>NW_026535801.1:14207500-19797500 GCF_028551555.1 Melozone crissalis | reverse complement strand
ACATCAGTACGGAATGCTTTGCAGCCTCTTAAACAAATAATCTCGTTTTGATTTAAATAACATTTATTTTACATGACCAAACACAATAAATAACGTAATATACAAAGCTTTATAATTATTGCACATTTGTAAAATATTTTACAGTGAGTTCATACAGCCAGCAATATTTAAAGCACAAAGACTTTATTTACAGTTTCATATAATAACCAGGTCCAACGGACCTAACATAAAACGAATTTATGTTAATTTTACCAACCAGCGTCCTCATCGACCATTCAATAGACATATACCTATATTTTGGAAAAATGTAAACATTATTGCCAAAATCGTCGTATATACATCCCATACTTGTGTGATCATAACAAACGATTCCAACGATCGAAAAGGTTAAGCTGGTAAAAGAGTGCTACGTTTTGGTCTATTTTCTTTAGCATTAAATTATATTAATAAAAAAATTTTAATGTAAACTCAGTGAACAACAGCTGGTATAATCGATATTTTTACATAAGTAGTCTTCCTATTCGTTCCTTACAAAAGGAGAAATTTGTGGGTATAGGTGTCTTCTACCGTGCTTTAAAGTTCTCTATCCAGAAAATGTACATGTCTTGTTAGGAATCTGCTCCAGAAGCCTAGGGATGTTTCTTCTTTGCCCTTACCTACCCCCGCCCAAGGAATCTGTTCCACTGGACAAAAAACACCAACCTATGATTTATGTTCACTGAAAAAAACAGCATAGCCTTTAAACTCATTTCCTGAAAGTTCATTATTAGAATATGAAAAAATCCAGTGTCTTAAAAATAGAAGTATTTCAGGACACTTAATCGAAATACATAATAGAGGGGTTTTTCTTTTTTTCTCTTTTTTTTTTTTTTTTTTTTTGTTAGAGTCTAACTGAGTGTGTGTGTGTATTCACAATCACACAGGGCCTAAACAAGCAATAGCAAGTTAGATGAGGGCTTCAACTCTTCAGAAAAATCTCATTATGTGAAGAGTGAAGTGGCTCTGTAGGGAGCATTATGGAAATATCTGGGTTTGATTTAATGAGGCTCTTCACATTGGTGGAATATCAACTTAACAGAGAAAAGTCTACCCGGGGTGTCCAAGTTACCAAAATGAAAATTGGCAATTGAGATGATAAGAAAGTGGCTTTCTTGTGCGAAATCACTTCAGGTAAGAGAGATAACATTAAATAACATACATTCTATGCACCAAGAACAATGTTTTATGTACCAAGTCTCTTATCTGTCTCTTCTAATGACTTCCCTTAGCGGGTTGTTAGTACTTGACAGCAGGTCTCTGTGCGGGGAACTTTTTTCCAATTCCACATTCAAAGGAGGTCCATCAGAGAACATGATTGGCAATTTTCGTCATAATCTGCACATTATTAGCATCAAAATTGACATGGCAGTAACACTGGTGGTTTTTGATGTGCCTTTCTTCAAGTTCAAGGAAGTCCCTCCAGTAGCAGTGGTTTGGTATAGCGGGTCTCAGTTACCCAGTGGTGGCTTTTCAGAGGCAAAGGCGCGATAGAGATGCGTGAGAAATAAATCCGAGAGCCGTTTTACCGAGCGAAGAAAGAGCCGTCGAGAAAAATAATTAAATTTAGAAAAGTGTCTGGAAGGTAAATGCTTCAGGACTACAGCCTACACCTAGAGAGATTCAAGTATTTCCCAGATAGCGTGGATTATGGTAGTTAGAAAGCGTGATCTTAAAAAATGCCTCTCCCCATCCCGACAGTGCCACACTTCCTTTCCCGTTACTGGCCCGAACGCGGCTGCCTCGACAGCTACCGCCTGTCGTACGGAAATACTCGAGACATTTCCCATTCACTCCAGCTCAAACCGAAATAATAATAATAATAATAAAAATAAAATTAAAAATAATAAAATAAGGCCAGAAACACATTCCCTTCCGCCGGCTGCCCTCCCTGCCCCGCGGGCCCGGTTGCCTGCACCCCGCGAAGCCCGGCAGCGAGCACCGCGGGGCGGCCTCCGCGGGGGCGCGGGAGCCGCGGAGCGCCCTCCCCGCCGGTCCCGCGCCCCTCAGCGGCGGGGCGCTCAGCAATAAAAAAATAGACGGAACTTTTTGGCCGAACGCGGGGGCGCCCCCCGCCCCGATCCCCCCCATCCCCCCGCGACTCCCGCTACAAAACGCCCGGGCCGGGCCGGGGTAGTTATCTGGTGAGCGGCGCCTCCTCCCGCTGGTCCGGCGAGGCCACGGCGGCCTTGCTGAGCACGGCGGCCGAGTAGGGCAGGAAGCCGCTCTCGGAGCGCTGCCCCGCCGCAGTGCACGGGAACTCGGCGGCCGTGCCGCCCCGCGAGCCCAGCGCCGAGGCCGCCGCCGCCGCCGCCGTCTGGCTGCTGTGGCAGCTGAGGCAGGAGCAGGGCGCCGAGCCCCCCGGCGGCCCCGAGCCCGCCGCCGCCGCTGCCGCCGCCGCCGCCGCCGCCGCTGCCGAGGCGGCCGCGCTGCTGTTGAGGCCGGCGGCGGCCGGGCTCTGGTAGAGGCCGGGGTGTCGGAAGCTGCAGAGCAGCTCCGGGCGGGAGTAGGGGTGCGAGAGGGCGCGGAAAGTGTCCAGCGGGCGGATGGAGGTGGCGAAGGGCGCGGCGGCTGCCCCCGAGGCTGCGGCGGCGGCGGCGGCGGCCGTGACCCCGACGTGCGGGTAGTAGTGGAGCGGGACGTGGGAGTGGAAAGGGTAGGGCAGGCTGCCCGTGGCCGCCGCGTGGGTCATCATGTAGGTGTAGAAGCTGGGGTCGGCCGGGTGGGGCCAGGACATGGCCAGGCGTTGCCGCTTGTCCTTCATGCGCCGGTTCTGGAACCACACCTGCGGGGATACAAGCACAGCGCGGCCTCAGCTCCGCTCCGCTCCGCGCCCCCGCAGCACCCGTTCCCGCGGACACCGGCGGGCGCCCACCAAAACACATTGCCGAGGCTTCCAGGCGACGCCTCTCCCTCCCCGAGCAATCTCCCGTGACCTTGCCCGAGGGGAGCGGTGGTACGGCCCTCCCTCTACTCGAGAGGGACCCATTCGATCCTAATAAATGTTTCCCTTCCAATCGTCCCGTCCTCCCCACTCAGGACTCTGTCTTCACGGTACCGACGCTCATTCATTCCCCCTACGTTTATTATTTTCCCTCTTCACTTTAGGAAATAGGCTAACGCGATAAAAACCGACGAGGAAAATAAAAACAACAGCAATGACAATAACTTTTTTAAAAGCAAATGAAAAGTGTTGGATGCAGAAAAGCAAACGAGCACGAGTGGCGCTCATAGCTGTGGGCCCCGCGAGTCCTTCAGCCGGAGATCCCGGCCGGCCGCGGCCCGGGATGCTCGGGCAGCCGCGGCTCGGCGGGGCGCGGAACGCGGCGTACCTTGATGGTGGTTTCGGGGAGGTTGAGGGCGGCGGCCAGCTCGCAGCGCCGCGGCCGCGACACGTAGTTCTCGCGGTAAAACTCCTTCTCCAGGCGGGCGATCTGCTCCCGGGTGAAGGCGGTGCGGTAGCGGCGCACCTGGTCGGCCCCCGCCGCCGAGCCGCCCAGCGCGCCGCCGCTGTGCAGGCTGCCGATCCCGGCGGCGGCGGGGGCGGCGGGGGCGGCGGCGGCGCTGGGCGTCGGGCTGCTCTCCGCGTAGCCTGCGGGGCGAGGGCACGGTGTGAGAGCGGGACACTCGCTGGCCCCCCAGTCCTCCCGGCCAGGCCGGACCGGGCCCGCTACGCCCGCGCTCAAGGCCAGCTGTCATTCTTACAAATCCCCGCTGCTAACAGAATCGATAAATTTGGATCTGGAGGTTGTTTGTTGGTTATTGTTTGGTTGGTTGGTTGGGGATTTTCAATCCTTCGTAACTGCTTTATTTTCAGATGGGGCGGGCTTGGAGACTGCAGGGCAGCCGAGCTCAGGGGAGAGCGGGCGAAGGCCCGGCCGTGGCTCGGGGCCCGGGCTCGGCGCTAGCTTCTCCCCTTCTACTGCCGTTCTTTAGTTTCGTTTGAGACATACAAAATAAAAGCAGCCATAAACTCCCCCCCCCCCCTTTTTTTTTTTCTCTAGGGTTACGTCGAGCATCCCTTCCTTTCTCTGGCACATTTGACCAAAAAGGCATGCACTGTGGCGCCCAGGAAATCCACCGTTCATCTCCCTACACCTCCCCAGCAATAACAACCTCCATCTCCTGCAATAGTAACAACCACCGTCCATCACTGTGCCCCGCTAAGAACGGGGAAGGAGACAAGGGTGTTTCAAAACAGCAGAGGAAAAGTGAACAATGCCAAATTAGCCCGAGGTGGACACAGACAGCACGTTGCATATACACAGAGAAGGACACACACAGTCAAATGCGGGCAGTTTCCTCGCATTCCCCCCTCTCTCTCTCTCTCTCTCTAATTTAATCTATGTATATACACTCATATACAGCTCAAGAGACGCCGAGAGCTCCGAGAGCGCGGGGAAATACACGGAGAAAGCTTTGCCTAGATATAGGTGGGTGGATATTTGTGCCCACCTATATTCTGGATATATATCTACATTTCAATGGATTTGGGCATGCACACACACGCACGAAGGCACCGGCACAGGAGCTGCCCGGACAGTGTATTTCGGCTATTGGGGTAGAGCAGTAATTGTAATAATATTTTACAGCCTGGAGCTCTGTCTTCGCAGAAGAGAGAGCGCCGATGCAGAGGCCGGCAACTTTGGCGCTGGCAGTGGGTTTCCTCTGGTTTTTAAAGCCGGTTGGCAAAGCGCGGGGCTTAGATGAAGATGATAAAGGAAGAGTTACCTTTGTTACTGTTTTCCTTCAGCTGGGAGGAAGTCAGGCTGGCCGGGGAGCGGAGCGCGGAGCAGCCCACCTCCACATCACTGTTCATATCTGCCTCTTGAGCAACTTCGGAATAAAGGCTGATTTTCTTCCTGCTTTCCGACGGCGGGATTTCGGAGGAGACAGTGCTTTCGCTGCTCGGATGCTGGAGATTGAATAAAGTGTCTATTTCAAATTTGCCTTTGGCGGAGATGTCCCCTATAGCGCTGTGCAGGGAGGCGGCAGTCAGTCTCGGGCTGAGGCGACCACTGTGCGGAGAATTTTCAAGGGCCTCCAACACCGCATTTCCAGCTGAGTCTGACAAATTCGAGAGCCTTTTGCCAGCTGTAGGGCTGTGCAGCCCTCTCTCCATCAGGATCATCTCTTTTCTTATTCTTTCCATCATCTCAGCTTTATAAAAAATGTCAAAGTTGCAGGGCTGGTCCTGTACTAATGATGAGCTGCAGCAGGGGCTAATTCACATTCAGCCCGGCAAGTGTCTCTAAATATTATTATCTGTTTTTGAGGGAGGTGTAAAAATTGTGGGATGCCAAAGCGAGGGAATGACTGGTCAAAATGACCCATACATCCTTTCTAGCCCGAAATGTCATTCATCAAAAAGTGGTGCTCGTCATTAAGGTACGAATGACGCTGTTCGAATAATCATTTATTGTAACAGGTTTATAAGCAAATAAATACAAGCTCCTGTCAGTGGATAATGAAGGCGGCTTCAGAGCAGACAAATATATCCAGGTGGAAAGAAAGAAAGACAAGAAGTGAGGAGTAAAGCTCCTGTCCTTAGCTTGATCAGATCCTGCTTGAATTGCTCTGGGGTTTGGCCTCTGGGGTGGAATTGACAGTCTGATTAATAAAATGAGCTGTGCAACATTTCCCCCTTCATTTAGGTGCATCATTATGCTCTGATTTTTGTTTTGTTCCCTTTTAGGTCCTAATGATGCAGCTTCTTTCTCATTTGTCCTCGGACAGAACTACATGCTAAATATTAGATAATCCTTTTCTTTATTATTATTTCTGAGGCGAATTTTAGATCACAAGGCAAGGAAATGCTCAACAGGACCAGAGGATCGAGAAGCTCCTGCCGCTGATATCTCTTTACTTTTCCCTCCCATTTCCAGACCACTTTAGTACTTTTATTTAGGAATTTACACTGACATCCCTACGCACCCCCTCACACGCGCGATCCTTATGCCCAGACTTTACAAGTCTGCTGCCCGCATTCAAGCGTACCTACAGCAGCTACCTGGAGATTAAAATATTTGTTACAATGTGGTATATTACAACTCTATTATCTTTGTCTTCTTTGAATTCTTAAATATGATCTCATTTTTACTTTCTATAATCCTGCTTATCGACGAAGCTAGCCCGGGATTTTTCTTCCCTCTGGGAAAATACTGACTGTTTTACGGTATGATAGGAGAAGGAAATAATGGAGAACATTAAACACATTTGTGATTTAAAACACTCCGTGGGCATCCATTTCATTCTCCCGGCAGGTTTCACTCCAGCCCTTTGCTTCTCTCCTCCCCACCACCAATAAAACCCAAGCATTTGAAAATTAAAAAATAATCATAGAACTAAATGATGGATGGGGGGTTATTGCCCACAGGCTCCGACCTATCAGGAACATCACCTCAGCACCCTCTCTCCGAAGTTACCTGTGGCTCAGTTAGCTCATCCCTCCGCTCCTGGCCGCTGCCGCGGGGCGAAGCGTGGCCGCGCTGCTGGAGCCACGGGCTGCCGCGCTCGGCAGACGTGACAGTCGGAAAGTCTCCCTTCAGCGGGAACTTTGCTAGTAATAATGACGCTGATGGCAACCATTTAAACGAAGATAAATCCTTTGTCGTTAGCATCTCTGGAGTGCGCTTCGATAGCTGCCCAACCTTTTTTCTCGCCGTGATTTTTTTCACCTACATCATCTAGTGTTTAGACCTTGGGAATACGAGTTTCATCTCCCGGAGAAACACCCGAATGTTTCCTGTGATTAAACGCGGGTTTGATTTTTTCTTTTTTTTTTTCTTTTTTTTTCTTTTTTTTTTTTTTTTTTTTTTTTTTTAATGAGAGCTGTTCCTGCTAATCTTGGTCACACGCATCTCCTAAGTTCTTGTGCTCTTGCGCATGATTCATAGTTCGAAAATGGGATACTTGTCAGATTTTTTTTTTCAATAGCCTACTAAAGTCCCCCTAAACATTCCACCAAATATTTAAGAAACATTCTAGGCGTTGTTTGCAAAATCCAGCCTTCTATATTAATGAGAGTTTTATGTCAGCCCTTTGAAATGTGAATTTAGACTGCAGCGCGGTGTCCCGCGTTTTACAGCCCCCAGACCCGACAAGAGTCAATGTCAACTTTTCCTGGCCCGCGGGCGCGGCAGAGCAGCGGCCGGTGCGAGGGGACAGCAGCGGTGACACCGGCGGGGTCCGGGCCGGGCGGGAGCTGCGAGGCGCTCCCGGAGGGACGGAGCGCGTCCCGGGGAGCCCCCGCTGGGCCCGCCCGGCTCCCGCTGCCCGCGCTGCCCCGCCGGGTCCGGCTCCGCTGCAGGCGGCGGCGCGGAGGCGGAGCGGAAACCTGCGGCCGGGTTTATTGCTGTCGTTTGGCGCCCTCGTCTGTTTTCTTACATGCTGTAACGCGGCAAGCATCTTTCCCCCCGCTCTCTCGGAAACCGCAGCCGCGATACCACATCTCGGAGGCAATCGTGTGTGCGCACCACCAGAACCGGCACAGCTCTAGACTCAAAAAATGTTACTGCGCCACTAAAAAGGAGAGAACGGGTTTTATGTTATTTGGAGCGGATAAAAAGACTATGTGAAAAGCCCCAATGTGAGAAAAATAAGTTACACTCAAGTGCCGCTATGAATGATCTTTACTAGGGTTATATTTTGCACCTTTTAAATAATACTGATTCCTTAGGTTATGTACAGAGTATCTTAAAATACAGCTAGATTCATATGCAAGAGTTATAAAATGTTATACAAGACGTTAATAATCTTCCACTAGGTAGAGGTGAGGTTACAAAGCTGTTCCCTGCAATGCAGTTAATGAGTTCACCCCAGACCGTCAACCCCTAATAAACTAGTTGTCTGTTGTTTAAAATCCCAGAAAAGCAGAGGTTTTTACTGCACTGATATTTATCTCTTTGCTTGCTGTTTGTGTGGGTCAGGAGAGTTTATATTTTGGGATTGTTATTTTGTTTAGCTATTTAAATTTTTTTTTATTGTTGCTTTTCTTTTGTGGTGTTCCGTTGGGGGTTTTGTTTGGTTGGGGTTTTCTTTTTCCAAAAAGAACAGCACCGCCTACAAAATCTCTCAGAATGTTTGTAGTTGTTCAAAATCAATAGCTAAGCCTGAAAAACCACGGACATTGAAGCGACATTAGTGGGCAAAGAGGGAGGAAGTTACAGAGACCGCCGAGAAATTGCCGAAATACGTGAGCTTTTGTTAGACTCTGTTTACTCAGTTGTTCTTGTAAGTTTAAATAGCTGCTTAGGCTTTTGGCCAGATTTTTACCTTGAAAGTTATTGCTGGAGGCATCAAAGAATATTTCAGTACTCATTTATTAAATCTTACCCGGAGAAAAGAGGTCACGTAGTTTAATTGAACCGAAGTTTGTATTAAATGAGACAAACATCTCGGGCAACTTTTCACCGGTCGGAGCGTTCTTGGGAGGAAGACGAGCGGGAATAAATGCTTCCCATCCCGCAGCGGGGCAGGCTGCCAGCAAGGCCCCGGGGCAGCGCGCAGGACACACCCGCGGTAGCGCAGGGACGCGGGGTGGCAGAAGCGGCGGTGCGGTGCTCGGGGGGTGCGGTGGCCGTGGAGAGTGCGGGGGCGCGGGGAGCCGGTCCCGGCGGGGCGGCCCCGAGGGACCCGCGGCGCGGGGAGCGCTCGGCCCGCGGCGGCACCGGCGGCACCGGCGGCAGGCGCGGCGGCGACACCTGGCGGCGCCTCGGCGGCACTGGCGGCACTGCCGGCCCTGCCCGCCCTAACCTGCCAGCCCTGCCCTGCCAGCTCTGCCAGCCCTGCCCTGCCAGCTCTGCCCTGCCGGCTCTGCCCTGCCCAACTTGTCCTGCCTGCTCTGCCCAACCTGCCCTGCCTGCTCTGCCCTGCCAGACTTGCCCTTCCTGCTCTGCCCTGCTAGTTCTGCCCTGCCCGACCTGCCCTTCCCGCTCTGCCCTGCCAGCTCTGCCAGCCCTGCCTGCTCTGCCCTGCTAGCCCTGCCCTGCCCGTCCTGCCCGCCCTGACCTGCCAGCTCTGCCCTGCTAGTTCTGCCAGCCCTGCCCTGCCAGTCCTTCCCTGACAGCCCTGCCCTGCCCTGCCTCGCCCTGCCAGACCTGCCCTGCCCCGCCAGCCCTGCCAGTCCTTCCTTCCTATCCTGCCAGTCCTTCCTTCCTATCCTGCCAGTCCTGCCTTCCTGTCCTGCCAGCCCTGCCAGTCCTGCCTTTGTGTCCTGCCAGCCCTGCCCTTCCTTTGCGGCCAGCCGGAGGCCTCTCCTGCCTGTCGTACCCGCCCGCCCTGCCCGCCGGCCCTATCGGATCTGACGGCCGGCCCTGCCCTCCCTGTTGGCCGGTCCTGCCCGCAGGTGCTGCCACCCTTTGGTCCAGCCCTGCCCGCCCCTCGCCCCAGCCGGAGGCCGCCTGGCAGGGCAGCTTCAGCGGCTGTGCCGGTGTCTGAGCACGCAGCACGCTTCTTCCTTCCCAGCCCCGACTGTCCCCTCTGGCCCAGGCCGCCATACCAGCACAGGGCCGGTCTCGGGGCGTGTTCAGTCTATATCGCTTGTGAAATGTCACTGGCGAGGGAAGGACACTCGCACAGAGTGTCCCCGAGTCCCGCGGGCCCTGCACACCGCCCCTCCCCGCGCTGCCCGCCAGAAACCCACGGGGCGCCAGGCGAGTTCCGCCGTTCCATGGCTCTGAGTGTCACAGTTTCACAGTTCCACGGTGCCTTCTGAGGTTGCCTCTGCACTCAAACGATAAAGCCCACGTCCGGTGGCGAAGGGGCTCGGCCGGTGGTTCAGTTTCGGCTGCAGCTGCGGCTGGCTGCAGAGCCGGTCCAAGGTCAGGGTCCCGCGGTCCCCGCGCTGCTGCAGAGCGGCGGGGGCAGGCAGGGAGCGGCCGGCCCCGGCCCGTGACCCCAGAGCTCAAGTTCAACACCCGCAGTGCTCAGCCGCCCGCGGCCGCTGCACCGACACCGCGCGGGGAGCCCCGAGAAAACTTTCTCCGTCTCGAAACGGATTATTTAAGGCTGAAGTAACTAAAGAAGTGAGAAGCTGTGGCATAGATCTGGAGGGGGAAATAGTTTAATAATTCTTTGCGTGTTGCTGTTCAATCTATTCGTTATCATAACTGGCTATTTTTTTAAAGGCATGGAGGAAAATGAAAGTTCTTCTGTTCTGTTTAGCTATTAAAAATTCATACAAATTAAAAGGTAACAATGGAACGCAGTGGAAACGGGATAAAGTTTGGGAGACGTACAAATCGAGTGGTTTTTTTTGTGTTCTCTGTTTGTCCTGGACGAGAATTTTTTTCTTATACCAAATAAGAACATAAGAAGCAACTTCCTGTCAACACAATTACCATCGGCAAATTCTGGAGAGGGAGGAGATAAAAAATCGGGGGGGGTTCCTGTAAGAGATGGATGCTAGACAGATACTAAAAGCGTGTGCTAAAAGTTTGAGTGGAATCCGAACTGTATTAAATCATGGTGAATGCACTTGTCTGAATGAGATGATTTCAGGATTGTAAAAATTAAAAAAAAAAAAAAAAACAAACCCACAAGCTTTTCTTCTGGTGAAGCACAAGCACGCCTGCAGCGTTGCTTTCTAGCTCATGTATTCTGCGTATTCCCATGCAATGTGTCAATGGAAAATGCGACGCGACTCCTCGGGGCGCTGGCCACCCGCGGAAGCGCTGCCCAGAGAGGACAGGGACGGCCTGGCAGGGACAGGGACCCGGCCAGCGCGGCAGGTCCCCCTGCCCTGCCCGACACGGCTGAGCCCGGTGGGAGCTGCTCTCCCTGGGCAATGGAAGCGCCGGGCTGCTCGGGGCCTCGGCCCGGCCCCTGGACCGGGGGTGCGGGACCCATCCTGCGACTTGTAAACTGGGTGGGTGCTCTCCGAGAACCGACCTTTGCTCATGAGATCATTTATTCCTGTGTATAATATCCTGCCGTGCAAGGCAATGCTGTTTTCTACACCCTTCACAAAGCAGCTCTTTATAGAATTGAAGTTGTTGGTCATGAACCCGCCCAAAGAGTTTTTTGGTACACCGAGGGGCTCTCGCTGGAGCAGAGGTCTCGGCAGGGCTGAAGACCTCTACGGGAGCCGCTGCGGCTGCACCGTGGTTTCCTTTGATGCAATCGACCTCAAAAAGCTCGGAAACCCTGCCCTTTAGGTGTTCCTTTCTTTCGCGGCCTTATTTAAAGATCCTGACATGAGAGAAATTTTTGCCGCATTTATTGAAAGAGGAAACACAACAGGACGTGGGAATGCATATAGAAAGATGTCGGGAGAAATAAAGTCCTTCGTTTCTCTGGGCTTCTTTTGATAGCAAAGTTTTCAGTAGAAAGTTGCTTGCAGCCACATAAAAGGGTGAGAAAATTGTTCTTCCACAAAACTTCCTTCTAATTACGGAGCGTTTAATGTCCTGAGAGTAAATACTGATTGGACTTATAACTGAGAGAAACTTGTAGTCACGCCTGGCTCACTCCTTAGCTGATTACGAAAGATTAATAGCAAATATGCGGTCAGAGCTAATGAACATGAACTCGTCTATGACATTCGGCTGTTCTGTAATTATGGGCACCCGTTTGTCACTCCAAACCCACTTCCAGGGGTACCGCCGGCGATTATTAGACCGGGTACCAAGCCGGGCTGCGTGACGGGCGCTGCTGCGGGACCTGCGGCTGTCCCGCACAGCCCAGCGAGCGGGGACCCCGAGCCACCTGCCCGGGCTGCTCGGCACGGGCACCCCCGAGCCCCGCAGTGGTGCCGGCACTGAGCTTCACCTCCATGGCCGCTGCCTCTCCTCCCATGCGCCCGAGCCTCCGCAGGGACAGTAAACACAGCCCAGCTCTGGGGTTTTCAGCGGCGCGGAGTTTCCCTGTCCTTCCCCCCGAAGCTGACACTTTTCCCAGCAACTTCTTGCCCTCCGCGCCCAAGAGAGAGCAAAGTGTGCAATACACAACTGCGGAGCGACTGGACTCGGTCCAGAGGGGTAGGGATTGGAGTTGTGGTTGAGGTTGTGGTTGGGGCTGGAGCTGGGAGTCGTCTTCGGAGCTTTCTCCATTTCCAGTGCTTCGCGCTCCTGCATTTCCATCCCGGCTCGGTGAGAGAGTCGAGGGAGACGACAGAAGGATTTGCCACCTTCTTGGGAAGTGATCACGAGAACAGCCGTCAGCGTAAGCAAACTCCGCGTTTTAACTAGGCTGCTTTACCACGACACGAGCTGACACTGCACGGGGAAAAGCCGCATCTAATGAGTGCCAGGCTCACCATCTTGCGCTGCGCACAGCCCCGTGCATTTTCCTAGCCGGGAGCGATATCGGGGAGAGTTGAGGGGGGTAAGGGGGGGTGGGTAAAAGGAGGGTTCTCCCAGGGACCGACAGCTCAGTGAAGCCAGGGCACCCCTTTTCCCATAGAACAAAGCCGATTTACTCCATACATCGCCGGGAAGAAGGGAGGTGGGGAGGATAGAATACAAAGACTGGGTTGGGGTTTTCCCCCTCTTGCAGAGGCAACAATGAACTGGAGAAGGTCTCCCTGTGGATCCGGTGAGACCCCTGTCCGTGGCTGCAAAAAAGGCCCCTGCCGGCGGCCTCAAAAGGTCCAGTGGTACTCGGCTGGCCTTTTTGAAGCCGCGAGCAGGAGGAAGGGGGAGATGAGGCAACGGGGGCCTAGGTTGGTCCGGAGGGGCATCACCGCTGCTCGCCAGCCCAATCTCCCCCCGCTGCAGCGCCGGGGCCGTGGCGGGGCGGGAGCGCGGCGGCGGGGCGGGGGTGGGAGCGGAGGGTGGGGGCGCCGTCGGTGCCGACCGGGGGGCTGCGAGGCGAAAGGGGCAGTGCGGGCAGCGGGAGGGTCACATGTTCCGACGGCAGCCTATGAGCAGCCCCCCGGGCTGAGGCAAACTAATCTGGGGCCGGCCGCCCCCGCCCCGGTCCCCCCTCCCAACCTGGACTTCGTTTTTATAAACGTACCGCCAGGATCCAACCTGTTGGAGGCAAATAACCATCCGCACCATGCCCGGCCGGGGACCGAGCCGCCGCCGCCGCCGCCCGCGATGTGCAAGGCCATGAGCAAAGCAGCGAGCTGGGACATGGACGGACTGCGCGGCGACAGCAGCGGCGGCGGCGGCAGCGGCGGCGGAGCCCCCGGGCAGTGCCGTAACTTTCTCTCCTCGCCCGTTTTCGGGGCGGCGCACACGGGCCGAGCGGCCGCCGCCGCCGCTGCCGCCGCCGCCGCCTCGGGTTTCGCCTACGCCGGCGGAGGGGAGCGCTCGGGGGCGGCGGCGAGGCCCGACCCCCCGACCAAGGACTGCCCGGGCTCCGCCACGCCGGCCGCCGCCCCCGCGCTGGGCTATGGGTATCACTTTGGCAATGGATACTATAGCTGCAGGATGTCCCACGGGGTCGGGATACAGCAAAACGCCCTGAAGTCTCCCCCCCACGCCTCCATTGGCGGCTTTCCCGTGGAAAAGTACATGGACGTCTCCAGCTTGACCAGCACGAGTGTCCCCGCCAGTGAAGTCTCCTCCAGGGCAAAGGAAGTGTCCTTCTACCAGGGCTATACAACCCCCTACCAGCACGTTCCTGGGTACATAGACATGGTCTCAACGTTTGGCTCTGGGGAACCGAGACACGAAACATACATATCAATGGAGGGCTATCAGTCCTGGACTCTGGCTAATGGCTGGAATAGTCAGGTTTACTGTGCCAAAGATCAGACACAGAGCTCGCACTTCTGGAAATCGTCCTTTCCAGGTACGAGAGGGGGAGAAATGGTCTGAGCAGAACACCCCCGCGCCTCCTCCGCCTTCCCGTCCCCTCCCCCGCCCCCGGGCTGCAGGGGCGGCCTGCCGAGCCGGACACGCTGCACAGACACGCATAGAGCAGGGTGGGGGCGGTGGATATTCTCTTTTTCTCACTTCCCCCTCGGCCGTCTACCCCCGAGAAAACCCTCACCCTCTGCTTTCCATACCCGCGGGACTGACCCCAGAACCTCCCCGCCACCAGCGCCAGGGCACCCGACCCCCGGGCCGTGAGTGCCGGGCGGCCCCGGGCTCCTTCTCCCGCTGCTTCCCTCGGTGCCGGGTTTAGAGTCGCGTTTGAAGGGTGCAGGACGGTGGCTCGAAGGCTTGCTCTCCTCTGCCTCTGCGGCTGGCGACTGATCCGGCGGCCCCAGAGCACTTAAGAGACCGCGAGCAGTGAGGGCACAGAGGCACAAACCACATGCAAACAAACCCGGGGAACTCTCAGCAAAGCGATTTCTGTGTGCGCTGCCAGCAGCGAGCCGCTCTCAGCCCCCCAGCCAATGCCCCACCGCCCTGCACGCTCGGTTAGCGATGCATGCCTGAAAAGTGATGACAGTCCATCAAAGTTTTGGTGGGGCTTTACTAGAGTGCAAATAATGTGGCAGTGTAAATAATAATAAACTGTAAACAACCCGGCATTATTTATTTGCCCATGAAAACCAGTGCCCAACAAGTATCGGCTGAGCTTTAAAAGCCTGTAATAAAATTCTGATTTTTCACATAATGTCTTTTACAATAGGGGACGTTGCACTAAACCAGCCCGATATGTGTGTCTACCGGCGCGGGAGGAAGAAGCGAGTGCCGTACACAAAACTGCAGCTTAAAGAACTCGAGAATGAATATGCCATTAACAAGTTCATTAACAAGGACAAGAGGCGAAGGATATCCGCAGCCACGAACCTGTCTGAGAGACAAGTTACCATTTGGTTTCAGAACAGGAGGGTGAAGGATAAGAAAATAGTCTCCAAACTGAAGGACAACGTATCCTGATACATTAATTGCGGACAGTGATGAAAATATACACTAAATTTACCACCAGCTAAAGACTTTTGAAAAGACTTGAAAATATATTTAATTTTTTTTTGTCCTTCCAGCTGTGGCGGAAATTTCGGGAATTGTTTTCCGTGAAAGTCAGCGTTTTTCTCTCAGTGTAAGGGAGTGTTGACAAGTGAATTATAGTTTCTTCTTTTTGAAAATAATAATAATAATATTAATATTAATTATATTTTCTGTTCTTCCCTCTAGGCCAGTATAAACGAATTTAAATATGTTGAATGGTAAAAGCTATAATTTTTTTAATGCTTAAATCTTTGGGGGGTATTCTGTGATTTTTCTTTTTTTTTTTTTTTTCCTCTGAGCAACAGCCAGTGCCAGAAAGTGTCAGTTTTGATTTGGTATCGTAAACTTCAAAACACGCCGAGTGAAAAAAAAAAAAAAAATCGGAAATGCAAGAAAGCCGGAATACAGACCCGCGGCAGCACCCGGCTTCTGCCAAACTTGCCTGGCCCACTGGGACCCGGAGAGAATTGAGTGCAGGGTTCCTGGCTGCAGCAGAGTTTTTAATTACTTTGTCGAGGAAGGGAGAACCTCTCGGAGCAGTTGCGGGGCGCAGAATCGCAGGCGCGTCCCGCCGCGCTCCCCGCTCCTGCGGTTTGGGGTTGAGCTCGGGTTTGCGCGTTTTATCCGCCCCAGTTTCGCTTTCAGTGCGAGGGAGCCGCGCTGCCCGGCTGGAAAAGGAGCCCCGGCTGGAAAAGGAGCCCCGGCTGGACAAGGGAATCTCTCGTGTCCCGCGCAGGGCTGAGCGCTCCGCGGAGGAGCAGAGCGCGGAGCCCCGGGGCAGGACGGCTCGGGCAGCTCGGCCTGCAGCCGGAGGAGAGGCTGCCCTGCAGAGGTGTGTATGGACCTGCACAGACCTGGCGGGGAATGCCCGCTCTGCCCTGTTTGTCTGGACCAGCCCAAGGCTCTTCCACTTCCTCACGCCCAAAAACTCCTTGATGGACAAGCGAAGGTCACTGCTAGGTTTTAATTTACAAAACTAAACGGGTGTCAATGACAGAAGCAATAAATAAGGAAATTCAAAAGATGCCATAATTTATATGGGCCGAAAGGCTAAGATTTTGTCGATTTTTTTATTCTTTTAAACCTAGTGCGCATGTTATGATATACACAGGGTGATCAGACACGCTAATCAACAACCAGGAGAGAGAAGCGGTATCCTCTCTGTTAATGTGCCTCATCTAATTATTAAAATGTGTTCCAAACGAGTATTATTTATTATAATATACTATTGCTCTAAACATTTTGATTAACCTTGTATGTGGTAAGACACACGATAAATCTATTTCTCTATAAACGATTTTTCAAAAATTTGTCTTAAAGTCAACTTTTACTTTGTGTTGGAAATACAATCTGAATTTCAAAACTGTTAATGATGATGCAAATCTTTTCCTGAACCATCTTTAATAAAACTATTTCTTTTCGCTGTACATAAAAAGAGAGAAAGAAATTCGCCTTCTTTTGCCGCAGAGGGTTTCACGGTCTCCAGGTCTGCCTGGAATCCTCTCAGGGACACAGGACGCCGTTCCTGGCAAATGAGAGGTGGATAGACGGGCATTAAAGGATGAGGGAGAGCATCCGAGGGTGCCTCGTCGGCAGCAAAGGGTTTTAGTGAGAAGGAAATGCTGCCGGCAGAAGCGCAGGGCTGGGAAGCAGGCGAAGGGCTGTGTGTGCCCTGTCCCCCCGAGCCCCGCTCCGCCTGCCCTCGGCCGCCCCTTTGTTCTCCCTTTCCGAAACGTCCCGGCACTTGCCGCTTCCCCGGGCCGGCCCGGAGCGGTGCCTCCGTCTTCCCCGCAGCCGCCGGGCTCCATCGGGAGGTTATCTTCCTCCTCCTCCGCCCTCTTCTTTCCCCTTTCTACTCCGCTCGCACGTTCATGGCGTTTGTTTTCCCTGAAAGGACGAAAAAATCAAATTCTGAGCAGTTCAGATTTTATCGCAAAGCGCATTTTTGTTCAATTCTGGTATAAAAGGACACTTGTGCCGCTCTTCATTTACGTGCCTGGAACAGCCCGCTCTGCTGATGCAACCTTCTTTTCTCCGAATGTTTTAAATTCTTGTCTCCTGCCCCTCGGCACCCCCACTCACCCGCACACACTGCCATTAGTTCTGCAGAGGTTTTCCTCCCCCCGAGCCTCCCGGCGGACGGACGGCCGGGCAGTGCCAGAGCTGTTTTGTTTCCCGGCCGCGGAGCCATCGCGGGCTGCTCTCTTCCTCCTCCCAGGCTTAACCTTTGCCTTTGCCGGGCTCCGCGCTCTCGGAAGGCGCAGCTTGCCCAGCCAAGGCCGCCTTCCTCGGGCAGAATGAAACCCGAACTGTCTGGCAAATCGGTACCAGATGGAGAGGAGTCGCCTTTTAGTTTCCTAAGAACGGGCAGAATCATTAAGAAGCCAGCAGCTACCGGCAGGAGGAAGATGAGGCGCACATCTGCCCCCCTACCTACGGGCTGAAATTAGAAGGTGAAATTAAAAGGCTGAAATTAAGCCTGGAGCTGGGGCGTTGGTGAGCCTTGTTCAAAACCTCCTGGGCCACAGCTGCAGCCGCGCAGCCCCAGCCGCCCATGTTCAGAGAAGAGGCTGTGAAGGTTCCTCTGAAACGTAGCGCGCGTTATTGCGGATAATTAACATGTACCTCGACAAAGCGCATTGCAAAAGCACAGCGGCGCAGCGATGCATTGCTGGGCTCCTGTCAGGCAGCGCTGTTTCCCAGCCATGTCTGAGGCAATCCTGCCATCTCCTGGACAACCCCCGGCATAGGCAGGGGAAGCCTTTCCCCGGCTCCGGGCGCCGCGTTCCGAGTGATAAACGAGCGAGGGAGGCTCGGTCACACGCAGAGCACCCTTCGTCCGTGAACGGGAGGACTGTGCCGGTGAAATTACAGCGTGTGGTCAGCTCTGATGTCCAGGCCTATCCGGACGCCTGGTTAAAAACCAAGGGGGAAAAAAAAAGAGCGGAAAAGAGGAAAGGAGCGTGTGAAGCAGGCCCCCGGGCCGCCCTGTTCCTCAGCGGCGATATTTCCTGTACAGACACAGGCGGGGGGACACCCGAGGCATTAACACGCCGCCCCCAAACCAGCAGCCAGCTGGGGCTGGAAAAAGCAGCACAAGCCCGTCCGAGGCTCTCCCTCCACTCCACCCCGCTCCCCTCGGCTCCGAGGCCAGCCGCCTCTGGAACATGATGTTTCTCTCAATGTTTTTCCGTGTAGATTTAAACACTTTCCGTAACTGTGAGTGTCTCCAGCTATTTCAGGTTTTTATTATGTTATCTTTTTTTTTTCTTTCTTTTTAATTTTTTTGTATTAATTAGCAATTACAAATGACTTGAATATTAATTGAAAGCTCTGTTTTCTCTAACCCCATAAAAGTTAGTTTGAAGTGTCACCTTTCTTTCCGGTAACTGGGAACTCACATCCATTCCTTGTGTTTATTGCAGACAAAAATATAGCCTTTGAACTGAATGTTCCTTTTCTTTTCCAAGAACCGAAAATCAGCTCTTTCGTAAAAAGCGATTATGAAAAAAAATATATATATTTCCCATTTTCTAAGGGAACACAAAGTTAGAATACAAGTCAGCTAATAAGAGGGAGATTCAATTGGTAGACATAATTCAAACAATAAAAATTAAAGGCAGTGGTCAGCAATATCCTCCAGCGGTGCTTGTGTGGTCCTGTGTGGTCTAGAAGAGAGCAATCATTTAAAGATTTTTTTCCAGGGCAATGAAATTACTGCAGAATTCCCCTCAATTTCCCATTAAACAGAAAGATGAATTTGATTAGGACAATGTCAAGAAGGGCAGCGTCTCTGATCTCGCCTTAGAAATAAAACCAAGATTAAAACTGTGTTTAAGAGGATAATAACAGGGAAAATTAACCCTACATGCTAACTAGGTTCAAGTTTTTAACCGAGGTAATGGAAGTGGCAAAGCCCGGGCATTAAGGCTTCTCTGGACGCCGGGCTCGCAGACACGGGGAGACCTTGGGAGAGAGGCCGGGCACAGAAACCCCGCTCCGGGGGGCGGATCGGCCCCAGAGTGTCCCGCGGGTTTGCGGGCACAGGGGCAGGGGGAGCCGGGAGCGCGGAGCCCACGGGTGCCCCAATCCTTCCCCAGCTCCCTGCCAGGGCTCCGGGGGCAGCTCACGGGGCCTTGCCCCTTCCCCGTCTCCCTAACCGCACGGTCTGGGAAAGGACACGGGCAATCTCCTGTGAGGATGCTCTCAGATACGATTTTAATAACTCTGGGGTTATGGGGAATGAGAGAGATAATGGAACAAATGGCCTCTTTTTTGATCAATCAAAAATATAAAAATATGTGTAACTCCCCAGAATAACAGAGTAATAAAACAGCGAGGGATGATTTTCTTCTCATGAGAGAAAAGCTCCTCACACACAACCTGGGAGATGAGGCTGATTCTCCCATCCCTGTGCCCGCTGCTGCATTCATACCCTCTCTGCTGAAGAGCAGACCCTGGCATTTTCTTTCTTGAAGTCTTCCGAATTTATTTATTTGTTCATTTATTTATTTAATCTCAGAGGGTTGCCCAAATAATTCCGTGTTGTTGCTGTTGTTATTCTCTGTTTGTTGATGTTTGTTTGATTGTATTTCAAAGACAAAACAGATTCCGAGTTTTAGAAGCGTTGTTCGCCAGAAGCGCTTCCAAGTGAAGATGAAAGGCAAAAGGGGTAAAAAGGCCAGACGTGCGGACCTGAGAGAATGCTGGTCATTAGTGTGCCAGAATGACGATCTCGGTAATATTCCATCGATTTACACTTTATTTGCACGCGTATGCAGACGCATATCGTGCGGTTGGGGCAGAAGTACGCAAGTATGCCCTAAACATCCACATCTCACAGACATCACAAGTTATTTCCAGCCCTCGGTGCCCACTCTTACCGTGGGTATCAGGGTTCTGGCCCGGAGGGCGCTGCCAGCCGGGGGGCACGGCCGGCACGGGCTGCGCCGGGGCTGCCCTGTCCTCTCTGCAAATGTTTGTTTTCCGCGCATCCCTCCGCCGGCGCCGCAGCTCTGCCAACCCACCCCGGCCACTTTTATAGAAGCAGAGACCGTGGTTTCCCCTCCCCCTTGCGAGCTCGATATTTTCATATTTCAAGTGTTATCATAAGACTTTTTAAAAGTGGGGGTGAAGAGAAAGGGAAAAAAAAAAAAGGGTGGAGAGGGGGGGACTCTGTGGCTCGGTCGCTGGAGGCGGTGCTGAAATTACCGGCTTTGAAGAACCTGTCTGCAAAGTTTCGTCCAATCGTTTCAGGCTTTCCGCTTATTCCCTGTTGTAACTAAATACCGCTGTAAGAACAGCTGAAGTCCTTTGTTGGAAATGTGTGATCGCAGTCTCTACAGATCTGGCTACGTTGGTTCTCTCTTGAATTTGCAATCGCCAGATTCCTTTTATTTTCCTAATTTGCGGGCTAATGGCAGTCAATTGGCGGCTCTGCCCACCATTTCCTACCCGCGGAGCTCGATCCCCTGGACTTGCTCAAGTTCGTGCGCAGCCCAGCCGCAGAGCCACGCGTTCGGCGGCGCGGCGCAGCCTTACCTCCCCGGCTCCGTTCCAATCAACATCGGCTCCAACGGCAACAAGGAGTGCCTGGAAGACAACAATAAATATTACGCCCACGATACGAGCTCCAAACAAGAGGAGAGATGCAGGCAGAGGCAATCTTTTGCAAATGACCCAACTGTTACTCACACAGCCAACTTAAAGCCCGTAAAGTATGACCACTCGAGCCTGCAGAGAAGTTTGCACGGCTCGGCTGCTCTTTTTGAAGTGAATTCCTGCAATTCAAGCTTAAAGGAGGACATCAAGAATCCCGTCAACTTGAACCTGACAGTTCAGCCCGCAGCAGTCCAGTCATGCCTCAGACCTTCAGTGCAGGATGGTATGCCTTAAATATCTCGCTTAAGTTAGAAGAGACCCATATATATATATATAGTTCTTTTTAAGAGACGCCTGTAATTACTTTGCAAACCTCATGTAACTTTTTCTGAGCAAAAATCGCTTAATCTGACTCGGAGGTTAGATAGAAATTGTGCTGTCAGATTTGTTTTGCCCAGTTTTCAGACCTAATTTAGCTCTGATGTCTTGCGGGTTTTGTTGGGTTGTTTTTTTTTTTCTTTTTTGGTTGGTTTGGGGGTTTTTGGTTGGGTTTTTTTTTCATATTCCTATATTTGCATATCCAGGCTTAAACCACTAAATTATCGACGTGTTTGTTGTAGGTTTGCCTTGGTGCCCCACCCAGGGGAGATCAAGAAAGAAACGGAAACCATACACAAAACAACAAATTGCTGAATTGGAAAACGAGTTTCTCCTCAATGAGTTTATTAACCGACAGAAGAGGAAAGAACTATCAAACAGACTGAATTTAAGCGATCAGCAAGTTAAAATTTGGTTTCAGAACCGGAGGATGAAAAAGAAAAGAGTAGTTATGCGAGAGCAGGCTCTTTCTATGTACTAGAGCAGAGTCCACCCGTTCCTGCATGAACTTGTGCCCGGAGTGTTCACCCCTAGAGTAGAGCGTACGCGCAGGGAATCGCGGGCAGTGTGTCTTTTTACCATTTAAACCAAATTCTCGAAACGCGTAGGATCCCTCCGTAAATAGGCAGCGCTGAGTTCTTGGCCAAGATGAAGACGACGAGCCGGACCAGCACGGAAACATGTATTATCAGCTTTTTACCTTTCTTTCTCCATTTATATAGATTTTGTCCTGCATCCCACCCACCCTCTCTTTCCCCGGAGAACAAGCGGTGCTAAACTAAGATCGATTTCTTTTATCTGTATGTAAACACCATTTTGCAGCAAAATAAAGGAATAACGCCTAGTAAAGACGTCAGCTCTGTGAGTCCCGGCCGCTCCCTTCATCTGCTGCCCTGCACGCAGGGCCAGCCTGCGGCGCCGGCTTGTTTTGTGGTTTGGAGTAACCTGCTCGAGCAGCGATGGGGAAAGTGGTTAGCAAATAAACCTTTTTCTTTAGTATTTTTTTTTCTCCCCTTTCCACCCTCCCCCCCGGAGCCGCAGCCCCGACCGCAGCCCTGCGGAGCGCGCACGTGACAGCCGCGCAGGGCCGCGCGTAACCTGAGCGCGCACCCGGCCCCGCGGAGCCGCCCCGACGGCGCAGCGCGGCCAGGAGCGCTGTGTGCCCCAGCCCCGGGCACGGCCGAGGGCTCCAGCCCCGGGAAAAGCGCCCCTCTGCCCCCCGCGCCTCCCGGGCAGCGCGGGGCCTCCCCCGGGGCCAGGCCCTGCCCTTCGCCCTCCTGACTTTGGCCTTGTCCAGGCGCTGCCCCGACAGACGGACGGCGGGCGGTGCCGGGACACAGGCCCGGGCTCAGAGCGGCTGAGGGCAGGCTGGGCCCAGTCTCACCCCGAGGTGCTGCAGGCGCAGGAACAGCACGGAGGTTTTGGTGGGGCTGATTGTTTCACCGGTCAGCCCCCGTGGCGGTTTCTGCATAGATTTGTATGAGGGAAAAGTGAGAAGGGGTTCGGGATTTTGCCCAGATTTAGACCTCAGAGGATAACCCGACCAGAGGGGCTGGTAGCAGTGTCTAAGCCGTTTGATCACTGTTTTGGGACGAGAATGAGATCGATTTTTCCCTCATCTTGACGGGAGATTTTCCCTGCCGAGAGCCGCCGGCCTCTGCAACACCCGAGCAGTCAGACTGGCCAGAGCTCCAAGGCCTGAGGAAAACACAGATTGCTCTTAGTCTGACACCTCAGAATATGAATTCTAAAAGAAAAATCTCACGCATTCATAGGTCCATATTAAAATGCCTTTCGGCTGCAGTTTCAACCTAAGTCTTCGTTTCTTAACGAAGAGCGTTTCCACGGCTCCCAGCAGTAACAATAATTAGGCTGGCAGAGGCTGCCTTCTTTTCTGGCGTGTGAAATGGGCTCAGATATGGTTGTTCGTGGCGTATACAAAGAGTCTAAACAACAGCAAGGAACGTCTCAAAGCTGCTTCCTACTTACACAGGCAGATAGATAGAATAAACTCATTAGTATTTCATAAAGAATCATATTTGAACTTGGCTCCTACTCACTCCTGTGCGTGCTCGGGAGGGCATGGTAGTCCAGATGAATTCGGAGCTAAATCCCGGATTCCTAGGCGGGCAGAGACGCAGCCATTTTCCCGAAAGCTTTCCAGGGAGCCCCAAAGGTAACGCTTGGGTGGTGTTTCGGGGGGAGAAGGAAAACCAGCCCAAAGCATTTGTCGCCACTCTTACCGCCCGCAGTGCCCAATGCAGACAAAACCCTACCTCGCTCATGGCGGGGTGGCTGCAAGTAGGAAAGCGGGGACGAAGCCTCGCCGGGTGACAGCTCCCCGGGGGCAAGGGATGCACACCCAGCCATCCACAGCCACAGGAACCACTCCTGGGTCCCTCCAAATCTTGGATACGTTCAGCCTCTGTGCTGGGAGTTGACGCATTGCGGACAATGATGGTCTCTTCATCCAGTGGCATTCCCTAATTAAAAACCTAGAAGCAACCCTAACGATGCAAGCCAGGAGAAGAGCAAAAACCAGATAAAGTCCCTTTTCTTACCCTCTCCTGGAATACTACTCAGACGGCTACAGTCCATGAGAAATTGACCCATTGCTGTTCTTCCCCATCCTAGTCCTCCTCAGTACAACCCGTCCCTTTCTAGCATGGGTGATATGAAATCCGAAGAGGAACCTCGGATGAAAATACGTGAAAGGCAATATATTATTTATTAAACGCATCTGATCCACGATGATGGCTTATTGTGAGGCTCCTAGTCTAAATCGCCTACGGAAAGAGAAAAGGCAGAGGAGGTAGGATCTAAATTGCGGTTTGTTGAGAAAGTCTGTGTATAATGTGTCTCTGTGTGTGCTCGTGTATCCATAGATGCTCTCATTCCAGCAGTGCCCGTTGTGTGTAACCGCGTGTGCACACTCAGACGCGCGTGTTTGTGGGCTCACACTGCGCACAGGCACATCGGCGGTAGAGAATGGTGCATGATTTCGCTGGTGCCCACACTCCAGGGCTCATCCCCTCCTCGGCAGCGGTGGGCGAGGGCAGCGGCTCGGCGTGGGGAGGCACACACGCGTGGCACAGCCGCAGCCGCGGGCGCGCCCTGCCTGCGCACACCCAGCCAGCCAGCCAGGCGGGCTGTCCCCTGGGCACACGTGTGCACAAGCGTGTGCGACACGCCGGCTGGGCGGCAAGGAGATGCACCCGAGTCCGGGGGATGTACTCCACGCCCTTCCACCGGATTATTTCGGGTGTCTCATCAGGTGCCCCCTGTGCCGGCTTTGCGGGTGTGTGCGGGGCGGGATGGAGCGGCGGGCACCCGCTTGCTGCGCCCACGTCCGCGCCCCTCCGCAGCACGCAGGCGACGGTTCATCCCTTTATTTACTCAAATATAAACATCTTTGCATTTCCACCGCAGCCTAAACGTGATAAAGCCCTTCGAGGACGCTCTCCATCCCTCCTCTTTTGATAAGGCTGCAAACGCAACTTGGTTTGTTGGGAATGGCTCTGGATGCCTTTGTGCTTCCTAAAAGAGCATAAATAATTAAAGTTTGGCAGAGAGGAAAAGCTTTCTTGCAGAACTGTAGTGGCAATAAATGAAATGACTCAGAATCTCTTCTCCAGTCGGTTTTTACGAGAGCTGCCAGACAGTGTCTGTTCACGTTCTCCAGATACTAGGGGCGCCATAACAAAGTTAAGGTCAAGTTAGTGTCTTATCTTGGGTGGCACAAAAATACCGCATCTTCTCCAGCCGGACCGGGTATATTTTTAAGCCCAAACGTTACGCAAGTCGCCTTAATTTCCACGGAGAGCATTTGGAAATGTCTCTTGGACCTGAATACTTGGTGATTCCAGGCAACGACTGCAGATGTTTCAAGACGCCTAACGGTAAAGTATTCGCCTGATTGTGTACATGATGTGCATTTATGTTTCGATGCTGTTTAATCTGCGTAAGGGAAAGAGAAAAAAAGAGGGGGGGAGTGTGTGGGGGTGTTATTGTGATGTTCAGAGCTGGGCTGGTACCGACCCCGGGGTGAAAATGCTCTGGCACGCGGGGACCCCCAGCTCTGCCTTATTGCGGCGGGGTCTCTGCTGTGATATTGGTCTCACATTTCTCAAATTAGATCGTTTCTTAAAGGATTGTTTCCTAAAAGAGCTTTCGTACTAACAAATCGTCGCCATGTCTTTGAACTTGAATTAGTTGAAACCGGTTGGCTCCTGCGCCAAAATGTAACTGATGCTAGGCTTGTTGCATCGAAAAGAACGTGAAAGATTCGGGCTAAGGCGCAATTAGTTGTTTGAACGGTAAAGAAAATGAAGCTCCATAGGTTTCCAGAACCATCTCTCTTGGAGAGATGGGCGATCAGAAACCTTGGGGGGGGCACAATCCGAACGGAGCCCTGCCCTGCTTTGCTGCAAGGTCCAGGGCAATTAGTGACACAGGAGCCATTTTAACTGCGCAGACATCATTTTTGGGAGGCTGTTTTTTTCTGTTGCAGCAGAACCGAGAGGGCTCGGAAGATGATTAAGGGAGGGAGTGGTGGTTCTGTGCTTTGATTTCTAGGGATAACTTACAACTTGCAAGAGTCTATCTGCTGAGAGCGATGTGTGGCGTTTGAGGTGTTTCGTGAGTGAGATACCAAAGCAAAAAAAAAAAAAAAAAAAAATCAAAACAAAAAACCAACTGTACAAAGAAAAGAGAAAAGGAAAGAAAGATGCGACCGTGGGGGCATGTTAAGAATGAGCTCCATAATATCTGCCTGGCTTTGGTCTTTTATGTTTAGAAAGGGCTAGCTGGGCTGCGGCGTGGAAGCCCTTGGGCAGCCCCGGGCTGCTCTGGGGAGCCCGGGGAGGCAGGAGGGGCAGTGCCGGTGCCGGTGCCGGTGTCGGGGCGGGGGGCAGGCTGCGGGGCAGCCCGGGCTGCGGGGCTCCCGCCCTCGGAGCCTCCCCGCACGGCGCGGCCGAGGGCGAGCAGGAGGCTCCTGGAGCAGCGGAGCCGAGTCCTCTGCGGGCACGGCCCGAGGAGCCGGGGAGCCCACGGGCCTGGTCCCCGCTTGCCCGGAGCTCTGCGGGGCCGGTTCCCCACCTGCCGGGCTCTCGGCTGGCTGCGGGAGCCGGAGGTGCCTTTGCGGAGGTGACACGGGCCCTGCCGCCTGCCGGAGCCTCCGCCCGGGCATTGCTGGGTGTCCGGAGGCGCCGTGCTCGGCCTGGGGAGCTCGCCCAGATCCCGGGGCTATTTGGGGAGCGCCATGTGATGGACCTGACCTGGCTATGCGGCACAGTGGCGGAAAAACCCCATTCCCATGGAGAACTGGCAAATGTTTCTGAAATGAGGGACTGGTCGAATATAGGGCTATTGCTGGCGCGTATTCGTTATTCTCCTCTGTTTTCAACCTTTGCGGCCCTGTTTGTGCTTGTCTGTATAAAATCATATTTTAAGGAAAAAAGGAAAATTGGCAAAAATGAGCCCTCGAAGGCAGGGCGGGAGCGGGGCTGGCGGCTGCCGTGCGTGCCGCCAGCTCCCAAGTCTTGCTTTTCCCTTCCAATGAAAATGAACATTTTGGTGGGAGTTGGAGGCAGGAGAACAGAGGTCACTTTGTCTGCTGCTCTGCTTCCCAAGGAAACCGTGCTTGGTGGACTTCTATTCCTGCCTTAGCCCTCTGCCTTACAGAGAGCCCGAAAGTATCTCCCTTTCGTAAATGCGGCTGCTGAGAGATGTTCTGTTTGCGTATTTCTCATTTCAGTTTGGCGCCCTGACACAAGTGCGCAGTGTTTGGGCTTATAAGCGAGGGAAAATGAGGTGATCGAAACTCAGGCTTTGAATTTCGTGACCGGTTTTGATGCCAACTGCGGATTGCAGGAGCCGGGCGGGCAGATCCGGTCGCACACTCGAATGTGTGAATGGGACTTGGCTTTCCTGAGTGAACCATCACCCACCCGCTCATCATCCGCTTGAGCGGGGCCCGGAGAGCATCGCTCCCTCTGAGGAGGAAGCGATCGCGTTTCCGAGCCGGGGGTGCCGGTCCGTGAGCCCCCAAGGCTCGCTCCGGGGCTGCCTTCCCGAGCTCCCCCCTGGCTGCCGGGAGGCCGGCGGGGATGCGGGCGGGGGGCTCCGCGCCGGGCTCGGGCGGTGGGCAGGAGCCTGCCCGGGCGGCGCGGCCCCAGGTGATCCGCACCACCTACGTGTGCCTCGCAGCGCCTGCTGAAAGGATGAGACTCAAACCCGGCTATATTTGTACAAACGGCGCGCTCGCCTCCCCGTGCTGGGAGGGCTCTTTGGAGAGATCTTAGGAGCCTTTCGGAGGGGCTGATATAGATATAAGGACATTTCTACATCGCGTCACGTGACATAATTACCACTAGAATCAATCAAGATGAATTGCACGTCAGCACACGGTGGGGATTTTTTCTTAGTTGATCCTGTCCAAACCCTCTTGTGCAATAGATGGATCTTGTTCAATGCATTGAAGCCTCCTGGTTGCTTGCAATCGCAAAAAGGAAGACATGACTGAGTTTGACGATTGCAGTCACGGCACATCCAATATGTATCTGCCAGGGTGCGCCTATTACGTCTCACCCTCAGATTTCTCGACGAAACCCTCTTTTTTGTCTCAATCGTCGTCCTGTCAAATGACTTTTCCTTATTCTTCTAATTTACCTCATGTTCAACCTGTGCGCGAAGTGGCATTCAGGGAATACGGATTAGAGCGCAGCAAATGGCAGTATAGGGGCAGTTATGCTCCTTATTACTCAGCTGAAGAGGTGATGCACAGAGACTTTCTGCAGCCCGCGAACAGGAGGACGGAAATGTTGTTCAAAACGGACCCTGTCTGCGGCCACCACGGACCGTCTCCCGCCGCCTCCAACTTCTACAGCTCGGTGGGGAGGAACGGCATCCTGCCGCAAGGCTTCGACCAGTTTTACGAGACAGCCCCCGGACCCCCGTACCAGCAGCACTCCGAGAGCGAGGGGGACGCCGAGAAGGGCGACTTGAAAGCCCAGAACAGCACTTGCAGTAAAACACCTTCCAGCCAGGAGAAGAAAGTGACACCAGCAAACAGCGCCGATTCCCCTTCTGGTGAGGCTGTTGCAGAGAAGAGCAACAGTTCAGGTAGGTATCAGTAGTAAATTGGGGGCAAGAGTACAAGGCCAACACTTTGTCAAGCCGCATTTTATGTGCAATTTTATAAGCATCCAAAGGATTTTATATATCCTATAAGATTTCCTTTACCGTTGTAAAGCGTGTTTACGATAGGAAACCAATTTAGGTGGGCTTAAGGTATTCTTGGAAGAGGATATTAATTGTTATTAAATTGTTGATTCATCGGGGGGAGACGGAGAGATTTCACAGGTAGTGCTCAGAGCTGCCTTCGGTTTAGAGCTTAAGATCTTCGTTTGTTTGGGGCGGGGGGTGTGTGCGAGAGGAGTTTGAGAAACTTGGAATTTTTCCAGCCCATTTAAATATCTCTCTGTATTGCTCGAAGAGCTCTCTTTTAAGGAGAAGTTGGGAAATATTGGTTTTTCTTGCTAAGTCACCCGGAGATTATAAGCGTCGGGAATATTTTTTGAAGTGCTAGAGGGCTGCTTTGCAGGCAATGGGATATTATCAAAGTCTCTGACCAAACCCTAGCTGAGCATGTTCGCAGCAACAGCGTGAATCAGTTTCTTCTCTCTTGAATTTCAGCAATTCCCCAGCGATCGAGGAAAAAGAGGTGCCCCTATACCAAATATCAGATAAGAGAACTGGAACGGGAATTTTTCTTCAACGTGTACATAAACAAAGAGAAGAGACTGCAGCTGTCCAGAATGCTCAACCTCACTGACCGGCAAGTTAAAATCTGGTTCCAGAACCGAAGGATGAAAGAAAAGAAACTGAACAGAGATCGACTCCAGTATTTCACAGGGAATCCCTTGTTTTGAAAAACAAAACAAAAAAAAAAACAAAAAAAGGAAAAAAAAAAGGAAAAAGAAAAAGAAAAGAAAAATAATATTAAAAAAGCAAGAGAACAGGAAGAAAGAAGAAAAACAAAGAAAATGTCGGTCTCTCTGACCTACCATCTGAATGCAAAAGTTCATTTGTTTACTTGACACATCCACCCTGCGGAACTCAAAGTTTCATTTTCATGTGCAACTCCCCACACTGAATGGCCACTGGAGATTTCGGGGCTTGGCGGAGCAGATTCCTGATAAGGGCAAGCTAGGGTAAATCCAACTGTCCACTCTCGAGTGTTTTTCGCCAAAGGTGCTTTTTTTCCCTCTCCCACAGTGCCAGCAATGGACCTGCAGTGTGTCTGGTAGTTGTTGCTTACAATTCATTGAGTTCGGGGGGGGCTCTGTTGTTGCTTTTGAGCTAGGATAACACTTTCCTCCCTTTAAGTGAATGCGGTTTATTTAAGAGATGGTAAATGTACGCTCGCTATATATAAAATATATATATATATGTTTCTATTGTCATCCAAAAGCATGGGCCACTGTCTTTTTCATGTGAATAAATGGTTTCTAGTAAAGTTAAGGTTATAACTTCCGTGCACTGTATGGATTTCCATCTCCAAAGGATCTTAGCGTTTTCCGGGCTAGAGCCAAGTTCAGTTAAATAATAATGTGAGGAAGGCTACCCGGGTTTTTTAAAAAGCATTTTAATTAAGGAATAGTTCAGATGGCTGAGTCTCCTTTGTAGGTATGCGTACCTTTCCCGTTCGCTGTGAGACAGAGCCAACATGGCTGTCTGCAGACCATCACTTCTGATGGTGCTACCATTACTATAAACAACGAAAAAGGCTTTTCGTTTAGCTGGTCAGGCTCCGAATAAGCCCAGAATCCTCAACGTCAATGACTGTTTACTTGTTAGTGAAGAGCAAGGCAGAAAGACTGAGGGCTCCAAGGGAGTCAGACAAGAGGGAGCTATAAACAATTGGCACTAGTTGGGGAAAAAAAAAAAAAAAGAAAAAAAGAAAAAAGAAAATTAAATTTAAAAAAAAAAAAAAGGAAAAAGAAAAACCCACCCTAAACCAAAAGCACAACCCACCCCCAGCGCTCTGGGAGCAGAGGGGAGGTTCTAAGCGCGCCGGCCGGGCAGGGCGAGCGGAGCGGGGCTGAGCGCGCTGCCGCTGCCGCTCGCGGCGGGCCCCGCCGGGGGCCGGCACCCGGAGCAGATCCCGCTCCGCTCCTCGCCGCTTTATCTTGCGTGACCTGGCCGGGCTGTTTACAAAACCTTGAACTGTCTAGACAACACCATAAAACCCGAGGTTCTAAACAGCTTAATTGGGTTATATTATACACCTTCTGGTGGGCGAAAAAGAGATTTCCGCAATGTGCAATAAAGGCGACGAGTGAGAAAAGAATTTGGCTTTTTTGAATAGGACGAGGTGGCTCTCGCTACTCTCGCAGGCAGGGAAGGCAAAAGTGCCAACTAAGTTAGGAAAAACCGGAGAATTCAAAAAATAGAGAAATAGAAGAGGAGGGAGGCATGACTAAAAAAAAAAAAAAATTAAAACACTTTAGCAAGAAAAACATAAGTGTATGCCTTTGAACTTCCAAAATGTCAAGGTCATCACCTTTAACCTTTCTGAATAATTAGGCGCCTTAAGGTTCCTCTGTTATTTTCAACCACCACCCACTCTCTCTCTGTCTCACCCTCTCCCTCCCTCCCTCGCTCTCTCTCACACACACGCACAGCCACACACACACTTTTACCGCATAGCTGGCCATATTAGCAAATGCATCATAACGCAGAGAAAATCCCGGCTGGGTCGAGGTGAGCTCTCGGCGTCGTGCAGTGAGCGTGCCCTGCCCCAGTCCCTGCCAGCTGGAGCACAGGGGGCTCCTCACCTCCCTCTCTTTCTCTTCCGCGCCCTGGGAATTCGACCCCCAAAAAATGTCTCTTTTTCTTTTTTTCTTTTTTTTTTTTCTTTTTTTTTTAATTTTTTTTTTTTTAGCTCATAAGAAAAAGAGAGGTTTGCTTAGAAAAAAAATAGTAGGAAATGTCTCGCAATTTAGGCACAAAGACGATATTTCTATGCGGCCTCCCCACAAAGCCCATTAACTAGAAATGCGCGAAGTCGCGGGGAATTCCTCACGGCATTTTGCCCGACCTTACAGCCAAATTCTCGCGTGTCTCCCGATCCTTAATCCACAGGGCTAGAACGAGCCGTTTGGTTTTCTGTTCCCTGCAGTGCTTTGACAGTCTATCTCAGCCCATTAATACGCCTTCAAAACGCCAAGACACCGCAAAAGCGGGCCGCGGAAACCGAGACACCCCGGCACTAATCTCGCCTAAATGCTCAATGATAGCGGTGTTAAGTTTCTATGAAAAAGGAAGGGAAGAAGCCCACGGCTGGGGAGGAATCGCGCGGAGGAGAAAGACCGGGAGCGGAGGAAATTCGCAGTGCCTGGCGGGCAGCGGCCACAGGAGGGCGCCCCCGGGCGCTGCAGTGCCGCAGCCTCCGCCGCTCCTGCCTCTTTCCCCCCTAATAATAATTCCGCCGCTAATAAAATATCTAATATATAAGTAACGATAAGATTTCAGGGCCTTCCAAATGAGAAAATAAAGCATCAAAAAGATTTATTAAACAAATAACCCATAACCGTGACGTGCTGGAGAAATATGCCACTTTAAAAGAATTTTTTTTTTTGGTCGTAATCTTTTATAATGCATCCGAGCTTTAAAAAAAATCCCATAATTTTAAGAAAGGAAAAAAAAAATTCAAACCCCAAAGATATTCAGAATTCGTTCCCTAGAACGAAAATCTATCTACTCTTTTAAGAACAGCCTTAATGCGGCTGGAACAAAAGTAATATAAAAAATATGCATTTCCACAATTTATCTTTGATTCTTACTCGCGGATTTTCTTAGATAAATCTCTAGGTACAGAAAACATAATGTTAAAAACGTATTTTATTTAAAGGCGAGATTAACTTTAGCTCCTGAGCATGCTTATTTTTAAAAGAAAGACAGAGAGACTAAAGAGAAAAGATATTTTTAATATCTTAACATCACCTTTCCAAGGCATTGCTGAATGAAGTCCCTCTCTTTAAAAGTGCTATGGAGATCTATTAAAATGAAAGTAGAGCTTACAGAATTAAAGTCATTCTTATGAATTTCTTGGACGTTCTCCAGCGACCGAGCATGTTCTGTCTTTCTGAGAATTTGTTTTGTTTTGTTTTAAGATTTTTTTTCTTTTCAGTGTGGATTTCTGGTCAGAACCTCAGGAAAGAAAGGGTTTCGCTGCTTTCTGCTTATTTGAAGAATTCATCGAAATCTATTTCATGTTGGCTTAGCCATATTCCGCATTTTTTAGAGCCCAGTCTCTCGCGAACGCATTTGTTGGCACTTTGTCTGCTGGATTGTTGGTGTGTGGTTTATTTTTCTTTCTCTTTTTTCTTTTTTTCTTTTTTTTTTTTTCCTTTTTAGAAGTTCATTGTTAACACTTTCCTAGAAATAGCCTTTCCGGCGGCAATAAACCGGCATTGTACAATCCAAAATCCTTGGGATCCCTGACGCCAGAGGTAGCCCTTGCAGGCAGAGCCGTATCCCGGAGGAAAATGCCCTGGTCTCTCGGTGGACCTACACTTTCCTAGGGTGAAATGTTTAGCGAAGTTTTGGTGTTTGTTTTCCTTGGCATGAGGGGGCTCCTTGCGAGAGCCCGCACCAACCCCGAGCCCATCAGGCTCCATACGAGGTGCTCGAAACCCTCGCAATTACAGTGAGGCCGAAGGCAGAGAATGTGAACGGGTGATGGCAACCTGGGTGCGCTGTTCATTTTGGAAAATTATATCTATACAAGAGAACATGGAAAGGCCGCTTTCTTCCTTTTTTTAAATTTTTTTAACCACTGTGTAAATGTGATTATTCTGTGCGAGTCTGTCTGTAACCTCTTCTATTTTTCCTTTTTATCCTTTTCCCACTTAAATTCCTCTAGATAGAAAAGATTGTGAGCTATTTCCAAATGTCTTTGGACTTGTCCTTTACATAGAAAGAAAAGGGCATTTGCTTATTTTCCGATTAAAATATGAATGCGGCAGGAATCCGCCGAAAGATAAATATGCAGCACAAATACCGAGGCTGAAGGCGGAACTGGCCACCAATATACACGCTAAAATCTCATCGCACTCAGGCACCTTTGTGTGCACAAAAATATGGAAATTCAATAGGAGAAGGGCTGGGGTTCAGGGCGAAGCCGAGCGTACGGTCAGTAGTAGTGGGCGATCCTTAAGCTCAGAATTAACACCTTTGAAGAAAAGATCAGCGTGCTATTTTGTTTATTTTATAGGATTTCATATTTAGGAAAAAGCATAGTGTCATCAGTATGTCGTGTCTGTCCCCTTACCTCGGTCAAAAAAATTTAGAGAATCTGAGCCCAGACGCCGACTCTTTCTATGAAAATACGGCACAGAGAAATCTGGGCAACGTGACAGTTGCTTTATTAAAAGAAGAAAGATCACAATATCCTACCCAATTTTTTTTTCTTAAATAAAACTATTCTTCAATGTCCCTGCAATTTAACAGCGTGGCATAAAATATACAGTCAGCGCGTTTAAAGACACCCTAAATAAAATGGTGAAATCAAGTAAATCAAAGGAAATTTACTAAAAGCTTCCGGGGTTCCAGCCTATTTTGAAAATAAGACATTTCTCGCAATACCTTTGTTACTGAAGGCATCTGCAAAATATCTGGCTTCTTCCGTACCCCTCTCCCATCCCCCTCGCATAATGGGACACAAACACAGCAAATTGCAACTATGAGAATGCTCGACACAGCCGAGACAAAAACATAATCATATCACCAGTAATAAGGTTCAGGGAGATAAGGCAGTGAAAATTAAACCCTGCTGCCACGTCTGGTAACCTCCAGTTTTTAGCCCTGACATTTGCTAGAGGAGAAAACTGTAATGTCCACCTATGCTTTATTACAAACAGTAATTTACATCTGCATGGACCCATTGGTTGGGGCATTTTTTCACCCTCGTTCTAAAAAATATGGGGCTCTGAGAGCAAAACCTTTATATTAATGTAGATTGTATATCTCATTTATTGCACAATATTGATTTATTTATTAATGTTAATTACTTTATTCCATTTTAATATGATTTAAAACAATAGTGACATTAAATGCCCAGAGCCTAAGTCCCCAGTTCCCCAATGGCTCTCGCATGTTTATTCAACTTCTATTTACATCAAACTTAAACTTTCTACTGTTCATTTTCAATAAAAAATTGCTGCCCGTTTTTAAATCCCTCATGATTTACCGTGAGCGAAGGGTCTTATGGAGCCGTGTGCCAGTCCTGAACGCAATATTTAAATTACTATAATCACAACAGTCATCTGAGTTTCCGTGTAGTGACATGCATGAAATTAATATTTTCAATTACAAAAAATCAAAGAGCCCTCATGTCTAATCAGGAGCCCAGAATTCAGCTCCTCCAGCAGCAGCAGCAGCAGCAACAGCAGCAGCAGCAGCAGCAGCGAGGCCGGCGTGGAAAGCAGCTCAGCATTTGCTTATTGTTTTAACTTTACTGTTGGGCGAAACCCGCCGCAAACCTCTGGGCTGATACTTTCAGCCGGGATATTTCTGGGACCCCTTTTCTTACAGTGTAAATAAAGATTATGAAAGAACCATTTGATGGGCATAAAATTCCTGATTAGATTTAATAGTCGAGCCTTAAACTGCGTCAAGAAAAATAGTATTTTGTTTCTTTAAACTCTGTGGGTTGTCCAGGCTGTTGTTGAAGAGGAGGAAATTGCTAGAAGGCGAGGCGGGGGGGGACGCGGCGCTCGCAGGGAGCGTCGTGGGCTCCGCCGCGGCTTCTCCGCGGCGCAGGCGAGTCTTAGCCATGGCTCTGATCATGATCTTACGTGGCCACCGCGCCCGGCTCGGCTCGGCTCGGCTCGGCTCAGCCCGCGGCGCCGGCCAAGCGTGCCCGGGGCGGGCAGGGGCTGCGCCAGGCGCAGGGGATGCTGCCGAAAGAGCCTGCGAGCAGCGAATATTACGAAGGTAATATTTAAACTCTCCGGCAACCCAGGAGCTGGAGACCGCAGCTATAAAAGACACTGGCTCTTAACCTGACAATGATGTTGTATTTGAACAGCTGCGATAAGGTTTTAAAAGGTCTGTCTCATTGCCACCACCGCGAAATTTTAAATAGGGTTATTGTTTCCAGCGGTCTAAAGTGTACGGTAAAGTACAAAAACATCCAAATGCCAGGAAACAGAGGAAAATTCAAACCCACGCTGGTGGAAAACGCACGTTTGTAAGTGTGCGAAAGACGCATTTAAATTCTTAAAAATCCTTTCATGCGCTGCCTGCTCTTGGGGATCTGAAAGGGTGTTTTGATGGTAGAAAGGCCCAAAATAAACAGGCGAACGAGTCCCAAACAAAAATTATCAACAAGTTCACTTTGTGTGGATGAGGGTCCTTGACAACATTGGTCCCAGATAAGAAATACCCCAGTTTGGGAAAAAAAAAAAAAAAAAAAAAAAAAAAAAAAAAAAAAAAAAAGAAAAAAGAAAAAGGAAAGAGAAAGGAAAGGAAAACGATAAAGAGTAATAAACAGTTTCTACCGCCACTATTTAAAATGTAGTAGCTGCGGGTGCAAATACGGCTAAGGAGTGGGAGGAAAAACAATAAAACACGTTTAAAATGTTGGGACGGAAAACTCTGATCTGCCATGTAGACAGTTAGTGTTGCCTTTAGTTGGTTGCTTTCTTTGCTGTTTGTTTGCTTTATGATACAGATGCATTCATCATTCTTATAAAAAAAGACAGAAAAAGTTGCTTAAAGGAGTTAAAGGAGTTGCAGTGAGGACATGAGTTTCTGCATGCTTTTTTGATGAGCAACACTACAGAAGGAGAAATTTCCTTTTTGATGCTTTCGGTTTGCAGGGCAAGAGAAAAACCCACTTTTTTTTCCTTTTTCTTTTCTTTTTTCTTTTTTTCTTTCTTTCTTTCTTTTTTTTTTTTTTTTTTTTTTTTTTTTCCAGGCGGTCGGGAGAGAGCATTGTAAAATAATTTTAGGAATGTGGCTTCCCTATAAAATTCGAGTTATGACAAAAGTCCACCTTTTAATATTTGACGATTTGTGTTAAAACAAAAATTGACCTTCTCGGTTAGCAGCTAGGAAAAAAATCAATAGTATAATTTTCAATAATTCATAACGCGAACGCCATTATGCTAAATCTTAACTATTAATCTTATCCTTTACAAAGTCTCGATTGATTTGTTAATAAAATATCTTCCCGTGCGCGGCAACAGAGGGTATAACTCTTGAAAAAGCTTCAGAAGCAAGAAAATTACCGAGTAGCCCGAGAATGTAGATGAGGGTTTTATTGATCGCCCCTGATTCTCCTTAATACGCATTAATAAATCCCGCAACCTTTTGTCCCCGCGCTTGTCAGCGGCGGGGCTTTTACAGGAGCCATGGCGGGCGGGCGCGGTTCCGCTCCGCGCCGGGGGTTCCGCGGCCGGGCTGGCGCGGAGGTTGCGCGGCGCGGCGCGGCGCGCGGGGGGGCGCGGCGCGGGCCGGTGCCGCAGCGCGGGGGCGCGGCGCGGTGCGGTGCCGGCGCGGCGGCGCAGGGGGCGCTGTTGACCGCGGCGGGGCGCGGCGGGGCGGCGCGGCGGGGCGCGTCAGCGGCGGGGCGGCGGCGCGCGGGGCGGCGGGCGCTGCCATTGGCCCGCCTGTCATGTGGTCGCGCGGAGGCATCCGCAATTACACGGGAATGTTTTCCTAGAGATGTCAGCCTACAAAGGACACAATCTCTCTTCCTCAAATTCCGCCCCAAAATGTCCTTTCCCAACAGCTCTCCTGCCGCTAATACTTTTTTAGTAGATTCTCTCATCAGTGCGTGCAGGAGTGACAGTTTCTACTCCAACAGCGCCAGCATGTATATGCCACCTAGCACAGACATTGGGACGTATGGGATGCAAACCTGTGGACTCCTTCCGTCTCTGGCTAAGAGAGAAGTTAATCACCAAAATATGGGTATGAATGTACATCCTTATATACCTCAAGTAGACACTTGGACAGACCCGAACAGATCTTGTCGAATAGAGCAACCTGTTACACAGCAGGTCCCCACTTGTTCCTTCACTACAAATATTAAAGAAGAAAGCAATTGCTGCATGTATTCCGATAAGAGATCCAAACTCATTTCTGCAGACGTCCCTTCCTACCAGAGGCTGGTGTCTGAATCATGCCCCATTGAGAACCCCGAGGTTCCTGTCCCAGGATATTTTAGACTGAGCCAGACCTACGCCACTGGGAAAACCCAAGAGTACAATAATAGCCCTGAAACGAGTTCAACTGTAATGTTACAGTTAAACCCTCGCGGCAGCTCCAAACCGCAGATATCTGCTCAACTTCAGCTGGAAAAGAAAATGAATGAAAACCCGAACAACCAAGACAGCACCGCTAAAGTCTCTCAAGTGGAAAGTCCCGAGCCCAAGTCCACGTTGCAAGAGGAGCGGAGCTGTCTGCCCGAAGGCTCCGTGTCCAGCCCAGAAGTCCAGGAGAAGGAGACTAAAGGTCTGTATTACCGAGTTTAAGCCGTGCCGTGGTGTAACTCCAACACGCCAGCACCATAAAACACGCTCGAATATACTAACGAGCATCACAGCCATCACATTTAATGCTAAGGAGTATCGGGCTGCAGGTGCTGTCTCTCTGAAGATTTTGGCAGGCAAAAATGCTTCACAAAACGGTCCAAAGATTTTCCGTAGAGATCTGCCTCTCCCGTGCACGCAGACAGCCTCTGTGATGCGGGGAATATAGCCGTGTGCTCCGTAATGCGCTGCAGCAGCCAAAAGCAGCCCCATACCTCTAAAAAAAGCGGGTCTGGAGGTTGTAAAATACGAGCAGCTCAACTTTTCTCTCGTAGTATTTCGCCTTTTTTTTTTTTTTTTTTTTTTTTTTCCACTGAGCCTTACTGGGGTTTGATTGCATTTAAAGTTAATTACGATCCTCTTAAAATAGGTGAGGAATAGGTGCTACCAGACTGGGTAAAGTTGGAAAGAAATGCACAATGAAAGCAGCAGCCCGCTATCTGCCTGGTCCAAGGGTGGAATATTTCAATGTGGTGCTTTAGATAACCTTGGCTTGGTCTCCAAAAGTGCACTAGTATTTTGAAATGCTTTTGAAACCTGAAAGTGGTGGCATCTGATTTTATTTTCCCTTTTAAAGTGCATTAACGCCTTTCTTTCGAACGGCGTGTATCGAAGAATCCCAAAACGAGAAATTTTCTGCTATCAAAATGTACTTTGCAACCTCTAGGTCAATTTTTATCCTCTGTGTGCATTGAGAATTTCTTTATCTCAATTATGTTTAGTAGTACAGGTCTAGCTTCATGTGGGGGAGATTTCTTTCTGGTGGGGAAAAGAAAACCCAAAAGGAAAATGAAAAAAAAAAAAAAATCCGAGGCAGGGGGTCGTAATTTCTTGTATATCATTTTGCCTGGGAAATGTCTATATCTGTTTATAGGTGTGCTTGCGTGATTCAGCTGATGTGTGTGGGGATGCTGCTTCAAAATACAGTGCGAGACTATTTTGTAATTGGAATATTTCCGTGGCAATTGTCGTGGGAGCCCGAGTCGGCCATGGCGAGGCTAGACCCGTTTAGATGTGTCCATGGGGCGGACGGCAGGTTAAATATTGTTGAAATGTTAAACGCCGGCCGAAAACTTGCGAGACCCTTCCTGTCAGGAGCAGGAGAGCGGGGTGGCCGCAGGGCAGGGCGCAGGGCTGGGGACAGGCGAGCCCAGCCTGGCCGCAGGTCCCCTGGCTGAGCCCACGCCTCAGCCGGGCGCTGGGCAATGCCCACATCCACCATATCTGCCAGACACTGCAGAGGAGGGGTCATGGCCAAGGGTACACTCTAACAGTCTGAGGTATTTTTGATTTTTTTTTCTTCTTCTTCTTTGATTTTGATAGAGGAAATCAAGTCTGATACTCCAACAAGCAATTGGTTAACTGCAAAGAGTGGCAGAAAGAAGAGGTGTCCTTATACTAAACACCAAACACTGGAATTAGAGAAAGAGTTCTTATTCAATATGTATCTCACTCGAGAGCGCCGTCTAGAGATCAGTAAGAGCGTAAACCTCACTGACAGGCAGGTCAAGATTTGGTTTCAAAACCGCAGAATGAAGCTCAAGAAGATGAGCAGGGAGAACCGAATCCGGGAACTGACCGCTAATCTGACCTTCTCTTAAACCCTAACCCCGGGGGGGGGCACCAGTGAGGAATGGGCACAGCACCACCACTTGATAAAGGCAGGAGAGACTCTGGCAAAACCCGGCATTTTCCAGTTTTGTTTTGTTTTGTTTTGTTTTCTGATAGAATGTGACTCTTCGTCCTTCTTTTAGCGCTGCAAGTGAATATGTATTACTATGATGAGTATATATAAAACCTAGCACGTGTAATTTATTTTTGTTCTCATCGTAATGCAGGGTAACTATTATTGAATATTATCATTTGGTCTTAACTTATTGGAACTGTCGAACATCCAAGCAATGTGACTTTTTCATGTTTTTACTAACAAAATGGTATTTATGTGGGGCTGTTACACGGGCCATAACATTTTGAGTACATTCAATACTTTCAGAAAAAGAGTGGGGGGAAACTGTGGGGGCGGGGGGAAAGAGAAGCACATTATAATGTAACTATCCACTCAAATGAACTTAGAGATTGTCCTTCGTAAAATGGAATATTTCCTTCTTCTCCATTGTAGACATTTCCTTGTGGTGCATATGTGGAATAGTAGTCGTTCAGCAGCAAATTGTCCTTCTTGTGCATGTTCTGTTTGCATGTATAATGCAATAAACTCTGTAAACTACTGCGGTTCCTTTGGTTTTCTACAAATGTTTGAAGCACGGATACAGGTTGGTCTCCTGATCTGTCTCTGTCAACAGCTTTTTGGACTGGTGTACCTTTTTTACCATATTCTGGCCTTTGTGTGTGTTTGCCTGGCATTCTTTCTTTCTTTTCCTCCATTTTTTCCCCCTTCCTTTCTTTTTTTTTCTTTTCCCTACGGGGTGGGGTGGAGACTGGGCCGGGAAATGATGTATACCCAATTAATTTATAAATGTGTCTGTAAACAACTGATTACTTGATAAAATGTTGTGTGATGTTCGCAGTCTGACAAACTGAATGCAAAAAAAAAAAAAAAAAACCAAACAAAAAAACCACAAACAAAAACCCAAACCAAACAAAAAAAAAAAAAAAAGGAAAAAAAAAAAGAAAAAAAAAAAAAGAGGACGGATAAAAAAGTTGTAAAATATTATGATTTTACTGGACATCCTCATCCAATCAACTCGTACAACTCGTTAATGGTAAGTGATAAAAATATCTTTCTACTACAAGCTGTCAGGAATATGTGTGTCATTTTATTTGATGTTCATACGTTGATTTTAAAAATATCACTCCCTCCGTGCTTACAATGTGCAGACTTTGATTTCATGTCTTTGCTCACTAAAAAAAAAGAAGGAAAAACCAACAAAAAACCTCCATAATAAATGCAAAGCTAGGTATAAGTAAATGTTAAGGAGCTCGGTTTTCGGTCGGCTCAACAGCTTTCAGAAGACCGTGGATGGAAAAAATATTCCCTCAAAACATTCCCAGCATCTGGCGAGGTTGGCTTTTTTCGAGCAGAAACCCTCCCAGGCGTGCTCACAAAAGTACACCAGCCTCTTCAGACCCACTTTTGTCGCCCTGCACCGTTTCTGTTTGCTCAGAGATCGTTTTATTTCGCGCAATTCCATTTTAGTAGCACACATCCAGCTAATGACGTTCACGACTCTTAACCCTTTCTGTACGTAGTTGAAAAATAGTATTAGCAGGGCTCTGCGCTGGCAGCTGAGGAAGGTACGTGTGCTGGGAGCGGGCGAATGCGAGCACATATACTCAGTAGAACTGCAAATAGCTTGCAAATGAACATGACTTCAAACTGAAGTGCAAATGCTTGGGCATACTTTCACCTTCAAACGGGCACTGCAAAAGTAGCGTGGCTGCTGCTGGCGCTGGGAAACCAGCTTGCTCACAATCAACGCCCATTTCTCCCCTAAGCTCTTTCTAAATCAAGAAATTAAGCTCAAGATAGTGCCAATATTGTGCGACTTGGTGACAGACGCTGCTCATAATGCTGTTGGTGGCATTCTGTTTGCTCTTTCGTCGCTGATATTTAATTTAATCCAGTACTTCCTCGTGTGCACATTTACTCAGAGGGAAGAGGCTATATATTCCTCCGACCAAACCATCATCATTTTGGAGCTGCGAGAGCCGCAAGCACCTAGGTACTTTGTGCTCCTTCCCTTTTCGAAAACAAACATCAAAATGATGCTTAAAAAATATCCCCCTCAATAACCCCAAACCCACAAAACAACCCCGTAAATATTGCATACATTCGCACGGCCTTTTCTTTTCCTTTAAAGGTACTCGCTACACCACCAAAGAAGTTTCGGCAGTGAGAAGTAAATAGCTGGCTCCATACCAAGAGTTTAACGTATGTAAAAATGAGGCACACTCTAATTTGCCTGCTTTACCAATTTATATCTCTTTGAAGCGAGGGGCAATTCTTTGCCATATCACAAACCCTGCTTCTAGGAAACAATGTAATAGAAATTATAAAATGGCAGAAGAAAATGCTAAAGACAAATGACACCAAAAAAAAAAAAAAAAAAAAGAGAGAGTAAAGGAAAAGGAAAAAAAATTTAAAAAGAAAAAAAGGGGGAAAAGGAAGAAAACAACCTAGGAGAGCAATAAATCATTAAATAAACAGGAATTTCAGTCCCTTCCTCATAACGGCCCGCGAGTAGGAAGTGTTTTCCCAGCGCTGCTGTCCGTGCCCCCGGCGGGCCGTGCTGCGGGCTCGCCACTAACTCTCTGCGTTTCCTCCAGATCCCGACACAGCCACCGTCCCTCGCCCGGGGAAGCAGGCGTGGGCAGAAGACCATGGGTAATCCACTTTTCAGTACTAACGGGGCGTCCTTTCGCTCGGGCAAGAAAAACCAGGCCGGGAGGGAAGGGAAGGCTGGGGAGGGAAGGCATGCAAGAGAAAGACAAGGGGGCAAAAAAACCCTCACGTAGGCATTGAACGTGGCTCCCCCTGAGCTAGGGGCGGAGGAGACAGCTCTGCCGGCGGGCTGGGGTCAGCGCCAGCCCCGCGGCCCCGAGCCCGCCCGCCCGTGCGGCCCTGCCCGCGGCCGCGCCGCCTGCTCCGCGCTGTCTGTGCCCGCGTCCCTGCCGGGCCGCGCCGCACACCCCAAAGGGGGGCTGTGCGAAGGCTGTGTAGCCCCAAAGTTCCGCAGATAGAGGAGCGTGTGTTCAGCCACACGTCAGTCGTGCTCGGAGACAGAGGCTTTGCTGTTTCCATCCGTCCATTTTATTAGGGACGCATTAATCTATAATCAAATACACCTCATAAAATTTTTATTGAAAGGCATAAAATCATTACAGAGGTCTTCCACCTGTTTTAAAACAACACAATGGGCATCTCTTTTTAAAAGTGTATCCTTTACAGGGAAACTTTCTGTCCGGGGGTGAGGGGAGCGGATAATAATACCCGCACATGCTCTGAAATATGGAAGTACCGCAATGTGCTTTTACTGTAACATTTTCCTGTTTTATGAGAAGTCGTTACAGTCCCAGCTTGCGATGGTTTGTTTTTACAGGCAAGAATCCCCCTTTCCCAGCGGGTTCCCTCAGCAGCTTGGAGTGTGATTAGCAAGCCAAGGCTGTTGGATTTATTTAAACACCCTGCCTCTCATTGATTAAGAAATGAATGGCAGAAATCGCTCAGCGAAGGTGAAGAAATAGTCCGCACCCGCCGCGGCCGTGGGCAGCCAGCGCGGCCACGCCCGCCGCGCCCGGGCCGGCAGGACAGACAGGCGGACAGACAGGCGGCAAGTAGGGCAGCAGGAGAGCGGGGAGGGCCGGGCAGGCCGGGCGGGCAGGGGGCACACCGGGCACGCCGGGCACGGCAGGCCGGGCAGGGCGGGCAGGGCGGGCAGGGCAGGGCAGGGCGGGTGGCCCCGCGCCGTGCGGGGGCGCGGGCGGTGCGGAGCGCTGTGCGGGGCCCCTGTTGATGATGATTTTTTTTTTTAATCACAGCAGCCCCAGTTTAGCGGATTGATTTACTCGCAGTATTGGTAAATATGATCACGTGGGCTCCACAACCAATGGTTGAGGGTTGCAGTCTGCAAAATACTACGATTGTTCTCCGGGAGGGTATCATATACAGTTAACAGTGTAACCTTTTATATGACTAAGAGGGGAGCCTAAAATGTCGTCTAGTGGCACCATAAGTAACTATTATGTCGATTCTCTCATAGGCCATGAAAGCGAAGAAGTTTACGGGAGTAGATTCGTCCAGGGAGGTCACAGTGCGACCTCCAGGCCATCAGGTGTTGCAGAGAGTTCAGATTTTTCCTCTTGTAGCTTTGCACCAAAATCCACCGTGTTTTCCACCTCCTGGTCCACTGTTCACCATCAGCCGTCTGCGGCAATGACCGGGATCTACCACCCCTACATGCACCAGCCCCACTTAGGGGCAGCCGACGCCGGCCGCTACGTGCGCTCCTGGATCGAGCCCTTCCCGGGCTTCCCGGGCGGCGGCGGCGGCGGCGGCGGCAGCGGAGGCAGCGGAGGCAGCAGCGGCGGCGGCTCCGCGTCCAGCTCCGGCTCCTCCAACGGGCGCCACTACGGGATAAAGCCGGAGACGGGAGCAGCCACCTCCTCGTCTTCCTCCTCCTCTTCCTCCTCCTCCAAAAGGACTGAATGCTCCTCGTCTCGGGAGTCCCAGGGGATCGGTGTGCCCGAGTACACGTGCAGCTCCTTCCTCCAGGAGTCCCGGGAGAAAGCGCCTGCCGGCAGCTCCAAGGAGCCCGCCGCCTGCAGCCACAACCCCAGCCCGAGCAGCGATCTGAAGGAGGAGAAGCAGCAGCAACTTGACCCAAGTAAGTAAAAAAAAACCCAAAAAAACCCTCAAAAAAACCCAAAAAAGGAAGAAAGAAAGACAAGAAAAAGAAAAAAAAAGAAAAAGACAATCAGAACAAAACGGGGAGTGGGGGAAATAGAGAGGAATAGCGGCAGAGAGAGAGAGGGAGAAAAAGAAAGAAAGAAAAAAAAAGAGGAGGAGAGAAGGAAGGAAGGAAGGAAGGAAGGAAGGAAAGTAAGAAAGCAAGGAAGGAAGGAAGGAAGAAAGCGAGAGAGAGAGAAAGAAAGAAAGAAATTGCCCCTTTGATTTATTGCCGAAACCTGTAAGGCTCGAATGTGCAAAACTGATAGTTTTACTAACCTATAAAAACGTCTAGACGCCTACCCCAGCGCAAGCAGCAACAAGCACCCATAAAAGACTCCACATAACCACCTACCATCAAGACATCATTTGTACAGTAAACAGACTGGGGCATTAAGGCTTTTATGATAATTCCTCCAAAGTTGTGAAAACAGTCCATCCTTCGTTAAATTAATTTAACGACCTTTCTCTCCCCCCCCTCCCCGTTCCCTATATACCTCCCTTCTTCCAGATAACCCTGCAGCAAACTGGATCCACGCTCGTTCAACGAGGAAAAAGCGTTGTCCCTACACAAAGTATCAAACTCTGGAACTGGAAAAGGAATTTCTGTTTAACATGTACCTCACCCGAGACCGCCGTTACGAAGTAGCTAGGATTTTAAACCTCACAGAGAGACAGGTCAAAATCTGGTTTCAGAACAGAAGAATGAAAATGAAAAAGATGAACAAGGAGAAAGGCAATAAAGGAGACTAACGCTGGGGTGGAAATGTAGTTGGAGACTATTGATTTAGTTTTGAGTTTGGATTTTTATCAGGGCAGTGTGGGGTTTTGGTTGTTGAGGGTTTGGTTTTTTGTGGTTTTTTTTTTTTTTTTGGTTTTGGGTTGTGGCTGCTTGTTTTTGTTTGGTTGTGTGGGGGTTTTGGGGGGTTTGGTTGTGGTTTGGTTTGTCCTTTTTCTTTTTTTTTTTTTTTTTTTGTTAGTTTGGTTTTATTCTTTCTCTGCTCTCTGCACCCTTAGCCCCCCCATACGTTCCTCCTCCTCCTGCACCACTCCACCCCAGGGATTTTAAATCAATCGCGCTTTTTTTTTTTTCTTTTTTCTTTTTTCTTTTTTCTTTTTCCTTTTTTCTTTTTTTTTTTCCTTGGTAGAAGTGAAACGTGGTCTGTGTCAGGTATTTCCGGAAATTTTGTCTTGCTCGACAACGTGTTTTTCAGTCTCTTGATACTCCCCTCCTCCTTCCCAGACCATTTAGATGACAATATTGTGAGTGCACGTTAGCTTTGGGAACTCTATCTGATGTTAAATGTTTGACATGTTTCTTAAAAGTGATGTAGACTAGATAGTTATTTTGCCAAAATAAAGGTAAGGAAATTAATTATAATTACGGTAATAAAATACATATTAAATTACAGCCGCTTAAATCAATGGGGGTTGCTGTGCTGTCCACGACCTACTAAGAGGAAATCTTTCCCCAAACTTCTGCTTTCTAGGTCTGAATCCTTCGCAATAGATGCCACAGAGAGGCCACGAGCTGCTTCCCCCCCTTAGTGCACTGTTAGGAGCTGTGTCACGCTCGGAGCCGCTCGCCGTAGGCCTGGCCCTGCCGGTGCCCCGGCGCTGCCGTCGCTGCCCGCGGTGCTCTTGTACTCATTACCCGCTCGCTCCGTGGCTCCGGCACGGACCTGTTGTAATTGTTGTCACTTATTACACAATAAAGTCTGCCGTGACCCAACGACAGCGCTGCGGTGAGAGCAGAAATCTGTGCGCCCCTCGCCATGCGCCCCGCGCCGCCCGCCCTGCGCGCAGCCCCGCGCAGCCTCCGCGGGCCGGGGTGGCGGGAGAGGCCGGGGTGGCGGGAGAGGCCGGGGTGGCGGGAAAGGCCAGCAGCACCTCCGGCACCTTGCCCCGGCTCCCCAGCCGCAGCTGCTGCCAGGGGCCAGCGCCGAGGGGCCGCGCCGTGCCCGGGCCTCAGGTACCAGCGCTCCCACAAACAGCAGCGGTCCCCTGGGGTCGGTCAGGAAATGCTTCCACGCCGGTCCGCAGGAGCCAAGGACACACAGTGATGCCTATTCGGTTAAACATGGGTTTTATTCCTGGGGTTTTTTCCCTACTGGGTCGCTTCTAACCTCTGCTTTCTTTAAGTGGGAGGCTGGAAGCTCTGGAGGGGACACGGCTGCTGCCAAACGCTCGGCTTTGTTGGCGAGAGCTCATTTAGCGACGCGCCTCATGCCTTCCGCATTTATAAACACACATGACTTTATCAAGATAATTGAGATGAAGTTCATTGTAAAAAATGCTTTGTTTAAAGAGCAACCATTAAAATGAAGGACCCGTAAATATTTACGAGCAGTTCGGTTAATTCAAGATTAAGGGGAGAGCTGAGAGACCTGGTGTTTAATGTTTTTTACCTCTGTGAATAAAAAAAAAAAAGAAAAAAGAAAGCAAAAGCATGCACCGCCAGGAAAAGGTGTTGCATTGCTTCCCATCCATTGTCGAGAAGATACCTATAATTCTTTTAAAACAGGAAGAACCGTGGTATAATAAAACCATTGAGATGGCTAGACGTCTGGACCTAATGAGTTTACGATATGCTATGGCACTTTTCTTTGAAAGCACCTTATTTTGATGTTTGTGTTTGTTAGGGGGGAAAAAAGGCAAAAAAAATGCAGACAAACTAGGTCTTAAAACCTTGGACTATAAATTTCAGTATGTCAGCATTGGGCCAAGGCAGCAGACTCAAAAAGGACCTGAAGGTCACGAAACAGAGATTTTACGAAGTCCACTTATTTGTTGAAATGTATTTTATTGGATATTCTGTTGCAATGAATCCTATGATGCCAGCCTCAATATTTTCGCAAATACCCATGGCGGGGGGGGGATGGGGTGTGTGTGTGTGATCTGTAACAACACATAAACAATATCCTTGTACACAAAACTGCATTGTGTTGATCCCAGCAGAGGTTCTGTTAAGAAATTTTCACCCAGCCCACACCATCTTTTAATATTTTATATCAGGCAGATTGACACATTTTACCTCGTACATTTTTTCCTTTTGTTGACCTGTTTTTAATATTGCGTGCATTTATTTCAAAATGGCAGAAAGAAAACCAAACATCTCGACCAATGAAACGCAGTTCATCTATGGAAATTACTTTTAGTGTCAAACAGAATATTTTAACTCCTGCCCGTTGGTTGTGTTAATATATGTTTTCACATATGCACAGTCTCGTGCACACGCGTTATACCGAATAATTCACAGGCATGTGTGATGAAGGAGGGGGTGAACAAAGATTCATTTTTACTTTTGTTTACATAAATCAATCCATAAATACATAAAAGCGCAGGCGAACAAAATAACATCTTCAAGAGAAAAACGTATAACTCTGAAACTACCGCACATGGAGATTTCATGCTGTAATATGTGGGGGAACATGATCGAAAACGCGATAGCAGTCGTCTTCAAAGCACAGGCGTCTTCCCTGGCTGCCATGTGTAAACGAGGCGCACTCTTTGTATGCAGTTAATTATAGCTCTGGCAAAAAAATAAAAGAGGGTCACCGAAACGTGCTAAGAGAAAATGGCACTGTAAAATTAGGGGGGGGTGGGGGGGTAAGGAAAAAAAAAAGGAGAAAAGAAAGGAAAAGGAAGAAAAAGGAAGAAAAAGGAAGAAAAAGGGGAAAAAAAGGAAGAAAAAGGAAGAAAAAAGAAGGGACCCAACTCCAGTGCAGGCAGCGAAGGCAGAGTCGGTGGCGCTGGCCCCGGGGTGCTCCGCAGTTCGCGTTCCCGGCCAGCGGCGGGGCCGGGGGCGCCGCCTGCCGCTGCCGCAGCGCGCCGCCAGAGGGCGCCCGCGCTCCACCCTTGCGCGGCCGCCGCGCCCGCCCTGCGCGCCCGCGGCCCGGGCAGCGCGGCTCGGCCTGGGCACCGCGGGCACGGACGGGCGCGGACGGGCCGCCCGCGGAACCAACGCACAGGAACGGGGCCGGGGGTGTCTGGCGCGGATGCGGGAAGCAGCCACTGCCCCTCTGTGCCCCTCCGCAGCGTGAGGCAGTGTCTCTATGCCGCCGCTCAGCCCCTGCCAGGCCCGGCCTCCTGCCTTCCTGTGCTCTCTGGCGAAGGGCTTTTGCTGCTGTCTGTCCGTGTCCGTGTCCGTGTGGGTGTGCCCGGGCCTCTCCCGCCTCCCCCGCCTTTCCTTGGGCTGCACGGGGGTCCCTAAGCCTCTGCGAGTTCCTAAAGCCGTGCACCCCGGGGCCCCTGCCCGGGCAAGGCTGTCCTTGCGGGCACAGGGCCCGCGGGGTGCTCACATACGGGGCAGCCGGGCTGGTCAGCGACACAAAGCGAGTTAATCGGCCTGGAGGCGGGGGGGTGGTGGAAGAACGGGATGCGATGGGGAAGGAGCCTGAAATGCCTTTTATGTAACCACAAGGATTTTTTTGTCAATTCGCATCAGACTGTCACACGTGGCTCTGGCTGGGCCTGTATTATATTTCACCTACATTCTTCGTCTCTCTCCAAAATAGGGCGGACTCGAGCTCCTGAGGGTGTCTCTCCAAAAATCTGATTCCCACTGCAGGACGAAGCGGGAAAGAGAGGACTGGAGACGCCGCTTCTTGGGGCACGGGGGGTGGCCGGCCCGGGCGGGGGCAGCCCCGAGCCTGCTGGGCAGCGCTTTTCTTCCTTCCTTCCTTCCTCCCGGCCAACAGGGCTCGCTTATTTCGGACGGAGTCCCCGAGCGGTGCTAACCGTTCACCCACACATTTTTATTTTTTCGCCCCCCTCCCTCTTTTTGCCTCGGTAATGACGTCCACCAAGGGTGAAATGATGGAAAGTATATTCATAGGCATGATTTCCATTAAGTATCAATTAACCTGGAGCCTCAGCCATGCGTGCAAGGCGTCAAGGGTAAATGTGCATCTCATTTCCCAGCGATCTGCTCGCCTGGAAGGAAATGACCCGCAGGCCCGTTGGCAAGGGGGCCCTGCCGCCGCACGGTGCCGCCCCACGGGCACCCCACTGCCTTCGCCCGCACCCCGGAGCCCCTGCGGTGGGCATCGGCTCCTGTGCGGGGCTCTGCCCTCGCCGGGCGCGGTACAGGCCGCGCTGCGGGCAGTGCGGCCCCGCTGAGCCGGGCGGCGCGGCCCCGGGCAGCGCGCCCGCGGTTATCGCGCGGGATCTGCGCGGCCGCCTCGCCCCTGCGCGCCGGGGCTTTCAGCGGCTCCTAGCGAGCGCACACCGGCGGGGGGAGCGGGGGTGCCGCGGCCGGGGTGGATCCGGGCAGGGCTGGGCCGAGTTTTTTTCTTGCCCGAGGAGCGGCACATGTAAACTGAAGCCAAAAGTCCCCCCTGAGCTCATGAGCGTGTGTGTGTGTGTGTGTGTGTGTGCGTGCGCGGGCTGCTGTGTGCCTAATAGGAAATAGTAAAAGCAGTGAGGCAGGTCATTTTGGGAGCGATTATAATCCAGTCCTGGTCACCACATACACGGAGAGCAGGAGCGGGGAGCGCACGGGCCAGCGGCGGCGGCGGCGGCATGAGCGCGGCGTAGAGGCACCGGCGGCGGCGGCGGCGAGAGCAGCGCCCCGAGCCCCCGCCCGCCGCTGCCCCCTCCCCGATGAGCTCCTACTTTGTCAACCCGCTCTACTCCAAGTACAAGGTGGCGGCGGCCGCGGCGGCGGCGGCGGCGGCGGCGGGGGAAGCCATCAATTCCCCGTACTACGACTGTCACTTCGCACCCGAGGTGAGCGGCCGGCACGCCGCCGCCGCCGCCGCCGCCGCTCTGCTCTACGGGAACGGCGCGGCCGCCGCGGGCTTCCCGCACCCCGCGCCCGGCGGGACGGGGGGCGGCGGCGGCGCGGCCCCGGACTTTTACCAGCCGGCCGGGGGGAGCCCCACGGCCGCCTACCAGCCGCCTCCTCCTCCCCCCGCCGCGCCTCCGCCTCCTGCCCCCTGCAGCGGGGTTACCTGTCACGGGGAGCCCGCTAAATTTTACGGATACGATAACTTACAGAGACAGCAGATTTTTACGACACAGCAAGAGGCCGAGCTGGTACAATATCCTGACTGTAAATCGTCCAGTGCTAATATTGGCGAGGAACCAGACCACTTAAATCAGAGCTCGTCTCCTGCTCAAATGTTTCCCTGGATGAGACCACAAGGTTGGACGCAGTCAAAAATTTGCTTCCATCTCACGTCTGAGTTTGAAACTTTCTTTTCCTCCTCCCGCTTCTTTCTCGCTGACTCTCGCTCCCTGCCTCTGTCTCCCCCACTCCCTACCTCTCTCACCGCGAGTCCTATCACCGCGGTGGCTTGCGATAATAAAGAGATGCAGTGAGCAAGCAGAAACCTCTGCAGCAGGCAGCTCCCGACCCAGGAGTAGCCTTTGAGACGCCTGTCGGACGCCGAGGTGCAGCTGACACGCTCGCCTGTCTCCCGTGGAAGGGTGCGGGGTCGGGAAGGGGATGGTGTACAAGATGATAAAGTGACCCCGCAGCATTCTATGCAGGAGGACAGCTGAGGCGCTTCGTGCATTTACTGTCTCTGTGCTCCTCTCACTCAAGTGCAAAGCTCTAGACTCCTCTGTGCCCTCTGCCTTCTCTCCCTGCGGCTCTGTGGGGCGTCTCTCGAGGGATTCCGGCGGCACCGGGGTCCTCGCTGCCTGCCTGCGCCTTGTTTTGAACGGCCGCAGCAACCTCCAAACCCCTGTGTTTTTGTTTTAAACAGCAGCGCCGGGTAGGAGGAGAGGAAGACAAACATACAGTCGATTCCAGACTCTAGAGCTGGAAAAGGAGTTCCTATTTAACCCCTATCTGACCAGGAAGAGAAGGATCGAGGTGTCCCACGCACTAGGACTCACCGAGAGGCAGGTAAAGATCTGGTTTCAGAACAGGAGGATGAAATGGAAAAAAGAGAACAACAAGGACAAATTCCCCGCTTCCAGACAGGAGGGAAAGGAAGGGGAGGCCAGAAAGGAAGCACATGATCTGGAAGAAGACAGAGCTGAAGGCCAGATGAATTAATTTTTGCCCCAAATGTCTTTGTGAGAGTCAATCAAAAACAAGCAGGGCTAAAGCCCGACATCTCGGCTCATCCACACCTCTACGTGATCTTGTCGTGGGACGAGTGACCCCATGTCCCTCCATTTGACATCTCCCTGCTTCGGGTGCTTCACTTGTTTGTGCTTTTATTTTGTTTATTAGCGTATCCAGAATGATCTCTTGATTTAACATTTCCTCTACTTATTTTTTTCAAATTTGATACAGAGTTTCTAGCAATAAATTTCTAATGATATACATATATATATATATTTGCAATCTTAATGGACGGTGATTGTGGGAAACGACATAAACTTCCTAATAATAAATATTAATAAGTAAGACATTTAACAATGCTTTATTAATCAAGACAAGTGCACTTGTACTATTTTAATTCTTGTTTTTATCTCATGTTGAATAAATTAAATTAATAATCTTGAAGAAAATATCATAGGAATATATTTAACCTTCTTCTATAATATTTGATTAAAATAAACTGAATTTATTCGATTATAAAATGTATCGGCCTCTCTATATTAATTTTGTAATTTACTCCTCAAGGAACATCCAGAGTCTCCTCCGTCTCTCCTCCGTGTTTCTGCGGGGTCTAGAAATGGCGCATTGTGCATAAAACCTGCTTTTTGCGAGCAGCTGCCGTGCCGCGGTCCAAGCAGCGGCCAGCAGGGACCGCGGCCTCACCTGCAAGCGGAGAGCAGGCTGTGTGTGCAGGTGTGTGCCCGGGCCCTGCTCCCGCCTGTTTGTTCCTGCCACTCATCCCGGGCTGCGGACCGGCCGCGGTGTGTGCCCGGGCCCGGCTCTCCCCTGTTCCTGCCCGCACCAGTGCGGGACAGCGCTGCCCCAACCGCGGCCCTGCCCTAGGGAGCATTTGCTGCCTACCCGGCTGCAGGGAGAGCCCGCAGAGCGTTCCGGCCCCACGCCATCCCCAAGGGCTGCTCCAAGCAAACTGCGGCAAAAACGGGCCCAGCCTCCCCCGAGGATGGCTGACGAGCAGGGAAATACAAAGCTTTTGCGACTTTGCGTGGGGGTTTCGGGAGGGCTGTAATTCTTAGGAGTCCCAAGCCATGCGTAGACCGAGAGAAAGATGTTTCTGCCCCTAAATATTATCATATTATGCGTTTCCCAGCGGAGGCCGCAGCTGAGGATAGAGCCTGCCTCACTGTTCCGGCAACCACGGGAGGAAAGGTCCGCTCTGATTAACAAAACAATTTAATTTCTCTCTGCCCTCCCTCCTCTCGCTCCCGTTCCCGGCAGGGTCCCGCAGAGCGCGGTATCAAGCAGGGCGGCCGAGAGCAGCCCTTTTTAGGAGCAGCAGGCAGAGGGTCGAAGGATGAGGTATAAATCTCTACCAATATTTTTGCGTCATTTTTTTCCCTACCGGCTGACGCTCCCCTGAGTAATGGCTCCGTGAAGGAAATCGAATGGACGCGCCAGAAACTGCGACAAACACGATATATAATTCTATTTTCCGCCCAGAGACGAGCGTGATCCCGACGAGGCCGGGGCCGAGCCGAGGCCTTGCTCGGACAATCGCAGCCCGGTTCCCGAGGCGGTGCCGCCCGCCGCTGGGCCCTTCTCTCGCTCCGCTCCGGGAGCGCACCCGGCGCGGCGGGACCCGCCGTCCGCGGGCACGGGACCTGCGGGGCGGGTTGGGTTCATTTCATTTCCCTTCCCCGCTCCCACCACCGAGGCAGGCACGTTTCCACTGCTGCAAAGCGCCAGCTCTGGAGGGAGGCACGAGCGAGCGGAGCTATTGTTCTTGCTTTTATTTTAATCGCCTAGCTGGCTAAAGGTTGTAAACAAGGGGAAGCTGCAACAAAGCAGTGAAAGAAACATTTTTGCTGCATGGATTTGCATAAATACACCAGCACACGTAGTGTCAGGGGAGGATGTGGGGCTGGTAGCTGCGCGTATAAAGTACCCGGTGGCCCGACACGCAAAACCCCCTGGCTTTTTAAAACAATACTCGTGCTAGTGGCACCGACATATTTGGTCTCCGGGCAGGAAAAGCCTCTCGGTTTTGCTGCGCTGGCGGCGGAGGCTGGACTTAGCGCGGTTCCGGCGGCCCTGCTGCGGGAAAGCCGTGCCGGGGCCGCCCGCTGCCATCCCGGGCTGCCCGCACGTCGAGGACCTTCACACACCAGCGGAGCACTCCTTAGGCTGGTGTTTGTCCGGAAAAGAGCTGCTGCGGTAGTTGTTTTTAATTATCAGACAAAGAATAAAATTAAAATATTCCTGAAGAAGTTTCCGTTGCGTTGCTCTCCTAGGACCGACTGGGAACGCAGCCACGCAGGCAAAAACTGACTTCCCTGAGACCGCAGAATTGGCCAAGGCCTAGTGCTAACTGGAATCGCCCCTGTCTTACTCACTAAGAATAACAAAACATTGCTATAGTTGTTAAGGCATTTACCCCCTTAGCCTGGCATCTGAATCTCTCCCTCGGTTTCACTTGGAAAGAAAAAGATAACGGAGTCAAGAATTGAGCCAGGCGGCCACTGAGTCCCCTGTAAAACCGGAGCCATCGGACTTTTGGCCAGGAAAAGCCGTAGCTGCGCGGGTTGCGGCGGGAGCGGCGGCGAGAGGCCGCCTGAGGCGGCCGCGGGGTGGATGTTCCGCGCCTTTGGTTTCCGCGGAATTTCTCCGTTCCCTGAGGAGCAGCTCAGCGCGGCCGTGAGCGCCGCAGGGACACCACGGGATTTGCCACAGCCTCCGCCGAGGCAACATTCAAAGGTGTGCAACTGCCTGAAGCAGCGTGTTAAAAAGATCCAAGCTCGATCCTGCATCTTTAGGCGTGTTTACTTTTGTTAGCAGTTACAACCAGCACGGAGGTCACGGATTGAGGGCTCTGGCTATTCCCTGAAACAAAACTTGAGCTAGAACATCCACAGTATTCCGTCTCCGAGCCGAATATTCCTAGTGGACACAGGCCCATTTAAATTTGTTTTAGAATACTTTCTAGGAATCGGATTTTCCCTGCTGGTGCCCCGGGAATGTTTTATCGGGGGCGGAGGCAGCCTGCCCTGGGCGCGGTGACAGTGCCCGGCGCAACCTGCGGGAACCGCGCACGGCGGGGTGGGAAAGAGCCTCGGACCATTTTTATGTCGGCGACGGCTTCCGCTTCAGTAGTGGGCGCTAAAGCAGATGTGGTTTCTTTTAGTGCCCGGCGGAGCGGTGGGGAGGGGTGGGAGAAGAGGGTGGGGATGCGGGTTAAGGCCCCTTTCGTTTGGCAAGAAACGGATCCTTCGGCACAGTGTCCTGCCCCTCTTTATGCGGTTCCGCGACCGCTTGCCCCTCTCTCCGCGCCCCCGCGCGGATCTCCCGCGCCCCCGCCTTGCTCGTGGGGCTCCGCCACCGCGCCCGTGGCGCGCAGGCCGAGGGCAGGCGGGACCGAAGCCTCAGTAAAAGCGCAGCGCGCAGGCGAAAGAAACATGGCGCTGGGAAGCAGTATGTGCAAAATCCGCAAGGAATTGCAGTAAATTCCTTTTTGTTTGAAGAAAATTTACAACTTGGTAATAGACCTTTTTATGACCTATTTGGGCTCGTCATTGGCTGCGGCTGGTCATGTGCAGGCAGCGAGCGCTTTCATGGCCTTTTCCTGATTTCCCTGGCGAATTTCCCCCCGCATTCTGCCTTCAGAGAGCCTCAGCCCCTCTTTTTCTAACCTTTGTCTAGGCTGAGGTGTATGGCAGTCGCCCTCATGTTTGTGCCCCGCTCCCCCAAACCCGCGGCCGGTCCCGCCGCCGCCGCACTGACACTTGCCCGGCCCCGCGCCGCCTCCTCTCCCGCGCCCACGGAGGGATGCGCGGAGACCCGCGCCCGCCGCCGCGCCGCCCGCCGCCCCTCGCTCTTCTCCCACCGTTCGACGCCCCCGCTGCCGCTATCTCCTCCGGCACACGGATTGCTACTCGGGTGCAAAATGGATTACAGCGACACTCCGGGGCTTCTCTGCAGGCGGGCAATGCCGCGAGCTGGTAAGCACTGAGTTCCCCTCGGGCTGGTGGCCGGTGCTCCGCGATATGCGGCACGGCACCGGCTCCCCTGTCCTCCTGTCCCTCTTCATCACCTGTCCTTCGAACACCCATCTTCTTCCATTTAGTATTGCTATTACTCTTATTACCGCTATGATTGCTGCTGTTGTTGTTGCTATTGTAATTATCGTGGTGTTATTATTACTAATAGTGGTTGTGGGCATGCCGCAGAGTGAGAGCGGCTGTTGCGCGCCGTCTCTCGCGGAAAATGCGCTGCGGGCCGCGATGTCTGGGTGTTCCGCGGTGAGGGGCGGAAGGCTGGGGCGCGGTGCGCGCAGGCAGTGCCTCGCCTGCCCGTGGGGCTTCTTCCGATATGAAGCCGTCTGCTTTTGGGATAGGTTTTTCGCCCTGCCAGACTGAAGAGTGCTGTGGTGATGCTGTAGTTTATTTCCCCCATGGCGGAAGGGCAGCCGAGTAAGTTTAAAGCCTAACAGGTGTTTTCGCAGGAGAAGCGGGTCAGAGCTCCCGCGGGGGCGGAGGGCGCGGGGCGGCTCCGCCGAGCCGGTCGAGCCGGGGGCTGTGCCCGGGGCCGGTCCCGGGAGCCCTCCCCTGCCCCGCAGGGACTTTTTCTCACATCCTTGTCCCGCTGCGGCGCGGAGCCAGGGCTGCGGCTCCGAGCTGCTCGCTGGGCGGCACACGGGCCGGGCTCGGCTGCCGGAACGTGGGGGCGGCTGCGCGGAGACGCGGCCGGGAGCGCCCGGCCGCAGTGCGGCCACTATCCACGTGCAAATCATCGGGGGCTACATGGAGGACAGACTCTAGGAAATAAACCCAACAACAAATCCTTGGGTTTATTTTAAAATGTGTCGAGGGGATAGAATAGCTAACTATTCCTGCGTTACCCATATGTGTATATACATCCATATTCACCTTACCTATATTCATACATATATATCGTATCCACACATCCATTTCTCTCTGCAGAGCACATACTCTTTGGGAGTACGTTGTTGTGAACGTATATATGCTTTACTCATTCCATGTTATTTTCGAGCTGTGGGTGCACGGTGGAAAAGCCGCCGTTTGGTGTTTAGCGTTCACATCGATGCTCGGTGGCTGCAGGGCACCGTGCTGTTGCACTGCAGGAATTCACCCACTCGCCATTTACCCCGAAAGCAGCCGGCTAATTAACGGCAAAGCAGAACGCCCCACTACACAATACACGGCGAGGGTGGAAAGGTGCCAGTCGTGCCCCGAGTACATGTTTTGAACCCACGGAAGAAATTGTTCTTTAATCCACCCCCGAGCACCCCGCAGCCTGCTGAGCCCGAGCCCCGCTGCAGTCAGCGATAAGATCCCTGTCCCCCTTGTTTGCACGAGCCGGCCGTCCTGCGCTCCTGCAGGACTTGGGGATTATTTGGGACGAATCGTTTTCAACATAGCAACAGTCTTCAAGAGTAACGTGGAAAATATGCGCTGCGTTAGGTTTCACTCTCAGAATCCCTCCTAGGTGACACAGTAATTATAGCTACTTGACTATAAATCTCTCAAAAAACTTCGGAAAATCTCGTCCTTGAGTTGTTTTGAAATTATTCGTAGCCTGGGGAAAAGAAAAAAAACAAAAGCAGGATGTTCTAACGAATTCTAATATGTATGTGTGTGTCTGCGGGTCCATCTGCTGACACATACGGATATACACATGCATTTATGATTCCACTGGTTCATGTGGGAATTCGGCTTTTTTCTAAATGGCTTCCTTCCTGGCTTGCTTTTGCTCTTATTCTTTTCCTTATCAGATGTATGTGTGTATTTATTTATTTATTATTAACTTTCAAGTATACATAGGTCTGCTCACGTTCTTAAATACGCTTATGGAATTGTAAGCACTCATAGCAAACAAATACGCCTTTATATATATGGCACATATATATATTTATATGTACTTGTTTATATATATATGGCACATATGAGGACTGTATTTTTATATCTATTTATGCACCTATAAACATGGTATGAGTATAGATGTGTTGGTGTGCTGAAATTTTTGGAGTACAAGATTCACAGTCAAATTTCTTGCACTTGCTTCGTTTCCTGATTTGTTTGACAAAATTGTACTCTTTTTTTCGTTTTCTTTTTTCTTTTTTTTTTTTTTTTTTTTTTTTTTTTTTTTTTTTAGTGTGTGTGTATGTGCGTGTTGAAAGGAAACAGCCGATCCCCAGTGCACCCTTTACTGACGCACGGGCAGTATAAAAACACCATCATCACAAAGCAGCTGGCAGGAAGCGGCAGCCCCCTGTCCCTGTCAGTGCCGGGGCACCGCTGGCACCCGCTGCCATTCGGGAAGCCAGGTTGGCTCCCGCTTAGCTGCTGCAGGTTGCATGGGACAGAAGTGCAGCTCTGTTCCCCCAGCCAGGCAGGGCTTTGGTGCAAGGAGGAGGGTGCGTTGTGAACTGCGGGCCCGGGAAACCCGATGAGACTAGGCGAAGATATATATGTTGGTTTTGCGTTCTTAAGAACTGAAAATCCCGCCGATTCATTTTCTCGTTCCCCCAAAAAATATGATTCCCACAGGGTGTTTTATGTGCGCTTGGGACAGAAAAAGAAACCCGAACAAAGACGGTATTTCACCCCTCGGTTGGCAGGCAGCTGTTAAAGGTATTTACTGCTCTACTGCAGTGCGGCACTCAACGCTGCTGGAGCGGGAGAGGAAAAAACAGGAAGCGAAAGGAAAAGATGAGGCGCAATAAACATTGCAGCAGGTCGCGGAGGCCGGGCGGGGCGCGGAGGAAGGGTCCCTGCGAGAGACAAGAGGCAATAAAACTGCATTCAGCGGCAGCGGGCTCTGCCCGAGCCCAGCGCTCGCCTCCCATCACGCGGGGGAGGGTGCGGCGGGAAGGGGAGGCGGCCCGCGGTGCCTGCCCAGCGCCCCACGCCCGCAGCTCTCCGAGCTGGAGCCTGCCAGAGCTCAGACAGGGGCGGCGGGGTCCCCTCAGCGCCCGCCCGGCCTGGCTCCGCCGCGTGTGTCCGCGGGTGGGCGCCCGCCCCGACGGAGCGGGACGCGCTCACCTGCCCGCGCTCCCCCTCGGGGCCGCCGGGCCGGGCCGCGGAGCCACCGCCGGGGGCGCGACAGGCCCCGGCCGCCGCCACCAGCCCTCCTGTCTCACGGCCTCTTCCAGGAGAAGGCGCTCTAGGACAAGCCTGGCGGCTCTCCCCTCCGCGGGGCCAGGGGCCCGCCGCCCCTCCGCCAGCCCCGGGCCCGTGCCCTGCCGCCCGCGGCAGAGGCCCACCGGCGGGCGGGGGACATGGGCGGGGCTCCACCGCCCTCCTCGGGCGCCTCAAGCCGCCACCCGGCGGTCCCACTCCCTCCAGCGCCGCGATTTCCCGTTCTCACCCGGGTCCGCAGACCCCGGCGCGCCCTCGCTCTCCCCGCCTCACCCGCGGTGCCGCGGGGCTCCCCCCGTGTGCCCCGCTGCCCTCCCGGTCACCAGCCCGCGCTTTGATGTCGGGCACCCGCCTCTTCCCTCCCCGCTCCTTTGATGCGGGTGCCAGAGCACCCTCCTTCCCGCCGGCTCCCTTCCCGCGGGCGCAGCCCCCGGCCCCCGCGCACCCTCCCTTGCCTCCTGCAAGCCGGGGCCCGGCAGAGCTCCCTGCCTCCGCCTCTCCTGTTGCCTGCAGGCTTCACCTTCCCCAGCCGTGCCCGGACACGACCCCGGCGGCACCCACCCCCACGGGCCGTGCCTGCCCCGGCGGGGCGCTCCCACGGCCCCCGGCCTCCCCTCCCTGCCCCGCACTCCTCGCCCTCTTCCCCCGCGGACCCGAGGTGTCGCCGCCGCTGCCCCGTTTGATGTTGAGGCGCGGCTCGACGCCGCCCTGCCCGCTCCAGGCCTCCGCTGCCCCCGGATCTGCCTGCGGGCGCGGGGTGCTGCAGGCAGGGGACTTTGCATGCCCACATCCTGCTCTGCCAGGGCATGGGCGACGAGGTGACTCTTTAAAAGTCGGGGTTATGATAAAAGCGGAGGGGCAAAATGCGTTGGACGCTATCAAGGTGCTTAGTAGGTCTTCAAAGTCAGAGATGGAGCCTGTAATTTTCCGGCAGTGTGGTCCTCAGGGTAGGATGCCAGTCGTCGTGTCTGTCAAGTCGCACTGAGAGCGATGGCGGCATGCACATGTGATTCTATTCCTCCAGCCTCTTTATCACAATTACCAGAGGGAAACCAATTGTTACTGTGTTATGTCATTACACCTCTTATCTGTCTCCAGACCATCAGCCCCAAATATGAAAACTTGCATAAAAGCCTAGAGAATGAACTGGCCAGAGCTTCAAAGTCAAATTTCACATCTGCATTTTAGAATAGGAAATGTGTAAATCGTTCTAATTCCCACTTCAAAAATCTCATGGCTAGAATTACTCAGTTACTGAAACATTTGTCTTGTCCTTAACTGAGAGAGAGTTGTATCTCAATCATCAACTCCTCACAATCTCACAGCCTCATCTTTCACAGCCCCATGTCCTGGACACGTGTGTCTGAAGCACATGCCCAGCCCGGGCCACCCCATTCGCCAGGGGCTGTCACTTCTGCAGCATGGCTGCCATGCCACCTGCCTGTCCATGGCTCCTCTCCTCCTGCACATGCCAGGCAGTCTCTCATCTCCAAACCATGGCCTTCTCTTGCCCACGAGACAGGCCAAGAGAGCTGAAGCATTCACAGACACTGAGGGAGGGATGTGATGCTCACAGCACTGCACAGGGTCTGGAGCCCACCCATGGCTGCCTGGGGCCTGACCTGTGCCATACCCCGCACTCAGGGCCAGGCCTGGGGCAAACACACTCAATTCTGCATCCTACTTCTTGTCCCAAACTATTTTCCCTACGTTTTATTGCACTTTCTCATTACACCCCACCCCTCCTGTCCCACCACTCTGCCTTTTCCTGTCCCTCTCCAGGTGTGGCCACTTTGGCTCCCTGCAGCTGCCTGCTGCTGAAGCCTTTCTTCCAGAGGCCAGTGGGGGTGATGTGTTTGGGGAGGAGGCAGCTGGAGGCTACCACAGAGCCTGATCCAGGGCCCACTGTGGCCAGGCCCAGGTGCCTGAGGAGCTCAGGGAGCTCCAGGGATCTCATCCCTCTGCCTGCCCAGGACTGGGAGCACAGGCCGTGCACCAGCTGACAGAGACCCTGCAGTCAGCCCCATGCAAGGCAGCCCATTCCTTTTTTCTGGGATGGCTGTTTGGAGCCCCTGGGCCTGATAAAGCTTCTCAGACCGTGCACTGTGTCTGAAATGCCACCTTGTGCACTGCCCCTGCCAGCTGTCCTGGGCAGGGGAGGGGAAAGGGCTCTTCCACAGCTTAGGCCACTGAAAAACCATGAAGGCAATGCCTTGTGAGTAAGGGCTTGCAAAGAGCAAGAAAAATAGTGGAATGCAAAGTCACTCTGGGTCATAAAGAAGGAGCAGGGAAGGACCTCGGGATGCCTCTTGTTGTCTGAAGGAAGAGAAATTGTTCAGCTGTGACTGGAGCCATCTAAAAAATATAGCGAGAGCTGAGCTGGTCCTTTTGGGTGACTTCATAAGTAAGAGCAGACTCTAGCGTTAACAGGCACCACTCAGTTGGTGCCACCGCCCAGCAGGGAATTGCATTTTGCTCGTTTTCCAGGGCCGAGCCCCCGGGCGGAGGCGCACTCGCACCCCCGGGCCGGGCGAGGGGCCGAGTCTCCTCTGCAGGGGCCGGTCCCGGCGGGGCTGACACAGCTCCCCGCCCTCTGGGAGGGCACGAACCCTTCCTGGGATGCGCCAGGAGCTGCTGGCCGCTCCGACGTCCCCATCTTAGCCATGATAGATTGGGAGCTGATGCCCGAGTTTCTTCATGCTGTGTGACTGCCTGGGACATTTGACTTCCTGTGCTCGGGCTCCTTGAAATTCTCATTTGCGAGCTCACACCCTGCTCCCTTCACACCAGGGCTCTTTTATTGCTTTATAACCGTCCTTAAACTTCCAGTCCTCAAAGATCTCATTGTGGCAGGCTTCACACTTTCTCCCTTTCCGAAGCCCTGTGCACTCACTCTTGGCAGCAGTTTGGTCACTTACAAAGGTCCCTCGGGTGCCCGGCGAACCTGCAGCTCCTGGCACAGCTCTCCCAAGCTTTGAGATGAATGACTCAAAGCCGTTTTGCAGGGGAGCCTCACCAAAATGCCATAAACACCCAGGAAAGGGAGAAAAGGTTCCATCTTTCAGTTGGTTTGGGGTTTTTTGGTTTTGTTTTTTTGTTTTGTTTTGTTTTGTTTTGTTTTGTTTGTTTGTTTGTTTGGGGTTTTTTTGTGGGACTTTTTTTTTATTTCCTCCTAAAGATGTGCTTCCTTGTACCCCAAGAGCTGTAAAGAAAGGTTTGAACTGGTACCCGCAGAAAACACGCCCGGCTCCTTTCCCAAGAGCACTTTGGGAGCGTTAAGTCCCCTTTGCAGCTTTTCCTAAAACACGCTCCTCAAAAAGGCCGGCATAGCGCCATGCAGCTGAGCTTCCACCCATCCCCGCTATTTCGACCCGGTCCCGTTTTATAGGACAGATTCAGAGAACCTTTATTTAGCGAATAAAAGTTTAAAGCTGAAGGTTATTTATGGTTCCACAGAGATAAGTCCTGAGTGGCTATTTAGAAGCACGTGATTCCAATAAACTTTGTTTTATGGCTTGAGAGTTGACAAGCCAAAATATAATTCCCACCATAAATTAGTTTAAGAGCATACAAGTGCAGATGCTTTCGTTCCTGGAAGCAGTAATCGGGAAAGTGTTAGCAGGGAACCGTCGGCGGAATGCGAGCGCGCAGGCACCTCTGCTCCCGGGTCCCCCAGGCCGCGGGGGGAGCGCACAGTAAGTCCGCAATCCGCCTCCCTCCGCCGCTCGGGCTCGGGCCCGGGCACCCACCGGAGCGGGGCGGCAGCGCTGCCCGCCCGCCGCGGCTCCGGGAACCCGCAGGTACCCTCAGGTGCTGCGGCCGCGCCGGGGCCAGCCGGCTGCTCTGCCTCAAATTCGGAGATTTCCGAATTTGATGGCGTTTCTTAAATGGAGATAAGCTTTTTAAATTATTATTTTTATTTTTTTAAATAAAAAACATATATTTTAATAAAAATCGAAGATAAAAGGGAAGGCTCCGTAAGGGGATGCTTAGTGCCAAAATACTGATATTAATCCACTCTCCTCGCAGGCTATGAATGTTGCCTAGAGTGGGCAGAACTTAAAAAAACAACAACAAAAAAAGAAATAATTAAATTAACAAGAAAGGTCTTGGGGAGCTCTATGCAGTGAAGTATTGATACGGAGGCAATTGCTCTGTGTTTAATACAATAACTCGCCAAGATATCGTAAGAAGGCAATACAGGAGATGAAAAATCGCTAACAGAAAAGAACCCCCCAGTAGTATTTACTTTTAAATATATGACGAGTTTCAGGAGAATTAGACTAAACGTGTGGGTTTGTTTCCCTTATGTAATCTTTGAATAGATTTAATAAAATATTTGAAGGAAAGTTGAAGTCAAATCTATCCTTCTATAATGCAAACAAAGGCGCATGTCTCGTGGTTACTGAGAGGTTAATTAGGTGATCCTAAAAGAGAACTATTTTGGAGTAATCCGATATTTATTCTGATAAAATTACAGGTCTTTCTGTGTTTAGCACGGATATAATGCTGCATGGCATATTTTGTGGGTGATGGTTTGGCAAAGGTGATCTGAATGCGACTGGATTCCCACAGAAGAAAAAAGAAAAAGGCCTTTGTTATTCTTTTCCATTAGTGAAAGAAGGAGGTCTGGCTCTTCATTTCTTTAGAAATTATCCCGTATAAAATTTAGACTATGAATATTAAAAGTGAAAGATCACACCCCAGGCACAGGGAAAGCGTGTATTCATAAAAAACTGCCTGAACGCAACGTGGTCCTCATTTGGAAGGGGCTTCCATCCCACCACTCCTCTGCTTGCAGGATTTACCACCAGCTCCTTTCTGCCTTCATCTATCAAACGTGGTTTGTAATTGTGCTCCAGAAATATCACCCGTATGTGGAATACAACAGTAACAAACGTTTTTATTGCAACAGGTTCTGCAGCATGGAAGAACATCCACAGTAAGTAACCTTTTATTTCTTGTAGTTTGTGTTAATCGAAAATCCTGGTTCTTCCCTCCAGACCTAAAAAACCCGCAAACTATGATTCCTGGTGGATATTTCTTCCTTCTCCTCCTCCACCCCTCCCCCCCCAAAAGAGAAAAAAAAAGAAAAAAAGAGAAAGGACTATGTCAGCATGGGAAGGTTCTTGTGGAGTCAGTTTGTGGTACCATGTCATAATCCTGGCTAGCATTAAAAGCAGAGGTGCAGTCTCCTGGGGGTTTATTACAGGGCTGTACAGGTGTCGTCCTGCTTTTAAGCGCTCCAAAGCAATTAGCAGCGTTTCCATTTTAACTCGGCGGGACTGTACAGCGCCTCCCTGTGCAGAATCCAGACGGATCACGTTGTATCCCAGCACCTCATAACCTTGGCTACTCCCACTCTTTTCTGCAGACGGGATCCGAAGCAGAGCTGTGCCTGCTTTCTGCTGTTCCCCTCGCTTGGCACAGGCGGGTGGCGGGGTGAAAGAGGCGGCAGGGGCCGGGGCGGTCAGCGCTGGCGAGCCGGGGCAGCCCAGCTGCAGCCCGGGTCTGCGGGCAGTAGGGCTGGTCTGCTGGTGCGAGAGGTCTCGGAGCAAGGGAGACTCTAACGCGGATTTAAATGCTGTGAAGGCACGGAATAGAATGGGTATCATGCTTAGCAGGGCAATCTTTTACTGGAGGGGTTTTCGCATCCCAGATGGTCCTGCCTGAGCTGCGCCAGGGGGACCGAGGGGAGGGCAGAAGATCAGTGTGTGTCTGGAGCTGCTGTTGAACCTTTCTGGCTCCAGTGAGGAGCTGGGTGCATTGGTCCTGGTCCTCCAGGCTGAGACCGGCTTGTCTCTCAAAGAGGGAGAGGAAGACTGCGGTATTTGGAGATGCATTAGGTTGTACATCGCCCTTCCCGTTTCTGGCAGCCCGGCTCTGACCCGGAGCATGTGAAGGAGAGGAGTGTTTGCGTGTGCGTTTGTTTGCGTTTTCCCGCTTCCTCTCCCTGTTTCCTGATAAATAATCTATTTCACTGTATGCGCCAAGCTTCTCGCGGTCTTTTTGTCTTCCATTGCAATATTGGTTTTCGAGTCCCATAAATACGAGCTGAAGAATCGCCTTCAGCGTTGCAATTTTAATTGTGTTCCATAGGTAACTTTCCTTCCCCCATAGCTCAGTCCTGTGCTGCTTAGACGCCCTTGGCATTTTATTCCAGGGTCGGCCCTAAATGTATGGATTACTTGTTTTCTGCCAACGTACATTTAGCATACTGATTATGAACCAGAATACAAAAAGCCTGATAGATCAAAAGTATTTTGTATGGGCAGTTGAACAGGAGGTGAATATATAACGCTTTTGTTCATCAATAACTCTTTGGCTTTGACCTGTCTGAGCAAGTCGTGCAATAAGGTGAAACGCAGGTCACAGCGTCTAACAAATATGAAAATGTGTAGTATTAAGCAGAACGGGGAGCTGCTGCTTCCCCGGCTCCCTCGCTGCTCCCTGGGCAGCCCTAGGGGGGCTTGTCCGCTCCCGGGGGCTGCCCCAAAGGAGAGCTCTCTTTGGGGGGCGGAGGGGAGTTACCCTGCCAGTTCAGCCGGGTGCTAAACAAGCCCCGCGGGGGCGGGGGGGTGTCCCCTCTCCCCTCAGAGAAAGGATGCGAAAGCGAGAGAGATGCTGAAAATAGCTGGGTAGGGATTTGAAGAATCCGGGGGGAGATGAAGGATATAAAGTCGTTTTGGGTTGCACTTGCTGTGAAGGAGGCACCGCCGCAGTGGTAGGAAAGCAGGCGTTTGAAAATAGCATCTCCCAGCTCAGGCACTTGGGAGCTGGAGGCAGCCAAACAACCCGGTGCACATCGCTCGGATAAGCGCAACACCCCCAAATCTGCCCTCCGCAGTGGTTGGATGTATCACACCCGCACCATTATTTGTCCTTATGGTGCCTGTTTTAAATAGTGGAAGGAGAAGAGGTTGACCGCAGGACAGCAGTGAGGAGCTGGGTCAGACACAATTCATGAACTTTTGTACTCCTGTGTGCCGCTGTCGACAAAGTAAAAATAATGAAACTTTGTGATATGTTTGTAAATGATTTCGGCTGACCTCTCGCCCTGCCCTTCACCATAAACGCTACGGCAGGGAAAACCTGGGAGGGTGCGAGGCTAAGGCTCGCAGGCAGATCGCGGGGATAATAGCTAGACCAGCATAATAGGATGAAGGTAAATTTGGAAACTCTCTTTTTCCCGAGAGCAACTAACTCCAGCTTTTAACCTCATCTCTTTCACCAACCGCTGTTTCTGTTGTCGGCTGTTTTGCTCCTGTTTCGATTTTTCAGAAAATCTTTTTTATTTTGGGGGAATTTCTAATTATGGAGAATCTTTTCAGATTCGTGTTAGCCTAAATATTTAGACTCTTAGCTAAATTACTTTAACCATTATCATTCTAAATAGCGCAATTTGACTGACCACGTCCATTTTCCATAGCGAGGACGTAAGTGGCAGGGAATTTAAAGAAAGCGGCAGGTCTTTCTGAGAATTTGGTAGGCGAAATTCGTCGCTTTGAATTGGTGGAGGGTCGTGTAGCTCTATTGCAGCAATAATAACAAGCGTGAATCTTTTCTGAAATCCCACCTTCCTGCAAATCTGTATTTCAGAACTGAGTCCCAGCAGAATAGTTTGCATTCCTCAGAAGACAGTAAGAGGCTAAGAGAATTGCAGAGACCTGCTATATTGTAGATGAAAACAGAATGTTATTACGTTGTCTATATATACCCTGTAGAACCGAATTTGTGTGATATTCATATAGTCACAGATTCGATTCTAGGGGAATATATGGTCGATGCAAAAACTTCACCTTTCTGCAGATGGTTAGAAGTTAAAATACTGGTGGAATCAAGAGGCATGTGCGTGCTGAACACTCAGAAATTATAAAAGTTTTGCTGCCTCGCTCCTATTTGCTAGGTTTTAGGACGTTTCTTAAAACTTCGGTTGTCGTTCAGTCCTAACTCTCACTGACAATCTTTGAATCTAAACAGTTAAATTCACCAGAAGTTACAAAATTTCTGGGAGAAAAAAAAAAAAAAAGATATTATCTACCAATCAGTGAATGAGTCTTTTATTCTTTTATAAGATACTCATAAATTAGCTAGATATGCGAGACGTTAGCAAAATTTCCCTGTCAAGGGTCCAGATCGCATCAAAATATTTACGACAGCAGCAAAAGCAGCATTCGCCTCGCTGGAATGTATTTACTTGTGCTCCAGGAATGATATTGATGAATGAAGACGGAATTTATCTCATTAAACCCGTGATATTTTTAACCTAATTAAATGACGTCTCCAGTTCAATTGATTGAACTTTAGTGGTTAAAAGTGAACTCTTTCTTGCCATCTGTACGATTTTATATACATACATGTGTAGATTTAGAAATACAGGTTGGCGTTTGCGTCTGTGCACGCATACGTTTGCCCGCGTATATTTTGAGGCTTGAAAGTGAATGAGAAGTTACTGATTGCCTAATTTTATTCAGCAGAACTAAATTCTGGTAACTTTTGGATGACCTCTGCTAGACAAAGACAGGACAGATCTATTGTACATCATATTACCCTCTTCTTTGATGGCTTTTCTTTCCCTCGCCTGCTTATCAGTTTCTTCCCTTTTAACCCCGCTTCAGCTCATCGCTCTGTATATTCCTTTCGATTCTTTTTCTTATTTTATTTAAAGCGAGGCACCAAGCCCCGGTGGCGATCCTGGCTAGCGGCTCGGACGGCAGGGCAGCATCCCCCGGGGCTGGGGAAGGCGGCTCAGACAAAAGGCTGTGGGCAGGGCAGCGGCCGCCGCCCCGGGGTACCCCCACACCTCCGGTACCTGGTTTGCGGGTGCGGCCCGCCGGAGAGGGGGGTCATTCGGTGAGAGGGATGTTATTGAGTGGAATCGCTGGAAATGCGGGGAAATGCGGCGGTGGGCGCCCGGCTCCCCATTGGCCGGGCCGGTCACATGCCCGCCTAACTTTATTCAGTTGACAGCAAGTAGGAGGGCTCTATGGCAGGGGAAAAAAAGACAACACGAGAAAAATTAGTATTTTCTACCTTCAGAAATTAATGGCCATGAGTTCGTATATGGTGAACTCTAAGTATGTGGATCCCAAATTTCCTCCTTGCGAGGAATATTTGCAGAATAGCTACTTAGGCGAGCAGGGGGCCGAGTACTACAGTGCCTCGCAGGGCGCTGATTTCCAGCACCAGGGACTCTACCCACGGTCAAACTACAGCGAGCAGCCCTTTAGCTGTAGCAATGCCCAGGGCTCTGCCGGGCAGCCGCGGGGTCACGGACAGGAGCAATCCGGCCCGGCGAGCCACTTCCCCGGCCCAGCAGAGCATTGTCCACCGCCTCCAATGCCCAACCCGCGAGCCTGCAGCCAGCAGCCGGCCCTCAAACCCCCAAACGGCTCCGCAGTTAAGCAGCCGGCAGTAGTTTATCCCTGGATGAAGAAAGTCCATGTTAACTCGGGTAAGGATCCTCTTCTTACTTTGCTCTTCTCCCCTGCTTCCGATCGGCCTCAGCGGCGCTCTGCCGAGTCCCTGCCAGGCTCGTGGGCGAGCTTCTTAAGCCGAGGTGGCCAATTACACTCGCCATAAATTTTTATTGCCGAGGAAATAGGCCGTTGGCCATGCGGGGCTTTGGCGTGCAGGAGAAAACTCCATTTTAGGAGCCTTCTAGAGGCTCCCAGCCTACCTAGCTGCGTGTGCCCGTAGTGCCTGCCTCAAACGAGGGGGGAAAGCAGCAGCCCGGCCATTGTAAGCGACTGGGACGAATCCAGCTCGGCCACATGCTCGCAGCTCGTAAGGTTTTCTTTTGTAAAGTCGGACCGGCAAGTCAAGATTAGCTTTGTAAAAGTTCTCCGTGTTTTTTTCCCAGTGAATCCCAATTACAACGGAGGGGAACCTAAACGCTCCCGCACAGCTTACACCAGACAGCAAGTCCTAGAACTGGAAAAAGAATTTCATTTTAACAGGTACCTGACCAGGCGCCGCCGTATCGAGATAGCCCACACTTTGTGTCTCTCTGAGCGCCAGATCAAGATCTGGTTTCAGAACAGAAGAATGAAGTGGAAAAAAGATCACAAACTGCCCAACACGAAGGGCAGATCTTCTTCCTCTGGTTCAAACCCCCATTTACAAACTGGTTCCAAGGACCATCAGACTGACTTGACAACTTTGTAGAAGAGGTGAAATTTTCCATTTCATCCTTCGCTTCTGACCAGTACTGTACATAACTGACACTGCCCAAGCAGAACCTGCATGTAGCAGCTAAGGACACGAGAAACTGTCATCTTTCTTTAAGGTACTGTTGTACAAAGGAGACAAAATGACGCTACTTTGGACTTTATTTTATTTGCCTCTGCTAGCACAAACTAAAAAAGGAAAACAAACAAAAAAAAAAAAAAAAAGAGAGGGAAAAAACAAATAAACAAACCATCATGCAGGCAGTGGGAATTGGGAAAATATTAAATGAGACCTTCTGTCCTTAAAAAATAATAAATCATTGAAAATGAAACTGTCCTGTGTTTCAGTTTTGAATTCTGAAGTGAAGATTGGATGCTTTATTCTGGGATTTATACTCTTAATTGTCTTTTTATCCCATGCAATTTCGGGAGGATGCATTTTGGGCAAGTTGAGGACAGGAAATTCATAGCATAGTCTTTTATTCGAACATAAAGACTAGTAATTGTGAACTTTTTTTTTTTTGTGCTGCTTTACCTTTCTCGGTGTAATGAAAATTCTTGCTCATTTCCATAACGTCTCAGAAAGTGTGCATAGAAATGAAGTGAAAACGGGTTATTTTATGTTCTGGTAATGTTAGTGTATTTATTTATTTGTTGCATAGAAGAATGAAGACAAAAAGAAAAATAGTCAAACCAAAAACGAGGAAGGGGAGCTGGAATACAGAATTTTTCCTTCCCAGTCTCATGAACACATATGTAATGTTTACTTGTCTTGAACGTACACAACTTTCTTGTTCCCCCCCATCCTTGTTTTTAAATTTCCATCTTTGTGAATAGGAAAAGTGTTCCAGCTTCTTACCGTGTGCCATCCAGAGCTAACAGGCTTGAAATCTGTTTCCAAAGTCTGCTCTGTTCAGCGCTGTGCTTTAAACCATCGATACCTCATTTAAAAATGGAAAGAAAAAAAGGGAAAAGAAAGAGGCGAGGCCACAAAAAAAAAAAAAAAACAAAAACAACCCCACAAAAAAAAACCAACAGCAACCCAGACTGAAAAATTAATGTAATTTCTGATATAAACTGAGCCATTCAAAGCTGAAAGCTGAACACATTCTTTCAATTGGATTTTAAATTTCTTTTCTGCTAGAGAGACATAGTCTATGTGGGTTGCTGGTTTGTTTTGTTTTGGGTTTATATTGGGGTTTTATGGCTTTGGTTTGTTTAGTTTTTAGGTTTGGGTGGGTTTTTTTAAGATTGGGTAGGGGTTTTCTTTGTTTTGGTGGGGTTTTTCTGGTTTTGGTGGGGATTTTTGTTGCTTTTTTTTTTTTTTTTTTCTTCTTTTTAGAACAGTGAATGCTTTTAAGCAAACCATGACACATGACTGCAATAGCTGGAAATCTCAGCAAGTTGCTTTCAGGAAAGATGAAAGGCTTGGATGGGAGCAGAGCTGGTCTAATACCCACGAATTTGTCCCTGACTGCTGGTTGCCAAAGTTTTAGTGCTCTGTAACTACCAAACCAAACCAGCTCCCTGAGCCACTTACACCTCTGCTCAGGCGGCTTTAAAGCTCAGCCCTTATCTCCTGTACCCTCAGGGCAGCCTAGGAAAGGGACCACGGAGCCAAAATTGTAACGAGGTGATCCCTTTATTAAAGAGAAAAGTGGCGAAGAAGGAAACTCAGCAAACACTGAAGGGAGGTGGAAGGAGCAGGGGGTGAGTTAACGTGCCCTGCTCCAGGCTGGATGCTTCCCACTGAGAACTCACGGCTCTCCGGGCTCGCTCGGGAAAACGCTGGCCAAAATGGGCTTGAATTAATTCGAAAATAAAAGGCGAGCTTTTCAACAAGAGTGTATTCGGCAACGTTAACTGTGGCCAGCAGTTAATTTCTGCCCTTTTCTCATCCCTTGAAGTCCGCAAAGTGTCTTTAAGACTTGGTCTTTTGTTTTAGAGCCTGGAGAAAACTCTTTGTTCTTCCTTAGGGTTAGCCCAGTTCTCAGACTTGCACATGGCAATACTTGAATATCTCCACGTCGTGATATTAAAGATGGATATTCCCGCATTATTCGCATCATTGTTTCTATGACAAAAAGCACCGAGTTCATACATAGTAAAGACGTCTTTTTTCTGACGCCTTCACGTTGAGAAGCTGAAAAGGTATTTTACTGAAGTTCGGCTAAATTGCAGGAACAGGTTCACCCAGAGGACAAATTTTCTATTCGATTAGTTGTATTTCAGCCGGGAAGAGTGACCTCTAAACCCTTAACCTTTTGGACCCAAACTACCCTTCCCTTTCTCTAGCATGGAGAGCAGCTAGCAGCAGCGCTTGAGGAGGGAATTCCTGAGCCAAGTTTTCAAGTTTTGTTACACCAGGTTCCTGCAGTAGTGGCCTTTCCTCTCCAGAGCTGCTCAAAGCCATCCTTTTGCTCTTCATACAGAGCTATTAAAATAAAGAAGAAAAATGGGTATGGGGAAGTAAAATCCCTCTGGCTACTCTTGAAAATCCTCCTCCCGGACCCCCGCTGTTTTCCTAAAGTCCGATAAGTTGGCTGCGAGCAGGGCAAAAGTGCTATTCGAGAGAGAGCTACCAACTTGGGCATCTGAGGTGCAGTCCTGGAAAATACTGGCCTTGGATAAGCAAATCCTTGCTTTGTGCTTCTAATCAACCGAGATGGCTCCCGAAGTTAAAGGACCAACTTCTGCTCCCAGATTTCCTTCCCCCGCCCACTGAAGTCAAACAGGCATGTAGCTGCGAGCAGAATTTGTCTCATTGTCTTTTGAAATGGTAATAACTGCAGGACGAGTGTTGGCTTCAGCAGGCACAGCTCTTACAGCCCTGTTTGCACGTCCCCTTTGAGCGGGGCTGGAGCACCGTAGGTTTGCATAGGTGTGATTGCACCCTAAGACAGGACAGTACGTGAAGTGGAGGCAGAGAGCACCAAACAGAAATAGTTTCCAGCTGCCATTGCTCTGAATGGTCAGGGTGTCTGTAATAGTGACCAGCAGCACCCACTGGTCGTTATCTTCATGCAAAACGAACCTGAGCTGGTTTTTGTTGTTTTTTTCAATGATTGTAACCCTCCAGAGTTATTTTTTGTATGAAGGGAAGCTGATTATTTTTGTTTATCGCGGGTGAACGTTGTGCATTGGAGCCTTTGTTAAACGGTCGCATTGTCCAGCGCCACTCTCATCTCTGTCAAAGTGTGATGCTTTTTATAGACTTTGCTGATGTTCTGCTGCCATTGATTAAAGCGTTATTTATACTAACTGTCGCCTGTAGTTTTGATGTAAGCCCTCCACATACTTCTGAAATAATAAAAAGGTGTAGCGAAATAGATTCTGGTTTGTACCTTGAACAATCAGTCCTTACAAGGTGGGTCTCCCTTCTGTGAAAATGCTGCTCCCTCCCATCATTACAGTGTTAAGAGATGAGTGACTCTGCATAGCATCCTTCCAAATGTCCCTTTGAACAGGTCTGCTGTTTGCCTCAGCCATAATGGTGTGACTCTAGGCCAAGCTGGAGTCTATATTTACTTTTGGGCTGCAGTTAAAAGTGCCTGTCATCCATTTGCTGCTGCTTTGCATTTAACAAGCCCTCCTAGAATGACTCCTGGATTTCTGCATGTGTGGTAGGAGGCGAGGAGCCACACCTGAAGTCACCTCGATGCCCGCACAGATGTGTCTCTTTTAGGTGAGTCCTAGAAAGAATCAATTAAATAAAGAAATGGAAATTCGAAATTGCTAGCAGACAGTAGTTTTTCCTGAGCAGTAACTCTCACTTTGACAGCGAATACAAAAGAAAGATCACAAGAAAACACAACTTGGAGACTTTAAACTTTGCCATGCACCTATGGCAAGCATATTTTTTTTTACTTCCCAGCGTAAGTGTCTCAGACGATAACACAGCCAGGAGAAGTCGATTGCACTATTTTTGTCATAAGTGCTTGTCAGTGAGGGCTTGTCCTCTCCTGGAGCGTGGTCAAGGCACGAGTCCAAAAATCCAGTCTGTGGCTCGGGCCGGGCAGGGAGCAGGGTGCCCAGCAGAAACCATGTGCCCTTACCGCCCAAGAGCGCCCAGGGCAGGCTGGGGCTGCCTTTCTAAGCACACACTCGCTAAGTTTAAATATCGAGGCACATCTTGTGATTGTACTTTCTCTCTGTGCTGTTTAATGGCTCCTCCTGTTACTCCCGATACATCAATACAGTTCTGTATATTATATCACCACTAGTCGTTAAGGTAAGAATGAAGAGGAAAGGCAGAGTCAATAGCGAGCCCCACTCACTGTACAGTACAGTAAATAGGGACCTCTCGGTGCACAGCCACACCGCTTCCACCGGCCATGTTTGTTAGCCCTTTCCCCTGATTCTTTTTTCCTTCTTTTTTTTTTTTTTTTTTTCCTCCCTCCTTCCCCCCAAGCCTAGAGACCAAAATAATCTTGCTAGGAACAGTCATAACAGGCAGAATTTCAAAGTGCAAGGAAGATGATAAGAATAGATTTCTACAAGTCCTGACCACGTGATTTGCGAAATAATTAATTCAGCACGTCCCTTAAGAAACACGGAGTCGTCATTAATCTGCCAAGCAAAGGACTCTATCAGACTTGAAAACTGAAGAGATCCCAAGAATATAATATACAAAGGGTGCCGTCCCTCTCCCTGCACACCTAGCTCTTGGGCAGCTGCTGAAAAAGAGACGCCCGGTACGTAAATATTTTTTACTTTTATTCCTCCTTATTTAAGCCTTAATGAACTCAGCTGTCAAACACTTGACAAATAGGGCACGCTGCTTCCTGATTTCCAGCGCGGCAGCGGCCGGGAACCGGACCGGGCGCAAGAGATGACCTTTGCTTCCCAGGGAGCGGGGGAAGAGGGCGAGCGCGGAGCGCCGCGGAGCGCCGCGGAGCCGGGAGCCTGACGGGCACACCGCCTCCCGGAGCGGCGCCTCGGCCGCGGCCGCCTGCGCGGGGAGGCGCGGAGCGCCGCGGAGGAACAATGCGGCTGTCGGGGCAGCGCTGCCCGCTCCGGGCGGCGGGGAAAGGCCCTCGGCTCCCTCGCAAGCGGGGTCGTAAATTTTGCCGTGGGTCTGTGACAGCGGGGCCGGAGCCGGGCCGGGCGCGCCTTCCCCCGCCGCCCGCACAAAGGCCGGCTCCTGCTCCTGCCCCGGCCCCGCCGCTCCTGCCCCGGCCCGAGCCGCATCCATCCAGCCCCCGGAGCGGGCACGCCGGCTCGCAAGTCCCCGATCAATAGCTCGGACCGGGGAAAAACAGCATTTTTGTTTTTATACAAAGCCACTCTCTATAAAGTCCATAGAATACGGACGAGTGAGATTTCTCTGTGAAATCCCAGTCAGCTGGAAATGCCTCCTGCAAACAGGATATTCTTTATTATCCCTTGCTGGAGTAATTTCTGAAAACCCTAGATTGTAGCTTTTTATTGCTTCCGTTTCGGTGGCAGGACAGAGACAAAGTTTCCTATGTTATGAATTATACATTCAAACAATAACACATTAATTCAATTATTCAAAAATGACAAATGTTTATGTGCTGTGGTAGTGACTAAGGAACAGATTCGCTACTTCACGAGAACTCCTACATTTTTATCAATGAAGTTTTATATTATCCTATTGGGCCGGGAAAGAAACCAAACTCCACCAAGACACGCAGTAAAATGGACCTGAACATAAATCGCAACCCTTTCATAGGAGCGTTTATTCTCGCATATAGCCCGGGCTATTTTATCAGTTTGACAATTGCCGGAGTTGTTGTTATAAATCATCATAAGTAATTCCTGAAAGGGTGCGAGGCTGCTGGGGGGCGGGCGGAGACTGTAAATCTTTCTGTTTTATTGCTCTATGAACATATGCTCCGATTGAAGAAGTCTTAGATCCTTTACTGGAGACAAATTCGCGCAAAGCTGGAGTCCCACCAGCCAAAGGATTAACAGTTCCTTAATACTTTTTTAGTCCCCTTTACGATATCTTAATTCTGGCGTTGGTGGCAAAGGTGCTCCTTTCTTTTAGCCGTCCTCCATTTTCACGTTAAATGTGCCTGTGTTTTCTTTTTCTTTCTATTTTCCCCCTCTTTTTCTTTTTCTTTTTCTTTTTCTTTTTCTTTTTCTTTTTCTTTTTCTTTTTCTTTTTTTCTTTTTCTCTAGACTCTGAAAAGGCACCAAAGGGCTGTGAGGCTTTCTCCGGGGGGTTCCGAACTGCCCTCCAAAAAGGCATTTTCTTCTGAATCCTCTTCGTGTTCTTTGCTCGTGTCCAGCTTTTCCCCTCTCACTTTTGTGTAGGAAGCCAAAGACCTCTCCGTCATCCAAAATGTCTAAACAGCGGCCAGAATTATGTTCGGCTTTGTGTGCATGTACACAAGTATGCAGAACACGCTGTGCGTGTAGGGGTTCTGTATGTACACACAGACACGCGAGCGCGGGGGGCTCGGCAAAACTACCCAGACACCAAAATATATGGCTGACTGAAAAGGATATAAAGAACCATTACCTCTTACTTGAGGCGAGATTTAAGTGCATCGTTTCGAAGAAATATAGGATTATAAATCCGAAGCCATACACAATAATTTACATTGAACTTATGTTTCCATCACTGGACTCCAATCTTTTTATAACTGGTTTGCAAAGTCAGGAAAAGCAATGTAATTTAGATAAATGTTACAATGCACTTACGGTTAGTATTGTAAGGTAATACGTTACTGTCACATCCCCGTGCTTTGGATGGTAATGAAATCATAGCAGATGTTAGATTAGGTGTGGTGCATTTATAGCTACAGATATGTTACAAAAAATCAAACAGAGAAGCTAATACATATATATTTTTTTTTCTTTTGCCTAACTGGTGTTATTGGGGAGCTTTGTGGGCACACATGACAGATATACACAGGGTTTACTCCATGTCTCTTCATACACACAGAGCAGGGAGGCAGGCTCAGGGCAGACACACACACGCACAAATGTCGGGAGGGTTTTTTCCCCCAGCGTTTGTTTAGCCTCCAGACAGGGGTAGTTCCCGCTGCCCCGCATCTTCCCGGTCCGGAGAAGGAGAGAGCAAAAAGTCGCGCACGGCAGTGGGCCCCGGCGCCTGTCCGCCAGAGCAGCGTGGCTGCGGAGCTGCCCCCGGCACAGGCTCCCGGCCGCAGCTGGCTCCAAATACCTCCTCTGTCTCCGCTGGGAATTGCTGCGCGCTGGGATCATCCCGCGGAATTCACCTTTTCCCGCTGCTCCGCCGGCCCCGCGGGGCGCGTAAGTGCGGGGGCCGCGGTGCGGAGCGGAGCGGAGCGGGCTGGGCCGGGCAGCGCGGGCGGGCGGCAGCGCTCGGGGCCGCGGGCCGCCCCACGGGGCCCGGCGCGGCTGCCCCGCTGCGCGGGGGCGCGGGGAGCGCCAGCCCCGGCCCCGGCGCGCTGCTCGGCGATCACGTGGGCCAATATGCCTGTATTTTAAGGCAGTGCCTATATTTCTGATTATAAAGGGATTTCTCCTGCTCGCCCCCAAAATTCATCAATGGCCGCACGATTTAAAACCAAAACAAAACAAGAGCCGGCCAATTGCTGTCGTTGGTTCCGGGAGGCTGATGGCTAAAGGGTTGTGTGTTGATTTTTTTTTTTTTTTTTAAGCCCAACAAATTCCGATTTCCACTCGCTCTCTTTTATTGGTAGTTGAGCCTGAGCCTGTTTTCGTTCTATCGGGAATTCTGGTGTATGGAAATATTTGTAAAACCGCAAGATCAGGTTTAGGAGAGTATTGTCTGCAGACAAAGGGTGAAGGATATATTCTAAGAACTGCAAGCGCAGATCCTGAAAAGTGAGGAACCCAGGTTTATGATAAATTGATACACAGGTAAGCAACTGCATGACAAAATGGGACGTTTAACCGCAGGGGCTGCATTATCTCCTTTGCTCAGAGACGGTCTGGAATTTGTTTGCAATCTCTGCCCATAGTGGCTACAAATGTATGGAGTGGTCTCCACCTACTTGAACGTTTTAAGCTGTATCTTCTTTTTATTATGTTCTTTAAATAAAAAGTGAACTCATTTCCAAAAGCTAGGGGAATACGTTTAACCCTATCCTTTCCCCAATTTTCGGTGGAAGGGAATTACAAATAAGCAAACAAACGAGGGAAAGAACTTTCCTAGATGCTCCCATTGCCAAAGTGAGATTGAGCATCACGTTAATGCGTTGCCGTGGTTAGCCGGGCAGGGGGTAGCCGTGTTGATTTGTAAAGGGCGATTTAAAATAGGCTCATCGGTAATGTAGCCCCTACATAGGATCTCTCAAATGTTCGTGCCAAGTGTCTTCCCGAAGCTTTTTCCCTGGCAGCGCATTCGTGCTCCTTAGTGGCTGTTGTGTTCCTTCCGCAGTTGTTTTAGCACTGCTGTTACCAGTATGCTCATGCCTTCGAGTTACACATGCGATTTGAAGCACGGCTTGATATTTATCTACCGAGAAGTTTCTTGCCCTGCATTTGTGTGGTTTAATCAATAAGGCGGTGGGAAGATGCCTGGGGGGGACCGGTGCCTCTCTGGGCGGACTGGGGGTCTGGAAGCGGCCACACAGCCTCCTCCCAGACACTTACAGCTCAGCTCCCGCTTGGGCTGCTGCAACTAGCCCCATTCTCCCAGGAACGCCTGTTTCTACTGACTGTGCTTTGCCTGGAGCCCGGCTGAACTCTCGGTTATGGCTGCTGTAAAGCCCAGCGTTGTGCTGTGGAGCAAGAGCGTGTGTAAGGTTGGAACGCACCCTGCCCTCCCCGAGTCACCCGGGCGAGTCCTCGGCGGGGGTCGGAGTGCCCCGAAGGAAATAGGGTGGGAGGTCAGGGGAGAAGGAGAAAGTTAGGGTGTTTGTTTATTTATTTATTTATTTATTTGTTTGTTTATTTATTTATTTATTATTTTCTGTTGCGTGTTGCTCTGCTCGATCAGAAGTTAAAAGCACTGAACATTTTTCTTAGCTGTATGCCTCCAAGCTGCTGGCCTGCCAAGTTAGTCAGCTGAATCCAATTACTGCGAGCAGCATTTCATTTGGCTCGATGGAAGCACTCACTTATAACTTCACCTAAAATTTCAATAATACCTATATTGGTCCCACGCCTGAATAATTCTAAAGATTTCCCTGGGTTCAGCTCTGGGAACGTCTTCTCCGAGCGCTGGGAGACGAGCACAACCCCAGCGTGCCCAGACTCCTCTCTCCCCAGTACAAACTTTGGGGGTTATTCCTGTGGCCGTGGAAGTCTTGGTATTTGGCCAAGCTCTGGCTAAATAAAGCATGTCCAGAGCTAGAAGGCTATCGCTTGTGAGGCTGAGAAGCTGCTTCGGAAAGGGATGAGAAGTCGATAATTAATTAGGCTCAAAATGAAAACTTACCGTGTTAATCAACAGCGGCTAACAATGACTCGGTTTGCAATATTATGATCTCTCCGCTCAGGGGCTAAGGTGCAACCCACTTTAGGTTGCCTTCATACACCGTGTAAAGTGCTATTTCTAATGAATTCTCTTTAAAAAAAATAAAGCACTTAAAGTTGACGTACGCCCACGTGAATACATTATATAAGACGTTACCGGGACAGGCCTGGGCCAGGAACCTGAGCGAGCATCATGTGTAATCATGAAGCTCCACTTCCCTAACTCCAGTTTGCCAGCATAAATTAAGGTGATTTGGAAGGGGAATGTAGCATCCTACTGAGTTTGGTTAGGGAGAGAGAAGACTTGGTGCAAAGTTGTAAGATCTGTTGTGTTGTGAGCTATCGGAGGCGCTTCCGTTGGTTGTTCATTAAGTGGTGAGTTATTGCTATACGAGCCAAAGGTCATTTCAAAGGCTTATGGTGGCTAGATATCGTCTTTATAATGACCTGGGCTTCTTTGTGGGAGATTTTCTAGCACTCTTAAGTTCTTAATGTCCTGAATCGACACATTGCACAGACAAAGGCAAAATACTAATTCCGAGACGCAAATGCTTGCAGCGCATTTTCAATGCTGGGACTTCTTCGCTTATCTTTCTCTCGGTCTTATTCGGTATCTGGGGGGAGAAATGGAGAGAGACCCGCGCTAGCTCCGTTTCCGCGGAACTCCTCGCGGGCCGTGGGTGCGGGCGGCGGGAGAGGTGCTTGCAACCCTCGAAGGTGCCCGCAGCTCCCCGCAAAGGCGCTCCCTTACCCCGTGCGCTGCCGGGGCTGGCTGCTCGGGAAGGCAGGCATGGGTGCTGGGGAAGGCAGGCATGGGTGCTGGGGAAGGCAGGCATGGGTGCTCGGGAAGGCAGGCATGGGTGCGCGGGAAGGCAGGCATGGGTGCTCGGGGAGGCAGGCATGGGTGCTGGGGAAGGCAGGCATGGGTGCTCGGGGAGGCAGGCATGGGTGCTCGGGGAGGCAGGCATGGGTGCTGGGGAAGGCAGGCATGGGTGCTCGGGGAGGCAGGCATGGGTGCGCGGGAAGGCAGGCATGGGTGCTCGGGGAGGCAGGCATGGGTGCTCGGGGAGGCAGGCATGGGTGCGCGGGGCCCGTCGCAGCGGCTGCCGCAGGCCGCCCTGCCCGGCTCCCACCCGCAACCGGAGTATTTTGCACGTTTGTTTGCTCCCCGCCTCTCTCAAAGCTCTATTAATAAATGAAGAGAAACATCTACCCTTTGTCTGGTAAAAGATCTGACGCGGACGGAAAGACACGGTGAGGGGCTGCGGACGAGATGTGCATTTATTAACAAAGTCCTAAGGAAGAAAGTCCAAAACAAAGCAGTTTCCGTTGAGAGTTATCACTTCTGTTGCAGGTCCGTGCCCACGGATTATCCAAAGGAACCTGAAGATCCTACTCACACAGTTAAAGTCAAAAATCAAGAAAAAACGTAAGTTTGGTGAGTTCTCTACATTTCCTTTTCCATCCATCTCTCGCTTTCCCTATCGCGACGGGCCCGTCGCAGGGAGCGCAGCCCGGCCCTGCCCCGGCCCGCGCCCGCCGAGCGGGGAGAGCTGCTCGGTCCAACCCGGGCGGCAGCGGCGGCACCCCGGGCGCGTCCCGCAGGTCAGATAAGGAGCGGCCCGCACAGAGCCCCGCTGGAAGCCGCCCCTGTGCCGCGAAGCCGGGCCCGGCTGGGGAGCAGCCAAGGCCCGGACCCAGCCGCGGGGAGCGGGGGTCTCCATAGCTGCTTTGAGAGGCCCCACGGCGGCCACCGCTCCGCGTCCCGCAGGGCCCGTTCGCGCTCCCCAGAGCTCCCAGAGACGGGACGTGCCCGCAGCCCCAGCGGTGGTGCCCGGCTGCCCTGCTTGCGGCCGGGCCCGGCGGCGGCCCCGGCGTTTTCCTTATATACAGGGCTGCCCCGGGCCGGCGGCCGGGAAACGTGCCGAGCGGGGGATTCTTTTGCCGGGCTCCCTCCTACGCGCCGGCTGCTTTGCACTTCTGAAAGTGCCGGGGCTTGGGAAGTGTTTTCCTTTTCATTCCTGGCCGGAGCGTTTACTGCCACGGCGCTAGCAGTCATAAATTTTGCTACAACCGCAATGACAGGTGCATTGATATGCACCCTGAGAGCTCCGGCTGCTTTAATAACCGCTTCGCTGGCCGCTCTCACCGCCTCTTATTTATTCGGTATCATATTAGATATTGATCCGAAGCAGAATTAAGTGTAGTGGAAGTTTTAGTAGAGAACTGCTTAATATGAAAGTGTCGGAGGAGAGCGGCGGGCAGCGGCGGGCCGTGTCAGCCTGGGCCAGCCTGGGCCAGCCGGGGACGCCGGGGCTCCAGCTGCTTTCCGGGCACAGCCCTGAGAGGCTCGGCATCCCGCAAAGGCACTGGAACCAGTGGCAGGACAAAAAGTCCCATTATCGTGTGCGACGCCTAACAGTTCAGATGAGGTTAACCTTTCTGGAGAGGAAGAAGGGAAATCTGAAACACAGACATGGATACTTTGCGGTTTCCTACCCTCGGTGCCTCCAAGCCCACCTCCCACGGCTCGGCCTCACCATTTGGATGTCACTTTTTTTTCTTTTTTTTTTTTTTCTTTTTTTTTTTTTTTTTTTCCTGTAGGCTCTTTCTGGCCAAACCACCAAGTGTTGAGCCCTTGCTTTGGTGTTACCTATAAAAACATCACCCCGGGCCTTTCACTCGTGGAAAATCAAACCCTGGATAGGTCTCCCTCTCCCTCTCTCTCTTTTTAAGATCTAAAGATGAGCCACCAAACAGTTGAGCATTGTCCATGTGATTTATGGCCCATAGCCTCCTTTTTAGGTTCAAGCAGAGTTCACAAGCAGTTGGTATTTCAGAAAAGAAATAAGGCTTTTAACAGCTTAACAGCAATATTCTTTCTTAAGATTCTGTGTATTCTTTTGGGAACTATATTTCACAAGGCATATAAAAGCCTACGCTTAAGGCAGTGTTGTGCTAACAAAAGTCCTCAGTCCAGACCGGTCCCGAAAATGTAGATGACAGAAGTGGGAAAAGAGACAGAGCTATTTGGACAAAAATACGTCCAAGGCTCGTCAAGATTATCACATCGTATTAAAACTCATTTTTATCGCCACCGTCCATTTCTGCAGACTTTTTAAACAAAAATTTTCCAGGAGAGAAAAACAGTTCCCGTTCTGTCAGCTACACAGATCATCTCAAGCTTTTGTTTAGGAAAGAAAAGGACCCCGGCGGTGTGTGACACGGGATGAACCGCCGAGAGCGGCCGTGAATCGCAGCTCGCTGAGGTTATTTTCACTTACAGAGATGTGTTTCCCGGTGAATTTTAGAGAACAGATCAACGATACTTGGCGGGACCAATGATACTTGCGAGAGAAGGAAGAGTACTCTCCTAATATTGCATAAGTATAGGCAGGAGAACTACAATTGTCAGGCATCTTTCAAAGATTTCTAGCTACTTTTCTCTGGTATGTTAGTAGGCTTAAATCCTGCAGAAATACAAGGAAGTCTCAAGATATGTTGATTTACAGACTTATATTGTCAGGCGAAGCATGTGCTAATTTACAAAATGACCAAAAGTGTCAGAGAAAACCCCTATCCCACAAGAAAAATAGGAGCTGGGAATATTAAAAACTCGCACCAAAACTGCAGAACAGTTTCCATCTTGTACTAAGCGCAGAGAAGTTTTGGGAACAGCAAGGAGAAAGGTATCAGCACCCTGCCTCAAAACATCTGCCCTAAGGGGACCGTGCGCTTTCGGTGGGAGCAGCCCCATGTGGCAGCCGGGGGGCGGGGAGGGGAGAGCCGTAAGTTTGCAGGCCGAAAAAAGAAAAGAACCCTCTAAAAATTATCTCAAATGTCTCAGGTTCTTTCTACTGGGTACAAATAAAAGGGACGAGAAACGTTGGGTGAGGGAATTTAATTCATCACAGAATTAAAATAGGGGAGCTGACCTGCGACTTCCTTTATAGTGCAAAGTAAAGGGAGTGAATGGCGCCGGTTATACTTTAACTCTGGAGGAATCCGGGGAAAGAAGCAGGGCGGGTTTACAAAGGGGACGGGATTTTTCTGCCTCTGCCCGGCCGCAGCCCGGGCTCCATCCATCATGTCAGCCGCGCAGGGCCGTGCGCACGCGTGCCGGGCGGGGGGCGCCATGCTCTCGGCCGGAATGGGCCGCTGGCTCTTTGGGGACACCACCCAGCACAGTTGTCACTGAGAGGCTTGCCTACAACCTGACCCTGCCAAACTCGAGCGGGAACAGGCCAAAGGCAAAACAAAGTAAATAAAACATCCCCCAAAATGCTTCAAAAGCTGGCCTGTAGGATGTCCCGCCAATGTGCTCCGTTCCTCCCGCACCATGGCTCTCGGGTGGCTCTTTCCCTGCAGTGGCTCGGGTCCTTCCCTGGTGTGCTCTGCTCTCTCCCTGGTGTGGTCCAGCTTGCCCTGACTCCTGCCTGGTGACCGTGCTCCTACCCTTTTGTCCCCTGGTCCTTCTTTGGGTCCCCTGCTCCTTCCTTGATGCCTCCCAGCCCTCCCCTGCATGGGAGGCCGAGGCCGAGAGTGCCGGGGTGCGGGGGACGCCGGGACCGGCCCGTGCCAGCCGCTACCAGCCGGTTCCCCCTCTTAAAGTCTCTTTTGTGTCCCTGCTGTTTCCCTGCCCAGGTGGCTGCGAGTGGCCCGGGCCGAGGACGTGAGGCGCGGGGCGGCGGTCAATGTTATTTGAGCGGGGGCCGCGGGCCTCGGCGATCGCAGAGCAGAGGATGCAGAAAGCCGCCTACTACGACAACGCGGGGCTCTTCGGGGGCTACACCTACAACAAGGCCGACGCCTACCCCTACGGCGCGGCCCACCAGCCCTACGGCCAGGCGGGCCTGGACGGCGAGTTCCCCGGCTCCGCCTGCTCCGTGCAGGGCTCGGCGCCCGGCCGCGCTCCGGCCCACAAGGGCAGCGAGCTGAGCGGGAGCTGCATGCGGCCGGGCGGGGGCGGCCCCGGGGGCAGCCAGCCCCCAGGGATCGGCGAGCATCAGCCCCCGGCCCTGCCGCCCTCCTCCCCGCCCAACCCCCCTCCCAGTGTGCCCCCTCCGAAAAAAGTCAAGGGGGGCCCCAACTCCTCGGGCTCGGCCAGCGCCACCCTCAGCAAGCAGATATTTCCTTGGATGAAGGAGTCCCGGCAGAACTCCAAGCAGAAAAGCACCTGCGCCCCCCCAGGTAGCCCAAAACCCCCGCCCCGACCCACTGCTCGCCCGGGGAGCAGGGCTGAGTCCCTCGGGCTGAACCCCTCGGGCTGAGCTCCGGCTCAGGGCCTTGTCTGCTGCTCCTCTAGCTGCCATTGCCCTCCTATCCCCCCACCCCACCCCGCTGAGGGTCCCAGCCCTGTCGGGCGCTGCAGGTGGGACAGGCTGGGGGCGGGGTGCCGGGGACGGCTGCTCGGTATCTCTGGGGGGAGGCAGCCGCAGGAGGGTGGGTATCGGGCAGGGAGGAGGGGGAGGCCGCCCCCGGGCCCTCTGCACCCCCTCCCCGGGGCCGACAGAGCGAGAGGATATAGCAGGTTTCCGAGGGACCATGGGAGGAAGGGGAGCTGTCTTTCGTGGGGGGAACCAATGTCTCCTTGTGTCTCTTCCCCGCAGGAGAGAGCTGCGAGGACAAGAGCCCCCCCGGGCCGGCCTCCAAGAGGGTGCGAACAGCCTACACCAGCGCGCAGCTGGTGGAGCTGGAGAAGGAGTTCCACTTCAATCGCTACCTGTGCCGGCCGCGCCGCGTGGAGATGGCCAACCTCCTGAACCTGACCGAGCGGCAGATCAAGATCTGGTTCCAGAACCGCCGGATGAAGTACAAAAAGGACCAAAAAGCCAAAGGCATCATGCACTCCCCCGTCGGACAGTCTCCGGACCGCAGCCCCCCTCTAAGCGGCCCAAACCACGTCGGCTACTCCAGCCAGCTCCCCGGCGTCAACAGCCTGAGCTACGACGCGCCCTCGCCCACCTCGTTCGCCAAGTCGCAGCAGAGCATGTACGGGCTGGCCGCCTACACGGCGCCGCTCAGCAGCTGCCTGCCGCAGCAGAAGCGCTACGCGGGCGCGGAGTACGACCCCCACCCCATGCAGAGCGGCGGCGGCGGCTTCGCCAACCCCAGCCTGCAGGGCAGCCCCGTCTACGTGGGGGGCAACTTCGTGGACTCCATGCCGGCCTCGGGCCCCATGTTCAACCTGGGGCACCTGCAGCACCCCTCCTCCGCCAGCGTGGACTACAGCTGCGCCGCCCAGATCCCCGGCGGCCACCACCACGGACCTTGCGACCCCCACCCCACCTACACGGACCTTTCCTCTCACCACACCTCTCAGGGACGGATGCAGGAGGCGCCCAAGCTCACGCATCTGTAGCGGGGCGGCGGCCAGCGGGCCCCGCTCCCCTCTCCATTACCTCACTTTTCTGACGGGACAGTGTTACTGTGCTCTCGAGTGCCAACAGTATTAGTGGATTTGTCTCCCTTAGCAGCTCCCTTCTTTCTTCCGCAGCCCCGAGTAGGTCCGTGAGCAGGAGCCTTTCTCTTAGAGCTGTTTTAAGCATGACAGTGCAATATACTGCCAACCGAGGGACTGATAAGCTGGTAATGATGTACTTGAAGGTAAGTCTTAGAGATGCTGTAGTGTTAGCAGCGCGTCATGCTGAGGTGTTTTAGACCAGTCGTGAGCCGTCGGAACTCGCCCGCGCGTAAGCTTATTTCAGAGAAGTTAATTTATGGGTTCTTCCGTAACGTAAGGATCGCATTGGACTAAATGATATGTATTTATTATTTTAAGCGAGACATTTTTTGTATCACTGATTATTTATCCTCGTCTTAATGTATTTATGTGGGTATTTGTAGAGTTTCTTCACCAATACTTCGGGAGAGGGATTCAGGTCCGTGGTGACTTACATTTCACCTATTTAGTATAATCGGTCTGAGCTAGTTGAGAGAGTAGTCTTGAACAGTTGTAACAGTGGCTGGTGTTTGTAGTTTATGTAAGGATTAATTAAGACAGCAAGTCGTAAATCATTAATAGAGTAAAACAAACTGTGGCATCACACAAAGAGCCGTTACACTTTAAAAAAATATTGAAAGTATTTTTAAAGTATTTATTTCTAATCGGCTGGCCCCACTCGAGCGCCTCGGTGGCTTGGCCGGCAGCTGGCTCGGCCGCGTGAAGCCACCTTCAGATGGAGGCGCAGCCGCTTTGAGGAGGCGATCTACAACGAGGGGCTCTTGGCCATCTTGTTTCAGATCAAATCCTGCATATAAAAACCTCGGTGAGGTTAACATTTATTTATTGGCTGGGTATGTATCGCGCATATTATTTCGGTGGGTTGTTTTCTTTTTTTTTTTTTCTTTTTTTTTTAATTACACTCTGGCTATCCAAAATAGAAAAGGAATTAGAAGCTTAGAAGGCAAAAAAATTAGAAACCCTCTGATAGTGCTAATTTCATTAGGGTCTCCATAGCAATCCGCACAGCAGCTGCCACCTCCTTTGTTGTTTTTATACTGTTGTCTTTTACTAACCATAAATCAATTTTTAGACATCTTTGGAAGGCCGAGCTTTTCCTCTTGGTTTGTTTTTTTTTTTTTTCATAAATATAAACTTTGAAAGAAAATTGACAATCAGATACACGCAGCCGAAGGGGGACGCTGAGACGGGGCGCGGGCAGGGCCCGGGCGGTGCCGCCGCGCTCCCGGTGCCCGGCAAGGACAGTCCCACCCGGCCTGACCGCCGCAGGGGGCACCGCCACCTCCCTGACACCAACAGGACAGCTAACGCGGGGAAGAAAAAATTAAAGTAACGAGAAGATAAAAAAATAGGAAAAAGAAAGGGAACGGTGCTCTGAAGCCTCGTGTTGCCTCCTCTCTAGTTACACGGCTGTATTGAACTCGCTGGATTTACAGAGATATTTCTTTTGTAAACGCTGTGATTAAAGTCTCTTCCTGACAGTACATATTGCTCTGAGAAGGCTATTCTTGTCTCTTTCTAAAAGTGTTGGGTTAAATATTAATCCAAGCTTCTATATTCCCCACCAAAGCGTCTGATGCATCGCTTTCCAGTTTGACAAACACTGCAGCTCCTACTCCATCCTCTGATGACAGACCTGGCATTCCTATTGTGAGAAATATTTTGCCACCTCCTATCCTGGTCAATACAGACAGGTTTTCTTTTATTTATTCTTCTTTTCTTTCCCATCCCTGCTTTCTTCCTCGCCATTTGTTATTTTTGTTCAGCTGAGCACTAATGATTCAAAATATTACTTAGGGTTTTGTTTTCCCCTCTGTGAGATTTCAGCAATGCTGTGCTACAGTGAAAAGTGTATCTTTTGTTAAATTCCACTTTTAACCAAGCAAATTTGGATATATGTGTTACAGATCTGTAAACAAAACAGAACAGAATAAACTTCTTTGTTTGGAGACATATTTTAACCCTTTTAAGCCCTAAAATTGTATTCTATGGAAGTTTTCACACAAATTGTTTCTTAGAAGCACCACCCAGGAGTAAATAAAACATACAAACAACACAAAAAGTAATGCTAGACACCACTTGTGATTTACACTTCTGTAATTTCCCATAAATATATACATATGTTTGTCTCTCCAAAACTTTCTGCAATCAGTGTGCCCACAAACAAAATTCTCCATGTAGGCTTTTTGTGAAAGCAATATATATTGAAACACAATATATTTTGCATCACCTGCTTCTTTCTGTGAAACAGCAAGGCACCACCATTTCTGCAGGACACCCAGTGTCCTTCTCCCCTTTGCTTTGTGCTTTGTAGGCTGATAGTCAAACAGTGTCTGCCTCGACTTAGACTATTAGTCCTTATTAAATCTGGTGAGAAAGAAAAGGCTGTTTAGAGATCTGGGAAAGGAAGGGAGCTCAGAGGAGCCCTGACCACAAGCACGGTGTTACTGAGGCCCACTGCCCTGAATTGCTTTCATGTTGCAGAAGACAGGGCCAGCAGACATGGTTTCCAGGGGGGAGGAGGAGGAGCTTGTGTGAGGGAGAATCTTCTTGTAAATAAATTCACTTTCTCCTCTGTGACTCTGGCAGAGGTGTCTCCTTTGTAATGCAATAGAAGTCCATGATGATAACCTAATTATTAGAAGTAATGTAACTTTAGCAAGATTGCTGGCATTTTTACAATGTTTGTACAAGCTTCAGCAATCTAGAGGAGAGATACACTTTGGCACAAGCCAGACTTTTTCTTGGCTCATCATTTAAAACCCATAAATTATAAACAAACCCCTTTTACACTCATCAGGAGCTTAGCTCCTTTGCAAGAGCATCTGATGTGATGAACTCCAGTCACCTATTTAAAACACAGCTAGTCAGCCAAGGCCAGGCCTGGGGCTGATCTTACCTTTGCCTTTCTTTACAAATAGGAGGCACAGCACCCCTTCCTCTCCTTCCCTGCTCCCTCCATCTGCTCCAGACCCATAAAAGGGTCAGTGAGCCGGGCCTTCTAAATGCTGGCAGTGATGCTGCCCTATTTGGGATAGGCAGCTGCTGACAGCACTGCTTGAGAGGTGTCAGGGGTGCATGGAGCTTCAGTGAGGCCATGCAAGTTATTTTGTTCAGATCAGTGGGGTTTGGGTCTCCACTTTCTGGTTTGGCCTTTACAGTAACCCACCATTCAATGGCATCCCAGCAGTTTCCCCAGTGCAAAAGGAGCTGAGGCTTTGTGTTATCTCCATGCAATGAGTGCAGGGCTGAGCCACCCCTTTGCATCCTGTTTCTTTTTGAGGGGGGCCCATCAGTGTCCCACTGTGCATGGCCTGGTTAGCAGCACCAGAGCAGGGAACCCTAGACAGGCACAGCCAGGGGCTTCCAGGGATGCCACAGTTTTGTAGGTGCCACTTGTGTTTGACTGGGAAAACAAAGCCAAATGCCTCCTGCTCCATTAGCAAGAGTTCCCTGAGCAGGCACTGCAGGCTCCCAGCCCTGCTCCATGGGCAGGCCAGGGAAGGACTCAGGGGCACCCCCGCGGCTTCCACTATGAGACCACACCAGGGTCACCTGGGGCTGCAGCAACCTTGTCCAAAGATGAAGAGAATGCAGCTGGCTGCACACCCAGGAGGCAAGGGCATGCAAGGAGGAGGCTGGCTAAATAAGAGGGAGCCCACCAGCATAATCTAGAAGACCCCTGACTTTCTTGAGGGCCAGCTGGGCCTTTTGGGCTCCATGGCAAAAAGCCTGAAGGCAGAATGCACCACTGGGGTGTCTGCACCCCTCCAGCCCCATGGGAAACCCTTTGGAACAGCCTGCAGGGACATCCAGGCACTAAAAGGTCAACCTGCCAGGGGAAAAAACAGGGTAAAGGGGATGGGGCTGCTGGTCTACCAGTGAGAGGGTGCCTTGCTGATAGCTGTCAGCTGAGGAGAGAGGAAAGGAGCCGCAGGTTGTGATGCCATCCTCCTACATGCCAGCCTGCTGTGCGTGCCACACACCATGGCAGCCTGGCAAAGGCACAGTGTGCTGCACGGTGGGCAGCCCAGGTGCCCAGCACTGCACTGCAAACCTGCCAGGGAACACAGGCAGGAGCTGGGTGGGCAGCACACAGGGGCTGCTGCTGCCAGGGCAGTGAGGGCCGTGCTGGTGGCTGGGTGTCATGTGGTGTTGTACACTGATGAACAACATACATCTGCTTTTAAAAGGTGCAAGGTAAGCTGGGCCAGAGCTCTGTTGGCTGCAGTCACTTTCCAGGGACTGAATGGCAAGTTAATCCCTGAATGGGCAATGCCTGTCTGCTCCCACGTGAGAGGCAGCAGTGGGTACCCCATGGTGCTTGCTTGCAGTGGCGCTGCCAAGAGAGTGACAGGGCTGGCTCTGTTAAGGGTCAGCAATCACACCAAGAGCGCTTTTTTTACTCGACAGTGGTTCCTCCTACTTCTGCTTGGACCTGAGCCAGCTGGGATCAGAGCAGAAACCCCATCCAACAGAATGCAGTCCCAGAGCTTGAGAGCCATCGAGTAACAGGACAGGACTGAGCCCCTTTGGCCACATAGGCTAAGATACAAAATGGCACTCAGTGAGGTACCTGTGCCTGCACATCCCTAAGCCTCTGCAGATGCTGCTCAGGAGCAGAGGTGAGTCTTTGTCTCTCTTTTTGGAGTCCAGGGTTCTGAAGCTTTCAGAACGTTCTGGGATGAATTACAGAAAGGCTCAGCTTCAATGACAATAAGCACAAAGCAGAGTGAAAACAGCAAGGAATTTGTACTAGACAGGATGGACATCTTCTGGGTAAAAATATTCACAAATGTAGGATTTGAACACTTCGTTTATTTTTACATGCAGTTTTTCTTACAACAACTGAAGGTAGGCAATCCCATGCTGAGTGAGGTACACAGACTCAATCTTTCCTCTAAGAAACATTTTAGGATCTTTGGGAGCCAGAAAGGCAAGAGAAGACAGAAATCTTGGCTGCAAACTCATTGACACCTGTTTTGCACACAGCAGCGTGGCTTACCTTGACACCTCTGGGTTATCAATATGTGTAATATTTTTGTCCCAACAAATTCACAGCCATGGGACTGGAAACAGGGCTTTACATGGCAAGGGGCCAGCGTGGAATCACCCTTCAGAGCAAATCTTTACAGAAGAAGGGATAGACTATCTTCTTCTCTGTGTTCATATAGAGGGTCTTTGTCGTTAATCTCACATACTGGGAGAACACAGGTTCCTGTCCCAGGGGTCACCTGGGAAAGAGGAACTTGTGGCAGGGAAACATGGATGGCAGAGGGAAACACCCTTCCTGAGGGTTGATGTGCCTGCCTGTGCTAGTGAAGGAGCTGAGGATGGCTCCCCTAGAGTGCCAGAACAACTCCCCATCTCTGCCCTGGATTCTCTGTTCATCCCTGGGTTTATTCACATTTTACAAAATAAACTCCCAAGAGCTTCCTCTCCTTCTGTAACAGCCTTTCTCACAGGAGCCTTTGGTGGTTTGTTTGTGCTAACAGGGCCACTGCTTAAATGCCCAGTGTTTGCTTATCTGCCTTGAGGATGCCCATCCCCACCCTCGCTGTCCCCACACCATGGATGTACATCCCCCCCAGCACCGAGAACCAGCTGTGCCCAGCTGGCAGGGCTGCAGCAGCAGAGGGGCTGGTGTCTGCAACCAACAGGACTCAGGGCTCTTTGGCTGGACTTTCTCCTGCATCTCCTTGGTTCCACAGAGGCTTTCTCAGGCTTTGTAGAGGCCCACATACTTCCAGAAACATGGTGACACAAGGACTCATTTGGTCCATTGTTGTTATATAAGTTTTTGCCCCAGCAGCTCCCCTGTCTCACCATCACTTGACTACTCACACAGGCATCCCTGAACCTCCCAGCAATTCTCCAATTGTCTCTGACAGCATCATGTTCTTCACATTCTTTCCCCCCCACTTTTCTTCTTCCTTCTTTTGGCTTCCAATGAGTCCTTCATCTTTTCCATTAGACTCCTTGTAAAAAAACATCTTCAGTCACTCTGTTATCTGTCACTGGAAGTTAACTTTTAAAGTCTGAACACTGAAATTCCTGCATGTAGAAAAAGCTCTCCCTCTAAAGCCAGAGTATCAACAAGAGATGTTTTTCCTGTATTTAGCCACTGATTTCTGCTTTTGTCACCCTTGAACAGTCCTGCCAAAACAAACAGGTAATGAACAGGAAACTGGTAACAGCATCCAGCTGGGTAAATGGAAAGATCGTATGTTGGTGTGAACACAGACAGCTTTTCTAGCATTTAGAACAGTCTTAGGTGTAATTAAACCAGTTGCATTCTGCAAACACAAGACCCAAGTAAAGCAGCAGCCCTGTTCTGAAGCCAATTTTCTTTCCTTCCCTGCAGGCAGGAATTTTTACAGCAGGGGAGACTGAAGAGCACAGATGCTTTGCTGCATGGACAGCCATTCTCTGTTAAAGAGAAAACCTGGTGTTCCCAGGCTTCTGATTTTTCAGAAGACAACATTTTCCAAACTGCTCTGATTGCCATGGGAGTGCTGAGAAAGTTTGCACCATCCAGAATTTAACCCCTTCCTCCAAATGTATGTTTCTTGACAGAGTGTATTTCATTTAAACTGTTCTAATTTTTTCTTCTAATTCTTCTTGCACCCCCTGAAAATAGAAATTTAGGTGATACCCCATTATCAGAGTATAAGGGCAGCACAGCCCATCAGAGTGAACAAGTCTATGCCAAGAGAACACTGAGTGTCAGGACTCTGAGATTTCAGTGCCTGCTGTGTCTGTAGACTCGAAGTTCAAGCACCCTTAAGACATAATCTATACACAACCAGCCTTGCCTGTGCAATAGCTGGTTTATAGTAGATGAACAATATTAGCTGGGGAGAAAGTGGGGCTGATAGAAAGTCATGTCACTGATCAGAGTCCCTGTGCAGGGAAATGCTCCTGTACCTCTGCAGGATGTGCATGCCTGTCCTAGCAATGTGTCCTCTCAGGGCCCCTGCGGGAAAAACCCAACAGATCTGCTCTGAATTCGTCAGCTGGGCATAATGGTGAAGCTGAGCTGCAGAGCACAAATCTCCGTGGGAAAGAGTTGATACTGAGTCAGTGAAATGGTCTGATTATGTCTCCCCATTATATCCCTTTCCTGTCACCAGGCTAGCCCTCTGAAATCCACAGGAGATCCAGAGGGATGTTTCCTTCTCTGGGGATTCTGGTTGCCTTCATGAGGCTGGCATCATGCTTGGTCCTTGCAAAATTTGTGGCCTCTTCCTGACCACAACAAATGGCACTTTTGCCAAGAGCTTGTGGAACTCCTTGAGCTGTTGAGTGGAAGGCACTGGATGATGGATGAAGGTATATAAATTTCATGCTTTTATTTAGAAATAAAATATATTTTTAAATAAAGTACAACCCTTGCATTTGCCAGCTGACTCCACATCCACCTAGTAAGAATTAGAAGGTTGCAAGTCTAATTCAAAGCAGCATGATGTAGCCCTTCTTTGTGTTCCTTGTATGTCCAGTCCCAAGTCACCAAAGCTCTGCCCAGCACACCCTTCTGAACTGCACTGACACACGGTTATCAGCTGAGGCACTGGATGAAACTGATCATTACCCAAATCAAACACCAGCGTGGCTCACACTGGATGGTCAAATGTCACTTGGAGACGTTTAGGGAAAGATGATCATGTCGGGAGTCCAGATTTCACCTCCTTCACCTTGCTGCTGTTTCCTGCCATTCTGAGGGATTGAAAACCAAGAGAGAGTTGGACGTTTTGGCTGGGTAGAGCAACTTGGTGCTCTCTGCCAGCTGTAAACACTCAGTAAACAATGCCGAATCGCCAAGGGAAAAATAGAAGTCCATTAACGGTGTGAGCCTGTTAACGGTGAGGAGATTCATTTTTGAGAGGCTGCAGAGCACTTATCTGATGGAACGAGACCATTAAGTGCCATGAGGTGCAGCAGCACCTCCCCGGGTGGGGCGGCCGGGGTGTGCCGGCTGGGTCCCGTGGGAGCCCCCGGAGTCTGGCCGGCTGCAGGGCAAGGGAGAGCGCAGACGGGCGCCCGGATAGCGGGAAAGCGCCAGCTCGCTCACCTTCCAAACTCCCGGCAAACGTCCCAAGTGTGCGGAGACTCCGTCGAGCCAAGGGGAGCGATCTGTCCCGGGGTAATCCCGGTGCGGCACGGCCGGATTGCCCACCTGCAGCCCCGCTCCAGCCCCGGCAGCCGGCCACGGGCAGGGGAGCTGGGGGCGCCCGGGACCCCCGGCTCGGGCTCGCCCCTCCGGGCTCCCATTGGCCACGGGGCGGGACGTGCCCCGCTCCAGGGCCTATATTAGGGCAATATTGCCCCGGCGGGGCGCGGTGCTGCCCCGTGGGCCATGGAGCTGGGGTACTTCGCTCTCGCCTTTCCGCGGGGGCTGTGCCGCGGTGCCCCGCAGGCCCCGTACCCCCAGCGAGGGGACGGCGCCTTCCTGGCGCTGGGCACCACGGCCAGCGCCGCGTCCCCCCCGCAGGCGCCGGGCTACGCGGCCGCTGCCCCCGCGGCGCTGGGCCCCGGCTGCCGCCCGTCGCGGGGAGCCGGACCGCCGGCCCACGCCTCGTCCATCCTCGCCGGGAGCGGCCGCTCCCGGGACCCCGAGCGCCCCTGCCCTTGCCCCTGCCTGGGCGCGGGCGGCGGGGAGCTCCGGCACCTCTCGCCCGGCCCCGGGGCCGCCCCCGCGCCCGCCCGCCCGGCTCCCGCGGCGGCCCCGGCGGCGCCCCGCACCTTCGAGTGGATGCGAGCGAAGCGGAGCCCGCCCGGCAGAAGTGAGTGGGGCGGCGGGAGCGGGCGGGGGCTGCTCCCATCCCGGCTCCCCTCTGCCCTTCTCCTGCCTCCACCCCCTGCCTCTGCCCCCGCTGAAGCGCGGTGTTTTTCGGCGTTGCAGGCGGCGCGGCGCCGTGCGGGGGGGAAGCTCCCGCCTGCTCCGCACGCACCAGCTTCAGCACCCGGCAGCTCACAGAGCTGGAGAAGGAGTTCCACTTCAGCCGGTACCTGTCGCGGGCCCGCCGCCTCGAGGTGGCCCGCTCGCTGCGCCTCCGCGACGCCCAGGTGAAGGTCTGGTTCCAGAACCGCCGCATGAAGCAGAAGAAGCGGGAGCGGGAGGCGCTGGCCGCCCCCGCCGCCGCTGTCCCGGGCGGCCCCGCCTGAGGCCCCGCGGGGACGTCGGGGCTGGGCTGGAAGCGGCCGCCGGGAACATCGGTTGTGCCTTCACGCGGGACCCCGGGTGTGCTGTTCCGCTGCTCTTTCTGTTGGAACTTTATGTACAGTTTTATTTATGAGGATTCAGGGAAAACCGGCGGCCCGGAGCGCCGCTGCCCGGGGTCGGAGCGGGCCGAGGCAGCGGGAGGGTGTACTCCGCACTTAGCGGAGAGCGCCGCTCCCCAAGGCAGCGCAGCGAGCGGCTCTGCCAGTTCCCCTGGGTTCGGGCGGAGGTGGGTGCGTGGAGGGGCTGCCCCATGCTCCCGAGCCTTTCCCCGTTTTGCATTTAAAAAAGACAGATTCATGCGCTCAGGCAGAGTTGGTACAGAAGGGGAGAAACCCCGAGAAGGCAGAGCAGGGGAGAACAGGGAAACTTCCTCTTACAGGAAGGGTCAGGGATGGTCATGGCATGAATCCAAGATCCCCTTTTGAAAGAAGTGTCCTTGTCTTCTGCCCTGCCCTTTGCTAAATTGCTGCAAAATAGAAGCTGGTTTTGCTTGTATTTATCATTCATTCATTCATTCATTCATTCATTCATTCATTCATTCATTCCTATTTATTTTCCTGATGTGACTGATTTAGTAAAAAAATCTGTTTTTGACAGAAAAAACTGTGAGGTAAAATGTAAAAAGAAATAAAGCCTTAAGAGGAGCACCTCTTCCCATTTGAACTGCAGAGGTGCTGGGATTTCCATTGCAGAGGCTCTGGGCAGCCCAGGATGGGCCAGCGGCGACTGTGCTAACTCCCAGCTCCCCTCACATGTCCGCAGACAAAATAAAGCCTCTTACAGCCCCGAGGGCCAGAATCAGTTCATTTAGCCCTCTCAGTCTTCATTGTATCCCATAGTTAAAAAATTGCATCATTACAAATCTGTTTGCAACAAATCTCACCACATGCAAACCTCAAGACCTGTTGAAGCTCAGAAAGACGCTTGGGTTTGACCAAAGACTAATGCTGGCAAAAGGGAAGAGGAATCCTGGGTCTTTTGCTTGGATAGCTGCACAAAAGAGACTGGCAATGTTCCCACAGATAAAATAACAATGTCAAAGTTGACAAAGGAACCGAGCTTAGACTTTTTTCCCATTTCTGCGTGGGAAAGCAAAACAGCAATGTGGAGAGGAACGATACCTGGATTTACGTGAAGGTGATTTTATTTATTTGTGGACAGGACTTTTATTTTGGACAAGTCTCTTTCTGCCCTGGATTTCTGCTGAGTGTTGGACTTTGGGGTGAAAACCCAATTGTGGGACTAGGGGAGACAGACTTCAAGGAGACCTGTGGAATGCACTGGGTCCCTGTCTGGAAGCCAGCCCCAGACACCAACAACTATTTGTCTTTGTTGGATGCTTGCTGGGTAAAATGAACACAGAGGGAAGATGAAGATGGATGTCTCAAGTCATAAAGCCTGCAACGAAGAAGATTCTTATTCTTTGTAATACTTTCCATCCCCTCAGGTGCCCTTCTGCTCAAGACTTTCTTCTGAAGATTCTGCTGAGGGACTGGGAAGCCACTGCTGATGGAAGCTTCAGCAGAGTGGTGGGAACCTTGGGAAACTGCTCCCCAAAGCTGGGCAGGCAAGTTATGATGATGTTGTGGCAACAAGTCCACGGCTAAACGGGGCCAGGAGCTTCCTTGGCAAGGAGATGGATGTTCCCCATAGTGAACATCCAAAGCAAGGGACTTCCCAAGGCAGAAGGGTTGTCACACATCACATCCTGACTGTACCAGCAAAGGACAACACTGCTAGAGGCTCACGGCTGTACATGCACACAGGCACAGTTTTGTTCTGCACATGGAGTTATGGTTCATGTCCCTTGGGCTGCTTCACTTCATGGCGTAGCCCTAAAAATTCCCAGGACTGAAGTACTCGTGTGAAAGTAGCTGCAACCAAAATGTGTGGTTTGCAGTTCTTCATTAAAGTAATGACACCAAACAAGTGTTTATACTGCAGGCTGATCATTCATTAAAAACCAGGAAATAATATTTCTGCCACCTTTTTTTTTTTTTTTGGAAGGTGTTACTTAAAGCAGAATAAAGCAAAATCTGGTAAAATTAATGAAAATTTGAATAAATCCAATTTGTTTTGCAAGTTGAATTTTAAAGGCAAGTACACCACTAACCAGCTCTTTTCTGCAGCTCTTTTAAAGGTCCATTTTTATGAACTACTCTGTTACTACTCTTTCATTTGTTTTTTTTTAATACTGCAAGTGAGCATAGACATACAGCTGGAATAACTCATTTTTCTCAGAACATGTTTCACATACAAACTTTAGAAAACAGCTGTATTTTCAGTTGCCTCCAAATTTGTCGCATGTCTATGGGGTTGCTTGTTTGTCAGCCTTTTATTTTCCTAATGATTTTGACATTTGTGCCAGGCACTTCAGGCCAGAGGAATGCTTTCTGTACTGCTGGCACACTCCTGCACTACCAGCATGGAAAGAAAGATTCTCATTGATTTCAGTGGTGCTGGATCAGACCATTAGAGCACACTAAGTCTTTTACAATGAATGTTTTTGTGACATATATTTTCCTGAATAAATAAATATGTGTCCTGGCCTTGTAGCAGTGCACAGTTCTGTATCCATCAAAATGACACAGACCAAATTCACAGAGATTTACTCTGAAATTAAGATGAAAGCTTATGACTCTCTTATGGCAGTCTGAATTTGGTGGTATGAACACAACTATATTCTGTCTTAAGAACCAGTACTTTGTATTAATTGTGATTTCTGCTCACATTACAGGGCCAGTTTAATAGGATCTTTCTCTTCACAAACAGTTCTAGCTGTATGAGGATTAGATATTGCTCCTTTGCACTATTCTGTCAGCAAGCTACCCAAAGGAAGGAGCTAATGCAAGTCACGTGCCAATTCTTAAATAATTAAATAAAAAATGCCTGTGATATCCGTGAGACAAATAAATGATAGATAAGGTCTAAGATTCACTCATTTAAACTTAATCCCAAGAGTTGTGTCTCACACATGCTCAATTCGATGCCTAGCAGTTGAAAACAAGTTTCAGATTTGGCAGCTAGTTGTAAAAGCACAAGCTGCAGTTTTCACTGCAGTCGGAACAAAATGTTCCAGACTGGACTCAATAGATACCCACCACCATATAATTTTTCACAGATTATGAAACTACTATTTCCTGGCCTTAGTTTTCCTCAGCCATCATCAGAAACCACAGAAAGACCATTCTCTCTCAGTCATATATTAATTTTTGCCTACTGACTGCTGCTCAAAGGGCCCCAGGCTACAAAGCGATATGAACAAAGTAATTTTTTATGTGTTCCCATTTTGCCTCAGAACAAAAATATTGATTTGGAAGGCTTCCAAGAGGAAAAAAAAAAATTGTAAAATTACTGTTCCTAAGTGGTATATGTGAATGTAGAGATTTAATATCTTTTGGATAGGTAAATGATAAGAGAAGAACGCACCTCTTTGAAAACCAAGTTTAGGCAAGAACCCAGGCTTGCCTGGGTATCTGTCTCCCCAAGAGGACCAGATTTAGTATGTTACTGCTTGGAATTACAGCACAGGGAGCACCTTGCTGAGGGTCAAACCAATGACTCTGTTTTATGCTATGAGCTGTATATCCAGGTTTATTTTGACCATGCAAGTAGCCAGCAGTAAGCTAGAAAAGAAAAAATGCAACCCAACCCCCACATTTTAATCTCCTTTTGAAAGTGTCCCTCTCCATTATTTATTGGTACAACCTGGAACTGTGGTTTATGCAAATAATGGTACAGATTGCTAGCAGAGGAGAACAGACTACAATTTCTTATAAGAAAAATCTTTGCAGACAAAATTACAAATTGCAAACACCTCCTTGGAGTTGCAAGAACTTGTATCTAGCAGCTAAGAAATCGTGATTTGTCCTGCACCACTCTGCTAGCCTAAGTGCCAGGGAGCCCCCAAGAACACTTGCAAATCCCTGACAAGTGAAGAGAAATAGGTATGGGGAGAAACCCCAGATGAACATGGCTGTTACCAGTTTGTCATTAAGAGGTGACTGAAGTTTAGGGGACACACATTCTGTTCTATTTGCAATATATGGCTACGTACAGCTATGTGTTTATGTGATTCACTCAATCTCAATCATGGTTTTTTATAATTTTTCCTAATGTCAGTGAACTAAGGAGTCTTTGGCAAAGGAAAGTCACCCTGATAAAGAAAGATGAACCAAATGACAAATCATTCTTCTCCCTATCATAACAATATCTGTTATTCACATGTCTACTTAACCACATCTCTAAAATGCCCCCATATAATTCTGGGAAATATATAGAGAAAAGATGCTTCACAGAGCCAATGCCTTACTGTAGTTCAGCTTTATCTGGAAGTCTTTTGCTGTTCTTGATCATCAGCCAAGTGAACAAAGTAACCCTCAGCTGTAAATCTTCCTTGGTTGTTTAAGCCCATTTACTCTTACATAGAGTGTTAAAATCTCTGCTGGAGATACAGTCCTGAGAACTTTTTGTAAAGTGGACAAGGCTTCCTTTATACTGAAAAAATTTAGACCACTGGTCCACAAAAAAGCTTTTCATAAACAATTTTGATACTCTTGTGTTTTGTTTCTTTAAAAGACAACAGCCACTGGTGATTAGCAGATTGAAAACCACTAGTTTAAGCAAACAAACAAACACAGGAACAAATCCAGTCACTTTCTTTTCCACTAGCCTAGCAGACTTCCCACCACCTGGAAAATAGATCTTTTTTACTACGCTTCACCAGAAAGCACAGTATTGCAAATAATAGCTCAAAAAATTTCATTTTGTTCTGAAAAATGTGGCATTTTAAACCAGGATGGTGTACATGCCTTATGGAAGTGTTTAACAGGTCTAACTCAATCAGTCTGGCCTATGGCCCTGACCTTAGAGCGAGAACCCTACACTGCCAGCACGGGGGACACACTAACCTGGGTGCTTGAGCCCTTACACAGGGAACAAAGACCTCAGCAATGCATCAATCCATGCTGCTGTGGGTGAGCATAAAATGCCACCCATGTGTGAATTCAGAGGATCAGGAGACCTGCTTCTGTGGGGCAAAAAGAACCATTCTTTCTGCCCATACAGGCAATGGAAAACACCTGTAACCCAGTAATATGATTTTGGTGACATTAGCATAGCAGGAGGATCTGAGAGCTAAGGCTTTCCTGCCATTACTCTTCAACTTAATGGCTGTGCTACACTAAATCTACATTCCTAATGCCTCTTTTTATGTTCCTTTAACAAGTAAGCTAGATGAAACACTATAAAGTTTAGAGTGGTATTTGAAAACAGATAAAAATATCGCTAAATTTTTTAATGACTACTCAGATCCGATTTTGCCCAGTTACTGTTCAGATAATGGAGACAGTTTCTAATCCTAGCAACCTCTAGTATTTGATCCACATCTTAAGCATAGATATTGGAATAATTATTTTTAATACACAGACATTTATAGATTTATAAATTACCCAATTTATGTGGAGTGACATTTTCTTCAACATCCAAGCGTATCAGATCCAATGATAATTATCAAACAGTGTTAAAAGCCTATCAATAAAATAATCTATCTTTCCCTTTAGAAATCCAACTGAGTAAATGTGTAGTAGGCATATGACATCAATGAGCTATCAACTCCATTTTCTCAGGCTGGAGAGACCAGCCCCCAACAGTGCATGTAACAGGGTGACTTCTTCTAATAGGTCCAAGATTTTGTAAAATTTTGTAATTGTAACCAGCACTGTGAGAAATGTGACTAATTTCAATGTGACCAGGAAGAAAGTTCAAAAAAATAGGACAGGACTGGCTGAACACTCTTAATGTCACGTCTCACTTAAGAAATGGACCACCTGGTGCTTCTGGTTGCTTTTCAAATGTAGCACTAAATCAAATAGATTTGTTAATCTGATTTGGGACTTTACATGTGCCAATTGTTACAGCAAGAGTTATACAAGAAAATGGCTCTCACAAATCTGGTGTAAGGATAAATTTGAAAGAAAAAAATAAAGATGCACCCAAACAAGAATAAAACCTTTACATCCTGTCTGCAGGTGGTCAGTGCCATTCATCTGTGATGCTGTTGCGTCCATCACCAGTGATCTAAGGCCTGCAACAGAGCTCACCCATCCCAGAGGCAGATGGCCATGCATTGGAAGAACCAAGAATTGGAAGAACATGGCTTTGGCCTGTTTTTCTGAAGAAAAATGTCCTAAATTTGAATTTCATTGTATTCAATAAAAAGATGATGGTGTGATGGCATACCTAGATGTTGTTGGCATCAGTCACATCCAGACAGAGACACCCAGATCTGTGGTCACTGCCAACCTGCAGTTTGTGTCCTGAAGTCTTCATCAGCTGCAGCCTGAGCCTCACCAGTGGCCATATGATGTACCAGCAGTGTCACCAATTGCTCACATTTGCTGCATTTGTCACTTTCAGGGCTTGTTCTGCATCGGTCCTCTTTGCATCCAGCTCTGCTGAAAGTTCAGGCAGACCAGCCATCTGACTCATCACTGCAAGTCTTCTACACCAGCATTAATTTAACTAAACACATTTAGTTCCAAACATCTGACTAAGAGGGTTTCAGATCCTGGCAACATTACTCTTGTAACTTTTGCCAGCCTCCAGGGAGCTGAGAGGAAGTAAGGGATTTGGAACATCATGCATACACATGGCTGTTAGCTGGACTAGGCTGGAATTTAGCTGGATTAAGTTGAAATTTAGCTTGCCTGTGCTCCCTGCACACTTATATAAACTGAATATGGCTCATATGGCTCAAAATATTTCTCAGCCAGGCATTCCTTTTCCATGTCCCAGTGCTCAAAGAGATAAAAAGTGCATCTTATTTGCAAAATGTTCTGAAATCATTGGTGCACAACTTTTTATTTCTGCTTGCTCTGTCTCTACAAAGACCAAAGAAAACACCTGGTGCTTTTCTCACATCCTTCTCCTGGTGCCAGGAAATCTGATCTGCCACATCTCCTCACAAATCTCAGGAGGTGCCCAGCCACACCAACTCATACCTACAACCAGAAAGACCGTGTGTTTTTAATGTATATACATCCAAGTTATTTCAGTCAGCATATTTTTTTTTTCCTTACCACAGTTGTACCCTGGGGAGAAACTATGTCAAGTATGAACTTCTACAGCTGTAATGAAGATATGGCAAAGCTTTTCTTGTTCCTTTTATGGAACAAGACAATGATTTTAGATGGAATAGACTCAACTTCTGAAGTTTCTGCTATGTTGAATCTACTGAATCAGTTCTCAGCCTCCCTTAAAAATATAGAATGGCACTCTGATGATGAGGCTATGTGTCTAAACTGGAGGTGTTGGAAAAAACCCCCAACAAACCCCACTAGAGAAAACTTCTTATTTATGAGATACATGGGGGAAATGATTCAGAAAATAAATTCACTTCCCTCTAAGCTTTTTAAAAGAGGAGATTTCACACCTAGAGGTAAAGTTTTACAAAAGATCATTCAGCTCTGCAGCATTTAGCTGTAAAAATGGAAAAGCCCCTATAAACAATGGGTTGGTTCTACAAGGACTAAGTAATCAGGCAGAAGCAGTCACAACTCTTTTGCTGAAGTGAAATGAACAGCATGAAAAGCCAAGTCCTAAGCCCCATCCTGGCTCAGCAAAGACAGCATTCACGCAAGGTCAGCAAGGCTCATGTCCCTGCTCCTGCATGTTGGTCTCCCTAAGGCACTCCCCAGGGCTGTGGAGGTTCAATGGGATGGCTTGGATCTGATGAATTCTCTACCAAACTTTCTTCTCAGGTGTTCTAAGAGCTCCACACATAGGACTGATGAAGGGTTTTGTAGGTGGGTCTTGCTCCCTCTCCCTTTCTTAGATCATTCAAAGGGTTTTGGTTTTATTCTGGTGTGGAATAGCAACACATTTTTAATCTCAAAAATCTTTTGGGACAACGCAACCATTTAGTGCCCAGCTCTACAATAATTCACAGCACATCCCTCTTACAGTGTGTTGCAGATAACCATTTCACTACAGCTGTCTCTTCCCTCCATGCAGGGTAGGCAGTTTTGATCATTTCTACAGGAAGAAGAAGAAAGTACTTTCTTTCTATGCTGGCCTCTAGAAGAGGATTTAGACCCTCTCACAAGGAGCTTTGATGAATTAATAAAACTCCTCAGTATTTACCATGCTTGTCCAGAAACTGAATTCAATTGCAGCTCCTTAATTTTCCAGATAACATCTATAGAGTTTGAGAAGACTTGCCTAACCAGTGCCTACAGTCAAACTGTGAATCATTATTCTTATTTTCATTAACAAGATGGATTTGGATTTTGCTACAGTATGAGCTACACAAATATCAGGATGAACCTTTACAGACATTGCTACTGCAAGCTGGAATCATGACTGCTGCTTTGACATTTTTACCATTTTGACAATGCAGTCCAGATCCACGCTTTAAAAAAAAAAGACTTCTTGGTGTCTGGTCAACTAGGGATTAAAGAAAAGATAGCCAAGTATGGAAGCAGCCTGTTAACAGAGGTTGGATCCAAAGAAACCAAAGGCAGAGTTTGGCAGGAGGAGTAGTGGACTGTGCAGTAGCACACGTAGGGAAACCAGGACAAATCTGTTGTCTCCCTTCTGGAAGCTCCTGCTTGCAGATCTCTGTAAGATCTGCAGATCTCAGATGTCTGATCTGAGATTTTATTTAAAAGTCAAATCCTGATCCCATAAAGCATAAGCTGTGTGAAACCTGTTGCTCTAAATGCACCACTGGCATGTGGAAATAAGCTCCATGGGCAGCTGAGACACTGCCATGGTCCTGAGCCCCAGCTGGGACAGCTCCCCTCCAGGGACCCAGTGGATCTGTTCAAAGCTCAGTCCAGGCCATCGCCCTCTTTGCCTAGCCGTGGCTCCTCCTTGTTTAGACTCTGACCTGTGAGCTGGTGTCCCTGTCCCTGTGGAAGTGCCTGATGCCCTGGGCTGAGAGCACTGGGGTGGGCTGTAGAGGCTGTGCCCTGCCCACCTGCAGAGCTTCTCTGGGAAGCTCAGGTAAAGCCGGGAACATCAAGGTCTGACTTCAAGATCTTAACTATTTCAGAGCACAGATTCCTCAGCAGCTGCTGGGAATGACAGGGATATGCAAGAGCCTGGGGGCTGGTAACACCTTCAGTGAATAAAATAGGGAAGTTTGGGGTTTCTGCACAGCTGCTTTGATGTCCGCTCAGTGCAGCTAGAGGGATGACAGATGTGCTAAAGTAGGCCTGGCACCCCTGAAAATCTCATCCTGCGGAATAAAAGAATGCAGAAAAGGAGGTGAGAAAAGGTGAAGAAAATTATTAAACAAATGGCATTCATACAGTTTGTGATTCCCTGTTTGCTTTCAGAAATGCTATTCTTGCATCCCTTAAAACTCTAATAAATCCTTTCTATCTTCATGTAGGTTGCTGGAAAAGGCATCAGCATTATTTTGTTTGTCAATTAAGAATGCAGTATCTTCCTTAAGTGTGAAGTGATTAATGTTAGTACTCTGACTATTGCATTTTTATAGACACATGTTCCTAGAAGTCATATCTTATCTTGTTTACGCAACAATTAAACTCTTCTGAGCCTATCTGATTATGAAAATAAGAGAACACTGTCAGCAGCATGCAATTAATTTTATTAGTATGAAAATCAATTGTAAGGTACACCTGAACTTTCACAAACCCAACTTTATTTCTTACCCCATCAGGGACACTGCCACAAAACATTTACACCAACTTCCCAAGGAAGTGCATTGGAGCTACAGAATTGAGTTTGGCCTCAATTTTGAATTCAGGTTGCATATAATGGTATCTCCTTAGTAAACTCACAGGACTGTGTGTGTAACTGAAAAATTTGCAACTTGGCTCATGCTTGAGTAGTTTTGGCACCATTCCTCATATGGAACAGTGGATTGCATTAAATGGCTGAGAGGCAAACACTTGCCTTAATGGTACACCAAATGCCCTGTTAGATCCATTTGATCATGCCAGTCCACCTTCATCTGTTTCTGTTGGTCTGTGTACCTTGCCAGACTGTTTAGTGTACAGAGAACCTCTGGCATGGAGTCATGCTACAAACACCCTCCTGCTGCTGCCTGGCACTGGATGTGTTGGCAGGGAAGGACTCACTCAAGTCTTCCTTCATTGTAGAGATTTCCAGCAGCCATAATAGCTCTTTAAAGGCACTGACAGGCACCATAATGCTGAGCAGCCCCCAGGATGCCCTAAGCTACACCAGAGGGGCTGCCTGACTGTGGGCCAGGCAAGGCGAAGGCATTTCAGTGCTGTTTTTTTCCCCCCATGTCTCTCTACTTCTTGGCCTTTTCTCAAAACTCCAGCTGTACCACACAAGTAGTCTTCAGACACTTCACCCATGCAAAAAATTTCTGCACAGTTCTCTTTGACAGATCCATTGCTAATTGAATCTGTGACTGTCAGCATTCCTCCCGTGTCTTGGAAAGGCCTGGCTCGTTAGAGGCCTGCTCTGTGGAAATGCAGAGCAGTGTTTTGGGCACACATCCCCAGCTGTGCACTGAGAAAGTGCTCTGATGAGGCCTGCTGAGCAGCACGTGGCCCAGACTTGCTGTCTTGGGAAGAAGAAAGGTTATACTGCAACACAGATCAACTCTGCAGTGTCCTCTACCACCTCAACAGTTCTCTGAAGAGGAATATTTGCAATCAGTGTTGGGCTGATACAATACTCTTGTATCCACCTTAAACTGGACTTAGCCCATAATGTGCTTCATGAACTTGAGAACAGCATGTGACACCTAGCAGCATTCTCAGTTTGGGAGAAACTAATTTAAATGCCTTCATTTTCTGGTGATTTGTTTAATCTTATCTACTGTCATCCATATGGCTAGCTAGACTGTAATTTGAATGGCCAAAAATAGTGTTATAAAGCAAGCAGCTTGAGAAAATGCACAAAACCAAAAGTCTTTTGTTGTCATCTATGTCACAATTCCTTTTGTAAAATATTCCTAACAATCGTATCTGCAAAGGACTCATTCTGCAGATAAAGGTATTGTTATTGTTAGCCATACATTTTGTAAAATATTAACAGAGAAAAAGAGATGTGAAAAACTGCCAAAATAATATTAAGGGAACTAATAAGAACAGTTGCTTTTTCCTAGGCAGAATATTAATCCTATTCAAGTTCCACACTATTTAAAATGCCATGTATGTATGTATATATGTCCTAGACCTGTTTCACCTGCAGCTCAGTGGAGAGATGAGAAAATGGAACTCCATTTTTGGTGTGCCTGTGTAAGCATTTCTCATTGAGGGACTTTCTGAAATGTGAAGCACAGGGGACAGTGTGGTTCTGCTTTTAGGTTCCCTTGAAAACCCAGCTGGAAGCTCATCCTTCTCTGCACTGAAATCACAGGGACCAGCACCTTGAGATCTGCTGTGAAGCCTTTGAAATCCATGGAAACTAGGGAGCTTTCCATGGCGTGGAGCAAGAATTACCACAATGAAATTTGTTAATGGTGAGGCCATCTGAAGAAACAACTCACATGCAGATCCTGCAGGAAGCCAGGCTTCATCATGAGACTGATGCATTTCCCTGAAAAGCTGGAGGAGAGAGGCATGCTGAATAAAGTAGAAAGTGGGGATGCAGTCAGTTCCATTGCTCCCATCTGTTGTCCCTGGAGATCTCCCTGGAGGATTTCATACAAGGTGCTCTGCTGAAACAGTCCTTTCATTTGAGCAGGGAGGAGGACTGGGAATGCAGAAACAAAACTACTGCCCCAGTCTCCTGTCCCAGAGACAGAAGCCTGACCGTCTGTGTTCTTCTGCCACTTGTTGGAGGCATGGCCTCAGCACCACTCAGTTTTCCTCTGTTTTGGCTAATTGTTTGGATTTGGCAGCAGATTGCTGTTGATATTTATTTGTTCATACTTGCTAGATTATGTCCTGATTTTTGTACCCTGATTTATTTTGCAACATCTGCCTTCATTTCTGCAGATGGCATCTTTGTATCAAACGGAGCTCTTCAAAGAAACATTATTTTTTAAGTGGCTGCTAAGATATGGATTTGGCCTAGCCTATCCTTAGTTCAAGCTCGGCTTTTTGCCCCATGGCTTGTGTTTTTAGCCTTCTAAGTAGTTCTGATAATGAAAAGACTCAAACAGCACAAACCAGCTTAATTTAGACTCTTGCAATATCTTAATGCAAAGCCACTCAGCTTCTCAAGACTGCTTGGAGTTTCTGTAATTCCAATCCTATTCAACCTACAGCTGTAATTAGAAATGAAGCTTTCATCATCATTTAAAAATAATCAGTTCTCTTAAACTTCACTGTTCAAAGTCCTCAGTTCATTGTTCCAATGTATCTACTGGCTCTTCTGCTTTTACTGCTGCTCTAATAGCATGCTTCCACTATCATGTGAAGAATATATTAAACATATTCATGTGTAGAATGATTCAATTGTAAAATGTCACCAGGGGAGTTTCACATACTTTACAAACATTAATACATGCTTCTGTCTCATGTCCTTTATACATAAAATATTTAAAATTTTACAAGACTGTAATGTTGTGCTATCTGTCCTTCACAGTAGAGTAAGTCATACTTGATAAAATGAGATATTCTAATTCTTAATAAAGTGTGGCTAAAGGAATGAGGATCAAGAGGGACTGCAAGACAATGAAACAAGTAATTCACATATCCTTTATCTTCTCTGCAATCAACATACTGAGTATGTAATTTTATAGCATTTTCCAACACTTAGGTAGTCTTTATATTATAGAATTAAAACCAATAAATTTATGGTTGCTTAAAGGCAAGGTATACTTTCCAAAAAGCAGAGTTTGTCTTCTGCAATTAAGACTCCCAGCCTTAAGACGAAGAAAAGGGAGCTGTACCCTTTATTTCTAACCTACTGTCCCCGAGACGTTTCGGGAAGCATTTGGGGTTCCGTTCCCTTGTGCCCCATGTCCAAGCTAGGGGGGCAGAGGCTGAGCAGGCAGTGCCCCGCCGGGAGCGTCCGGACTTTGCCCTCGGGCAGGGATAACGGAGGGCAGTGACTGTGGCTGCCAGCCCGGGGTGCTCGGGAAACGGAGGGCAGTGACTGTGGCTGCCAGCCCAGGGTGCTCGGGAATTCCCCCGGGAGCATCCCCGGCGCTCCCGCCCTGCCGGCCGGGCCGGCGCTGCGCCCCGCGGGCGGGGGAGCCGCGGGCCCCGCCCCGGCCCCGGATGCAGTCGCTGCCCCGCCGGCGGCGCGGCGCCCAGTTCCTGTGCGTGCCCTCGGCCCGCCCGCGCAGCGCCCTCCCTCCGCGACATGTCGCTGGTGGCCGAGGCCTTCGTGACTCAGCTGGCCGGTGAGGGGCGGGGGCGGGCGGGACGCCGGGGCCGCGCTCCGAGCCGCGGGGTGAGGGCGGCGGCGGCGGCGGCACCGGGCTCCCGCGGCCTCGGTGCCGGGGTGACCCCTGGGATGGGGCCGCGGGGAGGGGGCTGTGGCGGGCGGGGGGCGGTCGTACCGAACGGTGCCGTACCGAGCGGTGCCGCAAGGAGCCCGGCCCGGAGCACGGGGCCAGGTCCCGCTGCACGGCTCCTCTGTGAGCACGGCCGTGCGCGGCCGCCAGATCCCCTCCTCTATGGGCTCCCTAACCTGGCTGTGCCGGCGCGCTTCGTCACTTTCATTTAATAACTTCTTTGAAACTGATTCATTTTCGTCAGTGGTCCAGCACACCATGTTTATAATTGCGGCAGCTGGCGCTGAGCCGCGCTGCGTGGGAGGGCTCGGTGCGGCGCCGTGCCCCGCGGTGCGGGCTGTGCCCCGGTGTCCCCGGTGTCCCAGTGCCCGGTGTCCCCTGTGCGGGGAGGCTCGGGCGTGTGGCGGGACCTTTGCTGCCTGTCGGTGCTCCCGGGAGCCGCTGCAGCTGCGCCGTCTGCGCCGGACGTGACCTTGAGCTAAAACCGAAAGTGTGTGTCACTGTGGAGCTGTTTAGCAAGAAATTATAATAATGTGCTCTCAAGGAAAAATCCAAAACCTGAACCGTAGATAATGCCTGGCTAGGAAGTTCAAAAGCCAGTTAGAGTGTTGCGTGCTTAAAATAAGTACCTTGATCAGTTTCTCCTTTCTTCTTATTCCCTGATTTGGAATTTTTGCTGCTGTGCAAACTGCCAGACAATAAATACTGCAAGGGAGCAGTGTGTTGATTAATACTGACCTGTTGAGGAGGATGCTGGAGTTTTGTCTCAGGAGCTGGGTCTTCTGCCACTTGCTAGAGGCCTCCACATAATAATCTGAGTTGGATTCCCTATTATGAGTGTACCCTGACTTGTAGGTCATGTGAGGGTGGTCTTCAGTCTGGGTCTGTAGAGGCGCCCATAGACAAGCCTGAAAGTTGTGCTGGCCTCTTGAGTTGGCACTTGCTAATACTCACATGTTAGCACAAGCCATGCTTATGTTGAGGGCCAGAGCTCTGGATTCTTGGGATGTGAAGAATAGGGTATTTACTTGCTTTTAGGATATTTTTTTTATATTGTGAAATACAGGGATAATGGCTTACATGACTGAATCTTGATTCTCCTGTCTCCTCAGTAACCTTTATGAGTATTCTAGAGTGAATACTCTAGAATATATGAATATATGAATACTCTAGTAAATGACAGCTTGCTAATACTTATTTCTTCTGGAATTATAAACACAAACTCAAGACTATACTGTATGTAGGCATCTTACTGTTCTGTTATTCAAAAAGCTGTTGTTTCACAGTTTCAAAAGCAGTTATCTGCCTTAAAAATAAAAGATACATTTGCCAGTGGGTTGTGACCTTTGCATCTTGTCTGTATTAGGCACCGGGTCCAGACTGAAAGTAAATAATGGCAACATTCCTCATATTTGCAATTCATTGCTCAATTTGTTCATATGAAAGAATTTTCAAATTTAAAGAGGGTTAACTAGGATCTTGGCCAATGCCCACCACACAGCTGGATTTCCTGAGATGTTAACAGAGACATAGGGAGTATTTAGTTCTGGTACTAAGAAGATATCCCCCAGATCTAGGAATATTTGTGAGGAATAAAAATGGTGTGCCTGCAAGGAAAGAATACTGCTTAACAATGACACTTATTTTAATGGCATCTTATCCCATATCTGTGGCTGTGAATGATTGAGAATTTTTTCCATATTCCTAAAAATGAGATTTCATTGGCGTTTCATTGGGTTCCTGTTCATGAAGATGTGCCTTTGTCACAGCAGGTGCAATGAGCTGCTGCTGCTCTTAACATATAACAGCTATAATGCATGGGTCCTTACGTACAAGTATTTTAGATAATCAGCTCAGCATAATTTGTGTTCTAGAAATGTTTAAAAGCTTAGGAGGAGGTTTTAGTGGAGAAGAGGATCATAACTTTCTTTTACACAGCAACTTTTTGTGTATGTATTTGGATTTTGGTTTTAAGTATTACCTGTCTTCACTTTGCGTGTGCCTTGTGCATTCACTTCACCATCTCATCACAACCTGAAATGCAGGAAACACCATCTGAATGTAAGAAAACCTTCTTTCAGTGTGAGGATGATTTAGCATTGGAGCAGATTGCTCAGTGCAGTTGTGGAGTCTCCATCCCTGGAGGAGAGTGGAGGTGGGCAGCCTGCTGTGGCTTCCCATGGGCATCCCAGAAGTGCCTTCCAGCCTCAGGGGTTCTGTGCCCATCAGTTCTCAGTGCTTGCAGTGCTGCAGTAATTCTGCATCCTCTCTGAGCAACAAGCATTCACCTGACCATGCTGGGCACAGCCTCCTGCTCTGGTGTGTTAATGATTAAACACAAGGCAATGGCTGAATCACCTGTGTGGAGTGTCATGCTTGCATTAGTGGCATTCAACATTTGCTCGTTCAGAAATACAAAGAGGTTGATATTATGTCTCAAGGAATAATAAACAAGTGTTTCCATAGCCTCATGAGTTGTAAGCATTCATGAAAAAGAGGCATCACAGTTTAAATCATCCATTTCTAAACGGTAGAAAATATTAATTGAATAATATGGTAGAGAATTTATTTAGAGTAGCTCAGCATCAATCACATATTAACAGGATAGGAAATGAATGTTTATGCTGTAAGAAGAATTAGAGTGCCAGCTTTCAAGTGGTCTACAACATTAATCTAACTCTAGTAGTTTTGAAAAGCTGACTGCTCAAATAATCTCTAAATGATTGTTGAGCATACATTTAATTGATCACTGAATTACTCAATATGCTATATTTTTTTCCCCCAAAATACATTAGTTTTAGGTCAGCGATCAAAAGAGAGAAAATAATAATTGTTGCTTGTCCTTTGATCTCTGGAAAATGACTTCTGTTTATTGCTGTTATGTCCAAGGGTCTTAGGCTGGTTTTAATACTAAGGGAAATGAATGCAGTGTGAAAAGCAGGTGCCCTTCTGCCTTAAGGTATTTTATGTTCATAGTGAGTCTGCCTCCAGTGTGGCCTGCCAGAGTACAAATAAATCTTTGACATGCATGTTTTATGTATTGAGACAAGCTTCAATCTGAGTGAGAAAAATTCATTGGGAGCAAAACCTGACCATCTGAATTGTTCCCATTCATGAATACATGATATTCAAACTGAGTATGCATTTTGTGCATCAAAATGTGCATGGGTAAGTGATAGCACTTCCTCCATGTGTGAGGTGAAAAAAATAGTTATTCTTGCTTAAAATAGGTTGTTGTCAGCAGAGATTGTTTAAGCCTGCTGCAGAGGATCTTGTAATGAAAAATTCGAGTTTATTTGAAAATACCAAATTTGTCAGGCTACATGATTTTATCTTCCTGAGTCTTTTACATGTGTGCTTTTCATTTGGTAATCAAGCTGAAAGAAATCCCTTTTAACTCCTGTTCAGTTTCAATAAGCAAGTTTCTTATGTCTCTCCTGCCAATTTATGCTCAGACATGTTTCATGTCTTGGTTTCCACCAATCCTTTGAGTGGATTGCTTATCCAATCTATTTTTTTAGGTCAGGGAAAACATTACTTTCACCATTATTGTAGTATAGTACATATTTCATTTTGAAATATTGTTATTTCTTGTTTTTAAGCAGCAGCATAATTACAGTTTATAATAGAGCATGCTTCTATAATTGTTTCTGTCTCCATTAAGACTAAGCAGTCTTTCTCTAATCAGCATTTTATTGTTACATGTTTTCTGTTAAAGCAATGTCTTCTTTTCTCATTCCAGAAATGAGATTGCTCTAGAAATAATGGTAACAAAATCAGTAAACCAAATTTAGCACCTATTTTGATATTGTCCAGTTTGAATTGGAAAGTTTCCTTGGCTGACGAAACCATGGCAAGTGGTTTGGATGGGAGTGCTGTTTTGGAGCCTCAGCTCAAGAGGTCATAGGGAAAAAAAAGCAAATAATGGGAGCAACTTTGGAGAGGAATCAGATTTTTCTTCTCTTTCTCACTCCTTTTTTCTCTCTGGTCCTTGAGTGCTCTGTTCTCTGACTGTCCTCAGGCATTAACCTGGTCTGTTCCTGTAGGTTTGGACCTACAGGACCTTGTTTTTTCAAAACAAGAATAAATGAAAGAGCTTGGTTGCTGTTCTTTGCTCTAGTTGAGCAGGCATCACATGTTGTACGCTGCTGGGCATTTTCAGCTGTCTCTTTTGAAAGGGAGTGAGAAACTGCAGCTACATGCAAGCCATGGTGAGGACAGAAAAAGTACACACCATGCTCTCAATTTTTTATTATTATTACTTTGGCATTCTGGTCTTTAGTTATTAAGAAGATGACATAGATATCACATGAACATGGATGTTTTAACACAAACCATAAGAAGTTATATGTAGTAATAAAACCCATGAAATGCTCAGGAAGTATTGGAAACATCAAAGGAAAAAATTCCAATGATGCTGCAGAGAATGCAGGACAAGTCTCATTGGGGAGGATGGGAGCTCAGCTGAAAAAAATTGCTTTGTGCATACTGAATTAGGAAGTAAAAATGCTGAGAGGTGGGAATTTTTAACAGTTTTGCCTTCTAGCTGTGGTATAATGACAGTGAAGCCAATGTAATGTTTGCATTCCTAGCAAGAACTTCCAAAGCTCAACTGCATGCGTGGTTTTTTTGGCATTTGAATGCTCTATTGGAGGAACTCTGGATGCATTGGAGTGTTCTCACTGAAAGCCTTGGAAAAGAAATGAGGGAGACTGTGAGGGTATGATTAAGGGAGCAGGATAATGTTTTCAGGTTCTGAAGCAGGGAGTGTGCAGTGTTTCCCAGAGGTGAGGGAGAGTGTGAGAGGTGCTGTGGCAAATGCCACTGTCTGCTGTGGCTGGTTTAAAGGCCCAGAGCCCTAAGGCAGCATCTTCCCCTTGCTGGCAGCAGCACCAGGCTGGCTGCAGAGTGCCGGCTGTCTGCACTTGTACCCTGCAGAGCCCTCCTGCCTGCAGAGCTCAGCTCCTCTGGCACCTCTGCAGGACTGGTGCTGCTGTGCTCAGGGCTACGGGAATGAGACAGTGGAGGGGAGCCTTAATGAAAGGCCAGAGGGGCCAGGGCTGGGTGAGCTGGAATTGTGTGGGAAGCAGCTTTTGGAGCAGCTATGGATGCTGAGGTCCTGTCTGGTGGGACAGATGTTTGTGGACCAGAGCAGGGGTGCTGTGAACGAGGGAGGTGGGAGCTCCTTGGGACACTGCAGAAGCCGTGGTCAGACTGCCTGCTTTAGGGGAGGAAGAGTTCAGAGTACCACAGAAAAGAGGGGTCACAACCTAGGAGGGCTTTCAAAGGACTGATTAAAAAATGTACATATCTACAAATGTAGATATCATGGCTAAGAAATGTTCCAGTCCAATGAGGCATTAATAAGTATCAAAGCTCCGCTGTCCTGCTCTTCACAGCTCCTGTGCTTGAAGTTTGACTTCTTGGGTCAGGACCAAAGAGGAGCAAGGGAGTTAAGTAGCACAAAGGGAAGGGATTGATTTAGAGATCTATAAAAAGCTAATTTTAAGAATTACAGAGCTTCTTTGAGATGGAGCACTTATGCTGAATATCAGAAATAAGTAAAATAACTCCAGCTTGTCAGGACTTTATAAATAAATCTTTTGTGATCATTTAGCTGGCACGCTGTCTGATTTTTCTGAAGAAATCCAGATGTTGATTTAGGAACAACTTTTATTTATGGACTTGGTTTTGTTGAGATCTTTTTGGCCTCGTCTCCTGACAGGATCTCCCTCCTGTGGCCTGCCCGAGCAGCAAGAGTGCAAAGCACCCTGGAGGATTGAACCACAGATGTGTACACTCCTGAAAGTCAGCTCAAAGACAGTAACAGAGTTGCACTAATGCTTAAATACATGCAATTAATAGCTTTCTTGGAGTCTGAAGAAGCAGATTATGTCATGTTAAATGGCTGCTGTAGTAATGTCTAATGCTGACTCTCATAGTGGTACAACTACAGGAAACTCAAGTTTGAGAATTGCTGCTGAGATGGAGTCTTTACATTGAATATCTGCTCAATCAATAATTACTGGACAGTCATGTTTTATCTGAATTGTAATATCTCTGCAGAGGAGGCCAGGGACAGATTTGAGCAAATGATGTAATTATTTGATACATGATTTAATGCAAAGTGTTTAACTAGTGTGAAAGTTGGATTTCATTTGGCAAGGCGCTATGAAACATGCTTTGGTCCTTTTTCAGCAGAGCCAGGGAGTTGCTGATGCTTTCGTTTTTTCTTGGCCCTTGTTAGTTTACAGGATCAGGCAATTACATGAAATTGATGTGTACTCAGTGTGGGTGGGTTGAACTGGTAGGTCTTAAGGAAGCTTATTCACAACTTTCTTGTACTTCCTTTATTGATCACTCTTAATGTATGAGATGTAGACATTTAACTGCTTTGGTTCCAAAGTGGCTGCAGCTTCACTGTATTGGTCAAAATGTACCCCTCCACTTATTTCCTGAATACTAGAAACACATCAGTTCCTGGAATTTTCTTTTTAAACAATGTGTTGTTGCATGAAAACACAGATTTATGTTAAAAGAGTATGAACTGTTTCTTTGATGCATTTTAAAATCAAATGTCTTATAAATCTTCCTTGTTTCTGCAGTCTGGGGAATAGCTTTCCATGTGTTTTTCGTTTGGTTACTAAATTTAGAACATTGTGGTCCCTTCCAACTCAGAATATTCTGCAATTCTTTGGTATTGAGCAGCAGTCCCCACCATGTCACCAGTCTTTGGAAACCAAAAAGGGTAACTTTTCCTGCTGATTGTTGTGATGTTTGCTTCATGACATTTAGAGACTTGTAAATAACAATGTTGGATATAGATGTTGCCCAGATGTAAGAATGAATTTCTTTTTAGTGTTTACTCTTGTGAAAAAGCAGTTTTTAGAATCCTCATTATATTTTAATCAAATCTGTACCTAGGGAGAGGCTAAAGGAAGCTGTGTGAAAATAGTGTGTAAGTTAATCTCTCCAGCTGTAATACTGCAATACAGTGATTCAGATTAATGCCAAGTATTTTTGTTTGCTAGTTTTTAATAGAAGGTATCTTGCCTCTTGGCTCTTACAGCAGGCCTTTAATGCCAAGTGACTGGTAAATACAGATGTTTTAGTGTATTTTTTTTTAATGTAAGTTTAGTATCAAAGTGTTTAAGAAAAATGTAACAAAAAGGAAAATGATCCATGCAAATGTGGTGATTTTAGAGAAGGAGTAGTCTTTATTTTATATGATCCATAACAACTTCATAATATTTCATAAGTTGCTGTGTTAAAGAAGGTCAGATATTCCCCGGCCAGGTCCCAGCCTTGCCTGCACAAGAGCACACAGTGAGCTGTGTGGAAGAGACTGTTAGTCAGCTGAATACTGCATTGACAGAAACAGAAGGTGTCTTAGCATAAACTGAGAATCATGGCAAACTGAGAATATAGTAAACTTTAGTTTGGCGGAGATTTGGGGCAGTAATTATCTTGATTTACTGGTTATTAGCCTTGATTCCTATTAGGCATAGGCTGCTTTTATAACAGAAAAATATTCCTATCTGCATTGCCTTCCAAAAATATTCTTGTTCCAACAGAATTCTATGGTATTGCTGAGAGCTGGGAACAGACTAATTTCAAGTTGAGTATTTTCCTAAAAACTTTTAACTTGTTGATGACTTCATTTCTCATTCAGGAGGGAACATCTTGATGCCTGGATCTAGAGCTCTCTGGCTTTTGTCTGTGGCTGGTGTTCAAGAATGCCACAGTTTGCCAGCAAGCTAAACTAGAGGCAGACTACAGGGCAAATCACACTGCCTGCCCTGCTGCTGAAGCTGGCTATTCTTACTAGACCACTGAAGTGGCTAAATTGTTGTTTAGCATATTCCACAATTTAACATGCAAAGTATTTTGTCTTCTCATTTTCACAGTCAGAGTCTTATTTTTTAAGTAAGAGGATTAAAGGCATAACTGTAAACCATTAATTTCATTACATCTCTTTCATCATCATGGAGCTGCTGGGGGAAGGTGGATAAAAATGTTTATTTCCCCCATACATCCTGGCATCACTGACACAGGATAAAGAGTTTCCCAGTAATTCAGAGTGTAGAAGTTGGAATCAAGTTTTGTGCACTCATAAATAGATTCTGACCAAGGAGTTGGTGGGGCTGAGGCGTTGTAGAGCATCTTAGTGGTATGGTGCTTCCTCTTGAGCAGACTTCACTGGGGGAATGTTAGTGCAGCCTCTCATTCTTTGAATTGAGGTTCACCAGTGGGCAAGTGTAGTATGTCCTGTTTGAGAGCTTTAGTTGGAGCTGTGTAGGCTTCAGGTGAGCTCCTGATTGATCCCCTGCTGGTAGTGGGGTTCTGTGCTCTTGAGTCTTCTTACAGCATATTTGTGTTCTTTTCTTTTACTGTCCCAAAAGTATTTGGGTAGGTGAAGTCCTGTTATTGAAATGTCAGTCTGAAACATCTGGGAACATTGAAATCAAGTTGTTATTTGAATGTCTCTCAAATTGTTATTTGAATATCTTAGTGTTGCTCAAGTAAAGCATTTCACACAATATGAAAATCTGAAAAGTGCACCTAATGCAATACACCTTCAGTGGCAAAGAATTTGATGTAACTGTCGTGATTCATTCTGTGCTTTGGAAGTTTTTTTTTTAAGAGCAAAAATTATGTTTTTTCTAAGTCATTCTCTGATAGGACAGGTGAGGAGTTAGGAATCTGTTTCAGTAGTTACAAACCTGAGTACTTAAAACTCTACTGGGAATGTGCAACGCACCAGTTCACAGAATTTTCTTCTAATTTGACAACTAAGAACCCTGTTATCACTTTGAAATCTTCAGCATTTTGTATGCTAAACTGTTAATAAGTAAAACACTTAGACTAACAAATACATTTAGCTTAGTGAAATTTTCATGCATTTTTAGTCATCCACAAAACCGAAGAAGATTTGCTGTAGGTTTGCTTGCTGTTTGACTTCCCCATTTGTAGGGGTGCTGTGTCTGCTGAGTTCTCAGCACCCAGGATTACAAGGCTTATGTAGTGATGTTTTCTGTGTCCACATCTTTTTAATTCTTATTTCCCTGTTACTTTTGAACTCAAGCCCTTTTCAGACATTGTTAATGGAGGGGAGGTAGAGGGGGGGAATAATCCCACAGATTGTTTCCCATAGGCTGTTTCCTATAACTGACATTATTGTTTTAATCAACAAGCAGTGTGGTAGAGAAGTAGGGAAAGACAATAGTATGAGATTTGATTGTCCTGAACAGCAGACAATCCACATGAAAGACTAAATATTTGAATTTGTTAATCATGGGAAAAGTTTCAGTAGGGTGGGAAAACAGTTTTTACTAAAGACTGCAAGCCTGCGAGACAGACCCATTGAAAACCACACAATAGTAATTCCTCTGATTATAGAGGCAGAAGGAAGAATGAAATAGTTCCTTATTTCTAAGAAATGTAGAGAAGCTATTCCTGTAAGGCATGCTTCCAGGCAGTTATTTCATCCTGTGAGCAAGTAATGATAAAAATGTCTGTTGCGTAGGATCTAACACATAAATGTGGTTCTGTGTTGAAAGCTTCTGAAGCTGAATTGACATCGCATTTGTTAATTTTCTCTTTATATACCGAGTGCCACAGTAGCCGTGGTTAGCAGGGAAATGAACATCTACAGACCAGAAGATTATAGTTGCCGAAGGATAAACTGGATTTGACTTCATTAGTGCACAAATGATAAGTTTGTGAGGAGTTATTATAGCATTAATCAACTTGATGGATTGGAAATATGACAGAACTGAAGCAGCGTGTAATATTAGTGCCTATTATTCTACAAATTATGTCTTCACCTACATTCATAAGGCAAGAGTCATTGCTGCACATTAAAGATGTTGCACACTTTCTCCTCTTGCGGGGACATGTGACAAGCCTTCAGTGATCCCTGCTCCTCTCTTCCCCAGCGGGGCTCTGGTGTCCCTTGGTGTCTGCACCTTGGAACTAACCAGAGGCAGCATGGGAGCTCCTGCTTGAGTTTAGCTTGTACCTGATGAGCCTGCACCCCTCACGTAGCAGTGTGTATTTAAACTTCCTGCTTCTTCAGAAAGAAATGTTTCATATTCTAGACATCTTGGAAGAGGGAGAATGAGGAGAAATTGTAAGGTATGGGACAGATAGCGAATGGGTATTTAATTATTTGATTTCCAGCGTATTGCACAGGTATTTGTACCTCTGGTGTTGTGGAACGTGATCTGCATGCAATTCTGAATGCATAGGGCAGAATTTGTTTATTTTCTAGGATTTATGTAATAACATGTGAATCTTAATGAGAAACTGATCATTTTAAAATCCAGTCTGTATAGAAATAGTGAAATCAGTTACCTTTGATCTGCTTTGCATGCAAAGAACTGAAGGCTTTGGTTCAAGGCTTGTGAGCATGTGTCTACCTCATCCAAACACGGTCAGAATTGTGGCCTCACTCTGGAGACTGTCAGGTGCCAAGTCCAGGGTGTATTATTCATTTTCTTACAACAGCTGAAATTTGGAGTCCCAGGTGTACTCATAATGGAGGCTGAGATTTTCATTTGGCTGTTTGTCCTTGTTTCATTTACTCATCAGAAACATATTAGTACACAACTATGTGTAAGTGAATGCAAAGGCGTTAAACTTTCCTTGTCCTTTCCTTCCCTCAAGTTGGATGCTCTTGTGTACTGGGGCTGTGGGATAAAGACTTTGTATCATCACTAACAAAATTAGGGTCAGCAGATATGGTTCATGAAAATAAGTAAGTGATCAGTAGGTTGTGGAAGTAAGATTTATACTGAAAAGGGCAAAAGATATACAGACAATCTTGTACTTGTATTTTAGTTTATAGCATGGATATGGCATGCCTTAGCAGCAGTGTGGTTTTGGATTCAGTGTGCCAAGAAGCTGGTGGGGGGGATGTGTGTGTGTGTGTGTGTATTATATCTCTGTATCTCCATGGATGCATATAGCTGACTGCCAAAATCAGACTGGAATTAGAATCTGAATTTCTTGGAATGCACCTAGCTCTTTTGTTTGATTTTTGTGGTCCAGAAATATTTCACCCATGTGTAAAAAATAGGCAACTTCCAGTTTAGGCTGGAATCCAAGAAGTAGTTATAAATCTGACATTTCAGTCAGAAGAGGATCAGGCAAAAAGTTTCAGTAGGAATGGGCCCATGCAATTGAAGCTCTCTGTACCCTTTTGGGCATGTAAAAAGGATGTTTTCACTGTTTGGCTGGAGCATTTACAAGATCATTGTAACTTTGTCTGTTAGTTACTTCTGTAAGTATCTGAGTCCAGAACTGCTAATTTTGCTAAAATATAGTAATAACAGTCTTATTTTCCTCCTTCCATTTGCTCCTGCAAGACTTCAGTGGACATGAAGAAATGTATATTAGATAAATTATTTTAAATTTTTAAGACACTGTCTTGGTTTCTTTTTATTTGAAGATGTAGATGTACTTCCACGTCAAGAATTTTTACTTCAGGGCAAAACTTTAATGGTGGGGTGTAAAACCAATAACTGCTACAATAAAACATAAAACATTTTTCCATGACACTTAAATGTGATTAGTTGCTTTCTCATGCCCATACTAGTATCACTGATAGGCTCTGTGCCTTAATGTTAGAGGCAGTGACCTTCACAAAACTGTGTACAGTGTTTTGAGCTTTACATTCTGTGTGACTCCCATAAAAGTTGATACTTCACGAGTATCCAAAAGGAATGATAGTTAGAAAATTGTGCACTTTTTCAGTTTGAATTCTAAAGGCAAAGATTCAAAGCCTTACTTAAGCTGGTGACATATTTATGCTTGATCCACGCATAGCTATTTATATACACTATTGCTTTAAAAAATAATTTGCATGATTAGAGCATAAATTTTATTTACAAATGGCTATTTTGGGTAGAATGCAAGGTTTGAACTGATATTTAAAACCAGTATTTTTAATTAGACATTAACAAGGAATGTAATGAATACAAAAAATCTTATGAACTGTTACCTTAATGCTACCATTAAAAGTACATTGATACTGATTATTATTTTTGTCTTCCCTTATATTCATATGGTGTGATTGATTACATGCAGTGGTTCTCAACTGGAGGATGTGATTGTCTTTTATTTCCTTGCCTCATTTTTTTAACAACTGCTCAACTGTTTTGAACTGGTGATTCAGTTTCTTGAATGCATATTGACATTCCCATTTTAGGGTTGAGCAGTACATAGCTTAAAGCTATAGGCAGCTCTGGTCATCCTGCTCTGGTGGGCAGAGTTTTGAGATGCCTGGGCTCCAGGTTCTGTGGGTATTACATAGGATCATGAGGACGCAACTTTAAAAGGCAGAAAGCTTTTTTCCATTTCCCTAAAGCATTCTTCACACATTGGAGGTTTGTGCTTCTTTCCTCTGTGTCTTGTTCTGTTCTCTCCAGAATTCTTCATTTAGTACCTTAATAAATAGTTGCTCTTGGGAGTGGCCAGGATTAGGATGGGAAGTGGCCAGGATTAGGAAGGGAAAATAGCTGCATCAGTTGCTTCAGAATTACAAGGCCGTTCTGTAATGTAGCTGGAATTTTACTCTTGCTGCAACATTCCATTCTGGGACTTCCTTCTCCATGATGTCCCCCTGTGAGCAGGAGAGGAGTACAGCAGGAGACCTTGTCAGTGGGACATTTTTAGGGCAGGCTAAATGTTGCATCATCATCTTTGCACTCTAAATTCTTGCTCTGGGTAACTCTCATGTTCAGTTAGCATTTATAAGCACATTGGTATTCAGCTTGCTTAATTAATATCTTCTCTTTCCGCAGCCGCAGAGCCTTGGCCTGAAAATGCTGCGTTGTATCAGCAACTGAAGGGTAGGTACACTGGTTTGGGCAATTAATAATTACCTTATTTTTAGAAAACGCATTAAATATGCACTAAGATAATTAACTGCAAGGAAGCACAGAAACTGTTAAAGTAGTCCTTTGTGTTTTTTTGTTTGGTCAGAGGTTTTAGTTATGCTTGCATCTGCCAATATAAACCAGCTATTCATGGCCTATAAGGTCCTTGGTTTATTATTGACTCATTATATTGGCTGCTGTAGCCAGTGTAAAATGATGTGGTTGCAGGCACAGTTGGCAGATTTACTGCACCAATAGCTGAGGCAGCAGATTTTTGAAGTCTTGTGGTAAAGTGGGCTCTCAGTAAAAAGGAACTGTTAAAATGTATAGGCTAGGATGGTTCACTCTCCCTTTAGCAGCTCTTCATATATCATCAGATCACATTATGGCCCCCATTTGGGGCTCAGCAGCCTGCTACAGTTGTCAGAAGACTGCAAAGTAATGAAGACTAATAGGTAGCAGCTCTAGTCTTCTAAGCATGGAATTTTTATTGCAGTGAACTTGTCATCTTTCTTTTGTGTGACAGACCTAGACACAGTGTGCAATATTAGCTGCAAGCTGCTTTTATAGGTTTCTGAATACTTCTACTTTTTAGCCAGAGGAGATATGAAGATGCGATTTTATTTAACTTTGATTAGAAGGAGAGTAATTGGCATAAAAGTCAGGCATTTGCTTTTTCTCTTGTAGTGTTTTTTATTTTTTTTATTGAACATTGGTGATAATATATGATAAGTGCAATTGCATTTGTGGGAGAAAAATTCCTGGGTTTTTTTCCCGTTTTTTAATATTTATATTATAGATTTTCTAGTCCAGCTGCATAATAATTATATATGTGCTCCTTGTTTTATGCATAAGAAATGTAACCCAGCATCGTTTACAGTTACAGGTCAGTAGCTAAATGGGTGCTGTGTTTTTGTAATTGTGTGGTTTATTTTTTCTTCTTTTTTTTTTTTTTCAACAGAGGACCAAATTTTGCTTTCTGATAATGCATCTTCCCTTGCTGTTCAGGTAAAATATCATATTTTCTAAACTAAAGATGTTAAAGAAATTGTATTTTTAAAATTATTTTTTAGGTAACGTAACGATATTTATTTAAAAGATTAATTTAAGAATTATTTCTGCCAAAATGAATGACTTACTTCCTGCTTATGATTTGCTTTATGTTGTCATTGAAGTGCCAGAGCCTAGAGGATTTGAGGATTTTGAAAGTCCTATGTAGAGTTCTGCTCCTTGTATTCCTGTTTATATTGGTCTATGTACAGTATCTGCTTGTCTACTCACTCTGGGAACTGCACGGTTCATACCTTTTGTCACTTGCTGTGCATGTTTGTCTTGTAGCATCTTTCATGATGTTTGCCAGTCATTTAATTCTCATAGCTAATACTATGCCCAAATATGCCCAAACTGAGGGCATATTTGCTTCATGCTGTGAGCATCACGTCTTTCTGTGTCTCTGGTAGGTTTTTTTTCAATTTCATCATGTGTGGAGCTCCAATGTGGTTTTTAGAAATAGTCCATATAATTGACAAACTTGCACCTCTAATTGACTTAATAGCACCTCTGTGGCTGTGAAGTCCATGTAATCTCCATTAACCTGTTAGGTTCAGTAACCCCAAATCTCAAGGGGACGTTTTCCCCGTTAGGAGCAAAGGCCTGGCTGTCAGAGTGGTGGGGAGCAGGATGTCTGTAAGGTTCTTGTCCTTCAGAGCAGTTTTGTGGCTGCTTTGTTAGCAGGGAGTTGCACTGTTCTCCTGTGCCTTGCTTTTTGTGTGTGGTCTAGCTCAGAGAAGCTTCAGCACGCAGTCTTTGAGGGCTGTCCAAAGAGGTCACATTTCATTACCAAAAATGGGACACGTGGAGATGGTAACTGATATTACTGGGGAAAAGGTTAGGATCACTTGATCATGGTAACTACTTCCAGGATCTCTTAACTTTTCCTTCCAGTCTGGCACTCTAGGAGATAGCTCTAAGAGTAAATTCGATCACAGGAAGAAGATAGCTTTATCCTTTGCTGGAAAGAGGAATCACCTCTGATACACCTAATAAATGGGGCAGCGTTTATTGGTTTGAGTAGCATGTTTTATATTGATCTCAGTGTTCCTTTTTACCCCAACAACTGTATTTTGGGGGTTCTCATGAATTTCCTTCCCATCTAGCAATACATGTATATGTGGCTTGTATTTAAAACACAACCCCCCCTCACCAACAAAATAACCCTAAAATTTCCTTTTCTAATGCATCATTTTTCTTTACTATTCCTAATACATTGTTATCCTACACATGTCACTTAGATGATAAATTAACTATAATATATTAAAAATCCTTGTTTTTCTTCAATATTCTCTAGCTGGACAGCTGATAGTAGCCATGACTATAAATACGGCTCTGGTGGATATCTGATCTTAAACTTTATAGAATAATTCTGTATTGAGGAATTGTATCAATTGTATCAATACACAGAAGAATCTGTGTAACATGGTTGTGACAGGGAGAGGATAACTATTCTTGGTGTCTTTGATCCATTTTGAAATAATACTGCAATGTATAGTGATCAGAGAGGTTTAAATACATCAGTGTCTTTTGCATAAGGAATTTGCTTTTTATTTTGTTGAGAGATTGTTTGTCTGTTTATTCGTTGTTTTTTTTTTTTTTTTTTTTTTTTAAGGAGGTGGTGGGAGTTGGGGGATGTGTGTCTTTCTCAAAGGAAAATTTGGGAATGAGAGATAGGAGAAGAAATAGGAGCTGGTACCTGGGAATTCTTTCCTACTACTGTAATTCTTTTTCCCCCTGTTACTGATTAGGGATGCATCAATATCACCAGAGGAGATACATAGCTTGTTTGAGGTGAAAACATCAGAAATTTGAGTCGAAAGCATGTGGAGTCAGCCATCACCAAATCTTTAAGAAACATGGTTTAACAGCAAGACTCTGAATGTGCTGTAGCCAGTCTTTCAGGTATTTTGTAAAATCTCCTTATAGCACCTCTTTGTAAAGCTGCTCTCAGGTCTCAGAGGGACATACATGCTGATACCTACACATAAAATAACACATGCAGTCCAGTGCCATAGTAAGTAACAGTTAGAGTAAAACTTGACTGTTTCACAGTTGCCATCCCTGCAACACAGATGGCATTGCAGGTACTGCTGGTTGAGGGAGCAGAGCAAGCTGCTCTCACTGCAGATGTAATTAATGAGTAGAGAGGGCTGCAGGTTGAATATAGGAAGTTGGTTGAGTCTTGCTGTTTTAATAATGCCTGGACTTAAAACTTCTCATTGGGCAATAAAATCTGGACTCTTAATAACCACATGTCAGATGAGAGAAAGGATGACAGTCTTCTGGGAATTTTTGCTGAGTAACTGTGCTGGTGCTTATAGTAGTTAAAAACCAACCAAACAAAAATTGTTCTCATCTTGTGGAACTTCTCTGTGGATTCTGGTAGGGTTGTTTATTTTTTTTTGTTTGTTTTTCAATTCCTCTTCTGCTCATTGTTTCTTTTGGAATCAGACTAATTTAGCAATTTCTTTGGCTTTTACTGGTTTCAGGTTCTTTGTATTTTCTGAAAATACAACATAACCTCAAGTATGTTATTGCTTCAAGTAGCAAGTGCATTATCTCTGGTACGTCTTGGTGTTTGCACTTCTTGCTTGTGCAAACTTGTTAACTTGAAGCAGTGTGTTATACAGCCAAGTTCACTTGATCTTAGGCTGCAAAGCCTTGGTATTGAATGAAATTTTATTTTCAATGCAAATTAATTAAAATCAAGGGAAAATACTAATCAGTAATGATTATCCAGCTATTGAAAGGAGATTGTAACAGAATGAAGGCTCTGTTCTTGTGGACACTCAGCCCTCTTCCTATCAGTGTTAATAAAAACACACCTCCTGGGTAACATGACACATGGTTAAAATCATTCTCCATGTGCAGCTACCATTATACAGCATTCCTGCTTATCTGGCTTATCACTGTGAAAAAAAAGCCACCAAAGCCAATACATAAATACATCTCAATAACAAAACAATGCTACGAATTTAAGGAGGGAAAAATGGAGTTTGAAGTAGATTAATACTGAATCACCATAGGAGAGTGTACTTCAGTCTGAAGCAGAGGGTCTGTCCAGGCTCTGCCTCCTTATTGATGCCTGGTGCAGGTAAAGCCTTTTTATTTAGAGCCTGGCCAAGTAGGAGGGAGGGGGTTAATACAGCTGCACTCTGCCAGGCCTCTTGCCTCAAATGGCAGCTCAAAACATCTTCTGCACTGTTCCAACTTGTCAGGAAGAGGAATGTGGATGATGAGACTGCCTCTTTTATTACAGGTTCTTCTGGAATCTTTATGCAGTTAGTCTCATAGTCTTGCTCAAAAGGCTGTCTAAAATGTTCAGAATTCTGGAAATTCTGACAGCTGTCCTGAGGTTAGAGAGCCTGCAGCTCATTTTGTTAAGATATATATTAATTGCTTGTGCAGTCAATGTCCTTGTAAGTGGTCTTAACATATTCCAGAGAAGGGCTTTTAAAATCATCTGTTCTTAGGCCTGAATGACAGAAGAAAGTTTGGGCAATTTAAAATTGTGTTACATAGACCAATTGCTTATTTACTTGAACAAGTAATCAAATAAATGTGTAAATCATACATGATTAATTGCCCTTGACAGACTTGTGATTTTTTTTTCTCTGTGTGTGTGTGTATGAATTGTGGTTTAGTTTTTCTCTAGACAAAACATTAGCAGAAATTTGAACTTGTTGCTGAGTCTTAAACAAAAGCTTGGTACTGAAATGAAAATCTGCCAGTCCCTTTTTTTTAAAGAGAATAAAAGCTGAAATTCTTTGTGATGAGGAATGCAGTATCAACATAATCAATCTAGCAGCATTGTGTTGTTGCTGAAAACATTCTTAAATCCCAAGCTATACAGGTACTGTTTGTGAGTGAAACATCTTTCATATAGTTCTAAGATGAAATTACCTCTGAATGAATAGAATCTTCATTTATCTTCAAAACCCCTGTGCTACCAGTGAATCCACTCTTTCTACATTCTACAACAAGAATTACATTACACCATTAGAGGCAGTGCCATGATGCAGTATAAAATAGATTGTTTTGGAGAATGAACGTGGCTTTGCTATAAATTACATTCACAGGTACAGAGGAATTTGTTATTTTGTTTAAAATAGTCACAAATATAATTAAGATCTTAATTTATGTTAAACTACACATGTGGCCATTACCATAACTGGATTAGGAATTTAATCTGTCACTCAAGCAATGATACTGAACAGTTTTCATTTATAACCTTAGACACACTATTTCAGTTACAGGGACTGCAGCTGTTTGATATGAAAACTGAATTATTCTGTAGATTTTTTCATAGGTTTTAATTTTAAAATGTGTTCCTGCAGTAAATTAGAGAATAACTCTTTAGTTGTCATCACGTACTGTCCATTGTATGCTCATGAAATAACATAAAATGAAAACAGAAAATGCATTTCACTCTTTCTTCCTAACAGTATGTTGTGTTAGTGCCTTTAGAAGGGCTGCTGAGTAAGAGATGGCTTGGAATGGCTCGTTCTTTATTAAAAACTAATCATGAATATATCTTCTTCAAATGGAGCCTGGACTGTGCCATCTGAAAGTAGTGTTCCTCATGTGGCGACGTAAATTGTGAACTATTTGAGTCTTGGCATAAGTAATTTCATTCTTGCCTCTGATCTCAGAAAGTGCAATCTGGATATGATTTACGTCAAGTTGTAACTCATTTTTAATGAGTGTATGTGTTTGCTCATCTGTGTTTTTCTGGGAGGAAGCTGTAGGGGAAGAGGAGGGCATTGTGGTGGAGCTGTGGCAGGGGGATTGGCTGCCCAGTGCATCGTGTGTCCGGCTGACGGTGTCCTTAGCTGGCAGGGCAGAGAGGAAGGGAGAGCAAGAGTGAAAATCACTCCTAAACCAATAACTCTGGTAATAAATAAAAAAAGCTCCTCTTTCCCTTCTCCTGTGCCTTCCCATTGTATTTCATGTACAGTCTCTTCCCGTACTTGTCATCAGAGGAGGACACAATGGCACCCCTTTCTTGCATTGTTCTGGGGGTGGCAGCAGCAGAGATGAGAATGTCAGTCCTGTGAGAAGAGGAGGGTGAGGAGGCAGGAGGAAGGGAAGGGTGGGCTGAGTTGTCCTGTGTCTGGCTGTGGTTTCTGGGCTCTGGGCTTTTGAATTATGCCAAATCAGCGCAAAGGTGATTGCTCTGATTGTTTTTCTAGATAATTGAAATCAAACATCCTACTTATGTTTTGAATTTTAAATTGGGTGGGCTATAAGAAGCAAGCCTTACATGGATTGTGTCCTTTAAGCAGTGCTGTTGTAAATATACTCCATAATTCTGGCAGGAGGTGTCACCTGCCATGATTGAAATGAATGATAGGCATAAGATATTTGATTAATTTTGTAACAAGTGTCACCTCAAAGCTTCCTATCAGCCCTCTTCACATAGTTACCAATACCTCATTCTCTCACAGCAAAAATATGGACTTGGTTGTTCCACCTGATTTTGAAAACAGAGTGGCTCATGCTCCTCTCTGTGAGTGTAAGGCAGTACAATACAAACCACAGTCAGTGTGGATCAGTGTGCAGTGAGGCAGAAAAGGCACTGAGAGGCTTCCCCAGACTTTTCTTCAATTCATTGTCCACAACTCTTTGGGAGGGTAGGGGAGGACAGACATTATTCATCTGGTTGCTTCTGTTTGCCTTGCTCTCATCCCTTTCTCCTCCTCATGGATGTGCAGAAACCTTCCATGTCTGTCTACAGCAAAGTCTCCCATTAAAAACAAGGTGCACAGGGGCAGTAGCAGCACTGTAGACTCAATGGTTTCAGCCTGGAAAAAGAGAGGTATCATTGCTAAAAATGTTTTTTTTCATATTTCTTCCTTCACTTTCTAGGTGTTAGGTAATGCTACAGCTAGAGAGGCTGGAAGAGTGTGAGAGAGGAGATTGTCAGGAAAGAGGCAGAGAGCATGTGTGGGAGAGAAACTGACAGACCCTATTAAGCAAAATCTTTATTTTTTAATGCCTTTATCTGTTTCTTACATTAACCTCATCCAAAGAAAGGATACACTCTGTTCCTCTGGTGCTGGAGGAGATCCAGCTTGAGGCCTGTAGGGTCACCCTCTTTGTTCTTTGGTTGTACACTTTTTTTTTCAGAGGAGAAGACAGCTGGAAGTGTAATGCTGTTGGAACTACAGGCATCTTTGTGAGGTGGGACAGGCTGTGCTCAGTTAAATATCTTGTTTCTAGTTTTGCTGTTACTGTCTTCCTTGCCATTTTCTGGTGAATTTTCACGAGGGTGTCATTAACTAGATTGTGTGTTACTTGGAATTTAGTTGGCCCTTTTCAATCCTTTTTTAAGTTGATCAGCCAGATTTAGGATGTTAACAATAATCTCTGATGTACTAGAATGAGCCTGGGCCCTTAGTCTTTCAGATTGCTCAACTTTTGATGCCTTGTCTTTGAAGGGGTGTTGATATCTTCATAAATCTTCATAAATCTCAGCAAAACTGCACTGAAGTGGTTTCAGCCTTCAGTCTCTTGCCCAAAAGCACTCAGAGGAGCTGAGCACACTCCCATTTGCTCACAGAAAAAGATTTCTCTCACAAGAAAAGCAAGGGTAACTTTCCTGCTCAGACTGTGTATGTGAGGTACCCAAAGGGAAACAAGATGTTCTGAGCTGAAGTAATCAGTGTTCCATGGCATCTTTTATCAGAGTTGGAAGCCATGGTGGTCTCATACCATCTGCACACCAAATGTGCTGGTTCTTGACATTCTGTGTGAGTGGTCAAAAAGGGAACAAATCCTCCCTTGATCACTGGGCTAAAGCGTGTAATGAGATAAAGACTCAGAGAAATTGCTGCTTTGTTCTGTGTTCTCTCTCTAAGATTTCTTTGATCTGTTCCAGTTTCAATTATTTTGGTAATAGTTCATGCCACTTACTGTCTAATATCAGTTATTGTCTAATATCTAGCATACCTAGTTGAATGCATCAGAAAAAATTTTCTGGCAGTGAATATTTATAGGAATGCATTGGTCATGATCCTTGTCTTTTTTTTTTTTCTAAAAGAAACGATAATTTCCATAAATATGGAATGCATTCACTGTGCTTGAAAAGTCAAAACCATCTGACTTGTTAATACTAATAATTTCCAAAGCCTGTCAGTTACATCAGTGAAAGAATGTAAGTACTCATAGTAATGCAAATTACAAGGCTTGTTTCTTAGACTGAGCCCTCCTAATTTGGGATAATACTGCTGTCTTTTACTGATTCACATGAATATTTTAGTTGACATGAAGGGTGTCCAGTGGACCATTAGTTTAAGCTGAAGCAAGAAGTAGATACTGGCCTACTTCTCTAGTTAATGTTTAGTTAAGCAGTGTAGATTCAATAAGGATTAAAATTGTCTTATACTGTGGACCTTTCCTTTATTTTGCTGCAGAACATTTTGTAAGGAGCACTTAAAGTTGAGCAGGTCATGCTTTGGATACAAGTCACAGCTCATAATAAACAGATATACTGGTCTTTTTATTCCCTGGGCTTCTGTCTTTTAAAACATGTAATAGCAGAGTTTAAAAAAATTTTTTCTTGGGTTGATTGTATTTTATATTTAGATTATACTGTTAATATTACAGAGTATATTACATACTTAGGTTTATTTCATCACTCATCTTAAAGCCAATCCTAAATACAGACAAAGACTGAAGTGGAACAGGTCTTGGCATGGGGATGCTGAAGGGGGTCCTGGAAGAAGCCCTGTAAGGCTGCTGAAAGCTGCTGAAGGGGCAGCTCCAGTGGTCGGTGCTTCAGAACCTCGCAGGAAGACTGATCTGGTAAATTCAGCACTGGATGGGTTTATCCAGTTTTGAGCATGAATCATTCTTTTCAGTGTCAGTACTAATGAAGCATTCATCAGAACTGAAGATGACTATTCCAAGAAAGTTTTCTCAGGTTTTTGATGTGGTGTTTACTTTAGGGTCCTCTTACATTTCTTTTTAATTTTGATTTTTTTAACTGAGGGTAGACGAAATGATTTCTGATATTACTAGAATCTGTGCTCTATTATGAAGAGTAGCAAATCTTAAGGTTAGGGTTTAGGTTGCTTTCATGTGTGTGATTAGACTCTGAGCAGCTAAAGCTGTGAGAATGTGGTTTACTGCCAGATCCTGCCCTCTGAAGAGCAAGGAGGAGGCTTGTGCAGAAAATGCTGTGTTACAGCACTCTTTTTCTTCATGGTGGGAGCCTGGTTGCTCTAGGCCTTTTTTACCTCAAGTCACGTTGTATAAATAGTTAATAGAATAATTTTGGAATCTGGACTTGTGACCTGTCTAGTTGCAGAGACAAAATGAATGATAGGACTGAGCTGAGCTGTGAGAGTCTCTAGCAAGTAAGAGATTCCTTATTTGCTGTGTTCTGTCCAAACTGCAAATATTTGTCTTGACATTTTGGTATTTCAGCAGAAACAGTCTGTGGATTTTGTGGTAGTGGCAGGTGCTGACAGAAATTGTTACCCTCCTGAGAAAGCTTTGAATCCAAGAACACAGATAGAAGGAAATGGTAAATCGATCACTTATGCTCTCCATGAATCTCATAAATTAAAAATAATACTTTCTCCCCAACCAGACTTGTGCTTTGACAGTATCACAGAGCAAAATTGTTATTATAATGTGGAAAGGTGCCCTATGTGTTTGCCATGTTGCATAACATTACCTTGATGAGTCAGCTTTAGCCAGGAGAAATGAATATTGTGGTTTTTAAAAGGGGCAAAATGTCACTCAGTTTTGTAGAGCCACAGCACTAATTGTGTCTGTCAGATACTGCTTCTTTGCCCATCTTAAAAAAACAATAAAAATAGATGAATCTGCATTGGAAGAATTCCAGTCGGTGTTTGAATGATAAACAGTTATCTAAAGAAGTCAAAATCCCTTTGTTTTTCTTTTACTTACCCTTCTCTCTTCCTAAGAACAATATGCAAGGAACTGTACTTCCTAAGAGTGTGCTGGGAGCCAGCTAACACAGGCAAATGCATGGAGAGCACCACATTTGTTTGCCACTGGTGTATGAATGCTTTTCAAATGCGACTCTTTGTTTCCAGGCCTTCTTGCAAATGTGCAATCTGCCAATCCGGGTGATTTGCAGGGCAAACGCCGAGTACATGTCCCCATCTGGTAAGTGTGGCCTTCATTTAGATTACTGTGTTACACCTCCATTTTGATACCATGGCAACTAGGCCTTGTCTTGTTGATAACAGGCAGTGCTGCTGTGTGTGGGTTGCCTTTCCCCCTCCTCTCCAGAGCAGTTTCTCCTCTGCAAGCAATCAAAACAGTGAAATGCAAAGTAACATTGGTACCATGTGTAACAGTACCTGTGTAAAGTGTTCACACAGCTCAGTGCCTGGTGGAAACCTTCTCTCAAATGCCATAAAGCAGAAAGACAAATGTGTCCAAAAATGGCTTTATTCTGCATCCAGGGAATATTCCAGGAAATGCTGTTATATTTTCCTGTTGCTGGAATGAAACAATGCTGGAGAAAGGTTCTCTTTTGTTTCTCTGTGTGGGAGTTGATTGCCAGGATGCAGGAGACCAAAGGGTGCATTTTCACTGTAAATGGTGACAGGTGATTTTAAATCTTCCTCAGATCCATGAGACTGTCTGGAAAAAATTCAAACCCACCACCAAAAAGTGAAGTATTAGAAGGGTACACAGCCTGTTTTTGTTGGAAGTGACTGCCTAAAAATGCCCAGAGACCAGCTTCAGAAAATTGCCTAAAAATCAGAAAGAATTACAGAACACAAGGTGCCAAGATCCTCGTGCTCTGTCCCAGATTTTTGTTGTGTGAGGAGCTCCATATTTACTGATTACCTGGCTCTGGCTGATGACTGCCATATGGAAGTGCCTGTCACTATATGTCTGCCAGCTATATGGGTTCTACTGCTGGCACTGATATTTTTGGTTAAAGCAGTGAAATGAGACGATTTAAAAAATACCCAAAACCAAGAGTTGACTGGGAGGAGGGAAACCCCTGCAAAAGCAAAATATGCAAGTATATGAATTATTTGTTAGCAAATAGAGATTTGAAATGCTGAATCCAGGCACACAGGGGCATCTTGCATGTGCAGGAGTAGGACTGGTGACACTTATATGCTATGGCTTCTCTGGCATTCACACCTCACGTCCACACTTACTGGCATCTAATGTTGTAATTTAGGTCTGAACACTTCCTTCTCCTAAAAACAAGGAGCACAAGAGGGAAAATGATACTGCTTCAATTTTAAATGTAGGCAGAAATACATGTATTCTTTTTGCCCTTACTCCTGGAGTCCTTTACTGTTTTTACTCACTTTTACTCACTTACCTTGTTTCCTTTCTCTATATTGGTTTAATGGTAATTCAGAGAAGGTTTACATTTGTTCCCTTCTCTCGCCCCACCATCCTCTGTCTCATTACTCCAACACATTTCTCCTTTTACAGGCAAAGTACCCTTTATTCATGTGGGAAATCAAGTAGTATCTGAACTTGGACCCATAGTCCAGTTTGTAAAAGCCAAGGTAATAGTTCATTGTTTTCATTAATTATGAATGTTAATCCTGCTGAGCATTGCACTGATTTAGTGTGCTTTTCTGGAATCTTACTAAATTAGTTAAAACAATATAGGAATCTAGTACTGTTTTAAAAGACAGATATTATGGAACAGGAGTTTGTGAGGTGAAAATGTTTTTCTTTGTAATTTCCTCAAATTCTCCCAGTAAATTCTATGCAGAATAGCTGCATTCCAGTGCCAGTTTCTGAGACTGTTTTCCTGCATGCTTTGTCTCTGGGTCTCAGAGGTCTTAAGCCTAGAATTGACTGTTTTAAATCCTGAAATGTCAAATACTATTCAACTTTGCCTTTATTCTCCCAGCCCTCCCCTCTATTTTAAAAAATGCCATATTTTCACTGAGAAGTTGAATCTGTATCATGGATGTAAATTTGTTTACTTTGTGCTATAAGGATACACTAACCAGGAGGTTGTGTGCTCAAAGTGTGCTCATCTATAACTGATAATAGTCTAAATTTCCTGTAGATTAGCTTAGATTCCTTATGGATTAGATTAGTTACATAATGATGATTTGGTTCTAATTGTAAAGGGTACTGTATGTAAAAATTTCGCATGTAATTTTTTATTGAACTATGCAAGAGAATAGGATCTGAACCAAAGCTCATTGATGTTTAAGGTCCTTGGGTCATATGTTGCTGAATATTCCAATACCCATTCTTACATGTGTCTTTTTTCTTTCCCCATTAGGGCCATTCTCTCAGTGATGGGTTGGATGAAGTCCAGAAAGCTGAGATGAAAGCCTACATGGAATTGGTCAATAATATGCTCTTGACAGCAGAGGTACAGCAAACCCTAGTAACTCCACACACTGTAGGCAAGAAAGCTTTAGAATTTTTCCCTGTAGTGGAAATAGTGCTGTTCCTAGATTAGGTCATCAGCTTTTGAGGTGAAATGACAGGAATAAATTCTCCTACACTGTGGATTGCTTGCTGGCCTGGGGCTGGGTGTGGTGTGGGCAACAGGAACAGGCTTTTGATGTCAGCCAAGTTTTGGTGCTGGTAAAGTAAGGACTAGCAGGTGGGCTTTTGCCTTCCAGTTTTAATTTCTGTTGTACATCAAAGGTCTGTGAGAATAAATGAAATGGAAATTTTAATCTAATTTAGAAAAGAAAATTCTGCTAGTGAAAAATGATTCTCTGTATTCTCCTTTATTAGGAAGTTTTAAGTGTTCTTTCTTTTCCTAGCTCTATCTCCAGTGGTGTGATGATGTTACAGTAGAGGAGGTGAGTGGTTCCGCAGCATTCATCTTAATTAAAATTTAATGAGAAAACACTTTTGCTCACAACTGCAAGTCCCTACTCATAAATGAAACATGGGGGTTTATACCATTAATGATAAAGTCTTTTCACTTTAATTTCACTTGCATACACATTTTAGAGAAGCTGTGTTACTAGAGGGAGCTGACTGCAGAATAGATACAGGTTTTGTTCATCTTTCTGAAATAATAATTTTAAAAAGTTATGCTGCAAACAGTGGATTCTGTGCAAATAGTTACAGCATACACACAGCTGCTTTTCTCTTCTGCAGCTCCTTTTCTGAGAGAAATGTTTAAATATCAGCTGTTTTGTTCAAGAGGTATCTGTATTTCTTGCATTATAACACAGTACCTTTCTATTTTTCAACACAGATTACTCACCCAAGGTATGGCTCTCCTTACCCCTGGCCTCTGAACCGCATTTTGTCCTATCAGAAGCAGTGGGAGGTTAGGAGGAAGATGAAAGCCATCGGATGGGCTGGAAAGACACTTGAACAGGTGAGTATGAAAAATCAACCTTATTTCTTTAATATCTTTCTTTTTTTTTTTTTATAGGCATTGGAGAGTAGTATGTTCCTGAAACAGATGTAGTGAAATGCATATTCTGTACTTTAAACATTATCAGGAGTCAGGTATTTGCCTCCAGCAGCAGTAAATTTTAAGTTATGTGCAACCTGATGGGGTCCAACGAAGGATGTTTTGCCACAACTGTACACAGCTCTGTCAGTGTTAGTTTAGGCCATAGTCCTGAAAATAGGTTGTGAGTTCTGTGCCCTGCTTCCTGTATGATGCTGGTAGGCACTCTTTGTGGGATTGTGGCAAGCTATGGGGTTTAAGTCAGTACCTTTCATTAAGCTTAGTTGTAAATGTTATGGGAAGCACTTAATCAGAGTTGCCTTACCTCAAATGTTAGATTAAGTAACACTTTGCTACCTGGCTGCTGTGTAGGTTTGACTGACTTTACAGCTTTTGATATTCCAACATGTTACATTCCTTGTTCCCACTGTCAGTGCAAATAGAATAAGGAGGTCATTTCTTGCAATGGTGTTACTTCCTGACAATATGGATTTTTCTTTCTTTCTTGTGTATTTCGATAGGTGCTTGAAGATGTAGATCAGTGCTGTCATGCTCTCTCCCAGAGATTAGGAACACAACCATATTTCTTCAATAAGCAGTAAGTTACTCTTCATTGAAAAACTGCACCCAGCAATATGAGATATAGGTATATACCCACATACATACAAATGTATTTATATGAAACTCCTATTTTATTTTAATGCTGTGTGAGTCATTGCAAAAATACAAATGTGTGACTGGAATCTAAACATGAAATTTCAGGAATAATTATTTAAAGGTTTTAAAGGGAAAGCCTCTGTAAGTTTGTTGTATTTATGATTTCATTTTACTTCTGCTTGTCTTACAGATTCTACCACAACTTATGTAGGCTACAAATGTACATTTTTATATAGTTAGTTTCTTAATAAAAATGATACATTTAAAGCATTACTTGTATTTCTTGGGTAACATTCTGTGCTAGAGGAGTGAATGTATGTTGTGTCAACCTGATCAGGGCAGCTTAACAGGAGAAGCAGTTCTGTATGAACTAAATTAGCATGAGGGTGTCTGAGTTCTAAGAACTGGGGGAGAAGCTAGCTGATCCACAAAGAACTAAATGTAAAGTGAAAAAAAAAAAATTCACATTGCCAGGAGAGAAAAAAGAAATTACCTGACCTCCTTGGAATGTCCTTTGTTCTCACCAGTTTCTTTCAATTGCAATATGCTCTTTTAATTTTTTTTCTCTCTAATAATTCACAATTTTGGAAATGTTACAGACTTAAATAACATCACATTAGCTCCCTTTTGTCCCCTGTGCATGGATCAGCCTAGAAATGCTCAGGTCTGGATTTCAGTTTACTGCATTTGAACTGGGAGATGTCTTCAAATGGCAGCATTTGGTTATTTCTCTGCATTGTGGCTTTGCCCCTTAATCTATTTCAAGTTGAGACTAGCTGGGTAGTCTTAATTCAGAGGATACAGAAGTATTCCTTACAGAAGATGACTTTAAGGTGCATCTTCTCCTTTGATTATTAAACATAGTATCTCTTAACTTTTCTTTCTGTATTTCTAAAGAATACTAACTTGGGGAATTTGTGTTGATTGGTTGTTAATCATACTTTTTTGGTAGTTTCAACCTTTAAATTTTTTAGCTGTCTGAAATATTACTAAGAAAATACATCTTCTTGGTCCAGTAGTTTTCAGTCTGTGACTTCTGCGAGTCTTTAGGAGGTAAAAAAGAAAAGCAGCCTGTTTCTGACAGATTAGTTTGTTATGCAGGGGTCCACATCTCCACTGGAGAGTGCTTAGTGATCCACAAATAAAAAAGCAAAAATTTTACCAGTTAGGAAAGCTTTGTGCTGCATACATTTAACATTAGTAGAGGGGGACTCTGAAGTCATTAATAGATTTGAAAAAAAAAAATTATTTTTACATGGACTACTTACATACATGCACTACTTAAAGGTCCAAGGTGACAATTCAGAAGGGTCATCATACCTAAAACATTCTCAAAATACCTGTTTTCTTCTGTGTAATCCCCTTTCAGAAAAGGGATGTTTCCAGCTGCTACCAACCCTTTTTTGTTGGTTCAGTAGTTCCAAACTGTTGCAGAGCACAAAAAAAAAGAATGGGAGTCATAAGCTTCCACTTGTCTCTTTTTTTTTTCCTCTTGTGAGATAATAGTTGGATTTTTTAACACCCATCTGTAGAAGAAAAAGAAGAGCCACAAACCACCTGATAAGCATTTGCCCTTGTTACAGGACTAAAAGGTGGAGCAGGGTTTGAAACTAGATCAGTAAGTCTCTCTGATCTAAGAGATGTTATTTCCACATTTCCAAGCTCCCTAAAGCAAGGAAAATGCCATCCTGAGAACAAGCAGAGTTCTTAATATACCCTTTAGACAGATTTCATACATTTGGTTTAGCCTTGCTTGATTTCATCCCAGTTCTAGGCTGTATGGCTAGCTACATGTTCCTCAGAACAGCATGGTTTTTCTTCATCAGGACTTGTCTTCCAAAATACCTGTTCTTTTTTTCTTCTTCTTTTTTTTCTTTTTTTTTGTTTTTTCCAGACCAACTGAATTAGATGCTCTGGTGTTTGGACATCTGTTCACAATCCTTACTACTCAGCTAATCACTGATGAACTCTCTGAAAAAGTGAAGAACTACAGTAACCTCACAGCGTTTTGTCGGCGAATAGAGCAGCAGTACTTTGAGGGTCAGGAGAGAGACAGCGCTGCAATTGCAGCCCGATCTTCCAAGAGGTCCCTGCTCAGATAAACATGGTGCTTGAGGTGGATCATGTTGCAGTTTTGGGTTTATCATTGCTCTATAAATGGATTTTGAGAATGGAAATGTGTGTTAGCTTTTTGAAGCTGCCAAGTCATTCTGGAGCAAGGAAAAATGTTCAATACAGTTTTTGTGTTGTAGAATACACTGTGCACATTTAAGCTAAGTGTCTGTATGGGTGTTTCCATTTTAAAAGCCTATGTGCCACTTACTGTAAAATCACCTTGGAAAAATATTGTATCTGTTTCAAAAAATAAAACACTGAAAGTTGATCTCTCATCTTTCTAAATGCCTCTTTTACTAAATTTAATTTCTGTGTAGTTCATGAGTGGGATCCTTTTGACAGGACACTTGGAAGAAAGTTGTGAACTAGTTACAATTACTAGGCTGGGAATGAAAGTATGCATTAGAGATCTTAATGTTTGTCTGCCTCAGCTAAAATGTATTCAGAAACTGGCTGAAAAAAATGTCTTGGAGCTCTGTAGCACACAATTAATGTGATCTTATTCAGTTACTATTTTTGTGTCAAAGTACCTTCTGGCTGTCAGTCCTTCATCTTGTATGTGTCTTGCCTCTGCTTTTATCTTTCATTCACCTTTGGTTTTTTGATTATAATTTTTTTTTATCGTGTAGTTTCCCAGTTTTAATCCTCAGCTTGTCCTGCAATGTATTTAAGAAAATAATTTGCTAGGCAAGTGTCTGCCTCACTGTTTCCACTTCCAGTATGCTGACATTGCTCTGAACTTCGATCTATCTACCAGATGTAGTTCTCATAGAAAAAGGAGTCACTGTGAGCCTGTGGCTGGCATGTCTTGGTCCTTCTGCCTCCACATTATTCATGGTACATGTAGCCACAATGATACAGGAGTAAACAAAGAAATATCACTGTGGTGCTCCAAAAACCCTGGCAACCTGGAACTTTTCAAGGGAGAGTTCTTGTGTGCAGGCAAACACTGATCTGACTGGTATTATTTCGAGTGCATTAAATGGTGCTGCTCTGTTCTGCTGTGTCAGTTGACTTGATGCTTTTCCAAAAGCACCACCAGGAACATGCTGGTGGCTGAAACAAACCTTGTGCATTCAGGAAGTCATGGCCACAACTGGAAACCAGCTCAGGCTGTTTGGCTTGTTGGAACCATTGTGTTCTTACTTTGAAAAATGTTCATTTGACTATATGCTTCAGTGTAAGAACACTTAATGGCTTGAACTGGTTATAAATGGTTATACAATGGTCATGAGGTTTTGGCTGCCATTTCCTTCTCTCTTAAACTGAGCAGAAAGCAGCTGCATGCCTTGGACTGGCTTCATCTCCCATGTCAGGCTCCTGAACCACTCCTGCTTACTCACTGCTTTTGTGGGGATCACTCTTGCCAGCTGGATTGGAAAACAGAGCTGAATTCTTACTGCCTGCTTTTTGATATAACAGTCCAAAGTCCTACTGCAGCCAAACCCACTAAGTATCAGTGTCTTGGTCTTTCATCCAACCACTCTTGCCAGGAGAGGCAGATTGCCCTTGTCCTGCATTTCAGTCTTAGAATTTCACACGTCTCTGTGTTGAATACCTTGTGAAACTGAACCCCATCAGCTGTTGATTGCTTAGTGACCATTTCCACTATCAAACCAGTTGGTAGCTGAGAACCCAGATACTTCTTTCAAACTGGCTTTTTTTTTAAATTTGGAGAGAATATTGTGATATATGCTACTTTGAGCAGACTAAAGTTAGCATGCTGTGGTGATGAGGAAATCCTGTGTGAAAACTCAAGTATCTTATTCCAGAGTAATGAAATGGGTCTTTTACCCTCTCGCTATTTGCAGAGCACCATTCATGAGGAAAGATTTTAAGCTAGCTTCTGTTGTTTTCACAATTCTGCTACCAGTAGACTGAACTACAGGACTAATTTACTTAATGGATTTTTAAACCTGCCTATTAATTTTTATTGGTCTTAAAAAGTGCAGGTGGACGTGTTCCTCCTCTTTCAAGGCTTCAGTGGCCATTAGCCACCTTGTAGCTGAATTTCAGCAATTGCTTTGAAACAGCATTGAATGAAACTTTTTGTATTCTGGCAAGGTGAGGCAGAACAAGCTCTAGTAATACAACACCTTGAATGCTGAACAGCAAGTTATTGCAGATTTTGTGCAGCAGCATACAGCGAGCTTTATAACTTCAGAGTAGTAAAAAACCCCCACAGAGCGATATGCATTAACCTGCTTTGAATGTCTCATCTAGAAAATAAATGCTGTGGAAGTGGTTGGGCAAAAGATACTAATCTCTTGCAAACAAAGTTTGTGTAAATCCACCTGAGCTACTCAGACTCCACTTAAGGATACAGAGACAGGCAAATCACATCGAGTTTTCAATATTGAAGAGAGAGGACAAGCAGAGACTGAGCTCTCAAGTTACACTGAAGTTTCTGAAAGTTTAACCACCCCTCATTCCTCGTGTGTGACTTTGATAATTTCATTTAAATGGAAAAGAGCATTCTTTACTTCCTTGACTGAAGAGGATTTTTTTCTGTACGGCATATTTGCTACAGAGCTGGTTTGTAGTTCAGGCTGCATCTCATTCTAGGTGATATCTAAACTTAGAAGGAAAATCTTGGCTTTGCTCCCCGTGTGGAAAATAGCTATTAAAATCCTAGCCAAATGACAGACTTTGTACCTCATAAATACAAGAAACCATTATGCTTTTTAAAGTGACATTGGTAGCATGACTGGTGCTGTGGAGCAGACTGGGCTGAGCTCCAAGGACCAAGGCTTGCTTGGCAAGCTGTGCTTTAACTCAGTGAAGCTGCAGTCCTACAAAGGACGCTTAAGCGGATTGCTCCTGAAATGCTGGGCACAGCTCAGGAAAGGGAATGAAGTTTTAACAACACCAGCAATAAAACAAAGGCAGAAAAAGCCCCAAGCCAACCCAAGCCAAATAGCCTTCATGAACTCAGGAATTAGCCCTTCTGTGGGCACACAGTTTGGCAGGAAACCAAACCAACCCAAACCCCATAGCCTTTCTCACAAGGGGATTGAGCAAGGGCACAGAGCTGCCTTCTCCCAGGCGTAGCAGCAAGGGCTTTCTGCTGGTGTGAGTGGCCCTCTGGTAGACAAGGCTGTGCATCTGCAGTCTGTGAGAATTTTACTCTGGAGTTGTGGGTGTTTCTGGGAGATGTCCCATGACTAAAGCACAGCTGCTGCACCAGACAGGAATTAGGCCAGGAAGGCCTATGGTTTGTCCCGCATAGCAGGACACTGGGGATAATGGTTTTCTTTCCTAGCTTTTCAGGCTCAAAATTACATAGTTCTTACAGGCGATTTTGAGTGAAGAGAGATAGCTGGAACTTCTAAAGTTTCCCCAAATTAAGACAAAATTTATGTTTCCAACAGAAAAAAATGTCAGAAGCAACTGTACCATGGATTATCATTCACCTTCTAAAAATGCCTCACGACGAAGTGCAGGAGCTAACCAGAACAGCACACAAAGTTACAAAAGCTCTCAGAGCTACAAGTGAATAGACATAATTGAGTCTGAGTACAAATCACCTGACCATTGTGGTTTGCTTTCCTAGTCTTTTCCTTCTACAAGTAATTGGCTTCAGAGGCAAGGCTTAAGTTGGAAAGTAGCAGATCCTTTCCTCACCTGATGGAGCTGAAACAATTGGGGAAGTCCTGGTGAAAACAGGACTGCTTCTCCATTCCCTAGATGCTTCTTTGGGATTGTGGAGTGGGCTAATCTTGCTCAGCACATACGCTCCTCAGCACAGTTACCTGCTCATGTTCTTGTTGGATTTTGGTGTCTGCTCCTATCAAAAATATGCAGGGTGCCAGTTCCAGGTGTGAAGGTCTCAGTGGCCTGACCAGCACAGCACTGTACACACAGCTAGACTGTGGATCCTGTGTGCCCTGTGCCACTCTTAGGTACAGCACAGGAAAAGGAGCAACCACCCTGCTCCACCCCGGGCTGTAGCAAACCAGCTGGTGATTTGAAGGTGGCCAGACAGCCACAGGCTGATTTATAGTATTGGAGCATTGTTTCCAGCTGACAGTCCTCCCTGACATTCTGGTTTTCCTGTTCCTCTCTGAAGCAAGTTCTCCTTGACTGGGCAGCCTCTTGATGCTGCCTTTTATTATGTGATGAGATTTCAAGGGAGACATGTGAGAGGGTTTTGGTGGGAGCAGTTTTTGCTAGGACCTATCACTTTTCACATATCAGTTATAAAAATTTTAGTACTGAGTGGTGTTAATGAGACATTAAACTGCTGTTTTCTCTGCCTTTTGTTTTATTTCTCCTTTTCCTCCCCAGGGAAAGGAAAACAACCTGGCAATCTCCTGCCTCTCCAATGTACTTAAAGCTCAGTGTTGTGGAAAAAAAGAGGCTAGCATAGCCTTACACATGGAGAATGCTGCTGAGCTGCACTTAATGATGCCTCTTAGGATCAGCTGTGCTGCTAAAAAACACTTCATTTCCTGTGGCTTTCTTTCTTTATAAGCAGAGTGCAGCTCCAATGGCTCTCACAACAATTAGCACCCACTTGTTTTGCAGGTTTGAAGTTTTTGCATTAGTCAGGTTGAGAAATTCATGGTATTAATCATGACTGAAGTTGTTATTTATCACCTGCTGGGTGAGAAATAATAATTTTGGCACTACTGGGGCAGCAGGCCAGAAGTACCAAATTAAGTAAAACATCTAAACACCAGCAAGGATCATTTCTCTGATTAATGAATTGTTACAAAGAAAAACTGCTACTCGTTATCTGATCTTAGGATAAAAGTAGGAGTAGGAAGTAGAAAGCATTAGCAAAGTCAGGCTCCAGCCTGATGCAGTTTGAAACTTCCTGGCTGATCTACTCTGTCATTCACTGAATAACACATGCTTCACAGGTTTGTGATACTTGGCTTACATCCCCCGTGCCAACTTTGTAAAAAACCAGCGTTTGGCAGGGAGCTTCAGGCCTGTTGTGTAACTGCCTCGAAAGAAATGAAAGACTTAAAGCTTCTAGGGCTTGTCTAGGCTGGAAGGTTTTGCCACAGGAGCAGCTACCAGCCTGGCAAAATACCCTTGTGTGAAGGCAATAAGAGGCGTGCAGGAAACGATTGGCGACATCAATGGAGTGAAGTTCACACCCTGGATCCACACTAGGGCCCTTAGGCACCCTTGGAATTGAAGGGGCCCACAAGTGACAGCTGCCTGGTCAGGTGTGTTTCACATGCACCTTACCTACAGAAAGGGCTGGCCTGCACACAAGTGGTTGCAATGGCACGAGGTCTGTGAGTGCTGCTACAGCCCCAAGCCACCAAATGACTGTGACACCACATCCCCTCCCTGACAGGCCATTGTGGGCAGCTGAGGAGCTGCTGTGTGCCCACAGAGGTGCTAATTCCTGAGTTCACAAATGAGATGTAAAAATGGAGTGTTAGCCTTGACTATGGTCAAAGAACTCAGCCTAGGGGAGATGCCTCACCTCTGAAAACAGTGATTGTTGAATCTTAGCTTGTTGAGACTTACAAGAAAAAACTTAAACAGTGAGAGCTTTAGAGACCTCTTTTCCTCCAAGTAATTCATTATCTAGGAAGAAAGGACAGGCTTTTTCCATAGAGAGTATCAACCATTCCCATCTATTGCTCCAGACCTCGAATATGGTGCTAGTTGAGAAAAAGAACTTCATACTGTTGACACAGATGGACTGCCATCCATGCCACACATGACATCTCTGGCAGCCAAAGTAACTCCTGTCTACAAGCCAGTGTGCTCAGAAGCTGACTTGAAACAATGAGCTGACATGAGAGGTCAACATGAACTCACCCCTCTCCTGACAGTAGCTGTGGGTTGATAGTGCTGGGTTGACAGTAACCCAGTTTGTCAATAAAGATGTTTTTTTGTAAGTGTTGTGTCATGTATGTTTTCTCATCCAGATTTTTTTTATACGTGGAAGTTTATTCTGCACTTAAGAAGAAAATGAAAGACCTTAGGAATATAGGGCATAATGATCACCTTCCCTTCAATCACTGCTCAAATCATCAGTCTTTCAGGGTTTATGTTCTCTGTTCACATAGAAAGACTTGAAACAAGAATGAAAAGGATGATGATGCATAGAAAATATAAATGGCAGCAAATGGCTTGCTGCAAACAAAAGACCATCTTCTGAGGCTAAGCAGGAATCACCAGAATGTGTTTGAATGAACCTTGTTGTAGGTACCGTGGGCAGGAACCACTGAAGTGCAGCCATGACAAATTCTGTAGACCAATCATCACCCGGCTGCTCTGGCCAAGCTGTGGCATCACCCAGTCCCCAGAGCATCTATCTCTTCCAAGGCTGCCTTCTCTCAGCATGGATTTACATTTTCTGTCACTTCTTCCTGCCAAGACTTTGTCAACAGCAAGCCCACCTCCCCAGTCATACATCTCAGGTTGCCCCTGCCATACTCTCATGGCTGGTGACATCTCTTTCAACTTTTGGCTACAAAGTACAGCTTTGTCCAGGTTTCTTGACTTTGAAGGCATCTGTTTCTGGTTATAACATTCTCTCACTGCTGCGATCAACATTTTTTTCACCAACACACAGGATTATTACATGAGATTATCTTGTGGAAATTATCCTTCATCTTTCAGTTGTTATCACTTGGACTGTTAGATAAGAGCTAGCCACTTTCATTTCTTGTCAAGACACTGCAAACTTTTCTTTAGGTTCACTGCTGTTTCTAACTTAATTCCTGTAAATTCCTCCCTTAAGTTCCTCTGCAGTTTTTACAGGCTCCTTCCCTCACAAGTGTGTAGCACCTTGATCTACGATGCCTCCTAGCAAAGAAGTGTATAACTGAGATTACTGGCTATCACCACGATCTCTTTCATTTGCAGCTTTAAGTCTGTGTTGTGGCATGTTTAAGGAACCAGTTGATGAAGATCAGTAGTTTGGGGGCATTATGGGAAGGGTAAGTTTTTAACTACTTAAGTAAACTTTCCAGCATGTTTTATTGTAGGTTATGACATTTTGCAAAAGACAGGTAGGTTTCTGCATGCGTGTGTAAAGACCATGACTTGTGTATTACATGCAAATGCTAGTGCAAAGGTCTGGCTGTTGTGCCAAAGCACATTTGAGGCAAAGCCCAAAGGCACTGCTGTGCAAAAAGCTGCCTGTCATCTGATGGAAATGCTTGTGACACACTCAGGACAGCTCCTGCAGACCTGTTTCTATGGAGGCACTTTGATTTGGTTCAGTGCATCTTCCTGGGGCCCATCCTGCTGCCCCTTCTCACTGATATCTTTTGTGATTCCCCTGCCCCTTCTGGTGCTTCAGGGTTTTCCTGCACTGAGAAAAGGAAGGGTCTCACTCCTGGGAAAGGTTTTCACACCTGTGGACTCTATTCCTCCCTCTGCTTTGAAAGAAATTTCTGGTGCCAGTAAAATCCCTTTAGTGTGAGTAGAGAAACAAGCATGCTTTCAAGGATTTATTTAGGCAAAGACAGTCATCCTACAATCTTGCATCCTTCTGCTCTGTGCATCTATAGGGAGTCCAAAAGCTGCTGCCACAGGAAACGCATTTTGTTTCAAAAAAATTAAAATGCCCAAAATTTGCTTTCTAACTTAGTACTCAGAAACAATTGCAATAACAAGATAATTGGTGTTAACTGGGATTTTTTAAAGCTTGACAAAATTCAACATTGAAAGAATGGGAAGTGAGATTAAAACTCATATAGATAATGCAGTTCTCTCAAATTTCATTGGCATTTATGTCTCATAACACTAAAAAATTATCAATGTAGTCATAAACTCTGATTTAATGAGAAGCAGGCTGAGAAAAGCTCGGAAGGGCAAGCAGAAGATTCTTCACTCCTGAGGGAGTTTAAAGAACAAAATGCTTTGCACTTTAAACTCCGTCAGTCTGGGAAATGAGGCTTCCAAAAGAGGCAAAACTAGTAGCAGCAAGAGAATGGAGCTCCCTTCCAGTCCTTAGCTCAGGGTTTGTCAGTGCATCGTCCTTCTCACCGCAGTGATTTGGAGCCATCTCTTGCACTGAAGCCAACAGAAACTCTGTGATGCATCTTATTTGAAATGTCACTGATCTGCAGTCAAACGAGTGATTTCCAGCTGAGGATTATGAAATACTTGGTGAATTTAACCAACTGGATGAGTCACACAGAAAAACCTGCCTGACATAAGAGTAAGTCAAGCCACAGCAGTTGCAAGTAATTTGTCCCAAATGTGAGCAGGGCAAAATCTAGAGCGGGAGGCTGAGGGCTCGTTTCCCAGCTCCACGCTCCAACCACCACACTGCATTCTTTGCTGCTTTTTTAACCACAACAGCCTCTGAAAATCACTCTTCAAAGGCATTTCTTGGTGGTAATAAATGAACCATCAAAACCTAAACAAAGAACCCGGCAGTTGAGATGATGCAACTTAACAAACAGAAATGACTAAGATTGCCTTGTCCTCTGCTTATTCCCCAAGAATAAAGCCCAGGTCATATATATTAGCCCTCCCCCTTCCCCTCTCCTTCACAGCCCCTTGGGAGTCACCCAGGAGACACCGCCACTTTCTTCTGCTTCCCTATCTTTAAAATATATTCATTCCAGTTTTCAAATTGCTATTTTGTAGTGCTAAATCTCTACCCACACTAATTTCTCCAGGTCAGAATCTGACCCTGATTTGAACAAAATCTGGAGTCAAATATTCACACCAGAATGCTTTTGCCTTGCTGCATGTCAGATGCCATCTCCCTGCAAATGTTTCACACACCTTGGAGTGCAGCTTGTGGAACTGATGAGGTGAAGAGCACTGCAGAGCAGCTCTGTGCTGGTAATCACAGGACTGAAGAAACACATACATCATCTGCCACATAGGTTGGCATTTCAAGTAAAAAACCTTCACAATGTGTAAGATGTTGGACAAATGATGGCCATATGCATGTTTGTCTCTGTGCAGATGTCTTTGCATTCTCAGCTACGAAAGAGCTGAGGTAGGCTTTTTTTTGCAGACAGTTTAATATTAGTGACACAGTTTATGTCCTCTGCAAAAACAATAATGGAGGATAAGGTGACATAAATTATTTGCAAATCGTTTGACATATGCAGGGCATTGTCCTTGCAATAATCACCATCAGTCTGTCAGTTTAAGATATGAACCGTGCCACTGCCATTTTATATCATTGTGTTAAGCTTTCACATGTTGTAATTTTACAGATTTGTTCTTTGGAGAACGCTGCAACACAAATCAAATTGTATTATGTTCAGTTATGTGCTGTGTGGAGCACCTCCCTGCAATTAGGGGCGGGGGAGATGAGGAGCAAGCAAACAGTCCTAGATAAGAGGCAGCTCCTCAAAAGTTGGATATTTCTTAGATACCATTACTCAACTTTCACAGTCATTATTCAGAGCAAGAAGAATTATTTAAATTCATGCTAACATCAGTTGCTGGCTGCATGAACAAAGTGAGCACTGGAAAGCACCATACTGACAGATTAATTTAAAACACCCTTGTCTGTTTTGTTTTGCTATAACAGTCAGGCACAACATTTGATTCTTATGAATAATGTGGGCTTTTCTAAAGTAAATAAAATGATTTCAACTCACAAAAGATCCCTTCGAGACGCGGTAGGTACCGGTAGTATTAACTCTGCTTTCCACAGACGTGCAGAATGGGTCTGGAATAGCAATGACCTCAGCATTGTCTCTCTTATTCCTGGCAAATTAATTCCTGCAGTATAGTTTAAAAAAAGACCTAAAGCTGACCACTTATTTTTAGTCTTCTGTTTTTTAAATTTGAACTGCAGATTACAGTGGGAGATCACAAGTGTATTCTAAACATATTCAGTGCCAGACACCTTTGATTAACCATTTGAGAACTGTAAGTGTGCTTAATTGGTAAAGGACTCTGTGGGAAATACTGTAATATACATTCTGGAGTATCACATTTCAGTGATATTTTTTACTATATTTTGAATGGAGAAATGTGATTTGTTTTCCCCTGGGAAAATTCCCCACATTCAGTTGTCAGCAGAACAGAATCTTTCTGCTTCCAGTGAGCCCTTAAAGCAGAAAGATTTATTGCACTTACACCCTTGAAAGAACATATCTTTTTCTTTGAAGGCAGCCATTATCACCATCCCATTTTATATCTTTTCTGATAAGTGCAGGCAGTAAAGCAGATAAACTCCTTGCATACCAATTAAAGACACATGCACACTAAGACACTGTATACTATCAGAGATGCTCAGAGTAATATTCTTCCTAGCACAGTAGATATATCTAAGGAGTTTGACTTTTATTATTCTCAGCTTTGCACCTCTGACATTTCTAAAACCATGGAGGAAATTAATGAATTCTCACTCAAGGCTCCATTGTCTAATCTTGCACCAGTGCTCATGAATTATGGAAAATGACATATCAACTGATGACGTACAACAGGCTATTTTAAACCCACCCTTTTTAACAGAACCTGGACCATGAAAGGTTCATCACTGAATTTCATGCAGTCACCTGGCAAAACTTTGGCCTCATGTTAATTGATACCTTAATTGATACCTTGCCTCACTTCCTAGCATCCAAAACACTTTGTTATATGCAAAAACATGAAAACAAGACCACTGAACCTCAGAAAATCTCTTTTTTCCCCCACCCCTAACACTCAGGTAGGATGCTGAACCTGCAGCCCTAACTCTTGGCAACCTGCCTTGGAGTCTTCTTTTTTGAAATCCCCACAGGGAAACAAGGGCTCAATAATATTTTAAAGTTCTTAAGCACAACCTCCTCCACCTACCTTTGTACCTGCTGCTTCTTCAAGTGCCTTTCCCCAGGCAGAGAAGGGCCTCTGCTCCCTCTGAGCAGCGGCACTCAGGGATTGGTGTGAGGACACTCTGCCCCCAGCTGAGACCACTGAACACCAAGCTGGCACAGGGGGCAGCTGCCAGGCCAGGGCTGGCTGGTAGTGTGGCACTTGGCAGTCAGAAGCCACCCTGTCTGTCCCTGATGCCCTTGGCTAGGACGTGTCCCACAGCTTTCTGCCCCAGCTGGGGTGGGAGCCCCTCTGCTGGGCTTCTTTCCAAGTAACTGAAAGCCCCCAGACATTTCCACAGGCAGACAATGCCAGCAGTGCCAGTCCGCCTGAGGAGTGCTTTGGGCAGTCCTGGAAATCCAGCAGTGCAAGGCTGGAAATCCATCCAGCAAGGGATGCCCCACGCCCCTCCACAGCTGGGGCTGCTCTGAGCTCCAGGCTGCCCCCCAAGCACCACACAACCAAGGAGCCCCACACACTCAGCTTCCTTCTCCTGCTTCAATTCCTTCTTCTACTTCAATTTAAAACTATATATTTACTCAGGACAGTTTTGCTGGATAGAAAATGATCTGTCTGCCTTATTACCTGTGAACTTATTTTTACCTCTCAAGAATCTCACCCAGGGTTTTCCCTGAAGAACAGTGTCTCAGCACAATGACTTCCTTGTGCACAGGGGCTAGACACCAGTTTTCTGTCAGGGTTCCCTTTAGATAAGCAACTATGGAAGGCAATACATCTCATTCAAAAGATCTGAAAGAGGTGAAGATACAGAAAGCACTAATCAGTAATTAATACAAATAAAAGAAACAATCTTTCATGTATGGGGTAATAATAACACTTTGGAGTTTGTTCTAATCCATCTTTTTGTCAAATGAAGCACCAGGGAATTTGTCTGCAACAATCAGTATTTTCAGAGTTTCTGCTTTGATTTGCAATAGGGGGTTTAAGTCCTGTGTTAACACAGGGCTCAGAATAAATAATCAAAGAGAATAGTTTTAAAATCAATAATAAAGGCTTTAATATGCAGAGGAGTTCTGCTATACTTTTATACCCTGCTTACAAGTCAATTTTCCAAATTAAGAAGCCCTCTTTCCACTTTATATAGAAATTGCCAAAGCATGACAAAATCCCATTGCACAAACCCCGACAATGCCCTTTCCTCCATATTAAACCACTGAGAACACTGGAATAAGGGACTTCTACTCTTTCTCTCCAGAGAAACAGTGTCTAACAGAACATCAGAGAGTCTTGAAATTCTTTAAATAGCCCTGTACTCGTTATATTTAATGACAATTACACAAGTGACTTTGTGACTGCAAACATGATTCATGACTCTGCAGCAGAAGTAATACCTCTAATAGACTATGCATTGAGCTAACCCAAAATAGCTGCTGAAGAACAGCTTTTCCTGAACTACTCCATGGATAGATTTTAAAATTATTATAATAATATTACATAAAAAGAACAGATTATCCTGCTGTGTAATTATTTAGCAATACTCTTAAATCTTCATGTAAACGAAATTTCAAATGTGGACAGCCATAAGCAATTAGGAGGTTTTAGGAATGACTTGTCTGAGACTTGCCAGAAGTTATAAAGCCCTATCTTAAATGAAACAATTTGCATTCAATATTTGGTCACTCTTCAGCTCCATTATTGCAATCACTCTTCAAGTTAAAAAACAAGAAAAAGACAAAGAGAAAAAGAGAAATTTAAAAGCAGTTTTTCCTACTGGGTAACGTGAGTTGAAATCAGGTATTTTCAATCCTACTAGACCTGAGGACACAGCTCCAGCTCCCTCCCCAATCTGGAGTAACGCAGAAAGCACAACCCTGCTGAGGACAGCACTATCCCAGGGTCTGCAAACCCATCTTTAACAGAATGATGCTGCCCTGCTATTGATTTTGGTGCCTACACAGTGCCAAACATCAGGGCTTCACTGCAGGGTTTCCTTTCTAGGAAGCCTGGAAATGATCTCAAAAGATGAGTCCACTTCTCTGTGTGGAGACATGGCTATTCCATTGTGCACTGTCACTATCCTCCTAGGAATGGGCTGCTCACAGGCCTGCTCTCAGCTCCTGCAGGTCACATCAGCACCCCAAGCAGACTTTCAAAGCAGGAGGGTTGACAAGCCAGATCCATGCCCTTGCTCTCAGGGCAGGCAGGAAGCACACTAGGGAAAAATCAGAGTCTCAACCCCTCCCTCTCACTGATGCCAACTGCAGTTTACCTGTGAACTTCAGAGAGCCCAGAATTTCATCTGTATTGTTCAGGATTTCTGCAAGCCAGGCAGGCAGGTATGCTCTAGAGGGAAACTCAACTGTACCAGCTTTCAAAAGAAGCCACAGAAATACCCCATTGCCTTCTCATAGATGATACTAAACACATGTGTGCTAATCCTTTAGTTTCTTTTTTCACTCCTTTTTGTAGCAGGTGCTCTGTGCAACCTTCCAGACAACAGCTACTGCCAAAGAGGAAGGCTAGGACGCCTGAGCTGTGCTCGCTACAAAATTATCCAGGTGGGTGCTCTCAGCTCAGCTTTAAAATTTTTATAATTTCTTCAGCTTCCTGTCCAAGTGCTGTCCCTGCTTGCTTGATTAGAGCCACAACAATTGAAACCAAACCTCCCAGCACACAATGGCTGTTGCCACTGCTGACAAACCTCACTGAGGCAGTCTCAGAGAAATCCCAGGGCCCCAGCTCACTGTGCATCTCTCTGTTCTAGCTTGTGAAATGGCATTCGACGATACTGGTATGTAATCTAAAAGCCATCATAAGTAATAATTAAAGATTAAATCAGATTAATTCTAGGCTTGTTTGCCCTTGATAATAATACTATTAATTCTCCAGGGGCAAAAATAAGATAATCTCATGAAAACAAAGCACAAATAAAGTCCATAAAATGCAGAGGAAATATTTCCAATATTAATTTTGTAATATGGAGTATCCGTTTTGCAATACGGTAGTGACATAAAATATGCAGCAGCAACAGAGGAAAACTGATGGAGTGCCAAAGCTGTTTCTCCTTAAAATGAACATTGCTCCAGAGCAGTTGGGCTTGGTGCTGAGATGAGACTGCCTACACAGGCATTTTCAAAGGGCTCTTTCAAGGCTAATGTGCCACTCTCAGCTCTGACAGGTGCTCAAAATTAAGAAAACCACGAAAACCCAGCCAGGGTGTGGGACAGCCTCAGAGAGGAGGGCCATAAGAGAGATGTTTGTGGCGTCCTGGGGTGTTGCCCTGCCTGCTGCTTTCATGTCAGCTCTGTTTATAAGCAGCAATCTGTTGATGCCAGGCAGTGATGGCAGTGTGATCTGGGGGTGATGAGGCACTGGAACAGCCTGCCCAGAGAAACTATGGATGCCCCATTCCTGGAAGTGTTCAAGGCCAGGTTGGATGGGGCTTTGAGCAAGCTGGTCTAGTGGAAGGTGACCCTGCCTGTGGCAAGGGGTTGGAACTGATTTTTAAGGTCCCTTCTGACCCAAACCATTGTGTGGTATGTGCCTGTTGGCAAAATGAGCCTGTCTGTGGGTTGTCATGGACTCCAAGTGAAGGAAGATGTGCTACTGCATTGAGGTGACTGCAGGGAGCTGAGAGCACAGCAATCTCCACAAGAGCTGCAGAGGAGGGCAGATTCATCTGATTGATTGCATGATGTTTGAATTAATGGCCAGGAAAAGAGCTGTTCTGGTGCTCTCACTCTCAGGCTGCTTCAGGGAACTTTAGCTGTGCTGTCTGCTCGAGTGTGCAGCAAAAGCAATGCACTCTTCAATGTACAGCCAGCAAGGCAGGAGCACAGCTGGGGCAGCAAACCTTGCCTGGATCAATTTTACAAGGCTGAGTAGCTGATACATAATGAATGTTCAATAAGCTCAAATACAAATGCCTTGCAAGGAGCAGGCTGTTGGTCAAACCAATGCTGCTCTAACTTTTGAAACAGTGTTTTTAAAATTTTATTTGCAATGCAGGCAGCAGAGACAAAGCTAAGCAGGGCACAGTGTGAATTGCAGCACCAAGAAACTTTGGCTCCTGTCTTCTGTCTCCTGGTTTCTGAGGCTGGAAAAAACTCACTAATTAAATCCTTGTAGCTCCTGGGAGGAAAGGGGTGGGGAATGATTGCTATCAAATAGCAATGGTCCAGCATGTGTTTGACACGTGGGAAAACCTGGTTCAAGCCCTTGGTGCTGGGGGGCACTGGTTTTGGGGTGGGGGGGAGTGTGTGTGGGGTGTGTCTTAATTCTTGGGAAAGCACTGTCATGCTATTCTTGGAGCATGTAAGAAATCTGGCTTCTTTCAGGTTTTCAGTAACCTTACAAAACTGGAGCAAGTTCCAGAGCTAAAATTAAATTCACAAGCTCTAGCAGGCTTGCAGGCTGGAACAAACTTGCAAGCAACAACCTGCTTCCAACATCCCACTTGAATGCAATGCTTACACTTCTAAGCATTTCAGGATTACACCAGACTTGTAGGTAAATGGAACTAGCTCCACACTACAGTCTGCCCCACATGCCTCACCTCATCTCTCTCCAGGTTTGCTTTTGTGGAAAACTTCTCTGGTCTTGAGAAATTTCCACTAGTAAGTGAAAAGAGTCTCAGAAAAGACAAAACAAAAGTAAGAAAAATTAAAATCCAGCCTAGTTCTGGTTTCCAATTTCTGACCCCAGTGGTCACCTCCTACCAGCAGTTCTGAAGCTGTGACTCTGTTGGTCCTTCTTTGCTTCAGCTATCTGGAAATTCAGATTACAAACTCCTTGGTCACACATCTCTTAAGAAATTCTCACTAGAGAATAAATGCATTTCCACATTTCCCCATGAAGAAACAGCCACTTACCCAATAAAGGAAAGTACTCCTTGAGATCTTGTTTCCAGGAGTTCAGTCAACAGTCATTGTAAGTGGGTTTGTGAGAGCTGATACAAACACCTACACTGAGCAACCAAATCATGCTATATTAGTGTGATCAAGATAACCTGTATTAAATTGTTAGCAGTCATTTAAATATGTAAACTAGTGGTAGATCACACAAAGAATAAGAAAAGATAGTTTAATCAGATGGCCCAGTTGTACTGTATGTTCCTGTGGTGTCTCTATTATATATGAATAGAAAAGCATTGAGTTACTAAATAGTTTCTTACTTACAGTCATCAAAGGCATCACAGGCTCAGGAGTCAGCGATTTCCATGGCCCAAACCAACAGATCACCTGTTGGACTGTGAAACACACGGAGAATCTCAACTGCAAAGCAGTTTCTCAAGCCCATGGGACAATTGCAGAAGTGGCACACATATATAATGTCAAAGCAATTGTTTTATGTTTAAGCTCTAGTTTCACTACGCTCATTTCTGAAATGTCCCGTCTTATGAACTTCCTAGAAGAATCCAGAACTACTTAACACATTTGGAAATATTTCACAAGGAACCTTCTCTGTTCTAATAGTGTGACGTTACTGGGACTTACCAAGCACTCCTACTTATTCATGGGCCAAAGTTATTAAAGTAATCTTGAAGAGATTTTGTGTGTACATGCATATTTGTACACAGACTCAGAGGAGTCCACACAGGTGTAATAGACTGGAATAGCAAGAAGAAAACACAATGAACTCTCTTCAGAAAAAAGAGGGAAATGTATTGGCAGGAATTGTAAATGTGTAATGTGCTACAAAAGGTATTTCCCGCTGTACTGATTCATTCTCATTAAATGGTTAAATTAGCTTTGATATCACTACTCAGGACCTGTGTGGTATCATAGCTAAATGCTACTTCATCACTGCTGCTTAATATGTTTTTATAAAATAAACTTTTACTGGAATATTCAAACAATCTATTGAAATAAGCGTGTACTGATTTTGTTTTTCCAGGAACACAAATGCCTTCCTAGCAAGTGGGAACATCATGCTACAGTGAAGAAATATTTAAAACTCTTCATTTACAACGCCACATATCTAAACAGCCAGCATTAGGACATGGAATTTATTTTCTCTGTTCCAATTTAAGCCTTTCCCCCTCCTTTTTATATGTCATGGCTCCAGGGCTCTTCACAGCAAGGCTCTGCAGAGTCAGAAACAAATCATGTTTCGCAGTCAGTATATTCAGAGGTCTTGTTCCTGTTAAGTCTGACTTAAGAGCAGGGTCCAAGTGCAGAGCTGTGTTTTGATCATCTTCCTCTTTCAGCTGGTACTGCAAGGCCATCTGAGAGTCCCCACACTCACCAGATATTCCCTGATTTAGGCTGTTAATGTCCATAACCAATGAAGAACTGGAGCTGACCCGCTTTTCATTCCCAGACACCCTTATTACATGCTCCCCTGGCTACAGATAAATTCCTGCATACTTTCAGGCAATCTGGGGCTGATTTATTCAGTGCACCTGCACGAGGCTTGAGGGAACACGCCGCAGCGCTCAGCGCCTCCCCGGCGCAGACATTCCCTCGCAGGCTGCTTGGTCACGACCCTGATCCTTCTCCTCAGCTCTGCAGGGCATGTCTGAAATGCTTCTCAGGGAAACGTGTCCAAAGGGTGCTGGCTGAGCGCTGGGGAGCAGGGGGCAGGAGGCCAGCGCTGGCTCTGGGGACATCTGCTGCTCTTTGCGCTGCCCGATCCCTCGGCGTGCGCTCCTGGCCACAGGAGGTGCCGTGGCTTTCACAGCACACCAGGAGAGGGAAACTGTGACACATATTCAGAGAGAAGGCATGGAACTGGCAGCCTGGGAGACAAGCAGCAGTAGGGCAGGCATCATGGTTTTCTGAAGTGAAAGCTGGTGTTTCCATGACGCCTTCAAAAAAGTGGAAGTGTCCTGGAAATCTTACAGGGCCAGCATCTGGAGTTTTCTTTCCTACATCAGGATTTTTGTCTGGACGAGTCAGAGAGGAATTCCCTCTGAGTTACACAGAAAACCAGATGAAATGAGAGGCCAGCGATCTCCCTGTACAGGCAGCACTTCAGCTAATGCACACATGCACAAGGGCACTGCTCCAACAAAGGAAGCAAGAGGATCTGTCAGGTCTTCTTTGGACAACCTAGATTAATTTGAGGACTAATCATATCAGTGTTTGCTCCACAAGGCTGCGTGTATTTCAGGCACTGTTCTCTTCTCCAATTCTTCAAACAAGGAAACACTTATTTCCTAAGATTCTGGGGTCAATTTTGGTCCCCTTCTGACACCCCAGATCCTCTCAATGTGCCTGCTGCTGCTAAGCTAAATGGTGGTATGAAGTAATTTATTTGGGATCAGGGTTAAAGTGTTAACGAGAATACCGCATTTCTCTGAAGCTCTGCAGAACTGAGAGCAGCATTCTCAGCTGAGAGAAAGAAAAAAACAAATTCTCAGCACATTCTGGAGCCAAGGAGCATATGGAGCCATTTTAGTCCATGGTTGCATAGCTTCTTCTCAGGTTTCAGTGGAGTAAATCTGAAGGGCAGTTTGAATCCTAACACATGTGCAGGAAGTCCCTGCATTCAGGATTACTGTAAGAGTAGGTTAATTGGAGCCCTTCTCCAGTGAGGTGCTGAGAGCCCTCAGCTCTGCTTGGAGTTTAGAGCACTGGTATGTTTAGCACCTTGAAGGATTAGGCTTCTAAATGTTTCTTCTGCTGATAGCACACTTGCTAGGAGGATTGATTTGACAAGGGTAGCAATGTATGGCCATTAAATTGTTTGCAGATTTGACCTATCTGTCCATAATAAGAAATAATATCTGAAGTGCCATAACTCTGTCAAATATTTGAAAGGAATACTTGTTTAAAGATTGAATGCATTATGTAATCTCATAATGTCAGATTAGGACATAAAAGTATGGAACATGACACAGAGCAGCATTACAAGACATACTAGGTCAGAAACTGTATAAACAATTTCTTCTGGACCTCTCACATGTTATCAGTTTGAGAAGTGACTATGATGCATTTCAAATTTCTTCTGGCAGCTGGAGACAAAATAATGTGGCAAAAAAGTGACTAGAAATATCATCCAGGGGCTCTTGAAAAATAATTTTTCTATAGCAAAACAGTACAGAGCTTCAGATTTTGTCCTGATGTGAGAGAACCTATGGGGAAAACGAGAAGAGAGAAAGAAGAGCAGAACAATCAAGACCAAGGCAAAGTAACAGAGCTTAGTCCTCTGTGCCAGCAACTGAACTGCAGTTCCCAGTTAACAGCCCCAAACCAATTAATAACAAACTAAATGTAAAAACCTGTTACCTATAACCAGTACAAGGGCTTAAGAGCATCTAACACTTATGCCTATGACTTCATAAGCCCCACTTTTCTCCTTTTGGATTTATTTTTATTATATGCTAGTTGCCTACGTATGAGACTACCTAGGCAAGATAAATATCTTTCACTTTGAAAGATGTATTTGGTTTCTTTTAGGTATGAAGAACTTTGGAATTTGGGGAAATAGAAAAGCAAAAGAAATTCCTACAAACTAAATCTAAAATTGAGACAGACATGAAAAGACAGAGCTGAGAGGAGAAAAGGAAATAAACCAGCAATTAAATAAACAGTGATCATTTTTTCTGAGAGTCATAATAAAGAAAAATTATTTTAGCGTTCCTTAAGTGACAACTAGTAGAAAAATAGGTAGCAGTTAAAAAAGTAACAACTGAACATGCTAGGCTGGTGAACATCAGCAGGCATTGCTTTTTCTGTGATTTCCTTTTTATGTTTAATCTTCACAATTTTTATGACCTTATTCAATTCAAAGTGTGCATAAATGTCCATATGTATATAAAAGTTTATATGAATGTCACATGCAGCATTTTTGTGAATTAAAACTGAATCAAGCAGAAGCATATGGTGGGCACCTTCAGCAACATCTGCCTTGGCCAGTGCGGAATAACAGCTCACAAATCAGTGATTGAAAAAGAAATTATTTTCACTCTCACATCCCACCCCCACCAACAAGCAGGGCTGAGAGCAGCAGAGGGGTTTCAATGAAGCTGGACCAGGGTGCAGACCAGCTTCCACTCAGCTCTGCAAAACTGTGTGTGGTGAAAGGACTGCAGCCCTCCAAAAGACCTCAGAAATGAAGAGTTCAGCCCTGTCAAAGCAGCACTAGTGTGACACCCCTTCTTGAAGGAACTGGGGTATAGCAGGAAAGTGGCACCCAGATCCTGCCTCTGTGGTGCTGCCATGATGCTGTGCCTTGGGGAAAGGGTGACAGGAGATGGATGCCAAGAGATGGCTCTGACAGGGACCAGCTGAGCAGACCCCAGGGTTTTGTCTTGCTTGCCTTGGCACAGCCGGTGCCAAGCTGGTCTTGCACCCCGGGAGCCAGAGTTTCAGTGAGAAATGTGCAAGCGCTGCTCTGCTGGGCACAGCGGAGTTTGAGCGGGTTTGTCTCCCTCTGTGAGCCACGTGGGCATGTGAAACATGGGCACACAGTGCACAGTGTGTGTGAACAGAGCAGGAGCTGTGAGCTCTCTGTGCTTCTCTGCTCCCAGCACTGGTCTCAGCCCCTGCTGGCTGCCCTGGCCCCGGCAGCCTGGGCCCTGGCTCTCCCCTGGCCCCGGCAGCCTGGGCCCTGGCTCTCCCCTGGCCCCGGCAGCCTGGGCCCTGGCTCTCCCCTGGCCCCGGCAGCCTGGGTCCTGGCTCTCCCCTGGCCCCGGCAGCCTGGGCCCTGGCTCTCCCCTGGCCCCGGCAGCCTGGGCCCTGGCTCTCCCCTGGCCCCGGCAGCCTGGGCCCTGGCTCTCCCCTGGCCCCAGCAGCCTGGGCCCTGGCTCTCCCCTCGTTCTCCCCTGGCCCCAGCAGGCTGTGCCCTGCCTCAGCAGGCCGTGCCCTGGCTCTCTGCACAGGTGGCATCTCCCAGCACTTCGCTGCTGCCCCAGTACAAGCTGCTGACAGCACTGCTGCAAGCCTGGGACCCGCACTTGTCTCGAGGGACAGGTGATGCCTCCCACCTTCCCCTCTCTGTGCCTCCCCATGCAGGAGCTGTGCAGAGCAGGGCTGTTGGGGAGCTGGGACCAAGCCATGCTGAGCAGCCTTAGCCTTGGTAGGGGCCTGTGCAGGACACAGCACTCACCACAAATGCAGGGAGTCCCCATGGATGGCTGCTCTCTGAAACCTGTCAGCCAGCACCTCCACATCAGCAGATGCTAACTGGGTCAGCATTATGTTGCATTAGATGTAATAATGCTTTGTTCACTCCTTTTTCTTGCTAATAACTAGCTGCTTCCTTACATCCCTTCTGGTCAGCCCTGTCTGTCAAATGACAAGTCTGTCAAAATATACATTATTCAAAAATGGACCTGTTGCCAGCTCTGTGAGGCTGGGGGATGGGTTCCTGTATCATATCACTCTTCCCCTCCATACATCTCAATTTCCTGCTTTCTGCATGATTAATGCACATTTGCTTCCCTCTACATAATGTAGACAGCAAAGAATGAATTATGCTGCTTCATTACATTAACAGGTAACATGTCTTTCCCTACCTATATATACTAATCACTGCTTTCTTGTGCCTTATGTTTGTAAATGAACTAGATAGAAAGAGTAAATACAGAATAATGGCATGTTGTGCTCCTGTAATGTAATAGAAATCAGAGAGGGGCAAGAAAGCATCTCTCCTACTCCAGAGTTAGTTTAGTAAATTTCCATAACTTTAAAGTCACCCTATCCTCATAACACTGACATTTGACCTTTGATGTTGAGCTTCAGTAGTTTTTACTAAATTCAGGGAAAAGAAGATAGACCTTTGTTGCAGTTGATATAAATTGGACACAAGGGACTGAAAACAACTAATCTATACATTAGAAATGTAGACTACAAGATAATGTTCACATATGGTTAATTTCTGACAAAACTTAATACCAGATAAATAAGCCAATATTGGCACTCTCAGACCAACTCCAATATTGTATCTGTAAATAACAATATTATGCTAACTTGAACACATTAATAGCTTGAAAACAGGGAGCAATAGCAGATGCTATAAAATACACAGAATCAATTCTGTTTGGACATTTATTGTATTAATACTATTTTCAATTTATTTAGCAGCAAAGTGCTTTTATTACTGACTGCTGCCTAAGTATGAATGAGAATGGATGCGGGTGGTGTACATGTGCGTATTAGCTGTTCTTCCCGGCTTAAAAATTCCCTAAGAGGACACACTACCATGTTTTAACCACACCTAGCAGCAGTGTATAATATGCCATACAGGCACAACACAAGAGAATACTGATGCCACAGATCCACTCATAATTTTGCTAGAGGGAATAAAGGCATTATTAGCCAAATACAGTTTGATTGGAAAAATTATCTCTGGTCCTTGAGAAATGTCATGGGATGTTTAAGCAGAAGTAAGAAACCAGTTGTTGGTAGTTGTTTGTCTTTTTTTCCTCTCTTACTTCACAGAGCCTCCAGAAGGTTATGTAGAAAGAAAATCAATTAAATAAAAATGGACAATGATAAAGAAGTCAAGAGAGCAATTTTAAAATCAATACATTTCTTCAAAAGAAGCTCTCAAGGTGGTTGCAGAATATGGAACAGAAGCCTGACATAGCAAGCAGACACAATGTTAAGAACCAAAAGAAGATCCCAAAATACTTTCATGTTTATCAGAAAGGATGGCATGGAAAGATTTGTAGTCAAGGTCAATCGAACCCAATCCTCTACTGCCTACCCTGACTCCTGGAGGACAGGTAATAAAGTTTCAGACACCAAGCCATGTCTTTAAATGGACAATGTTTGTGTTTGAAGAACCCAGAACTTAAAGAACCATCCAAGAACAAACTTTTGTGGTAGCAAACATCAGCAGATGTATCACCAACTTCTGCTCTAAGTACAAGACACAATTATTCAATCTTCCAATAAACACATCATACATACACCAGCTGCCACCAAACCCGACATTTGAACAATAAAACTCTGCCAAAGCAAAATATTCCATTATGCATGCAATTTTCTCTCCAAGAAGAGGACTGAAGAAAGGACAGACTCCATGTGAAATGTTAGTAATTAGCCATCAATTATGCACTTTGGTTGGTTTGATGCACTTTTGGTTGGTTCTCAATGTGGCAAGAACAGTAAAAGCTTATACTGACTAATAGAGAAATCAAAAAAAAAAAAGCTTCAACAAAAAATGAACTTCATCTTAATGCTTGCTTACAAGCTGATGGGCAACTTTATGAAGCCATCAGAGATCAAAAGAACTTAAATCATCATAAAATATAGTGATGTCAAACTATTTCACTTAAAAAATAATTGGCAGAAAAAGGTCTTAAAAAATGAACAGTAAGTTGATACACTTAGCTGTGCTTTAGTGCTGCCTCTAAATTTGCAAACTGTAAAACTCAGTCCAGAAAATATCTTGACCTCTTCTTCTGTGAGGATTAAGGCAGAATTAAATGAGACTCAAGTAGTCAGGTAGAGTATTTAGGTAAATAATTCTTAGCCATATTCACTTCTCATTTCAAAACCATTTTTGTTTTACTGCAAATTCATGATTCTGTAAACACAGTCAAGAAGATGACTTTAAAGAAATTCCTTTTTGTTTTCTGGTGCAAAACATCTGTGCAGTGATACAGCATGACAAGCACGAGGCGTGCAAACACAGCTCGAAGCAACTGGCACTTCTGTCAGCACTGAAAGCCCTGATGTCATCCAGCATTTGTGGTAAGCCCCAAATATCCCTCTTGCAGCAAAACATTTGTTGCCTACTTCCTATGGAATTTCTGAGCAGGAATCTGGCCCAGCTATATCATGTTCTATTTCTTCCCTTAAACAAGGTTTTCTTTTTTGAATTCTTCAGTATCAAATGCTCTCAAGTTCACATGTTACTTAAATATTTGGAAGTCCTACCTCTTCCCAAAACCAGACTTGTTGACTTTTCTTTCAGCTATTACTATTTGCAGATTTCTCATCCATGCTCATGCTGATGAAAGAAAACAATGTTCTAATATTCCTTTTAACCAATTCAGTATCTTCATTGATTTAGTCACACAAAAAAATTGTAATGACTTCTTTTAAATTAAATTTTTATTTGTGTGTAAGGTGCACTTCTAGATCATTAACACTGAATCTTTAATACAGTCACTTTGCTTTTAGAAGCTGACATCTCACCAACAGAGCATGTTTTTCCACAGGTAGTGGCCAAATTCTATAGTCATTGATGCCTTTTTGGGGCTACCTAAAAACAGAGGCCAGACCAAATGAAGGGAATTAAAAGTGGTTACATTTATTGAAGGGCCTTGAGGTACATTTTGGGCAGGCAAAGCCCCCCAGGGGCTACACCCAAAATGCATGATGGGTCATGGGTTTTCACACTTTTGTAAGCTTGGTGTATTTGCATATTGGGGATTAATCTTCCAATTACAGCTCCAGGCAATGAAGTAATTTTCCCCAGGTTTGCTCCCCCTACAACTCACTTTTGTTTATATTTCTCAGAGCCTGGGACAGTGAGGTGTCCCTGCTGACCAGTAGCTAACACTCTATGGAGTTTAGAGTTTTACACTAAAGAATTGTAAGGTTATGAATATATGAAAAACATAAAAGCTAAAATCTTAAATCATCATCATTCCAGAGACAGTATTGATGATACTTTATGTCCAGCTCTCCTGTGGCTCAGTCTCTGGGGTCTTGGTTGTGTGCTACTGCATAGGCATCAATAAGCACATTAATCTGGCAGCATCATTACCAGGAACAGACTCCAGGACAACACTAAATCTCAAAAAATATTTTCCATAAAATACAATGATTTCTGACGTTAATTTTGTATAAAGTCCTCTCTTTTTTTTTAAGCTGCTGTCTGAATGCCAGATGTTTGTGATTTGGTCATGCCAGCAATGATGTCTGGGATCAGCAAAACTCTAAAAAAACCACACAGAATTTAGGCCAAAAAAAACCCCAAAGACCAAATGAGTCTTATATTTCAACATTTAAATTTCAACATATACATTGCAGACATTTGAAAGTAATATTCCCTCATCCTTTCCATGTAGACCTGTGACATGTAAATAAGAAAGCTGAAAACCCAACACAAGGAAACAGAACAAATTATTAATCCTTCCCTTCAGCAAGTTAAATTTCACTCTGCTAAATTAGTTGGCTTTCAAAGTTTACTCCAGGGGAATCATGTAAGTTTGGAGGGGTTATCTCAAGAAACAATTATGAAAACGGATATGAAAAATGTAAGTGGGCTAGTAGAGTGGATGGGCACAGAGAGCATTGTCTAGTTACCTTATAGGAAGTTCTTTGAAAGGGGGAACTGCCACCACCTCCACATAAGATTACATTTTGTGCTGACTGATTATTTACTCAAAGGGACTCAGCCTCAGCAGGAATGTGTGTGGATAGAAGGAGGAAATATTCCTCACAACCCATTACAAAGAGCGCTGCACCAGCTTGGACAGGGAACAAAAAGGAGGCAATACAGAAAGATGCTGCTTTTTTCAAGATGGTCCAAGTTAAGGTACAGAGAGAGCACTGCCCCGCTGACACAAGTAGTCTTTAGAGTAGAAAATATTTCAAACCACCCCAGACACATGAATGGAGATTACACAGATGTCTAAGAACTGTAGCTCAGCTCCAGAGCATCTTCTCTCTGGTACTTCAAACACACAGGGTTTCTGTCACAATGACCTCTTACAGCTGAAGAATAAGAAAAGGACTAGTTCAAGTAGAAAAGACAAATGACTGTGTGGCTTCTTTAAAAAGAATTCTTTTGGAGTCAGCATGGAGTGCTTCCTTGCACAGCTAGGGATCATTTGCTCCTGCAGACTTGGGGTCGATTGCCTCACCAGAGTGCATTCAGGGCCCGGCCTTACAGACTGTCCTGGAACAAACACTTTTCCTTATTATGGAGGTTTTACTAAGGTTGATTAGTGCTACACAAATTTATAAAACCTATGATATGGGCTACCTTGTAGCATGGTTGCTGATTGTGATTGAATGAGTAGACAGAGGTCCACTAAAAAGCCTCCCCCAGTTTCTCAAGCTGTGAAAGGACAGAGTTAGTGCCCTGTACAAGAAAGATTCAAACACATCTCAGAGCAGATGTAACTTTGCTAACAGCCACAGGCACATCCTCACCAGTGTGGTTCTTGTGACATGGTGATCTGACTAATATCTGAAGACACTTTACATGCTGGCTGCATTGATAGAGAGCAGGAAGTGTAACCTTTGACCAGAGAGTAATAGCACTGTGAGCTTTTCTGCAAACAAAACCTAGAGGAATTAATGTCCAGTATCAGTCACAAAGTGCATTTAGGACTCTCTATAAATCTAACTGAAGCATTTAATGAAATTATCATCTTCCTGTGTAATTTGAAACAGATGTAAGAGTTTTGCCAAAACAAAAAGGATGTTTAAACTCCCAGAGCACTAGGGTTAGAACCAGCAGTGTATGACACTGAAGGGTAGGGGGCTTTCACAGGCTCTAATCTGGTATCTCTAATCCATGTGTGGGACTTCAGGGTCTGGAAGAGCCACCCCTGGATGGGTCTCCCACCATCAACATGCTGAACAGAGACCAGTTATCTCCAATCATTTGGAAGTCCTGAGGAGAGCAGACTTATCCTGTCTTTAAATAAGAAACCACCATTCACTTCCCATTTTGTGTGTCCCTTGGTTTTCACACTCCCATGATATATCACAGTTCACACATCAGATTATTTTTCTGCCACATGAAAAGTTCAGATTCAGTTTGCTCTAGCTCTTCCTCATCTGAGTCATTAAAAATCTCTCTGCTCCATTTCCCATCTCTCCAAGGAGCATCAGAGCAGGATTGCATCTGAATACTGTGGAATAGTCAATGGCTACTACTGCAAATGGGAGTGGTTGCTCTTTTTTTTTTCCCCCACTGTATGTTCTGGTACTAAGCATATCTATAAAAACTAACTCAAAAAATCAGCATGCAGGCTCAAGTATAAATATTCCTAAATGAGAGATGGACCAAGAAACACATTATAAATTGTTTTCTATTAACTAATTAAAGATCGCTTATTCTACTAAAGTGTTTGGTGTCAGCTAGGTTGTTTCTTTCTTCATTTGAAGAAGACAAATTTAGCTTATTCCCTACCTAAATTTCATCATGATAGTCAATTTTAATTTTGATTTTCTATTTAATCTGATTTTATCATGACTTTTTAAATTGTCATATCTGAGCTCCCTAATGTGAAGCTTTTTTATGACCTCGCTGAAAATCTCTTTCTGGTGTCAGAACCCCTGTGTGAGCAGGTGTTACATGCTTTGGCAGTGATAGAATTATTCTTTCATAGTCTACAGAAGCTCTTAAGCTGCCTTCATCCCCATAGCATCTAAACTCCATTGAGTAGCACATTACCTGACAAGACCAACATCCATCATCTCTGCCTCGCTCTCCTCTCTGGAAAAGAGTGCATGCAGGGCAGTGCATGGTTTGGGTGGGCTTTGCACTGTTTTATTTTTAAATGTCCCTGCCTCTAGTTATGTACCTTGGAAAAATTCTCCTGTCACACACAGCAGAGGCTGCAGAGAAGTTTCTAAAGGTTTTTCATTCCTGCCATTATTTACATTTGTGTCTCCAGTCAGTCTCTATCTCGTCCAGAAATTAAGTTTATCATGACAAACATTCTAGTACAAGCATTAAAAAGGGCCCCTTTATTCAGAGCATTTTATTCTGATGAATCTTCTGTATCTACAGTAGAAAGTGCTTTCCAAACTTAACATTATTTTTGTATTGTGTCCCAAGTATGCATAACACTTGTTGCTAGAACAATTACTCCTTACTGGTAAAAGCACATCCAGCTGAAGCTTCACCAGTGAGTAAAAGCTGCTGTTAAAAACCATCTTTAACTTTCTGGCTTACTTGTGGTTTTACTCATTTAGCTTGATATTCTAGGAACACCTTCAAGCTAAGGGGATGATAATACTGATGATAATGGAGCAGTCCAGTGCAACACTTGCTTGCTTGCTTGTTACTCCACCTTGCAGAGCTGCAGTCACTCTGTTATTAAGAGATGTCATGAAAACAAAATATAATTGCAGATGAATATCTTGGCAGTGTAATTGGGTTAACTTCAAAAGCCCTGTAGAGGTAGCACTCCCTCACCACACTTGTAAGATGGATTAGGAAAGCTGTATAACTATCCATCCATGATATGATTATCCTGTGATTGTATCCCCTTATCTCACTCATGGTTTTAACTTCCAGGGCACTCCTCCTCAGTCCTGGCTCACTGCCACTCTTCCTCAGGGAGAGGAGCTGCCAAGTCCTCTGGCACTCTGCAACCCTTGTGGCGAGATACAGCATCCCATCAAACAGGAAACAGACCCATCAAATATACAGATGATAAAATGCTGCTGGACCACAGGAGTTCTCATCTAATCTAATATTGTCTGTGTTAATCACAGCCCAGTGAAATACCAACTCATGTGATGTTTTTTACCAGTTGTGGTGCATTCATAAACCTCTGTTCTTAAACTCTGGGGATTTCTTGAAGAACACAGACAAATTTTGACATTATTTTGTCGCTCCATGGAAACAGGATTCAAATATATAAGGCATCAAAACCATGAGAATGCAAAGAGAACCCAAAATATATTACTTTAAAGAAAATTTCATTAACTGTGAAGGGCTAGAGTTGTGATTTTTGAATTCTTAGCTTGGATATTGCTGACGTTGCCAAGTATGAAATAGTCCCTGCTGACAGACCTATAAGGAGAACTTGAACTGGGAATTGTCATACATCCCAACTTCCCCTGCTTTGTTTGGAGCAAGTCAGCTTTCCTTTTCTTATTTCACAAGAAATCCCCATTAATTATCCCCCTGACTTGTCACAAAGACACTTGTACCATTTCCTGTTGGATTTCACCCTCCACTCCCCGTGCAATGGGCAAAGGAATTTTTATGCTCTGATTTCTTCCCACCACCGCTGTTCTTCTGCTCTGTGCCCACCTCTCACAGCTCCTTCCCTTTCTTCTGCTGGCTGGCTTTGCTCCATCCATCCCTCATTCTCCATGCTCACCCTCCTCCCACACCTCCTGTGCTCTCCCTCCCCTCCATTCTGCCTCCCTGTCCCTCCAGCAGCAGAAATCAAACCCACAGCCCTGTCCCTGCTGCTATGGCAGAGCTCTGGTCAGCTCAGCTCAGGGGCTGCGGGCAGAGCAGGGCACCGAGGGGACAGGGGGACAGGTGGGACAGAGGGGACAGGGGGACAGGTGAGATAGGTGGGACAGAGGGGACGGAGCAGGGAGGTGGCACAAAGGGGGCACCAAGGCACAGGGACAGCCTGTGGTGACACCGGGCGTGTTCCACACGGCAGCTCCAGGGAACACGAGCTGCTCCCGGCTCTGGGACTGCACCATGGCCATCCCTTTGTCCATGAGCACAGCAGCTGACTCGCTACCTTACAAACACTGGGATATCCCAAAGATGAAAGGAAAAAATGCACACTGCACTTATAGTCTTGTAATTAGCATTTGGCAGCAGAGAACCCATTAAAAAATGACTTTCCTGTGGGCAAATATGTACTGAAAGCACAATGTGGCCTTTGAATACTATTGACCCAATAGTCCAAAGAAAACAAAGGAAGAAGTGCTGTTAACTTCCCATGGGCTGTGATGTGGGAGCTCCCAGTTACACTCCTGTGTTCTGAGACTCTCAGCCTGTTTGCTCTGCCCCTGGGAATCTCCAGCACAGGTGCATTTCCAAAACTTCACCTCGCTTTTTTGTAAGGAGATCACATTATGGTGAACAGCCTTGGTGTGCAGCAGCAAAAATACACATTCTTGAGAATGTCTTGTATCCCACTGTGAGAAATACTGACTGGATGTTGCACTGCAATGAAGACCCTGCCCTGTAGCTTACCATATCAAAAGCCACACACCCCACAGGCAGTTTGGGCACTGACGCATCTGCATTGATCCTGATGTTGTTTCAAGCCCACTCAGTATGATCCTGAGCTGTCATTCCCAATCACACATGGTCTTCCCATCACCCCAATCAAGGAACCTGCCTACTGACCCACTAGAGCAAAGACAGGAAAAGGGAAAATGAGTCAGAGAAAGTAACCAAATTTTTTACTTTTATATCTTTGTTCCACTAGATGTTTACAGAACTGAAACAGCCTTAATTAAGGCTCTAATAGGCAGCCTTTCTATAAAGTCACCTCTTCTATAAAGAAGAGGAGAAATGTGTTCTGGCCAATGCCAAATTAATCTGTAACTTTTGCTGCCACATGAGTCACAGCGGATATTCCACAATAATCCTGATATAGGGTGCTGGGAATCCGGCATTCAGTGAGTTATGATCTATATTCATTTTACATATAATTTTCTGTGGAATTCTCTGTTCTCATGCAATCTGCAAGGAATCCAGTCAGGAAAAGCACCAGAACTGATTCTTCTATAGGCCAATACCAGCAAACAATTTTAACTCCTATTAAAGTAGCTTTGTTGCTTGATCAGATTTTCTGGAGACCAGCATACAACCATTACAGCCAAGATCAGCCCTATGTGGGTAATCCTTCAGAATTGAACCCTGAAATGAGCAGGGTAACCTGTTATGGTGTTTCTGGATCAGAAAAGGAAAAACTAAAGATCATTTTAGACAATTCCATACATTTCTGAAGAGGAAACTCTCCTACCTGGAAAGTCTGTGAGAACCAGGGTAACTTAACAGAGTTCTGCATTCTCACCATCCCAGGTACTGTCAGTATAAGCAGGTTTTTTTTTTGCCTAGCTCAGGTCTTTTATATGACCTTCCCATGTTTGTGTAAAAAAAGTGCCTCAGTTGCATGGTAAGCCTTGCAGAAATATTATGCTCTGAATGGCATTTTTTAACACTCTACAAAGGTCTAGATGACACAAGAGGGCTTAAACTTCCCCTTTGTAAAAATCCAATAGACTGTTTATACTTAGTATAAAACCTAGTAACCTTTTAGGACATTTATCTTGGTACAGCCACATTACAAAAATGTTACTTTTTTTCCCTTTTGATATATTTCCTATAGAGATTACAAAGTTTATGTTAATGTTAAGAGGGAAAAATCCTTCACCTTCTTTTGGGCATACAGGGGAGTGTGGAACTGACAATGTGCTTTCTGTCACAGGCTTTTTATCAAATCCTATTATGTCCAACTCTTAGGATATCTGAATACTAGGGAGAATTTCATACTCAGCAGCCTGATACATATGGTCATCTGTCTTCAGGCCAGTGCAAGGGATGACAGAGTTTCTCCAGCATCATTGTAATGATTATTCTCCCGCTTTGGCCCAGAAGCAGAATGTTGTTGCCTCAAGATGCATAGGAGACCTGATCACTAACCTAAATTCTCAAAATATTTCTTTATCTTTCTTTGTTGAAACCTACAGTGCTGGGGAGGTAAGGCACCTTCTGCAGACAAAAATGCAGCACTGCACTGACTGGAAATTACATAGTCACTAGTAAATAGCAAATGCACCAGTGCTGTGGTGTATCAACACTGTGATGTCTCTGTGGGGATATGGCACAAATGGACAAAGGGAGAGATCTCTGACACCATTTAAAGCTCATTCAAAATATCATGTTAGCCTACAATACCCACACTTTATCAAATGGATGCTTTAAGACGAAGTCCTGAATGCTGATTATGCTTGCAATGTTGATGGGACTGCTCTCACTGTGCAGCCCTGTTCTGCTTTGACTGGAAAAATATTTCAGGCTGAGTTCATCCTCACTGTCTCTAGTAAAATTAACATTAAAGCTAGAGCCTATTCTTGGCCTATTTGTTTTGATTCTCATTTTAAAAAATAGAGTGCACTTTAGAGATAACTGCTTCCCCTATAAGACATAGTCTGATAATGAAAACATCATTAATCTATGGTATGGAGACAGATAGATCTGTGACAAAATGCCTTGTAAATGGCTCTAACAGAGTAATATTGACTGATTCTGTCAATACTCAGTCAGGAATTTGTTGCAATATCACAGAATCATGGAACAGTTCAACTTGGAGGGACCTCTGGGACATCATCTGATCCAGCCTCGTACTCAAACCAAGCCCAACTAGATGGGTTTCCTCAGGACCTTGTCTTGTCAAGCTCTGACTGCCTCCAAGGAAGGACACTTGGCCTCTCTGGGCCCCTACTCCAGTGTTTAACCACCCTCAGGGTGAATTTAAAAAATTTTTTTTTTTTACATCTCGTAAAATTCTCACATGTCATAACTTGCATTTGTTGCCTTTTGGTCATATCACCGTGTGCCTCTGAGAAGAGTCTGTCTTCTCCACAGCCTAGGTTGTCCTAGACAGCAACAACATCCCTCTTCCTGCTCTTCCCTCAGCCTCTGGAGTACCTCAGGTGCTCCAGAGGCCACCCTGGAGGGCTCTGCTGGGCTCATTCCAGCATACCAACATCCAGAACACTCAAAACACCCACCCTGGTGCAGTGGGAATAACCACTGCTCTTGTGCAGGGGGCTAAAGTCTTGCTACAAAGGCAACAGTATGTTGTTTGCCTTGTTTACCACAAAACCACACTGCTGTCTGCTTTTCAGCTCCTTGTCAGCTGGGATCTTCAGGCCTTTCTTTTTGCAGCCCTGCTCCCCCTGTCCAGTCCCTAGAGCTGCCTGGGACTATTTTGTCCTATCTGCAAGGAGCTTCTCTACCCTGCACTGAAACCCTTGGGTCCCTGCCAGCCCCTCTCTTCAGCTGAGGTCCCCCAGGAGGGCATCAGCATCATCCCAGTGCTCCAGCACACAGCACATGGGCTGATCCCCAGAGCTTTGTGCCATGCACAAACTCACAGATCACACACACCAGCCCTGCCACTGCCTGGCTGTCAGGGATGTTGAGTCTCCTGGCCACAGTGCCAACGCCTGCTGGGGGATTTTGCACCTCTGAACATTGGGCCAGCCAATTTTCCTCTTGCCTTAACACCCATTTACTCAGGGCAAAGCTACAATTTCCCATACAAGCATACTACAGGAGACTTTGACACGGGCCAAAGCCAAAGCAGACCCCATCCACATAGTGAATAGCTCTCCTCACATTCACATAGTTATTTATCTTGCCAGATCAGTCAGACTTCTGCAGATCAGAATGGCTGCTCTTGTCTTCCAGAGAGGTTGCCCTTTAAGATAAAATATTAATGTCAATATGTATGTATTTTGAACACTGCTTAGGAGAGTACACTCAATTTATCATATTTAAATAATTAGGAGTTGGAAGACTTACTCTAAGGAAGGTTCTTCTTTGGTGTGCCTGCTCCTGTCTACTGGTTTCTCATTCAGAAAACAGAGAAACAGCACAAACAAAATCAATGCAAGCTTGTCACCAAAAACTGCGCATTCATGCTGTCTTGGGCAAAGGCAGTTTCTTTTGGGGACGTTTCAGCAACATTGCAGGTGCTGACAGCCACCTGGAAAAGAGAATTATTGTATAAGCTTTGAACAGGATGAATTGCAACGGGAATGAATTGCAACAAGAATGAATTGCAAATCATCAGGTCTTCCCCACAAAAAGGAGACTACAAAGATAAGATTAGTTGAATGACAGTCACAGTACACTACATCCAAATGCAGTTGGAATGTATATTTTTTCCTTTTTAATCCCTCATCTCTCAGGTCTGGCTTTTCACTTGTGTGGAGACTTCTTAATTAAAAAGCAGATATTGGCCTGAATGAAAGATTTTAGGGAATAATTTTTACAGAATATTGATTATATGGCACTACAAAGAAACTCCCATGAAACAAAGATGTGTTTAGGAAGTGATTCATGATCAGTGTGAAAATGCAGTTAATGCATTTGGGCTACTCTGGGCCACCTAGGGAGCACCTGTTGCTTTATCAGAATAGAATACACTTAAAAGAAGTTGTTATTTCTGTTTGAACTACATTATTTTTGATGGTGATAAAAATCATAGATGGCGAATTCTGCCACTATCTACACTCTGAACAAGTTTCCTTTTTGGCAGAACCATGACTTGGACAAGCTCCTGGCCACGTGGGCAGAGCTGCTCATCCCTCTGACCCGTGGGCTGGAGTGGGAGAGCCAACAGGGCTCCAGGTGAGAGCCAGACTGCAGATCCCAACAGAGCACAGACCCTTTGGAGCACTTCACACACACGCTGTGAGGATAAATAAAACATGAAGCACAGAGCCACAGTAGCTCCAATTAGGAGCAGCAGCACACTTTGTGAGATGGAACTACACTGCCATAGAAACAAAGCACATTTTCATGCTTTTCCAAATATTTGTGGATATAGCAAAGGGGAGATTAAACAACATAGGGTGAAAGCACTAAAGTTATTTTCCTCCTTTTTTACTAAAGAAAAGTTTAGAAGGAGCTGCAGCTGTGATTACATGTAGAGGAAAATTCCAACAATGTGGTAAATTATTAATTAATATTGATGCACTATCAATCAGCAGAGTGCATTTCTGGAGTATCCAAAGTTAGAGAGAAGCTAATTAGCAGTCTGGAGTGAAGGCCATTTGAGAGGGCACAGCAGAGACCTTGGCATGGATTTACAGTGGTGCTTATTTAGAGATCTTATGGGTGCATGGGATCTGTACATTCAGTGGTTTCAGAAAGTTACTTACTTGCTGCTTCATAGGGAAAAAGTAAACCTGAGCAGACAGAAGTTTCCCCAGGTCAGCTGAAATGGAAATGCCTACACTGGACCAGAAGAGGAGGTCCTTCAGACCAATCCATCACATCACTTCCAGAATTGCTCATTTGAGGTAAGAAAAACTATAGCTAGGTTATTTAGCCAAGTAAATACTGGATTTCAATTCAACCCTCTAGAGCATGTTTCTCTGCCTGGGCAATATAAAAATATCCCTACTACAACAGTTAAAGACTGTTAAAGATTTTGGATATTAAGTAAACAGAGCCACATGCATACTTGTTTTCTCCTGACATAACATCTATTGCACAGCAACACAGATTAATTACAATGGTTTCAGGAGTTTTCCTACAGTATTTACAGCATTAAGATTCATCTGAGTGCTTACTGAAAGCAATAACTTTTGAGAATATTAGAATAGTAATGTCTGAGTTTCAAAATTACATTTTTGAAATGAAAAGACATGTCCATAGACAAAATTTTACTTATGATGACATAATTTCAAGCAATAAATCCACCATTTGTTTTTCTTGCTAAAACGATGCCTGATGACAGCCACTTTATTGGAGTGATTTGATTAATATTGTTCTAAAGCCAGTTGTCAAAATCAACTCTCCTCCTTTTCTTTAAACATTCCTGTAAGGGTTAATGCCTGCCTTGTGCAGGTCCATTCACATTTCCTACTCAACTTCATTCAGAAGTGAAAAATAAAAGTAGATTTGAAATTGTAATTCAGATTTCATTTTAAACTGCTTATCTCTGTTCGTCTTCTGATTAAACATAATTTTTTTGGAACCCAAATGTCACGTTATCTTTATGACCAGCCGCTCCATGGCAGCAGTAAAAGCTCGAAGGTTTACTGAAAAAGGGTTCCCCTTACTGGTGTCTCGGTGCACTGCAGCGCTCGATGTGCTCTGCTCTATGGCTCCAGAGCGCTGAAATCATTTAACCAGGAGCAGCTGCCGGCTGTGTCCTGATCCGGGGACCCCTCAGGCAGCCTTTGTTCAGCGCCTGTGCGTGTGTTTAACAAACATATGCCAGATCAGCAATAAATACGGGCTACTGCTGGCTGCATTTGCCGGTGCCTTCATGATATTTGATACTTTTCCATAGGAGGGACATGTTTGTGTCATGTGTGTCAGCAAATGTTTTGTGCTAAGATCCCAATCAGCATTTACAGCTACAATACAGACATGTCATAGTTCTGTAGGATGGCTGAAAGGTTTTATTGGCGTTTACACAGAGTGGCTACAAAAATGACTGAGTGACAATTATTTAAGTCATCCCATAAATGCTGCTGAAGCCATTATCCCCTGAGAGTCTGCACAGGGGATTCCAAACCTCACAGCTGCAGAGAGAGGGTGCCTTCCAGAGCAGGGGTCAGCTTCAGCAAGGCATTTTCACACTGTCCCACAAAGAACCCCACAGGGCAGAGCCCAGCAAATGGAGCTGATCCTTGAAGAGAAGATCCAGGGCTTACAACAGCTCTACCACAAACGTGTGGAATAAGTGTTCAAGTCCTGAAAGCTCAGTATTTCCCATTGCTAGTCCCAGTCTACCTTGCCAGAATAAGGAATATCCTATTTCTGGTTTTATATTAAAAAGGCCAGAAGAAACATACTTTTGCTTTCCATTTGGAACATTGGAAGAAACCTTCCTCCATTTCCCACGGCTTGCAACTAGGCACTTTACACTGAATTTGTTTCTGCTGGTATGGGTACAGCTATAACACACAGAGAGCACAAGTGGGAACGTCTGTAGATGCTCCCCTTCACACTGAAGGCAAATTGGTAACCTTGGTCTGGAAGGCTGCTGCAGCCAGGTCTGGGACTTAGAAAACAGGTGCCCAGGCTACCCAGCTCCTCAGCTGGGTATTGTACCATCACATCTACCCATCACAAGGTAGGCTCCCCTCTGACAGTGACAAGGACTGTTGGGAGTGTGAGATGAAGAATGCACAGTGCCCAGCAGCACTGGGGCAGAGCCACAGCCTCTGCACACCCTTGCTCTCACAGGCATTGCCTGCACATGCCCCACACTTACTCCCAGCCACACAGGCAGAGGTACAGACAGCTGGCTTGTCACAGAAGGCTCCTTCCCTGACAAGTGCTCTCCTATGGTCGGGGTACAAACAGCTCTACTTGTGCTCTCCTAAATGATTGCTGGATTGCAAAAAATAATTAAAAAACTCTCCTAGAACACAGCCCTTTACTACCCCCTCCACACAGCTCATACACATGGATGTGCCCCAATGCAGGCACAAGCCAGCTACCAAAGGTTTCCCAAACCAGCCAGCTCCCACTGTGCAAAGAGAGAAGAGTGCAGTGGGGCTGAACCTGCTGCAGCCCCAGCACCAGCAGCACAGCTGAGCCTGGCTCTTGCCAAGCACTGAGTGGCTCTTCCTATCCTGATTCCAGCCAAAGCAGAGCCCCAGGGAGGCCACAAGGCTTCCTGGGACTCCACTGCCACATCAGGCAAAGGCAGGAAATGTGAGCTGCCCAGACATCTCTTGAGCAATAATCATGGGGCTCCTTTTTAACACCCCTTGCTGTGGTGGGATCTCCCTTCTAAGTCCCACCTGCAGGTTTTTAAGGTCCGGAGCTGTGAGGTTTGGCTTTGGAGGCTGTATTTTTTAATCATTTCCAGTTTGAATGGAGAAAAGCCATTCCACAATGCCTGTATTTGAAATATTTTTTATTGTCAGGCACCAGAGGAAGATTCAGTGAATATAGTTCCCCAATTAACTACCAGGCTGGGATTCAGAAAATGCATGGAAACTGTATTTAGAAAACACATGTAACTTCTCAATTACACAACACCCTAAAATCACATTCTTATGTGAAGTTATTAAATTGTAAACTCCTGACCATTTTTGAGGATTTCCTCTTTCTTGTATGAGGTAGTAATGGCCCTGCAAATCCATGCTGGGCTTCTGAGTAATTCTCAGGCTAAATGCAGCTGAAGCAAGTCATAATACTAGAATGCTGCTAGGAAATAAACCAAAGCCCAACAGCCTGATGCTTCCTTTTTAGTCGTTATTCCTGTTATCACTTTTAAAACCGGTATTTTCAAGCAAAAATATGAAACTTCTAACACTTCTCTAGAATTTCATATTCTCTACTCCAAGCACTAATTTAAACAAGGATATTGTCAGGAGATTCCCGTGTCAGCTCTCAGGAGACTCAAGTTTTACTCAAGGAATATTTAATTTAAATTATGGTTGGTAGAAAAGCTTCAAGTGTTACTCTGCCCTGGCTGGCTTTCAAAGAAAGGATAATCTGTCCTACAAGTGGCCAAGAGTCTGAAGCATCTGTCTGGCCAGGATGTACATTGTAACTAATTTAGGCATCTGCTTTTGATGATGCCTTTTTGGACTGTTGTGGGAAGCATCCTGCACTAATAATCATGCATGCCATTTTTGGCAGTAGGCCTGTTTCCTTAATTACAGTAATTTCATTCATACAATCAATAAACACACATTTCCTTCCTAAATATATCTTGAAAAAATGTTAATTTAGATAGAGTAATAGAGTATTTGGCCATGCTATAATAATATTAAATCAATATTTGAAGGAGATTAGGGAACTTCATTGAGACTATCAATATCTTCACTAATGGATTAATAGTTTGTCACATACTTAACAATAATTAAAAAAAAATATCCATATTTAAGTCACATAGACCAACTAACCAGAAAAGTCTGGATTAAGGCTGCTTTTGGTCCCAAATCTGAAACACCCCCAGATATATAAAAGTAGAATGAAAAATTAAGTTTACTTTGGTACTTAGGATTTTCTAAGTCAGCTTCTTAACATTGTTTGAAGCATATTTTATGCTCTGGAGCACTTTAAAAAATGGCATGCTTTATTTCTGACTTTCTCACTTAACTAAGAAGTTTAACAACAGGCTTTAACACCAACAGAGAATTCCTTTCGAGAACTGCAGAATTTCAGATTAGATCCCCGCCAATCTACTCCAAAAAAGCACCTTTCTCTAAGCAGAAGCAAGGGAGCATAATCAGCCAGTGCCTATTTGTCTTTTGCTGGCACATGGCCTCTCCTCCCTGAGAGGCAGCAGTGAAGCTCTGGGTGTTTGGGGCAGTGGGAGCTCCCACAGCACCCTCAGGGCGGGCAGGTGCAGAGAGCTGCTCTTCAAACCACCCCACTCCCATTCTTCCAGCATCTCTGTCAGAGCTGATCTCCTGCCTCCCCACCCTGGAGAATCCCCTCTGGGCCTCAGATCACAAAATCCCGACTGCTGATGCTGTGCTGTGCCTGCAGCTTTGCCTTTCACTCCTCCATGGCAGAGAAGCTCAGAGAAATCTTTCACCAGAGCAGCCATGGCTGGTGGAGCCAGGGAGGGGGAGGAAAGGGTAAGAGAAGGGATAAGCAGCAGTTCTTGTCCTGTGCTGCAGATTTACTGCATTTTTAGCTGACTGTAGAAAATATCCTACTTTACAGCATTTATAGGAAGCTACCAGAATTTCTTGTTGTGTATAGTTTTCATTTATTTGGAAATTAATGTAGTCTACAGTGTATATAAATTTCACAAACTTAAAGCTGGCAAATACATAGCACACGCTTGAAAAGTACTGTGAAAGTCTCCCAAGGCTTGTTTTCCCCCCCCCCCCCCATCTAAAATCTGTATTGAAGGAAGCATCTGGTTGCCACTCTTAAATCTCTGCAAAATGATTCAGAAATGACCCATTTCTCATTTCCAAAAAGATGACTTAATTCTATCTGTGTGTTACTGCAAAGTGAGCATAAATTCCCCAATCTCTTCCTACTTATATTATTGTAAGTCAAGTGACTTCAGTGCAACTAATCCTGATTTACATCAGTGTAAGCCAAGAGAGACATAAGGGCTCTAAATTTCCTTCTGATAGTTATCCATTAGCCTATAAATCTCAGTACTCCTAAACTCATACAGCTCATTAATTTTTGAAGTGCTTGGGCCTATTTTTAGCAATATTCTTGAGCCAACCCTGGCAGTTGTGTCCCCTGATGCCACAAGAAGATGCCACTCTGAGGAGCTCAGTGTCAGCTCTGTGCCCATGCAGGACCATCCCTGCAAACTGCTCTGATGCCTTGCTGTGCGTGTCTTAGGGTGCCTGAGCACTTGCTCAGCCCTGTAATATTTGAACACTTATATTCACAGCTTCTGTAAATTCTTTCATTAATAAAAGTTACCAACTCAACCCCCCAGTTCTCAGTGCAGCACCTCTAAATATTCCCAAGGGAAAGGAGGAGCCCCAGAGGTCTCCAAGGAGCTCCCCCCCTTCCTTACAGCTCTCCAGGTAACATTTGGACACCTGCTAGGTGGAACAGGTATCAGAATGAAGCTGCAGCAACAATGTCAATCAATTCAGTAGCAGTTAAGAGATTGTTCAATACACTACAGGGAGTTTTCATCCACACTGCACCTTAGGAATCAAATGACATACTCATAAAACCAAGCATTAGAAGCATGGTATCACCAGAATGGTTTGTCCTGCCTCATCAGGTCTTTAAGTTACAACTTTAAGTCAGGTTCAAGGGTTTTAGAAAGTTGATAACCCTCTCCTCAATTGTTACAAGGCTCTGTGTCTAATAGTTGTTCATTAAAGAGTGATATCACTAGAGATTTAATGGTTTAAAAATCCCCTGCTGAGCCTCCCCATGCAAACAAATCTCCCTAAAGTGTCAGTTATGGGAAGTGATGTTATTTTTGTACAGGAAACTGAAATTATTGCCTGGCAAAACTTCAGCCTTACATCCCTCTACTTATAAATTTCTAAATTATGTAGTAACTTGTATTCACACAGTTTACATGTCAGCTGAAGGATTTAAAATAATATTTCGGAGCATTCTTAGAGCTGTAATACTTCAACCTTCCCCAATGCTGAGATACAATTCTTTTAAGAAGGAATACACTTTATCATTCTTTTGCCATCAGCACGCCACCACTGAATTTAGACAACATTATTCCCTTTCTGTAGTGAAACATAAGAAATTAAGTGATTTGTCTCAAGTCATGCACCAAGCCATGTATGTACACCCAGGAACTGAGTTTGGAATTGTTCATTCCCCATTTTTCTAATGTAAGTGGCCCAGTATGACAAGGACACATGTTCTAGCACTGTTACATTTCCATGCCATTTTCCTGGAAAATAATTGTTGGTTTTGTCTTTGCATAGGGTTGCTATTGAATGATGTCTGCTACATTTCTACTCCTGAGACATTTGCCTATCACCTGCCATGGTAGGAAATTAAAACTGTATTTATAATTTGCAATATGCTTCAGGGCTTCTGTGGATCAAAGGGACATTGGAAATGGAAAGTATTTCATAATTTTAACTGAACAGCTTAGCTTCAGAGTTGTTTCTCTGAAAGTAATAAATTAGCATTTCCTCTTCTAGTTGCTGTCTTTTGGTCTCTGCTATCTTTAATGTGAATTTGCAACTGTCAAAATGAATAATATGCAGCATCAATTTAAACCCTGCTTTTCGATAAGTTCAGCATAATAGTTTCACTTTGTCTCGATTCTGTTGATTGCTATTAAATTTTGGATTGTTTTAAATTCCTTGAGAACATCTTGGAAGTATCAATTATAAACTGTAGGGATTTATTAGAATTCAGCTTGAGGTAGAACACTCATTTGGCTGGAAAAGTACTTTCTGCCCTTTGCACTTCAAACAGAAGAGGTCATGGAAATATAATTTGCTATTTAAGAAAGCAGAATGTTTAAAGAAGAGATGTTATAAATTATTGTAGAAATTAGAAAGGAGAGAAAGTAACTTTCAAAAAGAGCATAGATGGAGATGAAGAACCACACACAACTTGCTTTATGGCCATCTCACAGCTCATGACTGGTCAAAGACATTGGAAGAAAAGTGACTTGAAAACATGGAGCTCAGAAGTAACAACAATTCTCCCCATTTACAAACCAAACTTCCCTCCGAGTTGGAAATGAAAATGAAGTCTTCAATTCTTGCAGGACAAAAGATTTCTATAATGATATGGCTTACAACACACTCCCTGAGAAATTTTTTGTTTCTGCATAACTGGAGGTTCCAGCGGGTCAGAACTGTTTGACACTAAAACCTGCGTAAATCCTCCCCCATTTTTTGTTATTCCAAATATTTGATGATACTCAGTATAAACAGCAGCATCCACAGCTTTTCTCCACTGACAGACATCTTCACAGCCTCAGCTATGAAAGTATATAAAGGATAAACTATATAAAGGACAAAAAATTATGCTTTGCAAAAAATAAAAAGCTTGTCATCACTGAGATCAGTATCAGGAAGGGAGTGAGAAAATAACATCTAAGAGGAGATTAGTAGGTCTAGAACTAAAAAACTGGAATTACAAGTCAGATTGGATAATATTGAAATCTAGTTGGCTGCACATTCAAGAGTACAGATAATTATTTGGAGAGTGTTTATAGCATGCTTGATATATATTCACATTTTTTACATCTTGATTGTTACTTCATATATTCAGTCTCTACAACCCATCCAATATGTGAATTTCTATCTGAGTTGTATGCAAATACTAAGCAACCATTATTCAGGCCAGATGAAGATATTAATTCTTTCTAATCTACATCCTACTTTTAAATCCTTCTTTGACTTCTAACACTTCAATCTAAAGACCATGTTTTCTATTAATTATTATGACTGAAGTCATCAGTAACGTTGATATACTGATTACTAAGAATCCTTGATACAAACTCAAATGGGAACCAAATTGCTACCAAATGTGTACTGCTTTCCATTCTTAATTATTGTTTTCAAGGGCACTGAAAATTTCAATCAGAAAGATTCTGTAGTGCTATTAGGAGGAGTCTTGAGTTTCTTACTGCCCTGATCTGAAGCAATACTCTGTTATTCCTCCAGACCCATAAAAAGGAAGGGTACAGCCTTGGTTGCTGGCCAGCTTCATCTTGGCCTTGATTCTAGTGTTGCAGGTGAAACTTCATTATATACCTGGACAGTTATTTGTGCTTGAAATTACATGTCTAAATTATCTGGTAGAATCACTGATGTAACCTTTGGCACAGGTGAAATCCCAGCATGAATCAGTCATCTTCAATATTATTAAAGTGCACGTACCTGAACATAAATTCTTAATTCATGGTAACATTTCCAAATAAACAATGCACTCAGTAGGGAAAGAGAATAGGAAGTTTTCATGCCAATGATGTATGTCAACTTAAGGAAATGCATAGACATGAGATTTGATCAAACTGGAAAAAAGTGGCAAAATATGATTACACTTTCAGAGCCTCAAAGTCCCTAAGATCAAAAGGATAATATATAATATATCAACAATAATATTGTTGATATATTATATATTATAATATATCAACATATATGTCAACAATACACAATTATAGCTTTAAGTGAAGAAAGATGGAGAGCAGAATGATAAAGAAACTAAAGGTACATGCTAGAATACAGTCTTTTGACTAAAGTATCACATAAATGTCGCCATTTTGATTTCCAGTTTAATCCAGTTTTAATCTCTCTCTTCTTGTTATCCAGTCTTAGTAATTTTTCCTATCATTTATTTATTCCATCTAAGTTAGCCATTTATCCCCCTTCTGTCCATTCATATGTTTTTAACCTTTAGTCCTTGACTGCAGCAGAGTAAGTCTGGTGTGGCATCTACCTTATCTTTTCTATTAAAAAAAGTCCTTCTGAAAACTAGCCCTGACATTCCCTTCCTTTTTTTTCAGAACAGTAAGTTGATCTGGCAGAGGATTTCTGGAGAGGCCATTTCATTATTAAACTGAGCCAACTACCTTAGATGGAAGTGGCTAAGTCAAAATGGATGATTTGTAAACAGCTGTGCATGCACACAATTCAAATCTGGGGCTTCCTGCCGTGATGGTATTTATTGTTTTCAAAGCTAAGCATTCCTGCAATGAATAGTGAAGCCAGGAAACTGAGCTTAAAATGTCATTCTAGTTTTGTCCACTTTTTTGCCAGACAAGTTGGAATTCTGTTTGGAGGCTTTGAGCGTGGTGATAAGTTGCAACTGCCTTCCCTTTTGCTTTACATTTCTCTCCCATCACATCATCACTGGAAGCAATCAAGTGACTGGGGAGAAATGAACTAGAGTGGACAGTCAGAGGGTTTCCTGGAGAGACAGGGAAGACAGAGGCTGTAGTGCTACTTCCCTTCCTGGGAAATTACATTCCAAACCCACTGCAGAATCTCACCTATTTGCCAAGTAGAAACTTGCTGGTGCTCAGCCTCAGCCCGAGCTCAGTACCTTTAAGATGGAGCCTACTCTTGTTCTTGAGCTTATCCAGGGCTGTTGACTTCCCCTCACCAGGAGCTGAACTGAGCCCATGCCTGGTTACAAGAATTATCAGAACATTCATGTAGCTTATGTTCCCCACACTGCTGATGGGGAAGAGGAAAATGGCATGTCATCAGCACCACTCAGGCACAGAACAAGGCTGCTGCTTTATTCCGTGCCCAGAAATCCAGACTGACACTGACGTCAGAGCTGCAGAGAATCCCAGCATGTCCTGGAAGCTGTGAGGGCCCGTGGAGCCTCCTGACTCATGACAGCCAGGCTGGGCCCCACGCTCTGCAGGGCTGAAAAAGGCAGGGAAGCAGAACAGAAGCCTCCTGGCAGGCTCCCTGACATCTGCACCCCACTGCCAGGTCAGATACAGCTGTATGCCACTGAGAACACACTGTGGGTGGAAGCTGGGTTTGTTGGGCTGACATGACACAGGCCGCTCTGTTTGCCATAGGAGAGACAGCAACTGGAAGCTGAGCAGAGAATTACATGGAGCTGTAATGACTGTGTACACTACACAACATTCATCACTGCTATTGAAGACTGACTGGGACCATAATAAATACATGACTATTTGATATATGTCCTCAAAAAGGTCATCCAGAAGCATATCCTGGGAAGCCCCTCCTGGCATGGTGTGTAAGACCAGGCAAATTGTTTTAAGTCACCAGTATATTTTTAGAGTTAATTTAAAGCATTTTGTCATGTATGTTCTCTTTTGCAGAATGATACATCACCACCGCCAGTCAGTGCATACGGTTTTCATAGGCTAACTTTCATAAATATTATGAACAAATATCACAGTGGTATTGTTATAATGAATTACAGTGATGTGTTTCTTGAGAGAGTGCCAATGACTGGTTTATATCCTCTGTGATGTTACTGTCACAACAAACGCGGCACAAATCTTTTCCCAAGGTTCAGCAGTATGTTTAGGGCAATAATACTACACATTTTTTCTTCTTTAAACAGTTCTCTGAGCCTTGATGTACGGCCTTTTAAAATTTTATTTTAATACAGTCAATGATCTAACAACACTTATTATGTTTGAAGTTGCTTTATTGTAATCTGGAAATAATTTTCGTCTGACTCTCACCAACAGCCAAACATAATAAAAGATGTATAAGCCAAGTCATGCTACACAGAGTGCCTGAGGTTCTCATCCAGCTGCAGGGTCCTGCAGTATCACAGTGCAGCAGCACAAGCAGAAAGGAAGCACAGAGCTTTCCCCATGTGTTTCCAGCCTATGTGAGAGGGAAAGAACATTGCGCAGTGCTGCAGAGAGCCCTCACCAGGTTTCCATCCTCACACCTGTCCCGTAGAGGCTGGGCACAAGCTGAGCTTTCCCTGGGGGTGCTTTGCTCCCATCCCTGGGCACGGCCTATGCACGAGGATTGGTGCCTTCCCAGCCCCCAGCAACCTTCCCAGATGAGGCACTTCCTTCAGGAATGACGTGCCAGCAGGCACCCTCAGAAAGGGAAGGCTGGGTAAACACGAAATTCATTTTTAGAAGATCTATAGCGGGGAAAAAATGTCATCTGTTTGCCAGCTGCTTGTCTCGATACAGACTTGTAGCTGGAGCTATTAAAAACACAGGATTTTCAACTTTTTCTCTTTCGTGGTTTTTAATCTAGCCTACCCTGTGAGAACAATAGTTCATTTAACTCCAGCTGCGTTCCACCACATTCATTTCAATAATGTTTGCTCTACTGAACATACAGAATTAAGCACCTGTGTGTTCTGAAGTGGCATAGATACTTTGTCATAGGCCCTCGGAAGTAGTTCTGCACAAAAATATACTAAGGGAGAATTATATGCAAATATATACCTGGCCATGGCTGAAATGGCATTATTTGCTAAGAGAAACACTGCACAGTATGGGATGCATTTTTAAACATACAAAATAAGATATAAAAGCAATTACCTTTGCAACTTTGCGACTCTACCTAGCGCATTAAATGCTGCCTTCACAGCAGCAACCCATCAATAAGAAATTCTAAATGCCCTCTTTAAGCATCCTGAATAGTTTTGGATCCTATAATGCTTCTCACACAAAAGAGCTTTCCCTCATTAAAAAAATCAAAAAAACAGGCCCCCCAAAAATGAAATTCAAGCAAAAATATTTCCAGAATAAGGAGATCAAAAGTAGTGAGTGAAAACAAAAAACTCTTTGCCTAAAAGAACGAAATACCCTAAGGGGCTCAGAGCCACATTTTTTTAATGTGACAGGTACTTAGAAGTGTAATTGATGGGGCAGTTAACATGGCTCTTGACCAAAACAGTTCATATGCAATACCAATGTCACATTTATAACATACCAAAAATCATGCTAATATGTATTCCATGAAAACACAGGTACTTCATAAAATAGGAGAAAAAAGATCCCTGATGTTAGCAAATAGATTCAAAGCTTAATTTTGAAGGGGTATATTGTTATTTCAGATTCTTTCTACTAATAGACATGGAATAAACTTTCAAAAGCTCCCTCTTTTCTGTGGCATTAGTCTGTGCTACCTTTGCTACAAATATGCCCAAGGAAATTGTCTGTAGTCCAGGTTTACAGTGGAAACCAATTGCCTCCCACACCGGGGAGAGGGACGACCAGGCCATTTATCAAAAATCACTCATGCCTAAAGCCATGGGTCACTTTTCAAGCCAAAGGATAATAGTTTTTCCTTTCAACTGCAAATTCCAGTCTAGACATGCTTTAGGATGCCTTTTGAAATGTCTTTTTGGTTAAAGTGTGCTCTGGTGTCAGTTACTCTTTTCTGAGGCTTTTTTACATGAGCCCAGAGCCACCTGCCTTCCACAGGCAGGAGAAAGCTGAAGCAGGCAGGTACAGAAGTTCCTCAATGCACTATTTTTTTTGCAGGCTGGTCTTCACTGACTCCCTGACACCTACAGCAGTTATAATTAATATATATCTACATATGTTATATAGACATCCATACACATATAAATTGGTATTATTTTTACCCTGTAAATAATACTGCACTGGTTTGACGCACAATGAAGCAGAGGAACAAAGGGACACGTACTCACAGTGAAGGTGTGACTCTACAGGTATTATGTTTGCTCACTTAGGGTGTGGTGAGCTCCAGAAAAACATATGGAAAGACAGTTGGTGCCACAAGATACTTGGAGCCTGGCTCTGTCATCAAACTTCACTGCTGCAACTTGATAGTCTCTCCTGACAATGTTAACTGGGTGCCTTGTATCATAGAAGAACTTTGAGCACACCGTAGCGAAAATTAATCTTCGTAACTATCTGCAGCCCTCTGAGACAGCTTGCTACTAATTACAAAGCTTACATTTATTACAGGTACATGGGGTCACTGTTGACATTTCAGCTCTTAATGGCCTTTCTTCAAGTACACACCAGAGCACAGCATGTCTCTGCTGTTTAGTGCCATGCAGACCTCACACCACCAGTGGAGCCAGCAGCAGCTTGCAGTGACAAATTCACGAGTTGTGATCAAAGTTCCCACTGCATCCTAACAGCTGCTACAGAGAAAAGCATCAGGAGTGAGGGCTCCGTTGTTCTTTAGCAAATGACTTCAAAGAGTTACAAACTGCACTCCCGGCTGCCCGGAGGCAGGCTGAGGTGCCTGGGTGTGAGTCACCTGAAGAAAATGCAGCTCCCTCAACCCTGAAAAGCAGAGCCAAGGTACATTAAGACATAGCAAGCTCCCTCTGCCACACTCATCTTCCCTTTCCTACAGACCACAATGTCCAGAAGCTGTCAGTCCTGCTACTTGTGTGCATATTAATTTCATGGAAAGATAGCAATTCTACCTTAGAGCAGCTCATCACTCCAGGCTACATACCAGTTAAACTAAATGTCTATTAAAACAAAACAACACAAACCCAAACACCCCCAGGCTCTCAGACACCAGCACGTGGTAGTCATAAATATCAATTTATGAATCATGACTAGCTTGGAAAATATGAATAAAGATGAAAGTAGTGAAAACAGTGGCTGAAATCTTTATGACTGAACATGCTGAATTTGATTGGTTATGATTAATGGGGGTCACATTTTGTCCCTTGTAAATAGTTGAGTAATTGCTGTAAATCTATGAAAATATTCTCAAAAAGTGAAAGGTTTTAGCACAAACATCAACCCACACAGGACATGTGCAATGTGTTACTGCAGAGCTGTTCAAAAACCAAATTCTTTAAAGCCTGTGGTATGACAACAACATTTTCCCTTCAGTTTCTGGCATTATATTTCATTTTTTCACCCAAACATGATCACAAAACAGGGCAAATACAACTCCAACTTTGTAAAAATTATTATTAGAAAAGCAAGCACACATTATTGGCTACTTTGACTTTTCCCATTAAAAAAAATGTAATCACTATGTTTCAAGATCTTATAACAACACTAACGTATCAGCTAATAACTGCTGGGGCTGCAACAAGGATGTGAAAATGATTTCCAGTATTTGACCAGCAATACAAATGCCTGCACTGAGTCTCATTTGGTCAGAGAAAGCACGAGACAATTGAGATTCTCTATCACAAACAGGGGTCTCTGTGATGTCACCCTCAAAGCACAAACAGTCCATAATGGGGAGAAATGGAAAGTTCCATTTGATGTGTCCTTAGAACCTGGAGACCCCTTCTGTGCCCTGCCACCCACCAAGCTGTCCCCCAGTCTGCTGGCCCCTTAACTGAGCAAACTCCTTGCATGGTTTGTCATGGATCTACTACCCATGGAAATGATCTGCTTAAGCTGAAAAAGCATTTTCCTTTTTAAACAGGAAAAGCTTCTGAATTTGAAGCTCCTGCTATCTTATCCAAAGAGTCTTCATGAACTTTCCAGATAGACTTCATGGTTACAGTATTTTAGGTCCACCTCAGGAACTGTCTGCTTATCCAGACCTCAGTGGTCATTTAACATCCTCCCAGAAGTCCACACACAAGTTCTTCCAACTTAAAATCTTCGTGCTACAAACTGAAGATGCAGCAAGGTGCCTTTACAAAGTCATTTCTGTATTTGATAAATTCCACCAAGCTGTGAAAGACACATTATTGAACTGTATCTGCCTTAAGTTAAAAATATTGACCAGCAAATGCCAGACAAGGTATAAGAATGTTCCTTGTTGCTGCATATTTACCCAATCAACTCTGCAGACAGGAGCATAAATGACCCACAGGGAATATCTTTCAGCTGTCAAGCAAAACTCAGCTTGGTTTACTAAAGCACCAAAGGTTTTATGTTCTGAAAGCCCTTTTGTCTGCAGAGACTCTCCTCTAATGAAAATCTGAGAACATTTGCATTGCTTTTAAATCTCTTCAGAGATTTTGTGTTCTATGCTTCCAGTATGGATAAGGAACATAATTTTTCAAAGTAAATACAAAAGAAATCCCATGTTAGCAATGAGAATACATTTTGATTCTAAGTGACATTGTATTTTTTTCCCAAAGAAGAATGTCCAGTTTTACCCCTTGATTGTTTTCTTCATCTGCCTCGAAGAGACTTGCCAACATGTTATGAGGATAGCACTTTTTCCTACCAAAATCAAAGACAATTCCCTTTTTTTTCCCCCCTTTAAAAAAAGTTTTTTAAAACAGGACTTTACTCCTCAGAATCCTCTGACAATGGTAACTCTGAATTTCTGCAGAGATCCCTTGAATGTGTCTTTCCCTCAAGCCTGCCACTCACACCAGGCAAGACAGGCTGGTCAGCAAACATCCCTGAGTCAGTGACTCCTGTGCAACACTGCACACACACTACAGCTTAAAACCAGAAAAAGAGAGAAGGCTAAATACATCTAGTTTGTGACTGTTCAATTCCAAGGGGAAAAGGGTTTTTAATAATTAGTAATTTTAAAAAGAAAAAACCAATATCCCCTTTCCCTTCCAAAAAATTCAAAAGATTATTTCAAAAGCCAAGAGGTCTACATAAAGCCTACAGAATGAAGTACACTAAATACACTATGCTAGAAGTTTTGTGAACAAGAAGAAAACAAAGCGGTCCAGAACCCCTCTGCACAGATGGCTCAACTGGAAAGCAAAGGAATCTTTCAAAGATAGAAGATCAGCATTAAAAAAAAACCCATCCAAACAACAAAATCACCAGAAAGCTTTCTGAAGTAAGCACAGAAAAATCCCATAAAATAAAGCAGCTCAAATGTAAACAGGAAATACAGAGGGCTAAATAAGAACTTGAAGAGCAACTTGCAAATGATGCTCAGACTGATAGTAAAACATTCTTTGAACACATCAAAAGCAGGAAGCTATCTTGTCATTAGTGGAACAAGTTGATGACAAAGGTATAATAAAGGATGATAATACCACTGCAGTCACTCAGGGAACAATTTGTTTCCACCTTTACCGCTGAGGTGTTTAAGGAGATTCTTCTGCTTGACAAGCTAGTTGTAGCACAAGAGTAAGAATTTTGTTTTAAATTTGTAATGATGTTCAAGACTACTTAGAGAAGACCAATTAAAATCATCAGGGGATAGAGCAGCTCTCTCCTACACTGCATAGTCTAGGACCCTCCTGTTGAAAACAGAGAGCTAAAAAGGAGGTATCATCAGTTTACCATACCAGAAAAAAGTGAAAAGCTGAATTGCAAGCAGGATCAAACTGAATAAAAATCCCGCAATACTTGAAAAAGTAGTAGAGGACACTCTATGAAACTAATACTAATAGTAGGACTGATTTAATCAGAGTGAAAGTACTTTCCACAGTGAGCAGTGAACCCCAAACTTGGTGCCACAGGAAGCAGTTAGCACCAACAGAGAGTATCAACAATTCCACCGGAGAGTGGGGTAGGTTAATGGAAAATGTGTCCATGAGCACTAATAAGCCCATGCAGGTGTATGGCCCCTATTATCTGTAACACCCCAGCTGTGATGCTGACAGAGAATGGGAAAAGACCAGAGAAGTGGCCAAGTTTGCATGTTATCCCTAAAAGCCTCTCCTCCTGCCTCTGCTGGAGGCAGAGCACACTGGACTCAGCACTGGTTTCCTGCAGTCAGGCGTTTCTTTTTCATTAATTTTGCCCAGCTTCTGCATCTCAGCTGGTGTTGTGGTTTTTTATTTCTCAGTGAAACAGTCCTATATCCTATAACAGGCTGTGTAATTTCTATCCTTTCCAAGACACTGCTATTGCTCCAACCACTTGGGTACAGGTGCTCTTGTCTGGCTGCTTCACAAGAGAAGTATGAATGATCCATGAGGGAATATTCCAAACCAAAATGGTATATACCATTCCACAGAACCAGTTATAGAGGAAAAAAACCCTTGGTGTGCTGTAGATTTAATTCTCAATATCAAATACTTCTGTTTTAAATAAAGGGCCAGAAACATGGGAAACATGCCCAGAAAACTGTATGAGCATTGATTAACCAGGGCACTGCAGAAGTCAGTAACCTAGTGAGACTGATTCTAAGAGTAATAAGTAAAAACAAAGGAAAAGCTGGGGAACAGTGGATCACAGTTAAAAAGGAAATGTAGTCTTCTGAAGGGTAATTTCTGCAGTTTCTACTTTGCAGCATTGAGAAGTGTTCAACAGCAGCCAAAATTACCAAAAAGATGAATAACTGCATCCTAAAGGGATTGTAAATTACAGCACATTAACAGAAGTCACTTGGATATGGTCATTAGTACAAAAAATAATGTAGCAAGCAGCAGCACCCCCACTGTCCTTCACTGACAATCAGAGGAAACAAACAGATTCCTCAGTGCACATGCACCAGACTCCCATCTGGAATATCCTGTATTTCCTTTCTCCTCAGAGTCTGATGAAAGGTGATAACAGATACTACAAATCATCAGCACGAGCTCACTTATTGGCTCGATGGAAATTCTGTGCAAAAAGATGTTGACAACAGTATTCCAACCATCTCTTTTTCTGATTTGTTGGTGCACTACAACAAACACTCAGAGAGTTTTACAACCACTGCAATTGTGTTTTCTATTTATAACTACTGGAATGTGAATTTATGGTCTGCGAAAGGCTTTAGAGTTCTGACTGACAGACGGAGAGCCTTTTTATTTCATAAGCACTACATGATTTAATAAGCAAGAAATCAGGAAGCTGATTCTAAGAAATGAACCTCCAGAAAGTACTTTTCAAGCTGAAGACAACCATGCTAATAAGTCTGAGGTTATCCTCTTTGTGTTGTTATGCACAGATGCACATGTGCTGCTGTACAGAAACACAGCAAGTTGCAGGGTTTATACAAACTCCTGGAAGGGAGAAAGTGTTGGAACAGCATGCTGGAAGGCAGCTGAATCAGAAACCCACCACAAGAAATAAATGACTTTTCAAAGGAAGCATAATACATGATTTTACTAAGGACCATTTATTAGGGACTAACACATTGTTTATTTTGAGTGCAGCTTTGGAAAAAAAAATTTGCAAGGGCCACTATGGTTAAATCTGAAGATTAAATTACTAGTTTGGAATTTTCAAAACATACTGTGCTAGTTTAACCTTGCTCCTCTTAAAGTCAAGAGCAGATTTTTCCAATGATTTTAATAGGAAAGGAACTGAAGCAAGCAGAGCTATTCCAAAAGTTCTGCCATGGAGGTACTCCAGCTTTCCTCTTTACAGGAGTATTAGTTACATTTTTATGTGGATATCTAGACAATCTGGGCTGTAAGAGCAGGCTGAAGAGAAAGTTCTTATTAGCCCAAGGGGTCTGGGAGTTCAATCAGACTTCTAAATATTTTCCTGAATGAAGTTCAGGTGAGAATTTATTGATGGGTCACAATTTTCTAAATGCAAAGGCTGTTGACAGAATTACAGTGTTCAGCTTCAGAAGAGCTCAATAAATGCTGTAACAGTGTCAAGGTTTATACCTGCACAGGCTTTCCAAGATCCTTAAAAATATTAATACTTGTAGTCTAAACCACCTCTAAACTGGGCTATACCCATGATCACGCCCCACTTTTTAAATTTTTTAATACAGATGAGGGAGACAAAATATAGAGGCTGGAGCAAAGAATCTACACAGTCAATAGAGTCACACCACACGGAAATCTGGGGCCATTCAAGCTGCTCTCCTGCAGAGAAAGCAGCACCTGAGCAGTGCCACAGTCCCATTTGGGCTCACATGCACCACAGAAATCAATAAAATAATGCTATGCTTTATAAAGTGCATACAGAAGAATAAGGGTGTGAAATGACTACAGGAATTTAAAGTCTGCATTTTTACAATCCTATTTAGCTGCTTAAGTGATTGGCTGAAAAAATTCAGCACTTAAGTGTCACCAGATGCGACCTCTCCTTGAATTTGTACAGACAAACTCTGCATCATGAGTAGTGCCCACCACTACTCATATTCAATTGGCAATAGTGCAGCTTCCTCACCTTCAGCTTCAGCTGCAGAACTCAGTTAACTGTATGGACAACTTTAAGTGTTTTACTTGTTTTCCCAGAGGAAAACATTGCTATGATTTGCAAGGAAAAACAACTTGGAACATTTTCCAAAATAGCAAACAAAAATTACACCTTTCAGAAGTGGGACTAGATCCTACATTTTACTAGATCTTACATTCTTAGGCACAGTTTCGTTTGATATTACGAAGATGGAAGGCTTTTTTTTCTTAGAAGCATCTTAGAAATGTCATCTAGAAGTTTCAGCAAGGTAATGATTAAAGGCACTATTATATCCCACCCCTTAGAAAGAAATCAGTTTTAAAATTCATCCCTGACCTACACTTCTCCCTCTGGGCACGCTACACACCAGGCTAACATCTGCACATCTGTTCCTCAAACCTGTGTCTGTCAAATGAAGAAATACAGAAAAATAAGCTACTGTCTAAATCAACAAGATATTGTATTACACTTTGTGGTTGCCATTAACTCAAAGCAATCAAACTCATGAAAATGAAACCTTATCATTAATCATATGTAATTTTACATAAAGAAAGATAATTGCAATTAAGATCTACCTAAGTACAAAAATCTGAACATTTATTTAGCTTATGATTTGTGCAAGTCTTGTCTGAAAAATGCCCAAGAAAGTGATATTCATAATGTCACAGTTTTGTCTCTGAACTTCTTTGTCCTACAAAGTTCCCTTACCTTCTACAATCCTGATGCCCAGGATGACCCTTCTAACTGACTATCCTGACAAGACATCTGCTCTTTAGCCATGCCTGGCTAGATGCATGCACTGTTTACACTAGGTTGTGGGGTTTCCCCCCCTGAAATGCTATGTGTTGCAAGGTCCCAAAAGCTTCTGCAAACACAACCCAGTGATATTAAGAGATGAGATTTGACACATGCATAACTGACAGGATCAAAAAGCAATGCTTGTGCTCTTTCAGCTGTTGATAGATGTGAGCTCTACTAAGATAGGAAAGAAAGAAGTAGATGTAGAAGAATTCTAGCAAACAATTCAGAATAAATAATACTTCATGAAGGAACTAAATCATAGCAAGCACTGGAGGCTTCTGAGCTGCCCCTACTCACAGCTAATGCAGCTAATGGTGGGTCATTGTTCCCATCTCTCAGTGAGGTCAATACATTTTTCTGTGGCCACACAAGCATCACTTTAAATTGGGAGAGGCAGTGCACTTGCATGGCCTTTCAAAACTCTGTCTGGAAGCAGAGGTTTGATGAAATTCTGTGTCTGGTGCCAGTTTGCTTGTTGAAGAGAGAGAAAACAAGTACTTAGTCCAAGACAATAGCATAAATATCACATGATTCCAAAATATCTCACACTAAAATCAGGCATCTCCTTCAGACTCCTTAAACACCCAAGGCATCCAAGAGCTGTTCACATATCCCCATACAGTTCTGCTTGCAAAGAAAATGTTGGTATCACCTACTGATACCAGTACATGGATGGCATAAATACTGTGAGATACTGAGGTCTGCCCTAACATTAACAAGTAACAGCAAGAAATGGAACTACTGGGCCATGTTGAGGGACTTTGTCAAGAGTCAAAGCACAGAAAGAACAGCCATCACAATCCATACATGAGTTATTCACACAGTACCCATGGAAAAGTGGCATTGAAATGTTTTAGTTTGAAGACCTGATTGCAAAGCACACACTTCAGTATTTTCCTGAATTAATTCCTGGACAAATGATGTTTTGATGTTACCATCAAGAACAAAAGGTTTCTTGGAATCTCTCACATTACAGTTCCCATAACTTTCCAGATACAACATATAACCATATCAACTCTGTTGGAAAAGAATTTACATTAAAAGTAATGGAACAGATACATCTTAACTAAAATTAGCTCTATTGTTCCTGAAAAACACAAGACACACCCACAGCTAATACTGTCCTTCTCACTCATGCTGATTGGGATCTTCTTCAGTGTCTACAAACACACAGGAACTCAAGCCCTCCATGCAGCTCTGCTTTCACAACTCAATGCCTACAATTTCCTGGGACTGTCCACCATAAAATCATTACATGAAATATTTCTGTTTGATGTTGTCTAGTTGGCTCATATCAAATGAAAGATTTCAGAATAATTTTTCAGAATTTATAACAAAGCCCTTTCTATCACTTGCTCGCACAGATTGAAGTCCGGTGGGTGTTTTTCAGCATGACATTCTTTCCACAGACAGATGAAATAAGATTGCTTTACTGCTCTGTACAGGCTCCCAGGCAGCCAGAGGCACAGGAGGAGAATTTCTCCAGGCCCCATTACGCACATCCTCGAACAGCAGGAATACTCCTACACTTCCTTTCAATTTGAATATTGGTCCAAAACACCTATGGGCAGTGGAACAACAAAATGAGAGCTAACAAGGGGGAGAGGAAGTGTTCTCTCCAGTCAAGCCAAATATAATAAATTCACCATTAAATGCCTTAAAACAAAGGAAAAAAAATCATTTGAACTTTGACTTCCTTTCATCACACTTAATGATGCTGTTTACAGTATTTTAGCCCCTTACCAGGTTTTAGTACAGAAAGTGTGCTCAGCTACTCTCACAGTGGTCAGTGTCTAACCCCACATCATCCCTGGCCCAGCACATGTGACTGCTGCCAACAGAACACACACTCAGGGCATTTAAATCTCAGCACTGAACAATGCCTGAATGTTTCCTCTCTTAGTGCTACAAATGCTTGCAATAAACTACTTACAAAATATAGGCCTGATTCAGCACTGCATTACACCACTCATACACAGCTGACTTCAACAGTGACACGAGTGTAAAAGAAGTAGGGGAGGGGTGAAGCAAGCCCCGTGTGCAGATAATTAATCATCTTTTTCATTGAACCATAATATACTTCCTCCATAAACTGGCAACAGAACCAATCAGTGTACACATCTTATTTCAAATACAAAGTAATTTTAGGAGCTAGCATTATTGTACCATTTGAAATATTCTCTGTTCTCATCAAATGATTCCCCCTGTAATTGATGTCATAAAGAATATCTGTGTTAAGCTGTCTTCATTTCCACAGTTTTCAATCCTTATGATGATCAATTATTTATATACAGACTAGATGAAAAGCAAGATTGTAATGACTCCAAGAGATTTAAGAGTGATATAATAAATCTTGAAAGCAGAACTCAAGTGGGTGATGGTAACAAAAGCCAGTCCTGGATGATCATATTTTGCTATTTTTAAAAGTTTCCCTTCATCCCCTCCTGTAAAGAGACTGCCAAAAGCAGCATCTCCTCCTTCTGTGCTAGCATAAACCTTCTTGCCCACGAGTTTCCTGCCACACTCATCCCTTTCAGCTTATTTTTCCTTAAGGACAGCAACAAATATGTGCTTTTCTCCTTTTCATCAGCCCAATTATTTTGGTTGCCAGGAGGATGTCACTAAGCTTCAGGGGAAATTCCTTGATCTAATAAATAAAGTCCTAGTTGTACAAAAGACATTAACAATCTTTAGCCCACCTAATGATGACCCAGAACTTCAAGATTTACATTTGTAACCAAACTTTTCACAACCATCTTTGGCTTTGGTTCATGGCCACAATAAGTAAGCCTTGTCACCAGTCAGCATCCATGTCATATGTAAATGAAAAAGGACATAGACTCCATATGATTTTTATATGAAAAAGAAAGCAGAAAAATATGAATCAATTAAAAAAAATATTTGAATCATACTCCCCTCTGCCTCCGTTTTCCCTCACAATTCTCTAAAAAGATTCAACTCCTAAGGGTCACCAGTGTGTTTTCTATGATCCAGTGAACCATCAGAGAAGAACTTAACTCTACCCCAGGTGAAACCAGGGCATGTCTAAGCCTGTGGGTTTGGGCCTGCTTCCAAGTTCAGGTTCCAGCCATCTTTTGGGACATACATCCCAATAATTGTTCAAGAAAACCAACCCACACCAGAGGATAGCCCTTGGATTCTATGAAGGCATTGTCCCAGTCTTACAAGTCTTCTTCATGCTTGCAGTAATTCTTTGTAGTATCTTAGACACATGCATCATGCTTGGAAATAGATTTATAAACATACATTGCAAATTTAACCAATGATTAGGGTAACCAGCTTTGGAGAACTGTAAATAACCTAATTTCCAAATTTGTTCTTCATTGCATGAACCCACCCTGAGGGGTCATGTTGAATGCTCAACTCGGACAACAAAAACAAAGGATCAGAATTTTGCAGATTTAAGGTCACAATCTATGGGTAAATATAGAGCAAATTCCAAAGCCTTTAAATAATACAAAACTCACCAGCATTTTGTTTCAACAAGCATGTCAGAATTTTATTACTTATATTAAAAAGATGTACCGTAGGTACCTGTTGCAACATGCTCTTACATTTTCAGAGTATACTAAAAAGTGTTTCCCCTTGTAGAAAAATGATGTGATCAAAAAATTACGCATTTGAGGATCATGTTTTGCAGGCAAAAAAATGGCAGTTTTCCTCAATTCAGATTCACAAAATATGGTCCTAATTGATTTGTATAACAATAAACATAGCCATAGCTACAATTAGTGCCAAAGTCTTCTGTTAATTTGTTTCCTCCTCTCCTTTGGGATTTCTCCGTTTCATAATACATTTGCAAGAAACAATAACTCTTCAAAATGTCTGCATGGAGTTAATTCTAAACAATAAAGCAATCCAGTCCAGAAAGCAGCTAAGATTGAGCTCATGTCAACAGGTAGGATTTACAGTCCCACAAAAAAATGTTTAACAGTCAACTATTTAGCTGCAATAAATTACTTTCACTGTGTTCTTCTTATCACCACAATCTATAGATGAAAAGCAGTATATAGTAGTTAATTTTTAATTTTATTTATTACCACAGGCAAGATTTTCTAGTAGTATTCTGTTCCTTAATGTGAAACTAGGGATCAAAACTTTATGATGACCTGAAGCTGATTCCTTAACAGTTTTGATTTCCTGCTCTTCATAGTCACCATAAATCATGTTTTCCTCCTCAAAACTTCAGATGTTTCTAACTTCTTATCTATCAGCCTCTAAAGTGCTTCCAGACTCCCACAAATGTTTTAGCAGACTCCACAGGCTTGCTTGCCACCCTGCTAAATGTCAGGCCATACATCTCCTTGGGGGAGTTCCCCAGTGAAGAAGCCATACCCTGGGAAAAACATGTAAGCAGGGAGGACTCGGAGACACCCCAGACGTGAAGTCTGAACCCAGTGAGGTCTGAACCCACGCTGCCATCCCTCCCTGGCACACAAACTGCTTGGAGAAGACTGCTTAAATTCCCAAGGCTAAAGCAGGACACAGGCTCCAGCAATTCCCTGAGCCTGCAAGGGTGAGGCAAGGCTGTGCCCTCATGCTCAGCAGCTCCTGCTCTGCACTGGCACCGCGCTGCTCTCGGCAGGAACGCGCCAGCCCCGCACACGGACCACACTGGGCTCTACCCAACACGCTGCCAGCCAACACACCACCACGTGAGTCTCCAACCTTCAAACTGCCTGTCTTAAAGTAGGAGGGATGGGGACTGAGGAAGGACAGCACAGACACCGGAGGGCAGGGTGGTGAGCAAGCAAAAGCAGTTTGCAAAAACAATGGCTTAAGCATTTGAGAACTAGAATAATAGAAAGGTATTTTGGATCTGCCCTATCTTTGTTTTTTACAGATCACAGCCACCAGAAGAGGCCAATGGAACAGACACTGTTCTGTTCTATCTGACCTTGATACTTGGTTTTTTTTTCCCCAGATTCACTATGACCTGTCAGGAATTGTCATATTTCTAGGGAAACCACAGGGCAAAGTCAAAAGGAGAAGACAGGGAATTTAAAATGTGTACATTGCTATAAGAGCTGCTTCTGTAGTACAAAGTGCTAACAGCAGTGGAGCTCAGCAAAGACATTCTTTTACCCAAAAGTAATCTTTTAAAAAAACCCTAAAAGCCATGTAATAAAGGATATCCTGATACTGAAAAACAAGCAGCGTAACATGAAAGGACAGTATGGTATAGAATAAGAAATCTTGTGTGACACACTGGCTCCTCATGTGAAAAATGGTCTAAGATGCCATTCATTACTTTGGGCTGCAGTTCTTAAAGAATACAAAGTGAATATAGAAAAGGCTTCTCTCCTTCAACAGCAGTATCCTTTCGAGGGTGGTTGTACGTTTGACTAATATCCAGCAACCTAAGGAATAAGGTGCCACTTCTCTGTTGCATGAAATGACAGTGGACTCATTGTCATGCTTCCTGATGGCATTTTCATGTTCAATTATGTTTGTCTTCAAGCTGTTTGTTTTGCTTCTGCTGCTTGCATGGGCTTATGTGAATAGTTTTGGGTCACACTGCTTTTGTCACATGTAGCAGAGCTTATTTACATAGGTAAATAAATACATAGGTATAAAATACATAGGTATTTTATACCTATGTAAGTAGGTACTGAGAATATCCTGCCTTAGCACTGCACTTGTCTCCCAGATGCAGCATTCACAGAAGAAATTCTCTTGGTGAAGAGCTGAATGTCTACAGATGTGTCTGACAGAATTAGCTTTTCTGCTTAAAACTCTTTCCAAATCACATTTATCTTACTAAAATGAGGGAGAGGTCATAAAATGGGAATCCATGTTTGATGTGAAACTTAATGCTAAGAAATACCACCAAGTTGTGAAATAGAAAAAAAAAAGTGAAGTAAAAAGTTATGTGATGTCATTGGAAACCATTATTTACCTCCACAAAATTAGAGGAGGAAAAGGAAAATCAACAGCACCTCTGTTTATTTAGCTTTTCCCACATCTAGGGCACCCCGTCTCTATTGGATGTTCCACTAAGTGCAAGAAAACCAGACTATTTTTCCCTAGGAAAACCAGATACTTTTTAATGGGCATTAAAAAAAAAATAATTGAGTGACCATTCTGTTCCACCTTCTGCCTTGTCTGCAGCTGCCAGAGCTCCCTACTCTTGTCTCCACCCCCTTTTCAACCTCAGGCAATGGGAATCTGCTGGGAAGCACAGGTATGAATCAATGTTCTCAGGATTTCTTCTCTCCTCACACACCCTAATGCAGCTCTTCCTGCTCATGTAAAGAGTTGCACTGACAGTTATAAAATTACCCTTCTGATTCCAATTATTTTTCCAGGCAGATGCTGCTAGGTTACATTCTATTTGGATGCATTCTTATTATTTACTCATTCACATTTCTCAAGGGCAGGACCTGCCTAGTATTAGCAAAGAGCAGAAACCCTACATCTGCTCTCAAGCACCTCCCCCTCAATTGCTACATGCTCCTTCCCCCTCTCCTAGATCTTCCATGCCTTAATATTTTTGTCCACTTTGCCAAGTCCCTCAAACATCTGCTTCCCCCACCCCTGCTCTTGGGCTCAAGAATGTATCTGGCAAAAACCTGGAATGACTTTCCCCATCAGAAACCTATTCCTCCCTTTTTCAATCTCACCCCAGCAGAACACCTCCCCCAGCACAAAGAAGTCTCTGGACTGCAGTTTTTAGTGATACCAATCTTCTTTGCCTTCCTTTGCTTTCCTTTTCACTGCACAGGGCTGTGGCAATCTCTCAACAGCAGCTTAACAGAGCATGACTTGATTTCTCACCAGTTTACCTTTGCTGTCAGTGATTGCTCCCAAGTCCCTTCCACGTGGTCCCTTCTACTGCAGGTGTGCAAATTTCTCATCTTTTTTCCTTCAGCCAGTCCCTGACTGCCTCCTGAACCTCCCCCTCAGGCTCTGCTGCATTCTTTTTTACTATTTTCTTTTAAAATGGAAATATAGAACAAACGCTTCCTCCAGAAACACACAAAATCCAACCACACAAAACCACAGCAACCACCTTCTTCCATCTCTTAGCTCATTCTGTGATGTCAATACCATTGCATATTGGTTTTTTTTCCATACCACTTCCTCCATAGTGTGACTTTCCTCCTCACATTTCAATAAATATGCTGTCATTAGAGTTTTGAGAGACGGTTTCCTAGACAAATATCACAATCATTTATTCAATTTTCGTTCTCTTCATGTATCATTATTTTTAACACTTTCTAGTGCATATGTTCAAATAAATATTTACATCCTCATACTCCCTTAATTTCAATGATAACCTCATATACCAAGCACCTTCTTTGTTCTACTGGTCTTTTAGAAGGACTCTCCCCTTCTTCTCCCACAGCTCCTGTGGGACTTCTGCTTTGTACCACACAAAATGTTACCCTTTAGATTGTTTTGGCCTAATTTGAAGACTAGAGACTTGTTTGTTGACTCTCCAGGCTTACAGCAGCCATCTCCATCAGCATCACTGAAACTTGATGGATATGGAACGAGCAGCTAAAGCCCAGCACAACTTCAGGATATTCTTCCTCCTTCCTCCATTCTAAGCACCTCCCACCCATCTCTTGATCTCAACCACAATGAACTACACCACATGGTCACTAGCCCACTTGTGTTATAAATTTGGAAATATTCTTATTGTCTTGAGCTCTCTAGTCTTTGCATTCAGACCAGGTCTAATTTACTCAACTGAAAGTCCCCATAGTTCTCATTTTCTGTAGCTTGACTGAAAATCCTTCTTTATCTAACTGAAGTAGCTTTGCCCCATTCAAAGGCAAAGCACAAAAATCCTTTTTCTAGATTTAGCTCTAGGCCTTTTCTTTAAGCATCTTTTGAGGCGCTACTCCTTCCTTACTGCATTTCCTTTTTGAGTTTTTGAATGGAACAAACACAGTGCTGATGTGCTTTCTCAGAGTTTAGAAACACAGAGATTAAAAGAAACATGGAAAACCAGACCAAAATTACTCACCCCTCTCCTCTTCACCTTAACTGAGCAGAGCTCACACAGCAGGCAGGAAGGGGTAAAATAGCTTTGGAGACCAAGGCAGCTGGTCTCATCAGACAACCGCACCCAGCTGTTTTATATATGGGACAGGAAGAGGAAATTAGAAGCTAGAGTGGGAGGATAATTCCCTGTTCAGAATCTTAATGTAAAAAGACTGTTGTATTAAAGGCTGTATTTGTCTGTACCACATAAAGATCTGAACAAATAGGAAGTATAGTCAATGTTGCATGGAAAAAAGAGGGAAGCATTTTTATTTATTTCCCCTATGGCTTATACCTTTTTTCCCTTAATATGACAGTTTTGCTTTAAATATGTTTTACCAGGATACTGAAAATTGAAACTGGTTTTGTTGGATTTACCTTTCCAATTTTTTGCCACATTCATATGTGCTTTTCTTTATGCACTCATTTGTCATAAATGAAAAACTATGAAAATTAATATATTTTATAATTTCTAAGAAAGTTTTAGCCTTGAATCTGTGCCAATTTAAACAGTTCTCCCAGTACAAACTTTACCCCCAGGATGTATGTTTGGTGTCCAAAACAATCGTATCAAATTCCTATGGCCTATCAAACAGCTGGTTTCAACTATTAAAGGTCACTGGAGCAAGCAGGGGTTTCTTTCTTTCAGTTTGTGAAACACTTTGTGAAAATACTGTAACTAAATTTAACTTTTAACCTACATACTATCAGAAGAAGCAAAAACGAATGACATACCTGTTCTTCCCCTGCTCTTACTCTCTGAATAAAATAGACATTTATTTATTATAGTGGTAATATCTTTCTTTTAATACCTAAGTTAATTCACTAGTTTATGACATGAAGCCCTGCTCGTAAGGATAGAGAGGAATACTGAGTCTCAAAACCAGCTTTTGTTTACATCATTTTTCTCATTAGGCATGGTTTGTATTACAAGCAATACACAACACAACTTAGACTTACCAGCCTTGTAATAATTTCCATGAGAACTACTTTAAAATGAAGCAAACATATTTCTAAACCTCTTCACAATCTATATCTTCGTTCTTAATTTCCTTTCATTAATAAAAAGACACAGTCCATATCACATTTCCTATGAATCAGTGAAGACTAATGAAATCATACTTTACACACTTGAAAAGAGAACTAAGTAAAAAATAAATATGGAAAGCAGTATAATATATTTAGACACTTACCATTACTACAGTAAAAACTCCAGCAACATAATAAAAAGATCCATAATGACTGTAGATCTATTTCATGGACTCATAGTTTCCCTTTTCATCATTGACTATAACTTCTAAAAATGAAAAGTCTAATTTCTTTGGTTTAGTTACTAAACTCTTGCATAATGTGTTTATTGCATAATGACAAAGTTTTAATACCAAGACCATTTGGCTTAGGTGAGCAACAAGCATCACTATTTTTACCTGGTTCTCATAATCATTGAGTTCAATGGATGTAAATTCCCATATTTTTTTTTTAATTCACTGTCATCCTTAAAGAACAGATTGTGAAGAAAAAAAATATTCTTGTTGATAGTGGATATTGCTGGAATGTTTTCAGTTCCAGAACACCTGTGGACTGGGGTTTTCTTCAGCTGCAGGTGCCATCTGTAGTGATGATGTTTCTCTCAAGTTTGGGAATACCAAAGAGCAGACTAAGTGGCTCTAGTTATCTACAGAAGTCACTTGCTGCAAACACCTCAGAGTGGCTCCACACCAGCTGGGTGTTGGTGGCATTCCCCCTTGTGTGGGAAGACTTAGGCATATGGTAGATTCCCAGATTTAATCTCAACTTGCCTCAAAGCACAGTACCCTGTGCTTGGAATCCCAATATTTTCCTGCCAGTGTTAGATGTTGTTGTTTATATCTATGCCAGTGTTTTTTATGCTACATCACTACAATGCCAATGAAATGCATTACTTCCAAGTGTTTGGCATCCCTGCAATATAAATGGAGCATGTGATTGCAAATGAGTTTTTTTCCACATAAAGGATTGACTTCTCTGAGTAACCCTGCTGAAAACACTTGAATTACTTGTTTTCTAAGAATTCCAGAGGCTTACATACATAGTAGAAACTTGCACTAAATATTCTTCAGATTATTGATCTCTGATGAATACACATTAAATATGGGACGAGGAAGAAAAATCATTACAGTCACTTTAGCCAGCAATGCCTATTATCATATTAAAATAGATACTCCCACTGATTTGTGCATGCAAAAATACAAAGGCTTAAAACCTGAAGCAACGTTCTTAAATGTGACTTCATGGAGCAGCCACAGCTTTGTGCAAGAGCACCTCTGCAGTGCTACAGACCTTCCTCTGGGAATGAGTGGGAATCCATACAGGCCTCGGAAGGGGATGGGAAGAAATGCACTCCATTACACCTTCATTGCAAACTTCCAATAATATTTATCTTCTTTTGGCAAATGTCAGTAGAAAGAAAATTTCTTTGCCCAAATATATATATTACAAAAATTAGCATGTTGACTTTGCTATGCTGCTTTTCCTGCCTTTTTTTTAACATGGAAAAATACTGGAACAGATTTGCTATTTAATGAAAAATGCAGGAAACTGTTACTATTCTAGATATATGTTTGTAAAATTCAGTAAAAGAAAAGGTTAGCTCTAACAGAACCTACATTCCAGGCACCCACGTGTTGTATCTTCAATCTAAAAACCAGAGTTAAGTTGTAAAGTGGAAACAAACAGAATCTATATTAAAAACTAATGATGTAAAAAATGTCTTCAGTAATAATAATTTAAAATGTGAGTAACCTCAGACATGCTGCCTTATTCCATTATGGAAATTTAAAAATATATTTTCTCAACTCAACTGTATTCCACACTGTTATCAATACCTCCTCACCCTATTACATAAAGCAAACCTTGTCATGTGCAATGTGGAGCTGCTGCCTATGCAATAAAGATGTATTTGTTTGTCTTTATGACAGAATTTTCTCAATTTATCTTCATTCAGATTTGTTAAATATTCATTTATTCATTGCAGAATATTGTGTATTTCCTTACTCTGCACTCAAAGTGTTAATAAGGGATCTTAACTACAACCCGTATTTTCTGTCATTCAGTTGTTTCTAAATATACCAGGAAGCACTTCAATATACACTAAATATACCAGAAAGCACAGCTTGATGAAGACATTTTCTCTCTTGCCCTTTCTATCACTGCCAATTTCATAAAAATGGGTCTGATGCTCTGTGTTACTCTGCTGTCTTTCTGATTCTGAAAACAAAGCCATTACTGAGCAGCAGGAATGGAAATTAATTTTTATGCAGCTTTTTCTATAACATTAAGTGGTTATTTCTCATTATTCCATATAAAATAAAGACTCCCTATCTGAGGGACCCTCTCTATACCCTTTATATGGTTCAGGGCTAAACAGTTTAGGGAATATGGTGTCATGCAAATCCACACAGACCAAGTCATTTCTGTGAAACACTCTGCTGCTGCAGAAGCAGAAGACAGAGGAAAAAAATGCCCATCATGTTTGATGCTGGAGCCCCTGTGTGAGTGGAAAACACGTGCTTTAGCAGCTGCCTCTTCGTAGGAGCTGAAGCAGGCCAGTTCCGGCTGGCAGGCAACTCAGAATTTGGACATGTTTGTTAATGTAAGGAAAAGCTCTCAAAAATTTCTTGAGTGGGGGTAGGGTCAGAACTGAGCCACAAGCATGCATCTCATCAGACTTTAACATGGTAACGATTCATGTTTAAGTCCTAGATCTCCTCTGCTGTCTCACACATGGCCTCAGCTCTCCAAGGAGTCCTCTCTCCTTTGGTCTGAGAGCTGTTCTCATCTCTGGGTTACATCACAGAACCAGGACTCAGCAGTTATTGATTAACCTGAACCCTCTGCAACTGGAGGGAGACAAGGAAAGGCCCAGCCTATCTGAGCCCTACTCAGTGGGCTGATAGCACATCCAGGGCCTCTTGTCATGTGCCACTTGTGAACCTCTTCATTAGGTCTTCATCCCCTCTTTGTGGTCTTGGCTCAGTGAAGATTTGTGTAGATGGTTCCAAGGACAAGGGAGGTTGAACTGCTGCATTCCTACACATTGGATTTTACCTGTGGTTTTAGGAAAGGTTATGTCACGCTCTAAATTTTGGAAAAAATCTTTTATTCAAAACAACACAAAGAATTCCTTCCCACTCACTTGAAACACAGAGTTAGTAGATGGAAACCAAGGATGAAAACAATTGTAAATATCTCAGAATAGCTGGGAAACAAATGGAATAAAGTAGGAAAAAAAAAGCAAGCAACTGCTCATTTGAAGCCTCCTTAATCCTGCAAGGGTTTCTGTATGAACTGCAACTGCTTTAGGAATACAGGTGATGCCAAGAATCTTTGCCAGCCCTAAGTAAAATTATGAGAAATTAATGGGAAGGGACTGGAAAGTTGGGTGTAAAGCAGCTTGGAAAATTTCCCTGGTGCCCACAGTCTGAGCTAATTTGAAGCCTCAGGTAAATCTGCTGAGCCACTGAAGGTGTGTGTAGTCGTGTGTAGGACTGCTCAAGGCCCCACTCCCCTGAGTCACACAGGGGCCAGGCCACTGCTTGGACTCACCCCACAGCCCCTCCATCCAGAACCCCTGCCTGTCAGCACACATACCCTGCACTGGAATCTGCAAGGTCTCTACAAAGCCTACTCCACATTCTCTACATCAAAGGAATCCTTTTGCTGCAGAACTGGGACTTTTACAACTCCATTCCGCTACATTAAAAGGACTGTATTGAGGATCTTCGCCATTTGTGCAAAAGACTTCCTTCTTGTGTGCTTACTTGGGGTTAAGCAAACAACTTATTTTTATATGGCTCTCAAAACCAGCTTGAAAGCACCAGAAAATCAGCTGCAGCGAGCTGTGTTCTGCTACCAGCAGCAAACAGAGGGAGACTTCAACATCTGTGATTTTATTTACAACAACTGTGCCTAGGACAATTACTACAACTGCTGGATGACAACACAGAAATCTCATTTGCCTGTTCAAATTCTGTTCAGCAGTCCAAAAGGATTGGTGTGATCATCGGATGGTCACCCACATAAAAGAGGTATGCAGCTCTAACAGAGACTCTCCACCACGCAGACTGCTGTCACCAGTACATCCTCCTGGTGTGTGGTAGCAGGGAGCATCCCTGCCACAGCTGCAGGGCTTTTCCCTTTGGGATGGACACACCTTGGGTGATTACTCACAACACTGCTTTATTTTGTTTATTTATTCCACGGCTAAATTCACCAACAAGGTTGGGAATAGTATTCATAAGAAAACAACTCCTTGATGAACTCCAATCCCATCTGTCTAGTAGAGAAACACATGTTCTTGGGGATGGGGATTGGCTTCAATATGTCCCCTTTTGCAGCAGCAGAAAGATCTCTTTTGTTCTTTATGTCTTAATTGATGTCAGGCTATGACACAAACTGCACATCGCAGGTTTTGTGACCCAACGCCTCTTCTATAGCAGGATTTAGAATGTTTATAAAACATGGGATTGCTCATTCCTAAAATCAAGGATATTAGTAGAGCTTTAAAATGGGAAAGATTAACCAAAACATAAAAAAGAAAGAAAAACCTTGTATTCATTAATTCCTTCTGGTGTTTGTTTGATGTCTTTCCCAAGACCTGTTCTGGCGGTCTGTGTGTTCTGATTCATGTTAAGCAGCAAAGACACTCACTCTAGATGCCCAAGGTTAGCAGGCTGAGGGTCACCAACTCGAGCTTAACAGCCTTGGTTTTCTAAAGAGTTTTTTGAGTAGCAGATATTCCAGCTAAATTCTACCTGCAACTGGCAAATTCCCAACTTTGGATAAGAAGCGTAGGCTTTGCACTTTGCAGGGCAAAGCCATGAGAATGATTTAAGCCTGTCCAGAAATGATTGTTTCACACTTGTCAGCAATCTGCTGCCAGGATAGACTGGACTGAGTGTGTGTGTCTTGGTGTGTGTTCAAGGTGGAAAAACCACACAAAACACAACTGGCTCCCAAAGTGTCCCTGCTGCTGCTCTCATGGACTGCCAACACTTCTTGCATCAGTGTTGCCACTATTGATGTATGCACGCTTGTAATTTGAACTGCAACATTTTTAAAGCTGAATTTATCTTTGCTGTGATGAGGAGCGTTCCAAAGGTGCCCTCAGTCCAAAGAGGATTTGCAGAGCTCTTGAAATACCTTGTTTTATTAGACAGATACAAGATACCGCTCCCTGTAAACTCAGGAAAGCGCCATAATCAGCTCTTCAGGGAAGTTCATAGACTAGGGAGGAAAGGAGATGGGCACAAAAGGAACACATTCTTGTTTATGCTGTAGTAACAAACTGCCAGTAGTTCCTTTTACAACTTGCTAAGACATCACAGACCAGCAGCCCTGATGGCTTGGCTGGTGACAGCTGTGGCTGTGTAATGACCTACCAGGGCATGAATGAGAGACTGCATTTTGCTCCCCTCCACCTCAGTTCTGGAAGGAGGAAGGTGTTAAATCCAAGAATCTCTCCCATCTCTGCTCTTTAATGGCAGCAGTACACCCAGAGAAAAACAATCCTAAATAGCAGAGATGGGAACCTGTGTCAAAAGGCTGCTTGAGCTTAAATATTGGATTTGCTGTGGTTGTTCAGCAACTTTCACAAAATCACAGAATTTCAGAAAAAGACAGTATCTTACTCTTCCACATACCCTCATTCAGATCGAGTAATTTTCCTGTAACAGCCCAAAAGCTTGATTCTGTGCTGTTTTTCATTGAGCCTGCCTTTCAAAATCAACAGCTTGTGTCAGAGTAGTACTGGGTCCTCTACTTGCCTAAGGCATTGAGCATCTTCCACCTCTGCACACAGATGTCATGACAAATCATTCTTATTACAAGCTTCTCATCTCCTAATTTGCATTCTTCTCCACTTTCTTGTATTAAGTGTTCAGACTACTCCTGCACACGGCAGGGGCTCCGAGTGGTGGTGCCAGAGGGATCCATCTGAATAGGGCCTGCTGCTGAACGGTGGCTCCCACCAGAAGGGCTCCTGGCATATTCCTGGAGAGGGATCATCCTGTGTGACACGGATTGCTGTGACACACCCAGCCCAGGCTCCTTGTCTCCCTTGCAGTGGAGTGGAGTGTCCCTGGTGGGGGGAGTGTTACCCTGTCACTTGGGATTGCCCTGGGGATGGGAAACAACTCCCATTTGGAACCAGATGATGCCATCAAACGTGTACATGGACACCGTGGCCTAAATCAATCTCCAGGGACAAAATCCAGGGGTAAAGGGGAGGAAGGCTTAAGTTCCACGATGAAAAATGTCCCTCAATGTGACCTGTCCCTAAGAAGGGACCAGGAATGAGTGTCCATTTCCGCAGCTCTGACTTCCCCATAAACCTGACTCCAGGTTTAAGGAGGGATAAAACCCAAGCGCAGCTGCACTAGGCATTTACACCTTACACCACCTCCGGCATCCTCCCTGAATATCAGGCAGCTCAGCCTGCTCGGCCTTTTCTACAGCTGCAAAACCTCGACAAACCCTTGTTCAGCATTCTTATCACTTTTCTGTCCCTAATTTGATTTTCTCTTTGCCCCGAAATTCAATTTTCCAGCAAATTATCCCAGCTGCTCGCAAGCGTTTCCCGAGCGCTGGCAGCGAGGTGCGCTCCTTTGTGGCACACGCCGCTCAGCAAGGAGTGACGGACACGCGGCGGCGGGGCCGCCCTGTCTGCGAGGGAGCTGCTACACTGGGCCCGGCGGCATCGACCGAGGGCGGCAGCGCCGGTGCCCCTCCGCCCCCGGAGGGTGCGATCCGGTCCGGGCAGCGCCGCGCCCGAAGGAGCCGCGGGGCCGGGCGGGGCCGAGCAAGATGGCGGCGGCCGCCCCGCACCGCCCCGGCTTTGTACCGCGCTGCGCCGCCCGGCAACAGCGACACCCAGCGGCGCCTCAGCGCCACCGCCGCCGGCCCGTGCGCCACACCGCGCGTGACGTCACGGCCGGGCCCTGTGCTGGGTCGGGGCCGGACCGGAGCCGCCCGTGAGGGCCAGGGGAGAGCGGCCGGCACCGCGGGGCTGCACCGGGCACCGGGCACCGGGCACCGGAGAAGGGCCCGTCGTCACCGGGCACTGAGCGTTTGGCTTGGAAGGGAGCTTTAAAGCCTCTCGAGCCCAATCCTCTGCAGTTTCCACTATACCCGCTGACCACCCTGAATATTTCCAGGGATGGGACATTCACCGCCCCTCTGGCCGACCTGTTCCAGTGCTTTACCACTCTCATCATAAAAATGTCCTTATATCTAATCTAAATCGGCCCTCCTTTTGAACCATTGTCCTTTGTTCCTTTGTTCTTCATTACAACAGGCCCTGCAAAAAAGTTTGGCCCCATCACAATGTGCTGCTCTGAAGTGCAGTAGGTGGTGGGCTGTGACAATGTGACAAGCATGTGATTATTTTCTGTGTTTTTTGCAATTCTGTTCCTTCCGCTGACAATTTCGGAATTCTCTATATTTGAAAGCCTAAGACCTTCAATAGGAGGGCTATATTCCTCCATCTGTTTAGGTATTTGCATATTTTGCCCAAGTTGCATATTTCTGACACTGCACATTTCATGTTTGCATTTGCCTGACCCTATTTGTGTAATATAAAATGAAGACCAGTGCTGTAATACGAGTCGATCTAATGGATCAGGTCAGGGATAATAACCAGTGAAGGCTGATGAGTCTGCAGAGAGCATTAAGAGGATGTTGCAAGAAAATTAAAGGATCACTTTATAGCAATTACTGTAAAAAATACACATCTGCAGTTTCCAGGAAACTCAGAATCCCCATGAAGTTTAGTACCAGCTCTCATTCCAGGATGAGATGGATTTGACAGCACTGAGTTTGACTGAGGAGCTTGCTTTGCTGTCTCAGCCTCCCTTTTTACAAGTCCCCAGTGTCTAATAATGCAGCTAGTCTGGGTTTCTGTTTTCTGTTGGAAAAAGTGTCCTCAGGTGACAGCTCCATGCATGCTCTGAAACTCAGTTGTTCTAAATACAGATCAAGGTCTGATTCTGTGTGCTTTTCAATAAGGTCTTTATTGGCACCTTTTCCTATTGAAATATTAGTGTGGGAACTCTATTGTCATCAGTTGCAATATTGTCTGCTGTTATGCCAGAGAGTTCACTTGTATTTTTAGTTTTTATCTTCCCATGCGTGTCCTGCCAATGGCTCCACACACATTTTCCTGGGCTGGCACCTCCTTTATTGTCTGCTGCTTGTGTCAGAGCAATCACTCCTGTAAAATTGCCTTTGGATGAAGTGTTGTCTTTTTCTTCATGACAAATTATAATTTAATACCTTTAAATAATTCTTGTACTGTTCCACTGAGATTTTTGTTCCAACTCACTACGTTGAAGTCTTACCAGTGACTCACCCCAATTAGTCTTCTGTACCAAATCGGCACAAACTTTTGCAACAAACCTTTTTCATTCCCCTCAGAGGTATGCACAGTCCAAAGGGAACTCTCAAAGGATGCTAGGTCCTGTGTTACACAGGCAGGTCTCCAGCATATGTTTGCTTCTGCAGCATCCAGCACCCTGAATTGAGGCACTAAGGTGAACCCATAGCATGGCAGTCATGGATGAGGTTCCACAACTACTGCACAGGATGCAGGATAGGGATTAATGGAGGGGAGTGATGCTGGCCATCGTGTCATGTGGTGAATCCATGACTGATTTTTATAACACTTTCCTCTTATGATATCCTTGTGAAAATCTGTAGCCTGTCTCCTGGTCTCTTGGTGGAGTGTGCAGTCTTCACTGTCTGTCTGTGTGGGTCGCAATTAGCCGTCTTCACCTAGAGTGAAAGGAAAGCTGTTAAGAGAGTATAGGAGACCAAACTCAGAAATAAAGCCAGCCTGTCTTCCTTGTACTAGCAGGGAAAATTCACTCTATTTCAGTAAATTTGCATGTGTGGGGAGATGCTCATTGCTCCAGTGCTTCAAGCTGAACACTTTTCCTAACTCCCTTTTACTCGTGTAACCATGGCTATTTAAGCCCATCTAACAACAGTCCTTACCCCCCTTGGATTCATGGGGAAGAAGCCCCCAGCTCTGTTGGAAGGCTGAGGTGTGACCTGCAGGTGGTTTGCTGCAGTCCTGCTCTCAGTGCTGGGTGCCCACTGCAGTGGTGGGGAATTGCTGGGATCGCAGGCTTGGGGCAGCTCACCCTGTACCCCTGAGTGCTCATCACCCCTCTGCACAGCACAGCACAGCTCCTGCAGCTCCTCCCCAGCCCAGAGCCTGCTCCAGCCTTGCTGCCAACGCTGAGAGTGAGGGATAACAGTGTCTAGTTCTGGTAACTGGTGCTAGCTCTCTAAAAACTATTTTAGTACAATGGGACTTGATGCTACTGCAACTTGATAATAATAGAAACCAGTGATACATGTGTGTGTTTGAATTATAGGAATTATTTCAGAACAGTAGGACAGAAATGGCCCTTTTCTCAGCCCCTCCAGCTTATAGAAACTGGTTGTCTTTTTGGCTTTTCTTAGTAAACTATAACTGCTATTTACATATAATTTATTATAAGCACATGTTGAGTAATAGACCATCAAGCTTTTGGAGCTTCTATTTTCAGTTACATTGTACTGCTGCTGAATAAGAAATGCAACTGCTGAAATTTGTTTTCAATGGTATGTTGATTAAAAGCTGCTTGAGTTTAAAATTTCCAACCATCTAAAATGAGAACCCTTCATATGCTGCATGTCCCTGACCAGCCAGAGAGTTTATTTCCTACAGTGTATAAATTATGGATTTTGCTGTTTATATGTATCCATCATCAAACTAGGTTAAATTCTCCATTGGCAGTGTGAATTGTCGTGCAGTGAAGCTAACTAGCTGGAACTAATTTTGAAATGGGTATAGTGCATAATTATGGTAACCTAGTGTACAGGGACTGATCTACCTGAATCAGTCATGTCTGATGAAGAAAAACATGAATAAAAATTGCATTGAAAACATAGCTGCCTGCTTATAAACTAAATCAATTTTTAAAGGTATTTAAATTCCTTTACTAGGCAGAAAACAAGTGTCAAAGTTGAATATATTTCACACTAGGTTCTTCAGTGAATGCTTTAAGCAAAACCATTGGCAGCAGTTTATGGATAATTTTGCCTCTGGAGAGGGGAAAAAGATGTCCATGGAAAAAGTGAAAACCTTCAAACAAACTTCATGGTTTTAAAATTGACTTGGTCAATTCTTTATTCTTGGTTATTCTTTAAATAATTTAGGTTTCCAGTACTGGGGAAATATTTAGCGGGAAAGAAAGTGGCAATGTTGATTTCCATAATGGGGAAGTTTTTGATAGAAAGAAGATTGCCAACAGAAGGATTCAGCAAGGATGAACTTAGCAGTGAAGCATTGGAAGGAAATAGGTGAAAGACATGGAAGGAAGTATGAAGGGGAAGATAATTTAAGGGGATTAAATACAGAGAGATTTGCCAGTTGTGCTGGAGTTTGTGGATATCTGAACTAGGGAGGGACTGGGGGAAGGGATGAAGCCTTTGAACACAGAGAAATTTATGGACCTCTGAAAGCAGAGATAAAGATAAGACCTTTCAGAGATGGCTGAAGATGAAAGATACACAATTAATCTAACTTTGGGAGATATATCTAGCTAAGGGAACTGCAAGATTTAAAACTTCTGCTGCTGCTGCATGACACGTGTTACGGCGTTGTGTCTCCATGGGAAACACTCTGTGGCTGGATGAAGAAGGATTCCAGTTACCTTCCAGCTCCATGCCTTGCCAGGTTCATACTGTTTTTCCAGTGTTATTGGCCAGCCATGAGCTTTCGGACAAATCAGAGTAGTCAGGCTTTGCTATACTGTTATTTTTTAACCTTAAAAAGAAAGGAAGAAGCACTTGCATCTAATATTTACCATGAATGTAGCTCATCAAGAGCCGAGTCACTGAAAGGCTCTGTAGGTGTCTGACTGCTGGTTTGTTATTTGCATGCAGTGGTAAGACAGGTGCTGAGACTTCCACTGGCCCTCAAGTAACAAAAAAGTACTTCTCTAACAGCAGCTCTCTTTTTTTTTCATTTTATGAATGCCAGGGGAGCAAACAGCATGGGAAGAAACACAAATCAGAACGTAAAAACTGTACAAATATGCCCAATTCATCTTGGGGAAGAGGGAATGATAGACTGTATGCAGCTTGGCTGAGCTGGAATGGATCAGAGAAGTCAGAGTTCAAACTTTTGCAGTTGGGGGTATATAGGTTTCTTAAGGAATTCTTCAAGTTTGTGTTTGAAAGCCACAAGTAAAAGCCACATTCCTCTCCTACTGAGGAAATTATTCCTCACATTATGATAATTCATGATCAGTAAGCATTTCTTGATACTCAGTATATGTTTTTGCTTCTCAGTTGCTCTCTGAACTCTGATGTTCCATGAGAATACTGCTGAAAAATGCCTTTCCTTCACTGGTGGTCTTCTTCAAATATTAGTAGGCTGTTATCATGTCCCCCATTAATCATTTCTTAGCCAAGCAATTTATATTTTTAACTCTTCTAATGTCTCCTCATAAATCAATCCTCTTAGTCTTTGGATCATGTTTGGTGCTCTTCTCTGAACTCTCAAATTTGTCAATATCCAGAAATGTGTATGATATTCCAGATGGAACTGTACCGGCAGCATGCAAATAGTTGTATTTGTTCCTTTCTCAGTGATGTGACACTATTTACCCTGTCCCATACTGTACTGACCTTTTCACACCACAGCACATTACCAATTCACATAATTTAGAATGAGCTATCTCCATACATCTCTTTCATCATTATTGCATCTGAGATTTCACCTTCCTGTAATTCCTTCTCAGATGCATTCCCAGGCTGCATTATTTTCCAAGTTGAGTCTCCTTTGATTATTTTTGTTTCCATGGTTCTATCTTTAGGAAATTCTCTATTATTTTCTTTGTACACTGTCTTTCACACTCATACCTGTGATTTTCATCAAAGTGCTGTGCATTCTCTTTTCCAGATCATTAATAAAGAAGACCAACAGTCTGTTCCTAGCAGTCGTCCACATGGCAGCCAGGAGACAGTTCCCACCACCTTGCTACATTGCAGCTTATTTCCTGTAATTTCATTACCTCAGCAACTTGAAAGCCACATGGAAATGGCTGAACCAATGTGAATTACTTTTTCAGCTAAGATCCTGTGAGATACAACATCGTGCCCCTATTAAAGCTCATCTGCACTAGGATAGTCCCCTGTCCTTGCTCAAGGCCCTGCACCCAAGGCTCACTGAAGACAGAGTGACCATTAGGGACAGAAACTGGATTTACGAGTCTGTCTGCACTACCCTTGCTGTTGTGTAAGGTGGTAACGTTAATGTTTCCCTCTACTTTAATTTTTCAGTTGTCTTGTGAAGATGAAGGAGTTTAGCCAATTCTTTAAAGTCCTGTAGAATGCATGTTGTCTAGGTTTTTTACTTTGTTCATATTTTCCCAATGTGTTTCCCTGTATGTCCTTCATTAGCTGTTGCAGTTTCTTTCAAGGATCCTCATCCCACTCTCCCTTAGTGCTTCCAGCATTTCTTCCTTTTTCTTTCCCACTGAGGAAATACTTGAAAAGGAACTTGATGTCAAAGCCATTTCTGAATCTTTAATTTACTCTTCTCATGTGTGAAAGGATCTGTTCTCACTAGCATTCCTTTTCTTCAAAGAGTATTTATTATAGCCTTTGAAAGAACCAAGGTCAATCTCCTTGAACTCTTTGCATAACATGAGATTTTTGTAATATGTCTTTTTCAATTGGTTTGGGAAGGCTGAAGATTTTGGGAAGGGTGTATTTTGGGTTTGGGATTGTGTTTAAGGCATGTTTATATTAGACTAGCAATTCTTGATTGATCAGATAGAAGAGAATAATTTGTCTTTTTATTTAGCTCCACTGTTTCTGTGAGGAAAATGAAATCCATGTTGTGAACAAACTTTTGCTCCATAACTTGATACCAGTTTTATTTTTCTGAAGCGCTGGTGAATTTACACTGTTTGAAATTAGCATAACTGACCTGGATTTATGCTAGACCCTGAAAGTGGATTAGAGTATATCTAGTTTTTCTTCATTTCATAATTTCCATGTATAATTACAGTTAGTGATCTCCAGAATAAGATGAAATTGAATGATTTCGCACTCTTTAAATTACACAGCTAAAAAAAATCATTAGAAACATAGCCTTGGATGACAGTAACTTCTTCAAATAATTGATGAGAGAAGGAGTAGAACATGATAGCTATCAGAAATGAGTCTTGGCTCTCAACACAAAAAGGAAGTAAGAAACACAGTGAAAGGCAAATTTATGTCTCATATTGCCTCTGTGACACTTCTTTCAGTTTGAAAGATTTTGGTAAGTGATAAGTAATCAGCATAAATGTCTTAAGGAGCAGACAGGTATTACTATCTCTCCTATTAAAGGTGAGAAAGCAAAGGGATGGCAGTGAGGCAAATTGACCACGTGGCATGAACAAGACCTATAGTGAGGTTAAAAAAAAATCTCTTTCTTATTGTGTTTACCCAACATTCTTTGCCACTTAGTGTGACATATTTAAAAAAATAACAAGCACACAAAAGAACTAGGAAATAATATTGCAGGAGATTCTCCTGTTGTCAGGAGAAATGCATGAGACTGATCTAATAATTCACTTTTCTAATACTTAACATTCTGAGTTATATTCCTGGATAGAGCAATTTTTTGAGATGCTGTCTGGTTCTATCAACATCTAAGTTCAAGTTATTAGGAATATTCTTACAGTGACTAATTTGATCACAGGTAGGGCTCACTCTCTCAGAAGTTCATGGAATATGCTGCAATGATTGCCTGTAGTCCTCCCAGATGTGGTAGCAGTGCACTGTAGCCGGGTTAATTGACAGAACCATTGTTTCAGCCCAATGCATGTTGTCCTTTTCCCATACTGCTGGATGCAGCTCAAGTTCAATACTGTCTATGCAAAGTCTGCTCTTGATTTCAGTGTGCTATGAATCCACCCTGCTAAGGCAGAAAGGACTCAGAGCAGCATGTTTATTGAGTGTCTCATCTGTTGTTCTGCTACAGCCTTGTGCCTTAAATGTGAATCTTACCGAAGAAATTGATAAAAAGTGTGAAAAGTACCTCACTTAGCAGGTCAGGCCTCTGGCTTTCATTTGATTCCTTTTAAACTGAGGAATGTCTAATTTTATATGGAATGCAGTAAATATCAATGTTGAGTTAGAAATGCAATTTAAAAAAGTATTCTTGGCTTACTCAGAGATGAGAAGGAAAGAGATGTCAATTAATAGTAGTTAAGAGCCTACATATAATGAATGGCTAATTTCAGTCATGTTGTTAGAAAATAGGTGACTTCCTTATAAAACTTTATCATAGTTGGCACTCTTTCTCTTATTGAAAAGAAACAAAAGAATGGTCTGGCATGAAAGCTACGCTGCATTTTGCCTTTAATGGAGATCTCTTCAGATCTAAGTTTTAGGCAGACTCATGAGTTATATTGCAGCAAACTTCCATTTTTATTGCTTGTTATGAATGTGTGTTTTATGGAAAACAGGACTCTCAAGCTAACAGCTTTTTGTTCTTATAAAAATTTAAAGTTTTTTTTTTAAACCCAGGACTAGCAGAGTATTATTTTCTCACAGTGTGCAAGCTTGAGAAACGAAAGCACCTGAAGAACAGCCTGCATTTAGGTGACTAACAGCAAATGTGTGTGGTCTGAAGATGGAGCAGGCAACGTTTAGGTGTTGGCTGTTTTGCTGGCTGCCTTCATTCAGAATAGGTGTTGTGGGGGGCTCCTCTGCCTTTCCCCTGCACAGCTGCTCAGGAGGTGCCATTGGTGCATACACAGCTGTAAAGGTTTAATGCCTCCCAGTTGTGGACTGCTCTAACCTCCTGGTTGGTTGGTGCCAGCAGCAATATTTCAGCCTTGTTCTCTGCTGGGTCAGGGTTGTTGGTGGCTGTGGGCACGGGGAGCAGTGGGGGCAGAGCGAGGGGATCCTGCCTGGCCCCAGTCCAGCAGCACAGCTCTCATGGAGGTGTGCCAAGCTGATTTTGTAGGTCTGCAGTGGCTCTTCTCTTCTAGTCTTCATACAGTTGCCTATAGTTATCTGAATTTATTGTTAGAAAAACCCGTCTGTTACTTGAAACACGTTCTTCATGCTTTCTGATGTTTTTTCATTACACTGGAAAGGAATGTGGTTATATTAACATTCGATTATCTCTGGTGGTTTGCCTCTGCCGTTGCATTTCTGTAGCCGATGTTTTCCTTTTTTGGGCTGAAACGCGTTTCCCCTGGTTGTGCGGCCGCTGTCCCTCGCTGTGTGCGCGGTAACCCCTGGCAACACGCGGGCCCTCGGCACAAACACGGTGCCTGGGCTGCCCGCGCTCCCGCGCACGTCTGCGGCGCCCATGGGGCTGGGACACCGCTCCGAGCCCTGTGGCCTGACACGCTCCCTCACGAGCTGCCAGCAGCCCTTGTGCCTGCCTGGGCTCTGTTCCTCAGCGGCAGCGCAGCCAGTGAAGGTGCTGTGAGCCTCTTCGTGGTTCACACCATGTGTGGTTTTCAGACTCGTCCATCACTGGGCTTATTTTGTTTCAGCAGGTTTTGCTGACATCAGTAATGACACAATGAGGTCAGCACTGAATTCTTCTGCAAATCTGTCCTCTAAGGAATTTGTTTTTCTCCAGTAAATCAGTAAATAAATAATCTGGTACTCTATAGTAATTTAGCTTCTTGAGACACTTCAGCTCAGCAGTGCTGTGTGGCTTTCAGAGAAGACCTGGTTTTGCCTGGTTGGGTGGCTGGGTTGGCAGAGGAGCAGCAAAGTTAGGCCATCTGTCAAAGGGCTTCACCAGCAAAAGGATGGATTTAGGTTGGACCCAGGCATCTGCGTATCCAATTCAGTGAGAAGTGTTATTTTGCTTTTCCCCTTATGCTTATGCATCCAGAATGCACTGAACAGCCACGCTGGTTTCCAACAATGCTTCTGATAGTGAGGCAAGGAAAAATGTGGTGATCTTAAGGAAGGGTGGGTGGCGATTTCTGTTGTTGTCTATGTCTGTGCAGAGACAACTCGAATTAGTGGAAACCCCTGGGAGTGTCTGAAGACAAAAGTTGACCCAGTGAGTATTTTGCCATCTGCTTTCTTTTGGAAGGAATATTCCAGAGAAAGTTGGGAAAAAGTCATGAGTGCTTTAGAGCTAGCATTGTGATATTATTTCCTGAAGATTTATTGCCTTTTGATGGCAGTCTTTCAGCAGAAATTCATGAGTAGTTATGTTGTGAAGGAATTAGGAACTTTTGTGGCTTGTCTTTAATTTACAAATCAGCAAGAGTATATCTCTCTGAGGTGACATGTGATCTTGAGTAATTTGCATTATATGACATGGCAACTTTCTCCTGTGTGCAAATTGCCTTCCAGGAACGTGACAAAAGGGCAGTCACTCACATTTAAATGTTGGCTTATAACACAAAATTTAGAGCCAACTCAAAAGTTTTTCGGACTTGTGAGTGGTCCCATTAGAAAAGAAGAGATCCAAAAACTGAATTTGAATCAGACTGGACTATTGTCTGTAATTTCAATTTGTTTGCTCATCTTGTCTTTCAATACAACTTATATTTTAAAAGGCCTTTTTGTGTTCAGCATTTCTTTGTTTAGAAGCACCCTTTTGCATATTTATATCCTTCCATATGTCTGTGCACATTTAATTTTTGTTGCATTTTTGTCTTATTTTATTTTCCTTCAAGATTGGAACAATATGTTAAATATGCATATTTGTGCTGTTTCTCTCTACCCTTATTGCCTAATTAGGAAAATATTTTCCTATTTGCCTGGAAATAGAAGATTTCTAAAACAATTCAATAGATCTAGACTTACTGTTAGGTTCTGTTTTGGAAGGAATTATTCTCCTGATGAAAAAGAACCATTGTATCAATTTATTATTCAGTCTAACTCCCTGAATCCAATGTTTATGGCAAAGGATCAAGTCAATAAGGCTTTATGACTTTGTCACAGTAGAGTCCTTTCCTCATTCAAGGAATAAATCCCAGGCCACACAGAAACCCATTATGTATTCTTGATATGTAAACCATTCCAGAATAAAATTTAATAACAGTAATGAAACTAAATCAACATGACAAATTTCAAATAATGCAGCGGAACATTTTTTTATCCTCCAGCTGTTAAGACTAACTGAAATGGCAGAATTATGATGTGCAGAGTCCTGCAGAAAAATGCTATGGATTTTGCTGCTGCTTCTGCAACAAGAAACAACCTTTATCAAGAAAACATCTGCTGAGTTCCTGTTGCAGTCACTGGCAGCTGAAACTACTGCACAGTAAATTATTCTCCCCGTTCCATCAGCTCTGTTCTTTATTCCTCTGATACAGCATGCAGTGCACCACCAGTAGTTGTTAGAATATTTGTGGTGCATATACGCTTGCTCTTATAAATAGAGGTAAACAACAACAGGAAAAAGTCCACATCCATAAGGTTTCTGTTTCCTACCCCTTGCATATGTTTAAAAGGAGATAAAAACTAGATTTTAGGAATGTCAATATCATTTTAATTGTGAAGATAATCTGCCTCAGATTCTATGGCAAGAAAGATCATCTCTGTGAAAAGCAAATATTTTTGGACACATTTTTGATTGATTCAAATCAGTGTATAGTTTGGACCTGGCCTAGTTTTTGGTAAGTTCTTTCTTGTCTATTGTTGTTGGCAATTTTGTGAAAGGTGTAGGTCTCCACCGGTGTATGCTGCTGGAGAGTGAGCTAACAAAGGCTGTGTTAACTAACTAACAAATCATGCTCCCAGAGCTGTGGAGGTTGCTGACATGATGGATGGTGCTGCAGTGTCAGGTAGGGCCCTGCTTAGCCCCCCTTCAGGGGCTCCTGAGACTTTGGAAGGCCTTGTGCATTGGTTCCATTGTGCATTGGTCAGGACTTCCTATAAAGTCAAGTCAATCCCAGTATGAAAGGCCCATAAAAAGAGCCAATTAAAGCACAGCCTTCCCCTGTGCTGTCAGATATCTGCTCCACATCAGACCTGGCTGCTGTTGCAGAGGCCTGGTACATATGGCTGGGTTTGCTCCACCTGTGGGAGTGTGGAGAAACCAGATCCTCTGGAAATAAAGCATTCACGGTATAGATAATGGTATAATAAGTAAATAAATAAATATATAAGGGGGTGGGGACTTCATCCACATGTCCACCCCATGCCCATCACTCTGGCAGCTCTTGGCCCACTGCAGAGGGACTGGAGGAGGCAAGAGCCACCTGGGACTGGATGGCTTAAGCACACAAGGCTGCTCGATCTGCAGCTGTAGGAAGAGGACACATGGCTTACGTGCTTTTAGAAAGGTGACAAAAGTTTGTTCCTTCCTTGAGGGGAAGTGGGGAAGGTGGACTGGCCTCAGGGAGAGTTTTGCATTTGGACCCTTGTGCATTTACCCTTCCTGTTTATGCATTACTCCCATTGGCACGACACTTAATTCAGATCCTGGTAGTGTTTTTAATATATATGTCCTGCAACTGTAAAGGGATATTCCCTACTTCTATGATTCAGTATTTTTTAATTACTTGATGTACTTTTGCCTCTGTGGAGCCTTCAGCTTGTTGTGCTTGCAGAGCTATTTATATTCTGTCTTGCCTTGGGACTACTTTCAGAACAGTTGGTATTCAACCTTTCTGAAGAAAAGCCTTTATGCTTTAGAAGCAGGCAATAAAAAACTAGAAGGCACACAACACAACAAATAATACTAGTTGCACCAAATCCTATTAATTATTTTTAAGTGTCCTTCAGCTCAATTACAGAGGAAACTATTGCCTCTTGGCTTAGAATAAAAGCAGAGAGGCTGCATGATGGGCTGCTGTAACCCTTCCCCTGCGCCCTGATGGGAATGCAGAACAGGCTTGTGTTCACTGCCCTCACTGTGTACATAAGGTCAATGTATCAGAAAATAGCCAGTCAAGCTGCTAGTTTCAAGGGCTTTCATGCCCTGATTATGATTTTTATTTAACTGTTAATTTTCCTTTTAAGTTGATATTAATCTCCCTATTGCATTACACACGCAACACAAATTTATTTATTTATTTATTTTTAAAATATATAAACGAAGAATTAAAATGCTCCTGAACCATCTACCCAGTTCACAGAAATGTTGAGCAATGGACCCAAATGTGTGACAGGATGGGAATCTGCTCTCTAGGATTTCACAAGGGGATAGGGAGTCACGTGTAGTCACAATGGTATGTTTTCTCATAAAACTAGTGAGTCATTGCAACCAAAATGATTTCAAGGAAGGGTCATAGTTTCGAAATTGTTTGATTTAGAAAGTAGTGGGAAAATTTTTTAATTTTTGAAGGAATTGTGTCAACATTTTTTTAATGGAAAACAAAAATTGTTTGAGGTTACATTTTCCTTTGAAACTCAGGCTAACTCAAGACAAGCTTAAATATCCAGGAAGGAAATATTAGCATTTTGAAATCAGTAAGGACATGTTTGATTCCCTGTCACATTTTATTTTCAATTTTGTGAATTTTGATAGCTCATATTTTTTTAACACAAGGAAGCCTTTCTTGACTTGTTTGTGGTTATACAGAATCTGAGACAAATTAATTTGGAGTAAACATTCAAAATGTTATTAACCTGACTGTGCTTTGAATGAGGTCTCCTATGACTGACCACAAAGTAATAGACATTTGTTATTCATGTTGTCTGTCTCTTCCCTGGGTTGTCTCTGAGATAGCCCATGGTCTCATGCATGCATGTTACCCATCCCTCAATGACATTTTGGAAAAAATGAATTCTCAATGAATCCTTTTGGAGAGTTCTGAACATCCTGGACTTGTTACATCATCTTTTGGTTAGCAGAAGTTGAGAAGATGCTGTCTAGCTCTCTTGCTTTCACTAGATAAGCTTCTATTTTGGGAGATGAAACACCTGTTGTATTGTAGATCAAGTAGTAGGAAGTCTAAGAAAAGCTTGGGCTTAACTGTTTTGAACACATATAAATCTTAAAAAATATTTCTAAAATGAGAAAAAAATTGCACCTGTTATGTGCCAGTGTTCTCGCCAGTCTAACCTGGCAATTTTTAATATTCTACTTCTCTGCTTGCTCATAACTGTTATTTACTCAAACTTACATTGCAGTGCCTGTATACTGCAAAAGAAGCTGTGTGCAGGTACAGTGACCTCACTGTAACTGGTGTTCTGGCTGAAGTGTAAAAGGCTCTCGTGAGCTGGGCAATATCAAATTGCACTGTATATTTTGCAATCCTTTTTATAGCCCAGCACTTTGGTTTTACTAATCTTATTTCAATTTCCATGCCATAAATCCACAGGAAGGTGGGGCTGTGTTTTCAGGAGGTTGCCTGGGAGCTTTGCCATGCCACAGGAACCACCAAACCTCTGACCCAGTCACAGCATACTTGTGGTGGGGGCTGTGTGTGACTGTGGCTTGTGACCAGGACAAAACTCGCCCTAAGTCCCACAGACAGCTGAAACTGCAGGTATTAAATTCCAGTTTGGAGAAGCCGCCTTTAAATTTTGATTTCCAAAGATGTAGGATGACCAAAGTGTTTTGGGTGCAAGAGGGCATGACATCCCTGCCTGGCAGTCCATCACAAGAAGGACCATGCTCAGGAGTAAATGTACTCAAGCATTCCTCTAGCTATGAACCATGAGGCCAGCAAAGGCAGGCATTGATTCCTGGACTCATCCAGCCCTGTTCTATAGAATGCCCAGGTTTGACTTTGACTTACTGACCAGAAAGAGGTCTTTTATAATTTGTAGTTAAAGCTGTGCCAGCTAGAACTTTCATTTATTTACCTTTTATGTAACAGTGAGGCCATGTGAATAATAAAGGTTAAGAAAATCCTTATTATAGGAACTATTTGTATAGCTCATTCTATCAATTTCCCCACAAATATGAGGTAAGAATCACCCTCTTGTGACAGCTATGACTAAGAGGACTCATTTGTTGCAATGTCTGAACTGCTTTGCAGGTATCATAGCAAACCGGAATAATTTAGCAGGCTCTGGTAATATTCAGTCTTTTCCTTAATGACCTTTTCTAGAGAAAATCAGGATTTCTGACTACACATTCTCATGTTTGAAAAATCCAGACTAATATATTTTAAAATCCCCAAATGTTATTTTCGTTATAATATTCATTAAAGAATGGCTTGAGGTTTTTTTGGTAATTATACTGTTATTAATCTTTGAACTTTTATGTGGCTTTGTTGTTCTCTAACCAACTGAGCTTATAATTCTATTGCTATATTTGTGGTTGGCCAGGCATGACACATTGTACCACACTAACTTAAATTTTTTTTCCATTCTGTTATTAACGGTCTACTGATTTTTTTTTAATAGCAGGAATCCTATAACATCTTGTAGTTGACTCTTAAAGTACAGAGGAGAATTAGTATGTGGTGGAAAAGTTCCAGCCTCTTGCAAAACCAGGAATATGAAATATGAAGGAAAACTAGTATTTCTTACTGACAGTCTTCTAAAACAAGGAGTTAATAATTGTTAAAAACATAAAGGAAAGTGAATAAATTTGTGGTTGGTATTTAAATACGCTTGCCTAAGTAATGACTACATGCAGTTTAATGTAATTATATTAATTATAACAAATGTTTTTATTATTGCCATGATGACAAGTACACATTCTTAAGTGGGCTGACGTTCTCAAGAACTTTCTTTTGTGATTTTCACTTTAGAGAACACTGGCACTAGTGTAGCAGTCAAATTGGCAGCAGTGACAATGCAGCTGGACATTTTAACATCGGTGTAAATGCCTGTATCTCTGCTAACCTGTTCTTAGGTGCTCATGAAATTGCAGGCTTCTGCAGTCGCACAGAACCCCCTAGAGGCTGCTGAACAAATGATCACGGGTGGTGGCGGGTGCTTAAAAAATCAGTTGCTTCCAATTGTCGTAAGAATTTAACATCCTGTTTTTGTCTTTCTACAGCCTCAGTTCTCTCAGCAGTTCCAAAGTTGCATTCCTGCATGTTTTTAACAGGATGCAACTGCCATTTCCTTATTTTGTATGGCTATTTTTATTAGATTACAATTACTTTACGTTATGATTGATTGAAGGCTAAAACTCAGCTATTCATTTGATGTTTGTATCATCAAAAATATTTCTTTGAAGTTAGAATTCTTCCAAAAACAATATTTCCCCTCAGTTTTGAGCACAGTTTGCAAAATTAATGAACAGCTATTGTAGTGGAGAAGAGTGCTGTGTTCTGTTTATGCACAATCTGTATTGCTTCGCATGAATTAATCTCATGTTAGAAATGGATGAAATCACTTGAAATTGTGTAAAAAAAATCTGCTTTGTTAAAAAGACATGCTTGCTTTAAAGACTACATAATGCATTGTATGCACACCTCATTTATTACTCCATGCTTTTTTGCTGCTGTAAAACTGCTGTCAAAACAGATCATGCTAGCAAAAATTTTCTCAGTTTCTCAGTAAAGCTAAATGAAATCAAATATAAAGTTTGTGATACATTAAATCACAAATATAAATATATTCTTTACAGCCAGCTGTTATGTCTAAATGTGCACATTTTAAAATGGAAACATTTATCCAACATGCTGATTAGCAATTTCAGTTCTGAAAAGCCTGATTACATTTAAGATGCAAAAGATTAAAATGACTAAACAGATAATGTTAATAGTTCATCTTCCTTGATGGGTTTATATGTTTAAAATCGCAAAAGTTACACCAGAACTTCTCGCATAGTAAACTCACCAGAAATAGTGTGGTTGTAATGTCTCTCACTGCACGTTGTAATCTCTTATGGCCACTGTTTGAAGGAAAGCTTCTGGCTGAGAATGCCTGTCTGTGTTTCTTTTATGATATTTACACACACACACACATCCACATCTAATTTAAGCTACAAAACCACATAATAAATGGTTGTACTAAAAATGCCTGAAAAGAATAATGAACGGTTATCTTAATTACTAGTAGAACTCTAACTCCTGTAGAAGTTAATATTTGCTGTTAATAATTCATTTTTTAACTATTCTGCTGCTCTATGAATACAATTAATTAAAAGAAAAAACAAAGTCTGGGTTTACATTTTGTCTAATCCAATCTGGGTTACAGCTTAATTCTCCCATTTGTTATCTATTTTTTGTTATCTATTTCTTATACATTTGAACATGCAAATGCAGAGGTAAAAATATTGCTAGCTTTTTTTTATATGTTGGCAATCAGTGGTTCAAAAGTTCATGCAATACCATATGTCCTAAGAATATTTATCTAAATCTAAAATAATATGGAACTGTCAAATAGGATCCTACATGGTAACAAATGATGGAATGCAGGGGAACTCTTAGATTTAGCCTTTTCTTTTTTGTCCTACAAGCTAATGCAATAAGACCAATAATAAAAGGTTGTGTAGTAGGCCAAAAGTCTGTGACAGATAAAAAAGAAATGTTGGAAACTGATGAAGCTTTTGCACAATTAGATTTTTTGAGGCAGTGCTGTAAGGATTGTCCAGGGCCTGTTCAGTTCTGATTGATGGTAAAATCATAACTACATCATATTAGCTGTAGAGTTCACTGACAGGTTACTGCAGATTAATATTGCTACTGCTGCTCCCTTACCATCAAACTGGTGGAAATATGAATTGAGCTGCTCCTACAACAAACCCTGCATATTAAGAGGAAGAGTGTTTTACTGAACCATCTCCATTCTGTCCTCAGGGAAGGGGATGTGAACAACATTTATCGCTCAGGTATGCAGATATATAGTAACATACTAATTAGTTTTTCCAGGGGACTTGGATGATGCTGACCACTTAGCAATCATGCACACTTAATGTTGCTTTGAGGTTTAGTTTATTATTAAAATGATAGTTGCAAATGACAATGAATGGTATTTTTCAGTGATTGAGATACTGAATCTCAAGCAAAAAAAAGCAATAGCATGTTGTAGATTCATGCTTGTTGGGGAAGATGAAATAAGAGATCGTTTTAGGGCCCAGGCTGAGTGAGATGCTTCACCCCTCCAGTCCTGGCTGAAGAGACGAGGCTGGGGTGAACTGGAAGTCAGCCCAACGTGCCTGGCTCAGGACTGTGCATCCCCAGTTGCCATGGTGGAGGCAATATTCTGTGGGTTTGAAATCAAAGAGCCCTTTGGTTTTTATTTCTTTCTCTGTTGATATTGAGACTTTATTCTGCAGGCTCTCCTCTCACCTGGCACCTGTGACACCCTGCAAATGCCAACTGATATTTACTCTCATAGGCCTTGAGAAATGCACACTTTTTCCTTGGAGGAAAACCCAAATCTGGCCATTTTCTCTGCACACCCTGTAGGTATTTTCTTCCCTTTCCCATTGCCAATGATTGTGACAAGTACTGTTACTCACCATTTCAGATGTGACAAAAGCATACTGACATCCCCTGGTAGGCGCCTCTCACCTGCTTCTATCCCAACTGCTCTACATATTTAATAAAAATCTGCCTGAACCTGTCTGTTTCTTACCTCATGGGCCAAAACTGTATCAGAATGCCTTTAGCTGGAGAAAAAAATACATTTCCTTAAAAATAAAAAAATTTTAAAAGTCCACTTGCTTCTGCAAAAGGGCAGCTAGAGGAAAGGTACTGCTGGTGGGTAGTTGCAGAGGTACCTGTTGTTGGAGCTGGCAACCATGGGAAGCATGGGGCACCAGCTGCCCAAAGCAGCATTTACTTCTGCCCTCTGCCTTGAGCTTTGAACTTTGCTTCTCCCCTGACCTCCTTACTGAGCTCCTCTGCCTCAGTTTTACCATGTGCAAAGTGAGAATAATGCTGCCAGGAGCATGGCAAGAAGCAACTCATTAGTGCTTTCTGGGATTTGGAACAGGAAATGTACCACCAAAGTGCCCAGGTCTACAAAAACAGGTCCCCAAGTGTAATGTAATGGTATTTGTGATTTTAAAAATGTAGGCATGAATCTTAACTGCAAATCTCAGCTGAGTTAAATGTATGTTTTGTCAAGGAGACATTGTTTTTTTTATGATAGCTACTCTGTGATTCATGAGTCAACATGCTATACAAATACCAGAAGGCATTTGTGTGAATTATAGACATTTCTCAGGAGTGGCACAGCAGTTCTCTATTACCCAATTCAGTTAAAATATCCTATTTATCATGATTTTTTTTTTTTTTTAATGGATGAATCCTGCAGTTTTTACTTAAGTGAAAAATCTGTGTGAGGGAACATGCTCTTTGGCTGGAAATGAGTTTGGATAAGAACTGCCTCTTATGTTATAAAAACAATTTAAGAAAATGATATATAATAGTCTCACTGTAAATTATACATCTTCAGTGACATTTAATAGCCTGTCATTTCTATCAGTTGTACATTTATTTTATAAGACATCTAGATTCTTATATCTATGTGGTTTTGGATATTATTTCCCCTTGACACAAATAATATTTAAATTAAAGTGTACTAGTCTTTTAGAAAAGTTCTGAATGTGTTTTTCTGAGGGTATAGGAGGTTGGCAAATTTGTGATGAGGCACTGTTCATTGAAAAATACCTATCTGTCAATATGAAAAGTGTATTGTGAGTATGCAAAATCTTTCAGGGGAAAAACCAGGTTCAGATCAGAATTGCTATTTCAGTCCTGAAAGAAGCCAGTGTGGGACCAGGAGCTGGCATTTCTGCCTGTCATATGTGGGAGACCCAGGTTCAAGTCCCTCCAGGAATTTGAACCTGGGCTTTCTGCATTCAGGTGGGTGCCCTGGCAATGGGACAGACTTAGACCATATCTTGATGGGTTTTAGTCAGATTATTTTGCTTTTCTTTCCAGGGCAACATGAGAATTCTTTGGTTACTTTGAAATTTTCCCGGACAGATAAAGCTGTTTCTTTGACATCAGTTCCCTGCAGTCCATATTTTCAAAAAATTTTAGGAGATTGGGTAAACAGAGTCTCTTACAAGTTAAATGTATCACAGGGGCAAATTTATCCATGACATAAAACTTGTTGACTTCCAAGTTGGTCTTATTACCAGCAGGATTGAATTTGGCCAGTAGACAGTATTTATGCAATAAAGAGCAACATATTTAGTAAGGAGAGGATCAGATGTTCATGTGGGGACAGGGGGGAGGAGGACATATGGGGGTGAGCTGTAGAGAAGCAAGGGGAAGGCAGAGAAAGAAAAAGGTCATAGCGTGAAAGGGTGCTGTGAATTCCAAAAGTGTCTAATTAGGTTTCTGGCTGTGGAATTTGCCTTTGCCCCAAGCCAAGAAGCCCAGCTGTTTTACAACAGGGCTTTTGCCTCCTAGCAATGACTGCAGACAATGTGCGACCTAAACTGCAAGTGTATTTATAAGGACAACTTCCTTCACTCTTCTCAACAGATTCCATAAAATATGTTCAAATGTTATTTAGAAGGTTGCATAACTGTTTCAGTTTTTTATGCACTTTTCTTGCTTTTGTTGGGCATCTAAATGCAATTTGGAAAGGTCCTAAAAAGTGGGGAATGGCTCTCATTAAAGGCACTCTTCTGAACTTGTAGTCTATTGCATTATTTTAAAAAAGTGTCAGTCTTCAAAATTAAATGTTTGATGGAATATTAAATTTGATGAATCATTGCCAGTTTCCATGTTTGTTAGCTTTTATATACCACATTAAAGCATTCATTAATGTCACACAACACTGCTTTGATTGAGTCCTAAAAGGTTAATGACTTGATACGGGCTGGTATTCTGAGCTTTACTGTTTGCAGGCGGCTTGTGGTGAATGTGAACTGCTTTGAAATTCTAACAAAGAGAAATCTTTCATTTTTTCTCTGTTTCAAGTCCAGAAGATGTTCTCAAATGATCTGAATGTGCTAGACAAACTAGAATTAGCACCATTAAACTACAATATTTTTTTTGTTTCCTTTTTTTTTTTTTCCCCTTACAGGACTTAAATTTAACAGTAAAAAGCTTCATATTCATATGACTCCTCAGAGAAGGGTGGAGCAAGGTACATACAGAGCCCATGTTTGCTGTCCATCTACTGTTGGTATCTTTAAGCTGCCTTGTCAGTTGGTTTGGGAGGCTGCAGCTATATTTCCCCCCTTTTGAAAGTGATGAGCCAGTTCAGAATTATTCCCTACTCTTAGATATGCCAAATATTTTACAAATTATCAGAAGCTTTCAAAATGAAGTTATTTTAGTGTAGCTGCTGTGGACACATCCTTGAGGTTACACTTTGAACAAGTCAGAGTGCAGGTTGGAGATACAATTAATATTTTGCCCAGTGCCCTCTTGGCAATGGCCAAGCTGGGTAACCCGGTCAAGTACAGGCATTTTTATACTCTTAAGAAAGCCTTTATTTCACCTGAAAAATCCTTGGGTGAGAGGCCAGTATGGGCAGCACAAAGAAGGAAATGACATTTCCAAAGTCTGTCCTCCTAACTACATTGTCCCCAGATTTCATGAAATTTGAACTCTCCTGAGATGGAAATAAGCTTCTTGACAAAGTCATGTGTGAAGTTAATTTTGCTTTAAGATGGTATTGAGGTTCTGCTCTGAGGGGAGTTGTTAGTAAAACAAATGACTCTAACTGTTTTAGTATGGAAGACAAATCAAAGCATTTCCATGAAGTAACAGGGGTGACCAGCTGTAACTTAACCATTTCCTGAGCAAATACAAGCTGCTCTATTGGAGGGGGGCTAGTTCCCATGTTAGCCATTGTACGGAGAAAAATAAAAGTTCATATAAAAGAGCCCACCAAGGGTTATATGGCTGCAATTGTTTCCAAACTGAAACAACTTAGTATCTGTTTATGATTGTCAGTATCATGTTATATTGTTCTGGTAGAATCCATAAAACATAAAAGTCTGCAGTATTGCCTCTAAACACTCAGCGTCTGCAGCCAGGAAACTTCAGAGCCAATGCATTTAAACAGAGGGAGGATAAAAAGCAAAAGTTAATAAAAAGTGGACCTTGATTTCATTTATAATGGTAGTGTAATTTTGATGAGGTGCTTCATTTGAACATAGAAGAGCAAAAAGCCAAGCCGAAGCTGATGAAATTAAGATACTTAAACTTGCATCCTTTAAATGTTTCATTATTTTATTCAAGCATTGGAGATGAGAAGAAAGAAGCAATAAATCTGAATTCCAACTTTTTCACCATGGCTCATGTTTCCACAGTTCAGAATGGTGCCCATTACTTTTCTGAGCCGCTCAGATGTATAGCACGCAATCATATTAGCACCACTTACATGAGAATATTCATTTGCATTTTCAGTTACTTCCTTTGCATTGTGTATGGCAAGTGGTGCAGAAAACAAGTGGGCAAAGATGTGATTCTCCACACAGCAAAACTATGCCTTGGAAGAAGCTACAAAACCATTCAGTGTCTTAGAGACAGGGATTTTGTCACTCAATACAAATATAAACTAATCTCTTTTTTACAGATAATGCCAGTGTTTGAAAAACAATACATACTTGGACTTGAAAGCAAGGTGATGGAAAGACAGAACATTCATTTCTTGGTAAATCAGATGTATTTTCAAGCACTGTCATACTGGCTAACTACAATGGCTTTTTATTTTCTGATTTTAGCAGTTCCAGATTTCTCTATGTTATTTCTGGCAGTCCAGACATTTAGGTTTAAACACATTTAGTGTAAGATACAGAGAAACTGCTCACAAGGTATACAGATACCATGTGGGTATCTGCAGTCCACAAACATTTCTGCAGGAACAGGACCATGATGATGATGACAACACCATCACCACCAAGAGAGACAAAGAGGGAAAGAAAAAAAAGAATACATCATCTGGTTAATTCTATCTTAAAAGATACTTCAAAGCAAATTATGCAGAATAGCTCTTATCAACTGCAGCTGCTTACTAGGAATGTCATGTCAGCAACACAGTTTGCAGGATAATGGATTTATGTCTAGCAGGAAGTCAAATGTGTGACGACTTCATGCAGATTCTGTTAGGAATCATGTTGCTAATATTTCTTCCCATCCTGACAATGTCATAGAAAAACAATGAAAATTTTATATTTGAAGCCCATATCAGATGGCACGGGGAATGCAGATGAGAGGAAGCTTTATTTCAAGGGCAGATTGCATTAGGAATGATTCCTTTTAGAGTTGTCCTTGCCAGAAGCAAAGCTCTTAGCTTTCCTGATTCAAAAATAAGGGGCATATTTTCACATGGAGGAAGTGTCACTGTTCTCTAAAAGCCAACAGTAAGATGGTAATTTATGATTTGGCTCACATCCTGATGAGTCTGATAGATGAGTTTATATTGCCTGCTCATAAACAAACCCAGTTTGTTTCAGTTCTCAAATTATTAGTTCTGTATAATCACAGGTGCTCCGAAAATGAAAGAGAAAAATAATCATACTTGCTGAACTTGGAAAACTCAGCACTTCCTATTTTAAACCAGTCGTTATGTCTCTCATAATGATTTAATATTTTATTATCCTTGCCTACAGTGGTCTTTTACCATGTCTATATAAACTTCATTTCTAATGGTCTCAAAGGACATACTTGGTATTTCCAGAACAAAACAAAATTAAAACATACACCCAGAAACCACACACAGTCCCAAAGTACTATAGTGCTTAAGGCTTGATCCAAAGCCCATGGAGGTTTCTGTGTGGGATCTGGGCTGTGCTGACTGACAGATTTGGGCTGTGACATGCTGAAAAGCAGCTGAGCCTCTTGCCTTCCCCCTGGCTCCTCCAGCCAGCAGCACTTGTGGGGTAATTCAGAGCTGTTCAGCCTCTGGAGATGGCACTTTGTGTCAGCCTGAAACAGCCTCATCTGGCGACCATCAGTGGTGAGACACACACCCCAGGGGGGGAAAATGCTGCTCAGCCCAACAGCAGGCTTCAGAAAAAGCAAGGCTAAGAATTACTTGTGTGGGGAGAAAAGCCATAGAAATTGTCTTAACTAATTTTTGTTTTTATAAGCTTATGGAAAGAGAAGAAGTGATCCAACAATGTAAATGGCAAAGTATGTGAAATGGCTAATGAATTTAAAGTTTGACAGTAGGAACTGTACTGAATGTTTGCAACTGATATTTGTACTGCAGCAGGTTTTCCAGGAACAGTAGAGGCATGGACCACTTGCTCCAGAGAGGTCTGAGTTTTAACTGGGAATCTGTCTGGCTGCAGTGGAGGGTGGGGTGCACATGTGGCATGCACGCTTCCAGAGCACGCACACACACGCAGCTGTGTGCCTTGGCATGCACATCATCAATTAGCAGGTATGTCCTATGCATTTTCATTTCCTTATGCCTGTCTCCAGCCATGCTACATGTATTACATATGCTTAGGTCACAGAAGGGTTAGGGACAGAACTACTGGATCCCAAAGGACAGGTGGAGCAAAGCTAGCATAATGTCTGCATCCAGCTCTTTACTATTACTCTCTGATCATGAAAAGCCCAGTGAACTTGGAACACACACTTCTATCCAACAGCTGTTTGCATATCAGAGGCTAAAATCATAAAGAAAGTTTCAGAGAAATACTTCATGCATGGTCAAAGCAGGCAGGAAACCAGTCCTTTTTTTGTCATGGCAGCAACTCGGAAAGACCAGCTCAAGTTTTCTGTGCAGGCTGCTGGAGGCTTTGGGCTGCAGCTCTCTTCCTGTGCATGGATTGTCTGCTCCCTGCCCTTTTCTGTTTGCAGCCCCCAGCACAAAGAAGTTCCTATCAAAGCAGAGCACTAGAATTGTATAAATGTTTAGTGCTATTAACTATAAGAAGTAGCAAATATCCTCATATACTCCTGTCCCTCCTCATGGGAGCTCTGACCATAAACTTTGGTGTTCTGAACTCAAAAGTACAGCCCTGGAATTGCACCCTGTTTGCTCTTTTTGACATAAGAGTTGCATTCTCTCCTGCAGGCTGGTATCTTCCTTTCTTCTCTGTAGGAAACTCAAAGGGCTTCTGTTTTACAGATATCTTTCAGGCATGATTAAACTCACCTCAGAGGAATGGGATTTAACTGAAAGAAGGCCAACTGGTATTTTTTAACCATGCCCAAGAATCCATGCTTCATAAATAACAACTGGTGAGCCCATCACCATGTGCAGTCAGAATGCCACCAGATGAACTTCAAGGAAAAAGCATGTCTTTTTCACACTGTGTTTAAAGGACAGAAGACATGTATTTTAGAAAGAAAACCTTTTTCCTTTCCTTTCTCTGCTTCTTTTCCATAAATTTTTTTTCCACTGAGCTTTTTTTTTTTAATTTAATATATTTTAAAGACTTTCACCTCAATCTTTGCACAATTCAGTTTCTGCATCAGATGCAGATTTTCTGTTTGAGAGAAGGAATTTCTTTTGTAAAGATGCAGTCCTGATTTAAAGACTTCAAATGATCTACCACATCCTGTGGTAGGTTGTTCCAATGATTAATGACCCATGCTAGAGAAAGTACGACAGCTTCCAACCACTGGATCTTATTGTGCCTTTTTCTGTTAGACTAAATAGCTATTTGTTATCAGAAATCTCTTCCTTATGTAGATACCTGCAGACTTTGATTAAGTCACTTTTTAACTCCTTCTTGGATAACCTCAACAGATTAAGGCATGTTTTCCTGACTCTTTTTTTTCTTTGAATGTTGGGGGTTTTTTAAACCTTTTTTTTTTTAGTTTCATAATGTACTTCAAGAACCAACCCAATATTCCCACGAGCATTTTCACAAATGCTATTTTCAGGTAAGGTAAACCCTTCTGAAATCCAGTTAAGGCTGGGTATTTTCTTGCCTTCACATCCTCCTCTGTATATTGTATGAAAAGTCTGTGTTCCTTTGTTTAGCTGCCGTGATTCCCAGATCCCAGCTGGGGCCCTGAGCTGCTCTGCAGGTTTTTCTCCTCAGCCCCACCATGGCTTTCACCATGGCTGCACCATCTGATGCCATGCAGTTGTGGAGCCGTGCATCGAACTGCTATGAAAGCAGCCAGGCTGTGAGAAAGAGCTGCATGAGAAAGATCTGGAGAAGCCTTGTTGTGAGGCTTTTGTGCAGTGCCTCCCGAGCTGCATTTAAGGTCAGGCTTCTGCCCTTGGTCCTTGCTGAAGTTGCATTTTAGGTGTCTCTGTGCCTGCGTCCTTCTGTGCCAAGCCAGGTGGCCTTGCTGACCTGACTTCCTTGCTGGACCCCAGACCAGCCTTAGCTCTGTGAACTTGTCTGGGATGTGAGGATTTGGCTGACTCTGGTTACTGTCACTGCACTGGCCCTGTTCCTGTATGGGTGGTGTGTTCCTGCCCTTGCCTTGCTGTTACCACCAGCTGTAGAGCAGGAGAGGAACGAGGCCCTTGAGGGCTCAACAGAGCATGGCGACTTCTAGTTTTCAGTTACTCAATATCTCTTTGTTTGGTTTAGTTCATTCAATGTGACTGTGTGGCTTTGTTGGGGTTTTTATCACCCGAACTTGCTATTTAATAAATAAAAATAAGACCATGCTTGTCTGACAAGACTTAACTTCCCTGAAAATGTGCCAAGATGAATGTTCTGCTGCTGTCATTTAATTATGTACTGATTGTCTCCAATGTTAAGCTTCCAAGACTGGGATGATGCCTCTTTTCATCTTAATAGTTGAATGTCTATTAGTCATCATGTTGACCATTGAAAAACATTAGCATGACTTTAGCTTCTTTTATAGTCCTCTCAGACTCTTCCAGCTTTTAAAAGAAGCCAGTGTATGTGGATCAGAGTGTTCCCTGGCAAGATGCTTTCATACCCAAGTAGAAGTTGGCCAGCACCATTTATTTGCTGCCTGGTGATATTTCTCTGCTGGCTGAAGGAACGAGAAGACGCTCCGCAGTCACTTCAGGATCTACGAGCACTCCCACACACAGAAGAGCTGGCACAAGCATGAAGTAAATGCAATCATCAGAAGGACTTTAAAAGGAGTTAAATATTTGCAGAGAGATTAAAAGATCGGGTTTTCCATTATTCTCCTTTGTAATGGAGACAGAAGAGTAGCCCGGGCTCTAAGTCCTCCCTGTATTATTATATTAAATACTGCCTGCCATGAACTTGTTTAATTTATGCCTTGCTTTACTATCCCAATGCAAGCCTCATCTAGAATTACCACTGAGCCCCAAGTCCCCAGACCCCTTCATGAAGAAGCTGGAAGCTTCAGCCCAGCTCTGGTCCAGGTGGGAGCTCCCAGCTGCAGGGAGCTGCCTTTCCACTGCTGGGGCAGGCACAAAGCACCCTCAGTGCTCCTGACAGCTCCTGACCCTGCTCTGAAAAGCACTTCAGTTCTCAGTGACAGGGCAGGAAACGCTGCAGTTTTGGGTTGTGCAGAGACATTCTCACTCATATTCTAGTTCAAAAACTGGACAACAAACCCAGCTGTTTTGTTTTGGTTTTTGTTTGTTTTGGTTTGGCTTTTTTGTTTGTTTTGTTTTTTACAAAAGAAAGCACAGTAAAACTAGCCCCAGAGTGAGCGACTATTAGTGAAATAATTTGCTTTAGGAGTTAAAAGATGTGAGGAAGTGGTCAAAGTAATTCAGATGACTCTAAAAAAGAATAAGCATGTGAAATAACTGTAGTCACCAATAAGCCAATATGGGAAAAATATTTTATGTTATGGGAAAAATATTGTATGTTCTTTTCCCTTTACTTTGTTGTACTTGGAAAACTTTCTGAGTTGAAGAATATATTGAGAGATTTCATAGTATGTTAGATAAAAATGTATTCATTAACCACTTGCTGTTATTAAAGTACACTGTTAAAAACTCAAGGTATCCTTTTTCTATCCATAACCAAAATTTCACATCTCTGTAGCTTCATCTCTTGAGCTTCACTCATCATTTTTCCTAAGCGGAACTTTACTATTAATTTATTAGACTGTGCCAGCAAGAAAAGCAGAGGCAAGGGGAAACAAAATAATGTTCCTAATAACTCATTTCTTAGAACAAAATCCTCCCAGCCTGCTGTAGTAAAGACAGTCATATGGTAGAGGTTTGTGCTTCTTCTGGGATACAGCACTTGCTGTGTCTGGGTTTGATCACAGTCCCATTGCAGTCAATGGGAGTTTTGTGCTAAAATGTATCTTGTACGCTGTCACATGGGCAAATGTCCACCTCAGGCTACAGCAGAAGCAAAATCACCACATTTGTTTTCACTTCTGACCTGCTGAAAGTAGGATTATATTACTTGTATATTTCATTCTGATTATTTTTTTTTTTAACTCTGATTTAAACAAAGATACCACTGTGGTATAATCTGATACCAAGTACTGTGTGAGAGGCTGGACAAGTCAATTACGAATGAAATTGCAGACTTCCTTTACTGTTGCCTTGCTTTTAACTCAATGTTTTTCTTCATAGGCAATCAACATGTAATTTCCTTTCTTCAGCTCATACTTTTGTGTCTCACGAACACTAGCAATGGCACTGTTCACTCTGAATTACCAGATTTTTCTCACAATGTGCCACTTCCTTCATATTATTTAACTCCATCTTTCCCCTGCACAGATATATTACAGGAGAAAAGTGAACATAGCTTCTAACAAGTTGTCAAATGAGTGCAGCAACACTGAGACATGCTGAGACATTAAACACTGACTGAGTCAATTTTCCTCTATACAAAATGCAATTATTAGTATTTTGCTGAGATAACTCAAGGGGCAGAAACACTCTTCCAGTGTCTGGTTAAAACTGATTTTTGCTTGTGACCAGCATGAATGCTGACCTTTGGCTTCTTGACTGATCTTTGCATCTCCTAGAAAGTTCATGGAAAGGTCACAGAGCCGCACCAACTTCCTCCGTGTGTGCCTGTGTGCCTGCATGTGTGTGGGGACACCCTTCTGACACTGCCTCCGTGCAAGGCTGGCCTTGCCCACTGACAGCTTTGGTTTCATGTTTGTGGGAATCTGGACCCACTTATACCAACAGCAAACCAGGCTAAAGGGCACATAATCTTTTATTTACCAAGAACCTTTGTTTGCTTTTCGCTGGCAATTGCTCCCTATTTAGCTTTAAAGTTTGTTTCAGTTCAGATATATCCTTAGCTTAGAAACGGTGCTACCCAGAATTATCTTTTTTTGTAAAAACAAAAGGACTGAAACATCACTAAAAACAACTGCAAAAGAAATGGATGTTTTTTTCTGAAATACACACATATTGAAGAGAATGAGTTATTTCCTTAGATTGCTTTGTCATAGGCACATCAGAAAATTAAAAAAGATATATTGTGTATTCTTTAGCTGATTCCTTTCACTGAAAAGCTCAGTGCTGCCTGTCACTGCAGAAGAGAGCTATGAATCTCATGAAAGCTGCTTTGCTGACACCATCAGCTGTACAACATCCGCTTCCAAACCAGACCTCCGAAAGCAGCACTGTTAGAGGGTTTTAAATCTCTGCTCAGAAGCTGTATCTATTTCCAAACAGCAAGAATAGCTCTGAAATTGTGAAAAATGCACTTAAGTCATATTTAGAATGATTGTATGTGGGGGATAGAACAATACTTTTCAAGACTGTAAGCACTGCGTATATTCATATCTTGTGCTATTTATCTTGCAGATATACAGCACTGGAAGTTGCTGGCTGCAAGCTGGCAAGCTTGTAGCAGTGAGAAGGAAAGATCTCTCCGTTTGTCACTGGCCGTATATCACCGCAGCTGTGCCCTTTGATTACACAGAGGGCTCCTCCAGCCATTAATAATAGGAAACACTTTTTGTCTGGTGAATGCATCTCAACGCCATCCTCTAACACCTAGGCTTTGCAGGGAGGTAGAAGAGGCAAATTAAGGATGGAGCTTGTTCATTTTACATTCACGCTAGATGTGTAAACACGGGTAACCTTTGTTTTCCTCAGAAAAGAAAATATGCCATTCTTTTTCCTACCACCACAGTGACTGATTTTTTACAGAAACAATATGCACTGCCAATTACAACTTGCTGAGGAAGTGACACTAATGAATCACAATAATGCTGCCACAGCATCGCGGAAAGTCCTGTGACGCCAGCCCTCCAGATTAATTGCGTTACATGTAATAGCCAAGCCACATCTGCTAACCAGGTGTATCAGTGCAAAAGATTTTCCCAAAAAAGCAAAGCTTACAGGAAATCAATATACAGGGAATGAAGTCCTAGGTATGAATACTGCATTGCCAAAATTAGATAGCTATCTGAAATTGTCACAAATAATTGATGCTAAGATTGGAAAATTCTAAACTGGTGTAAATCGTTTAGCACCAGAGAGCACTACAAGAGGCATTTCATGCTTGACCTGCAAAATGAATCAAAATTAATGCTAAGCTCACGTGGCATGCTCTTGCTCTTACCTATTGCAGCACAGTGTATCCGAGCTGCTCCAGAGAGGTGTTTGCAGTGAGTGGAGCGTGGAATCTCTCTGGGCCTGGCCTACATTGATCATCTTCCACAGCATCTTTGACACAATAGGAGAAAGCTATAGACCATTTGTCTTAACACTGCTTTTAGTCATGTGTCAAAAACCTTGCTTTAACCCATCCCAATTTTTATTTAAGATTAGGCCTTCTGAGTAGTGAAAAACCCAACAAGAAACAATTAACTCCCTCAAAACAAACCCTGCTCTTGCTAGCCATTATTTTACTTCCTCTGCTCTTCAATTGCTAGAGGTAGCCACCCCATCACTCAGGCCATGAATGGATTTACACTGGGGGAAAGGATTCCACAAAATGCAGCTGTTTTGGAGATATTCCAGATGTCACAGAATAAGGTATCATTCCCATCTCTGCGTTTATCCCAAAACAGTGCCCTCTGTTTATATTTTGGTAGAACCCACAGTTGCTTCATTGATGGTCCCGTGACTATGGTATGTTCCTCTTAAATCTGTGCTGACAACTTATTTAGGTCATGGAGTCAGAGTTTAATTTCCTCAGGTTAGATTTATTCCCTCAAGTGCAAAGAAGTAAGAAAGAGCATGCTTGTTGCTGAGTCAAACATGGAGCTGAAAGTCTCCAAGGTGGAGCCTTTGGCCAACATGCTGTGCCTCTTTTTTCAGCCTCAGTTACTGGCTTCATGATACAAGAATTTGGAAGCTGAGTCGGTTGCAGGATACTCCTCAGCCTCAGCTGCAGGCCTGCCTGAGCACTGCTGCCCACCTTGCTCCGTGGGTGTCTCTCTTTACTGAGTCCTTTCTCAGGTGGACAGGCAGTACATCATTCTGGGAATCACAGAAAAGCCTTTACAAGAGAACCCTCCCTGAGTTATGTGACTGACATAACATCTAAAAAATAAAAAAAGATTTTATTTTTATATAGGGCTGTTCTTTCACGGACACATAACAGCCAAAACCTACCATCTATCCATATGAATGCCCAAATAAGAATTATTTATATATGATTGGCTAAATTTCACCAAGAGAACAAACCTATCAGTCAGTTTATATTTTTTTAGGAATCCAAAAGTCATATTTTTCTAGAAATCCAAAAAGCTATAACAAGCTGGGGTTTTTTTGCTATTTTTATAAACTACCTGTCCCAAATACAGTTGTTATGTTGGTCACTGAATTTAAATGATGAATTTCCTTCTTTTAATGCTAAAAGGAAAAGATCACTAAGTTTCTTATCAGGAGATAGTGATAGACTTTGCAAAAATGCATGGCATCTTGAAAGTTTTGTCTCATATCACCATTTATATTCCTGAGAAATAGACATGTCTCACATTCTGTAGCAGTGTTTTGTGACATTTGGATTTACAATGCTCAAGTTTAAGTCTCTAGCCCTTTGCAGTCTGTCAAAAACAGCTTCTCTGTCCATTTATTTTTGTCTTCTGTGCTCTGTCTGAATATCTTTTGTAAATTTATACTTGACAACCCTCGTATTTCAGCAGCTGGCTTTGTTTCACAATCTACCTTGCTTGCTCTGTTGCATTAGCTGAAACAACAAATTTAATCCATGATGTCAATAATAAATTGTAGTGGAGATATAATATATGCCTGACATCACTAAGGTCAAGGCCATAGTGAAAATGTTGCAAGTAGATCCAAAGGGTCTCCTCATTGTGGTAGGTGCTTGCTGCACATTTAATATTACGAGAAACAGATCAGTGCAGCATACTGCATTATGTTAGCCTTTTAGTTAGAGCTTGCATAAAACTCCAGCTAATGTGAGAGTGCTCCCTCAACATGAAAAGAGATTCCAGAGAAGTTTGCTATGTCATTATATTTAATATTTTCTAACTGATAAATAATTAAAACAAGAATTACTTTACTGAAAAGATTCATTTAGAGTGCACATTTTCCATTACTCTAACTGTTTGAAGGGGTTGGGGGAAACATTTATTGCATACCTTACCTAAACTACCTTGCCATTAAAGTATCTAAATTACCTCAGTGAATTCTGAGCACAGAAGTGGTTGATGAATTGCTTTTTGCATAAATGCACTTTCCCTTTGCTAGAATCTAATTCTGTATATAAACATACACACACACACGCACACACACACAGAGAATAAAGCAACTACTGAACTCTCTCAAGAAGAAAATTGAAGCCTGGAATTTTCTCTGTGCAATGAAGTTTTTCTAAACGTTGCTTGTATTATAACATCCTTGGACTCTCTGAGGACTAGCCAAAAATGGACTCTTCTACAATGGCGAAAGAACAGTTAATGAATCATTTTCTCCTGTGTGAAAGTGCTCATTGCTGTTAATTTGTCCATTTTTTACAGCCAGAGCTTTCTTAAAGTAAAAATTAACTTTCAGCTTAAAAGTCCATTTATTGTCCAAAGGGAAAAAAATTGTGCCAAGTGAACCATAAACAAATTCAGTATATGGCAGACTATGGAGATTTCCATTCCATTGAGCTCTGTTATTTGTTTTATCTGGCATAAAGAGCATCAACAACCCAAGGACTTTCAATCTGCAATTCATGCCTTTAAGTTGGCTCTAAAGCATTTTCATTCCCAAACATGAGGAAGGGCCGAATTTACAAATCTGCAGCATATACCAGAGCACAGGTATGGCACTTGGCTTTACCCATGCCCTGGCTGGATGTATGGGATTTTATAGCTTCCTCCTCAGAAGATTGGTTACTTTTTGTTCCTGGTGTCCCTTAATGTGAATGGAGGAAGGCTTATGTAGGTGGTAACTTTTGGCTTCCATTTCAGTTTAGTTTTAAGAATGTGAGTAACTCCATGAGCTGCAGAAACATGCAGGGGAAAATACTTGAATCAAGATCTTTACATACAAATTCATACTTTTAAAAATAATCACCTCTGCAGGAGCTTTGATCTTCATGTACCTTTGTCTATGTTCTTTACTCCTTCATTCAAATCTATGCCAGACCAGGGTGACCAACAGTAATTATCATTTATCTCGTCACTGTATTTTGTGTTCTACATGCAATGGTTAATGGGTTTAGGTCAGTTCTTGTGGGCCAGCAGTCAACACCACCTTTGGCCCATTGTAGTGTCTGTTGGTCAAAGCAGCCAAGAAATGGAATGACTGACCACATGATAATCCTTTCCTGAGGTTGTCTGGAAGCTTAAGTGAGGCAGGATGACCAAGTGGAATTACTGAATCTGAAGCTTCTGATCTTTGGGCTGGTCCTTTTGGAAGGGCAGTTTTCATTATTGATAATTTAATGGTCAACAGCCACGAAGGTAATTGCTTTATATCCATAAGTAATAATGAAAATTCCAAAACCTGTGATGGTCTCTTGTGTGCAAATGAAAAATAGAAAATGGAGCCAGTGACTCAGTATGGGCTGCTTTAATGACTATTTAATCTCTCCCATAAAAATGTTTAAATAATGCTGTTATGTGCTGATACTCTTAGCACTTGCTTTGGTGCATGATATATGGCCAGTGTCTGCTCCAAGAATCAACAAATGTGCATTATTCCATTAGCAGTTAGCTGTTTTCTACAAAGCTTTACAATTTATTAGTTATTTATGTTAATGTACTACTGCCTTATTTTACATATTTGTAATATTTTCTTTCCTCTGCCATGAAAAGAATGAAAAGTTTAGGTATTGCAGATCAGTTCAGCTTACATAACATTTACAAAATGTTGTTTATAGAAACAGTTTCATAGATAATCCTTTCTAGGCTTGGGACTGCTATTATAACTTATGTGAAACTCTTACTGAGATCAAAACAAGACTGAGGCTTTTCTAATACTCTGTTCCTTCTTTCCTTCTGCTTTTCAGGAAGGGGGAGAAACTCAGGCTGGATGAGCAGAAATGCCACATTTTCCCCAGTAAAATCAAGGATAAGTGTAGGACAACGAAGAACAACAAAAGGCTGAAGATAGGAAGGTTTCAGAAGAAGGAAGAACTGATAGGGTAGAGTGTCGTGGAGCTCCAGAGGGTTTCTAAAGGTGTATCTATTCAACAAAAATGTAGCCAGTATCACTGGCTACCCAGGAATTTATTCCTGTGCCTGTGTTATGCAGCAGGAGATCCTACAACTTAGACACAAATCAGTTACTTTTGGCTGATGGTCTTTCCTTGATTTCCATGGCACGTGGCCTTTACAGCACTTACCAACTCTGAACTTTGTCAGTGTGACGGCTGCAGAACAGAATTCTGAAATTCCTCTTTGGGAGATGTCACTGTCACACTCAGCATCTCAGTTCTGCCTGTACAAGAGATTTAACACCATGATGTCACTCTGGACTAAGTGCAAGCAAAGGCACTGGGTTAGTGTGATGCTTTTAGCTCTGGCTGCTGACTGTGTGAGGTCAGTACTGGAGCATCTCTGTCCAGCACTGCAATTTAAAAGCACGTGGTGGGGTGTTAAGAGTTTCATATTTCAGGGTGCAAATTATCTGTTGATTCCTCATGTGTGACTTCAATTTGTATTTTTAGCCATGCTTATGTCCTCTAATCACACATTATCAATGCTTTTGAGTAAATCTACACATTCAACTCAATGACCTATGCTACTACATCACCTCAGCCAAGGCTCAAGTTCATTAGCATGTGCTGTCTCCTCGGTGGCCTGTGTGAAGTGAGTGGCCTGTTGATGCAGTTCCCAGATATCTGAGTGCTGGATTTTCAGATGTTTTTAGTTGCATTTCTGCCTGTGCTAGTGTACATGTCCCTGAACACAGTGACAGTGAAAGAATATTTTAATAAAAATGTTAATACACTGTTTCAGACACAAATCTACCTTATCTCTAGAGGAGTTTCAAAACCTTTTGATTAGCTGAAAACCACACCTGACTTCCCTTTTTGTGTCCCCACAATGTGACTCTGCTTAAGCCACATTGGTCCCTGTGTAAAACAATGCAGGATGTCCTGTGTATGAGACTCCCTTTTTGACTAAAGTCTGCATCCACACTGACAATTCACTTTGCACAGCCCTCCTAACAGACATGAGAGGCAAACAGGTTTCAGCTCTGCTAAGGTGACATCAGTTCATCTCAGTGAAGAGACCTGGGCTTAGTTTCCAATGCTCCAAATGCTCCCAGTCACAGAAAGCACCTGTGAATCACATTTATGTCTTCCAACAAATTTTCATTTACTTGCTTTTTCAGACATTTCTTTCTTGACATTTCTGAAAGCATTTCTCAGTTGTAGAGAAATCCTTTTCTTCCCAAGAACATTTCCAAGGCTCTGGATTATTTAGGGTTCGGTTCAGTTGCATGTAAGAATTTAAAGGTAAAATTATCTAAATTAAAAACAAACAAACAAAAATAAATCCCCCTCCAAAAACCAACAAAACCCCCAAACCAACCAACCAACCAAAAAATGCCAAAAAATGCCAAAAAATCCCCAAATAGAGCTTGTGAATGATGTCTAAGTTTCAGCTGACATCAACTTCTCAGGCTGCCTTTCATGTTTTCTGCATGATCAGAAGGGAAAAATCTAATCCAAAAGCCAACAGTTTTAAATGACCCATCTTATTTTACATAACAATGGAAAAAAAGACCACTATCTTACAACACTCATAATGTTCATCAACATTAGAAGCTTCTTAAGTGTCCTAATGGGATATTGGGAGTGGTCAGGATCTGGTGGATGGGATGACAGGATTCTGTTGGTCAGATAAAAATCTGATATACAGATTAAGGTTAAATTAAAAATGCAGAGCAAAATGTTCATCTTTACTGAAGAAAACTAATGCCTACATTGCTGTAATGATGCTGCTGCTACCATTTTAGCTAAATAGGAACATGTCTGTCCCTCCTGCCATAGCATCCCCACACCACGGCACTCGCAGTGGGTTCACTCCAAAGGTGTGTTGCAGTGAGAGCAGGTGCAGGAGCAGAGGATGAATTTTCAGCTGGAAAAGCAGTTTGTGCAAGGGTAATGCTTTTCAGAAGAACTTGTATCAGGGTCCAGAATGCCCATGGCTTTTCTCATGCCAAGCAAGACAAGGCTCATACTTCTGGTTCCTGAACAAGTGCTACAAATACACAACTGCCCCAAAGACACATGCTGCAGCCTCCTCCTAGACCTTCCACTCTCTCCAAATGGCAGCCTTCCTGAATTACAATATAAATAAATCCTTTAAAAGGCCAAGAAAAGGAGTTCTGTTTTCTGCAGAAAACCCAGCTGATATGAAAATAAATATAGGGGAAATATATAGCAACCAAGAGTAAATGTTATTTCTCTTCAAACTTGTAAAACTCAAAAAATCAAATAGTCTTAAAATGTGCTCTCTGTCTCTGGTCTTCCAGCCGCAAGCTTACTCAGAGTTCAGAATGTTGACAGAAATAAATTACAAATCATTTTATAAGGAAAAAAACAGGAGCAATTTTTGTCTTGTTTGCAGGAATGTGTATCTTGCTAGGGCTTGAAGAACACTGCTTTGGATTTCTCATATAGCAGGTGACTTCTTTGGGGAAATTAAGAAGCAAATTAAAGTGCTCTTTATGGCTGCTGAATCACCCTGAAAGCATATATTAATTATCATGAACATGTTATTCGTACAGATGTATGTGCTACCATCATAAATTATCATTTGTACCACAGCAGCCCCTTAGGCCATATCTGAGAGAGGAAAGCCAGGGTATGTCTGGAGTGTGCACCCAGCGGTGGGAGTGCCTGCTCCAGCCATCTCAGAGCCTCCTGCAGGTAAAACCCAGATGTGCTTGGATTTTCTGATTCCAGCTTCTCCCTCATCCTCCCACAGAAAGGACACTGAAGGGCATGGCTCTGACAGCCCTGAGTATCCCAAAGCTGCCTCAGGCTTCCCAGGTGCCTGCTCCCAGCAGGTACCGTCAGCTGCTTGAAAAAACCACGTGTGACTTGGACCCCTTGTTCTGGGAACCACAAAAAACAAGAGCAGTTTTCCAAGTTCCTGCATCAGTGCTGTACAGCCTTATGTACTAGATGCTTGACAGATGAAGATCAGAGATCCACCCTCAAGAGTGTACAAGAGTCCAATGGAAGGAATAAATAAATTGAACTTCAGAAAAAATCTGTTATTTTTTAAAACTGGCTTAATACTTGGGAAGTTAGCAAAGCCACGTGAAGAAATTCTGGCAAAAAAAACCAGTAAAAAGACTGTTTTGTACTATTATTTATCTAGATAAAGTGGAATACAAATTGCAAAATGCACAACCAAATGCTGAAGGTTTTGATCTTGCTCAGGCATAAATGGGTAGATTGTTTTCCGTCATTGGGGATTTTCTGATTAGATAATTTGTTCATGCTTCTTGGTCAAATTGAGACATTTTCAAGGGAGAGTTTCAATGCCTCCTTTGTCAGGAAAAGTTTCTTAGCTTTGTTCTGCAGTTGAAAACATGGATAAAAGAGAATAGGCAGACTTGGTCTAGCCTAGCGGAAGAGTCACAGACTCAAAACAGGTGAGACCTGCCTGGGAAGTGGCCAATGCACTCAAACAGTTCATACTGTGACCTGCAGAACCAGGGATCACGTCTACCATCTGTTGATCCATTTATTTGCTCCTTTTTATTTTTTTTTTTTTGCTACAGTTTCTCCTTTCTACTAACATTTTACCAACATTGTTTTTTTTAACCCCCACAAAGGTTCTTGCTCTCCTTCAAGTCATTCCCCTCACCTCCAAAAGTGAGGAGTTGCATGTGCTCAATGCTGGGGTGCCACATTGGCTCCTGTATATTCAAACGTGTGTTTTGTGAGCTCTCTCTAGCACAGCTCACAAAGACAAAGCAACCCTCTAACCCTACTGAAAATTGCAGCATGTTTTTGTAGCAGCTAGAAACCGGTATTTTCCCTCCCTTCCCTGCTGAAGTTTCACTTACAGAAAACCTCAGAAATTCAAGACTCAACTTATAGCATGTACAAGACTTTATGAAAAAAAACCCAAACAACCAAACCTTGTAAAGAGACCTTACATTTCGTTCATCTTAGCATTTGTGTCTGCTCTGCTGGCAGAGAGCTCTAATTGTCAGGGACACAATAGGCTGTGCTCTTATCTGTGATTAATAGACATGATCTTTCCAGAATGATAAATGCAGGTAGGTAAAGTCTCTGTGACTATATCTATGCTACATCGTAGATTATCAAAACCCCTACAATGTGGACATGATAATAAGTATCCATGGTGTCTAAAAGTGCTGGCTAAGAGTTCCTAATGTCTAGAATTCAATTTTTATGATTTTTATGTGGCTTTGAGGGGGAATATCCTCCACACCATTGAAATTCATTTTCTTAGCTTTTGTTCAGCTCTCTTCTGGGGATTTGCCCCACATTCCTCTTTGAGATTCCCTTTAAACAGGAAGAGGGATCAGTGCCCGGCACAACAGGACAGTGAGGACCTACAGAAGTGTGCACCATCCCCAGTGTGGCTCTTCTGAGGGCAGAAGGGCACAAATGGATCTTACTCACAGAAACCAGCAACCCTGTCTTGCCCGTTTGTCATGGTGGCACCACAGCTACAGTCCCTCAAAAGAAGTGATGAAACACTCATGCCCTTTATTTTTGATAGCAGTGTTTCAGAAGGCTGAGGGCCTCTGACATCTGCTACAGAGATTAAATAACCACCATTATTATATCTCATACCATCCAGTCATGAGGGCACTCATGGTGGTTGCAAATGATAACCAGCATGATTAGAACTACCCATTAAAGAGACTGAGAAACTGCAAATGCTGTGGTAGGTGAGATGCACAGCATCACACTGCTGTGCAGATGGAAACATCTGCAGCAGAGATGGGACATTCAGAAATGTGCTACAAATTTTTCAGGCACTCTTGCAGCCCAAGACCCAGGCCACACACTGCGAGCAGATGGCTCCACCTTGCTTCGTCATACACAGAAACACTGCTGTGTTGTCATGCAACGGTGTAGATTTTTGTTGATAGCAGGTTCATGCCATTTGGCAGTAACCATTGTGGAGCTTTCCCCCCGCCTTTTCTGGTGTTATGGGTTATTTTTCCAAAGGAACACGCAGTGGTGCTGAGATGTCAGCTCTGGTATTTCCTCAGACCACCATGTGAGGATGGGAAAGGAGCAGCGTAGCTCCTCTCTATTTGCATGGGAGCCAATGGCCAAGCAGGAGGTTTTGGCTTGGATACAGCTCTCTGAGGCAAGCTTGGAGATAAGGAGGTTCTTGATACTCAGATCCTGAGAAGTAGTTTTTTCTGTGTAAATATTATGTAGCAGGCTAAGAATTAACCATGGTGGAGAAACTTGTATGAGGTTTGTATTTGCTTTTTTACCTCAAGTTTGTGATAGACTTTCTGTCAGAGAAGGAATGGCCAGAAAAGGTGTCCAGTAAAGGCTGGTCATTAAAGATCTCTTAAATTTCTTTCTCTTAGAAATTTTCAGCTCGAAAACTATTGATAGTTTTTCTTGCAGTCTGCTTCAGAGGGAAGCAGACTACCCAGAACTCAGGACTGTGTTAGCTGAAAGCTCCAGCTAAGCTACAGTGAGCCTGCTTGTACTGCAGGCAGGCCTGATCTGCCCAGCTGCAACAAACCTCTGTTTTGGTGTTCCTGACAAGCAACATCCTTCTGGGGACAGCTGACAGTTTTGTTCTGTGTCCTTGCAGCCTTATAACCCACCAAATCCTCTCTTCCACAGGAGCAACTCTGTTTTACCAAAGTACTTCACCTGACAGACCCAAATTTGGAATCTGAAAAAATGAGAAGCAAAAGATGGTCTGACAAAGATTGTCCCTCAGAAAAATGTTTGAGCCCATGACTGGCTATGTCTACTTTGTAAGTGTCTTAAAACCTTTTATTACATCAGGCTTTATCTGTCTAATTGCTAAGTTTCCTCCAAGACTATGAAGGTATCTACTTCCATTTCTGCATATCAACAACTTTTAATCTTCTAATGAATACCAAAAAAATATGGGTAAGCTCATCTCCTAAATACTGATGATAATGATCAAGATGATAATGTTCAAAGACATTTAATGAGCACATTTATTCCCACAAAGCACATAAGCCATGGTTTCCTGGGTGTAGAGATAGGATATATAAACAGGTTTTTTTTCTTTTTACATGAATGAAGAGTCTTCTATTTTTAAATAACAAAAGATATAATGAGTGAGAAGAGAAATTATCAACAACTTGACAATTTGGCAGGCAGAAGTACTGTCACAGAATAAACAGGGGGAGGAATCAAAAATATGAAAGAAATTTTGAAACAGCTGCAGGAAAATGCCCACTCAGTAGCCATGTGGGCATTTTTGGATGACGTATGCATGGAAGACCAACATAATTAGTTCTTTATTACTTTGAGGAAATTTTAATAGGACAGGTGTAGAAGACATTTCAGGAGAATCTTTAGACTGGTCACCTGATTAAATGAAGTTAAGCACATATTTAAGGGACTTGCTGCCTTGGGATCTTAATTATTACGGACAATTTCCATGCGTGTGTTTGCTTTAACATTGTCTCCTGCTGGAGAACAGCTGGCTGCAAATGGGCTGGCAAGGTAAACAGAAACAGGCCTGCAATGCCCAGCAACTCAGACAAGTCTCATCACCAGCACAAATCGGTTGCCAAGCTGACAAGCATGAAATGTCTCGGAAGGATCCACATTTCATAGCTGTTGTGCCTTGTGGACTGTGTCACAGGCAAGCAGCAAGACATTCAGTGACACAGTATTGGTGCATGTCAAATATTGAGAAAAGAACATAGATCCTTACCAATTCATTTTTCTTCTGAAACACATAGGTTAATTTGGTGTTTGTTTGGTGGTGCTCTGTTCATCTACAGCACAATTGTCTGGCTCTCCATTAGTAAACCTCAACAGCATATTATTTTTGAGTTAATTGCTAATTTTTCAACTCAAAGACAGATCCAAGTGATTCACACGTTGACAGACCTACTGCTCTGTCTACATGCCTAAATTTTAAATGACTGTTTGAGGTGAATCTCATTAAACAAATACAAACAGAGCTATGTCAAGAAAAGGCTGCATAGACCTGAGTCACTCCATAGTTTGAACAGTGAGATGTACAGAAAGAGATGAAAACAGATGTACTAGGGGGAAGGTTATCTATAATACTCAGTAGTGGAATAGATACTGGCAACAGAAAGCAAATATCTAATGATGGTGCCAAGGTTTTGAGCCTGACAAGATAAGAGAATTGTGATGACTGAGGAGACAAATGGCATGTGATGGAGAAAATTAAGAAAAAAAACCACCATACTTTTCTTTTGGAGAATGATAGTATAATGTAGTCATCTAGAACAAACAGCAGAGAAAGGAGCAGGGGCAAGGGTGCTGGATAAGGCAAAAAGACAAAACCCAGGCTTTGAGGGGTAGTTGGGAAAGAAGAAACCGATACATGTGTGTGGAAATACAATTAAAAAACCCTCCCAGAATCACAAGAACCACAGTGAGGTAAAAGGGATCAGAAGATTGCAGGTACCTCACATTTCAATTATCTACCCACTCATGGGCTGACTGGAGTGTGTACTAAAGTACACAGGTAAGGAGCTTCTCCCCTTGTCCTCACTGATAATGGGCTAAGTGTAAGTGATGGAAGCCTGTTCAAAATGGCCTCAGACAGGTACTCAACAGATGAAATGCAGCAAAAATAAAAGTTAAAATATCACCCTTTGAGGAGTGGCTCAACCTATGAATTGCATGAACTGCCTGATGGTCCTGTCCATGCTTATTCCATGGATGTCATGGAAGAAGCATGGACCTGGGGGACATTGTCATGTACCTGGGAGGCACTGTCCTTGCAGCCTTCCATTTCACAGGCAGCAGGACACCTCTGACTGCATGAGTCAGGTCTCAAAAGCCATAAAGTTGCAATACACTGGCCTACTTTGCTGTCAGGACTGAACTATGAAGTGGAAAAATTTGAAATTATGTTCAAAGAGCAGAAATAGTGTTTTTGACCACCAGGGCTCACAGCATCTATATTGCAGTAATGAGACAAGTATAATTTTATGTTTTTCCTGTCTCATATTCCACAGAGACTTAATACTTCCCAGCTTCACTTAGTACCTACATGGAGAGAATGATTATCTACAAAGCATTCTTGCAATCACAAAATGCATCATGAAAATATTAAGTGTGCATTTTTTGGAGCAGCGAACGACACTGCAGCAATCCTAGCCCGACTGTGCACTCGCAGACCTCTCGGTGACTGCAGGACTGTGCTGTGTAAGTACCAATTACGTTGCTCCAGCTCCTGAATGGCACCATTTTGTTGTTAAAGCGAACAAAGGATGCCTACGAGGCAGTGAAATGTAAGGTGCTGAGAGGAAAGTTTTCTGTGGCGTGCTGGGGGAATGTGGGCAGCAAGGCTAACATGACAGGACTTGATGAATGATGTTACACGAGGAGAGGCTGGGCCAGATGTGTGCATGCAGTGAACGTCTGTCCTCGGTGAGCTGGGTAACTCACTGGGAGTGAGCGAAGAAAAGCTCCTTTCTGTGACAGGATTTCATCCCCCTCTTTTGTCAGGACCTTTCATTTAGAAATGCTACTCCTGCAGCATGGTGGCCATGGGCTACACTGTGTTGACCCATTTTGACAGGAGGGTAACACAGTGGAACAGCTTCATCAGCAGACAGGAGTGACTTGGGCTCCCTCCAAACCAAACCTCAGGAACCAAGCTTGCTGATGATGAAATAATCATCACCTCCATTGTCAACAATTAGCCCAAGCAAATTTGACTTTAGCTACACACCGTAAACTCAGTACTAGGAATTCAAAAATGTTGCACAGTTAGAAGCGTCTTGATTGATCTTTTAGTGTTGAATCTAAAGACAAAAAAAAAGGTTTATTACATTTGGGGAATTAAAAAAAAAAGTTTATATAACATTCTGATAAATAAATTACTGGAACTGAGTATTTTGCCCACCTCTGGTTAGCAATGCCATATCTGAAATCTTTTCTAAACAGGTAACATATAGTTCCACAACACAACTAACATCCTACTCTGCTGACTATTTTGATGTATTGTTGACAGCAGTGTGTGGGAGGAGTAAGGTTAAAGAGGTAAGCAGGTAGAACTTAGTTATCACAGCACTTCTAACACTAATCACCACAAAAGAAGTTAAAGAAGTTAATAAAGTCATCTCTGAGTAGAGATTTCCTTTACACTGTAGTATTTCCAGCTTTGCAAATGAAATGTACAGAAACATGTGCCAATTGTAAGGTCTTTTTTGTGTAGTTTTGCACTGAAATCTCCTGTGTTGTAATCTTCCTGTGCTGAGAATTTTTTTTAATGTTATAGGCCATCTTGAGCACTGTGGGAGAAAATATCTCATGAAGAGAGATGTTAGAGGTAGGTGGGCTCAGCTCCATGGTAATGTAACACTGCAGCCCACAGTGGTAAAATATAAATGTTAGAGGTGGCAATGTAAAATATAGACAGTCTGTGGCTTTATACGAAAGAAAAGTATGTGTAAAAATTGCAAAGCATTCTACAGCTTGCTGGTGATTGGATCTCTGGAAGAACAGCATTATTTTTTTTTTTTACAGCTAAACATGATATAAAGTGGCTGACTGCATGTTTTTCAGGTTTTTTTCCCCTCTTGACTTACAAAATTTCAAGCAGATTAACAATAAAATCAATTAATGTAAACTTTACGTGACTCTTCCTTGGCTGTCAAGGACAACTGGGATAATGGACCCACCAGATAAAGAAGCATGTTCCCCTCCTGAACCCATTTTTTATCTCAGTGTATTACAGTGAGTTGTCTTTTCAGTGGATGTTTGATGAGAAATCATGTTTTTCCGAGCCCTTTTTAGGACAGAAAAAATGAATTGGTCCCTCTTTAATGACCTACATCAGGCAATTTATCTAAACATGGTAACATAGTCATACATAAAAGTTAGGGCAATTCCCTCTCTTAAACCATGTAGTGATTAACTTTACTTGTGTATTTATTTCAACATGTTAGAGATGTCTATCATGGGACTTACTTAAAAGTGTTCTAACAGCTCCCTTTTCCAGGCTATTATATTTAGGAAACCTTAAATTTTGTTGTACCTGATCAAAAGAGGAAATTACTTTAACAGTATATGAAAATAGTTTGGATACATTAAGATCACATATAAGCACAAAATTGAAACAAAATCTGTTATCAGGACAGTATTTTATTACAAAATACTCATAAGCAGCTTTGTATTTTAGTATTCTTATGTGGGCATTTAAATGTCAGCAGTTTTCTTTCTATATTCCTGCTTTTCTCTGGGTGACTGGCAGAGTAACAGCTGAGATTTGTATTTCTTTTTCAACTACCATGCTGTTATAGGCTCTTGCAGATACACTCTTGATTTCCAATTTATTACCTGATACCAACTGCTATAAACTGGTACTTGCACATATGAAGGATGGGAAATGTGGGGCAGTACCAGAAAAAAAAAAAATCCTTGAAGTCCTTTCAGTGCTTTGAAACAGCGAAATAACAAAACCAGTGAACTAGTATGTCAATCTTACCATTTCAGCTACAACACAAGCCAAGGCTTGTATCTCCCCCACCCTTTGATGGGAGCCAGTGGCCAGCCATGTGTAGCCACACTGTGTTCACTGGGCTTGCAGAGCTAAGTGCAGCACCAGGGTTTCTGCTGGCTCTGCTCATGCTGAAAAGTAACTTTCCTACTGCAGTCATCTGAAGAACCTGAATATTTAAGTCAACAAAGCAGAATCTGGCCTTTGGCATACAGTCTTACTATTTCCTATGGAGTGAGCAATGATCTACAATGCCCAATAAAACACAACTATCCTGGAGTGAATGTTAAGATTGTTACAAGGTCCAGATGCACTTTATCAGAGAGCAAGTGCAGAATTAGGTGTTCACAGGCTGCAGGAGTTGTAAGGTCCCTTGTGTTAGCACTTGTTGGCTTTACTCCAGGAGGAGCTTGTGTGCACTGAGTCAGAGCATCCAGCTCCAAAGGGGGTCTGCCAGCCCCCAGGGGTTCAGTCCTCCCCCACACATGTCACACCCCAGAACTGAGGAACCCAAACTCTTCCAAACTGGTACTTTCTTACTCTGGCTGGCAAAACTGGCCAAGCACAGCACTAAGGTCTGTACTGGCCCTCCTTAGAGGGATATGGCAACTCACAGCCCCCAGTGTCCTGGCAAGGTCTGAGGAGTGAGCTCATTCAGGCTCAGTCCATACTCTTTCTGGCCCTCTTTTGTATTGGAATAACAGCCATCCATGGGAATGGGAATAAAGTAAAACTAGCAAACTTCTGATAGATTTGAAAGTGACAGTGTCACTGTCACTGAATGGATGATACTGGAAAATGGTGTGGAACTTTAGAAATGCCCAGTCATCTACCCAGTGATCAGGCACACCATCAGCAATCATACATAATAAGGTAAAAATGCTCTTCTGGAAATGCCTAAGTATGTTGGCCTTTAGCCTTTGACAAATACTATGTAGGGTGGTTTTTATATATTTTTTTTCATCTCAGAAGTAAATAATGCATGTTTTATAACCATCAAAAAAAATTCTCTGCTTTCCCTCTTCAGATCACCATAAGAATAAGTGACACAGACAACAATTGTCCAAATAAGTAGACTGACTGATGTTTTTAACATTGATATTCTTCCCCCCTTCCCACATTTGGAAATCATAGAGAAGAAACAGCAGCTATGCAACTTCAAAGAACTTTCTAGCACTGGATGTCATTAGAGATACTACAGCTGTTCTTCCTTACCCCGATGGCTCTGGCTCTCAGATGCAGCACATTCTAAACAACAGTGAGCAGGGAATGGATGATGGTTTGCTCACTTTAAGCTTTGGTCTAAGTACATACCAGGAGGTATATATACCAATCTATACCAGAAGGTTTGTGCCTTCTGATTTGATTTCAAAGTTCTGCTGACCCTGCTCACAGCTAAACCATGGGAGCCTGGAGCCGACCAAGATGCTTTTACTGGTTAATGGACTGAATGTGTAAACCATGAGGGAGGGGTGGATGTGTGCTTTTGGGTGCTGTGAAGAACCCTGAGCAAAGCAGAACTTCAGGGTGGTAGAGGGACTTCAGGCAGTGTGACAGGATCCATCCTAAGCCTGTGGTCCCAGGGACCAAAAGCATTTCAGGAGGAGTTATTCAGCTTGTCTGCTACAGGAATGGTGACACAAGAAGATGAGACTTTACTGTCGACAATGCCCATGGCATCGTGACTTTGGTTTCATTTCTGTGTTATACTCTCAGGTACCCTGGTGTAACTGGCTGTACAGTTTGTATAAAAAAACTCCCCAGACAAAAATGGGACTACTGGTCTTAGCTTCACTCATACTAGTTTAAGGCCAAAGCAGGTATCTGTCACTCAATAACTTATTTTGTTGTTATTGCTAATCATCAAATTTTGATGTATCAGTCCTTCCCATAGTATTCCACATCACCCTGTATTGCTTTCACAGAATCAGAGGGTGTCTTGAATTGAAGAGACCCATCAAGATCATCATGTCCAGCTACTGATATGGGCCACAAGGCCAGATCCTTCTGCTTATTCCCCTCTCACCTCCCCCACAGGGCACACCACGTATGTGCCGATTCAGCAAAATACACAGTGCTACCAAGGGAGCAGAGTGACAAGAACAAGATGTCCTGGTACTGAACTGGGACATTCCTTTTGCCTGCAAATGCTCAAGCCCTGGTAAGTTTGCATTTCCCCTGCATATGGATGGACTCCCCCAGTGGGATGAGCAGGTTAGCCAGTAATTTTGTTACCATTGGGCTTGCCATTAATAGTTAATATTGCCTGCCACTGAACGCATTGTTATCAGGCCTCTAAGGTATCACATTTGATGGGCACAGTTCACACTTCTCAGAACTATTATTCCAAGCTTCCTGCCAGCTCCTTAGTTTACTCAGGCTTCTTATTTCCAAGGTTATTTTTGCAGCAACAAAGGCTGAAATGTAAGATCTGATTCTCTGCCAGACAGAACTGTGCCCTGGCTGCCTGTGCTGGGGGACACGGGGCATTCCACGGGTCCTGGAAAGCCAGGGCCCCCCCAGCAGGGACTCCCCAGCTCTGACTACAAGCCTGGACTCAGCCAGTCACACTGATGTGTCTCTCCTTCAGGACCACGATAAAGCACTTCTACCAGCCTGAAAGCCATGAATTTCCCTACCCAGCTTTTCATTATGAAAATATGCAATTTCTTTTTCAGTTTGCTGTTGCAGCCAGATGGGGTTTCCTCTTTACTCAGCTCCATGACCTGCCCTCCACTGTTTTACCAGACCTCCATGTTTGGTATCTGCAGGCAGCAACTGGCAAATGAGAATCACCCAGCAGCTGATAATGCTTTATTAAAGGGTGTAAATATAAGGCCAAAGACACAAAGGATCATGAGCCACGTACTGAAGGGAAGGTGGGAAACTGAACAGGAGACAAATGCATTGCTTTGTACTTCCAAGTCAGGAAATAAGGACATTCTTTCAAAACAGCAGAAAATGAGTATGGAAAAATATCTACCACTAGAAAAATGTGAAACTAGTATTGTCAGGATTATATTTAATGGAATGGACTCTATCTGGTATATATTAAAACAGTCCTAAGAAATTCTTCTGTACTTAAAGATGGGTCAGGTTTTTTCACTGCAAACACAAATTTCAGGGTGTATAGTTCAGCCTAAGCATGTGATAGAACTGCTGTGTCTGGGTGTGGTTCCTCCTTCCCTACACAAGACTATCCAAACCAGCTATGTTGTTTCTACTTAGAACAACACACACAAAGAAATACTCCATCCAAATATGGCTGATTTTCCCTTTAACAAGAAAGAGGATTTAAAGCAGAGAGGGAATGTCAGAACAAGTTCTTGCTCTGAGAGTTCTTGCTTGCAATGGATGAGGATTGACTCACTTCCATAATTATTTCCAACGTGGAGTTCTGTCAGCATCTGGCACTGTTAGTGGGATATTACTGGAATATATACAGTGAAGAGTTTAGTCCAATGAGGATATTAGCTCCCAAAAATACTAGTGTGGCTTTCCACTTCAAGATATGCACAGTGCAGATTATGCTGAACAGTAGCAACCGATCTTGTCTACACTTGGAATTATTCCTCTAAAATCATGTCTGGATCCTCCTTTCCAAAAAAAAAAAAAAAAGTGTGTTTGATGCTATGCTTAAGTAATTTTCACTGTAAATTAAAATAACTGAGAGGAAGAAGTTTTATTCTTCAGTAAGTGAGTCCATACACAGCGTTCTTTAAATATCTTTTGCATTATAAGGTCATATCCTACCACAACCTAGCTCTGAATTGCAGATAATATTGTATTTATAAAGTGTACACTCTCAGGGGATAAGAAATATTGCTCAAAATGCCATCCAAATGTTGAAAATGTAATATTTACACTGGATAGGTGCCATGCTTGTCTGGCAGGCTAATGGATCAGAAAAAACTGTCTGTGAAAAGACAACTGTGGCAGTGGCAGGGAGTCCAGCAGTTTCTTTTTCCCTCCCTCCCCTTTTACCAAAACTGTAATTCCTGGTGTTATGGTTTAAATCAGATTTTGAGAAGTCCATTATGATGCATCTGTTTAAAATATCAAGGGGAAGCACAATTTAATAACACCAAATATAAAAAAACGAGGGCTGTGAATTAATAGTGTCCCTCCTGCTTAACTCACTGCCTCTCGTGTTACAGCATCATTGACACAGAGTTTCACATCTTCTAAAACGTGTCATGAACAGCAAATAGCCTGGTGTGCCTTTGAATGTCTTCCCATGCCCTTGCATCATCTACATCAGACCTGGTGGTCTTACATAGAGTAATCAAACCTTGTTGATTGTAAGATAATATTTTAGTTGAGTTATGCTGTAGTTACAGGAAATCAAAATGTTATATACCTATTTGTCTTTTTGGCAGTTTATACTTTGTGTTGCCATTTATATTACCTGGAGAAAAGCCCCCCAGATAACCCATGCAAATCATTTGTGGAGAAGCTAATTTCTATTTCTTCTAAAGCCAATTTTAAATCTCCTCCATATGGCTGATACAAAGTATTATGAGGCAGTTGATAAAAACGTGGCTCCAATGAAGTCAGTGAGTTTTGTGACTGACTTCAGGAGAGCCAAGATTTCATCCATTATCTCTTTCTGTAGCATAGGGTTCAGCTGTATTGCAGCAAAAAAAAAAAAAAAAAGAAAAGAAAAAAAGGCAAAAATAAAAATCCATCAACAAAAGACTGAAGCTATTAATCAACCTAGAAAGATCTGGTTAATGTATTGCAAGGTAGGCCTCTGTTGGATGGTGCATGCCTTTAAATTCTGCAAGCATTTAAAGAAACCCTGCCAAAAAAGTGCCACATGTGCAGCCCCAGTCACGGAGCCCAGATAATTTCCATCCTGCCTACTGCAAGTACTGCACTCTGCCGTGACTGGGCTTTCCTTCCTCACCCTCTGAGCCCCTTCTGACAGGCAGCCTGCAACCTTCCCTAGGCAGAGCTCCAGTGCTTGCTTGTCACAGCTGGAATTGCAAGGCAGCGTCGGAAACTGAACGGCCGGGGATGAGGCTGGATGTAAACAACAGGAGTTCCAGCCTTGTCTGCGGCAGTGTCAGACATTTGCACATTGAACCTTTAATATGTCCATTTAAACATAACTACAGTCTCCTGGTGTATCATCACATTGAGCTGATATAAAAATTCCACTGTGGAAGTAATGCTGCATACTCAGAACCACTCATCCCAAACTAGAATGTTAAATTTAGGAAAAAAAGTTTCTCTTACCACTGAAACCTGGATGCTGCACACATAAGCATGTACCCCGATTCCTAAGCATGTCCGTAAACCCCAGGGAGCAAATGGAATTCTTCATGTTGTGATATTTTACAAGTACTTGCTCAGGCAGAGAGCAGCACAAAATAGCAAACAGCTGATCAGCCAGATGACAGAGTTATGTTTTTAAGATCATATTTAAAAATAAAAGTATTCTGCACACCATAGCCTAAAGAGGGAATTCCCAGGAATGTTTCCAAAATCCAACAAACATTAGCATTGATCTTGGAAAGCCTTTCAGTAAAGAAAACTAATTCCAAACCCCTTCATTTCACTTAAAAACTCTTCAAAGTTATGCAGGCATGCACACACCTTAGCCACATGTATGTCGAATTCTGTAGTGCTTTGCTGACTTTTTAATTCATCTAAGTTCAAAGCTTTGATCACAGTGCTGCTGCACTTTCTGTTTGCATTTTTGCAGCCTTTACATTATATTTGGTGAGAGAAGACTTAAAATTTAATCAGAGAGAAAAGAAAATCATTATTTAGCTGTTATTGAAAACGTGTGTGTTTCCATGGATGGTGTAGAGCTCAGATTTTTAAAAAATGCAGTAGACAATGTGACATGGTTGTTTTCTTCTGCTTAAAAAGTACAACTTTCTGTGAGCATTAGTAACTGCAGTCATTACTGTAAAATTATGGCAGATTTATATAAAAATCTGAGATGGAAGAAAAATAAGGGCTTGGCTCCTTTTCCAAATGTATTTTATTTCTGTAATTTGTCAGTAAATGTATAGTGAATTACCAAGTAATATCCCCATTGTCTTAATCAGAGGTGATGTACATGAGGGTATACAAAACATTACAAGTTTTGAATCAGTGAGATAAATATGCATTTTAAGGCTGTATGGTCTGCACATGCAGTGAGCCAATTATGTGCAAACAGAAATATCTATTTTTAGAAACTAGCCTTAATTCAAGGCAGCCGAGCTAAAGCGAGCACTGCTCTATACTATACCTACAACTTTCCCGTTCATTCAGACGTCTCAAAATAAATACCTATACTCTTTCTGCTTTTTCTTTGTAACCCTGCCTTAATACACAGTGTAGAGATTTAAAGTGACTGAAATGCACAGAGTTGTTAGAATTTCTACCAAAACTAACTCCATGGTTATTTTTTTTTCCTCTTAATGAGAACGAGGCTCGTTGTTCCTGCTCATATATTGTGTTTTCCAGCCAGCTTTCCCTTATGGATCCCTTACTGGCCGCTCCCTACCGGGGCTGCTCCGGCTGCACTTCAGCGAGCGCCAGCTCAGGCTCAAAGACAAGCCAGGCTCAGGCAGCGAGTCACTATTTTTCGTACAGTGGCCTTGAACATCAGCCTTGCCACATGAGAAGCAGCTATCCTCTTCACCTGAACAAAACGAAACTTAAAATATTTTCTACCCACAATTTCCTTGTTTTATTAGTATTACTCCCCTCCCTCCCTCTTCCCCCCCTTCCTCTCTCTCCCCCCTCCCGCATTAAGTTTCGGGCGGCTCTGGCAAAAGCGGTTCCATGTGACGGCAGCGTGGTCGCTTCCTTCCCGGCCAGCCACGGGCAAATCCCGACGGAGCATCAGGGGACGGACATCCCGGGGGAGAAGCGATGCCCCGAGAACCTGGCGCCGCCGCCTCGCCGGCTTCCTCAATGCCCGCACCCCAGCAACCGGGCGCTGCCCGCCCCGAAGCAGCCGGGACACAAGCGTAGCCCCTTCCCACGGGCAAGGACGGCCGGCACGGCAAGGGGAGAGCACGGCGAGCGGCGGCAGCCTGTACCGTCCCGTCCCGTCCCGTCCCGTCCCGTCCCGCTGTGTCCGCCGCCCCGCCGCGGCCGTGTGCGGCGATGCTCGCCTGGTCCCGTCCCGGCCGTGGCTTTTCCCTGAGCAGCACCGACGGCGAGGAAAAGGCTGACCTTACCTGGCTCCTGCGGCGGCCCGGAGGCGCAGAGGGCGAGCAGCTCTCCCTGCAGCCTCGCCCGCCCCGCCACGGGACGCCCTGCCCCGGGCGCGGGGGAGCCGGGGCGGCGGCGCGGCCGAAGCCGTCGGGAGCCCGCTCAGCGCTGCCTGCCCCTCCAGGAGCCTTCCAGCCCAGATATACCCGTATTGTTTTCCTCGCACCATGTTTTTTTTTTTTTTGATTTGCAAGAAGACGCCAAAATCCCCGTAAATGGCTCATTTCTGGGGCGGGGGGCGCTCCCGGCGGCCCGCGGGGGTCGCGGCGCGGGGCCCGGCGCATTCCCGCTCCCACAGCGCCGCCTGGCGGCGAGCCGCGCCCCGTCCCCGCGGCCCGCCGGGAACACGCGGGGATCGCCATAAACGAACCCCCCGTGACCCGTATGCAGTTCAAGTGCAATCTTTCTTTTTTTTTTCTTTTCCGCTCCCCCCTCCCCACCTTTTTTTTTTCCTCCTGGATCCTCTTTCAAGCCCACTCCACGCTGCTGCGCTATTACATGCTAATTTAATTTTACTATGGACGATATTTTCAGCATTTGCTGAGGACAGTAAATTTTGTAGTTTATGTTATTTCACTTTTTATGACTTTTTAACACTTAATAAAATTTTATTAGAGCACTTTTGTGTTTACAAGGCCACAAAACTCTTGGCAGGTTGTCAGAAGTCCTTTTTATTATGATCCTACTGATATACTGCGAGTAATGAAATAATCATGTCCAGAAATGTATCAAAGGCCAGAGGGATTATCCAATTTAATGGCTCTACAGATGCGCTGTGAGGGATATGGACAGGCAACGCGTCGACAGGCTAAAAGGCGTGTGCGAGGCGGAGGCAGCCCTGCTTAATTTCTTTCCCATTGCAGGCTGGTGCTGCGTTATCCGGGAGGCTCCGGGCTCGGTCAGGTGACTCCCGGTGCTTTCAAGAGAAATGGATTTATTCTGGTGCAAAAAGCTCTTTTCTTTTTATTCTTCTTAGGTGTGCATCTAACGCTGACGCGTTTGCTGTGGCGTTTCCAGTGCTTGCGACACTCAGCAAAACACAATTTACTGGAGAACACCCAATGTCATCGTGCCATTGTGCAGCAAACAGTGGCTTTGGGCGTTAGGATTTAGTCATGCAGCCAACAAATAATTACACAGAAAAAAGAAAGACTAAAACAAACAAACATTTAAAAAATCAAAAGCAGAATAAACTGCTGAGATCAAATACAAGTGAGATATTTAAGAGCATTTTGTGAAATTATTGTTTTTTGCTTTTGTCAAGAGCACAGCTTTTGTCACAGCACAGGGTTGTAGGAGTGCTCTCGTTTGTGCATGTGCCTTCCTTCCACAATGGTCTATTTTTCTGCACTGCTGCAGTGCTACAGTCTGAGATACTGCAGCTGTTTTTAAGGCAATTTCCTTTTATTTTAAATAATTGTTCATTTAACATATGTTGTTAAGCTCATTCTTGCGTCAAAAAGAGGCAATTATACTTCCTGACTCTGACAGTAAGGTGGGTGGCTTTGTTTTATAATTAAATTTGCTGAGTTCAATTTCATATTTTTCTTTCTCTGCTCTTTCCTAAAGACATGCCAAAAAAAGATAAAAGGTACCAATAGTACCAGGAACACTCCAATGCCAGTTTGGTCTCTTTAACACACATTGTTCCAAACTTCACAGGGACACTAGAAGTATATTCTTTCACAATTTTACAATTACTTGTGTAATTCCCTGTGATTTTAACCCTACCCCATTAAAGTCTCCAACAAGAACATATTTCATAATTTCCAAAGCAGAAAGAGAACTTTTTCTCTTCCAGCACAAACATATGTATTATATACCAATATCTCATGATACTGCCAGTAGGGATTTCTTTTTAAGAAAGCAGGCAGTATCTGTGCATTTTTAAAATATGCTTGAATAATTTGCAAGGACTTTACAAACAGATCTGAAGACAAGGTTAGAAGTGATCAAAGAATTTATCTTCAAAATCATGACAATATATTAGAGGACCACATGTTTGTATATTTATTCATATTGTGAATCTGCCTCACTTTGGAAGAGTGCCTCCAAAATCAATGGAGCTTCAGGAGGAGTTAAAATAATGTACAGTGTTAGTAAATATGCCAGAACTTGGCCCAGGAGCAGTAATATTAATCATTAAATGCAGTTTAGCTTCAGGACAGAAGTTTTGTTTTTCCAGAACAATATCATCTACTGTAAATCACATGTTTGCAGGTCAAGGTCAATTTTAACTTCTTAAACCTTTAACAGCAATCAAACTGGAAACCTGCAGGATGAAGTGATGGGGTAGAAGAAGTGATGGACTGGAAACTTTAAATTTGGAAGAGGAGTTGTTGCTATTGTTCTTTTGAGAGAAAAAGTAAACTTTGAAATGCTTTGAATATAAATATGTAAACATGCCACACATTATTTAATCAATGAAGCATCTAACTATTAACTAATTAACCCTTTCCTGGGGGGGGCTTCAGTTTTTTTTCTGGAACATCAGAAAAGCCCTGAGGAAGCAGCTCCCACCATCATGGAAACAGAGGTAGGATTCAGTAACTGGACCTGGACTGGTGCCTACAGGAGGTGTGCAAGGCTGGCAAGACAGTCCTGGCTGAAAGAGAACAACCTTTGTGGAATGATTTAAGGAAGCAGCATGACTAAGGACAGCCCCATCCCCAGGATGCACCAATGCCATGCCCTGGAGAGGTCCCTCAGACCCCAATGGGCATTGTTGGGGCAGTTATGTGGCTTGAGACATTCCTCTCCACCAAGGATGGCCAGAAGATGGTATATGGAGAACATATGGGTCCAGGGGGAAATCTGTGGATACAGAAATCTCTGGCTGTTTCTGTAGATAACCCCTGATTCTGACTCAGTCATTCTCCAACAACCCATCAAGAAGGTGCACCAGTGAAATGCAGCACTTGGCACATGGGGCATTGCCAAACCTACTGGTTCCCTGGTGAACGTGAGAAGATACATATTAATCATTCTAACAGGCCAAACCCTACTATTCAAGCCAGTGGAACTTGTGCCATTGTTCACAGTGAGACTAAAAGTGCAGTCATGATGAATTAGCTATTAATAGGCAGTTACCTGCGAGCTTCATAATGACTTTTTGCTAAGCACAAAGCTGGAGTACCGTGTTCTGTAGGCTGATGGACAAGCAGCAGTAGATGAACAACTTATTTACATGCAATATGCCAACAGCATGAAACTCAACCAAAAAGTCCTTAACTAAAGAAGATAAGGTGTTCTGTAAAAGCCATTTTTGTTTTAGCCATAGAACTCATATGCATAAGAGTGGGATTTGTGCAGCTAAAGCCCATTCAATTTTCTGAAAACAAATTTGGGGTTGATGAAGCCAGAAAGTCAAGTTCACTCCCTACTGAAATCTGTTAAGGGACTTTAATAAGGTCTTTAATTTTCTTTTTTCAAAACTGCTGGCAAAACAAGCAATAGGTACTTTTAAAGGGCTGATTGTTGTTTTTATTTTTTCGTTGGCAAATAATTTGCTTGTTGAAAAGCTGCCATTTCCCAAATCAGGAGAAAATGTAACAAAAATTATGGGTCCCTCAAAGTGATGAAAACATTCCCTAGGCCTTTTACTATTACTTGAGAAGGAAGATTATAGATTAGATATTAACATTAGATAGTCCCCTGCTATTCAGGAGACCATAAGACAATCCTTTCTCTGTAAGTTAAAGCACAGACTGGAGTCCACATCTGCCATGTCCCAAAAGAGTGCCTAATGCCTAAGTGATGGGATCTTTCCAGTGAGTCTACTCCAGGGAGCTCAAGGGAAGACAGAAAATAACAGCAGAGTTTAATTAACCTGTCTTATGAATTTTTAATAAAATTCCTGAAGTTTGGGGAGTTTGTGGCTTGTGACTGAGGCTGGAGGTCCAGCCTAGGTCATCAATAGAGAAAAACACACATTTCCTATCAAAACTCCATCCTTTTTTTTGGATGTAGTTATCTGCCTCAAAGTTTAGTATGCTGCAGATGTATTAAAGAATGAAAGTACCTGAAGATAATGATATAAACTTAAAGTATATAAAAATAAGACAGTTGAAGTGCTACCTACGTTGTAGTTTCATTACAGTTTAATGGACATACGCCGATGAGCATTGCGCCTCTGTGTCCAATCTGATAGATGTACCCCATAAAAGCTTTCCTCAGAAGAAAGTCAGATAAGTGAAACTCAGTAGAAAAATAGCTGTACTTTCTGCAGCTATAGATTATTCAATCAATGAAACTCCTATCTAACTCAATATTACCCACATCCTTGGATTTACTTTCTGAACTCTCATCTGAAGTACAAACTGGCTCCCTCAGTTTCCTCTTATGAGTGTGGTAATTTTGAAAGCCCAGAAACCCTTCCTGAGGAGTAAGCAGCAGCTCCAGACTATGGTTTTTGTGGCTGAGACCAGATGAAGAATAGCAGTTACAGTTCTCAAAACAGAGCTTTGGATTTCCTTGAACATAGTTATTGTTTATAGTGCAATGTCATTGAAGTTCTTAAGCTGAGTGGTAGTTATGCAATTATTTAATGTTTTCTGTAATTTTGGCTTAGTCACATTTTTCTTCTCCTTTCTTTTCACTCTATGCAACTATATATCATAGGTATATAGTTATATATGTAACTATATCTATATCTATCTATCTGTCTATCTATCTATCTATCTATCTATCTATCTATCTCATTACTAGCTCTCAAGAAATTAACATTTCTTTTACTGTCTCTTTCCTGGTAACTTATGGAGACAACCTTACTAATGGTAATCATAGCAATAGAGAAATGGAGTCTAACATGACCGCCTTAAAACACACAACTCAGAATATCTACAAGGAATCTAAGATGCAATCTTAGCTGGAGGAATTATAAACAGCAAACCCAGCTAGAGAACTTCCTACCTTGTACTGGAAAACCCTACCAAACTTCCATAGTCATCCTGGTGACCTGTTAGGGATCAGGGACTCTTATGTTATTTAACACCCCTGTACTTGTCCTGTGCCTTCTGCATGAGGAGCATTGGCACGAGTAACAAAATGGCAAGGGTGCTCCCAGAGCCACTGGGAAGGGTCTGGCTGCCCAAGTGCTGCTCTAGTTACTCTCACAGGACAACACCTGCAACTTGCTGAGTACACCATTATCCTTATAACCATTTTCCAGAGGAGAAACTGAGGCACTTGGCTTGACGGTATTTAGGTTCCTAGGGAAGTTCCTCCAGCTTCTCTGTTCTCACAGGATCTGCCTGACTTTGCCTGCCTAAAATATCCTGGTGAGTTTAAATAATACCTTCAAGGTTTTACAGCTCTGAGAGGCAAATGAGGAAGATAAATTCATTCCCCTCAGGTTACCAGATTAGCCCTCAAGCACAGCAGGTAAGGCCATGAAATGGCAAAAGCAATCTGCCCTCACCTTTCTGAGTAAAACATGATGTGGCAGGGAAGGATACACAGAGGTCTCATGGGCAAGTGGGTGCCAGGGCAGCTATGGCAGAAGGATTAATCTGAGGTGTCACACAGGTGCCAGGGGTTTAGGGTGCTCAGGAGCAGTGCCTGCCCAGCAGCCAGTGCATGTGGAAGCCTGGTCCAATGGCTTTCCTCTCTCTTTTACTCTGGGATGGAGAGGAAGATCTGTCCCCTGGTGGCTGGGGAGAAGGGCCATTTCAAGCATCATTTTTGGACCCAAATTCTGCCTTTAGGAGAGCATTATGGAGCCTGCCTGCAGCCCACCCTGGTCTCTCAGAACTTCTTCCTCTCTCCTTGCATAGTCCCAGCCATACTGCTGGGAAGTTTGCCAGGGGAGAGGGAGGGCTGATACAACTTGCAGACTTTTTTTCCATCTTGATCTGTGTGCATTTCTTTCCTGATGCACGCTGAGGCAAAGGTGAGGAGATATTTATATCTCCCTTATCAATGAGAATTACCAGGATCTTAAAATACCATTTAGAAGTGTTGAAACAATGAATGTTACACTGACAGTAGCTCTTTAAAGGTTTCTCATGTAAATAAAGTCTGTCTCCAAGAAGAGTCCCACACATAATATTACACAGTAATCATTAACTCTAAAATTATTACAAACAAAATAAAATTCAACATGTCAAAATGGATTTGGATTGTGTGAGCATTCAAACCTTATTAAAATGACAAACTCAAAAAAACTGGAATGCTTAAAAGTCAGCACTTGATCATGTGCTAGTTTGATATAAAGAAGACTCCAGAGGCTTTATTGAATTATATATTATTATAAATTACATTCTCATGAATTATTCCCCAGACTTCAATGCTGGCCAAAATAGGGCCACCACTAGGCCCCAGGTCCCTCCCTCTGTGGGATCTGGCGTTTCACAGAAGATTCAAACATGACAATCCTTCCTCTCACATCCATACTCTTGGCAACTCTTTATTTTCCATGGGGAATTCTAGGGCCTTTATTCACACTTAAAAAAAGCTGTGGTTTGAAATGCTTTAGCACCTCTACTAAAGCAGCAGTTTCTTGGTACACAGCATAAACCTGGGTCCTTTTCTCTTGGCCTGAAGGTGAGCTGGGGCACGTCTGTGCAGTGCTGCAGCAGTGCCTGGGGGTGCCCCATTGCCCAGCCCGGAGCACCACCCTGCCTGTGCCAGCTGGGATGCCCAAACAAGCAGTGCCTGCTCTGGGAGTGGGAGTCAGACAGCACTGACAGCCAGGGCAGGAATGGAAGCTACAAAGACAGGTTTTGGTCATCCTTCACCATAAAGGCCATGCAGTCAGTCTGGCCCAAGGAATGTGCAGGGGTCTGGTCAGTTTTCAGGCTAGTTGAAATGAGTCTTCCGTGAGTAAAAGTTTTAGCAGTTCATCCAGCAGGACAACTTTGCACATCAGGTTGCTGTGATTTAAGTGACATCCTTTTTATCACAATGACATTGAACCAACCTGAAAAATGTTTCAAGATACTAAATCCTTCAAGTTTGATATTTGGAATGGTGTCCTCTTTCAAAATTGGAATTTTCCCATCACTGATGACATCTTTGTATTATGGAGTCTCTTATCTTTCATTCTAATAATATTGCACAGACCTGTCTTTGTGACACACTGAAGACCTGTGATAAAGTGATGCAGTGAATTTTCTCACTGGGATATAAGAAAGAGATGTCTCCTGGACAGCTTCTGTTCTTTTTTTCTTTTTTTTTTTTTTTTTTTCCTTCATAAATTTTACAAAATCCTGCTACAAAACAGGAGACAGTTCAAACCAGATAAACTTATTATCAGATATCAGATATTTTAAAGACAGTAACAATATCACAGGAAGAAGGTGGTCATAAAGGTGTATCAAATATATCAAATATAATACGTATTTTTAAAGTGTCTAAATTTTTTCTTCACACTATTCCCATGTCTTCACTGCTGCAAATTGTTACCATCCAAACACTCTTCAGCCATTTCCCTGTAGGCTAACATTATTGTATGGTGATTGTAGGTAATTTTAACAGCAGATTCTTTAAAAAATATCACCAGAACCAGGTAGGACCTGGTGTATTGCCCATGGAAAATAAATTAAAGTCTTGCACTTCTAAAGCCTCTGAGTTGGTTGGTTTCATAGTGAATATTAGTAAAAAATAGGAAGATAAGAGCTGCTTTCCTGAAAGCTTTGCACCATTCTCTGTGTACTCCCCATGTAAACCTGTGCTTGCTAAGTCAGTAGGTCTGTGCACATGCTTCACAAAAGATTCACAAAGTAGGATGCTGTGTGGAGAGAGAGAGAGCAATCTAAAAATTCCTACAAGTACTATAAGAAACATCCATTGACATCAAAAGTCAATGTGTATAATATTGTATAATAATTGATTGTACTGATTATTGTATACCATAATCTCTTATATATAATAATCAATTCAGACTCTGGAAAGAGTAGAAGGCCTATTTTTAGTGTTCATTTAAAAATGTATTTAGTTGGCAATGCACCTGGAATGGTCACCCTGTACTACAGAACTTGCTGCAAATGCTCCAAACATATAATTTAATCAAAATATCAAATATCTTTCACTACAGTCCAGTTAATCTCTATAAACTAAATGATTACTTAGGTGACTTTCCTCACAAGGTGAACTTCTGGCAGTGGATATACAAACACCCTTCATGGGCTGAGACTTTTTCCACTAACATACTTTGGTTTTGGTGCAGTTAAAAATAAGAGAGGAGAGGGTGGAAGGGTCAGCCTCTTCCTGACATCTAAAATCTTTATCAGTAACAGCAACCCCTCGGCTGGTGTCAGTGATTTGTGGTATTGTTGTTTATCTGTGTATCACTCACTCGGATGCACTGTTTAGATCCAAAGGTCTTGGGACCATTTGCAATCTCTTCTAGGCTTGCAGTACCAGACAGGGCAGACATCTGGCTGTCAGTTATAATTGCATCCTGCACCAGAAGTTGTTTTTAAACACTCCTGATTCCCTTTGAACGCAGAGCTGTGATGCACAACAGTTTCAAGCCATTACTGCAAGAGGCAAAGTCAATCCATGACTTTAGCCGAGTTTGAAGCAAGATTTATGAGAGATGGTGGGGAGGGGGGCCATTTTACAAAAGGGTGGCTGTTTGAGCCTGCTTGGGTCTTAATGATACAGCAGTTTCCTTTCCAGCCCATACAACTTATTCTTTGAACGCTGACAGAAATAGTCAGAAATATATTTGTGGTGTTGCCATGTTTACTGTTTCCTGTTGTCTTTCTTTGGAAGTATTTTAACAGAAATTAGGACTTCACATAAAAACTCTACAGGCTCTGGGATGAAAGGATTTACTGTTAGGTTTCCTTCTCACTCTAACTTGGTGGACTGTGATTTAAACCCTACAGACGCATGACAGGATATGATGCCAATTAAAAGCATGAAACCTAATTTTTTGACAGAATAATCACATAATCCCCTTTCTATTATCTGGCTAAAGGATTATTGACAGCACCTTTATTTCTCAGCCCAAATCTTGTATTTATTAGGCTAACAAACTGCTCTTGTTTAAATTATACAGGCCAATGAATATTGTTGAATGTCCAGGCGCAGGACTGCATTCAATATTGTAAAGGGATGTTTTTCCCCTGGTAATTGTCACACTGGGTCAAGAATGCACAGAAATGTAAGTGGACAGCTGGTTTTGGTTGAAAGCAGAGTTCTGATTTGCTGTTTAATACCAAATCAATTTTAAAGTAATTTAATAACAAATCTTATAAAATAAAACATTGCAGTGAAAAATTCAGCTGGACTTTCTTCCAAGATCTGAATTCACTTTGCATGAAGAACATAGGAAGTTCAGTGAAAAAATGTTCCTGGAGTACAGAAAAAAAAGAGGTTAAGTCCTGCTTTTCTGAGCTGCCAGTCATGACTTGAGCCCAATACATGATCTACACTGTTTTGTGAAAGCAAGACTTTGGTTAGGCTAGACCATGCTGATGCACTGCTGTAAGTGAACTAGCCCTCTCTGTTTTGACCTTATCTGATGCCAGTGAAGAGCCCTGGGGCCAGTATTTGCCATTTAGTTCAGCCCCTGGTGAACTACTATCTATATTACATATGGGTTTTCCCTGGAAAAGTTTCACAATTATATGCCTTTTGTGCAGCAATGTCTGAAATGAGGAGGAATCTCTCTCTCCCTGTCACATCCATGCTCACATAAACTGGAGCCTGCAATTTCCCTAATCACTAAAATCCCTTCTCCCCACGTGTAAGTTGTTAACCTTCATTACATCCCTAGGGAGACATACACTAAGCAGAGGCCTGTTAAAATGAAAGTAACCATCCCTCCAAATTGCCAAATCATCATATTAAAAAGTCCCCTTCTTATAAAGCAAGGTTCATCATTTGCCGTGCCAAGCTAATTCCTGCTCAGAGTTGAATGTAATTACTTCTGCTATACGATTTTATTTTAAAAAATACTTCATTAGCTTCAGCAGCAATGCTACAGTACCTATTGTGTTAAATCTTCTTAAAGTTACATTATTTAAGATGAAGAGACATCTTACAGTTATTAGAAAATTCATGTGAAGACTGCTTTCACATGTATACATACATTGTTTTCTTCGAGCTTTGAGTTAATTTTTTACTGTGTGTTTTCCAGATGCACAGCGGATTTTCCTCTCATTTCCTGTCCCATTCCTAATCTAAAATCTATTGCCATTTCAAAATAATTAAAAAAAGAGCAGGGCAGAGGAATGAGTGAGCAGAGGAACTCGGTGCTGAGGCGGGTGTGTTAGCCGTTCTGAACCACCATTTTCTCGCTCTTGCATGTGGGCTGCAAAATGGTGGTTCTATGATTTTGATGAGCAGGGACCTGCGTTCCACTCCTCGTGCACGCTCGCTTGTCGTGCGGCCATGAGGAATGCCCTGGCCCTGGCTAAGAAAGGCTGACTTCTGCCGCCAGTGCTCGCCTTTGTGCCGGATTCCCCGCGCTTTCACAGCCCTCGGTCACCCCAGGATCGCTCGTAATTCCTCTCTGAGATCTACAAAGCCACTAAATGCTAATTTCTAATTTAAAGTTTCTCAGGAGTAGCCGCAGTGCTTGTATGCATGACATACAACCCCAAATGGTAAGAGGACAAAATCACAGTAATTTTGTGTCTTGTGTTTATTAATAGAGGACCAAATGTCACACAGGCAGCAGTCTCAGGACCAGTTTGTAAGGAGAATGAATGTTTTGCTCGTGAATAAATGGTCCCTCCAGATCAAGGCTGAGGTCATTGGCAAGATCTAGGCATAAGCTCACTCTAAAGCTATGTGCACATGCGAATAAAGGACTTAATACTTGACTGTCAGTATCGGTCTTTCATAAGAGTTGTGTTCAGCCTCATTTTTTTCCGAAAAAAAAAAGTTGGATACAAACAGTTTATTCAACACTGCAGTGTAAATATGTTGCTGGCAAAACAGCAGCCAAAGCAGGCAGTGACCTTGGCTACCACTAGCTAGCTATCAGACAGCTCCAAAAAGAGGGTTGTGAAAATGTTAACGAAATGGAAATTGCGTGTGATTGCCCATAGCAGGATGAGGATCCTCCTTGGCCTGGGAAGAAACAATTTCCTTTCAGCAAGGTATGCAGCTGCTGTGGCACATTAGAGAAAGCAGCTTCACAGCGTGCCAGCAACCAGGGATGATACACAAATACACTCCCAGTTGAGAATCTATGTGTACTTTCTCCCCAGATAAAACAGATTCACGGCAACAGTATTTATAGTCTGCACAACAATATTATTTTTCTCTCTTTGGTTTGCAAGGGTTGTAAATAGAAAAAAGAAATGACTAAGCTATTAAATCTAGGAATAACAAGGCTCTTAAAGCCAGGTTTATTGTACCGGGGTACGTAAAAGCTTTACGTTTTTTGATCTGCGGGTGTTAAATATCCTGTCTGCGCCAGGATCCCCGCTCGGCTGTTATTTATCTCGGAATCCTTGGGAAAAGGAGCGGGCAGATGTCCCTAAACTGCGGGCACCACCTGGCGGCGGGCCGGGCGGGGAGCGGCTCCCGCGGGTCCCGCAGCCCCCGCGCGGCCGGAGGGGGGCTCCTCCGTGGAGGAAAATGAAATGAAACGGTCCCTGGTGTTTTGATTTTACTGACTTGTAAGCGCTCAAGCCAAGTGTTATCCAATTTTCCCCATACAATCTGTTTGGAGAGCTAGCAGTGCATTTCAAAATGGCTTATTTTGATGACATGGTCATAATTCTAAATAATTTGATTTCCAAATATACACATCATATGGTGGCCTTGCCAGAAAATCGTTCTATTGAAAGTCTTCTGTCTTAAGATTTAAACTAAATAAAGGAGAAACGATTACATGATCCAAGCACCTTTCTGGGGGAAGGGAGCGGGGTATGATGTGTTTGCTGGGAAAAAAACGCTGAACAAAGAAAATATTTTCCAAACCAAAAAGCTTCTTTCTGAGGGTCGTGAACTGGAGACATTGCGGGTACTGTCAAAAATCTGAAGAGGAAATGAAAAATAGCACTTGCTCCTTTTGAATGCATGTGTGTGTTTTCTTTCCTTGATGGCTGGAGGAGCCTGCATTCTAACGAGGTTTCACAGTGCACTAGAAAATGCAGAAATATGGCATAGTCCCTTGGTTCCTTCAAATCAAAAATCAGAGAGTGTGTTTAACATACAAGAACTCTGTGTGTGTGTGTGTACTAGCCTGTATCTGCAAAGCAGAACTTCCATGTGTATATATTGTATGTATGGTGGAATTTAAATCTTCAGTCTCCAATAAAATTGCATTCTGTAATAAAACTGCTGCACCTTGACTCCAGACTACACTCAATCCCAAATTAAACACCCCATTTACTCTACTGTAACAAGCAGAAAGGTTTGCTACAGTGAGCACTATTTCAGACAGGAAAGGCATATTATCATTCTCTTTACCTTTTGTACATATGACAGCAACATCTAAACAGCCCCTGTGAGTCATATTTTTCTCTAGTTCCTGGCTCCTCTTACAAGAAAGGATTGATGAAGGGAAAAGGTGAATTGAAACATGATACTTAATTTCACATCGCTCCCTTAATTATTTAGGAGGACGGACAGAGAGCTCCAGACATTTAGAAGCAAGCAGGTAGCATATTTTACTACAAAATGTCTTCCTGGATTTCATGAATAACTCAGTGTCATAAACAGAAACAGCTGGCACACTGAAGGCTGTGTAGATTTCTTCATGCATTATATATAATGTAAATGCTTCCCACATAATGCACACAAACTATCTGCTTCATATCAATGTTTGTAACCCCAAAATACCACAAATAATATACCAGGGATACAAAATTAGGGGACTTAAACTTGTTAATCCAGGTCATATATTTAAATGCCATTGTCTAGTGGCCATTTATCTATTGTTTAAAGGTCTAGCTATTTCAGATGCATACTGTTCTTGGTTGCTAATTTTCCTATCTTTCTCTAGGAAAGCCATTATAGAATTTTGATGTTTTTGTTGTGGTTATTAAATTAGAAACGGGAGCTCACCGAGGGCAGCAGGAGGAGGGAGAGGCTGTGTGACCCAGGGGAGCCCTGGACGCTGTGCCCGGCGCTGGGCCGAGGCTTTCTGCTCTACTCGGAGAGAGATTCCCTCTAGCGGACTGAGGGGGAATTTTATTCCCCTTTTCGTGCCCCATTCTAGCCTTTATCTGTTAAATACAAGGTACCCTCTCTAAGGATATTCTCGGCTATTAACCTTCATGCATGAAGCAGGAGCTGAAAGTTAATAAAGAAGGTATTTCTAATCAACTGTGGTGATGTGAGGCACAGAGAAGTCATACTAGTTAGCCAAGAATGTGAATCCCCAGGCCTCTCACAGCTGAAGATAATCTGAAAAGAGTTACAAGTTTGAAGTTTTTTTAGATCATATGTCTAAAGTGAACAACGAGGGCTCTATTCCCAGACATCTGATCTAAACCCTTTGAGTCTTGGGAATTTTGACTCCAGATGCAGGTTCCAGCCCTGCACATGATCCTTATCTTTAAAGGGACCAACTCAAACAAGCACACATAGATTTGTTGCCATTGCAAAGGACCCAAAAAAAGAAGTTGGCTCTCAGCCTGTAGCTTTGGGGGAATCAATTCCTTGAACACAAGTAGTCTGAGTTTGGCTCACCTCTGTTTAAAAGTGGAGTAGCCTAGGAAAAAGAAACAGGCCAGGAAAGATGAAGAATAAAGCATATGACTGAATTTTAAGTTTTCCTGGGCCTTATTCATAGTTTTGCTGAGCTAGAGACCCTATTAACATCTACTGTAAGTTTTGTTCTGAGGGATCAGATTTCTGGAGCCTGAGACCAGTTATGATACATCAGAGAAAGCCTCATAATAGGAAGCTTTATTGCCTTCTGCTAAGTGAGCCAAAGGCAGGGGCTTTCCCTTGTAAGCATAAGGCTGGGAAGGGGGAAGGGGGAAGGGGGAAGGGGGCAGGAGGTATTTTTTCTTTTTGCCTGATGTGTTTCATCCTTCCCCACCTCCAACATCAAAGTGTTTGCTAGGGCAAGTCAGCCCTGTGATTCTGGAGCTGTGTATTTCCCCTCTCCCAGTAGTTTCCATGCCCATTTCCTATGCCCCAGCTGCCAGAGCACTAACTCTGCTGCTTTAATCACTCCATTAATCAAGCCTCTGCAGTGATCAGCACACTAGCTCTCACTGCCACAAGGAAGCCTGTTACTTCTTCAGGACACATAATCTCCCACTAGCCCTCCAAGGATTTTTACTCAACTGAGCCATATTGATCCACCAGCTAAAAAAGGTATTTCACTCCACTTTGAATCAGCTGTGTTTTTAACATAATATAGCTCACAAAAGGCACAACTCAAGAATAATTCTTGTATTAAGGACACTATGAAATGTGAAAAGACACAGCCATTTCATAGCTAAGCTTCATAGACAGTGTGATTTCATTAAACAGACAAACACTGCCATCAAATCAAAGATCAGCAGATACAAACAAGCCGTTTCTTCTGGCTCCTAGAGAGCCATGATTGCATCCCCACGGGCACAGAGGACTGTCATATAAAAGCATGTGTACAGACAGTCTCCAGTCCAGTCAGAGTGGTTTATTGACTACAATTTTGTACTGGGTCATGCCAAAAGATGGCAGATCCTATTATGCTAGGAGACTTTGAAAAATTTAAAATGTAGCCATAGAACAAAAGATCACAGTAAAGCCAGACATGGAGCAAAAAGAAATTACAGGAAAACTTAGTAACCTTCAGTGGCCTCTTACACTTCTGACTCTTGCAAGGGGAACAAGGTAGTACTTGAAAACTATTTAGCAGTGTCTTTTGGAGAGCAAAGATTGGGCACTCTGCTGACTTGCAGGATGAGGAGGTAATTTCCAAAGGTTTAGGGGAAGCAGGGAGATTTCTCTGTGTTCAGGGAAGGTGCAGCTACTGCTTGATGTAAGGTAGGGCAAGGTTTGTCCCCCAATAGCTCTGACTGCCTTTGGTAGGAAATCTGTCTTCCCACACATCTGTCCTCCAGCATGCCTTGCCTTTTCCTGAGCCATCCATTTCTGAAGCCAGGAAAATCAGGAAAAAGGAAGAAAAAGTCCCAAGCCCCAGAGCTGCACCAGAAAATACTCTCATCACTACCACCATCACTCCAGCAATATGTGAGAGCAAAGGCAAAGGTGTGGGATATGAAAACAGTAACAAAGGGGAATTGAGCTTGGAGTTTGAGAATCTTAACCTGCTGAGAAGGACAAACTTCCAGTTGTTTCAAAAGATCTAGCAAAGAGCAGGTTCTAGAGTCTGAGAGAAGTGGAAGCGAAAGCAGTCTGCTTGCTGATGGCAGTGGGGGGAGCAGACATGAGCACATTCTGAAACTGCCAAAGTCCAGTTTATATTGCTATTAATTCCCTCCCCAAATCCAGACCTGAATTCTTCAGTGTGGGCCAGAATTGGGCAAAGCACTTGTCTCACATGAATGCACACAGGCACACGTGTGTACAAACACACACACACTCACCCTTGGGGTGGACACCTGCAAAAAGATCAGCAAATAGAAGTGATGGACCTCGAGCAGTTTCTGAGTATGAACACTGATGCTGTACAATCAGAGCAAGAGTTTTGCAGAATCATTTCACTGAAATATTTACTTTTCCAGCTGCTGTGATTGTATGTTTAAGCTTTCCTTTCTGTATATTAAGGCTCGTCTTCCTGTTTAAGTTCCGTAGCTCTTGTTTGGTAGCGTGCATCAAATCCAAATGACAAGTTTGCATGTGTATACTCAATGAACAACACAAATCATTTATCCCTTGGGATATAGGACTTGAAAATGCAGATGGTCTTGATACAGTCTGATAAGAATGTAAACAGGAAAATATCTTTGTTGACTTATTTCTTAGTATTCAGTAATAATTAGTTATTGTCTAGAGATTCATTATATTATTTCACAAACTTTGCAACAAACAATAGTGAAACGAAATCAACTTTGATTTTCTTAGGATTGCAAAAGATAACATCAGATAACTTCCTTAGAAAAACAACAAAACCTCCATTTTCCATTGTTTTTTGGTCTACGTCAAGTTTAAAGGCAAAAATCAAGATAATGAAAAGCGTCACAGAATTTTATCTTGCCCCTCACTTCTATGGTTTTGCAACCAGGATATGCAATTTTTCTTTAAAGTTGCATACTTCAAATTATCACCCTCATTAGATGTCAGTATTAAATTTGTTGTGTGGTTTTAGCTCTGAAATTATTTCCCTTTCTCACCACTTTCGGATCAATTATTTCCACGTTCTGTTTCCCCATTTCAGAGGAGGAAACAAACCAAAATCTTTCCCTCTGTCACTGTTTTATTGGCTGTTTAGATTCCGGATAGTCAGATCTCTCTCTTGAAATGACTTAGCAATTTTTCCAGAATGTTTCAATTTGTGGATTAATATTGGCAGGAAACTAATCTCTGTATTTGGCTTTAGCACACTGTTGTATAATGCTAATCCTTTCTCTGACTTCCAGACTGAGGTAATCACAAAGTTACTCTGAGGCTTGGCACACACAGCTGTCCTCATGTCAAGGCAAATCAAACACAAAAATGATCCCAGGGAGAAAACGCAAAAGGATGTGAGTGTGGCTGAAAAAGTGAAAACATCCAAGAAATGTTCCTCTTTCAGCCCTTTTTGCAGAGCTGTGAACTTGCACTGTCACAGACTCTGCTGTTAGGCCACTGCTTGTGGCCCTATCAAGCCTCTCTCCTCTTTCTTCCTTGCTTGCTCTTCTGCCTTACCTTTGCCTAGATCTATTGAGTGTTCATCCACCTGCCTAAAGCAGTCTGCAGACATGGTCAGTGTCTTGTTCCTACTGTGTAGGACACAAGATAGCATGTGGATAGGACACATTAAGCATCAATGGTCATGTACAATGATGGCTCACTATTTTAAGGTTGTTGTTAATATTATTGGTTAATAATTTTTCTATAATTTCAGAAATACCAGGGATGTGTTTTATTTTTCCTTATAAGGCAAGTAGCTCTTAGGCAATGTTTTTTAATGCATGTGTTAGTGTGCATTAAAATAGGGGGGAAATTCGATTTCCCTTGGACAGTCAACTATTGAATGCAGACTAAAGCTATCTGAATATCTGTGAGGCTAAGAGGTGACTTTGAGTCAGGGCAGGTGGGGTTTCCTGAGGCTGGGATATAATCTTGATTGAACTTTTCTACTGCATATATGTTGTGCGAGTTGTTATGAAGTTCCCTGTGTTGTTGCTCTACAGCAGAAGTACCAATGTCCAGAAACTGTGCAGTTAGCATTACAACTTCATTTACTATAAATTAGAATAATCTCTGTATATGTCCATTTTAATATGGGAATAATCAAATTAGCACCCTACTGGAAAAGCTTAACAAATACAGAAGAACAACAAGTGAAGTTACTGAAAGAAAAAGATACTACATGTTGTCATGTGGGCTGCTATTGATATATGGAACTGTGCTACTAATCTCCAAGAACTGCTCATCTTGTAAAGCTGTGCTTTATACCTTGGTAGTGGTTGATCTCTTGATAGATGGAGTCAGCACAACTGACTGTGCTTTAGAGGGACTAGTGCTTGCCTCAGTCACTGCTGGCAGTTTGGGAACTTAAAAAACAGGAGAGGAATGTCTTATATCTACGAACTAAAATGTCACAGAGGATGGAGAAATCTTCACAAGAACCAGTCTGATGTAAGGAAATGTACTCTACAGGGTGAAACCACTGTGAGATTGCCCTTTTCTGACAGTTCTTAGAGGAGACTGACCACATCCTGGGGAGAAATGGTGGGACTCACATAGAGAGACAGCATCCCCCACTGGACTCTCCATCAGTCCCCAGCAAACAGGCTCCCATGAAGCTGTCTGCTTCCCAGTTTCTTCTGCTGACAGAACAGGGCACAGGAGTACAAGTTCACTCAGGGAAAAATGGAATTTACCTGCATACTGCCTAGTAATGACTACCAAACTGGGCTGTAGTTCATCATTGGCCAGCTAGAATCTGTAAGCTCAGCACCTGGGGATAACTAATAGGGTGGATTATCTATAAAAACACAAACGTACTTGGGTGGGTAAAGCATAAACTTATCCTCCTTCTGTAAAAAATTAATTGAAAAATAGAAGGAAGGAAGGAAGGAAGGAAGGAAGGAAGGAAGGAAGGAAGGAAGGAAGGAAGGAAGGAAGGAAGGAAGGAAATATATCTCTGTATTACAGGCATTTCTTCCTAATTTTTTCAGCATTTCTTTAGAACTCAAGTACAGGATTGAGGAAACAAATGTGAAAAACACCATCTTCAATCTCTAACCCAATCTACCATGGATTCTGTCCAACACACTTGTCTGTCTTATTCTTGCAGCTTTTTAAGTGGGAGTAATATTAATTCACCTCTGCAAAGTGCTTTGAATTCTTTAGATGGAAGAAGTGCTGTGTATGTTGAACCCTGAACTCAATTTTGGCAGGTAAGTGAAGAAATTGATTTTGAGCCTATATTTATTTGCAGTTTTAAATTGCAATAACTTCCTTAGAATTACTCCAAGTGCACAAATTGGCAGCAGAATTCATCCCATACGTTCCTATAGACCATGTGTTTAGTCACTGAACTACAGCAGGCAAGCTGACACCAGAATCTGGCTCTTTGTATCTTAAATTGTTTTCTAAAACCAATAAAATCAGCTTCGCTTTTACAGTTTTTTTAAACAAACTGCTAAAATCTAACATTTTTGTACTTTTTTTTTTAATATGCAGTGCAGAAATTTAACCATGCTACAATAGAGTGCAGTGGGATCCATGTTCTACTCTCTATTATTTGAATAGTTAGATAATATAAATTTGGTGGTTCAGAACTCTTTCTTTACTTTTATCTTTTTGATCTGTTGCAGTACAGGTGTGAAATGTATTTATTTCATTTTGCAATAGCTGAATTTTTTGTAATGGCCACTACAAGAAGTATTGAATTTTTATCTTTTAATAAATAATATTTATAGATTTAGAAAAAATCATTAGATATGAATTATAGCTACTGTAATAATTATAAATACATTAACAACAAATGGTCAAGCCAAATTAGAAAAGCTCTATTAAAAATTAAATAAAAAGATCTATTGAGTAAACAGATGTCTCTTCACAGCAGACATATACCCACAGTTATTGACTGAAGCTTCTAAGTATTAGGAAATGACCAACCATGACAAAACAGTACTAAAATAATGCTCCCTAAAATACAAATTGCAATGTCTTCTTGATTGGGCATGATCAGGAGGGTAATTAACAGATTTGTGTATAATATTCAGAGAAATCCACTAGCTTCTGTATGGAGGTATAAATTATGTGCTTAGAAATAATTGAAGAGTTCACAGAGCAAATATTTAAAAGAAGACCTCTCATCCAAGATGGCTGCACTTTAAAGGTGACCATCTCTGTTAAGGTCCTTTTTTTACCTTCTGCAGATAAAAGGTTCAAGAGAACAGTACAGAAGACAATTGCAGCAAATGGTCTATGAACTTTAGCAAGGTAGAGTCCTCAATTCCAATTTGATCCAACTCAAATAGAGTGGGGAATGTGTAAAATCTGGTAGGCTTGGGCCCCCAACTGCTATTAGCTTGTTACAAGAACTTATTCAGCAAATAAGTATATGACATAAAATGTATAATCCTACAGTGTCAATGCCCACGTTTAAAAAGTACTTAAAGAAGATTATACTTCAATTATTATGCTACTTTGCTTTTACAGAGGGCTAAATCTGATGCTTTAGATTTAACAGCAGGGCTAACTTCCAGGCTAAACCAGAGCTAGTTTAAGGAATTGAAATGGCTCCAGTTCTTGATTTAAAACAGGTTTTTACTCTCAGTGATCTCTGGCAGTAAACACACATATTTTTCTTTTCAAGATGGTTTATGATCAGTGATTTTAGTTCACTCCACATTACTCTACCACATGTCCCGAACTGCCTGGGACAATCCCAGATTAGGAAGCATAGTCATAGGTCTCACACAAAGACTACTTTATACGGAAATAACAAAATGTCCTAACATCTGTTCACAGCCCACTTAGTAATAAGCTCATATACCTTGACACTTTCAGAAAGTCTTCCTAGAAATTACCATTATCTCTGGGAGACAAAGCTGCCAGGTGGGGTTTGCACATGCACTTTCTTTAAATCTTATTATCACTGATGTTGTTGCAGAGGCCAACAAACTCAGTCCTTGCTTCCAAGGTGGAACATCTTAGCTCAAACTGAATGGCCCAGTTGTGTGGCGGGGCTGAAATACACAAGGGCAGTGGTGAACACTCCCTGCCTACCTATGAGTCACAGAAAATCATCATATCTTGTCACATAAGGAAGAGACAGCCATGACCAAGGGAAAAGGAAACCCATGGAGACATCTCCATTGTGTAGTCTCTGTACTGGTAGTCTCTTGAGAGACCATTAGTCTTCCAAGAAAGAAGCCATCTGGGGATGGTATGAGCTATCGCCCTTTGACATTTACAGTTTCTATTTCAGGCCAGAAGCCAGTTTCATGCACTCAAAAGTTCAAGTGTCTTTTTTTTCTCAGTGATGACAATCACTTTTATAAAATGTCACTTATCCCTATAAACTTGCTGCTCTGACTCATTCACAGACTCATAACATCAAATCCTCATCAGAATGATGCCTGTTAGGCACTCAGATGACTACCATTCAAAAACTGGCCTATCTGGACAGTAACAGACTGTTCTCTCATGTGGGTCCTTGCTTTTTAATACTGGATTGATAAAGTTTATTGCAGTTTTAGTGCTCATTCCCTTTCCACAGATACCCTGATTTAATGTGAGACAGTTGATTTATTACAAGGCACAATGTGAATACTTGTTTTTACCTCCTTCCTTTACCCAAATCCCATTCCCATGTGTTCTGGTTGGAAAGTTTGCAGCATGCAAGTGCCAGCATCATCATCAACACCTACATCATTCAACCCACTTTGTAAGGGAACCTTTACACTGAGTGCTGAAGCCAACAATTTACAGTTCAAGCAACCTAAGTGGTCAGGTCAATGCTATTTTGGCACATGTGCATGACTTACAGTGATATTTTTCATTGTAGTAGAGATACATTGTTATAGACAAGAAATGCAAAAATCCAGCAGTGTTTGGAGTGCTTGACAGTCAGAATGGTCTTAATTTTTAAGGCAACTTTTTGAGGAAAGAGACCACACTGGAAGTAAAAGTAATAAAACCTCCCACAAAATCATTCATTAAAACAACAATTGAAATGTACATATTAAGCGACACAATCGACATACATCTGGGTATTTAAAATCTATTTATATTCTAGTGGGAAAAATGCTGGTTGCTACTGCCTGGCCTGATGCAGATTAGAGTAATGGTGCTGCATCACTTAATGTTGTGTGGTAACTCTTATGTTCCATCTGAAAACATGTTAGAAATAAAAAAGAAATAATAACAGGAAAGAGAAATTACAGGGTATAATGCACAGAAGAGAGATGTTTTCAGCTGAGATTTGAAATCAGATTGAGAGTCAATGAGGTAGAGAGATAAAGAAAGGCTGTTCCAGATGGCGGGATCTGCAGAGCAGAAGGCTGTCTTACCACCAATTAATTTAATGAAACCCACCCACCAGTTTCCCATCCTGACTCTTTTCCTGAACCATGTTAGGCTCAAACCTTGTGGTGTGAAACCACAAGAACTTGATGTGAAAAATTCCATGCTTGGCACACTGTGGTGAGAACGTCCATGTACAGATCCATCTGCAGCAAGGCCCTGCATTCAGACAAAACCTTTCTCTCCCAAATGTCACAGTTCAGTCCAACACATGATCCTACAGGACCCTGTCCCTCCACAGTGGTGAACACTTCCATCCCCAGATTGCTTCACACATCTTGGGAGCTGCTGCTCATCCCCAAGACAGCAGGCTCATACCATAGGGTGGGTGCTGCTCTCTGGGCAGAGAGCACCATTCAGGAGGAGGATTTGGTGGGTGTGCAGTACTCCTGCACAGTATCTTTGTTGTGAGGCCACAGCAGTGTCCATGTCACTTTACGGTATGTCTAGTTCACTCTTGACACAAGCAGAGGCACCCATGAGATGCAGAGTGCTAATACTAATACAAAGTAGCTCAGCGCTTTGTCAGAGCCTAAAGGAAATTCCTCCCATCCAGGGCTGGGTACACACACATCAGACTAATATTCTTCTTCACAGAACTCCCGTACATCTGAAGTTTAATGCAACATGAAACGACCGCTGTGATAATTACCCTTGCACAGAGGAATTCACCAAAGCAAATGTAAATATTAATCACATGGTGTATATACTCTAACAAGTGAAAGTCTGCATCAAACAGTATTCCTAAGCACATCCCACCAAACAAGGATAAATCCTGGCCACTAAACCAACAGTTCCTCTAACAGCATCAACAATTCACCCAGAGGAGCATAGCTTTGCCCTGTGCTATGCAGCCCATCAGAACCAAGCTATTTCACAGAAGTGCAGGTTCAGAAGCCATGGTTGGCTCAGCCTGGTGCCTCTTTGTAGCCTGTTGCCTCTTTGGAGCTTTTACTGATCTTACAGCACAAGGGGAGGAGAAGCAGTTTTTCAGACATTTGGATTTCAGGCAGCACAGAGCTTTCTACGTTAAAAGTAAAGCCTTCATTTTCATAGGTAAACCTACAGGTACCCCTTACAGGTCAGTAGTCAGTTTGTAAGAAGAAGCATCCCTGAACCATCAGAATATTGTGTCCTCCTTCAGCTTCAGTTTCTGAATAATTTCCCCTCCAAGTCTGGAAGACCTGATTTTGCAGTATCTGATTCTGAAGAAAGCATAATTTAAAAGTCTGTGTTTGTGTAAGCAATCAAAAACTTCTGGCTGGATTTAAGTGACAGGTATAAGCTGATGTAGTTATGACTACTTCCTTACTTGATAACAGTTAAAGGTTCTGGGATGTATTTCCACTGAACAAGAAAAAATCACCTATGTAAGGAGCTAAATCCATGACCTTTAAGTTATTTTGGGGTAAACAGAATAATGCATGAGTGACTCATCTCCCAGACATGGTAATTGTAGATTCACAATATTATTTGATTTTATTCCTTTGTATAATTCTACTAATCACAGATCTGAAAAACTAGATAGAAACTATTAAAGAAGTGACAAAAATGCCATGTTAGACTTCCATTTATTTTATCATTAAAAAGATTTACAGCCTGTTCTGATATCAGATTATAAAAATTAGGGCCCTCCATAAATTAAGAGGGCTTGCTCTTGCTGAGCTATAATAAGGGAGCTAATATGTCAGATTTGAAAGGTCTGAGAAGCAGAAAAACAAGCAATAATGAAAAGTGAGATCTTAAAAGCATGTAGAGATTTTAAAAGTGGACTTTTGTAGAATGCAATGAAATATTAGTAGGAAAAGGTAACTTGCCAAAATAACTACACTAATCCTCCTCTCATAATAGCCTTCATGGCAGAATCAGTAATAGTCTTTTTTTCTTAATTTAACAGGCTCTGATATAATGACGTTGAATTCCATGCAAATATTCTACTTCTTTAGGAATAATTTATTGTAGCTTTACTGGAAAATTTTAGTTGGATCTTAAAAGGTTTTATGGCCTCAATTATAGCACTTTTACTCCTAATAATCAATATTGATTTTACCCTATCATTCTTTTTAAAGTTTCTGTTGGTTTACATAGAATCCAAACCTTGGATAAAGTTGCATTTTCATTCTAAAATCATATTGTTTTATGTAATTATTCCACCCCTTCAATAGTTTCTTCTGCTATATCACTAAAACTACAAACAAATAAATCTTGGTTTATTTGTTAATAGGAAGCAAGTGTAGTGTCAGGCAGTGGGAGGGAGAGAGCTGATTGCCATGTGTTCATCCTTCTGCGGATTTGCCCTGTACCTGAGCCTGTTCCTCACCTGCAGTCGCTGCCTACACTCCTGTTGCAATGCCTTAGAGAGAAATCCCAGGAAACATCACACACTGACCTCCGTGGAGCTCTCACTACCCACTCCTCCTGGGAAACAGAGCCTTTGGAATCAGCTCTGTGCATACAGGCAGATGTAAGGGGCCTGTGTGTCCCAGCTACTTCCCAGCTTATGCAGGCTTTTCCAGCTGAGCAGCTCTCTGGAGTTGTGACTCTGATGCCTCTGAACTGTGACTTCTCCAGCCACAGCCATGCTGTTACCACCTCCTGCATCCATTTCACTTTAGTGTTGGCACTACAGCATGTGAAGTCTGAGGCACAGACTCTGCCCTCTCTTCAGAAGTGCTGCCCCAACCCAGGCTTCTCCTGGGACAGAGAGCAATGAGGTCCTGTCACACGAGGTGTCCCAGCATTTGCTGGAGCTGGAAACTGTGGGAAGGCTGTGATTCAAGCAGCTGCCCCTTTTCAGTCCCATGGGGCATAACTTCCTTGTTCTCTCCATTGAGCAAAACAATGAGGAATAGAGGCGCTTTGATTCGTTAGCCCCATGTTTTATTCAGCTTTTGACAGATCAAATCTGACTTTTTTCCCTGGAGGAGGGAATGGTTAAGTGATAGCCTTGAAGGCTCTGTCTACAGTGGGCATATTTACTCCTATTTTACTAGGAGTATCTTGATTTTACACTCAAAGTATAAGGCTCATTTTGTCCTTACCTTTTCTGACATAATTAAATGGCAACTCACATATATGGACATAGTTTAAGTATTGACTTGCTTTTTCAACAAAGAAGAATATGGAACAAACACGACAAGCATTCTATTAAAGGAATGGTATACAGAAAATTTCTGCGACTGTTTTTATTGACATACACCTGCTTTGTAGGGGCTTCTACTGTGTTCTTCTGCTCCCTTACCCTGCGTTTATTTCAACATCTTTGAAAATGAAAAGATCCCCTTTTGTTTCAGAATTAGTATTTGACTGATGAAAAGAACGAACCCCAGGGGCTGTCTTTTCCAATCAGGCACTGTACAAGCACTTGAGCTGACTATGTTCTGCAGAACATTGAAAACATGGCATGCCCAGGAAATGTTTGCCATCACATTAGTGATGCTGTAATGGGCACCACAAATCACCTGGACATTAATAGAATGAAATCACTTACTGCCTCTGAGAGCAGCTTTATTCTCAGTTGGTGTCCTGAAAGCACCATGTGTGCAGTCTAGAGTTTCTATCACAAAGGAAAAAAATTCAAGTATCATAAAAGACCTGTTTTACTTGCTGCTTTTGGGGTTTATTTAAATATCCACTGATTGTTTCTGATGTCAATCCCTTAAGCACAACTAGTATTGGGGAAAAAAAATAATTAGTTGTCTTACAAACTTTTAGTGATCTCTAATTTTCCTAAAAGCTGTAGCAGGACAGGACACACATGACTTCTAATGAGTGCCCTTGCTCTCACCTAACTGCAATAACGCATCAAACGTGGTTCTTTATCCTGTTATTGCTGGTTTGTAATTTGATCATCAGACAGATTTGAATTCTCCCCAAGCTGTTCCAACGTGTCTGTAACAGAAGCAGAGGTACCTACATGCCCTTCCCATTTTGTTCAGAAAATAGAACAGCTTCAATGATCACAGCCCATGTGAAGCAGACAGCAGTGGTTAAATTAAATGTTGTGATCAAAGAAATGGGCTGTTAAAAATACCTGATTTCCAATTGGGAAAGACTTTTAATTGTGCTTCTGGTACCTGGAAAATGTTGAACTTTTTATGGGATAATTCAGGTAACAGTCCATTAGAAAGTGTATTTGATTTAGCCTGAGGAAGTTTGGGAGAGGAGAGAGCCCTCCAGTGTGAGCAGTGGCTGCCCACTGCCCTGCCAGGGCAGCAGAGCCAGCAGCACACTCCCCAAAGCAGCACACACAGCCTGCATGGCTGCACTCTGGAACACATCCAGGCCTGAGCTGCAGGGCTGAAACCCCACTCTGCTTCCCTTGCTACAGGAGCAGAATCCTCTGCAGCTGAACTCATGACATCTCAGGATGTCGTGACAGGACTGTTCATAAAAAAAAAAAAAAAAAAAAAAAATCTGGCATCTCAGACTTATCCTTCAGCTTTTAACTTATTTTCCCTTTGTATTACTAGAATGTTTGTTATACCACATTCAAGAAAGCATCTAGTTTCTTTAGTGCTATTCTAGCAATCAAACTGATAGCTGTAAACCAGATAAATAGAAGCTGTACACCACTGTTTCTGCTGGCCCATTTTTCATTTTTTGAAATAAACCCCCCAGAGTCTTTTTGCAGAATAAATTGAAGATAAAAAAGTAATCTTTTGATATGGATAGTTTGAACATGTCAGATTTGTGAAGCATTTTCTTCAGCTAGCTTAGCACTCTGTCTTTTGAAAGACTTATAAGGCAAAGCACATCTGTCAGAATTTTTAAGAGTTGTTGTGTAGGGCAAAATTAAGTGTCTCTATTAAAAGCAGAGGATCTAGAAAGTAGGTTCTACTCTACTTGTTAGTGTCAAGCAGCATTTCACTTCACAAGTCTTCCTTTCTGAAATCAGTGAAATTACTTGGGAATGGGCAATTATACTCAGTATGAGCAAGCAGGCCTAAATCTGGGCTTAGCTCTGCTGGGTTTGGCAGGGAAGCTGCCCTTACAATCTAGGATGCAGCAAATGCTTCTTGCTCTGTTCCTCTTTTTACAAATAGGAGAGAAAAACAAAATAATCCTGCACAGAGCTGAGCAGCAGGTTCACTGGTTACTGGGCACCCATTTATTTTAACGAGTTATTTTGCTTCTTTAAGTTATACTCTGAGAAGTTTTGGCTGAGACAGTAGCAATAAGAAAATCTGATTTCCTCTCTCATCCCTAATTCCTCTGCAAAGCTAATGACTGAATATATTTTTTTCAATATGGTTCTAAGCAAAATATCAAGTTTAAGCATTTGTACACACAATTTGTACACACTTTGAATTCATGGTAAGCTACAGAAAACTAATTAGTTTCTGCTATTGGAAAGTTGGTCATATCTGGATCTGAAATAATAGAACTGAGATTGTTAAAGTCAATAATTCTCAGTATTGTATGAGATTTTTATTTGCCATGCAGGTCTTCAAGAGTTCAGACAAATATGTGGCATCATTTCACTGCTGATGGGCTGATCATCCTCTTCCTGTCTGTACAGCCACTAACCCAAGACCAGCTTCAGGCAAGTGAGTCCTTTCTCAGCCTTGTCTGTGGTTATAGTTGAAATGATTTTACACAGAAAAATGATAAAATTAGTGCAGGTATATGTGCCCTTCATCAAGACTCTGCTATTCAGCTGCTGTGAATCAGGGGTAATGCCATCAGTGTGATAGGAAGTACCAAGCAGAACAGGGCTCTGGCTAGAGCTTTTAAAAGCCCTAGTTAATAACATGGACAGTAAGCATCATCAATTCTGCTCTGTGGTGTAACAATGACCTCACAGGAAATAAAGAAGGCAACTAGTCAAAGAAAAAAAGAAAGAGTAGGATTCCTGATCCTTCTGAAATTTATACCAAGGACATACCACTAATGACTTCTGATACTCATCTGCATGTATGTACATTTAGACTCCTACGTTGCTCCAGTAAAGGAGGAGGAAACACCAGAGTCAGAGACCTGTACCTGCTGATAATCTGTAACACTATGGAGTGGATGTAGTTGAACTGTCACACCATAAGAAAACCAAAGTTATATTGAAATTATAAATTATATATGGCCAGCCTGTATTTGAGGCTTGTGTGTAGGAACATCCCCACTGCCATTTGGTTAGAGCTGAACACTTCAGGTAAGACATGGGATAATGGATTGGATTAGGAAGAATCAGGATTTTTGCTTGCAGCTTCACCAATCAGTAGAAAGTTGATAAGGCAATAGAAGATGACTGATTTAGTAGGAAAACAAGGTCCTAGAGAAAGGGAAAGAAATCTGGATACTGGTTTTGGTTGAAAGCAGTGAAAAAGGCTTTAGCTGTGGTCTGCATGTTCCCATATAAAGACATTTGTGCAAAAATAAATGGAACTATAAGAGAAATTACCCTGCATCTTATAGAGCCATGTAAAAATGTTTCTACCGCAACTGGATGAAAGCCATCATTTCCAGCTTAATTTTCTCTCTGAACATCAGATTGAGGGTTTGTGAGGCAATGTCCTGTGAAAGGAATTTCCCTTCACTCACAGAAATCAGCTAAAATGTCTCCTGAAAAATATATTGAGTGAACCCAGTAATGATTTTCATTTGCTGATGGTCACCCAGTAAAGAAAGGAAGCGGCACCCTTCCTCTCAAAGGAAATGAACTCTGTTCTCAGTATGGGGGGGTATTGGGAAAGCTAATTACTTTTTCCATGCCAGGAGAGAAATGACATGTGGCTAGAAAGAAATGTGAATTCTGGTGACCCTGCAACCTCTGCAGAAACATGACCTTGTCCTGTTATGAACTGCTCTGTGGTGGGGCACGGGCTCAAAGGCAGAGACAGAGAGAAGTACAGCTCAGGAACCTGAGAAAACCAGCACAGGGGAAGGGATGTGACATGAAGTAGTCCATGTCACCATAAGGCCATGCTTCCTTGAGCCAGAAAGTCACTAACTGAGCCTGAAATAAATTTGATTTTTGTGAAGTTTTTTGTGGCTTAACTATTGTAAAATACCCTTTTCCAAAGTGGTACTTAAAACAAATTGTACAATAAAAATGTAAAAAGCACAGTTGTTCTTGTTCCTTTGTCTCTGAAACATTATTTCCATCTTTTAACCACCTTTGGGAACCTTCTGGTGCCCTACCACTGGCAACTGTCATTTGTAAATTGATTTTTCCCCCCTGATGCTTGGCTTTTTGTTTTAGCTCCAGCCCTCTCCAACTGGCCCCAATGGCACTTTTGTACCTGTAATTTACTGACAGGCCTGGGAACAGCTCTCAATGCCCCACTCTCCACCCAATGCCCTCAGAGCAATGCCTCACCCTGTTCCTGCAGTGCCGGCACCGCTGGCACACTGGTGCTCCTGCAGGGATTGGAGTGCAGCTTCCCATGAGCAGAAGCCACTTGGAGGTACAGACAAGGATGTTTCTTAATTAGCTCTTGAGGGCTGGTGCTCTTTTTAGCTTAGGTGTCTTACAGCAACATTTTTTCTCCCCAGCAATACAAAGACACTTTTACAGTCAGACTCTTTTCTGCCCTCACAGCGATAAAAAGGCAGCTTAGTTGGGATTATCTGCTGTTTGTTAGATTGCTGCATTTTACATTCTAAGAGGAGGTGTCAACACGAGAAGAAAGATTTACACAATAATTAAACAAATATGTAGAAAATGTACCTAAACTTCTGTTTAAATTAAAAAAAAAAAAAATAGAAAAAATCCTGAAATACAAAACAAAATGGTAGCATGGTAGCTCCAGAGAGAAAGACATGGAGAGGAGAAAACACAGAAGGTAAAAGATAATTTTAAGATTAAAATCACTATTTTATAGAAGAACACTAGTAATTCATGAAAATATTTATAAATATTATCTATTATGCATTAAAAAGCACTGCAGGAATTTTCATACCAACTACTGTATAGTGAATGCATTGCAAGCCCTAGTATGATTTATATGCTTCCAGTATTCTGTTTGATTTTCAAGACTCTTGTTTCACATGGTTAAGAATCAGAAATTACAGTCATGTCCTCTATCAAACCATCCTTATACTCTTCAAAAGGTCAGGAAGTGAATAATTTTTAAAATTAGTAAACAGAAAAAATATAACTTTATCATAAATAGCCTCAGCTTAAATGAAAACAAAATTAAAGCTTTTAAATTTATTCCATTGTCTTCTAGTCCTCATTATTTCAAATGTGTTTGACTTCGTTACCCAAAACACAGAAAAGTATTTTCTTCTAGAATGAGTAAATGTTTCTTTTCCAGATATAAAGATATAAAATTCCCTTGCTTATCTCTGTTACAAAGAGGGTTAAAAGCAAAGCTGCTTGCTGAAGTTGCTGTATCAAGCAAGACAGAAGATTCACTCCTCATATGATTAGTTCTGAAAAAATCTGCTCTCAGATTGATCTTTAAGGCAATAACTCTTGTCTTCCCTTCCTTCCCTCTCTGAGCTTCAACCAGGCACCTGTCGAGGGTCAAACATCTGCCCTGTTGATCAAAGACTTCCTTGAGTTTTTACGTATTGAAATATATTCTCTTGCACTTTTATGTGTGCCCTAAGTATTACATTGATGAACTTGACTCCAGGTTTAAAGTTACGCATAATATCTAAAAGCTAAACTAAGCTTAGCTAAACTAAGGTCTGAAAAAAATCTAATTAATTAACAAAAAAAAAGTTCTGAAACTAAGGTCTGAAAAAAACCTAACTAATTAAAGAACAAAATCTGGAATAAAAATCTATTTGTTTGTTCCTGTGTTACAAGATAGCTATATTAATTGTGTGTGCTTGTTTTTAAAAGAGCATTAAAGTGTCCATGATGAATTACACAAAAAGCCGAAGTTTAATTAACAAAACCAGAAACACAATTGCTAGACCTGTTTGGAAATGGCCATTCAATGATCCAAACCTGTAAGACTGAGATAAATTACTTGTGGAAACATTTTCCTCTTGGAAAATCACAGATGAGACTAAATGAGATGTTTTATATATATAGTAGCAAACAGTCATAGGTACATTTCATTTTGAAAGTCCCATCTGTCTTGCAGCCCAAACAGTTTTTGACACCACAGAATGATTGCTGCATTTCACATTATATGAAAAGGTAGTAAGAGCTGATATATGCCAGGGTTCTAAACATCAGAGCTCCATTTTACTACACCGAGCATTTATTCTAAGGAACTGGGTTAAAAAAAAGAAATAAAGGCTAGATTAATAATTTATAGTCATTGCCCTAAAAAATATGATCAAGATTTGATTTCAAGGCTCTGAGTTTCAAGACTCCTAGAACGGTCACCTGATCCATGAATTCAAGCAGTTGCTTTTTTGTTCATAGAAAACAAAACAGAATGCATGCATGGGACTTATCATTTCATCACATTTTAATTGATTATAAAGCTACAAATATGAAGGGAACTCCGCCTGGGTACCTGTTGGAGCCTGATTCAGCATGCATCCTAAAGCTGTGTGTGGCAATCCACAGTCTGTAAGGTTTAAATTAATAATCTAGTGTTAAGTAACACCATTAAAGCAAAGAGTTAATTGTTTTCCTATTTGGAGTATGATACTGAGATGCCACAGGAGCTCAAAGTGATTGTTACCATCATTGGGAAGATAAGTGTGGACTTTACCCAGGATTAAACAGGGATTAGTGTGCTGTCTTATTCTTTAATAAGGAGCTACCAGCAGTATGCTCAGTCACAGCTACAATTGCCTTCCTTATCAAAGCACCAACAATGACTTTATCTACAGTATAAACACACAGTTATTTCTGAGATCCAGGTTATGCCTCTGAGCAGACACTGATTGGACCCTCTGCATTCTGCAGCAGACAGAAGCACATTAGCTACAATTTCCCCCAAAGGATCGCTTACATGACCCTGAAAGGCAAACAGAAGATATATTTTTCCTTTAAATGATTCATAAAATTCCACTACAGATGATTTTAGTCCATTGCATCCACATAGGAAAGAATTTTCTACTGGATATGGAAAATGGTTGTGTATCAGACAAAATAATCGCATTTTCTTTGTAAAAATGGGTATCTCTCACATGATTTCATGGTTTCAAAAGACTCCAAGATGCAGCATGAGGAGTTATTTCTGCTACTGGTCAGCTTGCTGCAGGACTAAATCAAGGTCTCACTACCCTTCTGCCCTGCTATGGCTTTGAAGGCTTCAGTATCATCAGTATTCCCTAGTATCAGTATTACCAAGGATGATGGACTGCTGACAGAACAATTGTTTGCTCCTTTTGATCCCCATGCTGGCAATTGAGGGAATTGATCAAAGCAGTTTGGACTGGAGAGTACAATTACCTGGGTCTTTTTGGATTTCTGAAATGCTGTTTCTAGTGGTTGTTGAAACAATAATTTTCCTTTGAAATTGTTGCTTGCAGGTGCTAAGGAAAACTAACAAAACAGATCTGCCTCCTTAGCATTCTGACTTCACAACAATGTTATGGAAGGGCTTCAATATTCATAGAAAACAGAATAAAGATGAATTTTCATATTTCATGTAATCCAAACCGATGTAATCTACTACAGCTCAGCATGTCATGGTAGAACGTAACACAGCAAGTTATAAAGGAAGGCAGATACAACATCAGTTTTTCACATTCCTAATGAACAGTGTGAATTCGTTGCCTTCAGAATAACAGATGATTTAATTGAATCTGTATAATCTAATGCAATCAATCTCATTTAACTAAATGTCACACAGCCCTTTTTACCAAGAGGCAGTTTATGTACACACACGAAGGAGCAGAACTAATTTCTGAAACCTTTACTAATGTGAGATCAGTTTTTATGAGTTGCCCAAAAAAAGCATGCACATCTATTTAGTTTCTAACTTAACTGCTAAAAACACTTCCTTAAAGAAACACTCAAAAGGTTATGGTCTAGCAGCAAAACTCCAAGGAATTATGGCCTGTTCAGCCAAGAGAAGAGGAGACTGAGTGCAGACCTCATTGCAGTCGACAACTTCCTCATGAGGTGAAAAAGAGGGGCAGACACTGATGTCATCTCTGTGGTGACTAGTGCCAGGACCTGAGGGAACGGCCTGAAGTTGTGTCAGGGAAGGTTTAGGTTGGATATTACAGAAAGGTTCTTCACCCAGAGGGTGGTGAGGCACTGGATCAGCCTCCCCAGGGAAGTGGTCACAGCACCAAGCCTGACAGAGCTCAGGCATTTGGACAATGCTCTCAGGCATGTGGTGCGACTCTCTTGGGGACGGTGCTGTGTGGGGTTAAGCATTAGCCTTGATGATCCTTATGGGTCTCTTCTAACTCAACATAAAAACAACCAAAAGAAAAAAAGCAAAACCCTTTACTCACTATACTCAACCTGAGTTTCAAGCAAAGCAAAAGGTAGGCCAGAATATACTTCAAAGGCACTTTCCCTCCCCGCACCAGTGAGTAAATTTTCATTTTCCAGGGGCCAAGCAGCTTTTAGTTCTAGTATATAGATAAATCTTCTGTCAGATATTTCATCTTGCAACACTCTATGGGATGTTATGACTATGGCCAGGCATTCAGTACTGGCAGGTCAAATCCAGCTGGTTTCCCTAACCAGCTCTCACATCAGCAGTGTTTGCAGGGTCTCCTGTCTGTAGAGAAGTGCAGGGCCTGGAGAGCAGCCCCTGCCCTGGCCCTTGTCCTGGGGCTTCAGCCTGCTCAGCTGCCAGCAATGCCCACACTCATTGCTAAACCTTTGTCAAATGACACATGGCAGGGTATCATGGAGGACTCTGTCCAGGCACACAGCTTTGTGGTCAAGCTCTCTTGTGCCCTTCAGAGGGACAAGCAACCTTTTGATACTGCCATGAAGCGATGGGCCTTGCAAATTTTTCCTTTGCTATGCCACATTTATTATAAGATGCCAGTGGCTGAGGGTTGCCTGTCACCTAGCATGAACTCCTGCTCAGTGTGCTGGACAGATGCACCATCATCTACCTCAGGAGATAAGCAGTATCATTAGCTAGGTTTGGCAAAGCAGATAAGTGTGACTGGTTATGCTGCGAAAACAACAAAAGGAATTTTTGTTGTATTTCCCTGCAAAGTAGCATTTGCAGTATGGTAAAACTTGAATTTATTTACCTGTGTTAGTGCACCCAAAGAATTCCATTGAATCATGATGTTTTAATAGTCATACAGTTTTAACTGGAAATTATTCCTATCAGAATGATGTGAAGTAAAGGAAAATCCTTCAAAAAGAAGTGCCTCACAGGCTTAAATTTCTGGTTTCAAGAGCTAGATAGAATGAAATATTTGAAGGTACCTAAATTCATTTTGCTTTAAATATATAAAACCTACATTTGTGTAGCCTAAAATGCAGTAAAGTGCATAAGTATGTTTTCAAAAGAGATCTTGGAACCTAAATCTCATTACGGGAGAGAGCCACTTTTGAAAATAAAACACAAGACCCTTAAATCACTCTGTCATTTTGAAAATAAATATGAGATTGTAAGTGACCCCAGTGGTCTTAAAGCTCAGTCTAGATAATTATAACAATATTTGCATTTTACAATTCTCCCTAATTAATTGTCATTTTGTGTCAATGCATAAGGAAGAACAAAACTCACAAAATAATCTTTTCTGACCTATACCTTACTTAAAAGTTCTTTCATTTTCCAACCCCTACTTACCTTTTGAAATTTAACAGGCTCAGAGACCAAGAAAGTAGGGGAATAAGTGATCAAAAGATGCTGATTTATGATCTAAAGCATTTGAACATTTTTAAGACATTCAAGAGTACAATTTAACGCGTCCCCAGGTGACTTTAGTTTACACAGCCAATAGATACAGATAATCTAGGCAGACGTTGTCTTTGGCAGCATTACAGGACTGCATTTCACAAAACTGGCCTGTTTGTTAACTGGTTTTCACTGTTTCAGACAGCCACTCATGCATTATTTATGGCATCAGGCATTGTGATATGTTTTCTTTCACCTTCTATTTGATTACAGAAATGTAATTGTGGCTAGCAGAAAAGCAATGGAAATATTGCAGATATAGATTTAGTTCTCCTTTGTGTCTCTTATCTTTTTTTCATGGTGTATAGGAATATTTGGTTTTGGGGCTTGCTTGGGTTTCTTTTTGACCTGATTCCCTATTAAAAGTATAAGCATACAATATTTGATTCTCTGAAGGAGCTTCTGAAACTCTGAATGGTAACTAACTAACTGAACGGGCTATTAATCTCTGGAATGCTGAAATCCAGAATGCCTGCCCTGCAAACATCCCCTTATTTGCAGTTCACAGTTTAGGTTACCTGAATAAAACATCTGGGATCCACTTATTTTTTTTTACAGTCATTTGTTCTCCCTCCTGCTCCCATGCCTGGCCCTGCCATTAAAAGCCAAAAAATACACATGAAAGAAAAGATGCTGGCATTAATCTGAGAAACACATAAGCACTATTAACACAAACAGAAGGAGCATTTTACAGGCTATCAGCAGAATGACTTATCCATTTTTATCTACTTAGCCATTTGTCGAGGGTAAACTGCATGAGGGAGTGTGTATGTGTGTGAAAACTGAGTAAATTTGGGTTGATTCATCACTTGTCCTACTTTGCAGATCAATCAGTTAATAATTTCATTGACCTGGAGGATCATTTGGAGCAATATATTTAATTCAGTCATGCATTTAGTTTAATTAAGGTTTGAAGTTACAGTGCTCTGCTGGCAAAAATACATTAAATCTGTTTTCTTTCTGCTTTTCATTCACCACATGAATTTCCTCTAGTGGATATAATTCATAAAGGATCTTTTATTTTAATTTGTCTAATTTGTCCACTTCTGTGAAATTCTGCACCTTTCTTTGGAATAAAAACCACCTGAAAATCTTTTTGCGTCATTTGATGAATGTGCTGGAAGTGTTAGGCCTCTTGGACATTTCAGCAAACCAACAATTAACATCAATATGTCCTTCAACTGCTCTTGAAGCTGAGAGTAACAAGTTTATGTTCAACGAATACACATGGCACTCCAGAAGCTGTCAGAGCTGAATTTAGTCCCACAGATGATGTTAGAACATTTGGAGATGCTTTGCTTTATTGTTTTCCCAGCAGCTGCTATCTCTTTCTTTCCTTGTGCAACTGACTCTCATGTTTCAAACCCTGCAAGTTTGCCACAGGGTGACAGCTGTGTCCATCTTGTGCGCTGCACTAAGTGTCTGCAGTGCCCATAACCTGGCCTAAGAGCCTCCCTGGTGTGTGCCTGTGCCAGCCTCCACCACGATCAGAAAAGCTGGATTTACACCATGTTTCCCTGGCTGTGGCTATCAAAGGTTCATCATCACCTTTATGAGATATACCTTAATTCAATGGGACAGCACATTAAGATTTTCCTCTGCTTTTGGTTTCCATGTAAGTGGCCAGCCTCTTCTTTTGGGTAAGCTGCCTGGCTTGGGAATCCAAAATTGCTCCTGTCACCCATGAATAGTTTTTACTACTTGTGCTAGGGTCATTTCAACCTCTGAATTGCATTTTGTTATGTAATATGTTTTCAGAACAGTGAATAGCTGGGATGCATATAAGTTCCCTGCTTTCAGGATCAGCTACCTGCAAAAGCAGGAGTGTTCAGGAGGGAGAGTTAGTTGGACAGCCATTTCACTCTCATGTTTTTCCTCAGTGTATTGACTTAAAAGTCTAGTCACCAGATCTCTTCTGTTACTAAGATACAATTACCCATCTGGGACTTACAGCCAGAGGATTTGGGAATTCATTTGCTCTGAATTAAGGTTTTACTTCAGCAGCTATGGTTTCAACCAGCAAATTGGTTAATGGCTCTGTAGGCAGACCGAGGACTCTGACAAGGCCCAATACACATATCCATCATTCATGTGCTGTGATTGAAAACATTTTTTGTTCTGGCAGCATGAAACACAGCACACATGATTTGATTATGCTACTCAGCCTACTTTCATTCTTTTCTATATTTTACTCAAAGAGGCTGTTCTAACAGTCTTGTCTTCTCAGCTCTTGTGAGGGTGACAGCATAAGGGACTGGTCACATGTAATTTTGGATGCCCGTATAATGAAGCCTGCCATCACTTTTATTCTTCACTTTGATTTTATTAGGAACGTGAGGAAATCTCCATCATAATCAGCCTCGTTGTATTACATAATGACATTCCTATTGTTTTCAGGGTGTTACCTGAGAAATCTCAGGAAATTAATTGCCAGCTGGAGAAAACAGTTGCAAAATAACTTCACCCAAATGTTGGTGTCTTTGCTGTCCATTGCTAAGGTATAAATTTTACTAAAGAACAGACACACCTGATACTGGTATTTTGGTTCCAGAAGGATGAAGTTGAAGAGGCACAGGTCTGCTTTGAGAGCATATCCTTGAAAAGTCCATTTGCTGTTTGAACATTATTTGCCCCAGTTTGGAGAAGGGCTGGGCAGCACATAATTCATGCTCTGGCTGTCATGGCACACAGGGAACATGACTTTCTCTGTGATTATTAATTTTCCCCTTCACTCTTATATTTGTATTTTTATTTTACTTGGCTGAAAAATGATCAGAGGACAGAGACCATGACTAAAAAGTATTTTACTGTGTGTGGTAAAAGATATGCAAGGTTTTTTTTTTCCCTTTGTAAGCTGTGCAAACCCACACTTTCCAATTTTGCAGTCTGCTTCATGAAAAACTGTACCGGGTCTGCATTAATTCTGTCCATGAATATCTGAAAAAGCACCAAATATGTCACTTTACTAGCTTTTTCCCTTTTCAGTTAAGTCTTGTTTCTCTATTTCTATGATGCTTTACCTTCTACTTGAGCTGGATGTTTCCCTCTTTACAGCAAAAAACTTCTTCCTTTATGTTTTGTCACATGCTCTTCAAAGAAGGCTCTTACTGTCCAATAGCAGAAAAATACTTGAAATAAAAAGATCTGTCTGGAGCACCTGGAGGACCACAGGCCTGTCCCCCAGCCATGGCCCTCTGTGGCAGAGAGCCCCTCTCACCCAGGGAATAAATACAATGTCATTGTTCTCTATTTAATGACTTCACATCTTTTTACTTTGTCTCACTTTGAGTTTGTTCTTGTTAAGGGCCTGATCCATCAAAGCACTTAACCTCATGGTTGTGGGCTGTAAACCCACCGGGGTAAGTACCTTGACTTTTTATAACCCTGTAAAGTGTGCAAAGTGTGTATCTATGGCTCTATAAAAGATGGGTTCAAATGATGTCTGTGGTAAGAGCCAACCTTTTCTGTTCAGCACTTCCTCTCCTCTGCAACACAAGAAGTTTCTGCAGTTTGTGTTGCATATATTTCAAACAAGGCTGGTTTTGACAAATTGACTGTTTCTTTTTTAGTTTTGTCTTTTTTGCACTTGTCTAAAAGAGCAACTACACCTAATAAATTTTCAAGACATTCTTGTTTATCTGTATTCCTCAAAAAACTGCTCAGATTCTGTTAGACACCCTGAAGGATTACCTAATACTTAAAAATTTTCAGTTCAGCTTTTAAAAACACTTAAACCAAATAAGAAAACAGGACTATCATAGCAAGCTTTTTCTGCAGACACCACCAAGGGTAAATTTTAAGTTAAATCCTGTTCTGAGAACTGAATTTGGTCCAGTGAAAAAATTTAATTTCTGTAAGCACTGAAAATAAAAAGTAATTAAACCTCTGCATATACCTTGTGTACTATAAATACATTAATAAAATAGGCAAAGGAAATCAACTCCTAAATTATTAGCAGTAGTAAAATGCTGAATATTGAAACACAGTTTAATTTATTAATTTATAATTTTTATCAGGCTAAAATAGGCCTCTAGGAGCAATTTAGGCACAACAATAATGTAATGGTTCAGTACAGTCAGCAGTTAGATACACAGCTGGTTCAGTGCCCACTGAGAGTCAAGCTCAACTTTTAAGAAACTGATGTATCTCTAAGTTAGGATATATAAAGTGTAAACCTCCAACTCCAAAATGAATTTAGACTATCTGATTTGGATGTACTTTAGAGAAAACAGGTTAAGCCCAAGGCAAAATATAAAAAATAGATGTCATATATTAATAGCAGAGACAAGTGGAAATCATGTAGCCTATGCATTAGATTGTACATCTGCAAAAGCAAGATTGCTAGGCATTTCAAGGCTGAGCCTTTTGGGGGGAGGTTTTTGCTGAGTATTTCTTTATATGAAAAAGTATTCTCAATTCATCTGCTGTACAGGACAGCTGACACTCCTCACAATCATCACTTAGGTGACACCAATCTACTAGAGAAATTCCCAAACTGTAGTGCAGTCCCAATCTGCTGGGAAATTCAGCGACCTTTCTCAGCTCTTGTCTTCAACTACAAGGAGCATGCATGGCTGGGGAAAATGCCTAAAACATTGTGCATTAATCCAACATTCTGCTGCTCTTCCCATCAAAAGCTCTTGAAGCAGTATTTCATTTCTGGAGCAGCACTTGAAAGTACAGAGTAGAGAGACCTGCTCCTGTTATACTCAAAGGCCAATCATCTTTCAGAAGACTTCCAATGTCAATGCAAGGGAAAGGGAGTGGATCAGATATCTTCATGATCACCTTAGAAAAGCTGTAACTTGAGATAGTACAAATGAGCAGTTTGGGAATGTTTCCTCCAGAAACAGGATCATGAGATAATGAAGGGGACCTCAGGAGGTCTCTGGTGCAAACTTCTCGAAGCAGGATGAGCTCTGAGAAGTCAGACCAAATTGCTTAGGGCTGGTTTTGAAACCTCTGTGGATTGAACCTACACAGGGTCTGCCCAGCCTCTCCACTGCTTGACTGTCCTGATGCCATCTGATTCCAGAGCACTGTAGAGAAAGGACAAGGCAAAAAGTCCAATTTCCCAAATTGCTTCCAAACCACACCAAGAAAAGGCCAGCTCTGGCTGCTCCACAGCCTGTATTTTATTTCCATGGAACAAGGGGAACATCTGCTCAGATTGGGAATAAAACAATAAACTATGGCTTTCAGTAGAGGTTGTCTCAACACTTAAACAAACTGTCTTTCTTACTGCAAATTAATATTGAGCATTTCTTTTTAACCAGGAGAGACAGAAAGAGTTGTTTCCAATCAACTTTTAATTCTAAGGTCACCACTTGAGAGTTGAAGCACAAAGGTACTGACTTAGGCCTTAATTCAATCTGATCTAAAAACCATCTGCTTCCAGTGAGGAAAGCAGAGCAGATTCCTGGACATGAGCTGAACTCCTGCAGAATCTGCTGAGGGGCACCCCATTTCACGGGTGGAACACGTGTTGTGGCCATTCTCAGAAACAGTTACGCTATAAATGTGCGCAGGTTTTGGATGGGATAAGGATACTTCACAGCAGCTGCTGTGGGGCTGTGGTTTGCATTTGTGCTGGAAAAGGTGCTGATAACACAGGGATGTTTTAGTCACTGCTGAGCAGGGCTCACACAGAGCCAAGGCCTTTTTGGCTTCTCACCCCACCCCATCCCAGTAGGTTGGAGGTGCACAAGAAGTTGGGGACACGGCCAGGACGCTGGAGCACAGTTGACCCGAGGGATAGCCCAGAGCACATGGCGTCATGCTCGTCATGTTTCTTATAAACAAATATTGTAAAGATTTATTCTTTCAAAAAATGCTTTTAATTCAAGTTTTATTAACTGGTTTTCTGTCTTATGCTGCCTACCAGTCAGCTGTCTTTCTACTACAGGTTTATTACTCATGGCCCAAAGACAGAAAAATTGAATACTAAATGGCATTAAATACTAAGTCATATTAAACTCATTCTAAACCAAAAATCTCATAAAATATGTTATTTCCTCATGGAAAAGAAACCATTAAATTGACTTCTGACATGTTGTAAGATGTCAATAAGTTATTTACTAACCTAAATACCCATTGCACACAAGAGAGACTTGTTTATTTTCAACAAGAAATATAATAAAGCCTGAGAAGGGCAATCAAGAAATCTGTGAAACCCTGTTTCACTGTTTCCATAGTAACCTCCTTACTAAGACAGTAGCCTTGGTTAGGGACAATCCTATAAGCAAATATATTGTAAAAATTTCTCTGTCATAATGAATTCACTCTCATAGTTCGGCTTTTTGAGTTGCTTTCAACATATCTTGCCCTTTTATTAGTTTCCTTGTTATCTTTAAGAGGCAAAATCTGAAACAAAATGTAGCAACCTGCCCTATTCATCGCTCTCAGCATTTTAAAAAGGCATGTTTCAGGTATCATACATTTAATTATGATTTAGCTATGTTGGCAGGGAAAATAAGAAAAACCAAACTCAAATAGTAAAGGAATTGACTTGTGCATTTGCCCAGAAAATGACCAAAACCTTTTCAAGAATATTAAATCTGAAATTCTGAGAATTAACACTAGCTGCAGAATCCCTTGCCCAGCTCCTGGCTCCTAGCAGATCCACACCTCTCAGTTTTTCTGCATCTAAAGGCTGCATCTAAGAAAAGACAGAACCACATTTGCTTTGGTTCTTCAAAGCCATAGAGAGAGGGCGCCGGGCGCTGTGAGGGCATGGGGACAGCCCAGCCCCGGGGGCAGCCCAGCCCCAGACACTGCCCAGGCCGAGGGTGGGATGTGGGTTGGCAGAAGGGCTCTCTGGCACTGCTGGGGCAGGGGCTGCTGGCCCCGGGGGGCTGGCATGGGCACCGGGGCTGCGGGCCAGGCAGGGCAGACAGACCCAGCAGTGCCCTCAAGGCCCTGACACACTATGGGTTTTGGGACAAAAGGTTTGAACCCTTAACTGAAGGGGAAAAAAGCTTTACCCTTGGAATATTTTTCCACATCTAGAACTAAGAAACATCAGAAAGAATAAATCAAGATGATATTTTTATGGTCAGTAATATAGTCCTGCAGCATCTGAGTGCATTGGGGTAGGTACCAGGCAAACATGGAATGACAAAGTCCTTGCTTCAACGGCTCATCCACTTAAGGCCCCAGTTCTGCACAAAATGCACATCCTTAACTTCAGTATCCTGAAGCAAGGATGTGACTAAATGCTGCAAGTTATATATATATATTTTTTTTTTTCTGAGGAATTCAGAAATGGACAATGTACAAATGTCATTTCACTGGAGACAAGACAGCTAGTAGCTATGATATCAGGTACAATCCTTTTTAAGGTTAATAGTAATTATTTTTAATGTGTCTTATTGACTTCTAATAATCTCTGAGGGGATTAATAGCTTAGAAGGTATTATGTGTTGATGACAGAAAGCAGAATGAAGTCTACTGATTTATTGCAACTCTTCATTAAGTTTAAAAGCATTCCACTGTGATGAAGACATCAACCATAGGCTGTGGTATTTTCACACTGCAAAGAAATAGTTAAGAGCAGTAAGATAAAAAAAGAAAGCAAACAATGTTTTAACTTGAATTCAAGCCAGATTTCACATAAACAAGACCCTATTCAAAACTAACAAAGCAAAACATGTTAAAAATATCCACCAGTTTCCCCTGTTTGAAGGTATAGATGAAACATACCTGCTTATGTGCGTGCTAAAAATCTTACTAGGTAAGGTCCTAGGAGATTACTATATTGCATAAAGATAAGCGTGGAACTGAGCTTCCTGTAAATACTCAAATCTGGATCCTCATTCTCCATTACAATGATACATTTCTGTTAATTCTTGTGGGAATTAGATTTAACCCATCATTTTAGGAGATGTAAAAAGAAGGACCTTTTCATATGTGTTTCCTTTATAAAATTGTGGTTTCATTTTTTAATTAAAAAGATAAGTTAAAACTCAAAGAATACGAAGAAATAATGCAAAATTTTAATTTATATAATTGCTATGCTAAAGTTTCATTTGGAACTTGGATTGAATGAATTGACAGAAGAGAGTTCCATACTACAGCTGTAGGTTTTGGACACAGGCAGCACAGAATTAAAACAAAAAACTGACCACTCTCTACCTAGCCAAATGGAGGTAATGTCAACTTCTAATTCAAAAGGTAAATTCCTCTTAACACCAATGGAATCAAGATTTTATCTTGGGTTCCTAATTATTTCCTGGTGAGTTTTATACATGTGAATATTACCAGCAAAAGTCAGGTCATTAGCACAAACAACTTAGCATTGAAAGCCACCGAACACATGCTTGTTTCCCAAATCACACGTGGCCCTGCAGCCTGGGCATGTACGTGTCCCCATGTAAGAGAGCTGAAATTCTTCATAAGCATTATCATCAGTCATCTCTCTCAGAGGAAAATGAGCACAGTATGTCATTATGTCTAGGACTATCACAGTTTGGCTACTAATGGGCATTGGGCCAAACTCTGGGGGAAAAAAAGTAATATGTATTTTGGAAGTCTCTCAAAACAGGGGCTTTCTTTTTTGCAGTACTTAGCACACTGTCAGCACATAGAAATAGAAAGAAATAATTCAAATTCTGATATTCAGTTTTGGCAAAATGACCTGAATACTTCTCTGAAGAGGACTGATTACACATCTGCATCTCTCCTGACTTAAAGCCTGGGTCACTCCTGCCCTGCCCTCAGCTTTTGATAATACATCATCTTCACTGAGTGCCCCTGCTCCACAGACCTTCCCTCCAAAGTAAGGAGTGGGATTTGCAGAATCCTCAAATACAAATGCTGCCTTTTGCTCATTTGGAACTTTTACTTGCATAAATGCAATACCTTTATTAAACTCACCATTAAGTTATCATATTACTTAAAATTCTCCACAAGGATCAGAGAGAAAAATTTAGGTGTGTTTGGGTTCTCTAGACAGGACATTGTTTATGCTTTGGTAGCAGCATGGGTGACATTTCCTTCTGTGGACTGGCTGATCTCTTAATCCTGGTCTTTGTCCTCCATAGTATGTACTTTCTTACTTGTTTCTCCTTGAGGTTTATAGAAATGTGTTTTTAAGTACCTCAGGAGTGCTGAAATGCATAAGCCCAGTTTATTTAGACAGAACTATTCTGAGAGTATGCTGGACCTCATCCACACATCCTGCTCCTGACCACCCAACAGCTACCTCCATCTCCAGGCACACCTTGTTCACAGCAGCCCCATTCAGACTGGGAGCATGCCATGCCTCCTCCACTCGGCCAATGAAATACTTCCAAGGCAATCTCAGCACATCTAAGGGGCAGAACTCAGCTTGATGACTGGACTCAGAGTGTACTATTAAAGTAATCACATTTTTTGTCCAGGAACCTTAATATTTATGCATGTGAGAACAATTTTCATAACTTCTTCCTAGCTGCAGATGATATGACTTCAGCGTTGCTGTCTGAATGTGCATTTTCACTTTCTTTCAAACTTTGTCAAGGCATGCATTTCAACAATATTTCTACTTCTGAATTCTGTTTACAGTCAGGTCTAATAGAACCTCTTATTTCCAGATATGAGTTCAGAGGAGAAACTTTTTCTGACTATTTTTTTGACTCTCAGGTCACCCTTAGATGAACAATTACTGTTAGAGTTACTTTGTGCCCTATCCATGCAGATATATACTGACTGAGGTTTTTAGAATCATAATAAAATACTTGTAATATAGCAGTACAATCCCAGATTTTATCTACAGGCTGTGCATCAAAATAGACATGAAATTCCTCCCTGTGTCTCATAACGTTCCCTTGGAAAATACTAGATCACAAAAAAGTATTCCCAGTAGAGCCATCTTCCAATTTTTCTGCTGCTGTAGATGCTGTCTCAGTCATTCTGTTGCTGCTGGTTAATAAGTCATAAAACCTGTCATAAAGCCTGTCATGATAAGTGTATATGTATTTTCTGCTAAAATAGTTTAGTTATAGTTCCCAGAATAGAAAAAAAACCACCACGTGAGACATTACTACAGAAAGTTGCAATAGATCCTCTTTCAACTCAGCTGTGCTCTTCAGAAGCTTCAAAAGAAAAAGAGGCACCACAGATCTAGGCCAGATCTTTTTCCTAGGCTTATTGCCTCAGGATGAGTTTTTTTTTCCTTTCTGAGTACACTTACTTGAAACTACTTTGTTATTGATCTTCAGTACTAAGTTTCTATCCCACCTTCCTTTTGGTCTGCTTTCTTACAGCTTCAGAGGATCTAGTCACTGGTGGTGAGCAAGAGTCCTTTTCTGGCAAATTTGTCAAATTCACAATAGATATATTTCAATCTGGAAATCCTCAATTATTCTCTTCTTCCAAGTATTGGTATTTCATAGACTATTGTATCTTACAGTGATTGAACAGGTTTTTAGGCGTCTGTGTAATCTGCAGGTAAGATGTTTCCATTCGTGCAAGCCTTTAAGAACAGATTGCTAAGGATCTGCTAAAAACTCCATGGACACTCATGCTTTGCAGTAGGACTCATCTTAAGTGGACTTATCCCATTTTTCTGGGTTGTAATAGCCTTGAGTAGCTCCTAGCACCAATAAGCAGTTTTCTTTCTTCTCAGAGATTGCTCCAGCAAGAAAAAAACATCGGATTTCAAGAGCAGACAGTGAGACCATACACCCTGCCCAATTACCCCTAGGAAACAGAGCTCAGACTTGGAGCAACATATAATGAATACTTATCAGAAAATGTATCTAGTAAACTCACCAGAGTTAAAAAGAACTGAATATATATAAGAAATGAGTAATTAAGATCCTTATTGTGGGTGGTTGCAAGCAAGATCATGTTCAAATGAGATGTCAGCAGCTGTGATAAATTTTCCGTTCTTTTTTACTACAAATAGCAAGCTACTCTTGCATCCTTTGGATTTTCTTTCTCTGGAAAAATATTTAGATCTAAATCACATTAAACTTTCTTTTGGTTTGAAATGCCTCTACTGAGATTACTTAGTGTTTTGCCACTGTGAAGGATCTAGAAATATAGGAATATAAAGAAACTTTAGAAAGCAAAAAGTAGTGATGATCCTGAAAACAAACTAACATCTGTGCAAGAACACCACTGACGTAATCATAAAAATATGATTTAAATTGGAAAATAAAAAGAAAGCATGCATATAATTCTGGGAAAATTAAAGTATCTTATTTGGTAGATTGTTTTACTTGAAGAAAGACCTTTGCCTACCTGACGTAGCTGCTTTGCAAAGTTAAAAATTACCTTTCAGACATATGGACAAGCTTTCTAATATGAAGAATTAATTTTAACAAGGAATTGAGGATTTTTCTAACTTTCATTTCATTCCATAAATTTAGAAATTGGAAAATTCTAGAAGTTGTGTTAATATTAGATTGGAAGATGTGAGTTGTAGGGCTCAATACTGTGGATATACAGCAAAGGGAAATCAATCTTGCTATTTTCTTGTTTGTGTTATTGTATTATATGTTTATATATGTTTGTATTATATTTTTGTATGTTTGCATTAAATATATTATTTCTCCACTAAATGTACAGTGGAACTGAGAAAACAAAAATTATCTGAACCATAAAACAAAGAACTGCAATTCCCCTAATATAGTATCTGATTATGAAAGGACATGGACTAAACATTAATTCTAGATAATGGATTAAAATCCCCAGATAATGGATTAAAACCCCCACTTATACAGATTATGATTGCATGATTTTGCTCTAAACTCTGACAGTATTCAGGACAAGAAAATTCTGTCATAAGTGGATTGGAAACTATTCATTCTTGCTCTGGCCTGGCAGATAGCCCATTAGCTTTAAATTAAATAAATATCAGCAGTAATATTAAATAAAATTTAAATGTTGTCATAAAATGTCAAATATCATTTATTTTATGACTGCTACTCAAAATAATGGTTATTGTCTTAACTATGTCAGAGGGAGGTATTTCTCTCTCTGACTTCTAATTTTCTGTATCCAAGAGAAACTTCTAGTTAATTTTAGGAAAAAGCTGTCATTCCGGATCAAGAGCACTGAGCTGGTGTTGCATTTAGCAATCTCCCAGACTTCTGGCAAAATTGTTTTAATTAGCCTCTCCTAATAGCATTTAAACAAATCCTACACTGCCAAGGAAGGAAGAAATGACTTCTCAGTCAGATAGTTTACTTAGCTCTTTTTCTCCATTGCTATAAATCTTGCTGTGGAGACTATTAGTGACTTGACTACTTTTTTTTTAAACAATGAACTGTGACCACTTTACCCACTGAAAAGCTCACACATCATTCAAGTATAAATGCCCTGTTTCTGCATGGTTTATTTTCACACCATTGTTGGGTGCTAAAATAGTTTTATACCATTTATAAAACACAGACATTTTAGCAAACCTGTCCAGTATGCCAGAGTAGAAAAAATAGTAGCAATAATCACTTATATATGCAATGTAGCAGGAGCACCTATTGGAGCCAGATATGTTTGGCTAATGCTAACAGATAACTTGAATGCTGAATAAACTCATGGTCACATACTATGAATTCATTGACACACAGCTAAGTTCAGAAAATGCCCTAATTCGAGCACTTGAAATGACAAACCATGCCACTTCCAAGAGAATTTACATGGTCTGTGGGCCAAAAAAAAATCCATTATTTTTTTCCACATCTAGAACTCGCTCACCTACGGCCTAGGAAGACCCTGTATGAGGTTTGGCTTTGGCCCTGCATGTTTTCTCCACAGAAGGGCTGTGTGTTTCCGTGAGCTCGCTCGCGGTGTGCGTGTGTGCGCGGTGCCCCGGCGCTCGCAGGCCGCGCAGCCCAGCGCTCCATGCGGTTAAGTAAACACGGCATGGCTGCCGGGGCACGCAGCCAAGACTGAGGCCAGGAGGAGGGGATGAGGCTGGGAGGAAATAAGAGCAAATTCCTCTGAAATGATCTGACAGGAAATGACAGAGTGTCAGCCTTATACAACCACACTGCGCGCGAGAGAGAGAGGGCGGGAAAAGTTCTTCCTAAACACAGAGTGGTGCCAGATCTCAGTAGGTGAGGATGATGAAATAATAAAGCATTTCCCGTGTGTGTTTTTCATTAGTCCTGTTTTGTTTTTCTTCCAAGTGCTGTGGAAACAGAACAGAAGCCCATGTTTCAGCCATGACTGCAATGGCCTCCTCTCATGGGAATAACAGCTGCATAAATAGGAGGGAAGCCCTCAGTGGAATTGCTTCCAACACCTTTCTAATGGAAATAATGATTTGCAAAGCCCAGTTTATACCTTTGCCACGTAATTAGTAGCCAAGATTAAAAACATTGTTCCAACTCCCAGCATCCTTCAAATCTGGCAAGACATTAAATATTCCACTGTGTTCCAAAAAGGTAGCCCATAAGTGATCATTGTAAGGACAGTCTTGGCCAGCTGAATCAAGCCCTTGAATCAATCAACACTTATTATATGGAAATTAACCAGTTTGATGTCAATTAGTGGAAATTTGTTAGCAGACATAACCTATGAGACACTTTATTTTGAATTCCCAGCTCTCCTCATTGAAGCTGGCTGAGATGGGGCTGAGCACTAAAATCCAGATTTCTTAAGACCCAGAGCGGAATCAATTAAAAAAAGGCATGGGGGGAAACTGTCTCAAAATACCCAAAACTTTTCTGGTTTCTTAGGCCCAATAAGCCCAAAAAGCATGGAAAATTATTTTTTCCCTATAAAGAGTCAATTTCTAGTTACAGATTTGCATGCATAACAGTCTATTCTCTATGTGTCAATACTAAGTATTGATAAAAGAAACAAAGGTTGCTAGACAAATTGAAAAACTTACCCTCCTTTCTTACTCTACTTTTAAATGAAAATTCTTTTTCCATCATGCTCTTATAAATCACATTCTCATATTAAGAAAGTAGAAGTTTCCAAATTAAATTTTCTGTCTTGATCAGGAATTTGCCTCCTAAGAGTAACTAAAAATCAAAATTTTGGCTAGCTGTTTGAACCGGAAGAGATGACAAAAGATTTCCTCCAGGCTTAAGGCCTGTCTGGCCTGTGACTACTGTGAGCTCCATCTTTTGTTTAAAATTAATCAAGTACCATCACATAACATTTTGCCTGTATATAGCAGCATACAGTGTGACAGCCTGCTGATGTACTACTGAAATTAAATATTAGAACTGGGGGTTAAATCTCAAAGCTTTATAACTGATCCTAAAACACAGCTAAGAAGTGAATATTGGATCAGAGTCTTGCTATAATATGGAAAACTCCTGATGGTTTTGAAGTCAGGGTTTCCACGTCTTGTGGAAACTCCTCTGTAACTCCTATTAACTGTCCATGATATATACAGCATGTTATCCTCCCATAAAAATGGGTGTTCCTAAAATAATTGAACCTGATATAACCATCTAGGGCACACTTCCACTATTCATTATCTACAATATCATTGGCCAACATTACAGCAACATCTAAAGTCCAAACTTTTACCTAATTTGAAGTGTCTCTTAAAACTAAAAATTCTCTCAAGCATTTTAATTTGCTAGGAATAATTTTTCTGCTTGTTTAATTTATAAATAGTAATTAAATGAGCTGTTCAATATAGTGCAGTACAATACTTCCAGAGGTTGACAATGGAGACACCACTGTGAAACTGTAATGTCTTTCCTTTGATAGTGATAGGGGTTCTGTAACCTGCATGATCAATGCAATTTATCAAGAGATTCAGGCAGTGACAGCACTTACATGAAATCAGTCTGATAAAATTGCAATTATTTCTTGATACTGTTGGCCATCCAGGCTTCTATAATTTCTGTGGTAAGAGGTGCTCCTAAGGCCAGCAACCTCCTTTGGAAGGGTCATGTTTATACTGGTTATATGGCTACAACCACTACCTTGTAGTATCATAGGAAAAAAGATGCTAACATAAAACCGTCTTTCTCTGCTCTTCTTTAAGTCAATTTAAATATTAACAATAAAAATACTTCACTCCACACATTTAGTAAATTACCCATGTTATTTTAAAATATGAGCAGACATTGTCTTTTCTCAAACAAGGAGAGCAGTGCCAGAAATGTTGAAGTATTGGGAATGTGCAAAATTTATTACAAGATGCCTAGAAATTGCTTATTTAGTAATGGGTCTGTACATTGCTGCCAAAATGGATGCTTCAATGGTAGTGGAGTAAAATCAATTTATGAAAGAACATATTTCACTTATGATCAGTATGTTTTGCATATAAATTTCAAGTATATGGCAAAAGAAGTATAGATTTCACTCTAAGGTACTTTCCATCCCTGTAGATGATGTCAGAGACTACAGTTGAGATTAAGTATCTGGATATATCCTTGACTGTTAAACTTTGTGGGAATTTTGCTATGCACCTTAGAGGATGCAAGGCTTTAATTCCTGAATTTTTTCTCAGTAGCAGTAGAAAATGTACTTTCAACCTCAGTAGTCTAGGAGCATGTTCCTCTGCCAAAAACCAGGTATATATACTGTGGAACTATCAGGGTAGTTCCAAGAACTGAACCTTTTTAGTTTCCAGAACCTGTTAACTTGGGCTTGCAGTACTGAAATTGAGACCCTGCTGGACTCAAATATTTTGTGTTGCTAGAAAACATTCTCAGTTCACGTTAAGATGGATAATTATGAAAAAATCAACAGAATGTTCCAAATGTAAAGATTAACTTTTCCAAGAATTCTTTAATAAAACATTTAATTTCTGCTAAAGCAATAATTATTATGAGTTTACTGATGTCAAAGACTCCCATTGGCTTTAAAAGATTATGCACATATCACATAGCTGTATTCAGTACCCTGCAATATCACCTTGTTTGTGTGAATTTTAATCTTAACAACAATTGTTATCTAAAAAATTTACTCAGATTTATAGAAACTAACTGCTTAATTCCTGACATTATCAAATGGGCCTCCCCCTAGATAGGGGACCAAATTATAAGAGTGTATTTTGAGTTCTTTGGAGATATAAGGCAGCTCTTAAAGAGATCCTGGGCATCCAGATTCATGTACAAGCTGCAAAGCTGAGGGATAGAACTATTATCAATATTTTCTGTTCCAGTTTCCAACTAGACAAGTACATTAAAAGACCTTAAGGGCCTTCAAAACCTCAGAGTACAGAACTTGGGATCCAAGAGACATTTCCAAGGGCCTGTTCTGCAGCACTTTGTGCGTAGAAGCTTGATAGTGATGAAGAGAAGTACAGTACTGGGTCTTTCATTCTGTGGGTTCAAGAAGCATCTGGACAATGCTCTCAGGCACATGGTGTGATATTTGGAGCAGTCCTATGCAGGACCAGGAGTTGGACTTGGACTATTCTGGTGAGTTCCTTCTAACTGAGAATATGCTGTGATTCTGTGGTACTATTGAGCACCTACCTTCCACACAGAGAACAGCATCTCCTCACCAGCTGAATGAGAATATGCAACACTAAAAACCCGAATCACTTTTGGTTAGAGCATTTTAAATTAGGGCATCATTGGACACATTCCATTTAACTGTCTCTTTTCACTTGATCTTCAACTCCTGATTCAGCATTGGACTGATGACTGAAACTGGCTTTACATGAACTTAGTGACTAATGCTAGTAAATAAAAGCAAACACTTCTGGCAGTGATGCTGTAAACTAAGCAAGCTATATTACATGTTCCAGTCTCTGTGACTGGTTCTCATCCTGAAGCACCAGCAGGAAGCCTGACATTTCATAATGGTCTGCAGCTTTAAGGAGAAAGCCACTTGCTCTCTCAATTGAAAGCTGTGGGTGTTGCTGGCACAGGTAATAAGCCTCTACATCCACTGGTATCTGTGTACACTGTATTACAAACTTGCTATTAACTGGGATAAGAAAGAAAATCTGTAACATTTTGTATTTCAATTGTGTAAAGTGTTTTCCTGAGGATGTAAACAGTATGTCATTGGTGGTACACACACAAGACATTAACCTACTCCTGCTATAATCTGAGCGCCACTTCATTACATTTTTCAAATGAACTGTCATTTCATTACAATCTTTCCACAGGGCAGATGTTTCAGAGTATATCTATTTTGCATTATAGGAACACATACAGCTTCTTAAGGATGAACAGCGTCTCTTAAAGATGTATCTTTATGCAAGGAAAGGACAGATGTTCTGAAGAGAGAGGAAGGTCATGTTTTGGGCCCTTAGGATGCAGGCTAATAATCCTGGGTCTTTCTTATCCTCATCTCACTTCTGAATTTTTGTCATGTCAGACTACAGAAGACAGACCACCATAAGTTTCATGTGTAAAACAAGCATGAACTATATTAAAAATAAACATGAACTATATTAAAAAATAGTCACATATGCAAGACTTTTTCATATTGAGAAAATTTACGAAGATTTTTTTCATACTCAGTTATGTGCTTTGACAACTGTTTTTGACTCATTGCCTCAGATAGCAAATACCAACAAAATCTGGTCTGAGAAATTCAGTGGATTGTATACCTGAAGGCATCTTTTCCAGCTCAGAGCAGAGCAGGACAATCCCTCCCTTGCCTGACTGGTGATGCTGAGCCTGATGCCCCCAGGACACACCTGACCCTCCTGGCTGCCAGGGCACTGCTGACTCACTGACCCCCCAGGTCCCTTTCCATGGTGCTGCTCTCTTCAGCCTATCACTTCCCAGTCTGTCCCTACATCCAGGGTTGCCATGTCCCAGGGATTTTAAAATTAGAAGTTTCCAATAAATTTGCCTACCCATTTTAGATGTTAATTTGGCAAGTGAGAGGAGGAGTGATTAATAGCATGTAGTATTTCATACATTCAAAATTCATCTGCCAGACTTTTGCTGTGAGCAATCTTTCATGCTGAAAGTCACAGCACATATGAGTTAGTTACCATGTGCAAATTCCCTGCAGCAAAAGATACCTGGCATCACTAAGACCTTGTGTGGTAGAGATGAACCCAGGAAGATCCAGTGAGTGTTTTCCTTTGGTTGACCTTAATTTAAATTCCTAATTTCTGATCAATGAATTCAGGTATAGCCCTAGTCTGGAGCCCTGGTCTTGGGAGAATTACAGTAGGTGAAGTATCAGCTGTGCCTCACAGCTGATACTTCTGAGCTGAAGGATGATCAACTAGATGGAAGATTCAGTATTAATCAGAGTCTACTGGATATGCAAGAAATAAAATCCCACAAGACTATTCCTTGAATAGAAGCCACGTGTCCCCAGGACACACCAAATAAAATAGTAACAACTCCCATTCATAGCTCAATGCACCACATTTTCCAAAGGTGAGTCAGTGTCACTCTCACTCTTTCAGATCCCCCGAGCATTTATGAGATGGTTTGTAATTCACGCAGCAAATTATTAACTAGGCAGCAAGTGAGGACTTCACTACAGGGGTCTGGAACTCAGCTGTTAGTAGGAAGAAAGAGACCAAAATAGCACTGTACTACTCATGTCTTGAGGCATGGTACCATTGACTCTGATGGATTAAAAGGCATCCAGATGCCTACACCCTTAAGGGCCATTACAGCAGTCAAAAATCTGCCTGTTGCTATCTTTAGTCTGAGCACACTGTGTTGCGCGGGGTTAGTTATAGCTCTCCATCTCTTGAGGTTTTCTCCTCTGCTCCAGGAGCTCACTCCCACCACACTCCTAAGGGCTGTGACTTCAACCTGCCACAGCTGCAGGCAGGAGGATGGAGATAAAAAACCAACTTATTTAAGGTGAAGTGTCAGGACAAGCCATGCTGAGTCTTCTTGTCTTTATAAACAAGGTTTTGAGAGGATATACAGACCCTCAGTGTTGGCTGCCTTGCACTCCAAGGAGAACATTATTATTCTTCTGCACCAAAGTACAAGTAAGCTCTGGCCAAACAACGAAAGATTTACTTCTTCTTCAATTTGTTTTTAACTACAGCATGAAAAATTTAACTAAAGGCCACATACTAACAAAATATCTTATGGAAAAAATCCTTTTGATGCCTTGGATTTATTAAGTATATGTGTTACATTTGTCAGAAGCAGCATAATAGAGGAGTTATGTTTGAGTGCTACACATTACAGTCTTTATTACTACTTAGCTAAAATGGTATTAGTTATTATATCAGCTAATATTAATTATTATCAAGTGAACCTCAATCTCCCACATTTTAGTTTATAGTGAACATTCTTAGGTATTGTCATTTTTATCTGGACCAAAAACTCAAATATATTTTATGTTTAAAACAGCACAAGTGAAACAATAGTCAATGTACTGAGCAGGGAACAAAATATCCCCACATACCATCTGATGTTTTAGATGCATAGACCTAGGGAGGGTCTGAAACAGCTGCACATCATACTGATCTACACTATCTACTGAGATAAAGTTATCATGTCTGGATGTTTCAAGGAAGTAAATTCCATTTTGTTCCCTGAAAATAAAGCAGTAGAGTTTTGACACAGAAAGAAGGAACTGCTTCTTACATTGAAAGAAAGAACAGCTTTCTTACATTGTCTTCTCATCACTTGTATACTTAATTTTGTGTTCACTGGTTCTTCATGTCTTTACACTAAATATAATTATTCCAAGCAAATATTTAGTGTAAAGTCATGAAGAACCAGTGAACACAAAATTAAGTAAACAAGTGATGAGAACACAATGAAAGAAAGGGAAACCAGGTAGAAACTGGCCCAGCAGGGTGTTCTTAACTTCAGTGAATGTGAGATGCGGAAGATACTTGTAAGGCTCTAGGCAGGGTTTGTAGTGCCTCTGAAACAGACCCTGAAAAACAAAGAGCTGAAATCTTGTCTGCCCTGTAAACCATTCTTGTAGTCAGAAGGATCAAAATGCTTCATAAGCTTAGAGCTGTCATTTATTCATTTAGGGAAGATAAGAAGAGGATGCAGAATAGTCCACACGCATGCTGCAAATATACTCCAAACCAGAGCAGCTTCCAAGCAGCACGTCTACACCAAAAGTAGTTTTTCTTCTGATAGTACAAAGCATGCTGACCAATGGCCAGGTTTTACCCTGAACACAAACCTTCTTGTGAAGTGCATTCCTCTCCCCTGATTAAATTCCCCAAGAAACACAAATGCTGAATGCATCCAAAGCCTACTTTGCATCCCTGCAAGATGTCCTTGGTGCTTTCTAAATTAGGTGGCAAATACAAATCGTAATTTGCACACAAAGGATCTGTGTCAAAAATCATATTTCTTCCATGAAATTGGTTTTCTTTTAATCCTGACCTTAAAGTACATAATTCTTGCTGAACTGCTTGAAATAGGCTTTGAACAAGGATTTTTAAAAAATGTCAAATAATGAAAAAAATGCCATCTTATTTTACTGCTTACTTCAGGATTCAGAGAGATGAAGAACAGTGACAGCATAGCTGTTCACCCATAACACTAGGACAGCAGGTAAACTGACAGTGTGTAATTACTAAGGGGTGATATTAGTTAAAACATATAGCCAAAATAGTGCTATTGCATATGCATCCCTTGGTCTTCAAGGCAGTGTTTAAAATAAAAAACCTTCAGTGAGACAGAAAAACTGCTATAGTTATATCATAGCACACTGAGTTGCGAACCTTTTAATGAAAGACATAATTCTTATGCTGTCTGCATCATACTATATTCTCATGCAAAACACTTTAATGCATAGTGTAAATTATCTAAGACTTTCTTAGTATGTATTACATTTCTTAATCATAGATATTGGGTGTAAAAAAAAGAGAATTATGTGACATGCTGCAAAACAAATTGCTTGGTGTTAGCATATACTAGCTGGGTCTATATCTGAAAAATGCATGCATAGAAGGGGAGGATTTTTTTTTTTTTTGCTGTGCAGAACTTGCTTCTAAGTGCATACATTATCAATGAAGCAAGAATGACTAATCTGAAATGATGGTGATCTGATTTTCAGCCAAAATCATCAGTTTAAAAGCAAGGGATCTAGATTACAGTCTGGATGATCTATTCTTCTGAGTTTCAGAAAAAGCTTCATGTCTGGAAAAGGATAAATAGAAATAAACCAAATGTTATCAACCACTTTCCTAATTAATTACATTCAGTTAATGTATAAAAAAGTTTTAAATACAAATCTTGTGTTCAGCAATAAAATGCTTTTGTTTCCAAGTTAGCAGACAGGTTTGTTTTGTGATGTCTCATCAGTTGAGCACTGCAAATGGTGGGCAATATCATCAGCACCTTTTAAGGTGTGAGTTTCTCACAGATGTCGCTTTGAGAACAGGATCTGATGAGACGTGCTATCTCATTTTCTGTCAAGTTTGACTGAAGGTAAAGCCTATTTACATTTTGCTAATGCTGAATATTTTGAGTACTGAGCAGAGGCTAGAATTTATATATTTTTATATATTCTTATATCTATATCTATTTTTATAAATTTTTATATCTATATAATTTATGTAATTTAATTGCATTCAAACAGATGAGCTACTTTGAATACAATCTGAAAATCCATGTGTCAAACACCATCAAATAAACCAGAATTTATGAAGGTTAAAGTCTTGTGACTTGCAAAAATATAAATGCATATTGCAGTTCTGACAAAGGAACAGGACACCTTTTAACATGGACTTCTGGGAATAAGACATATAAATACAAACACTAAAAATCTATGACTGGCAGTTCAAAATGGATTGATTGCAATCATCACACCTAAACATTACAGATATATTGTTCCATGTATAGGCTCTCAATTCTCTAAGGACAAGTTTAATGATGGTTTAGTATGCATTCTTTGTTGCTAATATACAAATAGTGGTGCATATTCCAAGAGATCCTGGATAACTGGAGGCAGTGTTCTTCAAATCATTGGGGTTTTTGAATTATGTTCGTAATCCAGGGCAGGATTATGGAGGAGAGACACACACACAATACCAATCTGTGCCTCCCACTGTGTTCTATGTCCAATTTCTTTAAGTATCCTGAACTTAATAATATTGTGAACTTTATTGCTAAATGCAAAATATTACCAATTATAAGGAAGCACAGAACTGTATGCAATGAATTGTTAACCAAAACATATATGCTAAAATGCACGTTTATATTGCTAACAAACAAACCCTCCCAATTTTAATTAGTACAGACTTTAAAAGTAACTTATGCCCTTAGTGAAATATAAAAAGAAGTAATGTGTAAAATAGACAACATCAAAAGACAGTAACACATTTTTAACAGAACACAAAAGGATCTAAAAAACTGCTTGTATATCTTCTGGGGTTTTATTCATACCGTGGATGAAACACTGGCTGATATTTCTGGCGGTTATTCATGACACGTCTGGTTGTGTTATGACCTTCCCTTTTTTATTGGTTTATTTGATGTTTGTGGTATTTTATATAATTGATTTATGTCTCATGATATGTTTGGGAGCTTTCTAGTAATATACAACAGTGATTGTATGTCTGTAGTGATGTTACATATTGCTGTTTGTGAGTTTTCTTGGCCAGGTCACCATTGTAAATAAAACTTGTTCTCAATAGATTTTTATGTGGTTAAAGATTTTGACTACTTGAGTGACTGATTGATGGACCATAAAGCACTTGCTAGCAGGACAACAGGGTATCATAAAAACCGTGTCATTTCTGATTCCAAACCCCATTTAGTTGTCCTGATGTGTGTAGGTGCCCACAGCATTTCATAGTCTTCATCTTTGGGCTTACAGCAATGTTGCAGAATTTGGCTTGTTCTAAGGTAATTATCCTCTATGCTCATCCTCTGATAGTCTAATGAGTCCTTTAGTGAAAGCTCTACTAGAAAGTATATGGAAATTGTCTCTCCCCTCTCTCTCAGCTTCTCTTTCTCTCTTTAATTCTTTCTTTTCCTCCCTTCTTTCCTTGTTGTCATGTTTCCATGACAAAAATAACAAATGAGAATGAATATTCCAACTACTACAGTAATGGCTTTTCTAAGAGATTTTCAAATTCCCCCTATAATATACAGATCACAGAAATTACTCAACAACTCTTTTATGCAGGCAATGCTTCGAGTTTTTGCAACTAAACCCACAGAAAATCAGATTAATTGCACATAAAACCTATTTTGCACTTTCCAGACTAGGAAAATAATGGCAGTTTTTAGTTCAATACTATCCATGAATTTGTGCTGATTAACACCTCCAGCTTCTATCCAGATATAGAATTGTTCTGATGACAACACAGATCTCTCCTGCTTACACAGCAACCTGCTAGTAGGATCTCTGTTGTAAACGTCCATTAGCATTTCCTGAGTCAGGTTAACAGATATTGGAGGATTTCTGTCCAGAAATCAACCAACATAGTTTGATTCTATATAAGTCAAGACCCTGGCTTGATATCACATCCCAAATGATGCTCACTGTTGCACATTCACTGCCTCTCTGCCCGAATGGGAACACAGCACAAGGTGCAGGTAGAAATTAGTATAACAAGCTTTGGCTTTCAAGGAAAAAGAGGAAAGGGAAGTGAGGGATCTCATCTGACCAACCATGATCTTCTTTGTCATAAGAAACCTGATAAGATCAAAGCACAGAATCTTAATAGTAATGCCATTTAACAAAAAACACTTTGTCCATTTCCAGACACCCTGGGTCCTGCTAAACTCCATGGCTGAAATGATGAAACTTACTGTCAACAAAGACGCTGTTGTACAACTCACTTATTTCTCCCATCCCCCATCCCTTTTTGTTCTGTAACCTCATTCAGTTCACAAATTGAATTTAAAAGATACTGTTTTTCTTCTCAAGGTAGTTTTCTGGTTCAGTATTTTGAATGGGCTCACACAGTTGTCAGAAACCAGCAAAGGCAGCACCAGAAGCAAACCATAGCTTTCCCTACAACTCTCTGTGGCAACAATGACCTAGAAAAGTTCAGGCATGACTTTTGGTGCACTGCCTAGCCACAAAGGATGCTTGTGTAAAATACAGGAGGACAAAAGAAACTCAAAACTTATAGACTTATCAAAACTTGATTTCAGCATTTACAAACTGATGGTGGTATCAAAGAATATACACAGGGAGACAAGCACAAGTTCTAATCCACTTTCTGTCTCCTACCTTCAGAGACAGCATTTTAAAACTTTTGGTATGGAAACCATTTGATAGGCCTTTGAAGAACTAGTATTGCTTCTTATTTTTCTGTCAGAAACAGGAAGTAGATTGAGTTTAGGATTTCAAGGATCCTGACAGATTTGGTTAGATTTTACTTTGGTTCTGAAACAGCAAAACAACAAAAGAGCAAAGATCAATGACTTAGTTGGTTTCTTGACATGTGTTTGAGGCATAGAGTAATGGTAAGGTATAGAATAACTGAATTCATAACCTTTCTTATTGTTTGTGTAAATTTAGAAGATTATAATACTATAACCAGTTGATATTGTAACAGAAGAAACCCTCCAAGGAAATCATCTTTAGAAACTTTGCTTTATATGATCCATCTGATAGTTAACAGGGAAACTGAAATATCTGCAGAAACTTTATCATGACTGTAAGATAACATTGCCTTTTTTCCCTTCCCTCAAGCATTGATATGAAGCTTTAAACAAAGATAAATCAATTTGTTTCCCATTCATCTTTCACCTCTAACTACTCATGCAGGTGCTGGCAATTCCACAATTTTCATTGTGGCACACAGAAACTTCCCCCTTCCTTAATACAAAATGCAAGACTCTAGCCAGAGTTTGCATTTTTTTTCCTCAAAAATGTGGTGTTCAAAATGATGACAGATCTGCCTTCACAAACTTTTCCATGCTTACTTCTAAAAGTGTGCTCTCTCTTCCTACAGTATAGGACTATTTCTGATGCTGTGGAGCAGAAGCATGACAGGAGATGGTCCCTGCAAAAGCAGGAGCTGGGCTAAATCGCTTTTTTTTTTTTATGGCTGCTTTCCGCTTCATATATAATATGATGTTTGCATTTGCCTCTGAAAAAGTGTTCCTGAAAGCAGCATTCCAGCACCTATGAGATGCTATGGTGGTAGGAAGGTGAGCTGGCAAGAAGGATTGAACATTACAAGTGTGCCTTTGCATTTGATAACCTGAGTTAGCAAAACCAGCATGTTTAAGAACAACACCCTGCAAGCAGTACTTCTCTATGTATGGCCTAAAAGTTAGTCACAGCTCTGGACAACTCTAACTAGGAAATATGCTGGCACAAGCTCAGAAGAACCACCTTCTGAAAGGACTCATGTAATTTATACCTCTGGCATGCTTGTAAGCAGAAACTAAAATGAAAGACTCAAAAATGTCCCATCTTTGATCTGAAGAATATGTATTTTAAGAGTAAACAAGTGAACATAAAAACCAGGCCAGACTGGATCAATTATTCTAAAGGCTTAGAATTCTGCTTTCACCAGTGGCCTGGGTTAGGTGCTTCAAAGAAAACAGCTGGCTAATTATGTGAGGTCCTACATGGCAAAAAGGGCTGAGATGACTCTTTCTTATCCCTGTGATCAGCTAACACCCTCAAGTATTAATTTGATGGCCCCTCCTAGTACGTGGAATTACAAATTATATTATTGGTCATAAAATTAAGAAGTCCCTTAAAAAATCTCATTATAATCTTTAACTCCTTCACCTCTCTGGGTTAACAAATATTCACACAGTGAAAAAAACAATTTAATGCTTATTTTTTAACTAATACAGTAAGTTTCTTAAAATCATTACAGCTAATGATGGAAGTACATTCTGTGTGATGCTTAAAAATTACACTCCTAAGTTCCTGATGTCTTGAAGCCTTGAAAAATATCTGGCATTATTCAAAATAGTTACATAAACAAGCTACTTAGTTATCTTAATACTACAGCAAAGCTGAAGTGAGTTTGTTGTGACAAACCATGAGTTGTTAGGTTTTGATCCACTTCATGTTAACTTTTAAAATGGGGTTACTCCCATATAAGACAAATTTCTTTTTCTTTTTGCCCTTCCTTGTGCTTTAGGCATTGAAAGCAGGCTCTCTCACCCAGCTCTGCTCAGCAGCTGTGCCTCCCTATACAGGCCACCCTACCCTGCAGTACCTGGGAATGCTTCTTACCAAGTCCATCTACAATAACATTATGCAAATCACACCAGCAGTGATTTTGGAATACAAATAAATGTCTATTGAGTATTGCACTGAGACAGTCAAACCACTATTGACATGAGGTTTTTTTTCCCTAAAGCCTTAACACTTTGAATCACAAAACTTTCCTGAAAATTGTTTAATAAGCTTCTTTTACCAAAATAAAAAACATGAGGAGAGAAGGAATAACACATCTTTAATTAGAAAAATTCAAATCAGCTCTTAATTTAATTCACCATACCAGCAGCCATGATTAGGTCTGCATCATGATATATCTCCAATACTATCAATTTTCATAAATGCAAACTTTCCTGAATATGGTTCTGATGTATCCTGACATTTTAAAATATGTCCTATTGTCCTTTCCTGTGCAGCAGACCAAGCACAGAGTGTTCAGTCCTATATCACTGTCACAGTGGTATTAGACCAGATGGCTGCTTCCTTGCAGAATCAAGAATTAGAGATAATTTATGCTGTTCACAGTTATTAGAATGTAAAAATATAAAGAGTTTGCAGCATGCATACATGAAAAGCTGCTCAGATCCATCAGTGACATCCTGGTGCAAAGCATTTACCCTGTTACTACACTCTTAAAGGTAAAGTCTTTGGTGAAGCTGTGGACTTCTGCAAAGCTTTGGACTGCTCTGCATAGGATACAGCACCAGGACTATCTAGGTTATAGTGTGGCTTTGGTGGGGAAAGAATATTCTAAGTTGGGAAAAATGTCCAAGAGCTGCCTTCTTTCTTCTTTCTTGTAAAATAATTGCAGCACATGACTGCTCCCATTAATATGTGACAGTTATTTTTATGTAATGAAGGATGAAGTTAAAAATGGAAGCTTCATTCATTCAGTCTGTTAAGCAGTACAGGAGAATACTTCTCAGCAAGACCTCGTACCAAAGGGCATGGAAGTTACATAAATTTGCTCCTGTGCCAGTGAGGGAAGCAAGTTTTCCTTATCAAGGCATCATTGCAACCTGTGTTTCTGCTCTACCTGTAGGTATGTGTGCACCACAGTGTGTCAAAACACTGAAAAGAAAGGGTGTAATTTTATTGAGTCTGAGCTCATCATAGGTAAGAAACTTGTTTGTATTTCAAACAGCTGAATCATTTGATAAAGATATATTATTAATGCAGCCAATTCGTTTGGAGGGACTTCTCAACCTATTCAGGAATTAAAATGTCTCAGGTTACTAAAAAAGGGGAAGAAATGAAGGGGGAAAGAACTTAGTAAACTTGCCCAGGTTGCTGCAATAAATTGTATCAGAAGTAAAAAGGATGTAAGGACAACAAAATGTCAAACGTTGTTTGCAAGTATCAATAGTTTGTTGCTTTATCTTTCCATCTTGGGAAGTTTAGCACAGTACTCCCTGTGAATGATGTCAGAGTTGTAGCCAGATTAAGAACAAACACTTCCATCATAGGAATATTACAGGAGGAGAAATTTTACTGGAATTCACTGAAATGACACACTTACTCTGTGTGACTTTGGAAAAAGTGTATCACTGAGATTATTATTAGGTTCACTTTAAATTAATCTTTAAAGTATACTCAGAAGCATTACTAGGGACAGATTTGCTTTCAGCTCACTGTGAGCATATAATTTGTATTTATGGCATACAATGGAAGTATTGTGACTTTGAATGACTGACTAACACATTATGAAAGTCATTACTTTTGTATCAAGAACAATATTTGTAACATAATGTGTTCTTAAACTGATCAGGACAGCAGGAAGCAGCTAAGTGGATCACTTATCTTTATTTTGCAATTTAACCTATGTTATGACAGGGAACAAAAAAATTAGATAATTTATAATTTTCTGTCAGTGTTGCATATTTGGGCTTAGATTGTAACTACTTGGTATAACTGAAGAGTAAGGGAATTTGGCTGCCAAATAGAACAGGAAAGGTTACTTTAAAATACAATGAATTACTAGCTGACTGTTAGAAGCAGATCACAAAGATTTCTTGCCTTTTTGTTTCTTGCCCAGTGTTGTAGATGATGGAATTTTACCCCTGTAAAAATCCTAGTACTAGTTTTATTAAAACAAAGTCTATCAGAATAGAAGATAGTTGTTATGCAGGAGCAGTAACTCACATAATATGAGATGGCATTTCTTTCCAGCTCTTGCTGCTCCGCTGGTTCTAATAGCAAACTGGAGCTCAATTTCCTCCTCAAGAACATTGCATTTCATGTGGAATGTCAATTATTAAAATGCAGTGTCCCGTGTCTTACTTTTCACTAGATGAATTCATTTGCAAATTTGCTAATTTATGTAAATGATCTTTAACCTGTAACTGCCTGGCATGTATTTCTGAGTGCCTCTTTTCAATTCTGAAATACATACAAAGACTACCAACAGCACATTAATTACTTTCTGTCACTGTACCAAACCCCAAAGATTTAATTTCATAGTAACCCAGAAAGAGTATCTGATGCTTCTTTCCATTTTGCATTCTCAATATCATTAGACCATTCAAAACAGGTAAATGGTCTTTAAAAGAGCATCTCTAGCCATTACATTGGTAAGTACAGTTTTAGTACAATATGTTTGTGAGAAGCTGTGACCTGAAACTCCTTGAATTTTTAATTTGATTTTCAGCTTTCAATTTTTCTCAGGAGGTCATTGTTACTTACAAGGGGATCAATCACAATTCCCGAGATCATTCCTAAATTTCAAATTTTCTGCAGCTAAGTCTCTCCTCTGCATTTCAGAAGTTAAAAGACAGGTGGGGAATTTCCTTTGGGCAGTCAGTGGTTCAGCTGCAACTCTGATCTGTGCATGGATGCCACTCTAGATTGGGCACCTCATTTCTGGTTCCATCATGAGCACAATCTCTGTGCACCCATAACTGTTTGTTTCAGTCTCCAAATGAGCTCAGGAAACTCAAACGTCTCCTGGCTGTCTGCAGCTCTTATGAATAAAGTGATTTTAAGAATAACCCAGCTGAAGACGCTAATTATTGCCTGACTTATCTCTGCTGCCCACCCAAACCTCTCCAATGTTCTCAGGAACCAACAACAGTTTAGAACCTGTCAATGAACCTGGTCCTGCTTGGGGATTTTAACAAAACCTAAAATGAGGCAATTTCCCTCCATGTTGTTACTGTTCTGTAACTTCCCACAGTCCAGATAATAGGATCCAGATTCCCTGTGGTGTAACTGCAGTCACAACCCCATTGATTTCAGTGACCTGTGAATGGCAGATAGGACTATGGCCCAAGGCCTCCTCTTGACAAACCAGCTAGAGCTTGCTTTCTCCTGCCTATGATCTGATTAACATGTCCTTGTTTTGATGCCCACCACGTGGGGTAGGTGAACAAAGCTCTGTTGCAGAGCCAGCTGCAGAGATCATTCCCAGCCAGCACGGACGTCCCTGAGCAGGACTGGGCTCTGAGCCTGAGCTGCAGGGCACAAGTCCTTCCTGGTGCTCCTGCCTGACTGGCCACCCCTGCCTGGGGCCCTTGCAGGACACTGCTGCTCTCTTTAACTGAGCTGAGGTTTTGTTTCCCCAGGGTGTGAGGGAGGGAGAGAGGGATGAGGTGCCTCCAGCTGACAGGCCAACACACCGCCACACCAAGCCCAGCTGGCTCTTCCGGAGCTGGAGCGCTCTCTCCTGTGCCTCAGTGTTTAGATTGGCTCTAGAAAGTGCAAAGCCAAGAAATGTTTGGCTGCTTTATCCCTGGTTCAGCAGTCAGATTGCCTAGAGAAAATCTCAAACAGCCACTTGCTGTGAGTTCTGCAGACATTTTAGCACAAAATCGGCATCTCCACTATCACACTCTCACAGTACCCTGAAGTCTTGGGTATTTGATTTAATTTCTGCTGGGACAGCAGCAGGGAAGATTAGCTAACACAGTTGTAATTTTGGAATTAAAACTTCTTTCCCTGTATTTTGTTGCCATTACCTATAAAAATTTCTGTATCTGAAATTCAAAGTAGCCTTTAATCTGCTCCTTAGTTTTCTCCACAAAGGATATACTTTACGGGATAATGTCTCTTTAAATCTACCCTGAAGATATTCCTCCTGGCCCAGAAGATGCCAAAATGACTTGATGATTTATTTATGTGGAGCTTGGCAGACCATAGTCCAGATTGTGGCTGAGGCTGAATTTTATGAGCATCCCCCCTAGTGAGTATATTTAAAAATTAAAAAAAAAAAAAAAGAGAGAGAAGAAAAAAAGGTCTTTATAGATCTTGGCATAAGAACCAAGCAAATATTAACAGGAAGAAGAATGGCTAAGAAGTGAGTTTTAGGACAGAATATAAATATTCATTTATAAATAATATTTTGTGTTTAGAGAATTAGAATTTTCTCTTCATCTTCAAAAAATTAGAAAAGTGAAGTAGGTATTTCTCATCTCAGCAGAAGCTAATGTTTGGTCTGTAGTTTTTTAAACCACACACCACTTGGCATTTTGTTCTGGGAACTGGCTTTTTTTCGCATAGAAAGATGGATGTCTCATTGTCATTCCAGACCATACAAATGGCATGTTGGTGCAATGATGTAAGAAAGCAATTTTCTGCCCTATTTTATTGATTTATAGTATTTTAGTAAAGTGATAAAAACTTAATGCTAGGGATAAAAAGGAGTCTCATCTGATGTAGAGGCAGTAGAAGAGAATAGAGAATGAGGAAGATCTGGCACTAATACATATTGGTCATGTTTTCTCAGGCCTCTCCTCTACTAGATCATTAATTAAGTTATAAAAACTGTGTCTAAACTATTTTGACTGAGATATTTTCTAGGCATTGATCCCTTCTTTCAAGGCACAGGTTGGTGCAGGATTCTGGCTTCTTGAAGCATACACATGCTCAAGCACAGGAAAATCCCAAAGGCCACAGCAGCCAGGACAACTGTCAACAGTCCTGACTGTTTTGGGCTGGGAGACTCAGTGCTGGGGAAACACATTCGGGGGCACTTTTGCATAGTGAGAATCAGCAATAAGCAAGAATGTGACTCCAGAGTATTTAATCTGCTTCACTGCAGCTCCTTGGGCAGCTTGTCCAAGGAGTGTTACAAAACTCTGGGCTAAGTTCTGTACGTATTTGCTTGCTGCCTGAAGAGGACAAGTGCTGAGACACAAACTCCTACATGCTTAGGTAAACCTCCTCTTGGGATACTCTCTTATCCTGGTGGCTCAGCATAGGGGCTCTTGTTATACCCATGCAAGGACAACAACTTTGATCCTGTCTCCTTTTCCAGCACCAGGAAACAAGGTCCCTCAAGTCTAGATCCATAAAAACTGGCCTTGTAACAATTTATAGGCAGGCCAAATTGTGTTGGAAATAAATTCAGCTAAAAACTATATTATACACTGTTCTAGGATCTTGTATACAAGAGAATATATGTGGGGTGTCAGTAAATGGAAGCTGGAGTATGCCAGGAAGCAGCATTTTCATTCACAGTGGCATCCCCCACTTTTCTCCATACAATACAGGGAATATTACTGAAGGCCCCTAAATGGTAGTTCAAAGGTAATTCAAATGTATTCAGGACATCCTTTATGCTGTTCATAAATCAAGGTCAACAGGAAAATATTAACAGTGGCTACATTCATACATTTTCAGTTTGTTTGGGGTTTTTTTAGTTACGTTGGAGAGCTCCTCACATTGCCAATGTAATGAGAGAAAGGTATTTTACAGCCAAGCACCAAACTAACCATCTGAAGTCAGATCTAGTCTAATTCACTAAGTGAAATGTTTATTTGCCCTGGAAAAGAGCCTGGGTAAGCTGTATACACCACGAGTATCTTCAGGACTGGGATTCCCATGTGAAAGAAAGGGAATGTCAGGATGACAGCCCAGTGCAGACCCATCACACAGGATTAAAGCTCCCACTAGGAAAAAGCTTGATGGATCTCAATCCTCCTTGGAAGCCCTAAGCTGATCCACCAAAAGCACTGATACACTTCTGACCAAAGTGATTTCCAAAGGCTATACTTGGAGAGGTAAGAGTATATATTTATTGCTAAAAAATTTCAGAGGATTGAAAATTATGTCAAAATTTTTGGTCAAGAAGGCACTGTGTGGAATGCACACAGCTGCTATTGCTGCTAGGGATGCATATTTAAAAGCCAGAAGAAAACAGTAATTGGCATATTCGATTTCACAGAATAAACTGCCAGAGCCTTTATCTTTGGAGAACTGCACTGTATAAATCCAGACATTGACACCAGGGTGAGAAACAATGGAAACAAAATGAGTGTTAATTTAACTTCAGCCTCAACATTTTATATCATATTTTCACTCTGTTATGTATTGAAAGCAGTCCTTGCATTTGACTCAATTTTGTGTCTTTTAATGACCTGTCAAAAACTCAGTCAGGGCTTATTGTATTTATTTTTTTAATTAGTTTAGTAAGGAGATGGACTGCTTATATTTGATTTTTTTAAATTAACTGTTAAATTTTCTGCACAAGAATGATACTGTGCACATTGATATGTGTGTTTCTCTATGTTGTGGGATATATTGGAGACAGGAGTGTCACTGGAAAGGCATGCCTAAATAGTGTAGCATATGTTGCTGGAGCACTGATGGGAGCTGGTTATGTATAATGCAATTTATTCTTTGTATTCTAGCAATCAACTCAGGCTGGTACTAATGAAAATCATGTGAGGACATGTCATACCATGTCCCTAGTAGTTTTTTGTTACACTGTGGATGTGTACACTTTATTGCTTATGCAAAAAGTCACATCTTGTCATCTCTGGTGACTTGCATTCTCTGGCCACAGAACCAATACTTAGTTGACCATGGTTTATGCATGATTTTGATTGCTATGAGATGCCTTAGCCACAGCCTTCTTCAAATCCCACTCAAGATTTTTTGCTGTTTCACCAAACTTGTGTCTGTCTTGTTCAAAGTTCATAACATATAAGAGTGGTAGTAAATCCAGGATGTCTAATTCATTTCAGAAGTCCCTACAGAGCAACAGGATGAAGTCTATTCAGCGTAATATTAGTGAAGACTATTCATGTCATATTAAGCTTGATTTCGATGAGGGAAAAATGGAGGTGCAGCTGTTCATGTAGACAAATTTTACCTTTGTCTCTATAATAATTTTTCTACTGATAACATAAAAATAAGAGTTGCCTATAGAAAGCAATGCACAGCTCTGGCAGGCTTGGATCCACATACCCTGCTGAGACACCATCCATGTTCTAAGTGGCAATTGTTGCAAGCAGGGAGTAAGAGAAAAATTATCAAGCAACTTTAATTTGCACAGGTGACCTGGAATAATTACACAGCTACCAAAAAATAGCATGGGAAGTTTAACACAATTTACTCTGTAATCACCATTGCTCCCAGTGAAGTTACTCTGTGGATCACTATGTAATAGCAGGCATTATTTCACAGTAACTATGCAAGGATTCAAGTCAACAGAGTACACTGCACAAGCAGAGCCAATCATTGGAAGTTAGAAGTCTAAGTGTTCCAAGGAGTGACATGAATTTTATCAGATTAATGATTTTCAGGTTCTTATTAATAACCTCAGAGATTTGGAGAAGAGCTACAACACTGCTAGAGGAGGTAAGGAAGAAGCTCTCATGTCTACCCAAGGAGCTCTGAAGCACAGAGGCTGTCATGGGTACATTTACAACCCTTTCACCAGTCCCACTGCACAAGGCAATGCCGAAAGCAGAGGGTTCTTGTGCTCCCTCAGGGCAGACACTCAAATTTTGTTTGGACTGGAGGAAGATTTTTAAGCCCTTATCTTGTGCAGCTAGCACAACCAGCTTCAGATCTACAAAATAACAGACCCTGCACTCTGCTTATAAATGCACTGACTCGTGCTCCAGACACCAAGGACATGAACACAATGTGACAAAGAAAATGAGAGAGATTACTCAGCCATTCAAGCACTGTGACTTGCAGTCCTGCACACTGAGGTATACTTTCAAACATGTGTGGACAAATAAAGCATTAAAACTATGAAAGAATAAGGAGAAAAAAATAGGAGATATAAGAAATAGGAGATACTGTGTTTCTATCCATATGGTTTCTTATGAATAGGTAATTTTTATCTGTGCTACACTCAATCAAATGTTTATAAGACTGTCTGGTTTTAAAGAAGCCTTCTAAAAATATATTTCTCTAAAAAAATATTGCTCTACAGTTAATGTAACAGAGAACAATATTTTGATTAATGCCTTCCCCTTAGTGTATGGACAAACTAGATTGTGCTACAGGATTATGGGCTGAGTTGGCAATACAAAAGAAAAAATGCTCAGAACTGGAGTAACAACAATTATGGTTCATGGGGACATCACTAGAGACAGCTGAGACACAATATTACGCACCGGAGTTCCCAAATATTTACTAACACCTAATTGTTTATGTATAGTTAAATTTTTCCATTAATCTATTACCATACTTTCATTTGTGTTGAATTTCAGCACTGAAGTAGTGACATCTCTGCTTGTTAAAACATTCACAGAAATAATCCACACTGCGAAACTGAACTTGGAGTTTCAGATACTGATCATTCAGGACCATCTGCTCACAGTCTGTGGGGCAATAAGTTACTGAAGTAATTTGACAAAATTTCAGTTAGCAATTAAATTTGTGAAAATCTCAAGACAATTGGCAACAACCTGCAAGCTGCCAAACATGGCAGCTTAACAAAATAAATTAATAGATAATATTTTTGGGGCTGTTTGACTACAGCAGGAATGGACCCAACACAATGACCCAGGGGGTCCCTGAGTATCAAATGTTCCGACCATCCTGAATTATGAGCTCTGTTTCATATGCAACAGCACACAAAGCTGTATTTTAAAATGCTTCTCTTAATCTTCTGCAAGGGAAGTGTCTGCCAGAGCATCTAAAACAAATGGTTCTAAATCTTGTCTGATTAGACTCAACCCCACTTGCAACCTACCTCCCCCCTACATTGGTCTATTACTGTTTAAATCTGTGTACATTATTCTCATTCCTGGAAAGATGCAGTAATGCTTCATGATGCTCTTTCTACTCTAATGCTGCATAGCAGTTGCTTTCTTTAGGCCCCAGCTCTTACCTACATCTGTGCTTACTGAAGTGAGACTTTAATTTGCTACACCACGCCAAGGTATTAATAGACAATTATTTATTGCAAATCTGAACCATTTATACTGTTTACTGGCTGACACAATGTAAAATTTTGATCCAAATGTTAATGTGTCCATGACATTGCATAATTCTATTCCACAGCAAGGTTTATTTCTTTCCTCAATGAATCGAACTTGCAATTTGAGGAAATAGAGTTTTTAATGGATGAATGATTTACAGTCTCAAACTTATAAGACTGCTTACTTATACAAATAAGTGAAAAAGTCTAATTCAAATAGCACAGCACAGAAAAATTTGGGATTTTACTGGAGGCAAAACTGAGGGAGAAAAAAATAGAAATAAGTTGCAAAGTACTGAAAGGATAAATGAATAAATCTTATGTTAGTCATTTGAAGGCAATTATAGTTTTAAGCAGGCATCTTTGAGACCAGACAGTCTTATAAGCATTCAGTTGAGTAGAGCACAGATAAAAATTACCTATTCATAAAGAGCCATATGGAGAGAAAAGCACTTTAAAGCCTCTGAATGTCTGGTGAAATTACCTTCACAAATATTTTTTTGCAGTGGGGTAAAAACCCCAAAACAAGAAAAAGAGCTTTACAGATAGACAAATTTCATTGTACAGAAGACGTAGTTTCAAGTGTTTATCTGCTTGAGTTTGGATATCATGCTTTTAATGCCACCTAGCCATGGAATCTTCTCTAACTGATACTTGTAAGAATCTTCAAAATACAGATGTTTGAATTAAAGTAATATTTTTCTAATGAACTTTGATATTAAGTTAATCTTTTCCCCTTGTTATGGCATAAGGCAGCTTTAATTAAATCTCTACCATATTCAAGTAATAATACCCAGAACCTGTGGTCAAATCAGCTTATAAAAGACATTCAAAGTCTTTGTAATATTTCAGCTTATATGGACAGGATTACACTGGAAGGAGCTCTACCAGACAGAATGAGCATCATTCTGTACCAGAACACCTGGAAGGTGTCCAAGCAAAGATTTCATCTAGGGTACAACAGAACAGTTCCATTCCCCTACTGAATTCTCTCTTCCTTTTTTTTTTTTTTTTTTTTGGTGGGTTGGTTTTGTTTTTTCAGATTTTTCAAGCCCATAAAGGGCCCCAGATACCATTCCAGGATATCAGAAAGATGAATAAAGACACTAGATGAGTACTGGATTTATTATGCTGGCACAGATTTGTGGCTGGCAAGCTGTGACTTCATGGAAGCAATGGTAAAGGTAAGAGGTAGGGGGATGCATTTCTATACATTACAGCAGGATAAAACTAGCCAGTGTGACTTTGCCCACTGTATAAAAGAAAATGGACACTCGGTACAGTTCTGAGATCCATGAAATAAGTGGAAATAGGATCACACCTGTACATCACAAGCAAGTGTTGAAATACTTTTTTGATAGTGATTTTTTTGCACCTATATTGAAAAAATCAGACTGAAGTGGAAAAACATCTAAATTACTTCCTTTTCCATTACTAATTTAAGAAGAAAGAATATTTAGTTGTGATTCCATGTCTGAATGGCCTCATCAACATAAGCATTGCATGTGGAACTTTTTAAAAGCTGAACACCCAGGCAAAGCACAACAGTAGCTGCAAGGCTGCTCACACACCAGTTGCTTCTTTGAAGTTCTTTAGAAAACAAATATAAGAACAGTTATTTTGAGGCTTATTAAAGTACTTTGTAAAATACGACACAGGAACTAACACACAAAGATAATGCCGCTGTGAGGCTGAAAGAAATGAAGAATAAGAAGGATTTTGTTTACCATCCCTCCCTCCAAGTACAGCAATCAGAGCTGTCCCAAACAGTCTCTGCTCCTGCTGTGAATTAGACAACTTTTTTTTTTGCTTAACATGCCTTCACATTCAGATATCTTTTTGAGCTACCAGGATACGCTGTTGATGCATATTAATGACAGGATGTAATTTTTACTATTATTGTTCTGTAATATAGAATATGTCTAACTACATTTTGTTTATTATTCATAATACACAATGAGAGAAGACACCAGAATGGCTCTTTTGGAGGCCTCACATGCTAGGCTGCAAATGTGTATTAACAATAGTACACATTTATGTGTTATGGTTTCATAAAATGCATTTGCATAATATGAAATCATAATCCCAAATGTATAGTAAAAACCCTATGAAAAATAGTTACTTCTCATATACTACACAATGGCTGATTTTAATCTTCACTGTCTCAGATGTGGAACTAGTTATTAGGGATTTTTCTTTAATGGGAAAAATGCCTAGCCCATCCTACAGAATTAAGTCTTGTAAAATGAACCAATCAAACAAGAACCTTCTGTAAAATGGAAAAGATGGTTTGGTAGTAATTTGCATTCACACTTCATTTAATATACTTCCAGGCTGAGATGTTACTTTCAATATCAAAGCAGAGACTGAAATAAACAGGCAATGCTGGCAGGTCTGGCTGCACAGCACTCCAGGGGCCTATGAATGCAAAAATGTGCAGTGGGAGCCGAGCAGAAATTAGCTCCGAGCAAAAGTCACTGCACCAGGAATCCAGCTCAGAGGGAACCTTTGCAGGAATGGGATGCTTTCAAATTCCACTGTCCAATGAATCCCAGGGCAGTTTACTCCTAGTTTGATTGCAGAGATGGGTAAGTTTGTTTCAGTGTTCCTTCCACTGAACTGCAGCCACTTGTAGGAAAAGATTGACTACCTGGACATAATTCCCAGTGTCATAACTGCAGGTGTATGTATGCCACAGCTGCAATTTCCATGAGGGAAAACAATGATTTTTACTTTTCTTTAGAAAGAATCATGGTATTTTTCACCTTGACTGGCTACTGTACTATTTATTTAGACAATTTGACTTTGAGCTGCTTTTTTCTACATATACATTATCAAATGATTAATGGCTAATTAGCATTTGGCTAATGGAAAATAAATGTAGATATGAGCGTGTGCCATTATGTTTCCCCTTTTAGTTCAAATTATCACATTTGCATTTTTATCAATAAAAATCTATGAGTTTTCTTTTTGCTAAGCCAAATGAACAGACTTAACTATATTTAAGGTTCCAGCCATTCAACAGATATTGTCTGGTACCCTGCTGCACCTACACCTGTCTATCACACTTTGCCAAGTTCCCTTCCTTTCCTTACAGCATCATTTCTTGGTATATAGAAAATCTCAGTACTCAGTTATGTACCAGAATTTCTGAGCTCTGACTCCTCTAAGGTCTATGGTGACTTGTTCAGACACTTGGCTCTTCACAGATGAAGGTATTTGGAATTATGGAGATGAACTGTTTGATGGGGTGAAGACTGTCATTAACAATTTTACAGAACAAGTGGCTTGAAAGCTAGAGGAGATGGAGGCCTTCAGGAAAAGGAGACTCAGAGGTGACCTTATCTCTCTACTTGAACTCCCTGAAAGGTGGCTGTAGTCAGGTGTGGTTGGTCTCCTTCTCCAGGCAGCAACTGACAGAACCAGAGGACACAGTCTTTAAGCTGCACCAAGGGAAATATAGATTGGATATTAGGAAAAAGTTTTTTATGGAAAGAGTGATAAAGTACTGGAATTGTCTGCCCAGGGAGGTGGTGGAGTCACCATCCCTGATGTGTTTCAAAGAAGACTGGAAGTGTCACGGTTCAGCTGAGGTCTTAGGGCTGGGTTGGACTCAGTGATCTTGAAGGTCTCTTCCAACCTAGTCATTCTGTAAACATGAAGGCTATTTGGGTTTTGTTTTTGAGACTTTTACTGATTCACAAACCACCAGAAAAACACATACTTTGGCTGTGAAGAATCACAGCTTGTCTAGTCACAATCCAGTACTCTCAATTTCAGCTGAGACTGAAAGCAGAAAAATAAACGCTTCCTACAACCATGTATGATAAAGAGAGTTATTATTTCCATTCACCTGTCCTTTATATCAACACAGACAGCTAATCCAGGTGAATCTACCTACATTTGTCATTGCCAGTGAACTAAAACCATAGAGAATTTACACTAAGGAACATAATTCCACCTTTTGAAGCTTCATCATGTTATAATTTATTTATCTGGAAAGTGGGATTTTCAGATATGACTATAAGTGCCATGCTGTGGCTACTAGTAATCAATGACTTAAGGAAGTCAGGAGAAAGGGGAGAATGCATTTAACAGTGATTTTTTTTGTTTGTTTATGATGGTGTGTTTGCACTGCTCACGAGAGATGAGCCAGGCAATTTTCTCAAGCAGTCTACTGTTATCTCCTTGTCATATACAGCAGATTACAGACAGAGAGCAATTTCCAGCACTGGAAATGACAGCTGTGTAACTCAAATATTTATCTAAAATAATACTTTCAAATCTCCCCTTCCCTCAAATTATCTGTTGCCTTGTTTGAGGATGGATCAAAACCAACACTGCCCAGCTCCTGAGAGCATTCAGTCACATGAAGGTCTGATCCAGGTTTTCACAGCTGAAATGAGTGGTACCAGTGAAATGGCAGCAGCCAGAGTGTGCAGCACCAGTGGGAAACTTTGCCGTTTCCCAGGCTGAGAAAGGACAAATGCCACCCCTTGCTGCGATCACTCGAGGATCTACACTGCCTGAGCTCTATCTAGAAGCATTGCCTAACACAACTATTGCTCCCAAGTGACACTTAGACATATTTCTTCAGAGGATAATATTCTATCCAACTCCTGCTCCAAAGAGGAGACCGAGCTTTAAAGATGAAGGGAGAAGGGATGGTGTTATGCTGCATTCAAATAACCTTACTCTGGTCTTGATGTTGCATAGGGAGAAAACACTAGGTGAAGGGGGTGCAAAAAAATGTGACTTAAATAGTTTTTAAAAAGCCTGGGAGAGAAAAACAGTTCATTTTTTTCATTTCTGCTGACATTGACATCAAGACTGGAATCTCTCTCACACATATCAGAAACACTGAAACTTGTGTATTTTGTTGTAGGGCATCTAACTTAGTGCTGAATGTTTCCCATCATGTTTCCACCATGATTAAGTTAAGGTGGGATTTTTTTTTCTCTCCACCATTGCTAGAATTGCAGCAGTGAGGGTAATTCTGGTGTGCCTTAATGACATGCAGCCATTCTGAAACCAGCAGAGTTTACAGGAAAGTAGAATTAAGCTCCACAGAAGACAAGAGCATTGAAAATCTGACATACTCCAAACCTATTGGAAAATTTTTAGTTTGAAATACCAGGCTCCTTTTGGCACACGAAAGCCATGGGAGTAATTACTGTCACTTGGACTTCCAACCCCCTCATTTGTAGGTCCAAGCAGGTAGTTAGATGTCTAAGTAACAATAACCAAGACCACATATTGCTGGCATGAAAGAGATTTTTAAAAAAGCAGCCCATTAAGATATGTGACAAAGACTCAAAAGGAAGGACATGATTAAAAATGGCGGACAATGAAGAAGAAACTAGAAATGGGTGAAGTTTTCTGTAACTTCAAGCTCAAGTTCAGTTTTTTTAATGGCAATAATTTACAAGAATAAACAAGTGGAAACGTGACATAAAGAAGTAAATTTGTTCCTAAAATAGCAAATGAACTTTGTAACAAAGTACAGTTGAGAGGTATATTGCTACCTTTAAATACTAAGCTATTCCTGTAAGGTGCTTTTTTAAGGCACAACATAATTTTTTTTTTCTTTCTCATTTTAGTAGAACTAATAAAAGTAAGATACTAGAGAGACATCATTACTTGGAGGAGTAAGATCTCCTACTCTCAACCAAAGAGAACCATGCCTGAACTGCTGCTGTACCTGATATCAGCAAGTCACCATTTATTTAGTTATTTTTAACCACGTGGGGTGAGAAACAGTGACCTGCTTTTCAGGTGAGACTGATAAACATGTGAACTCTGCATGTGTATGTTTCTGGCAAAAATAAATAGCTGGCAGTAACTGAACTCTCTCTTCATTGAAAAAATGCTATAGGGCTGGATATAGCCCCTGCAATAGTGCAATAAAATGAGATGAGCTTAACACTACCAGATGGTACCCTGTACAGTGCCTGAAATAAAATGGAGAATTAGGGTGCCCTAAGGTGTGCACAGGAAAGGCATTTACATGAAATAAATGGGCCTCAGACCTAGATGATGCTCAAGTATGCTACACAGGAGACAGATAGTACATCTGGTGAACAGATTTTATCACACACTGGAAAGCTATAAAGCATGCCGTTGAATTTCAGATCTGGGCTTCACAATGACATTTTACCTGTGTTGGTATTCAGTGCTGTTTATTTTTAAAGGTGCTGTAATCTCAATGATGTGTTTTAAAAGCCTTCTTAACATTGTTTTCTGATGTGACCCATTTTTTTTGGACAGATTGATGTAACATGATGCTTTTTAATGGATAAAATACAAACTACTTTGGCTGTAAATGATCATGTTTTTATTTAATATATCACATTCCTGATGTGATTTTAGTAACATGGTTATACTTGTCAGCACTCACTGCTTGGGAGAAAGCCAGTATGTTTTTAAAGTTAACTCCCACTTCTCCGTTTCATTGCAAGGTCTCACTCTCTATAAACCAGCACAAATTCCTTCAGGTTTAAAGCAGATATATCAGATTAAGGGAGGAAATCTACTAGAGTGAATCAAATCAAAGCAATATTTTACTCTTATCTCTAGATGAAACTTCTCTTGATTTTTAAAAATTCCTGCTATATTTGACATTAAGATCCTTTTAAATTTATATTTATCATAACAGGAATCAAACTGTTCAAGGTGCTAATGAGAGCTACATTCAGTCTGTGGTGCTGTGATTTTTTTAATGGGGAAGTAATTTAGAGCTTTCTTCAGACTTCACTGTTTTTGCTCTCTCTCTCTGTAATTACTCTCCTTTCACCTCTCTCATATAAAGCTATCCAGGGGAGCTAGAAATGCTACCGAACTTGCATAGAAGAAAAAATTTGTGAGACTGTAAGGTGAATATTCCTGACAGAAAGATCTATGGGCTGTGAAATAGTGTCTCTACAGAGACGGTGAAAGCTCCATTCCCCTGAGACATCTAAAATTAGAAGAAACAAAGCACTATTACACACTAAGGATATAATCCTGTTCTAGCCCCTGTGAACAGACTAAATATTTCTAATGTTTGAAACTCTGTATAGTGTTACTGCTCATAATGCAAAACTACAACTTAATAATGTTAAGGGTTTGACTTGCGGCTTACTTATGCAAGAAAACGTACTCATATTACCAGAGTGGTATAATTATATCATCATAGTTCTATCAGTATGATCAGTATATCTCAGTGCTACCTCTCTAATAAGTGCCTTATTTGAGTTATTGTACACCAATTCTAGAAATTCTGAAAGCCACAGAAGTACAATAACATGAGCAAATTTTCCACACCAAGCTCACATTCCCTGCTGCTGGGAAGGTGGGAATCTCTGAATTATTCAGTTTTAGTTGAAGAAAAAATGCACAAATAAAGGCATAATGTACCAAACTCACACTGAAGTTTATTGTCAGCTCTATGTGCCACAGAAGATGGATATTGATAGCAAAAGGAAAGTGTCACTTAAAATTCACAACAGCAGCCCCACTTGCAAAGTGCAAGCAAAACTACCTTGTGTTCAAAGCAAGGACAAAATCACTCTATTTTTTAATTATGTCTGAACAGTCTTAAAACAGGGCTGCTTCTAAACTGCTCTTCAACTATTTGAATTTTTTTTTGCTATTATTATTGTAAGTTTGTATCAAAAGACAGAAAGTGATGGAAAAGGTTTATGAGATTTTGTCTGAAGTAAATGAGTTACTTTACTGGAGTCCTTTCTCTGAGAGTATGTCTACTGCATAAAATTATGCAAAACTTCTGGTCCATAATTTGAAGCTCTACACAACAGCATTTTGAGAAGACCACTTGGGAGTTTTATTAGTTTTAGGGAATTTACCACAGCCACTATCAAGATGAAGGAGGGTCTTGGAATACTTTCATAATTCAGCTAAAATTGTGGTGCCAACTTTGAGTTTTGGGTATCAGAGTGAGCAAATTTTGAAGACTAACAAAGGGTTATAAAATATATACAATGACAAGTCATGAGATAGAGGGGTGCCATGGGCACCACTCTGTGTACAGCTAGCACTGCCAAATAGTGCCTTTCAACCAGCAGTTATTCAAGAGCTCTACATTTCACCAAGTGACAGTCCTAAATGGATCTGAAACAGGTGACAGAATAGGAACTGTTCTTTAACTTTAAGCAAGAAAGGTAGTGATGAAGAAAATAAATGCAAGGAAGGGGAAAATAAAAAGAAAGGAAGAGAAAGATCCTTAGATTGTACAACTACCCACCTGGTCAGCTGCATAGCTTTGCAAATCCCTCCTCTCAAACACATACAGCCCCTGCCCAGAGAGGAGCCTCATATGCCAGAGTTTCTGTTGTGTAGCTTCAGTCTACAAAACTTATTTCCTCTCCTCAGCATTGGTACAGCCACAGAAATCATGGAAGAACAAGAGTAAGCTCTCCCAGAAAGAGAGCATGGGTGAAGATGGCTCCTCCATAACGAGCTGCCTCTAATACTGGCTATGGGCTGATTTGACTGAGGACTCCAACTAAAGACAGAGGGAAAATCCTCCTGTAGTGTAAATTATGTGAGCTTCAATACACACAGTGATACTCTGCCAGCTTACAACTATTAAAGATCCTCAGGGCTTTTCCCATAGCAGCAGCCTCCCAGCTCACTGAAGGCTAAGGATGGGATTCAGGTGGATACAGGATCCTGTTGCCATTGCAAGCATCCAGGTTCAAAGTTTAGATCCTCTGCTGCCCGCATCCACCCACAGCATCCTAGACATCAATCTCAGGGCACCTGAGCTTTCAGGCTTACCTGTGCCTAAAGTTAGGCACTACACGTTCATGTTGATCAGGCTCAACCATTCCTGTGCCAAAGCCCCACAGTGTCTCTAACACCAGGACTACCCCAGGCTCCTGCAGCTTCATCTAGCATCCAGGGAACATCATGATGCATGCAGCTGAGGCTGCACAAGCAGGAGGAACAGGTGATGGCAATAGCTGTCACACCCATCCTGAGACTGGCACACATATCCAGCCTTTGTGTTGGGGATTTTCATTTTCTCATGTGCTTAGGTAACACAAACTGCTCAGCATTTGAGGGCTGAGCTGTGCTGCCGAGACAAGTCTGAGCCTGTTAAGTTTTTTCTGCTTCTTGAACAGTGAACTGCAGTCAGCTGTGCATGCAGTGCCAAATTGAGCCTGGGATAAAGACTCTCTGGGTCACTTTACATTTTGTGTGGGCCTGTGAGATCCAACTGATTAGTGGCAGTTGATGACAGTGAACACAAAAGGAAATAATGATAAGTGCAATTAATTCCTGTAGAAATTAATGCAACTATTCAAAGAATTTTTTCAGTCATTTTTCATTCACACCTTCTTACCTGGTACAGCTCTGCTATGAGTGTAATTTTTAAATTTATGTGATTCATTTTTATATTATTTAAATATAGAGTAGTTCACTCAGCAAAAACTTTATTCTGTAAATGTTCTTTGCCAAAAGACTAAGCACTAAAATGAGTTTATTGCTAAATAAACATCCCAAGTTGGCTTAAGCACAATATTAACAAACTTGCAAATCAATTTTTTTGGGAGGGTATTAGTCATGATGGAATAATGCAAATAAATGAAATATCAATCCAAATAATTTCTATGCATTCATGGGAGCACTAATTAGTGTTACAAAGAATGGGCTAACTTTTAGTAAGATTACAGTAAATTAGAATCACTTCACTGTGGTACTGATGTTTAAAATATATCCTTTAGGGAACTTCATGTCTATAACTTTTGAATCCACAACATGAAATATAACAGAAATATCTAGAAGGAAAGCAGAGGTAAATGGGCATTGGATTGCCTTGCCCCTGAATAGAAGTGGGAACTGAACATACTCTTCTTTATTTGGCCTCACAGAGCATTAAAGGAGAGCACTTTTCTGAAAATATGTTTACATATTTCTTACAAATCATGATTAACCTATAGAAATGCAATGTGACAATATGGCAAAAGGAAATAAATGTGTATTGCTTGCTTTCTGCATGATTAATGCTTCTTTCCATCAGACACATACATTTCATTTTATTAAAGATCACATTTCTGATTGCAAGAACTTGATCATAAATAAAGCATGCAAGTGGAAGCTGGAAATCTTTTAATATTAATGACAAGAAAAATGGATTTATTGAATAGTCACCTGCAGTTCATACATACATAAGCACATAAAATGATAACCCAGCAGAGGTACCATCTCCAACTTGGGAGAAGAGATTCTGCTTTTTTGAATAGCTTAATAATAATAGCACTGCATTTAGAGAAAATTATTTCTGTCTTCTGTGTCTAAGAAGAACAGAATAACAGCCATTTATCAGCTACTTTCTCCCTTGTCACTTTATCTAAGAACTCTAAAGTTTGTCTTTACTTGTTCAAAACTCAATCCAGCACTGGTGGACTTCAATGCAATAGTTTTGAACTCTTGTATTTTTTTGCCATTTTGGAAATTGAAAAAAAAAAAAAAGGAGTTGCTAATGAATAAGGAAAAGACTAACAGCTATTCAAATAGAGTTTTTTTTAAAGAGCTGACAGATGAGAAATACAGTGTATTATTGAAAACATTATAGGTCTGGAAAAAAATACAGGACCTAGCCATGACTATGATTTATCAAATGAATTATTTTTAAATAAATAATAGCACTTCAAAACATAGGTTGGATTTCTGTTCCCTACTCCTGTTCACACAAACTCCATAGAAGTTTAAAGACAAATCCACTGACTTTGAAAAGGTGCCCTTCAGACAAGGTTTCAGTGTTACAGCACTCATACATGCAGCTATAAAAGGACAGGAGCTACCACAGAAAGCAGACAATAATTTTTGTGCTCAAACAAAAATAATTAAATGGGAGATGATACATGCCTCATAACAATAGGAAATTACCTGAACAGCTCCTTGAAAACCTATTAAACTAATCTCTTCCAAGACTTAAAAAGAAATTAATATAACCTTAATAAATGACATCTAATTAAAAGTTTCAAAGGCCAATCATGTAACAATCATGTGAGGTAGTCATATGAACTCACAGAAAATAATTATCATCTAAATATTCTTAATTCCAGTTAGGGAGATCAAGATCTCTGTGTTTCTGAGTGGGTGCTTGCTTATTGCAGACTATGGGAAGTGGGTTAGGCCACTTCACAAGTTTACATCCCTGTTTAAAAACACTATCTCAAAGAATTATACAGATAGAATTAAAGTTGACAGAACTTCTCACAGTTCAATCCAAAAGGAATATATTTCCCTAGGTTTAATTATGCAGATACATATCTTAAGCCAAGCCCACACCCAAGCCCTTGTTTCTAGCAGTCTGCTTCTCTGGCTGGTGTTGACAGGACTGGATCCAGCAACATCCTGCATGTTAGCAGCCACCTCCACTGCCTGCTTCCACTCAGTTCCCGTGCCAAGCACCATAACCAGGAGACAAAAGAAGATATTTGCACATGTGCCTGCTTGCATAGGTGTGTTCCCACACACGTGCATGACCAGATAATACAGACAGAGGGAAATAACTAATCTCTTATTTTATGCTGTGCCAGGAATTGGGGAACAGGTGCACTGAAGTGAGTTGACTGTATCTTACTGAACCTCTAGTGAATTAATCACTGGTCTCTCCATTTTGTTGTATTTTTAAACTAAGTTTCTGGTGCCAAATCTTCTTTTCTGCTTTAGATTGCTATACAGATATAGTATCTAATGCTTTTCAATGACAATTCTGGAATAAGGAACTCACTCCCTGCTCACAACCCTCATTCCTGCCCCATCCTTTCCCTTGTGCTGACACGATTGTTTCTAGGGACACCCAGGAGTTGGCTCAAGAAACTGATTTAAAGCACTAAAAAAGTAGATAAAAACTAGGAATAGCTTAATCTGAATGTGCCCCCTACCTATTTTTCATATCTTTAAAAAGACTTGCATCAAGACAACTGCAGAGGCAGGTGTGGGTCAGGAAAAATCAGCTGAGGACAGAAACCCTCTGAACATCATTGCTGAAATAGAAGAATATGAAACTGCACAGTTAAACTGTACCAGGTATTTATTTGGCCAGTTAAAGAGGGAACACAGAGCTTGGGAGGTAAGGTTAAAGTCCTGTTTGCCATTAACTACAAAGCAATTCAAAGAGAGAGTTCAAGTCAATCTTCAAGTGTGCCAGTGGTGTTTGAAATGTATTCATTAAACAAAGCAACTGAAGGAACTGTAAGTACATTTCAAGTAATTACTAATTTTAATGCTCTTTTCTTGCAGAATTTTTCATGCTTATGGTGAATTTATTTGGTTTAAGGGCTGCAGCAGACTGTTTTACTTCACAGCTTTATTAATTATATGTTCTCACTGTAGTGCAGTAAGATTTTTTGCAGGCTTTTTCCCTCCTCCAAAACAATTATTATTGTATGATAGAATTACCCACCTGAAACTAACTCACTTTTGTGGGAGAAAATTTGCAATAAATTGTACTTCAAGATAAGAACCATCTACCCTTTAAAGAAGGATGAAAATAGTTATATGGAAAATTTGGCAGAAAACAAAGGCTCTCCTAGAAAATCCTGGACTGCTAAGAAAATCCTTTGCTGTTTTCTTGGTTTTTCCAAAATTCTTCAAGATGGTTATTAAAAAATACACACCAAATTCTTAGACAAGTTATTTTACAGTTAATTCACAATTTACTCAAAATTCTTGGCTCCATTAGAACAGCATATTTAGGATTTTTACAAAACACTATTCAACAATAATTATTAATTACTTGGGTCTTATTTTTCAAAACCTAAATTTACATTTGGATACATTTTGAAATACCTAATATCCTCCTAGGATACCTCATAGTAGAGTCAGAATTCATGATAGCAAGAAAGAGGTGTCTAATATGTTTGGTAAATATTTTAATTGCTTCAGAATACAGAAAAATAATTTAATGGTATTCAGACTCAATCTGGTTGAAGTTCTCTCAGTGATAAAAACAGTAGCTAAAATTACCCCACATTTAGGGATCTCCAGGGTAATTTCTGTCAGAGGGAGGAATTTATAGAATTCAAAAAATCTTGTTCCAAACAACCAGGTTTATGAAGAATTAAGGCAAAATCAGCGGAATAAGAACAAATACTCTCTTTGTACACCTTCCCCTCAATTCCCTGCTCTGTTTCTGAGCTCTTCCTTAGTGCCTGCCTGCATCTCTTCTTATTTGCTGGTTGTCCTTTGCTAACATATCTACTTGAGAAACAATTCCCTGGCATCTGGATTTATGACTGGTGTCATGGCTATGGCTGAGTTTTCACTGGGTATTGCTATTTGGCCCAAATCTCAGCTTCTCTCTCTTTTTAAATGTCTGTCAATATCCAGAGGTTAGTGTTAATGGTGTTAATGACTTCCAGGTTCACAAGAGAATGGTAAAGGTTCATAAAATTTAATTTTGACTCAAAGTTCCCATTTAGCTATTTTAAGATCTCATAAAGGGTAGTGCCCTGTCTTTATTCAGACAAATAACAAATCACACTTCCCTTCTCTGTTTATTAAATCTACAAGGATCTGAGATAGGGATTCAAAGCTGTCTTAGAGTTTCATTTTGTCATGTATCACAGCAGCTTCAAAGTACTCGGGTTTAGAAAGCAGTTTCTGTTCTCATCCAGGAACAAGTGGGCAGGAAGGAGGCAAGGCATGGAGTCTGATTTTTTGCCATTGTTGCTTGGAATTGGAAAACTCATGCTACAATTTTTTCTGTAATATGGCTAAGCCTAAAGACTTCATCTAATATTACATCCCAAGTTATATTATAAATATTATTTGATTTGTTATTTTTGGAGCCTGTATGACAGCATTGGCTTTCATTCCAGATTACATCTGAAATAAGAAAGAGAAAAAGGCAGACAGATTTCCTAACAAGCCATATCTGTTTATAATCAGCTGCCAAGAAACTGTAGCTTACAGTAGCTTAGAGAAATTGAGTGGTTTTTTCTATGGCTTATGAGTCCAGATCAACAGAGGATCTTGAGAAAATGGAGATCCATATATTTTGTAAAATTCATCTCTTGAAAATAAATCTTTGGCTTGAATTTATTTAGTGTTAAACGTAACACAGAATTATTTTTCTGGGACTAAAATCCTTAAAGAGGCATTCATGTAATAATGCAACCAGAAATTGTTTTCATGTCTGTAACATCCCTTCTCCATCCATACAGCTCACAATCTACCAGCTACAAGGTCTTATTTGCTCCTATGTCTTGAAGACTCCAAGAGACAGACCAAGAGAGAGCCCCAACACACACATCTGGCAATCACATGCTGCTGATGCTTCTGGACTGCTATCCCAGTTGTATCCCAGTGAGATATGACACAAGTGATGCAGCTCTGGACAGTTCATGAAATAGATGAAGAAAACATATAATCTGATTCAAACTGTGGGCCCCAAATTTTCAGGCTTTTCACCAAAACTGTATTTACGTCTAGAATTCCCAAAGCATATGCCATTAAAAAAAAAAAAAAAGCTAAGTTCTCTGCTTGCCCAGTGTACCTGAAAATGGGACATAATAAGTCCAGAAGAACTTCCACTACATTTGGATACAGTTCTAATAGGTATAATAATGTGTGGTGCAGTCATCTAATAACAGAGGCTCAGATTAAACTCTTGACTTTCCTTATAAAATATATAACTGCAAACAAGTCAGGATGCCTCCTGATCTCCCTTTCTGGGATCTTTTTTGAGCCATAAAACTACTGCCCAGGTTGTTTAATAATAACAGCCAACAGCTGTGGAACAGATATGATACAAAAGATATATTGGTCATTTTGAGCAAATTAGCCTTTTCCACAAACTTAGAGAAAAAAATCTGAAAGGCACACACTCAAATGCAAAATTACAATCCCAGAGAGCAATACAGCATTAAATCCTCAGCTAACAAAACTGTTCTAGATGGAAGAGACCTACTTTTACTCCTCCTTTAATATCAATCACCTTGACATGTAAAAACTACATTCATTAAAAAATAGCCTTTAGACTTTTTTACCAGTATGTCACTGTAGTCTGCTTGCTGCTCTGTTCACTGAATTTTAAGGGTTCTGAAAGGATCAGAGGAGAGAAAGCCAAACAGAGAAGATGGATTTTCACTTTGTTCTTTTTATTCCCAGTAAATATTATTTTCAGTAAAAGAATATAACATAAATAAGATGTGCCAGGCCCAGTCCCTTTGAAGTTTTTACAGTTCTTACATCCTCACAAACTCTCACATCCCTCACAGAATAGGGAGAACATGTTAAAAAGTGATGCTGTGGGCTGGGTAGCTTAACACCACATCTATCCTTAGCTTCTAAAACATACCTATAGGGCTATAGATGGTCAAGGAGTCTTTAGTTGCTCTGAGTTATGTCTGGGACTCATTCCAGAAAAGAAACTGCAGAAGTAACAAGAACTGTCTCTCTCCTTCCCAGCTAGGCCAGTGATTTCTCTGTTGCAGGCTTATTCTTCCTGAGACTCACAGACAAATCCCAGGCACACAAACACATCATGTTGTAAAGGAAACACGTTGTTATCCCTTGTAGAACCATCAAGCCACAGCAGTTTGAAGATTGCAGGTAGACTGTGCCCATTGCTTTCTGGAGTGACACAGGAGGAGACTTACTCCTAAGAACACTACTTCTGAAATGAGCACTGTGCACTTGCAAATGAGATCAGTAGAGAATAGAACTAATGAGAGAAACTTCCACATTAAGTTTAATTTTTGTCAGTGGAAATTATTGTTCCAACAGAATATTCTCAGGATTACAAAAAAAAGAAGATGAAAAACAGTACTATCAGTCCCAGCCCTCTGAACACTGAAGATGTGAGGACCAACCTTGAATTAAATTTCGCTCAGTGGAGTCAGAATAAAGAGCAGAGCACTACAGGATGTTCCCATCTCTGTTTTCTCCTCCGCAGTCAAGTGTGCCTGAGCTACCAATACTGCTGTAGCAAGAGACTACGACTATAAACTGGCTTTGGAGAGAAAATAATCTTTAAAAGGAAATTCTCCTCCATATTGTCACTCTCATTCTTTTAATAGCCAACATCCATGTTGTATAGCCTCTTTCTAATTTCTTAAAATTTCCATTTTAAATTATTAGGAGATATCTTTCTGCTTCTTTATTGACCAGTTATTATATCACAGTATTTATTTTTCTTTTTATTTTTGTAAACTAGTTGCAGCAATGGAAATGAAGCCTGACCAATATACTTTGTTTAGCAAGCATCAAGTCCTTCATTTGGCAACATTACTGAAGTGCCTACCACAAACTCTAAAGTAGCTGGGAATTTAATTGATTCCTAGAAGTGCAATGAAAGTAGAGTAGATAAAAAATGACATTTGTTGCTGATGCAAATGAAAATGATACAGCAAAGCAGCTGGGGAGGATACTGTAGATGTTTACATTTCCCTGTACATGCTTACATTGTTTCTTCCAAGTTCTCCAGGCAAAGCTCACCTGGTTTTGCTCAAGGCCTGGAATGCAGTGAATTGTGCATGACACCTAATATTTATTCATGCCATTGTCAAGAACATCTTTGCAGCTCCGGCCAAAGTCTGTCATTGAATGTGTTTGCTCAGCTGCATGGCAAAACATAATACGTGGTCATCATTTTTACTTCGTCACCTACTCAATATTTTTCTTCTCTGATTAAATTAACTCATAAATACTGTGCTTTTTATGCCAGAAAAAATCTTACTACATCCATTCAACTAACACCCATTTGTACATTTTTATGCTCTTGAACACTTAGCTACTTCAAGAATTAGTTCTGAAGCAATGGAAAAGTCAAATGCTCTAATTTACTGGGGAATCCAGAAAATCTAAACAAAATTCCAAAAGATTACATATTCAGGAAAAAACTTTTTGCTAAGCTGAATTTCATCATTATTCACTGTCAACTGTAGAAAGAATGGAGAAAACACAAGGATAGTAAAAGACTTGGTAAAAAAAAGTTTAACACCTCTCTGCATTTCCACAGGAAACAACTGACTGTATTGGAGAAGGCTGACTGCAGCACAGGTGCCAAAGAATAGTGTTAGGCTGGGAGAGTAAAGCCAGAGCATGTAAGGGAACCTGGCGTGACACTGCAGCTTCCAGCACAGTGATGAGTGGTGTATCACCTTAGGTGTGCTGCTACCTAGGGAGGTAAAGCAGGGATATTCTTGTGCTGCAAAGAGATCTCCTGCCCTGGATGGCCCAGAAACCACAGCTTGCAGACATTGGACTGTGTGTCCGGGAATCAGCAGAAAATAAGATTCCCTTGGAGGGTCTCTGCCCTCTCTCTAGGCAGGTTTAATCTAAGAGGTGTTCCTCTTAAACCCATTCTTAAACATTTTCAGTGATGAAGACTCAACATCCCTCTCAAAAAATCAGTTTTGCCATCTTCAGAGTCAGAAACTGTTTCCTATGGTCTAGTATAAATTTGCCAGAGCAAATCTGTTTTATCTACCACAGAGAACAAATAATTCCTGTAAAAGGCTGCTGTAAATAAAATCAAAGGCTGGTGTCATGGTCCATCAGTCTTTTTTATTCTAGAGAAAGAAATACAATACACTTCTTCAAATTTTTCATACATGTCATGTTGTTGTGACCTGGTTATTCTCCCCTGGATTCTAACTACCTTTGTGCCTTCTTAGGAGTTTGGTGCCTCAAAACCTACCACGACACACAAGCTCAAGCCTTAAACAGTACTGAGATTGATGTTCAAGACAATGCCATGCAGCATGGTGTCAGACAATTGGAATACCTGAGACCTATCATTTTTCCCCTTTACTCATGCCCTGTTACTCGGTTTTAAGAGGAAATGAAATCAGTTTGACATGGTTACTTACTGATAAATTCATATTCATCAAGTGGATGAATTTCAAAAATTCATATTGGCTGCTACTTATTTCCATCTCATCTTTTGGGGCTTGAAAATTCATTATTAATTGTGGAAAAAACTTTGGAAAAATAGGCATCCAGAATTCTTTTTCTCTTACTCTTCCTTTCTGAAAGAACTGGGGTCACATTTGACTTTAAACTTCTAAAAATTTTTCTCATCAATCTTTCAGTTCTCCAAACAAATTTCAGGTGGCCATGATGAGATTGATTCTGGGATAATTAAGAAGCGTGTCAAGAAAATGAGAAAAATGTTTCATGCCCTTATGTTGTCCTGGGCAAAGACTTTACCCTTTTTAGCTGGTATCGGTTACACTGATCAGTTGCTACAGTTGATCCATTTAGTAAAGTCTGATCCAATAAAAAGTAGAAAATATTTCAGCTGTCACAGCATCATATATCCTTTTCTCTTGAGCTTGCTCCCTAGTTGTCTACACTTCAGGAGACTTTATCTTCCTGAAGACACCATAATTTTACTTTTCCTGCTTTGCCTTTTCCCTATCCTATGCCTGTGAGTTCTGTCACAGTCTCACCACCCAAGCACTGCTGCCCTCAGTGCTCCACAGTGAAACAGTGCCACATCTTATACACATTCCTCAGACCTTGGCTTCTTACTGCTCACACAAAGGAAAGTATTGACAGTTTGCTCAGGCCCTTTCAGTGTCCAAGAAAACCAGAAACTACTTGACTGAGTGAAACAGGAGCTTAGTGAACCCAAAATTATCTGCCTGACAATGCCTCCCTGAGACACTACACCTTTCAGGATTTTAGAGTTAAGGCTCAGTCAAAGTGTGACCCCCCAACCACAGTGTATGGCACATATGGAGGCAGCCTGGAAATGTGAGCAAAACAAAGGAAGTAATGTGAAATGGGCCCACAACCAGCAAACTGAGAAAGAGGAGCTGTGACTTACCTAGTCCTGGCTGAGAGCTCTCATTAAGTCATAGGATTGAAAAGATACCTGACAAGAATAATTTACCTGATGAAGGCAAAACCTAAAATAAATCTGGCTCTGAATTCAAAGTCCAAGTATAAGGACTCTGCAGCTAAGCTGAATTCAAATTAAAACAAGCCTGATCTTCACCAAGTTTTAAATGGAGTTCCTACACTTTCATTACTCAATACAACAGTGCTAAGGAAGGTGAATTCCCTGTTGTATTTGCTGCCCTCACATCAAATAAGGCACAGATATTGTCAGATCTTAGAGGATGTCTGGGACCTGTTCAGCAAATCCAATAGATCCTTTACTGATATAGAAAGTGAGCATTTGAGAAAGTAAAAAAAAAAAAAAAAAATTGGAAAAACATCTCTACGAAAACCCCATAAACCTCAACTCTTCTGGAAGACCGATTCACCTTCGGTTCTTCCCTTTTAACTAGCATAACCAAGAACTTGCTGATCAATGCCTTTACCAAGCACATAGATTTCAGGCCTTGGAAGATTCTGCTACTTGATTATCAAAATTATCCTTTGCTTGAACTTCCAGATTTAATGCTTTGTTGAGCACTCTAGATGTCTTCTTTATCATCATGCACACATTTGGAGCTCAATTTTGGATATCTGAGCACACAATATCCTAGCTTGTTTTACCTGATTCTCCTTTCTGAAGGATCTATATACTTTATAACAACATTTCAGCCATACAAATTCTGCCACTAAGTCTCCGTTATTCCAGTTCAGCTGTACTCATAATCAAATATTACAATTTCCAGTTTTCCTTGTTTATTCTTTATCTTTGTCAGTGTGATTATTAATAGTACTCATGAACTGTTTAGTTTATTTTTCTTTTGGCTTTTTAAGGAACTATTACATGTACCTATCTACTACATTTAGGTTTTTACCCTCACGCAAGTTGGTGGTAATTATTTTAGTGTATGGAGTTCTGCCAGCTCTCTCCTTAACTCTTAGATTAAAACCACTCTTTCCAGGCTAGCAAATGTTCAAAGGGGTTTTTTTCTTCTTTTACTGTGGGCTCAATATTTGCCCAGCAACTTACAGAATCTCACTAACAGTCAAGAAAACTAACATCCTTCCTAGTTATAAGGAAGCATAGCTGCATGTTCATCTTCAGGCTCTGGCTGGATTGTCAAACGTGAGGATTTACAGGAGTTCCACCTGAGTTTCTGGTCCCCATATCTCTGTCCCTGTTCCACAGATATTTTTATCTACCCAGCATCACTTCCAGCAGTATCTCTGTGACAAGAGAGGAGGATGCAACAGAAGAGATCAATGATGATGAGTTGCAGAAATAGTGATATTTTGACCTAGATTTCCAGGAAGCAGCATGTCTTTTGGGGTATTCAGGAGATGTTACCACTATCTTGAAGATGATGGGACATCCTTGCCACTATTTTCCCTTTTTGGCAAAGTGTCCATGAACCTCCCAGCTTTTGAGAGTTTCAGCTTTTCCCCCATTATCACTGAGACAGTCTTGCTGTGGTCAGAGCAAGCTCGTTCTCAGTGTTAGCAGATGGCTGTCATGGGGTCTGACACTTTGCCTACAAAATGCAAAATACTAGACATTCCCTCCTTCAGTACTGGCCACCTAATCTAGTTTACATTATGTATTTGTCTAGTTTCTTCAGTGCTGATTGTATGTATGCTGTTTTATGATAACAGATGCACCTCTGCCTGACCACTTGCAGCTCTCTTCTCTGCTTCATAAGAGATTTTAGCAGCAACCACAATCCAAACCAGATGTGCCTTCCTACCCAGCCTTCTTTGGAAGAGAATGTAGGTCACACTCCCTACAAATCTAATGCAGGACCAGAGCCAAGGCATAGAGGATCAGGTCCCCATCTGGCCATGACATTCAGTTTCCTAATTGATTGCACAAACCAGGATGTTCTATGTATAAAAAATTACTTTATTTGCTACACTTCACTAAAGCATAGTAGAAAACCTGTAGTTTCAGGGCAAGAGAGAAAAGGGGAAGGAAGAGCAAGACAGAGGCAGCTTTTGACCATACATGTGCCTCTGTGGGATGCTTCAAGAGCCCAAGTAATTAAGTTCAGGTGCACCCTGCAGAGTTAATTGGCTGCCCCAAAGTCAATGGCAAAGTGAAAACCCATGTTTCCAGGCAATGGAAACACTCCCTCCACTCTCAACAAAACCCCATGCCAGTCAGAAGCTTTTTCCACAGTTATTGAACAGGAGGAATGTTACCTCACCTAGACTGCTCCTTAGACCTCTGTAGCTGGAGTACAGGAACCACAGGCCAGGCAAGAATATGCCATTTTTTCCTGCAAAGGCTAACCTTCTCTTTGTCAAAGATGGAATAGTGGGGTTTTTTTTTAATCATATGACCAGAACATGGCTATCACCTGGCCAAAATGCTGTCTGGCCATGTACCTCCCACCTGAGCAGCACTCCTGCCATGTGGCAGCCATGCTTTCAGTCACCAGCCATGTGAAAACTGGAGGTGACTGTTCAGCTACCAGAGATAGGGAGGAAAACTAATGGGAGAAGAGCAGGTCCTCAGTCATTATCTCTTTGAAGTTTTGTTACAGCAGAGCTTCCTTCTGAATATTTGAGGGGCTGCAGCAGGAGTGCTGCAGTTCAGCCTCTCTCAGACTCCCTCTGATGAACATTAACATGCAGGCTTGGGAAAAACCTCTCCTCTCCAGAACACACTAGATCTGCTGAACTGCCTGAGACTCGCCTCTGCTAAGTGTTGGACACACGACACTGGGGAAGGAAGCCTTTTGTTACAGCTTTTACAGCTATTACTTGCTTTGGGTTTTGTTTTCAAAGAAAGGAAAATAAAATGAATTTAACAAGTAGGTTTCAGATCTTTTACAAGATATATTGATAGGTTTTGTGCAGCGATTCTCATGTTTTTACATTCTAGTACCCATTTAAATTACCCTGTTAGTTCACAGTGTTGGAAAATCTGGTGAATGCATATGGAATCCTTAACTTGTCTTTACAACTATTTGAAGCATTTAGGAATCTATCAACCAGGAAAGAGAACAGCATATTGCAACTACCACATGGGCATTAAATGTGATCTAGTCAAAGAAAAGAGAACTAACCATTTTTTACATACCAGTGGACTGCATTTTATTCTTTTAGAATATGAATTGTTCCTAACCATGTTTTGTTTAAAAACTCATCACAAGGCAAGGAAACATCCAGATTACTAAAAAACCTCTGCAGTTTTACAGTCTTCTCCAGTGATTACCTAATACATTTGTCTCATCTGCTTTCCTTGTTGTGTGAAAACACACTGAGGAAATGTGTAAATGTAGCGAATTGTTCCCAACTCTTTTATTCACCTTTCAGCATGCTAGTTCCTTCCCTTGGCATTGATATCATTATGCATTTGTCAAAGACAGACTGTCACTTTAGAGCTTCTATTATGTGCAAGATTTGGCAGCACATTTTACCTTTGGGATTTGCTTATATCCTTTGCATGTTATTGTACTGCTTTGGCATTCAGCAAATTCAGTACACCCACTTCTTTGATGTTCATTCCAGCCCCTAAATGTGGAAACAATGACTGAAATTTTGGATCAAAGCATCCCATAGATGGCAAGCAACATAATTTTGTGATAATGTACAAGAACAGAAAGAAATCCCATAGCTAGAGTCTAAGCCTGTAATTGTTCTACAATTTATGAACTCTAACATTCAAGAAAAGGAAAAAGAAGAGGAATAAAGAACAGAGGTTCAGCTGAATTCACAACAATAGGCAATTTCTCAATATAATGAAAACATTTTTTAAATATCAAATGAAAATTCTCATAGAAGCATAAGAATTCCTATGTTAAGAACAGAATTGAATGAGGAATGACAATATCTGACTCATATCTGTTCTAGAATTGAGGAACAGAACAACCTTCCTAATTTTTTCTGTTTCCTAAAAACCAGTAGCAAGCATAAATACAGTAGTCAATTGAGTTAAATGCAAAATTTAATCTGTGATTTAAAATAAAAGCACCAATAATATTTAAAAGAGCAGACTATTTTCAAAACCAGCAGTCCCATTGATATTTGTGGTGAAAATTAAAATGGCTTGGTCTAGTTCATTTTATATTAGGTTGCACTGACAATGAGTCAACCTAAATCCAGCTTTCTCACTATTCATGTGGGCAGATAAAGGTGTGCAGAACAGCTAAAATATTTGGCTTTACTGGTGTTTCATTTCACGTAAACCCAAATTAAGTTAGATTAAAATATGATTTTTTTTTGGGTTTTTTTTTTGTGGCGAGGGCATACGCTAGCGTTCCCGGGGTGCTGCAGTGATTCCGGGGGCAGGGCTGCGCCGCGGGGCTGCAGCGGTGGCGGCACGGCGGTGACCCCCGCCCGCAGGTGCCGCGGTGTCCCGCGGTGTACAGCGCCGGCGGCAGCCGTGTGCAACAGCGCCATCCAGCGGCACGGGCCCCGCTCACAGCCCCGCCACACAACAACAGCACGGCCTGAAATAAAGCACGGTCGCTCTTCTTCCCTGGAAAGGTAGCAGGCTGCCCTCGGGTTAAAAGGCAACTACAGCGTCTGCGCAACACATCTTGAGTTGCTGTAGAATCTGCTCAAAGCATCCTTGTCTGCGTTTGGGGCTGTGCCCGCGTGGGGGACAGCGCTGAGCTCCAGGCTGAGAGCCTTCTGAGTATGCAGAACTGCACAGAGCTGGCACTACATCACACCTTACCTGGAGGGTGTATCCCCCTCTGAAGCAAAACTCTGACGAATCTTAGCATCAATAGCCACTTAGGGCTTCTGGTTTAGTCCTGCCCCTCCTGCTTTATGACACTTTCTTTTATGTTATACCAACAGCTGTACTTTGTACTAAGGCAACACTCTCGATTGCTGCACTTAAAACTCTAATGTTCACATGCAAATAAAGACCCTCCCCCCCCGACCAACATATACGTATACATTCTGCATAAAGCTACACAGAATAAAGGATTGTCACAGTAATTCATTCATTCATTCACAAGAACATTAAATACCCTCATTACTTCAAAAATATTGTATGAAGACGCAAAACAGAATTGGTGCATTTGCTAATTCCCAGTCTTCCACTTTCCTTGTTTTGGCACAACCTGCCAAAGATCTTTAACTATTTAATTCCCATGCAATAACTGCTAAGAGATGTGCTTATTATTTTAATTACTTTAAGGATAGATAGACTAAACCACAGAAAGTTTAAATGACTTGCTGATGATTATGTCATAAAGCACTGACACAACCAAGGAACAGATCATGCAGACCAGATCTTTAGTTCCCAATCCATGCCACTAGCACATAGTAGGGAGTGTGGTGGTCTTATTTTATTCTAAGCAAGAAAATACAACCCTGCTATTTTAAATGTAAGAAAAGCCACAGAGTGTCTTTCAGGAAAAAAGCTACACATGGTTAGAGTTTCAAGATTGAGGCAACATCTGCTCAGGGAAACAATCACATCAAACTTTTGCCTAAAGTGTCTATCAAGGAAACGAAACCAATTCCTGTATTACAGGACCAGTCCTCCACAGGGCTTGAGCTAATGACAAGCAGAATGGACTTGCTTGTTCAGGCCCTGGTCCAGCAGGTCCTGTCGCAGGAGTTAAGCTTGTGAGCAGCCTAACTTTGGAAATACATAAGCATAGTTCCTTACTTAAAGTTGTAACTGGGCTCAACCACGGTCTTGAAAAGGAGCTTAATGATAAATGAACATGAATATTTTAGTACCTTCTCTAGAGACAACAGGGTATTTCAGAGCCCAGAAGCCAGCAACATATGCTTTGGCAGACAATCTCTTCTCACATCACATGCAGCCTCTCCCTCCCCTACCGTGCAGGGGATGGCCCATCTCAGCATCCATGGAAGAACACTTAGGTACATTCCACATTCCTCACCTCAAACTCTGCTCTCCATTCTTAGCTTCATGGTGCCCATGTGCCATCCCTAGCTGGCCTCCAGGTGCCCAGGGGTTCCCCTCTGCGGGGCTGACCCACACCTTGCCCCAGCACTGTGGCGTCCTGCCAGCCTGAGGAGCAGGAGACTGGCACCCCACGCTGGGCTCCTCATCCGGCCCAAAGCCCAGACACGTTTTGGTGACTTTGGGCGGGATTTGCAGTACACTAGGGAGATCATCCATGGTGGTCAGTGTATGTTTGCTTATAACCTTCAGATAACTGTGTACTTTAATCTATTGCCTAATCTAGCATTGCATTACATTTCTTGAGGACACTTTATACTTACAGGCAATGGTTTGATGAGATCATGCACAATAAACCTGTCTGACCAAATCCAGATTTTAGAACACAGCAAGAAAATTTCTTTTGGTCGATTGGTCATTTTTTGTATCTCAGAACTTATCAAACTGTCCATAATAAAACATAAATTCTATAAAGTGGTAGCAGGTTTTTTGATTTATTGACAGTGGCTGGTTTGAGTTTTCACAAAAATATTTAGCTATAGGACAGTGTATTAGGCGTATTCTTAAAGGTAAATAACGGCAGCCAATAAAAGTTCAGCCTATAAAGGGTCCCATCTTCTAGGAGTTTTCTGCAACGAGAATTACTACCAGCATAATCATGGCTCCCTGCACACTAATATTTCCTCTGATACAGTATGATCAATGTTGTGGAAAAACATTTATTATATTTCTTCTAGCTACTTAAAGGCATTACTGAATTATGAGCATCGCAAAACGAATCCACTGTGCATTTTTTCTTTATGTGACGTTTTTACAATCTTCATTTTCTGCTTTGCAGCCACTGAGCTATAGTGATCACAGTATGCACCCTCTTACAACTGACACAGGGGCCAGGAACTCCTTTCTGCTTTATTACATTTGAAATGCACTTCATATGATAACATTCATTCTCATTCTGCATTGGACCCTTATTTAGACAGAGAAGCCATTTTTACTGGACCTGTACTTAAAGGGAGACATTATAAAAAATTAAAATGAGGGAAGAGGGTTTAAGCAGCTGTTTCAAATATGCTTAGTTAACAGAGATGACAAAGTTTTGACTCAAAAGGGATAAAAATGGACAAGGAGGTATCTATGTCTCCTTTAAGCTGCTCTTAAAATGCTAATAATTGAAAAGATTACATAATTTTGAGACACAGTACATCACTGAGGATACTTTAACTTCACCAGAACAAGAAATAAATGAGTAAGCAAGGAATAAATAAAAGCTGAGTCAGGAGTAAGATTCAGCTGCATAAGATAAAAACTCGCAGTCCATCTAATGGCTAGCACTCACTGCAGTTGCAGGCTCATTAAAACTTGTGGTAGGAAGTCACTTATAATATTGAAAGAATAGCAGGTTCATTGAAATTATATTTTCCTTTGGTAAAAGAAAATAGAACGTATCTCTTCAGAAAATATGCCTAATAATTCATATTAAATGTATTATTCTCTATAGAGATGAAAGAATTACTCTCTCTTCCTGCCTTTGATTCAGTGATTCATCCATATCAAAGTATAAATAGAAAGAGAGAGTGAGGCAAGACAGAAATGTATAAGTTTGAGCACTTGAACTTGTGATTTATGGCCTAGAGCTACAGCCAACTTTATTACAAAAATGAGTTCACCTATTATAACCTTACCCCAGGCTCTCTGGAGATGGGAGGAGGTTGAGCAGCATTAGAGTATCAGGAGGTGCTTACAAACAACTCCAGTCTCATTCTCACTTCCCTTTCCTCTCTTGCCCTTAATGCACATGTATCATCTGCTGCCTCCTTTCCTGCTCCTTGATGTAGGCACACCATGGTACTTCTCACTGTCTTCCTGTGGGAATTGGCCATGGCCTCACTTGTCATGAGCTCTGACTGAAAGGTTCCTCTCATACTTTTCTCTCCTCTTGTTTGAAGGACAGTGCAATTCTGTGAGTGACCCCTTTGATAACCCTTGAAATTTGCTAATGTTGGTTTTCTGCACATTGCAGCTGGTGATGAACAACTGATCACCATCATTGAAGCACTGCACAACACAGCAAGTAGGCTTTGATTCTGTGAAGCTATTGCTCAATTTCCAGCAACTTTTTAAAGAAATATAGATCTCTGCATGTTTCATGGAGGGTGTGTGTCCATTTGCATTACTCCAGATCTCAGTCTTTAAACCGCCTAGTGGTAATCCTGCTTAAGACAAGCTAGTACTCTCTAACTGGCATTTGTGAAACAATTAATCTTGTTTCACAAATGCAGGCAAATGGTAGAGCCCACAACAGGTGGCTAGCAAGGGCAGTTGCACCCCTAGCTAAGGCCTACCACACAGGAAACCTGACATCATCAACAGAGATGGCATTTCTTCTACAGCACAGAGATGCTGCAAGCATTCCTCTATAGAGCTTTGCTGCCAGCCATGGCAAAACTTCCTGTGGCATGAATGGAAGTGACACAAAGAGCCCAGCAAATTATGAAGGAGCTGTGTGTGTAGTATGAGGTGAGCAAACATCACAGCTACAGGACATGGCCTCTTCAGGGGCCTTAGGTGGTTTCTGTCCAAGACAGTAGCTATTTTGATGGTATACAAGAGATACAAGAATGACTGTCAGCCAGGTTTAAAGCACAAATAAGCCATGACCTCATTTGCATACAGTCTTTACAGGCGACAGTAGCATGTATGAGTGACTGCTATATTTAGGAATGACAAGATGGGCATTATTAATAGCTTAATTGACATTAATGCAATTACCCCTATTCTTATTACAGTTAGTAGAATTATACAGAAAGCACTGACTGAGGCCTCATTTTCCCTAGAGCTACCCAAGGATACGACATTTTCCACCACACCAAATCTAGTCTTTGACATTAGATACTTAGCTACAGAGTCATTCCAGTAAATCATTATAAATGCATTATAATAAAGATGTTATGAGCTATTGGATATTAACCCCCAGCCCCTGAAGAGAGATAAATACACTGGTTGCAAGATTTCTGCTTTTGTTTTGCAATGAAAAAGAGTTTTGCTTACAACTATAGAACTATAAAATGTTATACTGATAATTAAAAAAACAGACTTCAGCTTTTCTGGTCAGATTAAAGGTAAACACATCCTCAACATAATATAAAATATATTCATATGATATGAAGAACCAAATCTCGGTCCATCACAATCAAGCTTTTAATTTACAGATGTGTATTTGTTTGTACACTGTTTGGAGACATAGCTCTTGTATTTGCATATGCAAATATCTCTCTTTAAGCATCTTACATCTGTACCTTATCTCCAGGAATTTGGCTTCCTTTAAAAATTTTGTTTGTTACTCTTGGTGTCTCTCCAATATGGAAATAAGAGGCTCAGGACTTCCAAATACTAAACTTTTTACAGGAGTCATGAATCAAATAAATTTCCAGCACAAAAGGAAACGGAGAAATAGAAGCATTATGACCATGCATTAATTATACAGAAGTAGTACATAGGAGCATTTAGACATCATGCTAGGCACTGCATGACATAACAAAGCAACGGTGCATTGCTTTCTCCACTAAGAAATTGTATTGCAACATAAGCAAGGTAAACACAAAACACTAATGAGTATGTGGCAGTCATGATGAAACCAAAGAAAATAATTATCATATAAGAACACAAAAACCCAAACTGGAATCACAAAATTCATTTTGAAACCAAATATGAAGTTCTTCCAACAAAACATGTTAAAGAGAATATCGATATTGCTTCATGCTTTCCTGGGTTTAGTTTTTTCTAATTCATTAAACCCAGTTGGTTGTGATTTTGTTTGATTAAGTCTGAAGTTCACTGTAATAAGTATTATAATATGTAATTATCATTATATATACACATGAGTTTCTCTGTCTTTATTAGCCTGTGTACATGTTAGTATGTACATGTGTAGAGGAAGGCTTGCTTGTGTTCCCTTCTCTTATTACCTCCTGACAGAATGCTGTAGGCACATAGATTATAAACTTTTAAAAATCATAAATCATTGTGGTGCATTCCATTTTTAGTGAGTCTTTCTTGGAGGTGACTGAGAATAAATTCAGCTTGAACTGGTCCCAGAAAGAGATCTGTCTCCAGCGTAAGCGACTGCCCAGCTTGGTAGTTTGTCAGCTTTCAGGCCAGGGTTCATGTGCCTTATCTGTCCTGGCTGTTCTCCTGATCACAGCTCACCCTCCCAGAGAGAACAACTCCCATAATAAAGAATGAATTAAAAATGAAGCTTTAGCACCAACCAGGCACTTATCTTGTAAAGTCTTAAGTCAGGTACTTCACTATGCTTCAGCTCTTCTAAAACAAATACAGATCTGGCATCTGGTGAAAACACTTCCTGGGAAGGTTTTATCTCTTTTAAAGTGAAACTCCAGACAAGGCTGTAGGATATAATTTACTGTTTTAATCGAATTCTCCGTTTGCAATATGCATTGAATATTTTTTGAGGATAACATTTCAGCGTTTGCAAAGTCCCTGTATTTTTTACAGAAAACATTTACTTTTGATTACCAAATCATTAATCACTGAGGCTTATCAGCTCTAGGGGTAAAATAATCAGAAGAGTAGTGAACGTCTTGCCTATTGATCTCTCCAAAGCAAAGCTGGAGGCCTACAGAGAAGATCCCATGGCCCAGTAAAAGGTGAGAGACAATTTCACGAGAGTGAAATTTCACTGTCTGTAGAAATAAACAGATGATCTAATGCCCTTTTCCAGCCTTCAAGGCTAGCACCATTTAATTTATAATATGCACAGAAGGTTTTGGAGAACAAATTATTTAAGTCCGTGTTATTTACCTCACTGTTTCACATCATATAGCAAAGAAAAAAAGACAAAAGTAATGCTACTCATGTGCTGTCCTAATTAGCTGAGCTCCAACACTATGAATCCCCATTCTCCTCTGAGAGTAGAGAACAGGAGCTTCTGCAGCATCTGGGAACTGCAGTTATGGGGCAGTCTGAACTCCCTACACTGACTGGTTTGTTAGGTGGATGTCAAATCTAGCTTTGGAAGATAATCTCTGGTATTAAAGGTGTAACATAGCTCAGAAGACATGGATACATTCTTGGGTCTGCTTAAGATTTCTTGTGCAATGTATCATAAATGGAATTATTTTCATGAGTAAATTGACTTAGGAGAACAGGATTTTTCAGTCTTTGCCCAGATGACCTCTTGGCTTTGCTTCACAGCCCCTTTTGGAAAAATCTGCAGCAGCTAAAGAAATCACTACTCCAGAAATTACTGAAACAGCAACCCACCCACTCTCTGAAGAATGTGTGGAGCCCATTAAAGAGGCACAGAGGGGTGGTGTGTAAATTTGCCAGCTGCTGAAATTCATTGCATTATATATTAATGCCTTTTAAAAAAAAGTTAAAGTGAGTATGCCAGGCTGTGAACAATGGCAAATGATGGCTTTGATGCACAATTCTACTTGGACTTGGCTGCAAAAGCAGAAGTTACTGCCTCTCTTTGGCAGCTACTCGGTCACTGCAGCTAAAATGGTGGAAGATAATCAGCCTATAATCCAATTCTGGTTTTTAGGCTATAATCAAATACTGATTTTCAGCCAGATGTCATTGCCAAATGTCTGTGCAGTGAGTGACCAAAAATTCTAGATAAAAGTGAAAGATGACAGAGGTAAAAAAAGAGAAGCCACAGAATGGAAATATTTTAAGATTAGCTTGATGGCACCTTTACCAGAACAGAGAGTGGAGGGAATAATAACCTTAAAGCTTGTTATCTCACCTGAGTACCAGCCACCAACAGTCAAAGACAAGCATGTCCCAGAAATGACATCTACCAATGGATTTCTGACAACAGCTGTGTGGTAGGTAAGGTAGAGCAGACCCATAAGTCATAGCCAACAATGAAGAGGTTGTTGGACACTACCTTTAGATGTACTCAAAATTTTGTTCAAGAAGATCAAACCTTGCTGTTGTGGAAACCATTCTGACAAGTTCAGCTTTAAATACAAGCTGGAAAGGGGCTGTTTGTGATAGCAGCAGAAAAGGAACTCCTTCCTTTTCTGGAAAGAAGGAAATTTGTTTGTTGGAAGAAAAGAAACTAACACAAAAAAATAAGCATCCTTTCCCAGCTCCTAGGATAAAGGAAAATTCCTGAGAATCACCTTAAGAAACAGGACTATTCAAGCTATCGTGCTGTGAATTTCTTGATTGGAGACTGTCCTACTGTTACTTTTATTATTAGTCTCAGTCCTGTTTGAGGCTTCTCAGACTTACTAAGAATACTGGATTAATGCACTGCTTTGCATTACTGTGCACTTTTATAGGATTTAAAAGCTTTATATGGTAAGTATCACCAACATGTATTGAATCAAAATAGTGCTTCTTAAAACAAGTTAAATGAGTAGTGCAGAGAGGAAGGAGCTGTCTCTAACCACTGTTGATTACATCAACTCCAGTTTTATCTCTATTCCATGTTTGTTTGTTTGGCATGTCAAGGCATTGCTCACACCCAGCCCTTTATGAAATGACACCCTGATGCTGCACCAGGCTTTCCCTGCAAGCAACCTGACTTTCATACAAGCTCCCTTTCAGCTTCAAAAGTAAAAATTTTTGTAGTTATTAATGATCCATTCTTGTGACTATCCATGGGTGAAGGGCATTTGCCTCACATCTTTAATAGCAAATAATTAATGAGGTGTTGGAAATTAACAGCAATTAACAATGCCTGGAAACAACAGCAGAAGGTGTTTGATCCTCTTTAAATGAAGTTGAGAGAATTTGTTTCTCAGGCTTGTGCCGGCAAGGAGGGAGAGCTGGAGGGGGATTTCTAATGCCATCCTCCTTCCTCTACGTTGCCTTGTTGGAAGTCATTACAGGGACCTGTCAAATAGGAAAGAGAACAGGAAGGCCTGTGTCTCTGTGGGACAGTGACATCAATTCTGGCTGCCACAGGGACTTGGAACCTGAAGTTCACAGCCTTCAAGAAGAAAAACCAGAGCTTTCTACGTGGGATCATAAGCCCAGACTTTTTGCAATTATTACATAATTTCTGTAGTAAATACAACACTTTGGTTTTTTATATGCAAGTATTCATGGTGCCATCACAGTTGCAGCATGTCTGCCTGCCTTTTGAAAGGCTAGAAACGCTCATGGAAGATGTTGTGCCATAGCTCAGGCAATACAGCAAGAATACTCTGGGAATATTAACTGCAGCCTTGTATTTGTCCTTTTGGTGTTGCCCAGGCATAGACAAGATACTTGATCTAATGGAGTACAGGCAATCCATTTCCTCTTATGTTTTATGCAAATATATCACTTTATTAAACAGGCTAAATAATCATAAAAATGTGCAAGATGGTCATAAGCACACATAGGAAAAGGAACAGGAATATTCCCCTCTAAGTGATATACTTACCATCTTCAACAGAAATGAAAAGATTAAGAAATTCAGTTATGTTTTCCCCAGCTGCCACTCAGTACAGCAAACAGGAAAATAAAAATTTCAAGATAAGCCGTCAAGTCCACACTCTAACTCCTCATTGTGATTTTCCAGAAAAATCTGCCATAATTGAACTGAAGAACATAACTTTGTCTGTTTACTCTCCCTCTAAATTTGAACAAGCAGCTGTGGAAACAGCAAGGGCTGACCTTTTCCATTACTGGAGAGCCAAAGAAGTATAGAAGTTGCCCAGGAATCTCTCCAAAACACACAAAGTCTCTTCAGCCTTCTAACTTGGAATCCTTCACTTCTAGCCTCTGGGATGTAATTTAAAGTGTTGCCCAATGCCCAAGAAAAATCCACAGCATACAGCAAGAAAACAGAGGAAAAAAATTTTCACCTGAATAAATGAAATGCAATAACATTTCAATCTCTTGATTTAAATATGACATTGGGAGTGTCTCATTTCTAAGAATGAAATTATACAGTAGAACTGAATGATGGTGTTAGATTACACTCTGCCTCTTGCCTTTGTCCAGGTGAACAAAAAACACTTTGACAAATAATGTTCCCGATGTAAAACATCAATTTTCTCCTAGCATGAGCTCAGTCAATGATCCCAATTTACAAGTTATTTGCGCATCATCCCTGAATTTCCACAATTTTGGAACACAATGTTACTACTGGCATTTCTATACTCAGTGGGGAACTTTAGAAAGGATAAGAAGAAATAATATCCCTTTTTGCTCATGTTTAATGTTGGAGATTTAAGACACTGGCTCCAGAAGTAATTTTTTCTGTTCTCTGTTTGGTGTGATGCAAAGACTAGAGTTGATAATTCCATTTTCATATGCAAATTCCATTTTCAGGAAATGTAATACTATGCACATCAACTGTTTTTTGCCTTTGGTTTCACACTGTGGATCTGATGATCAGTAAAAGATAATGAATGTACATATCACTTCTCAGTATTATATTCACAACTTTATATTTCAATCAGGCACTACCAGGTTCTACAATTTATTACCTATATTACTCACATTTGTGATGGGGAAACCTCAAAGTAACATTGCAAATACTGTGGCATGATAAAAAATATGCCTAGAATGCATATCCTGCAATACATGAAATGATAATTTAAAAAAAATTAGTTTTTTTTGTAGCACGAACTCGAGCAAAGTATGGTGGATGTTATTCCACCTTGTTCTCCAGAGCCACATAATATGAAAAAGACAAAATAAGAAAAGAGTAACAGAATATAAAATTCAGACACCAGGTCTGCAACTGTAGGATCCTTTCCTGTAAAGAACAAGATGGGGAAAGACGAGAATGTTTACAGAGAAAAAGCAGATACAAGAAACTTCAGAGGCTTCCGTGTGAGGTTAAACCTCCACTTTTCAGGTCAACTGCTGTGCAGAAATTTGTCATTCAGTGCACTGTGACTAAGTAATGGGAGCTCTATTTCATTTACATCTACAAACAAGGGTCAAACACCATACACCCAAACTGATAGCAGACAGTTTCAGCTGAGCAAACCAGGTAGAGAAGGAATGCACTTCAACTGGTTTTAGCATCCCATTGGCTTTATCTGTAGTTCTAGGCATGACAGCATGCATGGTATTTATGGCTTAAAAGAATTTCCGTCTGTGAGTTTATTACCTTGTAAAAATCAGTGAGAAAAGGACTTAGATATACCAAAACCAACTTACAACAGGGTAGATAGATTTTTATTCTCACTTTGCACACCAGAAAACCTATTAGCATGTTGTTATTTAAAAGTTTCATTACTAGAGCTCTGCTGTGCTTCAGAAGACCCAAACTGCTCCAGCTCAGCAGGTCCAGCTACTGCTTTACTCTGCCTCCAAGGTCATAAGCAGATGTCTATGGAGGAATAAGAGGGGAGGCATGCTTCCCTCTCTTATTTTCCAGCCTCTCTTTACTTTCAGCCCAGTGACATTCTGAGGCAGAGGTCATTCTTACACATTTACAAACCTCTCCACCCCCCTTTTTAGCCACTGTAAACTGTAAGGATCTACAAGATGCTCTGTTAACAATTTCCAAAGATCTGATATCCGTGACATAAAAGACCTCCCATTCTTTGGTTTCTGTACAGCATACAAGTCTATTTTCCTACTAATCTTATCACAGTTTTCTTAGTTGTATCACTCAAAACCTGAGTGTGCAGTCCTCCTACACGCAGCATTTCCACTGACTCCAAATAGCGCAGTTTTGGGAGCTGAGTTGATTACCCTGAATATGTCACCAAATCAGCACACTTCTCTGACAGCTTTTTTCTGCAGAAGACCAAGTATATGAAGCTCTTCTTGTAAACTACATTATTTGGGCTGAACAGAATCATAGAACCATTTTGGTTAAAAAAGACCTGTGAGATTACTGAGTCCAACCACTAACCTGCATGATCAGAAGGAACCAGAGCACTACAGGATTAGCATTACAACTCAACTGATAATCTTTTATGCAAAGCTGGGTGCATTGCTAGGTTTTAAACACAGCACAAAAACCCACGTGACAGATCTAAACATATAGGAGAAAAGATTACGTAGAAGGACTAATTATATTAATTTAGACATACAAATATGGGACTTTGGAAGTAAATGCAAATATTAATATAGACCTTAATTTTATAGAATCCCTTCCTCCTTTTAGAGAATCCAAAACATCTATTTCCAGAGCAACTATCCTCAACAACCTTTTCCAGAACCCCTAGCGAAAATTACACTTCACCATACCATCTTAACTTAAAACCTTCTTGATGGGCAGAGCTCACATAGAGATTATTCACAGTAAGGGTTCCAGCCCTACTTGCCTAGTGAGATCATACTGGTAGCAGGGTGTTCTCTAAGTGCCAAAATTATCTATAAATTACAAGATAAGTTAAAAACTACTAGCAAGTTAAACTGGCAAAAGAACAGAAAACAAGTTTACAAGGGGAAAAAAATATTTAAAAGAGCTTTTGCTCACTCTTCAGCACACCATGCAGTAGTACAGTTTTCCTTTTCCCCACTTCAATTGGAACTGTGTTCCAATCAAAAGATATTCCCTCCTTTCTAGAAAATTGAACAAGTAAATGAAAAGCAAATGGACAAGTAAGTTCAAAACATGTTAATTCACTTTCTTCATTAGCTAGTTAGCAAAATGTTATCCAAGTTTTGTTTATTGCCTTATCTCCCACTGGGAGCTGCATAAGATCCCTCAGTTAAACGTATTCTTACACAGCAGTGCAGTCCTTCCAGGTAAAATACTCTGTAGAAAGCAGGTAAATATAACATGATATGCTGGGTATCATACTGGAAATGGTGCAAAGCCATCTGTTAGTGAATCATCTGATGGTATTGATGATGTCATTCACAATAAAATAGAAATGAGAGGATTGTCAACAAAGTCATAAAATGAAATTATAGTCCCCCTATGTGAAGCAGAATCTAATTGCAGGTATTCCTTGCTTGTGTGTGCCCTCCCCATTGCAGCTGTTTGCCTACCTTCTCTCGCAGATGGTTCAAATAATTTTGTCTCCTCCACAGCCTCTTCTATTCCTGCTCACCCCACATCACCCCTTTTCATTCCAGACTTTTATTTCAAGGATACTGAAACTATTGAATATTCTTTGCACAAGGTGGATGTGCTCTCGAAGCTTATCCATGGTGCAAAAATTAGTTTGCATGAGCCAAACTTTGGGACAGAAGTACTGCCTCACACTGAAGTCTTACACCTCCTTGATAAATGGGATAGAGTCAGGACTTGAGGACCAAAGCACCCTTATTGCAACTTTCCTTCTCTTCCTCAATCCCAGAGTGAACAGATCAGGACATTTAATCAGGGATATGCAGGACAGGAGCCCCAAATACATACACATATGTAAACATGGAGAGAGTCAATCAATGCCTCAAGTGTGATTCAACATGAATGTCAGAAAATGTTCACAAGTTTAATCAGAAGGGTAAAGCAGAACTCTTCTGCTTTTTTCTACAGAGATGATATCTGATGAAAGGTTTACAGCAAATGATCATATTTGGCATAATATTTTAACCAGCTAGGGTATGTCTCTGGGTTTCCTACTAAAAACCCTTTTCCTTTTACTATTAGTTGAAAGATTTTAAAGGAAAAACTAACAAGAATCTAATGAGAAAAAAAGGGTGGGGTTTTTAAAATATATGAGAAACTTAAATTTTTGTCATAATTTGTAATCTACTTTATTTCCCCAAAGGCATATTGGTCAAAAAGGAAGGCAAACCACCACCTTGCACTGACTTAAGCCCTTTAGTATATCACCTTCCCAACTGTTTCATTTTTTAGGAGAGTTCTCAGTAATAACTTGTTTTAGGAATGTGATTTGTATTATAAATATTGTCTGAACTCTTCCAAGAGAAATCTGTTTTACTGCCATTTTTTATATCAGAACCGGACAGGTTTGTAAACTGTAAAGTTACTGAACAGTACCTTCAAGCTATACTAAGAAAAGATAAAACAATCACTAGCTCAGTCGCTCTGACAGTTTTATACACAAATTTAAGTTCACAAAGGACGTAAACACAAAGTCAAAATTTCTGTTGAATGTTTTTGTTACAGGGAAAAAAAACCCCACCTAAATGATCAACCCAAAATCCAATAAAACTAGATTAAAGGCCAAATCCTCAATGAAATTTGGTCTCCATATTGATATCCTTATAATTTATCCAATTTACACTGGAATCTAGTGAAAAACTAGGCCACAGAGAACTGTGATACAGTAGGGCATTTAAACAGCACACACATTTTTACAGTCTTCTTCCTTTTGATCAGAAAGTACTGTATCCATTATTAAAGATTTGAGTAAATGCTAGTATTGCATTCATATGTACACCATAATCTCAGACTTAGGTCGTTCTTACCACTATTACTGGTTTCTTCCTGTTTTAAGTGAGAGATTGTAACAGCAAAAAAATTGTAAGCAGCAAAAAAACAGCAAAAAAATATATTGCTCTTAAATATATTGTGTACAAACCACAAGATTAACATTTAAACTGTCAGTCATGATTCGTATACCAGATCAAAAAAGATTTTCACAACAATCATTAGCATTTTATTAACAGTGAACTAAACACTGCCAGAGTCTTGCATTAGGAGCCAGTCCAAGCAAAGGTAACTCTTCAAAAAGGGTTGACAGCAAGGCATCTGTGTGCTATGTCATGGGTGCTTAGCAATTCTGGATTCTCCTGAATATTCTAAGGAACAGAGGATGTTCTCAAGGTGGGAAGAATGAGGTACATACATTCTCCATAAATGGGAGTTCTCCATTACTAAGGAACTGATTAGACAACAAAGAGAAGTGAGGCAGCATCCTTGCACCTATCAAACAGCAAATACCAATTCAAGGTCGCCTACCTGCCTTCCATTACCTAGGAACAAAGCTATTTACTGCAACTGCAGTGCAGTCTTTCAAGTTACTTGCACTGCATGCTGCGTTATGCAATGTTATTTGGACACTTCACAGTAAAGCAGGTGAGTAGAGGATCAGTCTATCCTGGGTAAGATAACAGGAGAATTGCATTTCCCAAAACTTTTTTTTAAAAGAGAGAAAGAGGCAAGTCAGGTATCACTCTTCAGCATAATTTAAAATACTTTCCTTATCACTAATATAAATTATAAATGTTTATTCTAATTTATGAACACCTGCTTGACATCAACAGAACTGACACACCCCTCCAATTACTTTTCTTATACGCTGGCATATTTATTTCACTCTGATGAGATGAGGCTTTTCTAATTTCCTGTATAACCACCCCCAGCTCTCTGTATATCTCCCATTAAATTGTGAACAGGCTTCACACATATTTTTAGATGTTTGAAAACGGCAGGAAGAGCTTTTTGATGTTTTAGAACATATTCAGGCCCAGCGCCTCAATATTGTTTGCTTGCTAACTCCTCAAGCTTATGTCACCCATATGAATGGAGTTCAGGCTTTTGAGAAAGTTTACCATATCATTACCATCTGCCTAAACTGCTGCAGTCAGAGATCTTTCCCTCTAATGTCACTGCCACTTTGAAAACAAAGTTGCAGGATTCCTCCTTGGCTTGGAACATATTTAGAAGTCAATGCCTTATTTTCTATGATTAGTCTGTAACAATGTCAAGTGTGAAATTTAAATTAATGACCACTTCACTTATTGAAATGACTTCAGCACTTTTGTTACTTTCATTGATTTCTATTTACTTTGGCAACCACAAATATGAAGAACATATTTCAAGATGTGACTAAACAGACTAATAATATGCCAGTATAGATGCACCTACTGATCAAACATTACACTTAAGTCTAAACTTATTTTGAAAAACTAACATAATAGGATAAATATATTATTTATAAAGCACTGTTCATTTCCTGCATTTCAGACAGTGTCACCTTTAAGTTATTTTCTTACCACTCTTCCCACAATAATGATTGGACTACACTAAAGCAGTAAATATGGTATCAACATTACCCCTCTATATAATCAATTTGAATTTTAACTAATATATTCATCATCCAGTAAATACCACCACAACAGCAGATAAAGCTGTAGCTAACCTTCAGAGAATTTTAGCCTCCTGGTGAAGGCCAATTTTAAGGACAAAGATGGATTTGATTCCAAAGAGGTAAAGATAAATCTTTCATTCCTGTCTGTCCTTCCCCACGTGTCAAATGGTAATTTTTTAAAAATTGAAAATTTTACAATTTTGTATTTGTTGCTAGCATCTGAAAGAGTGCAAGTCAGTGGAAAAAGCTAAAAGGATAGTTGTTTAGAAGGGAAAGACAAGGCCAGGATTCTCTGCCCATAGTTTAGCTTGGGGTTTTTTTCTGACTAAAAAACTGAGATGAAAAGATAGGTGGAAAAGAGAAATCCAGGCTCCCCAAAGGCTGATCAGGACGTTGGTAATGCAGCAGGCAGAGACAGCGTTGTGCTGGCTGGAGCTCTGCCCATGCTCCATAAACATAAAGTTACCTTTCTCTTCTCAAAAAACTATTTTTATACAGCACAGCCAAATCCACAGCTATTAAAGCTAAATTCTCATGCCAAATAAAAAAAAAGTAACTAGGAATGGATTCTGACCTTCAAATAAAATAATCCACAGTGCAAATCCCCACTCTGTGAAATGGATGTCCTATGCAAATACAGATTTTAAAATACTCAGAAAACGGTAAAATAATATGGAGGGCTTGAACTTCGTAACTTTTGTTTTACACTCAGATTCTGCAAAACCTTAATTTCTCTAAGCAGCTGTACTTAAATGGATCCGTGCAAAATCAGTTATTCAGTCTCTCCAAACATTTGTCTACTAATTAAGAAACTCAGACAATGACCAGCATGCCTGTGACTCTAAACCTGAAGCCACTTGCTCCTGTAGAATTACATTGCAAATTCTCTGGGCATCACTGGAAAATGAAGGGCACAGCATCATGTAGATTCTAGAAACTTCAACATGGTAATCTGTGGATGCAGGAGATTTATTAAGTCTTTCATGGATGGAAGACTGTGCTAGCAGACTGCTACTTGCTGCATTATAACTTTGAAGATAAAATGACCTCTATTCTTTCGTTTCCATTTTGCAGGAAAACCTTCTGCCCCTGGAATATCTGACCAGCAAATATAGTAGTTATGGAAACAGAAAGGTCTCAAACTTCCTAATTTCTGTATCTCAGCTTCTCTTTTTTGCTTCATTCATTTCTGCTGATTTAGTAGACCAAAGCCTCCATTTTTGGAAAGGACCAGATCTGAAATACTTCCTATTTAAATTCCCAAATGACACTCCTTCCTCCAGACCCTAGCTGCAATGCAAATCCCCCTGTTACTCTCTGGTAGAGTGCTGCAGGACATACCATGGTATGAAAGTGTTTAACACAGTAAGTCACTTCTTAAAGTGTCATTTTTAGGGGAAAACAAAAGGTATTTATTAATTCAGAAAAAAAATTGTCTCTATACTATGATTGCACAGGAAAAACGATGTGTTCTTATCACAATAGATGACAGCTCTTTTCCGTGTAGAAAAGGCTTCCAAGAGCAGATGACAGAGAAAAAAATTAGAATTTTTCTAGCAAGCATCCCATACATGCACATCTGCAAAATGTTCCTGCTTCCTTCTTTGCAACCACTACTATACATGAATGTTTTTCTTGAAATTAGAAAAGCATGTGAGTCATGGCTGCACCTTAGTCTGACTAAGCAATTACAGATGAACAGCAGAAGGCCCACAGATCCTTTTATTTACTCAAAGGTCCCTGAAGTTCCAAGGAAAATGTGAAACCTTTCTTGATGTTTGAATCCAGATTGGAATTTATTTCTCAGTTTTCTCTCACTTATGAAAACATTCTGAGGCTCCACAGAAATTAGCATCTACAATGGCCTTTTTAACGTAGAGAAGAGAAGGATGTGTCTTAACCTATCAACAGGGACAAAAGGCTTCCACACTGAAGCCAGTCTCTAAAGCTGAGATTTGGCAAGGTTATAGAAAAAGATGTGAAGACTGACAAACCTCTTTAACAAGCTGGAATCACTATTGTGGACAGTGCTACGAAACAAAAGTCAGATTCAAGTCTGATTTTTAAATTAATTTCAGTTATAAAGGTAAGCAAATATTAGAAAGAGTCAAAAGAACTCATTCATTTGACTGAAAAAAGCAAGTAAAAATCAACCATGTGCTGTCAGAATCACAGTACACTTAAACGAAAAGAGCAAGTAGGACCAAATTTCCCAAATTTGCTTCACCTGTTAGGTTTGATATGGAAGCCAAGTATGCTGCCCAATAAACCATGCTGTCACCCCTACCCCTGCTGCTCTCTCCTGGGGTCAGCTGGGAGTTTTATGGCAAGATTAGGAGGAGATGATTGCATAATGAGAAGAATATCTAGGAGGGCAAGAGCTTTTCTGCTGAAGTATGGAGAAACTCATCTAGCTGCGTGCTCAAAACACAAAGAAATAAAGCAAGGGCTGATGCAGGGGCAAAATTCAGCCTATACTGGTGTGCTTTACATGTGGTGCTACAGCTCTACTGGGAGGAACCTGCAGCTCTTGGAAAAAAGCTCTCCGGGTTCTGGGAGCCATTCTGGCACAATGAAGACGCAAATAACCAGAATCCAAGGCTCTTTGAGGCATCAGGACATCTTGCTGCTAGTTTTAATGAGCTGTACTCTGAATTCAATTCATCAGCATCCCAGTGACCCAAGAACAGTCATCCCTAGGTCCTTTCTGTGCCTTCTGATCCCATCATAGTAAGCAGGAAATATATGAGTTTTGAGAGCACTACAGCAGATGGCATCAACATACAGACAATTGTTGTTTTCTACCTTAGACCATCAAAACTTGAGAACCTGTAATTCCTAGAAATAAAAGAGATACTGCAATTGCTCAAATTCCACCAATATTTTTAGCCCTTTCACTCTGCTACTTTGCAAATATATACATTGATTTCTGCATTAAATAATTGTTTTGCCCCACAAAACACAGTGTTTTGCATATTTGCTGATGTTTCCCTAAAAGCACAGTGGGAATGAGTCATTACTGAAACAATTTACTTTCAGTTAGTGCATGAATGCCTTCCCATGATGCTTTGATGCTTTGTTTGTCCTCCTATAAAAATTATTTATGACCCACGTGTGATCTTTTAAATCAGAATACTTATTCAGAAATCAAAGCTCCAGCATGTTAATGCAAGTAGAAGCCCTGACTAATTTTTCAAAGCCATGTTGAATATTCAAAAGCTAGGACTGAAGGAAAGGAGTTAACATTAATTAATATTTGAAGCAGTAAAATAAAAGCAACAGTGAAGCTAATTTTGCAGGACAATTAATCATGAGTCTTGCTAATTACACATGGGATTTTGCAAATGATTTTTTTCTCAGGTAGCAGAGTAAAAATGATAATCCACTACCCATCAAAATCATTGGCTCCTCACCAATGTCCCCAGCAAGAGCAATTAGTGGGAACAGCAGAGCCCTAGTAATTGCATGTCAAGAGAAGAGAATGTTAGAATTTTAATTGCTCCAAATAAAGACCACTTGCTCATACATACACCTGACTGTCCAAAACTAGTCTGCAAGCTGGAGCAAGTGTGCAACCACTTCCAGGTGTCTGCACAAAAATAACTCTGTGGGAGAAGCACTCTAAGCCACACATGCAGTTTCTGGAAGAAAAATATCAATATACACTTATATTCTGAACTGCAGTGTCATCACTTGAGTATAAGAACTGGGAAAAAAATATATCACCCACTTGGGAAAAATGTGCATATTCTTTATATTTGCCAAATATTTATTGCCGACATTTTTTGAAGAACTTTAACTATCTTCAGGGTGCCAAGGGCTTCAAATTTACTGAATTTTAGGATCACCAATAAAATGTTTTTAACAAGACATCTCAAGAGGGCATAAAATAAAAAATTACCATATTCATGAGAGCAAGCCTGTAAGATTGCAATGCTATAAACTGGATGTCTATAATTTGCTTGTGGTTTTCTTAATTAAAAAACAACCCAAACAACTAGTAATTAGGGACTCCAGTTTCATTTTTGTACTTTATCCCAACCAGTGACACGATACTATTACTTTTTTGTTTAATATACTTACACATGGATGCACACAATTGCAAATAATCAATAATATTTAAGTATGTGTCCAAGATCTAAATGATGATGGATATATTTAAATATTGCTTTCTGGGAAATTATTACTTTACTGGTCATGTAGTAACTTTTAAAATGCACAGGTTAAAAGGAGCACCTGCTTTTTCTCTATTTCTCTTTAAGGTGTTTACCATTTACTCTCCTTTACAAATGAAATGACTGAATTGCCTTCCAAGTACCACTATCACCTATTGTCATTTGCTCTTTGCTGCCACTTCTATGCACCTTCTATAAGGTACCAAACCACTTTCTGCTGCTAGCTTTGTTAAGCATTAAACCAAGAGTAGTAGCCCTAACTTGTCTAAATATATTCTTTGCATGTTCAAAATCACTGTACACTGTTTATTACACTGTGACTGCTTGGGAGAAAAAAAAAAAAAAAAGCAGGTCATGCAGAGTGCTGCTTCCTTTCCTGAATTACCAGCAGATCACAGGTGTTTATCAGACTCCCGGAGGTGATTCAGGTAATAAACACCAGGATGGCAGTTTAAATGGTTAGAAGCTTTTCCATCAAATACAGTCCTTGCAGTCCTATCGTTTTGCATATATTGCTCACAAATGGCAAATTATTTATGCAGCCTCCTTAAGTGGTTCCTTATGGTTTTTACTTTATTTTTCCAAAGCAGGAACCTTTTGAAAATGTGTGTTCTCATGACAAGGCAAACTATCATTCCATCTGTAAGTCTGACTCATTTCTTAAAGCTCACTGTAGATATATAACGCCAGTGACCTTGCTTTGCCCTTCTGTTTAGCTCAAATGTCTTTACTAAGGAAGCACCAGTTTCATCAGAGAAGTTACTATTCTGTGCTGATACAAGGAGATCAAGAATAAACTGTATGCAGCACAAACTGACTTTCCAATAAGAAAAGCTTTTTCAGAGATTTCGTTGTGAAAATTAAATGACAGCAGACACAGACTAAGATTGCTACATCAAAACCAGCTTTTAGAAGGATTTGCTGTCAATTAAAATAGGGTGAGTTTTAGGAGACAGTGTGTTTAAAAGTAGTCTATATTTGTTTAAGCTGGCAGAGTCAAAATTACATAAATTTATGCTTCTGCACAAAGTGACTGAGATACCTCTAGCAATTGCCCATTACTTGTTAAGAAATGGAATGTTTCATGGTGCTGACACACCAAGCCCATATTTAATGCCTGAGTTCTGATATGAACCAATGCACTGGCATGCAGGTCACCTGCTTCTTCCCTTCTTGACAAACAGCTCTACAATAATCACTTAGGAATTCCTTATATGCAAAGTAGGTATCAGGAATGGATTTATGGCTGTCCAACATGATTTAGCACCAGGAAGAAAGAGGAAAGCCAGGACAACGTGAAATTTCTAAGAATCACAATTACTGCACTTGTGGCGCAATTTCTCTGAATCACTTGAAATTTCATTAGCTATGTCTTCATCTCTTGACATAACATGAATTTCCACAGAACATGTGTGAAATTGAAGGAGCTAGGAAACACTCAGAATATGCAATATTAGTTTCTGCTAATTTTCTACAGTTTGACAGTCACCCTTAAACCCCAGACAGACTATGGCCGCATATTACATACCAGGTAAGTAATAGAGTATCACCCTTTTGATCTTGGTGGGTAAGAATAAAAAAGTATTGATTTTTCTACTTTTTTTTTTTTACAGTATGAGAATTAGCCATACCAAAAACAAGCAACTTGCACAAAAAAATACAGTAAAAATGCAATAAACCTAAAATATGAATTTAAGTCTATCAAGCCCTAAAATCTACTAATGTCAAAAAACAGACCCTTTATAATCAGTTCTTTTTACAGTCTAATGAAAAAGAATTCAGAATATGATATCAGATACAATGAAGAATTTTAAGTATTGTGCTATCCAGTATAAAACTGAGATTGAACTCAGGTCCTTTTCTGCTGTCTGTTAATGGCCTAGGATGTAAGTTCTCTGTCCATCTTCTCATGTCATTTCAGACTGTCACTAAGGTAAACCACATCTCACCTCACAGGCTGCAAAAAACTTGTAGGACTTCAACCAATATTTATGAACAAAATGCAGGATGGCAGAAGATACCAGTAGATTGAACACAGACAAGAAAGATTTTCTGTGACTTCAATTTCAGAATTCCAGACACTTCAGAGGTCAATAATTTTCAGGAAAAGAGAAAGTAGTTTTACATTCCAGTTCTGTTTGAAAGGAAGAGAAACAATATCAACATGAACTCCATATCACAGGAATGTCCTGAGCACATGGAAAAGACTAGCTTGCCCAGGAAACTTGTCTTTTTAAAAACATTTTGAGCTAAAACAAAGAAGAATTAATTTCACTTCAGTAATTCATGTCCTAATCAAAGCCAATGAAGAAATAAATTGAGATGAAATAGATTTTCAGATCAAAAACATTAAGTTGGGTCACGGAAATGAATATAATGAAAACATTCAAAAATTCAACCCCCATATAACCTTGTTACTTCAAGATACTGATGTCACAAAGTCTTACTACAGGTTTCACTCTATTGCATCAATCTTTCATCTTTGATAAAAACATAATATCCCAAAACACCTTAAGCAAAGCAACTTGAACAATGGTACTGCACACAGAATGCAAATTGCAGGTGGCTTAAAGAATATACATGCAGTGCAGCTGGCTTTTATCTGGCAAACAGGTGCTACATTTTGGATTTGCTGACTAGCCACAACTTTAATGACTTTTCAGTGAGAGGTGAAATGGGGATCTTGGGAGTCTTCCATTCATGCTTTCTAGCTATTTTGATTTGGTTTTGTCTTTACTAAAAATTTTCAAAGGAACATAATAAATGAGCACATCATAACACTTCCTCAGAATATCCTACTCTGTTTCAACAACTGGCAGTTAATAAACACCAAAAAAAACGTGCTTAGATACTGGAGAAAAATATAGGTGGTGATGTGGCAGAAGATATTTTAAACCTTGCAGTCTGAAGCACCAAGATATATAAAGTGCTGCACATTCAAGTACTCTAAATTTCTGGCTAAGAGTCTGGCCCCACACAGCAACAAAGCAACAAGGGCATGAGGTTCTCTCCTTAGCTTTGGAACAATACAATGAAGTGCAGTCCCTGCACCTGCCCACAGGTGAATCTCTCTCTTCTAACAGCTGTACCCTGCAAGCTCTCCAGCACATTACAGAGCCGTGTTTTTAAACACTTCAGGGTGGAATGGGTTTTGGGCTTTTTTCTGCCTGGTTACCCAGACAGGGTGTGATTACTACATGGAGCACTAATAATTCCTCCATGCCTACTGATGCTGGCTACGCTGTCACGCTATGAACTCTGGGGGTTTAAATATTTTGACCCACAAAACAGACAGGTCACAGTCAAAGGCACAATAATAGAAAATAAAGTTAAATATTTGGTTTGAATGTTAACATTGAGGCACAATCTAAAAGAAGACACTGTTAGTAATTCATAGCTGAACTAGGACCTTCCTTTTTCAGGGGATGCAGCATATACAAGTAAGTCCTATCAAAACCAACAGCCAGAAAGGACTATCAGAATAGAAATCTAAAGTGAATTAAACACCTGAACAGATATCACAGAGCAGGATCATTAGCTAAATGATTAGACAAAGCTCTTGGGTGTCCTACTTATCCTCTCAGTTACAAAGAATGGTAAAAATAGTGTCCTACTGAGCACAAAGCAAGAAGACAACATTGCCTTTTGGAAGAGGAGGAAAGTTCTGTCTGGAAAAGAAACTTACCTAAGGTTAATACAATTGCCTGGTTTCAGGTACTGTACACTTCTCCAATATATCACTGCACACTTGCACAAAATGCCAACACATTAGCACAGTAATTCTGCCTACTCATTAATTATGCCATCAGTCACCCATCTTAAACATGCTGGAGCTGAAAAGAAACTGCAAGATGCATTTTCTTTTCCCAAAAGGTCTTTACTTCAGCACTGAGCCTGTTTTAAGTTTCCATACACGTTCCTCCTCTCCTACAGAGTTTGACCTATTTAGCCTGTTATTTGGCACTCTTTCAAAACAAAAATCTAAAAAAATATACAGTTTAGGAGAAGAGCGAGACAGGGAAATAATCCCATCTCCCAGAATCAACAGGATGTTGATATGAGTTCCAGAAGTTCTTTCCCCCCAGGCAGATCAATGAACAATTATCTATAAAGCACAAGGCTAGGCAGCAGGGTTCAACACTGCTCAGAATTATTTACTTTTCCTGTGATTTTAAAAACTATTCTCCTTGCCCTTCAGTGAAAAATAAATGCATGGAGGAGTCCTGAAAGTTGAAAATTCATTAGATGAACTAGGAACAAGCTAATAAAGCAAGCTCTCTCTAACACTGATAACTTGAGTGCTCTCCAATAGAGAGAGCACCTTCATATGCCTACATTCAATCTGCTATTCATCACAGCAAATATTGGTACAGAAAGATCCACCCTAAAGTCCCTCCTCATTAGGTGATAAATACTGTTGGTCTTTTGCAGGAATTAGGGGCAGCTGTGTGAAGCATTTACAAACTCTGGACCCAGGCTGCAAGTTGCCCACCCACACACTCTACATAATGACAACTTCAACCCCAGCACCAATCCCCAAGAACTTTGTGGCCTAATTGTTTTAATGTCCTCATGCTCTGTCACAGCCTATGTCACAGTTCAGACAGCCACAATACACAGATATCACCATAACAATATCAGAGGGCTTCAACCCACACAGAGTAACACCTTACCTTATCAGAAGGCTTCAGGCATCAGCCCATAGAGAATAACACCATCTCACTTCAGAAGGCTGCAGATGTCTGCCCTTGTTCTTTAGCCCAACCTTTTATACCCTCATGTTGATACATTGCACATGTGTGCCCCTCATGGTTAATGCACTGCACCTGTGTGCCCCTCATGGCTCACGCACTGCACCTGTGTTGCCCCTCATGGCTCACGCACTGCACCTGTGTGCCCCTCATGGCTCACGCACTGCACCTGTGTGCCCCTCATGGCTCATGCACTGCACCTGTGTGCCCTCTGCTCCCTTTGGTGGTTGGTCAGTGCCCCTGGGCACTCCCTGGCTCGTTACCTCCAATGCTGCTCACCTGTCCTGCACAGCTGCACCCATGGGGGATGAGGCTCAGCCACAGCCCCACTCCCAATTACCACAAACTGTGCACCTACAGAACACTACCTCCAGTCTCCAGAGCTGTTTCAAAGGCCTTACAGCTGAGACAACATAGCCAAATTTAGAGAGAGGTACTAAAAGCTGCTTCTACTGTACCAGCAGGAGTTATCTTCTGTTGCCATCTGGGCCAGGGATGCAGCAATGCCTTTTTTTTTTTATTTAGCTACCAACATATGGGTTCATGCTTTCAATAATGTGCTCCAAAGCCATGATTTCTAAGATCTGCTGTACCCAGGTGTCCCAGCAGAGACACAGATGAAGCTAGGACTGTCACCAGATTAGAGTTAAATAGCAAAAGGAAGCCTAAAACAGCGAAGCCAAAGACTGGCATAGGGAGGATGATAGCTATGAGCTGCTGCTGAGAAGGGATATGGTGTTGCAGTAGAGCAGACAGTACTCAGTTTCTTCATGCAGAAAAAGCCAATTCTTTATTCACATAACTTATTTTAAACAGTTTTCACATACCTCTTGTTCAACTCCAATTGGCTAGTAGTTTTCTTGCCACTCAATTCATTGGTTTAAAGGAGTTTTGTGGTAGGTGCTAAGACTCTCTCTTTTACCCAGGTGTCTAGATTTCTCTTTTTGGATTCTCATGGGACAGATCTTTTGTTATTACAGGTGCAACCTATTTTTTTACTAGAATAGCTTGTTGTGTTAACTGCTTCTCATTCCTTTGATTCTTTCTTATGGGAACTTAAAGGCTAGCTAGTGATTTAGTAGAGCAAGGCCTGATTTTATAAGGTTTTTCTTTATAATATCTTTACCTGTATGCAACAATATGGCATGTGACCCTCTTGAGGAATGAATTCAAGAATATGAAGAAGCCCATCTGAAAGAAGCCTGTTTCCTTTGCCCCCAGCATACATATGAGTGTATATGAGTCACAAACCAGGGGGGCATTTCTGGACGTCTCTGGCTAAGCAAAGAGAAGGGAGCTAGACCTACCCTTAGAGGCAATACCATGTCACATACACAGAATAACAGAATATTCTCGGTTGGAAGGGACCCAGGCTGTTCCCTTTGCCAGCAGTCTCTCTCTGTGAGGGGGGCAGGAAATTTTCTAATGTTTGACAAACCTTTACACTTTAATTTTATTTTTTTTACTCCAGTAGCAAGTGATTTTCTTCTAGATGCTATTCTTATTGTGAGACTGCCTTTTCTTCTTGTTCTTTTCCTGCTCTGAATTGCTCTGTGGCAACCTGAGAGATGTTCAGTACAGTTTCTTTCCTACACACTTTCCTACAGTTTCTCCACACTTGTTTCTGGTGTGGAGCTACTGTCAATTCATCATGCAAACCCATGAAACTAGCCCTCATATCTGGAATTAGTAGACTTTTTCTTTGCTGTCCTTCTCATCTGGAGAGCAAAGTAATCCCTCTAACAGGGCACAGTGATGCAAGGCACATTGGAATGACACAGCATTCAAAGAGTTCAAAGGCATCAGACGCCAACACCTGTGCCACACACACAATGTGTTGGACAGCCTTCAACCTGAGCCTGGTGCCAGTGCTAGTTGCACAAGTATGGCATCTGCTCTGAGTGTTCCTGCCAGGATGCTTGACCAGGAGCCAATACTCTTCTAAAAAAGGTGTTAACTCATGGGTTCATACTCACTTCTCAGAAACAGGGAGTAGACAGAGAAGAAAGATGATTTACAAAGTAGATCTAGCAAGAGGACTGTCTCTCTTAAATCCAGTTTTGCCCACCTACATAATGTAGAAAGCCTCTGCCAAAGTGCCATAGTTCTGTGCGCATACTCAGTTAGAAAGAGAGATAATTTAGTCTTCATCTGTGTAAAGGTGACTGGAGATAATGGAGCAGGTTGTAATAAATTTCTTTCTTTAATTAATGCCTCTGAATCTCAGAAAGGGGAAGTCTGCTTTGTAATTAGGTATGTGTTAAGCTTTACTCCACATCAGTCAGGCGCTCTAATGCAAAGCAGCATATCCCATTCTAAGCTTGGAAAGAACAGAGTTCACTTTGTACAAACATACCTGCATCTAATGAACATAATTTATTACCAAGCAGGTCCAACCATGCTTCTTAACACATAACTTTTCATAAAATGTCCAAAAGTAAACTAGTATTGTGGCTGATCTAAAGTCAACCACAACACCAAAACAGATTGACAGTGCAATATTTTAATGCTTGGAATGCACAGCTGTCCAGTTTTCCCAGGACTGATTAAACAGGAGATTTTCAGAATTGCATCAGAGTTGCAGAATTGGTGGAAGGGATGAAGATGGCAGCAAGAAAATATACTCAAGAAAAAAGACCATTGTGTTCTCTGTAGATATCAACAAACAGAAACAGCTGCACAAGTGCTTCAAGACACTCATAGAGCTTTCTCAATCTTGCTAGAACATTTCTTCTACTACTCTTCAACACTGTCCTTACAACAGGCTTACTTTGCTCTTTCCACCACTAGTGCAAGACCATCATTCTCCTAACTAAAGTCAATCTCTTTAGTGATAGTTCATATTCAATCTCCATAACCCAAAATCTCTCTACAATAAACTAAAGAGACAGAAAGCTGAATTTAACCTAGACCAACTCTGCCTTCTGACATAGACTTTCACAAGCCTACTCTCTGAAGTTCTTTTCTCACAGTGGCAGTAGCATTTTGCATTTTTTCCCTATAGCATCCATGGTGTCACTCCAGACATCATCAGATTAACTGACAAACATGGAATCTCTTCTAATTCCCTCGTTTTGGTCTTTGGAGGTAATTTTTAAATTACAGGAATAGACCAGTCTTATTATTGAAAGAATAAAACTTAAATGCTGAGAAAATGGTCTACTGTACTTAGCAAATAAGGCCTAACTCCACCTTTTGGTAATAAATTGCATATGTAAGTGCTAAGTATAATTTGCTATTAATATTTTATTATTATTATTTATGCTATTTAATAACAGTGTAAGCATGTCCAGGAAAGAGGCAGCAAACCCCACCACTTTCTTAAGTGAGCAAGTTCCTTCCTCTGCATAAGTATTCTGGCCCAGAGGTATATTATGTCAGATAAACTGTCCAGTCCATCTCCACTTTTTGCACGGGAAGGAAGCTTCCAGATAAAGGAAAGAACAGTCTTAAAAATGAGATACACAATGGTGGAGACCATAATGGCATCTAAAAGCATTTCCAGTAACACAGAAAAATCTTTATTGCTTTCTGAATGCTTCTTAATTATGTTAATCATGATGAACTTTAATATTATTACCCACTAATAATCTTAAATTGATATCAAGGTAGATGCAATATATATTACTATATGATTTCCACACTTGTCTGCATGAAGGACAAATGGGGTGAATTTTTTTCATTATGGCTTCTGTTACACTTTCTTCCTACACCCTGGGTAAAGTCAATCATGTATTGCCACAAAAAGAAATCCATAACTCATACTGTTTTGAGGTCAGCTTTTCCTATTTTGAGAACAGACAGGTTCACAAATATGTACGTAAGATTGTTATACAGCCATGGTAAAAGGATAGCATAGTCAGAGATTTGCACACTAAAATAAAATAAAATTACAAATTAACTCTATGAAAGGAATTTGAAAATGAAGATTAATTTATCATCCATTACCAGACAGCAGTTTATACTGGAGCACTGGAGAAGAAAGTTAACTCATTAAAAGGATGGTGCCAATAAAAATGCTTAGTACTCTTTATATAAAAAGTACTTATATTTGTCATTAGCAGAGAGGATTCACTGAAAGTTACCCAAATGTAGAATGTCAAGTAAATCCTTTGAGAACAAAAATACTGTGAAAATAGCATCTCCAGGAGTGGGAAAATGGACCCCTAAAATGCCTTGATAAAGAGATAAAGCAAATGGTGTGATAAGGTGCTTTAAAAATAAATAAAAATACTGGCTGAAATGGGGTATTTTGCCATTGGATTTCTAGGTTTGGTGTAGGACATGCCTCACTAAAGACCAAAGAAATTACCTCTGCATTAGACAGCCAGTGTGTAGATGCCAACTGGCCAGTTTTGCTCCAAAACTGGGATGTTGTGCTGTGGACAGCTAAACCCAGGTTTTCTCATAGTCCTAAAGAGCCCCAGGCTCTTTAGGCAGCCCCAGGCCTGCAAGGTAGTCTGAAACTATTCCCATTATTGTCCTCATGTCCCCACCTGTTTCTTGCTTTTTGACAACTTATTAATCCATCATAGCTGTCACAAGTTCCTTTTGTAAAACCCCTGACTGAATGCCCACGCTCTCTGCCTCTGCTCAGACAGTGTGACCAAGGGCTCAGGAAACAGTACAGACTGAGGGGAGGCACTAGGACAGAAATGCTGAGCTATGCCCAGCAGGCAGGGATGGGAACCAGAGTGCCTGACCGAGGCTGTGAGATGCAGGACGTCACCTCTTCTCTGCTTGTGCCCATCCTTTTGGTCTCAGTACAGCAGGGGTAGATGAGACTCACTGCTTCCCTCATAAAAATGTGTGAGAGCACCTGCAGGAGGCTTGGCATCCTAGAAATGGACACACAGTGCATCTCTATTTTTGAAAGGCACAGCCGAGGCAAATAGCACAGTGCCAAGAACCCCTATAGAACCTTTTCTCAATATCTAGGCCATGAAAGATTTGTCTTCCTCCTCTGTCCATTGTATTGTGAGGACAGAGAAACATACATCTTTTCCAGAAAACTGGAAGAGAAAACTAGACCCTGACTATCAGGGTCACAGTAATGAAAGAATCAATCATGGAAAAGCCCGTGGGCATTTTAGCATGCAATAAGAGGTCTTTCGCATGCAGTAAGATAGTATTAAATCAGATTATTGTGCTGGCAGAGCTTTCTCAGCGAGAACAGCATCCTCTCTCAGTTTCCCAGGCACAGACATTCTCTAGGCATTAACTATGGACACCCATCCACCAGTGACAGCCAGCTAGATGGCAGCCTTGTGTACCACTGCAGATCTGCCCTTCTAAATATACATCTATGACAACTGCTAATACCAAACCTTTATCAATGGAAAATAAAATGTTAAGGAAGAGTGGAGAAAGAAGACTACTAATTCTGCAAGAGTTTTTTTCTTTTCTCATACCAAAAGGACGACTGTTTAATTTATCAAGAGCTAGCTTTCTACTTGTAACCCATACAAAGAACTCTTAATATTTAACATTCACTCACCCCTTAGTTTTCTCTTAAGTTTGGGGTACTGTCCTTTGTGCTATCCTATGTACTGTCCTAGTACTGTCCTATGGGGAAGCCTTTCATTTTTCCAGTCCCATTATGTCTCAACTGAAGTCTCAGAAAAGGGCATTTAGCAGTCTTGCACCTGACTAAAGAGAGTGGAGAGAGGAAATAGTTACCAGGATGTGGAGACTTCTCAGCCAAGCCCTAGAGACTCATCCTGAGGAGGAAATAGCTAGAACTTCAAAGGGACCTCAGCCAAATAAAGTCCCTGGCATAAAGAAAGGGAATTGGAAGTCCTCTTGATTCTGCTGGAAATACCATAATTAAAGGATGGAACAGATCTCTGCAACACTCCCATGAGTTCAGGCAATACCACACCCAGTCTATCACAGCAGGAAATTGCTAACAGCAAGTTGGTAAAAGTGCCTGCTGACATCAGAGATAGTGGAGGATTCCCTGAGGAATAAAATCACAGGATTTCATGACACCAGAGTTTCTAACCATAGATGGAAGCATAGATGAACCCCTCACCAAAGGGTTTTACCATCATAGGACTACAAGCAAGCTACATCACTGTATGTGCTGGAAACTGATCCCAGGTTATACCAACCAAATTCTGCTTTTTACTGGCACACACACCTACCCCATATAGGCCAAATAAACCATGCCAGCCAATAGTTCTGGAGATACACTAAGGATTACTGCTACCACAGCTGCACAGTTTAGAGATCAAACCTATTTCTATGCCTGAAGCCATTCAAAGAGGAGTCTCTTGCATAAAACACGCAGCCACAGCTAATGACATGCTGTACACAATTAGTCATCTCTAGCCCTCCAGGGGGTAACAAATACATTTAGTAGATATTTAACATGCAATTTAGATATTTTCCAGATTTCTCAAAACCTTTTTTTTTGGAGGGGGGGGGAGGGGGCAGTTGTTGTCAGAATAGAAAAGACTTTCTGAGGAAAAAAAAAAAGCCACAACCAACCAACAAATACATTTAAAAAAATCAAGAAATCTGCATACATTTGGCCAATATTAGTAAAGAAGTTTAAGGCTGATTGCTTCTCCAGGATATGGACATTTTTATGAGATCCTTAACAGAAGAAATTGGAGTTTCTAACCAATTTTTTTTTCTCACTAAGACAAAATATGTAGTAACTTGTGTTGTAACTAAGATCATAAATATAGCAATGCCAGAGGTCTGGTTGACTGTATTTCTGACAGACAAATCAAAATTAAAATGAAACACCTGTACCAGGAAGGATAAGGAAAGGAAAATTCCACTTAAGACAATGGGGCTGATTCTTACTTGACTTAATAGCAATGTTGATCAAGAGTAATTGATGCTGAATTCAGAAAAGTTACTCAAAGGGAGTAATTGATGCTGAATTCAGTAAATTTACTCAAGGGGAGAGAAGGGGATGGAAAAGAAGAGAGAACAGCAGTTTTCAGAATTACAGGCCATAAAAGATATCCTGGGCCAAGAAAGAATTCCTTACTTATTTTCTATTGCATTCACATTTGGAAAACAATTTCATTTCTTTCCATGAGACCTTTGCATTTCCAAAAGTTCTTAAAGACAAAATTTTTGGTTGAATGTATTACACTTGCAGCAATTAGCAGAGCAGCCAGTTAGAAATAGCTGTTGCAATGAACCGTGTCCATTGCAAAAAGGGACATGATAAGGAGGGGAACAAAACCGATCTGCCAATTTCCTGTTCCAAAACAGAGGGCACAGTGCTGATCAAGTTTTGGTTTGGGTTCGTTTTAATCAGCCTGTGGGAATTCATTACACAGACTGTAAGATACAGTTTGAGAACTTAGCTCTCCTTCTCTAGGCCTCCATCTCCTGAGACTCCTACCCTCAGTTTCAACCTCCTCAGTGCTCTCTCTGAGCATAGCTGTCTCTGTGGGTCATGGAAAGTTTATATCCACTGCTCGCCAAAGACTACTGGCAACCTGAGACTTTCTGTGAGGATTTCACACACACATTTGTAGAGCTCATCAAGCTCCAAGAGGCATCCCTTGGCTATACTGCACTCTCAGCTCACAGTCCTGGTCTGCATTAGCACATTTAAAGTACAAAAAACCTCTTCTTGTCCCAAACCCTGCGCTTCGTTGGAGAGGCTATTGGTGCTCTATCTGGATTTCTCTGTCACTGAATCATGAAGGGTACAGGAATATCTGTAACAATAGCAGAATCTCAGCCTTTTTTTACTTGTGTTGCTGCTTTTCCATGTCCAGTGCTCTCCCTGCCTCTCAGCACCACATATTTTTAACATGTCTGCACTGATAATGATGCTGTGACTACACAGAGGATTGGCAGATTTTCAGTTACCAAAATAGTGACTGTTAGATAAACAGTTTTCTCAATTCCTTTGTGTTTGATGCTTCTGTGACAATGTTTATAGTTCACATTTTGGCAATGTTTTTCAGAATTCAAATATTTCTACTGTATTAGTTTGTCTAACACTGACATCTCAAATGCCATCCCAATCTCATTTTTTCCTCAGAATTAAAACCAGTCATGAGCACTTCAGGAAGGGCAAACTCATCTAAGTAAGCAGCAGGCCATTTGCATGCTATCAGCAACTTCCACAGTGGAAGAAAACTAAAATCACAAAATAGTGTGCTAGACCTAAAATGTGAACTAGACCAGAAACAAGTAACAGCTGACATTGCCACCCAAAACCAAAATGAGAACAGTCACCACCAGACCTTCATCTGTACAGTCTCTGGATACTAAAAACATGCTTGTATTTGGGTTCTAGTGGAAGATTATTTAAATGTATCGACAGGGTAATGTTCTTTTTCAGTCACCTATGTGACAGGATCAGAAAAATGATATAGCATTAAAGATTTTTCTCTTTAAAGTCATATAGCCTTCCTTAGCAAAAAAGATGGGTAGATAGGGAAAGAAGCCTATGCTTGAAACTGAAGGAAGAAAGGAATGCAGCATTCTCAGTTCTTCCCTGTAAATTCATTTTATTGTATCTAAATCAAAATGTCAGCATATACTTTGTTTTCAGCTACTATTATGTACTGTATATTACACAGCTGTGATATCATATTGCATTTCAAAAATACATTCCCACGAAGTGTATTTCTAAATAACAGAAAGTGTCACAATACTTTTACCTGAACACACAGACAGTACTTATGGCCTAAAATCTTGCTGAACCCTTCCAGTATACAAATTGCTGTACCAGTGGTGAAATTCCCCTGGATTTCGTCCATAACAGCAAGCACTAATTTCAGAAAAAGATCCAAGAAAGCCTGAAATGCTCACTGTGTAGGTAAAGGAGACTTTATTCCTTCTCATCGGATAGATATGTCCCAGAATATGAAAACAACCTTCTTTTTTTAAATATCCTATTTATGTAAGTGTTGTAAGTATTACTTTTTAAAACAGCTCTTGAGTGCTGCATGGTTACTGCTGGTTTTGAGAAAGGTCTTGGAGGACTCTATCTCTTGTGCCCATGAATTTCCATGAGTCAGCCATGCATTCTCAAAAGCAGGAGGTCCCACATGCAAATGGCATTTTGTGAAAGAAGTAAGATGAGTTTTCATTGTATTTTAAAAACCTAAATAAAAATCTTTTTCGTCAATAATTACAACATAGGCCATTAAGTCTATATATCATACCATGAGAATAAACAATGATATTAATTTTGCAGTGTAAAGAATGGCAACAATGTATATACATGCAGTTTTAAGCATTTGAAGGTTAGCTATTTATATCTGAAATTTGGCAGCTTGTAGTGTACTTGCACAGTATTTCAATTATTGATATATCAGAGAATGTTGGTCTATGTGACTGACAGCTGACTGCATTTTACAGAATGTAGCAGGTTTGCAATTATGTTATCACATCAGATACCAATCCTTTTTAAAGTACTTTCATGGCCACATAATAGATTTGCATTTAAAGCTTCTAAATTAGGTATGAGTTTTTTCTTTAAAGTGCTTGGAGGCAGTTGGACACTGAAGGTGCTTTAAAACCCAATCTGACCCTTCCATGAAATGACACATCAATGCAGGGGATGATGATGTTCCACTGGCTCCAGAGGATCCATTCAGAGAACAAAGGCACATGTGATGGAGGACGCACTAAAGGAGCTCATATAGTACCTACTTTAAAACATCCACTGAAGTAAAATACTATGACATTTGAACTCAAAGGTATTTAAGCACCTGGCTGACTTTGTATTTCAAAAACACATGTAAGTAACACCTATCTAACTGAGAAATGGACCTTAATAACTGAGACAAATTCTGAAACAAGCACTACCTGCAGATCAACATGCACCAGTGTATCTGAAAGCAAAAAAATGCCCTCCATCCCAGACTCATGGCCTAGTCCTGTAAAACTGTGTTTCTGTAACATCTCAGTACAAAATGGGCAGCATTACAGTTCAGTAGTCAGTTTCAAAGATTCTTGATTTTACCTATGCCAAAGGTAACATTTCTAAAAGCCAGAAGTTGTGACAGAGATATATCCAATGTGAGGTTTATATTATGCAATGGCTAGATAAAGTTTATTAAAACTACCCGTCATATTCCAAAAGAATGCCACTGCATTATGTAGCTACCTTAATGTTCATCCTGTTACATCTCTGGTTGCCATGGCAATATCCTCCTAGGTATTTGTAAGGTCACAAAAAGAAGAGCTAACCCTCTTACTCCCAGAATAACTAATGCAGCTCAGTTACTGGCTTGATGTAAATAGTCTCAGGTGACAGCAAACTGTACATATAGTCAATTACAACTGCTCAAAGGAAATGATTTGTTGTAAGGGCCTCTGTTCAACCTCGGTGACATCAATGTTTCTATGGCAACAGTTGCCTCTTGCACTGCTTAGAATTGAGTATTGATCAAACTAGGGCCAGCACTATTTCAGAGACTTGCTACTTTTCTGTGTGGCAATTTACAATAGGAACTCATAACATCACTGTATATTTCAAGCCCCAAGGAACCAATTTAGCAGACAGTTACAGTAGAATATTAGCAGAGGTCAATAATGGAAGTCTGATTATAGTCCTGGAACAATTATTCAAAGCTTTTGTTGTCTGCCCTTTCATCACTCCACCAGCTATTAAAATCTTCAAATAATAATATTCATCCCCAAAGAAAGTGCTGAATTCATTCATCTTCTATTTTAAACTTTATTTTTCATTGTTATGTTATCTATCAATAAAATTATTCAGCTATATTAGCCACGCTCTGACCTCTCAGAAGTAAATAACTATTGATCAAGGAGTGGAGCTCTGATGGCATAGCACAGGGTTTCCATTAATGGTCTCATTGGCCCAGCAGATAAGGTGATTCTTGCAGGAGAGCAGAAAACAGCATAGGGCCATTCCCAGAGGGGAGCAGGAAGGCACACACGGCTCTGTGCAGGGGGATGGGGGCTCCTCTCCCAGCTCTGTCAGCAGCAAAATGGAAAAGCCTTTGCAAAATGTGTGTGTTCCAGAAATGGCACCCAGGCCTTTACACCTCTCACAAACAATCCTTGCACCTGGGCATTCTCACATTTTAGAGGTGATAAGGAAAGTTTTTATGTCACCCGCTTTCCTTCATGAAAACAGACACGCTGTGGGGACCTTTTGTGTGTTGAATGGCAAAAATGGCCAGTCTCAGGACTAGCTAAGAATTTGTGATGAGTGATAATGCTGAGAATGTCAAGAGAATGATGTTACTCTAAGAATGTTTCTTCTTCATTAATTGTGAAAGGTTGCAGACCGAAGAGATTGCCTGCTTCTTAATTTTAAAAACATCATACACGTCAGCCTATGATTTGTCACTCCTTTTGCTCCTACAGTAATTTTTCTTTTATGCTTAAAATAGGGAAATAAAACTCTTTGCATTGTTTGCAACAATAAACAATTTTCTGTATTTGATTTGTCTAAGTGCAGCAATTCATGGGTGCTCACAGAATTAGCCTATCTCTTAACATGATGCACTTCAAAAATACTTCCTATACCTCCCAGCTATTTGCAAAATGAGGTATTTACGGGAAGCAAAGTTTGTCTTCTGCTCTTCCACCTATTTTAGTAGGTCAACTCTTTTAGTTCAGGCCCTACTATGTAAATTGTGCTTCAGATGCACATACATTTTCATTCAAATCAATAGGAGTCAGACATATCAAAGGAGGAAATTATCCTCTCATTGAGTCTTCTTCTCCAAAGTAGATTTATGTAACTCCTACACAGAAATAATGTAGTTAATTACATTCTTCTTTGAGTGCATCAGTGGGAAAATAAGATTTAACTATCAGGGATGCTAAGCAGACAAATTCACCAGGAATTGAGACAATTCCTTTACTTGCCTCCAAAAAAGAGAGGGAGAAACTTCCAAGCTCGGCAAGACCTAAATGAAAAAGCTAGGGGGAACGAAGAGAAAAGGAACAATCATTTCTGAGGATAGTAAGATTCTTTGTTTGTCACTATTCTCATTTAACTTCTTTGTCATTGTCTCCCCAAAGAGGGTCAAAAAGATCAATCTGTGATGTCACCAGGATGCTCTGGCAGTTTCCCCATCTTTTATTCATTAGGTTTAGGCTGTGTTGTTTCCTGTCTATCTCAATGTCTGGCCAAGACTGAGGCCTGGATGACACTGGCTGGCTGATACACAGCCCAGAACAGAGAGATGTTGTACTGGAACCTGCAAACTGAAAGGCAGGGAACACATGGAGCTACCTTGTCATTGGAGGACCAATCATAACATAAAGGCTTTTAAGGGATTCTCTCTTTTTGCTTAGCAGAGAGAAGAAAAAGAAGTCATAAGTGCCTTTCAAGCCTAGTATTGATCAAGGGTAATGGGAACTTACTGTTGCAGCTGCAGAAGTCATTCAGGCTCCTGCCTGTATGGAAGTGTCTTGGAAAAATGTGGTTGATAAAATGCAGAAATAGCTTGCTACTGAACATACTGCAGAAAGCAGAGTGCAGTATGGTTGCCTATAGTTTGGAAATAAATTTTTTGCATGAATTGGTTATGGCAACTAAACACTGACACACTATTCAAGTACAGTAACAAGTACATTATGCAGAAGCATCACCGCAGCACAGTTTCCATCACCATTTTTGTGGACTTTTGTTGGATTACACTTTATACACCATTTTGTACAGTACATTTGAAGTGCATAAGTTGTACCATTCACTATATGGAGATAGTGACTAAAATTATGGCTTCATACTTAAAACAGAAAAATGAGAAAGGATAAAAAAAATCAAGAAAACAAATATCACAGATTCTAATGCTATTTTAGGGTTAATTTCAGCTGTTTCTTCTGGAACTAACAGCTATGTCTAGGCTGAGCTGTTAGATTATTGCTCAATTTAGGCACAGTCTTTTCTGGTATGTTGAATCAAACCTTGAAATTATCAAGGAATAAATCGACTTCAGTGCATACAGGGACAGCTTTTAAAGCAGTTCTATGTGATTCTGATCTATAAGTACATGGTTTATGTTCTTGACTACATTGTCTTGATTTAGAGAGCTCCCTTGTAGCCTAAGACATAGTATTCCTGCATTGGGATGAGCTACAGTGAAACAACATGAAGACCATGAACTCACCTATCTATTATTTCTCACCACAGTGTGCAGGTAAAAATATAACACCTCATCATTTTATCTTTCTGTATATCACTGTACAATCAGCAGTACTTTATTTTCATCAAAACCTACTTGACAAAAATTGTAAAATTTGAGAAAGCACTAAGTCTTTCATTTTGCAGAAATATAAGCTGCCTCAAGCTCAGCCTTTAAGTGAGCCAATCCTCCAGCTTGAAGATATAAGCTGTCACAAGTGCTTTACACAAACTACTTTTTAGACCAATTTTGAGTTTCATTGTGGGCTGACATCACATAATAGCCACCAGTACCAGCAACAACAGAGATGCTCCGAGAGTTACCACTTCTGGGTGAATTAAACTGTTAAACACATTCTAGCATTTTCTGTTTTCACTATTCAGTCCTGTTCACTAACTAGAAAGAAATAGTTAGACGCTGAAATTGAAAATTAATACCAAATTCATAGTAGAGAGAAACCCTAACAACTCCCAGCAGTTACAGCTGAGGAAAGATACATTTTCCACTGAACAACCATGCAAGAGCAGTCAGTCCTCGCCTGTTTCACAAGAAAGATGACCTTTTATTCTGCATTTCAAACCACTGCTAAGAGAGATGGACTTTGACCTCTTCAGCCTGTACAACACCTATAACTAGAATCAGCAATAATTAAGGATTGAAAATCCCAGAGATATTCCTCATGTTTGATTTCAAACATATTCTGTTGTGTTCAATGAATCTCTCAGAAGCAAATGTTCACCTAAGACCATGCAGGTTCAGAAACATCAGGAGCCCCTACAGGACATAATGGAGACTAGGAGCAGAACTCAGAAAAGCAGTTAGGAAATTTATCTTCTTTAACCAACATTTTTTGCCTTAATACTGAACTGGGGAAATGATTAAGTACTGTTAAGTACTTTTCTAGGGTTTGCAGACTTTTTTTTTTTAATAAGGGCATTTGCTAAAAGTAAAATTCAAACCCAAACAAACTTTGTTAAAGCCCCAATTCCTGTGTTCTTCACCCTGGCTTTGCTAATGCAGGTTAACACCCAATCACGTATTTCAGAGTCAGAAGGGACCAATATGATCATCTAGTCTGAAGTGCTGCAAAACACAGACCACAGAATTTCACCCAGCAATTCCAGTGTCTAGCCAAGTAATTTGTGGCTGAACTAGAGCATATCATTCGAAAAGTCAGCCAGCAAGCTCTTAAGCACTTGTGGAACTTCATCTGCTTGAGTATGTTCGTTTAGCTCACTTGACTAGATGTAACTGGTTAGGCTTAAGGGTGCTCAGGGTCAAAATGCCAAAAAAACAAAACTCAGCTGCCAAAAACCCAAAGGCTTTCCATTATTAGTCAGTGAAGACCCTATTTTGATTCACAAAGCTCTGGGTCATTCCTGCAAGATAAAACTTTTTTGAATTTGTTAGGATGTTAAATATTTAAAGCTTAAAAAGAAATATATCTCAGCAATGGCAAAATCCTTTGGCTGACCTCACAGGCAAAGTCACGGAGAGATCATAATTTCCACAGATTTTAGAAAGAGCACTTGCCAGCCTCTAAAAAGTAATCCTGAAAGTAAAAAAAAATGTGTGGAGAGTGAGTGGAATAAAAATATTCAACACATCTTTAATCTTTAAATATACACATACAGCTTCCCCAAAAATGGAGGAAAATCTCATCTACCTGTTTAAACCATCACCTAATCCATGCACAGACTGAAACAACTATTTCATTCTGATTATTTAACTGTTCTCAAACTCCCATTGAAGAGCATGCATCAAGCTACAAAATAGGTTACATTTTGGACAAACACATCATATTTCAAGTACAGTCCCAACTAAGTCTTTTTAGAGACTCAGCTTCAAGTGTAATGGAGCCTCATTTCAGAAAGACAAGCCCTTGCCTTTGTAAAAGAGATTTCACAATAAAAACATCATCTTTTCCTGAAAGGAAAAATAAGGGTGATTTCTTTATGGAAAGTGTAGAAGCAAAAGAAGTACCAGTAGAATGACAAAGTACTGTAATAAGTCAAAGATATAGACAGGTTCTATTTCTAACCCTGCTACCTGCTAATCTGGAAAATCTCTTCCTTTTCTCCATGTTAATTTCCAAGGTTTGTTCTGGAAAATTAATTAAAATTGCAAGTTTAATTAAAGCTGTAAGTTTTCCAGAATAAAGTCTGTATTTGCTGTGATTATGTTTGCATGATGTACTAGTAAGTAGCAGCACAAATATTTTAATGTTACTTGTTGTTATGCGTTATAGAACCAATCAGACAAGAACAAAAGTGAGGAGGAAGGTGATCAAACTTCTGAAATAAGGTGAAATACCTGAGGGAGTAGAAAGCTAAGATGCTAAGAACAATAAAGAAGTGGAAAGGAGAAAAAGATGGGGGAAATGGGAATTGTATCGAAGAGACAAATGCTGAGTGCAGATTAAAAAAAAATAATTAAAAAATCTAAGCCTGAAGTAGAATTGCCGAATGGCATTTCCTGATGGGTCACTTGCAATATGTTGCATCTCTGTGCTACAGAAGTAAGATGGATATTACACAGCTAAAGCATTGAAGACAGTGCTTGGCTTGCCAGTATGGAGCTTGCCTTCACCTTTATTACTGAAGGAGGATGTTTTTATTTGCCTAGTGCAATGCATTATACCCATAAATTCCATCCACTCAGCAAGTCAAATTAATGCTAACCTACAAGATACATTAGGTATGGGTTTAAATCAGTCACTTAAGATATACTGCAACCCAGTTTCTATCCAGGTTTGCAATATATTCACCATTAAATACCCTGCAAACATTCCTCAAGATGCATTGTTTGTTGGGGTATCTCACCTTTGCCAGCAATGTAAAGGTGTAAAGAATACAATATCTAATTTGTGTTGTTCCATGATCACTACCAATGAAATTGCAGGCTGTCAAAACATTCCAGTGCTACAGGAGAACAAAACCCTGCTAAATAACATTAGTTAACCACATAATCGAAAAATCTACTGATCACCATCATGAGTAGTTTGCAATGGGATTATGTGAGATTGTGATATTTTTCAGGTGATAGCAGAAGGAAAAAAGCTGTTGAATTAAATTTGAATCCTTAATAATATACAGCAAAATTAAGGAATACAAGCTTAATGGTATTGTCCAAATTTTCTCCATTTATCAAATTATCCTATTTTACATAATAGGCATTTGTAGGCATAATCACTAATGCCCTATAATGTATGTGTATGAGTTATCAAAAACAATTTCAAAGCTAACAAGCTGATTCCTGTAGTTGCAGAGCTGCACCTACTGCAGTCATTTTAGATGAGAGAGGCATAGAAAAAAAAATAGTAGGGAAAATTCAGAATGCAGAAGTTTCCCTAGAGGGAATGCAGGATATAGATACATTTCTACAGCCTGTGTCACTCCTTTGTCAATATTTACCCAGCAAGTTGAATGATAATGTGCAGTCATTATTAAACTCAGCCTTCTAAAAGAATAGGTTCTGGCTCTTGATACAGTTGCTCTGTGTAAATTATTCCAGGGATTATGCTTGAATTGTGCCACTGGCAGTTATTTCAGATCTACGTCTCATTTCCAGATGGTTCATCTGTTTGTTTCTTTAATATATTCAAGATTCATTGTGTTTGCCACAAATTTACACATTTTTAATGTTGATTACTAAGATAAATCTGATCTCAGACAAAGGATAAAGAGATAACATCTGTAGATTTTCATGCTAATGCTAACTTAAAAATTTCCCTTAACAGTGAAAGCACAATATAGTTTTTGAAAGATTAGCCAAACATTAGAGTTTTTCTTGCTCATCAAATATTGTAGGAAACAAAATAGGTCTGCTTAATTTTACCAAATTATTTCCTTTAGTGAAGGAAGCCAAGACATGCATAAGGCAGGACCTAGCTCATATTTTTCCTGCCAAGATTCACACTTTTGTTCCTACTCTTGAAACAAACAGTATGCATACAAGGCAGATTCATATTGTTTTCCCTTCGAAGCTCTTTTTAATAGTCCTTTTCTCAAAAACTGCTACTGATTTCATGGACAGGGAAGAAAGATAAAAAATTCCAGCAGGTCCCAACTCTAGGCTGTTTTCAAGGCTTTGTAGTAGAACTCCATAGTATCACCTCGTATCTTCCAGGTTTCTTAGGAGACTGTTCATGAATGAAAAGGATCCACTATTTCCACAAAAGATTTGCACTTCTGTTACATATTTTTACATACATAAAAGTGTTTACTAAAATTAGAATTATTGGCTGCTTTCTACATACAACTTGGATTCCTAAGGCTCATGGTCTAGTTAGACAATTAAGGCGCATAATTACCATCCCAAACATACAGGTAAGAAGTGGGCATAGGAGGGTGACTTTCCCAGATCAAAAAAGACTGTGGGACACATTAAATGGAATTCCCATCTCCTGAGATTCAGTCCAGCATGGTACCTTTTAACCTGGATTATACTAGTAAAGGAATGGAGAGAACTGTAAATTTTTAAGAGCTTTCTCTGACAGGAAGGGACTCAGTAAAAATGCAGGGGAAACAGCATATTCTGAAGCCTAATTTTTGTGTTTCACAAGCAATGTTGTATTACAGAAACTCAAGAAACAGATCTGGATGGTATAGCTGTTTGTAGAAAATACAGAGCCATAACCTCTGATTGTCAAACCCCCCAAGTTTTGTTAGCATGTGAAATGACATTTACCCCAAGCTTTGATTGTTCATACTTTGTTCATACACACTTACAGAATACTTGTGGAATTTGTGCAAACTGTGAACATATTTCTAAGTCAATTTTTGAGATAAAGAAATTAGTCAGAAAAATATCTTCAACCTTTTAAAACTGCTAAAAGCTCCTACAGTTTATCTGCAGTTGCTTATTATCAATCAGTGGCAACATTAAGAGTTGCACGTAAAGTTACACTTGCAATTATATCAACAAGTTTTGGTCAGTGAAGAGAAGGTTAAATCAAGTAAAATACTTCAAGTCCCAAAGAAAGCTCTGGAACCAAAACAATGAAAATGAAGCTCTCCCACTCCCCTGTCCTGGGCCTCAACCCCAGGAATCTTTGCTCCATACTTGACAGTCTTTTTTTCAGAGCTTAAAAAAGAACCATTTTTGCAGCCACAGAAGCATGTTCACTCTTTTCTAAACAGTACATCTGCAATTCATCAGTGAACATTCTGTGTTAGATAATGAACCATTAACACCATTCACCTGCACTGTGATGAAAATGATATATCCATTTGTTATTTTAGTAAGCAACAAAAGAAACAGAGCCCACGTATGGATTTAAATATCTATCTATCAGCTCACAGTGGCATGTCACAGCAAGAAGGCTGAACAAATATGCAAAAAATTGTTGTTTAATGGGGAGAAATACAGTAAAATTGTTTATAGTGGGGCAGTAAGTTCTTAGTGACAAAGTAAATTACAAACAAATTTTTCAATGACATTTTAAGACTTCATATTAGATTCTTACATACTGTTCAAAAATCAATTTTGCATGGAATTTCTGTGAGTGTTCCATTATTAATAAAGCAGCAGTAGGCAACTGTGGCTGCACTCTTGCAACGGCAACACCTGAGGGGGAAGAATGCTGCCACACATTATCCTTGCTTTAAACAACTCAGCCCTGAATCCTTGCACAGCAAATCTCTGCCTGGGATAAAACCTTGTGCCATCTGTAATCAAAAGGATGTCAAAGGCTGGGGAGGAGGTGAATTATTGGTGTATCTCTGCGGGTCTTCACTTTACCTAACTCAAAGCAATTTAGCTTTTGTGGGCATTAAATTCTTACATTGTACAATCAAATTCAAGTGGAAATTGTCAAGAAACCAGTAAGAAAAATATGTGAGAATTCAAAAATATACAGAATGTATACTAATTATTTCTTACTATCACACAATATTTTAAAACCAAATACAGTTACTTTTTTACTGAACATGTCACCTTTTTTATCTAACTCTCACTGCTGCATTCTTCCACATCATTTATGTAGGTGGCATGGCTCTGCTTTCAGGAGTAATGATCAGAATTGGGATATCTTCATCTGAATAATGTCATGTAGTCCACATCTATCGTGAATTTTAATTTCTACTATGCACCTCATCTTCAACTTCTATATATCTGAGAGTACCACAGATCTCAGTTTAATTTAGGACATACTGAAGCATGTGTTCAACTTTGAGTGCTTAAGTGCTTTCACAAACAGACCTAGAATGAGACTTCCACAACAAGGACAGGAAATGCAGAGCTAGATCCAAAATACAAAAGTGCTTTAGGAGACTTGGCAGACAGGAGAGACTCCTGCTGCCCTCAAAACCAACACTGCTTAACTGCCCAAGGTTTATGTGACCTGAGGTTTACTTGCATTTCAAATGAAGAATTAAATGCTCTTTGCTATATTCAGTGAAATAACATCTATAAAGGGGAACAGAATTCCCATACTGACCCTTACGTTTAGAAATTAGGAATGAAAATTTTCTGACAAATCCCATTTGAGTAAGAAATTCCGCATTCTAAAGAAAAATCTCATGGCCCAACATTATTATACAACGTATTTAATAATAGAGAGGTCTGTGTACCTTGATTGGCTAACAGATGAAATCTGAATAGTGCCTAATACAACCTAATTCATTGTTCAGAATTTATGAGACTCATCATCATTTAATTAACAATATAAATATTAAAAAACATTTTCTAATAAAATTTTATAATTGTAATAAGAGACTCCACTATATGAATTATGGAGTATTAATTCACACCCAGTTGTGTTGAAACTGGGTATGAATGAATAGATCATAATTCACATCTTGTCATGTCTTAGAGCTGAAAATAAAAATGCAGACAAAATAAAATGGAATAATACCTTGCAGAGATAAATTAGGTAAAACTCAAGTTATTAATATAATTTATTATTCCAGCTCTTTAGTTCATCTTCTCACATAAAACATGATGCCTAATCCCACAGTCCTTACACATGGAACACGTCTGCTTCAGCAGACAGCAGTGCGGTGGTGGTGACCCCAGAGATCTTGTCGGGGGTGCTGGTAGATGATGCTGATATTTGCACCAGGCGAGAGCTTGGCTGATTTGCTTAATGAGGATTTTTTTTTCTAGTGAAATGACTCCAAAACAATGGATCTTAACAATCAATTAGGCTGAGTAACATGTTTTCATAAGTTCAAATAATAAATTGATTTGTCAAAACAACAATTTAATCACAATGCTTCAAGAATCTTAGTTGAGCCAGACTAATATTTACAGTCAAAAAGGGAGCAAAAAGGCCAGAAATGTCTTTTCTCTCTCTAACTGGAAATTTCTGTTTTTTAATTTCAAACTGATGTTTATTTTTAATTGATGAACCTTTTTAAATGTGTATGTGCTAAGGGAAATATTTCCATTTTTTTCTGTGAGCCAGAATGTCAGTTACTTTGTAGAATCATAAAAATTAAGGTTGGAAAAGTCCACTAAGATAATGGACTCCAACCTTTGAGCAAACACCACCTTGTCAACTACAGCATTAAGTGCCATGTGCAGTCAATTCTTGAACACTTTCAGGGATGGTGACTTCACCGCCTCCCTGGGCAGCCTGTTCCAGTGCCTGACAGCCTTTTCAGTGAAAAAATTCCTACTGATGTCTAGCCTGGCTCTGGCAAGAAAATGAAGGGTTTGCTTACACATATTTAAAACACTTAATAAACAAAAAGGTTTCAGAAGCTTAACTTGTGTGAATTTTAGAGATGCTTGAATTTGAATCTAGGTCAGTCCTGGAAATCAGCCACCCATCTCTGGAAAAGATGATACAAAGTTTCATCTAACTCAAGACACAACAGAGTGATCCAGTCAGTTTCACGAAAGTTTCTCTCAATGTGTATCCCTTTTCTAGGTGCCAGAGGAATGCTGTAATGCTGTAAATCCAGCACAGAAATTAAGAGGAATTTGAACTTTCTTCTGGTTCTCACCAAGTTAAATCAAAGTACAAGAATTCTATCTCTGCTCCACATGAGCCACAGAAGAGGTATCTTCTCTCAAGCAGCATGGATGGTTTGCACAATGTTAGCCATGGATCCAAGATTTGCACTGATGACAAATGACTGGATACGCCTCCATCTCACAGTGGACACCATTTTAGCCACCGGGGGCATTTCCTGTCACATTATAGAGAAGCAAGTTAGGGACTCTGGGGAAAAAATTCAGACTGCAAGAATTCAAGTGCTTGAAATCCAATTTCTACACATCTGCGAAATTCCAGGCAGAGCCACAGAGAATGAGCAATGCGGCAAAAAATCACTTTCTGTTAGACCAGATGCAATCATGACCCATAAACTGTCTAAAGATGCCACAGACCCAGTTCCCTAAGAAATGCTTCCAACCACAGGAAAGCTCCCTATTGCCCTTCCTCTCCAGAGAATGCTTGTTCCTATGTCATTTCCCAGTGACCTGCTCTGCTTGTCTTTGCAAAGTCTCTGAAAGAGCTGGCACTGAGAACATTTACAGAAAACTGTGTGGCTACCATATCTGTAAATGTGAATTCCACTCATCCCAAGCAAAGAATTTGATGCAAGCTAGAAAATGCAGAGGGATGGATTACATTAATTCAGCGATAACTCAGTTCTTGTTCAAACTTATCTGACATATGAGAAGAGAGAACAACATTGGCTCTTTGTATTATTAGGGTGGCTGAACATCAAGGGTGAAATCTTGGCCCTTGCAAAATTAGTGGGAAATTTGCCATTGACTTCAATGGAGCCAGGATTTGACCCTGGGTGAATACAGTTCCCATATGTGCTTCCATAAAGAAAATTAGAAATGATTTGTCTGATAGCATATGGAATCCATTTATGCATTATGAATAAGATTATTATTTAAAATGGAAGATAAATGCAAATTAACTACAATATTCATGCATATATTTGCACATATCAAATACAGAATATGGGAATAAGAATCCATTACATTTTCCTTTTTCACAGTTGTTGATAAGAGTTTAAAAAACTTGATTGGAAGGAGACTTACAGGACAGAGGAAAGGTAACCAGCAACTTGAAAATTCTTTGCAAGTTTTATAGCAATACAACCCAGTTTGCCTGGGTTCTGGATTTTCTGATGCCCGTCAGTCTAAACAGATCTTTAAAGTCTCTTTAATGTTAGGTTTTCTGTTTTTGAATGAATTTTACTATTAAAAGAGATGTATTTGCAGGATTGAGAATGGAGAAAAAGCCGAAAAAGGGAATCTCATTCCTCATGGTGCTGTACTGCCTGACCTTTCCCACCAGAAAAATTATTCTACTTCTTTGGAAACATGGCTCAGTGCCATCCCCACTGCAGACATGGTTTCAAACTAACTTGGAGCTGTGCCACAAGGAACCTCTAGCTTATTATACAGGACAGATGCCAGACGAACTGGCTGAGGTGTGGTTGGGTTTTATGGACTTTCAATTGAAAGTTATGCTATACATAATGTGATTAGATCTGACTGGAATGCTATTCCTTATTTTGTTTTATTGAAGTTTAATTGTTTCCTTATTTCACTGTCATCTCTCCATTTGACTAACACTTGTGTATCACCGGTAAGATAAAATATTCAGCCTGGCTTTGTCTTTACACACTACTGCTCTTTGGACCCTTTTTACTTCCCAGAAAGAAAGAAAGAAAGAAAGAAAGAAAGAAATTATTCAAAAAGTCCAGCCCTAAAGCTTTTTTCTGAAGCAAATGCTTTACCTGAAGGAGGTTAACAAACAAAGCATCATTCATACAAACAGATCTCATTTTCACTAAAAGATATGTGTAGTTTAGATGGGCACTGTATTCAGTTTTCAGTCCCTAGTTGTGCATTCTGGTTTTTACAAACAGATTTCTGCACACATCCCATAGATCTTCATTTGCTCAGAACAGGTGCAGTGACCATGCAGTTTGATCAAAATAAAAGGATCTTCATTTACACAGTTTTTATGTTGGGATCAAAATTACTGCCATTTGAATACTTTATGTTTTCCATATTCCAACCTAGCAAATTAGTTTGACAAGACAAGCTTGTACAGGTGAATGAATTACTTCAGCACGACTTGGTACCAGGAACGGATTATGAACACAAAACAGATGAGGTTTACAGATATTCTGAGTTTCAAATGAGTGACTAGTTATACTGCTTTTGCTTAACCCAAGTGCCAGTGTCCCTTGTGCTCTTCCTAGTAGCAGTGACCACTTGCACACAGCATTGCATGGCGTGATTTGTCTTAACAGCCCTCTGCCTCTTGTAAGGGCAAGTCTTCACCTGCCATTACTATTTCACCTGTATATGTCCTACTCCATTCACCTGATGGTAATGGCTTGCAAAGGTTATCGACAGGGAATTCCCAATGGAAAACTTGTAGTTTGGTCTTGCACATGCTGTCCACACTACCAAACCCCTCAAATCATGAGAGAAGTCCAAAGGCTTTGCAATTACACAGCAAATCCTCGTCTCTGAAGTTTACTCAAGTATCCCTAACCTTGGAAGCTTTTTCCCAAGAGAACCTGAGAAACTCATTTGGGATGTACATTATAATATCTCCTAGCCCATTGTACCTCATGTATTTCTTGGTCTTATTTTTTTTAGATGTGGGAGCTAAGCTGGTTCAACAGCTGTAAATAAGGCAGACTTTTCCTAAGTGGAACAAAAAGAGAGTTAGTGACATGGCACAACACTAGTTAATTAAAAAAATCCAAAGGATGTAGTTTTCTTTTCTAAGAAGACAGTAAATTCAAAAAGCCAGGTTTGCTGTGCCATTGGAACAGAAGTTACAGAATTAAGTTGGGCTGTCCTTGACTGTATTTCCTCAGGAAGTTAGCCCTGCGTTGGTGCCAGGGGAGGAGATGACAGAATTTTAGGTTGTGTTTAATTTGGGAGGTTTTTTGAATACAAAGATTTTTCTTTTCTATAGCACTATCAGTTTAAAAACTAGTGAGGTATTTTAAAGTCAAGTTGTATGTTTATCTCATAAGTTAACATACTTAGTTATATATTGTATAGAAAAAACGCTTTATTGGAGGTGTCTGTATGTAAAACTGCAAAGCCTGGTTTTGAACACTGAGTCAGCACCAGCAAAACATGGGCTGATATGCAGTCCTTGCCATTGTTCAGTTCAATTCCTAATAATGCTTTTCCTTGCCTTAGTCTCACATCACTTCCTTTCTCTTTCTCCTCAGAGCTCTGTGGCCTTGCTTTGCTATGCAACAAAGTCAGAGAGCCAGCAGGCTGCTTTAGCAGCAACAATAATCTCAAATGAAAGTTAACACACCTACTTCTTGACTGTCCTCCTTTCTTCATCCCCCTCTATGGTTATGATTTATTAAAACAATATTGAGTGCACGTGGACCCCTGCTTTCTATTGGAGAGTATCAGGTGGGTTCAGCAGTGTGTTGTAAATATCACTCCTTCAGCAAACACAAGGGATGTTCTGGTCTTTCTTGAGAAACCACTCCTTGGTTTGAGAACTTGAAAAAATCTTTGCTGGGGCCATGAAGTTCCAAGTAGCCATGGTATGCAGCACAGTGCCAACAGCAAAATCGCTACGAGGTCATGGAATTTTTAAAATAAATGTTATTTTCTATCCAAACCTCAAGTGACATTATAATAAGGTTTTACTGTTCTTGCTGTCACTTTGCATTAAAAGTCTTAGACCAGTGAAGAAAGGCAGAGGTGGGGAGTAGAGGACAAATTGGGAAGTTCAGAGACACGGTGGAAGTTATATTTTGGAGACAAAGGAAGAAAAATTTCAGTTGTTGGATGAAGCAGAGCAAATGCAGACTGAATGGTAAATGATAAAGTTCTGCCTCAGCTTTCAGTGCATTAACAGACCTTATTTGCCTAATCTAGGGCCTTCACAAGACCCCTTTCCACAGCTTCAGGAGGCTCATTTATTTCGGGTCTAGGTACCCACTCCTTGCCTGAGGTACTCTATATGTTCTTCTTCCTAGACTTACTGAATTGTTACTTCAATTTCCCAGACTGACTTCCAGCTTGACTTGTTACTTTTCTTCTGCCTCAGTCATCACTGTTCTATCAATAGCTCTTGTTACTGTCGCTCCCTGCTGTGCTTTCCTGGCTCAGGCACCACAGGGCTTGGCCCTGCCAGTGGAGTCTCTACCTGCATTCTATTCTGACCACCCTTGGCTTCCTCATCCCTGAGGGAGCAATTTGCCCTTTCTGCAACAGAGACAGGGCAGTTCTCTGGGAATGCGTCCTTGAGGAGAACCAATAGAGCAATGCAACATGTCTGACAAGAGGAAGGAAAAGAACTGCACTTCCCACTGTATTTCACCTCCTCCAATCCCTGAATAGAGACAGAAAGATCTTCCCTGCAAGGATGTGAGATGCATTTCATGAATTTCAGAAAGGAAGGCAAAGGTAATTGTACACTTGGACTCTACATATTGCTGGCAGTCATGCAAAAAGTTATTGGCAAACTGCATGGGAAAGCGTACAGTAAATGCGTGCCAAGAAGTAAAAATAAAAAATAATAGCAATTAAAACTTATTCAGTTTCCATAGTATCAGAAATATTGGTGAACAAGACACATTAATTAGCTGATGTAGGATCTTCAGTAGCATATCATACTTTTTTCCAAGCTCCTGTGAGACATTATTATACAATAACTGCCTACATCTAAAAAACCACACAAAACCAAAAAAACCCCAAACACAATGCACCCCCATCACACCATGACTTGAGGTTCATTTCTTTCACAGAGGGAATAGTCAGGAAGATGTCAGAAACTGAGGATGTATAAAGAACATATATTTAACCAAAACCTAAAGTACATCACCTAAAAACTGGGAAGGGGGCTTGAACTTGGCAGTACTGATGGTTCTGCAGGTATATTGTTATGCTAAACAGGCTCACCATAAGTGAGCATAAGGAGATCCTCACAGCTTATACATGTGCAAAAATAAAGTCCAGAAGATGGAAGTGATAAAAGTGCTCAACCTCTTTCAGCTCAAGTAAATAGGTTTTACTTTTCTAACTGATGGTAAAATAGAAACTTTAAAATGTTCAGATCAATTCTTAAAACCAAAGGAAAAAAGGAGGACATTGCTTGTGTCTTTTGGCACAGGTCAGGTCGCTAGAAGTCTCTTCCCATGAGTTGTGGAGTAGCTGTACATATATCTGAAATAGTTTTCAAAGTATCTTGGAGTTGTTCTGAGGCTTGCTTGACTCTGGGTTGATGCCTGGGTCTGTTGACCTCCACTGGCATGGAAATACAGGTCACACCTCCCCTGGCCTGTCCCCAGTCCAAACATCCTTCTATACAAGTGACATTTCGTTCCATTCCATTTATTTTGTAAAAACCAAAAGCTTTGACCAGAGTGTGGAAGGACTGTACTTTTATCTTTCTCAGATCTTAGCACACAACACAACCCACAGAATAGAAAGAGCTGAAATTACTTGTTTGCTTCTTTTATTAAAAAATAAAGAGTTCACAGATGCTGATCTGTCAGACCTTTTCCCTGTTAAATGTCAACATATATCTGAGGTCACTAATAATGCAATATGAAAGTAAGGTTCTTTTTTTTTTTTTAAAGCACATTTGACAGACAGACCCAATCTATTTCCAGCCTCATTTAAGTAGCCTTTTTCCTCTCTCCCCAAATTATTTTTCTCTGTTTTTCACACTGTTCCCTGCCATTATAAACACAAATCCTGCTTACTTTCTGACAGAAGCCAAAGAAGCTTGGTTATAAAGATATAGGTTATAAAACCAGGACTTCCAAGGTGTACAGTCTCTGTATTAAGAGCACCTGTATCCAGAACAAGGACTAAGGTAAATGCCAGTGACAGGGAGACCCTTCTGCTCCTTACTAGGGCCTACTTTTCCTACAAAGAGAAATATTCCAGAATTTATTTGGCTCTTTTTCATTGTTCTTATTGATATTTAATGCAAGAGAATGTTGCCCACTGTTTGTTTAGAAATACAAGTTACAAATACAAAATAAAATAGAAAAAAAAATTAAATAGCCAAGATTATATTTTTTCAAACAAGATTATATTTTTTCAAACAATGTGATAGACTATCTTTGGAAAGATAGTCTATCACATTCTCTCTTCTGTGGCCAAATTTATTTTAAAATAATGAAGGTTCCTAGAAATCCCTGTGTAAATTATTAACTTTACAAAATATCTTAAATATGTATCAACTACAAAGGTGTTGCACTAGGTATGCATTCATGTTCCTGTGCTGGGAATATAAACAACTCTCCATATATTTTCTCAAACATACAGATTTAATCTCACAGATTTGTCTCTCTGTTCATTTTGTCTCACACCAGAAACCTTGCCCAAACAGTTTCTCATGAGCTGAGGTCAGTGTGAGGTTTAGGACTTACCACATAATATATTCAGGTTTGTGCTTTCAATTTACTGTATAGTGATTTTAATTCTTTAATATCAGATTATATCAATATAGTTGCATGCATTCCCTCTAATAATTCAAATCAATCAGTCATATATTGCTTTTTCTATTTCTCCTAAAATGATTACATTTACATGCTACCAGTTCATTAACATAACTCACAATAGCAAGAGATAAGGGGGAAATATGGATACAACTAATGAAATAATGACAATGAAATCATTCCCTGAAAGCCCTGCATTTTTAGCAAAGTTTTGCTATGTGATGAAGCAAAACTACAGCTGTCCAAAATATGGCATCCCAACCCCTCTAACAAATTTTAAAAATCCCATCTGCAGGCAATGCAGTGCAGATAAACAGATGTCACAGAAGTACAAAGCCCAAAGAAGCAAAAATGGTTTGACAGTTCTAAGGTTTATATGTCTGAAAAAAAGATAACATATGTTCCTCCGACGAAGAAAGCCTGCAAAATGTAACAATTGCTAATGTTTATAAATAGCTGTTGAATGACTAATGCACACTTAATACCTGCATTCATTATTGTTTTGAGTTTCCCAAGGAACAGTAAGTAGATCAATTAGAGAGGACTACAAGTTCAGCATCTTTCTGCGTAGCATTAGTTGTTTAGTTTAACTGGAGAAGGTCCCTACACTATCTTTAATCTGCTTGTGGGGTTTTTCTTCCCCTGTCCAAGAACTCTCATTAAAGTGAACTCTTTTGAAATATGCAATGCTGGCTACCTTGGTCCCACTTACTAATGGTCCTGAATTGATTCTTAATTAGTTGCAGTTTTGGTCAGAATCCCATTAAAATAGCTGAGTGTTCCAACAGGAAAGAAGGAAAAGGCTGGTGTTGTGCTGTGAGCTGCTGAGACTGGGGGTGAGCCTGCACCCACAATGGCAGGCAAAATGCTCAAAGATTCAAATCACGCTCTGTGTCTTGGTTTGAACAGAAGCCTTCATACTGTAATTTATTCTCCATCTATAAAATATGATGAAGAAATGCATCCAGATGCTGTTGGGAAAATTGCATTATTCCAATATTGTTCTAGTCTCTTCTTAAGGAAAAGAAAGGATACTAATTCAGAAAATTAGCAAAGCTTTTCAACAAATAACTGATTTTTTTCTATATAATTTTAATTGTTATATATCTTCTAACTCTCTGTTTATATTCTAGAAAGCCTCTGGGAAGCTAAGGATTATATTTTCATTGTTTTCTTCCAAATGACTGAGTATTGCTATGAACTGTGGAATATTTTTGTTAATGAAGTGAATCAGTGGTCATTGTACAGCTATTGCTTTATTATTTGAGTTTAATTATAGAAAACTGAGGTATCAAGAAAATATGCTCTTTTAAAGCACTATCTGGAGCAAGTATCCCTGTTGTTAGGGAATAGTGATGTCACGTGAGCAGCTTTTGTATTCAGCAGCAATAATTCACTGCCTGCATGGGGGGATTGATCCCAGCTATGGTATCCCCAAAGGAGCCTCCACTAGGAATGGCTCACATACTTTGATCTGTAGATTAACATGAGCAGGATCACAAGCCTTTGTCTCTTGTAAACATCGTATGTCCCTAAATTTGTATCCAGCAAAAGGCTGAGTCTTGTGTTTATTTGGGTAATGAATTGCAGTAATTAATGCATGCATTGATTCCTCTACTGAGTCTCCCCTAAAGGCCATTTCCATTTTTAATTTATAGAAAATGCATACAATTCCTTTAATCGGAGCACAGTCTGGAATCTATAATAAACATTCAATGAAAAAAAATAGAGACAACAGAAGTGAGATTACTGAGCAGAATTTAGGTAGGAATTTAGGTAGACAGAAGTTGTATTTAACATTGCATTAAAAGACAGCTACCTAGCAAGGAGTTTAAGAATATGTATCTGGAATTTTTAGGGCAGATCCAAACCTATAAACAGAGAAGCAGAAATACTATTATTTTATTGAACAGATTTTCACTTACTTCAGGGCTCAATTTAGTCTCTAACACATGAATGTATATTTCTGTCACATATTTCTACCAAAAGGATGTTTCAATACTGTCTTTTTCTCAGTCTGTTAGGGCTCTTGCACCAAAAGAGACCCTACCATTTACTAAATATTCTTGAGGGGGAAAGATTCAAAGGAAAAACATGAGCTTCCTCTATTAATTGAGAATATTTCTTAATTGCTATGTGCCAAAACTGTACTCAGAATCATACAAGATGCAAAATGCAAACAGCCTTCCCCTCACAGTCCTTCAGTCCAAAAGCCATGTTTAGCATTCCAAACATTCCCTGATCTTAAACTGGATCATTCTCAAACAACACTGCTTCAGAACAAAGAAAAATAAAATGCAAACCAAATAACACAGTTGATAATTAAATAAATAAATAGCAAAACAAATTATATTGGATTTTTTTTTTATTTCCTGCAGTACTTTCAGACACTAAGATTATATTTTTCCCTGTTTGGGAAATGCCCGCCTTGTATCATACAGTTCTTTGTATATATAACATTTCCATATACATACTGAAACGTGTGTAAAATTTGCCTGGGGAAGTATGAAAATACAACATTATAAATAGACAGCAAGGCAGATGGTGCTGTGCTGAGGAATGCAATCTAATGTTTTTCTGAAATGTACAGGTGATATAAATTAGAAAATACCCCACGGTATTATGCAGCATAAAGGACACAAAAGGAAAGACTGATTTGGAAGTGCACACAAACTAAAGGAATACCTGATTAACCTTTCACTGACTCCTGGTCCACGTGATGCAAAGCTTGCCTTCCTCCTAGAGTGATGGCTTTAGAAGAAGATGTTAAATTTAACCTCTGGCGCAATGATAAATTGACAATAAAAAATTCAATGGCTTGGTAATTACCAATCACTTTGGACATCGGCAACATTTTTCAGTTCTGTCAGTGCTCATTGGCACAAAAGCTTCAGCTGAAATTCTCTCGATCTCCCTCTTTTTAACTTTGTTTTCATGATGCAGATTAAATCTGCCACCCTATTACTGATTCATTTTCCTAATTTTTCATGTCTGCACCATGCCCCAGCTGCACTAGGCTGATAATTGTGGAGCCCAGCCCTGATGATTAACATCAGAAGAATTAATTATGCCTGCCATTAAAATTCCAGGTTGCACATGGTGATCAAGAAAAATTAAGTTTCTCTAGGCCTCTAAATCATTTCACCTTTGAGGAGAATGATAGTGACTCGACAGCTAAACTGCAGCCTGTGTTCCAGAAAAGGTCTAAACCACACACCCTTTGTGTAATTCCCCAAGTTATTCTTACTGGTTTATTCCACTTGCTAAAAAGATTTACTGTTCTCAAATAAAGACAACTAAACTATCTAGCTGATTGCTTGGTTTTAATATAAACAATCTTTTTTTGCTCCTCTCTAAGACTCTCTGAGGAGTATCTGTTATAATAATTTCCAGGTCAAGGCATCACACAGAGAATGGAAGATCCAGGAACAGAACTAATTTCATAAAATTGGTAGATGATTTCCTTTTGTCCCAGTTACAAACTGAAGGGAAATTATGATTTTAGGGTTACATAAGGACAATGATTTTCTCAGAAATAAATTGATAATGAAACAAAACCAGATTCCTAAGATCTTTAGGCTAAATGGTAATGAGTAAGGAAAAGCCTGTTGACTGACTCATTTCGAAATAGACTTTCGCATGTGAAACTCAAAACATTTTCAGTCTAGCCTAAGGTATGATATTTACTAGAGCCATAAAGAGTAAGATGATTTGAGTTTATCATGTTATTTTTCCACATTATGTTTCATTTTTAAATTACCATAATCACGTATATTACAGGCTTGGCTTAGAAGACTGTGATGAGGAGTCATATTTTGATGAACACATGTAAAAATAACTTATTTAAAATAATAAATATCACAAAGAATATGCATAAACTATGGACCATATCTGGTTCCCTTCCTATGTTTAGGCAATACCACCACAGCAAAACTATTGTAGATGTTCTTGTTAGCTTTTATAGGTGACAGATTTCTAGAATAAACTTAACAGAATTGGATCAAAGAGCAGCACAAAAGCAATTATCTTCCCTATAAAATATGTTATAAAATGGGAATACTCAGTGCATTTAGAGATTAACTTCTACGGGAAGTCATGTGCATGGCGAAATAAGAGAAAGACCCTTCAATTTAAAACTTAAATCCTCGAGTTTAACATGAACATCACTGCTATAGCTCAAGGATATTGTATTCTATATAAAATAGGCCATTTAGAACTTGTGAGGACTTTATTGCACTCTCTCACGAATGACAACTAGCACAGTATTCATGATTAAATGAACATTTATTGTATTTGTAACAGTATTCCAGGAATGCCATAAAATGAAGCATGAAGTCATCCATTTAAACATTTTTAAAACATGTCTTAACTAAAAGCATTGAAAGTATCTCCTTAGAAGACTTATGGTTAAATCCAAAACCTTTTTCTTTCTGCCCCAGGGCACATATAACTCAAATCTACCAAGACTTTTGGCAAATCACAGATGTCTCCCCAGAGATCTAAAAAAACAGTCAAACACGTTGTCAAAAGCCTATGAAATAAGGTGAGAGAAGTCTGAATACACTTACTGGTCTTGTCTGTTTCTATCATCTGTGAAGACAGAGCAAATGGAGACCTAAAAGGGAAAGACATGACAAAAAACATTAAGAAATAGACTCAAAACACTGGTGTAAGATTGTCAAATTAGACTAGCATTCAGAACCATAAATGCTATTTTTAGCAAGCATGACTGTCAGTCAATATATTTAGGTCATAAAAGGTTAATCACAGATCTAATTTTAAGACTTCAAACAGAGAATGAAAATTAATTGTACTGTTTTTTGACAAATCTAAAAAAATTATTTCAAATGAATTTATGATGTAAATACATGAATGTTCTATCACAATCAGCACAGTATGAGCTCTGGGAGAAGATTACTTTCAATGACACTACTCTTAAGGATGCCAAATTTTGAAAATAGCTTGAAAGGTTATTCTGGGATTAAGGTCTAGGATGTGAAAGATGGAGATTAATAAGTTCCATTTTCCCTAAAAAGCTTTTGTCTAGTTGAACTTACTAGTTCATAGATGACTCTTGCTCCTACATATGTACCCAGAGTACTTTACACACCAGTCAGCTGGAATACAGCAGATGTTTAAGAGTCAAGACAACAGCACCAGCATTGTCCTCCCAAGCCACAGAGTTAATACCCTGTCCAAATCCAGATTCCCTCATTTAGGGGTACTTGAACACAGTGTTTGACTAATTATTGTAGTGAACTGACAAAAAACTTCAGTTGGGGTCTTTAATAACCTCTTTTGGCTGTAAGATATTTCAGTTCTGAATTTCTAAGCTTTGGGTAATGAAAACATCTATTTGAAACTTGACCCGTTAGCACAGGGGGAAGGGAAGAGGAAGGGGAAAGTCTTCTTGCAGAAAGAATTTTACAGAAGTACAGATACAATTATGTTATCATCTGAAATCAGAGAAAGTTCTGCCAGAGTGTTGTCCAGATGCTAAATCTTTCAGCCTAATGGAGAGCAGCTACAAGAAGTGGCACTGCTTTTTGTCAAGTGGTATTCACAACCTAGCTGGGAAAAGCCTTGTAAATACTTTAGGATTAGTCTGATCAGCTCTAAACAACAAAAATAAGCCATACTTCATTTTGAAATAATTTTAGAGAAATTTAAATTGAGATTCAGTCATCAGAAGTCGGTGGCTCTGTATGACATGTATTAGATAAAGAGGTATCTGCTGTTTTAAGAGATAAAATTACTATTTTTAATTGCTAAGCCTTTTTTACCCCCACCCCTCCTAGGCAAACACCATCTACCACAGAAAAATTATTTTGTATTGTCATTTATGATCATCTCCTGCCATCCTTTATCCTGACTTATTTTGCCTATTCATTCCAATTGCATGATAGGTGAAATTAGTTATTACCAGAAATCATTACTGTTTGGGTTTTAACCTTTTCTGGTAATTCCCATCACCACAGCTGTTTGAAAGCCTTTGCATCTGCCATCCAAAATTCTGTTAATGTGGTTTTCTATAATATCACATTACAAACTTGCACTAGTTATACAATGTGCTCATCTTTGGTATGAAAATAATCCCAACAGCTATCATGTGTACAAGATCTGCCTAAAAAGGACAATGAGGTTGTCAGACTAATCTCCTGTGCACCTCCTTTTTGTGATCTTTTTGGTGTGACTACTATTCTGATTTGAGCATCCATTTGAATATAGTCTATTAACAGATTTTAAATTTATTTATTATATATTAGCATGAACATGACCATGAACTTGAACAAACTGTGACGGGTGCTATAAAATTCTACCTTTACCTCAAGAGTTCACTTTCCAAGACAAGACAAGTGAAAATGGAGAAAGACAAGAAAAATGGAAGTGAAAATGGACAAGACAGATCAATGGAGAAATACTAGTCAGTAATGAGGCTGGATTTATCCCCATGTCATTATACATTTTTTTGGAAGCCATTACAAAAAAAAAAAAAAAAAAAAAAAAGAAGAAGAAAAAAAAAGAAAAAAGGAAAAAAGGATTTGAGGAGAATAATTTAAAAGCATATTTTTAAACAGCATAAGAATCATGTCTGTTATTGTTATACACGCAAGGAAATAGCAAGAGGTGTTTTAGCACTGATATTTTAGCACTGATATTTATTCTTTGATGTGTTTCTCCCTTTCATGTCATCTATGTACTTTTGCAACTCCAAATCTACATTTATCTTTCCCATGCTGTCAATGTGACACTCATGTCACTCCTAGACTAGTCCCAACAACACATGAACATGTAAGAACACACACAGCACAGCAAAGAGTTAATTTCGAGGTGCTGCCTGGAGCATGGATTCCTGAAGCCCAACATAGGCTGCCATGCTTCACTGCAACTGGTCCTGTGCCCACCAGCTAGGATGTATTAGCCAGAGTTCCAGAGGAAAGCACACCTCCTGATCATTAATTCTGCCCCACTGCTGCACTTGTCAAACAGACTGGGAGCAGAATGGAAGTTAGACATGTCTCCATCACTCATGTATCTCAAGGCAGTTGATGTCTCTCTATTCTCATACACAAATCCGGTGTGCCTCTCGTGGTCCAAAGTAGTTCCGCAGGTCTGATTCCAGTGTTTGTCCTGAAAATTTGCCATACTTTTTGATCTGTATCAACTCAGTAACAATCAGAGACAACATTTAAGTGTGATGCAAAGATCATGGAGGGCAACAAAGGGAAATACACTTTGAATTCTAACAGGCTTACAATTACATAGAGATGTGGAACCAATGTAGCTGGACATACCTGTCTCCAATATGAAATAAAAATTGCTTCTTCAATACAGGCAAAGGAGAGGAAAGGCCTTTTTCCTTTAATGCTGTTGAATGCCAGTTCAAGTACTCCAGTCTTCCTCACACAAATAACCACTGACTCCAAGAAGATAACTTGTGTTTCTAACGATAAGGTTTGCAGTGTCATTTACTATTAGAAAGTTTAAAAGAATAACTAGCATTTTATACATACAAATTCTGGGCTTATTTTTCTATTGATCACAATGAAGGGTACCAGTTTAAATAATTCCAGACTTGTTTCCAGTCAACTCTTAAATAAAGAAAATAGGATGATTTAGTGTACATCTTCAGTTCTATGCTAATCAGATCTGGGGTCAATCTCCCTGCCACTGTAATTTAACTTGCAGCATATCTGCCTGAAACATAACACAATGCATTCAGCATGGATTTTTCTATGTGTAAATCCAAAAGCACGTATACATTTAAACACATACCAACAAAGTTTTGCCACATATTTATGGGGCATTTCTAATCACAAACTGCCTGAGGATGCTCAGGTGTCAGGTCCTTTCCCAATAATGTTCCAGCAGACCAGCAAGCTTGCCTGACTAATGTAAGTCCTGAGATGACTTGTAGAAACTGGCAGATTATGGTGCAGCAGCCTGTTACCATGTGAGTACAACAGGCTGGTCCCTGCAAGAATGTTCTGGCTCTGTGGCTGCCATCCTACTCATCCCAACTGTTAAACTGCCAGATGTAAGTAGGTTTCCATATTACAGACCGCTTCCAACTCTTCATTCAGGGAAAAGGATCTAAATTTGGAGCATACATTTTCTTTCACCACTTAAAATCCATATTTATAGCCTGATTGGATTTGATCCTTTCTCAAGGATTTCAATGTTCTAAAGAAGTTTTAAGTCTTCCTACTCTCAGGTCATTGTCTGATTCTACCATCTTTCACCTGGCATGTCCAGGAGAGCACCCAGCTGATTCAGATGACAACTAGAGCTGGCTGATATCACTTCCATGGCTGCTACAGTCCAAGGAGATTGTTAATTTTTTGGGGCGCAGATGGCCATTTCTGCAAGGCAGGGCAATGTTCACATCCCAGAAAAAAAAGGTTTAAGAACACAGAGCTAATCTTATATTCCTGATACACTTACAACTTGCTAATCACATTTTATACAATTTAATACAGGTTCATGAAATCTCATGCAACTGGTCAGAGACAAGGTTCTTGTGCTCCAAGTTTAACAGTTAAATTATATTTAAGAACAGGTTTTTTTCCTCCAGTTTAAAATTTGATTAATTAACTGTCACTACTTGCACAGGAATCTCTTTTAAATGTAAAAAGTAAAATGGCTGTTACTTGGGTCAGCCCATTTTGTCAGCAAGATCTGGTGGGATGATTCACACAAATGAAGATGTGGCAAAATATATCCACAACATTTTCAATTTCAAATCTCCAGAGAAGATTTTGCAAATAGCAAAGTACCATGAAGTAATTTTTCAGCAATAATCAGAATAAGGATAACTAAATGGGAAAAAATCCCACAATATTTTTTACGGAGCTACACTTAAAATATTACACTCCGCAAATAATGATATTGCTTAAGAAAAAACTAAACAAAAACCCCCAACACCAGAAGTAGTGATTAATAACATTTCAGTTTGCTATGCTTTCATTTGTTGAGGACCTGCTACCTTGGTCAATATTCCACCCCTGGAGATTTCCTTTTCACATGTTACTGGTCTATTCTTCAGGTTTGGAGAACCAGGCACCAGTTTTAAACAGTATCTAATTCCTTCCATATTACAATGTCAGCTATGTTTCATTATAAAATTCTTAAATATTGGAAAATTAGTAACCATGCTCCATATGCTATAAAAGAACAAAATTAGCAAATCTAATGGCAATCGGATAATTTCTGGTTTAAGCCTGGAATTTACAAAAATCTGGCATTCACTGAAAATGCATTTTTCTTCTGTGAAGTCTGCATGACTTCTGCACTAGCTTTCCCTTATCTGACCTTCCATAAAATATAATTACATTTTCCTAAATTATATGTTTTCATATTCTTTGCAATTTTGTTAAATCTTCTGGAATGCAAATAGATCTAGAAACTTACAAAACATCCTCACATTTTCTGCAGTGACTACTAGGCTCAATTCCTTGAGGGACTGACAGAAGAAAAAAAACCTCCTTTCTCATGTCTGTTTCCCCTCATCCTTATACCCAGTGTAACCAGGAGCAGTCAAAGGTCAGGGGACAAATGAGAGCTACTCAGCTAAGTGAGACTCTGCAAGTGACAAAGATAAATTGATATGCATGTGGGAAACTGGGATGAATGAAAAATGGAAAAGATGCTCCCACTGCTCTGGCACCTGTAACAGAAGAAAGAAAAACACATACCTTACTATCTGTGTCAAAACTGATCACAACATTTCCACTAAGGCTGGGAAAAATAGTGTGACATCTCTTGAAAATCAGAGGAGTGGCATTTAGGTGTTTTCACAGGTTTTACTGAGACACATAACTTCCAGGTTGCAGGATATATAGCAAAATAGGTCATATACTTGAAATACCACTCATACATCAGGTTTTCTGTTGAAGAACTGCATATTCACATGCAGACATGCTTTCGCAATTTTTCTGCAAGCAACCTCAGCTGAGGACCAAAGCTGTAAATCTCACTGTCTCAATCTGTTCATGAAATTTGCAGGACTTCATGATTTTAATATGGTCCAAATTTCCAAAACTCCTTTTAAACTCAAAAATTTTGCTGGAGCGACAAACCCTTGGCGATTCAGCTGTGTTCAAGATTTGATTCAGCTTTAATTTAATTAAAACAACTTTGCTCTTCATTACTTGATACGTTATTGCAAAGCTTTGTACTGCTTTTAAGAATTGCCTCTTTCTGTGAGATTTGACTTCAGTAATTCGGGTAGAACTCCAAATGATAAATAACCTGAATATTGAACAAATGGCAACATTTCACTCATGCAGAGCAGGAAAATTTAGCCCCCATGGGTTATATTACAGGAAACTCCTTAAATCAAAATGTGGACACTCAATATTGAGGTGCATAAACTATAAGCTTTATTGATCATGTCTCTTGTGACTGGGCACTCCTGCCATGCTAGAGACATAATTCTGCATGGGACTGATTTCCTCCAACTTTCACTTAAGAGTGCTCAGCATATAAAAATATAATAAAATCCTGTTTGTGCGCACATGTATCTCCAAAGAGCATGTGGAAGCATTCTCAGGGCTATTCTATTTCTTCAGCTCTTCTGAAATCCTGGTCAGGCACCTAAGAATCCTGAAGGAAATTAATGGGTATGTTTTACAGTGGAGGAGGTTGCCTACTTGGCACAAACTGCAGTAAAAGTATGAAATGTTTTCTGATAAGATGCCAATGCCATTTTGCTTTCTGATCCAGTACAATGCTTGTAATCCATTCTTACATATTTGCATAATTTTATTTCTATCAGTTTGAGAGACTATTTACCTGCCATGTATGCAGTGATGCTGAGTAGCTGCAGGAAAGGAGAGCCAGCGGAGGGTGAAGGGAGATGCCAAGGTTATAAACCATTGTTTATATTTACAATCAAGCTTCACTTTCAGGGGAAGCTTCTCTAGCAGACATAGGTGCAAATGCAGTGTCACAGCTCTCTATCAGGCAACACCCTCCCTGGCCCACTCCTGTAAATTCTCCACAGTGGCATGTTTTATTGCCCTGGAGACACAACATGATGGCTATTTATTTAATTGCTTGGGAAGCCCAGCCAAAGAAGGGTGTCTCATGTTTGGCGTGTTAGTTTCCTGCTTGCAAATTTACAATTTAGCACCGTTTGGGTTTTCAGAGTCTCCTTGTTAAAAGTGCGAGGGGCCCATTTCCCCAGATGAAGCACAACTGCTTTGTCTGCCTCCAAGCAGCCCAAATCCCCCAAAAGGCACCGAGCAGCAGTGCAGCCTGCTTGAAAACTGCTGTGTCTCACCCCTTCAGCCACTGACTAATATTTGACACATTCTCCAAGCAGAGCTTTAGATCCAGTTTGGTGTTTTCTCTATCCTGTCCTTCCCTCCCCTCCTCCTGCCTGGTTCTGTAGACAGACAGCCACAATGCTCAATAGAAGCATAAGTCTTTAAACTGAAAATGTCATCACTTAGGAATACAAGAGAGTGGTATGTGTCATGTATGTCTGCAAAATGCAGTTGCTGTCTGTTACAGTCTGTAGCAACTTTTAAATCTGTCATCACAGCATGAATTTCATGTTAAGCTCCTTCCCAGTGCTTTAGCCAGGAAGTAAAGGGGGGAACATACTGTATCATTTATGGGCATGCTGGTGCTGGGTCAACCATGACATCACTCTCCACTCCACTGAGCTGTAATGAGGTGAAAAGGCAGCTTTAGAACAACATAGCACTTTATTTATTAGGAAAATTTAAGTGTGTGTGTATTTCAATTTATGATAAAACTGAAAACAAAGGTTATGGACTATAGCTCTCCTACAGCCAAAAGTAAGTAGGGGAGGGAAGGCATTTTGTAGATGATGAGAGATTTAATGCACACTAAGCACAGAAGATTGAAAGTTCTCAGCAGGCTGAAATCCTGTACTGACAGCCCAGCCTATTAGAGATGGTACACAGCACGTTTTGCTGCAATCAAATTGTACTGTGCACTTTGATCAGAGCATGTCACTGAGCCGAGTTGAGACCACCTAACATCTTCAAATTCCAAAGGACATAGGCATAAAAACTGAGAACAGAGGAAAAATTTTGTGAGGTTTGGAGGCTAAAAGAGACCTTGATTGCAGAAGGCTCCCTAAAAACCTGCAGTGATTTTTAAAGCAACATTGAGAAGCTGGGCAGTTACATCTATCCAAATTAATGGCTGAAATATAAGATGGACTTTTGTACTTTACAGTAAGGATTGGTTTGGTTTTGTTTTTCAATCACAGCTGGAGATGGAACAAAAGTAGTATAAAAAAAGGGAGAAAAGCACAATGCAGAAGAGGTCTGCTCAGATTTGCAGTTAATCACTCTTGTTCCTTTTTTTTCAACTACGACCATATTATTTTTACCTCAGGCACAGCACCAGCAGCTGGCTTTCTTGAAAATCACTGCAAAAGCATCACTGCTACTAACCTCCCTGTTTTGAACCTTGACTTGCTTCTGAAAAGAACATCCCTCTGCCAGCTGATCACCAGCCTGGTAATCCCATCTCCCTTGGCACACACAACAAACCCCACATCCAGAGCATTAAAAGAATACTTTCAAAACACTACATGCAAGCTGGATTATTCTGTCTGGAAAATCTGAACACTAAGTACCAGGTCTATGACATAATAATAATAAACATAAGTACTCTACTACCTATAATTAGAGGATTATATCTAGATATCTAACTGAAAAATGCAGTTTGATATTGAAATTCTTCTTTCCTGTTACAACATATTACACTTGAACAGCTCCACTCCCAAGAAACAGCCTGAAATTGGTCTGTAGCTAGAGTTCTAGGGTTCCAACCTTCCTGAACATTGCAGACTTCTGATACATAGAAAATGTCTGAACAGTATTTGGTGGAAAACAATCCGTGAAAAGCCCATCTGGAAGAGACAGTGTCAGCCCCTGAAAAGGGGTGTTCTTTCTTTGAAATTAGTGGTAAGACAATGTCTCAGCATGGTGCTAACATACAATGCACTGCTTGAGTTGTGCTTTCTCAGGTGAAATATAAAACTACATTCCTCAGTGTTCACAGAGGTTTAAGAAGCCATGATGCAAAATCAAGTGTATAATTACTGACCAAACTCTCACATGGGGGAATAAATACTGCAAAGTATATTTATCCCAATAAAGGAAAAATTATAATTTAAAAAAAATTATTTTATACATGTATCAGGCAAATGTCTTGGGTATTTTCAAGATCGTATTTCAAAAGGGAATATCTACCTTTTAGGAAAAAGGGATGAAGTAGGCAGAATGGACAGTTCTCTTCATTTCTGCCAAAAATACCTACTAGATGGAACCAAATATTTAATAAGTTGCAAGGTCTACATTTCCAGTTATGCTCTACAATGTATATATAACAGAGCTGCGTGAATGGGGCACCTTATGCAGTAGGCAACTCCTCAATCCAAATGCAAGCAAAACCTAGATATCTTTCACTCTCTTTTTGTTATTTTCTTTATAGTTTTGGATAAGTTTAACCCCATCACGTCTTCTTGTGTTTCCTCTCCTTTCTAATTAGGTTTGATCTATCTATGGATTTCCTTACTTAGGAAGAAATGTCTAAAGATAATTCCATGAATGTGAAATCTCTTAGTACACCACTCATTCTTAATGTCTGTTTGCCTTCTCAGTGCACATTTAAAAAAACAATTCTGAAAAACTATATGAGGAATCCAATACTTAAAATATTTTTATTTAAATTTGATTTGTAAAACTCACTCTGTACTTCCTCTCACATGTGTTACTTGTTTCCAGTACAGCATGAACCAACAGTAAACATTGTTTTTCATCTCTAGCTGTGATGGAAAGCGTCTGGAAGACAAAAGATGACTGAGAAAAATCAAAACCAAGATTATACAGCATGATCCAAATTCATTCTTCATATGTTTCCTCAAATGTTGACCTAAATTGAATTACAGTGTGAGTCTGGTGCTCTATCTGCATTTCTTATTAAATTGCTCACTGTTAGCATCTGCCTTTCCATTATACCTTGTGGCCTTTCTTACTCATTAATAACCTCACCATATGCCCCAAGTTCAGTACTTCCTCCACTGAATTTATTTTGCCATTTACAGATTCTTTAAACGTCTTTCAGTACGTGAAATATCTTTGTAGAAGACAACAAGAATAGTTCCTAAATTATCCACTACTTGCATGATGCTCTTTTCAACAGGTAGCCCTCTGTATCTGTTATTTCAGCCCCCCTCAGCCACACTGAATAGCAGGGGACTCCCTATGAATCTACAGTCTATAGAAAGGAACAGAGAAAAAAAAAAAACATTGTCACTCTATTAATCCAGAATGAGCTACTCCTGAGTACTCACTAACAGGTTTGGCTACTCCAGCTCAAAGATTTGTAGCAAAATTTAAAAACAAAAGGAAAAGGACATCAAAGAAACTGGGACATGGAGTGACTTCACAGAAATTATCAAATAGAGCAGGATTCTTTGCAGGATTCCAGGGCTTAAAGCCCTGTCTCTGAGAAGACATGAACCTAGGTATAAAAGTCAGAATTTGCATGAAGTGGGTGAAAGGCATTCTTTTGTAATACAAGAATTAGACAGTATCAAGTTAAAACAGTTCTAAGAATGCACACTTTTACTAGCCAAATAAGACACAAGATGCCAGGAAAGCTGGAGAAGTACACCATTTTAAAAATCAGCTAGATATTTTCTTGCGTGAAAAATCCATCCAGGGCTATTGAGCATAAAGATATCACCTTTGCTTCATAAATTCCTAGCGCTGTACATCAATGAAAACCAGAAGATAGAGGATTATCACTGTATGTTTGACCTAATCTCATGCCCTTCCCTAGGCAGGTATTAGTGACTACTATTGGATGAAATCTGGGCTCTCTAGGCTGACAAAGGAACCGCAGTAATGCTAGCAGCAAAATTTAAAATCTCATTGTCTGGCACAGCTTACTGCCTGTGCAACGGAGTTAGAAGAGAGAATGTGTGCTTCTGCCCCAGCTCCTCTTGGCTCCAGCACTAAACTGAGCTCTGGAACAAAACACAGAACTGGATCGAGTGTCTCCTGTGCCAGCAGTGGCATGGAGCTGGCGAGGAGCTGCAGAGGCTGCTCAGCAGTGCCTCACACAAACGCTGCTCTGACAATGTCTGCATCGTGTGGCTGCCCCACTGCAGAGTGCTCTGGCTCCCAGGCACCACGTCTGCCTCATCTCAGCCCTGCTGCCTGACACCACAGACCTTCTGAAAACACTTCACCCACGGTTTTTCTGGGCTCACAGATGGTTCCCCTTTTAATTTTCTAATATTTCTTACAGTGCCTTATAACCTGCGCAGAAAACGCTGAACAGGAAGAATCAGACAATGAAACACAATGGAGGAAGATGCCAAATCAGTCAAAACCCCCACCCTATCCACACACAATCAGTGCCAGCTGTAGTCCAATTAAACTTAATCTAGTCACATGCTCATGTGTTCCTCAGAAATTAGAGGAAATCAATTCAAATGCTAATGAGAAAACCCATAATTTATTATCTGCTGAGGAATGCATGTTACATTAATTTTAACTGTAAACAATTATTTTTATTGCAAGATTAATTACACCATCTTACACAACTTCCTTTTTTCATATTTTTTGAAGGAATTAGTTTTCTGCTCCTGTTTTGTTGATCTGTCACAATGTTTTAAGCCTGGAAAAGCATAATTAATTTAGGAATACCACAAATGTGGTCTCCATTCTTCTGTCAAGGGAAAGTAGAAAAAATGTCTGGAGCAAAATATGGAAAGATCTGTTTGAAACTTATGACCTCAACAAAAGTACAAGAGCTGGGAAATAGTACAGTCATTATTGGGAGTCCAGAGCTAAAAACATAACACGAGACAAGAAAGCCCAGGTAAAAGCAAAAGAAAACCTTCATGGGTATTAATCCAAAATGAATGAAAAATAGAATTTTGAGTTAACCCAAAAACGTTATTCAGTTGAATGAGAGGTTTGCTTTAATTTTAGTTGATCCCTTTTTGTGTGAGTCTTTCTTTTCCTCTGTATGTAAAAATAAAGAAAAAAATCAACTTCATTACACAGTGAGGAAGTAACAAAATATTTTATCAATAAATACAAGTAAGCAATTGGAAAAGCAGAAGCAGGAAAGCCTGTATTGCTTACTGACCAGAAGTCCTACTGTTTTATTATAATGCATGTGTACACAATGAAACATCTGCATTATAGCTGAAGTTTACTGCAGCAATACAGAGAAAAATGATAATAATTCAAACAATATTTATTTTCTTAGTTTCTATACTTCATTTTTTTGTTTGAAAAGCTTTCTCTAATCTCAGAAAAATGTCAGTGATAAAATGCTTTTTCCTAAGCAGCCCATTATTCTTTTTATGTCTTCAGCGTTTAACACTTACCAAAACAAAAATCAAAACCAGAAATGCATTGAAGGAGTTCATTTAATGGCTCAACAAGCAAGAAGACCATCCAATGAGTAGTTTCATTTCACATTAATTTCTAGGAGTTTCCTCAGTACAGCTAAATCTGCACCTGAGGTTTTGGGGATACAACTAAATGGGAGCTTTTTCTTGCCAAGTATTTTAGTGCTACCTTTGGCCACATTACTTTATAAGAAACATGACAAATGTAGCTCTTTTCTTCCTTGCAAACCCTTTGCAAAGCTGATTTGCACTTGCAGCAATTAAGTACTCATAATGTATTCAAACAAGATTTTAACTATATTTGACATGGGTATAGTTTTAAAAATTGCAGTGTTTCTTTATTCTTGTCATGTAGTCATTAAATGCAATCATATGTATATATTTATAATAATGGTTAGCACATCTTTGTTGAGAAAAATAAAAGTGTAACATTGCAAATAACAAAACTGAAAGAATAACAGATAGCACTGTTCTGTACAGTGCTGTTCAGATGCATATAGTGAGAAAGATAAGACTATATTCAACCTACAATCTCTAATACAAACAGAATATATTCCAATAAATATTCACCAAAAGTATCTGAGGACAAGTTTCAGAAGGTTGGGCAGAATGAACTGTTTGTCCCCAAACTGTGGTTTTAGTATTAAATCAGACCACTATGTTATAGAGAAACAGAGGTCCCATTTACAAGAGCTGCCAAGTTAACATCTGAGCTTAGCAAACATATCCAAATTTCTCAGTGTTTCTGTCACTGTCTTTACCTAATTGCACACAACTCAGTGTTTTTCTTCAACTTTGTGATTAAAAAAAGCACTGGTTTAAAAAAATCTGTGTGAAATCGTGAGTTGTCAAGCAGCCTTGCTCAGAGTGCAAAGTTAAAAGCAAACAAAGGGCACAGGAACTCCAAACATCACCTGTGTTTGAATGTTGCTGGACCTATGCCCTGGCAGACTGAATAGTTCAGCAGCCATCAGAATTACACTTTCCCTGCTCTAAAGCACCTTTGTTTTTCTGGGTGAAGCTGAATGTGGCTATGTAATTTGTTGCATTTGTTAAAGGAACTGGATGCATCACAGTTGCAGGTTCATCATTAATACTGGTTAAACTGCAAACCTCTCTACAAAGTAATAAAGCAAATGGAGCATACTAGCATATATCACATATATATTAGGAACCAGTGCTGTTGCCATGATGCTCTGATTAAGCAGTACAGTCTTCATTCACACCTCATGCTGCAAACCCCACATACCAGTAAAACCAGAGAATGTGATGAAGCTACTCCAGATCCCTTTCTTCTTCTCATACTGCCAACATACAATGACCAAAGGAATTTTTCCTTGGCACAGGGTACTGTGTTGCCCTAGCATGTGTGTACCAACACTCCTTCCTCCCAGTTTGCTCAAGCAATGTCTGCAGTTCATCCTGACTAGCACAACCTTGGACATCTGTTCTTTTGACACTTTTCACCAATTAAAAACAGTGCTGACACTTTCCAGGAGAAGGATGCAGGATTCTTCAGAGTTATTTTGCAGGACAATAATAATCCCTAGAATTGTAGGAGTGCCATCAAAGAAGACCTAAGGAGAAAATGGAACCAAAACACTAATTCTGTTAAGTAAAAAAACCTAAATATAAGTAGTGAAATTTTATATTTCAAAATTTTATAGTTCAAAGACAGAGAGAATTATTAGATGCTTACAGCTGGTCATTTATTAATCAGAGGCCATTAAGTATCATTCAAATAGCCCATCCAGCCAAAATATTTGACCCCATGGGGGTATTAAAGTACTTGCTGAGGCAGAAGGTAGACAAGCACAAACAAGAATCCAAGAGAGAAAACTTCAGTGGAGGAGGGGAACTGATGAGGTGAGACATACCCAAGTGGTCTCAGCAAATGAACTCTAGCCTGCCCTATTGAGAGCCTTCCCCATGTGGGCTCTGAGTGCATTCCCTGGCAGACATCAGTCAGTCTAACACAAGGACAGGAGCAAGACAAGCCAGCCACATCCAAGAGGATTCTCTGTGTAACAGAGCCCCAGCTCACATTAGCTGGCGTCCCACGTCTCGTTATGGTCAGGCGCTACACCTTCAGAGGAAGCTGAAAACAAACAAAATCCTTGGATCTATATACTTAATTGGATGTCTGGGGAAATTTATTCTTGACTGGCTAAAGCTCTGAAGCTGGAGAACTCTTTATAACCATTGTCTTAATGCAGAGCTGGCTGTGTCACAAAGCAATGCACAAGCATTTCAGAGACAGCAATGCAAGCATTTCAGCTCTTGCTACAGTCCTAAAAGAAAGAAGGAACTCCCAGGAAAGAAAAGATAACTGGAAATCTTCAGCAATCCTTTCCAAAACTTTCACTACCCTCCCCACATATCTGTCCCTATAAACACACAGGTATTACAATTTCTTATTGAAGCTGGAATACTTTATTTTTTTTAAGAATCTCTAATTTCCCTTCCTTAAAAATCTAAGCAATTGAGGAGTCCTCCTGCTCACCTGGCAAGCAGTTTCTGCATCTAATTACTCTCCCAGCTTCCAACCATTCGATCTTGTTATGCTATGTCAGCAGGAGAGAAAAGCCCAATTATCACGTTTTTTCCATGGAAGGCTATCTGTGTGATTCTTGACCTTATCTCTAAGAAGCTGTGTAAGTAGAACTCCTTGCTTTTTTCTTGGAAGAATAAGGCTTGTTTTCCAGCACATGTATAATTTTCATGGGTTGCATTTGAACTCTCTTACTTCCACATCTAATTCTTGAGGTGTGGTCCCCAGAAAACAACACAAGCTTAAAAGTGATCTTGCCAATATTGTTTGAACTTATTTACTTTTCCAGGTAGTTTTCTTCTGATACAGCCAATGAAGCCTTTGGTCGTTTTGGCTACATCACTGACAACTCATATTGAAATAGTATTCATAAGGTACTACATTTTTCTAAGACTGAATTACTGCTTACATTTTTGACTTTTTTTTTTTTGTCTCGCCTACAGACTTTAGGAACTAATGCTTTTCATCATTGTCTAGGGTTTTTTTTGACAAAAATATTGGTATCAAAACAATTCTAGATCCCTGGAGAGCTCAACTGGAAATAAATCTACCAAATTAATCTCTCCCTTTACACAAATATGGTTTGATAGCTGTCATTAACCTATTTTTAATCCTTCTAATAAGTGTTTTGGTCACATAATGCAAGCCTTTTTTCTCAATAAAAATGGTTGAAGATAAAATATATGTGCAGACAACTGCAAATAATAGCTTAGCATTTACAAACTGGGCTTACATATGCTCCTTGTGTGCTCCACTTGAGCAGTAACCCAGGTTAGCTAAAGCCAAAGAGGATTAGCTGGGATGCTGAGGGCACCTTTGCAAGGGCCACCCTTGTGCAGAGCTGCAGAACTCAGCACACCTGACGAGGATCTCAGCTCAGATGGCTGCTGCACTCCCCATCTGCACACAGCTGCACCCAGGGCATTCCCCATAAGGGACTGCTGTCTTCAGGGCTCTGTGGCTTAGGGGTGCCAGTGATGGAAAAGCCTTCTAGAGCTACAAGGGATGCTTGCATGATGCAAAGAACCTCCCCACTACTCATCTGCCTCTGGCTTCTCAGAATCTTCTTCCTCAACCAAAGTCCAGTGGACTGGCATAGCTCCTTGTGTACAGTGCTATGCTTTCTAAATATTGCACAGTAAACTGATAAATACCTAATAAACCCATGTTGTTTTGGAAGCTATATTAATCACACAAAATATGACTGGCAGATTTACTCTTGTCCTGATCTACAGATGACTCAAGCGCAAAACTTTGTCAAAAGTTCAACTCTCAAATATTTATATACCTATTGAATGGTATTAAAATAGAAAATTGCCTGCTAAGCTAAAAGCTAGTGGCTAGCTATGCCCAGACACTTAATTGCTAACCTTCCCTTAAGAGACTTCTTATTTTGGAATGTCACCATTTGGGTAAATGTGTGAACAGAAAGCCTGGGTTTTTTAGGGTCATTTACTGCTTATCAGAAGCCATGATGAATATTGAGTAGCTGTACAGCCTTAGATGTGACAGTTACCTGTGTACTGCCATAGCTTCATCACAGATAATGTTTTAAGTGTTCTCAATGGAAAAGTGAATGTTATCCTGTGTGCAGGCTGATATCAGACCATCTGCAAGTGTAAGGAATTGTGCAGACGAATTCCTGCTGCATATCAGCTGATGAACATATAGATGAGTTTCCTCTGTGTAAAACGAAATCTTTCTGACTAATCAACCTTTGCATCTTGACACTTCAGTGGTATAGTATATACATCCTCTCAGCTCTGCCATCAGAATGTAATAAATCTTCCTGCTACTGTCATAATACTTTTCTCAATATTTATAGTTAGAAAAATTTAACTCTTGACTGCATGTTAAAAAAAATGGAGAGGATTGATTGTTAAAGTAAAAATCAATCTGAGGGTTTTGATGATTTAACAAGCTGCAAAACCATATAAATGTATCACAAAAACTTTGATTGATTTATAACTTTGTAATCCATCCCTCTTCATCTATTATCCTGTAAGTACTGTATTAACAATCATTAGCAGCAAGACGAGATAGAACACTGACATCTTCCTGACACAATATGACCATAACTGGAATCTTCTAATACAAAAATGCTTTTACCTGGCTATTAATAGTGCCCTTCACTAAAGATGGGCTGGTATTTCCAGTCGTATTGAACGCCTGAAGTTTGCTATCAATCCTGGAAGTGTCTGCTCCGGATGGTTGTACCTACCGGAACAATAGTGGAGTGCCAGCCAGACTACTGTATTACTGTTCTTACCAGCACATTCATTTATCTCTGTAGAAAGACAATAATTTAAAATTAAATCTATAGTGGTAAGGATTAAGTGGATATTTTTCAATATATTAGAATAAGAATCTGTCTCTTATCTCCATCAAAAATTTTTGTTGTTTTTGCAGAAGCTTAAAATTTTCCCATGTCCATGCAACCTCATGATCACAGGCACAGGCTAGGACCAGTACAACTCTTTGTACCATCACTCTGCTAGCACATTTTTCTAAAGTTTTAAATTTTCTCTGAAAAAGTTTGTACAGGATCAAGGAGCACATAGTCTCCATCAAAAAAGAATACCAAGAAAGATTGTCATCATCTTTATTTTAAACTAATTCTAAGCAAAAAGAACAATTTGTCACTAGTACACCAAAAAGGTGTGGATTTGTTCTAAAGATCATACAGATTATATACACCACGGAAGCCAGTGGTTTAAGCAATACAGAGAACAACTTGGGCCACCAGAATTTTTATTTCTTCCTATCCTTGGCAAACTTTGGATAGGTGTCACTTGTGCTAGCAATTCAGAAATTCTTTACAGAAGCAGGTACTGTGAAAGCCAGCCTAGACAACAGGCTGACCCAGGCAATTGGTGGTCCTGACAGACAGAATCCCCCCCAGCATCCTCACATCTCTTACTGCTGTCCATTTTCACCCCATAAACAGATGGTTTACTGCTGAAGTGCCTATCCTGGGCCAGTTTCTTATCTTGTGTATACTACTGTAAAATCTAGCACAACTCCTTGAATGATAGGGGGTCATTTTGCATTTATGATTGTGCAAATTAACACAAACTTTGTCATTTCTCTCTGCACTAAATATCCTCATTAACTTCAGTCTTGTTTTCAGACACAAAAGAAATCCATAATAATGGCAAGAACTACAACATGTTAGGACATTTAGAAATATATGGCATAATGTAATGTGGTCTATTATATAATACTGTACTGTATTTTTATATACATAATTCCCAAAGAAATTCCTGCTTCACCCTGTTGAGAGCCCAGCTACGCATAATTCTATGTCATCCTGCAAAATGCCTCCAAAAAGGCTTTGTCTACAGGAGCAGGATTGTGACCTGGATCCTCATGCAGGTGTCTAAGCCAACATTCTGGTGACAATGTGCCATTCCAGGTTCACATATTTGTTAAACTATTGTCTTACACTTTCTTACATGAATTTATTGCTGAATTGGTACACTGCAGTGCTGTTACACTGCAGCACATTCAAAACATAATTGTATTGGGTTTGTGACAGTTTAGGTAATGAGTGGGCTACAGCTTCCAAGAGAAGATGATAGAAGCTTCCTCCAGATATGACAGAGCCAACACTAGCCAGCTCCAAGGCAGACCATCTCTTACCAAGGCCAAGCCCATCAGCAATGGTGGTAATGCCCCTAGGACCACATATTTAAAAGGGGAGTAAAAAAAATCTGCAGAGACCAACAGAAGCAGCGAGAAGAGTGAGAATATATGAGAGGAGCAGCTCTGCAGACACCATGGTCAGTGAAGGAAGGGCAGGAAGTATTCCACATGCCAGAGCAGAGACTTCCCTGCAGCCTGTGATGCAGAGCATGAGGAGGCAGCTGTGCCCCTGCAGCCCATGGGGAAGCAGAGATCCACATGCAGCTCATGGAGGGCCCCATGCCAGGGCAGGAAGATGCCCCAAGGCAGCTGAGAGCCTGAGAGCAGCCTCAGAAGGAACCTTTGCTTGAGCTCAAGGTTCAAGAACTGCATTGTGGAAAGCATTGTCTCCTGTGAGAAGGACCCTATACTGGAGCAGGGGAAGGGAAGGGTGAGAGTTCTCTCCTAAGGAGGAAGAAGTGACAGAGATGTGTGATAAATTGACCATACCCCATCCCCCATTCCCCTGGGCCTCTGCAGGGAAGGAAGTAGAGAAAAACAGAGACAAAGTCAATCCCAGGTAGAAGAGAGAAGTAGGGGGGAAATGTTTTTAGGTTTCAGGGTTATTTCCCTTTATCCTAATCTGATTTGATTGCTAATAATTATACTAATTTCCCCAAGTCCAGTCTGTCTTTGTCCATGATGGTAATTGCTAAATGATTTCCTTCTGCTCTTATCTCAATCCACAAACCTTTCCTTATCATTTCTCTCCCCTGTTCAGCTGAGGAGGGGACTGATGTATATCATATCCTTCTCACACAGAAGAAAATATCTCTGGGAACTCTAAAATATTTTTCTCCATGGCTCCAGTAGGCCAAGAAATTCTTATGGGGAAATAAATAATTGAAAAGGCTGATGGGAAGAGACAGTATCCTCCTTGTATGTATACTCATTTTCTGAAGATCAAAACAGCTTCAGGCGTGAATTTTAAGATCCTCTTTCACGTCCTTAATATTATGGGAGAAGCTGGAAATGTCACCGCAGAAAACTAATATGCAGCTCATCAATGCCACTCTACCAGGCAGTAAGAGGGGAGTATAAAGAGTTATAATCCTGTTGAAACTGCCATTAGAGCTTCCATAGATCCCAAGGGTTAATTAAAAGATTGTCAGAAAATAAATTAAATAGGTATTTGGGACCAGAAAAAACAAATAAATGCATGAGAGCTCATTGGACATTTGCAAGATCATAAACTTTCCTGTATGAATACAGGACAGAACGGGATTGGTCAAGAAAAGCAAAGCAGGTATAATATTATGTAAGTACTGGGCCTGGCAAACCAAGAGGGGTATAAATCTCTTCAGTGAATCAACCTGCCCCAAAGGCTGTGATATTTAATTCCATCTCCATGTACCTCTTGCTTTCAGGCCCTCCTTACTCAGGCCCAGTTAAGGAATATTTCAGGATTTATCCCAGTCTTTCTATTTTAGATAAATAAAAATCAAACCAGTGCAATAAGGCACAGAGTCTTGCTGAGCACTGATTTCCCATGAAACGTCATGTTAGCTTATATTGTCCCTGGGTGAGTCTACTGCAGTATGGTATAAAGGATCTGTAGGACAACTCTGGGTCTGTAATCTTTTCACCAATGAACTTTTCACAGATTTCACCTTAGCCCTTTAGCAATCAAACCAGCGGCTGAAAACTGCACACTTGAATATTTATGAAATATCTTACTCAGCTACTTCTAGAGATGTTTTTCCTTCCATTGTGCTTTCTTTCTCCCAGAGAGCACAATGAAATAGACACTTTTAAAAGTTCTTTAAAAACATTGATTGGTTTAAACATTAAACTGTCACAAGCCTAAAATGAAATTTTATTAAATTACCAGTATATTGAAGACCATGGCCCAAACTAGAAGACAACTAAGTACACTAGCAGCATTACTGCATGATTAGGGTTAGCAAATTTGCAAGACTGTCTTAAGCATCTGCAAGAGAATTCACCATTCACAAGTGCACATGAATTAGTTAATAGCTCATATTATCCACTAATACCTAGGCAAGGATTCCTTAAAAGTTATTCAAGCACTTGTCTTACTCATGTCAGCAGCCCTCATTAAAGCTAATCCTACTAACAAAATGCAGTTAATGGATGTTTCTGGGATCAGAGGTTTGGGCATCTGTGGAAACATCTGCACAAATCAGCTGTAGGAAGAACCAGTGAGCTGCTGGTATGTTCACAGTCCCTTACTCCTGAAAGTGCTTTCAGAATCAGGTGCCTTTATTTCTAATAGTAGAAGACGTGTCCATTTCATTCTTCGTCCAGGTATTCCTTGCATTTTGAAATTACTTAGAAAATACTACTTTTTAAATATTTGCAGGTTTTACTATATGTAGTGGATAAACTGTACTACTACTAGTCCACTTCCACACCTCAATAAATGTCTTTTGTTTAAAATCCCATTTGCATTATGTAACTTTTAAAGATATATACATTCAGGTAGATACATATATTCTGTTCTTGACATATTTCTGTTTTTCTTTCTCTTTTGGACAGTTATTAAATGGTTATCTAACACAGCAAGAATAATTTTGGATGGAAAGAGTTCAAGGTTTCCAAATGTGCTATTTTATGTGCCACAGATTCTGTACAAGTAGTACATAAATGTTCTCATGGAGATGATGGAGATACTATAGATTGGAGAACCTTTAATTAGCACAAGGACAGCACACTCCACTCATTTGCTTATGGTAGTCAGAAGGAAATATTTTGTAAAATTTAAATTTCCTAAAAATACTTTACATATTTAAAATAAATAAAAGCAGTACTCTCCTACTGTAGGCATTGCAGACCTGATCTCAAAATCATGCAAGTGCCAGAAATTCTTTCCTTCTGACTTCAAGTCTTTCCAAAGCTGCCTCTGTATGAGTACACTTTCGGGATCTTCCTCTAATTACGGACTTGATCTGTAATCTGTAATACCAACTCACCAAACACTTTTTATGACAACTTACCACTACTCATGAGTAATCCTACAATAGTTTACAAGGCTGGATTGCAATCTTATAGACATGATTACCACAATGAGTACAATGATGCACTTCTCAATGTTATTTCTCATAATGCTGCAGAACTTCACACTACACCAGACAGGACCTGTACTTATGATGAAAAACCAAAGTATTTTGTGTATTTACATATAAAATTCTATCCTCTTCTGGCCCTTTCTATGTGAATGTCAGGCATGGGGCTGGCCAGGAATGAAGCACCACATTCCAAGTGTGATCCTTTTGTACATGAATATGGTATCTGCAAGCCCAAGGCCACCTCCAGCATGACCACACATTGCATTTCACCATGTACTCATTTCCTCAACTGTCTGGACCCAGAAAACACAAGAAAAAGCTCAAGCTCTAGGTGGAAGGCCTGTTAACTATTATTAAAACAGCAGAAGTCTCAAGAAAAAAAACTGTTTGCCAACAGACCACATACCTTTCTCAGCTCACCCAAATGCATGAAGCAAACTCCCACAAAGAATAAAGACTGCTGCAAAGCTCATGCCATTCCACTCCCAGTGCCTGATTTTGCTGTCCCTAAAATAAGCCCATACCAGCATGTGGCTTTTAAAATAAATACTTAAATCTCTAGCAAACCAAGACATTCCATTGCTTGCTCTCTGGGGAGAGGATGAGAGAATGACCGACATTTGACAGGTATTAGTCCCATTCCTTCATGAGCTGCTAAGCCCAGAACTGCAGTGATAAACAGCATTTAAGACCCTAAATATGATAGAATCATGGAACATAACCTGTAACTCCTGAGAAACCCAAACAGAGAACCAGCAAGGATCTCAAAATGTTCTGTTGAAATATGAAAATGTATAGAGGCAGAAAACACCAGTGTGATCCCTGCAGTATATAACTGCAATTCAACAAATAACATATATTTCAGATATTTTTATACATGGAAAACAGTGGCCTGCATTTCCTACTGAAATTAACAGCTCATAAATCCATATTCCCTGGCTTTGTGTTCTTAACTATCTCTCCAGAACCATTTGTTCTATCACAATAAGTTGTTTAGACCTACATGCAAGAAGATTTATGCCTAACAATAGTAAAGATGTAGATCTAACTTATTAGTCTAAAGCAATTTATTTTTCCGTGATCTTCACATGCTTTATGCACAGTCATGTTTAAGGAATGCACCCAGTGAATCTTTCCTGGAATATAATAGCAGAAGAGAACAGACTGTTCTACAAATAATAAAAAATACTTCAGTCTATTCAGAAATCAGCCTCAAATTGACAAAACCTAGAAAGCAGACAAAAAAATCACTTCTTCATAAAATAAAGATTACCCATACTCTTTTTCTTTTGTTATGAAGACTGACATATTGTGGTTTCTTGAATCTAACCATTGCTGTGCTTGAATTTACGTTACATCAAAAAAAAAATGAAATCTCCTCTCTAAAATAAAGCATACTGAAATATTACAATATGGTTTTTATTAGTGGCAGTGCCACTGGCCTACAGAGACCACTTTCCCCTATTTCCATGTCCTTACCACTTTTTCCCACTGTTCTCCATTTAGTCACCTTAGCTTTTTAGCAGTCTCCCTATGAACACACACCATGCTTTGTGGTATGCTATCTGATGAGACATATGCTTGTAACAACCTTCACTGCAGGGGTGATTGATGTTAAAGTGCATTATGGGGACTATTCTCTTTTAAAAACACAAATATATAAAATAGAAATATCATCTTAACAAGTCAATCTAAGTATGGCATCTAAGCAGAGGATATAATTGTTTGATCAACTCTAAATTAACTTAGTTTGTGGATCTGGGTAAAGTTCCACTCCATTGCCTATAAAACAAATATGATTATTTAAATAATAAAGGATACTGCCTTCAGGCCATTCTTGCCATACAAAGAAGTTAAGGGTAAGGTTGATGGTGCCAGGGACAACACAAATAATGGGATCAGATATAAATTTTTTACAGTAGCAGTAACAAACAAACTAAAATTAAGAATAGCAGTGGACCAGAATCAAACCTTTAGTTCCAAATGCCACTGAGCTTTAAACACCTGTGAAGTTCACATTTAAATTGTGGATAGCTTTCCTCTCTGGCCAAGCCAAAATCCCAAGGACAAACATCAGTGAACTTCACCTGAATGTGACTCCAGATACATTGGAGAACAAGAAATGTGCGCTTGCTACTATGCAACATATTTAAATACAGATTAAAACAAGCAATAGACCAACAAATGCCAGTGATAATAATAAGAAAAATACTGAGGACTTTCTTATGGTAAGCTACCCATCCAGTTTACAAATGAAAAAGGATGCTCTAAGTGCATGCCTCTGATTTTTGGGGGGAAGTGGTGTGGTGGGGAGAAAGGCGAGCAAAATTGAAACTAACCGTATTAAGAGGAATTTTTAGGCTAAGAAAGAATTGCAAGTGTTTGGGAAAAATAAACATAGAACCTTGTAAAATGCAAGTTTAATATATGGTATGGGGAAGGGAGGAAAGAAGGAGTTCTACCATATATTCTGTTTTGAGTTATTCAACAAATGCAGGGATTACTGCAAGGAAATCAGCTGGATGCAATTACATAGTGACAACCTGGCAGCCTCAGTATCGCTGGAGCTCTAAGATCAGCTAAGAGCTCCCCCTCAGTCCAGATCTCTCACATGCTGCTATAAGATTTTTGTCAAGCAAATTTCATTCCTTAATATTGATGCTACCACTCAAAGGCCCAAAACACATTTCTAACCATTCACATCTTCTGATCATTACAGTAAGGCTTTTGGACTTCTTTAATTTGGTTGTTTATATACACTTTGAATTTTTGTCAAGTTGCTATTTCACTAGAATCAGGTCTTCATTTCAATTGCTTTGGAGCAATTTCTGGATTTTTAGATGAACAGAAAATATTTTTATGTATGGCCTATGCCAAATAGATTAATGACATTTTATGTCACTTATGAGACATAATTCAGATTTAGAAAGTTAGCATAAAGCTGCCACTATTAACTCAGCATATATGCATCTATTATAGTGCAGGAAAAGAGCTAACACAACAAGTGTTCTAAATAAACAGCTAATACAACTTCTTTACATTCAAAAAATTATCTTTACCCCATATCTTTTTGCAAATAACAAAGTGTGCAAATATATACATGTCTGTATCTGTAGATCTGCTACCTAAGGAAAGATTCCAAGATTTTAGCAGAAATACTCATAGTGCATAGAAGATCAGATATGTTTGGATATGACAGCATATGAAAAACAGAATGAAGGAGAAAGATAAGTTGGGACATTATGCATGTAGTAAATAGTAGTGCACATAATCTTTAATGAAGATTTTTCAAGCAATGTATTACTTTTAGTAGAATGAAACTAAAGCATCACAGGGAAAACTGCTTTGACTTCAATGGCAGCAGAAATGATGAGACATGTGAGACAGACAGTATTTCTGAAGTTTGTTCATTCCCAAAAGGAATGAATCTTTTGGCTTGCAAGAATGCTGTATTAACACCATCTCAGTTAATACAAAAAAGGCTATGATTTTCCTCAGCTTCAACCGAGAAAAAAGCCTATTAATGGGTAAACTCATAACTGCCTTGTTTCAGACCCGTTTTGATCCTATACAGAATGTGCATTCAATGAAGAACAGACTACAGAAAATTCCCAAAATTCTTAAGGAATAATCACCAAGCAGCTCTTAAATGAAGAAAAGAAATTACTTTTTTTTTAATGGAGTGCGCAATTAAAGTGTAGGACTCACAAATATCTATGAATTCAGTGCTAATTAGATAAATTAGTGTCAGACAGTTCATCATCTAAGGACAAAAACAGTGCTGTTCAACAGCAAAGAAGGGCTCAGGTTTATCAGTTTGGACTTCCCATCAGCACACTGAGGAGAAGATGGACAGCAAAAGGGAGGATTCTGCAGGGGACAAGTGACAGACAGGGGAGATGCTGTGGTACAGGAAGAGAACTCAAGGGGGTTAGAAATTAGGAACCAGCAAAAGCCTTGTGGCAGGAGGCATTAAAACAATGAATCACATTCATGAAAATGCAGAATTCATTAAAAGCTGTTCCTTCATTAATTTTTTTACATATAGATAATGACTGAAGCATAAAACAATAAGTCAGAAATTAGAGCTCTTTAAGAGCAGATATTGAATGTCAAGCTCAAGGAGAGGCAGATTGACTTTTGTGTGGCATTTTTAATTCCTTTTTCCCCTTTGACACTGTTTCATTATGAAAACAGTTGAGCATGTGTGGATTAATGTACCTTTAACATATAAAGAATTACAGTCAAAATACAGATAACTCTAAATTACAAGTCCCATATTTATTACTATTCCTATCCAAAAAAAGACATTTTTTCAGTTAAAAAAATCCTTCTCTGGAGACCTTTTAATCCCATCAGTTATTACTTCATTTAGTGGTGTGACTTATCTGAGCATGCCCAGGGCCAGACAAATCTGCAGCTCTCTATACTGCCCCCATACAAACACCTTAAGGAAGTGACTGCCTCTTCTGCAGCATTCTTGAGAGCAACTGATGGATGATGAATATCATGGTGATGATGTTCAGATTATGATTTGCTTCTGTGAAGGTGAAAGATCCAACAAAGGTTCCCCCTCAGTATGCCAGGTTATGCTACCTAAGTATATTAATTCCTGTGAAATAGTACAAAAATAATGTAAAAATTTCATACTAATTATGTTTGTTGTTAGAATGATTAATAAATAGGCAGTATTTTTTTAATGAAGAGATAAGCACTCTAACTCAGAAAGCAGAAGACTAAGTCACTTAACATTTTTTAAAGAAATTACCAAAAAACACATGACCAAGCCAATGGAAATGTGAGAAAACCTATAGAAGGCCTTCATACTTTCAAGTATGTGTGAAGGGAGGCATGACCCTGATATGTGGAACAAGTATTGAGATGAAACCTGCACATTTCAAACCCAAGCAAACAAAACCCCAACTATATAACAAGAAAATGTCTTTGTGCACATATGGTTTTTGTTCTTCACTCTCCAATTCTGTCTCTCCTGTACAGTAGACTCAAAAGTGTATTCCTCCTCTAGGGAATATTTGTTGGCTTAGGTAAAGTCCTTCTGGACTTTTACTCAGAATTCAGGATGTGAAACAATAGAAGGTCCAGAACCGGAAGCTGAGTCAATATGGGGAGTTGTTGTAACCAACAGTTACAACTTGTGCTCACAATTTATCCTTGCCTTTTAATTACTATTAAAAGTATCATCCTATTTCCTTCCCTTCTTGTAAAGGCATAAAGTAATTGCCAGACTTAAAAGTCCATGAATTTCCCTGAGTATCTGAGGGACAAAATGGCAGACAGCAGCCCCTGGCATGCCCAGTGGTTAGGTCTGGGCCAATGCATTTTATAAAATGGATGTAAGTGTGCACATTCCTTCTGCTGCTATCAGTATCAATCAAGGAGCTGGGGGCAGGCAAGAAGCAAACACTGGAGAGTTCATCACACAGCCAGGCTGCAGGCCACAACCCTCAGTCATCTTGTTTCACAGAGACAATGCTGCAGCATCCCTCTGCTAGGCTGGCCAGCAGCTCTTTCTCCCACCAGCTGACATTTGCCCAGAGCCTGTGTTTATAAAAGGTGCTGGGCATGCAAAACCTATTGTGGACCTTGTAATATGATAAGCTTTGTCAGTCATAAAGCATTGCTACTGCTCTGTTGCAGCAGCCTAACATTTCTACTCAAAACCACAGAGAAAAAATATAGAAAGAACAATTCCACTTTAAATGCACAGTCTAATTAGCTGGTACCTATACATAAGATATGAACATTAACAGAAAACTCTGACTCAGTGAATCCTTACAGCTATGTGAAGGACTATTGTTTTCAGGTGTGAAAAGCACCAGGGAAATTTGATTACAATTTTAATTAATACTAGCAACTCACATAATGACAAAAACACATCTATTTATACAACAAAACATCCATTCAGACAAAGAAATTCCCACTGGTAACCTTTCCCCAACTATGTGTCAGCCGTTCATTTTGATTTTGCTGATGTTTTTCTTCTCTCTTTGCTTAACACATTCCTGGTTATGCATTTTATCTCATTTTCCAAGAAGGGCTCTATTTATGAAGAGTCACAGCCATTTTCTTCTGGATGGAAATGCTGCCCTCAAGCTGCCATTGTAACCTGAAACAAGGATGCTTCATTGCTTCGGAAAAGACCCCGGGGACACTTCTTCATACACGTATTTATCTTCTTCATGATGTACACACAGATTTCCATTGTGAAGAAAAGCTGTGTGATTCCAAAAGGCTGTGCCTTTCATGAAAAGAAGGTTTGTTCAGGATTAAGATTAAACTGCAGCATTTTGGGGAAGAGAGGAGGCATCTTAACAGAAAAGCACTGCAGCTACCATAAGGAACTGGAAAGAGTCAGATCACAGTTTTTGCTCTATTCTTTCCTCCTCATTTCATTTCCTTTCAGGTTTCTGTTCTCTTCCAGTCTCCCACCTCTGTCCTTTAAAATCTGTTGGTTTTCAGCTTCATTCTTGATCCTCAGCCATATTATTTTCCTGCACACTAGTCAGAATTTTCATCCACCTTCACCTTTTAATAGCATTGTTAATGATTAGAGGGGAGTAAATCACATACAAGATAATGGCTGCAAAAAATTAATATGCATGATTTCTGTGATATAATCCACTAGTATACTAATTGTCTGCACAGTTAATTGAAAAGCACTAAATATTTTATTATTCATTTATTTTTTCCTCCTTTCCTCATTCTTGTATCTGTTTATTTTTCTTTCTTTAGAACTTTTAATCTACTGTTCCATTCTCATTTTTTTAAAGAAAAAATACCTGCTACTGGCACCTAGTCCCAGCACTTAAAGTATTTAGGAAATTGAGAATTTCTTTGGACACTGCTGCAGACAAGATGGGGAAGAGATTTCATCTCAGTATCTAGAAAGCCGCTATAGAAGGAAGTCTTGTCTTTTTTCAATCATCTTTTTAAAAATCAAACTTAAACTACTGTCACTCTGAAGAATGCAGACTCTCCATCACAATCAAGCTTAGACTCTTAAAGGGACAGAACAGTTGGGCATTAACTCGAGGCCTCTGTTTGTCTCTCAAACTGTATTTCTCAGAGAACTAAAAAGAAAAAAAAAAAAAAAACCAAAAAAAACCCCACAAGACCCAAACAAAAACCACAATAAAAAAACCAAAATTCCTTCTTAAGTCAAGGAATTTTTCCAAAATATCATAATAGTTAAAGGCTCTATGTGTCAAATGAAAACACAAAATCTTTATGAATACTAGGTTTTCTTTTTTCGCTTTCTTAATGCCTTTCCCCCTCCCTCCATCAGATGGAATTGGGGTTTGCCGGATAGAATGCAATATTAGCCTCTTACAGCATTACAAAATGCAATGCCTAACCTTTATGCAGCCAATGACTACCAGTGTAATATACTAAAAATTATTAATTTTGTTTAGTATTTGTAAACATATCCGGGGTCCTTAGTATCAGATTTTATTAATTCATCAATAAATGCATTGACTAACACATTTAGCCAGTATAAGTCTGTTTAGGTTTTTTGTGGGATGGTTTGTTTTTAAATTTTGAACGAGGCTAGCACTTGGGAAAATACTGAATATACAATTCAGCAGGCAAAGAAAAGGCTGTTGTTATACTAACCAACCACATCTATAACACCACAACCTGTGACAGCCATGCAGTTAACAGTCTTCCTGCAAAGTACAATTCCACTAAGCTCTGTGACAATCCTCTGATGGTTAATATAGTTGCACATTTACACAGCTGCATAAAACTGATGTTAAATAAGCAAACTAGACAAAATTCAGAAGGCAGCTCTACAGTCTGTGATGGTGCTTTTAATGAGATGACTGCATACAGTATTTTTCTGCAGATCCCTGCCTCATTCAGCAAATGAATACTTAGGCAGTTTTTTCTCTCTATTTGCTCCACAGGACATGTGGCCCCAAATACGGAATTGTTCAGTGCTACATGGGCATCCCTCTAGAGTTCCTCAATATAAATGCATTTTTCTTAAAAAGAAAAACCAAAGCCAAAATCTATGAAAAAATTATTTTGTGTGGTACTACTGTCTCATTTCCTGAAAGGAGAAAAAAAAGCAGGAAATATCTACCCATTACAAAAACATCACCAGTAACTTTGCTAATACCTGATGCTCAGATCACCATCCATGGCATTTTATAACTTTCTACATTCAAAACACACTTCCCTTTGACATCCCTTGCAAGTGCTAAAATCTCAGCCCTGTGTGTCTCTCTTGTCTCTATAAACTTCACTCCTTCACAGAGGACTCTCTCAACCAGGGCCTGAAATGTACTGAGGCTCTCCACACTGCAAGGATCTGCCCAGGCCAGGGGCTGCACACTCACACAGGCCAGCCCTCAGTAAAACTGCAGCTCTATTCTGATGTGCAGTATATTGCAAGTAACTGCAAATGATATGAAGGGTTTTATTTTCGCTCTGACACTCTAAAAGATTTATCTCAAGTGTACATATGAAAACATAATAAAAACATTATTGTTCTTCATTTGCCCATAAGTTTGTGATTTGGCATTTTAATACCTTTCCCCAAGTACACATACAGCCATGCTTAAGACAGATTTCTGGTAAAAAACCAGCCCTAAATTTTCAGATGTGCAGAGCACCTGCAACTCCTGTTGCTATCAGCTGGAGCTGCCAGGCTCTCAGCACTCCTGAAGCTCTGGCCTGAGTTTATGGACTGCCAGAGGTGCATTCATTCTCTAATGAGCAGCTAACATTTTGATACACTTTAATGGGATAAAGGTGCAGATGAGGGAAAAGAAAATACATGGAGAGAGTTAAATTACTCAGAAACTACTAATTCTGCAACTGCCATATGCCCAATCAACCCTGTGTTTGACATTGCTCAGCTTATCTGACCTGTTTCAAGGGAGGTACACACTGCACATAAAGTACGTCCATAACCACCTCTTCCTCTCACATAAAACAGCTTATTCACCTGTGGGGAAGTGCAGCTTCTCATAGGACACTTCCATATGCTCAATGTCAGTGTGACTCTAGAGCTTAGTGTGAGGATAATGAAGGCTGGAAAAGCAGCTTTCCTGGGTAGCTGCAGGAGCAATGCACAACCAGCAGCTGTGGAGACAAACACACACCTGGAAACATTGGACCAGCTGCTTCTGTCACCACAGCCCCTACTCTCTACCCTGGAAGGAACTGATGGCCAGCAGTTGACAAAGGAAGAGCAATCCTATACTCTCGGGGAAGATTTCTCTGTGCTCAGCTTATTACTGCATCCAGTTCTTAACCCACCAGTCAAACCTTTTTTCTGACATGCTTTTTTGGGCTATTTTATGACCTTATGACCATAAAAAATGGCCTCCCATTTGCTCAAAGGTGTTCTGCACATTCAATACTACCTTACTCAGCCAATACCTCCATTTAAATTGACTCATATTCACTTGACTCTCACACAACAAAAAAAGTTGAACTACATTGTCCTATAATATTATTTTACTAATATTTAGTAACAAAAGACAGTTCTATTTCACACTGTATTATATGTTTTATGTGAAAAAGATATTCTTCTTCTTTTCAGAGCAGAAGAGCCTCTCTCATTATTGCCACACAGGCTGTGCACTTCTCCAAGGATGTTGCAGTAGCATTTCAGAGACAAGGCAGGAAAGAGAAATCTCAGCAGTTGCTCTGGAAATGGCATCAAAGGTGGCACACAGGACTACTCACAAGGTGAAATTCACTCTACTTCTAAACACAAAACTTTTATAGTATGCCTGAATATTTTGGCATCTTAAGAAACCTAAAAGGACTGGGTGCTACATTATAAACATTATTAAAAACAGTAAGATGTTCTTTTTTATGCTCTGAATTTTGAAAGCGCTTCTACAGTGAAGCTATTTTTGTTGATAATGATAGTTGATAGATGTTGACAGTGAAGCTATTTTGTTCTGGATAATGCAAAACTGTATCTGATAGATTCTATTTTGAGCCTATGTTGTAGGTTAAGAAAATAATGGTGATTTCTGATGATGTCATCAATAAGTGGTTTTATTAGTCATGACTAACAAATGCTGTAATGAATGCATTTCTTACATTGAATATAATCCTGAAAGGAGCCCTTGCACTCAGAAGAGCTTCCATTCCTTCTCAAGACAGAACTTCAGACATTTCTTTCTTCCAAGTCCAGACAGCAACCTGACAGACACAATGCAAGCCTTGCTTGTCACTAGTCAGTGTTATAACTTGTGACTTTTTAGTGACTACATTGTCACCATGTTCTCCCAGCATTAGGGCTAAGCTCTTACCCAACACACTTACACTGTGCAGAGGGGCTGCTCTGCACCCTGGGAAGTGCCAGAGCTCCCAGGCCAACAACTCCACTGGCACAAGAACTGAAAGCCTGTAGGGTAGGACTAAGGTCTCACAGTGCTGTCAACCAGCTGTGTCTCCAGCTCTGGATCTGAAATGGGCTGGAGTCCCACACTGGCACTGCAAGCCTTCCTACCCACAGATCTGCAACCTGCAATCATTTCAGAGTCACAGCTCAAATTTTTTCTTTTAAACAGCAGCACTTTCAGACTTCTGGCTTCTGTGTGTCTATAAATGTTTTTAATTTTGTCATGTTCCAAGGATGAGGATGCATTCCAGCATATACACAAATAGAGCAGATCTCCCTGTTTTAGTAAAATTACCACTCTTCAGATCAAGTCTTGGGCATGATAACCATTTAAAGGAAAAAAGGCTCCCATTTAACTATTTACAGCTATGTGTATGACACCATGCATGCACAATTAGGCTGCTCAAATTGCTTCAGCAATGACTGCAAAGCAAAGACTGCCTGAAATAAAGGGGCTGTGAGAGCTGCCACCACTTTCCAGAGCTTCTCATGCAGCAACAACCCTCTCCTGTCAGATGTACACAAGTATGTTCTCTCAAGAAGAACCCAAAATACAAGAAGCTTTGTATTCTGATTAACGATTGCCTTAAAGAAAGACAGTATAATATGCTGAAATGACTCTTGTTTTAGCATCACCCAGAATCTTAGCTAACATAAACTCAAAACTAGTTTCTTAAGTTAGATAAGCAGAGGCACACAAGCTGAAGAATTCCAGAAAAAACAAACAGAGTCAATAAGAAATAAGAACAATGCTTGTAAATACTATTTTAATTCCTAACTTTGACTATGAAGACTGATGTCCTTGATATTAGTGCAAGCATCAGAGAGACCAACAGCTCTAACAGCTTGTAAGAGAAATTACTCTCTGACAAAGGACTGGTGCTGTCAAAGTAATGATATTGCAGCAGTGTATCAACAGAAGAACAGCCATACCAAAATCTATCTAATCCCCCACGCTGCCTCCTGTTAAAGCCAATAAGGATGCTTCAGAAGGATTATATATCATATACTGGTATTTGTTCAGATTAGTCTTTCACCTCCTAGCAATCTCTACTTTAAGCACTTTCTAAGCCAGAGCAGTAAATTTTTGGGTTTTTTTCTCTCATGAAATTTTCTCATCGTTTTTTGAACCATAATCAGTGTTTTGCATGTTCAACACTAAACAGAAATACTGAGATTAGGTATTCCATTGCTTAGTTTCTTTTATGTGAAAAAAATTATCCCTTCTCTTTGAATATCAACTAGTCTTCAGATTCATGTTCATATTACGCTAAATACTATTTTTATTCTAATTAATATTTAAGTTCTCAGTATTTTAAAACATATTAGCACAAGAGTAGGAGGCATGATTGTTTGTACTGACAAATCTTTCATCTTTTACAAAAATTTAATGCTGCAGATAGATTTGGTGGGTATAACTGAATGAGCTCAGGACACTGTTTCTTCATAGTTTTAGTCATGATTTCTTGTCCTGAAAATGAAACAGTTTTTATTATAGGATATCTCTGTGCCTTTTTCAGAGCTAAGAGATTTTTTCCAAACTTAAAGCTCAGTACAGAACACCAAAAACTCTTCAGTGGCTTCAGAGAAATGTCCTGTGATAGCTTTCTTCCTCAGACTGGCTTATGAAGAAAAAAACCCCCACAACAAAAATAATTCAAAGTTGTTTCAAAGCATGAAGTTATTTACATTCTTCTACCAATATTGAAAGCAGTTATACTGGAGTAATGATTCCAGATTTGAGAATTAAGTTTCCAAAATTAGAAAGAATTTGCAGAAGTGAGACCAGAAGGATCCCACCTCTTCAGAACAAATAAAACACCGCATTCCTTTACTGTAACACACTTCATTACCAAAATGCTTTTCTCTCCTCAAGTCATGGTGGGGTCTCTGAGAGAACAAACTCCAGTGGTTACTTTTAGTTTCTCAAACAAATTAAGTTAGAGATCTGTGCTGCAGAGTCACCATCCTATGAGAAAGATTTCTGTAGACAGTCTATGCAATGGAATTCCATTTTTACTACTGGCCTCTTTAAAAGCATTCCCAATAATTAAATACCTGCAAACCCCACGTGTCAGTCTTTAATCAAATATTGTTCCAGAATTCATTTACACAATCGGATAGTGAATTTTTCATAGACCCTGCAAAGAGATCTGCAATTCACACTGCTACATCTGAGCTTTCTTTGAACTCTCTAATAGGAGCACAGAGAGTCCCACAGCAGCAGCAGCCACAGTACCATGGGAGTTACTACACACAAGTTACCACCTAGGCCTAGGAAGCTTCTGTAACACAGAACTTGTCTTCACATGTACCCACACAAAGATCATCTTCTGAGGAATACTACAGGGATTAAAACCCAATCAACCCTATGGTACTACATTTAAAAGGATTAGGAAATAAATTACATTCAGTGTGAGAATGGGACAGTAGAGCCCTTTGCTGAGAATTTAGCAAACTCTAGAAGCTATGTGTTTCTTTTTAAATGCAGCATTTTTTCTAAAAAGTAATATTTTGGGGGAAAAGAGGCTGTTTGCAAGAGAAAAGTAATGGGGTTTAGATTAGGTTTTCCTTCTCAATCTTCACTTTTAACAGCGTGACATTTGCCCCAAAGTCAGCACTCTGGTTTGTGTTACTATCCCAGGGAAATACATGCCCCAGAGAGCAGTTGTTTAATGAAAAAGTTTTTATAACATATTCATGGTAGTTAATGTGAATAAGTATTATATCCTAATAAAACATATCCTTACCATGGCCACACAAACAATTCATCACTCCACTGCAAGGGAGTTTCCCAAGAAGACATCCCAACAACATCAGTAGAAAATAAATATGCACATACACACATACATAACAAGTTTGGGTTGTTGTCAAGCTTTATCACTGAATGTGGTTTATAATGGAACTTGCTGCTAAATTAAAGTCTGCTCCCTCAAGGACTCTTTTGTATCTTTCAAAATGTTTTTAAAGCATTTTACTCTTCAGTAGATCACTACAATGCCATGTAAATAAAACTGATTAATAAGAATTCAGTGAGGAGAGAGAGACATTTACCATAAAACCAGGAATGCTTTGAGCTCTGTAGAGATTCTTTTCTGCCACACACAGCTTGGCTGGAAACATTCCACTGGTCCCACAATGCACATGTTTTCAATTACAAACTACAGATTTTATCAGAGTTTAAGTTAATTGTTTTATACCTCTGAGATAAAAGCAATTCATGTTTAAAAACAAAAGTACATATCTTCCTATTTTAAAACAAAAATATTTGTGCTTCCAAGAAAGGGCTGTGAACCACTTAGAACAATTTTTTACTTTTAAGATCATTGTCATAGAAAGTCTATTCTTCTCTGGTGGTTTACCTCTCTCAAGTTATCAAGCCTTCACAGCATAATGAGAACAAAATTACATCTTGTGGCAGTCTCTTATGTTCCTGTTATTTACAGGCTTTTCAGCAAAAAGCAGCCCCTGCACCAGCTTTTTAAAGAGTGATCCAGTGTGCATTTTCTACCCACTGCTGTTTTCAATGTCCAAACTGTATCAAAGTAAAACAACCCAAAGGAAATGAAGCAGTTTCTGTCAGCATCCCCAACGTGCCATATGAAGTATACACCCAGTATAAAACTTGAGATTTATATGTTAATAATATCAGCTTGAATTTAATAAGTAAATCATATATATTGTTTTACAAAATGAGAAGTATCATCAGTAAGGACAGATAAATCTCTAGAATACTTTACTTAACTTTGTGCCAAAACCAAAAAATATATAACAGTGTGAAAATGTTGTATTTTCAAAATCCAGTATTAATACAATAACACCCTGTCCAGCAAATAAATATTTTTTGGTGTTCTGAGTAGAGAGTACACACATCATGACTCTACACTGTTTTAAACTAGAGGAGGAAAAATTTCTCCAGCATCATTTCTGAAACTTGCACAAATGCCATAAAAGATGCTGAATAAGAATTAAGGAGTGTTCCACTTCAATTGCTGAAAGCTTTTTTTTTTTTAAGGGCATTTGGAAAATTAAAATGAAGATTTAATGAACACAAACATGAAGAGTTTTTGAAGTAGAAGACACTAGAGGTTGGCCAAATGGGGAAAAGCCCCAGATGTTGGGGATTCTATTTTCCTCTGCTGTCGTGGAATTGCCAAACAGCTACAGGCAAGTCCACACTGCACATCACCACCCATCAGTTCATCAGTCCTTGATCAGGAGAAATACATGTTCGCTGATCCAATTCACTGAAGAACCATGAGACTTACATAGAAAAGATGTTATGTGTGAGTGTGAGACAGACAGTAAATACCCTGAAGTAAATGAATGCCTCATCAGCAATGAGATAATTTGTGGCAAGACCTCACTACTGAGCTAATTTGTTGCAGAAAATAAAACCATAACAAACGTAACCTGGAAAAAGTAGAACTGAACACAAAGCGCATCCTGGAAATAATTTCTGCTCTTCTAGTTTCATGATAATTTTCATGTAAATCAGGAGAGCTAAAATTACACCACCTGGGAAAGCAATATATTTCTTTTGTTTATTAAGTGACCCTCAGAGAAGTCCTACCCACCTGATTAAGTAACACTGTGTTTGTTTTGTGGACAATAAAATGTAAGAAGTTTTCCTTTTCCTGTCAGCAAATGATGAATACATGTGGAACAGATTATTTAATACCACCAGACCACCAGGGAAGAAGATTTAGGTGAGCAGCAGCAGAGCTATACCATTTATTTTTATTACCATGCATTAAAAATTACGTTTACAGATAATTGTTTTTCTCTCTCCAATAAACCAAGATTAAAAAAAAAATCAAGGAGAATATTTAATAATACCAGACCACCAGGGAGGAATTTTAAAAGTTGATTTTTTTAGTGACAAATTGGATTCTCTTTTTCTTTCTTTCCTTCTAGATTTCCAATTATTTTTAACTGCAATTTGTGGAGAGAAAATCTGAAAATAGCACAACAAAATGAGTTTTCAGACAGGGGAGTTTCACACAGCTTAGGTTGTCCCTTTATAAGGGTAATTAGCTAATCAAATAGTCCCTCAACACCAGCAGTTTTATAACACCTGTGTAGCTGCCCACATGTTATATAATGTCTTGCAGCTGTAAGTCCTCAAAAGTTTGGTCACACAGTCCTATTTCCTAGTATTCTTTATCATGCTTGCTCCTCCTGAAGTCTGTTACTACTGCTATCTGTTTCTGTGGGAGTGTTACTGTGTATAAAGTTGTTGATCTTCACTTTCCTGCCAGGAAAACTGTGTTTTATATAAACCTCTATTTTAAATTCCCAATCCCACTTTGAAATGAAAAGATTGTGAGAAAGGTCATTCACTTCTGTGATGCTCTTGATGCTAGGAAACGCAAAAAATACTGGAAACATAAGTAGTCAGTTTGCTTATGTGAGAGCTCCAGATGATTTATCTATAAAAAGAATTTGGGGCCAAATTCTCAAGTCAATGCTCATTAGCTAAACAAAGCTGATACGGGCTTCAAAGTCAGTAGTGATTTTGCCTAAGTAAAACCAGCAAGCCCATCAGGATCTGATAAGCGTCTGAATGCCTCAGAATTACAAAAAGAAAAAGAAATTAAGCCACTGAGTATTTAGCTGTTTGTCTATTACAGTAAGAAAGGATCCAGATGTTAGAAGAGGAGTCGAGGCTATTATGTAGTGCTGGTTAGGTTCACACTATTTCCTATCTGAAGAAAACAAACAATTCTGCATGCACAGCAGGGCCATAAAAACATGCAGTGACACATGAATGTGCAGTGAACTTTTTCAAGTGTGCACTGACTTTCTGAAATATAAATGTTGGCTACTCAGCAATCACCTAAGGCTGCTGCTGCCACTGCTTGGATCCATGTTTGCTCATTCAAAAAGTGTCCACAGAGGGCTTTTTTTATAGACAACTTTAAAAATAAATATGTATGCCTGGAAGTCAGCCTTTACTACATATCTTTTCAGTTTTATCCTGTTTGATTATCAATATACACAACAACCATTAGCTTAAATGAGAACTACACAATCCCTAGAAAGGGCTTACAAAGTACTCTGTGGTGCTTACACATGACCAGAACCCACATTCCAGAAAGCAGGAACAGCCTGCAGTGACACACCATGAGACGAGACATACCCTTCCACTCTTCTGCTTTCACAGCCAACTGCTCCTGCCACTACTGCCCAGGACACTGTAAAGGACAATGCAGATTGCTGGCTGCTCCTCTTGGTACCAGCAGATAGTCTCCAAAGGGAAGAAAGCCCTACTCTAATGACTATAACTCATTTCTCTATATCTACACCATTCCTTCCCAGACTCAGTTCTGGTTCTAATCTCCCATACACAGGGACCTCTTTGGATTAGGAATTTATCTTCTTCCTCTTTCCCTTCTTTTCTCATCCAAAAGACTCAAAGGTTGAATAGCACCTTCTGCAAGGAAGGAAAAGAACAACTCCCAGAAGGGCTAAAAAGGGCAAACAAAGCCATGTCCTTGTCTGTCCCAGCACATGCCACAGCACACAAAGCACTACCATACGACATCAGAGGGCTTCAACCAACACAGAGTAATCCCTTACCGCATCAGAAGGCTACAGGCATCTGCCCTGCTTGTTCTTTAGCCCAGCCTTTTTATACTCTCATGCTGATGCATTGCACCTGTGTGCCCTCTGTTCCTTTGGTGGTTGGTCAGTGCCCCGGGCACTCCATGTCAATGCTGCTCACCTGCTTTTCACAGCTGCACCCACTGGGGATGAGGTTCCCAAGGCCCCACTCCCAATTACCACAGACTGTGTGCCTACACTGGCCCAGCTACCAACCACAGACTCTACAAAGATGCACATCCCAAAACCTATAGAGTGTTTCCAGTCCCTTTGCCGTAACTCCTTGCTCTTACATGACTAAGCTCTCCCCCAAAGCTCACCATCATGATCTCCAATGGATCCTACTGATGGAGGTGATCTCCTGTGATTTCTCTAATCAAATGCTGTGGTTTCTCAGACACCAAATTCTCCAGAGCTCTACTAACTTCACAAGTCTTCATCCCTGCATACAATTTTCTACACACAATGTCTCAGTCTGAAGCCCCACTAACTAACTTCCGCTTTCAGATCCACAGCAGCTGAACTTTCCCTTCCCCTAACACCCTCAGCCTCCTCAAATCTCAACCTTCAATCTCAAAAGTCCGTACCACAGTAAAACTGAATTTTGCCTACATTGTTGCTACCACTGAGGAGCGTATCCAAAGCTTACTAAAATAATTTTAAATTCTACCAAACAGTTCAGGGGCAGTCTCTTTTTGTCCCTCTGTTTTGTTAGGCCTTTAGCTTTGGTTCTAACCTTCCTTATACTGGGTAAAAGTCAGTTTGTGCTTCTTTCTATGCTGCTTTCAGCATAGAAAACTATGCTTAAAACTAGAAGATGGAGTGGAATATGTTGGCAAAATATCTAAATCTTAAAAAGATTAATAATTTTTTATAAGATTATGATGCTTCCCATGTTTAATTTGCAGGCGCATCGTATTATTAGATTTCAACATGTATGCTTTTTCTTTTTCCTTTTTTTTTTCAACTGTAGTTAGGAGGACAAGCAGTAAAACATTTGTCCATAAGCTAGTCTGTATCACCCTATGTGTTTGTCAGTAAATAGTTTTAGTAACTAAGTAATGGAGTTAAGTAACAAACCACAGGAGAAAGAAAATATGTTTCAAATGAGGTTTGAAGAGGAAAATTCACTGAAGCAGAAGAATGGGAGTTACATATGTAAATCTATCCCAGAAAAAGCCTAGTTATGAACAAAGACAAAAATATTAATTTCTCTTCCCTCTCTGGATATTATTTAATCACAAGCAGCATTCAAAAATTATTCAAGATGCCTAATAGCAGCAACAAGCTAGTTTTTAAAGGGACATCATAAATACTCTTGCAAAACCAGATCCAGCTATTACAGCCACTTGAAACTGTCCCCTGAGAAGTTAAAAATCATCAATCAGCTAAATCTAAAGGCAAATCCTCGAGCACAGGGTCACGATGCTTTCTGGCTCCTCAGGTGTTGTAAGTGTTAGGTTTCAAATTCCTCCCAGAGCAGCAGTCTCCTTTTCCTTACTGCTCACAGCAAATACAAGAAGCAAACAAAAGAAATGCAAATCTTTCTGGCTAAAAACCAAGCTGAGTCCAGGAGAGGCAGATAGCACACCAGCTGCCCAGAGCAACAGCTAGCTGATGAGTGAATTAATGGCAATGGACAGCAAACTCATCCCTCTTCCCAAGCTAAATTTTCATTCACTGAGTTAGTAAAATCATGATTATCATTATTACATTTACTTTACACAGCATCTGCCCTGTACCTGCTGTTATATTTTATTTTGACAACTGTAGTAAACAGTAATAATTCAGAAGTTTAGGCACAGATATCAAGGGAGAAAAAACATGGTAAGATATGGTAAATAAGCTTACAAGATAATTTTTCCCAGCAGTTGTACAAAATGGATAGTGAAAATGTTTCCAATGTTGACTCTACTTTCTTTGCCCCTTGTCTTGAAATGCAGAGTTTTTCCTGGCACAGGAAAGGTACTGCTCATACTTCATTTTAATTTTGCCTGTTAAGTGACTGAACACAGGAAAAAGTTCTGGCACTGGAAAGAATTTGTTTCTGAATTTTAATGCCAATGAACATACAGTTGTATAATATTCATGATGCCTTGCACTTAGCACTTACAACTCCTTAATATTCAAAACCACTTTCCAAACAAACATAAAAGTTGTATGTAAGGGTCACTCACATAATTCTCCTTAGAATATCCACTTCCTGTGTCACATCACAGAAGACATTTTGAACAATTAAAAAATAAGATGAGTGTAGTATTTTTGTTTGACCTGAATTTGGACATAAGACACACAGATGAATGCATCTGGCTTTACAGAAAATGTTCTAGGTGCTCAAAGCCATGAGTTAGAGATTCCCAAGAATAACAACCCATACAGATCACCATAGTTCCATACTTGGAAATAGTACCCATGACCGACAACTTGCTTTACACATTTCCTTCTGTATTGTCCCATATTCCTCCTCTGGCAATATTTGCGCCATGACACACCCAATAAATGCACAAGCACAAGACCTCTTTTCATAATTTTGAACTGAGATGGATATGGGTAAATGGAATTCAAGGTATTAAATGAATAATCAACATCTCTCTGCCACTTTTGGACTGTATTCCAGCTGAAAATAAATGTACTTCTTTTCCTTTAAGGCAAAACACCACAGCTTAAGTAGAATTACAGAAGGGTTTGGGTTGGAAGGGATCTTAAAGTTCCAACCCCCTGCCATGGTCAGGGGCACCTTCCACTAGACCAATTTGCTCAGAGCTCCATCCAACATGGCCTTCAACACTACCAGGGATGAGGCAGCCACAGCTTCTCTGGGCAACCTCTTCCAGTGCCTCGCCACCTCGCCAATAAATAATTTATTCCTGCTATTTAAAACTGCACTCTTGCAATTTACAGCCATTACCCATTGTCCTGCCACTTCATGCCCTTGTAAATCTTCCCTCTCCAGCTCTCCTGTAGGCCCCTAATGGTACTGGAAGGTACTCTAAGGTCTCTCTGGAGCCTTGTCTTCTCCAGGCTGAAAAACTCCAACTCCCAGCCTGTCTTCATAAGAGAGGTGCTCCAGCTCTTTGATCATCTTCATGGCCCTCCTCTAGGCTTGTTCCAACACCTCCCAATTGCTTAAGTTTTCTTTGCCTGCTACTGTGTCCCATGCAGTTTGGAAGCAAATATTGCACTTATTAAGTTTTATCTGTAATTTCTGTTATGAAGTACCTGTAAACAAGTTTGATTTCAGTGTGCTGCAGGAAGAACTCTAGACTGTCCAGTGATTTTTTTTCACTAACATACTAAGGAAATCATATTTGGCAAATTCAGTCTCCTTCCCCTGGTCTGCTGTTTAAACTTCATAATTGTCAGGAACAGCTGCATATATTGCTAGCCACCTTCCTAAAAACTAACAGGCCTCCAACCGACAAAGCTTCTATGCTCCCGCTAAATTTGTTTTTAATTATATTGCAAGTAAGAAAAAAAATCCCCAGCTGTTAACACTGACTCAGAAAGGCTGAAAGGAGATGTAGAGCAGACATTAGGAAATACTTAAAAAAATTCTTGTAGTTCATCATGCTTTCGTAAGAGATATTTCTAGCTTTGAAAAAATTCTGAAATATTCTGAGATGACACATTAAACAATTGATTATGATTATTGTTTTCAGGTTTCAATGCCTCAAATTCTGCCTCAAAACCACAATGTATTAACTCTATATTTGCAGGTAAATACTAAGTTATTTGTCATAATAACTTTACAACTTTGTGTTTCAACTTGCCTTGATTGCTGAAGGTAATAGGGCCTGCTTTATTGTGCCCATAAATTGAGTCAATTGACTTATCCTTATATCCTGTTTCCTGAACTTAATGAGAGATTCTGCATCATTAGGAAAACACATCATCCTACAACAGGATCAAAAGCAAAGTGAGACTGATAACAAGTCATTCGGATTTTGGAGAACGTTCACAGGACAAATTTTCAGTGTTTTGACCTGAGTTAGGACAAACAACTGGCTTGGTAAGCAAGTTTGCTGATTCTTGTGCTTACTTTGCAGATGGCTCAGGAAACACAAACAAAGCTGAGTTATTTCTGAATGTAAGTTACATTCAGCTGAGTATAAACTCCATGTGCTTTTGTATGAAAAGGCAAAAAAGTTCAGAAGAATATGCTAAAGCAACATATTAGAGGGCCTGTTTCCAATAAAGCAATAGAAATGTTTTCAACTTCAGTGTATTTTCACTACCAACACAAAATACCTGACATATTACATTACCATCATGATATTTGAATGTAGAGGCTACCATTTGTTGAAAGAAATTGGACGGCAAATCCCTTAATCCCAGCAGATGGAGTTTATTTGGTATCTGGGCACGTGAGTAAAACACTGGTAGCACACCTGGGTAAAAGCATTCCCTGGCCCAGAGCAGGTCACAGTGGGCAACATGGCATGTGCCACCGTGTTGCCCACGACAGTAGCCACAGTACATTATTCACTCCTAGCACATGCCAGGCTTTCTGTGGTTTACATACAAAACAACACCTTATTATCTTGCCTCTGCTCAGGAAAGATAAGAAAATAAAACCCAATTGCCAGCAATGCTCAGACGTTCTCAATGCGTAGGAGTGCATAGGAAGTTCCTCAAAATAACTTTGTTTGTTGATTGTCCACCTGTTGCTATGAATACATTTTTTATTCACACACAGATAAAGTCAAAACTTAAAATGGGAGCAAGACCTAGAAATAGAGAAGACTATATATGTAATAGACAATATTTTCATCACAGATTAAAATCAAACAGTAAAAGTATTACAAATTAAAATGTCTTCAGGTCCTTTTTCAGCTCCATTCTGTTTGGGTGTTTTGGGTTTTTTTAATAGGGAATTTATTATATTTCTAGTGCAGCTATTAAACTAAACCAAATTGTAGTTCTACATCCTATTCAATATTATTTGAATATGCATAGACCCTTGAACTCTCTATCTTCTGGAGTTAACACATTAATAACAGGTGGTTTTCATTTACTGTTATCTTTAAAGGCTACAGCATAATTTCCAGATAAAATAATAAAAAAATGACATAATACCGTAACTAGAAATATAAATTATCTAAAAATTTAAGGTTCTGGCAAGTATACTGAAACAGAGAACTTGAAGTTAATAATAAAAAGGCATTTTTTTCAAAATATTAAGGAATAACTGCAACATACTGCATAGCATACCACACCTGACAATCCAGTAATACTTATTCCTGTTCATGATAAATTTTCAACCTCAACTGTATCTTTGAGGCTGCAAATCATGATACCAGGAACCTTTAAGAAGAATAAATGTGCTCCCTTTTTGTCATGACAGACCACCAGCTAAGTCATGTAAGCCAACTTCACCTGCCTTTCTGAAACCCTCTGTTTATGAGGGAGGAAGAAATTGCATGTGCAAGGAGAAAAGGGGTTTAAGACTATGAACTGAGAATGAGTGGTGTGCAGAAGGCACATAAATCAGGCCTCTCTTTATCAGAAATGCCAAACATACTGTATGATCCTTACACTTGTTTCTTTTCTCGGAACTACTTTACGGATGTTTAAAGGGTGTGGAAAGGAAGAAACACTTTTGCAAAAACACTAACATTGGCAGGCATTCAAATTGCTATGAAAACCAGTTCTAAAAGCCTGTTAGCTAATATTATATAGTATTTTCTATAACACCTCCCAAAGGGTTCACAGGAAGAAATTTGGAAGTAGAAGAACTAAATAATAAGTCTGATTTTTGTAATGACTCAGGAACAGTAAAGTCTGAGATAATTCCCTCTCAAATAGATCTGTGTTATCAAATGCATATCCAGCTTCTGTGAAACTCTTTTTCATGCATTAATGAATTTCTAAGTCCTCCCACATTGCCCAACACTTTATTTGGCTTTATGAATGGTTATGGACTATGTTATGCTGGTGAGGATGTTAACTTTTTCAGACTGCTGTGGTCAGGCCTAGACACAGCTTGTATTTTGGAAATGAGCTCCAGTCCATAGGGAGCCAAAACAGGGAACAACCAGGTAAAGCACTGACAATGTTACTAGCCAGACCAAGCATTAGTTTCATTAGATAAAACTTTTCTGTAGGATTTGTCACTTCATCTCTGTGTATAGTAGACAATAATACTTGCCTGATACCAGAGTAATCTGATGATTTAATAATGAGTAAAACCTCATGAATAGTGGATATTTGCGTAATGATAAATATTACTAGCTAAATTAGCAAGGACCACTAGGCTCAGGAGAACTTCTGCTTGATAAAAGCAGGAACTATTCCTCTCTCTCCTCTATGCAAGTAACATCCTCTTCTCTTTTCCTATTTAGTATACATAAAAGCACATAATTTTTTACTCTTTCTTAGAATATAAAGCTTACTATAAGTTCACAAAGATACTCCAAGAATCTACTTTCAGAAAAACTAGTCCTTATTCCCAGCCAGATCCAGAACTTTCAGCCAAGCCAACCTAATTGCTTTGATTTTATAAATTACTTCTAGCCATTTGCACAGCTTTGTTTTCACCTTTTTCCAACATAAATGTTGACAAAAACCAGGTTGAGAGTTTTTGGTGACATAGTACAAAGCTTTCACATTAATTACAAAGTATGCAAATGTTGCTTTGGCTTGATTCAGGGTTTCTTCTTAGCCAGAGAGACATATTTAAATCTCTGCAATATACTCTGGATACATGCCTTTGGCTTGACTGCCTGCAGGAAATAGCTTTTAAATACCAAGAGTGCACTACAGTTGTCCAAGCTTCAATGTGGATATGAGATTTGTAACAGCTTTTATCATCTCCTAACATGTGCCAGAGAGGAAAACATTGACTAGCTTGGAGCACTGGAAAAGGAGACAGAATATGAATCAGTGCCTACGTTAGGTCCTGAAGCTATGGGTGATTACTGGCTCTGAAGAATGGTCACTTACTGAAGATTTATATCTTGTTTAAATAAACATTCAAAACAACTGTGCAAAGGACTTCTCTCTCACCGCCTTAAACTGCATCTCCTTAGCTCAGAAGTGTTTCTTTCTGTCTGAATTTCCCCTGCTCCTTTTGGAAAGACCTCATGTATCTATAGCAGCAGTGTGAACAAAACAGCTTTGCACTCACTGCAAAACACACGGAAAGGGAGCTGGCTCAGGAGGTCTCTACAAGTCTGTTCCCAATGCTCTCATACTATTTCACCTCTTACTAGAGGAGGGGCTAATACTCCAAAATAGTGAAGTATTGACAGAAGATTTGTTGCAGATGTTTTATCACTTCAGTGAATAAAGTAATTATCATGAATACCAAGGTAGTACTAAGTATGTCCAGGACATCTTTTATCTCCACTGACTGACAGTACAAAAGACTGTCACCTGGTTTCTCAAACTGCTGAGAGCATTTGAGAAAAGCTCAAGAGCTGCTCTTTAAGATCCTTACTAATCATGTAAGTTATAAAGGATAAAATAAAAGATATAATTTGTACTAGAAAGGAGTTCAAAGAAAAGAAAATAAGGAAATTAAAAATCAAAACTTTCTAAGTAATGATGTCCTAAAAAAACTTTATGATGCTCCTAATTAACAGTTATTCTTTTTCCTTCACAGGCCAGATTCAATAAGATAACTGTTGTTATACTGTTGCCAGATTATATTCTTAGATGTAATAAATAGTAACTGAAATCCCATTATATGAAATATAATTTTGCAGTATTTCACATTGCTTTTACTTTTAGCACATGTATTGATAAAACCTACAAATGACAGAAGTGTATTTTTTGAGGTAAACATTTGTTTAATTGTTATAGTGTGTTACACCTGAAAAGTTAGTCACCTTCTCTGATTCATGTGAGTCTTTCTAGAAACATATAGGCAAAAGATACTTTAATTAGAGGAAGATTAGTACTTGTTAGCAAAAGTATTTTTTAAAGTTTTTTGAGTTTACAGTGGTCCTTAAAAAATCTTTCCTGCACACTGAGGAACACAGGCTTAGGATTTTTCTGTGAAAACTGTACAAGGAATTGTTTAAAGAATTATCATATTTATTTGTTATATAACAGTAAAAAAAAAAAAAAGTTACAACTGGTTTTGTGGTAGGAAAATTTTTTAAAAGCACAATGAATGCTATTGAGCCAACCATCAGCAGAAACCAGCTCCCTGCCTTACAGAGAGCCCTTAGAGCAGCTGAACAGACAATCAGCTAGGAAGCACCTTCTGGACAAGGTGCAGATTTACAAGCAGGATACAAGCTGGATTTCTGATGCTTACCCACCAGGGAACCAGCAGGATGGACAATGAACCAGTCTCAGTAGCCACGCCTCAAACACCAAGGAGATGAGGCCTGAAGTAGTCTGTGGAAAAGGCATTTGAGGAGCTAAATAGAAGAAGGGAAGAAAGCCATTTAACAAGACACTTGGAGGTTTAGGTGAGCCAGCAGCAAGCCACTCTGTGATCCATCCAAGCAGCCAGAGAAAGAGCTGGCTGCCCACCAAGCGATGGACTGGGAGACTAAGGAGCTTGAGAGTTTGCCAGGTCAAGAGCCTAGAGAGCTTAGAAAAGAGGTCATGCAGCTGTTGACAAGCTGCTTGATTGGTACAAAACGTGGCAAGAAAATAAAAGCTCACCTCCCTGCTGATTTTCTGTTGATATCTATGACAGAACAAACATTCCTCTGGAAAATTTTTTTCCATCAAACAGGCATAGTTCTACTGGAAGAGATTCTGCAAGCTTTATTGAAGGAACATTCTGTCTTTCTTCTAAAAATACCTGTTGGTCATAAAAGATGTTACTCTCCTGGATAAATAACCAGTCTATAGGGCTACTTCAACTGCTTTCTTCCCAATAATGGAAGAAACACCACAGCTAAATTTGAGGCATTAACATGAAGGATGCAGTTCTGGTTTTCAGCTTTATTAACCCTGAAAACAGAGGAATTTTAAAATAACAGATATAAGAGTAGATAACAAAATGATGCATTACTACAAGAAAAATAGCTAAGGTGAAATGGGATTGGGCCGAGGTATAGAACTTCACTACAGACATGTAAGTCTCTACTGTTTGAATTTTCTCATTTCTAGACTATTATCTCTAAAGAGGTCTAGATTGCATTTTCTTGCTGGGCAGTGAAGATTGAGTTAAAATAAAAAGTTCTACCAACTGTTCAAAAAAAAACAATAGGAACATTTTCTGGCCAAGGTTCAAGGTTTTTGTGCTTTCCTGAGCCAAACAAGTATACAATATTACCAATAGTAAGTAAAAAATATTATTTGGCTAGAAACAGCTTTTTAAGTTGCAGAGAGTAGCCCAGTTATGTAGTAGTACTTGTAATACAATAGGTTTCGTTGAACTCCGCATCAGAACACGTAATAGGTGAGAAAGAAGTCTGGTGAATAAAGACAGCATTATTAAAGATAGCTGAACAGACCAACTGTGTGTCACAAAGACACTCCTGTATTCTTGAGGTAGATATATTTTCCACGTCCTTAGCCAAAAAAAACCAGTGGCATTGGGGAAGTGAAATAAAGAAATATGCTTATCCTTACCTTGGCAAGAGAGGGTGAGCTGTGTTCCAAGCTCATAATTTTTATTCTCATTCTGACAATCACAAACACTTACTTAAGCTGAAATATTGGACCATAGTGCAGGGTCTTTAATATTATTTTTGAAACTTGAATCCTTGTCTCATATTTACATAAGAATTATGACAGTCTATCCCCTAATGCTAATGCTTGCCCATTTCACTAATCCTATACTTGTGCTTTTCACTTGACCAATCCCAGCATAGAAAATCCCACCACACAATGTAAAATGAGTCATAAATTACTTATCTCTCAACAACTTTATAAGCTGTAACAACAAAAAACAGATCTCAAGCTATCCACTTCCTTACTTTCACAAAGCTGTATCAACCTTGTATTCTCAATATGAATTTATTTTACAGTTCATCAATTTATTTAATGTTTTGTCTATCAGTCACTGATTCCAAATTCTCTTCTTTTTCCTATTTTTTTTCCTAACTTCTTGCAGCCATGAGCCAAAACTTTTAAACTTTCTATCCACAGCAACCATTGTAGCCTGGATTACATCCAGCCTTTTACTAACATCTGTCAAGTTCATATTTGTGGTTGCAATGGAGTGGAACAGAGAATAAAAATGGATGGCAATGGATTAACCCAAATACTTCTTTATTACACTGTAGCCATTTTATATGTCTCTCCTGTACTGATTCTTACTCAAGTTTCCATACAAATATACTCTTCTATGTTATCACCTAGTAACAGAAGATAAAAATAATCCTTTTCCTTTAATGAGGCAATGACCAACATTATCAGTGACACAACTAAGATTCTAACTCTGAAATGCAAACTTAATTCTATTGCACATAATCGTGCAGCTCTGTTTCAAACGTGTCGAAGCTCATAAAAGTACCTAAGAGGAAAATATTTTTGTCTGCAAAGAGTGAGAATAAAATCTATATATAAAGACTTTATTTTCTAGAGTCTAAAAAATAGCACTGATAATTTTTAGTTCTACTATGAATTCCACCCAAAAATCTCACTTCCTTTTCTAAAAATTAATTAACCCCTATGGGGCAATTCTTACAGACAGGAGCTAAGGAAAATGATACCAAACCACCACCCAAGCCAATCAGAAGAAAGATCTCCTGACATTTTGCTTGTTTGTCAAACTCAAAGCAAGGAAGGGTAGTAGTAGTAGTTCCTTAATGTGCTAATGAAAACTATGCATTGCAACAGTCTGTTGTTTATTATTATTTTAATATCTATGTCTGCAGAGTCCCAAGTGAAGCTTTTCTTCAGGGAGACCCAATGGTCACTGAATTCAGTAAGTGTTTGTATGCAGACCTTTTACTTAATAAGAAAAAAATCTTTCCTTAAGTGTGAGGTATAAAAACCTGGGCTTTACCTGAAGGAGTCACTCATGTAGAACATTTGAAAACTTGAAAATTCATTATATCTATTAGTTTCCAGTACAGTCTCCAAGATTTACTTTTCACAAAAGCTCTCTAAGAGGAGAGCATTTGCTAAACTTGCACACATATAGCACATAAGATGGATATGACAATGAATTACAGATGAGCTGTCCATTGACAGTGGGAAGAAATGAGCTTGGAATTAAGTTTTGTTATTGATTATATTCCATTTTGAGCATAAAGGTAAGAAGAAAGATAACAACCTAGATCACAGAGTAGAACACATGATAAAAAAGTCCCAAGAGGACTATTAAAAAGTACTTTGGTATTTAGAGTTGTTGGATTTCTTCCAAGCTTGATAAGACTGTCAGCCTATTACTTTCATGAAGCAGTTACAGAAATTCAGCTTGGCTGAATGCACTAAATCAATATATGGGAAAGATAGAAATTTTACAAATGCTGAAAGTTTATTTCTTATAAAAATGCCTAAGGGACATGAAGAACCTGAGCAGTCAACGTGTTAGCTAGATTTTAATATAAAACCAGCTGATATGAATTTCTTATTTTGTGATTACTGTGTTTGAAATGAACTGCAATGCTGTCATCATACAATGAAAAATGAAGACACTAAAGATTTCTAATTATCATTTTAAAAAACAGGATAGTAATCAAACACTATTAAGCCAGTTAGGACAAAAATGAAAAAAAAATTCTGAATTGTCTTAGTTGAATTAATTCTGATAAAAAGATATCATGGTCCTGCATCTCTAGGTTACAAGTCACTGGAGTAGCTAGTAAACTCTGTTCCGATTTGGGTCACATGCTACTTCCCTCATTTCTTGCCAGGAAGTAAATGTCATGGATTTAAAAGACTGCAAATGAAATGTAGATGCTAGTGTTGCCATTGACTAACTTTTTAGTACTTTTCTCTCCCATAAATATATCAAATGGAGAGTGTAGTTTCCTGGTGAGGTCAAGCTGATATGGCTGATGTATTTTTGCAAGTACCAAGTAGACAGGCACATCAGTAGAATTTGCAAGATTAGCAGGAAGCTACAAGTAGGACTCTCCAAGTAAAACAAGAGCTTTGAAGCCTATGCACTGTGGAACTATTGGACCGCATGAACTTTTCTTATGCTTGTTGACAGTCTGTCTTCACAGAAAATGAAGCAGAATGCTCCCCCCAAACCCAGGAAGTCATGAGCACATAAAATCAGTTTGTATTCTCTCAGCTTACCCACAATGCTCCAGATGAGTGACTCCACCTTCAACTAATGGCTTTCCACAGGAGCAAAAAGTGAAAAATCTCAGTCATGGCTATGCCAGCTAACAACCACTGCCCGTGCCACAACTACTGCCTTCAGTGTCTAAGGAAGCTGTTCTTTGGCTGAATTTTAGGAACAACTAACCTAAGAAGGCTAATTTCCTGAAGAAAACAGAATCACAGACTGGTTGCCATTGGAAGGGACCTTTGGAAATCATCTAGTCCACCCTCCTCCTAAAGCAAGTTCACCTAGAGCAGTTTTCACAGGATCATGTCCAGACAGGCTTTGATTCTATCCAGAGAAGGAGACTCCACTGCTTCTCTGGACAGCCTAACCCATGCCCTGACACCCTCAAAATAAAGGTTTTCCTCATCTTTAGAGGGAACTTCCTGTGTTTCAGCCTGTGCCTGTCGCCCCTTGTCCTGTTATAGGCAGCACTGAAAAGAGCCCGGCCTCATCCTCGTGACACTCGAGAGATTTGCATGAATTGGTAAGATCCCTTCCCAGCCATATCTTCTCCAGGCTAAACAGGCTTATCTCTCTCAGCCTTTCATCATAAGAGAGATGCAAAACACAGCCTTTCATCATAAGAGAGATGCAAAACAATGAAGAAATGGCAATACATTTAGGAAAAATAAGAATGATTGTTTATTCAGTAAGATGGAAGCATTCTTCTCCTACACCATGTGAATGTTTACACAGTGTCTGCACACAATATACTTGGTAGAAGGATATCACAGCTCTCAAATCTGTACCTTCTGGCAAGATCAAAGATTCTATTTTAAGTTGCAGAAATTAAAGCTCTTCAGCTGGCTGTTCTACCAAAGCTTTTCTCAGTTCTGTGTGAGGCTACATTAAGGAAGCAAGCAAGGAAAATAATGAGTGCTAATGTAACAGCAGTGGGATTTGGAGAAACTTAAGTTGGGGGTCACAAGGAAACCTATCTAGTCTCTGCATTTCTCAGCAACATCACCAGATCAATTTTATCATGTATACTAAGTGATCTTTGTTAATTATTTCAGAGCAGAATGATAGTTGTGTCCTTCACCTGTTACGTAAAGACTTGGGTCATAACACTAAGTAGATTTTTAGGGTCTTAGATTAAAGAAAAAAAGTTCAAAACTCTGACATGAGACTAAAAAAAGAAAACAACCTTTTCTTGCATCAATTTAATTTGTTTTGACAGCTTTTGTCCTAATGTGAAGGTTAAAAGATTCAGTCACAGCTAATTAAGAGTTCAGTTTGATCACTGAACTATTCCTTATAATGTTTGTTTACCTATTATTATTTTAATAACATCCATTAAACACTGTTTTAAACTAGACTTTTCTCACAAATTTTCATCCTAAACCATAAATATTAAAGAAAATTTATTGAGAAGGATCTACCATAGTTGTAAAATCATTAATTTTTCCTGGCAGATACCTCAAAATAATAAAACCATTCTGTCTGCTTGGGGGCTTGTATAAATTGATGCTTTCTACATCTTATTTTAATTTAAGTGGTCTTCAGATTATATCACGTGCCATAGCCAAACTGCCTTTTTTTCCTGAGAGCTCACAAACCAAGGCACTTAGCCACATCTAACCATCACAACTAGTATATTTCTGCCTCTACCACCTCTCAGCAGTGTGGTACCAAGTCTTTGGTGATGTCTTCTCCTCAGAAGGGATTCACTCTAATGAAATGATGGATCTTAATAACTGTAAGGGAGGACAGGTTATTAAAGGGGACCTATGACTAGCCTTTGTACCAATGAGTCAGCTAATATCTAGCAGCACCTAAATCCCTCCATGTTCCTCCTCCAAATTCAGGCTTGTTATTCTTCCAGTTATGGTTTAGAATAAGAATATTGCAGCTGACTGTTATTATCTATTTCATTTGTTGCAACAGAAGTACATGGTAACTGGTCATGCTTTGGTTGCAAATTGATGAAATTATTCCAATCTTTGGAAAGCCAGCTCTCCATTCTCTGCAGAGCACTTTTCTTTATTTATAAAGTTGGTTTATTGCCAGGATGTCTACTTACCCTGCAGCATCTGGCCTCCAGGTTCTCTGAACTGAGAACCAGCCAGGCAGAATTAAAATAAGGCTGATTTTTATGAAGCTCTCTGCATGTAAGTATAACATCTCTGCCAGTTTCCAAATAGAACAGAAAAGAGAATATGAAAAAGTTGGAAGTATTTTTCTTCACTGTATTTCTTTAAGCAGAATGGGTGTGGTTGGTTGTCTTCAAGCAGTTCAAACAGCAGCAGACAGAAGTTTAACCATAGTCATGACTCAGACCAAGGGCACACATGGCTTTCAGCTAGCATTGTTCATCATTTGTAATAATGGAGATTGCTCCATAAATATTTATCTTTCTAAGAATGCTTCTTGATGCTTAGCACTAAATCTTCAGCTGAGGGAGACTGCTATCACAATGATGAAATTCTAGCAACTCAGGCACAATTTCTAGCTCTTTTGTTTTTCCTCTGCTGACTTTCCTATTGCAACAAGGCAGTGTCATGCCAGTAAAAGCCACAAAAAACTTAAATAAAAAAAACCCAACCAAACAGAATAAACCACCAGGCACAAAATGAGAAACTAAAGTCAATGAATATTCAGAACACATCATATTCCATGCACACTACTCTGTCAGAACACATGGTAAAGCAACATAACAGTTATTCATCAAAGTTAACCCCATTTTTGGCAGTAAGGGTTTTATTTTATTTAGTCATTTTTTCTTGAGTAATTTTAACTGTAAGAGTTCATAAACAGAACAACTGAAGTTGGAAGGGATCCTTGGAGATCATCTTGTCCAACCTCCCTCTTCAGGCAGAGTCACCCATAACAGGTTGCCCGAGACAGCTTTTGAGTATCTCCAAGGGGGAAACTCCACAATGTCCCTGGACACTGTGGGAAAATGTTCCATCACTAACATGTTAAAAAACCCCTCTTATCTCCTCAGCTCCTGTTGTGCACGCTGTTTCTTGTCCAGTCACTGGACACCACTGAAATAAAGCTGGCTCCATCTTTTATCTTCCCTTCAGATATTCAAATAAACTGCTGAAATCTGCCCAACCCCTCTTCTCACTAGGCTAAACATCCCGGTTCTCAGCCTTTTCTCCAGTTCCATAATCATCTTAGTGGCCCCTTTGCTAGACTCTTGCCAGACTCTCCCCAGTATGTGCATGTCTCTCTGGAACTGGAGAGCCCACCACTGGGCGGAATATTGCAGGTGCGGCCTCACCCATGCTGAGTAGAGGGGAAGGAACCCTTCCCTGATCTGCTGACAGTACACCTCCCAGTGCAGCCCAGGGTGCCACTGGTCATCTCTGCTGCAAGGGCACATGGCTGGCTCATGCTCAACTTGGTGCCCACCAGGATCCCCAGGTTCTTTTCTACACAGCAGTTTTCCACCTGGTTGGTCCTCAGCACACACTGCTGCATGGACTTATTCCCTACCAGGAAATCTCCCCCTATCTTTATTTATTGTATTTCCCTATCTTTAACTTCATGAGAGTCCTGTGGGGCCATTTCTCTGGCCTGTTGAGGTCCCTCTGGATGGCAGCAAACCCTCTGCTGTATCAGCCACTCCTCCCAGCTTGATGTCAGCAGCAAACTTGCTGAGAGTACGCTCTGCTTCATAATTCAAACCATAAATGAGGACATGCACCAGTGTTGGGCCCACTAGAGACTCCTGAGATGCACTGTTAGTTCCTGGCCTCCAGCTAGGCTTGGTACTGCTGCTCAGCATCCTCTGAGCTCAGCTGTGAACACCTGTTTGCATAAGAACCTTCCTGTTAATGAAGACATACTCTGAATTACACTGGAGAGAGGTAGCAGGTTCTTTCTTCTGCAGAATCATGCAAAAACGAGCAACAGTCATAAATCACTGAAAAATAAAGTTTACTAAACCCTCTGTATAGTGCACAAATTTGTGTATTAGTGTTGTGAGATATGATGACAAAGGTATAAAAGACAATGATACATCACCAGCGATGCATTTTTAGTTTTAGAAAGTGATTTGTCTTTCTTGCATGAATTTTTAAATTTGCTACAGATGTTACTGAAATGAAAACAAATCGAACAGACACTTTTCAAAAAATCATGAATACTGGTTAAATCTATTTTCATTTATATGCAAGTAAGCAGGGGGGGGGTTGAATTTCAAAGTAACCCTTAAAAAGCATATTACTAGGAGACAAAAATTCTTGAAGTCTTATAAATTAGTATTAGTAATATTAAAATATTAATATTATTAAATTATCATTATGTCAATTTAGTTGCTTAAATATTTCCCACAAATTGTATTTCTATCTTGTTAATAGAACAGGATTTGTGTATTCATTGAGATTCTACCTCAACAAATGAAATTTGGCAATCAGTTCTACATTACTGAAAGAAGGACTTAGCATGCAGTGGTAATGCAATGTGTAAACTGCTTCATTCTGCAGCATAACTGAACTCAAACTGACCCAGTGGTGGTGAAATGAAAATTTACAGCTTCCAATCAGAGTGGGATTAGCACACACTGTGTGCTAAGCTCTGTTGCTTAGTTTACAGTTAAGTCCTAAAGCATTCACAGTTTTAAAAAATATCTTTGGATTGAGCTGAATTTCACATATAACTCAGAAGCCAATAAATATTTATGGAAAGTTTAGTTAATTAGCTGCCTGGTCAAAAGAAAGCAAATGACAATCATTATGAGCAGCCAAAACACCAGAAAGCAATACAGTAATAAACAATTAAACCATGAATTTCCTTCCCTTTCATACCAGTGGAAAATGTGCCAGAATCTCTGCATTCATTCACTTACTTCAGAAGAAAATACAATTTGTAATAGGGTCTGCTTCAAGCAATAAATAAAAGAAACAATTCACTTAGCATACATCTATGACACTAAGATCATGAGGCTGTACAAAAAGCATTACTTGGGGAAATTTCTCTTTTCACCACTTGTGGTGGAGAGGAAAGAAATTACTTCTGCTGCATCATGCAATGACCTCGTAGTGAAGCAGAAATGGCAAATTCATTTTTGAAGATGTAAGTAACATTCTCCTTTCTCCGTGTTGAGGATTATTGTCCAACTAGTACTGGTCATTTTGTATAGGGCTTTCCCTACTTAATTAAAGGAACTACTTTTTGCAGCAGTATTTTCCATAAATCTTTTACTCTGAGACACACAGATACATACCTGAAGAGGAGTTGAGACTGAAATCATTATCTCTCAGGTCATGGAACACAGGCCTGAGCTTAGGAAAGAAGACTTTTACTGTCCCTTGTAGAGGCAGGTTCGTCATTTTTAAGCCAGTCATAAGAGGACAATATGACTCCAACATACATATTAATATTCTCTTCCTGACTTGAACAGAACTTATTCTTAACTTCTGACCTTCCTAAGATTCTAAAAACAATGTCAACTCCAAAATAATTTGTCACCACTGCTGCTTTCAAGAATCTCCACGTACTGGGAACTTCATTGATAAAAATGAGCACATTCATTCATGTTCCATGTAAACTGGAATGCCATTTCGCCCATCTCCTATATCTATGACAAAGTCAACTCTACTCATTTCTAAGGCTTCCACTTTGAAATCCTTAGCACAAAACCACTAAAAGTATGAAACACTCAGTTTCAAACACTGCTGGATAAATTGCTGCTACACAATTATCAGCACAATTAAATTCAGCTTATATTTGGCTATTACACTCATCACTTTTCTTGCTACTCCTAAAAGCCCCCAGGTGTCTATACCAGATACTTTTAATATGAGGAAGGTCTGTTCATTTTTTGTATTACACTATTTTAAGAGAGATATCCTTTCAGGTAGTTTGCCTATTCAAATGTCAAAAAAAAGTGTTAGAAAATACACCACCCACTTAAAAACCTTAATGGAGGCATTATTTTGAGCAAAGTGAGTGGGTAGGACCAGCAAGGGCTTGTATCACTTTTGATTTAGATTTGTTTCCATTTGAACAAAGTCACTTACTATGATGAACTAAGAACTGCAACATCTATAAATAGATAAACCAGCAAATTATGAAGTAAGCCTTGAACGCTTTTGTATATTTAAGTATTCAGCAGTAGACAATGGAAATATTCAGGTATGCAAAAACAATACAAGGTGCTTAGAGATTATCATATGAAATATAAAATGTGAAAATTTTTCACATTCTATTACTACTATCTTTCTATAAAATTTACTGTAGTTCAGCTCCAGGTCATCAGAATCAATGAGGAATCACCAGGGGAAACGGTCTATGGTCAAACTAGATAATCATAACCATTTCTTTTACCTTTAAAACTCTATGAGTCCATTTAAAAGCTGTTATAAATCTGTAGGGTTATATTAAAACCTCATGACTAATAAGCACAAATAGATCCGTTTAATTCTCATTGTAAGTTGTTATGTACTAAAGAAACCCAAATTGAAAACGGAAATAAACAGAGATACAAATAAAACACTTAGATATTTTAACATGTTCTCAAACCAATTTCTTTCCCATATGCATTCCATGTAGCAAAACTCAGCACTCTTAGATTGTATGCGCATTTTCTGCTCTTCTCAAAGCTTTTTGCTGTACTTGCAAGTCATGATCATTGTAGAGAGTGGAATGAACAGGGTTCTATTACTGATTCCTATGGGAAGCAGCTTCTTTCCAACTGTTAGCAACCAACAACTCTGGTGAGCCTGATTTCTGGAGAGTGTCTCTGCCTTTGCTTTTTCAACCAGTTACTTATGCAGAGCATCTGTGTAATGGGACTTTTCCAGACCTGTACAAACACTTCAACATCTCCACCTCGAATACTTGTTGTTGCGATTTTAATCAACACTTTGTCATGCGGAATCAAATTTTAAAAGGATCTAAATAAAAACTGCAAGTTAATTGTTCAAATTATCAGCCAAGCAACTCTGCTCATCTAATAAGAAAGGTATATCTGTATTCCTACCCCCTTCATTGGGTTAATGGTGATTCAATATATTTAGAGCTGGAAGCTACTTCTCTAAGCTTGAACATTTGAATGAAAAATGGGCAATTCAGCTACATCTCCCTTGGCAAAACAATCCATTTAATCAGTGTTATAGTTTGTATCTAAACAGTGGGTTTAATCGGAGTATCCATCTACTAATTCTAAATAGGAGGAAGTAGCAGGAGTAGAAAAGGGAGTGAGAATCATTGTATCATTGCTGAGTCAGTTTATTTCCTGTAACTATCCATCATATCAGGAGAAGCAGTAGGCAGATGCACACTTACTTCAGAGGGCATTACCTTTTTCCCTGGGGATTCTAGTGTTGGATGCAGACAACACCTGCTCCAGCACTCCAAAAAAGGTTTAGTATTTTTTTTTGTTCCTTTCTGTAAAAATGTGCAACTACTTTGTGCAACGATATGATAATATCTTCTGAAAGATACTATGGGCTTGAAACTGAAATTATGAGTTTCAGTGACAAGTGAAATAACAGTGGATCGACATTTAAAGGCAGTTTGGTTAAATGGATATGATGGTATCTTCTTGTCCTGCACAAACACAGACCAGGCTTGTGAATAAGGGATTTCAGTACTGGTCTTCTGTTTTGAAAGTCTCTGGTTGTCTGTTTTGAAAGTCTTTCTACTGCATCCAGCAGCTCTGATCCCACATTGGATATGGGGATCCTATGCAGTGCCACGGTTATCAGCAAACAGAGCTGCACACACACACACACACACACACACACACACACACACTCACTCACTCTCTCTCTCTCTCATGCACCACATTATTATCTGTTTCTCTGACATTGTAATGAAATCGTAAGAAAACCTAAAAGCAACATTCTTAAACTGACTTAGTCTATTCATCTAACTAGATCTAAAGCTTGCTGTCATTCAGTAGTCAACCCACAGAAGTGCTTGTCTTTTCCTGCGATGTCTGAAGAAACAGTCTAAGTACCATACTTTACAAAATTGCCTGTGAAGTGAATCCTGTCCCAAAAACCCAAAAAGTCTAAGATTTGGCCATCTGGCCATTAACTAAAGAGGTACAAATATATTACTTAATAAAAAATTTCTAGCAGAACAAACTGTTGGTAAGGGAAGAAATTCAGCTGAATTTCATGGAAGTTGCATCACAAAGATTTTCAGAAATGCTTGAAAATTTTCAACTGAAAATTTCTTTGATATTTTTACTTACAAGAAATAGGATTCAGTATATATGTGGAAATGATGAGTAATAGTTGGTCACTTTAAATGGTAACAATACAGTGTACACAGTCATAACCTGCTTCAGCAAAATGTGAGAGCTTGTTTGAAGTCAATGGAGATACTTACACTGAAGTTTTAAGCACATCTTTATGAATGCTTTTAAAGAAGCATAAATGTTTAAGTTCATACCATCAATGAAATGATGAAATCAATGACAAGAACATTTTATATGAGTGCATTTTTGTGTATACACATGTAAATATGTGCATGCAAATACACCCATATATTTATACATGTGTAATCATACACAAACCTTTAATTATAGGACATAAAAACACTTGGTGGATAACATTAAGAATCATGACATCTCTATGGACAAAGTGTTATTCCCATTGAAAATGTTGATTTTTGAGTTTCCCTGGAAATACTCCATATGAATGCTTGCTTTTTTAAGGCAGATAATAAGGATAGCCATAGCATGTCAAAACAAAGGTAGCCTGGTATTCTGTTTCCAGCAAAAGCCAAAAAGAAGTGCTTAGGGAAGAGTATAATGTAATGAAAGCCTTTGTAGAACCTATATTTATATTACCAGAAACAAATCCTGGTACAATCAGTGTTCCCAAATTCTATTTTCCTCAGAACATAATATTCATTTATACATAGTATTCAGTATTAAAACAATGCACAAATTTAAATATCTGCAGCAAAATTTCTAACTAAATTTTCAGAATGTTTAATTTGTATCTGGGAATCTGTTTTGCCGTCCATATCTCCTCCGAGATTGGACAAATATCTCTTAATAAATGGATTTTAATATGATAAAAATCTATAGTTTAAGGCAATATTTGGGAGAGCACATTCATATTCACAGTTACACAGCTGATAAAAAGACTCACATCATCAATCAGACCTCATAAATACAATGAAAAAAAAATCAGATGAAACTTCAGTAGCATTTTCCTTGTTTTCTTAGATTTCCTAAAGAAAGATAAACTACTTTTGCATGAGTATTCAAATCAAAGCCCATTATTGTCAAGCTTCCCTCAGCAAAAAGCTGCTGGGCCTATTGTTCTCAATATCCTATGGCTAGTTTCTTTTTCCTGTAAAATTAAAATGTTCCAGAAGTGGTCTCACTGTAAGTGAGTGGTTTCTTTCTCCCACAAATCAGTGCTGAAGCAATGTTTCAGCAATGCTAGGAAAGCATTTGGCTGATGATACTGTGATTTAAACGAGACTTTAAAACTGGAAGTCACTGCCAATCTGAAACACTTCAAAATCAAAGAAATTAAACTTTTGTTTTCAAAGGCTTTGTATGAAGCTTCAAAATAATTCCTACTTTCATATCACATTCTGCAACACAAATAACTTTTCCTATATACTCCTGTTTTTATCTCTGCTCAAAAATGCATCCTCAGGCATTTACTAGTGGCTTTTGCTGTGTTAGTCTGTCAACCCAATGACTCCAAAGGTGAATACAAACATAAACTGTTGTCTGCTTCAGTTCCTTATATATTGTCCAGCACTATTTAAAGAGGTAAAAAAATAAAATTAATCTAACCTACTGAATCTAACGTACTGTTCTGGTGCCTAAAGGTGTTTCTTCATTCTAAAGCACACATTCTTGATATTCAAGAACAGTTAAATGAGAGTTCTGATTCTCTGCTGTTATTTTCCTCAGAAAAGCAACAAAAATTTAAAATAAATATTACCTTTCCTGTAACATTAAATTTAATATTTATGTTACAGACAAGATGGAGTCCTTTGCTTTTTGGCAAATACTGTATTGTAACCATTAAAAAAGGAACTGGGGGAAGGGGAAGACTGTTAAAAATTGGAGTCAGAAACATGCCATGAGCTAATGAATACATTTTGTAACTATATGCTATTAGCTTTCCCTTTAAAAAAAAAAGAATCAGTACAGCAATCCAGGTGAATATTTTCTAACAGAATTACATTTTGACTTTGTGTTTCTTGTTTTGTAAAGGTTAAATCAGAGTGTAAAAAGCCAATTTAATAACATGAAGAGTTCATTTTTCTCCTTTGCTTCCTGTAAGAAATGAAAGTGAACAGCATTCACACAAAAGGTACCATTTGCATCAGAACACCAAAGGACTTTTACAGTACTTCAACAATTACACTAAAAGTGAACAGGAGGCAAAAGTGAAGCTTGCCACTTGATGATGCCAAATGTCCAATAATGATATGTTTATTCACTCAGGTTTGCTTTGATATCATCAGAATTGGATGATATGATCAAAGGGGAAATAATTAGCATCTTAACTGATCAGGGCACAATGATAGGACACTGGAAAGCCATGAAATTGGATTGGATTCAAGCTGAGAATTGTTTTACTGTGGAAGTGTAGTGATCTCTAGAGACCACTCTTCAATTGAAAATTATTTTCCTGTTTATAAATATACACCACTTGAGGCTTGGTTGTTGGGGTTTTTTTCAAATTTATTATCTTTTGAAAATTGTCTTGGCTCCCAGGAGTTACTGAACTTATTTTAAACGGCAGCCTTCTCTTAAAATTGAAATCCCAATGTATTTGCAATTAGGTAGTTTTATTCCCTTTCTGACTTCAACAATTAAAAATGGAAACAGGCATTTCATTGATATGATTTATAATTTTAATCCTACAGTACCAAGGCATCAGTTTGCTAGGAAAACAAATCTTATTATGCAAAACGTGAGTGTTAACTGCCAGGAAATAACCAATTTTACATCATAGCTGTTGAATATTTCCTTTAAAAATATAGAAAAACCCCTTCCATTATTACACATCTGTAAAGATATTCTATGTCCTTTCATTAAAATAGTTCAGTAGGCAATGAAAAATATATTCTTGGATACTATTGGACAGATTCTGAGCCTAGTTAGGGTGCTGATTGTATAGGTGTACAATTAAATACAACATAATCATCATATCCTGTTATTCTTGCTCAAAGAAAAGTAAGAATAAAAGTTGTCCAGTCATTTGATCTCAACTCAATCTCAATCTCATTTGATTTCTATAATTTCCCATAAAATATTCCATCCTAGCCACTTACTAGTCCAATTAACCACAGGTGCACTAGCTTGTAGATAGAATAAACAATTGCTCTGCAGCTTAGAGACAATTAAGAAATGGGGCTTCAGATCTTAAGAAAAACACACAAATACATTTTCTGCACATAGCTTGTGCCTGACAAAATGTTTATATATTACAATAAGGTGTTGAAGTAGGAGAATCTGCATCCACAATGTGTGGATCCAGAGACAGAGTTGGTCCAAGTCACCTGAATACTCACCAAACTTTGACGTTTACCCTCTCTTGGACTCCCAGGAGGAGAACACAAGCCTTAAAAGCAGACAGACCTTCTAGTGTCTTGTAAAGAGCTGAAAGGATCTTGTTTTCACAAACATTCAAAAAAAAGAGTGCACATGCTCATTCATAGAATTAATTGCACATTATTAACGCTTCAGGAAACACCTACTGGAGAAATGCACAGTGGAAATAATGATTTTGATTTTTAACTGTTAATATTTTTTCCACAAGACTCTATTTTCTTCATATTCACAGGCCTAATAACCACAGTGAATCCAATTCAACATCAATTTACATCCTGCACTAATCTCTTGAATCAAACAGACCAGTTCCAGACCTGTTGTTACTGAACATGGCCAGCAGAGTTCCACACATTTGTTGTATCCAGGACAGATACAACCATCAGTCTATTAACAGCTCCTGCAAGCCACATTCATGCAACATTTAGCCACTACAAGTAGACAGATAAAAGTAACTGTTTGACCCAAATGTCCTTTGTGAGTTAAGTTTTGGATAGAAGCATTTCCTCACATTCCATCTGTGATTGCTTGAAATAAATATATTTTTTTACAGTTTGTGTATGCATACAGAAAATCAATTAAACAGAAGCCAAATAGAAATAAAATCTACATGCTGTTTCAAACACCAGCTTTGATTTCACCAACAATGAACAGTTGTCATGAGAGAGTCTAAAGGTAGCAGTCACATTGATAAAACATGATACACACAGACAGACACAGCTGTTATTCAGTGAAAAGTATCATCCCCATCCCTTAGCAGCTGAACAAGGCTTTGAGCTTGCAAGTCCACGACAAAACTAAAGCAAAAGTCACTGTAACACCTAGAAACATCCTGAAAGCAAAGAGAATGACAATTTCAAGAGGGAATACGAGAGGATGATGAGAACTGGAAGAAAAGAGCTATGGATAAATTGTTCCACGGGGTTCCTATCTGACTGCACAGTTTGGAGCTGCTCTGTGGTAGAATTTTTATAGATTTTTTAGACTGTTTCATTCACTGCAGAAGGGTGCAGGTGTATTTTCAATGTGAAGTTACAGTGAAAATTCATGTGCAGTGCAACTTCAGCACACTGGAGTCCAGCCACTATGATTGTCACCACATTTCATTTTAGTGAGCCTGATCGAATGTGACAGAACTCAATCTGATATTTCCAGAAATACCTTCAGGACCTCACAAGTCATCTCAAATCAGGTTGTCTACTTAATATGATTAAAGTTTGCCATGATACAAATAGCCACTTTAATGATGCCCGGGTTGATGTTTCATGAAGCTTTCCTCTACTATTTGGCATTGCTTTTTTCAGATATTTTTTACTATCTTTGCCACAACCAGTAGTATATGTTACATTATGTGGGCTGACTTATGTAATTAAAAGAATTAAAAATTAGTGAAAACAGAAGAGATGACTTCCTGAAACCTGTCCTACAGAATTAGAAGCTATTATTGACTTATACACTCCTTACACATTGGGCAAGTAACTCAAAGGAATTTTTTTAAGTGATCACCAAATGTATGTTCTTCATGCATGACAGGAATAATTGAAATCAATGGGGACAGGAATCCTAAAGTGCCACTATATTACTAGTGCTATTATACAATACAGATATTCAGAAAAAAACAAGACAGTACTGTCAAGCCATGTTCCTAGAACTAGTAGATTCTTTTGATTCTTGTTTCTATATGTCTCCATTTTGCATCTGTAAACTGACTAAGGGTCCTTTATCTTCCAAAAGTCTGGTTAGAACAAATTACTATGAATATCACCACTGTAACAGCAAAGAATGCTGTGGAAAGCTCAGGAGGGAATCGAGGTTCAAATAAAAACTTTTAGTAATGTGCAGAAAATAAGCATGCCTATTGAACAGGAAGAAATTAAAATTTCTTCTTGGCTGAGTGTAAAGTAACAGTGATTTAGAGTCAGCTGTTAAGAGGAAAAAGTTCCAGGAGGTGGGAAGATAGTGCAAAACCACCTTGTGAGGATAAAAGGACACACCTTTGGAATGTAAGGATCACCGACTGCAGGCTTTCAGCTTTTCCTTTCAAAGGCAAACTTTTAAAAATCAAGTGAAAACTGAAAGAAGTACACACAAAGTTTCATTTTTAACAAGAAAACACCACACACAAAACCACTTTGCCTTTTTAGAGATGAGACTTCCAGCTGTGTCTTTTTCAGGCTAGGTTTTTTCCGTGTTTTCTACATGTGTATTTCTACAAAATACTGCCTATTGACCAAAACTGACACTTAGATGCAGTTTCTACCTATTCTTGAAAACTATTCCAGAAAAACTGAAGTTAGATGAAAATCTACTTCAAAACAGAATGTGACCTGTAGGATTTGGTGTTAGGCAACTAAATATTTTTTCATGCATTACTTCAATAGCTTTAAGCTTTTTCAATAGCTTTTGCATCAACTTTCTGAAAAAAATAACTGCTATACAACCTCTTATGTGACAATGAAGTCAAGATGGGAGAATCTAGAATCCTAGTACTATATCTAGCAGAAAACCAGAAATCTTGCCTTCCATCTGCCCCATAGACTTTGCTCATCTCCCTGCTTCCTTCCCTCAGCTTTTCCATCTGGCTGCATGATCCCTGACTCCTCCTTCCCAGCAGCTCTGGCACTTATTATTTGATGCTCCATCAAGGCCATCCAACTATTGGCAACACACAATTCCTCATAAGAAATGATCCTGAATTACAGAGACACGGATAAGCACTTCAACTGATACAAAGGAAGCATTAGAAAATCCCACTGAAGCAGGGAAAGAGGAAGCTGCCATGGGGCACAGGAGGACAACATGTCCCTTTTGAGAGTGAACTGCTATGCCAGGTCCTGCTTCTGGTATTACTCCTCTTCCCACTGGTATTAACGAGCAGGGCAGGCTGATTCTACCAATATCTCCTACTGTTAGGCCAATCCCCATCATTTTTTCTGCACAGGTGAAATTCATATGTGTATAGAAATGTAATTATTTAATTATTAATTGTGCTAATAATTCAAATCAAAAGAAAGAAAACTTAAACTAAGCTCCAAGAGAAATAAAACATTATGAACAGAGTTTAGCTTCTGTTTTCTGTATAATTTTTTTTTTTCTAAGCAAGTTCACATCAAAACTCCTGTTTCTTGTAAAGGATTATGGCTTTGTTTGTACAAGCAACTGAGCTACAGTCTTTACTAAAAAATAGACGAAAATCCTCCCACATTTTAGGATAATCCATTTCCTGCTCATCTGCAGCAGAGGACCCAGTAGGAAGGCAGGGGAACTGCAAGTCCTTTGAAATCAGTATTAACCCTGTTGCTCATCCAAATAAAAAATGCTCTCTCTACAATATCATAGAAACAGATATTTCGCTTTTTTTTCTATCTGAATTTCTAGAAGTCATTCTGTTTTGTATTAAGATTACATCCAACTTCCATTAGCCTACACATCTTCCAGAAAGTATCATGTTTTTATATTACATTTGTGTATATATATATGTACATTAGCATACAAAAATTCAATTTTATACATTTATTTTACTTTCTCTACACATACACACAGAAATCTAATTCAAAAAATACTTAAGACTATTTCCAAAATGTAGACACTCATTTAGGACAAGAAATAATTAGCTGCATTGCTTACAAAGCCTCCTATGACACAACAGACAACAGTTTCATTAAATCTTGCCTCCAGTGACTAAACAATCTGCAGACAAGTTTAGTCATTTCATAGCTCTTGATTTTGGAGCTGTGAGCAGAGCTTCCCAGTCATGCAGAGCCAGATGGGGTTTTTAACCAAATGCAGTGTGAAAATGGATGTCGCAAAACATTACTGAATGAATCAGCAAATTCTAATGTTACAGTAGCAGAGACTGAATGGCAAAACAGGCAGCATAAATAAAAAAATGTGTTGCTATTTACACGATCAGTGGGAGAAAGCATAGAGATAGCTTAGTATAATTATTTTGAAAGCCACAGCAAATTGCACATTGCAATTAGCACTGGCCTTAAATTCTTTGAGTTTTCCCCTCATTGCTAATAAAAACTGCTGCTATTATTTTAGTGGAGGATACTTGGGGTAATTAATACATCTTAAATATACCAAAAAAGTATGTATCATATAGATAATGTTCTTTTTTTGTTGTTTTTAAATCAAGAAAACTAGGTATAGACAAGAAAAAACTTCTAACATCATTTAATTTGCTTGGTGCCCTCTTTGCCTCGTGTTTCTCATGGTCTTTCACATTTTTTTCTCAGCAGCAGATATGAGACAAAACATGTATGATGTTCAATAACCAGATCAGATTTGTTTCAGTCACTAAAGCTCCTGAATGAATGAGTCAACACACAGAATAAAAACCAAATGCCAAATGGATTAAAAGGCACCAAGGAAAATGCTATCTGCACCTGAAGCAGCTGGTGCACTCACCACACTACATCACTCAAACACTACTGGAAAAAAGCCACTGGAAATGATCGTGTCCCAGACAGACGTAAGCACAAGGGACTGAATGGAGCTGGATCATCAGTGTATCAAGGCGACTTCTGAATATTATTCAGTAATCTTTTCTTGGTTATTCAATGCGATACATCAAAGCCACAGGGTGTGGTGGGTAAAACAACAACTACTAGTCATTGTGGAAGTCTATTCACAAATTCTTTCAGAGGAAGGTCTCAGTGTCAGTGCTAGTGTTTGCATAACAGCACAAGGCATAAGAATATGGGGCTGTGGAAACTGCCTCAGTAAGGTGACTGTGATAAATGGCAGAACATGGACAGCAGACTAAATGTCCAATAGAGCAAAGAGGAAAATAATTATAAACAACAAATACTTATGGTTAGATGAGAATCACATCATTAAGCTTGGCAGTTTCAGAACCCCACGATAAGATTTTTTTTGCAGAATTATATTTCTGGGTAATTAAAGATTCAAATAATTTAAATAATCTCAAACACCACTGTTGCTAATTTGTTATTGCATTGTTTGTAAAAATTATTTAAATCAAATTCTCTCTATATGACACCAATAGGAGGGAGTAGGTTAGGTGTCCCTCATTGTAAAGCTTTTTCTTTTCTGCTTGGCAGCTTGGAATAAGCAGTGGTTTATATTTAGTACTTATTGCAAATATGATTATGCTTTATTTTTGCCAGATTTTTATTGTTTTACTTGTTTTATCTTTTATTCTTCAACCACAAAAAAAGGGCTATTTCTACAAAAAATATTAACTTCTCTAAAAGGAAAGGCTTTTCTTTAAATATTTTGTGTTGGAAATAAAATTAAATGATCTTTTATTATGAATAAAACAAGTCTAAAAAGGTACATATAAAAATATGAGGAGGAAAAATACTAAAAGAAGACAAAGTTTTTATTCTCTCTTGACAATAGTACATTATGAAGGTAGTCACTAGGAGTTGTAAATGATGACTTGCTGGATCAACTCTGCTAAGTATTGCTAACTTCTTTTACCTGGAAATCTATTTCATTAAAACTGCTGTATTTCTTAAAACCTGTAACTATTATTTACTGAAGTATTATAGATCTCATAATAATTACACATAAAGAAATGTATTATTAAAATAAAAGTCCAAGTCACATCATATTTTCATACCTAAAACAAGGTTATTTACAGCAAATAGGAAATACTGAAGACATGGTGATTCCACATTGATATTTTTTTAAATATCTCAACCTTAAGTAATAGGTAAAACATTATTTTACACGTTTGATGTTTGAGCATAAACTCAGAACTCTCATGGTTGATAAGAATTTCTTCTGACTATACTTGTCTTCCAGCTTAAGAACTCACAGTACTTTAATTAAATTTTTCTAGAGCCCTTCAAGGTAAAGAATTATTACTTCAGCCTTCACTGATGGCATGGAAAAGACATACACATCAATGGGGCAGCTAAAATAATTCATACATACAAACTCACTCTTCCAGCTGGAGCCTCTTGGCTGGACCAGAGTTGATTCAACTGGATGCAGGCCCATTCACTACATAAGAAGGGCAGTGATTAACTCTACCAAAGTGTTTGGCCATCTTAGCCTATAACAATGACATTAGGACATTAATTAAAATATGTGAGCAGGATAAATCTCCCATTCAGGCATCAAATTTGGCTGGCTGTTTTGTGGAACTTCCTAATTGGCCATGCTTGTGATTTTATAACAATTTGTTTAGAAGTGAATGTAAGCTGACACATCCAATTTGTACACAGATGAAACTGATCTGGATACAGATCTACTGCAAAGTACTGCAAAATACAGTACCTCATTTGTTTTGAGCTATTTTTCTGATTCTATTTTTACTCACTATGATTTACCACCAGTATCCTCTGGGCGATAGTAAAGGAAACAGATGCTGGGAATCTCTGTCCCTTCAGTTCCTGAGAGGAGAGGTCTGACTCACACTTTTTCCCAGTCTCTCCTTTGTACTCACACATGCAAAGGGTGGTTGTGTGAAACTTAAATTACTGCTCGATTTCCAGTTTCTCATTGCCAGTTTCCTCAAAGTTTCCACTTACGTATTTTACAGCTTCACCAATTTCATTTGAACAGCATTTTATTACACATTTCCCTTTCCAAAACCTAAACTGCATGTTCCCAGGATAAAGTTAAATTCTTTTATTTTGAAGTGTTCTATTTATTTGGGATTTTCCAATGAAACTGGATAGAAAGAAAATTTACAAATCCAAAGTTGAAATTAATTTTTAACAGATGTTTTTGTCTAAATTTTTCCTCCACCAGTTTGAACAAATGCATATATAGAACATGTATAGACCTAGTGAACAGAATTAAATGCAGCCCATTCCTGTTTATGAGGCAGTCATGGAACTTTCCATTGTCTGTGTGCAGATATGAAAAGGCTTGCTGGCTTTCACTGATAGACTGCAGTGTTCAGCAGGGTGCAGGAAGAACTGGATTGAAGATATGGGCAACACAGCAGTGTCCCCCCTGGCTGAGAAAAGGGACATTTCATGACATAAAATGCAATTTTATTATTTTGGATTTTTATTTTTATTATTTTGAAAATGTTCTAAACACATCTTATAGCAATGAAAGAGTTAAATGGCACACTTGGTTTCATTCATAGAAAACTTTTATTTGACTAGAATTAAAATCATAGAACAGTTCAGAGAAGAGGTCCAGTGTCATTTAGCAATAAGTTACCCTGGCTGAGTTTCTAGGAGAAATAGTCACAATATAATTAATCTGGTGGAACAGCTGAATACACAGACTGCAATTAATTTTGCTCTGAATATTAAAGTTCTACAGTATTTGAAAAGAAATTGTATCGGTCAATAGATTTTTGAATTATGTAGGTTGTGGGCAATAAAGCAAATCATTGTTGCTATTGTAAAACTTGTTTAAATCAACTGAATTATTACAGTCAATCCACATACTTAATAAATCTGCACTACTATTCATTTATATTTAAAAAAAAAACAGATTCACATTTCAACTTCTAACTAAAGAGGCAAGAAAAGTTTTAAATAAACCATCAGACCACTCTCAATAAACTGAACAAATGGGGAGCATTTACTGTTTCCTTGTTCAGCATGTTAAAAGCATATGAGAACAGTGCATAACTAATACCCATATATCAGAAACTCTCTTCTTGATTATGCAGAGATATAGGCAGTATCTCTTTAACAGTTTCTTTCAGGAAATATTTCTCCAATAAGAGATGGACATTTAAGCAGATGGTCACTGCACAAGAAACAGTTGAACAGTGGCACCCAGAGGTGAAAAGTGTTCTGCTCCTGAAGAGATTCCATTTATTGTAACCTGTTTTTCATCTTTTCCTTCTGTCATTCCCATATTTTCTTTACCAAGTAACAAATGCCAAAAAATAAATGCTGCAATTTGGATGAACATCCTTCAGAGTTAAAAAAAAACAATAACCCACTGCTTTGTATCAACTGTCATAGTTGGGAACACATTTTAGAAACACATTTTTCCTACATATTTTCTCTAACAAAGAATATTCTCTAACAAAGAATAACAAAAATAACCATGGAAAAAACCATATTGTTAGATGCATCTCCTTAGATGGAATTCTGAAGCCATGAGGTCTTATACTCTCCCTAAATTGACTAGCTGAAATTATTGTGCAGGATTATAACAGGAACCCAAGCATAAAGACTGTTGGATTTTAGAAAAAAATCTTGGGATCATAGTAAAAATAGAGTAAGAGCTGACACAGGCTGTCCAAACTGTCTCAGATGCCTTGACTTCAGATATTTAGAAAAAAGTACTGTATCACTTTCATAAAAGCATCAGGCTGAGAGCAACACCCCTCAGTGAAAACCTCCCTGCACTCCTTTGCCAAAATCTAGCTCTAAATAAATTATTATATACATTATAAACATGCCAGCTATTTGTTTAATGAAAACTTCAAATAAATATAAATCTGCCCAGCATCAGTCCTAGGAAGGCCCAATAAAATGAGCCCATTGATTTTTAATTAGAAAGGCCATACTTCAGCAATTTGCAATGTGTGCCTGCACCTTTCAGTTAGAGCAGGACTCTCTACCTGGGCTGAGCTGCAGCGAATCACACCCACACCCTCCAAGGGTCCTCAAAACAACAACTTAACAGACCATAATAGGCAAGTATCTGCTCAAATGAGATGACAGGAAGTGCACAAAATGTTTCTGATTATATTCCCTAGTAGCAAGACCTTTTGTCTGCTTTGCTTTTCATGCCAGTTGTTAAAAGTATTGTTATTGTTATCATCATCGTTATAACCATCATTATTTATTATCATGTAAGGAGCAGCTGTAATGTGGTGGGCAAAATGTGAACTTTACCTTTCTGTCTGTGCATTTTGAGTCCAGACATAAGGCAGGAGTTTTCACAAACTGCAGACAGAGGCAAATGTTCCTAAAATTATATCTATAACCACTGAGTTCGGGATTGTAGTTAGACTCCAATCCATACAAAACCCAACTGAATTCAACTTAGAACAGTTTATAGATGTGGACATTTCTCCACATCTGCGTTTCAAGCAGGATTTTAAACAATTATTTGAAAGAAAATTATGGCTATGTTGCAAATTGATATCCTTCCTCTCCCCATCAGTCCTTCATTTGCCTATCACTTCATGAGGATCTCAACTATTGGTAGGAAATGGTAGCTGCAAAGGCTGCAAGGCAGGCTCGCTGCCATGGAGCTACGAGCGGGATTGAAGAGGCAGCAGCACGGCTCTCCGTACAGCGAACCCATAATGACGGCCAGTAAATGATCATATAATAGGAATAGTAGGGAGTGCCGCTGAGTTTACGGCATGTTTTATCCCGGCTGAGCGCCGCTCGTCAATCCCGCCGCAGCCTCAGCTCCCGCCCTGCAGCCGGCGGGGCGGGGCGGCGCCCCCTGGCGGCCAAGGCGCGCAGGGAAGGGGAAGGGCCGCGCCCCGGCCCGGTGAGCGGAGGGAGCGGGATCCCGCCGGGAACCGACACGGGGCGCCGACACGGGGCGCCGACACGGGGCGCCGACACGGGGCGCCGACACGGGGCGCCGACACGGGGCACTTCGGAGGCCGTGTACAGTTTGCTGCTTGCGAGAAGTCCTAAATTTATATATAAAAATAAAGGCACCGTTCGAATTCCTCATGAGCATCAGTACTAGATCAGCTCAACGCTAACACTTCATAGAGAATGGACTGTAGTTATTTTTCTGTGTTACATTCGTTTTTGCCTCAGGCGTCCAGGAAATGTTTCAGTGATCCTAATTACAATGATGTTTGGCTGTTTCTTCTGATCAATTTATGTTATTCTCATAGACACAGGCAAGGATTTGGCTACATCGGTTTTAGATTTTTGGTTCTAGTTCGCAGAAAACGTCATCTGAGAAGAGATCTATTCCCTCTGAAACAAATGTCACTTAAACGCATGGCTAGAAATGTAAAACTTAATAACAATTTTTAGAGCACAGTTTCTCTTCCAAGATTATGTTGTAAAGAAGGTGTAAAAATAAATAACACTTACCAGAAGCCAATAAATAAAGGCAACATTTTAATTCCATAAAAATACATTGAAAGAGGAGAAACTTTTTTGGAACAGAAAAATAGAAAATCAGTATGTACTTCCTTCCAAAAGCACAGAATTTTCTGTGTTCTATAGAAATACAAGTGTGATATATGGGTAGGGGGGAAAAAGCAACACACAACAAAATAAAATAAGAAGAGCAAAATAAATAAAACATCAGTTTACTCCCACCGATAACACACAGAAACATTGAAACAGAAGTGAATATTCTTGTTTCAACATCTGCATGAAGGTAAGTACAGTGCAAGAGATGGAGAGGAGGATTCACTGTTCATTTTAGACACCCCTTTACATTAGACTGCTTTTTAAAAAACTGTCAAAGAAAACGACATTGCTTTAACCATTCCTGCCGTACCTGCAGCACCCAGGCTGACATTCTCACTCATCCTGCTCCCCAGATCCCACAATGGTATCACTGAAAAGACCTGCTCATATTTAACTGCATGTGTTATGCTCTCAGCCCAAACACACATTTTTCTGTTTTGTAAACACTGCAGCTTATTCTGCTTGACTGACGTGATCCAAGAAGAAAACAGATCTATAGTTTTGCATTAAGGGGGTAAACATGAAAAATTACTCTTGCGAATTTTCCTTTCATAATCTTATCTGCTGCTTATGTGTGCAGCAGGAAGAAAATGTTCTCACTCTCTTTCACATAGACCCCAAAGGCCTTACCCACAGAGCCAATGAGCAGCCCAAACTTCTGCTCTTGTCAATGAAAGACAGAAAGCATTCATGGGCTGCACAGATCAAACATGGTACAGATTTTCATCATTTCTGGCAAACTAAACTGCCAAACAATCTAATCAATGGTCAATTTATCTAATCTAATTTCCCACCACTCTGGGGGCATATATAGGAGCTTCCTTGAAGTACAGTTCTAGAGTAAGCTATCCAGCTTGGCACAGCAGTTGGCAAATCTCCCCCTAAGCATTACAGATCATATGCCCCTTAAAACACTGAATCAAATATGCCTGTGAATGTCATTACTCCTACTGTTGGCCATAACCTTGTTTAAAAGTTAAAGCAAGACATTTAGTTTTCCATTAAAAACTAAATATTTTTCCTGAGAAAACAGTTGATAAAACGGAACTCCACAAGAAGTTCACCCAGACAAAATACCTCACATTGTGTATGCAGGGCACAGAACAGACCTGGCCATGCCCAGCACATGTGAAGACAACATTTCCATTTCTAACTTCAGTGTCTCTATGATTACAAGGTTATAGAACACTTAAAAAAATTTATTTGACATAGTTAAACTATAGCAGCATCATATGCCCTAATTAAATGCTATGTTTGGACATATATGAGTTTTATAGTAAGTAAGACAATTTTACATGTTTTGTTACTATTTACAAAAACATATTAAGCAAAGATCATTACATAAACACTACAATTGTAATTTGAATCTACATTGGTAGATTCTTAGACTATGCATTATGTAAACTCATATTATTTAGTAAAATTAAATTCATATTACTTAGCAAAATTAAATGAGAGAAGTCAGTGTGCTGCCCATCTGATTTTAACTAACCAATACACTTATCAAAATGACAGTATTATTTTCATAGCTGCCTGAATGTAAAACTAAGTTCTGTTTGATATATTATAATGTTTATATTAATCCTTTTAGACATTTGCTGCCTTTTACCCCATAGGTGATCTCTGCAAAGTGTGTTGAGTGATTTATTAAGGTCTGACCCAGCAAAGTGCAGAGAAGGCTCACATCCCAATGACTTCAGGAATGAGCTTCTCCATGAACCTTCTAGGATCAAGCTCTGAGGATTCGGCAATTTTTTTGGGCTGTGGTTTTGTTCAGATTCTTCTGTGCTAACTTGCTTTATCATGCTTTCATTTTGTACTGAGGTCAAATAACAGCTCTATCCAAACCCCTCTTTCTTTGCAAAATTTTCAGTGAAGTCAATGTGAGTTCAAGTGGTAAAGGAATGCAGGCATGAGTAAAAAATTTGTCACAACTAAATGTTACATTGCAAAGTTTACTTAAGGATTTTATGCTACACAGATTTCACAATCTAGACCTGAAAAAATACAGCTATCATAGTTAATAGTTAATAAAGAAAATATAGCCAAAATATTTCCACTATAATGAGTAGTTTGTGCACTAAAACTAATATTCATCAATCCTATCTGCATTTCTTTCTTGAAAATTTTCCTCTACTACAAAACAACATGTAAATAAATCAATGGAGAAGTACTGGAAAATTTAAATCAATAGTACTTATTTTACTAATAAAAAGAAATTCCATTGTTCTAATTTCTCTTGTACTGTTTGTCCTTATAGTCCAGAATTTTCTCTTTTTTCCTTGATATTTTCAAAGCTGTCTGTTAAGTAACAGTGGTCATGAATGTCCAAAAGGCATTTGAAAATATCCAGAAGATTTATCTGCTTATGACTGAACTGATTGATTCAATGAAATACTAATTTTTTTAAAAATATATACTGCATTTTAGAACACAATGTAAGAGCACTCAGTATTATAACAGGTAGCCTAATTTGGACACAAGTAAAAAGACAGCACAGCATTCTGAAATTCTGGGGGGAAAAAGTGTTGTTCTTTCAGTTGTGTCTCTACTAACAATTTGGAAGCATCCATTGTACTACTACTGCAGTGTTATTGAGCTAGTTTTATTAAGGCAAATTTATAGCAATGTTAGAAATTAATACCACTCTTATTTCCTCCACTGCCTGGCTTTATTGAATGCCATGGGGCATATTAATCAGTAAAGCCAAGTAGTGCATGAAATAAAAGTATAAATTAACCTGTAACATGAATGTAAAAGGAGGCTTAATAAAATAGAAATAAATAACACCTAATGATAATCAACCCCGCCTGGCTTAACCAAGCACAGAGTGCAATAATGCTATCACCAAAAAAAGTATTTAAACAAAGTTTAAATCACAATGCAAACAACATCATTTACAAAGTAATACTTATTTCACTGTATTGTTTAAAAACACATAAGATTGTAGAAAGACCCCCACCTTTCTACCCTGACACCTCTTCATGTAAAATTCCTGCCAACTTTGGGAGCGGGCCTAAGATACAATGCCCACGAATGGGAGAACAATTTCTGCACGTTTTTGCATTTAGATGTAACTGAAAAAGAAGACTTTGCATACGCCCAAAATGTATCTCCCAATATCAGCTGTGACCAGTCTTTTCAAGCCTATTTCACACAGGTGAACTGCACACAATGTGCATGGTGATTTATTAAGGGCTTGACCTTGCAAGTGTGTGAAGTCATTTTAACCTGTACTTAAATTTGTGCTGAGGTTTTTCTAAAGGCAGCATGCTCTGAAGTATAACAGAAGGGGGTTTTTAAGGGAAAGTATCTTCTTTACAGGGTACAAAAAAACTCAGCACAAATAATTACTCTCAGTACACAAAATTATCTAGGCAAATCTTTGCAAAATCAAAGATAATTTTGTAATCATAAAACAGTTGACAGCTTAGCTTTTCCCCACAGTTACTGAAATTCCAGCACACAGACATTTGCTCACATTCTCATCTATAATGACCACATATATGAAAATACAGGCATTTACAGAAACAATAGGGAAAAATGGCCAAAATCTGTCAGTACCATAAAACACCAGTGTGTCTGCTCCCTCTGCTGGCTCTGCCGCAAAGCTAACTGGAACACCTGCTGTGATCGCTGTGCTACAACAACGCACACAAAGGTGAAAAAACTCTGCTGGAAATACCCAGCAACACGGAGACAGGTAAGCTGAGAAATTCTGCATGAGTGACAGCACACATCGCAATATCGACATGATAATAAAGAAAGGTTGTTGCAAATACAAGTGTATGCTACATTGGCGTTCATCACATCCCAACTGCGACATCATTATGAAGAGGTACTAATATCAGATATAGCCGATATTTAACAGATACAGTTAGCTGCACTTGAGATGCTGTTTGGGTGGTGGAACCACTCTTAATTTAATTATTTCACATATTCAAATTGAACAAAACAGAGCTGCAGACTGGTTACATCTAGGAGTATCCAGTCTCTAACAGAAATGGTTAAGGATCATATTTTGCCGAAAATGTAATGACACTGAACAGGAGGCAAGCTTAACATTTAGTCCAAGTGAGGTCCCCATACTCTCGGATGATGTTTGCTAGGAGTTCTGGCAGCTAATGAGTTGAACCATCTGTAGCAGTTTCCTGACAGATGTGGCCAACTCCCATACCAGGCACTCCATCTTCCCACACAGAGCTCTGTGGAGGGCTCCACTGCCAGCATTGCAAGGCAAGGCAGAAACGGCGCCCCAGGTACTCAAACGGGGGAGCTCTTTGGAAATAATAAAGCACCTGGAAGGTTGGTGCTTTTGTGGGGCTTGTGTTTGGGGTTTGTGTGGTTTTGTCTGCTTGTGGTTTTTATTGCCAAAGGGCTTTTGAAACACATTCCTCTGGATTTCAAAATTATTGTGACACTTTTTTCCGATTTCATCAGCCATGGTAGCACATTCTGCTCCAACTCCAACACAACATCAGTGGATTTAAAGGAATTATTTGACAGCTCAATTTAGACAGGGTTTTTTTTAAAGTTTGGGGTTTTTTTAAAATTAGGCTTCATGCTTAAACTCTGGATTTTTCCAAGTCCACTGAACTTACTGTATCATACAGATTTTTAAATACAGAAGTTTCAGAGACTTTTATGAGATGCACAAGGGTATCTGGTGTAGAATCCACTAAATGTATATTATTTCAGTGCTGTACTAACAAGACATGTGCTAGACCAATAAAGAATGCAAACTGCTAAATTTATATCTTATATCCAGTAATAGTATGAAAAATAAACTTTAAAATAACCTTAAAATTGTGTTTAAAATAATCTTTTTGTATATTTTTTGTCTTCCCTACAAATTATTAGTTTAGGACAAGAAATGCATTTGGTGTCTAATACCATGATAGCTAGACTGTCAATCCAAATAAATGTATCAACATAATAAATATTGGTTCTTATGTTTGTCACAGAACTCCACATTATTCTATTTGGAAGTCAAATGCCTTGGCAATTTAATCTCAATGCTGACATCGCTTTAGACATTATTTCAAATAAGCAGCTTTTTTTTTTTAATTACAGTGGAGTTACAATAAAATAAAATAAAAATGATGGTTTCATTATGCACTGATACTATGTTTATAGACACTTGTTTTATTTAAAGCACAAAAAGAGAAAAGTTAGCCTGTAGAATGCCATTTGTTGATCTCAAACCCAAAGTGTGTACCTTATCTGTGACTGTTGCAGCTGGGCAACACACAATATGTTCTTTAAAAAACTAAAACCTTATTTATTGAATCTGAAGTTATGTAAATGTTAAAAGACTATCAATTTGCAGAATAAATTGAACAATTAAAGTAATTAGTTAGGCAACAACATTAAACACATATTATAAAACCCAGAGTTAAGAAATCAATGAAAATTCATATTTGCATTTTAATATTTTAAGGGATATAGGTTTTTTCCCACTGAAATAATCCCTACAGTATTAAATTAAAGCAACTGTGTAGCAACAGCACAGAAGAAAAAGGAGAAAGTACATACGTGTCACAAACACACTGGAAAGGAAAGGGGACTATGTATGATGAAACTATGACAGTATATTTCAAGTTAATATTTTAAGTACCTCTTTTAAATAAATTGCTTCTGTGTCTAACTGAGTTGATTCCATCTCATACAAAAATCATCCAGTTTTCTTCATTCCCTTGGATTAGAAACATCCCTGTATTTTTCCACCAGTGTAGTCTCATGTACTAGAGTGGAAGGAAGACTGTGGCAGCTCTGCTTGCTGCTGGCAGCTGTCACTAACACAGATCTATCTTCACAAATATTATTACAAGTGTGTTCATCTGAGGTGTCCTTATGCACAAGAGCTGACCTTCATGGCTATGTCTGACATTTAAAAAGAAAAGTTCTGCTTTACAACCTTCCGTGTGCCTTCAGGTATAAATTACTTGAAGAGTATTAGTAATAATAATTGATTTTAACAGTAAGTAATAGAGTTATAAACAGCTCCTACTATTTAATGAAAGAAATGCTTCATCTTCTGGTTTTATTTATTAGTATTCAAGAGCCTTCTACAACCTCACCAAGATTGGTTATTGCTTAATTAAACTGGAAAAGATGACCTGTCAATGACTCCTTGTTAGAAAGAAAAATAAGTTATTTTTTACATTTCTCTACAAATGTTCTTAAGGGTAGCTTATTTTTTTTTCTGTTGTGAGCTTAGATGAACAGACAGCTCATAATGAATAATGAATTGTTTGACATTTCCTCTCATGTTAATAAAATAGAGTACTTTTTTTTTTTATCTTAGTAGGGTGTATCAGCTAAATAAATAGAATCAATTAAGAGTTTTGCCCTGCATTGGCCACACTAAAGCTCTCCTTAATTTGCACAAGTGAATCAATTGCAGAAACATTCTAAGCATCTTTCTGCTGCTCACAACTAAAGTCTACGGCATTTTTTAAGAAATTCAGATTTCCAGCAAAGTAAAAGAGCACCTACATGTTCATAATGCAAAAAAAGTGATATTGACACATAAAAAACTAAGGATTAAAACTAAGGCTTCACTGGCAAATGCTCTGATGAATGATATAATTACTGCATCAATAATGGCAGGAAGGTTTCAAATAAACAGTACCCAACTAAATCCAGCTATACAATTATAGCAGTGGCTCATTTTATCTTACATTTTTTTGGTCACAAGGTAACTGACAAATAAAACTTAATGTCACGTTATCATGATGCAAATAAAAATATACCGTACACTTAGATAAATGTTACACTTGAGACACTGTCTATCATCTCTCACCACTAGCTGGCACCATAGCTTTAAAAATGTAGTGATGTATCTGGTTTATATCTTACTAATTAACAAGCCAGCTACCCAATTTTTAACAGAAAACAATTACTCAAAGCAAACAAGAAATATTTGGGGCTATAAACTAAAATGAGTCTGAAAGCAATATTCTCAATGATGACTGGTACGATACATCCTGCAAAGGGAAATGGATAATAGTTAACAGACTCAGGGGGTGTTTTTATTACATGAAAATAAACGGTACTGTGCACAAATGGGAGAGTCTGATATTTTTGCTGCTGGCTGGGAGACCGTAGGGGTCAATATCTTGGGTTATGAAGAGGATGAACCCCAATAAACTGCCTCCCTTACTGGGCTTTTCATCCCAAATTAACTCAGAGGCCACTTCAGGTTCACTCCCAAAGAAGCAGCTTTATTGCACCAGCTAATAAATTTCACAGAGTCTGTCTCCTTCACTGGCTTCCCTTTTCTCATTAGGGTCTGCTGCTTTCATTGTCTGCTGGCTGGATACAGATGCCCTAAGAGGCAGGGCCCTGGTTTCCATTCTCTGACTGCAGTGGTTCTGACATTGCCATCGACTTCACTGCCACGTTCTGCTCCAATTCTTTCACACCAGCTGCTGCGGGCTGACCTGACACATGCACTGCGACATGAACTCACACATCCAGGCCCACACAAAGGTCAGAGCAGGGACTACAAGCCAGTCATCAACCACTCAGCCTCAGAAAAAGCCAAAATAATTTCAGGCAACTGTTCCAAACTGTCTATGAAATTTACATTTATTTACAGGTTGGACTGATAAATGAGAAACTGATAGATGGACACCTAATACAACAGCAATAAGACAGCATTGATAAATTACAAATATATCATTTTTATGGCAAATCTCTCAGCTGTGGTCTGAATAGAAGAAATACTTCCCTAATGTAAGAAAATCTTCCCTAAAAAGACAATTAAGCTTTCTCCACTATGGAACAGGTTCTGTGCAGCTGTTGATCAAATCAAAAGTCACTGTGAAAGTTAGGATATACTGGCAAGTGCATCAGTATCAGTAATGGCAGTCACCTGAAGAGAACCCTGCTATTCAGGCCTTGGCACCATTAAACAGGATAGGTCATAAAGTTACATGTATTCATTTTACAATCCTCCACAGGACCAGAGAGAAAAGAATGTACATTTTGAAGAAAAGCACAATACATGTTACAAATCCTGCAGTCGGTTCAGTAAAATAGCTAGCTGATTGCTCTTTCCCAACAACAACCAGAAAAAAGCTATCACACATTACCTTATACTGTTAGCTAAGTAGGAAAAGCAGCATTCTAATTCTTACTCTAAAAAAGTCTCCTCCTGTGTAATTCTATAATGACATTTTTGTCCTACCTAACAGAGAAATGCAGAACTTAGTCTGCACCTTCATTGCGATCAGATTGTGCCCTGAGCATACTGCAGCAGCACTCTCAGGCCAGTCTGCAGCCCGCTGTAAGCACTGCGCCTCCATGCAGCTGAGAGAGGCAAGAGGCAGCTCCCACCCCAGCGCCTGCACTCGTGTTTCCAGGGTAATCACTGACGTCAGGGCACCGCTGCTGCCTGAAGTGACACAATCAGCTCTAGCAGATTCACTTGGAAGAATATGCAAGGATGGATTTGGGTTAATAAACACAATTATAACATATATTCGAACCGGTATGGCACAAATAATTATCTACCAAATGAAAAACAATCAAACAAAAGACTGAAAAGAAATAGAAGGAATCCACCTATAACAAATTCTTTCTAAATGGCATTTTAAATCTCTTCAAGTAGTTTCATATTTGCTAGTGAATTTCATTCTTCACTGATAGAGATACTTTTTTTTTTGCAAAGACTTACTTCAAAACTAACTTTATCTTGGAAGAAAAAAGAATGTAATCTCATATTTCTGCCTTGGCAAGTTACATTTGCAAAGCTCCTTCTGCAGCCAAACGTTTTGAGTCTTTGTATTGTGTAACAAAAACTGTCAATAAACAACAAATGAGTTCCCCCTATTTTTTTACAAAGTCATTGATGTTGACACCTTTTGACCATATATGCTCCACAGGATAAACACTGCCAACATCAACTAATCATAATGTTAAGAATGTGAGGGGTTTGCCATTTTCCAAAGTTATTTTGAGTTCATTTTGGTAGCCTTGCGAATAGTCCACAGGGCAGCCCCTTGTAAGTGAGTCAATTCCACAGAATTCAGGCCAGGAGGCAATGGGGACAGAGGATCATAAATTGGAGAAAACCTCGTCGTAGTGAATGCAGCAGCAGAGAAGCCTGCAAAGGCCGCAGTATAATAAAGAAGTGTTAGAATTAATCCACTGCTATCTGTCTCTATTTTGCTAACCCAGCCGAGTGGACACCACAGCATTGAGACTGCATTAATCAAAATTTGGAATGACCTGCTTTTCATTGCAAACTGCAGTTATCTTTCTTTACTGATTGGCCTTGACCTGTCAGCTGCATTTGGTACTACTTGGAGAGACCCTGGGGGTTCTCTCCAAGAGCCTGGAGTACTACGAAAGGTTGTCTGACTCTGTTCTTGCTCAGTTTAATTCATATTCTACTCAACATGCCCATTTTATTTCCAGTAGAAATTGTTCATTTAATTGCATTGTAAGTTTTATGGGGTATGCCCTAGGCTGCATTCTTTATGCCAAGCTTCTGAGTATTTATATGTGGAATGGTGGGGGGCGGGGGGAATGACTCACTCACAAAGCTAGACCAGGCTTCATATTAGCAGTAATTTTCACTGCTTTAAATTCTCTACAAAGCTGTTTGGGGAAGAAAACAAAATGTATATGTCATCACCTGAGGTTGCTTCGATAAATGCATTCTTTTTAACTGAATACTTTCAAGACAGGGTCATCCTCCTTTTAGGAATTTAGCAACCTTTCTTAAATGGTAGTTTATATTATTCTGGTAAGAGACCTATCTTACAACTTTGTATCTAACCGACCCCAAAGGTCATTGCATAACAGCCTTAGTACTACAAACCCAAAGAGTTCTTACTCAAGAATTCAGTATTTTTTCAAATAATACTATTTTAGTCATGTCAAATGAATTTAATGCCTTCCCTTGCAAAAGGGGTTCAGGTTTGATATCCCCAATCCTGATTTTTCCTATAGAAATAAAGAAATGGTGTAGTATTGTATATATCTACCTTCCTTGGGGTGTTTGCCAAAACACAAGACTTTAAATCTGATACTGCTTAATCTATTCAATTACTTAATCTATGTATTAAGAAATGGTTTCAAATATTATGCCATACAAAACCCACTGCTGTTATTAGCAAAAGGCAAATTGCACTCTTACAAGTAACATTAAAATTGCCACTCCTCTTGGACGCTGCCAAAATTAAGAGAAATATTATATGACTTAGCAATGTAATATCAAATTAACCACATATGGTAAATTAATTTTTTGTTCATCTTGAATAAAAAGATTACTTCAACAAATAGGATTGAATTTATACTTCAAAATGTTTTAATTTGCTATAGAAAAGATATACTAATCAGTAGCATCATTATTATGAAATTGAACAATTTAGATCCATAATTCAGGAATAATCTGGACACTGGTAATCTAATAACTTTTTAAAAGAATGATTCTTCTCTCCCAAGGACCAACTATAGAGGAATGTTGTGCAAAATTATAATCTTTACTTATTAATATTTAATTTACTTTGTATTATATCAGCCATCTTATTTTAAAACAAAAATAGAGACTGAAGAAAAATACAAATTATAAACATAAAAATAAAATTATCATTAATTTAAATTTTTACAACGTATTTTTTCAGAACATGATTGCAATAAAAATGGAAGATAATCAAAAATAGAAAAACAAAAGGAAGATAAAAAAAGAGCAAGGGTGCAGTTCACCCATGAGTAAAAGCAAGTAAAAGACAATGTCTATCAAGAGATTAGAAAACAAACCTGGAAACAAAACACCTCCAGATGGTGAAAAAATGCAGCTTGGAATTCAAATTTTGTGAACCTGGACATATCACTAGAAAAGTAAATGAAACCCTTGGTGGACATCTTTTAGCCTATAAATATAAATAGATCTGAGCAAATTCTAGATGGACTCTGCTGTTTATTCTGCTCTTCATTGATTTAATTTTTTACTAATTCTAATTTAATTAATATCAATTACTTTATCTGTAAATACAATCACAAAGAAGTCCGTCATCTGAAATTCACCAAGCACTTACAGAGAAAGACAAAGGGGTTTATGTGTTTCCATAACTTGCCCCAATCAAGTTCATCAAGACCCTTCTTTCTGGTATCATTTGCCTCTGCTATATATTGTTTTTAAGAGCAGCAGAAGAATAAAGAAACAAAGTAACATATTCTCCGTGATTAACGAGGAGCCAATGACTTTTTTCCTTGCCACGCCTTACCTTGACTTTCTTTCACTGGACAAATACTGTTGAGCAGTAATTGCCAGGGCAGTATTGCCAAACTAATAAAACAAATTGCATTAATAATATTGAGCTTAACTACAATTGTAGCAGATATATTACAAAAAAGGAAAAAAGTACACACTTTCCACTTTTGATGAATGTCACAAATTACTCATAACAACATGTGGCACCAGAATAGAAATGAGCCAACAGCTGCAGAGATTTAAGTCATTTGCACAATGCCTGTTGTCTGGTACCTCCCCTGCTGGAAGTTACCATCTTCAGAAAACAGTGAGGAGAGGGGAGAGTGGGCCTACACTTCAGCTGCTCCCATTCACAATCCAATATGTTAAATCATGGAGTGTAGGATTCAATTACCATAGAAGGCATAACCAATCTGCCAGTAGTAAAAACAAACAAACAAACCTTCAAAAAACAAAACAAACAAAAACCACCTCCACACCCAAAAAGTATTCAAACTCAGCACTATGAAAGCAGCATTTTGCCAGATTTTATTAGAAACACATAGATTCCAGCCACCAGAAGTAGCAATAAGCCATTATATATTAGTTAAATTTTTCAAAATACTCCTAATTCTGTGTGTATACTGTGTGTATTTATAACCCAATTCCTCCCAGAATGGTTAAAACACAGGTGGTTCTCTTCCTAAGTCATCCCACCTGGACTGTGAACTTACAAGGCTGAAGTCCTACAGCATTATGTAGCAAATTTCCTAGGCAGTCCTCAGTGGGAGCAGGAACATTCACAGAGCTGTCAGAAGAGAAGCTGTGACCAGGAGGCTCTCAGGAAGGTTTGGGACAGTTTTGGCAAGTCTGAGGAGACCTTCAGCTCTGGTGGGTGTCATGCAGTAGTAAATAACTGGGTTCTGGCACACTAATACAATTTCTGTTAGGCAGGCAACAAAGCAGCATGGCCTGCTATGAGGAACCGAGAGTTTCCCAGAGGTTATCAGGCTGAGATAATATTTAGCAGCAAATAGTTGGGACAAGTGGGTCCCAAAAGAGACTCTATTTTATACCAAAATATTTCTTTCTCTTCAATACCTTCCACAGAGAAGTAATTCAACAACAACTGTTTTGGTCCAGTAATCATCTTTCATTAGAGAAAAGAAGCTTGCTACTGCATGTATGTGTAGAAGTCTTTCTAGAACAGACTAAAGTTTATAATTTATTTTTACTGAAATACCACTAAAATAAAACCCTAATAATGGAATGAAACTTGCAAAGATATTTTTCAGCTTACATACTGCCAATTCTCTCAGCATCCTAAGAATAAAATGCATGTAAATCACTTGGAAACGTAGAAACTTGGGACCTCAGATACTGACTTCACAGGGGAAAAGAACAAACAAACAAAAAAACCAAGGAGTTGGGTTAAAAAAACTGGACTGTAGGCAGATTTTAAAATCAATATTGACAAATTTAATCCAAAGGTCAAACAAGGAAAGTCTGCCTCTTGTCATTAAAGAGAACTAAACAGAAAAAGGAAGAGCTTTAGGCTGGTAGTTGATGTTTCAATAGTGCTGCAGTCATGTATAATTTAATACTCTATGACTGGCTAATAATACTCTTCTTTGTGTTCCTATCACAAGTTTTGCAAGAATGGTCAAGATTTGTGGTTTCCAGCAGTCAGCCTGCAATATTGCGTTCCTGCTCGAGGCCTAACAGAGTAGTCCTAATTTTCCACTGGGATGTGCTATATAATTGCATCAGTCTGCTTTCTGAAACTGCTGCAAGGGTGTGAGTGGGAAAAAATAGGCAAGACAGAGGCTTTGTTTGGGACCAGAATGCAGAACAGAAATAAAAATAACTAATTAATTTAATCCCATAGCTAACTTCACAAGATGGAAGAAAAAGCAACAGGTTCTGGAGGGTAAGCACATGTCTGTATGAGGGAATAAAAAAGCAATTAATTCTTGTTCAGATATAATGACAATTTTAGCTTACAGAAATAGCAAGTTGTGTGTTTTCTAGATTTACATGTTATAAGCACCTTTATTTTTAAAGGAAATCCCATATACTGATAGATGTAAAAGTTGGAGAAGTTCTGTGGCACAACTACAGCTGGTGTTCCAAATAGTAGAGCTCTTTAGGTTGACTAGACTTAAAAAGAAACTCTGATGTCACAGAGTCCAGATGATACTTCTTCGAGGTGGCTGCACTGAAGTGAAGCAAACAGACCCACTCACCTGCATGTTTTTACTAATAAACCTTGGAAACGGCACCCAGAAAGAAAACAGAATGAACAATATCTGCAAATTGCTCGTGTCTCCTCAGATTCCAGGCCTCATCCTCAGCAGGAATAAAGTACAGACATCAGACAAGAATCTGATTTCACAATTCTAAAACCTTTTTCCAGAGTTCTTGGTATATATTGCAGACAGTTCTAGATGGTTTATTACATTCCTTGAGAAGCACAGAATCAAACTGCATTTTAACTATATCTGGTAGCAGATATTAATACCAAGTCCTCTGACACCCAGATAATGTAGGCTGATGAAATACACATTAAATGCATATGATAAAACTACAACAATGCTATGGCTGCAAACATTAAAAATGTACTAGTTTTTAGATTACATTTCAGTGAGTGACAGGTCTCTGGGGAAACTGCACAAAAAATATTTTTCTGTCATTTTTCCAAAAGCAAATTACAAACACCTAAAATCTGAATTGTGTTTCCACCTATACAAAGTAACTTGTTTAAAAGTTAAATGTTAATACATTCTTCTGAATTAGATAGTTGTCCTTATGTTAGGATTCTCTTGCATAATCCATCTGCTTACATTATCATCCTCTTATTAACACACAGAAAATGATTAATAATATGGCCAATGAATTCCAACCATGTTTGTCCTGAAGGCAGAAATGTAATCAGGTTATATATTGCCATAAATTATTCCACTATTCAGCACTTTCAAATTGTGCTTATTGCTCGTGACCTGCAATATTTGGTAAACAAGCATGTATAGCCACTTCCCTGGTAAATATGACAGCATTACAGGCATTACAGGGCCTTTTTAAACTAACAACACAATTTTCCATGGAATACATCAGCTCGTACACTTGAGGTCTCTGAATGTACAAATGACTTACTACCAGCTGCAGTTTCCTCACCTTTGGCTATATTCTCTCAGCAGTTTCCATATATTTCTCTTAATTAAGAGATTTAATCAGCCATAATAAGTAGATTGGTTCTTGACATTTTCTGTAGCTTTATTCTACTTGCCCAGCATCTCCATTGGTATTGGTCAGTACAACCATTTTAAAGGTAAGGAGAAAGAAGTGTAAGATACTTGACAGAAACAACTATAATCCTTATGATATGGGTTCAAATGATAACCCCTCATATTTTAGGGCTTAAAATCTTGTATTTTGCAATACCTATTTCTAACTAAATACAAAATTTCCATGTCAGAGGGAAAAAAAGAAAACTTGTAAGGAATTCATTATAAAGACTTGATTTCTTAAAAACAGATATGCCCTAATTCCAAATTCCTAGTTCCTGCTGCAAATGCAAACATTAGCACATGTGGTAGTAGCCTCTGGAATTTTAAATTTATTTTGACAGCTTTTGAAAGGCATAACCTTATTCACATATGTTTCACTCTATATATAAAGAACTGTCCATATGTCTTTATATCACAGTAATCTAAAAATCTCAAGTAATTTTTATAAAAAGTATAATCTGTTTTTCAGCAGCAACAGACCAGAAAATAATCATATAAAAAAATCAATTCAATGCATTTTGAAGCATCTGACTTGCAAGGGAGTGTGATACTTAAAAGTGAAGAACAATTTACAAACAGATAAAGCATACCACGTTATCAAAAAGCATGATCCCAGCAGCTTAGAGCATGGCATGGAGAGTAAGTACAGGAAAAGGATCATCTATGTAGCCGGTTTTGGGGGTTTTTTTGTAATTCGGTTTGTGACAGATGTTGGCAAACTAGCTGTTGGGGTAGCTACAGTGTGTACCAGATAAACAGTTACAACTATGTTTGACATAAATCACCGTCTGTAGAATGTGTGCAAATTCAATTTAGGAGAGGGAAAAGAAGGGGGAAAAAGAAGCGAGAGGTTTTGCTGCTCAGCAGTCAAGAGGCATTGAGAGCCGCACAAACCCAGTGCCAGATGTGGCGCTCGCGATTGGCTGAGCGCTGCCCATGTGCTGGAGCCGTGCGGAAATGGAAACCCCGCCCAGAGCCAGATCTGCATTGCAGTCAGGGGAAGAACAAGATTTATTTCCCATGCTCTGCTCCCTTGCTCACATACGGACACGAGCAGGAAATCCACCTGCAGTTTTCTCGCCTTAATAAAATGTACCAAATAATACTAAATGTTTAGTTAGTTGTACAATTATTTCTAATTACTGTTTTGCAAATCGTAGTAACAAAGAATGAACACTCAAGATCAAACATAATTATATATTATTTTTTACAATTTTGATTTCAAGAATGGGAGATCTAACCTGCTACATCCTCCATTTTTCTTCTTTCGTCTGCATCTCAAGGGGTTTCTTCATTCCTGTGTAGACAAGCGAATCCCAATTAAAATCATTCTAAAAACCTTGCCATTTTTTTCCCACCTTTTCCCCCGCTGTGATGATTTTATTGCACAAATTTTAGAACAGCTGACTCTTCGTGTCCTGGCATCTCAAATATAGCATATTAAACTCCATTTTACCTGGAGTTTTCAACTGTAAATCACATTCTTTTTTCCACTAGCAATACATAAACTCCTTTCTACTTAATCTACATTTAAAGAAAATGTATGTTTGCTAACAAAAAAAAAATCTAGCATAAACAAAGAATATTGCTTTTAAGAAAGCCCTAAATTTACCCTAGAGCCTTTTGTAAATCAAGCAGCCCAGGCTGTTGGGCATATGATTCCTTATTTCAAGTAAGCTCCTTTAATATGATGGCATTTCAACATGTCACCTTACACTTTGTCCACGGCATAATTTTGCCAGTAACAGAATTCCTCCTATCCTAAGACCTAGACAATAAATGTGGAATTCTTGGGAACAAGTTACAGAGCCAGCTCTGTTATAATGGCATCTCAGCAAGCTATTTTCCCCTCACTTCTAGTGGTTTTATTGTTTGGTCATTCCGAGTATCATCGCTAATGCACACTTCTTTCTTTAGTTTTTGTCAGAAGGGTTCAAGAAAATAAAATTTTGAAAATTCAGATAAAACACAGACATAGCAGGTTATGGAATAAAATAGAACGTAATAGGTTGAGATTTAATTAACATACAAAGAAGAGCAGAACAAAAAGAGAAAAGATGTGTGTAGGAAACTATTCCTATTTATAGCAATCCAAAATGCAGCATTATTTTCCATATTACATATCTGGTACAAATATAACACATTGTGAAAAATAAACATTTTAAATAGAGATACAATTTGTAGAAAGAAGCAATTTTGTCACCCTGAATGAACCTGAAATATACAAAGGGAAATATACAAAGTTTTCTAGTATTTCTAATTGAGCTAGCTGCTAAAAATGGTTTGATCTCTCTCATTTCCTGCATTGCAGCTCTCAGACATAGCTCCTGAGGAACAGCAGTCACGGAAAATTGATCTAAGGTTTCTGACAGATGGAGTGGAATGGACACAGTCACAAGAGGTTGGTGCTATTTCCAAAATATTTGCTGGAGATTACTAAACCTGTGCCAGGCTGGTATAAATGTATGTATCTTTTCATTTCAAACTCGCTTATGGACACACTGGTGTATTACTTCAAGCACTCCTTATCAATTATTAAAACACAGGAGAGCACATATTGAAGCAGCTGATGTGTCTGCATGCATTCTGTAACCTCCACGGGAAGGGGCAGACAGAAAGCTTTCTCAAACCCCTGCAACTGAGTCCTGCAGGGACTGCCAGAGTTCTGGGGCACAAGACACTTGGCCGGCACAGCCTGTAGTGGAAAAGGATTTGTTGTTTCTGGTGTGTGTGTATACAAGTATACAGATGTATATGTCTGTGTATATCTATTAAGAGTTATAGCAATTACTGAAATAAAGCAAATGTCATAACATAATCATACTAAAAGTAATCAGTGTATTGGCTCTATGCATTTTTCAATTAATTAAGTAAAGGGTTTTCATGCACCCTGCACTGCATGCAAGAATTGCCAAAATGTTACCAGACCTTAGTGTATTATCCTGTCTCTGTTCAGCAAAGCTCAGCAATTTAAATCAAATTCAGAGATGAAAACAATTGTTTCCAAATGAAGAAGATAGCAGAAGCTGCAGTTGCTTGCACAATTGGCAAGTGTCTCCAGTAACACTTGCCCATGTTTAAATATATCCCATTTCTACGGAATTGAATGTTAAACAGCGTTTTGGCCTGAAGCTCACATGAATTATTTGCTCTGTAGCACTCTGGACTTCTTATCAAAATTGCAGTCTGCATCCTTTTTAAAGTATGAAATGCAAATATGGCCAAGACAACTCCACGTTTAAAACTAGGACAGTACTAACACATAATTAATAACGAGTCCATTTGTTTGTGCAATCTCAGAGTTTTATAGCAAATATATTTAGTTCAGTGAATTGGCTCCATTAACATTACTATTCTGGAGACTAGAGTTCAAGATCAATTTCATATTCACATCTTAAACTTTGTGTAATACTAAAAAATACTTTGGACAGTTTTACCAACAATATTTACCTACTTTAAGATTCACTTCACAAACAAATGCTGTATAAGAGTCAAACAATAAAACCTCCAACAAACCCACAACAACAACAACAAAAAAGACAGTGAAGTGAAACTGACATTCCAACCACATAAATATATAAAAGCTAAAAGCCTTTCCCACTGTTTTTGTTTGTTTGTTTTTTTAAATAGGCACACACTGTTGTTCACTTGGCTTACAAAGAGGAGAGTACATATTTGCAAACATTGCTAGCAAAAAGAAAAGCATGTTAGCCATCTGCAGAGATGACCAATGCTGCATCTGCTACATAATGTGAAAGTTCATCTAATGATGAAACTACATGAGCCAGGACAGATATGAGTGTTTCAAATGCTACGTTTTCACCTAAGGAAATGGGTGACCCAAACCAGGGAGCAATATTTTACTAGACAACCTGAAAGCACTTCACTACCAGAAAACTGTTTGCCTGAAATCAAAATTACAATTTCATCTAAGCCCTCAAACTTGTGTATCATTTTCATCTGCAACAGTGAATCTTTGTAAAATGTGCATCTCCCTCATTTACTGGTTTGTCTTTTATTTCAGTGCAGTAAGCACAGTATTAGAAGATTATTACGTTCTGTACAGTTGATTACACATAGGGGAGGCTGATCATGAACTGAAACTGTTGAATTCAAATGTGATCTGCCTGTGGCTGTGCAACCAAATGAACTGCAAGACAATCAGCCCCCATGAGTAACAGTTAGATGTGAAATGAATGACAATCAAACTAATAAAGGAATTCTTCAAATGTGGTGGGGCAGCTCCTGTGTAAACTACAAAACCTTTGAAACTAAGAGACATATTTAGCTAGTGCCATTGAGAGTCTCTCAGTACTGTCACCTGAGAGTAACAGAAGCAAGAGGACAAATTACAGGAAGAATTTTATTTTAAATATAAATTTTGTGATTTATTTACTTTGCTGAGAAAAGGAAGATGAGGAATTCCTGGCTTTGGCCTCAGTGCAAAGAATAGCTGACGTTTTATGGGATTTTCAGTGAGTTTTTTTTCTGTGTAGACATCTACCTTCTCAAAGATACAGAAATGATGTAAAAACTTGTTTCAATCCTTGTACATGATAGCAGTGAGCATTTCTAGATCTGTTGGGAATTTCTCTATGCAGTAGGGAAATTATGTTTAGTTAATCAAACAGGATGATGATATATTTTTATTTAGAAACATCAGGATAAAATAAAAAAATTAAAGTAACAGCTAATACTAAATTTCCAGTGATTTGGTAAAACCTCATCAACTGTCATACTCCTTTACATAGGATGAAGATATCTTTAAAGGAGTAAGTGCAGACTCCTGTTAAGGTTAGGTCATCATATTAAAATAGGTACTGGTACTTATGAGAGGATAACAAAGACTGAATAAACTTTGATGTGATGGGTTACTTTAATAATAAAATTTTATAACACTGCTTTTTCTGATACCATTGTTCCGGTAAGGAGACATTTTAAATATTTGTGCTTAACTATGCTGCTTCCTGTACGAAATTCTCGCAGAATACCCTTTCTCCTGATGTCTCTTTGCTAGTTTATGATGACAAGCGCCATTCAAAGCTACAGGCAATGCCTCTGAATGGGGAAGTGTGTGAAACTTACTGCTTGGACTTGTTTTGGCATTTATCCGGAAACTGACTAAGCTACGCTCAGTTCTGAGGGTGAGCGCTGAACGAGCTCTGGAGAGCCGATCTTCAGCTGCGTCCTTGCAGCATCTCCGGCGTAAAACAATGTACGGAGACAAATAACTTCTCTTAGAAGGTGCTGTGCACATCGGGCACACCCTGATACTGCTGCAGCTGTGCCCTGTAGGCAGAGCATTTACTCCTTTCCCTCTTTTACTCCTTACAAGCACCCGATGCCGGCCGGGGCAGCCCGGCGCACAGCGCTCCCTCACAGGGCCCCTCGCGCTCGGGGGCGGAGCGGGGGCGGCCCCACTGTGGGGAGGCGGGGCCGCTCCGCGCGCCCTCCGCGGCTGCGCCGGCGCTGCCACCCCCACAGCGGGCGGCGGTTTGTGCGCTGGGCCGGCGGTCTGCGTGGGACCGACGAGGGCGGGAAGGCGCTGTCGCTGAACGCCGGCACGGTGATATTTTCTCTTTCCTCCCCTCCCTACCCTTCCCCGCACATTCCCTCTCCCCACCTTCCCTCGCTCCCGACCCTTTTCTGTCCTTCTGGCGGGGAAGGCGCCGCGCGGGCGGGGGGGGGAGAGGAGAAGGAGGGGGGATGGGCGGTGGGCCCTGAGAAGAAAAGCGGTAACGGCCGCAGCGCGCGCGCCGCCCCGAGCCCGCCTTGCCGCCACGTGACCCCTCCGCGCCCCCCCCCCCCCCCCCTCCTCTCCCGCCCGGCTCCATATTGGCGCTGCGCTGGCCGAGCCCGGGCACAAAATGGAGGTAACTGCGCGCGGGGCGCGGGGCTCGCCGCCATCGGCCGAGGAGGCGGCTCCTACCGCGCGGAGCTGGAACGGCTTTAATTCCGCCTGAGCCCGCGGGCGGGAAAGCGCGGCGGGAAGGGGGTGGTTGGCGGCAATATGTGATGGAGCCCCTTGCAGTTCCCGCGGCCGCCGCCTCGTCGTGGCGTTCCCGCCGCGCTCCAGACCCGCTTTCGCCTGCGACACGCCGCGTTTGTCCGCAATGGCGGCGCGGGCAGGAAGAGACAGAGAGCGGGAGAGGCGGCGCTTCCGCCGCGCGACCCCGCGGGCTGCGGCCGCCATTTCGTAGCGCTCCGGCGCGCGGGTGAGGGCTCGGCCCTCGGTCCGAGGCAGGGCTGGGGGCGGCAGAGCCCTTCGCAGCAATCCGGGGGACACCGAAACACACGGGCCCGTGTCTGGGCTGCAGTAGGGCGAGGGAGCCCTACACGTGCGTGTGTCATTGTTCTGCTCTCCCTGTGTTCCTTTCCCCCTTCCTTCCCCGGCCCACCCCCTTCCAGCGTAAGGTACTCGGAGTAGTGCGGCAGGGGTATTCTTTAACACACTTTCTACACATTCCGTTTTCTCGAAGCAGGTTTTAGAGGCATTAAAATAGTTTGTTGCAGTACGCTGCATTTCGCAGAGGAATGCTGCAACACGTAGCACCTCCCTAGTGTCTCGTACTCTTGCCCAGAGGGAGTTAAAACCTGCCAGGAACCTTTGCTGTCCGGGGAGGTGGGGGAAGGAAAACTACAGAGTTCTCTTCCTTTTCTCCACTCCCTCAACTACACGTGCTGAAGAGCCAGGACATTCGGTGGCATTCTTCCACGATCCTGGTCGGCAGCATGAAGCAGTCTGCACAAACCTAGTGAAATCATCCTCGCCCTACTTTGAGGGAAATCGTAATGATATTCTGCCCTTGCTTTTCTTTCCTCAAAACCTAAGGTTCTTTGTTCAAGTGTTTGAGAGGATGGCAAGCAAAAATAGTGGGGGGGGGGTGTGGTTTAGGTGGTTGTTGTTTTTTTGGGGTTTTTTGCGTGCAATTTTTAATCTTTGCTCCTCTCACTGAGCGCTGAAACCTTAGAAATTAAGATCTGAGAAACCAACAGCTCACACTAGTTTCTGTTCCTGTATTCAAAACAGAAGAAAGTGGATCCCTTAACCAAAGCAGCTAAAAACAACTTTTCATGTAAGCAATTGTTTTAGCTGCTTCGGGGTTTAATAACTGAGAGGGCTGATGCGTTCAAAGCATTGAAGTGGTTCAGTAAAGCTTGGGAACCTATCACATCAGGTATAGAGTGTTCCTATTGGTGTTGGGGGTACACTACGAACACACTTAAAAATGGGAAACAGTTTTTTCCTGCTTTAACTCTTAGGTTTTGTAAAACACCCTTCTGTATGCACTCTAAAACCACCCTCAGCTGCTTGTAGAAAAGACCAGTGCATTTCCTAAGTATTCTCTGATTGGATGGTGAACTTCCATCTTCATAATGTCTGATTTGTCTCTGTTAGCTTCTTTTCTCCTGTAAGAGACAGAGCAGCGTTGTGAGTAATGAGACAAGTCCTGGTGACTTCTTTATCATTATAATTTAAAGCTTTCTTCGGAGACTGCTTTAAATTCTCTAGTTAAATTGCAGTATATGATTGCTCAATCCTAGTTTATTAACTAGCGTTTAATGGTAAAGGTATTCTGAGTAGTCAGAGTTGAATAGAGTATTTTGTTGGTGATAAGAGTTCAGAAATTTGGTGCTGTCAGCCTTAACGTTCAGGACAGCACCCTGAGGACAGGGCTGAGCAGGGCTGTGTTCCACATGAGCTGATGGTGTGCATTTCAAGAAGACAACTCCTTTTTAACCCTTAAGGCCTTCAGAGGCCATTGGGGCAGAGACCATGCCCAGGAGCTTTATGTTGGCCAGTGTGGAGCCTCGCTGGGGATAGCAGCTTCAGAAAGGGATTCATACTTTCCATTACTTTGAAAAAGTACTTGAATAAGCTTATTCCTTTACTCCCTAACAATTCCTAAAGCTTTATTTTGCTGTATAGCTCGTTTGTGGAAATCCCTTGAAGTGTTAAAGTTCTGTTTCATATCTCCCCAACATGACTTTAAAAACTGACGGCTCAGCTGAAGTACTTAATATCCTAATACCTCTTAAATCAAACTGATGTTTGATTTAAAGGATTTCAAGAGGAGCTTTAACATTGTGTAGCAGGAACTGAAGACAATACAAACACTTTGACGTTACTTAATTAAACGATTTAAATTGTTAATGCATTAAATTGTGATACTCCTGATTTCACAGCGGAGTTTAATTTGAAGCTGAATTTTAACATGAAGTTATGTTTAAGAATTTGCACTTAGAATAACAGCGTATATTGCTCATTAGTAGAGACCTGCCTGCCTTTCCACATGCAGGAGCAAAATTTGCAGGAAGAAAACATTAAAAAAAACCCCACAACCCAAACAAACCTATCACAGAAGTGCACCTAATCTTGTAAATATCTATGCTTTTAAATGCAGCACATTTGTAATGTACCTAACATTATTGCATTTTGGCCACTGTAATAAACCTTCAAGAAACATCCAAAGTAGTAATGAATATTGGCCAGAGATAAATGAATACATTAATACTAGAACCAACTGAATGATCCTAGATGTAAACGATTTCTTATTTGTAATGGGACATAGATTACCTAGTACCGGGCAGTAATCAAATATGTAATAGGGAAGCAAAAGTAATGCAGATAGTGAAGAGACTCCTGAGGATAGCAGTTCTTGATGTTGCAGGTTAGCATCAGCAAGGGCTTCTTGCACTACTAGTTGAAGGTAGTTTTTAATACAGGAACTATGTAAGACATCCTATAGTGTTGCACACTGATGGATAGCTGACTACAAGAGGTAGTCATCAGAAAGTTCTAATAAGCAGTGTTTACAAAAGATTACATGTTTTTGGGGATTAAAACTCTAGAGAAGCAGAATTTACGTAGTGGATTTGGATATTGAAGTGGAATTTGCTTGCTGTATCAGTTGTACTCAAAATAGTTTTGTCAGACAGTAATAGACAAAGGTTTGCTACAGATTTTAGCGTTAGTTTGTGTAGTGAGCTTGACTGGGATAGCAGATGTTTCTTTTGCATCTCTTTTCAGTGGTTTGCTGAGTAGCCTGAGGGTTTTTATCCCACCCTTTTAAATACTTTAGAGATTTTTTTTCTACTTCAACCCATTTCTTCCTGCAAAGCTACACCTGTGCACTGCAGCAGAGAGGGCCCTGTGTCACAGGAGCTGGGGTAAGTACTGACTTATCCAACCTGTTTTCTAGGTTTCCTAGATCTAAAAGAAAGGCCGAGTTAGAGAGTACCCTTCCAAAATGGCTGCTATTAAGGAAGAGAGAGAAGTGGAAGACTACAAGAGGAAAGGAAGACGATCCTCACAGGTGAGAGGATGGGTTTTTTTATTCAAAATAAAGTAGTTTTAAGGGGCAAAGGTAAAAAAACCCCCAAGTTAACCGTCCGTTTCTATCTTTTTTTTCTACCTTCTTCATCCCCGTATTAGTGGAGTAACTTTAAATTGCAGTTTATTACATACACTTGTAAGGGGTGGGGTGTTAAGCCTAATGGGGAAATTTTGCTTGTCTAGCTTTCTGTTGTAACAGAATTGATTAAATGTATGTTTCTGATTAAAGCAAGGTGGAATTATTTATGTATCCTCCAAGTATCAGCAGGAACTTGATTACTTCTACCTTCAAAAGTCCTGTTTTTAGTGGGAATGAAGACAGGTTCCTATTTGCTTTTCTTTTTTTTTTCCTTTTTTTTTAAGTAAAAATGGTTGCCTGATAGTCACTGCAAATGAAAGCGAGCTGTACTAAGTAAAAATAACTGTTTTCTTTTGCTTCTAGCAGAAATACCGTAGACTGAATAAGGTGCGTAGTATAGAGAAGATGTTGGGGCTGTTTTTGGGAGGATGGGAGCTAGTTACTTTTGGGGCAGGGTGTGGAAGTGGGAGGGGGGAAGTTCTTAATACCCTTCAGAAAATAATTTTAAGGTCAGCAAAAAGGGTATTAAAAGCGCTTATATAGCTTATAACGGCGGCATTTTATCTTCGTTTATTTGGATTTGTTTGCTTTCTAACATTTTTTCAGGTTGCCTGAATATTTTAGCTAGTTCAAACCAGCTGTTTTCTGGAATGATACACTACTGCAATGTGGGAGGGCCTGTACACTTGAATTCTGAACAAACCTTGTCCCAGTTGCATGTGTCTGGTAGTGTATGGTTATTTTGTATTGAAATACAGTGTGTAAAGTCCTTTTGGAAGGAATGTTGAAACTCTCGCCCTCATTTGGACTTTGAATTGGGTGTAACGGGGTCGATCAGCTGCATACTAAATAACCTCTTGTAGTTCACAAAAGTAGCTTGCCCTGCAACGATCTTAAAAACTTGAGTTTCTAGAGAACAAGTTTCTCAGGGCACGTTGCTGAGGCCCCAGTGGCCTGTAAGCTTTCCCGTTTCAGAAGGCAGTCTGGGATTGTGCTGCCTGCTGAGGGTGGCCTTGGTGACCGGCATTTTGTGGGCATTTGCTGCTGCTCAGAGGTAGAATGCATGGGAAAGCTCCACCCGAAAAGTGCCTTCAGAGAGAAATACTGCAATCCAAAAGGCTGATCATCCAAAACCCCTGCCATAGGAAATTCCACTTGCTGGCAACCACAGCATAAAAGCAGTGTGTATGTGCAGTAGCTTTGTCTCAAAAGGTGTCAGGATTTCTGCAAAGAGGAGGATTTTTGCAGGAATCCCAGCGGGTTCTAGCTGCCGTCTTTCCCCCCGCCTTAGGCGAGAGGTGCAGTTACAGTGCGCGGGGTGTCGGGGTCTCGGTAGGGCCTGGAGGCGCGCTGCGGTTCGGCGGGCGGCGAGCGGAGGGGCCCGCGGCTCCCGCAGCGCCGGCCCCGCCCTGGGCCCCGCGGGCCGGGCCCCGCCCATGGCGCCACTGCGGCGCCGGCCGCGCGCCCCGCCCTCGCCTCCATATTGGCGCCGCGGCCGCTGCTGAGCACAAAATGGAGGCGGCCGGGCCCGCGCCGCGGTCGGGCTTTGGGGCAGGGAAGGCCGCAGTCGGGGCAGACGGAAAGTTTTCCGCCTCCGCAGAGCCGTGTAACGTGTCTGGAAGCCCCTTTGACAGCTATGGGGGAGAAACCGTGTCTTGCCGACTAAAGGCAGGCTGGACCGTCTTGCAGCTGCTCTCCCCACTCCTGCCAGAGGAGTGCTGCAAAATGGCGTGCTCTCCTGGCGTGTCAGCTGAGCAGGAGGCAGCCTGGTTCTGATAGAGCAGGGTGGAGAGATGTGCTTTGCAGGATTTTCTGTGCAGGAAAGACTGCTGTTAGAAATAACTTTAAACAGAACAACTGAGAAAGAGTCTTGTCTGAAAATCCCAGTGACAACAAACTGCCTAAAAAACTGATTACCTCATTCTTTCAAGAAAATACTGCCTTCTATTTTTTGCACATAATTCCTGTTACATGTATGTGTCCTAAGGATAATTTTTATCAAGTAGAACAGAGAAGCTGTAACAGCGGGTGTTCTTCCTGCTGTATGAGAGCAGCAGTTCTCATGCACGTAACAATAAGTAGGAAAGAGCTTCACTTCTCCTTACCTGAACAAATCTGTGGTTATTCTTTTAAGGTAAAAGCACTCTGAATTATTAGCTGGAAACTCTCATAGCCTTGAATAATATCAGAGAACTGTAAATAGTCTGACAGTTTTTCCTTGCATATGTTTCTGATTTTGAAGGAATCTAATCTTCATAGCTTCACATAATAAATGTCTTTCAGTACCTGTACAAGAGTTTTGAAATGCTTAGTGTCCCCAGCTTTAACATAACCCAACAAAAAATTGTCAGTAGATTTTGAAAACTAGAATTAGCAAGAGATGACACTTGGCCTAAAGCAATTTCTATATGCGGTAGGTGTGTAATCCTATAAAATTTAAAGTTTCAATGTAGTGAGAAGGGAGTTTGTTTTTTTTTAATGCCTTTGTAGTCTGGACTACTTGTAAGAGGCTAGAAGCTTTACTTTGTAGTTATGGGACCATTGACTGTTACTGATTTATATGATGATCATGAAGTAACAAAGCTTTAAAGAGTAAGCTGTAATCAAAAACACTGGGTTTCTGTCTAACAAAATTCAGCAGGTGTAAGGGCAGAGATTTAACTCCCAGACAGCTTTTCATAATCTTAGTTACTGTTTGCTGTAGTACAACCTAAGTATTATAAGCCAATGGTTTGCTGAAGCACTGTATCATACAAAAACACACTAAGGGGCTTAAGCTTTCCTGGCCAGCCCCAACGCTGTGACAGAGGTTAAAGCACTTCAGATTTGAAGCAGAATGTCTACAGATAGAAGTCTGTGGCTGTTTTTATGTAGTTCACATCAGGATAATGCTGCATCTACTCTGGTTTAATGGACTGCCGCAGTGAAGCCTGTTAACTGATGCTGCAGAACTGAAGTCATACACAGCATAGCTGGCCAGCCCTTTGTGGAGTGTCTTACATGCACAGAAGTACCCACTTGCTAAATGAGATTTTAATCTGGTTGCTTTTAAACAGAGAAGTCCGGTAAGACTTCTCTGACAATGGCAGTTCTGAAACAATTTTTTGTGAACTCCTCGTCAAATGTATGGGGGAATTCCCTGTCTAGTAAAAAAGTGCAGCACTGAAACAGAGCAGAAACACAATTGTACTCTCAAACCCATTTCAGTCATTTAACAGAAGACTGGGATTTGCAAATTTGCACCTTTTAAAATGTGGCTGGTTGTATATAGGCAGTGTTACCAAGAGCTGTTAAACTTGCTTGTTCTGTGATGTTTGCCAAGTTACCAATCTTACTCTGGTACTTGTACCCACTGCTGGTCATTGATGAGTTGTTAGGGCATTTTCTTGTCTGTAAGACATAGGTTGTCTCACATTTGAGAGGTATTTCCCATAACACTAAAATCCACATACATATTTACACTATCTTGCTTGCATGTGCTCCAGTAATAGAATTATCAAAGTACAGAATTTATATTTAAAGGAACTGAGTATTGATATGTTCCATAAAAATGTATAAAGGTAGCCTTTCAAAATGGACATCCTCAAAGAGTAGACACTCAGCCCGAGCCTTTTTTCCTTGTGTACTGCATCCTTAAATTTTTTGTAGATCTGCATATTTATGCTTCATAAAGTGTTAGAACTTCCCTTTATCCAGCAGTGCTTCATCCCCAGTCCCTGCAGTGTGAGCTGCAGCTCAAAGATAGCTACAGAATGAATGCATTTTTGGGTGGTGGGGAGCAATTAAATTACCTAATATGTTAAAATTCCTTTACTGTTTGCATTTTAGCGCTCTTTAAGTTGTTAGTGTTTTAATTAAAATCACACCTCATTAAGTGTTTACTATTCTGCTGTCTAAACCCATTAGAAGTCATTGTTTTTATGTAAATGTATTTCACCTATTTGTAGTTATAATGTGTACAAATAATTTCTAATAATTCAGTGAAATTTTAATTCTGTAATTTGTATTCAATGTATGTTTTTGATTTTTTTTCATTTTGTAGGGCCATGAGCCAAAGGAGCCAGAGCAGTTGAGAAAGCTGTTCATTGGAGGTCTGAGCTTTGAAACAACAGATGATAGCTTGAGAGAGCACTTCGAGAAATGGGGCACACTCACCGACTGTGTGGTAAAGGCTCTGTTATTAGTTTGTCCCTTTGAAAGGGTTTGGTAGTTAAAGTGGCACAGAAATACAGAGTGCCTCCTTGTGTGTTTGCAGGTGATGAGAGACCCCCAAACAAAACGTTCCAGAGGCTTTGGCTTTGTGACTTACTCCTGTGTGGAGGAGGTGGATGCTGCCATGAGCGCTCGACCACATAAGGTTGATGGACGCGTGGTTGAACCAAAGAGAGCAGTTTCCAGGGAGGTGAGCTAGTGTTCCAGTTAACCACATGTTCTGATCTTTACCTACTGCTTTAAGCACTGAATTTCATTTTTGGCATTGCAGGATTCTGTAAAGCCTGGGGCACACCTCACCGTAAAGAAAATATTTGTTGGTGGAATTAAAGAAGATACAGAAGAATATAATTTGAGGGAGTACTTTGAAAAATATGGAAAGATTGAAACCATAGAGGTCATGGAAGACAGGCAGAGTGGAAAGAAGAGAGGCTTCGCTTTTGTTACTTTTGATGATCATGATACAGTTGATAAAATTGTTGGTATGTAAGCTCTTCAGTGACAAATGACTTGGCGGATAAAGTGTTAAGATTTCAGAAAAGCACTGTGTGCTATGAGATGGTTGCATAATCAGCTGCTTTACTATTGTGAAGGATGGGGTTGATTTTATGTTACTTTTCAGTGTGCATATGCCATATAGTAACTTTCTGTGAGAGTTTTACAGCATATTGCAATGATGTGATTTCTAACTTTAATTTTTCGCTATTTTATGTAGTTCAGAAATACCATACTATAAATGGACACAACTGTGAAGTGAAAAAGGCGCTCTCAAAACAGGAGATGCAGACTGCTAGCTCTCAGAGAGGTGAGTTGTAGTTGTGCATAGCTATTTTGTGTAACAGGTTTTCAATTAATGTAATTCAAGTGAAATATTTTGTAGGTCGTGGGGGTGGCTCAGGCAACTTCATGGGCCGTGGAAACTTCGGAGGCGGTGGAGGGAATTTTGGCCGAGGAGGAAACTTTGGTGGGAGAGGTAAATGGCTGGAATATTATTATAAAATGATTTACATTTTGGTTTTGGTTTTATTTTCTCTGTCAGTTGGCTTAAACAGTTAACATGTTCAGGAAAACATTCTCATCTGTTTTGTGTTCTAGGAGGCTATGGGGGTGGTGGTGGCGGTGGTGGGAGCAGAGGAAGCTTTGGGGGTGGTGACGGATACAATGGATTTGGTGATGGTAAGTGTATTGTTCACTTCTTTTACCCCAATGTTAGAACCAGCTGTAAGTCTTGCCTTCACCTTGGAAGCAAAGTTTGTTTTGGTGATAATGTGATAATATCAGTAATGAAAATGAAATGTCTGCATTGTAGAGCTGTGAAGAGTTAACTTTTTTTTCTTCTCCCCACAAAATGATGGGTGGAAAAAATACTAGTCTGTATTTGCCCTTTAAAAATTCATCATAAGGTTGTGAGGGAGCTACTTATTATTGAGAGCTCAGTGAAGATTCTTAGTCAGTTGGGATGACTGAAACTGCATAAAGCCGTAAACAACTGTTTTCAGTAAGCTTTTAAGACTTCTTGTGGTTCAGTGGTATCTTTTTTGTGATGCAGTTAGGATGAGTATCTATCCAAAATGCATCTGAAGAGAAATACTGCAATTACCAAAAGGCTAAAAAATGCAATTATCAGAATGCAAAAAGGGATGAGGGAAGTAGCATGAAATGAATTACTTAGGTCCTGATTTTATAAGCATGGGTTTTTTCTCAATTAAGTAGTTTAGATAAATCATGCAGCCACAATGAATATAATAAAGGAAAAGTGCTGTGGGATATCTTTATTATACAAGTGTGTTGGTTTGGGGTTTTTTTGTTAAATGCATCTTTCCTTACCAGTGTTTAGCTTTGGTGTGCTAAGTTTGACATTTCTTTTATCCAAAGGTGGCAACTATGGCGGTGGCCCTGGCTATGGCAGCAGAGGAGGTTATGGGGGTGGTGGAGGACCAGGATATGGAAACCCAGGTGGTGGATATGGAGGAGGAGGAGGAGGATATGATGGCTACAATGAAGGAGGAAATTTTGGTGGTGGTAAGATTCCAGCTTTAATTTGACATCAGTGGTTCTTAGGTTTCATTTCACAATGCCTGAAATATGGTAATTTGTAAAATGAGTTGTATGTCTGGATTTTAATGTAGAAGGCCATGTTGCTTAAGGGAAGTTCTTTTTCATGGGGATCAGCTTTGATAAACTACAACATTGTTTTGCCAGGGATGTATTTTTCAAAAGGCTTTGGCTATAAATCTGTGTGTGGAGGCAGAGTATAGGAATTTCAGTGGTTTTAAGCATTTCAAGTATGTTGTCCTTGGATACCAGTTCACAACACGTAGATCACATCCTCCTTTGTGAGAACTACAAACACAAACTTAAGCTTTTTTATTTTTTGCCCCAAATTTGAAGAGTTAAGCTGCAAAAACTGCTGTATATCTTACTATACTTTCTGATTTTGTATGCAGCATGTCCATTACAATTCTGTCTCTTTTTTTGTGTGAATAAATTGTAATTTTCATTATTGTCATCCATCCCTGCAGAGTTGTACAGTAGAAGAATAATGGTGAAACTCATGGTTTTCTGATTTTGGGGACTTTAATTTGGCCTGTCGGATTCACATCAAATTGCCTACTCAAACGTGCTTATAATGGGATGTGTTTCATCTCCAATAGAATAACAGTTTCTAATGGTAAAAATACTAAGGGTCTTCTGTTACCTGTGCATTTGCATAGAGGTAGCATCAAAATACATGAATTTAATTTTAAATTGTTCTAAACTACTACAATTTATTTTTACATTGGGTATTGGAATTTGGTGAGTTTTGTGTCCTAAGTGTTAAACAAACAAGGCTTTATAAATTACTTGTTTTAGGTAATTATGGTGGAAGTGGAAACTACAATGATTTTGGCAATTACAGTGGACAACAGCAGTCTAACTATGGTCCCATGAAAGGTGGTGGCAGCTTTGGTGGCAGAAGTTCAGGCAGTCCCTATGGTGGTAAGTATGATTTTGTACAGAAAATATTTTTGAGTTAAAATCCATTGTTGATCATGTACTTAAATATACACACTGGTTTTTTTAGGTGGTTATGGATCTGGAAGTGGAAGTGGGGGCTATGGTGGTAGAAGATTCTAAAAATGCTACCAGAAAAAGGGTAGGTGTACTGCATATTTATAATGATGATGAATAATGTACAATGTTCACTGAGAGTAATAATTTTCTTATCCTGTATTCAACAGGCTACAGTTCTTAGCAGGAGAGAGAGCGAGGAGTTGTCAGGAAAGCTGCAGGTTACTTTGAGACAGTCGTCCCAAATGAATTAGAGGAACTGTAAAATCTGCCACAGAAGGAACGATGATCCATAGTCAGAAAAGTTACTGCAGCTTAAACAGGAAACCCTTCTTGATCAGGACTGTCATAGCCACAGTTTGCAAAAAGTGCAGCTATTGATTCATGCAATGTAGTGTCGATTAGATGTACATTCCTGAGGTCTTTCTCTGTTGTAGCTTTGTCTTTCTTTTTTCTTTTTATTTTCCCATTACATCAGGTATATTGCCCTGTAAATTGTGGTAGTGGTACCAGGAATAAACAAATCAATGAATTTTTAACTTTTCAATATTTGTGTAGTTCAGTTTTTCCACATTTAGTACAGAGAACTCTATAACAGAACTGAAATGTAGTTTAGGGTGTTTCCTTGTTAGTTAATAGAGAAGATAAATGCATTTCTCAATTACTATTTTGTATTAATTTAAAGTTAACAATAGAAACACCTATTGATTTGCAGTCTTAAGGGTCTAGTCTCAGTGTATATACGTAACTGTCATTGACATGAGTTACATAGGCATACAGAGGGAAAACATCTGTATGTTGCATTATAGTTTGTTTAGATGTATAACTAGGATTTGAGTTACTCAAATTAGTGTTTGTGAATCATAGAACTAAGCTTTATCTTAATGAAAACTTCAAATTACTTTTTGGTTTGTGCATATTTTTTTAATTTGTAGTTCTGTATTAGTACTAGCGCTTCAAGAAAATAAGGCATGATAAATATTTTAACAAGACCAACTTTAGACACACGAAAGCTGTCTCCCGTCTCATTTGAGATGCATAAGGGATAACTGAAGTTGTTTAAGTCTTGGGTGGAAAGAAAAAGAAATTTGCTTTTTACCTTTATATTTATTGTAATTTCCGAGAAGTTAAGGTGGGGGGAATCAAGTGCCTGTTTCCTTGGGATATACAATGATTCTGTTTCAATAAAACTATACTTTGGGGAGGGTGGCTTGGAATTTTCATCCCCTTTGTCCCCATTTCCTTCTCCCTTGCACCAGACTGCACTGTTTCAATTAAATGAGGTATCGTAGTGAGAGTAATAGGTATGTTCCTCAATAATTTAATGGCTATATACTTTCTTGCATGCACCCAAGGCAATTTTCTGGACACATGCTTCTGACTGGGAGCCAAGGGTAGCACAGGTGTAATCACTGACAGTCCCAGGTAATGTGCTCCAAAAGCCCATTCCCCGTGGGCTCTTTAATAGTAGAGTCCTTGAGCTGTTTGCCAGCAGACATGTGTCTGATGAAACACGATCTAGTTGTATTTTACTGACTAGAAGCACTCCCAGAACGTAGAGGGCTACAGTCCCCAGTTCCCACAGGTAGAATGGTAGTGTGCTACAACTGGATTTGGTGCAGTGGAGTAGAAAATCAGACCAGTACATGTGGCTAGAAATTGTACTTCATTCTCACTTCTGACCTCCAAATTAAGGCACTGCAGTCTGTGCTGTCCTCATCTGATGTGAATTCTCTTGACTATTGCCAGGCCAGTGCTTGCTGTCAATTCAGACTCAGAAGAGTAGGGACCCAGTCAATAAAAGAAATACTCAGACACTTGGCAATATGTATTGGAATTACACCTGTTTCACTTCTGGGTCAATGTGCAGTATAAGGTAAATGCAATTCCAGTGTAGGAATGAATCTGCAAAGATGTATGAAATGGCTTAAGGCATAATCAGTCATATTAATGAATTATAATTTTTAAGAAGTGGTAGAAAAATAAGTGTGTTGTTTGAAAAAAATTAAACATGTTATTTAAACGCTGTTATTGGAGTGTATTTAGACTGCAGTACGCTAAAACAAGGAACCAGTGTCAAGATGGTAGCCTCAAAAATGGATTTCAAAGTCTGCTTATTCTTGTCTGTGGAGCTCTGAAAGATCTCAAAAGTTAAAGCAAGAATTGGTGGTTTAGTGAATGCTTCTGTTGTTGTACCTGTTCATTTGGGCTTGGGGTGGGGGGGGAGGCTGTACTTCAATAAAGGCATTTTTTAAACAACCCCTTTGGAGTTTGAAAACATGGGAAACTAAACCATACCTCACTAGGGAGTGAGACACCTGACCTCTGACTTGCTTTGTACGTTACTATGCTAGAAGATGCGTAGACTTGCACCCGGGGCCTGCATCTGATTGCAGGGACAACTGGAGGATGGGGTTGATGTCCCTTCTGACAATTGATCTGGTATTTCTAAATTTTTTAGAATGTATTGACAGTGTTCTTTTTAACAGGGCCTCTTGTAGCTGTACTGTGACTACAATGTTAACTTTGAAAAATAGTGTCATAATAAACTTTATGAACAAGATCTGTATGCAACCTTTTAAGAGATGGATGTAAGTGACCGCTTTGTAGGTGGGTGGGGTAGCTTAGCTGTTGTTTGTGACGTGGAAAAGTGTAAGCCATGAGGACAGTGATCCGCCAGCTTTACAGAACCTAGGATGTACCTCTTTGATCCATACATTGCTAAGGAGACTCGTAAGACAGGACTTCAGCAGCCTATTGAGTATGGAGAAGTCAGCCTAATTAAAGAATGACAAGGCAGCAGGAGCAACAGCTTCAACTTCCAGAAAAGTGAAGGAATAAGATACTGTGCTGATAGTGAGCAGCTTTCCCAAGGCTAGTTAAATCTGCTTATCACAGCTGAAATATCGAAGAAAGTCTAGCAAGAGTTCTTCACCTTTTGGAGCCTCCTTGAGTGATAGCTACTTGAGTTGACTCAAAATCAATAGGTCTAGCATTTAGACCTGAAAGGAAGGGCAATGAGCATAGGTAAGGTTTGCCTTTAAAATTTTTCATGAATTATAAAGAGTGGTGGGAGGTTTTTTAACAAGGTAAGAGTAATTTCTTTAATTTTCAGGTTGAATGAGAAGCTGCTGCTTGACAAAATGGGGAATGTTTTGCACATCCTCTTCAAATGAAGGTTTCTGACTGGGTAAGATTTGTAGTGTATAGTAAAATGTCTTTAACCCCTATTTCCTTATAGGCTTTCCTTTTGACGGTCTCTTAATATCAAGGGAAGCCATAAGTACTAAGTAGCAAATATTCCAGCATATGTCATCCAGTGTTTCCCGTTCTGGATGAATGCTGCTTGCTGGCACACTTCCTGTTCAAGAATCTTCTGTTCCTGGCAGATAAAAAATTGCTTCGTGTCTGAGGTCAACGGGACAAGTTGATGTTTTGAAATAATGTGTTATGGTTACTGGGGAGTGTGCTGGGGTGGGGGAAATTGTTCTGTGCCTTGTCATGGAAAGGGGTGCTGCAGAGAAGCCCAGGAAGGCAGTGACCCTGAAGTGGTTCTACGGTTCTCAGCAGCTGTGACCTGCTGCTTGCCACCTGTTCTGGGAGGGAGCTTGGTATTGGTGCAAGCTGGGATTTCCCTCCTAGCTAGTGGATCCTGGCTTACCAGGTGATGTACAAATCCAAGAGCTCCCTTTCAGATTCTGGGGGCTTTCAGGCAGGATAATTGAGGCTAATACTGTCATGATACCCAGCTGAAATCACAATGGCATTTGTACAGGCAAATGGAATGGCAATAAAAACTTCTCATGCTGTCTTGATTTTACACAGACTGGAACGTGTATTAAGTCTTGGAAATGTATTATTTCCTTTTCTGCATCTTTGATTGTTACAGGTTCTTTTATAAAGTGCTTCAGCATCTGTTTAAACTTCCCAATATATTTCTGAGCCTGTGCATTCTTAGGAAGACAATTTCTATTTTAGTGTTGGTTATACTTCAGTTGCTCTGAAAGTAGTCAAATGGAACCTGCCTTATCAGAAGCAGAGGCATGTTCACAAACTGCTTCAAGTACTTAGACTTTCTGTCTGCTGCCTGTACACTCCCAGAAAGTAATTCCTGACTTTGTAATACAGAGTTAACTAATTTGGAAGTAACATACAGAGACTTCAATAAAATCAGAAGCTACTTAATTGAAAATCTCACGATAACTGCATGTACTTGTAAAAAAAACATAGAGACAAGTTTGTGCTTAGCTAAGGTTGAGCCTAAGTCTGAAACTGCCGTACAATCATGTTGCCTTAGTGTAATGTGCCAGCTTGTTGCTGAGGTGATGAACTTCCTTTCTTAAGCCTAAAAGTGGGAAAGGTGTGCTCTGTTTGGCAGAGCTCCCTCAGGCATCTGTGCAGCAACAGGTAATGGGGAACAGCACTGCCCCTCAGGTACGAATGCTCTTGCACCTGCAGTGCTCTTTGGATATTTTAATCCAAAGAGCACTGCAGGTGCAAGAGCATTTTGCAAATGTAACAAAATTAATTTTTAACAAAAACTTTGTAGTTTGCCTTGGTACTAGGCCTGTGTATAGAGTAAAGCTCTACTTTTCTTTAATATGAGAGGATTCCACATTGCTGCAGACTTGTGTGCTCTGGGTGGGTCTTTTTGCACCACATACAGAAACAGATAATCACTGTTAGAATTGTTTAGTTTGATTTATAACACTCTTGTGAAGATTCATTTGCGTAAATTCAGTTATTTATAGCCAAATCTGTTCAGAAATAACTTTTACCAAAATAAACACTATCTTAAGGGAGTACTAGGTTAATTGTATCTCTGTCCAAGAGGCACTTTTAGGAGTTAAGAACTTTATTTCATGGCCATCTGGCTTCTGTTGAAAATAGCAGCTTTAAATGGAGATGGGGATGTAAAGATGCAAAACTAACAAAGCATTGGTCCCTTAGCTATAGTTGTACAGAAGTTTACTTGATAAGATAAATGATATTTCCAGGTAGAGAAGGGAGTTCCCCCAAAACCCAGATTGACGGAGGTAACTATGTTATTACAAAACACCAAAATTAAACATGGCATTGTAATTTTTATATCTTTTCAATACTTTAAGATACTTTATATCTTTTAATACTTCAAGCATGATTTGTGTGATGTTCTGATGTGCTGTCTTTGGTTCCTTGTTTAAGACATTAACGTGATTTTCGTGTATTGTCCACACTGAGGTGGAATATTCTTAAATCAGTCTGTGGTCTCTGACAAGTGTGTGTATCTTAAAATTGTGTGGAGCATGTAAAATCTTGAGTATCACTGAAATTCACATATCTGACGGATGATTCTTTTTCTGCTGTGGGTGCTACAGGTTGACATCTCTATTAGCTTTTCCTGAACTAAAGTAATCCAAGTATCTCCACAGAAGAAAAAATGGCCTTCATGTAGAAGATAATATCGCAAGATTGGAAACAGAATAAAATGGTATAACTGGCAAAGACTGCAAGAGCAATGGTGCTAGTGTGCTGACATCTTGAAACTTGTGGTTAAACAAGTTAAAATAGCATGGAAATTTAAAATTTCAGTATAGTCCATAATGGATTAAAATTTGTTAAAATAATTCAATTTTGTATCAGAATAAAGTGTATATTGTCAAATGACTTACAATCTAAAATGCGTTGGCATCACCTTTTTTTAGTGCTGTGAAGAACACTTAAGTGGTCTAGAATTACTGCAACACATTTTCTTACAGGATCATCTTTCCAACTTGGGACTGCAAGCCAAAAACCCTTGGTTCGGGCCAGCTTTTCAGCTTTATTCCTAATAGTTTTAAAATGGGATGTTTTGATCAAGAAACAAATGGCCTCCATGTGGCAGCTTGTCAGTGTATGAGGTCAGCAGCGTGAGGCTTTTGACTTGGCAATGTCACTAGTCACTCAGATTTGGGAGCATGCTCTGTACCTCAGTAATAACAGTAACAAAATGAAGGTTATAATTTGCAATCTGATGTTTTCATGTATATGAGTAATGAGTAATTTTTTTCCTCAGTGATAGTGGGGGGGTTCAATGGGAGAGCAGCATGCACTGTGGTGATGATGTGAAGAACACTGGTTTAAACTGAATGCAAGTTGTCACAGACCAAGTTACTTTAGACTGATTCTTCACCTGATGAAATTCAAACAAGGCTGCTGCATTAACTGCAGGTTTTTTGCTGTTGAGCTTTTGTTTTGGTAATGGAAGAAGTATCTTTGTATTGTTTTAGACAAACGGATGGTACAAATAAAGCAGTGCCTGCAAAGGCTGTAAGGAATGCTGTTTGCCTTTGGCTTTCACATTAGTGAAATTAAGGAACAAATGGGAGTGCAGGGCAGGAGTTTACTGAGATGTCTGTTTTACAGCCAATTTGTAATTAAAGGTATTTATAGTGCAGCTGTGGAGAGAATTTTCTGTGACAGACATTTGATAGCGTAGTTAATGGCAAAGGGAACCCAGGAGTGTTTTAGGTGCTCTGTGCTTTGCCATCGGCCTCTGCCTGTGTTTAAGAGTTGCTGTGTATCAGTGTTGACTGTCTGGAGCCATGGCTGGGTGTGCTTCTTGATGCCTATGCTCCAAAATTGCCATCTTCAAATAGAGATTAGTCCTCTTGCTTTAAGTGGCAGCAGTGTCTTGCATTCCCACAGTGCCCACCCATCAATGGCAAGAAAAAAATCAAATCAAGCATGCCTTTTAGAACTTGCACAGGGATGAAGAGAGTTTTTAATGTTCAGATCAACATGTCTTACAAATTATACATTTTATGTATTGAAAAAATTCAAAACAATCAAGTGCAATGAGTTCTTTTGAATAGTAAACAAAACCATGCTATTTATTTGCCCATTTTTGACTCTTTTATAAATCATAATTTGAACTCCACAAAGCATTTCAATTCACTGAGCAGAGATTTCAAACAGGGCAGGTGGATGGCCGCTAGTATGCAGTTTTCCATAAGCACCAAAGTACCAGCAGGGAGAGGTGATGCTCATTGACTGAAGTCAGAGGCACAGTAGTGTATTTCTAGGAGAATTGCTCAAAAGCCTGCAGAAATTTTAGGTCAAAAAAGGCATAATGATGGCAATGTTCTAACAGATTTTAAATGCCTTTGGAAAAAAGATTTCATGAATTTACATAGTGTTCAAGGAGGAAAACAAAAACTGTGAGCTTAGCATAGACTTGAAACTTTGTGTTACATGGTCTTTCCAAAGGTTATTAAAACAAAGCTGAATGAAGCATTGGTAAATGCAGACACTGGTGTGTGATTGATAATTATGCTACAGGAAGACTTAGCCTTGGAAAACTAGCAAGGATTTCTCTCCTTTAAGGAAATAAATGTGTATGAAGTAGAGTTAAAAAAGTTTAATGAGCTGATAAGGCAAAATCAAACACTGAGTGTCAACTTTTATACTAAATTAATATATTAAATATAAAGCAAGTATAAATGTGTAAGAAAAATTGGGAACACTACTGCATATTTATAAAAAAATATAAGAAGCCATCCTGGTTGTCTTGCAAGAAATTATATTCAGAAGGCTAAAATCATTTTTTATTATATATATCAAATCTATGAATATAACAATAGATAGGAACAGTATATAAATATGGTATATTTAAATATTTACATATATATGGAAACTAGTCAAAAGTGGTGCTATAAGAAGGAAATGTCTGTTATTAAGTCGGATTAAAAATTTTGTATACGCCCATCTGCATTATCTGATTAATCTTCAACTTGCATTTTCCATAAACTAATCAACAACTTGAAAATTATCATTGCATAGACTTACTTGACAAATATTACTTAATTCTGCATTCCACCTCACAGTAAAAACTACCATGATAATGATACAAAACTAGTAACTCAGAGAACTGGAACCAGCTGTACTGCCCTTCAAAGTTTAGTCCCCGACTGCCTGCTCTTAGGAACAAGAAAGACATTGCCATCTCTAGTTTGCTGCAGTGAATATTCACTGGGAGAGTAAGGCTTTCCATCTTCATCGCGCAGCATGCTGAAGACCTCGAGGTACAAGGTGGTGAATTGCTTTTTCATTTGATGAAGGCTCCTGTCATGCTCTCCTTTTTCCTTAAGCAATTTTTCTTTCTCATCTTTTAGGTTACTCAAATCATGCTCCAGTTCTACTATATTTTCCAGTTTTCTTTTACGGCAATTTTGAGCAGCCACTTTGTTCTTGCCTCTCCTGCGTATATCTCGAATAAGCGTAAGCTGGGCTTCGCTGAACTGCTCCTTAGACATCATTTCACTGAAGTCTGCAACAGGGAGATTGATGATTTTTTCAACAGGAAAAGGGATCTGCAGAGCTCTGGCTCTTTGCTCATCTCTTGTGAGATGAGCATCAAGGCGGCCTGGAGGTTTATCTTTTGTGAAGGGAACTCTGGGTTGGCCAGGAGCAGGAGGGGGTTCTGTCTTTGGTGTGGCTGTATGTGGCAAACTTGATGTTTGTGTGCTTGGCCCTAAGGAAGAAAACACCTGATCCTGGAGGTGCAAAGAGTACAGACCAGCACTGCTCTGCAGCATACTTCCAGAAGCACTATCTGTGTCTTCCATTTCAGAATCGCTGCAACCCAAAGTCTTATCTGCATAGGCAGATGATTCCACAGAGTGCTCTGGCGACGCCACGCTGGAGCTTGCATTCAGTGAAATACCAGAGTCAGAATCATTACATTCTGCTCTGGTCCCTGAGTGGTTGCCATTAAAAGCTTTACACAGTGCAAAGTCAGAAAGATCAATAGGTTCACTTAGAATCTCTGCCAGGGACTGACTGATAGTGTTCGTTGCTGCTGCATCACCGTTCACCTTTGTATCAATAAACGTGGTGTAGAAATCCTCACAGAAATCAGGGTTTGAAGGGGATGTGTCATTTAAAGAGTTCACACTCAGCTGGCTGGTGTCTTCTGGTGGTAAAATGCCCGAGAAGGGGCCCTCCATACCATCCAGGAAATCTGGACTGCAGTTAACATCTTTCTTCAGCATGGGTAATGAGCTGCAGTAACTGTAGCTGTTGTGCATCTCTGCTGGCTTGGTCTCAGGGCTCGTCACTGTGCTCACCTCAGCCAGGTTATCATTTTCAATGTTCAGGCACTAGATGGGCAATGCAAGGGAGAAGTTGAGCAACACATCTGCAATTGATAAAATCCTTTTCTACAACCCAAAAGCATTAAATAGCAACCAACATGGACATAAGGGGTTTTGTTAACACTGTTGTAGTCTAGATGCAGCACCCTTGTGCTATGAAGAGGCAATCAAAGAAGATGACAGATACCAAAGCAAAAGCACAACACAACTTTGTTCTGGACAAAGCATTTTAGAGTAAGAGAGCAGAGCCTCTCAGGCTCAGAGCAAGATGCTGAAGACACCCATTCCAATGAGTTATAGAAACTGCAATTGCTAGTTGCTACCAGGTCTGAACTTCTCACAAGCACCACTGCTAAGAATGGATGAGTACAGAAATGTAAAATTCCTGAATGAAACTTAATGAGCATGTACAGCAAACAATGACTTCTAGAACTATTAGTTCACAGTTCCTCAAAGCCAAGATTCTTCTAGGATTTACTGAATGAAGGAGCTTTCAGCACAGAGCAATGCACTGTTGGTGAAGTAAGAAGAGTGCTAACATGGAGCCAGGCAAACACATTAGTTCAGCTGGCTAACACCAGTGTGAGCGTCAGACTGCACCACTGACGGGCTTTCACTGGCTACAAGAACAACTTTATAATGAGCTGGCAGTTGCCTAACTGAAGCTGAAATAAACAGGCCTGCTATCCCCCAGGAATTACTTAACTAGAGGTTGTTCAATGCTTAAGCTAAGACTTTCAATGTGAGAGCTCTATTTTTCCATTTCTCTAAACATAATTTGTACAAGGCAGTGCCCTTATTTTAATTATCTTTTTTTTCCAAGAAAATTATTCAGTTACTATTCATAATTACTGCAATATATTACTTTGGTTTGGTTTCTTAATGTTTGGTTTCTTATTTTCACCATCACTGCTGCCTCTTCACAGCCAATTGCCCTTGTTACTTATGTGGGCTCTTTAAGCCTAACACAGTAATCAGGTTAGAAAACTAGAAGAACATAAAAAATACAAAAAGATGAAGGGAAGAGGGAGAGTGGCAGGAAAAAGCTAAATCAGCTTTGCAAATTTTCATTTTAGTTTTTTGAAATATGATTCAGATTTATGGGCACTCCACCAAGCAATCATCTCTTGTATTAATAGCATAAAGTAGAGTAGCAGCATGCTGGAAAGCATGATGACATTCTACAGTAATATATTTGAAAATAAATTTATTCAATTTTATAATCAAATATAAGGAAAACAGAAATATAAACATAGGATAAAAATCCCTACATACTGTCTGCATTAGCAAAGTGACTCTTTTGTTCCTTTGAAATATCCAGTTCCCATACATTACACAAGTTCTTCTTACTGAGTATGTATGAACAGCATTCATATAAATATACCTGACTCTTCTGTGTACCTAAATATATATTCTATTATCAGCTTTAAAAAACCTTTTCCTTAGACAAAACTTGAATGCAAGAGTGATCATATTCACACAACTGGACAGTTCCAAAAAGCCCCCAACATTTACAGTAACACTTGTGAAAACAATTCCTGTTGCAGATCCCTGACTCAGAACTGTCCATTTCTGAGCAGCTGCATTTTATTGGTGGTCACGCTGTATCACACAGAGGCAAACAGTGACTTGCCAAAACATGAGGAAGTTCTGACTGACAAGTGTTTTGTTAAGGTTTATCCATAAACAACTCATTTCATGCTTTCTACATGTTTTTCAATATATTCTTTTTGAAAAAAATTAAAGCTTATATTGACGTATAAACATCCTACAGGTGTAGAAACCAAGTCGCAGCCAGCATCTCTTCAGATGCTATTGTACTGCCTTCTCCAAAGTACTATAGTCCTCCAAAAAGAACATGTTTTGTTCTTCAGGTACTTGTTATACTAACCTGTAACTCTGAAAGGGACAGTAATTCTTCCCAAACTTGCTCTATGTTCTGCATATTCTCTGCATCAGTGGGTTGTACTAGATCAGGGGATTCAGGTGGCTGAGTTTGATCAGAAGAAACAAAGGCTGGGTTGCTATTGACCTGAGCAGGAACCAGTGACTGAAATGCAGCTGAAGAAGCCTGAAGGGTTTAAACAAATAATTAAAAACCTGAACAAAACAATGTTAACTAAAAAAAAACACTCAAAAAACCAGATGTACATTTTCCAAAGCAAAAACCTAGTTTTTGGAGTTCTGCATCATTTCTGCAGAACAAATAGGTGTTTCTTAAGGAAAGCATTTTTTTTAATATAATGGAGTATTATAAAAATAGGCTCAAGCCTACTCAGTGCTTTATGTCAGCTGAAGCCAGCTTGAGGAGAAAACTCAGATCACAAATTAGTCTTATGGTGAAGACAAATCTTAGTCAGAGAAGACATGAGACTGACCCTGTGGAAAAGCACCCATGAAACCACTGAACTGTGCATTCTTACCTCATGCTCATCTATAAAAGGGAATGCTTCTGCCAAGAGCTGCATGCAGTCATCAAAGGACAAGGCCTCTGCTTCTGGTTTTGAAGGCTCTGTTGTCTAAATAGGAAAGTTATGAAAAAAGGTTAGTGCATGTTTGAGTAACAGAAGATATTCCATTACAGCAACACATGCAAATTCACTTTAGGCAGCCACTAGCATTATGCCTTCCTGTGAATGGACACAAAGGGTTAAACACACTCACACCACTGGAGTTTACCTGTGAGAAAGCAACGGGTGGCTCAGTATTTTCTGGCTGAATGCACTGAGCTGGCTGCACAGGAATGAATTCACCTGTCTCTTCGTCTAACTCCAGCTGAGCCAGCAAGGCTTCCTCCTGCTCTTTTTGGAGCTGCTCTTGTCTTTCCTTTTCAAGTTTCTTCTGCTTCTCGAGTTCATACTCCTTCTGCCGCTGCCTGGAATCAAACACTTCACGTCTCGCCCCAAGGTCTATATCTTGCCTCCAAAGGATGTCAATCAGGTTCATGTCCTGCAACAGAAATGCTTTTTTTAAGCAAGATCCTTCCAGGAAGAACTGGTTTAGAACAATAGCAAAGCTTTAAATCTCTGTGTCAAATGGGTAGACTCATGTAACTGAAGCTTATTCTCTTAACCCTACAAAATTACCAAAATAAAACTTGGCTCTCTATGACCTTTCTGAAGTGTGTGATCTGGTGGCTTGTCTTCTGTGGCCCACACAGAGGCTCACAGAAACCAAGAATTTATTACAACTGGTAAGGTAATACAGGAACTGGCCAGAGGATAAATATATTCTTCTTTTTTGACTTGTCTCATAGAAAACATGAAGATACAGAATGAATTTGTCACAAAGGAAGTAATTTTTAGGAGAAAAGAGAGAAATTGAGAAGTTTGACCATGTAAATTTTTTTTCACGTGTTCTTGTAAAACTGCAAAAGCTGCCTAAAAACATGATGGAGGCTTCCTGAAGTAACTATAATAGCCATGCAGAATGTATTTTGGATTAGTAATGTTCCATTCTGGTATTACTCTTAAAGATCAGCAGAACAGAGCTTCAGAGCTGCAGGAGAATCTGGTTTCAAAGACCCCAAGTGACATAACATCACTAGCACTAAAGACAATTATTAAGACTATTAGTAAGAAATTGTAATTGAAAGCTTAGTCTGTGCTGATGTTCTAAATGTGGCTGGTTTGGAGCAGCTGAATATAAACAGTGCTTGCAGGGTCTCAAATACTGTTAATGAGTTGGCCCCTGGCTCATCACAGAGTCCAAATGGAATTCTGCTATTTAGGAAAGAGCAATTGCTTAATACATATTATGGCCTACAATTACTTTTAATTTATTGCATCAAGGCTTTTTATGGGGGGGGGGGGGGGGCAAGGGGCTTAATAGATTCTTCTGTTTTAGTTTTTTACTGTTCAAATAGTCAATATTCTCAGGGCTGAAGTCTAGAGTATTTTCTTCTATGAAGAAAACACTCTAACACTCTAAATGTATTAATTTGTATGCCTGCTGATACAGAATTTTAACATTTGCTAGCCACATTTCTCAGATGGGTAAATGCCAACCATTTAGCTGGTGCCTGGAAATTTGTGATTTTATTATGCTTAAAATTACCCTTCAGGGCAGCATGTGAAAATAATGTTCAGTGTTGGGCATCCTCATCAGATTAACACTGTACAAGTAATACACCAAACACTGCATTTCATTTAAACAGAACCTTCCTGATTCACTCAGCAGCTCTACACCCAAGACAGAATTTTTTGCCACCATATCAAATTAAAACATTCCCTTCCCTCTAGAGGTTATTTTCAAATAGAGAAGCAAAGTAACCTGAATGCCAGCTCATGCTGCCATTCAAAATGATCATGTCTGTACAACAGCTATGGCAAAAAGCTTCAGGCCAAATCCACATCTGAACAAACCAATTCAGTGTCCTCATTCCATATGGCATGAACGACTTCTACTAATAACTAAAAAAATATATTTTTACTAAAATTGGGTAATTACGTAAAATATCTTTGTGTAACACAACACAGGCACTTCCAAATCTAAAACATATTTAATATACCTTGCTGGGAGAGACCAAACTTGGCTTTAATGGCCAGCAATGAAGAAACTGAAATTATTACAGTGGCTGCCCAAGACAATGTTTGGTCTTTCCAGATTGGCAGGGTAAAATGAACTAATTAAGTTCTGCAGTAATTGCAGATACTGCAATATGGTATAGCTTCATTAAGGGCCAGTAGTTTACCAGCTGCTCAGTGTCTCCTCCTGCAGCAGATCCAAAAGTGTTTCCTAGTCTCTGAGCATTTGCAACATGTTCTGGATAAAACTGCAGGATCTGGATTTTAGGGCTCACTTCTGAATTATTCATTTACAAAGCACCATTAAAAATGAGACTCAAAAGATTTTTTTTGTGCATGTGTGTGTATAATGCACAAAAATATCAGAACTGGTGCTCAGTTTCAGGTTAAATAATGAAAAACAAAAATTTTTCTTTCTGTAGCTACAGAAGGCAAAACAAATTTTCCTTAAGAAGAAAATCCATGTAGCCTTGGTACAAAAACTTAAGACCCAGCTATTACCTTTTTCAGCCATTCTAACGACAACATTCACTATCCAAGTAAGTAGCTTTGGGTGCTGCCTCCTCTGTGGGATGAGATGTCTCCAAAGACACCAGCTGACCAAAGAAAATGCTGTGCCTGTGCACCACTTTGTGTGTGCAGCAGCCAGTTCAGGATTCTTTTTTGAATGAATATGCTTGCATACTTACCAAGATTGTCAGGATCTGAGCTGTTGTCTGACAAATATGACAGCACTGATTGGCTCCTGTCACTATTTTTAAAGTGACCATATTTAGGTCAGTGTCTTATCTCTAGCAGACAGTTGAGCTTGGCCAAACAGTGTCATGCTCTACCCTGGAGGGCATTGCTTGTCAGGAGCACTTTTAAATTTTATTTAGTTGTGCTAGTGACACTTAAAACCAAAAGGATGGGTTGTTTTGTTTTTTGTTACCAGCATGTAACTGAAAAAGAGCCCTCCTATTTTCAGTCTGAAAAGCTGTACATAAATACAGCAATATTAGTCTTAACTTTGAATAACAATTCAACTAATTACTCTTCACATAAATGGGCTATATGGAGGAAGTGTTCTTCTGGTCAATATGCTGATATGTAGTATCTAACAGCACACTGATTTAAATATTAACCTGCCATTTAACACTTATCTATAATTTCAACCATTGCTTTTAGTAATACTTCCCTTTTCAAGAAAAAAAAGTATTGTGGTGATTAGTCCAAAGCCTCAGGTTAAAGTTAAGGGAGTCAACACTGACAAGTGATTCACTGAGGAATGAATCACAACCACAAGCACGCGGTAATGGCAAAGAACTCTTAAAAAACCCCTTGCAGTCTAAAGCAAACATTTTGCAATTTTGTTCCTTTAGCCTCCCCACAGTCTTCCTCTTTATTTCCCTGCCCTGTCCAACACCAGCACACACATACACAGAGGTACCCACACAGGCAGGCATTCTACCTCAGGTTCACCACTGAAGCAATTTTCCTCTTCTGCTGTGAAAGTATCCCAGGAGTAACTGTGTACTCGATGCCCGGAGTGTAAAACTAAAGCTATTAAAACGTGCCCTCCTCCCCTGTGCAAGGGCAACCTGCTGGTTTTTAGGTGCCTCAACATGATGTGCTGGTCTCAGACAGACTCATTTGGAAAGACAAGTGAGCACAGAGTGGCCTCTAAACGGCAACACGTGCACTGAGAGTCCTGTGAAAGATTCATCTGACCCAGAGCTGGCTGCTGCCCTTCAGAGCCAGGCTGACCACTTCCCTGAATATCAGACACATTTACAGCAAAGGCACAGCCTCATGTGACAGCCTCCACAAGCACCCACTTGTTCTTTCCTCAGTTGTGCAACTTCTTGGATTGCATCAGAGGAAATGCTGGGCTTGGCAGAGCCAAGGGGCCGCAGGAAGAGCCCGGGCTGTGCCCAGGAGGGATTGCAGCAGAGCTTCCCCCTCGCCTGCAGCAAAGCTCCTTCCCTCTGAGCACCAACACCTTGGCCAGGGCAAGTGCACTATGGGGTTCAACCTGGGGATTACTGCCATCCAACATTCCTAACTTTGGAGAAAATGGTACGAGTTTAATACTTTTCCCAAGCAGACAAACAGTGATTTGATTTTGGTTGATTTTGGTTTGATTTTCTCCACAATTTTGAAGACAGAGAAACAACTTCTCTCAACAGAGGACATCTTTGCTTTCCCATGATCCATGTAGGCAGGAGGTGCCTTGTACTGATGGTTTGATTTTTCTGTTCATTTAGTGATATGCTCTTCCAACCACATTGATAGCTTAGTTTGGACATATAAAGGCACTTTTAATAAGATAAACATAAATGTTAAACAATTCACATTAAGCCACCATCTGGCCCTCAATGGAAATTTTCATGTTTTAGATTTACATATCAGCATTTGCCATCTGGGCAGAGTCTGTTATACATTTTATGAGAAAATCTCTGACTACATTGTAAAGTTTGACAATTAACTCTTATTGCTCCTAAGCAAATGTTTGCAGAAGGGTAAACAAAGGAAAGAGACCCTGTTTTCATGTTACTTTCATGGACTGACTTCCATGCTTTAAACAAAATGCTAATCTTTTGTTTCATCCCTGTCTGGTTTATCTGACTGGTTTTGGTGCTGTTTGGAATATGAGCCATTTACAGGTAGCCTTGCTAGAATGGAAACATCCAGCAGCTCAAGTGTAAGCAGATAAACAATCTCAGCACCTTCAACCCATTGTAAGCTATTCCCTGGATACAGAGCACATTGTGAGGTTTGTGCATTTACTTCTCCAGTCATGCCTTTTGCACCATAAATTGAGACAACACGAGCAGAATCTCCCACCAAACCAGGATTTGTTTTCCTTTCCCATGATGTGTTAGCACCTAACCCCACAAACACAGATGGTTTCCCATGCCAGCAGGAGTCAGCAGAAGAGCAACAGAATCAGTGGCTACTGCATCCAGCAGGGAGCTCAGGCCAGCACTGCACGAGGAGCAGGAAAGCATTCCTACAGCTACCCACAGAAACAGACACGGCAAAGTATCCCTCACTTCTCTTATCACTTAGGTTTTCCAGAAAGTGAAGGGAATGAAAAAAAAAAGCACCTTACATTTCTGCTTTAATTAAAAAAAAAAAAAAAAAAACCACGTGTTGGAAGTGAGACAGGCTCAAGGACCTGAGACACTTCAAGGCAAGAATGAAAGGAGGCCATCAAGTAATACTGGCAGCATCTTATCACTTAAGAAAAGCTCAGTGGAAGCAACAGCTGAAGGTTTTCACCTCATTGTTCTCTAGAGGAACTGATTTTGTTCAAATAATTTTTAAGAATTGTTTATAAATAATTTAATATTTTCAGATAATTTCTGGCATCTCCATAACTACTGTTTTGTTTTCTAAATATTTTTCAAGCTAAGTTTCTTAATTACAGCTTACAATTACAGAAGAAAATTCTGGACACATAAGCCTTATGTTTAAGGGAGCAGAGAAAGCAGATAAAGTTAGCCCAAACTTCTAACTTTTTAAAAACAATCAAGAAGAATGGGGGAAAGGGAATGACAGAAGTTGCTTACACTGGTGGGCAGAGGGGTACAACAGCAATTTCAGATGTCTGAATTCAGGGTTTGGAAGTGTGACAGAACAGATAGCTGTCAAACAAAGCCACATGACAGCAACCTGAGATTTGTGAACACACGAGGTCAAATCCCTGGCTGCCCTGCTGTCTGCTGTCCCACCAAGACCTGAGGAATCTGGAAGGAAACAAGGTGCTTGGATGGATGGAAGGGGATGAGGTTTTTTTGTCTTTCATACCTGTGCCACTTAACACTGGTGTGACTGTACTGACACTAAACCAGTATGTTTTGACACTACACCAGCCTGCTTCTCTTTCTTTATCCCCATTTCCTCTTAGTGGTCCTGAAGTCTTTGGATGCCTGAGCCACAAAACACTCTTAAAGCTCTGGCAGGCCAACTTACCTATGAAAGGACTCAAAATGGGTTGAAAACCCCTAGCTTTAAAGAAGTGATATTGCAAGAGAATTTTCACCTCCTGTCTGTATAAATAAACCTGTTAAATGCTGTCCATGCACATTGTGAGGTTTGTGCATTTAGTTCTCCAGTCTTGCCTTCTGCACCATAAATTCATTCTTCAACATTCATCAACACACATTCTTCTGCCCCAACAGAGCCACGTAAGATCAGCTCCTGAAATGTTAAGTCTATGTGTGCAAATTTCTATTTTCTCCTAACACACATATCACAGTCCAGACTGTACCTCCCACTGTATTACAGCAAGCTATCTTACTAAATTTCTAGTTGTCAGGATCTACACTTATAAATTAGATTAGTCAAAAATTTCTTGGCTGGATTGTCCAGCATTCTTAAGCTTCACGTCAAGCCTCGTCTAAGGGCATTACTCTGACAAAGACTGGGAGAAGTTCTGCCTGGCTGGAAGTACAATTCTGGATATTACTCACCCATTCTCCCAACTCTCACTCCAGAAACAACTCCTCTGAGATGTGAATTCTTTATGTATTTTACCTGAAATGTCATCTTCCAGGAATGGTATCAACAAAGGCTAAGCCTATATATACAGTTCTCAATATGATGGTTTTCTTGAAGGCATTCCATGGCAAGCAAGCTTTCCAAACTGCCAGGGAGAAAATACACCTTGTATATGCCTTGTAAAAAACAAAGTGTATATAGATATATATGTCTTTTCACCCTGTGTAGTGAAAGGATAAGTTTCTTTAAGCCTGAAGAATGTAAAATGAGCAAGAAGGTAACTGCAATAAAAAACAGCTGTTGAAGGCTGTTTAGGGTCATCAATGCACCAGCTTTATTTCAATTCCAAAACCTGCAAATTCTAAACCTAACAGTAAAGCAAGACCAAAGCAGCTAAAGGAAAACACCTACATCAGAAACACAGCAAAGAAGAGGAAAGGGAAGGGCACACACAGCTTACTTCTTCACTCTGGCAAGTCTTCTCTTATTCTGCAAAATCAATCAGTCCCCACCTCCCTGACACTCCTTAAAACACTGGGCATGTGCAAGTGCCTCCCAGCACTCCCAGCCTGGGCACAGCAGCAGGAGCACCACTCTCATCACCAACAGGCCAAAACACAAATCTATGGCCTTTTCCCACCACTTCTGCTCTGCTCTGAGGTGACCATTTATGGTACAACAGATCAGGGGACTCTTCAGTGCTGCCAATCTTTCTGCAGAAGACTGTTTCATGATCTATATCAGACACTCCAGAAGCAGCTGTGCTTTTCTAAATTGTTTGATCAATACATATTTGAGATGATGGGTTTAAAACAGTAGTTTAGTAGAAGTTTATTACAGAGTGTTGGTTTCCAGAGGCTGAATGGGATCTGGACTGATCTCACCTCAACGTACTTTAAAAAAAAATTGAAACCCCAAATCCACAGTCTCATTTGCATGACTTACAGAAAGCAAAATCTTTAGTTTGACATTGGTACATATTTTCTTTGTCCAGTACCTGATTTTTCCAAAGTTATCCTCTAGAACTGAGGACCAGATCTATCATGCATTATTATCTGCTCCAAATTCCCTTATTTCTGCCTTAGTCATAAAGAAAAGACAGAGTAAGGTCTAACATGGTGAACTGATTACAATTAATTTTTCTTGAATAAACTGAATTATGCCCATATTTACAAGTGCTACCATGGCTGCTCAGAACAAGCTAAAAATGGCCATGGTTGTCATCCCACTTCTTCAAACTTAGTCCTAAAACTCTTGACATCCCAGAGTGCTTTCTGAAGCATTTGTATCTAAAGCAGTGAGCCATACATGTTTTCAGAGCTTTGCTGTTTTAGTTAAATGAGTTCTGCTTTTCCCTTTTCAGTCTTGATTATATTGTATTAATCCAATTTTCCCTTTTCCACAGTTTATTTGGCTAGTAGTGTTGCAGACCCTTACACTCCAATTCTGAATCCCTCTTTCAGCCTGACAGAGTTATTGACTTACTATTTCTTTATCTTGCATCAGCAGCATTACAAAATTCAGTCAATAAGCACAAAAAAGTTAATATGTATTCAAGTTACAATCTATTACACAAGTTGCATCATGAACTTGGGAGGCCGGCAAAAATACGGGATTGTTTACCAAGAGTGGCTTAGTCTGTCTGTTTGATTTTGCTTGATACATCAACAGAATTCTGCTGTGCTGCCCCACAAGTAGAGAGAGCAATCCTGCTGTGGCTGACTTTCTAGCTGCTGTCTAATCACCATGTACTGCACCACATAAATCCATTTTTAAATGTATTCACACAGCAGCCATCTCAGACAGACCAGCTCTTCCTGAAACAAAATACGACTTTAATGCCTTTATTTGTGTTTGGAAGGTTTTTTTCCTTCCCAAGTTAAAACAGCACCATAATGAAACAGGCATTTATTGAATTTTGTAATTTATACAACAACAACAAAACCTTATATGTAAACAAATAATATGAGAAAAATACTGCTGATCTTTGAACCACAGGAATTCAAAAGCCTTTGCATCCCACTTTAATTTAACAGGTAACTGTTTTTCAAATACTGTAGGTTCAATATAGAAAATATTATCTTTAAGCTATTCTGCTATACCCAGCCAAACATGTACTCTGCAGACATTGCCACAGGATACTCACTAGTTTATACACAAGAGGATTTGTTTACAATAATGGCTCAGTCATCTGGGAAACATGATCCAGTCAAATTATAGAACATTCTTTTGTCCAATCAAACAAATCAGGAAGCAAAATGAACATTGGAACAGAGACAAGAACCTAAAAACTCCAAACAACATTAGGTTGTATAAATCTAGTGTTGTAACCTATTAGCCACTATTGTGATTTCACACCTTTTGGAAAAGCAAGTTTCAAACCAAACATGAAAACTGTGTGTTTGAGGGTCCATATATTCTCCAGGATTATGTCTTTCTTGTACTACACGTTTTCACTGCCTTGGCATCTCAGTGTAAAATCCCCATTTCCAGCTGTCGTTTTGCTGATGGCTGGGCAGGTCACAGGGACAGCCCCAGCTGGGCCATTGCAGCTGCAGCACGGCCGGGATGGGGACACTGCACACTCCAACACCACGGGAGGCACATCTTGTCAACCTCCACCCCACTCATCTCACAAGCAACTTCCTTTGTTCTTGCTGTTTGTGCACCCGACTACAGTGGCAAGCAACTGGAGTGCCTGGTGAGTTAGAAAGCAGTGAGGTTCACCCAGTGTCCGGGCAGCACACACCCAGCAGCCCTCCTTCAGAAACACAGCTGCTGTGGCTGCACCAAGGAAACTCCACACAAACACCTCATCAGCCAGGAGTACTATCTTAAGACTAAAAGCTTAAGAATAGGGTTAAACTGCAGGGAACAGTGTTTGCTCCAGATGTGCCTATATCTGCCAAGTACACAGGTACACAGTCCCCACTGAAGTCTGTGGGGCACAGGTGTTAAATAGTGAGTCAGTCCTGCAATTAACATGCCCTTTTCACATAGATAATCCATACAGACAGTGCTGGGAATTCAGTCAGTGCACAGTTCTCACTAAACAAGCAGGGTGGGAGTTTTTTGAGTGTTCAACCTCTAACTTCTTATTTAGTTTCTGCAAGGGGAAAAGAAACCAAACCCAGAAAAGAGGCCAAAAATACATTGCTATTCAACTGCTTACCACTGGGCAGTAGAGAATCATAACAGATTTGAGAAAGGGATACCCAGAGGGGCACATTTTAGCTGTGCTGGCAATATTTTTCCAAAAGAGTAATTCATGGTTAAATGGCACTGTGAACTTAATTTGACACTGTGAACAGAATTATTAGTGACATACTTCAGTCAAGAATAATACCATTCAACCCTGCACTGTTGACCAAGAAGACTCTGCCTCAATTTACACAAAGCATCATAGAAATCATTATTTAATTTGCATGAAAAGAGTTCATACAGCTTTCCCCTTTTCTCTAGCCACACCAAGATACTTGAGTTATCCTTCTGTCCATAGAATGAAGTCAGAGTAGATTTTACTCATTTTCTTAAGCACTTGTAATCCACACATTTATCTGCAAAAAGCAAGCCTCCAGAAATCATCAGCCCCCACAAAGGCTTCAGCAATCTCTTTCACATGAAGGTCCTGCAAAGTTAAACAACTGAATCAGAAAGCTCAGTAAGGGCCAACAAGTCAGGCATCTACATGTCAATTTATCATTTCTTTCCACAGTGACAGCTTTTGCTTAAGAAAGGTAAACCCACTGAGGAAGTGAACAATAACTGGGCAGAAAACAAAAGCTCTGTCTGTGTGCTGCATTCCAACCCTCACTTTTCAATTTATAAATCCTGAAAGCAAAAGGATCTAATTCATCTTCCAAGGCATAAACCAGAGTAGGTAAATGGTTTTACAGCTCTTGCCAAAGTAATGCTCAATATCTTCAAAAGAGCAACAAAACTGCAAAACTCAGTCATAATTAACTGTCCTTCTGTCTAAATCAAGAGCCTCCACCACCCACCATTTTCCTTGGGGCTTTTTCCATGTCTGTTCCCTTGGAGTATACAGGAGAACTCATAGTCCATTTCATCAAAAACTCTCATCCCAAGCTTCATTTTGAATTTAAGATAATTCTGTGGGTCTGACCTTAGTGACAGTTTCAGAATAATCCAAAACACTCCATTAACAGTTTTATTATTTAAGTGGCTCCCATTCTTCACTTTGCTGACAAAAATACACTTTGAGAGATGAAAGATGTCTAGAGATTTATGCACTAGCTGTCAGCTGAGCAGTCTCCCAAGAGTGGTCAGCACAGACTACATTCCTGAAGTGATCGATGATAAAGGATTACAAATCAAGCCAGAAAAGATTCCACGGCACTACAACATTTCACTGAGTCACAGCAATTCATACTAGTTGAAGAACTAACCTGGTAACATTCTAGTTCAAATACTAAAACCAAAATAGAAAGCACAGTATCAGAAGTCATTGTGCTGTAATTCTCTGTGACAACCTGTTACAGCTGTTACACAGCTATAAGGCACATTAATACAATGTGCATTTCCATAGCCAAATAATTAAATTTAAATAATTTGGAAGACCAGCTATCAGAAATCATAATTTAAATTCAAATATAAGTTCTGGTTTTCATATTATGCTATTTTACTAGCACCATTTTTTGTTAGAGACTTACTTTTATTTTCATCCTTTGGCATCTTAAATCGTACTTGTTTCAAAAGTTTACTCCGGTTTGTTTGATTTCTTTTACAAATATCAGTGGGACTATCTTCCAGAAATTCCTCGGATGACACAGATCTCAAGACCCATCTACAGTAGAAACACAGCCAAGTGTGAATATAATTCTGTGTCATAAACCAGAAAACATGTCCATGCATCTCATGTCAGGTAATTCACAGTACAATGCACCAGGGTCTACAGTACGCTTGTACCAAGGACGTGACTACATTATCTGCACTGGTGCAGACACATCAGTGACTCCTCCTGTGACAGTGGTAAAGTCAAGCATTAGTGTCACAAAATGGGGTGGAATGCCCTACTGACAGGTCTTGGATGACCTCTGCTGCTACAGTGCCCATGTTCTCCTTCCAGCCATGAAGCATCCAAAATTCTTACCCTTCTGAGCTGAGCTGCACCAGCCTTCAGAGCCACCCACTCATCCCTGTCATCCTCTCTTGTCCATTGTTCTGCTACCCAGATGACTGTGGAATACGTCATCTGGCCACATAACTGCACGCAATCCAACTGGAAATACCCTGATTTAGAACAAAATTCAGTCTTCTTACCCAAGAGCATGTAACTCAAGCAAGCAGCTCCTGAAGGCAGCAGGAAGAAATGATGAGGTGTCCCCACCCTGGCTGGCTGCAGAGCAGACATTAAACTGGCCCTCTCTCACAGGGGGAGCAGGCAGCATTCCCAGGGGCACACCTGCACCAACCACATGTTGCCTGGGAATTCTGAATGGGCATCTCCCAGTGGGGAGCGCACACAGCACAGGAAGCTTTCCACTCTAATTACAGAAATAAGTAATAAGAAATGAACCTTTTACCACAAGGTTTCAAACAAACAAAAACCCCCATAATCTTATTATCATAGCTCCTTACAGCAAAACGGTGGTGATGACCTGAGCAGGAAGCAAACCCAAGTCACAGCAACTTTTCACATAACTCAGCTGTTGAAAAGTCACTGCTTTAACAATTTGTAGGTATTAATTTTCAAACACAGCAAATAGACACACCCTTAATCATAAAACAAACCTCCTCTTACAGGCACATATCAACCAAGCTCCTTCTGAGTCAATTTCCCAAGTATGCAAACTTTGTTTCGCAAGCCGACTCCAGGAGTGGAATTTTTGTTATACTTACAAGAGACAGCATGTAAAATCAATACAGCAAACAGCAATAAAACTTTGAAACTGCAAGACAGAAGTGGGGGCATGGAGGGAAAAGGTGATATCTTTACATTTCATAGCAATACAGAGGACACTTCCTTAAAAGGTTTCAAAGAGATGGTTTCCAACTGATCTTACATAACTTTGTTACTGCAACTTCAATCTTAAAGGAACTTTCTTTCCCTTTCTCTTCTCTTTTTTAACCAGATTGCTAATAATAATACTGCAGAAGTCAGGCTAAAAGTCTAACTGCAAGACATGTACAACATTGAGTGGTTTCAACTCCCTCAGTACTGCAACAGCATCCACAACTATGACATACCTTATGAAATGGTTTAGGTTTAGTTTACATTTAAAGATAGAAAACATTAATAATCATTTACATCATTTACAGTACCTTCCAAATAACTTTGATAAACAAACATTGTTTTATATTCCTTCTTCTCAGTATAAAAACTGCAGCTGACCAGGCCAAAATTACAAATCTGAACTGACATAATAAAAAACTTCAGCTGTACCTGTAGTGCATAAATTGCAGCCACATAAGTATTATTTCTAAGCTATACCCATTCTACTAGAGCTGTGCCAATTAGTACATGTGCTAGGGTTTAATAATATATTACTGAACAGCAGTTATACTCTGCTGGTAGGACAATGCTAATTTAACTTTGAGTTATTAACACTCTGATTCTTTCCTAATAGCTTTCCAAGATCTCCAGAACAATATGTCAAAAATCTAAGTATTTCAAAGTGAATATTAAAGTGAATATTAACATATAAATTAAGAGGCAAATACAAAACCAATGTATTGACATGTAATATTGAAAAATCAATGTGTCACTGAAAGAAAACAGAAAATATTTCACCAAGAATTCAAACCAGCAAAAGACAGAAAACAGAAGATCCTTCATAAGACAAATGCTCCTCTTCAAAGCAGTCGAATAATTAAACACTTCTATCTGTACTAGATGTTGCTACAGATTGCTTGGTTACCCAAATTAATATTTAATTTAAATGTATGGTGCCAAATTAATACTTAATTTAAATGTATGTTTCTGAGAGACTTTGCTTCCATTTGAAATGACCACTGTTGGTATACCCATGTCAAAGTAAAAGTAAAGGAATATTAAAACAAGATAATATAATGGGGAATATATTTTTTAATTTCCTTATTTTAAATAATAAAGAAAAATTAAGAAATATGTATCTAGAAATCACAGATACATAAAAATAGGTGTTGCTGCTCTGATTGCTTCACTACGGTGCTGCACAGAGTATTATCATTAAACTTTTCTAAAGTAAAAGAGTAAAGTACTATAAGATAATTAAATTCTTGTTACTGCCAATTAATACATGACTGTCACTAGCTTTGCTTTTCCTATAGAGAAAGCAGTTACTGGGTAGGAAAGCTGAAAGTACACAATGCCTATCTTAAATTGAAGGCATTTTCCAGTATCTGTTCCAGATAAGCCTTCCACTGTTTTCAGCAGTTTTATACACCACAGACAGCACTGCTGCCTTCAGTTCTTACTGCTGGTTTAATTGTTTACCTTAATGAAACAAATATGCCATAAAAGAATTGCAGTTGAGCAACCCTGAGCGGCACTGTGGTTCACTGTATATCAGTCATCCTTGGATAACACAAATTCAAAGTCATGACTTCCAGCTCCTCCTTCCTCCATGATTTCTCATTGGTCATACTGAAATACTTGCAGAGGTAGCAAAGGAAGTGTTTTCAAAACCAATTAAACCAGTATACTGCTGAGAAAGGACTAAGCCGACCAAGGTGTCATATTCTTTCCCCTTCACCTAAAGCGGCATTCTGTGGCACAAAGTCCAACTTTGGTATAATAAACTGGATCAGAAAACTGAACAGACTTCAAACCCTTTCAAGTTTTCTAGGAATGTGCTACATTAAAATAATAGGTTACTTAGAGTTGGAATGAGATGGAGGCCAAAGCAAACTTTAACCAGGTGATTAACCCGGAGACTTTGCAGGACTTCTTGCTGGCTGCAACTCAATCAGCAGGGGATTAATATTTAATTCATGCCAGTGGGTTACTGCCTGAACTTGTACTGCACTGGCTTCAGCCAAGACAATCATTGCAAATACACCACACTTGCACAAACTGGCCTAAATTTAGTGAATGCTTTAGTAATTTTAAAGCTTATCTTTATAAATGCAAAGAGAAAAAAAAAGAAAGGAGTGCTCAAGATACAAAAATCAACTAATTTCTTCTTCACAGTGAGTCACACACCCAGTGTTACAGGTTGGGCACATGTGGCATCATTTGCTGGCATCTTCATCTGGACTTTCCATATTTTCTCCTTCTCCCTCAAGTTCACTCTTTTCTGAGGCTGCAATTGACTCTCATCATTCTCCTTATAAAGTCTGCTGCATTCCAAAAACTTTCAGTGACAAACTCCAACAGCTTTCAGCATTTTGAATTTTCTTAATTCTACTGAAGGAGCAAATACAACAAAATTTTACAACCATGTTTGAAAAACTCTAGAAAGGAATAGCATGAATTGATTTTACTCAGAACAAATACTTCACTTGGGTCCTTCCACTTCTAGTGATCCTCAACATCACCTCACAAAGCCCAGCATACTCCACAAAGGTATCTGACATTTTTTTAACAAAATAAATTCAAGATGCTATTGCTACATTCATTTCAGCCAGGATCACGGAAGTAGCAGTACCAATCAAACAGGTATTTTTCTGCTTTGCAAACTGAAGAGGTAAAGAAAGCAAAAGAAATCAATCCAGTATTCAAGTGCACAACAGACACGATAATAATTTCCAACCATTTCCTTGTCTTTCAAGGTTATACATCACCTACAGCATTCTTATCCAGGATGAGTAACGTCTCTATTTTTTCAATTAAAAAAGAAAAAGAATAAAGTAAGAGACAGAAAGCAAAAATTATTCTTGCCCATGAACATTAGCAGGAAGTGAACACAAACCTTCCTAACCACCCACACAGTCCTATAAAAACATGTCAGCTTCTTTAAAGCACACAAGAACAGCCAGCTGCCTTCTGCTTACAATGGATGTTCTTTTTTATTCCAGTTTGGTCTCTTTCAAACATTTCCCAGTAAATTTTTATAGCCAATCTCTTCTCTAACTTTGAGTGCTAAATATTAATTTCTTCAAGTCAGACAGTCAGGTTTTCTGAGACCATGAACTTGCACTTCCCCCAGTTTCCAATACAACTCTAATTTCTTGGCACATTTTAAAGACATGCTACAGAACAGGATTAATATGATGGATATTTACTACACTCATAACAATATCCATTAGCTGGTCTCCTGAATGGATTGACAAGATCAGCTCCTGCTAGGCTACATTCATTTCAGCCAAATATGCTACACTGCATTATATCTAACGCTGGCTTCACTGAAAGATATTCTTTCCTAAGTTTTGAAGGAAAGAAACCTCTACCAATACAGCTAAATAGCAAGGTGAGCACAGAACTAGTGGAAATGTCAAAATAAATGCATTTTTACTTAAGGAAGTGCTTGTGATACTCTCTCATGTACTTCCTCCAAACTTGTCCTACATTTTAGTAGATAACAATATATTTAGAAATATGGGCATTTCTGATTTTCATCCATTAATAGGTGTACATTAATAGGTGTATCTACAGATACATTGAGTAGATATTCCTATTCAATAATGTCATTAAATCTCATTATCAAGAAACTAAAAAAAAAAAAAAAAAACCAAAAACCAACAAGCCAAAAAGCAAAGACTTGCTGCCAGCCCTGAGCGGGGTACCTGTTCAACTTTCCCACAAAATGTACCCTCGTGGAAATGAGAGGCTATCAGAGAATAAAAACAAACCCACTCACTTGACAAATTAATGCAGCAGGTCAAAAAAATAGAAAAGTATGTGTAATTCCTCATTAAAGCCCTCTGTACTGAAGAGATCATACTGATTGAGCTGGAGACTCTTCAGGACAGCTTTCTAGGCAGGAAAACCCTAACAGACACATTTGCATTCACACTCAATTATTTGTCCCCTTGGCTTTGCCAATTGTTGCAATTAGTCTTATTTCCAATCTAGTGCAACTCATGGTTTCATTGTGTTGGAAAGGGAATTCTTTTTGCCCTCTTATCGTGAGGCTCAAAATTTAATAACTAAGTGGCTTGTTTTTACAAGGTTACAGAAAACCGTTTCAAAAACTTCACATTTACTGAAAAGTTACTAAGTCCTGCCTTCTCAAGTGTTATTTGAAACATCCAGACCACTTGTTCCACTGCAATCTTTTTTCTTGGATGGTTTGAGGTCCATGTAGGCAACATTCCATTTCACCTCTGTGCACAGAAGTGCATCCTCCTTCCAGGCAGAAAGGTACAACAAGGGAATACTTTTTACAGGAATATTGCAGGCAATAGTTCTGCTGAGTCCCCCAGAAGTACATAGCTGAAAGTGGAGGTTTTGTATTCTGGTTAAGGAGTTTGATCAATCCCTACACACTTACCTTCACTGCTAGGTACACAGACACTACGAACATCCTTCCCATCTGCTGGCTTGCAAAATCTGAGGGGCTAAATGCAGATTGCATCTCCCCTTGTTAATTTTGAGTGAGCATTTTATGGTACAGGGAATTTTCCATTCAATGTATACACTTAGGACTATATATGTCAAAGATGATGATAAGTTGCTATCTAAAAAACACAGTGCCTTTTCAGGCCAGGTCTGCAAGAGAAGCAATCAGCAGCTGCCGAGCTCAGATAGGAAATGTGCAACAGGTGGCTTAGTAAAGAGGGTTTGACAAAAGCAAATGAGTAACAAAAGTGAGGTTTCTGGAGGAGAAGTCACAGTGGATTGGGGAAGAAGGTACAGAATCATATATTCAGGAATTGGTCTGTTAAGAGTACTTCAGGAATGAGGCAGAAAGTGCCTGGATAATAGAAGTAAAATCAAATTCACACGGTGCTTACGTAGCACCGGCCAAGACAGTGATTTCTGTTGGAGTATTTGCCAACAAACGGAGGAGGCAAGGTAGAGGTCATGGCTGTGCTACCCAGGGCTAGAGAAACAGATGGCCAAGCAGTGTTACAAGCAGCCCACGACTCAAAAGGAACTATCCAACGAACAGAAAAAGGTACATCCAATACTGCTGAAGTCATATTACCTGTAGGAAGTACCCACTTACATATCCTAAAGCATGGACAACGTTAGAAGAAACTACTGCATAGCATATGCATAGCAACACACACTAGAGGAGCATCACAACACTTGAGACCTAATTTTGCGATATGAAAAGAATTAAAGCAGCTCCAGAACAATTTTTAATTATTACTTCTTTAAACCTAGCATTTTGTTAATAAGGATATGCTTCTATTTCAAACGCCCAAGAAAAGCACAATTACATAAATTTATAATGTCGTTCAATTATGTTTTCAGCTATTCACACCGCTCTAGTGCAACTAGTTTGTAACACAACAGCACTGAACTCCGGCAGGCTTCCAGAGAAGAGGCTCCACAGCACACGAGTACGAACCACAAACGCCTCTGAGCCCCAGGACAGAGCCCTGGCAGAGGCCGCTCCGGCTGCGCCTGCCCCGTGCCCAAAGCCCCGCCGGGGCTTTCCGCAGGCGGAGGTGCCGGGGCTCCCCCGGGCCGGGCTCCGCGGGCTGCGTGTGCCAGGCTGACCCGGAGCCCAAGGCGAAGCCGGGACAGCCCGCGGTTGTGCAACAGCCCGGGAGCGGGCCCGGGCCGCAGCAGCGGGAAGCGGCGGTAACTCACCCGAGTGCGAAGCCGGAGCGCTCGGGCCCGCCGGGGGCAGCGACTCGAGGCTGTACCCGGCTCGGGCAGCCCCTGCGGCGCCGGCGCTTCCCCAGCCGCTCCCTCGGGGGCGGCCCCGGCCCCTGGCCCTGCCCGCGCTGCCGAGGCTGCGGGCGGCGGCTGCGGGCGGCCCTCGCTGACCCCGGCCCGGCCCGGCCCCCGCGGGCAGCGCGGCCCCGCCCCTACCGTGACTCAGCACGTTCCGGGGGGCGGGCCCGCGCCACGTGCTCCGCCGGCTCGTGACGGCCGCCCCGCCCCTCGCCCTCACCGGCCGGCCCCGCCGGGGCCGCGGTGCCGCTCTCACCTGTGCGGCGGCGGCCGCCTCAATCTCCATGGCGCGGGGCCGGCTCAGCGAGGGCCCGCACAGCGCGGCGGCTGCTGCTGGCCCGGCACCTCCCGCCGCTCCTTTCAGCGCTGTTTGGGGACGGGGCTGCGCCGGGACGGCGGCCGCCCCCGCGCTCCGCCCCGGCCCGGCCGGGCAGCCACTCAGCGGCCGCGGGACCCGCGGAGGCGGCGGCTTTCCCGGCAGCGGCGGCGGCCGTGCCGGGCATCTCATCCGTGCTCACCGCTCCCGCGGCCCAGTGGCCGAGCCCTGCAGCCCCGCGCCCCCTGGGCAGCCCCTGCTCCGGGCGAGGCCGGTGAGTTCGGCAGTGGAGCACTGCCGGCAACCCGGCGGGCAGCCCCGGGAACAGCCCCGTGTGCGCCGGCTGCCGCTGCCGGGCAGGGGATCCCGAAGGAGCCATCGAGCCAGCCGAAACAGAAACAGGGAGACTCGGGGTTGGCGCGCACCAAGTATTTGGAATTGGTAGCTCCAGGCGAGGTTCCCCTCGGAGCGGCAATGGTACTCGTCCTGATACCATTTTATCAACCTCTTCCGGCTATTTAATATGCAACACAAATTAAAACATCACATCACAGCCCCCAACACATCTGCTTCTCAGGGGTAACAAAGCACGTACCAGAGCGTGCCTAAAAGTAAAGGGGGATGCTTAGAGCAGACTGGCCGCAGGCTGCCATCCTTACACGTGTCAGAGATGCCAAATTATTGCAGCGTCTTCGCTTAAAGCACCTGTCGTTATATGGTAAATTACATTACTCAGAGAGCAAAGTGAACTCCCCTTGAAAGTCAAACAGTTCATCAATTCAGCGCCCTGAGCACCACTTTGAAAAGGGTCTGCTGCCGTTGTGTGTGTAGCCTGGCTGATGGTATGTGACAGTATGTACCTTTCACATGATCCTTTGATCACTCCTTGAGCCCATTTCCGAGGCTACCTGCAATGAGTAATTGAATCAAATAGTGTGGAATTAGGACACTCTTACTAAACCTATAAATCTCCCTATTCCCTTGCAGGTGTTTAGTTTCTGTGCTTTGCAGCCAGAGCGCTGTGCTGAGTTTCTCTCAGACCCTGCTTTGGGTATGCACAGCTGCTGGGTTGTTGGTGCCATTTAAACAGAGCTAGGGTGAAAATCTCATTTTCAGGTTTGCCCTTCAAGGTACAAGACTGTGACTTTACAACTTAAAAAACAGCTCAAGTGTATAAATTCAATACATCTGTAGTAATTTAAAAGTTCTTTGCACCTTCATGTTGCAGCTGTGTGTCTACTCAAAGATACTGCTTGCTGTAATTATATGAAATTTATATATCCCTTGGAAGGAAGAACCTGCAATTTAAGTAGATTTCTTAGATGTATATTTGAAAACTGTACAAGATGTAGTGGAAGCACTTCCCTTACAATGGAAGTTTAGTTAAAGCACGTCCATGGAGCCACTGAACACATTGTGGAGGTTAAGCAGGAGATGAATGAATTAGGTACATTGAAGCAGCTCTTATGATGATATGGCTTTGATTCCATGGAGGTAGAATGCAAGGTGACAATGAATCACTTGTAATGGAAAACAAAAAGCTAAATTTAAAGTATATTCCTGCATATGATTTTTGTAGTGCCACTTTATTCTGAGGTCTGAAAGTGAACCCAAGTGAATCCAACAAGAAGGGCTCTTGTTGAAGATTCTGGAGAAACTGAAGCAGGCTGTTGTAAGTTAAAAAATATTTTGAATGCAGCTGCTGCCAGATCCTTGCAAATTATATTTTATTAAGTACCAGCTTTTGGCTTTTTCAGTATTATAAAAGAAACAGTAAGCAAACCAAAAGGAGCAATACACAATGTCAGTTCATGAAAAAAATGCTGTGAGGCTATAAAAGTGTCTCTTCTGCATGCTTTATTTAATAGAAAACAAAATAAAATAAAGTGTGAATCTTAGGCATTGGCATAGGTTGTATCATACTGCAGAAATAGTATGCAGAGCCAAGCAGCTTGCTTGGAGTCTGGGGTGAAAAAAAATTGGCAAGGATGCTTCCTGGTCAGGCAGATAAAAGAGCATTGACTATATATTTCATTTGTGTTCCTTACCTAATTTCTTTTCTCCTTTCCTTATCTTCACACCTTGTGCTCAGGCAGACCAGCACTTCATTTCTAATGAGAAGGCAGTCATCCAAAGCCCATCTTAATGAAAATGCTGCCTTGCACTGGATTATTCCTGCTGTACACTGCTGAGGAATGAGGTGTATGGCTTTGGGAGCTTCTGAAACAAAGTACCTGCAGTGCTTTTGTGATACTGCTAATTTGTGTCATCAGACAATCTGGAATACCTGGAAACACAGATTTGTTTGTGAGTTGCCCTTTACTGATTTTTATATAGTAAGGTTTTGAAGAAAATGTTTTCAATTAACATTTTATCTTTTTAATCCTGGAGTTTATTTGGGATATAATAACCCCTTATAGTATACATGAAGGAATCTGGCCCTACATGTACTGCTCTAGTCTCTGCTTGCTAAGTGTAAACTTTTCACCACAAAAGAAAAATCCAAATGCTTTTTGCATTTGCCATATTCCTGTTCGTATACATTAATTTACCTTATTAAAAGTACATAGCTTATTCTAGATGTATTGACACTCACTATTGCAGTATTACATTTTATATGCAAGTGAGATACATCTAATTTCTGGGAAATTCAAAGAAGCTGAAGTAGTATATTCAAGATCAACTCAAGGTGGTACTTTACAAAGAGGATAGAGAACTTTCTATGTCACATATTTTAAAAGTTACATGTTGCCTGTTTTGATATTAGACATTCTCATTCCTATTCTTGCATTAGATTTTTTCTCAATTGTAATATTTAGAAAAATATTTATTTTATTATCAGATATTTTCATGTTCTTTTTAAAATAATTTATCTGCATAGAATTTTATATCAATTTATATTACAATATTTGGGAAACTTGATAGTGCCACCTACTGCTGAAAAACAAACTTTTTAAAAACTTGCTTGCTAGTTTGGGTACCTTCAGATTAAAGGGCAATGTAAGAAAATATCTGTTAAAATAGCAACTTTTAAACTTCTGAAAAATGTTGGAAACAAGTCCTGACTTGCCAAGTCAGCTTCAGTCACTGAATTTCTGACCTTTCAACCAGTTAGTATTTTGACCGAAACTGTAATGAGAAGTGACTCTGAGGATCTGAGATTTTGAGGTTTTTTGATGTTACATTTTTAATAAAGAATTTTAATTTAAAATCAGTCCCTGTGATATCCCTAAAAAAACACTGATGAAAGGAATCAGGGAAGCAACATCTATTTTTCACTCAGTGGTAGGAAGACATCATCTGTTTTACGAGGTCTCTGCGTGAAATGTAAACCAAAGAGCCTGGAATTAGCATCACATGTGACACAAGTTCTGTTCCCTTCTTACATCACAGAGTCATGAGGTGGACCATAGATCCCTGCTTGCTAATTGGCAAAAGATGGCTGGAATTCATCCTCCCTCCTTCTAAAAGCTAGATGAAGTTAACATACAATCTGAAGTGCAGTACTGGTTCTTTCATGTCTTCATGGAGAAGACCCTGTCTCTAGGACTAGTGAAATAGTTACTATCTGCCCACAACCTTTGCCCACATCTCAGACATTAAGTGCTGGTTATGATTTTGTTCCCAGGAACTGTGGAAATACAGGAAGTGGTAAGACTTTGTACATGAATATGAGTAAGTAGAATATACACCCTTAATCTTCCTGAGGAAAGTTCAGCTTTAAATTTGACTCAGAGGAGTCAGGAGCAGTTGATCTTCTGCTGGTACTTGTCTCATCCTGTAGAATAAGCTGGCATTGATATGGTTTGAATGCGTGATTGTCAGAGTTGCTGTCTTGTTACAGCTTGATGAATTAACCTTAGAAATCAACTTCCTTTCAATTTGAAACATTTGTGAGAACATGGTATTAAAAGAGATAAAAGATAACACAGGGATGTTTTAGCAGTTGCTGAGCAGTGCTTGCACAGTGGCAGGGCCTTCTCTGTTTTTTGGCTGCTCCAACTGGAGCTGACTGGGGGTGCCCAAGGAGCTGGCAGGGGACACAGCTGAGACACTGACCCCAGCTGCCCACAGGAATATTCCAGACCATATGAGGTTGTGCTCAGCATGTAAAGCTGGGAGAAAAAGGAAGGAAAGGGTGATGTTTGGACTGGGGGTGTTTCTCTTCCCATGCCACCAATACCTGTAGTGAAGCCCTGCTTTCCTGGTGATGGCTGAATGCCTGCCTGTTGATAGGAAGTGAATAAATTCTTTCTTCTGCTTTGTTTGTGTGCATGGCTTTTGCTTTTCCTATTAAACTGTCTTTATCTCAGCCCAAAAATTTTCCCACTTTTACCATTCTAATTATCCCCCCCATCCCACTGGGGTAAGTGAGCATGTGGCTGTGTGGGGCTGAGCTGCCCTCTGGGGTTAAACCATGACAGTCCTGTTTTGGTGACCAACTTGAGGCTCAAATGCTTTGAGGTAATGACAGGTTTGGTCAGAGTTTCCTAGACTGAATTTATAGCTTCTAGTGCTATTTAGCTATTAATTGGCAGGTGCTGTGCTTGCCATAGGTCTTGCTTGCCCTGCTGCACATTAGTCTAAGCTTGTTAGTGGCTTCTTTTCACTCTGGCAGTTTGCTGTAGGGCTTATCATCCTACCCAGCTGTGCCTGAGAGCATTTTGATAACAGCCCTGGCAGTGTGCCTGGGCTGGCCCATGGCCTGGGTGTCGCTGCTGGCCCAGACAGGCTGCAGCTCCAGAGTCAGCTTGAATTGAAGGGACCTGACCTGTGGATAAGTCCCTGCAGGAGAGGACAACCTGAAGTGTCTGTGCCTGTGGATAAGACTTTGTTGGAGCAGCAGCATCTGTGGCCATGGATATGTCCATAGCACAGCAGGTACACCCCTGGAGGAACTGTGGCCCTTGGATAAGGCTGTGCTGGAGGAGGTGCCCCTCAAAGTGACTGTGGCTGTGCCTAAGGCCAGGCCACATCATCTGTACCCTGCAGGGACTGTGGCCTATGAGTACACACATTGGAGCAGGTCCACCCCTAAGGGACTGGAGTCTCTGGATAAGTCCACACTACAGCAGAGGCAGGGGAAGGAGTCCAAAGAGAGACGGAAACTGTAATGGATGCACCTTTAAATTGTTGTAAACTATGATCTGAGTTGCATGTTATAGGATTGCTGTAGCAGGAACCACTGCCAGGGGAGAACACGTAGTGCAGGAAGTGGGGCACGTGCAGCAGTGACCCAGCATGAGCTGGCTTTGGTGCCCAATAACCCCACACAACACAGCAGCTCTCTGGTCCTGAGTGACCACCAGGACAGAGAGAGCCTAATGTCCTGGACTAAATGAATTCAATGGACATTCACAGCTGTTTTATGGATACTTCACAGGGAATGAGACCTGTGAAGATAGGTAGGGATGGGAAAGAGGAAGGTGGCTAATGAGGATCAGTTGGATAATATGGGACCTGAGCATATATATAAATAGTAGGGAATAAGGTGTGGTGATTGTACTGGCTATGACTGGGATAGAGTTAATTTTCTTCATAGTGCCTTGTATGGTGCTATGCTTTGGATTTGTGATGAAAACAGTGTTGATAAAACACTAATGTTTGTGCTTCTCATGTGACACAGGGAACACCTGCACTGTGACCAGGGAGGAAGGATGAGCACTCTCACCCTTGGAGAGGTATTTTCCTTATATGCAAAGTGCACGAGTTACAAGTTAATGAATTGCATGTTATGAATTAGAGAACTTGTTAGTTAGAAACCTCATGACTGACGTGATGAATTAGTGAATTCATGAGCTAGACTAGTTTGTACAAACGGGATTGAGCCCTTCTTCATCATGTTTGCTTTCTTTCCTAATGAGCTGATAAAATAAAGTTTAATTTGCAAAGTACATTATCCTGTTAATTTGAGAGATCCAAACAGACCATGACAGATTGAGCGGTCTGTGGCCCTTCTCCCTATTGCCTGTCCAAATATTTTAAAACAGAGACAAACAGGCAATGACTAGGGATCCTCCTCTGAAAGGAGTAGGGGAAATCCTTCATAACACTTAAGTTCTGTGTGCCTTGTCTATCCCACATTTTGTTTTCCTTTAAGGGCTTTGCCAAAGACTTCTGGTGGCTGCTTTTATTTTTCAGGGAAGTTACAGTCCACCCAGTTCTTCCCTCTTGTTTCACTCACTATGGACTATGGACTTTTAGTGTTAATGTGTGTCAGCCAAAACAATTAAAAGGAATGCACACTGTAGCCCAGAAAACTAGAAAGGTTTGCAAACGTGCTTCTTCTGTCACAGAGAAATATGCAAACTCAGATCACAGTCAGCAAGAAAATGAATAAGCTATTCGATAATACCATATGCAACAAAGCAGCATCATAAAAATGAAATTATTTAAAGTAGCATTCAAATCACGCAGTCATCATTGATTTAGTTTCCAATTATACAAAGGTAATTGTATTTACAAACTGCCTTATTCAGTTTGGTGGGAAAACAATTGAAAGTTTTAGTGTCCTGGCGTCAGCAAATAATAAATGATATGATCTGTGCACCCAATCCAACTAGAATCCTAATGCTTTTTTTACCCAGGGCATACTACAGTATCAATATGCCACAGCAGCAGGACAGAAGGGGGCAGAAGACATGACAGAACTGCAGATGTGACTGGCAGAAGACTGGTGTCAAATGGTGCCAACATGACCCACCCAAATGATTGCATTCCTCATTTTTGATTCAGCGGCAGGGCTGGTAACGCTGCCACTGTTAGGAGCTAATTGTGCTCACAGGAGTTGCCCTGTTTGTTCCTGGAAAGCCCTGGAGCAGTGGCACTGCTTCTGCAGCCCCTGCATTACACGAGGGCAGCTGTAAGGAGCCTGCAATGTACCTGCACTGCAGCACCAGCACTGAGCTGGGCAGTCAGCGCCTGTGCTCAGGGCACGGCTGTCCTTGGCAACTCACAGCTGGCACAGCAAAGCCAGCTGGAATTCATCTTTCAACTCAGATCTTTACAAAATATTAATTCATACCTTTTTTAAAAATCTGCTACATTGCATATGCTGCCTTCAGCCATTCCTTTTATAAATCTGTCTGAACAAAGTTTACACAGAGTTTACACTCAAGTTTATGCAGGACAAATTTTTTATAAGACCATAGTATTTTTAGACTGTGGCACTAGAACTTTCCAGATGTTGAGCAATCACACTGCAATTTTTCTAGTAATACTCACTAGGAACAGAAATTATGCCTAGGAGAGACTGATGCCAAGTACCACTCCTTTTCCTTGTGAAAAGTGATGAGATGTTTTGTTAATAGATGTTTCTCAGCTTTCCACATCTATTGTGGTGATAATTTATGTTGTAATTGCAATAAGTGTATCCTGTGCTCCAAATACTATAGCAGATGCAGCTACTATCCCAATGCAGCAAACAAAGGATTGCCTGTATTCATTTGCAGTTTCTTAATCAATTGATTAAGAATCTGATTTTCCATCAAGCTCTCTGTTGCAAGGTCACAAATGCTGCTTTTCTTAGCGTGCAGTGTGTGTTACATTAGCTCACAGACTGTTTTCAAGTGCAACAAGAGCTGGAGGTGTGTTGCTTGATGAAAACAAGTCCACTGACTGTGTATGTTTTTCTTAGGTAAGCTGATAATACCAAGCAAAAAAAGTAGGCCTGGAGTAGCCTTCATGCTATAATTCAATATATTCAGGACCTCTTTAAGTCTTATTAGGTTACCATGCAAACAATGAAAATGAGAACTTCTTGGAATGAGATTTTGCTGCAGTTCACACAGGTAACTTTTTCTCTGCTAATATAGACACTAAGTTGGCTGTATTAGTTGACTAGTTTTGATAAACTTAATCGCTGTGACTCTGCCTGATTTTCTTGCAAAATATGAAGCTGTTTTTGAAGAGATTTGGTGAGAAAACACAGCACAGTGAATTTCACTAACTTCAGCTGGCTTGTAATGGAAAGGCCTGTCCTTAGGCAAGAACTTGATTACATGAAGAATAAAAAATACAAAATAAATCACATGCTTTAATTCTAAATTACATTATTTGATGTAATAAGAACTTCCATACCAGATAAAATCTAAATTAGTTGTCTGCCAATAGTAATTCCCAGATGTCTCTGAGGAAATTGGCCTATTCTTCAACCTCCTTTCCCCCTCAGCAAGTATAATTGATAATTATGTAACAGCCTGACTCTAGGGGAAGTTATTTTCTAACCTCAGGCTGGTGGCTGATTTATGCCCTGAACTGTGAACATTTATATCCATTATGAATTTTTATCAGGTCCAATCTAATTCCCCGCACAAATGTATGAATATGTATGTATAACCTTTTACTGAATCCTGCTAAGCACTTGGCCTCAATGATATCATTTGCCACCATGTTTCACAGGCATATTACTTTGGACTTTAAATATAATGCCTTTTACTTACATTATCACATCAATATTTGCTTGGGGAATGTATCAGTGGTAGTGATAACCCCCAATATCCTTTTCCCCCAGTAACTGCCTGCTCTGAACAGCTTTCAAGCTCAGCTGGATCCTGTGTGCCTGTGCTGGACCAGAAGGTAACAATCTCCAACCTGCCAACATTTCCTGCTCCATCGCTCTTAGTCCACACTTCACCTTTTACATTATGGGTTGACGACAGGGAGAAGGATGATGCTTGCAGTAAATGAAAAGGTTAAAGTGTCTTTAGGACTACAATCACTCTGCTGCACCATGACTTCCTGAATTTGCAGGGGTCATTTCCTTTTAATGTCAAGAGGAGAGTTTATTTTGGGGAGAAGTTGTTTTGGACCATGGGAAAGACATTAGTTTTGATTTGTGTTGGGTCAGGTCAAAGAGGTGCTTTTGTAAAATACTGGGGAGGGAGGACTTAATCTTGGGGTGGGCTATTACAGCTACATCTTATCACAGGGAAAGGGTTGATTATGTTTGATTTGGAGGAAATTGGTTATACCTAGCAAAGAGGGTTTGATTAGGAATGATTCTGAATAGAAAAGTAAGAACTGTTTTACCTAAAGACAGAATTTCACTGAATGTCTACATGAGCTGACTAATGCCATGATAAGAATAGTTGGGTTTTGACTAGAGGCAAAAGAAGGTGAGACAGACTGTAGGGATGATCATGCAGAAGCAGCAAGAAAAAACAGTGTTTTCCTTTTTCCTCTCAGTCCTGAGACATTATTGGTGGCACCTGCAATGAAAAGAAGACAATGAGGCCTAGTTCAATGGTCTATGCATGAAAAAATATGAGTTTGTGAATCCTCATAACACACTCTCAATGAGGAACTATTATTGAGCTGGAAAAGTTCATTTATGAAGAACAGGGATATATGCAAAGCCAAAAGGGACATGTGGGGTGGTTACAACAGACAGTTGGCAGTAACTCCATGCAGTGATCACAGTCAGTGTCAAGCATCTGTGGACTTGACCACAAAACTTCAATATTGGTGTAAATTCTTTAGCTTGGGAGTGAGTGCTGAGATCTGGTCTCTTGTTGGTTCACTTAATTATATAATCAACAGCTCTGAAGTTTTTATTTGGATTAAAATTTCCCTGGAACTCAAGTAATTTAGATCTGAGGTTTTGGCTCTAGTCCCTTCCCAGCTTGTACTCAATATAAATTACTCTCCTAGAACCATGACATGTTCAATTTATCCTCCATTTCAGATGGTTGAAAAGTGCATGCATAATTCTGTGCATGCCACACTTTCTGTAATCTCCTGTGACGAACAGACCAAATGACTGAAACTGCTAGGTAATACACTTTATTTTAGTCATGAATCCACACCCAGCCGTAGTTAAAATACCAGGCATTTGAATTATTTGATTTGAATCAATGCCAAATTCAATCTTATGCAAACCAGAAAGGGAGAGGGAGAAGAAGTCCTGGTATTAACCCAGTGATTTATGCGTGGGAACATAAGGCCATACCAAGCAGCAATCGGCCAATTGTAACAAAAGGAGTGGACCACCATGAAAAATCTGACAACTTTTCATTGGAGCTGCTGTGATTGAGGGGTTGGGAACATCTGGGGGTCATTATCTAGGGGTTTGATACCTAAATAATGACCACAAGAAAAGTAGACTCAGGGACCAGGATTCCCTCAATTCCACCTTCTGTCAAAAACACTGGTCAAGCTCAGTTCACCATCTCTACTCGCATTGGGAGGATTTCCATGGTGCCGTAGAACAGAGGATAACAAATATTCCCATTCTGGAGAGAAAACCAGAAAATAGTTATATCACACTTGTCTGAGAGAAGTATATATTTTTTCATTATCTAATTCCTGATAACTATGTCAAATTAAGAGCTGTATCCAGAAATAATGAACCTTGGTTGTTGAGTTTGCATCTCCTGGGTCATTCTGACTTGCCCATTAGGGTCACAAGTTTAGGTACAGGGAGGTAAAGTCACCTGAGCATTCCCCAGGAGAAAGGAGGAGTGCCTAGAATTTTGTCAGCATAAGAAATCCCACAGGGATTTCTTTGAGGATGACTTTGAGGATTATTTTATACTCTGAAATATTACTGTTTTCCAAGAGCTCTTTTTACTTTGTAGCAAGGCCATGTTTGCATAACTAAATGATAGGAAAGGCGGCCAAAACAACTTTTTAGCTACACCTACTAATTCCAGTATTCAACTCAACCCAACCAAAGAGGTTTCTGGGTAGTGGCCTTGAAAGCTCATTACTGCAGTTCTCTTTACCCACTGGTGCCCAGAGAGGCTCTGAATGAACTTCCTCTGAAGTTACACATGGAAAGGTCCAACTCCTTGTAGCTCTTTAAGCAATTTTCTCCTCAGCCAGAGACCTATCCCCTAATTTGATGCCTCTCAGTGAAAATGTTTTTTCTCTCAATTGTCATGCCAAACAGTTGTCTGCTTTGTTCGTTTTTTCACAGAAAGGCACCTGTTCAATTTTAGATACTGTTCAGCCTGTTCCACTTCAGTGGTCTGCACTACTCCTCCGAGAGCCCTGAGCTCTGCACATATTTCAGGCTGCCAGCTCTCTTATGTGCTTTTCCCTAGCAGCCAATTTTGCTCAGAAGCTCTTATGACTGAGCCAGCTTCCATTCCTTCATAAAGGGATACCCTCTTGTTATTGCAATTGAGGAGTTCCATAAGAGGCTTTTAATGTCTCCAGAGTGTTGTTGTGTACAATAACATCCTGAATTAAGCTTTACCTAACACTTGTTCATGCAATACTGATTTATTGGCAAATTGCATTTGTTTCTGCTGTTGACAAATACTTTTAGGTTTATTTCTAATACCACAATTCCATTATCAGATTAATATAGGCTTAAATAAAATGTTATATGCTTCGTTTGAATAGCAGGACCATTTCCAAGCCTGAATCACTAATATGTACACTGCCATCTTGTGTCCTGAAATTCTAGGTAATATAAAAATGCACAACATAAATAGAGCTTTTCACAAAATAGGAGATAGCTATATGAGTGGAATCAGCAAGGTTATCAAAGGATCTTTACTGCAATTTCCTTCTCTTTCTTGTGAAATGTAAAATAGTCATTAAAATAGCAAGTCTGATTGATAACTCTAAATCCATCTGTTCTAAGGATCTATTCCTTTTAATTAGTGATGTGTGGGTAACCCAGTGGAAGAAAAAAAAAGGCTACAGAGAAAATTCTGCTACAGCCAAGCCCACTCTCTTTTCCAGCAATAAGGTCCAATACGGACTTCAAGGTGTGGCTCTGTTGCAAGGCAACCTCTGAGCTGGTGTGGGGTTCCCAGAGCAGTTCTATGCCAAATGCTTCTCTTCTGCCAAAGGGGGTATGATAGAAAAGAGTGAAGACATGTATTTTTAGCTGGAATCTCTCCCTTTGGAGCAACCATGGTCCAAACACAACATGGATCATCGCTGAGTCTGCTCCAGTGCTCACCACAGGACTGGGCAACTGGTTGCACGAGGACCTAAAGTGACATGTATTTACAAAATGAAGAAAGTGAATTTCTGCCCCACGGTGTTTATTCAAAACTAGATTCAAAACACAAAACCAATGACATTTTAGTGGATGAAATAAGTACTGCATGCTCTTTCTCTAAAAATAATCATTCCTTCATAACATGCTAATCAAAGAAGCATTTTCATACAATCATATTCCAATTGCTTTCACTGTATATAACATTTAGCTCTGCCTTTCTGTTATGTTTTTATTAATTTTAGCTTCTGTCTTCTGTTGTTTATTGTTGCAGATGTGTAGGAGCAGTCTCAAACAGTTTTCCACAAAGGCTCTATAAAACCCCAAAGATTGACTCCGTGCAGTTATTGTTGCCTGAAACAAGCATAGGGAGCAAGATAGGAAAAAAGGTGCAAAATCAAATACTAAACTTAGAGACACCTGGGGCAGGGCAGAAAATAGTGAAAGCCTATCAAGGTAATAGATGCCAAGGTAAAAGGGCAGAGAACATTAGCAGGGGACAGAAGCACTCTCGGCCTTACCCGCTCGGACATTTGCCTCAGTTAATGGCTTTCCATGCCAAAAATTTTCTTTCCACCTGTTTGGAATTTCTTAGCCAAGTGTGTACACACATTTGTGTACGTGAACTTAGAGTATTATTTGCCACCTCTGAAAGGCAAACACTTTGAGGCACCCATTGTTGTCTGAAGCAGGCAGGGCTTCTGTCTCCCAAGGTCATTTTTTTATGCCTTACATGCGTAATATACAATGACACAGAGTTTAAAGAACCTCCCTTTCTTGTGACATGAGCAGTTACAATAACTTGAAAGAGCTTTTGCTTCTGTAACAATACTTTTATAATACCTTACTGCTTTATGAACTTGTCTTCAAAAAGCAACGTGTGTCTTGCGGCCTGGTTGCATAACCTCCTGCTCAGTAACAGCAGAACATTAAAACTGTTTGCACAACACAGTGTTTAAGTAACATAAAAGCTTATTGAAAAGGGCTTTGCAATTTCAAAATCTGGAATGCTTTGCTAAGATTGTTAATGCTATTTTATTTACTTTATCTGCCCATAAGATTCCTGCCAGTTTTCTTTGTTTTCCAGTGGAGAGTCATACTTCCTTACTTTATATCCTTTGCTGTGTTATTATCCAAGAAATTTTCAGATAGAAAAAGCTAATTGGCTACATATGAGGAATGATAAAACAGTAACTCCAATACTGCTAGAAGTTACATAAAATTAAGCAGGAAACTGTTTTATTCTACTGTAACCTTTGATGTGGTGTGAATTTACCTCCCTGGTGACTGAACAGCACTGGCTGTAATAGTTATGGGAAAAGCAGAAGAGGGAAAACTACTGCAAACAGAGCAGGTCTGGGAGGAGAACTGATGTCTTTTGTGTCCTCCTTCCTGGAGATGTTGGCTGACACAGCCTGTGACTGGTCAGTCCAAGCCTCTCAAGCACGCCATGCTCCAGCTTTTGAGTGTCTGCCAGCAGATGCCATACCGTGTTAGACTGCATAATGTCTTAGCAATAGATGCAAGTTTGTTGTTTCCATTTTGCTTTCCATTAGCTGGTTCATTTTGTCACTGTCAGACTTTCACTGATTGTAGAACATGCCTGTCCATCAGCTGGCCTATTTTGGTACTACCTACCAGCAGAAGTGGATGGTGGGAGACAAAATATTAGGGATAATTCTAAATATGTGAATTGAACCTACCCCCTCTGGATGAGTTACTGCATGCTGCAGTACCATGAGTAAGCTGCTGGTGGAATCCTAAATGTGAACTTTGGAGAAAATACTAGCTCAAGTTTAGATTTTCACATTCCCATCTCAGAGTGCCCTCTGACCACCCAAAGTCACAAGCATTAGGCAAAATTGCAAACACTGTGTGCAGCTGGGTCCAGCTAAACCAACAGTGTCCTTTAAAGATCAAAGAACACTCAGAGAAAGAACAGCATCAGGGAAAGGCAGATAGAGCTGCACTGAACAAAACTTCAAAGCATTTGCTTATATTTTATCCTGTAATTAAGCTTAAGATTTCTAAGCTTTTCCAGGGGTACAAAGCCTATCATGTCTGTAATTGCAGTCTTGGCTCTCCTGATAGAAGTAAACTACCCCACATCCCTAGAGCACACACTACATTTCCCAGAGGCTGTGCAGGTACTTTATTACTCAAGCATACTTGTCTGAAGAAAAAGGAACTGAGCATAAAATAACAAGTCTTGAATTTAAAGTTTCATAGGTTTTTGTTTTATGTTTTAACAAAGCTGCCTTTCCTTTAAAGTGTCCATCTGCAGGGCTATAAACATTAGTGAGAAAGCCTGTGCCTAGGTTTATTTCTGTTAGCAAGAGCAGCTGGCCATCTGCCGGGCAAAAGGAAGGCTGGGCTTTGGTGGATTTGGAAGCAAAGGTCACAAACAGCACATCCCAGTCCTTTGCCAATGACACATTTAGGCTGTGACAGATCAGAAAATGCTTTGTTAATACACCCTGCTCAACTTTCCAGATCTCCTTAGATCAGAACTCTGTATCATGGAATCTCAAATGGCCTTCACACAGAGATGGTGTCTGTGTAAGATAATTGTTGTCCCCAAATGTGGTAGGTCAAATGAAAAGATGTCACCAGGTCCCAGGGTCCAGCTTCAGTCTCTGTGTTTCAGGTTGTGAGATGGGGATATCTGTGGATGCTGGGGACTCCAGGACCCACTGCTGGCTCTCTCCTGGGACCTGCTGCAGGGATTTGCAGGGCTGAGGATGTAACTCACCACAGAGGCACTGATTAAAATCAGCTCATTACAGGCCAGCACTCCAGAAGTCTGAGGGATGCTTGTGCAGCTGGCTCTGGAGTCTCATTCCAACACTTGGTACATTCTGAAGAGTCCTGGAAGCAACGTACAAAGTAAGATAGAGTGAGAAATAAAGAGTTGACTGGGGGAAAAAAACCCCAAACTTGGAAGTATTTTCTTTTAAACCCACTCAAAACATAAGTGACTCAAATCTCAAGTAAGATTGACAAGGCATAAGTTTGCCTGTTTCAACACAGCCAATAATGCCATACAAGTCAAATAAGAGCCATGGAAGGCAGGAACACTTGGCAGTCCTAGGATACACAGTATCACCCTGGAAAATAAATCTGAGGCAAATAATTCTTCCTTTTTAATTTTTATGGCTTTTAGAAACTGCTTAGAAGCTACAGTAAAATGTACTTAGATACTATAACAAAAGTGTTAAGAAGATACTTTGCTGATATATAAACACACAATTCAGTTGATTACAAACTAATTGCTAAAAAGCTTTCTGTAAAAGCCCCTGAAGATTCAAAAGCAGTGCTTTCTGCTCTGAGAGTTGGAGAATTTGAATGATGTACTTAGCACTGAATGACGAATTTAAACATCTTACTGGAGGCATAAGACAGAAATTATTTCTAGCTATTTAAGGAGAAATTCAAACAGAAGAAACTCAAATTAGGGGCTCAAGAAGAGTCACTTTAGCTCTGTCTTGCTTTCCTGTGTACCAGGAGTCACACTCTCCATTCCAGATGAAACTTGCTATTTTAATTGGAGTAAGGTAGTTTTAATGCTCTTGGCCCAAGAGTATTTGCTTTGTACCAAGATGTCCAAGCAAGTGCTACCATTGTCACAGCAAGATAATTGTTCTGATAAATGTCTTCATTTTCTAACTCTCCCTCTCTTGAATTTATTATCATGGTTTTATTCTTCCTTCAGTCACAAGGTTGTACTATTTTCCTTAACTGCCCTCTTAAAACTAGTGCATCCATAGGCCAGGAGGGAGTGCTCTAGCTTGGGAGCCAACACTATTATTCCAGAGTCCTGATGTTCCAGCAAGCTTGGGAATGATTGCCCCGAGGTTTCTCACCAAGCTGCTTTCAGCTCACAAGGGCATGAGGAATCACTTAGTACCTCTTTTTATGCCTAGTCATTAGGTATATTTACAGTAGTACTTTCTCCCTCAAAGTCTGGCACTGCTTTCTTTGCCCCTACTTTCTGTTTTACAACTGTTCCTTTGCTCCTAAACTTCCAGCCCTGCAGCGCTGAGGAGCCATGAACACAAGGACAGCTTGTTTTTTCACTTCTCAACACACAAAGAATGTTGTGTTAAAGAGAAAATAAATTCTGTTTTTCTCTCATTTCAAAATGCCTACCTTCTTCAGCGACATCACTGCATGTAATGGAGCAGTAAGCTGGTCTCCTATCAAACAAAGCAAGCAGCAGAGATTAATTATCTCACAAATATTTTGGAGAATCAAGCAGTTCACCCATTTGTGCTGCTCCATTTCCCGTGTTTTCAGCTGAAAGAGCAGGCTGCTGTCTAAATTGATGGCATCCTTTTCAGCTGAGACCAGCTTAATCTATTTTGTGTTCTTCAAAAAAGGAGCTGCCTTTGTTGTCCCTTGTATGTGCCACATTTCTCTGTTGAAACAAAGCACTGGAGAACAGCACTGGCTTGACAGTGCCCGAGACTGGAGTCCTCAGGTCTGGCAATGCAGCAGCAGCAGGAGCATTAAAGGTGTCCTGCTGCTGCCAATTCCACAGGGTAAGCTGATGCCAGTCATTAATTGTATATACTTAATTAAACTTCTACAAGGCACAAATCAAATATGCAGGTTAGTTCAAATCACATCATCATCAGGAAGGAAACAACATTTTAAAAAAGTTAAAATCAACAAATAACCAATATTTCTAAAAGGAAAGGGAGACAGACGGCCAGGCTGCCTGTTGGTGACTCTCACTGTTCTGTCTGCTTTAGCAGTGCTTGCTTACTTATTGGTAATGATGCTTTTTAGTGGTTCCTACCCATGAGTGTCCACTTTTCTCCATGAGGGTCTCTCTCTCATCACAAAGACAGTTTAGCTGCCTGTGGAGCAGCTGCTGAACTGCTCCAGTTTATGGCCTTGCATATTCAGATAAATTGCCACTCATTTCTCTTAATATACTGTGCTGTAATTTGAAAAACCCTGAAAATCAACCCTTTCTATCAGTATTCTGATGTTAAAACTATATTTTCAAAACAGCAACAGATTTGCATCTGAGCAGAAATGTTGCTTTTACTCATTCAGATATTCTGTTCAGCTGCCTTGGACTGCCCCAGCCTAAACTAGAGTTGAATCAACATTTGTTTTGTTTCGCATAATGGCAGAATTAGCTACATTTGTTCAAACTCCTTTGATTTAATACCTGATCTTATTATTCAGAATTCAGTCTGTCTCCTCCTTTTGTGTTTTTTTGAGCTCTGAAGGGGCAGAACTGAACAACTTAGATCCAGTTCCAGGAAAAAGGAGAGTAAGTTATGGAAGCTGTGTGCTTCTGCCCCAAACAAAATGCAAATGGTCTAGTACTGGCATAATAACAATTTAGCTGTAAACCATTAAATCACTACTTTTCTGCTGTGGTTGACCACCAGTGCAACACCACATGGTGGATGGTGCTCACTAGCCTGTGTTTAGATTCCTTGTTCACAGCTCTGTGACTCTGGTTCCTCTTTCACTGACTGCAATTCCTCCTTCCCATTTCTCCATTCCTTGAGTGACAGGAGAGGTACAAAAGAAACATGGTACAAGGAAAGAGAATATCCTGTGTTCATGACATTGGCAGTCTCCTGCCAAAGCTTTCTGTGGCAAGCTCAAAAAAAGCCATTTCTAGATGTTCAGTTTGCCTCCATTATCTTGCCATGTAATTGCTTAGGGTGCTCAATTCCCTCTTGGCACAGCACATGAAGGGACCATTAAATGCCTGATAGCACCAGGTGTGTTTGTCCACACTCTGCATGACTCTCATCTAATCTGTTCTCATTAGCTGCGCATGTATTCCTGAATGTCTTCATTCTGAGGCATGTCTCTCAAAATGGATTGTATTACTCTCCTACATTACTTCAGTACATACAGGGAGAGCACCTCTGTTTTGGGAGTCCACAGGGAATTTGAGCCAGATTAGAAGGAATCACAGGAAACTTTGGGGGAACAGACTAAGAAGGAAATGAATAGCTCTCAAGGCTGAAAAAGGATACAAGTTCATGGGACAGGAGAAAGTGGCTATTTGGATAAGCATATCTAAAAGTAGTTTAGTGCATAAACTGCAAATCTGCAGAACATCAGGAGTCAGCCCAACCCATCTCCCCATCAGACCTTAAATGACAGTGATAGTCTCTACTCTTAGCTGTTTGTTAAAAGACTGTGCATCTGATTTATAAAAAGGATATGGGTGCCTGCACATTTCAGAACAAATACAGATGCCTCCATTGTAAACTGCCTTCCACTTTCACAAAGCATCTGGAATTTCAGATGTTTAATAAAATTTCCTCTTTTTAGCTATATAATCTTGACTTTCCATTAGTAGCTACCTTTACAGGGCAATTTTACTATTGTGGGGGAGATAACTATCAAATGATGTGATATGATATGATATGATATGATATGATATGATATGAAAATTATTGAGAAAGGCTTAATCTAAGATGTAGATATTTTATTATTTTCTGACATCTAGTTCCCTCAAGATCATGAAAACCTATTGTTTTAAGCAAGGGAAAAGACACTGTTCCACATGAAAAGTGACCAAACCAATGGCACTATGTGAAGGGAACCCTAGAAGTAGAATCAAACACGTAAGGTGGGTTTTGTTCATTATAAAGAGTCACTTAATTATTTGTCAGCTTTCTTTTGGGAACAGTTTTTGCACAGTCTGTTCAAACACTCTGCCTGTCCCAAACATTGTGTTTACACAATTACATTGCTCAATTGTGTGTCTGATGTTGCATACCTTGGTTTTCCCCAGAGCATACATAGGGAATTGTCTTAAAATGCAATAATCACTAGAAGAAAATGTTCCTTCTCTTTAAACTCCAAGAATTTGCAATAGCTGATTTGTTTCTTAAGTTGCCTGGCTATCTGATCCAGGAAAGGGTTTTTGTGAGTCAGCTACAACAGTCAAGTGTTAGAGTTTTAACTGAAATATGTCAAACATTTCTGCCAAGTCATCTGATAAATGTCCCTGTTCAGCTGGAAAGAACTCTGTAAAAGATTCAGTCAAGAACAGTACAAATACACTAGGCTTTTTATTAACACCTTTTTCTTATTTTAATTGAGTAAAAATTCAACTGACTTAAACTGCATTCAAGCACAATTAGCCCTCTACATACCCTTGTATTTAGCCTCCTCCTGAGAAGCTGTTCTCACCCAGAAATTGTAGAGCTCTTGTCATACTTAAAATCTTCTCAAAAGTATATAAAAGGATTGAGCTTCTAAGTAAAACACAAGCAACAGTCTCTTTCTAAGGGTGTATAACATATAAACAATACAGTTTATATGTTATACACCCTTAGGAGTAACAACAGTTATTAGAACCAATACTTCTAGGGACATGAACAAGGAAAGTGCAGAATTAACCAAATGTCATTATTATGTAATTTCTTCTTTCTCCTCTAAATTCTGAGAAATTGCAGGAGATTGGGAGAATTTTAATGTAACACAAGTAGTGCATCAAACTACATTATTAGATTGGATATTAATTAATGTAGTCTAATAACTATATTATTAGACTGGATATTTCAGCAGAGTGCTGTAATATAATCTATTTTACAATATGGAGAACTGAGAATAGTCATGAGATAATGTCATCAAGACAAAATGCAGGTGAACTGGAATTGCAACAGGCAGGAGAGTATAGATGCAAATAGTTTCTACAGAAGCTCCCTTGTCATGCTGGGCAGTTACATTTCACTTTAACTGACAGCTCTCTTAAAAAAGGGGAAGTGGGAAAAGTCTTGGGGCAGTAAAAAAGGAGTGTGCACTTGAGCTCCTTTGGGATATGGACCTTGTATGCTAACTGTCTGTAAATGTCAAATTATGCTTAACTTCACTGACCAAGCCATGAGAGGACATCTATGGTAACTATGGTTTTACAGAATTGCCTCAAAAAGTAAATACAAAAGATTTTTCTCTTGACAAGCTTTTGACATACACTGTGGAAGAGTTGAAACTGGCAGGGCTATATATCTCCATGCAGTTTTCTCTGAAGCTTCTCTCTCTTCCCTTAGTTTTTTGGATGCAGCAGGACTGTCATTCCAGTAGAATGAAGAAGGTGAAATGAGTTCACTGTGCACCTGCAAAGTATGTATATTGATAAACACACCTGCCACTATTGCTACCAGTGACAGTGCACAACTGGTTTGACTACCAGAAGTAATCAGAAGAAACAGATGCATCTCCTTCTGTTTGCTGAGGCAAAAACCTTTGTCAGCTTTGAACAGAGGGATGCACAAACTTATCTGTGCATATAGCTGACAATTTAGAAAGTATTTTTCTTCCATGCAAAATTGGTATACAGAAAATTTAGGTCTGGACTTACTAAATACAGCAATAGTAAAAGAATATCACTGATAACTCTGCTTTGGAGCACCAGTGGAAGGCTTAGTGGAGTTACAGCAATTTCAGTGAGGAGTCTAGATACATTTTTAAATATACCATGGAGAAGAACTGGAATCAAACAAGTTTGATTCTCAGTGAACATCTCTTGTTCAGATACATATTTACTTTTAAGTTCTGGCATTTCTAAGATTTCAGATCATCTTGTTGACTGAAAGCTGAAATAGTTAAGCTCCTTTTACACTTTCTCTCTTTATTAGGAGAGAGTTGACCATCATGTACAAAAAATCTGCATTTCTTGTATGTTTAAAGACAGAACATAGTGCCCACTAACCTTTTCTGTATAAAAAAGGTCAGCTTCTGTTTGGAGATGCCAACATTAGAGGTTTCATTCATGGCCAATGCTCTCTCTCATATTTTTTTCTCTATCATCATTCCTATCCTTGTGTAATCTTTCAAATCCAGGCTGATCCTTGCCAATGGCTTGAGGTCCTGCAGGCTGCTTTGTATCTCTGAGCTCTGAGACCTGGGCCTTTCTTCTGGGGCACCGAGGCTGCCAAGCTGAGCTCATAGTGCTGTAAGCTGGTAGTGCATGGATGGACTGAGGGATGAATGCAGTGCCTTTTCCCAGGGATTCTGCTGACATTGTAAAAGTGACACAATGCCTAAGTAGGTGTTAGAGAAATTGGCTACTTTAGGGAAACTTCTTGGGCCATTCCATATCAACAAACTCCTCCCAGAGCATGAATTACTTGGTGTTGAATGACATGTTCATGAATGTGTGTGTGTGTGTAGGCTTGTTTTGTTGTTTTTTCCCCCTCTGGTGAAAAAAGGAGTAATCCAGAGGTTATCTCAAGGGCTTATGCCTTTTTCACGCTTTTATTGCCTCAACAGCTTCTTCTGAGTCCATGATTCAGCTGTGGATGTCCCACACCCACCCTAAACCTAGGGCAGGCAAAACCCCACCTCTTCTGTAGGCGGTGTCATTTTGTACAGGGATACAGAACAAAAAGGTGTTCTAATACATTTGTGTCAATCACATCTTAATAGTGGCTGAACTGGAGAGAGCAAGAACACCTGGAACACGCCTTATTCAATAGGTGTTTCCTTCTGTTTAAACCTTTCAAGCAGCACCATGAAATGAAGAGTCTTGAAAAAATTAGTTTCTACTTTTTCATTTATCTAGAAAGCAAAAGCTTCTTTATGTCTATTTTCTCAAAGCCTAGTATTATGATAATGTTCTTCTGTTGCCTTCAGAAGCAGTGAGGTGAATTAAGAATTGTAGCTCAAAGCCATGTCATTTTAAAAGGAAAAATAAACAAAAAGATTCCCACAACTTTTTCTGCTATTTAGTCAGTAAAGGAATAGCATGGACATGTACTACAGCACTGCGCTTCCTGCCAGGACTGGGAACTTTCTCATGCTTCTATAAAACTTCTTTGAAATGTTTCAAAATTCTTACCACAGTTTAGGTTGAACACTGTACCTTCTCTCAGGTGTTTGTATAGTTGCTACTTGCCATCAATTAATTTTCTGCATCTGATACCTGCATCTCAGGGGCTTTCATGCTACGTTCGGTGATTCTCTAGACCCTGTTGCAGGACTCCACTCAAGGCAAGAAGATTTATCAGAAGAGTCTTTTCTTTGCACAGCCTGTGTGCAGGTTGCCTAGGAGTGCAGTGTTTGTCCTGAGAACATGCTCCCTCTGTGGTCTCCCATGGGACCACTCTGTAATGGAACTCTGAGACACCTTGTTTTGAAGACCTCTCTGAAAGTTTACAGTACTTTGGCAACTTTATTTTGTATTACACTGTCAACTGGCTTTAAAATTGTGTTTCCTGAAAATGCCCATGTGCAGAATTCTGGAAATGCAGGCCTTGTTGACATGAGGTGTCACACTGAGCTGGCATCTCACTTATGCTTACAGATGCACTCTGTTTTGTGGGCAGGACAGCTCATGGAATGGCAAAGGCTGCTGCTTTGGCTCAACAACAATTAGAATGCTTCCAACTACTGCATTGTACATCTGCTGGTATTTTTACTGATACGAGTTTTCTTCCGTGTCACAACATATTACTTTCAAAATCCTGTTCCCTAAGTTTTCTTCTCAGCACTACTACTTACCAGAATGAATTATATGGTTAAATTAGATATAGTTTTTGAAAACATGCCAGTGGTTCACTTCAGCAAATGAGAAGCAGTGACCTCACAATCTGATAGCATATTATGTGATTGCTGCTTTTTATGAAGATTGCCATCCTTCCAAGGGAAGCAGAGATTGCATGCAGAGCACGGGTAGGAGCTTAGCATTCTTACTGTAAGAAAAGACTCCTGTTGCACAAAAATGAGGTGTGACTTAGCTATTCCTCTGCTTTGCAAAAGACAAGGCTCTCAACAGTTTCCAAATCATACCCCTATGTCTCTAGCATACCCAGTTAAACCTTCATTCACACACATACTTTAAAACTAATTTGGAACTTTTTTGAGAAATAAGTTGTGAGGTGATGACAAATATTATTTATCAGATTCTAGTTGAGGTCAATTTTTTACTGTGAAGCTCAACAATTAGGATCAAATAAATGACCAATGGGCTCACTATTGTTCCTTACAAGTGACTGGGATACAAGGAAACATTCTAGGAAAATGTGAAGCCTACTACAGGGGATTTAGTATCCGTTTGGCAGCATTCAGCAGTGTGGAAAGTTTTAGGTAACTGTGACTGAAATTCCCCCCAGCTATACCCAGAACTTCAGTAAACAATGTGAGTGGAAGTTCAGTCAAGAACTGTGTTTGTTCCCTACAGACTGCCTCCACAGCAGCAGACAGCTAAATGTGGGTATGCATGAGTTAATCCAGAAACCTGTACACAAATTATTCACTGGGGGGAAATTTAACTCCATAACCAAACTATCGAACTGCCACAACAGCTGTTTATGTTGCACTAATACCAGAAACCTAACTTAAGGCTGAGATCCCATTGCAACTAGTGCAATCACTGCCCCAGGAAAATTGCAAGCTATTTCCTAGACAAAGTACACAAAGGGCATAAAATCAATTAACAATGGTGAGAATAAAAGCAAAACAAACAGTAATAATACCTGGGTGGCTTTTGTGAACTGCTTCTCATCAGTAGGCATTACTGGGGTTGGTTCTATGTTGTGACACAGTCCACAGTGTGTTTATCTTCAGACCAGTCTCTTTAGGGAGATAGTGTTACCTTTGGTTTATATGTGGGGAGCTAAGAGTCGAAGAAGCACCAATATTGCATGTGAGGTAAGGAACTGAGCCCAAGTCCCACTGCTTGTGCAGTGCAGCCTGCTCCCTGGAGAACTTGCTGCAAATTGCTTACTTAATGGAAAGGTACCATGTTGAAGTATCATGAGGTCCCTAGAAGAGGTTTGAAAGAGGGTAAGAGCTTTATCAATTTTCATGGGATTTTATTTTACATAGGTAACAGACATCTGAGGAAGAAATGAACAAATAAATCAACATTGATAGTTGATTAGTATCAGTCACATAGATTGCAGCAATCCACTTCAGGACTTCCAAAGAGCTGGTCAGTGCCAGTCAGTGGCAAAAGCCAATCATGAAAGTAGGTCCTGTGTGACAACTGAGTAGGCTTCAACAGCGTGAGATACTTCATGTCACAGAGGAAAAGTTGGAATTAATCTGAGCAGGTCATCTAGCCCATCACCTTGCCCTGAGCAGAACTGCTTATAATGGTATGTCTGATAGATGTACGTTGTCCGTTCTTAACGTTGTCTAATGAAGGTGACTTTGTTCTCTACTTAGGCAGACTACAACAGTTTTTCATTTTCACTGCCATTAGAAAGTACTCTAATGCTAATACTGAACTTATATCTTGCAGTTTGAGCTCATTACTTCTCACCAACCTAGCTGGGACATGAAGGGCAGATTGATTGCTTCCTTTCACTCTGTACCAGTCTTTTACATATTTGAAGACTGATAACCTATCTTCCTTAGTCTTTTGTAAGGGACTCGGTTTGTTAAATGTTTTTGCATTCCCTCATGGAAAAAAGTCATCTCATCTGTACTACTTTAACATGTTTCCAGTTTTCACATCCTTTCCTGAGTGGAAATCCAAAGCATTCTAGTGCATCGAGGTAAATTCATAGCAGAAAGCACCTGGGGTTGGCATCAAATCTGTATCTCCCCTTAAATCCCAGTTCCTCTCCCTCTTCAAAGTGATGCTACAAAGTGAATCCCAGATGTTCCCAGAAGTCCCAAATATGGTCAGGATTGTCAGTTTTTGCAAGGATTGGCCCGACGCTGGGTATCCCAGTTAGAGAAGGGGATGCATTGCCAGCAGTCGGTCAGGCTCAGCACTCATTTCGTGGCGCGGGCTGAGCGGGGAGCAGATCCCGGGGACCAGGACGGTCCCTGCCAGGACAGCCGGGCTGCACAGGCAGAGAGAGACCCGGCTCAGCAGCCCGCACTCACCGGGACCTTGTGGCCCTATCAACAGCCATGATAAAATCTGCAACACCTGTAGATTATCTGCCACCTCACCGACCTATTTCTTAAGTAACCCGCCTATGCTATTGTCATTAATTAGCATTTCATCATTAACTTGGGCAATCCTCATCTCTAAAGGACACCTTTGTGTTCTCTCAAGTTTGTTCAGCGACCCAGAGGGGCTGTAATTACAGCACCGGAGGCGGGAAATCTTTAATAAACGCTTTCTGTCTCTCTGTCTGCGGTTTGCCCCCCGAGCCCAGCGCTGCCGCGGCAGGAGCTCCGGCAGGACGCGCGGGCCGCGCCGGGGCACGGGGAGCGAGCGGCGCGGGGCTCCCTGCGGCCGGGGGGGGGCGGGCGGTGCGGCGGGGCCCGCGCGGGGAGCGCCGGGCGGCGCCTTCCGCCCGCGCGCCCTCTCACCCGGCGGCGGTCGCGGCACAACACGGAAGCGATGGCGGCCGCGGCCGGGGAGGCAGCGGGAGGCGGCGGCGGCTCCCCGTCCTCCGCCCGGCGGCGGCTGCGCATCATCTCCGGGCACCTGCGGGGCTCGCCGCGGGCGCCGGGGCGGGGAGCGCTCTCCCCGAGCCCCTGCAAGGCGCAGGGCGGCTCCGCCGGGCCGGCCTCCGGCTCCATCCCGAAGAAGCGGTGGGTGCGGGCGGGGGTCCCCGCGGGCCGCGCCGGCGGGGCCGGGCCGGGCGGTCTCCCGGAGCGCGGGGCTGCGGGCCGGGGCCGGGCTCTGGCAGCGCTCTGCTCCCGGCGGGAACGGGCGCGGGCCGGCGGGGCCCGGGGAGGCCCCGCGTGGGCTCTGCGGGAGCAGCTGGGCTCCGGCGGGCGGGAAGGAGCGGCGGGAGGAGGGTGAGGCAGGTGCCGCTCGCGGGTGATGTACATGGATGAAGCCATTCGCCGCTGCGGGCACTGGAGCACAGCGAAAGAAGGTGGTCTTCAGCCTCTTACCTGTTTCTGTAGTAAGTGGGATGGTGATAAAATGGGAAGTCGTTCATGGTCATCTGATTCACGTCTGCAGATGTGATGGAGAAGTTTTGTTTTTGTAAAATACTTGAGGCTGCTCTAATGAGGATTGCAGCACGTGTGAAGACCAAGGTCTGTGTCTGGTCTCTCAGTCCTCCCCTGTTCACAGAAGCCTTCAGCTGATGTGAATACTGGCAGAGTGTGCTCATGCATTAGGTTCTAATAAAAGTTTCTTAGAAATGAATAATTTTAAAGCTATGAAATACTTTTTCTGGTGTTTGCTGTGTGTAGTAGTAAGGAGTCAGTTCTTATGACACCAAGGGAAGACAATCAAATTCTCTAGGTCACAGTTATTTCACTGGCTCTTGGATTTGTTTTTCTGCTAGAATTTTTTAAAAATGCTGTGGTTATAATACCATTATGTAGTTCCATATAACTTATTATTATGTGGCCCCCTTTCTGCTGAGGTGGACTTGTATTAGTTTTGTGACTTTCTTTTACTGCTCCCCATTTCTCAGATGTGGATTCCGTATGTGTGTGTTGGCTTGCTATCTTACAAGAGCATTTTAAGTCTTAGGTTTCAGACAGCCTCCTGTTCTCTCTTGAGCTGTGGGCAGGAACTAGTGTGTTAGTGCATGGGGGTAGTCCAGAGGCAGACTGGGCAAGCAGTGAATAGAGGAGCTGTTCCTCGTTTGAGGAAAATGCATTCAGCCCATGCTTTGCTCTCAGCCTTTTCAAAAAGAGAGCAAGGAACAGCCTGGATTCTCCTGACAGGCAGTTTGTGGCCTACGGTCACAAGCTGAGCGTGCCTGCTTTGGGAGGACTGAGCTGTCATGCACATGCAGTCGGATGTGAACACTTTGAAAGCAGTTAGTTATCATTGAGGGGAATTTGATGCTTGTGCTGCTCACTGGGACAAATGGGTTGTTCTGAAGTTGCCTTCCATATTGAGTTTTTGTTTGGTGTGAATCCAGGAAGAAATAACTATTTCCAGAAAAATACCAGCTTAGTTATTTTTCAGGGATTTATTTTAAATGGATTGCTGTATAATTTCTGCAGCCAGTTATTGCATCTGTAAAGAGCAGGAGAAACAAACTTCTGTGAAAATGCCTGTGACTTGAAAGCTGGCTTCTTTCTCTGTGGAAACACAGGCTTGGGGAACTTAACATCTCTACTATTACAAGTTACTGACATTGCTCTTCCCTATTAGGACTTGCTATAGGATCATAATGGGTTAGTGTTTTTACTCTAGGTAACTTGATCTGGAGTCAGAATAAAAATTTGCTGTGGGAGTGTAAGGGAAAGCTTAGCTTGTTCTTCACCAGAGGTACAACCTTCTTGCTGTACTTAGAGCCCAGCCTATTTGTATGTGTAGAAACACAAAAAACTTAAAGGGAGCTTTATCTCAGTCCTAAGTTTCTGTCTGAACATCTGAGATATGGTTGAAACACACTGAAGATGCTGCATGTGAAAATTGAGACTTCAGTGTAGCTAGGATATGAGGATCTTGGTTGAGCTCATGTTTGAGGATGATACCCAGGTTTTGGAGTGGTGGAGGAGAAAGTTCTGTTGCCTACACTGGTGGGGGGGGGGGGCAAGTCATGAATGCCTGAGTCTTGTTGCAGCTAATCTGGAGCTGATTTTTATTTGTGAGGCCAAGAAGGTTGCTGGAAGAACTTAGTAAAAATAGCTGACCTAGAGACAGTGCATGCCTCTTTTTGGTAATATTAGGACAATGCAAAGCTGGATGATGTTTTCTTGTAGTCTGTTGAATGCTGATTCAGCTCTGCTGCCTCTTTTGAACTGTTACGTTAATTTTTCCTAGCAAAGCTGTAGCCAAAATACCTTAAACAAAATTTTTGTTCTTTACACCTGTTGCATCTTTCCTGTAGTGTCTGAAATAGTAGCAAAGCTGTAGACACTACTTTAGCAGACTCAGGTGCACTCTTCTCATGTTCCATTTCTTCTGCAAGTAAATGGCTTTATTTGATGGAAAAAAAAAAAAAACCCTTTGTAGTACTTTAGGTCTGTGATGACAGAATTTTTTTTCTGGCTTTTCTGGCTGTTTTTCTAATAGTCAGTAGACAGTGGCCTTTGGAAACATGACTTTCTTGTTGGTAGTTCAATGACCAAACTGCTAAAGATCTTATCCAGACATTATTTCTCACCAGCCAGGGGAGGATGGAGGGTACATGGTATTGGCTGAAAGTCTGTGGGTCTCATCCAATTCTTCTTGCTTCCAAATAAAAATGCCTTGGAAGACTGAGCAATGCATTTGCATATTGATGTGTTTAAGGATTATAATACACTTTCTACTTCTTCAAGTTTTAGTTATTGAGATGGGAAAATTCCTCAAAAGACAAGTAACTATGTATTTGTCTGAGTACCCTCTTGAGGGGAATCTTAGGCACTGTAAGAGTAGAGAGATGTTATTTCTCAGTGGCGTTCCTGGCTTAAATGTAATATTTTAATTGAGTGTTGCATTGAAAGCTGGAATCATAGTTACACAATGTGTGTTGAAGCCTGAAGAGGATTATAGGCATGCTGAAAAAGTTGGTAAGACAGTTGAGCTGAAAATAGCTCTTCCTTGAAATTTGCCTGTCCTTTTATGTTATGCTGTTGACTTTTGTTGACTGGTAAGTTCACTTTGCTGGTGAGACTTGAATTGAAAACTTACTTAATCTTCAGAATAACTGTGTATACATGAAGTGTTCAACTTGTACTGCTTTGGAAGCAGTCAGGTGCTACAAATTCCTAGAACAGAGTTGTACCAGGGTAACTGCTGGGTGTGCTCAAAAGTTAGACTCCCTTATAGAAGGAATATGCACTGATGCTGAGCTCATCAAAACTTGTATAGTATAACTTACTCAAGCTTTCAATAATTTGGTCTTTGTTAAAGGGGCTAATTGATGAAGTTCAACTAAATGTTGACTCAGTAGCTTGTAGGCTTAAAATTGATTCTGTGCTAGAGCAACAGAAAGCCGGAGAGGATCTCCTGATTATCCTCTCTCTGTGGAGAAGCTGCTTTCCTAGGGGATGAAGAGAGGCTTGTGAATATCTTTTAATTATTATGGGCATAGTGTTACACAGGGTAAACTAAGGGATGAGTGTGTAGTGAGCTGCATGTCGAGTTCACAGGCAGGTTGTTCAGGGCAATGTGTTAATGTTGCTGAACCTTCTTCATACAGACCCTTGCAATTCTTGCTGATAATGATTATGATATTGTTTTGCAGCAACATGAACTAACGCCTAAAGAATTGGTACTACTTGAATATAACAGTGTCTTCAGAGAGGCTTTGTATCTTACCCCCAATACTCAGAGCAATCTTTATAATACAGACTTCAACCCTTAGAGAGCGGTGTTTAAGCAACACGTGGTGCTAAGCTGTATCCTGGTGTAGCTGATTTCTGAGTTTAAGGTGATGAAAAAGGATGGGGAAGGAAAGGGCTGGTGGCACTTCACACCAGTCTTAAGAAATCAGAAGAGTAAGAAGCTGTTGCATTGAGGAAGGTGTGGCAGTTCACAGGAGGTTCTGTGATTGCATCAAAGCAATTAATTGTTAGTCAAAGTTAATACTTGAGGGACAGATAAAAAAGATTCTCTCATGGAAACATTAACATGAAAAAGTGTCATAATCTGATGGTAAAAGTGACTTCATATGTTACAGCAATTCGTGTCTAACACACAGCTCCAAGTAGTTGCGTGTCAGGAAGATGAAATATAGGAAGTCTATAAAAATTCAAGTAACCCAGTATGTATTGTTAGATCATTTGATACCAAGTAAGCCAAACTGGATATAGTCATTAGCTAAATTTTGTTAGAAGAACCTAGATGAAAGTGTGAAGTGTTTAATATGTGGAGCTCAATACAGATTATTGTATGAAAATAAGTAGCAGTTTGCAGCACAAACTGAAAGACTTTGTAGATCAGCTGTTTGATTTCTACTGACATCTGAACTGTTATGTACAAGAAAATGAATATGTATATAGCTGTTTATTTAAACTTGATGTATTTATTTAAACTGAATAGAATTAGAATAATCTGATAATGCAATAGATTAAAGTAATTACTTGGACTAGAAGCTACTTTGAGCTGAAGCAAAGTAAGGAGATCAGTAGTGTACTAGACTGCAGTCAACACTTTCCTGAAGTGTTAGTGTACCTCTTTGTAGAAAATAAATAATGTGGAATATAAAAATTAATTGCAGGTTGAATGTGATGGACAAGCTAATGCCTCTATAGTGTTGTTATATCCCAAACTGGGCTATTTGTGCAACACCATTGGAGTTGATGGTGTAGGCCAGAAAGTTTTCTTGAGCTGTGATGTATTTGCTACAAAGCATGCTAAAAGGTTCTCTATGGGGTGGGTAAAAGGTGTCCAGGAACTGAATTTACTTGCACAGAAAAATGGCAGACAGTTGATTCCTTCATTAAGTTATTTCTTTTAAGACAGCAAAGCAAAACTCCTGATTTTGCAAGCTTTCAGAAAATACTTCTCAAAGGACTGATCTCTTTGGGCTGTCTCATTTACTGCCTGGAAGTAGCCATGTGTGTGCATTTTGTAGTAGAGCAGTCTCTTCAAAGATAAAAGTGAAACTGGTGTCAGCTGAAGTAGTAGGTGGAATAGAGAGAGCTTCTAGTGAAGTATTCTGTCAGATAAGAATCATAATTTGGCCAAGTGTTTACTGAGAAGAATGATTATAATGTCTTGGCTTTGCTTGATCTTTAATTCACCCTAATTGACTTTATTTATTGTGGAAGAACACTAGAGAAACACTAATTTCCTTATTCCTTGGGGCTTTTTTAATTACACTGTGGTGAAATGAAGAGTAATGAAATAGTCAAGGCTAAGAACATGTGTAAGGAAAGTGAACACTTGTTTTATCAAAACAGTTTAAAGAAAAGCACTCTGTTTTTGGGTACCTAAACCCTTGATGTTATGCCTAAAATCTGGTTGTCTGCATTTGCTGCTGTAGGTTTAAACTGTAATTAGGAGCCCAGGTTTGTGTTGTATTAGGTAGTCAGCAAACAGAAGAGCAACTGAATTGATGTATGTGCAGCTGCAGGGGCTTAGCTGGAAGTGTGGACTACAGACCCCAAAGTCTAAATAGCTTTGACTGATCTTTATGGATACATTTCCTGGAATCAGTTTGAAAGGCAGCGGTAAGTACACAAACTTAGAATGTGTCTAAGGTTATAAAACAGGTGTTACTGGACTTCAGCCTTGAGAACAATTATATTGGGTTTGCTGCAGGGAAGGTCTTCCAAGAGGGAAAAAGCATAAGAATGACAAACAGAGCAGATACTCTCTGCCTGGAGCATGGCATTCCTCTCCAGATAAACAATGCTTTCACAAAGCAGTTCTTGAAACAATTCCTTGGGCTGCATGTTCTTTGTTTATTTCAGGCACCTGATGCTGATTTACTGCTGGCTTCAGAAGCACTCTTGAGTGTTGCTTGGTTTAGAAGTGTGACTATAATCTGAACAGAGACACTGCTCCAGGGGAGAGGAAGAGGGATCTTCTGGTACCACCCATGGAAAGGGTTCTGAATTTCCAGCTGGGGGGTGGATGGGTAACCCAAAGTCCATCTGGGGTAGGCTCTGAGGAATTGTTCCTTGGGTAATGTCTTGTAACACCTTACCACCATAGTACTGCCTCAGTATTACTGCACCCACACACTGAGTTTTGCAAGAACTCTACAACTTGCAAGACTGTGTTACATTAGGCAAATACTGGTGCTTAAGCCCATGTGGGAGCCCTTAAAATTGCCACTTTAAACTGATTTCCAGGAATCTGCTGGCTCTTCCATTGTGCAACAGAAGTGCTTGTGAATATTTTATGTGCATGGGATTTTCATGCTGAGTGTCCACTGGTGATTGAAATGACAGTGTCAGTGGTTATTGTGAGGAAACTGATGGGAGCATCTGGGCTTTGCTCCACCTGAGTCACATTTCTCCAGCTGGACTGAACTGCACATTCATCTTGCTTCTCCAAAGAAGCCTTGGCTATCTGTGGGAGACTCTGTGCTTATCCTTCAGCTTCCTGTGGGAGAGATGAGAACTTTCTCATCCAGTCACTGTGCCAATCTCTAAAACCTAAGATTTGAACAGTGCTGGCCGGTACAGTTTGTTGAAGTAGTTGAAATAGTGTAGTCCCAAGGGCTTGAGTGACTGCATTCTTCAGGAGCACTAGTTCACCTGGTGGGCTGGGGGCCACCCTCCTGCCCCTCAACTGTAAAAATCCTTATCTAGTGAGTCAAACTAGTATTTTAGTGTTGGGCATTGTAATGAAAGTAGAATATTTAAATTCACTTAAACTAGTCATGCTGTGTTAATCTATTGTCACTGCTTCCATGGTGACTTGTTTTATTTCAGGCAATATAATTTCATGTATATATACAAACACACACATTAAAAACCTTAAGGTTTGATTTGTAGTACTTTGTATATTTCAGTAGTGAGTTTCTATCATTTAAGTTAGAAGGTGGTCTGTTTCTACTATTTCTGACTAAAGCATTTCACATTTCTGTCAAAAATGAGATAGTTAATGAGCTTGATATTTTGTTGAAGCAAATGTACTGAATAGGAAAGGTGTTGTCTTTAAATAAGACAGTTTGGGTACAATACTACAACAACAGTTTAAAGTGAGAATAATGTCAGATGTTGGTAAGAGTCTTGGCTATATATATATATTCTTGGAAAGGAGTCTTGTGAAGAAAACCAGAAGGGTGCATAAATTATATCTTGCTACACATGCAACATCTATGTGCAGCATACTCATTCCAAAAACAGCCCTTCCTGTCTCCAAATAGAAACCTCAGACTTGCTCAGTAGAGTTTTGAATATAAAAATCGGATGCTTAAGTTTCTTGTTCTGGTGTTTACCTGCCAGAAGATCTAGTACTGCCCATTGTGTGTGGTGGTGTGAAATCCCCTGCCTTTGTGTTACAAGGTAGCCAAGATGTTTGGGTCAGCTATTCTTCTACAAACATGCAAGCTGTTATCTTAGATTTTAATTTAATTATTATCATCACACCAATGATGGGAGTTGTGTTGTCTGGCAGAGTAAAGCTTTGTGTACTTAATTTTACTCAGGAATAGTTCAACCAGAAAATAAACTCTAAGGAGTTAAAACTCTTAAACTCTGTTCTGTATTTTAGAGCCTGAACAAAGTGCCAGGTGGTTTAACACCAGCCTAGGAAATTAGGCCTTTAGAACAGGCAAGCAGATGGGAATGTGGTTAGTGTAGCAGAAAAGCCTCATATCTGAATCTGTCTTTGTGTCCTTAATTAATAATACCTCCCCATGATTTTGTGGGAAGTATCTGTACTGATATCAGCACTAATGATAGTTTCAAGCCTGGCCATTATCAGTTTATCTCATGTCACCAGTTTCTTTGGGGCCTGGCCTTTTGTGTCTTGCGCTCTGATTGTCTCCAGATTTGCAGGTAGTTTCTCTAGCCTGTTTCATGCATCATTGTTGGCATATTTATTTGGCACTGCCTTGCAAGAGGGGAAGTTTGAGCCTTCCTCAATTTTGCTTAGTAATATCAAGTCTGTTCTGACTTCACAGGATTCAACAAACTACAGAAGTCAGGTATATAGAAATACTGCATTTAGTCAGCAGAGGGAGAAATCTTCCCTTGAGGAGGACTGTAGTGGGGATTTGAATGGAACATTTAGTTAAAAAAACAAAGTCTTGAGCTGGCCAATTCTATGTCACCTTCTTCTCAGCTGGGAGCAGCTCCACTGTGTGTGACTTGGATTCTTTGTGGACCATCATACAAATATATGCAGCATTTATAAGTATACATACATAGAAATAAGGGTAAAAATGGGCAAGTCTGCATAACATGCTGTAAGAACCCTTTTTGATAATATGTCTCAACAGCACAATGGCACAGGGCATTCCCATGCTATGGAACATGAGTGCATCCTTGTCCTTTCCTGAGTGAACCCTACATGTGTAAAGATCAGAGAGAGCAGGCAGCAGAAGAGGCTTCTCTATCTGGACAGCTCTGCTCAGTTTAATTTTGGCTGAAATTTTAGAATTGATTCTTCAGTATGGAAGGACAATACAGACTGGCTATTTCACAATACTGTATTGAGTCATTTCAGTACTCAGTGACTGATAAGTTTGCTTTTAGTGCCAGATTTCTCAAAGGCTGGTTGAAATGTCTGAATCAAACAATTGTAATGAAATACCTGACCATGGCTTTTTTCCATTTGTTTAATTAAAATCTTGCATACAGGCAGTTTGAAGGAAATAGATTTAGTTTGAGCCAAGTCTATTGAATTGCACTGATAGTATGTCAGCAGCCTGTGTTAATAATACATTTATAATGAAAGCCTTTGGTAATCAATCATCACATGGTTATCTTGCATGTAATGCTGGAGCTGGAAGTGATTGAGGCAGTGCTTTCTCTGAATCACAAGGTCTTTTTGAAATGGTCACCCCATATCATCTCACTCTTAGGCAGTCAGAGTAAGAGCTACATTTACTGTATATAGGGCAGGGAGGTGAATGATCTTTTGATAGAATTTTTAAGATACAGTTCTTTTAACTAAAATTCAGTTTCTAGGTTAGTAATTTCATTTGTAATGTAAATAAATGGCAAGCTTTTAAAGCAAAGCTTGATGAATGTGTAATTACTAGTAGTGTATTTCTTAAGTCTTAAATACACTTCTAGAGTTAAATACACTGATACACTTAAATACACTGATACAGTTCTGATGACTTTATCATAATGAAGAGTTTCTCTGATATGGTTGTGCTTAAGATTTTTCAATTTTCTGCTTTCATTTTGGCAGTTGTTAGTTTAGTTTTGATATATTTATAGTTTTGCTGTCACATTCTGGTTGTATTTGTTATTCTTGCACTTCTTAAGGTTTTGTTGTTTATGACTCTCAGTCCAAATGTGTCTCAGAGGTCCTCATCAACTGAATGTTAAGAATGCTGTGGGATTGCAGTACTGATGGCAAGCAACTAAAATCATTATTCTCTGTCAAGAAAATAAATTTAAATACTAAATGTCTTTTTTACTCTGAAAATATTTAGATCTTACCTATTTGTATGTTGATTTTTATGTAAAGAGTGAAAACCAAGCATCTTTCACACCTTACCTTTGCCAACTGGAAAATATCACTGTGTCTCTAGTGATCTAATCCTCTTTCTCTACACAGGAAAAAAGCAAACAGACAAATCCTTTCAGTCCCCACAAGCCCATGCACTGCTACAGGCTGGGGGCAGAGTGGCCCAGCAGAAAAGGACCTTCAGGTGCTGGTCAGCAGCCAGCTGGAGTGAGCCAGGGTGTGGCCAAGAAGGCCAGTGGCATCCTGGCCTGCATCAGCAATGGTGTGGCCAGCAGAGCTAGGGCTGTGATCATCCCCTGTTCTCAGCACTGGTGAGGTCACACCTTGCATCCTGGGCCCCTCACAACAACAAAGACATGGAGGGGCTGGAGTTATCCAGAGAAGGGCAGTGGAGCAGGTGAAGGCTCTGGAGCACAGGTCTGATAAGGAGTGGCTGAGGGAGCTGGGGGTGTTTGGCCTGGAGAAGAGGAGGCTCAGGGGTGACCTTGTCACTCTTCTCAGCTCCCTGTTGGCAGGCTGTAGCCAGGTGGGAGTCAGCCTCTTCTCCCAGGTAACAGGAGACACAGGATGGGGGGAAATGGCCTCAAGCTGCACCTGGAGAGGTCCAGGTTGGACATCAGAGGAATTTCTTGGCTGAAAGGGCTGCCAGACATTGAAACAGGCTGCCCAGGGCAGTGGTGGAGTCACCATCCCTGAAAGTGTTCAGGAAATGACTGGATGAGGCACTTATTGCTGTGGTTTAGTTGGCATGGTGGTTGGTGAAAGGTTGGAAATAATGATCTTAAAGGTCTTTCCCAACCTTAATGATTCTATGATTCAATACAGTGTGCAATGCCTTAAGCTGGTGGTTCCTTTTATAGAGCATCTGGTCTTTCAAGTTGTAGGATGCAATCTGAAGGAGTAATGGCTGTGGTTTCAGAATTCCTTTTGGCTCTAAGCTATACACTTTTGATGTGTACTTGATTTCTTGAATTGCTGTCTGGTAACACTTTTTCCCAAAACCATATAACAGAAAAGCATTTTGGATCTGCAGTATGCTAATATTGTCACTCATTTTTTTCCCCTTAAGGCAAGAACTTTTGAAGTGGAATGGATGGGGATATAATGACTCCAAATTCATCTTCAATAAGAAGGGTCAAGCAGAATTCACAGGCAAAAGGTAAGCTGAAAATTTATGTAAATGAAGTATCTTATTTAGTGGTTTATTTGAAAAGAGTTTAAAAGCTGCACAGTACAGTTAATTCAAAGAAGGCAAAGAAGTTGCTTCATTTCATAGGATAGGTTATTCTGCATTTAACAGGTTTATGGAAGTCTATACACAGGAGTCTGACATAGTAAAACAGACTGTGGGGCTTATTGAAATGTTTATTAAAAATGTTATAAAGACAAATTAATGTGAGTCTTCTCTGTAACTTGATATAATCTGTGGGTTAATGAAATCACGCTGGGAATCTGCACCATGTTATAAAGCTTTTAGATAACATGCAGCATGGTAGTGCAGCTCTGAGAATCTCTTGAGCATCAACTAGTTGCTTTATTAAATTTCTACTTTGTTTTGGATTTCTTAACCACTGTACATGGAGCTACTTTGTCCTCTGAACTTAAAAAGCTTGCTTTTCTGAGAAATACATTTTTGCAGAACGACATTAAAATTAAGTCTACTTGGGGATCTCTCAATTTTGTTCCAGTGGAATTTAAACCTATTGCCATCTTTGTGGTTTGGGATTTTTCCTTCCTGAGTAGAAAGTAACCTTACAGTCTCTTCCCTCTTTTAAAAAATACAGTTTCCATAAGAGTTAAAAGAAGGCAGAAGAGAAACAAATTCTGTCTTTCCTAAAAATTCCTTTCTAGTCTTTGAGTCTGTAAACTTGCATGAATTAGTTGAGTCAAAACTGCAAAAACCTAACTGGGACCTTGAGCACTTCAGTTGTTAGTTTTTTGATTTCAGGCCCAAATAAAAATGCAAAGCCTTGTTCACTGTATAATATTAGGGAGATTGTGTACAGAAAATCAAAGCACACTAAACAAGAAAGAAGGTCAGGAATTCTGTTTTTTTCAGGAGGAAGCATCAACGCTTCTTGACTGCTGTGTGACTGATATGTACATATTCTAGAAGGATGGGGTTTTTTCCACATCCACGCTGTCTCTAGCTGAGGCATAACATTAGAAATACCTTGTTGGGCCACACCAGTACAATTTCTTTGAAACAGTTTGCCACAGTGGCAAAAGGAGTGTTTGACATGAAAACAGGAGAATGAGCATCTGCACAGGTGGTGTAGATGCCTCATGCTTTCAGTACCCACTAACAGGTCTGTTGTCCGTCAGTTTGTCTAATAACCTCAAGTCTGCTCATACTGCCTGCCTATGCAGCAGCCAGTGGCAGCAAGCTTGAGTTCTGGTTGTGTGCAGTACCTGTGTTTTGCAACAAGCATCCCTTACTGTTTTGCAGGACTAGGTGGATGATAGTTCTTCAGCCTACCTACTGGGTTATTGATTATAAGCCTCAGTTATATCCTCTCTTGCATTTTCTCTCCATGCTTGTGGTGTCTGGGGCCCTTCAATCTCTGCCTGTAAGGCCCTTTGGTCTGTACAGTTCTCTGCACCCTCTCCAGCTCCACTAGATCTTTCTGGAGACAGGGACAAAAACTGTGTGCAGCACTCAAGGTGTGGATACAGCAGTTTTCTACAGAGCAGCAGAAAGAGATGAACTCTCTTCTTTCTTACCCCTGCCCAGATAATGCATAGCACTGTGGTCAGTGAAGGTGCCATGATACTGACTGCCAGTGGGGTTCTACCAAACATGCAATAGTGCTTTTCTTTCAGCTGTTGCAATTACCTTAGCTTCCATAGTTTTTGTCTGCTTAGTTTTTTTATTAAGGTCCTGAGTTCCTATCAGTGTGATCAATAAAGCCTGTCCTTTGCTTCTCAACTTAAACTTATGTTATCCTTCAGCCTGTAGAAGAACCTTTTCTTCAGTACTGTAGCAGTGTCTTTTCTTAAATAACTTTTGGGATGAACACCTGTGGAAATATAAAGGAGTGTGGGATTTCATGTTCATTGTATCCCTTTTATTCACTTTCTGGTTTTACGCCCTGATAAATCTCCAAGGATTAGTGAAACAGGATTCCCCTTTATGAAAGTTGTGTTGACTTTCCCTACAGACCATGTGTCAAATGATCTTTTTTGTTATGGACTCTGCCATCCCCACAGGGATAGATGGTACTTGCTAGTCTGAGCAACTGAAGCTGTTTTTTTGAGTGTGTCTGTGGCAGGTGTTTTTTGGGGGTCTTCTTGCACCCTCAGTGTGTGCATACAAAGCTTGCCTACTGATCAATCATGTATTGCAGTAAACTAACTTCTTCTATGCTGTGACTTCTGTCTGTGTCTTGACTTAAAAGTTTTGGGGTTTCTGATAGTTTTAGTTGTCCTTTGAGTAAGTGATTAAGGTTACCCTCACAATCCAGCTGTAATGATAGTTTGGCAATACTAAGAAGTAGGTCTGGAGAAGAAAACACACCAAGCTGACCTGGGTCTCTGCCTTCCTTGCAAACTCTTGATGCAAATGCACTAAATTTTCATTGCTTATTGCACTTTCCTCTTCAAAAACTTCACTTAATTTTTGGATGAGTTTGATGAAACAATAACAGCTGTCATAGGAGGAATCACTGAATACTCTCTTCCATGCTGAAGAGTCTGGCTTCAGTTAAGGTTGTTGCCTTTTAATTCTAGGAGTAGAGCAGGAAGTTTGTCAGAAGAAGAGCTGGAGGGGTAGTTGAGATGAGGAAACAAAAAGAATTGATCATTTTATGTAACAGGTGACTCAGTTGTAGAGTTGGTTGCACCAGCTGTGAAGGACAGAGTCATAACTGGATTTACACTGACTGAGTGATCTTAGAGGGAAGACCCACTTAGGTCTAATGCAGTCACCCAGGTGATGACTATGGTAAGGATTCTCAGCTGCTAAAAGCTCTTAATGTCAAAGGAAGATCTTATTTCTTCTCTCTTCTGGGAATACTTTTGAACACACAAACATAAACATGCTGAAGGTGTGTATATGTATACAATTAGTAGCAGTAGTTTCTTGCTGTTTTCAGTGTTTTCAGTCCCCAGCCTTCTGTGTTTTCACATGTGGTGCATGTGGTCAAAACTGGATCCTCTGTCCCTTGTCTCTAAGTCTGCATTTGTCACATGGCTAGGCTCTTGCCAGACAGTTTGTGCTGGAAATAATTTTACAGTGCTTGATGGATTCTGATGCATTTTGATGATGAAGGGGGAACCTCTAATACTGTTTGTTTCCTTGGAAGTGTAAGGTGTGCTGAAATGGGTTTGTGTGTCTGAGACTGCTGTTTCCATTGCAGTGTGTCCTCTGTCTGTAACCAGCATGTGAACTTGGGTGCTGCTTTCTACACTGCTGCAAGGGAGAGACCTTTCTAAAGAGTGGTGGGGTGGGATAACTGAAAAGCCTTATGGCCAAAGCAAATTATACCGTGCTGACAAATGATTTGATTCTGTGTGAAGTAAAGAACAGCTAAATATAATGAAATACGCAGTTGCATGAAAAATGAATGTGCAGAGGCCTTGCAGGCTCGTAGGTAAAGAGTTCCATTTAAAACTTCTGTTTGTGCATACATAAAATTCAAAGAAGTGTATCTGACATACATTCTTTTAATTTAAAATGACCCTATGTAATATTGACTTTTCAGGTACAGATTAGGTGGTATGGTATTACCAACTTTTAAGGAATGGATAGAAAAAACCTTTGGAGCAAGTCTGGAGCACAAAACTACCTCTAGAGTAAGTAAATAGCTGAACCAGTTCCTTTGAACATTAGTCTTGGTGATAATCAAGACCACACTGTTAAAGATGATTCAGCTGTCACACATAATTGATTTAAATATAATGTATTAATACTTCAACGTTTTTGGAAAAAAAAAGTTGGTGTAGAACTTCTATGTGAAACCTTACATGTCTTAGCATGACTTGTGGTTTCAGGATAACTGGTAGTACATTTATTGAAATGAAAGTTTCCAACACAGGATGTTTTTTTGTCCTCCTGTAGTTTGCATTTCAAGACTGTAGAAAGTGTTAGCCCAGAGGGAATTGTTTATACAACATCAATGTTATTCATGATAACAGAGATAGAAAATACAGGGAAGTTAAACTGTGATGTGTTTCTGGTGTATTGAAAGACGTCAAAGTTCTTATTTGACAGTAATTTTTATTACATGTCTGGGTGCTGAAAACTGACTACCAGGATACTCAAGATTGAACTGAATGTTTTCAGAAAAAGAACACATTGGGAATGTTCTGGGCTTTGGAAGTCATACATACTTTGCTTTTTAGAAAAAGTAACTTAACTTAGAGTCAGGAGACCTGGCTCCCTAATTAGAATCCCTTTGAAGCTTCAGGTTTCTGGCTAGATAGCTGCTAAGGCAGTATTGGAAGCAGGCTGTGCTTGTACTGTGACTGTAGCAACCCAGCTGTGGGTAATGGTTCTTCCCATCTCTTGAGTGAGTTCAAGTTTGAAGCACCTGATCTCATAGAGCCTGAAAACCTAAGTATTTCTTCAGTCTTCTGTTAATCAATACATTATTTCATCTGCTGTGGATTACAGGATCTCTACCTGTCAATATGTTTTGAAAAATTCATCTGGATGTGTTTTTGTTGAGCAGGGTTGGTCTTAACTGACAGCCACTTTAACTTGCTGTGAACAGAGGTCTAGAGAAATGTTAATCCCTTTTTACATGCAGAGAAAGGATAGAGCAAAGCAGAATTGCAGGACAAGCACATATTTTTTAATAATACCCTGATTCTACAGTACATCTTGCAGACCAGCTCCCCAGGATATCTGCCAGCAGTGTTGAGTGCTTTCCTGTTATGTTGTGCCCCTCTGGTTTTAATGGTCTTGTAATGTGAAACAGGCTGCCTACTTTGATATGGGATGGGACTCTTTGGAGTCTCCAATATACACCTGGACCTCTCATAGCTAATCTCAAATACTGCTGCAGGTCCCTCATTTTCATGGCTGTCATCACTCCAAGGTGTATTTCAGGTTGTCATGCTATGCTGGGTTTTCAACTTCTCCTATCCCCTAAGCATGAAGAAACTCAGATACAGGAACAGCAGTAGGGAGTGATCTCTTGGTTCATTTGTTTTCCTGTGCCATCTCCTCCTGCCTCTGTCATGTAAGATTGGAGGGTTCCCTGTTGCATGTGACTTTTGTGTTTTAATTAATAACAGTAAATATGCCTCTGTGATCTTCAAGATCTGTTAATGCTCTTTATTTTTTCAGACCAAACTTAACATAGAGAGCAGTTTAGACCTATTTCACATAGGTTTCCTGACTAGCTTTTCAGGGTGCAAATTTTAAGATATTTCAGTCCTATGAACATAAATAGAGATACATTTTTGTTTGTCACTGTGCATAAGATTTTTATAGATAAATATTAACTTTTTAATCTTGGAGATTAAAACTTAAAGATTAAAAAACTTGTGGAAAAGTTATAAAAATGAAGATGCTTAAAACCATCTGCAAGGAATTGTTATAGCTGTTAAGTAGTTCATGCTCTTGACAACAAAGATCTTCAGGCACTTAGTGTTCAACTTGATATGAAATAATTCTGTCTGTGGAAATCCATGAAGAAAAAAATGTTTGACATCTAAAATGTAATTACAGATTGTGAGGGTTTTTCTTAAAACAAATCATTTGAAGATCTTTATTTGGTACCTATTTGTTTCTTATGTTTCCTGTGTTGCTATCAGAGTTCTTTGGGCTAGCGAGCAGCACTGTGTCAATGTGCATTAAGAGCAGAATAGGAAGAGCAGCAGATTTACATCATGTTTACTGTGACTGGCTCCTAAAATCCAGGTGTCTCAGTAGTAGAGTGCCTCTACTTAACAACACTTAATTTCAGCTTCTGTGTTTGTAGATGACAAGATGAATATTTTTTAGCTGCCACCTCATTTCAGTAATTACAGCATTATCCTTAAAGCAAGTCAGGATGGCACATAGGCTCTTCCAGAATTCAGATCACTGTTAAAACTGCATTTTCTTTATGTCCTATGTTCCACATGAAAATTCTAGCCCAAACTTTTGGCTATTCACTTGAACCTGTGAAAGATGCCAGCTATTGCTAATGAACATCTCATGCAGCAATTTCTTTCTGAATTATTCCTGTCAGTACTCTTAATTTCTCCATAACCTTACATAGTTTTTGGAAGGTGGACACTCCATCACAATGATACAACTTTGCTGATAACTTTAAATCTTACCTTCATCAACTCTCACAACTTTTACACTCAACCTGTTCAGAATAGACTGCTGCTGGTTTTGCCATATATTGGCAAAAAGTATCAGCTGCTCTGAAGGTTGTGTAGAGCAAAGATAGGAAAAACTCTGTTCTAGGAAAGAAAACTTTATTGAGAGTATACTTTTTGTAGAAGGCCAACTTCAGAAGAGGAAAGCACAGTGAATTCCATTTTGTTATTCTGTGTTTGCATTTGTCATGAAGCATAGGTAGGACTTATCGAGGAGATGTCTTAAATTTCTTTGACTAGGTGGGACATTACTGCACAATACTTTTTGATGGTAGGGCTGTAAATGAGTTCTTTCCGCCATCTTTCCTGACAGCTTTATAGCAAAAGTGCAAGCACATTCTTCTCTTTGGGTTGGTGTCAGTTCATTTTCCAGCAAGGCTTGCATGGAAGAAGTGTGATGGCAGTGTACTCTTTTAACTAATTTTTGTTCAAGCCCTGATTTTAAAAGTGTATTTAAAATAAAAGACATGGTGGTAAAAAAACTTTCAGTTCTGCTCTCAGACTTGACGGATTCTGTTAACAGGAAATAAGATTCTTGACCAACATTTTCTTTTGCAATAAGACTTGAAGTCAAGAAGTTACATTTTAGTCATCAGACAAGCTTTTTATCTAATTAAAGAACTCTTTAATTAGAGGCCATTTGTGATAGAAGACATATTCCTTTAGGGAGATTACTCATATTTGCTCCATTTTTAAGGAGAAAAAAAGGCATGATTTTTTGGAATCTTCAAAGCACATAAGAATCGTATACTTAATGTCTGCAAAATATTTTTTTTCATCTGGATCATGTAAAGAATTCTTGTTCTCTGAGTGGGTTTTAAAAGTTGACACATGAACTACATTCTTATGTGCCCAGTAATTGGAAATGGAGCTCAGAAAAGAGAATTAAGTGGTTGTGTCTACACTTTGAGAAGCTGTAAGAGTACTAGACAAGACATCTGTTGGAAGAACCTGGAAAATGGGCTGTTAGAAAATCTTAAGCAGAGGTTTTCCCTCTGGTTTACAGAATCTTGATTTATGGTCTGTTGGTAAGTCAGAATGTCCTGTGTAGATTCTTGGAAAGAAGAACACCTTTCCCAGATGTTGTTCTTGGGGACTTTAGATGGAGACACCTCTATGTATGTGACTCAGGCATGGGTTTTATGGGATCTTTCTTATAGGTGAGGTCTGCTTAATGCATGCCAGTTATGTTATATCAGTCAATCTTAGTTTTGCCTAGCTCTGGACTTCTGATTAGGCTTTGGTCCAATTTGCATTTAAATCTCAGGACATAGAGGGGAGGTGTGTTAGTGAAAACAGAACTGTAAGGAGAAGAATTTGCAGTGTGTAGTGGCTTTAGTATGTGTTCTGGTACCTTGGGAAGTCTTAAAAAGAGAATTTGTTCAGTATGCATTCATAAGCTCATATATTTCTCCGTATTTATCAGGAGAAAGAAAGGTAAGAATGTGCTACTGAAATAAAACTTCTTGTGTGCAGAGTAGGATAAGCTGGATTGGTGGTTTGAAGATGTGAAGGAGAACTGATGTCTTTCTGATATGGAATAGATGTGTTTGGGTATCAGTGTCAGCCTGTTTTTATTATTTCTATTGTACAGAAATACTGTGAGAGTGAAATTACCTTAAATTTATTTATTTCCTTGTATTGTAGGCATCCTTAAATGTTAATGATGTACCTCCATCCATTGTAAATGAAGAATTTCTTCAGGATCTTAGAGCCACTAAAATCTCATATTCCCAGGATGCAGAAGATAGGGTATTCAGAGCTCATGGTAAGAGAACTTCATTTGTGTAACTGTGCTGCTTTCAACACTTTCTTGTCTGACCATGGTAACTTATTGTTTGTGTTCCAGGCCACTGCCTACACGAGATATTTGTACTCAGGGAAGGAATGTTTAAGCGAATTCCTGATATAGTTGTATGGCCCGGTAAGTTTTTATTGTCATCTCCCTTCTGAGCTGGGCCATTGTTTACTGAACTCTTGTGCTTTCTGGTCAGGGGAAATCTGCCTCTTGGTTCACTGACTTCACTCATCTTTACAGAAACTGAAGGAATTTTCTCATGAATGGTAATCATGATTGTTTAGCATCTAGACTGCAGGTTGTGTCTGTGAAATCCCATCATTTTGTAGTGAAGTCAATTTATTATTAAATATAGCTGAAGTTTGTTGGCTGATGAATTCACCACTTAAATAACAACTGTGTAATGTGAATGTGTATGTTCAGCAAGAGCAGTTGTCAAAAATGACAGTCTCAATTTTGGGTTCTAAAGGTGTACATGATGCTGGAGGGGTAGTGAAATGTTTGCACTGAAGAACTTTTGGTTTTTTATATGCTGTACTTTAGTTTAAAAAAAGTGTAACACTTGTAACTCCTGTCAGAACACTTCGCAAAAGATCAATGACTGGAAGAAAGAGCAGTGCAATCTGAGTATAGGCTAGGCCTGCTTGTTTCTGTCTAGTAATAGGATACAAATGCTTTTTTTTTACTTGAGTCATGTGCCCTCTGGTCACTAGGAACTACTCCATGTGTGAACCAAACTTCACTTCAGTAGTGAACTAAAAGGTCATTTGATCTAAGTAAATGTCAATTTCTGTTCAATTGTATGATTCCAACTCTTTTGTTACTTTTATAACTTTGATAGCTGTACTGCATTAAAAACCCCAGAATTTCTTGTAAGAACTTAGTCCTACTCAGTTTTTCCTCCTTTATTTAGGGGAAAAAAATACATACAGGAAGCATGAAAAGAGGCACTATAAGATGAAATTCATTACTTGAGGCCAGGTGCTTGGGAGCACTGGTGACTGTGAGCAGTACTTGCCACAACTTCTATTTTGTGTAGCTCCAAAAGCTGAAACAAAATGATTGACTACCTTCATTTAAAACATCTCTGTATGACAAGAGCGAAGCAGCCGGAGTTTGGAAACTATTTATTTAGTCCTGCTCAGTCTTTGCTATTTCTACAAACTCATGTATGCAATGTATTTGATCCCTTTTTTGATCCTTTTACTTGGCTGTGCACAAGCACTTCCACCTCCCTCTTTGACCAGGTACAGAATGCATCCTGAAAAACTGGATTTCATCAGCAACTCCTCTTCTGAAACTGAATGTCATTCAGGAAGAAAGCAATGTGCTGTTCATCTCTCAGAAGAGACTTATTTCTCACTTAAAATAAATTGGACAGCCAGTTTTCAATAAAAGCTTTACATGTGATGTGTTCCCCAAAATACCTAGATGAATTGTTAACTGTTTGGTGGTCCATCTTGCCCTGAGAATTTGCAAGAGGTTTCAATCCATGAGTAGAGCAAGAGACTAAGACTGTAGTTAGTTCTTCAAATGTAGAATTGTTTGAGTCTAAACTTTACTCTATAACTGATGCTTCTGAGCCCAGCTCTTATTTACTGCCTAACTTTGAAATGTCCTCCTTGCTGGTGTTGGAAAAGGGGCTGCTGCTTAATGAGACTGCAGTATTTAGTAATAAGCACAAATAACAAGCAAAAGTCTGGTTTTTAACTGTTTGTTCTTTTTTAGTTTGCCATGAAGATGTAGTTAAAATTGTGGAGTTAGCCTGCAAACACAATCTCTGCATAATACCATTTGGTGGTAAGTGAAATTATGAAATCTCCTAACTGTTCAGGGTTATTTGTGAAAATGTCTTCAATTTAAATACGTGTTCTTAATTACTTGTGCTGTGTTCCACAGCTTATATAAATTAGGGGTTTTTGTTGCACTGTTGAAATTCAAAGTTTCAGAGGGGATCGTGGTCAAAACACCATCTCAGAATTATGCTATTTTCCTTTTAGATGTTGTTCAGTAGAAACTCCTGTTTCAAGGGGTTTTCAGGAAGTATTCCAGATACAGAGTACAGCTAAAGGCCTGTACAATCTGTGTCCTCCACAGCCTAAAGAATTGATAAAGGACTTCCAGTTTTCACTGTGGATGTCTTCTCCTAGCCTGCTGAAGTAGAGCTGTGAGCTACCTTGTTTTAACATAGAGCTTAGGAAACATGGGGTTTTGGCTTTCATGAGCTCATTCTGTGATAAGGTTTTTGTCAAGAAACTATAGTTCTCTGTTTCTTGAATGGCTTTCTTTGTAATTTCTTATCCTTCTCTGTTTTAAAGCTCTGTGCAGGGCTTAAGAGAAGCAGCTGAGATGGTCGTAGAATGTCATGTTTGTTATGGAGTGCTGCTACAGCATTGTTCAGCTCCACAGCTGCCTTGATTTTGTGAAACCAGGAGAAGGGGCAGCCTTAAGAGGCTAATCACTAGCCTCAAACAGTTCACTTCAGTGATCTTGCTTTATTCAGTTCTTTATCAGAAAGGAGGGAGAGAGGCATTCTATTGGAAGAAAAGCTACCTGAGAATTTTATGATCACAAAATATCATTCCCATATTTGCAGGAGGGACCAGTGTCTCTAGTGCTCTTGAATGTCCTGAAGAAGAAAAAAGAACAATTGTCTCCCTGGATACATCACAAATGGTATGATCTCTTAAATAAGTTTTATTTTAGTTTTTTTAAATCATCCTACAGTTACTTTGGTGATCATTACAGAATGACATTTCTTTCTTTTCCACAATAAAGTAGGGATGGAAGTATTAATTATCACCATGATTATTAAACAGGTACTCCTTCAGTTTTTTTTTCTGATATTAGTCCTGTACTACTTCATATGACCTGTATATATTCAATAAGAAAAAAAAAAATCACTGTTAAGCCTTATAGCAGCTTCAAGTGATCAAACTCAGAGAAAGCTCCTCTTCTTCTATATTGGAATTTGTATCTGAGGAGAAACGAAAGACCAGGAGGAAGTTGTTATTGCAAATTTCACTAGTTCTTGCACTAGACTTCAAATTACTTAAAGCAAAGATTGATAAGGTGACCTAATATATATAAATCAACTTGAAGGATAAACTTTCAAGAAATAACTGGGGTTTTTGTCTAGATAGCATCTTGAGAATGTGAAGTTCATAGCTTTATGGCAGTCTAGAAATGAAGTTCTGTAAAATTTATTGCTAGTTTTCATCTTTTCATTATGAAGGAGCTTTGTACTTTTAAAATAGATTTATGGCTACTTGGTAATGAGATGCTTCAGAAACAGCTTTGTATCTTTGATGTAAGGCTCTACTGCCTTCAGGTACTTGCTGAGCTTATTAACTCCTTTAGCCTTGAAGGTAAGACCTGGGGTTTGGCTCAGTTTTCTGCACTCGGTGGTTCTTCAGTTAAACAAAGTGATTTTTTTCTGCAGAGGTGGTACTTGTATGTTGAAGGAAGCTCTTCAGGTGTTTGTGCAGAATGAAATCCAGCAAGTGACTTGTGACTCAGACCTTCATTTGAACTCCTTGATTTATAGTCCACAGCTTTGACTTCTGTCAGGTTTAGGTGTGGCAGGGAAATGTGGTTAATTCTTACTATCTTGGTTTTTTGTCAGCTAGATGGGTAAATAAGCATTGAGTTAGAAAAAAAACCAGGTTCAGGTGTCTTGAATGACTGCCAGCCAGTTCTTGTAATCATTAATGAAGAGAGAAAACAAAAAAATTAAGGTGAAAGAAAGCATTGTCAAAGTTAAAACAAATGTGTCTCAGAGCAGTTAAGATGATTGCTGAAGCTTTACTATTTTAATAAACACTTAATAGTTATCTTTATGTTATATAGGGTCCCTATTTCATAAAAACTGATTTATATAGGCATCTGAGATCAGTTAAGCCATTTATGTTGAAACTGAAGCAGCTGAAATAGTTGACTTTGAATAATTAGTTAGCCCATACCTTGTGAGAGGGAGACTCCTGCAAGAGTTTTGATTTAATTATTTCTGGCTTTTTTTGCTTTTTATTCTGTAAACATCCCTGGTATAAATTGACAGATAAATGTGTTAGTCTCTTGTAGTGGTGACTGTAAATTAAAACCTGTTGTGTAGCAGTTTGAGGGAGTGAAGAGCCTCAGCTTCCACTGGTGTAGTAACTGGAGTGGTATTAATAGTAAATTGTATGACTAAGTATGTTGATCCTATAGCATTAGGGAAGGAAGTAAACAGAAATCTTAAACACTCATTCTTAGTTTTAATTGGCTTTTCGACAGAATCGGATTCTCTGGATAGATGAAAAAAACTTAACAGCTTGTGTAGAAGCTGGCATTGTTGGACAAGATCTGGAAAAACAGGTATTTTTATCTGGTTAAGTTTCTAGTATTGTTTTTATATTTTTCTTGGGTATTGTTCATATTTTGTCCAAATCATTGAATTCTAGCTTAATTCTTGTGTGTTTTCATGCAGCTGCTAAGAATTAGATGCAATGGTTATGAACCCACCCTTCCTAACACATGACCAGTAAACATACAAAGCCACAAGTTCCTGTGATATAGAGAAAACCATGAGCTAAATGAATTGCTGTAAACAGGATGTAGAAGTCACTTTCAGCCTTAAAGTTAGAACCACTGTGTACAACAGAACATAGTTAATGATCCGTGTTACATGGTATACTTAAATACAGCTGTTCAACATGATTGTTATCAGTTGGTCAGTGAACATTGATTATCTCAAATGCACTAATGCAGTTATCACTTAATGTGAGACTGACTGGCCTTTAATTCTTGCTGTTTGACAGCTGTGGTGTTGTGATTCTGAGGGCATCCCGTCAACCTCAGGTGCTGTGCAGATGGCAAGGCCAAGTTAATGCAGAAAAATGAGAAGCAAGTGACTGCTTAATGTACAGGAATGCATGATCTGCATCACAAGCAGTTGACAGTGTTGCATACAGGAAGCCCAACCAGATGGCTGTATATTAAAACACATCTCTCCTTGAGAGAATTAAGTACAGGCAATTTGCTCAAATTTTCTGCAGACCTGCTGCATATCACATTAGGATAGAAGAAACAAGAGATTAAGTGCCTTATTTATTGGCAGCATTTGTGCAAAGTTGGCAGTTAGTTAAGTTATAACTTCTTTTTGCAGATGAATTTTCACCTTGTTTTGAGCAATAGAGTTCTCAGTTTTAAAATACAGGAGAAGGAGTATCACAGGGTGATATGTAGCACAGGTATGCACAGTAGAAGCAGAATCAATTTGCATGTCATGTACATATCCAAGATAAAAGTTTCATAAATGGGTGTGTGATAAGGATAGTTATTTTAAAAAAAATAAACAACCCAAACAAGTATAGCATATTGAATTTGGAGTACTAAATTAAGGCAGGACCTGTAGGATGTATTTTTTCTTTTCTTTCTTTAGCTTGCTGAAAGTGGCTTCTGTACAGGCCATGAACCAGACTCCATGGAATTCAGTTCACTAGGAGGCTGGGTAGCAACACGAGCGTCAGGCATGAAAAAAAACATCTATGGAAACATTGAAGATCTGGTAAGTATCTTGTTTTAATGCTTGTTATAATTTTTTAATACTTGTTATAATTTTTCTGTTCAGATATTTAACTTGTATAATGACTCACAGTGGGAGGGTAAATAATGTTTCTTTGTGTAATACAGTTGTGGCATCAAGTCTTGACTGACATGCTTGTTTCCTTGTTTTTGGTATTAGTACTAGTAATCCTTATCTCTAACATAAAAGTAATTCTCATTTGAGCACTCACTGACCAGCTTAAGGAATTGTTACTCTGTCGTGACTCTGGTGCTGTCTTCTACTCTTTTGGACTCTCTATTCATCCAGTGTAATAATCCTGTCAAACTTCCAGAAGTCCCATGTTCTCTCCTACCTGTTGTGTGTACCTGAAGATGTCTATCTGAGCTGACAGCAAGCAAGCTCCCCACCTTGCCACATGCCCGTGGTTAGCAGCATGGTTTAAATCAGTAGGCTGATCTGATTGAGCATGTGGGTGCACAGTGGTGAGATCTAGTGCCACCACATGGTCTGTAGGAGCCCAGAGGAAAGCAGCAGTGGACTGGAATGGCGGTGTTCTACTCTTGAATTTGTTTTAGTCATTAAAATGGTTCAACTTTATATTAACTCGGATAATTTTTTTACTTTTAAGCATAATTTTTTATTTTAAAGTCTATGTTTTCTGTTACAACAAGTACATTGAATGTATTGAAGATAAATTATCAGTGCTCAGACTTTGCCTGCCTTCTTGCTTCAAACTTCCAGCTTTCTCTCATAATTTGTTTAACCCTTCCATGAGTGAATGTTTTCCTTTTTTCATGCAGCACACTCAAGGTGATGTATCCATGTTACCTCAGGCTTTGTCATCAGCTCATAGCTTAGACATATTTGTTCTGTGCACAGATGTGACACTTCACTGTCAGTGACTGAGGCTGGCAGGAACTACTCAGTTTTTATTCAGTAGACCTGGCTGAAGTAAAACTCATAGCACTTACAAAGTGTCATTGTTCCCCTGCTGCCTGAATGGTACAGTTTTGCTTGTTCTGGGAGTTGGAAGAAGGCTTCTCTATTATGGAAGGATAACTTCAGGCTAAAACTGCTTCTGAAATTTTCATTAGGAGGAAATAGGATTGAAAATTGATTCAGAACAGTTCATGAGTTTCAAAATAGCACAGTGAGAATGTTTCAAGGAGTGTTTACCTTTTGAGGAGCTTTATATCCTGAAACAGTGTGTTATATAAGCTGCCTAAAATCCACTTACTGCAGAATCAATGGTTCATAAATTGCATAGAGTGAAAATTACTTAACTACCTGTGCGTGAAAGTTGTAAAGCCATTAGCTGAAATTCAGTACTTTTGCTTAATTTAAAGGCATCACTAAAGCAAAGCTGAAACTCTGCCCTTCTTTGGTATAAAATAGAGGATTGAATTGAATAGAGGATTAAGAAAAAAATCCACATGTGGGCTCTATTGCATTGGCCTGAATGAAGCTGGAAACAATAACATTGAAAAATATTTTTTAAAAAACAACCTCCTAGCCCTGCTCATGTGTCAGTCTTATGGCAGCTTTTATATTGATAATCTATTTCACAAAGTATTTCACTACTTCTGTCTTTCCTCCTAATTGAAATATTTCTGTAGCAATCAATGACTAAATTACAGTAGCTTCATCAAACAGCAGTTCTAAAGCAAAACTTAAGCAGAGTTTAAACCCTTACTTTTTCCCACTGTAGTACAATGTATATTCTGATTGAAGTCCTGGTGTATATAAAGTTCTATCTGTGAACTTCTACACTGAGGAGCAAAACAGTTTTAGCTGGTATTGCCTGGATGTACCCACAAGTTGATATGATCTGTCGTAGAATGGAAATTATCTGCTGTGTGGGGAATCCATGCTGTATCAAAATCATGGTTGGTAACAGTTCTCAGATTCTTGGGGTTGCCTACAGAATGTCTAAAACCTATAAAGCCAAACTGTATCAAACTTAATATGTTTTGTGGAAAAGAAATATAATAAAAATCTGTGCTTAATGCTAGTACTGATAGTCACTGCACTTTGTTTAAACAGGTGATCCATATAAAAATGGTAACTCCTAGAGGAATAGTAGAAAAAAACTGTCAAGTACCTCGCATGTCAACAGGACCTGATATCCATCACTTCATTATGGGATCTGAAGGTACAAACAGAGTAATTTCTAATGCTGCATCTTAATTCAGCTTCAATAACGCTTGATTATTTGAGCATCTTTAATGCTGTGGCTTCCAGCGTGTCAATGGGTGGCATTGTGCAGGCATGAATTTCTTGTGTTAGAATAAAACATTGAGACCTTAATTAGAACTGTGCAGTTGCAGCTTTTAACACTGCTTTAAATGGACCTGTGGAGTCAGCCTACAAGTCTAGTAACAAAGAGCACAATTTAGAGAATATTTTGTGAGCATTCACCATGTGAAAAGTAAGGAATAAACCACCTGTTACTGCAAACTGAATTTTGGGGATTTCTGATTTATGTTAACTTACAACATTCTGGTACATGTTAAGTTGGGTAGCTTGCAAGCAGTTCATCTTGGAACATTTTGCTCAGTTTTTCTCCTCTCCTGAAGGAACGCTTGGAGTGGTTACTGAAGTTACGATAAAGATTCGCCCGGTCCCCGAGTACCAGAAGTACGGCTCTGTGGTCTTCCCCAACTTTGAGCGAGGGGTGGCCTGCTTGAGGGAAGTGGCAAAGCAGGTAAAGAAAAGCTGGCTCTTGACTTCACTCAAGGACTCATGGATTCTAGCAGTAGGGGTGTATTTATGCTTCAGTATTTCTGCACTTGATAACCAGGAATTTGAGGTAGGAATCCCGTAAGCGTGTATGGTCCATGAAATGCAGGATATGGTCCATGAGGATTTTGGAAATTACTCATTTGAGGACTGAGCATGTTACGACTTTGCTTGGTATTCTGAGCCAAAGCATGGACAAGCCTTTTAATGGCTTGTTTCAGTGCGAGTTATTTTCATATTGCAGCCTGAAATATTCAGCTTTGTGTCTCCTTCAGCTGAGAACTTTACCCTCAGATTAAACAGGACTGTGTAAAAGGGACCAGTGTTTAAAGGAATTGACTTGCAGCATACATATAGAAGGCAGTTGAATTCATGGCTTTGAAGTGGTAAAGGAGCAAAAGGAATGCAATGGAAGGATGTGGCCTGTATTTAGAAATCACTGCCTGGAGCACAGTGAGGCATGGGCAGGTGAGATGGATATTACCAAGTGGAATTGTGCTTACACTGTGGTATTTAAATAGAGAATAGTGCAGGCAGATGGTTTCAGGTAGTGAAGTACTTAGATATCTGAGTTTTGCAGTACTTTTCCTCAAAGCTATGCATCCAAACAAATCTTAGTCTGGTTAGCCACTTTCTCCACTGACTAACTTTGCTCTGCTCTGTGCAAAACATACCAAATTATATATATGAATGGTAGAATGCACCCTGAATTGGGGAAATAATTTCAGAAATGTTTTAATTAATGCCAAACTAAACACAGCTTTACATTTTTTCCAGTGATTGGTCTAAATTAATGACTTAATGTTCCAAGCCAGATGTTCAAACTGGTATGTGAATGACATGTATATGCTAGTCAGCAGCACTTGCCAGTTTTTCTGTCGTGCTTCTACTGCTAGTGCTTGTCCTTCCTTTTAAAGGTACCTAAGCAGACTTTTTGGGAATGCTTAATCATATGGCTGATCAACATTTAAAACCAGTTAAGGAACTCATGTGTTTTCCCTGTCTGTGGGCTTAGTTAGAGGGGAAAAAAAGAGGCACTATTTGCCACTTAATGTTGCTCCATTTCTAAGCTTCTGTTGCTGCTGCTGCTGTTTCTCTGCTTACTTGAGCCTGAACTACTTATTCACTTCTGTTGCCCCTCGCATCAAACCGAGTAGTAATTAAAATGACTGCTGTCTGGAAAGCTCTTTTATGTATCAGTCCACTTTAATGTAAGGATAATCAGCCTGTAGGGTGTGGGTGGGTTGGTCTCATTTAAAACCACTCCCACAGCCTTCTGTCCACCTGCCTGGTGAGCTTCCTTATCTCTTCATGTTCTTTCTTCCTCTTGTGTCACCAAATACATATTAATGGTATTGTGAGGAGTGAATATGTCAAATGAAGTGAAAGAGCAGTACTTCCATATCCATGTGATTAGATGATGACTAGCCTAAAATTCAGACTTTTGTCATATTCCTCTGGCCATACGTTTCAGTATGACTGGACATGGCCATCGGTGAGTGTAGGATGTAGGCATATACATGACCAGAAACTTACCTAAGTGCAGGCAGCTGTTCTTACAGATTTTCAGATTCCTGTACAGAATCTAGATTAGACCCAAGTACAGATTTTGGTTGCAGTCTGACAGCAGAGCATGAGTGTACCAGGTCTAGCCAGGATGAAGTCAGCTCTTTTCATAATAGCATGTGTGGTGGCAGCTTTTGTACTTGTAACCAAAAGTGTTAGTTATTGCTAAACAGTGTTTTAGTTATTGCTAAACAATGTCTACAGTGTCAGGCTTTTTCTGTTTCTCCCTCTCTTCCCACCACCAAGTGTGTTGGAGCAGATAAGAGGCTGGGACAACTGACCCAGACTGACTAAAATCAGATACCATATTGCATCATGATCATAAATAAAATAGAGGGAGATGTTTCATAGGGGTTGCCATTGCTTGAAGACTGGCTACATATTGGTCAGCTGTTGGTAATTGATTGCTTTTTGCATTGTGCTTTTGTGGGGGTTTTCCCCATTTTGCTTACCAAGCTGTCTTCATCTCAACCCATGGGTTTTTCAGCTTTTGCCCTTCTGATTTTTCTTCCCCATCCCACTAGGGAGGAGACTGAGTGAGCAGCTGTGTAGTGCTCAGCTGCATGCCAAGATGACCTTCAACAATTAAACTTTTTCAATGGATTTTTATTATGTGTGTGTCTCCGATTACACAGAAACATAAACTTGATGTAATAAAGTGTACTATCTTTAGTGCATATGCCATTTTAGAAAAACACTCAAAATGTGAAGATCAATGTTTTTGGACTGTTACTGTGTTGGCTTCAGGTTAAGCTGAAGATTCTCAGTGCATCATATCTAGACCATCTACTATACCTAGTAGATGTTGCTTTTCCAGTGAAAACAACCTTATAGTCACCCTGTTTCAATGATGGTGATGGCCAGAGGTCTCTGGTATCAAAGTATGCTTTCTTATATGCTATTTTGTAATGAAAATTTAATTGCTATGAATTTTAAAGCCAACTGTATATGTAATCTTTTTATTCTTCCTTCCTCTTACTCCCCTGACTGTGCCTCCAAGAGATGTGCTCCTGCATCAATTCGCCTTGTCGACAATGCACAGTTCCAGTTTGGTAAGTATGTGGATCATCATGGAGTGTCATGTTTCCAAGGCCTTTTTAGTAGCTTATGCCTGTTTTAGGTAGTAATTCTTTTGCTCAAATCTAGACAGAGGGCAGTGAACCCAGAGTTCAACTTCAGATAGTGCCATAATGTGAGTTTGGGAAACAGAAGCCAGTCTTTGTCTCTGAGGAAACACTATGCACTACTTGAGTCAGTGAAGAGCCATGCTCTGCCTATAAATGAGATGGGTTTTCTGCTATGTTGAAAAAGCTGAACTTCATTTTTCAAATCAAGGAAATTGTGATTTGGAAGAGCTGAGAGGCCCAGCAAGCCTTGCTGCTTGCTTTGCTCATTTTGTGTTACACTGTTCTGCTCAGACATGTCCAACAGAAACAGGTGCATTTCTTTTTCTTTTTTATTTGGGAAGCACAATTTGACCAATTGCAAGCTGTAAACATAGTTTCAGGTGTGTCAATATTGATTTTTCTTGTAATCATTAAGTAATTTTTTAGACTGTGGTTTAATAAATTCATGATTTCTCTGTGCTTACTGAAGTGTGCTTGTAGATGTCCTCCTTGGGGTTTGTATCTGCAGAGAGACTCCCTCTTTGCCTAAGAGGAAAAAAGAGCACATAGTTGTTGAAGTTCATGTGTTATTGAGGAGGAAATGCTTTGTGAAGTATTTTAGAAGGAAGTATCATGTAAATGGTGCATAACTTTTTATGAATTGGGCTCACAGCATGTAGACCAGATGCCAGGCTGCTAAAGTGAAGCAGTAATGAGAGTTCAGAAGTTGTTTGTGACTGAAAACAATGAACAAACAGTAAAAGACTTTCATCTCAATTAAACCCAGTCCTGAGGCAGAAATGTTAATTTAACAGGCTCCAAGACACCATTTATATATCCTGGTAATTTTAGTTCCCCGTTTGTCATTAAGGAAGCAATAACTAGCTTTATGTAGAAAACTTCACACAAGTGATATAACTGTTAAAGAAAAAAAATGCTTAACTCCTAACTTTCACCATTTTTGGCTGTTTGTTTCAGTACTTTTGGTGTAACTTTAAAAAAAAGTCACTGTTTTTTGCTTAGTTTTGTGGTGTAAAAACTACTGTTTCCCTTAATGTGCCTTTTTCTGCTTTTTGCCAAAGGTCATGCTCTTAAACCACAAGTTGCTTCCATTTTTACATCGTTTTTGGATGGACTGAAAAAGTTCTACATCACAAAGGTAATTTTGGGGTTTTTTAATAATGGTTTGACTTTTGCATGCTATTCATAAAATTCAAGATTGTTTGGTAAACTGCTTCTAATGCAGCTGAGTTTGGGTGTAACTGATAATGCAATGTAAGAGCTTGAGGTTCTAAAGGTGGTTGAATTCAAATGAGATTGTGTTTGAGGAGTTACTCCAAGGGAGCTGTTGTCATTGGTCATACCTGCATAAGAGATTAATGTGCCTTGTTTAACAGTAACTTGGTGACAGGGGAAGACTGGAACCAGTTTACCCAGCTGGCAGACCAGTGATAATCAGTGAATACTGATGGATCAGTGAATACTGCTACTATATTTTCATCTTCCTAGATTTTTTCCAAGGCATGATCTACCTTGTTATTAGAGTGAGCTAGAATTTTGCAAGATCCTCAAGATATTTGGCACATTTTCCCACACAAATTGGTTTTTTGTCTTTCTGGAATTCATTCATTTTTAACCTACAATGATTTGGTGCTAAAATGATGTCACCTAGGCTTTTGTATTAAATATGTTATCTTATTATTGATTTTTTTCCCTCCAGATTACCTAACTAGAGAGTTACTACAAATGTGGGTATTCAAATGTAGAAAAATTTCATTATCTCCCAAGAGTGGGTGTACTTCTGGAAGACAGTGACCAGTGTTGATTCTGCTGTTTTTACTTAGATTATTGAAGTGGGAAATAATATCTGTCTTGGGACTTCTTTTGTTAGGGAATACATATTCTGTTTAGAGATAGCCCAGAAGTTTTTCCTTCCCTCCACATTCATGATGGTCATAGTTTTCTTCTTGCTTTTTCAGCTGTTTAACATAGGAATAGTTGATTGAATATAAATGTCTCTATTGCTCAAAGCATTTAAGATCTTTTTTTTTTCTACAGCATAGGTAGACAGCTGTTATGCCTATCCTGCTTTTTAGCAGGAGGAAAGAGGTGACAGATAATTTCTGTTATTTCCATTGACCTGTCCTGTCAAGGAAAAACCTAAGTGTTTTGGGACTAAATTTTGAGACTTTTTTCCTCATCATTCCTCTTAATTACAGCAACACTTCTGACCAGGGCACATGCCATGTATCTGTAAAGTAAGAACCTGTTCCTTGTATTCTGCCATGTAGACTGTGACTAATGGCAAGTTTGTTTCTCTTTGCAGTTTAAAGGATTTGATCCCAACATACTGTGTGTAGCCACCTTGCTCTTTGAGGGTGACAGAGAGAAGGTTCTTCAGCATGAGAAGCAAGTCTATGATATTGCCACCAAGTTTGGGTATGCTTTTCAAAGAACATTTTCAATGTGAAGCTGGGAATGAACTGTCCAGGAAAAAATTGGACTACCATATTTTTGTAATGGTTACTGTGTGGATATGTTCTTGATTTACTAGTTTGAAGTGGCAGCAGTCAATTAGCTACTGAATGCTCCCTTTGATACATATGGCTTGTACTAATTAATAGGTAACTTTACTGAAAAACTTCAGCTGTCTATTGAAGAAAAATATTTACTAAATATAAAATGAATGTTATTAAAATGGAAACCAGCCCTTTTAATTGCTTACAGGCATGGAAGCAGCTTGTTTTGCAATCCTAGACTATATTTTCACTACAGAAAGGGAGACAAAATCATTGGGGTGATACTAAACTTTTGCAAAGTTCATGTGAGTATATGAATACAAGAAATTTGTTTAGTTGAAAGAGTGCAGTGATTTTCTGTCCCAAAAAGGGACAGAAAACACCCATTGAAGTGGCAGGCTGAGTAATGATCAAGCAGTTTCTTTCCTTCTGCCTTGATTAAGTGTGGTTGATTAAAACTATCATTAAAACTGTGATTTGTCAAGAATGTACTGTTATTGTTAATACTAGTCTCAGCTATTCAAATATACATATAAGTGCTGTTTTATCCATTTCAAGGCTATAACTTCTGAATTTTGTGCTTTTATCGTGCTTTCGTTCTGTTACTTCAACTGTGAATTCTTTTGTATTCTGGTATTTCAAGATGGTAGTGTATTGGTAAGGGGGGAAACTTGTCTGTGTTAGAGGCATTAGAAGATGGTGCTGTCTATGCTGCTTTATTAAGCTATTAGTGAAGTCTTCAATAGGTTAACCTGTTTTAAAATGCTAAACTATTTAATGGCTTTATAGTATAAAATCCTTCAATTCTATGCTGCTTCAGGGTTCCTGATTTCACACCCATACCCACCTCTCTCTCAGATTTATGGGAGCTTGTAGGGAGACTGATTCCAGAGGCATAGCACTTTCTTATTCTTAGAAACCAATAGTTAAAAACAAATGCTTTCAATAATCCTTGCTAGACTAGTGAAAGCAAGGCTTCCTTTTTCTTTAGTGCTATGACCTTTGTGTCTTTTTTTAATTCATTCAGATCTCTTATGCTTTGGGGATCTTAAGTCTTGGGGTCTCATGAGTTGTACACATAAAAGTACACAAATTCAACCTGCTTAGAAATGTAATTACCCATGTTCCTGTAATGAATATCTGGGATATATTGTGTCTACTTGTGTTTCTCCACTCTTTTGTGAGTTTTGAAGACTGTTTTCTAAGATTACATTAAATGTTTTGTGAAGTTCTTCTCCAGGTTATGGAATGAAAAGAGGAATGAATAAAGATGTGGTCTGAAGTAACTTCTGATTTCTAGAGATGAGACCTTGCTATTAACAACTATTTTAACACAGCTTAGGCAGCTAAACTTGCACATATGTTTAATAATCAAAGTTATTTTATAAATATTTTAGAAACTGGTGACTAATTTGGTGGAAAATTAATTAAATTCTTGTATATTGCAGTGGCTTGGCAGCAGGAGAAGATAATGGACAGAGAGGATACATGTTGACATTTGTCATCGCTTACCTTCGGGTAGGTCAGCTTTTGTCTGTCTGCTGCAACTTCTGCTAATTCATGTAACAAAACATAGACATGTTTCTTTGAAGATGCTTGCTCTGAAATCTGAGTGCAGGCTGCTTTGGATGGTGTCTCAGAGGTTGTATCAACGCAGGATCAACCTAGAGGTTGTATCTCTTCCATTTCTGAGCAGTGATTATTCATGGAATTCCATCTGCAAGACACCATATAGACATTAATTTATATTCTTGTAAAGAATAACAATAATATTAATTTATTTTCTTCTTAAGAAAATAGCTTCTTATAAAGGGTAGGGAGATTAGATTGAAGAATCCACAGGGTGAATGAAATCAGAGGCATGGAGTGTGCTTGAAATACTCATGGGCTCACTTGTCTTTTTACTCTTCTTTGGCAATCTGCTTATGACTGGTTTAAATCAGAATTCCAGCACAAAGGACTTTTAGTTTAAACTGCTGCAGCTGTTCTTACACATTTTAGTCTTACTGTTCGAGATTTTTTTATTTTTCAGAACAATATGCACATCCTGAGTGTTTGATTTGTTGGGGACAAATCACTGAATCTCCCTTTATTTCAGCAGGCTGTGTGTAAGATGGGAAGATGTTTGTCTTTTTTCTATCTAGACAGCGATTCCATTGCACAAAAATATTTTCACTAGGTATTATACTGATGAGCACAAAAACTCTTGGCTTGGTGGTACTATAGTGATAAAAATATTTGATTAGTGTAGACATACTAACAGTCTGACAAGTTCTCTCAGTGTAGCCATGACATCAAAATGTTTGTCATCTTTAAGAGCTTCCCTATTTCCGTATTAATAATAAACTTACATCAGTGGGACGTATGGGTGTTTTTGCTAAATTAGAATTTCTGTTCTTCTGCAAACTGAAAAGTTATTCCTGATAACTGTGTAGCATACACAGGAATCCCAGATGCTGATGCTGAATGTTACTGATAATTTCCTTACTCTTTTTATTAGGACCTAGGCCTGGATTATTACGTAATAGGAGAATCATTTGAGACATCTGTTCCTTGGGATAGGTAAACTCTGATTACTCTTCAGAATTTCTTAAAACTTGATTTCATTCAAATTACATTAGTAATTTATTAGTATTATTAGTATTTCATCTTAGGTTACCTTACTGTAACAAATTTAGGATTTGAAATTGCCCTGTTGAGGAGGCAGGACATTGGTGGCAGTAATTGCAGTGGGGGATGAGCAGCCACCTGTGTGGGACCAGCAGTGTTATTTCAAAGGGATTAGTCTGTAGTGAAGGTGAAAAACATCAAGTATATTTAAGTAAATTTTTTTCTTTTTCCAGCAGTGTAGGCAAATACTGAAAAGGTAACTTCTGCCCAAGATTGAATCTTTTACCTAAGGGTATTTTACCTATTAGCTATGGTTGAGAAACATTTGACCACAACAGAATTTAATATACAAAATAATTTTGGATGCTCCAGTCCATTTGGTAAGGCTGAAATCTCTTAAATAGGATCTAAAGTGATTTGAATCACAGCTTTACAGCATTCAATGCAAAGTCTGATGACTTAAGCTGGCAACCCTATACCCTTGCTATTGAATTCAGTGGCAATTGTAAATTCCAGCCCCGGTTTGGAAATTGACACAGTGTCCTGAGAGTGTAGAAGAAATTTGAGGACAATTTTAAAGTGAAAGTGCTCTTCCTTTAGCTTTATAGATTTTTAAGCATGCTAACTTCTGAGTCACCAGTGTTTTTTGCCTCTCCCTTGTTTTAGAAGACAATGAATTTTTACTTAAAGTATTTAAGATTGTCCTCACCAAAGCAAATGCTTTGAAAACCTTTTTCTACTTTGATTCATAAGGACCATGTAACTTTCTATAAACTGATTAACTTGTTCTTGACAGGTAGCAGATACTTGAAAAAATATTTAGCTGACTTTCTTATTCACTAAATGCCTAAATCCTCTTGTGTTCTGTGAATCTTTAATGTAGTTCTAAATCTGTGTAAAACACCAAAATCTGAATTATAGCTCTGCAGACCTTTGTGGGAGAACGTGTAACTGAAGAAATGGTAATTTGAAAAACAGTGATATATTTTGGTTGCTTTAGCAATTTGTTTGCACCTGGGTCTGTCCTAGAGGCACTTAAAAAGGCAGAACAAGTATGGCTTCCAACAAGGTCTAATAGCTCATTGCCATGTTAGAATTATAGCATTTCAAGTTGGCAGAGTAGTGCCCAGCTGAAGGATCTGTAGGTTTGGCCTTGCTGCAACACAAAGGTATGGTGGTAGTACAGTTTGCCAGACCTTTGAGTTCTCAGGATTTCTTCTGTATTTGTTAACTACTTTGCCAAAACTTTGAGGCTGTTTTGCTGAGAAAATAAAGATATACAGAAGTAGGTGACCTCCTTATTTTTTTAAACACTGTTGACACTTCTTCCTTATAATGGCCCTTATAAAAAAAAGTTTTTAGGTTCTCTGTTTCAGAGTAAACTTGCTATTCAGAAGTGCAGAAAAAGCAGTGGAGTCTTGATGAGGACTATTCTTAAACAAAGGCTAAGCTAGTTAGCAGTGATTTTAGAAGGTACTCATGTTGTATTAGACTATGCTTTTTAAAAAATTTGTGAAGTATTTTTTTTTTTTAAGCTATACAAAATCAAATACTGAAATTTTATATATTAATGTGTTTCCTGTTACAGGGTTTTGGACCTTTGTAGAAATGTAAAGGAAAGGATAGTACGAGAATGCAAAGAAAAGGGTGTTCAGTTTGCTCCTCTTTCCACCTGTAGGTAAGTCATGCAATAATAGAAATAATTTTTCTTGAATCTTTGTTCAGTAAGAGATCTGGTGATGATATTACAAATACCAGTAGCCTTGACCTTCCTCTTGAACCTGCAAGTGGATTACATGGAAGAGTTGGGAGTTCAAGCCTAAGCACTTGCTTAGGTTTTAAACTCTTGCTTATATGGACAGGAGTCAATTGTAATGACTTAAGAGCTTCAACTTTCAAAGTCATAGCATTGAGCTCCTGGATTAGGAGCAAAAAGGATGAAGAAATTGAAAAGAGGCTGTCCCTTTGAATAAGATAGGAAGTAATCTTAGGAATTTTATGCTGTCAAATAGTGTTTGGCTTAACATCATAAAGCTTTGTTTGTAATGCAGTTCTCTTCAACAGGGTGACACAGACGTATGATGCAGGTGCATGTGTCTACTTCTACTTTGCCTTTAACTACAGAGGAATTAGTGATCCTATTCATGTCTATGAGCAAATTGAGGTAATGTATAAAGAAACAATAGTTTAAGGGGGGAAACCTGATGGACCTGTATTTTGTTCTGAACCTATTGGCCAAGCTTACTGAATTTTGCAGGAAAGATCTCAAGAGTTTCTAAAGCTTTGTTCATTATCAGTAATAAGAGGTACATGTTAATAGTTCATCAAGTAGAGAAAAGGCTACCAGGTGACAGTTTTAGATATCAGTACATGAATAGTTCTGACTGTGAAGTATAGAAGAACTTGACCTGGAATTTCTTGGATGGCAGAAGCTTCAAACCTCAAAAAAAACTTTAAACCTCAAATCCATGGGAAACTAGTCTTCCTTAGTTCCATTACTTACAAAACTACTACTTCTGCTTAATACTCAGTCTCTAAAATGCATGGTAAAACTGTCAAGATCATACCTTACGAATAGTGCTGCATGTAGAGAATAAGGAATGGCACTGTCTCATGCCTTTTCTGTTAGGTTGAGATAAGCATTGCTCTAAGTCCAGTCTGTTAGACCAGATGTAAGCTGCTTCAGCATTGGCCAACTGACCATACCTAGTTAGGTGAGACCTTGTCCTTGTTACCTTCAAGATGCAATTCTTAGAAGGACTATGGCCCAACTGCTTTCTGTCCTACCTTCTGGTTCCTAGCTCAAACTTCAGCACCAGAAAATTGCCAATAGGACTGTAGAGAAATAGTATTTATAACTGGGATATCATTCTTCTCATGCTTATTCTTTAGAAATTTCTCTTGAATTTGGCGAGTGGATGCCAAGTTTTATCTACAAGTTCAGAGGCTTCCATGCTGTTGCATATAGGGCACTGAAGAATGTAATACTTGAGTATTTATTTAATGACACTTTCCTATATTTCCTATATTTCTTTTATTGGAATTAGTTTGTGTGATGACCTGAATGCACATTTTCCATTGGAGTAACTAAATTTAATCTAATAAAGTGAGTTTGCTGACCAAGTGTATGTACTCTATGGCAGACTGAAAAAAAAAATCTCTTAACTGCACAGCTGCAGTTATATATGTTATTCTTAAAAGAGTACACTCTTTAGAAATGAAAACATTTAGTGCGTGGGCTTAGAAAAGCTTTCGTTGTTTACACCTTCTAAGCTCTCTAATTATTCAGAAATTAATGGCAAAGAAGATTCTACAAATTTAACATTCTTAACATAAAAAGCTAAATTCTGTTTTCTGCCACAAACTACACCCATGAAAGGATTGTCTGTTGTAAAGTTTCTCACTGCCTCAACCAGGATGATGGAAATCTGGGTTGAGCTCTGATCTGAATAAGGATCTTCACTTGCTCTGATAAGCCTGTTTTCAGGCTTCTTTTTTGAGACTTAATCATCTTCCAAATGAGCATCCCAGCCACTGGATATTTCAGTTTTGGCAACAGGAAAGTGATCCAAAATACTCTATTCTTAAATAGTACATTTGTTACAAGAGATGCCATTTGAAATGTCATAGCTTTGATGTTTAATTAGAAGACTCTTACTTACCTTTATCTGCAGGCTTGAGCTATAGTGTTTACCTATATCATGTACCCTGATTACTTCAGAAACTTTTCATATGCCTGTGTGTATGAGTGCAATAGCAAGCATTTCATGAAATCCAAAAGTCTTGTGCAGTTGCTGTTGAATGAATACCATCTCTTTCAAATTTAGAGGGCTGCTAGAGAAGAAATACTTGCCAATGGAGGAAGTCTTTCACATCACCATGGAGGTAATGTTCTCAGTCTAATGTTAGTCTCTTTGATACTGCTAAATACTCATGAGTACATAAAATAGTTTGTAGTAGCATTCTGAAAAATATTTCATGGCATTAACTGAAATTACTGGGGGAGGTCTGAGGGGGGGAAGATCTCCTGGCATTTTATCTAGAAACTTATCACTCTTTTTCCAGTTTGATCAGGTTGTCTTAAACAACTTTTACTGATCCTTGTGTAGATATATATTCAGTTACTAAAACTTCAAATGTGATTTTCAAAGTTTTAACAGTTTTGTGTCCCTTGTGGCTTTGTGAATGCTGTTTGCCCAAATTCCAGAGCACTTAGGCCAAGTGTCTGAATAAAAGAGCCAGTGACTTTGAACTGGACTATGTTGCAATCTACCATTTGTTGCACAATTGATTTTATGCAAGTGTTGACTTTACTGGCCTGCTATCTGATAAGTTCTAGTTCCCTAGTTTCCTGTCCTGGAGTTTGAAGATTGCTTGTCCTGTGTTACTACCATCTCCACAAGATATTTTATGCTTTAATATTAAGAACCAATGTCATGTATAAGCAATGCTTCCTATACCTGGTGCTTTATATATGCTTTTCCCACATACATGGGTAGTCTAATTTGATTGCATGCTTTCTATATAATGTTATAACCTTGGATGCCAGGAAGACTTGTTGTGATGTCAGTGTGATTTGTGCAGCTACCTTCTTGAAAGTGATTATTTTCATATATTTCTTCTCTGCTTTCTTGGGGCATTGCCCTGTCACAGATAAAAGAGCAAAGAAGTGTAGTGGTTTAAAACTAGAGAAAAAAATTGTAATTCTAAAAGCTCTGTGTGGGGCAAAAAACTAAAGGGCAGAAGCTGTGCTTTAAAACATGTCAGTTACCTCCTAATCTTGAAGGGAACTTAAACTTTTAACAAGGGCTGTTTTCAGGCATCTTGTTTTGTGATGGAAACTGAAATGGACTCTGCTTTAGCAGTATGCGGATATTGAAGGATATGTAGGTAATAACATGAGTGAAGAGGTTTCAGTAGTTTTGGTTTGATATGCTCTTATGGCCCCCTGATTAAATCTTGAACGTGGTGGTGTAGTGGACCTGTCAGTTCTCACACACTGGATGTGAGATTACCCCCTTGATGTACTCTCATGCCTTCCCTGCTGTGGCACTGTTTTACTGTGACTAGCATTTCATCCAACTCACTACAGTTGGAGCTTAGCACACATTTGGATGTATTTGCCCTCACCATGTAAAACCTTGCTTACCACATGTGTTAAACAAGAAAAAAAATTATATAGCATTTTCAAACCCTTGCATGCGTGAACCTTGTGACTCCACAGCTATGAAAACTGGATTTCTGTTTGACTTTGTATGCTCCTGTTGTATGCGTGACTGCCTCTGATACTGATATATATTTTCCACTTTGAGTGGTTTTGTCTGGCAGTTCATTATGTTTAATATTCAAGATTAATTTTTTTCCAGTGCTTAGTAGATGTGGTGCTGAAAATTAGCCTAATATTGTCAGTTTTATTTACTGACCTTCAAGCCTTGTAACTCTTAGCACTGACTGGTCTATTGTGTAGGGTAAGAGAAAATACTGGTGCAATTTCCTTTGGTGTTTGTCTTGTAATTGTGATTAATAACAGTTGTTTTCACTATCTGGAAACAGACAGGCTGATTTGTCTGCCTACAATCACACTGTGATAAATGGAGCTATTTTAACTCTGGGTTTGTGTATCAAAGAAAACAGATGTAGTCTGGGACTTGAGGCTATAGAAAATACAAAGCCTGCTTAAGTCAATGTTCATATACTCCTTGAGCGAAGAAATGGTCATATATGACAGTTTGAGTTGTGTAAATGTATAAATTACTTTACATCTGGAGTGGTACCAGCTGCAGGTAGGTGCACAGTGAGAACTGAAATCATGGTACTTTTAACTTCCTGAAGAGTAGCTTCAGAAGGACTTTACTGTGGATAAATCTTCCTTTCCCCACCCCCCACTACAGTAGTCACCCTGTCTTTACTGTGTCCTGCGCTCAGAAAGGGACCTTGCACATCTCCAAGCACAGCTTTGATCCTTCTTTCTGGGCACTAGGATTTAGATTGAGATTTAGATTTAGATTTGAGAGTCATGTAAGGTTGCTAGAGAGCCACAGATAGTGTTTAGAAACTTAGCATTTAAAAAGCAGCATTATGAATGGCAATTTCTTGTAGATACAAGTTTAAGTTCAAATAATTATTCTAATCATTTTTGGCAAGCCCTTAAAACACCCATATGATGTGTCACACTTGAGTTCTTTTATCAAACATGGCTTTTTTGCACACATGAAATAATGTGCTGAGGAGGCACCAGTAGGTATGACTGGTGTATAAATACAACCATAACTCCTTTGGGGTACACCATCAGAAAGGGAGAAGGTTGGATTTGTACCTGATCCCTATCATATTACCAAGCTAAGGACCCATGTAAAACTAAGCAGTGTAAAAAGTAATGACACGTTGCTTCCCTTTGAGGCCCTGTTTTAACTACAACTGGTTGCTTAAGGAAACAATTATCAGATTGTGGGATTGAGGAAAATAGCCCCATTTAGCCACTTAACATAATAGAACTCATTTTCTTCTTCCTAGACAGCTGCTTAGAATAAAGGTTAACCAGGTAGCCTGTGCTGCATAGGTTTAGCTATAGTATCAATGGCAGTTTATGTAGGAAAACAAAAAATAAGAAAAAAATCCCACAACACTAAAAGCAAAAGCAAAACTCCTAAAACAAAACAAAGGGGAAAACAGACCTTACACCTTGTTTGCATTCAATTACATATTTGACATTGCAGTTCTTTGGCATTGGGAGGCTGTGGCTTATACACTGCAATAACTAACTCAGACAAACTACAGAATCTGAAATTATAAAGGTCTTTTATGAGGGGGAGTTGAACACAAGCACATTCTTTTCTCTTCTACACAGGAGAAAAAAAAAATCTTCCCTTAGATTAAGTGTATTAGAGCTTGTTCTACTCATTAGAATGAGTTGAAACTGATACATTTGTTAGACATAGAGTAACCTCATGTGAAATAATACAATAACACAGTTGTATTTTCCTCCTTGGTCTGTTGGAAGTCTTAATAGTCATCTTCAGTACTTTTTCAAAAAAAAAAAGAAAAAAGGAAAGGACCTCCTGATTCATCACCACCAAACTTGAAAGTATTATTTCAGCTGTTAAGATACCAAGTGAAAATAGGCAAAGTGTTATGGTGGTGAGGTGTTAATTATGCAGTAGACTTGGTGTACCCTGGTCCACTATCCTCCAGTGCTGCTATGTTTTACATTACTGCACTGACCTTTCTCAGTATTGCCGAGTTCTCCCTGGAAGAGTAATAGCATGTTAAGCAGACTCTAAGGGCAGAGAGCTGCTTTCTGGAGGGACAGCTAGCTTCAAGAAGAGCAACAGCTGCATGAGCCTCATCCTTCTTAGGAGCTGTCACTGCTGCTCCTGTTGCAAAGCTGTTGTTAGGCAGGAACTGACTCTTCAAGTTGAAAGGGCTGGAGCAGGGAAAGTCCAGAGCCATGTGCAGTGCCATCAGAACCTATTCCACTGGGATCACACACTGCTATAAATCTGTTCTGCATGGCTGTAGAGTAATTCCTGAAATCAATCAGCTGCATGAAAACTTTTCTTACAGAACTGTTCATGTGTTCCCTGGTACTTCATATTCCAAAAGGGAGAAAACCAATTGCTGCCTGCTGTTTGCTCACTCCATTTGTAGCCGTCCAGATGCATTTTCAGAGATGTGCAAGTGAAAAAGGACAATGGAAAGATGAACTTTTCCAATGACACCAACATGGAGCAGCATATATCAGAGCTGGGGAAAAGTTACTTAGCCGGTTCACATAATTCTCTTTCATATGTTGACTAGAATGATAGATAAAAACCTAAAATAAAGTTGGTGTTGGACTGTCTTTGGAGTTGCTACTGAACAAGCTCCTTGGCTTTCTGATCTGAAGTACCTTGTGAGAAGTAGGCTCCCTGCCATGCTGTGGGGCTGGTGCTCAGTGTAACAGGCTGGGGTTCAGAATGGAGGTTTCTGGCTTCCTAGCAGTGAATGTTTTAAGGCACTATTGGACTGCTCAGCACACCTCAGGACCAGGTCACTTGCTACCTGTGAAACCTGAAGACTGATTCTCTTGTACCTCATCTTGGATACATAAGATCAGTGAATCACAGAATGGGTAGGGTTGCAAGGGGCCACAATGGGTCATTTCATCCAATTTCCCTGCTCAGACAGGGCCATCCTAGAGCACCATTGCACAGGGCAGCATCCAAAAGGTTCTTGAATACCTCCACTCCCTCTCTGGGCAATCTGTTCCAGTGCTTGGGCACCTGAACAGTAAATAAATTATTCCTTATGCTTAGATGGGATTTCTTCTGCCTGTTGCCTCTTGGACTTCTGCTTGGCACCACCAAGCAGAGCCTGGCTCCATCTTCTTTACAGATGCAAGATTAAGTGTCTTCAGAGGGAGAAGATGCAAGAAGGAAGGGCTGTGTGTGTTTCCAGGATTGTGCATGTGATGGTGTGTATGGTTGAGTGGACAAGTAGTAACTTGCTTGCTAAGCTACTACAAACACATTGTTAATAATGTTGTTATGTAGCATATAGAATCAGGTGACTTTGATCTCATTTTTTAATTATGAAATTACCTACTGTAAGTGGTAGATGTTTGTATCTGTTCTGGTTTTGTGCACTGTCTCCTGTCAGTTCCAGACAGATGCCATCATGTAGGGCTAAAACTGAAAAGTCTACTTTCTCTAGGCTGGAAATGGGAAGTTGGTTTTCTGTAGTCTGTGATAAGATGAGATCTTGTTGGTGGGAAGTTAAGGCTTCCTTGAGCACAAAGCTGTTCTTTAGCTAGGCTTAGAGTGGAGGTAGGCAACTGTCACTTAGAATTATTTTTATGTTCACACTAACATCTTTAACTATTATGGCATTTTCTTCCTCTTTTCCTTTTCTCATCCTTGAAGCCATTTGAGTTGTGCTGTGGAGAAGCACCAGAAAATGTATAGCAAAGCACTAACCTGAAGTGAAACTGTATATAAATGACCTAAGTGCTGCTCTTATTTTCACAGAACCTTTCCTTCACTTGGTCTGTTTTCCATTTTATCTGATGAACCAGCTTAGAATTAGGAGAGAGTGCTTTAAGGCTTTTTAATTCTGATGTGAAAACTTGAGTAGTTGAAAATTCCATGTATGCTTTATTGACATGAACAGTAGGAGCAGGGAATCAACATCGCTGTTACCAAGGGGTTAAAATCTTTTTGTTGAGCATGTTTGTGAAGGACTGCTGGTGACTGTAGTACAGCTTTTTTTGTTTCCAGTTCACTAATCAGATGTATGTTAGATTTATTATTGCAAAAGTATAAACCATAGAAAATTTGACAAGATAGATGTGTAAATTATCACTTTGACAGAACTAATGATGCACTCCAAGCACCTTCTGTTTTCCAGCACTTGGTGAGCGACTTCATTAAATATGCAACGACTGTTTGGTGCTGCTCAGACAGTAGTTCAGTTCCTTGTGGAATTGCATTATTACTGGAGGTGTAAAAGAGGCAGGCATGCTAGCTGTTGGGCATCCTGCTGTGATTCTAATGTGCTCCATCTTGTTGGAGCAGTTGTTTGCAGTCTTTTCAGGACAATTACATCCATAACCACAGAACACATTCACTGAAACTATATTACAGATAACAGTTGAGAATAGTAATGACTGTTCTTCAGCTGCTTGTGTAAGAGCCAGTGTGAGTGACTTGAGGGGATGGTCAAGCCACATCCACAATTCAGGTGTTTTGTAGCAGTATTAAAGTTTTAACAGATTAAATTTGGCCACATCAGTGTGCTCAGACAGTCACATTGTAGTGACAGTATATTCACAGATGGAGATTCTTTCTTGAGCTGGGGCTGCAAAATACAGCCAGGGCTCGTACCACATGACAAATTCTTTTTGTCCTTCAGTTGTGATCTTTGATCTTGACACACATGCTGCTAATAGTCATTTCCTAGCAAACTGCAGGTTTCATTCTGTCTCACATTATTTGCTTTTTCTGTTGGCATTGTGACTGGCTCATATTCCTTAAGGTATAAACAAATATACTCTGTTCTCCAGAGGTGTCCCTGTAATTTATTATTCTGATGACAGTTTGATGGCTACCCTGAAACAGGGCACAAAAGATAGCTTGAATTCAGATTCAGATACTCTTAAAGCTTCCGTCTCTCAAACCTTTACTATGTCTTTTCATACTAACAAATGGATTGTGTTTCAGGCTGGAAAATTTAATGCTAAAGTGTGTTTAATGAAAAAAATGTCCTCAGTTTTGAATGATCTGTTAATCAGAGTTGATGATTTGGTTAATTAGCATGTGAACACTTGGCCATTTAACAGGACTATTGTGAGAATTTATTGAAATGAGTTCTTAAAAGATTGTTTCAGCTTTGTTTGTATTTGGTGTATGTTGTGAATAGCCATTTTTACATGGGAAACAAAGCTCTTGTGTAATGCCACTGAGCAATTATCAGCCAGCATAGAAGTTTTTAAATTCAATATTAAGCCTTCTTCATATAAAGATTTTTTTGCTGTTTAAACCAATGCTGGTTTAAGCTTGATTATCGAGTTATGTTTTCACTTTAAGTAATCAAAAAATGTGAGGTTCTGCTTTACAGTAATCTCGTCTACAGTTTACAACTTAAAATTAGTTTGTGGCTTTTTAAAACTTACTACTGATTCCTTGTCTTAATAGAACATGTGATTTCAGCCTAAGCTTCATCTAAATTTCATCGTTTCTAAAGAAAGTAGACAGTGTGGAACACAGTCTTCCTCTGGGAGTATGCTGAGCTTAATGAGCTTGATAGTCTGGTGGGCTCAATAAATCAAATAAAGCAAAACATTTCTCATTTTTGAATAAAAGCATTTATCACACAGTGTTTATTCATTCATGGTCACAAGATTGATTGGCTCCTAGAATCCTGCCATATATTGAAACACTTTGTTTTTGTTTTTCCAGTAGGCAAATTGCGGAAGCGCTGGATGAAGGAGAGCATCTCTGATGTTGGCTTGGGAATGCTGAGATCTGTTAAAGAATATGTGGACCCCAATAACATCTTTGGAAACAAAAATCTTTTATAAAGCCCTGCACAAATGATGTACTAAAAATTAAAAATTACTGTTGAAATTCCTCCACTTTCATTGTATTGATATCCCAGTAATCAAATATAACATAGACTAAACTTTCAAAACTAGTAACTTACGTTGATTTTTGCTACTCCCTTCCCCCTTCCCCCAATAAAGTGTAAACATCACTGTTAATGTTTATGGACTTTTACTTAACAATGTTCCAACCTACTGGGCACAAAGTACTAACCAGGAAATGCAAATTTGGGTTTCCAAGTTGGGCTAGGCAGCACAGCTGACAGTATTTTCAGTGCTGGATACTGCCAGATGTTTCTTACTTAAAGCATCCCCCACCAGGAGGACAAAGACTGACAACAGTGTTTTCTACAGATGCAGCTGCACAGCCCAGCCTCTTGCTAAAGGAAAGCTGCTGAGACAGATGAGAGAACACCAAGGAGTACCTCCCTGTACTGCATTAAGTATGTAACAGACTTGTAACCAGCAAGTACTTAGAGTATAAATATAGGCTTTCATCAAAAGAGACAGTGTAAGTCAAACTACTAAAAATTCAGTAGTCTGTCACTGTAATACTACTGGAAAATCTTACACAATCGAGCTGTTCTGAGTTGTATTTGCATTGCTGGGATAATCTTAAATTAATTGTAGGTCAGTCACTAAGTTTTGTACAATGGACATTTCTCACTGTATGTTGAAAACAGGTTTGTAACAAAATTTTGTGTTCATCTGTACTTCAGTCCTAGTGTGTATGGGTTTTGTTCCCGTTGTTTGTTTTGCACAGATGCAAAATATCTTTTTCAGTTACTCAGATGAAACTGCCCAGCACTGTCTTTTGAAACAGTCACAACAGTTTAATAAAACACTTAAATGGACAACCTACTGTCATCCTGGAAGTGAGATTTCCCATTTAAGTTTTGTACAGTTTCCTATGGCCTTTATGAATCATTTATTTACTTCACAAGTAGCCACTATTTTAATTGTCCATTGAAGTTTATGAAAATGAAATATTTTCTTGATCAGTATCATGTGAGAGTAAGCATTTTTACATTGAAACTTGAATCGTAATCAGTAAAATAAACAAAATATTTGTCAATACTCATGATCCATTTTTAAGGTGGGTTCTTTCTTAAAGCAAATTATCCAACTTTTTGATAATTAATGTATATGCATAAGATAGAAAAAATACAGACTATCCTTTGAGGACACTGTCTCTAGTCAACTGCTTCAGAGCTCTGTAGTGTCAGTTTGGACACCTTTTGTATTGGTAGTGCCCTTAATGAGGAGAAAATTATAAATTGCATTTTTGTTTTTAAACTATTTTAGAATACTCTCTAATTAACTTTCAGTTTTGGAAATATACCAAAAAGAATATAAAATGCTTGAAAAGATACTGCATATCAGACAACTCTGAACTTGTTTTAAGATTAATTTCAATGCTACAGTTCGATGATTGAAAAACATGGACACTCAGACCATAACTTTAAACTGCATGCTGTCAAGGTAATTAAAGAAAACTTTTTTATGATCTGCTGGTCGTAAGACAGAATGTTCATGTGATATTGTTAATGCAGCTGGAATTATTTTGAATGGTCTTTATTTCACAACATTTCAGTATAAAAATCTATTCTTTTTCCTTGTCCCCGGAGTTGGTATTTCAGCAGTAACCAAAACAGTAGGGGTAGTCTGTTGTGGGAAACTGAGCCTTTGCACTGTGGTTAAGTGTTCCTTATGTGCACAGAGGTGTCTGGGGGAGTGGCTCTGTGCATGGCCGTGCAGGGACTGCCTCACCTCCGCTGCTCTGCCCGTGGGCACTCCCTGGCCACGGCTGGCCTCTGCTCCTGACTTGTGCCACTCCCCAGTGGAGACTCTTCTAGGAGCTGGTAAATATGAAGGGTGTTTATGTGCCTCAATGAAAGTTTGTGTAACTATGAAGAATTAATTTTGAAGGAAAGCATGTGAAGCTTTTTTGCAGAATGACAGCACAGAGTAGAACAAGTAGTTATAGCTTAGTAATACTGTTCTCTTAAGATTTTGACTACAGTACAACACAGCTCTGCAACATCCTTCCCATTTTTTAATTTTCTGACTATGGTTTCCTCCTCCTTTTTTGTATTGTAAGTACACAGGTAAAAAACTCCTTACACTCTCTAACCTTTACATAGCCACTGACTTCTGAAGTGATTTAAAATGCAGTAAAGATTTTTACTGCATGTCAATTGTCCTATGGGAAGGTGAAATAACAGGCTACAAGGGTCCCAAATCACTGTCACTGGATATTACTGAGAAAGAAATTAACATCAAATGTAATGAGTATTGCTGTCTTCCTAAATATTATCTTATGAACTGGTCAGAGCTTAGTTGAAACTGCAGTTGAAACATACGTATTACTGTCTTTAATTTCACATTGCTAATGAAAATAGAAAAAAATGGAATGCAAGTTCAGAAGACCTAGATAGAGATCATTCACCATTTAAAGGAAATCTTACTGTCTCTAATACTGTAGTCTTCTACCACTCTTCCTTCTGTATGCTCTACTTTCTTTCTACAGACTTCACTTCTTGTAGCTGCAGCCTGTTCAGAAATGGAGTTTGATCCATGCAGATTAGAAGTGCTGGTGCATAACATAACTTTTGCATTTGCTTGAGTATTCTGGCCATACATAAGTTACAAGCAGTTTTAATTAAGCTTGTAATGACTTCCAATTACACAGTTTCTGCTCCCTTTGAAGGAGGAAAGGTACAGAGGGTGACTGTGGCTTGACTGTAAAATATGTTTACATTAGAGAGACCTTTATAAAAGTTTGGAGGGAAAAGAAGCAAATCTGTTAAAAGCTGATCCAGGATCTAAATCTTACAGTCAAAGAAAAACATGTCTTGATTTGACTTACATTACAGTGGTTAAGTTAGAGATGTCATCTTTGCCTTACAGCTGTGAACAGAGGCCAGGCCAAATAGTTCTTCCGTAGCAATGTTAATTAACTGAAACCAATTTCAAAGGCAGGGATACATTAGCACTGAAATCCAGAAAACACAAATTGCTTCTCTGTCTTGGAAATGTATGTTTATCAAGGTTGTAATTTAATTTTCTGAAAATAAAGCCAAACAGTGTTTGTCATTTTAGTGTGAGATTAACTGTAAAGCTTCAGTTGTAATGTTAAGAGATTACAGAACCTTATATTATTAATAAAAAGAAAATCAGCCTAAACCAGTATGTGTTTTTTGTGATGAAACTAAACAAATATATTCTACTAACTTGTCATATTACTTCATTTTAATTTGGTGATGAACTCTTACCTAAGGAAAACTATTAGGAAAGCTTTGGCATGTGCTGGGAGAGAAGAGACTGAATTTATAAATCTATGCTAATAGGAGCTGTGTTTTTGTGTAACGGGAAAGACAGAATTTCAGGGAAGGAAGGGCAAAACAGCACCAGGCTATTTGGTTCAGAATCTCACCTCTTTGGTGAGGGCAGGATGGGGACCATGTTCAGCTGCTATTTGAAAGCTCTTTCGATATAAGACAGAAGCAAACCTTGTCTTACTTAGCTTCCCCATATTTCAAAGCCCTGTTGTATTGAGCTGTTGCAATAGGTAAGTCATTTCCTGCTGCTGGGCCCATCTCTCATGTAACCTCCTTGTTACAGGTCCTGAATCTGTTAAAGTTCTGCATGCAGCAATGCATCACATGTGGGCAGAAGCAATATTTCTCAGTTTCCTGCATCATTGCTATAAAGACTTTGTGCCTTTTAAACCAAACTTGCTGAAATCACACGTTGCTTTTAAGAAATGTTGCGTTGTCTTGTGTTAGCAACGTTATTCAGTCTTAACACATTGCTCAAAACCTGCAAAAGTCAAAGTGTGCAGGGGACAGAAGAACTAAGGACATGGTTCACCATGTTGAACTATGACAATTGCTCAATATGATCCAATTTTTTGTGTATGCTTGCTCACAGGAAGGAGACTGCCTCGTCATCAAGCATTTGTGTTTTTCTTCTATTACCAGTATTAAAATGCAGTATTTTTACTTGGATCCAGTGAGTCTCAATCTGAAGGAGATTTTAGATGATGATATACTTGTCTCAGGATGACAGCCAGACCCCATCAGTGTTCTCTTTGTTTGAAATACATAAATTTTATAAGAAGTTGGATCCAAACTCACAGCTGTGTAAATACTACAGGCTCACTGTTTATGGTTTTATAGTCCCAACACTGACTTTGAATTCCACATTACCTTTAACATAAATTGATGTCTTTCCTCAGTCTCTCTATGGAGACCAGAATTGGCAGGTGGCTGCTTTTTTCATTGTCAGCTTTAAGGTCTGCTTTGCTCAAAGGGCAGAGGTGGTCAAAAATACTGTTCAAAGATGTTTGCTGTGCTGTCTCTGAAAATTACTAGTGCTGTTAGTTTGAAATTAGGGATTCCATTTCAAAAATGGGGCTACAATATTTTAAATTGTACTGTTATTTGCACTATTTAACAATACAAATTGCAATAATATGTACCTTTACTGAAATGCTGTGAAATGTTTCATTTATGAATTTGTTTTTGCACTTTGGAAAAACAAAACATTGATTTTTTAAAGGGAAACTTTATGAATCTTTCATTTTGATTCAGAATAAATCTAAATTTCAATTGACTGTTCATAATTTCCAGTATAACATTGATATCTGAGTAGCACTCTGCCTGTTACCACCTTCATGGTAGTGGTAATGTAGTAGTATTTTCTCCCCCCAAAATGGGGACCATAGCAGCTTCTAAATAATGTATTTGTTGTAGTACTGCAAAGTATCATAGCAGCCTTCTAAAGGATAAAACAGAAGTGTTGACCACAGCAGTGGATTTGTGTGTGTGCTAAAAGATGATGGACTAAATTCAATTATGTGATTCTAATCATGTAAAGTTTAAGCTGATGCTTCTAAAACTTCAGATCAAATTAGGAAATAAATGAAAAAATGTTTTTGTTTAGAAATTATACTTAAAAACTCTATTTTTAAATTATGAAGAATGTAAAATGATTGTCCCAGCTCTGCTGTTCAATATCATCTGGCTTGTCTGAGTGTGGCTGACTTCCCACAAAGCTTCTGTACAGCAAAATATAAAATGGATGGTGTCCAGACAGGGTCATGATACAGCTGCTCCCATTTCAGGCTGCTGGAAGGGCTTGGCTCTGTTCCCATGAGTGACACGGACACTGAGCGTGTGGCATCATCCGGCACTGCCTTTGCATCAGTCAGTGCTGGCTCACCCCCACGATACCCAAAGCATTTCAAAGGCAGGGAATATCACTGATGTTATGTACTCAGATTAAATAGAATGCACTTTATGCTTTCAGTTCAGCATAAAAGGGCAACTTGGTAAGTTCAGTTCTTGACTGGACTCAGTCCTGAGGCTGTGGTGGTAATGAGAAGGTGCAAACCCAGGCTGACCTTCCTCGCTCACAGCCCGTGGCAGCAGCACTGTTTCCTGTCTCGCTCTGTTCCTGCCACCGCAGAGCAGGAAATCCTGACTGCCCAGAGGCACGGCTTAAAAACCCTTCTGAAACATGAAGTGACACACATGCTCACATAGCAAATACATAGCAGCTGGGTAAATACATCTAGAGATGAGGCCATAAAAGCTGGTTATTAAGGAAAGTAAATCTGGCTAATGTTAGAAAGCAAGATGTGGGTGAGCTGAATGCGATACTTTGGTAAGTGGGTAAGCCACAAGGCAAATTTACCTTCTTAGTACTGTTGCTTCTAGAAGTACAGGGAAACACTGTTCTTTCAGTCAAGCTTTTTTTTTTTAATTTAAGATTTTCATTAAAAAATGAAGATTTTGTCATTCTCTGTTCAGGCTTGTTATGCCTAAATTCGCTGTTCAGGTGTGTTATGCCTAAATTCTCCATTGTGCTCAGTTTTACAGGTCAGCACATTCTAGTGCAGGAAGATGAAGAAAAGAAGCCAATGGCCTCCTTGAAATTGTGCTCATTGGAGCTCAGTTAATTCATGCAGAGGTATCTCAAAGTTAGGGACTGTGACTGGTAGCCTTCTCCTAAAGAGGTGAGATCCCTTTAAAGCATTAAAAACAGTCTGCAGAGAACAAAAAGAAGCTGTGAAAAGGGACTGGGGAGAGACAAAGCCAAAGAGAAAAGATGTTGGAGGATGTTGCTGGAGCTTTACAAGGGAGGAGTAGTCCTTGTTGTTATCCAGCTTGTGGCTGAGGGTGCTGGGTTTACTGTTTCACACGGAGGAGATGAGTGGCAGCTGCCCAAGGGGCAGTGGAAAAAGGCTCTCAAGGAGGTCCTTACTCCTGTGCAGTGCAGAGGTTTAGCATCACACCCTGGAACACAGAGACTGTCCCTCTGCAAAGCTTCAGCAAGGCAGCACAGCCCCCCAGCACGCTTCATAAAAACTTCTTGGTACAACTTCACCTGGCTGTTGCATGACTTACTGCTAATGAAATCATGACCTGGAAGCAAAGAGAATTGCTAATGAGGAAAACAGAGCAAGGGCAGTGCAAGCCAGTGTCTTCTGGGTATGGCTAAATTACAGTGAAATGAACATCTGGCAGCAAGAGCCAGGCAGAAGGGACCTGGTTGCTATAGAGAAATGATAAATTTCAAATGGTAGCAAATCTGCTGCCTTGGCTACAATTTAGTGCTTTTTTTAAGGCTGATGAGAGGGAATCACTATTTCTTCATTTGTAGGCCTGTGTGCTGCTCTGCACACACAAATAAAACATAATTTTATTTCCTGTTCTTTTCAGTAGTTCATGGAAGACTCCCATGCATATCAGGGCTCCAGTAGGTGTTTACAGCTGAGCCTTTGTGGGCTGCCTGCTCAGCCATGCTTCAGTGCTTTGGGTCCTTCCTCCTCACCTCTGTCACTGCATGATTTACACTACTAAAACCAAAATTATCCTTGTTGCTCTTGCAGAAAACATAGGCTGATTTTCCCTTCCAAAAACAAATGAAGAAAGAAGAGCAATAGGATCGCTTTAGTTTTCTTTTGTTTAAAACCATGTGCTGATATGCTACAGCTGCAGACCAGTCAGAGCAAAGTTAAAACCATCTGTGAGTAGTTGGGTAGGGAACCTGGTGAGTGCCACATTAGTGACGAGTTAAAGACCATCAGCAGCCAGAGCACAAGTGCCCATCACTGGAGTTAATGCAGATTCCCTGAGAGGGAGCTGAGCAGGTTTAGGAACACAGGGACTAGTGTTCAGAAGCAGTTGTGTTTGCGTCTCTTTCTTGCTGCATGCAGAATCTTGGCATCTCACATCGTAAGTGTGATGTTGTGCCTCTACTGCGGGTCTGAAGGATGGGATTTGCTCATGGCTTGCACATAAACTCTTCAGAAACAGGATGTTTGTGTGTGCCGACTTCCCAGGAAGGTGGGCAGTCGTGTGCCGAGACAGCAGAGGTTTGCTGATCTCCTGCCAGGCTGGGCTGTGCGGGTGTCTGACACACTTTAATTGTCTCGCAAGGGCTGTTTACGTTTTTTGCATCTGCAAACTCCTGCCATTTTATTCCAAATACACTTCTCTTGCTCCGGCTGTGTGTACTCTATCCTGAGAGAGGCAGCTTTGTCCTTAGGTGATTTCCAGCCCTACCCAAGCCAGTCTCACCCGCCTGGGCCATGGCACGCTCGCCACACCACCCGTGCCCGGCCTGGCAGCCAGCGGGGGACACTCAGCTCCTTCCTCCGCCAGGGCTGGTTAAACAGAGGAGGAGGAGGAGGAGGAGGTCAGAAATCGCTGCGGTTTGAAAGGCGGTTTGGCCCTTTCCCACCGATGCATGCCCATCCCTGATGACAGTAACAGGTCTCAGCTGTGCGCTGGTGCCCGCCCGGGGCTGGTGGCGGTTCGGGCCCCACTCGGGCCGTGTGAGGGGCGGCCCCGGCCCGGATCCGCGGTTCGCCAGAGCAGCGCTGCCGATCTCAGCGAGCAGGGCCGGCCGGCACTCCTTCCACAGGTAAGAGAACATGCTTATGAGGATGCTGGTGATAGTTTTGCCTCCATGGCCGCGTATTGGCAGTAACTCGTGGGCTTGAGGCCGATGGCAGGTGCGGGCCGGGGATGGAGGTCGGCGGCGCGGCCGCTCGTGGCTGGACAGGGTGCCTTGAGGATGCCCTGCGGTCCAGGAGGCTCGGAGGCGATGGCAGAGCAGCGAGGGCTCCCCTCCCCGGGCCAAGATGAAGCTGCATGAGGCAGCGCCTCGGAAAGGGACTGCGGGGGCTCCTTGTTCCAGGCTGGGAGAGCGGGGAGCCCTGAGCGTGGCTGTGCGCGGCCCGGCCTCCCCCAGGTGCGGCCCCGGGCATCTCTCGGCCTTTGCTTGTGTTTCAGTGAGGCAGCATTTAAATGGGAGAGTGACCTGGGAGTCTCCAATGGCTTAAAGAGGAAATTTCACTTGTGTGCAGTTGTGTTAGTTACTTCTGATATCATTCAGCAAGTCATGTTGTGCCCTTGTTTGCAAGCAGCCAGCCCGTATGTATCCAACCTGGCTTTGTTAATACGTGTTGTTGAATGAGCTTGAGGTCAGCAACTGCTCAGCTGTGGAGCAAGGTGGGTAACTGATATTTGCCTTTGTGCTCTGAAATCACTTGGCAATTTTCAGTTAAAAGAAGGATAATTCAAATTTTGCTCGTTATGCTGAGGCTTCTGAAAGCAGGAGGCTTCCCTGGTGCTGGTGGGGGTCACTTGTGTGTTATGAGCTCTGGGTCTGGCCTGTTGTCTGCCACTGCTGTTGACTTTGAAATGTGACTGTGAAATGTTGATGCATTTGTGTAAGAGTTTCAGGTGTGAAAAATGGCTCCATTTCCATTTGCTACTATTTCAAAACAATACATATGAAAAAATGAAAGACAAAAACATTCCTCTACAGTGGAAGCTGCAATTGAGTTTTCTTTTAACCACTGTATTACAGTGACTCGAGTATAACCTGTCTGTAAAACTCCCCAGCTGCTCTAGCTCTTTTCCTGTCAGAGGGCTGGCCATAGAATAAATTAAGAGTATAGACCTGAAACCAAGATGTGAAATTAAACTTTTATTAAAGTAAATCAGGTCCTGGATTTATTTTAAAGAGCGAGGCCATAAAAGTGAACGTATAAAAATTGCAATTTAAAATAATGTACATTCTTTTTATGTCATTTCTCTGTTTTCAATTTTATTGGTACAACCGAGTTATATTTACTGAAGTTGCATACCAGTGTTTTTCCAACTGTGATGGTGGCTTGTGCGTTTGATGACTTTCACTTCTGGGATGCCATGGAGAAAGGAGGGGAGATTTAGTGGAAAAGGGAAACCACAGAGAGCTCATTACAGCTCCTTGGTCTGCCACCACCTGGCACCGGTGCAATGCAGGGTAGCCCAGCAGTCTCCTTATTTCACCCCAGGGAAGCCAAGTGGGCCGAGTGTCCCACACCTCCCCGGCCTCCCCAGCCCTCAAGAGGAGGCAGCTGCCTCAGCTGTGCAATCTCCACCTCTGGCCTGCAGATCAGTGGGGGCCCAGCCCCCTCCAGGTGTTCTGCACATGGCACAGGGGCAGGAGGAGAAAAGGGACAGCTGCATGGGCAAGGATGCTGTCTGCTGGCCCTGGGGCTGTTTAACTATTGGACAATCAAATCTCCTTAGTTAAATACTGACAGTGTCCAGAGCACAGTTTCTCTGTACTTCAATTGCAGCAGGAGTGATTTGGGTTCTGTTGGCCTGCTTTACCTGTTGATGTCATCAGTGCATCTTGCTGAACTTCTCTGAAGGGGAAGCCTTCCCTTTTGCTTCAGGACCTGCTGGGGGACTGAGGGAGAATCCTCATTTCCTTTCTGGGTTCTTCTGAATGTATTATCTTTGCACTGAAGAAACTGTAATTCCTGTAAAAGGGCATTTCCCAGTGTTTTCTGTGAGGAAAGCTGGAGGACAGGGAGGAGCAGGTGTGGGAGTGGGCAGGATGCACCTTGTACCCAAAAAGGATGTTGTGTTTGCCATGGATGCAAGAGGAGGAACCATCTGGGTGGAACAGCAAAACTACTTCAGAAAGTGTTTAGCTCTGTTTGCTTCATTTACTTACTCTCTGTCTCCACCCCATTTATTTGTAGGACTGTGGGCTCAGTCCTGCAATTACCAAGCCCCTACAATTACCATTGTTTTTGACGACACAGTAATTGTAAAGGATCAAGCCCACACATCAGAACCAGTCCAAAAGGTGACTCTGCATCTCGAGTGGTGCCATCTGCAGGTGGCTAGCAAGGTTAGTCACCTCCTTCATAGGTACAAGTGTTGCTTTCAAGCACAAAAATAAAATTTTCACTTCTTTGCAACTGAATATTGCCCCAAAGTCCGAGCAATGTGTTTTGAAGTCTCAGATGAGGTTTGCGCAGTGTGGATATAGCACTGCACTCTTCTGAGTTTGCTGTGCAGGTTATGCCATTCTCCTTTGGATGACAGGGACATTGGCTGGGTATACAAGGGCAAGGTCATGTAGATGTTCCCATGCAGAACAACATCTTCCTTTGTTATTGGTTCTTTTGGCATTTAATAAATTCAAAGAAAGCAATTTATCTGTTTTGACCAGCTTATAAAGCTGCAGAGACATAGTTTAGGTTATTTCAACTGGAAAAATTGAGATATATAATAAAGTGTCCTGAGTAAGAACTGTCTACTCTGGAGCACTCAGGATTCATCAGCTGGAAAACAAACCCATGTAGGCTCTTCTCCCCTCAGATCTGGGATAAACTGTGTACTTTGTGGTGTTCTTAATTCACATCAAGGTAGTTTACACAGAGATATTAACTCTGTATAAGTAAATTAGAGAATTCATTACAACATAATTGATGCATTACTGAAGATCATCTGTATTAATTCTCTGTGTGGATAAAATACTAAATCATCTATTCTGGAGCTATTGCTTCTCAAAAATTGTAAAGTCCAGCACCAGCCTATAAAGTTCACATTCCCCTCTGCATTTAAAAATGGGCAAAGTTTTTATTTTGATGACTGGATCCCATTTTTACTTGCCCCATTGCCACCATCCTCTGGCCCTTGTGTTTTGGAATGGGAGAGATAAAAAGGATTTGTGGGCTGCAACACTGGGGCAGAAGAAAGGGGGCTAAAGCTCTTGTGGTTTCTCTGCTGTTACCAGTGTATTGCCATCTGGAAATCACCGAGGGAGCCTGGTAATTCAATTTTATTACTGTATATTTTAAAGGCTGTCAAAAAAGCTCAGGGCTTTGGCACAGGTCTTCATTTTAGTTTAGTCTAAATCAAAATAAATAATAAAATCCTCATGAAGATGTACAGGCACTGTGAGATACTTATCCAACCTGACACAATGAAAAAATAAACTAATAATGTTTTATAGGCTCATGAAAAAAATATTTACTTACCTCATATGACTATGCCAATAAAGTTTTAAACAGATTAAAAGCTAAGACAGATGCCAATGGTCATACCATATGAAAAAAAAAAAAAGAAGGAAAGGCAATTATGTCAAATTTAAGCTCACTAAATCTGATTTAAACATATTGATCTCTAAGTGTGACATATCCTTGATTCTCTTATAAGAGCGAGAAATTTTGGTATATGTTTGGCAAATCTCTTGAGACAGCTGAAGAAAACTGGTGCAAATGTAGACTGGGTAAGATTTTGAACTGGAATATGTGGTTTGGGAATCTAACTTGAAATTGGGCTGTTTTGGACTGTGCATTTCCCTTGCTGAAGGCACGTGAGATGGCAGTGGCTGTGAGGGTGAGGTGTGCAGGGACACGGGGCACTCACACAGCACATGAGCCCAGCTGCAGGTGAGTGCCATGCTGAGCACAGCGACACCAAGGTGTTCAGGTATTCAAAGTGTTTGCCCTGGGAGTAGAAATGTCCAGGAAAACTGGGGGACACCAGCAAACTCTCTGCCTGGCACAGTATTACAGAATCGATGAGGTTGGAAAAGACCTCAGAGATTGAGTCCAGCCTGTGACCAAACACCACTCTGTCAGCTACACCATGGCACTGAGTGCCACATCCAGTCTTTCTTAAACACCTCCAGTGATGGTGACTTGGCCACCTTCCCAGGCAGCCCATTCCACTGTCTAACCACCTTTTCTGTGAAGAATTTCTTCCTAAAGTCCAGCCTAAACCTCCCACAGCTGAAGCCCATGTTCTGTCACTGTTTGCCTGGGAGAAGAGCCTGACCCCACCTGGCTACAGCCTCCTTCCAGGGAGTTGTAGAGAGTGGTAAGGTCATCCCTGAGCCTCCTCCAGGGTTCTAAGGAACCCCAGCTCCCTCAGCTGCTCCTCACAGGACTTGTGCTCCACGTCCTTCATCAGCTTTGTTGTCTTTCTCTGGACAAAGTCACTAAGTCCATGCTGCCAGAAACAGCCAGTTTGGGTTGTGGATGTGTTTCTTAGATGGGAAGTTCTTTTGGCACGGAGCTGCACCTCTGCTGTGATTTGTATCCCCTGCTAAAAAACAGACTGTTAGCTCTGAGACTAGGAAACTTTGGAATCAAAATGTACCTCATGGATAGCTCCATAATGGAAACACATTTCTGAGGTGGAAAATTTTCCCCCCTTTTTTGTTCCATTTTAATTTAGACCAGCAAACCAGCTTGTAAAACAATGTGTAAAAAATTGCCTAACATATTTCTACACATAGGACATCTGTAGCTGGATTTTATGATTTTTTAAATCAGATTTGAAACTATCCAATCGGCCATGAGTGTGATTGAGATTACCTGCTATGCAAAATGACTGCTTTCAGAAAAGAGTGCTGACCAAAGCTCAGCAAGAATAAAGGGTGTGAGCTCTGTTACGTGATATATGTCTATTGTGAAGTGCTGCTGTTTATTTTTTAACTTCTTTCCTTAAAGAAACGAATGATATACCCCAGAATCACAACATATACCAACATACTTCAAACCAATGCATTGAGCAGTGTCTGGAGTAAAGTCCTGCTTGCTGGGCTCTGGGCCACTCCTATGGGTCTGTACAGGGGGGTTGAGGGTGGCATGTGAGCCTCTCAGGCTTCCCCTTCCTTCACATGCATATATCTATTTTCCAATGCCCCACCCTGGACTAAAATGGGTATTTCTGGTCCCTTTCTCAGGCATGTCCTTTCCTGCAAGTGCTACATGACTTTGTAGTATGGCCTGTTTGCTTCCTGAGCTGCTTTTAGACAATCTCCACCTTTTTTATCAATTGGAGCTACAGGAAAAGGTGTCTCAAGGCTCAGTGGCAGAGCAAGCAATCCCCTTCCCTAGCACTGGAACTCAGCACTCCCTGACTGCTAAAGCTGCAGCTGTCTCCCACCAGCCATGCTGGAATAACAGGCTGGATGAGCGAGTCTCTCTCCTCTGTCTTCTCCAGTGCTGGCCAAAAGCAGTCTGAAAATACAGTAAATCTTTATTTAACTCTAGCTCAAGATCATATTATGATTTCAGAGAAAGTTTAGTGCCTCCTAAAGCCAGGTTTGATTGCTGAGAGGAAAGATGTTGAACAACAACTGCAAAATGGAGTGTTTACTCAGAATTGATGGACTTCTCTGATCTTAAAAAGCATTTCCTATTGCCACCATGCAGCAGGCAAAGATTAGTCCAAATATTTCAGTTTTCTGAAATTGGTTTAAGGTGCTTCATATTAACACAAAAATTTTAAAGACAATTAGCAAGCTGCTTTATTTGATTTTGGTTTGGTTTTTAAATAAATGCATTTCAATATCCTTATCTTTTTTCCCATAACTTGCCTGCTATATAGCAATCATAACATGTCATGGGAAAAACTGATGACTCCTGATGCCAGTGTACCCTAGAAAAGTGCCAGCTGTGGCTGGCAAGCTTCAGTCAGCTCTGTTACAGAGGCTGTTGTGGTCAGGAGGAACTCTAGTCAGACAGGAAGGTTCCCAGTTAATTTAACCTTTGGGCTTTCTGGAGGCATAACAACAGTATTTATTACTGCTTTTTGTCTTTAATGGCCTTACTAAAGGCCAGCAGCTCCTCAGATGTTTGGTGGGCCCCTAGCCCAGTTGTGAGTAATGAACTGTCCCTGACAAACTGTGATGTGAATTGAGCCCACACAGGGCAGTTTGCTGTAAACAGAAATTCACTGGCTCCCCTTTTGACAGGTATCTTTATCTCTCTCACAGACTTAGCCAAAGGATCTGCTCCAAAGATCTCAAAACTCCAAGACATTCAAATCCAAGACATTCAAGTGTTTGTATTCGTACAAACATTGCAGTTCAGGACCATCTTTTAATCACTGGCTGAGGGAAGCATTAGAGGTGCAACCACAAGATGCAAGGCTGCCACATTGAAGGGATGATGACAGAAAAAACCTGGGGAAAGACTTCATTTGGAAAGAAGAACTGGCTTGTGTTCCCCCATCCCTAGTGACAGATGATGTCACCTCTGAGAGGAGTCCTTCAGTTTCACCATAGTTGCTTCTGGGTTTGTTCTCCTGGTCTCTCCCACACTGGTCTCTCTGCCAACAAGGCACACAGTCCCCAGGAGTAGATTTCCTCTTGTGGGATATTTCCCTTCCCATACAAAAGCACAGGTCCAAAATGTGCAGCTATACTAATAATAAGTGGTTCTGAATCAAGGACTATCCATCAGATTGTCCAGATTGACCACTCCAAAATTTTGGGATACTTTTCTTTCTTCATATTACCTCCCTTTTTTTGAAATAATTGAGTTCTATTAGCTACTCTGATTTACCTTTTGGAGCTTTACTGAGTTTAGATGGGTTTTCATGTTGCTTTATAGAAAACCATAATTCTTTCTGTGGGTGCTGGGTTACAATTACATGGCATTAATGGGTCCTGGCAGAGCAGTCCTGTGCCCTGGAGCACCTTAGGGTTTGCTCTGGGGCTTTGCTTCATTCTCTCTCCAATACAGCTTGAACACACACAAGGAACTGGCAAGGAAGTGCCTGAAATTGTGGTGTGGCTGCAGATACTGTTTTAGAGCCCCATCCCTTTATTAATCTGCATTACAGACAAAAGGCCAGATCAGTGCAATTCTCCTGAGCTTAGATTCAGTGACCCAAAATATCTGCCAGCTGAGAATCTGGCAGATATCAGATAAGGCCTGATGTCTTATTTATAACTGAGATAAAATTTTCAGAGAGAGAGAATACCTTTTATTAGATCTCTTGGTTTATTTGGGAATGGAGTGCAGGGAAGGTGGGAAACAGAATTTTTTTGGCATACAAGACTCTTTTCAGGGGGAAATACCTTTAGTATCCTCATCTTTTGAAGATGCTACAGAAATTATTATTACAATCAATTCACAGCAAAGAGGTGCATGGAAAAAGTGTGAATAATGATGAAGCACTGAACTTTCTCTCCCGGGTCCTGCACTCCTCCCTGCACTGAGCCCTCCCCTTTTGTCACAGCTGTCTGACCTGGGGAAAAGAAGACTTGTGGTCATCTCTCCCCAGATGTGACACTGCCCCATGCACTGCCCTATTTCTTCCTCGAGCTGGTGTGTTTGTTAGGGTTGGTGAGGTAACTGGCTGTGCCTCCCTGGGAGTGCTGCTTCTCCCTTCCCTTGAAAGAAGGGAGCACACAAAACTATCTCGCTGGGTTTACACAGATAGGCTGGGCCTTGTGACTTCACCAGGTCCCAAGACAAGTCTTGGTTTGTTGTACTATCACATGTCCAGCACTGCTGTTTGTACCTCACAGATAATCAGATGCCATTAGGAAATATGAATTTGGATGTATTCTTGAGTCTAACCCAAGACCTCTTCAAAGGGGGCTTGAAAACAAGACAGACAAGACTGAGTGGGCAGTGCCAGGTGCCCTGCTGAGGTGTGGCTTCAGCAGTGCTGGCACCACAGAGGGCTCTCCCTGAGGACACGGTGAGGTGAGGGCTGCTGTCTGTTTCTCCAGGCAGCCAGAGCTGCCAGGTCAGGGCGTGTGAACACCAGGGTTGGTGTGTGATTTTGGCTGCCAGTACACTGGCATGACAGAGCCTCATGAAGCAGAGAGGGCAACAATGCCTTTCAATGGTTGTGTGCACCAAGTGTTCAGAGTCCCATGTATAAAGCAGGAATTTCATAAACAAGGAAGGAAACCACTTCCTCAGTTTCCCTAGGAGAGAGTGAAATAATGCCTTTCTGGGAATCCTCATCAGCCACTGCCAGCAGGTGTCCCAGCTGTGCTTCTCTAGTGAAGATTTACCACTTGGGCTGTCAGCATCCAACACATGAACACATCCCACCTTCTTCATGTTTTCTGATACCTGGTGGGGTTTGCTGCAGAGGCCATGCCTAGGTTTCTTTGCTGAACTAGACGAGAATGTAATAAGTGAAATGATGGAGGGAGCTCAGACTTAAATGCAGGGGGTACAGGGTATAGCAGGAGAATAAATCTTTTGTCCCCCCTTCCTGGCCAGATGCACTGTAAGCCTGACAGACTTATGATTTTATATGGAGAGCAACATATGCTACAGCTTTTATTTCTCTAACCATTAATCAAAAGGTATTTTGTATAAACAAGGTAATTGCCAGCCCTGGCCAGCGTGGGTGGGCTGACAGAAAGGCTTTGCAGTTACAGATAATCCTGGCCAGACGCTGGCCCTGGTAGCCAGCAGCAGCTGCACGGACCATACGCCAGCCTGGGTGGGTGTGCAGGGCTGCACACCGGGCTCCAGGCTGAGCTGCCTTCCCAGCTAGCCCAGAGAAACACGGCCCAACACTGAGAACAGTGGTGTTTCAGCAGAGACAAACCCTCTTGCATATGGCTGTGCTCTTTGTCTTCATGAACTTCAGCCTGGGTTACGTCTGTTCATTTCCCTGTGATACCAAGCCTGTGGGTTTTGTTTTCTCAGTTGTGCCATAGAATGTCAGACTGCAGACAAGACAGCCCAGCACACATGAGCAAGCAGCTTCTTGCCCACAGCCCAAAATAAGACAGGGAACTGCAGAGGTTAAGAGGACTTTCCCTTGGTGCAGGGGATGGGGGGCTATGTGAGCCAAGCGCTGGGTGTGGAGGCGAGCATCATGTCCCAGCAGTGAAGTGCCTACTGGCAGTGAGCTGGAAGGGAAATGCTAGACTGGAAGATCCTTTCCATGGATCCTCTGAAAACCAAGCCACAGGTACTTTCTACCTCATGTAAGTCTGTGAGAGAGGAAGAGCCACATGGGGCCGTGCTGCTGCAGTAATGCTTGAGCACCTTTCTTTGGAGGGCAGTTGTGTTTTCAGGCTCTGCAAGGGTGCCTGCCATGAGTAGACTGTGCATGGACAGCTTCTGGGGAGCTGGCAGGAGAGGACAGCAAAGCCTCACAGCATCAGAGTTATTTATTGAAAGGAAAACATTTTACTGTCCAGTTTTATGCCACTATTTGGTGCCGTAGTAATTTATCTCAAAGGACTGTTTCCAGCCTATTGATGCCAGGTGATGTGAAGCTACAGCTAGGCCAGAACTCTGGTGCCAAGGTGGTTTTGAACAGCAGCCAGTGGGAACAAGAAGTGCCAGGATGATAATAAAACACTGCTTCTGAAGGCACTTCCAGGAATTAACAGTCTGTTTTAAATTTAAGAAATCTGATGGTTTTGTAAAGGTAATTCCTAGAATTCTGGGGTAGATTTATCAAAGAGCAAACGCTCTCGTTCTGTTCTAGAAATACTCATTGATGAATTTAAAATACCAGATTTACAATAGGATTAATAACATCTGTATTACAGCAACAAAATCATGCATCTTTGTTACTGATATCATCATCTGTTGGGAAGGATCCCATCAGCTACAGATTTTCTGTTGACTCCTGTAGTTATCAAAAGCTCATCAGTGGCAAACAAGGCTAATGTGAAGTGTGAAGGAATACACCATTGGGTCAGCAATCCTCTCCCTGCCTACTTCCAGCTGTTATACGGTGTTAGTCTGGTATGGGAGTGACAGTTCTACATTTCATTTCCCTAGGAATAATCAGAAAAACAGGGGACAAAGGGAAATTAATTCAGCCACAGAGATTGTCACAAAAAATTGATGACATACTGAGAGAGATTGGCACCAAGGAGCAAATTTCAGAGCCAAATCTTGCTGCTTGAAAACTCAAGAAGATTCTTAAACCTGGAAATTTGATTTAGCCAGTTCTAGAAGTACTTTAAAACTCGTATAGAAAGTAGCCTTGCATTCCTCACCATCTCAGCATTTAGGGCTGCTTACTTTGTAGTGAAAGCAGATTTATATTTTGCTGGTCTTGGAGTGACTGATTTGCTGAACATCAGAAGACAGAATTTGCTATAACAAATTGTTGGATTGATGATCTAACACGTGAGTATGCTGTTACTGACAACATGTGATGTTTCAAAGGCAAACACATCTTGCTGTGCCATCTCTTAGGAAATAATTTCTTCCTGACACTTATAGTGATCATCTTACACCATGAAGCATGAGATTTGATTACTGATACTTTAGCATGCATAACTCCAAAGGTTGTTAGTTTTAATGGAGTGGACAGCGTGTCTCATGAGAGGTATAAACACAGCGTGTGCCTTTGAAATACGATTGTAATGATTTGGCTTATTCTGATACAGGAGACTTTGCTCAATTTGATTAGCTGATGAAAACACAGCATTGCTCAACAAATCAGCAGGAGTCATAGTTAACAGTTTTCATGAAGTTTTACTGTAAGGTAGGTAGTTTTCCTCTCAGTAATATGTCTGTCTTGAGTAGCAGCAATTGCTGCTGAGAATGTCAGGCTCAGGAACAGCACTGTGGAGCTGGATCTACCAGAAATGGCAGTTTTGTATATCTTCAAGGGAGAATTGGAATGACAGAGCTCTGTGATTTGGAGTGATCCATTGATAAGTAATGAATTCTCCATCACACCATTTGGCCCTTCCTTCCATGATGGCATTTTTGGCCAGCTGGCTTGCCTGTCAGAAGGACTGGTCTTCCTCAGTAATTTTCTTGTGCTATTTATAGTTGCTTCTTCAAAAGGCTGTGCCAGCTGAATTCACTCTTGGATGGTTAGGTGTTTCAGAGGTAGCAGCATGCTAGGATTTCACATGCTGCCTCAGGAATTTTCTAGCTTGCATTTGTGTATTGTGCAACTGCTCTATTTCAGTTTAAACAACAGTGAGCAGAGATTCACTAATGAGCAGTTTCCTTCAGCTTGCTGCATCCTGGCATCAAGTCAACTGTGGTTGACTTCAGTTACCAGCTGTAAGGGCAGTCAGTCAGGCAGGAATTAAGGGATGTTGTTGCCATGTCCTTAATGCAACCCTCTAATGTAAATAGGCTTGCAACAGTTGATCTTCAAGCCAGTTTTGTTGTGACAGTGCCCTTTGGCAGATGTCTTCTCCTCTGGAGATAAAACCCACCTGGAGGCAACTTCTTCTGAGCTCAAAGGCTGCAAATGTGTAACCTACCTCTGGTTGGTTCTTTCTATTTAATTCTGAATTTTTATATGAAATAAAAGTGCTAGAATAACTCCAGAATGGACTACAAGTGCAAGCTAAACCTCTTTTCTGATACTGTTCATTAAATATTTCATAGTGCAGACTTTGTGGGATTTGCTGTTGAGCTGTACTCTCTACACAGAGTGACATTAAAGGTGAGGACTCCTGTCATCTTTGGTCCCAAACTACACCTGACTCTGTAGTTTGATTTCCCAGAGTGATCAATTTGAGGCAATTTACAGCCTGAGTGCTGGATTTACACCCTATCTGGTGTGGTCTACACATAAAGCATCCTACTGCTAAAGATAATATTCTCACTGATCTTCAACATGAGGGAAAATCCTTTAACATTTGGGTTAATTCCAAGTCCAGAGGGATTTATTTCTCTTTTGGCTCTTCTCAGACAAATGAACCAAATGGCAAAATCCCACAGAGTCCTCTCCTGAGGACAGGACTGCTCTGATTTCAGCCATGACTTTAAAGCCAGCTATGGTATTTGCAATTCATGGGACCCTTTCAAGCCCCCTCTTCTGCCTGGAATATCTTCAAAATCTTGGAGAACTCAAATAGATGAAGTTATTTTAAAACAAAACAAAGCCTCTGCTCGGTTTTGCTTACTTTTATTACTGGGTCAGGTAGCAAGGCAGGAAGCTGAGGGCCCACAGCTGAACCCTCCTTTTCAGAGCTGAATGTCTGTGGGTCCAGTTGTGCTCTCCACCACCAAGATTTTTGGACCTTCAATTTCAGTGAAACTGAACAGAAGTTACAAGCTTCCTACTCTTAAATATTTATGTCATTTTAAGGGATAGTTTTTTCTCTCTCTTCCCACCCCCTCACTTTTTGGTGGCCTTCTTGTTTAGTACTTTTTGAATCCAGTCCCCACATTTCTAGATCCCGGGGGAATGTTTTACACGTCTGCCTACCCACGCCAGTCTTTGAGTTTTACAGAGACCCGTAGCACTGCCTGCATTTACAGTACAGCAAACAGAATTAAAAACCAAATTGAATCACACCTTGTGGCCACCTCAGTCCAAATGCTGCAAGTATGAGGACCTTAAGTTATTATGCAGAAACCCTTATTTTCTTCAGCTATGCAGACCAAATGTTCTGTGTCTGTTTCACCTTTTCTTCATTTCAGCTAATTTGAAATCAGAGCGACAATGGATACTGAGCATGCCTGGCTGCCTGTGTCTGGCAGGATTTCAGTCTGTGAATTCATACTGCTTTTTTAGTACTGCTGATAAGTGATTACTTTTATTTCTAAACCATCTAGGAGATACAGAAGATGCATTAAACAGTATGATCAACGCACTGGGCAAACTTACATTGACATGAATTTACCAATAAACTACTGTTACCAGATCTATACAGAGAATTAGGAAAAGCAAAAATGTAAGATGTCTTGTAACCAGCTTTCTTTTCCAGACTGGGTGTTGAGATCAGGTTGTCTAAATTCGGTGAGGAGTGAGTGGTGTTATGATTCACTACTTACAATGCCATTCTGGAGACTTTTCTTAGTTGATTTTTAGTGTTCAGAGGATTGCCCATTGATGGGCCCTGTTCTTTATTCTTGAAAACAGACTTGTGTGCTTCTGGACACCAAAGCAATACTGGGTGGCAATTATTCTCTCCTGGAAAGAAGTGCTGTTGAAAGAGTGCTAATATGAATCATCTTGCCCTAGTATGAATCATCACCACTCAAACCTTTCCAGTTCACACCAGTAAACATGCTCATACTTACTACAGCAGCACTAACAACCACAGGGGAAAGACCCCAGGCTTTTGTGCCAGAGCAGAGTTTTATAAACCCTGCCTCTCTGCCTGCACCCATGTGGTTTAGTGCTTCAGTTTTATTAACCACCCTTTTGACACCTTCTCAGCCTAGCCATGGGTAAGGCTGCAGCTGCAGGAGGTGTTTCTGAAATTCTCCCCAATGCAAAGAAATTGTGTAGCAAATCTGCTGCCTCCTTACTACAAATGCTGCTTCTAATCCCTAGTAAACTGGCTGATTTGCTAAAAGAATTTCTAGTTATTTAATTTTATGTCTTTTATTTGCTATAGCTTATATTCCCTTATTCCCTTTCTATTGGCTTCAGTCAGTCTTCGGGTTTTCTCTTTTTTTTTTTTTTTTTTGAAAGGCACCTGTTTGGCTTGAACAACATCTTACAATTTAACCATTTTATTGCTTTCTCCCTTTACTTTCCTGCCTCCTCTCCCTAAAGAGCACCTCTTTTTTGGTACTCTCCATGATCACAACCAAGTTTCTTAAATAACTTCCATGCTGAGTCTAATGATTTTAATTTCCTTGCTTTAAAGTTTTTTTTAGTATCTACTGCACTTAAGTATTAAGTTTTCTCTTCTGTGGTGCTTGTTGATGTGACTCCTCCCTGGGAGGCTGAGTTACAGCCTGGCCCTAGACACAAAGGGCAGGTCCTCCCTGACCCTCCTGATCACCTCTTCCTCAGCTCCTGGCCCAGTGCTTGGATTAATGAATCTGATGGGAACCTCCTGCGGGGGTGAAGGAGAAAAAGAAAAAAAAAAAGGAAAAAAAATAGTTACCCTCATCCCCAGCACCTGGTGTGGGACTCAGAGTAGTTCAGTGTTCCTTGCCAGACTCCTCAGACAGAGCTGGGTTTGGTTTCAGGTCCTGCCTGTACCTGGATGCTGCTACAAGATGGATGAAAAGGTGCAGGTTCTGCTGATGTATTTTTATTTGGGAGCAGAACAACACCTGATTAGCCAAAATCCTTATTCCTCTATAAGAACAGCACTTGGACTGTCAGTCTGAGGAGAACTGGAAGGTCTTGGAACAGGAAATTCTGTGAGAAACCCTGAGCTGACAGGAGTGACTTCAAACCTGTCTGCAGGGATCCTGACACTAATTACCTGCAGCCCACCCAAACCACAGTGTGCTTTTACAGGGACACAGCAAGTCAGGTGTGAGGATGGCTCTGATTCATAAAATTATAAGAGGTATCCATAGTTTTGCAAGCAAACTAATTGGGATCAGAAGATCTGGAAACAACAGAAATGTGATGTGCACAGACATGTTTGTCTTATTTTCCTTTGGTGCTTTTTAACTTTTCTTACTACTAGGCTGTAAGTGATCATGCTCCAGGGAAAAGCCAAGTGTGTATTTTAAATCTTCTTTTGCATTACTCTTACACCTCAATTTATTTTTTTTTCTCTGGATTGGGACAGTACTAAAATAAACTAAACCTCTACATCAAAATAACTGGGCACCTGAAAATTTGCACCAGTGACTTCCTGAAATGATTTTACAGAGCTTGATATTACCAGGCAAAGATGGTACCCTAGCACCCTGTGAGTCCTACTGACCCTGGACACCCTGGACACCCATGGACAGCTGTCTCTGGCTCCTGGCTGCCCATGAAGGCTGCTGGCATCAAGAGAGACATTTTCTCAGCAGGTGCCTTGTGCACTGTCCCTTCTCCCTTTACTGCATCCCTTGGTGAGCTCAGTGCAGCAGAGGCTGTTTCCAGTCACATAACTTACAGCATGAAGACTCAGAGATATTTGGGACACACAGGGAAAACTCCCATTCTGCTCTGGAGTGGGCACTTCTGTTTTGCCACCAGGCTTGGTGACTCCAGCGGGCCACAAGTCAGGAATTAATGCGAGTGGTGACAGCTGAGGAGGGGATAACTAGTGTCAGGAGAAACTACTTTAGAGGGAAAGGCTGTGGGTGGATTTTGTAGCTGCCCAAGATTGGCTCAGTCTTGAAGGTGTGTAAGAGTTCAGGTGGGATTGCTTGAGTCTGTGGTGGGGGGGTGCTGCTGGCTTTGGCTGAGCTTCACTGGTGTCAAAGTCAGCAGGGACTAACAGAGTGGGAAAGGCCACTTTGGAGTATGTGCATCCACATGGAAGAGTTTTATTTTGATCCTTTCAAGCCCTCATTTTGCACATTTCTGATGTTTAGGGAATAGTAAGAACTGACATTTGGAGGTAAAGCATGCAAATATAACATGGCAGAAGGAGGACTCTGGCTTCCTCTCTTCATATTGCCAAGAGACCCTTGGTAGAAAAGAACAAATGTCAGTCCAGAAAATTCAGGAAATTTGTAAACTTGGGAGTGTGGTGGTAAAAGCTAAACAGATTTCAAGGTTTATTATTTCTCAGGTTTTAAGGCAGTTCTTTTCTAGAGTTCAAATTCTTCCTGTCAAGGACTGAATGAAGAAAACAGATGTCAGATCTTTTAGACCTGAATCCAAATTTTGCAGTTCCAGATTTGCTTCATTTTCCTTCTCTCTGCATTGTTACCTTGAAAGTACTAAGCTCTATTTTTTAGTTCTTAGTTTATATTTTTGCCATTTTCTAGCACCAGAGCACAATGTTCTAACCTTAAACAAATTTTTATAATCAAGTTCAAAACCCCTCAAACAAATTATTTGATTGAAAATAATGCTAGAACTGCCTTCGACAGGATCTGTGCTAGCAGGAGTTGCAGTGATGCCTAATAGCACTGAGTGCTGTGACTGGTGTCTTACTACCCAAAGGGAATCCAGAGTGTAGAACCTTAGCAAGTGACAATTTCCCCATGGATAATGGGACCCTGCTTGCTAGAAGGGTCCCTTGACCATTCTTGCAAGATAAGTAATGGAAAATAAATTACAGGGTTTTGTAATGACTGTTTATCATTGCAGCAGTGCTGGCCAGTCTCTGGACTAGTAATGAGTTTAGATGACTCCCTAGTTTTGTTGCATTCCTGGGCCTTAAGAGTTTATTTAATTGAACTGCTGTGTTTTTATTACCAAACTTTCCTGGCTTCAACATGATGTGAGGCAGTTCATGGATGAGGGGAGCATGGAACAGCTTTAATTGTTTCGTATTCCCATCCGCTGTTCCTCCTCCTCCACCCAGTCTCTCCAGAGGTGCCTCTGGGTCGGAGTTGAATTGAAAAGTCATTTAACATAAATGCTTTAGCATGCCTTGGTCCCCCAGGTACAGTGGGCAAGGTACCAAACTTGCAGGCATTTTAAGAACATCCTGAGGATGATGTGCCATAGCAACGGTGCTGCTGGCTGCAGTCTTGGCTTGCATGCTTTCCTTCAGCGATGCTGGAATTCCTCCTGCACTTTAAACAAGAACAGATGCTGTTCTCTAGGCTTCTCTCCATAAATATAGACAAACTGGGTCAAACTCTTTCCTCAGTTGCACTGAAGTAAATCAGAAGTAACTCCACTGACAGCCATGAATACTGCAGTGAAGTTACGCAGGCAGAGCACAGAATTCAGACTACTCTGCTTGCCTTTGTATGTAAAAGCTGTCACTGCCAGCCAAGCTGAAATGCTCATTTACTGCAGCACATGGACAACATTATTGTTACTACAGACTTTGTTTGGGTGGAAGTCAGTGGTTAAACACCTGAAATCTCAGTAGACAAAAGAGAAGACTATAAAGTTTTATGACTGCAGAGTAGATTGCAACATGTAGGTTCGATTAAAAAAAAAATCAGAAACTATGTTATATTACATACTTTAGAGGTTTTGTCACTGAGTTGATTAGTATGACTTAGTTATTAGCTGTTACTAGAAGCTTTCCACTGAGAAATGGAATTAGAAATAACAGTTGCTGTATTTTTATTCACAATCCTGTTGAATTAATCTCACTCTCCCAGATGCACAGAGAACGAGTCCTAAGGCTGTTTTGCAGGTTTAAATATTTGCCTATTTCTTTGTAGGGAGAAAAATGCAATCTGTAGAGAGAAAACCATGTTCTGTAACAGCTGGGCTTCAGGTGCACACACCAGAGCAGAAAGGGACAAGGGCTGTCAGCCACATTTGGCCTTGGGCAGCTGTAATTTTAGGGACTGGAGTACTTATTTTCCTGGGCTAGCACCAGTACCTTTTCTAACTCTCTTTGGCACCCCCTGACTTTATCCTATTCCTTTGGTTTCCCTTTTCTTTTCTCTGCCACCATTACAATTCTTCTTCATCCTGCACCCCCTCTTCAAGCCCTGTGACAGCTACACTGGAGAAAGGCAAGGAATTAGATAAGGAAACATTCATGTTTTCTCACATGCACAAGAATTCACAGGTAGACACATTCCTGAAACATATTTACATATTTTTTTTTTCTTACCTTGCAGCTAAATCATATATATCTTTTAAAAAGACAGGGTTTTGTCCAATCTCTGTCTGGAAAAATTCAGGTATTTTCAGTGCCAGCACATACATGAGAAGATGTGGAAATGGTGGCAGAAGGTGTTGATGTGAGGTTTACCTTCGGACTTGGCTCTCAAATGCAATTTCTAGGTGCCTTTTAGACAGCTAAATCAGAAACCCTTCAGCCAGACTTTGGTGAATTCATTAGAAATACAAAATAATGTTTTCAGGTAGTTGTTTGTAGTATCTGTCCGGCTCTATTCCTATACAAAGCTCTCTGCTTCTTCCTCTTCCTCCAGTTTTCCTGTCTTATCCTGTGTATTTTTAGCCAGTACAGCCAGTGAGATGCAGCCTCTACTTGAATTGGACTCCATTAGGTGAGCTCACTGGATTATGACATTTAAAGACAGGAAAAGCACAAAAAGTCATTTGAGAGGGTAAGTTAAGAATTAAGATGAGCTTTTGAAGGTGTGGCAGCCCCCAAATCAGCCGACCCCAGGCAGTGTGACTTGCCCTGGTTGCAATGACCAAGCGTTGATGTTCCTCCAGCCTCTCAAAGAGAGCAACTGGGCTGACACAGCAAGATCCTGCTGAGTGCTGCTTTTCCCCCTGACCCTGGAGCCCTTGATTAGAGCACAAAACATGGGTAATGTGAGCCTTCAGTTGTTTTCACATTTCTGCTTGAGCATGGTGTGCCCAAGGGAGATTGTGGATGTTTAGGAGTTCACTGGTAATCTTATTTTACCCATTTTTATTACTGATTGAAAAGTACAGGGTTGAGGGGATTTTTTTCTAGTCATGGTTTTGCTGGTGGAGAAACACAGAAAAGAAATCCCTTTTGACATGGGAAATGATGTTATATTTTCTTTAATAAAGAGTAAATTTTATTGTGCACCAAGCCAATTTATAAATGTGGTCTCTGTAACTAGCACTTTTAATTACAGGGGGGAAAAATGGAATTAGTTCATTACTGCTGTGAAAAGAACAGTGACCTACCTGCCAAATGGCAAGGTGGAAATAATTAATCTGGTCAATTAAAAAGAAACTGATAAATTAAAATGCAAAGCCATCCATGTGGTGCATTAAATTAGAGTTGTAATTTCCAGAATGTTGTGTTTATTGTCAGACTTGATCCCTTCTTTTCTTGCTTGCCTTGATTCTGTGTTTGGCAAGTCCTGTTAGTGAGCTCTTTGGCGTTCTATGCTAAATTCCTACGCCCATGCATATTTTGCAAAAGAGAGCCTGCAAGATCAAGCTCTTTGTGAAATCCGGCTGATGAAATGCACATGCCTTGTTTTTATTGTCATATTACAAACCTCCACATTCCCTTTGCTTTGCTTGTTTTCCCACCGTTAAATGTCATTTGCCTTTCCCTGGGCTTTAAATGACCAGGGGGTTGGTTCAGGCATGGGGCTGCATTGCTGGGGTCACTCAATCAATTTATGACCTTAAAAATCCGATCCACACGGAAACTACTGGGCTGATGGAGCTGAACCCTGAAGTATCCAGCATATTTGCTCCACAGAACTGGAAGTAGTAAAACAGTTTCTTTTCTATAAATATCAGTAACTCCTCTTGACATTTACAAGTACATAGTATTTTCTTTTACACACTGCATGATCTCAAAAGTGCTTAACAGATCAGTGAACTGTGTATCTGCTCAGCATTTGTAACTACAAAGCCATTATGTGCCCTGCACCATCCCTCACAAAAGCCCAGGACATTTGCATTAGCTCCTGTCCATCTCAAGGCCATAAATTGCAATAAGAAATATGGGTTACTTACTGAATGGTTGACCAATGCTCTGATGCAGCCTGCAGGAAAATATGAACGTTATTGTTTACTTTAACTAGGGCATATATCATACAGAGCCAATGGCTTCTCGTTTGTTAAGATGAGAGCTGCTCTCCTCAGAAATACATTGGGGCATGTCCCATTGCTAGGGAAAAACCACGCTGAAACCCAAAAGCTAGGCAGAGGATGATCTGCAAGTTTTATATCTGAAGTGTTAGAACTGGCAAGCATTAAAAATACAGGGGGAGAGCCAAGTCAGATGTTTCTGTGATGTGGTAAAAATAAGCAGTGCGTGTTACAGCCTCTTCAGAAGGTGTGGGTTTGCCTTGTGAGAGGGAACACTACTAGATGGAATAAACAGCTGTGGCCAGAAATCAAATTCCTGGCAGTTCAGCAGCTCTGGTCCTCCTTTTCCAAAACTACAAATCACCAGGGGGATTTCCCTCAGCCCAGCTCCTGCCAGCAGCTCTGCAAAATCACCAGACAGCCCCCACCACATGGTTTTAACTCCTGAACACTCATACGTGTCAATTAGATTTCCTCACTAAACCCTTAAGACATCATGATTCAGAGCTGAGTTATACACTCTGCACCCATTTTTCTTATCTAAACCAGCATATCATTGCCTGTGTCCAGCTGGGAATTTCCTCCTGGAGAGAAGAGAAACAAGAAGCTTCTATCATTGACTAAGTACAGGATGAGGCAAGGGATAACAAATTTATTTACTGCAAATGAACACAGAAAATGTAAAATCTACCTTGAGGTATGAAACTTACAAAACTCTTAAAATCATGAGGTTTCTTAGCACCTCTGTCAGCTTCTGCTGTAATGGCCCTATAAATACCAAAGTGGGTGTCTATTGCTGCATGATGAAAGCTATTAGTTAGAAAAAAAAAAAAGAAAACAAACAAAAAACCCCACAAAAAACAAAACAAAACAAAACAACAACAACAAAACAAACAAACAAACAAAAAAACCACCCCACAATAAAAGCCCCCACAAAAGCAAATAAAAGGTTGCTGAGATCAGATATGTATGGGAGGCTGTCCTGACATGACAAGTTGTACAAGCATTGCTAAAGTCAAGGGAAATCCCAGCCACCCAGAGTGCCTGTACCTTCTCTGGACTTTGTCCTGCTGGCTTGCAAGGCTTGTTCTCCTCTCACCCCTGTGTCTTTCCACCAGCCCATGCTCAGGGAATGTTGTGTCTCTCATACAGTTCCATCTCAGATTCAGATGTCCACCCAAGCTGTGTGAGGAGACCATCTTATGCTTCCTGAGCACGTAAGGGAGTGCTTTTTTGTGTGATAGAAACCACACTTCTCCTCATCCCTGTGCATTTTGCCTCAATGCTTTGCTGCCACAAAGTCGTGGTCGTGGATTTGGTGAGATTGGCTCAGTGTGGCACACAACACCAGAACAGGTGTGGGAATAAACAAATTCCAATTTGTGTTTCACGACAGCACCTGTTCTCAAACCTACAGCTGAAGGATTGAAGAAGAGAGGGTTTAAGATGGACAATAAACTGAACTATTTAAAATGTGCTGTCAGCAGCCCAGTGAGCTCAGCATTCCATCTGCAGGGCCCAAAGTAGGAGGTGAGGGGCTGCTCTGCAGGCATCAGGATGCTGCTGCCTGGCCCCAGGAGCCAAGGCCTGGCCAGCCCTTGCTCTGCACAGGGGTGAGCAACCTTGCACATGCAGCCCCAGTGCAGGTGTGAGCTTTGAGGTGCTGTCTCAGCATGCTGTGTCCTGAGGCACAGATTCCCACAGGGATTTGGGAACCTCCTGCTGAAACAGTGAAGCTCAGAGGCCTGAATGCCATGCAGGCATCTGAGCCTGAGGGCTCTGTTGCTTCATCCACACAGTTGCTTCACCCCTGACTTTGGGCTAGTGAGCGAAATGGCAGAGGGGGTGTGATGATCCTTAAAAGCCACTTCTGTGGTCAGAACCCAGTCTCGATGCCTGCATGGTTCAGGTCCCACTTCCCTGTCCTGGGGGCAGGAAGAAGAGCTGAGGCTCACTGCACTGGGGCCATTTTCCTATTCAGGGCACCCCGAGTGTGTCCCTGCCCTGGGTGATCCCTTCTGGGGGACAAAGGAGTGGAGGGAAGTGGCTGAGCTGCCACAATGTGAAAACTGTGAGATCCAAACCCGAGCTGGACTCCCTGCTTATGAAAATTTGTATTTTTCCAACAGGCCGTGCCTCCTTGTGTTATCTATATTTGAGTCTTCCTCCTTTGTTCTTTGTGCCCTGTTGCACCCTTGCTGTACTTGTCCTCATTTCAAAACCCACATATGCACCTCTGAGCAAGCTTCCAGGCTGTGGCATGTTTTATGTGTGTTTATTAGCTCCAAGGCTGCACTGGGATTACATGATGTCTAGATTTCCTTGCAGTCAAACTTAATATCCTGAGAAACGGGAAAATTTACTGAAATCCTGCAGCACTGGCCAGGGTGTGGGAGGGTCCACCCTGCTGTTTCCATGCCTCTGTTGTAATTATCTGGCTTCAATTTTCTTCTTCTTCCTTTTTTTTTTTTTTTTTTTTTTTTTTTGTGCGGGGAGCAGAGAGGGGTGACGTGGTTTTTTCTGTGTCAGGGTGGGACAAATGCACTTTAGGTAATTTTGCCACTGCCCAATTTAAATTAATGTGAAGTTGTGATGGGAACTCAAAATGTGTAAATCAGAAACCTACAGGGGAAAAAATGATGGTGAAAACATGCTGCATGTAAAAGGTATTCAGCCTTCTGAGTACTATGGGAAAACAAACAGGAATAGCTGTAAGCAATAATCAGAAGGATATGAAATGTATGCTGGTACTTAGCTAGTATAAATATTCATTGCTTCAGGGGAGCCAGGCAAGCCAGCATCAGCTGAAGATATTAGCTACATGTCATGGACTGAAATATGTCTGTGAAAAAGAAAGGGGGTGGCTGTTTGCAACCGCATTTGTAGGCAGAGCCAAAACTCAGTCCCTTGGAGGCACAGAAGAGCACCCTGGCCCCCCTGCAGCCCTTAAAGACTTTATTCCAGCCCAGTGCCCTCGCTGCCGTCCGTGCTCCTGCTTGGCCGCTCCCAGCCTGGGACTCATTTCACTAGGAAAAATGGCAGAGTGCTTCTCCCTGGGAGCTTTGCTGCGTGCCCAGGATGCTGGGAGAGGGAAGGTGCGGGAGGGTCCGTGCCAGCAGCACTGAGCTGCTCCAAGGGCTGCTCTCCACACGGCGTTATCCAGCTGCAGGGCTGCTGACACACAGCGGCAGCCTTGGAGTCACCCTCCTGTGACATCCCGCCTCTGCTCGCTAATGACGGCGGGCAGGCTCTCGGGGAGAAAATGCTGCAGCAAAGAGCCCTTGGGAGGCAAAGCTGCCAGGCTTGCCCCCCACGTTTAAAGTAAAACTCCCCCTGAATGAAATCCAGCACAAATCCTCACTAGATGGAGATGTGGTTATTGTTAGTGCTATAGTAGAGCCCAGGAAGGCTCCTCTCCAGGACTGCATCAGATTGCAGGGATTTAGACACGCCAGGTGGAGAAAATGGCAGTCAGGAAAATGGGTAAATGAATCTGTCTTTGTTCAGTGTCAGGAAATTAATGCCAGCTTCTTAAAGCATGGGAAATGACATTGGCGGCCAAATACAAACTGCTCTGGATTTCATGGGAATAATTATGACAGTGAAATATTTTCTTAACTTGACCTTTGGCCACATACTAAATGGAAAGAAGTAAATTTGGCACTGCAAATGCAAACTGAGCCAAATTAACTTATACCCATGGAAGATCTGGCCTTAAAGACCCTGCTCCACGGGGCCAAATCCTGCTGTCACTTATGCTGGTGTAAATTTGACTCTGTTTTGCTGAACCGCATGGAATTACTGGGGTTTGCACTCGGTGAGTGTGAGCACAATTTAGCACTCAGTGAGGACCCTGCCTCGTGGAGGTCAGTGGTGTCCCGGCTGAGCAAGCCCCCAGCTCATGCAGGAGCTCTGTAAGGCAGAACAGCGGGGGTGAGGGGCCCCCTGCGGGCTGGACAGAAATGCGCTCTGTGGTGGGAAATCCTTGCCAGAACTGCATCCCTGTTTGCTGACAACCTTCTGGAGATTAGTTCAGAGCCAGCAACCCCCCTCTAAGGGGTGAGCACACATTCACTAACAGCTAAAATGAAATATCTATTTTTGTTGCTCTGCTTTGTACTTCTGGTTGTTTCCAATGTGTTGATTACCAGTCCAGTCACGCTCATTTGCACCTGCCCCTGGAACCTTTAAGTTCAAATAAAGAAACAGTTATTGGCACTATTACATATTTATTTGTATCAGCCCAGATTAAGACTCCATGTTCTGGGTTCAAACAACAAACAAAATGACAGTGTTAGCAAATGAGATGATCTGTTTTGCATCCTCATTCTGGGCTCATTTCCACCAGTTTAATCCAGAATTACTTTAGAAGAATAAAAAATGTGATAGCGCTCTATTGGTACAACAGGACAAACAACCTGGACTCAACCCAGCTTATATTTTCATCAGAAAACGGAGAACATATCAGGCAGGAAAAATATTTTAGGAAGAGAAATATGTCACAGCCCAATTTTGGTTTACATTCCTGCAGTAATTTTATGGCAGAAATATTAAGCAAGTCACATAAGTTGCTTTCCTCATCATCTAGAAGCAAGGCTAATTACTTAGGTTAAAATTCAGAATGAAAGCATTGGTTGTTTAGGTTTCTTGTGTAAATATGCATCTAATTGAAAAATGGAAATCAGAGAAAATAATTCTGCAAAATATAGTACAGTCTTAAATTACAGGAGGTTAATACACATCCTCAGTGTTTTCAATTGCAAAAGATGGGAGGTTTCTATTTAATGTGTCTCCCTAGGGAGGAATTATCTGATCTCTAACATGAGAAAACACCAAAGCCAAGGCAAAGGCCTGCTATTACTCTATCACAGGAAAACATGTTTCTTTGAAATTTCATCAGCTAGAAAATCAGTGAGTAGGGTTTCAGATTTCATAGAGGAATTTTACTGGGGTTTTTTTGGCCACAAATGATAAAAACGCTATAAATTCTATCTCAGACTCTGCAAGTGAAAGGTTTAAGAGATTATGTGAGTAAATCATTCATCCCTTCTGAATATCCTGCTGATAAAAGGGATCCCCTGATGTGATATATACTGTCAGGTTTGAATCTGAAGCAGAGAATTTCTTTCAAGTTCCCTTCAGGGAATCTGTACATTTTATGCTGAATATTAGGATCACCTCTCTAGGCATGGAGAGGAAGCTAGAATGAGACCCTAAAGCCATAGAGAAATTATCAGAAGGAGATAAACTGGTTTCCTTTTTTTATTAAATTCTCCTATAACCAGCTTTATAACCTAGCAAGTCACAAAAATTTCACAGTACATTACACATGCTCGCTGGCAGGCATTTCACAAGATCAGGGAGGCGTCTCTGTGCGTTCTGCCCTGGATTGAGCACAAAGGCAGAGGGCAGGGCTCCCGCATCTCCCTTCCCAGAGACGCCATCCCCCTCTAAGAGCTTTATATTTTGTTGACTGTTTCACGGCTACCGACTCTTGTTACCAGCATTTTCTGCCCTCCGAAGCCCTGACACACTCTTGAGCAGGTTGAGAGGCAGAAAAGGAGGTGGCCCCGGTTATGCCAGGCAGAGCTGTGGCTGCTCCCCATCTCTAAAGGGAGGGTGATTGCTGCCTTGCCCACATTGCGAGCGCTCAGCGGAGGCGGGCGGGGCGGTGCTGCCGCGTGTGAGCGAGCGCTCCCCGCGGTGCCACCGGCACAGCCCGGGCCGCTCCCTGAGGGCAGCTCTGCACCGGACTGAACAAAAACCTGCCCCTGGAGGTCACTGCGCTGCTTGGGGGCAGGTTCCTCTGCAGGGTGCAGTCCCTGTAAGGTGCTGGAGGGGAGCAGGAGGCTGCGGTGGTGCACGGCATTGCCTGCATCCCTGGGCTGAATGCACTGGTATCCAAAATTGCTGTCCTGCTGATGCTGAGAGGCGACACAAGCGCCTCGCTGCTGGGCCGCGCATGTCCTTGCTCCTCCTAAACGCGGGGAAAGGGCAGTAGGAATTTCCTGGAGAGCCGAGGGCAGGCCAGCGCCGGGCCCGAGGGAGCAGGGATATTCTCGGCTGGGACATAGCTTCTCTCCGGCCATGCGACGCAGGGAGCTCAACCGTGGGCTGGGAAGAACAGGGTTCCGCTCCCCTTTGTGTCGGGAGCGGCCCTGCGCCGCCAGCACGGCCCGTTCCCGCTCCCGGCCCATTCCCGTTCCCATTCCTGTTCCCGTTTCCGGCCCACTCCCGTTCCCACTCGCGCTGCCGGCCCAGCCCGGCGCAGCAGCGCCCTCTGCAGCACGGCGCGGCGCCGCTGCAAGGGTCCCTCGGGCCCGCCTGACCGGGACCCGGTTCCTGGTGCTTCCCGGGGGAATGCTGTGTCTCCGCACCTGCGGCAGCGGCGCGGGGCAGTCGGTGCTGGCTGCGCCTTTGCTGCCGGGCTGGCCATCAGAGTGTGGCGCTCGACGCTGTAAAAACGCCATGTGCCTTGAGCTGCTCAGCAGGGGAAGAGCAAAGGATTTATGTGCGCCCTGAATGCCCCGTCCCTCAGCGCTGATGGTGCTTCTCCATCTCCTCCTGCTCCGCGTGGGAGCCGCGGTGATAAATACTATTGACAGAGCGAGAAAATCCGACACGCCGTGTCGAGCTCTCGCGTTCCCGTTTGCCGGCCGTGTGAGCGGCCGTGAATCAGCGAGGGGCACACAAAGAGCTCTGGGAGGCACCAGAGACGTGCAGCTCAGAAAAATCCGAGCTGTGCTAATTTTAATTTGGAAAACGGCTGTTAGTAAACAGTTCAACCCAACAGGATCTGAGTGTTAGCCAACTCCCTCTGCCCTCTCCCACGGGAAAGAGGGCTATAAAATAAAACCGACTTATAAAAAGCTGTTCGTCAGCGTGTTCCCTGCTCGTGACACAGGCTGGAAAGGGTCCTAGGGGCAGAGCTGGGGGAAAGGAGAAGGTAAACAGCAAGAAAGGCTGAAATTCAGGGAAACAGATGACTGTGCACAGCAGAGGACAAAAAAGCCATGAGAGGCTCTGACCGTTCAGAGCCAGTGCACACATTCATCAGGAAGTTTAAAAGTTTGTGATGCTGAGTGATGATTCCCATTTTCCAGAGTAAAGGTGGCGATTGTGTTTTCGATTTCCCTTTCCGAGCCGTTCCTGGCAGGTGGCCGTGGGCACACGCGTGTCCCGGGGCTGGGGCTGCGCTGCGGGGCTGATGCTGTGCGAGCCGCCTGCAGCGCTCAGCCCTGCGCTCAGAGCCGCGGCTGTGCCCGGCCAGCTCCGGGTGAAGGATCACAATCCCCTGCCAGCTTCTGCTCCTCCTGGTGCAGCAGTGATGTTTGCTTAATGGCTTAATGTGAAGCAGCTGCGCCACGGGAAACATGGGCTTAGCTGATTTCTAAGCAGCATTTTAAGTGGGTAGAAACAAGGGATTTTGTCATTGAATAAGACTGGGGTTGCAGCATTCCAGTACTTTCCAGAAGCTGCGCTTGGATGGCTTGAAATAGTATGTAAAAATGAGTATTTTTAAGGTGCCAATTTAAGATTCATTGAAGTAAATTTGAACTTTTAATTGATTTTCCTGGCCTGCAGTTCGGACTATAAACTACAATGAATTTAGGGGAAGATCTTCAAAAATAGAAATATTCTAGACTGTTTGGTTTGCTTTGGCAAAGCCTGCTCTAAGGCTTTATTAGTTTAAATTCAGGCAAGATCTAGGAAAATTATGCTAATCAAAAGGTTCTTAGGGAAATGAGTCCAAATGTCTCAATTTCTCTACTTAATGGAAAAGCATCAGCCAAAAAATTAAATGCTTTGCTGAAAATAGAGCCTGAAAAGTTTGTCAGTAGTTAAAGCCTCTTTTACTTCATTTAGAAACTGTTTCTTTGTGTAGAATAGGTCATCCAAATGAGGTGCAAAAACACTTCCTTCAAAAACATAAAAGAAGATGCACATTGTCCTGGCCATACCTACTCCTTAAGAAGACAGCAGGTTTTAGCAGAGTCCCAAATTATAGAGGTATTTCATTTATTGAATGGTTAAAGAGAAATAAAGGAAGAGAAGCCTGAGGGAGAGGAAGGGATGGATCTTTCAGTCCACACAGCCACATTATCACATCAGTGTTCCAAATCTGAATTTTTCAGGGTTAGACTCTTCTGCCTTTGCTGGATTCTAAAGCCAATATGGATTTGTGGAAGTTTTGAACTCAGGTTTCTAAAATAGGATGTTGTCAGTAATATATTGTGGAATATATTACTGTCAAAACCAGCTTTTATTCTTGTATGTAACTTCACCATTTTTAGAGAAGGAACATTCCTTGTTCTCCTGCTAAAAGGAGCTTGCTTACCCAGTAGAAGCATGCACAACGTTCCCAAGGAAGATGGTTGTCACCTTCTTCCTAGCAGTGTATAGGAAGACTCTGCTGTCTTACCTTTTATCTCTGTCTTACTGTAAAATCAGCCACCCCCTGATTACAGAAATTTTGGATCAGCTCTGACTGTGGAGCTGATCACAAGGGTCCCTGGCATTCACTACCTGTGTTGTGCTGATGGCGTCAGCAGACAATTGGTGGAGATTTGAGCACCAAGGGGCATAAGTAACTTGTATCTCAGGCCCTCTGTGCCTCTCCTGCTCCTGCCAGTGCACATGGGCTGCTGTCAGAACGCTGGTCTGAGGCCTCTGCTTGTGCACTGTGTGTTGTGATTACTGCAAAGGTAATTGTACAAAAAGATGTGTCCACTGCAGTACCACACAGTTTGTCACCTGCAACATGGGTGTCAAGCCCTGGCAAGTTTTGAGGACAAGGACATTTCACAAGATGACCTGTAAGGACAAGGTGCAAAAGAGGCTATTAGTGCAAATAAAATCCTGGTATAGTGGTGATGTACATGGGAGGCATCTTGTGTTGCTCACCTTTCAAACACTGATGCTGCAACAGAGGGCTTCTTTCCCCTTGCTCCCAATAATAATTAAAAGAAAACCCCAAACCAACAGAGGCTCTTACTTAGGAATCTGAGCTTATCTGCAGCTGTTTGCCCATTGCAGGCCCAGTAAATATGGTCAGATGTTTTTGGGTAGTGTTTTTGATAGTTTTTTGGAACAAAAGGACTCTGCTGGCTTTAAGGCATTAATTTAGGCAGATTTTACTATATGTATAGGGAGCATAAACTGTTACTTGCTATATTCCTTCCTCTGTAAATAAAAATGTATATGCTTTCCTTTAAAAATGTATTTTGTGTGTAAGTCACATAGTGATAACATTAAATGTGGTATAAAGATGGTAATAAAAATGGTTGTAACATTTATATATTTTTCATGACCAAAGTGCTCTGCAGTGGGAGATGCAATAAACATGTGCTTGCCACTGGAGGAAGCAACAGTCCTACACTGCAAAGATGTCAGCCATATGAGCACAGGCCCCAGTTCTGGGCACAGAGTATGTGGGCAGGCAGCTCTCCAGGACAAAACGAGGGTGAGGTGTCTGCCCCAGCCTGTCACTGCCATGGGAAGGTTGGGTGCTGCTGCTGAGGAAGAGGCCATGGTGGACTGGGTGGCAAATGCTGCTGGAATGCAGAGGAGACTCCATGCAGAAGCATTTCTCGATGCAGCAGAGGAGGAAGTGCCTGTCCCAGGCCTCCTCCTCCTGTTGTACCTCAGCTCTGTCACTTCTCCCTCTTCTTTCTGCAGCAGAGGCCTCTCCACTTTGAGGTCCTTGTGTTCAGCATCACCCAACCTGCTCAGAAGCGCGGGGTTGTCTGTGGGCACAGCATACTCCCTGAAGAAAAGCACATAAAAACAGCAGGAAAAGGGAAGAACAGGAAAAATGCTGCTCTTGGCACTCCTGTTGTGATGTAACAGGATGAAGCAAATTCCAGGCATGCCGACTGCCCTCTAGCCGTATCTTCTGAAACAGCCACGGCTTGCAGAACTCCACGGCCTCCATGGGGAGCGTGGCTCATGTCCCTGGCCAGCCTGCGGGGCGATGCTTTGGCTGCAGCGGGCAGCGTGTGCCAGAGCCGGTGCCACAGCTGCCCATTCGCAGTGCAGCCTGTGGGCACGGGAGGCAAGCAAGCGATGAGGCACCTGGGGCTGCAAAGCCTGGCACCAGTGCCCTCATGAAAGCCGCGCTCTGGCTCGATGGGAAACCAAGAGCATATCAGTGTCTGAACTGCTCTCCATTAGAGGGCATTCAGCATTTGCAGGGGCACGAATCTGCAAAGTGATTTTTTTTTTAAATGTCCAGTGACTTTTACAGAAAACATACAATGAATATTAAATAAAGGGCATTGCCTATTAGTGCACTTCAGACACTATTGGGTGGTGTGACTTTTTAAAAACTTTTTTTTAAAGGTCATGCTGTTTATGCTGCATAATATATAATACAATTGCACTGTAAATTAGAGACATGCTTTACAGCCTGCTGCTGTGCTTCATGGAGGTGAACAAAATTTGAAATCACAGGTCTCCTCCCCATGGGGAAACAGTTGTGGGAAATATTTAATATCACAGTAATCAGGGCTTAATGGCCTAGTGATGAGCTATGGAGGCCTCTCTAGGACACCTTGTTGCATTTCCTGCCTGCTCTCTAGTCTCTCTAGAACATTTTTCCATTCTTAACACTGTTAAATTTTATTTTAATTTATTGCTCAGCCCTGACAGGTTTCTCCCCCAGCAGACAAGAGCTTTCTCTGTGTTGAAATGGCTGTAGGACTGTGCAGTTCCTATATACATTAACTCTCTGGAAGGATTAATTATTCTATTCCTTTATAATAGCTTCAAAACTTCAAAAATGCTGTTCTCTTTCTTCTCAGGTAAACTGGGGCATAGAAACTGGATTCTGAGGGACATGCAGACTGAGTCACATATCCCCTCAGGACAGCTCTTCAGGGAGCCAGTATCAAAGGTAAGCAAGTGAGTTAAAGTCAAAGATTTTTAATCCTTATTTTAAAAACTTCAACTCACACATTGCTTCAAAGGGCAGAATACACAAAAAGGAGAGCAGCCATGGAGCAGAGAACCAGACTGCATAAAAGCACTGGAAAGCATTTTGGTCACACTTCAGTGTTGAACACATATGTTTGAAAAGGGATGGGAAGACTGTTGAGAAAATACATTGACTGATGCCAGGGTGAAGGAAATGCCAAGTAAAGGAATTAAGCAAATAAACAGGGTTTTGGAGAAGTGTTGAGAGGTGCAGGAAGAGTGTAACACAAGAAGGAAAGAGAAGCTGATTTCTTCCACCCAAGGGTACACGCTGTAAGCCTTGCATGAAATGGAAGTTACAATGGGTTTTTCTTAAAGAATATAATTTCACATTCACAGGTCTCTTACCAGAGACTGTTTTAAGAATAGTATTTGGATTGGAGGGGCTGCACACAGAGGACTGAATTACTAAGTAAGCCCTTGCTACTGAACAGGTTTTCAGGGCAACAGCTGCCACCCAGATGGTGTGGGCACTGGGACTCTGAGGGCAGCACTGAGCAGTATCTCTCAAGCCAGTTGTCATAACAAATTTTATTTCAAAGGTAGATCTACACTGAGGTATCATCCTAATAGAGCCTTCTTGGAAGGCTTCCTTCCTGGTCCCTGTATTAGTTATAGAATTTGCTAGAACACTCATGCATTATTAATGAGTCACCAAAAGGAAATGTTTATGTTTGTAGAACTGATTTTTTAATATAAAGCCATTTCTTGTGTTTAAATAGACTATTGACGTGATCTGCAACATATCAAAAATACCTTACAAAAAGCAGAAGAAAGGTTTCACACATAGACACAAATTGGAGAATTAAAACAACGGCTTCTTCAAATTCTATCCTAGAAGAGACAGATAACAAGTTTGTTCAAATGTCAACCAATGAAAAGAAACTTGCTCTGATTTTAAGAAGGATAAAATATTAAGAAGGATAGAGTATCTTATGGGTGAAAACTCTATGGTATTTCTATAATGACATTCTTGGTCAACACATCTGAAGTTGTATTTAATGTGACTGGTTACCGAGAATGCTCCTAGTTGTCTGGTACAGCTTAATTTCATGAAAATATTCTATTTTCTACTGAACATTGTTAAAATACAGCAAAAAATCCTTAGGGATTTTTGTGAGGGTTAGCATTACCTCACAAGCACAAGAAAAGAACAAAGTTCTCATTTCTGCTGTATGATAACAACATTTACTCAGCCCACCCAGTGATCTTATACATCAGTGCCCTCAAAAGCCTGGCTTCATAGGTGACTGTGTTTTTCCCATTGTGCATCCCACTCTCTTCCAGAGGTTGCTCAATGACAGCTGGGATGTTTCTTCCATACTGTTCACACTGCTTCAGAAACTGCAGGCACTCCTGGATGGCGCTGTCCCGCAGCATGATCATGTGCTTGGACATGTTCTCCAGCAAGGACAGGAAACACCGCTTAGCGTAGTACCACGTGTCTGTGCTCAGCTTTTTGTTATAGGGCTCCAGGCTTTTAATGATCCTTGAAATACCAAAGTCATAGTTTCCCTTCACACAGTACAGGGTACCAATGACTAGATTGACAATGCAGAGATGGTAGGTGTTTTTATCAGGGTATTCATAAGACAGCTGCTCTTCTGCCTTCTCAATCTTCCTCATTAGTTCCTCTGCATCCTCATTCTGGCTTGTCAGGATGTAGGAGACGCAGAGGTTTGCTAACACAATGGCACTGACATCGAGAATGTTGTCGTAGTGCTTTTTAACTATTGGCTCATAGAAGCTAATAGCCTCTTTATACTTGTTCTCCTGCATGAAGAGCACGTGAGCCACATTGAGCTTCCACACCTCGTGTTCCTTGCAGAACTCCACTGATTTGTGGAAGATCTTTTCTACCATTGTGTAGTTCTTCATGTCCCAGTAAATCTTTGCCTGGGCCATCAAGACAGGTATATATTTATCCAGAATCTCATCATATTCATTAATTGCCTTTTTTAGAGCTTCATCATCCCAATTTTGCCTAGCTTCTTGTACCTGTTTTGTGAGTTTTCTCAGCTGTTCAGTCATTGTTCCTGCTGAGTCATCTAGCTTGTGGAAAGCCTCCTCAGGGGCAGTTTGACAAGTAATAATGGCATCCAAGAAGTTGTACAGATAAGGTGTGAGCAGTTTGTACGTCAGATGGGCATTCTCTGCCAGCACATCAGCTGCCAGGTCATAGTATTGATGCTTGCAATAGAGAAGCAGCAAGTTACCAAAAGTTTCTGGTGGACATGGGTTCTGCAGGAGAAGAAACTGCAGCTTCCCAAACCCGTCAGTGGGCTGGCTGTCCATGTTCATGAGTGCCTGGTTGTGCAGCGTGACGGGATCCAGCTCCTCCTCGGCCCTCGGTGGCATATCCGTGAGCGCCTCCTGCGCCGCCCGCACGTTGCGCAGCTGGTACTCGATGGCCGCCTTGAGGTTGAAGGCCTCCACCAGGGCCGTGCGGTGCAGGAGCAGCGTGTTGCCCACGCTGCGCACGTCGATGCCCTCGGTGGTCATGCCCACGTTGAGCTCCGGGTGCTGGTGGATGCCGCGCTTGATGATGTCGGATATGTACTTGAGGGCAGCGTGGTACTGCTTGGCCGCGTAGGAGCACAGCGCCATGTTGTAGGAGAGCTCCGGGCAGTAGCCCAGCACTTGCATGGCGCTGGCAAACTTGCCGCTGGCCTCTTCGTGCCGGCCCTGCCGGTACAGCAGGCAGCCCAGGTTGACCTCGGCATCGGCCCGTTCCGACGGGTCCTCGGCGGCTCCGGAACCGCCATCAGCAGCGGCGGCGAGCTCATCCTCCACCAGGCTCTGTGCCGCCGGGAGGTCGCCCTGGGCGTAGTGGATGGCGGCCTGGAGGCGCAGGGCCCGGCGGTGGAAGGCGGGCACGTCCAGCAGCGGGCTGGCGACGCGCAGGGCCTCGGCGAACAGCCCGGCCTTGTAGAGGGCCTGCGCGTGGCACAGGCGGTACGGGAGCAGCTGCGGGTGCAGCGCCACCAGCTGCTCGTAGCACTCGGCCGCCGCCGCGAAATCCTGCAGCTGGTAGTGGCAGTAGCCCAGCAGCGAGAGGCAGCCCCGGGAGCGGCAGCTCTTCTGCAGCCCGCGGTTCAGCAGCGACACCGCCTCCGCGAAGCGCCCGCTGGCGATGAGCCCGTACACCACGGCGGTGTGCTGCCCCTCGGGCACCGGCGCGGCCTCCATGGCCGGCCCCAGCGCTGCCTCGGCGGCGGCGGAAGCGGCGCCATCGCTGCCATGGCAACGGCGCCGCCGGGGCGGAAGTGCCCCCGTGCAGGCAGGCGGTGCCCGGAAGCGGCGGCGCGGGCGGTGCCGAGTGGCGGCGATGGCGGCGATTGCCCTGCCCGCGCCTGTTCAGGCCGCCCTGTCGCCACTGGGAGCTGGTGCCGGCAGCGGAGCCGCGTCCTCTGCCTCTGCCCGCCCTCCTCTGCTCCCCTCCCTGCGCCCCTGCCCGAGCGCTGACACCGTGTGTTCAGTGCCGGTTCCGAACTGCCGCAAAGAGTTGGAGCCTCCTGAAGTCGCTGCCTGCGCCAGAATGTTTCCCTCATTTCGGGATCTCGTGCAGCCGGGACGAATAAAGAGTAAAAAGCTCCTGTATTTCTAAACGCTGTGTAATAGTTTAAATAGTAAGTGGTGTAAAAGCACGCTCTAAGCTAAACACATAGCCCAGGGCAGGAGCCATTTAACCTCTGTCTTGGGCTTCGCCCACGTGAAACATCCCTTTAGAGCCCATTAAGATGCAAAGTTGCTTAAGGCTGGTAGGTAGCAGGAAGTATGTCTGTACCTTGGCACAATCCGACAGCTTTCCTGCAACTTTCAAAACTAGAGAAAATTACTTCCAACTTTTATTCAACAATGTAACAGTGCTTTGGCAGGACTTCTTTTGCCCCATGTTATTTTTACTGACCATACTAGTAGAGTATGTAGAGATACTCTAGAGCACAGACTGTATAATCTGTGTAATTTCTGTGCATGTGAATAGCTCCCTTAGGGTCACTAGGCAGATCTGGTGGTCATTCCAGACTAATGACAAGCATATCCAGGGCAGGAGTTTGGTTTGCCCCCAGGAATGAGTGCTGCAAGGCTGTGTGTCAAAAATCATATCTGGGCCACTCAGTCTCGCATCTCTTCAGGATCTTCTATGTATGTGATTCAGTAATCAATACATACAGCTCTGGTTGATACCAACAAGTTTCAAAGAAAAGTAATAATAATAAAAGAAAATCATAGTAAGCTGTTAAAATTATTTATCTTCTTAAAGCCTAAGTAAACCCAAGCTGCTAACTTCAAACGCATGCTTTGAAAGCTGAACCAGCATAGTTTGATCTACTTAGCAAAACAGTAACAGTTTTAAGATTAAAAAAAAAAAGGAAATGGATGCAGAAGTCTTTTAAGTTACACATTTTGCAAGTATCTGGGATTCACTTGCCTTAGAACAGACACATGGTATTTCTGTGCATTTGTCAGCTGTTTCCCACAGGCATATTCCCCAGAAAACTGTAGAATGTAATGGCCTACATGCTTAAGAATTCATAATTAAATACAAAATAATCCAAGAAAGAAAAGGTAACAAGCAATATACAGGATGTATTCCAACAGTGGTACATTCCAGCGATGGGAATCTCTGGGGCATCTCAAAGATCCCACTTCATTGCTATGTTGGAAACCATTCCCATGATTTTACTCTTTGAAAACTTTTCCTTTGAAACAGCCATTAAAAAAACTTTGTTCTCTATTTCTTGCCCATAACACTCTAGGCATAGAAGCACCTGTTAGTTTGTTTTATGTATCTTTGAAATAAACCTGTTTTAAACTTTCACACAATGCACAAATGACTTATCAGGAACTAAAACTGGTTTGATTTTATAAAGGGAAAGTAAGTATTTGGCCTGTAGACTGAAACACTCCTGTTTTTCCATGAGAATGAATTGATCTAAACATTCTAAACATTACAAATTACATTAGGCACTGCTGGTTGCAGTTTTCAAAAACAATTTGTGAGTACTAGTATTGGCTTTGCTGGTAACTACAGGCACATGATGAGATTGCAGTGCTCTCTAAGGAGGTGCAATTAGCAAAGTCACCAGACCAGAAGAATGCAGCTGCTGTACCAAGGACACCATCTGAAGAGATACCTGAGCTAGAAACATACTTGTGTACGCTGTGGTTACAAAACACACAATGACCTTCTTGGCAAGACCCCTGGCCCTGCATGTCCTAGGGGCTGGCTGAGACAGAGCTGTGTGGGGAGTTCTGTGCCTGCCTGCCACACGAGGCAGCCACTTTAAACCCCAGTGAGTGACTGCTGCTGACCTTGTGCAGCTCTGCTTCGGAGCAGGAGCAAAACCACGTCCTGACAAACAGAGTCTGCATCTCCATCACATTGTGAAGCTGTTCTGATTTGTCTGTAGGTCCAGGCTAGGAGGGAATTGGCTGGTTGCACCACTCAATTTATAGCCAAAGACACGTTTTGGACATCTTGTTCTTGGGAGGTTCTTCTGTGTGAACCTGGGGAGCCTCTACCCCAGGTGCTCCTTGCCTCAAAGAGTGTTCAGTTTTCTGGTGGGGTCACATTGTCATGTTACAGGGGAGCACTTTAGTCCAAGGGAGTGCACATACAAGACCTGAGCTCTTCCACCAAAGCCTGTCTGTCCCATGCCCCCCTCAGGAGTGAAGCCAAAATTGGGGCTGTGCCCAGTGGGCATCCTTGTCTCCTTGCTGAGCACATGAAAGGCTTTGGCAGAAGGGCAGGAGAAAAGCCCACCCTTGTTACTCACCACCAGCTGTGGGGCAGATGCACCTGCAGTTCAGAAGCCTGCTCAAAATCAAGCAGGATTTGATTGTCTAGTTCATTCCTCATTAGCCTTTGCAACGGTAGAACATTTATGGTAGGTTTTTTTAAATGATTGTTTTATTTGGGTTTCATTTTTTGTGAGGAAAGGTTGATTTTGGTAAGTAGTTTGACAGGTGGGAATCCTAAGTGAAATTACTGTTTGGCCTGAACTACCTTTGAGTTATGGGGATGAAGACCTGAGCATTTTCTGGTGACAAAATCAAGGCTGTGCCTGCTCTTGTGAGACTTTAAGGCCTGTAGTTCATGGGCCTAGAAACCTGACTGAATTCAGGCAGCAGTTGGGAGGGGTCAGTGGGACACCTAGAAAAAAGGGCATTGCCACAACCAACCTGAAGCACCTCTGGGTGGTTCTCTGGACAATCCATGTGCCCATCACATTTCAGCACTGAAATTGTAAATGCTAGAGGCCTCATTCATTCATGGCTGGATTTCCACTTACAGCTGGGACAAAGAAATGGTGATTTTTCTTTTGCTGATGTGCTGGGCATCTCAAGGGAAAGGCCAAGCAGCCGTGTCCTGGCTAACAGCTGTGTTCTCCACAAGCTCTCTTGATTTGTGCTTGCCTCTTGTGGACCCATGTTTTATATGCATTCACAGAATTAGGCTGATTTCAATGTTTTGGGTTTTTTTTTTTTAAATCTCTCCTTGTTCAGCAGGCAGGGAAGCAAGTAAAAGATAGAGAATGAGATTAAATAACCTACACAATCATGTCTCTTGTGCATATCTCACAGAGTTTGGCAGGAAATACTGGGAAAGTGTTTCCCTATCAGAAATAATAAAAAGCAGATACAATTTCTGATCATCAAGTTTATAAGCAGTAGCTAAAAAATGTTTCTACCAATCTTAAAATATAATAGACTTGAAATATGTTTCTTTAATATACTACATGCTTCAACAAAGAATCATCTTTTTCTCATTTTTTTTTTTTTTGCTGTTTCCTAAGCTAAGTCTTAAAAAAAGGAGATAAGGTTTTTGTTTGTTTAGTTGGTTGCTTTTTTAAGATTGAGCTAAATGACTTTCAGACTGAATCCTGTTCTGAGATGCACTGCTGGGCCCCCCAGTTTCAGTAGGGGTGCTTCATTTTTCCTGAGAACAATCTGATAAGATCAAGCCGTGTGCTCTCATTTTCTTCCTTGTGATGGAGGAACAGAACCATAACATTAGTCAGCAGTTTCTGAATTTTGACCCACAATGGCAAAGATACCAAAAGACAGGAGAAATAGATGGAGGCAATTACTAACAGTCACTTGATTGATGGTTGACATTGTTAGGGCTTCAGCTGTGTGTCAGGCTGCGGTGCTGCAAGTCCCCATCCCTGGCAGTGGGTGTTGCCATGGGCAACAGTGCACTGAAGCCAATAAAAGGAGAGGAAATGAGGGGAGACTCAACCTTCAGGGAGGCTATAGGGTATGCATTATAAATTAAGTTACACTTAGCAGTATGCCATATCAAAATTTAGGAAAGCTGTGTGTACCTGCCAGCAGGACTGTCGGTTCCTAGTAGATGTTTTTCCCATAAAGTATGTGTTGCAGGTTTGTATGGCTTGCTGCTTACTAAACTGCTCTGGCTTTATTCAGAGAAGAAAGTGGTAAAAGAACACAGAAACAGTTCCATTTGGTGTGTGTACTCACTGCTGTGCAGTTTGCATTTCTGCTCTTTCCCTGCTTCCTTCTGCTAGACAGTGATGTGGTTCAGTTGTGCCCTAACAGATTGGTTCACAATGCTACTGAATTTCCAGCTATTGTCCTACACACCATTAGAAGCACAGAGCATTTTTAGTTCGTTGTGTTTCTTTTAAAGAAGGGATCAGCAGATTTGTTGTTTCTGTTTGATGTAGTCAGCTTTTCTAAGGCTCTAACAACTCAGTTTCCTTAGAAAGGAGAAAAGCTCTTTTAGCATCTGGTCAGCTGGGCCAGGTTCTGATTTCCATTAAGCTGCTGCCAGTTCAAGATAATTCCACTTAAGTAAATGGAGTTTGGCACAGGTGTAAAACTAAGCTGAATTCAGCTTTAATTTCTGCTGCCAGACAACCCTATATTTAGAATCCCATTTTTCATGAAGTACAAAGGCTTTTTTTTTCGCACTATGAATGGGCACTCATAAGCACTGCAACATGACTCCTCTTGTGCCTGGTCATGCAGCAGAGAAAACACCCTCAAATCACAGATCACAGGTTTGCTGAATTAGTGATCTTGGCACTAATGGAAGGAGACCAACTTTCAGGTAATACTAGGGTCATCACAGACAGATGTTTGGTTTTGTGACCTATCATATTTGATTAGATTTTTAGGGACACCTTTACCACGGGTGTCAACATATGAGCCTTGACTAGTGCTGTGCTAGCTGTAGTAATAGCATTTGAAATTGTACTGAAAGAACTGCAAGAGAGGGGTGGTCCAGTGTGATGATATTCTACATCTCCACCATTTCAAAATACTAATTTCTACTGGAAATTATACTAGAAAGGCTTATCCATGTTCTGCTTTTCAATGTAATATAAACCTGAAGCACAAAGCAACAGATTTCCTCTTTTATTTTTATTCTATTTTCAAAAAAAAAAAACCTATTAATGTTTTCCTTAGGCAACACTATAATTTAAAAAAAAGAATGTGTTATAAGAGCATTTTTGAAAAGAAAAAAAACCAACCCACTCTAAAATTACCATGCAATATTTTGCCTTTATGCAAACTTCCTCTTGCTGAAAAATTTGCTGCAGTGTTAATATGAATTTCTGAGGGAAGAAGGGACAGCTTGGTGTTTTTAAAGATAATAAAATTTGTTTTTAAATGTAGCAAAGGTAGGCAATTCTAAAGGCCCTGATCAATCACTAAGAAGCTTTGTTGTAAAAAAATACTTCTTCAGAATACAAAGCAGGCTTTTCAGAACATTCAGGCATAAAAGAGGAGGGAGAGTAAGAGGGGAGCATCACAAAAGCAAGCATAATTGATTCATAACATGTACTGAAGAGATGCAAAACAACAATGTAATTACACACTATTCTGTTTTCTGCAGCTCCTTGCATATGAATTGGCCAGCTTGCATCCCAGTCCTGGCTCTGTATTATTAATTTTATTAAGCTGTGAGTTCTTATTTTTCAGTCTGTTGTCAGCTTTACAGATTTTTACAGCAGCAGTTGAAATGTAGCGGAGCTGAATGAACGCTTCTTCTGTTCAGTGTTGCGTGTCACTCCAGACACCAGCGCAATCCCACTGCAGGCTTCCGTTCAGTCCCACTAAGCCTTCCAGGAAAAGCAAACTGTGCTGCCATCAAGATAATATCCCATCAATTAGGCATGTCTGGGAAAGCATTTCTTAAAAAATGGTGGGTCTAAGCGTATGAAAACCTTTCAGACAGTTCTTATTGTAAAGTGACACTGATATTTGCAGGCTTAGTTTATGTCTTTGAGAGACGTGGTGAAGCTAGAGGAAAAGGAGGACAAGGATGCTGCCTGAGAAGGAAGTCTTTTCTGGTGCAGCTCCTCCCATTTACCTCTATTTACTGCCACGGAGTCCAGCATAGGCTTCAGTTTCACATTCAGCTTCACTAGACACTGGAAGAAGATTAAAAAGAGGATGAGAGAAAAAATACAGTATATCCACTCCTTTTAAGGACAATCCATGGCATAACAGGAGGAAAAAAGAGTTCAATCTGCACTACGCCCCTACCCTCCTCACTCCCATCTGTAAATACCTGTGGAGGTTTATTTATTGTCCCCATTTAGTTCTCTTTAACTATCTGACTTGTTTTACATAAGTCTTTAAGCCACAAAAGTGTAGAAAAAGGAACAAAAGATGTCAGAGATGCCGCTCAACTACTTTAGCTTTCTTGCAATCCTTAAAGATAGTCCTTTTGAGGGATCCCCAAGTGCCTGAGGCTGCCAGCTATGGCATCCATATGTAGGAAGGTCCACTGGCTGGATGACAAGCTGGACAAAGCTGAAATTATCTCCCTAGTGCTCGATTATTTTTTCCTATAGATGACTAAACCACAACAGTACTGTGCTTTCCCAAGCTGGCTGACAAAACAATTACTGTGTGCTCAAATTAAAGAAATATGAATGAGTTTTCTTTGAGGTTGCACTGAAATCATCTCTTCTCTACATATGCAGTCCAAAGGTCACAGAGTCCAATAAGAATCTTTAATCTGGTTTCATCTGGCTTTGAATACGTCCCTGAATTATGGACTTCCTGCACACCTTTGCTACAGGTTATTTTACCTTCCCCTTTAATATCACCTGCTTATGTGCAAAGACCACAAGTACTTCACTTGGTTTTATATCTATATTAAAGAGAGACAGAAATTAACAGCAGCACTGGATGTCAGGAATGGGTTAACCACTTGCCTCCCAAGTGGTCAGGTAATGTGTCCTCTCAGGACAGAGGAGTGTTCTTTTGCAGCTTTTCTGGTTAGCAAGCAGTGCCTTTTGCTGAGAGCTGGGCAGCATGCTTTCTCCTATAGCATGGAAACTATGTATTTGTCATTGGAAATAAAGGATTGGTGCCAGATTAAAAACCAAAAAGGACAAAGAAGATAGAAAAAGTTGCTCTTCTAGAAGTGCAGAAAATGATAAGAAAATGAAAAGAAAGGGGGAGCAGGTACCTTTGCAGTTGATCGCTTTTTGCTTTAAATAGCAGGGTTAACAGGAGCTGCTCTAAATGGTCCCCAGAGCCCAGACAACACTAAAGAACTGGATTTTTTTATAGCTGGCTTGCAAGCCATGGGAGCTTGGCTTGAAGTAAGTCTTGGTAGATTTTTAATTGAGCTATTATATGATAATTAAGGGTTAATGGCCTGATTTTAAGATGTGCTGAAAACTTGCAATTTCAGTTGACTTCGGAAGGAAATATGAATGCTCAGCACTTATGAAAAATCACATCATGAGGAAGAAGCTGGAACTTGAATTAAATCCACTTCAAAATTATTTTCTTAGAATATGGCTCAGATTGGGCAGACAATTTTGCAGTCTTGGGCCTGGGGTAAGAGGCAGGGTTCACTGCAGCCTCTGCCCCCTACAGACAGCATTGCTTGCTGCTGATGGTCATTCATTTTATAGAATAGATAAGGATTTTCAACTTTCCCATTTCCATGCCTCACAACTCTGCATTTGTGCATCTTTATTTCAGACTGTTGTATATTCCTTAAACCTGATTTGGCAGAGTCTAAAACAGAGGGACAGTAATGTATTATAAACAGCTGAGAGTATCTGAAAAGCTCACTGCCATTACCATTAGCACCTGCATTACCACTGCCAGCTCAGTGTCTAGAGAAAGCACATGTGATACTCAGCCCTTGACAGCAACATATCAGACAGATCCTTTCTGTGCACAACCAGTACCTTCAAAAAGTTTTTGTGAAGTATTTTTCCAATATACACCTTTAATTAAAAAAAAAATCAAATCAATAAATAATAAGAAATACATATAAGCAAGCAGCCTGCTGGTTAAAATCACTCTTTAAAAACTGGTATGCTTCAAACCTCTGTAAGCCCAAAGATGTTCTGCACAAAACAGCAGTACAGGCTGTTCCTGTATGTGTGTATATATATGTGTGTGTTTGTGTATGTGTATATATATATATATATGTATATGTATATGTATACACATATATACTATATTTTCTCTCTCTCTCTCTCTCCATATATAGTATATATACTATATACACTATATATATGCACTATACTCAGGAACCTATAGCAGCTACAGGCAGCATAGAGAAGATGGAACTCACTGGGACTGCAGACTCTGTGTCAGTGTGGCTGTGCAGCTCTCGACTATGTCTGTGTCCTCTCTGTAACCTTGCTTTTTTGCCAAGGCTGACCACAAGACTGTGATGTTTTCCAGCCTAGTTCCAGGGAGCAATTGCAGAGGTCTGGGCATGACCTCGTGCTGTGCCTGTCCCTCCAGGCACTGGCATCTGCTGTGGCTTATGGCAGGAGACAGCCCTGTCACGGACTGTGCCAGGATGGCTGCGAGTGCTCGAGGTGCTCACAGCAATTAGCTTTGCATTGACTGCAGCAGGGACCAGGAGCCCAAGTAGGCTGGGAATAGATTCAGGAAGCGCCCCCACAGTTCTATGGTAATCACTGTTATACTATGAGCTCTAAACTCATTTTAAATCTGCAAGTAAATACACATATATTTCTTCGAAATATAGATCTAAGCGGACATTAGAGTCCAATAACCCAGGTGCAACAGAGGCTACCAGGTAAATAACAAGAATGGTTAAGTACTAACATTAACTTTGATGAAACAGATTATAAGGAGTATTTAAGAAAGAATAAACCATGTCTTTGATATTAATTTTTACCATGGCACCAGCAATTAATTCAATGGAATACGTGCAAAATATATAGTGTAATTCTAAGAAACTTTATTTTGTTACACATTAATTTAGATTAGTGATACTTGACAGTGCAGATTTTGCACTTGGTCTATAAAAATGTCTTTATTCAGACATTGATTTGATGTTTGAACCACTGCATCTGTATTTAGTATCCTTTCACTTTGGGATTTTTTCATTCTGATCTAGTCTTTTAATTAAACTGACTACTATAATTCCTATGGAAATTAGCTTTTATTTTATTTTTTCCAGCTACCAAAGCATTTCAGTAGGGCTTCTCTGATACAAAGTGCACAAATTGGATTTTATTTCTTCTTGAGATGTAATTAAAAACTCATTTGATTACTATATATCTGGCCCTGTTTTAATTATTAAACTCCAGTAATCAATTTGCTTTTATGAAGCTTCTGGGAAATTATCTCAAAAGCAACACATTTCTCTCCCTTCTGGCAGGGTCTGGACCATTTACTGAATTACATTCATTGCACCTGTTCCTGATCCGGATTAAACCACCAATTTATTCCCAAAGCTCTTTAAGTTTATTTGGCTGTAGCCTTGTCAGGGTTTCCCACCTCCTGGCTGCAGTTTTTGCTTTCTGTTTTAGTGAATGAGAACCCCTTGATGTACTGTTCCTCCATGCCACTGTTTTTGATGCATGCCTCCTACTAACAGCTTTGCTCACGATCTGTCTAATTTGGTATCTAGGTTCTTAATACCTTATTTATTACTTGCCTTCCTAGGAAAAGGCTGGGTCTTCACCAGCTGTCTGACATGGGATACCACCACCTAGCCTCAGTAGGTGCAGGAACACCCTGTTCTATCCCTGCTTGGTGCCATGGGCAGGCTGGGAGCTGGCAGCAGCTGGGCTGGGGAGAGGGAGCCCCTGCTTGGGGGAGTTCCTGCCTCCCCTGGGACCTCAGTGCCCACTTGCAGTCCTTCCCTGCAGTGCAGCTGCCCAGCACTGGGTACAGGATTGGTGACCTTTCCCATTCCAGCCCCTTTACTGTAAAAGCTGTTCTTAGCTGCAGAGTGATAAAGCATGGGGGAGGCATTAGGAAAAGCCAGAGGGGTTTGCAGTTCCCTTCTGCATCCATGTATTACCTTAGATGTGTGACTAAGCTGTTTGTCAGAAAGTCACTGTATAGCAGTGTCTTTTTCTTAGCACCTTCAATTATTTAGATGTCTTTTGGGACTGTGTAGTACTCTGCCCACAGCATTCTTTCCCAAAGTATAGCTCTGCTTATCTATAAACTCCTCAGCACAAGAAAATGTTAACGGCACTTCAGCACTACATTGTGCGCACCTGGGAGAGGGGCAGGGCTGCCTGAAGGAAGAGCACAAATGGGAAAGAGCATAAGATACTCAGAGGAAGTTATTTATGGGAGAAGGTAAGGAGGGCAGAGTGGCTTGGTTTTTCTTCTCTTTCTTTCCTTGTGTATAGAGATGTATATTTTGGTAGATAAAGCATATAGAATGCAGAAACAGTAGTAGAAACAAACCCCTTTCAGAGAGAGGGTGATGGGGAGCAGTGGAGGCATTTGTTTCTTCCTCTGGGTGCCAACTTTCTGGGTTGAAGTGGGGTGTGGGGGGAAGAAGACTTCATCTGCTACATTACCTTCATCTCTGGGCAAGGATATTAGTGAAACTGCCTAGATGCAGCACAGCTGTGGTCAGAGGCTAAACTTATTGCTAAAGCAAATACCAAATTTTCTTGTATTATAAGACTAGTACCAAATCTTTTTAAAGAGCGGCACAATATGTCCTAACTTACAAACACTGCATGACTTTTCTTTTTGCCCCCTCCCTGCCAGAGATTCTCATCCAAATATTGACCAGTTCTGACCTTGCTTAACTTACGAGCTTTGACAAGATTACAGCTCATGAAAGTATGGTTGCGGGGCTAATATTTGTAAAGTGAGTTTATGGAATAAGACCATATAAATTCATTTTTATGACTGAGCACATATAAAAAAGTTATAGGTCTCAGTGTTCACTCTACTTTGGAACCCAGTGGTTTCTAATGAATCACTTTTATTATGTAGGCAGTTTCTTAGTTGGAAGGGAGGACCAGTGACCGAGAAGCCATGGGGATAAATTCAGACTCAGTGTAAGCATATGAAGCATTGTTGAAGTCAAGAGAGTCATGACCAGTTACAGCAAGGCTGAATTGGACTCCTGAGTTTTGCTGAAGTGGCTTTCACATGAGAATACATAGGCCAAAGGTGAGCCATCTATCTGAAAGTCCTTGAACTTCAGATTAGTTCAGATAAAAGGGAACCTGTGCTGCAGTCATCCACAGATTTTATCTTCATAACACAAATACTTTGTGGAAGTTGTTTAGAAAACCCAAAAGCATTTCTGAATATATGTCCATATACTAAACCCAAAAACATTGCTAGAATTCTACCTTCCATAGTAGAACACAGAAGACAAATACATACAGAGAATGATACAGAGAAGATGTAGGGATTAACTTCTATGAACCCTTGACTGTGTGTGTATATGAATTAATTATTTGCCCTACTGATTCAGGACTGTATTTAATCATTATTTTCTTCAAAAAAATACAGTATTTGTGAGGGGGTTGAGTTCATGAAAAAAACATTATTGCAATCTCCTTGTGTTTGAAGGGGACTTTGTTTATTCCTTTTAGGGCTTAATGAGGAAAGGTCCAGGTCATCACATACATAATGCATTAGTGGATTACTTTTTCATTTCTATCAGGGAATTTTTTTCTGATGCCTAAAAATGTAATTAGGAGAAATGAATATATTACTAATTTCCCTTGTAGAAAACAGGAGTTTCTTTTAGCTTCTCTCTAAAAATTGTTAGTGGATGGAGGCCAGTTGTGACTGGAAATTGATCTAATACATACACAAGCGTTCTGCTCTTCCTCTGTGAATTAATGTTAAGCTTCTTTCTGGTGATGGTACACTGGCAAGAATAACACTGGACTCCTTTGGAAGTAAACTACAGAGGGATGATTATAAATTAAGATTAACCATTGGTAAAATGTGCTGGGTATTTCAGGGAAGAAAGTATGTACAGAGCTCCTGGTAGCAAAATGTGCTCCAACCAATATCACACACATTATGCAGCCAAAGGGAGAGTGATTCTGAAGGAATGGGACCAACTGAAGTAGCTCTGCTGATGTATTGCTACAGTTGCAAAGGATTCATCTGTTGTTCATTACAATTTCATGAAATCAAGGGTTTGCTTGGAAGAGTTATTATTTCATAAACAACTTCTTATTTAGCTCTGCTGTTCATGGTTTTGATTCTGCATCTGAAGCCTGCCAGAGACAGAATGTTTCTAACTCCTTTGCTTTCAACATTTTAACCAAGTAGCTGATCAATGTCTTCTGCCTTGCTATTAAATGGATTTTGAAAAATTCTTCAAATCATATCAGTCTCATATGCCGATTTAATTCTTTGAATTTACCCTCAGCTGGGAATTCTGCAGGCAACTGTGATTCTGTTGTGTTAAACACTTACTTGAAGTGTTTCATCCATCATCATTTCTAGTCCTTTTCTGATGCAATGTAGTTTGTGCTTTGTCTTTCTTGAAAACTGAATGGCTGTTAAATTATCCATTCATCTTCTTTCAGATTTGCTGTACAATTTGAGTTCTCTCTATTGGCTGTCTCTTCTACCTTATTTGCCAACTTTTCAATCTACTTCCTCAGATCTTTATATACGTTTCCATACATGACTGCCATGTCCTTCACAACACATTGGGCAGATAATTCTAAGTAGAACAGCAACAGAAATTATAATATTATGAATGATTCAGTTTTTCTCTCAGACTAGACTGAAAGCCTTTAGTGAAGCTTAGCTTCACTGAAGTCAATGGGAAATGTTTGTTTTTCTGTCTTCTCCCAAATACCTGTGTTGATGAACCGCCCTTTCAGCTGAGACTGTTTTGGGATAAGATGACTCAGAAGTAAGCTGAAGTATTCTTGTCTGAAGGAAAAAAAAAAGTACTCTTTTCTGCTGCCTCTTCTAAACATTTTGGACAAACTTGTAAATTCTTTAAATTGTTGATTGTAATACAATGTTGCATCAATAATCTCACCAAGTTATGAAAACCATAGCAAAAATATTATTCTAATTTTCAAGGGCAAAATGAAACCTTTCTTGTTCTCAGGAAGCAGGAAAAGAGGATCAGGATCCTTGCACCTTTTGTAAAAAAGATGTTCATGATAGTCACAGACAAAAAAATCGTTGCTCTGAAACCACCAAAACTGCTTCTCCATATTCTCCTGTGAAATAGTGACAGACTTAAATGGAAATTGCAAATAAAATAATTCTTTCTTCTTTTCCTAGTTTTTCTTTCTTGTATAGCTCTTCTTAACCTTTCCTATTAGTAGAAAAGTAGCAGACAAAAGCTTAGAATAAAGACAATAGATAAGAACAATTATTTGGTAATGCTTGTTCCGTTACCGGAAGTTTTAATACATGGATAATATCTGAGTTTTCTGCAAGTTCCACAGAATTCATTCTGGATAGAATGAATCTCATAGATTCATCATCAGTAGACAAGAAACAAAGCAAGGAAAGTGCTGAACCTATTTAAGTTCCTCCTTCAAGGCTACAAAGAGATCCTTCTACTGTGCCAAAACCCTCTTTTCTGTGGGCCAAACCCTTATTCCTAACATAATCCTTAGCTACCAACTTCCCCCCAGCACTGGCATTTGGCCTGATTAAGTTTCATCTGAAGCAAATTTCTTACAAACACAGCAAAATATGTTGCACCTGCTCTTCCTTGGATAATATCACCCACTGGCTTTCATCAGGGAGGGAGACTAATTTGATCTGCCAACATCTGTTTGATCTGCCTCAGTCCCTGGTATGACAAACTGCATCCCAGCATCCCAGGCTGATGTGCCTTACTAATCCTTGTCATCCAGGTGCTCTCAGGAAGCACAAATGCTTTATCTCCCACTCTCTGTGTCCAAATCAAAGGTCAGAAATAAGCCCTGCCAAAAGAGTGCATCTTTATGGTGTTCTTTAGAATCTATTAAAAGTTATCTTCCTCTTCCTTCAACATGCTACAAAGGAAAAGCTGCCTTCAATGAGAATCACACAGAGCTGATCAAATTACTTCCATTGAACAGATCGCTTGGTCCTGATTTTTTTTTTTTGGTTTTTTTTTTTTTGGTTTTTTTTGTTTTTTGTTAAAACACTTGACAACTTAAGAACATGTTTCATGGCCTGTCTATATAGGTGCATGGTGAACAGCTAGTGAGTTCTCTGCCCCCTGACTAGTTGCTAACTTAAAATATAAGAGCAGTGCCCTGACTTTTGTATCAACAATCCCAGGTATGGGTGAATAGTGGAAAACCATTTCCAAAATGTTCATACAGATAAAAAAATAATTTGGTTTGAAAAATTTAGAACCTTTTCTAATTGTACAGACAGAACAGAAACAACTGAAGGAAGAAGTCATTGTGTTGGCTGCATCCAGTGACTCTTGCCTGGGTAAGGACTAAGCCATGCCTTACAGTCCATTCTGGACAGGCAGGGCTTCTCAGAGGAGAGGTGCAAACCCTGAATTTCTTATAGAGTTATTTCATCATGCAAAACTGTAATTGAAGGACAGAGGGAAAGGGATAGGAGTGCTAACTGAGGAAGGGCTGCATCAGGATATAGCAGTGTAAGCATGATTGTTGAAGAACACTTTTTTAACGTTCTCTGAGAAGGAGAATTAATCTCCTGTCTAATAATTTCAAGTAGAGTATATACCTTTGGAAAAAAGAAAAATCACAGTGTGTATGTACTTCCAATTCAAGTGTCAAAGTCAACTCTTGAAGGAGAGAAGTTAAAACACAGAAAGCCATAACTGTTAAAGACTTCTGTGCATTTTTAGCGTGCTTCATAGAGTCTCTCCATTTATGCCACCCTGTGCATTTAATCTAAGTTTACAAGCAGAATATATGCTTTTGCAGCAACATCATCATAGACAACAAAGAGATTTAATTACAAGGCCAGACGTTATCTTCTATAGGAAGGCAGGCATATCAAAGCTCCTGGAGTTGCAGACAGAGCAATTGAATTTCTTTCTAAGTCCTTCAAACAGTGTGATAAAGAAGGAATCTGTTCCTCCACATTTCATTCAAAACATTTAAAGTACTTGCTAGGCTGAATGTTTCTACTTTTCCCAGGTTCCCCCCAGAATCCTGGATGGAGTAATGCAAATTCAATTCTGTAGATTCTATTATATGCTTGAGGTTCTCAATACCCAAGAAAATCTTCAATAGCTCTAAAAATAGCACTAAAATGGAGCAGTTCAAGGGAGCACCAAGGTAGAGGTGAGCAGGGCAATCTCAGGCACGCATAAGTTGTAAAAGCCATGAGCTGCTTTATCTTCCACAAAGACATCTCCCTTAAATTTAAATAGCTGCTGTCATTGTCACTGACTACCTGACTATGTATTTATCTGCCCAGAAGCAGAGTGCATGGCCTTTGGCCCTGCTATTCATAGTGCTACTGTCTCTGCCTAACAATGCCCTGAACAGAGCTGGGTTTCTGTTAGCATCTTTTGTTTGATGTGAATCGCTGAAGCTTTGATGTTGTTTGTGAGAAATATAATGATTTAAAAGAATAAGATCTTCACTCTGCCACTCTGTGTGCTCCCCTCAGAGAAATCTTATCTGAGTTGGGAAAAAATCTGTGACTGATCCTGTCTGGAAGACCTGAATGACAGAGTCCAGAAGAGAAGAAATCTGTTAGTGTTGAAACTCTTAGCATCTCTTTACTGGAGGGTCAGAGGGGTGATTTGTCTTAATGATCAAAATTCCATTTCCTGTTACACAACCATTTATGAATAGGTACAGAATACTTCCTCTGTGTGAACACAGCTGTCAGCAAAGCCATAGTGTTTTATTTTCCGTGGGATGCTTCAAATTTTCTGCTTTAATTGCATGTACTTCCTCTTTATAGGATATTCTAACAAAATGAAGCTACATTACTAGGTTTTAAATACTCTACAATTTTAAAAAGTGCATTTTTCTTTAGAAATTACTATTCTAATAAGCTTGTTTCTCATCTCTACTGATAAATGCTTTTCTTACTATCAGTTTTGAATGAAGAGGAAATGTAATGCAGTAAAGTGTAACTAAAGCCCCTAAAATCTGAAATTCAGTGTAATGGATTGCTGTTCTGCTACTCAAGGCAAAAGTTCCACTGTTACATAAAAATACTCTGATCTGGGATCACTACAGTAACAAAAAACGTAAATAATAAAATTATAATATCCTAAGTGTAATAAAATGCAATGAACAAAAAATTGGGATGCTTTTATCTTCCCAGACCTTTGATCCACAGTGTGAAGGAAATAGATTTGATTACTAAGATATGAAATTGGAAGTGGCTTGATTCTTACATTGAACAGCAGATAGGGGAGAGAGCAAGGGAGCAGAGCTGTGGCTTACCTTGTGCCAGGAGCAAAATCAGGTTTACAGAGCAAGCACAAATGTTTTTGATTTAGACACTTAGATATAGGAAAGCTGTGTATAATTCCAGATACTAATTTTAAAAAATATATATCTATATCTACCTTCAGTCTTTACTGTGGCTCATGGTGTAGTACATTTTGTGTATCACTGACCTTCTTTCTTCTGGGTGGGATGGGCATTCCAAGGGGCAGTCAGACAGGACTGCTAGTGGAAGTTGCATAGATCTTGGTGATTTGCTAGTCACATGTAGCCCTCTCACAAAAAGGGGGCAAACTCAGGGACAGTCCTAGCCAGGTAAGCAGAGGAATGTGGTCCATGTTCCCCAGTAAAGGAGACTTCACTACCCTTTACTTGGGAGAACTGCTGCACCTCCAAGTGAGTTGTCTTGAGCTATCTTAAGGAAATGCAGAAAGCAGAGCAGATAGAGCCAAATCTCCACAAAGGAGGTTTCAGACCTGAGGAAAATGATAGGACTAGAAAAGCCATAACTAAAATGTACTGCAAAGTTTATATATTGTTTTAAGTATGAACCACTCCTCACAGGCACTCTGGTGTAGCCTAGTTCATTAGCTTGGACTGCAGAGAGGATGCAGCTTGTTCTGGTACTGTGAGAGGCACTGGGATGGTATCAGACCACCCCTGGAAGTTTGGGCTGTGAAGTTCCTTCAGTATTGCATACTTCAGACGTCCTCAGCTGCCAGGAATAGCCTGCTCTTGGGAGTTACTCTGAGCAAAGAACTTCAGGGAGCTCTGCTGATCTCACTTTAATGAGAATTGCCAGTATTCAGTGGTTGCTGGGATCTCTGCTGTGTGTGTGTGTGAAATAACACAGAGCACAGCATGAGGTCCTGCTCTAGCAACTGCATTGGTAGGAACTGGTGCATTCCCCACAGCATTCCCTTTCAGGATCTGGATGCTATAGAATCCTACGTGGATTCAGGATTTCTAATCACTAGTGTGGAAAAAAAATAAATAGAAAAGCCTTGATTTTGTTCTCTATGGTTTAATGTTTTAATTTTGGTATGAAAATAAGCATCAAATGTTTGTGGGTATTTTCAAACATGGTTTTTCTAAGTACTGTAGTAGTGAGCTATAGTACCACTAATATTTTACTGATTTATGAGCTGCCACTCCATCTCTTTATATTGCATTTGTAGTGATATAACCTGTTCTTCCCTCACATGCAGTTCCCTTAATGTATTACAATGGCAAGAATTTCAAAGAATGTAAAAATATGCCAACCCAAAATCTAGGGTATGGCCAGAGTTGTAATGTTCAGCCAGCCCTAAACAGTGGATTTACAGTGCCTGAATATTCTGCTGACGGGATATGTGTGTTGAAGTTTGATTAAGCTGGATATGAAAATTAAAACTTGGCTCCACACTGAAGAGAGAATCTCCTGCAGTGTGATACTATGGCATGAAGTTTTCTGTTTACCCCTAAGGCTGGTGCTGCTATGACTTCCAGGTTTGATGGTGTCTCTTTTTGAAGTTGTTGAGCAGCAGGCTAATGGCTGCACAGCATGATGCAAACACAGTGGAAAGCAGGGAAATCAGATGTGAATATATTCCCCAGAGATCTCCTGCTAAGATGGAGCTAACTAACCAGAGCTTTAGCGCTCAGATGTAGTTTTCTCGTGCAGAGGATGGGCTGATTATCAGCTCTTCCTGCTTTACTGTACATTTTTGGATTACAGATGCCATTAGAAATAATGAATTCTGGTACAATGTGCATTCTAGTGCAATATGAGCTATTTTATTGAAAGTAATATTATTTTTAAAGAGTGTCTGTCCCAGATCAGTGTCCATCACCCCTCCCCCACATTGTCTAAAATGTTCTTGGTCTTTTAAACAATATAGGTGTATATTCTTCTTCCCTGCTTGTTTTGCCTTAATTGTTTGAAGATGGTAGCTGTAGTTTATTTCATCAGGACAAAGACTGGCCTTAGAAAGGGACAGGATCTCTTGGCAAAGCAGCAGCCTGGCTTGTTGCTTACACAAGTGTCTGCTCTCTGTGTCACAACAGGAATTGCCATTGCTGCTGGGTAGTAATTTCATTATTTCCATGGTGGCAGCCTCATATGCCACAAGTTATGGAGGGGAGAGGGCACATTGTCCTTCTTATGGGCCTTCTTGTGTCCTTATTCTATGACATTGGTTTTATATCTGGTCTATAAAATGAAAGGAACTGCGAATCCATTTTTATTTGTGGGTAGGGAAGCTACATTCAGGCACAAGTTGATAATTTTGATGTTAACATGGGAGCTGTTATTGCTGTGTATCATCACTGACCCGTTCATTGCTTTGAGGTCTTGGGCAGTTTAGGGTGCAGTGGGAACAGGGAGAACTTGCTGCAGTTCCACAGAGATGCTGAATGAGAACATCCTCCTGTTTTCTAAGATATCACTGGCCAGTTAGTCTTTGTTGGCATAAGGCAGTCTGTGTTGTTTCAGTCATATCCTGAAGCTGTTTAATCTAAAAAGGCAGAAGCATTGTTCTGATAGGAAAAAATTCTTCATGAAATGGTAGTCAAGCATTGGAACAGGCTGCCCAGGGAAGTTCTGCAATCACTGTACCTGAAATGTCAGTAAACCTGTAGATGTTCTGCTTAGGGATATGGTTTAGTGTGGACCTGGCAGTGCCAGATTAATGGTTGGACTCGATGATCTTAGAGGTCTTTTCCAATCTTAATGGTTCTGTGGTTATCTCTAGCCTTAATAGAGGAGCACTTGGGCATTTACACACCATGTGCCAAGCACCCAGGCAGTCTGTGCAGAAGCACAATTAAAAGAGTAAACTCTGAGTTAAACAGCACAGGTTAAACAACAAATTGTTTTATCACAGACCCTAAAGGTTGGCCTAGAATGCCCTGTAGCAGTTTGGGAAGGTGCACTCTAGGCCAAGCCTTTAGAGTCAGAAGAAAGTAGAAAGGCTCAGCCTTGAGTAGAAAGTAGAAAGGCTCAGCCTTGAGTTTCCTTTTGCATTACACAGATTTGGACAAGTTTGACAGCACCTACTGAGACTGTCCCTCTAGTGCTCCATACCCTCACCATGATGAGAATCAGTTTGTCTCAAAGATAATAAACCCTATCAGCTTTTATACCTTAGAGAGGAATTTACAGACATTACAGATATTTACAGACAGATTCAGGGAATCTGAAGATTTCTTAATGGAATTTAGACTTTTGGTAAAGTCAAAGTAAGACAAGAGTTCAAGTAGCCTTCAAGGCTGCTCTGAAAGCTAACTCTGAGAGACAAGAACAAGCTCCTCTGGACTCTACAGGAGCAGTAAGTAAAAATTACCTCATACAATGGCATGCAGATGCTATCAATCCACTCGAGCTGCAACCTGGGTAGTTCATGCTTCCTGTTCCGATCAAAAATGGCCTGAATTGAGAAGGAAACAAAACTGTCATACTTTAATTACACTGAGTATTTTACAGACACATCATCCAGCACTTTGCAGCTATGGTCAAATTCTCACAACCAGAACATTTCGTGAACCATAATCAATCTCTGCAGGTGCCTTCTCACTGCTTTGCATGAAAAATAAACTGGTTATTTTCAATTCTGTTTTGAAACCTTTAGGCTGAATGTGTTTTGTGTTTATAATTTTGTAGTGTAAAATAAATGCTCCGCAGTTGGAGTTGAGGTGGTAAGTAACGTCCTGTGGGAACACAAAGCAGATACCTTTGAGTAGAATTTTCTCTTTTCTCACATAGGGTTTTGCAGCTCAACAAAACAGTATGGATCTGGGCTCCTGTCTTCCTCCCAGTTAAATTCTTTAGAATACTTTCTGTTACCCTTCTCCTGTTGCCTCCAGATAATGGTTGCTCCACATTTTGAGTTATTCAACCTGGATAAGGCTTTCTCTTCTAATCATTCGGTGAAAATATTTATGAGACTTTCCTAGAACTTGTTTGACACTTAATACCTATCTGACTTTATTCCACTCAATTCCATTTTATCCCTTCAATCACAGTAGTATATTTACATGTATGCTTATAGAAATGCATTTCAAATAACACAGATATACAGCTGCAACATAAAGTAAATCTGGCAATTTTGATTTCCATAGGTAGCTGTGAGTTTTTACTTCACTTCTGTGTATTAAACCCAACACCTGCTGCTTAGAAAATTCACTAGTAGGATAATCTTAGGAATAGATACAGAAAACTAGTAAAAGGGCTCAAGGACTGTGAAAGGGCAAAAGTGACTGTGTTGACTGAGAGCTATTTTATATGTGTTTATAAATGCATATCCTTATTGGACAGAGGTTTCTCTATGTACAAAATACAGTTCATTTTTCTGAATGAGCCCATTGATATTTTTTTCCTTTATTCAAATTAGTAACTATTTCAGAAATGATAAAAAACTTACTGAAGGGGTGAGTTTGAGTTCAGATCTTTCTCTGTCTCCTTGTTCAAAGAACTCACTGGTTACCAGCTCAGCAGCCTAAAATAAAAGTCATGATAAAAGATTAGAGTTTTTGTTACACAGTCTTTAGGATAATGAGTTTTTGCTCAGACTATGACTTCAGCCTGTGCTTTACTGTAAAGAAGTGAATAACTTCACTTACAGGACTGACGTCAGGCATGTGTTCATTAGTTTTTTGAACTGGGCATACAAGGGGCATAAACAGCCATAGTCAGGCACAGGGACTTGGGGAATTATATTGCACTGCCAAGGTAACATTCAATGCAGTTATAACAACTTAAGAACTGAGACCAAGCCAGAAAATGATAGCTTCTTGTTGGCATCCACTATTACATTTGTAAAAATGCTTTGTAAAACATGCAAGAGCTCTTTGGTTATTTACAGGCTGTTGCCCTATAAAAACAACTTCGCTTATCAAAGAAACTTAATTAACCAATACTCTCTGTTGTTTAATCTAATATGAATTCTTAAAGGGTTTTTTCCTCCACTAGGCTTTACTTTTTTTCCCCATGACTGTCATCAATATAGGATCTGGATATTTAAGTATAGGCTCAGATTGTGATGATAATCTTGATTTAAAATCAAGAAATGGTAGGTTGGAAATTAGAATGCATCTTTCTGACTCTTGCAAATGAAAATGTTCTATTCACTGCAGAGGCGTGTGCTTTTTACAAGATGACAAGACTTAAAAATAAATTTAGTTATGGAAACCAGAGGAATTTTAGGAAGTTTGATATAGTACTGTACTCCTGTCATATGTGAGGCTTTGAACATAAGCACATGCGACATTTTCAGATGCAAAAAATCTGGAAGCCAATCTACTGAATAGGCATTCATATACTAAAGCTCCTGTCATGCCAGTGTATTGCTTTTAAGCTAGGAAATTATTTCATAATGCCAAGACACAAGAGAGTAAACTAAGCAGAGAATCTGTACGTCATAAAATCTCTAAACTTCTTGCTTTAGCAACTGCATGGTAGATAACGTTCACAAATGCTAAGCTTGTTGCAGTTGAAATGGGGAGTACCAAAATGATTTGGAAATAGGTGATGTTATAAAGTACTCTTAAATCTTAATAAAATTCTGGATCAATATCCCAGATAAGAGGAATAATTGAACAACTTATCAGCAATTAGGTGTTTGCTAAGTGTATTGTATAAAAATAATCAAGGCATAGTATCATCCCTGTCCCTCAGTGCTATTCAGTTCCTGTTCTCCTTACATCCCTTTTTCTTTACCTGTTCCAATCTTCTCTTCCTGAATTTTTCCATCTTACATCTGGCCTTTATTCCTTTTTTTCAAGTATGTTTGGTTTTTTTCTTGTGGCACAGTTAAGGTTCAGCTATTTCCTGTTTTACCTCTGTGGACTTACTAGCACTTCTGCTCAATGGGGTAATGCTTCAAGAAATCCCATGTGGAATTTTTCAATATAAAGTAAACCTGTATAACTAAGCTGCAGGGGACTTTTCACCTGTAGACCTCAAGAGTGACAAGTATAAAAATCCCCAGTTTGCTAGAGACTCCAGCACTAATTCAGCAGCACAGCACAAAGATTCACAACTAGGAAAGCAGACCCTGCCTGACATTTGGCTGTCAGTGAAAATGCAGAAGCTAACTGGGTTAAGGAGGAAAAATGAGGAGGGATTGCACACACTGCAGCAGTGGCCAGGTGGCAATGAAACATCTTGTAACTCCATTTCCCACTGCAGGATAGAAGCAGCTTTCCTGATTTCCATGCAAGGTGACTATGTTCGGGCCAAGTAGAGCAACAGCCTTAGAAAGAACTGTTGCCACAGTCTGCTGATAAAGCAAAAAAGACTCACCTGGCAAAATTGAAAGCTGAGGTGAAGCCCTCCCTCCATAAATATTTTTTTTATTCACTTGTTGTGCATGTAATTTCCATAGATGCTTTTCAGCTTCTAATACTTCCTTGTCAAAGGAATCTGCCTGCTCCTGCATGTCTAGTTATCTGGCCTAGTTTTCTCTTTTCCACCTCATCTTTGTAACTATTACTTGCTGTTACACCAAACTTTCTTCCAGCTGTGTACCCAAACCCAGCTCCACTGGTATGTTTTCTATTTGTCTCTTGATGCTGTCAGTTCCTCCAAAACCTGACACAGTCTGTCTTCTACTGGCTTGTTCTGGGCCTCACTGAAGGACAGAGAATGACTGGCATGGAAATATTAAGGATGGTTTCTAGGTAGAGAAAGATGTCTAGAAAGAAAATCATGGGGCAAAGGACAAGAGTTTTGGGACAGGTCGCTTTCTTATACTGTACCTGTTTGCCAATGCTGGATTGCTGGATCTATTTTTTATGTATATTTCTAAAGAGCCTACTCAGCAGCAGACCTCTGAATTTTTATTTGTTGGTTTCTAGGTACAGGGGTACAGGATGTAAAAGAAAGCCTTATACCACACCTGGAGTTTTGCAACATTCTTAAGAAAATTAATACATTTCTTTTATCATATCTACTGAAGATTTTATGCAAATGAAAGTTTGCAGATAATCTATTGGTATTTTTGATTTAGGGAAGACCCTGCTACTGCCAAGGAAAACTTTGGGATGAAACAAGTAAACGCAGCTATATGTGGCTACATGCCTTTTTGGTTTAATCCATCCATTTTTGGGTATTTATTTAAAATGTTAGTAAGAGGAGAGGTTGTAAAGCCAGATGCACGCAGCAGCATGTGTACAGGGAACGATTACGCAATAAACCATTTTTTGCAGAAACCCCCTGCTATTTTTTATAGCATTAATACTGCTGTAAATTGATTCCAGTTTTGGTCCCTTGCAAGCCAGGGCCCTGGGAATATTGCCCTGCCAGTCCCGCCTCCTCCCAGCCCTGCTATTAATCATGACTTGCCTGTCTTGAAATCTCCCACGGTTTGGTCACAGCTCCAAGGTCACAGGCTGTCATTAGCATTGATCTGAAAAACAGAAATGAACAATACAAGCTGAATCAACCTTTGTTGAATTTCTAAACAACTCTGCTCTGGACGCATAAATAAATAATACCTATATAAAATGTCAGCCCTGGCACCTTCTCTTCCTCCAGAAAAGAATGACATGTTTGAAATCTTAGCCATCAGCGTGGCTTTTACATTACAATTGTGCCTCAGAATCCTAATGTGTTGCAGGTCATAAGATGATGAATTTTGGTATTCTGCATTGCACAGTAGAAAAGAAATGATATTGCAAGGGAGTAACTGCTAATTTTGCAATACTTCTAACACTACTTACATTAATACCTATAATATATTAGAAAGCATGTGCTTCACATGATATAAGTAAGGGTATTATTACATAATAACACCTGCAACTGGATTAATTTATATGCCTATTTGTAAGTGACTGCTGTAGCAAGAGAGCCTATAATCACAGGAGGCATCCCAGACACTGTTTAAGCAGTTTCTACTGCTCATCTACAATAAAAATTGAAGATTTACTGTGAGCTATACGGTTCCACTGTAGTTTAATATCTAGCTACAACCATGTTTTATATGCATTAGGAGAAGGAAACCATTCAGCTGTAGAAAGCGTTTATGTACAGTACATGATGCAGATAAAAGTCTAAGAAAGTTTAAATGAAGAACAAGGGCACTGAAAATGAAGCATCAAATATATTGCCTGAATCTAAAATTAGGAATGGGTGAAATGGTATGGAAAATAGAAAATGGCCAATATTTTGTCAAAAGACCAAAAGATAACAGAATTTTAATGAAATTTCAGATAAAATGAGACATAACCAGGCATGCATATGCAAATACACACGTTTTATTGTCTACAAAGTGTGATCTACTCAAACCACCCACAATGTCTGAGGTTTTCAATAGGATGCATGCTCAGGGCATTCCTGAGGGCTGGAAGATTACTCTGTATAAGAAAATTCCCAGGTACACACTGGAAGAGCAGAGAAGTGCATGGCTACTGAAAAAAGACAGATGAGAGGAAGAGGGATCAGGGAAACAGCCAGGAAAGATCTTTGTGTAGAGAGGCAGAATATTGATACTTTCTGGAAAAAGAGCAGAAGGGCTGAACAGGAACTGGTGAGGCTGGGAGAAAGGGAAGAAAACAGGACTGAGTGTGTAGGAGATATGGAGAAGGTGAAGTCACGTTGATTAATCCCAGCTGTTTGCTAATGTTGAAAAAAAATCATACCATGTATTTCATAGCATGGATTGTATTTTTAAAACAAGATACTTTCTCTTTTATTCTAAGCCTCCAGTCCACAATACATGACATTCCTTTAACAAATATGGCTATACTTCGAAATAACCAGAAAGCAAGAGAAAACGGTGCTTACCGAAATACTTCTCGGTGGTTTTTTATATTCCAATCATAACCACCTTTACTGACAAGCTCAAAAAACTCGGTCCTTCTCCTGCAAAAAACCAGATTGTCAGAGAAGGAAATAAGACACTTCCAGGGCAGCACTGCAGCAGAACCACAGCTCTCTGTGTGATACGGAATCACTGCACCTCATGTATTATTGTTAAGGCCGTTACACTGACAGTCCATTTAAGCGAAACATACTAATTTCCGAACACCTTCTATAAATGTCTCTTATCAATGTCACAGTTGCCTAGTAAATGCAATATTGGATTTATGGTCTCCACAAATAAGGAAATGAATGGCTCTGAAATGTTCAGTCTGCCGTGGAAGCATGAAATGCTCACCTACAGCAGTGGACAGACAGACAATAGAAACACCCCAGAAATACACACATGCTTCTGTTTTCTTGTCCTTGCAAAATGGTTTTTACTTCTATATCCTGAAGGGTTTTTCAGAGCTGTGCAATTTGTTATTTCCAGCACACAGAAAGAAACAGAGACACACAGGAGCTGCTGCTGTCTTGAGTTCATAGTTCCTACAGACCAGACACTAGGTCTCCCTGCTTAGTGCCGTGGTTTGTCTTCTCACACCTTCTTCATGTCCTCAAACAGGGACACAACATGAGATGGACAGAACATATTAATGCTTGATTGTTGCCTTTAAGCATCAAAATTCTGATTCATCATAGTCTGTAATCTTTTATGGCACTGAGACTCCAAGCAGCTCTTACTGCTTGCAGTGTGACTACAAATATGTAACAGATCCTGCCCAAGATGTAACAGAAGCTGAGGTACAAAAACTTGGAGCAACTTTCCCCCAGTGACACATCATATGAGTATCAAAGCTGGAAAGCAAATAAATACCTACATCCTCCTGAGGGACAGTGTAGTGCCCCATCTCATATGAGGAAATGTAGTTAGGTTCCTGAACAGGAGAGAGTTTGGGGTCTTGTATTTTCTACGTTTACTTCAACTAGACTGAAACTTTGGACAGTGATTATTGACAGTGCAGTCTCATGGCAGCCAGTACATATTTGAATACAAGGAGATGCACACTTCCAGAAACTCTGTGTTCCAGAACATTGTGTGGGGCAGGTTGTATTATTCTGGTCCCTGACTATCATGGTTATATATATGACCACTCACTCATCCTATAGAGCCTTTCTATAGTGGATTTCATTCAGCAGCGAGAAGAGGGCTATAAATGACTGCATGATATCTAATCCCTTATACTTTGGGAAATAAGAGATTTCATTTTGAAGTATTGGATATTCTGAGAAATTCATATGTTCCTGAACAAAAACCAGGCAAGTATGTTTTAAGCTGAAAGCACAGGAAGGTGACACCCTAAAAACCTAAAATATTTAAATTTAAAATGTAGATATCCATAAACAGTAATTGAAAATGTGAGTCTCAAGGCCTTATGTTAGGCTAAAAGCTAAAAGAGAAGTAGTAGTCCAGCTCTACAGAGAAATTTCAGTGTAGGAAGGACTGAACCAGAGGAAAGCAGCCATGTATGATGAAACAATTTAACATTTCCTACTGGGCTTTTTTGATATCCAAAATGATGAGGTTTTCTGTTAATAAGCAAATATAATATGGCAGAATTTCAGAAACAAACTGAATTATAATAATTTTCCAGGGTCTTTGAGTAACATTGACTCTGGCTGCATTTTGCCTCGAAGGGAGGTTGTTTTCCTATGTATAACAAATTCATTTGCTCTACAGCCCACTGGCTCAAGACATCATTTGGACGAATTTCCATAAACTTCATTTTGGCTCCATGCTTTTACTTTTCGTATTATCTGCAAGTGTCGTTATCTAGAATTATAAACTATTTCCCATCTGATCTTTCAGTGACAGTCATCTTTTTGTTTATTTGTATAAAAGTGATGCCTTGAGAAGGTCATAAAGTCTTGCTCTGCAACAGTTTTGATGCTGTTTTAATACCTGGAGCTTGTGATCATTAGATTCAGTCATTTTAAGAATACTGATATGAGAATTCCCCTGTCTACAAAAATATTGACGACGTAGCAAACTGAAAAAACAAATTAGGTACTTGTGTAGAAACAGCTGTTCACAGAGGGTGGTTTTAAGAAATGTAAAGCACCAATGTTTCTAGAGAGTGATTTTCAGGCACTTCTGGAAATAAACTAGCGTAGCTACCACCTCATTAATGAATCGTAGTAACACAAGAGGAAAAAATAATTTATCTGCAGACTTTTGAGTAAAGAGGCGTCATTTGCTAAAAGTCTTCTGATTTATGCAGCATGAAAAATCAATTATGCAAGTAAGAAAAAATAATCTCGAAATTCAGTTATGTCCCTCTTGGATATTATTTCTCTGTACTAGAACTAGACAATTGACCACATAGTTTTTCAGCTTAAGGCAGGGAGGGAAGAGAGCTCCATCACATCTGGGTCTGAACGGGGTCTATCCCAAGGCACTGCGATGAGCCCCCTCTGGCTCCTCCAGGGTCTCCAGGATCTCGGCCAGGGGGAGCACATGGAGCTGTGCCAGGGCAGCTGTCCTCTCAGTCCTGGTCACTCATGTCCTCCTTGAGAGCACAAAATATTTCTGCAGCATTGACTTATGATGAGACAAGAGGACCTATGGTCCTTGTATCTCACAGAATGGAAGAGCTTCAAGGTCATCAAGTCCAACCATCAACCCAGCACCACCATCATCATCCCTGAACCATATTCCCCCTAAGCACCATATCAAGATAACTCCTTTATACTTCCAAAGGTAGTGACTCCACCATCTCCCTGGACAACTTATTCCAATGTCTAACCACTCTTTCAGTGAATTTTTTTCCTCTAATATCTAAGCTAAACTTCCCCTGGTACAACTCTAATAATTTCACTTGAGACATGGCAGAAAGGCAGACAGGATAGAATGCTAATGGACAACAAACAAAAATTCCTAAGGATGACTTATTGTCATGACTGGGGAGGCAGTGCACTGAAACTGCACATCTGTCAGCACTGCTAATGCCAGAAGTTCACTGTGATGGTGACACCATTCCTCCTATGACTATGTGCATCCTCCCACACATCCTCAGTGGGATGAGCTTGGTAATAATTAACAATATTTGACATACAGGACCAGCTTGAAATCTACTTTTGAGATTTGATTTGCAAACAAGGAAAGGGAAGAATCTGGGTGAGAGACATCCTAGTGTACTTCTCCACAGTTAAGCTTTTTAAGACTCTTCTCATCATGTGACGTGAATTGGCATAATTCATCTTCAAAGCAGCAAAGTGTCTCCTTTATTATCTCTGTAACTGGGTCTGTAACTAAACACAATATTTCTTAGCACAAATGTTTAGAGATGCTGAAATGGTGGAAAAGAATTCTCAAATGTCATTGATTTTCTATGTGCCTGAAGAAATGATCATAGAAGGGACAGAAAAATTATAGAACTGAGCTGCAACTGGTTCCTGGAATTGCTTTGAAGTATAAACCTAAGATTTCACTTGCTTTTGGTTGATACAGACATGTTACACATTAAAGCAAAACTTATTTGGACACTTGAGATATATCTATTAGTCTAAAAGATACTAAGTATTAGACTAAACCTCTTCAACCATAGCTGAACACTAATTTCTCATATTATATATCCTTATTGGTATTTAATAGGTCATTAGAGTAAGTTCTCTGAATTTTCATTCATCAAATACCAGAAATGCCAATACTTACTCAAAATACAGAGTGAGGTCTGTTGCCAATATTGATTGCTTTAGAAGCTGCATAAGGTCACTGTAGTCCTTAGAGGACAAGTTAGCAAAGATGTTGTGACCCTATAATGAAAGAGATAAAAGAGGTAAAGGGCTAACAATCAATATAGTTTTAAAAAAAGTTTTCTAACTTGTTAGTCTACTGTTGCCCTGTAACATAAGCCTTTTCTGATTCATGGCAAAACTATGATGAAATAATAATGCTAATGCTGCTGAGATTACATTGAGGCAGAAGAGTTGATGATTGTTATCAAGCACTTGGTATGTTTTTCTAAACTCTGCAGAAATGATAGCCTGTCAAGTAAAGATTTACTCTCTGCTCTAACCCTGCACAGACTCAGTTTATGGGGAAAAACTGTGGATACATCTCAATCTCTCATCTTATTAAATGTTTTGGGGAGCTGCGTATTGGAGCTTTTGAGTAGTGATCCTAATAGATTTATCTGTGCTGCTGCTTGCATGCACACAAACTGCTGTTAGAGCAGTCAAGGACACTAAATCAGTTTTTCATTCAAAGCAGCCCTTTTGCTCACTCTGCCCATTACTGTCTTGTCCTACAGTGTATACAGCCATTGCCTATGTGAACCAAAGCACCACAATTTTATATGCAATTTACACACCCTTTGTGGGTCCAACTGGCTGCTTTTTAAGGGATCGAGGATTAAGAATTTGAAAGATGCTTTATGGCCAAAATGAAAGGAATTTAATTATTTGATGTTGCTATTTGAGAGGGGGAAGGTTCTTTTGTAACTGGATTTCTGAAAACAAGCAGGACAGAGATCCTATAATTCCTCTGTGAAATTCTGAGGAAAATAAGATGAAAGAAACAAAATTAATGAAAAACTCTAAATGTAAGCTTAAGAAATTATCTTTGTGACAATTGTCACATGTATTAGCACACATAAATGTATTACAGGTCTTTTTTTCGTAATCACCTACATAAATATTGAAGTTATTTCTAACTAGAGTCTTATTTTGGTGGTATTTAGTCCTGTAGTGCCCACATTCAGTATGCACTGCCATCTACTGCTTAGGAATTTTAAAATGCCCTTAAAGCAGAATTTTCCAGCAACAGGGTTACTATCATCATGATGGTATGACGACATATATGAGATAAGGTCTGTGGAGGTGCAGTTCTGTGCCAAATCTCCCTGGAAGTATACACAGAGGTAAAGCCAACACCCTGTTCCCATTTGTCTGTGATCATGAGACATTCCAGATCTCTTCAGAAGTTACTGCAGATCAGACTGGGGTCTGCAATTGTCCTGCATGAACAACAGTTTTGGTTTTCTATTTACTAAATGCATTTTGTAGCAACCAATCTCTTTAAATTATGAAAATGCATCTGTTGTTTTGAAAGGACTCCATGTCCATTCTTCCACTTTTCTCAGTTATTAAATACATGGTGTAGTATATGCTGTCTAGTGTTATATGCAAGATATTCTAGGCAAGAGCTCTTCACAGGTGTCTGAAAAGCAATCAGTATACTTTGGACAGCATGATAATACTTATTTAAATTTTTAAAAACAGTGTATTAAATTATGAAAAAAATTATAAAAATACCGATTTCATAAAGGCTGCCAAAGAAATTAAGTTGGTGCAGTAAAGAATGGCTCTGATACTCTGAATATGACACCTGTGGGGAAGGGTAAAGACCTGTTTCAGCTACCTCTAAACCACTGAACAGGATATATGTAAGAAGAGTGAGAAAAGCTGACAATATGATTAGGATGAATTCTCCTTGCCCCTTGCTGATTGAGACAGATATAATCTCTGGGCTCTGTGATCAGCATTTGTAGTTGTTTAATTTTGTGCTAGTTGTGACCTTTGTGGTAACCAATAAATAATTCCTCAAGGAGAGGGCATTAAAAAGGTACTGTACATGGTATTTCCTTCCTCCAGCTGAAACTGCCCAACAGCTCACAGTGAGATTAATAGTAATGCTTTTGTACCTCACTTTGGAGAATCATGACAGCATGATTGAAATGGTGGTGCTCCAAGGTAGCAGAGGTGCCGTAGAGCTGAGCTAAGGCTGATCCACTCCTGAAACAGAACATGGGAAGTCAACAAATCCCGCTCGTCTGCTTATGAAGCAGGTTTCAGAGACAATTCAGTGACAAAATCACGTAGACACTCTCTTCACCTCCACTTCAGCAACCTCACTTAAGACAGCTGATGAGATCAAAATACTGATTTAAATCCAGATACAAAACATTTATGTTCCAGTCTTTGCAAAATATTGCCAGCTGAATAAAGATTTTTCTGGAACTACAAGAAATTTTTTAATGCAGCTTTCAAAGTCCCTCAGCAACAGCACAGACACAGAACTGTGCAGTAAAGACACAAGGTAATGTCCTTGAGCTGAGATCAGCTGTTCCCCTGCTACCTTTTATTTTTAATTCTTAATAGACATAAACATAAGGGCTTACAATGGCCAACTACAAACTCTGAAATTAAAACCCCAAAACACAACAACAAAAAATCCAATTGCAAATAATAAGGTAAACAAAAAACCACAAGTGAGAGCAATGAATATAAAAGTAAAGCTTAGCATATCTCTAGAATGTATTTTCTCATCACATTTATTGTCTAAACCAAGATCAGATTCAAAATGAACAGAGCAGGTTGGTTTTCTACGTTTAAAGGACAAAAATATATGGAATAGTAATATAAAATAGCAAATTGCTGGCAAGTGCAGAGAATGGGACTGGATTGTCAGAATGGTCACTGTTCACCAAGTACCAAAGTAGGTCAGGCAAAGTACTTCGCTTCTGGGACCCAGCCTAAAGTGACAAGATGGGCTTTCTTTCCAAAGAAATGAGAATAAGAGATTATGCTAGAGACAAAAGGAGTCTCCTAGGAGCATATACCATAAAACTGCACCATACTGATACTTAATTATCAGATGCAGCTATATGAGAGAAAAGGATGTCCAGGAAACATCATCCCTAGAGAATGTGATATTGACATATATAACAGAACCATTTGAGACAACTGTGATATTGCCTCCATCATATACCTCTTGAACCTTCATCATACAGAGCAGCAGTATTGGACACTGAAGCTAAAATAGGAAAATGTGATGCTTAAATTTATGTCAGGTTAGAGGAATAAATCATAGTTAGCGTTAGGAAAACTCCAGCTTCTGTTTTCAGGGATGTTTTATACATGTGTGGTAATGTTTGTCTTTCATTAAATGTCTTCAGCAGTTTCTTTATGGAGTCATAAAATGGTAGCCTCCTCTCTGTACTCTGTTGTCAAACAACAAGTATGAGTGATAGCAGTCTAAAGCTGAACCCTGTACCTTTAACTCAGCCATCCCTCTGCACAAAAGACACTCTTGTATAATGGTGCAGCAGAGAAGTGGTTAATTTAATCAGAGCCTAAAATGGCCAGGATGTAAATCTTGGGTCTCGTTTTTGTAAATTGGGAACATAAACATCAATCAGCTGAGCTTCCTTCCCATTTGTCTCGTCTATTTTGATTCTCTTCAAGACTCAGCTGCAAAAAGGCATCTAGCAGTGCTTGGTAACCTTTGCACCATGAGCTCTGTCTTTTGAGCACTGCAATTGATTTTCCCTGCTGTGGTGATTGAAGATCCAGACAGTGTCATTGTTTCATTGAGATTGTATGGCAACACCAATACCTCAGGAAATGGCAGCTTAGTGAACATCAGAAACATCAGTTTGAGTGATGGTCACTGAGGCACCTTGGCCCCAGAAATGCAGCAGTCCCTGCATACACACATTGCAGCAGAGTACTTCTGCAAAAGTAGGACAAAACAGGCTAACACAGCATCACTCTGCCTTTCAAATATCTCTGGACAACCATTTGACCACTCCCCGATCATACTGGAGGATTAGCAGTAAGGCAGAACAAAAAAAGCTACAAATGCTCACTGGGATCTGCAGGACAGGAATACCTTGGGGCCTCATATTCTGACTGTAGAGGAACTGGGGAGTGAAGAAAACAAAAAGGGATTTGAAGAAATCTCTATGTCTGGCAGCTTTATTTCACAGCTTGGCCAGGATGTTGCTGCGGACATTTTTTGTTGTCCCTCCTATTCTCAGGGAAGGCAGATTTTGGAATGGATTTGACCTTAGTCTAAGGAGTTCCCCTGCCTACACAGTTAGAAGTACTACTCTTAAACCTTCTGCAAACCTACTTCTCCTTCACTATGCCTGAGGGCAGCAGCCTGGTTTCTGTGAAAGCATTATTTCAGTTTCACTTATTTTCTTCTCTCTGCAATAGCAGAACAAGGTTTTGCTTAATGCCATGCACCTCAGTCAGCAAGAAAAACCCAGACAGACAATTTAGGTGCTTCCTGGGTTGAAAACCAGAATCAATAACAGCTGAGCCTGAAAAGAACATCAAGTTTTGGCACCACATTTCAATATGTGGTGTCAGTTCAACAGCCAGCTACAAAGGACAAGCCAGCAATTACTTAAAGGAACAGAGAATGATAAAGATGGATAGTCCCTCACTGCACACAGGAATAAGAGTACTTGGCCTTGGCCTAGAAGGCTTGAAATTAATGCTTCATTCTTTATCCTGGTCACCTTTTGCTCTCCTGTGGAAGAAAACCAAATTAAAATAGTAAGAATTAGAAAGCTTACTTGGCTTGGAAGGCATTGTTGGTTCCCCTGTGGTCAAGGTCGTGACACAAGCATCCCACAATCAAAGCTAAAATTTCAATTTCAGTTAGAATCTCCTGAAATCCTGCGGTCTGAGAGCAGAAAAAAATAGCAGCTGTAACTATCAGTAGCAAAAGGGATAAGTAATGTTAGTCCATCCAGCAACAGTCAACTTTGTTTTGATACCATGAACATTTCAGTAAGGAGAAGATAAATGCTTTATTGTCATATTCTATTCCCTGCTGTATGTCAGATGGTTAGCAGAATAGATAATGTCCTTGGAGTGATCTGTTCTTATCTCTTTGTTGCATTTCCAGCATGCCATTTCTCTGCTAGCCAGGAGGCACTAAAGGCAAAAAGAGCTGAAAACAAATACCAGTAGCTGCAAACTGAGACAGGAACTGGATTTTTTTAATCAGAGAAATAAAAAACCCAAAACTAAACTGATAAAATTTTTAAATTATTATTTAGAGAAGTACTTAGATTTCTTCAATCCTGAGATGACCATCTTAGTCAATCCCTACTGTCAGAGATAGCTGACATGTTAAGTTGGTTCTTTAAAAGAACCCAGATAAAATATACTCTGTGGAACTGTTGTGAACTATAAGATTTTTTTTCAATCTGGCACTTTGAAGTGAGGTGGCACGATTTAAAAAGGAAATGTCTCAAATTTCTGCTGGAGATACTCACTTGAATTTGGGAGAGGCATTTGAAAACAGATGCAATGAAATTCCCTACAAGCAGTTCAGACATGACTATATGAATGGGAGAGATAATCATAGAAACATTTTTTTTATCACTATGCTTCTCCTCTTGGATACTTGTGATAGCAGTCTTCCTGCCTGAACAGGGCCATGGCAGAGAGAAAACCCTTACTGCTATTGCTAATCTCAAGCATCCTGAACAGATCCTGTCTGGAGGAGGTGCTAGAGCCTCTGTGGGGCACCACTGGTGCTGTGCCTCTTACCCATGGCAGAAACAACCTGGTTCTTCAGAAGCAGAAGGGCATAATACCTGCAAAAATGACTGGCTGAGCTGGAAAATTGTAACACTTGTCTTTTCACAGTGTCAGTCTCCAGTGACAATCCTCAGTTAGCCACATGATCTAGTTAGCATGAAATGAAATTACATACAAGAGATACAAAATACATTTGTATTGGAGGACCAAACCAAGGCTGAACACCAACACCACGTAAGAATCCCCAAATATCAGTGATTTTCAAAGGGGCATAATTTCACCCACCGGCAAGAAGAGAGTTTAAGTGACACAGGGGGACTTGTTGCCCTTCCTTGGTAGGAACTTACACTCAGAAACACCAGTGAATTGCTGCAATACTCTGTGAAAGCTCTGCTAGTCACCCCAAAACCCACAAATTCTACTTAGAGAAATGCAGATTCAAATCTAAGTATCCTCTGTTTAGACAGTCTGAAATGTGGCCACAGTTACTACATAAACAGTACAGGGAGCCAAGCTCCCCCAGGTGCTCAGGAATGCACTTCAGTGGGAATTAATGAAGTGCAAGACTTGCTACAAAAACTTTATAATTCCTTAAAATTTACACAGCAGAAAAGATGATCAAGCATGAAGAAAAAAAAGATTAATTAATTTTGTGTGGAATCCACCAGTGTACAGAATAACTTTGGTATTAGGAAAGAGGTTCACCTCATTTCTAGTGGCATTGCTGTTGTTCTTGTTTTGGTAACATCTACCCAAGCAGAAAAAAATCCTCTAAAAATAGCATTTTCTGTTTTAATTTTTTTAAACACAGCTCTTCTATAACAAATAGTAATAAAGATCTAGTTATAAAAAGGGATTAAAAATAGTTTGTAACTGACAACACACGATGTGTCAAGTTTCAGTCTAGAGAAAATATTCATGGCTAAGTTAAAATAACTTAAAAGGGAAGTTTTATAATATGAAATTGATGTTGTAATAAATATTCTTTAGTGTAATCCAAACTTTGATTAAATTCAAGGATTCAACCTGTATTGAAAATGCAGGGAAACCAATTAAGGAATTTATTAACAGTAGCAATATCTCAAAAATAAATGCCACATTTTATTTAATGAAAAGTCTTGTCACTGAATATATGAAAGAAATATAGCATATGTCACGTAGTAAAAAACATTTCATTTAAAACAATACTACAGTAAGGAGATATCTTCTTTGAACATAATGCAAGTAAACAGAGGATTACATTTCCCCATTTCTGAATTTACAGGAGGAAAAAAAAAACATGGCCATAGACGATGGTGCAGTAAAATTTATTTTCACCAGAAAAGGAATGACCCATAACTCATGAGTGGCAGAGTCTCCAGTGAGTTATGGAGGTCATTCTTTCATGTGAGGAAATGAATTGCATTCATTATACCTTGCCCCACATCTATATGTTTTGTTATTAGCACACCAGATGGGATTTTAATTTGGTATTGCTTACTTGTTCATTTTTGCCCTTTGAAATAAGTATCAATGTGAACTGTGTTAGCAAAGGCACTGATAATGAAGCCTGGGCTTGATCCTGCACTTTACTCTCAGGTACTCCCTTAACTTGCAGGAGCTGCCTTGCTGCAGTGCTGTCTTCAGAATTCTTGGGCATCTGAAATACAGAACTACAGCTTGCAGAACTGGGCTTATGATTGTTCAGGAGAGAGAATACATACTTGTATATACAGGAACATGCTTTAGATATGCAAAAGGCAGAGTTTACCAGGAGTGAAACAATGGTCTGCTCTTTGTTGAATTTCTCTTGTTTGGCTTGTTCAACACAGCTGAATTTTCCTTGTGCATTCAGTGGGAGTACGGTGGGGCCCTTAGAGGCTACTGCACTACAGGTTAGACATGACTATACTATGGCAAATCCTACCTGAAAATGCCCTAAAATAGAATTACTGGTTTCTATTTGTGGGGCAGTCTACATTGCTCACTGTCATGGAGAAATCAGAAATAAGCTGCAATAACTGCACAAAGCAGTGCCTTCTTGAGCGGCAGAGAAGGGCTCTGATAAGCCCTTCAAGGGGTTTGTCCAAGAATTTTCCCCTTTTACCAGTGAGAAAAGAAGGCACACACTAACTTGGATGGTATCCCCAAGACAAATGCAATAGGAGCAAGCTTTGGCTTATTACTAATGTCAGGTTTTTCTTTTGTGTCTTTTTTTGCACAAAAGAATGTTCCTGTATCTGGAAGGGAGAGCAGGCCAAACAGATCATGCACTGAACTTATTCTGTTCTCAGCCAGAGCCAGAGCAAAGCGGGATGGGATGTGTGGAGACTCCAGTGCTGTGGCCACTCCCATGGAATTGCTCATTCTGTTCATTACCAGGAGTGTGGGCAAGGAAACAAACCTGGCTTAAAAACGCTGGATCACATCTCGCACCGTTGCACCCCTGTGCTGACTGCTGAAAGGGCTCTGAACTGGCGCCGTGGGAGCCACGGTCAGAGCATCAGTCGGTGGCCGCTGGAGCAGCAGGGCCCCGCTCCCTCGCTGCCGGCCCCAGGGCGGGCACTCCAGCCGGGATGGCGGTGCCCGGTGCCCGCGGCAGAGCAGCGTGCCGCAAACCCGGCCTCGCAGCTCCACCTAGGGGTGCCACCGCTGGGGCTGGGGGCTCCCTGCCCGGCAGAAATTACTGTCATTCACACCCAGCGCCGCTGCCCGCCTTTGCCTATGCTCATCAGAGTGAATTGCTTTTCCTTTGTCTAAAACTGGGAAAAAAATGCATGTCAAATTTATAAAACCATAAAAACTACCAACACCCAGGCCTTAACACCGAATTTCCTTAGAGAGCATCAGCAAGCACCTGCTGAAACAATGTTTTGTGCAGCTGAGCAGCCTCATGCCCAGAGGAAGAGGTTCTCTCGTTGGATGTCTTCCTTTCCTTTGTCTCATGGTGCATGGTACAGCTTCACTATGCCTCCATCAACACTCACAGAAACACACCCACCCTGCTGGGACTGCCCAAGCACTAGAATGACATCTTCACCTGCTAGGGGAAGTCAGAGTCTCTTTTTCTTGCCCAACATGTAAAGTTCTGGCATTCAGGACCCCTGAGTTTTTTGTTGGTACATTTACAAGAATGAGTTAGCCAATCATGGGTTATTTCCTGCACTGAAGTTGCTGTGGGGTAGGGAGAGAGAGCAGTATGCTTATTCTAGTGGTACTTTCAGCAGAATTTACTTTAAATTTCAGTAGAATTTAATTGTATGGTAAAGGAGCTGCGGGTACTGCTGGAGATACATGCTAATAAAATCACTAAGTGTTAACAATGTCCAGTGGAGACTCAAGATTCACTTAGATCACTATGCTGGAAGATAATTTTCAAATGTTTTGAGGCAATATCTTCTAAAACTATTTAGATTAAGCTGGATAAGGAGATAATAAATATCAACATAATAAATACTTTGGGATTCTAATCCTTGGTTTTGTACTTCCCAATTAAGAGTTTGAAATAAATGTCAAATCAAAGAGTTCCGAAAGAAAAACATTTCATAAGATCAAGATCTGTAATAACAAGAGCACTCCAAGACTGCCATCTGTTTTCAGTCACTTTAATGTGCCTATGATATCACTGTCACTAAAACACTATAAGGTTTTGCTAAATATGTGCTGCCTTAAGTTGAATAAATTCTGTCTGCTTTGCTATTGGAAATGAGTAGCATAATAACTAGAAAAGAAATGGAATGCTGGAAAATGTTTAGACAGGTTAGGCAGTGTGGCAGTAAAAGCTCTTGGGGGCTGTGTGGCTGGGTACTCACAGTGAGCATGGCAAACATCAGCTGGCAGACGTTGAAAGCGTGCCTCCAGTTGTGATACAGGACCATTCGATAGTTCTTCCGCACTGTCAGAAGCCACCTACACAGCGTCTGAAATTCAAAGTGCAGCTTGGAGCAGGGCTACTAAATGTGTACAAATGGACAGAGCAGTGCCAAGACAAAAGCAGCAGATATTTGCAGCGCAGATGGTTACCTCGTAGTCAATTTTAAATTTCTGAACCATTCCAAGTTCCATGAACATCCGCAGGGCTGCAGTAATCATGGCATCCACATCGAGCGAGAAGTCATCAAAATGGATGTCATCAATGCCAAGCTCTGACACCAGAGGGATGTTTGCTGCCTGAAAATGCCAAAGGGAAATTTCTGATTCAAAACTTCCGTCCTTTTATTCACTCTTACAAGAACCAAACCGTACATCAGTTCTGACCTGCCAATACATTCCCTGCTTGATTCAAATGCTGAGCAGTAAAAGTCTTCATCTGAGAAACACAAACACGTCAAGCTAACAGAGTGTGGAAACAGTGGGAAGGAGAAGAACCTGGTATGAGCAGGAAATATGCTCACCATTCCAACTGGAGCCCTGATACAGCATTTAGACTGAAAGCTGACCACTTTACAGCCACTGCAGTAACACAATATATTCCAATGCAAATTACAGTGCTGTAATGCAAGAAACATCTGGATAGCCAGAAGCTGGGAGTTTTAATTGCTACCATTTACAAATGCAAAGTAAATATACTGCTCTGCAGAATTTCTTCCTCCAAATGCCTTCGAAATCATAAGCATACAAGTGCCCTTTGCTTTACACTGTTCACTATGCACACACAGAACCAGAAGAAGAGGAATACAAGACATGTCTAGCAGAAGTACACTCCAAAGTAAAATAAAGAATTTTCAACATGCTGATTTTATAGTCAGTCAATAAAACAACAGCAAAAGCCATACATTTTGCTTTGTCTGTATAACAGGGACTTCTGTTTGTAAGAGTGGAATGTGTGCTGACCTGGCTGATGTATTTAATTGAACACAGAGATGTGCTGTAGCTTGCTCAGTGGCACCACCTGCATGAGCCAGGTTAGGTGTGAAGCAGGAATGCTGGCCCTGAGATTGTGCTGTCCAGACCTTCAGCAATCTTACAAAAATTGTGACTTTTTTATCATTCAGTTATTCTTCGAAGACTTGGGGGATACTGGAGATGCAGATTAATATTAAGTCTATGAACACACTCACTGGATAGAAATAAGACTCAATATAATTGGTTTTTGGGGAAGAAACACATTTGTACAGCATACTCCTTAGTTCCTTAGTGAAAAGCTTAAATAGCAAGCTGAAAGAGAAGCACTTGATTCTTGAAATTGTTTATCAAACAATCTTTGCAAACCTACTGCTGCATTTTCATTAAGTTTGAAGTGGGATGTAATTAATACTTTCAGAATTTTTGGCCTCTTAAAGAAAAACAGATCTTTTCCTTGCTATTTTTTCTGGAAACCCACACTTTTATCAGCCTGTTGAATTCAAGGTAGAACACTTGAAGCAGTTGCTCAACTAAAATTGTTTTTCCATTTGTCAAACAGTGGAGAAATAACAATATATTCCAAATCTATTACAAATTGAACAACAGGATATTAACAAAGCAAGTCAAAAACAATTTCTTCCCACGTCAGTCTGAAACTTTTAAATATTTATGAGGTTTTACATTCCTAAATTTAACAGGAGTGCCATAATCCAAAATAACTGCTGAATTAATAGCCAGGAGATAACATTTGTATAAAAGAACCATTTGCTTTACAACAGCAATAAAGGAAACAACAGAATTATGAGTGCAGAGCCTAATTTGAATAATGTTAAAAAAATGATATGTTGTGGGGCTGCAGCAGTATTCTGGCTGCACCTGGCATTGACTATCCTCAGCTTCTCAGGCTAGAAATGCAAAAGTCCAGGGTTTGGAGAAGAACATTCATTAAAACTTCATATTTTAAAATTACAGAGATATATAAAAAATACTAATAACACAGAATACTAAAACATATCCCTCCCTGAAATTTTGCAGCACTGCAGGAAAAATTTCAGTGGATTTCTTAAAATAAACAACAATAGCAACACTCCCTTTCAGGAAAACAGAGATGATGAAAGTACCATGACAGTAAAAGGAAGGGGCAGGCAATTAAAATTCAAGTTACAGTGAAATTATTTTTTTAAGCACCCCAGTGATTTACAATCCCTTAAAAGGCTGTGGGGTTTTGAACAATCAGAAGTTTAATTTCCCCTTTCTTAAAACAATTAAGAACATTTTACTCTGGCATCTTTTTACCCTGTGTATCCTTGAGGAAAATTCAAATGACTCTTCTGTGAGCTTATGGCAAGTTAAAGCCAGATGTGCCTCCTCTGGTCACATTTCCATATGTCCAGGACTAACCCAAAAATTTGTCTTGAAGGGAATCAGGAACACAAGTTTGGCTGAACACATGGAAGGCAACTGGTCTTGCCTAATAAAATACAAACTCAGCAGTTGCTGGACTAGGAAAATATCATCAGTCGTAGGTAGCTTGAAAAAAAAGGATGTCATGCCTCCAAAGAAGAGCATAAGGATAATATCTGTGGTTACTCCATAACCAGGCGTGCATGGAAAAGGGTGGAATGAATGCATAGGGGGAGGAAAAGCACCTTTGTACTCAGTTCAGGTGGGAGACAAGATTCTCCTTTCCTCTTTGCTACCACCTAAATTCTGTCACAGCCTGCTTATTACTTGTGAACAGGTGAGAGACAAGGGACTGGTTGAGCCTTAGTTTCCATCAGCCATCACAAAAGGCCATATGTCATTAACGACTCTCTTATGCAAAACACGTGGAACATCAAAATGGCTTTCACCATACAGTCACAATTCTGGCCACTATAAAAGACAGCCCATGGGAACAGAAAAATAACATTTTTCGTTCAGTATTAATAAACCTTTGGGCTCCTGTGGATGAATAAAGCCTAAGAAGGAAAATGCTTACTAAATTATTTTGCACTAACTCATCTAATAGCATATTCTTCTCAATCTTCTGTATCAATATTTGAAAATGTGATAAAATCATATGTAAAGAAACTGGCGAGTTCTTCCCAAAGCATTCTTCCTTTCTAAAATGTGCACAACCATGCACAACCAGTCCAGCTAAAAACAGAAAACACTGACATCCTACTTTGCCATGGCATCTTAAAATTTCTCTACTTCAGTTTTAGTACCTGTATGGATAAGACATCAGTGCATATTATGCAAGGAAAGTATTCTGAAACATACTGATATTAGTATGGCTTTGTTTAAGAAAAAGGTACATTCTGCCATTTGACATACTCAGCTTCCTCCCTATGTGGTACCAGAACTATTCTGTAACAGCAACTTCCATTTACTGGATGTAATCCACTGTTTTGATAGCCTTATTTACAGTGGCATGTGGAATGATCAGCAAGGTTTCCTCATCAGAAAATACTGCCTGACTGATGGAAGAAGTAAAAAGGAAATTGATTATATTTAACGCATATAAAGTTATCTCATGAAATGTATATTCCAGTGTAGCAAAATAACCTGGAAAAATAATGTGGTGTACATCTTAAATCCCAGGGGCACTGTTAGAGTCCAGAGTCCACATACTATTCGAATAGCAGGTCAAGATCTGACCTTATGTACACTCTGGAGTGAAACTGCTGCTCCAGACAACATGTCACACAGAGAAGAAATAAAATTGCCTTTTCAAGTACCTCTTCATCGCAAATCTCTCTCAGAAGATAAGGATCTGAAAAACCTTAAAGGATGATCATCAAAAGCTGAAGAGAAAGTGAAGAATATTTAAATGTGATGCCTTCATTATCTCTCACATAATCTTCTATGATTCCATGAAGCCATTTTGAAGACATTATTTTCTGATGGCAAAGGGTTTTATTTGTGAAAGGTTCTTTTCATATATAAAGGCCTCTAAGATACTTGCTTATATTTATAGCTGCAGGCAGGCACCTTTTAAAATATATCTTTATAGTCAGTTATTAACACCAGTGGACAGATTTTGTACTTCTTCATAGCCATGGAAGACCAAAGCCTGTTATATTCCAGTCTGACACATTTACTCTCTCCAAAAGAGAAAGAATCAAATGTTGCAGCTCCAGCATGTTTAATGCCCAGAGCAAACTGGCTTTTAAAGGCCTCCATCTGTTACTGGAGACTGTGGATAGCAACTCTTTGCCCTTCACAATGCTGAGTTAGAACCTCTTTTTGGACAACCAACTGAAGCAGAGGCAGGACAGTGGCATTAAAAGGGAATTTTACAAAATTTACAGTAAAGGGAAATGGGTATGGAAATGACTGATGTGTATTTACCTCTTGATTTTAACAATTTTTTAAATATGATTATCACAGGAGCATTGCTCTGACTTCAATAGTGAAATCACCCAGAAACACGGCCTCGTTTAGTCTGGAGAGAGCTTTTGAGACCAGCCAGTCCTATGCCCCTGCCCAAGGAAACCTCATGCTGCCATAAAAACACACTTTGCAGCTGTCAGCTCTATCAGACTCCTTCAATGTTCCAGTCTCTGTCAGTGTCTTATAGCTGAACAGTTGTTGGATGAAAGGCAGGGTGGAACAGGATTTGTGTATTTTATACCTCTTCTGATTAACCCTACAGATAAACAGAGGGTTGCAGTTGTGAGATTAAAAGCCCAAACTCTGCCCCAAGTCCCATAGTAGTTGTCTGAGCCCTTTGCTGGAAAAGGTCATTCCTTGGTTTAGTCAAAGTTTTACATCTGTAAACCAAGAATAATGCAGGACATGCATCCAGCTTCAAAATCTGCAGCTGAAGCATGTATATGTATGTAGTGCAACTGCTCCACCTCTGAATGGCAAATTAACAGCTTAACATGTACTTCAGATATGAAATGTAGAACAAAGAAAGTTGCATTTAGACTTGTTTCAAAAAGTTGTGTTTGACCATTTACCAAATACAACTTCTGTTTAGTATGATGCTGGTATTTCTTTTAATTAAAAAAGAAACCTAACAGCATGAAGAAAGCTATTTAGTCTGCTTCTATCAGAACAAGAAAAGTAGACATTAAGCAATCTAAACTATCAAATATAGAATTTAGGATTTTTTTAAATTATCATGCAGTGTGGACTTAGGACAGAAGTATGGTATTTACTTTCTGCTTTGGGGATCAAACTGTATCTTCCTGAGGAAAGGATTTGTCTTATAATTTTTGTTTTAAAAGGGCAAAGGAAGGTATGCCATTACAGTGTTAAACGTGCTATTTAAAAAGCTAGCCCCAGAACTATAGCTAAAAACAGAAAGCATTTTGAATATTTCTAATCAGTCAATCAATCCTATCTGAACATACTGCTTTCTGAAATTGGGACCCATCAAAAAGAAATAATACATTTCAGAGATAAAAATGACATATAAAATTTTGTTACGAACTATAATAGGTGCAAAAAAACGTTATTTTATGTTAGTAAAAATCAATCCTTGATGCTAGAGTTGTTTCCTAGTACACAGAAACAAAATATATGGCAGCCAATAAAAGGAACAAGAAATTTTGATTTTAAAAGAACAGAGGCATAAAATAAAAAAAATTAATGGTCTAGGCATCTATTATTCTTAAGGCCAAAGTCCATAACCACAGCAGCCCAGGACTGGAGTTTTACAGGGCATGCACATTGGACACAATGATCTCCCAAGGCGCGCTGGGGAGTGTTCACGTCCCTTTGGCTGATGGTGATTAGGAAAGAACCAGTGTGTCACATACTGCAGGCTAGCAACTGTCGAGTTTTTATGGCCATCAGTGCAGATGAGAAGTTTGTACAAAAGGGCCTATTCAGTCTCTGTTTCAGAATTTCAAACAAACACAAGCAGCAAACCTAGGGCAACTATTTCTCTATTCTACAAAAGTGTCAGGCTGCCATTTCCCACAAAGCTTTACTTGGTTTTGGTGGCAAAAAGTCAGCTTTGTTACTCCCATGAAGAGCAGAATGGGTAATGTGGACTAGCCCTCCCCCTTATGCCTGTGAATTTGGGAGGGTGAGAAAAGTGGGATACAACATAGCCTTTTCCTACCCAGAAAGTGGAGGAAAAGTTCTGGGTCCTTCCTTGAAGACTCAGAAGAGGAAAAACATGATTAAAGGTGGAAGGAGCAGGGACAGGTTTCTTCTCATGGTGGACATAAACGTGAAGGCTTGGGCGGGACTCACAGATTTGGTGAAAAGAGCCCAAAATGTGCTCTGCAACTTTAAATTTGGCACATGGTGGAAGAGAGCACGTGAAAAAAGTGGAGGGGTTGCCAAGATCAGACACTGAAAAAAACCCCAAAGCCAGAACCTCAGAAATCCCACCAGAGCCACAATGTGCACTGGTATCACACTATTTTTGTGATCCCAGCACGCTGCTGCACCAAAGCCAACATGCAGGACCACCAGTGTGACCAGTGTGACCAGTGTCACCCTGGGGCCATGGTGGTGCTGCAGGGACACAGTGGCACTGGATGGGATTTCCTGGGAGCCACTGAAATGTTCTTTCTGAGCAGCTGTGACAAATCAGGCTGGCAGTGCAGTGACTGGTGGGGAAAGTTATGCAAATGTGTGAGTGGGTTACTGCTCCACTGGGGAGAAAGTCCTATTTCAGACCTGCTAGAGTGACAGCTATAGCAGAATACTGTCAGGTGGACAATATATAATATTGACAACACCTTCAACCTTACTACGTACGTTTACAGGAATGCTACAGAGAGCATTTCTATGATTCTCCTGAAAGTCTGCTTTTGTGTTCTTGTCCTTACTTTTTGTCAAGTTCTGATTGCAGGTTTAAAAGAAATCCAGCCATCCGATTCTGAACCCATAAATCACTCCCTAGGACATTCAGGAGTGCCCAAAAGGGCTTTCTCCCCAAACCAGAGGTTCATCTCACTACAGCTTCACAAGCCAAGGTTTACCCCATGTGGGACTTCTCCAGGGCAGGCTCGTCTCCAGCCCAGCTCCTCTCCCCAGAGCTGAACGCACATCCTCCACTGCCCCCTTCATCCACAAAGCTCCCCAGCAGAGAAAGCCTAAGCAGCTAGGTGCCTGAGCACCCTGCACTGCAGCACGGCCTCTGGTTCATGCACAACTCACAGCCTCAGCACCACAAGCTTTCTGACAAAATCCAAAATCCAAAATCCCATTCTTTCAACAAAAAACAAATAATAGGCTCTTAAATCTTTATTTAGCTCCTTATTTACTACCCACATACTACTAGCTTTATAATTTTTCTCTAAACAAAGGTTTATGGTTGCTTTCATATATCACTACTTTGAGGTAAAAGGCTGCAACACTGACATAAACACTTGTTTCTTGACAATCATGTTTTGAATACATGTATATATTTTGCTGCTTGTATCTTTTCCTTACCACTCCTCACAGCAACAGGTTTCCTTCGGGGGAGGTAGAGGCAGCACAAGTAGCTACTGGAATCAGCTTAACAGTAGAGTTTATGAAGGCCACAGATAGGAATGGATTTTTGTTATTTTTGGGGTGGGGTTTTTGTGTGCCCTGAGCTTGTTGCAGGCACAGAACACACACAGCTGTGGCAGCAGAGGAAGCAGGGGTAGGTGAGTTAGGCAGGCTGTTGTACACACAGGCAGATTATGATGGGGTGTGTGTACTACAGTCTATTTCTCCTACATGTAAAGTGTTTGCAGTTTAAACTGGAAAGACTAAGCCCACAGAACTACTGACACCATTTCTCTTAGAAGCTGTTGTTGACTCTGCCAGGGGTTTTGACCAGACTAAACCAATAGCAGACGCCACCCGGAGCAGCCAATGAAACAGTGTAATAAATAACCCATATAAGATTGCAATTACAAATAATTTTGTACATAATATAGTCTTATTATCTACTATCTATAGATAATGTTTTGCTTGGATGACCCAGGCCCATTTGATCTAGAAAACAAGTGTGCATCCAGGGAATTCTTTTCTTTCAAATAATGCCGGAGCCTAAGCTAATACTGCATAGAATTGCATGGTCACTTACATGCTCATGTGTGGGACAGCCCTTTCAGCACAGCCCCATTATCACCAGCTGATGGAGGAATGAAAAAAAAAATAAAATTGCAGGATATAACATGGCTGAACCTGTAAGGATATTTCTCTCCAGTCTCTCAGTGATGTGCAGGAAAGGCACACTGCCTTGTGCTGGGAACATATTCTGCCACATGCACACACACAAACATTATGATGGTGTGAAATTGCACTGGCATTACATTTTCGCAGGATTTTACGGCTGAACAGAAATGCTGCTTGGCGACCAGCCTTAAAGTGGAGCAAGGATGGCACCCAGTGGCCAAACAGATTCATCTCAGAAAAACATCTCCCATTCTTCACTTTGGAGAATTTTAGTTATAAAAAGGTTCTAGCTCTAATATCAACTCGTTGGAAATGTCAAAAGCTTTTAAAGGACACTGCCTTCTTCCTTTGGGGAACATTTATCGCTGTAAAATATTTTTTAAGAAGCCTGTAGAAGTTTTGCCATTAATAATTTAAAATCAACACAAGCAAGCATTTATGACAAACTGCTGCTTGCAGCTGGAACACTGCATAGAGGCAGAAATAAACAAAGAAAAATATGTTTTCCATTTGTAGAGTATATGCTAAGGAAAAAATAATTCTCTTTTTAAAATTCAGTACAACTAAGTTTTTAATTTTAAAATTAACATTGATAATATTAATTATTTAATTTAAAAATCAATATTGATAATATCAATGCTAACTAGAAAGTTTCTATCTATACAAATTTTTAGTTTTTAATCAGAAAATTCCTACTTATAATTCTCAGCCTGCTGGGGCTACAGAAGAAATCAAGCACATATAAATAAGGAATAATTTAAAATGTGAAGTATTATGCCATTTTTATAGATTTCTTTGAAAATTTCTTTCCTCCATGAGATAAAATAAACACTAAAATGGTCTTTCCTGGAGCAGGTGGGAATGCAGGTCTCAGAAGAGTGAGCTGTGACATACAGGGCCAGCCCAAGGGATGTCTTATCAGCTGTGTGGGGAATAATTTGCTCCTTGTTGGTGGCAAAAGAACCATGATAAAGTCACACTGAACAACTCCTAAATTACCATCTTTACTCTCACTGAAGTACCTCAGAGTTTTAAATTATGCTGGCCCACTTCCAGTACATGAGTCTGCTAGATAAATTTTTCTTCCTGTTTGAAAATTTTTCCTAATAGAAATTCCTAAGTCTGTCACTGACTGAAGTACACTGCTTTATTATTTGACAAGCGTTAATATTTTCTCCTTTTTTAATCATCCATCAGATACCCCTGTGGCTTGCACGGCAGTTTAAATGTATTCCACGCCTTACCATTTTTGCATGGTTGCTGGCTAAATAGTGTAGCGGTGCTGAACTCTGTTTATTCCTTGATGTTTTCCATCTGACAAGGGATTCTTATAGAGCATGATGACCGTTCAGATTGAAGGACAGACAACAGGTCTGTTGGGTAATAAATCATCTTCACTTGGGAGCAATGTTGTGTTCCAACAATTGCTTTTTCTAACTTGTTTTTCTAAGCGTTATCAAGACCTGGACCAATTAGGGTTTTGTGTATGGAAACAGATGCAAGAAACACAAGATTTCCCATGTGAATAACAAAAATCCAGTATCTGAGAGCAGCACAGCAGCAACATGCGTTTTTTAGTATGGACAACTTAATAATCCAAGTGTTTTATTACTTCTTTGCTGAAAATGTCTGTTGTTTAAGTATCACTGTATTACTCTGTGTAATTACTAAGAAACTGAAAAACAGCCACTATTAAAGGCAGTAAGTCAGTAATATTTTTCAACTACTTGGAATGTTTTTATTTTAGTACTGTAAATATTAGAGTGTAGCAGAAATAATTAGGGTTATCTAGATCAACTGAAATCTACTTCAGCTTTAGAGAAAAAGACTTTTTAAAGCAACTAGTACAAAGACTGTTTTGATCATGTGCATACTTTAATTTTCTGTTATTTTAATTAATTAAATTTTATTACTTTTTAAGGCATTTAATGGAGAGATTTAAGCTTTTGTCTAACTATGAAGTAGCTGATCTTGGAAAGAGTAATTTATTTTTTAATATTTCTAGTTACTGTGTGTTTGCCGTTAGAATATAAATGTTGATTTTTCTCTTTTTTAAATCATAGCCCTTCAGATCCCTTCTTTTTAACCTACAGCATAAATATATCCAAAGATTATTCTGCATAGCATAAACATGCCGGAATAAATATATTTTGCTTTTGCATATTAAAAAAATTCCACAGAAGTTCCTTATTGACTTCTGCAATGTCCTTGCCCTGAAGCAATCCAGACCAGAATCTATTCCTTGCTGAAAGAAGCCTATCCCTTTTAAAAATTCATTTAATGACTTGTGCTAAACTCATAAATTAACAGAAAAAGTTGTCTGGGCATGGGTATATGATTAAATTGTGGGCTTTATCTAGCTTCCAGGCCCCAGGCTTCTTTCTTAACTTGGCCTTAACTCTCCTAAATCATATACAGTTTTTCTTCAAGAGAAAGATTTATTTTAAAACAGGATTTACTTTTATCCCCTACACTAGAAAATAAACTAGTTTTATGCAGGCTTATCATATAAATGCAATACAGTTGCATCACACAAATTTGTTGCAGACCTGAAGTAGAATTGTCGAAACCTTTCACAGATGTTTTAATATTTCTGTGCCCTCTTTGCAAATGGGAAACCAAAACATGAAGCAGTGCCCTGCCCTGCTCAGATGATTTGGCAACACAGGGACAAGGAACTTGCCCAGTTAAACTGCAGATCTTCAGAGGGTGGATCTGTGCTCACAACCACTGCAGCCTCCCTTGGACCCCTCCAGGGCCAACAGGCAGGGCTGGCTGCACCCAAGGGGGCAGCTCAGCGCTGGAGCCCCACCAGGCTAAAGCACTCCTGGTGAACCTTCCCTCCACAACATCCTGGAAAATTCATATTCCATTTGCCCCGGAGGGAAGGTAGTATTTTACTGTAGGAGCTCTATGTTTTCACCTGAAAGAATAAATATGGCCGTTTTAGAAATTTTACAAGAGGAATCCCCTCTGTGACCTTTTGCAGAAGTGTAATCACAATTCCCTATGAAGTCAATAAACTCAAATGCTGAAATTTTAATAAAACTGAATGTTTAAGTTTCTGAAACCAAATTCAGAATTCCCACTAGCTTTTTCAATTACTATTCCTTGAATTAGGGTAGGCACAGTAGTATGGCACCAGTCTACCAGGACAGCTCCAGAAGTAACTCCTGAAAGGTGCTTTCCATGTCTCTGACATGAGAATGCAGAATTCATCCAACTATCTTTATTTCCAATAAAACACTTCCTGAAAGAAAATAAGCAAAAACCTTCAGGTAATATTATTTGAACTGAAAAAAACATACTCCCCTGGTGTACTCCTTTCTGCTTTGGTGAGCTACACATTGGAGTTCCCTGACCCAGAGAAGATCAGCCTCAATTTGTCTTTTCCTTCTGCCAATTCCTCGTTTTAACTCATTTAACTCTATCCACACTGATAGGTCATGTAGTTTAACTACAAGTTTGCTGAAAAGAGATTTTTAATCAGATTAAAATCTCCACCCTAATTTCATTTGATGTCTCTAAATCCAGACATTTTACGAGAAAACACCGTGAACAATCTTTCCCCACTCCACTTCTTTAAGCCATTCCCTGTTCACTGAAATTGGAAAAAAATGGAACTACAGAGCACTTGTCTGAAGTCAGATGACAGTCTCACCTTTCCGAATCTAGTATAAACACTCAGTATTTTATTTTATCACTGTTTATAATTTTCAGTGTAATACATTGCAAATGTGTTCTTGACTTCTTGTTTCCATGACAACTGAAGACATGGGCACATGTTAAAGCGTACTAAATAATGTAATACAAAGAAGACCTTGGTTTGATGAACTATGAAACTCTTAACACAGTGCTTTAGTTCTTGTTGTACGTGGGCAGTGGATGGGGAAAAGGAGAGCAATTAACTGTGTTTTACATCTTGTGATCATGTACCTTTCTTGAAAGGGAAAAAGGGAACACATTTCCATATTAACATTTAAGCCCTGGTTACCCTCAAATTTTTTCTTTAGTTTTTTTTCCTGTTGCTGCTATTCTATATAGTGGAACCTGAGCAGCTGGAAGAGCACTATGGAAAAGCTCAGTGCCAGCCAAAGGGAAGTGAGTGTGAGCAGCCTTGGAGGCCAATCTGGCAAATCCTGCAGTGTGTGAAGAGCTTCGTATTTCCCCACACAGGAAGGGAAACACAGGGTACCAAATTGATTGACACAGCAGTGCCATAAAAAAACAACAATGCATAACCCCCTGTATTCTCTGGCAATGTTTCATACATGCTCCAAAACCAAGGCCAGACTGCCTTTCTGAAGTTTAGTTACTGAGGAAGACTATGAAGTAATTATTTCAAACTACTAAAATTGTTTAATTATAAGCTTATAAAAGTAATTAAAGTAGTTCTAAATTGAAAGATGACATCACAGCAGATGTGATAATAATAATATAGCCAAGGAATGCTTTTAACAATAACATAGCCAAGGAATGCTTTTCCTAGTGTTTCAAATATTGAAGATAAAACCAGCAGAAAAATTTCATTTCTTCTCATTGTGCTGCCCATCATTATACATTTAAGGGTGCAGAAGGCATGAATAACAAATGTTAAATGATACATAACTCACTCCAAGTATCAAAATCACATAGATCCATCATCTTTCGTGGATTCAACCATTTACATTGTCATATACACTAGCAGTCTTAAAAGTTGTTTCTTTTTTTTTTTTGGTTAAAACTTTTTTCATCATTCTGTAGTTAAAGGAGTGTTTTTAAGAAAGACACAAAAACCTCCCTATGTGAAAGTAGATCTTAAATAGCCACATCTCAGGCTACAAAACTGAAAAATGCAGAAATTGTCATTGTTATTCATGCTACATTTTGAATTGAAGATTCTGTAAAGCAGGTGATACATTATTTTCCATTGTGTATCTCTCCTGTGTGCTGTTTGACCTAAAAAAGGGAATCTCTCCCAGGGCTATAAATAATGCATCACAGTCATTAAATATTGATCTGGCTTATGCCATCGACAGCTGCGCAATTAGGTTCGCTTCTTAAAAATAGCTTCTTGTACATTTCCCATAATAGGACAGCGTTTACATATTCTCTTTGGAAACTACACTGGTGAAATTTAAAGGTGGTGTGTGTTTGTGGGGCTGCTTGCTAAGTCACAGGACATGTTCATTACTGTCTCATAAATCAGTAACTCTTGCTATAAATATCCTGTCCTGAGCATAATTCTCCGTTCTTTACTCATGTATCTATATTTGTCTAACACATAACTATATTTAGGCTTGCAGAACCTGAATTTCAGTAAGAAAAAACCTGGCACAGGCTTGCTATGAGCTGCTACAGAATAGCTTCAATCTCACATTAATCAGATCTCAAGTGCCTTGTCTATTCCAATGACACAAATGTTTATAGCACTAGCACTAGTACACAACAGAAATGACAGAATAGTCTTTTAAGTCTACAATACAAGGGAGAAGTAAGTTGCCACAGTTTTTAAAATCATAGCTATTTCTAACTTCTTCTAAGTCCTTATGCATTAATTAATAAAATTAATATTGATATGGGTATGATTCAATGGTGCATTGCTTTAGCTTATCCTGCCAAAACTCAGTTTGAATTTAGCATAGTTATGCAGATGCAAGAGAGGAGAAGCATTGTGATAAACCAGGCTGAAAACTTCAGACATTCTCAGAAAAAATTGCAGTCTAGGTGGTGTTTTTTTGTTTTACTTGCAAATGCCAATGAAAAGTAAAGTTTAGTTTTTCTTCCTGTACCTGGAAGAATGGTATCAGAAATCACAGTAATGCGGCACATATCAGAAAACGTAAAAAAATATTATGCAGTTTGTGTGAATTTAACAGTATATTTAATTTAAATCTTTTTTGATGCTATAATAATCTAAACCTGAAAATTTTAAAAAATCTAAAACTATTTAGTATCCAATTGTATGATATGGTCTATTTTCATACACTCATGTTTTATTTTTCCATACTGTGAACTTCCCTTTTCCAGCTCCACCACCAATAGCACTTTGCACTTTTCCCCAGATAAACATCTGGAGAAAGGTTTAATATCTTAAGGGCTTCTTATTAAGGTGGGGTTTTCTTCACTAATTCTTAGATGGGATGGCAAGAAACAGAAATAAATGTTATTTATTTTCCAGAACTTGGTCAGAGTGATTATGTTTAATTATTAAAAAGATGGGTATATTTGTGAATTTGTGTGTTTGTGAATTCATCCACTAACAGTAAGAAATTCCTGATGAAATTTCAGAAAAAAAAATAAACTTTAGCTACTCTTGCTGGGCTTTCTATAATGCAATAAAATAATTCACTGGTAAAAGCCAGAGGAAAAATAAACTTTAGGTACACTTGAAATTTTTCACTTTTTATCAGAATATTCTCAAGATTCTGAGCAAATAAAAATTAATGGAAAACATTTTATGAAAACTATAAAAAATGAGGTTACAAAGAGGGAAAGAAAATCTTGTACTACAAGAGTATGTAATTATTTCCAAGATCCTGGGATCCAGTTACAGTATGTTGGGATAATATGTCGAGAAGTTGTGAAATCCAGTGTATTGTCACTGCAAAGTCATTAATTACTGCTGGGTGTCAGTCAGGAGCCAATAGTGATCTCCTGGCATCACTCTCATTTCGATGTTTCTGTCGTGTGTGTGCCTCTGCTCTGACTGCATCAGGACATCGGGTGAATCGGAACAGACATTTACTCTGACACCTGCCAATAAATCACCACAGAGACAGGGGACACATTTAGCCCCAAACACCCCCAGAGGGAGGGATGGTTTATTAGCCAGTCAAGTCTAGAAGATGATCCTAATATAACAAAGGGCTTAAACAAAATATAACGATATAACAAACAGAAAAAAGAGCAGTGGTTTCAGGGTAGGATGCCTTGGGAGACCTCAGCAGGGAGGCCAGCTGTAAGCAGGGAGATGGGAGCAATTTCACCCACAGATGGATGGCCCTCTCTGGGATGAGCTCTGTGTCACAGGCCCACAGGACATGCTGGTTGTCTCTGGCTTTTTGTTCTTTTGTTTAGTTTATATCCAGTGGTGCAAAAACATTAACAAAAACTACTTCAGAGAAATTTTGTCAGGAATTGAAAGTGAGACAACTGGATATAGTCATAGAGAAGGGACAATTTTACTGAAAAAACAGCCTAACTTACTTTAGGCATAGCTTGGTTATGTTCCTTATTTTATCATCTATGTTCTTTATATGACACGTGTCTTTTGGAGTTATACCTTTTGGAATTATTAATGAATAAATGCTTTTCATTTCCTTTTACCTTATTATTAGCCATTAAATGGATAGTTGCATGCCTTCAAGGCAAATGGATAATGAAAAGACATTTCTTTGTCATGAAGTCACCTGGGAAAACAAGTAGAATAGCTTCTCATCACATGAGCATCTGAGTCCAAAGAGAAACATAGCAGGCTGTCATTTAAAATACAGAGGCAATGAAGGAGAGTTGTCTTTCAATGGCTGACAGAAATCAAGTATGGCCCTCTTGTACATACAAAGACACTGATGGAATCCTGAGAGTCATAGAAACTATATTACAGATGTGATTTCTAAGGTAAATGGAAATACAAAAGCAAAACAGAAAATTGGCGGTCCTTTACCCCTTTCTTTCCTCTTTCTCAACAGTGTTCAGTTCTTTTTGCCAAACACTAAATACAACTTCCTGCACACACAAAAGTACTTCCTGTAGTGTTGGATGATCTTCAAGCATGCTGATTCCAGCCACACTTCAGTAATCTCATCTTTAGCATACACGAGTGTGGGTAATTGTACCAGTAACTACAGGGGAGGGAAAATATTACACCCTTATCACCAGGTATCAATACAGATACCAGGCACAGCCACCATCTGGGCAATAATCTGCAAACTCATTAACTAGCAAGAGCTGCCCTTCCTCAGCCCAGATCACTCAGCAGGATCAGCTCCATGCCAGCCCTGTGTGCCCCCTTTCACCACAGCCATCTCTGTGGTGCAGAAAGCAGGGTGCAGCCTGACAGCCAAGTGTCAAAATAAGCACCCAACAGCTATTTTTCAGCTGTTTAGACAGATGCCAGGGCTCCAGAGCAGGGAGTGCCATCAATGTGGAGTCACAGCAGTCCAGATCTCCTTCCCAGGCCTCACTACAGTCTCTGATGCACTGTGTGTCCAGGAGACCAACAGTGATACCCACCATGGGAGCCTCCTATGGGAGCTTTGAGGAGTCCTCTACAAGCATTGCCTCCTCATAGCCAAGGGAAGCATCACCAAATTTCCCAAATGCCTCCTCAAGCAGGAAAAGACAAACAGTCTATCACAAAAGCAGCACTGGAGTGCTGGCAGTGATGAAAGATCAAGGGCACTGTTCCCCCCACTTTCTAGCCCACGGCAAGGCAGGATTCAGTGAGAACATGGAGAACATGTAGTTATTGGTCCCTACCAATGCTACACTGAGAACACATCACTTTCACATGCTGCCAAGGGTGCTTACAGGAGTTAGAAGATCCCTCACCTTCCTATCCAGCCTTCGGAGCCTGTGCACAATCTGGATAGTGAATGCTCCACTTCTTTACCAAACACAGGGCAGCTTCCACACTCTAAGCATGTAAAGTCTCAGTTCCTTTCTTTTTCTCTAGTCTCCCTCTCATCTCCTACGTGGTATGACTTCCCTGTGGTGGTTTCTGCTGAGGAGGCCACCAAGCCCACACTGACATGCAGTTTCAGTAGCTGGTGCTGGGACAATGGGACTTTGCTGCTGTGCACTGCAGCTCTTTATCCTCTTTATCCTTTATCCACCTTCCCTGCTTAACAGCCTTATATGTAATATATACATTGTAAATAATTTTTAATTAAGATTTTCTGCTTATGATGTAAAACGTCTCTCAGATAATCTAGACAAATATGAAGTTACAGTTATAGTTTCAGAAATTAGTATATAAAAAACTTAAATTCTTACCTTGAATTTATCAACCTCTGCCTTCGAACATGTTGCATGGTAAGACAACACCTACCCCAAAACAAAAGAGAAAAAGCATTTTTGTACACTTGTCAAGTAGCAATATCAGGGCTCTGTATTGCAGTCTAATCAGTTATGTTTAAAGCAAATTTTATTAGCATTTGTGTGATAATTCTGTTCTGATTGACAGCATGTAATAGCTAATTACAGGTTATCAGGCATACATTTGGCAGTTATACTGCAGGGAATTTTATAGGGAATAATGAATAGTAAGTAATTTAATATTATAAGGATCCCTACATTGTTCCCTTGAAGTTCTGCAATCAAAAGAGAAAGAATTTAATGTAAAAATAACAGTAGATTTATGGACTTTTAATAATGCCTTTTCCTATACTGAAAAGCTTTAATGCCTATACTAGTGGCACATAGTTGCATCCAAATATCAGCACCTCTGTGCTGTGTCTAACATTCTCCTCAATACCATTCTGCAGAGAGTAGCATCAAATAAAATGTACAAAGTACTGCACACCTGCTCTTGTGAGGGAGCTCCCAGAGCCAGAGCACTCCCAGCAAGGACAGGTCCTTCCCCACATGCAACACCTGACCTGCTGATGTGATGCAGCTTTGTTACAGGCTTCTCACTTGGAAACAATTTTCATCTATGAATTTCTCTGTTATTCATACAAACACCTAAACTCTGTCTCATGGGGTGCTGATTTGCAACACCTTGTGGCACTAAGTCCCAAGACATTTTTACTCTTTTCAGTTTTAGGGATGCCACCTTTTACAGTAACAGGAATTCATTCCTGCACTATAAAAGAATAAATAAAAAGCATAAACTCATTTGTTCTGTACATCATGTCCTTTCTAAAATAGTATCTATTTTTCTGTCCGACCATTCTGCAACTTCTCCCAGAAACTGGTAAGATTAGTCAAATTATATCTTATGCTATGACAGATTACATTTAACAACTAAATTCTCCTTGATCTGTATTCATTATATCTCTTTAGGTTTTAACAGTCTTCCTAAGTATTTATTATTCTAATCTTCAAATAAACTTGCAAATTTTGTGTCCTTAGTATAAAAGAAGTATTTAGCCTGGCTTTGAATCATGGCAAACTTTCCTGATAATTTATTTATGTTTTGCTCTTCTATTTATTAGTCAATCTTATCAAAATATTGTATGGAAACCTGTATCAGCATATATGGACAAGAATCTTATTATGATATATAACAAGTTCATTTATTTTACATCTGATATCAATGTAATTTTCAAGTAACATTTATTGCCGTTTTAGCTAAATACATAAATACTAACAAAGTATTCTATTAGTGAAAATCCACAGTCCTTCATCTCATGCCATTCTAGTGTTCAGTACTTTTCTCCTGCATCTTCCATCACTTTATGCAAATATAATCAATAGCTGTTGCCCATTTATAGAAAGAATTACTCTTAATTGAAGATTAATGGCTATTTATCAAATCTATACTCTACATGTAAGCTATATGGTTATTAGTCCTTTTCTAGATCAAAGAAAGAAGCTGTACTTTAAACTAAAAATATTTAATTTTCTTTTATTTCAGTAGCAAATAAACTTCTATGTGAAGTTTCATCCTTATATATCTGTGTGTGACATCTGGCACTGCTTGCTTTTCTTGCCAGGAGGAGCACTCATTCTTAGGTGTCATATTCCACAAATACCTGGGACATATGAAGACTTATCCATGACTATGACATGTAAAGTATAAGGATTCCTGCAAGAGGCCTGAAAAGGTAAGTTTTTAACTTTTCCTCCGACATGGGTAGATATATACAAATAATAAAGAAAGCCACTTGTGCTTAGGATTTCTAACACCAAGGGTCTTACTGACTTTGGAAAGCCTTAACAGGCCTGTGTGCAGCACAAGATGCAACCCCACTATGCAGATTAATATCTCAAACCCCAAAGCAAAGGAAAAAAAAGCCTCTTTACAGTAATTCAGTTGGGTTTTTCTTTTAATAGAAAGAATTTCATATCTCATTCAGGCCAATGTTATTTTTGTGGTTCTTATTGTAATGGTGAGTATGGGAGAAACTCAAAGGAATTACACAGGTAAAAGGTGCACACATCAGGGGTAAATAGATGAATTTCTTCTCTTATCACATGTGAAATTTATAATACCAACATCTTACCCTTTCCTCAGACCAATGTTTTAAGATTAATCAGTCTTGCATAATGCTTTTTTTGAGAGATCTGAAATTTCATTCAAACTGCTCTTAATTATTGTTGTAGTAGGAATAATGTAAATTTCTTAAGCTATCCTCAAAACTCCTGGCTTTTTTCTCACCAAGATTATTTTTCATGTGATAATGTTTAAAATCTCCAGATATATAACAGACCACTGTTCTACATTGTTGAATTTCATTGGAGAAGTTTAGATAATCATAGTTTTTAAAAATAGAGTGGACTTCTTTACATATGAGAGTTAGGAGCAAGAAAAGGTTTCACAAAGATGTACACATACATCAAGAGCCACAGACTGTTTTGCCCAGGATTTCTTCACTTGGTCATACATAATTGTGTTGTTGATACCCAGGCCACAAAAAATAACAAAAGCCTAAAATTTAAAAAGAGAAAAATGAGAGTCAATTATGAATCAGTTATAATACAAGCACAAAGATGAACATTGGCTTAATCATTAGAAGAAATTGCTGTTGCAAAAAATATTATCCAAAAAATATTAGGAATAATCATGTTTAAGCAGGTTATTTTAAGAATGCAGGTGAGTCACTGGCCTCCAGATGAGAGATTAGATGCCAGAAACTTGTTTCAATTAGGATGCCACCTTCTAAGTGAGGATTTCTGAGAATTATTGTCAAACTGCAAATATAGACAAGCTATTCTCCCCTCATCCCTGGAGTGGACTGAAGCAGATTCCTGAGAAATACCAAGTGCTACTGAAATGTATGGTAATGCTGAACTGAATGCCTCTTACTTCAAACAGTCGCTGGTCAGCGTCGTCAAAGGATTTCCCATCAAGCCTGTTCAACACTTGAGCTACCCCTTTAGAAAGAGTTAATATGAGTTATAATCTTCATTCATTCTTCATTCATTAATGCACAATGCAGAATGTTTTATTCATTGGTAAAATGTAAACCTCATATTTCAAACTGAAAAGCAAAATGCAAATATTTATTCTGAAAATAATTAGACACAGATGTGCAATAATTTGATTGTTTTGATACTTGTACTTTCAGCTGTTATGCTTTACTCTCTAAGTATAACACTGCAAATCTAAAAGTTACTCACAGTGCTTTTCACAAAAGGTTAAAGATCTCTTTGAGAAAGATCTTGATCACTTTGCTAACAGCAATCACATAAATCACATTTGTCCTAAAAATTTGGAGTTACCAATACAATTTACTGAATCAGTACCTTTATTCCTAAAATCTTAATTAGTTTAGCATCACCTGGGTATATAAACCCTTTTATACTCATGACTGGTTCATTAATTTACTGAGCCAATGAAAAAATGCATTTTCCGAACTAATGCTGATTTCTACAACAAACATTTCTATTTCATTTAGCTACAATAAGCCCTTAGAAAAATACTGTAAGAGTAATCCACTGTCAAAAGTTCAAATTATTTCTCATTATTGAAGATAAGGCACAGTTCACAACAAACAACAAGATGTGTTTTTGAAGGCACGACTCCCATGTCACCTCTGCTAAAAAAGCTCAAAGAGCCTGCATGACACCAAGTGCCTGCAGCAATGCACTTCTGATCTCAGCTCTCCCTGGCAGCCACAAGGCACAGCCATCTACTCTTGCCCTGCCAGTGTAAATTGTGATTGCTTTGACGTCAGTTCTGAGGAGCATTAGCACAGGAATCTGGCACTGTTATTTACAAGCACTCCTTTTTGTGCCAAAAGCAGGTAATAACATGGGCCAACTGCTGGGGTAGCATAGCTGCAAAGAATCCTGTCAAAGATCCTCTGAAACTGTCACATCCTGATCCAGAAACCAGCACTGCAATGGGCAACTCCAACCACTGCCAAGCCCCTCCAGCAAATCTCCCCTGACTGCACCCAGAGTTTATCATTAGAGGGAAATGAACACTTAGCTTGACTGCAGACAGTTGCCCATGTACTAAAGAAGGAGACCCAAGGAAATCATCAATGCAGATAAAATATTTTTCACTAATATGGTTAGAATTACTGTTTTCATCTTATTATAGTTGAGTACAATATATAACTTAACAACGACACAGCTGGAAAGCTGAAAAAGTCCATAAAGTATCCAAGTCAAAACATCCCTTTTTGGATACTTAGCATGCATCCTAGGTACTGTAACTTCTTAACAATATTCAGCTTAGAAAAAGAAGGTAAAGGAACATAGAATTAAAAAGATAAAACTAAATTTACATTAGCACAAAAATTACGCAGCCATGAGGGAAGTCTTACCAATTATTTGGTGGGTGCTGTTCCATATTGGAACACAAAGGACAGATCTTATGTGAAAGCCAGAAATTTGGTCAGCCTAAAATGTAGAAATGAGAGCTTCCATTAGTGATGCTGTTTTCATGATTTAAAATCATAGTAATAGAAATGTCAAGAAGTAAGTTTACATTATAAATGTCATTTCATATGAATCAGCTCTCAGAAAAAAATCTGCTGAAATTTCATCCACAGTAACCAAAAGTCATAGGGATTATTCTAAAAATTGCCGAAGAATATAAAAACATTGGCATCTTTGCCACATTAAGCTTGCACTATTTGACTCTGATTTGGCACTAAAGACAAACTATAATTGAGGCAATATCCGGACAAATTTTGGATTACTTACACTGGTGGATTAGTAGAGAGACCTTTCACTGAACAAGTTTGGCTTAGAAGTACCCTTCCCAATTCTCAAACTGAAATGGGACTTAGCAAGGCAGCTGTAGAAGGAGGCTTACAGGAAATACATGTTTTCAGAAGAAAGGTGAAAGTAAGTAGGGAATTGTGCAGAAGTGCAAGACAGTAAAAAAGGTGAGGATGGAGTCAAACCCTAGATTTGAGATAAATGGTCCTTTTGTACCAATGAAAATTTACTGCCTCATTTATTTTTTTCTAGCTAATACAGTATACAACTTCACAATTTATTTAAAATTTCACTGATTCTCTCTTTTCTACAATTAGTAACATTATTCTTTAGTGTCACTGCATTGAAATGTGAAAACAGTTTTTCAGAAGAGATCAGAGACTGGAATGGGTCCACTCAGAGAAGATCAGGAGATGTTCTCTTACTAAAACTGCCACTGCTACAGGCAGTGTTTAATAGAAGAAAACAAAAAGACCAGCATTAATTCATATATGGGAAGCAGGATGGGATCACTGTGATGTCCTAGCTAGCAAAAGATATAACTCAGGTTTTAATTATATTACTGCCTATTTGTACATACTCAGAACTCTCACTGAAACTGGTATGGAGTGCCACCTAAAATCCATGGGAATGGGGCAACAGTTGATTAAAATGTATGTCTTGAAATGAACTGCAAAATACTTTTGCATTAAATTCTTGATGAATGAATTGAAAATTGAGCATCAACATTTGCAGATGAGAAATAGTGTTCTGAGAAAAAAAAAAGAGATGATTTTCAGCTGAAGCAGAGAACAGAATTTCTGTTCATAACTATAAATACATGTTTGATTCTATCTAAGTAATAAGGGATACTATGTTCCTCTTACTACTTTTGTCTGTAGAAATAATTGAGTAGAAAGACTGAATTTAAGAATTAAATTTTAATAGGAACCCATCAAAAGAAAATTATTATTGCCCTTTGTATCATTTGCTTTATGTATATTGGGTAGTGCCTCCAACTTGGAAAGAACTAACTGTGAAACAAATAAGCGATAGCTGAATTATTCAGGAGATGATATAATACAAGTACAATTGCAAACATCAAGGACTGGCATGCTTTAAGTTAGCATATCTAAACACCTCAGGCATTAATTGTACTTGCAATTCTGAACAGATTACCATCAATGCAGTTTTCTTTTATATTTCTAAAGCAGGCCCATTTTATTTTTTCTTGTTTCAAAAAATTCTGCTGGTTTGAGAGATAATCCCTTTAATGATACATGGAATAAAACTGGAACCAAGCAAAGTCTCAACATGAAACACTTCCAAGAACACTTACTGTAGCAATATATTTTAGGAAGCTTTCTGACCAAGGCTGTGATTAATGTGCTGTCCGAGTGTTGGCCAAGTCCTCCACAGTAATGCTGGATTAGAATTCAGTGAAGATTTTGTCCTTCCATACACCTCTAACATTTATTTAGATGCTAAGTATACTTACATTTTTATCTGTAGCTACACCTTTCTAATGGGAAGTGAATACCTTAAGATACACAAACAACTTTTATTTGGCGTGAATGTATCTTGAAGAAGTACCCAATCCAGTGTGTATTTGAGCAAATTAAGCTGTTGGTTGGCTAAGTTAGATCACAAACAACATTTGTCTGTCTGGATACCAGCTCTGCTCACACTCTGTGCACAGCCCCAGTCACCCCAACAGCTAACAACGCTGGTGCTGCTAACACTGAATACCAACAAATTTTCAGCAATAAAAATCAGTTTGCATAAGTATCAAGGCAATTGGTAGAGGAATCATTTATAAACAGGAAAAAAAAAAGAATCATGGACAAACTGCTAAAAGTCATAGACTAATTCAGTGACCTGTGTTTGCATTATAAAACCACAGAAGACCAGGACAACTTACTGAATAGAAAAAAATAATTCAATATTCACATGTCTCACAGCCACTTGGATATAAAACCAAAATTTTTAAATTAGTTGTGATGCTCAAAAGTAATATATAATTAGTTCCATTTGTAAAAATCTCCCACCTCAGCATCAAAGCGGGGGTCCTGATAGGCATCACTGATGTTCACTGGGAGACCTGTGGAAGCGACGAGTTCAGCAATGCTGTTGTTTATTAGCCAGTCTGAATAGGATGATTTTTCCATGCTGTCTTTGAAACTAGCAAAATGCAGGGCCAGGGAATAAAAGTATACAGTCAATGTTAACTGCAAGTCCAGCATGTCTTAAATGCACATTAATAGGAGCAGCAGAACCATTCACAATTATTAATAGTTACCAAAGATTAACTATAGAATAATTATTTGGTATTATTGAAATGGTACCTCAAAAATTCTTTCCTTTACATAACTCTTTCTATTGAAAACAGCATTGGTGTCTCAAGTAAATAGAATATTTGATGGATTTTAGCTATGAATCAACAGTAGGTTGTGTTCTAAGTTTCTGTAGGATACAGGACTACTCATGAAAAGCAAACAGTTATAAAAATATTTTCTGTATAGTTACCTAAAAAAATATACTTTTAGGAGTTTCTAAATTAATCTAATAATCTGTGATATTTTCAATTTTTATTTTCAGTACTTTTCCTGTCAAAATGACTTTAAAAAAATTTTGGCATCTGAAATGCCTTATCTGAATGGTTAAAGAAGGGATCATTAAATGAGTCTTAAATCAATATTGCAATTATATTGCAGGTAGATCCAAGTAGTCACACAAGAAATGAAGGTTTCCTTTTTTTTTCCTGGTTGAGCTTCTGCCATGGTTACTGAGGGGCTAGAGAGCTATCACTAAATGAGCAAAAGACACTAAAATGATGGCCTCAACTCACCACACTCCACTGCAGCTTCTCAGAAAACTCAGTGTTTAGCAGACCTTAAATTCCTCACCTAATCAGCAGGAAAGTTCTCTTTCACTTATTTCAGGCAGGTTTTTGACATTGGCAATGTCTGGCTACTCATTACTGGATAATAAAAAAAATGCCTGTTGTCTTAGTTTTAAAAAGAAAACTGGTAAATTTTTAACACCTGAGAAACATTTATTGGAAAAAAGTTACTAAGAAGCTATGGAGAATACAGTAGTTTGAGGCTTTGAAGCATTCCTCATGAATGAAAGCAGGCTGAACAGTGAAATCCTTGAAAGACTCAATCAAAGAGAAAGGATTGATTTTTGTTGACTGCATTGATTTTCTGGAGACTAATTCAACTGCGTCACTCATCTAAAAGAAAACGTAATATTCTTAAAAGGCTATAAGTAAAAATAATAATGATTTACAGAAATCTAGAGGAATCCACTTTCATTTGGGATAAGAATTTTGAATGACTGTAATAAATGTTATGTGTACACTTTGACAGAGCTTTACATAAATATAATGGGATTTAAGCTAAGTAAAAAAATCACATTTAAAATTTAACATTTAATTCATAATTTAATTTATTTAAATACTCCAGCAGCAAAAAATCTTCAAGGATAAGAATCTAATTTCAAATGCATAGTTCCCAGTCCATAACTTATCTGAATGATATTATCATATAAGACACATACATCAGGACTGCATAGGGGTGTCAAGCATTTTAAGCAGCAAATTAATTCAAGTAAGAGAAACACGATAACATTCATAAATAAGTTTTAAAAGCAGGTTCTATTATGATCTCTCCATTCCTAACAAGCACTCTACACCCATAGTCCAGAAGACAGGCACATCATCCCAGGGACAGTGAAACAGTTGAGGGATTTCAGCCCTTCCTCTGTACCAGCCCAAGTGGGAAGGAGCACAGACATTTTTGCCCACACAACTCATACTCTGGCCCAGGCAGGAGACTTGTCCACTACCACTGGTACCCAGGTTAGAGAGCTGTCATCTCAGCTACCTGCAAAAATGGAATCTCATCTGCCAAAACTGCTGCTTCTGTGCAGGAAAGGCACACTCCACAGCACATTCCATCAGGCTCATCTTCATCTAGATCATACTAGAACTGAACCCCCAAGGATTCTGACATTTCTGTAATATTTTTTCAAAGGGAGAGAAAATTTAGGGGACTTGGGAAACTTGTACTTCAAGAAGAAAATCACTGGGAAAAAGAAGAGCATCAGTGTGCCAGTATGGATAATAAAGAAACTTGATGGTGGTGTGTGATGAAAACTTGGAAACTGAACAAAAAGAGGCAAGTGTGGCCTTGCAAGACATTTCTTTACAAACAACAGCAAAGAAAATAAGTATGAATATTTATTATGATATTTAGGTATTTAACAGGTGAGCTGCCATCATGCAGATTTATGGAGGCAAAAGAAAAGCCAACTTCTAAAACTGTGTGAGAAAGTATTTTGGGGCATGCATGAAATATTGTCTTAGGATGTTCTTTCTCATTTAGATAAAACATAATGAGAACTGTTCTCAGCCTGAAATGTCTAGATTTCAACTAAAATTTCAAAGAAATAATGTTTTCTTAACTGCTGTAATGATGAAGAAACTCATCTTTTTTTTCCCCACATGAAAAGTCTCATGACTTGACATCAGTTACAGCTGCAGAATGCAGAATGAAAAGGGCAAAACTCACTAGGAAAATGCTCAAATGTCAAGGGCTCGCGGCATTGTTCTGTATCCTAAATAACCTTTATTTTTGCACAATAGTGCCAATAACTCAAGCTGTGCCTATGCTAGATCCAAATGTGACATCATATCTGCCAGTCTAACCTTGGTCTTTGTAAAAGCAACTTCACTCTCCACAGGAAAAAAAAATCACAGAAAAAGTGATACATCTTTATGTTAAAATGCACAGAAATATACCTTTATGAATCTTACGAAGACTAGATGCTAGGTTATGTGTTTATTCATGTCTTGGAGTAAAGTTAAAATATTCTTGACTTGACTACAAGCAGAGCAGGCTACTACGAACTGCTGTGGCAACATGCTAATATAACTATGGTAACAAGAAATGAGCCAGCTTGGTTATCTTGATACCACTCTACATTGTTTTGACTAATCTGGCTACTGATCAAGTTTGAGAAAAACAGGAATAACAACCACATTCCTGGATTCATACTCCTGTCCCTGAATAAAAGAAATGTATTTTCACCCCCTAGGAAAGACCAACTGCTACTCTAGAACTCTTTGTCAAAAGCAATTTGTGATTCCCAGATGAATCAACAGATTATTTAATCATATTTAAATCTTCCTATTTTTTATTGCTTGTTTTCCATTTGCTTCATCATTCCCTTACCAGGACATGGAAAAGAGATAGCTTCTACCCATATTTCTGTGTGGCCCGGGACTCTGATGTGAGCTTGCACATCTTAGAAATTTTCTAACACTACCCATTTCTAATGATGTGAAATCAATCCTTGAAAATTGAAAAGGTTTATCACCATGACAGCCATTTGATATGGAAAATTCTCCTTCAGAATCAGTATGATTTAATCTGCATAAAACCTGTGTGATAAACACTGAGCCCTGCAAGATGGAAAAAATGTTCTCACAATAGTCCTGAATCCTCATCCCCTCGTTTGCTATATAGGACATTTTATGCGAACTGCTACCAGTGGTGTAACCTTGCAGGGATTGATATAACAACCTCACATGAACAAAAATCTTTCTTTTGCTACTTAAACTTGGCCCTTTATAAGTGTTTATAGATCCTACTAAGCAAAACATATACTTCCATTTTGACTGGGCTCCCAAACAAGATTTAGTCACAGGAACACAGTTTCTAGGAAATACATATGCTCTGTAGTTTCTAGGCTTTCCAATTTTACAACAGCAGAAATAAAATTTTACTGTAAACCTCTCAACACAATTGTACAAAACAATTTTGTAAGAGATCAACAATCTAAAATAATTTTGTAATTTTTACTTCTATATTAATCAAGCAAAACAACAATTTCATGTTATCAATGAGTTCAACCATAAAAAATCAGTTTTCCCCTGGTTTCTTACCTGAGACACCGATACAACATTAGTGCATGTATACACACACAAACATACATATATAAAAAATATATGGACATATATTCATTCAAGCAAGCCTCCATTTGAAGCAAGCAGGTGTCTTGTCTGAGTAAAAAATGTAGGCTCACACCCTTCAATCAGATCTACACAAAGTTCCATCAGAAAATAAAATCTTGACCAAGCAGACCTGAAAACTGTGTGAAAAATGTAGTTATCCATAACCACAGAAGACATGAGCACTAACCTGTTGTCAGTATCAGCACTGCATTTTGGAGATAACAATTCGAAAGATTTTGTAAATTTCACCACCTGTCACAAAAGAAGTAACTTAAGATTGCTATTAAGATAAATAAACATCTAAGAAACCAGTAATGTAAGGTTCCTCTGCTTAAACTGTATTTTTATCCAATAGTCTTAGGATAAAAGTACAAATTTGTATTCTCTCAATGGAGAATTCATGTTTAAAATACACGCTGTGCACAGTTCCCTAAAAATCAATGTAAAATTAAATTCTATCTTCAGATTCTCTCAGAAAACTCTTTTCCACAAGCATATATGCTTCCCTTTAAAGGCTTTTGGGACATGTATTATGGAGTTTTACTCACTTTTTTAATATAGGAAAATAAACAGAAAGGCAGCTTTGCATTACTAACTGCAACCAATCACACTTGAACATATGTGTCAGGAACACATAAGTGAAACATCCTAGGAGTGGCAAAAAATGACACAGAACAGAGGCCTTATTTTTGGATGTGTTCCCATCTTCACTTTGTTTCTGAATCATAAAAGCTTTCTGCACAATGTACAAATGACAGTATTTTAGACGTGGTTAGGCATTAAGTTACTCTAAGGAGAGCTATTTTGATATAACCCTCCAAAACAGGAGAAAATCAGGAAAATAACTGTTTTGCCACTTGTAAAAATTACCAAGTGGGTGGTAAGATGCTATTCTACTCAAATTAACCTAAGATTTATGACCATCTAGAAAAAGTTTAAGATTTTTGTCCATATTTCACAATTTTGTCTAGAGGAATAAGAACTCATTGCTTGTGGTTTGGGAAAAGCCCCTCCAAGCTCAAAGGCAGAAATAGTACCAAGAGCAGAAAAATGAACTGCCACCCACAACTTCCTAACACAATGGACATTACTGTGAAAAATAAAAATCATATTATACTTATAAACACAATGACATTTCAGAAGAATGTAGTAGAACTATATATTGCAATTATAAAATTGGGGAGGAGGGTGGCTAGGGGAATCTAGAAAGAGAAAATGAACTAGAAACATTAAAATTCTATAGTAGAGAACATAAGTGAAATAAAAACTTTGATCTTGCTTTTAGGAAAGCTGGTATAATTTAGGGCATACTCCATTGAAAGTTCTTAATTTTTATTAACTGAAATGAAATGTGAATCATATCTTTCCTCCAAGGAAAGGAATGGGGATTTTTTTCTGCCATACAAACAAATTTACGATTCTGTCTCTGACTTGTCAAAGCCTAGCAACAAATAATTAACTGCAGAATCAGTGAATACAAAAATAATAATTTGGTAGGGAAAAAGAGATATTAAAAACAATGTTTTATCCTTCAACTACTTCTCAAATCAGTGGAAAAGAGGGTAGCTTAAATTGAATAGCCTGAAAACACTGGAGAGAGCTACCAATATAAAGGCAGCCACTTAATTTATTACTAATAACAATACTCATAAAAACTTCAAACATTTTTTAAGAGGTTCTCACACCCTATGAATATCAGTTACTGCAAAGTCCCAGTGAAAGACCCTGTCAAAACTGTCAAATACTTTCATACAGTTTACATCCATGTGTTCAACAGAGCTCTGCAATGAAATAATTATTCATGGGTCAAGTAGACAGAGTAATTGCAAAAAACCAAAAATACTTCAATTATTCTGAAAGCTGGATTTCCCTTTCACCTGCTCAGTGTAAAAGCTTACTGCTATCACAGTATAAGCCTATTGGGATAGAGACACCCTGAAAAACACCTGCTGTTCTGTACTTACACATGACATGCAGCTCTACTTACTGGTGATTCAATGTCTTCCAGAAGTAACACTGAGCACCGCTCACACTTCAGGAGGGTCTGGGCCCGATGCATTATTTTCTTGACAATTTTCTCTAAGTCAGTCTGTTCCTCAAAGAGGTCATTCACTACTTCCAGTAAAGCCTGTATACAAGGACAGAAAACTTGTATTGGTTGTAAACTAATAAATACACGGAGCATTGCAAAGGAAGTTTCATATCTGGGATTGATTTTATATGAGTGATCCCTTGAAATCTTCATTCAAAGAAAGGTCTTAATGACTATGGCAACAAAATTGAAATGAATTGTTAATACTTTGTCAAGGAATAGCAGGTTCAATACTGTGAGGTATAATACTAGAGGTATTTCTACTGAAGTTCTGGATCTGTGATCCAAGCTAACAAAAATATAATTCCCTGTCATTGTAGAAAGGATGATAAAAAAGAAGCCAACTATTATTAAAAACCCCTCAAAATTACCATTTTGTTTCTTCAAAAAATAAAAGACCTCTCTGACAAGGGAAGACAGGGCAGCAGAGCATTATTTTCACTTCAGAGCCTCCTGTCCCAATGCATGCACAGCACCAGCAATCATGAGTGTGTATTCTATGGAGACATGCTGTCAAAACCCTTCACATATAGGGTTTTTTTCCCTGCTTAATTTTATAAAGATATATCCACATTATTTGCACATGAACTAAATATTAAAAATTCAGAATGGCAGAGGCTTGAGATGAGCAGAATTTTATGAAAGTTTGAATCTCTGCCTAAGTAACACTTTCTCCTGCACCGTCTGTGCCACAAATGCAATTGTTTCAGCACCTCAAGATGTGGAACTGACATCAGGAAGCCACAGCCACCACTACAAGTGGATTTCCCTCCCACACTGTCTGCTTGCTGCCTCCATCAAAACAGGGATCTTTTCAAAATATAGTTTTTGAAAAAGAACTGTCTGCTTAGCAAACACATATGCATAGCTGGAACCTGCAGGAGCAAAAGACTAAAGTTTGATGTTGGTCCACTGTACACTTTGCACTTACCCTGCTTCTGTCATATTCCTTCCTTGAAGCTGCAAATAGCTGGGCATTGGATATGGCAATCCCACAGAAGGGGAGGTACATCTGCATCACCTAGTATGGAAAGAAACTTACAGTAATTAAAAACAACTGCAATTGTTTACAGCAATTTCTTTCTAGTAAAGAGACCTAAACTCAGGGGACACATCACAGGAAGGTCTCAGCTCACTCTTCAGCAGAGCACTAAACACAAAATGAAATTATCATGGGCAAGGCACATCTGATGCATGGAAAGAGATCAAATATCTAGGAAAGAACAAATACAATTAAGCTCACAGGTCCCAGAAGTCTGGGTCCTCCACAATTTCTCTGGCAATTTGTGGATTCTCAACCCTATAAAATGTCTTCTGAAGACTACTTTAAATTACTGTAGAAAGTACAGCTTCCCTAGAAAACATTCTTTATTTCTCTGGACTGCTTTTTTGTTCTGAGCTCAAGAAGCAAGTTTGAGTCACATTCCTGTTGAGGAATTCTACATAGATTTTGGAGAATACCAGCACAGTGGAACACAGCACATTGATCCTACACTATTAGTCAGAAAACTGATTGTCTTCTCAAAGAAGGTTAAAAAAAAAAGTTAAAAGAACATGCTTGAAAAACTGGGCCTTAATGTATCATCGTACATTACAAAAGATCGAAAAGGAGGGACTGGGAACATAGTTTGAGGTGCCCAAAATGATTTTAGGTTGGCTGTGTGAAGTTAGCAAACTGGACCAGTCAAACAGCTGAATAGCTGTGGGACTGGCACTTCACAAGGATGACAATGGATCAAAGTACAAACCCAGCATTTTAAAGCCACACACTGGTAAGAAATCTGTAACATACTGTCACTCCTGAGTGGTTCCCAGGCTTAGGTCTGAGACTTTTAGTAAATTTTACAGCTGCTGAATAGCCTTAACATTTGCAAAGCCAGTGGGAGTTGAGGCACTCTGCTGTTTACAGAGCCAAAAGAATGCTGCAGCAGCTAACCTTTCTTCTCTTTGGTCTGCCTGTCTATTGTAAGAAATCCTGTCTGTGACAAACTTTGGCATTAAGAGAGTGGCATTTGTCTTTAAAGTTCTGTTTAATTAGAAAAACACTGCTAACCCAGAGACGTGGGCTATTGAGAATATCTGAGGAAAGAACCCAGAAGAACAGAAGCAGCAGCAACTGCTGTTATACTTTATCTACCTTGAGCACTCCACTGGTTCCATACCTGCTTAGTCTGTGCTTGAGTAATGATGAGCTTTTGGAAAGGATCCTCAGATCCTCTGAATTTTGTACCTTTACACCTGGTACTCTGTCATGGTAACTGCAGACTGTAAGGGTGCACACTTATACTGCTCATTTGGAAACACCCTACTTTCATCCTCGTCCCATCACAGCTACCTATGGCTGTAAGGAAAATGACACTTTAGACTCTACAAACACTCACCTTTCTGAAGAGGCAGTAATTAAAGTAGCCAACTATCACACCAGATCTACAGGACAGAGTACACAAAATGAAAAATAAAGTACAAATGTAAAAAACTGATAAGAGGGATTAATTTTTTTAATAGTCAGAGTTTCTCTGAGAGAATTTTGCTTATTTCACTTTATTTTTTATTTTCAAATGAAACAAAAAACCTCCCTATCTATATTTTCTTGTAATAGTTCTAAAAACCACAGCCAAGTAAGAGATCAGAGCAGAAAAAGTTAACTTAAGAAAAATCTGGCCTTTACTGAAATTCTGAATACCTTAATGAGGATATATTTTAATGAGGATATATATCCTTAATAATGGATATATTTTTACTTAATAGGTAAATAGTAGTATTTATTGTCTCCACACTGGAATCTCCATTCCCAAAATTAATGTGGCCCTGTGACAAAGGAAAGCACAAGAGGAGCTTATGAACCTTCAGGCATCACAAAACCAGCTAGCCAAAATTTCTTTTTAGTGAGAAGAAAATAAAACCTTGCAATACTGTAAACCACCAAACTCCAAGCCACTGGATCTATACACAGAAATTACCATCCATAAAACACTGTTTTATGACATCTTAAGAGCTTGGAAAGCCACTGACACACATCACTCTTGTCACCACTCAAACTAATTGTATAAGGCGCATCGCAATTAAGAAGGACACCAAGTTGTTTCTTAAGTAGAAGAAATAAATAAATGTCAACAACTATGAAGAAAAAAACCAAGACAAAAACTGTCAGGTAGAGAGGAATCACCCTGTCGTTCAATTATTCCTGTTTACCTAAAATTGACAAAACAAAAGCCTGCTGTTCTTACACTTTTGTGCTCTCTGAATGGTCAAAGTGACTTTTCTTTAAACCACTTTTGGCAAGTTGTAATACAGCACCAAGTACACAAAGAATGAAGATGTTTCTTATGGCACCTTAATTTTAAGTAAGACTTCTTAAACCAAAATTGCTCAATGGGATAGAAAGCAGCTATTGCATTATTTCAGATTACAGATTTAGATCTGCACTATTAAGACTATTTTACAAGCACCTCTAACATGCTTATGCTATGACTGTGGACACTCCATAAAAATATGGAATAATGTCATATTCAGCTCCTATCTGTCTGAGCCACAGCTGGTATTTTTAAGCCAGATTCTCACTTCAGGGATTTTTCCCTCCAAAGAGAATGTAAGAAGTTGAGGAAATGGCACATGACACCACGAGACAGACACATCCTTTCCCCCTCCTTTTAAGTGAAAGATAACTAATTACTAATTTCCTGGTGCTCCAGGGTAAGAACTGGCCCAAAGGTTGAGTATGCTACATGCTTCCATTACGCCCATGCCACAAAGTTTTTGTGTGAAACTTGTGGAAGAACATGCAGCATACCCCTCTGAAGTACATAAAGTAATTTCCCTTTGTTAAACTGAAGGCCATTAAAAAATAGTTTTGAAGCAAAAGGGAATATATCTGAAAGATAATTACCTTCCACGTCTATTTTGAATTAATTAAAGGAAAGTATTCTGCAGAGTTACTAAAGTTATTTTCAAAGAAAGCAAATAGGCAGGATTGAAAAAAAATCAAAACCAGTTTTAACAGATGTGCCTCATTAAATTATTTTGTCAAATAGGAGTAGTTGCAATGATTCATCACAGTTCTATGTGACATATTGATAAACACATCAGTAAGTATGTAATAGTAGATTTTATAAAAATGGTGTTTAGGCTGATGAATGTGCTGAGATATTAAAAGACATTAGTTTTTGTTGGATTTTTTTCATGACAACTGTAAGGTATTCAGATACAGTAACTTCAGGTTAGCAAGTTTATACTGTGAATTACATGGACATTCAGGGTCCAAGTGACCTGGCCCAGTTTCTCTTCATTAACCCCCCAGTAAGTATCAGTGGGTAGCAGTTACACTCACCTCACAAATTCACAGCAACATTCAAAAGCTAAAAAGCTGAACTCAAAAACTGTTCAATATTTTATCAGGGCAGGAAACCTATGAAAAGAAGTAGTAGTAATAGGAACCTTCAATATCTCATTTTTTTCTTTTTGAAATTCTATTATTTCATTGTTGTATGTTAGGAGTATTAAAACACAACTACCAAGGAAACAAACAGTATAATTACAAGAAATTTCAGTATTCGGTTATGTAACTACTTACATTTTCAGCTAGGTCTTGAAGATTACTTATCTTTACTTCAAAACTACACCAGTAAGATCGGATGTCTGCCCTGACCATAGTTACTTTTGGCTTCCCACAGGATATATTTCCATTGCTTTAGTATCTCCACACACCTCCGGAACTGTAGCCCCAAAGTTCAACCTTCAAATCCACAACAATAACTGAAGCAGGAGTTTGGTATTTGGAAGTGTGAAACATTTCCAGATTCTGCGGTATTAAATACTAGGACAAGTAAGCTACAAACTGTGCTTGTTAGTGGATACTTCTATTTTACAGCATCAGTTCAGAACCACACCAGTGCCCCCTCAGAATTTTAAAGGGCAGTCTTCCATATGTGTCCTCTTCATGATGACAGTTTTACAGGCCAGAAGTTCCACACCTGGTTACACAGTTGTCTGGGCACATCAGCATCTGGACACCTACACTACAGCAGCAGTGTCTTGAGATGGATGTGACACTCCTTTTCCTTTCATCCAGCTTTTCACAGATGATGAGACATAGAATACATAAGTTAGTAAAATGCTTCTTAGTGTTCCTCTGAAATGCTAAAAATTAGGGTTTCTTTTCATCATCTGGGTTTGGATTTCACAATCACTTCACATACGATACAAATCTTTCTGTCATTAGAAACAGGAAGGAGACCTCTGGCCAAGCCCTTTCTGACAATGCATGTTATCAAGAGATACCACCTCTTCCTCCACTGCACAGCCTGGAGATGAGGGTCCTTATGGAATCTGTAAAACTCTTCCCTTGCTGCATAAGAAAAACCCCTGCTGGTTCCAGCAGCAAAAGAAGGCTATTTTCTAGAATTGTGTACCTCACAGGAAGTAAATTCTGAAATTTCCTCTTACGAGAGGAAAATATAAAAGCAACAAAGTTGCATGCGTGCAGAGCTGCAATGCAGAAAGTTATTAGCTAATGGTGAAAACCAGCCAGTGCTGCAATGGCAGCACACTGCAGAGGGGAAATGTGAGCTTGCTGGCTGGAAAGCAGCCCTGACTTCAGCTTCAGCAAATGCAGTGACATTTACCCTGCCTCCCCCGCGTCAGCTTTGCCCTCACGGAGCCCTCTCCGAGAGCACACGCTGCCACAGCTATCCAATGGAGTCTAACTCGGCTTCTGGCACACTCCAAGCACCCCCTGCCTGTGGTCAGAAAAGAAAACAATTCTTATGTCTGACAGAAGAAAGAAGCTTCTCAGTAATGCTTGTGTACTCACTCTGGCACAAACTCCAGGTTGAGCTCTCAGCAAATGCCTGTCTGGTTCAGTTGTTTTCTTTAGCGGCCACAGGAGCCACTTCTCTTTACACAGCTTGCTTGGTGAGCCTGTGGGGAAAGGAGCTAGTACAGCCTTCCTAGAAAGAGAAAAGAAGTCCTTTCAAAGGAAAAGTTTTTGCTGTAGTTTAAAGTGATAGATGTTTTGTGGGCATACGTGAAACCAAATCAGGGAAGCCAGCTGCTCTTTAAAACATTTCCTAATGTGTTCAAAATAGGTTCAGAGGGTGAAATATTCTACTGAATTCTGAAAGCAATAAACCAAATCCAATTGCAAAATGGTTAAACACAAGCGCTCTTCCAAATTCCATTACCTCCTGCCAGCTGTGCAGGGTCTGGCTAGCCACACATCTGATAAAATCTAATTGTCATCTAAGTTCACAAATCCAAGAAATATTTACCAAAATTATTTTTCCACTCCAAGCATGGGAAGAACAATTGGTTGGTAAAAACACTCCATGAATTGTAGGCACCCAAATAGGGTACACAGCTCCTATGTGTATCACTGAACCTGCAGAGGCTCCTGGGCCAATCTTCTACTGCCTTTTTCTTTTTTTTTTCAAGTTTGTATTTGCATGTGATTATTAATGAGTACCATAAAAATGTGCTAATGCTTGCAAACATAGAGCAGCATCTCTGCCCTATAAAGCTCACTCTCTAACTCTGCAAGCTTTTGGTGTCTGTAAACAGCCTGAAAAGGACCACGGGAGCAATCCTTCAGCACTGCTCTGTACTTTCCTGCCTCACAGAATTACTGGCACACATTCAAACTAGATAACTGCGTCACCAGACAGATTACAAAACATGTCTCTGGTAGAAGTAGACTTATTACAGTTTTAAAGCCTGACTCCTATGTAGGTCACTGTCCTCACAAGCCATGGCACCGGGAGACTGCTGCATGCAGGAGCAAAGGGCAGGAAAGGGTGGGAGTGCAGCCAAATGTGCCCAACTCTGACTTTTCTGCAGGCCCCATCACTGCCCCCTAGTTGGTCAACACAACCTCATCTTCTCTCTTTTCTGCTATGCACCCAAGGTCCCTAAACTGGGAAAACAAGTCAAGGCAATGAACTTGATTTATAATAATACACTTGTAAAAATGTTTATACAGTCAGAACACATCTACAAATCTTTTTTTTTTTTTTCTGGCAGGTATTTGACAATTTCTTGACCCAGTCACTTTACAGCTAGATATTATCCATTATTCCCCTCACTACCAGGGTATGAACCTCAAAAAAAAAATAAACAAGCAATGCTGAATTATACTGTCAAAAAACCCAAAAACATTGGAAGTTGCTATTAAACCTGTTTTAAAAACAATATTTGGTAAGACATAAACATTTTGACATTGCATTATATTTAGTATTTGGTATAAAGTGAAAAGAAGAATAAGTATACCGTAAGTTTTCTTACAGCACCTCATTTTAAATGGTGCTGCCCCAAATGAATCTGAAATAGGAAAACATTTCTGCTAAAGACTAGAAAGCCAAAAATAAATATATGTAAAATGTCTGCTATTCTAGGATCCCTTCATCTGATCTCCTACATGCAAAATCCAGCTATTTTCATTGGAAATGCCTCTATATTTTACACAAACCTGAATCAGTGATGCCCACTAATAAGCCCCATCCCAGCAAACTGCCACTCATTTATTCAGCATGTGATATTAAGCCAGGATTTCCAGTAAGGAAAATGAGGACAAGAGGAAGAAAAAAGTTACACAAGGAATGACAGCGGTTCTATTAAAATCAGATGTGTATGAACTGAAAAAGAGCAGAGGTAGCAGGTAAGGAGCATCACCATGCCAGTGTAAGCACCTGTAAGGTCAAGCCAATGCCTGGTACTGGCTCTTAGCCCCAGTACTTCAGCAAATGCAGTAAAGTTGAGCTGTAAAGCAAGGAAAAGTCATCTTACAGGCAGCCTGAATGAGGGCTGCAAAGTTGCAGCAGTGTGATCAAAGATGTGAACCAACATGTTTCTGTGACATAAACATACTGACAGCCACAGAGACTCCTCACTGCAAGGTAACCTGGATGGTGGAGATGTGGGCTATGTCTTGGGCAGGCAGAAGGCCTTAAATCAACTGAACAGTTATAAATTATGTTTCTTTATCAACTAGAGTTTCCACCCATTGGACATTGGCAGGGTTTTGTAGCAAAGTCTTAAGGAGAAATGCTAAGCAGCTTTTATTAGCTCATCTGAAAAAACAGGGATAAGAAGAACCACGAAAGGCCATGAATCTTCAAAACCACAACTCCTACCCACAAATAAAGTATGAAGGAGAGGAAATAAAGATCTTCTATTTCAAAGGATGAATATCAGTTATATTTGAAATACATAAATTATATAATCACCTTTAAAAAAAAATCAAGCTGAGATAATTCACAGAGAACATTTAACCAGTGTAATGCTTTCCCGAGAGCCCAGGAGGGGCTGTTACTGTCTGGCTGCTCTGCTCTGCCCTGCTTGAAGAGGAGTCACTAGAGGCCAGCCCCCAGGCACAGGAGCCTGCAGCTGTTATGTAAGGCAGGCAGTTCTGCAGTGCCTAAATCTCAGTGCCTCAAAGCACTTTGGCAGACCATGAACAAAGTTTTACAGCAGCAATGCCAGGTAGTAATTTTTATCTAGAGACAGCAAAACTGAGCCAAAGAAAAATTTAACTGATATCTGAAGGGAGGAAAAAGGTCACAAAGAAAGATTTTGTCAAAATTTTGGAAAGACTCCTGGGCTTCCACTATGCTTGAATCAGTGGAACCAGCTTTATAAATGTCACTGCATGAGATGGGAAGATCTTGGTATTGGCAAAGTGAGAGCTGTGAAGACTGATACTACCAACGCTAAAAATAGGAATTGCAGATCAGAACTCTAAATTGGCATAGGTGAATTAATCAGTATCGCCTCAAAGCTATCTTTTCTACAACACAATTGCAGGCTTTGATCTTACCATTTCAATTGCATTCATCTGTCGTCTGGCAGACAATATATATAATAATTGACCATGCTAATTGAGTGGCATTGAAACCAAGAGACAAATTCCACATGCATCCATGCAATGAGAATATTATCTTCAAGTCACAGTTCTACTTACAACTCAGTTACCACTCCCAATTCTTGTCTATGGAGAAATAGATTTATCCACTTACTTCCTCCTGCAGGCCTTAAGTATTAGAGTACACAAACTGAAAACTACTTCTACTAATTCTTGACTTACCCATAACTGAATGAAGATGCCTTCTTTCATTTTTGTGTGAATTAAAATCTTCTCTTTAGAGCCAGAGTGCAGATACAGGACCAGAATCACAAATTGGCTGAGACTGGATGGGGCCTCTGGAGGTCACCTGGTCCAACACTCTATGCTCAAGCAAGACTGCCTAAAGCTTTTTGTTTAGTTCTTTGTCTAGACAGCTTTTGAATGTCTCTGAGGGTGATGATTTCACAACCTCTCTGAGCAACTTCTTTCTCCCACAATAAAAAAGTGTATCCTGACTTTCAGACAGAGGTTTCCATGTTTAAGTGTATGTATTGCCTCTTGTCCTGTCACTTGGCACCACTGAAAAGAGCCTGGATATGCATCTTTGTATTGTTCTATCCCCCATTTATGCAGTGATGAGATCCCCCACCATGAGCATTCTCTTCTTTGCTAAACAGTCCCAGCTCCCTAAGCCTTTCCTCACAGGGGAGATGCTTCAGTTCCTTAATCCTCTTTCTGTTCCTTTATTGGACTCTAGCCGGTACATTCTTGTACTGAAGAGCCTACAAGTGGACATCTTGTGTAGTCATGAGGGAAACTTAATCCTGCTCTTGTATGAATGCTGTGTGCAGTTTAACAAAGAAGAAATTTAGCTAATTTATATATAACAGTCTGCACTGAGATTCCAATGGTGTTAATAAGTTCTTATTCAGGTTTTTCTCTCACATACTTCAGTATGTGTTTTGTGATTTTTGAGGAAGAAATTACTTGAACAGCAGCCTTTTTTTCATATTTGGCTTTGTTTAAGAGTGAATGTTTCTGGCAGAACTTACTGCAGAAGCCTGATCCTTTGCCATGCTGAGCTCCTCTTTCAGCAAGGTGGCCATTTTTGCCTGACTGAAGTAGCCAATGTCAGCAAAACCTTTCCAGCTGAAGCTCCAACTGGAACAGAAAAGCCTGAATCCTGCACATTAACCAACCAGATTACATTGTGCCTGATGTGAATAAGTTTAGCTCACCCAACTTCTCACTGTTTGCATTGATTCCAGAGGGATGGAAGTGGTTGGTTCTGTTCCACTAGAAAAAAATGTGAAGCAACTTTTCTTAACTGAGATGCATAATTTGGTGACAGCTTAAAAGAAAGCCAGGGACTCAAGATACCAACTTTATTCCCTTACACTACTGCTTGTCAAACAGAGAGCCTCTAGTGTTTCTTAGGCAACAAAAATTTTACCCTCAAACAGAAAAAATCTTCAACTGAATGGAAATATCCCACAAAGGACAACAAATAGCATAAGTGCCCCTTCCTTTCATCACATAATTTTACATCTCTCTTCCAACCAAGATGCATCTGTACCTTGACCCTTTCTTCCATAATACCTAGAAGCACCACAACACAACATAATCACATCATACTTTTTACATACATCCTTACATCATTTTTTTGAGTTTCTCCTCAACATTGGGAAATTTTCCAGTGGTCTTCTACATTTGCCTATTTTGAATTTATGTGTATTTAGTGACTAATATTGTACTGAATGTCATGGCACTTCATGCTGGTGGCACCTGTCTACTCTTCATACATTTCTACAGAGAGTTGCTCTAACTCTTCTTTCCACTTTTTAAGATGAAAAATAATGACAAGGAATGTAGTGTATTTTCAATGTATTATTTTTACTCAAAAATTTTTTCTCAGGAATGCAATGTTTCTGCAAAAGCACAGAATCTTATTCTAGCAGAATTGATTATACAACTGGACATGCTTGACACATGTTGCTATTTGAATCTGATTATACAAATTAGGCAATCTGAATTGGTATCTGTCTTGCATTTCCAGACCTGATTAAAAGCACTTCTAACATATATTGTAATCTGTACCCATTACATTGTGAAATGTTTCACATGAGGAAGTCGGGGAATAAACCCTAAAAATCTTTGCCTTTAACAAAACAGCTCAAACCCTCACATTGAGTTCATATCTGAGGAAGAAAAAAAAACACTGTATAGTAATAATATCTTTAGAAGAGTCACTATGTAAAGTGACAGAGAATTCGCTGGAAGGAAATTTATCTATTTTTAGTGGTTTGAGGTTGGCAACTACTGAATTGGTGACAAATTAAAAGTAACCTGAATCCAAAAAAACAGAATAACTTCTAAAACCCCAGGAAGGAAGAAGAAGGCTAATTTTTATTTGTTTCAAATGAAATGAGATTTTGGAAGCCCATCACAAAGTACAGAAAAATTCCTGAACTGCTTTCTTAATAAAACTATTTACAGAAAAGTATTGAAAAATTACATATTACCTCTCCTTCATGATGAGCACAGTTTCAAGAAACAATAGCAGAAAAGTAACTGAGCCAAATAGTGCTCTGATCTACATCACTTTAGTTATACCTCTGACATCATAATTTGGATTTACATGGCTTTACAGAATTTTGTATTCTTTAAAATGTGGAAAGATGGTTTATGCCTCAGGCTATTTTTAATCAATTCTGGCTGTACCAATTTCACAGAAGGCAGGCTGACATTAAATTTTCTTTACCCTTTCCTGGCAGATGTCAGTCAGAAGAAGCTGAGCATAAATATTAACAGAATTTCTGTGGAACCAGGTGATTTTTCATACAGCCTGAATGGTTTGACATTCCCTGCTTTTTGGATAATGCTCTTCTACATTTACCAGGATGTCCAAATACCACATTTTTTTTGTTTAGCCCATACACAAGAATGTGCTGATAGAAAAGGGAAAGAAGATTCTAATCTCTGCACAGAACTTTGAATCCTAAATGTAATCTCAATGACAGTAAGCAAAAATGTATATGGTACCTTTTGGCAAGACCTAACCTCAAATTTAGAGAAAGTGATCCAAACTTGTGCCTCATTTTTCTCTCTTCACTGCAAAAATAGGAAAAAGAAGACATATGGCAAAAAAGATTGTCCAACAAATAGTAAAATGTACAATTTATGAAGATAAACAATGATTCAAGCTGCAGTATAGAAAATATACCAGTTCTAGGATGCAAATGTGCTTTCATATGAATAAGGATTCACTTACTTCTGTCTTTTAACTTTATTTATAAAAATAACTTGAATCCTGTTTGAAAATTCAGTTTTTTTGCTGAGAATCGTCACTGGCATCAGGACTGAAGGTATCCCCTTTCAGCTTAAGTTAAGCCTTGAAAGGATAAAATTTGCCAGAATAGTTAAAACTAAATGTTCTTGAACTAAAAGCTCCTTTTTCTTTCCTTTAAATTCTCTCCAAAACCAGCACCTTATCCCAAGTGCTATTTTGGTACTTGTTGATTTCTTCATTACACCCTCCATTAACTCTCCAACCAAGGAGGTCAATATCATTAACTGTTTCCAGTTTCAACTCGCGAAGGTTTAAAAAGAAAATCAAATAATAATTTGGACATTTCCTTAATCCCTTAGAACTTACAAGTATGTGTTCTAAAACAATGATTTACAGAAAGCAGCTTTGACACATATTTGTGTATGTTAATTGAAATTGTGGTAATTAACTCAAGACAGTAAATTACTGACTTTAAAACCTGCCTTTTGAGCATGACTGATCAACAAGGTACTGGAAGAAGCACTGAATTCCATATTAGTGCACCTTTGAGTTTTAAGTCTGGGTGGGCTTCAGCATCCTGACTTGAAAAATTTATTTTCTGTGCTGCAGACTTCAAGGGGCTGATGAAAGTGTGTGGGCTGGTTTGGATGTGAGCCATGCTTTTTCCACACATCATTGTGTCTCCTGCACTAATGACTCACACCTGCACATGCTGCTATCTGATTTCTAGACAAAGCTATTTATAAACTGGAACAGCACAGCCGAATTCTGGTGGTGTAACTACAGCAGTCATTATTTACCTAAAGTGCTTGTCTGTGAAGCACAGACAATTTGGGGACACTGAGTTTGCTGGCCTTTCAGGAGCCATGAAAACTCAATGCAGCTTCTCCCTGATAAAACCCACAGTGCAATTTTATCTTGCAGACATCTATGGATTTGATGTGGTAACACATTGCTTTTCACATAACTGCTAGTTAAACACGGGATTCCAGGGTCACACACACACAGAAAAACCCATCCTATCTTCTCTCACAGCAGTATTGGAATTATTTCCTATAGTGGTTTTTTATACTTGGAGACTTGCATGTTGCAGATTTAAAAAAAAAAAAAAGTTATATAAATCAAGCAAAAATATGGTTGTCCCAAGCTTATGATTACAGTCTTGCCTAGAGTGTCTCAGTCAATGGTCCAGAAAAGTATTTAAATTTTCACATTACAGTCTCTGCCTTCAGACACTCTTCCCCAGTGCTCAGGCTTTTTCTAGCTATGATTGTGGAAGCATCAGCATTTGGTACCAATTACATATCTCTTTCTCCTTCATCTGCAAGTTTTTCCTACAGCTTCACATAAGGCCATTTGCCTTCCTTTCTTTCTTTGGGGCAACTTGGTGAAGAGCACAGAAGAGGAAGAGTTCAGAACAACTGCCTATATGACCCTTCTGTGAAAAGAGCATTATGAAACATACAATGGGATACGCCCTCAGAGAGTAAAACAGTCATCTGCTGCAGTGAAAATTTTCAAAGCTACTAATCCCATGGCTACTAAGCACACAGCATCCTGCCCTTAATTCTGAAATTCATATAATGTTTCAATCTTGGATTGAAGTGATTGTGTATCTAAACAAAGCTCTGTTTAAATGAAAAAAAAAACCAACAAAAAAACAAACAACAAAGTCTTTATACAGAAAATCAGGTATGTCAGCAAGCCTGTTCCTGTTATTTACAGACAGGCATTTTGCTTCCAGCAACACAAGGTCCTTCCACTCACATAGGTATGTACACTTCTCACTGTGCCTGAGAAGAAAAACTGTGGGATATTGATATTAATATGGCTGTTGAATGGCACAGTGGAGAGCCCTGGATTTCAGGTAGCTGAGTTGTGTTCAGAAATCAATGTGCTGCTGTCTTCCTTGGTGCAGATTTACTGATGTTAAGGGTTTGCTTCTGCCTACATTATTAGCAGTTCAATAAGGGCCAAATTATTTTAAATCTTTACAAATCACTCAGCAAAATAAGGCTTTGCTTCCAGTTAAGTAGTATCATGGTTAATTAGCCTTTAAGTAGTATCAGAGTTAATTTAGCTTGATTCTGTAGTACCAGAGGTCAAAATACATCATAAACTGAGTAAGGATATCTTGTCTTTAAGGTGAAGAAATAGTAGGAAAACTATTTCTATTCGTCATACAGAATGGAAGAGCATCTATGCACCCCTCATAGATATTTTAATAAAAAGTGCAAGAATAGAAAAGTCTTCTTTGATTAAATTAGGGTTTGAGTAGGTTTCCTCTTTTTTTGTCTCCATAATTTTGGACTGCACAAGTTGACATTCATCAAGCACTGAATACTCACCAAGGCAAGGCTGTCTGATCAGGGAAGTGCCCTGGGTCACACACCCCTGCTTAAAGCTGAGTAGAAGTACGACAAAAAAATTCAAATTCAGTTCACTGCACATTTGTCCATATTTTCTCTCCTTCTGCTTTTATTTCTTTTCCATGAGTTTAAATGTTTTCCTAATACCCCATTTTTCTTATCTGCTTGAGAAACTATAATTCTTAGTTTAGAGTATCTTTTGATATGCATTCAGTCTTGTTCAGTTTTACACCCACTCATTTTTCCATCTTTTCTGTCTTCTTTTTTAGTTTATTCTTGCTTCAAAATTATTATTTTTAACTTCATCTCTTCTTATGAAGCAATTAATTTATCTAATATTTATCAAAATAAAAAATGTCTTTAATTCATTAGGTACTATTTTTGAATAGTAAGAAATTCACTACTTCTATAAGGAAAGTATTTTCTTTATTCATGGAACTAGAAAAGCCCAAGAAAGAGTGGCTGAATTCTGGAGGCCTGCCTGTCAATTGCCCTGAAATACTACACAGTCTTGTAAATGGGATTTGTTCTTGCTACTTTTTCATGATGAAATTTTTACCAGTACCTGTGTCACAGGGAATTTTATGGTGTTTTTAGGAACTGAACTCAAAGCATAAATTGATTTCACTGAGAAAGACCAATAGATGGTGCAGTACTATCAAATGCAAAGAATCAAAGAACTCCATATCCTCATTCAAATTGCCTAAGGCATTTTATAAATAAAAAGCTTGCTGCAAAGACTTTATCGGTTCTGAAAACAACTAATTTTTAATTTGTAACTTTAAATCTGATTTCATATGCTGGCGAAAAAAAAACAAGAACAAAACAAACCTAATGAAAAACCCAGTCCTCCCTCCACCAAACCACTGGGGGGAAAAAAACCCAAAAATCCCCCTACACCCACTTTTCCAGTCTCCTGTTTCTCACAGCTGCTGGTCTAACAAGTAGCCTTTTCTGGCATTGGCACTGCTGCTCCTTCCCTCCCCATCTATCCACTTTTACCCCTGTGCAGATCCATGGAAAGCCAAAAACCAAATCCATATTGATAGGGGAAAGGAGGCTCCAGAGCACAGGAGTATTTCTGATTTTATCTGCTTTCATGCATGTGGCTGGCAGGCAGTCTCCGCACCACCAGCAGTGTCACACGGTCTCACTGGTGGCTGAGCAGTGTCACTTGTGCACAGCAGCACACGGGGCCCCACAAGCACTGCAGGGCATATTCCTGCTGCCCTGCAACACGCACTGCAAACAAATGCAGCCTAAAAGCCTGGAGTGCCTTTAAAGCCTCTCCCCAGACTGACCTGGCAGGTCACCATCCCTCACTGCTCCAAGGGACTGTCCTTAAACACCTGGGTAGAGTAGCTTTACTTGTCTCCAAATACTCAGCTGTCTACTCAGCAATTACACTGAGTTCTTCATGTCCTTTAACCAAATTCAACAATTCACTTTTCCTCATGATAGCTGCAGTTATGCTGCCTTCAATGTCACCATCTCACTCAGAATATAGTCAGCATACAATTTTTTTCTCTCTTTTAAATGGAAGAGAAGATTAGGCCCAGTAGCCACGACACATAGAAGTAAACAGTCAGTTGTGGTTTCTTTCTCAGCTCTGCCAGTGACCAATGTGCAATAGCTGGTCAAAGAAAATATTTTCAAAAACAGTTTAAGAAAAAAAAGTTAAATAGAGTAAAAGAAAATAGGAAAAATTCAAAGGAGTTTCTTACAGAGGAAAAAATGCATTCACCTTAAACATCTAAAATGTGATGAAGCTATAAGTCACTGAAAAAATACTCTGTCGGAAAATGTTCAGCCATTTTCAGCATTTAACAAAAGGAAATGTTGTTCAATTTTTAACCATTGATGATACTGCTGTACTGAAGCACCAGTACATACAGAGATGCTGGATAACTTTATGGACGAACAGGTAGACAGCTATTGAGTGCAAGCCATTTCTCAGATCAGGTAGCCATAAGACTATTTTTGAGTGATGATACCTGAAGCACACTTGAAGTCTCATCATCTTGTCAGCCTCAGAGGAAAGCTGAAAAGTGGGAGGCAAACAAGGTCTGAGGCTACACAGCAAAGCCAGGACAAAGAAACAGAAAACATCGTTCGTTCGGCATTTAAGGCAGCCATGAGGAGGCTCTCCTAGGCAGGAGTTGGGCTCAGAAGTACGAGTTGCTGAGGTTCAGCGGCACTTAGAGATACTAAAAGGGACCAGGAGCCCGAGGCGGCGGCTGCTGCCGTGGTGCCCGGCGGCCGCTGGGTGGCGCTGTGCAGGCGGCGCGGCTCGGACAGCGCCGGGCCCGCGGGGCAAAGAGCGGGGATGGTGTGAGGGCCGCGAACGGCTTTGGGAGCCTGGCCGGCCTAGAACCGGCCCGCACTCACACGGAGTCAGCGTCTGTCCCAATGGCAGAGCCACCATAAGGATGGCTAACTCGGTTTATGCTTAATTAACACTTACAAAGCATGCTGCCGTGCTAAAAGTGTACAAAAAAAAAAAAAAAGGCAGAAACATGAAGCTATAGGAGAGTCGCCCTTTATCTTTGGGAGCCCGTACTCTAGCTATACGTGCTCACTTAAATTTGTAGTATTATCACCACCAGAGAGGAATGCAAGCCACTAGAGGGGGTGAGACCCTTTTCTGGTAGCACACGAGTGCGAGCCTCAAGCACAGGAGTGCAGGATGCTTCCCATCACTTGGGCTGTGTCCTCAGCCTGGGTGTGCCACAGCTTTTCACTCCCTCAGCCCTGTCCGTTCCTGCCTCCACTCCCTCTCTCCCTGCTGCAAAAACCTGTCTTAAAGAGCTAACACTTTCTGAATCCCTGCTTGTGCTTCTAAATGCTATTTAACAATCAGCCCGTTCCTGGTTAGTTTTTTTTTTTTTTCTGTGACAAATGAAAGTATCAACATACAGCTTTGGTTACTGCAAAAGTACAATCACAAGACCACAGATTTGAGTATTAATTCAGTAATCCCACTGCCATACTAACAGGAGAATTATAACCATGCCATTAAGTATGGCAGTGGATACTCACAGCAGTTGCTGCAGAGACCTCTCTCTTCCAAGAAAAGCAGAATCAACTCACAAAATTAAAATATTGAGAGAAAAGGAAATGCAAAATAATTCCATTAAAGCAAAAAACCTAACACAGTTCTGCTGTTGTAACTCTGCCATTGTAAAAGATACATCCAGATACACAATGTTCTGGTTATTGTTCCCGATATTCACTTTCATGATTCACAGTTATATTCAAGTGCTCACAATTATATTTATATAAAGTCTCACTGTAACTTCCCATCAGAAGTACAGCAACTATGCCAAAAAAGCAGGTTCTGTTTAAAAATATTCATGAGATACTGTTTTAACAGTTAGATGCTTCCTGCTCCAGCATCACATTCTACTACAGGCATCAAACATTTAATCTTTTTATATAAGCAAAAATAGATCTTAGTATCTGACTTGACGTATCTATTCTAATAAAATCCACAAAACTGACAGCAGATGCAAAACAGAAGGCCATGCATATTATAATAAAATTAAATTAGAATCAATTCTGATTAATTATCTCTAGTTCAGTTTTCATTAGAAGAAAGTCTAAGTACCTGATGAAACAATAATTGAAGTATTTTGTTTTAATATTGAGGACATAGTACTGAAGTATGACATCAGTGAGGAACATGATCACAGAGTACTTACCCAGTGGAACTCATTTTCATATTCATTTTATTGAATCCTCCTTATACACAGAGGCTTATCAAATAAGTTTCTCACCACTCCTACTCTGAGAATGGAATTTAATTTTTAAATTATAATTTTAATTTTTAAAGAATGTTAAAAGCTGTAATAGGTTGAGGGGGAAAAAAAACCCCAACCAACCAACAACCCCCACCTCTTTATTCTTCCAAAAGTAAGCATTAATGCAACAATTCAAACTGATAGATGAACACATAAAATGCTCAAGCTCATTCCCATAGGCTTTTATAGTGGCTTTTCATATCCCACTGGAATGGTCTCTGCTTCCTAGGTGCAGTGATTTCCAAAATCCAATTCAGAAAAATAAAATGCTTTCCATTTCTATATGAACTGCTTGGTCTGGCAGCAACTACTGAGTTCATCACCCAGTGGTCAGATGTTAATAAAATGACACAAAACTAGAAGTAATTTCTCCACTTATAGGCCAAACTACAGTCTCTATAAAAACATGTATGTTTTTCCAAAATGTAGGTTAAATGCAGTTTCTCTAATTTGTTAGTGAGAACCTTCTCCTCAGTCTGCTGGTTTAATACTTCTGCAGGCAGACTTCAGCTTTTGTAAGTCATCCACATCTTCACTGCTCTAATTTTACCAACTTCTTGACGTTCAGAATTATTTTATATTGTTTAAGAGACTAGGGATCAGAGTTTACCCTTCAAACAGCTGTATTATAGAGGTGACATTTCAGCTGCTGTGCATGCCCACTAGGGTAGCAACAAACTTTGCCACTACTAAAAATCAAAATTTCTGGACATTCAGGATTAAAAGCTCATGACTTTATAATTTGAGTTGAAGAAGCCCTGAAATCCTAGGCTAGAGCAGATTACCAGCCTTTGGGATTCAAGCACAGAAGGAAGTACAAAGGCCCCCACTAGCTATATTTTCTACTTGGGGTGACAGAAAAAGAAAATTCAGATTGTGTTTATGGTAACATGTCTTGGCAAGCTTCCCCCTTTCAAAGCCTCCTCTCCTCAGTAGGGAGCAGTTCCATATTCACAGCTGTTTGCTCAGTGGGGCAAGTCTGCAGGGCTGCTCCAGCTCAGACCACAACATGTGGCCCTGCTGTCCTGAGATATCCCACTGACACTCATCACATCACCTAGGACATCCTCAGCTCTTGGATGTCCACAAGCCCATCGCTGCTTGGCACTAAAATCATGCCACAACTCTGGAGAGCTATTATCAATGAATTTGCTTTGTAACCATGACACCGGCTTTGCAAAATGCCAGTCTGTTTTCATAAAGCAAAAGCTTTTTCTTGCAAAAAAACCCCAAAACTCAACACAAACCCACCCCAAAAAACCAGAAAAGAGCAAGGTTTGTTTTTACCCATTCTATCACAGGGACAGCAAGTTGCCAGCAAATTAATTTAAGGTTAAATCTATGTCAAATTTAGTCCAAAGGCTTTAGCTTTAATAGCTGTCAATATAAATATTGTTTTGTTTCACTAATAATGTATGTGAATAATTATTCTAAGTAATAAGGTTTCCCAGAGACCAAATTAACAATTAAGGGTCCTACTCAGAGCTTTCACAAAACACTTTTAAATGAACCATTCTTCCTGGTGTCCCACCTCTCTCACCATGCTGTTCACAGGAAATATTTTTCTAAGTACAGTTCAATAAACCTGTTAAGGGTTACCTGAAGTGCACTGAATAATTTACTGCATGAAATTTCTGACCACCATGCACAGTTATGAACAATGTGGCTCAATTCTCTTACGGTTCCAACATTTCAAGCACAAAAATCATCATAAAATTGTTTTAACCCTAGTTTAATTCTTGCCAGCTATGCAAGAGATGCCAAATTATTATCATTAATGGTTAAATTCCTTCAGCTTTCATAATTTGAGTGAGCTCCAGTCTAGAACATGTAATCTGGCTGCCCAGTAACTCTTAATCTTGTTGACTAATTTTACTGGTAACTAATTTTTCATGCTTTGTTGTAGGTTGGGCTTTCTTGAATTAAAAGCACAGCATTCTCAGTGATTCAGGGAGCTATGGAATCTTTCATATGAAAAGACACAGTTTTTGCTAAAACTAACAATCAGCAAAATGAACTAGCTAGTTAAGGGACAAACAAAAAATTTTTTTCATGGTAATGCAGTGACAGCAAGGTGACAACAGAAGCAATGAAGACATGCCCAGGCTTTCAGAAACAGTTCTGGGCATAACTAAAAGGTAGTTTTAAAATGCTAAGAAAAGCGCAGTTGATGTTTTATCAGGCTCAAGTGTACAAAAAATTGGTTCAAATGTCTTCTGTTTTTCCAGACATGAAAAGTACCAATGGTGAGAGCAGTGAAGAGGCACTGACCAGGGGTTTTGGGGAGCAGGCACCCTTCCTGCCAAAGCACACAGATGACTACAGAAAAAACTGCTGCACCAGGTAGGAACTGGTGAAGATTTTTAGGGAAAAAAAAATGGTAGGAAAATGAATAGGGAATGACTTTTCACTCTGTTCACTAAAAGCAAAACAAGAAGGAATAACATTAAATTAATTAAAGTCACATGGCAGTTCTTCATACAATGTGCAGGATATTGTGAAATTTATAACTTTTCCTGCTTCAAGAAATGCTGGAATAAATTCCTAAGCAGAAAATCCTTGGGGCGGTATTAAATACACAGATACCATGTCTGATCCTGAGCTGCAAATAACAGTACACTGTTGGGCTACATGAGAGAAATACCATCCCATGCTTGCCTCAATCCAGGCATTTGCTTTCAGCTGCTGACAGAGAAAGATCCCATGAAAGACAAGGACAAGAGTTTTATTCATTTGTGGCCACAGATTTAAACAGCCATTTCCCAGATATAGGGGAGACACATTGCTGTATCCTCCTAACAGACATTACAGCTATGTTGTGCTTACATACTCCAGGTGCTGGGATGCAAACAGGAATTTCTCAGGTGGACAATTGCTAAGATAGCATAGATGAAGGCTGAATTCCTTCTAATGTACAGTCAGGAGTTTGCCAGTTAAAGAGCAGCTACACTTTTGCAAACAAAAGACAGCAGGGTGGCACAATTTTCATGGGAGAGAGAAACACTATAGGTAAAGCTGGAACAGAGATGTGAAATATTATAAGCAAAGCTGGAACTATTAAACAAACTGCTGAAATGGATTTTTTAAAATTGTTTTGGTGTTTTTTAACACATCTGTTTGAATAAGGGATGCTACTTGCAAAGCAAGTAGTCAACAAGGCTTCAAAAGCTCAGACTGAGTCAAAAATGGAAGATTATTTCCTTATGATAAAGTAAGAATACTTAAAATTGAAAATCTGATAACACATATGGAATGACCTAATGCCATTTTTAGAATTATGTTTCAGAACAGAGATTACTGTAAAGTGATTCGCTCAAGGGGATACTGTGAATCAGTGCTAGAACAACAATTCTGTTTTAATTACAGTTTCTTATTAAAGCCTGTATTAACTTGCTGAAGGTCAGAGGTTGACTTAATTTTTAGCAAAATTATTTGCTAAGAAGTTTCCAATATCTCATCATGTAACCTATAGCTACAGATAGGCTCTGCATCTCTATTCCAGGGGGAAATACTTTTGATGGCAGGAACTGCTGTATGAACATTTCATTCTGCTTCAGGAAAGATAGGCAATTCACAGGAGATGCAAAATGCTATTTTCTAAAAGTATATCAAGCCTTGAAGTTATTATGAAGAACAGCTAGGGAGAACTGAATAGACTGACAGAAGTTCAGAAAACACTTCACTAGGGACCAAGTCCTCCCATCCAGCCCACAGGGCACATCTCCAGTTACTGTCAGAAATAAAGGTTTCACCAGCTGTTGACCACAAAGGTTTCCTCTTACATGCTTCTGTAACAAGGCCCCAGTGCAGATTTCACTTCAAGCAAACAAGATTTTTTTAATAAGCCATCTGATCAAAATAATTTACTTGGTTTCAGAGAGTTTTGCCAAGAAAAGAAAGACATCTGGAAGTAAAAACTTTATTCCTTAGGTAATGGAAGTACAGGGTTTTCTCCAGAAAAAAAAAAAAAACCTGAAACAAACCATCAAACAAACAACAAAATCTGATTTTCTAATCAATTCCTTATATAGACGGTACCTAGGTGTTACACTGTAACACAAGTACACATCATGGCTTTCAAGACCCACAGGCTTTCTTTCTTTTTTTATGACAGATGTATAAAACAAAATTCTGATCCTCCCGAGCCTTTGTATTATTGTTGTTTGGTATTCCAAGCTTTGAAGTGGAAAATCTATTAATAAAAAAATGTACTAACATCACCCTTTCTAGTTACTAAGGTATCTGAGAGTTACCATCAGAACTGCAGAATTCTTAGCTTTTAGGCTTCCTGTTGAAAAATTTATTCCCTTCTGATTGAATAATGTAGTATGGCTGCACAAAGGCTTCCATGATCATGGCATTGGGTTGCATTTCCAGTCTTCCTGAGAAGTTGTGCTTGTGTTTGACCAGAAGAGATCTGGACTCCTTCTCCTGCTGCAATGCCTTGTGAATACTAACAAGAGGAGAAAACAGAACACAAGCTCCAGGGCTATTTCTATGCTTCAGAATCTGCAGGAACACCCAACATTTCTCTTAATAAGATTTAGTCTGAAGGTACTACTGAATGCTTCATAATTCATGTCTCTGAATATATGAGTTATCCTCATCACTCCTCTGGATTTTTTTCTTAGACGGATATAATTAGTAAAAGTAATTTTTGATAATGTGACTGAAAAAAGCATGAAGGAAAGCAGCATAGTCGACTGTGAACCTGTCTCCTCCAGCAGAAGCAATAGGAGCCAAAACTGCTCCTTAACCAATCTCTTTTCAGTGATCTGACATGGATGAATTGAAGCTTCATAAATAGACTTGGGGGTCTGCATTAATAAAATGTTCCTATGTTAGAAAGGAACTGAGGTTTGATTTTAAAAAGCCCATTAAGTCAGCAGAGATTCTTTAGTCTAGTTTAGTGAGCTCTGAGTCAAATACTACAAATATTAGCCAAATGACAGTCAAGGCTTACAGATAAGAGCTCTTATTTATTCAAGTCTCTCCATATTAATTAAGAAGATACAAGCACAGGCAATATGGGAAGAACCAACAGGTTCAGATTCCTGCTGGCAATTGCAGGAAGAATCCAGATGTCTTGTATAATAGAGTAAGGAAGGTAAGAACAAAACTCCAGTCCCCATAAAAAAACCCATCACAATTTGTCTTGAGCTGTTCTATAGAGGAAACCCTTCCTGACACTAAATCTGACCATTTGTTTATTTGTTTTATGATAACGTCTGGAGGCATCAAGCAAGTATCAAGAGTTTAGTGTAAAATGTACCATAAACACACAGAAACAAAGCATCCCACAAGTCTAGGAAAATACACATTTATATTTGGAAAAATATATGGTTCCCTGAAATGTCCCTGCAACACATCTTAGACAGGTTTTCATACCTCAGAGATAAAGATGCCCAATTCAAATATTAACCACCAGTCTCAAAACAGAGGTAATGATATAGGGAGGTTTTTAAGTTTTGAGTATGTTTCAAGTTCTGTAATTAAAAAGAAATCTAGACTTCCAGCTTAACTTGAAAGTGTGACTGAATGTATACAAGACTGAAAGAAGTCCGTGCCAATGTCTGTCATGGCAGTAGTTTTGTGCTGTTGGTTGCAAACCAGTGGTGTTAAGCTGCCTTGATAAAGCAAATATCCTAGTGGCAAATTGCTTTAAACTCCCTCAGCAAGACAGTTCAGTTACTGTGATTTATTTTAATTTGGGTTTGTGTAGCATGTACTTTTCTAGAAGTGTGCCTAATAGACCATTAGAGTTTTCCCAGATAGCTGTGGTGCTTCAGCACCTTCATCCTTCAAATGTCTTCGTTATTTTCAGTCTTCTTTCAGCAGATTTGTCTCTTGCACTGGGAGATACGTGACATATGGGCCATATGATACCTTTGAGGATTATGCCATTTTTAAATAATAGATTTTGGAGTGTCACTGCCAAGCAAGAGAACCAAGGCAGGTATTAGCAGGAGGTTGTGACATACTTCCATATATAGAACATACAAAAAAAATTTCTTTATCTAATTTGTTTCTCATTTGTTCCTTTGTAGTGGATCCATCAATTATTTTCAGGTGCTTTTTTTTTTTGTAAATTCCCCACATTCAAAGAGCTGGAGTTATCATTTTCACAGCAAGCAAGAGATGCTTGCCTGTTCTGGATCACTTCCTTTCCTAGTAGTTTTATTTACAGTTGATTACTTCCCTAAGATGAAGGAATGGTCCTTACTGACTTTAAAATTGCTATCTGCCAGCGTGACTGTAAGCTCATCATGGAAAAACTCACAGAAAATGAATTAGCAGGTACAGCAAAGTCCCTGGAAATCATTCATCACTATGGTAGACCTGATGTAGGATATATTTAAGCTTTAATGACTATGGACCAAGAAGGGCACAATAAATTGGAAAATTCAGAATCACAAGGCTTCTATTAGGAATGTGAGAAATAAAATGTTTGAGCATGAGAACACTTGTCTTCAAGCCCCCACAAACCAAATACACATCAGTTAAATCCTGTACTCTATAGACATATATACTTAATAAAAGTACCCACAGAGCACAGACAACAAATCCAGTTTTTACTTCCCCCTCCCAGGTCTCACTGCATTCAGACTACTGGTTTTCAGCAAAGCCAGCAGGGTTTAACTCGAGATGGCAGCCCTGGGTACTTTCCCTGCAGTCAATTCACTTCTCTCAGAGGAGGAGGATGTCAGAGGCAGAGAGAACAGGATGCCAATTTAAGTGACCATGGAGCTGCTGTTGCTGTTTGTTAAGCCTCTCTGATGGAGAACTAGATTTGTTTTGGCACTGAGTTTCAGAAGACTCCAAAGGGCAGACAATGATCGAAACCACAGACTGTCAAAGTCTTGTTAGGCTTTTCTCAGCAGTCCTGGAACATGTATGACTCACCAGCAAACAGCACATACCCCTCAGTGAATCTTCAGCCCAGTCCAGGGAATGCATGTTGGGTGCACAGTTCTTTCCAAGGGTTCAGGGCTTTTATCTCTCTACTCTTTGTCTGTGCAAACGAACAGGTCTCTTCATTTGCAAAATACATGTAAAAGTGCTATTTTTCCAAAAAGTTACCAATTACACAAGATAGTGTAATAGTGATGACTATTATGGGTAATAAGGTATTCTAATATCGTTTGTATCAAACTGAAAATCTCCAAAATCAGTCTGTTCAACTGAGCCACTGATGCTGGGGTGACAAAATACATTGTGACTCTGAGCATCTTTCTCTCATGCCTGTGGCCGTCATCTAATTTTGCACTTAAACAATGAATTGGTTAAAACATCCCTAACACCAAAAGGAAAAAAGAAATTTGGCAGTGGGAAACAATATTAAATGTGGAAAATTCACTTCCATTTGTTCTTAGTGTTGTGCTTTTAACACTGTGGTCAGACACGTAAAAGAAAACCCTGAGAATTTGCCCTGAGAAACAAAACCAGAAGAACTTTGCAATATAATACTCCATTTTAGATACTGCAAAATATAAACTTGGTTACAGCTTGAGAGCACTAAAAACTCCTCAAACCTTAAATATTTTATTTGCTATTAAATTCCTGAAAACAACTAAGAGTACATAAAAATGATGCTAGCATCTACTTAATTCTAATTGAAAACATAAGTCTTTGTTTCCTATTGACTCGAGACAGCAGTGCTGCCAAGAGACATTTCATTAGACAATATAGTCTTGTCATTTTATAAAAAAACTCCAACAGATTATTTTAATTGCTTCACACAATACTAAAAGAGGAATGACACTTGCAAACAAAAGCCAGACTCAAATGATACTTACATTTCTCAGAGAGGTTTTCAGGGGTAGGAAAAAGACTGCTAATTTACATTTGCATTTGCTAACCATTCTGAAGCTTCTGATTGTCAGAAACTGTAACATCAACATAAAGCTGCATATAGGTCTTTTGCCAGCTACTCATCAGACTTTCTGCACAAGCCACCTCAATACCCAGGCTTCCAAAGTTTTCTTTTCTTACTCTGAAGAGGGTTTCTCAGTTTTCACCTGCCTACTTTCATCACAAACATCTATGTTGATATTTTGGTTAAAAATATCTGTTTGCTAATCCTGCAAGGCAGTTGTCCTGAAAGTATGTGCTCTCTTGCTTCCCAGAGATATATCATGCTTTCTATGTTACCAACTGAGTGAAAAAACTTTAAAGCATGGGTTTTGAAATAACAGCACTTGGACTGCCAAGCCTCATTAAATCCAAGATCTATTACAAGGCAAAATGATGGTTATGTTCTCATTTATTTTTCCATAAAATCTACATGTCAGAACCCATTCAATATATTCTTGAAGGGTTCTAACATACAGGTTTATAACTCTAACAGTGATCTAAATTACTGAGAACAAAATAAAGACGACACAGTATGGGCAATTTGCTAATTTTTAGATAATATTTAGTAGTCACTGAATGGAAGCAAATGCCTCAGCATCAGATACTCATACATTAGAATATTAATGTAATATACAATTCAAATATACACAGTTGTTTTGCTGGTTGAATGTATGATAACCAAATGTAGGATCCATGTTAAAAGCTGTATTTTAAATAAAATTCTCTTTACAAGTACTGAAAACCCCTATTCAGGGAAGATTTAATTTGCATTTAGTTACCGATTGAGGCATACATTGCTAATAAATCAATATTCAACATCCAAGATTCTCAAGAATCAAAAGTAACTCAGAAGCAACCTATGGTTACACAAGTTTAGATAGCTTCTAAAGAAGGAATTTAAGAAGTACTGGATAACTTCAGATAAAGTACTATCTGAAAATTGAGAGTTATATTTAAAGTTAGTTAATTCAATCTAAATCACTATGCTAAATCAGTTACACAAACACCTTACACAAACACCCTGCAGAATAAAAACCAAAAGTTAATTATTTTTATTGTTTTAAAAAGGGTGTATAACGTTAACTGCATTTGAATCAATATAAAGAGCTTTTTGGAGGAAAAGTCTGCTTCTAACTACACTTCCACAGAAATGAGATTCAACACTATTTCAATACAGTAGAGTAGTTCCCTATTACGTACTTAAAGGAGATTCCATTTCTCTCTCCTGGGCTGACAGAGTTGCAGTTCTGTTCCTCCCCAGTTTGCTGCCCTCTACCATTCTCTTCCCCAGTCACATTTTGACTTTCTGCACATTTTCCCTCTAAGGTCAGCTGAATACATTTGCCTTCATCAGCAGCAAAGACCCCTGTCTTTAATTCAAATTTCTTCCTTGCAGATACTTCTACTTTCCTGCCTTTTGAGCTTACTTTACTCTCCAAATTCCACCTGAGATATATATGCCTGCCGTTCCTTCCCATCCTCTTTTTCTTTAAGTATTGGCAAGTCTCAAATATTTTGGAATAACAGATTTGTATATGCATAATTTCCTCTAAAATAAAATTTCTTTTGCATATGCTACAGGCATTTATTTATCCCATGGAAAGTACTGAAAGAAGATCTTGATTTTTAGAGTCAGCAAACTTAGGAGTATCTCTGTGATAATTTCCCCCCAAACTAATTCTTACAGGTTAAGTTTTCAAAAATAAAAAAGACTTCCTACTAAGGTCTACTACAGAAAAAAGGTCTGCATAAGATTAACAGAGGAACTCAGACATTTACGGAACAGATTTTCTATTTTCTTTTTTCTTTCTTATTTGTATTTCATTTTCTATTGTAAACAACAAAATTGTACACTTTGTTATGCACTTCCAGAAGTGCATAATACAAATCATGTTCCATTTACTAATTTAGATTAAGTCTCTTTAGACAAGTCTACTGAGTTAGAGAAAAAAATTAGAAAGCATGCAAAAGTAAAGGTAACCTTACCTTTTCATCATCATCAGAAAAAGGGGCACCTCCTGGAGTCTTATTTATTGCTTGGGCAACACCAATAATCTCTCCATCACTGTTTCTTATGGGCATGCACAAGAGTGACTTTGTCTTATATCCAGTCAGTTTGTCAATCTCATCATTAAAGCGTCGATCCTTCAAAAGGAAATAAGGGTACATTGACATACATTTCATATATCTAAGCTTTCTTCAGACAGCAAAGTACTTTTCTCAATGTCTGATATGGTACTTTTCAGTAGCATTAGGCTGTTGCTTCTCTCTTATCAGCCCATTCTTTATTAGCTGTTTTTCCTCACTTTTCTCAGGAGATCAGTACAAATTTACCATTACACAATCACATTCACTGAAGTCCCACATTTCTACCTCAGTTAGAAGAGTGTCAGCACAGACTGATATCTGCCATTAGTAATGTGACCATACACACACACTTCTGCTAGGCCCTGCTGCCATTTCACACCCATATTCTGTAGATGCTCACAATGTCGCTCTCAAGTAAATGGAGACTATTTATGCCCCATTTCTGTCTGTTCAAGTATGACTGGTTATGTGGACTGGATCCAGTACAAATACGTGCTCAAAGAAATGCAGTCAAAACCTCAGCTCTTTCTGGAAAACTAAGTACAGGAATGTCCCTGTTCAAAAAAGGCACTGTGCAGCAATCCATTCTCTGGAACAGTAAAGCCCAAATTGCAGATCATAAAGCAACTCAAAGGAGAATGAAAACTTAAGAGGTAGTGCTGACATCACTTTTGTTCATCTTGGTGGAGCATAGTCTTCAACAGCTCTTCTATCAGCCAGAGAGGAAATTACTGCTTTTCACTGGCAGCAGCTCTGTTCCTCTGTTCACCCTTCCTAAGGGTGAAGTTAGCATTGTGCTGCAGGCAATAGTTAAAGCCAGCTCAGACTCTCCTAACATAAGAGAACTAAGCCGTTGAACAAAATTAGGCACAACTTTTTGTTTTTAAAAGTTTAATCAATATTGGCTGTGAAATAATGCCTTATATTTGTCTCAAGTCATGAAAACAATCCACACCATCCTTAATTTGATTGTGATGAGCAATTCAGTAATTTTTTACTGATACTAAAAACTGACAATTTTTTTCCTCAACAAATTTTTATCTATTTCTATTTCCTTGTTGTAAATTTTGGATGCTATAGAAATAGTCTTTTCACTCTGAGACATGATTTAGAAATGCTCTATTTTTACCCATTATAAAAATTAACATATACATTTGGCTACTTTATTACTTATTGCACATTTTCCAACATCTCAGCCTGAAGGAATTAATACCAAATGTACCCAACAACTTCTTTGGGAGAGCCAGAACTCCCATGATGGATGTTTTTTAATAACAGCATCAAGGGTGCAGATCTGCCTGATCTTGTGATCTTTCCAAATGCTTCTAAACACTTTTATATCAACTTCAGTAGAAGCTGAACTGTTCTGCATAATAGAGAATCCTGCCTAGAAAGATACGGTTCTTCTACAACAGAAAAAAAGGAAAATGCAGTGCAATTATCACACAGTGGGCTTCACTAATGAATAAATTAAATATTCCTTCCAGTACTTCTTGGTAATGTCTGAACTAGTATTTGGAATTAGTTGCTGTTGCTGAAATATTGATAAGATACTTTGTGCTACTGAAGACACAGTGCCTGCTCTACTAATTTTGTACCAAGCAAATCAAAGTACATGGGGAGAACACTGAAACAACAACAGTGTGCCTGTAGTGGTTCTGTTGTTGATTGACACCTAGCGGGCCTTACAAAAAAAGCAAACCTTCAGGGGCAGTTGAGCTGAAAAACAAAACCAGCTGTTGGTCATACCAAAAGTGAGATGACATTTTCTCATCTGAATACACTGCATGCATGTGTTCTATGTAGTCATTGCCTTTTCAGCAGGCCTCAAGATTAACATGAGAAGTACTGTTTGATCAACAGGGTGTGGTGGCACACAGGACAGGGGCTGGTGAACCTGTCTGAATGACACACACACTGTACAGCTGGCAGTGTTAGCAACAGATGTAATGACCAGCTGTGGAGCCACTGTTCCTCTCTGGAGACACCAGGGGGATGAGCAGCCTGAAGAGTGTTGGTATGCCCTTTAATGTACAGCTCATTCCTGCTGCTGTGCTTCTCTTTTCAGGCAGATCATGGAAATTTTCTGTTTGTCTCTCTCCCTGGAGCCTGTACACCAGGAGGAAGCAGGATATCAGATTATATCCTCTGATGCTGGAGAACTGGATGACCTTTAGCAGAAGGGTATTACGTCCTGGAGCCGAAACTAAAGGTACAGCAGTCTAAGTAGGTTAATGTGCTTAATTGGAAAAATAAGGCATTATTGACAAAAAACTCAGTAACTTGGTAAAAGCTGAGAATCATCAAGATGTGAAGTGAACCTACCCCTACTCTTTTGTGGAAAAGTATTCCAGAATTTCATTTGGGTGACATTTGAATAAGTGATGAGGAGAGACACATAAGTGAACAAAATAAAATGCTGTTCCTGGCAACATTGATATTGTTGAACCATGAAATATGCACAGAAAACAGTGACTGGATGACCTGCCTGCATTATGTTCCAAACCACTTATCCCCACATCCCTTCTTTCATCAGTTACTGTCATAATAGGACATACATGGCAGGATCTAAGAGAGTGGTTTTACTGAGTTTAACAGTACCAGTAGAGACTTTAATGCCCAGGTGAGAACTGTGATGGCCAAGAATGGACAATATTTATACCCCACTCTCCTCACAGGGTGGTAACCTTGAGCAAGGAGGCCTGTTTAGCAGCTGACAACAAAGCTGGTAAATCAGAAAGAAGCTCTGTTAGACTGCAAACATTTTGAGATATAAACTGTATTATCCCACATGTTGGAACAGCCTGCAACACAACAGGGTCCTCATTTGCACCAGGCTCCTGGGTAGTAAGGAGTACCAGTGTTTATGACAGCAATGCAGCCCTTGCTTTTAAGTTTTTTACAATTAAAACATATATTCAAAAATCAGGGGCAGACTAGATAAAAGCTTTTGAGAGTGAGACTTCACCATAATTGTAATTGTACTTACAGTATTTTTATGCAAGAACACTCATGGATTAAAGTCTTCCACTAGCTGTTTAAAGAATTACTGAATACTGCTTTGGTTCTATATAATGAGTTTTCTACACAGAGATATTAAAAATGTGAAGGCTGAGGCATTTTTAACTGGAATTTCACATGTGCCATCAAGGAAAAGTTACTCTGTAGGACAAACCCTATCCTAGCTTTAGGGATATTTATTGACTGTCAGTGTTGCCCTGTGAAAGGTGAATGAAGTAAAGACATAGAAGACAGTGAGCTTGATCCATCCATCCAAGTGCTGGTAATCCAGTTACCTGCTCAGGAACAATGGAGTCCTGGGTTTTTGGATATATTTGAAGATTGCCAGTGAATGAGAACAGATAAATAACTTCACGGTTTTAATCTGTAGAAGACCAGATTAAGGTACAGAGAGGTTTATGTTTCCATTAGGGTTCTACAATTGTATATTATCAGAATCTCAACTTTCAGCTAAAGTTTTGGCTTCTGAGCAGTTTCACCAACTGCCTTTTGGTGTTGATTTTCATTTAAAGTTGGTAGCTCATACATTGTTAGCAAACATAAAAGTTTCACTGTGTTTTTCTGGTTTTTTAACATAGGATAACTCTTAGAACTTGAAAACATGTCTTTATAACCTTATCAAAACCAGTAAATTTTATATAAGCATTATTACCATGAATTAGAACAAAAGAAAAAAGTATAACCCTAACCCAAGTTAGCTAAGAATCAAATATTATAATGGAGGATGAAACCTGCTTGATAACATTTCCAGGAATTAAGTCTTCATGACAAAGCCACTTCCTCTTTCTTCGGTATCTAAGGAAAAGTGTTTAATCTAGTGAAATGCACCAAATGCCTCAGCCAAAACTGACAGCTAAAAGAGAAAGATATTTTTGATTTTATTATTTGAAAACACTTTTAAAATCTTTTCATGACAGAAGAGAACACTACAAAAAATACTCCATTAACAGGCCTGGCCCATTCTGTTTTACCATTTACAGCACCATTTTTTTGCTTTGTTTTTTTTGGTTGGTTTTTTTTTTTTTTTTTTTTAGAAAGGGCTCTATTTAAAAAAAGGCACACAAACTTGCATCAAAATTTCCTGGATTATACTGTATTTTAGTTCCTGATTAAGTTGCATCAAAAATAACTATTATAAGGATTATGACAGCATTGTTAACACCTGAGTATTACTGGAGTACCAAACTGCTTGGGATAGACAAGTTTGAGTGAAGTTATAGAAAGCCATCCTCCAAGAACCTTTATAAAAATAAAGAAATTGAAGTTGGAAGATTTCATAACTTGATTCACTTTCCTAATCCCACTTCCTGTAAGTGTAATACATAAGCTTTTTTAGAAAGAAAAAAGAGCAAGAAAGCTAAATGAGCAATCTAAAAGACAGCAAGTTATCTCGATTCAAAGCATAACATAAAAAAAAGCTAAATACAAATAAAAAAATAGGGCACGCAGTCTGTTCTAGATACACTTTTCTAAAAAATCACATATGGTGCAGATTATATTGTGCATAAACAGGAAACAAAACCCAAGCAATAAACCACTAAAGGAGATAAGGGGAAACCTTGTAGACAAGAAACTCTCACACAAAACACAAGCAATAAAGCAATCTCTGACAAGACTTCCATGTAAGGACTGCTGAAGTTATTCCTGTCATCTCCCCCAAAATCCCTAAATCCCCAGAGACAAAGGCAGCAGAACAAACTAGTACCAGGCAGCAGCATTGCAAACCTGATTCTCCCAAGTAAACAAGCACAGTCCAGTTATATTGTGACTATTTATACAGTGACAGCAATATTTCTTATAGTAAAAAAAAAAAAATTACAACAGATAGGACACATGAAACAGCTCAGCCAACTCCTATTTCTTTAATCCCAAAACAATTTTTATAAAAGGAGAGAACATTGATTTCCAAAACATTTAAGTTCCAGATTTAAAAAACGAAGACCAGTATGAATTTATACAGTAGCTTACTTTGTAAAAAAGGAAAAAGTGTTGATTTACAACAATACTAAAACTTTTTCGGTGTTTTTTTCCTCTGCGTATGTCAGGAGTTTGGGGCTTTTTTTAGTTTGATTGGTGGGAGTGTCTCATATGACTTATGAGCCCTCTTTCTGAGCACTGTTTCAGTTATTAGTTTGACAATGGACATTAGCAACAATGCACGTTTGTTTAATTATGACTTGCACAAAATTAATGTGGAAAAAATCCTGTCTTAAACAGGAAGAAAAGACTTTATAAGCATTAGCAAGTCTGCAAACATGAGTGCCTAGATAATAAGCATAATTACTGCTCATGCTTCAATAGTCTGAACTGCTCAGCAGTAGGGGTCAGAAAATATTCCTCTGTAGGACATTAGCTAGATCCATCACATAGGGATTTTGTTTTCTTCCTTCAAAACAAACTCCAGAGAGATCACCAATAGCACGACAGTGAGTCAAGCTGTGGCCCTATGTACAGCAGATTCTGTGCACTTCCAGTCTGATTGTATCATTATTAAATAAATTGTTTACCAAGAAAAATATTTTTCCTCTAATTTTCAATATTTACAGATGACATCTGTGGTGGTTCTCTTTCCTCTCCTGTACCAGCCCTGACTGATGCCCCACTGGGCTCCAGCTATAACCATGCCCATGTTCCCATCTTGTTCCAGCATTTCTTTGGGACAGGGCTTCGTGCTGACCTCCTAAATATTAATGATTCTTTATACAAGACATGTACACACACGTGTCTTTAGAAAGCTAATACTCCTCTGAGCAAGGAAACCAACAAGACTCCTAGGTGTTTCAAGAGAAATCTGTGTATGGGTTTAAACCTAGCACCTGCTGGAGGTTACTCAGGTGGGCAACACAGTTTCAAGTGTTACAGCTGCAGTCTTATTGTGACAAAGCAGCACTCATTTTGAAATGCTCTATGACACTCTAGAGACGTGAAGCTGCACAGAGCTGCTGCTGCCCTGTTAGCACACAACTACTGAGCTGTTACTTTCATTTATTTTTCATAGTTTGCCAATAGGGTTATTTTAGAAAAGTAAAACAAATTAACTTGCATAACTTGTATACTTCTTAAATTTGTTATTCTATAGAAAAGCTATGCAGTAGCATATAACTGTAAATAACCAAAATGAAATATCCATTTGTTTTGAAAATTGAATGCCAATCAAGCAGAATACCAAAATCATTTACCACGCAAAACTACAGCTTTAGTCAATCTTGTGCTTGTAACAGGAGCTCAGCTAAAATCTGAAGGGCCAAATCCTGCAGTTTTTTCTCATTGTCACTGACCTGCTTTCATCAAATATATCTACTACTTTCTCATGAGGAACTAAAGGGTACAGAATGTCACCAATTTTACATCTGTTCTACAAAGACATTCTAGAATGTCTGAGGCAAAAAAAAAATCTGAGAACATCTGTACTCTTCAGACAGATGGGTCAGGTGAGCAATAAACCAGTTAATGTCTATCAGCTTACCAAAAGGAAAACCACCCCAGCTCTCCAAAAAGTTTTTCCTGCCAAAGCTCTGCAGAGCCAGCAGCCCAGGGACCTGTTGCAGGAGGGAGAGCTGGGGACTAGTGCAGACACTTGTGACAAAGAAGCCCCAACTGGGCACCCTGAGCACAGCCACTGCTGGGCCACCTACTGCTCATCCCAAATGTCTCAGCATCAGATGCACGGTGAGCACACCTGGGGCAGCAAGCAGCCAGTGAGGATCCACAGAGTAATGACAGCAACCCTGGGGCCAGGCCACTGCCTGCCTGGTAGGGGAGGCAGCCTCACCTGCTCACACAAGTGTGGAGGGAAGGTGTGACTCCTCACCATGCCTGAGGGCTGCCACCAGCAGTGTACACTGCACTGCACAGCCTGTCTGTCCTGGCGATCCTCAGCAGCAGCACAGGGACATGAAACAACTGAGCCTTTGCTGTTTTGTGTCCCTGGTGTCAGCCAGCAGCTCCTGCCCCTGGTGGGCATCTCCAGAGAGTCGTGGTGGTGTGACCTGGGGAGGTCTTAGGATGTTGAACACATCAGTCAGAAACTGCTCCTGGAGAAGAAGACCTATGGATTGAGGGAGGTGACAGGAGGTGAGGACATCCTCAGCTGCTGCCCTGAGGGCTCTCTGCCTCTCCTTCCCAGGACCTGCCTCCTGTAGAAAGATCCCACTCTCCCAGGCCAGCACCACTGTGGCATGAAGGATGAAGGTCACATTCACAGCCAGTGGGCTGCAGACACAGGGATGACTTCAACACCCCCTCACCAATTTATGGACTTAGAATTTCAAGTTTTCCTAAATTTTGCATGATGGGCTGGAGTGTCCTTTTATGCAAAGCACATCAGAGCATCTTTGTTTTTACTATTGCAGTTATTTCCTGCCTTCCCCATGGTACTTTCCAATCATATTTAATGTACAGCATATTTAATGTACAGCAAAGAAAACCTGTTTTTTATCTTTTTTCTATATTATATGGAAATATTAAAAAACACTGTGTATTCTGCTTGCTAGGTCTTACAATCTTTGCTCTCTTAAGAGCAACCTCTCTCCTGCTAAAAGCCAACACTGAAATTTGTTGAGCTGTTGGTGCCACTGTCCAATGCTGCTGAGTAGAAGGAAGTGCAGAGCTGAACCTCCCCGGCACTGGGGTTTTAGTGTTCTAACTGCTCTTAGAAACGGAGAGAGATCTGCTGTTCACACTGCTGATGGCAAACAGCTGCCCTGTGTAAGGAAACGTGCCTCATGCCTCTTCTGACCTTCTGCAGCCCCACATGGGCCTCCCAGGCTCAGAGGTTTGCATCTCTGAGCAGCATCTCTGTGATGCTGTTCTGGCACAGCAGGATACACTGAATGCTCAGAGCTCACCAGGAGGGCTTGAAAAAGACAACACCCATGTCTGTACCCAGGTATTGGAGGATGTTTAAAACCTGCTGCAAAGGGCTGTGTGTGCATTAACTATGTTACGCTTGGCTTAAGCTTGAAAGAGCTAACAGGAACATCCTGTACAAAGAGAGCTCAATTTGTGTTTTACTTTCCTTGATTTCAGTTGCAGTAATGTGGTTATATTTTATTTTTGAGGACTTGAGCTATATTGAAAAATAATTGGTCATATTTCACAGCACTTTCTCTGACTTACAAAACTCATGTGTTAGCGTGACTCCATTTAATATTTCTCCACTTTGCTACATGCTTTATTAAAACATCCATCTGGTAAGCCATTTTTGTCTTCTGTCTTTTAAAGCTACTTTTAAAATTCCAAAGTTAACATAAAATGTGCAGAAACTTTATTCTGCTGACACTGGAAAATGGCAGAACACATATTTCACCACTTTCTGATATATGCTTACTATTCTAGAGGGTAATATTTTTTCCACTACTTAGAAAGATTTGGGATGCTATTAAATTGTTTCCTAATTTTTGCACAGCTAATGGTATAACAATAACCAAACATTACTTGCAATCTAAAATGTTTATTATTTAAATAATGCTTTAAGAGATGGAACAAAATTTAAATTATCAGTAATTTCAGCTGAACATCATGGATGTCCTGTGAGAAGAATGGATGACAGGAAAAAATCCACAGCTTCAAATGGGAAAAAATTTTAAATTTGAAAACAGCTTCCAAGAACTACAAGTAATGGTCTCTGTCTGTGTACTTAAAATGGGCTTAATAGTCTCTATATATATTATGATGGAAGCTACATCTATTCTGTGCCAAAAGGAGCCTCAATGGACATTTAGACCCCAAATTTCCATGCCAGTAAGATCTGACTCTTCTTCCAACATGTGTGCTCAAGATATAGTTCATTATTCCCATATGAAAAAGGACTCAAAAATACTTCCCAGAATTTACATATGGGAGCGTCCAAGGCCTTATTTTAGAACTTAAAGTGACTGAAAGTTTGATTTACAATTCAACTGGATTAATTTCTGGAGAAACAGTTTTAGATTGGCTTCAAAATGAAAATGAAAGAAAGTATCTAATTGCTTTCCTTTTCTCAAATTCTCTGTACTGCTAACACTTGCATATCAGATCATGCATGTTGCAGCTAAAATTATAAATTCACTTTCATCAAACAACTTTGCAATGCAATAAATAAAACTTTTAATGCCATGAATGAAATTGTGCAACTTTTGAATCAATTATGTGACATTCCTCTCTCTAAACCTTTCCATAAATTATTTGTTGAATTCTCTATTGCTGTGAGCCTCCAAAAGTTAATTCAGTCAAGGCTGAACTTCATCAATTAAACTACAGTGAGATCTTATATGGTCCTTGTTTATTATTAAAATAAGTGATTATTATATAGTCCTCAATATGTGATATTAATTCCAAACCTTGTATCTAAGTATGTTTATTGAATTAAGAAAAATTCTTCACATGAGCAGATTTTGAAAGTCCCACTCAACAACACTAACAATCACCTGGATTGTGGAAAAGCCCCATCTAATAATATTTTGTATTTTTTCTTTTTAGAAGAATAAATGTGTAATTGAAATAGTATGCTGTCTCTGATAATGCCACAAGCAGTCGTTTACAAATACTCCCTGAAACAATCAGGCTGACGGGCACAGGGGACTGCCTGCATGGAACACAAGACATGACAGCATTTAATTGTAATGTTGATTGCACTGAAGTACCATTAATGTCAGTCATAGCTGACAGTGCAAGCAGGCAACCCAATTTGTACTCAGTGGTAGAATTCCAAATGGTATTTGATCAGGCTCTGAGAAAACAGAGATGCTTGAATAATAATAAATTTCCCAGTACAGTAAACTAAGTAATTGATGATATGCAAGTATGTTTACCTATTTTAAATAAGTTTGTTAATTTGAAAAAGAAAGAAAAAGAAGTTTAAATTAATCTAGAAGTTCCTCTGACCTTGTGCAAGGCCTTTTCTTGCCAAACAGCATCAGTGTAGAAACCTTCTTCAATGGACAAAAAATGGTGCTCTTCTGTCACCCCTTTTTTTCAGCTCCACCTGACAGTTTCCTGGTGGTGCTGGTTTTTTATGTGACAGTTGATTAAACACTTTCATCACCAGTGGCAGAAAATAATATTATCACATTTATTAATTTTTTAAGTGCTCCATTGTGAGCACTACAGCGACCTGAAATGGAACAGCTGTCACCTCTTCACACACAGGTACCTGGGCTTCCACAGAGCTCTTTAGACCATTCAGTTAGAAATGCCTCCTTTTGATGAGGCACAATGGTACATATCCTTGCCAAGTAAGAAAAGATAAACTGCACTAACTCAAAAGCATGACTGAAAGCAGGGCCCTGTTTTATTATCCAACAAAACTTTTATTACTGTTGGAAGGTCTTAAGTTTCATTTGCGCTAAAGTAAATCAAAGTAGCTCTACTGAAAGTGGAGAAGCTGCATTTGATGTAATTACAGGATGGACTTGGATTAGAACTTGCCCATCTACTGCAACTAATGTACTTAGGGCTTAAAGATACAATGAACTGTATTATTTATAATATTTAAATTGATTTTGAATAAGAGCCAGACAAAAGTATAACATAAATAGCACTGGGAATGGCAACTGGATGGATTGCTTTTCACTTTTCTCTGTGGATGAAACAGAAAATAAACTTTTCAAAGGAGCTGGACTTTTTCACAGGGAAGTGAACACAAAGTGAACAAACACTGAAGAAAAAAATTAAAAATAAAACAATATACGTCCGTAGGACTAGAAAGCAATGCCCTTTCAGTGGCATTCTCACCTCCAAAAAAAAGGTGCCTGGAGCTATCCAGAGCTTAAAAGGAGGGATCAAGTTCCTTCCTAGCCAAACTTAGATATCCTTTATCTGTTTAGCAAGGTGAGAGTATTGAGAACATACTGCTTCACCTACAACAGCAGATATTCTGGGAATTGCACAGTTCTACAAGTGAAATAACAAAATCAGATTGCAAGAAAAAGTGTATAATGCAGAGAAGGGGAAAAAAAGAAAGGAAGAAAGCCAGCTGAATTTTTTTCAAAGGTGATCCAGTACTCATTTTAGTCTGAGCATTTTTACCATTCCCTTTGAAATCTGTGGGTTGAGAACCTCTGTCAGTCTGGATCTGTGAGGTGCCTAGTATTTTTCAAATACTGCTTGACAAATAAATATTCAGCCCCAAATACATGTAGCCTGGTTCTTCTTCTGTATTTAAAAAGCAAAAATACCCAAATCTTATTTTTCAAGTTTCTTCCTTGTAGTACGCTGTAAAGCATCATCAGCTTTTTAATGTTTATTGTTTTTGTTATTATTGTAGATTAAAACAGGACACTGGACAATGTTTATTACTAAAATTCTTCGAGACATACATCTGCCACCTTTCTCAAGCTTACCAAGATCCTAACTGAGAAAACGTGTCACTTTTTGGTTCTTCTTTTTCTCAAGAACCTCCAATTGCTGATAGTGTCTTACACAAATAAACACTAGCAACAGACCCCCGAAAGAGAGGTAAATTTCAAGCCAGGAAACTGAAGGCTCTGCTCTACATTGACACATTTGGGCAAAGGCTCGTCTGTCTCTGCTGAAGCCAGGGGTCAATACCTGCCTTGAAGCCAGAACTGCATTTTCACAATTCACACTGAAGCCTCTAAAGAAGTAAATGGTGGGGAAAGTCTTTGCTGGAGAATAACAGGACACTGTTAGGAATGCGTTTGAGAACACGTACCATGTAGGGCTGAGTGGGCATATGCAAAGGTGAAAATATATGATCTCTTAAAAGCAAAGAGACTTTTTCAGCAGCCAAGAGCCAGGGATCATTGAGACAGAAATTTAATAACACCATCATTGGGACTGTCACGAGCATTTCTTTTAACTTTTCTTCAGCCGGTTCCAAAACATGCTTTAGAAACACATGAAGCGCCTGTCGCTCCTGCGAAATCTAGAGCACTGCTGTGCCACTGTAGGGCCCCTTCAGCCCCATCGGCCACCCAGGCGGGGCTTCCCTCCCGCTGTCGCCGGCGTTCCCCGGCACTCTCCCCGCGCCCACCGCGCCATTCCCGGCCGGGCCACCCCGGGCAGGGCTGCGGGAGGGAGGGAGGGACACCCGGGGGAGGCAGGGCCAAGCCATGGGGGCTCCTCGGTCCGCGCCCCGGCCCGGGGGAGCCCGCCCGGCTCCTACCTGGTAGGCGTCGGGAATGTTGACCGTCTCTCCGTGCTCCGCCACGTAGCCGATGATGCCCTTGCCCCAGGGCACCTGCACCTCGTTGCTGTCCTCGGTGGAGCCGCAGGGCAGCAGCGGGGTGCCGGCGTGCACGTCGAAGAACTTGGACACCAGGGTCTTCTTGCCGGCGGAGGTCCCCTCCACGAGGAAGAGGGATCCCCGGTCCGCGTCCACCATGAGGCAGACGAAGATGAGGATCTTGTAGCTGAGGCTGGTGAGGTCCAGGTCATTGGAGATGTCCTTGACCAGTTCCAGGAAGAACTGTCGCTCGTTGTGCTCCTTGAGGTAGCGCTTGTAGTCCAGGGCGGTGGGGGGGTACTGGGGCAGGCTGACGCGGGACTCCAGCAGGGCGCTGAGGATGTGCGCGGTGGTGGGGGGCAAGGAGCTGGCCTTCCGCAGCAGCGCCCGCCGCCGCACGCTGCTCAGCGGCTCCTGCGCCCGGGCGTGCACATGCTCGTCGTAGGTGAGGTTGACGTGGATGGCTTTGGAGCGGGCGAAGCTCTTCCGCAGCTCCTTCTGGGACGCTCGGCGCTGCAGCCCCCCGGGGCCGGGGCCGGGGCCGGGACCGCCGGGGCCGCCCGCGCTCCCCCAGCTGCCGCCGGGGCCGTCGCTGCTCCGCCGCTCCTCCGACGGGCCGCCGGCCGGGGCGGCAGGGACGGCAGGCGCTTTAGGGAGCGAGTTCTTCCTCTGCAGCCACTTCTCCACCAGCTCCGGGTGCCTCTCTAGGAAACTTTCCACCGCCGCCACGTCGAGGCCGGCATCGCCGGCGGCTGCCATGGTGCCGGCGGCGGGGGCGGCTCAGGCCGCGGGAGCTCCCGCGCTGGCCATGCCCCGCCGCCGCCACGTGCCGCTGCCGCCGCCCCGACGGCCGCCCCGGGGCACGGGGGATGCCGGCAGCCCGGCGAGGGGCCGCTTCTGCCCCTTGCCCGGGCTCCTCCTCCGCGGTGCGCCTTCTTCTCGCCTTCTGCTTTCCCCCGCGACCTCCTTTCCCTGCCCACCACTCTTTATTATTAGTAGCAGTAGTATTGGTATTTTTCTAGGTATTTTTTTGTGCTTCCCGGTTTTCAGCCTTTCGCCAGCTCTGACCTCGGTTCCCGGTTCTTGGCCGCTCCCCTGCTGAGTCGGGCAGGCGGTGCCGCCGCGCCTCCGGAGATGCTCCGGGAGCGCTCGGGCAAACCCCTTCTGCCAAGTGCTGTCAGTGCTGGCGGCGGCTCCTGCGTAAGCCAGCCGGCAGACCACTGAGAAGGAGGGAGGGGAGGACGCGTGAGCCGAGCGGGGGGGCAGGCGGGGAGGAGGGAGGGCTGGCGGGAGCGCCGGCAAACCCCGCTGCGGCTGGGGGGGCAGCACTGCCGCCCGCCTGGCAGCGGCCGCCTCGGCAGGGCGGGCGGGGCGCGCAGCGTGCCCCGGCGGGAGCGCCCCCGGCAGTGGGGAGCTGTGCTGGGGAGTTTCATTCAGCAACATCGGGGGAAAGGGAGGGGCCTTTTGTCTGTGATGCTCGTTCGGGGAGGGGACGAACCGTGCCGCGGCTCCCGCCCGCGGTCCGCGGGAGAGGCAGCGGGATGTAATAGAAGCGCTCCCGTTAAAGAGCTCTCATTTATACCATTGTCTGAGCTGCTTCAGTACTTCAGGTGACAAGCAGTAAAACGGAGCCCTTCCAAGAATCCTGAGTGAATTCCGTTTCTTGAATCACTGAGTTGATTTGCGGATAGCCTCTCCCGTGCGGAGCCCCGAGTGAGCCCGGTGCGCACGGCTCCCGCGGGCTGCGAGGGGCACAGCGGGCTCTGCCCGCCCGGAGCCGCCCAGGGCTCTGTGCCTGCCGCAAGCCGCTGCTCCCCGGGGCGGCTCGGCGGGAGCGGGCGCGCCCAGGCGCTCCTGGGTGACCGCTCGGGCATCACCGGCTGCCAGACGGAAACCGACCGTATCCACCGCCGGCAGACGGACAAGGGTTATTTTTATGCGCACGTGGAGCACTTTTCATTGCTAAATCAATGCCTACGCATAAGCGATTGAAAAAACAAGTCATGGATCTTAACACGTGAAAATGTTTTTCATGCGCTCACCAAAGACTGAATGAAGGCGGCTTCAGAAATTCATGAATGGGAGTTCGGGTGGCTGGGAAAACACACGGGCAAATCTTCAACCGAACGAGATTCCGACCTGCCGGGGACCCTGTCCCTGCAGCTGCCCCTTACGGCGCGGGGTGCGGGCAGTGCTTGCGAGGAGAGGGAGCACTTTCGGGACACGTGTCGATAGCGCAGGCTGCTGCGTGGGTGTCAGGGGGATGGAAGGGCTGCGTGTGTGTCCCGGAGAACGGCCGCGTCTCCCGCGGCAGCGGGGGTGACTCTCAGGGGCTCCGTGTAGATGCTTCGGCTTGAGCAGCTCGGAGGCAGCTTACGAAGGCACAGACAAAGGATTTCGGCTCCCCGTCTCGGTGCCCGCGCCCTTGAAGGCTGAGCAGCGGTTCCCTGGCCGCCGCGGGTCCCGGGCCGCTGTGGCGGCAGGGCGCCATGCTTGCCCCCCGCTCTCGGCGGGGTTTCACACAGCTCTCGGACTCTCCCCGCCGCGCAGGGATGCTGCCGCAGGAGGACGGGCTCTCTCTCTCTCTCTCCATTGAGAAACCCCGCCGCCGGCGGCACACACCGGCAATAGGGCAGCGGGGGCGGCGCGCAAGCGCGCCGGCAGCGGGGGCGGGGGGCGCAGTCCCGGCAGCAGCCCCGGTACCAGCCCCCGGTACCAGCCCCGGTAGCAGCCCCGGTAGCAGCCCCGGCGCTCGGGGGGCGGAGGGGGGAGCCGGGGGCCAGCCCCGCCCTGGGCCGTGCGCGGCGGCGGGGAAAGATCGGGGCACCGCGCCCCGCCCGACTTGCGGAGGGCGTCCGGCTGCAGAACCCGCGGCGAGTGGGCTGCGGGGCTCGGGGGCGGAAAGCGGGGAGGTCGGAAGACACACTCTAGGGATTCATCCCCGAGCTGCTCGCAGCTCCGAAGAAGCCGAGCTTTCCCTTGCAGGTAGCTCGGGCATGACGAGGCAGCGCATCTCGGGAGGGCAAGGCTCGGTGAGCTTTCCCGGCGCGCTCCGGAGCTGTGACGCACGGGGGTTTCGCGGGCGGCGCCGGGCGCAGCCCCTCGGGCTGGGGGAGCCGCCGCTGTCACAGCGCCGGGGCTGTCGATGACCTCGCTCCCGGAGTCCCCGAGCCCCCCAGGCTGCCCCGAGCCCCCCAGGCTGCTCTGAGCACTCGGATTGCATTTCCGGTTTTGCAGCGCTGGCACAAACCCTCCACTTGCGCAAAGAAATCGCGTGAGCTGCTGGAGGCCAGCCCGGCGCATACCCTCAGCTGTCAAGCGAGGACCTTGGGTGCGAAATAATTGTATGCATATAATTTTTACCATCTCATTGTGGTAAGGTTTGGTTTGAACACGCACACCAGTGTTTACCACAAAATGGCTACAATGTAGCGGTTCTGTATGTAAACACTTAAAGCAACTTAGTGTTTCTGTAAGCCTAGGTATAAACAAGGTCCTTCAAAGTCTTGCATCTTCAGTTTAGCATCTTTAGTTTCTTTTGCTGGGATTCTATGCATAGGATTTGACTGCATGAGGAATCTGCATATTGACAATCTCTCAAATAGCAGTGAAAGTAAAGCTGCAGTTGTCTCCATTGCATGGAATACATAGTGAAAAATTTACTGTAACAGTTAACAGTAAAAAACTGTGGAACCTGAAATTCGTGTAGAGATAAAATATGACAAAGATGACCACACAGGTTTGACTGTTCTGTAACTTGCATAGGCTTTGGACATGCTGTAAAAACCTGGATAAAACCTTCAGAAGCCTGGCCTGGTGTGCATTGATGGATGTTAGTAGAAAGCTGGGGTCTCTGTTTTGTCTGCAGGGCAAGTTAAAGAAGCACATTATACACTGGGCTGCAGCCTCGTGTTGGATTGAGGTAGATTAGTTTCAGCCTTTTTTGGGAGGGCAAAAATAGGAAAATGGAATTTGTCAATGCCATGGGATTGTGCAGCTATTGTCATTTTATAGGTATGCTGCAGTGAGGTACAAGCATCTTACATCTGATGCATCTGAAGTATGATGCACTTTTTGTCAGCAGGGATGCACAATGCCAGCTCAGAGAGCACTGCAGGCTTTAGCCAACTGCATCTGGTTTCCTTGGGTACAACACAGAGAAATGCTCTAAGATGCTCTAAAAGAATCACATGGAGAAATGTCAATGCATTTCTCAGGTGCAGTGTGTTTCTCTGTGGAAGGCAGTGGAATAGCACTCCTCAAAATGCAATTGGGAAAACCACTTGAGAAAATTTTGTCATTTGGAGAGACACCTTATTACTCTAAATAGTCTGAAAGGGGGAAGCAATCCAGTAGAATCCAGGAGGATGGGAGCACAAATGATGTATAGTATAAAATGTACAAGGTATACTTTGTGTCACTTTAACAAGTAAAACATAAATCCTTTTTGCATCATGGAGAGTTGCAGTTCTTTATATAATTTCGTATACAACTACTTACTGCTTCTAAACTATGTGAATATCTTTGCAATTCCAATTCCAGAACATCCAAATTTAATTTCATACTTTGTTTTAAAAAATGAGCATGAGATTGACATAGAGTTCCACAAGGCTGTGCTCCATTGAAGGGTGTTGGAAAAAGGGCTGTCAATAGCCAGTTCCTGGAATCTCTTGACAGAAATTGAAAAACCATTATGGTTTCTTTCCAAACCTGCTAAAACCTGTCTTTTTCAACAAAAGCCTGCTCTTGTACTGAAGACTACTGCAATGACATGTTCACATTTCTCTTCTGTCCTCCCAAGCTGACTCTTCCCATTGTCTAAAGCGAATTTAGATATCCGTTTGTTTGCTTTCTTTTCAAAACTTGTTCTAACATCTGTATGATTTGTTCACTACAATTTTACTGGGAAAAAATAGTTACTATGTGTTGATGATGTATTGAAGGAAATTCTAGTATAAAATGAATGTCACAAAACGTTTCCTAGGAATCAAAAGGGAAAAAAAGTAACACAATTCTAAAGCACTTTAGTAACCAGAAAAAAAAAAACCAAAACCAACAGGACACAGGACTGTGTATGAAATTAATAGCTTGATTCAATGAATATAATTTATATCCAAGTAATATAAACAAAAACAATGAAACTCACACAGAATACTTTCCCTTTTAGATGTTTCACTGTTTTTCAAGACTTTCTCTGTGAAAAGCACAAGAAAGATCAACAGTCATAGCGTATTAGTAGGGGACGGTATTTAGTCAAGCAACAACTGCAGCACTGCACGATGCCAGTAGGGGGTAGTGACCAGCAAACAAAATCTAAAAGCTCTCCAGAGTCAGGAATTAAAATCTGCCCTACACTCCAGTGTTCTGGGAAAGATAGAAACCTTCTGACCTAGTGTACTGAGTATTGGAAATCGTATCAATATTTTAAATACAGGGAATGAGGATTTTTGTTACTGTGGAACTGTAGTTCAAGTTCATCAGCAGTCCTGGAAAGTCGAGAGTTGTGATAGTAAATCCTTGTAAGGCTATCATACCTCTAAAGAAAAAGTTTTTTTAATTTATGTCCCCGCCAACACTGCACCTTACTTATGTCACTTCTTAATTTTATGTTTGTTTTTGTTTGGATCTGAGTAAGAAAATCCTGCAGCTTATCCTGTTGTACAGCCAAATAAACCCCAAAGATTTGGTCCTGTCTTGTGCTTTCCATATTTGCCAACAGTGTGGCACTGATAATATTCCTGAATAGAGAGCATGTTATTTTTTTCAACACAGATCTATGGAAAAAGTAGATCTATGGAAAAAGTACCAAATGTTATCACGTCCTTCTACTTGACAACTGTATCTGCTTATGTGACAGGGTGGGGGATTTCTGAATATTTAATTTGCTTGTGAAAAACAGCAGGCAGAACGCGCGCCGCCCGCCCTCCGTCCGACCTTGCAGGCACCGAAGAGCCACGCGGTGTGCGCGGTGCGGTGTGTGCGCAGTGTGTGCGCGGTGCGGTGTGTGCGCGGTGCGGTGCGGAGTGCGCGGTGCGGTGCGGAGTGCGCGGTGCGGTGTGTGCGCGGTGCGGTGTGTGCGGGGCAGTGCGGTGTGTGCGCGGTGCGGTGTGTGCGCGGTGCGGTGCGGAGTGCGCGGTGTGGTGTGTGCGCGGTGCGTGCGCGGTGCGGTGTGTGCACGCGGGGCAGTGCGGTGTGCGCGGAGCAGTGCGGTGCGCGCGGTGCGGTGTGTGCGCGGTGCGGTGTGCGCGGGGCAGTGCGGTGTGTGCGCGGTGCGGTGTGTGCGCGGTGCGGTGTGCGCGGGGCAGTGCGGTGTGTGCGCGGTGCGGTGTGTGCGCGGTGCGGTGAGGGACGGTGCGGTGCGGTGAGGGAGGGCGCGGTACGGTGTGCGCGGTGCGGTGACGGACGCTGCAGTGAGGGACGGTGCAGGGCGGTGCGGCGGAAGCGGCGGCGGAAGGGACGGCGGAAGGGGCGGGGGCGCTGTATCGGCGGCGGAAAAGGCGCTGCTGCCCTTCCCTGCCGTAGCCCTGGAGAAGCCCGCGGTGCCCGGTGGCCCTGCCATGGAGGAGAGCAGCGGCATCCGCCTGTCGGCCGAGTGCCTGGACGAGCCGCCCAACAGCCGCGTCTTCGTGGTGCTGGGCAAGGACACGGGCGAGGCGCTGATCCGGGAGCGCTTCTCGCCCTTCGGGGACATCCAGAACATCTGGCTCCTGCGGGACAGGCGCACCAACGAGTCCCGCGGCATCGCCTTCATCAAGTTCGCCCGCAGCTCGCAGGCCTGCCGGGCCATGGAGGAGATGCACGGCCGCAGCCTGCTCCCCGACAGCAAGCCCATCAAGGTGCGGCCGGGGGCGGGCCGGGGGCTCGCAGGCCGGGCCGGGCCGGGCCGGGCCGGGCCGGGCCGAGCGGGGGCAGCGGGAGCCGCGGGCGGGGAGCAGGCCCGGGGAGCCGCCGCCTGGCCGGCCTTGCATGGCCGCGCTGCCCGGGCGGGCCCGGCCCCTCCCGGGCACGGCCGGCCGCGGCTCCCGTGAGGCCGGGCCGCCCCCCGAGTCCCACGGGCGGCCTGCGCTGGAGCGGGCCTGCGGAAAATGCCGCGCCCGGAAGTGAGGGCGTGTTCGCGACAAAGATACTTTCGTATGTTTTAAATGTTGGAAGCAGAATAGTTGGGAATAAATAGAGCTGGTTTTGCCAGTATGTTTTATATTGGCTTTGTAGCTTGTGAACCCTTTTCAAAACTTTTTTTTTTTTTTTTAAATCTATGGAACTGTTCAGCTTCCTGATTTGCTTTCTTGTTCACCAAGTACTAAGAAAGTATGATTGAGTTTGTATTGAGTCAGTGAAACCTTTTCTGATGAGCTTGCTATCAGAAGTCAAAAGATCTGAGTTTCACGCCCTTGCATGGCCACTAGAAAAATAAATTAAGAGCTTTGTGAAATCAGTCGCTACTTTCACATAGCAGGCTTGCTTTGAAAGTCTTTCTTACTTGGTTGTTTTGGTTTTGGGGTTTTTTTTGTTTGTTTGTTTGTGATTTACTTGGGCTTTTTTTCTTTGTTGTCTTCCAGTGTGCACTTCTGAGATGAAATTTATTTCAATAACTAAAAAAGATTTTAAGAGTAACAGATATGAGAAGCTGTGATCCTCCTGTGATAGAGCAGTAGACCTGCCAACTTAGCTTCACACTGAGTTGCAGTAGTCTGGTTTTATTAAGCTGCTAGGCTTTCTTGTGTCCTTGCTTGCTTATTTGTTTGTACTACTGCTGTACTAGGTGTGTTACAATAATGCATTCTTTGCTACCTGGCATGTCACCGGTGATGTTGACATGCTGCTGAATCAGCAGTGGTATTTCTCACCAGTCCTCATTATCCCCAGTAAGGAACTTCTCTGGCCCCTGTTCTGTTTGGGATTTATTATATTTGTAGGTCTTTTGTCACAGGTGTTCTTTTCTCTCCATGCAAAGGCAGCTTATGTGAATAATAAATACAAAGACAGTTAAACTATTTCACTTGCTTGTTGATATGTGTCTTAGATCCTTTTGCCAGTAATTGCTAACTATGTAATTATTTTGTTAGGTGTTTATTGCACAGTCAAGAGCTTCTGGAAGCCACCGAGATCTTGAAGATGAGGAGCTCACACGAATCTTTGTTATGATACCAAAAACCTACACGGAGGAGGATCTGCGGGAGAAGTTCAAGGTTCTGATTCACTGTTTGTTGTTATTTTAAAATGCCTTTTTCTAAAATTATTAGAAGGGCATGCCACATGGAACTTTTAATGGTTTTCAAATTGGAAATTAATATGTTTTTTTCATTGTTCTAGATGTATGGAGACATTGAATATTGCAGCATTATCAAAAACAAGACTACTGGAGAAAGTAAAGGTTTGGGCTATGTCAGGTACCTGAAACCATCGCAAGCTGCCCTAGCAATTGAGGAGTGTGATCGAAGTAAGAATCCAAGTGAATTCTTTAAGGGTTTTTTCCAATAAGTGTGCATCATCATAATACACCTATAATTTTTAGTTTTGTTTGCAGCTAAATTATTCATGATGCAGAAACATGTTGAGACAAAGTTCTATTGCAAATAAATAATAGCATTGTTAACATTCTTTGAGAACAATCACCTGATTATGATTTTTCAGGACCAAACTGCAAGTAGGATCGGTGAGAAGAGTTTGGAAATGGACACAGTTTTTTTTTATGCATTATTATTGATCTGTAGTGTAGGCTTCATACACAGGAAAATATTTTAATTTGTCCTTGCAAATAGGCAGTTTTAATAAAATGTATTTGATATAAAATTGATTATTATATAAAATACATTTCATGATACATAGGGACTGTCATCACATTTATTTAAGGACAAATTCATGCTAACTGAAACAGGGGGAATGGTGCTTGTTTTTGTTTAGTGTCATGATTTATCTGTTACAGAGTGAAAGACTTTGTATGCTTTATTTATTACCAGCCACCTGGTGAGGCACTGGAACAGGCTGCCCTGAGAAGTTGTGGATGTCCTATCCCTGGAAATGTTCCAGGCCAGTTGGATAGGGCTCTGAGCAACCTGGTGTAGTGGAAGGTGTCCCTGCCCAAGGCAGGGGGCTGGAATTTGATGATATGGAAGTTTCCTTCCAACCCAAACCATTCTGTGATTCTATAGTTTGTCACTTATGCTCTAGTACCAAAAGTTTATGAATTTGAGTGAGGTTTGTGGAAAGATGTCAGGGGCTGGAAGCACAAGACTTTGGAGGAGAGCCAGAGGAAATTGGGTTTGCTCATCCAGGAGAGGAAAGGTTTTCCTAAAAGCCTAACAGCTGTCTTCCAGTCCTACATCCTGTTCAGTGTTGCTTAATCACAAATATTAAACAACTTGGGGTGTGGTTATTTGTTGTTCTGATGTTTTTTATGGCTTTCTTTGGTTCTTTTTTCCTTAGTAATGTGTGCGGTGGTTCTGCATTGTATCTATCGTAAATGGTTTTACAGAAATTATATTTGTGTATAGGAATATGAACCACAGATTACTTCACAATCAAATTGTATTTCCTTTTTGCTGTGAGTTGAAATTAGTTGGATAGCTTGAGTGTAATACCTCTTTCTTTCATAGAAACAAAACGTAGATCAGTGTAAAACATCCATAAACTACTGTTTTAGCACAGAAGTTCAGGTGATGGCTTCTGGAGCATCTCAGAATCCTGCTAAGTATCACAGAATGGTTGAAGTTGGAAGGGAACTCTGGAGGTTATCTTGCTCAACCACTTGGCTCAGGCAGGGTCACCTGGGTACTGGTGGCCCAGAATCATGTCCAGGTGACCTTTGAATATCCCCAGGCATGGAGACTCCATCGCTTTTCTGGGCGGCCTGTGCCAGTGCTCAGTCACTCTCATGGCAGTTAGCTTCTGTCATGCTTAACTTAAGAGTAGGAGTAATTCAATTTAAAAGCTGTTAACTTTCATAAAATTATTTGGGCAGACTTCAAGAGTTATAATTTAGTTATTCCTCTAAAGCCAGCACTTACTGGGTTATCTGACTAATATGTTTCTAAATATGGAACTTGAAGAATGTGGGCCTGGTCAGATAACTGAGATGTGCTGAGGTGTTGTTATCTGTGTGGTTGTTTCTTTCAGGCTACAGGGCCATTTTGGCTGAACCGAAAAATAAGTCATCTGAGTCTTTTGAACATGATTATTACAGTAATGTCATGAGACCAGAACTAAGAGGAAATACGCTTCCATTTTGTAAGTCACAGCTTTTTACACTAAAAATGATTTGTAGTCTCCAGTATGGTTACTAAGTAGTAATGTGGTTTGGAGGAAGGGAAGCTCATGGAGGCTTAGGTCAACACTTCAATAATAGATTGGATGTTGAAGTTAGAAACTGGCCAGGAATTTCATCTCTCTACTTTTATGGCTTGCTTTGCTCTGGTTGCTCAGTTATTTTGTGACCGGCACTGGTGAAATCAACACGTGACCTTCAGCATATAGTTGACTTGGATTACTTTTAAAAGTCTGATGTAACATAGGTATGAAATGTAGGCATGCAAGTATGATGACTCAGATTATTTTGTTGATTCTTGAGGTATGCAGCCAGAATATTGTAGCTTTGAAAAAGCTGAGACCCGAATTCAAGAGCCAGTCTCAAAGCGCCTGTCGGTGGTGTCTCGGCTCCCCTTTATTCAAGAGCAGCTGTTCGCCCTCTTCGATTTAGTTCCAGGTCTGGAATATTGTGATGTGCAGAGAGACCCTCATACCAATAGTGGTAAGTAAAAGTACAAAAGGTTTTCATCTTTTTTTTTCTCTGAAGGGAATCCCTCGTAATTATGCTTAGTTAATTTCGACTGCAAAATACAGTACATTTGTTGGAAACAAGCGGTTGTTGCTCATATCACTGCATACACCCAAAAATTCAGTTTTGTTTGAACCCCTGTTTACACATAGCCCTTAAGGGCTTATACCTTTACCTTCAGATAATAAAAACTCAAGAAGGATGGAATCAAAGTCATGCTAAGTGAGTTTTGGCCAAATTAATAGTTTGAGGCAGAATAAATGAAGAAGTTTCAGAAATTACTAGACATTAAAATAAAATGTTCTCTAAACAGATCTTCAGGATTTTTTATTCTGAAATATGTGTGTGTGTAGAAGTTGACATGGGTAAATGGGGATTAAATCATTCTAAAATGGATCATGTTTTCTACTGAAAGGTTGTTTGGTTTCAGTCTTGTTTTACTGCTGCTGAGACAAATATGGAAGTGATCTCTTCTCCAAGATATTTGAAATGTAAATGATTCAGAAAGTTATATTTTAACTTTACAGTTCTTGAAATTCACTGTTGATGGGATAATTGCATTTTTAAATAAAATTATGTATCCTTTTGTTACTAGTTCTGGAGTAGTGAGGAAGATGTGTTTTCACTTGCATGGTTTTACTGTCAGCTTTCAAGCTAGCATAAATACAGCTCATCTGTCACTAGTAAATTTCACTGAAGCTTCCTTCACAAATAAAAGTGATGAAGTAATAATGATGTGTGCTAAAAAGACTTAAGAATTTTGTGTCATCCATGACTGATGTGCAGTTTAAATGCATTGCTCATGTGAGTGTGGTTTGTTCTGAGGAGTTCCCTGTTTCCTGCTGACGCTGTGTGCACGGTGCTTGCAGGGTACGCTGTGATTCAGTACAGCACTGCTGCCTCAGCTATATATGCCAAGTACAAACTGCACGGCTTTGAGTATCCTCCTGGAAATCGACTAACTGTCATTTTCCTAGAAGATGGGAATGACAGCTCAGAGTAAGTACAACTTACAAAGCTGGAAGTTACATTCTGGAGAGCAAAACATAAAATAAACACATTTGTAACATAAGATGTAACATCAGTTATCACTGTGGGCTTGTGCCAAGCTTGCCAGTAGTATTTTCTGAAACTGTTCGGTTTTGGGTTTTCTTCTTGAATGGTTTAGAACAAGTCTTTTGAAACTTAGTAGTCTTGGTAGATTAAGAAAATATTAAAATACTATCTTAAGATACTATCTAAAATTTTAGGATTTGGCAAGAATCTGTCAATATATCTGTAACATGTAACAAGGCTGGAATGTATTTTTGATGAGGTTTATGAATTCAAACTAGATTTATGTACTTCATCTCTTGGTTGTGTTTACAGTAGTGCAAGTAGTAGTTTTGTGAAGCACATATGTAGAGTAAAACTTCTGGGTGCTGAGGATCTGATATCGGCACGGTATGGGGAATTCTCAGCTGTTTGACCATCTCTGACTTCTTCCTGTGTTTTAAATGCCCAGTACAAGGTGGAGCAGCTTAAGTAATCTCCTGCAGTGAGTGCTTTGCCTTAGTTTCATCCTAAAGGAGTCTAGTTCACGTCAAACCTGTTCTGGGAGATTAAGACAGTAAGGAGGGGCAGTGGAGTGATTCACTTCAGAAGTGCGTGGCTGATCTGACATTGCAATCTTCATTCTTCAATAATTCCTACATGGTCTTGCAACACAGGCTGTGTATCTGTGCAAAAAGAGCAATTGCTTTTTCTTACTCTGAAACAGAACAAAGAAAAATCTCTGGAAAATGAGAGCTGGAAGTAAACTTTCTATGGTAATATTTTGATCTCTGAACCGAATCTCTGTGTTCTTTATGAAAACACATGGAAATTTTTTTGTCTGTTTTACTTTTTAGGCCTGCCTCACAAAATGTAGTGGGCCCTTGCAGAGATAATTTAATATTTTTTTTTCCCCCTAGAGTGTTAAAAACCCCAAAGAGTAGTTCTGTGTATCTCTAAGTGGTAATGAATGAATGTTTTCAGTGAGTTGCAGCTAGTGTGCAGACTTTCAGATCTCTCCGTAGGCTGTCATGAAAGCCTGTTGTGATTTTCGTTATTACAGATTTCTAGAGATACTCTGATGTGTATTAAAACTTGCTTTTTCTTGCTAAATGTAAGATGACTTAGCTCTTTGTTGAAAGCAGTGTGTTGTCACTTGTGCTTGCAGCCTGATCAGGAAGATGGCGACGCAGCTGGTGACAGCGCAGGTGTCGTCGGCGCTGCGCGGCAGCAGCGCCATGGTTCAGCAGTACAGGACGCCTCCTGTAAGTTCCGATCACGGACGCCGTTGGTGTGCTTCTGAGTTGTTGTAAGGAGCCTCACGTATGCCAATAAAGAGCACTGCTCACCTGCTTCTGCCAACTGTTCTATGTGCTGCATCTTTATTCTCTAAAAGCGTGTCTGACCTTGCTTGAATTTGTTGTCCAGTTTAATGAAATAACTAAAGTAAATAAAGTAATGAAGATTAGAACTCACAGAGCCTATTTATGTCCTGTAATGGAACAAAAATGGTAAGAAAGGTAAAATTACTTCCTCTGCCCCCCACCACCAGTTAACTTACGCTTGCATTTTTTTCCCTTGTTTCAGCAAGCATTTGGAGGAGCTTCTGCCCCACAGTTGCTGCAGCCCCAAACAGATGCCATACTTCCACCACCCAAAAAAAAAGTTCCACCTGACACTTCGGTGAAGGAAAGGCTTTTCATACTTTTTCATCCCCATCCTTTACCAGTAAATGTACTGGAGGATGTGTTCTGGTAAGACTCCATCTACAAATAAGTGTTCCCTAACAAAAAGGAAACAAACTGTAAAATATTGAAAGTAAATATTGAAAATAAAAAAGAGGGCCTGAAAACTCTTTCCAGAAAAGGCAGTGCACAGTGACCATGAAGTCCTAAGTGAACAGTAGGTAACAGTTACTTTTTGAAAGATGTGTGTAATGGGATTCACGTTGAAGCACATCTGCAGTATCGTCAGTATAGCAACTTTATTATCAATTTACTTAATCTGAAGTAAAATGTCTAGTCTTCTAATGTAGATTTTTAACCAAAAAATGTAGTACTTCCAGTTGCTATTTCCTTATTAATTTTACATTTTCTTTTACTTATTTTTTTTAGGCATTTAACTATTTTGATAAATTTCCACAGTAACCTAAGGGGACCAAGTGGCTTGCATCCTTCTAACACTATTTCAACTGTTCTTTGTATCTCCCTATATGGAGCAAAGACTTGAGATAATTTCTGCCATCTTTAAAAAAATGTGTAATTAGCAGTTCTTCACTATTTTATATTATTAATTTGTAATATACTCTTGAAAAAAGAGACATTTCCCTTTTCTAATAGCTTGAATTTGCAATAAATCTTTGGAAAGCCAGAATATTTTAAAAGCATCAGGAGAGGAAAGCCGTTTGTGTGGAAGTCAAAATTGTACTAGTATGATATAGTGGATTTTCTTAATCAGATACTGGTGGAGGAAAAGGCTATGGACCTGAGACTTTACAGTTCAGCATAACTTCTGTAAGAAGCAAGCAGACAATTTTTAAAAAATACTTATGGATCTGTCTAAGAATCATCTGAGTATTCTATTTTCCTAAAAAAAAGAAAAAAATAATACTGTTATTTTTCCCTGAAGCTGCAATGCTTGCTTTCTGAGTCATTTCAGTGACACCTTTTCAAAGATAAAACTACATCTGAGCAAGTTCATTTAAGTGAGGTGCAGATTTAGCTTGTAAATTATCTGCCAGCTTGGGTGTGTATGTCTTACTTTTGGTCGGTTTGGGGCTTTTTCTTGTTTTGTTTTTGTGGGGTGTTTTGAGTGCCATTTAGTGTTTGGGGACTGTAGTATTGATCAGCTTTACATATTCTTGTAAATAAGAGAGAGATCATTGATATTTGTGGCTCTGTTGTAGTATTTCATAGAAAACATCTGAACCTTTTAGTGTTCATTTGTACTTCTGCCCCTAATTCAAGGGAGGGGAATATGCAAATTGGGAGCATAGAAATAAAAATCCTGGTTTTGCAGTTAACAAATTACATGTGCTTTAGACTGGAAATTTTTTTGCAGGAAAATCTGTAAATGACCTGTTCTTTTTTTTCTCCTCCCCCAGTCGTTTTGGACAATTGATAAGTGTTTATCTTGTGGCTGGAAAAAATGTGGCCTATGCAAAATTTGCAGACAGAGCAAGTGCCAGCGAGGCCATAACTGCATTGCATGGCAAGATTGTGAATGGTGTGAGGCTGAAGGTGAGGCTGGCAGACTCACCCTCCGAGGAGCCCAACAAGCGCCAGAGAACTTACTGAGCAGGTGAGTGCCCCCACCAGCTGGGCTCTTCCCTGCCCAGGCTGGAGTCTGCTACCTCACTCAGGGACAGGCTAAGAGTTTGGAGGCAGATACAAACATAGAATGAGAATCTCTATTCTTAGCTAGCAAACTGAAATAGAATTTTTGATATATCTGTGTGTGCATACACACACGTGTATGTATATACATACATATCACTTTAGTTTTATATATATATAATATATATAAATTTAGTTATATGTAATATATATACTTTATAATATACTTTAGTTATATATAATATATATATATATTCCATATATATAATTTTTGATATATCTGTGTGTGTATACACACACACACATGCATATATATATCTATATATATGGGTGTATGTGTGCTTTTTTATATATACGCACGTGCACTTTATTTTATAAAAATCAATTTTTATAATTCTTGAAAAACAAAATGAACCAGTTGATTAAAATCAATCTGGATGTTCATAGAAATATCACTTTTGTACTTGGGAGAATCAGTTGACATTGAAAAGAGATGCAAAAAATAAACAGTGAAACAGACATAAGCTTGTGTGTGTCTTTTTTTTCATTACTATCATATGCCCTCAGTGGCATTGGTTAAAGATGAAAGGTTGAGTCCTTGAAGGGCAGAGGAGTGACAGGGTAAATAAAAAAAGGTTGGGGGGGACAGGTAAGATTGTCAGGTGAAACCAAAGGCTTGGGATATTTGGGTCGCAGAAATCAGGTGTGATTGAAATATGTGATTGCAGAGAAAACAAAGCAGAGCCTGTGGTGAAGGAATTGAGATAGGTGAGAACTTAATTATTTTATGCTTATGGCCTGTGAAATCTAGCTAAACTCCTGGAGATGTTTTATATCTTACTGCCTTCGGGAACCAAAATTCTATTGTTCTTTTAAAACATTGCTTTGCTTCAAATTATATTTACTTTCATCACATTTTTGAATTATTTTTTTCAGCATTAGGACTATTGCCAAAAGTGAATATAGTTGGGGGAGAAAAGCCTAAGTGGGGGAGAAAAGCCTAAGCCTTTTTTTCTACAAAATAACTCTCAAATATTACTATAGCTTCCAGATATTTGCAGTACCATACTGTCTTCCTAGGGGATATAAAGTGTTGATTTAACTAATTCAGAAAATATCACACTACTGTCTTTGCATCAGTATTTTCCCTCTAAACTTCACTCTTTGTACCTTTCTTTGTATAGATATTCTTTGTGACCCCAGAGTTGCAAAGACCAAAAAAAGCTTTTGCCCAAAGTGTTCTTTTTCTCCTTTTCTTCTAAGGACCTCCCAGTTGCTTTTTTGATAAGCAGCAGATACTAAACATGGCTTTAGTTTTTGTACACAACTTTTGTTTTAATAAGTTGGATTTCTGGGCATTCTTTTTCTGCATGGAATTATAGCTAAAACTTAATTGAAGCTTTTTTTTAATCAGCAGCTCTGATGAATGCAATTTTAAGTAACTTGTACCCATACTCTTATCTTTGTACAACATTTTGTTTGTTTTTAATGTGGCTTTTGCTTTTAGCAATAAAAGCCCGGCCTCTGTGTCCCTGCAGGAATAACTATGAGTGAAGGGTAATATAATATAAGGTCTTTTTACTAGAGAAGTGTAAATACAACATGCATCCGAAATTAGAACAATTATTTATCCCCATTTTTTCTGTACATCAGGCTCCTGATTCCAAATTTCTTAGCAGGTTGTCTTGGCATCTACCTCTTTTCAGGATAGACAGACAGAATTACTTATTTGTCCTTTAGTTGGCTTCTAAAATTCAGATGAAGGGGTACCTAAAAGGAAAGATTGCCTTTCAAAAGGGCTTGCCCATAAAAGTGATTTTCCCACTGCCTGACTTTGCACTGGACTGACTGACAAGCTTGCAGTAATTTAGGGGCTTATATTTTGCTTTTGATTAAAGTGTTAAATTGTGCATGTGAAAAAGAGATGCAATTCTCCCTACCTCTGAAATAGTTGTGGTTTTTTTTCAAAGATGTGAGAATACTAACATTTTTCATTTTCAATTTTAGCTGTAGGAAATAACCTTCCTAGCTAAAACTTCTGTGAGTTTTCACTTAAGGAAGTCATTGCCTCTTAACAAAAAAATCCTTTCTAAAGTCCTGTTGTGCTGCTTGCCTTTTGTCTCTAACAAGGTGATTGAATTTCTGAAATAGTCTTTTCTATACAAGGTTTTCTGATGAAAATTCATAAGACCTGTGAATTCTAGAATCTTTATGAAAATAAATGTAATACAATGTAATAATTAAGTACAATATTAATTTTTTAACACATTTGAAGTTTTGCCCGAACACCTTCTTATGCAAACAGCCTTTTTTAAAATACAACTTACAAAATTGTTTCTTAAAAAAGGTTTTATGGTAACAGTATGCTACTCATAATGCTTTTGCAATGCAAACTTCTGACTATAAGAACTTTCTGTTACCTTGCAACAAACTTAGTTTATCAGACAAATTTGAATACACATCTATTAATATTCTGAACTAATCCACTAATGAATTTTTCTGGTTCGGGTTCTTCTACCAGTCAATGAAAACTAATTTGTTTATGTGAATAGTTAAAAGTAGCAGAGAAAAGATGAAAATACAGACTAGTAGGGTTCTCTTCACCACTTTAAGTTCTAATGCAAGCTTTTTGGGGTGTGAGGTTATTCCCTTTTCTGCTAAGCAAATATTTATGGATGAAATAATCACTTCAAATTATCTTGCTTTACATCAGTGTAGGCTTAAGAAGATAACTGCAGTGATTACTTCTAGTCAGTTGCTAAAAGCAGACCTTTCTTAGAAATGTTGCTGTTGAGCAGCTTGTGCTCTCAGCTCAGGGCTTTGTGTCACTTGAATATTTTGTGAAAAGCTCACTGCAGTGTCTGATCCTGGTTACACACACAGTGTCATTCAAAAATAGAAGAGGAAGGGAAGAATTTGCTGTCAGAAGAATGCATTGCGGCATTCCAATTAATCTCTCCATTGCTACCTAGTAGTTCTATTTAAATACCACCCCCACCCTTGAAAATCCTCTCCCCCCCAAACTACTAAGCAAGAGACCCACAAGCAAACAAAACTAAAACCCCAAACCCACCCAAAATGTCTGTCATAAGATTTTAAAACAGTCCTTAGCAAGCAGAATTTCTAACCAGCTTGTGTTAGAAATGCCAGGCATAGATATGTGGAGCAAAGTTCTGTGGCTTTTGATACTCATTGCTGATTGACTTCCACCCACAGAAAATGGATTCATTGCATTTTTCCCCTGCTGAAAAAACCTGGGTGTTTTTAATAATTATTTAGTTACTGATTAAGTTGAATTTTTTTTTCTGTCATAAAATACTTGGTTATTTTTGTCTTTCTTTATTCTTGTCTGGAAGAAGTACTGCATCACTGATTTCATTTGCATTCAATTTTTTTACTTAAACCTTTATTGAAATCCTGATATTAGTATGAATGTATTTTAATGATTTACTGCTCTACAAAAATGTTTTTAAAAGGTAATTGTATCATAGTTGTGGTGTACATTGAAAAAAATAGCTATGTTTTGTATCAATAGTATACTGCAAAAAAAACAGTGGCTTTTACACACAGCTGAAAGAGGCACTTCTTTAAAAGTTAAAGAAGCATGCTTAAAACTTTAGTATTATTCTTCTAAAGATAGTGAAAGCCTTATTTATATGCTGTTGTAATGATTATATTTTATAATATGTACTTTGAAATAAAAATAGGTATGTTGCTTTTTGATACTATTTTTGTGCTTGTGTTTTTTCTACAGAAACTAAGTAATGACATGACCCTCAGCTAGCTGACTGACTGACTGAAAACGTGACTAGACATGGTTCCTGTGGACAGTGACAGCTTTTTTCAGTGACAACTTTTTATTTGTTATTGTTACTTAGTTGATCTCTCTATGATCCTTTCTCTTTCTGAATATGCAGACATGCAGTTTTGAAAATTCTGTAGGCATTAAAAACTGTAAACTGGTGGTTGTTCTTGTAATAGTATATAACCTTGTATTACAGAAATAGCTCTTGTTTTTACCTGAATCCTTCCTATAAGATGGAAAGTACAATGATGGAGGAAATAAAGGAGCCAGCATTTTCTGACTTGAGTGGTTAATTGATAATGATTCAGATTCTGTTAAAATAGAAGACATCTCTCATGATTTAAATTGCATTAAAAAGTGAAGTACAGCAGTTAATTCAAAGAAAATAAAGTAACTTTAACAACGCCAGCAGACATGACAGTATTCATCTAGATTTAAGAAAATTGCTGTAATCAAGAAAATAATTCAAAGTACATTCTTAAATATTTTGTTGGTAGAATCGGCCTCTTGATGGGTCTCCTGTGGCAAAATGCCCAGCTTAGTGGGGTGGATGCCTGTGTCTTTAGGGGGTATAAACATCCCTAGGAGGGTAAACACTCAAAAGTTGAGTAACTGGTGGTGGTGTTTGGCCATCCAAGATGGGAAGAAGAATCATGTTGGAATGGTCCTAATGGTTACTTGGGGGAGCATTCAACACACACAGAGGGTTGGAAGATATCCTTTACAGCTTGAAGTGATGTTACAAACTAGAACAATGGCATTTTCTAGTTCTCAATCTTGTTTTTGTTACTACATGTCTCTGGGAACAGTGGACTGTGGCATCCCTGGGCATGGAAGGTCAGTGCTCTGTGTACATTCTTGCTTTGGGCTGTGGAGCTCCCTTGCCAGCCTGTTCAGTCAGGTCTGCAACTGAACAGAATTAGGCTGGAGCTCAAAAAACCTTCTTCCCACTTTGATTTCTAAGGGTTCAAGACACTGCTTGTAGAGTTTGGTTTTCAGGTGTCTCCCTTTTAGTCACTGCTGAATCAGGCTATCAAGTGACTTGCATGGAGTCAGTTTTAGTATTTGGGTAAAGGTTTTTAGAAGACACTTGGAATAAAATCATTATTGCTCTCAGAGTTCAGTGCATTTCCTGAAAACATTCATGATCTATTCTTTGGCTAAGTAACAGTTTGTGTAAATACACTTGATTGGATATGATACCATCACTCCCTGTTTAATTGTTACATAGCACTGCTGGTAAGTGGCAGGCTGCTTTTCTAGGTCCTTGCGCTGGTAATTAAAATCTCTGTCTGCTGTAAGAGTGAGCCTTAGGTTCCTGTACTGGAAAAAATCCTGTGCCACTCATAATTCCCTTTGATGCTGGTTAGTGAATTGACCAAAACTGCCTGAGGTTTCTGGTGTGTTATTTTGCAGTACCAGTGCTTTGATGCTGACAAGCGGAAGTTAGTGTGCTTACCTGTAAGTGACTTAGATTTCAGCTGTGTTCATCAGCCATAGTATCTGTCAGTGTTGAACAAGACTTTTGTACCTTTGAAAATGAGATAATAGAGATTTCACAAATCACACTAAATTATGCCCAGTAGAAATAATTTTATGATTATAAAAAAGTAAGAAATAAATATTGATATAAGACTTTGATTTAATCTATTTTATACCTCTGCCTGCTCCCACACCTGAATTCTTTTATTAGTAATTTTTCTTCAGATTCTGCAGACCTTGGGAAGGTCCAGTGTTAACATTCAATATCTAATACACAATATCTGCAGGACTTTATTAAGACTGAAGAGTTAACTGCTGATCAAATCCTACTCTATATTTAGAGAAAGTGTTTACAAATTCTAAGCTTGGGAGTACAGAAGTTTCACTGGGAATTCTTCCAGCTCTTCTGGCCAAGATCTGTCTTTGGAAAGTGATAGTGAGTAAATTTTTCAGATGCCATTTTAAAAGATACAGGGCAATGTTAACAGAGCAGAGCATGTGTACATAAAAACTATTGAAAATGCAAATATATGCTCGAAATATTTTCTAAACTTCAAATTATAAGCAGCTTCACAAATAAAATTGCAAGATGGCTGAAAGTTATTTTAAGTATTGGAATGCTGATTTATCTTCATGCTGGGCACACTAAATCCCCTTTCTTACGTGTCTGTTATAGCTAAGGATAGCAGGAGGGAAGTTATGTTTAATCAGCAAAACAAAATCAAAGGCAATGACATGTGAATACATGCAGTGTGTGTTTTGACCCACTGATATTTTTAAATTTTAATCAAGTCTACGAAATTCACTTCTATTCTGAATTCATTTCTTATAATAATGCTGGGGACATTAAAATTTGCTGCCTTTCTTCTGTGTGATAGCATACCAAGTAAGCTACTTAAAATTATGCCAGAATTTTAGACATGGGTTATCCATAAACAGCTGTCACTGGGTTTTACCCTTTGCCTGTTTAAAGGCCAAGGATCCAAAAATGGCCTCAATGCCCATATATAACAGCATTCTTGGAATTTTATCCTGGAGACCCTCTGAAACTTTGAAGCTGTTTCTTTGGAAAAATAAATTATTTGATAGTTCTCAGGGAGTGCAGAGGAAACTGTACCACTGTGACCCTTTTAAAGCTATTCTAGTGGAGGTACTAAGAACAAGTCCTTTAAATACTGAAGCTTGAAAGAACTGAGTCTAGAATAGAAAGCAGAGGGCTGGCAGTAGCCAGCAGGGTTATAAGGATTTTAGTTACAACACTTCCAACCAGAGATTTTTTTCTCTGTTGTTTAAAATGTATAGCTCAAAGTGTTTAAACTGCTTTGGTTTTGCACTCTGAGCATTAAAGAAACCATGCATTGTGCTGAAAATGAGTAGTGGGGCTGCCAACCACTGCCAAAATCAAGTATGAAACAAACTGTGTTATTTTTGAGTGGATATAGTTAACTATACTATCAACCATACAGACCTTGTTTATGTGAGATTGAACACTCCAGCTGATTTATCATGTTTGTCTTCAGAGATTCTTGGAGTTCTGACAAACTGCATTTCAGGTTTGTTTTTCTGGTTTATTTTATTTAATAGGGATGTTCTAAATAGAACTCTAATTTAATAAGTGTATGAAATTTTTTTTGCCAGCTGTTGTTTTAAACTCTCTGCCTGATCTTTTACTGAGTTTTCCCAAGGTCTTGTGTGATAAAAACCAGCACGTGATTGCTTCCTGTCAGCCTCCTGTGTATCTGGGAATTTTATAGATCAAAAGACAATCCTTTCTCAGTCTGCTCTTCAGCTAGAATTATCTCCTCACACAGATGCACTCCCGTACCTCTGCATATATTTTTTCAGTTGCATACATGCATTTTCTAGTTTCACATTATCATATAAAGGAACTGGAACTGTACACAGCACTCAAGTGCAAAGACATTTATGCAGGGTTGTAATGAGCTTTCCTACTTTGTTTTCTGCTGCTTTTGAAGCAATTTCTAACACTGTTTGCCTTTTGGACTACTGCTGAGTAGCAAACCAGTGTTTGCAGAAAACTACTCACAATGACTCCAAGTAATAAAGGCTAATTTATAGCCCATAATTATGTAAGTTTAGTAAGGGTTATTTTCATTACTTTCATTATTTTCATTAAGGTTGTTTACATTAGTTCCTAGTTATTGACAGACTTTCAGCCACCGTCTCATTGCCCTATTGCTCACTATTGTCACATCTTTCTACAGCTGCTTAGAGTCAGTTTTCATTTTGCCTACCTTGAGTTATTTTGCATCATCAGGAAACTGTTTTCACACAAGTAATTTTAGGCTATTTAGGTGCAACAGTGCTCATCTAGAAGTATTCTAACCAATTCAGCCCTGAAGAGGACTCAAAAGAGGAAAGTAAATAATGTTGTGTTGGGTGGTATTTGTCAAAAAAGGGGATGTTGATCTGGTTACTGGATCCTACTGGCAGCTGTGCTTTCTGATTCCTGGAGATGGCTCTTCACTCCTATGGCACTGCCCTAATCTGGGGCACATCCAGTTTCCATCAGCTGGTGCCTGCCTTGTCTTTGCACAGCTTCTGCCTGCTATGAGCCTCCCAAGGTCTCCCTCTGCCTCATTTGTTTATTATCACACACTCCTAAATGTTCTTTGGTGCTCTACTTCATGCTTTTTCTTTAAAGCACTTCCATTCACTTGTTATTATTACTGTACTCTCACAGATTTTCATAATTCAATGAATTTGCAAAAATGCAAGATGTAATTTACAAAAATCTTTTTTAAAAATGTGTCTCTTACCTATGCCTTGACTAAGGGTACTGTTTGGCCAAACACACACCCCCTAACAATAAATGACAGCAATGAAACAACAATATTGCTTATTACAGGAGAAAATAAAAGTATTTTCTTAAAGTTCTGTAACTAAGTATTTTCAATGTCCATAGATCTACTTATCCTCAGCATAGGGCTGGTAAGCAAAGGTTTCATTTTATATTTAGTAAAATTCCCTGCTGCCTGATGTAAAGAATGGGAATGATTACAGTTATCTAAGAATCAGTTCTATTAAGAACTGTAAGTTCTATATAAGTTCTATCAGTTAAGACCTTAGAAGATGAGGGTACCTGTGTGTATACATGGCACTTTGTCATCCATCTTTGTTTACCATCTATGTAATGTAACTGTGTTATTTTAAAACAATTTAAGCTGCCCTTCTACATGTTTGTTTCTCTTTGGTCTAAGTATAGGCAAATGAGTGAAAAAAACCCAAACCCCTCTGCAGAATAGACACTTAAGAATTTGGTATCAAGATCATTAAGAGAGTATTAAAGAATAAATTGTTCAGAAACAAGTGAGATAATCAACAATACAGTTTTCTGGAATTTCTTTCAGGTCACAGAGGTTGAATAACCTCTTGTCTGAAATGGTGTTTTTAAATGAACCTTAAGACACCTCTGCCTCCCTGCCCTGTTAGTTATTTCTTTTAGAAGAAAAATCAGTTACTACATTACTGGTATTATTGTTTCTAAGACACTTAAAAATCACTGCTATGGTCATCAAAGGACTTTACCCACTATGGCAAAGTCTCTAAAGAAGCTGCAGGAAGCCCACCCTGCCTGAATCTGGGAAACTGAACTGTGAGTTAAGATGCCTGATGGGAACTTGAAGTAAGATGGAGGTGGTACTATTGTCCAGTTAATCTCAGGCCTAAGGAGAAATCACCAAGGCTGGGGAAGAAGAGTGAATCCACAAGGAAAGCAGCTGAGCAGCTGTGCTGGAACATCAGCTCTGGCTGGGTCTGGCAGGGGGAGCTGCAGCCACAGACTCTCTGAGACAGGGTTTGCACTCTTCGGTGGATGGGGAGAGGTTTTGGGGATGTGCTGGTGAAGCCTCTGCTCCGCATGAGACAGAGGGAATGAACACCCACCCTTGGAGGCTGCAAGCTGAGCTTTGAGCCGGATAACAAGCAGACTCTCCAGAGAAGGGATGGTGTTTTTATCATGCCAATTGTTGTCCAGCATGCAACTGGCCCAGTTGTGATATTCCCCCTGCCCCTCCTCGGGGCAGGTCACATCCACAAGGGACATTAGCATTCACACACATGCATCCCTTGTGATGGGGCATAACTGGCTTGACTTTGCTGATGTCAGAGGCAGCTGTCATGTGTAAGCCATTAAAGACCCCCAAAGCACCCCCAGACTCATTTCTGAGGCATTCCACCACGACCTTGCAACAGACCCAGTGTAGCAAAAGACAGTGTAAAACATCTCTTCCCATGGAGGGGAGGTGCTTGGGTGTTCCCATGGACCCCTGAAGGTGTTAACCCATTGAACTCTACATTTCATGGCACCCCTCCAATGGAGAAGACCAGAAGAGGAGTAACAGGATGCTGTCTGGATCCATGGGTGGTGATATCTTTCTATCACAGTGATGTCTCTCTGTCATTCTCTTCCCTCCTGACACCCCCTGCTTCCTTTTTTCTATTTTTCTCACTCTCCCACCCCCCTGTCCCATCCATTTACTGGTAAATAAAATCCAATGTACTGCTGACATTGGCACATTGCCTTGTTTGCACCTTAACTTGGGGAGAGGCATCGTGCTCTAATAATCCAATCTTAAATGTGTCTTATAAGGTATGTGGCTTCATGCTTAATATTTCTATGGATTTTACATGAAAACGTACTCTGACACTCACCAAAGTCCTGCTTAGCATTTTTCCTGCTCTGGCTCTTGGAAACTGAATACCAAAAAGAAAAAAAAAGAAGTGTTACTTAATGAATGTCCTAGCTTTATTCAACCACATTGAAAATGACACTTTCAGGTTCAGCTGAAAGAATAAATTTTTTTTTCCAAGAAGCTTATCTGAGAAGTTACACCAAAAATACTATGTCAAGGGATCCTTCTATGGAGGTCTCTGCTTTAACAGGAAAATGACTATGGCTTTGTATGCCAGGATGCCCTTTGTTGCACAATGATACTCACAAATCTGCAACTGCCAGTTTGAGAAATAGGAAAAACATAAATCAGCATCACACAGCCTGTCTTTGCCTAATGACTAGTGTAGGTTCAATAATTTATAGAATTCTGTAAATCTACTTTTTTCTGCAGTATTTGCCCTTTTCCCCATTCTCTTATTGAAATTTGCTGGCGGTGGCATCCGGCTCTCCAGGGATTTAAATTGATTTTCTTGGACGACAACATCTATTTCCAATCTTGCTACTGTGAACCAGAGAGCAGGGCTGAGGTGGGGGATGTAAACAGTCTGAGTACAGTTTGCCAAGAGAGGCCTCAGAGCCGCCTCTGGAGGGCAGGAGGTGCAGCCCAGGGGAGGACAGGGAGTGACCAGGGTGCCAGAGGCATGTCACAACCAGACCGATGAGTCTGTAACTGCCTGCTCCACAGCAGGGTGACCTGTTCCACTCCATGGGTTCTCCACACAAGACAGTCCAGCTTCCCCTTTCCAAAGGTTTGTTTAAGCTATCAAGGATGTTGAAAAAGCTGTGATGGAGGATCTACAGGGAAAAAAAAGCAATTCCCCATCCCCAAAAATCCAACCGACCAAAACAAAACGACCCCCAAAAACCTAATACAAATTAAATCAGAGGAGTAATTTCTACGGCAGCTTTCTGGCGCATGTAATGTGTTTTTTACAACCTCCCATTATCAGCTGACAAAGACTGATCGGCTAACGCAGCGACCACTGCGGGAGGGTGACGGTGCAAGGCTGGGTGTCGTGCTTGTGTCACCAAGCCTGGGTGGGAAAGGCGCTTAGGCTGCTGCTGAGAGCGCTGTCCCCCGGCGGCACCCCTTTGTCTGGCACCGCGCTCCCGCCCCTGGCACGGAGATCCCTGTGCTCCAGCGCGGCACGTGCTTTCCCGTGCAATTCCAGACCCGATGTCATGACCCAGGCCCGTTACGCGGTCCCCGCCGCCGCCCGCCTTCTCCGTCACGCCAGCAGCAACCCGACTCGGGGCTTTGCTGGGCGCACCGGGGTCGGCTGCGGGAGGGACGGCGAGGTGCCGAGCCGTGCCGAGCCGAGCCCGGCGCCGCCCCGCCGCTGCGCGCAGAGGGCCGCAGCCGCGCTCGGCGGAGCATCGCTGCCCCAGCCCCAGCCCCTCCTCAGCGCGGTGCCGCACCTGTGCCCGGGCCCGGGGCGCTGCCGCAGGTGGGTACGGCCGGCCGAGGGCACCTTGGCCGGCGGGCGGGGGCGGGGGGCGGCGCGGCGGGGCTGCGGCTGCCCGCCCCCTCCCTCCTTCCCTCCCTCCCGCCGCAGCTCCCCGCCCGCCCGCCTGACGGAGGGAGGGAGCGGGAGCGGCGGGGCGCAGCCTCCCGGGCCGCAGCGGGGATGCGCCGCGGATCCCGGCCAGGAGGTGGGCGCGGAGCGGCGGCGCTGGGGGCGCGGGTGCGGGCCCGGAGCGGCGGGACGGGCCGGGCCGGGCCTGGCCTGTGCGGGAGTCCCGGGGCGGGCGGCGGCGGAGCCGGGCTCGGCGGGCGCTGCCGGTGCCGGTGCCGCGGCGGGGCCGCCGGGGAGGGCGGGAGCGGCCGGGGCGCGGCGGGGCCGGGGCCGGGGCTGGGGCTGGGGCCCGGCCGTGGCTCTGAGGCCCCGGGGCGCAGCCGGAGCATCCGGACCGGGGGGGGCCGGGCCGGGCCGGGCCGGGCCGGGGTTACGTAACGGCATCCGCGCAGAGAGATGCGCCGGTGGCAGCCCCGGCTTCCCTGGCGCTCCCCGGAGTCGTGATTTTTTCGCCCTTCCCTGCAGAGCAATTTAAAATGCTCCAATAAACTGTGTGGTCTGTGAGGTTCAGTTGCAGATTAGCTATTGCCAAGTTGATGCACTCTTAGTATACCTTTTTGCTTTCGTTCTGTTCCTCTCCAAAAAAGGCAGGAACGGCCTGTATTCCCAATTTGCTAGCAGGGCTGCAAATCCCTTCCAAGTACTTTGAAGATGCATTCATTGAAATTGATGTTTGGAAATCATGTGTTCGCCCAAAGTGCTGATGCCTAAAATGACTGTATGACGTGAGCTTTGCCATTGGCTCGTCATTTCATGTCAGTTTCTAATTGCTGTCGTGTGCTGGGAGGATACACTGGTGATTTTCTTCCCGAAAGCTTCAGCAATGCAGGTACCATGGACTCAGAGTAACTGAAACAAAAGACCTTGCTGGACTTCTCAGAGCAAATTAGGAAGCCAAGGTCAAATAACAAACGTCAATGCAACTTGTATGGGGTAGCGTGAGAAAACAAAAGTATTCACAAATCTTATTTCAGAGTTTAAGTGAAAAGTGTTCCTTAAATAGACTATTACTCAGTAGATGAAAAAAATTGCTTAGTGAAGGTGTGAGGAAATTGCTATTTTAGGACTACAATTAACTATATCAGCTCAATTTTAATGGAACTAGTACATTTAATTGCATTCCTAACAGATTTTCTGTTCTCTAGATGATTAACTTGCAGAATGATACCAGCTCAAAGATTAAAATCTCATCAAGTATCTAATGGTTTCTCTACAGTGTAATTGTGTTTGGTTTATAATAGTTCTTTTCTAATAACCAGCCTTTGCCCATACAGCTGTAGATACTATAATTAGACTTTTTATCTTGGTGTAAATGACATGACCTTGACCTTTAGAGGTTAAACAGATGTCATTGTTATGGATCTTATATGTTTAGTGAAGCATTTTTATGTATATGTAATAAATACTCATTTATTTTTGTTTAAAAACTACACAAGGAGACTACTTGATCTTTTCTCTCCACCTTAGATAAATTACCAGAGATGTGTACAACACTGATTATTTGAAAACTGTAACAGTTTTATATTTAAACAACATTTTCTTTCCAAGTAAGTGGCAGGATGTATCTCTGGAAAACGGTATTGGAGGGTTTGTTACTGAAGATTCCTAAACATTTCCCCTTGCTGCTGAAGGCTGTTTGTTGTACTGTAGTTCATCAAGCATGCTTCTTCCACTTCCCATTAATTTGCCATTGCTTTCCCAGATCCTCCAGAGAACTTAGAGCTGTACTGTGGGGGGCCTTGGCTGCAGCCTTGCTTATTACTGGGATATTTTTGCTCTTAGCCCATTCTGGGAGCTCATTCATAAATGTCTGTGATGTGAACACTGGTTTGCATATACTTGTAGGGTCACTCATGGGTTTTTTTCGAAGTGCTGGTGTTGGAGGGCTGTACTCTGTAATTTTATATGCTCAGATGTGTTTTTGTACAGCCATCAAAACCACAACTTTACTGACAGGTGTCAGAGTTGCTCTGCATCTGAGAAGCAATTTGGACATTATTACATTAAATATATATTAAATATTACATTATTACAAAGCTGCCATGGCTGTGGGAAGTTAAAGCTCTGTGACTGGTGTGACAGGGTAGTCCCTGGCCTCCTGCTCTATTGCAGATGGTGGCAGGCATGAGACTGCTCTCCTTTGCCACCTCTTTCTCCAGTCCACTCTGGGGATGAGCAGAGAGTGTTCATAGAACATCTTCCCGTATTCCTCTGGCCCAGGAGTGTGTGACTGTGTGTGTGTGTACCCCTGGGTGCTGTACATTTCAGCTGAGCCGCAGCCTACTGATGGGCTTCTTAGTGTGGTGGGAGTGAATGATTTTGCTCTTGTTCTTGCCAGCACATGGGATATCAGCAAGGGTTTTTCCCTGGAATCTATGCTTCTTTATCATGGGGCTTTGTCTCAGGAGGGCTGTATTTCTTAAAGGACTTCAGTCAGCCTTCTGTGCCTGTGCCATGCTGGAGAACCTGCTGTCCCTGCAGTGGGAGACAGGAAGGAACTGCCAGCCCTTTGCTGCTAAACATGTGTGTGTTTATATTTTTAATGTTTGTGTATGTATAAAATGAGCCTGTCCTAATTATTTAATTAGCCCCTCTGCCTCATGTATAGGGCAGCAAATACTTGTACATTACTCCTGTATTTTTTAATATTTTTTAAAACCACCGAACAATTCAAACAGTTCCTAGAGATTTTTGGGAGTTTGTTTTTGGTTTTTTTTTTGTTTTCTTTTCCTTGTAACTAAATGTTTTCTGGTTTGGAAGCTTTTGACTATCCTGGTATGGGAAAAGGCAGTGGTTTCTGTAGATAATTTTCATGGGAAATGTTACTCTGGGTAATTAGACTTCAAAAAGGATTTTCTTCAAGAATTTCCTTCAGGCTTGTGTTTCTTTCATAAGCAAAGTTTAATGAGATTTTAAAAATCCTTCACAGTGGAATACTAAAGTAAATGCTTACTCTTTTTGGGTTGTGTGTATGTGTGCGTGTTTGTGTGTTGAGTTTGCCATATCAGCGTAGGTGTTGAAGGAAGCAAGCAAAAGGTACAGTATGGCTGTGAAGGATGCAGAGGTGTTAAAATGGTGAATGGGATCCTTTACATCAGTAGAGTAGAGCATAGATCTGGGACTGCTTTGTTATGAAAACAAGTCAACCCAAAGTAGGTAACATTTGTCTAAGAATGATCTAAAGATCGATTTCAAGAAACCTTATCTTGGAATGTGATACACTTTTTCAGATGATGAACTGAAACATTTCTGAGCAGAAAATCTAACGAGCTCAGGTTGCCCAAAGAAGAGTCTGTATGAAACCTGTGCTGTGGAGTGAGGCCTGCCTGCTCAGACAGAGGAGGCCTTGGCTGCATCTGCCCAGCAGCAGCTGGCCTGATCAATCCTGGAAAATGAAAGGCAATAGAAGGGCTTTGCTCTGTAGCAGTTCCTGCTTCCTGCAAAATGTTTGCAGTGGGAGTTACAGAAGAAGAGTTACAGAAATGTTGGTGCTGATTGACCTTAGATACGGGCAGCGGAATTGGTGAGACTTTCATGGCTCATGCTGAAAGTTTAAATCAGAAAGGGCTAAATAATAAATAAATGAGAAAGAAATTTAAACATTAGCCCCAGGTGTGGGGGGGCATGGCAAGGGCCATGCCACTAGGAAGGGAACAGCTTGGTGTGAGGTCCAGGCCACTGGTCAGCACTTGGGCACACTGAGCAGCTGGAGCAACTGAGCTCCTTGAGGAGCACTGTTCCTCAGGGTCCCTTGTGGCAGCATCACCTGGCTCTTGATTTTTGTGTATCATGGGATAGACAAGCTGGGATAGAAATGCCACACTCATCCTGATTAATATAACATGACTTTATTTGATTCAGATTATGTGATGCAATGATGTCTCTCAATTCTTGTTGCTACCCCAACCTCTTCCCCTGTGACAAACCCAGTATGGATAAGGTGATGTTAAATGGAATTTAGGTCAAGAGAAGTTTCTGTTAACATCCTACAGGAATGGTTCCAGGCTGGTGATTCTTCTTCTTGTTTCCTCTCTGCCTTTACTGTGTCTGTCCTGTGTGTGGTCAGCCTGCCTCTGCAGTGGGACTGCAGGTGCACTCTTGCTCCCCTTTGTACTTTATTAGGATTTTTATAGCTGGCCTTCTCAGGGATATGTGGCATCTTTTTGATCTTTTTTCAGGAAAGCAGCATTTAACTGTTTCTTCCTTTCTGCCTTTGAAAATCAAATTCAGCCTTGTTTGGAAAGAAATGGCAATGTTATAGGAGAAGTGGGAGAGAAATTAACCTAGAGAGACTGTGGCTCATCTTCCTAGATTGCAATTTTTGAGATTTTAGCCGCAAGATAAAAGTATCTTTAATTAATTTATTTTCAGGGAAAATGGTGGAGAGCAACTTATAAAAGAAAAGCAGTTGGTATTTAGGGAGCCAGTTAGCTGTGTTGTCACATGGTAAGGATAGATCTAGGGAAAATGGAAAGGCAGAATCATTGATGGAGAGCTACAGAAATGGCAAGAAATGGACTAGATAAAGGGACTTTCATCTTGAAAATGGGAAGCTGGAGTGGTTAGTTCAGTGACAAATGTTTCTTTCAGAGTAGAGTGGGTCAGCTGGGTGAGAAAGTGGTGGCTAATGGTGGAAATCATACTTAGTTAAAAGGAAGAAGCTTTAACATAAAGCAGCTTGCTGAGATCCCAAACAGCAGCAGTTGGTGTTGAGTCATCGTGAAGTCCCTCTGACCCCAGTGTGAACATCACATATACATCCCTCTGGTAAGTAATTATGGTGCTTTTCTGAGTAAGTCCATGCTTTTGGAATTTATTCTGTTTCTGGAGAACAAGTTTCAGAAGGTGCTTGTCAAAAACAGAAGGATAAGGAATGATGTGAAATAGAGCTGTAGAGCAGTCAGAAGATGAGTCTGTCTGTAGCCAGACAAATTATTTTTCATTCTATGTAATGACTGAAGAATGCAAAAATCCATCATTTCCCCCCTACCCCTTCCTGTCAGTTAAATACAAGTTGTCTTTCCACATTCACCTGTGCCTGACAACTCTGCTCCGTGTGTAGCTTCTAGGAAGTATAGGCAGGTCACAGTTGCTACCTGGTGTAATATTCCTGGGTGACAAAATCATGGGCAAAAATAATGCATTCTCTGACTGAAGGGAAAAAAAAGGAGTTCTCTAACTCTCCCTAACTGTGACCTATATTGTGTGGGTGTGCAAATATGCTGTGGAAAGCTAAATGTAAATTACATGCTGTTCCACTGAGCAGGCGTTTCTTGGTTCTCCTAATAATTGATAGCGTAGCCTACATACAAAACCCATGGTCAGTTTGCAGTATGCAATTCAGTGACAGGCAAGGCAATGCAATTATTATTTGCAATGCAAAATAATCTTTAAAAAACCCAAACAAGGTGTTTTTTCTAGTAGCTGCATACTCTGCCTCTTGCCCATTCACCATAAATACTGTTTTGTGACAGAGCTTGCAATTAATAACAAGAGTGGCTTCTGTCTCTAATTAATACAATAATGGTTGTTCTTTCTTTTGATGTGTATTGAGGATTATTGGGGGAGGCCTCAGACCAAGTCAGAAATGAGGGTTAGAATTAGCCCAGCTGACCAGCCCTGAGAGCCTTACAGGACTCCCCAGTAGCTCCACGGGGTTGTGCAGTATCTGTGACTTTAAGGGAAAGAAACAGAAGTAATCTGTGATATGCTTTTGAATTGCCATTTCTGGTGATGCAAAGGTTGTGGTTGGATCTGCAGATGCTCTGAAATGTAGCGATGACATGGCAGCTTGGGTTCATAGCTCCTACCCTTTGCATCACAGCTGCTGTGTGTCTGTCTTCCTGCTGCAAATCTAAATTTTCTGAGCTACATTCAGAAGAGGAGAGGGTGTCAGATTTTTTTGCCTTTAAAATGAATGAATTCCTATTCATCAATTTCTTTGGGTTTTCATAGTGTTTTGGCCAAAACAATGTAACATCAATCTAGAAGGAGTAGGTTCAGGTAAAACAGCCAGTTTTAATCATGTGGCCTTTCCTAAAACTGTGATATTTTTCTTAATACCCTTGGGTTTGGGTTTCCAGCTGAGATGCCCAGCCCAGTTCTGCAGAGGCTGCGTACCTGCTCATGGTTCTCCTGATGTTTTGTGCCCTGCTGAGTGCCTCATTTTCCTCCCAGCTCTATGACCTTTGCAGAGCCAAACACCCACTTGTCCTCTCTGACAGGAGCACATTCTGATAGCTGGAATGTTGCTCTGTACGAGGGCAGCGCGGGGCAGAGAGGGAAGGAAGGAGGGAGGGATTGTTGCCTCCAGCTCTGATTCCTGCTGCCTGCCCAGCTCAGAGCTGTTCTGGCCCTTGGCTGCTGCCTTGTGGGGCAAAGGCACACAGATGCTATTGTTCCCTGCCACCTTATGGTATTTCTGGTGAAATTACCTTCTGATATATTCATAATTAGATTTTCCCCTCAATGTTCTTCAGCATTTTTAAAGATTTATTCCGTGCTTTCAGATTTTTGTGCTTTCTTCTTAACTTTGCGAGCACTTTAGCTCAATCATTTTGTGTAAAGCTGTCAAATACCAGTCATAAACCTGTGCTGTATCTCTTTACTATTCTATATATTATTGACTACTTGAATTATTTTAAAGTTACACAGAATTCTTTTGTAAAGTATGAATCCATTGACTTTAGAATCTTCTACATTTTCTTAATTCTTTTTCATATCTTTTTGTAGTAAATCAGTAAAAATAATTTCAAAAATGGAGTAAGGAATAATGCTGTGTAAAATGCAGGTAGATAATAATAATAACTTGATAAACAGGGTGAATTTCCCCTAAGGGGAGCAGCTCTAGCTAACACCAGGTAAAGGGGTTTACATACAGTGAACCAGAACTATTGAGGTTGTGATTGATGTATATTAGGCTCATAGATCTCTATAGAAAAAAGGCAGTATCTCATAAGAAAGAAGGTTTTTTTTTAATGCCATTGCATAATTTCAAAGGTAATGAACATAGTTAAAAATGATGTTTTTGTTTTGTGTTTTGCTTTGTCTGGTTGTGGGCACTGTGCTTGGTGCTGAGAAACACTGAGTGTGCTTGTGGCGGGTATGGCAACATCAGAGATTTTATTCTGCAACATCTATGGCAGCCTTCCCATTTTGGAAACTAGTGGAAGCAAACTGCTCTTAAGGCTGCAGATATCTTGAGGAACACATAGTTCTGCTTTCTTGGCTGATTCTTGGGTGGTTTGCCATGAAAAATGTGTCACAGCTGTGTGATATAACACTGAGAAAAGCACCAACATTGCTAAATCTGTTTGTAGGTGAAATCTAATTTCTTTATAAAGAAATGTAATGAGTACAAACTTATTTTGAAAACTAAATTTTTAAAACCCAAATGCACCAGGGGTGTGTTCATCCCTTCTGGCTTTCCAGCGCTGAGACATCTTCCACAGCTCTTGTCCTGTTTGTCGCTCTGTCTGTCCTGCACGGTCACTCCCCTTTAACTCTCTGCTCCTGGAGCTGCAGACCTGTGCCCAGCTCCCTGCTCCTCCTGGGGCACAAGCACGTCCCCTGGGCCAGGCTGGTGCTGCTCCATGCCTGTTCCCCCAGCTGCCACCCCTGTGTGACCTCCTGAGACCCCTGGGGGGCAGTGCCAGGGCTGGGGGCATAAAAGGGAACAAACCTTGGAGAACAAAAGGCCTGGATGCTCACAGTGCAAGCATGCCAAGGAAAATGGGTTATTTTCCTACCATCTCTTATGCCTAGAAGCAGTGTAAGGTGCCATTTCTTAATAGCAGCAAGTGAAATATTATTGCACTTTAGGTTGGTGTTTCTGTCAAGGTGGGTTATACATCTCAGCCATGCTGAAGCAGATTTAAACATAATGGTGCAACTTCCAAATGCAGGTTCCTCATTTAGGAGGACAAGTCTGAACAGAAATAAATGTCTGTATGTGTTGTGGGACCCAGAAAGTAATTCAAGCAGACCTCTGAAATTTTTCTTTTTAAGCAATCTTGGTATGCTGCAAAAATGAATTTAAAATCTTTAGTTACCCACGGGTAACAGCACAGAAAATCAATACTTTTTCAGCTAATGTCAGTTTTTTCCATTAAAAGATAAATGAGGAAGTGTGAAGCTTCCAGTCTTCTCAGACTTCTGTGTGCTTCCCAGACAGCTGGTTTTAATTTATCTTTGTTTTGTATAGTGTGTACTTAGTGCTTGTCATTCTCATGGCCAGCCATTTCTTGTACTTATGAATTAAATAATCAAATAATGATGCAACTGTGTATGTTTTAAAAGCCTTTTTTTCTACTAAGAGGGTGAATGTTTTATTTGAGGAAATTAAACTTTGTAGGAAACTGAAAATCATCCCTATCATGGGTTAGATTTTTGCTTGGGAATGTGCTGGCTCATGTTATCTTTGTAGTTACTGACATTTATCACTGTTTAAGTACTGCTTTGGAGGGTCTGGTCTCACATTTAATTTTTATAAACAAAAATATTATGAGACGTAATAGGCATTTTACAAATAATTTCATGGGCTAAAGCATAAATAGTTGAAGGGAATGAATGGACTGTAGGTTTCAAACTTCTGCTATAGACTTCTACTCTGTGTAGCTTTTTGTCTTCTGAGGGTCTGACTGGGGAAGTCTGATGGGGAAGTGGAGACCACTGCCCTGGATCTGTAGAGTGAAAAAGAAAGGGAAAATGGCCTCCCTAAGTTTTCCAAATGCACGGGCAAAGGCCTGCTTTTCAAAATAGGTACAGTTTCCTGTTTCAGGATGCTTGTTAAAAATCAGGGAAAATAAGGATAAATTTGAAATTTTTTTTCCAGAGCACTGCAATTTCCAACTGAATATCTACAGTGCTGTTTTCCTCTCATTTTTAAGCTGCCTTTTAGAATTTTTATAATTGGAAAGCTGTCCCAAAACATATTTATCAGGTGCCACTATGTAGCAGTAATGCAATTAACCTTACAAGTTCTTTGTACTTCCTTAGTGTATTTGCTTGGTAGTCTTTCAAGAATTATTTTACTGCTATTTTCTGGTGTTGATTAATTTTGGAACAGGTATTGCATACAGCAGGGGAGTTTCTCTTCTGTGTAAATGGCTGTGGGCATCTTGGCTGAGGTTACTGACACATACTTGGCTAAATGCTGATTTACCAGCTATTGTGAAGGACTGAAGAATGTTGAAAAAATTAACTGAGTTACTTAAGAAAATTACTGTTGTCCTTACAGCTGGAGTGATTTCTCCTCTCAAGGAAGAAAAAGAAGTTGAAAGTCAATATTGCCATGAAAAAAATGTCAAGGGTAACAAAATACTGTACAGTGTTGAGGTATGAAATTGTCCTAAAGTGCCTTAAAAAAAAAGTGTCTAAAAAAAGTGTTTAAATTCAGTATCTTGTTCATCCTGTGGCAATATACACAATAATGAAAAGTTTGAATGGGAAAATGCTGTCTCACTTTTTAGTAGAACTTGGATGCTCTAATTCAGTTTTCTGGTATAACTTTCTCAAGTTTATTTATGACTTTCTCTATATTTATTTATGATAATGAAAAAAAAGTACTATGAATGATGATAAAAATCTTTTTGGGATAACATTTACGTATATCACAATAGATTTTCACCGTCTAAAGGATAGATGACTCAGAATCAATGCTTTTTATTCTAATGAATTTACAAATACTGAGTTGTCCTTACCTGAGTTTGTAATTTGTGAACAAGGAGCGGAGGGAGAAATTTCATATCTGTTTTTACAGTTATGGTATCTTTTATGGCTTTTAATATTTTATTAGCATTTTATTGTTTATGCTTCTGGCATTAATCTTGCATAAAGTATTCTTTACAGGACCATTCTTATCCCTAGATGATGTTGCCAGATAATGGTAGGAGATTTTTCAGTAACTAAGAAATAGTAGGCAACAGGAAGCTTAAAAGGGAGATGCTGAATTTCAAACCATGAATTGTATGGCATTAGAAGTTCAGAAAAACCTGACGACTCGAGTTGAGCCTCTGACACAAATTGTGAGGGCTGGAGCACATCTCCCATGAAGACAGGCTGGGAGAGTTGGGTTTGTTCAGCCGGGAGAAGGGAAGGCTCCAGGGAGATGCTATAGCACCTGTCCTTGCCTAAAGGGCAGGACAAGGAGCAATTAGATAAACTAATAAAGGGTGGGTTAAGGCCAGATGTAAGGAAGAAATCCTTCCCTGTGAGGGTGGCGAGGCCCTGCCACAGGTTGCCCAGAGCAGCTGTGGCTGCCCCATCCCTGGCAGTGAACAAAGCCAGTTTGGACAGGGCTCTGGGCAGCTCCATCAGCTCTAGTGAAAGGTGCCCAGCCCATGGCAGACAGCTGGAACCTGATGATCTTTAAGGTCCCTTTTTACTCAAACCATTCTGTGATTCTTTATCTGGGTTTTCATTGCTAGCAAAATATGAAGTGAACCCTTCTATTCTTTTTTCTGCTTTGGTGGTGTTGCCTAAATCTTCTGTTTCACAAATGTGTGATTCCTGAAAAGAAAAAAGGGGACGCTTGTAGTTTGATCACCAGTTTTATTCATGCAAGTTTATCACTAGAATTCTGCCCATATTTTATTGAGGCTGTTCTGGAAAATCCAAATTTGTCACCATCTTACATGGGAATAAGAAACTCGGTGTGGGAACAGTGCTCCCTGATTTGTCAAAGCCAGTGAGCAGAGGGAGGAGGAATACTTAATGAACTCAGTTTGACTGGAGTTTGTGTCAGCCAGCACATCTTCTTGGCTCAGCCAAGATCACAGATGAAATCTTATGGTGGTTGTTAACAGCAGAGTTGGAGGTGTGGATGGAATCCTGGCAACTGAGGGATTTGTGTTACGTGAGTGAAGTCAGATGTCGTCATGACAGAAAATTTTTGGTATCCTGTCTTGAGCATGAGTGTACACCCAGCAGTGATAAATGCCCCCTTTTCAGGTTGAGAATCAGTCCTATCAGAATTGCAGGTGAAGGCTGAGCTGCTTCCTTCTGAGAAATCATGATGACAGTAATTCAAACAATCGGATTTATGTTCAGCTCCTTACTGCTGGAGGTCTTTTTGTTATCTTTAACTCAGTGTTAATTTAGGTCACCCTTTAGTCTAAGTAAAAGAGACCACAAATGCTTTTTCTCTTGACTCTATGGCTGTACAGAATATCTAGAGGATGCTGTTTATTTTGGTGCAAGTGTATTTTATGAAATATCTGTTTGATATGAGAATGAAAGGGCTCTTAAAATATTTTGATAGCTTACAGTACACATTTATTTATTTTGGGCATCTTCCTGTATTCCTGCTTTTATGTATAGTACCAAGTCTTTAAAAAATGCTTGTTTAATTGGCAATCATCAGGGATGCACAAGTGCAGCAAGAGCCTGTGAGTCTCTAATATCTCTGTCCTGCAGCTTGAAGAGTGCAAGCAGTGTCCTCCTTGAGCCCTCCTGAGACAGATGAGGAGCTATGTGTGCAGTAAACTTTGAGGTCTGCCCCTAAATACTGTACAAGAAGTGTCTTCCAAAAATTAGCTCACAATTGAAAACGGAATGCAAATAGAAAAAAATACACAAGTTACCCTTTTTTTTTTTGTAACATCAAATTTGTGCAAGTAAAGTTAGAGCTCATATTCGCTCACACAGCTTTTCACAAAACTAACACACTTCCAATAGAAGTAGTTGTGAAGGCAAGTCTTTAATTTTCCTATTATTTATCTTCTGAATACAGTCTACCAATGTCATTTGTCTCATTAATGTTTCAAAGTGCATAATAATTTATAATAGAGAAATGTGACTGCCCTTGTCTCTTCCTCCAGGCTTAAATAACAATGTTTTGTCATATCTATTTATACTGTGTGTGTTAAAGTGTCATTATGAACCTGAAAATGCCTCTGAGTATGTTTTGTGGAAGTTGAAGGCCCCTGAGTGACAGTGGCAGGACATTGTTGACCTTGTTGTATGTTAAGTACTAGTGGCTGTGTTTTATGATGCAGCACATCTTGAAGTCAATTTTCTGTGATGTGGGCCTCTCAGATGGTCTTGTTCAAGTGCTCTCAGTGGTAAAATCTGCTTGCTTATGTTAGAGAACTGGAGTGCTTTCCTCAGATAGGGGAACATTTCTGAAAAGGTGCAACACGTGGAGGGAGCCACCCACTGTGGAAATAATGGAAGCTAAGAAAGTTATTTTGACAAAAATAGTTGCAAGTACATGCAAATCTAGTTAAATAAACAGTACGTGAGAGCTTTCTGACCAGTTGTGGATAAATAAGCACAAGATTTCTGGAGTTATATCTCTTATTCTGTGTAGTGGGAGCTACTCCCAAGGCCTTGGGAAGTGGGATTATCTGTGGGGGAAAAAATAGTTAAGACAGCATCCTTTGAAAAATACAACTAATGAGTTTGAAAGTATTTTTTGCCTCCCCTAGACATGGAAGATGAGCACAGGCTGGACGTGGTGCACTAGGGCTGCTGAGCCTGGTGTCCTGCCCATGGCACTAACTCAGGGCAGGGAGCACAACATCCTGCCCTCACCAAGCCTTTCCAAGTCTGCTGTTGGACTGAAAAGTGTCACAGGGAGCTCAGAATACCTATTTCCCCCACCTAGTTGGTCCAGTCTCTTCCTCGACCTTAAATGTGGCACGTGTATGTGTTTATTATAGAGTGCTGCAGTGTGTGTGGGCTTGAAGAAACCCAGAGACATCCCATCCAGTAATGGGGGCTGGGGAAACCTCATGGTACAGGGCAGACACCAAAGTGAAAACAGAGTAAACACAATGAAAAGAAAAAATTGGGTCATTTTCTGTCCTTCTGCCAGCCTTAGAGGATAGGCTGTAAGTTTCTGCATAGCTCTGGGGCCAAGGGAAACCAGGGAGGTCCAGGTGGATCTGTGCCTCCTGTGGGCCCTGCAGAAAATAGAGAGACAATACAGGGATCCACAGAAAAGGATTTGTGACTCTGTTGGTTTAGGAAGTACAATTTATTGGTTTGTTGTGCTCTGAAAAATGCTTCCGTTTCGTGCCTTTGTTACTGAATTTGGATTAAATTTAATAAATATTTTTCATGAAAAGAAAAAGGGAGAAGATTTTGAAAACTGAAATTTTATCTGAATACATTTTCAATGAAGTGTTCATTTTGGTGTGTCTTGATGTTTAAAAGTATTTTTAACTTGAAATTTCTCCTTTCTTCCTCTCTCGGTCTCTGAACTAAAAAAGAATCTCCTTTCATGCAGCCAAAATAGGTTCTTTTTCCAGTTAAGGATTTGAGGTTTATGAAACATGTCAATAAACATGCCCAAGGAAAAACTTGCTTGTTCCAAAAATATAAGGCAGACTTTTCTGGTTAAGAAAAGTCATCCTAGCATATGGTGTGTTTCTTTTAAGATGCAAAATATACATATACTGAGATGAACCCTCTGGAGGAACTTTGAGGCAGTAGCTCTTGCTCTTAAAGCTTCTGTCTTCATTTGTTTCAGCAGACATTTACATTCTGAAGATTTTTCTTCCCAATTTCTAAAAGATGTTCATGGTGCCCTGCCAAACTGTTGTTGACAATCTGTTTCTTGTAGGATACTGTTACATATAAATAGCGCCTTTTTTATCTCTAATTTTTCAAGCCAGGAGAAACATTCAGATTTGCTTTCAGCATGAGTCTGGAATAACATTGTCTCTGGCATAGTAGTTGTTGTAGTCTTGTATGACAACTGTTGTACACATTGTTTTGCACGACTGAGGCTGCAGAGTGGATGGGTTTTTGTGTGATTGGCGTGTTTGTGCTCGCAGGGCTGCCTGATGTGGTTCTTCAGTGCCTCACTTGCCGTGGCAGCAACCTGTGTGCAGTGCCACCACGCTCCTGTGACCTTCAGACAGACCAGCAAAATAACCCATCTTGTTTTCTCAGCATCCCCAAAGCCAATTAGGAATGGTTGCCTGAGCAACATAACATCATTGTCCGGTGCCACAGGGAAGGCTGAGATGCCAGTTGGACTGTTCTCCCAGAAATGGCACGCTTCCATGCGCAAACCGTGAACTAGCAAAGGAATGTTTTCGCTTCCCATTTGTTTTTCATCTTTGCTTGGACTCTCTTCTGCTGAAGTGGTAGAAAATAAGCAAAGGCATAGAGTAAACAAAGGAGTAGAGGATAAAAAAAAGGGCAAGATGAACAAAGAAAGGAATCCTGTGGGAAAGAGAGGTGGGGATGCTCTGCATTTTGGATATAGGAACAAAGAAGTGGAAAAAATCTGGCAGAAAAGATTGTCCATGTGGAAGAAGCACTTAAACAGAATAAAATCATTTACAAAAGGAATGAGGGAGAAAGAAAACATGGGCAATGCTGGAGGAGCAGTGTAAATGTGTAAAAATGGGAAATATCTTATTTTCAAGCATGTAATTGCTCTTACATTAAAGCTGTATTAACTAATGAGATTTGTTAAATCTGTTTTGCTGAAAAACCTGTATTTCAGGTTCTGATGTTATTATTTGTTTTAGTTTTTGTTTATTATAAAGAAACCAACAGACTTATTGATGCTTTGATACTTGGGTAAGTTTCCCCAAAACAAAATCTACCAAAGATCTCCTCTGGATTCAGTTGCTCATTGATCCTGTGTGGTTAAGGCCCACTTGTATTTTGCAGCCAACAGCTCACAAGGGAGCAATATGGCTGGTATCACATCTGTCTGCCTTTTTTCTTCTCAGCTTGAATGAAGAACTACCTATTTACAGCTAGGATAACTGTGGGGAGGCCTTGGCACCCGTCCAGACAAAGGGCTCACAGTCACGTCTCTACATCACACAGAGCTCCTCTAGCTACTTTCCTGCTGTTAACCCACCTAATTTTCCTTGTTTTATACATATATAGCCTGTGAATTTTTGGATAGCTCATGTGCTGTATGAAATACTTGTTCCATCTGTTCGGAGCATTTGAGCTTTATAATAAATTCAGAGCAATTCATAGGTTTAGAACTTGACTATTTTTTTTCAGCCAGTGAAGAATTATGTGGAAGCCTTTCAAAATAAAAGATAAGCTGTGAGAAGAGAATAACAAAATAAACTAAATAGGAAGTAAGGAATACTGAAACTAGAGGTTTTTTAAGGTCCCTTCCATCCCAAACCATTCTACAGTTCTATGAAATATTTTCTTTCCGTGTTTTTCCTGAGTGGGGTGTATGTTTTTGAATTTTTACTACCTGAGGTCTCTTTAAGAGTCAGTTTCTTCTGCCACTTAGGTGCTAGCTTGTTAATTTTTACAGAAAGATATTCCTTGTCCAGAAGTGTTTGTGTTCTATTTTAACAGCTTTTCTGCTGTGTAATTTCATTATGAATGATGTAATCTTTAAAGCTTTTATTTTTTCCTCTCCGGTAGCATGGTTTGATGGCATCAAAAAAAATCTGTTACATTGAGGTGTGTTCTCATATATTAAAATCCCATTTTTGCTGGTTGCTGTGGTACTCTGCTCTATCAGATGCTTTTAATGTAGCTGCTGCTATGAGCAGTCACAATGACAAAGGACTTGTGCATGTGCAATTGGGTTTAGAAATCAGAGGTTTATATGTTACAGAGCTCTAATGACAGCTACAGCAAAGCTCATCTCCTTCCCTAAACAGCTTAATAGTTGGCATGAATTTATTTTCTACTTTCATGGTATCCGACTTCTGTTCTTGTCTTTTTTATATTGTAATCTCACCAACATCTTCTGAAGGAAAGGTAAAGTTCTGATGGCTCCATCAGCTTCTTATACAAATATCAGCTACCAAAGTAACAGAAAATGATAAACCCCCTCCATAAAAGCACCTATACAGGTTTCCCTGTCCTGTGTCTCAGTTAAGTTTTCAGAACATCCCTCTAAAAAGGACCTGTCTTTTTCTCTTAGAGGATCTGCACTTGGTTAGGGTTCCTTTTTTCCCCTGTGAAGCTTGGTTATAAAGCTGGAAGCAATTGCAGTGACCAGGCACATGAAATAGCCACCCCACTGTGGGAATGGGAGCAGGGTTCTTGTAAGATCTTCAAGTCTGCCATTGAGAATTGTTGCTTATTTAAATTTCAAGTCTAAATCAAGGCTAAATGCAGATTTAGGAGGCTAATTTTAGGATGGATCTAGCTAAAAAAAATTACTCTTGTGTCTATTTAAAAAAAAATAAAATGAAAATATTATGTTTGGTTACACTGTCCTCAGCATAAAGCATCTCTGTTTATATAAACAGAGATATTTATTTATTTATTTGAATGAAGAAGAACAACAGTACATTTTTGAAGTGTAGTTGCAGATAAAATTCTTCATATCTTTAAATGAAGATAGGTATAAATGTTATAAATAATAAGCAGAGAGACCTAGGATATTTTCCTTAACATTGAGGGAATAGAATAAATTTTACTGAACTGTTTTGGTTTATTTTTTCTCTCTACCTTGGAATAAAAATCTCTTTCATGGTATGTGCACATAAAGATTTATAATTTTTGTCTCTTGACTAAAAATATAAATGTATATAAAAATAAGGAACGGGCTTATTTAGTCTTTACTGCAAAAATTGGTTACTTTATACTTTGCAAAGCTGTATATTTTATGGGTGGTTCAGTAAATTCTAAGTCCTACATCTAGAATTTCTGATGTTTAAACAATACATTTCTGATGGTCTCCTTTTGGAAAACAAAATTATGATTCTGTAATTGTAGAAATCCTTTTTTTCCTCTTCCATTGTCTCCTCTACATGCAGCCTGTGTGATCTTATTTTCCATTCTTCTGACCCCATATTTGTCAGAAGATCTCTATGTATTATTATTTTTGTTAGATTAAAATAGAATTCCGGATACATTTTCTATATGTCTGCTCTTGATGTAATTGGGAAGAGACTCTATGGGCTTTTAGAATTTATTTATTTGTGTGTGTTCCTATGCTGGAATGCCTTGTCATATGCAAGTCAAGCGGCTGGTTGAGTCACTGTGCTGTTCAAGTCAGATTCCAGTCAGCCTCTCCCATCTTACTCAACTCTTTGGTGGTGTATGGTCACTGCTGATGAGTCATCTCTCTCAACTTCCCTGATAAATTCCTGGTACTTCTGAAGAGTTTGTTACTGTGGCAGATCATGCAGAACAAATTGGGATGGAATATTTGCTAGGATGCATGCCATAACTGAGAGCTGCTAGCTCAGCACTGGCTGCAGAACTTTTGTGTGCAGTGCAGTTCAAAATATCCTTCTAGGACTGACACTTAAAACTTTTTTTAATCACTACATAATGAGGTTTTATACATGAAATTAGTCAAGTAATATTTTTTCAGGTGGCTCTCAGAACAGAGCTGCATTTTTGTAGTTATTAGGGAACATTTAAAACTAGGGAGAGATGATGGATGTCTTGCTTGGTGTGCTACATGAGACAACAGAAAAACCTCCACTTATAATTCCTGCAGCCATCTAATTGATCTGCACTGTATCATCTGCAATAATTCTACTCTCTGCTTACACCAATTCCACTTAGAAACCTAACAAGACAGAAGCAGAAATAACTGTTGCAAATGTGGAATATGTAAGATTTTCTTAAGAAAGGATGTTCTCTGATGTTTTATCTTTTTATATTTTCAAGCTTAAATAGCAAGAAGGGAGATTTGGTGTGTGAAACAGAGAGCAGCCAACAAGCTCCAAGTGATGCCTAGGTGTTAGAAAGACAAATTACTTGTTGGTAGAATTGCCTTGTTAAGGTTTAAGGCTTGACATGCATCGGTGATCTCAGTGGGTTGCCAAAGCTTGGGAAGAAGGGTAGTGGACACAAAGAAAGCAGAATTTACCAGCCACGAGGACATATGGCAGAACTCTCAAGGTAAAGACGAAACTAATAAAACAACCTCAGCAACTGTGCTGGATCAGCTCCGGCTGGGTACGAGGTGCTTCCAGCAGGGGGAGGTCAGGACCAGACTCAGGATCACGGACCCAGGAAAGCATCGACTCAATAGAGGTGAGAGAGAGCCCGTGCACTGTTTGGCATTTGAAATGAGAGAATCATTAGCCAATGGAAGATAGAATACTGATGATTAAGAGAGCTATGCAACTTGTAGTCAATACATACAAAATCCTTTGTTTGCTAAAATGTACAACTTGCAGAACGTTTTGCTAGTTGGTGTGCTTGATTTGGGAATACCACTGAGCACCCGCGCCTGCCAGCTCTGTCTCTCTCAGGTGTGTCATTGTTGGCTGGTTGCACACTGGGTAAAGAGGCTGAATTTTGTGGGCAACAAAACCACCCATGTTATTGAATCACATCACATGCAGCTCTGCAGTGGGCAATAATTCCTGAACATCTGTAAAAATACCTGCTGTTGCCAGAAGTCAGAAATACACCCAACATCATAAATCCTAGTGTGTAAAAATCCCAGAGATAAAAGCAGGAATTATGCTACCAAGAAAGCAAACCTATCACCATTGTCTGAAGGTACCTCAGTGCCTTGGAGGCATATGCCCCAGCCAGGAGCTCATACTCATATATCACGGGCCTTTCTCCTTTCTTTCTTTCTGAATTCTGAACAGCAATGACTGGATAATGCTATACAGTTGATCAGTGAATGTGAGCATGTGAAGAGTTTTTGAGAAATAGTAATTTGATTATCTGTACTAAGAGAAAACAATTTTTTATGATATTTAGAATGCTAAGTTTTCCATTTTGGTACTTGAATAATTACGACTAAAATGCTTTCCCAAAGAAGTAACAATACAGCAATTGACTCATAATTCTGAGGGGCTTTTTCTTTGATGATTTTTGTGTAGCAAGTGTGAAGGTGCTCTTTAAGTGATTTGTATTTTGCCTTAGCCTGGAGCTGCTGCATCCCTTATCTCCCATATGGCTTTAAAGACTTGGTTTGTAGCACTGCAGATGTAAAGATGATGTATTTGGTCATTATGTGCTCTATTTGTCCTGGCTCTAATAGTGGCTTTTTCTGGTTCAAGAAAGGCAATGCAAGCAGCATCTGCAGCTTTGAAGCATTTTTGCAGCAGCTTCAATCTTCATAAGTGTGTCAGATTCTTCCAATGAATAAGTACTTCACAGCACTGTTTTCTCCTTGGTGGGTTTGCTTTGTATTTGTTGTGTTCCTTAGGAACAAGTCTGTTACTTTTGTGTGATAGATCATGGTGAGGATTTGTGCCTTTTCCATGTGTCTGTTGGAGTAAGAAATGAGACCCATTAAATATCAGTGTTGATTTCAGTGAGTCTCACTGGTAACAAATACATACATGTGTAATATCCTTGAACTGGCTGTACTGATACATAGACCTTTTTTTTTTAGCTGCAATTTTCCAAGGTGAGCTTGTACATCAAGATATGCTGGAGTTGTCCTTCTCTGAAGAAGGTATCTAGGATTCAGCTCTGCTTCTTTGTCTGATGTGTGAATATGCTACTTAGATAATTAAATTGGACTTCTGTGATGACAGTTGTCGTGTGTAGAAAAAATATTATTTATATAGTAATTGTCTGGGGATGCTTGTAGGTGGTCAGGAAGTGCTGGCATTTCTGGTGGTGCTAGTTAATTCCTGGAAAGAAGTCTTGCTCCTGTAGCTCCCTGCATATTTCAACCTTCATTTGTAGTTCAGAAGCACAGAGTGACCCAGTATGGATGTGGTGTTTTTCCCTTTCCCTGAAGTTTTGTCAGCACTTCACTTTTGAAGCATTTATTAAATCATCTCAATTAGGATGCATTTTTTCATATTACAGGATAAAATCTGTGTATTAAAGCAAAAGTATTTCTGGGAAGCCAGTAATAACTGGCTTTTGTGACCTTTCAGCCCACCAGATGTGCAAACAGTAGAAGTGTAAAGCATTCCAGGATAAATATTTGAAATTAGAATAGTTAGTGTCACTGTGACTAAAACTTAATTTTTTTGTGTGCCTGTAGAGTTTAGGACACTGCAGAATATCCCTGGTACTGCAGAGTGGAGCATAGGCAGTGAGTCATAAATGCTCTCCTGCCTTAACAGTCTTCAGGAGGGAGGGTAATGGAAGTGTGGTGTTCCTGAGTCCTGGCTGCTTTCCAGGGGTTTCAGGCAGAGCAGAGTGGCAGCAGTCACAGTGGCTTTGTGTTGGCAAAGCTTTCATTGATTCCATGGGTCACACCAGCACCTTTTCTGGGATGGCAGACCACTAACTGGTATTAGTGAAGAGTGAGATTTGGTTGCTGTCAGTTTGCTTTTAATATGGGACTCAGTGGGCTCTGGGCATTCCCAAGTTTTGAATTACTGCTCTTGTATTTGACAAGGATGTGCCAGCTTTGCCAGGTAGGAAATTATTAAGATTCCTTTTAGAAAGGAAATTATGAATCCTGGGTTTACATTGACATGGAAACATGCTAAACCAAAGATGGGAACTGTTAAAAAACATCCCACATTCCTCTAATTTCTGCTTCTTATTTCTCTTTTATTTCCAAGAGTAATAAAAAATTACTGTAAAGTTTTTTTTCTGGTTTTTTTTTTTTTTCCTGGCATGATATTGTATAATTTTTCCAAATGCTAGATACGGGCTAATTGGATATTTGCAGATCCACAAGCCACTACCCTTATTGTATTGAAAAAACAGCTCAAAGAGAGCTACTTCAACCTTCTTGCACGATTAAAATACCATTAAATAGATACAGGCCTGTAGGGACAATACTGCAGAGTGTAGGTGTTGTTTCTGTCCTGGTTTTTAGTTGTAGAATGTCACTTTGGTTTTACATCTTAATATGTTCCCATGCTTAGTAATCCAGAGAGAGAAATGTAATTGCATGCAATTTCTGTTTCTCTTGGAGTAGTAGTTCATACTTTGGGGTGTGGGTTTCATGGTGGCTTTTTCTTTTAGGGGAACTCTGAAGTAATTACTCAATTGCAGTGAACTGAATGAAGAGGACAAGTATGGACCTGATGACAAATTCCTCTGTTCTTCACTTTCTGATGTGATGCTTTGAGCGCCCCAATTTCACTAAATCTATTCTACTGGAAGTGGCCATGGCACTTTATCATTTCCAAGGAAGCAAAAGGAGACCAGTGTCCCTGATGGTCAGTGCCAGGCACTTCACTTACCCCTGCTCTTGCCAGGATGCTCCAGCAGGTCCATAGGATGGCTCAATAGAGATGGTGCTGTACAGTGTACACAGCAGTTAGATCAAGGAGAATTGAACTGACAGCTGTGGGCTACCTAGAAAATTCTATTTATAGCTTCTTCATGGTAAAGAATAATGGATTTTTTTTCAAATTTGTGCTTACTGTTTATCATTGTGTGTTACATTCAGGACAGCATAAGGAATCAGAGCTTTTTCTACAGTTCTTTTTGTCTTGCATTATTTTCAGCTTCAAAATTGTGGAGAGAGAGGTCCAGGCAACTGATCCTATACTGGAGCTTCTGTTTGTGGCAGACTTTCACGTGCCATTAGTTGAGGTGACATTTTCCTTTTGATTTGTAAATAAAAATCTTATCCCAATGTTGTGTAACAAAAAGTAGGAGTATTTTAGCTGATGGTGTGAACCTAGAACATTCAGAGTCAGCAGGTTGGTTTTTGCCCCTTTATTTTATGCAGTAAAATCATGATTAGAGCTTTTAAAGGCAACAGTAGTAACTTATGCCACTCTGGAACAGATAATATATTTATATTTGGAAGATTCTTCAAAAAAATTGGTACCTCAAGTCTTTGGCTCTATTCCATTTGATTGAATGTACCATTACTGGAATTTTTCATCATAATTTAGGAGATGAGTCATTTCTGATTAGACAAAGAGCAAAGAATCAATCTATAAAGAAACCCAAGATTTGAAATGACAGTCACAACAGACTAAAATAAGGAAATGTTGGAGACCTGGATATGTAATTCTGTGGCATCTCCATTTAGCATGCTTTTATTTGTCTAGTGAATGAAATGATAAAGAAAACCCTTGAAAATCTATCTCAAATTAATGAAAGGTACTGTCAATATGGTAATAGAATGAATGCTTTAATGAACTATTCTTTAACTGGTTCTCCTTGTATAACCAGCAGTAGTTCACTTAATGCAGTACAATATATGATAGGCTTTTTTCTGCTAGATTCTTTGAACTGTTGACTTTCAGTTTACTTCCCTTGGGACAGTGAGGTGATGGTTGCCCCACCAATATGTAGAGGTGGTAGCAGAAGAAGAGGAAGAAGGCAGCAGAAATGGAGTGACAGCCCTTTTGCTCTGATGCATAGACCATACAAATGTAAAGCCCTTATGGTTTCTTTGATGTAAAAGTCACAGAAAAAGGCCTTATTACTTGTCCTTTATCCTGTTGTGAGGATTTACAGAGCAGCTCATCAACATCAGTGCCATTGTCCTTTCTGTGCAAGGTACAGTTACAATCTACATTCCCTGTTATTGGCCTTGCCAGCAGTCACAAGCCATTCAAAAATCAGTGATTTTTTTCTTTGAAAAGCATCCAACTGAAGTGCCAGCTCCAGTTTGGTGAAGCCCTCCGAGCAGCAGGAGATGGAAGAGGAGAAAGTGAGATATTTGTGATGGACAAATGTATGTAGCTTCCTAAAGGACTTGAGAAAACATGCAAATATTTTAATAAAATGAAACAATATTACGCTTATTTTATATATATATTATACATATATACTGGGTACTTGCATTTGCTTAATGTTTTAAAGTCAAGGGAAGTAGCTGAATATTTGCTATGTACACACAGAAAAATGAAAACTGGGAGTATTTTACTTGATGTTTCTTTCACTTGTACTTTCTTATGGCTCTTCCCCATTTAGAGGACAGGCTGGGTTAATAATTTTATTTGTCTGAGTCAAATTTCAAAGAAAATGTGCAAATAGTTTATAACATATCCTTCTCTTATTATCTTCTGTGCTATATAGTGCTGCAATTGGGAATATTGCAGTCTTGATCTTACACTAAAGTTGCTGGATAATCCTTTTATTGGATTTTTGTCTCCTTTCCAGCTGAAGACATCATTACCTCATCTTAGGAGGACCAGAAAAAAGAACCATCAAGCATTTCATCTAGGAGTTTTTGTTTGTATTTGCTCCTGCTTTATAATTTTGCTGTTTCCTCCTCAATGGAGGAAGGGGATGACTGTGTTAGAAGTAGCATCTCAGGAACATGGTCTGTCCTGTCAGCATTTCAGCATTCAGTTTTGCTATGCTAAAACTAAAGGAGGCCTCGACACAATGTTGATCCTGTGGGTATTTCTGGCTTTGTTCATAAACTGCCTTTCCTCAAGGGTTTACCATCCTTGGTACTGCTGGATTCAGATTCTGTATATGTTCAAATGCCATCTCTCCCAAAATGTTTATGACCACTGAAAACTCACCTCAGATTCCTTTTCCTGCAGCAGTTCATTACCATGCAGATGGCCTTGCATAGATGCTGTAACTCTCTACCTTTTTGCTATGCCACTTCTTAGTACTTTTCAGTTCTCTTTGTCTAATGGATGTGATTAAAGAAGCTGATACCATTAGCAAGCAGAATTAATATTGCTGTGATCTCTGTGACGTCCTTAGCCTATGATTTTTTGGCATGTGAATTAATATAGTGTATGGGAAATATTGGCGCTTGGCTATCATGGGTTCCTATGGGTAACCCTGCAGACTGAAATAGCTTGTTTAAGCAAAAACCAACAACATGAAGTTTGTTAATTAATATAAAAGCTCTTCAGTTTTATATGACTTCCGTTTTGGATTCATTATGACAAGTTAGAAATCATCATCATAAATAATGAAATAGGATTTTTATTTAAACCTCTGCCTGAAAATATGGTCTGGAAAAGCAGGTTTATCTTCTCTATAAGTATGGGCTTGAGAGTTAGCTCCTGCTGTGCTGTTCTCTGGAGGCAGAACTTGACTTAACACCTTGTGCCACAAACAGCATTTTAAATGGGGCAGCAGTTTATTGTGAGAAGAAACAAGTTTTTTGCAAATCACATTGACAAACACAATCTGTTAGTGGTTTGCTTGTGTAAAGAAAAACACTTGGAAAGCAGGCAAAAATAGTTCTAAAAAGACCTAAATAGGCCACAGCAGAGTCATATCCAGCTATAATTTACCAAACATTGACAAAATCTTTTTTGGTTCATCATTGCCATGTGGAGAACTCTGTTGTACATTCTGTTTTTACATCTCTGTGCTGCAGCGGGCAGACTTTATTTATAAACAGTCAATTAGCTCTATCATCTCTAATTTATAGAATATATTACATCAGGGAAATACCCATCTGGAATTTGATACTGTTATTCTAGAAAACATGCAGATGTGAGGGATCTATATACAGTAAATATTCTACAAGTCCTCTCCCTGCTTCTTCAAAGTGGAAATTTGTAGATGCCAGTTTTGACGTAAAAGGTTCCTACAAAAGTCTTTCCAGTCAAGGATGAATAATCTCAGAGATGTTTGCAGTTATTGATCAGTTTTATTTTTGAAATGTACTAGATGCACAGATTTTTAATCTTTAATTGGTCATACTTATCAGATTTTTTTTCCATTGAGGCCTGTGATATAAATGAATGTAACTATTGAGTTATTAGTAATAGCTGCTGTAGCAGAACACATATGTCTGTGTTGGTTTAGTTGTGTGTGTAGCTTTTCAGTGCAAACTAGATAGGTAGTGGAGAGTAAATGGAACAACTGTACCAGACAGTATTCCAGAATGCAGAGGATGAATGTAGGGTACAATGCTCCTGCATTATCAGCTGTGAAACTTTAGGGTGAGGTTGAGGCAGAGGTACCAGAGAAAAAGTGAGATATGTGCAATGCAGAGCCTCTGTGATCTTGCTAGTGGGATTCTATTGCAGCAGTGGAAGCACAAATACCACTGACTTATGTCATTTTGAAACCAGATTTGTGTGAGTATGGGATAAACAGGAAGACATTCTTTTAATGAATGGCATATTTTCAGAAGTTCCTGTACAATAATAGAAAATTATGTGTTTCTTTTTGGTTTGTTGGTTTTAGTTTTTTTTTTCATTTCTCCATTAACACAAACTGAAAATGCTTCACATTGTTTCTAGGAAGCCACTGCCTTACATGGCCCCATTAATACTTTCAGATTGTATAAAAGCTTCTGATGACAAACCTGAGAACTCTTACAATTGTATTCTATTAGATTTTTTTTTTTTTTTAAGACAGAATGCTGCAACCTGCCTGGCTCTGTACTGGGAATGCTTGGCACTTACACAGCCATGTCTCTGGATGTTGTACAAACTATCCTGTGTGTGCAGTGCAGCAAACATTTAATCTCCATGGTTTGAGGCAGTTGGTGCATGCTAATTCAATGGTTTTCTTTGGTGCTTTATCCACTAAAAAATTTTATACCTCTGAAATACTTTTCAGTGTATCTTTTAATTACACACCCATCACAAAAGAAGCAACCATCCTCCTCCTGAGCAGGCTGCCCCAGATGTGAGGAATTACTAAGGAAGGTTGAAATACTGCAGAGTCATACTGACTTCATTGCATCTGCAGTTCCAGTTTGTTTGCAGTTGCTCACTGTTCTAAGTGCAGAGGTCAAATTTATATTTATTTGCTTACTAAACATAGATTGGACAAAATTGGAATTTAGTGTTACTGGTCTGTTGAGGAGGTGAATATTTCATACCCTTATCGTAACTTACATGATACCATGCAGAAAACAGAGGTGCAGCATGGCCGTCTGATGCAGGGATGCCGTGAGGATGTGACAGTCCCTGCTGACATCTGATGCTGGTACTTAATCCTCCTGTCCCTCTGGGGTTTGGAGACTCTTTGAGTGCGGTGGTCTGAGTCTCTGCTTTCCTGGGTGGAAAACAATTGTGCTTTGGTTAAATTTAATTGAGTTAAAAGTACATAGGGATCATTTTGCTATGCTGATTTCTATTTCAGGTATGATAAAATTATACTGTAATTGACAGATTGATAGAAAATTGTTTTGTGGCTGTATATAGCAGAAGAACATCTGGGAATTTACACACAGAGGTGAAACAATCCCAGCATTTCTGCCATATCTGGGACCAATGGTGTTATCCAGAATATGAGGAGAGGGGAGTCCCCTCTGTTCAGGGCAGTGTGGTTGTTTGAAGAAACCACTTTCACTGAATTGCTCATTTTCTTATGTGGTCTTCTGGATAGTTACCATACAGAGGAGAAGACAAACAACTGAAGACAAGTAAATAAATAATATTTAATTTCAACATTTTGCTTTAGAGAAATAGTCCAAGACTTATGAAGTATTTTAATGCTTTTCTGCTTTTTTTCTTTTCTGTAAGAAGTGTGTATATAAAATTTGCATTATGAAAAATTAGCCATAATCCATGTTCCAACAGTCACAATTTCTATAAATTATTATATATAATTATAATTAACTATCCACTGCTATTACCATCTCGTTGATTAAGAGATGATAGTGCTTTCATTGCAACAGTCCAAAAAAAGCATACTTTGAATAATTGCAGTGCCAGAAGAGAAAAACAGTTTCAGATTTTTTAATTTTTTTTTCTTTAATTTAATTCCCTTCCCTAAATTTGTTCCTGCACAGTTCATCTTTCCATGAACTGGAAAGTCAACAGATTTAGGTCATCTCCATTGTCGTATAGTCTCTCTTGGTCAATGTCATGTTATCTCAGCTGCTCTAAAGATTACATTTTCTGAGTCAGTAAAAACCCCATGGAGCTTATGGACTTATTTTGTGAATTTTTAGACCTCCCCATTCATATGAGCATCAGCTGCCCTCTAAAACAGGAAGCACAGAACAGTGGAACAGTCAAGACTTTCTGTTATGCCATTGATGTTCACGAGCATCAGAGGACAAGATGTTATTTTAGATGACCTGAGGTTTTCGATTATTTTTAATTCAGACAGACCTTAAATCTAAATTCATCCCTGATAGACCTTACTTTTATTTGAGTGTATTAGAGAGAGAAACCTTGCATTTCCTGTATGAATTGAGCAAGGTTGCTATTCACTGGTGCTTGTGATCCACCCCATCCCTCTGACCAGTGTGGAGATGGCCAGGCCTGCAGGCGAGCCCTCTCATCTCTCCTGGTTAACATCATCAGTTGTCTGCACTGGAGCAGCAATTCTGTTGACTGCTGGGTTTTGCATCCCTGCCTTGCCGTGCCCTGAGTGCAGCTGAGTCACTGCCTTTGGCCAGTGCTGGATTTGCCTCCTGGCTGTTCCTTTCAGCTGCGGCGGCGTTTGCTGTGAGGTTAATGCACATCAGCCAGCAAAGCGCTGAGTGTTGCTCTCACCGCTGAGCCTCGCTTCTGGCTGCTCAGACTTGCCTAGCAGCTGACCAGCTCTGGGCCCTTGTGCTTGCTCAGGAAAAGAAGGAAGCAATTCTTCTTATTTTCCCCAGTACTAGTCATCTGCTTTCTCTCTCACCTAAAAATAAACTTGGGTTTTTCACCCTCCAGGTTCTGTGGTGCGTATGAGAGCTTGGAGCAGGTTTTGCATTTAGTCTACTTCACTGATACTCTGAGAAGTTCTCCAAAAGGTACCTCTCCAGTGATATTTCCTTCTATAAATGTAAAATATGAAATCCTGACTTTCGCAGATAGAAGAACAATTAACTATTTTATGTGTGGTAACATTTTAGAAAAGATTTTAATTCACCTTATATAATCAAAGGGCTTTAAAAAAACTATTTCATTCATACCAATGTAGTGTAGGTAGAATGAAAAATATGTCAGTACCTGGTAAATATGGCATGATTTGAAAAGTTCTTATATTGGGCTAATGAACTGTTAAATCAAAGTTTCAAGAATTTGAAGCTGAATATAAGATATTGCACATGAGTGATATTTTAAATTAAGAATGCGTGCAAAATTTTAATACCAACAACCATGTATGTTGATAACATTAGGCAATAGTTATTGGCTGACAACATTAGTGAATTAGATGCAAACCTGGAACATGATTTGTCAAAAGCTGAGTTTGTTTTTTACTAATGAAACTAAAGAATTATTCTGAGTCTCTTTAAAGTTGTAGTGAAATTAGGCATTTTGGAATTCTCTCTTGAGATCAGTTTGGGAATTTTACATTTGGACACAAAAGAAAATGTATTAGTTCCTAGTAAATATTCTCGTAAAGCACAATGTCAAAGTGTTGGAAAGAATTGGCAGGCACTTGTCATTTAGGGCTTGAATGGCACTGTTGTGTTGGAGCATTAATGAGGACTTTGAGAGAATTCATTGCAAGCTGCAAACTCTGTATCTTCATAGCTGGCCTGACTCTATACTAAAATTATACTCCTTAAAATGCTTTTGTATAGTACAGCTGACCCAGAGTCAGTGCTGATGTTGCTGGCATGACTTTAAGCCTCTCAATGCAAACTATTTAGCAAGGAAAATTACAAATATTTTGTGGTGAAGTGACAGTGTACCACAGGTTTAGTTGCATTAAAATAAGACATCTTTTGCTTCCTGTTATACCATTCCTTTTTTGTTTAGATGAAGCTGAAGAAAAACTTCCTCATATTTCAGCTCTGGAGAGAGAAATACCAGCTATTGCAAAGTGACAGGGTACAGCCATTTTGTCTTTAAATCCTAATTTTAGATTTCCTTTGTTTATTCCTTTTTTTCTTGTGATTAGAATCCGCAGTCATGGCCTCTCCCATGAAGAGCAGGTTTTTGCAAATGCAGAATATGTTTTAAAAATTTCTAAAGAATTTTTTGCTGTTAGCTGAACTTCTAGGCAGTGCTCTGTGACATTGAAAAGTGGGGCATCTATAGAGCTTGGGTTAGAAATGGAAAGATAAATTCAAAGGATCGTGATTGTGTGCAATTTATGAGAGGACATGAACAAAGAAAACAGTAAAGGGGGCCTGACACGGTCATGAGATGTAAAGGAATAACTGGGTCGATAGGGAGGTAGTCTGTGCTTCATTGTTGCAGGGTGAGGGAGAGGAAGAATATAAAATACTGGAGTGGGGGCAGAGAGATTTATCTTTGGTGGGGATGGGCTTGCAGAACACACAGCAATTGTGGGAATCTGGGGGTGATGCCAGAAAACGGGGTGGGGAAGAATTTGTAGTAAAAAGTTAAGATTTTAATAATATATAGTGGCATGTTAGGGATTTGTGTTTCTACTGCTCTGTTATCCCTACAAATCTTTTGTGCTGGTTATCACAGGTTATTTATATGGCACTTGGGAGATGGAAAGGTTCTTAAGCCCCAAATATCTCACAAGCACCCATTGAGGCTGGCAGGTGTGAACATTGATCATTAGCACAGAATAGTCCTCTTCTCTAGACTGTAAAATTAGTCTGTTTCTCAGTTGGTTGACTGAGCTTTATTTACCCTATTTCAGACTGTATCTCTGTCTGAGTGTCTCAGTCTTATTCTTGGCTGCTGTTGTGCATATTATGGGTTGTTTTGTGTCTAGTAGAGGAAAACTAACTTCATGTCTTGCAAGTGACGCTAATCCAACAGGTCATGCAATAATGCTCATCTATCATTCATTGAAGTGTTAAAAGGCAAGTTGTTTTTAGACGGGTGAAACAGGGTTTTCAGCTGGGCATTAATAATCTTGGTGCTTTCTGCAAGCCACCAAAATGTATGTGCCCTGTCCCAGATTTTGGGAAGTGCAAGTAGAGTATTGCTCAAGGAGAACGTCAGTGTTTGATGTTAGGAGGGAAGGATGGTTGTTTGCCAATTGGCATGTTTGCTAATTTATGGATGTGTAACTGTTAATTGTGGCCAAAGATTTTGTACTTTTTGTCCAATATCCTCTTGAAGCACACCATGTTTGCTACTGTGTCCAATATGATTAATCATCATGTTGATGCCTAGGTTGTTATCAACAAGGACTGCTCTGGGAACTAGGGCAGGTACAACTGGGCTCAAGCAAGCTTTCAGCCCTTCTCTTAATTTACTAAATACAAACCTTTCTGCAGATCTCACTACAACATATTGGTCAATTCTTCAGTTATGCCAGTTTTTCTTTAAACTTAGTCAAGCTTATTAAATATCTTTTAGAAACCTGAGAAAACTGAAGTTTGGTGACTGAAGTGTTGTAAAAACAGTGTATTTGTGCACTAGTAAATTTTGCATTTATAGAGAGCTCTTCTGTGTAGTAGGCAAAAGTTTGACAAAGACTCTTGACTAAGACTTGAGTTTAGACATATTTAAAGGAGAAATAATTTTCATATTCTTAATAATGCAGGAAATAATTTGTATATTCTTAATAATGCAGAAAAATTAATTCTTATATGAATTTTTTTGATTTGTGGTTCGTTTACAGCACTGAAAGCTTTTGCATTGGAGCTGGATGATTTGCTATGTTGTATGGTTTATTTCAAACAGGAGATAAGCTGGAAAATTCCTGTGGTCCTTTTTATGTTTTATGACTCCATTATTCTATTCTGGTTTTATAATCTATGTATGTATAAAAATCAATACATATTAGCAGTCATGTTCTGTCTTTCATATGTTTGGGAGACCAATGACTGATGGAAAACATGCAGCTTTTCAATGATTGGAATATTCTAGAACTACTCAGAAATTTCCTTCTGTGCCAAGTGCCTTAGGGCACTGCTGTCCTCGTATTAGTTCATGCTTTGTGCACAGGCAAAAGCAAATCAGTGTGGTGTGATTTCAGCTGAAATTATTAGCAATGTTAGAAGTAGAGAGTTTCTTCTATGACAAATAAATGTTACTTTTGAGTAAGCTGTTGTTTTGGTCAGTGAAGCTGAATGTTGATTTATTAGTATTCCAATGGTAGGAAGAATTAAGCATGTCTAGCAATTGATGTGTGCAGGACTTAGTATGAGGATAGGCAATATCATGTGTTTCCCTCATGGAAGAGAGTCAAGGGATAACCAGCTGGGCATTAGCAGAAAAGGGATTTTTTGTTGTTGTGGTTTTTTTTTGTCTTTGATTTGCTCTGTCAGGAAACTACTTTACAGCAACTGCCTGTTTTTGTTTTCGGTTTAATTTCAGTCAACGTCTTAAATTTTGCAGGAACTTCAAAAGTGATTATTCCATCTCAGGCTCTTTTCAGCCATGTCTGTGATTCCTAATGTATTTGTCAAGTGTTCAAGACATTTTTGGTATTTTTTTGCCATTAACATTAATTCCCTATTTTTCTTTTCTGACTTTCTAATGAAAAGATCTCTGAGTGAGGCACAGAGAACTTTGTGTAGTAATGAGATAAAAAGAATTACTTTGTGATGTGCTCCTGCTCTTCCATGGAAAGTTAGGTTTTAATATGTGTGTCAGTAAGAAAAACAAATATCATTTTTTCAGAATGTCTCTTTCTCTACACTTGAAGAACATTTAACATTGTTCCAGACAAAAGATCAGACTTAATAAATGCCTAGTGACAGATGAGGATAAAATTGGAAAACCTGAAGTGGAAAGATAATTGGGCTGCACCAGAGGTACAATTAAGAAAAAAAAAAATATTCCTTATATTTTTTCACTCTTTTTCTGTGTTGCTTTGGTTTTTTTCTGGGTTGGTTGGTTTCAGTTGTGGAAAGGGAGAGGCTGCATTACAGTCTAATGTGAACTCTTGCCATGGAATGGGTCATTAGGCTGCCCAGAATGAATTTCTTCTTCCAAATCAGCAGTGATGACTGAGCTTTGGAATATATTTAACAAACCCCCAGACCTTGAAAATTGTGGTCTGGATCTGAAAATATCTTCTCATACCTCTACACAAATACCCATTGTAAGCCTCAGCCTATTTTATCAGTATTAATTATCTTCACCTTTATAAATCTGTGCTTTCTTTCTAACCTGCATATATTTATCTCCCCTTTTCCCCCTAAGATTTTTCTATCCCTTTGAGAGGAATTCTAACAATAAATTCCTTCCCCCCATATAGTGGGCTATAGATTGTCATCCTCTGACAATTCAATCTTCTATTTGACAAACTAAATAGATTGACCTCTATAAATCTTTTATTAGTAGTGATGTTTTTCAATCTTGTGGTCATGCTTACGGTTCTCTCTTGAACTCATTTGTGAATGTCTTTGCCATGCTGACAGCAGAACTGGATGCAGTGATTTAGTAGCAGTCACAGAGGCAATACAGCCTCCCTGTTCCTTCTCAATATTTCCCAGATTACCTATAAGCCATTAACTACATTATCCTGTGCAGCTGGGATCTCCTTATTATTTTTCAAGCTAATTACTTCTAGGAATAAAACTGCATTCTGATTTTTGATCCTGGATGTGATCTTCCACGTAGCACCCCAAAAACCTTGGTTGGTGAAGCTCTGACCAGTCTGCTGGTTTTGTGTCTCCTCTCTCTGTTCTCTATGACCTGATCAAAATCCATCAATTCTATCCTTTTATTCCTTCCAATAAAAACATTGAGTTTATATTAAGACAGCACTGATTTTTTTTTAAACTTCCTACGGACATTTGATGATAATGTTCAAGATCACTAAAATAGGAAGCTCTTAATTTGCTGTGAATCGAATTTTTACTGGTAGTTTTGAAACATATAGCTAAAATGTAATGTTTTTGTGGTAGTAGAAATAAAACATGCAGAGAAATAATAGATAACTTAATAAATGAAGGGCAGAAAAATGAAGCCGGACAATATGGATTTCAAGGGTCACAAGAAACTTGTGACCTCCTGTGCTCTGAACGATTAGTACAATTTTTGTGAAAATATTTTATAGCTTTTTTATAAAGGAAATTAGTTTCTCTGCTTAGATTGCTGTTCAGTTGAAATTTTATTAAAAACCTGCTGAAGTGTCTTGAGGGTTCTAATCTATTTTTCTTTTGTCCATGTTACTGAGTGGTGAAGAAAGAAATAGTTAGTAAAATAAGGAAAAAAAGGGTTTATGATTTTTATTTTTTAAGAGTTTGTTGAAAATTGTGAGGGTTTTTCCAATGGGAAAAACAAAGGACGCATGAAAATGTTTTATTCTTTAAAGCACTTACTGAGTTTTGATTAATTTTTTTTAAATTGAAAAATTCTCTGAAAAATTCTGGATGGAAATGAAAAATTCCCCATCAGTATTTTCAGTTTTAAAAAAGGGATGTTATAGCATGTACTGCATTCTTCTTCTTTGGTTTTTCTTTTGAAAAATATATCCTAGATGTAAGTTAGTCCAGAAAGGATGATAACATCCACCAGTTAGTTTTTCCTGTTTAATGTTAAACTGGCATAGGTTGCACATTTGTGTTTATTTGTGTGTATTTGTGAATCTGTGTAGCACTGAACCCTCTGCTCTCAGCAGTCTGTTCCAGACGCACGTGACAGAGGCTGATAATGCTGACTCTGTGCTATGCAAAACATTTCTGTGCCAGACTGATCAATAGTGCTCCATTACTGCAACAGCCTGAGGAGCAACAAAGATTTCCTGATGAAAATCCTACGATCACATCAGCTGCTGAGGCACTCCTCAGAGGCTGCAGATGGGTTGAGGGTTTGTTTTGAAATTGTCATCTAAACCGGAGGTTTGGACATACTGGGACTCCACTAATTGCCATGAATGCTTCAGGGCCCCTGCAAGGGCAGGAAACCCTGCTTAATCGTGTAGGCAAGCAGAAAATAGAAAAGACAGATGTTGTGCTGTCCTCTTCTTGTCTGAATCTGATTATCTGGTTTTTGACCTCATCAGTCTGTTTGATGAAGTCTGTCACAATTGTGTGAGATACAGAGATACATGCCCATGCAAGTAATTTTCTTAATACTGTTATAGTCTTTATATTATTGAGATATGCTTGGGCTAGCCGCTCAGGGAAAAAAATTATAACTCAGAGTTAAAGAAATTATACCAAGTGTTGGGGCACACAACCTTCTGTTAAGGATGACATGAAATAATGTCATCCTTTCTCAATCTTTGTTGGCACAGCTGTCTCCTGTGGAATATGCTCTGTATGATGTAGGATTACATACAGAAGTAGACCTTAAAAGCTAAAAACCTACAAGATTTTCTTACCTGCATACTGTCCCCCTCAAAAAACAAACAAACCAAAACACCCCAAAACCACAAAATGAAAACCACCCCTTAACCTGAGCACCAGAACAAAGCCTAAGGACTTATTAAATACAGTGGTTTTTTTACACTTGGTTGCTCATTTGGGAAACACCATGTTAATTTATTTTAATTTCCTTCATAATTCTTCCAACAAATGCTTGTCATGGGAGGTTGTGAAATGTAGGGCTGTAAAAGATGACATCTATGAAAACCTTTATTCCATTACTTTCACTGCATACCTGACTATCAATCAGTCAAGGAGAAGTGGTATCCTAATTAAGAATAGTGGTACTTTAGACTTTGCTCTTATTGACATAAACATTGTGTCTTAGCCAATTAACTATTTAGTCTTGAAAGAGTTTGCATGTAAAATAGGTAAGTGCTGTTCTTGTCTGTCATCATATGAAATAAGACACAAAAACCCCTGGGTTTGTTATCAGTTGAGTTTAGTGGCTGCATTGCTACTGTCTATGTCTGGTTATGTATTTAGCTAAATTAGCAAACAGCAATCAGTGAGGTGAAGGAGATGAGTGCCCACATCCAAGCACACAGCAAGCATGAGATAGCAGAGCTGTGCTGAAGCCCAGCTGTGAGGTGATGTAGGAGAAAGGCTGAGAGTGATCACCCTGCAGCAGAGACACTGCTGATCACACCGTGATCTCAGGCAGACCATCAGCCCTGCTGCTGACTGTTTGCTCACCATCATTTGCCATTTCCATCATTACATTTGGAAAAGACCTGTCAGATCATAGAATGAAAACACAACTTAATACTGCCAGGTTTATCACTAAACCAAGTCACCAAGTACTGCAGCTACGTGTCTTTTAAATACCTTCAGGGATGGTGACTGGGCTGCTTCTCTGGACAGCCTCCATGTCCTTCTTTTGGTGAGAGACCCAAATTTGGACAGAGGACTTGAGGTTTGGCCGCACCAGTGCTGAGTACAGGGGGACAATCACTGTACTGACTGTGCTGGCCATTCCTGATCCAGGCCAGGATGCCACTGGCCTTCCTGGCCACCTGGGCACACCCTGGCTTGTGTTCAGCTGGCTGCTGACCGACACCCCCAGGCCCTTTCCCCGCTGCTTATTTCCAAGCCCGTAGCATTGCATGGGGTTAAAGGTCTTTAGACATGATCTTACAGATATTTCCAACCTAAATGATTCTGTGATCATGGAAATTGAAAATTGTGCTAAGTGCAGGAGTTTGGTCTATATCAGAGCTCCTTTCCAGGGCAATGCTGCATGAGACTCATTTCCTAGCTAACAGGCAGGATCTAGAGCCTCTTGAATAAGGGATAGAGAATGATTTGTGGCAGTATTTAGGCACTGTGTGCATTGCTGTATATAATATCTGATTGAGACTTTGCATATGCCAGTGTTGTTATGAATGTCTGAGAATAGACATGTACATTTGTTATCCAAACCTTCAGTAGGCAGTTCTTCAGAGTACCTGAAAAGAGCAATGGTAATACAGTCATATGAATTCTAATATCTTCTGCCTTAAAAATCATTTAGTACTATCTAGATTTCCCATTTTTCATACAACACCTCATTTATTCCAACTTACAAATATTGGACCTCAAAATAAATAATGAGTGTCTCCCTTAGATTGAGTGTTGTTTTGCTATCTTTGAATCAGTTATTTAAAATCTATTTATTAATTAATTTATTAATTATTTAATAAGTTATTTAAAATTCACTGCTCAGAGGTCTGCAAACAAAACTTCAAATGAATTGGTGAAAACCTTTTCTTAAGAAGTTAATACTTTGCTAAGTAATGTGGCTTATTCTCAAATAGTGTATGTAAAGAGATTAGTTCTCTTGTTTGTTATAAAAGAAAAACAACAAACTGCTTATTTCCCACAAGTGGTTATTAAATCATCACATCGTTGCTACTGCATTGAGAAGTTTTATTTCCATCCTATTTTTGTGTTTGCAGCATTAATGTACTGTAACAAGGGCAGGTTATGATTTTCCTGCATGGAAGGTCAGGAGTGAAGAGGGAGAGAGGCAGCTGCATATTGCTCATTGTGTGAGAGCAAAGTTGGCCTTCAGGGAGTGCTCAAATATTGAATGGCTGTGTGACACAGCACCACACAAAACATCTTCCTTCCCCAGCGAAAAGCAGCCCCTGATGAGTTTGAATGTTTTCCTTGAATGAATGCCAGTGACAGTTGCATACTTATGTCTCATTTATGTCTAAAGATTCATCTCTGTGCTCTAAATTGTCTTCTCAAATTACTCCACTATCACAAGAGATATTAAACACTGAAGTATTCTGGGCACTCGTGCAGCAAAGACTCAATCAGAGTGAGGAGCAACATAACATTAATCACAGAAGTCTGTTATTTGAGTCCAGACTTCATTTTGAGTTACAGATTGAAAACTTTCATTTATCTTTTATATGACATGCATTTATTTAGCACTCTGGATTGATACAATTTACGTATCTGTACTTTTTCATCATTTCTGCTAATAGCTTTTTCACAAACCATGCTGCAGTTGATGCAGTGGTCCAGGCTTGGTGGAACATTTTTAAATTATGGGACAGGACAGAGATTTCCTATTTGGTGTCACTGGACTTGCCATACAGTGATGACTTGTAAAGCATGATAGCCAAACATTCCTACCTTTAATTTGCTTATACTCAATTCCACATGCTGCTTTTCTGCTCTGTGTCACCCAATTGTGCAGTTTATACAGCTTGTGTTTCCAAGTCTTTGCCCAGTTTACTCCCTGGTACGCTGTCTCCTGTCATTCAAATTTTTTTTTCTCCCCAGTAAAAATAACCTTTCTTCATTTCATTACTCCCTTCTCCCTTTTGTTTTTTAAATTTTAGCAAGTAGCAAAAATATAATCAATTTTAAAATGAAATTTCAAATAATGACAATCTGTGCAACCTCAGGTACAATGTGGTTTGTTCATTGAAGAAAATGACTAGTAATGAATTTTTATACAGAGATTCAGTGTCTCCTTCAGTGTTTCGACATTACTAAGCAGTTCAATATACAAAATTCCAGGAAATACTTTAAAAGATGTAAATCAATCATTGTAACCCAAGACAAGAGGCAATGAGAAATAGCTAAGCAGGTTTCAGTGATTCCTTATTTTTCAAGGTATTTAGTAGTATTAATATAAAAATAATCACATTACACAGCTTGGCACTGGATTGGTCATTATTTTAATGCATTTGAAATAATTTTGTTTCATATGATAGACAGCAGGACTTTGGGATTAGCAAAATATCTCTAGTTTAAAAATCAGTGGTTTCCAATGTGAAAAATAAAGTGTCATTTTCCTTTGTTTATTTAGACAGAAAAAGACAGTAACCCTTTGAGGACAGAAAAGAAGAATGAAGGTTTTTTTAGATGTGTTTAGTGCTTGATTTAAGATGCCAGAGGGTGGGGGGGGGAGGAAGTATCAAACCACACCACTAATGAACTGAGAATAAATGAGATTTAAAAAAAACTAGGATAGTTTTTTTAGGATAGTATAGGAAAAAATATTCAGATCTTAGTTGAAGTAGAGAAAGGATGAAGAATGGGGAATCTGTAGCTTTTTGACTCCCATCACCTTAAATAACAAATAAGTAAAGAACTTTAAAAAACAATGTACTGCAGAACCAGTATATAATTACCATGTTTTAAATTCCAAATTAGTTGAGATGCCAACAAAAGAAAGTTGAGGACAAAACTCTCAGCTGGGCCACTGAAACTTTTGAATGGCCAAAATCTCTCTGCAGTGTTTGCTTTTTGCATTCCAGGCTCTGTCTCTTCTTGTGTGCTGGAAGCAGTGAATGATCCCTGCCTTGGGAACTCATGGCAAAGCAGCTTTCAAGCAGGCCAATGCCCTGTGACATTTTCTGGTCCTGAACTGACAGGTGGTTCTGAGCAGCTCATGGGTGATTTAACTGGGGTGTGCAAAATGCAGCCTACAAGTTGATATTACTTGGATATGCAGCAATTAATAACCAACAGCCACTACTGTTACCCTTGCCTCTGCCATTATTCTTTTTCTGATTGATTCCCGATGAAATTGATTAAAGTACTTCCATGTAGAGGATACAGTTGCTGTGAAGTAAAGGGATAATAAAATTTGCCTTATACTTGTCAGGAAAGAGTATCAGAACAAATGCATGATTACCAGGAGGAGGTCATCCCCACTCACCCAAAACCCATCATCGTAGTTTTTGAATGTGTTTTTAGATTTTCTGTTACTCTCTAGACACATACTGCCATGTTCAGGGCCTCTGTTCCCATTGAAATCAGCAGCAAAATTGCCAGTGACTGATGGAAAAACCCCGTTAAAAATGTTTCAAAAGCATAATTTTCATTTTGGTAAACTCAATTTGTTGGCCAAAAATTAGATTTCTGATTGCTTGCTTCAATCATAGTTAGAGAGACTGGCATCTCTTTATGTCAGTTCCACTAGATTTATTCCTTCTAACATGCTCTAAAAAAGATCTATTGCTCACATTTTAAGCAAAAATTGGAAGATAGACCCTTAGCAATATAGAAAGACTCCAAATTCAGCGTTCAAGAACAATAAGAAAGAGCTCTGTTCTAAGTTTTGCTAATTTGCATAATATTATTTATTTTACTTTGCTTACAAGTAATGTTTTCTCAAATATTCCAGTTGTCTTTTTTTGATTTTTTAACCCTGAACTGCACTGTTCTTAATCAGAAATTTCTATGTGTAAGTAATAGTGGTTTAGTATTGAAGCTATTTTTGCTGTGAAATAGGGCAAGAAGAAATGTTTACTTCTTTTCTTTTATTTGTGAAGGGGGTGGTTTAGTATTTTTGGCGGTTTTTTTTGTTTTGTTGTGGTCACAAGTCAGTGTGGTTTGAACAAGTTGCTGGTTAGGTTCAGCTTTTAGTGCTTGGAGACCACAACAGAACCAGTGTGGAGCTTGGCTCAGGTGTAAGCCACTACTTTTATTTAATACCTTTCAAAAGAAAAAGCCCATGCTCGACAGAATCCCAAACTTGGCAGCTATTTACAGACCAGTTTTTCTTGGTACTGCTTGCTAGCATTGTGGTTGCTTCTTACAACAGCATTTACTGCTTCAAGAGCCCTCAGAACACGCTTGAAGTGCCAGACCACTGTCCTTCTGTGCTATTACTAAATATAAATTTTTCCACTTGAGTCAACTGAGTGAAGATCAGATGTTTTAAAAAGGGTTTGATTTTTATTTCCCCGAAGGCTGCTCTGCTAAAAAAAATTCAGTGACCTCATAGCTGAAAGTGACTGCAGATTTCCTATTAAATAACTGCACAGCTCTGTGAACTAGGATTATATTTTTGTTCTAATTTTTGTCATTTCAATTTTTATTTAAATGAAAATTGCATAGACCTTGAGATATCCCTGTTGGTACACCTCTTTGACTGAAATTTCCCCAATGCATTTGTAGGATATGAAAATGCTGTTAAACTAGACCAGCAGTCCCTTGGTATGCTAGGATAAAAGGAAAAGCCTTTCTTTGGATTCATCTTCATTAGGTTTTCCCTCTGAAGTTCTGAAACAAATGTGCTGTGCAGCTTGTTTCTTTCTTCCTGCAAATTCTAGTCTTGTTGTAGCTGGCTTTGGCATAACCAATCTTCTTAGGCTTCTTCTAGCAGGAACTTGTCATCCTGAAAAGAACACAGAATTCACCAAGATGTTCAGGGAATGTGGGCAGCCTTTGCTGTTGGAACAGCCATGTCCTCCCACTCGTGTCACTGGGATGCTGTGTGGCCTCTGTGGGTAATATCTGGGTTTGTAATTCTGTGGGAGACTCCTTGGTGGGGATTGAAACTCATTCATAAGATATGGAAGATATTCATACTTGCAACTTACTGGTAACTAGTAAACTGAAGTCATTCTACTCTCCCTTACTACAGCAAACAGAAAAGGTTTTGAGTAATCACAGATCTTGGCTCCAGCAGGAGCATTTTTCTTAGGGTGCCGTATTCAGAAGCTGGGGACAGTATGTAAATCATTATTTAGCTGCCTCTGTGTGGGTATCTGGGCTCAGGATGATACTCCTCCATGTTTATCTCTTGTGTCTGGAGAAGCTAGAGCTTTGTCTTCACTATGGCATCATTTCTTGAGTGTGCAGTCATGTCTGAGTGTTAATGTATGTTTGTCCTGGTCTGATTTAACATGGTGCAGGGCAGCACCTTTCTCCACACCCATCTGCAGCTAGCTGTGCTCTGCTGACCCTTGGTGTGCTGTCAGCACAGTGAATGTGGAAGGGCACTATTTCAAAATTAGGAGGGCAGTGGAGAAGATATGTCATCTGCCTGAAGCTAACATCTCATTCAGGGAACAATTTTATCCAAGGTTAATGGAAGATCAGACTCTGTATCAGGCAGCTGAAGCAAAATCACGGTGATCTGTTAAATGTGGAGAAGGGTAGCTCCATTCCTGAGCTGTCATGGTGCACCTGCAGCATTTTGATAGGGTTTGACAGGTAGTGTTTGACAATTTATTGACACAAATATCCTCTGTGCTACTTTAAGTGTCTGCTTTTGTGTTTGTGGGTGGAAATAAAAGGTTTGGGTGGAGAGAAGTGAGAGACATTTCCTGCGATTTGTAAAGCAGTGGTGTACCAGCAGTGGCTGAGTAAACAGGAAAGGGAACACCCCCTGCACTGGTGTGGGTGAGCCCTGGCCACAGCCAAAGGACCCCAGCCACACACTCCCCCTGCCTCAGTGAAGCCTTGGGTTCTGCAGGTGAGGGCACACCTTTGAGAGAGGCACCTGCTTTTTCAAATATGTGGGCACCTGCTTTTTAAAATAGTTCTTGATCTAACTGCAGGATTTTTACAAGGTACTGATTATAATGGGGTGTTCAGTGGTATCTGTGCTATAGGGAAGGGAAGTCCCAAGGAGTTACTTGATAATGTCATGATATTAGGCAGGATAATACCCCCTTATCAAGGGTTTGTAAACTTTGCCTGAGAATTGCTGTAAATTACTTAAGCCTTTCCTTCGGGTTTTTTAAAGTAATACCACTTCAACGACTTCTGGTTGTTATTTTTAAATAATACCACTTCTGCATTCTCTTCTGTGAGAATGCAGAACAATGCATTTGTATTTGTGCTGGATAGTTGTTGGGAAGGGGAGTAAATGACTGAGAGATGTGTTGTGTTAAATAGTTAACAGATTTCTTTGCTGCAGGGCTACTTTGGAGCGAGGGGATGTTCATCCACTCTTTCTCTCCCATTTTTCTTTATTAAGGTGGAGTTCAGCTGAGACTGACTTCTTTTTTGGCTGTCCATAAACTGTGAAACAGAAGGATGCAGAAGACTATCCCCTGCATTTTTGCCCATGAGCGATAAGAGCACAAGATCATCAATACAATTCTGCTGCAAAGATGAGTTCAGAGGAGAAGAGTATATCTCCAGCTCACAAAACATCCACTCCATCACATAGAAGTGCCTCCTCCTCATCATCGTCACAGAGAGACAGGAGGCAGGTAAGTAAATACTCCAGTTGTTGGTACCATCTGGTGGGATGATAGATTTACTCCTGTAATGTGGCTGTTCTTGTTAGCTCTAGATTTGCTTGCTTATAGCATTGGATGATAGCACTGCAGCCAAAAATTGTTGATTTTTTGAATTTACATTTTCGATTTCCTAAAGTGGCTTGAAAAAGATTTAGAAGCAGCAAGGGCACTGGTGTACAGCATTGGAACAGGAAGTATATAATCTCATGGACAAGTAGGAAACATGCTCTGGAGTCTTTTGGGAAGTAGTTTCTTTGGCAGCATGAGCCTGCAGTTGCTTAAAGTCGTCCTGTGTCATCTGTGAATATCACTTTTTGTAAATCCAATAACAGAGATAAATTATTGTTTTAGAAAGTGGTAATTCAGTTTAAATACCATATTGTTCATCCTTTCTGTAAGCACTTAACATTTTAAATATTATTTGTTTCACTACAAATTAACACTGATTGTACTACCTCATAGAGTACTAACCCAGTTATGTTAGACTTCCATTTTTAGTAGACTCTTGTTTGTGTTGATGAAATTCTCCAGGATCTCTTTGAGATGAAGACTGTATTAATTCCCCTCATGGCAATTTGAGCTTTCCTGTGGGGTTTTTTTTGAGGGCTGGGTGTACAGTGTGGCCATGTGATTGGTGGGAGCACTTCAGCAAATATCAGAGCTGTGTATTAGATTTCAGATAAGTTCTTACACACATATTTTACAAATGCAAAGGTTGATACAGAAAAATTGGTTTAGACCAGAAACATATTTTAAAAGTGTGATCCATGAAAGAGGCAAATAATTTAAAAAAATTCAAATAAAAATCATTGGCTTAGGAATATTTTCCCAGCTACTTGTATGGCAGCTCTGATACTGTTTTCTCAGCTGCTGCTGAGGAAGTTTCTTCCCTTACCTCTTAAGAAAACTTTGAAACTCAAGAGTTTTTAATGAAAACTGTAAAATTTACAGGTTTGAATGTAGATAGTCTCACCACAGGGTACTTTTTAAACTTTAAATCAGGAGAAGAATTCTGATGTATGCTCAATAACAGGCAGGAAATGTGTGTGCATTTTTTTAATAATTTCTATTGCTTAAGAAGGTCCAAAAAGTATTTTCTCACAGGTGATAAATATTTTCCCTTTTGCAGTGCACAGAACTTTGGATAGCTGTAGTTAGTTAAATCTTGGTTAGGATATAACCTTATAATTTTTCATTAGTTCCATCTGGAGCAAGAATTTTGATATCATTTCTTTAAAGCATCTGTGTATTTTATCTCCCACATTTAAGCCCAAAGAAGGTAAATGCAAGACTGGCAGGAGCTGCTGGTCTCAGCTAAGAGCATATTCTCTGAGTTTTCTTTGTAATTAGTTCGACCCAACTATGCAATTAGGAATAAAAAAAAAAAAAAAGCCAAACCAAAAACCTCTTGTGAATACATTTTACCATAAATCTGATGGCTACCACATCTGTTACCATAGCAACAGTACAGTGCAAGGTATACCTGTCATCATAATGAAATGGATGCTTAAATTTAGTCCATATTTGATCACGGAAATGTGAAGCATGATTTTAAAATAATGCTGCAAAGGTTGATGGTGTGATGCATCCAGAGGATCCCATAAAGTGTGATGATGCTTAGTGAGTACTTAGGCATGTAAATGTGGACTGGAAGGGCTACTCTGAGGCGTTTGTTTTTTGCCTCAGTTCTCTCAGTGTTAAAGCAGGAGAATGAATGGGTGAGCAATTTCTTCTGCAGAAAGAAACAGAGCTGCAGCAGAAATGGACTGCAGTGGTGCTGTACCCAGGGCAAGGAGCATGCACACTTCCTCTCTGCATGTACACACAGTAAAACATCCATTTCATCCCACCACCAACTGTAACAACTGTATTTTAAATTTCTTTCCTTGCTTATAGTATTGTTTTTATGTATATTGGTTTTTATGTATATTAGTTTTCATTGCCCTTTTGCCCAAACAGAGTGATGGCTAGGGGTTAGGGGATTTTGGTTCAGTGGCTGTTGGATTTTACTTTGAAAACGCTTTAAAACTCTGTCGTGCTGCCTCCTTGGACTCTTCAGAGCAGCTAGTGGAAAAGCACCCTTCCTAAATTGGTAATATAAATGAATATGGAAAGTGATGTGACTGGATGAAGTGCCAATGTAGCTTTTATTGTCATATGTGAGGATAACACTGGATATTTCTGGATGGTTAATGACTGAAACCTTCTCATCATATAATTCTTGTCAAAGTCAGACCAGCAATTAAGGAACAGTTTCCCAATAAATTATGATACAGGAGGCTGAATGAGTATGAACATGACTATGATAAATCATTTTAGGGAGAGTGGAAAGTGTCATGCTGTATATAATGCTGGCATTTTAATGTATCTGTTTTATGTGTACAATATACATGACCTAAGAGAATTAGCAGTCAGCAAAAGTTTTGACATTGCTTATTTGCAGACTCAATGACTAATAATTAAGCCAACAATAACTAAAAAAAACTGATTTCAGATTTTTCTTACTAATTTTCATTAAAGTGTGTTTAATTTGGATGATTAGATGGTAGAAGACCCAGAAAGGACCCGTTTTGTTTAACCCCTGAGTTGGACAGGGTGCAAGGCAGCTGTGATACCCTTGATAAGGAGTACTTCAGAAGGGAGAAGCAACAGATTTCCTGCTGTGGAACTGTTGCAGAGCATGAAACCTGTCACTTCCACTGTGAATAAGAGTTTTGTACAAAAGGTAGCATAAAAAGTTAAATTCTGATGGCCTTTTTGTGGGCCATATTGGCAAGGTAGATTCTTGTGTTTCATCCCTGAGGAAGCTCTGAAAAGTCTGGCTTTATATTGCTGCACAGCAACATGGAGGAAAACTAACAACTCTTAGAAGTACAGCTGACTATGATAAAATCATATGATGTATATTCAGTTTTATAGGTTTAAGTTCTTTATGAACATTCCGTATTTTATTTATTGACCAAGTATGCAGCTCATGAGGCATGCTGTAATACATTATATATTCTCTGCAATGTGTGGGTTGTAATATTGTGCTGAGAAGAAAGAAGTAAATACATCATAGGGTTAATAATGTGCAGTTTGGCAAATTGGAGCCTGACCTCAGGCTAATAAGCAGAGGGGGTGATACAGGAGAACAATAATATTGAAACTGTGAACAGTTGACTTTTCTGACCATCACCTAAAGGCTAGCTAATACATAATGTAAAAATGGATATAGCAATGTTTTATCTTTTAAGTGTGAGTTCTCTTCTAACATCTTAACTTTCCTTTTGGCCTTCTATGGGGGAGATCACCATTCTCTCACTCTTTTTGTGTTTTTCTTTACCAGTTTGCTTTTTCAACAAATCCTTGGTTCTTTTCCTACACAGCAATCTCAAAAGAAGAAAAGCTTTTAGTCCTATTGCATTTAGCCTTGTGTTGTCACCTCTTCACCTGGAGAGATTTCATATTTCAAACAACTGTTGTCTTGTAGCCATATGTAAAGAGTGAAAGGTGGGAGCTTTGAAGGAAGAGGAAAAAAGATTTTCCAGAGCAAAGATCTGCTTTTCAGGTTTTAATATGGCTTGTTGTTTGTTTTTTTTTTTCCCTTCTGCACAAGCAGTATTGACTAATAGAAGGGGTGTACCCAAGGGATTCACAAAACACTTGAGTTTGGGCTGAAAATGTTTACCTGGCCATGAAATTTAAAAGCAGAGCTTGTTTCCAAGGCTCTGGTCTTGCCTAAAGGTCTGCACTGGAAAATGCCTACTTAGGTTTTTGCAACCACTGTATTTTAATTGTCAAAGTGGTCTCCTGAAAGTGGTATTTCCTAAGGTGGATATCAGCATTTTGGAGATGCTTAGACAGTGCTGCTCATGCAAGATTGCAATGTGACATAACCTAATGTATTCCATGTGGAAGAGACGTCTGAGCACATTTATGTACCTTTTATTCTGAAAGTGGGCAGCAGCTACATGCTTGCTCATGGCTGTCAGCCTGATGTGACATCTGGGAAAAATATTCTTGTTGGTTACCTGTGATTTCCACTTGTTCCTGTCTCTCTGTGACTTCAAAAAGAGAAAGGCAAGGCTGGACAGTCTGGTAGACACAGTACAGACCTGAGAACGTGCAGCCATACTAATAGCTTTGCTCTGTAGCACAGCATAGACTTTGAGAAGCCTTTTTATTTTGCAGTAGTTTGTGAGGATTATTTTAATAATAATTATTAATCTTTCTGAGAGTTTCAAGCTAAAGAGGCTACTAAATGCCAAGTGCTGTTGTTACAGTGATGTAATTCTCTTTTGCTCGCTTTCCTAATTAACTCCCTTTGCATAAAACTATTGAAGCAGGATTACAGCAGGAAGTGTTGAGTACTTTAAAGGCAACAACTCACTGGAGCAAGCAAATGTTCTGAGGGAGCCAAAGAATGAAATGGCAAAATTGTTAACAAAAACATGCAATTATTCTTTAAATTGATTAGTTGCTGCTGCTCTACAACATTTTTTTTTCCTGTGCCCTTGGTAGAGTGTGAAAATTTTCCTTAGGTTTGGAAGGTAGTGGGTCTTCAGTGCCTGACAAAATGTCTGAAGCAGTGTAACTTTTCAAGCTGTACAATATTCATGTGAATGTTATGTTACATTCAGTGCCACAGCACCTTTTAAAAACAAAATCATAAATTTCAGACCAGTAAGATTTTTATCATTTCAGTGGTAAGATTGATGAGTGAACTAGACTACACACAATCAGAAGCTGGCTGAACTTAGACAGTGAAGCTCTCTGGACTACAGGTTTATCTGGGGATGAGATAGGAACCCCTGCAAGTGAGACTGGGAGGGAATAGGCACAGGTTGATCCCAGGGGTGAGGCAGACCCCCAGGTACTGATGCTGATGGATGAGACATTCTGCAGTGCTGGGAATCCTTGTGGGAAGGTGCATTGGAAGGATGAGACTTTGTGCAGTGCTGGGAATCCTTGTGGGAAGGTGCATTGGAAGGATGAGACATTCTGCAGTGCTGGGAATCCTTGTGGGAAGGTGCATTGGAAGGATGAGACTTTGTGCAGTGCTGGGAATCCTTGAGGGAAGGCTGCTGGCATGCAGTGGCAGAGCACGTGCCCGGGATCCCAGTAGAGCTGGGTGCGTCAGGCTGGCTGTGTGTGTGTGAAGGTAGCCTGCAGGCACACAGCAGATGTCCTTCATGTTGTGCCTGTCTTTCTGCCTGGAATTTACCTGAGAGCTAGACAGCAAACAGAAGAAGTACATCTGTCCATGTGCTCCTGCCTTTGGTGGTACTGTAGTGGTGTAGAGACAAGATCCAGAGCACGGACCTGGAGATTAATAGATGGAGATGCTGCCTCTTCACAAGAAAGACTTGGCCTTAAAGCTTTGAAGAAATAAAATGGTCTGGAGCAGTCAAGGAGAGGCAGTGACAGCATTCATACCAGGCTGTCCCAGGGGGCTCAGTGTACACTGAATTCTCTGAGCTTCATAAACACTGCTACCTCAGTTATCCTACCTCTAGGAGTGCTTTACAGGTTGCAGGGAGAATGCTGAAGTTCAGATGTGGGCTATGAAGAAAGATTTATCTTTTAAAAATATGTCAGTTTGATTAGAAATGGTGCCTGTAGCTATCTTCTGTTACAAAACAGGGAAATTGCTCTCATAAAAGCTTAATTACCCATGCAAATTATGATAGATAATTTAAGGTGGTGTTTCCAGAACATGGTCACTTTTGCATTCCTCTTGTCTCATTTTTTTCCCACATGCATACATGTCCTACATAAACATGTCTCACTTTCCTTCAGAATACAGAAACTCAAAGTGCAACACACACACACGAATCTGGAAGGAAAAAGTGCAACTCTTCTGAAGTGTCATTTGGGATTTCTGGGAAACAAATGGGGGAGAAGAAAGAGAAGCATGATTGTATTTTCATTTCTTCAGTGGAGAGGAGAAGCACAAGGGTGAAGAGGGAGGGTGATGTCAGGTATGATATGGAGGCTTCTGTTTTCCAGGCAGTTGTGTGTGATTGGGATTATCCACATGCAAAATATACAAATCTATTAGACAGATAACTGTGTGCCTTAGTAATGCTATTTGCTATTTTGACATTCTGTGTTCCTGTTTTTATTAAATACTTTACCCTGAAATTGAAGTGATTACATAAAAAACTTTTTTCCCCTAGTAGAATAATATTTCATGTAAAAAAAAAATAGGATTAAAAGTTTTTCAGCCTCTCTTTTTCCTATCTCCTCTATACTGTGTAAATTGAAGTTTAAAGGCTATTGAGAAAGGATAAGTAGGTAACTTGCAGAAAGAAGAGAGAGAGTCACAGGAAGAAAGGTTCTTCTGAACCTATGCACTTTTTAAAAGTCAGGTCCAGCTTCTTCATTTATCATTTGTGTTAACATTGTCTCCGTTTCATGTCTATAATGTTTTATTCATAAAAAAACCTAACACATCAAGGAATTATTTTCTTTTGTGTACGTAATTTTATTTTTCTCCCTTTTTTCTTTTAAACCTTATCAGCATCATTAAAATGAAGTGGTAGCCTAAGACTATTTAACAAAATATCAAGCCTTTTAATTGTGATCATTCAATAATCATAATAAAAGTTTTGTATCCTTAGCTGAAATTTGAATTCTGTCAGACACTGTAAATTTATCTGTTTGTGCTATCTTAAGGTAGGTGCAAAGGGAGAAGATTGTCATTAACACTCAGGCTGTGACTTGGCAGTTGTTCCAAACCATCGTTCTAGCCAAAGAAAGGTTGCTGGTACAATGATAGATAGCTCTTTTCTGCTTTATCCAGTTGTGCTAATGATTCCCTCCAAGAAGCTCTTCATGAGAGCAAGAGCTTATTTGTCTTCAGAATTTGTCAAAAAGTACCTTGAAAAGCAAAGCCTTCCTTGCTGCTAGAGCCTAGAAGCATTGACATGAAGTACAATCCAAAGCTGGAAAGGGCTGACAGCTCCTGAGCTAACAAATCCTTGACATTTCTGTTACACAAGAGGGGTTTACTTTGCATATCCCAGGAAAGAAGTAGGCATGCATACCTGGATATTATTCATATGCTACAGAACTGTATCTTATATAGACTTATCTTTCAGTAAAAAGGTTACAAAGAGAAAATGTTGCTCTTAAGTACATTTCTGTTCAAGATGAAAATGTCTTACAAGAAGAAAAAAAATGCTAACTGTGTGCTATTCACAAAGTATTGCTAAGCTCCTTTGTCAGTTAGTTGATGCTGAGATTGCTGAGAACAGCTATGGAAAAATGCCAATAGAAGAGACTGAGGATAGGAATAGGACCATGACTGCTTTACAAGAATTAAAAAACTGTGCTAGAAGATAGAAAGGAGATGCACATTGATGAGATATGGTTGTTTTGCTTTGCACTCACTCTTCTCTCACCATTATATTGAAGAATCTGTCTTTCTTCCAACATTAGCGGGAGGAAAGCCAGAGCTGGCTAAGAAGCATCTTAAGAGAAAAGCAAGTTTCAAGGTTATTCCCTTTGCAAGTAATATTGCAGATTAACTTGGCATATATCACAGCTTGTTTAGAAGGTAGTTAAAATTGGCATGTATGCAGTCAAATCTGTCTGCCTTACTACTTGTGCTGTGTTTCAGATAACCAGAAAATCGTGTGGTTTTAAGTGAGAGAAAGTGGTTAAACATTGCACTTCGTACTAAATGGAATTCAAGTAAGAATGCAGTTTTGTTAGGTTGCAAAAAGAATTCCAGTGACTGGCAAATAATAACAGATGCACTAGTTAGTACTTTGAATTGAAAAAATCGAGACAAAAATCCCAGACAGAAAAGCTCTTCTTTGAATTGCTGTTGTAGGACAGTGTATGTATAGGCCCCACAGTTATGGGTGTTGGAGACTGCTAGAATGCTGTGAGCAAGCAAAATGATCCATCAGATCTTTTTAAGGAATTAACTGTTAACCACATGTTGTGCGCATTTCTTAACTACAGAGAGTCTGTGTCAAATGTAAGTGATGAAATCCTCACCAGTTCATCTTTTTCTTGGAAATTAATAAATAAAAAATTATAGAGACGTCTTTGCATTAAATATAAGTCATTCCATTAAGTAAATAAGAGTGAAGCAGAAGGGAGAGGCATGAGTGTCAGACTTGTCATTCACTGGATTTTCTGTCTCCACTTACTCAAAATTGATTTTCTTTCCTTACCTTTCCTGTGAAAACAGTTGAATATCTTTTGTTTTAATGGGAAGTCAGATTCAGTAAAGTAAATTAGGGTCTCCACCCTCTGGTCTGATGGAGACCAACCCTACTGGTGGAATGGGGAGGAGAAGCAGAGGAAAGAAATGGGAAAACCTGTCCTGGCCATGCCCCTGCCAGCTCCTCATGCACCTCCTCACTGGCAGAGTATGGGACTCTGGAAAGTCCTTGATTTAGGGTAAGAGCTGCTCAGCAACAGCCAAAACATCACTGTGCCTTCAATGTTGTTCTCATACTGAACCCAAAACGCAGCACTATACCAGCTACTTGGAAGAAAATGAGCTCTGTCCCACCCAAAACCAGAATAATGAGCTGTATGAGTCATTAAAGTCCAAAGTGAGAAAAGAAGTTGGCAATATACATGGAAGGATATTGTAAAATATGTTTTCCATTCTTGTCTTCCAGAGAAGATGAGAATATGGTTCACCATCATAGTGCTATTTTATTTTCTCCATCAATTTCTTTCCTCCTCACTTGGGGAAAGAGGAAAAAAAATGCAGGGTGGAACAAGCATTTGTGTTCCCCATATGTTGGCTTGCTAGGGGTATTTTGAGGCAAATGTGTGCCACCTATGTAATGGATTTGTGGATAATCATAAGGATGAAGGATTGTAGCTAGGATGAAGATGTTGCAATGTAATTACATAGTAATTGGAGTTAAACTTGTAATTATGTTGAATTGGTTTTCTAGAGCACACAGAATATGCTGGTGCTGGTGTTTTCCTCCAAGAGAAACCAGCTATGGTGTGGTGATCCTGAAATATGAGGGGAGTCTGGAATGCAGCAATGCTGACGTTGATTTTGCCTGTCTGTATTTTTAGGAGAGGAATAAGAGTATCATGTTGATTGATGTGCCTAGTTTAATGGATTATTATTCATTTTTTGGTTTGATTATAAATAAACCCCAGAAACAGTGTTGACATGCCTCTTTATGCCTTCTTATTAGTTTTTTTTTTACTGCTTCTTTCCAGGTCTGTTTTTCATGTTAAAATGCAAAAAACCCCTTGACAATAATGTCAAGATTTAAATAATTTTTATTTATTTGATTCTAACTAAATCTTGCACTGTAAAATTAGCTGCTTTTCAAAATGTGAAGCAATTTTGTGATTTCTAGCTGTAATTTTGCAGAAAAATAACATGTGTTAATGGAAAATATTTTGCACCAAGTGTGGTCTCTTAGTATTGTGCTACAGACTTGTCACAAATCTAAAGAAATAATCTTGTATCAGTGTAATTGTGGTCATGAGTAAAGAGAATTGAAAAGCAAGCATCTATAGACAACAAGCCAACACTCCTGAAAGAGAGGAATGTAAAAAAGGCAATTTTACTTAAAAGGTGTTAATTTTCTAATTTTCAGACAAATAATTGAATAAGTCAGCATTATTTAAAGTGCTGCTGGCTAATAATGTATTTCTCAACTGAAGTGGAACTGTAATGACTGAAGGCTAATTTAAAAAAAAAGGCACAAAACCTTCCTGACTTAAAATTATGTAAGTTAAAATGTCACTGGAAGTCTGGCAAGCTAAGGGCTGTTGGGCTACTCCTCTCTAAATATTGTACAAAATGAAATTGCAGTTATGTAACAACAAACTGCACCAGCTGAGAGAACATGAGACCTTCAGAACATCTGTGTTGGGCATTGCTCCATCTCAGGATGGATGGATTCCTGCCTGCCAGACAAAGCTGGCAAGAATGTTGGGAATCATCCTGATTATGCTAATCAAGAGACATTTTAATCTTCTTTGGAGGAGCAGATTTAGGTTCTTCTGTATATTGTTAAAATGTCATACTGTGTACAAAAGTAGCGTTTCCTTTATTTGGTGAGAAAGTTTTTCATTAGGAACTTTGTGGTTTTCAGCTCAAATTAGTTTATTAAATTATTTGATATGTAACATAGACACTTGTGCTACACATATACACATTTTTTTGTCATCTGATTAGTAAAATACACTGGACTTAATAAGTAGGTTGAACTTCTTTTGATAAAGCAGAAGTATTTAAAACATAAATGACAAAGCTTTTTGGTGGTTGGCCATGGAGTAATGTAATACTGTTGCTTTTCCACATTCTTTGCTGTAAAATTTAATCTAAAAAAGTAACTGAAAATAAATGCTGATTAGTGTTGCATGGTGGTAGGGATGCTTATCAATCTCCACTGAAAACAGAGACACTTCCCATGTTTAATATTCTCATTCACAGTTGCAACTTGAAAGAGAACAATGAAGGTCTGTGTGTTGCTCTGCAGCAAGATTTGTTCTCTGTTATATCTATGCATTTAAATGAATAGCTGTGTTTAATTTAGTTTGGTTATGGTCCTTTCTGTACTTAATAATTTATGTAAACAATAATATTTACACTTCCATTTGCATGTACCTTTATATTTCCTGATTGTTTCTGCTGCTGCTGCTGGTACCTGGGTAATCTCTGTAGTCAATGTAAACAAGCTTAATTGTGAACAAAACTTAATTGGCATTTTCAGCTGAGAAAAACATATGCTTCTCGGAGGGTAATTGCAAGTTTGTCATTGTGCTGTTTGTCCTGGAAATGAAGTAGTTATATTTTATGCCAAAGAGATACTAATGACATGTTGTGGTAGAATTCTTACCAAATAGTAAGATGAGATGTAGCAAAATTTCACCAGAGAATAAAATGCAGATCTGTGCCTGTGGATTGTGGTAATTTTCTCTTGTACCACAAATGCTTTTTCTTTTATAAAGTAGGGGTTTTTGGAAAATGGAAAGACATGCTTCCATTTTCTGGAAAATGGAAAGACACGTTTAGATGTGTTTTAAGAATAGAAATCTTTTCAGGACTAGTTGTGACATTGTGTATTTCATTTTTATTACAGTGCTTTGAAGATATAAAATTTTATAGGACTGTGATATGTAAAAGCAGCTGCAGTGGTTTAAGATCCCAGTGTTCCATGAATGTTCAGCATCAAGGCCATCAGCTGAGACACAGTAACTGATCTTGTTAATACCTGTAATCTATTCAACTGCATTTGTGTAGTGTGTTACTTTTTCTCAGCTGAGAAGCCAATAACAAAATGCTGAGGTGTGATAATGAATATTTTAGAGGCGGTAATATGTTATGTGAAGTGAATGTAGGGCAGTGCTGACTGCAGTGTATGTGCACTCAGTGTCTTGTATATTAACAGAAAACATGAGAGGCCTGGTTAGGAGCCCTTTGAATCTCTGTAGAGGTAAGGACTGCATTACTCATCTTTCCTGGCTGTTTTTAGTTCACCATCATTTCTAGGTTAAACAGAGTAATTAATTAAAAATCCAGTAATAAAGAGAGAGAAGTACATTGCCTCTGCAGGCAGGCCATTTGTGCATGTAAACCATGGATAGGTGGTTGTTTTGTATGTTTTGAGCCATGATTTTGTCTTTAATTATTTTTTTAGAGTGTTCATATTTTGGAGCGAAAGGCTTCTTCAGGAAGCACAGACCCTTCTTTAAGCAAGCAGTTCCTTGAAAGTGATCATCTCTCTCTATCCAAGGTAAGCAAAAGCCTGGGATGGAGTCTGGGCAGTGAGTTTCCCTCTAGAGTTACAAAGTAGTTTGACTAACACTTCAGGTGTTCTGTGTCCAGCGTTTTGTATGCCACTACCATTTGAGTATATTGGGAGTCTGCCCTGGAGCTTATTGTTCTATAACTGAGGTGTAAGAAGAGCCAGTAATCTTCAGTAGATGTTATATTAACAAAATTAAGGATTGGTTTGTTTTTCTGGTTGTTTTTTTCACATGGATGGCCCCAGGAACAAATTCTACTTTCTCAGAAAATGGGGCTAGAAGGGACCTTGGTGATCCTTATGGGACCCCTCAAAGTCAGGATTTGATATGATTCTATGACTTTGAGAAATTTTCCAGTTCAATATCCTCTTACTATGGTAGAGCAAATAATATCCAAATCTAAAAATGCTGCCAATAAATATTAGTTTAAAAATATGTCCTAATAACATCCCTTGTGTGTAGTTTGAAATTTAAAAGCTCTTGCTGAGATTTTCTTTCCTGAGGCAGAGTAAAGGATGCAACTGCAGGGGTGACATCGCCCTCGTAAAAAGTGAAGCCTTGTGTGTATTGTTTTGAAGCCAGCTTCTTTCTGGGTAAATTGCTCAGTTTTGGAATAAGTGATTCCAAACAAGTCTAATTCCACGTAAAGAAAGCTTCATTTTAAGATACTTCAGCTGCAAAAGTAAGATTGTTTCTGAAAAAGGTGAGAGTGCTGTGTTGGAAAATTTGGTGGAAAATAAAAACCTGAAACTAAGTATCTGTAAGTTTTGAAACAGACCTGGTAAAACAATTTCAAAAGGAAGTATTCTGTTCATCCAGGGAAAATGAAATAATATATTCATTTTTATTTGGAAAATAAATATTTTGCAGCCAAAACTTGAGAAAGCAGTTGGTGGTGGCTCCTTTAATCCCCAAACAAGGGGCATGTGCAGAGGCAGGCACTGAAAGCTGTGATTGTGTTCTCCCAGTTGTGGTGCTTTGCACAGGGCTGTTTCTCATGGAACACCTATGGAATCACTGAAGTCCTAAAATACTGCTGCTGTGCTTGAGAACTGGCCTTGGATGAGGACTCTTCAAGTGTATCACTTTCTTTTTTTTTCCCATTTTTGTCTCTCCTTCATAATGGCCTTTGTATTGGGCATATCTCAACACACCAAAACTGTGGGATGAGGCACAGGTAGGATTGTTAGGAGGGTTTTAAAAACAGCTTGTAGCATTGATGCAGCAGGAGACAAGTATCCTCACTGCAGTGAATAATTACTCATTTTATCCCTCTGTATCTGGTCTTTTGTTTATATGAATAGCTGTATGAGATTGTGTGATTTCTAGTTGAGAATTAATCAATACTGATGTTATCTAGTAGATAAAAGACTTATGCCTGCAGCTGATCATCTAAAGGAGAAATCAATATGGTGAAGAATCAGTTGGCAGAGATGCAGAGACTCTCTGCTGGTGTATAACTTGAAGTTTAATTTGTTCCCTTCAAGTGCTAAGTACTTCCATGTAGGGAAAAAGTAATACATATGTACTTCCTCTAGAGAATGGAAATAAAACATTGAAGCAAAACATGGGGAAGTTAAATAAAGCTGCATTTTGAGTAGGGGATTTACAGTCATTGAGATAATTAGTTCATGGTTATTCAGGGGAAACTAAACTGAATGAAGGTTTCTGTTAAAATTTACAGCAGTGTTTATTATTTGGGATAGAGCTTTTCACCCTTCTCAAAATACCAAGACTTTATTCAAAATTATAGTTTTGAAATTTGCTGTTACTTTTGCAACTATATTTTCGTTACAGCAATGTTGATGTTATCAGGGCTGTGTAATTAATTTGGAGGTGTTGTGAAAGACTGACAGCACTTGGCTCTGAGTGGTTTTGTTGGAAATGTGGAGACAATTTTTTTTCCCTTTAAATGTTTGATGCTATATGACCTCCTTCCTCTCTTGTTAACTTTTCATAACATTGCTAGGAGTTATGACAGATCAACTGAGAAAATGCAAGTTTACAGCTTTGCAAGGTATAATTAGTAAACCACAGTCTGAGGAATCTGGCAGTAAGAGATTTTTAAACGGGTGCAGAATTTTTTTAATTACAATAATAGCAAGAGGATAGAAATACATTCTAAAAGAAAACTTGACTCCAACTTTTTCTCTTTAACAACATTGTTCTTTACCTGTTCACTGTGTTACATTGTAAATATGGCTTGAGCTGCACCAGTCACCATGCAAAACAAGTGGTATGTACCAGAAATATGCTTTAATTGGCTCCACGAAAGGCATACAACTGATTGTATCTCAAATGATACTGTTCCTCTGTTTTTCTCTAGAGAGAAAATTAGTTAGCTTTCCTATAAATTTCTCATAATACAGTGAAAATGAATGCAGGGAAAAAAATCTTTTTGCAGATTTCTGAAGCCTCAATTAGCAAGTGAAACTCTGTCATAAAATGCCTTTGAAGATTCCCACTAGCTACAGTCAAAATCAACAATAAAGCAACATCATCTGCTAGTTTTTCTGATTTGGAGGAAAAACTGGGGCATCCAGAACCAATGTAGCTTGTACTTTAAAGATCAGAAAATTTAAATTTTTTTATAATTAAGAGATATCACAAAGGGCACTCCTACTATGCATCTTACCTGGTGAGGGTTAGACATCTGAAAATGGTTTGTGTTTAGTAGTTCTAAATGTGATACAGCTAGGCCTAATATAGTGACCATGTAGTTTGGTACCTAAATAGGTTGATTTAAAAGCCTGGCTCCTCCTCTTTGTCTTGCATTGAAGAATTTGTGTCACTTTTAAGTGCAATTTTTTGCCATGGGTGTGCAAAATAAATTCATCAATGTGTCTTCATGCTGCTTCATCAGGAACCTGACAGCTGGGAAATCATAGAGGGTCTGAAAATAGGCCAGACCAATGTCCAGAAGCCAGACAAACATGAAGGTTTCATGCTGAAGAAGAGAAAATGGCCATTAAAAGGTTGGCACAAGGTAAATGTCCCATAAACCAGTCAGAACATTATTACCTTATTTTATTAGCTGGGTTTTTTTTTGTCTAGACAAATTTAGGATGTCAAATACCCATGATTTTGGTGTATGACTTTTTCTTCCACCTCTATATGGAATTAGTTTGCAGACACAGTTCATGGCTCTCAAATCACAGTCCCTGTTGCCTAAGGTTGTATTCAAAATCCAAAGGGAGTTTGTGAATCAAATTGATCTCACCCTCCAAAAAACCAATTAATGAAGTCTATAAGAATTTATGGAATAAACCACTGCTCCCACACTTTTAAAATACATTATAGTAATGTGTTACTATTTGGCAAAGTGTCTATTTTGGTAAGGAACTAATTTATAGGAGAGCAAGAGAAGTCCAACTTTCATAGTTCTGTAAAGGCAATCACTACTGATGATCTAGATGAATTTAGAGCAGTTACCTGTGTAGATAATTTTTAATGTGATTAAGAACTTCACATTTTAACATCCTCCTCTACTCTGCCTTACATTAACCTTGGGAACTGTGCTGAACTTATGTTTTGAAACTTTGGGTTTGTTAATAGGTTGTTTGGGTTTTTTTGCAATGCTGGCCTGGGTATCTTGGAGTTTCCGTAATAATACTTTGTGCTGAGAGTCAGTGAGGAACTTCAGAGACAATAATTGCAGCATGTGCTGTGTTAGTGTTCTACTAGCAAAGCCATATACAACATCTGTTGAACACTGATGTCATATTGTGACAGTCCTGAATGTGCTTTGGAGGAATACCAGGTATAATGTGCACAGCTTGGTGAACTTATCGTCCTCTGAAGTGCAGTGTGTGTTGGAATGAAATTATGATGAAAGGTAATTTTCTTTTGTGTATGCAGCTTAGAGAGACAGAGCAATATGACATGAACATCATATTCTTGTGAAGGTTGTTAGTGACCATACCTGTGAAAAAAAACCCAAAATGTTCCTGTTGTTTTGACATCTTATTCAAGAAGTTATATCTCCAAATGTGCTGGTTTCAGCTGGGGTAGGGAAAAGCACTGGTCTCCTGCCCTGTGTGGGATATTGCTACCATCTGTTGTGTGACTGACAGAATTTCTAGAACCATCTTTGAGGGAGATTTTCTGCTGTCCAACTACCAACCCTGCTCGTAGTGTTAAATTAGCCAGGTTCACCTGAGGAAACCATTGCCATTCCTTCCCATGTCATGACAGCTTTGAGAATCAAGCAGAGTATTTTGCTGTGTTCTGGGATTTCAACATAGATTAATGCTTTAGGTTACACTCTAAAAATATGAGTTATTTGCTGTTACTTTACATGTTTTTAAAGTTAGTGATGATAAACATGAGTTAGCAAATGTCATTTCAAGTCCAGTTTTCTGCTAGGCTTTATGCTGTGTGCCAAAGTCTGCATTAACTTGACTGCAAAGCAGCTGGAGTGATCTGGTACAGACAAGCCAGGGCAGCTGTAATTGAGGGAGAAATACAGCTTGAATAGGGGATTCTGCTCAGAGCAATAATGGTGCAGCAGTAAAACAGGCATCATCAGGTTAGGCCAGTCCTGGTACCCATGTCAGTGAAGGTGCAGTGGCTCAGCCTGTATCACCAACACCTGAGACATCTGCCCTCCCATCACTGGGGGATGATGCTGGGAATGCTGCAATATGTGTTCTGGCACTAATACCTGGATTAACACTAGACAAGGTGTCTTCAGCACCTTGAGTTACAATCTCATCTGTACTTCACTGAGTACAGGTCTGCCAGAAGGCACAAAGTTTTGCATGAGACCAGGGTCTCTCATATGGACTTACTTTTGAGATTTAGATCTTGCACTAGGACAAACTTCTCAGTTTCTGGATAGGGAAGATAGGTTGCTAATTTGAAATGTGACCAGCTTTTGTGGGAAGAAAAACGGGAACAAAATAAAGAAACAGATACATGTCTCTTGTCCCACAGTCTCTTAGAAAGTTTATTACATTGCCTGGAAAACTGAAAAAAAGCCACCTTCATTGTCAAAGTTTGTTAAGATAAGCCTAGAACATAATAAGAATCTAGGTTCTTTTTTTTGTTTAAAAGATAATTGTTGTCAAAAAACAAACAAGAAAGTTATTTAATACTGTATTTATCCTCTCCTTCCAACCCCCAAATTGGGGTTGGAAGGAGAGGATAAATACAGTTCCTTAATTGTTACAGGGTAATCCTTCTCCAGGTGAATTGTTGTACACAGTTTAAATTGCATCTGCTCATTAAGAAAGAATGTTGTTGGATTTTTTTCTTATAATTTCAGAGGTTTTTTGTCCTGGATAATGGAATGTTGAAATATTCAAAGTCACCAATTGATGTAAGTAGAGCTGAAGACTTTAAAACTTCTAATGAAGTTCTGCCTGCTCATACTGACTCTAGGTATATTTATGAAAGTACACACATGAAAGTTGTTGATGGATTTAAAGATAAATGATGTAAGATAAATAATGTATTTAAAGATAAATAATGTTGTTGATGGATTTAAAGATAAATCATTTTGGTTATCTCTTCCAAGAATTCTACCTTTTTTACTCCTGTGGAAATATAAGTAAAATTAATAAAGGTAGTTTCTTGAATAAAGCTACTTGAGAGATTAACCTGACCATATATTTTTCTTTTCTAATTCTTATGTCAGCCAGAGCTGATTATTCTGAGACATGGATAGATAGGATAGGATAAAGAATTAATACCAATTATTTATATTTGATGCCAATAACTACCAAGTCATAACAGTAGGGTGTCAAGTACTGTCGGATTTTCTCTGCTCCTCACTTACCTGTGCCTGTGCACTGGTGTGAACAACTTAACACACCCAAACTTTGGAGTTGGCTTTGTACCAGCATTTCTTGTGAGGTACTTTTCTCTGACTATAAATATAATAAGTAGTTAAATGATTAGCCTGAGTTCAGCTTTATTTTTTAATATGGCTTTATGCCAAAATATTGTAAAATGGGAAACCATTTCAGTACTAGATAGTTTGCTGTTAAATATATAGAAAAAGTGCACAATACTTTTAAATTTTTGCCCTGATGTTTTTATTTTAGATACAGAAAGGAAAGGTCCATGGGAGCATTGATGTTGGTTTATCAGTCATGTCTATAAAAAAAAAGGCTCGTAGGATAGATCTTGACACAGAAGAACATATCTATCACCTAAAGGTAAAAAGTAAAACTACATTCTGTTTTTTCATCCTCAGTAGAAACAAATAAAATTGTAAAAGATTGGGCAGAAAAGGAGTATCTTGGATGCTTTCTTGACGGTAAATTTTTCTCCAGGTGAAATCACAGGATTCGTTTGATGCATGGGTTTCAAAGTTGCGGCACCACCGGCTGTACCGTCAGAACGAGATTGTAAGGTCTCCCAGGGATGCCAGCTTCCACATATTCCCCTCAGCATCTACTACAGAGTCTTCACCAGCTGCCAATGTGTCAGATGGAAAGGTGTGCAGTGTTCTTTGGTTGAAAACTCCTGGCTTGCTTATGGCCAGTTTCAGTGGGCTTTTCTTCTAATGCCAAAAGGACAGGAGCTTCCACTGTGGGAGCCTATGGCGAGAGAAAAGCTGTGAGGGTGTGCAGCTGAAATCAGCTGAAATACTCTCTAATTTAGCCTTACTTCATTAGAATGGGCTGCTGAAGAGATCTTGCAAAGTATTCACCACCCATACAATTTGCACTAGCCTTTGACATCAGGTATAAATCTGTCTCTCTGCTGATTATGTTCTCCCTCTTAAACAACAGCATTCCTAAGTGTACCTAGCACAGTCCACTTGTGAGGTTCCTAGTTTGATTCTCCAAGATGCTATTCTGAAAAATCTGTGTCTTTGGGAGCTGTGGAGACAAACCACAGATTTCACTGAAAATGCAATGCATAATTTGGTTTCTATTCTGAAGTAATATAGCCATTACACTGACAAAGCCACACAGCCAAAGTAAATGTAAGCATTTATTATGCTTTAGGTGCAACAAAACAACTTCCCCTGGCAGCCTCCTATACCTTGCAGTAACAGCCTTCCTGTCACCTGCACTACTGGTCAGAGTAAAGTAGCAGCCTGGTTGCAGGACTCTGAAGAGATGGACAGATGTGCAGAAGGTTAGACTTTATCTTTTCATGTCTTGTTCTTTCAGCAAAACCACTGGTTGATATAAGAAAGAGTCTTGTAAGTAAAGTGGTTAAGTAACATCTTTATATGAACATGTAGTAGCTCTTCAGGTAATTGGAAATATTTACCTCATGGTGAGAACTATGCTGTCTATATGTTTTGGGATGTTGCTTTTAAATTTATTCTAATAATCTGTGCTATTTTGGTGGATGTCGTTGTTCAAATGTGATCACTTCTTGAGGTCCAGAGTTGTTGCTGACTCCTGTAGAAATAACACGTGTCCAACAAAATAAAACTTTTGCTTGGATACCTTACTACAAGGGGTTTGGACACTTAACTTTTATAATGTAAATAAGTGCAAACAATGGACACCATGGCAATAAAATCTGAATTGAAGCACTTAATATATTTTTACTTTATATCTCTTAGATCTTGCTCATTGTCAGTCTAACCTTGTGGAACTCAGTAAACTTCTCCAAAATTTAGAAATATTACAGAGGACTCAGTCAGCACCAAATTTCACAGACATGCAGGTAAATATGATTGAACATAAATCATTACACTGAAATATTTGTTCTTTCTGTTAAGGGAAATATAGGGGTGTTGTCTGTTAACTCAGAATATTTTTCTGAAGTAATAGTGAATCTTGGATGAAATGCTTATCTTATATGTCTGTTTTGATCTTGTGTAATACTGTTTCTGTTTCATGTGTAAACAAGTAATTAAGATGTATTCAGTATTTGACTTAAATAGGAAAAATGAAATGATTAATTAATTTGCAAAACAAAATGAGGACTGTTGCAATAGAACACATGTATAAATTGAAGTTATATTTAAGGAGATTTTGTTGTGTTAAGATAACATTTTAGGTTTTTTAAGGATTGGACACCCAAAGACCCTCAAAGATGAAGTTGCATGCTCTAGAAAAGGGGGCATAGTACAAAGGTCCCAAGTTTTGGACTGTTTCCCAGTTCAGGGTGAGTTTTCCTTTTACCAGAAAGCAACAGCAGATCCTAAATCTTAAATACTTTCTTCCATTTTCACTGAATCTTCTTGTCTGTACAAATGTCTGAGTAGTACCACAATAGAAATCCATAAGGGTTTCAAGATTGTGTCCTAAATATTATGTACCCATGAAAAGAAAGGGCACCAGTAGTTTTGCTGAAGGAGCTAACTGTACCACGTGTTTATGAAAGTGTACAGATAGCTACAGCTGATCCCTGCTCCAATTTCGGGCCTAGCAGCAGCGTTCTTCTCCTTACTTTCTAATTTGTACCTGTCTAATGCTACAATTCTTTACTAACTTGTTGTATTGTCTGTGTTGCTTGTGTCTACTTAATAGCACTTTGTTGCTTTTAACTATTTGTGCAATGTAGGCTAACTGTGTAGATATTTCAAAGAAAGACAAGCGGGTCACGAGACGATGGAGAACAAAAAGTGTCAGCAAAGATGCAAAAATTCAACTTCAGGTACTGAATGCACTATGTTTTACTTTTCAGTGTACTTTAAGATTAAATTCTAAGCATGAATTGATGTATTAGCTGAAAATAGGAAGTCAGTGTGCTGTCTTTCATGTTTCTGATGAAGTAAATTAAATCTCAGTTTGTTGTTCAAAACCTAGAGAAGATAGTGAGAAAAGTACTGATTTTATTTTCATTCATATGAAAACATTGCCATCTAGGGAAAGGAGGGGGATCTGAATATTAGTTAATTAAGGTATTCAAAACTCAATATACACACACCATATGGGGATACTGCTATTCCAAATCAAAGTTGCAAAGAAGGGCAACTGCCTTCAAGTGTACAAGTGATATCAAGTTAAAAGCAGAATGAAATACTAAACACACCACTAGTCTTTGTCAAGACCTGTACTTGGAATATTACCAGTTATAAGTGCTTTCACAAGCCTTCTGTCATGGAAGAGGCTAATATGGGAACAAATAAAATAACCAAGAAATAGATTATGTGAAGGAAGAATTTACTCCATCCTTCCCTAGAACTGAAAGCATAATGTGCATGTATTGCTGCCTTGTGTTTTGTTGGAAGCACTTGTGTGTTCTGAGGTTTGATCCAAAATCTGATCTTTTTTTATAATTAAGCAACTGATAATGAGGACTGTTGAACTGGCTTTGGGAGCCAGCAATCACCACTGTGATGTCTGCTACTGAGTGAATGAATGCCAGCAACTTTTAATCCATTCAAATATCTTGAAATTAGTACAAACTTTGAAAGCTTTTAATAGGTCCCCAATAGGCACATTAAGGAGTTTTCATTTAAGATCAATAATCTTAAGGAAGGAAGAGGTGACAGTTGCATCAGCTTTCTCATTGCAGCTCTTGTAGTTTATTTTTCTTTTCACCTATTATATTTTGATAATCACAATAGCATTCTAATGAAGAACAATGAAGCATCTGTTGGGATTAAAATGGTTTATTAACAAAAGAATTTTTGTGATTGATGTCATGTCATGCAGTTGAAGGATCACAGTTTTTCCCTGGTGCAGAATAACACAGGGAAATTAAAATATCGGTAAAATGCATGCAAGTACCTCGTGCCTGTGAAGTCAGTCACCACTGCATGTTCTTCTTTCATGCCACAGTAACCTCAGAGAAGTCCTATCCACAGAAGTGATGAAAGCAGTCAATGTATTATTCCCATAGGTAGCACTGGACTGGGCTCCCATCAAACTGCTTTTTGTGGCTTGGCAGGGGTGTCCCTCAGCTCCTGAAAATTTCAAATAGGGTTCCCCTGAGAGAGTTTGTGTGCATGGCACTGCTCTATATTGGTCTGTCACTTCTGGATTGATAATGAACTCTGCCTAACTTGGGTCAGCATTAATTCCTGCCAAGGTTCATGCTGCAAATATAAAGGTTTTTTGTTATTGCTCAGTATTAAGTTATTTTTGTCTGATCTATAAATTAATTTGCAGTGAAACAGAAGCAATAAAATTGTTCTAAATTGCATGGAAGACAAGAATACTGGAGGGCTACTCCATTATCTTGTCTAGTTCGATAGTCTCAGTTTATTCTTCCAAGGGCTGTCCTGTCTCCTGAGTGCTAGATCTGTGGTCTGTAGGAAGATGGCCTCACTGACTCATTGTGTTATTCCTAATTGGCTTAGGCTGCCGCTAAAATGTGGATGTCTTCTGATGTCTACAAGCCCTTCAAGCTATTTCCCATTTTGTTCTTCTGTTAGACACTCCTTCTGCTTCTTGGTCTTCCTTATTGTTCATTTTTTCAAGGCTGCTTCAAGTCTTTCTGAACTGTTTATCAGGATATCCCCTACTGAGAATCATTTTGTCTGATTTGTGATCATTGTTTTCATGATGCTCACACATGATTTGCTATTGAATGGTTGACATTTGGTACTAGTAAGATTTCTGTTGTACTATTACTTTCCTCATACCTCCATTCATCTTGTTAGTTTTAGGGAATAATGCTAATTTTAACAAACTAACTTTAAGCTAATTTCACTGTTAATTCCATTTGCAGTACTTGCACCTGTTTTTTTAAGATTGAGCAGTTTTTAACTACACCAAAGATGTTGTGATAGTACAATGTTGAGAGAATCTTTCTGGGGAGCATAAAATTAGGGAGCTTTATATAAAGGTGTGTGCTTTGTGAGTGATGGGGAATGAGGATGTGATTTCTGCTGGCTCAGTATCCTCTGCATATGAGGCAAGGAGGGAATTCTCCCGTCCAGGTTTTGGATTGTACTTGCGAACATTCTTTTGTTAATGAGATAGCTTTTGTTGGATTCCTGCTAACACATTCTTGCAGTATGAATGCTAGGTGCATGATGTATGTAAAACATACTTTTTCCTGTAAGTAAAGCTGCTTGGTTTGTTTCCTAGACATTAATATTTACCACTGAAATATGCCAGTTTTGTGTGCAGTTGACTTTGACCACACAGCTGATCCCTGTAACTTGAGTGGGGTTACTCCCTGAAGTAAAACTAAACATAGCATATGTCTATACCTTTGCAGGTTTGGGTGTTTACTGTTGCTAAGTTGTTTGAAATTAACAGCTGAATTTACAGGACTTTACTCAAGAGTAATACATTCATTGCTTCTCTTAAGAAAGATTACTTTTATGAAGGAGGTTCATTTTGTTTTTAAAAAGCTTATTTAAAATTTTGTGAAAATGGCCTGCAACAACAGGTTAGTTGATCTGTATTAATTCATTTGACAAATTATACTTTTGTGCAAGAACTGAGTCATGGGTTTTGTTTTGGGGATTATTTGTGCTTTTTTGTGGTTTTTTAAAAATTGATAATGGTTTCCCTTTGAGTTAAAGGCTAAGTTCTCATTCTCATGACAGCTTCAAAGGAAGGAAAAAAAGACATTACTGCAAAACAATAAAGAATCAGTGATATTTTGGTTTCCCACAAAAGCTCAAAGTTCTAAAGTTCACGACTTCACAGGGGAAATAGTTTAATAGAGAGCTGTGTGTTATGGAGTAATCTGAAAAATCATCTTGCTTTACTGAGGCTTTCAGGTCAGAACTGAAACCAGACCCAGACTAGTTATTACCTTTTCCCTTAAGTAAGTATTTCTTTTTGTGGCAACTCAGATTATGACCTCACTTTCTATTGTGTTAAGGAGAGTGTATGGTTCTGCAAAACTGACTATTCCCATTTTAATAATGCATACCTTCATTAATAATCTTATGTACATATAAATTTGTGCATCTCTCTCTCTGTACATAGGTCTGTCCCTACTATTTAAATAAGAATATTCTTCCACAATCTTATTCACAGGATCGAAATATTTTTGTGGAGCACAAAGAGCTTTACATTATGCCTGTGATCTGTTCTCTGCTTTAACAGAGTTTGTTCTCAGTATTTTAGAGGTTATGCACATGTCATTTTAATGTGAGAATTGTATAAAATATTGCAACGCAAGTCTTGTGCTGTGGTCATTAGAAAACCCTTCCAAATGTCAGTGGCACTGCCACTAATATCAGCCAGAGGGTGAAGTGCTTGGCCATTTTCCACTGTAGCAACCCTGCTGGGAAGGTTATAGAAAGAAGACAGTTCGGCTAATAATTGAAATACAATATCCTGTCCTAAGCATGGTGTCCATGTATCCAATCTACACGTTGTTATTTGTATGACCATCAGGCTTCTTGCAGAAAAAGTAAAAATGTGCATAGATCTAATAATGATGTAGTGGCTAGAGGATACAGGGGAAGAAAAATGTAAAGGAATTGAGAATTGTTTTCTAAAGGCAGAAAGGTGTATTTCCTAGTCTTCCAAAATCTTAAAATGGCTTCAAAATATTGGTATTTTGATTAAAGATTAAATAGAATGACTTCATGACAGATGTGGAGCTCCTCTGCCTTAGACAGTTACTTGCTTGACTTCAATGTACTGTGAAAAATTTTCTTGCAAGTAAAATAAATGTAAAATTAAGCAGGACAAGGCCACAAGTTAGACATGCAGAAAAGGAAGCAGTTGTTGAAATACTTAGTTTTTATTTGTGCTCCTTTATCTGAGTTTTTGCCTTGGTTTGGAAGTCAAGGCTTCAATAATGTATGGGAAAAACAGGTGGAACTTTAAAAGTAATTTATGGAGAAAAGGATTCAATAGGCTGAAGGATGGATGTGGAAATGCCAGAGCTATGTACAGGAATGTTTACTTAAGAAAACTCACTAGATAACATAACACACTGAAAAATTTTACCATTCAGCCACATGCATCTTCAGTGACCACAGTTTATGCACTTCCACTATTGCAAAGGGATCTCTTTCAGAATTCATCTTCTAAATGGTCAAGCGGCTCCAAAAGGAGTTTGATTTTTGTTTTATTTTCTGGCATGCTGTAGCATCCTTTTTGTTCTCTTATTCCATAATTGCCTTATAACTCTGAATGGCAATGCTAGTTGATTTTTTTTTTGTAGCCTTAGTGAGTGCACTGCAGTCCAACTCATCTGGAGATAATTTTAGTGAAGTATCCAGCTTTTTATGTCTCTGGCATGCACAGCTGAAAACACGTGATATGTCCTCAACATGTTTAGGCCATAAGAGTTAACAAAATGGAAACCCACTTAAAGACTCTCCCTCTCCCTTTTCTGATCACCTTTCATCTTCCTGTGTCCCATCACCCCTTCCCTTCTCTCTTTCTACTTCCTTCTTTTCTTGCATTCACTGTCAGGAAGGGCCGGCACCGAAGGGCCAGTTCAGCACAACACGACGCCGGCAGAGACTGGCAGCTGCCGTGGCTACAACAGTGAGTGGATTTAAAAATCAAGGGATAGCTCTAAGGATGGGAAGCTGTGTAACTTGACTGTGTAATAAGCTTATGAAAATGTTCCTTGCACTTTTTCGAGGTGTCCATGCTACCCTCTTTCAGCTGAGTTTCTTAGAAGGGGTCAGGCCCAACACAAATGTGTTCCATAAACGTGGGTCTGAGCTCGTTTACATGGCACATGTCCCTCCTCCTTTATGTAAGTGCAAATGACAGACTCAGGCCCTGCACGCAATAAGTCTTTGACAGACTATACAAAATGGGGAAAAAGAAAATCAAATTCTGTTAAAAGATGTTGTGACAGTTTTAGCAAGACAAAAGAGCTAAGGAGATTTGATGCAAATATCCTTGAAATTATAAAATTTCCTGATATTTTTATAAGTAGTATAAGGTTAGCCTTTCTTTTTGAGGCACTTTCTGTTTATGTTCCATAATCCCAAAAAGTCATATTACTACCTCAGTGTCTGTATATAGTTTTGCTAATTCTCTAAGTCTTTGTCAGAAAATAGGGAGCTATGAAATCAGCACCAGGTCTGGGAGTTAGTTGTGAGAAGTCCTGTTTGTGAAATTGAATTGCCATCAAGAGGATGTCTTCAGCTGCTGCTTTATCAAGAAAATACTCATTAGGAAGGCCCAATATAGACATTTGTACTAATCCATCAACAGATAAGTACAACAGCTAGATAGGGAGGACTGTTCAGCCAAAGACTGAAGTGAGCTTTAAATGCAAACTCTTTATCTAGCCCGAGCAGTGAATGTCTTCACCAGGCTGAAGTATTCCAACTGTTCCAGGCAGAAGCTAAAATCGCCTAGATTTGACATAGTTTCTGCTTAAGCATAGCTATCTTGAGCTTCTGCTACCTGAACCACAAATTCAGTTATTGCTATGCTCTTTTAAAACATATGAGACATATCAGTGTTTATCCAGCTTCAAAATTAACTCATCTAAATTTATTCCTCTGTAATCAGTTGGTGCTGAATGCGTGCTCTGTAATTGATTGCTGTTTTGACTGTGTTGTTCTGCCTGCCTAGATAAGTCTGCCTGATTCCCAGTTTACAGGGCTGAGCAGTGTTGGTGGGAGGCTCTGACCAGAAGGCTCAGCAGCGTTAAACAGCCTTGGCAAGGGCTGTACTCCTTACCCAGGGAGTGCTTCAGTAGACAAATGCAGCTGGACTGGGGTTGGAAGGCACTCGGAGAGCAGGGAATGGCTGAGTTGTTACCTGCAGCCCGAGTGAGGACCTGTTGAGGGAGGTTTTGGAGGAGCTGGAAGAAAATGCAAGAGGAAGGAGAGCTAGAGGCACCAAAATGACTCTGAGGCTGTTGCAGTGTTCCTGGCCATGGCCTGTTCTTCCTGGCTAATGCACAAAATGGTTGTTTCTCCCAGACAGTGAAGCTGTGTGCATAGACTGAGGGATGCAGGATTATATCAGCTAAATGCACAGCAGGAAGAGGTTTTCCTTACAACCCACTCGGCCAGGAACAGTCTGTTCCTAACTGAGCCTGTAATTCCGAGGAAGGTGATGGATGAGTGGGTGCAACGCCCCTGGTGTAAAGCAGGAAGTTGGGACAAGGTTCATCTGAGGTTATGTCTAGAAGTGTCTCTATGGAGAAAACTGGAGAGATGGATCAAGAAGCTAAATATTTTTTCAAAAACCTTCAAGACAACAACAAGAAAAAACAACCAAAAAGCGAATGGGTAGTAAAGTCAGGATCAAGTCACCATTAATACAGAGAGAAAGCACAGCCATGTAAGGAGAAAAGGGGAAGAGAATTACATTGGCAGTGCTTCCTGGACTGTTGCCTATTCAAGAGAATGAAAATGGCTGTTTAATGTGGTTTTATTTTCATCTGTTATGGAAAGTAGCTTGGAAACGTTTCTAAAAAATGCTTACAAGGAGAGTTCATGTCAATCAGCAGTTCAGTATTTTTGGTTCTTGAATTTAAAGCAGTCAGCAAGGCTACCTGTCTCTGCCATGTGAATGTGTATTTCTTGCAAGTAGTGTGACATATTTGTAGAAGATGTAAATTCCATTTCTAGGGCATAATTGAAAATAGTAATTTTTCAATAAACATCATTGCAGAAACCATTCTTTTCAGCCTGGCCAGCTGAGGTTTGAGGTAGAAATGGTGGATCTAAAGCAGATCTCTTCAGCTTGGTTGATCAGTGACTAAAGAGCACGCTGCATGTGTGGGGCAGCCTGCCTGTAGCTCTGCCAGTCCCTGTGGGTCTGGGGAACCTCCCCCATCACCACAGGCTGGTGGGGGCTGGGGAGACTCTCCCTCAAGCTCTGGCATGACAGCTGGTGTCAGCTACTTTCCTGCCTTCTGGATGGTCTGGAGGGTTGGGTGTGTTCTCCATAAACGCAGGTACAGTGTAGATGCCTACTCTGCCCTCCTGGAGCAGTTGAAGCTTTGTGATGCTCCCAGTCAAAGTTCTGGAAACATGCTCTCCCATTTAGGGAAAGGAAAATTTTTGGGAAAAAAATTTGAAATTAACCTACATTTAGCCACAGTAGTCCATTTACCTAATGTTGCTGGGCTCTTGAGACAGGTGTTCTGGTAATTGTGAAGAAGATAAAGGGTTACATATATACATATATCTAGTATGAATAGAAGGAATTTATTTTACATCTTCTGTTAACAAATTCTTCTTGACATGAGGATAAAATGAGGTCTAGTAAAAAAATATGTACTTTGTTGATATAGCTGGAAATCAAAATACATGAGAGCAGGAATAAAGCTTATATTAGATAGGTGCCATAGGGTTATTATTTAATGTACTATATGTACCTGGAAACTGAGAAAGAACAGAGTGGAAAACATATTTCACAGAGTAACTCATGAGTGGAATGATTAATAGATCCAACAAGATTTTGAGGGTTTCATTGAAGAATCAGAACCTAAACCTAAACTGTGTACTGATGTCAGTTTTTACAGGAAGGGATTGATAAAACTGTTTCCTGATCTAATCAAATAACAAAGTACCAAGTTCAACCACTGCTGACAGTGGTTCTAGAACTCATCTGTTGATACTAATTCTTAGTAATATGACTTTTTAAGTTATCTTCTGCTCTTTATCATGCCTTGGAAGAGACATTTTATATTTTTGCCCCATTTTTCATATTTGAATAATTACATTGGGCTGCAGTGTGAAATTCTTGCTTTACGCATTGGATCAATCTAATGAAATTAATTCGATTTAATGTACTAACCAGTGCTTGATACATTAAACAGTGGTTAATAACAAAATGTAGTTCTGCATGTCTTTCTGTTGCTTTACAGTTGAAAATTGTGTTTTTGGCCTGATTTTCACATGAATGCATGTAAATGGTAACATTTAAGTAAAATACAAAATACTCTTGCACACGCATCACTTACATAGCAGTGGTAGCCATACAGTGCATATGTAGCATAGAGATAACTGCTCAGTACACGATACATGTATATACAACTTAGAAAGTCTTGCATGTACTTTTTTTTTTTATTACTGTACCTGAAAAGTAAAGGAGAAAGTGAAGTGGAAAGATGATAAACTAAATTCTTTGCTCCATCTTACTAAGCTATATCTCTCTGCATTTATTTATGGTCCATGTATTTTAAATGCAAATCAGGCGGAGTTTTGATTTTATTTTGTTGTCATTGTTTATTTGTTTAGTTAAAAAAAATAGAAAGACTGTATGCTTCTTCCCTCTTCATAATTGCCAGTACAGTGAGTTTCAACTGAAAATTTACAGGTACTTTTGAAAAACTTCAGTGGTATATCTGATAATATTATATCCTATTTCTGGATCTGTGGAGGAACTTACATACTTCGAATGTTGGTATTGCAACAACAGACTCATCTACAATTACTCTCAAATGTCCATATATAAAGGACATGTCTCATGGCTCAGTTTTCCAGTAATCTTCTAAGCATTAGGAAATCATCCATTTTTTATAAACGTTAGAATTTAAATTCATTAGCTGTTAGCTGTGTGTTTAGGCCTTCTTTTTTCTATCTCAGTGAAGAAATTAAAGAGAAATCTGCATCAGCTGTGCTGAGATTTAGGAGAGTGAGAAGTTACAAGTTCACTCTTGCCGTATTCACATTGTGAACTAAGTATTTTCAGAAAAAAAATGTTGTTTTGCTTCAAAAGAGTCAAAAGTTTGTTTACAGCTTATACAACAATTCTTCTCTGTTTCTCGCTGTAGGTCCCTTTCAGTGCTACGATGTCACCTGTTCGATTGCATTCATCCAACCCCAACCTCTGTGCAGACATTGAGTTTCAGGCTCCCCCGAGCCATGTGGCAGACCCTCTGGAGTGCTCTACTGAGTACATGAAGCTTCAAGAAGAATTCTGCTTGATGGCACAAAAAGGTAGCTGGAGATGCCAAGCCTTCCCTGTAGTGTGCTTCTCTGTTGTGTTTCGTTATTGCCCCTCACTTAGTTGTGGTCACGGCTTCCATTTGCATTGGATGATGCTGTGTAAGAGTTTTTAGCTGTTCAGGTGGCTTACACAAAGGCAATTTATATTAACCTTCTTATATTTTCCATGCATGTCATAAATGTAGAGAGGGGTAAACTCTGAAATTGTTTTCCAAGTCTTCTGAACTGCTTTCTCCATTCTCTAAATAAGTGACTGAATTTGCAAACATTTTTTTTTCTTCAACAAAATGTATTATTTCTTCCCAAAGATGATTCAGAATGTAACTTCTGCACATAATCCCGTGAAATCATTTTTGTGCAATGTTTTCTATGTCAATGGAATCAATGGGAAAAGAGCTTATTACAGGGATGTTCTTTTGAATTGTAATTTTATTGCCTGTAAGTGAATGGTCCTACAAACTAAAAAATACCATTTTAAGAAGGTTTTCTTATCAGTTTGCTGTTATATAACAAGCATAGAAAAAAATGTGAGACTGACATCTTAAAAAATTCTAAACCTGTTTAAAGACCAAGCAATCCTCTTTATTAGTACAATATTATGTCTAGCAGAACTAATGTTTCTGTTACTCTGAAAAGTACAAATAAAAACCAGAAAGAAAATAAGACACATTGGACACAGTTTTTCCAAATGTGCACCTTTCCATATGTTCAGCACCAAGAATATGCTCAGATGAGATATGTGTGAGCATACAGTACGCACATTGCAATCGCAAGCTGTAAGTGTTTGTACTTAATTTGGCATGGATTACTTGAAGTTCAGGCCCTTGTTTCAAATGTACATTACTGTGTGATGGAAGTCTCACGCTGTCTTTATTGCTGAAATATTGTAAGAGATGTCAATGTGATTTCTGTAGCCAAGAAAACACCTGTTTTATTTTTTTTTCTTTTTGCTTAGTGCATTCTCTTTTGAAGTCCGCGTTTAACAGCATAGCTATAGAGAAGGAGAAGCTTAAACAGATTGTTTCAGAGCAGGATCTTACAGGCCACAATGCTCAAATAGCTCACCTCAGACAGTCCCTCTCTCAGGTATGTTCTTGATTTGATCTCAAGCACATCTATCTTGCCCAGTGCACTATTTCTTTTGTATTTTGGCCATTTCCTTTCACCTCAAAGGAGCCAAGAAAAAGCCAAGTTCTCAGCCAGAACTATGGCATACTCTGTTATGATTTAAATCTAACCTCACTGCATGTGAGGTGAAGGATATCATTTGTGTAAGGACGTATCTGTTACGGTTTTCCAAAGTAAAGAAAAAGGATTTTTATATAAATGCTAAATGTCTTTCTTGAAGCTGTTCCAGCACAGCCAAGGAAATAGTGATGTTTTTGTAATTAAGTTTTAAATTTTGACTGTATATTGTCAAGTTTGTTTTATATGTCCGTGTCTCTAAATGCAAAAGGAATCCTGGGTTGCAATATAATCATGGTAATTTGGATTTCCAGATACAGACTTTTTAACTCTCCAGCATTTCTCCCACTTAAGCTAAAGGAAAAAATATAATTTGCTTTAGTGGGGGAGAAGAAATTAGCAAAAATAAGTCCTCAGGTTGCAAAATAAATAAAGTTTTGGAAAATAACAATTTTTCAAAATTCATTGTCAAGGAAGCATAAAAGCATTTGCTGGATTGGTGTGGAGGACTGCATCTGCAAGAAGTATGAGCAGATGTTTAAAGACAAACCTTTCTATAGATAGGTATCATGTTATGCAGATTGATTTCTGTGCATTGTGATTAAATAGGGTTAGGAGCAAGAGATAAGGGTAGCTATTTCTGGTTATTGACACAAATTCATCTAAGAAATGTGGATATTCATTAGCAACTTGCATGAAATAGGGAATCATGTTTTCTTCTTAGTCCTTCCAAGGTTAGTTTGAAAGTCACTGTCACACATTAGTTCACAGCCTCATGAAAATAGGCTGTGAACTAATGTGGAAAATAGACTGTGACTGGGTTTGTGCAGTCTCGAGACCAGGGCTGAGCTGTTGAAGAAGCTACTGTCAGGCTGCTGTTAATCATTACCTTCCCTCTCTGAGGGATGGCCACTAGGAACATGCTCAGACCATTTCAGAGCAAAGCAAAATTGGGTAATTTAAACCGTTCAAGGACAGTTTAAGCTTACCTGTTTTCCTTTGATCTTTCTTTGCTTTAGTACATTCATGCAATCTATTCCTCAATCTGCAGTAGGGGGAGACAGAAGAAGGTTCTTACTCCATTTTAATTATCCTTTTCTACTGAAACAAAATGTCTCTCTGTTCTGCTTTTCTGTAAGCCTCAGTGTTGGGGCTATATTAAAGTTAAGTCAGCCATGTTCTAGATATGTAGCATATTATACTTCTGGATTTCAGAATCTCACCCACTAGTCTTTCCAACCAACAGACAATACATATTTGTGCACCCAAATTTATAATCTAGGTTGGACTTTAAAATAGGAGAAAAATCAGCAGATAGCAGACACCAGTTGAATTCTGTTGGTATTTGTGATACTGTAGTGGATCATTAGTTTGAAATAAGTACAAGGGTAAACCTGTAAAACTGATCTAGCAATTATGTTGGTTTTACGGGAAAGGAAGCAATTTCTGTTTGCAGCCTCTGAGTGCTGATAACCTTGACTCAGAAGAGGCTGTGTAGTTGTAAACCCACAGTTGCCTCTTTGGGCATTTTGTGGGTAGCTCCCATGTATTGTTCTGCAGTTTCACTCTTTGTTGCTGCGTTCACTCCCCATTTCCATAATGTGCATAACCCACCAGTACACCTGCCAAAGAGCTCCTCTGAAGAACTGAGGTGGAATGCCAGTGTTACATTGTGGGAGAACATCTGTCCCCCCCCCCTCCTGAAAAACAGTGAAGGCAAAGTAACCAAAGATGAAATCATGTTGGAGAGGATCTCAAAATAGGTATCTCCCTATAAATGAAGGAAAGGAGGTTCTGTGATTTTTTTAGGAAATTGCTGGAAAGAAAGTTTTTTTCTTCTTCTTTTGTTTTTTTCTTTTTTTTTTAAATGCTTAAATTTTAATTTTAAATGAAATGTGCAATTTTTATTTTAAGGCTCTCAACCAGAATGCTGAACTAAGGAGTCGCTTGAACAGAATACATTCAGAATCTGTTATTTGTGATCAGGTTGTCAGTGTAAATATTATCCCTAGTCCTGATGAGGTAAGACTTTGGCCTTTAATGGATTTAGAGTACAAACAAACCTTGCTAATTCTCACTAAATAGCTGAAACACACCTGAAAAATTAATGAATTTTTCACATTGGCGAATGTTCAATCATAGAAAAAGTCAGGCTGTATTTCCTTAACTACAATAAAACTTCAGTCTTTTGTTTTCCGTACGTCAGACATGAAAGATCTCAGCTTGGTCTCTTTAGAGGAACAGAGCAGGACTCCAGTTTTGGAATATTAATTGTTGGCTGTGGGAATTAGTGAGGTTTTACTGTATTTGAATGTATCACACAGTAGCTAACCAATTCTGTACCTTAGTTTCTTGCCAAATCAACAGAACAATTAATTAAATAATTACCTGATTTTGCAAGTGTCTAAAGGGCCTCATGTTTAGAATCTTTAGTGGTACTATTAGAATCAGAAGGTTTAGTCCATGAACCAAGCACTGCACTAATATTTTTGCAACATCTAGTTTTTCTTGTTTTGCTTTCCTTAGTCAACAGATTAACAAACATTTGTATAAATAACAGTGAGAGCTTCCCTTGTGACAAATCTGAATTTGTGGACTGTAATATATTACAATTAGTATGGTCACTTTGGCAACCATTCTGCTTGCATTTTACAAAAATGTTTTTGATTTTTCATTTCCACTATTTTTTCCTATGCACATGCCATTTCAATTAACATAGTCTTGTCTCATAGTTATTTCTTCCAACAAGCAAGAAAGGTAAAATTGTTTATTTGCTTTCTGAAAATGTCTAAACAATTTTTCCAAGAATCCAGCATGTTGGAGGCTAGCAACAGAACATAGAAGTGAAGTGGTGCCACAGCACACCAATCTACAGTGAAGTTCTGGGCAATGACCTCTTCTGTTCTGTATTTTTGTTGGTTAGCTGTTCCTTTTTCACTTGTTCATCATTGTCTTGGTAGAAGTGAGCCTGACTGAAGAAGTTTTTCAGTTTCCAGATCTCTCATTCACTTATCTTGCTTGTTTTATATATATCTCTATAATCTTGCAGTAGTTAATGCCTGTGTGAGGGTCTTTTTCAGGTAGGAGCATATGTATTTTTCCAAGTCCCCCTAGTTTATGTGAAACCTCAAAATTTTGGTCACTTCCTATAATGATTACAGTAAAATGAGACTCTGTTTTCATTATGAGTCATCAAGCATTACAATCCATCTACAATCTTATAAATCCTAATGAAAAAGAATGGGGTTTGACCTCTTGGCTTGTTTATGCTTTTTTGGGATGTTTTGTTAGTGCTTTTTGAGGTAACTGTATGGAATAATTCTGCAGAATTAAGATGTCAACAAAACTGCATGCAGGAATTCTGGAATAAGATTAACTGGGATTGTGTTGCAATCTGGAGAGTTAAATGTGTTTAAAAGGGCTTCAGTAGTTTCATCTGTATTATCTCCCAGGGAAAACATGCTGTATGAATTAAGGGATTAAGTCCAAGACCTGTTTCCCTCCACAGCAAGAGATCCTGTGGTAAAATGGTACAGGGAGAGCATCTTAATCTTTTTCTTAATGTGATAGCCTGCAGGGTAACATTGAAATCTGGTGTCCCACCCACCCACTCTAGCAGGCAGAGGGTATATTTCACTGTTTAAGCCTGCTGCGCTACTGACATCAACATAGCATAATTTTGAATCCTTTTTGACTCTGGTGTTACATTTCTTTATAATAAACCATAGAGAGTTCATTTCTTTTAGTAGTAGTGGGTCAGTGTTAATGGCATAATGCAAATGAGATTAGGAGTATAAAAATAGAATAAAAGCCCATAAAAATACATGTTATAGCTATCCTCCTAAATATTCAAACATTTCAAATATTGTTACTAAACTGGTTTACAAGATCATTTATTTGGAAAGTAACTTATAACTCCCAGACCTTATAAATCTTTATAATTAAATTTTAGTTGTATCAAAGCTAGCTTCAGTGATGTTATTTGTTATTACTAGAGGTAATTTAATCTGAACTTAATGGCTGAATTTGTCTGACACAATCCAGCTATTGTCCACAAAATCAATTCTCTGCATAGAGATCTGCAATTTCATGCTGCTAAAATTTGGCAGTAGATGCTGGGCAGGCCTCAAATGAAGATATGTATCTCACTGTTCAAAATGCACTTTACTTTGCCATCCTCAGACTCATCCGTTAGGTACACACAAAGTCCTACTAAAATGCTGTCTTTACTCTCTGTGCTTGTATTTGGTGTATAAATCTTACTCAGGTGATTTACCCCTTTTACATGTGTTTCTTTAATATGAGAAATAATGCTTTTACTTTTCTGTGCTTTATTTACAGACAGGTGAACAAATTCATGTCAGTTTGCCACTGTCTCAGCAAGTTTCTAATGAAAGCAGGCTCTCTATGTCTGAATCTGTTTCAGAGTTCTTTGATGCACAGGAGGTGCTTCTATCTGCCAGCTCGTCAGAAAACGAGGTAGGCTGTGACAGCGTGTGGCAGCTGTGCTGCTGGACACAGTTAGGTAATGCTACCACTAGTGATTTTTTTTTTTATTTTTAGTAATGCTAGTTAGAATAAAATGTGTAAAGTGTAGATAAACAAACTCCTGCACCACATAAAGTGGTGCAGGAGTTCCCTGAAGTGTAAAAGTGAGTTGGAACTTCGTTATGTCAGTAACTTAGGTTTAGCACATGTCCTTTCTAGGCTATGGCAGTTCCACTGAAGGATGACAGACAGTTACAGCTGGCTGTGCAGTCAATTAAATTTAGATTTTCAAATATTCTTTATAAAAACAATCTTCTACTACATATGTATATAAAATTATGCTCTGTAATGAGAGAAATAGACAAAAAAGTAATATTTCTTGAAAAAACAGTTTTGTAAAAAAAAATGAAAATATTCTTAATGCTGATGAGATTCTTGTTTTGCAAAATGATAGATCAATATTTACATAATTTGTTTGCTGAAACGTAAGTCACGTTTTATTGTTTGGTTCTTTATAAACAGCACAAATCTGACTATCTCTTCTCACCTCCCATGCCTAGTGCATTATGTTATCAATTTCTTCTCATCCTTGATCTTACTTGAAGCCACCTTTTGCAGATGTCATGTCTGTATTTGGATAATAAGGAATTCAGAAATGTGAGGACAACGTAGCATTTTTCTTGACCCTTTTAGTGCATTGACACTATGGACAGATTGAAACATTCAGTTCACTTAGCTAATAGTTTTAATTGGATAAAGATTTTTTTTTAATATTTGTGTTTCAGTTAATTATTTTTGTCTCTTTTGTCAGTATATTTTATATGTATTTGAGTTAATGGATATTTTATTTATGTTTTAGGCTTCTGATGACGAATCTTATATCAGTGATGTGAGTGACAATATATCTGAGGACAACACCAGTGTTGCAGACAACATTTCTCGGCAAAGTATACTGTGTTTCAAACTTTAAGAAATTACCTTGGTTATATTCATGTACCAGAATTACTGCATGTCAAAACAAGTCCAACTCAGCTGAAAACAATGAAGTTGGGCTTGCTTGTTCTGGCAGTTATTTGGTTGAATGGAGAACTCTGTTATTCTTAGTCTGGTATTTTCTTATGACAATATTTTTCTTCCCTTCCCAGTTCTTAATGGTGAGCTGACAGGAGGTGCGTTCAGAAATGGACGGAGGACTTGTCTCCCAGCTCCCAGCCCTGACACCAGTAACATCAATCTGTGGAATATTTTGAGAAATAACATTGGCAAAGATCTTTCCAAAGTATCCATGCCAGTTGAGCTAAATGAACCTCTGAATACCTTGCAACACCTTTGTGAAGAGCTGGAATACAGTGAACTCTTGGACAAGGCTGCTGAAACAGATGATCCTTATGAGCGCATGGTAATGCATTTAGTGTAGCACTTCTGACTCTGTTAGAAAGGGAGCTGTTCAGTGGGGTCTATGCAGGGTCCTGTCTTTCTCCTCCTGGTCACAGACAACAGGCCTCCCTGCTGGATCACAAAAGTGTTGTGAACAAGTACAGGTGGTAGGTTTGATCTGAGCAAGGCTGTGGGATGTTTTTTTACCTCAAACCAAGTCCTGCAGTTGTAACTCATTTATTTACAATTGATCTCATGCTCTATGACTGTAGATACGTGCATTGGCAGTTTCTAATTCTGCAGCAACCTTTCCTGGCTTTCAGTGGTCAAATCCAGCACCCTTCAAGAGTTAGTCAAGTCTGTGGCTGCATTATGATCAATATAGGTGTGAATAAGATGTCCTCCCAGGCAATTTCTGAGAGAGAAGTTTAAAAACACCAGAACAAAATTTGCCTGGGTAGCCTGACTTCAGCCCACTTGTAAATCTGGCAGCCAGCAGCCTGTGCTCAGCTTTCAGGGTGCTTTGATCTGCCATGTCTCCTTTTCCTCAGGAGATACAGGGAAAGACTGTAAGGGAAAGTTAGCAGTGTTGTTGCTGGAGATGTCTGCTGTTTCTTGCTGTGTTTTGGCAGCACTGTGGATAACTGGGAGGAGAGAGGTTGCCTTTGGCTGTCACACAATCACACACAAGTCTCTTTACTACTTTGTTCACAAGGCCTGCAGGAGAGTGAGGAGTCCTAAACACTGAAGAAATTGAAGCTATCTTGAGAAAGGGAGTTGAATTATTCATCCTCACATTCTGTTTTCCTACATAGTGGACCTCTTCCAACTCAGATCATTCTGTGATTCTGTCCCTCGCAAGAGGAGGGAGATTGTGTAAGGAGTAATGAGTAAAGCAGACTGATTGCTGCCTTTGTTGAAAAGTTTGGAAGGTCAGTATTGAAGTAGTAGGGAGAATTCAAGAAGGAGAAGCCATGGTGCAACTGAAAGCTTCCTTGGAAATGTGGATTCAATCCCCTTCTCTGCTACAGATGTCTACTGCAGTACTTAGGAGTAGAAGCCAAATCTTTAAACAGCAGCCATAAAAACGCAAACTGCACATCTGACCTGAAGCCTATGGGACTGCTTGGAAAAGAGCTGAATACCCAATGCTTGTGGCAGGAATGCTGTGACTATGCTACTGCTTGTTCACTGTTCTCTGAAAGAACAGGACTTGGCTATCTTCAATAAGCATCCAAAAGTAGTGGAAACCTTTTTTTTCCACACTGCTCTCTATATCGCAAGGATAGTAAATCTGTTAACTCTGCAGTTAACTCTTCAGAGTTAACAGAGTTAACTTATAGTTAACTATAGTTACATAGTTAACTTATGGTCTTATAGTAAATTGCAAAGGAAGTTGAAATTAATCTGAAAACAGTTTTAGAGGAATGAAGGTTTTTACTGTTGAAGAAAAGCCTGTGAAAACAGTGTTAATTTTGTTGATGCTGCATTTCTGAATAATACAACGTGAAAAGAGAATGGAGCACCGATTACACAGTTGGACAAAAACAAAGCACATAAAACCTCAAATGAGGGTTGTGTCCTCATTAGCAGGAGGAGAGGGGCACCTGGTTAAGATTTGCCCTATTTGTAGCATATTGCCAATAGCTGACTCATTTTTGTGTTGTTTTCTGAAGTTTTGTTTGGACTTCTGACTGGCTGATGTGATTTTTTTTTTTGAACTCTGAAAATGAGACCTTGTAAACTAAATAATCATTGCATGCCACTTCACTTATTACTTCCAGTCAGGCCTGGCTTAGAGATTATTAAATTGTGGTTGGACATATAGACAAGGGGGCTGGCTGTTAAGGCTGCATATGTGTGGAAGATTTGGAGATAACTCTGGGCTAAGAACATGCTAAGTGGGAGCTGTTTATGTTTGGCACTAAATAAAATAGTTCCCATAGTAAAATGGCATGTGATATTGTAATCAGAATTTATTACATAATATTTATTCACAGGAAGCAGGACTAGATTTGGGTGTGTTTCAGGTCACTAATGTTAAGCCTGGTCAAAGGCAGAAAAACTGTGTCATGTGCAGGTTGTCATTTTAAGGGACTGTTAAAAGACTGACTGAGACCATGAAGAAAAATAAATTATATCAACAGAAGAAATAAAGTTTATACTGGTTCTGGCTGGGATGCATGGTGTCGCTTTCAGGCATGCTTCATTATTCCAGTTGTCACTCTGAGCAGAATGAGCTGTGTTGGTACCACACAGTGGTGGCACATACACAAGAGTGTCTGCCTGTTCTCATGTTCTGATCTGTATATTTACAGGTTCTCATAGCTGCCTTTGCAGCATCAGGCTATGCCTCTACGTACTTTAGAGCAGGAAGCAAGCCATTTAACCCAGTGCTTGGTGAAACTTATGAATGTATTAGAGAAGACAAAGGATTTCGATTTTTCTCAGAGCAGGTAAACCTTGTTTTTAGATAGACACTCCTGTATAGATTTATCTTTTTTGTTCTTCATTTTATATATAATCCCATTTTTCTTTCTACTTAGAATGGTTTGCTTTCTTAGAAGTAAATAAATATTGTTAATATGAGTGGACTTCATTAAGGGCTAGAAGGAATACATCTTTATAGTAATCACTAGGAACTGTTTTAAGTACAATCACTTAAGTTGTATCTGTTTTCATAGCAACATGAGCTATTTAGTATTTTCATATTGCAATAACAATTGTACTGTCTTAGGAATGAAAATTAAATGTTTTTGACTCAACCAAATTGTGTTTCAGGTTAGCCACCATCCTCCCATTTCGGCCTGTCACTGTGAATCGAAAAACTTTGTGTTTTGGCAAGGTATACTTTTTATATCAAAAGCATAACTCCTTTTTTATTGTCAAATGAAAACTTGTAAAAGCTGAGCTTTGCATTTGGAACTTACTCAGAATTTCTATACTTATTATTTTGAAGTGACATATTATAAACTGATGATCTGATTTATTTTACTCCAAATTCTCATTAAGAGTGAGCTAACATATTATAGCTTCCTCTGTCACTTGCAGCCAGTTTATACTCTCCCATTTAAAAGGTTTTTACCAATAAAATTACTATTTCTTACAAACACAAGCAGTTCTTTTTACAGTTGAAAAAATTACTCTTTCTTTCCTTGTACCTACTGGTGTATGCCTTTAATTTCTATTGAATGTTTGCCCAAGACATTTGACAATCATGCAGCACAGACACAATTCTTAATTAAACTTACATTTAATTTTTCTGACCTAATGTAATTTTCGAGTATTTTTTTCTTTAGTATTTTCATGGCAAATTCATACTATCTACTGCCCTGTTTTGAATTGGATAGTCCAGCACAGATGGTCTGGTGCCACACAGATCAGTGCAAGGGGGAGACCTTGGTCATTCCAGTTTTCTAAGTATTTCACTGTTATATTCAGATATCAGGTGGAAAAACAAATTCTGGGGGAAATCAATGGAAATTCTGCCTGTTGGAACCTTGAATGTGACTCTTCCAAAGTAAGCTACTCTCCTCTTGTTTTCAACCTTTGGTGCACTCCAGTCTGGGCTGCCTTGTGCATGGGTTGGGGTAAGCAGACATGATGTGGATTGTACTGGTGAGGGTTTGTGCCCAGCCTTAATCTTTCCTTAGTGTTCATCTGGGGCTACTGGAACGTTTTTGAGCCTGAAGATCCATTTTTGGTTTTGGAGGAAGAATATGCACTCTAGAAAGTGATGGAGGGAGATAGAAATGTTTTGGGAGAGGGAACCCATGTTTTATGTGTACAGCGTGATGAGCTGTTCAGAACAAGGCTGCAGTGCAGGACTGTCAGCAGCTGGTGTTGTCCTAAGGCTCTCAGTGTCTTGTTGTTCCCTCAGAACAACGAGATCATGAAAGGTCTTTTTTCAAAATGTGGATAAAGCGATGTATATTCTCCATAATTTGTATGGAGATTTTGGCAGAGTAGTGAGAAGCAGTAGCTTCACCACCAGTGAGATTAGTTGCAGCTTGTAAATCCTAAAATTATGCCAGGAGTGGGTACTTTAAACATGTCTTCTGGTTTTGTAGTGGTGTTCTTGCTCCTGTACATTGCAGCCAGCCTTTCTTTCTGCCTCTACCAATATATCATCACTTCACCTGTTTATCCATCTCATAAAATTGAAGGAAATGCACTCTGGAGCAGCTTTGTCTTCTGTCTTCATGCCTTCCCCTAAACTCTGAAGGAGAATGTGCTTTGCATAATATAATCCTCTGGTTTTATTCTCTTGTTTGATGTTAGAGATGCTCTGACTGGATAGTTGTTACAAAGGCGAAGGGAGGGATGATGTGCCAGTGTGCTCCTGGCTTTCTACTTCCTTTCCTTGATGTCCTGTCCAAATTTCCCACATTTGTAGTATGGTTTTCATATTTATTTTGTTCTGTTTGTGATTCAATTGCATTTTCTGCTTATAGTCTCAATTCAGCCGTATGTTGATCTTTGTGTCACTGTCCTGCCCCTATAGGAATTGTGGCCAAAGCACTTCATGCTCTGAGGACAGTGAACAGGCCATGCAGGGCTTCAGTGGCTCATAATGTGTTTATTTGTGGTTTATAGCACCTTTCTGTAGTTCTGGAGCTTAGGTGAGCTTCTCTAAGGAGGATTAGTGATGTAACCAGACACAGGACTTTGTCATCTGTGTGGGTGTTTTTGGGAAATGTGGTTTGTTTTTGCAATAAAGGAGGAATGTTTTACTTTTTTGTCAGCAATGTTCATGATGAATAGATATTACCAACTACTTCTTAATCTGTTCTTAGGTATGGAGATTACTATGTCTGGAACAAAGTCACAACTTGCATACATAATATTCTTAGTGGAAGGAGATGGATAGAGCACTATGGAGAGATAACTATCAGAAACACAAAAAGCAGTGTTTGTATTTGTAAACTCACTTTTGTCAAGGTAACATATGGATGTTAATATATATCTTATATTCATATAACTGTAATTTAAGGGTACATCAGGCTGTTTCTTCACTATTCCTGAAGTCCATATTCCACATTTTATCTTTTATTCCTTTTATCAATATTCATAAAATGTAAATTCTCAAATGAGAATGCTATGTCAATTAGTAAGACTCTGCTCCTCTGAACATTTGATGTCAGTGTGTTCCATTGCTGTAAAGCTGTGTGCTCTACTGTTGCTGTTTTTTGATTAAAAATTAAATGTCAACATTTTTTTATAGTAACACAATGAAAACACAAAGTCACTGTATGCTGCCATGCCATTTTGCTTCTCCTTCTACTAGAATTTTTCAGTCAATATTTTATCTCTTTACATTATGTATTGCTGCTTTGGTTCATAGTATTGTAATATCCAGGCAAGGATCATATATAAAAATAGAAGTTTATATAGCTATCTTACCAGCAAGTATTTTCCCTAAAAATAAATTTGTCTTCACATTGCAACAAAAGATACCGATACCATTTTAGTGTTAACAATGGGATGTTAACATAAATCTGAAATTTGTGTTTTGTTGGATAATCTGAGAATGGGCAACTGGCTCTTGGATGAAGGTGTAAGAACTAAATGTGTCTAAGAAAAGCAAAACAGAGATGAGAAACAGAAAGAAATAACATGTAATAATGTAATATCTTCCCTGCTGCATACAGTAGTGTTCAGCACGCATGAAAGGATTCCTATTCAAGTACAGGTATATTTAATACCTCCTTGAGTAGGAAGAGGAGCGTTAGATGGCTCTGACAGGCAAAAGGTCATTTTTGCAGAATTGTGTGGGATTTGTGATAATGACTGAGAATGTTATTCCCAGATGTGCAGTTAATTTAAATGCTTTTATGTCAAAACCACATTGCAAGTGTTTCTCAGTTAATAAATCAGTTAGTGTTAGGACCATATGATTTTCAAATTTTGGTATTCTTAGTTCCAGGTGAGCTGTTCCAACCCAGAATTTGGACAGTTGGCACCACAGCCAAGAGACATTCATTATGTGTATTGTTACAATGGGCTGTTGGAAAAGCAGTGTGAGCTAGTAATTCTTGGTTAAACTTGCAGGTGAACTACTGGAATTCCAATGTAAATGAGGTCCAGGGCGTTGTGATAGATCAAGAAGGGAAGGTGGTTCACCGCCTTTTTGGAAAGTGGCACGAAGGCCTCTACTGTGGGGTTGCACCTTCAGCCAAGTGCATATGGAGGCCAGGTAAGAAGCTTGTAAAAAAATTCTGGAAGGTGTGAAGCTGTTTCAGCCTACATTTTAAATACACAAAATAATACTAGAGAAGTTTAAATCCCTGGCTAGACAAACAGCAGTTTGCATGGGTTTATAATAATGGTAAATGGAAATGTTCTTACAGGGCATAATCTTTAGCATCTCAGTCTGACTCCTGGTCAGATGTTCTGGGACCTTGGGATCAACAGAAGAATAAAATAAGGAAAAAAATTTGGCATCTGTGGAGGCTTGTCTGCCTTTTGACAGAGAGCAGGGTAACTTTTTTGGATTCATCAAAGAAGGGGTTTATTGAGTTTTCAACTTCCTGCTTGCTTAGAGGCCTGAGGTTGAATTAGTCATCCTTTGCACCTGTATCTTTCATACATGCATTATCCAGGAATTATTGTTCTTATAATTTTGAATCCTACTTTGTATTTTTGGTATTTTGAACTGTACTTTGCACCTTACTCTCTTCCTGACTGTCTGGCTTGACTCTTTGTGGTGGTGAATCAGGCTGTGAGTGTGTGCTAAGTTCCAAAATGAACTCTAAAGATCAGTTAAGGTTAAGTTTTAGACAGACATTTGATAGACCCACTTTCTGGGGAGCAGGAAACTGTTTTTAATTTAAAAAGCTTGAAAACATTAATTTTTATTTAAAATGGGAGGAAGATCATAGAAGCTTTGAGTCTATTAACATGTAATTACAATCTCTGCAGGATAAGCAGTTGATACGCATATTTAGTGAATTTTGTTTCACTTACAGAATAGCTTTTGATGCTTTTTAACTGTAAGAGTAAAATATATTAACTATTTTTCTGTTAAAAGTGTATAAATAAAGGAATCTCTTGCATATTTAGAGTAATGGCTTAAAAGCTTTTTTCTTTGTCTTATGTGTTTAGGCTCCATGCCAACCAATTATGAGCGTTATTATGGCTTCACAAGGTTTGCTATTGAGCTCAATGAATTAGATCCTTTACTGAAAGATCTTCTCCCTGCAACAGATGCACGATTCAGGCCAGATCAAAGGCAAGAATGCTTATTTATACATTTAATATTTGGTGGGCTCAAGGCTGAGTTTGGCTGAGTCTTGAATTCTGTCTGTATCTTCACTGCAGTCTGAATTAAGCTGTGGAGGATTCTGCTAGTAGAGAAGATAGTATTGCACTCAAATTTATGCTTAACCCAGCTAAAGGGAAATTAGAAAGCTTCTTGTTGATGCTATAGAGCTGTAGTGCAACCTTGGGGCAGATTGCTCATGACAAACTGGAAAACAGGCTCTGAAATGCTGTGCAGTTCTGCTATGGATGGAATGAGCACTAATTCCCTCCAAATTCTCAGTTCATAGTCCTTCAGTGTGATATGCTGAAGCTGCTGAACAAAGCCTGTGCCTTAGGCTGTAGGTCAGGTGCACATAGCTGGGGAGTCTCATCTCAGGCTGGATCTGAAAGTACAACACTGACAACATGCTTGGCTTCTGCTTGTATTTTGTGATGATGGGAGCTGGAAAATCCCTTGGACTAGACAATGTGTGATTGCTATACAATCTACTGTTATTCCTACAGGCTTCTGGAGGAAGGAAATATAGAAGCAGCAGCATCTGAGAAACAAAGAATAGAGGAACTCCAGAGAGCTCGGAGGCGGTACATGGAAGAAAACGGCATTGAATATGTACCCAAGTTTTTTAAGTGAGTCTTTTCATTTGAGTAGTAAGTCTCTGTTTTCCAGCTTGTAACTGGATGGAGTACTACAAGAATTACCACCAACACAGACTGAGAATCATGAAAGTTTTAAGATAAGATATCTGACACCTGCTTCTCTGAAGCAATTTTTACACAGCAGTTAAGATTCATAATTGAATGATCATTTTCTCATAATGGGCCTCAGCTATATAAGCCTTCCTACTGAAGTGGAATTAGAAGTATAATATTAGGATCTAAGATTTAACTAGGGACATTTTAAAGTCATTGCCTAGACAAGTAATACCATATGACCTGAACAGCAACATCATACATATATATATATATATATATATATATATATATATACCTACAAGATGTTAATAAGTATAAATGTATATGTATACACTTAAAAAACATTCATTTTTGAATGAAAGTGGTTTTTGGCTGTTTTTTAGTTAAGCATTCTTCTGAAACAAGGAATAGTCATACCAAGTAGCCTCATGTCTAACATGGGGAATCAAAAGTGAAAAGACTGAATGTGTTTGATCCAGTTGTAGCAAAACATAAGCAAAATGCAGAGACAAAAAATAAATGGTTGAAGGCTTACATTCTGTAAGCTATATCTGTTGGATAATCCCTTTCACATATTCAGAATCTGTAGTGAGGAAAGGGGTTTTAGGTGGATCTAAGACCTGCTCTCACAGATCAAACAACAGATTTTCAGTCTCGGCCGTCTTCTCTGTCTTCTGCTTTTGATATAGGTAGAGACTGATTTTTGTTTTTTAATTTCTGATTGTTGTGTCCTTTAAAAGTATGAAATTTGATTTAATATTGGGTTAGATCAGAGAAGTGTGGATTTTGATTTTATATTGCATAAGAGCAATATTTTTTGTCTCTTTATCTCTTTTTGTTTTCCCTTTCTACAGAAAAGTAATTGACGCTAATCAAAGAGAAGCCTGGGTTACCAATGAAACCTACTGGGAACTGCGAAAGGATCCTGGCTTTAGTAAAGTAGACATTCCTGTACTCTGGTGAACTGAGAATGTAGACCTAGTAAACATATCACTCTGAAGAAAAAAAATAACTATGCACAATATGTTTCTTATAGCTAAGCGTGGTTTGTGGGTCTACGGAAAAACCATATCATATGCATTTATATTCATCTTTATAATGGACTTTTGGAAGTGCATTAGACCAGGCCCCTGACCACTTCTGGATCTTTCTAATTTTGCAGCAGCCATCAAAACTAAAAAAAAAAAAGAAAAAGAAAAAAAAGGAAACAGAAACCTTGTAAAGTTTCATACGCTGAAAATTCAGAAATAAAGAAGCAGATGAAGTATCCAAAGTCACTCGGAAGAGGTGGTAAGCGCAAAACTGCAACCGGTGCTTTAAACAGACATTAAGAGTAATACAATTTAAAGTAAAAAAAAAAAAAAAAAAAAAAAGAAAAATAGAAAAAAGTTCCATTTTGTTTCAACTATTTTTGTTAAAAACTCTTGGGTCACAACACTGTCATTTCTGGCTTCAGGTTAGTCCTTTGGTGTGATATGCTTGGACTGGCCTTTGTCAAAAAGATGCTTTTCTGGAAGCTGTTCCCATTCATATGCCATTGTTCATGCCTTAACAAAATATGAAGATGTACATTAAGTAATTTTAAAATATCTATGCTTAGGCTTGTGTGAAGGGCAGATTTTTAAAGCTCTAGAATTTTATCACAATATAAATACTGGAAGACCTGCATTATTTGAAATCAAAAGATAACCAAACATCTAACTGCATTTCAGAGGTATGAGACTTATTGTACATGCTTTAGCTTTGGGATGCTGACTGTATAATCAGACTGAAAAGAAACTGCTAGCTGGTTGAATTTGAATTTTGGTAAATGCATATGAGTTGCTAGTCAGAAAGTTCATATTCTGAATGACTGATGCTGAGATGCAGTCATCACATTTAGTACTGCCTGGACATAGATCTCTCAGTGAATCTCATTTTCCCCTAACTGTTTATACAATTAGAAATCCCTGAAGCTTTGCAACAGTGTTAAAAGCACAGAAGGATTTCATGTGAAGGTCTCTCCAGAAGCTGGATAGTACTGTAAATGCAACTGTTTTCTGCCACACGCTCTGTTTATTTTCCTGGCTCTGTTTTTTCCCCATCCACTTTTCTTATCTCAAATTATGTTGGAGAGTATGGCAGAGGCTCCCATGTGTTATAGCTAACAACTTCTACTTGTGTTGCCAAAACAGCTCTTGTGCAAAATATACTTTACATTTTTTCATAAAATGGTTCTATATTTTTTGATTTTAAAAAATCTCTTATGTGTTGCTAAGCCTCAGTTAATATAAGTGGGAGAAGACTTGGCACTTTCTATTTGAAAATCTCTGAAACAATAAACAGTAGGAGGGCAGATCTTAATAAAAGTGAAACCAGTAATTTATTAGATAAGAGCTACATTCCATATGGTATGATCTAGTCTTCCATTTGTGCATGTGTTACACATCCCACCACTGGTGATGGGTTAGATTTCATGAACAGATTCTATATTCCTTTCTGCACATACATGACATATGATTTTTCTATTTAAGATTCCAGTCCTGAGACCAAAAATAAAATTACGAGATAGGTATGTGATCTGCCAGCAGAGCTGCTTGAACAGTTGTCAGTGCATTACCACACATCCCCAGCTCTCAGTCTGCTTCTTCCTTTTTCCAAGTCAGGTCCCCATATAACTGAGATTACTTTGGTCATTTCAGATAAATTTAGACCTCCCTGTTGATGGTATAGCAAAGTAACTAGCAGGGCAACTAGCTGCTAATCAGTTCAAATTTCTTCACACACTTCTGTTGTCAGAAAGAACTATGAAAACCTACAGAAAATATTAAGTAGACTTTTTATGAATTGAGACTGCACATGAATTTTTAATAAAAATTTGGTATAAAAATCCCTATGTAGATTAATGGGATTTCTTCCAAAGAAAATTTTAAGTTATTCAAAGAATGTTATCTTTCTCTTTCCTAGTTGAACCTAGTCTGATTTATTCTTTAGTTCTGCAATTGTTATTATAAGAAAATTTATTATAAGAAAATTTTCATATATCAAAGTTGGTTTTTTGAATGATATTTGGTTAAGGTCATCCTGCTTGCTTTAACAATATTACATTAGGAATCAAATTGGCACATTGTGTGTAAAATAGCAATTAATTATTTATGTAGTTTTCTTTAAAGCCAACTCTATTAAACATTTGCCCATCCTTTGCTCCAGTCCTTGTGTGCAGTTCACCGTGATATGAGGAAGTATTATTTGTGTATGACTGCAAGCACGTCTGAGGGACAGAACTGCATGTCCTCAAATCTTTAATTTAAATACAGAAAGAAGGTCTTTAGTTTACAGCATTCTGGCAGTGCTCTGTGAATGCCATTATTTGCAATGCAAACTGAAACTTGGTGGACATTAAAAATGCTATCACTGAATTGTTTTTTACAATTGTTCATTTGACATTCATTGAAAGAAAAATAACGGTAACATTTCTAAATTCTAGAAAATCTGTGAAATGCTAAATCTTTCTATTGAAGGCACTTTCTAACCCAAGAGGATGTTAAATTAGTTACTTAGTAAGTAGAAAAGACACAAAATGATGCAACACAAGGTATTTGCAGTCTATATCAGAAATGAAAAAGTTTAAGCAGAAGTACCATGAAGCAGTTTCTCATAGTGCAGAATTCTCTGTAGTCTGTGTAAAATCTGTTACTGCATTTTTCCTCTAACATTGGCAGACATCATGGAATATTTTGTGCTGTTTCTAAGGTGAATAGATATGAGGGCTTCTATCCAAATTATAATTTTTAGTCAACCTGTGACATTTCCTAGCATTGACTGAGAGGGTATGGTGAGTTTTGCCCATCCCCTGCCCGTGTAGTGCAGAACTGAGTATCCCATGCTGCAAGGAGAGTGCACCACTGGCTGTTCTGCAGGCTGGCACTTTGTGTAAATGCTGTCTGGTTTTTGGCAGGGCTGCTGCTCAGACATCTCTTCCTGGCATGCAGGATTTTTGTGCTCCAGGAGCAGAACTTTTCATTTCTTTTGAACCTTGTGAAGTGTTTGCTGGCCCAGTCCTCAAGTTGAGCAGTGTCCTTCTAGCTGAAGCTTTGCCATCTGGCATGCCATGTCCTCCTCCTAATTTGCTGTCATCTGTGAACAGTTACCATGGATCACCGTGTCCTTGCACAGGTCACTGGTGAGATGTTGATTGTCATGGCCACAGACCTGACCCCTGCAGGGCTGTCCTCACTGCTGGCTGCCAGCAGGGCAGAAACCATTGTTCCCTTCCAGCCTGAGATTCAAGCAGCTGTCAGCCCCACTCACTCCATTCATCCAGGCAATATTTCCTTTTGGAAGGCATGAAAAACACTATCCAACTCAGTAGATTTAATTGCTATGTGCTTGGTAAATGTTGAAAATTAGTATATATCATTGACACATAAAACTTCTAATGCAATTTAAGAAGTTCTTTAGCTTCAAAGACATATGCTTTTCTCCTGTGTTTTCTCAAAACACTTATTTCTGTATAAAAATGAACAATACTTATGCTTTAGTTTCACAATAATGAGCTGTACTTTCTATTAATATTTTAAAAGTGTACCTTAACTTCTTCCTTGTTCTGGTACTTTGGATATGATAAGGTAATAGTAGCTATTTTCTTCAAATACAATGTCTTACAAAGATTTAAATAGCTTCATTCTCATTTTAGATTAGTGTTACCAAGATGGCAGAATTTTTGGCATTTTAGAAATTTTTATCTCACAGGAAAAGATGATTTGAGTTGATTTTCATGAAATATCACTGTGATTAAAAAGTCATCTAGGCACCCATTCTAATTTTAGACAGATGTAAGTTGCATGAAATAAACTTTTTTTGTATTTGGCTTTAAAAGTGCAATTTCCATTATAATAGTATTTTCATCATGCAAATAATGTTACCCTTTTTTTTTCTCCTTTTGAACTTCTGACTCTGAATAAGCCTGTATGGCACCTGTGGGGTTTGTGTGAGTAGCACATGCCAGGCATATGTCAAGTTCTGCACTATGTGAACATGGCACAGTGTTGGAAGATATTATCCTTAATTCCCTACTGAGCACTGTCAGTGCTTTATGGAAACAAACTACACAAAGCTTAAGACAAACTAGGAGGCAGCTCTGGGCACCTGTGAGCAGCTTGCATCTGGGCCATGTCCTCTGTTCTCCATGGAGGAAATGGGATTTTCTCACCTCCCACCAGTGGAGCCCAGCACAATTGCACTGAGATTCTCCTCAAAAATCAGAATTTTTAGGAAAGCCCTGGAGGAGAGGAGAGGTTCACTTGCAATTGCACAATAACCAAGAGGGCTGAACATATCCATTCTCTGTTTTGCAAAACTTGCTCTCACTAGTAAAGGGAATGTTTGTGTGCTCTCCTTGTTTTACTGGATTTTAGACATTTTCTCGTGCAACAATAAACAATAGCTATTTTACACGTGTTGGCAGCAGTTGTAATCTGAGGAATGAATGTTTGTAGATGCCATTAGTAGTAATGGAGCTGCATAATTAAAGCAAAGGAGATGTTTTCAGATTAAATCCATCTGGAAGTGTATTTGTACTCATATGCTAAAATGTTAGGAGGCGTTAAGCTAGAGAGTTTTGCCCACTTGGGGGAATAAGATTAATATTGACAAAAGTGTATCAGAAACACTGGAATGGCCTCACTGGTAACCTTGTGTAAGGCACAGACCCATGAGAAAGCTCAGGAAATTTGCTATGTCATAACCACTTACCTTGGCAGCTACTGGGGCTGGAAAACATGTCCTTGTTTTTTCTTTCTGTCTGTCATTAAGTAACAGTCATCAAAACTATGTAAAACGCAAATTTACACTTCAGTGCATGGATTGATATTTTCAAGGTGTATTTAGTATAAAAAGTAGTAAAATTTTCTATTTCAGCGTTCCTGGTTACTTTTATGGTAATTTGGATACCAGTCAGTATTTTTATGAAGAAAGCATGGGGTTTTTTTTCGTTTTCCTCTCTTTTTTTTTTTTTTTTTTGTTTTTTTAATGGAAGAATCTAGATTGTGTTAATAAAGGTATAATCATTTCTGGTGAGAGTATCTCCATAAGCTCCATCACAACAGTGACTGGCACCCAGGAGAATGCTGCAAATCTGAGTAAGGTCAGAGAAATTGCACATTTACAGCAATTTATCTTATTTTTGTATTATATATTGTAAGGAATCTACTTACAAAAGCAAACACGTTACTTACTTTTAAACTAGGGTATTTAAAACCTTTATTTATTTGCTTTAGTAGAAATGATATATTTCTTTCATTAAACTGAAAAGTATCTTTATAAAAGGATTTTTATACAGTTTCTTGCAAGTTTAAAAAGTAATATTGATGTACTTGTGTTTTATATACCAGCCTCCTACTTTGTCAAATTTTGTGGTATTATAAACTCGCCATCTCTAATTTAAAAAAAAAAAATTAACTTTCCTTGCAATCTTTGTTAAACCTCAGAAAAGAAAGGCAAGGGAGAGACAACAATGCAGAATGGTGAAACTTGTCACAGGAGCTTTGTCAGTGTGAGATGTAACAAAGGAGAAAGTTTTCTAACTTGTAGGAATTAAACTGTCAGCAGAGCTGCTGAATTTGTTTTAGGCTAGTTATCTTAATACCATTTTTATTTCCACTGATCCTTGACAGCATGAAAAAGGGAAGATTGGAGACATTTGCTCAGAATTAATGATGAAGGTGAAGGGAAGTTTTTACTCCTTTCATAAATAAAAAATTACTGTAGCCAGCATTTGGCTGAAGATGTCCTGGTAATTTGGACAAGAAAGAGAGTTACATACTCTGAATATATAATCAGCAGTGTGTAATATGTTCTTTATGACCTGTGAATAACTCATTGAAGTATGGTAAAGCTACTTATTGGTACTCCTGGAGCAATGACTCAGATGTCTCCTGTGAAACACTAAAATGTATTTTCATATTGACTGCTAGTTTTAGTAGTCTGCATTAGTAAAAGAGGATATATAATGTTGCTGGCCCCAAACATTAGGCATGCAGAATGGGAAGAGGTGAGGAAATTCCTTCAGAAACTCAGGAATGGGTAAATTCTCTGAGAATCAAAATGATGTTCTGCTCTGCAAGAGCAGAACACAATGGCAAATATTCAGCCAGAGCTGTTCTTCACTGAGCTACTTGCTTCTGGTACCAGTCAGTGTAGCTACACATGCAACCTCTTGTTCTGAAATTGCATCTCTTTTTAGGATTGTGCTTGTGTCCCAAGGGTTGCTTTGTCATGTCCACCAAGAATAATCAGTGGTTGAGTCAGGACTGCAAACTCAGATTTCTTGTGTGGTAGTCCTGTGCTGAACATTCTCTCTTTCTTTGTTAAAGTCACCTGATCAAGGAATATTATAGTAACATTAACATAGTGAATACAAGGTTAATCCTCAGTATTTTCCAGGGAAAGGAAAATTCAGGATAGCTTCTTTAACTGTGTGGAAGAAATGCAGAGTATATCTTTTATTATCCTTGTGTTTGCTTAATATTTTATAAAATATTTTGAGATTGGATCACAATAAATATATTAAAATTACTTTATCCCCTACCTTGAAGTTGACATTGAAAATTGTCATTCCAATCTGCGGTTAGAAAATAAGTCTATTTAGTTTTTAAAATAAGTACTACTTGTATTCTTTAGTAGTTGAGATACAGTATAACAAATTGAGATCACAATAAATTTTCTTTTCTGCTGAGTCTCACAGAAGACCTGACTGAGCAGAAAAATAAATGCTGATGAGTGTATTTTGGTATGCAGGCAAAGATGCAAACTTCTACCCTAGTAAGCTTTATCTCTAATTAGCAAAGACACTGTTCTTGTTCCTTTTTAATAATTTCTAGACTACTTACTTTCAAACATTTTTTCCGCGCTAAGAATTAATCCAATGGAGTTTGATTTTTACAAAGTAAACCGTGTTTGAAATTCTGCAGACAGGAAGGTTGGTATTCATGTCATGCTAAATGTCTACTTCTTAGGGTGGACCACTAAAATTTCACTCTCAGGCCAAAAATATATATCAGTGGGCTTTTCCAGTGGGATTCTTCTTTGTATATGGATTTGTGTCTATGTCATTTACTGTAAAATAACTAAGAAGTCAGGCTGCCAGCATTTGATGTCTGAAATATTTTTCTTCCCCAGAACTGCATAGCAAGCTACCTGTTCTTTGTCTGTTACTGCTAGATTGTCTAAAGGGATACTTTATTTAGCATATGAAAAGCCATCATAAATGAAACTACTGTGGTATCAAGATTATTATAATAGTTCTGTACTACTATGATAGTTCTGTTTGTATATTTTATTTGTTGCAACCAGTAGCAAGACTCTTCTTTGGGTCTCTATCTACTTTTCTTCATATAATTAACTGGTGATTTGTAATTTCTCAGTATTTCAACAGCAAAGAATTCTATATTTTCTCTCACTTTTGCACAAAGCTAATATAAATTGGGAATAATATCACACTTTTTTGGTGTGATTAGATCCCATGTGCACGTGTATGAAATGTTGTAATGTTAGTATTTTTACCTTGCTCATATTCTCAGAATACCATTAGAAGGGTAAGGTTTAGATGAGTTATTATTTTTATACTGCCTTATTGAGCTTCTTTGCTTGTAACAACCTTTCAGGTGGTAGATTGCCCTGTGCCAATTCTTTAGCAAGCCAAAATGTCAGAACCTAAGGAGCTGAAAGAGCATTCTTTGCTGATTGCCTGTATCCATGTGCTCATTCTGAAAAAACAAACAAAACAAACCATATCTGTTGATTCCTTGTATGCCTCTTTGGGTAGCTTACCTCTAAAAGAAGATCCTCAGAGTCTTTCTACTGTGATTATGCTATTATGTCAGGTACAAGGGCAAGCAGAAATTTGCTTTGTGGTTTTTAAGGTGAATTTAAAGGCAAAAGTTGCTTTTTAGAAGTATACAGAGCCAGTGCTACTTTTGAGTAGTGGGTAGATAGTGTCTGTTTTAAAGGGAAATAACAGACTGTAGTGAGAAAGGTCTGAATTCTTAGATGCACCAGATAAATTTTTATCTGTTATTTGAAAGCAAGAGAAGAAATTTGCTTAAGGGAAAGAAAGGCAGTGAGAAGCATTTATGTACCAATCTACCCAAATATAGCAGAATGCATTGTCTGAGTACTTCAGTATTAAACCTTACATGCAGCACTCCCAATTTTATACTCAAAAGTTTGCTGTGGACTTCCATAATGAGATGATGAAGAATCGGATACTGGAAAAAAAATCAGTACCATAATTTAAATAACTCTAATTAATAGGAAATTAATTTGCAGATATTTGTAGTGAAAATTATATAAGCTACTTATAGTATAGCAATTTTTAAAAGCATAAGTTTGGTCCTTTGTAGTACATTCAGTAATTAAACATTAAAAAATATTTTTAATTGTTCTTGATTGATTTCCGCAAATGTATTCATCTGCTCTTGACTATTCACAAGTTTGGGATGTCTTCATGATGATTCTTTACATCTTATTTATTCTGATTCCCAATATGAGGTGATTATGCCTGTAAAAGCAATTTTATTGCTTATGATTTGTAAACATCAGGAGCTGAGGAGCAATACAGAAAGGATATAATTTGTGTATTCTAAATCTATACACTTATTTCACTGCAGGAGTTAATCAGCAATGCACATCAGATTTTTTCCTGCTCCATCTGCTTGGACTCTGACAGGCATCGATGTGTACTTAGCGTTAACATTGCAAACAGTTCTCATTCACATCAGTGTAAAAGATGTAGATGCTTAAGTTCAAATAAAAACACTCTACAGTGACATTCCTAAGAAAACAATGTACTGGCTTACATGGTTAGCCCAGGTTTTGTAGCGCTTGATTTCTAATTCCTACATGCTTAACCAAATGAGCGCCCACGCAGAGGCTGAGCTGCTGTTGGTACTCCCTTCCCCTTGAACCCAGTGAGCTTCCAGGTGAGTGGATGATCTAGCTGCCCAAAAATATTTCAGCTGTAGGCCTAATGTGCAGTCAAGCCTAGGTATTCAACTAGTTGCCCTTAAGCTTAATTTTGAACCTGTGTGCTGTGTTGTGGAAGATAAAATGTGTGAAATACAGTTGGTTTGACTGCTTGCCACTCCGAGCAATATATTTGACTTTCCTCTTGGATTTTGGAATCTTATTCTGGAGCTTGTAGTTTTTAAAAACAAGTTAACTTCATGTCTCTGCAAAGCTCAGTTAGATATGACATTTGGAATAAAGAACAGTACATTAAAACAATAACAATTCATCATATTCTGTCTCATTCTGGCAAGCTTAATTGTAAGAATATTTGCAATCCCTGTTCCTGTTTCCCTCTACTTTCCCCAGGATGGTGCCAGCCCAGAGCTGGGAGTTTTTAGCACAGTATGCCAGTGAAAAAAAGGAGTCTGATCTTTCTGATTTGTGGAGCAGGGGTGGCAGACAAAGAGCACGCTCTTAATCCTAGCCCAGAAAAGGATGAATGTGAGAAAGTGCCTCTCTCCGTCTAGGCTTCAGCACATACATAGAATTGTTTTCTTTTGGTATTTTGAGTTCTCTGGCTACTTCTGAGATTAAACCTAGCCAGAAAAGAGCAGTAATAAAACAGTTTTAAGTTTCCATGCAATGCAGCTGCAACATTTATTCTGTGTCTTTGCACTTGTCAGTTGGTTTTGAACGTACTGTTGTAGTAATCCAGAGAGTAGATGGGGCCTCACACTGACTACCTCTCATGCAATAAAGCCCAGGCTCATTCAGTAGTTAATATTGATTACAGCTGAGCATCCTTTGGCCACATCATTCAGGGAGGTGGTAGTGGGGGGAAGAGTAAACAAGAAATAATAACAGACTTTATTCCAGTGATGTATGTGGTATACACGATACCCATAATACCAACTCCAATTTAAGAAGGTCCTACAGCTTCTGGTAGGAAATAAAAAGTGAATTTGGCTATGCTATAGTTTTTGTTGTGCTCTAAAATGTAACAAAAGATGTCATCTGTTTCCTTCAGGCTAAGTCAGATTTTCCAGGATATTGTGTCCAAAGCATACACACAATTCTAATTTTTGAGGAAACGTGATGCTCTTTTTACCTGTTGCAATGTAATTGGATAATGCATGTACAAATGACTTGTGTAGCCTGCCAATGAATGTTGCTAATGCCTTACCAAAAAGAAGAAGATAAAGCATATTTTTTGTATTTTTTTTTCCTCAGAGGCAAATCCAAACAATGCTAGATTTGGGAAACTGTTTACTGAAAAGCATTTTCTAATAGATCTCTGAAGAAGTGCAATTGTATAATTACTATTGTTCAGTGCATACAGTACATTGTCTCCATCACTCTGTACACTGCTGCTATTAGTGCTTGTTCTAATAAATCTCAATGTACACTGTTTAAACTGCTGTCATCTGTGTTCTGATTTATTAATATAAGAAACACTTGAGGCAATGGTTCTTGAATAAACTATTTGTAACTAGTTAGATCAATTGATTATTAATCATAAAATTCTTAATATATATTTTACAGATTGATTTTGAAGAGGTGGGTGATAGTGGTAGCAAAAGCACTGAAATGGTGGCTTTTCCTTTCTAACCTTTTTTCACTGCAGGAATATTTTTGTAAAATTTTTCCCATGTGATTCTCTGTGCAGTTTCTTTACATCTGTCAGGAACTACCAAATGCAGTCTCAAAGAATGTAATTTTCTTTTTGGCAGTTCCTAGTTATATCTTCATATTGCAGCTGATAAGAGCCTTTTTCCTCTTTTTTTTTTCAATTCAGTTTTTTCTTTGTGATTAAAGGGAGCTTGCAGTATGCTTCTCAAGTTTTGAGAGAGAGTGTAGAAAAAATTGTTCCTGACGTTCTCTAATAGATTTGAAAAAAGTGGAAATGAAAGAAAAAAAATAATTACTTGACACCCACCCTGTCTGGCCTCTTGGAAAAATAACAGTATGTGGGATTTTGAGGTTTTTCCATTATGTGTTCTTGTCAGCTGTTCAGCTCTTAAAATGAAAGCATAATGAAAAATAAGAATTTGGTTGGGAGGAGAAATTGAGGTTTTTGTTATTTCTTGGCATTGTAAAAAGAACAAGTGTTCAAACAGTCTGGAATGCTGCCTGAGTGGAAGCAATTGCAAAGGAAGGGAGAAGGCTTTTTTCATGAATGGCAGCGCTTTGTGTCTTGTGTCACAGCACGCATCTTGTCCAAACCCATGCTCTGTGGGAAGGGCCCACTAGGAGCTTTTTCCCTGTTCAACCATTCCACGAGTGAAACTCAGCTCTGCTTTCACCTTTGCCCAGCAGAGATCTGTCCTTCAGCTCTGAATGCTTTGGATGGCTGTGACTCAGCAAAATTACTGTGCATGAGTGAAGTGTGGAAGGTTTTATGTCATTATTTAAATGGTAAAAACATCAACATAGCAAACTTTTGGGAATAGAGAACCAGAGGCCTGAGAGGCAGCACAAGCAACCTGACACCTAATTTAGCATCAAAACTATTACTTCAGGTATGAAAGTAAATTACATGTTTAGGTTTAATCTAAGCAGGAGACAGGTGATGCTTCTTCACAGCCACAAACATGTAGGCGCTGTGGTGTGGTGAAGTGAGACAGTGTGGGAAGCTATTGACAGGATTTCATCCTGACTCAGCTAAGGGAGTTGCCCACAGAAAGCTGTTCCAAGTTCCACTGCTGGTACAAAAATCTGTTCTGATATGATGATACATTGCATTTTTGCACAGCAACATAGCAATCTGCGTGGTTCTTCAAGTGCTTATGATCTTACTAAATATTTAAGTTTGTCTAAATGTTAAAAAAAACACTGCACTTCAATATGGAAAATTATTTTTCAGGTAAGTAGTTATTACTAAGTCAGGTTAAAAGAAACTAAAATAAAATATCTTTCAAATCCAGAGTACCAGGGGCTAGCTGAGAATGTACTCTATTTTGATTGAGTAGTGAGTCTAATTTTACTCAAGGGCAGAAAATGAAATGTATTCTATTTAGACTGTCATTTTTATTTCTGAGAGCTATGTCTAAGATTTAACTTAAAAGAGACAGGTTAGGTTGTATATCCCATATCTATATCCCAAGTGCATATTAATAGTAGTAAATTATAAAAATTCAGGGAAAAAAGGTATGCATAAATGCATGTTACAGACATTAATCTGTTGTGAAGATGCTTTTTGCCTGTGATGAGACTACATTGGATTATGTTTGTATTTACAAGGATAAGTTCCAAAGCAAAACCAAATGTGTAGTTGCTTTTCTCACTGACTAGTGTATGGCTACATTTCCTTTGGTAAGGAAAAGACACTAATTACTAGCTCAAATTTCACAAGCACCCTAGGCTTCTTGAACAGGTTTTTTGACAAGTCAGTGGAGGAAAAAATTATAATTAAACATTCTCAAAAGGTTACTTGTTGGACTGTAGGTGGACTGTAAATTCTGGTGAATATGTTGGGTTATTTCTTTCAGCTGATAAAATTTAAGGTGTTAATTGTCTTTTAAGTTCTTCTCTAAGTAAGCTATTTCTGAGGGCCTTGCATTACTTTTAGCAGTCAAAGAAATTCAAGAGCAGAAAAGCACATCCATTCTTCAGTTCTAGTTCAGGAGCTGACTTCACTTAAATCAGCTGACCTAGAATAATAGTATCAGGCTACTTTTCTTGTTTGGTGACAAGAATTTTTATGTCACCTGTCTGTTAAAATGTTTGGTATCTGGAAACTGCTCTCATTTATTAATCTATGCCTACAGGCATGTGAAAAAAATGAATTAGGAAACTAGATGAAGATATATTCTTGTCTTGAAAGCATGAAAAGGAACAGGCTGAATAAACATAGAGGTGGTTATGAAAGAGGATGCTGAATTCTTGCATGCCCTACAAACACTGATTTAATTTTGTCTGTTTATAAATACTCTGTATCCAAAGATCTGAGGGTGCTTTGTACTAGTAATAATCAGCCCTTGCAGTATCCTTCCCTGAGAAGTGACACATTGGCACAGCCACATGCAGTAGGTTTCATAGAGGTTAATTGCCCAGTATCACAGAACAGCTGGTGTCAATGCCAAAAATAAAAGCAGTCCTGCTGCTCAGTTTAAAACATAAGGAGAAGCAGCAAGGAACAAGATGTCTATGACTGAGGGAAATTTTATATAGATGTAAATGTACCAGCACCCATCAGACAGCTTAGCATGGACAATGTGAGTTATAACGTAGCAGACAAATCCTTTGTTCTGTAACTTTTCTTCAGATATAGTGGCACAGCAGCATCTACAATTCTACATCCTCATACAGGTGGATGGGCAAGCCCACAAAGCTGTCCTCTCACACAGGCACACCCACTGACAGATAATGGTTAAAAAAGATTTAGCCATTTGGGCAGCATCCTTCAAAGGAAAGGAAGTATTAAATAGTTTACTTTAGGTCACACTGGCTTGTTTCTTTTCCAGATTTTTCTTCACAAGCTAATAATGCTGCATGATGAAAGTAGCTTTGTTGTATACAGTAATATTTATGTAACAGTTGAAAGCTGGAAGATGAAGGGAGAAAAGAAATCTTAAGTGTTAACTGACTGGATAAACTGAGCTGGTGTTGAAAAGATTAAACCCAAAATTTGCACCATATTATGTTGGTAATTTGTTTAATATCTACTTAATGAGCAAAAAGATGCTGTCAGTTGCCAGGCTGAGAGCTGAAAGATGTGCCTGCTTCTCACAGGTGGTAAGTGTAAATGCAGACACACTTCCTCAGCATATCTGTCCCTGGAGGACTACTTTGCATTCCTTTTTAGTAAAGGCTTCACAGTTAACACATCCATCTCCCCATTGGAAATACTGCCATTCGTACTGGGGCAGTTACAAAGAAGAAAAAGCTGGGATATTTCATGCACTCTAAAGGTAGACACATGAAGCATAGATTAAGTAATCTGTATGTCCGTGAACAAAGGTCTGGAACCTGAAAGGTAAGTCTATGGAAGAGCATATAAAACAAGCACCAGAATTTGTATTCCAGGAGCTCTGAAGTTATGTAAGCCATGGTATTAAACTGGCTGGTTTTGCTCATGAGAATTTCTAGACAATGCCACCTCAAAAAAAAAAAAAAAAAATCAAGTGCTATTAAACCCACTCAAGTTGTTGGAAAAACCCAAAAAGTGTGTATGTAATTAGAAGCATATTTTACCCCATAAAATGTTATGTTTGTTACCTCCTGAAATATAACAGAGTCTGTATTGCTCAGATCCTGTGTTTCTAGGGAAATACTCATGCCGTGTGCTGGAAAGTTACAGAATTTTGTGAGTAATTTTTTCAGTAGCATTTTCTTTTGCTGTTTTTTGTATGTTAAATTCTTGCACTTGTTCTTCTGCAGAGATGCAGGTAAATGTAATGCAGTTCAATTGCACTTGAAGTGTACATGATACACTCATGTATCTCCTGTATCAGGAGATCTGGCAACTGATGGCATCCTTTTGTACACTAAGAAGATATTAAACAAATTACCAGCATAATTTGGTGTAGATTGTGGGTTTAATCCTTTCAAGTGAAACATCAACTACGTTTATCCAGTCAGTTAGCACTTAAGATTTCTTTTCTCCCTTCAATTGACTGCTTAATCATGCTAATCTTATGATATGGTTGATTGTGACAAGAAATAAATTAAAGTCAGATCAGTTCAAGTGGATTCCAAATGGTTTAAGATGTCTGGATTGAAAATAATGAAATAATTCCACATTTGAAGTTCCTTGGACAAATGTCTAGTTTGCACTACCTTAGATCATATCATAAATGCCTCTTTAGACACTATAATTACAGGTGACAGACATTCCTGCAAGGGATAATGTAGGATAACTATCTAATATTAAACCAAAAATCATTATGGAATTATCTTTTAACTGCATCTTCCAACACCATGCAGAGAGCAGGATTGTCCTCTAGGTTTTACTCTTAAAAATCTCCATGTTTTTATAAATAGGATGTGAGGAAAAAAATACAGTATTTAGGCATAAAATATTCTCAACTCCATATAGCTAATACTTGCTATGTTACTACTTCATGGTTAACACCCCCTCTGAAAAAACACAACTGATCATGTGTAGGAAATAACCTCTCTTGCTCTTCCCTCCAGGGGAAGGTGATCCGGCTGGAGAAGTCCCCGTGCTCTTCTGTGGAGGGCTGTGCAGAGGGAGCCTCACCAGTGCCCTTGTGTGGCTCTGTGCTGAGGGCAATGGAACATTTCAGCCCAGATCCTCCCCAGGGAGCAAATGTGAGCGAGGATTTTCATCTGCACAATTTGGCGAGACAAGGCAAGATATTTTTATTCCAGTGGTGACTCAGGCCTAACCTATGCACTTGGAAATTAAGTGGTTTTGGTTAATTGGTTGCCCAAAATGAGAGCATACCGTAGATGCAAAAATGCTGGAAGTTCATAAAGCACACTGGTGTGCCAAGTAGAAAAGTGTCTAGTGCTGGAGGAGCAGGGAAATACCTTATGTTTCTTCACTTTGATGTGCAAAATTAGTGAACATTTTCAGATCATGGCAATGTCCCTGTACTTGGACTCCTGTTCTCTGATCTGTGGCATGAGGACAGCACAAACATCTGCTGAAGCATTTATGATGGATTATAGGGTGTTAGAGTAACAGGAATAGCACGTAAACATTTCAAATGAAAATATTCATTATCAAAATTAGAGCTAGATCACGCTGAGTATGATCTATGACCACATAGTGAGTAAGAAAAATACAAATGCATGTTGAATAAACAGTGCCAGCTGGTCTTAACAATTTGTAGAAAAATAGTATCCTGTCAAACATATATATACAGGATTAATCTAAACCAAGGATCAACAGGCAATTTTCATTTTAGAGTTCCCTTAGACATTTCTTCCCTTTGAAAGCTTTTCAATTCTGTTAATGTGTTTTGATTGAGTAAATATGTACAGGGTTTTTCAGATAGTGTAGTATGAATTACAGCCAGAATTAACTGCAGGCTTTCCCAAGCTTTCAATTCAAAGTCTATATATAACCTGACTTGATTTTTCAGCACCCTCTAGAGTAAGCAGAACGATCTAGCAGCCTTTCCTTTCATCTTAGATAGCTGAAGTAATGCCCTCCTCTTTTGGCCATTTTGTTGGATTTTCTGATGCTCTGAACCTTTAAAAATATTATGGAAGTATTAACACATGATAATTATTTAATAAGTGTTCATATTATAAAAACAATCCTTAAGATACTTTCACATAAAAACCTTGCTTCAGAAAAAAAGCCAATCGAACCAATTGTTACCTGGCAACGAGGTGACAACAACTACTGAAGTGTAACTTTACAAGCCTGATGCTTTACATTCTGCAAAGGGAGTCTCTGGAAGAAGACCTGTAAGGTTTAGCCAGTTCTGTGTTCATCAATCTCACTAGAAAATCAAGTAATTGTTTACATGAGGGTGGATCAGCTGCTTCTGCCTCTCTCACAGATCCTCCACAGTGCTCTCTACTGTCTGTCTTTCTTCTCTTTACAATTTTCTGTCTTTTTACACTGGGGCTTTATATCTTGGGTTCTTGAGTTGCTCCTCATTCGTCTATCAATACTGTCACTTCTTTCTGCAATTTTACTTTTATTGTTTTGCATCATTCTCACAACCGAATGAGGTTTTCAGTAGCCTGAGCTAAATGCATGCAGTTCAAGCCTAGCCCTGGGGTCACAGACAGCTGAGTCACAGGAGATTGATAACAAACAATGAGAGCCCACTGGTGTTTCCCCGTGCCCCCAGCCTGCTCTGATCTCACACTTGAGGCCAGCACAGCACTCGGCCCCAGCTGAGCTCTCCCAGGCAGGGAACGGCAGTGCTGTGAAAGGCAACACCGTCTCCCAGAGCTGCCAGTGCCCAGCCAGCTGTAATTCCAGTGCCTCCCAGAACAGCCTGGGCTGCTTTGTTGGTGCTGCTAAAACACCAGAATTCAGCTGCAGCAAGGACCCAACAAACAGCAGTACACCAGGAACTCCCACTGGGAAGTTGAGGGTCATGGAAGTTAGATTTCTGTTTCTATGACAGTAAATTTTGTCTTTTAAAGGGTGGCAATGAACTGCCAAGAAAAAGGCGCCATTCCCCTCTCAGTTTACACTGTTAATTCATTATTCATCATACAGAATTAGAGAGCTTAACTGAAGGTGTCTGAGAGAAGTCTCAAGCAGTACACCATAGAAGTTCAGTAGCTAAGATGCTGTTGATTCTTTAAAAGTGAGATATAACTCAGTCTAAAAAAAAAGCAGTTTGACAGATTTTTAAAATTTTTTTTCCAAATCATGGTAATTTGTTTGCAAGAACAATATAAGAAGAATTGAACATGGGCTCGATGTCTGGAAGCTACACTTGATACAGAGTTTTCTATTTTTATCATTGCAAATGTCATAATATGTTTGCTGCTGCAACCAAAAACTTCGTTAAACAGGTTGGTGATGGAGGAAGATTAGTTCCCGTGCCCAGCCTCAGTGAAGCTGACAGATACCAACCTCTGAGCCTTGTGATTAAAAAAAGAAAATGTTTGCTTTCGAAAAAATCTAAATTTGCTTCAACACCTTTCACATTAAAAGACATTCTTCAAGGGGAGAAAGAAATTTCTGCAGGTAAGATTTTTATCTGTTTTTAAAGTGGAAAAATGCATGTTTTCTAGTAGACTTAGTGAACATAGTCTAAACTGTGCAGGTAGTATGATGTTTCCTTAGTAAATGGGTAATAACATTTTTCTATCTTAGTCATGTAATAAATATTTAAGAAAAAAGGTATAAATCAAAATGGTTAGAAAAAAGGAAAAAAAAGACTTTCTAGGAAAAGAGCAAAAAAAGGAAAGTAATTTGTATTAAAAAGCCTTGATATTTTCTGAACTAGTATTAAACAAATTCAGTTAAGACCTTTTTTTTTTCCACAAACCTCCAATTCCTGACAGATGTACTGATGTATGTTGATTAATTTTTACGTAAATTTTGTTTAGAAATGCACCCTTTGTCTGTATTCTCATTTTTAAGTGTGTAAGAATCAGTTCCACAGCTCTTCCATGCTGGCAGTCCCTGGTGCTGAACTGAGCTCTGTACAGGCAGAAGCATTTGAAAACAGCTATTACATCTGACTGGTGTAATTGGATTTTCATAAGACTTTTTCCACGTTTGCAATCTTTGTGGTGTACTTAAAGAGCTTAACTGGTTTTTAAATTCCTTTTTCTATGCCATAGTGTAAATTTTGAGGAGATTCTAATAGAATTAAGAATTGCAAAATTGCACTATATGGCCTGTATCTTCCTGTACATTCCTTTGAAAAGTGTGTAATTCATGTCTACAGATTTTCTCAAAACAGTTTCATTGCTTTATTTTTTTTATTGTTAATTTTGGTAAAATTATTGATGATTTTACTTGCGCAACAAATGTATCAGTTAAAAATTCTACTAAGACAAACTAATATAAGCAGAGAAAATACCACTTGATCCCACAAGAGGGGATTTCAGGACACAGGCATGATAAGAAAAATTTTAATCCTATGTCTTACATTCAGGAGAAGTCAGCTGGCTTGTCCTGAATGAAAAAAAAAATCAAAAATCTCATTAAAAAGTCTGAGAAAAAGGTTGCAAAATCTCATTAAAAATTCTCACAAAACCTTACTAGTCTTTTCTGTAAAGGTTAAATGTTGTGTGCAGAAAGTATTAAGAAAGTCCTTTAACATAAGCAAGGAGGTTTGTAATTGAATTTCCTTTTTTATGCGACAAAGACAAGCATTTTCAATCCTTTTGGAATTATGAAAAAATATATTAACATTCTTTTTCGTTAAAAATAAACACAAACAAGATTCATAGTAGATGACTTCACAATGCCAGCTTATCCTAATATCTTCAAAGGATTAAAAACAAAAAAAGGAGTAAAACACAAATTCTTAGATGTATTTGGAAATCTAATCCCTGTGTCCTTTTTAATTTGGCAACCAATCTGGTGCAGTATTTTTTCTGTTAATGTAATGGAAATGTATTTGATATTATAAAGACATTTTTGTAGAGTTGCTTTGGTACCTACCTTTTGGTTGTACAATAATTGAATGCAAAATGAGTCAGAATTAATCTTTTATTTTCCTTCCAAAAAAACTGACGTAGTCCCTGGGCAGAGTTAATGTTACTGGCAGACCCATGTCTCATTCGTGTACTGCAAAAATGAAGAAAATTTAGGGTCTTTGTATAGCATCTTGACAGAATTCAGAATTCCCTAATACTTTTTATACAGTGGCTTTCATTTTATTCCTAGTTTTAATATTCTGTGTGGCCTCCACTGAGTTATTTTGGGTTTCAGAGCCTTTGTCATTAAAGCCAAAACACACCTCATGTCTGGTTTATTTGTATCAGCATCATAGTTACAGGTGGAAGTACTCGAGGAGAATAATGATGAACACAGAAATTTGAAAATAGCTCTATTCAAACCCAGGACTCCAATGTACTCTTTCCATCAATCATCAGAAGTAACATCAATAAACAAGTGCTCAGTGTAGCTCTGAATTTCGTATCAAAATGATTAAGCACAGTAGGAATGGTACCATTTATTCTGGCTATGTGAAAATACTGTGTTCAGACTTTTCATCATCACACAAAGGTTATCTTCTTTTACTCAGGTGTCTCGTCTTACCAGTTGCTCAACTATGAAGACAAATCAGATGTTTCACTTAATGGCAGAAGAGGAAATCAGATAATGAATGATGTTGGTTTTGATGTTGCTGGATCAGATTCCATTGCCTTTAAAGCTTCATTTGGCATAGTGACCAAACATGAAGTTGAAGTACCAACATTACTGAGAGAACTTACTACAAGGTTGTATTCTGTGTTTTGATTTCTGTTTCCATAATTCTATTTCATACAGTTAGGCTGCAAGTCTGAAGTTCTTAGGTTTTGATTATTTTTAGTCAATCAGTAGCAGTCGCCATCTGATATTTTCAAGGGTATCAGGTTGGATCACTGGGATTAGACACGTGACCTGTATAATACAGGCTGTAAAATTTTTCTGAATTCTTTGAATTATAGTGCATGTCTCAGGAAAAAAGAAAAAAAAGAAAGAGCCCATCAAAACTCCTATCGTGTTATACCATAGTATTGAATATTTGAAACCTACTTTGAATGACATTACCTAACTTCAGGTTCCAGAAATAGGATTTCTTTGCCCTTGATGAGCTAGAGAGCCATATGTGTTATTGCCATGGTAGGTACTTTGAGGTTTTATGAAGCTATTACACTGCCTATTCTGTAAAAGCAAAGTAGGTTTATCTACTTAAATTTTCATAACCTTCTGTGACTTTTCTTTAAATCAAGTCTCTTCTACCAACATTCTTGTTGAGTTGTGGAGGCTGAAAATGAACTTCTTGTTTCCTGTGGTGCTAGCACAGATGTCAGATGTGTAGAAATATGATGTGACAAATTCTAGGGGTAATTATTTTTTTTATATTTCAAAGATTGTCCCTTGGTGACAATGTCATCCCAGTGAATCCCGGCAGTGCATCCCAGTAAATAATTTACTATACATGATGCAACATTTGGCAGTTGCAAATATATATTGTTACCTTGTTGGTATTTACCAAGAAGTGCATGCCATTTTTTATCTGTAACCTCTCCTTCCCTATTTTCCTAGTTTATTTTTAACCTCCAAATGTTATCATTAATAAATGGGGGTGAGGGAAGAGGACCTAGTCTCCTGAAAAAAAGATTCAGTGTCATAAAACTAACTGCCACTGTTTGTAGAAATTCTACAGTCATTTGTTTCATGATTGTTCAGTACTGTTTATAAGTGATATAGGTTTTTTTCAGTTAATGGCACTAAAACCAGAGTCAGATGAACGGGCTTTGAATTTTCCAGGGTGTCCCAGGTATCTTCTCTAATATCTGTAGAATACTGGCTTTCCTTGAATTTCTTAGTTCTGTTCCCAAACAGTGAAAACCAATATTAAGTTTCCAGAGATCTCCTTGGTCAGTAGCTGTTTTATTGCTATGAAACAGACATTATGGTGATTTATTTACTGATTTAAAGTTACTTAGCTGCTTTTTAAACTGCTAATTATGTCTGAATTTCCTTCCTGCCTCCCTCTTGATTTTAGAAAAATAAACTTTGATCATTGTCTAGTCCATCAATCAAGAAAAAGTAGGATGGAAATTTTGTGTGTGGTCATGGAAAGTATTCGAACTACAAGGCAGTGCTCATTAACTGTCCATACTGGAATGCGTGGAGAGACAATGAGGGTAAATATGTTTGACAAAGTTCTGTAACTCAAATTATCAAGCATAAAAAGGTCATTATTATAAATTTTATGTTTTGATTTAATTGTGTTTTTATAATGTGAGCTCATAAAAAATCTAAAGTAAACCGATATTATTGTACTAATGTAAAGTGGTTTAAAAGTTGGTCTTTTGTTAGCAGTACTTATATGACAGAGGGATGGGAAATGCATGAAAAGATGGCTAGACAATGAGCCATTGCCTGGGGTAAAGCCTCAGCAAAAAAGTGGAATTTACTACTTCTTAGTTTGACTTTCTAATAAATGTATAACCTTTCTTTCATTATTATTTCATTATTACGGTCATCTTCTGTAGCACATTGGAATTTCAGGTTATTATTTGAAGGGTTGGCATCTTATTCCCTGTCTTATGCTCTTCCTCCCCCTTCCCCCTCAATGCATTTCAATAATTAAACTTAGAAGACTTCTAACTTTGCTCTTTCTAGTACTAATAAATCATTCACATAATTTTCACTAAGTGATGCAAATTACTCTCTCTGTATCAAAATTTATTAAAATGCAAAGTAGTTAATAGAAAATTCTTCAGTTGTGAAATTTGATCTTCAATTTCAAAGTTTCCCCCTGGCATTATAATTCTCAATATATGAAGTTAAGATTAGTATTTTGTTTATTTATTCGTTTCAATTTGTAATGTTTTTTTCTTTTGATCCTTCTCGAAATTATAGTTTCACATAATTGAAGATCAGAATTCTAAAGGGCGGGACAAAGCCATTGTTTTTCCTGCACATACAACTATTGCTTTTAGTGTATTTGAACTCTACATTCATTTGGATGGTAATTTCGGTAAGTGATGTGAATTACTGTCATTACTGCTATTGTTTATAATGATCTAAGTTTTAAAAGCTGTTTCATTGCTCTTGGTATACAGAAGCCCTGATCCCATACAATGGGATGTTTTAACTTTATGCACATAAGTATTCTGACATTCTGACAGAAATGCTTGCAAAGAAAACAAGGCAGGTGCTAGAAGAAAATAGTCTGCTGTGGGAACATTTCTTAAAAGTTAGACTTGGTATTTTTTAAATTCTGTGGTTGCATGGAACAAAAAGCCCCACTTAGTTATATTTCTAGCTGGTGAGGAACAGGTTTCTGAGACTATCTGATAAGTTTTGCATAAAATAGGCAAGTACAAAGATACAAGTGAAGAAAAAAGTGTACAGAACTTCTAAACTAATAACTTTTTCGCTGTTGGGGCTTTAATTTCAGTCTGATACATCATTTTCACATACAAATATCTAAAGCTATTTAGGTGGAATTAATTGCAGCAATTGGAAACAAATAAAAAATTTGCATAGCAGATTTTACCTTAAAGTATTTCTTTCAAGTTATGGATAGAATTCAGTACTGGAAGTGGTAAGTACAGAACTCACAGCCTTGCTTACAATGTTTCATTTCTACTTTCAGGTAAAACTACAGAAATGTTTGTCCTTCAGAACCAGGGCTTCCATTGTTATGCTACTGACTGCCCTGACCCCTTAACATGACCAAAATTTGTGTATAAACCAAAACAGGCTCTGAGGATTTTAATTGAAAGCCATCAACCGTTAAAAATTCCCATCAAATCTGTGTACTTGATTCTGTGAGCTACTACTGTGTGCAGACTTGTATTAAAAAGTTATACTAGCCATTAAAAACATTAGTAAAGCTAAATTTAATCACTGTTAACTTTATTGATTAGAAAGCATATTAAATTGTTGTGCAATTATGGCTTTTATATTTAGTCCTTTGAAAAACTTTTCATTTTTGCAGAACTCTGTGTGACTCCAATTGCAAAAGGAGGATTTGAAAGGGAGAAATCTGGATCATCTTCACTGATCAAATTCAGGAGATTAAAGAATAATCTGTTTCATCGAAGTATGACTTTTTGATATTTATACACAAATGTCTTATTTAAAAGTGTACCTTTGCTTCTTTAATTTCTGTCCAAGATGAATGTTTAAAGAAAAAAATTTTGAAGCAAAATGAACCTCTCAATTTCTATTGAAGTGAATTGAAATTCTATTTCTATGTATTGAAATGATTATAGAGTTATTAAAATTTACATTTGGGAACCTGTCTCTCAGAAATAACAAATCTATTCATTAAACTCTAAAGATCTTAAAAAACGTATGGCTGTTGGTAAACTGGTAGTGAATAATTACACAGCTAGCATAACATTGAGCCTATTTCATGGGTTTGCCATTTACAACTCATATTATACGAGTTATAATTATAGTAATAGTTGAAGGCAAAAGCTGTAATTTTAAATATCAAACAATATTAACTGCAATAATTGAATGTACTCCTTAGGCACTATGTTCCCGTGACAGGATACCATCACAGTCCTCTTTTTTCATTCTAATATCAACATAGCATCCAACAAAAATGCAGATCCCTGTATGCAGCTTTAGACTAAGATCTTAAACTTATAACACTCCTTAGTCCAAGTACTTTGGAAATCTGCAGATCTGAGTGTGAAGATAAATGCTGAGCAGTAAACAGGTCCCAAAAATGCTGTGATTAGGTGTTCCTCCTCCACTGTAGTCCATTCTTGATCAAAGGACTTTCATGGACCAAGCCTTCAGTGCTGCTGCAGTCCACACAAAGGGAATACATCTTCAGTGGGTATGATACATCTCAGGAGCTGTAGCTGCCTAAACGTCCTTCACTCAATCTAGTAAGTCCCTGAAGAGAGAAGGAAAGGTTCCTACCTGGCACATCTGGATCCTCAGAAATCTGCTAGGAGGTTAACAAGGAGTCCTCTGAGTTTTCTAAACATATTAAGTAGTAGTGGGATTTTTTTTTTTATATAATAGGAAATAAAAGTGAATTTACAATGTTTAGAACATAAAACTAGAAATGCAAAAATAGAAACAAGGAAGTACACTGTGGTTTGACTTTGCACCAATTTCTCAGAAGCCTGCTGCATGCCCATCCTTTAGGTATATTTCTAAAAATATAATTACATAGGTCATATACAAAAATTCTGGCTTTTTTCAGTGTCTTAAGTGAAGTTGAAGAAAAACTTTAATCACACAGGGTTTTCAATGGGAAGCAATCTATATGGCATGCTTAGAACAGTTTTGTGCATCAGCTGTTATTTCTATAATTAAACTGATATTTTTTAAACAACAAATCATATAATATTATAACAAAATACTGCTTCTTTTCCTTGTGTGTTCTTTTTCAGATAAAGGAGTAGTGGAAATCGTTGCTAACTCTGATCCTTACTTGGAGGACCTTTTTACAGATTATTATGAAAAAGCTGCAAGCATGACTGATCTCTCTACAAGCTATCTCAGAGACGGTTCTCATATCCGAATTAATTTACTTAATAACAACATCCCCAAAGGCCCCTGTGTCCTCTGTGGAATGGGAAGTTCAAAAAGGGAGACAGTCTATGGATGCCTGGAGTGTTCTTTTAATGGACAGAAGTATGTACGACTGCATGCCGTGCCGTGTTTTGACCTCTGGCATAAGAGAATGAAGTAACTGATCTGGGTAAGTGCCTGTTATCACAGACATGGGCATAACTGTGCCACAAACTCTTCAGAGTTAGCAAATACGTCTCCAATTGTGACATGCAAAACGGTGAAAGTGCAAAACATTTTATTACGCTGCTTTCTTCAAATTCTTTGCTTTGCAGTCAATGACCTCTACTTTAAAATGCACATGAATTTCCTGACATTGCTGTTTTTCCTAGAACCTTCTCATTATCATGATAATGAAAAACATACTTTTAAATAGTATTTTCATAATGTCAGAATATATGCTAGAACTTAAAGTTGTTTACACAAACTTGTTGTTAAACCCCAAAATGTTGCCTTTCTCTACACTGGCATATGATGGTTAAATGAGAATATTTGTTAATAATTTAGTGTTCTCATGAATGTTTAATTGAAGTATCAGATTAAAACACATGCTAAAACTTAGCTCAGTCTAATGTTTCAGTTACAAAAGGGAACAACTGGAACTATGGATGGGAGCTTCATATTAGGGTGCTGTTGCCGAATATCAAGTTTGTTTAATTATGAAAAAGTACCAGCCAATTTACCTGCTGCAGTTGGATTCTGTGTCACAGCTGCCCTTGACTTTCTTTTATGCGCTCAGAAAAAAAACTGCTTAGCAGAAAATGTTTAGGAAGCTTATGAAAATAATGGAACTGCTCACTCCAGCAACTTCAGGGGTGAACGTCTTTAACAGGTGCATCCGCATCCAAGGAAAATTGAGTCTGTTGAGGACTGGAACACCACAGATCTGTGTCCAGGGCTAGGACTGGGCTGTGGGGCAGGGTGCTGTTAAAACCTCTCACCACACTGTTTTACACTGGCAGAGCAAAAAACCTTTTTATACCTTTTAAAATTATTTCAAGGATAACCTAGGTATGGAAGCTTTTTCACTTGTGCTGCCACTTTCACTGTGTACATCTGATTATTACATGTTGAAATGAATACAGCCATTGCTTTTCATGTGAGAAGAGTTAAGCATGTTACATGAGTGGTATTATGTGTTCTGCACAAGCAGAACAGTTAACAGATACAAGTACTGCCTACTAACTATTCCTACTTCTTTGCATTTTTCCAGTGAGGAAAACCAGAATGATGTTCAAATAATTAATTACTTACGTTTATATACAGCATCTTCCATCATCTTCAACCTCATTCAATTAAATTATGATAGTGTAGATTTTTAACTTGGTGCTGCTGAATAAACTGGCTAACATAATGATTTTACTAAGTCAAAGTTTAAACACTCACTCAAAATACTGCTTTTTCTTCAACACCAAATTCTTCTTGTTAATATTACATCCAAGAGGTTATTTTGTTTTAAAAACATTTTTGTTTTTATCTTAACATTCCCTAAACAGAGTTGGCCGATTTTAAGGCCTTTTATAGTTAATTGCTGCAAATGGCCTTTCCTCAAGAAGCTAGGCCTGGAGCCTGCAGGGGTCTAAGAGTTATATTCCTGGGATTCCCTTTTTATTTTACAGGGGATTGAGATTTTCCTTTTTTATTTTAGAGGGGATTTAGAAGTGTTCAGCAGTTATATTCCAGCTATGTCAAAGATTACTGTAACTTTTGTGTGCTCAATACTGAGCTCAGTATTGCTCAGTGTGAGCAATACTGTAGATCGGAACGTGTTGTAAGAACCACAAATATTAGATCATGGTGTACCTCAATTTTATTTCTTTCTTTTGAAACATCTGACACGTTTTATTAACTGAATGTTAAAAATAAGATTTTTACAGTCACCTTAAGAGATACAAAAAGATCCCACTATCAAAAAAATACAAAAATTATGTGACAAAGTATTATTATTTAGAATTCAGTGTGCAGAAGACAGCCAAAGATTTTTTTAAGTACTTAGAGTTCATCATGCTGGTAGACATTGTACTCCTTTGCTGATATGAAGCCATCTCTATCATGGTCATTCTTCTTAAATATATCAGCTAAGATTTCATCATGGGCAGAAGGATGACGTTTTTTGCCATCTCTTGCAAATTCTTCTTTCAAATACTGGCTTATCTAGAACAAAAGAAAAAAGTCAAATCATTGTGACTTTTATGTCAGTACTCAATCTAGCTATCTTCAAGGACACTGGGAGTATACAAGTAATGTACTGTGATTTCAGTGCAGACACATCTATGGCTTGTCTACAGAAGTGTGAGACTTACTAATGTATTAAAGCAAATTTCAGCAAACTACAGCACAGTGTACTTTGTGTAAACACACAGAACCTTAGGTGATCAGCTGCAGCAGAGAGAGCTCAGGTAAAGATAAAACTAATGCAGCCACACCTATAGTTTTATAAATTATTTGTTTCAAATTTTTTGTATCATATTACCTCAAGTTCAGAGAGCTTCTTGTCACCATCTTTGTCTATTTGATTAAATGCCTCAACACTGCGAGGTCCTTTATTTACTGCATAAAGTTCAATCTCAAAGATCAGTGTTGCATTGGGTGGAATCTTGCCCTGTGCTATGAATAAAAGAAAAAAAGTGTTTAAGGATTGAGACACTATGGGCAGAGATCACATATATGATAAATTCACAGGTATGGTAAAAGGTACTTTACGGATGCTGTAAAATAATGTTTAAAATGTACATCTCAAAAAGCAGCAACAGAATGTAAGTCATCTGACTTGTTAAAAATCCCCACAGAAACTTCAAATTACTGGAATACTTTGTCTGGCCTCTGAATTAAGAAAATAACTGTTAGAATTCTTTGTTCCTGGATCATAGCATTTTCTGCCACCTGATGTAAAACCAGCACTGCCTACAAACACAGGTCCATGTATCGTGCATCTGGCAAAAAAAGGGAACTGAAAAGAGACAGCAACAAAGCAATGTAGTCTAAAATAGTGCCAAAAGAGCATAAAAAATCATGCAGTGTAAAATTAAAATGTAAACATGCAAGCTGCCAAAGCCAGTGAGCATGACACTGTAACCTCAGAATTTTGAGCTTGTGTCCATCCTTCATAAACTGAAGAAAAGCTAAAGAATCTACACTGTTTGTAAACAGATGATAAACAAAACTATTACACTACTCATCTAAAGTAGCCATAGCAAAAATAAGAGTTCAAAAGGTTTTAACTTTCCATGCTTTAGAAAAGTAGTTTTAAATACATCTGAATATAAATCAAGATTTAAATATACCTTATAAAAGAAAGATACAATACTAGAATTCAGTGCCAGCAGTTTACAAATATACATACCAACAAAGGAAAGACATGTAAAGATTTAGAAAGTCACATGCATCTTTTTTTAATCAAGATTAGGCAGGTATCTTCCCCAGCATGCAGGAATACGCTGAGACAGAGGACAGGTGTGCTGTAGGAAAATACTACTTCTTCCTTCAAGTGCTACCTGGAACAAACAGTTAACACTAGTATTAAAGAACAGTTTTTATTTGTATCAGTGTTTTTCCTTTTTGTATGAAATTGTATTAAAGACAAAACTGATGCATTGAATTCTGACACATCAGTACCAAAATATTATTATTATAAAGCAGAGCTACCTTTTCACAGAAACTCCTACAGCCAGGTCAGAGCTGAATTTATCTACATTTGAGTGCTCAAACACTGCATAAAACTTGTACTGGAACTTTTTTTAAGTAATCTGCACACTGAATTATCTTATATTCAAATCAGATTTCATGCACTACACTGTTGCAATTACCGTGTAATGTGATAATGAGAGCCATTAACTATTCAGAATGTAAGCAGTATTTTAAGCAAATTATTTCTATTTAGATTAATTGCACTGCATTATATTCCATTCTACTCAGAAGATGTAGATTTTCATTAGAAGGCTAAACAGGTAGCAGTCAAATAATAAAACAAAATGTGACTGGAATTTCATATTTTAACACAATAACGCTGATATTGCTCATAGAGATCTTCCTTTTGCTTCACACTATGCATTACTTGGGAAAACACATTGGGTGGCATGGACTGAGTTCTAATGGGAACTGCAAGGCCTGGGTGTGGGTCTGTGTCAGGACTACCTAAACTGCATAGCAATGAGCAGGGGCTGCACAGCTGCACTGCCTCCAAACGGGAGCACCAGTTCTCACAGACATTTACAATGCTATGTATTGTATGTTTCAAAGGGTAAAAGACACAGGAAAGACAAGGTTTAGAGTTAGAACTTTTACCATATCCTTGCTGTCCGTATGCTAATGATGGAGGAATTGTCACTTTCCGTTTTTCTCCAGGACACATGTTCATCATAGCAATATCTAAGCCTTTTATGACTTGTCCAACACCCAGAACAAACCATTTTGGATGACCTTCATTTTGCGTCCGACTATTAAAAAAAAAATTGTGTATGAGTAATATTAACATAATATTTTTATCATAAATATAACTTTTAGTTGCAGCTAATAAGAACATAGATTATTAGGACACAAGAATGTTAAGAGTGCAAGAATACAAAGTATAAATACTTTTTCTGCTACATTTGTAATTTAAGGTGAGATTTTGATATATGTAAGGGTAAACCTTTTTTTAAAAAAAACCAAAAGCTCGTTTTTGAACTTCTATAAAAACATCCAATCTTCCTGACCATGCACGCCGCAGGCCAGAAACAAGGTGCCACTGCAGGAAGTCTACAAGTGCGGAGCACTGGAAAGTGAAAATGTTCTCAGCAGTTTACAACACTGTAGGATGGGATGGGATGGGAGTGTAGGTGTGTGCTGGGGGAACCTGGCAATGCTGGCTGCAGCACTGTGTGCTCACCTACCCCTCTGGCCAGCTCAGGCAGCCAGTGCTTGAGGCAGCTTCTGGTCACACGAGGCCTCCCCAGTGTGGGCACTACACTGAACAGCAACTGAGCAAAACATCCAGAGAAAAACGCTCTATGTACCAGTCAGCCACTTCAACAGGCAAAGAAATGCAACTTAAATGGTACTGTTAAATGCAGAGTTATCCTATACACTGAGTTTTTTTCTTAAATTATAGAAGTGGGGGAATGGATCAAGATATTGTAATGAGCTAAGCTATTGCCTGAGGAGAGATGGATGAGGCAAAGTCAAAAAGCAAAAGATGAAATGATAACTTTGTGGTAAAATGGGCGGCACAACAAATCAAGCAGGGAAACAGCAACAGGCACGAGGCAAAAAGGCTGCAAACCACCAGTATAATAATGTGGTTGCACTGCACAGTGCCAACTATGTGGAAGTGGATGCTATATAAAAGTTTCTGCCTAAAATTGTCAGTGTGCATTTCTACTAGGAGCTCCTCCTCCCAACCCAAGTTTTTCTGCACAGGTTACAGCACAGAACACGGCAAGTATCAACATAATGTTGGTTTTTTTTCCACTCTGACAAAGGGGGCTCCGTACGAGGTATGAGCTACAGGCTCTCGAAGTTTCTCCCTAGGGACCCTAGGACTCCTAGGCACTGCCTAGTTTGACTCTACGGAAACGGCATCCTTCCACACTCGGCTGAGGAAAAGTGAAGTGCTATTGCTGGTGTGGTCAGTACGGGCCCCGGAGGGCCCCAAGCCCCGCCTGTTCGGGGGAGCGGAGCAGCTGTGCCAAGCACCCTCAGGGCAGGGCCCTCCGCCCGTCCTCCGGCCCGGTGCTACGGGGCTCACCTGCAGTAAAACTTGGATCCGTCGCTGGCCAGGAATCCGTCATAGTGCGCGTTCAGCAGGTCGCCCTTCTTGCTCTTCGGGCTGCAGGTCTCGGGGAGGTGCAGCACCTCTATCTTAACCTCCTCCGCTGCCGCCGTGCCGCCCTCGGCCCGCGCCGGGGCCGCCAGCAGCGCCAGCGGCAGCAGGAGCAGGGTCAGCCCTCGGCCCATGTCGCTGCGAGGCGGCCGCCGGCGTGGCACTGTCCCCGCCGCGCCGAGGGGCGGGGGCCGAGCCAGCACCGCCGCTCCGCCTCAGCCGCGCCGGACGTGGGGACGAGCCCGGCCCCAGCAGCGGCCGCGGGGCGGGCGGTTCTTCGGGCCGCCCTCTCCGCTCAGGAAGTGGAAGGGACGTCGGAAGCGGCCGCGGGGCGGCGGGGCCGGGAGCGCGGCCGGGCGCGCATGGGGGACGCAGAGCGCCCCGCGGGGCGGGCGGCGCCGCCGGAGCCGCCGCGGCCGCCGCGCCTGAGCTGAGCGGCTCCGCCTCCGCGCGGGGGAGGCAGCGGTGGGGCCGGGAGGGGAGCGCCATCCCCGCGGCGGCCGCGGCCGCCCGTTCCCCGCGGCGGAGCAGGAGGATGCGGCCCGGCGCCGGGCTCTGAGCGATGGAGGGGGTCCTGTACAAGTGGACCAACTATCTAGCGGGTAGGCGCGGGGGCCGGGCCCGGGGGGCGGCGGTTGGGGCTCGGCTCGGCTCCGGCCGTGATGCGCCGCTGCTGTTGCTGCTGCTGCTGCTGAGCCTCGGGGGGTCCCGGCGTGCTGCGGCCGGGCCGGAGCGGTCGGTAACGCGTTGGCTGAGACATTGGTGCTCGGAGATAAGCCCCGGAGAGCAGCCGAGCGTCGCCACGGAAGCGGCCCTGGGGCGGCGGTGGCCTGGAGCCGGCTCCGGGGCCGGGCCGAGGGCGGCAGCGCTCCTCGCTCTCACCCGGTGCGGGCGGCGGCCGGGCCGGGCCGGGCCGGGCCGGGTGAACCCACTGCCCCGGCAGCCGCACGGAGCTGTGCCCGGCCCTGGCCTTCTGCCGAGACCCTTCGCCACCTGGGTTGCGTCTTGCCGAGTTAGTCAGAGACTCTCAGCGGGACAGCGAGCTCCTGTATCCCAGCCTGGAAAGTGCACGATGAACATCAGTTTCGTTAAATGTGTTTTTGGAGACGCTGCAGACAAAAAGTTTTGCACCCAATATCAGCATTTGCCTTGTTGTCTTTGACTGATCCTCTGCTGTAATAGAGACACCATCTCCCTCTGGGGCAGGCAGTGGGCAGGCACTGGTGTCAAGGTGAAACATTTCTCCTCTGCCACTGTGGTGTAGGACTAAGTGTCTCTCCCAAACAGATCAGCATTGGATCATGCTTTTTCATGCCTCTTATTACACTGCCGTGGCAGTATCTTCTCTGCCCTCTGGTTCTTCAGCACTTCATGTGGGGAATTCTGTTTCAGCATATGCAGGTTGTGAGTGTTAAGTGGTGTGAAACTTGGTTCTGAGGGATTATAAAATGTGGGCCACGTTGTGAGGATTGTATGGATGTGCTGTCAAATGAAGTGTACAGAGTGTAATCTTGCATTTTTCAGAGCAATTATGTGTCCACAGATACATAATTGCCCTTCTTGTAAAAGGGAGTAGTTGTACTGTAATTAGATAGATATTTGATGTCTTTGTCTCTTCTTCACAGTGACTATAGAGAAAACACATAGAGGAAAGGTTGTGGTTATGAGAGAAAGAATGAGCACAAAGTTGTTTCCAAAACAATGAAAGTTGTCACTTTCACTTACATTACTGAAAACGTTGTTGTCGCAAAAGATAAATGGAAAATGAACTCTTGTGGTGTTTGCTCCTATTTAAGTCTGTTATTTAATAAGCAAATACTCAACAGTAGCTGTGAATGCTATACATACCATGGACTGTTAGCATGCAGCTAACTTCTGCTGGAAGCCAGTAGTCCTCCAAACCAGGGAACTTCAGAACCCTTCCTTAGGCTTCCATATAACAGTAGTCTGGTTATTGAGTGGCTTTGATCTTCAGACTGCACAGATTGATTTCTTCCTGGTGTGTTACAAGAATAATTTAATGTTTGCCTCTTTTGTTAATGTTTTATCAGCCAAATAGATTCATTTTATTTACAATTTAGGAATTAGACTAAACTTTCACATTTTTGGTCTCCCTAGGTTGGCAGCCTCGGTGGTTTGTTTTAGACAATGGGATATTGTCATACTATGATTCCCAGGATGATGTTTGCAAAGGCAGCAAAGGAAGTATAAAGATGGCTGTGTGTGAAATAAAAGGTAAGAATTAATAGATTTCTGCTTGAGAAAATTTTGGCTGCCATGGAAATAGAAAAGATCACCAACCATACGTTTTTGCATCACATGTTTTTCCTCCTCTGTTTTTGTTTACCTATAGTCCAGTGTGTCAGCTTCATAGTTCATAGATAATAATGAATTATCACAGATATTAATAATTAATATTATCAATATTAATACTATTCATTAGCACAAATAATAATTATTAATGTATTATAATCGAGTTCTATGTTGAGATTTAGAACACACCATTTGTTACTTTTTGTTTTTAATAGTTATGTGCACATGGTTCATGCTTAAAGTTATGTCAGCTAGCTGCTTAGTTCTACTGCTTTTTCCTCTTATGAGCAGGGATAGAGACTGAATCATGAAAGCCAGTTTTCCAGAAGAGCAGCAGCAATGATCCAAAAGTGGCAATTCTTTTAAACCAGAAGTGTTTAGTCTTTTGGTTTCCTCAGTAATTTGTACTTTTGTCACTGTTAGCAGCTACACACATGCACAGGTGATGGGTGTATTTCAGACAGTAAGTGAATGGTTTGTTCTGAAGTAAGAGTTTAGTCTGTAGAGTATTCCTGACTGTAGATCAGCCTCCTTTGCTAATAGCAAGATGTTTTCTAGCTTCCCATTGCTGTTGACTATGAATTTCTTTCCAGATCCTCACAGGTGACTCAGCTTGTGATGTGGGTACTTTCATATTAAAAAGTGGAACTTATTTTACATGGCCCACCAAGTGGCCCAATCAATTTTTCATGTGGTAGCTCCTTTTTGATAGTGTTTCTTTAGTGTAGATGAAATCAGTAAAATGTAAAGAGGGGAGGATCACTTGTAAATTTTTTTTTTCTTTTTGCCATTCTACTTGATTTTGCTTGTTATTTTGTTCTTTTGGTGAAGAAAAGGGGGAGAAAGGCTGAGCAGCTTTGGGCTTCTCCTTAATTAACAGTGGTGCTTTGTGATTTACTGTATTACTGTGGGGTTATCATAAGCATTTTAAAACACTTTGAGCAGTATTTAATAAATGATTGTTACTCAGCTGAGGTTATTATTTCAATTTTTTTTCTTTTCTATCACAAGTTCATGCAACAGACAACACAAGAATGGAGCTAATCATCCCAGGGGAGCAGCATTTCTATATGAAAGCAGTTAATGCAGCTGAAAGGCAAAGATGGCTGGTGGCACTGGGGAGTGCCAAAGCCTGTTTAGCAGATACCAGAACAAAAAAAGAAAAAGGTATGTATGTTACCTAGAGTAACTAGTTACTAGGTAACACTTCTTCCAATAATCATAGTATAAATGTTGTGGTGCAAAGTCTTTTAATATAAATTGTAATTATTTGTAGTCGTCACGATGGTAAATTCCCCCTCAGTGTTAGAGTTAGAAGTCACCTGTATTGATCTCTTGTATCTTAAGAAGCTGAAATACTACAAGGTGTTGTTGTCACTAGAATAAACATATTGTTTGTAGTTGTTGTGAAGACATTTCATATCTGATGTTCTATTAACTCTTTATAGTAACTATTACTTTTTCTATAATTTCTCTTGAAAGGCTTAATGTAGCCGTTTCCAGTCATTCTGGTGGGTGGCATAAGTTTTATCCAGTATTTTTTTCAACATTACATAGCAGCCAAGTAACATTTCAGCTTTATTTTTCCTGATAACGTGCCTTTTTCATAATAGTAATTTAATTAGCACCAGTTATCCAAAAGTGTTGTTTGATTCAAGTGTAATTCTTGATTCATTGCAGAATCCAGTTTTCCTCAAAATCAAGTGGAGGTTTAAGTGGATTTTTAAATTGATCTTTAAGTGAAAAGTGCTTAAATATTATAATGTGTATGTACATTGTACGCAATAAATTTATATTTCCATTTTTTCCATAGAAATAAGTGAGACCAATGAATCTCTTAAAACCAAAATGTCTGAACTTCGTCTCTACTGTGATCTTTTGATGCAGCAAGTTCATACCATACAAGAATTTGTTCACCATGATGAGACTCGCTCTCCTCCCAGCATTGAGGTGCACAATTCTAGAATTTCTTTTCATTCCATTATCTAATACACCTCACAACAAGTTACTGTTGTTGTCTTAAACCTTATTCATCTCCCCAGTGTTGATGTCAATTTTCGAATGCTTGTATGTAGATGTACTAATAGTGATTTTCTGTGTGTAAAGTACCTGGATGGTTTAACTGTAATTGTGCCAGGTGTTAGGAACCAATTGTGTTCCTGAGCCATTTGGTTGAAAGGCCAGTAGAGCTATCATATGAGAAATACAATATCTTGTCTTGTTTTGCATCTCTGTTCAAGTAGTTGAAAAACAATCTTAATTTGTCCATTCTTATTTTCTTCTGTGGGATGGTATTCCATTTTCTTATCAGTGAAAGCTAGTGTTCCAGGCATTGGAAACATGCAGTGTAGATATCTGTCTCTGAATGTGCACAAGTACAATGTTAGAATGTATTCCTGCTTTTGAATGAAAGGACTGGACACTGTGAATGACTTCATTCATACTTTGCACTCTTGAGCAGCATGTGAACAATGTTGTTGGTTCTTTAGTGCAAAGGTAGGGGTTGGCACTTAGTCACAACAGAGCAAGTTTTCAAGGTGAAATGGACCTGCAGCTCCTTGCTCTAGAGTGAGAAAACTGTTCACACCTTCTGCTGCAAGTCATTTGTTTCACTGAAGGATCTTCTGATACCAGTTAGTCACTCTGAGACAAGCTTTGCAGTAAGGCATTGTTGGCTGGTACCTTAAAGAAATTCAGATGTCAGAAAGAAATTGCAATGCTGTCACATGTGTTTTCTTAAATTGGCCTTATGGTAAGGCATACATTTGATTAAAAAAATGGGAAATATAAATTCTTAGTGGTAATGAGGGAGACTAGTGTGTCTGGGAGAGGTGGTGGAGGAAAGTTGTATTTGAATATTTTATTTTTTTCCCTTGCTTATGTTTGTGCTTTCATTTACTTTCAGAACATGAATGAAGCCTCTTCCTTGCTTAGTGCCACATGTAATACATTTATCACAACACTTGAAGAATGTGTGAAGATTGCTAATGCCAAGTTTAAGCCAGAAATGTTCCAGCTGCCTCACCCTGATCCCTTGGTTTCTCCTGTGTCACCATCACCTATTCAAATGGTTTTGACATTTTGAAATATTATCTTTTCTAAGTGTCATCCTGGTGGTTAGACTGGGGGGAGGAGTGGCAGAACACTATGCTATTGTTACATGCTATGATGTCCACAGTTGAAATCTTGACTGAGTTATAAGTCAGTACTGGTCCCAAATATAAATCAGTTTTCTGTTCTCAGTCTTTTGCTTTGCAGTTTGCTAGCCTTTACATCATCAGAGTAGTTTATCATAGCTGTCAAGGCCCTGTAATGAGGTATCTCATAAATTAATGAGGTTTAACTTTTCCTCAGTTCAACTGTTTGGTTTTTTTAGGGTGCTAACTATACACTGATCATAAAAATTGCATAACTTCACCTCTTGCTTAAGTGGTTTGTGACTTGAAGCACTTTAGCAAGATAGCATATGTTTCAGTGTATGTAATTTAAGATGTTTTTATTAATATATCATTCCCTTATTTAACAAAAAGATATATCGCGATAAAGATATTACTTGCATAACTATTCACTATTAATTAATTCCCTTAGAGGAACAATGTATGGGGAATCAAATGCTTTCTCAGTTCTGTGTATGTATTCCAAGATGAGCTGTATTGTGCAATTTTGTTGTGAGAACCTCTTTCTTTCCATATGGATCTCTCATCACTTCATCTTCAATCACTTTACTTACAAAGCTGATCATTATTTAAAATAGTAACTTTCTTTGATATACATAGAGATTTGACAGTAATAGCAGAGAAACCACAAGGAATCAAGAGGCATAATTTGCCTTTATTGTGTAATGAGGAATTTGAACTTCCATTTGGTAAAGGAAAAATGTCTGGATACTTCTGTATATCATAGCAATTAACAATGGCTCCTTGAGGAGCTTCAGTTAAAGAGGGAAGGAATTCTACAGACAGGAGGTAGCATCTTTTTGTAGTAAACTATTTCCTGTGTGAATGTTCTAAAACTTTTAATATTGATGGCAATCCATCTATTTTCATATAGTTTAATCAGATTTTTAACTGAGAGTGGTTGCTTTTTTTTAAAAAAAATATTGCAGTCTCTCTTTGTAAAGACTGTAAATAAAGCAAGGTGTAATGTAAATATCCATATCATTCTTCTGAGTAGCTTGTGACATTTTTGGTGTTGTTTGTTCTTTGGAATTTTTTTTCCCCTAGATGAAGCGTTCCATTAGCCACCCTGGTCCTTGCTATTCAGAAAGGTAATTTTCTGTTTCCTTAAGTTTTTTTCTTGTGTCTCAAAAGACCTCCCTGAACTTGCTAGCATTAAAATCAAAATATGAGACGAATTGTTTGCGTGGAGAAAAAATTAAAAATGATAAATTGACCTAATTAAAAAAAAGAAAGGTGCAGATTTTCAGCTACTGGTGGCAGCTGCTATTTTTAATACAGTACCAAAATTTCATCATGCTAGAAGCTTTATGTGAATGGCTTGTTTTGGCAAGTTCATGAAATTAGAGCTTGAAACGCTAACATTATTTTTCAGTCAGTATTTCAGTTTCTGAAATTATTTCCTTCATTTTTATTTCCACTTTCAGGCTTTGTAGTTGTGAAACTAAGATCATTGACTGTCCCTTTTTTAGTCTGCTATGGTAGACTAGCAAAAAAGCATTAATACTGACAATTTAATCTGAGCACCAAAGTTATTTCCAATTTAAAGTATATAAAATTGATTGGGTGGGAAATAACCAAAATTATTTCAAATTTAAAGTATATAAAATTTGTGTGGGTTGTTACAGATTTTCCTTGCTAATAGGTCTCACTTCCTTTGTAGGATTAGTCACTCTGTAAAAGAACCGGGTTCATCTCTTCACCGATTTTCTCAGCGGCGCAGAAGAACATACTCGGATACAGAATCTTACAGTGATACACCTTCTGAAGAGTCTCAGAGTAAGTTTGAAAGGGAGGGAGTTTTTGTATCTTTCAGTACAATTTATTTCCTTGTTTAGAGCAGCACTGACATTGGCATGAGGAAAAATGTTTTATTTGTAAGATTCCTATATTATAAATCAGAGCACTTGTATAGTTTGTTACCTGGTTGACTTGGGCTGGCTTCCGTTGATATTACAAATGATCTTGCAGCTGGAGTAGTTATATTGAGAACGGTGGGATTACTGGCAAGATAAAATTAAGACCTATCTAGAAAAGGGATGTTTGTTCACATGAATGATTATATAGTTAGTGATGTGAATATGGCTGTTTGCCACCTGTTATTGTCACAGAAGAAATTACCTTTTTTTGACTTCTGTGAGTTGCAGGGATAGTTCATTCAGTGCATTGTGGAAAGGTTGTTCATTTCAGAGGCTTCTTGCCTTTTGTAGAGAACAGCACAGCTCTGAAGGCACACATCCTTGCCAATAATAAAGGTCATGATCAGAATTTAGTCCCTGATTTGATGGGCTGAATCAGTAGTCAGTTCTTCAGCGGTTTTTCCTTCTGAATCTTGCTGGCATTTTGACTCTATTATAAGTCCTCTCAAGCAGACTTTAACTTGACTTCTGATTGATTATATTTAGGAAATATTTTACAAATACAATAATTGACAGATTGGATGATACTTTTGGGGACTGAAAATTAAATACTTAATTGATCTCTTTATAGGATCTGCCCATTGTTCTAGAGGTGCTGTCAATGGAGATCTGGTATCATCAACCATTCCTGAAGAAAGTAAATTGGTGTCAAAGGAAAGATCTGAACCGGAAGAGACTCTTACATCCTTTTCCTCCTGAAGCAACTGAAAGTATTAAATTTTCTATAAATAACGCTATGCAAAAGCTGCTGTAATTATACTGTTGTTATAGGAAGTAGTTATTTCCCTTTTTAGAAGGATTTCTCTGCACTTTATAGAAGAACGTAAATACTATCTTTGAAGTGTATTTTATCTTTATATAGTTTATTTGCAAGAGTATTTTCCTAATATTTCACAGTTTGAATGTGCATTTTTTTGGAACAAATGATGGCTTTAACAGATAAGCATCCACATTTGTAAATGCAGCTCTTTTTAAAAAAAATGTGGAGGTCTGACCGATACGTTAGTAAACAAGCATTATAAAATTCAGCAAAAAGTTTTCATTATTTTGGAGAAAATGCAACTTGTGCTATGGGCCTCTTGGTCATTTGTACCAGGTCATCCACCTGGAGCTGTGATTAGCCCCACAATGGCTTTTTTTTTTGCCAGTGTAAGGGCTGTGGGAATGGGCACTAATGGCTCTGCTCCAGCAGCTTGGCAGTAATTGACATTGCTGCCTTTAAAAACACAAGGATATACATAATCCAGTCCTTATTTTTAGGCAATGAAAGTAGAAATATTTAGTGTATTTTTCTAAACAAATGTATAAAAATAACTTAATATGAAGTATTTGTACCAAACACGGGATATTTAATAGTTTTTATTTATTTATTCTTTTTTGCATCAAAAATTTCTACCTACTTTCACTACTAAGGGTCTAAAGATCTACTGAAAGCTTCAAAATGTGCATAAATTGTTTCTGGGGTGTGTAGCATCACAAATAATTAATACAGTGCTGTTAAGATTTACTCTGCTTACTTAAGATGTGTTTTTAGCAAAGTGTGATAAAAACAAGAGCTGAAATGTTAGACCGTTCTAAGCTGCTGTAGTAATGAATATTTGTATCTATATATGTTTTATTTATGACATATTTATACAAAAGGGAGGGTCTGTTTTTGCAACTCCTTTATATCATTTGAGGATGGTATACACCAGAAGATGGATTCTGCTCTCAGTTACATCAGTGTAAATTTGCATTAACTGTAAGTGAGGTCAGAGTCTGACTCTCTTAATAATTAATGAGTAATATAGTACAATAGTGCCTACTAGCACCTTGGTCAAGAAGGTTGTTAATATTAGCATTGTAAGCTTTTGTAAGGATATTTGGGATGTTTGTTTAAGGATGAACTTGGTCTATGAAGTCTTAGCTGTAGAGCACTTGAAGCAAGCCATTTACTGTTCTTGATTTACACAATTGCTAAATAAATGTACAGGGTTTTTTGTACTCAAGCACATACCAAAATCTGTTTTTATAATCAGATCTTTAATTTCGTTTAACTTGTCTTCCTTTTGTGTATATAAATGATTTGAAGCAGGCTGGAAAGAACAGATGGGAATAGGAGCTTTCCTTATGAATTTTTGGAATATTGATTTATCTAAATCAAAATAGGTCCAAATATTGAGGAAAAACATAGGAGCTGTTGGCCTTATATAAAATGCTAGTTTATAAAGCATTATGTCAGGTTCAAGTGGAATGGAATGGTTTGTAAAAGGGGTTTGTGGATACCAGCTCAGAGCTGTCATTTGTGCTCAGTTCTGTCAGTTTTCATGCAAACTGGCACATGCACATCAGCCACACATGTGCTTGTAAATTTTTTTTCTGAATGTTTGCTTTAATGTATTCTGTATGACATGACAAATGTAAAAATAAGTATTAAAGAAGATGTTCAGAGAAGTAAACTACATACTGCAATGAGAGTGTCGTCTTGAATAATATTGTCAGAAGTGCTTTTTGAAACTTCACTGAGGTTTCTGCCAGCTTCTGCAGTGTTAATCATATGTCACAATGACAGATATCTTTTTCTGCTTCCACCTACTATGAAGAAAAGAGGCTGGACTCCATGTTGTGGAAAAACAAAGTGAGACTGATCAGTGAATGTAGTAGTAAGTAATAATTTTAAATACTGCCACAAGACAAAAGTTGTTGTGATCACATCCAAGCACAAAATTTGCATGTAATTCCTTCAGTGCTGTTTTGAGGTTTTCTAGGTCCACCAAGCCGTCATTTCAGCTTTATGTTTATATGTGTCATATGTTTCTATTTAATCAGACTTTATATAGATACCTGTGCCAAACATCCTAAAATATATTTCAGTGAAATTAGTGAAGATAATATGCTGTCATACTTTTGGTACCTGGAATTAAGAAATAATTTCTGAAAATTATCTGGCTGAATCACAATGATCCATGCAAAGTAAGACTAAAAAATACTTGGCTGCTCTTACATATTTAATTTCCAAATTTATGGGAGAGCTTATCAGGAATGCCTGATTGTATCATTCTTGCTAGTGCAGAATGAGAGCTGAGCCTCAACAGCATAGGTAGTTGGTACTTCTAGTTTTGATCTCACGTGCTTCTGAGATCAGTCTGAAACTAGCTCAAGTTTCATCAAAGCATATAAGCATGGGACATATATTTAGATGAAAAGCAGTAACTTCAGTGATATCTCTAAAGTTCCTAACATCAGATAATTAGAAATAAAATACTTAGAAATTACCAGCTTCAATTATAAAGAATTAATGGTAAGGCACTCAGTGATTTGGAGAGCTATGAATACTGAGATTTTAATGTTCAGGGGCTTTTAAAGTACTGTAAATTATTGTTATGTCTTTCAACTTAGTAATTCAGCTTCACTTTTTAAACATTTTTCCCTCAGAGAAAGCAATCTTTGAGATAGGAATACTTCAGTGGTTGCTTCTGCAAAAAATGTTATTCCTTACTTAAAAATTGAAATCACACCTATTTGTTTTTGTTAAGATTATTTTCACAAATTATAAACTTGAGTTTTGCTACACCCCTATCACTGAATATTCTAGTGTAAGCTGTTTGTCCTGTTGGTGCAAATTAGAAACTTTTAAAAGGGGTGTGATACCTGAATAAAGGAAATGTCTATGTCTGAAAACCTGCTAAAATGCAATAAAATTAATCTCTCAGTGTTATTATTACTCTCCACCATTACAGTTATTTTTCTCAAGCTGCCACATGTAAAATGTTAGTGGAAAATACACAGCTTTATAGAAGGATTTACACAGCAGCTCACAGAGCTTTGTTAAAAAGTTTTTCTTTACACATCAGCACTCAGGAAACATGAGTGCCAAAGGCTTTCATACACTATATCAGTGGTGAGATATTTTTTTAAATTTGGTCCTATAGCACAATAGATCTGATCTGTCTATCTAAGAGAGCAAATGTCAGCTTATATAGTTAGAAATCCCAGTATTTGACCTGGATATAGTAAGTTTAAATAAAATGTTTGTCTTTTCACCCAGAAATTGCTTAATCTGTTGTCTTGAAAAATGTTATTCTTAGGGATGTGTTCTGTGCAATGGAATATCGAAGCTTTGGATTGTGACTTCAGCAATGTCACTCTAGGTTAGCATTTGCTTAGCAGTCTTGTGGAAAAACACTGGCTCAGCTGGTCGGCCTGCAACATTATCTATTCAAGCTGTGTTTCAGCAAAGCCCCTAAGTATTTTAAATCCTATTTTTAGACATGAGTGACTCATCTGCTGAAAGTGCTTGTTTTTAAGTGCTGTGCAGAGTTGGGCCAGAGAGGTGCTGGCAGGATGAACTTGCTTACACCATCGCACACAACAACATACAGTGTGTTTCCTCTTCATTGACTGAGTGTTTTGAGACTGAGTAGAGGCCATGTGAGATTGAGTTTCAGTAGCCTTTGTGTAGAAGGGGCCATGGTTAAATCTGCAGATGCTGTCTATCACTTACCTCTTTCTGCTGAGATAATTAAATATCTAGTGTGTTTTTAGTGTTAGCTTTATTATGTGCCTGTGTACACAAGTTACTTGTTAGCTAAACAAGACTGTACATTTTTTTCTTGTATTGAGTTTGTTGGTTGGGGTGTTTTTAAACATCTAAAGAAATGGGAATTAGAAACTTTCTTGAGTTTTTTTTTTTCTTTGAATGGTTTAAAGATTAAAATAAACAGCCTTTTAAACTTAATTTTTTTCAGCTTTTCTCCCTAAGGAAGAAATAATATGGCCTCTTAAACACTTTCATACTTATAATTATTGCTTCCATCATTTCAAAACATTTGGATTTAGTCCTGACCCAGAGCTTAGCTTTTCTGAAATCCTTGTTTTTACATTAGTCCTTGTTTTGTCCCTATTTTTTAGCTTTCCTGCATAATTTGGATAGAGAGTGATAATATATAGGGTTATAGGAAAGTGTAAAAAAAGATTCTGCAGTGAGTCTTTTTGGAATAGGTTTTTAAACATTTTATCCGCTCCATTTCTTCTGATGAACTTGAGTTGTTTTTTTTTTTTAGTGTTAGTGGTATGTTGACAATCACAGCGATGGCATCATGTTTGCTAAGTAATGCTCTTGCTCCACTTCAGAGAATTTTACAGCTCCTGAAGTGTTGCATTTCTGTGAATGTGTTTGCTCTCAAGCTTTTTCTACTGAGTGAATTCTAGAAGCAGACTTGCTTCTTTGACCTTGATACTCTCTTACCCATAGATAACATATCCCAATCCCTCCCACAGCTCCCCAAGTGTGAAGACAGGCTTTGCTGTGATAGAGAAGTCAGCTGACTTGTGGGATGAAGAATTGATTAATCACCCACTGCAGGTGACAATTTGTTGGTCCAGGCAATTAGGGTCAACTAGTCTGTACAGGTTGAAGCTGCCAAAAAACCAAGACAGTGTAGAGGAAAGCCTGGAAATAACAGAAGGGTAAGAACAGCACAATGTTTAGGCGTGTGCTAGAATTTATCCTTTGTCAATAAGAAACCTATGAAGAACATTTTTTTTGAAGTAACTTTCCAAGGCTGGCTGGTGGATAGGCTGTTTCTGGCAGATGGCTGGATTGTCAACAGTTAACTCCCTGGTTTACATTGGAGAACTGCATTTCTGTCTCATCTTTTGTTTTAGCAATTTTTTTTTATAGTGTAGTACAGAAACTGTAAAAGCAGCATAATAAATAAAGAAGGAGTCACAGACTTTATGGTGCAGAAAGCATGCTTTATTTCAAATTAACAATTCTATCTCAAGGAGGTTCAACAGCTACTAAGCTCTATTACTACATTAGGAGAACTAAAGCAAATTGAAGTGAAGACTGGTATTTGATGTTGTAGCAACAGTTTGTTTTCAAACTGTGGTTCATTGCTTAGTTGCCTGGAAGTGACTACTGGGTGTCTAATACTACCACACAAACTCACTCACTGCACCCTAAGAACCTCCGAGATGGGGTACTGCTGCTGCACTTGAATACCTAAATAGCTTTGTTGATTAAGGGGATGGCCAGGTGATGTTACTTTTTTAAAAGCTATTCAGGCAGTCAATATGTCAGAAACAGTACACAGTGGGTGAACAAAGTGCTGGCCGCTTGCACTTTGTCCAGAAATTGTCAGTCAGGTAGGAAAATTATGACATAATCAGATGCAATGTAAAACATTAAAGCAATGCTTACAGGAGGGTAATTGCAAACATCACCAATGCCTTACATTTCTGATTCAACATAAATATTTGTGCACGTATGAAATACTGTGCACAGTATCATGTCTTAGGTGTAGGTAATCTTCAACAGGGAGCCTCTCTACCTGTTGAGGCATTCTTAGACATCAACAATGAGTTGAGGCGCAAAAATTAGTTAAATGTTGAGCTGGGTAGTCGTTTGCTAGGAAACTTTCCCCTGCCAACTGTTAGTTCCAAAAGTTACGTTTCAAAATGTCATAAAATAAACGGTACAAAACTTCATAACCGTTAACTTCGGCTATATACAGTATGTACATGTCAGTGAAAAAAGTGGTTTAAATTCTTAGGTCAATAATGACTATAAGTCATAATGTATAGATCTGGACTTTGTCTCGTTCAGGTAGGTAAAAAAAATATTTTTCTTTTATATTTACATATCAGATATTTCAGTCCATATATGAATCACTTGTAAAAATACAAGTGTAAATAATATAGATTAAGCTCTCTAAGGTGATCGGATATTTATATTCACAGTGGCAGAATCGGTACCGAATTCATTCCCTAAATTCAGAGTATAAAGTCCACCGTCGTTCTTCTGGACATCCATGATGATCAGGGTGGTTAGATCTTCACTGGTTTCGATGTGGAATCTGCCTTGCTGGTCCTGACTGGTAATTTTTCTCCCTCTGCAGTACCATGTTATTTCAGGAGCAGGTTCACCCGAAAAGGCACAGGATAGTGTGAGAACTTTTCCTTCCTCAATGCTGATATCAGATGGGAGAGCTTCGATTTTGGGTGGTACTCCTTTATAAAATAGGGGAAGAAATACCCAGTTAGTCTGTTTTCACTAAGCCATGAAGCAGCTTTACTCTGAGGACTACTTCAGGACAGCTGAAGCACTAACTCTACCAATAATTGTAATGCTCACCTCTCAGACCTGATTTAAGCATTTTACTAGTTGAACTCTCCAGTTGAGCCATGCTAGATTTCCCCATAATACTGCTGGAGCTCATCTCTACAAAGGATTCTTTCATGGAGGACATGCTTTTGGCAGACATGCTTTCAAATTTCATTTCAGTCATGCTGCTACTGCTGAAACTGCTGAATGAAGCCTCTTGTTTAGAAGAAGCCATTTGAAAGGACTGAGAAGAAAAACTTTCGTGCATGCTTGCGTCGCCACTGGTCTTCAATACTACCTCTTTCGGAGGTTCTTCAACTAGAGCTGAGGAGCATTGCAAACATAGAAGGAAAAAGCAACAACATCACATTAACTAACAAAGTCATGCAGTTCTGTATGGTTAATTTTACAGAAATGAAGATGGCATACTTTGCTTTCAATGGAAAACTGCAGTGGAGTATACACTTGTTTACAATCATTTGAGTCAAGATATCCAAATCACAAGCAGTAATTTAGAAATTAAAAAATAGGCAATGAAACTTACAGTATGTATGAGCTTCAAGGAAAACCATACATACTTAAGAAAAAACAGGTCATCACACAGTGTTTCTTACTAGAACCATTACTAGAATTAGACACTGAGAAATTAATTGTATGTGCTCAGTTCATATTTGTAGAAGGTGTGAAACATTTTCAAGCTCTTAAAAACACAGAATAGTAAAATCTGTATTTCACTGCATTGTTTTGTAGTTGTAAAGGGCAACAGGAAAGCTCAGTCACTGCAGCTTTGTTTTAAACCCACACACAGTCATGCAAGCAAATCACAACCACACCTTGATGCTAGGAACTGGGATATGGTATAGCTAATAAAATAGTAAACCCAGTTCTATTAAATTGCCATAAAAATCTTTAACTGTGGAATGACTTCATTTTGTTGTAACAGATTTTTTTAGCAAACGGATTTTTTTCCTTTTAGAGGAAAGAATAATTACCAGCACCAAGGTCTTAACACACTCATCCTAGAACAAATGCTCGTAGCTTTCTCTTACCATGCACCTGTTGATGTATTAGAGCACCTCTGTGATACTCTGGGTGTTAAAAAGATTTCTAATGCTGTTTTAGGGCTGTATATGCAATATTTAAAAGAAAGATGAACATCTTAAAATACTGAAGTCATCACTGCCATCACTTACTTTATTGTAAGTCATTTTAGTAGACACACCACAGCAAAAATTTGTGACTATTCTGAACACAAGATCTGAAGAACAAACTTACGGAGTACAGTCAAAGATGCTGTAGCAGAACACTGCCCATGGTAATTTTTTGCCTTGACTGTGTATTTTCCAGTGTCACTCACTGTGGCATTTCGAATCTCAAGAGAATATGTATTTTTAGAGCGAGATACTCTGAGATGCGATGAAACTGCAATCTAAGGAGGGGAACAAAAATGGTTTCATTAAGATAAATTTTATGAATAATTCCATTTTTTCAAGTAAACATATTAAATGATTACTTACAGGTTGATTATTCTTTAACCACTCAACTTCAGGAGAAGGCTCCCCAGAGACTTCACAGGTGAACAACACGTCTTGTCCTTCATTGACATTTTGAGACTTTGGCTGCATGATGAATGCTGGTTCACTGGAGCGCTCTTTAGAAAGGGTCACAACATACTGGCATTTAACAATGCCTTCATCAGTTTTACCCTCACAGGTGAGTATACCTTCATCCTTATTACTGGCCTTTTTGATAGTTAGCGTGTGATCACTTCCAGAAACGCCGTATCTGTAATCATCTGAATTTCTCAGCTCCATTCCATTCAGCACCCATTTTACTTCAGAGGCACCAGGAATGTTGGCCTTCACTGTCACTTTTTGCCCTTCAGACATTGTCATTTTAGTTGAAGAAGCTGTAATTTCTGCTTTCATTTGTCTGACATCTTCTGTAACAACTGACTTTTTAATGACTTCTTGAACTGCAGATTTCTCTTCAGTTGCCACTACTGATTTCTTCTGGCTAGAAACCATAAGTAACTCATCTTCTTTCTGAACTGTTTTATGAGATTCAGTTGCACCTCTTACCTGGGAATAGATATTTTTAAATACTTGGCCAGTAAACTGGAAGTTAGTTTTTGAAACACCTCCTTCCCCAATAATTTCACAGGTATATTCTCCTTTATCAGATTCCATGAGCTCTTGGATTTTGAGCTCATAAGTGCCATCTGCTGCATAATGAAACTTGAAATGATGGTCTTCTTTCAGTTTTTTACCATCCTTATACCAAGCCACTTCTCTGACACTTAAAACATTGCTTTCAACTGCACAGGATAACTTTACTTTGTCTCCAAGAGTTTCTGCTTTCAGATGTTGTTTAATCTTTGGTGGAGAAGCAGTTGGTAACTGTACTTTCTCTGTTACCATTTTGTCTGCAGGTGGTGACTTAGCTTTTGGGGGACTGCTGATGGGTTCAGGAGATTTCACTCGTTTAGGAGACTTAACTGGCTCTGGTGACTTTACACGAGGCTCAGGAGATTTGATCCTTGGAGGTGATGTAATTGTTTTTTCAGGAATTCTTGTTCTTTGAATGGTCAAAGTAAAGTGGGCTTCCTGTCTTCCTTCAGAGTTTTCCACCACAACAGTGTAACTTCCTTCATCTGATATCTGGACGGAAGAAATTTCAAAGGTAGACTTGTACTGTGTTCGTGTTACCTGGAAGCGCCTTGAAGAAACAATAGGCTGACCTGCATGGAGCCATGTTATTGTTGGTGCTGGTTCACCATCAACATCACAGGAAAATCTTGCAGTCTCCCCTTCAGAAACTGTGATTGACCGTGGCTTTGTGAGGATTGTTGCTGGCAGAGTGCTTTTAAATGCTTTGTGTGAAGTCCTCTCTTCCAGTGATTTTCTTTCAGCTGCAGTGACTTTTTCTTCAGAAGCAGCATAGTGTTCATAAGATAAAAGTGATTCTCTTGTTGATGACACTTCTGATTTGACCTCTCTTACTGAGGAACTTGCTTCTGTTTCAGATGCTTTCTTAAACGAGGAGATTGCATATGCTTCTGTTTTTGTCAAGTCAGGCAAAATTGACCTTGGTACTTCTTCATCTCTCCTCTGGGAAGAGTATGTAGTGTAATCTCCTCCAGTAACATCTAGTGTTGCATAATCAGAGCATTCCCCTTTGTAGTTTGTGCATACAGCTCGGTATGTTCCACTGTCATCAATGTGGCAGTCGAGAATCTCCAGAGTTAATACACCACTGGTATTGGTGAAGTGTATCTTACTGCTCTCTTGGAGCTCAATACCATTGTGGTACCACTTCACTTCGGCGGTTGGTTTTGACTGGACATTGAGAATGAACCTGGTATTATGGCCACACGGTACCCGGTGTGAGCGCATCCTCAGCGTAATGCGAGGAGCGTGGTCAAGGGTGAAAGGCTGCTGAGTCAGAACTTCATATTTCCTTTCCATCGTTTTTTGAGTTTTCAGAGCAGATTTCATGGACTCGTATCTAGAAAATATATCAAATCTTGCCATCCTCTCAAACCGGGAGAGAGATCTTTCACTACCAACTGGGCTAGGTGAGCGTGGTCGAGTTCTCTCTGGTGTTGGGGATCTTCTCTCACTTTCTTCAGGAGGCCGCGAGCGAGGTCGAATTAATTCAGATACAGGACGCATCAACTCAATGTAAGTTGGAGACAGGGATCTTCTTCTCCTTAGTAATTTAGAGGAGGGTGAAAATTCCCTGCGAGCATATTGCACCATTTCTATTTCTTCTTCTTCTTCTGATGTGATCTCCATTATTTCTCTTTCCCTCCTTCTCCTGAGTCTACTCTTTTCTTCCTCTGCCATATATTTAAGCTCACTCCTGTACCCAGAGAGTCGCTGATCAGTGCCAACAGGCCGGAGCAATTCTTCATCCTCCCGCTCATCCATTATTCTTTGCTTTTGTTTAGGTGGTCTGTAGGCAGCCCTGTCGTGACGTTGACGAAGCTCCGCATAGCTTGCACTTGTCTCAGCTTTAGTTGGAATGTGATAGCTTGAATACCTCAGCTCTCTTTTTCTTTCTTCCTCTGAGCTGACCTGTGCTCCTGCAGTAGAATATCGAAGGGCAGACAGTTCAAAGCGTGGGGGGCTTCTACTTGGTGGGGAAGCAGAAAAGCCCAACTCCAGCTCCTCTTCAAGGCGCAGTCTTTCCTCTTCAGTTCTCTTCATGGCTAAGTAGTCATCTATCGGCATGAGCAATTCCTCATCAGACAAGTCACCAAGCGAGCGCCTTCTTGGTCTATAGTGATATTCATACTCTGGAGATGGGGTACGCCGACGTGCTGGTCTCACAATTTCAAGATCATCTTGTGTCAGCTTTGGTATGCGCCATTTAGGCTTGTACTGATCAGAAATGCGAGGCAGCGGCATCACATAGAATTGCTCCCACCTGGAAAGACGTATGCGTTTCTGGCGTTTCTGAACAGTCCTCTCAAGTTTTCCTGGCATTTCATACTGGTCTCGCAGCCTCTTGTACCACTTCATGTCTGACAGAGGCACAAAGTGTTTAATTTGCTGATCTTCCTCAAGAGCAGCATGTTTGCGAGGCTCTGGGATCTCATATGGCATACGAAGTCTCCTTTCCTCCTTCTCCTTCTTTTCTTCTTTCTGAACTTCATATTCACCTTTAACAGTCTTTGTGCTAACAGCTGGTTTATATAAGATAGCAGCTTCTCTGAGAGCCTCTTGTGCAGTTTGTGTCAATGGAACAGCTTCAACCCCAGAAAGGATTTCTGCCATTCGTAAGGTCTTGTCAATTTGCCTCTGTACATGTTTCTCCCGCTCTTCTTTTGTCTTGTACTCACGCTTGACATATTTCAAGCGTTCAACTTTTAGATAAGCCTGACAGCTTGTAGATCCAGCACTGTTTGTAGCAGTAACTCTGTAGTAGCCACTGTCTTCTGGTAAAGTATCTCTGATGTGCAAAGCATAGTAATCTAAACCTTCATGAATTATATCAAAGTTGGGACCAAAGGATAGAGGTTGACCATCTTTCTCCCATGTCAACGTTGGTTTTGGCACACCAGATACCCTGATCTCAAAACTGACATTTTGGCCTTCTTGACATTCAGCATTTGCCAGCAGTCTTTTAAACATTGGCCTGAGTGTGGCATCTGCTGGAGGGGGATGCGGAATCACAGTCAGCTTAGCTTTGCAGCTGTCTTCGCCATATTTATTGCGTGCCACAATACTGTATTCAGCATCATCCTCTTCAGTGACATTATTGATGACAAGCTGATAAAGACCCTTATCTGATTCGAAAGTATACTTCCTATCATCATCCCCAGGTTTGATTTTCTGGCCTGATTTATACCATGTTACGCGAGGTTCTGGGTGAACTGTTATAGTTACTCCAAACCTGACATTTTCTCCAACATAGGCAGTGCGGTTATACAAAGGCAGAGTAAATTCTGGGGGATGCTCTAATAGTCTCATAGTATCAACCCGTCGTTTCACTTTTCTAACAGTTCTACATCTGTAGTGCTCAGAAATTTCTCTCACACCTTTAACAAAAAGTTCTGCATAAGAGCTATCCTCACCATAATCATTCACCACCTTGCATCTGTAGGTACCATCATCTGTTTTAGAAACATCTTTGACATACATGGTTGCCACACCATCTTCATATTTGATTTCATATTTCTCATTGCTTTCTAATTGCCTCATACCGAAGTACCATGTGACTTGTGTGGACTCATCATAGTTTTCAATCGTACATACATATTTGGCATGGCCTCCTTCTTCTGTGACATTATGCTTTATCTGCCCAGCAATAGGCCCAATGTCTATTGGGGCAACTTTAACTTTAGCCACTGTTATGCCTTTCTGGGATCTAATTGCGCCTCCACAGGAAATGCGGGCTACTGACACAACTGTGTTCCACTCCTTCTTTACTAGAGTTTGATAGTAACGCCTGTGCCTTAAGGTCTTAATAGTTTTGGTGCTGGTCTTTTCCGTCTGCTGTTTTAGCCACACGTGATTAAGCGCTTCAGCAGCTGTCATCCGAGATTTTCTTTCCTTTACTAGGAGGCGATCAATGAAGTCCATGGCTTCGATGCTTATGTCTTTGAATGCTTCATCCTCAAAGCTGTATTCAGCATTTAGAATATTTTCAATAACTTGTTGGTTTGTTTCAGCAATGAAAGGGTTAAGGCCACTGAGAAGTATGTATGTTAGAGCACCAACTGACCACATGTCCGTAGCTGTGCTGACCAAGTCATGGTGATGTACTTCAGGTGCATAATATTCAGGAGAAGTGAACTGGAGTCTAAAGCTGTCTCCAGGTCTCAACTGTCTGGCCTGACCAAATTCAACAATTTTAATTACAGAGCTTCTTCTCGTGAAGTAAATAATATTGTCTGGTTTAATATCAAAATGTCCAATGCTATGACGATGTAAAAATTCTAGTGCGTCACAGACCTGGCGTACGTAATTTACTATTTCTCTTTCATTAAGTTCGAATGAAGCTGTGCTAATTCTTTCAAAGATGTCAACCCCAGAAATGAATTCAAAGATCATGACCAACTCTTCTAGGCTCTCAAATGACTCATGAAGATACAGGATATTTCGGTGCCTAGCAATGTTTAGGATGGAAATTTCTTTCTTTACCAAAACTTGGTCTGCACCCTTTACTTTGACAAATTTGGCTAGGTAAGTCTTTTTTGAAGCTGCCTCAACACAGCGGTGCGCAATGCCAAACTGCCCGCGTCCAAGCTCTTCTGCAATCATGTATTTGTCATAGAGCTCCTTTGTAGAATAGTGACCTGCTTTAGCTGCCGTAATTTCTCTGGTTTCATCAACTTCTTCATCATAGTTCAATACTCTGGTCTTATCTTCCTTTGTTACAATTGGATCAGTAGGTTCAGAAGGCTGACTTTGGCCAAACTTGTTCTCTGCAATTACACGGAACTGGTAGGTGGTCTTGCCAAATAGGTTCACCACTGTGTATCGTGTATCACGAGCTTGTGCAACACGAATCCATCGCTCTGCTGTTGTAGCACGTTTCTCAACAATGTAGTTTATGATCCTGCTTCCACCATCAGTAGCTGGTTCATTCCAGGTTAAGTTGACTGAATCCCTTGAAACGTCAGTTACCTTCAAACCTCTTGGTGGATCAGGCACATCAGCCACATCTAATTCAACTGTTTTTTGATCAATTCCAAATCTGTTTTTAGCACAAACAATGTAAAACCCTGCATCTTTTCTATCAACACCATTTGGGAAAACAAGAGATGTGAATGACCGTGTAACAATGACTTGGTAGTGTCCATTAGTATCGATGAGATCTTGTCCCTTCTGCCATGTGATCACAGGGGGTGGCTTGCCACTGAATGGAATCTTGATGCTCACCACTTCCCCTCGGAGAGCGTGAACAGCTCCCATGCCTTCCAGGTTCTTGGGCAAATGAATCTTTGCAGGAACTGGAATAGAAAGAGGAAGAAAAAACATGAAACCAAAAGCACATAAGAAGAGCATCAACAGTCTAAATATTCAAAATGAAAATGAATTTGTCTTGATTATCAAGACCCTTAATTCACCTTCAACATCCAGAGAGGCAGTGCCAGACACAGATCCTCCTTGGTTGGTAGCTCTAACTTGATATACCGTGGCATCATCATCTGTTACATTCGTGATGACCAGCTGGTAATATCCTCCCTTGAATTCCTGTATCTTGATCTTTTCCCCATCTGGCATGATTTCTTTGCCCTGTCTGTACCACTTGACAATTGGCTTAGGATGGCCAGTGACTTTGCAGACAAATGTGGCATTAGCTTGAAATTTCACATTCAGATTCCTTAGTTCTTCCTTGAAATGTGGAGCTTTAATTGGTACATCAGATTTTGGAATGACTGGTTCGGATACTTCACTCCACTCACTTTCACCACCAAGATTTTCACATTTTACACGGAACTCGTATTCAAGACCTTCAATAAGATCTTTCACAGAGTAGACTGTTTCACGAATTTCATCTGTTGTTACAGAAATCCACTTGTTTTGTTTTTTCTCACGCTTCTCAAGATAGTAAGTTCTAATCTTTGCACCACCATCACTTGCAGGTGGTTTCCATGAGACAACGCAAGAATCCTTTGTGACAGCACTTGCTACTGGCTGGCCAGGTTGTCCTGGTTTATCTGTAAAGAATAACAAAGTTCAAAAACTGAAGTGAGCTTGCCTTACTAATTAATTACAGGGTATGCTGGTTTTGGCTGGGGTAGAGTTAACTTTCTTCCCAGTGGCTACTATGGGGCTGTGTTTTGGATTTGTGCTGAACACAAGGTCGATAATACAGAGATGTTTTTGTTATTGCTGAGCAGAGCTTACACAGAGACAAGGCCATTTCTTCTTTTTCTCACTGCCATACTGGTGAGGAAGGTGGGGGTGCCTGGGAAGGTGAGAGGAGACACAGCCAGGAGAGGTGAGCCCAGCTGACCAAAGGGGTATTCCAGACATATGACACCATGCTCAGTAAGAAAAGGGGGGAAGGGTGGGACATTTGAAGTGATGGCATTTGTCTTCCCAAGCCACTCTTACGTGTGATGGGGGCCCCGCTGTCCTGGAGATGGCTGAACGCATGGGAAGCAGGGAATGAATTCCTTGTTTTGCATTGCTGGTGTAAGCAGCTTTCCCTTTTCCTATTAAATTGTCTTTATCTCAACTCAAGAGTTTTTCAGCTTTTACCCTTCTAATTCTCCCCTGATCCAAGAGGTGGGGCAGTGATCAAACAGCTGTGTGGGGCTGGGCATAAATGAAAACACAGGAGCATACAGGCATTCATATTTTAGGCTCTACTTACCAAATGGAGGCTTTATAAAAACTATTGATGAGACCTCCAGTGCTTCACTAATGCCGTACATATTCTGAGCAGAAACACGGAAATAATAGCCTGCATTTTCAGTTAGGTTAACAATTCTACAGGTTGTGCCTGAAATACTTGAAGACACAAGTTGCCATTCTGCTCCTTCCTTGGCTTCACGTTTCTCTATGATGTAATTGGTTATCATAACACCTCCATCATCCTCTGGTGGTTTCCAGCTTATCACCACAGAATTCTTCAGTATAGACTCTATAACAATTGGTCCTACTGGTTTATCTGGTTTATCTGTACAAGAAAAGGCACAAAATTTTTATTTGTATTTCCAGTCAATATTTGAAAAAAATATTCCACAAAACACTGAAAAGAAAATTAATTACCTTGTATTTCCACATTAAGTACAGTGTCAACCGTTCCAAATGTGTTACTGAGTTGTACTTTGTACTTCCCAGCGTGAGTCTTGTGCTGGACATTCTTAATAGCAAGATGAGTATACTGTTCTGTGTTCTCAATAGTAATTGTTTCTGATCCTCTCAAAGGCTTGTTGCCATGGAACCAAGTTATTGCTGGTACTGGCCGGCCAATATACACAACATGAAGGCGGAGGGTGCCACCTGCACCTGCATAGTATTTCTCTTTCAATGGGAAGCCAGGGTGGAACTGAGGAGGAGCCTGCAATAATAGCTTGCCACTAGTTTCAATTTCTCCAACATCATTGGTAGCCATACAAGTGTAGAGACCTTCATCCTCCTGTTCATCTGTCATTACTGTCAGCGTATGATTGCGTCCATCAGACGACATTTTGTATTTTCTGCTTTGTACCAGCTCTTTGCCAAAGCGGTACCATTTAATATCAGGCAAAGGTCTCCCAACAATCTGGCATGTCAGCTGAGCTGCCTCACCCAGTTTAGTTGTAACATCCTGCATTTCTTTTTTGATGGCAGGTGCTTCTCCAGCTGTGATAAAGAAAATAAGAAGAAAATAATGATGATTACTATGACGTTTGCCTCTATTACTGTATTACTATAAATTAGTTTTCATTTATACTTGATCCTCTTGAGAGACTGTCCTTTGGGATAGTCATGTTAGCAAATATCACATAAAACAAAATAGGAAGCATCTTAAATGCAGCATCATGGTTTATGACATACCAATATTACAACAATATTACAACAGTAAATGTGACAGTGTATTTTTGCTTACATGTTAATTTAGTTTTCACTGCCATAGCAGTCCTTCGAGGTCTGCTGAGGCCAGTCTGATTTTCTGCAAAAACACGGAACTCATATTCTGTGGCCTCTAGTAAACCTCCTACTGTAAACTGCCTGTCCTTGATCCGTTCCTTATTGCATTTTTTCCAGGTGCTTTCTCCAGACTGGCGATATTCGACCCAATAGCCAAGGATCTCTTTGCCACCATCACTTTCAGGTCGTTCCCATTCTAATGTAATGCTGTCCTTGAAGATAGAAGTGATCTCAATTTCTCCAGGTTGGCTTGGTTTGTCTGAAAATTAAAATAAAACAGAAAATCAGTTTTTCTCAAAATGTCATTAAGCTGCTCTTCAAAAGATCTGTTAATGCGAACATTATCTTACCGAATGGGTCCTTGCATACAACTGGTTCAGAAGCAGGACTTGCTTCACTTTCACCAATGTCATTTTGAGCAATTACACGGAATTGATATTCAGCATCTGGAACAAGTCCTGTGACTGTGTACATTGTAGTGGTAATCTGTGTCTTATTATGCCGGACCCATTTTTCTGTAGATGTCTCTTTCCGTTCAATATAGTAGCCAGTTACACGAGAGCCACCATCATCTTTAGGTCTGGACCAGGACAAGTTGACAGAACTCTTTGTAACATCAAGGACTTCAGGTGGGTTGTTTGGAGGCTCTGGTGGATCTGTTAATAATGGTAATAATAATAATAATAAAATAACAGTGACACAGCATTAATATTTCTGCATATATTGTCGCACTTTTAGATCATAATGTAGTAAATAATTTCTCTCTTTTTTTTGAGTTGAAAAAAAAACTTACTTAGAGGTGTCTTTGGTACTGCTGGTTCTTCAGATTTGAGAGATTTGCTAATACCAAAATGGTTTTCAGCAGAAACACGGAAGTGGTATTCCACATTTTCTTTGAGTCCTTTCACCACTAGTGATGTCCCTTTCACTCTAGAGTCAACAGTGTACCAGGCAGTCTTCGGTACTTCTCTTCTCTCAACAATATAACCCAGGATATCTGCACCACCATCATCTGTAGGAGATCTCCAGCTCACTCTGACAGAACGAGCTTGTATATCATCATACTCAAGTGGTCCTTCTGGTGGATTTGGAATGCCAATCACTCTGACTTTAATGTACACGGCTTTCTTGCCGCACTTGTTTTCCAGTACCAAATCATAGGTGCCCGAATCTTCCCTTTCTGCATCTTTGATCACAAGTTCTGTGTGAGTCTCAGAAGTCGCAATCATGGCCCTCTTGCTGATGTCCTGTCCTTCTTTTGTCCATTTGCATACTGGGATGGGCTTACCCTTAATGGGTATTGTAAGCCTGATTACTCCTCCTTGTCTCACCATGAGACCTTCTTGGTATTTTTCATCAAGTTCATAGTCAGGATATTCTGCAAACAAAAATAACATGTCATGCTATGTCCTTCTACAGATGATATCATACCTGCTTTAGGCAAAAAAAAATTTTAGGACAGCTTTCAACAAGAGCTAAGGCTTGAAACGTCTTACCAAGCATCTCTGTAATTTTGACTGTTCCTGGCACTTCAGCAGGTTCTCCTGGCCCGCCAGCATTACAGGCTAGCACTCGGAATCTGTACTCTGCACCTTGAGGAAGATGTGTCAAGGTGTATTCCCGAATCTTGGTTGGTGTAGTATTGCATTTGGTCCATTCAAATTGATCAACCTTCTGCATCTCAATTAAGTAGCCAGTAACTTTAGAACCACCTTCATCTTCTGGTGGACTCCAAGCCAGGGAGACAGATGTTCTTGTAGTATCAGTGACTCTTGGATTCTGAGGTTTACCTGGAGGAGCTGGAAGAGAAGGTCAGATAGGCATGTGGGATTTGTTTCTATGAATATTCAAAAAATGAAATAAATGCTTACTTTCAACTTAAAACCTGTAATAAGTCTATAGTGAATTTAAAAAGGAAAACTTTGAATGAAAGATTTTCACTAATATTTTCTTTGTTTTCTCCAGTCAGAATCTCATTTGTTAGTACACCCAGAAAATTCTCCAAATTAGAATTGATTCTACCATAATGCCATTCCCTTCTACTGTCATGTGTTTAATATTTGTAGGAAATTACTTACCAATTGGATCTCTGGCAACAGCAGACTTAGAAGGACGGCTGGGTTTCCCAGTGCCTCTGGCATTGATTGCTGTGACCCGGTGTTCATATTCCAATCCTTCAACCAACCCAGTGGAACGGTAACGAGTCATGGTGACTGGAACTTTATTTGCACGGATCCATCTATCTGCTCTAACTTCTTTGCGTTCCACAATATAACCAGTAATCTGTGAGTCACCGTCATCTTCTGGAGGATACCAAGTCAATGTCATGCCATCTCGAGAGATATCAAACACTTCTGGAGTGCCAGGAGGACCAGGAATACCTGCAAAAACATCACATGGAATTAGTGAAGGAAGTGTCGACGACTTTATATACCAGTATGATGTGGCATATTGTGAATAACAATGTAATATCAATGTCTTATCAAACTCTTATTAGTAGGTACCGAAGTAATTTACAAACTAGGTAAAACTTCTTGTTTTGTAATGGGGTAGAGAACTTTTTCAAGACTGATGGTAGACCTGAGCAGAAAATCCAAGTTTACCATCCACATTCTGTGCAGCACATCTATAATACCTATATAGATTTATGGATGGAATATTTTCCTCTGGAAAATAACACGATTACTGTGCATTATAATGTACAATTTTATCTGGCAAAAGGAAGTAGCAACATCTAGAAAATTCTATTATATCTGTGGATATATAAGCCAATTTAAATATATATTTTTAATTTTAAAGATAGACATTGAACAAAAATTAAGACTTACGGATTCTGCTCTTGCATTCTATAATTTCAGACTGCAGGTAAGATCCAATTCCAAAGCGGTTTGTAGCAGCTACACGGAACACATATTCTGCACCTTCAACAAGTCTGGTGAACTTAAATGTTGTCCTGGTTACTGATTCTGAAACTGGCAGCCATCCAGGACGGTGAGCATCACGCTGTTCTACCACATAACCACTAAGGGCAGCTCCACCATCCAGCTCAGGAGGCTCCCATGAGATGGTCACATAATTTGCATCAATTTCATCAATTCTGATAGGTCCAATAGGAGGTCCAGGCTTGTCTAGGGAAAAAAATGAAAAAAAGAAAAGAGAAGCTTACAAAACAGGTGCAAAAAACCAATCATATTTCTCATGTAAAAGTTTGAATGGAGGAAGGTTATGGACAATTATTTTGATGAACTCTTACCAAGTATTATAACCTTTACTGCATCAGTAACTGTTCCAGTTGTGTTCTTCAGTTCAAGTGTATACTCCCCTGTGTCATGTATGGTGGTCTCACGCACAGTTAGTTTGGCCATTTTGGCAGAAGTCTCCATTTTGATGCGTTCTGATTCTTTTAGTTTAGAACCAGCAAAGAACCAAGATGCAGTTGGAGGTGGTCGTCCTTCAATTGGAATGGCTAATTCAATGGGCTTGCCAGCAGGTACATGGATTGTCTTCTGAGGTATTCCACTGAAGTCAATTGTTGGTAGAACTAAGGAAACCAAATAATTGATATTTTAAATACCTGTTTTGTACCTATCACATTCTTTTGGTGTAAGCTTGACCCTATTGTTTTCAACAGTAGATACCTACCTTTTCGGTCTTGAACTGTCACTGCTGTGACAATCTCACGTGGTTCTGACACGCCCTTCTGATTCTGTGCTCTGACCCTGAACAAGTACTGTTCACCTTCATTGAGAGAGATAATGGTATGCTCGAAGACAGTAGGCTTCAATGTCACTACCTTCAACCATCTTTCCGTTCCAGCTTTGCTGGCCTCGATGACATAGCCAGTCAATCTGCTGCCACCATCATGCAGTGGCTTCTCCCAGGCAAGTGTAACACTTGATTTAGTGGTGTCAATCACTTCAAGTTTTTGTGGTACCATGGGGACATCAGATACCAGTACTGCATCAGATGTTTCACAGCCTTCACCAATGCCATAAATATTTTCTGGTAGTACTCTGAAATAATACAAAGCTCCTTCCAGAAGTCCAGTAACTCTGTAAAATGTCTTGCTGCATTTGGTAGTGACTGTCTTGTAAGCTCTCATGGAAGCTTCACGTTTCTCAATTATGTAATTGTTGACTGGGGCTCCACCATCAATGACTGGAATGTCCCAAGTAAGTGTCACAGAATCTTTTGATACTTCCTTAACTCTCACTGCAGGTGGTGGACCAGGTGTGTCTAAAACAAACAAACAAACAAGATTTTTTTCCCTCCCTTTTTGGATCCTTTCATTTTACAGTCAATGATTACTTCTGCATAAAACAAAAATGCTGGGATTTGATTTATAAACTACCACAGCTCCAGAAATTATGTATTTGGAAATGAATGACACTTATTTCTGAGCAATGAGCATGCAGAGTACTGTAATGCTCATATACAATTGTAGCAGTACTTACCATACACTTTCACAGAAATAGTTGCAGATTTTTTTCCTGATTGATTTTCAGCCTCAATGATGTATTTTCCAGCATCATACCGATTAACTTTATCCACAATAAGCAGAGTGTAGCTGTCTGTAGTATCAATAATGCCTCGACTCACAAGGTCAACACCCTGCTTGCTCCATGTGATTACAGGAGCAGGTCTGCCAGATACAGAGACCATTAGGCGCAGGGAACCACCAGCTCTGACTGTAACTGTCTTCTTCAGATCATCAGCAAGCTCAAGTTCAGGTGTTTCTGATGAAGGGTATAAGAAATATGGAATTAGTTAATCTTATAAAAGTCCTAAAGGAAAATATAGTTTCCTTAAAATATATATTAGGTTTTCAAATTACCTATTCTTTCCACAGGTTCTATTTCTGCTGATGATTCGCTAAATTCACTCATACCATTCACGTTTGTTGCAGCAACTCGGAATTGGTATTTCTGGTTTGTTTTAAGACCAGTCACGGTGAACTCAGCATTCCTCAGAGTGGCGGCTGTATGTGCTCGATACCACTGTTCACTACCTTCTTCTTTCATTTCAAGAACGTAGCCCAAGAGCTCAGCACCACCATCATATGTGGGCTTTGACCATGCTAAACTGATGCTGTGCATTGTAGTATCCACAACTCTTGGAACTGAAGGTGATGCAGGAGTGTCTTTGAAAAACAAGAAAATGCATTTTATATTGGTACAGAAAACATTTTACAGTCAAAACCAATTTCCAGACAGCTAATTCTAGGAAATGCATTTAATATGAACTATAACTGTTTTTAAGTTATTCAAATACTATTATCTAGTTCAGTGAGTTTATGTGTGGTTATGGGTTTCTTAGTTGTAAGTGTCAATGTGAGTTAATGCTCCATTATTAAAAAAATAAATATTAAAACATATTTTAAATATAGAAACTTACATGATGGTTCTTTACATAACATGTATTGTGAAGCTTCACTAGGTTCACTGTTTCCAGCAGCATTCACTGCAGTGACACGGAACTGGTACTGGCCCCCTTCCATGAGACCAGTGACTTTCAGTCTGGTGTCATAAATGGTATAATCTCTATTCACTCGTGTCCAGCGCAGACTCTTCCTTTCTCGTTTGTCCACAAGATAGTCCTTAATCTCACTGCCACCATCCGATTCCGGTTTCAACCACTGAATAATGATATGCTCCTTGCCAACGGCCACTTCTTCAGGAGCACCAGGCTGTGTTGGAATAGCTATTTTATAAAGGTGAGAAAAAAAAAAAGATTGTTCAACACATTGTTTATCCATGAGAATAATTCAACAAATTCTGATGCAGAATGGAAGGTAGTAACACTCACTGAAAGCATTCCTGGCAATCACAGTTTCTGATTCAAGTGGAACACCTGGTCCATATTTGTTGACAGCTCTCACACGGAAAATGTATTCATTATTTTTAATAAGTTTTGTTACCACAGTTGATAAAGTCTGGCATTCAGCCTCAACAATAACCCAGTGAAGTCTGCTGGTTTCACGCCTTTCTATGATGTAGTGAGTGATTTCTGCACCTCCATCTTCCTCAGGAATGTTCCATGCCAGAGTACATTTCTCTTCTGTTACTCTGCTAACTGTGATTTTGCCTGCGCATGGACCTGGTGAATCTGTGTAGGAATCAAAATAAATACTGTCATTAATGGCTAAGGAAAAGCTTCTCATTTAAAAGAATGCTGATTTTTTTCAGTATACTAAGTATTAATACTAATCACGGGATACATACCAAGCACTTTGACAACAACAGAAATTTGTTTCATCCCACTGGCATTTTTAACCGTCAGGGTATATTTTCCACTATCACTTCTGTCACAGAACTTGATAATTGCAATAGCTCGTTTGCTGGTATACTGCAAAGATATCTTTTCACATAGCTCCAGTTCCCTGTCACCTTTGGACCAGAAGACTTTTGGTTCTGGTTTTCCACCAACGGCTGCATCAAGAACAAGATCTGATCCAGCCCTAATGCTCAGAACTTCTCCCTGCAGTCTGGCATCAAGTTCAGCCTTTGGTGGTGCTGGAAAAAGAGATTTGGAAAAAAATTACATGACAGTACTAAAAATAGAACATCATGTTTCTAAATGTTCCAAGTAAATATTCCTTACTGTATTCATCTTTGCAAATGACAGCACCAGTTGATTCAGATCCTTTGCTAATCACACCAGCAGCATTCTTTGCTAGTACACGGAATTCATAGGCTTCATCTTCACTAAGAGCTGTCACGGTAAAAAAGTTTTCTGAGACAATGGTATAATTGCATTTCAGCCAACGTCCATCACCAGATTCGTTATATGGTTTGCGCTCAACAATATATCCGATTATTTTGCTTCCACCATCATAAAGGGGAGGTGACCAGCTCAGCGACACTGTAGATCTGGTGACATCTGTTACTTCTGGTCTTCCTGGTGGATCTGGAGGAATAAAGCAGAAAAAATGAGAAATGCAATCCTATTTTAGCTTAAGTAACAACATAACTCTAAAAGTAATACTTACCAACTGGATTTTGAGCCACTACAGGTCTGGAAGCTTCACTAGCTTTGCTAACACCTGCAGCATTTAGAGCATAGGTTCTGAATTGATATTCTAGGCCTTCCACCAACCCTGTGACTTTATAGTTGCAGTCACAGCATGGTACTTTGTTCTCCTTCACCCAAAGGATGGTGTTGCGCTCCTTCTTTTCCACCCAATATCCAATGACTTTGCTGCCACCATCATGATAGGGTTCCTCCCAGCGAATGGCCATGGCACTTGCAGACACAGAATAGACTTCTGGCCTTGAGGGTGGGCTTGGTGGGACTAGACATGAAAAAGGTGGGGAGGAAAATGTTAGTAACTATAAATACCTCAGTCAGAAGAAAAGAACGAATTCAGAAGTGTTTCACTTACCAAATGGATGCTCAGCAACTACTGTTTTTGATTCAACTGGCTTGCTGACACCAAATCTATTTTCTGAGCTCACTCGGAAACTGTACTCTTGATATTTTGTGAGATGACTGACTTTGATCTGTGTGCGTTTCACACTGGAATTCACCAGCTGCCATGCTGTTGTGCCAGATTCACGTTTCTCCACAATGTAGTTTGTAATGTCACTGCCACCATCGTCTTCAGGTTCTTTCCAGGTCAACACACAGGACTCAGCAGATACAGACGATATTTCAATTGGGCCAGTGACAGGACCTGGCCTTCCTATGACTACCACTGTGACAGTAAACGTTTTCACACCAGCAGTGTTCTCAAGTGTAAGGTAGTATTTACCAGAGTCACCTCTCATACTGTCTTTTACAGTCAGCGTGGTTCGGTCTTTTGTTGTCTTGATGGTCACTCTTTCAGTTTCCTTCAGCCTCATCTCCTCAAGTTTCCAAGTCACTTTCGGAGCTGGGCGCCCACTGATTGGTATATCAATAGTAAAGGTGCTTCCAGCCTTGCATGTTATAAGCTGTCTGCTTATGTCGCTGAGATCTGCTGTTGGTTCAATCTGTGGCTCCTTAACAATAACAGAAGAGAAAGCTTCTCTTGGCTGACTGTAGCCAGCATCATTCTTTGCCTTCACCCGGAATTCATACTCTGTGTTCTCCACAAGGCCTTCAACGGTGAAAGTAAGTTGCTTGGTTTGTCCAGCTCCAGTCCAGGAGTCGGATCCTTTTTGTCTCATTTCAAGAAGGTATCCAGTAATACGGCTACCACCATCATGATCAGGTTTAAGCCAAGCTAAAACTACAGAAGATTTGGTTGTATCAACAATATCTAGTCTCTTAGGTGGAGCAGGTTCTTCTGTGGCCACAACTGGTTCTGTTAATTCACAGGGTTCGCCTACACCATATTCATTTTCTGCTGATACTCGGTAGTAATATGGCATACCTTCTGCTAGATCTGTGACCTTAAAGATTTGTCGAGTGCATTTTGAACTCACTACTTGCCAGCTACGACGACTTGCTTCACGTTTTTCCACAACATAGTGGTGGATACGAGAACCTCCGTCCAGAACAGGAGCATCCCACATTAAAGTAATAGATGTTCGAGTCACATCTTTAAAGGTAATAGGACCTGGTGGACCAGGTGTGTCCAAAACCTTGACAGTAAATGTAATAGACTTGCTTCCACTGTTGTTTTCCACAGTAAAGACATACTTGCCAGCATCATTTCTATTGCATTCCTCTACAGTCAAAGTGCTGAATGAATCAGTTGTTTGAATGTCAGCACGCAAACTAAGATTAGCATCTGCTTTGGACCACACCGCAGTAGGAACTGGCCTTCCAGAGAAGGCAATAAACAGACGAATGCTTGCACCTGCTCTTACAATATGAGTCTGCTTGAAGTTTGCATCAATGTCAAGTTCAGGTGCAGAAAGCCTGTCCACAGTTTGGACTGAAGCAGGAACTTCGCAACTTTCTCCTCTGCCAGCACCATTGACAGCACTAACTCTGAATTTATAGTGCTCTCCTGCCTCCAAATCAACAACGGTATATTTAGTAGCAATAACAGTCTCTGCATTGACTTTCTGCCATGCTTCAAGATCAGCCTTGCACATCTCAATGATGTACCCAATTATTTCCATGCCTCCATCAAAAACTGGCTTTGTCCACTCTAAGCTTACACTAGTCTTTGATGTGTCTGTCACCTTGACAACATTAGGAGCACTTGGTGGGCTGACTGGTTCTCTGCATTTAATCAGCTTCGAAACGTCGCTTGGAGGTCCAACTCCTGCAGCATTTTCAGCCATGACATGGAACTCATACTCATTGCCTTCAATAAGGCCAGTTACTCTGTATCTGTTCTCAGTAATGGGCCTCTTGCTGGATACTTTAACCCAGCGCATGCTCTTCTTTTCTCTCCTTTCAAGAATGTACTCATTTATCTCGCTTCCACCATCTGACTCTGGTCTTGCCCATGTGAGTGTGATACTGTCTCCTGTTACATGGGTAGGCTCTGGAGTTCCTGGTGCATCAGGGAGAGCTAAAAACAAAGACAAATGTCATTAGAAGGACGAGATGGTAACTCCATGGGTATTTGTGCAGAAGGAGGTGGAAACTTACTGTAAGGTATTTGTGCGATAACTGGATCAGACTCCAATGGTCTGCCAACTCCAAATTTGTTCACTGCAGAGACACGGAACTGATACTCATTGCCCTTAATTAATTTAAGTGCTGTATAGCTGCAAGCTTCACATTTATCTTCAACTAATGCCCAAGCAATCCTGCTGGTTTCACGTTTTTCAATTATGTAGTGAGAAATAGAAGCACAGCCATCATTAGCTGGAGGCTCCCACCATAATGTGACTTTTTCTCCAGTGATGTTTGTGAATCGTATTGGTCCACCAACTTTTCCTGGTGTGTCTGCAATATCAAAGGTTCAGAGTTATAATTTGCTGACACTTAGAATAAAATACTATTTTTAAAAAAGCATGCTGAAAGTGCTTGGTGCAGTACCTTGTACTCTGATGGTAATATCTTCTCGTTTAGTGCCTGATGCATTTTTGGCTTCTACTGTGTACACTCCACGATGTTCCCGGACAGCATCTCTAATGAAGATTGTACTATGTCCAATAGCTGTAGTTATTTCTATACTCATCATTTTATCAATCTCTTTACCATCCTTAAACCATGTCACTTTAGGTACTGGACGTCCTCTGATTAGAGCTTTAAGTCTAATGCTCTCTCCAGCTTTAACAGTAAGGCCTTCGAAGTGTTCAGCACCAAATTCAATTGTTGGAGCAACTAAAAAAGGAAAATATCAATCAATTTCCATATAGCTAAATACTTTTCTGGTACTCTCCTAAATGTACTAATTATACAAGTCTGTGAAATATAAAATTATTTCCCTTACAGAATGTCATTCTCCACATAGTAGTTATTATATGAATGATAAATTTATTTTTCCTGTAACTATCCATAAGTGCATCATATATATATATTTGCACATATATGAAGGTGAAAGGTATGGTTAATATGTGATGTTAATAGTATGCCAAGTGACTCGAGGCACATTTTAATTTTGAAATTATTCTGTGCATCAGAATATTACAGTCCGTGCCTTCTTTCCAATTTTGCTGCTGCTGCTAATCCAAGAGCAATGTAGAGTGCTATGCTTTTCAGCAACTGATTATGTATGTCTGCCAGATTTGGATCTTTAATTTAGACCTTCCCACCTTGGAGTATGAACATAAATGTTCTGAATTGACTGTGAGGACCTCAGTCACAAGTTCTTTGCCCCTTGACTTCCCACTTCCCATCAGTACAGCCAGAAGCTATCTGGCTTCAATACCCAAGCATATTAAAAATAATTCTTACCATTTTCATCTCTGGTCATGATATAGCCTGAAGACTGTGAAGGTGGGCTGATGGTACCAACAGCATTTCTTGCGAGCACTCTGAATTCGTATCGGTCACCTGGACTGAGCCCCGTGACTGTGTACTGGCACTCACTGACATCAGTAAAGTTACACCTGAGCCAACGGTCTGCACTTCCTTGCCGCTTCTCAATGCTGTAAGCCACAATCTTACTGCCTCCGTCACGCAGAGGCGGGTTCCATTTCAGGGTGATGGTTTCCCTAGTGACATCAATGTAATCAGGAGTACCAGGTGGGTCTGAAAGGAAAATAATGAAGATTTATTTTTATTACTGCTCACAATAATCTACAAGAACAGAATTTTCTTGGATGAGGGATTAGTTATTCACTTACCCACTGGAGAGACTGCCAAGGTGTATTTGCTTGGCTCACTAGCTCGGCTTAGACCTGCAGCGTTTTCAGCATATACTTGGAACTGGTAATCCAGGCCCTCAAGCAGTCCAGTAATCCTGTATTCTCTGTTAGATATTAATGCAACATTAACCTTCTGCCACAAAATACTGTTTCTTTCCTTCTTTTCAACATGGTATCCCATAATCTCCGAACCGCCATCATAAACGGGAGCATCCCAAGAAATGCTCATTCCATCAGCAGTTACGTTGTATACAACAGGCTTGCCTGGGGCACCTGGTGGTTTAAACTGGTGCTTTGCCACAACATCCGCTGAGACAAGAGGTGGGCTCACTCCGTACCTGTTTTCTGCACGAACTCTAAACTGATATTCAGTATCTTTAACAAGGTTTGGTACTTTGAATGTTGTTCTTGCAGCACTTGAACACACCAGCTTCCAGTTCATTTGTGATGTTTCTCTCTTCTCAATACTGTAGCCAGTAATTTCTCCTCCCCCATCATCATCAGGAGCCTCCCATGACAAAACTACACTATCTGCTTTGATTTCATCTATTCTTAAAGGTGCTTTTGGCTTAGATGGAGGACCAAGAGTGATTACAGTGATTGTGAATGACTTTCTGCAGACTACATTATCAAGAATTAAAGTATATTTGCCACCATGCTCCTTTTTCACATTCTTGATACTTAAACTTATCTTGTTTTCAGTTTTCTTGAAACGAAGATGTTCTGTTTCTTTAAGAGGGAGGTTGTCCTTGAGCCAGCTCATTGATGGATTAGGTTTACCTTTATAGGGCAATTCAACGTGCAGATTATGTCCAATTCTTACTGCAATCTGACCTCCAGGAATATCAGAAAGGTCAGCCTCAGGTGTTATTATAAGTTCTTTCACAGTAATGGGTCCAACAGTAACAGAGTCACTCATGCCTTTTTCATTTTTAGCAAAGACTCTGAATTCCATGACAGAGAGCTCTTTAAGTTTGTCAGCTACAAATTCACAGCTCTTGCTTGTGCCTGCATATGTCCATTCTTTCTCTTCCTGAAGTTTCTTTTCAATAACATAGTCCGATATAATGCTACCACCATCGTAGTCAGGTTTGCTCCACTGCAATTTAACAGAATTCTTTGTAGAGTCTTTCATGGTTAGGTCTTTTACGGGTCCAGGTACGTCAGCAGCTTTCACTGGTTCAGTTGTCTCACAAGGTTCACCTAGTCCAATTTCATTTTCAGCAAGAACACGGAAAAAGAATGCAGTCTTTTCTGACAGGTTAGTCAGTTTAAAGGTGGTATGAGAACACTTTGTTGTAACAGTTGACCAGGCCCTCTTTGTAGCATCTCTTCTTTCAACAACATAATTTGTAATTTCAGAACCACCATTGATGAGCGGTGGCTCCCAGACCAGTGTAACTGTGCCACGAGAAACATGCTTGAGCTGCAGCTTCTGGCATGCAGAAGGTGTGTCAAGTACTTTTACATTCACAAATGATGATTTTGCTTCTCCAACTCCATTTTCAATTGTAAGAACATATTTTCCTGTATCATTTCGTGTAACTTGAGGAATAACAAGTAGTGTAGATGATTCTGTGTTTTGGATGATATATCTTTCATCAGTCCCAAGATTCTTGTCCCCCTTTCTCCATGTGACTGTTGGCGGAGGTCTTCCCTTGAATGGAATCGTTATTTCCACATCTTCACCTGCTTTAGCAACAATAGATGTCCGAAGAGCAACATCCAGATCAATCTCTGGTGCCACTGTGGAAATAAATAAAAAATAAATAATGTATACTTGGAATGTAAAATAAGAAATGGTTTTAAAAAAACCCAAACACACAGGAAAATGATAAATCACAAAGAAATACAGTACCAAGAATATCTTTAGCTTGAACAGGTTCCATCATTTCAATAGGCTCTCCTTGTCCAGCACAATTCATAGCAGATACACGGAAATAGTAATTAACACTTGGCTGAAGGTGGGATACAACATATTCAGTTGTTCTCACTTCTCCCTTGGTACTGACTACAGTCCATTCTTGCTCTTCACCTTCCCTCTTCTCCACCACATAGTGGGTAATTGGACTTCCTCCATCATAGGCAGGTTTAATCCAGCCAAGGGTAACAGATGTCTTGGTTGTGTCCACAACTTTCAGCTTTGTTGGTGTGCCTGGCTTATCTGTAAATGATAGTTTATGGGGGAAAAAAACACCAATCAGAATCCCATTAATTGTAAGAGGAAGAAAATCTGCCCTCAATTATGTTGCTATAATCCCAGCCTAACTACTAATTTTCTAACCTATTGGAAGAAATAGGTTGCTTTCTAACCTATTGGAAGAAATGCACATTGAATCTTACCAACAGGATCTGCAGCTTTGTAGAAGTCAGAAGCCTCAGAGAAGGGACCTGGTCCAGCTGCATTGACGGCACAAACTCGGAAATGATATTCACTGTTTTCAGTCAGACCTGTTACTTTCTGTCTGGTGTCCCGAATGGTTTCTTTAGAGACCTTGAACCAACTCAGACTCTTCTTGTCACGTTTCTCCAGAAAATATCCTGATATTTCACTGCCTCCATCAACAGTGGGCCTACTCCAGACAACAGTCATGGAATTCTTGGTTATCTTTGTGACTTCTGGTGTACTAGGTGGTCCAGGTGTAACTGAATAAAAAATCATATGTCAGTAAATCAGAGCTACCTACAAACAGTACACAAAACAATTCAGCTGCATAAGTTATTTTATAGAATTTATTTCTTACCAAATGAATTTTTGGCTATAACAGGCTCAGATTCCAGTGGATCACCAATTCCAAACTTGTTCACACCACGGACACGGAACACATACTCATTTCCTTTGATGAGTTTTGTTGTAGTTATGATGCATCCTTCCAGTTTTTCAGAAATTAAAGACCATACAACCCGACTTGTTTCCCGCTTTTCAACAACATAGTGTGTTATAGGTGCACCGCCATCATCTGCTGGTGGGTCCCACATTATTGTGATCTTTTCAGCAGTGACTGTCTTAAACTGTATAGGTCCACCTGGGGGTCCTGGCTTGTCTGTGAAGCAGAAGAAAGATGATGTTAAGTATTCACTGCTGAATTATTGTTCAATAGTAAAATGCTCGTGCATCTCAAGACTTACCAAGTATCTGTACTCTAATATGGGCTGATGCTGAACCCATGGCATTCTTCAATTTTAATTCATAGGTGCCACTGTCAAGTCGATTTGCATCCTTGATGAGTATAGAAGCAAATTCTGTTGTGCTTTCAAAAGACACTAGTGCGCTGGTTAGTACCTCATTGCCATTTTTGAACCATTCAATTGTGGGTATAGGCTTGCCTGAGATGCCTAGTTTTAGCTTAACTGAAGTTCCTGCTTTGTATTTCACCACTTCTGTATATTCTGGTGGCACATCGATTTCAGGTGCACCTTAAGAAAAAGTAAGAATAAGTTAAAAACATGTTTATTGTAGCCCTGTATTTAATAAATTCCCCAAATAATACTGCCTTATTTAATCTAATAGTTAAAGGTATTTGAAAAATACAGATCAAAGTAAGAGCGCATATATAACTTAAATCATAAACCTAGAATAAGTTAGAACTTATCCTATGAAGAAGAGACAACTACATGTATAAATATAACCACTTGAACCATGGGCAGACTCCTTTTGCTCAGAGAATAAAGATACCAGAAGACTTTAAAAATGGAGATATAGCCAAAGATGCTCCTTACTATCATGCCCAAATGCTCAGAGTCATGCTTCTTGAATCAATTACTCTAAACTAGCCTCCCATATATTTAAAAGACCATGATTCTACAAAACAGCACAGCCATTGTCCTAGTACAACCAAAGTTATATGATTATATCATTGCTAAACACTTACCATATGTATCAACACATGTGATAGGACCCACAACATCTGAGGGATTACTGATGGAACCAACAGCATTCTTTGCAAAGACCCGGAATTCATACTTGGAATTCTGTGTCAGGCCAGATACTGTGAACTGAGTCTCAATAACATTGGTGAAGCTAGCTTTTGTCCATCTGCCATCTGGAAGATCACGTTTTTCTACAATGTATCCAGTGATTTTGCTACCACCATCAAATGCTGGCTTCTGCCAGGCGAGAGTGATAGCGGTCTTGGAAATATCTGAGGCACGAACGTTTCTTGGTGGTTCTGCAGAAGGAAACAACAATATTGGCAATGATTAACAGCTATTTTGAATATTATCTTATTGTACAAAACAGATTATTACAGGGGAACAAAACTGCTGGGTTTCATTATTTCATAGAGAGTACATACCACAAGCATCAATTGCAAGGACTGGATCAGAAGGACGACTTGCTTTTCCAATGCCAGCTGCATTTTCTGCATAAACTCTAAATTCATAGATAAGGCCAGCGCTGATCGTGGTGACTTTGAAATGAGTGGTACGAATAAGGGTCTTGTTAGCCTTCTGCCATAAAATGCTATTTCTGTCTTTCATTTCCAGGTGATATCCAGTGATAGCACTGCCACCATTAGTGACTGGTTCATGCCATCCAACAGTAATACTCTCTCGGGTAACATTAGTGACCCATGGTGTAGAAGGAGGGCCCGGTGTAGCTGATGATAGCAAAAGAATGATTGTTAACAAAACTGTATTTTCAACATGAGAGCACTAAAACATCAATGTATACCATGAGAAGCATGTTACTCACTATAAGGAAGCTTGACAACCACACACTGGGAGTCTATGTGATCGCTGATGCCAAAGCGGTTCTCAGCTTTGATGCGGAATTGGTATTCTTCTCCTGTTGTGAGCCTCATAACTTTGATGACGGTTCTAGCAACAGTGGCAGACACTTCAGACCAAGCAGCGGTACTTGTTTCTCTTTTCAGTACGATATAGTTGGTAACCTGACTTCCACCATCATAAGCTGGTGGTTGCCATCTGAGTGTTACACTCTCTTCAGTGACATCGCTAAGGACAACAGGACCAACAGGAGGACCGGGTCTATCCAGCACAACAATATTAACAAATGATTTTGTGGTGCCACTTGAGTTTGCAGCAGTAATGTCATATCTGCCAGCATCAGCAGCCACGCTTTCTTTAAGGTTAATGATGAGACTTTCTGCAGTGGTTTCTGTGTGAAATCTCATGGTAGGTTTCAGTGCAACACCATCTCTAGACAGCGTCATCTTTGGCACTGGTTTTCCAGAAACTGGAATTTCAACTTTTAGATTTGATCCTGCTCGAACATATACAGTGTTATGAGGGAAGCCCTTCATGTCAATCTCAGGAGATTCTGAAAAAGAAAACATTTCCAAACCATTAAAAGGATGTTCCATCTTTTAAAATATGAATGCAATTGAATGTGACTTTTGTCTCATGTCAGAAAGCATACCTAATTGTTCTTTAACTGTAACAGGGAGCAGCAGTTCCTTAGGATCACTTAAACCAGCCTGGTTTTCTGCAGACACCCTGAAGAAATAGTCAACGTTTTCCTTAAGACCATGGACAACATGATGAGTTGTCTTTACAACTGCACACTTAACCCATTTTTGCTGTCCTTTCTCAAGAGCTTCAAGGAGGTAGCTAACAATTCTGCTTCCACCATCATGTTCTGGTTTTAGCCATGAAAGAGAAACACTGTCCTTTGTGACGTTTGTGACTCCTAGCTTTTCTGGTGGGCTGGGTTTTTCTGAGAAAAAAAGTGCAACAGGTTAAACAATATCGAAGATATTGACTTTTTATATTAGCAATTACAAAAGAACACAATTTCCATCAAGAAAATGTGGTTTTAAACCAATTTGTATATTAGAAATATTTTAAGTAAAATCCAAGCAAAATTTAAAATTCAAGCTATTAGTTAGCTCTTTTTTATTTGCAAAACCACAGACATACCTACAAAAATTATCTATTTTACTGTATGTAGATTTAAAGCTTTTGACATTATTTTGAAGCAAACACTTTAAAACACATATTATTTTAAGTATTAACAAATTTTTTCATAGTAAAACATACCTGTTATTTTTGTTCCCTCTTTGGTCTCAGAAGGCACTCCAACACCATATTCATTTTCTCCGGAGACACGGAAGTAGTAAATGCCACCTTCTTGCAAACCAGTCACTTTGTAGGACAGGCGATGACAGTTGTTTGTCACGGTGACCCACGCCTTTTTGCTAGCTTCTCGTTTTTCAATTACATAGTTCTTTACAGGAGCTCCACCATCATTTTCAGGAACATCCCAAGATAACACAGCAGATTCTTTAGTTATGTCTTTTGTTGCAATATTAGATGGTGGGCCAGGCGTATCAAGAACTTTGACCATTAAAGTCAAGGCGGTAGTGTTCAGGATGTTTTGCAACGTTAATGTATATTTTCCAGAATCGTTTCTTGTTGCTTTTTCAATAGTAAGAGATGTACAATTACTTGAAGTGTCAATGCTTGCACGTGTACGGAGATCAGTGTCTGGTTTGTTCCATGTTACATTTGGGACTGGTTTGCCTCTGAAAGGAACAGTCATTGTGAACGATCCACCAGCCTTTACAATTAAAGTCTTCCGCATTTCACTGTCAATTTCAAAGGCAGGTTCTTCCTCTCTTTCTTTAGCCACCTGAGGTTCTGAGACATCACTTGGTTCACTGACACCCATTTTGTTAATGGATTTCACTCTAAAAACATACTCAGAGCCTGACGTTAATCCAGTTATGGTATATTCTGTGCCTCTTAAATTCTGAATAGCTATTGTCCAGTCAGTTTCATCAGTTTTCTTGTATTCAACTGTGTATCCTGTTACTGGAGCACCTCCATCAAACAGTGGCTTTGTCCAACCAATTGTGATATTTGACCTTGTAGAATCCATAATCTTAGGTTTAGATGGGGGCGATGGTAAGAAGATTGGATCTTCTGCCTTAATCAATGGTGTGGTTTCACTTGGGAGACTGAGGCCAGCAGCATTTTCTGCATAAACCCGGAATTCATATTCACATCCCTCACGGAGACCCGATGATTTCACTCTTAAATCATAAACTGGCTTTTTGTTTACACGAATCCATCTTAGGCTGGTTTTCTCACGCCTTTCAATTACATAGCCTGAGATCTCACTGCCTCCATCAGACTCAGGTCTTGCCCAGCACAGAGTTATTGAATCTTTGCTCACACTGGTGATCTCTAAAGATGTAGGTGGGCTTGGAACTGTAAATGGGTCTAGGGCTTTGACAGCAACACTTTCTAGAGGCTCACCAACGCCATACTTGTTAACTCCCATGACTCTGAAAATATATTCATTACCTTTGAGTAATTTTGTCACTTTACAAGATGTTGTTTTAAGCTCTCCTTCACAAAGTGTCCATGCAATTCTGCTGGTCTCACGTTTTTCCACAATATAATGATCAATATCTGCACCACCATTTTCTTGAGGGGGTCCCCATGACAAATGGCACTTTTCAGCAGTAAGGCCATTTATTTCTAATGGACCTGCAGGTGGGCCAGGTCTATCAAGTACTTTGCAATTAATTGCCAAAGATTTTGTTCCTGCAACATTCTGTAATGTTAGTACATACTGTCCTGAATCCCCTCGGATACAGTCCTTAATGGTTATTGCAGTAGTGAAATCTGTTGACACTATTTCAACTCTAGCTTTCCCTTCGAGCTCCTTGCCATCTTTTGTCCATGAAATCACTGGTATTGGCCGTCCTGCAACATCAGCATTGACTTTAAACACTTCTCCAGCTTTCACAACTACAACATCCCTGAATTTGGCATCCATCATAATTCTTGGAGCCTCTACATCATCTTTTACAGTCACAGGTCCAGTTGATTCAGATGGCTGACTGAAGAGTCCAGCAGCATTCTTTGCAATCACATGGAATTCGTAACGCTGGTCTTCTGTAAGTCCACCTACATCAAAGTATGTTTCTTGCACATTAGTAAAATTACATTTTAGCCAACGACCATCTGGTAGTTCTCGGCGTTCAATAATATATCCTGTTACTTTAGCTCCACCATCGTATTCTGGTTTAGTCCACTTCAATGAGACAGATGTTCTTGTAATATTAGTAACTTCTGGTTGACCAGGAGGATCACATGGATCTCTTGCAGCAACTGGTTCACATGCTTTGCTGCATTTGCCTATTCCAGCAATGTTTTCTGCATACACACGATATTCATACATGAGTCCTTCATCAAGACCTGTAACTTTCATTTGTGTATCAGTTATGAGGCTCTTGTTGACTTTTGTCCAAAGAATGCTGCTTCTTTCTTTATGCTCCAAATGGTATCCTAGTACTACGCTGCCTCCATCATTAACTGGTACCTGCCAAGTTACAATCATGAAAGATTTGGTTGCATGTGCCACACGAGGCGTTCCTGGAGGACCTGGAGGCTTAAATGGATACTCTGCCACAACAGAAGGAGAATTGGTATAAGTGCTCTTCCCATAGCGGTTTTCTGCACAAACACGGAACTGATATTCAGATCCAGTGACAAGCCGAGATACTTTAATTGATGTTCTTGCAACTGCTGCAGATACGACCTCCCATGTTGTTGTGGTAGTATCTCTCTTCTCCACAATGTAATTGCTAATGTGACATCCGCCATCATATGCTGGAGGTTTCCAAGACAGAGTTACACTATCAGCACTAACTTCATCAATTTTAACATCAGTTGGTGGCCCTGGTCTGTCAAGGACAACTACAGTTAGAGAAACTGTTGTTGTTCCAGCAGCATTTGAAAGATGTAATTCATACTGTCCCAGATCTTCATTTGTAGCTTCCTTGATGGACAGTGAAGTTAAAGACTTTGATGTCTGAACATTTACCCTGGTTGTCTGTTTTAAGGGATTCCCATCTTTCTTCCAGCTAACAGTGGGAAGAGGTCGCCCTCTGAATGGAATGTCAATCTTAAGATCATCTCCAGCTTTCACCGTGAATGTGTTAAAAAGAAGCTCAACAGATGGTTGGATTTCAATATCTTTTGCAATGACTGGGACACCAAGTTCTCTTGGATCACTTTTGCCTTTTTCATTAACAGCAATCACCCTGAAGCTGTACTCTTCCCCCATACTTAAGCCTGTTACTGTTGCTTCCAGTGTTTTCACCTGGGTACATGCACTCCATTTTACACTTCCTTTAGTCTGCATTTCTACTATATAACCAGTAATTTTGCTACCACCATCACTCTCTGGCTTTTCCCATTTAATTGATGCAGAATTGCGAGTCACGTCAACAAGAACGACCTTTGAAGGTGGAGAAGGTGGTTCAGACACCTTAACTGGATCAGCAATTTCTGCTGGTAAACCAGCCCCATATTCATTTACAGCCAGAACACGGAAATAATAACTACATCCTTCTTGTAGCTGAGTAATCTTGAAGGAATTCTTAGTACAGTTGCTTGTAACTGTGGCATATGCCTTTCTTGTAGATTCTCGCTTTTCAACTATATAGTTGGTAATTTTAGCTCCGCCGTCAATAAGTGGTGCTTCCCAGGCTAAAGTTACAAAATCTTTTTTCACTTCTCTGATTGTCAGGTTTAGAGGTGCACTAGGTGTATCAAGCACTCTGACATTAACAAAAGCAGATTTTTTGCCACTGTTGTTCTCTAATGTAAGATTATATCTACCACTATCAAATCTATTGACATTGTCAATGACCAGCATTGTGTAGGAACTGGTGACTTCAATCTGAGCTCGCTCACTAATTGTTCCTTCCGCTTTCTCCCATTTAACTTCAGGTTCTGGTCTTCCTTTGATGGTGACAAACAGGCGTAAAGTACCACTAGCACGTATAGTGACTACTTTTCTGAGATCTGCATCAAGTTCAATTTCAGGAGGTTCAGTCTTGTCCTCTGCTAAGACTGCACCAGGTATAGTTGCAGGTTCTCCTACTCCTTCTGAGTTGATGGCACAGATGCGGAAGTTATACTCCTGGTTCTCCTTCAGTTTTGTCACGGTGAACTGCTTTGCTTGTAGGCCTGTTGGTGGGGTGCAGGTAGTCCATTCATCAGCAGCAGCTTCTTTTACTTCCACTACATATCCTTTAACAGGAGCGCCACCATCATAAATGGGCTTACTCCAGGCCAGGGAAACTGATGACCTAGAAGTATCTGTAACCTTTGGATTGGTAGGTGGACCTGGTGGATATAATACATCACAAGCACGATAGAAAATGGATGGCTCACTGGGTTCCCCTACCCCTGCAGCATTTTCAGCAGACACTCTAAACTCATAGAAATGCCCATCAGTTAGACCTGTTACTCTGAATCGCAAGTCTGTCAGCCTTTTCTTATTGCATTTGGTCCACCGGATACCATCCTTGTCTCGTTTTTCAAGGATGTAGCCTTCAATTTCAGCTCCTCCATTGTCTTCTGGGCGACCCCATGTTACCACCATAGAATCTTTTGTGATTGCTGAAACTTCAGGTGTTGAAGGAGGACCAGGGGGCTTGTATGGATTACGAGCCACAACTGGTTCAGATTCCAAGGGCTCTCCGACTCCATATTTATTCACTGCCATTACACGGAAAATGTATTCATTGCCAGGAAGGAGTTTGGTTACTTTGTGGTTTAGAGCCTGCACATCTGTTGCTACTTGTGTCCATGAAAGCCTACTTGTCTCTCTCTTCTCAATGATATAATGTGAGATACTAGAACCACCGTCATGTGAAGGTGGAGACCATGACAAGTAGCATTTTTCTGCAGTGACACCTGTAACGTTCAAAGGTCCTTCTGGAGGTCCTGGTCTGTCAAGCACTTTCACAGTGATTGGTATAGATTTGGTGCCACCAACATTTTTGAGGTTAAGAGTATAGTGACCTCCATCTACTCTTATACAGTCTTTGACAGTGAGACTTGTTTTCTCAATGGTAGATTTAATTTCCATTCTTGCAGTTGTTTCTTCAAGGTCTTTACCATCTTTTGACCATGTAATGTCAGGAATAGGTTTGCCATGGATATCAGCTTCAAGAACAAAGGTTTCTCCAGCATGAACAACAATGACATCTCTGTATTTAGGATCCAATGAAGCTCCTGGTGCTTCAATTTCATCTCTGGCAGTAATAGGCCCTGTACTTTCAGATGGTTCACTCAAGCAACCTGCTGCATTTCTTGCAATTACTCGGAATTCATATCGTTGGTTTTCGACAAGACCACTTACTGTAAATTCTGTTTCCAATACATTTGTAAAGCTGGCTTTCATCCAGCGACCGTCTGGTAGTTCTTTCTTTTCTACAATATAACCAGTAATTTTGCTTCCACCATCATATTCTGGCTTTTTCCACTTCAGTGTGATATTATTTCTCGTAACAACAATGGCCTCTGGGCGGCCAGGTGGGTCACAAGGATCTCGGGCAACATACAGTTCTGATACTTTGCTGACTTTGCCAATGCCAACAATGTTTTCAGCAGAAACTCTGAACTCATATTCAAGACCTTCTTCAAGGCCGTCTGTTTTATATTTGGTGTCCACAATAAGTGACTTGTTCTGCTTTGTCCAAAGAATACTGTTCTTATCTTTACGCTCAAGATGGTAGCCAAGAATTTTGCTTCCTCCGTCGTTAACTGGTTCATGCCATTGTACAATCATGTGGTCCTTGGAGGATGCTGTAACAAATGGGGTTCCAGGTGGTCCAGGCACCTTGTAGGGGTATTGCACAACAACTGATTTAGAAGCCAAAGGAGAGCTCTTCCCATATCTATTTTCAGCAGAAATCCTGAACTGGTATTCAGTACCTGTTTTAAGCTTTGTTGCTTTGATGGTTGTTCTTGCAACAGTTGCTGACACAATGTTCCATGTGGTAGTGCTTGTGTCACGCTTTTCCACTATATAGTTGCTTATCTGGCAGCCACCAGTATAATCAGGTGGTTCCCATGATAAAACAACAAAGTCTGCACTAATTTCATCAAAGCGCACGGGTCCTCGTGGTGGGCCAGGCTTTTCTAGTACAATTATGCTCAGGTGCTCTGTTGCTGTACCTGCTGCATTTGTTGCTGTTACTGTATATTTACCAAAGTCTTCCCTGTTGCTTTCTTTAATATGTAAAATAGTTGATGTTGTTGTATTCTCAATATTTAATCTGGTTGTCTGTTTCAGTGGCTGCTCATCTTTTGTCCAAGTAATAGTAGGTTTGGGTCTACCTATAAATGGTACTTCTACCTTCAGATCTTCTCCAGCTTGTACACTGTATGTATTAAACATCAGTTTGAAACTTGGCTCAATAGTCAGGTCTTTAGCTATCACAGGAATTCCAAGCGCTCTGGGATCACTTTTGCCTTTTTCATTGTAGGCAATCACACGGAATTGATATTCCTGTCCTGGACTCAAACCAGACACCTCTGCATTACATGTTTTGGTCTCACTAACAACACTCCATTTTTCTGTTCCTTTAGGCAACATTTCAACAAGATATCCCAAAATTCTGCTACCTCCATCATGTTCAGGTTTTTCCCATGTAAGTGATGCACTTCTCTGAGTGACATCAGTGAGTGTTACTTTCCCAGGAGGCAGAGGTGGCTCTGAGGCTTTGATAGCATCCCTGGTTTCAACAGGAACACCAATTCCATATTCATTTTCAGCCATAACTCTGAAGTAATAAATTGCTCCTTCTGTAAGATTTTCAACTTTAAAACTTGTCTTGGCACACTTAGCACTTACATTTGCAAATGCCTTCCTGGTTGACTCACGCTTGTCTATTACATAGTTCTTTACCTTTGCACCACCATCGATAATCGGTGGCTCCCAAGATAATACAGCAGAATCCTTCTTTATATCCTTTACCACTAAGTTTTGTGGGGGTCCCGGCGTGTCCAAGACTTTCACTGTGACAAATGCAGATTTAGAACCACTGCTGTTCTCCAGCTTAAGAATATACTTTCCAGCATCATTTCTATCACAGTTGTCAATTGAAAGTTGTGTATAGTTTATGCCTTTATCAATCTGAACTTTTTCTGAGAATTCACCTTCTTCTCGGGACCATGTGATGTCAGGTGTTGGTCGTCCCCTGAATGGTATGTGAATCCTAGCAGACCCACCAGCTCTAACCACTATCCCTTTCCTTAGCTCTGAATCAATATCAAGCTCTGGAGCTTCAAGTTTGTCTTCTGGTTTAATAGTACCAGGAACTGATGCAGCCTCTCCCACACCAATCTTGTTGAGAGCACACACTCGTAGTTTATATTCTTGATGTTCAGTAAGCTTTTTGATCTCAAATCGAGTGGCACGTATGCCCATCTGTGGAGTAACAAGCGACCATTCATCTTCATCTGCTTTACAGATTTCAACAAGGTATCCCTGGATTTCACAACCACCATCATAAATAGGTTTACTCCAACCAAGTGTAACTGAACTTTTGGTGGTATCCACAACATGGGCGTTTGTAGGTGGGCCAGGCTTGAACATCGGGTCACAAGCTTTGAAGTAGGGAGAAACTTGGCTTGGCTCCCCAACTCCAGCAGCATTTTCAGCAGAAACTCTGAATTCATATTCATGATCCTCTGTTAAACCTGTAACTCTTAATCGCAAATCTGTAATGCGGCGTTTATTGCATTTTATCCATCTGATGCCTGCTCGGTCTCGCTTTTCTACAATGTAACCTACGATTTCACTACCTCCATCACTGTCTGGCCGGGTCCAGCACACAGTCATAGAATCCTTTGTGATGTTGGTAATTTCCAAGGCCTTTGGTGGTCCAGGAACCACAAATGGATTTTTCATCATTACTGGCACAGATTCTAATGGCTCACCAACCCCATATTTGTTAACTGCCATGATACGGAAGACGTATTCATTTCCTTCCAAGAGTTTTGTTACTTTCAGCATTGTAGGTAAAACTTCTGAAGCAACCACAGTCCATGCCAGGCGGCTAGTTTCTCTCTTCTCTACAATGTAATGAGAAATATCACTGCCACCATCATGAAGAGGAGGACCCCATGCCAGTGCACATTTTTCAGCTGTAACTCCTGTCACTTGGACTGGGCCCTCTGGAGGTCCTGGCCTGTCCAAGACTTTTACGTTTACTGTTACTGTCTTTGTTCCTGCAACATTAGAGGCTTCTAGAATGTACTGTCCACCATCAACTCTAATAGCATCTTTTACAATTATTAATGCACTGAAATCGGTGTTCTTTATTTCATATCTAGCAGTGTCCTCAAGCTCTTTATCTCCTTTGTACCACTTAATGGTTGGTAGGGGCTTTCCATGAACATCAGCCTCAAGTCTGAATGTCTCACCAGCATTTACAACAATAGTTTCTTTGTACTTCGGATCCATTGAAATTCGTGGAAGTTCAACTTCATCCCTTGCTGTTATTGGTCCTGTACTGTCAGAAGGTTTGCTTATTGCACCTGCAGCATTCTTTGCAATTACTCTAAATTCATATCTTTGGTCTTCAGTAAGTCCTGTAACAGTGAACTGAGTTTCAATGATATTTGTGAAGCTCGCTTTCATCCAGCGACCATCTGGTAAGTCACGTTTCTCTACAATATAACCAGTAACCTTGCTTCCACCATCATATTCTGGTTTGGTCCACTGTAGAGTAATAGAGCTTCTTTTTATTATTATAGCTTCTGGGCGACCTGGAGGATCGCATGGATCTCGAGCTACATAGCACTCAGAAACTTTACTTGCTCTGCCTACACCAACAATGTTTTCTGCAGAAACTCTAAACTCATACTCAATTCCTTCTTCAAGGTTATTTGTCTTAAAACTTGTGTCCTGAATGATAGTCTTGTTTACTTTAGTCCATAGGATGCTGTTTTTCTCCTTTCTCTCAAGATGGTAACCCAGCACTTTACTGCCACCATCATTTACTGGTTCGTGCCATTGTACAACCATGGAGTCTTTTGTAACTGTTGTCACAAATGGTGTCCCAGGAGGTCCTGGTTCCTTGTAGGGATACTGTGCTACGACCGGTGCAGATTCCAATGCAAAACTCTGCCCATACCTGTTCTCAGCAAATATTCTGAACTGGTATTCTGAACCAGTTTTCAGTTTAGTCACCTTCAGTGTAGTTCTTGCAACAGTAGCTGAAACTGTGTCCCATACAGTGGTCGTTGTATCTCTCTTGTGCACAATATAGTTGGTGATTTGGCAGCCGCCTGTGTACACTGGGGGATTCCATGACAGGGTAATACTTTCTGCACTTATTTCATCAAACTTCACAGGTCCAACTGGAGGGTCAGGTTTGTCTAGAGTAATAATTTGAACAGAGGCAGACTTTTGCCCAACAACATTAGCCACAGTGATTTCATAAGTGCCACTGTCTTCTTTGCTAGTTTCCTTAAGGGTCAATACAGTGAGGTCAGCTGAATCACTAACATTGACTCTTGTTGTCTGCTTCAATGGCTGGCCATCTTTAACCCAGGTGACAGTTGGCTTAGGTCGACCTGCAATTGGTATTTCTACTTTTAGGTCCTGTCCCACCTGAACACTGTAACTGTGGAAAGCAGGTCTTACATCAGGTTCAATCACCAGGTCTTTGGCAACAATTGGAACTGCAAGTGCTCGAGGATCACTCTTACCCTTTTCATTTACAGCCATTACTCTGAAAAGATATTCTTCCCCTTGAGTTAGATTAGTAACAACTGCTTCAAGTGTTTTAACACGAGCACACTCTGACCACTTCTCACTACCCTTTGCTTGCATTTCAACAATATATTGTATGATTTTGCTACCACCGTCATGTTCAGGTTTTGCCCAGCTTAGTGAGACACTGTTTCTTGTGACATCCTCCACTGTTATTTTCCCAGGAGGCTGTGGAACTTCAGCAACTTTAATTGGGTCACTGGTTTCTGCAGGGAGGCCAATTCCATATTCATTCTCAGCAGAGATTCTGAAGAAGTAATAGCAGCCCTCCTGAAGTTGATCTACTTTCCATGAAGTCTTGTGGCAGTTTGTTACAACAGCTGCATATGCCTTTCTTGTTGCTTCACGCTTTTCAATAATGAAATTCTTTATTTTTGCTCCGCCATCCAAGAGAGGAGGCTCCCATGAAAGTGAAACAGAGTCTTTAGTGATCTCTCTGATTTTTAAATTAACAGGTGCACTTGGGGTATCCAGTACTCTTACACTGACAAATGCAGACTTTGTTCCACTGCTGTTTTCCAAGGTCAGAGTATATTTTCCGCTATCAAATCTGTTAACATTATCTAGAACAAGGGAAGTAAAGCTACTAGTGGTATCAATAATAGCTGCTTCTCTGATGTCACCTTCCACTTTACCCCATTTTACTTCAGGTGTTGGACGACCTCTGATGGGAACAAACAGTCTTAAGGAACCTCCTGCTCTCACATTTACAATCTTCCTTAATTCCATGTCAAGGTCAAGGTCTGGTGCCTCCATCTTCTCTTCAACAACAACAGAACCAGGAACATCTGCATGCTCTCCAACTCCTGCTTTATTAACTGCACATATGCGGAATTTGTATTCGTGTTTTTCCACTAATTTTTCTACTTCCATGTGAGTATTCTTAATTCCAGTTGGAGGGGTACAAATTGACCATTCACCATCACTTACATCACATTTTTCCACAATGTATCCCTGAATTTCAGAGCCACCGTCATATATAGGTTTACCCCATGAAAGAAAAACTGAAGATCTTGTGACATCCGTAACTTTAGGATTATTGGGTGGACCTGGCTTGTAAATAGGATCACATGCTTTGTAGTAAGTAGAAGGTGGACTTGGTTCACTAAGACCAGCAGCATTTTCAGCTGAAACTCTGTACTCATAATCATGATTTTCTATAAGACCAGTCACTCTGTATCGCAGTTCACTTATCAGGCGTTTGTTACATCTTGTCCAGCGAATGCCTTCCTTATCTCGTTTTTCAAGGACGTAGCCAAGGATTTCACTGCCACCATCTGAGGCTGGTCTTTCCCATACAACTATCATAGAATCCTTGGTAACTGCTGTGACTTCTGGAGCCTTTGGAGGAAGTGGCACAACAAATGGGTTCTTTGCGACTACTGGGTCAGACTCAAGAGGTTCACCAACCCCATATTTATTTACTGCCATGATGCGGAAAACATACTCATTTCCTTCTAGAAGTTTTGTAACTTTGCAGTTCAGGGTTTGCACATTTGAGTCAACAATAGTCCACACCAAGCGACTGGTTTCTCTTTTTTCTACAACGTAGTGTGAAATATCGCTACCACCATCTTGTAGCGGAGGTTTCCATGACAGTGTGCATTTTTCAGCTGTAACACCTGTAAACTCAACAGGTCCTTCTGGAGGTCCAGGTCTATCAAGAACTTTGACATTAACAGGAACCTTCTTTTCACCTGCAACATTCTTTGCCAGTAGTACATACTGCCCACTGTCAACTCTCGTAGCTTCCTTCACACTGAGGCTTGTTGCAAAATCAGTAGTTTTTATTTCCATATGAGCAGTGCTTGTCAGCTCACGATCACCTTTTAACCACTGAATGGAAGGTATTGGTTTGCCATGAACATCAGCATCAAGCTTGAATGACTCACCAGCATGCACTACAATAGTGTCTCTGAATTTTGGATCCATACTTATTTGAGGTGGTTCTACCTCATCTCTTGCTGTAATTGCCCCTGAGCTCTCAGACGGTTCACTGAAAACACCTGCAGCATTTCGTGCTATAACACGAAACTCGTATCTCTGGTTTTCAACTAGACCAGTTACTTCAAACTGAGTATCAATGACATTTGTAAAGCTTGCTTTCATCCAACGGCCATCAGGTAATTCCTTCTTTTCAACAACATAACCTGTGATTTTACTTCCACCATCATATATAGGTTTCTTCCACTGGAGTGTTACTGAGCTTCTTGTGACAATTACAGGTTCTGGACGACCTGGAGGGTCACATGGGTCACGTGCAGTATAGCATTCAGATGCTCTACTTGCCTTTCCAATTCCCACTATGTTTTCTGCAGAGACTCTGAATTCATATTCAAGACCTTCCTCAAGGCCAGTTGTCTTAAATTTGGTATCTGGAAGAGGTGTTTTGTTCAGTTTAGCCCACAGAATGCTGTTTCTTTCTTTGCGCTCCAAGTGATAACCAATGATCCTGCTACCACCATCATTGACTGGTTCATGCCATTGTACCACCATGCTGTCTTTTGTGGTATTTGTTACAAAAGGAGTTCCAGGTGGACCGGGAACTTTAAATGGGTATTGGGCTACTATTGACTCCGAGGTGAGATATGTACTCTTCCCATATCTGTTCTCAGCTGCAATTCTGAACTGATATTCACAGCCAGTCTTTAAACGACATGCTTTTATAGTTGTTCTAGCAACAGTAGCTGACACAATATGCCAAGTTGTGGTGGAAGTGTCTCTTCTTTCTACAATGTAATTATTGATAGAGCTACCACCATCATACTTGGGTGGTTCCCAGGAAATGGTAATACTATCTGCTGTGACTTCATCTACTTTTACTGGTCCAGTTGGAGGTCCTGGTTTGTCAAGGACAACAATATTGAGTGTCTCAGTTGCTTCACCAGCAGAGTTTGTAAGTTTAACTAAATATGATCCCACATCTTCTCTGCATGCTTCTTTTATTGTTAGCACTGTGTTGTTTTCTGAGCTTTCTGCATTTACTCTTGTAGTCTGCTTCAGTGCCACATTGTCTTTATGCCAAGACACTGCCGGTTTGGGTCGACCAACAAAAGGAACATCAACCTTTAAGTCCTCTCCTGCTAGAACACTGAAAGTGGTAAACAGTAGTTTGAAAGCTGGGGGGATCACAAGATCTTTTGCAACCACTGGTATACCCAGCTGGCGAGGATCACTGATACCTTTCTCATTCTGAGCTGAAACACGGAAGGTGTATTCTTCACCTTGGATCAGTCCTGTGATGGTCGCTTCAGTAACTTTTACGGTAGCACAGGTTGACCACTTTTCACTGCCTTTGCTTTGCATTTCTACAATATAGCCCAGAATTCTGCTACCACCATCATGTTCGGGTTTTTCCCAAGATAAGGTTACACTATTTCTTGTCACATCCAACAAAGTTATTTTCCCTGGTGGAAGTGGTCTTTCTGACACTTTTATGGATTCTGAAGTTTCAACTGGAAGGCCTATTCCATACTCATTTTCGGCAAGGACTCTGAAGTAGTAGTTGCAGCCTTCTTGCAGTGAATCAACTTTCCAGCTGGTCTTGTGGCAATTGGCATTAACAGTTGAATAAGCTTTTCTTGTTGATTCACGCTTTTCAACGATGTAATTTTTTATTTTAGAGCCACCATCTATGAGAGGAGGCTCCCATGTGAGTGTAACTGAAGATTTTGTAACTTCCTTTATTTTCAAATCTTGAGGTGCCCCTGGAGTATCAAGAACTCTGACGTTCACAAAAGCTGTTTTACTACCTGAGCTGTTTTCAATTGTCAGTATGTATTTTCCACTATCAAATCTATTTACATTTTCAACAATAAGTAAAGTATAGGAGCTTGTTGATTCAATGCTTGCTCTATCCAAAGATTCCCCATGTTCTCTTGTCCATTTAACTTCAGGTGCTGGTCTTCCTTTAATGGGGACAAAGAGTCTCAGAGTACAGCAAGCTCTAATAGTTACAACTTTACGTAGCTCTGCATCAAGTTCAATCTCTGGAGGTAGCATTCTTTCTTCAGCTTTTGGAGTGCCAGGAACAAGAGCAGGTTCCCCGAGACCCTCAGAGTTCATAGCATATATCCGTATTTTATACTCTTGGTTTTCTTTCAAGTCAGTGATGGTAAAAGAAGTGGCCTTTAGACCCACTGGTGGAGTTACAATCTTCCACTCATCTTCTTCAGGTAGAGCAATCTCTACCATGTAACCTGTGATCTCCGAACCACCATCATATATTGGTTTGTTCCATGCTATTGTAATAGAAGACTTGCTGCTATCCAAAACACGAGGATTGCCTGGGGGACCAGGCTTAAACACAGTATCACAGGCTTTATAGAATGGACTGGTTGGGCTTGGCTCACTGACACCAGCAGCATTTTCTGCCATGACTCTGTATTCATATTCATGGCCTTCTGTCAGTCCAGACACTTTAAAACGTAAGTCAGTAACAACCCTTTTGTTACATTTCACCCACCGTAGACCAGTCTTGTCTCGACGTTCCACAATATAGTTAGTTATTGGGCTCCCACCATCAGAATCAGGATGGCCCCAACAGACAACCATAGAATCCTTTGTAATTGCTGTAACTTCAGGTGTTTTAGGTGGATCAGGTGGAACATATGGATTTACTGCAAGAATGGGCTCTGATTCCAGAGGTTCGCCAACTCCATATTTGTTAACAGCCATAACTCGGAACACGTACTCATTGCCCTTCAACAGTTTAGTAACCTTCAGTTTAGTCACTGGAACTTCTGCGCCTACAGATGTCCACGCCAACCTACTTGTTTCACGTTTTTCAACCACATAATGGTCAATCTTTGCTCCTCCATCATCCAGTGGAGGTAGCCACGACAGCACACATTTTTCTGCAGTGACTTCGGACACAGCCAAAGGCCCTTCTGGGGGACCAGGTCTATCAAGAACTTTAACATTGAAGATATGCTTGGCAAAGCCACCAGGGTTTGTTGCAGTAAGTGTGTAAGCACCACCATCTCTTCTTGAGGAATCTTTGTTGGTGAGAGTGGTAGAGAAATCTGCTATTTTTATTTCTAATTTTGCTGTGTCCTCAAGTTCTTTTTCTCCCTTTGTCCATGTCATACTTGGTGGAGGGCGACCTGAAACATCAGCCTCAAGTCTAAAAACTTCACCTGCTTTCAGCACTATGGTGTCCTTGTATTTAGCATCCACCTTTATCCTTGGTGCTTCAATGTCATCTCTACAAGTGATTGCATCTGATGGCTCTGATGGCTGACTAACAGCTCCACCAGCATTCCTAGCAATGACACGGAATTCATAGGCAGCATCTTCTGTTAAACCACTTACAGTGAATTCAGTCTCCAGTATATTGCTGAAATTAGCCTTCAGCCAACGGCCATTAGGAAGGTCTCTTTTTTCAACAGTGTAGCCAGTTATCTTAAAACCTCCATTATATTCTGGTTTAGTCCACTTCAGTGTAACTGCATGTCTTGTAATGTTCAGAGGTATCGGCTTACCAGGTGGATCTATTGGGTCCAGGGCAAACACAGGCTCAGATGGCTTGCTTGGCTTACTCTTCCCAGCCAGGTTTTCTGCTATAACACGGAATTCATATGCAATGCCATCGGTAAGTCCAGATGATTTGAAGATATTTCCTGACACCAACATTTTACTTACAGTCTGCCAAACAATGCTGTTTCGCTCTTTTCTTTCAATGTGATATCCCAGTATTGGGCTTCCACCATCACTAACTGGCTCATTCCAGCTAATGGTCATGGTTTCTTTGGTGACTGCAATCACCTGAGGAGTGCCAGGAGGCCCAGGTACCTTAAATGGGTAGTTGGCAACTACAGACTCTGAAGTAATGGCTGGACCAACTCCATATCTGTTTTGAGCTTTAACGCGGAACTGATACTCAACTCCAGTAGTGAGACGAATGGCTTTAAATGTAGTGCGTATCACTGTAGTTGCCAATTCAGTCCATGTGGTACTGTCGGTCTGACGCATTTCTACAACGTAGTTACTTATTGGTACACCACCATCATTCAAAGGAGGCTCCCATGAGAATGTTAGGAAATCACATGAAATTTCTTCAAATTTGATTGGTCCAGTAGGTGGTCCAGGTATGTCATGAACCTGAACTGTGATTACTTCACTAACTTCTCCAACAATATTTTTAGCTGACAGTGGATATTGACCACTATCACTTCGAATACATTCATTGATGGTCAGTATGGTTGCAGTTGCTGTATTTTCATAATTTACCCTCTGTGTTTGCTTAAGTATTTGGTCTTCTTTCTTCCAAGTCACAGTAGGCCTTGGACGACCAAGTACAGGGATTTCAATCTTGATATTGTCACCAGCTTTAGCAATGACTGTTTTCTGGTAAAGAGCACGGAGGTCAAACTCTGGTAGCATTGTTTGCTCCTTGATAATAACTGGTCTGCTTTCCCTTGGGGCACTTCTTCCAGCACTGTTAACTGCCATAACCTGGAAAGTATACTCTTCATTTTCAGTTAGATTCTTTACTACACAGTCCAGTGTTTTTACAGTGGTGATGTGTGCCCACTGGTTGGTTCCTTTTCTCTGTGCTTCAATTACATAGCCAGTGATCTTGCTGCCACCATCGTGTTCTGGTTTTGGCCAAGCTAGGCTAACTGAATTCCGTGTTACATCCATAATATTAAGGCTCTCAGGTGGGGATGGGGCCTCAGAAGCTTTTACTGGTTCTGTAGTTTCAGCTGGCTCACCAATACCATACTCATTTTCAGCTAGTACTCTGAAATAGTATTCACACCCCTCAGCCAAATTAGGAACCTTGAAGGAACACTTCTGGCAGTTGGTTGTGACTGTTGAATATGCCTTCCGAGTTGATTCGCGTTTCTCAACGATATAGTTGGTTATACGTGAACCTCCATCTACCAGAGGCATATCCCATTGGAGGGTGATGCTGTCTTTAGTTATTTCTCGAGGCTTAAGGTTTATTGGTGGACCTGGTGTATCCAAGACTTTTACATTTACAAAGCCAGTCTTCTTACCAGCAGCATTTTCAAGAGTCATTACATATTTTCCTGCATCATATCTGGTGCATTCTGTGACAATCAAGAGTGTAAAAGAGTCGGTATTTTCAATACTGGCACGTCCTTTGAGTGAAACATCATCTTTTGTCCATGTAACTTCTGGTGTTGGACGTCCTTTAATTGGCACAAAAATCCGAATAGTGCATCCAGCTCTAACAACAAGTGTTCTTCTTAGCTCAGCATCCAGTTCAAAGTCAGGAATCTCTTCTCGGTCAACGATTTCCACACTTGGAATTATTGCCGCTTCACCGACACCTGCAGCATTCATGGCAGAGATTCTGAAATTATACTTGGCCCCGGTCTGCAGAGGAGCTACAACAAACTGAGTGATTCTTAAAGCAGTCCCTATTGTGTCTTTCACCCATTCATCTTCTCCTTCTTTTTGATGCTCTACTATATAGCCAGTGATTTCAAGACCACCATCATAGTGAGGCTTGTTCCAGGCCAAAGATGCACTTGTCTTTGTGGTATCAGTCACTCTTGGATTTGCAGGTGGACCTGGTGGGTCTGAAAAGCAAATAAAAGATAAAACATTACATTACAGCAGAAGTCATTTATATGCTCTCTGAATGTGTTCCCTACCCATCCCACCCAGCCCCAAAAAGAAAAAGCATGATACTGACATGCAACATCTTTGCAAAGGACTGAGTTTGAAGTGTCACTTGGTGGTCCGACTCCAGCTCGATTTTCTGCACTGACACGGAATTCATATTCGTTTCCTTCCAGAAGACCAGTTACTTTGCATCTAAGATCTGAAACTGGTTTCTTTGTTGCTCTCACCCATCTTAAACCTTTCTTTTCTCTTCGCTCCACATGGTAACCTGTGATTTCGCTTCCACCATCATCGACTGGCCTTTTCCAGGTAACTGTGACAGTATTTTTAGTCACATTTGTTACTTCTGGTTTTCCAGGAGGGCCTGGAGGACCTGTTCAGGAAGAAAAAAGTACAGTTAAACAAAACCCCAAGTCTTTAGAAATTAATAAAACCACACTGGAATTCCTTAGCTTGTTCTACTTACCAAATCTATCCACCATTTTAACTGGTTCTGATTGCACTGGTTCACCCTTGCCATACTTATTTACAGCTGAGACACGGAAAACATATTCATTTCCTTGAATGAGCTTGCTAACAACATGCCTACAGCTCTCAATATTTTCAGCAACCAATGTCCAGAGCAGTCGACTAGTTTCTCTCTTTTCAAGAACATATGATTTTACTGGTGATCCACCATCTTCTGCAGGAGGTGTCCATGTAAGGGTCGCTTTTTCTGCTGAAACATTGCTGATCTCAATAGGCCCTGGAGGTCCTGGAATATCTAAAACTTTCACATGTACAGTCTCCTGCTTAGTGCCGAAAGGATTGGTTGCAGTGATGGTGTATTCTCCAGAATCTTTTCTGGCTGCATATTTGACACTTAGAGTAGAAGAAGTTGGTTTGGTTTCAATGTGCACAAGCTCTGAGGGTCTAAAATCTTTTCCAGCTTTGGACCATGCTGAAGTTGGAGGTGGTTTGCCACGGATACTAATAGCCGACAGTGTGATGGTTTCCCCTGCTTTTACTGTTAAACCTTCCTTCAAAGTAGGATCCAGAACAATGCTTGGAGCCTCTGTCAAAACAAAGTCAAAAAATACTGATTGTTACAACAAGAACACAGGGACGGGAAACAAGAAATTTGATAATAATTATTCAAGTAAAATTCTGCCTTTTCAATGCCGTCTACATACCATACTCATCCTTGCATATTATGGTTCCTGTGGATTCAGATGGAGGACTGATAGCTCCAGCAGTGTTCTTTGCTCTAATTCTGAATTCGTATTTGCAGCCTTCAGTAAGGTCAGTTACAGTAAATGCACAGTCTGGAACATTCACATGATTAGCTTTCATCCAAGTCTTTTTGGGTAAATCACGCTTTTCAACAATATAGCCGGTTAATTTATGTCCACCATCATATTTTGGTTCCGTCCAAATGAGTGTTACTGAGCTCCTGGTTACATTGATAACTTCAGGCTTCCCAGGAGGATCTAGGGAAAAAAAACAGCAGTCAAACAAAAGCTATTTCAAATTTCAGAATTTTCCTTTTTATTCTCCTGATGACTTACCAATAGGATCAAGCGCCACAACTGGTTCAGATGGAAGACTTGGTTTACCTACTCCAGCCATATTGATTGCCATTACTCTGAATTCATATTCCAGACCTTCAGTTAACCCTGTCACTCTGAAATCTTTCATTCTTATTGGCGTTGTATTTGCTCTCTTCCACAGAAGACTATTTCTTTCTTTAACTTCAATGTGATAGCCTAGAAGATAAATGATGAGACAAAAATAAGGGGGGGTTTCTAGAAATCCTAATTTCTCACAGCACTGTGAAACATCATACTGCCATATTACATGTTGTATATGCATTGTGCAAGAGGAGCATTGAAATTCAGGTAAAGAAATGGATGTGGACACACATGGTGGATGTACATAATTGCAATGAGGAGGTGTTTGTAAATGCAAATTGCTAATTTAGTACACCTGTATGATCACATGAAGGTGAATTTGGGTTTATTTCTTTACACATTTTGGCTCTGAGAAAAGATATTGTTTCTCAGTTAGTATTTTCCCAACATTTATTTGTTTTTTTAAATAGGAAGTAAACCAGTGAAATCAGTCGAATAATTGATCAATCAATCAATTTAGTGCAAACACCTGCTACTTTTATCTTACCTTTTGACAAAGAGAAAGAATTATTAAGTAGTATTAACTACTGAAATGCTAGGGAAGTTTTGGGGGATGTACCTGTGATTGGAGAACCTCCAGTTCTTCTGGGATCAGTCCAAGTTAAAGCTACAGACTCATGCCGAACAGCAACAATATTGGGAGGTGGAGGAGCATCTGGGACATCTAAACAATATTGAAAAAATGCAGCAGTGTTAAAAATTATTATCACCTCTAAAATGAATTTTTTAGATTTCAAAAATTATGATGGATACTTACCAAATGGATGTTTTGCAATGACAGGCTCTGATTTAAGACCTTCCCCTACTCCATATTTATTTTCAGCCCTGATCCTGAATGTATATTCATTTCCTTCATGAAGTCTTGTAACTCTAAATGTGGTTTTCTGGACCGCAGAGGCACAAGTCACCCACTTATTGTTTACATTATCTCTCTTCTCTAGAACATAGTTAGTGATTTCTGAACCACCATCGTCTTTTGGAGGGCCCCATTTTAAGGTTATGGCATCAGCTGTGACTTCTTCAAATTTCACTGGACCTGTTGGTATGCCAGGTTTGCCAACAACTTTCACAAAAATAGTGCCTTCCTTGCTGCCAGCAACATTCCTCAGAGTTATTGTGTATTTTCCTGCATCAGCTTTCTGGCAGTCATGTACCACAAGGGTGGTGTTAACTGCTGTAGATTCAAATGCAACTCTTCCACTCTCAGTAACTGCCTGGTCTTCATCCTTCTTCCAAGTTACGGTTGGGACAGGCTTGCCTTTCATAGGGATTTTAAGACGGAAATTGCTACCCTCTTTAGCAGTATAGCACAAATCAGGTAGATCTCTTAAGTCAAGTTCAGGTGCCACTGTAAAAAATGAAGGAATCCAGTTATTCCCCCATACATAAACTCTGTGGTAAAATTAAGATGCTGTTTTAAAGGTGTCTTATTTCTATGTGTACATGGTAATGATAGCATGCATAAAATATAATTTAGGTAAGTAAAGCACTGAATTAATGATCTTGCTTCTCACCAACATCATCTCTCGCTACAATTGTGATCTCTGATGGAGTTCCATATCCAGCATCATTTTGGGCCCTCACTCTGAAAGTGTATTCTTGTCCTTCTTTTAAGTCTCTCATTGAAAAATGGAGGTTCTTTCCCCGCATGACTTCTTGCCATTTATCTTCACCAATCAGGACCTCAACAATATATGCAGAAATTCGGCTTCCACCATCACTGATAGGCTTCTTCCATACCAAATTGCATGAGGATTTTGTTACAGCTGAAGCTTTTAGATCCACAACTGGCCCAGGTGTTTCTGGAAGGAAGAAAAGCATAATAAGTTTTCATTCAAGCTAAAAATAAAGATTATTTGAACAAAAAAATAGGTGAAAAGGATTAATTTTTCCTACCAGAAGCTTTGACAGCATCACGAGTTTCACAAGGATCACCAATACCATATTCATTTTCAGCAAAAACTCTGAAGAAGTAAGATTTGCCTTCTTCTAAGTTAGTTATCCTGTAGCTTGTCTTTGGACATTCTGTTGTTACTGTGGACCATGATTTTCTTTCTGCATCACGTTTTTCAACAACATAATTTGTGATTGGACTGCCCCCATCTACCAGAGGAGGTTCCCATGTAATGTAGGCAGAATCTTTGGATGCATCCTTTACAACCAGGTTAATGGGCGGGCCTGGAGTATCTGGATAAGAACAACACCACCATATTTGATTTAGTAACAGACTTTTGAAAAACAGTTAAAAAGTTAACAAATATATCATAATGGGAAAGCCCTGAAACTTACCAAGTACTTTTACAACAATGGTGTACGACTTTTTGCCACAGCTGTTCTCCAGACTGAGGACGTATTTTCCAGCATCATATTTATTTACATTTTCACAACGCAGGAAGGTATCAAAATCAGTTGATTTGATGTCTAATCCTTGTCTATCTCTTAGGTTGGCGCCCACTTTAGACCATGAAATCTTAGGAGGTGGACGTCCTCTTACTGGCACATAAAGTCTCATTGTGACTCCAGCACGCAGCACAAGGACTTTCCTTAGCTCTGCATCAAGTTCTCCTTCAGGTGGAACTGTGTGTTTAAGAAAAAAACCCATGTAATTAAAGCATCATGTTTAAGATTATCACAAAAGTTACAGTGACAAAAACTCCCTTTTTACTGGCATTTCACTAGACTACCCAACTTCTCATGCCTGTGATGATGTTAGTAAGTATCCTGACTCCCATTTGAAGATAATTTGAAAATATACTTTTTTTTCAGTGATTTCACTTCCTTTTTTTTTTCTGCCTTCACACCATTTATGTTAGAAAGGCTCTTAGTTTCTCTAGAATTCAAAGGAGTTTCAGAGCACCCTGGACTCCAATGCTTTTCTTGAACTAAGATAGTTTTATAAAGCAATGATTTTGTAGGTACAGCAAAATGCATACAAAAGCTAGCATGTATCTTAAGGAGTAAGTGGCATACAATCAAAGAGTATCATACAGCTGCTTAGAATAGTAATTTTAGCTTAAAATTATTTAAAAGATATGAAGGTGACTGAAAGTTTTAAAAAATATGAGAGATCTGAAAATTCTAATATTATGAGTAGAAAAAGACAAAAAACCCTGAAGATCCAGTAGCAAGCAGAAGGTTATAAAGCATACAATGAAAAAAGCAGACATCAAATTCTATTCTGTTCCTAACTGCTCTGTTTTTATCCAAATTAGCCACTGTTAGCCCATATTTTTTGAGTAAAAACATGTTCCAAATTAATCTGTGCCTGTGACCTGTGACAAAGTGTGTCTTTGAGACTCATCCCACAAATTGAAGCAAAAGTCAACAAGGCAATGTGTTTTCAGTGAACTTACTTAAAATGTCTTTGGCAGTGTGTTTATCCGGAACATCACTTGGATCGCTGTATCCAATCTTATTGACAGCATAAACACGGAACTGGTACTCTGTATCCTCCATCAGCCCCGTTACCACAAATTGTGTAGCCTGTAAGTTCTTGGGTAGATTGCATCTGACCCAGTTGTCTGTGTCAGCTCGTTTTGATTCCACTAGATAACCAATGATAGGGCTTCCCCCATCATATGCTGGTTTGCTCCATGACAGGCTTATGGAATTACGAGTAGTATCAACCACTTTCGGGAAAGCAGGTGGGCCAGGAGGGTCTGGGAATTAAAACAACATAAAGTTAGCATACCAAATGCTGCATGATAGTATTTGGAAATAATAATGGAAAATATCTGAGACTTTCGGCTTACATTGAGGGTCACGAGCATACACAGCTTTAGACGGTGCGCTAGGCTTGCCAGGTCCAGCCTTATTCAATGCTATCACCCGGAACTCATACTCTGTTCCTTCCTGGAGTCCAGTAGCTTTAACAGTTCTTTCAATGACAGGCTTCCTGTTTACTTTTGTCCAGTTAAGAGCCTTCGTTTCACGCTTCTCAAGTATATAACCAGTTATTGGGGATCCACCATCACTAGCTGGCGGCTTCCAGCTAACAGTCATAAAGTCTTTTGTTACATTGCTAATTACTGGTGGATCACAAGGTCCGGGCACATCTGTGGAGATTTATTTGAAAATTACATTCACATTCTTAAGTATAGACAAAACCCCAGTGACTAATGAAACTATTCCACAAAGCACTTACCATATGGGTTCTTAGCAACTGCAGGTTCAGTTAAGATGGGGTCTCCAACACCGTATTTGTTTTCAGCACAAATGCGGAACTGATACTCATGTCCTTCTATCAGTCTCTCCACAGTGCAGCTTGTAATGGGTACATTGGCACTGACTTGGGCCCAGTTAGGTCTGCTTGTTTCACGCTTGTCTACAATGTAGTTAGTAATTTCTGAACCTCCATCTTCCAAAGGAGGCTCCCAAGAAAGCATTGCACGATCTGCATACATATGTTTGACTTTGACAGAAGCTGGTGGGCCAGGCTTATCTAGAACAATTAACATCACATTGTTATAGTTCTATCTCTTGCTATATCATTTAATTATAAATGTGTTTATTAATAGACAGTCTTTAGCTTACCAAGTACTTTAAGCCTAATGGTTGCTGACTTTGATCCACTTGCATTTTCAGCAGTGATAGTGTAGTCTCCTGTTTGCTTCCTGTTAACACTGAACAACTCAACTGTAGCAAGATTTCTCTTTGTGGTGATCTTAAGACCTTCAGATGGCTTTAAAACTTCTCCTTCTTTCTTCCAGGTGATTGCTGGCATTGGCTTGCCATACACATTTGCCTCCAGGCGCACATTAGATCCAGCTTTTACTGTAAGCTGTGATTGCATAGACAGATCCAACTCTATTCTGGGAGGAACTGAAAGGAAAGAGTCCAAAAGTTAATAGATCTAGTAGGAGGTAAATGTCTCATTCTTCACATGAGTGTTAGTTCCCAATATGCAGAGACTCCTTCCAGAGCTATCAAATGCTTTTGTATTCCTTACCATTTTCTGGATGAATGGTCACTGGATCAGAAGGTTCTGAAGGTCGACTAATGTTAACTGCTGTCTTGGCAATTGCTCTAAATTGGTACTGAGCATTTTCTTCCAAACCAGTCACAGTGTACTCTTCCTGGGGTATTTGATATGGAGTTGTATTGCACCGAACCCACTTATCACCAGGTAATTTGCAAGCCTCCACAAAGTAGCCAAGAAGTTTGCTACCACCATCATGCTTTGGTCTTGTCCATACCAGTGATGCAGTACTCTTAGTGACATCAATAACTTCAGGTTTTCCAGGGGGATCTATGGCAAATAAAAACATATTATAGTATATTTTTAAAAAAAGAACTAATACATTAAAAATGGCTTTAATATTACTGGATCCTATTTACTGCATACCTAGACAGTGCAATCAGAGTGATGTCATAATAAACATGAAAGTATAAACAGAAGGGCAAACTAAAGATCATAATAAGTTGCAGATATATTGAAAATTATCATAAAAACAATCTGTTGCAAAGTATTGGTACGGCTGACTTACCAACTGGTGCTCTTGCTGTGACAAACTCGGTTGGTTTACTAGGTTTACTTGCTCCAGCTCTGTTCAGTGCATAAATTCTGAAAGTATACTCGAGACCTTCGATGAGGCCCACACAAGGGTATTCTGTGGAGCGCACGGCGGTGTCGTTAGCTTTCACCCACAGTAAACTGTTCCTTTCTTTGCGCTCAATGAGATAACCAGTGATTGGACTGCCTCCATCGCTATCTGGTCTATCCCAAGCAACAAAAATGCAGTCCTTATTGACCTTGGTGATACGTGCATTCTTTGGTTCACTGGGAACATCTAGAAAGGAATATGAAGATAGACATCAATTGTATGTTTTCTCAGTAGAAAGTTTAAATAGAGAAATGCTGCTATCAAAAACTGGCATACCAAATGGGAATCTTGCAATCATCTTGTCAGAAGGAAGCGGCTCAGAAATTCCAAAACGATTTTCAGCACGAACACGGAACATATACTCTTCTCCAGGAATCAGTTTTCCAATTCTGCAGCTTGTCTTTGTGACAGAAGATAAAGCTGTTACCCAGTCTCCTCGGCTCACATCACATTTCTCAACTACATAGTTTGTAATGTTGCTGCCACCATCTTCAAGAGGTATGTGCCATGAAAGAGTGCAAGCATCAGCATCTATTTCAGAAATTTCAAATGGAGGCTGTGGCGGACCTGGTTTATCTGCATGAGAAAAGTATATTAAGAAAAAAGGGATGAAATAAAATGGCAATCACTGGAATATAGTAAAACCAGCTTTGTATAAAGCTGGACTGAAAAACAACCAAATGGAACATACCCATGACTGTCACTTTGATTTTCTGACTATCAGTACCAGAGCTATTTTCTGCAGTAAGAGTATAAAAATCAGTATCTTTTCTAGTCACATCCTTAATGATAAGAACAGAAGACTTTTCTGCTTTATGCACAGCAAGGCGACTGGATGTAACTACATCTTGATCTCCCTTCAGCCATTTACAGACTGGCTGAGGCTTCCCATATACATGAGCTTCAATTCTCAGTTTCTTTCCAGCTTTAATGTGAACATGATCAGGCATCAGAATCTTAGGTGGGACTGTAAAAGAAAACACACACAGAGGCAAATAAGTTCAACTTCTTTGACATATTAATTTACTTTTTCTTATTTTTTCATGTGAAACTTCTCTGCTTTTCTCTTAAGTGGAATCATCTGTATGAATGACTAGAAACTCTTTAATTTAGGTTCCACTTATGGACAACTTCAGTTTCTGCAGGTGACAATATCCATTCCAGTCTTACTTCTGTATTACTGTAGAGTTTATAAGAGAATATTTATGACTTTGGATTGCCTTCATACACATTTATGTAGAGAATTGTGCACTATTAATGCACAAAATATAATTTCTCTTTTTATCTGAAACCTGTTGCTCGCTTATTGCTGACCTTCTACAAGAAACATGGAGAAGAAAACGGAAGTTCTTACTGAGATAAACCTGCTTGCACAGTCAGTCTTTCTGTATCTTTGAATTATTTTTCTCCTACTTCTTCTTTTGCACAAAATCAATTTTTTCACAAAAGAAACCTGGCAGCATGTTTGGTGTACTTCCTTCCACTGGCTAGTTTTCATTCTCCTGTTCCTGTACCTCTCTGTTTTTCTTCCCATGTCCCAAATTAAGAAGATTCTACTCATCATGCCCTTATCCTACATCTTTCTGTGCCTCAGGAACCCTGCCACTTTATATAGGCCAACCTGTCCTCCATGATTTTTGTTTTAGATTCCCAACAAATCTTATAATATAAACCAGTTATTTTCTCTTACATTAAAATAGGTCCATCTTTCCAATTTATCTCTCAGTCTACCAGTCTGACACTTCTTCTCTTTCATTTAAACCTAATTGAAGGTATTTTAAAATTATTTATTTATTACTCCCTCATTCCTATCTTTCAGTTCCAACTGCAACTGTACCTGAAAAATTATTTATTAATTCTGACTTAGTGGTCAACTCTCATTTTTTCCTGACCTGTCAAAATATTCAGTGCAGTTAACCATAATCCTCTAGATAACTCTGTAAAGCAAACATCTTTCTTGACTCAAAAACCTGTATATCTCACTCATTTAATTATTGAAGCGGTATATTTCGTAGTATTCCAATTGTTACTTACTGAGTTGTTCTTTAATTTCATATTCTCCTGTAGCTTCTATTGGCAAACTTACTCCTACAGCATTTCTAGCTGCCACTCTAAAGTTGTACTTCTTTCCCTCTTTCAGACCAGCCACAACAATGGAGAGATCTTTAACGACTGAATACTCCATCCAGCGATCTGCTGGTTGATCGTGTTCTTTGTAGCTAACAATGTATCCGTCAATCTTAGAGCCTCCGTCGCGCAGTGGTGGCAGCCAGCCTAAAGTAGCACTATTCTTTGTAATTTCAGTAACTTCAAGTTTTCTTGGTGGATCGGGTTCACCTGATTTAAGGGAAAAAAAGGAACACATTAAACACTGAGATTCAAAGACTTTCTTACTCTTGAATATTGGATGCTATCCATGCAAATTCAACAAGAACAATATATAAAAGATGGAAACTCGTAATAATTTCAAAGGTACTATATTCATTGATCATATTATTTGAAAGAAACTGATATAGACATACTTATGTTCATACTTGAGTAATTAGCAGCATTGTTCCATTTAGAAGCACTAACTCAAAAAATGCAAAATTCTGTCAAAATTAAAGAAAAAGAAACAGAAAACATCCATGGAGGCAAACATAAAGTATACATAAAGGCACACTCACTTAGAGGATCTGATGCTAGAACAGGTTTTGGTATGTCACTTGGAACACCGGATCCATATTCATTCACTGCTGTTACTCTGAAGTAATATTCATTTCCAGGCACAAGGTTTGCTATTTGGAAACTAGTTTTCTTCAGTTCTGCTGTGACTGTTGCCCATGTCTTCCTGTCAGCCTCCCGTTTCTGCAGGATGTAATGAGTCACTGGGCTACCCCCATCATTCTCTGGAGGTGCCCATGAAAGATGGCAGGACATCTTGGTGACATCTGAAACCTTGAAGTCTGACACAGGTCCAGGAGTATCTATGAAGAAATTTCAATTTATGTTAGTATTTTCTTCTTTAATAAGTTAAAATTAAAGAGGATCAACAGCTGTCTACATGGAGGGGGTTAGTGTTAGGTGATACAATTAAGCTCAAAAACTGTTGCACCTGAGGATAATAACTATTCCTGCACGGAATATCCAAAATAGTTTTAGAATTGTCTTGAGGTATTTCTCTCATTACTTACCCAGAACTCTGACGTTCACAAATACAGCCTTTTCTCCAGCTGCATTAACAAGTGTCAATGAATATTTGCCAGAGTCATCACGTGTGGAATCGGGAATGACGCAGAACGCCATAGTGTCAACCAGATCAACTTGTCCTTTTCTGATAACATTATCAATACCCATTCTCCTCCAGGTGACTTTTGGTGCTGGGCGACCCCTCACAATGGCAAAAAGTCTAATAGGGCATCCTGCTCTGACTGTGACTAACTTTCTCATGCTGGCATCCAGCTCAATCTCAGGAGGTTCTGAAAGACAAAGAAATAAAATGCAAAGATTTGTACATTAAATAAAATAAGCATAAAGAAAAAAAAGTGTTGTATGTAAACAACCCAAAAGAAGATGGGAAAACCCACCAAGTATTTCTTTGGGAGACACAGCTTCTTTCAATTCTGCTGGTCGGCCAAGGCCAACCTGGTTTTGGGCAGAAACCCTGAACTCATATAATTGCTTCTCATCCAGGCTGGTAGCTGTGAATTCTGTATGAATAACTTGAGCAGCAACATTGCATCGTTTCCATCCTGCTTCAGGATCAGCACCCTCAACTTTTGGTCTCATTTCTACAACATATCCAATAATCGGAGCACCACCATCGTACACTGGTTTTCCCCAGCCAAGGGTTAAGGAAGTCTTTGTGCTATCAACCACTCTCAAGTTTGTGGGAGGACCAGGTGGTTCTGCAAGACAGTAAAAATTACAGGTTAGAACACAGCTGTACAGTTTAGCAATCTGTTAACATTGGAATAATACAGAAAAATACAGTGGGATTTTACCTATTGGGTCTTTGGCTATTACAGGCCTCGATGGCAAGCTTGGTTCTCCAAGTCCGACTTCATTTTCAGCACTGACGCGGAACTGGTATTCGTGACCAGGGAAGAGATTAGTAACCTTCTTGCGTCTCTCTGGGATTGGAGTTTTAGTAACAGGAACCCATCTTAGTGACCGCTTCTCTTTCTTCTCTAAAATGTATCCTGTAATTGATTTGCCACCATCATATTCTGGTGGATTCCAAACTACAGTCATCTCTTCTTTGCTGACTCTTGTGACATCTGGAGGGTCAGGGCGTCCAGGTCTATCATATTTCGTTTTTGCAATAATTGGATGTGTTTCTGTTGGTGGACCAGTGCCCATTTTATTCTCTGCACGCACTCTGAATATATATTCATTACCTTCAATGAGGCGTGTCACTTTGGCATAGTTTGTTAGGACAGAGGAAGAGAATGTAGACCAAACCATACGCTTGCTTTCACATTTTTCCAGGATGTAGTTCTGTATTTCACAACCACCATCATCTTCTGGAGGATCCCAAGTAACAGTACATCTATCACTTGAAATGTCAGTGACCTTCAAGTTTCGTACGGGACCTGGTTTATCCAAGACAATAACAGTAGCATATGCCACAAAGCTACCAGCTGCATTAGTTGCTGTAATCACATATTTCCCACCATCAGTGCGCCTTGATTTTGTGAGAACAAACTTAGACATGTCAGAAGTGTTTTCAATACTGACTCTTGGAGATCTGGTGAGATCTGTTGCATCTTTGTCTTTTGCCCATACAATTTCAGGCTGTGGTTTTCCTCTGACTCCAGCCTCAATTCTAATTGTGTCGCCTGCTTTCACAGTTAGAACCCCACTTAACTTCAAATCTAGCACTGGTTTCTGGAGATCTTCCTTCACAACAACTTCAGCTGTTTTTACCCAGTTACTTTCACCGGCCTCATTCTTAGTTTGAACTCGGAATTGGTAAATTTTATTTTCGACACATTTATCTACCATGTAGTGTGTTTCCTTAATGCTGCCTTTGTGAACTCTTTCCCATTCATCTGAATCTTTCAGTTTTCTCTCAACATGGTAACTTAAATTGGGACTTCCACCATCATAATCTGGCCTTCTCCATTTCAGGTATACAAATGTCTTTCCTTTCTCTGCAATGTGAAGATTTTCTGGCTCTCCAGGCTTGTCAATAGGATTGATAGCAAGGATAGGAGTCTTGGTCTCAATGCAAGGACCTGGACCTATTTTGTTCTCTGCACAAACTCTGAAGAAGTATTCACGGTTCTCTACAAGATTTGCCTTTACTAATCGCTTAGTAATATCAGAGGAGACAATTGACCATCCCCTCTGATTCGGCTGACGGTATTCTACTATGTAATTTGTAATTTCAGAGCCACCATTATCCACTGGACTCTCCCAAGAGATCATACAAGAGTCTTTTGTGACATAGCTTATTTTCAGGTTCTGACATGGTCCAGGTCTGTCAAGTACATTAACAATAGCAAAAGCTTGAGCCTGTCCACAGCTGTTTTTAGCTGCTATTATATATTTGCCATGATCAGATCTTTTGGCTTCCTTCACTTGCAGTTCAACATTAGGTAGATCATGAAGTATTTCAACATGCTTTTCTTGGACTAGTACTTTGCCATCTTTAGACCATGTTATTTCAGGATCTGGTCTGCCTTTTACCTTACCAGTAATACGTATTGTTTGACCTACTCGGACAGTAATTAAGTCTCGACAGGTCACATCTAGGCTTATTTCTGGTGGAGAAAGAATATCTTTTGCAAGTACAGTTTCTGGTAGTTCTCTTGGTTCTCCTTCTCCCACAATGTTAACAGCTTTTATTCGGAATTTATATTCATTTCCTTCTATTAATCCAGGTACTCTGAAAGCACACTGTCTAATGAGTTCATCCTTATTAATCCTATTCCACTGTGTAGTTCCACTTTTCTGACATTCCACAATGTATCCCAGAATCGGGCTGCCACCATCCTTGAGGGGCTTTGTCCACACAAGATCAGCTGATTCTTTAGTTTTGTCTTTTAATTTCGGATTTATAGGTGGTCCAGGAGGAGTGATAGGACGTGATGCTTTTATTGGATCAGAGCTTGGAGATGGTTTGCTTAAGCCCACCATGTTTTCTGCAAAAACTCTGAATTCATATGTGTTGCCTTCAAAAAGACCGGTGACTCTGTATTTCATATCAAGTATAGGTGTCTTGTTGACACGCACCCATTTACCAGATGCTTCCCGACGTTCGAGTATATAACCAGTTATTGGAGTTCCACCATCAGATTTTGGTAGGGTCCAAGACACTGTTGCAGCATTTTCTGTAATATCATAAACCATTGGTTTACCAGGTGGAGATGGTGGATCAAACATGTATTTAGCAACTGTTGGTTCTGAATCCAGAGGTGCACCAATGCCTATCTTATTTTCTGCACGGACACGGAAAATATATTCACAGCCTTTCTGCAGTCGTGGAACCTTAATTTTTGTATGACTTGTTCCAGAGCTAACCACTCCCCAAGTTTCTTTCTTCGATTGACGCTTCTCAACAATATAATTTATTATAGGACTCCCACCATCATCTTTAGGAGGGCGCCAAGAAATAACCATATATTCTGGTGTCACTTCAAGAATATTAATAGGACCAGTTGGTGGGCCTGGAACATCCAAAACTGTAAGGTGCAGAGCCACAGTTTTGCTGCCAGCTGCATTAGATACTGTGAGTAGATATTCTCCTGTATCTTTTCTTACACAGTCTTTGATAGTAAGCACAGTTGAGTAATTGTCGGTCTCAATCTTATATTTGCCATCTGGTTTAATTTCAGTGTCATCAGTAACCCATTTTGCTGTGGGAACTGGCACACCTCTCATAATCGCTGGAAGGCGCACTGTGGTGCCAGCTTTAACAACAAGACCTTCAATTAACTTCACATCTAGATCCACAGATGGAGGTACTGAAATTAGAGAAAAATGGAAATAAATTTTTCAGGGCAAATGCTTATAGAAAAAGAGAAAAAAATCAGTGAAAAAACATAAAAAACCAAAAATTACCTAGTTTTTCTTGACACTCAATTGGTATAGTTGTATCTGGAAGGCTAAGGCCAACAATGTTTTGAGCTCTCACACGGAATTTGTATGTTTTTCCTTTCTGTAGGCCTGTAACAACACAGTCTAGCATAGGGACTGTCTGGAACTTTGTCCATTCATCTGCACCATCTTCTTGATATTCCACTAAATACCCAGTTATCTCAGCACCACCATCACGATCTGGTCGATTCCATACAAGGGAAACTTCAGTCTTGTCAACATCAACATGATGCAGATTCTTTGGTGGCCCTGGAGGATCTTTTAAAACACAACACCAAAATGGTCACTAGGATGAAAAATCTATGGTACCAGTGTATCATGTTCATACCAACAAGAAAACCTCAAAATTATCAAATCCCATATAAAAAAAATCAAACCATATAACTGAAAAACACTTACGCAGTGGATCTATAGCTTTGATAGGCTTAAGTGTTTCCACATATGGACCTCTACCATACTGATTCTCAGCTGCAACCCGGAAGAGATACTGAGTGCCTTCCATCAGATATTTAGCCATATGACTGCGTTTCTTGGAGGATGATGAGATGGCTACCCACTGTGCAGAAGCTACATCTTTCCTCTCCACCACATAGTTGGTAATCACAGAGCCACCATCATCTTCTGGTTCCATCCAAGTGAGATAGCATGAGTCACTTCTAACATCACTGACATTCAGATTTCTGGGTGGACCAGGCTTATCTAACATTGATAAAAATATAATCTGTTATTTATTTGGTAACCGAACCGATTTCTTAAAATCTTTGTAAATTTCAAGGTAAACCATATTATATTTCATGTAGTTTTTAGCCCTTTCTCTATTTTTTATATTTGCATAAAAATAAAAATATAACTTGGTTTATAACTTGGTTTACAGATATTTTCCAGAAATTCCTTTAATTCCTAATCTCCAGTTATAGAGTAAAAAGATGTTGTATAAAGGGAAAAAAAGATTACCTAAGACCACAACTTTTACTGAAACAGTCTTTGAACCAGCTGGATTTTCAACTGTCAGGGAGTACATTCCACCATCTTCATGGACAGTGTTACGGATTTCAAGCTTACTGCCAACTCCTGTAACTTCAATATCAGCCTTGGGTGAGACCTCATGATCTTCCTTCTTCCAAGTAACTTTTGGGAATGGAACCCCTTTAATAACAGCACTAAGTCTCAGGGTATCACCAGCTTTTACATGCTGTTCGCGGGCCATATTAGCATCAAGTATTAACTCAGGAGGTTCTGGAATCAAAAACACAAGTTTTACAAAATGAGGAAAAAAAAGGTCTGTTCTTAGGTTAACTTATCTGATTTTCTTAAACTCACCAAGCCTGTCCTTTACTTCTACTGGATCAGGAACATGCGCTGGATCAGATTCACCTGCTGCATTGACTGCCTTGACCCTGAATTTATAGGTTAATCCCTCAGTAAGACCAGTGACTTTGTAGTTTGTTTCAGGACAAGAATCTGCTGTAAGATTAGCCTGTTTCCATTCCTCGTCTCCAACTTTCTGAAACTCTACAAGGTAGCCAATTATCTTGCCATTTCCGTCATGGCGTGGTGGTTGCCAAGATAAATCAACTGAATTTTTAGTTTTATCTATTGCTTCTGGATTAACAGGTGGACTTGGTTTTGCTGTTATAAAAAAAAAAACAACAATAAAGAAATGGGAGAGAAAAAAAAGATACTATTAGAATAATTTTTAAACTGAAACTGAGTGCATTAAAAATTCAATGAGAAATGAAATGTGATACTTTACCGATTGGATCTCTAGCGAAAATTGGCTTTGATGGTGGACTAGGATCACCAACACCAATTTCATTTTCTGCTGAAACACGGAATTCATACTGACAACCTTCAAGGAGATCAGGTACTTTGAACTTTGTACCAGGGAAAATTGGGTCTTTAGTAGCTTTGACCCATCTTGTAGCCATTGTTTCCTTCTTTTCTACAATGTAGTTTGTTATTGGCTTGCCTCCATCATATGGTTTGTTCCAAACCACTACTGCAGAGTCTTTGGTTACATCCTTAATGATTGGTTGCTCAGGTGCATCAGGAACACCTGGGGTGAGAAGAAAAAAAGAGTGTATGAGCATTACAAACAGAATAAAGATTGGAGTATCTAAATAAAATTGAAAAGTAAAAGCTTACGGAAACGGTCCTTAGCTTTCATCTCATCAGAGATGAGAGGATCACTTATGCCATAAAGATTTTCAGCATAAATTCGAATTTGATATTCTCTTCCTTCAAGCAGCTTGGGAATTTTGCATGTTGTCTTCACTGTGGCAGATGTAACTGGCATCCACAAGTCTTTGTGTGTATCCTTCTTCTCAATTATGTAATTTGTAATTTCACTGCCTCCATCATCTAATGGAGGTTTCCAGGAAACAACCATATGATCTTTAAAGACTTCATCAAATATAACAGGGCCTACTGGAGGTGATGGGCGATCTGTTTAAGAAAAAATAAAGCATATCCATGCTTTTTTATGAACTTCACAAAACAACATAGATTAAACACTGTCAATACAGCAAATACAGTATAAAACTAGAAACTTGACAGCACAGTTATAATAAGGAATAAAGACTTCAGGGGTATTCCTCTGTAATACATGTTTGACATACTGGAATTATTTCTGTAATGCTTAGAAAGTATTTGGTGATTAACATTGTCTACAGTGTTGAGATTCTCTAAATGCATGTAGAGAGATTAAATTATTCATGCTGAATAAACAAATTCAGAGTTAAATATGTGCTTAAAATAAATAGATAGCTTTTTAGTAAAACTGAGAAAGCAGTAAATTGAATTATTGTAATAAAGAGCACATTTAAATACTTATTTTTTTAAAAAAATCAATGAATTCTAATCACCAATAAAAATCACATACAATATTGTTGTTCAGTAAAACCTACCAACGACATGAACTTGACAAAATCCTTTTCTTGATCCTGTGCTGTTCTCTACAGTAACACAATATCTGCCTGTGTCTTCACGGACAGATTTTACTATTCCCAAACAAAGAGTTGTAGGAGTTGTCTTAATCTTTATTCTGTCATCTTCTTTCACAACAATATCATCCTTTAGCCAAGTAACCTTTGGTGCAGGTTTGCCTGAGTAGCGTCCAGTCAAGCTGAAAGCTTCACCAACTCGGACAATAAGCTTGTCTCTAAAGTCAAGGTCAAGTGTGGGAGGAGCTGAAACACAAAATACACAAAGCCAACAAATGTCAGCAATATTATTATGAAAAAGTAAGGAATCAGTAAATGTAATTACTATTTTCAAAAGAAATATGAAAAAGAAACATACCAATTTCATCCTTGCATGTGATTGGTTTAGTGCAAAATGATGGCTTGCCTTGCCCCACAATATTGCAAGCACTCACACGAAACTCATAGGTGTCACCTTCTTTCAAGCCTTCTACAGTGAATTTCCTATCAAGCATTTTTTCCTTTGTAACTTTGTGGAATTTGTCTTTTCCAATGAGGCGGCTCTCTAGAACATACATGGTGATATCTGAGCCTCCATTATATTTTGGAGGGTTCCAAGTTAGTGTAACAGAATTCTTGGTAACTGCTTTTACTTCCAGGTCTTCTGGACGGTCAGGAACAGCTGTGAATAAAGTAAAAACAAGGTAGATTCATTTTTCCTCATATTCAGAATCTTCCCGTGTATTAATCTCATATGACAGTTATCCACACCAAAAATATTCTTACTTATTGGATCTCTAATGAGAATCTCTTTTGTTGTTTCTGTGAAAGGACCCATGCCAATTATATTCTCAGCTGCAATTCTGAAAAAGTAGGCTTTCCCTTGAATAAGTCCCTGAACAGTAGCATTCTGTCTTGTAACTGTGTAGGTCACTGGAGTCCAAGCTCTGTGGTCAGATTCACGTTTTTCAATTATATAGTTGGTAATAGGAGAACCACCATCATCTTCTGGAGTAAACCATGACAATTTACAAGAGTCATTAGTTAGATTCTCTGTAAGGAGTGGCATTCCAACTGGGCCTGGCACATCTGGAAGCAAAGAAAAAAATGGAGTATTGAAACATACATGCTGAATCTTAGTAAACTGTACTTGCTCACAAGCACTGAAGCTGCTATTTACCTAGCACATCAACAATAATTGTCTTCTTCCTCTCACCACCATCATTTTTAGCAAGAAGAGTGTATAAACCCTGGTGACTCCTTTTGCAATTCCTGATGACTAAAGAAGAACTAATAGCTGTTTCTTCAATTTTGGCTTCTTCTGGCAAAGCTTGCTCATCCCTGCTCCAACTCACTGTTGGAGGTGGTTTTCCTGAGACATATGCTATGATCCGAATTACTCCTCCAGCATGAACAACAATTCTGTCCCTGACACTTGCATCCAAATTAATATCAGGAGCCACTGAGGGGAGAGAAAAAAAAAAGTCAATTATTTCCTTTTCTTACTTTGAGTTAGAGATACTAAGAATGTAAATCAAAATGATAAATACCAATTCTGTCCTTCATTTCAATAATGTCTGTAACTTCTCCAGGCTCTCCGATGCCAGCAGCATTTACTGCTCTAACTCTAAATTTATAAAAACAACCTTCTTTTAATCCTGTCACAACAAACTTGGTTCCTCTAATTTCTCTATCTTTTACCTGGAAAAAAAAACCATTGTAATCAGTAAACATCAAGATTCCATCAATTTCTTTACAGAGTTTGAAACAAATCTGACATTAGATATCATTTCAGATTTACAAGCACACGAAAGTATTAAGTGTACATGGATGTACATGGATCTAGCCAACAGAATTCTTTAGAATTTTTAAAAGAAATATATCTCATGGACCTACAAGCTATTCTAAAGATTTGTCTTTTTTCTAACATATTCTAACATAGAAGGTTGTTAGAATTATCTATTTAGCAGTTACAATTGTCTGGTCTCAGAAGAATTACATATATTTTTGGACACATAAACTCATGTAAGTGAGAAAAACAAAAAAAAGGGAATTAATTTATTTTCTTTTCAAAATCCAATATAAAGTCTCTTTACCTGGAAACAGTATAGGAAATGTGGGTTTTACTTAAAATGAAGCCACCTATTTATGGAGATACAAAAAATAACCAAGGTGTGTACCAGTTAAATTTTCTGTAATGCACTATTTAAAAAAAATTAGGAAAATGTAGAAATGTAGTAGTTGTAAACGCTTTGACATTGTCTGATGCCAGTGAGGTTTACTTTTCTGACAGTTCTAACTTGGTCTTCTGTATTTTTTTATCACATATTACCTACATATTTTCCGACATCTTGAAATAAAAATTGTAAAATTCTACTTCTAGTATTTTCAAAGTTAACTTCATGTTGAGGAAGGACAAGCTTGGTCTGGTATTTTAAACATACGAAGATAATTATGGTACAAACTTTTAGAAAATAACTTGAATAGCAAAAATTTTTCCAGAAATTTTTTCTGGAGCAATTCATATTGATATATACAGACAGAAGAAGTGCTGATTCTGTAATTGTTTTCCACCTACCCGTTCCCATTCTTCCTTTCCTTCCTCTTTAAACTCAACAATGTAGCCAGTGACTCTAGAACCACCATCCTTTACTGGTGGAGTCCACTCCAAGTCTACAGAAGACTTTGTCCAATCAGTAACTTTTGGTATAGGAGGGCCAGGTGGGGCTGAAAAATATCATCATACAGCATAAAAATGTATTATGCGATCTTCTTTGAATACTTTCAAATTTAAAAAAAAATAATGTAAAATATTTACCAATAGGATCTCTAGCAAGTGCTGGATCAGATGGCATGCTTGGTGGGCCAACACCAGCCGCGTTGATAGCTGACACACGGAACTGATACTCAGAGCCTTCAATAAGGCCTGTAACTTTGTATGAAACCCCCAGTGTCATAGGCTTGATAGGATCTCGGTTAACCCTGGTCCATCTCTTTCCAGTGGTCTCTTTGCGCTCCAGCCAGTAACCAGTAATAGGAGAGCCACCATCATGTTCTGGTTCTTCCCAGTTTACTGTCATTGAGTCACGTGTTATACTGCTAACTGTTGGCTTGTCAGGAGGTCCAGGCACAGCTGAGGGAAAAAAATTCACACATAGCTTGTAAAATATATGCTAAAAATACATAGAAATAGCTAGAGTGCAGAGGAGCTATGCACTCACATGGTCACCATTGCACTAGGCAGTTAGCCATTTGCACAAGATTTCTTTCCTCATTCAGTTTCTCACCCCTATTCAGGTACATATAATTCTGTGAAAAATGAAACATCTCTCCTCCAGATAAAAATTGTCAAAAAACATTTTTCCTAGCCTTTCTGGATCACTACCTCATTTTAGTGCTCAGCTTAACACTTGCTGTTTAAAGAACCATTTTCTCTTGCCAATCTAACATTCCTCCTAGGTCTGAGCTTTTCTGTACAATTTATCTTTCAAAAATGAAGGTAGGAAATTGATTCTTTCTGGTCCAAGACATTAATAATAGGTCAAACACAATAGAATAACTTGAATCTTATCAAATAAACATTTACTTTTGTATTTAAGCATTAAAAATATTGAGATTGTACTTTAATATGACACAAAGAGGGAGAAAAATATTTTAATTGCCACACATGTTTTTAAGAACCAGGTACTACTGCTAAAACTCTTCAAGTTATTCTAGAAAACTTAGTAAACAGAGAAAACAGTAGCGGCATTTAACAGATGCTGTATGCATAGAAGCATATGGAAGCAACTGACATAACTTGAAAGCTTATTTCTACTTACTGAAAAGGTTTCGTGCTGTTTCTGGCTCACTGTCCAAAGGTTCTCCAATACCGTATTTGTTTTGTGCCATAATGCGGAACACATATTCATGGCCTTCCATCAGCTTGGGAACAGTGAATATGCATTCCTTGGGTTCATTAGTAACAGCCACCCATGTCTTCCTATTTGCTTCTTTTTTCTCTATAACATAGTTTGTTATCTTAGAACCACCATCATCCAATGGAGGAAGCCATGATATTGTCATTTTATCAGCCAAAATGGATTCAAATTTAATAGGTCCTACTGGAGGTCCAGGACGACCTACAAGATACGTTTTAAGAAAGAAGAATTAATCAAGTGTCAAATGCATGATATCAGTTAATGTAATTGTAAGAGCTCTTGATATGTACCCAGAACATTCAGCCGCATCTCCTTTGAAGCAGTTCCCAGGTCATTTACAGCTGTGATAGTATATAAGCCTGTATCATTTCTGCGAGACTGTTGGATCACTAAAGTGCAAGTATTTTCATCAACAATCTTGTTGACATGTTGATCATACACCACTGGTGATTTCTCATCTGGTTTCTTTGGAGGAGCTTTTAGCCATGTTAATGTGGGGAAGGGTACACCCTTTATCTTGGCCACAATTTTAACATCTGTTCCTTCTTCAACTTCCATAAATTCTTTCAGCTCAATAGATGGTGGACCTAAAACAAAATGTTGAAAAAATAGTATACAAAAATATTTCATAATTTTAAAATGGAATTTGTATTTACTACTATTGCTACTTACATGTCTGGTCTTTGACAACAAGTGGGCCGACAGTGGCTGAAGGTCTGCTAGGACCTGCTATATTTACAGCTTTGACTCTGAATTCGTATTCTCCACCTTCTACAAGATCCTCAACAGTAAACTTAGTTTCTTCCACATCACGTCTGTTGCATTGCTTCCAAGACTCTTTCACTTCTCCAGTACGATCCCAGCGGAGACATTCAACATTATAATGTGTAACAGGAGCTCCACCATCATTCTTTGGTGGTTTCCATGTCAGGCTCACTGTGTTCTTGGTTACAAGGCCAATCCTCAATTTAATAGGTGGATCAGGAGGATCTTCACAAACAAAACAGAATAGTGAATAAATCCACCACGCAGTACCATGTGGTTAAAGGATTTGTTTGACTTTACTTACGGATTGGATCCCTGGCTGTGGTCCGCTGGATGGTTTCTGCAGGAGGCCCAACTCCAAAACGGTTTTCTGCACGCACCCGGAAGAAATACTCTTGGCCAGTTATGAGATCAGGTACCACAAAGGAAGTACTGCCACAGTTTGGATTGACTTTAGTCCAGGCCTTCCCATCAATATTTCTCTTCTCTATAACATAGCCTCTGATTCTATCTCCACCATCATCATCTGGCATCTTCCATGAGAGTTTACAGCTACCTCTTGTGATATCACTTACTTTAAGGTCTTTTGGTGGACCAGGGACATCTGTTAAGATAAAAGCACAACAAACAAAATTTTACATAAGTATGTAGAAAAATAAGACTAAATCCTAACATTTGGATACTTCAATATATGCAAGCCATACCAAGCACATTGACTCTGACATGCACTGTCTTTTGTCCTGCTTTATTCTTTGCTGTAATACTGTATCGTCCAGAGTGACTTCTGTTGCAGTCAGGGATGATAACCTCTGAACGCGTATCAGTTGCTTCCACCTGCGAATTATAAGAGCAAAAAGAAGTTACAGAGCAAACTTTAATATTTATGTGTCAAAAATGCAACAATATTGAGGTTAAAAATATGGCTTGCTTTACCTTTGCTTCTTCAGGTACATTATGACCTCCCTCCTATAAACAAATAGAAATAATACAAATGTAAAAGGGAATAGGCTTAAATGCCTAGAAAGAGGTGTAGGAAAAATACCTACTGCTTTTACTAACCTTTGCTGCTGTTTTTGCTTTTCCTTCATACTCCCAGAATGTTTTTGGAACTGGACGACCCTTGATAATAGCTGGGATTTTAATTGTTGTGCCAGCACGACAAGAGAGCAAATCCTGTGCTCCAAGATCAAGGAAGATTTCTGGTTCCTCTGCAAAAAAATTTAAATACATAAATTTTAAGAGCTACTGAAAGCAAAATTCCATCATCACTGAGCTGAAATCCCCCAGAAACGTGGAATGCATGTTCATGTGAGAAAGGCTGGACATACAAAAAGGGAACTGGGAAGTATGCAAATAGAAAAACTCGTTGCTGTAAGTTTTTCATAAAATAAACAGTATTTCATTAGTATGTCTGTAACTGCTCATCAGTTTCCTGATGGAGCACTCCCTGGCAATAGACATAATAATGAAACTTTCAAAGATGTGTGTCAATCTTTTGCTATACTCTTGTATAAATGTTTATTCTGTTTTGGCTTGTTTGGTATCCTTTTTGAACATTCATAGCAGTAAGTGGCATTTGCATAAAAATACCTAAATCAGTTCTTGGAACTCTTACCTAGAATATCTTGGACAGGTATCTCTGATGTTGCAGGACTTGGTTCTGATTCTCCAGCAGCATTTACAGCTTTCACCCTAAATCGGTATTTTCTGAGCTCTTTCAAGTTGGGAATAACACATTCACAAGTAGGAAAGAGTTTGTCTCCTTCATTCACCTTCTTCCAATCAGTACTACCTTCATCTTGCATTTCAACAATATATCCTTTTATAGGACTCCCACCATCCTTTTGAGGAGGCTTCCATGCAAGTGCTACAGATGATTTGGTTTTGTCTTTGACCTCTGGGCATGATGGTGGACCAGGCACAACTGGTAAAACAAGAGCAAGTAAAAATTACCCTGGTGTTAGTGTGTTCTTATATTTTTCTGGATAGGTTTCTAAAAGAATGCAAGTATTTTCATTTCTTTACCTGTATACAAAGTATAAACCCTAGAATGTGCATACTAATTACATATATTCCCTATGTTAGCAAGTGATACTTAAGGTATAAGGCAGAAATTTATTTGGCAATGCCTACACTGGTGTTATTACAGTATTAGGTACATAAAAGAGGTAAAAAGTTAAAATTAAAGCTAATTATTTTTAAAATTTTAAAATCAGAAACTTTGTGTCAATATATTCTCTTAGGTTTAATGCAAACAAAACCTTTGATTAATGTTAGTACATTAATACTTCATTATTAATTATTTTCATTAATAAATTAAAAAAAGTAACAGTAACAACAAATTATTTGTTCTGCTGTGATACAGTCCTCTAACGCAGTCATACAAATAATATACTCACATATAGGATCTGCTGCCAAAGCTGGATCTGATGGTTCACTGGGAGGGCCAATTCCAGCAAGATTTTCAGCCATAACTCTAAACTGGTATTCAACACCTTCAGCCAAACGAAGCACATTGTGCTCCAGACCTTTTACTGATGGTTTTGTTACTGGAGCCCTGTTGACACGTGTCCAGTAGACACCTCCCACCTCTCTCTTCTCCAACCAATAGCCAGTTATTGGGCTGCCACCATTGTCCAAAGGAGGCTCCCAAGTCACCAGCATAGATGATCTTGTGCGATCCAAAATTTTTGGCTTTCCAGGAGGTCCAGGAAGACCATAGGGATCCTTAATGACAACTTTTTCTGAGAGGCATTCATCACTTACTCCATATTTGTTCACAGCCCGGACCCTAAATTGGTATTTTTCATTTGTTGAAAGATTCCATACCTGAAAAAGAGGATTTAAATCAATACTTGGCTACTTTCAGAATCAACTTATTTGGATTTAAGCAGAATTATTCGCTTTAAATTCTGTCTTGCAATCTGACTGATGCACCTATATTTATGTACTACACAGTTCTATGTGATGTCCTAAGAATACTCCTATTTCATGTGCATAGGACTGAACATAAATAAAAATGTCATTAAGTTTGTTCTTGCAGGTGGTAAAAAAAATTAATAATTCTGGAAAATTGAAAGGAAGGTGTCTTCTCTCTAGCTCAGCTGAGGTTAAGGAGCAAAAATGAACAATTTCTTTCGTTTTGTCACGTGAGGGATAACACAGATACATGGATGGGAAACATTCATGCAGTAAGTCTGGAGTCTAAATGGAGCATGAGCACAGGTACCTGTGCAAGTAGCAGTTTCCATTAAATATGTAATACTGTTATTTTTATGCATGTAATAAAAATATTTTGCAAATTACCCCAAATCTTCTCTCAACGGCGCCTTTAGAGACTTCTTCCCACTCCGATTTCTTCTTACTAGCATCACGTTTTTCAATAATGTAATGGGTAATTTCACTACCACCATTATCAAGAGGTGCATCCCACGTTAAATAGCATGATTCTGCTTTAATATCAGAAACAGCAAGATTTCTTGGTGGAGAAGGACGATCTGTATGAAAGCAATAGAGCATGGAACTAAGTTAAAAAGAAGGCAAAGGCATTTTATTAGCTGTCATTTTATTAAAATGTTGTATCCTTACCATACACTTCGACATGCACATTGCGGAATGCAGTGCCAAGACGATTGGTAGCTCTCACAGTGTAAGTGCCTTTATCACTCCTCGCTGCTGCAGGAAGGATGAGTTCTGTTTTTGCCTCAGTTCTAGATACTTCTTCCTTGGTTATCTTAAGTGCATCAGATGTTTGGTCAATTAACACTTCATTCTTGTCCCATTCAATCTTTGGCATTGGCAGGCCTGTTACATCAGCAGGAATGTTAACTGGCTCCCCTGCCTTGACTTTGATAGTATCTCCTCTCACAGCCAAACGCAATGTAACAGTTGGAGGCACTGAAATGAGGAAAGTGACAAAGTGAAGATGGAGATGAAACAGAGAAAGTGCCTTGAAGTGTTCTAAAGATATTTATATGGATTTCTTTAAAATTTATATACCTTCATCATCTTGTATAACTACATTGAGGGGCAGTGATGGCTCGCTTTCTCCAATCTCATTGACAGCTTTCACACGAAACTCATACATATGAAGTTCATCGAGTTTTTCAACAAGAAGAGATGTCTTTGGACAGAGCCTTGCATTAACTCTTTCATAATCTTTTGAATCATGTCTCCTCTTCTCTACAATATATCCTAAGATGGGACTACCACCATCACTGCGTGGAGGCTTCCAGTCAAGTGTAATGGATGACTTTGTCCTCTCTGTGTACATGAACCTCTCAGGTGCTGTTGGAGGACCTATTAATACAGATAAATTACAATAAGAAAAAATTAAAATACCAGAGAATTTTAAATAATAAGAATGGAGTGGCTCTGGCCTTTTAAAACCTTAGTTTTTACATGCAAAGAATCTGAGTATGATTATGGCTCGTATAAAGTTTCTCATGTATGTGGAGAAAAAAGTAATAAGTAGTGTCTCAGTAGGCACAAGTATTTTGCTATGTAAAGAACTACACTAGCTTCAGAGAACTGATTCAGAAACTTGACTGAAGTAATGAAGCTAAGGTAGATGCCTATCCATGTAGTTGAAAAAAACCCACACTTTCTGTATAGAGGGAAAGACAAAAATATTGTCTAATTAATCTGACATTAATTTTTTTTCTTTTTAAAAACCCGGCAAAATGAGTCATCTTACCTAATGGATCAACTGCAAGAATGGGTCCTATTTCCACAGCTGGACCAGTACCAAATTTGTTCTTGGCACTAACACGGAATTTATATTCTTGGCCTTCAATTAGACCTGTAATATCACATTTAGATCTATCAGTGTCTACAGCCAGTCTCCATGTATGCATTTTGGCATCCTTCCTTTCAACAATGAAGCCTATGATTTCACTGCCACCATCATCTTCAGGATCAGACCAGTTAAGCAAACACATCTTTCTGTTTGTGACCACTGGCTTTAGGTCAAGGACTGGTCCAGGAACATCTGAAAAACGAAATCAAACAAGTAATGTAAAGCCTATGCTGACAAAATAAAAGCTTATTTAATTTGAGAAAAGATTTTTCTTACCAAATACTTCTACTCTGGTTCCTGCTGATTTTGTACCACTGCTATTGGAAGCAGTAATTACATATCTTCCATGGTCTTTTCTCAATGCATTCTTAATGGTTAACTCAGATTTTGTGCCAACATTTTCAATAACAACTCGATCTTTGTCTAACTCCCCCTCATCTATAGCCCATGTAATGGTGGGAGCAGGACGCCCTGTCACAGTAGCAGGAATTTTAATAGTCTGTCCAGCCATGACCTGAATGCCTGCTTTCACAGAAACATCCAGCTCAACAGTGGGAGGCTCTGTGGAAGAAAGAGAAACAGTTCATTGGTTGGAGGAAGGGATTCAAACCTACCTTTTAAGCATCTGGACATATCTTAAAAACAATATGATCGCAATACCTTTAGGCTCTGCAACTGTTGCAGGTTCAGTTTCCCCTGGTGGTCCTTCTCCAGCCGCGTTGAGTGCAGTAACACGGAGCTTATAGTCTGCACCTTCCCTCACCTCTCCAACAGTAAACTGCAGGACCTTAATGGGCTTTGCTGTGCAGCGTGACCACTCATTTACACCCATCAGTTGTTTGTACACATGGTAACCAGTGATATCTCCACCACCATTATACACAGGAGGTTGCCATTCTAGCTCAATGGAAGTTGCACTTGTGTCAGCAATCCTTGGAATTGGGGGACCAGGTGGCACTATAAATAAATAAATAAACAAACAAGTAAGTGTAAATAAAAGTTAAAGGCTATGAATCCTATCTTGTCAACTGTCTGCTATTAGCTTCTGCTAGTCCACTTACTTATTGGGTCTTGTGCAGTTTTTGGATCTGATGGTGGACTAAATTTACCAGGGCCAGCTGCATTTTCAGCACACACTCTGAAGATGTAAGTTAAACCTTCCAAAAGTCCTTCAACTCTTAGTTCTAGAGCATTCACAAGGTTCCTGTTGACCCGAGCCCAATGAGTACTATTGATTTCACGTTTTTCAATCCAGTATCCTATGATAGGGCTGCCATTATCTTTTGGTTCATTCCACTTCACCAGCATACTGTTGCTGGTTACATCTTCCACATCAGGCTTATTAGGTGCATCTGGTGGAGCTGAAAAACAAAAAGGTGGTTTTGCCGTCATTGCTGTCTCTTCAGAGCTTACTCAAAGCTAAGAGAGCACTATGATATAAGAAATTACTAATTTTAATTAATAGTTTTTCTGCTCTCTTAGAACTTTTGATTTCTAAAGGTGATCAGTAAGCAAATTTGCAATGGTTCTCTTTTTTGGTAAGAATACTAGTCTATGAAGCACAAAGAATGTCAGTATTCAGATGTTAAGTGTTTTAAGGGTAAAGCTTTATGACAGTGATCATCATTCTTATGTGTCTACTATTGAAATTAGGGTATTTTTGATAGTTCTCTGTATTTCAATGGTTTAAAATGTGCAATAATTAACACATAGCTCATGTTTCTTCTGGGAAACATCTACATAGATAAAGATGAGTATTCCAATAGTCTGTTAGAGTTTCACACCTTGTTTTCTGAAAAGGTTGTTTTTCAAAATTAAAACTTACAGAAAGGATCTTTAGCTGTCATTGGTTTTGAAACACATGGTGGTCCTGCTCCAACTCTATTTTCAGCAAATACACGGAATAGATACTCTTTTCCTTCAATCAGTTTTGTTACATGGAATTTGCAGTGCCTGAGTGTTGAACTGACAGTGACCCAGCCCATTTCAGCTTTTGTATTGTCTTTCTTTTCCAGTACATAGTTTAGGATTTCACTTCCACCATCATCAAGGGGAGGCTCCCACTTGCAAAGGACAGAATTTTTCCTCAAATCTTCAAATACAAAGTTGACTGGTGGCCCAGGTGTATCTGTTAGTAAACCAAGAAAAATGATGAGTACTCAACTTGTGCACTTCTTACCTAATACTCTGAACAACTAGATGTTTTGAGGACATTCTTTACATACCCAACACATTGACTTCACAGGAGGCTTTTGCAACTCCATGATCATTTTCTACTTTAATTGTAAATGTGCCGTGGTCTGCTCTAATGGAGTCACGAACTGATAGTATGGACTCTCCTTCCTTGTGGTTATCAACACTCATACGTTCTGGCAGTGAAAGCTGGAAAGGTTTCTCTTCTTCCGCTTCACCCTTCTTCTTTTTAGGTACTGTTACTCTCTTTTTGATATCCTCTGGTCTGACAACTTCATCATTCCTCAGCCAGGTAATAGATGGATAGGGTGACCCTGAAATATGTGCCTCAAGTATGATCTCATCACCTCTCTTCACCTCAAGGCCAGACTGTAGGTTTGCAGCAAGGAAGACTTTTGGAGCCTCTGTAATAACAAAAAATGAAAAATGAAGTAGAATCTTTCAATATGTCTGAGGATATATGGCAATTAATACAAATGATCTAATGAACAATTCATACCAATAGGATCCACAGCTTTCACAAAAGGAGTAATCCGAGAAGGCTCACTGATGCCAGCAGCGTTCTCAGCACGTGCACGGAACTGATACTCCTTTCCTTCCTCAAGGCCTTTCACCGTGTAAGTTAGCAAGGGTACCAGATAGTCATTGCATCTCTCCCACCTCTCTTTGCCCTTAGCAAGCTTCTCTATTATATAGCCCATAATCTTGCTTCCCCCATCAAACAGGGGTGGTTTCCATGTAAGAGTTACTGATTTTGATGTTGGATTATGGACTTCAAGGTCGACAGGTGGATCTGGGGGCTCTGTGAAAGAGATCAAAATAGGGATCATATGAGAAAAGAGAGTATGAAGATTTTACTTAAAATTCAATTTTTTAGATTATTTAATAGAAAGAAAAACTTACGTTTTGGGTCTTCTGCAATGATTGGGTTTCTTAGTTCAAGATAATCACCCCCTCCAATCTTATTGACAGCTTTAACACGGAAGTAATATTCACAGTTTGGTATAAGATCTTTGACTTGCCATGAAAGCTTATTTTCACCAGACATGACTGGGATGTATGTTTTACGACCAGCTTCCCTGCGTTCCAGAACGTAGTGCAAAATAGGAGTACCACCATCAAAGTCTGGAGGCTCCCAGGATACCTTGCAAGAATTCTTAGTTACTTCGCTTGCCTTGATGTCTTTACACTGTCCAGGTGGACCTGTTTTAAATAAGAATGAAACAATTAGTTAATTAAATAGATGAGAAAGTGTATTCTTATAAATATGAAATTATATTTCATTGCTTTGCTTTGCAGAAAGCAAAGAACACAAATGTGGACTACAAAGCATCTACATGAATTTCTGTTCCCAAAGATGAAATATAGTCCGAATTCTTAAATAATTTTTATATTTATATGCTAACTTTTCAAAATAACTGGGCTTTGAGCAGCCACTGAATAGTCAGAGCAACTTGAGGTACAGTGTTTTTTCAGGGGACTTCATAACATCAATCTACATGTGTCTGAGTGGAAGTGATTTCTCTGCCTGGCAGAAACCGTATCTTTCTAGCCCTGTCTTCTGTCAGCTGCAGGGCCCAAGTGAAGATGAGCATATTTCTCAGAATGGAAGAAGATAGTTACCTATGACTTTGACATTGACTGAGCCAGTTGTTGATGCCAGCTTGTTCTCCAGTGTGATAGTATAAACACCAGCATCAGCATGAACACTGTCTATCACTTCAAGCAATGCAGAGCTGTAGTCACTCTTCATTGTTGTTCTGTCACCAACTTTCAACTCCTTGCCATCTTTGTGCCATGTTATAGTTGGGGATGGAACAGCTCTGAAGGGTATAGGGATACTTAGCTTCTGTCCTTTAACAACAACAATGTCCCGAGTTTGCAGATCAATGGTTGGATTACCTGTAAAGGAAAGCATAATGTTACCAGAAAGTTGCCGAACATAATTCTGTTTTTCAGTTATGCAGATCTGACAAAAAAAAAAAAAGAAAAAAAGAATTAATTCTTACAGTCTGGGTCCTTGGCAACAACTTTTTCTGAGATGTCTGATGGCTCACTAGCTCCAACAGCATTGACAGCTCTGACTCTCAGCACATATTCTTTGTCTGGAACAACTCCCTCGTCCACTTTACATTTTAGATCTTTAATTGGACGAGAATTGATTCGCATCCATTTTTCTGTTCCTGCTTCACACATCTCAACATTGTATCCAATAATAGGACTTCCACCATTCTTCTCAGGAGGTTTCCAAGCAATGCAAATGTGCTTTCGGCCTGCATCTGTGACATGTAAATCCTGAGGAGGTGAAGGAGGGCCTGCAGAAATGGAAAGGTAAGGTGTGATTTTCCTCCCAGAACAGTACACTGCTTCTAGAATTCATATACTGTATTATTCTACTTACTTGTTGGATCTTCAATATGAATGAGGTCAGTTGGTTCACTGGGATGACCACATCCAGCTTCATTTTCTGCACGGACCTGGAACTGTACATCTGTTCCTTCAATGACATCTGTCACTCTGAAATTGCAATCTGGACCAGCTGTCTTCCCAGCTTTTACCCAGCGAGTAGCCAGCTTTTCTTTCTTTTCAATAACATATCTGAAGAGATTGAGGAAAAATACTATGAGGCACTTGAAATAAGAACACTTCAGACTTCTTCAAGAAAATAGATTAAAAGAGATCAGACTAGTTTAGACAGTGGAAAAGTAAAGAGAATAATGGATAATAGATTCAATTAACTTTTCTTCACACTTTAGCCACCTAGACCTAGTGGGTCTCAGCTCCTCATAGGGCTGACATCACTGAAAGACCCAGGTTTGACTGTCAATTCTTGAAATTTGTTCTGTGTTTTAGAACTGAAATGAACTGTGTTCTCAGGTTGTAGAGAGCTGCAGAGGCAAATGAACCTCCAAGCTATACTTGTATCTTTGCCAGTTTGGATGTCAGTGGTCAGTCCATTGAGAATATTTGAGGATACTATTACTTGGCTGTCAAAATTCCGCTTAGGATGGGCTATGGCAAAGTCATGCAAATTGAGTGACTTCTTTTCCTTTAGGCAGATCTCTGTAGTTGTTTGTTGGTTTAAGATGTGCTTTTTGTGACTGGGAAGGAGGAAAACAGTTTGTTTGAAAAGTGTTATAAAGAAAAAAAGATCTGAAAAGACTCATTTTAGCTGAGTGTATACAGCTGGAATGACAAACAAAGGCAGAAGGAAAATACAAGCATACTATGTGCTAGATGATTTTAAGTGGCTATTATTCTGCAAGAACTGGAGACTATGGTCACCTTATTTTTTTTTCACAGCTACTAATTATTATATGCTGTTTTGAGGATGTTGACTCATATTCCCTGTTCAGGCACATTAGGAATTTTATTTGCATAATTACTACATTTTAAAATGAAGCCCTTCATTGCTTTGACCACATGGCTTCTCTTAAATCCATTCACATATTTTTAATATAAAATGTTTCAATGTAAAATTTAAATATTTTGAGAAAAACATCTTCACTTGTTAAAAGATGTTTATCTACAGAAGCCTACAAAAACTTAAAATGACCTTACCTTTGAATTGGTCTGCCACCATCATTCTTAGGTGGTTCCCATTTCAAATCAACATGGCCTTTTTTCACTTCAACTATTGTAAGGGCATATGGAGGCCCAGGGGTTGCTAAGGTAAAAAAATAAAAAAAGGCACATATTAGAAGACTATGAATTCATGACGTGTGAGCTACTGATCACTCACTAAGCAAATCAAAACTTACTGAAAGTATCTTTAGCAAGGACTGAGTCTTCAATTTCACAGTAGTCACTCTGTCCAATGGCATTTTCAGCAGCCACACGGAACACATAGAGTGAGCCTTCAGTCAGTGGGCTAACTGTGTACTTGGTGTCCTTCACTGTCGTATCCACTGTCTGCCAGCCCTTCCGCCTTACATCTCTTTTCTCAACAATGTAGTTGGTAATTGGGGAACCCCCATCCTTTTCTGGTACTGTCCATTTAAGATCTGCTGTATTTTTTGTAATATTAATAACTTCAAGCCATCGGGGTGGTGAAGGAGGATCTGCAAAATAGGAAAAGAAAAAGTAAACCAGAATGTTGCAATTCCCACAAAATATCTTGGAAGACGGGGAATACACCAAAACTATTAAAACTTTGTATTTCCTGAACTGAAGCAGGGGAGATTTTAGTATTTCATAAGCCTTCCAAGAGTTCATTTAGTACCTACAAAGACAGACAGACAAGGGGCTTTTAAAAAGTCAGAGACTGTATTTACAGTAGCAGCACGTTCTGAAACAGTACTCACAGAGCCTCTCCTTGCACAGCACAGGGTCACTGGGCTCACTGGGCTCACTCTCGCCAGCCTTGTTCACAGCTCTCACACGGAATGAATATTCTTGTTTCTCCATAAGATCTTTAAGGAAGTGTTCAGTTGTTGGAACTCCTTCAGCCACTCTCACCCATTCGTCTGTTCCAGTCTTTAACAGCTCAATGACGTAAGATTCAATTTTTGCCCCTCCATCATGTTCTGGCTTTGTCCAGTTCAGGGTAAGGAATGTCTTGCCAATGTCTTTCACAGTTGGCTTTCCAGGAGGCCATGGTGGATCTAGACAAGAGTCCAGTATTAATTATGTCATTGATAACAATTTTTTAAATGTTATTGTTGCTAAATTAAACCATTAAAAATGTGTTTACTGTACCGATTGGATCTTTCACTAAGATTGGCTCTGTTTCCCGGCTTGGTTTTCCAGGTCCTGCAAGATTCTCTGCCAAGACACGGAACTTATACTTCTTCTTATTTGTAAGACCTTTAACTCTGGAAATAAAAATTAAATTTGATTAAACCAAACCTAGGCATTAATTAATTTCTAAAACATCATTCTCTCCACTGTTTATACCACACATAACTTGGAAAATCTGAAAATACCCAAATTATAGCTAATGATGTCAACACATTGTCAACCCTAAAATGGTTGAATGAATGTTTTGAGAACCATCTTGGATTTTTGCATGTTCCATGGTTTTTAGTTAATGAGAGTATCAGGAACAAAAAAAACCTAAGGATTTTGGTAAATTGATACTTGGGATGACCATGTCTCTGCCATGTTAGAATATCTTACGGGATTATTAAGCACAGGAATTATCAAGCATAACATTTAAAAGAAAAAAAATTCTTCTGTAGAGATACCCCTCATTAAAACTAATTTAAAAAGTAAGCTACCAGAGGTAGTTGGATCAAAACTTATGGAAACTAGGAAAAAATAAAAACAAAGTAAAACTTATTTTAAAAGCTACTGTTAAATTTTTATGTCTCTGTGATCAATTTCACCCTAAAGTGACTATAGTCTTACTTGAATGTTGTATCTTTGACTGGCATTTTGTTGCATTTTATCCATTTATCCTGCTCTGGATCATATCTTTCAACCCAGTAGCCAGTTATGGGGCTGCCACCATCTTCATCTGGTTCATTCCATGTTAAAGTGACTGAATCTTTAGTGACCTCTATGGGCTTGAGACCTGTTGGAGGGCCTGGCGGATCTGTATAAATTAATTTAAAAAAAAACAAACAAAACCCAAAACCATCAGCCAGAGTTTTTTTTTTCCTTCCTGTTAAAATAGTGTAATAATTTATCATTAACTTAATTAACTAACCAAATGAATATTTGGCAATGATGGGGCTACACTGTGCTGGCTCCCCAACACCATACATGTTTTCAGCACTGACTCGAAACACATATTCTTTATGAGGAGTTAAATTGGTAGCTCTGAATTTTGTATCTTTAATAGTTGACGACAACTTGTCCCATATTTCGCTGTCTGTAGCTCTTTTCTCAAGGACGTAGTTGGTAATTTTAGAACCCCCATCATCTCGTGGAGGATTCCAGGTTAGAAGGCAGGATTCGTTTGTGATTTCTGTTACATCAAATGCAGCTGGTGGACCAGGTTTATCTGTAGAGGACAAGACGTGAACGTTAATTTTCTGCTTGCATACCTTGGTACATTACTAATGATTTGTATAAATAACATAAAGTACATGCATACCGAGAACATTGACTTCAACAACAGCAGTAGCCCGTCCACTGGAATTTACAGCTTCTATGATATAGGTTCCACTGTCACTCCTCTTGCTGTCTGTAATAGTGACTGTAGAATGATTAGGCTGGCTTTCAATGGTGATTCTGTTGTCAGGTCTCAAAATTTTGTCAGCCTTGGTCCAAGTAACCTGGGGCTCAGGCTTTCCAGTTACTTTAGCTGGCAGCTCAATTTTAGTTCCAGCTTTCACAGTAAGTCCAGCAAGAAGCTTCACATCTAAGAAAATTTCTGGACCCTCTGATTTAGGAGAGAATGAAAATGTTGTTAGAGAAACAGTATTTCAGAGACTGGTAAAAATAAAGCAGCTATAGCAATTTAGCAAGTGAAGTCGTTACCTTTTGCATCAATGGCCTGAATATCATCAGTTGGCTTACTTGGCCTACTTGCTCCCATTCTGTTCAAAGCCTTAACCCGATAAGCATACCACTCTCCTTCCTGGAGCTTTGTTACTTCCATTCTGTAAAAAAAAAAAAAACAAAAAAAATTTAAAACATTTAGAGTGGTGATGATGGCACAATTAGTTAAGAGGATTTATCTACTGGGTCGATTTACTTACTTTGTTTCAATAACAGGCTCCCCACATATCTCCCATTTGTCTGTGCCACGTTGGGATTTTTCTACCAGATAACCCTTAATGCGTGCACCACCATCATATTTGGGAGGCTCCCATGTTAGGAAGATTCCTTTGGATGTTGGATTTCTCCATTTAACATTTTCTGGTGGGTCAGGTACCGCTATTAAAAATTAAAAACATATGGGATCTTAGAAATCAGTCTAAGGAAGATATATTATTTTTATATCTTACTTTGAAGAAAATCAGAAAAATTTCAAATATGCTTACTTGCAGGCACTGACATATTTACAGGTTCATCAATATAAGCAGGCTCTCCAGGGCCACATTTATTGCATGCAAAAACTCTAAATAAATATTCTTTCCCTTGGACGAGGTCAGGTACAGTGAATTCTTGGTCAACAATATGATCCATAACCTAAAGAGAAGAAAGGTTCCAATGTGTTTTTAAAATTCATTTCCAAAGAGTGATTAAAAAAATAAGACAAAAAAACTCAGTAGCACATGTGAAAACAATATAGAAATTCAAATGAGAAAGAATGAACTTACTTTGCTCCACGTTTTCCGGCTCACTTCACGTTTTTCAATTATATAGCCAGTGACTGGACTTCCACCATCATCTTCTGGAGGTTCCCATGCAAGCTGCACTGTACTCTTGAGTACTTCTAAAACATTGAGCTCTCTCGGTGCACTTGGACAAGCTAGAAGTCACAAAAATTGTATTGTTTTGTAATTAGTGTTTGATGGATGATGTCTATGTAATGTATCTACCAGAAGACTTAGTCTTGTTAAGTCATTCCTCTTTAAACAGCAAAGTTACATATTGAAAACTAGAAAAGAGGGTTTTTTGAGGAGGGATTTTTAGTTTTTAGTTATATTTTAATATATCTGGTTGGATGATTGAATCTGGTGTAAGATTATACATTATTAACCTAATTAGATTTTAAGACAAATGCGGAATGTTACTGCTAAAATACATACATGTCCACTTACCAATGACATTAACATTAATTTCTCCTGTAACAGATGACACAGGGTTTTCTAATGTCAAGAAATAAAGTCCCTTGTCTGGGCGCTCACTCGGAGTAATTACAAGTTCTGCAAAGGAGGCAGTGGTCTTCATTTTTACACGATCACCCTCTTCTAAGACTTGGTCGCCAAAATACCATGTGGCAGTTGGCACAGGGTACCCAGTGATGGGAACATGGATCTTGATTGGCTCTGGTACAATAACTTCCAGCCCATCCTTAAATGCACTTAGGTCCATTGTAGGTTCAACTGAAAAAAAATGGAAAGAGGATTCAATAAATTATCATGAGATGTTTCTTTTTTAGGGATCTTCTCTGCCTTTGTTTCCTTCTGTTACCTCTCACTTTCCACAAAGGTAGGTCAGGAGACAAAAGGTCATGCCTTGCTCCTCAGGCAACCTAACAGGCCTCTATCTCATAGTGCAGATAATTCTCTGCAAAATTTATAATGGAGAAGAAATAGCTCATGATCTCAAATGCCTAAAGTGTACCAGTTATCTGGTGAAAAATACACACATTACCCACAAGATGCACTTTAATTGTGTGCCTTTTCTGATTAATTGATTGAACAAAATGGCATGTGACTTACCAAAAGCATCATCTGCAGTTAATGGCCCAATAGCCTCTGCTGGGTCAGACACACCAGCTGCATTTTCTGCTGAGACTCTGTAGTAATAACTGGATCCTTGTTTCAATCCAGTTACCTAAAAACACACAAACAATCATTTACTACCTCATATTAAAAATTATCCGGACATTTTACCTGTTGATGAAGAGAACATTGTACCTTAAAAGTAAGAGCAGGTACTAGTTTTGGGTTACAACGAATCCACTTGTCTGTTCCTTCCTCTTGCCTTTCAATAATATAGCCTAAGATTGGACTTCCTCCATCTTCGAGAGGGGGTTCCCATGTGAGCTGAACTGATGACTTAGTTTGATCTGAATGCTCAAGGTTAATGGGAGGACTTGGTCTCTCTGAAAAAAAAATATTGAAACAAATAGATTTATGCAGCTGATAAAGTACCATGGTTCTGCAAATTAGGTGTTTCTATCCTACAGTACAGTTTTTAAAGCCTTTGCATAGCTTTTTCTGAACTGATATTTTTAAATTGAGGTTGCATCTGCATCCTAACTTCAGAGAAAAAAAATATCTGCAGTTCTTACTAAACCAAGTGGTAGCAAGGTATTCCTGCTATGTTTGAAGGACAAAGGTAGGAAATAGGGAAAATATAACTGTACACAGTATTTGCAGCACACATGTTTGTCAGTTGAACTTTCCTGCACACAAGGCATCCAAAATGCTCCTGTCTCATAATGCAATCATAATCATACATACTTTGCATACTCACCAATTGGATCCATGATTTTCACTGCACGCGTAGCAGGACTTGGTTTGCCAACTCCAACCATGTTTTGAGCTCTTACTCTGAAGAAGTACTCTTCATTTTCCACAACATCAGTCAGGACAGCTGACAGTTCATCAGCTCCTGTGGTCATAGTTGGCTCCCATCTGATGGTAGCTCTGTTACGCAGTTCAATAATGTAGCCAGTAATCGGGGATCCTCCATCGTCCTCAGGTGGTTCCCAGCTAAGTGTGGCTCCAAACCTGTTCACATCACTAACTTCTACATTTTGAGGAGGACCAGGAACATCTGCATTTTATTTTAGAAGGAAAAAGGAAAAAGAAGACATGTAGGTTTTTCCTATTGTTAGAATTTGTACTGCTTTTTCTACACAACAATAAAACACTGAGTTTTTTGTAACTTCTGCTCACCAAATTTGCTCTTAGCTTCCACAGGTGTGTCTGTTTCCACTGGCTCACCAGTGCCCACTCTGTTGCGTGCACTGACACGGAAGAGGTACTCAACTCCCCCTTTCTGAAGTCCAGTAACAGTGTATTCACAATTTTCAGCACGATCTGTGGCCACAATCCAGGTTTTACGCTTGATATCACGTCTTTCAACGACGTAGCCTATGATTTTACTTCCACCATCACTTTCTGGTTCTTGCCACGCGAGACCAACTTCACCATCATAAGTTTCAGTGACTTCCAAGTTTCTCACTGGACCTGGAACATCTGTTAAAGATATGACAATACTTCAGGGCATTGAATCGATTTTCTTCCCTCTGGCTAGAGAAGAGGAGTTTGAGGGGAGACCTCAATATGATCTACAGCTTTCCCATGAGGGGAAGCAGAGGGTTTCTCCCTCAATAAAGGCTTTTTACTCTGTGGAATAATGGTAAGCAAGGTTTTAATAATACAAGTACTTACCAATGACCTCTACATTGATGAATGCTTCTGCCTGGCCATGTTTGTTTCGAAGCACAATCCTGTACCTTCCCTTATCTGATTTCTTTGCTTCATAAATTTTGAAGGTAGTGCAGTCAGTTGTTGTATCAACAGTTGTTGTGGGCAGACTTTCTCCTGCTTTAAACCATTCAGCTTCTGCTCTTGGGTAGGCATCATATGGGACAGTCATAGTTAAAGGTTTCCCAACATCAACCACAAGGTTTTGATCACCAGTCTTGATTTTAGGTGCAGCTAAGAAAGATGAATGTGAAATGTTCAGTACTTGCATATATATATGTACAAAAATTGAGGTACTTGTGCAGTCAGTAAAGAAGCTAACACAGAAAAGTAAAAGGAGCTAACACAGAAAAGTAAAAGGAGTGTAAACTCTAAGGAAATCCTTCATATACTTGTAGAACAACTCCAGAGAAAGAAATACAGGCTGGTTGGAATCTACTGTGTCCTCCTATAAAATCAGGAAAGAAGGAGTTGCTTTTTGAGAACTAATTTAACTATTCTGTAAAATAGACAAATTAGGAATTATATATCTAATATGACTTAAATGAGTAGGCCAAATAATTTTCATTGTTTTTAGTGACTTAATTAAAAGCTTTAAGTTTCTTTAATCTTAAATCTTGCTCTTTGGCAAATACACATCGAAAAGCGATGGGTTTTCCTCAACAGCTGGATCAGCATCGTATAACAAAAAAGGTTTGTTGCTTAAATTCATATTCACATAGTTTAACAGACATGTTAAGCAATCCTCAAATAGTTTAACATTTTTCTCAGGCTGACTGTGTATTCATTTTAGTTCAACTCCTTGAAAGAGCAAGAATCAATTTAGTTAGAAACTAAGTTCACGAATCGAAGATTTTATAAAAGGAGCACAAAACAAGCAACTTACCAGCTAATTCAAGTTTAGCTCTAGCTTCCTTGTCTTTGGCGATAAATCTGTATTCCCCTTGGTCACGGGGCTTTATGTCACACACCTGCAGCCTGTGGACCTTTCCTTCACTCATCATCTGATGTTTGTCACCTTGGATGATAATCATGTTGTTTCTCAACCACTTGACCTCCACACCATCTTTGTTCAATTCAGCCATGAAGATGACATCTGCACCAGGAGCTTCATAAATATCTTGTGGTGGTCGAATAATCTCAACAGGGATTTCTGAAATAAATGTTGATTCATTCAGTATTATTTTTTAATTGTTTCTACTATTATCAAATAATGTTGAAATAAATCCCATCCAATTTTACACATACCTTCAACAAAAAGTCTTGCCCTAGATCTCCTGTCATCCACTCCACAGGAATATTCACACTCATCATCTAGTCTACAGTCTTTTATGATTAACCTGTGCAGATTTCCATCCTTTTCAAACTGGTATCTTTATGGAGGAGAAAAATAGGCAGTATTTTAGTTTCTAGACAAAGCCATAAAGTAAAACAAGCATGTTTAGCACATTCAGAAGCATAATAAAATGTACATACTTTTTGCCTTCTTTGATTTCTCTTCCATTTCTGTACCATTTTACACTGACTTTCTCTTTGGAAAGCTGGCATGTAAAGACAGCATCATCAAATTCAGTGACAGTCTGGTCCTGAAGATGTTCAGTGAAGTCTGCTGGTGCTTCTGTGATGAGAAGCTCTGCAACTGATTTGTCTTGTCCAGCAGTAACAGTGTATTCGCCTTCATCTACAAACCCACAGTCTTTAATGATCAATGAGTGCTTGAATTTATCAATTTTGTACAAAACACGCCTGTCAAATGTGATCTCCTCTCCATTCTTTGTCCATTTGAGAGTTGCATTAAGGCGATTGACTTTGCACCAGAATGTGACAGTTTTCTTTTCCATGGTCTCAATGTCTTCAAGGGGCTCAACAATTCTGAGATCCTCCTCTGTTATGGAAAAAAAGCAAACATTTTTACAACCTCATATAAAATGGAATGTAAATGATGAAACAATTTTAATGTAGTGCAAGTTATTTACCTAATACTTTTAAGGCAGCAGAGCTTTTAACGTGTTCACCTCTCTGGTTTGTCAGTGAGATGGTGTAGGTAGCTTCATCTTTCAACTCTGCATCTCTGATTCTGAGAGTGTAGACTACACCCTTCTGAACAATAATGTACTTTGCACTATCAAATATTGCCTCGTCATTTTTGTACCACTTCTCTTTGGCACCTTCTTTATTGACTTCACAGTTGAAGATAATTTCTTGACACTCAGTAACTTCTTGGTCCTTAAGAGGAGTTATAATCTTGAGTTTTTCTGAAATTGAGAAAATAGAAGAAATGGGACATCATGTAGTATAAAGAAAGCAACAAAACAACCTACACATTGATGAATTAAAACTTACCAATCACTGCTAAGTGTGCTGTAGCTTTAGCTTCACCAACCATGACAGTATACATTCCTGTATCTCCTAGAACAGATTCTTTAATCACAAGTGTTCTCTTTTTGCCATCTGAAATGATGTCATACTTATCACCAGGCTCCAGGACTGTGTCACCCCTTAGCCACTGTACTGTAATGGCTTCTTTGGATACTGAACAGACAAATTCAGCTTTTTCTCCTTCAAGCACCTCAAGGTTTTGTGGTCTGGTAAGAAATTCTGCTGCAAGTTCTGAAAGAAAACATTTTTGTAGATATATATATATTATTTTTTACTTGTGGATGCAATAAACCAAGTTGTATATTATTACTGATTTTCAAATGTTTTAATTTTTTTTCCAGGATACAAGCCCACCAAAGAAGTACTCTTACCATGTACAGTAAGTTTTCCTGTTGTACTAGAGCTTGGGAGCTTGCAAGTATATTTGGCAGCATCTTCAGGATGAGCATTATGTATAACAAGAATTCTCTTTCTACCATCAGAAATGTGTTCAAATCTACCACCATCAGGCACCTCTTCATCTCCTTTAAGCCAAGTAACTTCAGCATTAGGCTTCGAAACTTCACAGATCAATTTTACAGTGTCATTTTCATTTACTTCAAGATCAGGAAGGTTTTTTGTGAAAACAGCCTCTTCCTCTGCAAAAAGAATTTCAAAAGATGATTAAAGCCAGCCATAAAAAAACCCCACTCTCTCATCTTTATTGTTCACATATTAGATTCTAAAACACTGTGTTTACCTATCACTGTAAGTAGGCCAGAAGTTCGAGCTGTTTTTGCTTCACAGGAATATTCAGCTTCATCATCAAAGACACATTTATTGATGACAAGAATGTGTTCTGCACCTTTGGAAATTATGTCATACTTTTTGCCTTTTCTAATTTCCATGCCATCCTTAAACCACTTCACCTGTGCCAGAACAAATTAACATGGTTTAAACACACTCATCATAGATTTCAGTGTGTTCTTTCATAGCAATATATCAAAGTTTTCCGCTCTAGGTGAAGGAGTTACTGAGATTAAAAAGTTTCACTACAGACCTTGACATTTGGACGAGAAATTTCACATTCAAACCGAGCAGATTCTTTTTCTTTAACCTCAAGGTCAGTTAGGGGTTTCAGGAAGTCGACACGAATAGCTGTAAGAGAATAGAAAATTTTTAGTAGAGGGGAGTTATGCTAGAGAAGTAAAAAATTGCCAATGTTGATACTACTGCCAGTCATAGACACTTGTACATTGCCTTTACACCACCCAGATATTTTGTAGAAAACTGTGAATTACTCACGCTCCACATTGAGGAAACATGATGTCTTAAAGTCCTTAGCATCACAGGCATATGTTTTTGCATCGTCCAGTGTGCAGCCACGGATGATGAGTTTTCTGACTCTGCCTTCAGAAATGATATCATACTTCTTTGATTTGTGAATTTCTTCGCCATTTTTGAACCATTTAACTTTTGCATTTTCCCTGGAGACTTCACATTCCAGTACTGCAGTGGCTTCCTCTTCAACAGTCTGGTCCTCAAGTGGTTTAGTAAATTCAACTGGGGGTTCTAAATGAAACAGATACATTTTTGGTAGAAAAGATATAAACTACAGGCAGCCTTCTGCTTGCATAGAACTATCCTATGCTGTTTATTAATTTTCCTTGACAAAAAGACTCTTAGATGTCCCTATTGAAGGTTTCTTAAAACATTTTTTATTTTTAATACACAGACATTTTCTGTTAATTCAGGTTAATTTCCTCATTTTCAGCCTACTGTAAGATGAGATCGAATGATATCCTTGTCCACGGGGTTTTTAATTAAAAATCATCACAAAGCCTTGCAACTCAATTTCTTTAGCTGAACCATACCCATGTAATCTCAGAGACTCTAAACTTATACAGCGAGCTTAGAGAATGCTTAGGGTTTTTTTTTTTTCAGTTTTTCCTTGAATTACTGGATCAGTGCATGCAGTTCTTTTCCTTCTGAAATATAACACAGCCTGCAAGCAGCACAAGTGAGTGTACAGCCAATGTTATCTTGTCCCTTGACTGATGGAGCAGGTACACTCTGACAGGTTTCTGGATATTCAAAAGAACAGAAAAAGCCACTGGGAGGTAGGTATGGTATTTGTGGATCCTCTTGAGGCCAATTGAATGTACAAGACTGCAGCAAAGCCCTGGAAGTCCTCATGAACTGGTTTATCTCCCAGATTTGACCCATTTCCAGTGTTTTCCCTTGTTCAGCTCTTCTGTGAAGAGATTTTATGTAGGGTGGTTTTTTAATCAGGGGAGTTATCTACCAGTTGAATATTGTATATATGATACCACTCTTTGATAAAATAATGTATATTTATCAAGGTTTCCTATTCCAGGATGAATCAGGAATGGAACACTAATGTTGATTATGGTTTAACTAAAATGACTGACTTACCTTTCACAAAAAGATTTGCTTGAGTTCTGAAATCTTTTGCTGTCAGTGATACCTCTCCTGCATCTGTTAACTTGACGTCTCTGAGAATAAGTGTGTGAACTCTCCCTTCAGCACGAGTCACAACCTTACAAAATACATAAAAACCCCACTGTGAACATCTACAACAAGTATTTAAGAAATATTTCATGAAATAGAATGCTATATATGATTTGTGGAGTTCAGTTGTCCACTTTCATGTGAAATTTTGACAACTTCCTTTTGTATATACTAAATATAACTCAATCCTCAAAATTTTGAGGATTTTGGGACTGACTTGAGATGATGTCTATTTTGAACAGGTATTAATAAATACAAAAAATAAGCAAATTTATGGGAAAGGTTGGCATTACTGCTGGCTACATGTAAAGGAAAAACTTTTTCAACTACAAAGAGGTTTGGCACTCCCCACATACACTTCTCTGGAAATGCCAATTTGTCTATTTTTTATTAAAATTTGGTAAAAATTTCTGCCTAAAATACTAGTTTCTGTGATTAACTATTGCAGAAACTACTTTGCAATCACCGTAAACAAAAAAATCACTTCAATGAATAAAGGTTATAAATGTTCAGCTGAATGCCAGCCACAGAGGTAATAAAATAATTTGAATTAGCAAACAGCTAAAATGAAACTTGTAAAATTAGTTTGATTTTTAAAGACAGTTGTAAACGTATTTCAAGAGGCTATTTTGAATGGGTAGAAAGTGATACATTGAGTAAATATATGGTTTACTCTCAATTTCATCCCGATAAAGTTTCAACTGTTCAAGTGACACTTCTGACTATATATGTAAACTACATGAAATCTGATTTTTTTAAATGTAGTTAAAATGATAGCTCAGAAAGAAAAGACCAAAATAATGTTCCATTATACAGAATTATACCAAACATATAATATTTTTCTTGCCAGGCAGTTTTAACTATCAATCCACTGCACTGATCAATAGTTTTTCACATTTTTATTCTGAAACTCAGAAGTAATTATCTTGATTTATTTCATGATTCATCTGCTGAGTTTCAACTTTGTTTATCTGTCCTTAAATAGGGTCCTTTGTCATAATGATCTGTTTTGACATTGCTACATTATTTTTTTAAATTAATATTTATTTATGCAAATTTCTTAAAGCTCAGAAAGATCTAGCAAAACCTGAAAAAAAATGTTAAAATTGTATCTAAAAGAAATAGCAATCTGTACCAAAGTATTATTAGCAGCATTATTACAGGTTCTGAAACTTTGTTAGATCATGCAATGCCTTGAAAGTTTACTTTGTCTTAAGTTTCCAACTTTTATTTGAATTTGCATTACATTTTTAGGCCTAGTATGCAAAAAAAAAGTCGTGCAACCAGTAATATCTATTTCCATTTCTTAATCTAATAATTTATGTTTCTTTATTTATTTCCCCTATCATTAACTTTAAACATTAAATTGACTGCATTCCAGGCTGCTCAGATCTCAGAGTTAAGAGCCAGCACTTGATGAAGGGTTAAAAATAGCTAGTGAGAAGTGCTTGACAAGCAAATCTGCCCAGAGAGTTATCTGGAGAGCCAGAACAAATGCCTGAAATGGAATTTGAATCCTCTTAATCCCCTTATATGTTGAATTGGACTGCAACTCAGCATTCAGTAGAAAAAAAGGCTTTTCCTGATAGCACCTTTCAAAATCTTCTCACTGTAACCACAGGTAACCTGAGCAAAAATTATTCAGTATCCTTGTGGCTGAGTCTCCAACAGAATCAGGTACAAAATCACTGTTGTAATGATTGATATCTTGGAACCTTTGTTTCCCTTTGTATCATAAATAATTGTAGCATTCCAGAATACTGGAATTTCTGGGAAAAACTGTTGTATCTGATTTAAGGACAATTTAGCATTTGAGACAGCGGTACTAAAATACTGCTGTGCCTTAGTACTTCAGCTGGGAAAGAATAAATAAGAAACAAAGCAGGGGAAGAGACTTGAAAGACAAGAAGGAGGAGGAAACATGAGAAAAAGTAAAGTTTAGTTTTTTTACCTGATCACTGGGCTCCAGTTTCTTTCCTTTCAGGAACCATTCTACTGGGATTCCCTCATAAGAGAGTTCGCAATCGAAGGTTGCTGATTCCCCAGCTGTCACTGTTACATCCTTGAGGGGTCTCAGCAAGCCAATTACTCGAGCTTGGTAAGGAGAAGACATAATTTTTAGATTAGTCACTTCTACCCAAGAGAGAGCTGCTGCCCTTACGTACTAATCTCCATGGTGTCTTCCCTCAAGAGAGCCAGACATCGCAATGCTGCTCTTTAAATTCCCTAAATAGAAGAGGCCACCCTAGGTTCTTAGGGGAGGGCTGGTCACCTACAATTTCCTATTTGCAGAGCGTGTTTCTTTAAATTGAACAAGGTCAGCAGGAAAGTTGCTCTGCATCTGTCTCCTTGCCAAGCCTTGCATGCCTGTTGCTAGATAAGGCATGTGTTTCCAAAATAGCGAGGGCTAGGATTGGAGTAGGAAACAAGTGGTCTTCAACCATGTAGTCTGTCCCTGTCCATCAAGCTCTTAACCCTATCCCCAGATGTCACTGTTATCCTATCCTTTCCAGCTAACGTGACACTTCGATGCAGCACAGCCTTTGCTTGCAATATTTGATTTCATAACAGCATATATGATGCCAGACCATCAAGCAACCTTCAAGGCCATCTCCTGAATTTTATTTTTCCTATGTGAATAAATTATATGTAAGTTTAAAAACACATAGGATATTCCTTAACAAAAAAAATTAGGACAACCTGAGTAGCTAATCCCTTAGTTGCTGTTATGGAAAGGATTGCTGTGGATTCAATACAGTATAGAGATTTGCCACCCATTCCAAAGAGGCAGTAAGTACCATGTTTTCACTTAATTAATCAATTAATTACAGTTTAAAAGACACTCACGTTTCACTCGAAGGTGAGCACCAGACTTGGCATTTGCTGCTTGAAAATCTACTCCACCAGCTTGATCTAAGCGTACATTGTACAGTGTAAGGAAGTGCTTTTTTCCTTCCTCCTTGATTTCACATTCCTGCAAAAACAGAATTGAAATAGTTTTTTCTTTTTAGTATCTTTTTTGTACTACTCACCAAAAGAGCCCCTCCTCCTTATACCATGAATCTGTTTTTTTCTACTCCATTCACAACTCTTGGGCCCATGTGAAATATACCCTATAAACACTCACTCATAGGTCTTTCCTTTCAAACTCTGTTCTTAATACAGTTGGAAATAAAGGGGAAGAGGCAACATTTCTTAGCTGACTGAATAGCCAATATAGTAATATATATGTAAACTAGATAGAGATCTAGGTCCCCCACAGGAGCTAGAAATTGCTAAGCTTGTGCTGTGATCTTTCTTGAGAAGACCTTTCATTCTTTTATTGAGATGGTGATTTTCATGACAATTCCAATCTTTCTGTATTATTCACATTTATGCCATTACATAGAAGCCAGATTATTTCCAACTGTGATTGTATTTTTTCTTTATTTTCCAGATCTTTCCAACAAGGAGTTTATAATATTTGATTAAGCTCTATACCATTTTACTCCAACTTTAGCTGTCACAGAAATGCCAAAGAGTTTGGAAACGTGATCTACATCTATTTAAACCAAATATAACTCAAAACCAACAAGAAAAAACATGAAATTTGATGTTTGCATTTTTAAATGCCATTGTGTTTAAGTGAATTCCTCAAGGTCTTTGCACTTTGGATACATGATTGTTAGGTATTGTTAGCAACACAGAATGTACCATTTTATGTAAAAAACATTTATTATTTAGCTATTTTGCATTACATTTGTACTACATTTAAAAGATTATTAATTAAAAAACCCACTATTTTTAATGTAGTGACTCGTCCTGAAAGCAGGAAATCAAATTTAGTTTCTGCAGTCACCTTCCCTCATACTCCACTTCCCTGGAAAGTGTTGAGACACACATAAAAAATATAATGAAATATTTGCTTACAGCTGATTCAGTCAGAGGTTCTCCTTTTAGCTTCCAATTGCCATGGACACCTTCCTCGGAGAGTTCAATATCAAAACGGGCAGTCTCTGTCTCAATCACCTCCACACTGTATAGCGGTCGCACAATCTCAATATCCCGGTCTGGAGAAGAAAAACACAATTGACTCCCTCAGTTTCTAGCAGATCCCAAAAGACTTCTGCAGAGCAGCTCATTAAAATAGCCATACCTTCAATATCGAGTTTAGCAGAGGTTTGGTCAGTACCACAGTCACAAGTGTACTGTCCAATGTCTTTCTTCAAAGCTTTCTTGAGAATAAGGATTCTCTTTTTGCCATCAGCCTTAATAACAACATTCTTTGACGCAGTAATTGGCTTGCCATCCTTCATCCATTTCACTGGGGCATCTGCTTTGCTGATTTCACATTGTAAGATTACTTCATCTTTCTCCACAGCAGTGTAATCCTGCAGCTTCCCAGTGAAATAAGGGTCTCCCTCTGCAAGCAAAAGTTAAGATACATTTCAGTCTGAAATTTTAGTCTTCTAGAAAGAACAACTAGTTTCTACCATAAAATATATTTCCTGTTTATATCCCACAAAAAGGATTAAATATAGTCCTTTTTCACAGTTCTGTTACAAAAAAGAAAACAATCAACACCTAATAAATTATTTAGGGCATTACTAATATTACTGAAAATGTTCTTCTGATGCTCTAGGAGTTTTAGAGCACTGCTTTAAGTATGTACTTACTAACTTTGCAACTTTGCATAAAATTTTAAAGTTATTGTAATTATCCTTCATAAATAGGTAAATGGGAGACCCAAGGAAGAACAGCAAATTGTTAGATTTTCAAAGTCATAATTTAGATTTAGGCCAACCCTAAGACCTTCTGATTACTAATTTTTATTAATAAAACTCTTCTGATAATATACATCAGGTAAATTTTTTTGGGTATTCTTACCAAGAACAGTGAGTTTAGCTTCTGAGGATTTGCCCATAGCTTCCACTTTTATCTGAGAAGTATCATCAATAGTAAGATCTTTGATTGTGAGTGTATGGAATTTGCCATCATCTGTCATTGAAACCACTTTGCTGGTATGTAATCGTTGGTCATTCTTGAACCAGACCACAGTGATGTTTTCATGGGAGAGTTCCACAGTGAACTCTGCAGTTTCTCTCTCCTTCTTTGTTACATCCTTGAGAGGAGTGATGAATTTCAGGCGGATACCTATAAGAACAAAATGTGTCATAATGTTATCAATAGAAACCATGCAAGTACATGATGCAAAACTTTCCTAGAAAGACAAAGTTTAACAAACCTTCAATAATTAGCTTGGCACTTGTTCTTTTATCCTCAGCTTCAAATGTGTATTTTACTTCATCCTCAAAGGCAACAGATTTAATAATCAGAGCATGCTTTGTTCCGTCTGAAATGATTTCGAATCTTTCATCAGGAGTGATCTCTTCTGTTCCTTTCAACCAGCGGAAAGTCTTGGGCTCTCTGGATACCTCACATTCAAACTTAGCTTCATCCTTCTCAAAGACCTTCACATCACTTAGTGGAGTGATGAAGATAAGAGGCAGTTCTGAAATCAAAGAAGAGCTCTTTCAGATCAGTTCCTACAGTGCTTTCTGACACTAGATTTGTTCAGGTGCCCTGAAATACACATGGAAATGTTGGCAAAATGCAGACTGTACCTTTCACTTTCAGATTAGCAGCACTTTTAGCATTGGCAGCTTGGAAAGACACTTCTCCAGTCATATCAAGGTTACAGTTATGAAGGACAAGAATATGTTTCTTCCCATCTTCAATGATTTCACAGTCCTGGTGATAAAGAAACACACAGCCCACCCCAAATATTAATATTCTAAGAAACCACTAAGAAAACACTATTATTAATAATGTTTTTCTACTGGAAATTATGGTCTAAAAATGAAGAAGAATCCTTACAGGTGAAGGTGTTAGGGTTTCTCCTTTTAGCTTCCATACAGGATGGACATCAGGCTCAGAAATTTCAATTTCAAAGCGTGCTGTTTCACCAACAAATACTTCCACTCCATACAGTGGGCGCTCCACTTTAATTAAGCGAGCTAAAAAAAAACCAAAACAAAAGTTTGCATCTGTTTACTCACAAATTGTATACCATAGAAATGTAATACTGGAAAGCACCTTAAGTCTCTCATTTTTCTTTCTTTTGGGCATTCAAATGCTACGACCAGTAAATGTTTATCTAAGCTCTTCCTAAAAAACAGCAAGGGTAGTCTACAACCTCCTTCTATGTCTAAAAATTTAGTTACTTTTGGTAAGAATATTTTATCTAATAATTTACCCAGATAGCTGTTACAGTGAACTAAACTGTTTTATTTCCTGATGGTAACTGGACAGAGAAAGTAACTCTCCCCAGTAATAATCAGATATATTGTCTCTTGCAATCACTGTTAATAACTTTAAATCTAGATATTTCAGCCATTCATCATTACAGTCTGCTTTTCACAGGTACATTTTTGGTCTTGCTTTCTGGGAAGCATCTGTCTATCTACACTGGTTTACAAAGGTTTTGCTCTTTTCCCCCAGTGCAGACATGATTACTTACACTCCACGCTGATATTGGCGCTTGTCTTGTCGGTTCCACAGTCACACTCATAAACACCTTTGTCACTCTCTGCAGCCTTCTTGATCTTCAGGATACGGCGTAAGCCATCCGTTTTTATGGAAATTCTGTTGGAAGCTATTAGTTCTTCACCATCTTTGTACCATTTTACTGGCACATCTTTGCTAAGTTCACACTCCAGAGTAATATCATCTTTCTCTACAGCACTGTAGTCTTGTAATTTCACAGTGAAATATGGATCGGCCTCTACAAAAGCCAGTGGATAAGATAAATTAGTTATACAAATATAGTAAAATGTCAATATTTTGTCACATTCTACTTATAGAAATGGTTAATATTTATTCTCTTCCAGATTTTAAATTATTTATGCAATTACCTAAGACTTTCAGGTTGGCTTGTGTGTTCATGTCCTTGACTACGGCCTTAATTTCTGAGATATCATCAAGTGTTACTTCTCTCATTTCTAGTTTATGGACTTTGCCTTCTGAAGTAATCAAAACTGTTCTGCTTGTGTGAAGCCTCTTGTCATTTTTGAACCATTTCACAGGCATGTCTTCATGAGAAAGCTCAAACTGAAAGTGGGCTGTTTCCCCCTCTTTCACTGTTTGATCCTGCAGAGGTGATATGAACTTCAGCCTCACACCTGTAATGCAGACACATAAATACAATCAGAAAAAAGGCTAATGTAGCCCTGAAAGATATATTCTTTATCTTTTTTTGTTGTTCTTTTTTTCATGAGAAAATACTTGCCTTCCACAAACAGTCTTGCTGTGCTCTTTTTGCCATCAACTTCAGCAGTGTACTCTCCCTCATCATCAAACTGTGAATCATTGATAACAAGAATGTGCTTCTTTCCATCTGCAATGATGTCAAATTTTTCTCCAACCTTGATTATATCAGTGCCCTTAGACCATATAACATTGGCCTCTCTGGTAAGGACGCACTCAAACCTTGCTTGGCGCTTCTCAGGAACAGTGACATCTTTCAGGGGCACAGCGAAGTCCAATTCGATTTCTGGAAGCAAAAGACAACATAGCATTTGTAACGAGCTCTATGTGAACTCTGTCTAAGCTGGTGTCACACCCTGTGGGGCACTGTACCTTTTACTGTCAGGATGGCTGTAGTGACAGCATTCAGGGCCTGGTAAAGGACTTCACCAGCTTGCTCCAGCTTGACTTTGTGTAAGGTTAGGAAGCGTTTTCCTCCTTCGGCTTTGATTTCACACGTCTGGAGAGATGACAGACTTGGTTAAATACAAATACCAACATAATGCAAATGCCTTGCTGCTATGTGCTTTTAATGAAGTGATTTTCATAAACATTGTATACACAATAAAGAGTCAGGTAGGAAGAATGAAATTGCTTTTCAAGGAAAGTTAATACTTTGACTCAATAATTAAAGTATGGAGTACATCTCTTCAGCATTCCACAGAATTCTTCAGAATGTCAGAATAATCCCCACAATGTATGTAGGATATTCCTATTATTGCTTGAATTATGTGATGTAATACCTTAAGAAAATGAAGGCCTTCAAAACTTAGCTTTTATAGAATCTAATTCTTACTTAGAGCATCAGTTTTTTTGAATCATATATTCTGGACTGAATAGCAATGACAAGTCTTAACATAAATATAAGATTCAAGGAACATGTTCACAGTATTTAATTTAAATAAATTGTGTTTTAAAATTCAAGGATGCTTACAGGTGAAGGTCTCAGGACTTCTCCTTTCAGCTTCCATTCACCAGGAATATCATCTTCAGATATTTCTGTATCAAAGCTTGCTGTTTCCTTCTCATAAACTGTAACATCCTCTAATGGCTTCAGAAGCTCAACTTCACGTTCTACAAAGCACAAATAAACACATGTATTATTAGATCAAGTTTTGATAGAGCTTTATAATAATTCAGGTTACCTTTAATGTTTGTTCATCTAGATGTTTTTCTACACTGGCCTACAAGATGATTAAATGTAATCTGAATAAAAGGTTCCTTACCACCAAGGGTCAGTTTAGCTGGGTATCTGCGGCCTTCAACTTCCACTGCATATTCTCCAATATCAGCAGGACCAGCATTCTTGATTTTCAGGAAAATTTTATTTCCTTCTTTCAAGATTTCTGTCTTGTCAGTGGGTTCAGCAGGGATTTCCTCATCTCCTTTGAACCATTTAATGTTTGGTGTATCCTTGACAATGTCACAGCTGAAAGTAGCTGTTCCTTTCGGTTTAACATGCTGGTCTCTTATGGGTTTTACTAACCAGTCCCTTATAACTTCTGCACAACAAAAAGTTACACAAGAAAACAGCTTAGCTGACTTTTATTGCAAACAGACGTGCCATAAAAAAGAAGAATAAAGAGAACTAAGAGATTTTGTACTACAACAAGCTTTTAATAGCTGTAAAAATGTTATCTGTCCACTTATACTGTAAGACAATGAGAAAAGGTTTTCATAATTTTGAAGCAGACCAAATATCCTCAAGAGAAAAAAACCCCATGATTTTTGTTACTTACCTACTACCTTAACACAAGATGAGCATGACAGTTCAGAGTCTTCCACGGTAACAGTGTAAGTGCCAGCATCAGCATCATCCGAATCTGTGACTGTGAGGGAATGTGACAAACCAATAACACCCAGAGCAAATTTCCCAGGCTTGGCTTTGATGATTTTACCATCCTTTCTCCAGACCACATTTCTTTCTTTGTTAAGCTCACAAGTTAAATACAGTGGCTGGGTTTTAATGACAGTCACTTCTTCTTCAAGGGTTTTCACAAACCGCACTGGGAGTTCTGTGGGAAACAAATTATTTTGATTTGTCTCCTTTATACATAAAACATGTGATGCAGAAATACCTTATATAATAAGTGTAGTGACTGAGGGAAACAAAAGCATGCATCTACCAACTACTGTAAAATTAGTTCTAGTTTGCAGTTCTAGCACCAGTTCTAGTTTGAGAAGTGGCTAGCTTATTGATAAATTCAAAATAGGGAATACCTTCAACAATAAGTTTGGCTGTAGAGGTCTTCTCTTTGTTCCCCAGTTTTAATACACAAGTATATTCACCAGCATCAGACAGCTGGACATCAATAATATGCAGCTTCCTATCTTTGCCATCAGCAATAAACTTATGTTTGGGGCTCTCTCGGATATTGCTTCCATCTTTCATCCAGCTGGTAATTGCAGTGGATGGTGAAATTAGGACTTCAAAGATTGCAGAAGACCCAACAGACTCAGCTTCCTTTAGCACTATATCTTTCATCTCCTTGACAAACTTCAGTGGTACAGCCTTGAGTTGGTAAGTAAATGGAGGCTCTTCAGGAGGTTTTTCACCACCGCTGCCTGGCCTGAGTTTCCTTCTTTCTGCATCTGCTGGTGAAGGTGTCTTCTTGGCTGTAATTCAGATTCAGAAATTAATAAACTAACCTTGATTAATTGCTTTTGATTGTAGGCTGTGCTGATTTTGTTGGGGGTGATTTAACAGTCTTCTAAGTAGCTAGTAGGGGGCTATGTTTTGGATTTGTGTTGAGAGCAGTCTTAATAACACAGAGATATTTTGGTGATTGCTGAGAGGCTCTTGCAGAGCTAAGGTCTTTTCTGCTTCTCATACAGCCCCACCACTGAGCAGGCTGGGAGTTCACAAGAAATTGAGAAGTGATACAGCCAAGAAAGCTGATCCCAACTGACCAAAGTGATATCCTACACCACATGGTGTTATGTTCAGTATATAAAACAGGGAAAGAAGAAGGTGGGGGGAGGAGGGGGTGTTCAGATTTATGACATTTGCCCTTCAAGGGATGGAAGGACATCCTGCTGTCCTGCATATGGGTGAATATCCCATATTATATCCCATGAATATCCCATATCCCATGAACACATCCCTGCTCATGGGAAGCAGAGAGTGAATTCCTTACCTTGCTTTGCTTGTGTGCTCTGTTTTTGCTTAACCTGTGAGTTTTCTCACTTTAACCCTTCTTATTCTTTCCTCCTTCCCACCATAAGGGAGTGAGTGAGTTGCTATTTGGGGCCTGATTGCCAGCTGGAGTTAGACCATGACAAGGTATTGCTTGTAATATCCTACCTTTGACTGGACTGATACCCTTTGGAGATTCTTCCTTTGGTGGCTTGGCCTCTGAAGTAGAACAGCAAGATTATTAGAAATGTAGTTAAATAAACATACTTACTAAAACTAAGACAAGTATTTATTTTATAGATCAGATTTTTTCTTTCTTTAGTTACCTACATGTAAAAGGGGAGGAAAGGATATAAACATATCTCAATAGAGTGTATACTGTCTGTATCTCAATGGTAAGTTCTATATCCTGAAGTATGGGAATGACCTATTCAGCTGTAGAGCCTAACAGGCAATTTAAAAGCTGCTATTTCCTTATTGTGGTGTCCTGCCCATAATTTGTAAAATTCTCTAATACCTTGACAAAATAGTTTAAGTGCCTATTAAAATTATATGAGGTTGTCTTTTTTTTAAAAAACCAACACACTTTTACTTATGAACACCACAAAAATATAAGCTGTGTAAATTAAATATGTTTCAGGACAATGCAGAACTTTTACAAGTGAGGGATATCCTCTAAGTAACCTAATTTGCGATGAATCATCACAGACTTCTGAAAATATTATCTGTGCTATGAGGCCTCTGGTTACCTTTTTGTGAAGGGAAATATGAAAGATACTTTTAATGGGAGAATGATATGAATGAAATGCAGGACAGATTTTGTTGCAGTGGATGGAAAAATGAATACTAGGAAAAAAGTGTGAGTTTTCCTGGGAAGACAATGGCACACAGAACGATTCATGAAGTCTCAGAAAAGAGTAAGACTAAGACAATGAACAGTGATCACACAGCTGTGTGTACAGACAGGTAAGACAAACATGTGAAGAGTGGTTGAATGCCAGTAAAGCCAGCTGACAGACTTGATGGAATTGCAAATGGTGTTACTGAAACACAATGGCAGGTGGCACTCTCCTGAAGCAAATGGTACAAGCACTTCGTGGAAGAATTTGGCATCAGTCTTCCTCACCTCGCTTTGCACGAGACTTTGCTGGAACATCCAGAGCCTCATGTGATTCTCCAGGTGCATCCAAATTCTTATTTTCACTCTCAAGTCTAGTGGCCTGCTCAGTCAGGTGAGCGGGTTCTGATTTCTGGTATTCTTTCTCTCCTTCTGCTTTCTTTGAAGTTATTACCTTACCTATGCTTGCAGAATGAGTATCTTCTCCATTTGCAAGGATGCCTTTGCTTGATGATACTTTGTCTATGAGCTTTCCCTTCTCTTTTTTCATGGTACCAGATGTGCTTTTTCCAATGCCATGTTCAGGTGATGCTTTTTCATCTGATATACCTTCCGTAGATTGCTTTTCTTCAATTTTACCTTTTCTGCTTTTGTTAGCCAGAGTTTCTTTATGTTCATCCGGAATGGCATGAACTTCTTGAATTTGTTTTTCATCTTGACTTTGCTGTGGCTGAAAAGCAACTTTCTTTACTGACTCAGATATGATTCCCTTTTGATGTTCTCCCGTGGAAACTTCACTTTCCATTCCTCCTGTAATCACTGTATCAAATTCTTTTTCCACAGGCAGACTTTCAGGGGCGTTTGACAGACTAATTTCACCTTTTTTTAGGTGGGTGCTGAAGATAGTTTTTTCTTCCTTCTCTGGTAAATTTTTGCCTGTCTTTTTATCACTTAGGAGTGCTTTCTCAGTCAACAATTGTCCTAAACCCTCCTCATAATGAGGTTCTTTCTCTGTAGAGCATTTTTCTCTTGCTTTAATTTCTATTACTTCTGACTTAAGAACAGATGGTTTAAAGACAGTGTGAGGTTTTTCTCCAGGAACCTCCTCATCTTCAGTGGGGTGTTCTAGGTCAGCATCTTTTCTCCATCCTGGCTGAGCCTTCTCAGACAGGTCTAAGGAATGTACTTCTGCTGATGTAAAATCCAGATTCTTATCTTCCTCATCACCTTGAATATCTTCCATTTTCTTTGCTTCTTTGTTAAGACTCCTATCTATAGCAATTTCAGATACTGTGCGACCAGATTGCTTCAGCCTCTGAATTTTACCTTGTATGCCATGTCCCTTCATGGATTCACTAAGAGGAATTTCATCTTTCTCCAGAGTAAAACCTCCTCTCTCATTTTCATTTCTAAGCTGAGAAGTTTCAGCTATGTCTGCCTCTATGATATCCTGTACAAAAGAAGTTTTATCCTTAATATGAAATTTTTCAGGTTGCAAACCTTTTTTTGTTTTTTTCTCTTTTCCTAGAAGTCCTTTCTGGTCCCTAGGCTGATCTGGCTTTCTGGGTTTAGGTACACAAGTTGATTCAATTTCTTCTTTTTCATGGCTAGGAATCTCTCCTTCATGAAGAACACTAAGCTTTTCAGAGACCTTCTCTATGGCATCCTCCTTTTGAACAAGCAATTTAATTTCATCTTCATTTTCTTCTCCAGAATCTCTTTCCACTTGTTCAGATGTTATAGAAATCAATTTCACTTCCTCATCAGGCAGTGGTAGTTTCTCCTTTGAGTAAGTAATGTGATGATCCATTTCAACTTTTAATTTCTCACCTGTAAGAGTAGTCTTTCCTGAAACTACAGGTGTCATTCCTGGTTCCTCTTCCTCAGAAGCCAGGACAAAATATTTAAGAGATACTTTCTCCTGCTCCTCTGTCTCTGAATTCAGTAATCCACCAGCTGTTTCCAGTGAGATTTTATACTCAAGTGGCTCTATGGCCGGAACTGTCTCCTTAGGACTTACTTTCCCTTTTACATGCAAGCTTTTTTCAGCTGAAATCTTCTTCAACACAATTGACTCAGGCTTTTCTTCTTCCACTGGGGGCATTTTATCTCTATGTTTTAGTACAGGTGGTGCATCAGGCTTTTCTGCAGCTACAAAGGTTTCATAGGTAATTTAGAGAGTAAAAATCCATAAGAATAAGAATCAGGAACAATACATTTAAGAAAAATTTTACAAATATACCTGAAATAAAATGAACATAGAACACTTCTTCTCTACACAACAGAAACTTAAAACACAACCACAAAACAAAGGTAAGAACAGCACACAGGAACAGGAAACCTAAGTAAACCACTCTCAGCAGTGTCTCGTGAGACACTGTTAAAATCCAGTGTAGGTTAAAATCCAGTCCAGGTTAAAAGTAGCAGAAAATGAAAGCTATCTGGTCACTGACACAAAACAGGTTAATTGTGCCACTGCAGACTGCATCACCAGATCAATGGCTAAGAGACATTAATGATTTGGCTTCTCAAATGCCCAAGATCTGCTGCAACATGAGGCCCTTTGAATGGTGGGCAAGCAGAATGGACATCAGCTCTGCTGGTGGAGCACAGTGTTTCAGTTCTCTGAGTGTTTCAGAGGAAATGGAACCATCCCAACTCTTTTTATTTTTTTCACAGCAAGCTTGGTTCCAGGGCCCTAAGCATAGCAGACAGAAGTCTAATTCTTCAACATCACTGTCGGTTTTTCTGAGGGCTTCAATGACAAATCAAAAGTGGGAAACCAAACAACACAACAATTATTTAGAAGCATGTAACTTCTCTTTGTCTACACAGAAAATACAAGATGCAATTCACATAACACATATCAGGACATGAGGAACATCAAGAAAACAACAAAATACGCAAATTTCATAGTAGGACAACAAATAAAGACACATATATTACTATCCAGACAAAAGAGCACAGATTGGTCTCCATAGTATATCAGTTTTTGTTTTAAATTAGGTGACAGTACCTAGAATAACAAATACTTGAATGGGACCTCAAATCTTCCTGTAATGAATGAGTTATTGCACAGCTCTTCCCTCTTTTTATACTGAAAGTATTTATGTATGTCAGAGAAAAACCTTCTAAATAGCATAGAATACATATAAATACCTGCTTTCTTTCCAACAACTGGAGCTGTCACTGGAGCAGTAACAGTGGGTTCTTCAGCTGGTTTTGGAGATTTTAAAGCTGCATGGGAGAAAAAAGTTTTAATACATTACTTTAAGTATGATATTCTTTACAATGTTTTGTAGATGGTAGGAAAGTTCTATTCTTCTTAATTCTAAAGGGCTTGGTGAGGACACTTTTAGTATGCTGCTGCACAAGGTGCTGAGTTATGTTGTCAAAGATGTGCTTTTGCCAAGAAAGGTTGGACCTGATTACACGTGCAGTCACCTTCCAACCTGGTATTCTATGATTTTATGAACATCCTTTTAGCAAGAAAACCCTAAATGGAAAATACTAGACACACAAGAGAGGCTTCACCAGTATTCACAACTAAAGAATTCTTACCTACTACAGGTTTAGGTTCAGGCCCAGGAACTGGGACAGATGCTTGCTTAGTTTCTGCCATTTCAAACACAGAAATTACAAGTAGGTTAGTTTACATTTTTTTGCAAACACATTGAACATTAGAAGTTAGGATAAACAACACACAGAGAGCTAAATGAAGACAGAATTCATTGGTTTCTATTTTATTTTGCCAAAAAGCAAGAAATTACCTTGAGATTAACTCTTGTAAAGCAAGATTGTACACAATGAAAAAAGATGACTTTTTCAAGCATTGAAGAATAAAGACAACAAGAAATTCAGAAGACTGCAAAATGGTTAATGAGGACACAGTAGTCGTGACAGACTGGAGGACAGTAATGCATTATGTTAATGTAGCATGATATTCAGCCCTGAATATTGTTTAGTTGCCGCAGTAAGGAAAAGAGCACCACACATCTGTACCTTTGGTTGGTTCAAGCACAGGTTTCTCCTCTTTTTTTATGGCAGGTATCTCAGTTTTCTTTGTAGGAACTTCTGGGACTTTAAAATAATATTTTTATTTTGTAAGATATATTAAAACACCTTAAATCCCTAAATAGAATACCCTCAAGTGTATTTAAAAGCTTTAATTGTTTTTCCATGTAAACAGTTTCAGATGTTCATAAGGTTTAGGAACATACATTTCTTAGAGTAAGATTTGAGTAAATTAGAAACTATAAATGGGTAAAAGGACACATATTTGTAAAATGTTACCTAAAAAAATGCTTGGATTAACTGTTTTGCTGTAGTTATGTTTTTCTCAGTATTATATAAAATATTTTAAAAGCTCTTTTCTATACACAATGAGAATTAGAAACAATCTAGATTTAGAAACAATCCCAAAATACAAAATTCAGACCCAAATGTGAATGTCAAACTTGGTTGTGCATCCAGGCAAGACTTAAACTACACAATTAGGCCAATGAAAGCTATCTTTTAAGACACTATTTTCATTCCTGAGCTTAAGAAAACACTACTTAATAGTAGGATTAAAATATATATATATATTTCAATATATATATTTGATAGTAATCTAGTACCTTCAGGTTTCTTAATTTTTTCTATTGGTGTAGGTACTGGTTTAACTTCTGGTTTAGGCTCTTTTTCTGGTTTAGGTTCTTCCTCTTCAGGTTTCTTTTTAAGAACTTCAAAAGAAAAGAAATCTCAGTTTTTAAAGCACAGGCAAACAAAAGAATAAGACATTGAACAAGACAAAGATTAAAACATCAATCATAAAGAAACCAGAAAATAATATATATAGCTCAATAGAAACGGAAGATTTGTGTTACTATTCAAGATACTATTCTGAAAGTATTTTAAAATTCAAGTCATCTAAGGAAAAAAGACATTTATATTAAGAGCAGTCCATTTGAGAGAAAAGATTTTAACTTTTTTTAAATGTAATTTTAATGTAAATCCTCAAGTATTGTATTTGGAGAGCTCAAATTTATATAATGTCTCTTTTCCATTTTATTGATTTCACTTGATTTTGTCCTCTCAGTTCTCCATCTTGGGTATGTAATGACACTCTCATCTGAAAAATGGAGTATTATATTTTTTTTTACGTTGTCTGAAATTTAAAGGTACAAGGTACACAAGCATGCATCATCTCTCTGTGGCATTTCAAAGAGAATTGGAGTTAATGCTTCATCTTTCTAAGCAACAGTTGAGCACAAAATGATTCAGAATGCTGCAGACTGTGCAGGAAATGGGATGGTGTCCAATAGTACCATGGGGTTCTGTGATCTGTGTGGTACTTCTAAGAAAACCACAAAAGAGAATACACAGACTACACATGTAACATTAATAACATTTACACTGGGGGCAGTGGAAGATTCTCAAGTCTACTATAAAGAGATAAGAAAAACAGAACAGAGAGCGATAGGGAACTAGATTTTCATTGTTCTGCTCTGTTTTCATTACAGATCCTTGGCATCTGAGAGACTTTCAGGCTACCCCCTTCCTCCCTGCAACTACAACTGCTTTTCCCAAGAAACAGACATCAGATAGATTTATGCTGATCAATGTTAAAATGCTGGTTTTTAAAAACAGACCCAAGTTACTATACCTCTTTTCAAAACAACTTCTTCTTTTGGTGGGGGAGTAGGCTCAGGAATGACTTTCCGAGGTTTCTTTACAAGTCCAGGCACTTAAAAGAATATTATTCCAGATTTTATTAGAGGTTCATAACAGCAGTAAGAGTTAACCAACAGCTAGCATGTCCAAACACACAAATCAAATACTAGTCCACTACTGAATACTAAAATTAAAGGTTAAACTGTTGCTACTGAAGCCAATAGTTTTAATATATTTTCTATATAATTTGCATACATAATCTAAGCTTATGGATAAAGAGAAAGTTTTCATACAAATCAACGGAAGAGAAGTATGGTTTGAGAAAACTGTAAAGGTTGTGTATTCAAGAATCATCATCATCATAACATTTTATTTCCTTGTCCTCTTTCACTACAGGCTTATGTTACATACCTATTCTTAAGAGCTGTCTGTCTGTGATATTCATAAGGATACACTTTAATCTCTAAACATGGGACAGCATTAAGAAGGAATGTCCACTGCTTATCTTATCTTAAACTCCAGTACATATGAATAATATAAAGGCATACCTGTGAAGTGGCTTGCTCAATACATTATTCATTCCCTTCTCTAGAAAGTATCCTCTCACAAAAATAAGTTACATTTCAGAAAAATAATAAACTAAGTATGTTGAAACAATGGTGTATACATTTAAAGAGTATTTTATTTTTTATTTGTATCTAAGCAGAAAACCAAAGTGAGCACCTACACAAGTGATAAAACTCATAAAAACTCACTTTTCTGTGTTTCTGTCTCTTACATCTCACAGATTGCATGATGTATGATTAAAGTGGACATAAATATAACACAAACACATATGCCCAAGATGGGTATGCATGTTGAGCATTCTAACATAGAAAGTATTTTGATATATTTGAGCAAATGAAACAAGAAGATACTAAGAACTACAACTTTGGGGTCATGAGAGGATTATCTTAAGCTAGATTCTTAGATTAGCTAGGTACCTTTAGCAGGTGGAGGTTCCAATTTCGGAGCTTCACCAGGTTTTGCAGCCACAACTTTCTTCCTTGCGTCAGGAGCTTTAAAGAAAATTATTTGAATTTTACAACACATATTCGACTCCAAATATAAAGGAATGTTCTAAAAAATCCGAACACCTCATTAATAGTATTGATGTAAAAGAAGGAGAAAAGCTGCAAAGCTAAGATCCTTGCTGATTAACTGTTTAGAAAAAGTCAGGTGGTCTGTAGGAAGCACAATTGATCTGAAACCCGTGATCATGTAACACCAGCAAATTATTGCTGAGGATTCTTTTCATTTGTAAGAATATGTTAAAGAGAGAAGAATTATGTTAAGGATAGAAGAACGTGTTAACTTGATTAAAACGGTTTTAATAATTTTTTACCTGTAATAATTGAAAAGAACCCATGTAAACGCTGACAAAAAATCATGATGGACTGAGCATTAGTGAGGCGCATCATTAAAATATAGTACATTAGAAAAGAAATAAAAAAGACACAAAATTATAGTCTAAAAGCATGCTTTTCAAGGTTCATCAGTATAATTTTAAAAGATTGAGTTTCCACCATTATTTATGGTTTCACATGATTATACCTTTAAGTAGATCTTTTGCCAGTTTAATATCTTCTGTTGGAGCAGGTGGTGGTGGTGGCTTTCGCTTTTCAGGGATCTTCTTTTCAGGTTGCGGCACTTTAAATAACATTAGGTAGATTTAGAATAAATTTCCTATGATGGTGGTTATGAGAAGAGTAGTACAAACCTAAAGACTGCCATTTTCCATTACCACTGAAGCCAGTGAAAAAAAGTCATTGAATTAAATGGGAGCATGAAAGAGCCTTAGGTTACCGCTTCGAGGCATGCACACAATACAAATATCCAAGCTGACTTTAAAAAGCATGTTAATAACATGAGAATAAAAGTAGAAAACCAAATGATGGGAAGACTCTTGTGGACAAGAAACAAAATAAAAACATTTAAAATAATCGTCAGGTTCTACTTAGAGTTAAATGATCAAAAATAATTTCCAGAACACAACAATGGAAGAATCACAGAAAGACCTAAACGTAGAGGTGACCTACAAGACACAGAGTCATGTGTGAAAAATGAGAGAGCAAGAAAAATCTGCACATGATGATGATGATGATGATGATGATGATGATGATGAAAGAAAGGTATGTGGCAGACTCTAGGGAAGTACTTTGTATACCTTCAACTGGTAAGGCTTCTTCAACTTCTACAACTGGAATTTCTTCTGCTTCTTCAGGCTCAATCTCCTTTATGATTTCATATTCTTTAAAGAATATTGACAACTGGTGTAAGTTTTCAATAATAAGATATAACTAAAGTTATAAGTTTTCAATATACAGATATAACTAAAATCTACTTTAAGAGACACAGACAAATACACGTTAGGATAAGTAATCATTCTATCTGTTACCTTTGCAGTTAATGCAAGATTTCGAAAACCACTTTCTTTCTAAGCATATGTGAAGCTTGTATGAAGGACAGAATTTTTTATGTATAAAATATAAGCTAAACATTAAATTTGTGGATGAGTTATCATAACAGGAAAGAATAAAAATGTCAATTCTCTCAATTAATTCAAGATTATAACAGCAACATAAACAATAACTTTTGAGAGACTCCAATTTAGTGGAAACTTAATATTTTCTTAAAAAGAGACATATCCTGTGCAGAAGCATATATTTTACTTCCAAATATGAAGATACACTAACAGATACAGGAAATATTGACTAGCATATTGACTAAAATATGATGTGGACAACTTACAAACATCACAATGGGAGAAAAAGGAAATGGCTATGTTAAAGCTTATACTCAGAAGAACGGGACAAAGGATGGTTCTTAGATAAAATCTAGGGTGGCACAAACCTTCACTTGGGAGTGATTCAGGTATTTTAGGAATAGGAACAGGTACTTTCTCCTCTGAGACAGGTTTCTTGGGTACCTCAGCCACTTAAAAAAAAATATTAGGTTTCTTTCATTTTTGTGTACATAAATGTACATATGAAACATAAAAAGACAAGGACATCTAGCACACAAAAAATCACAGTAACAGTGGCCATAACCATGAAAGACTGTGCTCCAGTCTTTCTCAAGGCAGGCCACATTCAACTGACAAATTTTATAGACTCAGTTATGAATAAAGAAAGAAGAGAGTATGGAAAATATTTATTCTCAGGAGATGCCTGCTGGCATATGTACCTTTGGTTGGAGGAAGCTCTGGTTTTTCTAATTGTGGCATTTTAGGTGTTGTAAGAGGCACTTTCTCTTCTGGGACAGTTCTCTGTTGCACTTCAGTTTCTTTAAAGATATTAGTAAATTTTCATTTTTTTGAATATTAAGATACATATATACAAATAACAGTGAAAAGTGCAATGACTAAAAAGAGGAGAGCGTAGAAAACATGAAGAATAATAAATTTAAGCAGCAGATTATTCATCTGGCAATGTATATATCAGTGAAACAAGAAGAAAGGTATTCAGAGAAGAGAGATAAGATGTTCAGACACTGATGTATGTACCTTTAACTGAAGGAATTTTATGTTTTTTAAGGACAGGCACAGGTTCTGGTACTTTTGGCACAGCAACAGGCTCTGGTTTCTTGGGTACAGCCACAGGTTTCTTGGGCACAGCCACAGGTTTCTCTGGTACAGCCACAGGTTTCTTTGGTACAGCCACAGGTTTCTTTGGTACAGCCACAGGCTTTGGAGGAATAACCACTGGCACCTCCTCTTCTGCGTCTTCCTCCTCAATCACCTCAGGCACTTTAAAGATATTAGATCTGTTTAGCTGACTGAGGTTAATGTTATGTACACAGACAAAATGACAAAATGCTGGTCTCAGCCCTCCCACAAGAGTGCAGGGGGGCAAAGAACAATGAGCCCTGCAGCACTGTGCAGGCCATGGCAGGCTCTTGCAGGACACCACCCTATACCTTCAGCTGGAGAGACTTCTGGCTCTCCAGGCTCAGCAACTGCTGCCACCTCTTCTGCTGCTTCCACCTCCTCCTCCTCTTCCAGGACCTCAGCTTCAGGCATCTCAGGCACTTCAAAGATATTAGTACATTTCATTTTACATAGCTGAGAAGACATGGCAAGAAGGAACAACAGCCAGGGGACACAGACACAGAACATCACAGCAGCCAGCTCAGACCCTCACACACCACGCAGCAGCACCCCTGTCCCAGCACACACAGCCTTGACAGGCCCCATCAGGGAACAGAGACAGGCCAGGAGAGGGTAGGACAAGGCTCAGGAGAAGAGGATTCAGAATACTCTGTGTTAGGTTATCCGTGAGGACAGGTACCTCTGGGTGCTGGAAGCTCTGGTGCTTTGGCAGAGGGCACAGGTAGTTTTTCCTCACGAGCAGCCTTCCGGGGCACCTCGGGTGCTTCAAAGATATTAGTAGCAGTCAGTTTTGTACACACAACAGGAGGATGCACAGTGACATTACACTGGAGATGCACTCACGAAGGAACCAAAGTGCTCTCACAGCATCAACCTCTCTCCCTCACTGGCTCACGCACACAACCCCCCCCAAGGCACAGGCACAGAGTAGTGATGCCAGGTTGGTTCTGAGAGAAAACTGCTGGCTATGCATAGGTTTGAAGGTGAGGTGTGAATTAGAGTACTTACCAGCCTTTCCTCCCTTGGAGGAGAGCCTTTCATTCTCAGCCCTGCTGGGATCTGTCTTTTGTCTGGGGGCAACCTCAGCCCATGATTTATCAGTTACCATTCCTCATGAACCTGCTGGTGCTTTACATTCAGCACTTTGGGCACTGACAGGATGAGGAACACAATTTTTTCTATTTTTCCCTATTTTTGTCCTTCTGGATATCCATTCTTTGCTTATGCTTTTCTCTTTTTTTTTTTTTGACCTGATCTCCTTATCCCAAGTACCTGTCTTGCTTCAATTTTCATTTCACTGTAGCAAATTCCACAGCCTGTACAGTGCAATGGATTTTATAATGATTCTTTTTTATTATAAACCCTAAAAGTGTCAGCAATTTCTTTGACACTTTCTGTATGGTCACTTCTTATTGCACTCAATGCACTTGAGCATTGCTGAGTAAAAGCTGGGGTTTTGTTTCAAAAGATTTATGTCTATTATATGCACTACCTGAGTCTGCCAGAAGAGTCACACAGATTTGCCTATTTAAGATAACAATTTGGGCACCCATATGAAAAACTTATGATTAATGGCTAAAATTAATCATATGATTGATTAACTTATGATTACTTGTTAAAAGTTTTAATATCTATTGATTCAGAATAAGAGACCCATATAGAAAAACAAAATACATTTTGAGTTGTTTATACAAAATGCTAAATATTCAAATTCCTAACTGATACACAGCTCAGAATGTGGAAATTTCAGGAAATCACCAATGAACAGAACAACAAGAGACATCAGAAATAACATGTAAGACAATAAGGACAGTCTCATTTGGACTGATGCACAAAACCACAGGTACCTCGAACTGCTGCTGGTTCTGGCTGTTTGGGCACAGTTACAGGTGTAGGCTCTTCCAGAGCACCTTTCTTGGGCACCTTGGGAACTTCAAAGATATTAGTGTATTTTAGTTTTGTGGGCACTGCAGATGGCTATGTAACAATAAAGCAACCAGTAGTAAATGCACACAGTCTTTTTTGAGAAAGTGCTGTGGTCACATTCAGCCATCAGCTCTGCTTTGCTTCCATCCCGTGGAATGACCAGGGTGTCCAAGACATCCCGCAGGATATGGGAACTGGTCTTTGTTTCTTGGTTGGGGTGGAAATGTAGAAAATATATCTGGCTTCTTAGTAACAGATGATCAGAGATTTATTTGTGGAATCGTAATGAATTTGTGTATCAGCCAATATAATTCACGACTACTTTGTCATTGTAACATTTTTTTTAGGAAATAGCATTTCATTTATCATCACCATCTTTTTTTTTCCTATCTTCACACCTCCTCTTAACTTCCTATGTCTCACAGTTCCTTTCATTTTAATTCTACTGTAGAAATGGATATACTTGTACTTCTCTCTTTTTTTATTGGTTCTATTAATGTGTTAATAAGATCATCACTAGATATATCCAGTCCTTTGCTAGCAAAAATTCCTCAAGTACATTGGCATTATCTTACTTTTAAAGAGGTAGAGAACTTATTCTGCTGCTGTCATCTATTAGAAGCTTCAGGGATGCAATGTTTTGCTTTTTAAACTTAAAGACTTATTTTCAGGCTCTTCTTCAGAAAAACACACTATTCTGTTTAAACTAAACAGTCAGTGAATGTTAATTCTTAAACTTTACTAAACGTTCAGTAAGCTAGAGATATTTTTTCAAGGAATTAAATCTAGTTTTTCTGCCATGTTTTTGACACTACACATTGCACTTCATATTTCTTAGGCACCTATCTCTGATCACCATCAAAAAATTAGTTAAACTAAAGTCCAGAAAAACATGGTTTTTTTTCTAATGATGATACTTTTAGTGACGTGTACCTTTGACTGGTGGTGGTTCTGGTTGTTTGGGTACTGCAACAGGCATCTTTTCTTGTGGGACAGCTTTCTTGGGCACCTTGAGCACTTTAAAGATATTAATTAATTAATTTCACAGTTAAATTAGTAGGAAGATCATAAGGCTCAATCAAAGAGTTTAGATATTTCTGAGCACAGTAAAGTTCCTCTAGTGACTGGTTGGTTAGTCATGCACAAAGATTGGTCCAGGAGAGGTTAAGAGTCAAGGACAAACAACAAATCTTACACAAAAGAATGGATATCAAATGAAAATATTAATCAACACAGTAAAATAAAAAGCACCTCTCTCCAGAAGATATACCTTTAGCTTGAGGAGGTTCTGGTTTCTTTGGCACAGACACAGGTTTCTTGGGCACAGCCGCAGGTTTTGGGGGAACGACCACTGGCACCTCTTCTTCTGCCTCTTCCACCTCAATCACCTCAGGCACTTTAAAGAAATTAGACCCATTTACTTGACTGAGCTTAAGGTCAGCAAACAGGCAGATGGCAAAGCAGGAAAGGAGGAAAAGTGAACACTTGACTGACTAGCAGGGTGTCCTCTTCAGCCACTCACTCCTGCTTAAGGTGGACAAGCCACAAACAGCCCAAGTATGAGCTTACTGAGAGGGGGTTTCTGGAAAACCCCACTCTCTCTTGTGGGGAGTGTGCAGACACACAGAGACACAAAATGACAAAATGCTGGTCTCAGCCCTCCCACAAGAGTGCAGGGGGGCAAAGAACAATGAGCCCTGCAGCACTGTGCAGGCCATGGCAGGCTCTTGCAGGACACCACCCTATACCTTCAGCTGGAGAGACTTCTGGCTCTCCAGGCTCAGCAACTGCTGCCACCTCTTCTGCTGCTTCCACCTCCTCCTCCTCTTCCAGGACCTCAGCTTCAGGCATCTCAGGCACTTCAAAGATATTAGTACATTTCATTTTACATAGCTGAGAAGACATGGCAAGAAGGAACAACAGCCAGGGGACACAGACACAGAACATCACAGCAGCCAGCTCAGACCCTCACACACCACGCAGCAGCACCCCTGTCCCAGCACACACAGCCTTGACAGGCCCCATCAGGGAACAGAGACAGGCCAGGAGAGGGTAGGACAAGGCTCAGGAGAAGAGGATTCAGAATACTCTGTGTTAGGTTATCCGTGAGGACAGGTACCTCTGGGTGCTGGAAGCTCTGGTGCTTTGGCAGAGGGCACAGGTAGTTTTTCCTCACGAGCAGCCTTCCGGGGCACCTCGGGTGCTTCAAAGATATTAGTAGCAGTCAGTTTTGTACACACAACAGGAGGATGCACAGTGACATTACACTGGAGATGCACTCACGAAGGAACCAAAGTGCTCTCACAGCATCAACCTCTCTCCCTCACTGGCTCACGCACACAAACCCCCACAGGGCAGAAATTTCAGAATGAACAGAACAACAAGAGACATCAGAAATAACATGTAAGACAATAAGGACAGTCTCATTTGGACTGATGCACAAAACCACAGGTACCTCGAACTGCTGCTGGTTCTGGCTGTTTGGGCACAGTTACAGGTGTAGGCTCTTCCAGAGCACCTTTCTTGGGCACCTTGGGAACTTCAAAGATATTAGTGTATTTTAGTTTTGTGGGCACTGCAGATGGCTATGTAACAATAAAGCAACCAGTAGTAAATGCACACAGTCTTTTTTGAGAAAGTGCTGTGGTCACATTCAGCCATCAGCTCTGCTTTGCTTCCATCCCGTGGAATGACCAGGGTGTCCAAGACATCCCGCAGGATATGGGAACTGGTCTTTGTTTCTTGGTTGGGGTGGAAATGTAGAAAATATATCTGGCTTCTTAGTAACAGATGATCAGAGATTTATTTGTGGAATCCTAATGTCATGTTTCATAAATGACCGTGTTCTGTGCTGGTCAGTCATTGTCATATTCTTACTTGCCCCTTTACTATTACTATTTTTATCCCTCAGATAGACTTCACCTTTCTTTTTCTATCTCTACATTTTCCCCCTTTTCTTTAAATTCTCATATTTTCTCTCTGTCATCCCCTGGCTTTCACTCTAATCACTAGATGTTGCTTATTACTGTTTTCTCTTATATGAATTTCAATTTGTAAAAAAATTATAACATCACTTTGAGATGGTACTTCATTTGAGGAATGTCTTTGTATTTCAGATGGAGAGAATCTGATGGCAGAGGGAATGTTTTTTTCTGGCCAGAGCTTGGGAGTTCTAAAGGAAATTAAATGATGCATCACTGCATCAAGGCAGTACAAAATACTGTATAGTGTGTTCAGTTTAGTGTGTCTTTAGTAATTTTTTTGTATTTCAATTATAAATGCCTTTTTAAAGACTCACTGTCTTACATGCTGACAGTAAGTTTACAGCTCTTTCATGGTATTTATACAAGTAGCAACTTTGCAAGTCCCATAGTCGAAAATGTTAATGTATGACCTGAATGCAGACAAATTAGAAATAACAGTTTAAAGAAGATATTCTACTCTGTGATACAGATACATAGAGGTATTTGTGATTATTTCGCTCTATGTACTAAAACTGCTACTTCTCTGCTGAAACCTTTAGTTTGTGTCTATTTTGTCTTTCCCCATAGAATCATCAAAGTTGGAAAAAAATTTTAGAATCATCAAGTCTTACTGTAAATATAACACTGCCTAGTCCCACTAAACCATGAATGAAGCCATCCCTACTAATAATCTGAACAACTGTTTACAAACTCCTTCTCTTGCGTCTATAAGATTTTGGCATTTTTTTGGTAGGAGGATAAACAGGAATTGATAATATCTGCTTGATATGACATAAACGCAGTATAACAAAAGTTTGGATGGTTTAAGTTGAGAAAAACATTTCACACCCCTGCACAGCAATACATATTTGGCTCATTTCTCCTACATTTTGATATCAGAGTATACAGTGAAACATCAATTTAAACTGAGATTGATTTAAAATAACCCTAAAAAGCAAATAACATCCTTTCTTATGATGATAATAGTGGTGACATGTACCTTTAGGAAGTGAAGCTTCTGTTTTTTTAGATATAGCAGGGGGCACTTTCTTCTCTGGAGCAGTCCTCTCAGCCATCTCAGGCACTTCAAAGATATTAGTGCATTTTATTTTAGAGTTACAATAAAACTCAATATTAAATACAAAGACTGAAACACAGTGGACAACAGACATGTTTTGAAGTAATAATTAAGCACGCACTCATACTCAGTGTGAGTATCATTTAAAACAGATCAAAAACGACAGACAGAACAAAAGAGGTTAAAATATTACTTAAGAGAAGATTCGGTGTGATTGTCATGTATTCATGATAACACATAGCTTTGACTGATGTAGGTTTTGTTTTTTTCAGGAACAGCTAGACAAATTTTCTTTTCTGGGACAGCTTTTTGGGGTATTGCATGTCCTTTGAAGATATTAGTACCTATTAGTTACATATATTAAGCTTTAAAATGAGCAGTGAAGCAACATACTCGAGGGAAGGAAAAGAGATCCTATGCACAAGAGATACCTTTAGGCTGTGCAGCTGCTCGCTTTTTAGCAGCAACATGCTGCTCCTTTTCGGCCACCTTGGCTGGTGGTGGTTCCTCCGGTGCCAAAACCAGCTCTGGTTCTTCGGGTGCCACTTCAGGCTTTGGTTTTCGAAGAGGTACAGAAGGCTCCAGTTTTTGGGGTTCTAAAACAGTTTCTGGTTCCTCAGACACCATGACAGATTCTGGCACAAAAGGCTTTGATTTTCTGGACACTGCAGTAGGCCTTGACTTCTGGAAATCTGCAGCAAAGTCTGTTTCTTCAGCTGCCACAAACTCTGTTTTTTGGGCCTGCACGAAATGTTTTGTTTTGGGGGGCACCACAACACGCTTTGATTTTTGAGTTGATTCAACTGTCTCTGACTTCTCAGACACTACTATGAGCTCATATTCCTCAGGGGCCATAAATGATTCTGGTTTCTGGGATTCTAGAACCGGCTTTTGTTCTGGGGGCTTCACACCATATTTTAGTTTTTGGGGTGGAACATCAGACTTGAGTTCCTCAGGTACCAAAACAAATTCTTGTTTCTCAAGCACTACAACCTGGGCTAGTTTTTGGGTTTCCACAATGGGCTTCTGTTTTGGGGGCATCACGCCATATTTTAGTTTTTGGGGTGGAACATCAGGCATGGGTTCTTCAGGTACCACAACAAACTCTTGCTTTTCAAGCACTTCCACATGTGCTACTTTTTGGAATTCCACAATGGGCTTCTGTTCTTTTGGGGGCATCACGCCATATTTTAGTTTTTGGGGTTCTACATGAGGCATGGGTTCTTCAGGTACCACAACAAACTCTTGTTTTTCAAGCACTTCCACATGTGCTACTTTTTGGAATTCCACAATGGGCTTCTCTTCTTGGGGCATCACGCCATATTTTAGTTTTTGGGGCTCTACATCAGGCCTGGGTTCCTCAGGTACCAAAACAAACTCTGGCTCCTCAAGCGCTACCACATGCGCTAGTTTTTGGGATTCCACAATGAGCTTCTCTTTTGGGGGCGTCACACCATGTTTTAGTTTTTGGGGCTCTACATCAGGCTTGGGTTCCTCAGGTACTGCAACGGACTCTGGTTTCTCAGGCACTATAACACGCTTCGGTTTTTGGGATTCTACAACAGGCTTCTGTTTTGGGGGCATCACGCCATATTTTAGTTTTTGGGGTTCTACATGAGGCATGGGTTCTTCAGGTACCACAACAAACTCTTGTTTTTCAAGCACTTCCACATGTGCTACTTTTTGGAATTCCACAATGGGCTTCTCTTCTTGGGGCATCACGCCATATTTTAGTTTTTGGGGTTCAACATCATGCTTGAGTTCCTCAGGTACCAAAACAAATTCTTGTTTCTCAAGCACTACAACCTGGGCTAGTTTTTGGGATTCCACAATGGGCTTCTGTTTTGGGGGCATCACACCATATTTTAGTTTTTGGGGCTGTACATCAGGCTTGGGTTCCTCAGGTACCACAACAAACTCTGGTTTCTCAGGCAACACAATATGCTCTGTTTTTTGGGATGCTACAACAGATTCTGATTTTTGGTGTGTCAAAACAGTCTCAGGCTGCTCAGATGTCAGAACATGCTCTAGTTTTTGTACTGCCTTTACAGGCTTTAGTTTTCGGGCTACTCCAGCCACTTCTGGTTTTTGTGGTTCCACCTCTTGAGGCTTTGGTTTTGCGTGTCCTGCAATGGACTTTGGTTCTTGAGGAACTGGAACACGTACTTTCTTTTCTGGCAAAGTTGTCTTGGTTGCTTTATGTACATAAAAGATATTAGTTCTCAATTTAACAGCTGCACAGACAATCATACCAAAATTAAGCCAACCATAAAACATAAAAAGACAGTTGTGATGAAATATTAAAAACATATCAGGTATCAATCATCTATGATGGCCTTTTAAAAGATGAATATAGAACATTTGGCTTTTCTCTCAAGAGTACATACACACACACTGCCTCACAAAACTCACGCTCCCATACGGAAGTACACACACGCACTAATAATATAACTTAAGATATAAGTAAAAGCCATGATAATTGTCAACAGAATGGACAGGACAAAAGATATTAATTGCACTGCAGGCAATAAGCTGAAGATTCTTTCAAGAAACAGCAGTGATGGCATGTAGATTTTCTTGGTGGAACTTCTGGAATTTCAATTAAATTGATAACTTCTCCTCTTAGCTACTAGAATGGATACTTTGTTTTCTTCTCCTATTATAACTTTTAAGTTATTAGCTGTGGTGGTTTTCTTGAACAAAAGCAGATAGAATAGCAAGAATATGCAAAAATAGTAAGAAGAACTGAAGTAGAATAATAGTAAGAATAACATACAGGCATTTCAAACATCCAATATTTGCCACTAGTTTTTTTCAAAAACAACCATGTGTGTCTATTTCACATATATATGTAGATAACTAGAACAAGCAGAATTTAGAATTTCAGGAAAGAGAAGGCTTGGATAATTACATGTTAAAGAAAAGAGGAAAAACATTACTTTTGTTATTTTATTAGTGTTGAGATTTACCTTCCTTTGGTGGGAGTTCTGGTTCTTCAGGTGCAGCCTCTGGTTCTGGGACAACCACAGGTTCTGGTATTTTTTGCACAGGTATTTTCTTTTCTGGAACAACTTTCTTCGGCACCTCGGGTTCTTTAAAGATATTTGTTTGTTTTAATTTCAGGAATTTGAAGAATAGGAATTAAAAAGACAATAATAGCTCCAAAAAAAAAAACCAAACTAACATCATCAGAAAAAACCCCTTATAAATCATTTGGCTGTTGGTTTTTTTTTCATATTGCTTTACACACACTATTAGTAGCCACTGTCACCAGGAGCTATTCACAAAGGAAGAAGACAACACAGTTTGTAACACTTATATTATATAAAGTATACAAAAAAGCTACTAACACAAACATAAGACACATAATACTTAGAGAAACAGATAAATGTTTGTGTGCAGTCTTATTACTGTTGAACATATACCTTTGGCTGGTGGAGGTTCTGGTTTTTTAGGAACTTCAATGTGTATTTTTTCTTCTGAAATCACTTTCTTGGGCACCTCAGGCACTTTAAAAAAAGCAGTTAATTTTATTTATGTATGTCTGCAGTGTTCAGACATTAAGAAAAAGTAAATCTCAGGCACTTCAAAAGCATGAGAGATTTCCGATATGAATATGTAATTTCTCCTTTCCCTAGAGAAAATTCTCTCTGCTGCCTCACTGAGTTTCAGATGCAAAAACTACAATTGAAACAACAAAAAAAAATTATAAGACATCAATAGTAAAAGTAAGTTACCATTATGTTAAAATGGTACCATAGAAAATTAAGGTTTTTATTTCCTTGCATAAAATTTTAGTGACTGGATGTTCTGGTGTCTTTGATACTTTAACTTAAACCTCTTCTGGGACCAGTTCCTTTGGTACCTCAGACACTTGAAAAATAGCAGTAACTTTATACTGTCAGAACTTCATAAACACTAAAGCATAACAGCAGATCACTCTTAGTGAAAACACCAACTACAAAGATTTACTTTTTTCACTCAAAACATTTTCTCACTTGAAAAACTTTTGACAACAGAAGAAAATGCTAACAGAGGTCTTGAATACTGTGTTCTAAATTGTTAAAACAAGAATTTTTTTTTTTTAATTCTGTGCTTTTGTCATAACGTCAGGTATCTTTAGCTAGTATAACTTTTAAGGTTTTAGGCACAGCAATTTTGATTTTTTTGATTTTTTGTTCGACATCTACTTGGGTCCTTCAGGCCCTTTAGGAAATGGATTATTATCAGTTATTATATAGAATTTTACAGTTATATTCAAAACTTTTCAGTAGAAATTGCCAAGGTTCTTAATAAAACGTCTGATTTGATTTGTTTATTGTCTGATTTTATGTCTCTGTAAAGCCTCAGGAAACACCTCAGAATCTTCTGGGGCTTATTATTCCATTTTATTCAAACATTTCCCAAATCTCTATTTGACTGAGACTGACATTGTCTATTTTGTATTCCTTGTCACATCCTTCTATGTGTGATGACTTTTTGGTATCAATTTTTTTGTCTCTGCACACAAGTTTTCTTCTATATTAGACATCTCTATCACTCATTCTATGCTCTCTTTTGGAGCTAGTTTTTCATTGTCAGTCATTACTATTTCACATCACAGAGGCCACCTTTCCTCCTCTTCTCTTAAGATTTCTGCTTTTGTTCTCAAGTGTCAATCTCATTTCTGCTCAATTTTTCTACTTCAATATTTCTAACACTCTGGTACAGATTACAACTATGATTTAAAAGAGAAGAATTTTAAACACAGTAACATATATAGAACAATATGGGCACAGAAAGTAACAGGAAAACACAAACAAGCAATCAGATAAATAATGTGCACAATCAAGATAGAGGTGTTTTTTTCTCTTCCAAATTTTAATTTTCTGTAGCAAAACATACCTTTGGCTGGTGGTGGCTCTGGTTTTTTAGGAACAGCAGTGGGCACTTTCTCTTCTGGAATTTTCTTGGGCACCTCTGGCACTTTAAAGAAAACAGCATTCATTTTTAAAAAATAAAGCATTTAAAATATGTACATTGCAAAGGAGAAAGAGGATCACAAGAAGCATATCAGAAGGAAAGATATAAAAAGAGATGTCATGCAAAAAGCATTCTATGTGATTACACACTAATTGGATTTTGATAAATGAGTTTTGCTATAAACTCTAATGCTCAAGAGAAAAATCCCCTCCTCTGAAAGACACTATTATTGACATATAAGCTTTAGGTAGTGTTACCCTTGGTATTTTAGATATAACAGTATTTATTGATTTCTTAGATACCTTGTACACCTTAAAGACATTAGTGTAGCTTTTTAAATTACAAAAAATTAAACATTCAGTACAGAGACACAAGACAAAACACAGTGATATATAAGGATGTGACAAACAAGTAGATGGATAAGGATGCTTTGACAACAGTTACAACTTCTGAGAAGTCTTCATGGTTCTACCCCTCTGGCAAAGAGTAAGTTGGAAGTGACTTTGCTTGGGATCTGTTGTCAAGCAGGTTTAGATTTGCTATGCTCCCCATAAAGATGAAAACAAGCTAAAGAAGTCATGGCAAAAGTTGAACTTCAATGAAATGCCTTTTAAATGTCATACATAACAGTTCTATGCCTGGCAGTGCTATGTGATAATGACTAGGGTGGGATAAGCTGTGCTGCTTGACAGTTGTTAATGCCACTCAAACTGCCAGTTCAGACAGGCTTTTAAAACACCTGAATGAATTGTAACAGCTGGTTTCTGTGCAAATTCTATTTCCATTCAAAATGAAATCAATTGACCCCTGAGTTTAACACGAGCAAGGTGAAACAGAGGGATAGGAGGTACTTCTTGCTAGTGTCTGATCAAATTTCTGAGGCTGTACTCATAAAGTGAAAGTGTTCTGTAAATCTCACTGTGTGTTAACATGGCTGGAGCTTTCCTTATTTCTAGTCCCTTTCACTGGCTTCTGATACAATTTCTGGGTTATTCTTGTGTGGAATAAATAGATCAACTCAACTAATTTTAAATGCTTTGACAGCAACAGTACAAGGGACAGAAGAAACTTGTAGAAAAAGAATGAAAGAATCTGCTGACCTATACCTTTGGCAGCTTCTGGCTTTTTAGGCAGGGTTTTTCTTCAGGAATAATTTTTTTAGGCAATTCAGACACTTTAAAGCTATTTACTGATTTTGATTTTATGACTTAAACACAACTTAAGAAACAGAAAATGGGACATATACAACATAAACGCCACAGATCTGACATGTGGACCCTGAACTATTAAATCAGAAAATATGTAAGAAACAGAAAAAAGTAAAGATGTTTATCAGGGAAAGACCTCAGTTCTACCAGGCTCTCAAAGTACCTTTAGATGGTGGAGATTCTGGTCTTTTAGGCACAGGAGTAGTTTCTGGTTTTTTAGGCACAGCAATAGGTACTTTTTCTTCTGGAACAGCTTTCCTAATGGCTGCAGGCACTTTAAAGATATTAGTTCAATTTAATAAGAGAAAGACACGTCATGAAAAATCTCAAATTTTCATATAAGCAAGGTACTGAAAGAATGAATACAAATATGAATTATGCTGGACAAGGACTAAAACACAAACAAATAATTTAATTTTCCTGGAATTCAAGACTTGGCAAATTGTAGGAAGAGGTGATGAAGAAGTCAAATACCTCTAGATGGTGGAGCCTCCTCTTTCCTATGAACAGTAGAAATTTCTTCTTCTATGTGAATCTCCTCATAAACTTCATGTACTTGAAAGATATTAGTTTAAACACTTAAATTAACTTAGAGTATCTTCAGAAAGCAAGACAACATGTTAGATAAATAACAAATATAATCAAATACTCAAGCTCCTCTGAAGACATACAGGTTTATTTTACATCGATGTGCAAAATTAGGATGCTTTCAAATAAGGGATGAAAAACTCCTCACTGACCTGGTCTCTGCAGTTTGTCAGAAGAAAAATGAGTGATGTGTCCTAAACTGAGCTATTGCCCTGAGTGCAGAAATAGGCCCTGTCTATCTCAGTTCTGTCAATTTTTCTTTATGTTTTTCTCTTTTGTGCTGATCTCAAGCAGCACTTAATTTTAAGAACAACTAAAGGCAATAATTTTTTAAATTACTTTTTACTGTTGCAAACAACCAAAGCTGTTAAGTTCATGATAAACAGAATGCTCTCAAAATAATTTATATACGAAAACATGTTTTTATTCTTCAAATCAAACTTAAAATTTCTTATACCTGTAAAGTGTGCAGGTTCTTCTTTAGGTACAGCAGGAGGTATTTTTTCTTTGTGGACAGCTTTCTTTCGTACTTCAGGAACTTAAAAATATTGGCTTATTTCAGAAATTTGCATTATGAAATAAGTAACACAATTTTGTAAAAAAAAATTAAATCTACTAGAACAAAAGGAAAAATATGTGGTATTGAGATGTGAATAAAAGTTAACAACTTCACCTTCTGGAGTCTGTTATTTTTCTAACTCCTAGTACTTATGGTTCTGAATATGCTCTTCTCTGAAAAGATAGTAGGAGGTTTTTTTATGTTTGGGTTTTTGTTTGTTTTCCTGGATTTGTTTGGTTGTTGGTGGGATGGTTTTGAGTGCATGTGCATGTGTATGTGTGTGTTTAAGGAATTTTGGCACTAAAAAGAGTTTTCTTTTTTGAAATTTAAAAATGACCCATAAAAGCAAGGCAAAAATACAGTTCAATTAGGTAATTTTTAGGGTTCCAACATGTATAGAGCTCTTCAATTCTGGAATCATGTAACAAAATTATGTTTCTATTAAAAATTTTGTGGCTTTCTATTTTGTCCTGATTTAAATTCATACCTTAATCTTGACTTTATTTAAGCCCTTGATATGACTACAAAGAATCCTTTTGCAAACAATCTCTCACAACCTTTTAGATATTTTCCCAATATATTGTCAGAGAAAGTATTTTGAGAAATAGAGCATGAGACATGAAGTCAAAAAAATATAAGACTAATCCCTTACTCTCATGCCTACCAAATTTCTGCCTTATTTAGTCTTCCTAAATTTTAAATTGTTGTGGAATGTATCAATCTGTTTAAGCAACTACTTATAGGAAAAAAATAAAAACCAACTGTAAAGTGTCTCTAGCATCTAGTTGTGTTGTTTAAGGAGAACAAGCAAGCTGGGTTTCTGACTTGGTATCTCCCTTTCATAAGAGGTTAGAGAGGGTTAATTTCGAGGTAATGTACCTTTAGCTGGAGGAGCTTCTTCTGTAGGTACAGCAGCAGGTATTTTCTTAAGTGGGACAGTTTTCTTTGTCACTGCAGATACTTCAAAGATATTAAATTTTTTAAGAACATTATAATACACAAGGTGTAAGTAGCAAAGAAGCAACAGACACATAGCATCTAAAGAAACTTTAGAATGAAAACATTAAATAACAGATTAGCACACAGATGGAATGATGAAGAAGAATAATTTGTAGGAATGTGTTGCTTTATAGATTGCTTGAAGAGTTGGTTTACCTTTAGCTGCTGGAGCTTCTGGTTCACTAGGAGTAATAAAAGGCACCTTTTCTTCTGTTGGAACTTCTCCATAACCTTCAGGTTCTTTAAAGATATTAGTTTATTTTACATATTTTAATATTAGTTACAAGACAGGAGTAGAAAGACAAAATAAAAGCATGCCGAAATGCATATGGACAAAGAGCTGTTTGAGCATAAGTTATTTAAATATCTTTCAGCCTGATCATTGACTTACTACTGCTGAAAGTTACCATTCCCAATTAGTAAAATATATGTTTACAGAAGTATTTAATTTCATTTTCTAGTTTCTTAGTTCTGTCTATTAGATAGAATTTGTAACTGAATTTCATATGGCTTCATTTGGAGTTGACTATCTCCATTGCAACTCAAAAATTAGGTGTTGCTCTTAAACCACTGTCTGCTTCAGTTCATTTCTTTGCTTCAGTGTGACTCAAGTGCTTCCTGAATCAGAAACTTAGCTTTTCTTTTCTTTATGTATCTTTTCCACACTATTCGAGGAAAAAAGTATGGCATTTTTAAAATGGTAAACTCCATTTTTACATTTAGTGTAAGGTTTTAAATCTAAAAATTTTTAAATGCTGAATTATATCTAAATTTGTGGACATAGATGGTCTGAAAGATATTGATATAAGCTTCCTTTAAATAGTTTTAAAAATGAATTAAAATTAGCTCATATTTTACAGAATAATATAGAACATGACTTGATATATTCTCTTCAATTCTCTATTTGGTAGATGAGTCATTGGTGTACCTTCATATAAAGGAGGCTCCTCTTCTCTAGGGATAATGGTGGGTACTTTCTCTTCAAGGACAGCTCTCTTATGAAACTCAGGAACTTCAAAGATATTAGCTTTTTTTAGTAACTTCAAAGTAATTTTCAACTTTTAATATCCCAAACAGAAATAAACCCAGAAAACTATGTTGTTTTGAGGTTTTGGAAACTTTTCAAGAATTAAGTATGATACAGTTCTAGAACTGCCATCCTGGAACAATGAACTATATGAAGAAATTTATGGTTTCAGCTCTCAAAGAGAGAGCCATTTGCTTTCCTTACTGCATTGTCATGCTCTTACTTCTGGTTGATGTAACAGCTTTAATAGCTTTAACTTACTGGCTCTTGCCCTGTTACTTCTTCACCAATATCATGACCTGTGTATTGGTATCAAAACCCCAATTTAAACTAAATTCACAACTTTATTATAAATAGAAAAGCACTGAAGCTTTACATGCTGGTGTTGTAAACAGCAATACCTCCTCAGCATGTTTTCTTTCATAATTCAGTGATTTACTGTCTAGCACATATTTGAAATGTTTGCCCCAGAGTTTGGGATTTGTCACTGAGCTTTCAATCTCCACTTAGAGATTGCAGTGGTGTAAAAAAACATGACAAGTTTTAGTGATGTTAGCTGGGAAAAAATGGTACAAATATTTCCTTTCCATAAAATCTCATATTAAAGGCTTCTTTACCTTTCATTGGTGGAACTTCTATTTCAGGTGTACGTGTAGGTTTCTTTTCTGCAGGGACAGGTCTTTTGAAATCATCTGGCCCTTTAAGATATAATTTACTTTTAGGGCTTTCAAAGCTACTTGAAAGAAGTTAAAAAGAAGAAGAGCAAGTCTAGCAAGGAAGATTTTTGAAACATCAAAGAATTAAATCCTTCCTGAAATAACATTTATGTTAATTTTGAAGATTAGACAGAAGAATAACATATTAAAAAATACATTCTTGAAAGATTACTTTTTCTTCTTCCTTCCCACAAGAAATAAAGATATAATTTCTTTCTGAACTTTTTTCATGTGCAAATTAATGACAGAACACACATTTTTAAGTGACTCTAACATGTTTTCAACAAATGACTTGAAACCAACAGGCAAAAAAGACTCAATGACAAACAAATGAAAAAAGACCCACTGTGAGGACATAAAACATGCACATGTTTCTCAACAAATAATGAGGACAAAAGACTGACATTAGAGTTCATGTTTCACACAGACAATGAAGAGAAGTATACCTTTAGCAGGTGGAGGTGTTTCCTTTTTAGGAGCAGCAGGAGGTACTTTCTCTTTTGGAACAGGTTTCTTTGGCACTGCTGGCACTTTAAAGACATTGGTAGTTTTTTTAAGAATGTTTGCAGTATGAGTATAATGTAAGAATAGAAGTTAAACAAAAAGCAAACAATGCAAACAGTCAGAAAACTTAGCAGAACACATAAATATTTCTTAAATACATAAATGCATGTTGTAGAAAAGAGGCCAACTATCTGGATTGTTTTGCTTGGATTAATGCAGCCAGAGTTCCAGTATTCAGTGAAAGAAAAACACTGCTATTGAATGAATTTTGAATAGGGATAGGCCTTAACAATTAGGTTTCATGTGCTATCAGCTGTAATTGATGGCAGCTGGGAATACAGTAAGGTTGCAATTGCCTGTCAAATAACTCCAAGCTTTTTTGTAAAAACAAACAAGCAAACTGATCCACCTTTTCCCACTGATTTAATTGTGACAATTCATATGAGAAATAACTATAAAAGTTAGCATAAAACAAATTCCTGGCAAATTTAGTGCTATGAACAGAAAATTACAGAACTCTGGACTAGTGCAGTAACTTCTCAAGCTCTTGCTGACAATTGTTATTCATGACACTTATCTTTTATAAAGCCTGATACAGAGACTACCTATTAAGATACCACACATTCCTAACATCATTAGGTTAAAAAAAAGTTCTAGGTTTTTAGGATTCTGCAGGAAACCAGAGTTTCAACAATGAGCTTTAAAATATCACATACGTTGTGATGGCAAAAATTAAATTAAGTTACTAACTTCATTCCCTTTGTCTCCAGAAAGTAATTTGCTAATTGGTAATCTGTCTTTAAAAGTACTGTGAAAGAAAGCTAAGAGTCTATCAGTCAAATCAGAATAGGTAAAGTACTGGATTTGGGGATTCAGAGACTCATGCAGAAGGCTGTGTTTTCCAATTTATCTGATGGATGATGTACCTTTAGCTGGTGGAGCTTCTCTTTTAAGAGCAGGTACTTTTTCTTCTGGCAGAGGTCTTTTGGGCAACTCAGGCACTTTAAAAAATATGTCATGGATTATAAGTTATTTATGAAGAAAAAGACATAAAGACAGCAAGCAGAGCAATCACTCATTTGTAGAGGAGCCACCTCATAAGTCATGCAGTAAAAAGGGAGCAGTCATCTCAGAATTCTTAATAAAATCAGAAATATCCATATACATCTGTTTGGTATAATGTAAATGCAGTTTCTGTTTGGTGTGAGGGATCCTATGACCATAAATTTAAATTATGGGAAAGAAGGTTCTACATGAGTCCTAATATCTTTATAACTCAAAGAAACTGAACTGGACAAAAGAATTAAATATTAATGCATAAAAAGTAATTCAAGTTGAAGCTGAATTACATAATAAGATTAACATTTTCTCTGCTTGTGTTATATATCTGCTAGTTCACTCTTGGGCAGTCAGATAGGGAACCCTCCCATTTTACAGGGAAGGGAATTGCTAAGGAAGCACTAGGATAGAGACAAACTTTGAATGGCTTTATCATCACCAGCAACTGACACACATAGGACTACGAACAAGGCAAAATATAAATAAACACCCATAGGAGGCTTAAGCAGCAACTGAAAACTCACCACACTATAAGAACAAAGAAGTCATGACTTGATTTACCTATAGGTGGTTTGGTCTCATAAGTCTCCTCATATACCTCCTCATACTTCTCATAGATCTCTTCCTTCTCCTTAAACTCATACTGCTCATAGACATCTTTCTCCTCAGCCTCCACTTCGTATTCGTGTTCCAGAATTTCCTTATACCCCTCAGGTTCTTCAGGTTCCTCGTACGCCTCAAGTTCTTCAGCTTCCTGAATCTTCTCAAACTCTTCAAAGCTTTCATATGTCTCATACTTCTCATATTCTTCATAGGCATACTCATACTTCTCCACCACAGGTGCAGGAGCAGGGACTTTTTCTTTCCTTACAAGTTTCTTGGATACTTCAGGCACTTTAGAAACAGTATTATTGTTACTGCCTGACAAGTATTTTAATTTTTTTTTACAGCGAGACAAGATAATTGACATAGAACAGAGACTATGCATGACAACTTCAAGCACAAGTTACATTAAATTATAAAACTATGCCTCTGAAAAAATATATATATGATAAAAGATTTTAAATGAAGAGGAAAAAAATCTTTGGCAAAAATAAGAGGAAATATACCTGTACCTTTGGTTGGTGTTGGTTCTTTGGGTTTGGGCACAACAGCTTGCACTTTCTCCTCTGCCACAGCTCTTTTACGCACCTCCGTGACTTAAAAGATACAGATTTTGTTTAGGAATTTAAAAACAACAAATCACCTTAGAGCAATGTAAGTAAAAAAGTACAAGAAACAGAGCTTTATGGTTCAACAACACAAACATTGAAAATGAAGAGTTTAAACATAAATTCAAACAAAGATCTTGTACAACAGAGACAAAAGTTAGAAAGAAGGTGGTCAAGGGTATTCCTAGCATAAATATTAATTATAAGGAGGACATATACCTTTTGCAGCTGGAACCTCCACTTTTTCAGCAGGAGCAACCAGCACCTTCTCTTCAGGAGCAACCTTCTTAGGCACCTTGGGTACTTTAAAGATAAAACCTAACTTCAGTGTACTTTTGCACAATTTTAAAATGGACAGAAAGCCAGAAGTTTATGAACAACAGAGCAGAAATGTACAAACAAATACTATAGTGACAAATACAATACAGGACAGAAATAGTTAAGTGTCCCTTGCTAAACTCAGCTTGGATCAAGAATATTATCAGTTAACCATAACAGCATTTACAGTCTGCAGTACCTTTGGCTGATGGAGCTGGCACCTTTTTAGGAACAGTTTCTTTCACTTCAGGAATGGGTTTCTTAGGCATCTCAGGCACTTTAAAGACATTTTATTTTAAGAATGTCATCCACCAGTAGTATGAGAAAGAGAACAGAAAACAAAGAGACACAAGAAGAACTGATCTGCAGAATATATTTTTAAAAGATGAAACAGAAACAAGACACTTCACACCCACGGGCTTGACTTCTTGAGCAACTCAAATAGTTTTTGAGTTTGTTTTGTGCTAGGAATTTGACAGGCACTCTGAGATATCAATACAGAAATGCAGCAGGGACACAAAGCTAACATAAATAACAAACAAACTAAACAGAGACACTGAATAACAACATTTTGTTAACTTATGCACCTTTTGCTGGAGGATGCTCCAGTTTCTCAGGTGGGGGTACAGGTGTTTTTTCCTTTGGGACAGGTTTCTTAGGAATCTCTGGTTCTTTAAAGATATCAATTTGCAAACACATGTTAAGATTGCTTTTGGAACAGTAAAAACATGAACATGGAAACAAGATAAAACGTGAACATGGAAACAAGATAAAAACATAGAACAAGACCACAAACTCAAAACATATACAGGAGTTACATAAAACTTAGAACAAGAAATAGAGGTGAATTTTATTGAACACAAAAGATGCCATGAGTGACTTGCAAGAAAAGATCATGTACCTTTTTCTGGTACAATTTCCTCTGGAATAAATTCCTCTTCTTCTTCCTCAGGAACAAAAATGGGAACCTTTTCTTCAGACACAACTTTCTTTTCAACTTCAGGCACTTTGAAGATATTGTTTTAAGAACTTTACTTTCATGACAACACAAAGAAAAATCCATAACATAAAACACAAAGACACCAACTTTAAAGTAAGAATAGAAATAGAAATAAAAAATAGGGGAAACTACTGGGTGTTTTTTACTCCCTGAAACCAGTGATGTGTAATTATGTTGCAAGTCTTATATGAGGAGTAGCACTTTTGCCCAATTTTTAATTCCACAGTGTCATTGCAAACAGAAAATATTAGCAAGATATGCTACAAACCACAGTTAAAAAACATTATTAGCATTAAGGTTTTTTACATAAAAACCTTACAGTGTCTGTTTTTCTTTTTCTTTTTTTTTTTTTTTTTTCTAAATTACTCAGCTGCTGAGGTAGAATATGCTTGTCATCCAACAGTGGCCTTTGCAATAGTCTACCTCCACTTCGAATTTCACATTTAGGGTATAGGATCTGGTTATTAGTATGATCAGTTATATATTGATGTTATTTTTTTATAATTTTAGCTAAAACCCTTGAGAATCTAGCTTATTCTCAAGATACATGTAAGAGTGATCTCCCTAAGTTAAAGAATTTCCAGGTAAAGGGCCATAAAATTTAATTTCAGCTATTTTGTTTAAAGAAAATTTAAATTACTTTAGAAATTATTTCTGGATGATAATATCACAAGGAATTACTTCATCACAGTAACCACTGAAAGTGGAAAAAAGCAGATCATTCAAGGCCTATTTCTCAGCTGGCTGCAGTCAATAACAGAATAGACAAGCCCTGTCTGAGCCCTAGCACTGCTCACTGCAGGGAAACAGCAGGACCTGAATTCACACGAGTATAAATTGAATGTTAAAATTAAGCTCCACTGAAATATGAAAAAAAGAGGGAGAGGAGTTATCTGCATACATCACGATGTGATATACCTTTAGCTGGTGGAATTTTCTTTACTTTAGGAACTGCAACAGGCACTTTTTCTTCTGGGACAGCTCTCTTGCGCATCTCTGGCACTTCAAAGATATTATTTTGATAAGAAATTGGTAATTGCTTTTAGAGCAGCAAAACTACTAAATCTACACAACAAAGTCACAAAGAACAGAAAGAAGAAGAAGAAAACTCCTCTCAAAAGGTTAATTGAGGCTTATACCAAGCTTAAAACAATCACTAGAGATGAAGATCCATTAATGAATTGAACAAAGCTCTGATAATCTTCAAGAATCAATGCTGTACCTCTTGCTGGCATCTCTGGAACCTTTTCCTCTTCTTCTTCAGGAACAAAAATAGGTACCTCTTCACTGGGACGTCTTGGTACTTCTGGCACTTTAAAGATAGTTTTTAATTGTAGAAAACTTAGACACAACTTACACAGAAGCTAAAGCAAGTACATTTGTCACACACTGCTACAACACTGCAGTTAAATTCCAACAAATGCACAAAACCAAGAACAAGCATTACCCACATGTCCAGCTATAAGAAGCAATACCTTTGGCTGGCGGAGGTTCTGGCTTTTTATGTACAGGGACAGGTACTGCCTTTTCTGGAACCTTCTTGGGCACTTCAGGCACTTTAAAGACATTTTTATTTAGGGAATTAATTTTCAATGTAATATAAACCTAGTAAAAAGATAACTGTATATCTGATATTAAGATAACTACACAAATAGGGTAAAATCTAGTAATGTGATGAAAGTTAACATTGATTTTATCCACAGATTTATGCATAGATGGAAACTTACAAATATACAGGGACTGCAGGACTAGAAACTGGTGTGGTAAGGCTAAGGGGAAAGTCTGGCTGTTTAGGTAAATTTTTTCTCTTTTGGACCATCTGTTTTTGAAGCAGCAACTTCTTTAAAAGATTTAGATATATAAGATCCAAAAAACAGAGACCATACAAAACACAAAGACATTTTCAAAGCGAAGAGTAAGGACAGACCCCATGACTGACAGACAGACACACAACAGTGTCAAACAGCTCAGGGAGTGGTTCAAATACATTAGGCTGAAGAATGGGATTGTTACTGCCAGTAAGGATCTTACAAAGATGAAGAAACAAAAGTAGAATCACAGAGTGGAACTAGAACATGGCATACCTTTGGCTGGTGGAGGTTCTTCCACTTTTTTAGGCACTGGGACATGTACCTTCTCTTCTGGCACAAGTTTCTTTGGTACTTCAGGCACTTGAAAAAATATTATTGTAGCTTAAGAATTTCATTTTTGAGCCATAAGGTAAAGAACATTGATATGAATCAATAAAGTTGGGTGACAAATAAGAACTGTGAAGAATAAAAAACTCTTCACTCTACGTCATGTATGAAAAAAGAGTGACTTTTAAATTTATTTTTTTTAATAAAACATTCAGTCAAGAGCTATATCAAGTCCAATACCTTTGACTGGTGGAACTTCCTTCTTTTTTGGTATAGGAACAGGAACCTTCTCTTCTGGCACAGGTTTCTTTGGCACTTCTGGAACTTAGTAAGATATTATTAAATATTGAGCTTGGCATGAAAATCAAAACAACATGACATACAAACCAGTCACACTAAAACAATCAGAAACAAACAAACAAAAAGAACCACAGCTCTTAAGAGTAACAATTCTTTTTCTATCCTGGTTTTTAACACAAGTGAGAAGATAAAGGAATGCTAGAAGATCTTTCTGATCATAGATAATGACAAGTGCATGTACCTTTAGCTGGAGGAACTTCCTTCTTTGGCACTTGGACTTTCTTTTCAGGTACAGGTTTCTTTGGCACCTCGGGCACTTCAAAAACATGAGTTTGGTTAAAAAAATGAACCATAAGCTACTCAAAACACAAATGAAACAAAAAAGACAACAACACAAATATTTCATATGAAGACCCCTCTCCAAAAAGAACAGAAAAAAGTAACAAGCAATTAAGGCATCTGAAAAATAATGTGAATTAAATATTCAGAGGATGCCTTTTAAAATAAAGAGATGATATATACCTTTTGCTGGAGGAGGTTCTTTTTTCTTCAGAATAGGTATTTTTTCCTCTGGAACAGGCTTCTTGGGAACCTCAGGCACTTGAAAGATACCATTAATGTTTTAGGTATTTACTTCCGTAACAACAGGAATATAAAGTGCAAACAAACATCACAAATATATACTCATGCAAACAAACATCACATACTCAAAAAACCAGCTATGATTTAAAAAGATTTTATCACTAAGACAAAACAATATAACAAACTCATCATATTATCTGCTATTATGTCTATTCTCCCTGCTTAGCCATGGAGACCATCAATAAAAATGTTTTCAACTTCAAGGGCTTTTTTGAAAGAAGATGATCAAGAAGATAAAGTCAGAGAGATTCAGTCAGTTTTTTGAATCAGCTATTAAAAACTATTTCCGATGCTTGTCAGGCATGTAATAGGTTGCATCTGATAATATTCTTTTATATATTTTAAATATAAATTGTTGACTTCATTTTCTTCCTGAAAAATTTCCAAGAGCTTTCTAAATGCAAAAAACCCAAGCACATCTAGTTTATCAAGTGACTGACTTCAAGCACAGAACTGTCCATTATAAGTACCCAGCAGTTTATACCACAATTTGTTGGGGAAATGAAATACTTTTTAAAAAATCCTTTTACTCTTCTGAAGTCAGACTTTAACTGCAGTGAGGCAAAGGCTTCAACTAAAACATATCTAAACTTTTGTTTGTACTCCAAACCCCAGAAATGTCCATATAAATTTTACAATGACAGGAGAATAATTCCGCTGTTTTTGAGCATAATGAAAGAAGTTTGGAGTACATATGAATTAAACTTAGCTACTGTGAGAGATTAAATGGAAATTTCAGCCAACACTAATCTCCCTACTCAGGATTAACCTGGCTTTTGCAGTGTACAGCCTCATCTTTTCTCATGTTTATGACAAAATTTCTACTGCAAACAATGTTAGATATAATTTTGACATTTATTAATTAGTCAAGTGAAATTCTGAAATTCTTTGATGGAAAAAGACACTATGGAATGATTTGGATCAGGACGGGAAATGATAATCTTAGATGATGATGTAATTTTGGAAAATCAAATATACACAATCCATATCTTTATATTATGATGCAGAAAGGCTTTATTACCAAGATCTTGGTATGACCTAGTTCTCCTAAGTAGGGAATACTATGCTCATCCTGTACTAACAATGTAGAAAATTTATACTCATACCATAAAAATTAGTCCTATGGGAAATATATGAAATGAAGATTATTTAAATACGAATATTTTTCTTTTTCATGAAAATATAATAGTCTCTTCAAGATGGAAATAAACATCAACCATAGGGCTTTCTAAGATTTCTGAAAAAAAATCAGTGTGTCTTGTGTTCCTAAATCACTTATTTTCAAGTACCCTAGCTATTTTCTAGATAAATATATTTTTTGTCTCTGATTGCAGACTTTACATAAGCATTTTTAAGTATTTCAAGCACAGTCTGATAGAAAAAATGAACCCCAGATGAGGATGAAATTCAGCTTGCTTAAATTTTCATAGTGGGTTATACAGAGTTCATATGATAGAGGAATGAACATGTACGACATGGAAAATTTTAATTTGTGGAGTAAAGAGTAGATATACAGCCATCACATGTTTCCTGTGCTATATAATAATCAATAAACATGTTAAAAAATGCACACTGTAAAGCACACTGCAACATTTTAAAACAAAATTTGGTACTTTCATAAAATGAAAAGATACTACTTTTCCTCACACAATCCCTAAAGTTAAAGTATACCTCTGGCTGGTAGGGGAGCCTTCTCTTCATACTGAGGAACCTGTGGCTCTTCCTCCTCATATTCAGCAACTTCCTCTCCATAATAAGCAGCCTCTTCTTCATAATGGGTGACTTCTTCTTCCTCTTCATACTGAGGAACTTCTTCCTCTTCATACTGAGGAACTTCCTCCTCATAGTGACTAACTTCTTCGTAATGGCGAACCTCCTCCTTGTATTGAATTACCTCCCTCTCATATCTGGTGGTGTCTTCCTCCTCGTACCTTGGAACCTCCTCCTCCTCATACTGAGGAACTTCAACGTACGCTTTTTCTTTTCGGACAACTGTCTTGCGTACTTCGGGCACTTAAAAAGATACCAGTTAAAAGAACCTTAAAATTTAGCACACAGATCTTACTAATAATAAGGATCACAAGGCATTGTCAACTAAGAATTAACCAAAGGAAGAACATTCCATAGAAAACACATCAGTACTGACTGCACATGGAACATACAAGTCACAAAAAACATTTACACCATATTTGAATACTTTGTCCAGTATACCTTTGGCTGGTGGTCTTGCCATTTTTTTAGGAGGATAAATTGGTACTCTTTCTTCAATGATAGCCCTCTCTGGTACATCAGGCACTTAAAAGATACAGTACAATTACATTTAAGAATTTTTATATGCAAATTGTTTAAAAGCAAAAGTATTGGCAAGAAACAGAAAAAGATATCTTACAAACACACGGCTGACGTGTAAAAGACAAGCATGCTTATTGTGACTGGACATGTAGCTAGGGAAGTAATTAGGCTTCTTTTCAATTAAGAAACAACAAACTTTTCAAGGTACCAATATAAGCAGCTGATATGATTCCTGCTTCATCCACTGCTGCCAACAGTGAAATTAAGTTTGCTGATGGGCAGAACTCAAAATCCAAAGCCAATGAATTATAAAATCAATAAATCTCATTGTTCTCTATAGCAGCTCCTTGCCAGAGCAGCGACACTTTGCACTACCTCAGGAAGAGATCAAGACTCCTCATTCACTGACAACAAAAGATTTGTGTTGGAAACTCTAGATGAAGGTGAAGGAACACATGGAGAGAAACTTTGAGAGTGACTAACAATAGATAAGGGCTCTGGTCTAATTAAAAGTAAAAGAATGACGTGCTCAGTAAGGAAGGTGTTTTTCCTCTTCTGTCAATTACTTTATGAAGTGACTTGTTTCTTCTGACATGGCAAGGAGCCACTCCTTGTAAAAGCAGGAGCATCTCCAAAAGATTAAGATGTGGATATGTTCAGTTTTTAAGACTTATTCGGGAAAGAATGCTATGTTTAAGCAGCATATTCTCTTTTTACAGAAGTGTGTGAGTCTTGTCTTCTGAGGCAGGTGTCTTGGAAAATTTTTGACCAATATAATTGGAAACTGCACAGAAAATCACCTTGGCATTTTAAGATCTGGCAGACTTGCCAATTCGGACAATAACTGTGGCATTTTCTTAAGAGATTTGAGATTTTTTTCTGACCTTCAGAGATGGAATCCATTCTGTTGCTGACAGATTTGAGAATTTCTAGAAGCTTTATTCATGACAGGCTCCAGTGAGCATAGATGAGTGGCTGCCACAAGTCTTGATGCTTGGTGTTATTTTTGGGGCAGTGTGAAGACTCATTAGCTGAGTATTTTCTGGCATAGCCTTCCTTGATATTTAATTATAAATGCCAGGTACATCTATACTTGAAATCTTAAACTGAGACTGCTTGGAACCGATACTTTAGTGGATTTGAAATCAAAAACTGCATTATGCATGAGTGCCCTTTTCAGAAAGCTCAGATTCCTTTGGATTCTTTTTTTCCAGCTAAAACACCAATGTTTGGTACCCTGTTGGAGAACTGTTGCCTTCAATGTCTTTCTGCTTTGACCCTTTTCCTTCCAGACCAGATGGCATATTAGACCTGCCTTACAGAGAGCCAAAGGTCATCCTTCATCACACTCTTGGTACTCATAGTATGCTTGTCCCCCCAACTTTGGAGACTAAATAGATAATTTAACTTCATGCTGATTTGTCTGTATTAATCTTTCATGATATGAATATGAAAATGCCATTTATCAATGGTATCAGATCTAAAAGTAGCGAGTGTGAGGCATCTTGTGGGTCATTTTTCACAAATCAATGCAAAAGTAAAAGAGCAATAAATTTTCCTTACAGGCTATGGACTGTTGAGCAAGCAGATCCATTACATTGGATTGTGTTAAGTATCTCAGCCATGCAGGCAATAGTAGAGCTAAGGATTTTTTCTTTAACCTTCAGATTTAGGTGAGGAGTTGCTTTTACAGAACAGGAAAGGTCTGTCTTTTCGGATTAATAAAGCATGTTAATTTAAATGAAAGCAAAGACTGTCTCTTGCTTCCCCTCAAAGGTCAGACAGGTGGCAAGATTTAAAAAAGAGGACCTAATGAAATTATTTGGCTTCCACGATGCCAACAGCAGCAAGCCAAGGGAAAGAATTAAATGAGAAACAGTATTTTATTGCGATAATGAAATATGTCCTGCCTTATTCTACAAGCTTCACTTTTGTGATAAACTGGCAGTGGCAAAGGACATGAAATTTAGTTTTATTCTCTCTATTTCTTTTACTAGCTGATGAGATGTAACTTTGGATACAGAATTTTTTTAGTCTTCATACCTGTGTATGAAATCTCCTGTTCTGTGTGGAGAGAAACGGATAATTCCTCTGACATAGCCCAATGTTCTTCTTCTGTTGGTACTTCAAAGACAGAGTCTAACATTAATTTTTTTCCTGGGGTAATATAATGTACAATAATAAATATCCCATTTGGAGTTTCTTAGACACCACCCACACCCAGAGTAATTGGGAAAAATGTGTCTAGTATTTCTCAAAGGCATTGTAAAAAATCCTCTGGGACTGCAGTGGATCATGGACTTGTGTAGTGTAAGGTTAATGGTTGGACTCAATGACTTTAAAGTCTTGTCCAAATTAAATGATTCTATAATTCTAAATTTGGACCTCAGGAGACATTCCAGACTAATAGGCCTGAAGCTCTGGTAGTCTTACATCAGCACAATCATAGATTAACCCATGGGCAGGACTACCTTCTGGTGGTGGAGACACTTTTCTCTTTTGAACAGCAATGGATACTCTTTCTTCTCTGGCAGTTTTCCTCTGTGCTTCTGGCACTTTAAAGATAGTAATTGTAAGAAAACTATCTTCTAAAAGAAATCACACACATTCTGAAACTTGTATGAAAGAATTACAGACAAACAATTAGGAACAAGTAGCACACTGTTTAAAAGAAAGTATAATAAACACAACAATCACATGAGACATACAGATAATATAGTAAAATAATACATCTAATATTAGAGTAATAGATATATAGACAAAATAATTGAGCAGAATATTCACAAATCGTGAAGTAAGATGGAATGAAGATGAAAGTAAGAGGTAAAGACTTTGTCTCTAAACTCTTCAGAAACTCAATGAAGACACAGAACACCACATACTCAGGGTACATAACAAAATCAAACACAAGAAAAGCACAGAAACAGAGAACAAATTTGTAAGTTTGAAACACTCCACTGAATATTGACAATATTATAAACATTGATTTTTAAAAAAAATTTGTGTTCAATTTTTTTTCACTGATTAAATGTTGTCACTCAGCTTTGCAAGCATTTAAGCATCCAGAGTGATCAATGGAACTAAATAGTAGTTAAAAAATGCAAAGAATGAAGGTGCATGACTATTCTCTGTTACATTCAGCAGTATACCGAAGGGGAAGAGATGAAGGTCCTTTTCATTTATAACCAAATCAGAAGACACAGATTTATTAACTAGGCAGACTGTGAGTATTATGCGCATGGATGTGTGATATTTAAAAGCCATCTCTACTTCCAAAACAACTTCTATACCTTTAGCTGGTGGAGCTGCCACTTTCTGTGAAATTGGAACAGGTACTTTGTCTTCTGGCACAGGCTTCTTGGGCACTGCTAGCAGTTTGTAAAAAAAGTTTATTGTAATAGATGTTAAATTAATCACAAACTATACAAGTACACAAATATAAGCAGATGACAAAACACAAATCAGAGACTTGACATTTCTTCAAGTAAAAAAAGAAAAAAAGACAGCAAACACCAAACATTAGAGTCTGTGTTACATAACTAGACATAAATACAAACCACTATTCTGAGACAAGACTTCTCTAGTGTAACTCTGAAAATTTATATACCTTTCTTTGGTGGAGCCACTTCTTTTTTAGCAACTGCAACTTTTTCTTCTGTGATAATTTTCCTGTGTACTCCAGTCACTTAAAAATAATGTGCGGGATATTTAATTACAATATTTGAAATGCAGAAATATGATACTTTTACTTATTCTGATTGTTTAAAAAAAGTGCTAAGTGAACTTCAACAGCAACAGAAATAAGATGCTGCTGAAGAGCATCCTTTACATCCATAGCACCCAAATGACTACAGTCAAAAGAAAGGGGAGATTTCTACAAAGGTTACAGATACTAACAAACAAAACTGTATTAAGTAAATTGCCCAAACACAAATACTGCAAGACCTAACTAAAAAATCTCCATGGTAATAATGTTTACCTTTGGTTGTTGGAGGTTCTTCAAATTCTGCCTCAAAAGTGGGCACCAATGCTTCTTCAGGTTCTTAAAAAAGATTGCGTAACTTTAGAAAATTTGTTTGATTTCATCAACAGGTATAAGATAGAAGATGAAACAACATATAAATAACATAAAATAACATATAAATCTCATCAAGACAGCACAGGTCACAGGTGTCATTGTAGACAAACAGACATAAAAACATGTTTAATGTTGAAGAAATTTGATACCAGAGATCTATGTTGCATCAACACTACAATCCCCAGCCAAGGCATATATGTTAAAAATGGAATGTAGCAAAAAAGCTTTTTTCTTTTTTTGCAACAGAAACAAACACTGCTATACCTTTTGCTGGTGGAGCCACCATTTTTTTAGACACAGGAACAGGCACTTTCTCTTTAGGAACTGCCTTCTTATGAACTTCAGGAACTTTAGAAAAATGAGCAAGATGAGAAGGAAGATGAGAAAGAATATTAAAGTGTAATATTTACAATTGCCTACTACACAATGTGTTTCACTGAGTTAACACAAACAAGAATTTTCAAAGTACAAGGTGGAATTTGAGACAGCATTCATCACTGTGAGAAGACACCACTTATGTCAACATGTACGAGCAAGACAGTAAGACAAACACAATCCCTTTGAAGACACATCAACCAGTTGAGGAACTGGTTTATACCTTTAACTCCTGGAGCTTCCTTTGGAGCAGCTGGGACTTTTGGCTCAGGGACAACTCTCCTGTGCTTCTCAGGCACTTTAAAAGATTACAATACATAGTTTTACATAGAGGAGTAGTATCACTATAGCACAAACACATACAAAAATGCCAAAAATGGACATAAACATGTAGTGGCAATATAATGTTAAGAATGGTGAAACAACTCATATGTTGAAGTGAAATGAACTTATACCTTTTTTAGGTGGGGCTTCCTCTCTTTTTGGAACAGTTACTGTCTCCTCTATGTAGTAAGACTCTTCTTCAGTCACTTTTAAAAAGAGTAAAATATAAAAATACTTATGTTTAAGTATTTCACATATATTACTGTTTTATGGCCCTGGTAAGCAACAAAGTATTTGTAAGACAAAAATAAACAGTGTGCTTTATTAACAGACTCTTCTGGGATGACAAAATCTACATTCAAGCCATCCTGCTTCCACTGAGGCCAATGGAAACACTCCAAGCAGCTTAAATGGAACTGAGAGCCTGGGCTCTCATCTTGTATTTGTGTGGAATTTGAAAATGCTCCATTCCTCTGTCCACTAAGTCACTAATGTTGAAATTTGTCCATTTTGAGAAACTTTCTTTCCCAAATACTGAGAAAATTCCTTGACTAAAGATATCCCTGGAAAAATTTGTGGTGTCATTAGTCATAGAAACTGAGTCAGTCAGTGTTACTGTCCTTTGCAGTATTATGCGACCACCAATAACCTTACAAGTGGAAACAATATAGTTATTTTACAGTGAAATTATCTGAGGAATCCGAGTGCATCATGGCATTCGGAAGAACATGTACTTTATTCAAGCAACCTGGTGGAAGAGGAACTTCCAACAGAGGATATTTGTAAACAGAAAGTCCTGATAGATCTCACTGTCAGAAAGATAACTTATTATTTTCACTGTATTGAAACAGGATTAGCTACTTTTCAAAAGCAAGCAATAGAAATTGTAGAAATTAAAATTAAAATTTGTAAGTTACAAAACATATTTATATAGTTGTAATTTTTTCCTTATAAATAAAGCAGATATTAATCCAAACTGTCTATTTGGATTACTTTTTTGCTTTTGCCTAGTGTTCCTGAATTGTTGTCGTACCTTCAGAAATTTCTTCTCTGTGGATGGAAATAGATACTTCCTCTCTTTCTTCTTCAGACCATTCTTCAACTGTTGGTTCTTTAAGGAAAATTATTAGTTTTAGTATTTTTGGAGGATGGATAAATGGAGAGAGGGAAGGATTGATGGATAGAGAAGATGAAGTCTGATTCTTAGAAGTTCTAGATGGTAATGACACATATGCATACAATCCAGAAAGTGCTGTGCACCGTATGGATATGTATGATTTGTTCTAAATTATGTGGTTTGTCCATGTCCCAGGTTCCCTGTTGTGTGTTGTTGTACCTAATATCATTCACTTGTCAACTGTCAGTTTATTAGAATGCCTCAGCTCCCCAAATTTCCCCATCACAACAGCTGAAGTGGGGGAACAATAGTCAAAGAATCAGAGGTTTCTCCTTGATCCAACTGTATGAAAGTGAGGAAAGGAAAAAATGAGATGGATAGGACAAGAACTGAAAGGAAATCCTGGCATGTACTAATCTAAAAAGGTGACTGTATCAGGGAAAACCTCAACTAGTTCTGGAGAAAAGATTAATTTGCAGGAGACAAACAGAAATTAACACTGCATGTATCCATATGGATGTGCATTTGTTCATATTTTAGATAGACATGTTCCAAATTTTCTTCTAAAAATTCATTTATGGTTTTAAAAAGAAAGTGCAAATTTTCTTGACTGGGTAGTTATTAATGGGACATAAAATCCAACAAAATTCTATTTCAGCATTCTTGAAGTTATCTTGAAGCAGATATTATGTGGAATTATACTAACTTAAAACAACTGATCTCAATCTTCCGTGAACACGAGAATGTGAACTGAAAGCTGGTGAGAAGGGAAGCAGTATTTTATCTTGAGGGCTACAGAAAGCTTGGTAGTATGACAAATGGATGGTTACAGTCCTAATTTGTAGAGTCTAAAAATAAATCTAAAATAAATTTGCTACTGCAAATTTATGAGGCCCTCATCTGAAGATTATTGTATTCAGTAGTAGAGTTTCCATGTCAATGTGGTGGGATCCTGACATTCAAGACTGAAATTGTAAATAGCACTTTAGGAGGCTTTGAACTGCCTACAGTTCAGCACAAAACTTATACAAGATAACTATCAAAAAATTTTTGGTGTTATTTTGATCTTAATATTAGAACAACAGACTTGCGGTCATAGCACAAGTTTCTCACTATTGTCTGCTTATAGTGTACCTTCAGGTGATGGGATTTCCTCTGGAATGGCAACAGATATTCTCTCTTCTGTGATAAGTACTCTTTCTTCAAAAGTGGCTTTCTTCTGCACTTCAGGCACTTTGGAAGATAATGATATTAAATGTATGTTTTTCCAATTACATTGTGAAACAAATTTTTGAAATGCTAAATCTAGGTTTCCAAAGAAGGGCACTGAGCACATAACATATAACAGAGATTCAAATTTAGAAAGAATACTATGTAAGTATTGCACACGAGATACAACATACTGTAATGATTCATTGTGTAAATCAGAGCAGCAGAACTCACAGGAGAAGCACAAATCAATGACTAATAACGGTACAGAACTAATAGACAGAAGCTGAGAAACAGCATTTTCTTGTATTCTACTGGAAAGCATACCTTTAGCTGGAGGAGCCTCAATTTTTTTAGGAACAGCAGGAGTTACTTTTTCTTTAGGGACAGGTTTCTTAGGAACTGCAGGCACTTAAAAAAAGTACTTGTTTTAGAACATTTGAAGTAAAAACTGACACATGCATCACGCAAGAGAAATGTGTTGTTGAGAAAGATTACACATGGATATGTTTTGCTTACCAAATGTGACAGTTGACCAAAATGAGATAAATTTTATGTTCTAAAGATTACAATAAATGATATTAAAATGAGCTGTATTTTGCAGGGGGAGTATCTACTTTAGGAACATATGGCAATTTTTCTTCTGGAACTCATTTTTTAGGTATTTCTGGCACTTCAAAGATCTTAATTATAATATAATCAGCTTAAATTAGCAAGTTTTTATAGAATAAATCTACAGCACACCTATGCACAAAACTGACACAAAAGATACACATTACATAGATGAAGTACCAGTATAACAAGATTAACTTAGCAATCAAACCCAAAATTTGACATAAATAAGATGCTTAAGATAATAAGACAAGAACATTATTTTTTAAAGTGTACCTTTAGGTGTTGGAGCTTCCTCTCTTTTTGGAACAGCAACCTTTTTCTCTGGGGGAGCTTTCTTAGCAACCTCTGGCACTTAAAAAACCATAAAGTATAAGATAACTGAATTCTAAATTTCAAAGATTTCTTGGAGTATTATAGATTTCATTAATAGATAGACATCTTCCCTTTGTAAGAATATCAAGACACATCTCATAACACGTTCATACGCTTAACATAGAAAGACCTATGACAAGAGCAACATATGTTTGATACAAAACAAAATCAAACCAGTTGCTGGAAGACTATCAAATACTTTAAGACTGATTCCTTAAATGAAGAATGAGATGCTCAAATATACTACCAGGTTTTAAAAAATCTCATGGATGAACAGAGAATTATACACAGAAGATAAATTCTAACACAAACATGCTTACATACAGACTAACAATAAAATAAAACTCAACAAGTAATGCACACTTGTTGGAGTTGGGAAAGTGTTGGGAGAGAGTAAGTGTTGGGAAAAGGAACATGTCCTTTTTCTTCAGGCACAGTTTTTCTAGGTCCTTCAAAATCTCTAAAGGTATTAAAATTCATCTAGGCTATCCTTCTAAGGCTTTTGAATGCCTTAGATGAGAACAGACATTCACACATAAACACACAAAGATTACATTTATCATATGTGTTGAGAATATAAGAGAAGTTAGGAAAAGGGGACAATAGCACAGAACTGGTTAAAGCCCACATTCAAAAGATGCTGTACCTTTTGCTGGGGGAGCCACCTCCTTTTTAGCAACAGCAACTTTCTTTTCTGGAACAGGTTTCTTAGGGGCTTCAGGCACTTTGGGAAACATTGTTAAAGTAAGAGATCTTTAGTTTTTGGAACACTAATCCAGATTTGAATAATCCAAGATTGTTTTTTACAATGGCGACAGTGCTTAGACAAGGAGATGAGCACTGCAACTGACACAACACAATGTACAGCCTTTTGTGTACAAATGCGGACAGTACAGGAAAGACATAATGATACAGTAAAAAAGTCCTATGTTAAAATCACTGCACTAGCATCTTTCATTTTACTCTCTTGAAGTAAAAACACTCTACACTTGCCTGAAAAAGCCACACAACTTAAATAGAAATAATAAGTACAAGATAGTTAAGAGAGAGAAGGACCCAAGCTGAGACAAATTCAAGCTGTAAGCTAAGTTATAGCACAATTGAAAAACTGAAATAGTGCAACAGAAACACAACGCAAAATCAAATAATGCATATGGAGATAGAGCAAAACAAAGACACATAGAGAGTAAATTCCTAAATATATGCAAGAAAGCATGAAAAATAATACAAAGAAAGAAAATTTCTTTGGGCTTTGCTTCTTTCTTTTTTACTAGAGCAGTAGAAATACCTTTAGCTGATGGAGCTTCTGCTTTAGGCACAGGAACAGGCTTTCTTTCTTCTGGAACACGCCTCTTTGGTATCTCAGGCACTTTAAAAGATAGGTGGTGATCATTTAGGAGACAGCTAAAATAATTGGTAAACCACAGCTGGCTACTCTTTACATGGTGTGCAAGCAAACAATAAATGTCAAAACCTAACCTGTTTTCTCAAACAGATACAACAAACCCATCTCACAAAAAGCTATTAAAGCTTTAAAGTCATGAAGAGGAATAAGATAAGAATGCAATAAGGCTTGAATCTCTGACAGCAGAGCCATAGAGAAATTGAAAGATCTCAGTTCTGATATGCTATCCTTTGGTAAACAGTGTTACAGACAGATAATGTGAAAGTTCAGGAAAACAGAGCAGATGTTGATGCAAAGACATTCACCTTCAACATGAGAGATCTCCAGTTCCGCAGAAACAACTTCTTCCTCCTCCTCGACCTCTCTATGTGCTACAATAGGAATTTTAAAGATATTAAATGTTGAGATAGGAAATATCAATGTCCATAGTAAATCTGAAAAACTTCAAGAAGATAATATGTGTGTACACAACACAATAATCACTGAAACATATATGTTAATATGTAAAAAATTAATCCAGAAAATGAATAGCATGTACTGAATTTTGAGTCAAATTAAACAAACAAGAAGACAAATATTTATTAGACTCCCATCAATAATCAAACTACCTTCAATTGGGTAGACAGCTTCAAAGAATCTTTCTTCAACTGTTTTCTCATGCTCTGTTGGCTCTTCAAAGGAAAGTATTTAAACAATAGTAAGATAAAATAGTTGAAATATTTCCATCTATTAAGCTAAATAATACTAAAGCTACATAACACAATGGACAAAAAAAGCAAGGCATACTGAAAGACAAATGTACGAAATGTCTAAATATGTAATTTGACATACATAAAAATAGATCAAAAGAAAGTATAGTAAGATTGATAGATTGTTTTGATTTGGGTACACAGACTTTTGGTTTTGTACATACCTGTAACATCATATGAATACTCTTCTTCTCTGTGGACAGAAACTGACATCTTTTCTTCTGAAACAGTCCATGTTTCTACTGTTGGTACTTTAAAGATAGGATTTTGTTTTAGTATTTAATATTCTAGATCCACATTAGTGGTAGTCAGCATGTGAGTTTTTATCAGGTCTATATTCATATTGCACATTAAAGTCTTAGACATATTTAGACAGTCAGTATTCATTTTGTAAAATACTGAACAAAGAACAAGCACACAAGTATAATATTTAGTATTTGTTAAAGACTAAAGACACAGACACCTTTAACCTAAACATTTGAAACAAAATGCATGCACAGGCTTTTGGAAATAGTACATCAGAAGAATTCTAAAGGTTGTTTTCAAAGACATTTTTGGGCATGAGGACACAATTATATTTATTATGTAAGGATAGGCCAGCAAGCAGAATAGATGAAGAAAAAGCTAAGTCACACTGCAGTGTGACCGTAGGCTCTTTAAACAGGAACCAAAAGGCTATCCACAAATATGTTAAGAACAGACTTTATAAAAAACAAAAGCATGGTAGACATCCTAATTAAACACTGAGAGCAGTCGCAGCATGACTACTACTATGGATCCAGATACATACACACAGGCCCACATATTCCAAAGAAGCACAGAAACACATTGGGTGCTGAAAAAAAGTGTAAACTGCAATTCAAAGATGCTGATCTGTACCTTCCTTTTTCATAACTTTTTCCTCAATGATCGCTGGTGTAGGTTTTGGTGGCAGAACTTTCTTGGTAACTGTTGGTGTTAGAATTTTATTACTCAGTCAAACATTTAGCAAAGAGATCAAAATAAGTCTACAGTAATCTATCAAGGATGTTGCAAATACAATAAACACAGCAAACAATCTAACTCATCAGCTAAGTCAGGCTTCTTAGAATCACATAAAGCAACATAAGGAATGTGTTTCTTTTTATTGCTATGTTCTAAAGGCACTCAGGGCATTTAGCACACAGGTTGTTTCCTGATACTTATTGAATTGCAGCTGACAGAATCCTGCTGCAGAATGGGAAATGCTACACAAAAGGAAGTAGCTACTAAGAGAATAAAGGTGAGGAAAAAAAAATTTATAACCAAAGAATTAACCAAAGTATCTTGATAGATGGGTCAAAATGGAAAGCTGAGCAAGATAGGGATTTCACATCTTCAGCTTAGAATGAAACACACTATTTCACGCAGTGCAATTTTAAACACACTTTCTTTCTTAAAACATTGGTAGTTAATATTAGCATTTAGTATTTTCCCCTAAAAAGCTTTAAATCTTCTTTTTAAAGGATTCAGCAGAAGCTTTTATTAGATGTTTCAAAGACTGAAAAATTGATCAGACCATGTTAAGTAAAGACAAAGCATATGCAGATCAGCTAAGTAACAAAAGGCACAACTTTCACAGGAAGATGACATTAAGATAATGGTATTTACCCTCAGCCCTTTTGACTTTTTCTTCTGCAATCCTCTGAGTGGTTACCTCCACTTTTTCATCGACAGGTTTCTTGACAACTGCAAGTAATTCAGACAGATTTATTGTTCAAGTAATCTTGCAAATTGTTTTCTGGATACAAACCAGATAGAGCTGGCTGGGGTTTTTTTGTTCAGGATGTTACAAAACGGGGCTCTGTTCAATGCATTGTTTCATGGTGGTGAACAGTGACCTGCAGTGATCTAAGTGGAAAATGCTTCCCAGAGAGGCAGCATTTAATTTCTTAAAAGTTACACCCATGCCCAAGGCTAATACACAGGGTGAAGGAAGGATAACTGAAGCTCAATTTGATTTTGCCATCAATTCAACCACCTTTGAGCAGAGAGCTCAGAAATATGAGGTGGGAGAAGAGAGTTGCCATGACCCTTGCTCATCTCACTGTCCACCATAATGAGAATTTTCTTCTTTCCAAGGAAATCTGAATAACCAGCACCATTCATCTTGAAGGAGATGCATGAGAGATCTTAATCTGCATATCTTAATCTAACTCCTGTTAGTTTTGTGGGAAAGTCATACCTTTTTGAACAGTTACTTCCTTCTTTTCCTTCTTTTCAGCTATAATGGCTGGTGGTTTTCGCTCAGGCACAGGTTTCTTAGGAACTTCAGTCACTTAAAAAAAATAACATCACTTAATGATAAAAAATATGTTGTCTAAAGGCTCTGTAGACAGAAAGGCATTAGCTATGCCATTATAGTTTTATGAATTTTAAAAACATACAGAGAGTTTTGGAGATCCAATTGTTGAAGTAAAATGTTTTTCTTATCTCCAAGTTTCATTTTTCTCATCAGAGCCAAATTTTGTTCTTAGAGGCATACATGTTACTAATCCCCAAGACAGTTATAACATGCAAGAAATTGAAAAATACAGCCATAACTTCAATCAATAAACATTTAAGTATATCAAGAGCACAGGAAAATGATAGAAGAAATAGGCAAAAAACTAAAAACTACACATATCCTTACCACTCACTATTAACTCATGTTAGGTTTCAAAGACCTGCAAAGTTAACTGGCAATGAATTTCTAATGTATCAATTCCTGTCTCCATCCATACCTTGTGATATCTTGTGTTATCATCAAGGGCCACTTAAAATTTGTCAGCATATTATGGTTCCAAATATTTTAGCAAAAACAAAACAAAACAAAATGTTGCCTGGTTCAAAATGTTGGGGCCTTAATAATAAATATGAGAAAAGAGAAGAAATGAAATGACATGAAAATTCAAATACCTTCTTCATGAATTATTCTTTTTTCTTCATAAGTCACTTCTCTTTTCTCATAAGCTTCTTCCCATTCCTCTTCCCCTTCATCATAGCCCTCTTCCTTGACATAATAGTCATGGTCTTCACCATAATCTTCCTCCCATTCTTCATAAATTTCTTTGGGCACTTCATGTATTTTCTTTTCTTCGTGTATCTCTTCTCTCCTTGCCATGGATGTTATTTTGACCTCTTTGGGCTTCTCGGGTAGCACCTCAGGAACTTAAAATAAATAAATTGATTGTTGGTATCATAGTGTGGAATTTGAAGGCATATTGGATGTTCACTTTTAGTGAAAGTATTTCACCCACACGGATGGTTTAAAGAAGGGACTAATTTTTAGGCAGTCTTGGATCAGCTTGGATTTTAAATGTGTGTTTTTAACATAAGGCCAGAAAACAAACAATTGTGATAGATTGAAGTTATTTCAAAACAAAACACCTTATTTCCACAAGATAATTTTACTCTTTTAGAAGAGTTTACAAACAAAGGAAAAAAATTACCTTTAGGTGGCAGGACTTCTTCTTCAGGAGCTTTTTTAACCACCTTTTGGGGGACTTTCTTTAATGGAACCTTTTTCTCTGTTTAAAAATAATAGATTTAAAAATTTGAATTTAAAAAACCTTAAGAACTCCTAAAAAGTCAAACAAACAAAAATCCAAAAATCAGCTGTCATAATGAAACATGAATATAGTATTCAAATACTGTAAGGACTTTTACCTGGCTTTTTCTTCTCTGGAGGTGGAACAAGAGGCAGAAGAATGGGAATAGGGACAGCTTGTAGGAAAAATGAAATATTTAGAATAAAATTTAAGTTTGAAATTTCCTTGTAAATGAAAAAAAATCTTGGTTTGGTAAAATGGATTATATTATTTTATTGCAGCTGCAGAATAAAAGCAAACATGGTGCTTATTCTGAGAGCTTACAGGAGTTTAATAAATATAATTTGAGTGGGAATCCTCAGTCTACTTTTTTGAACCCTGAATGTCCTCAGCTTTATTTTTATTGCTGCCACCACTATCCTATCTTTGCTGATTGTAATTCATCTAAATATCAAATCTTTCCCTTCGTGCTGCCACTGCAAGCATTTACCAAATTATCCTGGAAAAAAACCCAAGAAGTTCAAATTGCTGGCATTTATAGTAAACTACTGGAGGTAATAGAAGTATAAATATTGTCTGTAGGCTATAGTCCAAAACCAGAGCCTGGGGGGAGACCATTTGCCATAAACATGAAATCCAATGTAAAAAATACAATGTAAAGAATCCAATACAATTAAAAGAATATTTTTTCAAAAGGCAGCAATTCAGACAGCTTGTTTAAAAGATAATTTTGTGGCAAAAAGAAGAGATGAAAATTAAAAAAAATTGTCAGAGAGGAAGATGGAAATAAAAGGAAGGTGATATGAACAACAGACCGATAGGAAAACATAACAGAAAACATTCTCTTTTTAAGAGAATCAGAATTCTTTTTTAAAGAGAAGATCTTAAAAATTCTCTTTTTAAGGGAATTAAATTAAATCCTACCACTACCTGTGTAGAGTTTTTGCCTTCCACACAGCAAAGAAGCCTATCCAAGTCAAGTCTTGCTCACAGGGACAATTAACTAGATCTTATGGTTGAGCTAAGATTTTTCTCTGAGGTTCCCACTGGCCTTCTGGTTCAGTGCAGACAGAGAACAAGTATGGTTGTTACCCTACCTTCAGCTGGTTTCTGAGGTGGAACTGCAACCTTGGCATCAGGAACATCTAGAAAATCAAAATGTTTCATTGACTTAATAAATACTACCAATTAAAATATTCAATGTGCTCTCCTCAAGGATAGTAGTTGATGGTAGTTTAATCTTTCTTTTTGTAACATACAAGGATTGTATCTTGCTCCTCAAGCATAAGCTAGCCAATTGATAGATAACTAACTGCATTAACCTTTCAGTTCAACCAGCCCATACAATGTTATGTAATGTTTCTAGATAATTATTGCAACATTTGCAGTAGGCTCTTAAGAACATTCAAAAAAGAAAATCACTGCATATCATAAGGAGGTGATTTTTACCTATTTCATCTCCTTGGTTATTTTTTTCAGCTGCACAGAGATCTTATCTAATAATTGCTACATCTTCATTGTTCTATTCCTTAGCAGTTAAAAAAATAACTTGTGTGTTTTAGAGAATGAGGCATTCCATGTTGTAAAAAATAGGGTCCCTATTAATGTCACTGATTATGGATTTGTCTCAGTATTCATTGCCACTACTCATGAGAATAATAGTTCCACATGTCTGTGGATGAGGAACACTTTTTCAGGATGTAGTTTATACTTACTCTGACCAGGAAAAAAAGATTTGAAAATAATAAAAAAGCAGAGCAATGCTTTAATTTTATGACAGAGTATTGACAAGGTCTTATGCCAGTCTTGCTTGAGGACTTTACCTGGTGGCTTCAACTCCAGTTTGATTTCTGCAAAGGAATGTTAGATTTTTTTTAGGACTATTGATTTTTCCAGAATCATGTTTCAAACAAAGAAATTTGTACATGGTTATGATCACAAATTTATTTAGAAAATCTGCTAACCTTTGGTTACAAGATAGAGCTCTGCAGTGCTTCTTGCTTCTCCTCTTGGTTCAAGACGAGCAATTACAGAATAAACACCTGAAGCAGCCAAGAATGTTCATATTTATATTATTTTATAATTTAAAACCAGACCAAAAAGAAACAGATAAAAAATGGCACCAGCACAACTGTTTCATGCATTTTTACCTTCGTCATCTGCATTAACATTGTGGATAGTCATATAATGGCAACGACCTTCACTTCTGAAGCTGTACTTGGGACTCTCTCTCAGTTCAGTGGGGCCTTTGTACCACGTCACAACTGCATCATCAAAAGACACCTCGCACTCGAAGGTTGCAGACTGGTGTTCACTCACAACAATGTTCTGTATGCTCTTGGTGAACTGAATTGGTTCCGCTGTTTTTAGAAAGAAAAAATACATCAATTGTTATGCACCACCACTGCATTTAGTGTATCTGTATCCTTCTCATTGTTGTCATCAAAGTAGCTAAATTTTAATGAGATAATAGCGATAGATCTTAAAAAAGTAGAGTAAGAAAAAAGGATTTCATCTTCTATGAAGATAAGAATGAAGATTAGAAGATGTAAGAGTTCAATGATAACAAGATTGCTGTGCAGATACGTTTTGTAAGAGAAGCCATTAAGGAAACTAAAGATAGAGAATACTTAAGAAAAAGTCCAAGGAAAATATAAGAGTCCCAAAGAAAATAGAAGCTAGTACAACTCAGACTGCTTGTGGGCTATGGGACATCAATCATGGTTTAGTGAAGAACACGCTTAATTGAATTGCACAAGTATGTCACATGTTGTTCAAAGAGAAAGGACAGTAAAATTTCTTATTTAGTCTGTTTCCAAGTTTTGGAATCTGTCTTTCAGAAATTCTTTTTATTTTCATTTGTTCTGCTAATGAAACCCCCAGAAATTGTCACTTTTGTAAGAAAGAGATTCTATATCTTTACAAACCTTCAATGGCCAAATCTGCCGTTGTTTCTAGACTGTCAAGCTTGCAGGTATACTGTCCCTCGTCTTCCGTTCTAACATCCTTGATGATGAGTTTGTGCACTTTGTCAGAGACTTGTGTTGAATATCTCCCTCCTATCTTAATGGGTCTCCCATTCCTATACCACTGAGACTTGGCATTTGGGATAGAGAACTGACAAGTCAGTGTGCATGTTTTTCCTTCCTTGAAAGTAGTGTCATGAAGATGCCGCTCAACTGCAGGTTCTATTAGTGTGTTAAAACATACATTTTAACAGAGATCAGAGAGTGGAATAAATACAGTGTAAACTAATTCAAATATATACTTCAGAAGTAAACTTACCAATCACAGTTAGCTTGGCACTGGCAATATGTGGTCCACACACTATTCTGAAATTTCCTTGATCTTCAGGTTGGCAGTTTCTAATTCTCAGTATGTGGCGATCACCTTCAATTCTAATTTCATATTTGTCATTGGAGTCCAGTTTCTGTGTTCCCTTGTACCATGACAGTTTAATTTCTGGATAGTTAATCTTAATCTCACATTCAAAGATAGCATCCTCATCTGCTAAAACCGTCTGATTTTCAATGTCTTTGATCAGAGTAATAGGCTGGAAAATATTAGTTTAAGTTAATTTCAGGGTTCCCTGTTATAGGCTGGAATATTTCATAAATCAGTCCAAAAATGTTTTACCTCAGTTTGTGTGAGTCGTTGCTGAATAAAAGCTACAAGTTCATCAAATTCCTGATCTTCCCTTTGAGCTTTCTCTGTGAGCTCAATTTCCTATAAAAATGCAGAATATACTCAAAGATTAAAGGATACTAAATGTCAAGCTGTCATGTTTACCCAACACAGAATTCATTCCTACGTCAAATTTCATGTAACTGTACTGTAACCAGGAAATCTTCCTATTCCAACAATTGCAGTCAAGTTATGAAGACAGAACCTATTTAGCCAGAAGCCCATTTTTTCTTCTTGGATTTGAGCATGCAAGAAATTGAGAACTGCCATTAAAAGATCTAAAGAGGAATCATAAATTTCTCCACACATCATAACTTCAGAGCTTCACAGTGTGGACACATGTTTGTTCAACATATTACTCCTAAGAGAACCAATGCTGCAGTCACATTGTATCTTACCAATCTGTGGCTTTCTTCTGCCTGGGTTTGCTTTAGTAACTCAAAGGCTTGCAGGAGGCCACGGAAATCTGTAATTCCATACATGCGAGCATATTTCTCATATTCTTTGGGATCTACATTTTTGAGAAGTTCCAAGATATCAATAGGTTGCTCTTCCTCCTCTTTTCTTTTTGTTGGAGTGCTATTCAAATCAATAACAGAAGTTAACTACACAGCATTTCATTCCCAGAAAGCTGTTTAATGAAATATAGAATCATCTCAGAGCTGTTCTGTGCGGTACAATCCTTTAGCTTAGTCTAGTCAGGTGCTTTTATTTTTAGCACAGTAATTCCTATTTAATGAATTTTTTTAAATTATATCTTGTTCTGAGATGCATAATAAAAAAATTTCTTCTGTGTTGATAGCAAATTAATCCATAAAAACTTTCAATATACCTTTTTAGTTTTGCCCTGAGATCCCCTTCAACAACTTCTGTCTTTCTTTCTTCAACTTGCAGGTTTACACTCCTCTCAATTTCACCATGTTGGTTAAAAGCAACACATTTGTACATGCCAGAGTCAGTTTTTATTGTGTCCTTTATTTCTAATTTGGCTTCATCTCCTCTCTGCTGGATTATAATGCGGCCTCCCTGGTTGAGTTGCCTCCATTTTCCCTTCATCCACTTAACATTTGGAATTGGATCTCCTCCAACTTTTGCAGTAAATGTTGCAACGGTCTCTGCAGAAAGATGTAAATGAGGAAGCTAAGTCTTTCCAGCTGCTTATGACAGAGGGACATCATCTCAAACAAAAGGTGTAGGTAAATAGAAGACATTGCTTTGAAAAGAGTTCTTACTTTCCATGACTTTGATACTCTGAGGCTCTGACACAAAATAAAGTTTGCCTTCCACTTCTGCTTTCTTAGCTGCTGGAGCAGCTGCCGGTTTTTCTAAAAAAACAGAGTCAGAGAGTTATAGCAGATGGCTTCATGTAACAGTTAATGTTCATAGGTGATGATGTTTCTGAATGAATTGTAAAAAATTAATTAATTCCTGAGATGGAACATAATACTATGCAAGAGGTAAAAATGCGAAATATTTTCATATTGTTTTAACCAACTTCCAGTTTACTTTCCAGATGAAACTCTCCCCAATGGACCATACTGTGCTGTTCTTTCAGGCCATTTATACTCTCCGTGGATGCAAATCCATAGATAGATATGCAATTATAAAGCCTCATTTTCTAAAATGGGTAAGTTTTTTTTGTGAGGTCTTCTCTTTTCATTCTATTTCTGGATATTATGTCCTAAGAGTTACTTGCAGTTTTTTACCAGTGATCTGTAAAATTCTCCTGGTTTTCTTTGACTTAGCCCTTAGCCTAGTGGCTAGCCATGTAGTGAAAAAGAATTGTGCATACTGCTGGGCTCTTGTGTCCTTTATGCAGTGGTAAAGCAAGAACTACACAGAAGGACTCATGTTTAGACAATATTTACTTTCAGCTAAAAGGTCAAAATGTCTCAGGGCTGTAATAGTCTTTTTAAAACAATTAGCCTTTAAGGCCACATGTTCAAATTCCTTCTGTATTTTCCTTTAATAAACACCACTTTTGACATGCTTTCCATAAAACATGTGTGTCAAAGTAATTTCACCCATTTAGCTTGCATTTTTGTAAATTTCTTGTTTAGATAGAAAATAATTTTTTAATCTCTTTGGTAGGAATGTACTATTGATTTGACATTGATCTTTCAGCGTTTATGTCACTATTTATATATAAATTATTGTTAAATACTCTGTTTTACCAGATTCTACAATTTTACAAAAAACTAAAAGTAAATAATTGTTTGTCATTAGATTATTAACTTTTTTGTTCCACAGAAAAAGAGGTGGGATAGCGTTTTGGTTGACATTTTTGTCATATGCCTTATTTTCTCCATGTTACTGTACCTTTGACTGTCACTTTAGATTTGCAAGTATCAGTGCCAGCTGCATTTGAAGCTTTGCATACATATTCTCCTGAATCTGATTTGGTAACTGCAGCAAGTTCTAGGAGAGCTACTCCATTAGCAAAGCTGAAGTTGCATTTGTCTGAGGCTCTTATTTCTCTTCCTGCCTTCAGCCACTGGATCCGGATTGGCTGCGATCCCTGGACATGACAGCTAAGCTGCAGGGTATCACCTTCCTCTGCTGCTGCTGGCTGAAGAGGCTGGTCAAAAACTGGAGGCTTTTTGGGTTCTGGAATACGAAAATGCTTGAATGAATACTCAGGAAAGTATGATCAAGAATATAAGAGGGAGATACATGTGATTACTAATGAGGTGATGGCAAGGAATGGAGGATGATAAACAGAAGTCTGAGAATGTCAATCATAAGTTATAAAATGGAATAAATATCAAGAGAGCATGACAGCATATTTGCTATACGATCATGACAGCATATTTGCTATATAATCATGCAAGAAATATCTTTATCCTCTCAGCAAGAACCTTTACACACAAAAAATAGTATGAGAACAAATGCACTATTAGGTTGCAAAACTATATAAAAATCTTTAAAGAAATAAACCTGCAATTTCCTGCAAGACTATTACAATGAAGTGTCATGCTACCAAAATGCAGTGTCAACTGCCTAAGCTTAGATTTCACTGCATAAACTCCCTGTTACTCCACTGAAGGAGAATGATTAAAAATTCAACAGAAATTTCACAAAGATTTCAATGTTCACTTTGAATCAGTCATAGCAAATACAGGAAAAGAAGTTTCTCCTTGAAAAAAAAATAATCACAAATATAAAAGAATTTGTTGACTTTGTGGTTTATGTGAATCTCTGGACAAATCACTGCTGTTAAGGTAAGTAATGCCAGCTCATAAGAGAGATGCTATATACTTGCAGCTAAATGAAACAAAGAAATTGTTTTTTAAGCAGGAAGCAAAGAAAAACAAGACTTCAACCAACCTCTGATAACAACAGAAGATGTACTCAACACGCTCCCTGCTTCATTGGACACTTTACAGGTGTATAAACCAGCATCTGATTGCTCTACAGTCTTGATATGTAAAAGCAAGGCATTGTTTTTGAAAGATAATTCACAATGAGCACTTGAATGGACTTCCTGATTATTTTTATACCAAGCAACAGTCAAAGGCTGAGAACCGGAAACACGACCCTCAAGTTTAAGTTCATTCCCTTCTGTTTCTTCTACTGCTTCAGACAGTTTCTTAGTAAAAGTAGGAGGAGTTTTTCGTTCTGTAAAAAGAACATAAATTCCATGAATCTATCTTGAGATGAAAAATCTAATGACAATGCTTCAAGAAAAATTTGAACATTGGGGAATTGATATTTACTCTCATTTAAACTGGATATATTTTTAAAGTGAAATTATGCTAAGATAAACAGCAGGAGTCTTGCTCTTACAGTCATTGTCACTGTGTTTTCCTGTTTGAAAAAAAATTATCTTACATTGATTTAAGTCATACACCATTTCAATAACCCCAAGAGTTCTGTCAAGTTCTTAAGAATGAAATAGACCAGAGCCTCTTGAGAAAGCAGGCCAAAGAAAATGTTTTATTTCTTCTCCTGTTGCTGTTAGTGACCCTTCCTAATTCCCATAAAAGATTCATAGGTATCTCCAGATAGGTACTCTCAGGCTACATCCCAAAAGTTTTCTCAAAGTTGTCTTGCAGTAATAGTCTGACTTCATTTATAACTGAAGGAAGAAAAATGTAAACACATCATATTATCTATTCAGTACCTTTAACAGCCAGTTGAGCTGTGCAAGAGTCCTTTCCAACTTCATTGCTAGCATAGCATGTATATCTTCCAGAATCTCCCCTGTCAACTCTCAAGATGGTCAGATGGGCTGTGTTGTCTACATAACTGATCTGATAGTTCTTTCCTGTTCTAATTTCTTGGTCATCTTTTGCCCAAGTGACTCTAATAGGCTGTGTTCCAGAAACGTGACACTCAAAATCAGCACTTTCTCCAATAATACCATCCACAGGTGTAAGTGGGATGTCAAAGAATGGAGGAGTTTTCCCCTCTGAAGAGTCAAAGAAATAAAAAAAATCACTTAAAAATCTCAATTTACTGTAAAACTGCGTGAAATAAGAATCTCTTGTACAATATTAAATCCATACATAAAGCCAAACTCAGGTTTAAGACATTTCCATTAAATATTTCACAGCCCACCAACCTGTAAGGACAAGCCTGCCACTAGAAGACGCAGTCCCAATAGCATTGACAGCTGTGCAGGTGTATTGCCCAATAAGGCTCCTATCTGTCTTCAAAATCTGGAGGGTTGCTACATTATCTACAAAGGACGTGTGAACATTGTAGTCCTCTTTTACACGCGCGCCGTCTTTGAACCAAGATACTTCGATGGGTTCTGAGCCAGCAATGCCACAATCAAACACGACTGGTAAGCCAACAGTTTCATGAACATCTCTTAATTTTCGTGTAAAAGAAGGAGGAAGTTTACGCTCTGTAAGAGAACAAGTATTGTACAGTGAAGTCTTCCCGAAGACACACACCTCTTGCTGTACTCATCAATAACCACTGACTAATATGCTGTAGAGTATGGTGGATTTTTGCTCATAACTTCCAGTTAAAAGTATTGTTTAGCATATCATTTATTTTGAACTTGTTGTAAAGAGCCCTGTGCATATGATTGCAGGAAGAGAGGTCTCTTTTTTTTTATCTTAGACCCAATGAGCCTCAGGACTGCTAATACTGGGAACAATCAAAGCAATATCCTGAACATCGGATGGAAGACACAGAGGCTTGTAACGCCGCAGAAGAGCTGTGGTCAGTAAGTGCCGCATTGCAATTAACTTTACTAGCAGGCTTTTGTTAGTAGAAGAAAGTACCTCAGGGTACCTTACACGTCAAGAAACAGTAAAGTGTTTTACAATGAAGAGGCAATCGTTGTTTTTTGAAAAGCATACTTAAGAAAAATAGGCCATTTCTCTATATTTAAAATTGAAATATTCACCTTGAACTGTAAGCAAAGATGATGAAGAAGCCTCCCCAACAGAGTTTTCTACTTTGCAGATGTACTCCCCACTGTCACTACTGTCTACCTGGCTGAAAACCAGAGTAGCAATTTGGTTCCTAAAGTGCATTTTCACAGTAGCAGTTCCTCTCAGCTTTGTATCGCCTTTGTACCATGACACAATCATTTCTGGTGTTCCAGCAACCTGGCACTGTAAGGATGCAGAATCCCCAACAGTCACCTGCACTGGCTCCAAGGGGGTAATGAAGTAAGGTGGTTCTGAAGGGCAAAGACACACCATTAGCATAAAAAGATATTGCATGGTGACCATTAGTAGTTCAAACAACACTTGTTGAAGTGCTGCTGGCTTGACGCACCTAGTATTGTGATTGTACCATGACAAGTATCTTTCCCAGAATCATTTTCAATATGACAAGAATATTGCCCCTGGTCTTCGAGTTTGCTGCTAGGGATTTCCAGTATGGCAGATGTGTCTGTAGTGGTGATGCTACACTTTTCAGAGTGCATTATTTTCACTCCATTTTTCTTCCATGTCACTGAAATCGGTGGAGTACCCACATACGTGCATTCCAAGATTAAATTTTTCCCTTTCTCTACATTTAAATCATTCACCTTCTTCACAAATTTGGCTGGTTCTATAATGAACAACAGGAAGAAAACAAATTAAATAAAGCCAAGAGATCATCTTTAAGAGGCATAAGAAGCAGTAGTCTGGACAAACCTTTGACAAAAAGATGTGTTGTGCAAGAAATTTTCCCTGCCTCATTAGAGACCTGGCAGGTGTAGTCTCCACTCTCAAGTGGATGTACATCAAACAGCTCCAGTTCTGCAACTGAATCTTGCAAGGTGATATTGCATCTGGGTCCTGGTACTAGCTCAACACTGCCTCTGAACCATTTAACTTCCAATGGAGGGGAACCTTTTACGATACTAGTAAAGGTTATGTTTGCCCCAGATAAAACATCCAGTGGTTCAGGTTTCTTCACAAAAGATGGTGGTTCTAAGCACACAAATAAAACAGACAGAAAATAAGTACATTTGAACTTCTTTTGAAGATCACAGTGTTCAGAAATATTCAACAAAGAAAAAATTAAATCTTTCTGAAAATAAATTTGGATCCTCTGATTCTGGCTTCTTACTGATACTGACCTATAACACTCAAAAATGCGCTGCATTCATCAGACCCAGCTACATTAGTAGCTGTGCACAAATAAGTTCCCATATCAGACTCCTGAAGTCCATTCACTTTCAGAGAACAGGTATTGTCTGTAAGAGTAGCCTGATACTTCTCTCCACTGGTAATCTCTTGTCCATCATGAAACCAGGAAACAAGAATGGGTGGTGACCCATAAACTTTGCACTCCAGTACAGCAGAAGAACCCAGCTGACCATAAGTTTCCTTCAGTTTTCTTGTGAAAGAAGGAGGTATAATACGATCTGCATTTGTTTCAAAATAAAAAAAAAGAAATTACCATATAGCATTCTTAAATGCAGGAAGTTCTCTGTGCAGAATAAAATTAGTGACTTTTTTCTGTATCTGCTTTGGCAATATACTCTGAAACAGCTAAGTATTTGAAAAATAGTTAATGGTTAAGGATATGCTGGAATTTTCATCTATAATCTTTGAGGAACACCGTTTGTTTTTTTCCATTCTTTTTCATAAGCGACAATATTACACCAGCTGTCCAAGACAACATGTAGATTAAAGCTGAAGAAATCAAGTCCTTTCAATAATTCATGCCCTTCAGATTTTAGGTAGGCATCTATCCTTGGTGCCTGTCAAAGTGGCATGCCAAGTACTCCTAAGATTATACAGCTCTCTTAGGTTGCCAATCACAATAACCACTTTGCTATTTGAAGGATTTGTAAAGGAGCTAAAGGATCAGAGGCGACTTAGAAAGAGTAGCCAACTAACCTGAAACGTGCACTGAAGCTGTGCAGCTGCTTTTACCAACACTGTTTTTCACCTCAAAAGTATATTCTCCACTGTCTTCTAGTGTTGCATTGAGGATCTTAAGCCCAGATACTTTGTTGAAGAAACTGATTTTATATTTATGGTCAGTGGACAGCTCATTACCATCCTTAAACCACCTAGCAGTAAGCTCTGGTGTGCCATCTACTGTGCATTCCAGAGTACAAGAGTCTCCAGCAGTAACTTTGACTGGGCCTGGCTTCTCTACAATGACTGCAGGTTCTGCAATGAAATGCAAATCAGAAAAATTTTTAGAACAACGAAATAGGTATTATTATGATTAAAATTTAAATTTCAAAGCGTCTTAAAACACACTGTGTTTTTTATCTCATGCTACCAACCTAGCACTTTCAGCATGGCAAAGCATTCCTGAACTCCAGCATCATTTTTTATCTGACAAATGTATTTCCCAGCATTGGTTGGTTCTGCATTTCCAATCTGCATAGTTGCAATGTTTTCTGAGTAGGAGATCCAAAGATTATCACTTTCTCTGATGATTTCCCCTTTGTCTTTTAACCACAGAACAGAAATGGGCTGTGATCCTTGTACTGTCACCTGCAGTTCAATCGACTCCCCAACTACGACAGTGAGATCACTCAGCTTCTTCACAAAGGTTGGTGGTGCTATTTAAGAGAAGATATTTAACAGTAAAGAACCCTGCCAGGAGCGGAAAAGTACCAGAAGAATTTCAGGAACAAAGAAATGCCAAGAAGATGCCAATCTTTGTACAAACCTCTTAGTGTTACAGAGCCAATACAAGAGTCACTTCCCACATCATTTACAGCCTTACAATGGTATTCACCAACATCTGCAGTATCCACACTGAGAATGTGAAGGCTAGCTATGTAGTTCTCAGACATGACCTTATACTTCTTGCTGCTCCGAATTTCTCGTTTGTCTTTATACCATGAAATCTGGAATGGAGGAGTGCCCTGAAGCTCACACTCCAGATGAATATCAGACCCTTTCAACGTCTCAACTGGACGGGGCTTCTTGGTAAAAAGAGGGGGTGCTGGAAGAAAGAAAAAAGAGTTATCATTTGTGTTATTTAAGCAAAAGAGATTAAAGAAGACAGAAGATTGAAGTAACTCTTCTGATGCTCAATAGCAAAGACAATAGATAAGAAAGAGCTGCCACAGAGATCAAAAACAGACAAGAGATTTGCCATCAACTCAGGCAGGTTTTGGCCTCAGACAAAAGAAAGGGGGATTTAAGAGCTTTTCCTAAAGGAGAACCCTTAATGTTAGAAAGGGAAGGAAAGAGCTGAGATTCTGACCTTTTACTCTCAGTGTAGTACTGGTGCTTGCACTACCCGCTGGATTCTGAGCTTCACAAGTGTAGTCACCACTGTCTTCAACACTGAGGTTGTGCATTTCAATGACTGCCACTGAATCCACAAAGGACATTCTGTATTTTTCGCTGGGATGGATTTCAGTTTCACCTTTGTACCAGGTGACTTTGATTTCTGGAGATCCACCTATTTTGCATTCATACGTTGTGGAATCGTGCTGTTTCACAAGTTTTGAGGAGTCTAGTTTCTTAATAAACCTTGGTGGTTCTGGAAAGCCAAAAAGGAAAGATGATGCTTTAAACTGCACTAATTTTTTGAATAAGCAGGGAGATGTGTAACTGAAACTGCAAAGTTTAGGGACTTAAGCAAAAATTCTGATTTTGCCATTGCTATGAAATTTTTTTAGATTATTTCAAGTTGGTCTAAAATCCAGATTAAGAAGAAAACAAGTTTTCTATATACATTTCAGTGAATTTTTCCTTAGTTTACTGACCCACTTTACCTCTCCTTGAATGTATTCATTACGGATTAGTTGATGTGCGTGGTTTTCTTTACAAAATATGCTCTTGTTATATATGTGTAATCAAAATGCCTGATGCAAATGTAATAATCCAACTGTTCAGCCAAAAAATGTTATTAAAAGCATTTATGTTGAGTATTATAGCAATTGCTTTATATCCTGTGATTAATAATCAATGTAGTCAATGAATGTATCTGCATTATAATCCCTAACACATTTAATGCAAAACCAAACATAAAGTTGTACATAAGGAATCAAAATTAAGGAGCTTAGGTAGCAAACAAAAGAGCTTAGAAATAATCATGCTGAGGAGAATTGTGAGATGGCTGGTTTTATAGAATTGGTGTTAAATGTCTGTGATTAAAAAGCAAAACAGGTGGTTACATTTTGTTCCATAAGGAGGGGAAAGGAGTGGAAGTTTGGTACTTTTCATCAGAAGTGGCATCTAGATGATTAGAATCACAAGACTAAATGCTCATAGATCAAAGCTATAACTAGTAAAACCAAGAGGTGGTAATGTGGGCACAACAAACAGATCTCTCTGCAAAACAGGATGAAGTGCCGCTTTGTGTGACTGTAAAGTGTAGGAAGAATATCTAATTAATTTTGGATTATTTCAACCTGTGGGACAGTTGCAAAACATCCTGTGTTGCTAGAAACAAAACTTCTTGAGTTTCTAGAAATAGAAATGATGATTTGGAACCTTAGCAATTTACTATCAGATTTCACTTTGAGAAAGAGTTGATTATTTATCTGCATGCTAACAGCTGCTGAGTAGTCACACTCTGATTCCACTCCTTTCAAAAAATGAGGGTCTACACATTGATAAAGTACATATTTATAATGTAAAGCAGTTCTAAAACACAAAGCAATTATTAAAACTACAGATTGGGAATATTAGATACTAGAGTGAGAAAGTTAATAAAAAGCTGTGAGGTTTTCAAGGTCAATTAAAAAAAAGATCTTAATTCTACAAACAAAAGGCAGCATGTCATAGAAGCGAGACACACAGCATAAGCCCAAATTAAATGCATGCAAATCAATGCACCCAAAGAGATTGACCTTTCAAGTTCTATAGAAATTGGTCGAAAAAATCAACATCAGTAATTTTACAGCCTTGGAGAAACTGTACAAATTCTAAAGAATACTGACACTAAAAAGTGTCAGCAAATTCAGGATCAAAAAATAAAATAATAATACTCCTTGGGATTTTAAAAATAAAGATTTGAAGAGTAAAAAAATAAATAAAGTCAGCTGGGATCATTTTACAAATGGTAGTGGTGTTCAAATAAAGCTATTAGCAATGATATAATTAATAAGAAACAGAATTATTGTGGTAGAAAGAAGCTTCAGATCTTTAAAAGGGGTTTGATTTCTTGCTACAATTTTTCAATGCATTTTGGAAGTCAAGCTACATAATACAGCAGCCCTAATTATTACTGAATCCAGGTAATTCAATCTTACACACTATTTACACCCCCACCAAGATGCTTATGGCTGGAAAAAACTTGATATATATAAAACATTTGACAAATAATTAATACAAAATCTTGCTACTAGTAGCTCAGTTTCCTGTGCTATTTTTCATATACAGTAAAAGGATTTACTCTTGAAATATTTCCCCCCCTCTTTGCACTCCAAATTCATACAGAGGAAAGAGGAAAAAAAAAGAAAAAAGAGGAAAGAAAGTGCTTTTAACTTTTTTAACCTTTTTACTCAGGGACCTTTAAACTCAGGCATAATCTAAGCAGTGAATGGAACACTTCTCTTATAAAATCAGTAAAATTGAAATATCCGGAACAGCTATAAATATGTTTCCACCTACAGTGAGGAAATGACACTAATATACATGTCACTTGCACCAAGACAGTTTGAGCCATTTATCAATTAATAAATTGGGATTTTACTTTTAGATCCACACACTATAAGGAGAGGTGAAGTGTTGGATGGGATGGATATAAAACAGAATCCCCCAGTTTTGCTGTTTAGAAGAGCAATTTTCAATGTTTTCAGTCTGTAAAAGAGTAAAGCTATTTGCAGGAGCTGCACATGCAGTAAAAATACTTCTAAGCCTCATAAGTAAACTGAATTTCTCTCACTTTCCTTTCACTCCCCTGGGCAACCTAGTGACTGTCACTGCTGGAGAAAGACTTTAGAAAGACAGATTTTGCGTCCAACAGAACCATTCATAAAGGGGCAACAAAGTAATAAGAGTTAATGTTTCAATGGAAGAATCCCTTTGATAAGAAAAAATCAGGTACTATACCAAAGCAGAAGAAATATGAGTAAGTATTTAAGTATTACAATAACATTTAAGTGAAATAAGACATCTCAGAGTAACCTCTTTTAAAAATTGTTAGTCACACACATGTCTGCATTCAGGACAGAATGTGTTTTCCAGGTGTCTGCCTTGCAAAGAAAGCCTCATAAACGGCAATACCTTGAACAGCCAGCTGAGCTGCGCACGCGTCCTTTCCAACACTGTTGCTGGCAGTGCAGGTGTAGAGTCCAGCATCCCCTTTACCAACTTTGAGGACTGTCAAGCTGGCCGTGTTTTCCACCAGTGTCATTTTGTAGTTGCCACCGGGACGAATCTCTCTGTTGTCTCTGGTCCAAGTAATCCTCATGGGAGCAGAACCAGTCAAGTGGCACTTGAAGATTGCGCTTTCCCCTAGCGCCACATCGATTGATACTGGCTTGACATCAAAGAAGGGAGGTCGTAGGTGTTCTGCAAAGAGGAAAGCATGGCAGAGCTCACCACCAAGCCTGCCTCACCACGCCATGCCCATTGTCCCTGGCCACCATACGATTGGTAGAGTGGGGAAAAGGGTGGAGAAGTAAAAGAGCAAAGACATACAAAAGATTTTCATTAAAGTGTGATCTACAAACCTGTAAGGAGAAGTTTGGCACTGGAAGAGGCAGTCCCCAGAGCATTTTGGGCTGAGCAAGTATATTGGCCACAGTAATCCATACTAGTTTCTAAGATCTGTAAAGTCGCAACATTATTTAAGAAGGCTGATTGCATGTTATCAGTGTCGCTTAAGAGAGCCCCATCCTTGTACCAAGACACCTGGATAGGCTCTGAGCCAGTTATGCGGCAGTCAAATGTCACCGGGGCACCAACCACCTCCTGAATATCTTTAAGTTTTCTGGTGAATGTAGGGGGAAGTTGACGTTCTGCAAAACAATAATAACCACTACTATCAGTAAGCAGCCAACCTAGAATTAATTACCTTTGAAATTATTAAAATCCCCTTTCTGTAAACAACAAAGAGCTCCTACAAACTACCCCACAAAAGAGTGGCTCTTGGCCCATCACCTTTAACAACAAGCAAAGCTGTGGAGGTGGCAAAGCCGATGCTATTTTCTGCTTTGCAGATATATTCTCCAATGTTGCTATCCTCTACAGCAGAGAATGCCAGTGTTGCCACATTGTTCTTGAAGTGCATTTTGTAAGCCTGTGTTGATCTGAGCTTGGTGTCATCTTTGTACCAGGACACCTTGATTTCTGGTGAACCGCCAATCTGGCATTTTAAGGTCAAGGGCTCGCCAACCTTCACCTCCACACGGTCCAGGTGCGTGACAAAATAAGGTGGTTCTGGGGAAGGAGAGAATGTGGTGAGCAGAGGCAGAGCATCACTGGGGTGTGTTAGGGGGATCAGGGGTGATGAATACCTAAGATGGAGACAAGGCTGTGGCAAACATCCCCACCCGCCTCATTTGCCACCTCACAGGTATATTCGCCTTCATCGTTCTTTGTGCTGTTGAAGATTTCAAGAATGCCAGATTTTTCAGTAGTTGTAACAGTGCAGCGTTGAGACTGAGAAATGGGCATCCCATTTCTCTTCCAGGTGACAGAGATGGGAGGGGTGCCAATGTAGCTGCTTTCCAGCACAATGGACTTCCCCTGCTCCACACTGAAATCACTTAATTTCTTCACAAAGACTGCAGGCTCTGTGGGGAGGTATGAATCAATAGTAAGAGGGACAGATGTAGAAGAGCTGCAGGCAGTTATGTGAAGTGAATGAAGATAAATGTGCATTCATGCACACACCCAAACACACCTTTCACAAAGAGCTGTGTTGTACACGAGGCACTGCCAGCATCATTTGTGACCACACAGGCATAGTCCCCACTGTGGCCTGGCTCCACGTTGTACAGCTGCAGCTGTGCCACAGACTCATGGAGAGAGATGGAGCAGCTGCTGTCTGGCACCAGCTCCCTGATGCCTCGGAACCAGGTCACTTTGAAGGGAGTACTGCCCTTGATGTTGCCGGTGAAAGTCACATTTGATCCGGGCAAAACTTCCTGGGGATCAGGTGTCTTCACAAAAGAAGGTGGTTCTAAGGATCATGCAAAGAAGTGAAAGAGGGAGAAAGATGTTAATAGGAGGGTCTCTGTGAGGAGGAAAATGAGCAGGTTTGAGTCAAAAAAAAAAAAAAAAAAGGAAACCATGGGAAAAAAACCCAAACCAAACAAACCATGAAAAAGAAACCACGGGAAACCAGAGAAAAGAGAGAAGAGGGAATAAGAATTTTGTTGAAGGCATGGCAGTATCCTTCCACTGACCTTGTACAGTCAAGAAGGCACTGCATTCATCAGACCCAGCCACGTTGGCTGCCACACATGTATATGACCCTGTATCTGTGACATCCAGGGCATTCAACTTCAAAGCACAAACATTATCCAAGAATGAGATTTCATGTTTTTCTCCACTAACAATCTCATTCCCATCTTGAAACCAAGTCACAGATATGGGAGCTGTGCCAGATACTTTGCACTCCAGCAGCACAGAGGATCCCAGCACCCCATTTGTCTCCTTTAGTTTTCTTGAGAATGAAGGAGGAACGAGGCGATCTAAGTAGGACAGGGCAGAAGAACAGGAAGACAAGTGTTGAGGTTTCTTTCAAGGGAGAGAAAAGAGGATAAAATTAAAATACTTTTTTAAAGACAAGAGTGAACAATAAAGACATAGAGCTGACCTGAAACATCAACTGAAGAAGTGCAGCTGCTGTCCCCCACTTCATTGTGCACCTCAAAAGTATACAAGCCCCTGTCTCCCCTGTCTGCAGAAAAGACTTTCAAAGTGGATATATTGTTGAAAAAGGAAATTTGGTATTTGCGGTCACTCTTTAGTTCTCTGCCATCTTTGTACCACTTGGTGATAAGCTCAGGTGTTCCTCCTACTTTGACCTCCAAGGTAAAAGGATTGCCAGCCATTACTGTGATCGGCTCGGTCTTCTCTAAGATGACTGCTGGTTCTGAAATAGGAAGGGAGGGGTCTGTTTGTCACAGGGAAATCTACCCACAAACCTGTGAGCACAGGGTGTAAGCAGAAGGCAAAGGCTGGTAGAGCCAGCTGTGCAAGCTGTAGGAGACAGTACCTATAGTGGAGCAGGCTATACCCACCTAGGACCTGTAAAAAGGCAGAGCACTCCCGCATGCCAGCATCATTTTTGATCTGACAGATGTACTTCCCAACGTCAGTTCCCTCTGCACTGGCAATCTCAAGAGTTGCAATGTTGTCCATAAACCACATCTGAACATTTTCACTCTCCCTAATAACTTCACCCTTATCCTTGAGCCAGACAACAGAAATTGGTGGGGATCCTTCCACTACTGCCTGCAGGGCTGTTGGCTCCCCAATGAAGATTGCCGTGTCACTCAGCTTCTTGGCAAACCGTGGAGGTTCTGATAGCAAAAACAAGGAGGCAGAGGACAGTTAATCATACATGCTTGGTTGAAAAAGTGACAGTCAGGAGATCAAGAAAAGAGGGCAGTGATGCTGATCCTCTGGCATACAAACCTTTGAATTTCACTGGGCAGGTGCAAGTGTCGCTTCCCACCTCATTCATAGCTTTGCATTGGTATTCTCCAGTATCTTGAGATTCCAAATTGAGAATATGAAGACTGGCAATGGAGTGCTTTGCTGTCACCTTGAACTTCTTGCTGCTCCTGACCTGCCTCCGGTCCTTGAACCAAGCCACCTCAAAGGGTGGGGTCCCTGCTATCTCGCACTGAAGGATAACATCTGAGCCTTTAAGAGTGTCCACAGGGCTTGGCACCTTGCTAAAAACAGGTGGTTCTATAAAAAAAGAATCACATCATAATGTGTGAGCTTCCTTCTCTGGGTGAGTTTTTGGATAGTAGCAGGAAGCAACATATTCAGGAAGGGAGCCTACGCTTATATTGTAAACACATATCTAGCTTTTAAATATGTGGCCTCCCCTCTAAAAAAATCCCAGCACTCAGAGTCCAAAGGGCAGAAAATGTGATACTTCTGCACCTGTTTGGAATCAGTGCTCAGTGTCCTTCCCCAAAAGCCACTTCCCCTGCACTCTAGGGTGTCATTCCATCTTGCATTCTATCCTTACCCCCACTCTTTCTAGTCATGAAAGCTACAGTCAGTGAAGCTCAGCTACACAGCCTCTTCTTCCTTCTTAAATTTCATTCCTGTCAGTATCACTGTGTATAAAAAGGAGGCAGAGGGATGGCTGAAAAGTATTCCCAGCTTCCTCACCATGGCTGGTTTTCCACCTAGTCCATGCTTCCGCTGTGATCTGAAAAGCTTGCCTTGTTCATCGTGCAACTGACTTAAATGGAGACGGAATGACTGCACAGTGCTGAAAACCCTGCGCTATTTCCTGCCTGATCACTGCTGCTTAAACACATCAGCATTTAAATGCAAGAGCAGCTGGAGAGACACTGGCCCAGCAGACACCAGTTTCTGCAGCAGCAGTGCAGCTGGGAGCAGCCTGGCAGCCAGGAATTCTGGCCGAGTGCGGAGCTTGTGCTAACCTTTCACTGTGACTGAAGTGCTGCAGCTGGCTGTGCCTGCAGAGTTGTGGGCTTCGCAGATGTAATCACCAGCATCTTCAGCAGTGGCACCCAAGATGGTCAGCGTTGCCACAGAGTCTACAAAGGACATGTGCAGCCTGTCGCTTGCCTGGAGTGCCTGATCGTTTTTGTACCACACGATTCTGATCTCTGGCGTGCCACTAATTTTACATTCAAGCTGAACCGTGTCCCCCTGCTTCACGAACCGCAAAGCTTCAGGCTTCTTGACGAACTTGGGAGGTTCTGCAGAACAGAATAAGTATGTAGAGAATGACAACTTACCTGTTTGCCATGTGAAATCTACAGCACCGAGCAAGAGTTCTGGGAGGCACAAGAGTACTACAGCACAAAAATAAAATTGTTACAGAAGTTGGCTGCATCCCCAACCAGAGTTTCCTCTCAAGGGAATACAGAAGATGAAGAAAAGAAGGCAAAGACAACAAGCAAAACTGTGTTCTGCCAGCTTTGGACCCTGCTGCATCGGATACTTGAAGCCGTAAAAGATACACAAAGAATGGTTGCTCCACCCAATTGAAATTTTGCTGTTACCTTTGAGTGGTAAAAAGTAACAAGAGTTCCCAGGCCAACGTGAAAGATTTGACAAGCCCTTCATCCCTGGGAGCAACGGAAACACGGTAGGGATCGTTTCACTTGCTTAGACATCTTGAAAGTATATTTCTGCATTAAGAAATTAGGTGATTCACAGTCTAGATTAAATCAACTGAAATCTTTATCAAATTTGAAAGAGTCACCTATGCAGGCCAACAAATGCAAGGTAGAGCTGTATTTACTAATAATTTTCCATATAGCAATTGCTATGAGTGACTACCACAGTGACTACAGTTATTAAAGTAAAAAGCAGTGTGAGTGCAACTCTCCATACAAACAGGTTCACACAGATACCTTTCTCCTTTGAGATTTTGCAGGTACACAAACCTTCTGCAGTTACACAGTATGATGGGAGAAGGTCATTACATGATTTATGCCTGCAGTCTAGAAAGCTACTTTCGATATATTTCTAAACTAGGAATGGTAGAAGATCAAAGACAAAGAGATCTCTTTACCAAAGAAAAAGAAAATGCACAAACAAAGGTGACTTAATACCTTTGACGCTGAGTTGGGCTGAGCAGAAGTCTTTCCCAGCTTCATTACTAGCTTGGCAAGTATATTGGCCAGAGTCTCCTTTACCCACTCTGAGCACTCGAAGGTGAGCTGTGTTGGCTGTGAATGTAATATTGAAATTTCCTCCAGTTCGGATCTCCCGACCATCCTTGGACCACGTTATGTGTATTGGCTGGGCTCCCGTAACGTGGCATTCAAAATCAGCACTTTCTCCAAAAGGCACATCAATAGATTCTGGTTTGATGTCGAAGACAGGTGCTTGCTTGGGTTCTAGAAACACAAGAAAGCCATGTAATACTCATATCTCAGAAAAAAGCTAATCCAACACACAGGTACCATTGCATGCATGAAATAAGAGAGAAGAGCTTGTGATACAAGTAAAAGTTTTATAAGCCAACACACCTGCCACTGTGAGCCTAGCACTTGAGGTGGCAGTGCCCACAGAGTTGGTGGCTGTGCAGGTGTATTGCCCAGTGTGATTCATCTCGGTTCGCACCAGTTGCAGCACTGCAACATTATCTACAAAGGATGTGTGCACATTATGGTCATCCTTTAGCAGCACACCATCTTTGTGCCAAGTGACAGTAATGGGCTCTGAGCCATTGAGCCGACACATGAGCTTAAGGGGCAAACCAGCAGGGTGCTCGAGGTCCTTTAATTTTCTTGCAAAGGAAGGTGGTTGTTTGCGTTCTGGAAGAAAGCAAGTAAAGGATAAATACACCCCAGGTAGCAACTTTTTATAGTTTGGCAAGACAAAAAGAGTTTTAGCAAGCTAATATAAAATCATCACCTTGAACTGTTAAGAGAGCCTTTGTAGATGCAGTTCCTACACTGTTTTCTGCCTTGCAGATATATTCTCCACTGTCGCTGCTAGCCACTTTGTTGAAGATAAGTGTAGCAACATTGTCTTTAAAGAACACTTTATACTCAGGAGTAGACCTGAGTTTCGTATCACCTTTGTACCAAGACACAGTAATTTCTGGTGTTCCAGCAACGTGACATTGCAATGTTGTGTAAGACCCAACTGACACCTCAAGAGGTTCCAAGTGTGTAACAAAGTAGGGAGGTTCTAAAAAAAGAGAAGCAATTAGACAGGCTTATTGTGTGCCAGGTTTTGGAAAGCATACACTTCAAAAAAAAAAGGCAAGGAAAAGAAGCAAAGGGAGCACACACCTAGGGTAGAGACTACAGCCTCACAAACATCTCTTCCTGCCTCATTTTCAACATGGCAAGTGTATTCTCCTGCATCTTCTTTGGTGCTGTCAAGTATTTCTAGGATGCAGGTTTTCTCTGTGGTGGTGATACTACACTTCTGAGATTGTGTGATGGTGTGGCCATTCTTCTTCCATGACACAGAGATGGGCAGGCTGCCTGTGTAAGTGCCCTCTAGGATGATGGGCTTGCCAGGCTCCACATACTGATCACTCAGTTTCTTTACAAAGACAGCTGGCTCTAATGAAAGTAAGTCACAAATGTTGAGCACAACATGTCAAGTGGAGAGAAGGAAACAATAATTTAAGGTAAATGGAGAGACATCATCTTTACAAACCTTTTACTGTGAGGTGTGTTGTACAATTTACCCTGCCAGCATCATTAGTCACTAGACAAGTGTACTCTCCGCTTTGAGGAGGAGTTACATCAAATAACTCAAGCTCCACAACGGACTCCTCCAAGTAGATATTGCATTTGTCCCCTGGCACAAGTTCATTGGCCCCTCTAAACCAGTTAACTTTAAAAGGAGGGGTTCCTCTGACAACACATGTGAAAGTGATGCTTGTGCCTGGCAGTACATCCAGAGGCTCTGGGGTCCTCTCAAAAGAAGGTGGCTCTAAATACACAAAAGAAAAAGATAGATAAGACAAATTGCTGCAGCATAGCTCCGGTATTTCCACACACCTACTGAAGATAAAGAGCAAAATCTTTATTTTTCTGTCAATAATTGTCCCCAAGAATATTTACAAAAGACTGCAGATAATTTCAAGAGAGAAAGAGCAAAAGAATAGCTCAGAGAGCTTCCTGACCATTATATACCCACCTTGTACAGTCAATACAGCACTGCATTCATCTGAGCCAGCTGTGTTGGTAGCTTTGCAGGTGTAAGTGCCAGTATCTGAGTGACTCAGTGAATTAATTTCTAAAACACATAGGTTATCTGAAAAGGACATTTGATGTTTTTCTCCACTGACTAGCTTAAGTCCATTTTGGAACCAGGCAACAGAAATAGGAGGTGAACCTGACACTTTACATTCCAGCAGTGCTGAGGAACCCAGAACACAAGGGCTGTCCTTTATTTTTCTTGTGAAAGAAGGAGGAATGATTCGGTCTGCATAAGAAAACATAATAAATCCATGGTTAGAGAGAAAATGAGTAAAGGACAGAGAATGGCCAAACAAAAGCTTTTGTAAAAGATAGAAGACAAGCTACCCAACCAACCTAAAACATCAACTGATGCTGTGCAACTGCTTTTCCCCACGTCGTTTTGCACAGCAAAAGTGTACAATCCACCATCTTCCTTTTCTGCATCCATAATTTTAAGTGTAGATACATTATTGAGGAAAGTGATTCTGTATTTTTGGCTGCTGGTCAGTTCTTTGCCATCCTTGAACCAGCCAGTGGAAAGCTGTGGTGTGCCTGCTACTTTGCATTCCAAAGTACAGGCATCTCCTATAGTAACTTTCATTGGCTCTGCTTTCTCTACAATGACTGCAGGCTCTGGAAGGAGAGATGGGTAATATATATGGTTAAAACAGGGTTTGATAAGTATTAACTGTAAGTATTATAGCATTATGAGATGGGGCTTACACATTTGATACTAAGGAAATTTTGATTTCTTGGGGTGTGGAGTTTTTTACAGCTTTTTTTTTACAGCTGTTTTTTCCATCCTTTCTGTTACTTTAAAACTGTAAATTTGAAATACTTTCCAAAAATAAGTAAAAATATTTTAAAATATTTTAAATAATTTTAAAGTGTCTTTTCATTTAAAATATAAAATATTTTGATCTCCCTCTCCGAGCAGGCATGACTGAAATATAGAGTTGTTCCTTCCAACTCTATTGCTGGACTACTGGAAATATGGAACCTGACTTCTGCTTGTTGGGGAGAGAAGGATTCTGTTTTCTTTGTTTTGAACTCAGAGGCATAAGCAAAGTATACAGCTGATAAAAAAAAGCCAAGTTTCTAACTTTAAAAAGAAACTTCCATGTATTTGTGCTTTTTACCTACCTAGAATAGTTAGGGTAGCCATACACTCGCGACTTCCAGCATCATTTGTGATCTGACAGGTGTATTTTCCAGCACTGCTGGTCTCTGTGCGCACAAATTGCAAAGTTGCAATATTTTCTATAAATGTGATCTTTGTGGTCTCACTTTCTCTGATAATTTCCTCTTTGTCCTTAAGCCACTGCACAGAAATTGGCTGGGAGCCCTCCACTCTTGCTTGTAACTCTACTGGTTCACCAACCACAACTGTCATGCTGTTTATTTTAGTCAAGAATTTTGGTGGTTCTGAAGAAGAAATATGCAGTTATAGTAAATACTCACAGTGTTTCCACAAGGAAGAGCAATGCAGCGCCCTTGGGAGCGCTGCAGAAGACACATGTACCAGTACTTTACCTTTCAGCTTCACAGTGCAAATACAAGTGTCACTTCCTACATCGTTCTGTGCTTTGCACTGATATTCACCAATGTCTGCAGCTTCGACATTAAGAATGCGAACGCTCGTGTGGTAGTTTTTGGCTGTAACCTTGTACTTCTTACTACTGCGGATTTGTCTCCTGTCTTTGTACCAGGCAACGTCAAATGGAGGTGTTCCTGAAATCTCACATTCCAGGCTAACCTCAGAGCCTCTGACAATGTCTACTGGAGAAGGCTTCCTGCTAAAGACAGGAGGTTCTAACAAGGGAAGAAAGGAACATTTAGAAAGTAGTCTGAAGCTCTTTGATCAACAAAGATTCTAAAGATACCAGCTTCTGGAAAACAGGACTGCTGAGAATAACTACAGAATGGGCAAGGCTTCCCTCTTTTTCTGGGCACAATGTGAAATGAGCTTGTACAAAGGTGAGCATTAAGAGCCCTTAGCTCCCCTTTTGAAAAGGTAAACAGACCTTTGGCAGAGAGGGTACAGGTCTTATTTAGCTGGTATAAATCTCCCATGCAGGGTGTAAAACTGACATTAGTCAGTTTGTGTTTGTTCTTTCTCTTTGTATGTCAGCTTCTTGATATAGCAATTCCCACTACAAACTGTCTTGGATATTAAAATTGTAGAACTGGGGAAAAACTAGTTTAGTACTCATCTGCATTAAGAACATCATCTCTCTTGTTTAGACACTGGCAGAGAAGATGAGGGGGCATCAAGAAACAAACGTGACATGAAGAACAGGGCAGTCCTGAAATTAATTAATCTCATGTTCCTGTGTATTTCTAAGGGATACAGCCACCAGGGGAAAAATAAGTTGCAGCTGGAAAACAAGAGGACAGCTAACCTTTCACTGTGACTTTGGTGCTACAGCTGGCCTTGCCGGCAGGGTTGTGAGCTTCACAGATGTAGTCACCGCTCTCATCAGTGCTGAGATGATTCATTTCAAGCACCGCCACAGAGTCAATGAATGATGTCCGGAATTTTTCACTGGCAACAATTTCATGGTCGTTTCTGAACCACACTACTTTCATCTCTGGAGATCCACTTACTTTGCACTCAAGCCGGGCTGAGTCACCCTGCTTGACTACTTTTGTTGCCTCTAGCTTCTTAGCAAACTTGGGGGGTTCTAAAAAACCAAAAAAAGTGGGGTCAGGAAGATCTGAGATAATACTGGAGAGAAAATGGTGGGAAAAGAGCCAAACAACGGTGGGTTGCAAACACAGGGTAGGGAATTCACTTGGCAGTGTATCAAAGATCACCAAGGTGGGCTTGACAAAAAGAAAGGAGAAGAAGGAGACAAAAAGATAACAACACAACAAGAAAGAGTGCACACCTGTTACCAACAGTGTTGTAGTGCAAGAGTCACTGCCAACATCGTTTGAAACATGGCAAGTGTAGTGCCCACTCCTAGAAGAATCCACTGAATAGAGGGTTAAGAATCCAGTTGAACCTTCAATCCCAATGAAACAAGTTGGACCAGATACAAGTTCTAAGTCTTCTTTGAACCACTTTATTGTAAAGGGTGGTGTTCCTTTCAGTGTGGCCTTAAACTCCACTGTTGAATCTGGTATGGCTTGCTGGCTTTCAGGTTTTACTAAGAAGCTTGGTGGCTCTGCAGTTTTTAAGAAAAAGACACAGTTACATCAGAAATGTCTAAGAATGAAGAAAATCAGTGAGGCAAGCATGGGGACCATTTCCAGTGTTAATATTAAGATGTATAAGAGTGTTAGTATAAGATTTTCCCAGCATTTATCATAGATAAGAAGTAGTAAAAGAGTTTCAAACCTTTCACAGTCAGGACAGCACTGCAAGAATCGTTTCCAGCAACATTAGAGACACTGCATGTGTAATTTGCACTGTCTGCCAGCTCTAGGTTAGCAATCTCGAGTGACATAGTGTTCTCATGGCACAGGCTTCTATATTTTGCACTGTCAGTTATTTCTTTTCCATCCTTAAACCATTTTGCAACAATTGGGAGTGACCCAGAGACTTTACACTCCATTTGGATAGAAGATCCCAGAATGGTATCCTTTTTGGTTAGCTTTTTGATAAATACAGGAGGAATTGATTGATCTGCCCAACACAAAAAAAAAATAGCAAAACCACACCAGTTAACTTCTTGATAATCTTTCACGGAGACTATTTTTCATTTCCTCCTTGATGGATTGGCAATACAAACCTAGCACAGTCAGAACAGCTTCACAGGTGCTACTTCCGAAGTCATTTTCAACCTTAAAACTGTATGTGCCACTATCCTCCTTTGATACAGGTTCAATCCTGAAACTGGCCACATTGTTTTCAAAGCTCATTGTGTAGTATCTACTGGGCAGGAGCTGCTTGCCATCTTTGTACCATCTTATTCGGAGCTCTGGTGTCCCAGCCACAGTACACTCCAAAGTCACGGGGTCTTTTTCAGTGACTTTAAGTGATTTAGCCTTTTCTATGATCTGTGCAGGCTCTGAGGTATAAAGAGTATAAAAATTACAGCAGTTAGCTACATAGGTAGGGAACTGACTTTCCAAGTACTCATCAAGGTTACGATTTGTACACACCTTGAACAAAAAGCAAAGCAAAACACTTCTCCACGCCAGATTCGTTCTTTGCCTGACAGGTATATCTCCCTCTGTGGCTGAGGTCAACATTAGTAAGCTTCAGTGTGGCCACCCTGTTCTCGAAGGTAATGTGGTGGTGCTCATCATCTTCTAGTATTTTCTCATCTTTTATCCATGACACAGATAGGGGTTGAGCACCTGCTACGACACACTGAAACAATGCATCGCCTTTCAAAACGCTAGTGACGTTCTCCAGCTTCTTGACAAAGGATGGTGGTTCTGTGGTGTGAGTTTTGTTTGTTGTTCAGAAGAGAAGTCATAGAAAGGGAAGAGGAGAAAGAGAGATCATATAAAGTAATCCCACTGGCTACACTTTAGCTGGGCATATAATCTTTGAGGTGTGCCTCCTAGAGGACTGACCTTTTAAACTGAGTCTTGTGCTGCAAGAACAGCTCCCTCCTTCATTTGATATAATACACTGATATTCACCAACATCCGAGATGTCACAGTTAGCCACAGTAAGAGTAAATACTGATTCTTTGGTGGAGATGGTGTATTTCTTGCTGCTGAACATCTCCTTATTGTTCTTCAGCCACTTCACCTCAAATGGAGGGGTACCAGACACCTCACACTCTAGTGTGGCCTCTGAGCCCTTCACTACCTCGGTGGGACGCAACTCCCGAACAAAGGTTGGAGGCTCTACAAAGAAGAATGAGGGGAAAGTAGATAATAACTTCAAATATTTTTGAGGGGAGAAGAAGTATCTCCTACTTCCTCACCCCAGATATGTGACAGAGATGACAAGATGTTCAAAACCAACCTTTTACTTTCAGCTCGACGCTGCAGCTCTCGCTACCTGCATCATTGTGGGCTTCACAAACATAAATCCCACTATCTGCCACTCTGGCTTGAGTGACTCTCAAAGTGGCTAAACCATCTATGAAGGAGATGCCGTACTTAGCTTTGTCAGTCACTTCATTTCCATCCAGGTACCATGTAATGTGGATCTCTGGCGTGCCTACTACCTGGCACTCAAAAGTGGTGGACTGTCCTTCACGCAAAGCTACTACAGAAGTTGGCATCTGAATAAATCTGGGGGGCTCTAGAAGATGGACAGAGAAGTTCAGGCTTTATGATATGCAAGGTAGGAATAAAAAAACTCAAAATTAAAAAAAAAAAAAGGCTAAAAGGTCTCCTCTCCCTCCCACCAAAACTGCACATAAAAATCAGAACCCAAAAAATTAGAAGATTGGGTTGCACACCTTTTACAAACAGAGTTGCTTTGCAGGTTGCAGTCCCCACGTCATTGCTTATCTGACAAGTGTAGTTCCCAGAATCAGATGTCCTAGCTGAGAAGAGCTCCAGAACGCTAGAAGTGTCATCCTTCCAGACAGATCGACTGGCTCCAGATAGGAGCTCCTGGCTGTCTTTAAACCACTTTATCTGCAGAGGAGTAGACCCTTTCACCAGCGCTTTGAACTGAACCCTAGCATTGGGCACAACCTCTTGAGACTGGGGCTTTTCCACAAAATATGGTGGCTCTATAACATGCAAAAAGGAAGAAAGGGGATTACTCTGAGATGGGGAAATCCAAAACTATGCATGAGAGACCTAACAGAAGACAAAGAAGGAACTCAAACCTTTTACTGTTAAAAACCCGCTGCATTGGCTGCTTCCTGCTTTATTTGTTGCTTCACAAGTGTAAGAGCCACTATCTGTGCCTTCCAGTTTATTTATTTCCAGAAACGCAGTATTATCATGGAAAGAGTATTTGTGCTTTTCACTTGCTGTTATTTCTTGACCATCCTTATACCACTGAATACTTATAGGATGCGAACCAGACACTATGCACTCCAGGTGGACAAAAGACCCCTTAATGCTGTCCATTTTCTTGAGTTTTTTGGTGAATTTAGGTGGTATAATGAGATCTATCCAAGACAGAGTAAAAAGACAAAATATAAAAATTCAACAGTGATTGTGGCCCACATCCGCTCAGGAGAAAAGATTTGGTATCTAAAAGCAATAATAAGAGAAAGCCCATACACACCTAGGACATTAATGCTGGCAGAACAGCTACTGCTCCCGACATCATTTTGCACCTCAAAAATGTATTCTCCACTATCTTTCTTATCTGCATAAAGCACCTTTAAGACTGAGACGGTATCTGTAACACTGATCTTATATTTTGGGCCCAACGTCAGTTCCTTGCCATCTTTGAACCATTTGGCCGTAATAGGTTTTGTTCCTGAAAATTTACACTGCAAGGTAGCTGGGTCTCCCTCAGTCACATCTATTGACACAGCCTTGTCCACAATTGTAGCAGGTTCTGTTGTAAACAAGCAGATAGATTGTTAAGCACATCTGTAAAAATCACAAGGGAACTGTCCCAGATCATTGCAAGCCTTAGGGTAAGACCAACCTTTGACAGTCAGCAGAGCAGAACACCTCTGAATTCCTGCCTCGTTTTTAGCCTGACAGAAATATTTCCCATCATGTTTCAGCTCAATAGATCTCACCATAAGAGTGGCAACATTGTTCACAAAGGTCATTTTGATATTGTTGTCTTCAATCACTTCATCATTGTCTTTCAACCAGGACACAGTGATGGGCAAGGAACCTTTAATAGCAGCCTGAAACACAACTGTTCCCCCTCGAAGGGAGCTAATGTTTTCTATCTTCTTCAAAAATTGTGGAGGCTCTGGCAGGAAGAAAGTGGTTATATAAATACAAGCCTGGTGTGTAACAAACAGTGTGGCATGGAAAACCACACTGGGATAAGAGCATGCTAGTGGTGTTCTGCACCTTGCACTAACCTTTCAGTGTGACCTCTGAACGGCAGAGGCAGCTCCCAACATCGTTTGTTACTCTACACTGATACTCCCCAACATCAGAAGCATCAAACCTGAAAACGTGGAGGCTAATCAAAGATTTCTCAATGCTTATTCTGTGCTTCTTACTGCTCCGCACGGGTTTATCATCTTTCACCCAGAACACTTCAAAGGGAGGCGTGCCAAGCACCTCACACTCCAAAACCACATCAGAATCCTTCAAGACTTCCATGGATTGAAACTCCTTGCTAAAATAAGGTGACTCTACAGTGTGAAAAAGAAAGTGCAATTTGCATTAATCATACTTTTGAAGCCGGTACCACTTGAGTCTAAAGATACAAACTGTGTGGCTGGATGTCACACACACCTTTGACTGTAACAATGCTACTGCAGATATCTTTTCCAGCGTCATTTTTGGCTTCGCAAATGTATTCCCCACTGTCTTCAGTATCAACCTCTGAAACACGGAGTATTGCCAAAGATTTTGTAAAAGATATCCTGTATTTGTCACTCTCTTTTAGCTCTCTATCATCCTTGAACCACGTGATTTTAATCTCAGGAGTACCAGTGACTTCACAGGTCAGTTCAGCATATCCACCTTTCTTTATGAGATGAGTCGGCTCCAGCTTCTCCTTAAAGGCAGCAGGTTCTGTGGATTTAAGAAGAGTGTTCAGGAGAAAGAACACAGGAAAGAGTGCTGCTGTGTTAATCCAGCAGCTAGAATTTTAAATAAGAGCAAGAACGCAAACCTTTCACAAATAAGTTTGCACTGCATGATACTGAACCAGCTACATTGGAGACTTTGCAGGTGTATTTTCCAGAGTCAGTTGGTTTGACTGCATAAAGCTCCAAGTAACTTGCTAATGCTTCTGTCATAATGTAGCAGGCTCCTCCTGTCACCAGCTCAGTATCACCTTTAAACCATTTCACTGTCAGTGGTGTTGTGCCTTTAAACATTCCTTTGAAATGTACAGTTGATGCAGGCAATACATCTTGAGATTCTGGTTCTACAGTGAAGCTGGGTGGCTCTGGATTGCGTTGAAAGGAAAAAAATGCAATGAGTAAGAGAGGGCTTGTATTTTGGGAAAGAAAAGTATTATCACAAGATAAGCAAGAAAAGTGAAACAAATTGCCAAACCTTTTATAAACAAAGTGCTACTGCTCTCTTTGCTACCAGCAGAGTTTGTGGCTCTGCAAATGTAGACCCCAGCATCATTTGCATCTAGGTGTTTTATTTCCAAAGATGCTGAGCCTTCTGCAAAGTGTACTGTATACTTGGCACTTGAAGTGATCTCAGTATCTTGCTTAAACCATGAGACAGTCATTGGAAGAGAGCCTGAAATTTTGCAGTCTAGGCGGCATGAGGCACTAATGATGCTGTCAATATTCTTCAGTGGTTTAGTAAAGAAGGGAGGGAGAGTGCGATCTGTTGAGAGTGAAAAAAATGACAGAAAGGAACACATGAGCAAAACAGGAATGCTCTTCTGCTTCTGGCTCTGTTAGGCACAGAGCAGAGCAACAGGGCTCTCTGCAAAGAGGCAGTACCAACCTAGCACAGTGAAGCTGGTAGTACAAGAGCTGATGCCCACATCATTGGATATCTCAAAGGTGTATTCACCACTGTCCTGCATTTCAGCGGCATAAAACTTGAGCTGAGCAATGTTATTTTTGAAGCTGATCCTGTATTTTTTGCTGGCAGGGAGTGGCTTTCCATCTTTGAACCATTTGGTTTTCAGCTCTGGAGTGCCTGTGACAGTGTACTCCAAAATAGCTGGTTCCCCTGCTGTAACCTGGATCATTTCGGCTTTTTCAATTATTTTGGCAGGTTCTACAACAGAATTAAACAACTGGTGTTAAGGACAAAAGAAAATTTCTTCTTCTCTCAGGTGGGAGACTGCAGGGATCACAGTACTTCTTCACTGACCTTTCACCGCTAGTTCACCAAAGCAGGACTGACTTCCTGCATCATTCTCAGCCACGCAGGTGTATTTGCCACCAGAGCTCAGCTGGACTCCGGTAATTTGCAGTGTTGCTAGACCGTGATCAAATGTCACTCTCACATTGTTATCATCTTTAATAATGTCTTTGCCCTTCATCCATGTCACAGAAATAGGCTCTGACCCTTTCACCACGGCCTGTAATGTAACACTATCTCCAGCCAGAGCTGTCACATTTTCAATTTTCTTAACAAAAGATGGTGGTTCTAGTTCAAAGAAAACACAAGAGAAAAATACTCATCTACTGTTACATCATCACATAAAATATGCTACTTAAAGACAGTTTTGTAAGACAGTATGTGCAGTACATGTTGCAATTCAGCCAAAGAGCGGGCAAGTTGGAGAAGTGCTTTCTCCAGCTGGGAGCTAATGGCCCATTAATCTCAATGTTCTTCAAATTCACAGGTTTGATGCCAGATAAGACTCAAGATACACACAGAATTTTAAGAGAAGAAGATATTCTTTGTCCCCAGTCTCCCCAGCCTCCCACAAATCCAAAGAAAAGACATTTTATGAAATAAAAGGTTTTTGCCATTCCCTTCAGTAAATGGAGTTTTCTCTCTCCCACTGACCTTTCAAGATGTATGTGGCACTGCACATGCACTTCCCGACTTCATTAGCTATCACACACTCGTATTCACCGACATCTGCACTATTAAATGAGGACACCTCCAAAGAAATAACAGCCTTCTGAGAGGTCAACCTGTATTTTTTACTACTGCGAATCTGCTTCTTGTCTTTGTACCAGCTAATCTCAAAGGGTCCAGTGCCAGCAACCTCGCACTGAAGAACGGGGTTTGTGCCCTTCACTAGCTCTGCAGGTTCAAGTGTTCGGATGAAAGATGGAGGCTCTATAAAAGCAGTAAGAAAGAATTAGTCAACCATGCAAAAAAAAAAAAAAAAAAAAGAAGTAAGGAAGGTTTTTCTCAAGAATGTGACTGGCAGCAACAAGAAGGACAGACCTTTGACAACCACTTCGGTGGTGCAACTGTCACTTCCAACCTCGTTGACAGCTTCACATGAGTAGGTCCCAGTGTCATCAACTTTCATTTCCAAAATATCTAACACAGCCACAGAATTGACAAAGGACATCCTGTGTGTGTTACTTTCATGGATTTCCTTATTGTTCTTGAACCAAGTAACCTGGATTTCAGGAGACCCTTTGATTTTGCATTGAAGGCGTGCAGAGTCACCTGGGGTCAGTAAATAAGATGGATCGACCTTCTTCACAAAGGATGGTGGTTCTGAAAATGGGAAGAGAGGGGAAGAGATGGTAAAAAGAGGAAGGGGAAGAGGAAAGCGGGAAAAGGAGAGAAAGCTGAAATTCAAAGTTTTGAAAGATTGCTTCCCAGAGCAAGAACAAAATACAGCTTCACAAGAGATCAGTGTAATCTTTGCTGAGCTGCAGCTTCTGTGGCTTTGCTTTCCCTCTTCATCCACCTCTACCCTGCAGGCAGGAGCAAATCTTGATTTTCTCTGGTGAAAGAAATATTGAAGTAACACATGGTGCACTGTAAGGCAGCAGGGGAAAAGACTTCACAGGGAGTGGATCAGGTGGCAGGTCTGAGAAGAATTCACAGTGTAATTTCAGCCCAAAGAAGTCTTTTGCCTGTGAAAGAAGAAATGGGGAACTGAAGAAGACGAAAGGTAAAGGGGGCATAGAACTATCTTACCTCTGACTGTGACGCTGGCAGAAGAGGAGCTGCTTCCTGCCTCATTTGAAGCAGTACACACATAGTGGCCTGAGTCCTTGACCTTAGCCAAAGGAATCTCAAGTGAGGCTATTTTGTCTTCAAAGTAAATCTTATAATCTTTGCCTGGAGGGATTTTGTTTCCATCCTTTGTCCACCCTACAGTTACTTTCCTGTCTTCATCTACCTGACATTCAAGGCGTATTTTTTTATTAACTGCTGACTGTACTGACTGCAAATCTTTAATGAAGTGGGGCTTGTCTATAATGACCATTTCAGTCTGGCAAATATCAGCTCCAAACTTGTTGGAAGCTTTGCAAGTGTAAACCCCTCTGTCACTAGCAGTAAGAAGGGGAATTTCTAAAACATGTTTATTTTCCACTTTGGAGATCTTATGGTGGTCTGAAGGTGAAATAGTTGTTCCATCTTTCTGCCAGGTGATGTCGATGACTGGAGTGCCCGAAACAGTACACAGGAACTTGGCACTTTTGCCGACAAAAGTAGTAATAGGTTCAGGTCTGGTAAGAAACGTTGGTGGAAATGCCTCTGCAAAACAAAGGGGTTCAATGTTATCAAGAGGTGAGGAGTAGAGCCACATTTGCCAGACACAGACAGCAAGAGAGGCTAGCTTGTGACTGAACACTCTTAAGCTAAAGAAAACAGCAGCAAAGGAGATAAGAGGTGTTAAAGATGATAAATTTTGGCTTTTGGTTTTGTACTTCTTCAATCTATATATTGCTCCAGAGCTTGAAGGCATTTTGAATCTCTGGAGCAATGTACGAATTAAAGGAAAATAAACAAAGTCTCCCTCATGACTGACATGTCTCCCTTGTGAAAATAAATATGTCAGTCTCCCTCAAGACTGACATGTTTGCTCACTGTTCTCTCAAGATGGGCAAGTTTGTATGCATTTCACTGTTCATGCACCTTTTTCTAGTCCCTAGCACCTAGCACTTAGCACAGACCACATAAGAACTCCTCCCAGAAAGAGAAAAGTCAGAGTAAAAAGAGTCATCATAAAAGAAACCCCCAAAAGATAATGGCTATAATGGCTTTTTGTTTCTTTCTTTCTTTAAAGAAAAAACCCCACTGTATAGCTCTCAATAGACAAAAAAAAAATTTGCAAACTGAAACCCTTAAAACCTCCTTTTATTTAAGAAGATCTATTTCCCCAGTCACAGAGCTCCCCTTTGGCGACGGCACAAAGATGTTCAGGTATGCAGACCTGCATAACCTGCGTCGCAAGTACAGTTGCAGGATAAATTTAGGGTGCTAGGATAATCACACAGTGACTATTACACCAAGAAATCAGATTTAAAAGTGTTTCTTGTGAAATAAACCTTCAAGATGTACAAAGCAAAAGGGAATTCACAAAGCAATCCCATGCCCATGCTGTTTCTTCCTGCTCTCTTTCCCCCTTCCTTCTTTCCCTCTGAAGCTTTCTCACACTGATTCCCTTCATAGAGAAAGCCCTTAAAAGCAGCATTCTCAAAAGTTATTCATTTTCTACGCTAGTCCCTGCCAAAATTATGTATTCTGATGGCAACCAAGAGTCCTACCATAAACATATGCAAGTATAGAAGTGAAAGCATTACAATACACCACGGTATTTTGTGGAAAAAGAGAAGAGTTTGAAGGTCTGTACTTACCAGTTACTGTTAAAACAGCTGTAGAGCTTACACTGCCATGCTGGTTGGAAGCCTTACAGCTATATTCCCCACAGTCAACAACTTGAGGCCTTGGGATCTCCAGCGTGGAGAGGTAGTTGGAGGTGCGAATGGAGTATTTGTCCCCATCATAAATCTCTCGTCCGGCTTTGTACCACTGGAACTTGACATTGGGAGCCATCTCCACCTCACAGGTAAACTTAGCCACATGATTCACAGCCACTTCCAAGGGTTCGAGCCTTCTCCTCAGGATTGGTGCAACTGAAATTAGAAGCAGAGAGTAACTCAAAACCCTGCCTGCTGCCATTCTGAAATAAAGTGATTGACTGACTGAAAAAAAAACCCCAAAAAGGTGAAATACTTGCAATTCACATAAAGTGACTGTAAAAGAAAAAATATCTGTAAGAAATGAAAGCAGTACTAGACTCAGTGGACAGACAGTCTTACAGTGCATAATGACATCAGGAAACAGTGGTGATACTGGAAAAACAAAGTGAAACAGCAATGCACAATAGCAATAGGATATAAATATATAGTAATCTATTCTGGACTTGTTAGAAACTATGGTGTGAACGAGAAGTGCAATGATTCTAAGGAGTGAGAGAGGGTGCAGCAGTGAGAAAAATGGGAAGAGCAGGTCCACTTCTTAGGCATTAATAGGAGAAATGGTTGGGATTGAGATACAGCTTTTTCCTGAACATGCTAGTGCAATGAAACAAAAAAGTTCCTGACCAAAGACTGGGGTAATGGAAGTGAGAGGCCTTGCAATGTGGTAAAAGGAGACTATCAATCCAGAGAGAAAGAGGGCCCTCTGATTAGTGGCATGATGGTATTAATATTGTATTTCTGTCCAAAGATATGCATAGTAGGGGAGGTTCATTAGTAGAGTAGTGCATTAAAAAGATTATTTTATTCCCATAATCCAACCTCTTTTAACAACTGTGAGTTTTGCTGCTGTTGCTCTTTTTCCACCTTGATTCAGCGCCTCACAGGTGTACTCTCCTTGGTGAATCTCCCCGCACACTTTGCTTATTACTAGTGTGTATGTGTCCTGATCTTGCAAACACTTGAATTTGTTGCCTGAAGAGACCAGTTCACCCTCAAAGTACCAATTCACCTCTCTGACATTTGTTATGACAGACACCAGCCTGACACTCTCCTCTTCCTCCACAACAGTGTCAACCAGTTTGCTGTGTATGATGGGATAACCTTCTTTGCCCAGTTCATCCTCTTGCTTTCCAGCTCTAGTTTCTAGACCCTCTCTGCCCTCTTCCTCACATTTTTCTTCCCTTTTCTCTTTTCTTTTCAGTATGTCTGTGGGTGCCTCTGTAAGAACATCTGCAGAGGCTACATCAGCGTCCACATCCTTAATTAGACCATGCTCAGCCTTGATTACTTGTGCAGACAAAAGGTGTTCCAGTTGTATTTCTGCCTCCATAGTCCTCTCAGCCTGCTGGGGCTCCAGCTCAAAGATTTCATCATAGGATGTTCCTGAGAGAAGTGGACTGGCAGAGAATGGCAATGCTTTGGACTTTTCACCAGTCAGGGAACATTTATCTTCACAAAGAAAGGAATAGAAAACTTCCTTCAAGACCGTTTTCTGGTCAGCTGTCTGAATGTTCACTTCTTCCAAGGAGACTTGGATTTCTACGGGACTGCATCTTCCTGTGGCCACAACATATGTGCACAAGGTATGTGTATTCTCCTTGGTGATGTTTATTGCCTGTACTTTAACATCTTCCTTATCAGCCAACCATTCTGAAAACAAGATGTTTTCCCCACTTACCACTGCAGCTTTCAGTGCATTTCTAATTTGAGACTTTATGCCTAAGCTGCAGCTCTTGGGAACCAGAGCAGTGAGCTCACTGTCTTTGTTGAGGACTTGGCTTGGCTGGAGCTCACGAGAGTCCATGGTTTCGTGGGATTGTCCTTCTGTCCTCTGCCACTGCTTAAGTGGCTTGGAAAGATCAACATGTTCTTCCTCCATGGACTGGTTTTCTTCCAGCAGCAAGGGAAATCTCACAGCCTGTCCCTCATGTATTCTTGAAGCAAAATCTTCCTTTGCTGTTTCCAGGAAAGAAATGTTCTCCAGGGGGACAGCTTGGCCCCCAGTGAAAGCCAATTCAGAGAGAAATCTTGGTTCAGCCTTCAGCTCACCTTGTGCTATCTGAAAGCCCTCAAGGATCTGGATTTGGTCACCATCCATGACACGGCTCTCAGTGGTGCTTGACATCTGTAGAAGGGTTTGGGAAGCCTCTGTCTTCAGAACAGCCAGTTGCTCTGCTGCCTTGGAGATGATTTCCTCTTTGGGCATGAGTATCTGTGCAGCTACAGTTCCAAGGCAGCCTGGCAGCTGTCTCTCCATCACTGCTGCAGGCACCACACCCTGGGGGCCAGCAGGGAGGGTTTCCAGGGGCTCTGCCAGAAGCCTGCTGCTCTCTTGTATTGTGGCCGCCTGGGTGAGCATCTCTTCAACACTCTGCACTGCCAGACACGTTGGTGGCAGGCCAGGCAAGATGTCCTCCCTGGGCAGCAGGTACACTGCCTGGCTCATCTGGAGCTGAAGGAGGGTTGAAGGCTCCCTCATGGGCTCAAGTCTGAATGCTTCTTCCACTGCAGGAAGCTCTCCAGCCTCCTCGTAGAAAAGAGGGCTTTGCTCCTCTGCCACCGCAGAGTGCTGCAAGGCCGGGCTCTGGCTGCACACAGTGTGCTCCTGGCGCAGCACCAGGAGCTCAGCAGAGCATGTGGCCTCACCCAGGGCACTCACAGCCCTGCACGTGTAGAGCCCAGAGTCCTCCTCCACGCAGTGCCACACCGTCAGAGAGCCTGAACCGTCAGGGCGCTGAGCAATGGAGCGACGGGCGTCAGAGAGGAGCCGCTCGCTCCCCTTGGACCACAGCACGTCGGGGCACGGCCTGCCCTCCACAGTGTACTCAAAGACTGCCGTGGAGCCCGGGGCACACAGCACGCTGCCCGGCTGCCTGGCAAAGCAGGGAGAGCCTGGCTGCCTCCAGCGCATGTGGAGCTGGGCGCTGCAGCTGGTCTCGCCGTGAGCATTGCTGGCCACACACCGATACTCACCCTCATCCTGCACTCCTGATCGTGGGAGGATGAGGCTGTGGTCACTGCCAGCAGATACTAACTCACAGTCCATGCATGGGGTTAGCTTCCCACCGTTGAAAAACCACTGGATTTTGGGTGTGGGCCTGCCAGTAACAGAAACAGAGAGCCTAGCTACATCTCCCTGCCAGACTTCAACATCTGAGATCTGTTTGAGGAAAACAGGGGCTTTGCCCTCTTCCTCAATTTTCATCTTTGCTTTGCTGGAATAAACTGGTTTTCCAGGCTCAAATTCAAGTGTTTTCTCTCTATCAGGCAACTGAAGGCCGCTGCTGTAGCCTTCACTTCTTCCTTCCTCAGAAGAGGCAATAAGAGACCTAGTGATGTCTGTATGGAAAAAAATTGTTTAGTTTTACTAGAATATTTATGAGAACACTCGTATATAGCAATACACAGTGTTAGGCCATCTATTTTTCTAGAGCTGGAGGCTTTCTCAATACTATACAGCAGCTAGCAATGAACAGGAGGTCTGTGTTGTCTCCTTGCTGCCTTGCCTGCCAAAATGAGTAAGACATGCTGTGTTGTCAGGTTGCTTAAGAATTTCCTATCTTGATCAGGATGGGTGTGTCTTTAAACCTGACATCACAGTATGGGTTAGGCATATCCCTCCAGGGTGCACTGTGCAAGGAACAATCAAGCAACATTGATGCATTTCACAGATATAATTAAAGTGGCATGTCTCATACATATTTGTATGTACACCTATGCAAACAATACAGCAGAACAGTGCTAAGACACTGATATAATTCAAAACATCAACAAAAAAAACAATGCCACAATTAGGATTGAATCCCACCCCCCTCCACCAAACCAACCAACAAACCCACAATCTTTTCAGCACACTAACCCTTCTTTTGATGCATAGTTCATCTCTTTAAACTCTATCTTTTGTCTAGCATACTAAAAGATTACTTCTACCTTAACAGCTTTGTCCTGGTTTTGTCATTAGACCCTTAAGTTTACAGCATCATTATTACAAACATCACAAGTTTAAACCTTTGATTTAGTATAATTGATTTAAATCTCTGCTTTTGAACTCCTCTCTGTCAAGATGTGGCATATTAAAACTCGCACAATGTCAGAGAAAAAGAGAATAGACTTTTAAGATTTTTTGTTTTCTTGCCTTTTTGAATTTATAGATCTATGCATTAGACAACTTTAGTTCCAACAGCAGTTTAAAATGAGAGGAAACAGAGGCAAGAACATCTCTGCAGATGTTTGACAATAGAAACATCAGTGAAATATAGAATTCCTAGGAATGGAAAAATTCATGAAAAGCTGGATGCAAGGAAAACCTTTGGAAATCAAATACAGTTGTCCTCATTGAGTAAAGTTTCCTCAGTAAACGCCTAGAGTATTTGACAGATATAAGTTTAAAAAAAAGATTAAACGTGTGAGCAGATTAATGTCTCTAGGCACTGTAATTTCTCTAGGCACTGTAATTTCGAAGCTTCTCAATTACAGTGTCTTCAATTTTAAAACTTATTGAGAGATAAGAATTTTTGCTGCAGTCCAACAACAAACATAAAAATGAACAAACTCTGTCACCCAATTCTTTCTCATTTGTTTTAGTAATTATTAGTCTTGCCACAAATGCCATAATATAAATGACATAGCACAGTGATTACAGTGACATAGCATGCAATGATTAACTGCAGAGAAGAAATGCTTAAGTAAAAAAAAATTATAGCAGTCCTTCAGCATTACTTACCAACCTTGTTAAAACAGTAATAAATTGTGCAAATAAATTCGAGAATGGGTGGCAGAATTGGGCCAATAAAATAAAAAAATTAAATATATAAAAATGGCAGAGTGAAACCCATGTTAGCACAGGAGAATGCTTTATACATAGGAGTGTGGCAAAAATTAATGCACTTTTGTGTGTTCCTGGATATTTATGAGAGGAGAACTATACAGATACTTCTTTGTATTTTAGATATGTTTGTAAAATGAATAAAGTACAAGAAGCAATGGAGTTAAATAATTTCATATTTATTTCACAAATTAACCATACATGTTAACATTCAATATACATTGATGACAAATAAACATATTTAATATTTTTAAGATACTTGTTTTGTAGAAATGAAGTTAACATTAAATCTGAAAATAAAATGGTGAGCTTCTTGATTCCTATGAAAACCACAAAATTTTGAAAAGAGATAGTCAAGCTATACCAGTTGTCCCATACTAAGTTCATTCAAACCTAGGATTACTCCAGATTTAATAGTTGTAGCTTAGGTGAACCAGGTGCTCCTGGCTAATGTACAAAACTTAAACCAAGACTTATAAATTTACATAAACCACAAACACCACTACGTGGGTAGAGATAAAGATGCTTGGCCATATATTTCAGATGTGAATATGAACTTGGACCTGTGTGGCTTATGGCTCAAAAAACAAGTTATGGGTCTCTTTCGTCTAAAAATATTCAGATTTACATGCAAAATAAACACACTTCACAATTGCGCAGGACCTAATCAAAGGGCCTCTGACCTCTTTGACTTTGGAACTTAAACACCCCTGACATCCCAGCTGACACAGAACATCAGACAATTCATGCCAACCTCCCTAAGGACCTCTGCTGTCTAATCAACCAGTTAGTGCTACACATCTACACAAGGAATGGATCAAGGACACATCATGGAGTAATTCATTCCCAGCACAACACTGGGCCAGACAGTCATGCTTCTCTTTCCTACCACCATGTCAGAAAGCACAATTAACTCTGCCTTTTAACATACAAATCTTAGATATTAATTGAGGGGTCATGACTGAGAAGACACTGAAGTGACACATTTGCATTAGCCTCAACACTTCAGTAATTTTGCCTGGGTACTGGGTTATTAGAACTTGCCACTCCTGACTTTAAATTTTTATCAGGCAACACGACTGGGCAAGGTGAATATTTTGAACAAAAATCAGTATCCCAGGTGAGTGATGGGATAGTCTTAGAAGATAACAGATTTTTTGAGACATGGTGGTCTCACTGTGAGGACATATCAAATTCAGAAATAAGAAATGGTATGAACATTACCAAACATACTATAGGAGTAGTTTTAATGCTCAAAGTCACTCTGCTTAAAGCAGTTGTAAGGGAACTAACAGCAATTTGTAAATAACTGGAAGAATCTCATTAACAGGTAAACAAAGTAAAATCAATTTTTGCTTAAGGATCTTGAACTCAAGATCTCATCTTGACATATAGGTGACTGGAAAGCTGGTATGTGCATTAGAAAGTAATTTAGTTTCTGAGGAATATTAATTAATAACTTTCCTCCATTTAACAGATTTTCTTAATCAATTTATCATTGTTTATGTAAGATAAATTTAATTCTGATTCAATTATGTCAGTTACTCCTGCTTACTCCTAAATATTAGCATTACTTTAAATATAAAAATATACATTCACATTGAGAACATTAATGCAAAAATCTCCCGTGCTGAGAAAATGCCACACATAACAACTGAATATATTCCCCTTATTTCTGGTCATCTCGTTACAGAGCACACTTAACTGTTCTTAATAATAAAAAAAAGGAGAGAAAGAAAAAAGGAATATGTAGAGATCCAGTTCTAATGTGAGGAGAATATTGCATAAAAATATCTTACTTTTTTACTACTATGCATTTTTTTACAAATGACACTGGAATACAGGGACAACCAAAATTATTTTAATGAATTTACACTAATATAATTGATTTGTTATTATTACGCTCCCTTTGTCCTTTCCCTTTAACTTCTAAAAATACAGTACAAAATATGCTTTCATGTTTATTACTTGGTAATAGAGAAGAAAATCCTGTTCAGTCTCTACAAGTGCAAAATTTTCATTTTCCTTCCCATTTCTCTGCTTTTCTTTGCAACAGCATAATTTCATTGACTTTAAAAAAGCATTTAATTCCATGAAAGAGGCCCATAGATGTAAGAATTTTGCAGTGATAGAAACCATAAACAGGATTTGAATCATGTTCTGACACAACATTGTGAGAAGGGGAAGTACCAATTTTAAGGAGTTCTTTAACAGAACTATACCCAAACTAAACAGCAAACATAAGTTAGTGTTCCATACCTTTAGGTCACAAGAAAAAGGTGGTGTCTACATTTTCAGGTGATTTCTGGCCTACATAAAACAGTAGTGATTGCACTGTTACAGACACAGAGGTATATATACATTATACAAAAAAATTAGTCCTACGCAAATGAGTGTCAATTAAAATATCTTTACAAGAATGAGCAAGGAGCATAGAAGGAGTCTGAAATATCCCTCAGTGCAGAAAGTGTGCACAAAAATCTATGCATGGATTAAATCTCACTTAAATTCCCCAAAGAAGGCAAACCTAAGTGAAATACAAATATGCCCACAGAGTGGTTTTCATCCTTAGAGAGATGAAAACAATGCCCCTAAAATGAGTGCTGCATTTTTAGCTGCAGTGAAGAACATCATAAAAACACTTAGTATTTCAAGACAGACTCTGAAATAAATGATGGAAATTTAGTATAATGTTAACACAGCACAAGTCTCAGCAGTTCCTGCCCTGTTAGTAGCTACACATTTGTACTGCCCACTGTCACTCTGCACCAGGTTTTCAATGGTAAGACTGTGCAAGCCATTCTGCTCTTCCTGTGCACAGTACCTATCCCCTTCCAACAACACCCCATCCTTGTACCAGCGGACACTGGGACAGGGGGAACCAGTCACAAGACACTGGAAGCTCACTGAGGCACCTACAAATGTACTGTAGTCAGAAATCAGCCTCACAAATCTGGGAGGAGCTTCTGTGACCTGGAACTCAAAGCTGCAGCTCTCTGAGTCCTCTGCCCTAAACTCAACCCGTTCCTCTTCAGATGGCTCTGCAAACACATCAAAATTAATGTTGACATGCTTCTCCCCTTCCACTTCCTGCTCTTGTTGAGTCACTGCGAGCAGTTGTATCGCTTTTTCTGAGTCATCTTTGTGTGGCTCAAACTCAAATTCCAGCTCTATTTCTGACTGGTCACCTGGGCTCACAGTGGTACTCAAAAGCAAGTCACACTTCTGAGACCTGTGTGGTTCACAGCCTGTGACTGTCTCACTGTTCACTGCATTTGCTTCCTGCTGAGCCATGACCACAAGCAAACCTTTACAAGTTGCTTCTCCCAGCCTATTAGTTGCCTGACAGCGATACAAGCCACTATCATAAGGTCCTACATTTTTGACCTTCAGACTGTGAAGTCCCTCCTTCTGACTCACAACATACTTCCCTGTGCCAGGTGTCGCACATGTGTCACCTCTGAACCACTGAACTACTGGGACAGGAGTACCTGTTACAACACACTCAAAAACTGCATCCAAGCCTTCTGCCACCTTGATATCTGTAACGGGCACAGCAAAGCGTGGAGGCATTTCAGTTACTTGGAAATCAATTTTTACATCCTCATTCTCCCCTGCTGCCAAGCCTGCAGCTTGTTCTAACAAGGCAAGTGGAAGTACATCTAGGGAAACCACCATGCTCTTCTTGTCTGGGCTAAACTCAGGACTGGTTATGATTTTGACCTGCTTCTCAAACTCTTTCACTTCATTTTCATCCAGCTCCACTTCCAGGAGGATTTCCTGTGGTGAAGGGGACCTCGAAGATGTGCTTTGCTCCATGTCAAAGTGTATAACATGCTGGTGCGTGACAGGGGGTGGCAGTGCCAGTGACCGTCCATCTTCAGGCAAAACCTCCACCTCTGCAATACTTTTAGCTTCCCCAACAATGTTCACTGCATGGCACAGATACTGTCCTTCATCAGCTTTCTGGACATTACTGATTTCCAGAATATATTTGTCCCCATCCTTCTCTATTTGCACTCTCTCATCCAGCTCCAGCAGAGACTTATTATGATACCACTTCACTCCTGGCTTGGGCACACCCACCACCTCAGCCACAAACATCAGTGTGCTGCCCTCATACAACCTCCTCCCGCTCAATGCCTTGAGGAATGCTGGTGGCATGTCCCTGCCTGACGGCTCCAGGGCTTCACAGGGGGTCATAAACCCATTTGACTGGGGCTGGTCTGGAGTCTGATACCTCCTCTCACAGAAGGGGAACATGGTCAGGGCATCCATATACTCCCCAGTGGGTGTCCGGTAGCGTTCCGGTGGCGTGCTGTCCCCCGATGCAGAGTAGGGTCCCTCAAAGGGTGTGAAATACTGCTCTGAGGGTGTGTTGCATTTTGAACTCTCGGGAGGTGAGGGGTAGTGCTCAGGAGCCATGCTGTATACCGAGCCCTCGGACGGTGTGGAGTAGCGCTCGGGCGGCGTGCTGTACCCTGAGCCCTCGGACGGTGTGGAGTAGCGCTCGGGTGTGCTGAGCGGTGTGTGGTAGGATGCTGATGAAGCAGTTTCAAAGATTTCCACGGAGGAGGGAGGTGTGTAGAAGCGGTCTGAATCAGGTGACTCCTCTCTGCTCCCACTCTCCAGCTCTATAGACATTTCTGACTCAGGAGAGAAGGGCCGGGCAAATTCCTGATGGTTGTAATAATCATAAACCGTGCTGAAGGTAACCTCCTCCACTTCCAGTGAAGTTATAGTTTCTTGCTGCTCCTTCTGAACTGTGCCTTTGAGGGTTGGAGTTTCATATATCCCAGTGGATCTTAAATAATTGGCCAGGGACAAATCAGGCTCCAGCTCTGAGATTTGAACAGCACTAGGCTCTGGACCTGCAGAAGTATCCTCCCACATTTCTTCTTCATTATTCTCAGAGGCTTCCTCATTGGCAGTCCTCTTCTTGTCCCAAGACTCCTTCCTTTGCTCCTTCTGCACCACAGGATCATCCATTACTAACCCAAGGATGATTTTCCCCAAAAAGAAGCCCTTGGTTGTGTTTGGTTCCTGCTGGATGTCTCTGAGCATCTCCTCAGGGGAATCTGTGCTTTCCATCTCACAGCTGAAGCTGCTCCTTCCTGGCTCAAAGAACTTTTCTGTCTCAGAACCACCATCTTCCTCAGCCTGATGTCCAGCCTGGAGTTTCTCTTCATGTGCAGCTTTTTTCAAGTCCATAATGAAGCTGTCACTCTGGGAGTCTGTGGTCTCCAGTCGTTCCCCACTCTCCCAAAAATGTGTTTCCTCAACTCCTCTTTGGAAACCTGGTGTGGGCTCCACTAGAAATTCATTAACTTTTTCTTGAAGTGAGTCCTCTCCACAGACACTCATCTTTGAATCCTGAACTTCTTCAGCAGAATATCCCTCTTCAGCAGACATCATGACACTGCCAAGATCCCCATTAGGAGTTTGCAACTCAGATGTTGTGATTTCTCTTGGCTCTTCTTCCTGGGCATCAACCTCCTCCTGCTGCATCCTGTAGCTCTGACGCAGCTCCTCACTCAGAGACATCCCTCCTTCAAGCACATCACCTTGGTGCACTGGGGAGATGATCCCAGTGATGACCTCCACACTTTCCAGTGCTGTGGGGTTTTGTGCCTGTTCTGTGTGCACAGTCTCTGCAGCTGGGAAAGGCTCTGCAAACTTCTTCAGATCAAATATGATCTCAGTGTCAGGCTCAGAGGGCAGCAGCTGCTCTCTGAAATGCACCTCTTCCACCTCTTCAGCTTTCTCAGTAAAAACCTGACCTGAGTTTTCTATGCCAGGAGGAGTGGGGTTTAGATTCAAAGAAGGGCTGTATGCATCAGACTCAATTTCTTGAAGCATTTGCCTGTCACTTTGTATTTTCCAATGTGTGCCATCACCATCATCAATCACTTCTTCTTTAGAAAGATTATCATCAGCTTTAATGCTCTGTTCAATACCAACTGATCTCTCCTGCTCCTTTTCCTGTTCCTCCTGCTGCTCTCCTGCATAGAATTCATAAAAGCCAAACTCCTCCTTTGTGGGGGTGCTTGCAATGTGGTCCTGCAGGTGGGGCACACTTGGCTCTTCCATAAGAGGCACATCAGGAGTCACTGCCTCCCTGGCAGGGGCATCACACTCTGTGCAGACATCACTTCTGTCTTGCACCACAGGTGATACAGGAATGAAAAATTGTGAAACCTTACACTCCCTTGCCAAAGCAGACTGCTCAGGGCCAGGTGCTTGCCCTGGCACTTCAATACATGATGAATCCTTGCACTCCCCTGCCAGAGCAGACTGCTCAAAGGCATGTGTTTGTTCTTGCACTTCCATAAATGAGAATTCCTTAACTTCTTTTGCCAGAGCAGACTGCTCAAAGGTATGTATTTGTTCTTGCACTTCCATAAATGATAAATCCTTACACTCCCCTGCCAGAGCAGACTGCTCAGTAGCATGTATTTGTTCTTGTACTTCCATAAATGATAAATTCTTCCCCTTCTCTGCCAGAGCAGACTGCTCAGGTGCAGGCATTTGTTCTTGCACTTCCATAAATGATAAATCCTTGCACTCCCCTGCCAGAGCAGACTGCTCAGGACCATGTATTTTTTCTTGCACTTCCATAAATGACAAATCCTTACACTCCCCTGCCAGAGCAGACTGCTCAGGACCATGTATTTTTTCTTGCACTTCCATAAATGGTGACTTCAAGATGTCCCAGGACAGAGTATCTGTATGTGGTAGCACTTTGCCTCCTTCAGGCTCCAGCTCCTCAGAAAAGTGACCTGAGTCCTTGGCCACCAATTCACATCCTTCCCTTGATATAGTAGAGTGCAATTCAGTGGTATCAATTCCAAATATGTGCTCCTCAGAGAGAGTTTTTCCTCTGTTCTGTCTCATCTCAGAAATACCATCTGTATAACTCACCCTTTCTTCTCTATTGACCATTTCTTGCCTTGCATAAACTTCTGTGATATTCAGCACCGTTGTTCCCTCCATCTCACTTTCCCTGATGTGAGGTGTTTCCTCACAACCTTCCAACTGGTCACCAGGAGGTGGAGACAACCTCAGAGACCACGGTAGGTGGGCTTCCCCCTCCCTGGGGCATGCAATGTTTTCCTCTTCATCCCTACCAAGTATGCTGAGGTCTTGGAGGTGCAGAATATGGTCCATGGCAGGCAGTTCCTCAGTGCCTTCAGCCCTGCTATACAGCTTGGGTGCCCTGGGCTGCACTGTGAGCTCAGAGGCAGTCTGTGCTGTTCCAGCCACATTTGTGGCCACACAACAATATCGCCCAGCATCTGTGACAGAGACCTCTTGAAGGTGTAAGCGGTATGTGCCATTCTTGCCCTCTTCAAACCTCAGTCTCTCACTGACAGAGAGGCTCTGGCCATTCAAGGACCAGCTCACAACTGGTGGGGGCTGCCCAGACACAGCACACTCCAACACCACTTCTTCTCCTTCACAGCAATGAATATGTGCTGGGACTTCTGTCACAATTTGGGGTGGTTCATTTCCCATATCAAATGAAAACTTAAATTTGTGCTTCATGGTGGAAGCAGCCCGCTCTGGAGAGGGTCGTGGGACCTCTCTCATCTCTGTGTCTTGCTCTGGCGTTGGAGTGGGGGCAGTGATTTTGATTTCCACAGGCAATGACAGCAAGTCTGAGTCTGGAACTGCACTTGGCAGTCCCTTCTCTGCTGCAAAGACCACACCAACCTCCTCCTCCTTCATTTTCTCCTCTTCCTTCTTCTCTTTCTCCCTTTTTTCCTCCTTCACGTCTTTCTTCTCCTCCACTTTCATCTCCTCCTTTTCCTTCTTTGCGTACCGATAGGCTGGCATTCGCCGCCTCACACGGAGTCCAGCTGAGGTGCTGACTGTGCCCAGCGGGTTGAAGATCACACAGGTGACAGTGCCACCATGCTGTGGGAGCACAGATGGGAAGGTCAGTGTGGAGCAGCACCCCGTGGTGTGGACAGCCGTGCCCTGGATGCGCCCCACGGGCTTGTCATTGTTGTACCAAGTGACGGTGGGCTGTGGGCGGCCGTGGAAGAGGCAGGAGAAAGCACATCTTTGTCCCTCAACAGCTTCCTGGGGCTTGATCTCCTGTACAAAGAGGGGTGGGCAGGGCTCCAGGAGCCCACCTTGCACCTGCCATCTCTCCGCCAGGTCCTTGGACCTGGAGTATTGCTTCACTACCTGCACTGTGAGGGGCTTTGAGCCAACCATTTTGGCAGCCACCTTACGTGGGCTGGGCTGCTCAGGAGGTGCCACCTGAGGTGCAGACATGAGGAATTCATGCTTCTTTTGCAGTGCTGCCCTCTTGGCTTCCCGCAGCCTCTGCAGCTTCCAGCGGGTCTCCTCATCCAGCAGCTCCTCAGCATTAACCACTGTGGCCCTGTGCTCCCTACCGTGCGCCAGCCCCGGGCGGCAAGGCCTCCCGAGCGGCAGGCTCTGGAAACGGATGGTTCGTACCTTGCCCCGGGCTGCTGAGAGGTGCCCGGGCTCAGTCTCCTGCCCCTTGTCGAAGGGGGAGCCGGTGCAGCGCAGCACCACCCGCAGCCGCTCCTCCCGCCGCTGCTGCAGCAGGCAGCCCCAGCTCGGCCGCAGCCACTCCGCGCTCCCGGCCGGGGCCGGGCCCCGCCGCTCTCCGCGGCGGGACACCAGCAGGGAGGCCGTGGACTCGGCTGAGCCCTCCGTGTTAATGGCGAATACCCTGTAGCTGCCGGCGTCGTGCTCCCGCACGTCCCGCAGCTCCAGGCTGGCGCAGTGCGTGTGCTCCGTGCTCTCGGTGCGAATCACCTTGCGGCAGTCCTGCAGCACGGGCCGGTTGTTGTGGAACCAGGCCATGTGCGGCGCCGGGCACGCCACCAGCTTGCAGCGGAACAGCGCGGGGTCCCCCTCCAGGACAGACCTACACTTCAGTCCCTGTGTGAAGATGGGTTTACGGTTCAGCGGGCAAGCCAGCACCGCCGCTGTGCCGTGTCCCTCGAAGTCCACGCTGCGCTGTTCTGCAAGAGAAGGAGACCAGGTTACAGCATGTCACGCTCTGCCTACCACCTGGTTGTAAAAATGTAGCAATATATTGAAATAAAAAAATGGGCATGCAACAGATTTCATCACACACCCAGGAAAAAAAAGTAATTCACTCACCATATTTGTTCGAATAAACGCAACGCCTTGCTCTGTTTTAAAGATTGACACGAAAATCGTTCGTTGTCTGTTCTTTCTTCAGACTGGAAATTTCTTCTTGAACAAGCAAAAAAAGAATTTCAAAATAACATGTTCTTCTGCGTATATGTTTTTGTTGCCTGGAAAAGCTGTGTGTCTTTGGGTGGCAAAGAAGAAAATCTTACCTGACTTGCAGACAGTAGAATAAACGCCCTTTCTGACCCTTCTTTTTGTAGATATGTTCAAACAATTGAAAAAAATAGTTTTGAAATATATTTTTTAAAAAGTAAGTAACATGAAATGAGAAGGCGTTTATTCGAACTAATACAGCCACTAACTCCACAGTGTTATGCACGGGGGGAAAAGCAAGCAACATGAACCACGTATGCTATCTGCAAGCCAGGGTAAGAGATGTATAATGATGAATTAATGTATGTAAAAAGAAGTGCGAGGAATCAATGGGAATGTGTAGCTTTCACATAACCTAAACAACAAATGCTGTCTAGTATACTTCATCTATCCATCCAATAGTGTCCATTGAACCTACTAATGTTAGGCTGCTAACTTGTTTAAAAGTAATACAATTAAGATTTGTATAACTTCCTTCTGAAGTAAACTATTCCATGCATTCAAAAGGAAATTGAACATATATGAGCTCTGTGAACAGCTGCAAAGCATGAAGTAAAAGTTAAAAATATGGCTGCACAATTATAGAGTTGAAGTTTTAAACATATTTTAAAACTTAAATAACCTTATAATGCAGGTAACCTTTTGCATATCAAAACAAACATGCAACATGTTCCAATATGCTTTAAAGTGTGTCTTTCCCCATCAGACACTTCGTGGAAGCTGATAAAACCTTTCCACAACATTACTAATTACTGGTAATAATTATTCTCATTGGTTATTGTACCTTTCACTTCCATTTCAACCTCTTCCTCTAGCTTCTCATGAACAATTTTTTCAGGAGCTAGAATAAAAAAGACAAATATTTTTGAGATATAATTGTTAAATGTGCCAATCAACACTTTATATAGTAAAAATGTCCAATCTGTTTTGCAAATAGACATAAATCCACATGTACACACAGACATAAATGCATGCCAGACAATTCAATCACTTGATAAATTTTGAGAATAAAGTAACCAAATATTTTCAAACTTGTTTGCAATGTACAGTTTTCTGTAAGATTTGCTTTCTTTTTGCAGGGTGGGGGAAAGTTTCTAAAACAACATGCCTTCATCATGCTGTAAATCCCTGAAGAAAACATTCAACAATCCACAGACTAATGAGATACTTCTCGTTCCTTATCATTTCCTAGGGAATGAATGTAATGGAATGCAGTTATGATGCTATGTATGAGGAATTGATACTTGGAAGGAACATGCAGTTGCCAACCTGTCACTTTCAGATGGGTGCTGCACTCGGCTTGTCCTGCAGGGTTAACTATTCTGCACTTGTATATACCCTCGTGGTCCTGACCAACTTTCAACAATCTTAAACTGCACAGTGGCCCATCGTGTTTTAGGGAACACAGCACAGACTCCTCAACTATTAGCTGATTGCACAGCCAGACTACACAAGGTGTAGGCACACCTTTCATTATGCAAAAGAGAAACACATCATCTCCTTCTTTTACAGTGGTTTCTGAAGGCAGAGTTTCAAGAAACTCTGGTGCTTTGGCGTCAGTTTCTGTGATGTCTTCACATGGCACGACATCAGGATAGTATACTCTGTTTCTTTGCTTCTCAGCTTCATGTGGTCTTTGGGATGTAGATATAAACAAGCTTGAGGTTTTCTTTGAAGGTTGTTGCTTAACTTCAGATGCTTTAAACTGACAATCTTTGGCTGCTTTAAAGCTTTTAGAATCTGATTCAAGAGTAATTTTTGTTACTGCTTTGGCTTGTGCTTCTTTTGCTAGGTAAGAATAAAGTTAGGAAAAGTATTAGGTCAGATGTTTTGCAGGAATAAAAAACATCCTTATACTTACGGGGAGAAAACCCAGTAGTTAGTATTGATAGAATATGCTGTATATTAGTGCTAAAACAGTGCTATTAAACACGAGTGATGGCACATTTAAGAGCTCTATTCCTGTTAGGCTAGTTCTAGTTACCAGTTAAGCCTGTGGGTCTTTCCCACAGTGACTAAAAAAAGCACATCTTTGCTTCTAATCTAGAGCCTTAATTTGGAAAGTAGCAGAAGATTATGTAAAGTGCTTTTGGCAGCTCTATAGTGAAGAAAGAAGTTTCAGTAATTAAGAGCCAGATCAACAGGGTCAATGCCCTTTTCATTATTCATCTTAGTTTTCTGGTCTTGATTCCTTTGAACTCATCAGAAATACTATCACCTGTGGTAACAAGACCCAATACATTTTTGGGTCTTCGCTAGTGGTAACACTACTAACATTTTAATACATAGATGTCAGGAAGAGGTAGAAGGAGTTTAAGCAAAAAGTAAACACTTTATATATTAGGAAGAGTGAAAGGCAGTTTAGTATTGCAGTAATACAATACTTGCACCCATTAATCCTTTCAAGTACATTAACTTATATTGCAAACTTTGGAATTGGAATCTTGGATTTGTTGGAAACATGCTGGGGTTAGAAATGACCTGGTATCTAATTCAAAATTGCCTCTGGCATTCTTTTCTTCCTTAAACTCCTGCTTCAGGAATTAACAAAATATAAAAATTCCTACAAGCTTGTTTTTCTTTACACCTCACTGCATATCATGAAGGATATGAGGAATAAAAAGCCTGAGACATCTGTGACTTTTTGGGAAGAGGCACAAAGTTAGTGCCAACTTCCCACTACTGCACATGCTACTTACAAATAGAGCTGTAAATGTGCAGGAAAAACCCCAGAGCATTATTACTAGAGCTTTCTCAATTAAATACTGATAATAAAAGTAATAGGAGTGGGCTATAGGCAGTTATAATGAAGCTGCAAAAAGTAAGTAAAAATGTTAAAAGTCAGATAACCACCTTTGACTGTTAGTATTGCTGATGATGTTGTCCCTCCATAGTCATTATACACAGTACAACTGTACAGTCCTTGATCTGACAGCTGGGCATTTAGGATTGTGAGCAGAAGAACATTTCCATTTTGTGATATCTTCAGTTTTTCAGACAATTCTATCTTTTTACCTTCATGGGCCCAAAGAAACTCATAGAATTCATTTTCTAGGGCACATATGAACTGAGCAGTGTCACCACATTTCACAGCTAGGTCTTTGAGTTGCAAGAGAATCTTCGGAGGGACATCTTTCTTTTCTTGAGAGGTCACCATAGAGATTTTGGTGCTCTGAGATGTTTGAGAAAGGACTGAGGTGTGCACATCTTTAATTTCTTCAAATGATGTAGCCTTCATGGTCAAACATTCTGATACACTTTCAAAAACTTGTACATGCAATTCCTGTGATGGTTGTTGCACTGATTTAAATTCTTTTTGATAAGTTTCAATGTTCTTCTTTGTGAGAGGAGAAACATGAAGTTCTGATATAGACTGTGACCGGATAGACTCTTTTACATCTTTCCCAGAACTTTGCCTATCTAGGGCTTGCACTGTGTAATCAAGTAACAAAAACAACAACATTAGTATCTAAAGAACTTTACTGGCCATGCTCTGAACAAAATCAAACAGCATGGAGGATGAAAATGAATGATCTTCATTTGAAAACACAGCATGCCAGACGTACTACTCTGCTGACATAGAAGTTATCCATTCACATGTATGAATAACAAGTGATGCCTAAACTAGTCAACTAGTCATGCAGTTGATACTCAGTTGGTGCTTATTCTCTTCTTTCACCAAAGTGGTCCATTTTAGTATTGGAAACTTAATGGTACTTTTAAAGGAGGTATTTTCTTTTTTTATCTTTTTTTTTTTTTCCCTACAGAATAGTGCAAAATACCTCAGTCACTGCTATAAAGATCATTAAACCACTTGTTTTAAAATCCTGAATGCCTTCATTAAAGCAATTCTATTCTTTGACCTATATTGAGATACAAACTTGAAAATTTCCAAATGTTACAGCTCAAAGACAAGAAATGAGAGTGGCTGGGTTACTGAGGGTTCTATTAAAGTTAGGTGGGAAAGAAAAGGTGTGAAACAAGGAAAAAATTAGTAACAGCATAAAAGTGTGGTATGCAACAAACTGAATCCCTTTGAAGTAAAAATGGGGCTTTACCTTCTGCAGTCACTGTAAGTGTAGCTGTACAAGTTGTTTCTCCAGCACTATTTCTTGCCTTGCAAGAGTATTGGCCAGCATGCTCTAAGAAAGCATCTACTATTATCAGTATAGCTGTGCCTGTAGACTCATCAAAGTGGAAAACTAAGTCTTTTTTTGGCAACATGAGTTGTTGATTATGAAACCACTGGATTTTTGGTTTGGGCCTGCCAGAGACTCTAGCTTGAAATCTGACTGATTCCCCGCTGCATACCCTGCAGCTTGAAATAGGCTGGATAAAGGTGGGCCTTTTGCCAACAGATTCCTCCTTAAGTGAAACAGATGAAGAAACATGCCAAGGGGACTCTGATGTAACTTCTTCAACATTTTTAAATCCTGAAAAGAAGCATGCCAACTTTTAATTTCTTACCCTACACTACAATGAATTTTCTCTCTCATTCAAGTTTTTTTTCTAACTCACAACAGCATGAATTATTCTCATTCATCATTTATAAAATCTAATGCAAAAAGAAAACAAAATATTTATGGCTAAATAATATCAAGAACAATATAGAACAGCAAATTCTCCAAACAATATTTCTGCTCTAAAATTTTGATCAATGTTTCATTAATTCATATGAGTGTAAAGGATTTCTTTTCAGTTGCCCACGTACCTGTTACATACCTCTATTTGAGATGTTTTTCAAAACCTTCAAAGTAATTTATTTCATACAAAACTACTAGATTGCCTTCATAAGGCAAATCAAAGAATGTGCAAGCAAAAAAATTCCATTAGAAAGAAAGTTTTTACCATCTTTGATGTATGTCAGATTTTAAGACTGGAGTAAATGAAAAGGGGGCATGGAACATGAAAAAATCTTGAAATTCTTTTTTCTGTTCATGACATATATTTTTGAGACATAAATGTATGCTGTGGACATTGTAAATGGCAGCAATTAATTGAGTTAAAAGACAACATGACAGACAACAACTCACATATCAGTATCAGTGTGTATTAAGATGATTATTGGAACATGACCTGAACAAGACAACTTCTTTAATGGCACATTGTACCTTCTAACTTCAAGGTGGCAGTGCTGGTCACTTGGCCCACAGAATTGCTCGCCACAAAGGTATAGATCCCTTCATCCTCTGGATAAGCTTCAGCAATCTCCAGCTGGTAAGTGTCTTCAAATTGAGTCATTCTGAAAAAACGTGATGGCTTGATCTCCTTCTCTTTGCTGTACCAAGACACTTTCAGATCTGCTCAGGCAAAAGATAGAAAAGAAAAAGGTCTAAGTTATGATATTATACTAGCAAGTAAATGCTATTTTTATATTTATATCTTTCAAAAGTATTAAGCACAAACATTTAAATTTAAATGTGCCTTGTATTATTCTGGTAAAATGTGATGAGTGGAAAGTGACCCACTTGTTGCTTAAGGTTTCGATTTGTGCACTGGAAATATTTGTATGGGAAAACTGACACTGGTGCTGATATGTTATTGACTAAAAATCATTCTTCCTTGACTCTCTTAGTGTAAAAATTAAAAAATATTTTTGTATGACAAAAGTCAGAGAAAGTATTTTTTTAAAAATGTGATTTTGCTACATTTGCATGGTTAAACAGGCTATAAAATATCTATCTTGCGCTAGTCAGGTTAAGAAATTAAAACAGATCATTCTTCTGCTAAGCACAGCTCTTTCTCTCTTTTTGTTGCAAATATTACTTGTCATATTTCTCAAGAAAGATTTATATATTCCTATATAAAATGTATTACTTGTACAGATTCTGGTAGACAGGAGTGAATTAAAGCAGATTTTAGCTTTTTCTCTCCATCTGTCACTGTACTACATCATCAATCGTATGTTGTTACTCAAGCAGTGTGTTATTACTGTTATCAGAAGAGTGTTTTCAATAGCCGGTTGCTCGATGCCTACCATTAAACAATTGTACTTGCAATCATGTGTTACCTAACCTAATATAAAAGGTTTTTATAACACAAGTGAGAGGTATGCAAATGCATTTGCATAGTGTATTCAATAAAGGAGATTTTCAATAGGAAAAATTACTTCATTGCAAGGGTTGACAAGCATTGGAGCAGGCTACCCAGTTAAGTGGTAGAGTCACAGTCCCTGCAGGTATTTAAAAGCTCTGTAGATTCGGCAGTTAGGGACATGGTTTATTTCTGGACTTGGCATTTCTGGGTTAATAGTTGGAATTGATGATCTTTGAGGTCTTTTTCTACCTAAAGGACTCTACGATGGGTGATCTAGATGAAAGGATCCTTATATTCTGTGCTATAAATGCAGCTTCCACATTCACATAAGTACAGTTCAATTAAAAAATATTACACTAGCATGCATTGCACAAAGGGTGGGCCAGTATTTCCAAAACATAATTTCTGAAGCAGAATCAGAATTTTTCTAAAGCTTTTTTTTTTTTTAAATGGAGTTTTATTTCAAGGGATGGTAATGCAAATTATATATATTTGCATATATATGTGTATAACCAATTTGTATTGATTTTTATAGAGCCGTCAAATAGGATTATTTTTTAATTTTGAGGGTTTTTTGTCTTGAAATAATAATTAATAATTTTAAATTCTTTGGGTTGTGAACTGGATCTTACTCTGCATTTTACTATGTGAATATTTCACTAGTAGTCATACTCAAGGCCATTTGCTAAGTGGAGAAAAGTAGCTTTATTTGAATGTGTGTTAAGGAAAAGATATTTTAATTGCAGAGTGACATTCTATGTATCTAAATCAAAAAACTTATTCAAGTAAAATCTACACCTCAAAGGACAATTAGCAAACACTTTTTGTGCTAGGATAAAGAAAGTAACCAGAGTTTAGTGTTTGTAGAATGATACTTAGAAATATGAGGAGAAAGGTTGAGTCACAGTTTCGGTCAGTTTGTGTAGTTAAGGACATGGCAGTGTGTGTCTTCAGAAATTCATGTTCATTTGATGCAGTACTGCTTTTCTCTCTGTGTCTTACTCACTGACAGTTTTCTAACATCAGTTAGCATTTAAAATGCTGAGAAGTTTCCAAAGATAAACTATGAGAAATTATGATAAACAGATCTTTTTAGAAACGCTTAATACGTTTATGACAGTTTCAAACTTCCATGCTTTGATGTGCTTAACTGAAACTTGTCAATAACACTTGGCTGTGTGTGTATCAAATATCTGTACTTCTAGGGGAAGACTGATCTGAGCACATATGTTGCTGAATTTTTTTCTGAGTTCAAGATGAAAAATTTTGACAGGTGGAGAGTTGTATAGGATGTCATTAAACCCACCTGTTCCAGAAGCTCTGCACCGAAAACAAGCAGAATGTCCCTCAGATGTAACAGCATCACGTAGTGGTATTATGACAGCAGGCGGATACACTGGCATTTCTAGCTCAGGAGAGACAACTTCTGGGACTAAAGAAAAAGAGGAAAAAGTGATTTTTAAAGATGAAGAATGAAAATTTCATTTAACAAACATTGTTAAGAGCACATGAAACTCACTTTCAACTGAAAGTGAAGCTGAAGTTGTAGCTACTCCATAGTCATTTTTTGCCTCACAGGTGTACACTGCTTCATCTTCAGGGAAAGTTTCAATCAGCAATAGAGTATATTCTTGTGCATCATGAAGAAATTTGCACTTGAAACCTGGAGAAAGCTGTTGATCATCTTTGTACCAGGAAATTTTGGGCTGGGGTTTGCCTGATACAATAGCACAAAAGCGGGCAGGTTTGCCAGACTCCACAGTTGTTGGCTCTAGCTCCCGAATAATCTGGGGTGGCTCTGGAGCTGGAAATTGGGGGAAAGTGAGGTGGCAAAGAGAGATAGGAGAAAGAAGGAAAGAGAAAGAAATCTCATTATTGATGTTATTAGTGATTGAAAACTATTTGCAAAGAATTAAGCAAAACAAACCCTTATTATTCCTAATCTTATGTGTCCATGAAAATCTGCCCTCATCCTTGATACAGGGGGAATGATTTAGCAGCAAGTGCCTTAACATAATTAGCTGTGTTAGCGTAAGTGTTTCTGGCAAAATGTTTCCAAGAATTGTTAGGTTGATCACTCTGGAAAGGCATATTTGTCCATTTGAACAAAGTAATTTTATTTAGACTCAAGAATTTTCTGGCCTAAGTAAATATCATAGGAAAAGATCTGCTATGATATTTTCATCCACTAGCCAGCTACTTATATAGGACAAGAAACATCTATGTACATGAGGAATTCAGCAGTGTTCCAAATTATCTTTGATTTTTTTTTCTTTGAAGAGTTAGAATTCCAGAGAAGCCATATAAGAATCAGAAAACCACTGAGGAATAAATACAGTCAAAACATTAGTTGTGGGGCCACATACCATTCACATAAAGAATAACAGAACTCCTATTCCGTCCCGCAACAAAAGTATATTCTCCAGCGTCAGAGTAAGTGGTTTCAAAGATGCTCATTCGATGGACTCTCCTTTCCACCACATACTTGTATCTTTCCTCATATTGGAAGTTGATCTCAATACCATCCTTGTACCACTGTGGTTCGATGTCGTCTTCATTGACTTCAAATTCAATTTCAGCTCTTTGTCTCTCAATGACCTTTGTAAAAGAATAAATAATAGAAGTAATATTGGTTTTTCCTCTGGTCTCACTCTCCAGTTTCTTAGGTGAAGGTTCTGACCTTATGATTACAGATTTTTGTGCTATGACTCTTTCTGGTTAGATATTGTTGCTCTTCCCTTGCATTATTCTTTGAGTCCCAAAGCTATGAAATATTTATTCATCTGTATAGGCCTTACCTGAATATCTTTCTGGGCACTTCTGATGCGGATGTCACGACCTTCCACAATCAAATTGGCACTGGATGTGTTTCCACCTGCTACTACAGTGTACTGACCAGCATCAGACATCTTTGTGGAAGCAATGATGAGACGATGGACGTATTTCTCTCTCTGAATTTTCATCCTGAGCACATCAGAAAAGAAAGTGAGCTGGATATTTCCTGGGGGAAAACACACTCCAAAAGTTAATACAAGCAATAATTTACCTATCACCGATCTGGAGTTCTTGCCCATCTTTCATCCACTGGACCTGAATGTCAGGTTCTGAAACTTCACATTCAAAAATAGCCCTCTTCTTCTCCACCACTTTGATGTCTTTAATATGCTTCCTAAACTCAATGTGACGAGCTAGGGCAGAAAAAAGTAGAATGAGTGCTGTGATGATATTTAAGCCCGAGAAATCACTAAACATACAAATCAAGAGAGCAAATACCTTCCACATATAAAGTGGCTGATGAAGCTGCTTTTCCAGCAACAAAAGTATATTCTGCTGCATCACCAAAATGCACATTCCTTATGGAGAGGGAGTGTGTAAGCTTCTTTGTTCGTATCTGGCATTTATCAGTCGATTTTATTTCTACTCCATTCTTTAACCATTTATATGAGATGCCTTCATAATTAACAGTAACTTCAAAGGTTATTGTATCTTTCTCTTCGGCATTGATGTCTTTTAGCATGGAGGTAATTAGGATGGCTAAAAGGAAAGGAATGGACATGGTTTGCTTTTTTCCATTCTGTTTTACTTTATTTAAAATGCATGTTAACCAGATTAGAGATGCTTCAACTTCTTTAAGAAGATTTTGGAAATATGAAAACATACATTTTGTGTTCAGAATCAGTATTACAATTAAATGTCCCACAACTACTGAATGACATAGGAATCCAAATTCAGTCTCCTATGGTGACCTGGCATTTAGGCATATTGGCCTAAAGATAAGAACACAGGATCTGACTTCCAAGTTCACCACTTCTAAATCTCTGTTAAAACATGCTGTTGTGGCTATTTAGTGTTGTTTAAAAACACCTCTACAGTCTGCTGGTTTTGTCAGAATATCATTAAGTCCATGTGTTAACACAAACTTATTACTGGTAACTGTAAAATTTTCTGGTTAATTTAATTTTTACATACGTTTTACAGTCAGGGTTGCGCTGACTCTATCATTTCCACAGACAAAAGTGTATTCCGCAGAGTCTTCACTGCTGGTGTTCATTATATTGAGCTGATGGAGTTTCCCTTGGACAACTATTTTGAACTTTTCACTCATTTCAATCTCCACACCATTTTTCAGCCAGACAGCTGGCACATTGAAATGAGAAACTTCACATTCAAAAGAGGCAGTTTTGGTCTCAGGGATCTCAATACTTTTCATGGTCTTTGTGATGTGTATGCCTAAAATTATGGGGAAAAAAGAGAATTTTCTAAAGGTTAGTATGTTTGGAAGACTGCAAAAAACCAAGGGTAACAGGCAATGAAGTGTCAAGTTGCTCAGTATTGGTGTAACAATTCATATAACTACTTTCTTACAATACTTACTTTCCACAAACAGTTTTGCTTTGCACTCGATTTGCCCAACAAGAGCTGTGTATTCCCCAGCGTCATCGGGAGATATGTTGTGCAGCATAAGCTTGTGAACTTTCCTTTGAGAGATCATCTTGTATTTATCACTTTGTTTAAGCTCAATATTTTTATGGAACCAGCGGACTGGTACAGTATCATGGGAAACACTCAGTTCAAATGAGACAACAGCATTTTCCAAAGCAGTCACATCCTTTGGCTTTTTGATGATCTTGACAGCTTGAGGAAAAAAGTTAGCAATATTGAGCACTGTGTATGATATGAATTCAAAACACACATTACAGCAAATATTCAAACCAGAATGGCTTACTTTCCACATGAAGTCTGGCATTTGCTCCTATTTTTCCAAGTTTAAAGCTGTAAACAGACTCATCAGTGACAACACAGTGTTTGATTCTCAGTGTGTGAACAGTTCCTTTCACTGTAATTTCATATTTGTCACTTGATTCAAGTTCAACACCATTTTTAATCCATAGAGCTCCTTTCACATCAGGGTGGGTCAGTTCTACACTGAAAACTGCCTCCTGTGATTCTGTCACAGTTAAGTTCTTTAGGGTTTTCTTGATCTTAACAGCTAGAAAAAAAGAGGAAGAAAATAGAAAAAAAACCTTGACAAAATAGATCAAAATTAAAGCCTAAAATTGAATTTTAATAAAACTGAATAACCCTGCTTCATTTTATGTATATAGTAGTTTGTACACTTTCCAGCAAAGTAGTGTGCTGGGAACACAGTAAGGAAACTTTACTTGTAGTATCCATGAGAAATATCTGGTTTCTGGAGTTTTTGGAGTTTTATTTGTCTGTTTTGTTAGTTGGTTGGTTGGGAATTTGCTTTTTTAGTTTTTATCATTGTTGTTATTGGATAGGCTCAGGGTTTTGTCTGTTTGGGGTTTTTTATTTGATTTATTTTATTTTACTTGTGTCTTAAGTACTGGTCCAAGATAGAGTGAGTGATGCTGGAATAAGTCTCAAAGACATCAGTTAATTATAGAAAATACTGACCTTCAACCTTCAGTTTGGCAGATGTCTTTGAGCTTGCTATTTCATAGCTGTATTCCCCCATATCCTCCAGTTTGGTTGCAGGGATAACAAGCCTTCTTTTCACACCATCAGATTCAGCATGGTACTGATCTGTCGTAGCTAATGGTCTACCATTTTGTAGCCACTGGCCCTCTGATTCAGGATTTGCCACCTCACATTCAAAAACAGCAGTCTGGGACTCAGCCACCGTCAGGTCGCTGAGAGGCTTTGAAATGGCACCGCCTGTTGGGAAGAAAAAGCACATTCCTTTGTTGTGTTGCTGTTCAGCTTTCCCCCAAACAGAAATGAAAAGTAGATGCTGGAATTCTTTGCCCTAATTTGCAGCATGGCCATAGTCATTCTGAGCTCTGGGAAAAATCAGGAGTAGAATATGACCTGAACATTACAAAAATATGTTTCTTATTTCCATTCTAGTTATTATCTTTTATTTTATCATCAGCACAGGTATACTGAGAATGCACAAGACAAAACCTCTTTCTTACAGTAATTACATCAAAAGCATAATACAGCATTTCATACTGTGCCTCTGATCTAGCAAAATATATTAACACAGCAGATTTGAGGATTCAAATTATACTAATCACAAAAGATAAGGGAAAGGCAAGGAGAATATAAAAAAAGGATAAATTAAAGACAAACTCCCACTGGAACAGCACTGTTGCTCCAAGTCCATTGGGTACTTTCTAAATCACAGTGAAATAAAAACCTTGGACTTCAACCCTACTAACCTGCTACTATAAGCTTCCCAGATGTTTTCTTCTCTCCAGCATAAAAGACGTATTCTCCTTCATCATCTTTCATCATCTTCACCACTGTCAATTTGTATATTTTGCCACGTGCTTCAATTTTATATTTCGGACCAGCCTGTATGGGTTGGCCTTTGAAATGCCAAATTACATCAATCCCTGAATGGGAGAGCTCGACCTCAAAGGACACGTTCTGTGTTTCAGTGCAGGTGATGTCATGGAGACCTCTAATAATCTCAATTTCTATAAAAAGAATAAATTATAAATTTATTAGGTGTTTCCACTAGTTTTGTTTTCAAAGAAATAATTTCACAAAGAACTGTGCTTCTTAGGAAACACCAACCTTCAACTGTGACATTGCAGCTTGTTTCCACTTTGCCAACCATTAGCTTATAGCGTCCTGCATCTGATGCATGGGTTCTGGTGAGCACCAGCCTCTGTTTGGCACCTTTACATACAGCTTGCACACGTTCATCAGGCTTTATTTGATTATCATTTAGGTACCATTTTGAGGAGGACACATCAGGTGCTGAAACTTTACATTCAAGGATGGCTTTTGTTCCTTCAATTACATGAAGATCTTCTAGAGGCACCACTATTTCCACACCTGCCAAGTTACAAAAATATTCATAATGAGAAAAACTATGTCTTTAAAAAGTAATCCTAAAGGAGCCAAAAATCAAACACACCTTCAAAATCATCCTAGTGACTTACTGTAAACTGTGATCTGTCCAGTGGTTGACAGCTCAAGGTCAGGAACACTAAAAGAGTAAGTTCCACTATCTTCCTTTGTGGCATCTTCTATGAGCAACATATGTGATTGTTTATCCAGCACAATATGAATACGGTCACTTGACTGAATTTCTTGGCCATCTTTCATCCAGACACCTTCTGCATTTTCTAGGGAGACTTTGACTTCAAGTTGCACAATATCTCCCTCACAGACTCTTTGGTCAGTTAGTCCTTGAAGAATTGCCATGGGACGAGCTGTGGAATTAAATTAAGTTAATGAATACTTACAAGAGGCAGAATATTGAACATTAAAGCTTTCTGGGATACAATGATACAGCTATAGTACATGCTATAAAATAGAAAAATGATAGTATATAGACAATGTAAGAAATGCTTACGCTTCATCTTCAGATTGCATTGAGTTCTTTTTCCATCAACAACATAACTATATTCTCCTTGATCATCTTTATTAATATCTTTAATAGTGAGGGTCTGGCGACCACGGCGGGATGCAATCACATGTTTAAGACTAGAAGTGAGCTCAACATCACCATGATACCATTTCCCCTCCGCATCTTCTGGGAAAACCTCACATTCAAGTTCAGCTGAGAAGGATTCTGGCGCTTCAACATCCTCAAGTTCTTTAATAAACTCAATTGCAGCACCTAAAGGCAAATAATTACATTTGTAAACAAGCTTGATTAGATTCTCCTGAAGAAAAAAAAAAGTTATTAAATGAGCCTAAGGGAATGGATATAGATATATAGTGTAACCATTTTACATAAATACATCTCTAGACTTTCATACTGGATTCCAAAAGTATGAAAGCAGCTCCACATCTCTAAGGGTGTTAGATGTCTGTTTAAATACTTTTATTTCTTTCTGAAGCTGATTTCACTTTAACAGTATGTCAGGGTACTGAGTTGTATGCTTCTTACCTTCAACAGTAAGCTTTGCAGTGGTTTTTACAGATTCATCTTCTACCAGTGCACAGCTGTAGTCATCAGCATCAGACATGTCAATTGTTAATACGGAAAGAAAGTGAGCCTTTCTGTCTGAGTGCATCCTGTACTTGTCTCCAGAATGAATCTCAATTCCATCCTTAAACCATTTCACTTTCACAAAGGGCTCTGATGTTTCGCATTCAAAAGTTGCCATGGAGTCTTTTGCTTTAGCAACAACATCTTGTAACTGCTGCGTGAAGCTGATTAACTGCTTGGCTGCAAAACAATACATAACAATCAACAATGCACTGACCAAACAGACTTAACACACTATGATGAGCAGTAGGATGAGTAAAAGAATTGAAATTACCTTGTACTAACAGGAAAGCATGGCTAGAAGTTTCACCAGCTATATTTACTGCTTTCACCATGATGCTGGCAGAATCATCAGAAGTCACATCTCTGATAACTAATTCGCAAACATTATCTTCAGGCCAGTACCAGTACACACGATCAGTCCTTTCAATCTGAACACCATTTTTGAACCACTGGCATTCAGGATCAGGTTTTCCCACTACTCTCACACGGAAGTGTACGTCTGTTCCTTGGGCTACCGTCTGGCTTTGAATTCGTTCAAGAATCTTGGGAGCCTCCATGCTTGGGCTAAGCTCCACCTTCTCTGGTTTGAATGTTGGAATGGTGATTTTGCCTTCAGGAGGAAGTGCTTTCTTCTCTTCCTCTGGGATCTCTTTGGTCCAGTGAAGAAGTTCTTCCTTTGTCTTTTTTAGCATTTCTTCATATGATTCATCTTTTTTGCGAGATTTAAGTTCCACAGCTGTAATGGCTTCGTAGTAGCCCTCTTCTGTCCTGCGCTTGAATTTACTACGCAGCTCTTCAGATTCCTCTGAAAGCTTTTCATGAGTGATTCTTTCAGCCCTTTTCAGCTTCACCACTTCTTTGGTTGTTGCCTCTGCAGGTTTGTCTACCTTCTGTACCTCAAACAGAAGTTTCCCAGGTTCTGTAACTGCAGGCTCATGTTTGAGTTCAGGAGCACGACGAAGAACAGATCTGAAGTCTTCCCTCTGCTGGATCTCAAGTTTCACCTTATGTTCAATGAAGCCTTCTGGATTCTCTGCAGTGACTCTCACCTCTCCTGTGTCATATGATTTGCAGTCCACGATATCCAGGTAGTAGATTCCATCATAACGAAGTCTAAACCTTTTGCTTTTACGGATGAGCTGTCCATTGAGGTACCAGTTGACCTTGGGCGTAGGGTAGCCAGTCACACGGCAGCGGAATCGTGCTGTTTCACCTTCAAGGACTCTTGCAGGTTCAGGAACCAAAACGATTTCTGGTTTTTGCTTTTCCTTTTGGTCCAGTGCAACAGCAGGTAGAGCACCCTCGTGGGCCATTCTTTCTAACTCTTCAATTCGCTGGAGTCCCCTTTTGCCTTCTGGCAGCTGGGATTCTTCCACAAGACTTTTCTCATCCTTCACGATCAGAGTTGCAGATGTGTGGTCTGTACCATATTTGTTAGTTGCTCTGCAGGTGATCACTCCACTGTCTCTGGAATAGGCTACCCCATAGTCCAGGCTACAGTACCCAAACTCATTGATCATGCGGAGTCTGTTAGCTGCTTCCAAAGGTTTGCCATCATGCAACCACTCCACCACCATGGTTGGGTCACCAATTGGTGTAAGCCTGCATTCAAAGTGTGCTGGTCCAAATTGTTTGAGCCTTAAAGATGTGAGCTTCTTCTTAAAAAATGGTTTCTGTTGCTTTTCTTTGTCATAGAGATCTCCTTCCTCCCATTGCTCTTGACCATAACGCAGATGGAGAGGTTCTAACTCTGGTGCTGCAATCTCCTTGGCTTTGTAAGTTCCTTTTGGAATTATTAATTTCCTTTCTGGTTCAGGTTCTGTGTGTTCAACTTCAACATTTACTTTGCAGCGGGTGGTGTCCCGCCCAGCTTTATTGATAGCAGTAGCAGTATACCATGCAGCATCTTGCCTGGCAGTAGATTCAATTTTAAGGGCAGCTGCCCCTTTGGTTCCCTCAATCCTGAAATATGAAAAAAAAAAAAGATTATCTATTTTTCCCTTCTTTGTCATTCATTTTCGCCTTTCTTCCAAATTAGTTTCAAAGCCTCCAAAGGTAAATCTCTGGAGGTAATAAACATTTTGTTTATGTTTACTCTTTTTTGGGAGTGCAGTGCCTAAGAATCAAACAGAGAAGAATAATAAAACCCAATCTTATATTCTGTGGTAGTTTTGTCTGCAGAGGTCTTCAAAATCAGAGACAGAGAAAAGTTCAGTAAATCTCTGTGATGGCTTTTAGAAGCTATATAAAAACACAGGCTGGAAAAATATTGAGTGAATCCTACAATGTATTTTGTATCTGTAATCCTTGTTACAATGAAAAAGCCCCTAGTGAATTCCTTCTGTGAAACTGCAGGAAGCATTTTGCAGGATTCTGGTTATTTACTACTTAACTTATATAAAGCATTTAAAATAAAATTAAACAAAATGTAAATAAAATTTAAATTTCAATAGATCTAAATATAATAAAAATCCTTACTTTATTTTGGGGTATTTATGAGGCACAATGATGTCACTGTTCTTGAGCCATACAATGTCAGGATTAGGGTTACCAGTAGCTTTCACTGCCATCTCCAGTCTAGAGCCCTCCTTCACGCTGACATTTCTCAACCTTTCCACAAAGTGTGGTCTGACTAGGTCTTCCTTAGCTGGAAGAGAAAATGCAAGTTACCACATCAAGAAGAAATGAAAAAACCATGATTTTAAATGAGAAACACTCATCAGATTGCTAAAAATAGCATGATATACAGAATATAATAGAAAACACAGAAGATACCTTCTACAGTCAGTGTCATTGAGACTGAAGCTTTGCCTGCCCTGTTCTGAGCAATGACAGCCCATTCTCCAGAGTCTTCAGGCATTGCAGGAACAATGATCAATGACTGGGTACCATCTTCTTTAATCACTATTTTATGGGTGTAGTCATTAATCACTTGTTGGCCTGCAGATACAGATGAAAAGAAAACAGTTGCAATCAAGGGCAGTCTCCATGAGACATAAAAAACTCTTAAAAAGATTATTTCTTCATAAAAATGAGGCTTATGTACCATTATGGAACCAGTACGTCTCTGGCATAGGTCTGCCAACAACTTTTAAGTCAAATCTTGCTGTCTGCCCCTGTGAACATTTAAATGATGTCGGTTTCAGCACAAAAACTGGCTTATATAGTCTCTCTAGTTGCCCTTCATCAGTTTCTTCTAATCTCCGGGCAGGAGAACGAGAAGGAGAGCTGCGGGCAGGAGACCGGCTTGGAGACCGCGGAGAGATAGACCTGGAAGGAAGAGATAAGACAGACGTGTATGGCAATGTCATATAACAATGGACTGGCATGATAAACAGATTTCAACCTTTGCCTTTCTCTGATTTAAATTAGCACAAAAATCTGTATGAGTCATGAAAACAGTGTTTAGAGCTTTTCTAGAGGTGTGCAAACTCCAATAGCATAAGCTTATTTAACTGCTATGTAATGAGCTTTTGGACTATCTCAGCAGATTGAGGTCTCATAAAATTACATTATTGTGTACCTACCTATATCTTCTCATAACTTCGGGTCCTGGCATATAACCTGGAGTTGCTGTAGGTGCAACTGGCTCAACATAGAGTTTTGCTGAGCAAATGGCATTTCCTTTCATATTACTGGCAAAGACAGTATAAATTCCTTCATCCTCAGGTAAAACAACAGGTAAACGCAGAGTGGCGCTGCCATCTTGCAGAAGTTCCATGTGGTAGCGCTCTCCATGTCTTATACGTTTGCCATCCTTGTACCATGCCACCTGCATGGAAAGAAACAGTAGACTGCTATGTGAGCTCTCCTAAAGGTAAAGATCCACTAAGATGATCTTACTACTGGCTAGTAAGTATGAGATACTACAACTTGCAATTTTTCAGCTGGAAAACATCACAGCCCACCATCTATGTGTTAAACATTAACATTTTTACTTGAAATAGGTGAGACTAGTGTAAGATGTTTGCATAGCAACCTGAAAGACAAGTTTTGGAGGTAGAAACAGATATAAAGCCCATTTTAATGAAGAGCAAAGTAACCTCGACTGGACTGCTACTGTGTTCCCCACTGGTCTGAGCTACCTCTGAGATACTCAAACTCAAGACCAACTTAGTTGGTAAATCCTACCTCTGAACTGGCTAACCAACCTAACTGTATTCTAGTAAGGAACAAAAGGAAAATTAGGCTTGATATCAAACCAGAAGACTGAATTTGTTTTGAAAGTCACTGTTTCCTATGCAGAATGTAGAATGTTTGACAATGAGATGTTAAGGGATTTCTTTCAAGTATAGCATCAAATGATTTGCAAAAAAAAAAAAGATTTGGGGTACCTTTGGCAATGGATATCCAGAGGTCTTGCAATGGAATGTAACTCCTGTCCCTTCAAAGGTTCTGTAGTTCTTTAATCTTAAATCGAATCCTGCTTCTACAGCTTCAGATTCAGAAATATCAACCATCATCTCCTCTCCATCTTCTTCGAGAAGTTCATGTAAGGTAGTCTTAATAATTCTGAGCTCAATTTCCTTGATAAGTCTTTCTTCAAAAGAAGAAATGTGGAATTCCTATATAGAAAAGCAAGACCATTAGTTTAGTTTTCTGTGTCAAAAAATTACCTTGCAAATAAATTATTTGTACAGTAAAATGTTGGTACCCAAAATTAGTGTGGAGGGATAGACATACCTCATCTTCTACAAAACTTCTGACCATTACTGTATCTTTTGCCATTTTCTTCCTAATTAGAGCTTGTTCTTTCTCATACTCTTTTTCAAAGTCACCATAGGAAATGGGTGGGGCTACCTCAGCCACTTTGGGTTCCTGTACGTATGCAGTCATTTGAGTTTGGTACATCATTTCTTGTTGCGATTTTATGTAGGCTTCGTAATCAGCTAAGAATTGAGAACAAATTAATTTTGATAAATTTTTTGGTTTTCACTGGACTGAATAGAGAAAACAAGTACAAACTTCAAAGGCCTGATATTTTGTTTTGCAGAAACAGAGCCACTAGATCTCTCATAATGTTTCTTGAACTGAATAAACTAAGCTGCAAAGAATTTGCAGCACAATTTAAAATATTTTTTGCCATTTGGAAGTTAATTTTAAGAAATATTGTTCCCCTTTCCTTAATCTAAAATGTACCTTCTTCTAGTAAGGAGACCGTTGCAGAAGCTTCTCCAAGATTATTACGAACAACAATAGTGTATTCTCCGGCATCGTCGGCAAAAGTCATGGAAATTTCAAGTTTGCATTCCCCAGTTTCTTTTTTGTAACTCACTTTGTATCTATAGAAAACATAAAAGTAAAAAGCCTCTATAATTTTTAGTTAATTTTTAGTTAATTTGCTTTTGGTTACAGTTAGACACACTCCTAACTTGTACAAGGCACAAAAAGAGAAACTTTTACAGGCGATTTTCACTGAATGAATGAGCATACAGAGTAGCATATGAAAAATAACCATGCTGAAATTAGAGTACTGGTCTTTTTGTTGTCACTAAATAAATAGGTTCCAAACATCAGTACTGAAATATCAGAGGTCTAGTTATCAGACACAATATAATGGTGTATTTTGTGTGCACACAGAATGTGTGTCCTAGTATGGGTCATCATATCATTTCAAGAATGCTACAAATGTAATATTTTTTTCTCAGCTAGAAAGTATGTTGCTTTCTACAGACAAGACTTACCTAGCAAGAATGCAAACATTGAACAGACAGAATAAAACAAATACAAAACTTCTTGACTTGTTTATAACATATATCTTATTTTATAGTCTTTTGAATATTTATATTTTAAAACTTAATGACCTTTTAAAGTCACATATTAAGACATGAGCCTATCACTTTTACATTAAAAAAGAATTTATTTCACAGAAATCAGGATGTTATTTGGCTCAGCATAACTGAGGGAATTAAATTATGACATTACCGATTAAATATGCATAAAAATTATGTTAAGATGGATTTTGGGTATTGTATTCATAGTACCTGTAGCCAGTCGTGAGAGGAACTCCGCCTTTTTTCCAGTAGACATGTGGCTTTGGGTTGCCCCCTACTTGGCATTCAAAAATTATGCTCCCACCTTCAACTAGTTTATGTACCATGGGTTTTCTTATGAAGAAAGGAGGTATGGGTTCTCCCGATACTTCCTCTGCTGCAGCAGAGACATCTTCCATTACAATGTCCTTTGTCTCCACATAGCTGAAACAAGATTTCAGTGCAGGTGAGTGAGCTGATGTCTGAAGCTCTCATAAAACAGAATGCAAGAATGTAATGACTGCAATAGGAGCAGTCTGTTTAGAAAGTAACTTTACCGTTTCTCTTCTGTAACAGTCTTCTCAGAAATGGTTTCTCGAGTCTCAGTTTCTTCAGTAACTAAAAGGCAAATTTTATAAAGTGGACTTTAAAATATCTTAATCGGCCTAAAGCAATGAGTTCAGTTAACATAAAAAGAATATGTAGTTTTCAGCCTTTTCCTCATATTCTGACATCCCTTTTACCTAATAACCCCAGAACACAACTCAAGACATTTGTTTTAAATGTCCAAGATATATTACAAGCAAAATACAGTTAATAAAATTATTAACTTCCTACAGTGACAAGCGGGACTGTCCTTGAGTTTCACCAGGGGAGGTTTAGTTTGAATATAAAGAAATCTTTCACCAAAAAGGCTGTCGAGGGTTATAAAGCAAGGAACAAGTTGCCCATGAGTCATCTGGGGCCAACTTTTAAATACCTTCTCTACCATGGAGGTATTTAAAAGACATGTAGATGTGGCACCTAGGGATATGGTTTAGAGATGGACTTGGCAGTTTTGGGCTAATGATTGAAATCAATGCTCTCCAAGGTATTTTCCAACTTTATCAATATTATGATTCTATAAATATACTTACCTTTCACATGTAAGTGGCAGGAAGTGCTGACACTCCCAGCCTTATTGGTAGCAGTGCAGGTAAATCTTCCACTGTCCTCTGCAAAGGCTTCACGAATCACAAGGCGAGCAAGTCCTGCTTTGAAAGTGATCTGGAAGTCCATTGAGCTCTCAATTTTGTAGTCTTCCCTGTACCATGTCACTGTAGGCTGAGGATGTCCAGATATTTGGCACTCCAGAGTGACAGACTCACCTTCAGTCACAGTCTTATTTTTGAGGCCCTGTGTGACAAAAATTAAGTATCACAGTCAGTTTACTTTTTCAATACTAAACAGATACTCAAATATCTAAAACCTGTTTGAATGGAAAATTTAACATCTAGTTCAAAACACTGTTCTGTGAAGCCATGAATGCAGGAGAAAAAAAGGCATTTTCCAAACGGAAGTATTTGAAACTGGCTGTTACAGTCTCTGAACATTGCTGTTATTAACAACATGGAAAGGTAGGTTCATATTTATGCAGGTAGATCAACCTATGTGACATAAATGTGAAGAAGCACTACCATAAAAAACATCAAGAAGACTTTGTATCAGAAATAAATTATATGCCTGAGTAAATCTAATTCAAAGTTAAAATTATTATATAAAGCAAATTTTTAATGGTTAAGTATTAAGCAATAAAAATTAGAAAATAGAATGGGTGAAAATCTACTGTAACTCCCCTACACTACATACAAATTACTTACTGAGACTAAGGTTGGTGGTGTAGCAGGGATTTCTGCAGGTACAGGAACTCTGGCAGCTTCTGTCACCTAGGTGGTTTAGAGGACAATAATGAACAAAGTACAATTTAAATAAGAAAATAAATCAGGTAATATGAACTCTGCATGTTGCAAGTAAATATTAGGTCCTAACAAGGATTTGTGTAAAACAAATAAAAAATAAAAGGCAGCAGATTGCTTTAGAAGTGGAAAATTGAGATAAGAAGACAGCAAGAAAGTGAGGCTACTCCATATTTTTAAGATAAAAGTCAGTCAAAGTGACAGAAATTTGCTTAAAAACATACCTTTGCTTCAGCTTCTTTATGCAGCATCAAGTGCTCTGTCCGCACTGCTTCACTTTTAATGCTTGTCTCCTTTTTAGTCTCAACATCATATTGACTCTTATACGTCTCCGCAGCCTCTCCAAAGGGAAACTGTGGAGGGGCAGCTGGCTCTGCTTTAGGCCTGACTTCATGAGGCTTTAGCTGAGGTGGCTTCACAGGCTTGGTGATCTTTTGTGCAGCAGAAGTGGCTGATAGCTCTTTCTCCAGAGTAGCCATGGCAGTTCCAGCTATTGAAACCTAGGGAACAGAAGAAAAGGAGTTGCAGCTTTGTTGTTGTCTTATTTTCAAAGGAGAGAGTGCATTTCTTGAGCAGATTGCAAATGCAGCAGTTGCTTCCTTAGTTACTTGGTTTTGACACTGCAAAACCATATGTAAAAAAAGAGCAGTAGTTTTAGATTGCAGTAGCAGAATGCCAGACATATAATATCCCTGTATTATTTTTTGATCTAAGATTTAAATATTTTCTTTTTCAAATAGAATTTCACCTTTAAATGGTCAAGAAGCTCTTAAGCTTCTTAAGCTCTTAAGGGGCACAAGAAATGTTCTCTCTATTTCTTCATTGAAGCCTTAGATTTCCATCTAGTCTGTCTAATACTGCAAGAAAGAATACTACTAATTATATAACTTCCAATGATTGAAATAACTGATGAGATTTCAAAATATTTTTATAGGTGGAAAAACTTTTTAAAAACACATAAAAATATTTATAACAGTGTTTAATCATATTTGGGGGAAAATAATATTTAAATTCCAGATGAAGAGAAAAAGTATGCTTGAATGAGAAAATTAATAACTGGAAAATTTTAATGCTATGTAAAGAAGTCCAACAGAAAAATGGAATAATAAATTTAAAAATTGATGGTATCATATTATACACTCAGTCTGGGTTTTTTCTATTTAAAAATTAGCTTAGCATGTATTAATTAGCAAGGAAGAAAAAAGCAGTGTGTGAGTGAACTGATGCACATAATAAGATTAAAGAGGGATACTTGTGCTGTTTAAAAAATATAACTTGCATGACAAATATCTACAATTTCACTGTATGTCATTAAGAACTGAAGCTGCTTTCTCAAACAGTTTATAAGATTACTTAAATAAGAAGTAAGAACAAATTGCATTTTAGCAATTCCTTTGTCTGTTTACAGCAGTGTTCTTTATTAGTCAAACAAGCCAACAAAAATAATTGCACGGGGCACACAACTCTTCCTCTTGGGGAAGCACCCCACTGGAGTGTGGGGGAAAATAAATATGGAATGAATGACCTACTGGCTATTGAAAATGAGCATGCTGCTCCTCTTGGATGCAGCTTCAGCTTACCTCATATGTATGATCTGGTTTAGGAACAGCAACTCTGGAGACCGTGAAGTGAGGACTCGCCGTGCGAGGCCGTGGTGGTTCAACGTGAATTGTTTTCTCAAGTTCTGTTGTTCTTTTTATCTACACAAAGTAAGGAAAAAAATTGTTGAAAGTGAAGCTGTTCTTTAAACTGAAACAGGTTTTACTGGGACAGAGTTCCTGGAAAACAATGCAATGGAAAAAAAGAGTCTAACCTCTTTTGATATATGAACTTCCTGCTTTTCAGGAGTTGAGATATGTTTCTCAGGAGGAACATAGACTGTTTTGACTTCTTTGGTGACAACATGACGTTCTGCTGGGGCCTCAGAACCACGGTCTGTTACAGTGTGCTCTTTATAACCATATTCCAAAGTTTTCTCCTTTACATAAGCTTCATCTGCTAGTTCTGGTTGCCAGGGTGATCGAACACGTGCCTGATCAACTGCTGCAACGACTGTAGCTACAGCTTCAGCCTTTATTCCAGCTTGAGTCTGCAAATAACATCAGCAGAATTTATACACATATTCATAACTATATTGAAAACTTGCACATGTGACAAACCGTTACAGTGTTGAGTATATTCCACAGAGAGGTTGTATGGTTTTGCAAAAGTCAGGATGAAAAGATCAAAAGTATGCACCTGTAAACACACTTAAGAATCAGTAAATTCAATGCAAATATATTCTTTAAGTGCTATCTCTGCAAATTCAGAATATATCTGTGCTTCTGTGTTTTATGCATATCAATATTTGTCTGCAAGACTTATTCTAATACTTTACAGCCACATTTGTGTCCACTTGTCTAGGAGTATGCAGGTAGGTAAATGTGCACATAGTTTTAAAGTATGCTCATCACCTCCCTATAACTCTTGTGGATGCAAAGAATGCATCTAGCATCTATTGTGAATGTATTTACTAAGAAACAGACCCATAAAAATTTTTACATCGGGTATATCTGTTAATTCAGTACTGATCTATTTTAAAGGATTTTACAAAAGAAGGGAGACTGAGATGTCTGATAATTTGAAAATAATAATTTTGTATTGGGACTTCTATTTCTTCCTAATAACTCATAAATACTGTCAACTTTTCAACTTTGTTATTAGGGTCCAAACTTCTGCCCAGTCAGCCAGCAGTAGATAATAGTGACTACTATTACTGGTTGTTATTACTGTCACAACTGATCTGGACAAAGCAACACAGCATATGATATGTATGCCTTGAAAATGGGAAAAAAACCCCTAAAAGATAATTTCATACTGATTTCAAAACCATTACCAGCTTAAAGTAAAATTATTTAGGTGAGGCCAAAATGTGATCCTTTACAGGGATTTTGTTTTCTTATTAAAGCAGTGTTTTGGTAACAGGGACCTCTTATTCAGTATTACTGTTGCTTTCCAAATAATTTTTTATACTGACTTGAATTTGGCCGTAAGTTTATATCATATAACAAGGGACTGAACTCACCTAGCAGTCTGAGTCTCAGTGAGTTTTATATGCTTCACTCATTTACTTATATTTTATAAAAGTATTTTATGAAAGTACACACTGTAGGTAGATAGATTTTAAATAACAGCTGTTGTCAACTATGCTTTTCTTGCACATGTAAGAATTCCTGACTGTATTGTGGATCTTTCCTACTGTGGGAATCCTACTGGAACCAAACAGTGCCAACAAGTGTCTGATAGTCATAAGTAACAAACTGGACAGACCTTTTGTACAAAGAACAATTCATACCTCAATTAAGAGAAGTTGTTTCATCTGACAACCATGAAATTACATGGTTGTAATGGAAATGGAAAAAAAGATTGCAGAATCAGAAATTTGTATAAGTAAATATTGCTTAAAAGCCGCTGAGAGGAGACTGTCACAGAGAAATCAGACTATAGCCTAAAGTGTTACATTTCCTAGCAGGGTGGGATATAAACCCCTTCAGTGCTAGAAACTTAATCCTACTGACTCTTTTACTTGAAAATCATCCCACTGAATGGGTTTTCAGGAATTAATTTGAGACCATTCTGTTGTACCAAAGTAGGTCATAAAATGTAAGGTTTGCAGATAAACCAAATTGTAGCAGTGCATTGGCTGTAATTTCTTCTCCAGTTCTGGACACTGTGACTAGTGCTTTAGTTTTAGCAGTGGCAACTGTTTTTGGAACTACAGTAGTTTTCTCAGCTTCCTTTTAAATCTAGTTTTTATAGCAGAAATAAGAGTTTCAGTTACATTCAGTCTTGAAAGATATTTGAACAATGAGAAAACATTTTGAAATGGGAAGAGGGAAGGAGAGTTGAAGGGTTAGATCCTTGTGCACTACACACATCTCTGTATTATAGTGATAAGTATTGTTATATCCTCTCACCTATTTAAATAAAGGTAATGATTAAAAAAAAAAAAGTTAAAATGCATTTCAGGAGTCAGTCAGTCCACTCCAAACATCAGTCATAAGATAATTATGAGTATCCTATTAATGAAAACAAGAGAGAAAGATCAAGATGAAATAATTTAGTCTAATTAGCTGTAGGTCTAAAAGTTTGTAAGTGGAATAATCTTAGAAAAAATGAGCTGGAAATATACAGTTAGTATTTTTTGAGGAAAACAAGAGGTTTGCAAAGAAGAAAGGATAAAGCCAAATATGGCTAAAACAGTGCTATTCACCTTTTCACGTGTTATGCTCACTTGTTCTTGTTTGGTGGCAACTCTTTCTTTACTTTTCGATATTATGACCGGTGCTTTAGGTTTATCAGTAGTAATTACTACCTTAGGTACTGAAGGTTTCATTTCTTCCCTTCTTATCTATTTTTTATGGTAAAGAAAAATAATAGTAATTGATTATGCCTGTTGACATGATTACACAACATTTTTGGATAGCAGGATAATGTTTCTAGATGTATATCAAGAAGAAAGAAACATGATTTCAGAATTGGAGTAATACCTTTATACTCAAGTTATAGCGTGTCTTATATGCTGAGAGAAGTTAATGAAAAGTCATTATATATTCCATTGATTTTTATTTGAATGAGAGAAGAAACTTTCTACTTCCTAGTTTGTAATATATCAATTTATTTACCTGTTCTTGAGCAATGTGCACTTGTTCATGTCTGGTAGTTATTTCTTCTGTAGCTCTTGTTATTCTTTCTTGTTCTTTGGCTTTGTCTGTGGCAATTATTACTGTTGGTACTGGAGTTTTCTCTGGTTCTTTTCTCACCTGAACATTTACAAATAAGAAACTTTTAATTTTTATTTTAAAATATAAGGTACGTGAATTTCAATACATTTGGAAAAGAGCATAGAAATTAAAGAGAGCAAAGATGTCACATTCTGTATTTTGAAATCGTCTAGTCTGGAAACAACAATAAAAACATAAACGGACTTTGTACAAAACATTGAACATAAAAGTAATAAAACATTGCACAAATGCTTGTTTTGCTACTGAAAGCAGTACTAAAAAAATTGGTGCAGAGAAAAACTGTCCTGCATTAAGATCACTTTGAGAAAGTGTAAGATACTAAAAATAGATTTAATGAAACTTTCGTTTGACAAGAATTTGACTTTGCTTTCAAATGCTAAGTTCAGATTAATGCCCAGGTGGATTTCTGTTTCTCAGTGCTTTAAAGAGAGGTTACACTTTCTTCCTCATGCTTTTCTACTATAATGCAAATAAAACATTGGCTATAAAAGCTCATCTTCCAGTAAATCACATTTTTCTGATAAAATACATGTTAAAAAAAATAATAATTTGTGTTTTCAAAATCGATTTCAATGCAGAATGAGTTTTTGCTCCGTTTTTTTCCTGACCCCCTGTTCTGCCAACAGACAAAGCAGAACAAATGCAAGCTTAGAGACAATATCAGAACAACACCCCACAGACACACCCAGCCCCCAACAAAATTTAAGAGCTGCTTTCTACATGTTGATTCTTTAAATTATCAAGAATGCTTGAGAAAAGAGAGGTTGTCTTAGTTATTGCAACTTTATCGATCACATTCTTAGGTATAAATAATGGAAGTGAAATAAAAAGTGAAAGAGAGTAATCACAGAGAAGAGAAGAGACAGGAAAAAGATACACTGTAAGATGGAAGAGTGAACATATATAAAAGGGACAAATAATAACAGTATCTCTTTTTTCTTCTTCATAGGCTTGTCATTTGTATGAGATATCAGATTTTTGAACAAGGTAGGGCATAAAAAATCTCAGGTACAATCTGTATTCACCTTTTCAGGAGAGATGTGTCTTTGTTCTTGTGAAGTTACAATTCCTTCTCTAGTTCTTGATATCACTGTTTGTTTTGTGGTTTTATCACTGGTAACTACTATCATTGCCTCCTTTTTCATCTGATTTTTGTAGCAACAAACAAAAAAACCAAAGCCTTAAAATTCATTTAAAAAATTTGATCATCAAAATAAGAAGAGAAATAAAAATAAGAGAGGAATTCAAGTAAAGAAAAAATACTAAGGGGGAGAATTATGTTATTTCTAGTGGGGAAATTATAAATGAGATATTAGAGAAAAAAAGTAATCATTCTAAGAATAGTGTTAGAGAATAAAGGAGAAGAGAGAATAGAGGATCACTTTCAGAGAAAGCAACTTAAAAAGAGTAATTAGTTCAATCTTGTTATGATGGAATGGGATGGTGTAAATGAACCTGAGCACTCCTTTAAAGTCCAGGTGTTCTAGATGAGTATGCATGCTTTTGCAGTGCACTGGGTAACATCTTGTTAATTCCTCACAGTGAATCATGCCTTGTTTGTGTGTTGAATGAAGGGATAAAGGGAAATATCTGTGCTCTGTTTCTACCTGCTCATGAACAGGCTGAACGTGGACTGCAGTCATTGCTGTCCTTTTAGCAGTTTGCTCTGCAACACCTGGAGCTGGTTCTCTCACCATGGCTTGATCCACAGCAGCAACAACTGTAGCAATAGCTGCTGTTTTTTCACTGTCCTTTCTCACCTATATTTGTCACATCAAAAGACAATTTTTTCATATTTTGCATACATTCAGAAGAAGCACAAAACCAGTACAGAGACAGAATATTGCAAAGAAGCATTTCCACATCTGCAGGAGGACTCTCTCAATAGCAGATGCACACAAGGTTTTACACATAGCCTCTCAGAGTCCATTTAGCTGATCTATCCAGCAGTGGTGCGACCCCACACAAACCAAACCCAGTATTTTTTCCAGAAAGAGACTTTACCTCTCTAGCACCAGCGGCCACCTCGCCAGCAGCAGTGCCAGTAACAGTGACTTGTTCTTGGACCCCGTATCTCCCTTCCCATCTTTCCTCAGTGACTTGGGTAGTGCTTGTGGATACTCTCGTTTCCTTCATCTGGGCTTCCATGGTGCCAGTATATCCTTCCTGCTTCCAAGGAGGAAGGACATCAGCCCCAGCTGTTGTCACTACATGTGGTTTACGGATTGGAGAGGGAGATTTCACTGGTCTAATAGGTGAGGTGGAGATTCTCCCAGCAGGAGAAACGGACCTATTAAAAAAAAATACAGTATCAATATCATTAATCTACTGCCACAGAATGATAATTGTATAAACAACTTCAGCCTGAACTTAAACTCACTCCCCATGTAGGTATCTCCAGTAATGTGTAGTTTCATTTTAAGAACAGTTTTTGAGAGGTTCTACTTGTAAATTACACTAACTTGTTTTTATAACATTATGCCTAACTGTTGTCATTCTTAACTTTAACATGTCTTTGTAGTAGCTTAGTTTCCAAAAAGAAATAAGAAAAAGTGGCAAAAGAAATTTCAGTCAACCAAATATATTTGAGATATAAAAATTATTTTGCATTTGCTCTATCCTAATTCTTCTAATAGGAATAATACAAAAGGCTCACAGGCTGTAAATACTACATAATACGGTCATGGTCCAGTCTCTGAAGAGAGACAAAATCATAATTGTAACCAATCTTGAGAAAAATGTCATGTAGCTACCACCTAGCAAAACAACTGGATGTAGTCCTGTACTACATCTTACTGTCAGCGTCGTCCATATATGTACCCATAATCCAGGCAAATTTCTTATCAGTGCTGAATATTTTTCCCTGCACTTACATGTGCAGATCTCAGATGCAATAATTTATATCCACTTGGCAAGTGCTAGTTTCTAAATTCTGATATTCCAAAAAGTTCAGCCCTAATCCTAGCAGACAGTTTTAAAGCGTTTTCCAAAATTCTTAAACAGGCTTTCTAACTTAGAATTTCTTTCAGTGGAATTTTTTGTGCTGTATTTCCCACAGAACGTTAACAAATAGCAGCAGTAGGGGGCAGCAGCATCATGTTAATTTTTAGATTTAGTTTTTTCTAACGTGTTGAATGTCTAAAAGGGGTCTGACTAGCAAGGGAGGGCAAATTTCTAGTTCTATATGTGCTCTAGATGTCGCTATTGAATTCCTTTTTGATTTATGCAGTTTGTTAGTTACTGCTCGTTGCGATCAATCCATTTATTCCTGTCCTTGCAAGTTATTATCAGTGGGGTAAATTCACCAGCATACCCAGCTCTGGCAACTTAAATGGGGCTCTTCTGAGCATTCAGCTTGGAGACATTCCCTCCATGATGCTGGTACTTAGGATACTGCAACTGCAGGACTTCCAAAACACTCTTGGCTTTACCTGCCCCTCAGCACAGACCTCATGGAGTCACCCAGACCATGAGCCTTGCTCTTCACATCACTCACTTTCCCTCTCTGGCCCTTCTACACAGCAGAGATAAACTTCATTTTTCCATAACCACATTTAGCTTGCCTACCTTCAAAATAATATTTCTGTAGTCATTACCAGCACATACATGGAACACGAGCTCAAGATTTTTTACATATCCCTTCATTCTGTTTGCCACTCACCAGTGTCATTGCTCTTTTCTCTGTTCATCTAAAATAATCAAGAGCCAGCTGCTCCACTGGTTTTTTTCTGTTTCATCATGAAGTTGAGTTGTGAGTGCTACTTTGGCTTTATGTAGAGCAATCAAATGGGAATTTCTACAGCCAGGGATAGAAGTCTACATAGGGGACCCACATTTCTGTAACAGTGGCAGATGTAGCACATTACAGCTCACCATCAGAAAACAAACAGTCCTTATTAAGTCGGTGCATTCTTTCATTTCATACTGTGCTCTCATTCTACAGCATTACTTCTATATGTAAAAGTGATTCCAAAAGCAATACTGCCCAAAAGAATAGTGATTTTACCTTACTGGTGAAGGTGTTGGTGCTCTGACATGTCTTACAGGTGATGGTGATTGTCTAACGGGCGATGGTGATTGCTGTCGTGCCATTTGTGCTTTTGCAGCAGTTGTCGGGGTTGGTGATTTGGATGTAGGTCTAGGAGGCATTCGTGGAGGTGCCTTGTGTGGGAGCTGTTGGGTGGTTGCACCTTCTATCATCATTTCAACACTCGTAAGTGATCTGGCATCAAAGTGGGCTTCTGTCTTCTACAATGAAAAACAAGAAAAGGAAAACTAGGGTGAGGGACTGCAGAAGAAATCCTCCACATTTTAGCCATACCTGCTTTGTTTTTGAAAATTATACCTTTTCAATTCTGGCTTGTCTTGTTTGTGAAATCTGAGCAGTCGATACAATTGTCTTTGTCTTTTTAGCAGGAACGGCTTCTTCCTCGCCTTTGGAAAGAAAACGTGGTCAGAAGAATTGCATATGTTAACAATCAATAAACAGAGAAATAAATGAATTGACAACTCCAATTATATAAAAAATTTACATATTCAACAGAAAAATAATTAAACAACCATCTTTTTTGCCTTCAATATCTACAGACAGATAGTTGTGAAAACAGTTGAAACAATATTACTGCATTACCAAGTCATTAGAAAAAAACCTCTAAGCAGAACAAAATACATTCATTGTAGATTCTTCATATCAGATCTTATATGACTACAGAGTCTCTAAGCCTGTCTGAGGTGAAATCCAAGCAAGACTGCTCTGGGTAGCATGTTTTCCTGCCACAATTCTCTAAAAACTGTCCTTATCCTTACCAGCCTCCTTCACAAGACTAGGTACAGCTACGGAGTCTAATTTATCTATTCTATCAAAGCCAACTTACAACTAAAACTCTGAGAGATTTGCAGACCAAAATGAGAACAACTCAAGGTGTCCCACACTTTTCCCATCAACTATATCCCCTGCTTAAAGAAGACCCATTCTGCAGAAAAGGTCTTTTTAAATCTCAGACAAAAATCTTTGGCAAATTTCATCAAAGACACTGTTTTGTTTTTTTTACAGCAAGTTAATAATTCTTGAGAAAGATATGTTAAATTAACTTATTGATATAACTGCTATGAAGTGGTGCATATTGCACGACTACCATTAATGCTCTGATTTTCATGGCCTGCAGCTTCAGCTCTGTTACCTTGAATTAGCAATTCAGCTGTTGAAGTAGCACGTCCCACGCTATTTGTGGCATTTACAGAATAGGTGCCGGAGTCTTCAGGATATGCTTCTGCAATTATTAAGCTGTAAAGGTCTCCTTCTTGTGAAATTTTAAAATCGGGGGAACTTTTAATTTCTACTCCATCCCGATAGAACTTCACCACAGGTGTAGGGATTCCAGTCACTCTCACGTCAAGTCGAACTTGACTTCCTTGTCTTGCAGTCATGCTCTGTAGTCGTTGTGAGAAGTTTGGTGGTGCTGTTGCAGCTGCATTTTTATTAAAGAAGTAAACAGAAAAACAATAGTGTCTGTTAAAAAGAATGGCAAGTACTAGATACTTTCATTACTAGAAGTGTGTGAGGTCTATTTCTTCTTCATGGGCTATTGACAGATGATAGTACCTTCTGAAACATGCAAAATATTATTTTTGATTACACATATGACTGCAAATGTTTCTAGAATTACAGATATATTGCTTGTAACCATAGGCATTAAACACAGTCTTTTGGTGTGGACCTTTATGTGACTTGTTCTGTTAAATATCATTGATACCATTAATGGCTCCATCCTGCAGAAATTCATCCTTTCTTTTATGGGCAATTTCAATGTAGCCAGCATGACAGACTGTAAGGAGCTACATGTATAAGGGCTGAGCCAGATGCTTAAGTCGTGTAATCATGAATAAGAGTTTGTGAGATCAAGATTAAACTTGATACAGTTAAAATGTAAAGGACACTGTTAGACGTTACTGGTGAGAACGCACGCTGAGTTCTAGACTGCTTTAGGAAAAGGAATGTGCTTTGCTATTTTTTGCTGATCATGTACTTGAAATCTGAACTATTTCCAATCATCCCTCAGACTGGTAGCAGGCCTTTCTGTAGCTGTGAGTACCTGTGACCAGCAGCTCAGCAGTACTAGTCGCTTGCCCAGATCCATTGGTGGCTTGCACAGTGTATCTCCCGCTGTTGGCTTCTGTCACGGTGGGGATCACCAGTCTAGCGTGGCCATCACTAAACGAGATCTGCACACCGGGCAGAGTTGCAGCAGAGAGAACCTGGCCATCCCGGAACCAGTTCACCTCAGGAACTGGGAAACCTGCAGAAAAAGGAAGACAAATGGAGATCAAGACATTATGAAATGCCAGACATAAAAAATTACCATGTATACACAGTTGCGGTGGAGCATAATGCCATAGGTGCAGATATATGTCCAGAGGCACAGTAGCAAAGGAATTTGGTTTTAGAAAGGTCTCTAAAATGCACAGAGCAATAGGGCAGCTGCACTGGCTCCTGTGTTTAGTAAATCACTTGAATAATGAGAAAACTGTAGTGTTTAGCAATCTTACTAAGAAATAGAAGTTCATCAAATTCAGGAGGAGAATGAATTAATTCATGTGAGGTATTTTTAAAATGTATTTGCTACTATCTAAGTAGGATTGATTATTGCTAGCATATTTATGCAGTCCAATAGTCTGGAGATAATGTAAACATCAGTACTTCCAACCAAATAAAGCATATGTTCTAAAACTACTATGGTTTCAGAAAATGAAGTGATAGAAAAAGTGACTGCTGTAGACATTAAAATCAAATGCCAGCAAAGTTTTGGGGGTTTTAATTTCTTTTTCTGCAATTTTTTGAGTTTGATCAACAGCAGTCACCTGGAATCAACTGTTGTTCAAATATATTATTCTATTTTATCAGGGTCATGAACAAGAGTCTTGGAGTCAGAAAAATTTCAGTTTTAACAACAGCTGATTTTTTGTTTTAAACTGTGATTTGAGATTGCCTGTGGAAATTGTCTTCTCAGTGTTCTACTCAGCCAAATTTATTGAGTAACTTAAAACCATTTGATGAACAAGTAAAATTCTTATATGAACCACACACATAAGGAGAACAGGTTCCAGCTCAAAGTCTTTTTTGTAGTTCTAGAACATAATTTCTTCAAAATTAAAATCCTCCCAAATTCACTTCATGTTTTTCTCCACTCAACCCAAATCAACAGTTGCACTGCATGGAGGCTAAGAAATGAGATCTGAGACTTGAATTAATTTTCCCAATTCTATTGTCTGTGCCCCAGGGGCACATAATTCTGCTTCCTTTCTAGAGTATCCTTCCTATAAACCAAATAAATTATTAAGGAATTTGATGTGCAAGGAAAATGACTGTGTGAGACTAAAGTGAAAGAGAAGCTGATATGTAGATTGAGGCTTTCATTGGTTCACTGCAGTCCCATCAGACTTGGTTAGGAAAGTTTAAAATCTGATTCACAGTAAAGCACTGATATTTAGAGAAATGTAAAATGAACATACACACAGAGAGAAAGAAAATGTGGACAGTTTTAGGGAGGATTGGAAATCAAAAGAGTAAAAGTAGCTTTAAGCATTGTCAATTTACAGATGGAAGTTATCAAACAGTCCTGATGGGATGGTCTAATTCAATTTTGTGCTATTGGTGTAGGGCAACTTGGGCATTATCATCATCAACTTAGAGTGTGCAGCAGACACCAGTGATTTCATTCAGAACTATGTGTCTTCAATATTAGTGAAAATTAGTTTAAAAATATTTTAAGCTAGGCAATCCTTCAAAACACGTCCTCTGTAGTGAATTTCATGAAATATTTCAAAAGTTCTATTTGAACTTTTGCGGTGGTATTATATGATGATCAGCAAAAATGGGAGTTTCTGTGGCAGGTTGAAAAAGGCCTGCACTTTTAAAATGGAGTCTATTTTGATGTCTCAAACTGCTATGTACAAGGCATCCAAAGCTAGAAGCCATTTTAGAAATCTGAGCCCAAGTTTATATTTAAAACTCAACTCCACAAATTTCCTAGCACTCTGCTAGCCCCAGGTCACAGAGCTAGGTAAGATCTAACTCAGATTATAGATAAATGTGCCCAGTCTATATAGAGTAGGGTTTTACTTCTACATGTCCCAAATACACTATGATTTGACTGTTAATGATAAGAACAATCGTATTTCATTTTAAAACTGTCCTTGAGGTTTTTTGAACTTTAATACCAAAAAAGAAGAAAATCGACCTGTAGTGCCTCAAATTCACCACTTAAGCAATTGAATTCGGTAAGATTCTCCTGACAACGATGTGAAAGGGACTGCCAACTTGTGTATGATCTGTGTGCTGCTTTCAAAAACAAGCACTATGAAAAGGTTGTCTTGCACTGGGTAATACCTGAAAATACCAGCTCAAGAAAGGTAAGTAGTGCATAGGTTAATTCTTTATGAAAAAATTCGAACTTGATCAGTACTGTGGAGACATGAGCTTGGCACTGTTCTAATGCCAGCAACAGTTCTGACTTTCTTGTCTCATGACTCAGTCACTGGTGACCCAGTAGGACTCCTCCTGTGACAGTGTCCTGGCTGCCCTGGCATTTACTGCTTTTAATAACAGGGTTTGTGTGTTCTGTGCTTTCTGTTACATGCTGGGTTTATTCATCTGATATCATCCCTTTATAATGTGACACTTAATTCACATTCTAATACAGCAGCACAGTTCATTTGTTCCAGTTTACACACAGCAAAATTACATCTCAGGTGGTTGCTAAGCTCTCCTTGATACTCTTAGATTAACTGAGCTCTTCATATTTGAACTGTAGCTGTGTATTAATACTTGACTTCTTTATAATAGACCAGTGTTTTTAGAGATAGAGAAAAATTCTTATTTTTAAACTCACAGTAATTCATTGCAGGTAGAAAGGGTAGATATTACAGCAGGATAAAGCTATGTAGTCCTTTATTTATGCAATTAGTTATGGTAAAAGCCTTTCCTGACTTTTATGCTGCAGAAAACTAAATGCCAAGCCACTGTCAGATCTTTCAAACCAGGAGGGTGTTTTTAGGGCAGGAAGGATATACCAGAATCTCACAGTGTGAAAAAAACCTAACAAGAGGTTGACTCACAAGATATTTGAGACTAACACACAAATATGGCATATGCTATTAGAAATACTGCTGTATCTTCTCTTGGTAAGAAATCAAGTTCCCCTCCCAAGTACTCCGTAATATCATACAAATGAAATTAGCCAAAATCACACATTTAATAATAACATTAGCCTCCTAACTTTTTCTGATGATATTTTTAGGTATTCCTAATACCAATAAGTATTGTAAAAGTGAAAAAAAGTTCACAGAAAATTTACAGTGTAGAAGCAAGAAGAGAAAACCAGGGCAATTAACTGAAGAATAAGGGCCAAATAATAGAATATGGCATGGAAAAGTGTCATGGATGGAGACTGCAGGACATGTTCAAACACCAAATGTGTGAGCCAGTGTCATGCAAAATGACCAAGGGATGAAATACATGGACCATAGATGTCAGAGATCTTTATAGTTGCACAGATCATGTGTTTGCACCTGTCACAGAGCATCTGAGTAGTGCTTTATGGTATGTGGATCATCACATTGCTAATGCCTGTAAGACAATATAATTCCACCAGCAGGAGCACATGTCATTTCTCCTTAGTCACTGCCGAGGTCAGAGACACTCTTAGAACAGGGTGTTGGGTCTCTGGTAATGCTATCTCAGGGGTTTGCTTGGAGTTTTGCACAAGATAGGGTGTTTGAATAGTATGTAGACTAGAGAAATCCAGTATCCTTTAAATTGCACAGCATCTTTAAATTGCACAGGCAATTGATATTGATCCAGCCTTGTGCTAACATCATGATCACCTTACACATCTATTTTTTAGCACACGAGGGTTTCTCTTCAGTGGCCAGTTGGGCCTAGACTTTGTGCTTTTAATCCCCCTCCTAGAACTCTGGAATTAAGTAAACTTAAGGGCAGAAACTTAAGGGAAGCAGAAATAGAGCTTGCTTAGCTAGAGTAAAGCTTAACAAAAGGTCTTGGAAGAACTATCATAAATCTTATTTTTTGCATCCTGACTTCTAATTCTGCCCAGTCATCATCCAAATGAGGTTATTGTTTCTGCAGCCACATGAAGTTCCCTTATTAGCACAGTACGTATTTTTAGGCATATACATTTCAAGGAGCAGTTCAGCATGGTATGATATGGATATATATCCACATTTCAGCACTCATCTTGACCCATTCATACCAGATTATGATCTATGAAAAGTGTCATCATTTTTCTCATCATAAACATTAGAAAATAAATTAGTGCGAAACGATAGCAAATCTTGGAAGAATGAATCAAAGCCTTACCGCTAATATGAGCCTCAAAGGTTGCGGCACTACCCTCCAGTGCCACAACGCTTTGTAACGGCTGTGTGAATGTTGGTGCTTTCGTCGTCATCTTTACAGGCACTCTGCAAGCAAAATAACCCCATCATTAGATATCAATGGTGAAGATGTTATTATAAAACTTCTTGCAAGATTTTAAGAACATATGCAACTATTCTCTGAACAATTTACTCTTCTCAGTTTTAATTGAGAACAACCTGGTGAAATGCAAATATTGTGGGTTTTGACAAATGTGTATTGCAAATTACTCTTGGAACATGTTTGGCTGAATTGGATGGGAAACCACCATATTTAGTGGAGCTGTGCTTTGGCACTGCAAGTATGCAGCAGGAGACAAAATTCTGCTTGACTCACTGTGTGACCTTCCACAGGTCATTCAGGCTGCCTCTCTTTGTCTACTAACTTGTTTTATCTGACAGGAAAAAATTACCCTGTATAATTTTAAAAAATATTTTGCTGGTGCAAAATATTTGCATTCTGCAATGACAAGACAACTAGGTCACTAAGAAGCAATTGAAAGAAATGTGGAAATCTACAATGTAGTTAGCTTAATAATGCCAATAATGCATTATTAATAAATCATTAATAATAAATAATAATATTAATAAATTTTTCATTATTAATAATGCAATAATGCAAAAAAACCCAAAAGACTCTATTTTAAAATCACTCTGTAAATAGTGAATAATTTCACTTTACAGAAGCATATTGGCAATAAAGATGCATATAAAATTCTCCTCTTTCTTAGAGAGTATCTCCGTGGAATTTTGAGTATGGAAAGATAGCCACCTTCGAAATGTGAGCTAGGATATAAAGTAGCCACTGACACTGATGGCTTGAACAACTGCAAAGCCATATGAAATCTGAAAGAAAGTTTGCTTTCTCTTGATATGCCACAAGATCTTTGAAATAACACACTGCCACTAGAAAAGCTTGTGTGTTGATATTTTATATTTTCATGATCTATTTATTAACTGATGTTGAATTGTACAGTTTTTAAAAAGGTAGCTACTATTTTCTTAACATTATCATACATCCATTAAAGTTACATTTTTTCTTATTAAAAAAATCCCTCAGAGCATATCCGGTATCAACCAACAGAAAAATCCCACAATATTTCAAGGCAAACTTACTCATATACTCATTTACTTCCATTTACTTTTGCTCTTGTGCCTAATTTTGTGACAGTCCCAAGGTTAAATTAAAAATGAGAAAGTGAAGTTTCTTTCACTATGAGTCAAATTTATTCTACCTCTCACAGGGGTGAAAATTCTTCATTACTTGGGTTCCTTCATAGAAATCAGGGCCTGATGCATACATGCAATAAGAGCATAAAGGCAGAACTGGAAAATGAATTGGAATTTTCAGGTTCAATTATGACTATGTTTTGAAGCTCAGCTAAAATAAATGGGAATAATTTTGCAATACAATTAAACATTATGAAAGCTCCTATATATATATATATATATGTAGTTTCCAGAGGAGAACAGAAATAATTTAATTGAGAATAATTTCTATCGAGATCCCACAAAGTTTCTATATTTCATTGTCCAAGCAAATTCTGGTGATGAAGATGTGATCTTATAAGGCTTCTTGTATAATTAGAATTGAAAGTATGCATCTAAAATGTCATGTTCCAGAAATAACCTTTGCAGCCATGAATGACAGCAGACAAGTGTTCCAGAGCTGCCGTGTAACTGATACCTTAGCAGTTGTTTTCCTTAAAAAGTCATCAGCACTTAGCTGATACCATGTGCATTTTATCAGAGCTATTCTTGGAGCTTCTCAGTTTATCTCTCAGCAGCATAACCTTGAACACTCCCAACAGAAAGGAGTTTTTAAGTTAAGCACATGTTTCCATGCACTTTTAAAATCCTAATTTATGTGGTCTTTAGCAATAAAATACCCTGGAAAAGAAATCTTTTTGCTGAGAGTTATCAAAACTTACTCCAGAAATTAAGGCTATAACCTTGACAGAGCATTTAAGTGTTTCATGTCTATACCCTGAAATCTACAACCCCCTGTGAGAAAATTTATAAATAATAGATTGTATCAGAATTATTAATGACTGATAAAACACTTATTACACCAGCAGAAACATGCTACTAACCTGATCTCTCAAAGTGCCTGCAAGAGTGGGCTAAGCCCAACGAAATCTTCTTGAACGACGTCCTTATCCAGAGTAAGATTTTTTTAGACAATCCCAGCATGAGAATTGAAGAGCCTCTACTCATAAAAACAAAACTACACCGTCTTGACAGTGTAGTTTTGTTTTTTTGCAATCCCTACACCCGAGGCGAGGCGGGGAATGCACGACTGCTCAGAAGTGCTAACATAGTTGTTTCGCTTTATATACCCCAGCTCTGCTGACATGTCTGCCTCATCATGTCAGTGCCCATTCTGATTGGTTTCCTGAAAGAAAGTTTCTTGGGAGAGGGGATTCACTCTCTGTAACCATACACCACCTGTTGGTTTTGATTGACAATGCTAATTTTAGAGGCACAAAAGGGATTCACTGAGGAAACCTCAGCCGTTCCAAAGCTTTTGATTTATAATTCAGTTTAGTTTACCAAGTGCAGTTTACACTGTAAATTTTGCAATTCATAATCACAAGACAAAGAAAGTAATAAAAAAGCATTTTTACAGGGCATATGGACAAGTGAGATTCAGCCTTACTTTCTTTCATTATAAAACATCCAAGAAGCCACACCAAATGCATATGTCAATCACCAGACTAAATAAGTAAGCTGAGCTCAGACAAGTGGCTGCACTTGCACTATTAGAATACACCATTTAAACTATTTTTTCCCCTCTAACTTTGAATTGTAAAATTTTGTTTGTTAATATATAGATTTCATTCTCTAGGGTTGTTTTTGTTTCCTTCACAATTTTTCTGTTGGATGTTCCAAGCAGTTAAGCATAACAAACAGTAGCATACAATGTGCAGAAACACCAATTTTGCTAAAGTAAATTAACATGGACAAATTCTGTCATTTTTAAGAAAGGAGATTTTAAGTCTAACAGCTTTTTTCTAGACCTGTGTAGGCCTTGTGCAGACCTCAGGCCATGGAAAGCATATTGGCTTGTGAACTTCAGTAGTCCAGCTTTGTCACTATGCAGCTATTTGTGCTTTTAGAGAGGCTGCTTCTGAAACAGACATCAGAGCTAGGAGACTACTCTTGTTTATGGCTGGAATGGGAGGTGTTTCACCACACCACCTCGTTTGCCTGCTTCCATTCCTGCCTATCTAGCAAACTCTTTAAGCACATAACTGGCACATAAGACTACTCAAAATTGCTACTTAAAATCAAGCATGTGCTTTGCTGGTTTGGTAAAACGAGACTTCAGTCTGCGGTTACCAAGCTCCACATGGAAAAGGACCTCCCTGAGAGCACCCAGATAAGTAAACACAGATTGGAGTTTTCTGCTATCAGCTGCACTTGGGTTTGAAAACAACCTGAAGGAAATCTCCAGCAAGAGAGGCAGAAAATGCCAAGGGGAGAGAGAGAGGGTTTCACTGCTATGATTCCTGCAAGGGAGTCCTAATGTTATAGTTTGCAGATCTGAAAGAAGTAAGGAATTACATAGTGCTGCATTTTCAAAAAATAACTTCAGAAATTTGATCTGAAAGTCAATTCATCCATCCCATAAAGTGGCAACTTCATGGCTACTCTTGGCACGCAGCAGTACCAACAGCAACACACACTGCAGGAACAGTCACTACACAGGTACTACCTGAACTCTCACAGTGGCTGAAAGTCAGAGTAGTACGGCTTATTTTTAATTTCTTGTTGCAAATAGATTTCACAGAGCCTAATCACTCTGTACATGACTTAGTATGACACCAAATGCAACTCTCTGCAATGAGGGGGAGCTCAAGCTAGCTTGTATTAAAAAAATGTATTAAAAATATCTAAAGAAACTTGTGTAAAGAGTATAAAATGTCTATTTCTAAACAGAGGCCTGCTAAATTAGCATACAGTTGTTTTTCTCTCTAGTTAAACACTTATATAGTGAAAATTCAAACTTGAAGAAAAACACAGGCTAGTATTTGCAAACTTAAAAAATGCAGCCTGCTTAATGATGATGTCAAAATCAAACAAAAAAATATAAAAGTTTATGAACATATGATCATTTTGAAATTACAGAAATATAAAACTTGTAATTTTGAAATTTTGAGATGGTCAGAACTTCATATTTACATTTTCCATTTCCATATTTTCATATTGTATTTCCATTAAATCAACAATGAGTGGTAACAATAATAGTTACAAGGAAAAAAAATTTCCTGCATTCAAATACAGATATGCTGCATTTAAAAAAATAAGTTCCTTCTTTTTTTTTTAACTTTTACAATTACTTCTAATAATCTGTTTCTATTCCAACAAAAGTTTATACCTTCTCCATTTTTTTTTGCTTTAAATACAGAAGTAAAATTTCAAAACAGTGGAATATTTATCTTGTCCTCAAGGAAATATGAATTACTTATCCTGCATACCTTCTGTCACATTGATATCACATGATTTCTAAATGTTTTGTATCACATAGCACATCCACAAGAAAAATCAGAAGGATTACTTCATGTGTAGCTAAGACACTGCTGGTAAAAATGACTATTTCTTTGCTCAAGCATGAAACAAAAATCAGATCCAGATAATGAAAAAGACTTTTTGGTCAGGAAGACCATTAAATTGGGCAGAGTTATGAAAATTTCAATATTTGCTTTAGTCTGCTGCTGCTTGAAGTATAAACTCCGTATTGCCAATGTTTAGTACATATAATAGATTGTAGGCCACCACACATTTAAGGAGTAGCAGGCGATATTTAACACAGTGAAACACTGTGGTGTGGACACCTGCAATCTCTGTGTGAATCACTTTGATTAATTATAACAATCCTAATGAATTGAGCCATGCAGCTGCTTTAATAAGGTCCACATGAAGATACCTTGAAAGCTGAAGACTCTTGTCAGAGTTTAAAGACAAAATAAATTCTTTCTTGAACGCTTAAAATTTCAAAGTGCCACCTAAGGAAGTTTTTACTGTGCTAATTTAAGAGGAATTTCCTTATACTTTTTAAAAAAATTGATGATCTTTACTGTTCAGCTACTGCAGAGTACACTGGTGGTACAACACTAGCAGTGTTTGACAAATAATGTTGTTCATTATTTGTCAAACACTGCTAGTGCTGTTCCACCAGTGTACTCTGCAGTAGCTGCACATCCAATGTAACATAAATCCTGCTTTCTTTCCTGTTCCCTTAGTCTATCTATAAATGCTAATTTGCAAACTGTGTAAAAAAACCCAAGTACCTTTCCCATTCCTTTCTCTCCTTCCATTTTTGCTGTCTCCCTTGCTTCTCACTTCTGTTCCTTCCTATACAATAACTATTATATCTCCTTTCAATTACTATTTTCATTTTACTCCCTCCTCTGATCAACTATGCAAACCAAGAGACTAATGAAATAGAACTTCACATAAAACTTCTCACTTAAAAAATGCTGCCCTAAGTTCTTATAAAACCAACAAAACAGAATCCCAAATATTTTGTATATTATATTCTTGTTTAATTGCCAGTTTTCCATGTATACTTTGGAAAAAAATTACTTTCCGTTCTCCCTCCCACTTTCTTTAAGCTTAAAAATAACTAAAAAATTCTAAACTGTTAAACCACCAAATCATGACTTAAAATCAAATCACATTTCCACCACCCTTATCAATTTCTCTTTCCCTGCTAATACTACAAACAGTACTTTGCAACCAAAATTTTAGAACCTTTAACACAGGCTATTAATTGAATTGTGTGCACAAGAATATCCACGTTTGTGTGCTGCAACTGGCTTTTGAAAGGCTGCTGCCTTTTCAGGTGCTTATCTGATCCACTGTAATTGAATATGTAAGATACCTCTACCTTTTTCAATGCAACTAAAACCTGCTCACAAAAAAAATTGTTTCTGAAGAAGGCACTTTCAGTTGCTTCCAAAATAGAAAACAAAATTAAGGCACTGAGTTTTGAAATTACTTTATCTGTTTCATATGGGAAGAATTTACTGGAAACTGTGCATTACCAGGGTTCCTATTCACTAACTTCATGTTGATAGGAGTCACTTAAATCATCTCCTTTGAAATACCTAAGGAGATTTACACAAGTCACTTCTGACAAGATTTCCTTGTGTATTATTTCTTTATGCATCATCTGCATACACTTACATACATGGAACAAGGAAGAAAGAGAAACATTTGCCTTCTCAGCACTTAATTTAGAGAGCAGGCCTTACTAACAAAACCTGCACCTAGAGTAAGGAACATACTGATTAAGTGTTCTATTTCCTTCCACAAAACAGTAATTAACATCATGGTACTGGGAACAAGTTCTATCTAACATTGAGACAGTCCTTAGCATTTATTAGATGCATATATTTCATCAATTTTGGAAACCTTTTAACAAATCTGCAGACATCTATGATCTGTAAAATGAAAAGAAACAAGCACACTTACCATTTTTCACAATGGATCCATTCTCTGGGAACACTTGAAGCAAAAGCTGTGTGACTCATTGGCCAAAGAAAGCTGATAGATCTTTATTTATTTATAAACACCACTTTCTACTATTTTGTAAGAAAATCATAAGTAAGAAGAGATACACAGATTTCTGATTTGCCCCATGAACTATTTAAAGAAACATCAAAACTTTTTTTTTCCTGAGTTATGTTTTGTGAATCAAGAGGAAAAACCCTTAAATATTATTTTTTTCTCCTAGTCTAATAATCGGGGAAAAGCAAAAAGAACCCAAAACTTTAAATATGATGAGCATCCAAGATCAGAAAGAATTGAATTCTACACTTTCATTTTTACAGAATGAATTTCCAAATAGGAAATCATATATGCCATGCTAAAACATTCCAGCTTTTAGAAAAGAACATTAATTTTAGGGGGTTTATAATCTGGGGGGAAGAAGGGGATGGACATCTGATAAGTACTTTTTCAGTCCTCTGAATGTGAGTACAGGTAGAAATACAGTATTTTCTATGACATCTCTAAATCTAAATAACACATAATGAGGGGCTTAGTTGGGAAAGGTAATTGCATAGGATCCATAAGATGTTTGATACTTGTCTTCATTCCATTTTGGAAAAGCTTGTGAGAGATACAGAGTAAATATGCAGAGCAAGTAGCTCAGTCTGCAGCTACTATATTTATGTGCACATATACATAGCCTTGTGACTCTTCTGTGGGCAGAGTGCCACTGACTTTTCCATAACGTCAAGCGAGTGATTTATGTGATCAGGTGAAGACATGTACATGATATTTTTTTCCAGCTCATTTCCTCTCTGCTTGTACTTTAACTTGTAGATAAATTTAAGTTTCTGCTATCCAAGCTGCATCTTGATGAAGAAAAATATCTAATATCTTAATATTATGATTTAAGCAATTCTTAAAAATGTTATTTCGGTGCCAGTTTTGCACAGATGACATCTACTTGGATGAAGCACAAAAATGCTGCACTGCTTAAATCCCTATCTGCTCCCAGTGAGAAGTGTGAGTGCATTGCAGTGGTATTCAAGACCAGAGCAGGTCTAATCAATGTGCATGTACAGAATGACAGAATGTTGGACGACATGGAATTGCACAGTACATGTGGAATCCATGTGTGTCTGTGGTGTTGGCCAAGCTGTTGGGAATACACTGAAGCTGAAGTCTGAGAAGTGTGAATCATTTCACAAAATTTTCAAAAGTAAGACTTTGAAAATCTGAATCAAATGGATCAAACTCAAGAACAGTTATTTGCAAGGGCAGCTGTTTCGTTTACTGCTGTGGCAGCCAAACAGCCATCCAAAATGGAGCTTTTCCTGAACTACCTTTTTCAATGCTGCAAGTGGATGACACTGCAAAAGTCCTTGTCTTTCTCTACAAGAAGCTTTGCAATAAATTGGAAAATACACCTAAACTCTGAACACAAGAGATGGAGACAAAGCTAATGCTTTGTCATGCTAATGACTGGCCTACAATCCAAAAGATTCAATTCAAGTTCAGAGCTTTTTTAATACCTTGAATAGACACTTAAGGAATTCTGTTATTGAAGAGTCCTTGTCTAAACTAAAAATGTGCTTTGAGGCTAGCACTAATATCACTTCACAGTCCTCTCCTTTGAGCTGCAATAGCAGGCACCAGCTGGAAATGGACTGCATTGTCTCACTAATCTAGTCCTGAAAGCAGAAACATTGCAGTGGAAGACTTCTCCCTTATGCTGACTCAGAGACTTTCTCTTCCCTGAAGACATTCCTGCTGCTACCCAAGAATCAGACAAGGTTTGCTAACACAAGTAACCACTCCTTTTAGTGGCTGACCTCCAAAAAATGTCTCAAAGGTGTTAGAAATATGCCAATTAACACTCTATTTAATAAACTGAAGAATTTTGTAGTTATAAGATAATTGTTTTTTAAATCCTAATTCTCTATATTAGCTACTGGGAAGACCTATTGTTGGAATTAATACTATTGATGAAATTGGTAGAAGAATACAATAATGGGCACTAGTGAACCACCAAGGAGATCTGAAATTTTGAAGGAAAATGTTTCTTTTCTCCATCATCACCTTCTGTTAGATTTGCCCAACAATCCAGAGCAAACCCAAAAGAAATCATAAATCACAGTCTAATAAATGCTGTGCACAGGTGAATTTTAATAATGATTTATTTGTAAAGAAATAAAATACAAATTTGAATCTAGATATATATTGGATAGCACCCAAAATTCATCTGCTCCTCACCCATGGCCAATACCTACTAATGGACACAGCAAACAACACAAACATGCTCAGGAATCAAGCATCTTGCAGTTCAGTCCATCTTCTGTTCCACTGCATCAGGCAGAAGAATGGGATCATGTCTCAAATTGAAGTTAATTTCTTTAGGCCTTTCAAGTTCAAGATGCACTCCTTGAAAACAGAGCTTCTCTTTAACCCTGTTGGAAAAAGGTCAGTTAATATTTCCCATATTTTTAATGGTGGCACAACAGTCCTTCATGGTCTTGTGAAAATAAAATATAAGAGATCAAATAAACAGTAATTACAAAGAGAAAATAAAATACTCTAAATCTCATCTTACTGACCAGAAGACACTAGCTATAAACAAAATAAGATAAGAGAAAAAATTTGGATAAATCTAACCTTTCCATACAGTCGACATGTTTTAATCATACTTCTGTATGTAACTTATGTAAAATTATGATGATCTTGCATGTCATTTTTTACTTAGGAATACTTGCCATAGCACAGCAATATGGAAAAAACCCTGAACAAAATATGTGGGATTAATGCTTTGTCAGCTGGCCATGAAGCAAAGTGTGCAGGCAGCTCACAAGGAAAAGGACAAAGCTTTTGAATCAACACATGCAAAAACTTTCCTTTATGTTTACAAGTTGTATTACATCTAGATAGATAAACTTCAGAAATTTAAAGACAAAAACGCTCTCTTTTTTATCAGAGCCTAAAATCCTGAGATGAGATTTCATCCTGTATTGAAAGTCACAGGGATTAGTGACTTCATGTATCTCATTTATTTAATCTGAAATTGCCCAGTGGGAAGCATTGTTATTTTTAATGACCATTCCTGTCTTATTGGGCAGGAATAAGGAATAATTGTGAGCTACTTATGCTTCAGAATAAGACTTGCCTAGTAGAAAACCTCACTTATATATTCTGTTAATGAAGCTTAATGTAGCTCCATCAATTTGCACTTCTGTAATACTTTGTGTTTTAAACTCTTCAATCTTACATTAATATTTAGATTATGACTAGATTTCAAAAAAATATTTCACTAAACATAAATACCTTGCAAAGGCTCGATTTTCTAATGTATTACTAGTTCTTTGATCTAAAAATTTCATATATTTTGATGAAGAATTAAGTGAAAAAGGGAGTAACATATTATGCACATTACATATATTGCCCTGAAATCCATATATGAGGAAGAGTGTTTGATGCTTTGTAAATTAAGGTTCTTACAGTTGCTGCAGTAGTACAAGTTTCAGCATGGAGTAACATGTAGGTTACCTTACTGGAGTACAGCTAGCCACTGGCCTTCCTTCTCCCTCCCATGGTGTGTCCTGGGCTTGTACTAGCTCTGTTGTGGTGACATTCACTTCTTCTGAAAAGTACCCATCTTCACATTCTGGTTTAGCCTGAGTTACACTGGATATGCTGGGGGGTTTATTTTTCTCTGAAACAAAACATGCACATTAGTTGCTCATGTAACAAGGCAGGAGGGTGCCAAAAAGCATGCAGCTGGCAGGATGAGTCACCTATCACTGTCACGAAAGCAGAACAGTGTGCCTTTCCAATTTCGTTGCTGGCAGCACAGATATATTTCCCACTATCAGCAAGGACTACATTTCTTTTTAAAAGGTAATAGAAATCTCCTAATTTCTCAATCTGTAAAACAAGAGAATACACATAGGGGATAATTAGTACCACAAAGCAATGTAAATTACCTTTCTCCCAAGAAAAAAATCAAGAACATTAAAACATACACTGATATCTCCAGACACCAGTTGGATGCCATCCTTTGTCCAGCAGACATGTGGTTTGGGCTTTCCATGTATAGTACAATGCAGGATTAAATCTTCTCCTTCATGCAGAGTTCTATGTCCAAACTTTTGTACGAAGTTTGGCTGTTCTCCTTGTACTGAAAAAAAAATTCAAATCAATATTCACTGTGTTTTAAGAGACATAATTAAAACAACAGAAGCAAATAATCTGTTCTGGTAAAGTTTATCACATTGACAGACAAAGAGAGCCTTTACTGATGTTTGGAACTCAGGTTAACTTGTTTGCAAGACAGTTGGCATACACCATTTATCTATCTAATGTAACATTTGTTAAAAAACACGGATATTAAGCACCCAAGAAAGTAATGCACCAGCATAGTAGTATTAGTTCCATGGAAGTGGTAAAGAATCATGTTATTTGAAAAGATATTAGGCAAATCTGTGTGAATTATTGTTTCAGTGAAGACAGAACATTAACTATTCCACACAAATTTAAAGTGATAAAGTCATGAGAGCAAATTTTATAATTTAGTGCATTATTGTACATCACAATTTGTTCACTTCCCCCCACCCATTATTTTAGTTTAAAAAAAGTTATTGAAAAGATTTTAAAAATTGATATTTGCAACTAATGAAGGGCAGAATGATGCCTCTCTGCTACTTTGACCACATAATTATTTTGGCCATCATTAATATTGAGACCATGTGCTACCACATCATCATCCAGTACAAATTTGGTTCAGATGAAGGATGGGCAAGTAATTGCTTTTCTATTGCAATATCCAAAGCACATGAGATTGATTTTGTGCCAGCCTCATGCCAACTGAGGAAGGACGGATGACACCTGAACCTCTACAAGGACTGATCAATACAAATTAACCCATCCATCAAAATGGAAGAAATTTTGATCATCAGCATCAGTTTGTACTGAATTAAAGCATTGCTTTCTGTGACTTGTAACTTAATGAGCTGTAAAGCTAGATTTATTGAATCATTGTATTACCAACTGAGCTTCCACTTATATTCCACCTACAAGGTTACAGTAAAAAGAGAAGACAAGCTTAGAATTGACTAAGTATTCTTGACACAAGGAATGTAAAGCAATGTAAAGAGGATGTTAACACAAGAAGAAGTCACAAAGACATCCTACAATAAAAATATCTTTTTGCATCTCTATCACATAAAGAATGTGTCCTTCTTCCTCTTTAATATAAATTGTACCACATTTCCAAAATATTTGACAAAAGTTATCACTAGCCTTCTCTGAAATAGAAAGGTACTGAAATGCGTGTTAAATGACAGAGTTTGAAACTGCCATGCTGTCATTACTCTACTGTTTAAGACCAAAAATTTTTTCTTTATGCTATTAAGAAACAAAATCAGCTTATCTCACACAGGTGTCCATCAACTTCTAAACCCAAATATATTGAGCCAAAGGCTACTATTGCCAAGTGTGGGCCTGCTGGCATCATGAGGCAGACATTTTGACCACTGCATTAATAAATTCACTTCTTAGGTGAGCTCTTAGTTGCAATAAGCTTTCAAGCTTAGCTGCTTTTTTATTTTTTTAGGTACTGCAGGACTGAGGCACCAACACAATGCAGAAGAATGTAAATTTTACTCTCCCATATTTGTGCTAACCTTGTGTGACCTCTGTATTAGCCAGACAGAGCAGCTCAAACAACTCAATTCTTAGGTTAGCATGTGCAAGCTGCACCTACATTGCATTGCATGCACCTGAAGCCCAGAAATTTGAGATCTTCAGCTTCACTTCAAGCAAGAGAACCAAGTTTACATCCCTGCCTACTCTTTGCCGGCAGTTAGCAATAGGTCACAAATAGAACATGATTAGCTTGTATTCCAGCAGAAAACATTAAGTGGGCTTCAGCCACTCCTCAGGATAATTTTGGCTGGATTCCATTACTTGTGCAGTTTGAATTACCTTGTTTAGTCATGTTGCATCTCATACCAGAATGATTTTTACCATAAAAAAAAAAAAATCTTAGTGGAAAGATGACAGTAATCATCATCAGACCACATCTTGACTTTATATCAGTAAGGCAGCAGAACATAAAACCTGAAATGTTCAGTTTCTAGAGAGCAAAGGGGAAAGTATGTGCAAATAAAACCATGAAGTGACAATTCCTACAACTTTTTCAGGCATAGGCTTTACCTCAACAAAGTCTGCTGTAAAAGAAGATTTTATCATTTGACAGCAACCTTCAAAATAAAATAGATGTTTATATTTCACCAGTGGTTTTCCTGTGATATCATAAAAAAAACTCAGAAGAAAATTTGTTAATTGCAAATTATTTCTTGGCTGGACATCCCATAGTGTCCACATCCGCAAGGGTTAGAAAGAACAGATCTGTTCTTTCATTGTGGGAAAAAAAAAATCAGGTAGCCAGTGGTACTGAAATACCACCCTTACAGGTTCAGGCAATAATTTTGTCAACTATTAAATATTCCATGAGTTATCTGTAGGGACCAGTAGAGTTATGCTGCAAACTGGTGAATAAGCACAGAAAAATCATCAAACTGGAGGAATGCAAAAACTGCAGGGGAAAAGTCCACTTTCATCTGTCTATTACAGAGCCTTCACCTCTGCATAAAGTGTCTCTCACACACTGGTGTGCAGGTCAAGCCAAATTGGTTTTAACAGTCAGTTTTTAAATTAAATTGCTTCACAGTTATTCTCAATCTGTTTACTCTAGGCATGTAATTTCCAGTCTCTGGTGTCTTGAAATGTGATATCAACAATTTTATGAACTTCCCCTGTCTTCTCTGTGAATTTATGCTAGCCAGATTCCCACCATGCTGCTTAGAGACTTTGGATTTGCTCAGCATTACTCTAAATCAACAGTGCACTTTATTGTTTTGAGATTTTGTCTCAGTCAAGCTCCTAACACAAACAGAAGGATCCCTTTATTAGGAATATTAAGCAGGTCGCATGACCCAGTTGAGCTGAGATATCCATAATGCCAGAGCTCCAGTCTCCTTGAATACCATGTGTAACCTCTTTAAAATCTTGGCAGTAATTTTTCAAGACAGTTCCTCTAGACCACAGACGATAATACACACAGAAAAATGATCCCTTTATCCAAGAAAAATCTCCAGAGAAAGGTGCAGAAGTAAGCATACCTCACCAGTCATTTGAGAGGAACTCACCTTCTCCACTGCAGCTCCATCCACATCTGATCCAATCCGGGTAATGACTCATCCTCCCTCTGCCTACTGACTCAAACCTGCGACCTCACACAGGCTGCTTCTCTTGAAAAATTAAAATAATTAATTCCTTTCCCACTCCAAATTTACGTACCTTGTGTAAACACCCCTTCACACAACTCCATGTCTTGTAGTCAGGCAATATCTTTCACCTTTTCTTAAAGGGTGTCTTCATATGGGGAAGGAGGAAGGGAGTGTAGGTTGGTTATGTGCCTAATGTCATTCTTCTAAGGATGAGCTTTAAATCTTCTCTATAAGGGAGCCATTGGGAAGATGCAAACATTTTGGGATCTTGATGTAACTATAGGCTCAAAACTGTGACTGCGATGAGGGGGAGTCAGAGCTGTGAACCAAGAAAGAACCAGAACCATACAAAACACCCAGATGTATTCCCTGCTTTACAGAATGGTTAAAAGAAGGAAGAGATAAAGCATGCATAGTATAAACTATTAAAAAGACCCAATGAGATTGGGAAGCATTATGTTAAGATTATTGCTGAAACAGAATGAGGGTTTTTTCCTTCAAAGAAATACTAGTGCATCATGAGACTACATCACTATCACTCCTTTTTTTTTTCCCCCTTTTTTTTATATTATCTAAGCAGAACACAGCTGGAATTTTCCAGTAAATTTTTTTAAGGACTCATTTGAGTCCTTAAATAAAGGGTATTTAAATCCAGACTGCCAGCACAGCAGTAAGCAGTGTTGATTATGTCTTTGTTTACAAAGCAGAACATTAAAACCATGAGATTTTCAGAGTCCTGCTGTGAATCCAGTATCTCTAATCACTCTTTTTGAAATTTTGTTTCTTGCAGCAATTAAAATTGTGGCTGATATCCACCCATTAAAAACTGTGCATTTAAAGCTATTCCTGATTGAAAGTAGATGCAATACCACACTCACAAAATCAACTTTTGCTTAGCTAAAATTCCCAGAAATGGTCAAATTCTCAGAGGAAATTTTTAACAAACAAACAAACAAAGGTATTATATACTTCTACAATGATTTATTAAGATCTAAATTGCCATTATTGTGAAATGTAAAATACAGTGCAGGAAAACAGGTGAAATTTTTACCTGAGAAAATTCTTGTGAATCAACATTTTTGGGAGATGACTGAACACAGAAAGTGGTTCATTAAGGGTAATACCAAGTTAGTTAGAACTTACTGTGTTCCCCCATCTGTTCACCACTTCCTCCTCCTGCTCCCTCTCATTGCTGTGAGGTAATATGATGAGAACTTCTCCTTTTTCAAAGTTACAGGAATTTTTTAAACGTTGCAGTCACTAGGCCAAAATATCTGACCCTCGGCAATTACAATATATATTCTTTTCATAGGAAGCTACACAGTAAAAGGTTCACTTCATTCCAGCAAATTATGCAAGAGAAAGTAAATATTAAATCTTTAAACATTTTCCATAGCAATTCAATTGTAACATGAAAGCTGGTAATCAAAAGAGGCAGGAAAAAGTCATATAGCTGTTTGTCAACTCTATTTACTGCATAAATACAACAAATACTGAGGCTGAAGAATGACATTATATTTGAGGATATATAAATTAAGTCTTCCACTGGCACAATTACATCACTGTTATGTAATAGTTAAAAAATTAGAACTTTAATAAAAAAATATATTTGTGGTTGTCCTTGTCAAGAAGGAAACACAAACTTTATTACTGTTTTAAGCTAAAGGATAATTCTGCTTGACTGATTTTTTTTTTTTTTAATTTGAATACACTTTTGGATAGTTCTCCAATTTGGTTGATTCTGTTTGAAATCGGTGTGTTAAAAATTTTAAATGAGTGCTAATGCTCGCTTCATAAATTATTAACTTTCTTGTCTTATACAAACAATTTAGAGGATTATTAGAAATATTTGTATCTTTAACTTTGTAAGAAGGAAGAGAAAGCATCACAGACATCTATTCAAGCAGAGTGGAATGTTTCATTTGTAAACATTTATTCTGTTATGTGCTAGATGCCACTTACACAAATCCTGATGGTTCTGGGTCAGTTCTGTAGCACAATCCCAACTCTATTGGAACTACTGCAGCTTTCCTTTGTGGAGACTGTATGCTGGGCTGAGATAGATCTAAATCTGATCTATATTAGTTCAATCATGAATGGTACGATACCTTTACTTAAAAGCTTTGTTCTAAAAATATTTTTTGTAAGCATACAAGCAAGCATGTGGGTGGAAAAAATACATTCTATGTTTAAAAAAAATTCCAACACCTTTCACATCGCTTCCCAAGAGAAGACATATCCCAAAATATACAACAATCTGAGCACTCTACCTGGCTCTATACTGACATTTAAAACCTACAACCATTAAAACTGTTTCCAATGCTTTGGAATGCCTACATTTTTAGAAAGCAAAACTCAGCCTCAGATTCTAGAAAAATCATAGTAAAGTTTTTATCTCAACATCACTCTGAGAAAGTAGAATAAACACAGAATACTGGTAATAAAGAAACAAGCAATATATCAATTTTGCCATAAAAAGTGGTTTGGTACATATTGTGAAAATGCAGTGTAAGAAAATAAATTCAACATGTGATAATTAAGTCCGGTGCAGTCAATATTGTACTTATTTTGTGAATAGCCAGTACATTAGTGATACACTAATATAGATGACACACAGCATTATCCAGCTTATTCTTGCAATAGGTGGCCTGTTACCTTGCACGTGAAGAATGGCACTTGAGGAGGTAGTGCCGTTCAAATTTTTAGCCCGAGCAACATAGAGGCCAGCATCTTTATCACACACCTTCTGAATGAACAAAGTATGCTTTGTCTCCTTTTGTAAAAGCTTTAAGTGCTCATCTGCGGTCAGTTTCTGGCCCTTCTTGTACCTGAAGCAGAGAGTCAGTTTGCAAGTCAGTTTTATCACTGCATGCCAGTTTTATCACTTTGCAAATTCAGACAATCTCTGTCACACTACAGTAGCAGCAAGAGACAGAGAACTGCTGTACTCTCATTCCTCAGTTTTAAACTTCGTCTGTCAATATGCATGAACAGTTAAACAATGCAAATTACTGGATAATACATTCTTAACAGTATTATACAAGTTTGGTTCTGAAAATGGTTTTCAACAGACAAGTTACAAGTCTCTCACTTCAGTGTCAGTGAGGTAACAAGGGCCTGGGCCCTTGATTTTGCACTGAGACATTTTTGCCAATAGGTCCCGAGTCAGTCCACATCCAGCTCATAAATAGGCTCTAAAGGATCAACAAACAAGCTTTCTAAACTTGTATCCTCACCAAGAACCTGCCTCCATCCCAGCCCACTTAACATTTACCTAGCTCACATCATCAAACAGGATAGAACAATGCATCAAGAATTACTTCAACGAACTGGTGCCATATTCTAACACTTAAGGATCTATCACAGTGCATTGGTATTGACTCCTGATTTAAAAATGGAATTTAGAGAAAATTCTGGCTCTACTTGCACCATGATGTTCCAGCATAGGGTACATTTAACCCAACAGAAACATGAAAATATTTTTCCACGTGCATATCCAAGGAAATTTCTATACCAGTACAAAATACATGTTATTGGTAATTTTTAAATTAAAAACATTTTTCCCATTTTCATGAATTTCTAATTTGCAAAATTAATCCAATTGAATATTATCTTTTTGAAAAAAAAATCTGTTAATAGTGTATATATTTTTGGGCTAAATTAATGCTTTCTTACAGTAAAATAAATATCTTGTTTCACCAATAATACTCCTCAGTCTGTGCAATAATGGTATTTAAAACAAGGTAACTTTATTAATACCAACAGATTATAGCACCAAGGTTGCAGTGTCCAGTATTCTTCTCAGTGCACCAAAAAAATTTCAGTGTAACAAAAACGTACAGTTTAATTCTTTAAATGTGTAATAATAATATTAACATCAATTTTTTCCAGTAAGAGGCATATTTATTTTTAATACATTAAAAGAAAGGCCTCCTTTTTGAAAGACGAATGGAATAAGTGGAGAAAAGACAAATGAGGTAAAATTGGAGGAATACATGACATAACATATAGAACTATGAAAAAAAATCTTGAAATCCTGCCCCCTTTCAGTCCCTGTTCCCTTTGTCAGGGAATTTTTAGAGTTCAGATGTTTATATTACATCATCTATATTTCTCACAAATCCAATAATGAAGTAATCTAAGTAGATACATAGCAATTAAGAGAGAGATAGACCATGCACACCAATATATGATATAAAAGTTATTCTCTCACTGTATATATTTAGGTGGTGTTTTTTAACATGTAACCTTAGTTTTGATATCTGATTTTCACATACGTGTAAATGTGTTCCCATCTACATAGTGACTATATAAATATTTCAGTGTGCATGCAATGTATGTGTCTGTCCATACGTAGTGCCCAGAGCCTGGGAAAATGCAGGTAAATTGATTTATAGTAAATCTGAACCATGCAATTGTTTTAAGAAGGCATTGAACAAGTAGAATGCCATATTCCAGAATAGAAAAACTGTATGATGATTTTGCTTGAAAACGTTGGATATGTTTGCAGTAGGTTGATACTCTCATTCCTAAAATTTGGTACAGAGAGATTATTTCAAGTTGGTTAATTGTTGAAAACAATTCTGAAGGTGGAAATCATGCAGAAGTGTGGAGTAGAAAGGATACAAGCCATTTATTCTAGCCTACAGATTAACTGATTTGGTTATGAAAGGTTTGTGGTGGCTCGCTACTAGGTCTATTTACTGCTTCTCATTGCAAGCTACCCACCATGTCAGTGTAGGCTCTGGGAATCCCGTTACTTCTACTTCCAAAGTTACCGGAGAACCTTCCATGACGGTTTTGTTAGACAGAAGCTGGGAGAAGTTAGGCGCCTGTCCAGTTAGGCTGGCCATGCTGTTCTTTTCTGAAGAACTTTTAATCTCTTCTCGGGTAACCATCTGCCTCTGACAGCTTCTGGTGGCGTCTGATTGGAACACGAAACCTGAGAATGCATCGGGCAAAGCATGCAGCCTGTCCTGGGGTTTAGTACAGTTATTCAAGGCATGCAATTTTTCTTGCATTTCTGCCATGCTTTCATGAAGTTCAAGGTGTTGTAAATGTGTTTTGCATGTTTCACTCATCATGCTGTCTACTGGTTTGGCTTTTATAGGGCAGGAAGCAGTGCTAGTTTCAGATATTCCTTGTGAGCTACAAGTCAAAGGAGATTCTGCTCTGACTTTTGGACCAGAATCTGATAAAGAGATAGAAAACTTTTGAAAATGATCTGATGGGCTTTCCATTCTATTATTTGTAGCATCAGCAAAAGCAAAATTTGTTAAGAGGTCAGGTGCTTGCATCAGTTTTACCGTTCTAGTGGTTTTCTGCAAGCTATAGGAACTGACATGCAGGCTATGAGAACTACAACAGAACTGCTCTTCTAGCTCTGTTTCAGAATGTAAGAGGTTGGATTCTGGTGTCTCAGAAAGCGGTGGCAAAGAGATATCATCGGGTGATATACACTCATATTCATCTCCAGAGGGTGCTTCTTCTGCCAGGAATTCAGTCTGTAAACCATCCTCTCTGGCTGAGGATGACAGCTCTGTATCCTGTGAAACAAGATCCTCACCAGCTGGACAGATAACTGAAATATCAGCCAATATATTTCTCTCCTCGAACTGGGAGGGGAAAGAAGAGAAAGGAGAGAAGAGAAAGGAAAACAAAGAGTTATCATTCAATACATCCCCTTGTCATGCAAAATCTAACAACAATATTCTAATTAGGCTTGATGTATTCTGAGAGGCAGAAAGAAATGGGGCAAAAAACAATCAGAAAATGTTGCAGCAGCTTATTGGAATTTAAAACTGCTAATAATTATAATATAATTATGTATAAGTATTTATTATAACACTAACAATAAAACAGAAAGTACCTTTCCATAAATAAAGGGCAACCTGTGTATTTCCTGTAGCTTCTGTTTATATGAGCATTTGCAAGGGAAAGGTGGTGGAGGAGGAGGAGTAGGTCGCCTAATTGCATTTAAAGGGGACACAGATATTTAGCAATGAAAATATATTAACAGCCAAGTTGCTGGACTGGTTAAATAATAAAGCTAGCACCTCTATAACATTTTCCAAGCATTTTATATTTCCTCCTCCTTCTTATTTTTTTATTTTTTACTTGCCAGCTGTTAAAAGATCCTCCCAAATATTAAAAGAAAAGCAATGTAAAAATTATGTTAACTTGGATCCAGGAAAAAAAAATCCCTCTCATCATGTTTCAAAGAGAATTGGGTGAGGCATAAGTGCATTAATTTTAATCACAAAGCATCAAAGTCATCTGCTTTGTTAATTACGTCTCTGCCTCTTGATTTTTGTGTGACTGTAATCACATATTCAGATTGATTTCATTTGTGCAAAGGCTCTCAGCAAAGTTGTGCATAATGTTTCCTTAAGCTACTCTCTCATTGCTGAGTTCTATACACAAATATGTAATCTACTAAGCAGTGTTTCTATCATCTATAAACTGCCCACTCAAATAAATTGGGTGGTACACTGAATTTCATTGCTTTCCAAAACAGGTCTCTTTAGCAGTATCCAGTACAAGAGTGTGATGGCATATTTGTTTTGGTTTTCTTTTTCCTCTACAAACAATCTAACAATTAGTGAAAACATTTTTAAAACGCCCAGAAATAATAGAATCTCATATGTACCTTGGTTCTTTAGACATGTTAGTTTTAATATAGATGCTTTCCCAAGTTATTACCTTTCTTATTTCAAAACAATGTGATTCATGCCAGACCTACAAAAAATGACTGGAAGCAGGTTAGGATTTTACTGTGTCTATTTTACTAAACAATTCAATTCAGATGTAAGACAAAGTTTATGTTTTTCTATAAAAATATTTCCCACAAGCATCGCCTGATGAACTCTGACCCCTGAAGAGATGGAAGAAGACTAACACTGGGGAAAAAGCAATGGAAAAGAATGACAGGTGAGCTGTGAGTGAGCAGCTGCCAGATAGGCTTTGGCAGCATGGCACCAAAAAGGCAGGAGGATCAATGTGCCATGAGAAGGCCTAGCACACTTTTAAGAGGGTTATATTTGAAGCAAATTAATACTGGGAAAGCAGCTTGCAGAAGTACAGACAAAATTAGAGATTGCTGGTCCGCTATTCGAGGCTCTAGTGAGATGAACCTGCCACTTCTTTAAGTGAAGTATGGAGTGATGAAAAGGGTAGAGGCATCATAGCTGCCACAATCCTCATATGATATTTGCTGTTTTGCATACCCTTGACTTCTCTCCTTGGCAGCTGAGACTCAGTCTGATGAGGACTGACAAAGCTGTGGCTTAGCAAAATAGAGCTATGGACACCTGCTGAAGAGATTCTCCTGAGGGACGCTCTTTGGAGCAGTCACAAAATTTGGAGTGAAATCTGGGCTCTGAGTCAATGCTGAAGCCCCCACTGACTTGGAATGGAGGTAAGAAAATTAATTAGGTTTAATTTTGGCTCATCAGCAGGTTACAGGGCATTTTGTATTGAACTGAAGGGAGTGATATTAGTTGAATTTCTACAAAGCATCACTGTTTAATATCTTGCAGTATTTTTCTATGTTAGCAGTTTACAAAATGGAATTTTTAGAACTCTAAATCTGTGTACCAATGGATCCTATCTATGGATCCTATCTTTCTAAGGACTTAAACCCACTCCAAATTATCAGACTATTTTACATAGGAAATGATTTACATTTTCATCCAGAATCCCAAGCCTCCAAAATATTCTTTAAGCTACTTCATTTCATAAAACATAGATCTGGCTTTGCTTTGCCTGTATTTCTAAGATTTCATTTATTCACTGATTATTTGGAAACTTTAATATTCTTTTATTGTATATACATAAATAAAAGATGTTTGTCTGTTTGGATTTTTATCATTCTAAATGCATACTCAGTCTTATGTTTTGTGAATTGTCCTCAACATGGATGCAACCCCTACTTTGAATTATTTATGATCTCTGATGCAGAGAATCTTGGCAACTGAAATCCAATTTAAGTGTTTTGAGATGAAGATAAAGATGATTATTTGATGGCAAGTTCTGTTATTTCTTCTATAGTGTTATACCAGTATTACAGCAAATTATATTTGATGTGATGTCCTACTGAACTACTGACAGCTGCAGTTGTGTTCCATCATTGTTTCTCTGTTTCCTGTTATTCACAGGATACAATTTGATTCAGTTTGTAAACTCAGGTTTTTGGTACTACTGTAAATGAGAATATAATCAAACCTTTTCTCAGGTTTTTGGTACTACTGTAAATGAGAATATAATCAAAACTTACCATTATAACAATAGTCCTCACTTTTGATACACAACAAATTAAAGAGTAGAACTCCCTTGAGAGCACACAATGATGCCCATCAATCTGATTAAATGTAAATTAATATGAAAAACACATACTTGTTTAGTGCCCGTAGGAGACAGAGTATTGCCTCTCTTCTCACCAATGCTTTCTGAATTTGCAAGCAATTCACCTGGTGCCATCTGAAAGAAAAAATGTTTTAAAATCCCACTTTTTTCCCGATTATGACTTTAATAATTTAGCAAGTAATCATCATTTGCACAATTATTTAGTTCAAATTCTGAGCCATGTTTCTCTCATAGAATATTACTTATAAACCAAAAATTTTCCTAACTTGTATCTAGGCATCAAAAGAAATCTAGGGCTCTGGGAATACTATCAGCAGTCTCCACTATTACTTCTTATATTCCCTTAAGTTTTATTTTTAAAAGAGAGAGTTCAAGAAGAAGTTCTCTTTTTCAAGAAGGAAGAATGGTCACAAGGAGGACCTCTACATTAAGAATACTGTGGCAATAGGACCAAAGGAAAATTGATAAAAGATTACAAAAGAAATAGTTATTAGAAAAGGATATATACAGGCATGTAAAAAATGCTAAAAAATAAAAATTCATAGAGGAGAATATGTGGATTGGATAGAAGGGAAAGGGGTAACTGGAAATAACCGAAAAAAAGTTGACCAAGACTACACTGGTAACCCCCGTCCAAATGGAGGCTTTAAGACTGAAAAACAAGAATCTTTCTAGCAATGCACAGAGCCTTTTAAGAAAGAGTTCTAGTTATTAAAAAAAAAAAATTATTTGAACTAACCTGCTGCTTTTGCTCCACTTCTTTAACAGTCTCACATGTTTCTTGACCATTTCTTTCTTCTTTTTTAACAGGAATCAACTCTTCAGAAAAGTCAACTTTCTGTCATGTGAAGAGAAAATTAAGTAAGTTTATATGCAATAAAAGGTAGGAATCGTTAGCTCTACACTGATTTATGCTCTGTACAATAGAGAAAACACCAAAGTGAAAATCTGTCATCAGCACAGGTATAAATTGCTTATGGCAAAAAAAATGCAGCAAAACCCAATTAATTCATTCTTGGACAAGCAATGACAGCATTTTTTGAAGCTGACAGGATCTTTTCTGAGGCAGGGAAACTATAGCAGACTATAATTCTTCAGTATGTAAGACTGAAGAATTCCAGCAGCTAATCAATAATCTGAGGAATATGAACCAACTTATACAGAGGGTCAGTAAGGGGGAATAAAGGATTAAGTAACACTGTCATATGAAAAAAAGAGAACTAACAACAGTTTCAGAAAAGATATCAGGATTGCAGGAAAACAGTTCTAGGGAGGAAAGAAACATTTGTGAGTGTCTATAATCAATTTTTTTTTAAAAGGGGAAGAATGTGGTCTAAGTATAAAACATAGAAACAGAAATCTGGACAACCATAGTGTATTTTATGAGGACTTGATAAATCCTTCAAAACGTGTCATGGAATCTTCCACAGATTTCAAAGAATGTAATAGTGACACAAGATAAAGAAAGCCAAAAGCTTTATAATTACAGTTTTGTGTCGTCCATATATTTAGCTGCCCAGCCAAAAGTTATAGTCTTAAACAAGTTTCTTATAAGAAAGTGCTGCATTGTTAATTTGCTATTCTAGCAATAAACAAGTGAAAAATTTCATGAGATCTTTTCAGTCTATTTTTTTTTCTTTTAGGAAGAAAAAGTAGTTTTAATTTTGTACTTGAAAAAAATCAGGTTTTTTTCAGGCATTGAGCAGCCATGTAAAATTAGGAGAGATTATGCAATACATTTCCCCTTAATTTGTCATGCCTTAAAAATAACAGGAAGTGAAACTCAATTTATAGTCTTGGCATTCCATACAGATGGCACAGACAGTCTGCTAAATTATTTATTCTTCATAAGATACAGACATTGACTGTTGATATATTCTGGAAATGTTCAGTAAGAATATTAGGCTTTAAATCTTTGAATACCAAATAATGTAAAAAAACCCTTTCAATTTAAAATAGTTGTGGAACTCTATTGTAAAACAAAATCAATAATTTTGTGGAAATTGGTCAAAATAAGGTAGTAAATTTAGTTTGAAATTCCACTTGACTTGAAAAGATCATACAACATTTCTGTAGAGAAGATGAAAGGTTCAAGCCCTCTTCTGACAGAACCTGGGACTACTGTTCTGCACACAATAGTGTTCATGAAATACACAAATGGGGAGGAGAATGGGCATTTATGTTGAGGTTTCTATATTGTCACAGCCCAAGACAAAGCCTTCTTCCCATTCACCTAATGACCTTTGGAATTCATTCATATTTTTGGCATCTCTTACTCCTTTAAAGTGTATAAATGGATACTTTGACTGTTTTTCAATTTTATAGTATAATTCCATCAAAGAAAAGTGAAGCAACATTCAGTACCAACAAAAGCAGGATATTTAAGCATCTTATTTTTTCCACCTTCACAGAAGAATTAACTTGCCAGCTGCTGCTGCATGAAGGAGATTTTTCAGATATTACTTTGAGAATGGAGGCGGATGGAGTAGACAGTCTTAATTATCTACCCCATCACCAGTCTTCCATAATTTCTCCTCAGTTAATGTTACATTAAATACATCTACAGCAGTTATCAGAACATGAAACTAAAAATGCTACTCTCATAAATATTTCTGTAAAAGCAAAGCTTTTCAAACTCAAATGACTTTGGCTTTAACACAATTTGTTTTTCAGGATGTCTTTTCCAAGAGGGAGCCAAGCGAGGTTGGTTGGCATTTTGTAGCTCTGCAGTTACCTATCTTACAATATCAAAGGAAGAAGTATGAAAAAAACCCGTATTTTCCTAGATACTCAAATAAAATTTGACATTTTCTCTTAAAGGTTTCTTGAAAGGAGTAACTGTTCTGAAAGAAGCAAAGAAAAAGAAGCTCAGAAGAAATATTTAGTGTCCAAACAAGTAGCATTTCATTGATTCATTACAGTCATTACATAAAATATCAGAAAACTGAACAACTAAGAAGTAATTCATGCTACCATAGATGATCCTCACTAAAAGCACTGATTCAGACCAAGATTTACCAAGCATGATAAATTGACACAGATGCAATACATTCTCCAGTTTAAAAAACCATACCTTTATCTCCTTAAGTTCTCTCAGAGACCTGCACAACCCATCAACGGAATTCATGATTTCTTCATACTTTAATACAGTTTTTTCTACATACTTCTTTCCTTCTTCAATCCCTACAAAGGCAAAACAGCATGAAAGTACAACAGAATGCCTCAAACAGACATGCAAAAGTCCGTGTAATTTGTTACCCCAAGGGACTACAATAAACGCATTTTTCTGTGTTTTGTTTTGCTGGAGGAATTCTGTCATTCACAGTAATGTGCTTTCCCAGCTCGTACTATCTTACTTGAGATAAGTCTTCATAGTTTCTGCAAGTCTTCTCTCTGGTTAGTAATACTGCTTTAAAAGATGCTGACCTCATAAAGTGTCCCCTGAACTCATTGCTACATTATACAAATAGGAAGCACTTAGATCCCTGTTATAAGAAATACAAAACAAAGGCAGGATGAAGAAACTTTTTCCCATGTAATGACTTAAAGGACACTCAGCAACTTCTTTCTCCTACTTTTCCTAATCAGCTGTTGTCAAAAATCTGTTCTGTCATTTCCTTTGCTGCAGATAGAAGTGTTTAAAATATTGAGAAGGCTTAAAAAGAAAGAGAAAAGAAAAAAAAAAAATCTGTGCTCTCTAAATATTCTTTCCACTAAATAACGAGGAATTTTAAAGCCCAGTTTGCTGAAATTTTTAAAATTTACTACATGAATTGATAGGCTACACAAAATCTCTGCACATTTGGATTATCACCTTATCTTTGGAAAAATTAACTTTAAAAAGCATATAAAAAATCACAGGTAGGGAAAAAAAGCAAAATACAAAATTTTTTGACTTTCAATTTTTTTGGTCAACAATGTTCCAAATCAACACAATTGCAAATACAGTATCTAAATAGCAGTCTACATTATTTGCTAATAAAAATTTGACAATAAAATCCTACCAGTTATTTACGGTCATAATGTAAAAAATTAATTCAGCACTGAGGTATATCATTATAATATCTTCTGGCTTCAAGGGCTTGCCTGTTATGAGAGAGCTTAAGCCATGAAATCTTAACTCAAAGCTCATGAATATTGCAAGGACATTTTGATTTCAAGGTGAACTCAGGCTGTATCCGGAAACCAACTAAATACCAGACTGAAAGTGTACTTTCATATCTTTACTTTTTGTAAATATTTGTTCTGAAATCCTTCACCTCTTCCAATCAATACTTTAAAAAATTTCTTTTTTTTTTTTTAATTCATCTATTTTCATCTTAAATTGACAAATCTAGGAGTCTGCTTAATTCCACCCCAAGTTACTGCATTTTGTCCCTACAATACATTACCAGATATCTCCTTACCATATAACCGTCTAGCAAGGTCCATAATCTGCTGAATTTTTTCTTCTTGTTCAGGCACTGCAGGTTCAATAAACTTATTGAATTGCTTGTAGAGAGTCTCTATTGCTTCTCTTGTTTTGCATTCTGCAGAGTAGTTGCCAACTCTAATCACTGTTGCACTCACATCTTCAAACCAGAATTGACACTGAGGGATAACAAAACTGCATTATAATGAATTACTATGAATGAATCTGCAGTTCAAGCTGTTGAAGAATAGACTGGATTATTCTTAGACTTCCCTTAATCAGTGGCATACAGTCCCTTAATCAGTGGCATACGGTGACTTAAATTTAACCTAAAAAAAAATTGTTCATTACTAATAATGCTTCAAGCATAAATTTTCATTAAGTACTATGCCCACACTCATCTTACAGGCATGGTGAGGTTATTATTTAATTGTTCTGAAAAAACATGTTTTATTTCTGATCTCCTTCCACCTTGTATATCAATTGGCTAATTTCAAGAACTTCCTGTTATGGCCTCAGTTTTAGCTGTGTAAGGGCAGAAGGGTTCTTTAAATTTAGCATTCAAGCAGATAGGGTTTTTGGTCTCAGCAAGCATTAAACTCACCAGAAATCTTTCTACTGACAAGAATGGGCTTTAGAACATACCCATAATAAACATCTTTGGTTAACAATACTCAGAACAGAACACAATCTGGTGTTCACTCAGAATCACCAGTATTGCATCATTACAGAAAGTGACAAAAAAAAAAATCACCATTTCTAGGCACTGTTGAAATCAGCATTTAGGACTGTGTCTATTTGCTGAAAGAAAAGTTTTGAGTAAAAGGTTATACTTTACACTCAGTTAAAAAAAATTTTAAAAAAAGGCAGTCTTGAATTTTAGCTTTAGGAAATAATTTATTTCTCTTGAGTAAGTGGAGAATTTGAAAATTTAAATATTCAACAAATATTAACAAATTCTTTGGCTAATGGTATATGTAAGAACACACTGATGAGGTCACTGGACACTGAACACATCTCTTAAACAAAACTTTAGTGTTGCAATTTTATCTGTCCTTGTCCTGGATAATTATTACAGCCACAGTGGGGATGTCAGGTTTACTAGTACCTCTTTCATCATCTGCTGCAGATGCTCCATGAGATCCAGATTTTGCTTGTAATCTTCCACAACCGTACTAAAATCATTCAGCTGTTTTTGTAAGTCACTGATTGCGCCCAAGAGAACTTGAACTTTAGCCTTAGGTTCATTTGCAAAAGGATCAATGACTTTCTTCTCTAAATTATCCATCTTCTTTTTAAGAATCTGTTTAAAAAACACATAGCAATGTTAAATACCAACAAAATGTTTCTGTTTTTAGAAATTTGATATAAAAAAGCAGGGGAAAACCATACAAACATACTTCTTGTCCTATGTTTTAAAAACTACAAGCTGCTTTTTCAAAAATCAAAGGAACTTGGAGGGCCTTTGCAAAGCTGATTAAAATTATATAAATTGATAGAAATTATATAAATGACTTATGCAATTGATAAAAATTATATAAATTATATTTATTAAGGGTATAATTGAGCTAGCTTTTTTCAGCTTAAAAATAAACAAATATCTGCAGTAATAAGACATGGTCGTGCACAACCTGCAACTAAAAAGGCCATTGAAGGAAAAGTTTCTGGTGAATGCAAAAAGTGGGTGAGGCTATCAGGGCCCTAAGGTGCAAAGGATCATGATCAACTCCAGGCAATGAATATAGCCAAAGGCTCTGAGGAAAAAAGTTCATCTTTTACATGATGAAATCAGAAAGACAAGAAAGTAGCTTGATGCAAGACATGATAATTTTGGGTTCCTTTAAGGAGAAGAAAGGCTAGGACACACAATAGATGCAAGAAGAATAAAAGATTAAACAGAAAAATAATGGTGATTAAAGGAGTGAAGTCAAGAATTCTCATCATTTCACAGAAGTAAATGGCAGAATAACAGGAATAGAATAGTGAAAAATGTCTCAGTCAATGACAGACAGGGAGGATATAATGAGAAAGGTAAGAGGGAAGTGCACAATAAATTTTGTGATGCCCTAATTTCCCGTGATGTGTTTGGCATAGGCCAAGTAATTGAACTGGTGAAGCCTTTACTAAGCCTGGATTTTCTGTTACCTGTAGCTTCTCTGCATATGTATCAACTTGCTGAATCTGTACTTTAAGTACTTTCATATTTCGAGCTTTTTCCGTTTTCTTCATATAGTTAAATTTCAAATTGTTGAATTTCTTTTTGAGATCCTTAAATGACTCTCTGAGCTGCAACAGTGTAAACATATTTGTTAGTTAAAAGTCAGCACCCATCAATTAAAGTTTTTCAAGAGCTGTTTAATGGACAACTTAAACACTGAAAATTTAAAGCAGAAGTTAGTAATACTATGCCATCTCAAAGCATCCATAAGTTGTCAGAATTTCTTTACAGTAATGGAAACTCATAATCTTGCTAAATCAGTGGTTTTGCATTCTGAATGAAAAGTGTTTCCAGAATAACTGAGGCAAAAATGTATTGGAACAAGGAATGAGACTATTGCTCAGACAATCTATGAAAAAATCCTGGTCCAGGAGCTTCCACTGCTTTTAATTAAAAGTAGATGCCCTTCATTTACTTTAGTTCATTTAGTAGAAATGGTAGCCAAGTAAGTGTCCCATTTCTGATCCCTTTTTCAAAAGTCCTGCTTCTGAAAAGAAGTTATACGTGGGCTTAATTTTATACACTGTGCAAATCCAAACATCTTAGTACAATTACAGCATACAAAGAGAAGCACATCTCTTTGCAGGATCAAGATGAAGGCTGTAGGACCAGCTGACTTTCAAACAACTGTGCTCTGAGTATGGCAGCAGGGAGATCCTGCCTAACAGATACAGAAAGCCTCACCCAGCTACTGCTAGATGTACTGGGTGAGGATACTTCTGCCAGTCAGCACTGACTTCTGCAACAAGCTCAACACCAAGGAAAATTATTCTTATAATAATATAAATTAAAATGAACTAGTAGGTCCAATTATGAAGTGTCCATGCCTTTCAAGACTTTTCAGATGAACTCATACCAGCTACATACTATTAAATCTAGTTATATTAAATTTATTCTAAACCTCTTTTTTTATTAGATGGAATATAGCTACACTTTCTTTAATCTACAGAAAAAATTGAAGTACCAGAATGATAGGAACTACACTGATGAAGCTCTAGGAAGCTGCAATTTCATTTACACACATAGGGATCAAGTGAATTGCCAATTTACCAGAAAAAGTTTGATACGTATCAAAAAGAAGAGCCATCTATGATGAACAGAATTTTAAGCTCAGTGTTTATTTACCATGGAAACTAACTGTAATATAGGGTTGTTTTATTCTTTATCTTTTGTTTGAGTGACAATTATGTTTCCTTTAATATTGTCTTACAAGTAGGCCTTTAATAAACCATGTTATTTTTTCATTAAAAACTTTATATAAATAAGTATATCAAAACTGTTTAGATAAACCATTTTTAAAGGCCTATGAAATTTTAAGCATAGTTTTCCTAATACTTTTTCTCTGCAAGCTATGCAACTTGCAATTTTATTTACAGTTTTAAAAACTCCTTTCAGCTATTACTGTTACATTTAAATTTCTTCAAGCAAGAGATTCAAGAATCAGACGATTATAAAAGCTGCTTTAAATCAGTGATATTTTAATTACCTTGCAAGTCCCTGATCAAATTTTCAAAATATATGTAATTAATTAATAAATTTTGAAATAAAAGAATATTAAAATTACCAAAATATTGATTTTAAGAATTTCAGGTCTTATAGGTAGATAATATTTTGCTTTCAGGATAATGTATAATAATAATAATAAATAAATTATGTTAAAGTATGTTTATTTGAAGCCATTGATATGAAGAAATGCAGAAATTCTATTGCTTTATGATCTGTTACTCCAGACACACAAATGAAATTAGTGTTAACAAGTTCAGGTCATATTCACAATTGAATGTCTAAATATGTATTTGAGGCTTTTTTAATATTAAAAAATCATACAGACTTCACCCTGCACCCTCTCCTCCTTCATGCCAAAGAATCCAGGGAGTAATGAAGGATTATTTTGCAGCCACTGTTATTGGAACAGCTAACAATCATTATTATTATTATTATATACTAATGTTAATCCATCAAGGGATATATTTTTCATTTTCATTTCATCTAGTGGGATGTTGCCACATTATTTCAGCAGTGAATAAACAGATGGTGCTCACTCAGTGTAATGGAAAGGAAGGGAATTCTATCACTGGCCCTGTGATCACCAATTAGTTTAAGCTCTTTATCCCGCCTAAGTATGCAGAAGAATAAAGTCTATCTAAAAGCCCTCTGTTAACCTAATCACTTCTGCAGAACAATACTTTTTTATTCAGAAAACAAGAGTCTTATTTGCTGCTTCAAGTTTGTGGGAAAGAAAAGATGAACAAGAGTTTATTTTAGTTTGTTTCACTGGGTTGTGCACATATAGAATAGCAGTGATAATTTATAAGGCCAGAGACTCTCCTCATAGCAGTATATGAAATTAGATCTCCTTGTTTCAAATATGTTGGCTTGTGTGTCAAAGGTCTGCAGCTGCTGTCACTCTTCTCTTTTAGCCTCAGTGGAAAAACCAGATTCAGCTCTGACTTGTGCATCCGACTGCATTTGCACTGCTCCTGTTATCATCAGCCATTGTACCAAGGGCAGCATGGGGCTTCCAATTTTTAGAAATCCAAACATGTCTCAGGTTTTGCAAGATTAAATGAGAAATACTGGAGGGGCTATGCATCCAAATATGCTTCAGTGACTGCAGCCCACTGCTTTAATGGAACTTTGTAACTTTGACTATTGTGTCATAGTCTTTAGTCAAGCAGCTGTTCCTAACTATAGTTGCCCTGTCATGGGTGGAGAATGGTAGTGGAGGAGAGGGGTTTAAGTACCAGTTGTCTCAATTTATCACAGGACCACAAAATAAATGGAAAAATCAAGTTATAAAATGTTTTAAACATTTTTGTTAACAATGCCATTCCAGTAAACGCTTTGATTGCTGTCTGAGCCACTCTAGAAGAAATTTCAATGTTAATCCCTCTCCTTTCCCTTTCTATTCATGTACAAAACTTTTTGTAGCATCAATAATCAAAACACCCCAAGAAGCAGGTTGCTGAAAACAGATTTTCAGTCACAAAGATTAAAAAACAGTAAAACAAAAAGGGGGGGAAAAAATCTGCTCAAGTCATTAATGACTACTTGATTCCTGGGGCAACAATCAGAATAAATTACAAGGTGAGAAATGAAGCTACATATCAGTTCCTACTGACCTGTGAATAAAGATAGCTCATTACCATTTATGGTTAAAACCATATTTCCACTCATATCTTTCCATAAGTATGCAAATAATGATATGGTGAAGAAGAAATGAGATGACTTGGAAGAGCTGTGAACCTGCATCAGGGTCTGTTCCTCTTTGGTTGACAAGTTTTACGTGGACATGCATAAATGTTATTTTTAAACTGATCACCTAAAGAGAAGGCTTTTTCATTGCAAAAGCTACCATGAGGGATGAACAGTGTCACTCAGAATCAGAACAGACGCAGTGCAGCATTCCTATATCCACTGTATCAGTGTACCTGAGGCTGAGCTCCCAAGTGACTGCAGTGCAACACAGTGGAGGTGCTGCTCTTCAGAGGCTGCTGCCCAAACTACCATGTGAAAAAAGAGGCCCCAGCTGGCAAATACAGATCCCAAAGATGAGCTTTCCTCATCCTTCTCAAAGATGTTGAGGATATATACACTTAGTTTTGTTTTTTCAAATTCTCTTTAAATTAGAGAAGGCATAGAAAAGGCATGCATTTTACTCTTGTCTCCTCCAAGGCTGTTTAAAACTCATGCTATATATTCTTGTCTACAAATTTCAGTATTTGTTTCCTTGTTTCTTATAGAAGCACCAATACCTTACAAACACAGGGAACTTGCTGCGTCTGCTAAGGATCTCTTCAAACACCACTTAGTCCTAAGTCCTAATTCACAGGCTGTATTTACACACTTAAATTAATCACATCAAACATAAATTAGTGTAGATATTTACAGCAGAATCCCAAATATTTTCAGTCAGCTTTAAAGTTTGCTCTGTAAACTGGTAAATCGCTGCTAAATTATCTGGTTGGCTGTTTACTATGTGACAGCCATGAACACCTGCTGCTTGCTGCTGGCACATGAAATATTTGTTTGCTTAGACACAGTAGATAGTAAATAAATTGTTCGTTTAGACAAGTCTAGCAATATTCATACTAGCATACTAGCAATTTTCAATTCCTGATGAAAAAAAAATGACAGAATTTAAAATACTGAAGGTAATACTCATAAATAATATTCTTGAAGTAGCCAGGTGTCTGATTTCTTGATCCCTAAATAGAATTAGTTAGAAATACTTAATGAAAATAAAAAAAAAGAAGAAAATGACAGTGTCTTAATGCATATACAGGCATATTACCCAAATATCTGTTTAGGAAATACCTTCATCTTCTATAATACAAAGGGAACCTAAAGAAAAAGGTATCCACATGCCAAATTAGTATATTTCAGTTAGTTTATGCACAAGATTTAATTAGATTTGGGGATAACAGATTTTAACTTAACCAATAAGAATATGTAACCTTCAGTGTCCTGTATTTTTATTACATATGCTTCATGCTACAGGGAACATGAATGTGAAAATCCTTCCAGCTCACAATTCCTCTTCTGTACTTCATGGATGCAAGGAAGTACAAAATGAGTACAATCTCATCAAGTATAGAGGCCATCAGCCTCTTATCTTAATGTATCAGTCTGTATTTTTTCCTAAATTAATTTTTTAGGGACATTTAATGAATGTAGCTTTCCAATTTGCGAATTCATTTGTAATTGGCCTACCAAGATGTAATGTTGATAGTCATATTACCTGAGTAATTATTCCTAACCTAAATTCCATAATACTAATTCTAATCTCTTGGGCCAATGAACATTTCCTTTCCTCCTAGCAGTTTTTCAAGTGTATCTTTTGTTTCTGAAAAAATGTTAGTACTAGATTATTCTGAACTTTTCATTGAAACACTGGAAGTTCTTCCCAATGACCTGACAACCGCAATATGTACAAATTCTACTTTTGTTTGAAATTTTAGCTACACAGGAAAAAGTTATAAAGACTTGTGTTTCAGATGAAGCTGGCTGAGCTGAAAGCTAAAGAAAATGTAGCTGCTCTATTTCCAGTCCTCTTGGTGCAGTGAAAGCATTTTACTGCCAGCCCAACAGCTTGATAGAATCCTGAACAGCAGAGCCATGAACCACAGATTACTGTTGCTGCTGTGTAGATCCAGAGTTGCTGCTAAAATGAAAGTGTCTTTTTCTATATACATATGAAGCTTTTAGGGGAATGGTAAACAGTAATATTATAGAACACAACAGCTCTTTTAACAGTCACTCAATGAGTTGGGATTCATCTCATTTACCTCATTTATATCCTCTTGAGTGGTGCAGTGTTGAAAATACTGTGACAGTTCTTCCTCATACTTTTCAGCTCTGGAGCTCCAGTTTATGCTATCACACTCAAATCTAGCAAGTTCTTGCTTCAGATTCTTTACAGAAACATTCAAGAAATTCTAATGAGGAAAGAGACAAACAAATTTATCAGTCTCAGGAAATGTATTGATTTAACCAATCTAAAATGAAAATCATTGAGGCAGAACATGCACGGCCAGCCACAATGGCTAGAGTAAACTATTGAACCTCCACTGCAAGGAGAGCAAGGACATAGCAGTTTCAGTCACTGGTAGTCTGGGTAGTAGTTTTGGGTCAAAGTTAAATATTGTGTCTTCTCTGAGCGAAGAGGGAGTGACCCCCTCCAGTCCTTTGCCAGCTAAAGAATAGCTCCTTTCTGTCATCCATCAGTTTATGGTGTCTGAAGAGCTGATGGCCAATATAAATGATCTAGCCAAATCATAAGGAAAGTATTGCTTTCTTAGTAAGTGACTGAATACAGGGAAATGAAAACTCTTCCCTGAATTCCTTTCCAAAATGATATCCACTCGGTCATGCAAATCAGTCTTGAATCCATTGATAACTACATTTGTTATCAATGTTGCTACATTTTCTCTTTTGCTCTTATATTATCCTTTCTTTACAGGAGAATAAATCTACAAAGCAACCTTTTCAAAATAGCAGGATTGTAATATAGAGATTCAAGAAATTGCCATCAGGGCCTTGAACTTCACAAAACATACTAAAGTAAATTATGGCTTGTGTTTTTTTTTCAAATAATGATATTTTAAGATTAACTTCCCTAAGGCGCTCTCTGTATTTTTCTCAGAGTAGTAATACATATTTGCATATCTAAAATTTAGCCAGATGAGTTCAATAATCTTTCATATTTATCCTTGATTTCATAAATCATTCTGCTTATACTCACAGGCTGCTGTACTGCAGACAAGATATCCACTCCCTGAGTAATAAGTAGAGTATATAGCTGTCTAATATGTGCATGTTTCTCCTGAGAATTCACAAGGTAGGCTTTAGCCTGGTGCACATTTTCAGGGTCCCCATATATTTCAGGAATATCCAGTTCTCCTAATTTTGACAGACATTCCAGCTGAAATATACAAAAAACAAAAATCAGTGTCTGTTTAAAATAAGTTAAATTTTTTTCCTTACCCTTGAGTTTAACTAATTAAAATTGGTTTCAGGTCTGAGTTTTCAATTCAACCAATTCATCCAGTTTTAGATCCAAGATTTTAATTCTGATCACCAGGCTGATTTATCTTATTTCTCTGGTGAAAATAAAGAAAAGTAACAGGAACCAAAACCAAAGAGAGTTTAACTACAATGGGAAGAATGTATGTTTTAAAATGTTATACTCACTTCTTTTTTAATGTGATGGAATTTGACTGTCTTGCTGAAAATTTCATCGTATTCTATCATTGCATCCTTTACTGCTTGGTGGAAATGAATAAGCTCACTTATTCTCTCAGAATTCTCTTTCACAGGAAATCCTTTCTGGCTTGGTAATTCCAATAATTTGATCAGGTACTCAAGCTCAGCATTCAGTTGCTAACAAAAATCAGAGAAGTTAATGTGCACAAACACTGCAATTTTTCCTTTACATTTGATGAAATAACCACCTAACAGTGGTAAATTGCCTTGGGGAGAAGTCAATGCCCTGCCCTTTAAAACACTACATTCGGTACTTTTTGGTAGGTACAAATCTCAGCTATCACCCAGCCTCGCATGAAAACGAGTCAAACATAATTAAAGGGTAATGGCAGAGTTAATTGCTCAAACCCAGAGACAGTATTCACACAGGAGGTAGAAAGGCCATATGATGTACCTCAGCCTCTGATCTGCTTTAAATTCAAAAGGCTGGAGCTGATGCTCTCCTCGTACTTCACCACCCCAGTGCTTGTGTGTCCCTTGAATACACAACTAACACAGCACAAGACATTCTCTGAACACTGAAGGCAAAATCTCTTTGCCCCTACATTATGAGCACACACAAACACTTCCTCCTGGAAAACCATTGTAAAACATAAAACACTTCAACCCCAGACAGAGTGTCTGGCATCAATGAGGATATGGATCTACATGGGACCAAAAAGAGATTTTGATGTACTCTTCACTCCACTAGCTTGATTTCTCACCTCATAGTGTGGTTTCATTTGGTTCAGCTTTTTCTGTAGTTCCAAAACAATTAAAAGGTCGCTTCCAAGGTCAACTGGTACTGCAAGCTGGAGGGCCTCTTGAAGAATCACTAATCCACGGGTAGTCTAAAAGAGAATCAAAAAGCTGAGCACTTCTCACTGCAATAAATTTTTAAAAACCCCAAAATTTAAAGTCAAAGCTAAATTTGTAACAAAACCTTCCTCAAACCAGGCACCCAAATGCTATCAGTAAAGCCTCTGTGTTGCAAACCTTCTGAGTGACAAGGGTGATAAGATGTCTTTAGGACAGCATGAAAAAGCGACTCGGACGCCAGGACTGCAGGAGCACAGACACAGGATTTCTGTGATAACAGATGTGCTGGTGTACTGCTGAGTTGCACTACAGATTCAGCAGCTACAAGCCTAAGTGGTGTTTCTGGTTCTGCTACCAGCCCAGCTAGTGTTTCTTTTAAGGAACACTGCACATCCTGTGCCAAGAAGGTTTCAATCCTCTTTCAGCATGAACCTGGTTGGACTTCAGTTTAGTAACAGTTAGGACACAGTTTGGTTTAGCAGCTCTTCAGTCTCAAAAAAATGGTGCTTTTAAAAAGAATTTAAAAATCACTGCTGCTAAAGCATTGATTAAACTCCATTAAAACTTAGAATTGGAAATGGAGACTTAGACTTCAATGGATTTGAGGAAGGGAAAAAAAATCAAAAACATTTAATGGTTCCTGCTGACTGACTGACATAACAGAGAACAGACTGTGAACAAGAATAATTTCTTACTGATCATCACTCTTTACTAAATAATACCTATAATAGTTGATGAGAGAGCCACAGACAAGCTAATAACAATCTAGAAACATTTGCCACAGTTGCTTTCTTGATAGCTATTTTACTTACGATTTTTAGTTGTTCTTTAAATATCTGGCATTGTTGCTTGATGGGTTTTATTTGAGTAATTTTAAAATTCCAGATTGCCCAAAGATCAGTCAGCTCCTTCCTTTCTTTATTCAGGTTAATAATGATATCTTCTGTTACTTTTATTGATTTTTCTACTTCTAATATTAACCTCTCATTTACCTGGCAAATAAACAAATACATTTTTTCCACACATATTTTTATACCATACAATTGAAACCTCATAATTTTAAATAAAGCTTAATAAAACCTCAACTATCCTAGTGTAACTTTAAAAAAATGTATACCCTTAAATACACTTTTCCTTTAATATTGTCTAGAAATAGGCACAGATTTACAGAATTTTTAAAGTGACAACGTATATAAAGCTGAAGTTTAAAGCATAGAACAGGTCAGTAATGACTGAATTATTGCCATCTGATGTCTGTTTCACACTCAGACAGAATAAATGAATTTCTGACTAAACACAACTACCCAAAACGACCTTTTGGAGAATAAATAGCAACTAGAAAACAAAGTAGGTGAAGAAAAGACCACCCCTTTGTGTTGATAAACAAAGCAGCACTGAAGCACAGGAGGGTTAAATTGTTTAGTATTTGAATATTTGATATTTTTACCTCTTTTCAGTAGAACCTCTATGAGAAATATCAGAAAACTGGGTAATGCCATTTTCCCAGAAGTTGTTTTTTGTAAATTACTAGTATGACCCATATCTTCCAGATATTTAAAAGCTACAATCTGGTAATATCGTAGGAACAGAGTAGTAGAAAATATGTGACAACACATATCCAGGTGTTTAGGGAGGTAATGTCTGAAGATGTGAGAAGGTTTTAAGTGACTTTGCCATTACTGTGACTGTCTTACCTTTGCTTGGCAGCACCGAGCAGGGACACACCCTGCAGCCACACTAACAGCCTGAGCACCTTCCCTCCCTCAGCTGGCTTTTCCAATTCACCTGTATCCTGCTGTAGTTTACCAACATCACCTCCCCTTCACAGCTTAATGTCTAACTGCTCCCTACTGTGTCCTATAAAAGCAGAAAGAACAGCTGGGTATTCAGGCTGACCTCATTAATTTGGATTACTTGAGGAGGTGTAGCTTAGGGAATGATTGCACAGCTCCAACAATCGCCTCATGAAGTGCTGTTGGAAAATTTAACAGGGATACCTAGGCAGTGTAGCTGTTGGACAGAATGTAAAGACACTGGGAAAGACTGTTTGCAAGGAAGTAGCTCCAACATCCATTTCTTTACAAGAATCCATGCACTCAGTCAGTAAAGACTCCCTGCCTCTTAGTGGAAGTAAAATGAACTTAATATTGTGCTTGAGTATATGCTGTTTACCAACATGAAACAAATAGATAGGAGCATGTATTACATTTTTATGCATGGACTGGGTCAGTAAGAGCTCTGTCATTGCTAACCACAAAACTTTTAATTTTACCATAAGCACTCAAATACCTTCTTCTTCTGAAAGTATATATCAGCAGTATATATTAGCCCCTTTAAAACTTGGTACACAATCCATTAGGCATAGAACGAGGATGGGATACATGATAGGCAAGTCAAGTATAAAATATTCAAAATGGTTTATCAGATCACACTCACATACTCACCACATGTACTAAATTAAGAAAACAGCAACCCATATTTTCGGTGGAAAAAGTCTTCTTTATAGTATTTTGCCACTGAATATTAGCTGACTCTATTTGAATTTTACTTTCAGTCTCTCTGCTTGTTGGTAGGGGTTTTGAATTATAGAATTCCTTCAGATTTTTAATATCATCATTCACCTATAGAAAGATGTTAAATTAATAACAAAAAACAAACCAAAACTTGAGGTGCTATAATCAGAAGTTACAGAGATATGATAAATTTGAATAGTCCCTTCTGAATCTTCTCTTAATTTTAAGATCTATGAGTCCCTAAAGTATTTACAAACACCAAATAAAAAAGTAGTTTTAAATAACTTGCCAACCAGTAGATGGCAAACAGACAGATGGCAGCAATTAGCTCAATTTCTATCACATATTCTTACATGGATTTTATTTACCAGTATATCAATGCACTGATTTTCACTGATCTGCTTAATATGAAGTAACTGAAGTTAGCAATAATCAGAAGGAGATGTAATACAATATTTTTTGTAGTTTATCATCCCATAAATAAATCCTATGGCTAATTTTATCTGACAGGTTCCATTCCATCCTTAATTTCTTTCTAAATATTAAAGAACAGCTACCATATTGGAGAATCTTAAAATGGAATCCAAATCAAAATGAAAATTAACTGTCCTGGACACCATTAGCACAGCTAACAAAATTATTTTGGTATTGAATTGATTATGATTTGAGCTAGAGCTGGTTTTTATTTCATTTTTTAATACAATCATAAGAATTATCATGTCAGTGGAAGTAGTGTAAGACAGCAACAAAGATCCCTATGAGCACATCAGGACATTTTCAAAAGTTATACGAAGCAAATCAGGAAATTTGATATTCAGAATACCTATATGGAAGCATTTTTATCATGTATATAATGAGAGTGCACATATGCAGAGGAGGAAAATCTAAATCAATTACAATCCTTCCTACAATGGATGGAAATTTTTCAATTGTAAGATTTTTACAGTCTAGTCAGAGAATAAATAAGTATTCCATACCTCTACAGCTGACTGTAAAAAGGCCACATAAGTTTCTAGAATTTCTAGCTTTGAACTAATATTTTTTTCAATTTTTTTCAGCTCTTTATTCAGAAAGTCAGCTCTGCTAGAAAAAGCCGCCACCTGCTCAGGTTCCAACTCTTCCATATTTTTGATGATTCCCTCAGCTGCTTTCAGTTCACATGAAGTTTCCTTTGAAGGTAAAAACATAGAAAAAAATGTATAATGACTGGAAAGGACTTGTAAATATTGATATTACATTGTTAATTTTCATTAGGATTGCTTTTTTATGTATAATTTAATTACTTGTTTGAAGAAGAGCTCAAAATGGAAACTAAATCACAGAAATATCCATTTCTTTCCTAAAATGATAGGTGTAGTTATTGAAATAGCTATTTTGAAATCTAGGATATTACAGTTTCCAGAAGGAATAGTTAGAAGCGGTGTATAGTTATAAGAGTGTATTCATATATATATATCTGTCAGGGCAAAGTATACACTGCAGCAAACAAAAGTAACACCTTGACATGCAAAATTTGGCAGAAAAGACACTTAAAACTATTATAAAGTCTTGAGGAACAAAAATATGCTCTTGCTTATCTGCTGAGGTTTTAATATTTTTACAATGTGCTCTCCAGAATTGTTTTAAAGTGAATTTTATTTCCACAGGTACCGTACAGATCCATCCCTTGGACCCCGTAAGCTGTTGCCTGCTGCAAAAAAGAGCTCTGCAGGAGAAATGGAATTTTAAGTACTGAAAATACATAGGATACTCCTAAAATACACACTGCCATGTTGTTCAGCTTAGGCTGAAATATGCACCTATGCCGAGGCTATGGAAGGGATTCAAGTGGTTTTAACCCCCATCCAGATAGTGCAGGGCTGCTATGGGAGTGGGAAAGGCCCTGGATGTGACTTAAAAATTGCCTCACGTGTGACAGAGCTGAGTGCTGCAGGGCTCTCACCAAATGGCTGCACTCCCAATACGACCATTGGAGCTCTTTACAGCCCCCTTCACAGCCTCTCTAAATGGAAACTACTTGTTTCTTTTTGCCAGTTCATCCCTTATCTTTGGCACAATGAACCACAAGAAGGTTTTTCTCTGACTCTGGCTGTCTAGACAATTATTAAACCTGGTGCCTCATGTAGGAGTAGCAATCCACATTTGAAGAGTCTTTCTATTGAGAGTTGGTACGAGGATCCTGCAAATCACACAGTGAGATAGAGACAGTGAAGAAAAACAGTGATTTGATGACTGTAACGTTATCTTTTTGTTCATTAACTATAGTTTTAAAACAAACCATAGACCTATTTCCTTTACAAGAAACTCTCAGCCTCTCACCTTATTTAGAATTACATACAGGAAGCATTTGTTTCTGAAAGCACTTAACATTATTGAAAGTTTTTTTTTACCTTTGTTTGTTTAGCCAGTTCAAGGTGCTTGTTCAAAACTCTTTCTGACTCACACAAATACGAGCCAATCTCCATTCCAACTGCGAGCATCGGGGCGAGCTTTTTAATTGATTGCGACACCTTTATTTGAAAGTATTATTCACATGGTTAATTTATATAAGTAGACTTCAAAAACCAGCATAAAATATCACTTTATATAGAAAAAAAATGAGGTAACACTTTTCTGTTGGTGCGTAGATTATGTTTCTAGGCATAACGTCGTGGTTTAAACCCAAATGACAACTGTGCCACACAGTTGCTCACACATACTCCTCAACCCCAAATGGTGGGATGGAGAGAAGAAATTAAGAAAATGTGGAAATTTAATGTCATGTATACTCAGAGAAAGATGGGAATTACAATATAAAAGAAGACAACTCTGCTATTTCTTCGACAGGCATGATCAAAAACCCTTCTTGTTTGCTCTCATTTTACTGACAGTGCTTTCCTTTACCCTAAATATCTGAGACTTGTGATTTCAATATGGCACAACTGCATTTTAATCTTGCTATTATAGCCCTGGCAGAAATACTTTGATTCTGTTCCAGGATTTTTCCAGAAAGTGCATTTAAAGCTTCTCTGACAGGGCAAGAGACCTATTTTTGTGCAGGTACATATACAGAATTCCCTTCCACTGTCACTAAGATATTATGTATGCACTATAATAACAAAACACATTATGAAGAGGACAGGAAGATGACACCAGACACAACACACTTGGTTATTATTAGACATGTGAATTTACATTTAACATTTTTCTTAAGAACTGGCAGCTTATTGAGGTTCCAACTTTATTATATGAGGCTGAAGCACAATTGAATTTGGCACCAGATTCCTTGGGATACTTTGCTTTAGAGAGTGGGTATTAAAAGTGAATTGCTTGGTAGCAATATAGCAATAAGCACTCTTCACTGCAATGACACAATATTCTCTAATGCAAGGCTGGGAACAAAGTGATTAGAATACGGCACACTGAAACCTTATGTTCAAATTAAGGTTTATATTTTAAGTAAAAATTACCTTCATAATTTAACTTGTAAGTGAAGATTCACAACATGATAGTGACATCATTTCTACACACATAAATGGTCTGGAAGAGGGCCAATTTGCAGCAAATTAAATTCACATTTGATCGATAATGGTTCATTATAATCATTATGCAAATACAAAATATCAGATTGCAGACTTAATAATTCAGTCATTAAATTTGATTTACTTTTCTCATCTATGCTCTTGGTTTCCTTCATATGAACCTTGCTAAAAGACTATATTTTTTTAATTTGTATTTACACATGGAAACTTATTTAGGAGCTATTTGTCCATTCCATTTTTGACAAGTAATTTAAAAGGTCTGTAGTACTATATGACATTCAACCATTTAAAGAAGGCTGTCATGTCCTTGATGCATCAATACCCTAATTAACAAAAGGAATTTTTATAGTGAATAGAATCTAGTCTCCTTCAGATTTACTGAAAAATTGCTGTGGTTCAATCACCATGCTTATTAAACCTCAATTTTTGCCACACTTTCATTTTTATCTTCAGCCGCATAAAACAAAAGACAGAAGCAGTATATGAAACCTGCTTACGGGTGACAGGACTGATTGCTCGCTTCTTTTCCAAAAGAACAAATTATAATTGTTCATTATCCAAGCAAATCCATGCTTAATTGAACATCACTGGTAAAATGTTCTTGTGGAAATGGCTCATTTTTTTCAGAACAGCTTTTGGTTCCTTTGTGTTGATAAGAGCATTCAGCATTTTAAGTACAACTGTGCTCTCTCTAAAAAACTTCTTATTATTTGATTCAACTTCAATATTCACTATAGTTAAATTACGGAAATACAATGGACTATTCATGAATGCCCTAAGAAGACGTGCTACAATGATGATAATAACCATCACAAAGATGATCAGAATGCTGGAGCACCTCTCCTATGGTGACAGCCTGAGAGACTGCAGTTGTTCAGCCTGGAGAGCAGGAGACTTTGGGAAGACTTTATAGGAAACACTTGCAGTACCTAAAGGGGCCTATAAGAAAGCTCAAGGGTGACTTGGAGGGACAGAACAAGGGATAATGGCTTCAAACTTAAACAAGGCAAGTCTAGATTAGATACACAGAAGAAATTCATCACTATGAGGGTGGTAAGATACTGGCACAGGTTGCCCAGGGAAGCTGTGGCTGCCTGTCCCTAGAAGCATCCAAGGCCAGGCTGATGGGGCTTTGGGCCACATGGTCTAGAGGAAGGTGTCCTCGCCCATGGCAAATGGGTTGGAACGAGATGTTCTTTAAGGTCCCTTTCAACCCAAACCATTCTATGAATCTATGATGTACCTTACTCAGATGATCTTCAAGTGAGGCAATCCATTGTTGTTTCTTCAAAGTAAATTCTTCATAATCTGGACATTGGCTGTTTAATTGATCTACTTTTTTTTGAACATATTCCATCATTTTCTGAATTCCTGCCACCCAAGAACTAAAATAGAAAAGTAGAACTGTCATTTATTTATCTTTTTTTGCTCCACATAGAGGATTATTATGATTTACAATTATTACTGATTCTGTTGATTTGTAGGATGAGTAACTTACGAATTTTATACTGTTACTCTTAAAAGAAAAATAACCAAGAAAAATATTAAAATTAATCCAAATAAAATAATAATTAGTAAAACACAGAAATGAAATTTCCAAACAAATAATTTGTCACCAGTGCCTAAAGTAGATTCACAAGACAGATACATTAATCACAAGACTCATAGTCTGATTCACTGAGAAATAGCTCATTTCCCTTTTTACTCTAGCTACACTATCTAAAACTAAAATGACAAATGGAAGAGCTTAAAAGAGGAAATATATGGCATGCCAGTTCTACCCTAAAAGGAATGTTTTCTTTGGACTCTAAAATATTTCAGTGTTTTTTACAGTAGCTGAAAAAAGAATGCCATATGCATTCTAAATCAACCTCTCCTTAAGGGTGTTGTTTTAATAGGAGAAAAACCCCCCACCAATTTACAAAACAGTGGCATGCATTATAACTTAAACCATAATATCAGGGAAACAATTCAGAACCTGAATACTTGAGGCATTCCTCTTTATATTGCAAAGAAGACACCTCATACAATTAAGAACTGAAGTTTTGATATTTACCCCCACTCTCTACCCATCAAGTTATTCCTCACTTAAAATTATATCCATCATAAGAATTTTTGTAAAAGTGACATGTTAAAAATAAGTTTTTTCATTACTTTAGCTTCATCAGAAACTTATGTTAATACCTGTGAGAATCTGCTTTGTTAACTAAAGTTCGTCCCTTCTGCATGGTAGTTGCTGTACAACCTTTAATTGCTTCCTGCAATTCCTTATACTTCAGTGTCAATATAGGTAAATGTAAGCCTTCTGAAATAGAGATTTTATGGTAATTCTCAATACTTTCAAGACCATCAAGTACCTGAAGAGAAAAAGAAATGCATATGTTATCAATATTTGTGTTGTTGGAACTATCCTTGGAAATTATCTGTTTTCAAGACTTCTATAAATGATCTCAAAAAAAATATACCTGAAAAAAATACAAGAAGACCGTTTGGTCTTTGGACACCCTAAAATATAAACTTTTTAAAGTAGTCTTCTAACTGAAAGATTTCTGGAAAAATGGTTGCATTATTAATAATACTGATTATAATTAGCTCCTCTGGAGACCACTGCAAGAATAGGCATTGTTTCTGGTGGCCCCAGAAAACAAACTTATTGCCCACTTCTTGGCAAAAAATAATTACCAAATACCTTATTTTGAAACCAAGTGCTCAATATACTTAAAGGAAATAAAAAAGAGAGTACATTTTTGAATGGATTTGCCATTCTGGATAGAAGTTTGAGGCAAAAATTCACATGAAAGGGGTAACTGGATGTGTAATTTCCCACTTCAAATTGTTTAGCCATCTGTTTGCATAATCCCACATCCACCAGCCTTCAAGAGCACACTAATAATTTCGTTGTCAGGTTATTATTACACACTTGGCTTCTCACCTACCTTGCCAGCAGCATGAAAAAAGTCATTGGCCTCTTGCAGAAGGGCTTTCCGTTCTTCCATATGGAAGCACACTTCTTCTTGCAGCAGAGAGATTTTCTGATTTGAAAGCTTTAGATGTTCTTTTTCTGTATAGTCCTCTGAAAGCAAGATCCTAAATGCTTCACCTTCCAATTGTTCCACAGTGTAATTCCATTCCTAGTGGGAAAAATTCCACTTTAGTCAATTACACATAGAAAAATAATATGCTGCGTAGTAATAATATAAGCATTGGAAAATGAGTACTGTTATAGGCATGAAAGATATCATTATTTAATGCAGTTTTTCTGCTAGGAGGGTCTTCCCAGCAAATCATGGTTTTAGTTTCCAGCAATGGCATTCTACATTCTCTGACAGTTTCACAGGCAGGAGCAGCAGTTACTAAGGTGTCTGCTGGGAAAAATGATCAGGATAACAAAGACAAGAAACCTCCTGGTAAGACCACACTCTTAAGACAAACAGCCCTTCAGCCCACCTCTTTAATCAAGAAGAAATCAAAATATTGCCTAGATAATAGCAGCTTGCAGTGAGAGAGTTTCTGCTAAGAGATGTCTGGTTATAACTTCAATCAAATGACCCTCCCTTAGAGCAGGTTGTGCCATCATCCTTGGCATTCTCCATTGCACAGTTTCCTTGATTTCCTACACAAAATCTTAAGTCCACTCAAAAAATATCTCTGTCTTATCTGATCATGAACCTTTCTAGAGGCAGTGAGAATTACACAGATTAGCATTATAATTATAAGAAAATGAATCAACTTACATTGAAATTATTCCATGTAAGAGTATTTCATTGTAACAAAATTAATAAATTTTTTTTGGTACAAGATGCTCAACAGCAGCTTTTAGGTGTTCTAAAAGCAGATATTAAACACTGCCTTGTTTATATTGAGGCAAGGCTCTTCTCTAAGTTTTCACACAAGATCAAAAACCCAATTTATTATAGTAATTTATATTTTAAAACATTCCACAAATATTATAACCTTGCATATTCTCTGAGGGTATTAAATTTGGTTAGATTCATTTGCTATCCTGTTTATACATTCCTCAAACTTGGTTAAATTTTCTATAAAATAGCTAGTGACAACCTAATTTTCAGCTTTCTATTTATAAGGAAATGTTTCTACACATAAAAAGCTTAGGCTTTCCATCAACAGGACATTAAAAAATCATGGAAAAATCTTAGTTAGCTTCTTCTGTTCTTCAGACTTCAACATGCTAAATTCATAACAATCTGCCTGTCAGCACTAACATATTTCTTACTCATTTCCCTTGAAAGGAACACACAGCCTACTCTTACATTGACTTTCCAATTTACCAGGAGATGCTTGTGAATTGCTCTGACACATTAAAGGCTTTCACCTTCAGGAACTACATTGCAGTATAACTACCAATATAATCATATTATATTATTATAATCAAATAACAAAAGGAGTAGTGGGCACTAATAAAACCACAAGGGATTGTGAGCTGCTATGACCATTACTATATGATGTGTCTTTTGTGCAATTCACATTGTTCAGTGAATGGCTGTAGCATCGTATTTAACAGTGAGCTGGTAAAATCAACTAGCAGAAAGAGCAAAAATAATTCAGTCTGTCACCCCCCAGAAAATTGCTGAGATATGTTAAAAATTATTTGGCCACAAAGTGGTGCTAGCAGTTCTTCTTTACCATGTCGAGCACCTCCAAACTGCATAGAAATGAAACAGCAAGCAGGTAACCAGTGCCAGCACACCCTTATTGGAACATGAGCTCCTAAATGTGCCTCTTCTCTCAAATCTTGGGGTGGGGGGAACTGGGAAAGTCCCTGCAGGAATGGGTGCAGGAGGATTCTTTTAAAGTCTGCAAGGGTTGAGGGCTTTTTTCCCCAGTTATGATTTCTTGGGTTTGTTTTTGGCCTTGATAGTTTTACAAACTAATGATAATGCTTTATGGGTTTTACCTCTTAGGAAGGTGAAATTCACCATAAGACACAAGCTTGAGAAAATAATAATAATATTGAATCATTCTCCTTTCTCTTCTCAGCCCAGTCCCATAAATTAGATGCTAGGCCTGTAAAGCCCTCTTAGGCTGGCTTCTGAACAATTTAAGAAACTGTTTATCTTGCTCAACCTAACACAACAATACACGTAAGTAAACACTTTGTGTGAAACAGTTCAGATATTGTAAATTTCTTCTTTAAAAAAATTCCTGCTTTTCCAACATGAAACTTGCTCTGCATATCTACAACACAAAACATTTTGCTCTGAGCTACAGCACACATATGAAACGTAACTTGAAAAGATTTATTTGTGCTACTTTGGAACAGGTACCTCCTTTATTCTGTTTTCAACATCTGCAGTTCAGTGCTGCAAAAACCAATGCCTATAACTCATAGCTTTCTCAAAGCATATAGTTTCAACCTGGCCACTCTTCTGCACATCATAAGCAAAACCAACATGCTCAGTACTATTCCCTTCAAGAATTTCATTTCCCTCTGCTAGAATATGCTGGCAGCAAGAAATGCAGAAGGCTTGAAGATAAGATGCTCGAAATCATAATTCACATGGATGCATAATAAAAATGTTTAATGCTAAACATTTTAAAATTACCTCATTAAAAAAGGCAATTAATTAAAAATTATATGAATGATCTAGTACATAATATAAGGGCGATGAATTTTTAGGTGGAATTGCAATAAGTGTTATTATTATAAGTTATTTCCTAGATACTCAACCATGAAAAATATTATTATACAAAATGAAAATGCATGTTGTTTTCCTTTCTGCCCTTACACCCTAATTTCTAATTCAGATAGCAAATTACAAGAATAGCCTGTGAAAATGAAATGTGGGAAGATTAATGATTATTTGGTTAGAATTCAGCTGTGCTTCAGAACACCTGTTGTTGTGTCTCTCTCTCTGAAAACACTGCACAGTGTACTCATATACTGGTTTATTTGTTTTCCTTGTGTCAAAGGTCTGTTCAGAAGTATTTATCTTTAGATGCTCATCTTCCCTTAAAAAAAAAAAAAGTATTTTTGACATGATGCTTGGAGAAGCATTAGAAATATAGAAATATTATTGTATTGTGTTTACATGACAGTCTTGAGGCAGTTACCTGTTAATTCTGCAAACAGGCAAACATGTGATGTTTAACTACAAAGCTTACAAGGAAACAGATCTGTGAACAATCAGAAGCCTCTTACTATCAACACAATAATCCTTTAAAAGACATTTAGTTCTATTGGAATAGTTTCTGGATGAAAAGGCCTCCTTGGTCATCTGGGTTCTCAATATAGGCAATTTATTTCATACTAAGGTTCTTTCTTCTTACAGCAACATTTTCTTTAATCTCATCTTGTTTTTATGAATAACAGATTTATTCTCTGGAAAACTGAAAACTATGAAAGTAGCATTTTCAATTACTTTTAATCACAAGAACTAAATGGACAAATACCTCTTCCAATCATGTACTCAGTTCACTGACTATTAATTATGGTAGAAATGGCTGGGGTTTGGTCCTTTATGAACATTAAAATTTGTTAAAATTCTAATAAAATTCCTTTTCTTTGTTTTTCACCACAGGATTTTACATGTAAATTACCAGTATGGAACTTGATCACTAAATTGAAAAACCTACAAAACAACATCAAGGATTATTTGTCTTATAACTTATGTGTAGCTTTTAAAATTTTAAATGAAAAAAAAATCTGAGGAACATGGAGGCCTTGCATTAAAAGAAGTAAAATTACTAAAATAATTTAGACATATAGAGATATAAATCTCATGTACATTAGAAAATGTCTACTCCTTTACATGATTGTTCAATGCCCAAGTTCATGTTTTGCTACACATTTTTTAAAGTTGCTTCACAAACCAATTATGGTATTTCTTACTTTCACTTTGACTTCCATTTCTTCAAGCTCCTGAAGTAACTCTTCATTTTCCAACAGTGATGAACCTAAGTTTTGCTTCTGAAAGTAATCTCTGATGTTTTGCTTATACCAAGATGTTACCTAATCAAATATTAAAAGGAAATCAGTGAGAAGGTTGAGAAGTTATTGTCCATTTTAAAAAATATATACATGGCAGTTAAATTTTTTTTAAAAAAGCCTCACATTTTCATTCCTTTCATTTTTATTCCTAATGTTTATGCTTCTATTTAAATACTTACATTTGTGTTGTAACAAATGCAGAAGGAAAGGACTAATACCTAAGTAAGCACATAGTGGATATATATGACAAAACAGACAAAAAATGTATTCATCAAGCATGACCAGATTGTAAATTAACACAGTAAAAGAAGAATCAGGTTATAGCCATGCATAGAATAAATGCTTGGGTTTTGATACTATAAAGATATTGTACATTCTCCCTTGACATAGAGTAACTTAAATACTTGCATACAGTAAAATACTATGGATCTGAGTACTTCTGACGTAATGGAACCTCTCCATCCCTGGCTTGGAAAACCCAGTAAAGATAATGGGATACTGTTGCGTAGAATAATCTGATGTAGATTTATAGATTTATTACATCTTATAAGCCTCTTCAGCAAGTATGTGCTGCAAACATATGCAGTATACAATTAAATCTTCTAAATTCCATAGAATTACTTGCATTTATATATGCTTGATTCATTGTAGGTACCTCTCATTTTCTTTGTAAACAATACATGGCAAGAATTCCTGAGTGAAGCTCCACATTTTAAAATAGTATCCACAATTAGTTATTGGTATCAGGAACACTTCCTCCAATATTTCCAGTCTGGAAAATCACCACTATACTTAGATCATAGTCAGCATACTAAGAATTTCTGTACTCTAGGTACTACAGATTTTAATAGCCCACTAGAGATTTTTTTGTTGTTATTGTTTTATCTGCTTATGTAGAATCATGCTATTTTTAATAAATTTCAGCAATTATAAAAAATGAAAAAATCTTTAAAGTATTTTGGAAGTATTTTCAGTTACACATAAAAAATGTTCACATTGAGTCCAAGAGACCCAGGGAAATAAGGAAATTATTTTAATACCAAGCCTTCATTTCTTGAGTATATCCTCCAGATATGTACTTACTGACTGAAACATTTTTCCTGGAAGCACATTTTCACAGAAGATTTACTATGGGTTCATCAAAAAACAAATAAATGGAGTGGACAATAAAAACTGTGCTAAAAGGGAAATAAAAATGTATTTACAAATTAGGGCTGGGGGAGTTTTATCATGTATCTGTTTAGCAAAACAAACCAGTAATTCTGTAAAGTTAGGCAAAGGAAGAAGTAACTTTTTAACCCTGTTATAGCAAAGTGTTCACCCTTTTACCACTTGGCAATATTACTTTCCATTACAGCGAGTTTAATCAGTTGGCTTCCACTACAGCTAATACCTCTGAGTGATTTCATTGTGCTAACTTAGCTCTGAAGGAATGGCTGAGAATTCTTAACTTGCTTTATAAGCAATAAACCCAAAGAATTTCACTTTCAGGGATTTTGCTGAAGGTATGGGAAAGGAGACAAGGTTAACACAGCTGCTTGAAAAAGACTGGTTTTCCTTGATTGGTTGAAATTTGAAATCACTCCTGTTTTTCAAGAATCAGATTTTATCTTTCGTTTACAATAATTATTGACTAGATTACTTTCTATATGTAATTATATATTGGATATACTTTCTATATCTAATTATGTCAATAATTATTGACATAATTACTTTCTTCTTCCAAAGATAAGTAATTATGCATAAAATAGGCCAATCTGCCTTTGATTTTCAATAATGAAGGAGATATCAGAAAATATGCTGCTGACACTTCCATAAAAGAATCTATGTAAAATAAATATGCTTTCACACATTGAAAATCCTGAAAAAGAAATATGTTACAATCATGACTATCAGATCATCACATTCCAGTTAGAGATCAAAGGGAGATGTTGCATTTTCAGTGCTTCATAACCTGGTAGTGAGGGATAAACAACACATAGGTTGTGTGTCCTACTAGACTACACAGTTGTGCCTAGCAAAACAGAAGCAACATGAAGAACCAAAAGCCACTCTTAGATTCAATAGGGCAGAGCATGTCTTCAGGACTCTGCTTTCTCTGTATCCCCTTAACTCCCACTGACATCAAACATTCAAAAGTTAGGATTTCCTCAAACAGAAATAGCCCAGAAATACTGGCCTACTAAATATATTTAGGCTCCTTTTCTGTTTCTACTGTATAACAGTTGCTTGGTTGTTTTCTATACTGTGATTTCCCTTGATATTTTTTGTGTTACCTGGGTCTCCTGTTGGTGCCACAAACAAATTTGCAGAACCTGCTCCAGTCCTTGGCGTTGATGTCTGAGGAATTTGTCCAGCTGCCGCCTCCTGTCCTGCAGCATCTCAAGGAGATTGTCAATCTTCAAACAGCTGCTGTGGGCTCCTTGAATCAGCTCTGGATTTGCATTTGGCCCCTCACATTTGAATTCTTCTATGAATTGAGTTAGGTCATGGCTTTTGTTTAAAAGAGCAAATGACTTCTCCAGAAGTTCTGTAAGAACAGAATTTCATCAGGAGAAAACCCAGGGTGCTTTGTGATTCTAGCACCATATTTCAAATATTACTCAAGTATCTTTCAAATATCTATTTGCATACACAAGCACAATGTATTTTCAAGCATTGCATGAACATGAATGCTTACTTTAGAAGATATATATATATGTATATGCTAAGATATTTCAAATTGGACAGCTCTTACGTAAACCTACAAAAGTACAATGGTGTATACACAAACAAATATTCACACACACATATGATGGTGTACTGAGAGTCATCAAAACAAAACCCAGAAGTGTCATTGTTTTCTCAAAACTGAGTTCTTTTTGATGGTTTCCCAACCTGTGGGTAAGCTGAAGTGGAATTTTCTACCCTGCTTCCCATGTGGGCCAGTATCCTCTGCAGTTTTTCACTAGTGATGCAACTAGTGAGACAAAGCACAGAAAATCCCCTCTTTTCACAAAAAACACTCAGGGAAGAAGAAGAGTGGGAGGCCTCTAGTTCTTCATTCCCTAAGGGCTAACAAGAGAGATTAGTTTCCTTAAGCTCACTGCAACAAGCCTGTCTATTTTACTTCTTGCCTTCCAGAAATGTGGTATTAATCATAAATGTTTAATTTTGGTCCATCCAAAATGAAAAACACATAGAAGTGCGTAAAGAAATATATTTCATAAGTTTTTACTTTTTTTATTCCATTCTGGAGTGCATTTTTTTGTTGGTTTTTTTTTTTTTGGTTTTTTTTAAAATTTCCTGAGTGATAAGCATTTCTGATTAACTACTTATCAGATACTGGTAGAGTCAATACTTGGCCAAGGTTGTATTTTCAGTCATCTTTCTTTGGAGCAGATAGAGAGTATCCTTCTTGCAGAAGGACTGTTTTTTATCAAATAACCCAATATCAGCTTTCAAAATTTTTATTTTATTTTAGGGTAGAATGAGAAATCAATAAATTGCAGCCACTTTTCTCCATCTGAGGGAAGGCTTATTGCCACCAAAGCAAAGACTTTGTCTGGCAAATAATTTCATCTGATGCTTACAGTTATAGACTGTCTTTTCAGCAGTAAATTGCTGCCAGATACTTCAAGTTTAAATTGGTATGCAGTGAGCACTTTGCTCCCATGAAGATCTATTTGGAAGACCCAAACCCCATATTAATGTTATCCAAGTTTGATTCTCTATTCAGCCTCCCAGGAAGAATACCTGTTGTTCAAGGTAGCTAAAACTGTTTTAGCTAGTGCTCCACTAGTGAAAGATAAAGTATGACTGATATTCTGCCAAGTTTAATTTATAAATTTGATTAAAATTACAAAGACAGAGTCTTAAGACTTACAAAAAGTGCCGAATCATATGGAATTGCAAAGGTGCCTGAAGTAGCCACACAATGAGATTAGTTCCAAAAACTTTTTTCTCTTTTTGATTTGAATGTGCCCCAATATAGTAGAAGGTGCTTCACATGAAAGCTTGAATAAAGAAAAAGAACTCATGTGAAAGAAACTTTATGGGCAAGGGTACGTGCAGGAAAGTTGTTGAAGGTGAGATGGAAGGGCTAGCTTGAAACCAGGAGTTTCACATCTGTCATCAAGTCTGCTAAAATCTATTTCACTATTATATTTTCCCAAACAGAATATTTGTGTATTTGTTATAAGGTTGGTTTTTTTTTTATATACATACAGAAAGAATAAAATTATTCCCTCAAGAAATCTGCACAAAACCACATGCTGTCAGGAGTGGAATTGTGTTTGTACCTTTTGTATGATGCTCTTGTTGCAGAAGAAGTTCTCTCAAAGAGTCAATATTATCGAACTCCTGTGCATTTTTCAGGAAATCTTCAACTTGGTCAATTTTAATAGCAAACTGCATTAAGGAAACAAAGGATAGGGAGAAGCGCACAGTAATTTTGTTTTGCATAACTACAGAATAATCTCTGTGTTATTGGGAAAGTTCAAGGGAATTTGTAAATTCTTGGAGAAAGGCATTTTTAGTGGCTGCCAGATACAGATGCTTTCTGGCCTCTATGTGCCTTCTGAGTTGTTTTTTTTTTCTTTCAAATATTGATTGATTGAAGGATTTTAGTTGACACAATCTGTAATTACAGTTTGCCATTCAGTTAATCATCTTTCCTAAAAAGCCTAATCTAATTTCTTTGTATAATACACATTATCAGGACACAATAATTAGTAGATTGTTGAAATTGGACTTCTTAGGACAGTTAGTAATTGCTTCTGCAACTTATAGGTGGCACTGGCATACGACAGAAACAAATTTATCAGGGAGAATTATTAAACTCTTCGTGTTCCAGGATGTGGGGACATTGATCATGAGGCTACACAGAGTGGATAAAAACCTGCAGGGTATGGAATCCCTCTCTTCTTTGACTCCCTGTGTGTATCAGTGAATAAGCATAAGAGAAATGGGTAAACAGGGATCACACAGCTTTTCTTTTTCTAGTATCACTCTGTACACCAAAGTCTCAGATAAAGCACTGTCAAGTTAGACTAAAGTTTGCTTTATGTAGTTACAATATCTTATGGGTATTTTGGTGTAAATCTTTCAGTGACCAATCATCAGTGTGCATTAGCGAAGGCATCTGAGAATAAGGTCTTTCAAAGCCAAATAATTTTAATCATAAGGAATGACAGCTATCCTGCAGAATGTCCACAGCCATTGAAATACATATTTTAGGGTTTGGTCCAGTTCCGCTTTTTACTGGCATTTTCTGTCAAGTACAAATTTGGGAGACATTGTGACTAAAATATTTCTTAAAGTCTATATGGCGTTTCGTTCAGCTTCATCCTATACTATCTGAAAGGTGGAAAAGGAAGGATCCCAAGGAAGGATCCCATTAATTTAATTTTCTTGTTTGCCTCAACCTTTAGGAATACAATGAACAATATAAAACACATTGAAATTACAGTGGTCAGAGTACGTCTAAGATGAGGGTGGCTTCAAATTAAGAGTTATATGATTGAAAATAATACAAACCTCCAGAGCGTTTTCAAAGAACACTGAGGTGAGTTCCAGAAGTGCCTGTCGCTTCTCTAACATAATGATAAGGGCATCCCATGCATCCCCAAGGGTCTTTGCCATCGCATCATAAACCTGACTCTTCTCTTTGTTCTCCTCTGCAACCTTGTCTGCTTCCTGCAGCAGGTCCCATACCTTGTCTTCCAAAGCCTGAGAAGGAAATAAACCAAAACAAAACAAACATAAGAAATCTGTACAAAAAACCCAAAACACTGTGCTGACACCAGTGTCAGGTTATCTTTACTGTGGGTCTGTACAGGAGCCACAAACCTTCTACTCCTATTTTATTTCCACTTCCTAGTGATAGGGGTGTAGCTATTTCTGTATGTTTTATGGCAAGCTTCTGAATTTCATCTGCACTTAAGAGGCAATAGTTTTCTAAAATTCAAATATAAACAAGATTTAAGAGAATTTATCATGTTATCTCTAATATTTACACTCCAATGTTTTTACATATCTATAAACAGAGGTCTGTCCTCCTGGAAGTGGTGGCAATGCAGATATTTTGATTCTTTCATATGTCATCATATTACATTACTGGACATTATAAGTTTTAGAAGTTTGTGAGGCAATTTACTCATAAGTTTCTGATGACTACAGTGCAATCCAGATAACAGTAATTTGAACATAAACACATCTTCAAAACCTCACCTAAGTTACGTAATGTTTCAAGTTCAGCTTGCTGCATTGCTCAAGCTGGCCACCAAATAATAATGCTCTATTGTCAAAATAATTATTCTGTGTTTCATTCCTATTGTTAATCTCACCAAAAGAAAGATAAACTGGAAATGGGCCAGCAGTTATGTTACAAATCTTTAGTGTGTCAGAAAAATTGATTAACATTTGTTCTGTGTTCTTCCCAGCCCCCATCTTGGGTTTTATCATGAGCATGAATTAATGAAATGTCACTTTTTTTGTTATTAGAGGTGCTACCACATGAATATGGAATATGAAAAGAAATGTTTATTAGGCAATTCAAATGGCCATTCATATATCACTGGATAAAAAGTTGATAACCAACCCTAAGAGAAGCCTCCGTGATGTTTCCTTCTTGATGAGGCATAAAATTGTTACATGCATAACAACTCAGTAAAAGCAGTGGCATTCATTAATCATCCAACATTATTAACATTCTAGATCAGCTCTGTAACAAGTATAACAGGAATTAAATGAGTATATGAGATATTGATAGTCTCTTTACTAACTTAACATCTTAATATCAGTTAATGAGAAGTCATTATAGTCATGACAATGCTGATATTAAAAAGGGGGGTAAAATATTCCCAGAATATTACATCCAAGCTGCTTGTCACTACAAGGTTAATTTTACCAAAATACCAGACCACTTTCACAGCTGCTCTGAATAAACTGTAGAAAACCAGATGACATCTGAAGTAGTTCTATGTGGAATTTCTTGGCAAAGACAAGTTTTCAAAGAGCTGACTATTTTATATTTTGAAATAAAACTAGGTATGCTTTTATCCTAATATTAAATCAGCTCCAACATATTTAAAAGACATTTCAAATGCTACATCTTTCCTAACTATGCAAGATGAATGCTACACAAATGGTATAGGATCCAGAAGTAGATTTTCTTCTTTTAGAAACCTTTTTTCTGAACAGGTTGTTAATTACCATTTATCCCTGACAAGTAGGCTCTGTTTTCTGGTAATTGATTAGCTGTGAGGAATAGCTAATCCCTAAGACACAGAGAAAACTGGAATATTCTTCAAAGATTATCAGTCATGCTTCCTGCATCTTTTAAAATTCAGTTACTATGAGCTGATTTCAAATCCAGCCAAACAAAATTAGAAGGTTAAAGCAAACTGAACTGCTGCATTTATTGAAATGCAAAACTGGCATGCATAAAGTTACAAAAAGACCAAAAAAAGCCCTATGAAACTGTTCATGTATAATAGTCTTCTAGTGTTTAGAACTGATTAATGGAAGTTTTCAAATACAGAAAAAACTTCTGATTAATGGAAGTTTTCAAATACAGAAAAAAATTCTATTTAAGTTTTTTTAAAAAACTTAATTTCTAGCCTGGATTTAATATGGTTCACTCATTTAAAATGGGTATGTATTTTATTGCCTTCAAATAATAGCTCCTGTAATGCGACAAAAAACTTAATATAGTATCACAAGAGTTGTCATGTTGTCTGTTTCCTCAGCAACAGAAAAAGTTACATTTTGAGACAACAGACCAAATTAAAAAAAAAAAAAAAGAGAGAAATATTTTACAGGAAACTACTCTTTCTTTGAGAAACGGTTCAAATACCTAAGATGGCCAGAGAGATATTAAGGTTTTATTGCCTTGAGTTTAGAATTATGCTTCCCACAACTGTCAAAGCCACTAGCTACTGAGAACTTTCAAGAAAATTATCCTCAACTATGTTAGTTTTTATATACTATATATCTGAATAATTTATTTTTAAATTAAGTAGACTGATACTACTGGTTTTCTACTTTTTATCTTTGAAATATAACCCTTTTATCAACAGAGAGCCAAGGAATAATTTGGACAGGACTCTTCAAGTCATCTGTCTAACCCCTCGCTCTAGTTACTCAAGGACTTAGCCCATGAAGTCTTAAATATCCCTAACAATGGAAATTCCAGAACTTTTCTGCACAACCTGTTGTAGGATAAGCTCATTTTCATGGTCAAACTTTTTTTCCCTAATATACAATTGGTATTTCCTTTTTTCCAACTTGTATCTCTTGATCTAGAAGCAAACTTAGTAAGAGGAAGAATGTATTTCCATTAAAAATTATGACTTATGGAAAACAGACTATTTCACTGAACCCTGAATTTTAATGGGGTTTTTATCAATTGAGTGAACTTAGCAGAGCTTTTCAGTAAAGACTTAAAATAATTTCAAACACTTCTGGAATCTCATGTTTCACTCCCTGTGAGCACAAAAAACCGGAAGAGTAGAGTTCTCGTTGGGCTCTGAGAAGCTGGAATGAGGCTTGACAATACAAGGAATGCCTAGCATGTAGTCAAAAAGGAGCTCATGCAAACATGCAGCTTCTGCCGCTGTCAGTAAAATCATGCCAAAAAAGCATTGCTCTGAAAACCACAGACCAATTTCACTTTCGATTAAATATCTATGACATGTCTAATTCTACCACACCAAAAGAAGAGCACTGGTGGCTTATAGGGAGCAATGCTGTGGTTCAGATGGACTGAAGGGATACTGGGTGGATGCAATCCCAGGCCTGCAGCAGGAATGCTCCCTGCCTGGTGATGCAGCTGCTGTGCAGCCACACCTCTCCCCCCACTCCTTCTCTGAGTAAATTTGCCTCTGATATTGCAGCAAAGACAGAAAAGTCTTTTATGTAACTTGTGTTGGATAGTACAACTTTTGTATTAATTTGTTCACAGTCCATTAATAGGGTACTTTTCCATCTGTTAAAAGAGCAAGGAATGAGAGGGGGAAGTTGTTTTTTGCCTTTCCTGACTTATTGTACACTTGGAATTTTCAGAGGTGCAAACTACTCTCCCATTCTCTTAGCACTGAGATGCTGCTAAAATTAACCTTTAGTTAGTACTGAAAGGCAGTGCTGAGATTATACAACACAGTTGTTGAAAATAGTTATAAAGCTACCTCAAGACAAATACTATTTTGGTGGGAATTTTGTTCATACAAATATTGAAATTTATGAGTGAGATGAACTAACAATGAAAAAAATATATTTATTACATTTTACCTTTTCCTTTTTTTTTTTTTTTTAATAACTTGTAAAAGTCAGCTCTGGTTTGATAAAAATGCAGCTGGACTTTGCTGCTAATTGTACTGCTGGGCACCTCAACAACTAATTGCCAATAATTAAGAAAATATTAACAAATAATTTCTTCCATAAAAAAATTACTGAAAAATAAGCATTTTGAAAATATTTTTGAAATAACTGAAAGGCTTATTTAAAAGATATCAAATGCAAAAAATGAATGTATTCTATGAGTGCTTTTTGAAGAATGTAATTTTCTAATTTTTTCTCTCTTGGCTATTAGCATATAAATTAATATTTTGCAATTTATGCTCTGTCAATTAAAGTAAATAAAACAATTAGGAGAAATCCTCAGGTTCATGAGTCAAATTAATAACAATGATGGTTTTAAACTTAAGTTTATGGGCTAGATTCTCTTCACTTTTGTGGCTGTTCTGCCACAGTCTCTTTCATGACAAAAACCAGAACTTTGGAAGCAAACCAAGAATGCCTTATTGGGAATTTTAACATTTTTATGGACACACACACACACTTTTCCTTTTTTTTTTTTTTTCCCAGAATATCCAGTGAGTTTTAATATTGAGAGACCCAAGCACTAAGAAATCCTGTTAACTCCAAGTAGATCTTCTCTTGGAAACAACAGGATAATGGCAGAGAAATGTTTATACAAAGTGCAATTTATATAATTTTTCCTCCTGGAAATTTTGTCTCAGGTTTTATAAGTTTGATTCTTCTAATTTTTCTTTTTAAATTATGAAAAATGAGACATCCATATGTACATATACATATTTCCAGAACATATAAACCTACTGAAAGTTACCTAAAAAAGAATGAATCAGATATTGTGAAAGAGAATTCCATGAAATCACAGTAGTTGATGGTTGCAACAAAACTGGTGCTGCTGATATGGTCTGATTTAGCAAAACAGAAACAGAATATAATGGCTTAGAATCAGAACTTATTAGGTGAGACTACTGAGGGGAATTTTAATTGGATGTAAACATTGAATACATGTTCTCTGTTTAGTCTCAGTTTTAATCTTTCCTGTTCAACATTTATTCTTTCAACTGTATTAATAATAACACATCTGTTTCCTAATCCATAAACATTTAAAGTGGAACCCTTTTCAAAACTTGTGTTCTGGTAGTTTTTTTTAAGTAGTGGGGTGTTCCCAATTCTTAAATTTAATGGAACAAATGTAAATCAGTTATGAATAAGCTAGAGTACATTCTATCAAAGCAAATTATTTTGGATATCTTTTCTCCTATGGCCCTGAAGACCACACACCAATTTTTTTCACTCTAATTCTGAATATTAAAAGAACTTCAAAATTGTTCTAAAAATTACTGTTTTCTCTTTCAACAAATCTATTCCAATTGCTATTTAAAGTACCATTTGCCTTACTAAATGTCAAACTCTTTGTTTGGGCTTTTAACCCTGTCAGCATTGCTAAGTCAAAACTAATTCCCTGAAATGCTGAGCTGTATTACATTCCTTTTCCTCTAGCATCAGAAGTACTGAATGTAAACTAATCACTCTGCCAAATTTTGTCCTTACTTACACCTGGGAATCTTCAACATATTAAGCTGACAGAAGAATATTTTGATTATAACTTGCAATAAATATACCAGGATTAAAATAATGAAGTTAAAAAGCAAAGGGGTGATCAAAACCTAGAATGAGTTTACAGAAGAACATGGAATAATGCCAGAATGGACAACTATTCCATAAATTATCTCCTAAAAGTCCATAGGTTCATCTCTACTGATTCCAAAGATGTATTTAATGTGAATCATCAAACTCTTGCCTTAAGCAGGATTAGTTTCATGATGGAATCATTACTTATTCAAGAATTTTTGCCTGACCTGCACAAAAGTTTAATTTTGAATTGAGTTAGTCTAATCAGCAAAGTTAAGCATATGCATGTCAAGTATGGGTATCTGTCAGGATTTTTTTTTTTTTTTTTTACAACTATAAAAAAGAAATGGGGAAACAATTCAAACTGCCTCTTACCTGTCTTCACATAGCTAGGTATAATTCATTATCAAATACTAAGTGGAAAAGAATTACTGTGAACAATATTTCAAAAACTAAAAATCAATCAAAAAACATTTGGTTTTGGAAAAAAAAAAGTTTTGGAAAAAAAGTTTACAAATGAGTTTGGTGACTTAAGACTATGTAATTACTGACAAGTGTTAACAACTTACTATAAGTCTCAAATGGTCACGGCTGAAAAATGCACAGCCAGGAATAATTATTAACAACATTACAGTCCAGCTCATATTATTGAGGAAAAAGTGGTCATTTTGAACTTAATTCTTTTATAGAATATTCATTAATCAATGCTGAATTTTGCAAGGACCACAGGTATAAACCACGAAATAATGAGTATTTGTACCTAATGTATTTGGATGACAAGCATTCTTTAACAGTTAATGCATAATAAATTTTATGATCTGATTTGACTTGATAGTAAAATGTTATTTGGAACTTGGTTTTTCTTACAAATATGGGAGTTTCTTTCAAAGATGGGTTTACTCTGTTTTCTTTTTCCACTCTTTAATATTTATTTTTGAAAATTAGGAGAAAAATAACCAGGGTGTAAGAGCTCAGCTAATTCTGAATTGCTCAAACAGGACACAGCAGCTTGTTCCAAGAACATTCAAATATTGCATTAGTGACAATAAAGATGAGGCACTTTGCATAAAAAAGGAAAGCAAAACCACCTCTCTCAAGGTTTTGGCTATTTTGGTTGGTTTTGGGTGTTTGGTGGGTTTTTCCATAATTCTATTCTTCATACTCTTCAAAATCTACACAATGCAATGTATTAGCTACATTCTCTGTATGCTGTACTGAATTCCTGCACACTCATTGGATATTTTTAATCATTGGGGAAGCACACAGTCATTGGTATTAAATCAAATACTTGATCCCATCCAAATCATGTTTGTTCTTTCAGATCTCAAGTTTATGCAATCCCCCCAAAAATTAAATAGATAAGTTACTGTTCATAGCTTCAAAGATGTTAGAGGAATTTATTTGTCTACATATATAAAGTCTACTTATCCTATCAAAATATTAAAATATTTCTTTTTAGGTGACTTCAGACTTCTCTCAGTGTGAAACACCCACACCTAAAATTATTCAGTTCTTTCATGCAAGCCTGTCACTCAGCATCCAATTGCCACTGTTCCTATGCACTGCTCTTTGGAAAGCCAAAATCTGATTTTAGGACTGTTACTTAACTATAATATTCCTAGATCAAGACAAGTTGTTTTAATCCTACAGTATCATTCCCAATGCAATTTGCATCAATTAAGGTTCAATTTAAATGTTTGTGGTATATCTGCTTCAGACTTACAAGGGGCTTGGTTGTGTTCACAGCTGTTATAAAATAATTAAACTCTTCACAACATTGGAGAATTAAAAAAAAGAATTGACATTCCTTTGTATTTAGCAGTTACTGAGGGCTATAGGATTTTTTCACTTGACACTAATGTATAAAGGAGAAAAACCCGTGTCTTTCCTGCTGCTGGCAGAAGCATATTTTTCCTGGGAAGAAGCCTAATTTCCAGAGAATTATAGAATATCCTGAATTAGAAGGAGCCCACGAGGACCATGGAAGACCTGCTACACTGACAAAGGCTGAACATATTTTCTCCTATGTGGAGTATAACCGAACCAGCACACTGCAATAGGAGGCACAGGTGGCTCCATCAGCTATTGTACCTGAACTGTAACGGCTTGAGGAATTTTTTTTTGTGGTCTTATCACACCTTACCTTCAGCTTGGACAGGAGGAATTCATGATCTTGAAGTAGTTTTTTAGTCTCATCTTGATTGCTGCCAATTTCTAATATATTTGGTGTTGATTCAGCCAGCTGAAGCTTCACCCATTTTCCACACTGTAATAAGCAAACAATTACAGCCTTCAGAATACACAACATTTCCTTCAATTATTCACTCACACAGGTTCTCAGCTCACACATGCTTTCCATGGTCATAGGAGCACAGGGACCATACACACAAAGAAGTCACAGAGAATACAGTACAAACTTAATTTGAAACAGGTAACAAAATCACAGACTAGTGTTACCCAGGAGGTGCTCCAATACTGATTTTGTCCATGAAGAGTAAAATTATCACAATGAGCCAAATTTTTTTCTCTGACTCATCTCACCTTTCAGCTGAAGATGACACTGATAGTTAAATGAATTTGGTGGGTGAGTGGGGTAGGCAGAAGTAAAAATGTAGTACAGGAGATGCAAAAACTATAGCCTCAGATCTGATTTCTACCACATAGGTCCCATGTACCTCTACAGTGAATAAATGGAACAAGACATTGCACGAGTAGCAGCAGGGACACTCAACAGCCTTTGGGACAGGCACCAAAGGATGCCGATAAAGGACTAAAGCTGTGATGTCACTGTGATGCCACTGTCATGGTTCAGAGAGGGAAAATAAATGACTTCACATCAACTTGAGTCTCCTTGCAATGAACTCACTCCCCTGCAACAACAGACCACCTGACAGGAAGGGTGAAAACTGACCTCAAAAAAACCTTCCCACAACTGAGGTAATCACCTGAATTAGGTGACAACTCAACTCATTATCACCTTATTCTGCATCACAAATAGACTCTAATGGCTGAAGCTAGCACATTTTCCAGGTTGCCTGGAGAATGAAAAAATGCCAATAAATTCCAGCTGGGATTAATTACTAGCATCCAGATTGACTCCCAATGCCAGGTGTGAAGGTGTGGATTCCAGCTCACAAAAGAGACCTTTCGGTGCTTATAAGCGCAACTGCATGCACACAGGGTTTACTGAAACACGCGCCACTGTGGATTCACAGCTTTCAAAAATAGCTACTCATTATTAAGTTTAGACTATTTTCCCCCAAAAAATACCTCATCTGTGGAGTTTTAGAGCTAATTATTGTGTAAAATTATTGCTGAGTACAGGTTAAAGTAACTCAAGGAGGCTTGACTGCAATCATCGTGCTTTAAACACATTATTATGCCACTTTTAATTTAACTCTTTTTAAACAGAGTAAGAGGAATTTCTTTCCAGACCTTACATATTTTGACCAGACTATTTATTCCATTGGAAAAAAGCTATCCGTAATCCAAAAGCCACCAAGAGTAATTGTGAAGAGAAACAAGTGTTAACTTCCAAGTCTATTAGATATTGACTAATCAAATGGCCTTTCTGCATCATTTTATGCTAACTACTCGTTTGCCCAGAATATTTAAAAGCAGAAAGACAAGAGCAGACATGCCAGCAGTTTCTGCCTTACCTTCAGCACAGCTATAACAATGCTGGCATCCCCAGCCTGCACAGCAACGGAGCTGACTGTTGTTGTAGAAGGTTTCTGCTCCGAGCTGGCTTCATCCGACATGGTGCTTCACAATGGGGCTGCAGACATCAAAGCAGGCTTGAGCTGTCCTCTCAGGGTCCACTGCTCATCTCAGAAAGCACCAGAGTCCCTTGGATTCATTCAGTGAAGCGGCTCAGCTAACACTGATTAGTCTGCCAAAAGGAAAGAACAGGAGGTTAAAAATAGACACCTCCATTGAGTTTATCATTCTTGAGAGAGATTTGACACACCCCTAGTTTGGTAGCATTGAGCTGCCTGCTCTTTTTTGTCACCATCTGAAGTGTGAAGGGCTTCTTCCATGGACATCGCCTGACATCAGTTAACCAAATGTAAAAAAAGTTCTCAAATTATAACAGCTAGAAAAGAATTTACCATTGATTCTGTACAAACCCAGTGTTATGAGGTTTTGAACATGCAACCATCAAATCTACATTTTCACATTATAACTGTAAATATTTTTTCACTTACTAGTTACTGAATATATATGTTCAACATGATTCTTCTGCTGAATCAAAGTCTTTAAACAGGATGTGCATGTGTATATATATAAAATGTTAAATTAAAACAAGGGATTTCTAATCCAAAAATTCTTAAAGGTATAGTGACCATAACAATAAGAGAAGAAAACCAAGCACTTTGAATTCTTAAGGAATATTTTATTCCTAATATTAAGATAATTTACCTTCTTTTAAATTTAATCTGAAATTGTTTCTAGAGTCTTCATTTTGTTTAAATGGGCATAAGGAAGACCTCTCCAATAGCTGCTTAAACACTGCTTAAGTTTTTTATTCAGTGTGGGGAATTATTAGACATGTTTAGATTACCATGTTGGCTTGACATATTAATTTTATTGACCAGAGCATAGTCCAGAGCATGCCACAAGTAGCCCACACTATGGGACAGCAGCTGCTGGGTTTCCTTCCACAGAACAGCTGAGAAAGTGACACTGGTGTTTAGGCTTGCAGGTCACTCTGGAAAAACAATTCCACCCAAGAAACCACATCCATAAGTCTTCCCTAAGCATCTGCTTGTTTGGTTTGTTTAAAAATAAGCAACATTTAAATACATTTTTATACAAACTAGATTTCTAATTACATACAAGGACATGCACACCTGCGATGGAATCAAGATCTGGAAGCAAATTCTAAAATAGTTTGGATTAGAAGAAACTTAAGGTAGTTACACGGAATTTCAATTTATATCTCAAGGTAGGATTTTACTTTTTTGTTTGTTCATTTCTTCCTCCCTCCAATTATTAGCAGATTATATTCTTAATCTGAGCACCGCCTTCAAACCATGAGTTTCAAACAGGATATGAAGAACCCCTTAATTGTGGTTAAACAAAATGAGCTTGGCAAAGCAAAATCGATCCCTTGTGCCAAAACACAACCATGAGCCCTCAAGCTGCCAACCAAGGAACAAATATCACACGGTTTTCTGAAACTCTTCCTAACATCTGTACGAGACCCAGGGACCCTGCCACAGTACTCAGTACTCAGTATTTCTTGGGTATTGCCACAGTAGACAGTTCTCCTTGGGACTTGTGTGTAATCCTCTAATAAGTATGGCAGAACAAAAATTTGATAATTAATCTCTACACAAAACCTGGGAGACAGAAGTCCTAAAGAAAACTTCAGGATTGAAACATAAGAGAGCCCTATTTTGGTCTGAATTGAAGATAGATCCATTCTACAAAACCTGCTAAATCCAGCTTTCAAAAAAACATTCCAGAAGACTAGCAACTTTGGAATTTTTACCCTGCAGGCAGGACTGCACTTTGAGGACAAACAGCACTTGGCTGCTGGAAAAACTAATTAGGAAAACACAGGCAAACCTCTTTTTACTCTTACAAAAGGAGTTACAAACCAATTTCAGTATTATGTCCTTGAGTTTTTGTTCTCAGAAGAGCATTCTAAGTGTATTTTTTCATGGCACAAGTTGGGCCAATCCATCATTTCCCTCGGGTAGCCAGACATAAGAGCTCTTTTTCACTCAAGTTAAATGAGGTATCATTTTTCATAGTGCTGACAGCTGGAAATAAGGGAAAAATGCCACACTCAAGAAGTTGACTATAAGCAAATTTGGTAACAACTGAAACAAGTGATTCAGAATATCTGATAACAAATGCATGGATATTGTGTTTATTCATCTTACACTAAGCATAGAAGACAGAGACAGGGAAACATCAGAGTAGTGGCAGTGAAAAGTTATCAAGGAATCAAAACATATCTTAGAATATAACCCTGGGAGGAAAGAAAGGATTTTGGCATTGCATGATGAGCAGTTTCAGCTGTGTCCAAGGGAGCAAAATTTAACAAGCATGCTTTTCTCCATCTTGTTTACTTATCTGTCTGTTCCTGTGTCTGAAACAAACAAAATCCTGGTAGCAGCCAGAAAAAGGTGGGCTATTTGTGTCAGGAGAGAGAAGTATTTTCCCTTTGCTACTGCTGTGTGAAAGAAGAATGACAAGAGGAAAAGAACATTCACCAGCTGTCCACAGGAAACAACAAAACTGAACAAAGGAACAAAGGAAACAATCTCAGGAAAACAGAAAAAAAGATCAAGTCTCTCTAGTGTAAATAATGTCATGTATTATCTGAAACAACTGTACGTAAAATGGATTTGAGAGGTAAATATGATAAAATTCACTTAATTTTTAACATTTAGGGTGTCCAATCCACAGGTTTTCCTCATGTGTAGCGAGCAAAGTGTGCTATTCACAGTTTTGATAGTGATACATAGAAAAAGGGTCTGACTTTCCTGGAGATAAGTTTCTTTCTGTTGAGTTTTTAAGCTGCTGGTGCACTATGAAAATGCCTCTGGGAGAGAGCAAGTTCACTCCCTGCAGCCTCAAAGCCCCCAGCTGCTTCACTTTGACTGGTTTGTAAATGTAGTGGGTCTCCTCTTCCTTCCTCGTCTCAGACCTGGGAGGACAGGCATACACAGCAAAGAAGGCAAGGAAGCATCCCTCAAACTCATGGGCTTCATGAGGCCTGCAAAAAGGGCTTCCAATAAACACTGCTTCCACAGCCCCACCTGAAACAGGGACAAACACATCAGTCCTCTCCAGGACTGTGCTTGCTGCTTTCTACTGGTTCCTGTGGTCTTACCTTTTGAGTAGGGACCATTTCCAGGTATCATCAGGAATGAGGGCACGAAAGCAAGCGGTCTTGCAAGTCCCCAGGCCCATAAAACAGCCATGAGGTCACTTCAAGGGTGAGCATTGAGCAAAAGGTGGGTTTTCCTCCTGGAAGAGGTCTCTTTTTACCCTACACTGGTTGAATATGTTTCTAGGGTGACAAAGTGGTTGAAATTCTAACCTGTTATTCCTAAAACCCCAAATAAAGAATGATAAAAACCATCCTGGCAACAGTCAGGGGACACAGGCGGGAAACAGAGGTCAGACAGCACATGGATGGCCTGTGGGGAGCAGTAACTTGGAATGTCATCTCTTTCTTAGCACTGAGGTGGAAAGAAGTTTTCTTGCAGAGAGCTGCCCTGGAGAGAAGGTTGACAGAAAACAGGAGGGAACCGTGGCCCTTGCAGACTTTACTGAGGGCCAGAGGGACAGGACCAACAGCAGCTGGGCACAAATCAAACTCCTTCATCCAGAGGCAGGGCAAGGAGCAGCACAGCCCCAGCAGGGCCCTGAGGCTGGGGAGGTCTGTCCTCCCCCAAACCCAGACACGGGGGAGCTATGGGCACCACCAGGGGCCTGGCTCCCCCACAGCCATGAGGGGTCACTGCTGCCAGGCCCTGCAGGCAGGACAGGAGCTGTGAGCAGGCCAGCAGGGAGAGACAGGGCCAGCCGGGGGAAGTTACATGAACTTCAGTAGGAAAGAGCTGCAGCACAGGCAGAAGGCATTTTTGGGTCAGTTGAGAGCTCAGGAACTTGGGAGAAGGCAACTCTAAAGCAGCCCAGGACCCAGCTGGCCCCAAAAGGAGATTGTCCTGCCCTTGCCATGGAAAGAGAAAGCATAGAAGTCCCAGTAAAGGGCTAGGTGTGAAAAAGTGAAAAAGGGGTAAAAGAGACAACCTGCTTCTCTCCAGCAAAAAGTTCTAAGAACACACTATAGTCCTGGAGTGTTGCCAGGAGTATTGTTTCAGTTCCAGAAACAATAGTTCCAGATTAATTTTATTTTAAAACATCAAAGTATAGTGAAGAATTATATTCTTGTATATCCCCATTCTTTCTGCGCATCACCCCTAACAAAAACCTTTCTACTCTTTTTCCTCCATCACCTGTCCCAAATACACTTCATACCACACTAAGAAATCAGCATGAAAAGAAAAAGCTAGCCAAAAAGCACCATCACACAAAGCAGAGAAACCGCCAATAGGAAAGTTATCGCTGTCACACTGAACATCTCTGTGAAAGAAAATAAAGCAAGACTGCTAACTAAAACCAGCAGTGTATCAGAGATTTAGAAACCAGCAAGCATCTTAACACTGCTAATTAAGTGCAATGGTAAGAGCAAAAATCATTATTTGTTTGCTTCCAAGGACAACAACATTTTAAAAAACCCATACAGTAAACAGACATGGAGAGCAATAACAGCTGAAACATTTCAGTCCACTGGTCATCAATTTATCAAGTTCTGCTCTTTGATCCTGAAACTTTGTCTTGCCTGTATCCCTCTTTATGGATCTTAGAGGATTTCCACAAAGTATACATACTATTTGTACCTAGAACCTGTAAAAAATAAATAGTACCTAAATCTCTATTATTTATTGAATGGTAGAAAAATCCAGCAAATTTTACTAGGATTAAATGTCACTTCAGCCTCCACATTAATTTTAAGAAAGCTCATATAACCTTTAAATTTAGAACTCCAGATTCTAAGTGTTACATAAGCAAACACCATTCTTTCTAGCATCTGTTATTTTAAAAATTGTCTTCCAGTTGTTTACTAGTCTTATATACAAGATAAAGAGGTATGCAGCACATAGGGACTGCTTACATTTTTATGCATTAGACTTGAATTCTGGAAGAGGGTATAACTGCCCTGTTTTTGGAAATAAAGAGATAATAATAATAACAATAAAAACAACAACTAATAATAATAAGTTTGGCAGTAATGCACTCATCTAATCTACTTTCTTCATATCTTGTTATCTTAGCACATGATTCAAGATGGGCAGCATAATAAACTAAGGTGTTGGATTCTCCACTTAAGAACCCCTGTAGCAAAACAAATTTCTTATTCTGAGAATGGATTAACACATTAGTGCCCTCAGAAAGAAATTCCTTTCCTTGTTAAAACTAACCCCATGAAAAAGAAAATTCTTCAGATTCTTTACTTGCAGATAACCTTGAAGTGGTTTCATACAACAATAAACTAGAAGAGGATAAAAAGTACTTTGAGGAAAGGAAGAGAAAGAGAGGGGAACACAGGCCCCCGCAACAAATCTGAAGCCACTGACAGCTCTGAGTGATTAACACCTGTATCTCAAAGTCAAGCTGTTTGAACAGATTTCTTCTAATTGGAAGATGTTAGTTACTTGCTATCATATTTTTAAGCAAGTTTAATTTGATTTTGCTGTCAAAGACAATAAAAATTGCAAGTTGGATTTACACCTTTCCTCAAAGTGATAGCTAGAGAAAAGACATAGGAAAGAAGTGACTTGATGACTGTTGAAGTGTACCTATAGTAGCAAAATATAGACAGTAAAAAATTTGAATTTTGAATGGGGTAAAAGAGGAAAAATCAAAACAGAAAACAGTTCACAGGTGTGAATTGCAAAGGGACAATGTCTTATTCTCTCTCATGTTCCGGGTGAAGTTCACTGCAGAAATGGCAGTGAGGCTCTCCAGTTTCCACAGAATCAGCCAGAGAACAGACTTACCCCATCAGCACCCCTGGAGAAGCTCAACATTTCTGTCTCACTGGGTGTTGTCCAAAACAAATGCTGCACAGCCTATGGAGCTCTACCCTGGTGAATGCAAAAGTGAAGCCGTTTTAGCAGCTCACAGGTGGCACAGGCACAAGTCAGCAAGCTGAAAGGTTGTCAACAGAGACGGTGGCCCGGGGTATTCAGCTCTGTGAGGAGGGTGAAGAGACATTAGAGGGTTCATTAGTCGGTGTTTGAGGCTCCAGCAGCAGCAGCGGCAGCAAGAGAAGAGTTTATTACACAGGATTGCTATGTTCCCTTGCCCATGCATGTAAGAAAAGCCAACAGGACTTTTGTTACTGAATTCCTTGGGAGCATTTGAAATTCCTTCCTGATGTGGTGTGTTAGCACAGTAGAGTACGCACTCTGCACCAAATATAGACGTGAGACAGGCTACTCTTTCTCTCTGTAAAGAAGGAAGATTAAGATACAGATTGGTAATCTACACTGAACTCTCAGAGCAGCTACAAACTACTAACAAGGTAACTTTGGAGCACTTTGGCCCCTTGTCTCAATTTTCTGTGTTTAACTTGCATTTCCATTTCAGCTGTATTAAAAGACTATTTCAGTTTAATTTTTCCCTTGTTTATACATAAATACAGATGCATGTACTAAACTTGCGAAATGAAAACGTCAGTTAAAAATCTTACAGACTGTTCAGATTTCAAGCAGTATAACTGGGTTTTTAGGGCCATCTTTTAAGAGTGAAACTCTCTGTTCAGACCTGTGAAGCACAATCAGCCAGCAGATGCAAAAAGATCAGTATAAGCCATTCAGTTAACAGGGGACTAATTAAATAGATACAATCATGCATACCACACCAAAACACAAAAGCCATATTGTTGCTATTGTTTGGAAAAGTTGAGTTATGCAACTTTCAGAAGGCTAAATTTAGAACATGTACACAAATATGCTTCCCAGACACACTTGTAATAGAACATTACTTCACACCACTGATATTTATCCGGAAAAGAAATATTCAGCAGGGCAGCTGAATTTTAGGTGTTAGAGAATCATGAGGCTTTAGAATTCTTTTCAAAAAAGTAATTTATCAGTGGGGTTATAAATAGCTTTATTTATTTTAAGAGATAAGTCCATCCTGTATAACTGCTACTTGAAGGTTGACACTGCTGAGGGTTCCTCTATATGTTCTGGTCACACATTGCCCTCTTCCAGACCTTAATACCTCAAACATGGATCACATACCAGATCCTGCCTGTCCCTTTCAGGTAAGGACCAAATTGCGTCCTTACTTAGAATACTTAGAATCTGGCCTAAATTAACAGACGCTTTTGAGGAGTCCTCTATCTTATTTTCATTACATGCAAGTCTTTTCAGAAGCAGAGACAAATGATGTACTTAAGTCATCCCTTGTCAATGCAGCAGGATCTGCAGTAACCATGTTTCAGAACCTTACTTTCAGTTTTCTCAGGACAAAAATGCCATGCAAGAGTAATCGATGGGCTTTTTTTTGTATCTTTTTTTTTGTCCACTCCTTCTGATGTTTGATAATTATCCTGTAACTAAACTCCTTTCTCTATGTTAGTTCTCACTATGTGAATATTCCTTCTTTTTGCAGGGTGTTTGATTGACTGACTTCAAAGGATGAGCTTGATCTTCCAAAACATTAAAGACCACCTATTGAAACCAAAAGATGTTTTTAAATATTTTCACTGTATGAGAAACACACTATTCATCAAATGATTTTCCCACCTTTGTTTTTTTCTTGCTACTGCTCTTCAGGTCTCACTATTATATATAGGGGAAACCCCCATCATCTTAGTATTCTAAGATGAAAATTATTTCAGCTGCGCTTTTTATATCCTCCATGTGTGTGCAAAATTTTCATGACTATAACATCTTGCTACTCCTTAATATTGATGAGGTTTCCTTTCTAGCAACACTGTGAAGAGGGGGATGCAGCTGCCACCCCCTCCCAACACACACTGGCAGTACCAACCATTTAATCCCAAAAGTAAACCCTTCTTTGGAAAACAATGAAGAAACTCTTAAAATGTCTGCTGGATCACTTGCAAAGTCTGATGAAATTGCTGCTGAATAAAAGAGTTTAGTGGTATAGACACATGGACATACCTCTGATAAAATCCAGAAGACAAAGCAATACCTAGAAAGGAGGTAACAGCTAACAGTAAATACAAAATCACTCAATTAGTTCACATTTCCACCACCTGCAGGAACAAATGCCCTGGCTTTTTCATGTGTGGCTGGTTCTGCAGAGGCAATGCACCATGAAATGATGCCTGCAAACAGCAGCTACCTAACAAATTGGCCACATGCAACGAGTGGAAATAAAATCCAGCAAGGCTCATTGAACGTGCAGCTCACTGCAGCCCTTTAATGCCATTTCTAGCAAAGCACTAATATTAACCCTGGCTTATATGTCACAAATTACTGTGTTCCTTTGGATACACTAGTCCTGGGGAGGAGGAGAAGAGGAAGGCCATGCTCTGAGAGGCACTGAGTGATATAAAGCAGACAGAGAGCATCACGTTCACATCATCACCACTGATACGTGGAGTGGCACTCAAATGTGTTGAATACATTGCACAATCCTCACCCTGCTGAGCCCAGCTTGCAGTTATGTACATCCAATAGAAGCACACAGAGCTGGATACAAAGGCTGAGAAAAAGAACAGGCTGCTCTTGGTACCAGTTTAGATATGGCTTGTTCCCAAGTCTCTGAAAGTCAGACTCGTATCACAATATCATATTAAATATCAAGTAACCATGCTCTAAAGCTTGCCTGTGGAAATGGCTGGGGCACCATGAAGCTACTCTCTTTCCTAGTAGCCTAAAAACCTTAAGGGGAGAATGGAATGTTAAAAGACACTTATCACAGAGAAATCCTGGCACAGAGAGAAGCATTCTACTGGAGCTCAACAGCCCACTGGAACTCTGCAGCCTCTTATCCTGTGAGGCACAGGAATCATGAGCAATCCTGGCATGCCTGGAAATTCAGCAATGACACTGGGAATATGTTGTCACCCAGCATCTGCAACTCACTCTAGGAAAATGAACATGGGAAGCAGAAAACCCAAAATTGAGATGGCAACTCATTCACTGCAAACCAAGCATGACATAGTGAACCATGCCTGAAAATTGCACCTCTGAAATTAACACATTGACTGCTCCTGCCAAAATGGAGAAAACTAACAAATTAAAATCTGGGTTCTGATAGGTATTCATGTTTCATTCTGCTATAGAATGTCTCAAGTTACAAGTTTTCTCTCAGCTCTTCCAAAAGTCTATTCTTAAAGCCTTAGCTTAAAGATAAGCTTTCCTCTCCACTTTATTTTCATAATTTATAGATTATTAGAATCAACATTTGGTATAAACTCTAGGAAACAGCTCAAAGCTTTTAAGGCCCAACGTATAAACATTTATATCCATTCAAATAGAGTCAGCAATTCTCAGGACTTCACTGAAGTCTCAGGGCTGTTCTACCAAGAGCTGTCCCAGCCTTATTCCAAGCACAATACACATCTACACAGCTGCCCAAGCATTCTGCTGTGTGCGTTCTGAGACCTACAAGCCACCATGAAAGCTTTTTTCACTATTTCTAAACCCACCTAATGCATGTTGTTTTCTGACAGTGACAGCATTGTAGCAGAGCAGACAGTACAAGACTGGGATTTGTACCACTGGGATCCTCAGGAGAGCCCAGAGTAGTGGTGGACACCACGTTTAGCAGGATGTGCAAAGGAGGCAGTCACCTGGGCCATGAACAGCCAGTGGCATGGTTTGCAATAGGAGTTTGACTCACAGTCTGGGGCTAAATCTGCCTTCTCAAACACAGAGTTTTACATTCTGAGTGTTAGAAAGTAGGGGTGGTTACATTAGGTCCACTCAAACATTTTAAGCACAGATGTATGAGCCTGGCAAATCAATAGGGTGTTTTACACAGCTCGCAGCATTCCCCCCCTTTACACACAAATCCAATGTGCATTATGAGGTTTCCCAACAGGAGCTTGCATCAGTGGTGTCTGATAGCAATTATCAGCTATCTGCTGGTGGAAAAGTTAAAAGGCTTCCTAATATGTAAAAAATATCTATTTAACACTGAAGAATGATAAATAAAAATGCATAATAATTTTAAATTAAGCTTTTCAACACAATTACTTTGAAACACATTTTGTCTGTTAGTTACCTGTGCACAAAAACATAGTTTCTCCTTGGCACTCAGTAATCACAGCACATTTGATGTTTCAATGTTGTCATTAAACTGCCAATGAAACTGCATTATTATTTTAAAAACTGTGGTTTATCTGCATTAAAAAATGCACATTACCTGCACAACTTTTGCTAACACAACCAATTGTTTGCACTTAACCTTCTTTCAAAATCCCAAAATTATACCAAATAAAGTTTCCTTTGCTTTACTTCATGACTTAAAAGTCAGAAATGTTAGCCCTGCTCTTTGCCCTATAAACTGTAAATATCACTAGTATCTGGAAAATTAGCTGAACTTTTCTCATTGAACTTAAATTAAAATGGGTATTTTCACTTTCATTTGTAATGTTTTCCAATATATTTCCTCAGCACACATGAAATTTTAAGAAAGCATTTTTTTCACAAGAGGTATTTATCTCCTGACTCAGCCTTCCTCTTGTCTCTGTGTTATATTCCTATAACTTTTGCTGTAATAGAGACCCATGTAAACTAAAGTCAACAGACAGGAAAAGAGAAGGCTGTTACATTAATTTTCCTTGCTATTTTGAGCTGAAGTGTTTAATTTGTGCTTTAAATATACTAAAAGCCTTTTAATAGATCCTGTTTCTATTCATTCTTGTATCAACATAACTGAAATTTTACAGTCACATAAACATCTATTTTGATGAATATCTTTGATATGTGATATGTTGTCTTCCAATTTCACAGAATCAGACAAGTATTCTCACAAGTTGCTTCAGTGATTCACTTTCATGTTCCAAATTAAACTTGGAATCACAGAAAAATGGTCCTAAAATACCATGTGTTTGGGAGATCTGTGTAAAGGGATCAATCAATCAAAAATAAATCTCCTTTTTCTGTGGTTATTTAGTCTTACCTGTATGTGCACACAGTAAACCTAGATGAAAAATATCTTGAAGTACTCCTTGAGTCCATAGCATTGCAGAAGGTATGCAATTAGATTTTTAATAGAATTTTCAATGAAGATGCAGTCTTGACAGGTATAGTCACTATTTAACTAAAGGAAACAAAAGTGGGATGCCTGTGGAAATCAATAATTTAAAAATGATATCACATAATATTTTCCTAACATCTGATTTTGATTCTGCAGAAGGAACTCTGCAATTGCCTGCACTATTACACACCAGGAAATTGTGGAAATGGCACACTACAGAAAACTCGATCCACTGAGACTCACAGTGACTGGAAGAAACCACAAATAGAGTAACTGCTTGACTATTTGCCTTTTTGTCTTATTTTAGAGTGTATCAGTTCTCCACAAACCTGGAAAAGACGATACCTCTCCAAAGAGATAATGAATGAATTAATTAGTTGGAACCATGTTATGCAAGCTCCAGATACTCAAACAGTTTGTGGCTCTGCAGCTCACATTCAGGTACTTTTGCAGCTATTACATATGAATGGATTTTTATTCTATATGTTTCAAGCTTTTTTTTTTAAACTAGGTATTCTTTAAAACTAGAACAGAAATCTAACAACCTAGCATTTTTACAGTCCCAACTCCCTTTTTGCCTATACAAGAATCTGTAGAGATACTAAATCAATCCTTCACAAGTTAGGTATCACCAAATCTTTGCTTTCATCCATTTCTCACCATTTTAGCTTCAGAGCTATTAGAGAATTTAATCTGTAGCTCCAAAAAGCTTTCCTTCTTCCTCCTTCTTAATAATCTCCTTAAAGAAATTAAAATTATCCTGTAGAAAGAATTCAGGAAACTAGAGGCTATTATAACACCATCACATGTCATTACTGTTGCAGAAAGCCCATGACAACCTTACTTTGTGAGCGTGACCTACTGACACTTTTATTTTTTTTTTGTGATGGAAAAAAAAATGTTCCCCTCATATTTTTGTCAGCTGGCACTGATATCCTTGGCCTGCACGATGGAACAAGAAGTGCTATATGATCCTGCTCTGCACACAGCCCTTCTCCACCCACTGCTGCACCTCCAGAGTGGGCTTTATTTGAACCCTGAATCAGTCACTCACACAAAGCTATAGAAGCCCATGGACCAAATCTATTTCTTTTCCAAGAAAAATGTAGCCCCACTAATCCTACTAAACACAATAAAAAGTTAAATGGAGAACAGCACCAAACATTTTTATGGACACTAATACAACAGTCCACACACATTTTGCAATAAAAGAGCTTGTAGGTATAAGCATTTTCTATGGCTGTCAGTCTGTGCAATTTATGGCCTAGGAAAAAGGGATGGCACTTACCAAGTTGATCACCTTTCCATTCACTGTCACAAAAAGCACACTCAGGATTGCGTTACCAGCAAGAGTAACAAAATAGTTATCATATTTTGAAACATTTCAAATACATCCAAATTTGGCTAACAGGAGCACAGAAAACCTCAGTGCTCACTTCATTACCATGAACAAGTCATTAGTTGTAATGTACTGAGGGGCATGACAATTACGATCCTTACAGCCAATCCTTCCCTTTCTGTGGGTATCTCCCCATCTCACACCTTGCAGCACCATACCCTCCACTGCATGTGATCTCTGTTTAAAAAATATGAAACATATTTGCATCTTTTGGAATTTCATTGTTTGAATTATTTTTGCAACCAAAAAAAAAAGGCAGAGGAAGAGCTACAAGTAGAGCCACCTTTCTTTTTGCAGTGGTAAATGCAGAGACAAGTAACAACGGATTACTTGAGCAGAGGGTTTTTTGCTTTTTAGTAAGTCTGTATCTCATTGACTTTGTGGGCTATTAAAGGTTCAGCACCAAGTACAACCAGAGAGGATTGCATAAGAGTACAGACCAGCACAAAAATCCCTCTCTCAATCAGTTACATTCTAAAGCAGTATTAACAGAAAACATTTATTCCATTGTTTCAGTAAGCTAGGAAGTCTCAGAGTTCATAGGATTTGAAATATCTGGCAGACTCTCATGCAACACGACTTAGAAAACTACTTGCCCTCATTCCTGATACGCAGAAAATGGGCAAATGGCAAAGTGCTGGTAAACAGCCCTTTGCCAGACACCTGATTTGCCTAAAGACAAGGAATTCCAGAGGAAGAGAGCAGAAAGGCAGAGCAAAAGCTGGCACAGCCCAAGATGCTGTGTTGGAGACTCAATTAGAGTCAACGGGGTCAAAGTCAGGATCCAGTGGCCCCTAGGAATGTCAAAGGACAGATAAGAGCAGCATCAAGATTGGACTACACACACTGAGCCAAAATTAACATCAGGGTTACTGGGGTGAGCAGTCATCAGTTCCAAGTTGTGCATGCAGCTGTCACAGGAATGAGTGAAGAGCTTCTGATACTGCCCTGGGTTTGCATACAGTATTGAGCCCCTAAATATAGTAAAAAAATAAAATAAAATTTAAAAAAACCCAAAATAAAATAAAACCCAGAAAATAATTTAAAGTGTTTGTAATACTTGCTTACTCTAACATTTTAATGAGATTTTATACTGCAGACCATAATTTACTGTAAGCAGATTCAATTTACAAATGCTGCAGAACTGGAGACATGGTGCTTATTTATAACTATATTAATTTACTTATGTCTTTGCACTTTATATTAAATATATGCATACTTTTGATGGTGTGGTTCTTTCTAAATGAATTTATATCCTCCAAATATTAGCTGTAATAACATCAGCTTTCTCAAATGCAATTAAACTAAATTAAACTACTAAATTAAATTTGAAAAGATTATACCAAAAAAGTCTTTTTATAAATAAGGTCTGTAAAAATTCAGTTACTTTTAAACTAATATTAATGTAATGTTTTAACATTGCATTAAGTGCATGAAAAAAAAATGATATTTCCTTTGCCAAAACCTTGAAGAGGAAAAGTACCTTTATCACTGAATTTACAGAAAGCCGTTAATTTGGAATTACAGTTTCTTAATAAATGGTTTGATTTGAAACATCGCTTTCCTTTGGAGAAAATGCTTAAAACTAAGAAAAATATCTAAATATAGTATTTGAAGACACATCCATCAGGAAAATCTGCAGAGTAATAGCAATGCCTGTATGAAGAGAGCATTATTTTGACCGTGAGAAAAGTATAGTGAGATAACAGAGTTCTCAGACTTACAGTTGTTTTTTTTCCCCACACAGAGTACTCTAAAATGGTCAGATCCCACACTCTCTTCCAAACACATAATAATTGATGTATCCAGATTGCATCCTGAAGATTAAGAAGTTAACCAAGCCATGCACACAGATGATTTGGTTTCAATCCAATTCCCTTCTCTGAATAAATTTCATTTAATTACTAATCTCAAGGTTTGAAGTTATGAACCTCATGTTAATTTCTCTTTCATTACACAAAAGCCTTTAACCACAAAGGTACCAACAGGGATATATTCACATTATTCAGGATTCTCCATCGAAAGGAAACAAAGGACTTAGAAATAAAGCACAGGAGACATGTGCTAGTCTTACAAGGGAACAAAACTATGATTAATATAACACTGACTTACGCAAATACGATCTTACTTTCGTGCAAGTACTGCTACCAGGAAGAAAGAATAAAATAGCCAGGACTTTTGCACCCATCAGTAATAGTTCAAGAGCAGTTCTCTTATAGCTACAATGTATTTCATAAGAAAAATTATACAAATTTTCTAAACATATCAGGGGAGCAATTATTTTTACTACCACTTATCATAAAAATGTAGTATAAACAATATTTGAAAATACAGACCAGAACAAATTTATCTTAGATTTTAAAAAGATGATTTTTATTAAGCACAAACAGCTTTTAATACATTATCAATACAAATAGGAAAACATCTGTTTAATGAATTTGATATATCAAAGATCTGATGGGCAGGGTGCATACTGGCACAATAAAAATTTTTTTTTTTTAAGTATTTCAAATTAAAATTACAGGGTTACCACAGTCTACACTGCAGGTACTTTCTTCACAGTCTAAAATTACTACATCACCTGGGCATGGGGGAAGCAAAGAACTAGAGTTTCATAATATGGAACTTCTAACACTTTAATTAGCACCACTCAAAGCTTGCATCAGCTGTCTAACTAAGAAGCAGCTGACAGGTCAGGTAAAGCTTTACAGCAAATTTCAGTGCAAAGTTTACAGTTCCTTTTCATAAGATACTTGGAGTCTATGGTTTCATAGCATGTTAAATAATTATGGCTTGATAGATGTACAGTATTAAGATGCTGAGAACATTTACTTTGAAAAAAGATGAGACTCGTAACAGCTGTGAAATGCATTTTAATATATTATACCAAATTCTGTAATATGCAAACAACATGCTGGATTACAAACTGAAGTCCTGTTATGAATTCATAGACAAGGTCAGTATTAGCTCTCTGGGGTAGTGGCTTCTGGTTGTCTCAGCTGCTGCTTTTTCAGGCTAACTAACTTCATCTTCTCCCTGATGTGTTCTGCTGCAGAAGCCATATCACTTGGGCTCCCAAAGTACTGCTCAGACCTAGAAAAAACCCAAACCACAATAAATTATCAGTAGTAAGTCAGTACATGAATACACCTGTTAACTGAAGTAGAAAACACAAAACTGATGAGAAAAATAGCCACTTTTCCCTCTTGTCATTTAAAAACCACCTTAAAAAGCTTTGGAGACTTAGTGATGAAGACGTAACAGCAAATTTTAATGAAATTGTTACAAATACTCAATGAGCCTTTCATATCCAAAACACACTCTCAACAGAAGTTTGAGGGTATTGAGACACTGCTGGTCTAGTGAAAGGTGTCCCTGCCCTTGGCATGGGGATTGGAACCTGGATTATTTTAAATGTCCCTTCCAACCCAAACCATTCTGTGATTTGAACAGCAAGGCACTATTCTAGAAGCACAACTGGAAGCTTCCCAACTCTCTTTATTACCACCCCTCTCTGGCTCTCCCCCAAGTCCATCTGACAATTTTGCATGCTGTGACAATCTGTGATACCTGTCTATACAGGAATTCTGAGTTTCTAAAATTGCTGCATTATTAAAGGACTCTTCACATGTTAAGTCAACCACATGCTGTCAAATTATGCCATCTACCTCTCAAACTGAAAGGAAGACACGGCTATGTAATTCAAATACAAAAAAGAGCAGCTGAAATGTTAGGGAAGCCACTAACCAAGCTGTCAGCAAAGGGAGGGTTTGAACAGAATATGTGTTTCAGAAGAACAGGTATTAAATCTAGTTACAAAGCAGAGAAGCTGTACACTCTGGAAATGGCAGTAGGACAGAGGACTTTCAGACAGGCAAAATTGGACAGAAAAAGATACTCTGTGCAGGAATACACTCATTTGAGGAGGTAACTGGTCAGACTGCATAACTGCACATGGATCTCAGCATTTCCTCATACAGTGCAGAAGCCATGAGCAGGAGAGGGAACAGTGACCTGAGTTTCCAAAAAGATACTGGCAAAAGTCTGAGGAGGTGAACAGGCTGATGAAAATGCCCCCCAATCATTTATGACATTTTTTATGTTCTTAAATCTCAAACTATTTCTAATAATCAGCAAACCCTTTTCAAACTATATGCTAAACACTTCAAAACCAGAATGCCAGGATGATGAGCAGGGGGTCCTGAACTACAGGACATACAGGGGGATATGCGAAACTCTACAGAAATGCCAGAGGGGTCAAAAATAATATTCAGGATTGAACAGTTGTTACTTTTACCAGATCACTAGAATCTGCTATACAGAAGTTATACAAAAATACTTTAACAAACACTTCTTTATCTGCTTTTGAATCAGTTTTTTGTTTGTTTTGGGTTTTTTTCTACAGCTATAAAACCCTCCACTATTTTCAAACACTATTGAAAGAACAGTGAAAATCACTACTAATTCAGGCCTGGGCCCATCTTCATGATTAGCACTCTGTATTGAAGGATCTACCCTGCAGAAGGTGGGGTATTTGGAATATGGCATTTTGGAAATATGATGACAATTAATTTTCATGACCAGCTTCCTGCAACTGTGTTTTTCAGGTAGACTTCAGGTAATGCTTAACACAGTTGCCTGATGTTCTCTCATAAGGCTTCAGCCTCTAATTCAATGTACTTATTTCAGACCTTTTTCATTATGGTGTGGCATCCTACACACCAGAGACTGCTCCATAGCTTGGCTGTAACTCATGTAGAAATTAACTACAAGCTCAGCATAACAACAGGCATTATTAAACACAGATAACTGAGTTTTATTATGGCTGAGATTCCAAATTCAATTTGCCTTTGTAGCTCAAGAGAGCTACCAATTTAAAGTTAATATGAATAATTCTCAAGGAAAGTACTGTTTTGTTTACCAAATAAATAAAATATAAATTTATCTTCAATATACTGGCTTAGATAGATAGAATTGCAAATAAGGAAATAGAAATCCTGTAATTCTTATCTGGTATCTTTTTTCAGGGAGAAGAGACTGGGACTGGTCATTCTTCTGTTACTTCTGCATGCTGTGCTGGTGCAAAAACTGCATAAATCTAATATCATTCAGTGTGAAAAAGTCACTACTTTAAAATGGCAGAGCATTAGTACTCATTAAAAATTCCTTCCCATTTTTTCATAAAAGCAGACAGGTCCTATTTCAAATTTTATAAAAACAATGTGCTCACTTTTCTGTTTCAGCAATAAGCCTTCAAGATTCTTCTGCATGTGAGACTATGATACAACTTTACCAAAGGCATCAGAAACCATTCTACATACCCATCAGGATAAACTACAGGCACTGTTAGTCTGTCCAACAGTGATTTCCCAACTGCTTCAATTTCATCAAATTGTTCCATTTCATGAAAAGCCTCTGGCTGGTCTGGACATTCCTGCAAAATCTGTTTAATAAAAGTAAGAAAACACAGAATAAAGTACACAAGGGATCGCATGTAGTTTTTTAACTGAAAGAGTGGATGTTCTTTTGGCATTTCCACTGCCACATTTACATGAGATCAACTGACACATATAATTCAAGAAAGGAACTGATTAAAGTTCTTTAAGAAGAATGTTCAGAGCTACCAGTGCTTTGTATTAGAATGTTTTACATTACTTCTAGGAGGGAATAAAAAGTAGTCTTCCTTGACAATATTCCTGCAACAAATATGAAACACATAAAAATAGTGACTGACACCACTGAACATACAAGACAGCAATTTAAAGTGGAAACACCAGGGTCAATGAAGACTGCTTACAAAAGGTTTCAAAACTAAAAACTACATCTGGCACAGAACAGGTAGGACTAAAAAAAATCTGAACACAAGTCTTTCCAGATGGGATTGTAACTCAATACCAGTACTCAGTACTCTATTTTCTTCCACTTCTCACTTTGCCACTTCTTACTTTTTTCCCAAGCAGCATGGATATTAACAGTCTATTTTCCACACAGACTCATTAATATATGTCCAATAGTGAAAGGAGAATTAGGTTTTTGAACATGAGCATTGTTTTGTCAGACATTAATTTACTTTTCTTTAAACTTAAGATTGCCCAAACCCAGCAATTAACTACTGCAATAATGAAAGCATGCTCATAATATGGATTGAGAGATTCTACTCTTCTAAGAGTTTATGAACCACTGAAATTTAATTTGGTATCAGGTAAACCTCTGGAAGCACGGATGATCTATTTCTGCTTTTGTGAACCTCCACTAACTCCCAATGTCTGCCAATTCAAAGTATTTTCCACTAATACAAATAAGAAATGAATAAAACCAAGGAGCAAATTAATCAACTCTGAATCCATGCTCTCTTTTAATGACAAAACGAATTTATTTTACCATGTGCAAGATTTACTTTTTTTCCAGTTACATGCAATTTTATTATCAATATTTGAGAAACAGACTCTAAATTGATTTTTTAAAATACACTGCTTCACCTAAAAAAGCAGATGTGGACAAAAAGGTCCTATCCCTCATGACCTACATTAAAGGACATTGTCTCAAGTTCAAGCATTTGAAAGCTCTCAACATTTTCCCCCTTCAGCAACTAATCCTCATCACATTGTTGTTGAATGCTCGTCCTCCAGTGTGTTTCTTGCATCACTTGACTGGGTGCAGCAGTGAGACATTTGGTTACAGGAGTCTGAAAACCATACCAAGGCAGAGTGTGTTCAGGAAGAAGGCATTTCAAACCCCACCAGGTGCAAAATACAAGATGGAGCAAGACAGCATGTGTGGAAATTAAAGTGGAAGGAGCTGCCTTCATTTACAGTTTGTGAGAAATTTTGGAAGCCCATACAATATCCAAACAGCTTAAAGGGCAATAGACCTTTAATTAACTCTTCAAAAAACTTAAACAACCTGAAAGGTTTGTATCATACCTTGCACAAAGAAGCGTTCCTGGCTTTTAAGAATTACAGTCTAAAAGACATAAAGAAATGCTTTATCATCAATATCAGAGTTCTCATTTGAAGAGTGCTGTTCTCCTTTTTGTTAAGGGGGCCCTATACCAGTACAGGTATATGAAAAATTATTACATTAAGTACTGAAGTAAATGGTTGGAAAAGGATATGTAAATTCTTCTTTCTGCCATTTAAAACAAAAATTTAGAAAGGATAAATGTACACACTGGCAACTTCATATTTTCTTACATTTTGTTTGCCTGAACTCAGGTAAGAAATTTTTCTTCTTAATAAAACACAACACTCACCTTTTCAGCAGTTGAATGAAATGCGACAGCTGTTTCCAACCGGTGCACTCTTTCTTCAGAAGTCACTGTAAACTGTTTCCACACTCTGTTCAGTCTGGGAAGTGTGTCCCCTGAGGACCTTGAAGTGCATCTCAAGGACTGGCACAGGACCACTGTTGCCTGCAGTAGCTGTCTCCCGTAATCGTAAGTACTCTAAAAATTGGAGGGGATGGGAGAGTAAGTGCTTGTAAAAACCCTGCACTTTACCTGGCAATGAAACAGCATCTTAAAGCAACAACAGCAGGCAAGTTTATGGAAGCTCCACAATTTAGGTTCACAAAGTACATTGAACTAATCTGGTCTACTGGAAAATGCTGATAAAGTAAGAATAAAATTGTAATGACCAAAAGTGCTTTAACTCTCTTAAAAAATATCCACTGCTGCCTAGTGTTCACACTGGCAAAGGAAGAGAGCTTCCCAAGAAATCTGAATAGTTGTTTGGATCTTCCAAGGGATATTTGATATCCACTGCTGAGAGGACTGTCTCCCTGATTTTATTGACACCATGTTTATGGTCAGCCAGCATCCAGGTGCCCTGAGGCAATCACTGTAACAGCAAATGACCCTCCAGCCATCAACTCTTATTCATCAAAAGAGGAAACTCCAGTGCAGCAGTTGGAATTAGAAAACATCACATCTGTTAATTAACAAGTCAAATTTAGACACTCCTAAAAGCAGCAAACGACTGACAAAAGATCTGACCAGGTGCTTTGGCCCAGCTTGTCAAATGTAATTTTAAAGACTATTTGAGATATATCTTTCACAAAAGCCAGTGAACTTTGTTTGGTTGTTTGCATTGCCTATGTGAAGGTTAACTAAGGTAGTGACCTGCAGCATTGCTGCTCTGGATGGAGCTGCAACATCTCATTAGGCCCATCTCCAACTTCAGCAATCAATTTCTTCACTCAGGCACTGAGGGAAACCAGTAAGACCAGTGACAGCTGTTCAATGACTGCCTATACTGATATTGATTCTGTTTAGGAGAGGATGTGAAACTGCACAAACCACATATTGCTAGAAAAAAATAACACATTTCACCTGTGCAACATCAACAAATTTTCGATGTTTCTCCAGTAAAACTTTTGTTTCTTGAGCATCATCTCCCAGTCGGATGTGTGTCTTCAGCAGAGCATCCAACAGTTCACTTAACCATTCTACTGCCTTAAAAACAAAGCAAAAGAACAAAAACTAATACATTAAAAAGAAATTAAACCAGAAGGGCGCCATTACTTCAGTACTAGCATATACTTTTGATACAGAAAAAAGTTAAATGAGCTGTCACAAACTGGTAGATCATGCATGCAATCCCCAAATATACTATTTGCAGACACTGCTATAGCCTTTATTTTCACTGTACATATTCCCTAAATAAAACTACATTTGAAAGTTGCAAAAAAAGTACTGTAAAACTACCAGCCCCCATAAATCAACCCAGTGGACTACAAATATCAGAAGGATATCTAGAGGTATTTCCATACCTGAGCAGCATCTTCTTCACATTTAAATAACTGCACCATCTGAAGCATCTTCAGTCTCCGCACATCCACCATATCCTCACACCTTAAACAGCAGCACACAAAGATTCATCAACACATGTACAGCAGACACAAAACACTCTGACATTGACAACAATGTTTTCAAGTGAGAAACATTAAGAAACAAGCATTCATGAAAAGGTGATCAAAGCTGCTTAGCTTGGCAAAACCGCCTCATGCCCCAAACAACAATGAGAAAGTTGCAATGAGTAGAACTGAGCACTCCAAGTCACCAAATTCATGATCCTCAAGATTCCTGATATGGCTAAGCTTGAGGCAGTAACACCAGAGACAGCTGCAAGGTCCTGCAGCAGCATCCCAGGTTCCTTACCTTGCTGCACTGGTAAGCTCTGCAAAACAGAGGCTAACACAGACTTTGTCCTATTAGAATTCAGATGAAAGTGGGCTTCAACTTGGCATAATTCTGAACTGTACTGTTTGTTGGGGGCAATGTTTCTTAATGAATACAATGAGGCTGATTAAAAGATAATACATTTTTCCATTTTTCTTTTTAGCTCATTAGAGATGGTAATATCTGCACCCTTATATGATATTGTCCTTTGCTTTACTTGTCAGGAAGCATTTCAAAATCTAATTGATATAAAAACTGACCCTAATTATCTTGTTCTGAGTTGAGCACAGTTTGCAGTTCTTTCTCCAGAATTCCAATTGAAGTGTTGAAAATCCTTCTCTTTCCACAATGAGACCTAAGCTAATACATCTAGCAGAATGCTTTCCACTTCAATTTCAGAGCCTACAAAGTAGACAGCAAGACTCACACTCCTGTTCAGTGCAAATGGAATTACTAATGTCAACAACAGTTGGCTTTATAAGCAAATGCAAAAGACTGTGTGCATGAGCCTTTCCAAATTGGTTACAAACATAAGCTCTTCCAAAGAACAGTTTGTTAGCATGCTGTGTTTTGTTACGTGTCCTGCAATGCTTACAGAAAGGACATCATCTGCTCTAATAATGCAGGAAAACAGTTTATAGGTTCCAAAATCATAAATAAAGCAGTAAAATGCCCCTAAAAATAAACATTAGAACATGTGTATGTAAACAACAAGAAACATTCAACAGAAGTTGGAAAATGAAATTAAATAGCAAAAAATACTATTACATGCTACTGAGAGATACTTAGTCCTTTCACTTTTTTGTCTCATCCAGGCTAAATAACCTTGTTTAATCATTCACAATCTGAAAGCTGCTTCATACCTTTGTCTGTAAATACTATTGATGTTTTAGTCCTCTAAATGACTTCCCACAATTCTATAACCCTTCTGAGAATACAGAGCAGAATTGTGTAACACAAACAGAAATCGACTACCAATCTATCCACTGACACAATGACATTCTTCTTTCAGTTTTTTATTCCTTTCCTAATAATTCCTGGCATTCTACTTGCTTTTCCCTGTGTGTTTGAACACTGAAGCAATTTCTTCAAGTTTTCCAATGTTTATCTTTGAGTTCACAGCTGATTCAGAATCCATTACTGTGTATACAAAGTCTCCCCTTCTCCCATGCACATCTCTTTTCTCATATGGAATTCCAACTGCCATTTTACTGCACAGTGACACACCCTCTGTAGCTTTTTGCAGCTTGCCATCCAAACATAAGTATTGCTTAAATTAATTGGATTCAGAGGGCAGACTTAAAACAGTATTTTCTCTAAGCTCTATCAAAACACATAGGTCCTTACACTAAGCTCCCTAAGAAAACAATTTAAGAATAGTGGAATTAATTTGTAAAACGGGCAATTTGATGCTCACTAGAGCTTGCTGCTGCCTAGAGGCACCTCTTTGCTCAGCCAATGCCCTTGAACACCAGGCCATTTCTGTGGACAGTATTACATGGTCTCAGGGCTTCCAGCAGTATTACTGGCAATAGCTTCTAATTCTTTCACACTGTTCAGTAGAAAAAAAGGCAGTATTACAAAACAATCCAGTACTACTACATATTTAAGTACAAATAATCAAATTTTGGAGGAAGAGGATGATGGCAAAATCCATCCTTCTTATAAATTCAACTCCCTCCAACACTTTTCACAACCTCATCCCTCACTCTATATGGTTTCCTAAAATTCAAACCCCATGTCCTGGGGTGACTGTATGGTCCTGTATCCCATCATCTGCTCTTCTGAAATCTGAGCCTCCATTTTGTACCCTCCAATACCACCTCATTTGTCTTCCGATCTTCAGAAATGAAAATACCATACTCAAAGGACAGAGCTTGTGATAAAGAGGACAAACAAGGCTGTTTAATACATAATTTTACACCCATCACCACAACTGTAATTACATTATACTCCCATCTCAAACTGCTAACATGTAAAGGACACCTCTTGCATATTTTCATAACTCCATATAAAAGGAATGTATAATTTCTGACATTTACAAGGACAGGAAAGCATTCAAGTACTCCATCCAGTACCAAAATAGAAAAGGTGCTTGTTTTTAGGAATACACTACAACAGATTAGTCAGGGAAGTTTCTCTCCCATTCAAATATACTACAAATATAAATTACAGTTGTAATACATCCCTTTAATGAACATAAAACAAAATGGGCTCTTTACAACAAACTAAATTGTATAAAAAGTGACTTGCTAACACACAAAAATCTGAATGACTCGAATTGTTGTTCTTACCTTTGTTTTCTTAGCTGCATATCTTCCATCACTCCTTGGATATGGTCCACATTTTCTTTGTTTTCAATGGTCACATCCTTCCCATAGGCCCATGATGCCTGGTTAGATATCTGATCAAGAAGACTTTGACCTTTCTCACGCAAGCCTTGCAAGCCTAAGTCTAATAAGAGAATGAGGAAAAAAAGGTCAGTGATCACTCAGAATTTCAGTGGGTTTTCTCCTCAATGGAGAAAAGAGAATCACACACAGATCAAGACTGGAACCTGGAAAATGACAAGGACATTACTATGTCCTTCACCACCCTGTCCAACTCTCGTTTGAGTGAGCATTTGTCTGTATTAACAAAGAACTAAGGCTTTGCTATTTTATGACCTAGCAGATAACAAGAAAAGGAATAGAAGTTGACAGCGTGTCAGCTTTTCAGCATATACATAGCTAATTAGTGTCTTTCATCCACACAGTTAGATAATTCCTAAAATATATATCCCTGCTAAGCAGTTGTAACCTAAGTGTTCTTCCACTGCTGGCACAAGTTACTACTTTATAATACATCTGATATGGCTGATACAATTTTCTACACTGAAATTTGTCAACCCTTGGGATCTGCTGTTACATCTCTTATTTGGCAGCTTTACTATCTGTTTTTCTGAAGGAAAATCTCATTTATGCATCCAACTGTTATATTCCAATCATACCTACTTCTACCATAAATTATTTTTCTTTGCAGCTCCTTCTCCCACAACTTCACGAACAAGCTGATCACTGTAGACCCCTTCCAACTGAAATAATTCCATGCGCTTGACAGTGCAACAACCTTCAATGTGCCATTTATTAACATATACATTCAAAGTTACTGCAAAACACCCAGTGCAAGTATTCTAAAAGCGAGGGGATAAAACCTTAATCATCAAGGTGTCAGTTCTGGAGACAAAAAGATCATTCAAGCATTATAATCCTAAACCACTGAAGAAGATTAATGGGGGAAAGAAGTTTGTTTACAGATGAAATGCATGGTAATGGCATATAACAAATATATATATTAGATGTAAAACATCTTTAAAAGAGAACAGTCCCAGATCACTTCCCCAGACAAAAGCCGGCCCAAAGTAACTCAGTGGAACATTACATAGTGAGGAATCAGAAGTCATAAGATCTTGTCCCCCTGCTTTTTTGGTGATTTTTTAAAAGGGATTACTCTTTCTTCTCCCTGTAATGCACTTATTAGAATGTGTATGTCTGAAATGCAGAAATATCTTGCTTACCAACACTTTTTAATTTCTCTTCCAGTAGTTTCAATGTTTGTTGAATTGATGCTCCATCTGCTGGTGCTACATCCACACACAACATTCCTAGTAAACCATCCAATTGCTGAGACAACTAAAATGTAAGAACATAAATGCTGATATTTAAAAAGAAGTTTGAGCTTCAGATGGTTGGTTCTAAAATATTCTAAATGTTTGGAAATTTGTCATTTTCAAATTTCTCTTTGCAGGTAGAGGAAATGAAAGCCAAGATAAATGACCCATCTGCCTTGTAGAAATCCAAGAGCACACATCCCTAGATGGTGGAAGAGTAGAAGCCAAGATTCTACTTGTTTTTTAAGAAAAACATAGGAAATGAACATGCCATTTTACAAAAAGAAAAGTATATCAAATTCCAGTTCAATTAATGCATATGCCTCTAAATTAAAAAGAGGGGCAAAAAAGTAACTTTTCAACTAGTAACCCTTTTATTTCAAATTCTACTGAAATGTAAGACATATTACAAAGTAAATCCCTCCTAAAACAAGGGGGAGCCAGTTTTCTCAGTGTTTCAATTACAGTAAATGCTGACTTACAGTATTTTCCAAGTGACATGATATCTCCCCTCATCTCCCTGAGTATTTTTCCAATGTAGTCAACATTTACAATACTAACGCACTAATATATTGACAGTGCCTTAAAGAAAATTAAAAAGAAACACTTACATCCTGGGCAACACTGTGGAATTCAAGTGCTGCTTGTAATAGGTTCTGCCTGAATTCCAGCTGACTGGCCTGCCTGTAACACACATCACTCAGCTGTTGCTGCAATGCTTTCAATTCCACAAGGTCCTCCTCATCCCCTGCATTTAGAAGAGCTGCTATCTGCTGATTAAGCTCAACATAAACAGCAAACCACTCCTAGAAACACAAGAATATAAAGAATTAAAAATGCCCAATATAATTTTATTGCCCTTAAATGGTATACACATCCAACTGGAGGGTAATAAATAATCAGATTGAAAGAGGAGGTTATTACAGACTGCACTATCTCACAGAGAAGGAAAAAATATTGCTGATTTCAAATCAACTCCCAATAAAGTGCTTAGTAGATGTTAATACACACATTGTAGTATAAAAAACTTAGTTCAGAAAGATGGGAGGAGTTCAATGTGTGGCTCTGAGTTCCAGCCCAAACTTCCACCAAAAGTGGAATTTCACAATTTTAAAACAAATTTCTAGTGCTTAAATGTCTGTACTGGTTTACTGAAACAAAAGATCATTTTTTGCCAAGTGACCAGCTATTATAAAAAGCTGTTCACAGGACTATCCAGCTGTTACTTTCAGTGACATGACTGAAACTAGCAATAATTTCCTTACAAATTTTGGAAAAATATTGCTGTTGACAGCAGTATTCTCTATCTGAGAATACTATCTACTGACAGCAGTAATCTCTATCTTCTTAACAAAAGAGAATCCAGGCACAGAAACTTCAAAACAATCCTTGTTACTTATTTAAGGAAAGCTTTACACTAATTAATTCAAATTTGTAGATTTGTTTTTCACATGGTTTGATCACTGAATACATACATAAGATTTAGTTATGTTGTCCTGTTGGTGTATTTGCAGAGGAAAATAGTTCAAATACTTAACAATTTGGTGAGATTTAAAAACAGCTTGATACATCCAGATCACATTCACATCTTGCATGACTGAGATGCCTGTAAAGCAAAATGTGTTTGCTCTACAGCTCTAATTTTGACCTTGAAGTGTCCTATGCATTTCTATGGAACAGCACCATCTATTGGCCTACAATATTTGATTTCATTTGTATTCTTGTCTCGCTCCTATTGGGATGTTTAGAATTTTGTAAATTATGTCTTCAGCTTTTGCATCATTTATTTACAAATCATGCAAAACGGAGTATAAATATCCATTTTCTGAATTTTTTTTCCTTTTCTCCCAGAGCTGCCTCTACCATCTGCTCAGAGAAAAAAAAAGAGTATGAAAAGAGCATGGAGGGGAATAAAGAGAAAGCAATGAGAAAGTTAAATTAGCAATCAGTCAAAAATTCAAGAGCAGAATAAATTTCTCATCAGTCCCAAAAGGGGCAACTATGATGACATAATGTGAAAACATCTTCCATTGTGACATGTGTACTGTAGATACACAGATTCAGCACAATCAGTTCACAAAACCAGCCCTTTGACATTGAACATAAAAATCCAGCTAAATGTGACATTTAAACTATAATATGAGGAGTAAAAAAAAATAGATTAATATGTTTAGGGATTTTGGGTTTTATTTCTTCTTTTTTTCAGTTTTTATTTTTAGCATTAAAGAGTTGCAGTAATTTATTTTGATCAAGCTATCAGTAAAATTAAGATACCAGCAAACCAGGTATGAAAAGTGCACTTCTCATTTTTTTCATGGGAGAACTTAGGCACAGTTGTATGTGACAGTTCAAACCCATGGAGAAAGACCTGCTCAAAAACTACAGTTCCAGTGTATTGCTCATGAATAAAACTAGCAGAAAATTAAAACCGCCCCAAAATCCAACCACCCTCTCCCCACAAAAAAAACCAAACAAAAATGCACCCTGTAGAAATTATTTTTGTCACTTCAGAGTAAATTGAAGTAAAAAAAGTATCTTCAAAACAAATCAAACATTTTTGCAAGTCTCTTCAAAATACTATAATCAACATTAAACAGGAGGTGATGAAAGAAAGCAAGCATACAAACTGTCAATTCAATTATTAGGAGAGAAAAGCCAGGAAAACAATGAAAAAGGAAGCGTACACTAAAAATCAAAGGAAAAGGCAAAGCGCATATTTCTAGCACTGTTGATAAAAAATGGTTTTAATCTCTGAACAGGCATCTAAATGTAGGGTAGGACAGTGGTCTTCCAATTACTTCTTTTGATGTAAAAGAAAATATTTTTTCTGACTGTTATTTCTGCAAACTCCTGCCAGCACCTGAGAACCAAGCTGTGTTCCATGCTGCCAGTGCTTCAGCTCACTGTAGGGCAGCCTGCAAACTTCAGTGGGATTTCAATGATTTCAAGGACTGCATTTAGCCCCAGCTAAATCACAGCTCTCTGTTACAGACATCCAAGTGAAAACAAAGAATGTTCAGTCTTGTTTTCTCTTTTCAGTTTGAAACACCAATATAACTAAAAACCACTAAAATTTATTTTTGTCGACAAAGTAGGTAGTCTAGCGTGTTTGTGGGGTTTTTTCTCCCTTTCCAATTAGGTTTTCAACTGCATGATGTTTTACCCTTCAGAAGGTACTGATTTCCACAATGCTTGAAGAGCTTGAAGCAACGACAAGGGAGAGGAGATGGGATTTACTTAACCTAACTCAGACACCTACACTGCTGCGTCCAGCAAGGAAACCATCCTCACTGAAGGTGCAGTCAGCACAACTAGAGTTGTCTAGGGTGCTGTGCTTCTCAGACTAAAGGTTTGGGGTTTTTTTTTTCCCCCCTTAAATTACATCCAAAAAATGATAACCCAGTGACTATTTTCATTGTCATTACTGCAAACAGAACCTGGGAAAAGTGGACAGAATTGCCAGTGTCTACATCAAGGAAAGTCAGAAAAGGTGAACAGCACTGTGAGCAAAACTCCCTTTGGGAACACTGAATATTCATAACCTAATTATAGATAATCATCTGATGGAAAGACAAAATTCTATTGAAGCTTAGGAAGTATTCAAAATTAGAAGCACAGGCATCAAGTTAGTGTAGTTACAAAATAACATCTCCATGATTTCATTATGACCATAAAGCATATCTAAAATCTTGATCAATTAAAGTCTTAAGTCAGTTTCAGCTACTGCTAAGTGTAGTCTAATCGAGACAAAAACATGAAGTTATTCACCTGAGAAGTGCAGGACTTGTCAGACATTTTGGCAGAGAGGAAAATGTAAACTTATCCTTTCTACTCTACATGAAAATTTAAGAACTGCTGTAACATACTAAATCCAAGAAAAATCACAGATAGAAATCTGCATTTTTCTACAATGGGAAAAAAAATGCAAATAGATATAATATGACCATATTAGTTCTATAACTGCTTGGATAATTTCCTCTGCAACTCAGAACATCATGCACTGTGCAAAATTCCTAGATACTCATAACCAAAATACATTGCTCATAACTACATGTATTTAGAACTATTTTGATACTTGAAAAGGGTATGGGAAATCTCACACTGTGCTGACTCTCAATCTCTTCATGCTTCTGTTGCAAAGCTTGTGAAGCTCTAATGGAATCTCCTATTCCCCACTGGGTTCTTAGCTGTTCTGATCCAGGTCCTTCAAGCCAATTGACAACCTATCAGAAAGATAAAGATGATAAAAACAAAGTAGCAAATGAATTATACAAAGACTAGTATAAGCAAAATTTTGTAACACAAGCAGACATTTAAAAAAGCATGTTTATGAAAAAAGCATCTTTTTAGCTCTGTAAAAATCTTGTTGTTGAATCCATTCACATTCTTCAAATTTTTAAGTAGAAACTACTTTTCATTAACCTTAGCATGTCAGCTTCATGAAAACAGGTGGCAGCTATGACAAGATTTCTCAAATAGACAATTGTCATTTCATATCTCTTGTCAATAAAAGAGCTCAAAACACAATGCTAATGGACATCTTGTGTTCAAACCAGAATTTTTTTTTAACAAAGTGATTACAATGCACAGTTGTATTCATCCTCACACCTGAGAGCTTTCTCCTGTTTTTGCTGAATAAAGTAACATTCAAGTAGAGGATACATACTTATTTTAAAATTAAACTTACACACCAACTTGCTCTATTCAAATAACAGAAACCTGTTACTGAGTTTTTGTAGCCACATCTCATGGAATTTGTCTTTGCAGGGTCACAACTTTGGACTACAGTATTGGATTTCTTTTATTATTATTTTGAAACTATTTTTTCATGTAAACATTAAAGCAAATATTAAAGCAAAGCCGAATGTCTCAAATTTTGTTTCCTTTACACAAATCTGAATTATCAGATGATATCTATGGAAAAATTCCCTGATAAATTTTTAAATATCTGGAACACAGACATTGATGCAATGAAACAAAGTGCAGAAGTCTCTTAGTACTGGAGTCCTGAAGTAAGGAAATGCAGGAATACCTCTAGATTCTGAACCTTAATAAAAAGGCATAGGAAGCCAGCTTCCTGTCTTTAATGTTAGTTTTGTTTAAACATCAATCACAAAACAGCTTCACACAGATTTTCAGGAAACATAATACAATACACAATGTAACCCCACAACCACAAAGACAAATGAAACAGGGACTAATTGGACCATTTTTGGTGCTGCTAGGCTGCCCTACAACAGCAATCAAGAACAATCATCATTACAGAAGGCTCCTCAATTCACTCCATCTCTGAGTCATTACGTACCTGCCTTCCCATTGCCTTTTTGCCCCATGCCAAAGCACTGTTTCAGAGCATATATTCATTGCTCCAAAAGCACTCTCAGTCTTCCCTGCTTTTATCATTTCTAGGACAAATTAGGACTCTACAGATGCAGCTTCTTTCTGTTTAAAGAGAAACTTCCTGTTGTGCTCAGCACCTCTGCACAGCTGTTATGGGTTAAATATGGAACTGACCTAGAAGTGAAGGGACCCAGATGTCCCCCTCTAAGGACACAGTGGCCTGGAAAACTTCCCCATGGAACTGACAGTTCTCATGCAAGTCTGAAACAGTGGACAAGGCCACTGCTTAGCAGTTGCCCTATCTGGCCAAGACCATCTCCCCATTGCAAGTTTCCAGCAACTTCTGCATTGACTCTGCAAATGCTTAGGCCAGCACATAGCTGTTCTTGTGACAGATGCCTAAACTGAGGAGGGAAGAATTACTAGGGGACATGCAGAAAAATGTGATGTAATTTTCATAAAATAAACCTTAAAATCATTAATGACAAGACCACTGCAAGAGATCACAGTTATTTTTGTGAATTAAGATTAGAAACATGGTAATTAACATCTCTGCCTAAGGAGGGACAAAGCCAGAGTTTATCCTAGCCTACAGAGTTACAATAATAAGCAGCATTTAGGAAAACTGCTTATTACAAGACGTCTGACAATCACTGCAGCCTTTACATTACAAAATTAAAGACAAAAGAGAGGGAAACAAAACCTTGGAACAGAAGCAAAAGGGGTAATTCAAAAGAGAGGGTAGGATACTGAAGGCATAATGGAGAGAATTGGTTTTGAATTAAGAGGGCTTTGAGAGAGGAGTAAGAACTAAGCATGCCACAGTAAGGACAAGCAGCAAATAGTGAAATTGAAACAGGAGCACAAAAGCAATCCAGGAGTGGTTAGCAATATAAGATGGTATACAAATAATAAAATATGAATGTAACTGTAAAGAAAGCTAGCAGAAGATTAAAAGACGCACCAAAAAAACCCCAGCAACACCAGGGAAAAACACCCACTCCAATTAAAGTACTGCAAGTACTGTTATATGGCAACTTCTGTTAATTTTGTCAAAATAAATTCCATGGCACTTTGCCTCTATTGGCTTCCTTCTGTGCATCATTAGCTTCCCTACTTTTAGCCTTTAACTCTTTCTATTAGCCAAATTTTTTGCTGTAAGCCCAAAATAAATGAAATAATTTCCCAGATTTAGTAAGTTTTTCTGAAATATCTGTATGCCATTAAGAAAGCTTTTAAACACACTTTAAAAAAAGCTGATTCATTTGGCAAAAGAGCAAAACACATTCTTCCTGTGTACTGAAGCTCAGTTCACTTGCCAGGTAACATCTCTAATGTACACACAGCAAACAAGTAACTATTCCTACTACAAATATTGCAAAATGAGGCTGAGTAATAGTAAACTATTCTACTTAAATGCATTAACAATGTCAGTTTGCCAAAGTACTATAAAAATCACATCTTATTCAACGACTAAAATGTAAACACAGGAAAGAAACTTCACCTGATTATATCCACAGCTGTGCTGATATGCTCTATATAGGATTATATTAATCTCTCATATATTTTTAATACTTCCAGCTCAATATATCAACAAATGACATCTGCTTTTTAGATTTTTTTACAGTAATCAAATTGCTATAGAAATTAAAATTATCTCCTCAGTAGATTTCTAATTTCAATGCTAGACATCACAAAATTGATTAGTTTTTATTTTTACCCATATCTACAATGCTGTAAAGTGCAAGTACTCGACATGCACTCCCCTTATGCATTAGAAATGCCAATGTTGAAAGGTTAAAAGCAATTATTTATTCAATTTTCTGCATATTCAAACTATATAGAACCTTAAAAATACACATATCTAATTTCAAGTGATAAACACAAGATGAATAAATTAATTCCATTTCCTTGATTTTCTCTACTGAGACTCTGCTGTGAAAATGTTGGAAGTGCTAATTACATGGCTGTTTCCAAAGGACCAAGCCAGTTCATCATGACCTTTAACATGCAATTGATTAGGAAGTTGATATTCATTCTTGTCAGGGTGTTCCTGAAATGCAGACAGCTTAAGCACTTCAGTTTAGGTTAAACCACCAAGTATCAGACAAATAAAGGAATAAATAATAGCTTATCTTCAGTAACAGGAACTTTAAATGCTGTGGGCAGGGGAAGCAAAGCAGAGTTGATGTTCAGTCAAAGGTGTTCCTCTCTTTGCCAGCAGGGCAGGCATTTGTACCTCCAGCAATGCAGCCATGCACTGCCACAGTGCCCAGCAAAGGGACAGCCCCAAGGCAAGAGAGCACATTTATAGCAACCTCCACGTATCAGAACAGCCTTTGCAAAGTCACTGTGGCAGCCACAATGTAAAGCACTGTATGAAACCAGCACACTGACATTTGTGAAGTGAGGGGAGGCATAAAGGTCTCTCCTCATTTTTGCAGAAATCACAGTCTGAGACTTGAGCTCAAAACCAGCTCACTGCACTCAAGGACAGCCGCAAGCTTACCTGCATTACCTTCTGCTGGATCTCCTCCAGCTGTGTGCGTTTGCTGCGCTGCCTACAAACCTCCTGGTAGCGGGTGTACTGCTCCCTGAGGGAGTCCAGGAGCTTCATCACCTGGGGCTGGGCCAGCAGCTCATCGTCCATGGGAGACCAGGAGACCCCTCCGTCGGACCCATTGAACCGACGCTGCTGCAGCTCCGACAGCAACTCATGACCTTCAGGAATACACAGAATGTCCTGGTTAATCCAGATTCAAAGAAAAAACCCACAAAAATTAGTAGTAAGACTGCCTGCTTTTAAACCATCAGCAGTGCATTTTTGCAGCTAATGATCTTTCGTACATTGGGCTCATTTAATGATACAATTTCATGCAGAGCTTTGGTCACACTTTGTGGGGCTGGATCAGTCAAAAAACAGAGGAAAAGAAATGTGGTGTATTTCAGATATATAAAAGAGATATTGTGACTAACATTCAAATTGACAACAGCATTGATTAATGTAAGGAAAATTGAAAGCACAATCCTGATTCTGAAACAACTCTGAAGTATTTTGATTTACTTCAAAATGGTGAGTAGCATCCAAAGTATTTCTCTCAAACAATTCATGTTCTTACATTGAATGAACGCTCTGGAGGCACTAAAAATCTGACTATATAATTTCTCTGTTGTCTTTCAGAATTTTTATAGCAAGTACAACTCCTTCATAGAGAGTGTAAAGCTGAATAATAACTAATTTTTCAGTATTCAGTTCTCACCTGTCTTGTCCTTTTCTTTGTGCTCTTAAGCATCCTATCAGGGTATAGATTCTCTAGAACGCAGTGACTTTCATATACACAAAAAAAGTGTATTTTGACTATTTAATCTTTTGCCTAAACTGTTTGAAGAATCTTATCGTTGTGTTAAAATTCTCAGTATGTAAACACGACACTACAAGTAAACCCAGACCATCGATTTGTTCCTCAAAAAGCTCAGAGAAACAGTTAAAACAGTGTTTGGTCACTGAAGAGATGTTAGTGTGAAAGTGAAAATGTGCCAGTTGGAGATCATTAGTCCTGCAGGTCTCAATATGGTAACAACACAGTTCACTAAAAGAAAAAACCTACTACTTGAGTAATAGTAATTCCTCAAGGAAAGTACAGAAGCAAAAGACTAAGTTCAACTGCTATTACTGAAACATTCAAAATGCCAAGGGCTTTGAAGATTGCAGCAAACAACTTTAAATTACTCAGCATATATTACTATGAAATGAAAATGTCTTAAGAATTCAAATACATTTTGCTGTACTATAGCACAAACATCTTGGATTTCATCTTTGTAACACTCCACAGATAGGCACAGATAGCTGCAGAGCAAACAGACTTAGGCTTTTACAAGTTTGTTCTACTGAGGTAATTTTGAAATTTTATTGTATTGTTTCATCAGCAAACAATCACCATTTTTCCAGGCAAAACCATCTTTTAAACTAAGTTCTTATCAAATTCTATGAACCATAGATCCATATATATGGATTTGGAGCTTGTGAAAAGAACAGTACCTGTGGTTATGGAAGACAGAAGCCTTCTATCTAAACCCTCTGTTCACAACTGTCGTTAGGAGATAAGAATTTAATTGGGGAGAGTTTAATCTCTCCTTTTCTCAGCCTTTCAGTACAGGGACTCTAACAGAGAAAGGGTGCCTCTTCAAACTCCCATGATTTAGCCACAGAATATGCTGAGCTGGAAAGGAGCCATAAGGATCATCCAGTCCCATGGAAGTTATGAAACTTCATACTACCAAAAAAAATTCATTACCAGAATTAAGAAATCACAGAATGCATTTAAACTAATGGGCTAAGGAGCCAACTGCTTACACAAAACTGAAGTGGTGTTTTGTACAAAGATCTTTACTATTAGACAAGGATACACAATTAGGCTGAAATCTAGCGACACTGCCTACAGACACTTCATGTTTCAAAACTTCAAAGACTAGAGCACAAAATTTTTGTTCCACATTTTAACTCAAACCAGTATTATCCCACATCTAGAGGAGCTGAATTTTTACACAGAGGGCACATAAAGCCACTGTGATAAATATTTCATGTGATCCACACATTACCTTTAGGAGGCTATAAGGTAAAAATTCTAAGCACTCAGACTCTGATCACCACCTAACACTATGCATTACTTATTCCACAAAAACACAAATTAAAAAACAACAATCCAGTCCAAATCAATAGACTATTATACTTTATTGCAAATAGGAAATTCACCCTAAACCCAACCTGTTAAAGCATCCCAACTCATTTAATGCTGAATGGAGAGTCCAAGAAGCCACGTATGCTTCACTTTTCTGACAGATGATCAGTCCAGAATTAGACTGATGTAAATTGTCAGAATTGTGCAGGAAAATGCTTTCTGTATTGTAACCATTTGGTGGCTACTGAGATTAATTCATTCTATAAGGCAAATATATTGACATCAGCTAGAAACAAAGCATTCCAAAAATTAAGCATAATAGTTATGGTAATATTGTAAAGACGTTAGTGAGATTATAAAAAAAGTACTTAAAAAGACATGTTTGGAGTTCTTCCATTTCTTAGCATCACTTTTTTTAACCCAAAGATTACATTAGCCAATAAGCTCCTTACATTGTGAAGAGGGCTAAGATAACAACTGTGCCTTCTATGCTTCCACTTGGGGCCTAAAATGAATTATGCACTTTACTGGCCAACGTTCTAATTTTTTGACTTACTATACCTGTCTGCAATACCGTCTCAGGATCAACTGATGGAAGGAAGTTCAAATCTATTGATCTTTGGAAAAATAAAAAAAGAACACATTATTAAAATTTGTATTACAGATTACAGTAGCACCAGAAACTTCAGCTAAGGCTGGAACTACCTAAGGGTCTTAAAAGACTAGGGCTTTTTCTCAGTGAAGTCCTCACTTTTTTAACTCATTAAATCAAAACACAAGTGGAGGTGCATGTAATCAGTTGAATGAGCACCCATCTACACACACCCTCATCTACTTTGTAGCCTACATTATAAAGGTTTAGAATTTCTTTACACATTTCAAGGTATTTAAGGTATATATTTTTTTCAGTATTTTTCTGGAATTCAAATGAAATTTTATAATCCAAAAGCATTGATTTCAAAAAGTGAATCACATACCTCTCTCTCTCTTGTTGATTTCCTTTATCACTTCCATTGTTAATTAGAGCAAGCTCATCCAGTAAAGACGTTGATTCTTTAGTGAACTTTTCAAATACCTAAGTAAGAGGAAGGTTTTGATTTAAGACATAATTTTAGGTAGCTGTACTGAAGGCATTGGTGCAAGTTTATTCAGTAGTTCCATTAGTATACTTCAGTCTCTATATAGTGTAATTATTTCCCAGCATTCAGATGGTAGGGAGAAAACAACAGAAAACAAAGTTTTGTTCACAGAACACTTAAGAGCACTATGACTCCTTAGGGAAATAGTAAATATTACACTGAATATAAGGAATACTGAAAAAAATTGAGATATCTGCAAAACCTGTAAAATCTTAGGGACATTTACCCTTCATTTAAGCCTTTAATAATGCTAGAGAATCAAGGCATGTTACACAACTACTGGCCAGCTTACTTGGAAGGATTAGAATAATTCTGTAAAGATTCCAGTTTCTACTCACTATTAAAATGGACCATATTGTAATGAATAACTAAAATAAAATAAAAATGCGTTATATTATTTAGAAGGATTATATAGAGTAAAATACTCTCATCAGTTTCATTGAACTCAGAGGTTTCTGATTTCAGACAACACCTGTACAGTGAAGACACTGTGCAGTGTTCAGACAATTCCTCTGTACCTGACTTCTGAGGGCTGGTCTTGCTTTTTAACAGAACTGAGCACGGCTGGGGGTCTTACATGACATGCACAGTAACTTTCAGGTATTTTTACTGTTATTAAATTATTAATTAGTAGCTTGCCAATGAACTTTCCTTAACTTATCTAGGACTACTTAAAATTTCAGAGGAAAGTAGGTGCAATTGCAACACACCTAGAGATCGTAGACGAAGACACACATTTTAAGAACAGATTATACAGGAAGGGAACATGCTGTGTCAATGAAGATTAAATATTGTTTTGAAAATTCTATTTAAATAATTGAAAAGCAAGTATCAATGAAGAAAAGATTAAGAATATTCTGGAGAGCTATGCACACCAACAGTTGCTTAAAAAAATTGTGCTGATTAATAATTAAAGGATGTAGCTCCTGGACATTTACTGCTTCTTGGTCTGCTGGGGAAACTGCATTGGCAGAGGTTTTGGTGTAGGACAGCTTAAAACCACAGGAACCAAGACCTAAGAGAAAGCCAGAAGCATCTGCAAGAGTCCCGGTATCTTCTCCCACAGCAGCCAATTTCCCTTTGTAGCAACTATACCATAGACTCAGGCTCTTCTAGAGTTAGTGTTACTAGAAGAGCTTCGTTAAGGAACAGGTTGTTCAATAAATTGATGACATTAGCTTTATCATCCCCTGAGTAAAGTCAGTGTTATTTACCACAAGACTATTCATGTAAGTGAACTGCACAACTGCACATGTGACCATTTCCTACACGATTTGCAGTTCCCACACAAACAAAAATTTCAGGGCTCAAGAAGGAGACATTAAAAAACCCCTGAACCCCAAAATACAGATAACTAACCAGCCTCTTATTCAACCAATCCATGTGATCATAGGTGAGAGTTCCTCCAAAATCTTCTGTTAGTTGGCATGGTTCTATATATCGCGTCAGCTTGTTAGCAGATACTAAAATAACCTGCAACAATAAAAGACGTCACTTGTAGGTAATGCTCATACTTTCCTTAAGTATCTGAGAAATGTGCCTAGAGATACTGAGCAGCTCATTCTGTGATTCAGACTTTACTGTTGAATGTTTCAATGAAAGATGGCTGTTTACAGTTAACGTGGGCCTCAACCAGACAGGTAATTCTGACATGCAGTGTATGCCTCATGCATAATCCTGTAAGTGCATCATCACCTTATCTGTTTACAGTGGGAAAAAGCAATGTGTTCCCTGGATATCTGTTATCCTGCTGGAAGCTGATCCTTTGATTAAGTCATATACCACACCATTTATTTCTAGTGAATACAGTAGCAGGCTATCATACTGCAAAGCACTCAGTATTTTTACCCCTCTCTGGCAATACTTTGAGTCCCAGAGGTGAGTTTGTGCCATAAAAGTTAAGTGCCTGCATTTACTGTGCAAATAGGTTCAGCAAAAGTTGGATCAATCATACTATTTCTATGAGCAGTCAAAAATTCAAATTTAATATGCTTAAAAGCCTGAGTCGTTCACCCAGGAGACAAATCTAGTTCACCAGCTACATCAGGACATATAGGAAAACACAGGTCCACTGCTAGGTGGAAAACTAAATTCTTGCCTTCATTTCTAGAAGCTCCTGAATGAGCCTTATTCATATAAGCCTAAACCAAAAGTTGGCAGCACAGCTTGCTTTGATGAATGACATGCTAAGCCTGGAATAACTCCTGTGGAAAAAAACCCCAAAAACAATCTCTCTATTGAAGCAGGCATACTGGCAATATATAACCAGAAACAAAAGAAAAAAAGAAAAGATTGCTATAACCCATCAAATCATCCACATACTCTTGCAGGGCACAAGAATACGTGGAAAGAGCTAACTAGAGACTTCTATTCCAGCTCCATTTCCCTGCAGATACTGAAACTACAGAATTCAGAGTAGCTCCAAACAAATGGTCTATTATTGCAGAGGAAAACCTTTCAGCAACATCCAAATACACACTATTGTCCTCTACTCTTAATGGTACATGGCTGCTGTAAATGGAATTGGCTAGTAGTTTCTTTAGGTAATGCCAGTAACCAGCCCAAACCCCAGAGGATTCTACATCCAGGAAAGAAGAAAAAAAAAAAAAAAAGCCTTTGTTCTTCCTTCTTTTGGCGCACTAAATAGTTTAGGTAATTTTTAACATTCATCTCTATGAGTTCATTAAAAAAAAGAAAACCAATTTTAGTATGGACATTCTGGTATGGGAACTAAAGCAAACAGGGCAGCTGGTTCTCCTAACTGAAATACAAGTTCTAAAAAGACCCAAGTAGCCAGACAAAATAGATGGACTGCATTGAGACCACTTATTTCAGATTTTTTTTAACTGAGATCCTTCAGGAAGGGGAGTAGGCAAGGGATAGCCCCCAACTTCCACTAGGGAGATGTTTTTTTAAAATAAAAAATTCTGAAAGAGCAAAGCCTGCACAAAAAATATTTTAGCCATATTAAAAAAAAAAAAATCTTCTGACAACAAATAAACACCCAGAAAAGAAATTTGGTCAAAACCCAAATTTTCTAGATCTTATTAGAAAAACTCTGAAAAATAAAACTGCCACCTCATTAATAAACCTCGTTGTAACTTAAAGCATTATTTCCAAACCCATTCATTCTCTCTAGGTTTCTCATTTAAAAATCACTTCTTTCTTAAACTGTTTATTGACTGTTCACTGGGCTAGCTGCTAAAATCCTCAGTGTACTTTTCACAATATAAGAAAACATTTGAATTTTTGACTAGATTGTGGCAGAAATGAAGGCTCCTAAATAGAATTTAGCTCTTGCTCTAAACCTAACATCCTCTACATGCTTTAAATTAGTAAATCAGCTACTACAGATTAATAGCCAAGAAGTACACAGACCAAAAGCCAAAGAAGAAAAAAATGTTGAAAATGCAATGTGGACAGTGAGAAGACACTTCACTTTTACAGATCTGAATTCTACTTTAAGCTCAGCAAACTTCTGCTGTCAGGTTTCCAAAATGTTTCATAATCCAAACAGAGTAATTATAATTGACTTTTTGTGAAAACAGATGTCAAAATACCACATCCTAGAAAAAGTTGTCCCTTATGAATTAGTGTTTCATTCTTGCTTTTGAATTTCACCCGTCAACATATTACCACAGGTAAAGATAAGCTAATTTACAGGTGTAAAAACAGAAATAATCCTGTTTGCTTGCAACTGAAATGATTTTTTGTTTTCCTTTTTTTCCAAGTCAAACTATGTTGATTCCAGAAAAAGGGGGAAAAATGCAGCTTTCATAATCCAAAGTAAAAGCCTTTGGACAGCAGATTATAGCTGGATATTAAAATGAAGAGCTTAAATTTCCCAAGGGAGAAACAAGTAGATCTGGACAGATGGTACAACAGGGAAAAAAAAGTATAAATTATTGAATCCTTTAATCTTTGCTTCCCTTCCCACTTGATCCACCCACTTGTGACAACAAGGACAGCTAATAAGCTCACAGGGGCAGCAGGTTTCAAACGTGTCCTGCTTGCTACTGACCAGAGTCATGGAATCATCATCTGCACTCAGCTCTTTCTGAAACCTGGAGCAGTGGTAGCAGCTCTCATCCTTGCTCTACTCTAGTCAGCAAACTTGCTCTGTACAATGCTGGCCTGCTAAAAGCCTTTCACAATCCTTGTGAAAGCCTTTAAAGGAATAACTCAGAACAGTGCTTTGGGAAAGGCAGAAGTGCTGTATTTTTTAATAAAATCAAAACAACCTTTGTAAAAGCTGTCAAGCAAAAGAAGAATGACAAAGCTAAAAACATGGACTTCAAAGTCTTGTGCCTTAAGTGCAAAATTCTATTTCTCAGCAGTGAAAATACATGTTTTTGATTCATGCAACATGTATATTTTGTAATAAAAAGCCTTAAATACTGTTTGCAGTAAGCTGACCTCTCTATGTCATTTGCGGTTTTCTGTAATTTTCATTGATCATCTACAAGGAGATAGAGGCAGAAGTCAAGATGCGAGAGGAATTCTAGATATTCAAGAGGTCATGTAAAAGTGTCCCCAAAATGTTAAATACATCCATCTGAACTTTCTCTCTTAAGGGAAGAAATGAAAAAGCTCTTTAATACAAATGTTACAGAGTCAAACCCAGGAGCTACTTGAGAACAGGAGGCTGTAAAATTTCAGTAACAAGGAGCTTTTTACTGAAGTGTGCAATATCAGAGCAGCCACACTACTGAATCTGAAAAGGAGTAGTTACTTTCCAAAAGAGAACAATACACATGTCCCTTGAGAATACAAAATTTAAACAAGTGCAATCTAAATACAATCTTCATTGCCACAGAACTGTAAAGCAAAGACTACCTCTTCCTGAGGAAACTAATCCTATTTTTTGATGCCAAATACTATTTCAATCCATTTTTTAAATTACTATTTGATTAAACGCTGAGTAGAATAGGGTATTATTTGTGTAATATGGAACACTGATCTAAATAAAGATCATTTTATTTCACATTACACCAAGAAACACTAGGTAAATATTTATCTGGCCAGTGCCATTAAAATCTGTCACACTAGAAACCCAAGAGCAGTTGGCAGAACCTCGATAAACACAAGATCAACTCCACTCCCAGGAACTGCCTCCTTCACTTGTGGCTTTACCCACTCACCCACCTTACCCTCCAGTGCTCACAATAATTAGCACTCTCATTCTTACATCCCAGAGAAGAGAAAATAGGCAAACATTCTTGCATTTTTCAACACTCTTTCTTTGGACAGAATTCAGGGTGTGACATAAATGCAGGCTTACATGCCCCAGCTCCTCACAGACAATTCCCTATTTTGCCCAAGAACCCACTGTCTCCCATATCAAAATAGCATCAGAGATGCATACAGATGAAGAGAGATGCAATTAAATAAACAATTTTGACTGGAACTCCTATATGCCTTTTTAGGAAAGCCCACAAAAGCTATAAATTCTGGTCTTAAAACACTGAACCGAAAATGGACAAAAATTAGATACTTTCTACAAAGTGTTATTCATTCCTTATTCTGTGGAGCAGTACTCTGCTCATTAGCATAATTCTTAAAAGGTAAATTACAGACTTGAGATTTTTCAGAGCAGATGCTGCAGATAAATTATCATGAGAAATTTCTGACACTCTTTGCTAGAGAGTTAGAGCTGTCAGCTGCTACAGTAGAAGTGTGAAGCATTTATAACTACTCAGACTTTGGACTTCAGGATTATAAAGATCCTTACGCTACACACTCTAAATTTTTCAACTAATTTATAGTATTTTACCACCTAATTTTTCCTTTCTCTTTTTCCATTTTTTTTTTCCATGCACTTAATTTCTATTCTCCAAATCCTCAGTGAACTTTTAAAATTTTGCTCCCTGATTTCCACAAGGATAAGAACAGCAAGCACATCCTCTTCTTTCCTGCTCCTGACAAACTGATTTTCAAAGTACTGATCCAGTATCTAAATCAGGCTCGGAGATTATTTTTCCTCTAAGTTCCTTAAATGACTGACATGTGTGAAATAACCCCACCCATCTACAGGTATTTTTGCACTGTGTACAAATTTGTACATTTCTTCTATTTTTATAGTAATTTTTTTTCTTCCAGTCACACTTGTTGTTCTCATAAGAAAAGCTCACTCTCAAATACAACACACTACATCTACTAAAAGAGTGATTTGTTTCACATTACTATGTAGAGTATATTAATAAAAAAACAAAAAGCACCACTTCCCAACTCTCTAAAACACAGCCATTTTTACACTCAAATCCTGTTCTTCAATCTTTTAAAGCATTAACAGTATTAAGTATTACAGTGTCATATGTGCAGCATTTCAGCTGAAAGACAGCTTTATAACAATTCAGACAACTCTCCTCTATGAAGCATGGCACAGGACCAGATAAAACTGCTTCAATTAACACATGAACTGATTGCTAATAAGGGAGGAATGAAGTCACAGAAGAAAGTTCTGCTGGAGGACAAATGGGAATTGTCCTGAGGCAGGTCCAAAACCAACACTAATACTAACCAGAAATAAAGATATGAACTTTTACTCAGCTGAATCAGCCCACCTCTTTGTACTTATCCACCCAGTACTGCTTGATCTCAGTTCCCACATTTACTTTCAGTGTTTTGCAACTCATCATCACCACATCTCACTCTGAAGCAGAGGATCTCTGCCTTTGAAAAGGAGGACATTGTGATTAATGGCTTCATATGGGAATATTAAGCAACGTATTAAGAACAGATCAGGTAGTAGGAAATAGGAGGTAGATGTGATGCCCCATTAGAAATTACAGTTACACAGCATTTACTTCAAATAAAATGAGATTACACCCAAGTAAATAAATAATGTCATATTTTAATTACAATTTTTAGTTCATAATTATTTCACTGGCGCAAAACCAATCCTGAATTTCCCTAGTAGTTACACAGATCTAACCTGTGATCCAAAATATGAGTTGGGTGTTGTTTGTTTTTACTGCCAGTAATGCAAAATTATGCAGCTGTAGATTTGTGCCTGAGTTGGAGCCTTCCATAGCCTTATCAGTGCTTTGCACTTGTATTGGAACAGAGGAAAGATACACTCCTGTCTGCGACACAAATATCTGGAGCCCAGAGAAGGTGGGTCGTTTTTACTGAAACAGTTTTCCTGACTGCAACCAAGTAACAGAAACCAAAAGATTTGGTTATGTAATTCCAGCGGTCTATGCCAACAATGCCAACGTGATTACTAGCACAGAACATGCTTTATAAAATTACTAAGATTACTAAATTAAAGGATTATCATTTAATGACAGCTAGCCAAACCTTAAAGTGAAACAAAAAGTCCTTTTATTATAATGTAAAATTATCCTTGCTTTGTTGATATGTTTTCTGTAAGCTTTCTGCTTATTTGTCCAAAAATGCATTCTAGCTGAGTCACGTTAAAGAAAAACCCAGGAAGAATCTTCTAGAAGGACTAACTTCCACACTAGCAACTCCATCACATATACACTAACTGCCACTATGTCACATACTTTCATATCACAACTTCAAAGATTTTCTGAACTTACTCAAGAACTTAATTTACAGGAGTGTAGCTGGGAACAGAGAGCCTAAATCACACAGTAGCATCATCTAAAGAGGGGCTTTGCCTTTATTACTGCTGCTCTCCGGACTCTGACATTTATCTTATGTTGTGAAAGATCTGTGTGAAACTGAATATTGCAAACTTAAGTCACTTTCTAACCAGCAGCTCTTAAATCATATTTTTGAGTACAGATGGTTAGTTCAGAGGCTTTTTAAATCATCATCTTGGATGTGGCTCCAAACAATATGCTAGTTTATAAAAGTGGGCACCGCCACACTCATGTTTTTGATTAAAGGCACCGTGACTGGGCTGCATGCTACATGCCTGCTGTAGTTCAAACAAGATTAGCTTAAAAAATGAGTGGAAAGTTTGATGACACAGATATTTTCTAAAAAAACAGGGAAAACTGAGGTTTCCATTAACCTCCCAGACAGAGATAACAAGGGAAGTGCTAACATTAACTTGTAGTCTCTCGTACACACTCTGCCTCACAACTCAGAACAGTGTCAGCTTGTATTTGGCAAGGAATCTATAACCTGTTCCTGATGTCAAAGAACTCACAAAATCAGAGAAGATGCATGCAACACCAACAAGGTATTTGTCAGAATGGTTACAGCCGATAGAGAGACACCATACACCATATATCTCTACAGCCTATTAGAGAAGTCATGAAAAATTTCACACTAAATCCTGTACAACTGTTTCTGACTCCAAACACCCATAATATGTATTTTCTTGCTAAGCAAAGAATTAAATGCCACACATCTTTAAGTTAAGAATACTCAATGAAGAAAATCTCATTAAAAATGAAAAAGTTAAAAAGCCACAGTGGTTTGTTAAGGTTATCCACAAAGCATCAGGAATACAGCTATTTTAAAGACACTTCAGTTGTCATCCAATTACCTCAGAATTTTAGAAACAGTATTTTTGACTGAAGTAGACAAAAGCTCAACATACCTCAAAGCCAAGTCTATCTTTCTCTTTCCAAAAGCAGAAATGTGTAACCTTCTTATCCCAAAATTCATCTGGCTTTACTACACAAACAAGTGACACCTCAGCTGGAACAACATTCTGTAAAACAAATGAAAAAATAAGGAAAACATTCAAGATTAAACCTTCATTTACCACAGAACTGATTTCCACTTAGATTTCATCATCTGTACAAGAATGTAAAAATTGCATACAGAAATTGAAGTCTGCTTCATCTACATCACATATTTGCTCCATCCTGCTTTGTAACACTGCACAATATTTCATAGCAAACAGTGTCAAAATTGAAAAGAAAATATAACCTCTTGACTCCCAGTCCTAAGGACAAACCATCTATGCTGTGTTAGTACAGAAAAAATGAACTATTGGCTAGACTTAATTTAATTTATGGTAGTTCATTAAAAAGAAGAAGAAATGTTAAAAACAGAGTTTTCCACCAATGTTATCTTCTATGTAGAAGGAAACTGTAATCAGAAAGCTAAAAAAAAATTGTATATTTGTTATTAGATTACATGTCAAGATAATATCCTATACTTCTTCAGTACATTTTACTTAGACTAAAATGAACAGGTTGAATATTGACATTTCATATAATTTAAAATACTACCAGGAAAACATTTCTCAGACTAAACCAGTAATTTCATCTATTAAGTTGATTTTATGATGTCACACTGAATGTAGATCAAGAAAAAAATACTCCAAACTCATGAGCTATAGCAATAAGTAAAAGTTAATCAGAGGAGTGATATAAAGTCACAACCCATGGGATTTCTCTTTAAATACCTAATTTTATTAATAAAAAAATTAATTCAGAAGAAGTTAAAGAAATCAGCAAGAAAAAAACCTAATTCATTCTTGCACCATTTTAACAAATCTGCAAAAACTACTTACAAGTAGACAATATTTTGAACACAAGTATTTCTGAGAACAGCAAATGATGAAGCAGACAGAAATCTCACGTGATCTGCACAAGTGATCAGTTCACATAAGAAAATCTTTATTGCTTCCTTCTCAAACTCAAGACACAGATGCACCATCCATGTTTCTGCAAGCTTTGCAGAGGCAGGATGAGTGCTGCCAGGAAGCCAGGGAAATAAGAGCCTGGGCAAAGAGCTGACCTTCCCCACTCTCTGCAGCTCCCACTGAACCTCACAACCACACAGCGGCTGGTTTACCCAAAACCCAGTCAAGATCATAATCTGAACACAAGGGATTCAAATACTATATTAACAGGCAAACCATCTTAGTCAAGAATAGGTGAAAGACACCTTGACACAGACTTCAAAACCCAGAAGCAGCAATGACCCAGCAGGACAAAAAAAAAAAAAAAATTACTGGTATTTGACACACTTCCTGAGGTTTCACCTAAGTCTGAGAGGAAAGCTACTCTGATAAAGAGGAACCATCTGTGCAGTAAGAAAGGCAGTAGTCTGAGTGTTCTTACGTGTTAGAAATGCTGTATCTCACATTTTCTTTGACCACTGAGACCAGAAAATAATCTACATTGTCCACCAGAAATAAGACTCTATTTGTAAGCCCACAATTTTGAAGAGTTAAAATATTTTTTAACTTTTTTAATTGCAAATTGTCACATTTTTTCTTCTCCTACTTTTTGAAGTCCACAGAACATAATTTGTGGTTTGAACTATGATCCACAACTAAGCCAACTATACCTTATTGCAAAGGAACCCAGGCAGTACAGCATATATTGCATCAAAACCTGCCCAGCTGCAATACCTGTGTGAACTGCAGCCCTGCACACATTCCTACTGCTGATTGGTGATGCCAGGAGCATACCTGTGCACTTTTTTAACTAAACCTCCATTTCAGAAAAAGGTCTACAATTGTGTGGTCTCAGCATACAAAGAATTTGTCTCTCACTTGAGTGAGCTTCAGCATCTGCCTTTTCAGAATTTCTTCCTGCTGCACAGAATTCGTCACAGAACCACATTTTAAGGAAATTACTGTCTCTACAATAACACAGCCATTGGGTTCACATCCATAAAACTGATCAGTCAACTATGAACGTATAAATATTTATTTACCTGGAGCATTAACACAACTGTCTTTACCACGTTCCACTGAGATTTTCTGCCATCCACAATCACAGTGAATCCTCGAGCTTTACATTTCTCACTAAAAGAAAAAAAAAAACAAACACTTAGAAAACCATAAAATTCACTCTAACAAGTGTCATACCATGCCAACTTCAGATTTCAAGCCTCCTGTGAAATATAACTACACAGCTTTTTTTCCTTATAGAAACACTGTCATTTAAACCTTAACTTTACTCATTTATAAAATAACTTCCAATTATAATCCTCCAGCATATTATTAGATATTAAAAATTACAATTTTTCTGTAGACTGAAATATATCTCATAATACAAGTATTTCTTTAAACTGTAGCAACTCTGTAAAGGTCTCATAACCATTAACTTGACAAAATCCTCAGAAAAGAGACCAATTTACAGTGTCAGAAGGAAGACAAAGGGATGTCAGTTTTTACAAGGAGCATCCAGAAGTGAACTTGCAAGTGAGCCCATGGTTTAACATTAGTTACCACACTAGATATCACGTCCCAGGTTGAAATTCTTGTGTTGGCAAAGTTATAAGCTAATAAAATCCATGACATTTACGAGCTGTAGGAAAGCATTATGTAATCTTTCCTAAATCTGCAATTACAAAACAAAGCTACTTCTGTGATCTTAGCTTACAAAGAACAAGGCATGCAACAGTAAGCATTATGGTTCACAACAAGAAATTAACTGTTATTTATTTCAAGTTTACGCTGAGCTTCATCAGGTATGGGTAGCAGACAAATTCACTTTGAAGTTTAAAAAAATAAAAAGAGGGGAAAAAAGGCATTTTACTGATTTAGGAAACAATAATTAAACTTGGCTATTTAAACAGTCCATGAATGCTTTTGGTTTTAAGGAACATCTAAGATCACGCATATGATTTTTCTGGAAACAATCTGAAGAGTCAGGCTTTACTAGTGCAATTTCCAACCAAAAACCAACTCAAAGAATTGCTTTGAAGAATGAGGTGAAGAGTGTAACTACAGCATCTTGCGACATGACTTCCTTAGGCTCACTGGAGTCGAGCAGTATCAGCATCTGCCCCTCTACGACTAACCCTATTAAAACCCTATCAGACCCAACAAAATACACAACCAATCCAATTCAGAAGTGACCTACCACTTCCAGAAAGGTTAGCCAATGCAAGTGTTTGTAGGTAAGTTAAAATAAAAAGTAAAAAGTTTGGTGATTTGAGCCACAATAAAGAGAATACAACAAAGGAAGCAAACTTTAGTGGGAACAGACAACATCATAATGTTGCACTTTTATTCTTCAGTTCTGAACAGATCTCTTCAGAATCTGAGAATTTTAAATACCATCAAAGAAAGGCATAACAGCATACTTCAACACTAGGAATAAGCTGTCTGAAATTTTAGAATGGCTTTACACACATATTCCAAAGAAATTCTACCCAAGACACTTTCAGCAGTTATGCCTCTCCAATTTTGGACACAGCCAGCAATCCACACTAGACTGCAGATCTCAAACCAGTTGCAGTTACATCATATGCCACACAGAACTGAATTAAAAGTCAAACATATTACGTTACCTTACACACAGAACTTGGGGAAAAAAGTAGTATTAATGTTTGGACAGCTATCTGGATTTGGGACAATATCCCTCCTCTCAGCCCTATTTTCCCCAAACACTGTTCAGCAAGTCTTTCCAGAACAAAAAAAGAGAAGTGCTTAGGCCAAAGTTTGCATTTCCCACTGAAAAACAACATGCAGACCAAAACGACAATGATTTTTCCATACTGCCACCATAGAAGAGAGGTCATTTTTTCCACAACTGACACAGAGCATTAAATGTGGGAACACTGACTTCACTTTCAGATAGATTTCCCAGTTTCTATTGAGTACAAAGAGCACTTTGGTTCAGCTTTTAGACAGTTTTTGTTGCACTAATGTATGTAAAGACATACATCAGGATGAGACTGTGGAATAATTAATGCTTAGTAGAACAAGAATGCCTGCATCTGTTCCACAAATACGGCCAAGTCCTTAAGTCAATGACACGACTTGTGTGGATGACCATTTGGTGTTTCACCACTTTACAAAAGACAACAAGCTGTTTAAAAAACCCTCAAACTTACACAACTAAAATGCCTTGCAGTATCTTTATATACCTCCTGATGTTTTACTTTTAAAAAACCTGAATTTATTCTTTGCTTCTCTCTCACCAATCAGGATTCTTAAAAGTCTAATCTACCAAAAAATCCCCAACACTGGATCCCTTAACTGTGTTTTATAAACATTTATAGATTAAAACATGCAAAGTACACTGGGTATCTTCAGTTATACCACTGTTGCTCTGTTTCCAGAAGAGAGATTTGAAAAGATATAAAAACAAACATGCATCTGAGAGGCTCCTTTGCTTTATAAAGCAGTGGCACATGACAGAAAAAAAAAAAATGATAAAGATCAATCCCTGGATCTTAAGAAAAAAGAAATGCAGGTAACTAAGCCAGGATCAAAAACTGTCACTATAAGCTGTCAGTGGCACATGCACAGAACTTGAAAAACAATGATTTTACAGCAAGCTAAGAATGACAGGATACCCAAGTTTTAGGCAGCACATTTAATCAGTACCACAAGCTGCTCACTAACTTCACTAAGACTGTATATTTTTAACTTAGTGCACTTTTACACTGAAGCCCTATAAGCTACAAAGCTTAGGCATGTAGCACAGAAAGGACAATGGGCAATGCTGTCCTTGCAAGTTTGGGAGTTTGGTTTAAATGGCTCATTAATTTACTTTAGCAATTTGAGTGCATTGTCATTAAAAAGAAATTATGAAAAAAGCTATCCCAAGAAAGGAGAACACAAGGACACAAAAGGACACAGACAAGCCTTAGTACATATCCCTTAGCTTATTGGGATGTGTGTTTCTAACTCAGACAGTATCACACTCTAAACAAACATTTACATAAAATTAATTTGGTAAAGAAGAGCAAATAAAATTAAAAACAATAGAAAGATTCCTTCTACTACTGGGAAAAAAAACATTGTGAACAGAATGCCTTCTAAATCACCTTGGTATACTTAGAAGATAGTCTAGTGTGACACTCAGCTCATCCATGCTCGTCTGTTCAAGGCATAATGGAATCGTCAGAATGAGGCCACTTCTTCTGTCCTTCCCTCCTGTTTCAAGAGAAAAAGTAATTACAAAGTTAATATGATGAGGTTTAAGCTGAATAAATACTTTGCAGTTAAGTGGTCTCAAACTTCATTGTAAAAGCAATCTTTAAAGTTGCTGTGAAAGCTTCAACTGATATTTCACCTCTCATCTGCGAAGGTTCATTCACCACAGGGATATTTAAAACATCACCAGGGCATCAGAGCATAGCCCACATCCACAGCTGTCACAATTTTTTATCTAATAATTTCAATATAAACAACACAAGTCAAGTGTTCCAGAAGCATTTTTTTTTTCATTTTTACATTATACTATTAAAATACATCTCCTAATACTTCTAGACCACCAGCCTATGAGAAACCTAGTCCACTCCCAAGCTGAGCATGTCCCCAAAAGCTCCAACTGGAGCTCCTAGAAAAGGAGGACTTTCCTAGCCCAGCTGACTACTACAGGAGATCCCATACCACACAGGCTGCCCAAGGCACATGCCCTAAACTGGCTCTTCCTTCAAACACAGAACAATTTCTAGACCTATTTATTATAAACAGCTAACAGACACCTTACAATTAAGATATGTATTTCCAACTGCTTGCCTTAATCTTCATCTGCATTTTCAAACCTTTCTGGTAAAACTTATACAAACAATATTAGAAACAGTAAATTTTGATAAATTATCTATTTTATTAAGGAAAAAAACCCCACAAACACAACATACTTAAGCACATGTAGGAGTCAATTGCTAAGCAATCTTGTCTATATTTTAGAAAAAACTGTACAAAGACATCTGTAATCACAGGTTTATTTGGGTAAAAATCAAGCAAAGTGAATTCCCATAATCTAAGAACATCTTTATTTTCAAACTGTTTTTCACATGGCTAAAGCAAATAAATTATGCTTTTGCTTCCTTAAAGTTCTTCAGTAGAACTGAAGTTCCATCTAATCAGGAAGAACAACTTTTTACAGAATAGTAACAGCCATGCAGAAACAAGAAAAGGCACAAGCACAGCAATGCTTGCAGACTCATACACATATGTTGACATAACTTGATAAGAATTCTCCCCATCCATGGTGCATGTAAGATAATGAACAAACACTGTTTACACAACATATGTTAGAATCTCAATTGCAACAGGCCTTTTTTTCCTTGTTTCCAAAGCTGTGCAAACACTCTAAATTTGGAGTTTTAAAGATCCACTGATACACAGATATTTTCCACATTTTCCTGAAGAACCTACTGCTTTCAGTGGTCCACTGCAGTAGCTGTACTCCCTTCCCTTCCTGTCTTTTGTGAGAGAATTTTTCCAGGAAAACAGCAACACACTTTTTAATAACTGTATTTCTAAACTGAAGAATTGAAGAGTGGTGCTGTGTGAGAAAGGACAAATGGACAGATGCGTCCAGCAGAAACAATCTATAGCAAGAGTTATTTACAGACTGTCCACCCTTCTGTCTCTGAATGGCAAAAAGCCTGAAAATTGGAGTGAGGAAGCAGAGAAAAAGGGAAAATGCTTGGATTTAAACAGCATTTGCTGAACTGACTAAACAAAGCACAACCCAAATCCCAGAAATATAATCTCTTGACATTTCACAAAAAGACCAGAATAATTATCTAAATCATTATTTCATGACAAGTCATCTTGCGTCAACTGACAGGTTTTTCCTCCAGCTTGTAAACACTGCTAAGGAAAGCAACTGAGAGCATTACAAAAGCAGGGAAAAAAAAAAAAAAACCCAAAGAATTTTTTTAGTTCATTTTGCACCAAAGGGGTTGTTCAAGGCTTTTTGTTGACTTAGGAGCTTGCCTTTTCTTCTGTGCTATGTGTAATGACTTATCAGCATGAAAACTACACCAGCCATGGATTTCCATTAGAAACCACTGTTTTGCTTCCAGAAAAACATTATTTATACCAATTTAACTCAAAAATGACAACATACTTCAGCACATAAACACTGCAGGACTTTCCTAAAACACTATATTTCTGAGTATATGTTTTTAATCATTAATGAAACTACTATGAAAGTATAGAGTAAAATTGATGTAAAGAGACATGATGAACTGATTTGTGGCTGTCAAGTTACTTTGCTTACACTGAAGAATGCTAAAAAATCCTTCTGCATCAAGCTTTATCATTCATTAAATAAAAGCACCCATTAATACTAATCAATTCCAAAATGATCAAACCTACTTAGAAATACATACAACCAAAATGGTTCCTAGCACTTAAAATGCCACTCAATAAATTACTTTCCACTAAGAATGTCTGTATTTCCAAACGGATCAGGCAGCTTTCATAGCATTTTGAAAATGCACTCTAGTTAATGAGAATATCCCCTTGCACTATAATGCTGAACAACCAACTCACTGCACATCTGCTGTTACTGTGGAAGAACTGTCCCAGACTTTAATGTGAGCTGAGTTTTAGGGATTTGATAGCTTGTTTTTAAAAAGGAATTGTTAGATTTGCAATTTCTGGAGACAGTGGGCAAATTTAAAGCAAAATAAGTTCCATTATCTAAAAGAGCAGGTTTCACTTCTCAGGTGATTGGAGCAGGCTAAACGAGACTGGCTAAAAACATAAACTAAAATAAACTAAACCAGAAGAATATTTATGGCAACACTCGTCAGTTTTTGAAGTTGACAAGTGTTCTGTGAGTTACCCACCAACACTAGATCAGACAATCAAACACCAAGAACGAACACAGCTGCCTACAACAGCACTGAAACCAGCAAGGGATTGTCAGTCACCATTTGAAGGACTTCCCCTTTTTTTTTTTTCCTGCAGAGGGAGGAGAAAAAGTTACCTTCAACATAAGATTCAGGAAGTTTTAATAAATACAGTGATAATTACAGCTTTCCCTGAATTAACTTATTGGCAATAATCAAACTGTTGCGATGCATGGCTAATTCTGCTCCCACGTGTTTCTATGCTGGAGAAAAGACAGGGGAAAAGTAAAGAAAGATTTTCTACAAAAAATCCTGAAAATATTCACTCTGTCTTTCTAAAACCAGCAAGGATTATTTTTGGATGTCCATTAAATCATCAGTTTCTTACATACAGACTGAAAGTTCTTGAAAATTTTGCAGGTTGAGCTACAGGAGACAGCAAAGCCAAGTCCTAAACACCAACACCATGGCTACGAGATAAAGGGTTCCAGAGATTCTTTTGGAATATGACAAAACACTAACCAACAACACATTTTTGTTAAATACATCCAGCAAATGCAAATAACCAACTTAAATATCCTATCCAAAGTATTCAGGGTAGAATGAGTTGAGAAAAACTGAAATTGTACCTGAAAGAAATGCCAATTTTTTCTTCAAAATGGGTAATATTACTGACGCTTCCATTCTACTGCAGATACTTTTCGAAGCTCTGAAACACAAGAAGTTTAAGTTGTCAGGCATGGGAAATCAGTTACAGTGTTTCACAGTGTTACACTTCAGTATTCTTCTGAAGGAAAACAGAACACTGTAACCAAAATCTAAAATACTGTAAAAACTTAAGAAAAAACATCATTATAGGCATTATTCATACCAACATTTAATTAAAGATTTCTTTTCCCTCACTGGGGGGGAACAAACAGTCCAACAAGAAAAACCAAAGCAGAAGCTCAACCAAGGACAACAAGATAATTTATATAAAATCCCATTTCCCAACCATAATAAACTGCAATTAATTTTCGGGTAGGTCATCTGTTTGCTCATTCAGATGTAAAATAAGTGCAAATAAGGTTGTGTTTCTGCACAGTCTGTCTGGCATTACCAAGAATACAATAATTATCTAAATATGTTATGCTACATTTCTGTCAGGACACTGCCATTACCCGGCCATTATCAGGGCTTCAGCTGAAGGAAAACATCCAACAGCCTGAATAACTACGTCCTACCCATAATCTATACCCAGAAATGCTCCTGCTTCCTTTGCCTCCTCCTTATCCTCATGCAATTTTTATTGCACTGTGAACTGCAATTCACCATGATGAAGCTCTTTTGCCTCACTGACAAATCCACAGGATGGCTGAACTGCAATTTCCTCTTCCAGCCAACACAAAGTAGGAACTGGCACCTGCTCAGAACTTTCTGAGGACCTACTTCCACAGATCGATCCATATAATTAGAAAATCTAATTCTGCTCAGAGATATTCAATTCAAGATACGTGCCAATATCAGTCAAAATTTAAACAGATCAAAATCGATTTTTTTTTTTCTCATTTCAGGCCCAGGGCTTCAGACTGCAACCTGGAATTCTTCCTCTGGATATTCCAGAATGCACACAAAGAGAACTTTTTTTCCTAGCATGGGGAATGTTAATGGAATAAAAACTATAAACTATTTAGGAAAAAAAGAAAAAAAGAAAACACAAAAAATCCAGAGAAATCCAAATAACCTGAGGTAAAATAGTTATTCCTTTTCATGTTAAAACAATGAGCTTCATAACAAACAAAAAAAGAACTATCATATTATTATAAAAAAGAAAAAATATTTCAACAGCTTTTTACTGTCTCTTCCTATTCCAATGTGTAATGTGTCACAATGTTCATTCTCACCTCTTATTCCAAAATCTCCATATTGAAGTGCAATTTTTGCCAATTATATAGAATTCACACTTCATGTATTACAGAAGGAAACAAACAACTTTTAGTTCTCTCAGGAAACTGAGTCCCATGACAGCCTGCACTTTGAACAGCTACTCAAAAAAGCATTCTATTAAAGCTTCCTGTATGCTTTAGACAAAGATTTGTAGTTATTTGTTGCATAAAACACAAAATTCAAGAATTACTCAGGCAGTCATTTTTATCTCTCAAACCACTCTGTGTAAGCTTTTTAACTTCAGCAGTTCTCTTTATTTTCCCTTTTTCAAGATGTGGAACACATACCTAAATGTTTTTTTCCCCATCCTCCCCAAGTAACATTTCCAAATTATTACACATGCCTCTTTATTATAATCAATAAAGGAAGTTCAAACCTACACACACTTCATTATCTTTGTACTTTCACACAGGAACAAAAGTCTGCATCAGCTCACTGACTCCAGGGAACATGTTTCTCTGCTGCTCTGAAAAGACCTATTTATTTAATATGAAAGCATCGCTTGGCTTTCTGCCACAGTAGTGGCACTGTCCACGGATCAAAATAGTTCTTTTATTCAGTATTTCCTGGAACCAAAGGAAGCTTTCTGTTCAGAGTGGAGGGAGGTGAGTCAGACCAGTTAGAACAACTGCTGGTAATTCCAAACACCTAGCCTTTGTTCCATAAACTCCTGAAGGGTACAATTGCCTCTCTTCTGTGAGAGCTTTGATAAGTTTCATCTAGAAGAAAACTCTCACCAGAGCAGGTTATCAGAACATACCAGAAAAAAAAAAAATCTTCAGTTTAAAAAACAGGCTTAGCATCCTTCTCTATTTTTGATGTCGAAAGAGTCTCAGGATGAATTAAACAAAATTTTAATAATAATTTTAATAATTCTAATAATAATTTAAATAATTTTTTTAATATTGGAAAGTGAAACCATTTCAAGAAAGCTGGCATCTACTTTTCAATAGGAACTACTGAAGGGGTTTAGAAAAGGTACATTGCTTTGCACCTTTGCAATGTATTTAAACCTACAAAACATATGCAAAGTCTTCAGTTTGTGGAAAGAAGAAAAATTACAGGCTCTTAAAATTTTCCATCAAGCTCTCAGTTTAGCGTGAGGAAAGAGTGACCTCTTCCTCAATATTTTACCATTATTTAGCTGAAAGAAATAGATTCAGTGTCTATTCATCAATAAAAAATCCATTTGGTTTCATTAAACACAGAAAAGCTACTGAAGAAAAACAAAAGCTGAAGAGAACAGATTTCATGAGAGGAAAGTGAAATACTTCAGGAAGCTGCATTTTATCACTTCCAAATCAAAAGACATAGTTTTACATGCTGAAATTTTACAGATATTAAACAAATAAAGACATTACTTTTGTTTGGTGAATTTCAGAAACATTGTAGAGCGCTGCGTGCTTACCTAGAACCTACTTTGTCATCATACCATAAAATACCATATAGTAAACTATAGAACTTGTACTTCTTTTATTTAATATATTTCCTGGACACATTCAATACACTTTGAAGAACCTCACTCAACTTGTTTAGAAAGACATAGGCTTCCAGGTTATTAAATCAACATAGTTATGGTCAGCCTCCAACAATGTATTCATTCTTTTGAAGATTTCCACAAGAAGGTGGCAACACTAAATTGGCATAATATTTGTATTTAAAACTTAAATCTTTGAAAGGCATCCCAGTGAAATAGAGAACTCTTCCAATCCCCTTGACAAGCAGAAACTAATACTGTTTGTGGAGAAAGTTCTCTTACAAACATGAAACATGTATACATGAAGGAGAGAATGAGAAATAGTAAACAAATAGTTAAAAAAAATTACAGAACAGGTAAAAGTTGCAAAACAATATTTCAGGCTGCACTCCAATGTGAAATCAAATCACAATTTAGTAGGCTGGATCCTCCACCATTTCTAGACTTTGGAACAACTGCAAATTACAATGTTTTACTCCACACATCTAAAATTTTGGAAGTTCTTCCAAAAACAAAAACTAAACAAAAACAAACAATGACCTACAACAAACAAAAATACAATAAAAAACCACCCAGCCAAAAATCAAAAGAACTCACACACAATAAATACTATGTGTAATTCACCAAAGTGCAAAATTTCTGATGAATGCAAAGCTTTGCCTCCGATTTGTGCTATCCATCTTCACTGCCATTGAATTAAAAAATTAAATAAGAACCAATGTCCAGACACTGTTTACAGCCATTGTAAAAGTCTATTAAGGATGAGGAAGAGGGCCAGGCTGACTGGACAAGTAAAACTAAGATGCCAGAGAGAAGCTCTCCTGCAGGTAACAGGTGTTTTCTTTCTAAGCAACCCAGCAGAAACCACTGTTCTAAAACATTAACAATCAAAACAAATTCAGGCTTAATGAGAATTAATATTAACATGTTTATTCATGTCTGTTAGACCTGAAACCTTTAATACTCTCAATATATGGTGCAAGGTCCTGGGATGGGTTAGCCTGCACATGAGCATCTGTTGCAAGATTCAAAGAACATGTTCTTTCTTCACTCCTTTAGCATCTATCTCACAAGGGCATGTAGCTGGTCTGTTGAGCACAGGACTACAAGTAAGAAAAAAAGAATCTGGTTTCTATTCTGTGTTCTGCTATGAAATATACATATGGCTTTCAGCAAGTCATTTATCCTCTTTTAGTCTCCATTCAGTTTCTCCATTTAATTCTCTTTTTACAAGAGTATTGTGATGTTTAATTCATTAATGTTTTTGAAGACTTGAGGGATTAGAAGGAGCTCCACAAATCTGCCTATAAATAACCAAGGAGCAGATGGGCAGCTAGGTTCAAAACTGTAGCAGCTTGCAAGTCCAGGCACAAACAATAGCACAAATAACAATAGACATTCTGAAGTACCAAAGGAAAAAAGGCCTCAAATCATGTAGAATGAAAACACTTTTTTCTTTTAGATCAACTTTTGAATTGCAGACCATCAAAATTAACATCTTCATTCTCTGAAGCCAGCACACAGGCTTTTTCAGACACTGACTTGAACCCACAAGCCATTACCCTCTTTTTCCCTGAATCAGCTTAAAACTAGTTCATCTGTTCCACAGAGAAATAAAATCCACATGTAAAAGACAGGGAGAAAGCTGAGTATCACAATTATCTATGTAGATTATTATTTCACCTTCCTTTAAAGCTACATTAAAGGATGTCATCTCTCCCACAGCAAAGTTGTACAAAGAGAGACTACAAACGAAGGTGTCTCCAGGGCTGATGCCCCAGGGTAATTAGAGAAGCATAAACCTGCCCCAAAAATAGAAAAAGGCAGTAAATATTTATTAGTTAATGCTGTTTTCAATTAAAAAGCACCTGGAACTCAGCTATTCAGCTGGACAGTTGCAAAATAACAATAAAACCTGATAGAGGAACATCAGCTCACATATGCAAATACAGTGTTTGGTTTTTACTCTTTAAGATATTATGAGCAGCACTAATAAATATTTAATATTAGAGCCCTCAGGAGAAAAGGTAACTTCAGATATTTAAGGAATATCAAAATTTTTGCCTTTTCAACCACTTCCACATTTTTTACTATCGGTAAAAACCATCCAGAAAAACCCACAGAAGTTTTATACTATGTCAGAAATTGTACACAAAAAAAAAATATTTCTGATCTTCTTTAACCTGCTAATTCACACTAAAGAAGTCAGAAAATAAAAAAACACAGACTGATTTCATGAGTATGTAAGGTGCTTTAACTCTAAAGCAAGATGCAACCACTCAGTGCCCTTTCCACTATAAATGTACTGTTAGTAACCTAACTCAGCAACTTGCCATGGCAGTTCAAAGAACACACTGAAAATGTGCTCTGACTTGGGTTAAAGCTGGGGTAAACAGCATGATTCAAAAGCACATTGTCACAGCCACAACAAATTTAAGCTTGGAAAAATTCCAATTCCGCTCCATTTTCATCTGAAAGTTCAAATCTTAACTTGTTTTCTAACTAAAGTTAATAATAGAATTCAAAAGAACTGTCTGTTCACTACTTCCTCTATCTATTCCATCTTCCATATTCATTTCCCATCCTTTTTCAATCCCTCAACATTCTGTGAAAAGTGAAATAAAAAGACAAGCAACAAAAGGAAGCTATGAGCAATACAATGAATAGCAAACCAGCAAATGGAGAACAGGTGAGTAAGAGGTTATGCCATCTGAGAAGAAAAAGTCATTGTGTGTTGAGTTCTAACTTTGATCACAGTCAGCTATTCATCTCACACAAAGGCAGAGCTTTTCCTCAGACTTCAAGCAAGGGCCAGAGGGGAAAAAAAGGAAGCGTACCAAGCACAGAAACAATGTAACTCAGGATGCACAATAACACCTGCACGCACAGCTGTGAGACAACACCAACACCTCAGTCTTTCCACAGAACAGGGCCAGCCACAGGGTCCTGTGCAGCAATGAGCTGCTCTCAAAGAACTGCACTCCCTGGACTCACTGGCCAGGCTCAGAGAGCAAACTCACCCAACCCAAAGGAACACATGCACACATTCATAACGATGCTGCACCATGAGACACCAAAGGTGTGTGAGCCTGCTAGAGTTTTCAACCCTTTCCAGCCTCAGTCCAAGCCACACACATGGCCTATGCTAAGTTATAGCAGTTTTCAGACCTCTTTAATCTAGAAGAGTAGAGAAACTAAGCCACAGGTTTTGGATGCTTCTCTATATTTCCTTTTGTGCAACATTCCTGCCACATTTTGCCACTCTCTCACATACAAAGAGAGACACCATTTACCTTCCTGAAGAACCCTACAGCTTGCCCACCTGCATCAGACGACCAATCTACCTCATACCCTCCTCCCCTTACAACAGGCAGCCAAACCAGCAGAAGCTGCATCACTATCAAGTAACCACAGAATACAGAAAATTATGCAAGTTGACAGGCTGCTTCTTCCACCACTTTTTACACAGCAATATGTCAATTTAAATGCTATACTCAAAGCATAGCCAAAATATTTTCTCTTCCTCATTACACTGTGCTAAAACTCATTAAAAGAAAATTCTAATTTTTAGGTCTTAAAATTTTCCTTAATCAGAAGTCACATGGGAATAGTACAGAATCACATGGATTGCAACTTCTACCACAGAAGTACTTCATGAGGGGGAGAAGAAAAATAACCTACAGATAGTAAAATAAAACTAGTCCTCCCCTAGCTCCCTCCTCTTAAAATACAAACAAACAAACACAAAACCATCCCAACAAACAAAATAAAACCAACATACAAGTCACAAGTGCTTGGAAAAATAAATACCTTATCACCAGCTCTTTAAGGAACTGTCCAAAACCAGTTTGTGATGAGAGATCAGAAAGCTCCTATGCCATAATATGAACTAGGACAGTGGGTGGAATGAGACAGGACAACCCAGGCCATGGGCAGCCAAGTCAAAAGACAAACAGCTGTACTGATGAGTGCAACTGCTGGCAGTAGGGAACAAAGGAAAACCACTTTCCTCTGGGGTGCAAGATTAGAACTTCTTTTTGCAACACTTTTATATAAGAAAACAATCTACCACTTCATAACAATACACACATTTGGCTTCGTTACAATTGCATGTGGCTCAGGGCCCCAGGATTCAATCCCCAGCTCAGCATAGTGACACTTCACTGAGTGAAGCAAAAAGGAATGCTCCCCTACACTGCAAGCCATTTTGTGCAGCAGACACAAAAGCAGTCTTTCTTTTGGAGTGGAGGAAACTGACCAAAACAAGATGACAATGAAGAAGGGGCTGATAAAAAGTCCATTTAAAAATCCCTAAAGCTCTGGGTTTGCAACCTGACCAAAAAGTTATCAGCTCAAGAGTATGATTTTGTGCAGATCTTGAAACACCCTGAACAATTTCCTCTGCCTTAAAAAAATAAAATTAAAAATTACTCTTATGTCCTTACTGCACAATACACAAAGTATCCATGGTAAGGGTAATAATAAAAATCCCCGCAATAAGAAATAAATAACTTGAAAATTTTGCTAATGTTAACCAAACATGAGAGTACAAGAGACTGAAATATTCCAGATCTGGTAAATAAATACCTTATTCACATATTTCAGAAATCCATTAATTCACTGCTCTACAAAGCAAAAATAATTACCTAAGATATCCTTCAATTAGTGCGTACAGGAGAAATAAATCTTAACTTTCATGGATGTCTTCAGTTTTTGTACTCAGATTAAAAATTCCGCACTCAGATCAAAAATTCCGAACATTTCAACTGCAAATCACAAATTAAATCAGTCACAGCAACCACCTGCAGTAATCACAACAACTCTTCCTCTCTCCTACCCCCTCAAAATAAAACATGTAGCCTTCCACTACCAACAAAGAAATCAATAAACCAATACATAAATGGTCACATGCTTCAGAGAAAATGCAATCAACTCTCTAGGCTGCTGCCTGGAACATCCTCCATAGATGCCACACTCGTACATTTTCCAATGATACTATTATAAGTGAGAATGCAAAATGAAAGAATTAGCAAACAGAACACCAGCAGAAAGAAAACAGACAACCTGCACTGAGGTCTCAAGTTCAGTCATAGATATCATTTATCTACCAAAGATAAATGATATAGATATCATTTATTTACCAAAATATCAAGCTAACATCAAACCCATTTACCTTATTCCTGGAATACATTTTTGCTTTGGCCTTACTCGGTCTGGTCAACACTTATCCTTCATGATACCTCACTAAGAACACATCTCAAATACCACTCTGCCAACATCATAGGAAGTGATCTTGGCTCCAAATTCTCACGTACTTACTACATCTATCTCCCTTGAATTACTGTTTCTGCAAAGCCCTAAGTCATACCTTCATCTCCTCTCAACTACTGTAATTTCCTTCTTAATGGGTTCTTTACGTCCCAGCATTCCAAACTTCAGCTTGTCCAAAATGCAGCAGTTCATCTTCTCACCTGGAAACAGGAAAACAACACTCCAGATTGATTTTCACTTGCTTCCTTGTTGAGTTTAGCATCTGCTGTAAGGTTACCCTCACTTCAAAAATCTCTCACTCTTATGTAGTCTGAAGAGCAAAAAGCTTTGCCAACACAATTTTCTACTTGCTCAATCAAGGTTCCCAAGTCTCTCATTTATCTTCCAGCACAAGCTTATCAACACCATCAGAGCAGCAATTACCTTGATGCTATTAAAACTTCTTTCCTTACTCTCACCCACTACCAAGAACCCTCTTAAAAATAGAATGTCCAGTCTTATGCTTAAACACCCTCTAACACATCTGCAGCCACTCCTCCCCTTGTGAGACACTACCACTATGTAGAGACGTAGGAACACAAGCTGCACTGTGAGCTTCATGGCCAAACAATGGAATTTAACTTTATTATCAGTTTTGTTTATGTTATAGTGCCTTTTAAAGACTTTTTAGAAGCCACAAAACGAAAACAAAGTAAAGCAGGTAAATTAAGGAAGGCATGAGTTAAAGCCTAAGTAAGTTTCTACAAAACAAGCTGCAAAGATGTTGTTCTAGGCAGTATATCCATCAGTATCAAAGCTTCATAAGAACCAAATATAATGTATGAAAATTATAAAGATTTATTTTTGGAAGAGACCTATCTTACTTACCATTGGTACTGGAACGCAAAACTGTCTGTTAGGGTTACAAGTTTGAGCTCCAGATCCCGGGTTCTGTAAATTTAAATGAAAAAGTATTTGACCATATTTTTTGATTTTGCTACTCAATCTAAAACTTTATTTCCTTGGAGATTGAAAACAAGAGTTTCTTACAGAGCTATATGATAGGGGAGTCAACATTTCTGCTGTATATTCACAAATACTAGTAAGCTAGGCATTTCAGTTCAGTGGGACAGCAGGAATCCTGCACTTTCTACCAAAACATATGGTAGACATCAACATTGTTTATAGTTAGCAGGCAATGCTCCTGAGGCAGCACCGGAAGCAGTGGGAAAGTAACAAGAACCAGAATCCCTGCGGTATGCTTTCAATCAGAGGCAACCTACACGAAGTTTTAGGCTAAATTGAAAATACAACAGTGTTAGTAGATGTTTTGTGAAGAGGAAGAAGGTATTTCTACAAAGGTACTCACTGCTATAAAATTTTAAAAGGCAAAGTATAATTTCAGTAAGAAAACATAAATAGTCTCTCTTCGTATTAGAGGATGTGGAATTAACACATAAGCATCAAATGTTAAACCTCAGCACATGTTGTAAGACCTGCATGAAACCTTGTAACTCGATCAAATTCCACCCATGAAATGAAAACCAACAACAAAACCCCAGAAGTTCAAATTAGTGTATACTGTGTAAAAGGCAAATTCAAGATGACAAACACGCTTCACTGGTTTTACAGTAATTCTGAGAGATCAGCTATTACAGTAATCTAACTCACAGTAAATTTTAAATTAAAAATGCCCTCCTATTAATGGAAACTTTCTAGTCAGCCTCAAAGGATGAGGAGAGAAGGCAAGAGGACACACCTATAGATTGGGAACAAAAATACAAACAGCAAGTCCTTGAGACAGCTTCAGTACATTCACACTGGAAATCCTGCAACATCATTTCCAGGGTAGGCTCGGCCTACTTTATCAGAAGCTGCCTATTGAAGGTGTTCTGTATTTCCCCACCCATCATCACTGGGGAATAAAGATGTTCCTCTTAATAATCTATTCCTAAAGATTCTTGACAATTAGGTAGCACTGTATTAAAGTTCTGTATTAAAGAACAGAAATTCCTCTGGTTTCCCTTCCTACCGCCACTCTCAAGCAACAGCCAACTGAAACTGAGCTGAAATTCCCCTGACTCCTTTATTTTATTGACAGAAAATGATGGAACTATGTGAATTTCCCTTGTTTACATAAGCTTAACTGAGAAATTTGAATCCATAGCCAATTTAAAATTACAGCCTACAAATTTAAAAATATATATATTTTATTTTTTAAATTGTACTTCTAGGAAAACAGATGATACTGATCAATTAAACTTCAAACAAAATATCATCTATTAGTAAACTACTCCAGGAAAAGCAGTCAGCTGAGATGATTTTACAGCACTCCTCAAGCAGCAATCAATGAAGAATTGTGCAAAATCCGAAAACCCGCCCCTAATACCACATTGTAATTACTTTCAGTTTTGGTGGAAGATTTTCACAGAATCACAGGATTATTAAGATTGGAAGGAACCTCTGGAGATCATCTATTTGAATGGTTCTAATGGAACCCCATTTGGACACATTCCCGGCGCTGATCCAGCCCAGGCAGGAGGTTTGGTGTCTCCAGAGAGGAAGATTCCACAATCTCCCTGAGCAGCCTGGTCCAGCGCTCTACCTCGCTGCTTTTCTCCTGAAAGAGCAAGGCATGACCAGCACCTCAGCAAGCCGTAGGCCTCTCTGAGCAAGCTTCAGCTCTATTCTGTAGTCCACTTTCTCCCTTTTCTCCCTTCAGTTTCTGCTTGGTACAGACAATGGCATTAGGACTATAAATGCTCGTATTCAGATAAAGGGGAACCCTTATTAGCACAGTAATTAATAACTACCAGTAATCCTATAAAGTAGTAACAGTATTCATTATTTACTAAACACTGAATCTTAGCAGGCAATGTCATGGAAGGGAGAAAATGGGGAAAAACCCAGTACTTCCTCATCACTGTGAATTTTAATGCATGAACAAAATCAGGATCCAATTGTGAGGACACTGCAGACACTGCAATACTAAAAATGGAGAGGACCAATATTTCCTTTGGGATGCAGAAAGATGAGAGAGCAACAGACAAAAGCATCTATTAATACATACCCACATAAACCTCATCAATTGTGCTCATTATAAAACTTACAAAAAGTAAAAAAAATAAGGAACCACTGTCCCCTAATTGTTTCCACTCTTGCTTCCATACACTCGTTTAAATTCTTGAGCAAAAACAATGCTTTAGATCAGCTCCTTCGTAGAATTGCCGGGCTAAAAAGCTCTGTTAGGAGGTAGCAAAGGACACTGCAATTGAGGGGGAGAGGACAAAACTGCTGGACAATAGACGTGTGAAAAATCAAAGAAAGGGTAACCACAGCCATGAGCAACCACGTCTTCAGCAGTGAATCAGCTTCCCGACCAGGCAGCCCTTCCAGAAACCCAGGAGCGCCCGACGCGGCGGCAGTGACACGGCCGTGACTCGTCCCCAGCCCGCCGGACGGACGGGCGGCCCCGCACCCCAAAATCCCCGCCGGGAGCCAATCCCGCCCCGGCTGCCTCCCCTCGCCCGCAGCCCTCTCCTTCCCGGCCGGGCCTGCCGCGACACCCGCGGCGGCGCCCGCACAAAGGCAAACATTCCCTCGGCGGCGGCCACTCGGGAGCCCCCCGGGCAGCCCCCCCGCCGCCACGTCCGTCGCGGCGGCTCGAACAATGCCCGAACCTGTTGCGCGGGTTCCCCGGGGCCGCACCGAGCGCCGTGCCCCGGCAGGCGAGCGGCGCGCACGGCGGGGCAGCGAGCGGGAGCGGGGCGAGCTCGCAGCCGGGGCCGCTCTGCAGCACGGCCCCGCCGCCGCCCGGGAGAGCCGGAGCCGCGGCCGCACGGCGGAGCGGAGCGCCCCGCCCGGGAACAAAGCGCGGCCAGGCCGCAGGGCCTGCGCCGCCCTCCGCGGGGCTGGGGCCGGGGCAGAGCCGCTCCGGAGCGCGGTACTCACCCGATGCGGCGCTGCGGGTGCCCGGGCTGGGAGGACGCGGGGCGGAGCCTGGACCCGCCCGCTCCGGCCGGGCTGCGGCGGCGAACCTGGGCCGCCTCGCGCCGCCTCGCTAGCCCGGCGGCAGCCCCTGGGGACGGGGGCGGCTCCGACCCCTCCTCCGTCGGCAAGGAGACGGCGAGCGCCGGGCGCTGGCGGGCCCGCCCCGCTCCGCTGCCCCGCTCAGCGCCGCCCCCGCCCCGGGCGCGGAGCCGCCGCGCAGCCCGCCCGCCCCGCGCGGAGCCGCCGCGGCCGCTCGGCCCGAGCCGCCCCGCCCCGGCCTCCGGCGCACAATGCGGCCCGGCCGAGCAATGCGCCCGCGGGCCGCAGCCACGGCCGGCCGGGATAAACACCCAGCGTGGGACCAGCGGCGGTCCGTCCGACTGCCGAGTGTGCAGCGCTGGCAGCCGCGTTAAGATAACAGTACTGCCGCTCTACTCTGTGGAGAGACGCGCTGTGCGTGCTCAATGCGAGCCCAGCGGCTCCCAGGTGAACGCCACGAGTGCCTCAGGCAGGTGTCGGCTGCCCCAGGGCCGTTCAACACCAACGCTTCAGCACCCACAGTATCGCAGAATATCCTGAATGTAATCACAGAATACACTGACTTGGAAGGGACCCGCGAGGATCATTTAGTCCAATTCAGCACTGACGTGTATTTTGTTTCCCCTCCGATGGCAGATAATAACCCATTGTCTGTCTTAGCTCCTGGACAAACACCCTAAAACTCTGTAATGCCAAGATTAAAATAATAGAAACAAAAATGCAGAAAGAAATTCTGTGAAGAAAGCTGGCTGGGACACTTGGCTTGCATTCAGCCTAACCACTCTAGGATAGATTGGAGTCTTGAATCTCCTAGCTGAATACATCATTAGGCAACCTAATGGCTATTAAAAAAATTGGCTTCTGCAAACTCTATCTTAATCATAATTTTGCTCCTGGTTTTTCCAGACCAGTTGAATATAATTTACTGAATCTCATTCTGAGTATGAAAACTGTCTCACAGAGTCTGCAACTGCTTCGTTTCTTCCCTCAAAACAAGAGTTTGCAGAACCACCTCTGTTCACCGCCTTTCCTGGTTGCTGTCCAGCCAACATCTGCTGCAGCCATCGCTCTCACCGTCACCATCGGGGCACGCCTGAGGCACTGAGCTCATCCCTGGCTGGTGTTCACTCACAAAGCTGTCCCTCTCTCAGCAACACCACCCACTGGACATGCACGAGCTAAAGATATTGTCATTCAGGTTTTCAGATGAGGCCTGCCAGCCTTGAGAACATACCTTGTCTGTTGGGCCTCTCTTTCCTGGAAGAATACTTAAAACAGCAGCAGCAAAGAAAGAGGAAAGGCAAAATTACTTCCTTCACAACCTGTAGAGATAAACAGAGATAAATTACCTTCATCAGCTTCACAACAAAAGTAATTGCTTTACAGAACCAAATAAATTAATTTTTACTTTATGAAAAGAGGAAAACTTCAGCAATATTTTAAGTGTGTTCACTAATGATTTAAGAATGTGCCAGACAGAACTTTGAGATCACTCTTCCCCATTAGTGCTTATTGCATACTTGTGGGCAAAAGTTGAGATAATAGAAGCTTTCACTATTCATCAATATTTACTTGAGATCCCTCAGGCTGCATCTTTGTAAGCTCTGACTGAAGGACAAATAGTAATTCAGAACACTAGGTAAGTGATCTGTTGCCCAACACATGTGAAAGCTCAGTGGGAATCACTGACATATCTTTAAAAGGAGCAAGACAAAAATCAACAAAGGAAAAACTACAGCTGATTGTCATACATGAATTCCTCTTTCTTATTTCACATGTCTAAGATCCTCCACAGTGCAGTTATTACACTCTGTTATTACACTCTGTAATGTTATCTATATGCAGTTATTACATTGATATTCCTATCACATAGCCTATACTATAGAGTGGGTAGTTTTGCTTTGCCTTGTAGATCTCAAATTTTCAGTATACATGAACTCATTAATACTAATAAATTTTCTTATGGTTACTTTTGGGAGAGGAGAAGAGTGGGAGAGCGAAAAGAGAAGTGAGAGGGAAAGGAATTCAGGCCAAAAGGACATAAACCCTATTTCTCCGTTTTTCTGGTGCTAACTGGAGTCTTTTCTCAAGGACAGAACAAGGCCTCTCCTGCAGAGGAGGGACAGAATTCTTGCAGTGCCTTCCATAAGAGAGAAATACCCAAAAGTCACTCATTTGTACTCTGGTTGGAGATATGCTAGTTTAGATATAAAGACATTGCAACAGGTTCTCTGACTTTTGTTTTCCGTGCATACTCTTCTGAATGAGTTGCCAGGACAGAATCTGACACAATTAATTTTTTTAAGGTCATGCCATCAGTTTAGAGTTGTAAATTGCCTTTCCATGCAAACTGCCAGTAGGAAGAAATCAGAGTATCAAGGATCCATTTGATTAAAATGACCCTTAATATATGGTGTTATTCTCCAGCAGCTGTGCCAGATTAACTGAAATACAAATGAAAGCAAATAGGCTGAAAACATCCCGAGCTTTGGGCACTGTGCTGCGTGCCAGCACAACAGAGCCTTTGTTACAAGGCAGAGCAGAGCTCTCACAACAGAGTTACTGCTTCCAGCTTCAATCGTTGCACTTCTAGAAAAATCAGCCTTCAAAGAAAAACAAACAAAACCCCCATACACTTCTACTGGACACCAACTCATGGTGGCACTGGTCACACAAATGTGACACTGGCCACCTTGTGTAGCACCCCACAGGCCTGTAATACACCTTCCCTCTTGCTCTACTTGCCCCTGGGCAAGGGAGGTGCTGCCAGGCATAGCCTTGCACCTGGTGGGCTGGAAATCCTTCACCTGGAATGATTTACCTTGCTTGCTATTTGCATCCACATCTCCCTGCAAGAGACAGGCAATTGATTTCACTTGTAGCACAAAAATGAATGTGAGCAGTTAAGTTAATGTAAGCCAGCAGCATCCGGTGTATTGGCAAGAGATGTAACTTACAGAACAGACCAGTTCATAAAAGGTATGTACTGAAAATAAGCAAATAACTATATGCAGTGGGGTAAGTATAGACTGGCAGCAATGATTGTAAATAAAAGCTGTGGAATGTTTTCCATATGGAGCTTTCTGATCATGACAAGATGGTTTAATCATACTCACAGGTAAGGAGAGGCATGTACCACTTTAAAACCTTATGTATTTGTAATACAGCCAGATTCATGTTGGAAAAACAGTGGAAAAAGCCCCTTCTATGAGGATAAACAGTATCAGGAGGTTTGTGAAGTGAAAGTGACAGAAAAATACAAGCATTCAGTGCACACTCAAAACATCACAGAAACAAACAAAAGATCTGTGGAATTCAGTACATGACCTACCATTCACTGGCTTCTGAAGGTAAGCCACATTCACCTATTAGCAGTGAGATTTGAAATGCCCCTTTAAACACAAGTACTAGGTTTTAATCCTGAACTGAGAAGTGATTGTTTCTCCTGAAACAATTACAACAAAGCCTTAAATTGTGCTCTTAATAGAATTTGAAACTCGAGTCCCACATAGCCCAAACCCATGAGATTTTGTTTACTGACTAGCACAGGCTGAAAGCCTGGCACTCTGTGTAGGCAGCACTAGCAGGTTTTGAAGGATCTGTTTTATTGTACTTATCAGAGGGTGTGTAAAACAATATTTTAAAAGCTTCATCATGATTTCGAAGTTCTTCAGTTCAATTATATATAAAAAAGATAAACCCTTCATTTTATAAAGGTATTAATGATATGCCTGTAATGAGATACAGCAGTATGAAACTTTGCAAGATTCTGAAGATTCTGGAGTGTTTTGTGGGTTTTTTTCATGCGCTTCTTAATGCTCAGGTAGAAACAATAAAGTATCCCCTGATCTCATCATGTCCTTCCAAGTACTGGAGGCTGTTGGATTGTGCTTCCTGCAGCAAACTCGGCAGTGACTTTGTTACTTTTTTTAGTTACTTTTTATTTTCTGTGAAATACAGTCTTCATAACTTGGTCTTGTATAAAATTAAATAGAAGCTTAAAGGCTGCATTTCCTGAGAAATATTTAAAAGTAAGCAAAGCTATCTGTGCTTAGTATTTTGCTGCTCAGATTTCTTAAATCTGAAATTTACGTATTTTCCTTACAGATTTATTTAATCTTGCAAAGTGAAAATGGTTTATGGCTGGCAGTAGACCCTGAGCATTTTTGATACAAGGGGGAATGCCTTCCTTTCTGCACAGCACCTGACATAACAAGAAAGCCACTTCTCATGTCCTTCCCCTGTGGGCACAAACATGACCTGGGATACAAGGGCAGGGATCCTAGAAGGTACACAGCAGCAGAATGGAGATGGGCACATCTCAGGTCATGTTTGTGCCCACAGGGGAAGGACACAAGGACCAATTTTCTTGTTCTGTTAGGTGTTTGTGCCATACCAGTGAGCAGGTTTGGTGGGATGTCTGCAGCATTCTCTGTCTCCCAATGGCTCAATCTGATCAGGGATTACTGCTGGTGTTTGCTGAAGAAGAGGAGCTGTACTTACCATACTTGTTATCATGTGAGGCATAGCAGATGTGACAAGACGTGACTCTGAAATGCTCACTGTAGAGGTAAAACAGAGAGAGAGCTGGTAGTCAATGACATTTTGAATGACTCCTCTGCAAAACATCTAATATTCTCCAGGAACCATATCTGCAGCTCCACAATGCTTTGTTCTGCTTGCACCACAAAAAAGGAAAGAACAGGGATTTTTCTAACGAGACTTGATCACCATCTCCCTGCAGCTGCCTTGCTCTTCAGCCATGGAGTGTATTAGCACTGCAGAGGCAGCCACACTCAGTACCACCACCGTTTCTGCTTACATCAGATTTACACTTCATTTCCAGCTTCAAAATTAACTATTAGCAAAATGCTCACAGCATAAAAGAGGTTAGATGGCAATGTTGGTCAGGGATTGAGAATTGGGTGTCCTGTACCTGTTACTTTGTGTGGTCTTAGAATAGGGGAAGACAAAGACAGCTTTACAATTTTTGTGCGCATTATTGTGTAATTCTACATTTTAGCACAGTTCTGACATGGTGATGTTACCAAGGACCTTCTTGAGAAAGAAACCTCATCTCTACATTTCTTTAGAGGGCCATAAGGGGAGTGTTTAGAAAGAGGATAAACTGAGTTTCCCAATAATAGCCTTTTCTCTAAGCCTAAATAAATCTTCTTTCTACATTGACAAAAATTATTAATTTATACAAGTAAGTAAAGGTTCTGCATAGGTTCCTCTTGATATGGCTTGAATTTCTTACATTACAAACAACAGCATGCTTCAAGGTTAGGTTGTACACTAACACTAATCACAATCATTGTTAGCAAAAGTGAATTGAAAGAAGATAAATAATATGAGCTATTTTTAGAGGCAATAAGAGGCAGAGCTCTTCACTTTCAGAGAAATGTAATTTTTAGGGGTGAGCTGCTGAGCTGGTTAAAATTCTTCTCTGTATCTGTATAGATGTCCTTAGAGCTACCTGACTTCATAGTTTATTAGGTTCATGTAGAAGCTTTAAATTGTAACCCTTTGTGTCAAAAAGAGCTTATTTTATAGAGATTCAGTGTTATTTGATGTTCAATTACTCAATATTCAATGTTCACCCAGAATCAGAAGTTCTCTTCAGGACAGAGAGAATATCATGGCTAAAAATCCAACTATTTTTCCAAAGAAAGTAATTATACCTGTAGCTATAATTAAAAAATGAAGCATCTCAGAATGCATGGAGTATATTTTTCACTGCTTTCTCAAAACTTTTGTGTGCAAGCTTTTCTTTAATTTTGAAAGGGTAATTTCAAATATAATGAAGTATGTTTATCCTTAACAAATTATTTCTGAAATCTTTGTCAGAATGGCAAGGATTTTCAAACATGTCCAAAAACCCTGGGAGCCTAATCACAGTACATGTTTCTAATCCACATAGGTGTTTTAAAATCCCACCGATTGATCCTTGTTTTGTTGTTTTTTTTGCGGAGTTCACAAGTAGTTTGTAAAACTCTTCCTCCTGTATCTTTTTTTTCTGCACAATTGTGGGCAGTCAGGCTGCAATAGTTATCGTAGCCATGGAGGTCACAAACAGGTTGTTAAAGTCATTCAGGCCACCTTGAAAATAAAGTGCAATTTAAATGGAATTTGAGTAATACTGTCTAATCCAAAGTGCTGATAATTTTCCAGTCTGAGGCAAGTATTTCTTGAGCATGTCATCTTTAGAGTATTTGGTGTTATACAATAACTGAAATTTGGATGCAACTGCTGAGTACTAAATTAGGTACTTGGCACTTTGTCTTCTAGTACATGAACATAATTTCAGAACAGCTCATACTGAGAGAGAAGAAAATAGGGCAGAGATTAGTGAAATCATGCAACAACTTTTACTTAATAAGGTAATACTGAAAACCTTTGATAAAAACAAATATTGTTAAAGGATATTATCATATACTGAGTTACTCTACATAAAATTTTGCAAAATGTGGAAATTTACATTTCTATATGTAAAAAAAAGATAAAACCCCCTTCCCTTAGAGACTCATAGCAAATTTTATATCAGCAAATTATCCTTTCTAAGGAGAAGATCGTTAAAATCCCTCATATTCTTCCTATGTACCAGATTGAAAACACAATGTACTATGAATTAAACTCTCAGTTTTCTTTATCCTGACATAGCAGCAGATTGTCCTGATGAACCTTCCTTCTTAAAATTCACGAGCATGCTAAGCTTATGCAGTCCAAACCAATATGTTTTAAACCCTCTTTAGGATAAGCAGGCCCCAGATGTTTTCACTGCCTGGCCACCTACGAGCCCTCGCGGAAGAAGGTCCCTGAGCCTGCAGGTTGTTGTCACCAGTGCTAGTGCCCACTCTTCTATAAACCCTCCTCAGCACCTCTCTAGCTGAATGGAGCCCTTTTCTGGACTCAGACTGGCTGGCCTGCCTAGTGCCTGGAGTCTACACTTCACGCTCTGGGTTTGCTCAAAGGGCTCTCAATGCACCCATTCTGCCTGCCCATGCCTCTGTTGGTACATGTCTCTCCAAACAGGCTTTCCTCCATGGGGGGCCAGCTCAGACAGACTTTGATAAGCCCTAACTTCACTTTCACCTGCCCTTCTTGCCACTGCTTTTTGTTATGCATTTTAATTTGTGCTGTCACACAGTGAGCTAGGCTGGAGAAATAACTAAGATCAAAACCAGCTTCTTTTCCTCCCTACAAAGTTGATTTATTCAGCACTTCCATCAAAGGAAATATTCATCAAAATCTAGCCTGAGTTAAAAAGTAAATCCTTCCTGGTAAGTCATAAATGCCCTTCCCTCACAGTACTCAATCGGTCCATTGTGCCTTTCCTGCTATCAATCCTTCTCTTCAAACATTTTCCTGCTGTCTGACAAGTTTGATTAGCCAAGGTTTTCTAAGCTGCTTCTGTGCCATTCTTCAAACGGTTTCACCCTGATGCGACAGCAAAGTTCAGGGTCCTCCAATGTTCCAGTTTTTGGACATGTCAGCCTCTGCCAGAATGCAGCAGGTTACACCTAAGCTGTGATATTTAGTAACACAGAAATGTTTTGACATCAACCAGCATTTTTCAATTGCACAAACATTACCCTGAAGTTATGTACAACTCCTTCCTTCATTCTTTGTAATTTTCAGCCCATTGTAAGAAGTTAAACCATTTTTGATAGAACAGGAAGAAAAGTCTATTCATAATTCTTGTTTCAGTCCTGCTGAGCCGCATCAGTACAATTAGTGTTCTTGTTCGAAGTTGACTACTTATGTAGATGTTGCTTGTTTCAGTAACATATCTACAGAAATAGACATACTTTTAGCACCAGAGTGCAAATCTTGTATAGGTTTCCTCGGGTGAAAAGGAGCCCTGTTCCTCTCAAATATTTCTGTAGCTCCATTGGCAGTTTTGAACTTTAGATCACCTATAAAATCATATAAGTATATAAATTATATAAGACATAAAAGCAGATTTCCATTGATCAGCACTCTTTTGGAACAGCACAATGAGCTGAACGAAAGATGAGTCAAACCAACAAACCTGTCTTTGGATACCTCTGTTCTGTAAAGTGTCCATTTGAGTCCAGACCCAAGCTGTTCTAACCAAAGGCAGTTTACCTCCAGAGCCAGCGTGTATGATCCCTCTCAGATGACAACTGAAAATGTGTGGCATTTCTCTGCTTCTCACAGGGAGCGGGACATGCATATGCAGTTTGGAACATTCACAGCAGTTAATCTGCAGCAAAGCAAAACAGAAAACAAATAAAACCCTCCCTAAGCATTATTTTTGTCATACTTGGTAAGTAAAAAATTGTATTTGGGTTTAATCCAGATTATGCTTTAAAATTTCCTCCCTTGAATAAATGTAAAGTTTTTCTGTTCTGCATATTAACTAATATCTTTATTCTTATCAGTGGCCACCATGTATTTTTTCAATTACTTTTTTAGGCTTCCCTGGCAGAGTATGGCTCCCAAAATTGTTAACAAACTACAGTATCCTAAGTGCTGAATTACTATACAATCTGTTAAAAATATAATCTCCATTTCTAATTTCAGGTTTAAATGCAAAAGGATAGATTTTTCTCACCACTTCACAAAAATCTATTTAAGACTCTCTGTTAAAAGAATTGGAAATAAATTTTATAAAAGATGCAAAATATTTACCATTTGTTGCAGTAAAAGGATTGTGCTTTCTAATAAGATCATATTCTCATTTTCGTTATTATATTAACAATAAACACCACCAATAATATATATATAATAGTTATAACCAAGTTACATCCAATCATAAGGAAACTAAACAATCTAATAGAAGCATTTTATTTTGACATAATTAAATCAATAAAGCAGCTCTGTATATTGGTAATGAAAACAGGATGTGCACAATGATCTTCCAAATAATTATAATATAAAAATCATACTTTTTTTTTTAAATTCTAGCTATGAAACAGTATATGCACTTTCTAGCCAACAAATTTCACATCTTTTCTTGCTCTAGAGGGAAATTATTTTATAGTGGTTTTGAAAACTTAGGCATCTGTATGTCATTCCAGCAAAAAATCACTTTCTTTTTATTGACCTAGAGGTTTTCAGTTGCTCAAAAAAAGTAGGAGACTGCAAAAATGTGAGCACAGGAGGAAAGGGAGATAGCAATTATGGCCACATTACTTGTGAACTGCACAATAAAATAAGGCTGATGTTGGTTCAACTTCCATTAAAATAGCTGTAAATGAAAGTACTGCACAAGCTTAATGAAGATTTTGTTTATTTGGGTTGTTTTAAATGAGGAATAAAAAAATATGTAGCTTTACAGCAGGAGAACTGCAGTGGTGGAACCTTGTGCACAGGAGAGAGGAAGGTGTGCTAATCAGCTTCATATCCTATTCTCAGATCCCTGATAGAGCAGCTAAGTGATAATCCTTTCCTGTGCAGCACAGGAAGATATCACTTTCAATCTGGACATCAGTATGAGAAGTGTAATGGCAATTCAGAGCTGGTGCTGATAATTACAAAGCTAGAGGGACTGATTTATGAGGAAATGGCGTTGATTAAAATTTGCATTTAGAGGACTTTGTGGGAGAGCATCACAGTGCTGTGCTGGTGTTAGACCAACATTTTCAAAAGCAAGCATGAATGGGCTGCTGTGCTCCTGGGGCCTCTGGGAGTCAGCAGATTTTCTGAGCAGGTGTTCAACAAAGCCAAAGCCTGCTGAACACCCTTGTGCTAAATACTCTGGGAGGAAGTGGTGGGGATTTAGTTGAAGCACCAGACACATTACTTTTATTTGTAAAAACGGCTCAGGCAGCCACTTCACTTTGTTTCCATCCAGGTGCCTCTGATTTAAACAGCTCAAAGGCATAAATAAAGTGACAGGAGTGAAGGGTCATTAGAATTATAGACACTACTGATAGTTCAGCAGACTGTGTACTTGGAACCTCTAACAGAAAAAAACAAAACAAAAGCTCTCTGCCACTACTTCCCCTAAAACCTCAGGAATAAAAGAAATTGAGTGAATATGAATGGCACTGTAATATATGAAAGAATGCAGAAAGAAACAAGTGGCTGTTGAGATGCTTGGATGAAGCTGAAATTGGGAATTGCAATTCAAAGGGTAATTATAGCTGTCGAGTCACATTCACCACCAGAAGCACTACCAGACTGCAAAGAATATTGTGGACAGGGGAGATGCAGGTATGTGATTAAATATAAGATATATCCACACTCTCAAAATGGTGAGTGAAATTCACTGTGAACTTTCCATGATTTTACCAAAAACCACTTGGAATACAAACATTTACCCAAAGGATGAACTTGAGAAGGACCTGGAAAAATAAATCATTTAGGGATCAGCCAGGCTTCTGACAGATTTATGCTGCACATTCATGCTCCCATGGTTTTTCCTACCCCCACCAGCAAATACCTCCTGCTACCCCCCTTGTTACACAGAGCTGCAGGAGAAACGTTGAGATTGTGGTGAGTGGAGAATGAATGGGAGTGCCTGGAACAAAGGGCAGGAGAGGACATACATTGTTGGAAGTCAGATTAGTGGGTCATCAGGATGGCAGCAGACTGTGCAGCTTTCAACCCAAGTTAGGAGACAAAGGAGAGTGAGTGAATCCTGATGACTCACAGAGCTGGGACAGGAGGGAGAGACTGAGGACTGTCAGCTCCCAAATGGAGTATAAAAGGCAGATCCCAAATCAGCACATGGAGCTCATTGATGAGACTGGAGAAACTGAAGAAAAGCTCAGCATGCAAATGCAAATCAGCTCAGCTAACAGAAGAAAGGAAATAATATCTGCTATAAAATTAGAAAGGTATTGTAGAGCCTTTACATTGTTTTCCATGGCTTATTCTGTGGAATAACTAATTTGTATTAATGGAAATGAAGGCATTGCAAAGCATTATGAGATAACCTTGGAGAAGGAGAGCTCAGCCTCACCACACAGTAGTCCTGTGCAGTGAGATGGGTTTATGCCCTAACACAGGACCAAAGGCAGCTGACTTGGGAATAAGCACATAAAAAGACTTAATGCTGCTGCTGCTGCTAGTAATTATAATTTGCTTTTATTTTGAAGCAGATGCATATAGGTCATTGCTTTGGTGAAATACATACTTCAGTAATAATTTTCAAATCTCTCAGGTTCTCATAATTTAACCATTGTTAATTATTTAGCAATTATGCTGATGAAAGGTTAAAAATTATTGCAGAGGCATTTCTTCAGTCAGGGAAAGGAGTAATGGTTTAAAATTAAATCCTTGCAGTTGGTGCTAAATGGTAATGACATGCTATTTTTGTATTACTGGAAGTAACAGTTGATCACTTAGAAACTTCAACATTGGAAAGTGGTCTAGAAAAGTATGGTGAGCTAAATAACAGACAAGCATTTCCACTGAGAGATTAGTACATGGCAGAGACCTACAGAAATACAGTTTGCAAATTAAGATCTTGAGGATCACTGAAAAACCACAATGTGAAGTTAGTATGTTGGGGCTTAAACATTAAGTAGGCAGAGACTACAGATAGGAGTGTTAAGAAAAATTTTACCTGTCTAAGAAAGAACAAGGTATATTTTCATGCATTAGTAATGCAGCAAGTCATGCATATTGAAATGAAAAATAAGTTATGTCAATAGTAGGTGTAGTATCTTTTAAAAATCATACCTGAACTTCCAGTTAGTTCTATTAAATTGCAGACTTCTTTCTCGTATTTTGTGAAATTTAGCATAGTTTAGGGACTATGCTAAGGTAATTACCACGTCCTATCAGCCATTTCAGATTGCAAAAATTAAAATTAAATCTATTTAATTTCTCCCACAAACAATTGCTACTATCCAGGGTTCACAGAAAAGACTACAGTTCATGATTCCGTCCCCTCTTTAAAGGAAGGCCAGAACAAATGAGCCAAGCCTTATGGCTCAAAATGAATAACTCCAGAACATCTCAGAGTAAGAGCAAGAAAGCATCTAAAGCCATCAGAGATCCCTGTGAAGAATATCCTGCCAAGCACCCACATTTAGAATGAGGAAGGTGCATTATAAGCACCTTTACCAATTGCATCCCTGACACCAGAGGAAAGGAGAGGGGAGGAACGTAGCCTGCTCACACAAATTGATCTCAAATTGCCAATCACTTCTGGTGCCTCATTTTAGGCATAAAATCTCCGCTGAAAGATAAGCCACTCTTTTGGGTATGGCAGAGGCATTTAACATAATTCTGCATGCTGTAAACAAGAGTGAGGCAATTGATGACCTTGTACGTGTTAGAAACAGCTAGAGCATGTGTTCAAGCTGTAGTAAGAGGAGAGGTATCAGCTCATATAATCTAAGTAAGAAAAAATTTGAAGATTCAATGATGCTTTGCAGTATATGGAAAGATTTAGCAGTATATGGAATTTCTCAAACATTTCTGAGTATTTATTAGAGCTTAGTATCAAAAGTTAACTGCAGAAGAAGTGAAACTTGCCTAATATTTTAGGAAATACCATGTTTATGAAGATGGGGAAGTATAACCATTCTGTCAGGTTTTTACTGACAGCAAAAATATATGGTTTCTAAGTTTAGAAGTCTCTAATAAACACCAGCTTAAATTTATGCCCTGGAACTTGAAAATATAAAACTAAGTGAACTAATTATTCCCATTTGCAATTGGCAGATGAACTTAAATATTAGAAAAATATTTAACTGAAGCAGGGAGGAAGAAGCAGTGAGGGAGAAGGGAGGTATTTAATACATACCCACTTCTTTCCAGCAGTGCAAGCATATAATGTATAGTCCTTGTTCATCCCACGTGCTGAGATTGTGGCTGTTATTCTCATCCTGTGGCAACACCTCAGTCTTGCAGGGTACAGCAGCTGGGCTGGGGGGATGTGTTCCCTACCCTGCTGAGGAGCAAGGCCCACAGCTCCTGCAGCTCCATGGGTCCCCAGCTGGTCATTAGCTGCCATCTCTGCTGGTGATGCCAGCCCCTTGCCTCGGCTGCCCTGTCACTCCAATTGTCCTGGGCAGCTCCAAGCTCACCTGGGTGATCAGTGCTGCTCTGCTGCAGGCTCCTCAGCTCCCTCTGCTCTCCATCATTTTTGCTAACACTCAGGGCTGCACAGGGGTCAAAGGAGGCTTGCTAAATAGACTTCCTATCCTACCTTGAATACTGCACCCTGAGCCACACTTACCCCAGCTGATTTGTCCTCATGTGTGCTCGGGATTGTAACTGCACAATTTCACTCAAGCTATGATGCCTCTGCTTATTACAAAGGGAAATATCTCACCTTGTACACCAGCAGCAAACTGTGTCTCAGAGCCATCCCTTTGCCTCTCTCCTGTTGCCAGATATTAACAGTTCTCCTCTTCTGGCAGGAAGGCAGCTCTTCCCTTCAGGCCACAGCCATCAGGACTGCATTTGTCTTAAATGAGAGAAAACTGTAGACAGTCTTCCTGGTTCTTTCTTGAAACAGCAAAAGAGCAGATAAAAATCAATGGGTTGACTGAAACCTTATGTGAACATAAGCTGTGGTGTAGATTAAGAAAGTAATTTCCTTCATAATAGTAGAGTTATCATAACATTTTGTTGCTTTTAATGAACATTTTCTGCTGCATTTTTATTAATAAGGGTAATTTCTTTTAAGCTGAGTTGTGTGTCTCTGTTTTCTCTGTGATTTCTAACTACCAGAGTTTCAGGGCAAATATATCTGAACTACACCTTATCCTTCCTTCTCTGTTTAAGCTTGGTTTGGAGTTTTTTGTTGCTGTTGTTTTTTTCTCATTGGTTTTTTGTTTTGATTGGTTTTTGTCTATTTGGTTGGATTTTTGGGAGTGGTTTGTTTTTTTGGGTTTTTTTGGGGGGTTTTGTGAGGGTTTGTATTCGGTTGGGGTTTGCTTTTTTTGTGTATGAGACAACCCGAAGTTCCTCAAAGTTCTGACAGACATTTTTATAAGTATTTGTCTGCTTCTCCTCACAGTGCTCATCAATTCTGAACATATCCCTCATTCTTACTGATGCTCAAAATTTCCCACCCATTTTTACTTTAGAAACCATTCCCACTTGAGGTTTGTGGATTTTTTGCAGCATGGTTTGCTTGGAGTTTTTTTGGGATACTACAACAACAACAAAAATTAAAAAAAAATCAGAAGCAGTTGCACATTATGTGGGAGATGTTAGACATTGGTGACTTGTGAGTAGCACTGTTGTTCTGGGGTCATCTAAATCACATACAGGTGCAAGTAGCAGTTTCAAGTGAGGTTCTTACATTATTTAATTTATCTGTGTAAACCTGTTTTAGAAGGCATTTTCCAAACAACAAACTAGCAGTACCTGCTGAGAGGCTTCAAGGGTGAGGCAGCAGTCCTAAAATGACCCCCATTTGTAGGAGCATGGAAATTAATGAACCTACATTTCAAGAAAAAATAAGCTCAGACCTCTGTTATCTTAAGCTTGGTATCCATGTGTCTCTGAAGGTCCCTGAGCCTATGAAATTAGCACTGCTGGAAATCAGGAGAGCCATCAGTGTAGTCAGTAAGGAAATCTTCCTCCCCACAATCCTCGGAGCTATGTTGGAGCAGATCTAAAGTATCCTCTCAGCCCCAAATTACTGTCTAAACACAAACAGCCTGTCAGCACTCTGGAAAAGGTGCTATGAGTTGTGAGTGGCTTTTAATCTACTTTTCTCTCCCCACACACTCTATTCAAACATTTTCTATTTGTCTCATAACACATAAAGCTTGACTGCCTTCACAGTATGGAGTGGGGCTGAACTCTTTCAAATGCCCACAGGACTTCAGTTATTCTCCTTGCTCTTCTGCAGTGATTAATGCTTTGGAAAGCACAGTAGCCCTGGTATGGCTGGAGCAAATACCCACATGTCTGCAGACAGCTGTAAGCAAAGGCAGGAGCAGAATCATTAAAGCTCTGCTGACTGCAGTGCCCAATCAATAATCCATGGCAAAAGCATCACAATCTATACAACATACTACAGGGCTGACAGTAGTGTTGCTAGCAGAGGGATCCCTTAATGCAAATCCAGCTCTGGAAAATTTGGAATTTTGGGAGGTTTGATTTTCAAAGCACCTACTTGGTATCCACGCAGTAGAAATTTGAAAGAGAATTTGTTGGGTGCATTAATTTGGATTGCTCCGTCTCCACAAAACTGGAAGAAAAACTCTAGTTGAAAATTAACGTGAATATAAATTTTGATGTCATTAAAGAATTAAAAATACACATAAGATTGTCACACAGCCTTTTACTCCTACAGGAGTAAAATCATATGTGCCAGAAGACTTGTTAAACTATATCTGCTAAACAAAAATATGAATTACAGAGATGTAGTTATTTTGTAAGAATCCTTTAGACTCATATATTTGTCACAAATATGCAATTTAGTAACCTAAAACAGATGGAAGAGGGATTTTCTTTGGTGGGGACCTAAAGGTTGCTTTGAACCCTTGGGCTGCATTTGGGATCAGGCCATGGAAACATATCTGCTTGTAGGCAAGGTACTTTCCAGTGTGGTTACATGTGGCCTCATCCTCCAAAGACACACATCACTGGGCATCAATGGCACATCAAGGCCTCATGGATTTCCACAGCATAGTTACAGCAGAAATCCTTAGACAATCCTTAGTGTGAAACTCAGTGACTGCAGTATTAGGTATGGGGCTTATGCATTCCATAACTCTAGTGGTTGTTTTTATTTTTTCATTTTCCCATTTTCTATTACTTTAGTCTCTTTTCTGATACCATTTTCTTTGTTCTCTGCAAAGCTATTTCTGCCTTTCTAGGTTCCAAACTTTCCCACAATCGTTCTTTCCTTCACTTCTTTTCCTCTTTCTTTCTAGGTATTTTCTCAAATTTCTTCCTTCATAGTTTCCACATTTCTTCTTCCACTAATTTGTGGGTTTTATCCTTTCCCCCCCCTTTTTAGTGGTTCTTAAGTCTCAAAGAGTTGTATGGCTACTTCTTGAGCCATAATAATTTAAAAATAATTCCTTCTTTGCCAGCTCTGTCTCTGCATTGGCCTTAACTATATCTCATTGCTTGGATGTTAATTCATTGTTAGCTTGTAGAGAAGCCAAGCACACTGATAAGTCAAACTCACACATGCAAACAAAGAAACTCCAATTAGATTCTTTAGCTGTAACCAATAATTTAACACCACACTGATTAGGTTTTAAGAACAGACTCCTGATAAGCACAAGAAGTCTTCCTGGACACCTCTTCTACCAGTTATCTTTTGCTTGAAGTCTCCTCAGAGTACTCACATATTTTTCTGATAAGTGCATCGTCTGTCTGAAACAACTGCCATTTCTACAAATATATTTGCTCATGGAACGACAGCCACAAGCAATTCTGATAACACTAAATTAGCAGGAGACTGAAAATAATGTGCTTGTCAAACACCTTCTCCCCTCCCTTTCTCTCAATATTCAGGCAAGGGAATGTATTTTTTCCTCCTTTACTTTTCTGTGATTTGCATTTTCATTTGCTAAGTGTATTACAATGTCCTGTTTATCTTGGACTGCAGCATCAAGATTTTTGTACATCTTATTCCCTCCAGTAATTTCCCAGGCAAGTATTTCCCCACTGCACCTATTTGCTAAACAAAGACAAAAGATTTCTCTAATGTAGAAAAGTAGCAACTGTCCTCAGAGAAAGCCAAAATCTTTCTAAAGAATAATTAATCTTCTGGAAACAATTCAACAGAATGACATTGTGTGTGTGAACATGTGTTAGCAAGAAATAAAAGTTTCAAATCATATAGGCTCTCTCCTAGTTGATTTGAATAATCAGAAAAAAATCCCCAGTTCAACACATTTCAGGGTCCTCATACACCATTAGTTCATGCCCCCTCCCAGGATTTGTGGAACCTCTAAACCCTGAGAGCCTTCTTAAATTGTTCCCCACTTCCAAGCACTGTATTCTTGGGGCTGGGAAGAAAGATTACCATTAATATTCAAACACAGCTTCAACCCAACCCTACTCCCAGCAATGTGCTTATGATGATGCATTCCCCTAAGCTTGGCTTAGTCCATTATTTTGACTTCCCACTCACCAAAAAGAGCCTGCAGGAGGCATGTATGCTTTTAGCTACCACCTCTCTGCTTGGTGCACATTTTTCATTGTGCAGCACCATCCAAGAGGGCTTGCAGAGAGGCTTCAGCCTCTTGGGAACACTGCCCAACCCCGTCCTTCAGTTCAGCCAGCGATGATTGTTTCAGCTCTGCTTGGTTCTGTGACAAAAGAGGCTCTCTTGGAGCTCACCCAAAATTCCTCTCAGCTCTTCAGCTTCTGGACGAACCTTCACTTTGTTTGGAGTCCTTCTGGTTCTTCCTGTTATGATGGCTCAAAAGCATCAGTAGGGAAGTGCTGAGATGGAAGTTGATGCAGCTGAAGCTTTCTGAGGGTGACTTTCTCTGTGTGCCAATAACAAAGAGCAGAGAGCACTTCTCTTTGGTTTTACCCCATCAGGAGTTCTGGGTAAATAGTTTATGCAGATGGGCTGACTCCAATCCCATCATTCTCCCTTTCTGTGAAAAATGAGAGTCATGAAGGTTTGGAGCAGGGGACTTAAATAAGGTTTTATGAAATGACGTTTTTCTGCTTTAAAATAAAACCTGTCAGAAGGAAAAAACAAACAAAAAAATTACAGGAGTTAAAATTCCCACAGCTGCATCCAAGTATTTTTTAAAATGTCATTATCCCTCCAGAGTTAACACAATGTTGATGATGCTGCACAGTGATGCAAAGTTCTTTAGCTGAATCACTCTGTTATCATGTGCTGCCATGTGCTCTGTGAAGACAAAGTTTTTGTTGATTCAAGGTCAGACAAGTTCCATCAATATTTATCTCTTACTGTCTCATCCAGAAAGTGCCTCCAAGGTTTAAACTGGTCAACCACAGTTACATTTAAGTGCATTCTCTTAAATTTCCTCAAACATATATCATGCTTACTTCCCTTTCTCCACTTCTGCCTCCCCATGAGACATGAGCCTGCCTCTTCAGCATCCTCCCACCTTGGGCTGCATCACCACTTGTAATGTTAAGATGCAGTTTCAGCTGTAGGATCCTGGGCTGACAGAGCATACTCTTATCCCCACATGGCTCTGCCTGCTTGTGAACAGCAGTTGCCACATTTCTTAGGGGAAAAAAGTGATTTTTGTGATTCTGCTTAGTGTCCTCTGAGCCATATGATTCTTTTTTTAGGTCTTCCTACCCACTTATCTTTTCAGCTCAGTTTTGACTCTGTGGCTTCTTCCCTTAACATAAGGCATGAGCCTTTAGTTGCAAGTGTTTCTTAAGCCCACTCATTCCAGGAATTTTTTAGTAGGGCACCAAGATTTTTTCAACTGTTACGCTGCATACATTCTCCTTCCCACTTCAGAAAAATACTGAAATCACTAGTTGCTTTATCTAATCTTACCTTTTCCAACCCACAACTTTGTAATCAAAGGTATTTGAAAAACAGCTGAACAGAGACCAGAAGCAAGACATATTTGATTAGGGCTGGCACCATGCAAACATAGCTGTACTTATTCTGGGCCAGATCCAGGCTGAGTCTTGTGGAGGTACAGGCTCAGCTCAGCCTGGTGGTGTTTGCACCATATTGCCTTCCACAGTATACAGAGATATTCTCCCTCACCTAGGCTGTACTGCAACTACAGCTGTGCTCAGCAGCCCTTTCCTTGGACAGCACCCTCTTCGACCTGCTTCACTTTCAGAGTTGCTTTTGCCTCACTCTCTCAATACAGTGGCCCATCTTTATTTTTCCATACTTTTAAAACTCGGCCTGACTGTTAGTGTTCTGTTAGCATACGGGGTCATTGCCCTTAAGCAGCTCCTAGCCCAGGTTTCTGGTCTTTGCTCCTTTCCAGCTCTGCATGGATTGGGACAGTCAGTGTCTCCTCCAGATGCAGCTGGGCAGCTCCTGCTGAGCTTCCTGGCTGCTGCCTTCTCCTTACTCTGCCATCAGCAATAGCAAATGATTCCCTCTTAGAAATATTCTTCACTGAATTTATTAAAAATGTCATAACCACTATTAGTCATGGCAGAAAGATGTACCTACACACTAGTCTGAACCATAGGAATTAATGGGAATATGAGTCCACTGCTTAGCAGATTTATCATAATGGAAGCAATTTTAATCCCTCTTGAGCCAGTTTAACCAACACACAAAAGATTCTGTAGCTAATTAGCAGGTCTTTGTAGTATTCAGACCCCAATAAATATTAATGTGATGTCCTAAAGAATGAGGTTTATGTTCCTGAATCATACATTTATTGAGTCAAGATTTGACCTTTTTGGAGATTACATGGGCAAACTCCTTCACTCTCTGCAAACACAGGCAAAAAATCAATCTCCTGCAAGCATTCCCTAAAAGAATTCAAATGCCACATCCTACACTGAATGGACACATTTGATTAAACTGAATACAAAAAGACAAAATGAATGAAACCATCCTAACCCAGCTACAAAAAGTTAAGAATTAATACAATATCCACATCTTTAAAATGCCTGTTATTAGTTTTGAATAATGTCAACAATTGCAATTCTTCTGTTCTTCCTACATTAAGAGGAGAATTTATCCATATATAATTGCTGCAAAAAATCTACACCAACATCCTGCTGCAGATGCAACGTCAAACACACCCAAATTAGTAAATGCTAAAATGAAATCTATCAGTAGAGCATTCATCCACTGTCACATAGGCATTCTGCTATTTTCCTCCCAGACTAATGATCAGTAGTATTTTAACTCTCGCACTTCACACACAGTTCTCTTACACAGAGGAGCAGCTGGTGACAGAGACAATAAACAACAGCATGGCACCCTGTCTGCCAAGGGGTGACAGGCAACAGGCAAGGGCTTGCTTGCTGTGGAGATTCCTGGCCACCAGGAGCCTGAGGGGGACTGCAGTGCACAGGGAGATCAATTCAGAAAGGACACCTGTGACACTTGAATAACATGCACAGTAACTGTGAAGAGCCACAAAAATGAGCTGAGATTTCATTTTGCCCGAGAGCCACCTGCATTACATCCCCATAAAACTTTAAATAAAGCTCTGGAGTGCTGTAGTGACAAAAGCAAAGAGAAACTGCCAGCCTCCATGGGCAGAAGTATAAGAACTTGGTCAGTTATAAGACTTGTGATCTGCACAGAAATATTTACAGAAGCTGACAAAAATGAGCAAAATCAAAAAGACAAAAATCTTGCAGCTTCTGGCCTACCCTGTTTTAGCATGAGTGTGCTATGAAAAAAGTCCCACCACAGGTGCAGCCTGACAAGACTGCCTTATGTCATATTCAATGCAGTATAAATCTCTAGGTAAAGTAGTACTGTGGTGATTGATCCATTTGAGTATAATGCATTCTTCCCAAATACTTTCTACCATTGGCTGACACAATGTATGAATAGCTGCAAAAATTTGGGATAAGAAAAAACTTTTACCTTTTATCAGGCCATCATTGCTTTCATAATTGTTCTTATTTTACTGAAAGACTTTTTTTCCCCTAAAAAGAAAGACCACCACAGTAATCAGATATGCCTATTGCACATCTGCAGCAATACTGCTACAGTTACTTAGCAACCAGTGAGGATTAAAAAAAGAAATTATGTAAAGGAAGAGAAAAATTAGAAGCAAATTGAGCTGAATAAAAAGAAGGCAAATACCATATTGACATTCAATGTGCATAGATACATAGGGCTGTCTTTGCTGCATGCACCACCAACTGTTGAACATTGTTAAATCAGCTTCTACTATTTAAAATCAAAGCTCAGTCTAACTTAGATTTGAAGACGTGTTATCTAGAATCTGATGACTATAACCTCTTCTCTGTTTCATATTCGGGCCAGAAGGACACAACAAAATGAAGAATGGGATGTTGGCCAAAAGCTTTTGGAGGTAAATACCATCCCTCTCACTGAGAAAGCAACCTCAACAGGACTAATTTACAAGGAATGAAATTCTACTCCCTCTGTTGGGAAGGAACAACCACAAACATTCATGGGCTTTCTGGAGGATTGGAAACTTGGCTGCTGCCGAAGGAAGCACAGACACCTCTGCTGGCCAATGAGTTTTATGCACACTGTTAAAATCTGCTCGTATGGACAAACACATCATCCCCTTCTCGCTTGACTGGATCCCTGTTCTTCTTCACAGCTCCCTTCCAGCTCAGACAGGATTTAAAGTTTTCTTTGATTTACTTGAAAAGGTGAAGGTTCCATGTACATTCAGGCATGAGCAAATATAATAAATTTTCTATATGTTTGCCAATCTAACATAAATTTTTGGCTTGACTTTTATAATTTAGGAAGGAATTAATCACATTTTGAAAGAAATTGCAGTCTTTACTGAAAGTAATGATGCTATGAATTATCGCTCAGATTCTCAGCAGGGGGTAATTATGTTTATGGTAATTTGAAAAATGTAGCACTGCAGTTTTCTTTATAAGTGAGCAGTGTTTCATCAAGAGGCCATATTAGATATATATCACCTTCCACTGCCAGAAGAGTCTTAAGTATAAAATATCAGAAAACAAAATTGGCTTCTGTACTTAATTATTACGTTATTTCCTATGCTACATTTTAGCAAAAGTGCTGGCATTTACAACTCATTAATAGTTTTCTGTGGAATCAAATGCAACAAAATGAAAAAAACCACTATTTAATTTCATGTTTGCCACTGAAATACTCTTTTGCCAAAAAACCAACATAACTCCTGGGCTTTGCTTTTACTTTCAAATTTGTTCGCAGGTAAAACCAGCTCAGGGTAAAACATCCCTCAAAACTCTCCATCAAGTTAGTTTTTTTCAAAACTTTGAAACAAAAATCCACAGTGTTTAATGTGGTGCAGGTATGCCACTATCATATTCTACATTTCCATAAAACAAGTTTTTTCTTGTCAAATGCAAGACAGAAATTAAAGGGTCTTTCTCAATTATCTAAGAGAGAGAAAAATTAGGTAAAAAAAGGATTGTGACCTGGGCTTCTCTTGGTCTTAAATAGCAGTTAAGCATCAAGCATTTTAAAAGGAATGTGTGTCCATTTGCTCTTGGCAGAACAAGATTAGGCACCTCTCCTGGGCTGCTGCAGCTAACAAGCACCCAGCATCAATTTCTGCCTGCTGCTCTTAGCCCAGCCCGTTGCTGCCAAAAGAATCTCTCATTACCTTTGGAATTTGCAAGTGGCAGTTTCCTCCCCAGTTTGTCCTGGAGAGCAAGGAATGCCGTAGAAAGTTTCAACGAGGTGTAAACCTGTGGTTTACAGTGAGCAGAGGAGTGGAACAGGACTGCAAACTATTAGATGGAAATATGAGCATTTTAAGAGGTTCAAATAAGGAAAACAATGCATAACCATCTTTTCATTCAGTCTTTGAACACTGCAAGAATTGTCACTGAGGCAGTGTAGGCGTGAAAGGCTGCCTTGAGTATTCTCTACAGCAATGGCAAACATGAAAGTCTTGCTGTCAGACTGAACAGGGCAGGTTGAGTCCTTCACAAGAGGCACCAGCAGCTAACAGATTGACTTTCAGTGATCATGTCAGTCCCACAAACCTCTGGCCACTTGAGAGAGATCTTTCATATGATTTTCTCTTTGTTTAAATCATGCATTTGCTACCTTTCCAACATAATCATGTCAAGTTTTTTTCTCAGAATTTTTAATTTCCCTTTTGTTACTTGCAGCTGGATTAACCATGAAAGAACTGAAATTCAGCTGTATTTAATTCCAAGAAAACAGAAACAGACCTCCATATAAGCAAGTAAATAAAGTATGAGTACCCTAGTGGGAAGCAGGCACTTTCCCTGGACTACAGAGAATGGTTTGAGTTCTGGGCTGTTTTTCTGCCAGTCATGTTTAAAGCCAAGACTACCTGCAGCTGGTTTTCCTCCTGCTCTTTAAAGAGAGTTCATTATCTCTTCTCATCTTCATGCCTCATTTCAAACCTTCACTATAGAGAAGGATACAATAGAGTGTTAAACTTTCCTGGTTTAGGATGATAATCCCAAAAGCTGGATAGGCAAAACCAAGCAGGTCTTTCTGGAAGAAAAATGAGATTGTTATAGAGCAGTTATAGGGAGTGCTATTTCTATTATTACCTATTATCCCCTATTCCTCTGTCCAGTTCATTTCCCTCCAGAGGCCCCAGAGTAGTTCCTCATATCCATTTATTAAACTGTAGGTTTTCTGGGACAAGATCATCTTTTCTGTGTGCAAGCAGTAATAAGGACAGTGAAGGCCTGATTTCTGAGTCAGACCACTTGAAATAAAAGTACTGGTAAGAAATGCTGTGGGGGACATTGAGGAGTAATTCAGTCTATCACAGAAAAGCTGATGCTTCAGCCTCACACAGAAGTTTTGCTTTCCCAACACTGTACATTGAAAGAGAAAAAGCATGATAGGTTGTCTAAACTATTTACTATCATTTCTTATGTTCTTTGTATTAATGTAAGACAAATTTCTTGTCTATTAAGGTTGGTTCCTGTCAGCAGATTTGAAGTAGTATCTTTTGACCTTGGAGGAGAAGCTGAAATGCTTTGCTACAGGCACACAGAATCATCTTCCTACCTGAAGGTATTTTACCTGCAATCATTTCCCATTCAGAGGAGAGGTGCAGAGCTAGAGATTAATAACATCAGTTTCTGGTGGCCAGATATGACTATTTCTCTTAAAAGTTAAACTACATGAAAAATATGCACCTGGGGTTTCAAAAAAGTAAAGTGTCAGGCAGAAGACGTTTTTCGATCAACTCCTCATGCCCAGCACAACAATTTTCACAGTATGTGAGACAGACACTGCTTTTTGCAAAGAGCTTGTGACTTTTGGAAACCCTTTGGCATACAGAAATCACTGCTGAAACCCATGGGTCACAGAGAAACATGTCAACTGCAGTAGCTACTCTTCCAGTGCCAGGTATTCTAAGTTTTGCTGTTGGTATATAGTTAGTAAGTCCTGTGTTCAAGACAACCTTTTTGCTCAATGCAAAAACTATAACAAACTTCTTTTCTTTGAACGATTGACATTTAAAAAGACTTCATGATTTAGTTCAGAGCCATTCCACTTAATGGGCTGATGATTTAAGACTTCCATAGTGGATGAATCATAAATGCTGAAACCTAGCACAGTTTTGGTTTTACTGTTTAATGGGCATCTGTTCTGAGCAATGTATAAATAAAAAATTCGAGGTGACTATGCATCATAAATATTTATTTCCCAAATTATGTTTCCCTATCCATCAGACAGACCTGGGACTGATGCTGAAAAATGTATTTGTGATAAACCCCTTCCAGCAGCTACAAAATGAGCAATGGGGATATCTTGGGGTCCTTATTAATTTAGAGGTAGCAAGAAAGTGAGACTGAGTTTCTCAGAATTGTGCCCCAGCAGCTTTCCTGACACATTTCACAACATGAGACAGACAACTGTTTTCATCTTTCCTGTAAACAAAATAAAGATGACTTTTCGTATCAGTGCAACTTCAGTTTTATATAAATTTTCAGTTAACAAGCTGTCCCTCTAAGTCAAGAGCTGTCCTAGATGGTCACTGTCTGCAGATATCATTTTTGTGCTACAAGGTATCTGGCAGGAAAAGGAGCAGAAAGGCTGTAAGAAGTTGGTGGTCCTGCCAGACTGCTAGTCTGGGGAAAGCTCTTCACAGTTACCATTAACTCTTAAATTACTGATATTTTCCAGAAAAAATATAGTGAATTCTTGATGGAAATACATTTATTTAACAGGAAGGCCACAAGCCCCCATTATTATTTGAGCTGTTGATACCATATAATCTTTCACACTGGGGGCTTCTAGGAAAAAAACAGCAAATATGCCACTCATCATTCTTAGTTTCTACTTTTTGCTGTAATGTATTTTTAACAGCTCTAATTATTGCTTGGCTCTTGTACTTGAAGTGTTCTCTATGAGTCAGGCTAAAACTTAATACACATTAAATAATAAAAGAGAAGCAGCCAATTAGTAAAAATGCATCCGAGTACTGTGCGGTGCAGCCGTGGAGCAGCTGATACAGGATGTTTGATGTAATTACTGAGGCTTAGATGTCAAATGATTGAACAAAGCAGCAAATCAATGAGCTGTGTTTATACAGATTATTAAAATTGAGAGTGGTGAGGGATCTCAAGGTATCAGTCAACACATTCCGCTGCAGTGAGTCATTTTTTGGCAAAAGTTTGCTGAGGGATTGTGAAATCTCCTCTGTTGTAGGTTTTAAGAACAAAGCCTTGACAATCTATGTCAATGCTTAGTCACCCAAACCATGAGAATTTTTTCCTAACATCTCATTTAAATCTTCCTGGAATTAAGGATCATTGCCTCTTGTGCTAACCTCAGTTAGCGCAAAGAACAGGTTGTTTTATTATTTTCTGCTGAAGCCTTGGCATAGAGCAGATGTGGCATGGGGGCTGAGCGTTGCACCCTTCCCTTACCCATCCTGTGCAAATCCCTGCTCTTGCAGGTCCTCTCCCAGCAGCAGCAGGGTTGAATGGGGGGCTGCAGCACCTCAAGGGTGGGAAAAATCCAGTTCAGCCCTAAGGGCAAACAGATCTCTGCATATCCATCCCTGCTATCTTAGCCAAGACAAGGGCTCTCATTTACCTCTCCTTACTTGTTAGCAAAAATGACTAAAATAAGCTCTTGCCTATAGCTAGAGCTTGGACACAGACTTTACTTGCATATTGTGAAGATATTAATATCTTATTCCTTCACATTTTTTTGTTTGCCTTATTTAAATAATATAATTATAAAAAACTCCACATAAGCAGGACTGATATGTCATTCGACCATAGGAAAATGTTAAAATGAGATTAAAAGCCCCAAACCAAGATTTTCAATTTTAGGATATTGTCCCAACAGTAAAGAAATTACTGAGAGGTTGTGGGAGGAAGGAAGCTTTAGGAAGTTCCCTGCTTGCTTTCTTTTCTAGCTTATAGTCCTGATACTGAAATAGTTGCTGACCTTTAACTGTGATATTACAGAGTGAAGATGAGGACATTCTGACAGGAGAATGGAGCTATGTGTGTCATCGTGTACAAATCATTAAGGCTGCTGCCCTCAGATAATTGACTAGCCAGGAAATTTTCAGAGAATTAAAACAGAGAGAAACCCAACTATTTAATTTCACTGCTTCTCTGTGAAGTGCAAGTTACTACATTTTTTAAATGAGTGTTCAATTGACTGAGCAATCCCAAACTGGTAATTTGGTTGTGCCCTCAGCAGTGACTGGGCAGGCTGAATGCAGCCCCAGCGCTTCCACAGCAGGAGAGGAGCAGGAGAAAATGAACAGGAGGGTTGTCACAGCCTCCTGTGCTATGCACACATCTCCCAATCCACACCATATATCAGCAGACATCACATGGCAACTAGAAGCTAAACTGAAGCTCCTCTGGTGATTTCAGGGCTGTTTCCATAAAGCCAAGGGAAGATAGCACATAAATACACAACACAGAAGAGCTAAAAGCCATGTAATGGAAACCTTTAGGGTGAATGGAATAGTTGTGTGAGACAGGGTAGACACCTGGAGTATTTTGAATAACTGTGACAGCAGTGACAGTCTGCGGTCACTAAATCATCAGCAAGGTGCAGAAGGAGCACGTTTGAGAAATGAAACAAAAGTAGAAGCACTAAACCCTTTCATCAGTGAAAGGGCTTTCTCGAGGCTCGTACCTGGTGTTTCACTTTAACAAGATCCAGCTTGGCAATAAAAGACATAAATGTGACATCCTCAAACAGCCTGCACACAGCTCATGGAAGGTGCCTGTGGCTTCTCCCCTGGCCACTTTGGCAGGTCCCAGACAATGCTGGGGAAGGCTGCCCTGTGCAGGCCCCTTATCTACCTCCTTCTCCCTGCCTGCTACAAGATGTTGAGAGGCAAACCCAAAATAAAAAGAGATTATTCCACAATCAAATTCACATGAAAAATACTTACCTGGACCACAGGTATTTACTACTCTGATGCTCATGTTCCTGGTTACTTCACATGAACAATGGTGGAAGTCACTTGAATGGTATCCAAGGAGACAACTTGACTGAATTAAACTAATTAATCCTCTCTTGCTGCTGTTTACAGTTGTTTTTAAGCAGCCAGTCACTGATCCCGCAGAGCTGGTTATGGCTCCTCCTTAAGGACTGCTCTATACAGATATGGAATACATTTATCAGAGCTGGGTTGGCCTCTTAAAGTAATGTTATTAAGCTGCTCCATTTCATTCCTAGCATATTATTTTCCACTTTTACCTACTAGCCTCCAGTTACATTAGTTCACCATGGATTTAATTTCCCTTCAGTTTCAGGAACACAGCTATCACCCATGTATGATGCCATTTCTGGTGTGTTATTCCAATTTTGCCACCAGGTGTCATCAGAAGTCTCATCAGCACCGCGGTTCACGCTTCCTGAGGGATTTGGGAACTCGGGGTCTTCTGGGGAGGTGTAAGAGACGTGTTATCAGCTACAGATAAACTGACACGGTAGTAAGGGGGCCACACTTCTGATCTCCCCATGGCTTGCTTTGTTTAGCTTGACTTTGCATTGCAGCAACAGAATGCAAACCACACGCTCCAGATGTTTGCACCGTGGTGGGTGACACCAGCCTACCTTTGGTTTCGCTAGGAGTTATCCCAAAGTCTGCCTGGATTTGCAGTCCTCATTAGCAAGCTGGAAAAAGTCATTCTTCTTGTGTCTGGCCTTAAAGGCTTTTCAACCAGCCATTGGAACTCCCACGAGACCTACAGGATAAAAAACAAATTGGAAAGGCATCAGATAGGACACACTCATTCATTCCAGGGTTTCATTTATAAGTGCTTACTTCCTTCCTCTCTTCCTGGTAGATGGTGAAGTAATTTTTTCTCAAGCAAATGTAGCTCTTTGTCTTTCTTCTCCATCTCCCCCTCTGCAAATTTTCATTTATTTTCAACAAAAAATATTCAATGCTGTTTCTACCTGTCATAGTCAACCTGCCCATTTCTGTAGGCTATCACTTGGCCAATTCTCCATTTCTACATTAATTTACTGCATAGACACCTGATACAAAGGAAGAAGCTTGCCCTCACTTCTCCCAGGCACCCAGGCACTGTGGGCTCTTGCCGTCCCCCTTGCTACCTGCATGGGGGCAAAGCTAGCCCAGCCAGCACAGTGCCAAGGTGGCATGGCCACTGCTTTCTGAGATATCATCTACCAGCAATCTACAGAAAGAACACTGCAGTGAGGAAAGACCAGCATCGCTAAAGTCTTTAGTACCTTTCAGACAAGCTCTAATGCACAAATAAATTACATGTTTCCAAATTTTTGTTATTTTGTTTCAGCTCATACAACATTTTAATTGATTTATCATTCCTGATTGGTCTAGTTTTTGGATTTTTCTCTTTTGAGGTGCTTTAGCTGGACTGGATGCTGTCCAACACCTTTTAACTCAGTTGTGTTGGACAGCACGTGATCCTGCTTCCCTCTGGGATTTGAGGGGAGCAACCCTATGTCTTCATTTTCAGTTATTCTCATGCAAGGCAAATAGCAATGTCTTCTTCTATCAATCCCTATGAAGATAGAAAGAGAACTGATTAAACAAGGCAAAGAAGAGTCTTGATCTGGAAATCCTCTACTTCCAACTCCCTTGACGCCCAGTATTGGTAGAGAGGAAGGAAGCACACCAGGTAGGAAGGGGTCCCAGGTCAGTACTGAAAAGTCTGGGAAACTCTGGCCTGTGCCTTTGTCTTGCATGAGAAGGCTGCTTACGTAAAATTCAGTCTTCAGAGAATTCCATAAACTGAATTTACTGCTAAGTATAACCCCTAGATTTCACACAGGATGGGTTATTATTAATATCCCATCTATTTGACCTAGATTCTGTCGGCTGTAAAGTGCCACATTTAAATTTAACTTCTGAAGGAAAAATAATTGAATTGAAAAATCAATCACTAGGCAATTTTACATTCAGTTCATTTAAGGTCAAGTTATTGCTGTCTCAGAGAATAAAAGTTTCCTTAATGGATCAAGTTCAGGAGTGATGTGAAATCAGGCATAATTACATACTGGCTAATGAGCCTAAACTGGCACACAGCATACATATTGAGGGATATGTATCCATTTACACCCTCATTGAGTCACTTATTAGTTGGACAAGAAGGCAAGGGGCAGGAATTGCCACTGGGGGTTTTGGATGCTCCAAAATGCCACAGCTGAAGCAGACAAGGCAGACATTGCTTCCTGCATGAGCAGGCCAGGAGCTGGCAGGGGAAATCACAGGTGGCTTCCCAAGGGTATTTCTGCTGATATCATACATCTGCTGTGCCAGATGTGATCTGCTGTGGGTGACTGTCCTTTGCAACCCATATGATACCATTTCCACCATTCTGCACCTTTCTAGGGCTCTAGGGAAGTCCTAGTCCCAGCCCAGGGTGAAATCTAACGGGTTCAACTTGCTTTAGATTTTAGTCTTTGATTTTCTACAGAAATTCCAAACGTAACTCAGAGTTGACTATCACAATCCAGTTTGAGAGGTTCTTGGATCTTACATCTGATTTGTTCTCCAGCTCAAGGTGCTTTGGGTTTTCACCTATTTTTTCAAACTGCCATAATTTCATTCAGCAGAACATTTTCAACAGAATTTTGTACCACTTCTAACTGCATCACGGTATATCCATGTCCATTGTTCACAGATCTTAGCCCAGTGTAACTTGGTTCCAGATTAAATTAAATAATTCCAGATTTAAGGCTTTGCATTTAGATTTTGGGTTTTTTCTTTCCAATTTAGCTTATGGGCTCTAATTAAGTATAAAAGTATTTGCCTATATAAAAGAATCCCTAGGGTTTTTCTTATGTCATGATAAATATCAGGTCAGGTTAAGTTTTTAATATATCTTTTCACAAGTAAGATTTTATCATATACTATATTTTTAAATATCTTATTAGGTTCTGTGGAAAACAATTTTATTGACTTATAACAGTAAACTCTGAAGCGATTAATTACTTTAGGACAGTAATCAGCAAAGTGCTTTAGAAAAGTACCTTTTTCTTCTAATGACATATTTCTTATTAGTTCTGTTTTTAGGGAAGCAATTTTGGTTCTCCTAACTCAATAATTCTTGCACATGCAGTATATTTAAAACATAGCCTTAGTAGACTTAGTTTTACAGACATGCAGAACTTCTACAACTTAAAGCTGTAGTGCTAAAGGGAAAAAAAGCTTTACGCAAGTTTAACTGCACTCAAAATAACATCAGCTGGCCACAAGAACATCCACCTCTCTGCATTACTTCCTTTACTCTGAGATGCAGAATAAATCAAATATCCCTAGTGCAACTCAACAGAGTTAGACTTTTATTCCTAGTTTTGCATTTCAAGGTAGCATGGAACTTTAGAAGGAATCACAGATTTTTAGTCTTTATCTGCACATCAAGTCAGAATTTCTAATATACAGATTCTTGATTTTCTTTTCAACAGGCATGGCTATGGGAGGAGCACAGCTGGTGAGACAGCTGCAGTGAGGTTGCAAGGATTCTGCTCACCAGAGACCTAAAGATCTTAGGGGTGCAATTCTTTGCAATCCCCCTCTTCCCTGTTTCCTTCATTCCTGGGTTAGTGAAGAAAAGGAAATTCCTTAGATGAAATTCCTTTATGCAGAAGTTCTATGACATTTTTGTCCACTGTATTTTCCTGAATCAGGGGATGAAGCAAATGCCATGTCAGAACATGGGGCTGAGCTGTGTACTTCAGTCTCAAGGCTTCTTGTTGCAGCCAAGCCTGGATCTCCAGGAGAAGGCATTGGGCAGATCAATGAAAGTATGGGAGGACTCTTTGAAAATATAGTTAATTACAAAATCAGATTCTAGCTAATTAAAAAGCTCAAAGAGTTCTTCTAACTTAGCCATATCTTGAAAATATTAAAAATTATTTTCAGTACATAAGAATATGCCTAAAAAAGGGAAACCAAAGAAGGGCTCACAGTGCAAAGTTTGCATGCAACAGTAAATCATACTTTATCTTCCATTTATTTATTTTTTTAAATCAATCTGAAAATTTCTTAGCAGACTGAATATTTCTATTATAAACTTACATTCAGCCGTTCCAGGTGTGACAAGCTCTACTGAGCTTTTCTTTGGTCTGTTGTTGTCCTCCTAGTATGAAGTCTCTGTGGGAACCGCAGAAATGCTTGGCAGCAGCTCTCAATTCCTTACAATGCCCACAGAGAGATTTCTTTGGAGCTTCACCCTTTATACTTTCAATCTGTGCCAAGAAGAAATTCATTTCTCCTGGGGAGTGGTAATGTTAATTTTTTGGCTTCTTTATTCTCTAAAGGGACTCTAGTCAGTCTTGTTATTCCAAGGTTTAACTCTGAGAATTGAGTTTCAACACAGCAGAAACATTTTGTTTGTTTACTTGTTTCAATGCTGCTAGAAATAAGAAGATCTATCCAGGAAATAGGGGAAAAATCCCTCTATCAGCAGTATATGCAGACCAAGCATCATGCCTTCTTAACAGCACACAGAAATAAGAAAATCAGTCAAACTGCTCTACTGTTACTATTTGATTTTTTTCTCTTTATAATCCCTGTCCATACTTCATAGAGATCAGATAATATAATATATGGCTCCAGGTTGTGTACCACACCAAGGCAGCCCTGCCTCTGGGCTGACTGCACCACAGTCATGAGCTGCAGCATAATGCCAAAGACCAGAGCAAGATTTCAAGTGCCAAGCGCTCAAGATTTCCAAAAGCTGTGGCCAGGACACTCAGCTGTTCGAGGAGAATGGCATCACTGTTCATCTTTGCTGTTATAAGACAAAGAAGAGAACTGTGATGTGATCTCCAATTTACTTTCTCAGCCATTCCCTTTAATAACAGATAATGGACAAGAGGCTGACTTCTCATCATCACAGGGCCCTGGCAATCTGTTTCACAGACTGTCTTGGTTCAGTCCTGCTAGAACTGTCTGTGTCTTCCTTTTGTCCAAAAGTCACTAGCTGATTTTAAGGTCCTGGTGTTTCTTTTCATGAGCACACAATATAAAAAACTCCCTTTGTCTCTACTGCATGTGAAAGAGACACTCACAGAATCAAAATTTTCTTATTTTAAATCAAACTAGAAAGCAAGTAGCTGATGTGTTGGAACACACCATTGTGTGAACTGCTTGTTGAAAGCATGCAGCCAAGAGCTGAGAGAAGGTGGGAACAATCACCACTATCAACCTTCCAAATATCAACCAAAAAAAGTTTGATGATTTTCATGTTCTCTATCTGTCATGATAAGATAATTCCTTTGACAATGTGGTGAAATATATTCCTAAAATGAAAGAGGACAATTGTAATTTTTTTGTTCCTACCTTCTTAAAATAAGCTTTATTTGCTATCTGGAGTCCGTTTCTATTGACCTTACGCTCTGGAAACATCCAAGTATATTTTGGAAGAATCAGATAATTTAACATGTGGTCAAACTAAGAATAAATTTTCCATGTGGCATGTTTTAAGGGATGTCTGGCCATGTCCACACAAAGATCAAGTTCTATTAAGCTTCTATCTTCAATATCAATGTTCTATGTTACAGAAGTAGGGAGCTGAATGTCTGCTTTAGAATAAACACATGCATGTGACTAGAAAGAAATAACCATCACTAACCCAGTTTTGTCATTGCTTTCTGGTAATTCCTTGACTTGGAAGATTTGCCATCTCTGGAGATGTTGATAGTAAATGTGCCTGGTGGAAAATTAATAGGGCTTCTGAGCTTACTGCACATCAGAACTTTTTCAAGTCACAGGATAAGTTTGGCAGTTAAAATTGTAGCCCTAGCAAAAGAAAAAGAGGAAAGAAATGGAGTGTTTTAGCATGCAAATATATTTTGTAAGACACAGAAAAAGAAATGCCAGTAGAATGGGTTGGAGTGGTGAAGTTCCTGGCACTGAGGAATGGTCCCCTTCATAAAATCAGGCATCTGTAAAACTTCTGTTTAGTTAAAGCCTTCACTTAAAAGCTGCTTTAAGCAACAACTTAAGTGCATTTCAAATCACAACTAAATTTTTGCTCACTCACAATGTAAACAAAACCTGACAGTTGTGTTTGTGTGTTCTCCTCCTTAAATGCCTGTGAATAATGCACTCTATCTCACACATCACTGCAGTGCATGGAGAGCTCCCTCTTCTCTTGCAGCCTACCTTGCCCACTGTCATCTTGCTGCCTCCTCCCTGAACTGCTGGAGCATCATCCTAGCACACAGCAAGCAGTTCCAATGCAGATTTAAAGTGTCTCAAATTTCCCTTGAATTCCTTTGAAAAACAGATAAGAGCAATGGCGGGTGACATATATAAGGAGGTGAGTATTTTCAGAAGGAGGCTAAAACTATTTAATGCCTTTTTTCCCATGACAGAAAACTGCAGAGCAGGCCAGCTCTGATGATTTAGAAAGCATCAGAGCGTTCCCAGCATTCAGTCCCAGGGAGGGAACTGCAAGTCATTATTTTAATACTAACTTTTTCATTTGAAAATGTGGATGCAATTCTTATCACCCTCTACATTTGGACAATTCTGGTGCCTTTGCTACCACTAATCAGGATCTCCCACACTAAACAGTTTACAGAAAGCAGTCCCTGAAGCTGATTTATGAGCCAGGTGCCTTGACTGGCACCACAAAGGGCACATGTAGAAAGTATCTGTCTTTGCATGGTCTCCTGCCCTCACGTATTTGTCAAAGGTGGATGGGGAAAAAGGAGAGAACAAAACTGTAGTCTGTTTAGCAAGGAACTAGAGTCTGGGATTTATATTTTTTTCCATCACAGGTTAAAAGTATTTGCTAATGAAGTTCAGCCTGGTGTCAGACATTGTATTCCTGTTCCCATCTCCCTTTCCTTGGGGAATGAATAATTCAGCAGCAAACATGCACTGGGGAAAGCCATAGGTAAACCTCATCCTGGATGGGGTTTTCTGCATGAACTCTGATTGCCTCTGCAATCAGAAGCAGGAAGGCAAGATGCAGGAAAAACCTCTGGAAAGGAGGGAGGCACAAACTTGGGACACTCTGGAGAATTACCTTTTCCACGGCATGGCTATGCTGCAAGCAGTGCTGTTCTCCAGGGTGGCTGGACTGTGTTCCAAACAGGAGCAGAACTCCCACTGGAGTTTTACCAGCAAGGAAGAGCAGGGGCGAGCCACTGCATTTGTTCTCACATACAACAAACCCCCACTATTTCCTTTGCCCTGTTGAACAAGGAGTAGACTCACACTATTCAACTGTGAGGGCCCCTGAGCAGCTCTGGGGAAGTCAAGCAATGAAGATCCATTTTTCATTCAGCCTTTGCAGAAAATGTTCAAGAAGGTTTTAAAATTCAAATTGCATACGAAAACCTGATTTGGCACAGCTCAACATGAAAATTAGTTTTGAATCAAGCTACCACCTCCCTTCCTGAGGAGATTATATATCCTGAAAAGCAAGAGTTTGCAGGCATCACTGACCCTCTAAGGCAAGCATCATATCTGCCAGGAAGTGTGCTTAGTATAGTCAAGGTTGACAGAATTTAGACAGATAAAATAAGAAGAGTCACTGTTATGCTGTCCCCTATGCTTAGGCTTTCTTATTTGCTAAAATCTGACATCACAAAATCTCATGACAGTTTTACTATCCCTGCAGTGGTGATGGTTCATTTTAGGGGAGGGGTAGGAGGTGGGTTTGGATTTTTTGCTGCCATAACTGAGCTTTAGGAAATAAATTGAAGATGGACTTTTGGTGACTTTATAGTTTAGGGAGTTGAACTTTTAAATTCAAGGGCAGAATGTAAAAATCTTACCAGCACCTACTGGAAAATGAAAACAGAGTTCACTCAGGGGATGGAGAAGGGAGCTGACATCTTGACAAGCTATGAGAACTCAAACCTAGGAGCCTGATAGAGGGCTGGAAAAACAAAGGCATGCTTTGATGTGGTCAAGGAAGGAGCTAGAGAGAGTCAGCTGGTATAATCAGAGGGTGAGGCAGGACAATACTGCAATAGGTTCAGACATGGGATGACAAGAGATTGGATGGCAGAAGTCAATCCTTGAACAGTGGGAATATGTTCCCCCTCTCACAGCTGGAGGAGAGAAAAGTGTCTAAATGGAGAAGTAACTTGGGTGGATGGTTCTGGGGAGGAACCTTAACCAAAAATGACATATTTTATGAGCGAGATACCTCCCAAAGAAAATAAAAAATCTTGGGGTAATAAAATGGAAATGTCCCTTGCTGGACAAGAGCTGTGTCTGGATCTGGAGCCTAGAGAGGGTGCTCATTGCCTGAAGTATCCTGAAAGCTGTAGCTCAGATTTAGTTCTCTGACAGCACCAACTGGCTGCTGAACATGTTGGGCATTTAAATCTGCTAAAATGACATATTATATCTAAAGTGCAAACCGCAGTTTTTGAAAAAGAAGGTTTTGTGTTGTGGCTACTTCTAGCCTAGCAAAATAGTTCACAGTTGCTAACATCTTCTAACAAATATGTTTTTCAGCACTACTACAGTCAAATACCTTAATGTAAAATGGATTCATTTGTTTTACCAAAACTGACAAGGGCCTGAAACACATCACATTGCAATTACTGCAAGGTCCTTTTCCTTTTCCTATTCCTGAAAAATACAGCGTCAGCCCTTCCAAAATCCAGTAACAATATTGCAGTACAAATGATTTCCCCTGGCTGCCACTTTGACTGACTCACCTTTCCAGGAACATCCTCCTTCCAGTTCTCCTTATTCAGCCTGTTGCAGGCAAGATGTTTCTCTTCATTTTCTCAGGCACAGCAGGTGCCCACTGTGTTGTGAATCATCAGTCAGTATTTGCTGCTGTAAAGTTTCCATTAGCTGTTAATTGCCCTGTAATACAATGATTACTTTTGATTTTTCAGCAGATCTTATTATCTTTTAGAATTATTGATTCATTTAGGATGACAGGTCTTCTGGAGATCACCTACTCGAGCCTACTAGTCAAGGGTGGATATTGCAACAACCTTCCTGTGCGACCTGCTCCAGGCATTATCCACTATTACTTAACCTTTTTTCATATATACAGTCAGAATATTCTTTTCTGCAGCTTCTAGCTGCCTTCTCTCATCCTCTCATGGTGCTACTCTGAGAAACATCAATCTGTCTTCCCTGTGACCCCAGGTTAGGCACTTGAGGACAGTGGCCAGAATTGCTGCAGATTCTCTGGGCTCAACACTCCCACCTCACTTTCCTGAGCAAGATGTGCTCATTTTTGACCACCTTTTGACCTTCTCCCAGACTTGCTCCCAATTGTTTGTCTCTCTCACACCAGAAGCTCCAGGCTGGACACGTTCCTCTGGGTGCAGCCTTGCAGAGGGGCTCTGCACATCCCTTAGGCTGCTGCCTGTGGCTCTGCTACCACAGCACCATGCTCAGCCCGGTTCTGCCGCCTCCAGGGCACACTGCAGACTCTAGCTCCCTTTGTCCACCACAGATCTGGGTGTCCCCTGCCTGCCCAGGCCCTTTCCCACAGGGCTCCTGCTGCTGCAGGCCAGTCAGCCATGCTGCACAGCCGGGCCCTTCCCCTGACACCTCCCTGTGTCCCCCAAGTTCCCATCAAGCCAGGTCTCCAGCTCGCCTAGGTCCCTCTGGAGGCAGCCTCACTCTCCAGCACACTGGAAAAGCAGGCTCCTCCTCTGGCACCCACACACATGTCCCTCCCAAGGACTCCCCAACACTGCACAGTTCCCAGGGGCTCTCTGTCCTGCCCAGGTCACTGCAGAGCGTTTGGTGTTCCTGGCCCGAGGGACAGAGCTGAGAGGCTGTCACAGCTGCCAGCAGCTGTCCAACACCAGGAGTTTGGTGGCCCAGGCTGTCCTACAGCTCACTGTAGCCATGCCCCTGCCTTTGGTTCCCACATTTGCCTGCTGGGATTCTGGAGAGCCACTGTTGGAGCCTCACCAAAGCCCCAGAGCACCCAGCTCCCCTTGGCTGCACAGATGGGCCCCAATGGCAGCCAGGCAGCGCTCAGCCTTTTGGATGTGGTTGTGTTTTTTGTCAACCCACGCTGGCAAATCCCAACCACCTACTTGCTTTCACGTGCCCAGATCCTCACTCTTGACATTTTTGAAGACAGGCATGAAGTTGTCCTTTGCACAGTCCCAGGAGACCTCCCTCAGCTGCAGCCTCTCAAAGGCAGCAGTCTCAGATTGGCCTCCTCCATTCAGCAGGACCTGGCTCTTGGCATCCAGCACAGCACCCTGTCTACACAAATAAATATGAATATGACACAAAACCAAATATAAACATTTCTAAAACACTGTTAGTTTAATAATAAAACATTGTAACACAGAAGAATTCTAGACACTAAAAAAAAAAAAAAATTGTTTTACCTGAAATGCTGGTCATTCCAAGAAATACTTGAGGATGTTTCAGCTGTCACTTGAAACAAGAGCATTAAGCAAAAAATGTTTAAAAAAATATAGAAGCCACAGGAAGAAAATTATTGTGACCACTGTGAGCAGATGATGGCTGTGGAGATTTAATATCCAACCAGGCATGAATAAATAGTGAAGTACCTCACTTATTCAAGGTGACATGTTCAAAAGATATACAGTAAAGCTCACTGGGTTATTGCCAGGTCCATAAAAAGAGTGGAACACTTCCTGCAGAGTTTAAAACCACCATGCTCTTTTTTCCCCTAGAAAATGTGGCAAAATATTTTTCAAAACTTTCTCACCATAAAATTCATAGCTCAAGATCAGATTGCAAGGTAGTAAAACAAGGCAACTTATTTTAAATTAAAAAGTCTCTTTCTTAAAGGACCTGCCTTGTAGTTTATCAGTAGATGGGCCCAGTCTAACATTATCATCAGAGTCCAAGAGTTGATATCGACTGGGCAATGTCCATGCTAGTTCCTGTCTTCTCTTGCTGTCTGACCAGAGCTGGAAGGAAAGATTTTATTCTTATTTTGACCTGAAGAAATGAGAGACACACACACTAGTGACCTGCAGTGGCTCTAGAAGATCCTATCACCATTATTTTTCTTTTTAACAAAGCAGTCTACATAAATCTTCAATCTACACAGACTAGTGGACCACATCTCTGTTTGATAACCCTTTGTAAAAATCTTTTATGATACAGAGACCATGATCCAGTTACACTTACCAGCAGAAAGTTCCTCCTGATGTGTCTGTATCTGGTCGGGATTCTTCTTTTTCTGCTACACAAAGATGGCAGTGCCAGGTGATAATCCCTGACCCACAGAGTGCCCTTATAACTTTTGACTTTTCATACAACAGCAACTTGCAGCTCAGAATGCAATCACCAAATCCAGAATAATAGATGTACCAGAGGATATGATCCCATTACTGTAACCTGATTACCTTAGTGGTTTCCACATTTGATATCTTACTCAAAAAGCTAACTGCACTGCCAGTATTAAATTTCAATACTTGTCATCTGTTACAACAAATGCATGAATTTCATAGCCAGCCAAATGTCATGATGTAACACTTCAGGAGAAGGTATCCTAACATTACAAAAAAGCTGCTGATTGTGTTTGTCTGACTATGATACTTTTTCTTGTAAAGCTCATCTTTAAAAGGAGAGATCCCAGCAGACATAATGGGAGGATTTACCATTTTTCCTGTAATTATCATCTCAAATGCTTGATCCTGCATGTTATATACAAAACTTTGGTGGCAAGCAGAGTTTCAATACACAAAATATAAGTTAACACAGAGTTTTGATTAAGAATCTTCCTTGGTTCACAATAACATTTTTTAGCTCCTTATATTTCACAGATTAATTCCTTTCATTGCTGAATGACATAACACATTCCTTCACCCCTCGTGACCCAAATATTTCTCCATTTTAAGATGCTCTTTAAATAATCAGCTGTCCAAGAAATCTACACATGCTTAAGCCAGTCACCTCTCCTGTTTTTTATTTCATATAGGAACGTTTTCAATTGCAGAAACCTGTAATTACTTTAAATTTCTTATCATCAACAGTAGAATATAAAATGAAAAAAAGAGTGGTTTAATACACAGACAACTCTTGTTTATTGAGGAACCAGTTAAAATACAGAGTTCTGTAAACCCAGCTCATGTCGGACAGCAACAGGCTCCTGATAGGATTAACTCCTCTGAAGGGAGCTGAGCAGTTAAATATGACAAGTTTGCATTCCCTGCAAAACCAGGCACAAACAGATGCACATGGCAGGCTGTCTACCTGCAACCCTGTGAGTCTCAGAGTCCACAAGATTAAAACAAAGTCAGCTGCTCGCCCAGAGGATGCTAAAAGCTTGGATTCCCTTACCCACCCCTTTGGTAGGTGATTCTCCAGTGAATTATCCTCTCACAACGCAACTGACAGCTCCACAGAACAGGCTAATTGGGGAGAATTACACTTGCAGAAAATGGTCTTTAATAATGTTGTTACTATGAGGTATATCTTGGTCTGTAAAACCTCCACTACAAAGTTTCTGAAGTTTTTTTTTTCCTTGGCCTTTATGGATTTGGGCCTGTTTGCTTTGTATTAACCTTAACAGCCTTACAGTTGTCTTTTTACTCTTCTACTCCTTACTTTCCACTTTTTATTAACAAAGAGCAGGCTTTTAAAGATTAGATTATGCTTTTCAGCAGTAAAAAAAGATAATTTCAAGGCTTCCCCACATACCTCCCTTGAGAAGCTTGCTGCAGGGTCAAGCAACTGCCCATACTTCAGAGCAAGTCCTGGCTTCCAAGTGACCTGCTTCCAGTCTCAAGTCTGCCCAGGCTGGTTTTAAAGTTAATCCTTAATATCCATTAGCAATGGCACAACCATGGTGTAGCATTTTGGTGGAACACTAAAAGACTCGCATAATCACACACTAGTTTCCGCTGCATCTTCCTCTGAAACTCTGATGTACTGAATGTTTACAGTCTTGCTGCAAAAAAGCTCCAGTAAAGGCTGTTACAGGCTGCAGTGAGGAAAAGACATTAAAACACAAGGGAAACAAACACAAGTTCTGTAATTATACTTTATTGCAACTCTGATGCTTTGTCTGCTCCTGGAAGACTCCTTCAGCTAAATTTGTTTCAAAATTTGTTTTGTTATTTTCCTGTACCAATTAAAACACAATGAGCACGTATAATTTTCTTATTATTTTATTGAAAAGGTACATTTAAAAAAATACACAGACATCTTACTATTATGGATTGCTGATAAAGATGCTCTAAAAGTTAATTCTCTTTTTTTTTTCCCTTTCTTCCACCTATAGTCCCCATTATCATATAACGACTCCAGTCTGAGCACTGCATATTGATTCACCTTTATAAAAGGGTTGGGGAGGTAAGAAGATAGGTGGGACATTACTGCAATATACTCAGTAAACAGAGAATATGGTCAATTATAAATATTTTATGTTCTGTACATTATTGCATTAGGGAGCCACAATGTTATGCAGCATCATTACAAAGAAAACTAGTTAGAAATTAAGAAAACAGGATATTTACGTACAAACACATGGATCCATTGTCTTCTTGAACAACACATGAGAGCTGTGACAATGTGCCATTTAAAAGCTTTTTTTCTCTTTAAACATTGCTTAGCAACAACAGTGAAGAAACAACAAAAATAAGTTAAATGAAAGTAGCAAACAAGCAGTAATCTTAACTTTATGTTATATGGCTTTCTATTCTTGATTTCTCTAAATAAAGTATGACACAAAAGAAATAATTAAAAGCTTCAGCATTGCATTGCTTTCAAACATTTGCACAGAAACTAAAAATATTAAAATCAGACATGGTACATCTGTAGTACTACACAAGATACACCAGTACTGGGGTCTAGGACAGCACACAATCCCTGTCAACAAGAGCACATGAAAATAATGGATGCAATTCTTTCTTGAGATGTTATCTGCAATCAAGCATTTGGTTCATCTGCCTTTTCCTTTTTTCCACATTAGATTATACCCAGTTGCTTTTCAGAGAAGTATTTACATAGGTGTGAGTGAGGAAGACCCTAGTTTTCAAGTCAGTCAGGAAAATATTTTATGTTCCTTGATTCCAAGGTGCATCGTACAAATTGAAAAACAAACAAAAAAAAAACCACAAGAAAAAAAGAAAAAATGAATAGATGCATGAATCTTTAATAGTACAAATTTTATGAGCAATTTAATTTTTAAGCAAATTACGCTATTTTGATTAAAAAAATAGAGACAGAGAGAAGACAGAGTTGTCTACACTCCAAAACGCAGTGCTGCCAAGGATGGATTTTATGATGCGGTTGGATGAGGTGTCATGCTGGATGGCATTGCAAAAGAGAAACATTTTAAAACCTCAACCCCTTTCCTGCTTTCCTTTGCCCTTTGTACTGGCCATAGTTATCTCTGTCTCACATCAATGAATCAGTATGGTGCAAAGAGGATGGAGGCGGGCGTTGCCCGCATGGGCCCGTGGGCCGGCCGGAGGAGGGCGGGCGGGATTGCTGGTGCCTGGAACAGGGATGCCGAGGGCCGGGGAGGGAGGGACAGAGCTGATGATACAGCTGCAGCTGCAGCAAGAGGAGAGGAGAGGAAAGCAGGTGCCAGAGGCTTAATCATGTCCTTCTGGAATGCAAGTTTTGCCTGGAATAAAACACACACACACAAAAACAATGTAAATACAGTTCTCCCAACGCCCACTTTTGCACAAGGGAAAAAGTGAACCCTGGCACAGGGAACACTGTGGCTTCCCAAAGAAATCTCCTACCAGCAGCTTAGACATGTTACTTGCACTGTACTCTTACTCCTAGGGCAATTAAAGCAACCAAATCCTATATTTAAATATAAATAAATCTCTTGAGTCTAGAGACTATCTCACTGATGTTTAGAAGGAAGCATAATTTGCAAGTGAGTAACTTTATATAAATTATAACTGTGTGCATGAAGTATTGAAAACACCCTCATGATTAAGACTTCAATATAAAAAGTCAAATTTTCCACTTCCAAAAATGAATTGTAGAAAAGTAGACTGGACAAGATGGGAAGGTGGTATCAGACCAGTCAGCTTTGCACTTTCCAGTGCAGACTAGCTCTTTTCAAAGCAGAAATATTATTTAAGATTGATGCCAAAAATAATTTTTTTTCTGAAATATATGTATATTTATGACTCTACATAGGATCTACAAGCATTGCTGGTGCTTGTGGTGAAACAACTAATCAGAAATATATACACTCATATCTATATCTCTCACTAAAAATGGGTTTGCACTACAATCAATCGTGGAAGCAAAAATACTCATGTCCTTCCTTTATAATTGGTGGTCTCTCCTTATGCAACAGATGATAAAATGATACAAGTGAATAATATTACCATGGCCAGAACCTATCAAGTGGGGAGACTCAGAGTAAGCCTACAGCATTTTCATTTACCTCTAAGCAATTACCAAGACATATCAATATTTTAGCATTTACAGGCTTTCCACATGCTTTCTCTTACCTATACACATTTGCATCTGTTTCTTTTCAACCTGTAAACTGTTTCTTGTGCCATAGGTGGCAAGCACTTTTCCCTATTGAACACAGGCTGTGCCATGAGCAAATAAACACATAAACTGTGCTGTGCTAAAGCCAGCCTGAACTCTGGCTGCAGGTGATCAGCAGGACCAGCTTGGGGGATTCCTGGAAAGGCAGATGTGTATGAAAGGGATTGGCCAGTGGCACAGAGACAGGAGAGGTGTTTGATATCCAGTGACAGACATGGCCTGAACATACAGGCAGTCAATTCTCCTAAACACCTGATGGCTCTTTTGCACCAATTCAAACATCCACACAGCATCCTGGTTTGCTGTATGCAGAGAATGAGCACTAGTAATTTTATATCTTAAAAATATCTTTATATCTTAATTCTATGTCCTTTTCCCTGACTGCATCCAGATGTGCAAAAAGACAGTGTATACCGATTGCTGCCTTCAAAAAGAGCCCTCGCCCAGCAGAGCCGATACCTTTCCATGGGGCACATGGTCCAGTCCCCATTCCACTGACTATTCCCCTCTTTCTAGCAGTAAATAACGCTTGCAGTGCTGTCTGCATGCCTTGGACTGGGCAGACAGAACACATAACTCTCTTCACATCTGATTCCTGTGCAGACTCAGCCTGCAGGGGAAGAGAAGCTGCAGAAGTGTCAGGTCTGTCATGTTCCTGTCTCTGTGCAGTGGGAGTCCCCAAGGTCACAAATTCACACAGACAGTGATGAGAAATAAAAATACTTACTGCTAAAATGCTTGGGTTGCGCTGCAGTTTGTTGTAAGGACTATATTTAGGTTTCATAGGCTTTCCTGCAACTCTGTCCTTGTGCCTTCGGCTGGAAATGTGCTGAAATAAATATCCTCACATTTAATTAGCTCTTTAAACATTTCTACGTTTTGAGTTTGAAATTGATTTATCAGCAGGATATGCCTAAGCCCCTGTTTGTAAGACAAAGTAGGTTCTTTATAGAGAGCAAGGATGAGGTTTGCTAAATTAAACATAACAATTTGGAGCATATAAAATAGAAAATCAGAAACTAATCAAATACAGCATATTTTGTGATTTGAGACAGGGTCTGCAAATTATTGATACTTTGGTTGGTATTTCCTTTTTCCACTTGAGAAGCTTTAAACCAGGCAGAGCTGTAGTCACTAGGTCATAGGGATATTCAGAAGTAAGAGGTAAATTTCCATCTTGCTGATACCATTCAGTTGTGTAAACAATTCAATATTAGCTGAAGGAAGAACCAGTACCCGGGGATATGTCTACACATGCATTTAAAATTATCTTAGAGTTAACTGAAAAACAGGAATGAGAGGACACAGTCACACAGCACAGCACCATCCAGTCAGAGATTCCCATCTGGGCACCAGAATCACTGCATTTGTATGGGCACAGCTCCAAACCCAGGGCTAATTGGCTCAGAGAGCAGCTCCATGGGCACACAACAGCCACACTGTTAATGATAATGTTGTTCTACATAATTCAGACATATCTACAGTATTACCCTACTGGTGATTGTCCCAAACCAATAGATTTGAGTCATGTTTTCCTTCTCACATAGCATTAAACATTATTAGAGCAGACTGAAAACAGCACCGAAAGATACGTTCAGGGAATCTCAACCCAGAATTTATTATAGTTAGGAGAACAAGATTCAAATCCCTATCTTGAACCACAGAAAACTTTTAAATGAGATGTGCTATACCATTCATGGATACTGACACCTCTGCTTTTACAACTACCAAGCCCATTTTTCCCAATTAAAATAAAAAGTGAACTTGACCTATGATGAAATATTTAGAAATAGTTGTGGGAAGACAGACAAGAAATACTAAGTTCATTCAATATTCACCAACACATCTTCACACAGCCCTACCCTGCACCTACAACATTGCAATGTAACTTCAACCAACAAAGAGCTCCAGATACATGCAAGTTACCTGCTTAAGCTGAATTTCTGAATTAACATGGACATCACAGATTTCACAATGGAACGTCTTGTTCTGCAGTCCTGAGCCTTTGCTGCCATTCTGCACCTTCATTCGGGACCCAGGCCGGGGGTAGGACTTGATGGGACCAGCACCATTCCGAGCTTCAACCATGGTCTTGTGCTTGGAGCCTGATGGGCAAGGAGATGACGTGACCTCATGATAAGCAGCACAAAACATTCTCTCAGCCTTGGGACTTTGTAACACTTATCTTCAAAACAGAATGGTTAAAGCCACCACAGACTGGGACTAATGATTTCTCTTGTTTCAGTCACTGTAGCTCCTGTGTCCTTGATCTAAAGGCAAGCCAGAAGGCTTTGTGCAAAAAAGGGAACAGCAGGCATGCTGGACCACACTGTTTGGGGCAGTGTGTGTCTGGATGGCCAAACTGTTTGCTGCTTATTCTGTTGCCAAATTCCATAGAGCCAGTGAATAGCAGAAAATGGTATTAGCCAACACTGGGACAGGAACCACAGCAATCTCTCAAAACCTGCCTAGGAACTGTAATACTTCAATAAATATCCTCTGATTCAGAAGAAACGGCTGCTTTACCCATTTCAAGAATGGATTACAGCTGTAAAACCAGCTTCAATGGCTTGTTAACAAGCTTTACATCACCAGCACGCCATAAACAGAGAGAGCACACTAGGGATTGCTGCTTGTGGCCCAAAAAAAGACTCATAACTAATCTTCAATAATCAGAAGATACCATGACATCTAGAAAACCTAATGAGCCCACTCTAAAATTATTTTAATAAAACAAATAAGAAGTAAATTACTGTAAGTTTTTCCAGCAAAATAACAGATACTAATGATAATGAGATAAAATATGAAAAAGAGAGAACACTGGCATTTTAGAAACCTTAAGTGTTGTGGAAACCACTATGATCTTACTGTGATGCTCAGTGTGAAGGGATCTGATTAGTTGATATGAACTGTAGGGATTTTGTCAACTAAAAGTTTAGAAAGTACATGAAGAACAGTTAAAAAAATTAGAGATTGCTTTAATAGAATATCAAAAACCACACAGGGAACTGCTACTAACAGGACTGGTGTTTTAACTTGCCATTGTAAGTTTTAACTAAAAGAAGCTTCAGTGAAGTGTGGCTACCACCTTGGAACATTGAATTTTAAAAATGTTACCACACAGCTGACTTGTACCATATGTATACTCACCTGTATTGTGGGCTTCTAGTTGTGAAAGGGAATTCACAGCCACTTTGCATAATGAACAGTAAAGTAGTTTTTTGGCTTTTTCCTCTTCTGACTCAGTAACTGTGTTAGCAGCTCCGTTGGTGCTCTTGGAAGATGAGGCAGGTGCTGCAGGCGCCCCTCCAGGTTTGGGAAGAAAAGGATCCACTTCTGCATTGGACTGCTGACTAACACCGTTGGGCTTTTCATTCCCTTTATCTTCTAAAAGAAACAAAATCCATCTGTTGTAGTTTTATGCCACACATACAAAAAGCATACAGTAATAGTCCTGTGGGTTCAGTAAGCATAACACAACAGGGGGCTAATTTATCTCATTTTATAAAAGAGAGCAGCATCCTAGAAATCTTGTTAAAAGTCCTGCCATGAAATGCATGTAATTTGACAAAAAGGAGTGATTTTCCTGTTTTTAAAGTTACCAGTGAATACCAACAAGTTCACCAAATTCATGCCAGCTGCTGTTGCTGCTGTGCTGCAGGCACGGCCAGTTGAAAGGAGCCCAAGCAATACCAAAGGAAGCCAGGCTTAAGGACTGGACGACACACAGAAACAAGCAAGGCTTTGCATTGGGGGTTAAAAATTATTTCTCAAAAGGTTTACATTTGCCTATGGAAGGGCTTGAGTTCCTCAAAGACATTGGGAGAACACTGAAAGGCTCCACCACCATTTTAACATACATCCCTTGTTTCAGTTCCAGGAGTTATGGTACTACACATGAACACGGTTGCTAATAATTTTAGGTTTTTCCATGAACAACTCCCCATATATTTGTGGATCACAGGTGGCTTCTGTGTGCATTCAGTGCATTCCTTCGTCACTTCACAAGCATGAGACAATCATCTGTGCTCCTATGAGGCAGGTAGGCAGGTATTACTTCATTTTGCAGATGGCCATCAAAAAATGAGAGATAAAATGTCCCAGCTGTGCCTACAGAGAAACTTTGTGCCAGAGCCAGTGTTTAAATGCTCCCTGCTTACATGCTGCCCCTCAAGGGCTCATTGCATTTGAAGCAGTTCCACTGCAGGCTTTGTGACCACAAGCCATGTAGGCTGCCAGCAGTAAAACAAGCTCTGTCCAAAACAAACACGGGATGGGAGGGAGACAGTGCAGGGGTGCTGGTATGAGCAACCCCAACAAAACAGACATGAGAAATGACTGAATATGTGTCACTTTGAATGAACAACTGGAATCAAATTTCATCATCTAAGCAAGTAAAACATCTACATAAGAGCAGACTCCCCATTTGAAACCCATGGTTTAATTTGAAATAGAGTTGAACTGACTAGAAAAACTAGGCTCTATTTGAACATTTATTTTTTAACATGGACCATGTTTACAGCTACCAGACTATGTCTTAACATGCCTTTGTGTATCAGGCCAAGACTGTGCTACCAAGAACTCTGAAAACAGGATTGTACCCACTCAAGCAAGCACTTGAGAGTGTGTATGAGCTATGAATAGCCATCCTGAAACTAACCCCCACAGGTGTTGGCATATTTTCCAGAAGTGCATTGCAGTACATCAATTTTAGATTGTTTTAAACCAGGAGAAAGAAAATTCTAATAAAAGAACTATTATTTTTTAAAATGCCAATAAAAATACTTTGAAATTACACAATATGAACTATATTAAACATTGAAAATAATCAAGTACAAAGACTGCTATTATGACCAAATTAATGTTAAGACCAGATTCTGAAGGTGTTTTGATTGACAAAGTACGACAAAAGAAACTGATGTTAAATTGTACTTCATAGGCTACTCAGCTTTAAAGTCTCCATAGTAATAAGTCACATCTGCAAAAATCTAGAATAATTTATATGACTTATGAGTCTTCATAAAATACAGTTTCAATAAATAGCATTTGCTAACATTCTAAATTCAAGAGTTTTCCATATGGAAAATTCTCAGAGGTGCTAACATCTACAAACGAAACAGAATGAGCAGCTGTCATTTGCAAATTTACATTACTGAAAAATAGAATTGTTTTTGTTTTATGCAATATTATGCCAAACTGCAAAAGGCATAACACCAGGATATATGTGAGCCGAAATGGAATAAAGGAAGGTTCCACAGGATTTTGCATTTCAGGCCTTAAAGGAAAAATACACCTACATAACTGCCGGCTGTATGTTAACATATAACAATTACACTTCTAGTTTGGCTTTGGGGGTTTTTTATGTTGTTCCACACGTATTTTTTTAAATGTAAGGATAAAAATTTGGTGCTTTTGAAACACCTCCTGGAGACATAAATCATCACCCCTGTGCAACAAGCACAGTGCTTACCCTCTTGCCCACAGCCCCTGCCTGCACTGGTCTCAACACTGACCACAACAAGAGGGAGCAGACTTTATTGGTTTTGCCATCAAGTGTCTCTCGAGTAAGATCCCAAGATATGAAAGAAGATCCATTTTACATGGGCCACAAATTACCATCCCAGAGTGATGGTTTTCCAGCGCTGAATTTAACAGATGATTGAAAAAATTACAGATCTCATTTCCCACTTCTCCTCCCTTAGCTAGCCAACAGCTGATGTAGTATGTTGATTTTTATAATACTCCCCAGATTTACAGTGTTTTCACTATTCATATTCCAACAATTCTACAGTATACACACTAACAAGAAAACTTCTACAAAATCAGAGGGAAGTTACCAGCATGCAGCTGGGCTCAATTCTGCCAGTATTGCCGCTTTTGGAAAGAACCTCAGTTCACATAATAATTCCATCATTTGGAAAGCTTCCTGACACAAATAAGCTCTTCATCGATGGGGGTGTGTAAGGAGAGACATACTACCCTCTATGAATTAATGTTTCCTTCCACCATTCTAAATGTTTAATGCAGAACATCTTCAAAGATCATCATTATAAAGGTCATTATACAGTTGAACTCCCACAGAAAGTACAGGGAGCTAAGTGTGTATTTGTCACTGCAGTGGGCCCAGAGCTGCATTTTCCTGGCTTCTAAAATCAGAAAATTGCACTTCTCCAAATGGGCTTTTGATAACAGCTTAGTGTTTCAATCCACATAATTCAAAACACCATTACTTACAGCTTTATGTTTAAGACAGAAATGCCAACTATTCAACAGTGCAAAGCACAGGAAATGCAAACTGCATGTCTATACAAAGCACAAAAACAATTACTCTTTTATTTGCACTTATAGCACAGAGCTAACAATATCTGCATGCAGAAATCAAAAAATGGAACTGTTAATGCTGCCTGCATACCCATACTTCCCAACTATCACTACCTTGTAAAATAGATGTGACTTGTGAGATGCAGTTGTAGGATTACAGCCCTTTTGCTACTTCTGAAGGTATTATTGAAATAGGCTCAGATTTGCTCTAAACTCCACCTGGTTCACGACCAATAGAGCCAGGCAGAGCCCAAAGGAGTGCAGGAGTGAGTCCATCCTGCCTGGACCATGGGCACACCAGTTTCTGCTGCACAGCTTAGCAGAGCACAGCTGGAAGCATGAGACCAGGGCAGTGCCAGCCTATTGCCTGAAAGCAGCAGCTGTGATTCAACCTGCATCAGGGTCAGGCTGAAACACTCACATCAAAACTCAAGTGTAAGAAGTTAATTTAAAATCTAACTAGTACTATTTACCTATGTTCCTTTTCCATGCAGAAAAGCCATATTTCATGTGTCTTAAATTCCTCTCTTAAATTCCAGAAAAGTAAATTGATGATTCAGGTTCTTATTGAAGCCTGGATTTATTTTGAAACAGAGCCCAGGGAAAATAACTAAAGCAAGCTAATTAAGTATTGCTTTGGGCTCGGTAATATTAATGCTTTTCTCATCCATTGCATTGTTTTAATTCTGCTTTGAAGTTGTTTTCACATATTTCTGCTTGTTTGACTCATGCTTGTGTCAGCACCATGTTAAAATTCAAGACTCATTTATCTGATCAGTATTGCCTCATTTTGAGTACCAAAGCCAGGACACTGCAGGGCAACACCTCACAGAGTCAAATCCACAGGTTCTACTGCTTCACTTCTACAGCTGAAGTGACTCACTGACCTTGGCAGGTCATGCCACTCTCACTGCAGTTGCTGTGGTGTAGAGAAGAGGTCCAACCCATTATTGGCTTTTTTTGAGTCAGTGATGCTTTGGTGCACATTAGAAAAAAGTTTCATTTGGACTTCATAAACAAATCACAAATGCTATTTTCAACAATAACAACAAAAAAGTAACTTAATATTCAGATCCTTAATTCAGAATTTACACTCTTGATAAAACTAAAACAAATGTGAATTTAAAACTTCTGTATAGATTTAGAAATCTGATAAAGATTTTCAGTATCAAAATATTCAATGCTACTTACCCCCCTCAACATGCCTATCTGCCCAGTTTTTATCACTGATGATACATAAAATATCGCTACAATCAAGTTCTGTTCCACAGCAGATTGTTCAAACAGCAGTTAGAATCAAAATATCCAAGGTACTGATGGTATGTGATACACTTGCAAGAACCCTTCCCCAATACATGTGCTAAAAGCTTTCAGATATGAAGTTCTGCTATGATCCCAACAACCCTTAGAAAATTGTCAGGTTTTCAAACTGAAAAATTTTCTGCTGTATGTAATAAATAAACAAATTCACTCTTGCTGTAACAGCAACAGAACAATGTTTCAATTACTGAAAATATATATTTTTTGTGTGTCTGCATGTAATAAAAAGTATAACTTTGCACTTGCCTGCTTCTCTTCTCCACCAGAAACTGGGACTATTGTGCACATTCTGTGCTGAAGGCTGGGCACACAGAGAGGGAAGGATCCTGGAACTAAGAACACTGCCCAGCACTGGCTGAGATGCAGCTGGCTCTCCGCTGGGAAGAGATCACACCATGCTTACAGCCACCCACGGCCCAGCTTCAGCTTCACACCTTCCCTTTGCCACATCCTTCACTGCTTCCCCCAGCTCAGGCACTGAGCAGCAGCTGTGCACAAAGTGCTGACAGCAAAAGGGCAGCACAGCCACTGCAAAGTGGCCACTGCTGCTCTACAACCCTGCACTGAAGCTCTTTCGTGAGCTTCACTCATTTGCCATCCTAAGTATAGAAATCTGATTTTATATTTCTTTTACCTGCTTGCACAATAGTGCACATTACAAAGTTAGAAGAGATCATAATGAAAAAATTACTTTCGGCAGTAAAATGTTAGTTATTCTCCATTGTAAAGGTAAAAAATAGTAAAAACATATGTGTCTTTTCTTCTTGAACAACATGAAGGAAAGAGCCATGCAATACCCAGTGCAATTTCCAGTCTAAACCAGTCACATGATTTTTTTCCTGTGCAAATTAATCACTGCATGGTTATCAGGGCCAAACAACCCGTGAGCACAACTGATGCACAGTTAGGGGCAAAGCCTTTGGGTCAATCAGCCTTGTTTATGGTGGAGGCTTATGATAATAAGATAAGGCCTTATAAGGTGCCTTATAACAATAAGACAATATAATAATAACAATACCACCTCACTGCTGAAAGAACAACCTTTTTAAAAAAGGACTGCTTGGTGATCCTGTACATTTTCAACTGATTTCTAACTAGGTCACTTCCTATGGAAACTAAAATCCAAAGTGATTTCTGAAAGTAAATGTTAATATTTTATTTTTGGGATAAAGATTGGCTTGTGATGATCTTGAGTCCACATCAGTTGTGCTACAGGGAGCTGCTATTAGTTTGAAGTGCTGATTTTGGAGACTAAGAGAGAGTCTGAGGAAAAGCAAACATATCTCCCATACTGGTACAGCTGAACTGAGTGAAGCAGATTATCAGGTTCTCCCTGTAGTTTCAACAGCTCCATATATGCCTGTGAATATTGGGCTGCATTAAACAACTTTTGTAGCATAAAATGATTACAGAACGGAAAAAGGAACTCCATGAGATTGTCAGAGTATTAAATATTCTTGCCCTGAACAACTGCATAGTAAAGGTAAAATCAGTTGCATTAATTTCACTAGTAGACAATCCAAGAAATTTTGCTGAAAAGTTTATTAGTGAAACTCTATTAGCATCCATAAACCAAATGTAAAAATTTGTCTGTTGAAAAACAAAACTGTCAGTTTAAATTTGACATGCTAAATACTTGGCACATGTGAAATAAATCTAAAAAGTGACAAATTCAATTACATTTTTTTCCCACACTTTACAAAATATGCCCACTGACAATGCTAAAGATAGGCGAATTACTCGAAAAATTACTTAAAAGTTACCAGTTGACCTCTCTGTTCCAAGCTATCTGCACACAGAAGAAGCTGCTCCCCAGACAAAATGCTCAGTTTAAGGGCAGAGATGACCCCTGCAGACAGGTATGAAACCACAGAGAGACACGACAGCCAGTCGCTGACACAGGCACCATTGTGGCAGTCAAACTGCTCATAAGCGTTTTCCTGTTTTTCAGTGCATCACAGCAAAAGAGAAATTTTTAAAGGCGAGAATGAAAGAAGTTAGTTTAGCATCTGATTGCAGGGAACTCTTCACAAATAGGTCCAGGCAAAGCAGGAAATTGTATCAGAAGCTGGTTTCAAATGGCTTTGTGTGGTAGGTGCAAGACAACATTTGAAAGTATATTACAAAAGACATACAAAAGTATGGAGAGCTTTGAAAGTGAAGGACATAAATCTGGAGAGAGAAAAATCAACACCTCAGAAATATTGTAATGAAATTTGCAGCACTTAAACCAAAAACCATTCGAGACATCACAGTCAAAGAGATAACAAGCCTGGCTGAATGTATTTAAGGGAGATGTTAAGGAACTACAACAAAATAAAATCAAGGTGGGGAAGACTGATTTAGTCACACTGTACTTGTAGGGCTGCCTAACCAAACATTAGGATCTACCCTGGAACAGAGTCCTGGGGATAGAACAAGAACTCCCACAAATAATTTTATTAGAAACAAGAGCTGCTGTACATTTCCTTGGCCTGAAATAAGATTTGAAGATCTTTTCATACCAGTATGAAAAGAAGGGGCTCTTTCAGTGTATTAGCAGAAAAGTTATTAAATAGAAAGTCAAACAATAGCTCCAATAAGAAAAGCAGGTTTCAAAACACTGCTCTTCACAGAAAGCATTTTCTTCTGATTCACAGTGCTATCTATAGAGGAATAAAGTACACACACAAACACACAATTCATTGTTGTTCTTATGATGGAAAAGATGAACACTTAGAGTAGTATATGCTGAAAAGACAATATCAGGATGGCAATTAAGTTACTAGCGGTCACAACCTTTACAGATTTGTAAGTACTCTGTTCCTGCATCTCAGCACCACTCACAAAACCCCCCAACAAAACAAGCAACAAAGAGCATTAGATTATTCCCTCACACTCATTAAGATGGAGTTAGCAAACTTGGATAAGGTATTTCAAAATAAGTTTTGTTCTATCTGCACATTTGCTGAATAATGAGACTCTAATGGCTGTCAGACAAAATATCTACTTTCTCACCAGTTGTGCAGTCTACTGAGAAATGAGGCTGAAAAACCCGTAGGGCTCTGTTCTAGAAAAATTCCACTGCAAACCTACATGCAAATCAGACAGCACAGTGTATCTATTAACCCTTTGGTTGCTTTTCATTTTTGTAAAATGTATTTTCTTGTACTTCAGGCAGGTATGAAAATGAGTTAAATTTTACATAATGAAATAAATCTGTCTGACACATGCCGAAGAGAACAAATTTTGTCTCTATACAAAGATGAGGAAAAAATGGAAGTTATAAATATAAAGATTTTCCTCTCAAACACAAATGTGCCCTCAAATAAGCTGCAACATATTTTCTCAAGATACTGAAGCTACATTAGGAAATGTCTGGATGGCTGTACAATATTAGGTGAACTTGGTAGCTGGAATGATTATTTGATTAACTGCATCGCTACTCTTCAATAGGCTGAACCCAAATTTCTTTTTTTACTTCAGAAGTATCACTTGCATGGCTGTGTTACAGCAGTGATGCTGACAATTTCTTAGATACTTTATTTCTGATTTGGCATACCAAAGGACGCCAAGGGATGCCTCTTACAAGGGAACCTGCATTTTCTTCAGAGTATGAAAATAATTCTGCTGATCTGAATAAAGTTAAAAAAGGTTTGCTCCTGCAATTTTGGTTGGATTTAATTTTTCTGAAAGTGGACTGATGAGAATTAGAAAATATTCAGAAGTACATGTAGCTCTGCAAGTGTAAAACCTTGCCTTGCAAAATCCTGTACCTATTTGTACCTACTCCTTCCTGAAAGTTGAAGAAAGGAGCTGAAAGTTCCTGCTTCTTTAATTACTGGGTTGTCAGCGGTGATCCTGCTGTATTGCCTATGATTTTTAATCAATTATTTACACATTTGGAGATTCTTAGGGAATTGGTTTATGTTGGCTGGCTAGTGCTTGTTTTACAAGACAAGATCAAGAAAAATCGGTATGCACTCACCAGCAGGGGAAGGGAGAAAAAATATACGTTGGTACATACATATAAAACATAGAGTAAAATAACTGAAAAATTGTTATGTATCAACAAAGGGCATTTCAAAAGCCTCTTATTTCATACTTCAACACAATGCAATTTCTCAGTGCAAAAGCTACAGGAATAACAAGGGTTGATTTTGTACTGTTAGTCAAAATGTCGGTGTGTATGCAATACTTCTAGAGAAAACAAACTTTGAACACTCAAGGCCATTTGCATTGTGCCTCTATGTCACCTGCTGATCTTAATGATATTTTACAGAATGCACATTGTATCAGACTTCTCTTTGCCTAATTTGAAAAAAGATTATCACAATTCCCAGCTTCCTCCTCCTCTAATTTTTAGACCTGTTACTTCTGGAGAAAATCAACTTGTCTACACACACCAATACAGAGCGATTTCCTAGTGCACAATGCCAATATCTATGTATTTCTCAGTGACAGGTTGACAAGTTGGGAAGACTATCACTAGAAGTTTGTTCATAAAACTCAGAAATATCAATAACACTACAGTGCTGGCAACTGAAAACAAGGAGGATCTAAACCACAGATAGCAAGTGTGAATGTTAATTTAAAGAGTATCCATAAACTGAGATGATCCTAACGCTCAGTCTTCCTGGGTCCTGTTGCTTTATAGCCAGGCACATTTATCTTTTCTGAGCTATGCCAGTCTGTTTGGGCTGGGATAGGAAAATTTGTGAGTTGTAAAATTTTAATACAGTGCGAGTAAAGCTTGAAATGCAGTATAAGATTTGCTATTACAAAATATATGGGTGAAAGCAAATGTTTTTTGCTTTTCACACATGTTTTTGCGAGCTATAAACATATCTTTTTCTGGCACTAGACATCTATTATTTTGAAAATATTTTACACTCCCACTCCAAATTCTGCTACATCTATTTCTGACATCCTGGAATGCAAACTTATAGTATTGCACTGTCTTTTAAACTTTAATAATGCAAGAATGCTTAGAAAAATAACTTTCAAAGATTATAAAAAGCATACAGTATTTTACTCAGAGATCCTTCACTTCTGCTTAGTCTCAGTTCATCATCTCAGCTGTAAAAATAACACCAGCTCCACCATTTATGAATCTGAAATATATCACTAGAAACATATTTTACTTGCAGCTTGTGCAAAACAAAACTCTTAAAACTCTATACTCAGATGCTGAAGTGCTTTAGAACTTAATATGAAATTTATGGGCATCTAAATAAAAGAATCAAGGAGAACTGACACACTCTGCAAGTACATTCTCATGGGCCTGTGTCTGAACTGCTTGCTCAGTACTTGCCCAGGCAGAACAGCAGTTAAAGCCAATTATGAAACACTCCTCTTCATTTCAGTTAAATGACATCTGTAATTGTGCATTCTCACCCACTTCTGTAGCAGGCTTGCCTGAGGACTGTGAGCATTCAGTCGTGCCCTCAAGGTCTGACAAATAAATTGCATTTCAGATATAACTTGTCTAACTGACACTAAAATATTTTCACTCTCCTTGAAAGCAAGTAATAAGGAAATAATGAGTAGCCTAATGTTTGCATAAATAATTTTTCTACTATAAGCAATGAAGTAGATTTCCCCCTTCACCACTGAAGCAGCATTTTTCCTGACCCATTCTTTTATATTTGGTCACTAAATTAATTCAAGGGCTCTGAGAAAAGGAAAAAACTTAAATTTTGCAACTTCAACACAGCCTTAACTTCACACAACTGAACACAGAGAAAACTTTATTCAACGACCAATTGTATGAATAATCACCAGAATCCTGTTATTTATTCTCTGGTACCAGTGAAAAATACACATCTGGTATCAGAAGAACTGCCTTATTTCCTTAGGAATATGTTGCTTCAATATGTACTGTGAAAGTATTAAATACAATTGGAATTATTCCTCCCAGGGTTGTTAAAAACCGCAACAGAACCAGCAGGTATCTTTTTAGCAAGTTATATTGTTATTTCATACTCACCTTACTATCATTCCCTTATGACATCATCCTATTAAAAACATCCTCTCAGGATATTCAATAGGCAATTCCATATTTGATCATTAACAGAACAAACAAGAAAAACAGATGCCTGATTTCACATTATTAAAGAGGTGCTGAAAGATTCAATGTATGTGAAAGGATTCTTTAAATGACAACATACATCTAGCTAAAAAAAATCCCAGTAGCTGAAGCATCCCTGGCCCTGATTCTGTTGTCCACAACATCAGTCAATTTTGCTGGGCCAAATTTCTATCTCTACTTCTCAAAGAAAGAAAAACTTTGTATCATTTTAAGAATGCTGGTAAAAAAATGCTTTGAAATTCATGTTTTTAGAACTTGAGTAAGTCGAATTACTAGAGGTATTTAGTTTTAATGATACAGGACATGAGTGCTCCAGCACAGAGCAGAACATCCAAAAGAGTCTTACTTCATCTTACAATATATTTTTGATCCAAAGCTTATGCTTATTTTACTGCAGGAAAAGCAAAACCTTATCATTCCTTCTAAGGAAAATCCTGGTTGTATATATTTCTGATTGCTACAATAACTGGAGAGAGAAGAGAATTTTGGCCTTTTCCAGTTTGAACAAGAATTGCAACAGCTCATCAATGTATATTTGTCAGCTGCAGAGCTTGTTTCTCAGTTAATGGCACCTATAATCAGTTTTCAGTTGAGGTGCAGAATTTGAAATGCGCCAGCATTATAGACAGACCAAAGATTTTGCAGGAGCTTATCAACAGCAAAATACACAGTATGACTGGTTTTCCATTCAGATTTAGACACACATAGAAAGATGAGGTTTGAATATCCACTTTTGAAAAGTATGAACAGTAAGGCTGGCAGGGAAGAAGGTTGGGATCTTTAAGCACTTATTATAATGATTTCCTGTTCACAGACTTTGACTTGCTAATTTTTCTTTTGGCTCACCTTTCATCCTAAAAGTATAACCCAAACTGCAACTTCCTGAAAGAGCTGTTGAAACAACCTGCCAGAAAAGGCTCAGAAGCTATTTACTATTAAATGAAATACAGGCATTGCATGTGCCATGGATGTAAGTACACATATGGTACTTGCAACAGTGTAACTGTGATAAACTTATGATCATTTATTAATAATATTTTATATTATCAATTGTAAAAACACTGTGGTCAAGCAGAAAATATTACCTCTATTTTGGGGGTAGACTTTCAACAGATAGCAATATAGAAGGATCTTCATGTGGCCGAATCAAAACACAGAATCAGAAAGGAACAAAGCTTACCTCAGAGATGTAATGGAAAAACGCCCTTCAAATGCCTCTCTCCTTGGTGGCTGATCCAGACTGAATTTATTACTTAGTTGACCGTAAACGAATACCTTTATCTAACAGGAATATGCCTGTGCTTAGCAGGCACTATCTGAATCCACATAAACACAGATGCATGGTTATTTTATGGAGTTCAGCTTCAGCAGAACTCTTTATGTCAGCATAAATGTGAGGAACTGATGAGGCTCATCAGTAGCTTTTGAAGGAGGCCAGAAAAAAGCAGCAGCATCTTTGAAGGGCATAAGGCAGAACCTCTAAATGCACTCTGGAAGACACCAAGTCAAACACATCCTTGTCCTGTTCCTCCCTTGGAGCCTCTCCTTATCCTGCCCCACTGTGTTTGTCACAACATGTTTCAAGGTCCAGAGGACTTTGGTACATTACACTAAATTATAAGAATAATTAGAAACATTGTACCTTTGAGGTCCTTATAATGGTATCTGTGTGACAAATAACCTTGAATTTCTCAGGACAGATACACCACAGTTCAGCTGGGGAGGTTATATGTCTCTGGCTCCTAGCTGCTTATATGATATAGGGATCATATAAGAAACAGTTTATTTGAGCTATGTAAACAAGCCATTCCTTTAAAATATGTGCAAAACAAGGGGATAAATGGAAATAAATGTTAAGGTGAAAAGAGATTTTGCTACGAGATCTGGTACCATTTTTTGCATTAGTCCAAGTAAAGAGTTGCATATGTAAAGGTTCAGAATTTGAGCACTGGCAGAAAGATTTTTAACACAAGCAATGAGAGCAAGATGAGTAAGGGAGCATCCTGATGGTGGACTCATGAAATAAAACCTGAGCCCTCCATTGGGACATTTCACCTCATTGGTATTTGATGAATACACAACACTGGCAATGGGGACTGGAGAAATCCAACCCATGATAAGCTTCCTGAGTAAACGTGATTCAACATGTTGCACACTACTTTAGGAATAAAAGCAGTTTTGTTGTGAAAGCATTACACAGAGAGCCGTTGATGAACTAAAACCCACAGACAAGACCACAAGGTCAACTTTTCTAAGTCTGATATAGCTTGGAGTTGCCAATCCTACCTAATGGGACAACTAATTACCATATTCCTGCCAGCTGAACAAAATGGGGTTTCATAGAGCATCCAAAGGGTTTATCTCTACGTACTAATTCCCAAGTACAGAGTCTTCTGCTCTTCTGCAACGAAAACTGAACCTGAAATACCCATACCTATCATTTCACAAATGGGCATGAGGCCAATAGAGCATACACTGAATGATCAAAGGCCAAAATTATCTTTAATAATCTGAAATATGATTTTGACTCTTGAGTAGTTTAAAACAGCTGCATTTACTTTCCAATTTTCATATCAAAGCAAAATGCAAAGAAGTTGATACCACATCATTTGTATGCTTCATTTTGAACTATTTATTTTGATTTAGAAGCAGGATCAAAGAATTCCTCTTTGCTTGATAAGTAAACAGTGACATTTCAATCCAGTAATTATCATATGCATTCCTGAAAGATTCATCACTGTAAGCATCTAGACTATGCTGACCTGGGGTCACAGACACTATCTTCTATTGCATTCTTAGAGCTGTATTTAAACCACACTTCAAATATTCTAAACTATGTTGGGTACTGGTTATTACCCTTGCCCTTTCCTAAAGCAATGCCATACATATATCTATCATTCTGTGCAGGCATCCTGGAAACCCTGGGCTTCCACTGGGAGGGAAGGGAATCTTTGCCACTCTGCTGAGTCTGCATGGCTAGGCTGTGGTAGTGGGAGGGCTACAGAGGTGGCTCCTGTGAGAAGCTGTCAGAAGTTTCCCTTATGTTTGACAGAACTTGACTCATGAGCTCTTTGCTGTATTTTCTCTCCCCTGCTCAGCTGAGGGTGGGAGTGGCAGAGTGGTTTTGGTGGGCACCTGGCATCCAGCCAGGATCAGCCCCACCCCAGCAAGAGCAGCTCCCAGTGCTGTTAACACAGCTGGTCTGTAACCACGTCTCAACGCAGCTATGAAAAAGCTTGCAGGGTCACAGTAGTGATTTTCTAGCATATAAGACTGCTATATAGCCATTACTGGACTTTTCCTGTGTGGTTTGAGGAACTGTGTGGGAGACAGGTTATGGATACATCCCCTATGGCCACCTCCACTCCGCAAATACCAGTCAGGACAAGCAGAGATGGCCCAGCTACAGTAGGAGAGCAACAACTTAGTCACACAATCTGTGGTGATTTTTTCCTGTCTGCACAGTGAATGAGGCAGGTTGGTGGTGTCTATAAGTACCAATAAATGTCTGTTCCCTGAACAGCAAGGAGTTGTGAGCTTAGACAATGGGATCACACAACAAAGTTAGAGTGCAAACTTGAGTTAAACCCATTGATATCCACTTAAGGTGCAGCCACCTGCACCATTCCTGCACTGTGGCTTTATCATTAAATGTTTGCTGATAATCAATTTACAAATGCCATTTCCAAGCCACACTACTATTAACAATAGCAGGGAAGAACTCTCTCTCACAATGTCATGCTCAGACCACAGTCAGGCCTTTCCATTTGGCTGAGGCCACTTTTGCCTACAGGAGCCCCCGTTCTTCTGGAAATATCCCAAAAAACCTTAAAGATTAGTTTAACTTTTTTAGCTCTACCAGTAGCCACATTTCTCAAGCTCAAAGGAACAGCTGTAGAGAGGCCACTGCATCATACATTTTGAAAAATAAGGACTGGATGAATTTGTGTTTTGCCTTTGATAGACTCATCACTAGCTGAGCTAACAGTGAAATTATTTTTCCTATTAGTACTATAGTTACATCTGACAAGTAAGTGTTTTGGACTTCATGCTATGTCTGACTCAAAGAACCCATGGCTCTGTAGCAAACTTAACCTGACATTTCAGTTCAATATTTAACAACTGTTCTGTCTGGAGAGCTCCAAATCATTCATCATTATCTCATTCAAAGTGACAGCACATCAGAAGGGGTGCTACTCATGCCTGTTGTGCCCCTTTATTAGTAGACCTACATAAGAGAATAATTGCAGATTATCAGTTTACTGTAATGCTCCCTACCCTTTCTGCACTAATACCCGTGGAACTACAGCAGATAAAAAAAGATCACAAGAACTTATAACTGTCTTTTCTGTTTAGCTTCTCTTTCTATTCTTCTATACCCTAGAAAAGGACACCAGAAATTATTTACTACTTGATGAACATGTCTCAGGAAGTCTCCAAAGTAGATTGGCTAAACAGCAGCTTCCCCTGTGGTGGAATTTAATTCTCTTCCTTGATCTCATTTAATTTCTGTACTTCTAAAACAATTTTTTTCAGATCTGCAGCACACATACACACTTTCAACTGTCCCATATCGAACACTGATTCCCTGGTCATTCAGGAGGTCAAGCAAAACAGAGGTCATGTGGCAGCATTTTTCAGGATAGAGCATAAGCTAGGACTTCTACCTAGGTGCCAGTTTTCATCAAACTTATAGGATTTATAGGAATTATTTATAGGATTTATGGGATCAAAATCTCTACATCTCTTTTTTGTTTGTTTTTGCACACTAGACAATAAAGTCAAAATTGTGAAGACACAGCCAGAAAAGAATATAGAAATAGATGATATGACCATAAGTCTCATTTCCTCTGCAAATCAGGATAAAAAAAGAACACAAATACACACATGAACTGAAATTCTTAACATTAGAGATACTAAGGAAAGTTTTGTAAGGAAAATGAAAATATTCCTAGAAAGTTAATATCTAGTACCAGTGGATTTCTCAGAGAATGAAAGCTGTGTTAAAAGATTCAGAAAAAAATGGCATAAGTATATTTTTTGCTCCAAAGCCAAAAAACAACCAACCAAAAAAAAAAAAAAAACCAAAAAAACCAACCAACAAAAAAGCCCAAAACTCTACACAATGGCAACTTAATGACTGCTTTAGTTTAGTTTTATAAGCATTACATATTACATTAAGGAGATAAACACATGTCAAAGAATAGATGGGCAATAATATCTGTAAGGGAAACTGCAGCTGAACAAAACTATGGTTTCTTCCAAGTCTGATAAAATCTCTGATCTTCAAGCTGTTACCATCTCTGTGTTGAGCTTTCCATACAAATACTGAAAATTTGCATCAAGTTCAGGTTTTTCCTCCCAAACATCCCATCCTCAGTCTCCTGTACAGCAGTAAGAGGCTCTGAGGAGCCAACTCTCCCCACAGAGAATCCCACTGCTCTCCTGATGGGAAGAAAGTGTTCAACTAAATTGCCAGTGGGATTTATTTTTAACGTAGAAACAGTTTCAGTGGTGTAAATCCAAAAGACACAGATGGTAATCTGTCTAATTTGTGCAGAGTAATTAATAGCATAACAACACACTGTCAAAACAGGGCAATAAAAAAAATATCAAGAGCAGGTTTCCCTTTTGACTGGTTGTATTATTTTATCAAAAACTGAATGTAGATTTTAGATACACTGTAGGGGAAAGAAAAGAATAAATTCAATTCAGATCTCATAGTCTCGCAAAAGAAACATGAAACCGCTCCAGAAGGTTTCTGGAAGAAAACGATGCAGTTTGAAAAAGATGATGATACTTTTGCTATCTGGACCTCAACATTTGGCATTGGAGAGGGAGGGCATTATAAAATTATGTTACCACAGATGAACTAACATGTTTAGTCCTCTAAAGTCTTAATTGATATTTTTCTTTGGCTATAGTCTGAGTTCTCACCATGTACACCTGGAGCAGTAACCTATCTTAAAAAATCTATTTTCAATATTTCAGATAGTAAAAATTTACTAAATATTTTAAATCTCTTTCTGTTCAGTAGCCTACCTTATATTTAGATCAATGGCATATTGCTACTGTTTTATAGTAGCATGTCTTGTTTACCTGAAGATGCTACCTGAACTCTGCTCATCTCTCAAAACTAAAATGTGATTTGCTAGGAAAATCAACCCAAAATTTGGCACCCACTGACATTGTTCAGAATCCACAGATAGTTTTGAAATGGCTGTAAAAACAGCAGAATGACAAATAGTCACTGATACTTTTTTTGAGTTGGATTTTTTTTTTTGGTCATTTTTTTTGCACATGTCGAAAAACTGTTATTCACCTCATGGCACCTGAGTCAAGATCAGCTCTGGTGAAGAGGATAATAAATTACTCCCTAGGTAGAAGCAAATTTATCAGCAGTAGTCTAGTGGACTGACAGTTGGGTAATCCACAGTAGGGGCCTTCTCTTGAATAATACTGTCAGCAAGTTCATGGAAGTCTCCTGTTTCATTCGGTAATACAACACTGACAGAGCAGAAACTCAAGCAATTCTACTGCTATTAGTGTTGCTGACCTTCCTCAGATTACTCATCTGGAGGGTAAAAAAGAAAGAAAAAAAAAGTGATGTTGAATCGCTAAAGAGCTGTGAGTATTGGGAAATACCTGGGCCACAAGGCTTCACATTTCTGTAGATATGTTTTCCCATTAGAGCAAGACTGTCTTATTGAGAAAGGAAAAATTTCTTACAAAGTTTTCTTGTGCTTCAGCTAAACATATAACCTCAGAATTCACACTCCACTCCACCCACACCCAACCACTACTGCCATAAGAACATCCATACTTTTTAATAGCAAATTTCATAGGTTTTAAAAAAATACACTATATCATTCAGGGACACCAGTTATTTCACAGACATGAAATAGCAATTTGAGAGTATCAAAACAAATCTATTTTGTACAAGCATAGTAAATAGTTTAGAAAAGACAAGTTATGGATCACTATCACACAACCAACCTCTCTCATGCAAACACACAAAAAAGGAGAAAGTAAAGGATGTATAGAACAAAAAGTTTGCATTGACCTGATTTGTCAGAGATGCTGGCTGCGACTGGCGTGGCGGAGCAGCCCGTGTTAACCTTTGCGCTGTCCTTGGAAGAACCAGCTTTGGGCTTGTTTTTCGTTGCCTCTAGAGCTTTGACCTTCTTGGCATGTTTACTTCCTTTGTAGTGGGCCTCGGCCTGGCTCTACAAAGGAGAACAAATCAGGCTCACTTCTTTTTGCACTTGTATATAATACAATGTATGACAAGGCAGAAAAGTGACACTTTCAATAGTAGGCACCATATTATTCCACCTAAAAATTTTTAATAGCTTTATACTAACACTTTTCATGGATGTAAGTTCTTATATATTAAAATGACAGGATTTTAATGAATATTGCATGTTTTCAGCAACTTGGAAAAAGAGGCTTCGAGATTACATAAAGCTCTGTCACTCCTAATGTAATTCTTTACTTCTATGGCTCTTAAAGATTTAATGGACTATACAAATGTAAACACATCCAATTCAGAGAGATGCTACTCAATTTTCATGTGGTGTTCCCTAATCTTTATTACTTGCAGTTAGAAAGATGTGCTGTGCTGAAACATGATTAATAATCCATTTTTCCTTCTGTTTGATCTAATACAGATGTCATAAAATACTTTCACCTTCATACTAACAGCAACTGAGACAATTGAAAAAATATCACTTCACTATTAGATAAAAAAATAAGGGTTAACATGAGGAAACACCATACCTGTAAACTTCAGTAGACCCAAGTACAACATAGAAAACTAAATACCTGCCAGTCTTTACTGCTTTAAAAATTGCCTTGAATGCTATTTTTTAAATGCTAAGAAGATTGGAACCTGTATGACTGGAGAAGAGGAGCTTTTTAAAATTATTATTATTTATTTTGTCTTAATCTGCCCAAACAGAATAGTATAAATACGTACTGAAATGTTTACTTCACCTTTGCCTTAAAACTAGCTTCAGAAACTACGTCAGTGTTTTTGAAGTTGCACAGCTAAAGCTAGGCACATAAATATCTGAAATATCTGCCCATTTTTTTCAGTGATACCGAGTCCTCTTCAATAGTACCATATTCAAGGCAAATCTCTTCATTGTTTCTGACTCTATATAATCAGATGCCTTGACAAATCAGGCCACTTTGTTAGAAGCAAAACTAAGGAACTACATACTTAATACAAACTCCAAAGCTTGGAAATTTCAGCTAATGAATTTAAGTGTTTTTCTTGACTTCTTAATAAATTAATTTACCAAATAATGGGCAAGAAAAAAGTCCTCTCCAAACCAGTCTGTTTTCATTACATTGTACTATTCAGCAATAGCATTACATTATCTATATTTCCAAACACAATTTTAAAACATTATTTTAGGCATACCACTAGGTGCCTCTATTGAAGGTTACATATTAACCAAAGAAGTTAATATTGTTGTTTACTTCAAATTAAAACACTCAGAGAAAGCATGCTTCTTCTAAGCTCATCTTGGCACCTGGCATAAAAAAACATCAGTGCAAGTAAACTTTATTGTGTTCATGCAAATCCACATTCATTCTCTCTTGTCAATCAATTATCTACTACTTTATTAAGTTTGCTGTGTTAAATGAAGCGAGCCACAAAATGAGTCACATGCTTTTTATAAAGAGCAACTATAACATCTAAGGTGCTTGAACTCCATAAGGAGTGCTGCCATAATGAGGAAAATTGTTTTAAGACCAGCAGAAATTGGCATTACAATACAATCACCTTGGGACAGCATGTAATAACAGCTTTATCATGTGGTAGAGTAGAAGTGAAGAGGAGAAACAGCTGGAGTGGGCAAGAGAACAGACAGCATGTTGGAGTCCTCACACAAGTAACTGGCACCATTAAACTGATGGAGAATTGTTGCTAAAATAGAGGAGTGAAGTTCTTACACACCAGAACTTCTTAAGTGATTTTACAGCCCATGAAACAGTGCTTTGCATCTCAGAAGGACAGTGTATGTTGTTGTGGGTGCATCTTTCCTTTCACAGGAGATTTTAGTAAGCAAGCATTCAGTAAGAAAGGCTGCTAGATTAGTTTTATTTTGAATTCCTCTGAAAGTGAGATGTCTTTTAAAAACTTTATTATAAAAACAGCAAAGAGTTTACTCACCAATTGCTATTAAATATTTCTTGATTTTAAAACCTTTGAAATATTAACACGCATACAAACACAATTTAAGGATTATAAAGAAACAACTAACCAGCTATACCACTAGTACTATGTGCACTACTTAAAGGGACACTTGTCAACTTCTGGGTTGGATCTGTCCAGTTCTGAATACGGGCAGAGGAGCACAGTCCTGTTTCTGCCCTGCTGTGCCAATGTGCCTTATGAGGCACAGGAGTCCCATCCTGTCTCTCTCCACCTTTGCTGGGTTTTATCCATTTCTCTTAAGCTTTGCAGTTGTGACATGATGCATCAGAACAGTGTTTTCCAATAAACTGTTCACACATTGCAGTGTACAAAAAATGGAGCTAAAAATTGGAGTGAATGGATACCCTTTCCATTCCAATACTTTTAATTATAGCAAGTACAAGATTGTCTACTCAAGCATCCTCAAGTTGATGATGTCCCTTTAAATATTTGAACTCTATGCTCCGCGCATATGTGTGCTGTTGATAGGATCATATGCTGCCTGAGGCCAAAGCTATGACATAAGAGACATAAATGCACTCAAGAGAAAGACTTAGTAAGTCAATTGCTTGATAATAAGCCTTTCTGCTGATATTTGCAATAATAGTGCCTGCAATATCAGTGATAACCTACTACAGTTTTTGACTCCCTTCATTCAATCCTCATATAGTGTACATGAGACCTGTTGAGAACAAACAAGCCCAGGCAGAATTAAAATTAAGATTGCCATAACAACAAGCAAAGCTTCATGGAAACATGGTGAACGGACTAATTTCTAAGCTTTCCAATTATCATAAAATATCAAATTCACAGCTGTATGTTATAAGGCTGAAAAGCATTGCTGTGACCAATCTAAGCAAGGGTTTGGAAATGCCATCCTTCTTCAACATTGTTCAAAGTAGGGGGTAGGTGGGATTCTCCAGGTTGGATGTTAAAGTAGTTAGGGGATGCAAAAATCTACCTTTAAAAAATTGTTTCAGTGCCTCACTTTGTCAGTTAAGTAGATAACTATTTGTTTCTGCATTGACTTTGCCAAGTTTCAGGGGCTGGATACTGTTAAACCTCTGGTTTTTAGACTTTCTCAACTCATCTCTGTTCTGTGAACAGAAACACAGATACTCTTTCCAAGCATGAAGTTAGAGGAGCATTCTTTAAAGTATGGAAGCAATCTTTCCTAACCACATAAGCACTATTTTCTAGTCATTTCAGATACACTTGAAGTTCAGAGTTTACTTTTTTGCAGTGTGGGATAAATCATTTGATTCAGCTGCCTTTTGGTAACTGAAATGCTGTATTACCATGTTACATAAACCTTTTTTCTGGAGTTTTCTGGAGTCATAGCAAGCAAAAGGAAAAAGGGCAGCTGAGGCAATCTGAAATTGGAACTCAAGTTCTGATTATTACTGATACCAATTATTGTGATTATTAATCCCCTGATCATTAATAACTCTAATTTTATAAAATATTTGTACAAGTGCCATATTCAAGACAATTGCATTTGTTCCAAGTCTCACTTAAATCTGGCTTATGACACAAATACAGCATTAGAGCAGAAGCTATGACCTTTGTATATCCTTGTAATACTAGATTTATCTTTGAAATAAGCCATGATGTACACAATTTTCATTTTTACTTCAGGCAAGAAGCTGAAAATTTGTTTTCATTTGCTCTGGTAATCCCTAGGAAGTTGTGTACACATAGGGTTCAAAATTCATGTGCATAAAAGAAAGATACTTCACTAATTTTAATATAAACAGCCACTAAAATACAAAGTTAACTTAAGAGTAAATACCTTCAGGATACAATATTTTAAATGGATACTGAAGGTACTTTTTGATCATCATTAAGTACAACTAATTCATGCAAATTGTTTGTCAGCAAAACAATATTTAAGAAAATAAAAAAAATTAGGAAAAACCAAAATAAAAACCTGTTAAGTTAAAGTATCTTTCTATACTCCTATATTATAATGATTTTAATTGCAAAACACTTTATTCCAGTGTAAACAGCTGCATTTACTGTAGGGATTAATTCATTCAACAGTAAAATAATTTATCTGTGCCACAATTCAATATTATTTAAATATTTATTTTTCATTTCAAAAATATTATGCTACATCTATTGCTTACATAGCTGGTATTAAACCTCACCTTTGAATTATCATTATTAACATTTTGAAATTGGATGCATAATAGGTTAGAAGGACACTTTTTGAGAAAGTGGAATAAGAAAATATTTCTATGAAAGAACTCCTTAACTGAACAGAAAGTTTAAATTTTAATTGAATCTAAAACTGACTGTGATCTACTAACTTGATATATATATATATACTTTATAACATTTTAAAAAAGAACCTGCCTACTTATTAGACAGCAAAGAAGGTGATCAAGTACTGGCTAGTAAGGTTTAATGAACAAGAAAATCTTTAAGCTGCCATAAACATGACATTATGAATCAGAATGTAAAAAATACCTTTGTACTGACAGGCCAAATTTCAAAACAGTGTTTATGCATTTGTCTGGCATTATTTTTTGATCAATGGGATGCATATTTTATAACAGTAAAAAAATATGTCTACATATTTTTAAGACCATGGCTTAGTCACTAGCTGTATTTTAAATTAAGTTGCAAATAATTAAGAGTATAATTGACAAATAACCATGTAATTTTTCCCCATAATTTTTCTAATTTTTACACCTTAAAATTTATACACCTTAGTTCAATCCACAAAATTTTAGTACAAATTAAATACCTCTAATCAATCAAACTTTATGAATGTTTTAATTTTTTAAGAAAGTCCCTATTTCATAAGGATTAATAACTTGGCTGTAAGAAAGGATAGCTTTTTCTGCTCTTAAAAATGATAAAAATGCAATATTTTATTTAAAATTGCTACTTGTAACTACAAATTATTAAATTTGAAATCCAAGCCGGATGTTAAACTGTATGACTACACACAATACATATACAATAGCCTTATATACTGGACTGCATTTAATAAAAATCAACAATTTAAATTATCTTCTACATGTAAACATGCTTTTGAAATTGAATGTCAATGATATTAGCCTATTTTAGGGCTTAAAACAACTTCAGTAGCTTTACTTTGCAGAAAGTTAAAAATGTTTATAGATCTGCATATGTTGAAAAGATTTAATGTCCAGGAAACAGGTAGATCATATGGATTCATTGATAGCAGTATTACCTTTAAAAAACCTCTGAACTACAGGCAAGACTGTAGCACAAAAGCTAACAGAATATTCCCCATCAGAAGCAGTGACTGACAGTGTAGTTGAAATCCACAAGATTCATTTTGACAGTTCTCAAGTGACTGAGTTTTAGAATTTACTTGCGATGTGAATGACTAATTAACTGAATTTATTGCTACACAAAGAAACATTAACCTGATGGAAGGCTTGAGTGAGTCTAAAGGTTCAGTGCATATGTGTGTGAGATCAAGATTTTTTATAGGCTTATTCAAGAGCAGCTAAAATAGCCCTTCATTAGTTCTTCATGGAAATAAGACAGCTGTACCATCAACTCTATCTGAATGCTTGAACCTGCTACCGCATCATCCAGTCTGGCTATTTACATATACAATTAAATATATGTAGATCTGCATGGACAGAAAGAAGGAGAAATGCAGAAATAAAGGGAGGCTCTGAAGCACCCGCATGGGAAATGCTGGCTCGCACCTTGAGCACGCAGTATTAGGTGAATGCCACAACTAAATGGAACTGAAAAAGGTGGTTCACAGCTCCTATTTCTTCTCCCTTGCTACTGCTCCTTCTTAAAGCAGGAATTCCACCTTGGATGGGAAATGCTCCCAACAGCAATTCTAACTCTAACGGGCTGCCCAGTGAAGTGGTGCAGTCACTATCCCTGAAACTGTCTAAAAACCACCTGGGTGTGGCACTTGGGGATAGGGCTTAGCGGTGAACACGGTGGTGGCTGGACTTGATTAACCGAGAGGTCTTTTCCACCCTCAATGATACAATTGGTAATTTCTAATGAAAAATCTTTTGTTGAAAATACCGCAAAAGCCATTGCCAGTAACAGTTCAACCATGGAAAATGAAACAACTGAAAGACTGAACAGATATATAATAATCCTGAAAACTTGCATTCTGTTATGGAGTACTTATAAAGACGAGTTTTTTCCTGCATATCACAAAAAAATTTTACATGAATTCAAGCTAAAAAAATAAATATCCTAAATATAGTCATAATTTATATTTTAGAAAGAACACCTCTCAACACCTGTGTTCCTGCCCACTTTTAAACATCAAGTTGATTACAATGGCAGTGGTCCTGGTAGAGAAGGAAACTAACTGTGCAAGACAGGAGCAGAGAGGTATTTATGTTTGTAAAATATTGTTATTTTAATTCACAGCAGACCCTAAACTAGAAAGCTCTCTTAATGGTAAGATGTCTACAAAATGTTTGATCATTTAGTTTATCTGTTAGAATCATTCTGTAAGAGTATGCACATTTGAGTATGTAAATTATGAAGAAGTTAGACTAGAATCATAACTCTAATAAAAATTACATAATAAATTAGGATGTAGTGTTGAAAAATATAGTTTTATCTCATTTTTCATTAATAATAGATGCAATTGAAGAAATCTGCAAACCTGGCATGTTCATACATTTTTTACACCAAAGCTATGCATTAGTTTATCAGTTCCATCCATACAGATTTCTAACACCTAATTTCTCAAAATAGTGAGGTAGATTATTATTGAAAAGAGCATAGAAAAACCAAGGAGCTGTGAAAATATCAGCCATGTCATAAAAAGTCAACTCATATTTAAAATACCTTACCAAACTTAGTTAAAAGCTCCATTAAATAGCTGTTATTTGAACAGAACTTCCATCATGTTATAACGCCGTACCCTATAATCATGCAGTATTTCTGTCATGTTGGAGCTAACAACTTCCATCATTTTGTCAGTTCTGTCTACAAAACAGAAAATTACCTTCACAAGTTGCTGAGATTTATGCTTTTAATTACCTCCTATCTGCTTCACTACCCTCCATACCCAAAGAATCAATATAGTCTTATAAATAAGAAAAATGTAAAATGTTTGACAGAAGACAATGACAGTTCTGTACATTTTTATGTGATGCTATTGATTATTTTGTTTATTATCCTTTTGACAGCATGAATGATTTATTTAAATCTGTAAAGTCAACTTTTGCTAATACCTGCCTAAACTTAAAACATTTGCCTTCTGGCTTTTTAGAAAGATGAGCACGATCATCATATCATCTTTATTAGCTTTAAATGCATTTAACAATAAGATGACCTTCATTGTCTTTTAATGCCAATTTATTAGATCTGCTTTTCTGCTTTGCCTCAAGGTGTTTGCTCCTGATTCTTGAGTCATCTCTTGATTTTTGAGATGACACCAAAATCAGGGCTGACTTGCAGTCATTACCAACACAGCAACACACTGTGCAAACACAAATTTATTTTCAATCCAATTATACCCTATGAACAAGAGAGTACCTACCAGGCTGTACCACAGCCAAAGACATTTCTATAAGAAACAAAGTGTGCAGAGGGAAGCAGACATTTTTGCTTATTTTAGGCATGATCAACAGATGACAAAAATCTGTTTACAAAAAGGACACCTCCAAACAAAAATCAGAACAATAACACATGTACTACCTGGCATCATGCATTTGCAAGCTTGGATATAGAGAAGCCTGGTTGCTGGGAAAAGGGATTAGATTAGAACTGGCATTACTGTATAGTATCTAAGCTTCTAAAAGTCTGTGGACTACCACAGAATCCTTTGGGTTGGAAAGGGCCTTTGAGAGCAAGTTCACATGTTAACTCAGCACCGCCATGTTCACCACTAAAACATGTCCCTACACAACCTTTAAATACCTCCATGGGATGGTGACTCCACCATTTCCCTCGACAGTCTGTTCCAATGTTTGACAACTTATTTTTGATGGAGAAATTTCTCCTAATATCTAATCTAAGCCTTCCCCGGACCTACTTGAAGCCGTTTTTTCTCATCCTATCACTTGTTTCCTGGAAAAGAGACTGACTACCTTTCAGGTAGGCATAGAAAGTGATAAGGTAACCCCTGAGCCTCCTTTTCTCCAGGCTAAACAACCCTAACAACCTCAAGAATAAACAATAAAATAAAATAATGAGGGAGAAGAGCAGAGAAACTAATTAAACACAAGGTAATAATTCAGATAAGGAGAAAAGAGCAATTCTGCAGAAACCAAACAAATATCCTTCCAACTACAACTCACTTTTGCCTTATGGCTGCAAGCTACAGTGTCAGATGCCATAATAGAATAGACATCTTGGAGCCAAAGGTCCACAGCTGTTGGAGACTTATTGCCACACACCAGTTGAGGAAATAGACAAATTTGACTAAAATACAGCTAAAAATTTAAAAAAGGACAGTTAGAGTATGATGGTGAATGTCTTTAAGTATGAGTCAAATTCTATGATTTCTTTTTTTGGAAGAGTACAGACATATCAAGTTAAGACTAGATAAAATTAAGAATCTGAACACAGAGGTTTTCTTCATGTTGTACTTTAAAAATTGAAGACTGGGAGATCCTGAAGAGTTCACTTAGAAAACACTATTTAAATTATATGGCAGAAGAAAAATCATTCCATGAACTTTATTTTTGAAAGTAAGGAAGCCATCACTTCAATATGCACAATTCCACATTCAAGACAACATACTTTTAAATATTTAAATTTTAAAATTTCCTCCCTTCTCTGATCTTTCTTTTCCTGCAGGTAGCTGCAGATCCTGGCCTCTGAATCTGATGCCAGAACACTCTCACCAAAGCTAAACGTGCATACACAAGCAAAGGAAACCTCAAACCTTTGCAATTCACTGTATTAATTTAGTGGGAAGTTTGACAACTACAAATTGAGTAGTCTGATTTTTTTTGATTTTGGTCTATTGATTCAGACCAGTGAGTGTCCACAGCACAAGGAAAAGATTGCAGGCAGGGAAACCAATTTTCTTCTCACAGATGAATAACCACTGTCTGGTCTGTGTTTCTTGTGCAATTGATAAAACACCACCAGAATGAAGTCAGCATCCTCTAACACCATGCAAATGAAATTCACTAAGGAGAATTAAAAAAAAAAATTAAAAAAGCCGAAATAGAGTCTTTTTAGTTTAGTTTTACCATTTTAACTTCATTAAATTGCATAATTTAGGTCAGACAAAGTTCAAAGGAATGGAATGCCTATCAACAACAAAACTATGTCAGCCTTGTAGGGCCAGAAGAAACTGCAAGTGTGGAGTGACTGCACTACAAATCTTATTCTGCAATGTGCTACACTGAAGTTTTTATGCAGGTTAGCAGAGTTTGATGCTACTCAAAAGCATGTCACATGGTGGAATGGATTTCCTCAAAGATTCAGCAGTTACAAGGTTCACACCTGTATGACTCCCTTCTCCCCTAGTCAGTAAACAAAGGATAGATTGTAAAGATTATTCCATGCCCTGAGCACAATTTTGCATTATTTTTGTCCAAAGGGACCAAAAAGAAAAATACATGAAGAGTCCAGACTTTTATTTCTGCACAGGAGTTTCAACAGGCTAAGACAGAACTGTGAGTCTGCACAGCTTGGTTGAAACCCCACTACCAGTGAAATGATACAATACAGTGAAATTTACCTCAGTGAAATGATGACAATGCCAATTATGGAAGGGGCAGAGGTGTCTAACTGGATAGGTGAGAATAACATCCAACAAGATAGGATCTCGCGCTCAGGAAAAAAAAATGCTCATATAAATAATTCTTTAGATTAAATGACTGAACCTGAAGAAAAAATTAGAATCTTATTTCTCAGGAGAAGCTAAATAATGCAATGAAAGGCTAGAAAGCATTTGTAATAGAAGTAGTACAGTATGAAGACTCATTCTCCAAATATTCCTGGATGCTGAGGTTATGAAACAATTGTGAAATTAGATTTATATTTAAATATCTTCTGGTATTCATAACATTGTTATAATCTTAGCACTTTTCAAAATCAAATTTCTGTGTTGTTTATGGATGCCCTGGTAAACTAAACTGCTGTAGAAAGTAAGGTGCTGCATTTCAGCATGTAAAGTGTCACAGTGATAGTGCTTCATCCTTTCTTACAACCATTCATTTCAAAGAGATGATGATATTTTCTAGTAACTACAACTGAATATATTTATCAAATTTAGGAAGAAAGATCACACCACCCTACTGAATACACCTGGCCCAGAAGAAGTGCAGTTATAGTTTGAAATACTTTTATGATGCCACTATTTAAAGCAGGATATGATAAGCACTTTTTGTTTTACTTTCTAAGCCTAGACAGGAGAAATTGCTTGGTTGACAGAAGTACAAAATGGTATGACAGATCTTTTTTTGTTTGTTTGTTTCAAGCCACTCAGTTGTGATTCAATTTATCTGCCTGAAGTGCTGTTTGTCCACCTGAATGGCAGCACAGACAAAGTGAGTGACCCCTCTGGGACAGGTCCCATCATCAGGGGGATCCTGACCTCAGGAGGAGAAGGAAGAGTGAGGGCAGCCTGAGCCATCTCACTGGTGATGGATCTACCTCAGATGCAAGATCCACGAAGACAAAGAAAAATTTTAAAAATATTATTGGTTCCTTGACTTAATCAGTAAAAGGACATACCTGGACCAAGTATAAGAGCAGAAAAGATTTTTTTTCCCTCAAATCTTAACCTTAAATTAGAAAGACAAGCAAACTAAATTTAAAATAATGACTTCTGAGATAAGTTAACTAAGCAGATATTGCCACTTCAAAGGAAGTTTAATAAGCTTGTCAAATGATGACAGATTTAGAAATCAATTTGAAGCTGAGATAGCACTGCTTCAAAATCCTTACCAGCCTAGACAAGAAAGGCAAACTGGGGAAAACACTTCACAAGGCACTGCTCAAAGTGCAATGTTAGAGGCAGAGAAAACCAGGGTAATGGGTATGGGTGCTTTACTGCAAACCTCACGGAGCACAAAATACTCAAAGGCTTTGGAGGAGGTGCCTGCAAACTGAGACCAAAATTATGACAGAAATTTGGTTTCTGAGACCAAAATTATGACAGAAAAATATATAATGTTAACACATCACTTCAGGATTTAGTCTTAACCTTGAGATAAAAAAAAAAGAAAACTGGGAATTGGAGTTTATTTTTATTAACTCAATGACATAAGTAATATTCTCCAAGAACAAATACATACTCCTTAACTATCAAAGGTTATAATCTTCTTAGATATAGTTTCCTTGAATTTCTTTAATTTTCAAGCTACTTAGGAAGATACATTAAATGGTGATATATTTTAAAAAAACACCAGTGTACTCTTTTGTAATGATTTTTTTTTAAATTAACCTTCAGGAAACAGTTTCTTTGAATTTCTCATACTCAAAATGACAGCTAGAACTAAGTGTTTATATTTATTCTAAATGAAAGGTTTTGGAAGAGTGACTTCATTCAGAAATGGAAAGACTATCAGCAAGGACATATAAACAACAAGAAAAAGCCATTTCTTCTGGAAGAAAATAAAATATGACCTGAAGAACTCACTGGGAAACTTTTCTGCTTCACCTCCTTTCCTTAAAAAAAACCCTCAGGCAAACATTTCTTTTTGCAATAGCTGTTGAAGGTTATTGCACCATCAAGTGGGACATCACCTATGGACATGGCATTGGATATCATGCCAGAGCTATCCAAGAAAATTAAGAGTTCATGCTTTATGGACTTCTACCTCTGAGTGGACAAAAAAAAAAACCCATCAGGCTGAGCAGAATGCAGGTAGAACTGGAACGAGTTATTTGGGAAAAAGAGATTTAGATTAATTATACCTAATGCACCAAATAAAAAAAAAATAAGGAAGAAAATTGGCAATACTCACATCAGAGTTAAAACGAAGCTGGCAGACATTACAGGAAATGACTTGCTTCTTCTTTGGGGGAATGGACACTCCAAATGTATGGTTTATGACTGCTTTTTGCACAGGATCCATCTGGAGAACAAACAATAACCAATTTACAACTTTTCAGGGCAATAAACAGTACAGAAGAAAAATTAAAAAAAAAAAACAAAAACAAACCAAGACAAAACCACTTCCAGCAGAAAGCTCTTTTCTTTTTCTTCGATAAACAGGAGAAATAAGATTCTAGCCCTCACAATAATTAGATTTAACAAAGGTTAGGGAATTGGTAGCATGCCAAAGCTGATGAGGAAAATGCAGCTTCATTGTTGGTGTCATCCCCAGGTTACTAAATAGTTCTTTCCCCAACCCTGAACATCTTCTGGGCTGCAGGGCCCCCCTACCACACCTGAATTGCAAATAAAAGCCCTCCCCTGTCACCCACTGCCCCAACAGATAGATTACAGAAGCCCCTTTTGCACCCTGACAAGTTACTGTCATTCATTTCTACACAAATATTAGCACTTATTTGAAAAATATTCTCCCCTGGAGATATCTTTGTGAAAGGAGGTCCTTTGCAGGCTCTGTTACAAATACCACTTGCTGGGAAAAGAGGTTGCAGTCCCCAAGCATTCCCATGCAGAACTGATGAGTGACAGAGCCCATGGGAAGGCTGAAGTTCGGAGGAACATGAAGGGAGTGTTTGTACCAGGAAAGTTAGCATGCTCCAGAAAACATTTTAACACTGTAAGAAACGTGAGATAAGGGAAAAATCTGAATATATTACTCCAAAATTTGACTGAACCATTTCAGGAACTCAGAACTGATTACATCTTTGCTAAATATCAGGACTGCTGTGGGTCAGGAATATGTTCAGGATCACAGAGCACTCTGGGCAATGACACAGGGCGTTCAGAAAACAGAGTTTAGAAGTGTTACTGGAATGAGGCCTCAGTCCTAACATGTCATTCTTCCTGATGTGACATGAATACAGATTAAAATTTATTTCCTGATGCAAAAATACTGAACCCAAATTTTCTAATTAAAGAAACACAGAATATTTGGTCTGGTCTCACAACTGCATCTACTCTCAGCATGATGTTGAACCAGATGACATCTGAGACCCCTTTAAACCCAAATGATCCCGTAAGCATCTGTGTATGTGTGGTCCCTCATCCTTATCTAAGATAAACAATAGATTCTGAAGAGGAGAGGGAAAAAAATGGAAGTTTACAACAACAAATAAGTGGTCCTTTCCCCATTTTGTTTCTAAACCAGTTCAGAAGAAAGTAATTTTATTTTTTATAAAGTTAGATTTTTCTGAAGCTTACTTTGCAACCACAGTGATATTTTTTCCTTTACAGTACTATTGGAACAAACCACACCTGGCTGTTTAATCCTAGGTGATACACAAGACACACTTGGTACTAAGCCAACTTGCAAAGGGATGAGAGAACAGCTGAAATAACTGATCCACTGAAGAATTAGAACAGGAAATTACCTGCTTCTAGACTTTCTAAACGTGGAGATAAAGACATTAATGTTCCCTTAGTACAAATTTTAAGCTTCCAGAGAAGCCTGCACTGTTGAGGATTTTCTGCACATATATGTGCACACACAAAAAAACAATTCAAGACAAGCATGCTGCATTGTATCTGCCTGAGACATTCCCCAAATATATTACCTAACATTAAACACTACTTTTTTTTTGGACAATGGCTACATATGTTTCTTGCTGAATTCATTTTAAACCAAATGCATGATTTTGTAAATGGCATTTAGTGATAAATTTTCCAGAGAGGTAATTTAATACTTATCTTCTGCCACTAAATACTGTAGTTCATTGCCACAGAGGTACCAGGTGACAATACAAAAGTAAAACCTCTTCATCTGGAATGATCTACTAAATTATTTAATGATGCATTGTTGTTACAATGAATTGTGACAAAATCGGAAAAAACCCTGAAATAAATGCCCTTGTTGCCTGTTTCTTCTATTTCTAGGACATAGTGAGAGCTCAAAGTCTAAAAGCTTAAAACACAACAAAAAAAACCCCTCTTTTTCTGACTTGTACCATTTATGGCATTCCCCTACATAATATATCAAAATGATACATGCAGATTAAAAGCTTTTTGAGCATCCACTTTACAATAGATATGACAATCAATATATATTATTACATTTATTACACATGTTAAAATATTGATGTATTATTAGGGAAAAGTTGGCTGGAGTTTTCTTAAATGGAAGATTTTTTACGTTTCAACTTAAATACTAAGTGTTAATCAGTTAATCTAGAAGCAAAGAGTAATGTTCAAAAGTACCTCAACCATTTGGAGTGTCTGAGATCGGTGAAAGGAAACAGCAAAAATAGCCACAAGTGTCTGCAGTCCCGTTTCAAACCAGGTACAAAGGGAAGAGGCAGTGATCAATGACTCCTCTGTGCACTCCAAATAACAATCCACAGCCTGGCGCGAGGCAAGGCGCTTCACCACCACACCGTGCAGCCTGTGCACAACCTCCAGCTTCAAACAGATGCAGCGGCACAAGAACAAAAATCCACAAAAATAATCCAGCTCATGCTGCCTCCAGAAAGGACCACTTGTGATCCCCAGGGGAGTGGGCAATGATCCCTCCCAAACTGGAGCCCTGAGTGCAAGCTGGTCATGATTAGAATTCTAGAAGTGCAGCATTAACAATTAATACACTTTAAATATGGCAGAAACCGGGGTGGATTACAGCATGCTGGAAAAATAAAATAGTATCTCTCCGTTAGAAGATTAATGCTGCAGGGTAAACTGATCTTAGATCCCTACACAAAATTACCCTCTTCACTGCAGGGAGGGAGGGAGGGAGTAGGAAAGAGGGAGAGAATTATTTGTCGAGGTATTTATTAGGAAATGACGCAGCATAGTTTGCCCAGTGGGGAGCACCAGTATTTAAGAAGCAGACCTATAAAACAAAATAATAACAGAAGCTAACAGCTCCCACAAATGCAAATAAAAATCTGCACTATGCTGTTTATGCTACAGGGGGATTTAACAAAGCAATTAATAGTGCTCTGGTAGACATAACTAGGTTTAGCAACATGTTAGTATTGTTCTCCTATTTTCATTGGTTTAATAAAAAGTTAAATTTAAACATGTCTTTCCAAGAAAGTTGAAGTCACCATCTTTTTTGCAACGAGTCTTGTTAAAACCACTCAAACTATTGAAGTGAGAAAGGATTAAGAGAATTCTGACAGAAATACTCTATACCTACTTAGATTACAACAAGAACTTTAAAGGCACCTCGAAAATACAAGTGTAGCAACAGACAGGACAGAACGGGGCAGCACAGACATTGTATTTCCTACTGCTTTTTTAATATTTTCCCACCAAAAAAAATTCCAGACTCAGGAGTTTTCTGTGTATTTGATAAATTCCAGTGACTTTGTCTTGCATAATTACCCCTGAAACTGATGCAAACCAGTTTGCACTCTTTGCATGCACTTCCAATGCCTACAGTCCTCAGTGCAAAGAAATTATTTTTGTTTAAATATACTTTCATAAAATTCAATTTTATAAGAGCTATACCACATCCTGAGTTATCTTTGTGCCACTCAGTCATTCTGTGTACGGAAATCATTCCATTCCTTTCTACATTCTTGTTTCCCACCTCAATTCTACCAAAAAATCCACTAATTCAATTAAATATATTGAAGATATGGACAGGAACCATATAAAAGACTCTGGTTAGATCAATATTCAACTGTGAGCTGATGTTTTCAAGGAGCCACTATTAATAAACCTGAGCCCTCACTCCCAAGTCTTGATGGCCAATTCCTAGTACGCTACTTTCTATGTCAAGTTTTGTGAATTTTTACTTCCATGTGCCTCACTTTAGTAATATCTAGATGTATCTTCACCAACCACTATTGTCTGGCTTGTCAGTCTCATCAAGGTCTTTAACAATTTTTGTTGTCCTTCTTAGTTCTCACTACCTTGGAGAACTTTGCCAATAGCAAATTTCCTCAGCTCACTTACCTCCCAAGCATCTTTTTGTCATGCAACAGTCTTCTTATGCCAACTTAGTTTTCTTAAAAAAATCTTTGCCACGGGGTTTTGTAAAAAACCTTGTTGGTAATCCAGACTACGTAGATTTAAACATCCTTATTCACATATATGTTGACCCCTATAAACAGCCTTGTAAAGAAGGATTTATGTTTAGAAAGGAATTATGCTGACACTTTACAGGCAGTTTACAGGATGGGATATTCTATTATACTGTTCTTATTGAGGTTTGCCTCAATATTGAGGTATTCATTTGCCCAGTAAAAAACTTCATTCTCTACAGAATGGGTTTAAAAAGCTTGCATCATATTTGCCACCTTTTAGTCCTCAGGTACAAAGCCAGTTTTAGATGAGCTGTTATACCTTATCATCATCAATTCAAGAGTTTAATCCTTGAATTCTCTTATCATTCTTGCTACCAGAAACTCTCCCTGCCCTGCTGTGTATCATGGTACCACAGATTCTTCTGGTGCCTCCTGTGAAAGGAACCAGAGTACAAAGAGACATGGAAGTAGGCACAGGAAGAAGTGGAAAAAAAAATGTGTTGGGAGAAGTTGCTTGGTGAAACCAAAGTTCTGGTTATTTTGGAAGATCTCTTTATACACAGCAGACTGTACAAACACCAGTTTGTGAGCCTCAGAAATAAACTGCAATGATCCTGAGGGGAGGTAAGTAACAGGAGCATAACCTTAAACATGAGTAAGGTTAAAAATTGTTATTGGCAATGAATGTCCAGTTACCTCTTATCATGATGTAGTTCTTGGGCCAAATATAGAGTTAACTGTTAGACAAGCTTCTGTAAACATAATATTGATAGTGGGGAGAAGAGATGTAACTCAGTATCACTTAACCAGCAGGTATAATAAGATTCTGAAAAACACAGAGTGGCCTTCAGCATACTATGTTGGTTTACTCTGATAAATAAAAGTTTTGAACTATAGGTGGAACAAACTGATAATATAATCCAGTATTTCCCTCCAGAAAAAAAACACTGGCATATACAAATTACCAGTGTAACATCTAAATTAAGTTCTGTAACTCCCTGTGTGTTTGAGCTCCAGTTGTTATGAAAGCCAAGTGCACTGCCACTGTGGAGAATAATCATACACTGAACCTTATCATAAATTCTGCCAGATATACACAGCTCCCTACCATAACTGTACATATTACAATGACTGGCAGAGTGACAGAAGTGAATACACATACTCAGCAAAGCACATACTTAAAATGCCCAGCATTAAAATCAGAAGCATTAACACTGTGATGTAATCCTTGGCATGCTTGGCCAACACAAACCAGCAAAAATCTATTCTCTCCACATTTGTGCTGCTTTTGTTCCAACAGGGAACATATTTCTCATTTGACTAATTCTGGGCATAATTTAGTGTTCAAGTCACTGCAATTCTGTCACACATTTCATTGTTTATTTTGCATCAGGAACACTTGTGCCAATTCTACTGATGGAGCTCTACCTGCAAGGAGGTTGTATCAAGGGACTGTCACTATCTTTTCCCAGGTAACAAATAACAGGACAAGAGGAAATATCCTCAAGTTGTACAAAGGGAGGCTTTGCCTGGATATTAGGAGAAATGTATTACTGAAAGGGTTATCAAGCATTGCAACACTGCCCAGGGAAATGGTGGAGTCTCCATCCCTGGAGATATTAAGAAGACATGTACGTGTGGCACTGAGGGATATGGCTCACTTGTGAATTTGGCAGAGCTGCCTTAACGGCTGAACACAATGATCTTCAGGGTCTTTTCCAACATAAATCACTCTGTGATGTGAACAACTTTCTTTTCTTGCAGGAAAGCCATCAATATTCCCTGTGCATCAGCTCTCCTTGAGTAGCACAATGTCTCCAGAGATGTATTTCTGTAGTGTGAGCCTGTGGCTCTGTAAACACTGCCTCCCTACACCTCCGCCCCTATGCTCTTCACAACGTTTTGGAGGTTCTTGAAAAACAGGCAGATGTAAATAGTCAGTAACCAAACCAGGGGTGACTCAGATTCTCAGCAGCTGATTTGGAGACTTGTGCAAATACTTCATTGAAAAAAAAAGAACAATTAACTAACAACATTATTGAGTTTTGGTTTTTTTTTTTTTTTACTGCAGTCCTGTGGTCTAGCTGAGGGTTGCTTGAATCACTTTTTTTTTTTTAAGGAGGCTCTCAATGTACTTACACATAGCACATTTGCACAGAGCATGAAATCTTGATCTCAGGGAAATCAAACCCAACCATACTCAGGTTACAGAAAGTCCATGATTTTACTTTTTAAACTCCTGAGTAGATGTGTCCCCAAATGCAGCAAAACAAGCATCCACTAAGAAATAATTCAGACCGCAGGGACTAGCATCTCCCTTCCCTTACACATGATCCCTAAAACACAACAACAACATTGTTCTTGGAAGGCCAATCTCTACGAATGTGACTTCTCACTGTGTTTATCTGTCCCCTCAATTTGGCAGCAAGCTCCAACCTCCCTGAGGAAAACAGTGGCTGTGATAGCTGGGACATTCACGCAGTACTACTAGTCAGTGTAATCAGCAGGAAGCATCTTTAAAAAACCCAAAAGTCTTGCTGTAATTCACTTGTTAACATCAGATGCTACACCTATCCACAAAGAGTTACTGAAATAAGAGTGAGTACTGAAAATAAAAAAGGAAAAAGACACTTTTGGTGTTTACACTTCAATTTTAGTACGAGACAACTAAAAGGACACACAGAGCTGGAAACAACTTTTATATCTTAATAGAAGTATTAGAAATACTAATAAATTCAGGTCCCTCATTCTCCTTTTAGATAAGGCTCAGCTAATTTTGGTTTTGTAAATTCCACATTATTTCTGTTAACAGAGTTGAAGGGCTATAGGCCTGGACTTCAGAGACCAATTTTCCATCTCCACCTCATAAGCAGCTAAATTTCTCTCCCTGCATTTTTATATCCAGTCCTATGGTATAATGCAGAGCCTCTGAGTGTGCTATCCTCTTGCATGCTTCCCCTTTAAAGTAAAGTTTGCATGGAAAAATGAAAAAGAGGCTGATTCTCTTTGTGTGCCTGTATTCACAATCACACAGAACATTGAAAGGGACTTCTGAAGTGATTTACAGATTTGGGTTAGGCCAGAGGGAACCATTACAGCTGATTTGCTGAAAAATTTATGACATAATTTCATTCACTGAGAAGGTTCAGCCCTTCGTATTACAAAGTGCAATAATTTGTGGTCAACCAGAGCCTAAATTTTAGGAAAAAACCCGATCTCAACAGCTTGATTTAAAAATTTCCAAACAAGTTAATTTACATGACTGTGGAAGCAATATTGCTTCCATAGTTATTATAAGCCCCTCAATGTACTTGTGCTTCTCTGTTAAAGGTCACTCAAATACCTTCTGAATAGTGCAGGCACTCATACACTGCAATCATGCCAGCTCTTAACCTTCCCTTTGATAAACCAAACTCCTTAAGCTGCTCACAGTAAAAGCCCTGATCATTTGCTAGCCTTTCTCCAACACCTTTGCAGATTTGCAGTATTCCCTTGAAGCCCAGGTACTCAAAGTCAGAACCCATGCTCAAATATACTTTCTCTTTAGCTACCTAATTACATCCTTTCTGTTTTAACAAGAAATGCATTCATCATCTTTCCTCAGCACCGACTTGTGAAGCAAGTCTTTACTGACTTGCACATTTATCCCTCCTGTGTGGCAGCACAAGCAATTTCACCATCACACATCCTTCTCTCTCTTAGGAGGTTTTCTGACCCACTTGTAGAAGGCTAAAACAGCAGCACACTGGGAGCCTTATGTTGAAGCAGTGACTGCTGTCAGTAAGGTTTGCACGTCGGAATTTGCAAACCATTGTCACACCAAGATCAGCAGGCTACTGATGAATCCCAGTCTCCTTTCTACTACCCCAGTTCTGAAATCATGGGTTAGACCAACATAAGCAAAAGGAACAATTGAAACAAACCCAAAGATTTTCTAACCTTCCTCTTTTCTGGCCTCCTATGTCTTTGCACTACTCTAGCCTAAATCAAGTAATTTATATAAAAAATCAAAGATAAATAAACTCTCAGCTCTTCCTATCTCTCTCTTCTTTCCATGTAATGTGATATGATTAAGCACAGAGGTCAAAAGGTAACTGAGAAAACACTCTTGAACTTTTTTTTACTATTATTTTTATCAGTGCTGTGAATACTTCCTCTGCCCCTCCTTCCCTTCATGCTTGTATATTTATTGCAAGGTAAAAACAATTTCTGAGTTAGAAAATCATAATCAGGATAGTCTTAAATTTTGAGAATCTGTTTTAGAAATATTTGTATAAAACATTATGAAAATGTAATATTTGATTCCTATAGAAGTGCTTGACCCAAAGAAAAAAATTTATGAGCCACCACAAAAAAAAAAAATATTCCAAATCTGGTCTCTGCTTCTTCTCTAGGCTTATTCTCAAGCAAGGATATAAATACATTAAAGGATTGAGTTTGTTATGAGAACACCAAAAATAGATTTAACCTTTATGGTAAAAATTGTCAAATTTTCTGCTCCAGACAAGACAAGACATTTTTATGGGTGAAATAAAGAAACAGAAAGCTGCTGCGAATATTTTAGGATAAAAGAGAACTCCCCACCAAACAAATGGTGAATAAGTAAAAAAAAGCAAGTATCTGTGGCTCAGTGCTTTTTGTTAAATGAAACTGAATTAGCTTTATGTATTGGGCAGCTTCTTTTTTAACCCATCCAGATTCCTACTCTACCATTGTGCAATACTTTGTTCATATCTGTTAAATGAACTGCTGGGAGCATGACAGACCAAGCCTGAGAAAAAGAGTAAAGTCCAAATCCAGTGGTTAAGCTCAAGGACTAAGACAGTTTTCTTTCCCTCTGTGGCTATGCTGGCTCATAGGTTTAACTGTACATGAGTCATTTCATCTGAGCCTTATATCACTCTTTTGTAAAATGGGGATAAAAATATTTGCAACCTCATAAAACAAGCTGAAAGGTCTAAATAACATGTTAAATTCCTCTGATAGGTGTTATATAACTTCTATTTATTATTAAAGTTGCTGTTTTTCAGAGCACTCAGCTGTGTTCAGCTAAACAAAAAAAAAATTACTGTCTTGCCTTCGGATCCAGCAAAAAATAAAAACACATTGTCGTTTGAGACTTGCTGAAAAGCAAACCAATAACATACTCTGAGAGCAAAACTACTCTTGTTACAATACCTATTCCTAATTGGCAGTAAAATAATATAAATAGGCAAATAACATGAAAATGTACCTTCCAGCAAAATCTTTCCAAAAAATTCAAGCCTAAGAATTGAATCCGTACAAGAATTTTCTGTACTCAGAAAAGGAGCTTAGATACCGCATGGGGCAAACAAGATTCCTGATTTTTCCTTTCATCTTTGAGATAGTCCTTAGCTGTGACCCTTTTCTACTTAGAAGTCTGCTCTAAGTTTTGATGAGTTTTCCTGCTCCCAGGCTGCTCCAGAAAACCCAAATACAAAGATGAATGGTCTTGCACTAGCTACACTTCAATTTCCACTACAGTTCTGAACTATGCTGAGAGGTTAAGGACAAACTCAAAGCTTTTGATTAATTCTGTGAACAGGAGAGAATAAAGACACAAGAAATTTAGTCTTCTGAAATGAATTAATGTCATTACTTTTCACATACTGAAAAAAAAAACAACTAAAAGGAGGATAGAATTTATGTGTATATAGAGACTTGAATATGAATGTATAAAATGGCTAAGTATAAGTGAGAAGCAAATCAGAACCAAGAATTGCCTAGCTATTTTCACAGCTGTCTTCTGCTTTTCACCATATATAAGAAAATAAGGCCTTTTTCACTTAAAAATTAATAATGAAATTTCTGATTTGGGTTTGTTTTTCTTAGTTTTGTTTTGGGTTTTTATCAACAACATATGCAGCATAAACAAACTTCAAAATGCTTTTGATTAAAAAAGCACTGTATTTAGATATGAATCTTTAAAGGATTCCTCTAATTAAGCCTGCTCTGAAACTTAATGCAGTATCAAAGTCTGTTGGTTTGGGTTTTTTCTTTATGTTTGGTGGGGATTTTTTTCTTTAAATTTAAGTAAACGAGAAACAAAGCAGGTAGAAACCCGTCTTGTCTAACGAATACACAGGCAAGAAAGGAGATGCTCTTTCCCTAGTGGTAACCTGGGGAAGCAGCTGAAGGTCATGTTGAAAGTGGACAGACTGAATATAGAGAAGACTGGTCTGAAAGGCACAGATACTCACATCAGCCTTGCTCTGTTACTTGAAATGAGCTGGTCAGTGCTCCAAACCCGGGTGCTGCTGGTTTCCAGGCATGCAGAGGAAAGCAAAGTTTGACAGTGCAGCTTTAAACTGCCATTACCTTCAGATTGTCATGAAATTGACTGTATTTACATGAAAAGACTACAAGTACACCCACATTCTGAAGGAATGAATATGACAAGAGTTACACTTCAGCTCCATTTTTATAATTATTGCAGCAATTCTCAGTTTTGCACAGAACAATGTGACAAAGGTCTCAGGCACAGCAGGAAAGCTGACCGTGTACTGCCAGGATACTGCAAAAGCAGCCACTTCATCAGACATATGGAGAATTACTTTTCTCTAAAGCTGCTCTAGAATTTTGCTTAGAACTTATAGAACTCAGGTTTGTAATTAGGAAATAGCAAAATCTTTGTAAGCAGAGTGGTAAAACACATGTTACTTTCCCTAAACTACAATTCTGTGACTGCTTGCTTTGAAGGGAGGTGTTTTAATCACAGTCTATTTGCAAAACATCCTTCAGTTATCTAATGCCTAAAATATCTATGATTAACCGCCCTGTCTCTTTAAAAAGCTTTCTTGCATCAGGAACATGCTGCTAACTTGAGAAGAAAGCAATTCAATGCAGATAAAGGCTTCTGAGTTTCCTGTGTTGACTAGTAAAAGAAATAAATATTGCTGAAATGTAACAAAGAGTAACTCCAAGCTTCCCGTTAAGGAAGACATAAAACACTGATCCAAGGACCAGATTTTCTGGAGGACTCAGCAAATTATAGGATTTGTACACAGAAACTGTACTTTAAATTAGGATGACCTAATTACTTTTACATGCAATAATGGATGCAATGCAGCAATTTAGAAACCATTTTTCAAAATCCACCCGGTGGATGCCAGACTCCCGCATAGGGGTGGGGAAAGGCTGCACCTGGTGACTTCTGTTCTTCACCAGTGCCTGTCAGTGTACTTTCTCCTTGAAGACAGGGCTCCCTGTCTGGCTGCTGATCTGGAAACTGAGAGAAGGAAGCTCATCCATCCAATTCCTCTTTGAAAAAATAGAAAAACAATAGGAAAATCTAGAAAATAATTAATGTTTGAAGAGATTCTCCCTTAAAGCCTGACTGTATTCCTTTAATAAACACTTCCTGCCCCCCCCCCCCCCCCCCCCTTGTAATTATATGTATGATATTCTAGAAGAAGAGACAGAAAAGGGCTTATTTAGGCTCACCAATTTCACAGAGCTGCTCTTTGAGAGATTCCTGACAGGAACTAGGGAACCTGCACCTTTCTGTTAAAATACCAGAAGCTGAAAAATCTGTCAAATTCAACTGACAATCCCCTGGTTTTGGCAGCTTTTCCCCCCCAAAATTCTCAGGAATTTTGTGGGAAAAATATACCACCTTCAGTAAACATTTTTCAGGGCTTCCACAGGCTGAGAAGATTTTTTCCAAAAACTCCTACCACATCTGAAAGAGTTCTCTGCTGCTTTACCTCAAAGCTCTAGAAAGACAAAGAGGGATTCCTGGCTTGGTAAAAAATCTAAGGATACAAAGAAAAGGGACAACAAAAAAATTGAGAAAATGATCACATGGAGAGTAAAGGGCCTCTGTAGCCAGGTACTTGGGCAAGAGATAGCCAGGACCAAAGGTCTTTTTAGCCACAGAACTGAGGTCTGTGCTGACAGAATCTGGGCTTGATTATGTGATCCCTGAACTTCAGCTTTCCTCACCTGTATCTCAGAAAATACCTATTACTTTTTTTATTTCCTTAATAAATGGCAATAGGATGACTTTTCATGTTGTGAATTGGATGATTCTGGCTACGAATTGAAAAATGTGAACTTTTATATCCGTAACAACTAAAAGTGAAATAGGAACATTTGTAATTTTTCAAAAGAGAAATAGAAGGCAAACCTGAAGTCCTTGTGTGCCTGCATTATTATAAAGAGTATAAGAGGTTTGTAAGAAAAACATTATCATGTCTTAATTAAAAAAAACCTAACCAACAAAAATCCTCAAGAAAAATGTCCAGCTACCCTGCAGAACACCACTCCTAAATCAATTGCTTAAATTTCCTTTCTGTGCGGGTAATGAATGTAAAGTATGGCTCTTCAAAAATTTTACCTCCTCTCTGGAGTCAGATGGAGAGGACCAGAAAAGGTCATTTCCCTTCAGCACTCCAAAAAAATAGAAAAGGGGAATTCAGAGCACAGGGACAGAGTGCTTGGATAAAAAGGATGGTAGATAACGGGTTGGCAACATCCAGTTGGCTGCATTTGTAATCTGCTCCTGCCATATACAATCCTGTGCCGCAAAGCGTACTTTGGCACTGCAGCAGGGTGTTAAGTGGCTGAATTCAGACCCTGCTAAGGAAAGAGAAAGCTCCCAAGCCACAGTGAACTGCCAGAAAGGCAGAAGAGGCACTTGGCACAGAGGGGCAAGTGAAGCTGGTGATACGGGTGCCCTGTGCTCTTATCTGCTGAACTCAGCTTCTGCCTTGGTGATTACTGTGCCCTTCAAATGAGAAAGAGATAGGCAGCAAATAAAAATGTGAGTAATAATTGAAAATGCAGAAGAGGAGAGAGAAAATTAGTTCCTCCCCGTAGTTGTCTTGGGGGTAGGCCAGGGATACTTAGTCCAGGCAGGGCTAATGTTGGAGAAGAGTCAGAAATTTCTGACTGAGTTACTAGTCAGCTCCTCTTCCCTTCCTGTAGCACATTCCAGCTGGCTCACCTTCACTGGCAGATGTAAAATATCTCTGGTCCACTTTGCAAGGGGACTGAGGGAACTCTAATACAAAGAATCAGCATAAAGCTACTCGAAGAGAAATAAGATACTGAAGTAATAACTAGGCCACATCAACCCATGTGTCCTCTAAAACATGAAGGGTATGAACTAGCATTTAGAAACCAATCATGGGCTAGTTAGATGCAAAATGTTTCACTAATGTGAAAGCTACAAGAGATGCTCTAATCTTTGATTACCCCTGAGGCCATAACAAACTCAGAAAGAAGCATATGAATTGCTGATTATTTTCTATGATGATAGAATCTGAGAAGCTGCTGATAATGTATTTGTGCAGATTGACAGGTCCCTGGCTGTACTACTTCAACTAAATGTGAGCTGTGTAGTACTGCTCTCATTTCAGGACAAGGCAGAATATACTGGAGTTTTCAGATTTCTCTTTTTGGGGAGTACACAACCCTTATATCAGGAGATGGAGACAGTGATGTGATCAGTGATCTTGCCATTGCAAGATAAATCCTGGCTTTCAGCCACTTTAGCACATGTACCATGATGTGATCACAAAGTATCCTTTCATCATTCAGTACACAAGATGGATGACAGGAGATAAAGAATCAGGGAGGTTTAGAGAAAGAATGCATGGTGGAAAGCAGCAAGTGTAAAATTCAAGATCATGCTATAATAAACACACAAGAGGGATCACAGTAAAATTAACTTTGATTTCCACTGACTATATACCTGACATACGTATTTTTGAATGTAATCAATAGGCAAGTTTTTAACCTGTTAAGGCATTTTTGGAGTCATTTTAGTATGCTGAAAAAGAACTCTGCTTAAACAATATCTTCTGGTCCACATCCATCTCAAACTGGAAGTATCAGTTTGGGAAGTTCCTATAATGATGGTTCCTAATTTTTTAAAAACAAGAACATTTGAAGTAATAATAGCTGATAATTTGATTCAAGCTCTGCATTTCAGATGGGGTATTGAAATGGGATATTCCATTTGGAACCTGATGCCAGGACAAATGCGATGTCACCTTTGGATCCACTGCTGCAGCATTTCTGACAGAGGGTTTGTCTTCCATGCAGCAACTCGGGCTCAGACTCTGACAGTCTGATCATGCCTCTGCTGTTCTGACAAAACTACTTGCTGCTGATATGAAAAGAGCAGGGAAGACAGCACCTATTCTGCAATACCTCTTGGCTTGGAATCCTTCATCCTGCCCTTACAAGAACCCCTTCTGGCTGATCTGTTGAAACAGAAAAGTTTTATTCCCCTTACCGAGGAATATAGATAGATATTCAGTGAGTTAGTGCAATCATTCCCCAAATAATTTTTCCTATCTAATAAGTCCTAATGAACAAAGACAAATTTAATTGGGACATGAATTGGCAATTACTATACATACATCCACAGCATATTTAGAACTATTAATGATTTAAAGATAAGCAAAGGGGAGACAGCTTAAGCTAAATCACACAATTTGATCAAGAAAATAACATATGACTGGGGTAGGCATTTCTTTTACAAAATCAGGGTCTGCTCACTGCTTCATCTGAAAGTACCCCTTGTGGAGAGAAGCTAGGGATCAAAACACTTCCACAAACAAAATGGGAACACTAATGTTTTATCTGGAGAATCACAGATGTTTTCAGAACTGAAAACTGTCAAAGTTAACTAAATAAGAAAGGGTTTACCCCAGATTTTAAATATGTTTCCATAAATAAGAGAAGTTCTTTTGGGAAAAAAAACTGTAGGGAGTGTTCCTTTGAAGATGTTTATAGTTAATACATTTTACCTTGTTTTTCTGCCTCGGTAGTTACTGTATTAAGCTCCCATGCAGAAAACTTCCCTTTTTTTAAGGCCACTGATATTAAGTTAGAAACCACCTTCTGGCAAGGTTTAGAAAAATGTTTCTGTCTCTGACAGAAAAGCCATTGAAAATGCCGGTGGATCTAAAGAAATTTTGTCCCAGACTGTTTCTTTCTGCCACCTTCAGTGAACATATGCAAGCACAATTAGCACCACAGAAGGGTCCCCTCAGCCCCTTGGAAGGCAAAGAGATGAAGGGAAGCACACTGGAGGTTTCCCTGTCTGCAGTCCTTGACAAGTTCTCCTATGAATGAAGTGCATAGATTTCCTGATTGATCCATAAAGCAAATGACGGCTTTTTTGGCTTTTCTAAAAATCACTTCCTGCATAAGATAAGACTGTGTCTCTTTGAGTGATGCATATGGTATGGATCAACTGGATTTTGCTTCTTTAACTCAAACTCATCTTCTGGAAAAATTGTTTTAAACACTTTTATATACTATTGCCACCACTTTGGAATGAAAAAAGAAAAAAAAAGACTACACATACATAAACCTAGAAATCTACATTTGCAAAGGTTGTGCTAAGTTAGAAATAAAGGAAGTGCATGACAGCTGGCATTCAATGTGCCTGTCAGTAGATAATCATGAATGATTTCGTTTTCCAATGAGCTTTGAAGGCCATTGTGAAAGACTCTTAAGGAAAATCAATACTTTCAAGATAAATGGTAAAGTCTGCAAATTAGAAATAGAGAAGTACTGAACCACTGTTTCTTAAAATAAAGAGTTTAAATATGCAATATCTGTGGTGTATAGCAGCATAATTTTATATAATTATCAAAATTCCAAGGGAGGAAGTAGACACCAAGTTGGCAATGTTTGCCAATTACCCCAGGTCTAATTTCTAATCAAACCTACAGAAGTTTGGAAAGGAATGAGAGTTGTGAATGATAAACCTGTCAGGAATCAGGCAAATGAAAGGTAACCCAGATAAATATAAACTAGGCAAAACTAGTGTAAGTGTAAAAATTAATCTGTCTCTAGAGGCTACTGCAACTCTGATAAGGGTTGTTTAACTCTAAAACTACATCTCTGAAGAAAAGTTTCTGAGTCATAATGAACTGTTCTGTGAAAAAGCTCACCCAGAAAACCTGTGCAACTGGAAAGCAAACAAATCAGTAACAAACAAAATTCCTGAGAGTATTAGGAAGAGGCTGGAGAATTAATATGAATTTCATCATGTCTAGATATGGTAATGACACACTGCTTCTTTAATATGGTATTGCGTTTTGAGCCTGCTCTTTTAATGTACCTGTTTTTTTCTAATCTTTTAAATCTTTGTGCAAATGCACATTCCCACATTACCCTGATAACGGCACACTCTTCACATGCATGTTCTGCAATGAATTAGGGCTGTTTGCTGCTGTTCATACACTGGGCTGCTGGCACATGGGAGAAGCTGGTTCCCGTGTCACCCTGCCCCACATCCCCATGGGCTGCAGCACCAGGCCTGGCAGCAGGGTGGATTTGCACAGCATGAGCAGAAATAATGCTGCTGCTGTTCTAATTTCAGACAGACAGTTTGTGGAAGGAAACCCTTGGCAGTAGTTCAGCTGGTGCCTGTGGGGTGGCGGTGACACTGCTCCCCTTTCTGCCCCCCGCAGCCGCGGTGAGGAGCGCAGTGTGCAGCAGTTCAGGTGACAGTCACCCACAGACACACCGTCCCTGCTGACTGGGCAGAAATGACTCACAACACTTTCCCTCCTCTTGCTTAAACATTTAAGCTAAAATGTGATAGCAAACAAGCATTTTGATAACACTCATTGCCTTTTTATGAGCTGATAAAGAAGTGAGCAGTATAGAAGGGAATATTTTTTAATTGCTGCTCTGATGAACTTGAAGAACCACAGAAGTATTATTTTGGCAATATTTTTTTGTTTGTTTAAAAAAAAAAACGCAAGATGCTTTACCATAAAGTTAAAATAACAAGTTCACATTTTTCATATTGGCTGGCTGTGCAGTTTTACACTTTAATGTTGAAATTATACAGAATTAACAATGTTCTCCAGTTGCTTTCCTGGTCATATTAGACTTAGCTTGATTCACAGCAGTGTAGGATTTAGGTCTTACCTGTCACACTTGTCTGTCCATTAGCTTTTATTTTTTCCTTTTTTACAGCATATGGAAATACACATGTCCAGAGAAATGCTCCAAATAATTCTATCATTTCTCAAACATTTAGCAGAACATAGGGTTGTTTTTTTCAATGTGCAAACACCACCTCAAGGGACCAAGTTAAAAATCAATCAGCCCCATTCACAGTGAGAAGGCTGAACACCACTCCAAGTCTTTCACACAGGGGGAAAAGCCACCACTGTGGCACAGAATTAAAGGACTCCTTAGAACTGTGATGCTGTTTTAAGGCAGCTTCAGGACTGGATATTAGAACCAGACTGGAAAGCATACACTGAAACTAAATGTGGAAACACCTTTACTTACTGTGTTAAAATTTGGGAAGAATCCAACAGCAGAGCTGCTGTCCACAGGGAAGGGCATAAAGGGTTTGATATCCAGGGAAGGCTGCATCATCAAGGTAGGTGTGCGCACAAGGGTGGGAAGTGTAGTAGTGCCTGCCAAGAGCAAACAAAACCAGGAATTCATGGTGTTCTCCTTTGTGTAACACACACAGTATAGCTGACACAACTGCCAAGAAAAAATTATACAGGGGATGATGAAAAGGCTCTGTAGGAGTTAATATCATTAAAAGGAATCTATTTACACACAGGACAGATGAGGCAGAGCACTTCCCTATGGCCATGGATACTCAGAAGCTGAAGAGAAGACATCTGGTATATAAATCACACTGGCAGGTAGAATAAAGCCTTTCTACAGCTGCAAAATTCTACTTGCACCAAAAAGGCCAGGATGGGTGCCCATGAAAGTCAGATGCTTCTGCAATTCATGGTTGCCTACTAGATCAGCCAGCACAGACAATACATGTATGCTAAAATCCAGAGGTTTGTTTCCAAATAGTGATCTGCATGTTATTTTTCCCCTCTTCTGACTAACTATCCGGTGCTACACAAACAACATTTCATTGAACATGTAAAAATTTGCCTTTTTTACAGTGCAAGGCAAATATTAGAAAACAGACAACAATTAAATAATCAGCTAGCTTACCAATGAACACAATTCTTTACATGCAATGCTAACTATTTTATAAATTGGAGCTCTCCAAACAAAAGTTTTCTAGAAATATATATGCTGATTTTTTTTCTGTATACACATAAGAATCATTGCCCAACAAGATCCCAAAGGAATGGGCAGGCACAGATGTCCAAATATTCATTTTAAACTAGCTTTCTACCCTATTCACACAAGAAGTGTGCCTAGCACACAGCTCTGAGCTATGCCTGTGGGAGTATATTTTTCCCCTGAAACCATACAAAATATATTTCAAATAAAATTTCCATCATTGAAATACAAAGTGAAAAAACAAAAAAAAAACAGAACCAAAACCACAAACCAAAAAAAACCCTCAGTGTCTCCTTCCTGGATTGAATAAATAATTCAACACCGACAGGAGCAGGCAGTGGAACAGAAGTGTCCCACACCTCTAAAGGAGGGTGAGTCACTCTGTCTCTCCTACCTCTGTCACAATTTCTCCATAATTACCTCCTCCTCCCACTCACCAGTGGCCAGCAGCTGGGAGCATAACAGGCCTCAGAGGAGCTTCCCTTGTCTCAAGCACAGCTTACACAATACCTGAGCTTTTTCTCATGGAAGACATCTGAGCTTTTCTAACCCAGCCAGGAAGGGGATGGGCAGGAGGGAAGGGGAGGGGGACTGAGAGTGAGTGAGAAGGAGAGGATTAGAGAAGTAAACAACCAATTTTCCTTCTCTTCTCCCATAAAATCAAATCATTTGTGTCCACTTGCAAAATGCCAGGCAATCCATATGGGCTGCGTGAGCACCAGTCTTCCATTAAGGGATCTCCCTTTCTGCCTGCTAAGGACACACAAAACTGAAGACAAAGGAGAGATTTTCCTGCTTTTCACTGTCCTCTCACCACAGTCACAATTGCAAGTCCATCTTATGGTATCCAAGAGGAAAGCTAAGTTCAGAAGCCAGATGGGGCTGCATGGATTTTTTGGATGAACAAGCACTTGTAACTAGCCCTGAGCTCCAATTTTGTTGATGCTGGAGAGACAGTAATTTTGATCTCAGCTGCAGCATAGTAAACATTATATTATGGTCCAGCACGTGAATAGCAGGCTGTAATCTATTCTCTGTTTCTTCTATAGGAAAAGCATCATGATTGCACAAAGATGGGTCAACGACAGCCATGCAAAGAGAATGTTTCATACCATCCCAACAGAGCTGCACAACTTGAAAGGAAAAATATGCTTGAGAAACTTTCCCAGAATATTTTCTCCCTTCTTCTATCCCAATACTTTCATAAATGTCAAGTTTGTTCCTGCATAAGCCCATGAGACTAATTGACAGTTGTGCCTAATTAAGTGTACGTCAAAGCTTATTCAAGTGGAGTCACAAACGTCAAAAAGCTAAAGGCTAACATGCCTATAGTTTCTTATTCATATCCATAATAGAAAAGATGAATCAATAGGAAAGCAGTGTGTCAGAGAATTTATCCAAAGAAAGTATCTTCAACTGCAAAAATGATGATTATTTCTACTAGCTGGTTCTGAAAGAGTAGATTTACATAATTTGGATTTCAGAGTTGCATTCAAACAGGAACTATGTTGTATTCAATTACCTAAAGGGCCATCATCAATCTAACTTCTGCAAGTTTCTCTTTGAAGTTCATAAGCAATTAAAGATCTGTGAAGTTAAAGAAGACCTATTCTCTCTTTACATAAATGTACTTCAATGAAGCTATGGTTACATATTCTAACTCAATTTTACAGGAAAAAAACCCAACAGAATAGACTTAGATTGTAACTGACATTTCAAATCAAAGTTACTTTTCTGATACTGTCCTTATTCAATGTATAGAAAGCATGTGGCATAAAATCTTTAAGGCATCCTACTGAAAAAAAAGCAACCTTCTTTGTACTCCTTGGTTGAGCACAGAATCTTTCATGTGAAAAAGACATTTGAAATCTCTCTCTAGTTTTGCAGTCCATGTTTTTTCTGCTGCCAGAGTAATTTATAACCAGGAGACTAAAATACGTTTGGAGTCCACAAAGAAAAGAAAATATATACACCTACCAGACTGATTAGTGAAGGCATTAATCCTAAAAAATGTGTGTGTTTTGTTTGCCAATTTACTACTTCAACAATTGCCAGTCAAATATCGATAACCCTGTTGGACTGAAGTTTGGCTTAGACTCACCTCTGAAAGCCTCTGAAGGAATTATCTTGTCAAGGTGGCCTAAATTACAAGTAGAAGCACTTCATGAAAAAATCATCAAATCAAATGCAACAGGGCAGTTTTGCCCTGGCATTTCTCCCAATGGTCAAATAGATTCTCACTACTACTTCACCAAATCTTTATCCAGACCTGAACTAAGCAGGAATATTGGCACAAAAAAAGTTGTTGCTGACAAGCTTCATTATCATTATCTTTCATTAATTTAACAGATGCTTATAATTTCATTAGCATTTTAATGATAAAGAGAACTTACCATGTCAAGAACAGATTGTTTTAAATTACCTGTAAATCTTTACAAGAAAGAGCAGTTATATTTATTCCAAAGGCATTTGCTTATTTCGGCTTATACTTGTTAAACACTTTTTTACAACTTCAATTTTGACTTCCACAGCAGGAGTTATCTAAATACTGGGAATGCACGCTGTGGACAGACTTTGCAACAGGCACTAATCCTCACTGGTCCCTTTTACTCTTGTCAAAGAGGAGGAAAAGAGGTTTTCAGCTGACCCAAAATGTCTCATTTTACTAAAAGTTTTTCTTCTTCCTACACACGTTTATCTGAACAAAGAAGTCCCTGTGTAACAGGTGCTGCTCCTCTTTAGCCATGTACACATGGCTTTGCATACACTGCAATGCACTGGGACACTGATGTTTCCATAGAAGTTAGGAAAGGTTGTAATCTTTACCCAAATTTAATCCGCCTCTAACAAATAAGGTGCGATGGATTAAGCAGTGCATTTTTGGGAACAATTAGAAGGTCTTGTATCTGTCCCTCCTGTGGCAAGATGTGTCCCCAGGGCCAATGAAGCAAGCTTTAGCCTGTTGCCAACAAGGGGACAGGAACATAAGGGCTTGAAGAATCTCTAAGAACATCCCCACTTTTCCAGCTTCACAGAAAAAAACAGAATTCCAGACTAGTTAAGACTGCAGAGGGAATCACAGTTATCCTTGGCCATGGTAAACAGTCACTGCTCCTCTTCTTCAAGTAAAAGTGGCCCCAAGATCAGTCAAATCTCAGCACACAACTTCACCCTCTGCACCTCTTGAAAACTATTTGTGACACTATTACTTCTGTGATTTTCTCACCAAGTGCTTTTCTTTGTCACTGAAAACCACAAAAAAGTTTAATGCCTGCTCATTAATTCCTCAGATTTGGGTCATTATTAGACCATTATACAGAAAAACCTCCAATTCAATCACAGAACATGCTCATATAAAACACATTCATGAATTATTTCAGCTTACTTAAATAAATGAATCATGTTTCAGACTTGAAAGCATTCTCTTCCAACATCTTTATTAAAGGCAACTATAGAGAAATCTAAAGCCATACTCAAGTCTCTCCTGCTTTCCTGTTACCTAAAGATGTTACTATAATATTTTAATCCTCCTATCAAAAGAAGCAATCCACACTCAGAGCAAGAGAGTGGAAGAATAAACACTCTCAAGACTGAATAAAAGTATTTGAGTGACAAATTTCTATGCATTGGACAATCTACATCCACCTTAACCTCTACATTTAGTATATCAAAATCATATTTATGGACAAATAATGATATCTACTGGGGAGAGGGGGGCTGCAGAGGGACAAGATTGAGACAAAACTACAGGAAACTGGAATTTCAGTATTTTAGACAAATATGTTAGAAAATTAATTTTAAAAAATCTTCGTCTTCTTGCAGTTGAAAGCTGAAAAATCTTATTCTTCTTGCAGCCTTTCTAATAGTTTTCAATAACAACTGGAATCCCCAAAGGTTTTTTGTGGAAGATACCAGAACAGATGGAGAAGGAAGTGAAGGCCAATAATTAGAAGTGAAACAGAGTATCTTGCATTTTCCCTAAATAGCTGCATTACAATTCCCTGCCCATCACACCAGGAAGAGCCCTGTCCTTCCTGTGCTTGCAGGACATGTGACTCATGCATCTGTCCCTCTGTGTCCCCTCCCTCCCTCCCTCCGTGTCCCCCTGTGTCCCTCCTGTGGCTCAGGACCCCACACCTGCACGCTGAGCAGCAGAGCTCACAGCAGTTGTGCTTCACTATTTATTTCACACATTTCTTCTCGCCATTTCCATTCCCAATCCAAGCAACGCCACAAGCGCTGTACTGCTATCAAAGCAAGTTTGTTAGCACTGGCTCCTTGTCAAGTCTAAGCAATTAAATAAATTACAAAACATCCTTTACTATATTTAGAAGAAACATGCTGGCTGGAGTACAATTGCAATTTGTTATTATCTGTAGATACTATGGAAATATTTGCCATTAGTTTCTTAAAAGAGATAATTCACTAGACTTCTAAAGCAACCCAGGCTGTTTGTTTGACTGAAAAATAGAGTGCCATGTCAAGGCTTAACATGAACAAGCTCAGTAAGCTGGATTTTTTCTAATAAACCAGTAACAACTATTAATAAATGCAATGCTCTGGCCTACATTAAGATCAGCTGAAGTTTTGCAGTCTATCCCTATTTCTTTTTCTCAGAATCCTCTAGATGGGTAAAGCTTCTCCTCCTGGTTTCCCCAGACTGAGTGAGCAGCATTACCCCCTCCTCTGTTCTTATCTGCTTCTAGGAAACATTGCTTTGGACTTGTTTTCACTTTGAAGTTTTCCAAGTATAAAAGAAAAAACATCTGCATCTTTTTCAGCTCTCTGTTGTCCTGCCATCTGGACTAATGGAGATATTTATGAAATCCTGAGGATTCTTTTACTTGTTTTATTCAAACCAGCCCCCACCCTTACCATTTGTACTGTCCCAACCCAAATACAATGAAAGAAGGTGTTTGCTTTGCTGCTGCCACCCTTGAATGAAAACACATCAGGTAACAACTACTGAAGGCACACTCTTGTCCAGAGCATGGTGCAACTCCTGTAACAGTCTCCACCATTTTCCTCAGTGCATGTGCTTTGGTGCTGGGCACCAAGCCTGCAATTGTCCCAGGATCTCTTCCCTTCTGGTTCAGGAAACACAAGTTTTCTTACAAACTGAAGCTTCCCTGATAAAGAAGAGGAGCAAAAGAGTCCAATATACATTACCTTGAAAGTTTCATAATTTGGAGGAAAGCACTTCATTGCAGTTTTTTTAGAGTCCGTTATCCCTTAACTGTCACATAACAGTGACATTTTCTCAAAATCCAACTCTTACCCATAATTCTGGCACCACTGGTGCCACCATCTAACCCTCAATGAGCCTCAGCACTGGCTTTCTTCCAGGAGGTACCTAGCTGCTACCCACAAAAACCAAACGAGTCTGTCACCAGGAATGCTGCTGAGGGAATCCTTTGTTGTTTCTTGGACAAACAGATTTATGTTTGCAGCTGGTTTCTTGTTCCTTCAATCACCTTCAATATGCCAACCCACCAGCTCAGTAGTGCTGTGCACAAAGGTAAGAGGGGTCTAGACAGATAGATCCTCACAGATGCGTCTCATCCCTTAACCACCCACATTAGACAATTTCCAACGCTCTTGAATGTCATCACAGCTCAGAGAATTTCATGCCTCATTGCTTTTCCTGCTTAACACACAATCTCCTATACAAAATACAGTTACCCAAGTTGCTTCTTGTTTTCTTTTTAAAATTTTTCAATTGATATTGCCCTGCAAATATCCTTCAGATAAAAGATTGGTGCAAGAACTAATTAGGTTATTCAAACAAGTCTCTTGAAAATATTGGCAACGGAAACTCAGGTCTCCACCAAATGAAATCTATTTTCCTCCCAATTAAAATTCTCAGATTTCCAGAAATTTCAAAAGAAGTTCACTCCACCCCTTGGAAAGAGCACAAGAGTTCTGTAGGTCATTCACCAAAGGAAGGCAAGTACCACAGATTTACCAGTGCCTTACAATATCCAGAAGTTTCATATGTTTTTGCTGTGACCCCACAATCATGAATGATTTCAGCAAGCCAAAAGGTATAATAAAACACAGACCATGGAGTCCTGTAAAAGCTTCCCAGCATTAATCAGTGCCATGGTGCTTACTTAAGTCACTAAGGGTATAATCCACCACCTCTGTAGCATTTCAGCATATACATATACACATATAAACAAACAGCTTAAGGCTCAGAGGTAAATAATAATTTCATTTCAACAGGGTGCTTTTGTGACTTTGGGTGCTGTGAAATAGTGAGCAGCTATCAAGCCTGAACAAACCTGGGCTGTTGTAATTGTGTGTTTAGCTTTGAAGATCTGTGAGAACAGCACACCGTGTGCCTGAAATGTGCCCCCTGATTCTTGGGGCTGTCCTGTGCAGGAGCAGGAACTGGACTTTGAAGATCCGTGTGGGTCCCTTACTCAGAATAATCTGTGATTGTGTGAGTATTTGCAACTTGACCCTGGAAGAAGGGCAGCCTGCTATTCAACATGAAAATATAACCTAGAAGACTAATAAACTGAATTTCACTGGCTTTTCCCCTGCTATCCTTCTTAGAATTAAACTTAAAAGGGTTACTAGCTAGCTGTCTGCTACAGAGCTGCATTTAAAATAACTTCTGGGGGAAGAAAGAAACAAAAAAATGAAAAGAAATGGTGTCTGAATTTTTTGAAGAGTTCATAAAAGGGGACCTCAGAGCACAGGGTTACAGCCAGCATGGGGTCATGGCATTAAGAAGATCAAAGTCCACAAATCCTGTCTCTCTTGAATCAAGGTGCACTGCTTTACTTATTCTCAAAGTCAGCATTGATGAATAAGTAAGAACTTCAAAATTTATAAAACTAAAATATATGCTATCTACCCTCTATTTATAAAGGGAGAAGGAAGACAAAAGATTTCAAATGAACAGATCTGGTAGCCCAGACCACCACACTTGTGATGTTATTGAACATTAATTAAACACCAGTACCTGAATAAAAACCTTATTTTGCCTTGGGGTGCAGCAGTGCTCCAGCCTTGCCAAGGCTGGGACATAAAGACTTTTGATGCTGTTATGTTTTCAAAGAATGTATGACATGAACTTTGACAACTCCACCCTCAGATTATCTTCAGAAAAAGAGAAGGAAAAAAAAAACCCAAAAAAGAAAAGAAGCAGGTAACAGAATGTTTCTGTTAAATTAAATTGAGATTGGATCAAATAAGAATTTTTTTTACTCAAACATTTGAACTGACTGAACAGTGCTTCAACTGATATAAGCCTTTCAAAAAAAGGCTTCTTTTTTCTTCTAGTTTCCCAGAGACTAATTAATATCACTTTAATATGATTTATATCACAAACTAAATGTAATTAATCAAACACTATGCTGAAAATAAAGACAAGCTTAAAGCATTTTTTGAAAATGTGCTGTGCAGCCTGCATCAGCTCTCCATGATGACACCAGGAGCAGGCTGGGCAGCCTCACTGCTCCTCTTCTCCTAACACTCCCTTGAGCCAGCACAGGGAGTCAGACCAGCTGTAAACAGACACAAACCAACAAAAGAGAAACTTGCCTTCAAGCAGCCCAGAGAGCTGGTCGAGCTGAAGTCATGGCTGGGAAACAGAGAGTACCAGGTCGGTGGCAGCAGAAAAGAAAAATTTTGTTGAGCACTGATGTATCTTATTGTCATCCAGACTCATCTGAACTAGCCCTCATCTTCCCTGCAGTGTAACAGCCAAATTTCATGCCTGCCACTTTGTGTTTCTGGTTATTTCTCTCAGGATGGTGTCTGTTTGAGCTGCCAACACAACAGCGTTAACTCAAGTTCACCTTATGAACACAGCAGTCCAGCCCTGCATTCCCAGAATAGGGATTCCTGCTCATGTGCTGCATTGGTTATTACTCAGCTCCTGATTTCCTTTATATACTTTGGCATAATTCATTTTTCCTTTTCTTCAAAGGGAAGATTTAAAATTACTGTGACCCCATCAGCTCTCTCACTGCTCTGGAATCTCTTTTACAAGTACCACAGATCTGTATTTTCATCCATGCAAGTATCCTTGTGGTGTGTCTGTCAGAGCCAGTGCTTTGAAGATTCTGGTTCATTGATACACTCTGACACGTTCTTGCAGGCTTTTTTTGTTTATATTGGCAACTGTCACATGAACATAACTGATCTTTCTAACAAAAAGTAATTACAAACTGGCTCCATGCAACCCAAACTTTTGGTTTTATCTGACTCTCACAATAACAACCCAAATTTTAATTTGGTCTTCTGTAAGCATTGTAAGTGCACTTAGAGAAAGATTTCTTTATGTTTGATGCTTATTTATCTCATTTTATTTTCTAATATTTTTTCCTACAGATTCCTGTTGCTCTTTCTTCACCATTCTTAGCAATTCAAACCTGTTTCCCATCTCCTACCCCTACATATAGTTCTTTTGCTTGAGTCTGTAGGAATTAGCCAAATTATTCTTGCAACATTTCCTCACTTGCCTCTGCCATGAGACAGTTTGCAGCTGCATTCTTTTTAGGGTTTCTTTAGAAGAACTTTCAACCCCTTACAGTATGCTTGATAAAAGTAAATATCCTGATAAGGATACCTTACAGAAAAAAACTCAATCTTCTTTTCAGAACTACTTTTACTACTGGTTGTTTGGTGTGTTATCATGAACAACATTTTGCTGCATAATTAAAAACCAGGCAAAACGGCTATTCTGTCATTTTTTCTTCTACTAAAAAGCAGCTCCCCCTCAGTTCTAATAAATAATGTTTTTACCTATCTTAAAATAACTGCAAGATTTCACTCTAATTTTAAAAGCAATAATCAATACTTCATATTCAGTATCCTAAATGCTAGTTTAAAGATGAATCTAAGCATCAGAAAGATTCCAGCTTGCCTCCTGGAATAGGTAGTGTATTCCCCCCTTTCACTTCTAAATCCCTGGTTATGTACTGTGGTAAATAATTGAGCCTGTAATTCTGAGTAGTGAGGAAGAAGCAATGAGCCCTTCACCTTTTTTTTGTTTCTATTCTGATGCCTGATTTAAGAATGTGCTTAAATTCCCAATCACTGGGCTTTAAACTCACATTCAAACATTCTTATTAATTCTCCAGAGTACCACAGATCTCTAACCTCACTTCATACTTTGTGATTGGCAAGACTGAAGAGAGGATTTTCTAACTGAAAGGCAATGCACACTAAACAGAAAGCGTATGGTTTGAAATATGACTTTGTATGTGTAAAATATTCAAAACTTAACAATGAGAGTTGAAACTATATATTATTCAAAGAAAGAGTGTTTTGGTTTTGTGAAGTGGAAAGAAAAGGCAAAAAGCACAAAGGAGCAAAAATACTGCTATTGCAAAGGCGTGGCTTCCACCCCCAGTGATGCTTCTAGTAGCTATAATACCACTCCCAGCAAAAGGGAAAGCAAAAACACTGAAATGCTACCCAGATTCTTGGAGAAATAATTATTCATGTAAGATTTTGAAGTCACAGTTGACGGCATTTGATGAGTATATCAAATATATATATATGATATATATATATAAATCTTATATATATATAAAAATCTTGTATATAAGATTTCTTTGTGTCATCATATATATATTTGATATATATAATCTATCAAATATATATATGATGACACAAAGAAATCTTTTAAATACTTTATAATACAACTTTGTTTTTCCCTTTTAATTGCCCATATTTACAAAACCAAGAGAAGCAAGCTGGCTTGTATAAACTTGCGATCTGGAGCTATGATGTGTGACGTAAAAACTCTGGCAAATAATTCAAACATGGATCTATTACTCTGGTGTAAATCTGTCATCATTCCTTTTAAGTCCAGAGAATCACCAGGATTAGCAGCAATTCGAGTGTGAAATTTGGCAGAATGACTTCAGCTGGAGGAGCTCTGTGCAGAAGTAGCAGCTGCCAGGTCACTAGAGTGAACCTTCCCCAGTGCAAAGCAACAGCAAGACAAGGTACCAAAGTATTTGTTACCAGTTTCATGTCCTCAGTTTGATCTGCATCCACAGAAACTGCTACATGCTCTTTACTGACTAATAGTTCTCAAAGTGCTGCACAGAGGAGCCCACCGAGGACATGAAACATGCCAACACTGCATGAGGTGCTTGTAAGAGGTGAACAACTGATGTTCCAGGGCAGCACCTGTAGGAGGAACCCAGCAAGGGAGATGTGCAGAGTGACTTGAAGTGCAGGCAGGGCATCACAGCCCACCCTCCCCTCTCTCCATTACCACTTCTATTGGACTCTCCCTCCATCTCCATGCAGATGCCTGAATCATATCATCTCACATAAATAACTGCTGCAGTAGCATGCTAAATCTGCAAGGGAAGGCTCAAACACTGGCCCCTTAGTTAAGGTCAAGGATGGTATGTTTCTGTGGATGCACCAGACATAGTTTCACAGTTCATCATGCATTCCAGAATGGGTTTTAAATATGCCACGCATCTCCCCAGCAGATACAGCCTTCACAAGAGTGAAACCATACCCCAGAATACACTCAGTGCCATGTAACCCAAGGATTCCAACCAAACTCCCTAATTCAGGAGCTGGAGTTCCTTAAGCAGGGGATCAAGTAGGCAGCTCTGAACTTGCATTCTGCAGTTGCAGCTCAATCACCTGACGAAGGATCCTGTATTTTTTTACACAGCCACCTCCAGGAGAAGCAGAAGTGATCTCCCTCCACCTCCACTGGTGGTACATACTCCCTTGTAATTTCTGTGTCCTTTTTCCAGAATTTTCAAAACAGATCTGTGGAACTACTCAATTTGAGTCTGGGAGAAATTTCTCCATTACTACAGAATATACTGTCAGCAGAAGGAAGATCAAATAACTGAATTTCAGATTAACTTGCTTTTATGCATTTTGACCAGGAAAATGCATGAGCTTAGTTGGTTTCAAAGAAAAGATTCTTAGGCATTTGAAAAAGTATAGTCAGATTGGAGGAAATAGAAGAATAAATCCATTTGCCAATAAGAAAGGGCTTAGATTTATGACAAAAAGGTAAATTATTCTAAATCTACCTCAAAGATCCAATATGTATCAAGTTTTGGTGGTTTGGGGTTTTGTTTTCTTTGGTTTTTTGTGGGTTTTTTTTGTTTTGTTTTTTTTTTTTTTTGTTTTGTTTTTGTTTTTTTTGTTTTTTTTTAATTTTAGGTCCATTTCACCATCTTTGCAAAGACAGTTTTTAATCTTAGAGTTTTCTGCCAACATAGAGTTTCAGGCTTTTTTGACACCTTTTCGGACATGAAATTCAAACATCTTCTATTAAACAATTTTCAAAGTTGCACAAAAAAACCCCATACAAAGTGAAATTTAATCCTCAGGTTTTCTGTTATAAAAGAGCAGAAATCTATGTCCCATATCTTAAGTGCTTTATGGAGCACACTTGAATTATGGAATACACACGAATTGATTACTGTGACTAATGCCTCAATTGGAATTTTAAAAAAGAAAGAAAAGAAAGGAAAAAAAGAGATCAGTTTATCCTTAGACAACACCGAAGCCAGAATACAAAACAGCCATAAACATTTTCTTTTTTTTCCCCTCCAAATCATTGTTTGCAACAAAGGATTTCAGAAGAGCAATCATTTAACATGAAAAAAGAAGAATAAATATGCCTCCAACACAAACTGAGAAACAGTCATCCTGTGACATGAGTTCTCACCGGCAGCAAATTATTTAATTCTTGTGAATTAAATAATCACAAGATTATTTGATCCATTGTGAAAGATAGGAAAAATTAACTTAAAATGGGATAAGGAGAAATCATAAGAACAACTGGATTCCAGTGTGGCAAGCATCAGAAAACTGCAGCTGACTTTGAGATTTCAAACTTTAGTGCCTATAAGAACAGAGGTTTTAATATGATAAGCATTGCCCAGTATTTCTATTACTGTACACACATGTTCAAATATAACAGCAGAGAAAATCTGTAAATCAATCCAAAACCACCCAGCCATCATATGTTGGACTTGGTATGGATTGATAAATCGCTCCATCGGGCAGTGGTGCAGAGTTAAAAAAGACTTAGACAAAAAACTACAGAAAATAAAAATATCTGGACATTTTGTCTGAAAAATTTTTAGTGCCCTTGGTCATGCAGTGAAAAATATAAGAAAAAAGGTATAAATAGTAAAAATGCTTGATGTACTTCCAAATAATATTTGAGTTGAAAGAGAAAGGGATTGACCTGCCAGAGTAGCAATTAAGGTGAAGGAGGAAAAAGCCTAATAAAAGCCTAATAACCTGGTCACAGCATGAAGGACAAAGCTCAAACTATTCACGTGTCCTTCAGATGAAGGAAGGACTCGTAAATCCATCTCTGATAAAGCTTATTGTGATGAGCAGCAGGTACCTTTTAACTGGGAGAGGATTTACAAATTGAAAAGAGTGAGGTAAAGCAAGCTTTGGGAAGTCTAGAAAACACAAAAAGTTAAAAATGGACACCCTTGGAAAAATACATGACAGATATAGAGGCTAGAGGGGGTACAGGTATTTAAAAGACTTCTGAGGTGAAGAATTCGGAAAGGTTTTGGAGAATAGAGAGAACTGAAATAAAGAGATGTGAGAAAAACAGGTCTGAACATCATGGAAAGCTTCTTGACACCAAGATTATTCTGAGAGATATTTAATGCTCACGGTGGCAGCCTTTTTTAGCTGAACCAAAGTGCGGAAATAATCTCCTAAGAGATTTTGAGATTCTCAACAGCACATGCATTTGTATCAAGACTGAATAAAACAGTGCTGTACGTACAAGAGAAGCAATTCTGCTCTGGCAAGGAGAGGATTAGATGACCAGCAACGAGTACCATGATTGCACTTGTTAAAAACAATTTGCAATAAGGTATTCATAGTCATTCATTTTATGAAGTATAAGCATGGCCTTGCTTCATTTAAAGAATGCCATATCTTTCATGCTTTATCATGAGCTTTGATCAAGAGATCAATAAAACAACATTTCACAGAAGCAAATAAAACCACAAGCATATGTAACTAGCTAACACCAATGAAACCCCAATGCAATGCATTTTATTGAGTCCATTTTACAGCAAAAGAGTGAGTCCTTCCTCCACAGAGTTGTCAAAAGATTAACATTATAATATAGAAAAAGATAGAAATAGCTCTATATTTCTCTGTATCTCTATACAAAGTAAAATGATCTAGCTTAAAAAACAAGAACATTTATTTCTGTTTTAAATTTGCATTTTTATTTTCTGATGGTACTTGCAGTCTTTTCCACTTGAAGTGCAGAAGACAATATAAACACTAACAGTGTTTATTTTAATTCTGGAATTATGTACCTATTCCTGTGGAGAAGTAAAGCAGAAAAACTTTTAACAGTTCTGTTAACAAGTTTGGTTGTTGACAATTGAACAATTTAGTAGTTCTCAACACAGGAGTAGTTGCAAATTCTGGGAAAAGAAGGTTGCTAAGATTCCCTCTCACTCTGCAAGTGGAATTTTCCACTTCATATAAATACTATTTTTGTCAAAGAAATTTGTACAGTCATGCTACCACTGCACATGAAATGGAAAGTTCCACAGCTGTAATGGAACTGGGAGCTTTTGTTCATGGAACACTTTTATTTTCATATTAAGGACAAGCATGCGTCATAGTCAAAAGCAGCATTGCTTATCTTCCCAGTAAATGCAAGATTTACAAATTTTATTCCTAAGCACCAGTTGTATCTCATTTTAAATGCTGATTTTTCCTAATGCATTCCTAGCAAAGTTCATGAAACACCCTGAGCACAGCTGCTAGTTGCCATGTCCCTTACATCTATTGTAACAATCAGCTTGCAAGCAAAGCACTGGGAGCTGAATCAGCAAAAAGCAGAAGGAGCTTCCATTTAGGGACATTGGGATCTGTGCAAGTGGCAACAAAGGAAGGTACCTAGCCATATTTACTCTTTCTAGAATGATACCAAGTTTCAGCCATTACTCCTACGTGTATCAAAGCATTTTGATCAAAATCTGATCATTGAACCACAGAATCTCAAGTCCTCCAATCCATCTACATGAAACAAGAATTCTACGTTAAATCTACAATGTCAGTCAAACAACACATTATTTGAAAATCACTTTACCATAAATAGCACTGAAAACAGTGGGAACAAAAGAACAGGTAAGTGTTAATATTAAGCTGGCAAAGAAGAGGAAAAAAAAAAGACTGGCTCCATGGAATTTTGTGTATTCTCCATACTCATGTGTATCTCAAAAAATAATAATATCTTTTAACAGATCTATTGACAAGAAGCTCCAAAAATCCCTAATACATGTCACAGTTAAAGGAATGGTGGGAAAGGATATGTGATATTTAAAGAATAGATCGAAAATAATGGCAAGTGTCAAGATCTTGCTCATAATCTGGAACTTAATTACTTTAAAAAAAGAGGAAAATAATTAGAAAGATGATAGCGGTTAATGGTGCAGAATAATTGATGGAATTATAACAACTGCTTAGGCATTTCAAGTATCATCCTTCAATAGCAAGAAAGCACTCTTCTGTCTAATAAAGGTAAAAACAATATAGACATATCAGCCACTTAGTCCTAAAGGTCTGGAATGTCACTGCTCCATGCTTTGCTTATGCTATGACAATGCTGTAAGAGCTCAGCTTAAGTTTTGTCACACAACACATTGACATTTGAAAGGGTGAAAGGTTGATGATGTAGGTTAGAATTTCAGTTTCATTAAGAGTGTTAAGAAAGTCTAAATAACTGGGGACTTCATAAACTCTATTATTTGATTTGAATTAAATGCTTGCTTTGGGTTTGAGACCCAAAAGACTGCTCAGAAAGTTTCATATCCGAGACAAATGAAAACAAATAAGGAAATCAAACTTCAAGCAAGACTTGGATGTGTTTCTTAGTACAAGTAGGCTAAATGATTAGAATACAACAAATTGAATAAAATACAGTAAGGTTATCCTCATTTTAGATGGGCACAAACAGGTGTAACCAGAGCCATAGGTAACCAAGAACCACGTGAGTATCTGTCCAGTTTTCTGAAGTCTAAGAGAGACATCCGGGGGTATCCTGTGCTGTTGCCAGAGAATGAAGCTGTTCTGTTTGCCTACATGAAAACAGGGTTTGTTTGATGCTGCCAAGGAAGCTCTGGAGAGCAGCTGGTTGCACTTTCCATTCTCCATCTTTCTCATGGAGGAGAAAAGCATTCTTTGATAATACATAACAGTTCAAACAGCGGGGAATCCCACATTCAGTAAATGCAGTGAGGGTCACAAAATACAGAGCACTTACACAATACTTCAACTGGAGAAAGTGGCACTCAAAATCAGCTAATTCAAGATTGCAAAGGTGCACACTGCACAGACAACATGCATACATACATATTAAGAGGCAGAATTCCCACAGTATATCCAGCACCAGCAGTTCACATAGATTTGTCAAATATCAGACAAAAGTTACTCAAAATGATAGTTTTATTTTCATTAACTTAACACATCTGTCACTACTTTTTCTTAAGAATGGATTTCCTCATTTAGCATGCCTCTTCATAAAAACTACTATAATTCCTATTCTCCCTGCTTTAACATCAATCATCCTTTTAAAAATTCTTTTCTCTCATAGTTGGTCTCCAGCACTAGTCTCAACAGTGTTCAGTCTGACTTTCTCATGGCTTTTTCACCCTGGTTTTTTTTCACTTTTACTAGTCAGTAAAAATTCCAAATCCAACACTCTAAGATAAAAAAACTGATGATAATCCCACCCAATCCCTTTTTATTTTGTTATTTTTAAGAAAAGCATTGCCTTTTTTAGCATACTTCCTTTTTCAGATCAACACTGAAGTTAGATGAGAACTTCAACTTTTACTGCCTTTAGGACCTGGCTCTACTTTTGTAAAGCAGCTCTTGTTCTCTGTCCCATCAAGAAACTGAGAAGAAAGCTTGAGCTGCTCTCCAGGTGGCATATATTGTACATACAAGGAGCTCTTCCCTTTCCATGCAATTCATTCCATCAGGGAAGAAAAACCACAGTTTTGAATTTTAAAGCAGGATCTCATGTATAATTTATAAAAAGGCCAATTGCATCAACCTTACTTTTTCTGGTCTATTTTCTGCTTCAAAGTGTCCCATGCTGCTATACTTCAGCCATAGGTGCAGTATCAATTACTGGCTGTAAGTGACCTTGCACTGGCATCCATTTTGTTGCTATCAACAATCCCTTGAACATTACAGATTTTTGGCTGGCAACATCACCTACTGCTTTGTTGTTACTGCTTAAAGTTGCCATAGAGACAAAAGAACAGCTGAATAGCAATCTTAACTCTCAAGAAATGGTTACTCTTTGGTAATAGGATGCTACTTGTCAGTACGGAGTCTCAGGTTCTAATGGAATTTATTTGCAAGAGTGAGTTTGGAGTCAGAGCCTTGCTCAAAGAAAAAATAGAAAACAAGGCAAAGACAAAAGAGCCTTGTGTTTCCTCCTGCTCACTGTAGTTCTGCTGCTACTGAAGAGGCAAAGGAGACTGTCTCCCTGCTGTGGCACAAGACAAACACAGCAGATGCTGACTCCAGCCCCATACCCTGAAGGATAAAACAGTCACTGCACAAAGACCCTTACCTTATTCTCTCTTCTTACATATATATTTTCTCTTCTTATGTCTCAAAATGGTAGGCAATAAAGAAGCTCCATGATTCATCTTCCTCATCAAGTAAAGTGGTTCACCACCTCATGCAAAGTGCTTCTTCATCCACAGATACACAACACAATATAGGAAAAAAATTAAGGATTCCCTCCTTGAATTTTTTCCTCTAGCCACACAGATCTGCTTTCTCTCCAGTACAACCCTTCCTGCGCAGAGTATGTGCAGAAGCTCAGACTAACAGCTGAATCCCTCTGCTCACTGCTCCATTAACTCATATTACAGTATAACTTGCAACTGATGGGAATTGAGCGCACTCAGCCCTGGGACACTTGGCATCTTTCAGATTCCAGTCCTAGGTTTTGAAATCCTTCCATGTCCCCACAGCTCCTGAGTGGACAGAATGCATGGGATCAGAGTAAGCATTACCTTTTCTATCTTAAATCCTGTTGTTCAGAAGTCAGAGAATTTCTAAAGATAATTATAAATACCAGATTATCCCTGGTTTTGTACAAACAAAACACAATAAATCAGAACCTTGTCCTGCAAAGTCATCCCACAGACAGAGCAAGCAGCTGTCAGGAACAGCTGAAAGAATATTTTCCTCTTCAAGAGCCTTCACCTCACCCTCAACTTGACACTGTAGCCCTGCTCCCAACATCTTAGTGATGGCATGAACACAAAACCAATTCCATGGGGTTGCTGCCTGATGCTCCCCCTGCAGCAGGAGCAGTTTTAGCCCCTCCATTTCCTGCCCCATGAGCAGACTCTGACTTATCTGTTCCTGTGCACAATAATAGTCAGGAGGAATATTCTAGCAAGACAAGTAGTAGGGGATAACGCAGAAGACAAGGAGGAAAACTGAGATACAAGTGATTCTTCCTCCTCATCAGGCCTCCCCTCTGAAGGATTCCTGCACACCCTTTCCCAGTCACTGAATTGTGTCACCCCCTGCCTCTGCTCCCCACAGCCCTGACATCCCACTTGAGGCTCCTTTCACCTCTACCCTGGCCTCTTGTGAACCCTCAGCTTTCAACAGCCTGGCCTCTGTGCCAAAATACATTTTGTTGACACTTCAGAAAGAACACTTCACACTGACAATCACGAGCTTTTGCTCACAGTGGACAAAATCTGCTTTTACTAAAAAGCCTTGAATTGACTTTGGAGCTCACACAGGAGCAAAAATATTAAATGTTAATATATGAAAGGGCAGGCAGGCTACAACAGTGGAGGTCTGTTCCTCCAGCTTGGGAGTTTCCAGCTGAGTGAGAACATTCTAATGGTAAACTGAAATTAAGCTCACAGATTGATTCTAGTTTTAAAAATTCTGATCTACAGAAAAGGTGCTTAATGTGGAAAAAAATCCTTTAAAATTACTACTTTTTGGTTTTTTTGAGCAAGTAATTTTCTATCGGTTGAGGGAGAAGAAGATACAATGCAGCATCTCAGACATCACTCATCTAGGGGCTGAGGGACAAGATGTAAACAATCACAACAAACAGAAGGAGTAGGAATATAAAAGCAACTTCATCAAAAAGAGGGCAAGACCATATTTTAACTGAGCTCCTTGCCCACTCAGGAGTTACCTCAATCCAACCTCAGCTTTGCCTAGCAGGTCCTGCTCTAGGCTTGCTCAGTCACACAGATTGCACATCTTAGGCAAATCACGTGGGCAGATGCCCAGTAAGAGAAGAGCTCCTTTCAAAAACACAAAGTGCTCTCCTCTGATGGAGGAGAGAGGCAGCAGCCCCCATGACAGGGATGCTGAGAGCATCCCTCAGGGTGCCCTCACAGGGCACCCGCTGAGAGCATCCCTCAGGGGCAGCAGGAGGCTGGCCGGGCACCACCCCACCCACACATCAGCAGCTGCTGGATTCTGAGCCTGAGCCACCTCCCAGCCCCAGCTACAGACAGGGAAATGCAGTCTGGCACATCACTGCAGGCCCATTGCCAAGTCCAGTTCGACACCTCTCTGAAAAGGGCAGCTAAAGGGAAAACACAGATATTAATAATAATAATCACAGAATTAACCAGGTTGGAAAAGACCTTCAACATCATTAAGTCCAAGCTATGACCAAACACCACCTTGTCAACTAAACCATGGCATGAAGTGCCACAGGCTATCATTTCATAAACACCTCCCATGATGATGAAAATAATAATAAACCACAATGACATTTCTGATCCTCGTGCCCCCACAGTCAAGGCTGAATGGAAGGGAAAGAAGTCTGCACACCATAAAATGAGGTAAAACTCAGAGAAAAGGAAACGAGTGGAAGCCTCAGACACTGTCCCAATGGCATTTTTATCAAACATGCTTGGAGTTGCTCTCACCTTGGGAGCAAAAAAATCTTTCATGAAACACAATTTAAAGAAATGCGCAATGGGACAGAAAAAGTTTCAGTTTACAGCGATATATTAAAAGACTATTTTATAGGGGGAAGACTTTTGGAAAAGAATTTTCAATGAAAAAATTTCCAGATAGAACTCTAAAAGAAACCAAGCAAGACACTGATAACACCAAAGGCAAGTTGTATCTGAAGATTAACATACATTCATAACATATGATGCATAATGAAATGGTGTATGTTTAAAACTTAATAGCTGTTCAGACAAAATTGTTGTGAGGTACACTGCACTAACATCTATGTGAAGCACAGCTTAATTTATTTAAGGAAACCTGAGAAAAAGCAGATATATGACCTCTTCAGACAAAGTATGAATCTTTCCTTCACATGACTGAAATTATTATAAACTCTTGACTTGCAGTGCTAGCAGTTTGCCGAGTATTTCAGCTCCTATATTTCTATTTTTAAATACCATAAATAAAGAACAGTATCTGGATAAGCCAGGGGTGAAGGAGTAGTGCTCTCAGACTACATAAGAGCAGGGGGAGAACTGCATTTAAGACTAACAGTAAACAGAGGTCAAATACATAAAGTTTTTAAAGCTTATCAAATCACAAAATCAAAGAATGATGCAGAAATTGGTAAACACACCCACAGATTATCCAGCAACTACTAGCAATAACCACTACAAGCAGAAATTTAACCACTGTCTTGCTGTATCAGCTAAGAAGTTCCCTGCTGCACTAGTCTGTGAAAAGGTGGCTTCCTTGGTGGGAAGGCACGGGTGTGGGGAGCCTTTCCCCCAGCAAGCCTGGCCGAGAGAAGCTGCAGTGCTGCCCTGGGCAGAGCTGCCACAGCCGCCGTGCGGTGCCCTTGCAATAGCTCAAACTAAAAAACCTTGCTGCCCTTCCACCATGTCCAGCTTTAATCTTTTTTGATCCTTTTGGTGAGAACAAACATTCCAGATGCAATTTAATTGGAGCTTGCGTATTTTCTCAGAGGTCAGTGGCAGATACATCATTATTTATGTTCATATTTCCTTAGGGAATTAATCGTTAGGGTGTCATGGTTTTAAAATTCTGATGAAAGGCCTTCAAATTCCCCCTGGATTTGTATTCATAATTGACAGTATTACATAACTTTTAAGTACTGAATGACTCACAATTGGATACAAAATACTGACTTTGTAGAAACTTTGTTATGCTTCCTAATATTTCTTACACTTTCTTTGCTCTGAGGGTCTAGGACTTCAATCCCTGATGTTTGGATTTACAAGAAGCAATTCCTCTTTTCCAAGTAGAAGCATTTCCTTTGTTTAATTTTAAAAAGCAAAGACAGTGGAGAGATCCCAATTTTTGTTGCAATTGCATAACTACATCTCAAAGTACTTCTCAGGCAGCTGTAACAGAAGGATTTCCCAAATCTTACAACTCCAGCTAGGAGCAAATAAATCCAGAGGTTTGCAGACTCAGAATGTTAAATGTATCTGCATGAATCTTTCCTATTTAGACTAAGTATTAGAAAGTTTGAATGTGTGTTCTGTGGTTAGTTTTTCTGTAATCGACTCACCTTCCCAGTTCACAAAGGCTGCTCATTCCTGTTGACTCAAAATGCTCCTCAGATCCTGGTAACGTATCTTTGGAACATTAAGACTATCACTAGCTCTTAAGTATCACACCACAGCATAGTAAGTCTTTACATTTAATTTGATTAGAATCCTGTAGAAAAAAAAGTCATTTACTTGGTTTTGTTTGCTTGTTTGTTCCATTATTATTAAGCTGTAATAGGATCCCATCCCGTTCATTATTTGATACTATTTCTTAATGGCCAAACTTGAACAGGGACTCAGAAAGTAAAATGATAGTGCTCCTAATATCCCACGGGCAGACTGCTAAAACAGTAAAGTGACACCATTTACAGCTGCTGGAACTAAGCATTTGGTTTAAAGGCCTCTCATGTAATGAAACCTGTTTCAAAGCACCACATAGGCACAGAGAATGTCACTAAAAGCAGTTCCAAGGCTGCTGCATGCAAAGGAACAGCAACACCCAAATGGCAGAATTCTCAGTGTCACCTTTATGGCCCTGGTGACCAGCCACTAGCTTCACACTGTGGGGAAAGCACTGTTCAAAAAGTATCTGTGAGTTAACCTGAAATAAACAATTTTTAACTAAATATTTTAATGAGGTTTTTAAGACTGTTCAGTTCAACCAGACAACACCATTCCTACCTCTAATACCATTATTAATTTAAAAGGAAATTACTATCTGAACCCCTTGCTGGTCTACAAATGTTTAAGGCATAAATACTGTAAGCAAAGACTGTCCCTTAGTTTGAGACACTGTGGTTATAATTAGGAATGACGAGATGGAAGAAATGAATGGTATTTCAAAAGCTTAATATTGAGAAAACCAATATCTATAGCAATCTATTCAATAAAGCAAATGGAAAGTGACCCATGGGAAAGGCAGGAAAATCAAATAGCTTAGGACTTTTAAAGGAAGATCAGAGAGCAATGAAATTACTCAGTGCAGCCTATTTTCATGTGTTTCAATATCAGTTTCACTTGTATTTCAATTGTATTTTTAATATTAAAACTTATAAAATGTATTTTAAATGTGATAATTACCATAATTTTAAAATTTAAAGAACACAGAACCACAGAGTAATTATGTAGTCTCTAACACTGCTCATCTTGAATTACATCCCTTACTATTGAGTATGCTCAGTGAAAAACTGATTAATTTTGTTCTACAGCTAGAATTCTACTTAATCAGAAATGTACATCACTCCCCATGGACACTTTTGCACTCAAGATGAAAAACTAAAATGAAAATACACTCCCTCCCTTTTATGAATTTACTTATCTTCCATTTAAACTGGACAAAGACCAGTTTGGATTGCTGATCCTATTTTTATTCTCACACATGCTCTTGTCCATTAGATTTATTCCACTAACCTTAGAGAAATCATATGAGTAGAGAATAAACATTGAGCAAGCCAGCCATGGCTTTTTGAGCAGAAGCACAAGCCCTGGTAGAATGTGACCAGCAGCACATGAAGCAATTGATGGGCAGTGGAGATGGCGATCAGCTTTTTGTTTTAAAGCATCTCAGAAATACAACATACCCCTTCCGAGGCCAGCTCCTCATCCCACTGCAGCAGGCAGCAAAGCTTCCAACAAAACTAGCATTACAAGATAAAAGTTTCAGGGTAAAGGACAACAGTCACAGGGAACCTTCTAAAACCTGATCATTCAGCTTTATAGCTCAGCAGATGCCATAAGCTATAAAAAGAATGGGAAAGAGAGATGGACACCCTACTCCCTCACCTCCTGGTATTCCCTACATCTTTTACTGGCTGAACAGCTCCTCTTTCATTGCCATCAAAATCACATAAGCATATAAATACTCTTTCAGTTAAACCATAGGACTGAGTCCATCCTTATTTCTCAATCTTTTCAGAAGCTTTAAACCTTTGAATTACTCTCTTTTCACGTGCTTTCTTGTTCTGCTGTGCTGTTACCTGTCATTTTACAAAGTTGGTGCTAAGTCTTCAAAGACCATTCCAGAACTACTTTTCAGACCTGTTATTGAAATTTCTACTTCTTTCAGCCTTGCCACCACAACATGGTGACAGACTTTAATATGTGGTATCTCAAGTCACTGAAAAGCAGTTGGTAATATCAAAAAACTGGTTCATTTTTGCACTGGAAATAAAACCCATGAATCAACTTAATAGCAGGCCTGGAAGTATTGCCAAACTCCATTAAGAATTAGCTACCTTTTCAGAATTCTTCTAATTTGGTATGTACCCTGAAGTAAACCTAAAACCTCCTGAAGGGAAAACAAATAAACACAACCAAGAACCCACCACCACAACAACAACCACCTAAAAAGCCAAGGAATGTAGACAAAAGTATATATTTCCTCATTCCTTTTACAAAGTTATCACTGGATATTGCTGGATAAATATATAGAACTTTTTAGAGGAGCAGCTGATATGTGCCTCACTTATATGACAGCCACTTGCTGTAACTACTGCATTCTGCCCTTTTGTTTCATCAAGGCCTCCACTACATGGCAGCAAGAACTACTTATCCAATAACCCTGTAGGGCTGTATTCCTAAGTAATTTTAAGCAACATAAAAGTAATTTAATGTCTCCAGAGTCTGCAATACTTCTAATCCTATTTTTAAATGTATATATTACATATACAAGGATGTAGTCTAACTCAGTTTATTTACAGCAATGAACAAAGACTACTTTAAATTGAACACAACTGTAGGACTATATGACAATTTTAGCATTTTGGGGGGCGGTGTTTTCTGGGGGGTTTTAATACTATCAGTTTAATACTGTCAATCATTCAAAACAGGGTATTCTACAGGCTTAGAACACCATTCCAAGCTGTTAAGCAGTGTGGTGAAAGGCATGAATGTTTAATGTGGTGAAAGGTATGAATGAGCACTTCATTGAACAAGAAATACAGGTAACTAGGAGCAAGGTATAGGAGGACAATCTTGGGCATTCTTTTGCATTGGACAGATGACTTAACATTTAATAGTGCATGTATTGCTGTACAGTGACAAAGGGGAAGAGTTCCAAAAGAAATTTTCTTTCCTCCATTCTCAAATTTCTGTCTTTCTTCAGGCTCCCCATAAGAATCTACAAAGGACAACCTGATTCTGTACTTATCAACTTCATTTTAGCACAGCCTCACCAAGGGCATGCATTTTAGTTACTGCGTAAATACTTGCTAGAAGCAGAGGAAAATAAAAATCATTCAGAAGTAGTAGCTTAGCTACTACATGAAACTTTCTCTTTTTATACAATTACCGCACAAGCACAGCCATACAAGGAAGGTGCTAAAAAAGAAAGCAATGCAAATAAAGCTCTGCATGGACATGAAGTTCCAGCATGGCCCGCAGGTGGGTTTTGAAAATGACATACAGGAAGTACTCTGTGTTAATCATGGTGAGATGCTTCATCCCTTGTGGATAACTGCACTTATCACTATCATACCGGTCACTACCTCTTCAAGTGAAGGAATCTGCTTTAACAGGGAACATTGGACATGGGTTTGGATTTATGCCTCAAGGGTGTATTTAAAAGTTCTTTGGGGTACACTACACTTGGAAACATGGAAGACTGAGGTACATTTCTCTTTGGTAATAACTGTTAATGAAATGACCCAATAAAACAGATTACAACCACAGACTACAAAATGAAATTTAGTTTCATAGTATAGGCTAAACCTCACTATCTGGTTTGTATTACTGCAACAGGCAACGCATGACTAGGAAGTTTGCCACATTACTTTTTATTGCAAGACCACATTTCTCAGTAACTTACGTAAATCTATTAGCTGAAGTTTTCCTTGCCTAGTTTCAATTTGTTATTGCTTTAAACTTCAAGTTATTTCTGAGAACAGTTATTATGAGTAACTTGAGTGCATATAAGCTTGAACAAATTAAAACTGATAAGATATTAGCTGATTAAGATCATCTGAAGCTGTCCACTGCAATGAATTCTTAAAATTTTGAGGGAATTTCTCATATATTCAATGACTTTGGTACATGAAAGAATTTCCTAAGCCTTTCCACCTAATCATTGGTTTACTGATGTACCTTCTGAAGTGTTGAAAATCATCTTTCCCTACCCTCACCTCTGCCTCAGAGAGATTTCAGCAACCTCCCAGAAACTCTGAGCAGCCTCTGAAAGGAGCATGTGACTTCTAAAGCTGACGCCATAGCCAGCACCTTCACATACCTGGTCGCTACAACCACTGCAGCACAGGAAAACACCGCCAGGGTAAGAGAGCAAAATGTCCATTCTCAAACCCAAAAAATTCACCTCAGCCCCAATATCCCAGTTTCCTCCTTTCATTCCAATTGACAGATTTTTTCCAGGAGATTGAGGACAGACAGGTTTTTCTCTAAACCATTGTCTGCAGGTAGCACATGTGACTAGCAATTGTTCCCACCCACTGAACTTGGGGAAAAACAATACTTTTCTGAGTTCTCACAGGAAGGATAATGAAAACAAAAGTCATGTTTAGCTTCCTCTCACAGGTTCCTGGATTCAGCAACTTTTTGCTTGAACTGAAAATCGCCAACTTTTATTGTGAGTTAATAACATTAGGCTTGTAGATCACAGAATAACAATAAATAAAATTGTTATAAAATAAAAGTATACTGTCCCCTGTCCTTTCTTGTCCCCTTCTGGTTTGCACTGAAGTCAGTGCATTCTTGCACTTTTACCTTCCCTCCCACAGTGAGGACAAAAACCTCCCTAAAGGCACACAGTACAAACAAATAAACATGATAGCAAAGAATTAGAGCAATATATAAGTTAATCATACATAGAAAAACTCTTTTTTTTTTTTTTTTTGGCACAGCAAGCTGTATCAGGATCAGATTTTTCTTTAACTAATCTTCATTAGAGTCTCTCTAAAACACTACTGAAGGACCTGATCAGAATACCAGAAATTAAGGCAGAAGAAAACTGTTCCAAATATAACATACTGAAAAACAACCACTTGTTTTAATTGCACAACTCCAAACCATGGCCAACAAGGTTCTGCAGAATTCAAGCCAAACCCATCCCCAAGCAAACAGGTCTAGCTAAAAGCGAGTTGTTGTTCAGAGGGATCCTACCTTCTCTTACCAGTTAAACCAACATTTGTGGGAGAGAGTGCTGCTTGTCTCCATGTTCTTTACTCTATTGATTGTTGTGTAAATATTAGGCTTCCTGCTTGTGGAGAAACTACTGCAAAGTTTCTTTCATTTCTGTTTGCACATTTCAAACCTGTGCATGTTTTAGAACAAGGAAGTTTATGTAATGTTCCTGAGAAAGTGCAGTACATCATGGCTCATTTTAATTCAGGTATGAATACATGACACAGATGAATTCACAAAACACTCCTTTCATCTGAAATTTAAGTAGTAACCCTTTTTCTCCTGAAGGTTTAAGCAGCTTTACGGGATGAAATGATTCGATTTTTCTGTTTCTTTACAGCAGTGCTGGATTGAAACAGCTTTGGATGAATCTTTCCTGAATTTATTCAAATATGAATACACTATCAACCATAAGAATATTTGAATAAGACATCCAAAAGATGTCAATGTTCTCTACAACCATAGAATATAATTTTAAACTTTGCTCAAAGCATTTCAGTATTACAGCACATGAAAACATCTCCCCAAAGGCCAAATTTTCAAGTACTGAACAAACCCAAATATTCTTCCACAAAATCAAGCAATCTGTATATGCATCTGGGATATTCATCTATCTAAACACAAACCTTTGACACAAATTTTATTTGCACGCTCTTCACAACCACTGCTGCATTACTGAAATTCTGGTTTACCTATACATGTGGCTTCATCTTTCCTTTTTAAATTACTGTCTTTAGAAGATATCATTGGGAAAATGAGAGCAGACTGCTTCTGTATGTATGGATTATCCTTCTTTAGTCCCACAAGACACCTCCCACACATTCAGAGTCCTGTTCAAACTCTCCCTTTCCATGACCCTTCCTGACCCCCACTGCTGTCTTGTGTCCCTGTGACTCAGTTCTGGTCCCTGCTTCCCCTCAACAGCAGGGTCAAATAGTCACTGGTTCCAGTATGGGTCAGACATTTGCCCCCAGTTGCCAGCACTTGTACTGCTCAGCTCTTGCCAAAATCTGTATCTTATTTGGTGCACAAGTTTCCAAGTTTTATTGGGTTTCCCTTCTCAACAGATTCTTTCTGTCAGTGTAAGAGCCGAGTGTTCTGCGCAAAGCAGTTTTGATGGGTTAAAACTGGAAATTTTTGGTTAGTTGGGTTTGGTTTGTTTGGGGGTTTCTTATTCATTGGGGTTTTCTTTTTGTTTTATTTTTGTTCAGTTGTTTGGGGTTTTTTCTACTTTCTGAATAAATAGAATTTTCTCCTTTACTTTAATCCCAGTCCAACTGTCCCCAAAGGCTTGACACCATTTTTTGGACTCTCACTTTTCTCTCTCAGCTGGCAAAGCATTTTTTGGCTTGCTACCTACTAGCCAAAGCTACAGACAGATGATGCTTGGCCAGCATGGACTGTCCACTGCCTGGGACTTGTCTCCCAGGAGACAGAAACAGCCCAAGATTTTTGGGCTGTCTGACTGCCCTGCAGAGTGGCCCTTTCTGATAAGCCATGCTGGGAAGCCAAAGATAAATGAAAATCTAGACATTACCATGATAATGGTAGCGCAGGGAAACTGTGTCTGGTGATGTTTAACAAAGCATCTTGAGGCTAAATGGAAGATGTGGATTGCTCTAATTTCAGACAGATTTAACACATTTCCAAATAGAGATTACCGAAATCAAGTAAATGAACAGCATGAACAACCAAATCGCCAGATTGCTCTCAGCTTCTCTGTTAAATCTGCTGCAACGCATATTTCCGTGCAACGCAGCAAATTACTGTTGTGATTGTATCTGAACATACAAAATGACAGAGAAGCAAAGCTCTAGAAAAACCAGAAAGCAATTCCCTACAACAAAGAATCTAGCACCCAAAGTATAAAATAATGATCATCAAACAAAACATAGAAACAATGTCACAGACACCTATATGAAGAGAAATGACAAGGGATAAATGCTTACGAAGTAGCAGTATTAACAGTCCTGAAGCCCACACAAACATACAAACTAATTTGCTGAAATCTCATCAGCTCAACCAGATTAAGCTAAATTCTGCACTAATCTTAGATTCTGCCTCACAAAAGCACCTCTCCAGGCCTTTTTCATGTTTTTAGAAAGTTAAATAAGGCGACAGTAACAAAAAATTATGGTCCATGTTCATGCATCAGTTTAGGTAAAGAAAAGAGAGAAATATTATGTAGTAGTTTTAAAAGCAATGGAATCCTATAAGATGCAATTTTGCAATTTAATACATACCAAGGATGAACATACTTACACAGAACAAAAAGTAATTTAAACATTCAAATCACAGAAAATGAGTATTCTATTACTATTTATTTCAACAGATGAAAAACCTACCAATGCCATCCCTCCAGTCAAGGTTGCCTTGTATGAAAAAAATTAGACGTTTTTCTACAAGCTAATCATCTAACTATAAACAGGACTTTGAAGATAGAAGAGAAAATTTATGTTTTTGACCTAAAAAGGCATTCTAAGAGGAACTTTTTGAATGCATCACGCACATTTTGACGGTGCCGTTAAGCAATGCTGAATAATCTGCAACACATTAACAATTCAGAAACTTAATAAATTCAAGTTCTTTAAAATACACATGAAGGCATTTCCTATTTAAAATGCTGCTAATATTTGTGCTTATTAAAACTATTGTACGAATAATATTAGTCAACAGATTTTAGCAGCATAATGATAAAAGAGAATTAAAGATATACAATAATTAAGCATTAATTTTTTTGCAGTGAACCATCAGTGGGTTCACAAATAAGAAACATTTATTTTCATATTTAAGAAGTACATTCTTCCAATTGACTGATTAACAAAAAATTTCACTTAGAGCCTTCCTCCAAAAAATGTCACAATTACCATCTAAGTGGGCAAAAAAGTCTAAATGCTGATTTTGGCATTTGTATTTCTTTGACGCAGTTTACCCAAAGATAAAAAGTAGCTAAAAAAATAGATCACAGTCACCCACAGCGCTAAGATTTCCAAATTTGACTACTCTATTCCTAAACTCCAGCAAATGAGTACAGCTTTCACTAATGGATTGCTATTAAAAATAAATCAGCCAAACATTTCTGCTTCCATACAGCTGGAGCAAGCATACAGCACTCTATTATGCAGCTGCTTGAAAGACAGATTTCAGCCTCCACATGGAATTACTTACCCAGAAGCATGTTTCTCTTCTACAGTTAGTTCAGCAGAACAGAAAGTTGTGCACAATAGATCTAGCAAAAGAAATGTCCTCACTAGCTCCTTTTTGAGTTGATGCAAGCCTTGAGTAGGGTGTGAACTTGTACTGCTGAGAAATATGGATTGCTCCACAAAGCTGCTGGGGCACTTTGCTTCACTCCCATTGGTGAATGATACCTCTCCAGGCTATGCACAAGTGATGCAAACAGGCAGCAGCTGGTGCCACCTTAATTCAAGGCAACAAAGCCATAAAAAAGAGAAAGTAGTGAAATTCTGTAAAATTTTTAAAGTTAACATATTGCAGTATATCTGCCCTGCAATTGGTTTTAAACTAGTTGCCCATCTTTCAGCTAGACAAAAACTCTTTACAGAACTAATACAGTGTGGCAAGGAAAATTTCCAGGGTAGGTAAGTTTTGCAAAAGTAAATGTTTCATCTTTCCGTAATGTTTATTTTCATTTCAGCTGAATTTGTCTTCTCTGATACAAAAGACTTCTTTAAAAAAATACAAACAAAGAGCTGGTTTGGGACTTGTTATTTAGCTCAAAAGTCACCCACAAGACCAAATGGGACACACAATAAAAACATTCAGAATGCTGCTGCTACCATGGCAAGTACCTACTGCCCAGTAAAACTGACCGCAAACTATTTGCCCAAAATTAAAATTAACTTTTGCTATGAAGAGAAAAAATATCCCTCTTCATATTAGAGAGGGAAAAGGTACACAGTCTCAAATCTGGGACCCAAATCACAAACAAAGAGGAACCTCTCTAATCTGCAGCCCCTCATTTTGGGATGTGCTGTGTCAGTACACCTCAGCTGGAGTCTGCACAGAACCTCTGACTCCCTCAAAAGAATTCTTCTAAAAAGAATTTTTCTAAGCACATCCTTGTAGGAATACTTGATAGAAAGAGTATTATTAAAAATAATTTTAAAAAAATTAAAAAAAGAGAGAAGACATCCAACATCATTTGGAACAAACCTGATGCAGTTTGCAGGTACGTCAGATAATTTCTCACAGAGAACTAAGGATTACAGAAGAGATCTTGTATGCAATTCTTCCACTTTAGTGCATTGTGTTAAATATATAAAGATTTACTTAATCTTCTCATTTGTCTTTTACTAAACTAAAGGAATGACAAGGGAGGTAAAAGATGACTTTACAAAGTAAACTTCTTGGAAGAAATTTCCATGCCTCTAGAAATACTGGACAGAGTTTTTATGACAAGACTAAATTCGTACCCAGTCCTGAATAAGGTATATTTTTCCAGTGACAACTCTCTTCTCTAGTATGCAACTGTTGGTTACTCAAAACAGCACCTATGAAAATTCAGCTTAATCTTAATTTATTCTATAATCTCCTACTTCTCCCTTCTACTAAAGCAGGATTACTTTGATAATTACCTGACAATATGAGTTGGCAGTAATTACATAATTTTGTTGCATGTCCTGAAACATTTGGTACTCTACTTAAAAAAATCTCCATCTTAAAAAGAAAATAATAAAAGGGTTGAAAGTAGTGGAAAAAAATGAATCAGCTTTGACATAAAAAGGCAAATAAAAATCAAATTAAAAATAAACTTCTGATTTTTAAGCAAATCTTGGAAGATGTGACTCATTCTCATTGCACACTTGGAATTGATAACACCAAACTTCTGTGAAATTTTATGTGGGTTTTATATAGACTCTGATGATTTCACAAGATGACCAGTATTCTCAATAAATACTCTGTTCTCTCATGCCAATAATATAAATAATTGCAATTTCTGTGATGACTCAAGGATTTTCTTTTGCAATTTCACTGTAAACTGCAGAAGAGTCTTACACATTCCATAAGTGGTAGGTTTATGCAGTACAGCAATACAAAACAGCAGGGACTGTAACTCCCCCAAACGGGAGGCATAGCTCCCTCACTTTCCTCCACTTGCTCAAAGAGACTGCAGGGTCACTTTATTCTGGCAGTGGTTTTTTTTGCAAGTGTTTCCTTGCTAAAACCATGAAAATGTGCCAGTTTTAACCATTTATCTAGTTTAACATGCCATAGCTCCTTTCTATTTCCCCCCTAACAGCTTAGAACACCCTGTCTTACAGAAGGCCAGACCTTGGTTTCAGAGGAAGGTCTTAGGACACATTAACCTCAGATTTAATGTGTCAGCCTGCCCCCTAGCTCACATCTCAAATGGGATCTCCAACCACAAACCGTCCCAGTTTTAACTACAGTTCTCTCTTCCCCACCCTTTAAACAATGCTAACTCCCATCTACTCGACTGACAGCAACTGTCCCAAGATTTTGGAGATGCCCTGGCTCTTTTTTTCTGAGAAGGCCCCCTTCAGAGATCCAAAACAGCACAGAAGGCCCCCCACACTACGATCATGATGGACTCAGGGTATTGAGGGCATTCAATGCACTTGTGCAGCACTACAGAGGCACTGTGGGTGAGCAGGAAAGCAGGACAACAGCAATTCCTTTCGGAACAGCAGCCTGAGGCCGTCATGCAGCTACTGCATTATAGATGCAGAAGTCACAAGGGTGAGGATAGGTGGCTGGAAGAGAAAAAGGAGAAAGTGGAATACAGAAGAGAAAGGTGGTGGAGGGGGAAGGTTTAAAGACAGTATAACACATGCAAGAAGAACGCAATGAAAAGACGTAATTATACCAGAAAGAGAGATTAAAAGAAAGCAAAAACATTAAGATGAAGGCAAAACAGGCAAAAAACAATAGTAAATTAAAAAAAAAAAAAAAGCATTTTTGTTCCCAAAAAGGTATGATGTGCTGACCTTCCAGAACACAGTGGTACAATGTTCACTGCAAGTGTCACACCCACACCCCACATCTAAGCAAGGGGAAGAGAAAGACCACAAAAGTATGTGCATTAGAACCACAGAGCTACAAGAAAGGAAAGGCCTCTTGAAGAGGTTATCTGAGGGCAAATGCACTCAGGTGTCATTCACAAGCAGCTCCTATAGTCAAAGAAAGAAAAGCTGACACTGAACAGCTCAACTGTCAATACGCTCGGGTGGTGGCATTTTTTTAAAAAACCAAAGTTCGTACTTGAAATTCTTCCCCTCTGTATTTTCTCACTTTTTTGTGGTGGCAGGAGAAGCGACATTTTTAGGGTCTTCAATGGGTTACTTATCTCAGCTAAAAAGTTATACTAACAAACAAAAGTGACCCAGAATCCAAAACATCTACCCAAAACATGTTTTTTTCACTTACATTCTATGTCCACCCCCCTTCCACATTGCTTTGATACAGGCAACTCTCCCTTGCAGACAGGAATTCAACATGCTTGTATTTTGGCTGATTAGAAACTTGTATTTTGCTGTATTTTGGCTGATTAGAAACTTGGAGAACTGCACTGTGAGGATGTGGCTCAAAAGAAATAGTCTATGTAGATGTGCTATATTTTCCGATTAAGCACTGAGAAAAACAATCTTTCCAAAAAGTCCAAAATGTAGCAGTTTGGGCTTCTGTACAGCTTAGTGTCAAACAGCAATAGCATCCTACTGTCAAATTCATAAAAGGCTTCTCTGCATAGCCATGCTTGGATCCTTTAGGTTTTGTCCTTTGCCTTTCATGCACAAGCAACTCTTAAGGCTGCTGTTCCTGTCCTCAAGGTTTTCTCTTCAGTGCACTGGAGACTAGTCACATACAGAATTGTTACAGCAAATGTTCACTCAAGGGCAGTCAAGAAAAATAACAGGCAATATCGGGTATAAATATAAAATATAAGAAAAAGACAAAATGTAGTTGCTAAGGTTTGACCTTATTGTTATTGTACTACCCATCATGATTCTTAATTCTAACCATTGTTCACCTAATATTTTCTCACACATTTTCAGCAAAAAAATGTTACTGTTATGATTGCAGATAGAAGGAATTTTATTAGTATTTCAATTAATTTATAACATGTGGAGTTCACTAATGAACTAGAAGCACCCTCCAGAGACATTGACTTAAACCAATGACTAGTATGTAAAAGAAAAGACCTTTATTCAACAAAAAAAAAATTACCCTCCCCTCTTACTGGAATAAAGGATCAGTAATCCAAACTTTTTTAAGCATTGGTGATGCCAAATCACCCATACTTATCTTCTAAAATTCAAAGCAGAGGTGAAGTAATTTTGTCAGGAGAATACTGATGCCCTGTCAAACATGCTAGGAAATCTGCTGGCCATGCTTGAGTAGTATTGTAGTACACTGCACTTAATAATCATAATCACGATCATTCCAGTTTGAAGGAGGAAAACACAAGTGCGAGGTGAGGTAGAACAACCTGATCCTACTGTACAGGCACACAGAATAGGCAAAAGACATGGTCAAGCATGTGTCCAGTGAGTAACAGTTAAATCCCTTTCACAACAGAAAAATTTCACAAGATGAACTACCAGGGCTTTCAAGAAACATCTCAGAATAGAAAAGTATTCAATCAAAGGAGTTCAATTATTCTCCTCTAAGTCTTTTCCCCTCATCAAGTTAATGACAGTGCATTGTGGTACAAACAGACACAGATTCAAAGCAGAGACAAGCAACTGTATTCTCCTGAACTCTTAAATCTTAACCTTCACCAAGACATCTGCACATCCAGTCATATATGTACTACAGCTTTTCCTTTTCCTGTCACCCAGCCCTCACTAACTGTGGCTCCAGGACAATTCAGAAAAGCAGTATTTAACTCTGTCCCAGATTATGCATTAGGCAGATGCCTCATGGCTAGCATATTCTTGAAATGCATATGTGACAGGACTATTAAAACCTACCAGCTCATACTGGTATCTTTTACTTTTACTTACATGAAGCAAATTCTGTTTGGATATCTGCTTCACACGGATGCATCAAACTTACACACATATTCACAAGTGCCTATACACCCATTAAGGCTTAGCATTATATTGCATGCTAGATGAAATAATAAAACAGTATTCCTGTTCTAGTTTATGGTATTTAGAAAAAGAAAATTATCTACAGCATATCCTCAAAGATGACATTTTAACTTCAACAGCTTCTCCCAGGACACTGGTGAGATGAAAAAGATATTCCCCATTTAGGAAGCATAGAAGTATTTCCATACATGGTAACCAGATGTCATGTTGTTTAATACATGCACCTTTGTCACGATGGGGAATGGTGCAGCCACAAGAACTTAATGTCAGTTGAATTCTCCCCCTGAGCAGGAATCTTCACAGAGAAATTCTTAAATCTTTCTCCAGCCTCAAAGACTGCAACAGGTTCTGCAGGTATGCAGCCTTCAAAGCCCTAACAAATATCCAAGGCATGACACTGCAGTTATAAATGCAGAGTAAAATCTATTTTTGTTCAAGCCATTAATCACCATTGCCCCACCTCACGTGCTACTTAGATCTAAGAATTTGTCATTAAAATGTCTAGATGACAGAAAATGTTTTAGGAGTCATCCCAGTAAGTAGTTACTTCACTGCAATTGGAAAAGAGAATGATGAACTTATTTCCTGATTTGGACCTTGTATTCCAAAGTACTGGAGAAGAGGATATTTCCCATGCAGTGTATAATGCATCTTTAACCCTTTCTCTTTAACATGGGCACACAGATTCTGAAAGACTCAACGTTCAGGTCTCAAATTCCACATTGCATTTCTGTACAACCTTCATACAAATCTAGAATTTAAAAACCTATATATTTGGAAGTGGCAACATTTTAACAGTCATATATATATCTTCTCCAGCATTTGCTTCCCAATTTCATATTTATGCAAGTATTTATACTTGTCATAGTGGCAGAGAGTTCCTAAATAATGTGAATATAGGGAATCACAGAGGATGAGCAGTTTCAAGCTAGTCTAAATAATAGAAAAGATCTTTGATTATTTTTAATATGTGTATTACACTAATGGTGAGAGGTATCAAAATGACACCAAGCTACACAGCACCAACAGCACTCCATACACAAGTTCAGAAAGAATTCTTGACCTAAATTATAGTTCAAGTAAGCAATAAAAAAAGAGATACATGTGACAAATATATCAACTTTTATGCAGAGTGAATGAAATAATCTGTAACTCTCCCAAAGTCAAAAAGGAAGTATGTGATACGTACTGCTTCATTATGACAAATCTCTTCTAATGAGCATGTTCTATTCTGATCATTTTACTTCAGTCATCTTTACTGGAGCTGAAAAGCAGTTGTTCCATCACAACAGATAGATCCCAGTTACTTTACTACTGACATAGATTTTTTTTCTAAAAGAAAGTGATGACACACTATTAAAAAAAAAAACAAACCAAAACCCTCAAAAACTAACCAGTCCAATGCCATTTGCAAAGCCATTTGTCACTGAGGAAGAGGCAACACTCATGCTCCAGAAATTCCCAAACTGTGATGCCAAGAATTGCACACGTCAGGTTGGGGAAGTTTTTGTCCTTAAGCAAAAGCATAAGCACTTTCAGAAAAAGAGGAAAAGGGATCAGGGTAAACAGGTTCAGGCTGCTGAAATAACTTTCTACAAATTGGACAGGGAAGCATATTGTGGAGTATATGTTTATACCAGTAAGAACTGTCTAATTTCCACAGAAATTGACTTCACTATGGTGAATACTTTGAAAGACTGTCTAACTTGAAATCCACTTGAAATCCATTCCTTTGGCACTGGAAACAGGAAAACCCAATAAAAGCCATGGGGGAGCAGCTATAAAAATTTCCACAGGGATAATTTTTTAGTCAGCATCCTCTGCTGTTACAGGATAACAGGCTTTAGAAAGTCATCAAATGGAAGCAGAGTAGGTCACAGACACAAAAATGTTGCATTAACAATAAAAAATGAGGAAGACAGAAGCACCAACATGAACAGGCAAATTCAACACAGCCTTCTGAGAAATTATTTACCTTGAAAATACATTGAAATCCTATGAATGACTGAGAGCCTCAGGAATTATTAAAAAAAACCCACAAAACAAACAAACCCTTTACCCCCCCACCCCCAACACATCATTTTTTTTGCAAGGACTACTATCCAAACAATTTGAACATAGGCAAAAAGCATGAAGAGAGTTTTACTGAGGGAGTGAAGGTATAAGACATAGGCAATGCTTCCAGGTATATTATAAGATGAGCTGGCAGCTCAAACTGACTCCAAATTACCATCTGAGATTTTATGAAAAACACAGCATCCTGATGCAAGAAAAAACAGAAAAAAAGAAACTAAACCACATCAATTAAAAAACACCATTAATGATTCATAGGCTCACTAATTAAAGGATCTTATTGGAAGGCTTACCCAAAACATCAATATATCTTTCTGATCAGATTTTAATTTACCACCTTCCTCCTGAACGGACATGCTTGTTTAATGGCAGGTCACAACAGAAAGTTCTACAGGTGAAATCACTTCTGATAAATTGCAGGGGTAGAAGCCTGTACAGCCTAGATCCAAGGCAGGTGTTTCAGCTGGGTGCAGGTATGACACAGTATGACTCTGAGCATTTGTGTTCAGCCAGAACCATAAAACAGGCTGAGGAAAGTCTCCTGCCTTCAGGGGCTGAGTTGCTTAACAGGCAAATCCAAGAAACTTAATTTCTACCCATACTCAGTAAATGTGAAGTGAGATGTCTGTTCTGTGGACTGTATATTGGCTCCAATCTTCTCCCACACAGCCTCCTCCCCAAGCTGGGGAGGAATTGCACATTTCACAAACTCCCTAACCTTCAATCCCTCCTCTGTTTGTCACTTTCTCTGTTTTCCTTCTCTTGGTCTTTCCATCTATCCTTTCTCTACTTAAATTCACACTCCACTGTTCATAACTATGATCATATTGGCTTCTCTTCCTCTGTTTTCTCTTCTTGCATACCAAAACCTTTTCCTTTCTGGTGATGCTTGATTTAGCAGCTGGGGTTTTTTTTATTTTTTTTATGGGGTTTTTTGTTTTGTTTTGGTATTTATTTCCCCTTTTTTCCCCTCCCCCCCAGCATTGCACAATACCTCATCCTGGAGTCTGAGTTTCAGTATATCTGCAAAATATCAGATCAATGGCAGCCACTTCAAAGCCAGCTGGAAAGAAAATACACTCTTGCATCAGCATAACTACATTTCAGACCATGGGAAGGGAGAAAGCTGACAGCATGGAACCACCCAGCACAAAACCCATGCCAGGGCTATTTTAGACATGGAGGATGCATGTGAGATGCTGACCAAGGGCTCTGCACTGCACTGGGAGGATTGTTTCTGTGGTCAGGCAGCTGGATTGGTGTAGTAGGACACAGTTTGCTATAGTAAATTTTTTCTGAAGCAGATGGATGTTGTTACTCAACAAAGAGACCAGCCTCTCAGAGCATGGTGACAAGTAGTAGCTCATTTTTATTTCAGCCTGAGGTGTGAAAGTCACTTAAACTGCTTAACTGACACAAAGACATGGGGTTAATTTTTCTTGGCTGCCAGCCTTCTTTTTTCACAAAGTCACCAAATTGTGTACATGGGCTTTGCAGAGATGGCATGTGTCCAGACACATCAGAATTAGACTTACACCTGTTAAAATCCATCCTCAAAGGTTTGCAGGTTCACAGATGCACGGTCATTCAAATATTTCTGAGACTCCATAAGTATATATATCTACTATAAACACAAGCATATGCTCCCAAAGCTGTGCATGAACAAGTGCAAGATATTTGGAAACTTGGCTGAAAATTCCCAGGTGTTGGATAGAGGAAAAACAACACACCCCAACTCCAGGAACAGCACTGCAGCAGTGGCTGTGCTGTCAAACCTCCACCTATACCATTTCAATGGAAAATTCCATCAGTTTGCTCTGCAGCTTCCAAAGCTAGCAGTTCTAAAAACATCACAGGAATTGTGCAGGTTACACTACTACAGTTCAAAAACCACAGCAACTATTTTATCCTGAAACATTAACTCTGAATACTGTTATATTTTATAAGCATTCTGCATATATCCCATATATGTTCCATTATATTTGCATTGTATACGTCCTTTCTCAATCTGGATAAAATACTAATCTTGAAATTTTAACCTCAAAGACTCTTCCTTGATACCTCAGCTGCCTTTCCTCACATGCATTTGAGTATGTATTTCCTTCAGGGCATCTGAAATTTACCCATTTTATCCCTTTGAGACAACATGCTCACATAGGACACCCTTTCTGTAACGGGGTACTCAGTCAGCTAATCCAAGTTCTCTGGAGACATTTAAAGCACTGATAACATTAAGTAAGGTCATTTCAGGCACCTGTTATGAATTTTGAAGCAACCTAATTTAATTAATCATAGACTGAAGTTATTTGGATTTGCTCAGTCAGATTGGCATGTATTTTCTCCGATTTTCTTGAAACGAGTTTGTTTGGAATTCAACAGATTCACAGCACTGCAGTCTGCCACCCTTTTGGCAAAGTGCCAACATACTGCAATGCATGACAGGATGCAGATTTATTCCCATAAAAACATAACTGAGCTTCTAATTGTCATACAGAAAACAGATAAGAATCACATTTTTAATACAACAGGCATGCATATGCATTTTAAATTTGAAAATACTATTCAAATTAGGTTATTTCAACATTATTATTAGCTAAATAAAAATATCAAAGTGTAGAGCCATTTGACTAAGCCTTCCCTAATATGATGATTATTCCTGAGGGCTATTTCACTATTATCTGCCATTCAACCCAGTTTCTCAAAGCACTGATCCTCTGAAACTGCAGAGAAGCCAAAAGAAACTGCAGATACTGTGTCCTTGGAAAACTAGGCCAGCTGTCTTTCTGCAATTCTTCAGCTTCACCTCAGTTTAAGTCTGAGGTGCACTTAAAAGAAATCACAGCACAAACTCCCTTTAAATGAATGGTACAGAACCACAGTTGCAATCACCCCTGCTTATACAGCACTGATTTAGGCTGCCCTGATGGGCTGGATTCCCCCCAAAAATACAGGAAAAATCTACCAAAGTGAATGGGGCTTACATGTACCCAACTTGTAAGTGACACTGCAAGACAGCTTTTGTTGAGCAAGCCAGGGAATTTTCACTGGGGAAGCTTTGTGCACTGGCACACAATGCAACATGAAGAACAAACATCCAGGACCAGATGAACGAAAACCAGCTGAATGAGATGGACTCTGCAGGAGAGCCACTACCTCCCTTACCACAGAACATTATGGCACCTAACAACACTTAAATTTAATGGAAATTTGAGACAATTTACTTTGTCTTTTAAACATATAAGATTTCTCTCCTTGAAAAAGTCTTCTGGATAAATGAACACAACAGGTCTCTACCAATGTATGAAATATTACCATTAATTACTCCCCCACTTTATGTATGCATGTCTGGCCTGCTAGGCTCAGCAAAGAAAGTGGGGGACATAACTCAATATTTGCCAGTTGAAAAAAAATCATAATACTTGTGGTTCTTAAATAGAGCATTGAAAATTTAGAAAGGCAGTTTTAATTGAACTGAGCAGGGGACCACTTTCTGTAAATGAGTCAGTTTATGAAGTCTGCTCATTTTGACAGCTGTAGAACCATACCAAACACCTGGGAAAGATATCATGACTACCAATATACTAAAAATTCCAGTAAGATCTTTTCTATGTCTCCTTTAGAAACAAATGATAAATAATAAATTAATATAAATAAATAAATATATAAATGGATTATATAAATAAAGTATTGTCTTGGCAGATTAACTATGTAGCTTGGGTTAGCTGTATGCTCTACAATATTGCTGGTTAAAAAAATTACCTTAACAAGTGCCTTCATTTAGTGAAGGGGCAGTACGAGAAACAACCTCATCTGCTTTCAATGCATCTACAGTTATTTAATCAGGATATAATCTTACTATTTCTGTATTTTGCACACACTTTTAGAGTTTCATGCCCATTGATCTACTGAGCATGTCAGGTATCTTCTTTAATTTCATTGATTTCAGGGGAAAATTTACTGGTTAACCAGATTTGGTAAGAGATGAACAAAAAAGGTTCCTCTTAGAATAACTTAATCTTAGGTTTTCTCTTCTCAAACTCATATTTTTTAGATACAGAATAAGATCTTTAAGAATTTTCTTTAAACAATTTGGTCCTGAGATGGAAACTTGAGAAAGAGTAAAACTGACTGACCTTCTACAAAAAACACCACACATCATCAAATCATTAAATATATGTTGTACATCAGAAAATAACTACTTTAGAAAGTAACATAGGTTTCACATAAAAGGTAGCTCAAAGAAAGGAAAAGCCTGCATAATTAACTCAATGTCAAATCCTACAAGCCAAGAGCTTACATCCTTCAACACCAGTGGGAAGAACACAGACCACCAAAGCATATTCTGTTCTTAGTGGGTTAACCTGCACAGGACAGCCATTCTCAAATACATCACAAGAAAGATGTGAGTACGTCCTGAACCTAGAAAGGGACCCTTGCAGAAAATTTCTGTCGTCTTTGGAAATAAATTGAACCGTCAGCCAAGCAATTCTCTCCTATAATTGTAAATAAACACCTAAGATTGGCAGCAACAGAACTGTGAAATATCTGTAGTTCCACATTAAGAAATCAGCAAAAAGGTAACTCAGTATTTTGGTTTTGGATATCTCTGGTGTCAGGCACACAAGCACTCTTCTGTCTACCCCTCCCAAACAGTTCCTGTTAATTTGGTCAGCATTGCTGGCTCCTGACGAGAAAGACTGACTAATGAGACAGGTGTTCCTTACCAGAGCCAGGTTTGGATCAAGACTGAAACTTGAGAGGCAGCGAAGAGCCAGAGCAGCTTTGTCACAATCCTTCACATAAACTTCTATTTTCATATATGAAACACAGTGGCAAACACCAACACAGAAATACACCTTGCAACCTCCCATCCACTTGCTCTGTTACATGCTAACATAAAGCAACAGAACATCCTTTCCTCTCTGTCACATAAGATAAAAAGACAGACCATAATAAATTCTCAGTCAAGAGGTCTACACCTGCTTTGAACCATTTTCTGTGCAGTGGAGAGTTAGCAGCACTGGCACCTAAATGAGAAAGAAAAAGGCATTATAAAAAAAAAAATTGTGCTAAACGATACTGGCCCAGGAAATGAGAGACCAGCTCATTAATAGAAGAATCTACCTTAAAACACGGACATAGCCTTCCTGCTCAGGCATCTTCAAATAACACATCAAGTGGATGTTGCTAAGACTATTTCCAAGATTTCTTTTCAGTAACATATAGAGGTCAAGGGTTTACTTGTTAAATTTATTTGGCTAAATGTTGTTAAAACAGAGCTTTAATACTGGTCACACTAGATGGAATTTTTATAGAGAAGCCTCTACATATTATCATTAATTTTACTTGACCTGAAATAAAAAAAAAAACTGTAAAAATGCAAGCCCTATTTCCCCTTTATATCTTCTCTAAATTTGTTGTTATTTTTATTTTTGTTCCTTGCCTGGGCAGAGGTCATACTTAAACACCTTTAACTACCTTGCTGAAGAAAATACTAACGTGGAAGTTACCAAGAGCAGATTTTTTTTACATAATTTAAATCTATATCAAATGAAGTGAATTCCCCCACCTTATTTTACTTTTTATATATACTTTATAGAATTATACATTATTATGTAATTACTTACACTTTTTTCCTCAACTTTTTAGTAAGAACAAAACACTTAATGCTTTAACAAAATTTCCCCTTATCTTGATTGACTTGAGGATCTTTCAATCAGGACAGGATAGGAAAAAACCAGGTAAATGCTAATTAAAGCTCTGGTCCTCTTTGTTAGCTACAAGTTTGGGAATCAGAGCTTAATAAAGTAGCTGCAGAACACAAATCCTGCACATCTGACATCAAAACTTTCAAAGGGCTAAGGGTAAAATATTTAAGAAAGTTTTCCTATAACAATCATTAGCAAAGCTCTTAATTATGCTGAAACTCTGAGATCTACTTTGTCTTATTTTTTCTATCATGAATCTTCCTTCTGAAACAGATACAGTTGTTTGAAAAATTCCAATTACATTATCCCTTAGTGCCTCTTGATCTTATGGAGACTGCTCTCATAGTTAACATTTACAAGAGAGCAACAGCCTCTTCATCTATAAAACATCCAAGTTTTAATAACATTATGTATGAAGGTGAAGTTCACTATGCCACGTGGGAGCTGAAAATCAGGATGCATCTTAGCAGTAGCTACATGAAATTCTGCATGCTTGCTTTTATGTCTGGATTTACAGAAGCTGCGACAATTTTTAAATCAATTAATGATCTGGTACAAAAGATCACTCCCTGAGATAATTCTGCAGCTCTACTGTCCCAAAAGAATGGCTTCTTCTCTCAGTACAAGTATCTACAGAGAGGCATAAACGTATTCTGCCTTTCAAACCACACAGGAGTACCACAGTGAGAAACAGCCTGGTTTTCACATCAGTAAGAGCAGACTCATTTTTTCCCCATCCTTGTCAAACTCCAGCTTCTTTAAAAATGTCTATCACCCAGGTGTGATGATGCCTATTGTAATTCCAGATGACTTCCAAGTCATGAGATTTGATAACGAAGTAATTTAATGCAGATGAACTACAGTTCAGTCTTGTCTAGATTATACAGTTAAAATATTTACATTGATTTGACACCCTTGCAAATTAAAATACATATTGAAGGTTAAGAGAGTGAACAAAATTACAAGAGTTCCTTTTTCAACTCTATACTACTTCCCTTTCTCCTTGAGTGGAGACAAACAGAACTGTCCCACAAACTCATGAATTGAGTTTGGAAACCATTAACTCAAGCTACAAGGTCATCAAGATAAGAGCAAAATCAATAGGATTGTCCTCCAGAGCCCTTTTCAGATATGGCTAATAGGTCTCTACAGCACAGCCTTACACACTGGCCCATTTTTAGCCAAATATTTGCCCTGGTTGCAGTGCAACTTCTGGTTTGCTTTACAAGCTGTCAGTGTTCTGGTTTTGACTACAGCACTGCTTCTTGCATCTGGTGGGGCTGCACTGCTGTAGGGCTGTGCTTAGCGTTCCTAACATCCCCATCAAGCCTGGGTAATGCACAGCTTGCTGAGGAGAATGGGAAAATAATGCTCAAATAATGGAAGACAGCATCTGGGTATTATAACTATGACGAGCCATCTAAGCCAGAATGAAAATCTACATTAGGGTTGATGTTAACTCATTAAACAGAAGTGCAGAAATTAACTCTCTTGGCCTGCAGCCAGTGATGACCCCTCTATTGCAGAGCCTGTAGGAAGGCCTGCACTCTGAACACACCAACACCTGCTGCATGGATGAGTGCTGGGAGAGCTCTCACCACCTGACAGTGACAAGCCCTGGCATAGCTCATGTTTAGATGTCAAACTTTTAAGGCTCTTTGCAAAGCAGTCCCTCCACCCCCTTGTCAATCCTTCTGCCACTAAAAGCGAGCATCAACTGATTTTCTCACGAGATCACACCTTATGCCCCTCCTGGCATGGGAAATTTCTGTCTGATGGCTACCCTATCACAAACCTTTCAATGTTGAAAATACAAACGAGCTCTGCAAACAGGAGCAGCTTCCCTTTAATAAAGTCAGAGCAGTGGTACAGCCTATAAAGGGACCAAGTACCAGCAATGACAGCACTGTGCCTGCTCATCATGTGCACACCCTGAAACAGCCACTGCTGAGCTAAGCTTAATGACACACCAGAGAAAACATTTGAGAAGGAGACAGCAGCACCTGCCATGGATGCAAATTGGCCTACCTAGCTTCTATTTTCAGCAATTTGGTGCTTAACTGCTATATTTGGAAAAGACAGAAGGAAAAAAAAACCAAATCAGTTTGTGTTTGGGAACCATGCAGAACATTAAAATACCTATTCAAACCAAATGATTCTGACAAAAAATTCAGCTCACAGGAGTGGATATACAGGTTTCCTTTGTCAGCATGGGAAAACCAGGGCTATCAACTAGGCATAGGTCATTTCACCTGTGCAGAGAAGCTTCGCAATCTGTTGCACTTGAATAAATGCAGAACAGCCTTTATCTAACATCCTAAACAAGGAAGGCTGCCACTGCTTCACAAATGCAGCTAAGAACCATCCTAGTCATCCTTTACCATAAAAAGGCATGACAAAAATGGTCAGCAATAGCCAGTACCCCAGCTGAAGCCATCTTTGTTCACAAGGAGGGCTGTCTGGAGGGAGTTTTTCTGATAGCATGTGAGTCTGAAACTCCTCCAAGACGCTGACAAATAGCCAAGTCATTCTCAGCTGACAAAAGTGGAAATAATTTTACAGCTTGCCAAGGGCCATAAAGGTCACCATTAATGAGGCTGGAAACCAAACATCAAAGCCCCACCACAATGCCACAAGCATAGACACACTCAAATTTGTTACACCTAAAGCCCCCTGCCACACTAAAATACATCCTATACCTTGATGTTTTTACTTCCCCAAACCTTCCTTGCAATTCTCTCCTGTACACAGGAGGGAAGAACTGCAAGTAACAAAGTCTCAAAATATCTCTAAGCAATTCTCTGTCATTTGCTATGACAGTGATAAGGAGCATATAATGTCACAGACAGAATACTTAATGTGCACTTGTTTAGCTTACATATGAACGACTGAAAAGAAGTTATCAAATAATTTTTCTTGGTTGGAAGAGAAATAAAATTATGTTTTATTTATGGCTACAACATACAATCGGTAAGCAAACCTGTTTATTTTGAGGTTATCCTAGAAAAGTATCATTATTTACAGGAATCTAAAGTTTGTGCCTTTGACTTTCAAAACACTTCCAGATGTTCCTTCAAAAAGTGATTTTTTTTTTTAGCAGTTTATGCTAATGTTACAAAAATCGTCATATTTTAAATAGCTGAAAGTAAAATGCCACATTATTTTATGAAAGACAACCAGGTATTGTATATTTCTCTCAGTGACTTGAACTAGACTGTCTCTTCCACTCCTGCTAGACTGTTACCCTGAATTTTGCATATTCCAAGGCAAAATTCCAAACTTCCTCTGCTGGGACAGGATACAAACTGAAATAAGAACCAAATAATTTATGCCATTTTTTATGAATATACACAACTCCAATTGTAATTCCCTGAAATAATTTATAATACACTAGGATGGCTAGTGCATCGCTCCTCTGCCCACCTTAGTTAAGTACTCTCAAATTATTTTTAGTTATTTTTTTAATGCTACATGTCCATATACTATATCAAAGCACATATATACCTATAACAATGATAAAATAAAAGAAAGCTGATATAACCTATTAGAAAAAAGACTAAAAACCAAATAATTTCTGACAAAAAAAACCAAATTATGCTTTGAACAACATTTTTAATGTAGTAAATAACAGATAAGGAACTTCTTTATTTTTAAAAGCCCAGTTATGAAGAAACAGGCTTTGAATCAGTTTCATATGCCCATAAAAATGCATGCAGGACTTGATTTTTTAAATATTTATTTTCTGTAATGATTTATTCTACCTATTTTGAATACCTCCTTGGGTATGTTCTTGTAGCCACTTATTTTGTTGAGTAACATTCATGTACTTTAAATGTTTTTACTCTCAGACATTGCTTAGGATTTACTTCCCTTTTCTGTTTTTTTCATTATTGAAGTATTTTAAAGCCTTTCAGACATTTCCTGAGGTACAAATTTTACCTCCTCCTATAAAAATAGCAGTGCATTTTCTTATTCTTGCCTTTTCTACACTACCTTAATCTCTTAACATTTGGAACAACTGCATTCTTCCTAGAACTGCCTAGATTTTATTTGCTTTTGGTTTATAAAATTTATTAGGTGTGAAATATTTTATTGCCTTATTTACTGGCTTCAGTGTCCTATTCTGGGAAAGCAGGCAGATCAGCTACAGACACCCCTAAAGACAACAATATTAATGACTCCAGCTGATGTTCCTACTTGTGCAGCCAATGGAAATGTGAGCACTGCTCCTGCAAGCAGCATGCTTCCTGAGGCACTGCCCCAGCACACTCCGAGTTCCCTGCCTGGAGTGAGGCCAGACATTCACCCTGGCCTGCTGCACACAACTGCAGACGACACATTCTGATCATCACTTACCAAAGGAAAAAAAAAAAAGTAGTTGATATTTTTCATAAGCAGGACTACTCAACATAAAATCTGAATTCCCCTCACCTAGAAATATTAAATTGGTTATTCAATTATCAAATAAAGAAAGGGGAATTTAGGCAATGCAATATCTATGACCAGCAAATTCAAGTTTCCCCCTTGAACACAGAAAAATAGGTTCAAGACCTGAAGAACAGTATTGTGCTACTATCTCTGCCAATTACTGTGCCATCCCAGTGCCACAGAGCCCCATCAGCAGTCATTCCAACGTCCTTGACAGTCTATCACAGATATTTGCATTTCATTATCTATGGTATATTGACCAAACAAATATGTAACACCATCCCAACACATCCAGAGCAAAACACAGTCTAACAGCATTAGAGAGACGAAAAGAAGGAGCAGGAAGTTTACAAGGACACTGACTATGATCATTACAAATCTGTGTTAAAAACTCCAAATTTAAGTAAAGTATATTTTTTCTTGAAGTATAATGGAGATTTAAGATTTAGTAAGCATAGTTTGGACTCTGCATTTGACATTGAGGACCTGGAAACCTTTGTGTTTGCAACATGCACCACAACTTGAGATGGGAAGAGATCAGAGAGTTCCTGGCCCCCTGTCTCCTCCTTCAGAGCCTGTTAGACTGCACACTCATTTTCTGAGGGTGGTTCCTTGACTCATTCTTCCTTTTCAAAAGCAAATGCCCTCATGGCTGAGCTGTACTTGCAAGGCATGGAAAGAAAACAGCAACTTGTGTAAGGAAAACCACCAAATTTTATAGCTGTCTTGTTAACATATCAGCTACATCATGGCTAGCCCAATTAAAAAAAGGACAACCCTGCCTAAGTCAAAGACTGTCCTACAGGAAAAATAAATTTATTATTAATATTTATTGCATCAAAACAGGTTAATGTTCAGGAAGCTCTTATTTTTGTTTTGTTCATAGATTAGACATTTTTCTACTGGGATAGAATCAAGTGTTGCCAAAAAAGCACTCACTTTCATGAGAAACATCAAGAAAATCATTTAAATTTAGGAGAGCAATTTTTCATAGACCTCTCTATTCTTCTAGCTTGCACTACTGGCCTAATGCCTTATGTTTCAAAGGCAGATTAAAAAATTTTGGGAATAAGTCTTCTCCATAATTCTGTACAAGTCTAGCACAACAGAACTGTAGCTCTTAAGACATATACGTAATAAAAATAAACATTCATTTCATTATGGTAACACAAAAGACAACAAGCACCAAGCAAAATGCCTCTCATTTGTAAAGATGAACATGACTAATCCTATGCCAAGACAAAATCAAAGATTTTTTTTAAAAAACATCAACTACAAAAAATTAGTGCATAATCTAAAATCTTGTTTAAATTTTCTTTTTGCTACAAGGTTGAACAATTAAGTGGTTGGGTTTTGGTTTTTTTGTTTTTTGGTTATTTTTTTACATCATGAAATCAAGACTTAAGAGTACCCATGAATTCAAGATTCACTTACTGGACATCAGTTTCAGGCAGGTATTTTTCATTATAATTCAGCATATAAATTCTTTTTTTTTTCCAAGGCATGTTATTAAACCTTTATGCTCCACATCCCTTCCAATTCTTATTACCATTCTCATACCCTATGGTGAGGCTGACAAAAAACAGTGAAGATTTGACAACCATAAGCACATGAATCTAGCAAGAAATTACTATGCAAATGTGTCTGGAACAAGATAACACCAATAAATATTTGCTGATGGGCCTTTTGCTCCAGTAGGTGGCACATTGATAATGAAAATTTAACAGTAGTTTAAGCCAAAGATCAGAAGCCTCAGATGTACATGCCACTGAGAGATGATGAAAGAGGAAAAACACTTCCATGTGCTGTCATTTTAGAGGAACCAATCCAAGCTCACCAAGTTTGTGAAAAGCTGGAAGGAAAATATTTTCATCTTTCTATAAATGCTTTATTTAAAAAAAAAAAAAAAAAACCAAACCCCAAATATTTTTCTCAGCAGTTACTAGCAACCTCAATTCAAAAGGCTCATAAAAACAATAGTTGTTCACCAAAGAAAAAAATAAAAATCAAACTTTCAAAGTTAAGACTTTGGAGCTAAAGGAATGTAAGCCACAGGAAAGTACACTACATTTTTACTTCACTGTAGAGAAAAATCAATTACAAACCCTGATAACTAAAAGAAAAATCTAAGAGAAGGGGAGAAAATACTACCACACAACTACGTAAAATTTGAACTAAACAAGTGTAAGATGATGTTTCAGGGGAATAAAAAAACATAATTACCCTGAGGTTATTCCTTGACTTCATAAGGGGAAAGTAGAGGGACGTTTACACAGCAGGAGAAAAAGCAGGCAATTCAGGAGTGACCAACTCTGCCAGACATTCAGTGATGTGCAAAAGAGAATTCTACTTCTGTGTTAGTTTGAGCATTTTCACTTTAGATACTGCTACAAAATAATGTCCTTCTTTAATTCAAACCATGTTATTTTTGGATTTATTCATGGGCAGCTCTCTCAAAATCTTGAATACAGGTACACATACCCTGACCCAGAAGTGAGAAGAGCTTAGATAAAGGTCAAGTTTCAAGCAAACTGCAGAAATAAATTCCAAGCAATACTTAAATTCATAGAGCTTTTTCACTCCCGCTTCTGTGTGAGAAAGTTTTGTATGAAGAAAAAAACCCCATATTCTGGCAGCATACTCTCTGGAATCAGAAATACTGAATACCAGCTTGAAAAGTATTAGAAAGATTAGTATTAGTATTATAGTCACAGGCTTAGGAGCAAGCCTGTTAACAGAACATCTTCTCAAGACAGTTTTGTGCAACCCAACTCTAAGCATTTAACCTCAAGTAAAAAGGATAAAACAGGCAGGAACTGGTTGTCCAAATAAATTAGTATGCTTATGCTATGTTCCCGCTCTTCCCACAAAGTACAGAAAGAAGTCTTTGTGGATAGATGGATGTAGCTGCTGGGGACATGCTCCAAAGGAGGTAAAAACATTGCAAGGATAATAATCTGAACATAACTCTGCATGATATTGTCTCTAAACAATACAATTAAGTGAGAAAAAGACAATGGCTAAGCATGAGTGTCAGTCCTAATGTATGCAAAAAACATAAAAACTCAACAAAATTATTTACATGGTAAGATTACAGATATTCTTGTCCCAAAACCTAGGTAAAACTGTAAGGAAACATCTGTTAGGTAAATCATGTACACAGTGTCTTTACAAGCTGATTAGATTCTCTATTCTCCACCTTCTGTCTTCACTAAAGGTATGATTTAGATCAATGAAAGCTTTTGAAACTGCTACCAAGAAAATCAGGCAACATAATGAGCACCAATCACGTACAGGAAATCAGATAAAGCTATGCCAGTAAAAACCCTGCATCGATATTAAGCTAAAACAGTATGCACATTTTCTTTTTGAATTGGTAAAATAACTGTGAGTGACAAAGTTCACCGCACATTCCAGATGGTCCCAAGCAGAGGACACAGAGTTGCTACATAGCTGCCTTTCAGTATTTAAAATACAGCATTGGGAATGGAGTCCAACCTCTAAAAGGGAGCAAAACAAGCAGTCCATACCATAGGCAAGGAATGTGAACTGGAAAATTACTCTCCTTTCACCCTTCTTTCATACAGAAAAGCTTGATCCTGCTAGCTGAAAATAACTAGAGGAGAGGAAAAGACAACAGAAAATCTGGAGAAGTATCAGTATCTTGCTTCAAACTTGATGCAAAGAAAGAGAGCTTTATGAACTCACTCCTGCCTGAAAGAGCATTTGTTCCAGCTACAAGTATGTTGTGCAGACTTTAAACCAGGACCCAACAGTCCACGACTGTGGAGGCAAAGCTGTCGCTCTGATTCATCGGCGAGTCACTGAGGCCACGGATGTAAAATCGTGTTATTAAAAAAGTAATATTAACCTTTTCAAATGTTACACAATCCCTGCTTGTAATTGCATCCTTAATACAAACAGTGTGGGACTTGAAATCAAGATTCCTTGCCATTTTATTAGGAGAATGCACCTAATCATGGAGGTTCTTTAATAGTAGCCAGGAAAAGGAACCTCCTAGCACATAATCAGAAAATTTCAATTGGCAGTAAGATGCAGTTCTTAACTGCAAGGGCAAAGGTTTATTTAGACAATTCAACAGCCTAGCAAGTAAATTCATCACATCCTGAAGTCCTTAAATTAAACTTGAATGCATCTCTAACTATTGTGTTCTAGTTCAATTGCAGATTTATTGAACTTAACAGCAAACACTTGCATATTTGGGAAAGCAATCTCTTCTCCTAAAGGAATTAATGCTAGAGACTATTTTGTTCAGTATTGTAGAATAGCTAAGGCATGGTGATTCCTTCAGTCCTCAGAGTCTGTGAGCCCCAGTGGATGCACTGATTCTAACTTGGCTTATACCAGAACTGTCATACTGGACCATATATGGCTTATAAATGCATTGACTTCCAAATTTCTTGGAAACAAGTTAACTTTGATTAGTGTAACAATAATAACTTCCTCATTATTTTCAGTTAATTGGTAGATGTCCCTTCAGACTTTGCTTTGTGCTGGCAGCTGATTACTCCACACCACAGCAGCACCATCATGTTCCACTAGCATTCAGCAACAACATCAAAGGGAAAAGAAGAAAGGGGAAAAAAGAGTTTCTAAGCGATTATGGTTCCTCGAAGCCTCCTCCTCTGTGTGTCTGCACTGTTACTGGCTGTTCTACCAACCGTGCAACTCCTGAAACCTTGACTTTGCATAACAATTTCTCCTGACCCAAGAACTCAATTAAAAGTAGGCAGTAAACAACATGTTCATGCAATAGATGGCCTAGAAAATAACATACTGAGTAAAGGGATTTCAATTTCAGGCCAGGTAGCACAACAGCACAGCAGTTTCTTGCTGTTTATCATCACTCAGCTGCCTACTAAAAGCTGCTATTTTGACATATTTTAGGATATGTAATTTCTAGCTGCATGTACTTGACCACTCAAGACAGAATAAAAATTGCCATTTTTCATCCAGACTCCCATGTATTTCCAAAGTCCTAGTGTTGTTCCAGCAGTTTGCTTTTGTCACAGAGGGGTCAGTGTTGAATGGGCACAGCCGATGCTCCTCGAGACTGGAGCAGCTTCCCTGTACCTGGCTGTTGGTTCTGGGAATGATCACCCCGGGCATGGGATGGATGAGACTCAGACTGCTAATGTGCAACCAGCACAAACAACACAGCCCTGCTCTCCACTCTGCAGATATTCAATTAATGAACGACAATTCCTGAGATTAGGATTCTTATCTTGGTTATTTAAAGCCGTTAAAACAGCTTTGATGCATTGCATCAACCTTGCACAGGGATGACTTGAAGCAGTCAGGGTAGTGTGCCATCTATCAAAGCAACACCAAGCTTCCAAATGAGAAAAGCAGTATAAAGTAGAAATACTTTTAAAATACAGATAGCTTTATCTGCCCAATTAATCTACTGATTTCAAGTCTGGATAATCATAACAAGTATTTTTGAAGCAAAAACATAAAAGTCCCTGAAACAACTGAATTTAGTGTATGGAAAAGCATTGTGCCTGGCATTCCATCACCTACCAAGAATTTAAGCAAAAAATGAACACATTAAGCATAGATACTATGCAATAACTAATAACCAGAGTAGAAGTATAATATACACTTAACTGAACAACATCAACTCAAATATTTTTTCTGCAAAGGTAATCTGAAAATCTCTGAAACAAAGTTGCCTTGTTTGTTTGGGGGAAGATTGAAAGAAAATACAATTTTCCCTTGAAGGAGAAATACTTATTAGATAGGGTGAATTATTAAAATGAGTAAATGTTTGCAACTGTTAAAATAAAATGACAACAATATTATTTGTTTCTGCTAGATTTGTTCTTGTTTCTGTCAATAGCTATCAAGAACAAATCTGGAACTATACCAGTTTCCATTCTTTATAACCATGTTTGAAATACCCAAAACCTGAGGCTGTTTCCATAAAGATTAACTCCCCAGTCAATATCTTCCAGGTGTTTCAGCTCTGGCTTTTCTCAAAGTCTCATCCTTAACTCAGCAGCCAAAGTGACTGAGAAGCTTAAATCTTATTTTCAGAAGTAACCTGGGTACACAGGAGCTAAGTGCTGTTTGTGTTTCATTAAAAAGAGGTTACTACAATGATTACTTAATAGATCAATTTCTACTATTCAGAACCTTACTAGAGATGCATCAGGCTCAAATGGTACCACTAACAAACCTGGCCGCAATACACGAATTACAATTCCTAACAATCTTCTGTCCTTTCCAACTAGTCTGTTTTTCCTTTATGAAGTGATTTCTGTGACTCTTCATCCAGATGTGCCACTCTAAAGCCTCTGAAACTTCCTCACCTCTTTATTTTCTCCATGCTCCACCTAAGTTTGATCACCAGATTAAAAAAGCGCCACAATTTCTGATGATATTTAAATGCCCAGTCACAAAAACATTTCAGGATGTCATCATTCCAAACATCCAAGGCTGAGCCAGAGGAAATGCACATGTGTGAAGATTTTGAATCCAGCTTGAGCAGAAAAACAGACCATTTTAAGAACTTCCTACATGGATTTCTTACTTCCCCTTCATCTCTCTACCCCTACTATGAAATATCCTGAGGAAAACTGAGACCCCCAGGTGGAAGTTCCAAATCCAGGCACTGTGTTTCAACTTCTGCCATCACAGAATGCTTGAAGCAAGCAAAGGGGAAACTCACACACCAGAGACCTTACTGTGGTATAGTCAATTTTGGATTTTTTTTTTCTTGGTTTTGCTAGCTGTTCACATTGGTACTGTTTATATTTTTCCAGCTCAGTAAAAATATAAACAGTACCAATGTGAACAGCTAGCAAAACCAAGCAAAAAAATCCAAACCAGAACACACCACAGTAACCTCAGAAGTCCCTTGACATGGAAACATCCTTTCATCACCTGAACACAGAGCTCCTACATCATCCAAAGCAACCCATACACTAACAAGTGGTATTACCAAATGCATCATAACACAAAATATTGCCCAAAGTCTGACAGTTTCACAAGTTGCTTAAAGGGAAGATTTTGTCCATTGAGTTTTCAGTCATATCCCTTCCCGCAAGTAGCTCCTGTAACACACTATATGAATTTTAAGCCTCAAGCCTTAAGGAAGCTGCATTCCTCTATTCACAGAGTATTAAAAAGACTTCCTCATCTCCTCCCAAGATCTGCACTGCTCAGTCAGAGACACAAACACTTCAGTGTAGGTCTTGAACCTACCCAAGGCTAAGGAATTTTGCCTTTCATCTGCCCTGACTGCTGGTATCAATACAAGAGCACTCTCCTTACACCTCTGGAGATCAAAACACACCCAGCTTTCCTCACTTCCAACTTAAAAATAATTTAAAAAAACATCCTTACAGGAACAAAAAAGCATATGTGAAAGAGAGAAGTTACTCAGTTTATTTTCCCTTCAGAGTCATGTTATGAGCACTGCTCAAAATCCAACAGAACAGAAAGCAGATTTTAAAAAAGAGAATTTCTTGGCTGAACATTGTGGGTGAGACCTCCAGAACATCTCTGGCTCTTTAACCTACAGACCGAAAAAATATATATAAACTTGAGCTTCAGTAGTAAAGCTTCAACAGGGCTGCTGCAGTGAACTTCAGTTCTCAGTGCACTCAGCTCCTCTGGCAAGATTCATCAGTGACCTCCACTAAAAAAAGCAAATTTGAAAATTTCCACTGAGAGCTTAGCTAGACTTTGATCCCCGAGTCAAGTGACTAACATGGATTTGCTCACAACATACCACTTCCCCAATAATTTCTTTTCCTTTTAACTTTGTGTCCTATTCTTCAGAATCTCCTTGTAAAGTAATCTTGGCAGTAGAGAAGCTGCTGCCTCCTGAAAACTCCCAAAAAGCAGAGGATCACCATACTTTAACACTAATGTCTTCCAAAGGAGAAGAAATTAAAATTACCGTGCCATGTGAAAACTGACAACCTGACACAGACATAGCTAGAGAATGGACACAGAAGCAATAGAGCTCCACACCAGAAGTGATTTTGTCCAGCACAACAAACACACCAATTCTGCCCCTCACTTGAACTAACAATATAAAAATGGCAGGAGAGGAAACATGCAGCAATAAAGACACTTGGAGAATATGCAAGATCTTAAAGGCTAAAAGGACCTTACAAAAACCATCTTCAAACAAAGAATCAACCAGATTGAAATTTGGCAAGCTTATATTCATAATAATACAAAGAATTACCAAAAAATAAAAGGACAAAGAAAGGCATTCTAGCTCAAGCACTTGGAGAAATAAAGCAATTTTTATATGCCATGGTAGCAACATGTCACACACATTGTTTCCTTCATAATATTTTCTGCCTAGTAGCCTTTAAACACACCCTGAAGAGTAGCAAGCAAATTTACTCAGAGGTCCTAAAATGACAACAATATATATTTAAGCTGCCAGTATGCATCTCTTGCATGACTACAGAAGCATCCAAACGTGGTTTTGCAAAGGGACCTTTGCTGCAGTGGGGCTGCTGTGCTTTCCAAGTGCCTGTGACAAGGGGAAGCCATCTCCATAGCTTCTACTGCTTCTCCTCCACAACGATGGAGTAAGAAAAAATGGGTGCACCAGCTTACATCTACTTCTTAACTTCTGGGAACTATGACCTCCAGCTTTTTCTTATACCAGGAAGGCATAACAGTAGGTGGAACAGGATCTCTCCTCAGCACTTGGAAGAAACACTACCAGCTCTAGAGCCAACAACATCTTGCACAAAAAAAAGCAACATCAAAATTTGCTCCTTGCAGGCAAAGCTGAGTAAAGAAGCAAATATTGTGCTGTTAAAAATGCTTATTTCAGGATCAGAATTGTGACGATCAAGTTTTAAAACAATGCAATTTTAAATTGCCTATATACAAGAGAGAATAATGTAGGCTAGAGAGAGTAACCCAAGTGAAGTGCACAATGTTAACCACCCTAACCTTTCATCAAGCATAGCTTCTAGTGAGGAAGAGTCATAAATCTGGCACAGTTAGAAAAACAACAAAAACCTGCTAAGAACAACACCCAGGTTAAAAACAAGTCAGTTCATCAATTTATGAATTATATGTATTAAAAAAGGTTTTACAAAGGTTCTAATACCAACTCATTGTGACTTCTATAGATTCCTAAAGAAAAGGAAAAGCTCCTAAGGTATTCTAAAGCTGCTATCTGAAAATCATCCTGGATGTTTAGGGTGCTTCATATACATTTTTCAAATGCATTTTGGCCTTAATCATTAAATAAGCACATGGAGAAAATTAGCATTGAGAGACAGCAATTTTACATGTCACAGGGGAAAAAAAAGCACAAACAAAAAAACTTATGAGGTATAAAAAGGTGACAATTAATTCAATAATTTCATGTCATGAATGACAAATGTTTTCTGAAATACTACAACAAAATAATCCCAAAATGCTATCAGCAATGTCAAGGGTTGGGTCATTTGGAGAACTTTCTTTTATTTTTGCATCTCCCTAGGATCTCCATCACAAACTGCATTTTTGTTGGGGGGCGTTGTTTTGGATTTTGTTTGTTTGTCTTTATCTCCAAAGAACACCTTAGCAGAAGCTATCAGCTTTGACAGAACACCAAAATTCTGGCACTGAACCATAAATTGACCATTACCATAAAAAGAACTGCTAAATGAGAAACTATGTGCTCAGTATAAAACTAATTTCATGCTTTCAAAAGCACACAGTGGCTTCTAGCAAGATAGTGGCCCTGGGACTTGCAAAGACAGATTGGCTAATACAAATGGTGTGTGTGCTCCTGATGCAGTCTGCTTAGCCAAGCTTTACATGTACTGGCAGTAAATGGAAATTCTCGAATCTTCTGTCAAACAAATACACACTTATCTATAACTTTGGAGCTGAAAGCTATAAAACAGCTGCCTCATAAATATATTTAGCAGGAAAAAGCATGAGCTGTCCTAGTTCCTCCGAAGAAAAAAAAAAAACACAGCAGTCTTTACATAGTAAGCACAGACATTTCTATAGCAAGGAAGAAAAAAATTAATAAATATTTTTCAACATATTTCTTCGTTTTATTAAAAAAATACTATCAGCATACACAAATATCATATGAGGTCTCACCTCACCAACTCAATATTCACATAATAGCAGTGCTTAATAAGTAACTCAGCTGAACTAATTATTTTTAGTTCTGCTATGGGTGAAATTCTCAATAAACCCCCTTTTTTTAAACACACAAGTCCAAAGTCTGTTTAGTTTACGATAATGCTTTCAAGCTTAAAGATTTGCTACTAGAACTTCACAGGCTACCTTTAGCACACTATCTGTTCCCTTAAATAAAACTTGGTGCACTAAATCTCAAATTTAACTGGTTAGGGAGAAGCGACAGTAATTTTATACCCTTCTCAAAGAAAGCTGTCAGTGCAAATGAATTACTGGAAGCTGTTCTGGGCATGACACATCATAACTTTTAATGTTAACAATGACAGACATATCTAATATGTCAAACCCAGTATACAATTTGTTTCATTCTTTACTTTTTTAGTTTACCTGTAGAATCCGACAGCTCTTGTGTTTCACACACCATTGTAACCATACTTTGAGATTTAACAAGCCAGAAAGCAAGCTCTGGTAAGAGGTATTTATTCACACTGCTAATAAGCTTCTTTCTACAACAATAACACAGCATCACTGACATTCAAAAAACATCTAAAACGCATAGGAAGTCACCTACTGGAAAGATGCCCTCTGCAAACAACAAGCAAGGAAAGGGAGCTTGCCACATATTTAGTTACTTTTAATACTGAAATAAGAAGAGAAGAAAAAGATGCATTATACGCCTTTCCTTTTTTATTATCCTTTCCACTGGAATAACTAAAACAGAAATGCACTGCACACAGAAATAATGCCAAACATGTAAGCATCCACTCAATGTCGTAGCACAAAGCAATTCAGTGAAGTTTAATAATAAAAAACAGACTCACCTCTACTGGGAAGCCCACTCCACATTATGGCAATACTATTTAAGCAGGTTAAACAGCAACCAAATTACATAAACAAAACTTCCAGTATGTGACCAATATGATCTACGGTGCTACAGAGCGTTGGCTCCAGCCCTGCTCATCTGTGTGACAGTTCACTGCTATAGCAGAGCAGCCTCCAACCTTCCCAGATGCCGGCTTAGTGCACTGCTCATTGAAAATCCTTCACACGCTGGCAACATTTTAGGGAAGGACAAGCACACTCTGAGTCATTTGTAAAGAAAGCAAAGCAATTTCAGTTCTGTATCTTCGTGCCTACCGAAACACAGAGCCCTGTCAAACTAGAAGTCTGCCTGAATTTATGCTGAGAATCAGGCAACCCAAGCCTTCATTATCAATGCATGGAATCAGCTACAGAGATCAAATTCAAGCAAATCATAAAAAAATAAAAGGATATGATTATCAAAGGCTCTACAGCTTCAGCTCCAAACCACACAGAACGAGGAATCATCTATCTAGACTGTGAAAATGTTAAAAATAGCTCTGTCTTTTCTACAACGAACACGAGACAGAGGAGAATGAGCAGCAGCCTGTATTGTGATGAGGTTCATTATTAGGGGGAGTGGGGGGGAAGAAATCCAGCAATAAAAATTAATGATTCCTTAAAGCTTTTCTAAATAAGATTAATTCAAAATTATGCAAATGAAATAAGATTTTTTTAACCATGAAACAAATGCAGTCTATTAAATATTAAAAACCAGGATATCCATTAAAAAGTATAATAAATATTTGGGTGAAAACATTTAGAATGCAGACCCAACAAAGACTTGCACAGTCTAGCAGATTAAATATTTTTACCAAAATAAAAATATCATTAAAAGCATGAAATTGCATGACCAATGCTTTCATTCTTTCAAAACAACATTAATTTTAAATTACTTACTATGAAAAACCTTCACGGCTTATTAAATTCATGCTATTCCTACTCCCACGTGGACTTCTCACAATGTACATCTTTCTTATCTTTTCAGGTACTTCATAGGTTCTCTTTCCCCAGAAAAGTAAGAGAGCATGTGTTGCTGTGCATACTCACACCCAGAGATACACAGCATAAGACAGATGTAACCACAACTAGGCTTTGAAGAAACTGAAGGACACAGGAGTTTTTTATTATATTACCTGTACAGGTATCCAAATACACTACTGGGTCATGAGACAACTACCAGAGAAATTTTGACAGGATCTGATCCCAGATGAGAAAAAATACTATACAGAGAAGATAGCAGTTTTCCTTTTACAAGGTAAAAATAACAAACAAACCTGACTTCATTATTTTGTTTCTTCCAGTAGTTTTAATACAGAAATCTTGGCTAGAAATGCACACAAATAAAAATGTCTGAACTTATAGCTCCCTTTTCATCTCAGCTGTCTACACCTCTAAACTGTGGATCACATCCTTCAGTGAGACAGTGAAGAAATTCTTGCAGCAACATCAACTCAGTTGATTTAAGACACTCCCCAGGCCATGCCTGAAGTGGTTAAATGACAAGGGATATGCTCCCAACTGAAGCAGAAGTTGTGTCACCACCACTCCTGCAGCCATTCTCAGCGTGAAGCCATGGCTGGTGAGTGGTTGTATTTTTGGTCCTAGACTCTAAAACACCTGATTTTCTGATGCTTTTTACCACAGCATAACTGCCCTTGAAGAGAGGTTAAACTGTCCAGAAGGGCATTTTGCTACAAGAATATGTCTATGCAAAGTAGTGGCAAAGGGTCCTGAATGTACTGCACAATTTTATTTTGAAATCCTTCCACATTCCCCACAAAGGACCACTGCCTATAAACCATTTTTTTCCATAATAGGTACTTTATTTTTTTGCTTAATGTCATTCATGTGTTCCCCATCTCCAAGAGAATGGAGTCTAGAAATGAATAATTGGCCTGATAACTCTTACCTGCTTCAAAAGAGTTATGGTTTTCAATTTGCCATTAGGAAAATTTTTGAATTTTTTTTCTGATTAACTTATCAATTACTTTAAAAAACCAACCTCAATAAAATAATGATTTCCCCATGTTTTTCCTGAAGACTACCAGTGAGTGCAAGTATAATCGACTTAATATTTTTATTAATTTTACCAGTACTTCCACAGTGCATCTACTCAAAGAACAGAATATATAGATATAGTCTGTAGTCATTGACAAATAAAAAAACAACTTTAATGTCAGTTCTGGGCCTTGATATTAACTCTCAACATCACTATTTTGTGAGGAGTATCAAGTGCCCAATAAGAATACAATAAACTGCCTAATTTCTATGATGACTTCCATGAAAGAAAAAACAGCAATTGTTTATACTAAATACATTTCATTCTGTAAGAAAAAAGTTATGTACCATTACCTATCTCTTAAGTAAATGGTGGAAGAGACTCAAGTGATGCAGAGAATGTAGTACCATCTACCAAATGTCATCTTGTTCAAGAAACCACTGAATAAGAAAAAAGCCAACATACCCTGTAGCAAGAAGTGAAATACTAAGAGTTTCAAACAGTTCACGAAGCCACATTTCATTATGGACATGTAACTCTTTCCGTTAATTATTTCTATTATATTGGACACAGCTTTGCATTTTAGTGAGAGCATAATTTTTTTACAAATAGCAAAATGGATTTTACCAAGAGTAGGACAGCAAAGCATGGAGCAGCCACCCTCTCATGAGGGGACAGAGAGGGGAAGCCCTGAGGAGTTCCTCCACTTTGTGGCCCCACAGAAGCAGCTTTCTTGAAACTGCTTTCTAAAAAGGTTGGGCAGTACGCAGCTGACATGGAAGGCAGAAAAAGTGCTCACCTTCTATTACTCTAAAAAAGGTTTTGGCCCAAGACACAAAAAGAGTAAGCTCACAGTGCTCTCTAAAGACTTGTGTACTAATTCTATAGCTATGCATGCATGCATTTAATAGGACTCGGGCCACAAACTTTTTAAAGATACTTTTAGTTGCTGCTTTGCATTCCTCTGAGTACTTGCTAGAATAATCCATAAAGATCTTCTGCAATAAAAATCGGATTACCCTTGTCTTTTTTTAGATTAACGAAAGACAAACATTGAGAAGGAATTGGGGACCCAGCTCAAGAGGCTTAAAGTAAGCAAAAGCTCTGTATTCCATTACGTTGGCACAAAGCAGTCTCAGATGGCAACTAAGGTACCTGTCAGAAAGCCAGTCTTGGCCCATATAAAGATTAGAACCTACATACAAAAACCTGCATTAAGGTTTAGATTCTTCTGACAAAAACTAAGGAAAAACTCCACTGAAATGAGAGCAGTGCACTGCAGATTCATTCTGTTGTAACCACCCACCATGGGTCTGATCTAAGGCTATCTGGAGTACTTTCAGTATAATTTCTCAAAGCCTATCAATAGTCTGTTAAATTTTTTGGCTGAAAATACTATTCACACTTTCTATCTCTATTTTTTTTTTTGAAAACTAATGTGCAAGTTAGCCATACAGTCCATGGATCCTATCAAGAATAATCTGAGCTCTTGAATTGTAAGCCTCCCTGCCTCCATAAACTTGATAGGTTGACTAGACTTAAACATTTATATGGCACTGCACAAAGAGACAAAGAAGCTCTAATCTCTGTTATCAAAAGTGGAAGAAGCCCTGCCTTGTCCAAACTCCCTCGTTCTTCTCCCATGCCTAAAACTGCTGTTTTACCTTCTCCCTTCCACTACCACTACCGGGCCCTTTTTGTGACCTGATTTAAGTCCCAAACACAACAGAAGTCCAGTAATTTACATATTTAATTTGCTGTATTAACAAAGCCCTTGCTGTCATTGCTGTGAACCAGACCAAAAAACTGTGTGTTTATAACACCTCAGGAAATCAACCGTGATTATTTCCTCAGTATTGCAGTGTTAACACTACAACTTGTAGCACTGTTCCTTACAGTCATGGTATACGGTCCTACAGCATTTCCAAAACTGTCACGCAAGGTCACAGATTTCAAGAACAAGAAGGCAGAGCTGCTGCCAGGACACACTGCATCCTGTCATCCCAATCACACCTCCAGCCAGACCTGCAGAAGGATCGCATGGGCATCAATGAGTGTCCTGAAGAACATGTGCTCCTTAAAACAGCCTAGGACCCATGGAAAAACGATTTTCCTTTGCCCACTTTTAAGTCTGGGCACTTTCTGTAACAAAAATGAAACTTGCCTACATGTTTCCGGAGATCTGTAAGATCTGGACTTGGACAGGCATTTCTAGTACACTCCTTAAAACTACACCAACTGTTCCCACGTTACCATGGGGGAAAGAAGAGAGAACCAGGAGACTCACCAGGAGATACCACCCCACGGAGGAAGCAGTGAGAATTCGTGGCGCAAAACCGGTGTCACCTCGGAGGAGGAAGCGGGAGGAACACAAGGCAGCCGTGCCCGGCATCCCCGGCCGGCGCTGGGAGCAGCCCGCAGTTATCCCTGCGGTTCTCCCCCGGGGCAGCGCCGGGATGCCGAACGCGGGGCTGGGCATGGCCCGGCCTGCAGCGCCATCGCGTGGGTACCGAGCACCCCGGCGCATCCCGGATTCCAGCATCCCGGCACATCGCGGCTCCGCAGCCATTCCCTCGTTAGCTGGCTGGCGGCACAGAGGAGGCGAGCAGATTTCAATGAGCCCTGAGCCACGTTCGTGCCCGACGCCCAGGACTGCAGCGGGTGCTCAGCCCCTGCTCTCAGCGGGGCCAGGCGGATTCCAGGCACCCAGGACGGCTGGGATCTGCTGCAGGCTCCAGCCCGCTCACTGAAAAGCTTTAAATAGGCTCGCTCCAAAATACATCTCCCCATGGCTGCAGGAAATCACCCTTTCTTTTCCTTCATAGGAAATACATGAAATAATTTCCAACTTAAGCTGTGAAGGCAAACACGCACTTTCTGACTTTGATGAGAGTTTATTTATGTCCTGCTGACAGCAGCCTGTCTGTACGAGCCTGTCTGTACGTCTGTGTGCCTGGCACAAGGATCAGGATGGTCCTGGGAATGGCTGCACCAAGAGCCATGGTGGGCATGGCTGGTAATATACAAGCACTAACACAGGCAATAGGGAAGGCTCACCGTGGCAACATATTTTCCAAGCAGAACGCTCTTTTCTTCCGGTTTTCAACAGCAATGTAAATAAAATGCGAAGTTCAATGAGTGGATCAAATCACCAAAATGACCTAGTGTAACGCACTGATTTCTTGATTGTGGCAATATGAAGAAAAGCAGCTCTTAAATCTTTATTTTCTATTAAATTTCACTTGCCAGGAAGTAATTTAAATTGCAGGTAGAGGTACAATAGCAAGAGAACTTGTATATATCAATAACTGGCAAGGCAAGATTAACTAGAAATAGAGGAAACTTTTTAGAAAAATCTGTTGCTAAATATATTTTAAATTCTATGACAATTGCACCCTTACTCTAAATACAAAGAAGTAGCTTTAAACTCATCTCTACAATTATATTTAGATTTTAAATATAAAAAAGCCTTTCATCTATACAATTAAAGATATCCTTTCCAGCACCTGGAATCCCAGGTATCAAATCTTAATAAACATTCCAATAGTAGTACAAGGACCATTACCAGCAAGTTAAGACCAACTGAAGTTTATAGTTGTAAAGCACAGTAGAAGTCAAAAATTAAAAGGACATTTGCTAACAGCTGAGGGCCACCTGTCACAGAGAGGACCACAAAACAGAATGACTATGAAAATATGTCTCCTCTCCATTTATAACAAAGTCCACCAAGTGTCAGGAAGAGCTGGAGTCAGTGATCCATCAATTCTGTCACACAGAACCATGACAGTTCTGGCAGGTCTGTAATCCTGGTTTCTGAAGGGTCAAGGAAACTTTTCAGTCACGTATATTTTACACTCATCTCATTTTCCAGGGGGAATATTATTGATTTCACATTTACCTATTGAACACAGAGGAAAACCACCAACTTGACACTGGATGGAACTTTTGCAGGAAGTTTCCTAAGATGTGCTGAACTGTTCACTAGGTGCTTTGTTAGAAGGGTGCAGCTGTAACAGTGAAGTATGAGAGAGGCTATTTACTTCCTTTGCATCTGGAATAATACCTATTCACTGGTGAGGTGAGATTAATATAAGTGATCTCTTACCATCTGCACAATTAGTTCTGTTTACAATGTTGGCTGAAGAAATGGGAAAGGAAGACCTCCATTACAAGAGGTAATAACACTCCAGAGGACATGGATTAAAACTGAGCCTGGATAATGTCAATTTAAAAGAAAATTAATTTCTAGTTATTTTTGGAAAATGTTCTTTGAGAACTACATCTCAGTAAATCTTGTTCTCCCGCTAGTTCTTAAACAGTATATTAAATTGTTTATGTAATCACAGTAATAATAAATTGTCTATTAGAAGGCATTTCTTTCTTTTAAATGCTATGAACACAATGTCCCTTAGCTATGAAAAAAAATGCTTATGTCAACATGCACCAGATAGACCAGCAAAACTAGGACACAACTAATTGTCTAATATAGAGATCAGCGAACTAAGTACAAAGAAACATGAATTTTAACTCCCAAGCTATGCAGTAACCCCAAAGCATGTGCTCCAGCAAACATACTTGAATTCTGAGCATCAGAGCCTTCTTTGAGTAATGGTGCCAGAGCATCTGCTGTGATCCCCAGCAATGACAGCAAAGGCATCACATGAAGGGTTCAGATAACAAAAAGCAACAAAAATAGAAAATGTTTTTATATGTCGGCATTGTAGGTCCACACACAGAGGAATCATAAGTCAATCATAATGTCTCACAGATATTCAGGTATTTTAAGAATGCTCACAATTAATTAATCTAGAAGTTATTCAATAAGAATTTAATCTTTTGAATCACAGGACTCACACAACTGATACTCTCACACTGCCTAGTTCTAAGTCAAACAAAACAGTACCACGGACTTCAAAACAAGTAAAATTCAGTTAACAAGAAACAAAATTAGAAGAACAAGCTAAACCTTTCAATGCAGCTTGACTGTTTCTATACAAAACAAACTAAAGCCAGTGTCTTAACATGGCAAATAAAAACAAATACTACAATTAAGAAAACTTCTTATATGAAGATTCAAGATCCACTAGATTTTTCTCAAGTAGTTATGAACAGAGTCCAACACCAAAATAAAAAAAACAAACCCCCCCAAATAAACAGAAGGGCATATTATGTGCTTTGTATCTTCACATTATGCATGCTAGATGCATTTTGTCCAAGACTTTTGTTTTTCCTAGTAAGTAAAAGGTCTTACTTAGAAATACTTCTTACTTAGAGGTCTTTTCCAACCTAAACTGATTCTATGGATAGGAGTGGTTAAAACCCTGAGGGCTGAAAGCAGAAAGAATGAAAGGGCCAGGCTTGTAAATTCCAGCTCTCCTCCTCCATCATTCCACTACTAGATTTCATTTTAAAGTTTCTCCTGTACATGTAGCATCCCTCCAGAACTTTCTTTCAGGAACAAAAGCAGATGACAAAATGCGTAAGTGTTTGGATACACAAGAGTTGCTTTCAAATAGACCAGGAAAAGAAATACACCAGCAATTCTAAACATGGCAAAATATCATTAACTACTAGTACTAATCTACATTAAGTTTAATGGTTATGTTGGGTAGAGAAGGTAGAGCTTAAAAGCTTCCTCAGAATTCTTGACCAAAATCCAACATTTCAAACTAATTATGTACCTGTGCTTGTACTTGCAAACAAAGTGCCAGGAGCTGTACTTGTAGGGACTTTTCCATTATTTAGCTGCTTCACTCTTTTCAAGTGAGATTTCCCGTTGTAATGAACTTGAGCTTGGGCTGCAGAGTTCAGCTGTATATTGCACACTTCACAGAAGGAAAACAGTATCTTCTTTTTTTCTTTGCTTAATTGGTAATCCTGTCTGTCATTCCTCAGTCCTTTTTCTTCAAAGGTCCGTACAGCAGCTGGTTGATTCATAATCCCATCTTCAATGATGTGGTCAGGACTTAATGGACGCTTCATACCTACAAGGAAAAGAGACAATGTGTTACTAGAGAGCAACAAATCCTTACTATTAAAACTGCATTTTCTTTTTTAAATTGCTGCAATACATGACCCAGCAACCAGTTCTAACAAATAAGGTTCCAAACTGCAGAGGCATTGCTTAATATAGAAATAAAAGCATTTGTGACACACCACAGAGCCCAGAAATAATAAGTTGGCAATGTATCACAGTCTGTGCACAGCAACTTGCAACAACTCATTATTTTGTTAAGCAAGCTCTCTATTTTAAAGCAGATTTATTATTGCATCTGTAGCAGAGGTTAAGATTATTTTCAAATACATTTCCTTTGCCTTACTAAACGCTGGTGTCAGAGCTTTTTACTTTCCAATGACTATAGCAGTGCCCACTGCTTCAAATACAATTATTCAACAAAAAGGATGCCAGCAAGAAATCTTATGAAAATACTGGAAGACAGCAGACTGCTCAAATGAGACTAATGAAGCCTTTCCACTTTCACATACATCCAAATCTTCAGCTTCATACAAAGACTGTATGTTATCAATATTTGTCCATCAATACCTTCACAACTCAAACTATTGTACTGCAGAAAGTCAGCTAAAAATCAGTCTTGTGCAAACTACACAAAATGATGGTAAATATGAGTTCCTGAACAACAAGCCAAGAGCCTGAAATATTAACTTGCCCTAGAGAATCAAAAAACTCATCATCAAGCTGCACAAAGTACAATTTTATATATATAGGCGGGAAGTCCATATTTCATTTAAGGTATGGCGCTAAACCAGCAGAGAAGAAATAGAGGGTCTAGGGTAACTCATATAAAAATAATTCTGTTTTCTTAGCTACACAAATTGATGTTTATTCTTTTCCCCCACCACTCAAATACTCTGGATGGCCAAAGGCTGGCTCAGAGCGCAGTGCACAAAAGCAGCTCTTTGCAGGCAAGAGTGCAAAAGCAAAAGACTTCAAACACAAGGTCCCTTTTCCAGCCTGGGAAGCAGAGCAGCACAGAACTTTGTGTACACCTACCACCCTGTTATGCGGGAGCACTGAAATACACAAACTTTTAAACCAGAAGTGGCAGTAATCCTCCCCAGAAGAGTGCAGCATTCACAAGTAACACTAGAGCATCTCTCATAATCCAGTTAAATTTACTACCAAGAGAAAGTCTGTTCTGTTCTCTGGCACAGAGGTGTACACAGAAAAATCTTCAGAATTATTTAGTCATTTATATGGTAGGATGGAGTACTTCCTCACATTCCTAACCCATGCTTAACATTTTAATATTGGTACAGATTCCTTCAAGTACAATTCACTGATCAAGTATGGTAAATAGACTTCATATCTTTCTTATAGATAACAGTTCTGTTATCAAATAAACAATATAAACAACACATTAAGGTATAAATCACATCAAATAAAAATAAAACTAATTATTAAAAATAATCGCATTGCATAAGTACCTAATTAATTTTAAAACAAAATACTGGTGGTCCTGAAAACCTAGGCTACAGACTATCACACTAAATCATTTAAGTGTAAGTATCATATTTCAAGGCAAGCAACCAAGATCCCTGACTCAGCTGAGCTAACATTTTCATCTGAAAATTTAATCTCCTTAGAGCTTCAGTATCTGGTTTTTTCAATGTATTTTAAACCATAAATAACCTCCCCCAGTCTCTTTGTTTTCCATAACTTTTTATTTCAACATCACTGTTGTGACTTTTGCTCTCTGAAGTAAAATGTTATGAAACAAAAATTCTTTTATAAGTTGTACATACAAACCATTATAGAATAATAAAATATGTTACAGTTTAAAAATCCTGGCCTGTCAGAAATCTCGTACATCTGGCTGCAGACAGAAAATAATCCAAAATATCATTCAGCAATTATTTCAATCATGTGTAAGACCTTAATGAAGCTCAGTTGGTCTGGATACCTCTAAAATTGGCAGAAGCAAACATCTGCATTAGGAAGCTGCATGGAGCAGAAGGAAGACTGATGGAGCTGCCTGTAAGAGCACCAAAGGCTTCCCAAAGCACTGGGCTGGTACTGCATTAGCACTGCAGCACAAGACATGGAAACTCCTGGACTGAAGGGTTCTGCTTCCTTTCCTCCAAAGGAACAAAACCTTGGTGAAATCTGAGGCTGCTCAGCTATGGTCCAAAGCAGGGTATGTGGGGAAAATCAGAACATTTGCCTCAAAAGTGCAGTCCTGACATCACCAAAAGTGTTTATAAACATGGATGCACCCAGAAAGAACAATTGAGCACAGCAAGGAGTCACACACTGCACCTGCACCCTTAGGCATCCCTGCTGCCAGTATAGAAAGAAAATTAACCTTCAAACAAATAAAAACAAATCACTGCCAAGGTACACTCTAGTTTTAACAAAAAATAACTATAATTTCAGTTTTACTATAAAGTTGCATTCACCAGACAAATGAGTCCTTGAAGCAATCTCTTGCTACTAATTTAAGAATTAAAAACCACAAGCCGAAATTTTGAAACAACCTTCGTTGCCTTAAGCTCTGCATCTAAATTAAAAGGTGGCCTGATTATGAGCAGCCATGACCTCCCAACATCTGATGGGAGCAGCAGATGCAAATCACTTCTGAGAAAATGCCTACATTGAGCATAGGAGGGCTGGCAGCAGCACACTCTGACCAGTCCAACCCTGGACAGAACCCCTATGTGCAGCCAGAGACCAGACCATGCTGAGCCTCAGAAATCTGCTTGCTCCTTACAGAAATCCCAGCCCTCATCCTCCTGGGATTTGGAGATTTGAACATTTGGTAAAGCAACTCATTTGTGTTTGAAAAGCTTTGCTTAGTCTCTTCTAGAGTTTTTTAAAAGAAAATATTGGTGGCAAACATACGCCGAGATTTTAAAGTATGGCCATTTTTCACACAGTAATACTAATTTTACCATAAATGAGCACATCTTTTGGTGTATGTTTTTGTTCAAAAACTAAACAAGTTATTACACGCAAGGAAAGTTTCCACTGTTTTCAAAATTTTGTCTCCTTCCTTTCTTCTTTAAAGTTCAGGTTGGAAAAACACCTTTGAAACATCCTGGTTCTAGAACATCCAGCACAAGTACAATTCTGCATTGAATCAGTGTTAAGAACCTCACCATGAATGAGGTTTATCTTGCACAAGCTAACCTTTCTTTAGAAGGCTATCTGAATGCTTTAAACTTTTATGAAAGAAACACGTACATACACATTAATTTGTAATAGGAAAAAAACACAAACAAAAAAGCTCCCACAAACCAACCACTTTGTTCTTACTCTCAACTTTTTAGTCACTCAAATTTATGCAAGCACACATCTGACAAGTGTTTTTCTCTTTCAAGAAGAGCTTATTCCTGCAGATAGGTTGTGAAGAGTTCTGGGTGGTACTTGCTGTCCCCCCACCAGGGGTCAGATATGAAACAGAGCCAGTTCATTCCTCAGGTTCACACATAGCTCAATAACATTATCACGTAACAGAAGCAGCTACTTGAGACTACAGTCAGTGAGCTGAGAATAAAGAGGAGTTACATAATCATTACATTCTCTGAAACCAAAAAGTAATTTAGAGTAATTGTTATAGGTAGGTTTGTGAAGTATTTAGAAGTTGAAGAGTATGAGTAAGAACAAGAATACGAGTTCACTAAAAGGCAGAAGGGTTGGGAATTATCATATGGAGAAAATACATTAGATCAATCCTGCAAACTCCCAGTTCTGTATAACCTTAATACAGCACAGTCGAAGCCAAGTCCTAGCAGCAGCTGATACATGAAAATATCCACAAATTAAAATTATCTATACAAAAAGGACGTGATCCTGTGAATCACACTGGACATACACATTGCAAAGGTTGTCACTGTGTTTACTCAATGAGGATTAGACTCAAAAATTGAAATGTGAGAATAGGAAAACAGGAAAAACAAAGCAGGAAACACAGAAGAGCATCCATATATCCAGCTGAAATGATCCAGACAAATGTTATGTCTGTGAAGGGATTGTATGCCCCATCAGTCTTGCTCTTTCAAGAACAAGTTATGAATCAAACCAGATATACTAATTTTTCTTCTGACCAAAATCATAAGAGGAAGCAATGTACAGTATAAGACCTTCTCAGGTATTTGACACAAACTGTTACCAGACCAAACAGGATTGTCCCTCCATCACATTTCCTCCCCAGTACACAGAACCAATCTATCTCAATAGATTCTGCAAACAATACTGGAGAAAGAATAAGTTAGTGATTTATGACACCACATTAAAATTCTGAAGTGTAATGAGATACCCTGTTAGGATTTCCGAAAACACATCTCCCTCAGCCTCTTGCAGCTGGCAAAGAAATCTAAGTGTGGATATCCTTTGTACTTGAAGCTCAAGGCAATTAGCCTTTCAATTTGGCTGGCTAATTTACTTTTAAACAGAGTTGTGCTTTCAGAGGAGCTACAAAGAAGTATTATATATAGTACAGTGCTGTAGGTGAGAATGTGCAAATCTTTACTCAAAGGAAATAAGCTTTGGTTATCCTAATGAATTAGTGATGGTTACATGATGCATTCTTTTCCTGAGTGCTGGTCTAAACTTTTGCAATGCCCATTCCTAATTAGTTCATACTTCAAAGAACCACTGTGCTGGAAATGTAATTAGACTGCCTTTCCTCTGTGGATCTGTGCCAGGTAAGCAAAAAAGAAAACGTATTTTAACAACTTACATATGGGCAAAGAGAATTTTCTCCCTTAGCTTTTGGAAATAATCAAATGAGTTGCTGAAGACATGGGAACAAAAACCAAAATTAACTGGCTTTCTATATTGTTACATTTCCAAATGGTTCATTCAGACAGCTGGGAGAAGCAGGGAGAGAGAGACACACAGGACCCAGCCTTGTTTTGTAGTCCTCTTGATCATCTCCAATGGAGAAAAGCTATCTCTGCACTGAACTAGGGAAGCCTGCACACATGCCTCAAGAGCTGTGGCCTCACACTGAGCAACTATGGTTCCCTACTTCCTCATCTCTCCACAAAACATTTACACGCATCTCCCAAAAGAAAAAAACCCAACCCCAAAAAATACACAAACCAGCTTTGAATACCTCCAGAGCATTATTTAAAAATTCACTAGAGCTGTTTTTTACAAGTCTCATGACCTTTATTGTATTTTTAGAGAGTATTTCCCAAACACAGATAAACTATCAAGAGGCATATGGTTTGCACCATCTGGGCAACAAGTTCTTTTGGGATACTGTGGTGAACAGCATATGCATAGTGCCTTGTGCACAGTATCCTACAGAGTTAAAAAAAGCACTAGAGACTCTTTTGAAGCCAGCCTTGAAAAATCCCCCATATGTTTAAGGGACCTGTTTGGTTTCTGAAGATGTGTTCCTCTTTCTTTCAATACAAACCCAAACAGAGAACTGCCATGTTTAATCCTCATCTTGTTCTGAAATTCCTCAAGGAGGCATCATATTCTCAACATGTCCACCTGTCAAACTATTTATTACCCACCCATCCATACCTGATTAGCTCTTGGCTATGTATTTCATCTCTGCTTTCAAAATACATGGCATGTTTTTATTCAAAGTTGCAGTAAAAATTGGATGGTTCAAAAAAGTAAACACATTTTTATTTCTTAAGACAGATAAAGAATAATCAATTGGTCACAGTATACAGACCAAACTGGGCTAAGTAACTTTTTAGCTTTAATTTTGATGCTAGTTTATCAATAAAAAGAGGAATAGAAACTCAGCTTGCTTTCACTGTGCATGAAAACTTTTGAATGGTAACAAATGGCTGACAGCCTCTTCACTAACACATTTTAGAGCATTTAACATTTGAAGGAGATTCTCTTCAAACTATAAAAACAGATGGTTGTTTCACAACACAAACCTTAGCTGTTCAGCACAAGGTAATTCAGAAAACTGGAAGCATTCAAGTAGATAGTGTTTTGCTTTGCTTTACTGCCTTGAAATTTTCCATGTTAAGGAAACCTGAAAAGTGACCTGCTGCGCAAGACTGTGAGCTCAGCTAAACTGGAGTAAATGAAATGACTCTCACTGAGGTTATCAGTGACTGCTGTTGCTTGAGCCAATATCTGCAGTTAGCTCTAATTGTAAGGCTGATCCTTTCCTCTGTAGCACCCATACTTACAGATTTCTGGCACTCTTAGCATTAACACAAATCTATTTACACATCAGTTTATTTGCCAAAGAGATGTATCCTCACCTGACATAACACATCCGACTGCTGCCAAGCAGGCTACCCAAGCTTGGCGTCCAGACAGCTATCCTGGACTGTGCTTCAAGACAAACAGATAGTTCCACAGAATTACCATAATACCATTTTGCTTGATGAACCATTTGACAAGTTGGTGCCTTCTACTCAGCAGTCTGTCATTAAACCACAGCTTTCCTCCAGTTAACTTGCACTAAGCAATCTTCGCTAATTACAGAAGAATATTTAGATGCCCAAATTGTCCAACACATGGTTTAGAGGTCATTTTAGACATTGTCCTCCCCTACCACATGCAGAAACCTATCAGAGAGAGTAGAACTTCCAGGAAAATAGCAACTCAGCTCCCTTAGCTTTCTCTATAACACATTTTTTTAACTAATCCTTATAATGATCCCAATATCCACAGTGCTATCCCTGTTATGAGGTCTGCAACAATTCTATCAGGTACCCCAGAATCCAGTCTGTCTTTTAGAGTCCTCACAAAAAAAAGTAGTCCATTTCATACCAGCCATCACGTATCTGATCCTATTTACATCCTATTTCATCCAGGAACTCCAGTTTCATATTAAAGACCTAAATCCCAAGTATACCGTATTTGTAAAGCAACACCCAAAAAGAACAAAAAACCAAATCACAAAAATAGAGAGACTTAAATTAGCTCTTTCTTGGATATGGGCAGGATTAAAATGTTAAACATGCCCAAATGCCAAACAGACAGGGAAAAAAGAAAAAAGAACAAAGAATGGAAAAAATCAAAATAAAATAATAATAAAATAGGATACCTTAATAGATTGAACACAAAATTTACAAGTTATTTTAACAGCAAACCCTCAATTTTAAACAGCTAAATTTTTCCAAGTAGAAATTAGCAAAGTGAGTTTTCTTATGCATATTTTCAATTTTGCCCATTTTCATAATCTGCTTTCTTGAGACCAGGGAACTGTCTTATCAATTGCAAATTTAATAAATAAATTGAATGATAGTGCCTCTAAAAATTTTCTACACAGTTGCTAGGTTAGGAGTTTTACTTGTAACTGTCAAAGTATTGGATCCAAGTCTATTTGAATCAAAGGACTCCTTGTATTTATCCCTAGAAAAACATTGACTAACACAACATAATTTAAATATATCTCCATCAGATTTTACAACTTGGAAGAGATGAACACAAACCTATAAAGGGAAAATCCTGTAGAGGATATAGTTTCAACCTGTGTTCAACAGTAAAAGGACGACAGAAAATAGGGGTGTTTTTAAACAACACATTATTTTTATACATTTAAGAAGCTTAAGAAAACATAAAGCCAACTGCAAAATGCATGGGTTTTAATTATTTGGACAACTGATTCAAGATGTAAGGTACTTCTAGTGAAGCAACTATTTTATTTATAAAAACGGTTGTTCATGGCATAAGCTTGCAAAAATAAAAATGAAAACCTGCTGACATAATCTGAGGTTCCCACAGGGTATTTGTACCTGGCTGTTACTTTATCTTGCTTGAGCACAATAACACTTGAAGAGTAAATCAATATTTGGTCTCAAGAAGTAAAAATAATTTCCTACCTTCTTAAAAATATCAAGAATTCATCTCAGCACAAAAGGAAGCCACAACAGAAAGTCAGGCCTCATAGATGGCTGTCTTCTCCTTAAGTTTGACAATGCGAGGAGCTGAATAGAAGTTGTGCTGGAAATCATTAATTCAGGATAAAGTCCGGTAATGCTGTGAAAGCACTCTTGGACACTTTGATGATTCTGTGAAAATAACAGCTGGGCATGAACAAAGAACACACCACATTAGGGGAAAAAATGTGAGATTGAGATCTATCAGCTTGATTGGAAGCACTAAGAGCACAAAGAACAGAAAACTGCAAACATGATCAGAGGCAGTGGATGTCAATCCTAAAGTGCTCCTAAAAAGATGGTCCCAGATTAGTCATCATATAAGTATAAGATACTGTCAAAGTCTATGTAAGCAGCTGATTCCTTTTTGGAACTGAAAAAATATCAAAACCAATGTTGCTTTATTGTATAGAGGGACATCACATCTTCTTTATCTTATTAATTACTTAAGTTTTATGATCAAGTTATAAGAATATTACCCAGCTGGTAGTGACAGACAATAAGAATATTGGATCACCTAGTCTGAAGCCACCTGCAGGCAGGCCAGGTTAAAGTTAGCACTGACCTGAACCTAACCTTTTGCTTCCCTTTTCCCTGCTTAAAGGAACAAAAACTGAGTGTTTTTGTGCTAACACTGAACTTGGAGAGATGTCTGGTGAAGTTGAAGATACAGCCACTCCCTAATTTGTCCTTCCCATGCACAGACCTCTCAAACTCGAGCTGCCAGTCACCTCGGGCTTTAAGTGACTGTTGCTTGCAAAATCCATTCTGAATACCTTATTCCACACTAAAAAACATACCTCCATTCATAAAAAAGAAGAGCCAGCCTTTTACTAGTTTTGCTGGTCCAGAAACAGGACATGCATGCGCTTCCATGCTGTAAATAATCCACTCTGCTCTCCCCTCAAGTAAGAGCCATGAGGAGGAGTGCATTTGCTCATACAAATTTAGCAGACAGTCCTCATTTCTGTGCTTTCCAGCCAGTGAAACCATATTATTGCTTTAATCTCATCTGGTTTTATAAACGTTTGGACCCTAATTCTTACATTTTAATCTGAAGGTAGTACCTAAATTAAGAGTTCATGTGGCAGATTGTTTGGGTTTCTTCCTTTTTGTTATTCAATTTGTATAAAGTCAGTATACCACTTGCATATCATATTTAATAGTCAAAAATACATTAAGACACTCAGGCAATATATTGCTCTACCACAAAACCTTTACACCAAAGGTCCAATGGCAATTCCAGAACCACTGAATTGCATAAACTTGTCCCAGCATACGTCACAGTTGAGATGGCCACAATACACAGAGTACCACCATACAATTTCAGAAGCCTTTAAGCATTCCCCCCAAACAGAGTAACACCATACCACATCAGAAGGCTTTAAGCATCTGCTCTTTCTTGCTCTTTTGCCCAACCTTTTATACCCTCATGGTTAATGCACTGCACCTGTGTGCCCCTCATGGCTCATGCACTGCACCTGTGTGCCCTCTGCTCCCTGTGGTGGTTGGTCAGTGCCCCTGGGCACTCCCTGGCTCGTTACCTCCAATGCTGCTCACCTGTCCTGCACAGGTGTAGCTCACTGGGGATGAGGCTCAGCCACAGCCCCACTCCCAATTACCACAAACTGTGTAGCTGCATAAACCTTTTAAGCCCTGCACTCCTGTATATATTCTACACCAAGTATTCAGGAGGCACTGAAAAAAATGAGTCAAGTCAGCTATTTGAATTGCTAAAGTAGAGGTCACTTCCTTAAATTGTTTCAAAGAGCTCTGCAGACCCCAGCAAAAGAAGGGCATGGACCTGCTGGAGAAAGTCCACAGGAGATGGATTAGAAGACTGAAGATTTACTGTCTAAAATATTCTACATAAATTACAAGCAGTCCCTCCAAAATACCAGCTCTAAATAACATTTCTCAAAGCACTTCTCTTCAGGAAAGGAGCTTAGTGCATAGAGCCAGGAACAGAGAAGATGAGGCAAGTGGCCTGTGGATCTCCGCATGGTTCAGATGTCTGTGTGTGCATCTTGCTCAGGGGACAAGGTAAAATGGGAGTAGAGTGTGGACAGTGAGACAGAGGTACAGTGGAACTGATAAAGGAGTCTGATATGTCAGGCCTAATCAAGCAGAAGCCATCAAGACACAGATAACTGCTCCTTGGTGTAGAAGTGACCAAAAGATAGGTTGTGAAATTTTGTAACGATTACCAGGTAACTGATGTCATAAAGAATGTGTAATCAATGAGAAATTGTTATCAAAAATATAATCCTATATAAACTCTTCACATTCTCAATAAAACTGGCTTCTGATCCAGCTCGGTCATCCCCATCTCTCATTGCCCATAGTAGAGGAGAGCCAGAAGATGTGCATTTGCATTCCTGCATCTGGGACAAAACTATGGAGTGTTTTTTGCAAGCAATTTCACACTTTTTTTTTCTAAACTGTCCCTTCCATTTCCCCACCAACTCAGAGTACACTGTCAAAGCAAGGGCACATTTCATACCATGCATTTGTGCTCACTATCAGCATTGGTTATGATGCAGGCATCTAAATAATACTGCTGACACAGTACCAAAGAGTATACAATTTTTAGCACAAAAGCAGTGACAAAGAAAGGTCTGTCAAGATAAGAACCATTCAAGTTTGCCATCAAAATGAACAAATTATGGAAGATTCAACTTACACCCACCCATATTCCAGAGATGAACCCAAGGCACACAATTCATCTTTTGCTGATGACTGCACAAAGTGTGCTTCTCACGGAGGTGACTGCATACCAACTGCCACGTTAACAAGCAGTGTCTTCCTTCAGACATTTACAAACATCAGAATGCTTATTCATGACAGTCCCACATATCATCTGCCGTCCCAGATGGTGACTGGTGGGATGCTGATTTTGTCCTAAGGCAGTTACCACCCACCAAGATAGTATATGCAGGGCTAAATAAAAAGCATGTGCCATCTGCCGTCAAGTTCAGGAGATTTGTTGAGACCTACTAGATTAGTTGAAGTTTATTTTAGATCAGACAAATCAGGAGGTTATAGCTCTGTAACTGCCCAATAAAATAAGAGGAAGTTGCACTGTGGAAGATACACAGTACATTAAGAACAAGTTAAAAGGTTCTGCTGGTTCCACCTACCGACCTGGGAGCAGCTGAGGATTCTCACTGTGATCAGTGGCAAAAGGCACATATGGCCCCACAAGTTCAGAGGGAACCTGAGACCAAGAAGCAAGTCTGCAGAACTAACAGTTCTCCTTGGCCTAAAAAAAAAAATTTAGGAATTTTCTTTCTTGCCATCAGGATGTTTTTTCTGCCTCCTTTTCTTGTGATCATTTACAAAATGATGCTGTTATCATTTTGATTGCTGGTCCTCCATCTTTTCTCGCCCAGTTCCAGTTTTTTTCCTACCCTCTCTGTAGTCTTATCCTCCTGCCCATGCACTGACATTATATATATACATAGAAGAAAGAAAAGACAATTAAAAAGCAGAACTAGTATGAAATCTTCTGCCTGCTTCACAACCAGCCTAAACTCACTTCATGTGTTACATCCATTTATAGATGGTCAATAGAAAATACAGCCATTTCCCCAATACCAATTATAAGGAACTCAAAATAGATAAAATAATTCTATGCATTCTTTTTAAGTTATCGAATTGAATTTCTTTTTGTACATTGATAAATATCTAAAGCAAGCAGAGAAAATAGAAAAATACATCCACAGAAGCATTTTTCCAATCTTTGTAAATCACCAGGTACATGAAAACCTTTCCCAGGCAGGAAATCAACCCTTGCACAAATATAAAGGTTCCATCACTGTCTGCTTGGATGAAAAAAAAAAAACAAAAACAACAAACATTGTTTAAGCTGAACCTTTAAGAAGTAAAATTTCAAAATATGGACAAAGTGCCTTTAAATCATTAACATGAGAAGAACAGGACACAAAGGAGAGAGATCATGAAGGCCTGTGCTGCACAGTAATGGGGGAGAGGGGCTGCAAAGGTCTCTGCAGGGGCCCTACACTGTCCCCAGCACCACAGCCCCCACGGCTGCACCTGCAGAGATCCTCCAGAGGCCCAGAGCAAATGCCCCAGAAGTTTCCTCCAGCCCAACACAAGTGCATCACCTCCCCCAGTATTCGGACCACGAAGGGCAGAGGAACAGAATACATCAGCCAGCTGCAATTGACAGCTCAGCTCCTGAGAAAAAGCAGGAACTATCTAAGAAAAAAAAAAATTCTGGAAACTACAGGACATTCAGCCAGAGGCAAGGAGGGGCAACAAGGTGGCTCTTGTAAGCTCCTTAAGCATGTTGGCTTACCCTTCTTCAAATGAGTGTTTGTAGAACTGTGAGCTCTTTTAAATCACCCCAGACTGCTTCCTCTACTGCAGAGTTCACTAATCCACACATCCTAGTGCAGCTCTCTGCAGAACACATGACTTTATCAAATGGCCAGGTAATCATAAATGCATTTAAAACTCAATACTAGTTACTTAAGACAAAAAGATCAAATTATACAAGTCACAGTCAGTCTTGCGCTGCCATCCTGCATAGAATACAGGGCTGGCACCTGCTCAGGGATATAAACATAATTCCACCTGTCATTTTACAACTTTCTATTTGAAGTCTTCACAGAAATTCATGCATACTCCTCCCCTAAAAAGTTTAAAAAGTCATTTTACAAAGGGATAAAGTTCTGATGATGGCAGTCACACAGAAAACTGGCCATTAATCTCCTCTGAATAAATATAACCCCCAGGAAGATGAAAGCATGAGCAGAATATATATTTTTTACACTAGAAAATGCTGAGGTGCACAACGAGAAGCTTTTACTTAAGCATTTTCAGCTCAAGTTATCTTTCAGAAGCCCATTTTATTCTCAGGAGAAATTTCTCTCCAGTCATTCACTTTTCAAAGCCCTCTGCAACTTTAGGATTGCAGTAAAGCTGACTTTTATGCCTTATTTCAGTAGCACTCTCCCTTGTCCAAGCTGTCACATTCCCTGGAGACATTTAGTAGTTTAAAATTTCCTCAACATTTTATGAATAAAGAAATTTTTTAAAACCTGTTATTTTTTTTAATGTAAAGACATTTGACTTTTTAACACAAAACATCCTTACGATAAAAAAAATCTGTTATTAAATCCTCCAATTAATGAAGCTCTTTCTCTCTCACACTGGTTCACTGAGTTGATCTATACTCAAGTTGTAGTTTTCTGAATAGCTGATAACTGAACACAATTTGTGTTAAAGACATTTTTAAACAGACTTACTGCCTTAAAAGGCCCAGCAGGTTGAATATGCATCCTGTGTCAACATCACAAGCATGAGGTTTTGGAACATGAAACATTTGGAAAGGGTCACTTAGTAAAATCCAAGTTACCAATCTGACGCCACCTCTGCTTATGACACTCCACTCACAAATTCAGGGCAGCTAGCTCTCAGAATTATATCTTGCAGTATTAGGCCTTTTTCTTAAGCCTGGGTCATGCAGTCATAAAAATCCCCAGGAACTCTAGCTTTTTAAATATCCTTCTAATCCTGGCAGAGCTGACTGAAAACATGAAACCTACAGGCTCAAAAACTAGAAGGGAATTAAAGAGAAACCAATTTCAATTTTCTTCTAGATCTGAGATGATTTTTGAATGTTCAGAGCTGACAATGTTTAGGCAGCAGCATTTATCATCTCTCAGCCATGCACTTGATCAGGGTCTGGACTGCTGTTATGCTTTATCACCATAAGAAATATAAGACTTAAAAAACAAAACCCAAGAAAACCCCAACCCAAAATTCTAGTACTTATTTACTTCCTCCAGGACAAGCCCTGAACAATCAGGCATGTATTTGGTAATACAGCCCAGGCACTGATTTTGGGTCAACCCCGGCTGATTGTTCAAATGACTTTAAACTGAAAGAGGGTAGTTTAGGTTATAACTAATCTAAACTACTTCACCATGAGGGTGGTGAGGCCCTGGCACAGGTTGCCCAGAGGATCTGTGGATGCCCTGTCCCTGGAAGTGTTCAAGGCCAGGTTGGATGTGGCTCTGAGCATCTTGATCTGGGGGAAGGTGTCCCTCTGCCCACAGCAGGGAGTTGGAACTAGATGACCTTTAAGGTCCCTTCCAATCCAAAACATTCTGTGATAATAGAATTCCTTTATTTTCCAGGACTAAGGAAGTCTCTCCATAACAAAACAGGATCTCCTTTTCCCTGGCCAGAACTCTTCTCTGCTACCATGTCAGTGTGAAATCATCACAAGCATTAATTAAATCAGTTTCCTGAACTCCAGAGGGACACTCATCAGTTTTGCAACTGCAGCATTAATGCTCCCTTATGCCCGAAAAGCAGGAAGGTTAGGAATCACTAGTTCATTCTACAAAATACTTCTAAACAATTTACAAATCAAATTTTTATTTAATTATGCTTCATTAGGTATGGCAATTAAGTGAGAGTCCACAGCTATTGTAATTAATTCAGCTTATGCAAAATGACCAATTCAATCATTAGGCCAAATTGTCAGTTAAATGCCACATTATTATTTTTAAGTATTTATCAGTTCTTAGCTAATAAAATGAATGAAGAAAGCCCAGTTCAGCTGTCAGCAGAAACAGACTCATCTGCCCTAGCAGTAGCTTTCCTCTAGGAAAGCAACTAGAGTTCAGAGATATCCCAACATATCCTTACAAAGGAATGGATATTAAGGACTTAGCTTCTTTACCAGGCAGTTTTCCTAAATGCATTTGGAATTATACTGTGAATCCAAAGGAAGAGTTCCATACCTACTTAAACCATTTATAGCATTAGGCATGTCTACATGAAAAGGGCAAAACATGACTTAGGTACTAATGACTCCATTTTTGCTCTCTAAACAACCTGTAGGGACAGTACACAGGCTGACCTAATGCCTGCTCCTGGCATATCTAGATTATCTAGATAAATCCTGAATAACAATAGAGGAATGTTTTTATCACACACTTTTTTAAAATACAATGACAGACAAGATGAAACAGTATAATTCTGAAGAACTTTAACAATTTTTCATGTTTCTGTCTATTTAGACTGTAAACAATATTAAGTACCACTTCATCTGGTCTCCTTGTTGACCTTGTAAAAGCAAATAGACAGATGGACCAGGAAAACCACAAAGTTAAATTACTTTCTTTTTGAAGACATTCATCTGATTCCTTTAATGAACATTTCAGGGCAAGCACAATTTGAGGGGAAAACTTGAGAGAATATGAAACTTTCCCACACCAAAGTTCTTATTGCAACAACAACCCAAAAAAGGCAGTATTGCCCCAACACTGAAGTCATTAATAAATACAGTCTACCTACATTTTTCATTTCACATCCTAAACAATGCTACACTGTGGTCCTAAACAGCTGCCATTTCTCATTTTTAGGATATCATAATGTCGTTTTTATACACTTTCAATTTTTAAATTACATATAGACACTCTGAAATAAATAAAACTCCACAAATTTACAAGATTTATTATCAGTGATAAGCATTAGGCATTAACATCAGTAAGCATTCTGGAAATAAGTTCATATGGAATACCAGTTTGCCTTTTTAAAAATAATATTAACTAGATTTCATACTATGTTCATAAAAGAAATTAAAAAAGGGACATCATAAACCAAGTCACCCTAACAATTTACCCCAGCATATTACAGAACACTGAAATAAAAACCCTGCAATTTCTCCAACACAAAATGCAAAAAATCATAATGAACTTACAGAAAGTAGAAGATAAATCTAATCTAAGAAAGCTGTGTGAAATAGCTATATTCTATACAGGAAAAATAAGTAATTTTTCAAAGTAATTGTTGTGGAAGAGAAATAGGAACAAATAAATCAGTGTCCTAAAACGCTGTCAGTGAGTGAACTCATTTGGGAACTACAGCTGTTGCGCTTTGGAGATTTGGATTAAAATCCATCATTATCTTTCAGTTAATACTCTTTCATCGACCAATCAGCAGTCATATGGTGTTTACCAACCCTGGTCACTTAACCCACTTGAATGGCCTTTGTGCTATAATTTGTACTTCAATACAATCAGATTACTTCTAATCTAAATGATTTGTGTCCTTTATGGGACAGATAAACACTAATCCCAAGGTTCCTAAAACACAGCAAGCCTAAACAGGGCCAGTATGGCATCCATTATTTGCCATTTTAATACAATATTTCATTCAAGTTGGGAAACACTTGATTTGATCATACTGACCCTGCCTTTTAGATTCTCATTTCAAATTTCTTATACAAAAAAAGAAGATAGATTTATTAGCAAACACTACCGCTCAGCAAAATCAGCAGCAAAACAATCACTATTCCAATATATAGATGCTGCTTTTTGATCACATTATTTCACAGAAAAAGTAATTATTTTTTAAAAGAGAAACGCTTTGAAACTCATTTTTCAGTAACGAGTTACATGTTCAGTAATGGCTCACAGTCCCTGGGTATCAATTTTAAAAGTCTGCCTCCTCAGAATGGTTTTCCAAATATTCACTAGGTAAAGTGTCCTTAATCATTCCTGTTCTTCAGTTAATCTTGAGTGACACTTGGAAGCAGCTGTGCTCCAGGGCAAGTCTAGCATCTAATTACAATTAGCAGTAATATGCTTAGGCTGTGAACTCACAAATGCTTCTGCACAGGTGTATCAGTGACCATGTCCCTAGAAAAGGAGGGACCCACACATGCAACTGTAGATGCATGACTGGAGCCCAGTCAAATGTATTTGTACCTCAATGTATTTGTACCTCTCAAAATGCCAGAGTTGGGAATAAAAACAGTTGAATAGTTCAGTAATAACCTCATGGTGACAGCAAGTATGCAAACAGCTTTGTACATAAAGGTATTACAATCACATGTTTACCAACATATATATTTCTCACTGACAAAAATTCTAACTCCATAGAAAACATACCACTATGTCAAATAGAACTGATCATATTCAAAGTTAAGCCAGGAAAACTCAGAATTGGATAAAACATTGCCAAAGAAAAATTAAGGAGCTAGATTATCTTAATAGCATCTGTAGCTATTAACTTACACAAATATAAATGTGTTTACTTAAAATACCTCAACACAGGTGCTTGTATTTCATATTAAGTAAAACTCTTTCTAGTTTAGGTCATTAACAAGGCAAAAGTTCACTTTGTCATGGTGCCCTCATTCACAGGCAGTGCTGCTCCCAGTAGGTGACCTCAGTCTACCTTGCAGTGATGAGTGAGCTCACAAACACACAGAGAATCAGGAGCCACCACCAAAATCCTGGTTTATAAGAGAGTCACACGCTGACACAAAAATGTTTAAAAAGACTTCAGGATTATTCAGTGAATGCCATGTATACTCCTTACTCTGCTCTGAAAATAGCCCTGTGATGTTCCCTGTACTTTGAGCAAGGTCCCCATTACACATTACAAAACAGCCTCCTTGAAAGGTCCAGCAGGAACCACAGCTTGTTTGAGATTTCCCAGAAGATGCAACTATTTCAAAAGTGCTGGGAAAGCTTCTATAATTCACTTCTGAAATTATAACCTAACAAACTACCAAATACAGATCTAGCTTTCCAAGAGCAGTAATCTTTGTTTTTCACAATTTCTCAACCTCTATCAGAAACTCATAAAGTTGCATATTTCCTTGAATATTGTACTTGTGTTTAACTGCAAACATGAAGTAAGCACAAACTGCAATTTTAAAACAGCAAAGCACACTTTCTCTTTCACTGGCATTTAAATGGAGTGTATTAGAGTCCAAAAGCCACATGCAACAATGACTTCCACAGCCCACATGTACAATTGCAGCCACTACAAGTGCTTAGAGGAGACTGGAAAGAGTCTGGACAATTGTTATTTTTTCCCTAGATACCTAAAAAGTCCTGGACCAGCTGTCCCAAAGAGTGCTGGTTCCAGAACAGACTGCGAAGTCCAGAAACACTGAAAGAAATTTTATGAATGTGAGAAAGTAACCAGACATTTGAAGGAACTACTTGTAAATTCTACTAATCCTTATTTAATCAATAAACACCTGGCAACAGCAAAACTCTGTGAGAACCCCAGGATTTATGTCAGAAGCCATATCTCCCATCATGAGAGGAGGTAATTGTCTTCTTTTACAAACTCAGTAATTCATGTATAAACTGAAAAGGTACCACACAGTTCCAGCAGATTATTAGCAGCAAGTCCAAACTTCACAAGAGGGGAAAAAAATATGAAAAGAAAGAGAGAAAGAGGAAGGGAATGAGGAATGGGAGAGCTACTTAGAAAACTCTAAGGGCAAACCCCAGCCCTCAGATGCAAGCCAGGAAAGGTTCCAACCTTTGTGGGCCCATAGAGATAGGACCACAAGCTAAATAAGGAATGGTCACTTCCTGAAATACTTAGGAAATGGATACAGATCACAGGAGATTCAGAAAAAATATCTGTTTGCATCAGACACAGGTGCCAGAAACATACCTGTAATGTTACTTTACTCTTGGCAGAAGGTGGTAATTCTTTAACACCATGAAACAAAAAAAAAGGGCTTCATTCTGCTCCTCTATTTCAGAGGGTTCCCCATAGTAATTACTGAAAGCTGCTGCTCCAATAGAAACCAAATTGTTTCTGGAGATCCAAAGAAGGCTGAAGCCAGTTCATTTCTCTCATGTCCCCGATTCTTTCCTCCCTTCCATTGGAGAAGCCATGCTTAGACCACTTGAACTATTAAGAATCCAGAATTAACTGATTTGAATATACAGTACTGGAATTAAGAAAATCAGAGCCGCTATATCAAAGTTGCTGTAAAGACAAATACGTGAAACTAACAGAAACACAACTAGAGAAACTTACAATGTAAGAGTAATACTGCAAAAATGACCTCTTTCTTCTAAAAACTTATTTGTATGGTCAGAGTAGCCATTGGAAAACACCTCCCCAGATTTCCTTTGCTAAGAAAAGCAGTTGGCCACCAAGGGTTTTACAGTCCATTCCTGAAATTATTTCACACTGAAACACTGTTTCTCTAGGATCAAGAAAAAGTTAGATTCTAGATGTGTCAAACAGCTGCACTAAACTCAGTTTGAGCAAGAAAGATTACATCTGCATTTCTTACTTTACCTGCTATTTTTATGCTTTATGCAAGAGCCACATTCCCTCCTCACTCTAATGAATTGTGTATGCGACAGGGAGGCAAACAGCTGTAAGTCACAGCAACGTGGACTGTTACATCCCTGCCTTACAAATGAGGAGATGCTTACAGCTTCTTCCTCTGCAGCACAACCATTCGCCTTCCTCCAGGAAACCATTAAGCAGCTAGAGGTGGGAACCCACTGCAGCTTTCTGCTTCATTAAGTCATATATCCTTTTTACATTGGAGTCATGAAGCTATAAATCATGTGAGACAGAATGAGAGCTAATTAAAGAGTCAGTTAAGCATAAAATTCTGCATTGTTGCATATCAGACAACTCCAAAATTGGCCATACTCGGTATAATATATTGTAAAATATTAAAAGATGTTTCCAGCAGATCGGTATTTTCTCTAAGAACTGAGCACTACTACCTGAAAAAACATCAATATTTCATTTCCAAGCAGGAAAGCCCCATGAAACCCTGACTCACCTTTTTTTTCCTTTTTAATAACAGATCATCCTGCCTTGTACTGCAGTGCAGTCTTGTATACAGTCTTTAAACTTACTTAACTCCTTTTCTAATTAGTATCAACTTCTGATATGCTTCTGAAGACAGAAATTCACAACCCTGGAAATCTCTACATACACTAGTTACAAATGTATCTAAATCTAGCCCTTAAACTTCAGTGCAAACACTCCAGGCTATTCACAGAATTCCTTGACTAATAAGGCAATACTCATTTGAGGAAAAAAAATTAAAAATCTGTTTCCTGATACCAGATTTCTCAGTCAATGCAATCACATCAGAAAAGCTCTTACTTGGAGGAACAGAGGTAAATCTGATGCAGAGATGTCAACTGAAATATATACCTCACAACCCAAGAGGGCTTTTAAGTATGCATAATATTACTCCGACACCTGGAGCCTCCATTTGTAGATGAGAAACTTTTTACACCAAGCCCATATGAAAACAGAGCTCAAGAATGATCCTGTAATTCCTAGAGCTTTTTCTTTAAAAGATTTTTAATTGAACAGATATATGCAGACCTATGTTGAACTCCTATTCCTTCTTCACCTTCTTTTCAGAGATCTAATAATTGTAGCTACTAAAGCAATTCATCAAATGCAAGAGAATGTATCTCAGAGTAATCATTGCCAATATACATTTCTTTAAAAATATACATATTCATCAGTCTCAATGTGTATCTGCAAGGAATAGCCAAGTGCTTATACTGTAATCTTACCCTTCATTTTCCCAACTGTGGTTTCCCTCTAAATACCTTAAAATGGAAGAATAAATGTTTTTTCACTCTAAATTATACCCAAGTTTGACAAGTGAGCTTTATTTTTAAAGAGCATTCTTCTTTTTTTCTATTAAATAAAAAAGAAAAAGAGGGCGTGTGAATTTTATTTCAGGCTTCACTGACTAGAAAAGGGGCCCAAAATAATTTTCATTAAAAATGGAGTGCCGTCCATAAGGTGATTTGTATTTTACTGGGATATTCTAAGAAACTCTGAGTTGCTGGCTGCTCTTGAAATCTGCTGCATTAGGTTGCAGTCAGGAAGGGAGGCATGGGTCAAACACACAGGACACATACTAAGCTCAGCAAGCCATCACAGGGGTCAAGAAATTAGAAGAGCCAAGAAATACAGCTGCTGAAAGAAAGACCAAAGACTAAGGCACTGCAGCTGCCTGAGGGAACAGGAAAGAGGTACAGAGGATGCTCAGAAGCGACAGGGACCAGCAGGGCTGCTTGCAGTCAGCCCACAAAAGCCACAGCTCACACTTCTGCAACCTGAAAGATCCAACGCAATCTCAAGATTTAATATTCACTACTAATTCTGAAAAGCATTTGGCAGCACTTTTGAAAAGTGAATTAAGTTCTGCCTATGGCTTTACCAAAAAACATGAAATACAAATCCTTGTAACAAGCATTTGAGAGAGATTCTGACAATTAAAAAGCAACAGAGCTGGGTTTTAAAAACTAGCCCGTTTGGAAATTCAAGCTGAAATTATCCTTTTAAACAACATAAGGTATTCCTGTGGCCCAGAGCCACTAATTCAAGCTTGTAAGAAATTTGAAAATAAATCAGCTTTTTTCAACAAGTTATTGACATGAAAGGAATTTGAGGGTTCTCACAAGATGGAAGAAGCCATACAACAGTAGCAACAATAAATGACAGGAACAGATTCAAGAGCATATATGTATAGTAAAAAGATACATAATCAGAAACATCCAAAGCTTTGATTCAGTGTCACACAAAATGTGATCCCCAGTTCTGTAAAAACATAAGCCACTCCATCACATTGATATTACAAAGGCATTTATGTGGCAGAACCACACAAAAGCAAACCTGCCAAGCCCCATGCTCAGCATGAAGCATGATGTTGGCTGCTAACCGCCCGTGACAATTCCCATGGTTATCAGAACCGCATGGCAAACAGCCCTGCGGTAACCGTGTGAGGCAGGAAGCAGCCGTGGTGCTGCACCCAGAGATTGCAAACCCCACAGCCCCTGCCAGCCACGGGCTCCCTGCAGCCCGTCTGCCTCCTGGGGCTGGGGTTTAACGCCAGCGCGCTTCCTCCATCGGTAAACACTCGCCAAGCCAGGTCAGTGTAAATCTTCCCCTCTGAACAACAAGGAAGTTCTATCCCTGCTCAAGATCTAGTTGTTCAACTCAAAATAAAGAAAAATAATCAGATCCTTTCTTGAAAAACTGTGATACAGAAACTTAATCAATATTCTAATTTACAGTTAAGAAAAAAAAGGTGAAAAGCTTCTGAGAACTGAATGACACGTAAGAGAGGGGCATGGGGTTCCTTCAATAGCATGTTTTTTCCAGATCTTTTACACTGCAAGTACACCCCACCACCAAGTTATATGCAGAAAATTGGCCAATACAAATTCACTGAAAGTGGTAAAAACAAGAATTACACCACACCTGTTTTGTCAGCCTCCCACTGCCCAACCTATTTGAGTTACATAATAGATTGTAATTATGATGAGGACAATTGCGACTCAACAAATCTACCAAGTTAGCATAGCTGACAATATAACCAAATTATGAAGTTGACAACATAATCAGATGTTGACATTACTTCTATCAAAATTTGTTGTTACTGATCATCAATGCAAATTTCTCTGACGCTGAAATTTGTAAATCTCCATTGTCTCATTTCTTAAGCTGTTTTTGTAACATTCATGAGATCGTGAGACTAACGCACGTGCCATGGAAAGACAGCAGAGGTTGTTTGAAACGTTTTCTCAAACCTGTTTGAAAGAGGAAGAAAATACCAGTGTAGGGGGCTCCTGCCTAGCCTTCCAGGAATATCACTTGCTCAAGAGCATCAGTCACCTGCCTGCAGTAGAGAAGGGGTCCCTGAATACAGTAGACTTACCCTTATTCAAACCTTGTTCAGTAAAAGTCATAGAAACAGAGAATCATAAAGGTCGGAAAAGACCTTCAGGGTCATTGAGACCAACCTTTGACCAAACATCCCTGTGTCCATTAAACCATAGCACTGAACACCATGGCCAGCTGCTTCTTGAACACTTCCAAGGATGGTGACTGCCACCTCCCTGGGAAGCCCATTCCAGTGCTTAACTACCCTTTCAGTGAAGGAATTCCCCTGATGTCCAACCTGGACCTCTCCAGGTGCAGCTTGAGGCCATTTCCCCCCATCCGGTGTCTCCTGTTACCTGGGAGAAGAGGCTGACTCCCACCTGGCTACAGCCTGCCAACAGGGAGCTGAGAAGAGTGACAAGGTCACCCCTGAGCCTCCTCTTCTCCAGGCTTAACGACCCCAGCTCTCTCAGCCCCTCCCCATAGGATTTATTCTCTAAAGCTTCAGCATTTTTTAGAAGAATGACTTCCCTGTTTATTTCATATACTTATACACAATATATATTAATTGTCAGCATTTAATACTATTTAGAATAAGACTATAGCACTAAGTATCCCTACCCATATGTGCTTAGTGCTTTCACATTACTCATGGGACTAGGAGTGCCATTAGTCTATTTGAGGTGTCAAACTTGACAATAAGGTTCTGCTGTTTCTGATGTCACCTGTCTTAAAGAAAGCGAAGTTCTCCAGAGTGGAGTCTGGCAATACCTGAGCAAGTACCCGTGAAACACAAAGCACGCCAAGCCTAATGCTACTCCATATAGCACAAAATGAATTTATTTTTTCAATCATTTCAGAACCTCCAGGAGCCAAGCTCTAGTTTTAACCATTTGAAAAGTACTCACTGATAAAAAACTTCAAGATTTACCGTGATTCCTTAAGGCAGAATAGCTTCTTTTTAAAAGAAACCTAACTAATAGGCTCTTTAAGTTTACAAGATCATATTTTCCCTCCCCTCACAGACTGAAGATTAGTCAAGACAATCAAAGTAATGAGAACAGCTACCTCATTAAAAAAACCCGATGTAATTTGCTGCAGAAATTGTAAAAAAAGCAGGAGACTGCAAGTAAAAAAGATTCTCTCACTGTTGAGGCACTTACATGCTGCAGTGCAGAATCTATCTGCAGCCTGGGCTCCACAGAGCTGCTAGAAATGCTTGGCAAGTTGTTTAAATCATTCACTACTAGCACTCGACTTTCCTGGGAGCCCGAGTGGAGAATTCAGGCTGGAGGTTACAGAGTTGCTGTATTGGAGCTCCAGCTCTAAAGGAGCATTGCTGATGTTCCTGCTGCTGCTCAGGACAGCAGCTCTGCTGTGAGCACACCCTACATCACCCTGAGGCTGGCACACTGACCCCACAACTCAGCCCAGACATTAACATTGCTGAGGATCCCTCTCTGTGCTCAAGTTTCCCCTTATGTCAGGAGAATGCTCTTTTATTTCTATCATGGAAGTGTAGCAAAGATTTATAAAATTTCTTTTACTATTGTTGAAGCACATATTACCCATGCTGTGCACAAAGTGTGACGAGAAAGAAACAAAAGTTACTCCTGATTATGCCCACTAACAGACCCAAAGGTTGTATTGCATTTCCCAATTTTCACATTCTTAACCTCACAAGTCTTAAACTCTCATAATGCTGTTTGAGGTTTAAAATATTGGTATTCTTATTCTCGGATTAACAAGGGACCAAGATAAGCATCAAAAATGGTACTGACTATGCAGAGATCCCACAATCTACCAAATAAGCATCTGTCTGGCATAGACTGCACCTGCATTGCAGACAACAGACTGCCGAAACAGACAAAGGCTAAATCTTTTCCATCAGAAATCCACCAGATTCATAAGAGGTTTTCTTAATTGTAGCAAATTAAATTATCTCATTTTAACAGAAAGATGAAATGCACCTAGGCACGCAAAAGCATTTGCAATTTCAAGTCAAAGATTCAGCATCCAGTTATTAGCAGGTGGCCAAAGGAAGAAATTACTTTTTTTGGTCACATGCAGTCATGCAAACAAGGAGACTGTGTACTCCTCTGCTAGCTTTTATTAGCATTTTCATTATGAAATCCCATTAGGAGGTTCCTGCATCATCTTTGAAAGTCTTGCTGCACAGGGCAAAGTAAGAACTTTGTTTACTTATTATCTTACCCAAATTCATCTTCTCGGGAATACACCTTGAAAATGAGTCATAATGCTCAAATTTTTGCCTTCCTTAGGAAAATAAGCTTCCCTTTTAATCAAAACGATGACAGACACAATTAGACACTGTCAAGTGTAAACTACTCGACATAAAAATCACATTAAAACTTTTTCCTCATTTTCATTTTGAAGTAGACCATACTTATGTTGCCTGCCCCATCACTGATTCTTAACCTAATTAATCTTTGAAATTGTGTCAAACTATTTTAGGACTAATGACACCTGATAGTCTACCTAAATGGGATGTACTGGGAAGTGTCAAATTAAAATACAATAGCAGGTGTTGTTAAACAAACTCTGTTCCCATATGTTTAGCTTTCTGGTACTTGCACAAGTACATATAGAAAGAACAACCATCATAACCGCTTATGTTATAAAATCAGTAGATCTTACAAGTCCAGTAACACTGAGAAGTGTTAAAGATTCATTGGAGCACATCCTCTGCTAGGAAGCAGCACTACCTCAGTCCCTACTAAATAACTCAATTAGGAGCTACGCAGTATGAGACAACACTGGCTGTAGAAATGCAGCAGGTTGACTGCCATGATGTTACAACAGCCTCAAACTGTAAATATACAATGGCTCAGAAAAATAAACAGCAAAACAAAGAAAACTTTCTTTTTGAATTCATAATACGATTCAAGCTTCACGTCAAGGTAATTTTACTTGGTCTCTTGACCTGAATGCTGCCATTTCAGTTGCTGTTATTCAGTGCCTGTAGTAAATAGTTACCCAGTCTTCCTTTACACACAAGGCTTACCTGAGTCTTAGGGATCACTTTCCCTGCCACACAGGCGCAAGTAATGGATACTATAACAGAGGAGACTGGCTTTGAGCCTTGCTTGCAGGAGGAGCCTGTGAGACATCTCAGTGTCAATCAGTGTGCTCTAGAAGACAAGATTAACCCACCTCACAGGCAAAATGACTGACTGAGCTGCAGGTGTGCCCCATACTTTCAGCACTGGCATGCCTGCACCAAACAGTTTGCCAGCAGAAAGCAGAGAGCAGTGAAAAACTGCCTGGTCTATTTCAGAATCACAGCATCTCACCAATACCACAGAACATCATCCCATCACACAGAAATTTACCAGGTGTAGAAAATTGTGAACCAAGGTGCCTAACTATTCAGGATCTGCTTTCTGCCACAAAGAAAGTACATTTCACTTACTTGTAAATTAAAACCTATTTAATGCCATTTCTCTGTTCCACACAATCTCACGACATTTTAAAACTTGTGAAACATTTATGTTTTTGTTACATATGGCTATGTAATTGAAAAACACGTAGGTATGTAAAGTGAGGTAAAAAGTACTTCACCTGTCTAAAGCTGCTGCTTGTACTCATGTCTAGCTACTGCTCCCTCTTCAATTCCTTATTATAAATATTTATTAACCAAAAAAAGTTGCTGGCAATAAACAAAGTTTTATTGAAGAATTTCTGAGGAGTGAAGCTTTAACAGTGTTTTCCTAACAGGTTAACTTGCTCATAATCAAATAATCATCAATAATGTAAACAGCACAGCTGTAACATGCCCCATTGTGCATTGGCATCACCTGTCATTACAAGAGCTGTCTGGTAGTTCAGCAGCAGCAAATTGTTAAGGTACCAATATTGATAAGCAACAGACTGGGGCTGCACTGATATAGTTAGATTGGTTTACAAGGCTTCTATTTTTACAAGCCTTGGAAGCTCAGGTTGTCTAATGAATTTTTAACGTGTCAATTAATATGTTTATAGAAAGCAATGTCAGCTTTAGCTAATATATAAGAAGAATCACAGTTGCACTTAAAATATACAATGGTGTTAAAGCTCTAAGCTTCACGTCTGAGAAACTGAAAAAATTATTGCACATGATCTGAGGACAGCAATCACTTAGAAAGGAAAAATAAAAATGTGTAAGTTAATGGGCACCATTACTCACTCTGGGAAATATTAGCGTAGTTTCATGGAATGTGATGTATTGCAGGGCATCAGAAAAAAAGGTTTTATTTGTGGCAGAGTAAGACCCTCACTTCCTAGCACCAAAGATACCTTATGCCAGAACAAATTACCAAGTACTTGGTTATTTTTACCAACATACTACCAATAACATAAATTAGGTGATGCTTTCTTAATACTATTCAGTGCCCTCACTGAAAGTGACTGTGCCAGAATACCAGCTGCTCTTGGGCAGCACTGTCTCCAACAATATACAATGACGTCAAATGACCGCACAATGCAGAGACGATTTTTGCCACAATTACCCTGCTTGCTTTGTGCATTACATAAAGTCAGAAAACATGTTAATTTTGTGGGAAAAAAAAAATTAAAAATCCTTAGGACACAAGTTTTCAAAAAGTTTTAGATGTTTTGGTTTTAAAACATTGGCCTTTGTTAAATAATGAAAACCATAAACTTCCTGTTTTAAGATCATGCATGCTCCGTGAAACTGCAGCAAAAAGACAAATTTTACATTTGAAAAGAACCTGTACCTTTTTCGCATGTAGACAAAATAACACCAGGAAACAGCCCTTCAATCAGCATCTGAGCTGCATCTGTAGTTAGGCAAGCAGAGTGTGTGGTGACAATCTAGTAACCCATGCAGCCAGAGGGATGTTACAGTCACATAGGAGAGTGAAGTTCTTGTAATTCCTTCAACTCTGTACATTCATCAGCCTGAGGATAAAATATCCAAGTGCATTCTATGGATCTGGGGAAATTCCTCCTTTGTTAACTGGGGTATTATGACATTTAACATCTGCCTCTACCTTCCCTGCATCAGAGGTAATTGAGGATCACATAAGATACAATATTCACAATTATATCTTGATGGGTGACATATATTAAGTACTACAATTTTCTGAATGCAATGCAAAAGTTACAGAACCAAAATATTTATCTGCTGCAAGCTGTTATTCAAGGAATTCCAAAGGTCTTAAGGCATATTACAAAGAGCAGAATTTCAGAAAGCAAGCTATTCAGACTGCAAAGTCATCTTTTCTTCCCATTAACTACAGATGACCTGAGCTTTGCAGGGTATTTCAGTACACTAGAGAGCACCTTGCACTCCAGTTCTGTACTCTGTTACATCCCAGCACAGCCTAAGGAATGCTTTGAGATTTGAGACTACCACAACTGAACCATATGCTCATTTTGAAAATAACAGAAATGCCGCTGAATCTCCTAAATTCTCAAACTCAGAGAGCAAATATTCTCAAACCACAATCCCTTGTGATAACCTGAAGAGAAAAAACTGCAAGAGCTGTAAAACATCTGTTATGTTTTATGCAGTAATCCTCATTGCTGTTCAAAATCTTAGGACTTCCAGAGCTAATTAACTAACAAGCCTACACTCCCCCAAAAGATTATCTTCCACAAGGCCTTTTGCTGCTTTTACACATACTTATCCCTGAACAACGGCACTCGAGGAGGAAGATAGCCTCTCTAGTAAAACTTAGCTGAGGAAATCCAAAAGATGAAAAAAAAAAAAATGCAAACAGTGAAGAACAATCAGTTAAGAGAAATAGGTGCTGGCGTGAGTATATTGATCCCTTGTGAGAGAGTGTGCAGTGCAGAGGGAGCACAGGAGGGATGGACAGCTCCCATTAGTACAGGAAGAGGCAAGTCAGCACAGTATCTTAACACCTGCTGGTTTTTGTTAATATTTTTAGGTTTAACCAAGCACCTGCTATATAATTCACTGGGAAAAAAATTAAAAGTAAGACCTTGATAAATGAGTGAAAATGCCCTGTAAACAGGATAAACAAAACAAATTGAAAGCCAAACAATTTAAAAAAAAACAAACAAAACAAAAACAAGAAGTTATTATTAATGTGACCAGTGTCATCACTGCTGGTTTATCTTCCACCTTCAGATTTCACACAAGCATGTCAATTCCCATCCACTGGAAAAGGTCTGAGGTACAAAAAACCCACTTGGCAAGACCAAGCACCAGAAAAAAGTTTGCAACTATAGAGGAATACCCTATAAACAAAGCAGAAGAAAAACACTGTCCCTCCCCTTAAGCAGTCTACTAACCTGGTGAACTGAAAGGAGTTCAAGATTGAGTAGGAGCAGCAAGATTGCTTCTTTGGAAAAGGAGGAGCAGCATAACCCACTCACAGCAGTCTATTGTCAGCTCTGGGCTACACAAAGACACCTTTTCTCTTTTTCAGAACTGCACTAACCGGGCAGAGGGTGGCTGCATCCACTGGAGAGCACAATGCTGCCACGAGAGGCAGAAGCTTTGAAGAAGCTGCTAAATCCAGGAGCCTGGGCTTCCCACCAGTATCCTCTCATTGCCCCTCGTTCTGGACCTGCAGCAGCAGCGCTTCATCCACACCTGCTGCAATCACACAGGTGCACACCAGTGACTTCAGGGTTTTACACTGGGTTTCATGTTACATTTCGGTCCGATAAGAAAACATAGAGGTTCTTGAGAGCAAGAGGACTTCTATGGCATCTCATTTTTATATTTTGTCCAAGGCAGCAATAAAGCAGCAGCAGAGAGTATGGAAATAAAATTATCATCTTTCTCCTCCCATAACTAGTAGTTAACCACAGTTAAATTGGGATTTGAAGATTTATTAAAACTTCTAAGGGCTCACAGTGCCACCCTTCTCTAACTTTTCCATTTATAGATTTCCCACTCAAGTTTAACAATACAGATCTAATACCAAGCTCACAACCTTTGAAACTCATGAAAAGAGTTCCCAAGTTTGATCAGGAGTCAAAAACAAGAGAAAACAAAACTAAGCCTTCACACATGCATGAATATTCTGACAATTCCTCTGAAACAAGGGCATTTCTTGCCTGTAGCTGCAGAAAATACAATCCTGTACCGAACGCTTCTCTGCATATTTTGAAACAGTGTCACCAGGACATGAGCACTTGAAGCATACCATCACTGTCCACGGGCTTGCGATGCAAAGCACTTACACTCACCACGCGTAATTAGCTCATCAAGGATGACTCCTTCATGTGGGTTAATTCCTCCTTTGCTGAAGAAATTTAACTTTGCCAAAGTCGTCGGGATTTAAAAAACAAGAAAGCCGAGCAGTGCTCATGCAACTACTTCTTTTTGAAAAGTCACTTGGTGTGCCAGGAAAGCAGCGCTGGGTCCAGCCCCGGAGCCCGGGAGCAGGAGTCCCGCACCTTTCCCACGTAACCAAAATCGTTACGCAAATCCCAGGCGCTGCCGAAGCCCCTGACCTATTTAGAGACGCGCTTTATCCTCTCGGCAAACAAGCGATGCTGCGGAGCCGCCGCTAAGCCCCGGCAGCGCGCACCCCGCCCGGGCAGGAGGCGCCCCGGCACCCCGCTACCTGCGGCTCCGGCCGCCAAACTTCGCCCGCCGGCGGCCGCGGGGCGGCCGGGCTGCCCCGGGGCTCCGGCCGCGCATCCCCGGCTCGCCCCGCGCCGCGCCACCGAGCAGGGTCCCCCCCACGCCGCCCCGCTCACCTCGGCAGCCGCCCGCAGCCAAGGAGGGAGCGGCGCGGCACCGGCGGGCGCCGCAGCCCCGCTCCTGCCGGACCGCGGCGAGCGCGGCGCAACTCCTCCGGAGCGCCGCGGCTCTCCCGAAGCGTCCGTTCTCCTGTATATCTGTCTGTCTGTTTATCTCTGTGTGTGTGTGTCTGTCTGTCTGTCCGTCCGTGGCCGGTCCCCGCCCCGCCCGCGGGCTCAGGTGGGGCGGGGGCCGGGGTCGGCACGCGGGCGGAGCCTGCGCGCTCGCGCCGGGGGCGGGGCGGGGCGGCTCCGCACCTGTGGCGGCGGCCGGGCCCGTGAGGGGAGCGGGGAGGAGCGGCGGCCGGGCCCGTGAGGGGAGCGGGGAGGAGCGGCGGCCGGGCCCGGGATGGCAGCGGAGCCCCGGAGCCTCCGGCTGAGGCGAGCCGGGCTGGGCTGGGGGCGTTCTCCGGCGGGTCTGCGGGCCCCGGGCCAGCCCAGCGCCGGCCGGCCGCGGTCACCCCAGTGTGCACAGTCGGCGTGCCACAGACAGCACAGCCGCGTCCCGGGGGCGACAGCAGAGAAACAATCCCCGAACACCCAAGCTGGAACAGCTCCCGCTTTCCTTACTCCTGCAGCTTCTGGTCGTCAGGGGTTGCTCTTCGTTTCCCAAATTCACACAAACCTGTAGCCAGCCTTCCAGCCCTCTGGTTTTGCCAGCCCGCCTGTCAGGGCTTTAAATCAATAGCCACTACTTCTCAGCTCTGTTCTGTAAAGTGTAAAACTGTGTCCTTAGTACAAACATTACACTAGAAAACATCAGGCTTTGTAAGTAGTTAAGAGAAAAATAATAATGATAATGGTGGGAACGTCAAAATCAATGTAAGCTTCAGTACAAGAAAATTTGCAGCATTTCAATAATTTGAGTTAGCTTTTATAGCTTGAGTACTGCTTTGGAGAATGTGGTTCAAACAGAGGGAATCCTACAGTACTTAATTTCTTATTCTTCGGCAGGAAGGAAAATAAGAACGTTTAAGACTGGAGAAAAACTTCTTGCTGAACTTTAGTTACAGCTTTTGGAGACGAGCAGTGATACTTAATACTATTAAGAATTGCATCATACTTTGTTTACAGTTTTATGTTCAATAAGTTCTTTTAGCACTCAAGACAGGAAATTCTGAGAGTTTGAATTAATCATCCCATAAAAACATGAATATAACCCTTCTTCTGGTGTTTTACCTACCACGAACTTCTTGCTCAGAAAAAAGCTGAACTTTAAAGCAGACCTAAGTGTTTTTGAAAGAGTTACTGGTCTCCTACAGAGAGAAAGAGCAGCTGAAAATAGGACACTTCCCCCCCTCCCCCCCCCAGAAGTCCTGAGTTTGTCTGAATCTGTAGCAGCAGAATAGATGGCACAGTAGGAAAAATCCACTACCGAAAATGGGAATGTTGGACAAGTGGTAGAGGAATTTTGAATGTACACAAAATTCAGCAGCAAATAACAACAACAAAAAAAATAGCCAGAGAGGGTTTGGGATCAGTCAGATTAGAAATGGATCAAATTGATTATCTTGAAAAGGCACATACATGTATGATTGTGCACTAGTAATATCCAAAATTTTTGTCTTTAATTATCTTTTGTCTTTTAGCCCTTTTCAAGACAAACTTGCAGTATACTAGCACCACAGTCTCCAAAGCACATTCAGAAATCTCAAAATAATTCTGACTGGACAAAAACTCAGCAACTTTCTTTTCATATCCAACCTTCAAGTTGTATTCTAAAGAACTAAGAATATTGCATCTAGGCAGTATTATTTTATTTATGTAAGCAGCTGCTGTAGTTGCCACAGAGATGTTATTCAATTTTTAACAGAAAGGTGGTCTGCAAATGGCCATTCACTGTATTTGCTGTTAATGTGAAAATGTTTAAGAATCCCTGTGAAGACTGTAACATTCTTCAGAACAAATACACTTCTGTTCAGTGGCTCACGATTAAAAAAAAAAAAAAAAGATATTTCAGTGAATTCTAACCATCAGCTGCCTACAGAGAGATGTAATGGGAGGTGATAATTGTATATGGTTTCAAACACTTGATGCAAAAGTATGTCTTGGGTCTGTCTTTGAAAGGCCTGTTCTCATCAGAAACAGCAAAATTTAACCCACAACTGTACATATCTTTATGATGCATTTCACAGCTGTCTTCCACTGTGCAACTCACCATTCTTGACTCCAGCTCCCTATCAAATCCTGTGCTCTATAAGACTGTGTAAGTGTGTCAGGTGGAAAATTTTAAATGCCTTGTGGTCTGTATTACCAACATGCCACATTTCATCTCCATAAATGCTGAAAGCACATTAGAGGTTATAAAATTATAGAATAACTGTAGAATATCAAAACAACTTCAAAAGTGATGTGAGCAACAGAAAGACCATTTAGCCTGGGAGACCTTATAAGGAGATAACAGGTCTGTACTTTCAAAGGGACCTGTTGGAAAGGAGAGGCGGCTACTGGAAACCTGCATAAAAACATATAAAACCAGACAGAGGTTGGATCTTATCCTAAGTAAGGCTATGCAGACTGTGAAGACATGCTGAGTATTAACTAGAATTGTATTTTATCACCTTTTTTTTTCAGAACTTTATATTTGGCTCTACCAAACCAAACTTGGATGACTTTTCTAAAATCACTGAACCTAGGTTTAACATGACACAAGTTTCTTTGTAGATGCATGCAGAATGGTGCATGCAAACAAACCTCTAAGGGATGCCTGCAACCCAGCAACAATTCAGGATGCCCCAAGGGCTGGGATGTTGTCACCTTATTGTAAATCCTCCATACCTTCTGGGTGATTTCTCACAGGTAACTCCTCACAGCACAGCCAACAAACTCCAGCTCTCTCTTCACCCAGCTAACCCACTCTTTTGTAGCACTTTTCTTCTTATTGGACACAGCTGTGGCCTGTTAAGGGCGGGCCTGTTCCTAATCTTTGGTGATTAGTACAGCTGCAACTCCTCAGGTGTGAGACTACCTTCTGCACTATCTTTGTTTTCTTACATTTTATCCCTCCACACTGGGAAATATTTTCTACAAAAGACAACAGTAATGTTACATCTGGGTGACGTTAAATATCATTTTATGAGGAGAGGTCACCACTGGGAAGTCTCAAGCAACCCTCACATTCATGACTCACCCTGTAAGAGACAATGCCAGAAATCTTCTCTGTCCTCAGCAAAGAAAACTCCTGTGTTCTCCACACTAAGCTATTTTTTATATATATGAAAGGCCTACTACTTATTTTGAGGAAGATTTCCTTTTTGTTTGACTGGTGTACCATTTTTGACAATTAGGCTCAGTAATGTTTTACTATCGTCCATTTCAAAAATATCTGCCTCTAAGCACCACAGGTGCTTGAGGTATGACTACAGACTTCTTGTTTGTTTTTTTGTTGTCTATGCAAAATATGAAAATAGTATCCTAATGCTCCAAATGTTGATTTGCCTTTTTGGTGATCCCATATGGCAAATAATGCAAGAAATAACAACAAAAACAAATACTTTCAAGGTGTGTTACACAAGTATCCCTCTGTGGAAATAAACCAAGAGTTTCCAGGAATTCTTCCAGTTTCTCCAGTGGTAACCTATTAAATGTTAGTTTTGCTGAGAAGTGTTTCAGTAAAAGACACTTCAGAAATTGGGAGACCAGATGTAGGCACAGAAACTACAGGTACAGTAATTCCAGTATTTCCCCTCCATTAAGTGCCAATGCTTTTTGTAATAAGAGGTATTTCCAAGTGATTACCTGGACACATCTTCTTTCCCAGAGTAGTTGTCCCAGATTCTCTAAAGTCAGATTGGCTTTAAGCAAATATGGGCAGCCTTCTGTGTTTGCTTTGCACTCTACCCATTCTAAGACAGTAATAGCCTTGTCACCATGTACATGAGAAGAAGGAATTTGAGAGGTGTTTGGTTTTGTGTTGTTTTTTCTTTTTTTTTTCCAGAAGAGATCCATTCATTTCCATAGTCTTCAAAATTAAGGCCTAATTTTGAAGCAGAATTTCAATAAAACAGAGCTAAAAATCTTACTTTTGTGCATGGAAAAAGTATGATGAAGAAATGATGACTGAATTAAGACCTTCTGTGCCTGAATCCATGTCCCAGTCCCTTACCAAATGAAGATTTTGGTATTTGCTCATAAGCTTTCTTCAAAAGACCTAGTTTGAGTTTTTCCCACTGGTATACAATTCCATGTTTGTCACCTGTTCATTTGGGGATTTTGGTTTGTTTTTTACAATAAAGAGTTGTTTCTGGATCAAGTATTTTTTTTTTTTTAAGACTTCAGAAACTTTATAGATTCTCTCACTCAATTTGAAATTCACATCTGGATGCGTGTCTTAAGTTTTGGTTCCTCTAAGGAAATCTGACATTTTATAACCAGATAACTTATATGCCTGTACATTTTCCAGCTTTCCTGCTACTGCCTCTGGGGAAACAATCCTAGATTTAGCAGTTCTCCATCTGCCTGCCCTGTATAAACAGACAAAGCAACTACTTAGCCAACCTGCTACTTGCCAACCTCTCTATTTTTTAAGGAGGACAGTGATCTGAGTTTTTATTCTTTTTTTACCTTGCATCTATATTTGATGGAGTTACTTGAGATGCTTTTTGAAATTTGCTATTAACTTCTATTGCTTTTTATTTTTGTCCACACGTTTCAAATTTCCTGGGGTTTTTAAAGTGTATTTGAGCATCTCACTTGACTTCTTAATGGCTCAAATTTATCCCTTTTATTAAACTTGCATCTGCTGGTTATATTTAGAATGCTCAGTATCAGATGGAAAGGGTGCCTATAAATTATCTGCATTATTCCAAATTATTTGATAAGTTAGTTCATAAAGTATATGTATATAAATATCTGCCAACCATTCAATCTTACATAACTATGCTATTTGTACTGTGTGACAGAGCAGTTCATTCCTGTGATAGTATTTCTATTTCCTGATTGCATGTTGAGAAAAATTACTTGGATTTAGAATGTAAGCTGTTTGGCACAAGGAATTTTCTTTATTATCTACATCATGCTCAGAGAACCACATCTCTAAGTTGTGATTAGAGTTGTATGAGCACCATTATCATAACCAGCAGATAGATGGACCAGAAACACATATGAATACTTCTTCACAAATTTGTCTTTCATATGCTCGCAGTTATTTTCAAAGATATTTGTGAACATATGTTTGTTTCATACTAAGAAAAAGCCATATTGAAAGTTGCAGTCAGCAATAAATATTTCTCTTTTATGAAATTGCATTTGTCTGTACTTCGTTTCTTTCCCAGCTATGTTAAATGTTTTTATTTTTTTGTAGGATATTCTTGCTTTGAGAAACTGAAGCAGAAAAAAAGTGATCTAAAGAAAAACATATGACATCTTTCCAAGCACTAGAAAAGCTGCTAAACCCTTCCTTTCAGTCACAATCTGTTCCAAGACTGAGAGCTCACTGGTACATCAGTGCTATCCTGCCCCCTGAGAATATCAGCTTCACAGATAACATGGAGGACTGCTTCTCTGTATAACCAATTTACTGTGAATGCTGGAAACACTGGAGATTTTTTAATTTAGTGGATAAATAATTCAAACAACAGACAGGGGAAATCTTTGCAAAACAGTGTATGATTTTTAAAATTCTAATTCTGTTCAAGCAACAAGATAGTTCTTAAACAGGAAAGAGCAACTGTGTAAGGAAAGTACGTCAGTAACACAGGACTTAAGTCGAAAACTGGCAGAGAGAACATCTGAAAACCTCCTGGTAAAGTACCCATGTAGGCTAGCCAGATGGCATGCTATTTGTTTTCACTACTTCATTTAACATAGAAACAAACTGTTCTTCATCTGAAAAACAAAACCAATTGGAATATTTCCTTTCCTCAGTGCTCCTAAACCTGAGTCCATTAAAAATCACCAGGGGTTTCCAGATAAGAACTGTGCAGTATCTCTTTAAAGTACAGGTGAAAGATCAGAGGCACCTCCTGAGTTCCCATCTGTTTTACAAAATGATACTGCATGGCAGTATTATATATATATAAAATATCCTGCACAGCATAGGAGATGAGGAATTGTGAGAAGGGTAGTATAAGACATTTGAGCTAATGCATTTGTTATTTTGGTGTCACTGAACAAAAAACAAGGATGCTTACATATTTTAAAAAATTATATTTATATAAAAATGGTGCAACAAACTACAATTCCAAGAAATTCAGACTTGAAAAGATAATTTTTTTGGCTAAGGGCAGCCTCTTCTCCCACAGATTTGCCACTTCAAGGACAGACAAGAAGCCAAGCATATGCAGCATAATTTTGGCACTTTTCCCCTGATGGAAAACTATGAAATACAAAATCCAGTATAAGTGTTAGTGGTTTAGATCACATGGGAAACTAGTCATCTTCTATCTTGGGCTGTGGATTGAAAAAGGTAACAAGGATAACTATAATCTTTTATTCTTTTCATAGCCAAAGCTTACCTTGTAAAAGTTAGCATGGAGTCAGATAAAAAGGGTGGTGGTGGAAGGCACTTTACAACTTCAAGACCTTCTCTGAACAACGAGAATCAAACAAAGCATTACAAAAATGCATTGTGGTCTTGATTGCAAGCACTTGAATTAATGCTATTCATTACAAAATCTCAATGCATCATCCAGAATTATAAAATAAATAATAGCCCTTGTAATTAGTCCCCAAGGGGAATTACCCTAGTGACAGCAAGAATAGGATTTGGCTCCAACTGCAGCTCTGGCTTAAACAAGACCAGGGCGAGTTTGGCAAGCCAGGTGACACGAGCTATCTGTTCCACTGAGCTGGTACAGCATGCCATGAAACCAGGCTGGAAGCAGACACTTCTGTTAGATGCTCTATGCTGGTATTGCAGCATATTTCACTGTAGGAGGGCAGCACAAGGGCATTTATTGGAAAGGATAAATGTATACATGTCAGCTCTACACTAAAACTTGTACTAGCAATACCTGTGTTATTGGACAGTGTGGGCCAGTTATGGAAATTTATAAGTGAGTACAGTTTTATTGGTTTGATGTTCTTCCCTCTACCAGTAGAGAGAGAGCATTCCCTCTCATATGGAAATATTTCCTTTTCCATGCTTAAACTTTTTCCCCCTTTTCTGTCAAAAGATAACTCAGAAAAATACAGGACAAAATGCAAATCAACTGAAATAGTTACAAAACTTGAATGGAGACCAGTTGTAAGAATATTTAAAGGACAAGTTGCAGCTGTGCTTAATTTCAGCAGAAATGTGAGAAATTGCATCAATAGGGTGGATGCCTCTTGACACACTGGATGAGTCACAGGAATCAGTCTACAGGCACAGTAATTGGACACCTTCTAGAGCAGGCTTGTGCCGCTGGAACAGCACAGGAGGAGAAACAAACAGCACACAAGATTTAGATAATTCTGATTTCTTACTTTCAGTGGAGCTTTATGCCTGCATATGCATATTCATTTGAGCTGCAGGAAGTTACTTCTGCTTAACTAGTAGGAGGGCTGGATATATCATGTGGATATACCATTTTCTAAATACACAGGGATTTCATGCATAGTGTTGAAATTGAGTAAAATTGGTAAAAGAGTAATATTGTGATTACTAAATTGTAGTTGGCAGGTAACACAGTAAAGTAACTGGGAAACTCAAGTTCACCAACTTGACTGGTTTTTTTAAAGTCATTTTAAAGATTAATTTTAATATGCAACACTGTAATTTATATATTTTATATATTTTAAATACCCAGCACAATGTATAATTTAATAGCTGCTTATTAAATATACAACTCCTCAGCCTTAAAAAATTACAGCCCTAGAATAACCGTATTTGCCACTGAAACACACAACAATTTTAAAATATTTATTCTTTGCTTAGATTATTTGGATGGTTAGTCTACAAAGGATTTTAGGAGAGGAATAATATAAATTATATCAAAACTTAATTTCTACATCTGATTTTCTTAGGGTTTATAACTCAACTGAAAAAAGTTGGGTTTTTTCCCTAGCACATTTTCATTCATTAGTTTACTCTCCATTCTCTCAAAAAAAGACAGCAATAGATAGAGCTTAATTATATACTAAACAGATCAAAAGCTACCTCCATATGATTACACAGTCCCAGAAAAAGAACAGGCACTAAAATAGTATCCTGCAAGCAAAATTACATCTGGTGTAACCACAGAGAAACAAATCAAACCTCATGTGCAATGTAAAAAGTGCACTGCCATGAGATCTGCCTTCTCCCTCTGAGGAGGTTTAGCACATACTGGAAAAGAGAAGCTTCAGCACTGGCAAAAGAAAGAGCACATCAGGAAGATCTCAGAAGAGAATTGCTTAGGCTACAGTTGCAAAAAACCGTCGGCACCTAGCCTTATCCCGGTGGGTTTGTTACCACACCAAGCTCCTCAGAGAGCAGAGGGAAGGTGGCTCTGTGAAACCTTTCCAAAGGCTGTGGGACATGGGACTGAGCCACCCTTGAGGGCAGAATCTCTGCAGGGCAGGCAGGCCTGAGGCCCTGCTTTATAACAGTGCCAGGCTCTGTGCTCCTCAGAACTAGTGAAAAATACATCAGGAGGTCTCCATGAGGCCTCTGCAGGCTGCAGAATGAGTTTGTATCCTGGGTGTTGTATGAATGTCAGGCTGAAAGGAAATACAGCAGCACTCCCATGGATAACAATAAGGCAGAGGGATCGCTGGGGCCTGTTCAAGGTTCAGTATAGGTTTGAGAGGATGTGCAGATTTTGGTAGCAGATTTGCTGCCTGTGCCAAAAGGGAGAAGGAAGTTCCCCTTGAGCTCCTACCATGCCCATTTGATGGAAGCTCCAAGGGGAACACTAATGAATACTCTGCACTCCACACAGATAAGAGAATGCTTCAGTGTGCAGATGCACATTTATCTACACAACAACAAATGCACTTTATATATTAGGGAGGTTTTATCAAATTTGGTCTGCTCTGTAATTATGTTGAGAAATTAATTGGGTGGAATTTAAATGAGTTAAGGTAATGAGCTATTAACCTAGAGGATCTTTACCAAACGATTCATGTGCATTCAATCTTTTCCTCTTCCCTCCAACTCCATTGTAAAGGTGAAATGAAAGACTAAATTGATCAGGACATCAGCAGTCACAGCTATAGCAGCATTCAGCAGAAATGAAAAACAACATTCCTTATACTAAACTATGCAGGTATATTAAAGAAGTAGGATTTTTAATTTTTTTTTTTTTTTTTACATTTGCACAGTATACATGTACATGCATGGGCAAATAGGAAAGAATCAAGACAATGGGTAGTTTCACTTTTTATAACAAGAAATCCGTGCTGGAAAGAACCACAGAAACAATGAATTAATTCTGTGTTCAGAATGAGAGGAAGACTAAGTGGTGCACTGCCCAGATCTCCACCTACACGAAGTCCCTATCTCTTACAATTTTTAGCTCATTAGGGGCAAATTTTCTTTCTTCTTTTTTTTTTTTTTTTTTTTTTTTTTTCCCAAAAAATTCCCAAAAAAACACACAGGAAATCACCTGTTTTGAAAATTTGTGGGAATCTGGCAAGTGCATGGCAAAGACAGGTTGCTGTGTCTCTGCAAAGGAAATGATGCATGACAAGATTGTCTCCTCCGCCAGCCATCATCCTACAAAACCATACACGCTCCACCAATTCCCTCTGGAGCTTAAAACCCTCAAGACAGCAACCATAGTGGGGAGATGGGTTCTCCCTAAGAACCTGCATTCATTCTTTCTTTGCAGTAGAATGAGGGACTCTAAACGGGCAAGAAAAAAATTTTCACGAGAACTCTGCAGCTTTGTCGCTCACTGCTTTCAATTATGAGCAGGGAAGGGAGCGAAGGCTCTGCAGAACAGATCGGGGAGACAAAGCCAAGCCTGGCTGTCCAGCTCTGAGCTCCTCGGGCATTGACTGTGCCCCGGCCCTGCGGGGCTCGCCTCGGCCGGGGGGCGCACGGAGGGGCTGCTCCAGGAGGCAGGGGCAGGCCGAGGAGCCCTGCCGTGCCCTCCAGCCTTCGTGCGTGCGACATCCTCCCTGTGTCTCGGCGCCCGGGGTAACACACGGACTGATAAATCCACCGGGAGTGATGCTGTCTTCACACTTCCTCCTGCTTTTGCCACCTGCCGCAGCAAGCCGGGGACACAGCAGCTCTGTAACATCTATCCGTGATTGAAGCAGCTCAAGAGATTAAGATCATTTTTAATAAGTAAAATATTTTCTTTCACTGGGGTTTTTTGGTCCTTGGCATGAAACAAATTAAACTCAAGCTGTTCCTCAAGTAATTTCAAATGAAGCTGCTCAACCACCTGGACTCACAACATTTTTCACACTCATTCTCTTTATCTTACTCATTTCCTCTCCATTTAAAAACATTTTAAAATGTATTTGAACTAAAGTCCTTGAATTATCCTCTTGGAAAGATTTTCATCTTTTCTTTGGCAATTTAATCCTTTAATTCAAGTAGTCAGTTGTATATCAAAAGTCTTTAGGGAAATGATTGACCTAATTTTTAGATATGTGATAGATATTCAGTCAAAAGTAAAAGTATTAACTCAAATGCAATTAAAATTATAGGAATCTACTTGGAATAATCTGATTTGTCTGGACTTTCAAAAAGCGTGTAATAAGTCCTGCATAAGAAGCTATTAAAAAAGCAGCCAGTTGCAAGGTAAGAGATCGGTGATTTGGGACGTGGTGCTAGACAGCTTACACAGACGTGGCCAATATTCTGTGTGGCAAAAGGTTAGCACTGAAACAGTCCCAAACCCATGGTCTAGCACTGGATAGTCCAGCAAGCTGCCACTCAGCTTACTTGAAACAAAAGTGAACAGAAAAGGAAAGAATTTGAATTAAAGTACAAAACATTGACAGCTGAAAGTCTCTGTTGAAAAGCACAGAGTAATGGACAGTAGAAGAAATCTTGTGAATTATACAAGTTTGGTGTACAAGTTGTAGAAGAAAGATCAGAGCATCACTGTGGACAGCTCAGTGGCTGTTAAGAAGCAAGCATTATTTGGAACAGACTGTTCCAAAGCATAAGGAAAAGCAAAATACAATCCAACAAACACAAAACAGAAAATACAATGACATTTTGAAAATTAGTGGTATGGTCCCATCAACAGGAATGCTGTGTTTGATGGCCCCAGAGAACAGTTTAGAATCACAGGGAAAAGTGTGAGAGAGAAAGGAGAGGCAATAAATATGATTATAGGCTGTGAAGGCTTTTCTTCTGAAGTGAAATGCTAAAGAATTGTTTACAGAAGAGATGAATAGAAAAGCACTTAGCCCTGAACACAGGCAATAATGAATATTATATGGAAGAGAAAATGAGCACTTCTATCTTTTAACAGGAAAAACATTCAATGAAAATGAAAACAATACATTTAAAACATATTACAGCCTTTTTTCTTTCTGACAATTTCACAAGAATAGTTTACAAGGTTTGTGGAATCTTCTTCTGAAACGCTGATTGATAAGAAACTAAGTATTTCACATGTAATTCAGAACAATCAGGGGGAGCAGAAAGCTTATTAAGAAAATAAGAGGGGCCCTCCAGAGATGAGTTTCTCTATTCCCCCTTTAAATTATGATTATGAAAGGAGACTATAATGGTCTTCCATGAAAAAGAAGAGACTGGACTTATTAAGAACAGAGAATAAAATCAGACTAAGTGCAAGCCAACAGTAGGGTTAAAGTGCAAATTAAATCCCTCACTCAAAATGAAGTTTCACAGACTGATGACAACTGCCACGCAACTAACCTTGAAGCTCACTCTCCCTTGACTAATGCATGATATACAGATCATAAAAACAATGACTCTTCATGCTGTATTTTCTTTATAAACCACAGTGAAACTGCAATTAAGGAAATGAAGCCTTCCTATAAATACTGTGAAACAAAGAAAGCCTTTGATTCTATGTGCAACAAAAATGAGGCGGACCTCGAGTTTTGGGTAGAAATCCTGTGCACTAAATCCAGCTTTGCTCTTTAGCACAGTGGTAATCAGAGGCACACAGACCACAGGATGCTCCACCCATCTTCCTGGCACCCCAAGGCAGAGCCTCATCTCCACATGCACAGTGCTCTAGTGAAGCTTCAGCTTCACTGACTCCTGGAAAGTAGAACTGCAGGTGTATAAAACCTCAGAATGTGACACCAAAATACAACACTAGCAATGCTGGTTTTTTCAATCCCACCTTTTGAAGTGCCTGTCACGAGGTACTATCAAAATCTAGATATTTTTCCTCTTTGGTGGCACTATATTACACCATGTATCTGCAGAGAACCTCAGTTAATTTACCACACACCATTTTTTCACCCAGTCAGATTACACATCGTCAAGACTATGAATATTTTACACTGTTAACAGAGTATAGAGGAAAAATAGTGTTTGTGAGCTATTCAGATAGCATGGTGATAAAGCTCATTACAGAGTAAAAATAACTGAAATTTATTCCAATGAACTATATTAATTCACAAATACAACTAATTTTAAACCCTTGCGTAACAAGAGAATGAAAATAGAAGACTGCTTGCAAGTGTGTGTTCTTATACATATGAGGAGAACTGAAATATACTTCTCCAGCACATCTGCACCCCTGTAAATAGAGAGCTAAAAATGAAGTGGGAGGGAAGAATTTCTTTGCAAAATAAAACAAACAAACCAACCCCGCATGCATGGGGATGATGAACTTAGCCTGAGGTTCCTTCCTCAAAGGACATGTCCTTCCCTGGCATGGCTGCAGCAAGGGGCCCATCCTCACAGTTTCTCCTCACAGCCATAATCACCTAATGCACACAATCTGCAGAAAATGATGGGCTGCAGAGCACTCGTGGATGACATCTCAAAGAATTCCTGGTTCAAACAAGTACAGAGATCAAAACAGCCTGATGTACTGTCTCTCTTTTACAAAGAAGGCTAACTAGGTTTTTTTCTGTGCAGACAAGAGAGAACAGGAAGGAATAGAGTTGCAAAGGGGTTTTATTTTTTCCAAATGTGTATTTTCAGTTTCTCATTTCAATCACTGATTGAGTAAGTCACTTGGCTTCAATTTTTTCTTAAACACTTTCATGTCCCATTTCTGGTGACTCATAATGAAGTGTATGGCAGAGCTGACCTTGTGAATCTAATCAAAGAACCAGAGCCTATGGAACAGAAATCCAACTTCAGGGCCTGAACAAAGGAAACATATTCATTAAAAGAGTGCATTCCATTCCAGGTAATCATCACTTAAGTCCTTCTTCCTCATGGGAAGCCACAAAGGCTGTCTGCATCCCCAGCAGTCTGAGGGTATTAGATTAATATGACCTAATACACAAACTTTTCAATTGTCTATTTCAACCCAAAAATTAACAGACTTTCTATCCACCATAAATCTCCCCTGAGACCTTTGAACTCAGATTCACAAACAGGCAGGACCACGAGAAGGCCACCTGAACCCTATCAGTTACTTAAGTCTCCTCAAGGTGTATACACAGACACCAGAATTGGGACACAAAATGCCATTTCTAAAAGGGAATGGAAAGACGTGACCATCTTTTCTTTTAGGAGGGACACCTGGGGGATGGGGAGGGGAGGACAGTTTAAAAGAGATGTGTTGGCATGCATTTCTGTGAAGAAGTGTGTTTAAAGCTCCTAGCAGTCAGGAGTGGTGGTGTGAGAGGGAGGAGGGCATTCTCACTAGGACTGAAACAGCAGAGCACAAGATTGCTGTCAGCTACCTAACTGTCAGTGGAATCTTTCTTCCTTCAGCACTGCTGGACTACACTATTTTTTCCAATTTCTTCTAATTTATCAAATGAAAAACTGGGACACATCATGATTTCCCATAAAGACATTCACTTATAACTGAAAACCAGGAAGAGGATGAAGGGGGAAAGGAGAAAAGTATTTGCAAAAGCGAGCTTTGGTGTAATGAAGTTATTCCCTCTGGGGTCACTCTAGAGCCAACCAAGAGAGGCTCTTTCAGTTCATTGTACGCTGAGATGTTCTCTGGTTATGACCCCTAAAGCAGCCATGGCAGATGAGACACAGGGTTCAAGCAGCCATTGTGGATCCTCAGTGTGCAGAACAGCTGCCCAGACCACCTGCTTATCTTACTTGAGATGTTAGTAGATCAACAATCAGCAAAATGCACAGCAGCAGGGTAACACAGCAGCTCTGCACTTTGCAGTGCTTGGAAAGGCAAGGCACAGTAGGATGCACCTCTCTTGCAAGAGCCCTGCCCAGGTGATGGGTAAACTGGCTGAGCAGTGCACAGCTCTCTCCATAAACTGCTGCAGGAGTGTTTATGGTCAAAAGACTAAAATACCAACTCCTGGCATTCCCTACAGGCACACAGAGGACGATGGGATTCCATTCTCTGCTGGATGTTGATCCCTCTTTACTTTTTCTGCTCTTACTTAATACCACTGTGGCTCCTCTGAGGGCACATTGGCAGACACAAAACCTCTTTATCCAAATTCAGAAACCTGTAAGACTCTATAGATGCTTCTTCCTAACAAAGGCAGCGCAAAAAGAAGGCAAACAGAAAGGAATGTGAACAAAGGGAAGAGTGATTAACCTTATAAAATTTGCTATTGTCCTGTAACTCATTATTCTGAGGTAAGGAAAGGCAAGCAGCAGCTTGGTCTTTACTGTAGGTGTGACACACTCTGTTCCTTCAGCCAAACTGTCCTTTAAAGACTATTTTCTGATGCATTATGCAAGTGATATATGGCAAATTTTTAATGTGTTTGTGACATTATACTTTTCTAAATGGCTAACACTGCATGTGATAATAAAGTTCAAAAGGGACAGGGAAAAAATGAAAAAAGGTCTAAGTAAAGCAGGAAAAAATGAAGAAAATCCTAATGAGAGTATTGAGCAAAACAAGTACAGGCAGTACAGTAGCAGCATGTCTAAGTGACTACATCAAACATGTTACTCCTCTCCCTTTAAAATCAATTACTATTTATCCAATTACCTTAAGTATTATTCCAGGGCAAAAAAAAAAGGTGCTAAAAAATTTCAGTCTTAATAGGATGGCATATTCATAGGCTCTTGAAAATACAAGGAATCTTCAAGTTATACCAAATTCTACGTAAGGTAGTAACAAAGGAATTCTTACATAGCTTTTCATGATAGAAAAAATCCAGAATGTGAAATTTCACAAGAGATTTGTGAAAAGAGCATAAAGTAAAAAGCAATAGGTAAGCCATCAAAAAAAAAAAAACAAAACAAAGGGATCGCCAATTTTCAAGAGAGAGTGATCTGCTTAAGAAAAATTTGGTCAAGATTTTGGTTAATTAATTAAGGAGCAATACCAGTCACCAAGTGAAAACCAATCAGCACTGCAACCAACCCAGACACCTGTGCCAGCAGCCCTGGCAGGACCAGCTCTGACTTCACTTCTTACCTGTCATGGGCACCCTGACACTTGGAACAAATTTTCTTATGGAGCTTTACATCCTCTTACACATCCTTGCTCTTTCCTTCACCATCTTAAGGAATGTTGCACCTTATTTTCTCCCTCAGGAAAGATTTTGGTTCCACCTTTATTTCACAAAATAATGGGAAAAATACTAAAAACAGACATAGCTTGGACAGTCAAAAGGTGGCAGCTAATTTTCTTAATGGACTTGTCTGCTTGATGGCCTAACAAACCATTTATGGGCCAACAATACCAAGGCTTTAAGCTGCATCCTCTTCCCCTTCCCCCCCCCTTTTTTTTCTGAAGTTTAAGGAAAATGCTGGATGGCATTCATGAGTAGACAAGAAAAGAAAATCCCTAACTAGTCTCAGCCAAATTATAGACTTGAGGAAAACCTAAAAAAGAGCAGCACATCTCTGAACTGACCTAAAGATTTGCCAGTTTATAAAGTTCTATTTTGCTCCTGCCTCTTTTAACCTATAATTAATTTCTTGCACAGTTTTAATAAAAATATCCCCTTATAGTTTGCATTTTGATTTCAGTTTCTTAAAAAAATATTTTGACAAATTTAAAACACCTTTAAAAATATACTTAATCTTACTAAAAATAAATTGAAGGACAGGTCTCCCTATTCTCTGCATGTTATTAGGGTAACTGGAGTAAATTCTCTGCTCACATAATATACTCCTGCTCTTTTAGATTATCTGAGACAATTAACCTTATGCTTTCCTCAGCAGTGAAAGACAATTCAAAGTAGTTTAAGAATGATGAATGAGGATAACTGTTTTTTTTTTTATATTCATAAAACTGTACCAATGTAATAGCAGGCAGGCATTTAAATTGCTACTGGAGATTAAAGCACCCATCCTAGCTCACGTATTTTTTGGGAGTCTGACATGTACTAAGCTATTTTAGAGTACACTCTGCATTTAAGTTAAGAAGAGTCATGCTACTAGAGCCTCAAGTAAATTAGAGAACACCATGCTCCTAGGTCAAAATACTGTACTAGCAACATCTAGTTAGTACTACCAGTATAATTCAAAAACTGAACTTGGATTTCAATATGTAAGTGATCTGACTATAAAATTCATTTAACGTAACACAAGCAGAAAGACATTATTGTAGCCATGCCTCGATTCCTAGGCAGACCTGGAGATGAACTATCTGCTATCTGAACAGTGCAATGTTGCTTAAACGGCAACTACAAGTACTTTAGAAAGCATCATCTGTTGAAGGTAATTTAGATGTATTTTAAATAAAGGTTTTTCCCAAAATTTATCTCCTTTCATACTGTGACGTTGTATTTTGATGACTTATGTAACAATGTGGCCTGAACAGTGGTAGTCTTTCTTCCCCCCCAAAAAAACATGCTTTAGATTTAAGCATATGAACAGCCACACTTGGAGACCTTGCTCCAAATATAGTTAGAGAGCAGAATTACAGTTCTTACCAATACCACAAATGCTTCAGTCAAGATTTATTCCTCCACCAACAGGAATTGCTGGGTGCGTCAGCAGCTCATCTCTTTAACACCTCACACCACCACTGTGAGGAAATTCAGGAACTTGGCCAGGCACTCCTAGAAAAGGGATGCAGCCTCTCCCGCTGTATCTATGGACGTGGATGTTACAACCATGTTTGAAAGCTAAAATTTAAGCATGCAGTATCAGAGCAGATCATTAAAAATTCCTTCCCACAAATCTCTGATGCACAGTCAAGTCTGCAAGATTCCTCTTCCACTCACCCCCAAATCACGGCCAAAGTGTTTCAACCTTGCTTTTAAGTACCAAGAATTTAGAACTGAGCAAAACAGTGAAGAAAATCACAGGACCTCCACTTCTTGAAGTTTTTCAGTCAAAACTGCTGTTCCAATCACAGCCTAAAGCTCCGGTATTAATTACAGACAAGAGGCACAAGTCACTCCTTTACAGTGCAGGGTCTGCAATCAGCTGTTAGTGCTGAGGAAAGCAAGCCCAGACCACCTAGGGTCACTCAGCTCTTCAGCAACTGAGAACTGACCACCCCAAAAACTCCTGTGGCACTGTGCATCTCCCGGAATACCCTCATTTTGAATACTACAGAGTATTTTGACTTCTTTCCCTTGTAAAATATACAGCAAAATAAAGGGCAGGAGGACAAGCCTATAGAGCAGACTGGCATAAAGGTGAGCCTGCAGGTGAATTTTAACTTCTAGAAAAGAAAAATGGCAAATATTCAGGATTAGGTCTATAAAATTACACACAAGTTGGCAAGGAAAACACATCACAAAGTAGCATATTCAAGTGGTCAGGCAGAGGCTACAAAAGAATCATACTTTTACAGATACTCTATAGAAAAATGCTGGACTGCTGGCACAGGATGCTGCAGAATAAATGTTACATGTTTTCACATGTATTGTTTTAATTTATTTCTGTTTATTAAAGGTGTCATTAACAAACTTTTTAACTAGATCAAGATATCTCAAATGCTATGGGTTAATAAAATATAGGCTATTAAACCCATAACACATTAAGGGAAGTAGTACTGTAGATATATTAAGTAAGCTTGTGCAATTAAACCATTACGGAGAATAGATTCTTTTCAATAATGTGCATACAGAGCTATTAAAGAAGCATAAGAATTAGCAGAATTCTCTTTAGAAAACATTCTTTGAAATTAAGTTTTTGTGGATTTAACACACTGCCAAAATGCACACATCATATTGAAAATGAGATGTGCATTGGGCAAAAAGCCAGCAGTTTAAACATGTAACACATGATGCCACCAAAGTATTTTTAGCTGTGTGCCTTAAAAAGATAGAAATCATTTTTTTTTCTGCAATATAGATTTATTTTCTATGAAAATGTTTTTGACTGAAAACATTTTTTACATGTAAGGTTGCAGAAATAAATTCTGTAAAATACAGAAAAAAATTACACATTTTTCTTAGAAAAATGTTGTGACAAGATTTAAGCAAAACTGATCTATTTCCTAAGGAATGGTTCTATTTTCTGTTATAAAACAGCTCAAATGTATTTCTTATGCTTTATACAGGAAATATGATTTACATATGGAATGTGAAAGTTCTCTTTTGTCCAGCAATTGTGTTCATTTCACAAATAAAACAGTCATACAGCAACAATAACTGCATAATTTGCAACTACCACCTCTTTCCTATTGACCATGCCCCCACACTATTTCCTATTTCAATCCTGAAGATTGAAAAAATCTGCAAATTTTTCTGTAACTTACTATTGAGAATTAATCTTAATCAGATGATCTTGATTCATTTCTCATGAAATCAAGACAGAGTTGTACCCCATGGCCCCAGACAGAACATTTTTATATCATAAAGTGGTGCAGTAAACTGAGGGTTGTTTTTTCTGAACTCTGCTTCCAAAAAACTTGAGCACTTCAAAACATCTAAAAAGATTAGAAACATCTCCTGTTTTGCTTTCTTGTTTTTTATGCACTGGAAAAGAGGTTCCTTAAATGTTCCAGCTGTAGGGATAGAGTTGAAGACTAAGACTTGTAAATCAAAGTCACAACTGAAAAAAAAAAAACCATACCAATCCTTTTTCCAAAAAGATCACAAGAGAAACTAGCTCAGGATGTCACAATATTAAAAAACATTGTGAAAAGTCACAGAACAAGCTGACACACTTTCACATGTGACATTTAAAACAGTAACATTGTGTTTTCAAATTTTAAGTCTTGAAGAAAAAAAATCAACTGAGTATTTCCTGAAGATTTTGGTCAAAAGGCTCTCATGCTTGCAAGGTTGAAAGAACATGCAGATATAGAATGCCTGTTTGAAAATTTTATCGCTTTCTCACGTAATATTCACACTGTAGTCTGAAATTCTTACATTATCACCCCAGCCTCAGCATCTGGATTTCAATTAGCAAGTGGAGTTAAAAACCAACATGTTTTTAGATTGTGAAGTTACAATTAGAAATATTTGAAACTAAGTGACAAAATACCCAATTTGCTGGTATCTTACTGTTTTTATTCACAAAATAAAAGAGCTTTTTCTTTCCAAACAAAGAACATAACAGAAAGATTCAATGATACAGTTATAAAAAAAGTGTTACTGAAAATTTGAAAAAAGTCTGGTAAAATTTACAAATGCAAACTATCACTTTGTACAAAATCTTCTTTTCAAAGAAACTTCAGGAATAGATTTTAAAATACAGTTCTACCAGCTTGGAAATGCACCTTGATCGACAAGGGAGCTGGGTTCATTTCCGCCGGTGAGGGGAGCCCTCCCTGCGGCGAGGGGAGCGGTGAGGGGAGCTGTCCCTCTCCCTGCGGCGAGGGGAGCTGTCCTTCTCCCTGCGGGGAGGGGAGCGGTGAGGGGAGCTGTCCCTCTCCCTGTGGTGCGGGGAGCCCTCCCTGCGGCGAGGGGAGCGGTGAGGGGAGCCCTCCCTGCGGCGAGGGGAGCGGTAAGGGGAGCTGTCCCTCTCCCTGCGGCGAGGGGAGCTGTCCTTCTCCCTGCGGGGAGGGGAGCGGTGAGGGGAGCTGTCCCTCTCCCTGCGGCGAGGGGAGCTGTCCCTCTCCCTGTGGTGCGGGGAGCCCTCCCTGCGGCGAGGGGAGCGGTGAGGGGAGCCCTCCCTGCGGCGAGGGGAGCTGTCCTTCTCCCTGCGGGGAGGGGAGCGGTGAGGGGAGCTGTTCCTCTCCCTGCGGTGTGGGGAGCAGTGCGGGGAGGCCTCCCTGTGGCGAGGGGAGCTGTCCTCCCTGCGGCGAGGGGAGCGGTGAGGGGTGCTCTCCCTGCGGCGAGGGGAGCTGTCCTTCTCCCTGTGGTGTGGGGAGCGGTGAGGGGTGCTGTCCCTGCGGTGAGAGGAGCTGTCCCTCTCCCTGTGGTGAGGGGAGCGGTGAGGGGGGTTCTCTCTGCGGTATGGAGAGTGGTGTGGGGAGCCCTCCCTGCGGTGTGGGGAGCGCTGTGGAGGGCTCTCCCTGCGGTGCGGGGAGCCCTCCCTCTCCCTGCGGTGAGGGGAGCGGTGAGGAGGGCTATCCCTGCGGTGTGGGGGGCTCTCCCTCTCCCTGCGGTGAGGGGAGCCCTCCCTCTCCCTGCGGTGCGGGGAGCGGTGAGGAGGGCTCTCCCTGTGGTGTGGGGAGCGCTGTGGAGGGCTATCCCTGCGGTGTGGGGGGCTCTCCCTCTCCCTGCGGGGCGGGGAGCCCTCCCTCTCCCTGCGGTGAGGAGGGCTCTCCCTGTGGTGTGGGGAGCGCTGTGGAGGGCTATCCCTGCGGCGGGGGGAGCCCTCCCTCTCCCTGCGGTGAGGGGAGCGGTGAGGAGGGCTCTCCCTGCGCCTGTCGTGGCTCCTGCGGGACTCCCTGTGCTGCTCGGGGTACCGGCTGTGCCTGTCCCGCTGCCTCTCCGAGCCGTTCCTGGAGCGCTCCTCCTGCTCCTGCTCCCGGGGGCTGCAGCGGCCGCGCTCCCTCTCGCGGGACTTGGATCTCTCTCTTTTCCTACTACTACGATGTCCATTGTCTTTATTCCTACGTCTGTAATTTTCATCATCAGACAGAGAAGCTCTTCTTTCTGCTTTCTTCAGTTTGGAATTACTGTGTTTATTTTCTGAATCCTTACTTCTTTCATGGTTCCTATCCTTTCCGCTGTGGTAACCATCTCTGCCGTTGGATTCATTTCTGTGGTGGTACTTTGAAACATCATCTCTCCTATGTGATTCTCTTAAATGTTGGTGATTTCTTTCTGATTTGCTCTCAGTATCACTTCTTTCCTCTTGCTGCCTCCTTCCAATTTTCTTTTCAAGCGATTTCCTTCTCCTTTCTTGTTTTTTCCTGGAAACTTTATCAGATTCTCTATTTTTCTTTTGCGTTCTCTTCCTTTTGGCTTTAGAAACATCTGAAATTATAACAAATTATGGAACTAAGTTGCATTTTAATTTAGTATATTAAATTTATTAAACTACAGAAAGAGTTCTAGAGAGTGTTTTTTGCCAGAAAACATTTCTGCACATGTATCTGGACAAAGAGTTCAAAATAATGAACTCCTGATTTTAATCCCCTTGCTATCTGCACGTGATGCCTGTCCTTTTAAAACCTCTACCCATCACCACCCTCTTGCTGACTTGTACCCAAGGACCAGGCATAGGCTATAAAGTCATGCACCAAAGCACTTTCACAAATAATCTTTTTTTCCAGGAAGATGAAATACAGCAGATGAGGTAAAATCTCCAACACTATCCCTTGAGGAAAAAGAGGTAGGATGAAATGGCGTGAGATAATGGTATTGCAGCACTGTAACAATGGCCTTCAGGCTCATTTTTTAAGGGAAATAGTGACAGCTTAGTCAACAAGACTAAAACTAACTTCTGTATTTCTAAATACACAGTAGTCTCACCTCAGTGGAACAGCTCTTACCTTCCTATTTGCTCTTTATCTTTACCTTTAGATCCCACTTGACAGTATTTGGCACTAACAGCCATTTACAATAACCATCCATTCCCCTTAGTGCGTGAACTATAGAATCACATCAGCTGCTTCTCACCACATTTAGAAAAATCACAGCCCTGAGCTGATTTATTAGTACATGCATTATCTGAATTGTCTAGGCTAGTGTCTGAACTAAGGCTTGATGACATCCTGTTAAAATGCACAGATGGATCAATTCAGATACATCTTAATCCATAATGTTCTTTAAGCAGTGTTTTCCATACTATTTTACATCCACCAGCATGCAGGAAAAGACCTGAGAAAGCAGACAGAAAAGAACCAGCTGCTTTGATGGCAGATGTATTTTATCCTCTGCTGGACCTGTTTTAGAACTATCTCCCCAGGGCAGTGCTGAGCTGAGCAAGCTGATGAAGTTCCAAGCATTAACAGGCACTATGACAGTAAGCTCTAACTTAGCTCAATTTTTGATCAGCAGGTTTTCTATTTTTCTTTCATACACCGATCAACACTGAAATACTGCCACACATTCCTCTGAAAAATACCTCTTAACTCCTCCAAGTAATTTTATAGATTTAAAAAGCTACAAACACAGGAAGACTTTAGAGGTATAACCAGTAATGGAACCTCAACTCAGTTAACCATTAAAGCTTACTGTTATCTCCAATTAGTGTTTTGTACCACTTGTTTTTCCAATTAGTGTTTGTGTACCACTATATTAAGGTACGCAAGAAACTGAAAAGTGAAAGCAGGTTGCGAAGGTATCAAGATGTGAATTTTAATGAATGTGTTCCTCAATGGAGAAAAGGCAAGTAGCAAGAGAAGGTTCTAAACTTTGAAAAAACCCTGTTTCTACTTGCAGACTGCAGACTTGGTTTGTCACTAAGGACTGACCCCTCTGGTTCCTATCAAGCAGCTCAGCAGAGCTGCAGCTGTCCCTGCAGGACCATCTGGCTCTGTGCTGAACCAGTGCCTCCTGTGACCCTGTTTGGCTGTGCCCTCCTCGTGCTGTCGTCACTGATGCTGTTAGCCATGACACACAGCTCCACCTTGGACAGGAGACTGTGGTGGAGAACAGAACTGCATTTCCAAAGCAGGAGCAGTTCACACTGCTTTTATTTTATTCATCATTTTTATTTCAAAGGCATGTAATAAATCAAATTAACTTTGAATCAGCAAACTTCTGTGCAACAGGAAGTCATGCTGTGCTATCATCTGTTCCTGCTATATATACTGGGGGAGACTGCACACACTAACTCATAATAGCAACTACTTTAAAGATTAAGCAATGTTTATGACAGTTCATGTCTAATGGAAGTTTCTACATCAGTACAACAGTATAAGACACTAAATGCTAATTATAATGCATAAAATTACAAAATAAATTATAAGAGAAAGCTAATTCTTCCTTGGAAATTCCTCTACAGACAAGAAATTTCACTATATAGCCACACAATCTTTTTCTGAAGCAGAGGAATTAGAAATAGGGACTCAGATGGAGCACAATATTTAAACACATTTGTAGAACTGAAGAAATGATTTCTAGAAGGAAGCACATATTTCCAGGGAAAGACACAAGGAGTATCAAGCTCACTCAATTAAGCCAAGAAAAAAAGACATGAGTAGACATGAGTCTCTATGGTTCACTAGTAAACAGACAAAATAATTGAGAATTACTCTAATCCCTCAATCTTCCAATAAACTGAAGTCATAGTAGAGTGCAACAGATATCAATTGTGTAAAAAAATTAATCTACAAACCAACGTTTCTCAGATACTTAAGTCTCTAAAAATGGAACTCAGTTTTTCTGAGTACAAATTTAAAAATAAATTTCCTTGAGAAGTATTTAATATTTTAAAACTTAAAGTTAAAAAAATTAATTAGTTTTTAAAACAGAGAAATGACCATTGTCTATAGCGAGATTTTCCTCAAAAGAAGTATACACAGAAAGAGTAATAAACATATCTGAGAAAGAAATAAAAGAAAAGCAAACAGTTGTACTGCTGGTGTTTAAATACCTGAGTCACTGCTGCTGTCACTGCTAGATGAGGAGTCACTGCTGCTTGAAGACTCTGAGGTACTACTGCTGCTGTCAGAATCAGAATCTGAGGAAGAGTCTGTGTCTGAAGATGAGGAGGAATCTGACGACTCAACATTTTGCTTCTGTGTCATGATCAACTTTGGTGCATTTTTAAGATGCTCCCGCAATTCATCCCTAATTAGCAAAAAAAAAAAAAAATTGTTCTTCAATTTTATTTTTTTGTTCATGGGGAGAGGGAAGATGAAGAAAGTAAACATCAAATGAGAAAAGTGTTTCTCACGTTAGTCCTCCAAGGCCAATGGAAGTGAAGAAATTGATGGCAAAGCGAGTGTTCCTTGGGTTATCCCGAGGCAACAATCCCTCAAAGAAAGGCTGCAGTGTCCTGATGAAAACAAATATCTATATTAAACACCATGCCAGCTCAGCACTCCCACTGATATAAAGAAACTGAAAAAGAAACCGTATGAATCTTCATAAGAAAGCAAAAGTTTTCTCTTCATGCATTTTTCAACACTTTTGTTGTTTGTACCTACGATGCATCTAATAAAATGCTATTTCAAAACTTGCTCTTTTATGACAATATAACCTTCACATACAGGAGAGTTGAGTTGCATACATACTGACAGATAATGACAGAAGAAACTCAACTTTGTGAAGCCCTGAAGTGATTTGTGGAACAGCAGCAGCCTGGGAGAGCAAAGGATAACAGGTGCTGACATAGAAGGTCAAAGATTCAGGATCCATGCTGAAATCCCCTCATATAAGGCCTTAGGGACAGTTTCAAATTTAAGTTTACATTAACTAAAGCATCTACCACATTCTTCATCATACACAGAAGAAATCCCAACTTAGAGGAAATAGCTCAAGCAACTGCAAGTAACATTGTCAGAATATAACCCATTAAATCTCACACAGATTTAAAAGCCTGTCATGTATACTACATTTAGGGATTAGTAAGTAATCCTAGAGAAGCTGTTACTAATAGTTGTGTGTTTTTTCCTAAGTTTTGTCAGAAAGAGAAGGCCCAGTAACGTTTATTATGCAGCTATACAGCTGACAATATATAAAAATAAACTCACACTTGGAAATTGTTACGGTAGCTGAGTGTCACTGGGGGTGGAGGGGGAACAGATACATCTTGCAAAGAATCATGCACGTTCTTGAACCCAAAATGACAGCAATGAACTCAGCTTCAAAAGTGACTCCTTGCAACGACTAAATCTACACATGAACTTATTCTTGAAGTACTGCAGCTACAGAAGGGCAGTCTCACTTGAACCTGAACACAGAGTTCTTAGCTGAACGTTTTCAGATAAAGAACCTAATTAAATTTACAGTTTTGAAAATGAGATTTCAACTTACACATCTTTTAATCTCGCATTTAAATTTGGAAGTCCCATATATTCACTGAGTTCCTGAAAGAATATTTTGACAAAAATTCTACTGGAGGATGTGGTAGTTTCTTCACTCAGTATTATACATTCAAGGACCTGAAAATATTCAGAAAAGCATTAACCCTTATGTTTAAACATACATTTTTTTCTTATCTTAAACTTTTGTCCTCCTGAAATAACTAATGAAAACTAATTTTTTCCCCAAGGTTCATAAATTCTAGTTAAGACTGTCTTTCTCAAAAATTATTTTCTACCACATGGGAGCAGCTGCTGATCATATTTATGTTAGTAATTCTTTACGGATTTTTTTTTTATTTAGGAAAAATCTACAAGACAAAACCAGATGCGTGAACTTCTGGCAAGTTAAGAGATCTGGGACTTAAATACAGAAGAGGTAAAATATCTGGACTGACTTATGTGTGCTTGAAGAATGACAGGTAGACTAGGCTGTGAAACAAAAGCAAAACAATATGACAAGTTATCTTTCTATACAATAAGATATCTCAGAATGTGAGACTGCATTTATTTATTAGGTATTTAAACCATAAAATGACAGTATTTTTTATGGTCTTATAATTCAATACAACTTCTTATTTATCAAAATTTAGAAGCGCAAAACTCTTTTCCAAAAGTACTTTTTAATCAACCAATTCCACCTGAACTCCCTAAAATACTAGCTTAAATCAACAACTAAAAAAATGGGGAGAGAGGATGATAGGGGAGAGGGAGAAAAAGGAGATGGCACAAACCAGAATTCTTCAACAGTGTCTAAGAACTTACTTAAGTTCATCCAGTTTGCCACAAGTCATTACAAACTGTAGAATAAAACTAGAATTCATGTACTATAAGTTACTGTGGAGTACTGGAGCTCAAGGACAATGGCTTTTTGTTTTAACTTACACTCCAGGGAATTGAATCAGTGTACAGGAGATGAGCAAACATCTTGGCCACATTCCTCAGTTTGTTGGTTTCCAGCCGATGAATGGTATCGTACTGCTCCTTGAAAATGGCTTCAAAGGACTCCATGTATTCTTTCTTGAGCATGCAGAAACGCTGAGACAACATGGTACCACTTAAATAACCACTTAAAAAAACACTAAACGTGCAAATAACCTACAACTAAGTGACCTAATGGTGTCAATATTTACTGCAAGACTTCTTTTTTAAATAACCCTTGGAGGAAGAGCAAATACTCAAATGGATCTATTTTATAGCATTGAGCAGTTTGTCAGGACAGGAAACTCATTTGCATTGCAAAGCAGTAATTATCAATTCTGAACTACAGCAAATTATCCAGCATTTTGCTTGACTTCTGTACATCAAGTATTTTCACCTGATACAACCCCATGTTTTTTCAGGACATCACTAAACAACTATTTCAATTTAGAGAGGCAGCAGGAAGCAGAAGTAAGACATTTTGGACATAAACATTTCAGAGAATATAGAAATCAACATATACATTCATCTGAACGTGCCGATTCATATGGTTACTGCTTTGTAACTGACTGCCAGCAAAAGGATTTCCTGGAATAATGGATGAAAAAAATGAGAAGAAACATTCCCTTTCAGCACAGCTTGCTCCCTTGAGAAGACAAGAATTCCATCTTAACTCTTCAGACATGTCAATATTATCAATAGAGAAGCCTTAAGTAAGAAATAACTGCAGCTAAATTTGCAGTTAGTTACACAAAACCAGAGAGTTAGCTGTTCATTGAAGAGCAAACAAAACCTCCCAAGCCCAGGACAGTAAGTACTCAATCTTGTGCTCTAAATTAAACCTACTAAGCAGCTTTGAACAAGGTGGCAAATGACAAAAGTCTCCAAGATAACTCTTCAGCACTTCAGTAAAAAGGGTATTTTCTGGTAACTCATAATACTATTATGTCTTTTTACCATTTCTTTGCCACTGATTTATTGTTCTACCATAATGAGAAAAAAGGGAGGCAAAATAAGGAACAACATAAAGGGAAAGTGAATTCTCCCATTCTTCATTTACTATGCTTTTTACAATCAAAGTGCTAATTCAATCCACTAAAACAATCAACTAACAGAAGCATTTTCAGAATGATAAAATGACTATGAGTTTTATTTATCCATTAAAACTTAAGTTTGATACACAAAAAACAGAGTAAAACAATGAAATTTTCTATCATAAAGTATAAAATCTGAAACAGAACTCACCCCTGCCAGTAACCCAAAGAATTTCTCATATGTTCTTTGCTGAGCACAGCAGTCAAGTATCATATTGCAGAGTTCTTTCTGGGTTATGAAAAAAAGAATATTTCTCCAGGTAAATTCACTGTAGCAGCAAAAAACCCCATCAGTACATACCAAGCAACTGAAGGGAGCTTTACATGGATGTGAGCTTTGAAATGAGTATTTACATCAAACTTCATGGGCAACACCAGTAGTTTTCTGAATTTCTGCTGGACATGAATATGAACTTTTGCCCTTCAAATTTCCTCTTCTGCCTAAACTAAGATTTATGTGTTAACACAATATACGTCTAACAAAAAAAAAAATCAGAATTCATTTACAAAGAGACTTTATTTAGCACAATGAGAAAAGGAGTTAGAAGAAAAAAAGTTAAGGTTTTGAGGGTGTTTTTCATGGTTTTGTTTTTGTTTGTTAGCTGCTTCTTTTTGTGATAGTCTTTTTAGGGTTCCTTTTTGTTTGTGTGAAATAGTACCAATCCCCGCATTTACAGAAAATAAAAATTCTTTACAACTTCTAAGTGTTAAAATGGCTTACAGACAAATCATTTGGAAACACAATGTGCGTTTCTTAGCAGTTATTTCCAAAATCAGAAATATTCCAAACTTATTCCCCTGACCTTCTGCCTGAGATACAGCTTGCAATGCAGCTGTGAATTGGTTTAGGGTACATTGGGCAACATTAATTAAGGCAAGCGAGCAAATGTTTTTATACAAATTAAAAGCCATGAAGTTACACAATCCTTAAAATAGCCCTGCAGTTTTTGCCCATTCACTTTTTTATTACTGTTTTCTCCTAAGACCAATTCCATAGTGCAAACCAATTTATGACACTTCCAAATAGGTTTCTGGCTGTCAGTCATGTATCTTTCATTATTAGTTTAATTTCTCTTTAAACTAATAGTAACATTCTTATAAAACCTACTGGATGATTTCATACTGGATTTCATGTTCTCCCACTTGTGTCATTCTTCCAAGCAAGTATTCAGAAGAAACATTTCTGCCCATCATAAAAGCTCAAAACAAATAAAAAGCCAACCAAGCTGATCAAGAAAAGAAACCACTCCTCCAAATAACAAGGCAGTAATGTATCAAATAAACTTACAGATGTGTTTAAAGGCATTCCTGTTAACACTGTCAAACAGTGTTAATGTGATGTATTAAAATGCATATTAACTTTTTATATTATCCCATTATACAGTAATGCTGCAGTTAATCAGTTTTTAACAATAAAAAGGGTAAAGTGCTGATGCCACTGTTAATAATGTCAGGAAGACTTGAAAAACAAATTACTTTTCTTCCTCATCTTAAATGCAATTATAGCCTTGGTATCCCCCTGTGGTTTACAGTAATTAAATATTTTAACATTTTAATTAAATATTACAATGATTTCTAGGAGGGTATCTTGAATAACCACACGCACGAAAATAGGTTTGCCCATAAAGTCATTCTTGCTGGTGTTATCCAAACAATTTGAGGTTAGGTCTAGAGTAACTGTCTTCCAGATTTAAAATTAACAAACTTTACAATTATTTAATTACTTTTTGAAAGATGCAACAAGCTCAAATGGCAAATCTACCTTAATTTAAAGTTTCTAAAGTTAGTGAACTAATATCTGGACTCCCAATGATGTTTATGGCATGAAGAACCTGCTATTTAGCCCATCACTTGTTTTGAAGACCACAAAAAATTTGTTGCCCAATTTTACAGGCAATTTTTATACTGTGTTGTTTAACTGTTTTCATACAATGCTCAAAAAATAACTACTCAGCTTAGTTAAGAAAGCCTATATAGCTACCAAATCATGAAGTAAAACACTTCAAAATATCTGACATCTCATTCAGATGGTGAATCATCTTTTGTGAAGATCTTGAATTTATTATTGTATGGAGAACAATAGCACTTCCCAAAACTGCTAAGACAGAAGATAAGGAGAAAGGTCCTACTAAATGCAGCGCATTTCTCACAGTTCTGCCTAAGCAGTCTCTATCTGCTCTTACCCAAACAGAATAGCAGTTCTGATGAACTGTGACTCAACCTAACATGCAAAGTATCATCATACATTAAAAGATGCTAAAGAAAAAGACAGAAAAATCAGACTTGTTTTGGTTTTTTCTCCCAGTTTTACAATTTTAAAACACAACCACACCCTGCCCAATCTATCCTCTCTCAGCTTCACACAAAGGCTGTGTTCATGGCATGCAGAAGAGCTAAAGTAACTTAGCCCCTTCTGATCACGGGTTCCTTTTCACAGCTAGTACTTCCCCTCCGCCCCTTCTCACCATTTTTTGCAATTTCTCTAAGATTTGCACAGCCAAGATTGCAGTTTCAGAGCTGCCCCCCAGGCTGCCTCCACGTGGAGGTCACTTCTGCCCTACTTGGCTGGAAGTGATGCCATTCCCACCTCCCTTCCCCTGCCAGTCCACAGCTCTGTTCCATCCATTGCATACACAAGCTGAAGCCATCATGAGACATCCCCACCACCCTGTAAGCTATTCTTAAAATATAACATTCTCAAAGTTAAAACTTAATTTCTAGAAGTTTCTTCACAGAACTAAAGGAATTGGTTTGCCAGGAGCAAACCTAGTAGAGGCCTCAGGTTCATTTAAATCAATGTGAAATTGGAATTATGTGAAACGAGTGCCTTGCATTTCATGTATCTTCACTGCTTTCACAGATGCCACACTTTTTTCTCTTTTAATTCACTGATGCCTATTTTACTCCCACTGACTACCTTAAAGCTTTCCTTACTGCTGCATATTTTAATGGGTGCAACCATCACACAGCCTACTTTTCCCAGCATCTCTGCTTTCTCTTCTGAATTTGTCAAGTTACCACTTAGAGCCAAAGCTGACAAAGCCATGGAAGGTGTTTCAGCAGCAGGCAGCCTCTTGTCAAGCTATGTGCAGTGCTTTTAGCAGCTACTACAAAGTCTCCAGGTCTGTCCTCTGTTCAGCTAATGGCCTTCCTCAACTTTTGTCCCTTTTTTTGCTCAATTCCTTTTCTGTTTAGAGCAACATATGCTTAAAGCTGAATATGGTTATCACAAATCTTGTGTAATCAGACTTATTATTTTACACTGGAATCATTAGCTGGATATAAGGATAGATATATTTTAAATCATACTGCTACTAGTCTGCAACACACAAACACACACAAAAATGAAATAATACATTGAAGTTCCACAGTATCTCTTTCCTTCTACCTGAAGGCTGTACATGCAAAACTTCACTTTGAGTGATTTTACTGAGCAATTCCACCTCCTTAGGTTACATGCATACACACATCCATGGAAGACCAAAATCCAGGCAGAATTCTAGCTAATGCCTGCCTATCACTTACACAACAGCCTAATTCTGTATGGATTCTGTACCTTCACTTTGTAGACATCAAAAAATACCACAACATGGTATATACATGTGATGCACTTTTTTTTAACTTGACAAATCATGGAAATTTAGAATGATTCTGCACCTCAGGCCCACAAAAACCTCCTACTTCAAAAGACAGGAAAGCTGCTTGAGGATGATTATCTTTTACAGCTAGCAGCAAGACTGTGAACTAATCATGGTGCAGTTGCTAAACCTACCAGCTGCAATGCCCTCCAATTAAAGAAATTAATGTATCTAAGAAATCATCAATTTGACCAAAGCGTAATTATCAGCCTTAGACCATCCTGCTCTACATCAGCTTCCCGAACTATATTTTCACTGAAAGTGAAAATAGTCAGGCCAACATAAGTACTTGTGTTATCTTCAAGACTCAAGGCATAAATAACACGAGACACTGACACTCCCACACCACCAACTAGGACTGCTTTGAGCAAGTGACAGCACCCCGTAAAAATGGAGATGTGTCAGATGCATGCATAATTCCTTCAAGAAGGCTGTGCCTGCAAGAATTTTTCTCATTTCAAGTAAAAAAAAATAAAATCTGGTGACGCATTACCTTTATCTGGAATATGTACAGTGTTAGAAGAGGCTCTAATTTAATTTAGCAACATTTCTGTATACAAGCTTAATTCTTATCACAAACCAAGAAAGAAGAAAAGCCTAAAAGCTGACCCATTTTAGGCACATTTTCAAAGAGCAAGAACAATGTATGGTCGGTTTAATTTTTTTTAGTTGTCTGCATTTAGGCCAGGCTTGTTTGATTGCTTTTCCCCATAGTTCAGAAGCCAGAAGAACTGGTAATACCACACTCCTCTAACTACAGTTTTAATTTATTTAAATTTTCCTCTTTGGTAATACATGGGATTAACACAGCTTTAACAGAGATAATAACAGTATTTTTTAAAAAAGTAAAACAGTGAGCTCTGCCAAGACTGAACATATGCCTAAAGAAGCAATTGCAAGGCTTGTTTAGAACAGCTTTGCACAAACTGTAGTACAGACAGCAAAGCTATTTCACTTTTGGTCTGCAGGCTTCATCTGGGTCTAAATAACATGAATAAAAGCAAACCCACTCCTAGTAAATTTACTTAGAAGTGAAATAACACTTTAAATGTTTTCCAGGACTGCTGACACCCCTCCTCAGCAGCTGGTCCTAAACTGCAATGCCAAAAAGCAGTATTATGTTGTTCCAGTCCACAGATTATCCATCTGAACCTTAATCCTCTTTCCGTGAGTCAGAGCTGTGTGATAGATCCATTACTGGTATTAAACAGACAAACAACTTGTGTTGCACAGCAGTTAATGTGACACGATGATCTGATACTTCAACCACTGGTAAAAACTGCTAATGTATTTCTGAACTCAACCCTGATAAATCCTACCAAAAGTTTCTACACATGAAGATTTCTGGAAGAGTTACCCAGAAAGATGGTCATTAAGACTGTATTAGTCTCAAACCTGTTGTTTGCATCTGTCTTTAGGTTTCAGATATTCTGATTAGTTTTTTGATTGTATTTAATTGAAAATTTACTACTCAAAGCTTGTGGAAAACAGTCTTTATGACAAAATTCAATACATATTGCTTTATGAAGTAAAGTCTTTCAGAAGAAAAGCAAAACATTACTGTAAAATCAGACTCGATTTAAATAAAAATTTTGCAATGAAAATCTTAAGTTGTACGTGATTTTTAAGGAATATTTTAGCTAAATGCTCTAGCTCCTGCTTCTCATGAAGACTGCCATTTGTAGTAGGAGTTGAAACAGAGAATGAGCATAAATAAAGTTTGCAGGTTCACCCAAGAGCCCTGCAAACATTCCAGGAATTTCTCAAGACAGTTTCAACACAGTTTAAAGGTTTTAATCAGAAAGTGCGAAGAAGATGCAACATCCTGCAGTACAGATTGCTGGACCTTTCAGTAAAGTAGACCAAAAAAGAAAGAAGTGCTTTATGGCTAAAATAATAAGATCAAGTCCAACCATAAACCCAATGCCACTGTGTTCACCACTAAACCATACTCACATATCTTTTGAACACTTCCAGGGATGCTCATTCCACCACTTCCCTGGGCAACCTGTTTCAACAACTGATCACCCTTTCAGTCAATAAACTGTTTCCAGTATTTAATTTAAACCTCACCTGGTGCAACATGAGGCCAATTCCTCTGGTGCTGTCACTTGTTATCTCTGAGAAAGGACCAACCTCCACTGGCTACATCCTCCTTTTGGGTACTTGCAGAGTGATAAGGTCCCCTTTGAGCCACCTCTTCTCCAGACTGAACAAGCCCAGCTCCCTCAGCCCCACACTGCACTCCAGGTGTGGCCTCAGTCCTGAGTACAGAGGGACAGCCACTGCCCCTGTCCTGCTGGCCACACTATTCCTGATCCAGGCCAGGATGCCACCGGCCTTCTTGGTCACCTGGGCACTGCTGGATCATGCTCATCTGCTGCCAACCAGCACCTCCAGGTCCCTTCCTGCTGCTGGGCAGTTTTCCAGCCACTCTTCCTGGGGCTGCTGTGACTCAAGGGCAGGACTCAGCATTTTGCCTCATGGAACATCACACCAATGGCCTCAGCCCAGTGACCCAGCCTGTCCAGATCCCTCTGCCTTCCTGCTCTCCTGCAGATCAACACTTCTGCCCAACTTGGTGTCATCTGCAAACTCAATAATAGCTTGTTTTTTAATGAAGGCAGAGGGAATTAATTCAATAAAGGCTTCAGTCTGAAGAGTAGCTTGAATGAATAAAAGGTGACTTTTCTATCTTAAAATTTGGCAGCTAATTTAAACAAATTTCCTGCTGAATGTATTCAGTTTTTTTAATCCACATGTACAGACTCAAGTCCTGGAAACCCCTGAATAATTTTACTGCCTACATCTGCTTATTCTTTCTGCTCTCACAATGATCAGGAAATGAACTTCCTTTTTTTTAAGATTTTTGTTCCCATAAAGGACCTTAATTCTATACAATGAGCAAGTCAAAGCTCTCATATCCTTGATTAAATGCGGTGAAGAGTATTTAGGACTCTTAAGGAAAAGAAGTAATCAGTACAAAGTAGAAGCCTCATGTGATAAGAGCACGCAGTTTTACAACAGTTTTCAATCTTGAATTGTAGCAATTCCTACAACTAGTACTGAATTGTGGTTCATACTAATGGTTGAGTTTTTCTTTTTCCTTCCCTTATCTCTTCTGATCAGCTTTTGCTCACAGAAGTTAGGAGCTGACAGAGACTGCCATGGTATTAAATCCTAAGGATTAAGTAGTTCTCACTATAAGCAAGTAGTGTTATGCATTATAACTCTGTTGTATGGTCTAGTACATATATTCTAATTGCTTGCTTTATTCTTTATAGCTGAATTGATTTGCTGGGCAACAGGATTTTTTTTCTCTTTAGAGTTTTTCAGGTTATGTATACTTCACTGAGAATTATAATCTTATGCATGCTTAATATTGCATTTCATGCACAGAATTAGAGAACCAGATTTAAAAAAAAATCACAATCTCAGTTCTTGGTTTACTTCCATGTAAATTGCTTAGAAACAAGCAACAGTGTAGGAATTGAAAAAAATTATAGGTAAACAAGTTCTCAAAGAACACCTAAGCATAGCCCAGATCTCCCCTTATTAGTTAGTATTATACTAAAGTTACTTATTACACACACTAAGTCAAATAAAACTGATAATTAAAGCCACAAGAAGTTAAAAAGCCCACCCAAGTGCAACTCCTATGATGACAGCTTATAGCTGTCTGAAAAGCTGCTTGGAAAATTAGATGTGTATTTACATTCTACCAATATCGAACAAAAGTACTGGATGAAGAACAGTTTCCATTACTTGAAAATACAGCAATTACATGGATCTTACAGAGTCTGAGGACAAACCAGCTTTAGTCTCATGATCTTCAAAATTACAGCCAAGCAATCACTCAAAACTGCTTTAATTCAATATGCTTACTGCAAAAGCACCAAAACAGCACACTCATAGCACTGTGCTAAATTTCAAGCCCCACTGATAAAGTCTACAGCTGCCTGCAAATATTATCTTCAACCCAGAGTCCTTTCAGAGACAGAACCCTGTCATGGTGCTGTATTCATGTCATAGGACAGAACTTTCACCAGTCCAAACAACAGATCTTTTTAAAAGGCTATGAGCAAACATTTGTGTGGCTTGACAGAAAGGAGCACATGCATAAGACAAATTGCTTATGAAATGTGTGTCAGTCTATTTGCTCTAAAGGTTGTGGAAAAAATTTTGAGGAACAACAGCTGTAAGGAATGACTCTCATTCATCTGCCTGCTATACAAACTAGGTCGTGGAACGTGAGCAAGGTTTTTAGGTACTACCATAGTACTGTATCTCTATAATGTTAGTAACAAGAGGAAGAGTAAAGGCTTACAGTCTGACTTTCAGGGAAGTCCATCTTCAGCAGTTTGTGAGCACATTCTTCAAAGTCTAAGCTGAATAAAAAAAAGCACTTATTATCTGTGCAATATACGCTATACTAAAAACATTCCAAAACTATATTAAGAATCATAATTGGTGCTAAATCCTCAACTGTTTTGAAGTAAAGTATGTCAGCTTTTTGATTTGCTAAGAATTTTTTGCTGTTGTGCTCTTTTAATAAATATTTTGTATTTCATGAGTTTCTATCTGAAAATTAATCCAAAGTGATTACATTTGCAGGCAATCTGAAAAACCAGATGATCCAAGTCATTATTACTATCACATTATCTTACAAAACTTAACAAAACAGAAAAATGGGAGCTTGTTTTGCACATTTTGAAACACACTGAAATGTAAGCACTTCAGACCAGCTCCAAAAGCAATATATACCACAGTCTTCTCTGTGCACTCCTGTTCTGAAAGCCTTTAGCTACCACTGGGTACATCCTCCCCCCACATATCAGATGAACAAGTTTGAGTATGACAAGAAAGTATTGAACAGTAACTTTGAGAAATGTGAGAGCCTTTGATACCCTCAGGATAGTATTAATTAATTCATATATCTAATGATCAACACCACAACTACATTTTTGCACTTGTCATGCAGCATCAGACCTGCAGAGTATTATGGGCTGCAAGATATCAATCTTTCAGCCTGGTGACACAGAAGCTACAATCAGCAGGTTTGGAATATTTGTGCCACAAATTGCAAGCAGAGTTCATTCTCAAGATTACCACAAGCAGACTATACTTCACGGCTGGTAACTGTATACTTATTTTCCAAACAATGCAGATGGCAAAAGAACTCCATCTCAGAAGTGGGGACAAACTACAGAATTTTTAAGCATGTCTCAAATTTTTTTCATAAATTCCCAAGATGCTGTTAAATTTGAAGATCACTGACTTCTGTTCACTCAGAAAGTTCTCATTACAGCAATAGTCCCAGTCCACTACCCAAACATTTTTAAATAAACAAGATTCATCTTAGAATGAGAATCTGGAAAACAGTTTGCTTTACACAGTCAGGTCAGGCTCCCTAAAGACCACTTCCCTACTTTTTTTTTTCTTTTAAATTGCACTTTAAGACAGGATTTTTAAAGAAAGAATTAAAGTTCACTGACTTCAGAAGAACTGCACTCCTAGGTATATAATTTATATTTACCTTGACTGAATAGCCAGATAAATTGTACGACGGAAGGAGACCAGGTTAATTTCTGTTTTGTCATGGACAGTAACTTTCTGACCTGGAAGAGAAAAACATGGGTTTGTAAAGAGCAAACCATTAAGGAAGACACATGTAGTAATTATTTAGGACAGCTCTATTCACCATTTACTGAGTCTGTAGCACACTATTTTTCTAGAAGTATAGAAGTACTTAGGACTGTTTGCAGGTTTATGTATTTTTTTTATGTTTATTTTTATAGATAAAAAAACCCCAGTATTTGCTTCATCTGTAACAGATGTAAATAGTTAGAGACAGTTTTAAAAGGGTAATTCTTTTAAAGACATTTAATGTTTCTTAGTCACTGCAACCTCTAGGTTTAACACGTCTTGTCAATATTATTAGCAATCCATTTCCTGCATAACTTAGGCATACAATGCTTTATGCAGCATTTCTCATTTTAACAGGTAACTCTTAGTTCCTGTTAATTGCAGGATCCACATTACAGCATTCTGCAAAGTCCTGGAGCAAGTGTAGAAAAATCCATTCTGAACCAAACTACTCTGGGAACACTTCAATTTGTAAAATACTCACTATTCCTTCAGTCTTTTAAAGTTTGGTAAAAACATAAAAAATGAGAGATTACAGGAATGTTCATACTTTTCATGAACCTGGGAGCTCTGCTATTCTGTGAAATATTCCACCAAATCAGTAAGGAAATCCATTCCTGGTATTGTACAGGAACAATACTTGACTGGCTTTTCTATTACTCATGTAGTCTGCACAAAAATTTCAGTTATGCTTATCCATCAATGTATTTTCCTGGGAATTGAATACATTCTTTGAAAATGAGTAAGTTTTGTCTCCACTAAAGTGAGATATGGAGGATGTAGATACAGTTGTAAGAAAATCCATCCTAATTTTGAAAGTTACTTAAAAATATGATTGAGCATGGAAAAGTTTAAGCAAGAGTTTTCATTTTGCTCTTTTTCATGTCTTACATTTGCAAGGCTTTTCTCCAAGGATACCATCAAGAAAATCATTGGTATCTCAAACTGATACTGTCAACAATAATGTGGCAAAGCTGCTTTTCCTTGTCTGCATGTGCTGAATGCTTCCTTTCAAACTTTTATATTGTTTGCTAGTATACACTTAGATCTGAGAATAACTGAAGAGGAAAACACTGCTTAACATTCGAGCATCTCAGTTTTGCAAAACATCTAAGAATTTGGGCTCTTCTTTCTTGTTTATCTACATTCAATCAATTTCTTGTAAGGTGCCAGTCATACACTTACCATCCTCATCCTCCTCTTCATCGTCGTCTTCATCTTCTTCACTACTTCCAGCTTCTTGATTTCCTTCAGATTCAGTGTCACCTTCATCAAGAATTTCTGAAAGAGCAGCATCCCAGATTAATGGAACACAGATCACAGTATTTTCATTACAAAAACCCCCCTGATCCCACCCCTGAAGAGTGAAAGGATGTCTCAGGTACAGAACGTGGAAGAGGCCAAAAAGCAGATTTAACATAACTCAATGGAAACACAGATGGAGAAACAACACTGAGGAGCACAAACACAAAGGAAAGATGTGTGAACTGAATGAGTTGTATAGAACAGAAATATCACCCACGGTTAAATAAATGTTGGCAGCAACAGCTGAATAAGCAAATGCCATAGGTAATGGTTGTGCATACACACAAATGCCCCTACCTTTCTTCAACATTTTGTATTTCTCTTCATTTTCTATGAAGTTCGGATCCATCTTGAAAACATCTTTAGAATAAAAGAGAATCTTTATTTAAAACACAAATTGAAGAAAACTATTCACATTTAACCTTGAATTTATTTTCTTGGGGAATGCAGTTAAGGAATTATCTTTCATTTCTAACTTACTAAGAACATCCTCTGGGTTGTAGTCATCTTCCAATGGCAACATATGAGTAAACTGATCCTCCTCTTCCACGAGATCTAATCCCTCTGGAATGATTGGATGATCCTTGAAGCCATCCTTGCGTACAGCAAACATGACTTCTATCATGTACTGAACGCGCATATCGATTTTGGATTCGTGCAGAATGTGTCGAAGACGATCAAAGATTGCTTTGGAGAAGAGAGAAATGTAAACATGAAAGGTATTTACTAATACCAGTGCCAAGATAGCTTTTGGATAACTGTACTTACCATTAATGCCTCTAGGAGAAACTTCTGTTAATTTGAGCCCGCTCTCTTTAATAAATCCAATTGCTACTTCAATACTGTCATCAGTAGGCCTTTCCAGCAGCAAAGTGAGCATTTCCAAACATAAAACCTCGTGAGCCTGTGCAAGAAGTATCAGCAAAGAATTAGAATGCAAAATATTACACTATCACCACAGTCATTTACTGGACAGACCTGTCCAGCCTTTGAGGATGCCACAACACAGCAGTTTAATCACACACGGCAGCAGTAGTGGGGCAAAGCTGATTTAGAGGAAGTCAAAATTTCAAATCCAGTTTTACCATCATTATTTCCACCAATTTTCTAGTGAATGTGACTGTTCTATTGAAGTGAACAAGCTAGCAATGTACAAGCTATTTTGCCATTAAAAAATTAACAGAATGCATTTCCAAGAAGGAAACAAACCAGCACTTGCATTACAGCTCTAAGAGCATTGTATCTATAATTAAATAAGATCTTCCAGGACCAGGCATATAAGCAAATCACCCATCTCAGATTAATTTCCTCTTTAGCAAAATGCTGAACATTCCCAACACATTCCTGAGACACTGCTTCCTGACATGATTTAAATCAGAGCATCCTGATTTCTGACACATAAACAAGTGGAACAGAGCTGGATATAAATTTGATTTAGATGCAACTGAGTCTACTTCTGCTAACACACGTTGCAAGAAAATTCTGTTTAAGATCTGTGGGAGAGAGCCCCAAATAATCCTTGCTTTGCATAGAGACATGCCTGAATACTAGCCCAAACACACACATGAAATCTTGGGAAGCTCTGGAGCAGAAGTGCAGTGATAAGGAGTGATAACTGCATAAGCAATTACCAGTATCTTTTATAAACAGGTTTTAACAACTTAAAGCAGGGACCACACTCAAGCGTTCAGCAACATTCAAAACAGACAGAGAACCTTCACTTAGGGTACTGCTGTCTTAAACTAAAAATTAGCCATATAGGGTTTGGATTGAGTAGAAACAAAGAAACATACCACATTCTGATTCATCAAATGTGCAACAAATTTCGAAGATGTTAGACAGAGTTGCTGCAAAAGAAATAAACCAGGAAATTTTAACATACAGAAGAAAAAATTCCTAACCCAGACATACTATAGATAAATGCATCTCACAAACAAATTAGAGTCATGAAACTATTTGAGGATACTGGTAGCTGTTCACAATTAGGACTGTACACTCAAACATAAAAAATTAGAATTAAACACCTCTGCCCAAATCAAAAAACCCCAAACTATCACAGTATCAATCCAGTTTCATGATACTCTAATACTACTAAATGTCCTATTGACTGGTCTTGACCCACATCTTGGCTGTGCTCCTTTGAACACACTTGACACAGTTAAAGTGCAGAATTCCACATTTCAGCACATTGCTCCTTCACATTTTACATACCTTGTCATTTCTGCGATACCCTTTACGAAAATTCAGTATCAGCCTCTTGAGGATCAATTCACCAATATTCGGAAACTTGGAATTGATGATTGCCACAAGAGCTGCATAAACGTGAGTAAAAATCGGAGAGGCACTCTGAGCTTGCAAAATGGATCTAGACAGCAATCCCCTGGAAAAAAAAGCAAGTTTTAAAGACCTTCCTGGTAATAAAGCATGTAATGTTTTTATTCAGTACTCACCACATGAAATAGTGTTGTGCAGTTGGAATAGCTGGAAGAAACCAGATGATGCTTTTCAAACCATGGTTTTTCATGCCACAATTGGAATTTTGCAAAATGTGTTGCACAAATCTTTCTGAAAAGTTCTTAAACTGTTACCTAATCTTTCACTAAATATTGTTCATATTACAGACAGATTTAAAAATGCTAAGCATGCAGAAAGCCATCTTGTATCCTGCAATTATCCCTTTTTTAATCTGAACTTTTGACTGATTATAAAATACTACTTAGAGATTAAATGAATGTAAACAAAGGCTTCATGAGGCAATAGTTCTTTTATTATTCAAATGGTCTCTTTTACATTTATTATCAAGAAAGTCTGAGAAGCATCTGTGACTTACTTCCCCTCCTCTCAATTTTGCTTTCTGTAATGGTTAGAAGCACACAGAATTTGACTTTTGCTGTATTACTCAACTACATGTGGGTGAGGATAAAAACAAAACAAACCTCCAAATATGGAATCTTCAAAGTACACACTGATATCCAAATCTACCTTCCCTGTGGCCTACTGAAATCCTAAAAAAACCTCTTACAGAGCAAGAAATACAAAGTGCATAGAGACCTTATTCCTACTTACTTTGGCATTGACAAGTGGAATAGAACTCATTTCATACTAGTGCACAAAAATTATTTTTGGATCTACCAAGCTACAACAGCATAATGGTCTTTTCTTTACAATGCATCAATAAACAACACCAACAGGTAACTGCAGTAAAACTTTTTTTGTTAAATAGTGGCTAAAATATTATTTGTCACCCCAAAAAATAAAAAATGAAGCATTACAAGCAAAATAGACAACGACAACTATAAATTACAAGTCATTCAAGTAAAATGCACAGGGAAAACCTTAAGAAAAGGAAATATACACCATCCTTTGCACTCTTCTATTCCACCAAGCATACAATCCTTTTCCCAAGTAAGGGAATATTCTGAATAGGACAATATGGCCTAAGGTTAACACTAAGATCGGACTAACACCCATACACTACTAATAGCACACACAACAGTGTCCACATGAAGAGTGTACATGCTCCAGAAAAGAATTATTTTCAAATACCAAGGCTTACCTTCCCCGAACAATATTCTCCTGAAGGAGCTCGTGAATGATGTTTTCTATATTAGAAACGTTCACTTTGTTGACAAGACCATTGATCGACTTCTTCAAGGCTTCCCAACTCATCCTCTGGTATGCCAAGCTATTACAGAGTATCACAAATTGATAATGTATAAATTTGAAGTGCCACTGAGCAAATTTATATATACAGCATATATTCACATTTTCCTTTAATCATTAAAATAAATTAAAAATATTCACTGCATAAATGTTAAGAGTTGTTTACAATTCTACATTCAAGCACTAGAAAATCATTGAACCACCATGATAAACCAAAGTGTAATTCTCTGAAGATATGGCATAACCCAGTATGTTGCTTTGTAAGGTGTTCCAAAAAAATCCTAGCTACATTTAGTATCCTGCTTTACTTCACAATTTCCACTTTGCAGCAGAAGCAGGTACAGTTTAATCTAATTCTCTTATCTCTCTTCTGATAAAAATACCTTCAAAACAATGATCACAACCCTTAAGGGACCCCATTTTTCCCAGCATTCTCTAAATGCCTTAACTGTTTTGCTTGCAGCAAAAAACCTACTATGTAACTTTGAACTCACCTATTTTTATCAGTGATTTGCTCTTGCATCATCCTGAGCTTGGCAGGTGGAATATATGCACCACCTGTGCGAGTGAGGATTGGATCCACCTCTTCTTTCTTCTTCTTTGAGGTGGTCTCATCATGAGCAAGTGAGCTCTGGCCTGTCGACCTCTCTGGACTCCTGCGGTCAGGTGATGAGTACCGTCTCTGCTTCCTTCGATCATAGTCTCTGTCCTCCCATCTCTCATAGTGCCTGTCTCTCCCCCTCTCCATCCTTCTAAAGGAAAAATAATAAATACCCACTAAACACCCAAGTGTATGTGAAAAGCTTTCACATTTTATTCTTTAAAAGTAAGTATTTCATTACTGATTAAGAAAGGGCTCCAGACCTTCCATCTGAAGTTCTGTCATCACAGTATTCCCGTCTTGAATATTCCTCGTCATATCTGCTGTCATCAGAGTATCTCCTCTTCCTGGGAGATCGAGACCGAGACCTATCACGCTCCATATCCCTACACAACCCACATCACAAAAACTTTTAGTAAGAGGCTGAGAAGGGCAATGGTATTAATATATACTTGCAATATAACGTACCAATGCAAAAGTGTTCCTGTTGCGGTGTGTCTTGAGCTTCCCGGTCCCTTTCCCAGGTGTGCCTATACCTCTCTCCCTTCCCCCTTGCCCCCATGCTGAGTTAGTCCTGTCAATCAGGCTCAACATTCCAGCGAGGTGTCCTGTGGTTGGTCAAGTTCAAAAGATGCCCCTATGCCCAGGGGTCATTGGCCAGTCTGGGTGTCGTCCCCCCCCTGAGACCCAGCCCCCCTCACCTGGTTGGGTGGCTCACCTGTACCTCCCCTCCCCCTGCCCCGGGAGATTAAAAGGTGATCAGGCCATGTGCTCGTTCATTCTGCTGGAGCAGCTGCTCCCGTCCAGACCTCTGTAACCATGGAATAAACTTCTGGACATTAAACCTTCCAGCGGAATCCTCTCCTTTTTCTCTTCACCATCGCCAGAAGCTCTCTCTCCTGAGGTAAACGGAGTTCCTGACAAGCCTGGACTTGCTCAGTGCCCAGCTGCAATCTCCAGCAGCCAAGGTATCTCTGGGGTGATTTACACCACAGTTGCTGCCTTTGGCCCAGCAGCGAGGGTCAGACTGGCCCAGGCACCATCTAACTGATAATATTGGGATTCATATTCCAATATGTTCCAATTCTGCAATGTGAGTTTCAAAATATGTGTCGCACCAATAAAAGGGTTTAGTTTAACAATAATTTGTCATCAGGAAAAAAATATCAAAAATCAAAGAAGCACTGTAAAGGAAAGCTCCTAGAATCTGAAGTTAAATGTTTAACAATAATAACATCAAATATCAGTGGTAAATTCAGCACCTTGTCTTCCTCGAACACATGTATTCATTTGCTTCTACTTATTTTGCCTGTACAGCATGAAGCAATCTTGCCCAAAAATGGCAACTGTGGTATCAGCAATATGTGACTTCAAGCAAAAAGCCAGCATGTAATTTCCACTTTCAAGTCTCATGATAATTTAACTAAATACTAAGCTTTAGAAACAAATCAATTTAATTGCTGTTACATTATCACTCAAGTGTTTTACTAAATCTATACTTGCTTTTTACCACTTAGTTATGGTAATATATAAAAAGAAACATAATCTGATGATTTCTTTTAACTTCTCTAACTCACTATGTGAGGTATAGACAGAATTGAAGGAAACAAGAATCAGTCATTTTACCTGTCCTCTGGAGACAAACTCTCATGTCGGGAACTGTGGTTTTCCCTCCTGTCATGACTGGAACCATGCTTTAGGGAAAGAGAAAGAAAAAAAAAGTCAAGTCCCAACATGACTGTGAGCACCTATCTTCAGATCAAAGCACACCATGCCTCAGTTCCCACTCCTTTACAAGAAGGGCCATCAACAAAGCTGACTGCAGTCAGGTATGACAAGGAAAGGTTCCTGGCTCTCTAGAAACAAGCATTTGAACAGCTGGACACCCAGCTACAGGATGCTGCAGATGCCAAATGCTTCCACAGGTTCAAGACACCGAACAAACACTGAAGAAAAATCCACAAGGGTTACCAAAAAACTTTATCTGGCTCAGGAAGCTGCAAACAGGTAGAGTGGGAGTGTACATGGGCAAGTACTTTTATAGTTGCCCTATCCTAAACTCTTTAAGGCATCTGCTGTTAATTACTGCTGGAGACTACAGTAGATGGACCACTGCTCTGCCTTTCCTACTTCCTTCTTTCAGATGCCATTTTAATTTGGTGTGCCACACGCAATACCACAAACAGAATTCCACCATTTCTAGTTTAAAGAGTGTCTTTCCTCTCTCCTAAAAATTCCCTTTATTGAGCAATTTTTCCTTACATTCCCCCTTTTTACTAACTACCATTTAATTCCTCAAGAGTCATTCCTAGTTTCATACATTACAAACACCTGAGTTGCACTGATTTACTTGGCAGATTTGCAGGATTGTGTAAGTGATACACACTTAAACAGCTCACACCAAATTCCATGGGCTGAACCATGACGTGTGTAAGTATGGAGTCATACAAAAATCAGAATGAGACAGCATCTACAACAAACACAAAGACATTCATTAAGATGTTTCCAAACAACTTTGGTAGAATCAAGAAGCAGCATTTGTAACCTGAGTACTTTTATTGCAAGGGTCATGTCTTCCTTTAAAATATTATTTATGATTTTTCAGAACTACAATCTCATGATGCCACAGAGTGATTATGTGTGAAACTCAACAAAAGTATTTCCTTATGCACCTTGATGGAACTCCCTGCAGCAACACTCAGCTTGTTCACTGAAGCAGCACCCTCTCCAGCAACTGGCACACCAGTTCTTGCCCCACCAAAGAACCAGTTAAAACTCTGGGTGACCAGAATATAATGACACCTTTTCCAGAAAAAGCAGGGCAACTGTTATCTCTAAGAACTTAACTGGGGGGGTGTGTATATATGCAAACCAATAATTGTATTTTTAAGGCCACTATAACATATGCTAGAATGTTGCCTTTCCTAGGGTGCATTTCAAATTGCTAAAATTACAACATTGTGTTGCCTGCATCAAGATGATGACAGAAAACAAGGGCATTGCATTGTCACTGGCAGCATGCATCCCTATAAAAGTTATGCCCACCTGTTTAATTTTAGAGCCACATTATCTTTGACAGCAGAGACAGTACAAGAAACTCCCACACTCACCAAGGTTTGCTACCCCTTTCAATGATCATTACACCACAGAGCAGATCACTGAATTCATTCAACGGTAAGAAAAGTCCTTGGTTTTTTTTCCCCAGCACAGTAATATAATGCCAGCCTGTATCCTAAGCTTTCAAGAAAGTGGTAATAAAAATCTTTGAATAACATAAAATAGTTCCTGTATTTAAATCCTATCTAGCAGTGGGATGAAGGCACTAGGTCTTTTTAGGATGATCCATTCTCATGGGTTCTTTATCATCTGTCTCTGGGGAAGCAGAACCCAAGATACAAGTATTCACAGAAATAAGAAAAGGTTATGGCTGTTTCTGTGTTTGGCATTTATCTCAGCTCCTTGCAAAAGCAGGTCTACCTGTTGAAGAAATTGTCACCCTCAGCTCTCTGTGACCAGGTTTAGTGACAGCTAAACATTCAGCTCTTTGTGACAAGTTAGACCTGTTACTTGTCCACTTTCATCAAAATGATTAACTGAAAGTGTCCAAACAGTGTGCTCTTGCTAAATGGCTTATTTTAACAGATGAGGGAGCACCAACAGATTGGGAAAACACAAGGTATTAAAGTACCCCTCAAGCATCCCTACTAAAAGCCACTCAAGTCAGAAAAGTTGGGGCAAAAAGAGTGAAGAAGCCCATGAAGGTTCCAACTGTGGACAAACAGGCAGAGTCATACCACAGACTTCAGGTACTGCATTATAACAACATTGCTCTGCTAACATGTCCCAAACCTGGCCTTATAAATGCTGTGTACCTCTACAAGCACAGCATTTCAGAATGTTTTCTTCTTGCATTCCCAAAAAATTACTCCCATCCACTCAGAAATGGCATGTATAGCTATTAAAAAGAAAAGTTTTAACATGCATAGTATGACATACAGTTGTCAAATTAACTGCCACTTATTGTCTCTACATCTTTTAAGATTGTTGTTAAATTTTTCAAAATCTTTCTCTATTGCTCCACATGCTTACATTTACTGTTGAGCCATCAGCATTCAGTCAGTTTTGACCAATTACTGGAACATTTTACAGTAATACTATTCAGGACTTTGATTGCAAGGGCAGGAGCAGCTAGAAATAGCTGTAATTTACTGACTCCTAATAGTATTTATCTTGCAAACAGCTGCTGTCTGTTACAGATATTATTACTCCCGTTCCATTCAGGAAGTTTTATTTAATAGAATACTAACTAACCAGCAACATGGGAGTGATCAGATCCTACAATTTAGGTTAAGAACACTTACATTTACTTGTGTCACCCTGCTCTTCATCTTGACTTCCTGCTTTTTACAAAGTTCTCAACGTGCAGCCACGAGGCAATCCAAGCTGGAGTTCAGCATATGAAAACCATTTCACCTGGAACACACAGAACACAATCAAGAACTTTAGACTGCACACGGTGCCGGAACACGCACCTTTATTGTGTCCCTTAAGGCTGTGCTTACACAAATCCTATAACCAAAAGGTTCCCCCGGGTCTGTTCCGATTCCCTGCGGTCTCACAGCGGCCGCACAGCCGCAGCCGGGAGCTCACCGCCACAGCCGGCCCGAGCGAGCGGCCAGGCCGCGGCCGGCGCTCTGCCCACCGACCCCACCGCACGGCTCCCGGCCTGAGCCCGCCCGGCCGCGGCCTCCGGCTCGCGGCGGGGAAGGCCGTGAACACTCGACCCGGGGGCTCCCCCGGACCCCACGGGGATGGCGGGAAGGGGCGCCTCGCCGAGCCCCGAGCCCCGGCCCCGAGCCCCAACCCCCGAGCACCGCGGCCCCGGCCCCGGCCCGCACCTCCCGCCGCTGCCGCCGCCGCGCACGGCCCCGAACGCGTCACTTCCGGCGACGCGGGGTGAGCGCGCGGCCGGCCCCGCCCTTCGGCCGCCATGTTGGGGGCGGGGCCGCCTGTCCCCGCCTCAGTTTAAAATGAGCGCGCTCCCGGGGGCGTTATAAGAGGGATAAAAACCGCTCGGTCTGGGCTCCTCTGCGAAGCATCCCTGGGGAAAAACACCCCGTCAGAAACACGCGTAGCAACCGAGAGCAGTCAGCCGGCCTCCCTGAGGGATGGAGATCTGCCCTTCGGCGCGGCTGGAAATGGGATTAAATATTGCTGCCCTTGGACAGCAGCCGAGCTGACACTTCTGTCCCTTCTTCCGAGGGTTACACAGAGCTGGAGATGTGTGCAGGACAGACAGCAGGCACTGCACTGTGCTGAGGAACACCTGGCTGCTACAGGGGTCTCTGAGCTCTGAAGTAATTCGGCACCATGGATCCAGGCTAACAGAGCCTCTGGCTTATAGGCACAAATGTGTTTGGATTTTGGAAAGTAATTAAATGCATAGGAAGGCATTAAAAAAAAAAAAGGAAAATGCTACATAAGGTCTTAAAATGCTTCTGGTTAATTTTCAGTTCTTGTGGGATACATGAGATGACACAGCAGATCGGGTCAGGAAGCACTAACACAGTGCCCTGTGTGATGGAGCTGTGTGCGGGGCTGTGCCCGCCGCGTCCCTGCGCACCTCCTGTGCCCCCACACCGACTGGGACGTGCTCTTTCTTGAGGAGATGAAGATGCCAAAAAAAAAAAAAAATCACGGCATAGTGAGGAGAGAACATTGACCAGATCTGTCCAATCATCAATGTAGTGCAGCAGTTGAAGACTTAAATCCCAAGATTTAAACTGACTGTTTAAATCAGTCTTGCTGACTGCTCTTCTGTCACTATGATCTCAGAAGAGTAAGAGAAAAGGAGCATCAGGCCATGACTGAGAGCATGCTATGCAGCACTTTAACTCACTTTGGTTTAAACTAATGTACCAGTTCATGCTGCCCAGCACTTGAAGCATTCACAAAATGGGAACAAACCTGTTCTAAAACTTTTCCAAAGGCCAGCAATGCCATTGTAACAATGTATATTGTCACAGATACAAATATTCTGTGCTCAGGACAGAATAGTTATTTTTATTTACAAATTCATAAAAGTCAACTTTCTCATTTATGTTGCAATACTAAGCAGAATAGTCAAGGAAGCAAAACATATCTTGCTCAAAACCAACACAGAGATCTTAAGAAACAATAATCAGAAAGAGTGATTTTTTTTTTCTGCTTATAACTTTTAGCTACAGGATTTGATTTCTTTGGCTTAAGGATTTGCAAATGTAGCTCTTACACAGGAGACTGGAAACAGCATGTATTTGGACATTCATACACGTTCTGACAATATGAATTGTTAAATGCTTTCACAAGATATTCCCTGAACCCACTGTGTGCCAGTGAACGCTCCATGATTCCCATTCTGCTGTGAAAGTAATCTTTTTCCTGCCTCACACTGTGTAAACAGGTGTCACGAAATAAAAAGGCATATGGCATCAGTGTGGCAGCAGCATCTCCGGAGAGGGACATCCTGTGGCTGATGGCACATGCCCCATCCCTCAGCCTGTCCCTCCATGGGAGAGAGAGCATGGACAGCTGAGCTTTGCCTCAGAGGGAGCCTGAGGACAGGGATGGGAAATATAGAGGTCTTTTTTGAGGTGCCTCCACCAGGAGACTGCTGATAACCTCTGAGAAACATGTTTGTGATTTGAGTGGCTGAATAACGTGGGGTGACTTAAATTCTTCAGTTTTCTTCTTGGATGTGGAAAGCAGAGAAGTGGCTGGGGTAATGGGATTCACTGAACGAGGGAAAGGGCATTTAATGCTGAATAGAAGCAGTGAAGTGAGGTTTCCCTTTTCTCCTTTCCTCAGTCAATGCTTTTACTGTTGAATTATGCAGTGAAGCTCCCTTCTGCTCATTTCTTCCCTGCTCTGCTCAAATTACAGTCCCTTTTCTGCAGTGGGTCACACTTAGATTTTACTCCTCACCAGCCTGAAGGGAGAATGCTTCAATTTTACAGTGGGTCTAGTCTTGTGTTTTGGCAAAATGCTTTAACAGATGCAAGTTTTATTTCTGTGAGAGTGAAAATACAAAGCCCACACTTCCCAAGGGCTTTAAGGGGGTAGAATGTAGTGCAGGCTGAGTACCCAGATCAGCCCTTTGGAATCTGCTGCTCTCAAGATCCCAAATTCACAGAGTCTGAAGCATGTGGGACTCCTTAATTGCCTGGAAGGCACTCAGGTGAAGCATCCAACTCAGGTGAAGCAATCCTGATCAGCCTGCAAGAGCCATGCAGCTGCTCTGTGGGTGTAAGAGATTGTGAGGATCTCTCATCTCTACCTCAGTCTGAAATAAATTACAGTTTGAATGGAACGTGACTATGGAGTCTGGAAAAAAAATCCAAAGACAAAACTACACAAGAATTAACTCATGTTGAATTGCTTTATGTGTATTTAGAACAGCAATAATCAACAAAGAATTCTTCTCCCTAAGTAAGCATGATGATCAGGCCTTGAAATACAGTAGCACCCAATTCATACAAAACTGAACCAACATGTAAAATTTGCCTTCAGGTAAGGCAAATTTTAAATATAAATTTTTACACACTGAAAATACTGCAAGAACTGACAATTCAATTGAGACTAATAGTAATTAAACCAAACATAATTGCAATCTTTGAAACCTGCTCAAAGGGAGGAAGGGTAATGCATCCAACAAATTCACATTCATCAGCTTAATGTTTTGCATGAATAGTCCATTAGTAAGCCACAGGAAACATAGTTTTAGTCGTGTTGTTTTCCCATGGCAGTTTTTGTCATTGTGCTTGAAATGGTGTGAGTTAAAATCATCCACATGGCACTCCCTGGGCTGGTGCCTCTCCTGGCAGAAGCAGCTGTAGCTCCATCAACTCCCTGGCTTCTACAATAAAGTCTTGCATATAGAAGCTCACTGAAAGTACCTCATACTTCTGGAAAAATCAGTGATAGCTGCTCCAATAGCTTATTCTGGTAACTGAGTCTTTGCAGTTAGTATTGCTTTATTAATTCATCTCAGAATTAAGGATTGGAAGCTGGTTTCCTGCCTGCTTTACTAGGAGTGAGGAATTTATTTACAGCTAATTCCCATCCAAGTTAATCTGTGTGACCTTTAGCATGCTGTAGAATTATAATCTTGTGCAAGGCTCAAAATTTGTTTCCAGATAGCTGTTGCAATGTGCTGGCTGTGGGATATTATTCTGCCCATCAGCTGAGAAGTCTCATGCTCTGTGGTTCCAGTTTAAGTGAGGTGAGCCTAAGTGAGGTGAGCCAGCAAAGGAGGCTGGAGACAACACAGCTGAACTTGTTCAGGAGCAGAGTGGGTCAGGGACGTGCCATCCCTGCTCTATGGCTACCTTTTGTGTGCAAGGATTTATCTCTGAGGCAGAGTGTTAAAAAGCAACATATGGGAGAGAGAGAGAAAGAAAAAAGCTCTTACATCACATAAACACCATTATTTCAGAGGGATCTAATATCTGTGCTCTGCAGTCTCCTCACCATTACATTTTAATAACTGCTGGAGGATCATGGGTTTACAATACTAAGAAATATCTCTTTTTGATACCTCCAATGCATGACACTCATCACATTCCATCACAAAATTTGTTTTTCCCAAGGAAACACCAGCAGACTCCTGCAGGGTATTTTGAAACCTCATCAAAGTGAAACTATCCCTCTGAGCTCAGTGGCAGGGATGATCATATGTGCAACTTCCACACAATTCTCTCTGTGTGAGAATGCATCACATATGTTTGCTATTATTTTTAATGACAATCTTTCAGCTGCTTCTCATAGTAGTAAAAAAATCCACCCAGCTACTGTTTAAAGCACTTCCTAGTCTGTATGCTAAAATTTCCCTTCTTTCAGTTTTGTGGCAATGCTCTTCTCCAACCAGCTTCTAGGACTGAACAATTCCTGTCCATCCAGGCATCTTCAAACCTTAAATTAATATACAGAGTAAGCAATTTTTCAGAAAACGAAAGCATAGTGAATGCAGATTGACAAAAAAAAAGGTGGTTTTTTTTTTTTATAATGAGTTTTTGCTTGTTAATGTTATTAATGTTTGTTTGTTTGTTTGTTTGTTTGAAGCCTTTCCTACTAAGGAAAGTAGGAAAGTAGATGTAGAGTGGAGGCAGACAGTGCTGCAGGTACAGGTCACTGTGGGCTATGAACTAGCGTTTTCATGTCCTTAGTTTCACTTTGTCCTTACATACTGCAGAATAATGTTGGTTCTTTTCCACAGTTCCAAGACTTCATCAAACCAAGGTGTCACTCTACAGCCTGCACCCTGAAGTTAGAATATCTGCTTCAAATTTCAGGGCTATACCATGAATTGAGCTGTGTCATCATTTGGCAGCTTTAGCTTATTTAGCAACTAAAATCCTTTTTTAGCAACTATACCCCTTTCAATTTTGTTTTTACTCCTTTGTGCTGGTGTTTTTTTTTTTTTTTAATCCTCTGTGAAGTATTTTTATATCTCCTGACCTTTAAAGAAAAAAATCTCTCTGCTGTTCTGCAGAGCTAGGAGAGTAGAACCCCGTGGTGGGGTCATGATGCTGAGTGCTGGAAGGTGTGTTTGTGCCCAGAAACCAGAGGACAGGGTAATGAATGCACTTTTCCTTTGCCTTCCTGCACTAACCTGGTGATTGTATCACAATAATGCATGATACAGTAGGTAAAAGAAAAAAAGGAAAGTCCTGTACCTTCTGTCATCTTCCCCCTGCATACGATGTGTCATAATGCATGAAAAGGACAAAACCAGCATGAATATTAATTATTCTGGATTTGTTTGGTTTCTGGATAATTTTTATGGTGGTCCTGATGTCATGACAAAATATCTAGACGTTGGCAGGACATTCAGCACCCTTTGGTGTTCTTGGATGTTGCAGCATATCCAGCTATGTGAATTAATTAAAACAGTTTTAAAAATACAGACAGTTGGTGAAAAACATTTTTTTCAGCATTGAAACACAATAACAACACTGACAAGACCTCCTGAAGTATTTCACAGGGAGCTTTACTATATATAGAACAGTAACATATTTGAAACAATAAAAGCAAGAGAGTATAGGAACAAGAAAAGTAACCAGTTATAAATTGAAGCATATTTGTAGTAAAAAACCCATTCCTCTGTAACAGCCAACTAGTGTTGCAGTAACTGTTAGATATTGTACAAAACTTGATGCCACTATTATTTTCTTGGAAGTGATACATTTTATTCTATTAAAGAGAAGCTCTTCACAATATGAGATCAACTTGTGTTCAAGGTGAAAGTGATCCTAGGATCTTACCTGATTTGTGAATGTAGCTGGTCTAAATCCTGGCAGAGCCTGCACTCTGTCTCCTGTCTCTCATTTTAATCTTTTAATTCCTATTTTATATCATAGAAATTATTCTTTAGCCTATTCAGAATGTCTTTTTTTTTTCCTTGATCGATGAGTTTTCTAGTGGTGTGAAAAGGAAGAGTTAGCAGGTGAATCAAGAAAAGAAAATACTTCAGTCAGTAAGATAGGTGCACTAAATAGATAAAAGAAATTCCTTTGGAGTGATAGTGACAGCATGTATGTAATTCAATATGATTTTAAACAAAATACAGACTTCTTGTGTATGTATATATTACAAATAATAATTTAAAAAATCACAGCAATTGCCAAAATTACTTGTTTAAACTAAGAAAAATAGGTGCCAAGGTGTTGATGCTCCTTTGATGGTTTTAACAGCTGTGTTGTTCTGCACACTGTATAATCAAAGGTAAGAGCTCCTGACCTTTTTCTCACTTTGTCTAAGAAAAGACCTGTACGTATTTTTTTCCCCTTTAAACTGCTGTGGCATATTGTCTAAAATTTTACTGTGTTATCCCAAAAAAGTCACAGTAGCAAGCCCCTTTAGGAAAGTGTTCATCATGTCACACAATGCATCAGTTAATTATCTCATCTTAGCACTGCATCAGACCTTCAAATTAATAGCTGTTTCAAACTATAGGCAAACAGTAGGTGCCTGACTTAATTAACTCTGCCTGTGATGTGATTTGTATCTTGGTGTTGCATGTGCTAAAAATGGGCACTGTTTTTTTTTCCTATGGCATATGTCTGTATTTCTCCAAAGGGCTGGGACACTGCAACTTGAGGGGCAAGATTATTGTTATTTGATGATTTAGTTATCATTATGGTCTGCAGATCAGAAGATCTGCAAACACCAAGGCACAGATAATGCAGTAAAGCCAAACTGATTGCACTATTATTTTGATGAACTCCTATAAGTAATATATAAATAAATAAAGAAACAAACTATTCATAGAAATACTAGAGCAGATTTGCTGTATGGTCTAAATAGAAATAGACTGTATGATGGATGGTCTGAAGACCCACTGCACTTAACACAGAGATTTCTTTTTTTTTTTATTTTAAGGGTAAATTCTAATTGCAAGCACTGTTTCCTCCCTGCACCACCATGGCCATGCAGGGTTCCTCTCAGATACCAGGGTAGGAAATTCAGCCATCCCATTACTGGAATGTTTATCTGTCTTTGTTGGCCTAATTGTGGTGAAGTACTCACTTCACAAAACTTCTGGGGACACCATGAGTGCAGCTGAGCACTGTCAGGAAATGGTCTTCTTCTCAGGAGCCCTTCTGGACAGAGATTTTATCTTCACTAGGGGGATCACATAAAGCAATGACAGTGTTCCCTTGTGAAGGTACAAAGTGATCTTGAAGAGTGCCAATAACAGCCCTGTCTGGATACAGGCGGTACCCTCCATCTGTCACCTCTTGTCCTGCTGCATAGGAGGCATCCCAGCATAGCAACATATACTTGGATTTTTACAATTATTTTTTAAAAATTGAGATTTTTTTTTTCAAAATACGTAATTGTGACTGTTCCATCCTTTTCATCATGGTGAAAAGACTTCTACATTTTAAGACATAAAATGCAACATGAAAACTGCACAAAAACATGAAAGCACACAAAACTCTATTTTTTTTTAACTCTGCTACAGATTGTGTGGTAAACTCCACATCAGAAACAGAATATATTATATTGTAAATAATAAATGTCAAACAGCCAATAGTTAATGCTTAGAATCACCCCATGTTTGAATCCGTGATGAATATTAATTATTTTTGTTCATTTTTAATGGTCTTTCTCCTCAGATGTTATATTTGAAGAGAAGCAGTACACTCCTCTTACGGTTGCTAACTGTACCTTTCTATTTTGAGTTGAGTCCTCACGGTTTTTGCAAAGTACCAAATGTTCCTATTTCCTGTGAGAAGGGTTTCCAAATGAGCCTTTGGCAATATTTCTGAAAAAAGTGGGACCACTGTAGGAATAAACTGGCTTTGCCTCTCAAATCTCCATGGGGCTTATGAGGCAAAATGACTTTAGCAGGGAAAGTAGGTTAAAGCAAGGACAGGCAGCCTCCTCAATCGACTGAGCTGAAAAGAAGCATAAATACCCACCTGATCCAGTATATTTAGGACTCAGTAGTCCTAAAAAAAACCACAGGACAAGAAGCACCAAGTGACAGAAATTTACAAAAGGTGTTCCCTAACTGTTACTTGGATGATTTAGCTTTAAACTGGATTTACTCTATAGAAGAAAATTAGGAAATCTCATTTGATATAACATTAATCTTTGAAAGTAATCTGGTTTTTGGGATATGAATGCTTTCTTTGTGTGTATGTGTGTTCCTGCTGATATATTTTAGTAAGGATTAGAGGGTTTGGGATTTTGTTGTGGTTTTTTTCAAGCATTGGACTGTAGGTAAGTTGCTTGTATGAGAGTTATTATGAAAGATAGTGTTTTGTTAATTATTTCTACAATTTTTTACTTTAGACACAGATTCTCTAGGGCTTAAAATGTTTTCTTTTTTTTTTTCTCTACCTAATCCAATAGCTTTTGTTGTTTTCCACCATGTGAGTTCTTATTGATAATATGGACTTTCCCCCCACCTCCTACCTATAGCTTTAATGAACTGTTACTTCTGGAAATCCTTTTGTAAGTTCCCTAATATATTGCTACACTGCTTCTCAGCTGCATTTATGAATTACCTTGATTTATTTTGATACTGTGATTAATTTTGACAGTGAGGAGTTTTTCATAGCACCAAAATTTACCAGCAGTAGTTCTGTCACTTATGTGCTATTCTCAACAGTATCACTGTGTATCATTGTGGGAAATTCACTTCTGAGAACAGAAGCATCTTAATCTTCTCAGATTTTTCCCCTTCTTTTTGTAACGAAACAGTGCCCCCAAGAGCTTTTTTTTCAGGAAGGGACAATTTAAGAAAATTAAGTCAGCCATTCATCAGTATATGCATTCTCTGAACATAAAAATTCTGCCCAGCATTGCAACCAGAGTTGTTAGTTTGAAGAATGGTCGAAAGAGTGTTTTGGTTTTCTTGTTTTATGTCCAATAATAGAAAGTTAACCAAATGACTGAATGCCTCTAATGTTACAGTTTGGAGAGCTGTGCTATCTTTGCTGGCACTGAAGAAAGGGAGGAGGCAGCAGAGATCACTTCTCAGCAAAGGCCTTTATGGCAGGGCTGCTTTTGTCCTTTGCCAGTTGCCATCAGGACAGCTGGCAGTGGTCTGGGAGGCAGCAGGAAGCACTGTTTGTTTGTTTGTGTGGGGATAAACAGAGAAGAAAGATAGCATGAAGTGAACAGGAACAAAGAGAGAATAAGCAAGGAACAGCTTTAGTTATGGCAGTCATAAAAATACAAGCAGCAAGTCTATTAGGTATTTTGCTAAAATACATTAAATATATGCAAAAGTAATCACAAATAGCCTCTAAAACTCAGAGAGGCAGTTTTTTATGATAACCTGAAGTGTTACTTTTTTTAAAACATTTTTAAAGTGTCAAGAGTCATCACTACATTTTCTGACCCTGAAAAACATCTACTACAAACAGAATTTTGGGTAGTTTGTTGTCTTTCTCTCCATCTCATTGCATGGGTTTGCCAGAAGTTGAAACTCACAAATGAAATAAAACCCCCACACATGAGGATATATTTGCTTTAAATAACTTTCAGTAACCTGTCACAGGATCACCTCAGGACTTCACCTACAACAGAAGTCTAAATAGTAGGCATGGTCTCCCCAACAAAGCCTGCTAATATCTCTCTTTAGCAGAGTGATCTCATTTTCTCTGGTGTATCTCTACAGACCTTTTTCAGCCAGGTCTTAGGCCCCTGAGAGATTTAGGGGTGGAAGTCAGCACTTAGAACTGTCCAATATGCAGAGCTTTTCAGATTGGTAAATAAGTGTGAGAGCCTCGTGTTGTGATGAGATCTGTGCCAGAGCAGGAATGCAGTAACAAGATAATGCTCAGATCAAGCAGGTCAGGTCAGATGTGGTTATTTCTGGGTTGCACAGATTTGCCTGAATGAAGATGAGTATGGGGAAAAGGAAGTACTATAAAATACACAGAGAAGAAATAAATCATAGCATTCCTAGGTACTCCCAAGGTCCAAAGAATAAAAGTGTTCTCTTGGTTGTGGGAGAGCAGCAGAAGGAAGCTTAACGCTGTGACATCAGGCTTTGTTCTCTCCACAGGAGATGTCCAGACCCTGCAGCTTCCCACAGCTTCATTACATATTCACTAAATATTTTTACATGGAAATTATAAACTCCTTTTAGGTCACAGAGTGTGTCCATGCTTTAGCTCACTGAGTTTAGAAACATTATTATTCCTCCTTATATTAGAATTACAACTAATTAGGAACTAATTATTAATAATAAAAGAAATGTGCTGTAATTTATCTGTCAAATGCAATGTACTAATATTTTAAAGGCTGTACTGGCCTCTCAAATAAATGTAGATAAAGATCTACTCTCTTAATAATCTTTTTATGCATCTTCATAGCTTTGACACAATGTGTCTAGTTTTTCCAGTCTGTTAGCATCACAGCATGTACTTTAGGGGTAGGAGAATAAACTGTCCTCTGGGAAAATTAAATAAATAGTTTTTAGGTGCTTTGTGATATTGGCAGACACTTTGGGGTGAGTCCCTCGTGTTTTGTGATTAATATCAACACAGGGAAGTTGTGGTACAGCTAATCAGCATGGTCTTTCACCAGGTATTCAGGGCATTATTTGCAATGCAGTGGATTTATTTTGTTCTGGTTAATAATCTGACAAATTCCTGAGCTTTAGGAAATATTTCACTATCTAAAATTCACAAATATAAAAATAACTTGAGGCATTTATTTTCTAGCATTCAAAATTAAACTTTTGCCTTAAATCTGGAAGTTTGCTCTTTTTAGCTTTGAACCAAAGATGACCCTTCAATAAGTGTGTGAGTGAGTATGACATTTTTCTGTACAGGAAATAATTCTGCTCTTGAAATTTCTTGTTTTCACCAGTTTTAGTCAACCTTTCCCAACCTGATTTGGAAATACCAAAGCATGATCCCACACAGCAAGTCGCTGCTGGCTCAGCAATGATCTGCAAGCATGTATGTGATGTTACTGTAGCTTGAAACTCCAGGATTCCAGCTTTGCATTTGTTAATTACTTGGGTTGGGGGCAGAGGGCAGAGGTCTCCTTTTTTTAAGAATATTTGTAACTAATTTCCCTATCGATAGAAGTAATTCCTACTTAGAGGAATTAGAGATAATTTCAATTGCAAAAACAGGCACTATTTTTTCCCTTTCTTGATTTGATTTCTATGTGGCAGCAAACTCACCAAAGACAAAATGCTGTGGAAGAGAAGGTGATAATGGATGGTTTTATAAGTGGGGTGGAGTGAATTTTACAAAAGTGGGAGCAAGGTGACCTCTGCTCAGAAGCCTCCCTGCTCATTAGCAGGTGGATGTGGCTTAAAGATTCACTGTGGTGCAAAGAAAGAATCAAATTAGGTGTTGTGTGAAGCTGTCATTACTGTGTGTTTCTCTGTACAGTTCCAGCTTAAAGCATGTCGTTCCTTTCATAGCAGCCCCTCAGATTACTGTATCTCATCCCTTCCACATCAAAGTGCTGTCAACACTTTCATAGTATGAAAAGAACGCAGAGATAATTTTACAATACATTCTCTTCAAACAGATTTGACTTGTGCAGTTGCAACATTTCTTTTTATTCTGGGATTTGCAAAGGAAGATGCACTAAAATGAGTAGCATCTAAAAGCTGAACAAAAACAGGGAACTAAATACCTGTTTAAAATTGGACCAAAGCACCTCTGCAGGGATGGTGAGGATTTTAGGAAGTCAATTCTTCTCAAATACCATCTGAATTATACTTCAGTCAGCTTGTAAGAACCTCTGGGTGTGTGGAAAATGTTCGTTCTTGAAAAGCATGAATCATGTCTTTTTATTTACTAGCTAAAAAAAACTTGGTACCTTAAAGTCTCCAGTAAAATATACAGCAATGTCAGATCCCACTCTCCACCTCAAAGGCTCAGTCTCAGCTAGCAGCCAGCAGCTGGGCCATTGTCTTGACCCTACTGGTCTATGAGAAAGTAAAATAAAAAAAAAAATGAATACAAGAAGAAAGTGAGGGAAGGGAGCAGAAGACAGAATTTCACAGAACTGGCTTTAGCTTTGTGGGTCTTTCTTTAATTCCACTCTGCTGAGAACTTTTTTTTTTCCTAGTGATTATACAGCTATGCATATATAAGCGCAAATGTTTCCCATTGTATTTCCTTGCCATTTTTGAAATTTGCCAGCATCTATAGAAGCGGTTGTCACAGAAGTGAGTAATGGTAGGATGGAAACAGAAATGAGAAAAGCACTGTGTCCTTGGCTCTTCATGAATGCAAAGGGACAAATACTTTATAATAATCTTACAGAGAGGTCACAAACTGGTCTTGGTTACTTCGGTGTAAATCGGGAGAAATTCGGTTGAGCTCAATAGCCTGACTCAGGCCTGAAATCAATTATTGCTGCGGTGTGAGTGAGTTGGAGCCCCGCTCCTGGGCGCGGTTCTGGCACTAAGATGCCGATGGAAAGCGGAGGAGGGAGCACCGCCCGTGCGGGACGGGCCTGCGGGCAGCCGGGGACACGCTCCGCGAGTGGGCAATTGTTGTACCGCCATGCAAGAATAGAAACAAAACGCAGCTTAAATCCTCCTCCCCCAAGCCAGCCCCCGCGATTATGCTTCCAATGACCGCAGCGGTAGCCGTGGTGCCCGCGTTTCCATTTCGGTCCCGGGCATCTGCGGGCACTGGCGCTGAAGCACAGCACAGTGGGATGCCTGGAGGGCAGCGCTGTGCCGGGTTAGTGATGGGCTGCATCACTTTAGACCAAATGATGCTGCCTGACACCCTCCCTGAGAGAGCCACCCTGTAGGAACAGGCTGCAAGCACACACACACCTCAACATCCCTTTCCATCTCCTTCCTGTGCCTTACCTCCTACACCAACAACCAAGCAACTAAGAACACGTTCAAATATATTGTATCAGTTTAAAAATTACACTTCCCACCTGATGTATGCCATTATTTATTTTTTTTTCACAGATAATTTAACTCAAAGTGGCACATATATCAGTGGTTGAGTCTCAGTTGTTCTCACAAAGGAACCCCAATAGTACAGGGGGATGTTCTGGGGGTAGGGGTCTGCACTCTTGAAGCCCCTTCCCCAGGCAACCTGTACTTCAGCTTCATTAGCATTAATAAAAGGAAGAGGGGATTACAAAAAAAAAAAAAAAAAAACCAAAATTAAGAATTTTGTTTCTTTTGCCAAGTCAGTATTTACCCATATAGTGACTAGAGGTCTATATAAGAAAAGAAATATCACTACAACAGACTTATTTAATCCCGTGCCATATTTACCCACTAGTGATTTTTTTTCTCTCTGGTAGCACACGTAAATAAATGTGAAGAAAATAAATACTGAATAGGTAGCTAATTCTGGAAGCCAAGGATTACATCAAATTTAACAAGGACATTTATTCTCCATTTCCTTTTGTTCAGTTTTATTATAATTATTTAGTGCTGTTTACCTTTATCCATTTGTTATGCTCAAATTGACAAGTCTGGGAAAAACAGTAAATAAATACATAAAAACCATGATAAACCCCTTGATCTATGACAAGCAGAGAATAAAGCCTTATTTGAAAGGGATAAATAATAAGGAATTACTTGATTTTTCTGAAGTTTGCTTTTTAAAAAATATCCAGGAATACAAAATATTAACTCAATTTTGCAGTAAGTTTGAACTAGCTGAGCTTAGTCTTTGAAACTGGGAGAATTCCATCGTAGACAGCAGATTTGGCACTTTATTTTGAAAGATAACTCTAAAAGGGAAACTTGCTTGCTCCCCTCTTTACTTCCTACTGCAAAGTCCAAAGGACTTTACAACAAAGTTGTTGTACTTTTTATATAAAGACTCTGCTACTAAACCTGAGGGTGGTCATTTTCTTCATCCACAGTGCTTTTAGACAACCTAGAATATTTGTCTCTGCTTTGAGCACTACCTGTGTACCTGCATTGTAAATGAAGAAGAGAAAACTCCCAACTGTTTTATTTTCTCTTCATTAAGCTCTTGTAGGAAAAAGATTTAATATGGAACAAAGATACCAAATTAAAGCCAGTGTTTCAGGCAAATGCTATTGTCATGAGAGGTAACTTTACTGAACACAGACCTCAGAGCTGACAAGAATCAGGATAGTAATGATTGCCTCTGATCCATCCAAAGCCTATGAAACATCCATGGGGTCCCTGGGCAGAGGCTGAGGAGGGCAGGGATTTGCCGCTCTCCTTGGCTAAAGCCCCAGCCATAAGATGATGGTAGAGCCCCTCAGAGCGGAAAGGTGACTGAGGCCTGTAGGTCAAAACAAAGGGATCTTTTCCACATCAGTATTACAGAAGGAAATCGCATTAATTAGTTAAAGAAGCCCTCTGAGGGCACTGAAGAGAGACAGTGTGTTATATTTCTGGTTACGGGGTGCACATGGCTGGGTCACGGCCATGCCTGCAGTAGATGTTGTCGTGCTGGGGGCCACATGCTTTTAAGCTTCTCAGGAATGAATAAAGTCATAAAGATTCTGCTTCCCCCAGCCTCTCCCATGGGTCAACCAAATTATGGGGTGTGCTGCTCTGGTGTGCTCTCACAGGCAATACTTTGAACATCTAAATTCATCTCCTTCACACAAGGAACCCATAATAATTCTACTGACAAGTACCAAGGCAGACTCTGCACAGCAGCTTTCATGTGCAGATATCCTGACTGAGCCTGGTGAGCTGGCTGGGCTGGGCAGGAGGCAGACAAGTGGAATTCCAGTTTTATATATGGACACACATGGAGGAGTTCTGAGATATTGTGTTCTAGCTAACTCCTGTCTGCAGAGCTTTAATCCATCAATCACCTTCCAGATCTACAGTATTTATTTTCTTTTGCTAGCCACAGATTTAAGATGCCCTGATACATGTCAGCCAGAACAATAGTTCCATTTATTGATATCATTCAATACATGGAATGTATTGACCATACACAGAATTAAGTGATAGGCTGATTTTTATTTGTCTGAGGGGTATTGTAGTGGTCAGAAGTAAGAACAGAATTTAGGACCTTATCCCTCCTGGGCTGCTGAGTCTCCTCAGATTCTGTAGACTTCAGTGAGGAACAAAGGACTAAAGTTCCTTGTGGAATGGTGTCTTTGGGAATTGTTGACTTGTGACAGCCAGCAAAGCTAAGCTGGCAGTGGGGACAGCTTCTGTGCTCACTGTACATCTGATATTACTGAAATGACTTTACCCAGAGTATTACACAGTGCTGGTATGTTGCAATAGAAGGTCATTGCTGCCAAATTCTGTACCTCTACTTACTGAAAGGAAAACCATAATAGAATGTATATGTAAAAATTCCTTTCCTCTGTTACCATGGTGATTTCTCTTAAAAAATACCATAATAAAAAAAATTAAGTAATGATTACTTCATGTAAAAACAAACCAACCCCATGACCTGGTTCCCTTGAAAGGTTAAGCAATTCTGACCAGAACAGGAGCTATCTGCTAAGAACAGTGGATTGTTATGGTGAAGCTGGAGGGTGTCTGTTCTATAGAAATGAAACTAATGAATTAAGAAAAACCCAACACTGATAAGTTTGCCTTACTTAAATTAGTTGCCACAAGAAATCACTGAAAAAAGAGGATTTTATATTTTTTTTAAATTGGATTATTCTCATGGTGTTAAAAGTGTGCATGTATGAAAAAACGGAATTGTAGAATCTTTAATGGTGACCTTCTTTTGATAGCTTAGCTTTGGCATAGCCTCTGCTTTTAAATGACAGCACTCATTTTGTAGTGCTGGCTTAAACCCACTGTATGGCTACTGAGCTTCAGCAGGTTTAGCACTTCTCTACTCTAGACACAGCATTTGTATGTTTTTTCCTCCCCAAAGAAGTAAATTATTCATACAGCATCAACCTTTTTTAACCTAGCTTCTGACAGGCTGGGATTTTTCCAATCTCAGTTGAAACTGTCTAAATAATTTATCAAGTATTCTTTCAGTGTACAATGAATTCTGAAACCTAAGAAATGTTAAATGAGATTCTCTGCCCTTACAGTATGAGTGGGTTACTGAGGTTAAGCTAGTATTTTCTTTGAACTTTTCTCAGTCCCTGTTTTCCCCCATTGTACAGTCTCCTTTTTCTCTCCTACTGTCTATTAATTTTCATGACATTTTCTATTTATCAGACTTTTCCGTTGTGTTTCTGTTTCTCTTGCCACCTCTTCCCTTGCTGATGTTTTTCTATACCTCTTCTTCATTACAGTAAGACAGCTCTCCTTTAAGATGGTCCCCCAGAGAGAGGAACCATCAATTTCTAGTCCCAAGAAACTATGGATCTTTCAGTCCTGGGTCTTTCAGTCCAGCCTCAAATTTAACTGCACCTTCTCCTATCCCCATTAAGAAAATGGTGGCAAGTCACAGAATCACAGTCACAGAATTGTTTGGAAGGGACCTTTACAGTTCCTGCAGTCCAACCTCTGAAGGCAAGGACATCTTCAAGTAGATGAGGCTGCTTAGAGCCCCATTCAACCTGGCCTTGAATGTTTCCAGGGATGGGGTATCTGCCACCTCTCTGGACAGCCTGTTCCAGTGTTCTGTCACCCTCATAAAAAAAATTTCTTCCTTATGTCCTGTCTAAATCTAATTTCTTTCAGTCTAAAATCATTACCCTTTGGCTATTGCTACAGGCCCTGCTACTAAAAAGTCCACCCCCAGTCTTAAAAATCTTGAGGTCTTTGGTAAAGAAGAAAGATGCCTGCACAGAACTTATATCTGCAGACAACATGGAAACTTGAAAAAACATATTTTCACGTCAGGTATCTCACACACGCAAACTCCAGTCCATTTCTATCTGGTCAAAACTGCCTCTAAGATTGCCTTTCTTATAGCACTTTGATAATTATGTCTCAAAGAATCAGTTAAGTTTGTAAAAGCACAAAAAACCCTTCATCAAGACTTCAATCCATTCCAAATTTTCCAGCAGGTATTTTAATCCTTTTAAAGTTTAGTCAGTGGTCCAGGTGGCTTTCAATTTTCAGCATGAAAAAAATAATAAAGTAGCACCCCACAGAGATTTTATTTAGACTCAGCAATTCAGTACTGTATCCTTATGAATTAATGATATCATGAACTGTACTTCAAGATGTCTGAAGTAGCCTCACAGCTGAAAACAGCAGAAATCTGGACTGGCTGCTGAATTTCTGTAATTCTGCTGTGTGGTAACTGTTTAAACTGAATGTTATTCCTTTAAGGAAGCTATTTATTTTTAAGGTTTAAAGCAAAGCTGACTTTGGAGAAACTGACCTGCCTGAGTCCCTGTGTCAGAGAAGAAATAGTGTCCAGGCATGATTTTGTAGGAGATGTCACCAAGTTATTGTTCTGAGGGTTTCCTCATGCAAAACTATGTTCTTTCTGTAAATATTAAAAATAAATTTGTTACATCCTAAATTGTGAGTTATTATTTGATTTTAATTTGAGGAGCAAGAGTTCTTCCACTTTATAGCTATTATAAAATTAATAAAATACTTTGTACATGTAAAGATTTGTTATGAGATATGCAAGCTTGCCTGTATCTGACATAATGATATTGATATATGATAATTTTTCAGAAGTCTACAAGAATTTCATTTTATTCCAATACTCTAGTTTGCCTTTTATTTTTTATAACAATGTAAAATTTAATTATTAAGAAAGCTTGGTCACTTCATAGCTCTCTCTGCCGTATTATTTTCTTTTTTTACAAACCAGTCTGCTTGGAGCTGAGGAAACTGGGAAGGGATGTTCCATAATCCAAATTTCCCACTAGATGACGCTCTAAGTACAAAAACACAAACTTCAGCATGTTCATAAATTTATGTGTGAACTGCTGAAACACATTACGTGTTCATTAATTTACAGCTCTTATGTGCTTATAAAGATTGATGATGTGGAGGCACAGTGGCCTGTGAGAAATGGGAAAAACGTGGTTCTTCTGTTCAAAAGTATGGCTATAGATATTTCCCTTGGTATGTCTATGGCCATAGCACATCACTTAACTTCAGTGTTAATTGTTTTGGTCACTTGGGCTACAATACACTTGCTAGCAGCATTTTGTTCTAATTTGCTCTACGCTTACTCTAATGTGGTTAAATGTCAAAATTTACTATACTTCACTCCCATAAGGTGCAGTAATTTGAATAGATACCTAGGTATTAAAATACACCATGTATTACATAGATACATTATGTAGAAGCATGCACACTCACACATATTTACCAACTAGAATAAACAGATAAAAGCTATTAAATAACTGTATTCACCTGACACCTCCCCCACAGACATCTTTACATAAAATAAAGTACCATAAAGGAATCACTGTCATGTCAATGCCTTCCTTGTAAAGTTCTTCCATTTGCACAGATTCTTTATAAAAGATGTAAGACAAAGTTATGAAACTATGTTGGAAAACTTGAGCTGCTGGAGTGCCAATTATGTATAATTCAACTTCAATGTTGTAATTGTTTATGTTTTGTATCATCTATTCTAAAAAAAAAAAAAGACATTTCAATCTTTCTGATTTAAAATGATTGAAATGCTTATCATCAAAACACAATATGCAAAAGAAAAAAAGAAAAACAATCTAGCAAAATTTCAACCAGAAAGGTTGCTATTCTAAGAAAATAAAGCTGGCATTAAAAAAGTTTCATCTATTCTAGCATACCGCCACCTCTGAGTGCCTTATCAGCAACAGAGTGTGTTGGACAAGCTGTATGGACAAACTCTGGGATTTGAGAGAAGTGGGCACACAGCACAATTACACTGAAAATTTGTTTGAAGGTGCCTTGTATTTGCATCAGTGGCAAGCCTGACTGATAAAAATTCCTCCAAATCCTAGAATAGTAAGTTTGGAATGTGCACAAAATGAGAAGATGAGTGTTTGCAGCAGAACATTGATGTGCAAGATTATTAATTGTTACTTTTATATTCATATGTAATGTTAAAAAACTTCATGTGTACATTTCCCTCAGTCTGTGAGGGTTGGTAATTTAGGTACCATGGCAATCTCAGCTTTAATGGGAGCAGACTTGGCCACCCTGCTGTGAGAGACTAGTGAATCACATGATTTTAATCTTTCATGTATTGACTTTCTAACTCTTTAAAATACATTCAGCTACAGACATAAAAGATACTGAAGCTCTGTTTAATAAACAATTTAACAAGATTCTGATCTTCATTAGTAAATGAAAGAATATATTTACTTATATGGAGGCCTGACCTGAATGTCTAGATTTCTTCTTTGCATCTGTATTTACACATTAAAAATCCCTTAATCTTCTGGCTTGAGATAACTTTTATTAGGATTGTCACTAATAACACATTATGAGGATCTACATGGAGAGGTTTTTTCTGTGTTTCCCAAACAATGACATGCTAACTATTTTCTATATAAATTTTTATGAAAATTTAAGCTTTAATGAAAAAAAAATCTTTGTTGCTTGATGAATCAATACTTAGGGTACTTAAAAATGAGGTACCAATACTCATCTATTTCCTGAAAAGTACCAGGAAGATTAAAAAAAAGAAGCTTGAACCTTTGAGCAAATGTTTTGTGTTGCTTACACCCTGACTCTGCCCAAGTAATAGAGACTTGTGTCAACACATGACTCCACTGGCTTCAGGCCACAAGGAAAGGGCTCTTACAAATCAAAGAGCAATGTTTCTCATTGCAAGAAAAAAATAAAATAAATCATGACCTGTGCTTCTCCATTACTGCAAATAATGAGATTTTTTTAGTTATAATACTTGATTTACATTTTTTTACAGTTCTAGGGCATTTGGATCTCACATTTTCAAGATTTCTGGAACAATCATGCTAGATACTTATTTTTTAAATCAAAAAATTAGTCCACAATTCTAGTTGGCTCAGCTACACTGGCAGACCACTTCTGTGTGCTCATCTATGTCAGCAGAAAAACGCTGCCTTCACTTATGTCAGTCAGGAATGCAGTGCAGCTCCACCAGCCAAAAAATTCCCTCTGTCAGCGTGTCTTGAGTGTGCTCTGGGGCTCTGGCAGTCCCTCTGGCTGCTCTGGCACTCTGCAGAGGCAATAAAGGCCAGCCCTGGAGCCACGTGCACGTGGGGACCTGCCCTGCCAGAGCCCCAGGTAACCTTTGAACCCCTGTGATAAACGGTGATCAGCAGCTCACATACAGGTTTAAACCTGGACTCCCACCCCAAGGAAAAAATCTGCATTTTGTCCTCAGGTTTGTTCCAGCTTCCCTGCAATGTCACCATGCACAAGGGACACTCTGGCACTGCAGAGCCTGCCTGGTGCCAGCCGCGCCAAAGCCCAGCTGTTTTCATGGTGTGAATGTGTGGATTTACACCCGCATGTCTTACAGCTTTCAGAGCTTCTCAGACTCCCCAGGCCTAGCAAAAAGTTTTATCTCTACTTCTATTTCAGTCTTGCCCAGCATGGGAACAATACCTTTTGTTTCCAACCTGTATCTGTCAGGCACCGTGTGTGCAGGTCTCAGGCTGTCTCTGTTGAGTGATGAGAAAGTGCAGCCAAATTACAGCAAAGAGGATGAAAATTAGAGCAAAAGAAAGAAATCAGGAGCATGCCAAAATCAACATCTCCTACTCTTTTAGAATATACTTTGAGAATTTTGAGCCAAGTCTGTTTCAAACTCTGGTTGAGGTAAAAACCTGAGGTGCAGCCTATACCTCATTGTGTCTCCATTGTTTGAATGGAAAGCGTTCTCAGACTGATGGAGGACTTTTCCCCCCACTCCCATACAAGAAAAGGACACTGACAAGTGTCACCTGTGACACTGAGCAAAGCCCGCACAGAGCAGGCTCCCAGGCTCTCTGGGTGGGAAAGAAGGCAAAGAAGATTCAGCAAAGAGCACAATGTCTTCTGGTTTGTCAGTAGCTCTGGGATCTGAGTGCTGCAGAGAACAGGGAGGAGAGAAAGAAGAGTAAATAGCCACCATCCCTGATGTAAAAAGATTTACTGACAGCACCTTCTGAACTAAGGTGTGCAATAATTGCTACATGTCTCCACAGGGCTTTATGTTGAGACATGAAGAAAAAAAAGTGTATTTTTAATGACTGAAATAAAATATTTGATGTTGAATTAAGCAGACAAATTATTTTAAATTGACATACAGCTAGTATAAAGAATATATTCTTTGCAAAAACTGAATGAAAATATGCAAAAATGAGATTCTAACTTTTTTTTAGTCCATTTGAATGAGTTCCCCCATCCTTCTACAGGAGAAGGCAGAGAAAGCGAGAAGTGTTTGAAAGTCAAAATACTACTTTGCACATCTCTAATGTTTTCCATTCTAGGATCTCTAGTGCTTTACAGGCTTAATGTGATTAACTTTATGCTCAGTAAGCAGTTCTGCCCATAAAAATAGGTAGGTCTTTACAGGATTAGGGCCTCAATTTGTCCTTAAAGCAGTGAGCAGTGAATATCACTGCTTTAACAGACAGAGCTGTATAAATAACAGATACTGTGATATGCCTAAAGATCTGTCAAAATGAAAATTGTATGGGATTAACCTGAAACAAAACTAAAGAGATCTCAAATTTGTAGCAAGCTGCAAGGAGAAGCAAAGAAAGAAGAAACAAAAACCCCCCAAACATAATGAAACATTTCCTTTGATTAAAATATGAAACATTTCCTTCTTCAAGCTCTTAAAATGTCATTCTTTGGAATAAAATGAGAATTATTTAAAATTACCAGTCAGAAATTAAATAGAAATTCTCAGTATGTCAAACTGAAACATACTTTTCTCTGTACACAGCATGACAATTATCACATCATAAGGAATGTCCTTGGGTGGGGAATGTTTTGTGGTTTCTGCAAGAGGGGCAGGTGAAGCCTTTGGCACACAGCTGCTGGGGGGAGCTCCCTCGGTTTGGGGGTTCAGGGGCAGCTGTTCCTGTTTTGCTGAGTGTCCCATGGGTACCCCGCTCAGGGTACAGCCCATCCCAGGGGTGCCCCGCTCAGGGTACAGCCCATCCCAGGGATGGCCTACTCAGGGAACAGCCCATCCCAGGGGTGCCCCGCTCAGGGCACAGCCAGTCCCAGGGATGCCCCACTCAGGGCACAGCCCATCCCAGGGATGCCCCGCTCAGGGTACAGCCCATCCCAGGGGTGCCCCGCTCAGGGCACAGCCAGTCCCAGGGGTGCCCCGCTCAGGGCACAGCCAGTCCCAGGGATGCCCCGCTCAGGGTACAGCCCATCCCAGGGGTGCCCCGCTCAGGGCACAGCCAGTCCCAGGGGTGCCCCGCTCAGGGCACAGCCAGTCCCAGGGATGCCCCGCTCAGGGTACAGCCCATCCCAGGGGTGCCCCGCTCAGGGCACAGCCAGTCCCAGGGGTGCCCCGCTCAGGGCACAGCCAGTCCCAGGGATGCCCCGCTCAGGGTACAGCCCATCCCAGGGATGCCCTGCTCAGGGTACAGCCCATCCCAGGGATGCCCCGCTCAGGGCACAGCCCATCCCAGGGGTGCCCTGCTCAGGGCACAGCCCATCCCAGGGGTGCCCCGCTCAGGGTACAGCCCATCCCAGGGATGCCCTGTTTAGGTCACAGCCAGTCCCAGGGGTGCCCCGCTCAGGGTACAGCCCATCCCAGGGATGCCCTGCTCAGGGCACAGCCCATCCCAGGGATGCCCTGCTCAGGGTACAGCCCATACCAGGGATGCCCTGTTTAGGTCACAGCCCATCCCAGGGGTGCCCTGCTCAGGGCACAGCCCATCCCAGGGATGGCCTACTCAGGGAACAGCCCATCCCAGGGATGCCCTGCTCAGGGTACAGCCCATCCCAGGGATGGCCTACTCAGGGAACAGCCCATCCCAGGGGTGCCCTGTTTAGGTCACAGCCAGTCCCAGGGATGCCCCGCTCAGGGCACAGCCAGTCCCAGGGATGCCCCACTCAGGGTACAGCCCATCCCAGGGGTGCCCTGCTCAGGGTACAGCCCATCCCAGGGGTGCCCCACTCAGGGCACAGCCCATCCCAGGGATGCCCCGCTCAGGGCACAGCCAGTCTGAGGCACACACCAATTTTGCAGCACTGAGGCCCCCAGATGTGCAGCCACAGAGGCCTGAAAGGGTCTGATTCCTTAATGCTACAGGTCCCTCTTCCCCTTGTGCCCAGGCTGAGGCATCCCATCTCGCTCAGGCATCCCTTTGCCATTTCTGTCTCCTCTCACATCTCTTGGGACACATTTTATGCATGCAGATTGCACAGAAAATAACTCAATTTTTTTTTCCTGATTGTTTCTTCTCCTTGTGTTAGTTGAGGAAAGATCTAATACTCTGAGAAAATTGTTAAGAATTTTCTAATAAAAGCCACTTAGAGGATAAGCAATAGCAGAATGCCCTGCACAGGAAAAGAGATGAGGAGCCACACAGCAAGACTGCAGCTCTCAGGGACTTCAGGAGGGTTTTGATAACCATGAACAGAAACCAGGCTTTAGGGCTGAGAAAATCTGAAAAGTTTCCTGAAGTCCGCTGCTAGCTGAAGGGAAGGACAAATGACAAAAATATTTCTTCACTGAAGTCATACAAAAAAAAAAAGTAAAATAATTTTAAAACTATTTAAAATTTAATGTGAAATTATGTATCCAAGCAAATGTTAAGACTTAGACTTCTTCTAATTTACTGCTAAAAAAATCCTATTTAATTAATAAGGACCCAACTCATAAATGAGTTGAAGAACGTTGCTTTTCAAATTATATGCAGTATCACCAGAACATTATTTTACTTTTACTTTATCTCAATCACTTTATTAACAACATACATAACGTGCTACTAATACCTTCTATATTTATCTTTGTAACAGCACAGATGATAGGTTCTGTTTACTTTTGTAGGTGTAAGTATTTTCAGGACTGCAGAAAAGCTTTTGGCCAAATGACTCTGTGCTGCAGTTCTGCAGGAGCAGAGAGAACATGTGCTTCTTTTCCAAATCAGTCACACACAGTAATGAGATCAATTTCGAGTTGAAAAGAACAGCCTATTTTGTTATTACAAAATCCATGTATAGACACAGCAAATGAGGATGAACTCAACTAATTTCAGAAAACTGAAGGTCCCCAGCACAGGTTTTTGAGAACATTTGCAAACAGATGCCTCTGGGAATTTTCAAACCTACCTACAGGTCACCTTGTATCCACCAATACCTTTGGAAACAGGAACTTGATTGTCACTGCAGTTTTGAAAATCTCATTAGACCTCTACTGCAGATTTGGAATCCTAATCATTTAGAGTGACAAGAAACAAGCTTCCCATTCACTAAGTTAGTCAATGTAAATGTAATGCTAATATATATTTTAATAAATGATGCTATTGATACTTAAGGAAAAAAAGGGGTTACTGACAGTACATTTTCCAAATCTCAGTTTGTACATTTTGTGTGCTGTAATTGTACATTCAGCTTGATACAAATTAAAAAGCAGCTTGTCTACTAAAATTGAAGACATAGTGAACTAATGTAATTTAAGGTTTCTACAACAGAATTTGAATAAATATATGTTTAATTTTCTGCTTAAGAAAACATGTATGAACAGTATGTAGTAAGAAATCTCCACCTGGAGTAAAGGCTATTTGCAGTTGCAATTTTGAATGATTATGCACTCCATTAAGGGCAAACATTTTTAGAATAACAAGGGAAAGTGCGAATGCAAACCAAGATTAAAAGCAGTTATTCAAAACAAGATTCCATGATTCAGATCTGTAATTTATATCACGGTGATTTACATGTCAATGCATTGTGCTTACAGTATTTTCCTCTAATGTAATTAAGCTCTTGAATTGAAGACCATATAGTTGTACTGAGCTGCAAAGACATCTTTCTAATCTCTGTGATTCCATTTTACACATCTGTTAAGGGAGAATAAAAACTTTTGTCTTTTATGGGTGAAGGTACCATGCAAATGCAAATGATATTATACAAAATGGTAATTGAAATGGTAAAGGAGCAAGGGGTTTTAATAAAATGACAATTCAAGACACATGTAAGTGTCCCTGTGAGAATGTTGATTGAATTGAGGAAAGTTAAGAGTGATTTTTAAGTGCCCATAGAAAAATGCATTGAATGTTAAGAGTAAATTAAGAAGTGCACAGGCCAAGGGACAGAGCTGTCTCAGAAACGGATAAAGAAAGAACTAAAATATTCCTTTGAGGATTTGGGACAAAGGATCACTCAGTCCTTGATAACAGTGCAAAGCAGGTTGGGGAATAGGCTGTGGGGAACACAGGCATAGTGACACTTCAAAAGACAGAGGAACTTGAAAAAGTTGAAAATGCAGTTAGCGACAGATTTGGATCTGAAGAGAGAAAAAAGCAATAGTGAACACAGCTGGATATGATCTTTGATGCTGAATTACACAAGGTTTAAGAAGAATTAGGGCCTTTAGAAGATACTGTCATTGGGAATTCTAAGAGGTAACTCCAGGGCAGAGCAAAGGCCAGGCTCTCCTCTCTGCTCCACGGGCACAGCTGCTGCTGGCAGGCTGCCCTGGCAGAGGCCTGGCCAGGTGAGCCTGGCACACAGCACCGTGCAGATGCTCTCGGCTCCCGGGGCACCAGCTCCCGGGGGGAGAATGAAGGGAACAAAAAAGGTGAGGGAGCCAGCAGCGGCCACTCAGGTACAGAAACCAGCTCAGAGACACTCCTGTGCACAGCCTGGGCCGGGCAGGGCCTTTTGGAGCCAAGGGTAGGGGTGAGTGGGGAGGGAAAGGTGTGCAGGTACTGACTCTCAGAGGAGTAGGGGAGCTGCCTGCCCTCTGCACAGGCTACGGAAACAATCCTCTCCTGTTTGCAGGGCACTAGAGTTGTGGCAGTAGGCATTCAAATGTAACTAAAAAATGCCAAAAAGCATTTTTAGTTACATTTGAATGTGTACTGCATTCAAATAGTTACAACATTGATATGATGTTAGCAGCAGAAGAAGAACTGTGACAAAATGACTGCAGAAAAGAGGGATGTCATCTGGCCCTTCTCATATTAACAGGGCCACCCACACTAGCAGTGTAAGACTTACCAGTGCATAAAAGATACTGCTGAAAATGTTAAATGCGATTTTTACCTTTTAAGAAAATCTATTTATTTTCAAAATGTACATGGGAGCGTGCAGGTGGGCCAATAGAACACAGTGGGGAGAATCCAACTTGCTAATGGACCCTCTTTCAAAAAAGGCAGAAGAGAAATAACTGCAAAATAATTGCAAGCATTATCTAGCTAATGTGAGAGCTGAGCAGGAAGGCAGGACAATATCACCTTCTTCTGGGAGGAGTTCTTAGGGCAAAGCTATTTACTTCTGCAGGGTGTGGAAAACTTGCTAATAGTGAGGAGAATGGTGTTTCTGTGAAATCACAGATCTTTGTAGTAAGCAGAAATTTAATGCCAAGCAGCCATATATTGCTGCTGACATGTAAAAACTCCCAGTTTTTTTGCTCCAGAATTTGCACCCCAAAGCAGAACAACAACCAGGAGAAGAGAAGGGACCATCCCTACAGGTCTCATCCCTCTGGGTCTCTCTTCAAGGACTGCTTCAGACAGTCAAATCAACAATAATGAAGAATTTCATGTCAAAGGACATTTTCTCTGATAGCCCAATCAATCATTTCCTCCTCTCCTCCACGCCTTCCTCTCCCTGCCTTTGAATTTGCACAATCACTACTAATGGAGTCTCACTAATGGTGAGGACAGCAGCTGAGAAAACTGTAGTTTCTACAGTGCCTAGTTTAAAAAAGGTCATCTCCTTTGAATTGAAAAACAACAAATAAATACAAAGCAGACATTTTAATGGATTCCAAATGAGGAAACTATAGGACACTGAGATATACTCTGCCTAAGATAAGGCTGTGTTCTCACTTTTCATCATTTTACTCTCTGCTCAACTAGTTGGCAGTTATGATGCCAACAGTTTAATCCCAATTCCCCAATCAATGTCAACAACTATTTCTTTCTCTGGAAATAATACAGAAAGACCATGAATGACACAGAATGTGATGCCAAACAAGCCCTTTTGGCACACCAGCAGAAGAAAAAAACCAAATGCAAGAAAAGATATCCACAGCCATTCCTTTCTCTTGGATAGAGCAAACCAAACACAATGCAAGAAATATTTTCCCAGCTAGCATGGGCAGTGAAGACATTGAGGAGATGTGACCAAATTATATTTGATTCCTTTGCTTAAATTACAGATACTTCTGCTTCTATAAATTTAAACAGGCAAACTGAAAAAATCCTACTGGATCAATCATTCTGTGCCTTTTCTAAATCAAAAAAAAAGATCACTACAGGACAGACAAGGGGCACTGACTTTAACCTAGGGAACAATGGATGAAATGTCGACTCACTTGCTATATGTCCTTTGGGCATGAGGTTTTGGTTTTGTTGGGCTGTACTGTGACCTTGACAAGAGCCCAAGGGAGTGAACAAGGTGCCTCATTCTATGCTGCTGCTTAGAATGGAGCTTGAGAAGTAAAACTTCACTTTGTCACCAGCCACTTCTTGCAGGCACTGTACTTTGTACCAAGATGCCCCAGTGCATGGATCCCTTTCAGCTTGGTTTGTTTTACCCTATATTGCTGAAAGATAGAGTAGAAAACATTCTTAATTTCAGTATTAGCCCTGGGGAGCTAAAAGTAAATGCTTATCAATGAAGGCTTAATTCAAAATGTTTCTGAAAAGAAATGCTCTCCAGTATTTACCTAGGAAGACTTAACATGAAACCTGGGTGAGCAACCTATTCCCAAGTAGTCTGTGCTACCCTGTCCTGAAGCCTGGTACTGGGAAGTGCTCCATATCCACAGCTCCTGCTGGAGCAGGGCAATCCTGTTGCCTTCAATGCTTGAAAAGTCCTCACCATCTCACAGGATGTGGTCTTCAAGCTCCAGTTCACAAGCACATGTGCTTAACTTAAGCATGTGAGTAGTCCTATTAATGCTGAAGTGCTCAAAGTTAACCATGTATGTAATTGCTTGCAGGGCTGTTTCCTTAATTAGCTACACTCATCCTTTAATCCTCCCTGTCTTTTAACCTCTGCACTGTTACATGACTCAATTTCTTTAATCAGATAATGAACATTAGGGAAGTTGTTATTTACTGCTTCTGCTTGAGGATGTGAACTAAGAAAAAGATGGACCCTTGGATCTTTTGTAGAGACTTATTACTAAACATGGTAAAAATAAAGTATAATGGTATATAAAAGATGTTTGCAATTTAAAAAAAAAAATCTTAATTTTCTTTTTGTTAAGTGTTTTTTTTACACTTCCTGGACTCATGTATTGATTTCTTGATAAGACTTTTCCTAAGTTTAAAAATTGCACATTCAATGTCTGATAAACTTCCAGGTTTAAGTGAAGTTCTATTACGCTTTCAAAGCAGCAAATCAAAACTGAAATGGTTCAGTGCAAAGGTGACAGAATGGCCACATTAAAATAAAACTTGTTGCCAAAAAAACCCCACCAAATCAACCATAACTGCCCTGCCAACAAATAAGTTCTAGAAACACAAAATAGAAAAGAAAAAGAAATCTGACAAAAAAACTTCTGGCAAAAGTAGTTTTGAAGAGAACATGTTCCAATTACTGTTTTTCATTAAAAGTGTCTGCCAGTTGCACTTCAATATGCTGGATTCACTGCCTGCTTTCTGCCAATCTCTCCTTATCAATTTTGAGGATGCCAGGAGGGCAGGAAAGCACATTTGCAGTTGTCAGGTTTCACTGCCTTTTCTACTCCCTTGACCTACTTTTTTTTTTTTTTCACTAATCTTTACATTTTCTCTTTTTCTTAGTTCAGCACATTAGCATTCCTCCAAATTTTTAATTATTCTCCCTGGTAATTCCCTGGAACCCACTGCTTGAACTTTCTCTACTTGCTTTATCTCTAAGTAAAGACCACCTATACTACACTTTCCCAGAGTCTAACCCCCTGTAGTTTCCTTTACTTCATCTGTATGCTGTGAGCTGTCCTCTTTGGAGAGCTGCCTTGGAGTTTGGCAACACTGGGAGTCTATTCTTTCTCAGATGATTTCCCTGTCAGGTTCACTGCTACTGAAAACATACACTTTGAATCCAGCCATGAAAATTGCTTTGTGATAATCTTCACCCAACACTGCATTATATGGTACTACATTTGCTACTGGGCTGGGAATTCTTCTCTGTTTGTAAATCTGCTTTTTGGACCATATTATTTTGAACACTTCATTTCATGCCTAGAACTGAAAAGCAAATAAAGTATCACAGCAAAGCATTAGATGCTTACCTAAAAAGGAGAATGCAAGCCTATCCAATTTTCCTACACTATTGCTCATTTAATATAGCAAATAAGCCTGAGGTCCAATATGATTCCTTCATAATGCACACTGAACTGTATCACTTTCTTCCTCAAGCCAGTTTGCCACTGAGCCAGATGTACTCTACCCATCTTCTCATTACTATGATCAATCTTCTCTCTGCTGATCAGAATTTAATCCCATTAAATCACTAGGCTTGCAGTAAGGGCGTATCGTGCACATGCACGCTTGCCACAGCAGATTACTGTAACTGCCTTTATTTTTGGAACATGCACTCAAGGCTGCCCCGGGCTAATCCGTACAGCAATCCTGCTGCATGGCTGCAGCAAGCTGGGACTGGCACAGCCCTGCCTTGCAGGGATTGCCTGCAGCTCACAGATTCCCCCGGGGTGTGAGCCAGGACAGCCGATTTGGGGTTGGGTGGCTAGGAGCACAGACGTTATGGGCCTGTTTTGCACCTTGTACACCTGCTCATGGCTGGGCTGTGAGAAGTTAACACCTAAGGTCCATGGAGCCTTCTACACCTCCTGGTGCAGTCCAGTTTTCGCTGGTTTATTGAATTTTTTTGATTATTTGCCCTAAACTGGCAATAGATCGATAAAGGTCTTGACTAGGAGAGAAAGGTTCAAAGTAATGTAGTAATTTTACCTGCCAATGTTTCAACAAGTTTGGGTCACTAGAGGGTGCAGATCAGCCTCTTCAGTCCCGGTCTGGACATTTGTGTTGTGACATGTAGACCCAGACAGCCCCCTGATTTACTGTATTTACTGTAAGTGCTTCGGAGAGGAGGTGTGAATTACTCATTTTGGGTCTATTTGCATAATGTCCGGTTTTCCTTTTCCAAGCACACACTACCAGGGTGCTACTTTATGTAGAATGAAGCATTTCATGCCTGCTCCTGCCAGATACTTGTCAATATAAATATTAACCAGAATAGCAACATGAAAGTTTGAGTATGGCTTATTTAGCCTTTTGATAGTCTGAAAGCAGCACACTCAAATTACATCACTTATTAAAAAAAAAAAGAAAAGAACACAGCCCAAGGAGATTTTTTATCCTGTAATTGATCTCTTCTCAGGTAACATGTACAGAGTTACCAAAAGATTGATATTACTTTCTGGGTGAGGCTTGCCAAATGATTGCCCCCATTTTACTTCGTCTAATAACAGAGTTTTGTAATTTAATGGTCTCTAAACTTCTGAGGATTAAAGTGACAAAGAGAAAACAGATTACATTTGAATTAAAGTGTTAGTAGCTTCCACATTTAGGTACATAAATACCCGTGACCTAAAAAGTATTTTCTAAGCTCTAAGTACAAGATCGTTAGTGTTTTTTCAGTTTATCAAAAACATGACCGTTATGTCAGAATCTGAAGTTTGTTTTATAGAGCAATAGTCTTAGATCATATTTTCATCTAGGTATTGTAATGAACAACTTGGATTTACAAATATTCTTGTCAGGGAATTAGTGGTTTGGAAAATAATGAGGATGAGAAAAGCCTTCCTTGTTCTCTGTGCAGGCTAGACTCTTAATGAGAGATAATGGTGATGAACTATAAAGCAGAATGGTCCAGCAATACCTTCCTGAAAGATAATCATCTAATCATCCCAGAAGCTGCACACGCCAGCATCCTGAAACCCTTTGCTGAATAAAAGCATCTGTCCAGAGCTTAATTTGAAAAAAGTTATGCATTTAGGACTACTTAAGAAAGTCAAGATCATTCAATCAAGAGTGTCCCTCTGAGGTCACGTGGTCCTATTGAAGATCTAAGCTATTGCAACAAATAAGCAGAGAGAGCATTTGTAAACTTTGGCAGAAGGAAGTAGATATGATTTTTGTATGTTATATATAGCTGGATCATGTCCTGGATCACAGGCAGATCAAGGATACTAATTAAATGAAAAACTTTGACAGCCCACAGTCATCATTTTGTTATTTTACTTGCTAAAGAGAAATTTCTTTTTATTAAGTAGTCAGGAATTATGGTGTGGATTTAATTATTGACAGTACTTGAATTTACCACGCTTCAGGAGTCAAAATGTCATAAAATGTTGTTAACAACCTGAAAATAATGCCCAGTTCAGGTTATCCAATTTCAAGAAGTACATGTAACAGCATAATTGTGGCAGTGTAGTCAGCATCTGTATGCCAATTTGTCTATTTTTATTTTTATGTCTGCATTGCCACTGTGGAAAACAAGGTCAGTGCCATAGCAGAAGTGGAGGGAGGGGCAACTAAGAATGCTGAAACAGGTCCAACAACCTGTTGGGAAAATGGGCTGCAGCAAAAGAAAGTCACTGACTCTTGGTAACACCCTGCGAGAAACTAAGAGATCTAAGTAGAGAAAGAGGGTACGGTTAAGTTAGAAGCATGAAGACTTAAATATCATCTTTTTCTACTGCAAAAATTAGTATCCTTACTCTCACAGGAAAGGGGTAGTGCAAAAGAGGAAAGTAGGAACAGCAGTATTTTCAACTTATTTGAAAAACACCCAAAAAAGGTGATGTCTTCGACATCAGGATGTCCTGAATTATTTTCAGGATCTAAATTAATAGACTACATTAATTACAAAAATTTCACCTCTTAGCAGACTGCATGTTTAAGAAATTCCAGTTCCAAGTTTGCTCTTTACCTGACCTGTTAGATGACCTCAAAAAATGTCACCATAAAAAATGAGTCCAGCTCAGGAGAAAGGACCTTTCAGGAGTGAGTGGCACAAAGAGGAGACTGAAGAGAAGACCCAGGTGCTCAGCAGGTGGGAGATGTCCCAGGTCCCAGGCAGGGCTGGCACATGGGTGGGTGTGTGCTTGGCAGAGCCAGGACCCACATGGCAGCTCAGCCTTTGCCCCACTCAGGGCAGTGGAAAGGGAATTATCTCTGAGGAATCAGAGCTTGGCTCTGCATGACCATGGGAGGTGTTCCTGCAAATGTGACTGGAATAAAGGCTCAGTGAGGTGACTCTGAAAGGAGCCTGATGAATACCAAAGGGCCTTGCAAGTACAACAAGTGCTAGTTAGAGGCTTAATAAATTAACAAGCAAAACATTATTAATTTTCTCAGACAATTCTAATCTCAAAAAAATGAGGAGGCCACAATACTCTAGAGTTTCAGACCAAGTTGTGCCTGGCATAATTTCTCTGCTGAGAGTTGGAAGAATGTAAAACCCACTGACAGCAAAAGAGTGACTGTCCAAAAGGGAGATGGCACAGGAAAAGCAAGAGTAGCAGGAATGGAGATACCATCAAAGGAATTGCAATTAGAGGAGAAAAAATGAAAATTTGGGAAATTTAGTGACTATAAGAAAAATAGGCCTGTGATTATATCACGTGCAGTGCAAAGGACCAAAACATGCCAAAACTAAGCTCACAGATGTTGCAAAAGCAGGGGAAAAAGTCAAGGAGGAAGACACAACTTGGAGGGGAAGATATCAGGGTCATGGCATGGATACATTAAAAAAAAAAAAAAAACAAAAAAAGAAAAGAATCTTTCCCAAAGTCAAAGCCATCAAAAGGCATGGCATGCCATCAAAGGCAGGGACATGCACCAAAGATTCCTCTATTGGTCCCCATTGAAATAGCAAGATTCCCTTTCCCTTCCCAAAAGGAAATGAAATTTCCTTTCAGGAAAGGAAAGGGAATCTTGTGAGCCCGAAAAGAAAGGCTTACAAACACTCTGGAAAGGAAATAGGATCAAACGAAATGCAATTGAAAAAAACCAGAAAATCAGGAGTTTTAGTGTCTTCAAAAAATAGGCTGTGAGGAAATGAGCTGCATTGCAAGAAACCAAAACATGCCAAAACTAAGCTCACAGATGTTGCAAAAGCAGGGGGAAAAGTCAGGGAGGAATACACATCTTAGGGGGGAAGATATCAGGGACATAGCACTGATACTTAAAAAAAAAACAAAAACAAAAACAAATTTCCCAAAGTCAAAGCCATCAAAATGCAGGCAGGCCAAATGCCATCAAGTGCAGGCACACGCAGCAAAGCTTGCCAAAATTGATCCCCACTGAAGGCCAAAACAGAAAAGAAGGACTTACAATCACGCTGGAATGGAGATACCATCAAAGGAATTGCAATTGCAATTGCAGGAGAAAAAAAGAAAATTTGGGAAATTCCGTGATTACAAGAATATGGACCGAGGTGCAGTGCAAACACAAAAACATGCCAAGTAATTGTAATGGGAAGATAAAAAAAATTTGGGAAATATGGAAATTTAGTGAGTATAGGCAACTGGCTGGGATTATATCTGTTGCAGTGTAAAACACAAAAACATGCCAAAACTAAGCTTACAGATGTTTCAAATGCAAGGGAAAAAGTCAAGGAGGAAGACACAACTTGGACGGGAAGATATCAGGGACATGGTATGAATCCATAAAAAAAAAAAAATCTTTCCCAAAGTCAAAGCCATCAAAAGGCATGGCATGCCATCATGATGTAGTATCAAACTGCCATGTGGCTTTACTGGCCTTCTGTGTCAGGCAAAACATTGGATATCAATTGGATATCACACAATGAATTAAATCTCAGTGAAAAAAGTCCTTGGTGTATTTATAGAGGAGAATCATTTTACTCCTGCTGGAGAAGGAGACTTAAAAAAAAAAAAAGGAAAAGGAAAAAAAAGGCAAAAAAAGAGATTGATTGCTCAACTATGCACATATAATAAAGCTATCATTTACAGCAATGAAGGAAAAAGAGACTCACTTGCTGCTACTGCCATAGTCTAATATCCTGCATCGCTTCATGTTGGACCTGCCCAGGTCTTGCTGACTCTGTATGGCTCCGTTCCCAGTGTCCTACTGAGCATATGAGGAAAATAGCCAGATTTTGTACTAACACAAATGTTTGCTTGTGTTGAGCCCAGGAACAATACAGTCTAACCATCATCTTGGGAAAGGAAGTTTTGTTGCCAAGTAAAAATTTAATCTGGAAGCTGAGGGTCAGTAAGAAATAGAGTTGTTTCCTCAGACAACCCTTCTCTGCTATGAAAATCAAATTCATAGTAAGAGAAGCAGATTGAATAAAATTGTTCTATGATGATATCTAAATACCTCCTACAAAATGATTTATGATTTTAGTCTAGTCCTGAAGGGAATTTGCAGAATTGCGGCGCTGATATGGGGATTGCAGACAACACAAATTAGGCTCTAAATAATGGATCAAAAAGAGGAGCCTCAAAAGCTATTTTTTATTGCTCTTTGGGGAATAGCACAGACTATTATAAAGTACTCCAGGTTGCAGAACTCCAATAGAATTGTGTCATTTAAAGGAAAGAAGCCTCAAGGAAGGTGGGGAAAGCTCAGTGGCAGTGAGCTGGTTGAGCAAAACCTCTGCTCAGCAGAAGACACAGAGCAGGGATGTTGGGGGGCTCTGCAAACAGCCACATCCCAGCCCCACACAGTACTCAGCCCCTTGTCCCTTAACTGTGTATGGCCCAATGTAAACTGGCGTTACTGGGGATTCAGCTGCTTCCTGGTAATCCTACATTCCTAAAATAAAGCACAGGTGTCTATACAGCCTGGTGAAGAACAGGAATCATAGGATGATGATATTCAGGTATGTCCAGCAGGCTGCTGGTACCTTGTTTTATCTGAGCATGTTCATACCAAGAACCACTTCTGCTCCTTGTGTCAAAAGGGGGAGGTGCCACCAGCATAAAACAACCTTTGTTAATCCAGATCTTATAAAATGCAAGACAGACCTCTCCTCAATTAAAGTTCTATAGCATGGTTATTTATGGCTCCTTGGGGTTTTTTCCAAGTGATTTTTTGTTGGGAAAAAAGCCCAAGAAAAAATAAAAAAATCAATTATGATCAGATAAATATTAAATAAAAGTCATACATAAATAAATACCAGATAAAATAAAAATTGAAATACAGCAGAGAACAGTAATGTATTTCATCTGAAACTTAAAGAGGCCAATAGCAGTGAATGCTTAGCTATTCCCATGCAAACCAAGAGCTTGCTTGCCAGACTTAATCTCTGGTGACCAGCTCTTTGCAGCTACATGCAAGATTCAGTAAGAAAACAGATGGTACACCGGAGCTTTGCTTCGTGAAGAATAATAGATGAGTAGATAGAGCCTCTCAATCTCAGAGTGGCACATGGTGATCAGAATCCTAATCACAACCATGCTGTGATAAAAGGCTCTGGATGAAGAATGAATTAAGGTGGTTTGTCTGTTTTATCAATAAAAGTAATAGGGAGATATATTTCTTACAATTCTTTAAGCAGAAGACGACTTACAGGAGTGATACATAATGCTTATAAAGCAGTGTGAAGTGGGATAAATCACCCTGTCCATTTACTGCTTGTGCATTTGTTGCCTCTGTATTATCAGAAAGATTATTCTCTGCCTTCTGTAAAAATGGATAAGAATGTATAAAAATATGCAGACCAAAATTCTCCTCCTGGCATCTCTTGTCCCTTTACTGTGAAGGCTGGCACAGGTTAGAAAACAAATCAAGTGCTTTATGTTGTACTCTTTTGTTATTATGATACATTATAGACTAATACAGGATTCTGTCAAGTAGAAGTATTTGAGCAAGATTTCCATATTTGAAAAACAATTTCATGTCAAGAAGGTAATAACAAGTGAAATAACATCAATAGAACTTGAATATTAGGACAGCCAAAAAGTAATGATATTGCAGCCTAAGGCATTAGAAGGAAACAGCTTAAATTATTCAGCAAGTAAACTGATGTCATGTGGTCAATGCACTGCATATTTCACATATCTCAATTAGAATTAATGTAATAATAAAGATTGATTATTAAGTAATAAACAGTGGCCAAACAAATTACTGTAAACATAAGTCAAAGCTGCTAGGGCAGCATATCTTTCTCTCCTTCCAGTTTGCAGAACAGCCCTTGACACAAACCAGAACTGAGCAAGCAATTTTTCATAAGTGTTTTCCGATTCCTTTGTCCATCTTGGTGACTTCTTCTGAAGAAGTCACAGAAAAATTTGTGAGCATTGTTTTCTCAGCATACTTTACTGTCCAAGATGCAATAATAACAGAAAAAAATATTTCTTTGGGTTTAGGTATATGAGGCTGAACCACAGTTGCCTATGCTGGTTATAATGAAATGTGATAAACTTGGGAGGTCACACGTTTTTGTTTGTTTTGCAGCACCAAATTCATGGGTAAAACCAAACTTGTTTATGAACTTTTAGTTTTTTTCTACTGAAAGTAAATAATGATTTATGCTGCAGAGATTTTAATACTGAATTGAGGCCCCTCACAAATTCAACCAGATTTAAACATGATTTAACCAGACAAACTGCAAGGCCTCACAGCTTTCATGCCATGCCCTTCCTGCCTTGTCTTTTGGATGATGTCAATTCGTACAAAGCTGAGCTCCAACACAGGCAGTGGCAGAGAATCTGCCCTAACATGTTCCTTTGAAGTCATTGTACATAGAGCCTTTTCCTCCTCAGCACAAATTTGTCTTTCCCACAGACACAAAACTGAAGCTGAATATTGGATGCCACAGGTAACCACTGAAAGGATTTATTAACTAAATCAAAACCCTTCATCCCACAGCTTTCAGTCTATGGGATGGGATTCAGTCTGGTTTTAAATGCAAACACTGACAGAAAACCTACAAACCATCTGTGTAAGCCCATTCAAGACCTTCATATTTGTTTCGATCCCTTCTGAGCGTGTAATTCCCATTAAACAGAACTTCTGGCATAGTGCTGTTGTTGATCTGTCCTCACATGTTGTTCTTTCATTGCTTCATTTGGTGCAAACGTTCAGAATGCAAGAAGTTAGAAGCCCATTGTTTTGGAGGTTTACCACTAAGAAACAGCCAAGGAAATGGAAATGTGAGAATTTCCACCTTATGGTGGACAGCACTGCTGTCATGAGGCAGGTCCATCTTGCTTTGTGTGGATCAAAAGACACTGAAATACAGCTTATCTGGGAAAAAAAAAGTCTTTTCTTCTTCTTTAATCTTTGGTATTGGATCACACAAATAATTTAAAGTATTCAAGACCTGTTGCAAAATTAATGATGGAATACATAATTGACTACAGAGTAAATAGACTTGTTCAGGACTTAAAGTAGCATAAAGACTTCATTCCGGATTTCGGGATGTTAAAGGGGAGAAGCCAGAGGTCTTTTTTACATATTTATCTTACTAAAGGTGTCTGTCCACATTGTAAGTTGCTTTTAAGAAACACTTAATGAGATGGGAATCCCTTTAGCCTTTTCAAAAAAAGCTTTCCTGTGAGTTTACAGCCAACCAGTCCTCTCAGAAGTCACGGGTAAGGATGGTGAGCTTGAAAGGCACTACCAGACGTTGCTAAATGCACAAACAGGAAATATGAGAGCCCTGCCTGATTCCCTGCATACTTTACATTTCCTGACTGCTTTGTAGAGACTTAACTGCGATACTGTGCTTTGGAGACACTTGTTCAAACACACGCTGCTCTCACCAAACCTCTCCTGCCTGTCTCTTGGCATACTGTGCAGCTCTACTCTCTATCAGATTTATATGCAATATACTCCTAGATCTTGAGATAAACTAACAGGCATCTGATAGAGACCCCAAATGAAATATTCATGAACTGTCATAACATTCATTACCATTTTATGATTCTCTTTACTTGGTTGAACAACAACGCTTTCTAGCACCCTATTAAATCAGCTAGCAAACTTTATAAATCACCAGCTAAACTACATGAATCTGTCACTTCTTAATGTACTGTCTGGGCTTCAAAAATACTTGAGTACATGGCAAAGTCATACTACTTATAGGACTCTCTTTGCTGTCATTCTTCAGTATTGATTTTTCTGGGCAAACTCTTACTGAGTTAAGAATTCACCATCTTTTTATGATTGAGTTCGAGTCTACAAGAGAGATATGCCAAACAGCTAAAATCTAAGAGATATTTAATTTTGAAATTATGAAAAAAAATTTAGCTTATTTAGGGAAAAAACCCAAACAAATTTGTATGAACTCACCAATTACAATGAAAACTTTTTGCTGAGTTACAGTGAAGAGAATGGAGTTGTGCAGATCCAGCTAAAGCTCTGCAAGGCTCCTAACGCTGGACTGAAAGCTAACTCAGGCTGCTGGAAAATGATGCTAAATCCTAGTGAAGGAAAGTGGAAGTGACTGGAATTGCTGAGGACACAGATGACCTAAAGAAGAATCAGATCTGTCCATTTCTATTAACATTATCACCTCTCATTTGAGGGCTTCTGGGCAGAGATCTGCTTGGCTGCCTGTACTGCATTTTTCCCACCTATCCCTACTGGATTACAAGAGCTCTCAAACCAACTTTTATCAATGACTTGCTGCCCAGCATTGACACAGTCCTTTCAGTTGTTGGATTTACTGGACTCCACACCTCACCCCACTTCATCTGCCTGGTTTCTTCCTGGTTATGTTGGCTTTGCTAAGCCCGTTTCTCTCTGTGCTGCTTGCTAAAATCCAGAATCTATACAATACTTTGTCATGACAAATTTTAAACAGTTCTCTGATAGCTGAGTTTGGTCACATCAGCCTAGTCAATAATGTAGCTAAGAAAAAACACTGCAAGTTATTGAATTAAAAACCCCCCCTCCCCCGCATCAAAACCAAAATAAAGCCATCAACTATTTCCTGAATTTATTGCCTATGATGACACCTGACACCTGCAATATTTCCAGCAGTATCTGTTCTGTTGGTAGCATTTTCCAAGGTTAAAGTTGCAATAAGTTTTGTGATCTGAAACTGAAATTTTCTTTATCTGAGCATTTGACCCTTTTCTGCTATGCACTGGGTCTTATTGATTCACGTGACTTTTGCCCCTGAAGCTATGGAAGCCTAAGCACAATTTGAAGCTCATTCTTTTCCTGTAAAGAGCTGATAGATAGCCTAGATGTTATTTACACACAAGGTTAGCCCTCTGATGCCAGTCATCATTTCTGTGCTTGAAGTGAAGCACTGGTGTAAGTGCTTTGTCAGGTTAGAGGAACAGAGCAGGTCCAGGGCCCCTGACAGCAGCAGGAGCCACTTATAGACACAAAATAACCCTTGGACTAGGCCAAGGGTATTTGTAACCATTACAAGAACATTTGACATGTCTATATATGTATCCTTTAAAAAAAACCCACAAACTATGGAAAAGACTGAAAATTTCAGAGCAGACTCTAAAATTTTGGTAGATTTATTTTACTTTATAGGAGCTGTTAATTGTTAGTGGAGAAACACTGTGGTAAGTGATATGAAGTGGGTTTTGAATTTCAATGTCACAGCAGAAAAAGCACCACAAAGAAAATTATTATTTTGTATATGTTGACAGGCTAACTTTAATGAAATTAAATATTTTGGTTTTTTTTTTTAAATTTTTTTTTTTTTTTTTACATCATTCTTGCCAGTAATGTGTAGCAGATCAGAGATTTGGTTAGGGTTGGTTCTAAACAATGCGAAAGATACTCCAGACTTCATTTAATAAAAAAAGCCAGTCTGGCACCCTAGTTTTGGCTTCATGGAGTCAAATGGCAACATTCTCCTTATCTTAAATAGGGGCATATTCTATTTTTGGTGATCATGCGCTACCACATAGAATTCTAATATAATTCTTAATTTTTATAAATACTACTCTGTAGAGCACATTTCCAAAAGATGAGTGTGCAGGGGTGAAAGAGCTTCCCCTGCCTTCTTTTGAAGAAGCCTGTAGTTTATATTGGAGGTGCAGTAAGAAACAAGAAACCTCAATCTACTGCAGCTGCAGTGTAGATGTTTGACTCTTTAACTTGGAGGAACGTTTGCTTTGCAGATACCTTTCTGACTGTGATTTATTGCACCTTATTGCAACAGAATTTGGTGTGGAAGATAGCAGAGCAATATGGCAAAGAAAATATACTAAAAAAGCATCCCATAATGGAAGTAATTGCAAATTTTTCTGGAATGCTTTTCCAAAGGAGAACTGCTTTTGATTAATCAAGTCTACAGAGGATAAGCTGTTTCCTCAAAAGATTTCAGATTATGGACTCATTATTTTTAAGAAGCTTATCTAATAAAGCAAACAAACAATTCCCCTTCCCCTTTTCTTTTATGAAAACTCACTTTTCTGCCTTACATCTATTGATCTATTGTATTGCACTGACTTAAAGCTTTGTAGTGCATTACACAAGTGGTATCTTCTGAGATGTTTGACAGAAGACAGTAATTTTGTTGCCCTTTCTGTGTAAGGAACATAAAACACAACAGGAAAATCAGTAACTGAAGTTGATTGATTTAACTAAACTTGAAGAGCATGGCTTTTCAATTGAAGATATTTTGTGTGACTTATTATTGAAGTTCTGGATATGTCAGCTTTTTTGACTGTCAGACCTTTAAACTGAGATATTTCCATTACAGGTCAAAAGTGGGTTTGGTGTTAATTGCCACATCCCACAAGCTCCAGTTGAAATTCAGTGCAATGACATCAAAATTCTGTGGTGCACAATACAATACCTCATTAATAGTACCAAAATTAATCTGGTTTCCAAATAACTGCCATTTTGCTTTAGGCATTTAATTGCTTCACTACAATTTAATTTTGCTTCCTGAAGCAATGGCCACATTTGCTAAGGGATTGCCTTTTCAGTTCTGGGTTGCAAAAAAAAAAAAAAACCAAACGCAAAGAACAGCAACTTAAAAGATTGGCTTAGAGGTTTCCATCAGACATGCCAACAGCTTGTAAACTACTTTTGTTAAAGATGGAACATCTTAATGACAATATCACACCAATTTGTTTTGTTAAAATGAAATATTTATTATCTAGATAGAGAAGGTGAGCTTCAGCTGCTCAGCTGTGTTTGTCTAATGACATTTGAGATATCCTAGGGTGGCAGTGACCTCTCTGCAGGGTTGGCAATGGGATACAGTACATTGAAGACATCCACAGTGCTCTGAGGCAGCAGGCAAAGTCTGGACAGGACATCCCACCCATATGAAATAGCATTTGATGTCTTTCTTTTGGGTCTCTGAATTGTTTCTATAAAATATGTAACATTATATCCTTAATCCCACCAGACGCTGTGTAGCTGGATGTACATTTTCCACTTTAGAAAGTGGAATTAAAAGAAAATTAGAAGAATTAGAAGAAAAGGAGCTATGAAATCCACGTTTTGATTCTCATAGACATATCTGGACAGAGACTGGTTACTTATGGACCTTGACCAGATACCTCATAAGATAATGTCATGCTTGCAAACTAGTGAACAAAACCAGAGTGCCTTGCTTGGGGAAAATCACTGGGGAAAACGCACATGAAAGCCATAGGATTGCATGCCATGTCTGAAGTAACTATATTCCTTAATCCTGCAAAGTCCTGATGAAAAGAATAGGCTTAAGTCTTACCCCTCATCACAGGAGCCAGAGGACACAGGATTTATTAGCCTAGGAACAGCAACATTGTAATGCCATTATCTGAACTGAAGCAGGTTTTTAACTCTAATGTCTGAGATTAAACTGATGTGTCACCACCTGTACCATTCTCGAGCACGATTTTGCTAGTAAATTTGAAAGAGATGGCTCAGATAATTTTACTGTTGAGTTTTTAGATTAATAAGATAATTCCTATTTTGCATACTCTTAGTGTCCCTCCTGTTGTTGTTTGCAAAAATTTTTAATGAGCAATTAAAAAGAATAAAAAGGAGAGAAAAAAACTCCACACCACACTAAAATATTGGCTTGTCAAGCACAAGAATATCTGGCACCTGACTGATACACTAGAATTTGTAAAGCTTCGGTTCCCTGTAAATATAATGTCTATTTGATATCCAGAGGAGGAAGGAAGGGTACAACATTCATAGACATCCTTAGTTATTCATAAACTAGTGAATGAACACGAGCCCACTAAAGAGGTGAGATCTTTTGGTTTGTGTTTTGGGGTTTTTTCCCTCCATAAAATGCATTCCAGAATACATGTTGTGTTTTATGCTTTTGCCTCTCAGTTTTTGAATGCTGTTCCATGATTTTGATTAAAAAAATAAGAGAGAGTCCAACAATCTGTATTTAAAGAGTGGAATTAGATATGTTCTCAAAATGACACATTCACTGCTTTCAGCCTGTACAAGCAAAAGTTTGTTCAGTCAGCTGCTGGCTATGATCCAGTCAAATAGTTAGATGTTTGAATGAACTCAGAGAAATATTTTTACAGTATGAAGAATTTTGATTCTTGGCTACAACACTTACCTTAAATTGCTTAGTCATGTAAGAGTACAATTTCACTAGCTAGCAGATATCCCATTGAAATTTCACTTGCAACATGCTTTAGCTCACTGGCTGTGACCCTAGGTAGGGTCACATACACAGCTATTTAAATAAAAATATATACCATGATAACTCACAGTGTGCTCCAGTCATCCAGAAATGTGAGTGAACAGCTTATTGATTTTAGTGTCTGACATGACCTGTTCATAATTAGGAAATCAATAACCTGGATTCTTCCTCTCTTCTCCAACACCCACCTTTTCCCCAAATTCACAAAATATCTCCACATTCAAATAGTGCTGATGTTGGATTCCCATCCCAATTCCTCAAGCACTTTTATAAAAGTTAAATGATTCCCCACATTTTTCTTTGGTCCAAAGGTCTGGATGGTGGCTGAGGAAGAACTTTAATTAATAGTACAAAATAATGTCCAAAAGAGATCTTAAAACATGGCAAGGACATAGCAGATTTTGGCTGTTAATAAGAGCATAACTACATTAGAAGAAAAAACTCAGCTGACAACACTGGCCAAAACATTGGTGCTTCATCAATTTTCCCAGTTGACAAAATAGCTGCAGAGTGTGATCTTCTCCCATAATTACCCTGTGGCAGGGAGGCCTTAGCCCTTTGCAAGATGCTTTTGACTTTAGCACTGCTGTGCCCAGGTGACATTTCCCAGTTAGCTCCCCACTAGGTACTACTGGTCTTTCAGCAGATTTACAGAATGCTACAGGGCTTGAAAACATTTGATGTTATTGCTCTAGAGCAGAACAGGGCATGCAGACAAACTAATGGAAGAGATCAAATATTGAAATAACGCATATAAAAGACCTCAGGCATCTTACATGGCATCCCAGAAAAGAGTCAATTACGGGGAACAGGAAGAATCTAATAATAACCAAAGTAGACCATATGCAAACACTGTCATCCTGGCAAAAATTTGAAAGAAGCTATACAAATAGCAGTGAGGGAAGACAAATATGCACACTCAGAGCATGCATACCCCAGAGTACCCTTTCTGAATCACCTTATGAGAATATGATCTACCAAGCTGGGGGAATCCAAATTCAGGTGAAGCTACATTTCACCTGAAAAGCCTGCCAAAGCCAAGCTTTCTTGCACTCCCAATCTACCAGAAATACACTCAGGAAAAAAACCCAAAACAAAACCACATCAAAGATTTTTGTACTTGCCCAGTTCTTTATACTGGCTAAGAAAGGAGCAATGCACAATGTTACATCCTTTTCACTAGGCTTGAAATGCAGAGGCAGCATGTAAAACCAGCAGGAATTACAATCAGAAGAGAATAATGCCACAGGAAGCCCAAAGCAAGGACCTAAGTTTCAGCAAGTCTTTGAAAACACACAATTTGCACTCTTGCAGCTTCACATACTGAGGGTTTTGCATGGATATTAGGGTGCTGACAAAACAGCAATGTATTCCAAGACAAAGCACAAGCATAAAACCCTCAGAGAGACATATTAGGAGTTATTCAGTGAATATTGAACAATAGGGTTGTCAAAAGGATTATTTTTCAGTGTAAGCTTTTAAAAAATAAACATACATTTTAAAAACCAGCATTCTCAGAAAGAATTCAGAATGTAATTGAGAAAGAATTAAGTTCTAGCACAACAGGTGTAAAGCTTCCTCCTTAATTTAAAGTACTATTACCTAGCCTACAGTCTTTTAAGCACTGTATAAATGACCACATGGTGTAAGAGGATATACATTTGCTTTCACATCAAATGTCAACATATTAAACTTCAGCAATGCACTGGTACCATTTGAGGCCTTTGTGATGAAAAAACAGCAACTCCAGCAATTTTTTTTCCACAGACTCAGTTGTATTCAGTGTAAGGCTTCCCCTAACTCTAGCTTTTGGAATGGGTGTGGGTACATCTTAACTAGCTGCCACTAGCATGCTCTTGCTTTCAGCCTGCAGGGCCTGGGCTGGATTTTGGAGGGCTCTGGCACCTGCCCAGGCAGTGATGCTCTCTCTGCCTCTCCAGGGGACATTCCAGGACTTAAACACACCATTTCCCAGAACTCTAAGGTTTATGTGCTGAGGGTTTGTAATTTAGCACATAACATACACACATTGCCCTTCACAAAGGTTTCTATGATTTTTCTCAGAAACTTAAATATTCTTGTGGAATCAGTGTAGTAAATTTGATCAATTCAGTGATAAAATTTATGTTATGAGGCTACTCACAGCATTTTTGAAGCATTGCTAAGGAGGAAACAAACAAGTGGAAATGATATGACATTTTGGGGGAAGGAAAGGAATGTGAGAATTTAAAGTGGGGAAAAAAGTATTCAGATTTGTATCTGCTCTCCTCTCAACTCAGACAAAACCCCAGAAAATATTCCCCCGTCTTTTCCTTTGTACTTATCTTTAGAGCCCACAGAGCAATCTGGATTGTTTCTCTTTCTTATCAAGGAGTCTGTTTACCTGCCCCAGAATTATTTCCTCTGATCTTCACATCAGCAATACTGTGGCTGAACTTGATAGTCCTGCTGCATAGAACCTCTTCCCTTCTCCTCCCCACATTTTCATCTAGTTAAGAGAATCAACTTGATCTATCAGAAATCATTAAATTTGAAAATAAAAATAAATCTCTTCACTTACGAGTTTAATAGCCGTGCTCACCTGCAAAACAGCAGAAACATCTAGCTCCCTTTGTTTCTGCCCCTCAGTGCTATTCTACAACAACTAAAACTACAACATTTCTAGATTGGAAAACAGCTCTTCATTACAGCCTTACTATGAACTGAGGTATTAAATGCTACAGCAATCTGATTCAATTGTATTGTAAAAACGTCAAACCACATTCTATTCTAATAGCGGAACTAGGTTTGGTTTTTTTTTTCCTTTTTAAAAATGAACCCTGAAAATACTAAATTTCTTACTTCTGTACAGCAAAATACCACTGTCATAGTCCAAATAAGTCCCAACCTGATTACAGAAAACACTTCAAAGTACAGCACACCACAGATCCTCTCTCCTGTCCCACCATCTCCTCACACTGACATTTGACTGAGGCTTTCCAGCATGTGCAAACATTCTGTTTCAAATGTGCTTCTCATCTTTCAGTGAACACCATGCCTAGGCCAGATGCTTTGGTTGTCTTTTACATTTGTTTAATTGGTTGTCAATTAACATGAAACTGAAAAAAGCAAATCTGCCCCCTTTGCAATAATTTCTTTTGAGACATAAATGCCTGTGGCTCATCCTGGCTGGTTCTAGAACTAGTAGAGACTAGAAAGAACTGTTTGTTTCCTAGAATAAATATTTTGGGAGAGTGCAAATTTGTATTCACTGCCATTAATTAGGTCTAGATAATTAGCAATTAACTCCATTTAAAAAGGAAATAAATGTTTAGTCCAAATAAATCCTGGTCTGCGTATGTGCGTCCTTAAGAAACTGGAGTTAACTTCTATGGGTGCATTTCATCAGGTAGAAGCAAAGTGAGGACTGATCACTGAGAGAATTAAAGAGAATCAAACAGAACAAAAGAGCATAGCAGAAGCGCCAGGTGCTGTATTTCTCTTTTTGACGGTGTCTGTGGCTGCCTTTGCACTTTGTAATGAAGGACCACTGGCACCCAAGGTCCTACCGAAGCAGGAGCAAAGTTTATCAAAGCTGGGACAAATGAGTATTTCTGTCAGCAGTAATGCCAACTTATGCATCCCCCGTGCCCTTCTTAACTCCATGCTCTTCTCTCTGGTGTGCCTGCATGGTAAGTGATTTCAGGGCAGTGATCCCATTCAGGAAAACTCCTTATAGGCAATAACTGCTATAGGCACCATTGCAAAGGAAGGACTTAGGTAGAGAGAATAGAATACAATATAAATGGGGTTTTTTTTCCCTAGAGGTAGTTCTGGAAAGCCTTACCGTGAGGGAGGCTTCATTCTGGGCCATGGCTGTGCAGCCCCACAGGCAGGAGCAGGGCTGGGGTCGGGGCTGTGCTGGCAGCAGCAGGGTCAGGGGTGACAAGGACAGAGCTGTGCTCCTGGATCCCCTCTGCTGCCTTTCCCAGCTGAGCTGCAGCCACAGAGCACCGAGCTGCCTGCCAAGAGAAAGAGGGTTTTTTTCATTCTAGTTGCATAAGGAAGCAGTCAGACCTTGCAGTTCTTATGATTTGTCTCCAGCTCAACTGACTAAGATGTACAAGTCAGGAAACTAACATCTTTTGTATCAATTTTCCAGTCACTTTTTATGGGTGCTGTAAACTACACTGAAGCTATCCCTTCTCAGTTCACGCTGGTGAGCTGTGAGCCTGTAACAGAGCTCAGTCTGTTTTATGTAGCCAATTTCAAATATTTGCTACAGAAGACCCTTACCTCATAATATTTATTTAACACCTTGATGAAGCAGCAGTAGGCTATACCATCCTACTACAGAATTATTAACAGTCTGGAGGATCCTTTAATTGTTATTTACAGAGAACAGCTGAATACCGCATCAATGTTACTTGAATGACTCTTTCTTTAAAAGCTGTATTGTACCAGACTTGTTTCAATTTACATTACCACTGATGGTCTCTCTTCAGTCTTTACACAGAATTCCAATTAACGTCAAAGAGGAGTAATCACACATGAAATGAATGGAGAATATATCCCTTAAAATTTAATGTGTACACGATATATTAACTGTCATTTTACTTTTATACTAGAATATTAACTATAATTTGCAGAATAAGGATTTTCTGAGTTTCCTCCCACCAGAGAAAATTAGGAACTTAATGTGCAGTGTACTCTTGCTGAGCTCCGAGATGGCACTGGAGCCTGTTGAGAAAATGATGCTGTGAATTCCCCAAACAACTTTAAAACAACTCTCAAAGCATCTCACACTAAACCCACACATGGGATTGAACCTCCAAACTGAGATTAGCTGCCATGAAAGGTGACATGATATAGGCTAAAAGAACAAAATACTGCACCAAATTAATGAACCAGTTTATTGGGAATTGAGGTAGGGAGTTTGCTGTCTGTAAAGGAAAAAGGCCAAGCCGAATAGAAGCAGAACATTCTACTAATAGAATATTAATAGGTCAGTAAAAAGCTTCATAAAAGGTACATTTTTTTACTTTAATGGGATAAGCAGGCAAAACCAGACAACACCATAATTTATATATAAAAGAATAATGGCAATACAGCTGTAAAAAGTGTGTAATTTTACTGAGACAGCTTATGCGACATCTTTTCACTTGATGACAAAAAATGTCAAAACAACCCTAAAAGCACTGCTTCCCTGGAACATACTGAACTAAGGCCAAGTTTAAGGTGAAAGTCCTTCAATGTTTCACCTTCATAGAACTACTTGTTGCATCTTAGCCGCTTTGCTTTCTTTCCATTGAAGGCTTTGGCACTTCTTACAGACATTCGCAGTGAATGATTGTTCAAAAATCTCAGCACTAAAAAGGCAGCACCCAAGGCCATGCTCTCAACATCTACTCTCAGCAGTGTGAGCTGAATCAAAACCTCAATAAGATGGCACAGGTACAGAAGTGGCTGGGGATGAGATGAGGAAAAAAGCAGCATTGAAAGGCAAATATCTGTTAAAGAAATATTGATTTCTACCAGGGAGAAACCAAACCAAACAAGAACACCTGCTGCAGCCCTTATCTGGCTTGTTCTCTTATCTGCATTTGGTCTTTAAACAAAATTTGTGCCCTCCGCAAGAGAACTTCTAATACAAAATCAGTGATAGTGGGATGCAGCACAGCATCCAAGAATTATTTTTAAGTGCTTACTTAAACTCATCTAAATCTAGAATGCCTTGAGCATTTCTTTTTTTTTTTTCCTGTGGTTTCCAAGCTAAAATGTAAAAGCACAGGCAGTAGCCTTCAAAGCCTGCATAAATAGGGAGAAAATACATTTTAGAGAAGAGTGTGCTGGTTTCTAGAGTGCTTTAAAAAAAGATAAAAAGCCCTTACCAATATTGCTTTTGGTAAGCAATTTTTTTTCAGCCAGACTGGAGTGGTTAAAGAAATTCTGTCCTTCTAGGGAGGACTACTGGCCACTTCAGTTTTCTTAGATTCAGCACTAGGACAGTGACTCAGTGAAGGAGTATTGCAGCTAGGGGAAGAAAGAGAGAGAAGGCAGGAAGGAAGGATGTCTGCTGAAGTTGAAAGGGTATATTAGGCTTGGTACATGAACAGTCAGTATGCCATGATTGTGGGTCTAACTTAAAAGCAAAAAAACCCCACAAAAAATACTTGGAAAATAAAATGGGAAAAGAAGCATCAGGGAAACAATGGAGAAACAAGAAGCAATTCCTGTGTGGCAGACCTGACTCAAAGGCCACCAGTAAGGTGCCCTTTCCAGAGCACGTATTCCACCTCCATCCCATGGTCAGGCTGATATGAACAGCCAGTGGAGCTGGGTGTATCATAGAGAGGGCTTCATTATCTACACCCATGGGAAACATCTGAAGATGGAGAGGCAAAGAAGGAGATTAGCATCTACAGCAACACCAAGCACAGCAAAAGGAAAAAAGAAAGTGTGAACATATCCCTGTCCATAAATTCCAGCTGTATAAGGGAGCTTTCAGGAATGTCAGGAATACTCTTGAAGTTTACATAAATCACACTTCTCAAAATGAAGTGAAAGTTCTGTCATGGATTCCCAAATGCTTTGTAGGCTAATCACATGAAATAGAAGAACACCGTGATTAATGACAGAGGAGAAATGGATAATAATATGGGGAACATTTCTGAAATATAAGGTTTGCCAGAGAAAAAGTGCCAATCCTACCATCTCAACTAGTCACAAGTGGCATTAGCCAAAGTGAGAATGGATGTCTTTTAGTTGAGGTACTTGTGAGCATATGACCACTGACTGAATTGAAACAACTGAGCTGAAAGAATTTATGTGAAAATGGAAGGATGCAAACCAAGTTTCCACAGCAGAACCATGTGTTGCACCAAGCAGGAACTGCAACAGGCCCTGCAAGCCCCAGTTCAGCAGGCAGTAGGAGGGAGGATGGTTGGGGAGGTAGATTGGCTGCCAGACACCATGGAAGAAGAAACACCCATACTATTACAAATGAAGACAAGTCCAAATATAGTATGCAGATATAGTGAAAATGCGGCTACAGGAGTTGATGCAGTTGAGAGTCAGCAGTCATAATCTACATATTCTGGTCACATGAGAAGGCAAAAGAACCCAAACACAGGTATGCTCCCAAAATACTCCAGAACACAAATGCACACACAGAGAGGAGTGTACTTGCAAACTCATCATGTTATTCACTGAGATTGAATGAACTCACTCTTAATGCCTTTCACATTTTCAAGACCCGAAGAAGGCAAGTTAGGCAGCAACTGCTGGCAGTCCCTGCTGCCTGTGCACTCAGCATGTGGGCAGGGAGAATATCCTTTCATCACCTGAGTACTGGTAAAGATAGCTTGAAGTTTGTCCACACTGCAGCTTTTGTTCTTTGAAGGTTTATTCTGATAGTCTTGCTCCTCCAGAGTGTATTCAATTGCCACATGTATGTGAAGCAGTTGCTAGCTGTTGGCAAGCCACTCACACTTTATATATCCCCATAAAACCTGGCAAAAAAAAAAAAGATGCAAAGAGCCTTTGCTTGGCTGGAGAGCACAGAACAAAGGTACTAAGTGCTTTGAAAATGCAGTGTCTGCATAGCCCTCATTGCCTCACATGGGCTACTTTAGTAGCAGAAATTCATCACTAGAGAGGAGGGTAAGGATGCTTATTTTGTAGTTAAAGAATAGGCACAGAAACTTATATATCTGAAAGAAAAAAGCACCTTCTGGAGCAGCCAGTCCTGGCACTCTGCACCCATGAAATACACCTCCTGGAACAGGATCTTACTTCTCCATGCAGTAGGTTTAAAGAACGTGGGCCCAGTTCTCTCCTGGCTGGGTGTGAGCACTGTGCTCCAAGATCAATGCCATTACATACATCTGCAGAGTAAGAGTTGGTTTGTGTGTGATTTGAGAACCCTTGCAAAGAACACTAACAGCATCTGAGAGCTCTCAGTTATCCTCTGAAGACTAGGCTGTCTGCCAAGAGAACAGCACATTAGGCAGATACATCAATAATTTCCATCATCTATCCACCAAAGAAAGAGATCCATCCACCTTAAGATGCATCATATTTGGATTTTACCATGCTGAAAAAGGCAGAACTTGTAGTATTCTGAACTTTCTTGGTATAACAGGATTGGTTTCCCTTAGTGCTGCTCAGATGTAGCTACTGCCTCAAGGAATTTATATTAATTCAATGAGTCCCATCCCTTCTGTGACAAGAGTAGGCTATTTTGCCATAAATTGGCTAAACTCCATGGCTATAACAGATCAAATGAGGTGTGCCCATACATAATGTTTAACCATAAAATTTAACTAAAGAAATAAAATTTGAACACTGGCCAATCAAGTGGATGGAGAAGTGGCAGAGATGGTCTCAGCAGCAAACCTATTCCCAGCACTGAGTGTGGGACAAGCATTTCAGAATGTAAAATTAGGTGAGCCACATTCCAAGCTGGTGATTTCGATACACCTTTTAGAAGGTAAAACTTAAACTGAATGCTGTTGAATATGCTATTTCCATGTCATTTGCTCTTTTGCTGTGACTATTTCAGAGGTCTTGCCCAGCTATTCAGCTGAGAAACTGCCCAGCTCTGTTCTGTGCTGCATTTTGTTGCCTACCAGCTCATTTTGGCTAACACTGTGTTTTCAGATGATTATGCTGCACTGATGAAAAGCAAACAATTCTTGCCTACATCTGTAAAACATTTTGATCAATACAGAAAAAGAAGCATTTCAGTTTGGCGTGCTGTTGTTTGCCTAGGATTGGAATTAAAAACTGAAAAAGAGAAAAATTCCTGCTCCAACCCTCCTTATGACAGGTCTAAGTATTTTAATGCCTAAATACTGACTTAGATAATCTGATAATTGGGTTTGTATTCCCCAGCCTGGTCCTGCCTTGTGAAAGCTGGAGTCTGGAAAGATCATAGAATGGGGAGCAGAGAGCTGATGCTCCTACCCTAAGCAGCTATTCCTCCTCCTTCAGCCACCACCTGTTTTTCCACATTACATTCTCTATCATACATCCATTACCTGGCTTTAAAAAGCACACAGCCTTGGCAGGTAAGTGCCCTGTATGGCAGGAGAGAACAAAGGCACTGTAACTCTGTCCACAGTTCCTCTTCCTACCACTGGTTCTCTCCTTCCCAGGCTTTTGAGGGCTTTCCTTAAATACTCCACTGACAGGGCACTGGCTTACCTCCCTAAGTCTGGGATTCCAGTGAGGCTGGGCAATTAGACTTTGTCCCTAAGGCTACCTGTCTACTCGGACTTCCTGGCCAAATATTAAAAAAATCCCAAATCCTTGAAAAATGCTTGGGTTACAAAGGCTGCAGGCACTTGAGGAACAAGAACAAAAGGAGAGACACACAGCAAGTCACAAAGCCACAACTATAGAAAGGGGATTTATGAAAGCTTGTCCCCATCTCAGCCACTGTAAGTTGCTCGGGTTTAATGTCCTGTGGGAAGCAGGGCAGCTACTGGAGCCAGCAGCACAGCAAGTGTTTTCTCTCTGGGATATTTTGGGTCATTAAATGTTGCCAAAGGCATATTTGTCCTTGGATGACTTAAAAGCAAACCTTTTAAAAAACTGGCATGTGGGATTCAGTGAGGTAATGAGTGATGTGAAAGAGCCAAATATTCGACTGCAAGCACTGGAGTATGACTGAAATTTCACATCACCTAGAGGATAAAGTAAAATTCAGTTACTTATTTTGAAACAGCAAAAAAGATTTCCTGATTTTATCAGTGCTGTTTGAGGTCTATTTGAAGCTGGCATGTAGCAGAGGATAATTTCCTAGTATCACATTCTCTTTGAATGGCTCATTTGTTTACCATAAGCAAAATGAAATAGGGTTTCAAATAGTCTGCTTCTCCATTGACTGCACCCTGCCAAGGTCTAACACACAGACATAGGTGGGTGATTTTCTATCCAAACAATATTTCTATTTTCTATCCAAACAATAGCCAAAACTTCAGTTGCTGGCTTCCCCAGGAGGCTGTGCTGTCCTCTACAGCTCGTGAGACTGAGTGGCACTAGAGCAGGTACAGTTGTCTGGCAAGATAACAAATGTTTGAGTGATCAAGATGAGAGAAAAGCTAAGGAGGCACAGAAGTATTTTCTCCTTTCACGCTTCTGGCAAAGGATGAAAAAGACCTTGTCCTTGTGGGCAAAATGAAATGCAGAGGTAACAGAAAATAGTTGCTACAAAAATCACCAAACAAGACATAATATTTCTCTTAGTTTCAGAGGAAATAAGACAAGTAAAAACATCTGCTGTCACCTGTAAATGTCTTTCTTACAGAAATGATGTAACTGGGACCAGGCTTATGGCATTTGCCTCTATTGCCCCATGGGAAACTCCTGCTTGGATCTACTGGAGCTTTTTACAGCACCCACAATGCTGGGTGAAGGACAATGATTCCTTCTGGAGAAGGACACATCATGTTCTTGCATTAGACTAAACATTCCATTTATTGCAGATGGATTGTAACAGAGTCCTGATGCCATCTCTAACCTGGGCACTCTGCCATGCTGCAAGTTCATTCCAGCAATGTACTGAGATGGCTTTGGTGCTCTTAGTCTCAAATCTCTTTGGAGACAGTCCAGGCAGGCTTTCCCTACTTTTTGACAGCTCTTGGCTTGCTTCTTCCAGGCTCAGCAGTTCATTTCCAAATTTCCCACACTCCTGACATTGCTCCTCTTTGATTCAGCCATGCCCAAACCATGCGAAAAAAAAAAGCCAAGGAAGGAATCCAGCCCTTCTGCAAGCCTGGAGTCTGGTCTCCAGATGGTGAGCATCCACACCTTCTAAATTTTTTCCCAGCCCCTAAGATGGCCTCTCAAGAAGAACACCTCTCAAGAGGTGTTATTACATTCCCTCCTTTGCCTCCTGCTGGCAGCAGCACAGGGAGGGCCTTTACTGAGCACCACATGGAGCTCCTCAAAAGCAGATCTAGAGGAGAATTCCACCCCACAACAGAAGTAATCAAAGGAAAGCCCAGAGAGCATCTCCTAAACACAACATTTCCTCCTAAGGAGCAGGCCTTTGTGCCCTTCCTGACTGAAGTCAGAGATGTTCAATGTGCTACACAGATGCACCGGAAGTTTTGTAAATCCAGATGGTTATTTCTGATGCTTTTAGACGCTGGTTAACAGTTCTAAATATTTGCCTGCTGTTGGTAATCATCCAGGTTTGTGAATTACTCAGAAAACATTCAATTAGCAAGAAATTAATTGTTTTTTTTAATTACCCGTTCTTCTGTGATGATATATGGCATAAGCATAGATCAAATGAACAAAAATGCAGAAGATCATGCACACAGAGTTGGAAGGAAGCCTGCCCTGAAAAGTCCTTTTGTAAATCCTGACTGCAGCTAAATAGTAAAATAAGATGGACAATAGTAATGGGAACTGGGGAGAAAATGTCACATTTGAGGTCACATATGGGTCTGGATTCAAACTCAGGTCTGACAAAGGATGTGCACCATCCATAATTGTTCAACCATTCCATCAGCACCAGGTACAGCATGTTCCACCCAAATGTCCCTTTGTCCAGCACTTTCTGTAAGCATTTCTGAAGCCTTGAACCAGCTGACAGAAAATTCTTGGCATAAGGATGAAGGAGGGATGTAGGCCGTTTGAACACAACACTGGGTGTATTCAGAACACCCTGGTGTTGGACATAGATTATCTTGCAGACGTTCAGGGCAAAGGCAAGAAGAAATGCAGGATAGGTGCTAATGCACTTGGCTGGGAGAGTCTAGTTGAGGTGCCAATCCTACCATAGGCCCTTCCTAACAAAGATGTGCCAGCTTGACTGCTTGGCCCCTTCTGCTGATGCACTCTTGCTAGGTGTTTCCAGCAGCTTTAAAACTCTCCCACCTCCTTAGTGGGACCAGGAACTCCATCTCTTGGCCCTTGAGGAAGAGGATACCTCCTGTGGTGTCTTATGGACACTTAAAGTGGAAGTGGTTGAAAATAAAGATATATTTTCCTGGATAGTGTTCAGTGATGGAGCAGTGTAAAACAACATGCCTACCATGGGAAACACCAGATGGGGTTTGAACCAGCACTAGATTTGCCACTGAGCACAGCTATAAAGTTGCCAGACTGGTAATGAAGGTAGCTGCCTGCTCCATTTCAGAAATCAATGACACATTGTCATCCTCTGCAGGATAAACTGAGAGCTCTGAACTAAGGTCTTGACAGCTAAAGTGCCTTTGATTTTGCCTTTAATTCAGCAAGCACACAACATTACTGGATTCTCTGTATTAATAATAAATACATCCTGAAGCTCATGTCAGTGGCAGAGTTTCAGTTCTAACCTGAGAACAGCATAGCTCTGCAAACAGCATGTCTCCAAAAAGCAAGACACTATTCACAGTGTAGCCAAACACAGGAAACCTGGCAGCTGTTTAATAACACATGGAAATAAAATGATAGTAATAATATTCATACCTAGATTTATAAACTCCTTTCTTATTTTCTGCATTATTTTTTCAGTCAAAGAAGGCCAGTAATTTATTTCCTTCAGCTTTCTTCCCAATAAAAGAGCTGAAATAAAGCCAGTCCTGAAGAACTGTTTGGACCCCAGAACTCTCTAGGGTAGGAATTTTGGATATATTTAGGTGCAATATATATCCTGTGGTTGCTCCAAATGACCAGCAGACCATGTTCTGCATGCCCACAGTGCCTCCTACAGAGGCTAAGTACACACCCTTCCCCGCAGCCCAGGCTCAGGCTGTGACCCTGGGCTCAGGGTTTGGGATGTGTGCAGGGAATGAGCCCTGACAAACAGCACTGGTGTGTGGGTTGGCACGCTGGTGTGCAGTGAGCACAGCACAGCAGGGGGCTCAGCTGCAAGCAGGAGGAATTACCATAAAAAGCAGAACAATGAGCAAAATGTGACATGGAAATCTTCTCACTCCTTAAATGCCAGTCTGAGGGTAAATGGAATCATCCTCCAAGATAAAGCTTGTCTTTCCCTTTGTTTGATGAAAGACAGTTCAATTTCTGTATTTTAAAAAGAAACAAAATTGTCTTTCATTAGCAGCCTAAGTTTAAGATTGAAAATGTGGTATTTTTCAGGCCAGATTCATTTATTTAAATAGTTCTTTAGAAAGTGAAAAATTTACATATAGGTTTTAACTGGTACACATGGGTACACGACACCAGCTGCAGCCACAAAGTAAATAAGCCACAGCCATGATTAAGATATTTTACATTATGCAATAATTGTGACTTGGTTTGCTCTTTATATTCACTCAGAGCAAACTAGATTGGACCAAATATATTTGAACCTATACATGATAGCCCAAGTTGAACCTTTTTTTTTTTTCCAATGTAAGTAAGTTTGAACTGCAAGACCTTAGATTTGGTGTTCTCAGGGGAAAGCTTAAGAACTGTGTTTGAAGGCTGTTAAAACATACACTGGACTTTTACATAAAAAGAATGCCTTTGAATCTCTATTTAACAAATCACTGGGTAATAGTTACATTGAATTCAGTCTTTTGGCCAAAGTAACATTAATGTAAGCTCCATCTTTTATCTCAGTTGCAGAGCAATTTTTTATTTACTGTACTGTGTTTAGACTGAAGGATCATTAACTCCATTGAGGGCAACAACCTGTAGATTTTCTCTAATTTACAGTTTTTCTCCATTGAACGTTATTTTCTCAGTGCTGGGAATGATTATGAAATTGAGTGGTGCCAAACAACCACAGCCTTCATTGACTTCAGGAAGAACTGCAGCTGGTCTGCAAATCATGGCCTTTTAGTGCATGTTTGTGGCAGGGCAGTATAAAATGTGAGGTGAGGGCTGGTGGTGTGGTGTTTTGCTGAATTTAAATTCATGAAAACGTTTTATTGGAAATCTCAGAAAATAGTTTGATCTTTCCTTCACATCTTTAAACCTACCTGTCTTCTGAATAAGGACTGAAAATTACTCTAGTAACAGGCAAACATACAGGTATGTTGCATGTTGCCACAGAGGATTCTCTAAATATTGTAATACTAAATAGATCAATAAAAGCAATGTCTACAGACTGAGTTGTGATAGCCCGACATGGTATTAAATGAGATTCCTGAGATTAGTTCATGTCTTGATTTTTTTTTAGTATTTTTGTTGCTATACAGTTGTGCAAGTATTCAGTGGCACCTCACCCTTTTCTCAAAACCTTCAGTCGTATAAATTGAGGTATTGATTTCTTCAAATAACCCAGTGGTCTTGGTGAATTACTGGCAGACTATGCTGCACTTGTCTTGTTCTGGTTATCAGCACCCACTTAATCAAACATTTAAAATGCTTAACAGAACATAAGGATGGTTACCAATCTTCTTTGAAAGACCTAAAAGTCAGCACCATCACCAGCATCAATGCATAGGTGTTTCATGGTAAAACAGACTGGATGGGGGAGGCTTGGCAAAGACAGCTCAATATGAATCTATTTTAAAAAAGATTATTTAAAACCTAATATATAGCAATAGCCTAACAGAAAAGTGACATAAAATCAGAAACCACTAGATCCTAAATTACAATTGGAGGTGATATAGAGTCTAACCTAGATCAGGTCAATAATACCTTGCAAAGAGTGCACGTCTGTGACAGTGACACAACCATCAAGGGTGAAATCGCTCTCCATTATGACATGAAGAGTGCCACTAAGACCTCAGCAAGAAATTTTGGATTGATCTCACATACTACAGCTAGACCTGTAGAAAGGAATGTCATTGATGTTCTCATTCATACCCCAAAGATAAAGATACAAGCAGTTCAATTAGCACAACAAAACGCTAACCCAATAATCACTACAGAATTATGTCCTCCTCCCAGCACGAACCTGAAAGATTTGTTACAAGTAACCTGACCCCAGGAGCCTCTGAGTGCATCTTCATCACAGTTAGCTTGGGAGCAGCCCTAAGAGCACACAGGCACTCACGAGCCCTAGCACTAAATCCATGGAGCAACTGATAGAGTTACAATTATCTGATTGCCACAGGCACAGATCTACAGCATCGGTGCTTTCAAGTGAAACCTATTCCTGTGCATGTGTTAATATGCAATAGCCAGTTCAGCTATGGTTTTGCTATCTTAAATACACTTCATTTAAAAAGAGGGTCACTTCACAATGAGCCCATCTTTTTTTCCCCAAAATTCAGCCATCTTATTTTCCTTAATAGATATCATGAAACTATTTTTCATCAGTAGATTACTGTTTTTACACTAAATTACACCAAGCACAGATAAAACACCTGTCATGTTTAACCCCAGCCAGCAACTCAGCACCAGGTAGACACTCACTCACTCCCTCCCAGGACAGGGAGGAGAAACAAAACAAAAAAGGTTCTACTGAGCCATAACCAAAACATCATGGTGTTGTCAACATTAGTTTCATCTTAAATCCAAAACACAGCACTGTACGGGCCACTAGGAAGAAAATTAACTCCATCCTAGCTGAAAACAGGACAACATCAAACACTTCACAGTATGTCTGTCAGCTCAGTGACTGGTATTTATTCACAACAATGATTTTTCTAACTGCACCCAGTCAAACCACGATTTAGATAGTTATTGTCTCTAAACACAACTTCTGAAAAAACTGTTTGAATACTTTTCAAAAGATGCAGAGTGCTTAAAAAATTATAGAAGGAGTGGCATTAAATTGTGATGGGAAATCTGACGCAGGCTCCTGATTAAAAGTTACGTGAAAATAACAACTGCAAGAATGCAAGTTGACAGTTCCTGCATCTAGAAGTGAACACCAACTGAATTTACTTAAAAGTTATATTCGAGGTGAGTACGTGTAAAATACAGAGGGTGTCCAATTTGATAGAAATAACAGCTAATATTATTTCCACTTTTCACTACAGAGAAGACAGATGACATTTTAATGGTGTAATCAAGACCCTGATTGCCACTGGTGACAGAATATGCCACGAGATCTGAATGGATATGATGGATAGGAGCACTTGCACTGCATTGGATGTTTCTGCTTGAAGTATCCTATTGGTTTTTTCATTTTTTTTTCTCTGCTGACAACAGTCCTTTCAATTCTTCAACTTTTTAATAGAGCAGCAAAGGCTGTGATGGAAGTTTGTGAAGATAGGAAAATTGCGCTCAAATGTCAGTGTAATTACCATTTTCATGTTTGTCTTAAAAGTTAGTTTTGCCAGCAGAGAATATGCAAGAGTTTAACTGTTTACATGAAGAATTTAGAGCTAACTGCTTTGTGCTAAGAATCACAACTAAACACTGAATGACTCTGACATATTTCTTTCAGTATTAATATTTGCTTTTTATTACTGTTAGCAGAGATGTTTCCAGGATTGTGTTCTCAGATTTGTAATTTCAATGTCAGCATTGGCACATACTTATATTTCTTCTTACACATGTATCCTATGTTTTGGGGATTTTTTGTTTTTGGTAAAGCATAATTAAAGCACCCTAGATAATTTCTTCTCCTTATTGGAACATTTACCCTTGGCATATTTGGAAGGAAAATATTCTGTATATACAGCCTTGTCCTGTATCACTAATGTGCTTGTGTCTCAGAATAAGCAGAAGGAAAAATTTGGATACATATTGAACATGTGGTGGGGCTCTCAGTCCTAACTATTTACCCAAGCAATTATAAAATTACAAAAGTTCAAAAGGCACACAAGGAAGTCTCACAATCAGAAATGTAAATGAATTGCAATACTTGGAAGAAGCTAATTAATAGCCTAATAAATCCCTGTAGCAATGGATTAATTCCACTAGAGCTTGGAAAAGGAGAAGCAATTTTTTCATTTACATGGAAAAAATGCTTTCAAGGATACCTTGTGTGTCAAACCAGGGCTCAAGTTTAGAACAGTACCTGACACTCTCCACCAGAGGTATAAATTGCAACCTAAACATAATTTTGAGTGTTACTGAAGGCTGCGCTGGTGGAAGAAGTCTCCTTCAGAAAAAAAGAATAAATGCTACCTCTCATTTTCTGGAGTCTACATCTTTTTCATATATATGCAGTCAGCCCTATCTCTATGCTTTTTAACAAGCCACACAAGGATGTTCTAGAGAATCAGGGCCATCATTTCAGACCTATTTTAAAAGGAGTTGTGCTTGATATCAAGTCAAACACTGTCTGTAAAGACCTGCAGGAAGAGCCAAGTGAGGTTTCCCTGTGGGTGGCAGCAGTACCTGATGGCCATGCTGGCACTGGGGATAAGTCTGGCCTCTGTCAACTCAAACAGAATACAACATGGAAAATTTTATCACAGCTTAGCTGCCAATATCACATTATGCAAAACTGCTGCAATTTGAAAGTAATCAATACCCGCAATTCCATTATTTATAAAAATTACTTTAACTACAATGTGCTTAACGAAAGAGTGACAGGATAGTAAATGTCTCTTAAAAGAGACAACTTGTTCTATATTAGAAAAAGAAAGGATAGCATAATCCAACATCCCTTTCTTAAGTTTTATATGCTTAAAATATGGTAAAAACATTTGTTTGATCTGCATTCCTCCAGATGTACTCACCATCCCAGCCATCCTAGAGTCTTCAATGGATGGTAGAAGTTTTTGGATGAGCAGTCGCTCCTTGAGCTGTATTTGGTCCCAAGTGGCTGTTAATGATGCTCCACCACCTCAAGAACTTATTCCAACACAGCTTATTGGTGATATTGGCTGTTTCCTCAGCTGGTTGTTTTCACAGCAACCATTTTGTAATCATATAAAATCACTCTTCCTTGAGCCAGATTTATAAAACATAATTCTTTCTTCAAATTCAAAATAAAGCTTTTAAGTTCAATTGTTCCTTTTTACTTACCATCTTCATTGAACAATAATTATGAGGTTGAGTCTTTTTTCTAAATATAATTATATTAATATTTTGCCTATAAAAACATTGCCGCAGTTAAATACCACAAAAAGTCTAAATTATTTTCTTCTTTCATAATATAAGAGGGGAAACCCCTTAAAAATGTGAACAGATCTTTATCCAAACATAAGAGTTTTGTAAAGGAACTTATGTCAACAGGGCAGGGAAGAGGGAGTGATTTTCACACTTACATGTAACTGCTTTTGAAACTGAAGGTGTCAGCTGGTATTTCTATAAAACTAAATACAATTCCTCCATTGGGAGACCGATTAGACAAAGATTTATGGTACTTTAGTCTATTTGCACTAAAATAAATCAGTTTTTCTGAAGTCAAGGTTCAGAGACAAATGGGTGGAAATAGAGAACAAACACATCAGCGTAACAACATTAATTAGAGCTTCAATCTCTCATTAGCAGTGTACATATTTTAAGTTCTTCTCTTTAAGTGCCTTAAAATGAATAGTTACAGTGGGCATCTTATCAAGAACTCCATGGTCAGGAGCTACGACGATGTCAGTGAAGAGCCCACTTGCAGGTCACAGTTTTAAAGATTGCCAAGAATATCACTGATCAGCTGCTGAAAGCTTTGTTCCTGGGGTTGAGCGATGAAGAACAGCCCCAGGAAGAGTTTGGGCAGAGCTGCCAGTGCTGGTGGGAGGCAGAGGGGCCCAAGGAAGAGGGACACCCTTCACAGGCAGCATCCTTGGAACCTGCAGGTACCTGGCCTGCTGAGACTGCACTTTTCCCATTCCAGAGCGGGTTCAGAGCTGTAATTACCAGTACAATGCTGAGGCCTCTTCTCCACAGCTGACCCTGCACTGCTGGGGTTGGGTTTGGATTAACAAAAGGTTAACCCAACTGACACCTGCTGAATCCTTAAGGTTTCAGCAGGTGCCAGTTTATTTAGATCTCAAGATGCACTGCCATCCTCTCCAGGGCACTTCTCTTCCTCTGTCAAAGACTTTGTTTCCTACTACAGCAGATTTTAAAGCAGGATTTCAACTCGGCAGGTGCAGAGGCCACCATACAAGTGCAATGAGAAAACAAAGACTTGGAAGGCTTTTGTCAGCCTAAAATACTGCCTGGTTTGGTAAAACGCTTATAATGATAATAATAGCTGTAGTGATGGCTGAGGTTTGCCATAGAATACCTACAATTTTGAGCAACTGTGACTCCTAAATTATGAGAGCTATGTATACCTCTACATTTACCCCCCTGAGTTGTGTGTCTGCCTGTAAAAACAGATCATATTTGCTGTTTGGGTAATTCCCCCGATTTAAACATCCTTATGTCCTCTGACCACAGCACATAGAAGCAGGGTTGGCTGCTTAGTCTGTAACCATGGTCTCAGCGTGCTCAGTTCTGATTAAATTTAATAGTTGCAAAGCCAATAAGGTATCAGAATCTGACCAGTTATAATTAGAAAAAAACTATCACAGTAACAAAGGAACATGAAAATGTACTGTTCCTTTAGAGGAAGCAACTGCAGAAGAGTCACCTAGAAGATACAGCATTTTACATGGCTAATAAATCTGATTATGGGTAATTCTGTGTATGCAGGATGAGTTGAATTTAGAGATAAACAAGGTCTGAAATTTCTCTTCTGTGACAAATCCTGCTTTCAGAAAATATTTCCAAGCAGAGCCACAGGAAGAATGGGACATTTTGAGCTCCTCAAAACATAGTAACACTATTTCAATTTTTTTTTAATAATGCACTTCAGCACTCCTGAAACCTTGATGATATACTGTCATGAACTGAAATGGGCTACCCCAAACCAGCTTTAAATTTAAGGTGTGTATTTTTTATAGCAAAGCACCACTTCCAGGTAATAGCAATTTGTTAGAATGTCTTTCCCTGGTTCTGTTCTCTTTGACAAGCTAAAGACTTGTGTCCAAATATGCATCCCACTGGAAGTACTGTTAATAATTGATTACAGCTCACTGGCCAAACAAAATAAGTCAGAAATACTGTTTTGAAAAAAGCTTTGAAAGCCCTGTGGTTCTAAAATACTTTTTAAGAAAAAGAGAGTGTATTTTAAAAAAATATCTGGACTGATAATCAATACAGCTCATATATTTACAAGAGAACCCACCATTCTCAAACTACACATATTTTAAAAGTGTTTCTGCATTTAAATACAATGAAACAACTTTTTATCCCTTGATAAACTTGATTAGGTAGGAATGAGCAATGGCACGGAACATTTTCAGATGGAAACAGAAGCCTGTGATGGGCAATCAGAGAGGCAGCTCTCCACAGCCTTCACTTCACTGGGGTGAGGGGGACTACTGGTTACAGCTATGGACATATAAAAATAGAGCTTCATATTTCAAACTCCTTTTAACATTATTTGGATTTTCTTTCCTAATGACATTTTTGACATCTTTGCATATTCAGAGATTTGAAAAATGGAAATCCAAGTCTATCAGCATTATCCCACCAGGAGCAATCCCATTCCACTCTTATCTACTCTTTCCTATTTGTCCCCTACAGCCACAGATTGATTGTTTGACCAAAGAAAAAAAAATAAATAAAAGAAAAATTAAAATTACAACTTCATTTTCAACAGTAAAACATCAAGACCTTGCCCTGACTGGTAGTGCTGTGGCAGGGGCCAGTTTTTGGCAGTGGCTACCCCAGCCCTGCCTCTTAGCTCAGCACAGCACATGTGCTCCCAGCAGGGCAGCTGCTCCCTGTGCCAGCCAAGGTGTTCAGCTGCCTGTGCCAAGAGCATTTCCAAACCTTCCAGTGCCTGGGAATACCAGTGTTAAAATGAAAGTCAGTAAAGCTCAGGTCTTAATTCCAGACCTGGCATTCACCTGTCATGTTTAATTATGTGTTGCATTAAGCATTCATGGAGAAAAAAAGATCCATAAGCGGTTGCCTGTAATAAAAGGTACTATCCCCAGGCCAAGCGGCAAACCAGAAACACAAGCTTGCACAGGGCTGTGACTCTGCTCATCATGATGTGCCCTGGCATCCCAGTTACCCTCTTGGCTGAGGGCTGGTAGGAAATCTGTTTTTACCCTTATATACAGAGGTACACTCTGTTAGCATAGGGGGCTTTACAAACCCATTGTGCTGTACGTAGGTTTCCCAGGCAACATGTGCAACATAGCCTTCAGTATCCAAGTTACTTGTGTTGACAAACCACAAACCATCTGCCATTACTACAGCTGCTGCCTCTACCACATTGAGGTTTTCAAACTGTTGTAAGAGTTACAGTCATGTATGATTTAATAGGGGGAGAAACTAAGGCAGCTGGTGATAGATCTGCACTGGTTCATACAATAGCCATCTGCATGGCTATTGCACATGCTACCACACCACACTGTCTCCTTCTGGGGATTTTTATTTATCAATGGAAAATGTAAACGTGATTCAGAAAAGGTTGCTCAACTGCATTTCATACTTAAAACTTGAAAAATAATCAACACATAAGTAAAAAATAAAAGCATTTGTATAAAAGCATTAAAAAAGAAAAAAACATACTTGTTCATAGATTCTTACAATTTCTTAAGCAGAAGAAAGGAAATAAACCACCTTATTTTAAACCAGACTTCTTTATGGTGTATCTACTATTAAAATAAAGAAGGAAATAGAGCCTGCAATCTGACATGCAAATCAGACTCCAGCAAGGAGACAGATCTAATTCTGTAGCAAGCACAGTAAAACCCGCAAGCAGTACCCAGCATGTGCTCATCATTCACGTGGGCCTTCTCTTCCATGCTATATCAGCCCTAGACACAAGGAGGACAAGGCACAACATGACCACGAGCCTGGCTCTGGCTCAGGCACCGAGTTTCCTTGCAGGTGTCTGGCTCTGCCCCAGCCCTTCTGCAGGGATCTTCCTCCCCAGCAGAGTGGTACCTCCTCACTGGCTGTCTCAGCAAAGGACACTGGGCTCTGTACACCTCAGGAGACACAGAAATCACTCTTTTCCCATCTCTCTCTTTGGAGTTGTACAGGAAGATTGATTTTATCCATTTAGTTAAGAGCAAACATTGAAAAAAACAGTAGCTTTTATAAAGGACCAAAACAAAGCTAATTTAAACTTTTCTTAACAGCAGTCCTAAAGGACACAGGACAGGAAAATGAATGGAAGAATATGCAGTTTAGGTTACCAAAAGCACTGGTAGACAGCTGCTTAATCCCAGAATTGTCATGTCAATTTAAACCCTTCCCCTGGCAGGGATTCAATTCTTTTCATCTCTCCTGGGAGCTTGAAAAGGTCAGAGAGAGAACATTACCCTGGTGCACACACAGGCTTGATTGCCTTTCTAGAAAGGAATCTCTGCTTGAGGCTTTGGCTGGCAATTCAGGGAGGGAAAGGGCCAGGTATCCTAATGGGGGCGGATGCTGCTCAGCTGCTGCTGACAGCACACACCACATCAGGCAGCCAAAATCCTCCCTGGGCCTCAGCATCTGCCAGGCACCCAGGGGACCCTGTGGAGCCACCTCAGCTGACAGGGCCACACGTAATTCGGAGTGTTGCTGATTGTATTCAGTGCACATCCCTGTGTAATGCAGCCTGAAGCGGGTTTCACCCTGCTGATACCACAGAGAGGCTTTCCCTGATGTGGCAAAAAGAGTTCTGCTCTTGATCTTGTGGTTTTTGGTCTCCCTGTTTCTGTATCTTGTGAAAGAGGCCTATCACCACCTGAAAGATCAGAGAGGAACAGAAGAGACAGCTGATTCCCAGCTGCATTCATTCACCTGCATCTCCTGCAGTGTGCACAAAAACCCCACACCTTTCCCAGGTCAGATGTACTGCAGAGCAGGACTATGGCCATGCAGCAGAACCACACACAGGCAGAGCAGAAAACAACCTTCCCTTCTACATGTAATGGTGATCTGTGCCTTTACAAACTCAAGGCCTTATTATTACAGTTTCTCCTATATAAAAATGGAGCCATGGGAATGGCAAAACTCCAGCTGGGATGAAACACAAGAGCCATCTGTTCAGCAGAAGGGACTTTGGCAGGCCCCTCGTGGAGGGCTCCTTTCTCCTCACTGATCTCTTGATGCCCAGCTCTCCACAGGGACAGGGACCATATCTCCCAATAGAACATCCTTCACACCATGGAAATGGAAGGTTTCTCCAAACCAAGTAGGTTTAGCTCATTCCCAGACATTTTTCATGTGCAGGAAAACATGCACACATACATGAGTCTGTGTTCATCAAAAAAACTTTTAGCATAACCCAGAACAAAAAATCTGCAAGGTTGCTGAACTGCTTATCTCTGAGGGGTGGGAGCACAAAGCAACATGCACTGAAGTTGGGCTGGAGCCCACCAGGAGGTGCTGAGGAGAGGCTGACCTGGTCCCTGGAAATGGTACATACAGGTGTTCTGCATCCCTCCTCTTCTGATCTCAGAGGGACACCAGGAAGTCTTATTCTCAAAACTAATCCACCACAGAGCAGTCTATAAGAAATGCAGGAGAGACCATACGCTTCCTCAGCTCACTTTACCAAAGGCACTGACTGCATGGCCCTCTCTTCTCTGACTTTCCAGGGAGCATTTTTGCTCCTTGTCACTTGCAACATCTTCTAGGACCTGCCAACACTGCCAAAAATCTTCTCTAAGCACTTAGTAAAGGTTTCTGCCTTGCACCCATGAGCATGCCAAAACCAGCCTTGGCACACCACCGTGCCATCAGAGCACAGAGCTCTTCTCCTGAGCTGCCACAATGATTGAGAGGACATTTGGTCCCCAAACCACTTTCCTATCATGGCTTCCAATCAGTTTAATAAATTTTCATAGTCCATTTGAAAATTCAGCAAGATACTGCTTTTTTATTCCCCCACCAGTTGTGTCATATGCTTTTGAATTTCAAGGAATTTTAAAGCAAGAATCAGGAATCCACCCTTGTTTTAATCTGAAAGGCTTAGAAAAGTTTAATTAAAGTATGAATAATTTTCTGTGACAAAAATTCATTGTTTCATGCTTTTAAAAGCATTTTGTTTCCTAATACTTTCTAACAACTCAAAGTAACCCCAGATGTTCAGTCATCAGCTATATTATTCCTTACACTGACCCCACATATATGGGATCACCAAAACCAGGGATAAACAATTGAGATTTCTGCCACAAAACCATGCCACAAAAACATTCAACCACAAATAGAGATAAAAGTGAACAGATTTATACTAGGGCATTTTTATTTTAGAGGTGATAGACCTTGATCTGCTACAGTCTTTCCAGCAATTGTGAACATTTTTCTTCATTCTTTTTCTCCCAGCTATTCCTACTCTGTGAAATGCAAAATGCAGTAATACAGGATAGATACTTTCAAAAAGTATAAATCCTTCTCTTTTCTCTCCTAAACTGCCAATTCTAGTTGCTGAATAAAATTATGATCAGTTGTGTCATAGTCTGTATATTAGCACTGGGTGATCAAAAGCAAACTTTGTAAGAAAAGTGTCAATGTAAGCATGTACATTTTAAGAAATTTTAGACTTTGAACTGAAGGAATAAAAATTAGATTTGCAAAATCATCTTGATATTTGGCCATACTTTGAACGAAGACAATGAGGGAAAAAAATCTACACTTTAAATAGCTGCTTTGTTGTGCTTGATATTGAAATTCTGTGGACTTTAATAAAAGAAATATCAAAGCCAGAGAGACAGCAAACAGAAAAAGCAAGTGCCAAACTGCAAAATGACTTGTAGAGAATACACTGCGGGAACTGTCTGTAAATTTTCACTGATTGAGGAGAAAAAAAAACCCACAGTGGAAAACATAACTAAACAATCTCATTTATTGTTTTAAGACAGATTTATTTTCAACTTGACTCCTTGGGACCATCCTAAAATTACTTCTCAAAACCTACAAGCTCTAGAGCTGCTGCAGGAAGGATTGGAAAGAACATTTGGCTCACAAAGAAACAAAAGAATCTCTTTGAGTATCTCTGTAACACCTGACTCACAACTGCAAGCTGGCTAGGCTACATGCCAAGCCTGTGTCTTGAAATGGCTCATTTATTGGCAAAGTTTTGTCCTGAATTATCTAGATCTCTTAACAAAACACACCAAAATAACACCTTTGGCTGCAACTGTGCTCCATGTGTGGAGTCTAGTAAAGTGACTGCTGTTTTTATTTTGAAATCATGGCTATGGTCATTCCTGGACCCAAAACTCCATAATCTTTGTGGATTATCCTACAAAAGCTAGCTTCAGATTTTCAATTTCATTTTTTGCACAAGACTAAGAAAATTATTTGAATGTATTTAAGCATGCAAGAGTGAACTGAGCTTGTGAGGCTCTGATTTCTGTACATTCAAAGAGCTGAGCATAAAATAGTGATAAAAGTCCCTATTTAAATGTGCATTTATAGCTCTGTACTAAACACAATAAAGAACTCCCAGCAGACAGCATTTTTATTTATGTGTGGGTGTACTCCAGCTCTGCATTTCATTCTCCAGGCAGCACTTAGCAATATTTATCTAGTCATTCGAGTCTTTTATAACACACATATTTTTACTTCTAGATACAGTATCAACTTTGCAATATCAATACTGAAATATCCTTTCTAAAAAAACAAAGTTTGCACCATCAGATTCAAGTATATCAAAACAAATTCCTGCCGCATTGTTTCAGATTTTCATGGAATACCGAGACATATATGATATTTGCTGACAGGCTTTCAGCTGTAGCCTAGGAAATGACTGTAAATTCAGTGTGTCTGTAGATGCAACCTCTGCAGCCCATCTCAGCCAGCCCCTGTGCAGTGCAGAGGTGACGGCCAAGCCTCTGCCCAGGGCACAGTCCTGCACCACGGTAAAGCCCCTGTATTTCAGCCATGGGGAGGTAGAAATTGATTTACCTTGAGCCCAGTCCCGAGAGCATCTAGTAATAACACCTTGTACTGCCCCCCAACATGGCCCAAGCAATGCAGCTCTAACACCAAAATGAGAAAGAATAGTGCACAGCAAGACATCTCAAGAGCAGCAAGCATTTAAGGGCACTTTTTCTGTCCTTCTTTCTCACTGAAGAGCACATCTGAGTTCTTGCTTTAGCTCACATGGGGAGAGAAGACTTGAATTGAACCTAAATGTACACCCTGCTGCCTCACGTTTGCTTCACATAGCAGTGCCCAGGTAGACAAACTGAATAAAACAACTGGAGGATATTCTCCAGCAGCGCATCCACAATGCTCCCAATAGCACCAGAGATTTACCAACTAGACAAGTTCAGACAAGTCCAAATAAAAGAATAAAAAATGCATAATAAGGATGTCAGGTCTTCATCAGCAACCGCTCTGCAGACCTGCTCTTACTGATCTGCACTACTGACTGATCTGCAGCCTGACCAGCATGGTTTCAAACCACATGGGTATTTTGCTGCTCAATGTTTGCCAGGCAGAATTTGTATTTCTTATCATATAAACCACCAAGACTAATCCCATTGTGTGATGGACATTTGCTGTATCTTCTGTTCAGCATCATATGAGTTTCTTGGACAAGGTCCATCATTGGATGGACTAGCCAGCATCATCAGATGCTGGCTAGTGCACATGCTTATTTTCAAAGGAGCTTTTAATCCATTTATGTTTAAAAGATTTATTGGTTTAATTATTGGTTTATTTTCTGGTTTATTCCTATCCTTTGATGTTACTGGTTATTACAAAGCTCCTATAAGGGGCTGTTAATTACTCATGCCATTCAGAGATCTATCAAACTGTGATTTAAGGCAGCACATGCATTGCTTGATGAAGGGGAAATCAAATTCTTTTTTCACTCATTAAAGAAAACAGAACATTTTGGAAAATGTTTTCTTAATGGTGACATGAAAAATATGTCTGTATTGGGACTGTCTGAAGGAACATAAAGCTGAGGAAGGAAAAGAGGAGAATTTTCACAGTGCCACTATCTCATGGCTATGGAGATATTTTTTATCTGGATAAAACCACAACAGGATCCTTTAGCAGGGGAGCCCCACAGCGACTGAGGTTTGGTGTGCTGAAAGGGCAACGCTCAAGGAGCTTTCAAAGGAACTTCACATTCCCACTGTAAGAAGGCAGAGAATGGTGTTTAACCTCCACCCTCAGCAGGAGAGTTAGTGTTGAACACGGTGTGGAGTTACACCTCTTTTTTGGGAAAGGTGGCAGGTATCAGGACTTGTTCCTCAGGCCTTTCACACTGAAAAAATGCATTGTCTGTGCCAAGAAGAAGAATTAGGAAGCTTGTTGTGCATCCATTTGCATTATTTTGCAATGCTGAATGGTGCTAGCTAATATACTACTTTTCTGTTGAGAGAAAATCAATCGTCTATGATGATTTTCCAACCTCTATAGGATCTGCTATCACCACATGCAAAAATTTGGAAATGTTGATTTTTATTTTCTTCTAAACAGATGAAAAGTAGACAGCAGCTATAAGCATGTCTAGATTTAAAATAGTAGTTGAAAATCTGCCTATGAGTTTAGTAAAAAGGCACTAGATCTCAAGGGAGACCTCGTGAAAAGATTATTTTTTTTAATATGGTAATGAAATGCAGACTGACACTGAAAAGTTGAGAGCCAAGTGAGAGGCTCCCAAATGAAAGAGGCCAAATTTTAGGAAGCTGACTAAATATGAAAGACTGAAAACAGTAGGCATTGCTCTCTAAAGCAGACTGTTAATATGTAAAAAACAAAATGCAAACTTAAATTTAGTCCAGATATTAAGGATAAAAAGCATTAAAATGATCAGGCCATCAAATTGCAATTCCAAATCTATTCCAAAATATATGTGCCTTCGCAAATCCACTGCAAATACAGCCTGTAGCTTTTGGCAGTTAAACACCCCATGGAGGCCAACTCTAAAAAAAACCCCCTCATATTCCTTAAAAATGTCCAAAAGAAAGATTGTGCACCTGAATACAACCAGATTATCTGAGTGAGTGCTGGCAAAGTTGCCAGCACTAAGAACTTTGAAGAAAATGATTCAGGGTACATCCTACTCCTGCAATTCCCTCTCACAATTTGAAGATGCTCTCACATCTCTCTGGCACATCATCCTCCCCAAGGATGGCACTGAGAGCAGTTTTCCTAGGCTCAGGTTACTTTAGATTTCATAAGGTAAAGCCAGGGCTTCACAACCTCTCACCTTAAGAATTGGCCAGAATGGTTTATGGAGCACCTGGTGTGGCCACATAACAAGAAACTTTACCAGCTTTGCTTCTGGATAGCTGGAAATGTAGCTTACCTGGACTGACTATGCTCTACTGATTCAGTATATACTGAACCAGGTGTGCAGATGTGCATTACAGACCCAGTTTCATTCAAATCACGTGAATCCTGCAGTCATTGTGGCACTGAGTCAGTACTTAACCTTTCCTACTGCTGGGGTGTGCAACCACTCGATTCTTAAAATGAGATGACAATGCAAGAGGAAGAAGTACTTCAATCATTTGCACTGTATTCCTCAAAAAGCTTCTTTCCCAGTAGGCACTGTTAGCTCTGACACTGGATCTGGCCCACAGCTCCACCCTTCCCATTTTTACATGTTGACAGTGGGTAGCAGTATTCAGCACCCGTTTGTACAGGCCACTGGGGTGAAACTCTGCTTCTGTTTCAACTGACATGCAGAGAGCAGGATCCAGAGCTATCAGCCTGTTGGACATCAATTCCTAAATGTCAGCCAATACATACAAACCTAACTCAGAAACAGCCAAGAAATCGCCTCTTGCACCCAAACATTGTTTCAGGCCATCAGACATGCCTGCTACTCACTTTGATGGAAACCAAATTGTACCCACTGTTGTGTAGAGTCTGCAGGTCTTGTATCACTGTTGGAAATGCCTGCAATCTGTATTTTTAAAGTTTCACAGTATTATTTCTTTTTGGACTACAAAACATATAGATTTTCACATGGTCTTTTTTTGTGTGTGCCAGGAAAGCACCATCTCCCCTGTGGCCTAAAGCAACATCTCTGTCTTTTCCTGTCAGTGCTGCGACTGTGACATATGGTGGCTATATGAAACATCTCCAGAAAACACCTCTTCATGCTGTTTTCCTTGCTTTTGATGTAAATTGTTAAAAAATGTCGCTCACTTTAGGCAATTCTGACCTTGGAAGTCAGAGGCTTTGTACAAATGTAGTCACTCTTCCTTCTTGATACAAAGCTCCTGGTTTGATTGTCCTGCCTTGATTTTATTTCTCACTTTACGTTGGTGCTTTGTCTCTGGATCAGTGTATTCACTTTGTCTGAGCCACTTGGAAAAAAAATGGAACATGTTTTTATCATGAAGAAGGAACGTTAAAACTGAGTGTAGCTTGGGTGGATTGCATTGGCTGGAAAGGTTGTCAGGAAGCTCTGGAAGGAATTGCACATTTCAGGGATTCACATTTCTGGCTGACTGAGGTATAAATGGGGAAAATACATATTCTAAAACAGATTATTCTAAGCTTGCTTTTTTTTTAAAAGTCTATTTAAATATTAATAATTTTCTATATAGGCTCCCTTAAATGTGAATACATATATTCTTTAACAGGCAATAAAATATTATGTCATGGCATTCCCCTACTTTTTGGACTTGAAGTCACTTCAATGAGAACAAATAAATTTGGGTCATGTGAGGTTTTAAAGCAGAGAATTACTTAAATATTATAGTATTTTTTATCTTGGTACATCTATTACATGTATACTGCTCCATATTTGTGTCTGTAAGTGAATACCCGAGTCTGTGTAAGAAATACATTAGACTCCAAAACAGGTAAAGATTTTCCATGTAGAAATAAGGCCAAAAGTACCTTTCAGAACTCTTTCCTAATTGAACGCCAATTAGGAGGAATTTGCCTGTAATAATACCCAAACTGAATCAACAATCATTAACTACAAACGATTTCCAAATCTGTTCCATTTTCCCAGACCCAGTACATTCTTTCAACTGAACTGAATGATTTTCCCTGACCACAATGGATTAACATAAGCATAGGTTTAGACTACATCATTCAATAAACAGTTTATGAAAGATGTATCTCTTGTTCTGCCATGGCAATGAAAGCCATTACCAACTGCCTGTGTTAATTTTGCAACAGATCACAGTGGAGATCTCTACAACCCATTAATCCAACAGGGGTTTTCCAGTACTCCCCTTTCCATTCTTCAAATTTGTAAAAACATATAATTTCTTATTAAACAAACCATGTAGGAATTTTGATAGCTGCAAGTACAACTACTCTCATTTGTTTATTTAGAATGATGCAGGAACCAGCACTAAAGATTAGTCACAGCAATGTTGACAATAACACGTGAAGAAAAGGCATATATTTGGTCTACAACCACAGATGGCTAAATTTGTCTGTGAAAGCTGCCAAGCACAACGAAACAAAGATGTGGCAGTTGTAACAAGCAAAGAGCAAAAATGTCAGGAGTTCTTATCAGAAGAATTGGCATGCATGAAGTCAAATTCACATGACAAGGTGAGGGCACATGAACAGCTACAAAGCATAAGCAGTTGTGCTTTCCAGCCCCACAGAAACACAGGCATATGAAGCAGACAAACCTCATCAGCTGTGTCTTCTGCCTAAATTACCCACCCACTGAACACTGGTGCAAAGATCCTTTTTATGGGTTCAGTGCCTGCTTTAGACTCTGCGTTGCACAGATCATGCTATGTTGTCTAAAAGAACACCAAAACGGCAACTTTCTATGCCAGGGTTACCTGAGCTGTTGACTCCCCATGTATTGGAAAGAAGCAGGTGTTACTTGATATAGTCTCAGATTTACCCTTAACTCCATGAGCATTGGTGAATTTCCCCTTCATGAGAGGTTAGCAGCATTTCTGAGAGAGAATGACTCCTTTCTCCTCTTCTAATATTATACTCACAGCAAATTGCTTAAAAAGTAATTGGTGGATATTTAATGGTGTAATGTGATAGTAGAATGGCTGAAAAATTAGTCAGTCAACTGCCTGAACTCTGCAAAACAACACGGTGACCAAACAAAGCTGTTGGGACTCCTGAGGAGCAGAGTGGAGAGGGGCAGGGTGACAGCCAGGAGATACATCAGAGCTAACTGCAAACAAGAATGAAAAGATCAGATCTTGACGCTTATGGTTCCTCCAGAAGTAATCAGAAGAATGAATTATTCAGGGTAGCCTTGAGAAAACCACTGTCAGAATAAAGGGAGTCATGCACTGGCATGATATCTGATGACAATGTCTAATACCAGATGTATTAAGACCAAATATGATGTAATTGCTTGATTAGACTTGGCCAAAGGGATGATTGCACCAGTAACTTTAGGTTATGATGAATGGAATACTTAACAGCAACAATCATTGCTTTAAACCACCAGGAAGTCCAAGTCAGACCAAGGAAAAGAAACAGTCAACCTCCTGAAATTATTATACGAAGTTCAGTGTGAGACACTGACCCCTAATACAGCAGTTTAGTACAGGCATATATGGAAAATGAAAAAAAAAAAAAAGGGTTTGATACACAGAAAATGCAGGAAAAGTCACAAATTACACTGCTGAAAATCTCTTACTGAGAACAGAGGACTGGCAGCATTGAACAGCTTTTGAAACATTTCTAATAGAAACAGAGTAAAAGCTTCATTTTTTTTATCAATGCCTCCAAAAAAATTGCAGTAGTTTATGACGCTTTTGCTTATCTTAAAGAGCAACATCAACATATCAGACTGAATTCTTACACCACGCTCCCAAGTCTGTCACTAAAAATTGTGAAAAATGTCAGTAAAATTTATGTGGCGAGTTCCTTAGCTTCAAGGCACTCTGGAAATGTGAAATCCAGTACAAATACTGAATGTGAGTAAGTCAAAACCTGGGAAAGGGACCACAAGGAGGTAAGAAAAAATTTCTAATGAAAAGAAAGCCCTAGAGATGCTAAGAAAGAAGAAATGTGACTGATGTCATAGGAGATAGCTAAGAGCTCTTTCAACTTGTGAGATGAGAAGCTGGGGAGAGTAACTCTGAAAAAGTTTTCTTCTGGCCAGTAAAGGCCCCTAAAGCCTTTTGAAAACAGCCAGACTTGTACCTTCCCCGGGAAGCCCTGCATACAAAGGGCTGACCACTCATGGGCAAAAAAGGGGCAGAACAAAGCAGCATTTTTCTTTTACTTTCACAAACAAAATTAACTTTTCACAGGCCAAAAAGTCTGGCATCAGGGGCTAATATAAGGAACCCAAGAAGTTCAACACAAGTCAAAAAAAGATGCTGGCTGCTGGGGCTGGAGACTTATTGGGGAAGGATCAAGGATGTGTTTTCTCTCTGGTTTAATGACTTCAAGCTGTTTCAGCTGATGTGCATGTGCCTCTCAACAAAGCACCAAGGGCATGTCTTAAAAGTGTCTGACAATCAGCAGAACCAGTGAAACCCATGGAGACCTCAGCAGAAGACAATCCTGCCAGCATGACAGAGCAGCCATCCTGAGGGCTGCAGAGACTCATGATTTTACAGTGGATGTCAGCAAAAATGAAGCCTGCAAAACTTTGCCAGGCATGAAATTGTGCCAGGGGACTCCAGCATACACAGAGGCTTCTGTTCTGCATATTGAAGACAGAAGCGAAATAAAAACCTGCAAGAAGCATGAGACAAGACTTCTTTCACCTTCAAAGATGAATGGGGTTCTTTTAACTCCTGGTGCTAGGCATTGAAACAACAGGTAAAACTGCCACAACAGGAACTTCTGAGGAATGATGCCTGCAGGCAGCTCCCTCAGAACTGTCATCATTCCCTATCCCCATAGTCCACAGAAAAGATGACACTTTCAGTATGAGATAAGAGCCAGCAAATTAAAGCGCTCATGGACCAAAGGAAAATAAAGCAAACTCTACCATGGGACTCACATTAAGCCTTTTTTATCTCTTGTTATCAGAGGAAATATCTTGAAAATCTACAGTGATCATAATTGTTATGCTACCATGTAGAAAGGAAAGCTTTTGTAGTGAAATCTTAGCCCAAGCTACTTAGTGATTAGCAGCTCAAAAGTGGCACTTTCAACTCCATCTAGATATTCAGTAGCATCACTGCAGTGTGCTCTGTTAAGTGTCCCAGCCCATCTTGCAAGAACACTAATTTCAGACTGTTCCCTCAAAAAGGCACACTAAAGACTAGAAACAAAGCTGTTATAGGGCTACTGGGATGGAAATCCTCAGTTCTGCAATTACTGCCTGTCTATTGTGGTACGTGGACACCCACATACCCAATACTGGCCTGTGGCCACTCTCTCCATGCAGGCCAGGGAACTTCCCCTTTTCCTGGGGCCAAACCTAAGGAGGATAAAGGCATATACAGGAATCACCAGATTCACACCTAACAAAATAAATCAAGGAAATAATTCAAAGATCTATTAAAAAAAATATATGAATGACCTTACTATGAAGTGGCTTTTAGGGATATGAAACACAGTGATTCAATAAATTGAATACTAAATTAAATAAGTAACATTAATCTATGTATCAGTTCACTTTTTATAATTTAATTTCTTAAATTAGTAGTTTCCTCTCTGTTGTGACAGCTCCAATAAAATTTTAATTGTTATCAGACATTTATTATTGTTAGCCATGAACCTTGAGTACTGGACTCAAAGACTTTTGGTTGCCTGTTTCAGCTGACAGTGCACCAGCTCTCTAGGGTAACTCAAGGTGCTATACTACTATACTATATCTTAGTTTCCAATGGATTTTAATTGCAATAATTTAACCTACCCACTCAAGCCAGAAACAGGTGTGAAATAGTTTTTCTGCTCAAAATAAAAAAAAAGTTTATTTTGCTACAATTCTGCTTTTTTCTATGATGCTGAAATAATATCTTTGTTTTCACATCTGGAATTCACTGCAATAGAAAATACTAGTGAAATGTTTTCCTTGCTGCCAAAGAAGGCATCATACAATTAGTACTGCAATTGTCACCAATTTTTGGACCATGCAGGCGCGAGAGAGGAGGTAAAGATAAGAGAGTGTGTTTTCAGATTCAATTGGAGAAAACAAGTGTAATCATCATATAAATGAGTGCATTTTTCTCAGTTGTCAGAGTTACAAGTCCCCATGTGTTAGCAAATGGAAAATAACACATTCATTGCAGTCAATCTAAAATAATCCCAGTGTGAAGGATGCCAGCAGCAGCCCTGCCAAGACACGCAGCGTCTCCCCGTGACCATGACAGACTCCACTGGTCACAAGTGGAGAGGAGCCCCTGATTGCATTTAAATGCTGATAAGGCTGCCAGCATTGCTGTACCTGGGAATGACAGTTTGTACTGCACAAAAATCACAGCAGAATGTCACACCTGCACATTGACATTGGCTGTTCACTTCAATGTTTGAAATCTTAGCTAGCTCAGTCATTAAGCTGCTGGAAAAATGATGCATGTCTTAACCCCTGACATATGGAGCAGCTTTCCCACTGTCTGCCTCTCACAAATTCAGAGTAATTTGAAAATTATCCATCTTCTCTTGATCTTTAATATACTCATTTGTCCCATGATCTCATCACACTTGTATTTGTTGATCAAGGAAGTTCAGTGGTACGAATTAAATAGTAATTGCTCATAGAACAGAAATTGCTAGAGAAAGTCTTCAGCTCGTTGAAATGCACAGATCTGTATCCCAGGAGTGTATTACTAGAAACGTCTTCGTTATGTTCATGGCTTAACTGTGTCTTACACTTTCCCAATTAATAAGATTTCATAACCCCTGAGGTTTATGTGCAAGAAGAAATTGTCAGTGAGTTTTGAATCCTGGATACTCAAGAAAAGTAACTACTTTGGCTAATAAATCCCTCAAGTAACAATTAGTGTTATCAATGTAATATACATAGTTTATGATTCCAGTAAAATTGCCAAATGTCCTCTTTTATGTATTCAGACAGCCACAGTCATAAGGTTTAGTTCCCAGGAACAGTGAAATTTGCTCTGCCTCCTGAACATGCAGCCAAGAGGGTTTTTTGAAAATAAAAGCTGTGTCCCTCACAGGAGTGACCAGTGCTCCTTGTGACTGCACCAACTGTGCAGCAAAGCTGCCACCAAGTCAAACCCACAAGGCTTCATCCAAAGCCACTGAAATGAGGAACAAGCTTTTCCACAAACAGAACCTAGAGATTTTAAAACACAAACAAATACATATTAAACAAAAAAGGGATAAGAAAGAAAGGAAGAGTAGACCTTTCACATCTTTCATCTACACCCTCTCTGTGTCTGCGACCAACACTGGCCAATGCACCCAGTTATGGAAAGACTGACTGACACAACTGTTCCTCTTCCTGTCTGAGGACAGTGGGTGTACACAGAACATAGCAGAAACCAACATGGTTCAGAGGACATTGGGACATGGGGTTTAAGTCCTACTGCCCACCAGCGAAAGAGAACATTGCTTAAAAAAAAAAAAAGAGTATTATAGAGCTCAGTTCTCATGAAACATTACTAACTCAATTTCAGCCCATTTTGTGTTTATGTCCACACACAATACAGGTCAATTAATTTAGTGGTTGTGCGAAATAAAGTATTTCCCAGGGTTTGAAAAGCTGGAATTTGGAGTTGTCACAGGCTCTATACTGGCACTGAGGAATATTTGACCTTGTACAAGGATAAAGTTGTCACAGGTTCTATATTTGACCTTGTGCAAGGATAAAGTGGTAAAGAGATCTTGTATGTCTACCTGTCTGCAATCCAGGTTTTCACGTTTTTACAGACTAGTAATTCAAATACCTCCAGCAGAATCCATAAGGCAGTATTGAGAGTAGAATCACAGAATGGTCTGGGTTAGAAGAAACCTTTAAACATCTTCTCCAACCCCCCTGCCACACACTGGGGTATCTTTCACCAGGATCAGGTTGCTCAAAGCCTGTCTGACCTGGGGCTTTGAACAACCTGATCTGAGGAGGGAATTAGTAACAGAAATATGCACTTCTTACAGTAAACTCTGGAGTCCTTAGCTTATACTAGAATTTAGTAGAATTTTTTATAGCTTCAGTGAAGCACTTTAGAAAATACTCAATAAAGAACTGAGATAGTTTTAGTTTATATTAAAGGTATATTGTCAAGGAAAAATAGAATAAGTTTTTTTCTTCTGTACTTGCAGCATTTCTTCCTTGTGTCTCACTCAAATAGAACAGTGAACCTAGACTATTATCTTTTGTATTTGAACTTTGCTTTCGGAGGTTTTTCTTCATGTGGGTCTTATTTTTCTTTTGTTTGTTTGTTTGGTTTTTTTTTTGGTGTTGATTTGGTTTGGTTTTTTTGGTGGGTATTTTCAGTGGGTTCCATGTGTGTCCTTTAACACTCTGGGTGACTGTTTCAACCCAAGACCAAAAACAAGTGCAGCAATCCCTTCAGCAGTGAAGGTATTTCTACTCAGATTAGGTCTTCTAGTTTGTTTGCTTTTAAACCTTGTTTTTTGTCTTGAAAAAAATCTTACACATCCACATCTTAAACTGATTCAGAATTCTTTGAAAATTGCCATTCCTGACAATGCAGCTCATGAGCCATTTGCTACCCTTCAGGTTCCTGAGGTTTACACCAATATCACAGTTTTATGTGCCTCTTAATTATCTTCATCTTTATAAAAACCCCTGGTGACACAATTTAAGACATACTAGATGCAACTGAAAGGGGAAAAAAATAATCAAGCAAAGCTTGCATTCTGAATGCCAGTTTTACATACTCAGCAGCAGCTTTTCAGCTTTTTCTTTATCAGCTAAGGATCACAAGAACACTTTTGTCCTTAGCTGCATTTTAGAAACAATAAAAATGGTCAAAATAAAATTAAATCAAATATTTCCTCCTATTTATATTAATTTATATATATATATGCTGACCAGACAGATACAGTGCAAACCAGATTTTGAAGATATAAATGAAATTCATGAACATTCAGACCTTTCTGTCTTTTCTGCTTGGTCTTTTGAGGCACCTCATTTCCAGATAAGAAAATAGACCTGGATCTCTTGGGCAGGAAAAATACAAAGTAGAATTTGGTCTTTAACTAATAGTATACATTGCTCCAGGTTAAATGATATCTATCTTCTATGTCTCAAGAGCCAATAAACATTCATGGGACAGTATTGTATTAATTAGCTTAACCTCCAACTGAAAAAAATATTGATCTTTATAGTGTGATCCTGGGAACTTCAATTGGCCTCGCAGTATACAAAATAAAGTGCAACGTACTTCATGTGGCAGCCAGATCTGTCACAGAAAGAAGCTCTGCTGAGTCCAGACTGCCATTAAAAGGAGATTGTTAAAGAGCAAAGGATCCTGACATCTGCTCTACCCACTGGTACTTTTTTCTGGTGCTAATTTTCAAAATAATTTCTTCCCTAGTAATTAATGAAAATATGAATTAGAGCCAAATTTTAAAATACACAGATTTTTGACACTATAAAGTGTTAAGATGAGACTAGAGAGAAACTTCTCCATGCCCTCATGTCCATTTCTAGCCCACAGCTCCATGCTGTGGATGCCACCCCCACAAGCAGCTCTGGGACATGCCAAAGCTCCAGCTCACCAGAGAGGACTGGGACACAGACAGGGAGGAAATCTGGATGGGTCACAGACCATTTCCATGTATTTTTATCAAGGGACAGCAGAGTTGGCATTCAGCAATAATTTGTTGAGCCAGCTTGTGAGACAAGAATATTTTTCACTTCTCAGAATATAACTGTAGTAGCAGCTCCAACTGAGAAATCAAGTTATAGCTATGACATGCTGAGTGCTCAAATAACTGTTATTTTGACAGACTGGCCCAGATTTTCATCTCATTTCTTGAGAGAAATGCTGTATTATTTCATAAAAGAACTCCTGCAATACCCATTTACGTCAAAATAAGAACATAATGTAGACTTGCAGTCAAGGATAATCAAAATTTCTCTCAAAAAAATCCTGTGTTGTGCTTGCATCCTGAGAAACCTGCTAGGGTTGGGGTCGAAATTTCAAAGGTTGCAGTTTGTGAAGGAATATTTCTTTCTTCTTGATGTATTAACAAAATTATAATTTTATTTTTGATGTTTTCAAAGGTGGACATAAATTTATTTCATTTCTGCTTTTGCAGTGTAAGAGAATAGGTGCAATGCTACCAAAATTTAAGCACATGCAGAGAAGGCAGTAACAACCTTTTGCCTTTCCTGGTGACTTTCAAGTAATCACTTGGAAGAGCTAAGTCAGAAGAAATGTGTCTCTCTCCTCTCTATCCAAGAGAACAAAGATGCGATAACTAACATTTCACCAAATTCCTGCAGCCATTTAAATCTTTAACTCTTTTGAATTTTGATAATTATACACATATGGTAGTGATAAGTAGAAGTCTGTATTAGATTTTCATTAGCTGTAATTCTATTCTAAGATCTAGAATCTCATTCTACAGACACCAACATAGTAAAAAAAAAAGTATTTGATTTTGCTCATGTAGGACTGAGCTTGATGAATTGTGCTACAAGTCTTCCAAGAACAGACTACTACAGAGTGATGTTTTTGTTATTTCCTGCTGGGACAGAAATATTATAAAGAGTAAGCTGAATGAGCAGAAATGCTACAAAATCACAAGAACTGCTTGGTCTCTGCACTCAGGTGTATAGCAGAGGCAAAAGGTACACCCTGGGCCTGAGGGGGGGGAAGACCAGCCGAAATGGAAAATGGTAGCCTGGATTTCAGAGTGCATTTTGCAGCAAACTGAGGCTTTTTGGTGTATCCAGAGCAGCATTATCCATCTATTATTTACCTAAAGATTGAGCAGCTTCTGAATGCCAAGTTCTATGTGGGAACTCAATAGTGGCTCTCCATGAACTTTCTAAGATGACACACAGTGTATTACAGAGCTCAGTTCTCATGAAACATTTCTAAGCTGCTGACAGATAACATATCTTAAGAAAATATCAAGTATCCTGCTTCTTTCAAAAGAAAACAATTTCATTTCTGCTCTGTGACCTCCACAGGTAGAATGTACCAAGTTTAGCAGTTACCAGTCCATTGCCAATATTTAATGTTCTGAAATCCAGATGTGCTACTACTAGTGGTCAGCAGCAGGATTCCCAAGGCCCATAAGATCCATACTTTAAGCCATATGTTTCTTGATGGCAAAAGGTCAAAAGATAACTGCAAATGTTAGGTCAGAAAAGTAGCAGAGCTAAAAACAAACAAATTAACTTTTCAAAAAAGAATCTTTGTATAAAACAAGTAGAGGTAATGTACCAAGAATATTTTGCAATCATAACAAGTGCCATACGGTTAGCTAATATCTGATGTGCACTGGTGTTTCAGCACTATCGTTTATGCTTTGCACTATACTCTAGCAGATGAGCTGATTCACTCTAGTTTCGATTTGTCCTACTCACTGTCTTAACTTTTTATCAATTAATAAACCTTGCACACATTTCTACAGTCTTGATGATGAGTCTGATGTTGTTCTGACATTAGACTACATCAAAGTAGTAAACAAATATGAACGTGTGGCCAGCTATTGATCCTTTCTCTACAAAAGCTGTATCTCTGGCTCAGACTCTGTCTGTCACTTGGTCTGGTATTGGCTGGGTGACTTGTCCTAATTTCCCACTTCAGAGCTGGGGTCAGCAAACAGGGAAATGCCCTGAGCACCCCTGGAACTGGGACCTCCAGGAAAAAGTTCCTCTTCCATCAACTGGAGGATTTCTGTCCCTGGGCACCAAAATATTGGTAAAACCTCCCTGTGGGCTGTGCTGCCCTATTGCCTTGTGTAACAGACTAGCAAGGCTGTCAGGGTTCTCTGAAAAACCCTAGGAAAAAACCCCCAAAAATTTTTTTAGAAAAATAGTATGGGACCAGATTAGTGCCAGCACAATCTCCTAAAGGGAGCGGCAGAAACCCACTATGGACTAGACCTAAGATGGCCCCATCTGAGAATCTTGTCCCAAATATTTGATACACAGAGTACAGGGCCAGGGCATGTTAAGCCTGGGGATGTTAATCCCCATCTGTCAGGACAGAGCAGTGCCTGCTCCCAAGCTGTCTGGCCCCTTGCCACAGAGCACAGGTGCCCAGCAGCTACAAGTTTGTGGCCAGCCTGCAAAGCACAGCAAGCAGCATTGCTTCTGCAGGAGGTTCTGCTCACGTGCCAGCACCTAGAAAACAGCCAGAGAGAAACTGAGTAATGGTAGTGGAAGTGGTATAAATTCTTCACTTGGTGTCTTATTTTCAGCAAAGTTGGGCAAAGGTTGTGGGTTCTTAAAAATAAAAAAGGATATTACATACTGGCTTTTGCTAAGAAAGACTAACCTTGACTTAAGCACATGCACCAGCAACCTGTGAAATGGGTTTGAGACAGAAGTGCTGTCTGGGTACAGGCAGTCCTTGAGTGCCTGGGCTGCCAGCAGCAGCTGTCCATGCACCCCTTCCTTTCTCCACAGAACATCACTCCAAAGCATCCTCATTGCCCAGATCAGTGGAACAACTGCATCCCTGCCTGCTGCTAGTGAGGAGCTCCAGTACTGGAGCTGGCGACACTGTCACTGTTATCACTCCCTCTGAGCTGTTTCTGCCTACAGTTTGAAGATATCCCAATTGGGGGCAATTTTATAGCAATGTTACCTTGCTAATTATTAATTCATTTACTTTTCAGAAACTATTAACCATGCAGTTATTCCATACCTGTAGAAACATCTATATTTCAATAGTTATAGAGCAGATTACAGTGGAATGAATTTTGTCTAGTATAGAGCACTAAATGGCAGTATTGTTTTATAGTGAAACCCATTTTGCTATAAATAAAGTAGATCTCTTATAAAGAGCAAAAGTCTGCCAGTAATTGCCCACCTCTGATAAATTTTGGAGCACAGACTTCAGCGTTCCTCTCCTCACATGCACACTATTCCTTTTGGGCTGTGTTCTTACAGCCAATCCACCATGGGACCACATCCAGGGTCTACAATTTCAAGGGAGTGACCCTATGATTACCTACATAAACTTACAGGAATTTAATCTTTCACAGCAACCTTTTTCCCCCCTCACTTCCCATTTTTGGAGATTGTGAATATCACATATAAGTAAGGTGTTCTTTGCCTTGTTTTAACTTTTTCACAACTATGTTCATTGCACAGCCCCATCGCAGTTTGTTTTGTAAACACCCATTTCCACTCAGCATCAGAATTTTCCTATGATTTAGTGTCCTGTGTAGCAAGGTAGCACAGGGATAGTCTTGTTCCTGAAATCTCAGAATTGGCTGTTGCTGACACACGTGCCATATCTGAAGGTCAAGGTGCTAAATATCCCTTTTAAGACGTTGATAAAATAGTAGCATTAGCAGGGTCAAATCTTGCTCTTAAGTCCTGCCTGTTTACACAGGTGCTTTGCAGCAAAAGCTGCTTGAGGTTTTTTCCCTTCCGTGAAATTTCCTGATCTTTGTTTTAACACCTCTCCAGAGCCTCGTGGGTACCAGGACCATGCCATTGAGTTTTCCCATGGTAATCCCAGGAATAGCTCCAAGATATGAATCATTATGTCCTGCCTTGATCATCAGATGCTTATGCAGCCTGTGTAATGCCCCATCTGGATAACTCTAATTCATACATTTGGGGGCCTTCCTGCTATTTCCCTGAAGCTGCCTGTAGCTTGTGCACAACTCTGTTGCCAATACAGTAACCAGAGCCAAAATCTCAGTGTGAACTGAAAGAGGTTCATTGCCTTGTAATGAAGTAGAGGATTCAGTTCTGTCTCATGCAGTGCTGCCCCACCACACACATGACTGCTGCTTTGTTCACATTCCCTGTGGCTTTTCCATCACTCGAGGTGAGGACACACAACCTCCTTTCCAGTCAGAGCTACAAAAGAGATATTATTGCTCCTTGTTATTTCCCAAATTTACCGTCTAGCCTTGCTAATGCTGACTGGATGCCTGTGCCTTGCTGTTCCACACCACTGCTCTGATTCCAGCCTTCTGCTTCATGGAGCACTGATTTATTCAGGCACAGAGGGCTACAAGAGAGAAGGAACACGTGCGTCTTCATGCTACAGGACACCTGTTTGCCCTTGCCTGCCAAATAACATTTTGTTCACGACAGTTGTGGTTGCCACCAAGACAGATTGAATTACAGCAGGTGCCTGGGAAACCCAGGAACTTTTAGGGGATAGAAGTCTATGTGACTGTAAAGCACTTATTGTGTTTGGAGCCAGCTTATACTTGGAAAGACTGGTAGGGACAAAGTGAGCCACAAGGAAAGGAGCCTAATGGAGCTAGTGAAAGAAACATTCCCATAGGGGCTGAGTCACCAGCTGTGACTGACTGGATGGAAATAGGATATCAGATGCCTTCTTTGCTCAAGAGAAGACTGAAATTAAGTTTCCATGCCTGAATATGGAGACTAAGACAATGTTGTGGCAACAGGGGCTCCATGAATTGGTGGGAAGCTGGTGGGGTGGATCTGAGGCTGCTGCCATGCTGTGCCCTGTGCTTGACCACCGGCACCTGATGAAGGTGCTCTTAGCAGGGTTTTGATGAACCTAAAAATGCAATTTCCTTATTCTCATAAACACTACACTCAAAAACCTGCAGGTTCTCAGAAGTTAACTGGTTCAGACCATAGCCTGAAAATCCACTATCACAAAACCAAATCCCCCAAACATTATGGAAGTTGATTGTAGCTCCTAATCCAGATCTACATAAAAATCTGTAACAGATGCCATCTACCATGAGAAGTAGAAGCAGCATTTCCTGGCAGGACTTAAATATCAGGCAAATACCATTCAGCAAGGTGCAGACTGCTTTCATGAAGACTCCTTTTAGATAGAATGGGGACTGTGCTGATGATAAGGATTTGCTTGATAGGCAAAATGTGCTCACAAAATAATCGAGATGTATACAGTGATCAAAGGGAAGTACCTGAGAACATTAAAATAATATAATGTAGTAATTGAAAGACCTAAGAATGATGAACTAATACAGTTACCATACATTGTGAACAATCATTTAAAAAGTGGTAAATGGCAGAAGGCATGAGCAATCTTTTTTTTTTTAATGTTTTAGTATGTGACCACAAATTTTGGTACTTATCAGGCACATTAAAAAATCAAACAAAAACCATCCAGATGAAGCTCATCATATAAATGTAAAATTATAACTGTCTAAACCACATATATAAATAATAATTCTGGTGACTAATAATTCTATTTTTACTAGGGAATTACAAAATTCTATTATTACACTCTCGGTGCTACACAGAGGTAGAGAAAACTTCTTCCTTGAAAATTGAGTACTGTCAAGATAAACCTTTCTTCTTATCGAAAGTTAAGACAAAACTTTGTTTCTCCTAATTTTGATAATTTTAAAATAGGAAATTATCTTTTTAAAAACCTCAATCCTCTATTTTATGAGGGACCATTCTGCTTTCTCCTAATCTCCATCATTAGAGGCCAAGAAAACACACTAGTAAAAATAAACTCTTAAAACAACTCCACAAAGACTCCGTAACTGGTGGATTCTTTTTCCCCCCAATATATTACTGTCAGCAACTTAGAAATCTATCCTAGTCCCACTTGGAAAATGTGCATGTGTTGAAGCATTAACATGTGAGTGATGCCCTGAGAGTGTGAAGGAAAGCCCCGGTGTGAGCAGGGCTGTGAGGAGCGCGCACAAGGGCAGGAAGCGCTGGGGCTGCCACCGCACTGAGCTGCTGGAGCTGCTGCTGCAGGCAGAAGGGCTCAGCGTGCACCGCTTATTTTTAGCCGAGTATCAAAGTTTGTGGTCTGAAGCAGGAGTGCAGACTTGGTTCAGCTCTCATAGACTCTGGCTGCAAAGCACACAGCAGCACTTGAGGAGAATCAGCCTCTAGGTTTGGTTTCTCTCGGTAATGGTGCTGTACAGCCTGGGTAAATATCACATCTAGGACATGTGATCTCAAGTAAAGAGAGAGGTGTGACATGTAAAAAAACCTTCACGGGACCGTTTGCAACATGCAGTGGTTTTTAAATGTTGTATAGAATTAAACAGGCAATTATATACCAAAGAATAAGATGTCAAAATACATTTAAAAACACTGATAAAAAATAAATGTTCTTAAATTATACAACCCTGAAGAATAACAGAAACTGATTTAAATGCATACATGAAGTTTTAAAAAGGTTTCCATGTGCCAAGAAAAATAATAACAGAAAGCAGGCGCAAAGCACTAAGGAATAGGTTGAACTTGATTTACAAAAGAGACTAAATTTAGGGAACAAGAACTAGGTAATTTAATATGAATGTAGGTATAGGGTGAATTACTTCCAAAAAGATGGCAATTAACTTTTAGCTAATAATATATAGTATTCAATAGAAAGAGGGTAGCAGCTATCCAAGATTAAGCTGAAGCAATAACCAATAATTAATTTTATGATAACCTATGATTATCTATCACTCGTGGCCTATTTGACCTTTGGATTTTTGTTGATGGCAATAGCTTTTTTATCTACACTTCTTGAATCTCTGCTTCTATCACCCAGAATATTATAGTCTGGATAGAGAGACTTCCTTTTAAATATTGATACATCATCTGCCCTTCCTAACATTTTAATAGCAATCATAATAATTGAATTAGAACTTAATGAAACAGTAGTTTGGAGCTTAGTTGTTTGGTTTTTTTTTTGCCAAATGGGACTTTTTATCAGTTAACTTTAAAGAGGAGAAACGGGGCAGAATTTTTAGTTGGGCTTTGAAAGCAAATTATTTTCAAAGAATGATAATATTTTCAGATTCAAGAAGAAAAATCCCTTAAGTCTTTAGGGAAATGGGATTAAACCAAGATACTTCAAATCATGTCAGCCTTGAAGTAATAGAAGCTTTCCCGATAGCCTGAGATTAGAAGGGACAAAAGAGCAGAGCCTGTTCTCAGGCTGGGGAGAATATAAGGCAGGAGAGATATGTATTCATTTCCTACATAAGTGGCAGCACTTAACATGATTTTTGGAAATCAGAGAAAGGCTTGAGAACCCCCAGTCACTGACTAAATTACTCAGAAAAATGTTTCTTCAATATATAATCGGAAAAAATGCAAGGAGAGGGAGCTTGAATGAATGAGAAGACAAAATGATTTCTTAACCAAAACACCCAGTTATTTCAGTGATAGGCAGAAGAGAAATTCTCCAGCCATAAAACAGAGAGTGGCATTTAATGTCTCTCCAGGAAAAAGCCTGAGCGTGGCAGGACCCAGGATAGTGAAGCCTTACATGTGAGCATCAAAGACAAAGCAGCTACTGCTCCAGCAGTCTCAGACACTTAACTGAAATGTCACAGGTTCCATTTCATTAACTACTTAAATGGATTTCAGGAAGGAGTGCACCAGTAACACTGATGATTTTGGTTATAACTGAGCAGCTACTACAGCAAGCTTTACTCAACAGAAGGGGAGACACTAGCAGTGCTCAAAGACACACTTCCTAAAGGACACTTGCAAACTTGCTTTAACCTCTGAAAATATTTGCTCCTATCAACCTGAACACAGGAAGCTTTCAAGAACCAGTGGTCACTTGCAGATATAATTCTAAGATTTAGAAGATAGTACCATAAAGAAATTTTCAAAAGTTTAAAGAGCTGAGACATTGAAGCTGGTTAATTATATGATAACCATAGTCGTGGGACAATTTCTTGTATTTCCAAAACCATTCCTATAAAACTTCGGAGGGAGATTTTTGTTTGTGAGGTGGTGCTCTTTTCTATTTGGGTTTGGAGGGGGGAAAGGGGGAGGGCTTCTACTTGTTTGGTTTTGGGATTTTTTTGAGGGAGGAGTGTTTGATGTTCTGCTGATTTGGGTTTTTGTTTGATTGTGGTTTACTTGTTTTTTAAAATGTTCAGTAAATAGCTGAGACTATTGTTTTAAAAATAAAATTTAAAAACTTGCAAAAAAAAAAAAAAAAGGAAAAGAAAAAGATTTGGTGATACAGAGTGGTGTTTGGCCACCTTAGGGGTATTTTCCAATTTACTGATTCTATGTCATTAAATGATCACAAATCGAGAGGGTGCTAACCAGGCTTGAGCTCTAGACTCAGTTACATGCTGTAGAGTTAATAATAATTTGCACTTACAATCAAAGGCAGAGTCCAAATCCACAGTGGTTGTGATAAACAGGGGCAGAATTTTCCTCCTCTACCAGGCAGGCCCACTGCACCCTGTAAGGGCTTATTTGCAGGAGAAAGCAGATGGTGTTTGTAGTGCTGCATTCCAGCTGGGATTCTGCCAGGGAAGGGCAGCCTTAGTTTTTGTCCCCTTTTCACCATGACAACTTTGCCAGCCTGGCTCTCATCACTTGTTTTTTGTGGCAGTGTTAGCTAGAGGAGGATTACAGGGCAGCAATGTTGACTTATGATGCTACAGTTGTTCTTTGGGTGAGCAAAGACATTTGCTTGCAAAGGTAGGAGTTAAGCATAAAAGATGCAAGAGATGTGACTTATTGTTCAAACATGGGACGAAACAAAACAACCAACCAAAATTAAAGCACGAAGTAATTGCAATTAGGAGAGCTTGACAAATTTCTCATTCAAGTTAGTATACTAATTAATGTTAAGGCCAAAATCAGCTACCTTGTGAGCTATCCTCGATGACCTCAGAAAGCCTTCTCTTGGAAGAAAGCATCTTTCTGGATTTCTGAGACAGTTTCCTAAGACACAGAAGAGAGGAAACTGTTGGCCTCCATACAGCCATTAATGCATTCATACACAATAAAAATAAATTCACCAAATTAAAGGGACAGAAACTGAGAAGAAAAGATGAAGTGACATGAATTTTCTTTGCTGAATGCCTCGCACGTATTTGGCAGGTATGCTGGAGTGAGCACAGCCTGCCTCCAAGAGATTGCATGGGAGTCTGACTCCAGCCTTTGCAGCACTTTGTGAATAGACCTAATGTCACAGGCTGGATAACTACAGAATTGTGTTGCTGCTCACTTTAAAGCATATCCCTTTGTTACCCATCACTTCAAGAACTACTTATTTCATGAAATGAGCTTTTCTAGTGTCAATCCTTCCAACTAAACAAAAAAGGAGATGAAAAAAAGACTATTTCAAAGTCCGTTCTTCGTATATGAGCAAACGATATGGAGTGAAATACACTATTCTTCAAGCTCGAGAGGTGAATTGGTATCCAGCTAGGACTGAAGCAGCCCTTAACAATAATACCTGATAGTTCTCATTACACTGCAAATGAAAGTGTTTCACAAGGATGACTTGAAAGGCTCAAGTAAGATATATTGTTAGCATTTTTCTATTTGGAAGATCAGTGGGATAAGGAACAGATTAAACTACCAGAACCTTTTAAAGGGACTAAATTTCACAAGCACAAATGAGCTGGATAAGCCAAAATAACCTCTATCTGTCCTGTTTTCCTATACTGAGAGACCAAGCCATTCTTTAATCCTCAATGACACTTGTTTGGACAAGAAGACAACACCCGAGAGCACAATCCCTGCAGGAGGAGCCCTAGACATGTTTCTCTGCAGCATGGGCAGCCCAAGGACAGCTTCTCCTTGAGGCACCCATCCTGGGAAGGGAGTTCCTGGCATGGTGAGCCTTGGCAAGGGTGGCGCAGCAGCCCATGGCTTTAGGAAATGGGATCAGAGAAGGGCAGCCCTTTGAGCACAGGAGGCATCAGGCATCCTCTCTGCACCCTCAGGCTGCCCACACAAGGGCTCTGGTGTTGCACAGAGGTTTCTGCAGTGATCCCCAAGTGCTACAGATTTTACTACAGCTTCCAATATTTCTGTTTCCTTTGCATGATTTCTTAACCAGTTTTATTCCTCTTTTGATATGGTTTTATGGGTTTCTGTTCTGATGCGGTTTCATTTTTCATCTAGGACACCAGAATGGACTGCACTGCTGCCCTTGTGGCTGCCAATGAGCAGGAAGGCAAAGGAACCACAGGAGAACCCATTTTGCTGATCTAAAAGGTCCTTGGAGCTAACTAAGCAGATTACTGGATGCCCTTTTGCATGGAACCTTCTCAGCAAACACTTAAAAAAATACAGTCTGTAGAGTAATGGTTTCAAGCTCTCACTGACTTTCACTTACATGAAATCAGATTCTTCTGTCCCTGCAGAAAGAACTTAAAACATCTTTATTTTTTCTCTCCATTTCCCTCAAGCTCTCCCAACACCATAACATCAAAATAAAAATACATTCTGAGGGCCCTTCTAAGGCCCCTCAGTCTGGACCACACTCACAAGCAGAAAGAGCTGGAATTTCTTTTGCCTTTGGCCTCATTGCCAGCTGGAGATCCAGTGCCAGCAAACATCCTGAAAGCACCCAGACCATCAGTTGGGACCATGCTATTCTCTTTAATAATATGACCACAGCTCTAGAACTACTTTTGAAAGACCCTTTTTAAAAAATAAATGTACGGGGAAACACCAAAAAAGGTTGGTATGCAAGAGCAATGTATTAAGGAAAACAGAAACCAGGTTTTAATGGATCAAAAATCCCCACTGAAATACCTTATTTTCACATTGCTTCAAATTGTATTAACGTGAATCATCTAGGCATTGTATGTTAAAAACAGAAATCCCTCTTTTTCCTTTTAAATGAAACAGTGAAGAGCAAACTAGTTTAATGTCATTTGATTGCCTGAATAGAATTTAAGCAGGAAGAATAATTAATCCTCTTTGCCAAACATAACCTATAAAATCTTAATAATTCTTTAAATGGCATTTATTGCTGAAATAAAAGCATTTTGATGCTTTTAAATGGAAGGAGAGGCAAAGAAATGACATTTTTGCATTTTACACCATACTTAACATCAGCTCATGGCTTAGCTCTGTGTTTGCTTTGAATTAAAATCTCAGTAAAAGCTCAAGCTTCACTCTTCAGGGAATGGCAGTGTAGTTGAAATGACATTATGGAGAGGACCAGAGGGTAAGGGAAAGGGAATGGTAGCTGTCTCAGGGATGATAAAGCAGGGCTCTTCACAGGGAAAGCAGGAGCTTTAGGAAACAACAGCATGAGGTAATAGCAAATGTGCTAGATCTTTCTCCAGTAGGATCTGAAGGAGATTAGAAGGAGAGGGACTAAGATAATAGCATTTGAAATTAATCATGTTTATTATACAAATGGCCTTGTTTGCCAAGCCATTTAATACAAACAGTGACTGCAGCCCTGCTGTGGTGGGCAGTGACTGCTGAAGACGGGCCCCTGGGGCGGCCTTAGGAATGCTCAATAAAGCTGCTGGCTCCAGGGCAGGACTCTGCTGCTCTTTTCTTTCAGGAGAGGAGAAAGGAGCAGCCACCAGCACTGCAGCTGAACTCCCTGAAACAGACCCCAAGGAACAGCAACCCTCATCTTCCTGGCTTCAATGTCTCTTTCTCCCACTACAATTAAAGGAGTGGCTGCAATGCTTTTATAAACATTTCAAATTATGGGTTTATCTGAACAATAAGAGCAACAACAAATCTTTACAACAAATAGCAGTGAAATCCAAGTCTGCACCTGACCTGCAGCACAGACAGAAGAGAGGAGCACCTGGCAGACTCCATAACACAAAATATAAAGGGATGGCTGTCACACTCTGCCCTGAGAAGGTGTGAAATCAGCTCCCTGTTTTACCACATCTAGCACATTGAGGTTGGCATTAGTACTGCCAGGATTTGAAAAGGATAAGAGCAGCTTTAGCTGAGGTGGCTTTATTCAGAGCTTTATTTCTACCGCTTACTCCTTTCAAATTTCATCATAATTGGAAGGGTGAAGCATATAAGGACAAGACTAGCTCAAGTCACTTGTGAGAATCAAATGTGGACTCTCAAGTCACTTCAACATTTTAAAAAATGTTATCCCCTTCTTTACAGCTCTAGTCATGTAAAGAATATGATATAACAAGGATAGCTTCATCCCTTTAAGTCACAATCCTCTTAGGATACATCCATCTTTTTCTTGGTGCAGTCATATCCAATTTCAAAGCTCAGGTCTCTTATCACACCCACAGTATCTGTGAGACCTAGATAAGCTCAATAAAAAATTCTGTCATACACAGTAATCAATATATTACAGGAAAGTATGTTGACTAAAATGTTCACTGAGAGGAGGAGGATGCTCTAACACCCCTACCTAGGGCAGGCAGTAGTGGGGGTTTGGGTGAGGACCCCTGGATTCTGGCTTGGCTGCCTGTTGGGGGCTTGCAGAGCAGTCCCCACAGGGGACTGTGCTGCTGAGCTCCCTGGCATGTGGGATTGTTCCCTGCTCAGGCTGCAGCACACACTTCCTGCACAACATCATCTTAACAACCCCTCACTATTGAAATCTAAACCTCCACATCTCAAATCAAAATACAGAAATGTTACAAAATTTATTCACATGATCTCATACTTGCAACAAATAGAACGAGAAATTTCACACATTTTATGCTTAAATACTCTTCACTACAAAGGAACTACTGTACTTCACACTCATTCTATCATCAAAAGAAGCCACAGAAAGACAAAAAATGTTCAAACATGAAATTAAAAACACAGAACAAGTTCAGCACAGAGTAACTGGGCAAGATGCCTCTGAATTCTTGGACTTCTTGAGAATGCACTTCAGATGAGAAGTCAGCAAGAGCTTAAACTCAAGTCTTTATGCAGACATTTATCATAATTCTCTCTGCCTAGTAGCAAGATTTGTCAGCCCATTCAGACTGCCATTATCATTGTCATCCACACCATATTCCACTGAGAGTAATTAACCAATACCTGCCCTAAATTTTCTAGCTTCTCTGTGATCTTATAGCACACTTAGCTCATTAATCTTGTCTTTAAAACCTTCCCAGACATCAGAGTAGGCCTTGGCAATTTTGCCAGGGAAAATTTCATAACCCACTCTTTGGCTAATTACTGGCTCAACACAAATGTGAAGCCTGGCCTCATTCATTAAAAACAGGCAAGGGCTTTGCATGGGCCTCAAACTTCAGACTGTGCCAGTGCAGCAGCACCTTGTTCTGCTGTCAGTGCCTCCCACAGTCAATGGCTGAGCCCCCACCCTGGTGCCACCTCTGTCCCACCAGCCACACTGCTGGGGACACCAAGGCACCGTTGGCTGGGGGAAGGAGCACTTTGTGCCTGCAGGCAAAGGCAGGGAGAGTTCTGCAAATGAAGAGAGAAATCACCTTGCTTTTCCTGTCTGCCTTTGCCTGGAGTAGCAATCTCTCTCCCAGGACTGGACCCTGGCTGGTTATTTTAGGGGAAGGGAGGCAGCAGAGAATGGGCTGTGTTTATTTACTTCAGACTAATTATTTTTCTTTAATTATATTACTACTGTCATCATAATTTTAGTAATCTGAACCAGGCAGTAATTACATAATATACCCTTGTTAATCATCCTTCTTCTCTTGACTATAGGTTTTATTCCAACAGGGGCATTGCTGGGAAAAAGGTAAAGTTACTCTACAGAGGCAAGTTTATGATGACATTTCTGTTTACCTTTCTGTGTGACTAATGCAGCTAAATGGGGTCTGCTTTGCTAGCTTATATCTCTGTGTATCAGGCAAAAGGAAGCAAAAAGCATGATAAAATTGTGTGTATTTCAGTGCACTGAAAAACACATGGACAAAGAGCAAACCACACTTGCCCATTAGACATTCTTCTAAATCTCTCCTGAAAGCATTACAAATCTGCCTTACTTATGCAGAAGGGACGATATCCGTAAAGGAGGTCTTTAAGTTTATCATTTGTTCCTAAACTAGCATGTTTTTATTATTAAGTGAACTAATTTTTGTTGCTTTCATGCTTTACTGATCAATAAGGCCTCTAAGCATTCACTGAAGCTGGCACACTTGCAGATTGATGTGCAGCATATAAATAAGGTGTATATATTGAGCAGGAGATATAGTCTTTATTTCTTTCACAGGCTCTAGAAAGGTTGTCCAGGTTCCCATGTTGAAAGTCACTATATCAATACACAGGCAGATTTTAAAGCTAGTGAAAAATAAATTTGCATGTCAAACTTAGATCCAAACTCTTATTTCAGGCTGTGATTCTATACTCATAGCTGAGTTTAAGGCATCAATTCCAGCAAGACCTCTTGTTCTCACCTTGAGGTTGAGTATGCCTTGAAGGGGAACTTAATGCTCCAGTACCAGTGATGAAATGTCTGTCTATAAATACAAATTATCACAGCACATATGCTCCTCTCCCTCATCTCAGTTTCAGGACTGCAGATTTTTTGTATTCCAGGAAGTCTTTGATAGCAGCAATAATGTAACGACGGAATCCCCTCCTTCTATTTTTTGATGAAATAGGAGCCAAAGGCAAAGGCCTTCACAAGTGATATCCCTTCCATATTTTGTTCAGCCAGGAAGAAAGGCTGAGCATGAGGCTTGTGGAAGTTCCCATCACACTTGGGGAGAGGTGCAACAACTCCAAACCCTACACAGGAGCTGCATGGAACCGAAGGCAACAGGGGCTCTGATGGGTGCACAGAAGCTACTCAGTTCTGTGGACCCCATCTGGCCAGCCTCTAGCATTTCTACAAATAACAAAGAGGTCAAACTGCATAAAGTTCAGTTTTGCTTTGGGTGGCTTAAGATTTAGTCACAATAAACTTTACAAGTATCTTACAGATTCTGAACACAAATAAGATCTGCATTTTGTGTACTCAGTTACAAGTGACCTGTTGATGAAGTTGATTACAAAGGTCAGCATGTAAGAGTTGAACAAACACAGCTCCTTCCTTAAGGACTTCACCAACACATCCACACAACCATCCACAGATTAATCAAGCAACTGACTCTGTGGGACAGGATGCCTCCGCAGTGTTGATCAGGAGCTGGGGGCAGTCAGAACAGGGGAGCACTTCTGGGTAAAAAACATTTGGTACATTACACAGGTTATGTACATACAGGCACTCTTCAGGGTGCACTGCCTAAGTAGGAGTAAATCAGTTCAAACATGACACTATCTCCGAAAGTTATCAGCAACAGATGGAGAAGGGATGTGGGTCACACAACTTTGGTGGTGAAGAATGCTGATACCAGCCTGACACATCAAACCCAATCTTAAACATCCTGAGGATGTGAAGAATGATATTTCCTGGCAGACACTGGCACCAGTGAGGATGTGGCAAAGTTCCTGTCAAAGGAACCAACAAATGATAGAACTGATAACTAAAGCTGCTGAGCTGACAGAGCCAGTCCAGGGAGCCATATGACTGACAGGCAAGCAGTTTATACAATGGGGTGTCACATTTTTTAAGGACAGGGATTTCTAAAACACTCCCTCCTGGGAGCACATTCCTCCCAAGTGGAAGGACAGTTACTCCTTTAGGCTGAGTGAAAGATGCCCATGGTCATTGACAGAGATGAGTAACTTCAATTTCTAATTAACAATTATTTCACTCATATCATTGTTTAAATCTTGCTTTAAAAATAGGTATAATTATTAGTATAGTGCACTGTCTATACTACATAATGAATAATTCTGATCAGTCTTTTAGTCTTTACCAAAAACAAAATAAATCGTGCATTTTTATATGCATATTTGTGTTTCTGTACTTAATCTTGCAGAACAAGGTTGTATAAATTACATCTATATAATCCTCTAGACAAACTGGTGACCAAGCCTGGGGCTAATATTGGATCCAACAGTATTCTGAAGAGTTTAGAAAGCAAGAAGGTTGCACCTTATGGCTCAACAGCAGGTCTTTTCTAGGAAACTTGGTCTGAAGCTTCCATTCTAGCCACAATAGGAACTCTAACATGTTTCATGAGGAACCATTTTCTTTTCAGTATGCCTTCCATAGGGATGGTGACCAAAACATAACCACTGCCCACTGTGTGGGAGAACAGAAATACACCATTAAGAGGAACACATCACCCCAAGAATGCTTTCCACTCTGTTTCCCCAAGTCATCATTAGCCTTGAGAAAGTGACAACGCCACAGAACAAAAAAAAACCCCACTTATTTAAAACACTGGAATTTAAAGACCAAAATTAAAGGAAGAAAATTTATTTTATGGTATTAAAAAGACTAGTATTTTTTCCAGCAATGTATAAACATCATTTAGTGTATGCAAAAGATTATTTTTATGAGAAAATCTGTTCCTGGAAACCTCTAGTCTTACCTATTAAAACCATACTAAAATTAGAATAAGAGCAATATATTTTAGTTAAAATACAGCTCTGAAAGAATATAGATTAAGTCTTGTTATTGTAAGGCACAGTAGGATTCAGCTCCTCAGCCACGCAGAGCACAGCTGCTGATCTGGGGGCAGAGACTTTAAATCCAATGGACACTAATGATTTTATGGTGAGAAAGCCAAATTTCATCTTTTCTTTCTCAGTTCTGTGGTTACGAGAGGCCTGGTAATGACATGCAACTTGTGAAAGAGAAGTAGTTTCGGCTTCTGGCCCCATGGGACTTTGGGACTTGTTACAGGCCCACACCAACGAGATCTTCTAAATGGATTAATTACTTTTAGTGCAGAGGGTACCTTCCTCTCTGTACCCAAACCAGCAGATCTTTGGTACCAGCCCTTGTCAGAGCATCACTTCTGTCTTTACTAGGTAAAACGCCTTCCAGCATCATTACCTCTATCCCTAATACAGCTCAGATCCCCCAAAGACGTTTGGGGCAGGTGGTATGTAAAGGTTGCCCTTGGTAACCTACTACAGAATCTAGTTTCAAGCTTCAGAGAATTTTTTTAATACCAATATGGGAAGTCAGCTTAAATTCAGCTGAATGTGTCCTGTAGGTGATTTTGCCAGAAGGAAAGACAAAAGGCAAGCTATGTGAGGCACTAGTTCAGCACCTGACATCAGTTTTCATCAGAGGATTATTTTGTAGGATACACAAGGCCTAGAGGAGAGGTTTTTAAAGGAACTTGCACCTAGTAGCTCCAGCTGAGGCACTCGAAGCCAGTGTCCACCACTGAGCTGAACCTGCATTCAGACTGACTCTTGATGTTGAGAGGCGTCCAGTACCCTCAGCTCTGAATTTCCAGGGGCTTGAGAGCACTCTGAATTAACATCAAGCTGACTGTCAGTTCTTCCTTCTCCCGCCTCCCTCCTGTTTTATTACAACTAATCCCATCCTGGGAATCCTAAATCATGTTACATGATTTTCTCTGTCCTATTATCAGTTTCTCTCTGTGGGAATAGCTGGCAAGTGCCAAATTTATTCTGTACAAATTGTTTTAAGGGAAGACTGATGTTTTTCAATCCTTCCTTAAATTGAACATTGTATCTTGCTGGCGAGGACTGCCTATCAGAGGCTTTTGACTTGCCATGCTCCTACTCTGTGTGGAGAATTAGATTGATGCTTTGTATTACTGAATAGATGTTGTGAACAGCTGGGAACACAGCTCACACCCACTTAGTGCATTTCTTCATTTTTAATATCTCTTCTCTTACCCTTTAACAAACTGCAGTCCAATTACTCCAGGGGGCAGGCAAAGGGCTGACCCTCTCACTCTCTTCATCAATCACCATCAATACTGCTGTTTGCACAAAATACGGCTCAAAAGACAGCTTGTGGCCATGAGGGGAGGAGAGCAGGACAGACACGCAGTCACACCACTGCATTTACCGCCAGAAACATTGATTACAAGGCACTGAGTGAGAGTATAATTGTACTATTTATCCTGCCTACTCTAAATATTACTGGGTTAGGAAAAAATGGTTTGCTTTTTAAAATTCCTTTTCCCCCACCCTCGTTTCATCTGCCATTCCTCTCACACATGTGCATGCACATGTCCATGGTCACATGCAGCTTTCCAATTGCCACAGATTCATCTTTCTAACTACATAATTCAATCCGCTGAACATTACGCTGTGGTAATGCTGATGAGCTCTTAATTCTTCTGTATTTATTGCAGCAAATTTATAACTGACCTTAATGAATCTTCCATTATGAAAAAAATGTCAGTGCCAAATCTCTTAAGAAGGTCTGGCATACAGTGGTTTTAAAAGGTCAATACGCGGTAGGGGTTTTTGTGTTTTCCTTTTGGTATGTTTTCTTTTTTTTTTTTTTTTAATGAACCATTTTAAAAATAGGAACTTGTATTTTTAAAGACAGGATTACACACACACACACAAATATCAGGTCCTCAGTTTACAGACTAACATTGTTACTTAGCTAATGCTCAGTAAGCACATGGGAAAATTATTTTTTAAAAAGCACTGCTGGTGTAAGTCATCAAGAGGCATGTAGTCATTACTGCTTGTTCATGAAGAGCCAGTCCCTCACGGGAGCATGATCCAGAAGCAGAAGATAAATTGGGAGGATAGGATAAGCATAGGGTGAAGACTAGCAGGACCAGCCAGAGCCATCTTGCTTTGGTTGCTGGCCACAGCCAATAAAACTGTTTGGTCAAGAAGCTCATTTACATGGTGCAGGACAACTTTATTTTAAAAACAGCTTTGCTGAGTTAGTGCATTTGCTCCAAGTGAAGTGATTTACCTCTAAGATGCACAGTGGTAATAGTGCCTGCATAATATCCTGTGGTGGTTAAAAACCCTCAAAAGGCCAGAGAAAGGAAGATATCACTGCTCTCATTTAATGGGTAGAAAAGGAAAGAGTAAAAATTGTTCCTAGGGTGAAATGGCAGGTGAGTGGCTGAGGAAAGAAAAGCCAATGATCTGGTTAACCAGGTTTTGCTGCTTTTGCTGCACACATGCAGTGTAAATGTCAAGAGAAAGCTTTGCTTTTGGAACAGAGTTATGTGTTCTCTGAAAAGGTAAACCATACAAGAGAAGGGCTTGAGAGCAGACACAAGTAGCAAAATCTTACAATGGTACATGAAAGTCCCCAGACTGCCAAGGTACATATTTTTGTAAAGCACAGGGAAACACTGTCAGAACAGAGAACTAGAGCACCATTTCTTGACCTGGACTTGACTCAAAGCGGATTCAGGTCACCAAAAACAGAGTCCAAACAGTCTTGTCTCAGCTGACCACAAAAGCAATCTCCAAAACTACAGATGCCTGTTACCTCAACAACCCCAAATATGGCCCTCCCCTTTCTTGTCCCAGAGCTGTCTAAAACCAAAATGCTTCTTCCAACAAATCAGCCTGTGGCCTGAGTGAGTTATGAGAGGGAGAAATCAACACTGTCATCTACCCATGGAACAATAATTATCCCTTGTATGCTACTCCAGAAGCAGTGCCATTATCAAAGCATCATGCCTGTAAAATAACACTTCTGGGAATGGTGCCAGACTGAGGGCTCACAGCTTTTGCTCAGCTTGTGAAAAACAAATCAGCCTAGGTGTTTGCCCTGCTCCTGACTTTCCTAGCAGGAACCAGGTCCTCAGCTCATCCATACCAAGCAGAACTATGGCAAGAACCTGGAGCAGTCTCTGTGGTCAGTTCAGGCAGTAGGCAACCAATGCCACCAGGAGGCAGGGGTTTCTTGGGGGCGCTAAAAAAAGCAGTTGCTGATAACATATTACAGTATAGCAAACTTCTGCCTCCAAACCAGTGCACAGAAAGGCACTGTTGGACTGGGAACATCCAAAAAAACAACTGGTGACAAAGCCACAGAGTGTTAGAAGATCACTAAAGACTAGCACAAGAACACAAAATTACAGTGACTACAGAAAGCATTGTATCATCGACATCTCTAGGAAAGGGGTGGTCCTGGGGCATTCACCATTTTGTTTCCCACATTGCTGCTTCCCTCAGGGCTGGCATCTGATGAGGTGCTGAGCTGACTGAGCACAAGAGAGCCCGGGGACAGGAAGCTGCTCAGAGGCTCTGCCACTACAGCAAAGTGAAAGAAAAGGAATTTTTAAACAATCACCTGGCACAAAAGTAATTGTGCACTTTTCTGTTCTCTGCTTCTTACCTGTGACAGATACAACACTAGGAAGAGGTCATACAGATCCAGGAGAACTTGTAATTTGGATTACATGGGGGATAATCAGATTGTTACTGGTTTTGAGCTTGTTGAGCTCATTTCTGATACACTGTAAGTCTGAAACTAAGTTGTATCAGCCAGTAAGCGACAAGTTCAGTGCTAATCTATAAAAATTACAGCCTCCTTACTGCTCAGCTCATTAAACTGACTCTGTCTCCTGGCCACTCATTCATCTTCATAATCATCGCCCATTCAGCTACTAACCTCCTCTGTGTGTGCAGTTTACAGTACATCAGGAAGATAAAGTGGACTGATATTTGCTTCTAAAGAGCAGTGGCTTTTAATTTTTACACGTGCTTTAAGTAAAAAGATAAATAAGATAATTTAATATCACATTTTCAGCTCAAACATTAGAAAAATGAGAACATATTCAGATTTTATAGCAATGTTAACTCTCTACATGTACTTATGTTTACATAGCACATCAGAAATATCAGTGTCTGAAACAACACACATCTCTTGCACTGTCCTGCCAGAGAAACAAGGGGAGAGTCATGAGTAAGACAAGATGAAATTAAGAGTTTGGCTTACTACTTGAGGAACAACATGCCTGGCACAAGACAATCCATGGAAAGCTGCATGGAGCCTGCCAGCCACTGGCCAGGATGAACTCTTAAGGAATGCTGCAGGTCCTGTGCACCTCAATTAAAAAATGGGACTTCTCCAAAAGAGTTTTTTCACCCCTGGCTGGAGGGACAGTGGACCATGCATGAGACACATGGACTATAGAATAAACATGTGTGGAGGGAAAGGAGCAGCCACTGCTGGGGCAGGAGGTGGCAGGGACGGCTCTGTCAGCCTGGCCACCTGCATGATTCCTGATTGGTTTGAGCCCTGTACATTATAACTCCTGGTGTTGGAATAATTTACAGATTTTATGGGTAGAAGAGATGATATGGAGATGGGGGCTGACTGATGTTTAACAGACTCTAGGGTTTCTACAGTCTGGTACAAGAACATACAGAAGACAACATACACAAGTTTTGGTGGTTTCACCACTGCTCATGTGTTCGATACCAGATTACGTAGAAATTATTAAATACTGATTCTGATTTCACTTTTAGCCCTACATGACTGGCCCATCACTCTGCAGCAGCTCCAGACCTGGAGGAAAAATGTCTACAACTGATCCTTTGCTTCAGCAACAGCTCAAAGGAAGGGGCACTCCCTCCTCACCTCATCACCAATTTGCCAAGAAGAAACTGAGTATTAAACTTATGTTGTAAGCAACAACCTTTCATTGAACTGGTAATAGAGCAGAAAAGAACAGAAATACTGCTTTTTCAATGCATTTCAGCCAGATTGGACACAAAAGATCTTGCTGTCTGTGCACTTCAATTTTAGAGAAACTCAAGGTACAGCCTCTATAAAGTGGGCCTTACCAATGAGAAAACGTAGCACTTTTAGTCTGATCACGATAAAACTGTAAGTTTTGCTTTCAGAAATTCAGCTTATTTGCAGAAATTAGACATACCAAGTAGCTAAGAAAGGTCAGAAAAATTGTTATGCTTTCTGTTCTGTCATGTTTAAAGTCAAAGTACATAAAGCAAATTAGGCTTGCAGGCAACACATACAAGCGCACACAAAAGGACATACGAAATAAGAATATTGGCATACACACCACAGCAGACCCAGCTGCAGGATATGGCCCTCATGGAACAGAAACGGAACATCCCAAGAAGCAGCAGTTCAGCAGGAGCTTCAAATGCGTTCCCTAATTCCAGTTTCCCTAATGGTTGCCACAGTGAACATTTTTCTCATAGGGAATAAAACCCTCTCAGCTTCACTGATGCATGTTAAGGACCAGAGTTCACAGGGAATACAAAAAGTGGTGGTTCAGCCACTGGAGAGCCACACAGGGCAGATGCTGAGAAACATGCAGGTGGAGAAAGCAGCCACCAGGGTGCTGTTGTGGCTACAGGAGAGAGGATACACAGATCCAGGATTCTAGTCCTGACTGATATCCTTGGCTTGAACTTCAGCACAAGTGTTAGTGAGATCAGAGCACGTTTAGAAACAATAGCAAAGGGAAATTAAAAAAAAAAATAAAGCAAGGATCCCAGAAAAAGATATTAACTTTAGAGAATTGTGATTTATTTTTTCAAAATAGATATTACAAATTGATACTGTATTTTTAGAAGTCTAATTAGGCAAATATCAGGAATATTACTTTTTTTTAACTTACTGCTTTCAAACTTAGAAGTTCCTAATTCATAGAGCAAAGGCAGGGTGGATGAGAAATATGAAAAGTTATCTTACAAAATTGCTATATTTAAAAGCTTTTTCCTTTTCATAAGGGACAAAAAAACAGCTTTGGAAAAAATTGTCCTGAGAGTTGTGCATAGGAAAGGGGAGGAAAAAGCAGAAACAGCCCCAGTAGCATCTTCCAAAACAGCCTCTGCACAGGGCTCAGAGCAACCACTGCTCAGAGCAGCCCCCTGCTCTGGCTACAGCCACCACCTCCCTCCCAGCTCCTGCAGTGCTGAGATCAGGAGGTGGCTGAACTGCTCTGGACTACAGCATCATTTATTAGCATTATTATTAGCATTTACTATGGAACATGATGGATAATCAGAGGAACAGTCATGGGAAAATGTGGGGTTTGGGTCTGTTTCTCAAGCTTCAGCCTTAGCAGGTTTAAAGCTCCTCTTTGGGAATGCTCTCACTGCATTCCCAATCTCTCCTGAAATAAAGTCCCTGCTCTCTGAGGAGCACTACTGCACTCCCACTGCTTCTTCCTGCCCACTTTGACTCCCATCTCCCTGACAGGAGCAGTGATGAGGAAGGCACTCCTGAGGCTTAATTAATCAAGTCAGTTTCTCTGTTCTGCTGCTATTCAAAGGTTTTGGCCATCAAGTTTGATCTTGTCAGAAAACCAATAGTTAATTACTTGCTCCAGGTACACTGAACCTATTCAATTCACTTTTCCTTCTTTGATTAAGTGAGTCTGTGGATTTCAAATAAACATTAGGCAGAAAAAGCTTCTTTGAAATGCATCCCACTCCTGCTTTACATCCTGTGCACTGCCAGCCATGGAGCCATTTTCCCCACAGAGCCATTGTCCTGGCATGCTGTGTGATGAGAACCCTTAAAGGCAATGGGGCTTGTCCTGCTCTGAGCTCAGAGCCTGCACACACTGAGTGTCATCCACGTTACAACCTGTAAAGTGTCTTAACTGGCCTAGCCATACTCTGAAATATATGAGAAATCAAGCAAGTATTAGAAAAGCTCAGGAATTGACACACTCATTCCCAGCCCAGCCTGACAACTGGCCCTGATGGGAAATTATCTCTAGCCCATGCATTGGAAAAAGTTCTGTTTAGCTGGGCCACACTAACCTCAATCCCAGCACTTCCAGATCCCCATGCATTCATCCAAGGGTGACACTGAAAAAGAGCATATGAAGAACAGAGTGCTCTTCTAATGCATGCTGCTATAATATGAAAATGCAAACAGCCTGAAAACTAAAGAACTGCAGTCTCAAGGGAGATACAGCAGAGTCAATGCAGCTCCACAGACCTCACTCTACATTTGTGAGGTCACACTGAAAAGCAAGCAGCAGGGCTATTCCTGAAGTGGTTACTCAAGGGGTTGAAGAAACACTTGCTTCTCCAATCTATACCAGCCTCTACTCCTCTCAAAGGAGAAAAATAATTCTGAAATAGTTCTTGTGTTTCACAGTTGTGCCCTTGTTTATTGACTATAAAATCTTTTACGTGACAATTATATTACTGTATTTCTGGTTTACATTTAGTCCTAAATTTACAGGCAGATTTAGCAATAAAAATAGATAGGCATTAAATCCACATACTGGTGATTTAAACCATGCAAAATCAAAGAAAACTTGTAAAGATATTACATTAGAGTTCTAAAAACAAGAAGATAATAAATATTTTTTTCAGAGGCAATAATTTTTAATTTAAAATTAAGTACTTCCATATCATTAGCAAGTATTATTATAGTCAATTGGAATTTTAAAATCACTAAGAACTGATAAGTGAAAGGTGCTGCAGCTAGTTTTAAGGTTATACATACAGTCTTATATTGTCAAAGCAGTATTTGTTTAAGCACGGAAACATTTACAAAACATGGTTTTGTTCTTGAAATCTTATTGATAGGTTTCATATTTTTTTAGATTTACCAAACCTGCTTCCTTTTCTAATACAGAGATTCCCCCCTCTAATCCTGTTATGCATTAAAAAACTTGTGGTGCAAGTTTGCCACAGAACCTCTGACCACAAAGACTTGAGGTTACTGGGTCTGGCCATGTTACTCAGAACTGCTATAAGATTTGTACCAGCCAAGCCTCTTCTGCCCCAGTCATTCTCAGCTGCCTGCTGCAAACCCTGTTCTGCCCTGGGAGACACATTGGGGAGGACAGAAGAAAGGGGAAGGAAAAACGTCTCTCTTCATCTGGCCTATTTTCAAACACAGCTACATTACTTTCATGCTAGAATTATTCAAGTCAGAGAAGACTTTGAATCTCTCATACAAAGTTAGGACTCTCAACTCCCAGGAAGCAGCAGATCCCTGCGTGCTCACATATAATGACACAACTCCAATAAAAAATCTAACTTATTTTGAAGAAGAATCCCCTGCTATGGGGATGCTTTTTATAGCCTCTACCTTCTGAAAGGAAGCTTATCTTGCTAGACATTTCAAGCCCCATCATTGGTGGAACTGCAGCCTCCCTACAAGCTGGATGCCACTCACCAGCTGCAGGAGGAGGTGGGTTTGCTGCCAGTGCTCTGCCACCACCAGCTGATGAGAGCATGGTAGGAATTGCTCAGTTTCTGTCCCTCAAGACATAGAAAAGTCACTGCTCCTGTCACAAGCTGGCCTTCGAGCAATGTAAACAGCTTTGACAAACACTTCTTTGGGAGGAAAAGCTTCAGATTCACCTGGGCTAAAGGGACCAGAAGCATCTTCCAATAAGGAATGACCTTGTGCTTTTGCAGGAGAGGCCACAAGCACCAGGATACCCTGCTCTTACACTCCAGTTTTGTCTCAGGATTTAAACTGTCACAACCAAGTCCTCTAACCATCAAGTTATGGGGTTGTTTTCTGTCCCTCTACATTCTTAACTGTCCCTACAGCACAGAAGCAAATCAACAGGAAGCACAGCCTGCTGTGCCAAAGCTGTGTTACTCACTAACCCAATAACCAGGCTTTATCTTTGCAAGATTCCCATGACACCATTAGGAACAAACACTCCCCTTCCACCCCTGTCCATGTTGTGATGAGACAGTTTGCACTAAGAAGCATTTACTTCCATGTACATTTCCAAAATCATAGAAATTTCCATACAAAAATAGTTAATGAGAAGTGAGTGAATTTATACAAAACTGCCTGTCAGAGGCCCTTTGAGTTGAGAGGGGCTTAAGGATGTTTTGCATATCCTGAACAAAGTATGAACAAGGCTGTCAGGAAAAAACTCTATGGTGAGACTGTGGTATAAATCCATTCAGTTCTGCAAGATGTGCAGCCCTTCAATTGGTGTTTGACTGTTCCATTTTTATGTTTTTATCTCTGATTTAAGTGAAAAACTGAGAAAAACCTTACAGAGCAGAGTCAGACTAAACTCTAACAAGCCCAGCACTCCAGGGGATGGGACTTTTTCCAGACACCTGGCCCTTGCAATACACTGAAGGGGCTGCTGTAGTTCCTATTGTTAATTTCTATCAAAGTGAAAAACAAACAAAAAAAATCAATCCCCCATACATTTACGTGATAGCCTTTTTCTTTTTTTGAATCACTAAAATTTATTCAGAGGCATACTAATGCACTTAAACCCTTCTTTCAGCTTGGAGCAAGGGCTAGAAGAAGCTCATACCTGTTCCAAACACACTGTAAAAACATTTCCACTCCCCAGGATATGCAGGTTTCTAATACAAAGATGAATGGCACAAATTTTATTTTGTTTTAAAACTACAAAGTAGTTTAGCTCTTAAGGAAGGTTTTCTTTCTGATTTCTTCCTCCACCCCCTGCAGTCAAAGGACTCTGTTCAGCAGCAGTCTGCATTTCAGTTAGAAAAGGGAAAACAGTCTGAGGAACACCCTTCCTATCTCAGGCAGCAACAGTGGCAAAACCACACAGTTTCTACATTGGAGAGTCCAAATCAGAAGTCTAAGCTAAGAAAGAGCAAGGAAAAAGGTAAAGAGGCTTCAGAGTTAGAAGATTTAAAAAAGGGAAAAAAAAAAAAGAAAAAAAGAGCTAACAGCATTTTTCATCACATCTGAATGTCAGTAAGGGCTCCTGGCAGCAAACACAAGTTACATCCCAGCCCAGGCCCAATCTCAGCCATCCCTATTACACATCACAAACTGGAAACCCAAATTCCTCTGTGGCTCATTACCTCCCATGAAAGCTCCTCTCTGGGGATATCCAGCAGTCATTTAAACTCAGCCTTTCCTGTCTGGAGCTGGAAAACTGTCTCTTGATTCCATAGTACCAGCACATCCCTTCTCTGACCTGTTGAGGCCAAAATCCCTTTGGCTCTGGAGGTTGCTGCAGAATCAAAGTTCTCACCCAGCAGCAGCATTTCCCCAGAGTTTGGTTTGGGTTTCGCTGTTAGAGACTGCTGCGCCTGCAGCAATGTCTCAGATACCTCACAGGATTCCTGCTCCTGGAGTAATGAGTCTGATAAATGACAGACCTGAGCAACACCAAATCCAGGTTCATTTTATAGCCAATATAAACTATTACTTCTGAACAAAAGGATTACTTAGAGAAGATAGATTTTTTTAAAATTAAATACATTTCAATTTGGCATGTATGCTCTAGTAACTTGAATAAAGGTCTGAAACTAAACCCACCTGCTCCTTTATGACTAAGCAACACAAACAGAAGCAGCCAATGAACCATAATATTCAATATTTTTCTAAGCTCAGTTAACTTACTTTTCAGATGTTAAGCATGTTTTCCTGGTGTGGGAAAGTTGCTTCCACAATTTGCTAGAGTTAACCTATGTCTATGATTACACCATTTTAGGTGCTCAAACACAAACATTATTTGCCCACGTTACAACACTCCAAGATTTTTTGAATTAATCTTTTTTGTGTACCTTTCATTTGATGAAGGAAATGTATATTATAAGGATAAAACTTCCAGTTCTTACACAACTTTCCTGGGGTAGCCTGACATGATTCAACAGGAGGAATAAATATCCTTTCTCATGACATTTACTTTAGTCCAAGATATAGATGAAATTGAGAAGGGCTTAGAGCTAAGTACTTTGATTTAATGAAGTAATAAGGGCATCAAGTGAGAGGTTCATGTCCTTGATTCTTACACCTACTAATTCTGAAATCTGTACCACTGGCTTTATTCCAGAAAGAGCATGTAAATATTTGGTTCTAGCCACTATAAAGAACTATGTATTTGATGTATGAGCACCCATTGTTATCCACAGTAGAATTTATTCAGAAACAAAAGACACAAAGCAACATTTATACCAAGAACGTTAACCAAGAGCATTTAGACCACCCTCATTAACTTTTTTTTTCAAAGTCATTTGATAATCACACACACTTTTGTTAAGGTCAAGTCTACGCATATGAGATCAACCACTACAAGAAATCTGTGAATACTTCTGTATACAGCATTATTTTTTTTAATAAAGCAGATAGCTTTACATAGAAATTTTTTAAAGAAAAATTTCTATTTTTCTTTAAAAGTATAGATTATATTTACCCTACTAGAAGTTAAGACATCTACTTGAAGAGACTGACTAGTTAATCATTAGGATCTGGTCTAAAAACACAGTGATGCTTACACTCATATATTGTCAGAGATGGTATTGCATCTCTCTTTCCATCTCAAACCATTCTCTTTCCATCCCAGCTCATTCTGTGCAAGGAAAGGATTTCTGCATAAAGAGATCATACACACATTTCAAAGAATTCACTCTGCTTGAGAATTTTTGTCTCAATTCTTTTTTCCATATTAAAGGAAATACTGAATCATATAGGAGTTGATATATGAGTGATAATAAGGGAGCAGAAAAATCATAATGAGCATCTTTGTATTTTCAGAAAGAAAATGCAAAAATTGTCAACTTTCATTTGGTGCAATTTTTAAAGTGCTAATAAAAGCTCTGGCATGCTAAATTTTTTTTCCACAGTAGGCCAATCTGCCATTGAATTGCAGTGTTAATGAAGGCCTCTTGAATTTTACTGTATATTAATGAAATACAAAAAATTGCAGGAGCAAAGCAGATCTTAAATACCAATGTACATTGATGTGTATTTTATGTGCAGGTGTATCTTACATTCATTTATTCAGCTATCCACTGCTATGATGGGTGGAAGATTATTCTTTACTTCTACCCACTGTAGGATTTTGCAATCAAAATTAATAGCAAGGACAGTTTTATCACAGCTCCTGCACCCACAGATGCTGTACATAATCTTGCCACCAATTTCTAATTATTTTTTTTAATCACAGATGATAGTGACAGATGGCACTTGGGGAAATTCAGCATTATGGGTGGGGGTAGCTATGAATAATGACAAAGATAGATGTAAAGCAACATGCACATCAATATTTTGCCAGATTTGTTTCTATCAAGTGATAAGAAAACAATGTTTTGACTATAACCTCCAGCAACAGCTAAGACAATGTTTGTTTTCCTTATTTCATTAGAAGGAAATTTCTACTACTGTCCATTACTAAAACATGATGGAGTGTGAAAAAAGGTAACAGCTCCACTGCCATTTAGTGCAGTGACAGCCAACAGAGGGTGGCAACAGCACATGGGGTCAGACACCCGCTGAACACAAGGGATGAAAATATTTCCCACCACAATGACATCCCCTAAAGGTTTGTCTTCCTGCTTTTCAGTGTCAACCCAATATGAGAAGCACAAGCCTGCAGGTACCACAGGATTAGGAGAATTTTCTTGTCAGCATTAATCAGCCCAGCTGTAGGCTCTTGCAATGTGTCACACACACCACTCACAATTTTCCTCTATTCACCTGCTGGGCAATTACCACTGCTTATAAATTCAAAGTACAAAAATGCATGGGCCAAAACCCATCCTTAAAATATTTCCTGACATGAGAACAGGTGCATTTCCAGCTCAGCTACAGAACACAGGGATTTAAATGCAACTTCCAAAGATAACTTAAAAAAACCTCTACACCTTGCATGAAGTCTGTAGTGAAGGAGTCCCTGCCTGGATCACCTCTTGGGCACAGGGCCCTCCACACACCCACCTCTCCCAAGACTTACACAGCAACTTAACATTTTGTGTGAATTTCAGTGATGCTGCTTTCTCTGCTTTTACTCTGCAGGAGGGGCACAGGGCTGGTTCCCAAGTCCAGGGCTGCAGGGCTGGTGCTGCTGAGGTACCAGCCTGACCTGCACCAGGCAGAACACAGCTCTACCCAGCCAGGCATGGCATGCTCTGCGTTTCTGCTGGCTTTATACTTTTCTGCTGGTTTTATGCTAAATCTTTTGAAAAGCCTGAGTAACTCAGATTAATGGTGTCTGATCTAGTATAAGGTCTGCTGGGATAAAGTGGCCACTAAAAATATTAAGGTAATATTGTTCCCACCGGCTTTTAAAGCATCAGATATAAAAGTGCAGATGAGCAGACTTCAGGGCTTCCTCCTGTCTGGGAAAGGTAATTAGATTCCCTTCCTATAGGATGACATGTTTTACACTCCAGCCACACCTGCCTCTGCACTCCTGCCATTTCCTGAGGGGGCTTTATGATATTACAAGCCCTCATTTAAATTGGATCGTTGGAGATCAATGTTGTATCTGTTCTTTACCCTGGAAACAGAATCAGGCCATAGAGTGTGTGTAAGGTTGCTCTTGCCAGCTGTGAATACAAGTGGAGTTTCCCATATATAATTTTTATTTTCTCAGGGCCAAGAAGCAAGAGTTAAATTCTCTTCCCTGATCATCACACAGGTTCCCTTGAAGTCTATTCAACAGTATCTGCTTGTATTCAACTCCAGTTGATGTCAATAGAGGTGCTGTAGTCACAGGGAGAGCAGGATAACTTTGAAGGAATGTGTTATGTGTTCAAAGAAAAAAATTAACCCTTGCCTTCTTATTACTCTTGCTTCTGCTTTACCAGAGTTGCTCTATAATTTCGTTGCTTTGAATACATTTTTTTTTCTTTTTAATATATTGAATTTCTCCAGGGAAATTAAAAAGGTATTCATAAGAGAAAGAATTTAGTAAACAAGAAAAACAATATATACTATTATGATTATTCCTTTTTTTCTAGTTTACCTGACTAGTGGTATTGTCACAGAACTTTGTTCTGCTTTAATCCACTGAGTAGTTGAGCACAAATACAGCTTCAAATGCTGTTCTATATACAGGCCAGGCCATTATCCAGAAACCTGAACTCAGTGATTACAGTAGCTTTCACTTTCATACTCTGTCATGACTAGTGGTAGCAGAAAGGAAGCTGGTAAGCAGCATATTTCTTTAAAAAATTAAAATGAACTAGCAAGCCTCATATGTAGAGGGAGAAGAGCACAAAGATTAAAAGTCACTAATCAATCTATGCAGAGTTTGAATTAATTAGAAACTAATCCTATACAGGTTGAAGAAACAAAAGACGAAAAAGATAAAAACTATGAATGAAATGAACAATAAAAAACAGAATCAAGTCCTTTTCATAAAAGCTAGTCTCCCTAATTAATTTCCTGTACAAATTTATTGCAAGACTAATTTAAATTACACAACTGCCTAATCTTCCACAGGAATTCCCTGTCTCACACTTCCCTTTTCTTGCTCCAGTTGATCTTTTCATACATGAAATAAAACTCCCCTAGTGGAAAGGTAGAAAAGGAAAAAATGTCTGTCTTACAGGGATGCAATCAATTAGAAATGTCCTATTTGGAACAGCTGAGAAGTATTTCAAAGGAAATCCCTTCTTGACTGGAAAATGTCAATGGTAAGACCCCAGAAGAGCAGGTATTCACACCTGAGAACTAAGGAATTTGAAGGAAGCCAACTTGGAGGATGCTGATTACAAGACATTAATTATTTGACATTTTGTTGCTCTAATGATCAGTAAGTTTAGGCAGACATACCCAGCACAGCCCACAGCTTGGTGAATGTATAAAACCCCGCCCACTGTGTGGCAGAGGAGCAGAGCCCCAGGGGCAGCACTGCACGCAGGGTGCCCCAGGCCACGCTGGCAGTGCCCCCTGCCAGCACCAGCCCAGGGCACCCTCCACAGCTGCCCTGGTGTTCTCGCCATTAAAAAGCAGAACTTCCACCAAAATGTGACCTTTTTAATAACTGCCCGCTGTCCCGTGAGGGGTGGACAATCCCATGGCTCTGCCAGATTGTCACCTGCCAGGCACCGGGGCGGGTCCTGCTGAGCTGCTCCTCAGCTCAGGACTAAATCTGCACCTCCAAAGTGACCAGCTCTGTGACACCAGCCAAGGTTCAGCTCATTTCAGCTCGGTGTTTGTGCCAAAGGGAGTTTTCTCTCTCAGCCCAGTTTGTATACTCACCGGTACCTGAAAGTTGCCTGACAATTTTCTCCTAATTAGAAATATTTCTATTGTCTACTCCACAAATAGATGGCAATATAAACTTAGGGGTTTTTCCCCAGGGCACAAAGCAAACTTGCATTCCCTTTAGCTTTTCAGTATCAAGGGAGGCAGCCAGCAGCAATGCCAAAGTCTCTACCTGACACAGAACACTGAATATATTTCAATACTATTAGTATTATTTGAATAAAGCTTTTTTGCATACCGATAACCATCAGTGCATTGAAACCTTAGCTGAATTAAATCCCCTCAGTTGAGAGTGGGTCTGATTTGAACAAAGACTTCCAAAGGGAGCAAAACAGGTAATATGACAAGCTCATACCTTCTCAGAACCAGGAGGGGAATGGAATATATGAAGGAGAATTCACTAGAACTTACAGGGTTAGTGAAGAGGAGCCACAAATCACCTGTTTCAGATTTTGCTTTCTGCTCTGTTTGAGATGTGATATGAGATTTCCAGCAGTGCATCACCAGTTCAGAGTTTTTAGGGGACCTGAGTCAATTTCAGTTGGTCACACCTTAAATGGTTTTTCTCAGTAACTTCTCAGAAATGTGCAATTATGAAGCTGGTGTTGACATTCAAGAAATACTTGAAATTATCTCAATTTATATTGATCTGATGGATAATGTTACAGAACTATCACCAAATTAAGTCACAGCAGAGATCCAAGCAATAAGATTAGTGAATTAATACGGATATTGAAGTAAGTCAGCATTAAACTGCAAAGCAAATATAGCAGATAATTGTCACAAGTCTAAAGCAACAAGCAATCTTTGTCTAACAAAAGCTGGAGACTGGAGAAAATAGATTTTGAAGAAAAGCAAGAAACGCCAAATAACCCTGAAAGAATAATGAAAAAGTGTAAATAAGATTTCTCCTGGAAGAGTGAAATGCTTAACCAGGTAACACCAGACATGTCTGTTTTGGTTCTAAACATCAGCTTGGTCCATCTGCATGAAACAAGTCCAAAGAATAGTTCAGGAAGCAAACTGCATTTTTTAATGCTAATTGAATCTTCTCTGGGTCTCACTGTTGTTATAGACACTCAGATTTCTTTCCCCATTTTACCCTCTGCACAAAACAAAGCTGTTAATAAGCTGTTATGCATCAGACTGTTACCACACACAGAATTCAGGAGAGGTAGGACTGAGACAGACAAGATTATTTCCTCAGTTATTTGCAGCACAGTTCCTTAACAGCCTTATTACAACAATACCCTTATTCAAACAACCATGCTCGCAGAGCACTGGGAATGAATTTTAGTAGCTGGTGACAGTCTGAGGCATCTCGTATTGAAGAACTCCAACAGGGAAACAGCTGCATAGCTCAAGTGTGTAAACCACTGTAGTTTTGGTTTTTTATAAAATCTCAAGTGCTCGTTTGCATGGATTATGTCATATAAACAGTGCAGTTGATTGCTGGGCTATACCAAATTTTCAGTCAGCACATCTAAGAGTATGTTCAGAACAACCTAAAAAAAGTCAAGCCAGTTTTGAATTGTTTTGTTTTTGGGGTTTTTTTTGTGTGCAGCAGCTTTTTTGATTATTTGGTTTTGTTTGGGCTTGTGAGGGTTTTTTTTTTTTTGTGGGGTTTTTTGTTTTTTTGAGAGGGGTTTTGAATTCTTAGGAAACAATTTTTCCCTTGTCTAATTGAAGAGTGCCCAGCACATAGCTATAAATTCCCTCAACACTCAAAGACTTGCAGACTCCTGTAGGCAACTAACACTTAGGATGATGTGGTTACTAGTTATCATACTGGTAAAGAACATTATCTGCAGCATAATTAGATCACAGGAGTGGCTATTTACCATTGCTTTTTCCACATCTAGTGCAATTGCATTTGAATTCATGAGCAGTATTACAGTTTAAGTTTCCCTCAAGTGTTGGGTTGTGTGTGATCAGGCCCCCAGACATGTTCTGATATACTGTAGAAAAAAAAAATCAAGTGCTAGAGAAATTCACCATTGAGGAATAAATCACTTAGCAAACTTGTAGCTTTTCTCTCCTGCTTTCTCCTATTCCAGGATAGGAGAGTTTCTCCCACAGGAAGACAAAAAGCCCCCCAGGACAGTCCTGTCCTGAATTACCTCCAAATTCATTGACTGGAAAGAGACTTCAGTCTGAGTTTCCGTAACGTGAAATTGATCTCGTGCTCATCACATAAATGCAGTCACTTCCACGTTCAGATCTCACATTGAAATCATTAATCACACAGGTTTAAGACAAGATAATATATCACAAGTTCTCTGGCCCACATAAAGCAGCTGCTATGTTTGCACCTGACCACTCACTGGTCTGAAATTGAGTGCCATTTATGAGAAAGTAGAAGACAATGAGTTTTTTGGTAATGGCTGCATTAAAAAAAGTTAATAGAATTTAAATCAAACTAAAATAACTTTCCTTTATAAAAAAGGCCTTTTAATAATTTTGTCTGACAGTTTAAGCTCTGTAAAGGGGATCTTATCCATGTTCCAACCAAAATTTTTTACAAATGTGTGTACATAATCTATCCCTTCAGGTTACCAAAAAAAGGAATTACTTCAGATAAATGAAATATGTAGTAGTTTAACAAACCACTAATTTGATTTAGACTCCTAATGGCAGGTAGACATATCTAAAGATTGCACAGGCATTGATGTGGTTTTTTTATACATTAACCTGTACACACATATTTACTCTCACAAAGCTCAAATGCTAATTTCTTTAAGCTGTCATTAAGTAAACCCTGTTTTGCTCTTACCCCTCCACAAAAATCCATCCCCACACTGCACAGAATGAAGTGACACTTGCTGTCAAACAGAAAAGGAATTCTGTTTGCAATGGACAATTTCAGTTTACTGCTGCCTGTACATAGCTCTCTCTCAAAAATCTTGGTGAGGGTTTAGCCAACAGCTTCTTCTCCTGCCAGAGACTGAAACCTGAGTTGTTTAATTTTACTCACACTGAGCAATAAGCTATGAAGGTGTCAAGGAGCAAGGAAAAAAAAAAGCCGAAACAACCAAATCAACCAGAAAGAAGAGGCAGGAAAGGAGTTTTTTGTAATTTTGAGAGCCAAGTTGGTCCTCACTTCACCAGTAAACTGAATTGACACATACCTCCTCTGGCCACCCAGACAAAAAGAGAAATTTCAGCTTTCAGTTTATTGAAAATTGCTCAAAGTAAATCCATTTCTGTTGTAAATTGATACAAAAGACACTTGCTAAAGTGGGTGAAAATATATTAAGAAGTTTTCACCATTATTTATGGTAACTGGCTTGAAAGTGTTCAGGCCTCCTTTAGAAATTGAGAAGCAATTTGAAGACAATAAAACTTCTAAAGCAAGATAATTCTTAAGAGGTTTGTTTAAATTTATTACAGTTGGTGATTTCACCTTGCCCAAATTCATTATTTTAAAGCAAGAAATAAGATAAAAGCATTAGCTACTTCTTACATAGCATGGCCTTCTTACTTTCAGATATGCCAAAACAAAATATTAAATTGTGGTCATTGTAAAATAACTTTTCCACCTCTATCAAAAAGACCTCAGGAAAAGTGTTTGTATTCTGTTTCACCCTGCATGCATTAGTGAAGATTATTTCTTGTAAAGTTCTACAAAAGAGAAGAGATAAATTTAGCCCAAGGAACCAATTTTTCCATCTGTAGTGAAAACATGTATAGATAAATAGTAAAATTTTAACTATTTCCAACGTCCCTGTTTCTACATCTATAATACTATGCCGTCTGAAGGGAGAACCAAATCGGCACCAGACATGTGATCTTCACTGGTATCCATGAGGTAATATAGTTCTGGAACAGTCAATTCATTTAACAAAAATACACGAGAGCAGAATTTTAACAGCCTGGAGTAGGACTTTGGATTACTCTGGTGAGCTGGGAAAAAAACACCTCCAAGAAAACCAAACCAAGTCCCACCCCTTTCTATAGTTTGAAATAAAATATGCCTGGACAGACATCTACCTTATAATCTGCATTTCCTATTTGGTGGCTGGTACCACCTGCTGTACCTTTCAGCTGTGTAACTCAGTATTTAATGGTGCTGCAGTTTGCAAAGGTCTCAGCTCAGCAGAGCATTCATGGAAGGACTGGTCAGGGAAAGAATGGAAAGATTTGCCAGCTGAGAACTTTGGATTGTCAACTCTTTGCCATGGGATAAGTCACAGCAGCTGCAGGAGAAACTCATGCTCATATATACTCACATATATTATTTTGTCAAGGCTTTGCTGGGAGTGCATGACAGCAGCAGATCTCTCATTGAGCAGCACGTGACAGATACCTCAGAAAGGCAGAAGAAAGCAGCTTTACATTACAATAATTAAAAATCATGAAACATTAGGTTCTAGGGTATCTTGCAGCTTAATGCTGACAATGAGGAATAACTTGAGACTTATAATATGCTCATTTATTCTCATCTCAACTCTACACACAGTGCCTTATCACTTTAAGAAAGACCTTTCCCTCCTAAAGCACATTATTTCCATTACTTAGGGAATTACAATATTTGTACAGTTCATATATGTGCAATACAATGGGATTTGCATAATATGAAAGGCATTAGTGCTTTGATTAGGAGAACCACCTGCACAGCCCCTCAAGTATTAGTTCCTGGTTATTCCTTTAACCCAAGCACTTCCGTCTCATACGTTAAAGCTCCCAGAGACTTACCAAGCTTTATCTGGGCTACAGTGACAGAAGCTGGCACTGCTTAAGGCTCTGTTAATCCCAAAAAGCCAGTGTGTGAGGACATGAGATCATCACGACTCACAGGAGACACTATGCTTGGTCAAATCTGCTTCCAGGACAGAAACATCACAGATATGTACATGCTCCTAAACCAGCTAAGCAGAGAGGGAAATAAAGGACCAAAAGCTTGTTCTTACTGAGCACTGCATGGAGAGCAGTGCTGTGTGCTTCGATGGCAACAGACGCATCCTTTAAATCCTAATGCCTTAAAATCGTGAATTGATTTGTTAATGTATTTTTCACACCTGTGGAAAGTCCTCAAACAATATTTTTATTCTGTAAACCCTTATCTTGGGGAGAACTGGCTTTCATTGCATCAGCTCACCAGATGCCCAGCTGTCTGTGGTGGCAAGGACAGCAAAGAGAACAGCCTCAATTCTAGAGCTCTCTGTTTGGTACATAAGGGCTCTGCAATTGAAGGAAACCCTTTCAATGGTGGTGTATTTGGGCTCAACATTTCTGGCAGGCAATCCAAGACTATGCCCTTGAGTTGAAGAAGTCCAACACAGTTATTTCAGAGGAAAGAGTGAATTTTCACTCAGTGCCTACATTTGGTGCACAGGAAGGGGCTCAATTATGCAAAACACTTCTCATCATCTCAAAGACTCTGCAGAGTTTGAACCCTGGTAATTGACAGTGCCACAACTTAGGATGACAAAAATCCTTTCACACAGATTCACAGGGAGAGGTAGTGCGCTGTTTATACATGGATTTAGCTGTAAGAAAATAAAGCAAGCTATCTCCTAAAAATGCAAATCCCACCTTATAAATCCTAAATATAGGTTTTCCAGATAGGCAGTTGAAAAACTCCTAAAAACGAAACAAAAACTAAGCAATACTCCTCAAACTTCCCAAACCAGTAAAGGCTTCAATTTCTCCTTATTTTTTCTCAATGTCTTGTTAATCCAACACAGGCTGGAACAAGTAAACCTGATACTTAGCTTCCCAAGGTAAAAAAAGAAAAAAAAAAAAAAAAGAAAAACACTCCCCACTGTAGCATGAATCTCTCTCCCCTCAGAAATTCTTGTTGCCAGGTTTTCACAGATCAGTTTATAAGTTTTTGGTGTTATAGATCAGAAAAAAAGAGCAAATAACATGGAAATACCTGTAATCCAGCAAAACAGTTCTGGTACTCGCATGTTTAGGTTGGTTCATTACAGTGCAGCGATCAGCAGAGTTTTGTATCTCCAAACTATCCCCCTCTCTAAAAAAAATTCCTTTTGAGATCAATGTGAAAGTCTGATGTGCCCCGACAGGCACAGTGCTGTACTAGAAGTGTTTGTGCAGGTACAAGAGCTGCCAGGGAACTCTGCAGAACATCACTTTCCAAGCAAGACATTCAAGACCGCCCCTGTACCAGGGAGCCAAGGCTAATACAGAATATTCAGCACAAAGCCAGTTGCCTTGCCTCCTTTACTACACACTGCTTCATTTACAAATCACTAGCACCTTTCAGTGAAGAAGAAAACATGCATCGCTGTGGCAAACCAGAGGAATTTATAAGGCTACAGATCTATTACAATATTTAAATAATGCTATGATTGTCTTTCTATGACACTATTATTAGGTTAATATTATGATTTCACTTTGTCAGTTCAACAAAATTACATATTGATGTCTTGTTTTTCCACAGCAGCTTACCCTGCTGTGTTTATTTTGCTTGGCAACTGGATTTCGACTTTCAAATAAGTGTGCAAGTTGGAAAGAATGAATTCCATTAAGCAATCTTTTATAAATAAACAAAAGGGATCACAAAAAAGTATTTTTCTAATGTCTTGAGATTTTCTGAAGTTGCAGTAAGCTCTTCAAAAAGCAGAGAGAAAATAATATCATCTCAGTGAAACTTGATGCTAAAAATGGAAAGAGAGGAATGTAAAATTTAAATCTCTTCCTTCAATGCGTTAGGACAAGATGAATACTTATTTTCCTAGTCCAGACATCAGGTAGTCAAAACAGAATTACAATTTATTGCAGCAAATTTGTGTGTAAAACAGAAAAGTCAGGTGCTTCTATTTTCCAGGGAAAAGCAATGTGCTTTCTAAAATGGATACCTTGCATAGTGCCTGTGTTCTCCCTATGGTATATTCGTGTTTATACAGTGGATAACCATTAACTAAGAGGTTTAGTCTAATTTCTAGTTTTCTTCTAGAAATATTTAAAGCTCTGCTGGGAAAAAAATAATCCTAAATATCTTTAGATGACATAATTTGGACATAGAGAGCAAATTTCTTAATCCTTTGCATTGTGAATGAGTGATTTTTATTACATAACTTTTAAACAGTTATATTTAGAACTGTCAATTAAAGGTAAGAAATACATAAATCAGATTAAGTGTTTTTACTCTAAAATTTCATTTCCTTTTTAGGACCAGAGCCTATCACTTACATTTCCACTGAGAACATAACTTGCATCATAAGCAGTCTTATGGATATTGTTAGTCTTGTTTGCTCTACAGGGAAAGCAAACGAGTATATGACACATCAGATTTTATTTTTTAGAATGAAAAATGCTATTTGCAAGTGCTTTTACAAGACCATCTCAGAAACACCAGCTCCTGATTCCAAAACAAAAGACTCCATGCTTTGCAAGTGCTGTAGCTTAATACTTAAGACAAAGTAGCAATAAATCTTTTTAGTTCTATTTAAATACCTCAGCACTCAATTCCTCACTGTATTAAAATCACTTTAGAAGGCAGTTGTTTAGCTTCTCATTCTGTCTGCTGATCATATTTCTTCTTCTTTTCAAGAAGATGACAAGTAGCATTAAAATACTGCTGCATGGGGAGGTTATAGAACATACCACAGATGTTACTGAGTAAAGAATGCAAAAGAGGGCTGGGGGAAACAAATGCATGCTGAGCAGCCTCATAACTCAACTCTACTTGAATCTTACTTGGAAGAAATTTATCATGGTTCTATTCTTTTAATTGACTATTTAAAAAAAATCCAACTAATTTTTTCCTTGTTCTTCATGGTTCATTGCTTGATAGCCTGTATCTGCCAGGGTGACACCAGCAAGAAGCACAACCTGATCTCTCCAACCTATCTGCTGCCTGCAAGACTAATTGTCTAGCACTAGTCCTTTTAGAAATCCAAAACACAGAAGTTGCAAGCTGAATATACAGTCAGGCATAATTTAGTAACCATTTTCCCTATAAAATTACTATGGAAATAATGTTTATTAAAATGCATTTTAAAGTTCTCAAATAACAGCAAGAGAGACTTAATACACACAAAGATTTAATTGTGATGATTTAAAATGAATATTTTTTCTATTTTACTACTCAGCAAGAGGAATAAGGTTTGTGTTACACACAGCACTTCATCCAACACAGGGAAAAAGCCCTCCAGAACAGTGATGGCAGCAGTTCACTCAGCTGGGCAAAACCCCACCACCACTATGCAAGCAGTCTCTTTTCCAAGATAATTACAACTCACAGAAACCACCAAACATTAATGAGGAAACAAATGCACACAAGAGAAAAGAATTCAGACGGATTGAGGCCAAATCTGCCCAGAGTACCAACAAATGCTGTGAGCACATACCAAAAAAAGACAATCTGTGGCATCAATCTGTGGCATCTGAAAGACAAATAATCACACTGAGGTGTTCAACATGTTGGCAGCTAAAAAGTCTTCTAAATCCCAGAAATATGCAAGGTGTAAAGGGCTTCAGCTTTGTCAGAGCTGATTTTCCACGTGGAAGCTGGCTGGGTTACAAAAACACACTCAGCTGACAGTACAGTTCAAGTGTCAATTAAGATAAGACATCAAACAATTTACTAGTAATTAAGAAGCTACTCAGACATGACAAATAGATTTGCTACTAAAATTTGGTAACTGTCTTAAAGGATCACTTAGAATTGTCAGAGTGGAAGAAAACAAAAGACTGAAAGTTAGGAGTACAGAAAAATGAGGATTCAAACGAAATAAGAAATATTGTGAGGTTGATTGCTGTATAACCCTAATATTACAAAAGACATAAACTGGATCTGGACTTGAAACAAAGTTCAGAGTTAAGAAGAGAGCCATGTCTCCAACATGTTTTACATCACCTTTTTCAGATTTTTGCTATACTTACACACCCTGTTACTACATATGTGCTAGTTATCAGTTTGTAACTCATACTAAAATGTCATGATTGCTGACTGAAATACTGTAGAATTTCTAATAAAGTCTGAATCTATCTATGCATTTATGTGTAAAATGTAATTAGGAGAAGACTGAATTTCCTGAGGATATTTTCCATTAAACTTCCTTTCTCCACTATCTCAAGCCCTATTACTTCAAGGCAGGCACATCTGTTAATTTAACACTCAGTATCCATATGCCTAAAAATTCCTTCATTTGGAAGTGGGCTTGTCTCAGCTGAAAGCAGGTCCTGGGTAAGCATGGTTTATTTTTGTATCCCTCACAAACAGGGCTCTGGTTGCAGAGATGTCCTTGTCTGGAGAGGCTCTCACTGGAAATGTCACTGCAGACAGGTAGAGGCCTCAGGCAGAGATCAAGGTCCTGTCATCCTCAGCATTTTGTAATCGTACACCAAGAGATCACCACTCTTACAAAAAAGATATCTTCGGGGGCACAACAGATGGCTGAAATGAGGGAAGAGGAGGTGGAGAAGAAAGGGCAGTCAAACCAGAGTAAAATAATTTCCTGCTTAGATTGAAGGCATGAGCAAAATTCCAGTTGACAACTGGTTTGGATATTTTGATTTGTCAGATTTATTTAGTTACTCAGTCACTACAACCATTCCCTTTTCCTTCTAATTGTTTAGGGGAGAAGGAAGGATGTGGTATTTTACTCCTTCCTGAATTATTTTGATATATTTTTCCTCCCATGTTCTATTTCTAGAGGTATTAAGACCCAGTAAAACATCAGTAATCCTTCCTACACAGACTCTCTCCTCCAGGTACTCTTCTTCCTCTTTGTTCCTCAGAATACTAAATGCACCTTTCTAAAGAGATGATTTTATGGTAATTTTTGTTGCTTTCCCACCCTTTCTTTGGCAGCTGAATCAGCAAACTGACCCAAATCAATGCATACTGTAGGAAAGCTGCAAGAGGGGTGGGAGAGACTTGGATGAAAGTGTGACTGCTCCTCTTCAGCAGGACAGCATTGCCTGAGACCCCTTTCAGTCAGCCATTAAAGAATATCCTGCTCCATTCTCCTTTTTGGTCCTTAATACTGTGATTTCCAAATCAGCCCCTGCCCACTGCCCTTGTGGTGAGGGTCTTTTAATCCCCTCTCATTCCTCACAGTCCTGGGTTTCATTTTGTCCACAAGCACTCTGCATGTTGTCATTTAGTTGTTACAGTTCTGTTGCCTGTCAAGCCATAGGACAATCAGGGCAGGAGGCACAGAGTCATTAATGAGTGTGTAATGAAAGGTAGGGAGACAATTAGTTTGACTATTGCAATACTGAGAAGGAGCCAGAGAAAAGGTGAGCAGAAACTGGGAGCACTGGCAGCACAACAAGCTCAGCAAGTTATTTTAGCAGCAGAACAGATAAGAGGTAAAGTCAAGAACAACTCTGCAGGAGTTGGGGGCCAGCAGGAGGATATTTGAGAACCAGAGATGTGAAACAGTATGGATATGAAGGAGTGCCCAGGTCTTAGAAATGTTGCAGGAGAGCACAGGAGGGGCAAGGACACATGGGGGCACAAAAACAATACAAAAGAGAGAGAGCAAAGGGTTATTGTTATCCAGAGTACAAGACAGATGGAGGGAAGCTACATGGAAGAAGAGAGGAAAAGCCAGAGTGTGCTTGAATTGACAGGAACATAGTGATTGATTTTGTCCTTCATCTAACAAGTATCTGGGACAGCCTGAGCTCTGAACTGTGTTTGCCAAGGGAAAAATCTCTCTCCTCCTGCTTCAATCCTTCCTGAATGCCTTCAGTAAGCAGTACAGCCTCTCCTCTGCTCAGGGTAAGAGACATGAATTCATTAGGTAAAATTCACACCACATCATCCTGCTTCCTGGCTGCACAATCCTCTTCATCCTGATTAAAGTGCAGCCTTGCTGCAGGAATATACCAGCCACCAAACCTATTTTTGTCTCAGTCAAGCACAGCTCCAAGTGTCATTACCACATGGGGTTACCATTTCCTATCCCACGAGCTTCCGGAACAGCATTTTTCAGGTCAAAAATATTGCTTCGCTAAAATCAAATCACTTCCTTCAGAATGCAAATCTTTATACTTGCTACATGATAGAAGACATTCAAAATTAAAAGCCAGCTTTTAATACATTACAGCATAAAATTCTGCTTCAAGAAGGCAAAGAAAAACCATTTTGTGTAACAGGACTTTTAAGAAAAATTAGAAAAATCAGGCACTCCCCTCTCATTATTTCTACTCTTTCTTCCATAAAGTTCTCTCATAGTGAAATTTCCTCTTGGCCCTGAACCTTCCCCTCCAACACCTTCTACAGGCTTGTTACTACTTTGGAAACCATTACACTATAATAAACTTCAGATCTTTTGCCTTATTTGCAGTTTTAAGTGATCTGATTTTGCTAACACAGTACTTGTTTGCGGGTATTAAAAATAAATTTATTCAAAGTCTTTTTAGTAATGACCAAGTTTTTGGAATAATTACCTCTGAATCCTGTCCCCTTTCTGTGAAAATGGAATTTTTTCTGATGAGTAAAAATATGTCAGTTTCCAATTAAAATACTCTACCTCTCAGCCTTCAAGGGAGGAAAGTGCTGATAATCTCTGCTAATCAAGCACAGTGAGTTCAGAAAGTGAGACTTTACCAACCTACTTTGTCCAAGTGTTTATATGTGGTAGAAGAACATTTAATTCTGCAAAGCTGAACTAGGAAAGGTAGCAGACCTCACACTTTATCACCAATGAATTAATCATGGTTATAATTAGCTAGCATGAGTTATGATTTTATCTCTCATGATAAAAACAGTCAAGTAGTATGTTAATTGTGGCAGATTCTCCACTGCCTCTAGTTATTAAATTAGGATACAGTTTAGTTCAAGCTAGAATTTGCCTGTTGAAAGCATTATATGTTCTTCATCATTTTTCTGGAGCTGCTCTTTGCTATCAGGTCTTGTCACCATTGCTTGTTACAAAAGATAGTAGCTTCTATTTTCCACTAGCTGACAAAACATGCCAAGTTTATCTCTGTATTCCAATTGAAAACTAAGCTTTACAGATAGCACAAATTGAGACAATTTACTCTGCAATCCTGCACCTGATGGTGACTCTGAAGCTGTTTTTTGTCAGTTTAGTAAGCCAAAATTTATGGCACATTTGACAACTTCAGTAAAAACACTATTCTAGGGTGTTACATATAAAGTTAGTGAGTGTTTCTGTAAGCTATGTGTTGTTAGTAAGATTAATGCCATGGCATCAAATTTACAATCATTACAAATAGAAACTGAAATTACCATCTCTATTACTTCCATTAAGAATTAGAGGGGAAAGTCCTCAAAAAAAGAAGTAAAAAACCATAAATTGGCAAACACCAATCAGCAGAAATTTTAATGCACACCACTTCAGTAAGGAAAAACTCATTTTTCATTGAGGTCTGTGTATTGCCATTGCTAGTAATTAATGGTACAAATTATGGGATCAGAGAGAGGTCCTCTGATGTGGGAGAAGAGAGAGGAAGATTTTAATTAGCATTGAAATGCATTACATTTAGCCCTATATCTCATCTAGAGCATCCATAGCACTAACCAGTCACCTCATCACAGCAATTATTTTTAATAAATAGTCTGAGTATGAAATCATGATTTAGTCTGTGCATTCAGATCCCTAAAAAATTTTGTCCTAAACCTCCTTTAAATAGCTACAAAGGTATGAGAAACAGGATTATTAACTACAGACATATTTCAGACTAGAAATATATTTTTTCTAGATCAAAGGGTGATCTACTGATGCATAGATCAAAGAGTGGGGTCTACCACTATGGAGTAAAACTATTTGAGCATTTAATATCTTTTACCTGCCTGACCATCTAAAATGTAAAATTTTTTTGCCCTTACTGCTGTCTGGTGAGCCCAATTATTTTTCCTTCTGGAGTTTGTGCCCAAACAGCTTGGCTGATTAAACAGTAAGGAGTAATGGAGAGGAAACAAGATATTTATCCTCTTTTTTGACACCTGAAAACTGCAGAGACAAAAAAAAAGAGGGGCGGAGAAGAACATTGGTAAAGCACAGGAAAAAAAATCTACAAGAAATAATGAGTGAGGCAAGATGTCAGGACAGTTTGGCAAAGAAACAGCTCTACAGAGGATAAGAAGCACTATGGGGAAATACAGATGTGTTGGCAAAGGGCGCAGGAAAAAAGGGCGCAGGAAGGTACTGGGAGCTGGAGGGACAGATGCAAGTGATTGAAGATCACACTGGCAGAAGCAGAACCCTATTGAAGGCTGCACTGCTACATAGTTGCAAACTAAACTGAGGTTCCTTTCTCATGAAGCCAAAAGCACATTTCATCTTTCTTCAGTACCCCATTCTCATGGAGTTACTGCCCTAGCTCAAACTGCACAGGTCTGCACTGCAAACCTTGGTACTGACTGCTCCCTAGAACCAATTCCTTCACATGGAAAATTCCTTAAGAGTTCCCAACTTCAAAAGCTCTACCCAAGAGCATACAAGTCTAGCACATCTTTCAAGTCATCAGCTGGCTAGTACAGAGTAATGACAGGATAATACTTCTTGGAGAATTGTTACCATCCCACAATGGTAACAGAGGCAGGCTATAGCTGCAAAGCTGGGCTTGTGCACATGCCGGAGCTGCTGTCAGCACCAAACTGACAGCACTACCTCTGCAACAAGATTTGTTTGGTGCCACCTTGTTATCCAGGCCCTGCATTAACCCACCACAAACACATCCCTGAGCACTGAACCACCTCTAACTTCCTCTGACAATCCTTTGATCTTTACAGCCCTTCATGTTTTCTCTGCATCAACTGCACCTACAGACACCAAATTACCAATACCTACAGAGTGATTTGCAGAAGTGACAAGTACCCATGCACTCACCTTATGATTTTAAAAAGTTTTCTAACATCAAGTACTTCAAAAATAAAATTCACTGAGTTCTCAGTGTCAGATAAGTTTATAGTATTAACCTTGCATCTCATAGCCTCATGTCTAAAATGTATCTACAGCTAATGACAGACATTTTTCTCTCTCATACACACAGACTCCCATAATAGACCCAATTTAAGGATGAGTTCATTAATACTTGTCACAATACCACAATTGATGACATGCCATACACAAGTCTAGGCATACATTAGCATGCCTGGGGTATTTTATGGCAGGGCTAGAATAGCAAGTAGTTAATAATACATGTGACCACACACTGAAAGATGGAGAAAAAATACCTTTCACAGAAAGTGTTGAATAAGGCAGAAAAAGAAGAGGAAAAGAAAGAATTGAAAACAGAAAGAAAGCAATGATCATGCAATATACTAGCTTTGGGTTTCATAACTCTGTTGCACTCTGAAATTTCTCAAGTGTTGTGCATTTCACATTGTAATCTCAATAGCATTTCAAGAAGAGGAATATTACCTTGTTATTAAGACAGCATGTACCATCTAATAGTCTGTAGAACTACTACACAGCAAATCTACTGTTTAGAAAACAAAATATTATACCATCAATGTTATCTTGTGTTTCATGTAAGTACTGGGAAAATACTTTCTGTGAGAAGTGGCACCACTTCAATATTTTTCATGACAACCATTATACAACATGTATTGTTTTCCCATTATTAATACATAATAATAAATTTTATGATGGATGGAGAAAAACCTGCTTTAAAAGCACTGAGAGCAATGAAGTTACAACAAAAGAACAAAGCTATAATTATAATGTACAGATTTGAACATATTTAGCGAAGTATTATTAAATACATGTCGGTAAAACTAAAATCTTGGGCAAAACTATAATTTGACGCCTACCCTCAATACTCTTCTTAGCATTAGCTCCTCCAAAATATTTAAATACTAGATACTACTGTCCAGTGACTTATCCTGCCAGAAGAGAGGAAGCAATGAATACCCACACCATAACAAGTTCATAAAATGTCTCTGTACTGACAGAAAACCTATTTCCAGTATCCCACAAATAACTCAAGTTATGAAATCATTTATTATTTCAGCTGCAAGCAGGGCGCATACTAAAATGCATTTATAATAGAATGGGAAGAGGCATGCAGTGAGTAATATTTCAGTGCAATTAAATATAATTTCAATAATAAATTATGTACCATTGCAAACCCAGTGCTTTATACAAATATCACTGATGACAGTATGTTAGAGTGCATTTGTGTTTTATTTATATTGCAGCAAGGAATATATAATGGTTCTAGGATGTTTTCTCTGCTGAAGTCAAGGGTAAAATCAAGCAGTCCATGTGAAGTGCACCTCTTTCTGTTTTACTTATTAGAACTCAGGTTCTGCTATTTTTGGTTTGCAAGACCCTGTTTGAGACAAGAGAATATGCTACTTTCTTTTAAGCTGTAATATTTTAGCCCAGATGTGTTTGAGTACGCACATTTAAGGATTTGCTGCAATCGCCTCTAATTTTTAGAAATGTATAAATAGCAGGCTTAACTACTCAAAAAACTCCAAAAAGAGTTTTCCAGAAATCAGTGAAGATGTTAAACCAGTGTCTGGTGGCAGTGGAGCAGTTGTCATCAAAGACAGATGCTGCTTCCATCTCTTCAAACACTTCAGCCCTGGAGAAGAGCTGGAGTGGGGACATCCAGCAGAGGTGAGTTGGAGGAAGCTCACATTGGAGGTGGAAGATATTCTGGCAGGGAAGAGGCAGCTGTCAAGGCTCCTCAGCCTACAAACTGTTACTCCACAGAGCAGCTTTGTGAACAATGGGGAAATACTGGAAGAAGTTTGGACACTGTTGCTCAGCTTAAGCAGTTGCTCTTGTAAACTAGGTCATGCAGATTTGAAGCAGAGATACTATTTTTGTCAATGAGTTACTGACTAAAGATTTAAAACGCTAAACGAAATTACCTGACATGAGAGACAGCTCTTGGGAATTCCAGTACTGCTGACAGCACTTAGACTGATATCTGCAAGAGTTTGTAATAGTTTGAGTTTTGAAAGGGAACCTTTGAGAGTTGACTAAATGCTAAGGAAAATGGATTGACTAAAAAGTTGATAGAGCAAAGAAGCATTAAATTATTCAACAGCTACATCCTACATACTTCCACAGTGCAGTATAATCCTGATTTAGCTGTGTTCCCATGAGTTGCCTCTGAATACATTCTGAAGTTTATAAATATGCTACGAAATACGATATTTTCAAGAAGTTAAGAATTAGAAGCTGGCAGCAGTTGTGTGTCCTGGGTCAACAGTCTCTTTGGAGATGAAAGGTCCCAAGCCTAGACTCATACCTCCTCAGTCCTCCTGGTTCAGTGTTAGTTGGATAAAAGCCTGAAAAGTGAGTCTTTTTATTTTCTAATTAGCCATTCACATTATGTTTTACTGTAGGAAAATCCAGGAATATTTAGGGTCTTAGATTTCGTAGCCTGAAAGTTCCTTCCCTATTATAAGCTCTAGATCAAAAGAGCATTTGAGGCTACAGGTGCAGACGTAGCTTTAATCAAGGCTTATTTAATGCCCAAAGCAGTGATGTAACTCATCCATCAGCAGAGCTAAGAGGTGTGGGCAAGAACATATGCTCCATCATCTCAAATAGATGATCAACTCGCCTTTTCATTTCCCACCACGCGACCAGCAGTCGTGTTTTCTCAGGCAGAGCGTGGCTGAAAGCTCTCAAGGAAGCAATTTTATCCACTCTTCCTTGAAAGGGCCAGTGCCTTAAAGGCATAATTAAGTCCTAAATACATAATAGTTAGTGACATTTAGCAAAGCATGTCATCTCTGGCAAACTGCCGCTGTAGAAGAAACAGCAAACAAATCTATTTGCATTGTTTTCGGTTGGTTTGTAATTTTTTGTAACTGTATTGTCAGCAAGTGCAGAAGAAAGTATTAGATGAAATAAGCTGGTTAACAGACTGCACTAATTATATTGATGCAGTGAAAAGAACTAATACATTTTGTAGGAGGCACTATTTGGTGACAAAAATAATCTCTTTAAAGCCACACAAAATGCTTTATTTCTGCTACCAACACTTGTATAGCTTGTACTGCTCGCAATTGTAGAGCTTGACAAATAAAATGATCATTAGAAATTCAGATCACCAATGTCCTTCTCAGTTTTGGATTAAATAGACCTTCACTCAGCCCTGCCCAGCATTGCACACACCTCCCCCTCCACGTTTGCTCTAAAGAGTCCATGCTTCACTTAAAACATCAGCAGAAGAGTATTACTGGCAAGAGTGGCCAAAAAACCCATAAACACCTCAGTCCACAGTCTCCTTGCTCCCAATGTTACACCACAGCAATTGACAGGAATACTTGGTCAATCTCCCACAGAAAGAATGGAAAAAACTAAACTCAAAACCAAGAAAAATAAAAACAGGGTTATCAGAACTTTTAAATTAAAATGTCTCAAACTCACAGCCAGTAAAGGAGAGCATGGAAACTGTCAAAAAGACATCATCTCAAACCAGGAAATTCTGTTCAGGTGCTCCCCATTAGAGATTACATGAATATTCAGGTTTCTTCCCTGTCACCCTTCCCTAAAAATCACATTTCAAATTATATCTAACAAAATAAAATAATTTTCAGATGAACACCCCAGGTCATATCTAACCCACTCAGTCAGTCCTTCTATACTCAAGAGCCTTCCCTGGTGGAGAGAAATTATTTGTGTATCCTGTCAAAGCAGGCAGGACCCAGCAAGTATTTGCAGTGGTTTCAGAATTACTGCTCGAGCCTCAGTTGTGCCCTCTGCTTGAATTGCTGGAGAACACAACTCCCAGGAAAGATGCTGGATTTGGCAGTGGATACCCTACAGCATGGAGCTGTACTGCTGTCTGCCAACTTCACTAAGGCAGCAGCACCTTCAGCAAAGGTGTCAAACAACATCAAAATTGACGAGATTCAGAGCTCTTCTATTAATGGAAGAGTCTTCTGCATTTAGTAAGGGGAAGATCCTATTACTGTCTTATGTCTTAGTAAGTTAGCACTTCAAATAATATATTTGAGAGGATAGAAAACCAGTATTTCATGTCAATGACAGCAAGATCCAGCCTTATTTTACAAGACACCCCCTGAAATATCAAGTTTAGATAAACTGAGTTTATAGGCATGTAAACTTGTCCTTAATATTACAATCCCAGGTCATTCACTATCAAGCCACAGCCATACCTCTGCCAGGAAGTGCTCACCACATGATACAAGATAAGGACAATCTCTTAGCTCCAGAGGCCAGGTTAGAATGGCCAAGCATATGGACACTACAGATTTGCAACTGTATTTGTTGTACAATAGATTTTGCTCATTATTTTCCCTTTTAGCATGGGATTGCTAAAATCCCATACTAAAAATGCACTAGAAGTTTCACCCACAAGAATGATTTTCTCTTTCGTTAGTTTTAAGGTCTGATTTTCACTTTTATTTATTAAAAAAATAGTAGCAGTAACTGTTAAACACAAAGCTAAGTTCAACTACCCTGTTTCTTACAGAATCTTTGTGGGATACTGAGAGATAGTTTCAAGGTTTGCTAGCTTGTGTGTTACTAACATGACAGTATTAATGCACCTATGAGCAACATGAACCATGGAAATCATTATTTCATTACTTGAGTGCCATTCACATCTTGAGTATCTGGAAGTGCCTGAAAAACCTCAAGGGCTGTGGACCATAAGATGCAGAAAAAACATGACTTACAAGTAGAGCAAAATGCTATTTAAAAATGCCAGCTTAACAAATGAGATCTTAATACCATTTAACAGCTTTTTACAACTAACTACATATCCTCAAAACAAGTGTCCTTTTAGATTAGAATGAAGCTACAGCACAAATATGAAGAGTAAAGACTTATTGAGAATATGGTGTGTCACTTGTTCAAAATGAGCAGTGTCTTCTGTTTCACAAAGTGACAGCACTTTGGATACAACAGGCTACTGGGATTTAAAATCATAAAGCCCCAGGAAAATAACTTTGTGCCTAAGATACGTATCTAATTTCTCACATTAAACACCAACAAAAAGCAGCAAACACCATTTTAAAATAAAGCACTTGCATAGGGCTTATAAATGAATGGAAAACAGAGGCTGGAAGAAGTTTTAAGCAGCAGGCTTGACCCTTATTTTAAAATGCATTGGATAAAAGGATATCTTTTCGCAATTTCAGTGATCAGGCATCTAACCTGTCCCAGGTTTGAGGTGCAAAGCTCCTGTTGGGTGGCCTTGCAGCCTGCTCTCCAGCATAGCATGTATAAAAGAAGAGATCTTTCCCCTTCTGGCAAAGATCAAACAGAGAAAGCTTCAAATTTCATTTACAATATTTATGATTTTTCTTCTATGCTTAGCAATCTCAAGTCACCAGAAAAGTTTTTATAATACACAGAGGAGACGCACAAGCCTTGATTCTCTGGGCTCCAGCTGCAAGACAAGCAGAAAACCTATGGAACCCTTGTCCATTCCATCCAACAGTGACAGGTCTTGTCTAATCCTTCAATGCTGCATGTAGTGAGTGCTCCAAGGCAGTGCAAAAAGGCTCCTGACCGTCAAAAGCTACTAGAAAGGAAAGGAACAGCCCAAAACGAAGAGCTAGGGAAAACTGGGTCATGAATAACATTCCTCCTGCAGCTACAGCAGCAAAGTCCAGGTAAGGGTAACTCCAGCAATGCTCCTCCGCACCCCTGCTGCTGGCAGCACAGCACTCCCCCGCTCACCCCAAGCAGCTGTCACCACTCATGCCACAAGACACTGTGGCAGCACAGGAAGCGTTTCTTGTGACAAAAGCAGCTCTCACACCCATCTCAGCAAGTGGTACATACACAATTAAATTTATGACTGACTCCCTGAATGTGCTTTGCAAAAGCTGGTGCTTGGCCAAACACACCTCTGGACCCCAGAGCCAGCTTTTCCCATTTGGTGGCTGAGGGAGAGAGAGCAGGCACAGCTCAGAACAGACCCAACCAGATGACACTAATTCACCATCAGCTGCTGATCCATTTACTTCCAAGTTTTGCAGTGAAGGGTTGGGGTAACTTGCTCTCTTTTTCCGTCTACCTTCTGAGATTCTGGAGCCCCACAACTCCTCACTATAGAGATATCACTTAAATGAAATCACTTCAGTAAGCCATCTGTTTTATACTGGGTTTGGATGGCAATTTCTCTGAGGACAGCACCTGTCTCTTACTCCATATTGACAGCACAACAGGCCTCACACTTAGTGGACCATGAGTCATTACTATTTCAACAGAGCATTGAAAATATTATCAATAAGAATTATGTCACAGACAGCAGTTAAAAAAACTTTGGGATTTTATTCTCACTGTTAAAAAAAACCCAAACCAACCAAACAAAAAAAAAACCCCACCAAAAACAAGGCAGGGATTCCTGCTTTTCACATACAACTTCCAAACCCAGGGGCAATTACTGCAATTATTTCATGTATTACCCTTTGCGCTATCCAGGATAGAGGAAATAGAGTTAAATTCCTTTCCAGAACTAGTGCACACAAGTGAATTAGACACAGTGAATGCTATAGCTGTGTCTGATTCTTGTTTAATAGCTTTGGATTATACCATTTGGCATTAATTTCTCTCTCTCATTTTATTTTGTCACACTTGGCATTTAGTTCTGTGGTACTCAACTTCACAGTTCAATACAATTGAAGCTACAGTGATGCTGAAAACATTGCTTTAACATCTTAATGGTTCAGGTTATATTTGCATTTTTTCTTCCATCTTTGATCACAGCACTACACAATTATCTCTGCAGTATTTATTGTTGCCAGTGATGCAAAGTGCTGGAATTATTAAACGTTGTTTAAACCTTATTCTTTTGTACTTTAAAGTATTTTCCTCTCCTTCCTGATGCAATCCAGAACTCAAAAGCTCAGCTATGCACATTACATTGCAAGGCTTCTGGTATTTCCTACCTTTGAAGGTATAGGTTAAAATAAAACAAAAACCTAAGCCACAATGTCAGTTCAAATACAGAACTTTTCATTTATTTTCCCAAGGCTCACACAGCTTGCAAGACTGAAAGAAGCACAGAAGCACAGGCAACATCATTAAAATAAAGAGTTCAAACTCTCCAAAAGCAAGATATGGGCAGGGCAGTTTGCAGGTGCCACAAACAAACTAAAGCCTTCATGGTATTTTGCTAACAGGATTCTTCCTCTGCTCATAGACTCTAACCTTCAGCAAACATCCAGCCACAGTGGATGTGTAGAAACAATAATGGAATTTGTCAATCATTTATTTGGGTCTGAACAGCATCATGCACTTGCATTACAATGCAACGGTATTTGTATTTTAGTTACAAGAGAGGAACAAAGTAGGGAATTGAATCTTCAGAATAATGAGCATATAACAAGCACTAAGACAATGGTATTTAAACAATTTCCATCATCTTCCTAATTTTGATTATATCCTACACACACATTTATAACAAATCTACATTTTTAGGGTTACCTCCAATTCAACACCAAAACTGATTAATGTTTATTGCCATCTAATTTCTTGTATTTGTTTCTAGATATTGTATACATAAATCAGTGGCTGTCAACTTACATAGCTCCTTTTCCCGTTTTTCTCTATTCCATTGCACCTGCTGCTTCTCAAGAATGATTATTTAATTGTGAAGTTAAATACCATTATTTAATACTTCAGCTAGGAGGAACAGAGTTACTTGGTCATAGATTAATAAGGACTGAGTTTTACATTTTGCAATCGAATTCATGTTAAATATGTTTTGTCATCTTCTGTAATAAGGTCCTGAACCACAGAAGGAAGACAGATCACTCTGAGAATTTGCTAACGCCACTGGCATATTTTGATTCTTCCCTTGCCCCCTTCAGTAGCCTACTTAAGATTTTCAAATTTTGAACTGCAGTAATTTCTTCTGCCTTTTTAGGGGTTTTACTTTTTTCCCAAAATACATTGTAATGTATCAGTGTTAAAATCCTAATATTTAAAAGATGGAGCCAAAATACTTTGGGAAATTGGAAACACCTCTAACTTGTTCCTGTCATAACAAGTAATCATCTGGTTTCCTCTGTGTCCCATTGAATTATCACAATAAGAACACTGGGGTTTTTTGCTAGAGGAGGATCTTTAAAGTAAATAAGTCTATTTCCTCCAACTGAACCAAGAAGAAAGCAGAAGCATCTGATAAGTTAATAGTTTCAAAAATAAGAATCTCTAGAGGCACCTGCTGCCATCCTACTTACAAATTCATACTCCTTAAATATTATCTGAAGCCCTTCAGTGAGGTTTCAACACAGTTGGAATAAAACCAGAATTATGCCACATATTTCCTCCATTTTCCTTGTTCAAATATAGTGATAGCAAATTCAGCTCTGAACGCAACTGTCCAGAGGCTAGCTTTTCATTATATGCCTTTGCAAGATGCTGCAGGTTGTCAGCCCACACCTCTAGTGTGCTCAGCTGTCCCTGAGGGCTTCGTGTTTGGTGAAGAATTTCAATGCTGCTGTTAAAGATGTTTCCTTAAAGCAAGCTGAAAATTTTGTACATAGGGTGAAGTCCCTAATGCTTCACTATGTGAATGAGCTATTACCTTGTGTAAAACAAAACTACAAGACTTACCAGAAATTAAATTTGTGCTTTAACTTACACTCACGAATTGTTTCCATTACTGGCTCATGTAAATATCTACCTGAGGAATTGGTAAACTATAAAATAACACCTCAGCTGACAGTGTGAGTTTTCAGAAGTAGACTCACAATTTGACTTTTTCTGAGCTAACAGGTGGCAGGCTGCTGATTTAAAGCCCTACTGTTAGGAGTTTGAAAGGAAATTTGTCCATGATAAAAATCTAGTTTTGAGTGTAATATTTTCTCTCCAAAGTGTCTTTGCAAGCTATCCAGTTGTCTGTGCTAGTGCAGAGCCTGTTCTTTGTATCACCCGATATTCAGTTACACCAACCCAAGTACAGGCCAGCGAGTTTGTCCAAGGTATATCAGCACAGGCTCACACACCTGAGTCACCTAACCTGCATCCAGCAAGGCATTGGAGGTTCATGCCTTCAGTAGCTGTCTTTCATTGCAGTTGCTTTTTGGTGCAATGAAAAGTTGCTCACTGGCTTCTCAGCCTCCCCTCTCTCCCTAGCAGGGTTTGAGATCCAAGCCATAGTTCTTCAGGCCCTTACAAGATGGTATTTCCTACTCTGCCATCAACAATGCCTAGAGCTTGGCCATGCCTGACAGACTCACACTCAAATCACCATTTATTTTTCCAAACAAAAACCACCCTGCATGTTTTTCTGTCACACCACCTTAATATTAAAGTGGGCTATATTCCAGTACTAAGCTTTACACCCATGGGAACACACCATGGGGGGGTAAAAGTTCAAGTCCAAGAGTTTTCAGTCCAAAAGTCAGCTTACAGGAGTTTTGAGAACAGACTGGAAAGAAACCATATGGAATGTTAAGTTAAACACCAGTTGCCAAACAAACAACTACTGTTTCTTGGGGAAAAAGTTATGTATGCTCATAATTGTCCATTCAGATGTCAGGTCCTGTTTGGCTTTCAAGGTTCCATACAATTAAACTACTTTTAAATTACGAGCCACTGATCATTACTTGATTACCCATTACCATGTAAGTGAATTAGGAAAACAACACTCAGGATTTAATAAAACAAAACAGATTAGCAATTAAATGCACAATTGTTCTATTGAATTTTCAACAAGATTTCTCAAGACTGAAAAAAATATACGTACGAATACTGCTGTTTATAGAGTTCATTTTAGCACTTAAAAGCAGGATACTTCATCCTTTCATTACATAGAAGGAACTGGAAATTTATCATTAACACTATCAAAGTGATAGTCAAATGGATTGAATGCACAACTTTATATATTAGAGTGAATATATCTACCTGATATTACTGTATATAATTCAGATTTGAACACATAGGTAATGCAATCTGCAGTACTCTTTCAGGTTCTGAGTACTCAAACAAGCACGAGATTGCTTAAAAATATTTTTAATCCCTGTATTGTACTACAAGATATTAAGTGCCATGTAATTTTTTTTTTAACTTCTAAAAGGAGAGGGAATCCTTGTTCCAGCAGCTGTGATTTTCTACATAATGGTTCACTTAGTTGTCTAATTTTTTTCTATAAAATTGTGCTTTATACATAAAGGTATCAATTCACCACAAAAGCACGCACCAAATAAACCCCTCTGTCACTGCTTAACTACTTTACCAAACACGATAAATATTGGAAGGCAATATCAATAATAATGTGAAATAAAATACACAGAGGCAGTGAAAAGCATAATCTCATCTTAAATCTTGGTCCTATTGGAAGCAGGAGTAGAACGAACTTACTGCAAGATCAGTTTCTTAGCCCATTATCCTTGTTCCCACTGTACAAGAGCAGATGTCAATAGCAGGTTTGGATAAGCCACAGCAGGGACATGAGCAGAACAACAGTGCAATGTCTGTCTCAAGTCAATACAACCAAGGGACAGCAAAAACATCTGGGGAAGAAGCATTTATTCCATATGATCAGCAGAAAGCCTCTGCAAGGGGAGGAAAGGGACAGCAGATGCTTTATCTTTGCAAGGGAGGGGAAATTACAAAGTATAGAGCAAGCTACACTGCTTAACACACAGCATGGGCAATTGGGGCAGCTAATCGGCCATCCCTCAGACAAAGCTCCCCTCTTTCCCCTGAGCTGTCACAGGCACACACACACATTTAGCAGACCAGCCCTGCTGAGGAGCTGCCAGCACCCTTCCCATGTCCTAGTGTGCCTTATTCTGCTGGGCAGTGAGAAGAAAGATGTGCTGAGGTCTTCTTCCTAGAGGTGTTTATGTCTGCTCCCAAGCCAAGTTCCTCCTACAGGTGTGTGACCTACAGACATCTGGGTGGAAATGGCTTAGCAAGAGGACACACTACACTATACTTAGGAGTTCTTGTCTCCATTTAGCTATTGATGTTAAGAACACATCAAAACCAGCACAGACAGGCAGCACCACATGATGAGAACACTTCTAACCTGGTAACACAAACTGCCTTCAGCACACTCAACTTTATAGTGAAAGCAAAGGCTTTTGCTACATTTTTGTTGTTTGTTGCTTAAGTAACAGACACATATGGTGTTCTTTTGCTAAGTTGCATGTTACTATATTTGAGCAGGAGTGATATTATTTATATTTGTGTCACCAGGGTCTGAGATGATCCTTTCTTTCCATGCAAACACTTCCACCTGCAATGGCAAAGGACCACATGCCACTGAAATTACCTCCACCACCTCTGACTTTCACTGCCACATAGTAAGAGCAATGAACTCTTCGGTTCTTGTGACCAAGCTAAATTCAACCACATACACTTGCTCCTTTTGCCTCTAGCAACCACACTTGTGAATTTACATCTCTCATCCTTCCTCAAGACATTTTAGCCACATGGAGTCCCTCTCAGCTTCCAGCAGACACTGGGCAAACCCGAGTGACTTCTCCAGATTCTCCAACCTGACAGGATCCTGCTTCCTGCTACAACAGTAGCACTCAGTTAAAAGCACTGGCTGGGGACGGGGAAATGATGTGCTATTGCAGTGTAAGGTATTGCACTATGGTCAAGTAACTTCTCCCAGGCTACATTTAGCACACAAGTGCTGCTCAATATCACTGCAGAACAAGAATCAGAGAATGCTTTGTCCCTAGGCTGAGAGGACACACAACCTTTTAGTAAAGTATCTTGTAGTGCTGCAAAACAGACAGCTGAGCAATTCCCACTTGCAAAGAGTGAGACAAAAAAAAAAAAATGATGAAAACCAAGGCAGCTGGTCCAAGCGCTATGCACTGAAATTTGAAGCAATGCTTAGAAGTAATTAGATTTAGGAAGGAGTAAAACATTAAACCATTTATAAATAAAACGCAAAATAAATAAAAACCCAGTGTGGTTATCTTGACAATTACAACTTCTGTTCAACCAATTAGTAAAAATAAGAAAATAAGTTTCAAAGAACATTAATTTGAAAAATGTCACAGAAAAAAGCTGCTTTAGATGGTAAGAATAGCTACACAGCGATCCACACTATTATATATTGCCACTAGACCATTGCTTAAACCTAATTTAGAGTCCTTCCATCCTATAGAGCTTCTAGAATTATTAGAAAAACAAATTGGAAATCATATCTCCATGGAATAAGATGTCCATAATATCCAACTGTTCCATAAATGGTATAATTTATTTATCATTATTTTGGTTGAATTGTGAACAAGCAGGTTTGACCAGTAAGCCTTGCTGGACAAATACAAATGCCATTTCAGCACACTGTTAATGTGTCTCAGAATGCCTAACAGAAAAATTAATTTCCTTTTAATATGAAATGATCACACTGCATTTTACAAACACTGAAAAGAGATGATTCAGTCAAGAGTAAAAAAGTAATTTTCCTTTCCTCTATTGTACTTTTCTCTTTTCTCCCAGGGTATATAAGGGAATAAATACACTTTAAAGAGTAGTTGTTTAAGACTGATCTTATCTTATACCTCAGGTCACAGCACAAGAGGATACATTGCCTTTTTCTTTTAGCTGCAAAGCATTTCTTGCTAAAAGGACATGGTCACTCCTGTTCCTAGGAGAAATTATTATCAAAGAAATTACACTATAATAGAGTGTGAACATGCAGGCTGGGGCTATCAGCATTTGTCCTTGCTCTTAAACTTGTCTTTGTTAATAATAAATTGTCTAAATTGATTCATAATAATGACAATCTTCCCCACAGGATAAGAACCAAGACAGTTGTTTTCCTTCCTTTTATTCTGTCAGTGAAAAAGAAACCCTTTCTTTCCACTAGGCTATTGGCTAATTATGAACAATTAATCATTAGTCTGAGCGTAACATTTAACTGTTTCGTTATATTTTTCTGCACTTGCCAGTGTCTTCTGTAGCAGCTTCATTTCAAATTGGATGCAATTCAAAAAACAGGAGCAACAGCAGCTAATGCCAGGCTCAGGTCAGGTCCAATTTCTTTTTAAAAATGTTGGATAATCATGTTTTATTCCAAACCAAAAATATGTTTAAGCTGGAACAGAACCAGAAGGACAGTCTGGGAGAGCTGTTTCACAGTTTAAGAACCCTATTCACCAATAACTGATGAAGAAACAAAAAGGAGATTTTTATCACCATGTGATGGAATTAGAAACTAGCACAAAGAACATTGATTAATAATAATAGTTAATAATAATAATAATTCATTAATAACAATAGAAGTTATTTATTAATTAATAGCTTCACATTATGATGACATTTCTGAACTTGATGTATTTTGTAGGCCCTTAAAAATACAAGGCTCAGATTCATGACATGAAATTCATAAGGTCTAAAAAATGAAATCAGATAAGCATCCCAGGACAACTAACTAAGAGTAATCAGTCAGATCCAAAAAACCTGCTACAAGTCATTCAGCAACAGGTTTTTTCAGAATGCAACAGGAGCTGCAGTTTTTTCTTCTGCTGGCTCAGCAGCTTGAAACAGGCTGAGCAGGGCACCAAAATCCTGCCCATGAGATGAGAATTCCCAATGCTCTTCTAGTGCACCCACCTAGCATCAGGGAACAAAGCAAGCCAAGCACACAGTATTTCAGCACTCACACCAAAATCCCATCTTAGAAGGTTCAGCTCCCTGGTCAAAACCTTGTCAGACAAGTCGATTAAATTTTATGAAAGAACCTACAAATAAGCTGTAACATTATTTCAGCTCACCAGATGGTGGTATTAAGGTATTGCAAGAGGCACTAAACAGCGTTTGAGCAATGTTTATTGTCTGCCTCAATATGTTTCTTTAATAGTGCTTGATGTATGAGGAATACAAAGTGCTCCATCTCTTGCTCACTTAGTGAAAATCATTTTCCAAAATCTGCTGCATATAACAGGAATCATCAGCATTTAAAGCAACATGCCATATGGCATTCCCAAATTAGAGGTTAAGTGGAACAAAATCCCTTGAAGTCTAGGCAATAGTCTGTCTCAGGGAGAGAAGATGTTTGCAATCATGTTTTCAGAGGCACTTATCTGACCAGACACAGTGGCTCAAGTGAAACTCCTGCAGAGGCCTCTCCTGCTCCATTCAGTCTCTCATAGCCCACCCATGGGATACAATTGACTGCTTGACACTCCACAGGCAAGTACTCCCACACATTAACTGGATGTCTTGTCCTTTCTATTGCTTTTCTACCCAATTTACACAAAAAATCCATAGTTTACACTTTACATTATACACTACCTAGGTATGAAATGAAGGGTCTGCTTAAAAGTTAAATGACAAATATAGCTTCTTTGCTACTCTGTAGCAGTGTTTTACTCCCTGTAAGTTTATAAACTGAGTTATAGGTAGAAGTCAGACTGGGACTTTGTTCAGTGAAAAAACACCAATGTTCCTAAGATGGATGAGGAACAAAAAATTATATTTGAGAAGATACTAAGATCTGGGAGGACTTATCTACTTCCCAAGTTCCTATAAAGCTAGGATTACTCTCTCAATGGCAATTTATAATACAATAACAATGGGTTCTTTCCCCCAAACCCCAACAGACAACCCAAAAATACACAACCAACAACTGCATCAGATACTCAGCAAGAAGAGCCACCTAAATACCACATATAGTGACAAAGACTTCTTTCAAAAATTCATGGAAGTTTCAATTTTGTGCTGTGAGCACAGCACAAAGAGCGTGAATTTCACAGCACCAGTCTCAGCCACATCTGAATCCACCTCACTGCTAACTGCTATTCACCAAACCCTGGGGAGAGGGCTTTTTCTCTCAGGTCTAGGGTCTTAACTGCTAAACAACAAAAGGCAGCTAACTCAGCACAATGTGTTCTACCCATAAAACACTAAGAAGAGGAGATGCATTTTTTTTTGTGTGAACTGGAAAATAAAAAAGGCAAACCAAACAACCAACAAAACCAAACAAATTTTTTAAAACCCTCAAAAGCAAACAAACCAAAGCAATACCATAACAAGAGCAAAAAAACAGATGACTGGGGAGGGCAGTCAGACAAAAGACCAACTATGACAATATCATTTCTATTTTGTATCACAAACATAACTGTTCAGCAATTACTCAGCAATTGCCAGACAAAAGAAGGACTTTTGTTTTCTTGAAGAAAACAGGGTAATTATACCAAGTTGCCTGAGACACTGCTGTAGCTTGTGATGATCAGGCTTTATTATAATGAATCACCACACAAGATAGCACTAACCAGGCCTAGTACCAAACTTAGAAGCTATTATTCACGCAGTTCTTAGAAGCTATTATTCACACTCATTACTGTATCAATAGATTGCCTAGATAGTTTCCATACCATCATTAAAAGCCTGTTTGTGTACATACATATTTATGCACCCAGCCCACCAGGTCTGCTAACTGGATCTGGCTCACAATCAACTTTCAGGTTACCAGTTCTTCATCAGGAAAGAACACAGACCAAGACTATTAAAAAAAAAAAAAGGTCTTTACACTTTGAAAGCCCAAGATCTGAAAGAAGCAGGCAGACATGAAGGCATTTTTCAAAAGACTAAGGGCTGGATTAGGCTCTCGTCTAGAAAGTACAAAGGCAGCATACATTATATAAGATTTCTCTCATTACAGAAGGCACCATAAATCTTGAAGTACAGATAACCACAGAGAATCAAAGGACTGGAAAGAAGGAATTCCTGCTGATGTATTTGTACTCTGACGAGTGACTTTGTTTAAAGAGCAAAGCCACATTCCATCATCTCCAAATCTCCACAACAGTCAAAATTGTTCCAGGAAGAATGAAACAGTTTTATTTACTTCTCATTCAAACTCCCCAAGAAACTTGAAATTCAGGCTTGTTAGTTCTGACCTTAAAAAGATCTCCATAAATGTGGATTAAAAGCTCATGAAGTCATACCACATTTACACATCTTTTAATTCTGTGGTCTTGGGAACCACACAGGACAGGCAAAGATCTGAAGATGATGCAGAGCAGCTGGCCTTTGTTCTAACCCAGTCACTACTTTCACTCTTGACACCAGGGCCACAAGACCCAGTATATAATTATTTGTTGTTGCTGTATTGCAAAAGCTCCCATACCTTCTCGGTGATTTCTCATGGACATCTCCTCACAGCACTGACTCCTTCTTCACAGCTTGGCTAACAAACTCCAACTCTCTCCCAGCACAGCCAACAAACTCCAACTCCCTTCACAGCACCACCAAACTGCAATTCTTTTGTAGCACTCCTCTTATTGGACACAGCTGTGGCCTGTTAAGGGCGGGCCTGTTCCTAATCTTTGGTGATTAGTACAGCTGCAACTCCTCAGGTGTGAGACTACCTTCTGCACTATTTTCTTACATGCTATCCCTCCACAACTATTCATTCCTGGGTCAGAATTGCTGGGATGACAGGCATACATAACATTATTGTTCAAATTTATGTGAGAGCCAGAAAAGCAACCAATATCCAGTGATCAGAAACATGGAGTTAGCACAATGCTACTTCTAGGTCATCACTTTAAATACAAACCCCACAGTCTAAGGCTCCCTTTATTCTCTCTTCTTCTGAGCTCAGTGAATTTTGGCATGGCTGGCTGTAAACACTCACTGATGTTTCTACATAATAGCAAGATAATAGATAACAAACATAAAAAGTATTGTGCTTCCAGCTTTACATTAACCTCTTGAATGACACTTTTTTAAGCTGAGCATACTGCATAATTCTCTACCTTTGATCTAGACATAACCACAGCTTTAAAAGGAAGGATTCTGTTTTACGACATGCAAGGCTGATTATACCCAGCTATGAATTGTTAGGTGTCTGTCCTCAGTTATGTGTTCAAACATATAAACACTGAGATTTTTGAACTCTTCCATAAGTAGCTGATATTAATAAATCCAGATGAAAGTCTCAGCTTCCCCTATCACATTGAATGACTACAGTGTCTGAGTTCATATGAACTAATAAGACATGTATTTCTGAAATACTAACCATGATTCCATCATGTTCTGGGATTTTAAGAGTATTTCAGTCTCTCTGTTTAACTCACATGCCTTGCACTTACTGGAAAAGAAAGCCATCGTCTGTTTCTAAGGATGACTGCACAGGTCATTTTCACACCATCCAGCTCTAGCTGGGTGTCACAGCTCAAACAGCTTGTCACAACCTGGACAGGCTGTGTGCCTGCTCAGTCTGAGCCAGCACTGCCTGCAGATGACAGCAGTGCCCAGCAAGTTACAGCCGAGTCCTGGGGGATCCTGTCACCTGCAGCAATCCACAGGAGGGACACCTGGACAGGTTAGCTTCACAGGGCTTCTTTACCATCAGGAATTAAAGTTCTCCAGAAGAGACAAAAGATTTTTCTCCTGATCTATTGCCACAGTGGCATCACAGTACTCTATATAGCAACTCATGTTTTAATCCACTCCACCACTCTGAACAGTGAGTGGCTATAGGAGTGACACACTTGGGGACAGGTCTCCTTAAATCATGAGCACATGTTACTACAGCACAGCAACACTCCTGCACTGTTCTGTGTTATTTAAAGTCCATGAAGTTTTTACATCATTTTGCATGCACATTGTAGCTGTGAGGTTTTATCTTCATGGAATTCAGAATATATATTGTTCCAGAACTTCTCTTATTTTGTGTTTACTCTGCCTCTGATAAACTTTAAAATTTTAGCTTGGTGAATGCATTACTGTGGGACAGTGCTAAGTCTATGCAATAATTAAATTCAAAGATGTGTGGTGGCTTAATGTACCACTGTCTGAGTCAGACTTTTTGATAGGCTTACTTATCAAAGCAAAAAATAGTTTGGATTCAGTCCAAGGTGAGAAGAGCAGTGGTTTAGGAAATCAAATATTAGCTGTCTGAAAACAGAAGCAAAAGAACCGCCCACATAATTTCAGGCAACTCCTGGCATTTAAAGAAAATTTGAGTCAGTGACTTATACACTAAAAAGCTGTCTCTTGAATTCAGCTTACCCAGATGTACCTAGCTAATGATTTTTACTATTGAGCACATGCTGTCAAACTTGAATATCAAAGAAACAAAAACAATGCACAATATTGTAAGGTAACCATTGTGAGACAAAATGCCAGGAAATATAACTAACAATGTATGAGGGTAGAGATCACTCAAAAATAATAGTAGAACTTTTTTCAAGGGGACAACCAGATGGCTCAAGAAGAGTGCAGCAATGGAGGAATCTACTAGTTACAGTGTCTGTCTACAATAACGTTCTCAAAGAGGGCAATAAATGTTCATCTTTTGCACAACATCTGTTTCTATTAAAAAAAATGGGAAAACTGATGATTTTTTTATTTATAGGACACATTTATTGACAAAGTTATTGATGGTAATAGAATTTTTTTCCCGAGTAAGGCTAGATTCTTTTGCTTATCTTCTTTCAATAGGATTCTCCTCCCTCTTAGTCCCCTTTGGGGACTTTGGGAGGCCTTTCCAAGGTTGTTATGGATGTGTTACATCTGCAATATATACATTATTATTGCAGCCTGTCAGCCATACTCCAGGAGCTGCCAGGTTGACTCTTCATGTTAACTTCACTTCAGCATTCTTGTTTAGGCTAGTTTCTCTAGAATATAGAGCAAAACCAGAAAATATGTATATCTCTTACTGAAGGAATAACTCCTTCAGTAATCCCACTGAGAAAAACCACCTCTTTTAAGTCTCATTTGTGAAATCTTCCTCTCTGTATTGGCTTGAAAGTGTTACTGCCTGCTAGCACATCCAATTCAGCCAATAAGGTAATGTGCTTGAAATTTCCCAAACTATATAGAACTGCTCTCTAATACTTAGCCTTTCTTTCTGCTGAATATTGTTGCTTCAAAGAAGGGTTAACACAACCTCCATTAGGAAACCAGCCTTGCAGATGACACAAAGGAGGAGGAACTCAGACCAAAAGTATGAAGTCAGGGCAAAGATACACACAGCAGGCCAGTGCAGCCCTCCCACAGCCAGCCCTGAAGCTGCAATAGCCAAAAGGTATTACCCACAAACAGGTCAGCTGCATTCACTGGGAGGGATGTAGGTGTAGAGCAGCAGGGAGATTACATAAAGCAGCTTTGCAGTGCTGTGAAAAAACATCAGAGAAATGGCAATCTCATGGGGTGAAGACAAGGAAGGAGGGAACCTCCATGTATGATTAAAAGCAAAACTTTTAAGTCTTTCATAAAAACAGAAACAACTTATTTCAGGACAGCGTTACACAGACTACATCTGTCACAACTAAGGAAAGGTTTTTTCCAGAAGATCTGTCAGTAGTCAGCTGGCAGACAGACATGATTTCTGGGAATAATGACAGCTAGAAAAGCATCACATTTTGTGGCAAGGAACATGAGAGGGATGGACATGCAAAAGACATCAACAATTGCAGAATTAAGTGAGCATGGCCTTCCTTCTTGTGATGGGATAAAAGACTTGCTGAGAGGGAAGATAATTTCCATGCAGTGCAGCAGAGTTAAAAATAAAGTGAGAAATCTATGTATTGCAAGGGTACTGAGGCAGTTCCAGGATACAGAGTTAAGACTATGTGGGTATGTACTTTAACTCACATTAGCTTCCTCCTTTTTGTATCTCTGCACCTGCAACTTCCTCATATGTGTCTTATCAAAAAGCAGGAAAGACAGTTACAAATATTTCTGGTTTGATCTCTTAACTATTTGATCAGAGATGGAGGGAGATTAGGGCCCTTAATGATGCAGGAAGGAAAAGCTTCTATTTGCAGAACCCACTGGGTAGCAGATAAAATCATAAATCTCTACCATTGAAGAGGGTTTCACCAAAAGTGTGTGTTTATCACTTGGCTATATATTCAAAACACACAAAGTGGGATGAGCTATAGGAAGCACATTTTCTCTGTTTGCCGAATTCATGCAAGGTCTTGCAAGTAACACATTACTGAAGTCAGAAAAGCATTTTGTTTCTGTTCATATCTCTGAAACAGGCCAGCAACTGGAAAGTGCAGCCACCACTTCGAAAGGCAAAAAGGCTCCAAGGACACAATGGTAAGAGTGAAAAATTCTAATATTTATATGCTATTAAGGTGTGCAGATGAAATGTAGAAAAGACACACATGGCGTCCCTTTGCAGTGAACCGGTGCACATAACTCACTGGAAGTAAGGGCATGTGCAAGCACTGGTGCAACAGCCTTCAGGTAAGGGTACTCAGGGTATGTCAACCAAAGGCTGAGAAAGAAGCATTCAAATTCTGATAGCAGCAAACATTTAATGCCAACAGAAAATGATTAATTGTTCATATCTGTGACAAAACATCTTTTTTCCCCCAAACAACCCAAAATTGATCAAGTGAGAACAAGCTGCCAAAACGACACCCACAAAGATGATTTCAAGGACAAGTTCTATCTAGAATACTCATGCACTTGCAGTGAGGGAATAATCACACTTCAGGGTACTTTTTTATGCAACATATATATCTACACACAAATTAAAGCTGAACATAGGCTGAACTTATCACAGTTTGAAATGTGGAATTCAGATGAAGTCCCTGTTCCCACAGCTGATTCACCAGCCCTTAACTAAGGAGCCCATACCCCGCATAAGCCTGATCAAGCCCTGGAATGAGGCATGGCACAGCACTTTTGCACTGCCAGGGTAAGGGGTGTGTTCCACAGAGGACCATAGGAAGCTAGAAATGGCTTCTGTTTCTTGGGAAAGAGGAGCTAGGAATTAAGAAAGACCAGAAGAGGGATGAGAAAATTGCTGGAAAAAGAAACTTGCCAAGAAAATCTCTGGGAGTTATGGAAAACCAGTGACATTAATCTGGTTCATTTGTTCTTTCCCCACATCTCCAGCAACAGAGATCTGGAAACTATGAGCTCACAGCACCTCTGGTATTTGAAGTGTATAATTTTTCAGGCAGCCAAGCTTGCATTTTCAGACTGGAACAATCTGACAGTATTTCCTTGGGACAGAGGCAAGAATATCCTATACAAATTCAGTAAGAACTATGCTGAAAGGATGAGAAACAAAAATAATCAGTTTTAGTTAGAAATAGTTAGAGCTTTTTTTCTCCACCTAATTCATACCAGGAGTTGCATGGCCCAGAGCAACATGAAAAGCTAAAAATTGTCACATGCACAGCACACATTCTTTTTGTGGGCTTGGCATCAGCTCCTGCTTTATTTGTCACTTTGGTCCCAGCTCAGAGAGCACAGGAACAGGCAAGAACCAGCCCAGCAGGCTGGTGGGTAGCCAGGACACCCCTGGGGGTGCAGGGGCAGGCTCAGGAGAGCAGGGGCCCTGCCTCAGGGACCCCTCCATCCATCCCTCCTCTGTTTTTTATCAAGTCCTGCCCATCTGCCGGACTACCCCTGCTGAGGACACACACAGGAACACACACACACAGACACTGCTGTGAACTGACTTTTCAAAAAAAACCCAAAATGCACCCTTTGTTCAGCAATCATTTCAAGAGAAGAGCACTGTTAAACATTCATATAACACCAGATCCAGAGCAAAAAGCACCAGCAAATAACACATACTGCTACTCACTAAAATACTACTTTGCACTACTTTTTTTTTCCCCACGAGAGATTGTTTTTCTGCAACACAAAAAATCAAGATACCTTCTCTCATTGCACTGCTCTCTGGAACACAGGCTGTATATTAAGTTAGGAGACCTATACTTCTTGGTGATTCAGAAATCACCTCTTAGACCACAGGATCTCATAAACAGCTTTCAAGTGCCACTTATTTAAATAATATGACTGCCCAGAAAGGAAAATAGTGATCAAGGAGCATAATGCACCATTTCTGTCAGAAGGTGCAGCCTTATTTGCTGCATATTAAAATTAACAGAACCATTTACCAGATCTTTATAGCCTCACATATTAAAGTGTAAGATGTATTTCTGCTTGGAAAAGCAGCCCAAGAGTAACGATTTATCATTAATTCTTTACTATATTTACTCCATCTTTATTTTTCTCAATCTAGAAAAATAAAAAAAAAAATGTGGAAGAAGTGATAAAGTTGTAGGTTTTCTAGCGTCTACAATTTAAAAATACAGTAGGATCTTCCCACACTTACAACATGATCAATACAGAGGGTAATGTGCTAACAAGGTTTTAAAAAATGAAAAGGTTGTCCTTCTGTCCTTCTTCAGCTTTACATAAAATGCCATAAACAAAATCAGCAACAAAGTCTTTTCAGAAGAGAAGGGTTAGCCTGTCATATTTCAGCTTCAAAAATCTGTTACAACTCCACAAATGCATAATCCACACAACTGGATTTGAAGCTCCCCTCATCTGCCAGCCTATCCCCAAGACAGAGGGAAGGGCTATGGAAGAGAAGGAGCCCAGGACAAGAGCACTGGTCCTCTCCAGCTCTCACCTGATCCTCCTTCTATGGAACAGGCACAGCAGAGCAAAACAATAAAACACACAGATTATAAACAGAGAGGTCAACTGTGACCTGCAGAAGTGAGAAGTCATCTTCTAACCACAAAGCTACCAGTGCAGCCTCAGGACTGTAGGGCACCATCTTGCTTGCTCAGGAGGTGTTTAAATAAGCTCTAGGTTTTTGTGCTGGCTTCAGTCTGAGCACAACTTACGTTTACCTGAGTACAGAAGTTCATCCCTTTGGTTAAAAAACACAATAATTTAAGTGTCAAGGACTAAATTTGTCAAGAGAGAGCTTCTTTCTGATGGTAGGATTTTGCCTTTTCATCAATAGAAGAGTTTTGCAGCTCCCAACCATGAAATAGCCAAGGAACCAAGGAACTCTGGAGGTCCCTATGCAGGAGGCCAGGCCACCAGACCATCCCTGGATCTGCTCCAGAAAAAAAGCTTTTTCTTCCATAAATGCAGCAACAGCTTTTAGCTACCAGAAAATTCTTATTAAACAGTCTCATTATTTGACTCTTCAGCTCTATTTATGCAAAACATACTATTATGATTGTTCTAGTCAAACAGAAGAAACCAACTTGTTTCATGCAAGGCTGAAAACCAGGGATCAGGAGAATTCAGAGTAGACCAAGTAGACCAACACTTTTGACATGTCAGAAAGGAAAGACCCACAAAGCTTTTCATTACTGCACAAGAATCAGCAGTAGGCTAACCACTTTTCACCTATTATTTCACCTGATCCTTTCTAAAAGCCAGCTCATAAAAATACAAAGAACTGATCACCTGCAAGTTGTGACCCAAGATGAAATCATCTCATCCCCACAAGGTTCTGAAAGAATCACTGGAACACATTTCCAGGAAGAAATGTCAGCCTCTGTCTACTGAAGAAGGCTCCTTGCAACAAAGCCTGTCTCCCACTTAGAACAGCACAAGACCATCCAATTTTGTATCCCAAATCAACACTAGAAATCAGTCCCAGTGCACTTAATTACACTCTCTGGAGCAAGTGAGATGGTCACTATACCTCAGGCTGACATCTGAGAAAACCCCACCAATTCACAGGATTTAAATACATGAACTGCATTGGAAAAGCATTACACAAAGCTGATCACTTCTGTCATGTTACTAACAAGACTTAGTTTGGTGCCTTTCCTCTCTTTTTTTGCCCAAATTAAGTTTAGGAAGTTTGGCTACTGCTGCCAGGAGACTAACAGAAAACAGGATGGTTATCAGAGACAAATCAGAACAGCTGCAACTTGGAACTTCATCTTACATTATATCCAGCACAGATCAGGTAATGTTGAATTAACTTGAAGCTGTAATGCAGAACGAGTACATTCATAGTGATACAACTCTTGATGAGACTAGACTGATTGCAAACACTTCAGCAGGTCAGCTGTAATGAAGGAGTTCAGCCATTATATTCCCTACTTTTGACCTATACTCCCAGTATATTTTAGAGTATATTACAGTCTGGCATTTTAATTGAGAAAATTAATCTGTTCTTAGAGCAGTAGAAAGGTTGAATGGTTTGCAACAGTTCAGTTTGCCCTGCAATAATATTCTAATCCATTTTTTCTTATCTCAACCCTGCACAAGGCTTGCACCCCTAATAGTAGAGAGTTTACTAACACGTCAATGGTGCTTCCTTCCCTTCCCCCAGCAGCCAGGGAAAATATCCTAAGATGATGAATTTCTCTGCCACATTTATATATATAGTTACTTTTGGTTTTACTCTCCAAATACACCTCATTTTCATATGTAAATATTTGAAGGAACTACAATTTTATTTGCTAGATCTAAGATCAATGCTCTTGTTTAAGCTTTTTTTAAAACTTGAAGTGATGCATTGATAATAAAAGAAATGAGACTTGTGCAAATAAGCTTAAGACCTAAAAATATTGAGGGCTAGTGCCTCTGCCAGTGTAAGTCAGCACACTTCCCTTGATAAAGCTCTGTTAGTTAACAACAGCCAGGATCCAGTCCCACCTGGATTTCTTCTAAGGTAGATAAAAGTAGTGCTGAACTCTGAGGCATGAGCCAGTACCAAAGAGATTTCTAAGAAATTACTTCTCTTTCCCCAAAGTTAAACTCAGATTCAAGCTACCCACTACCTCTGAAGAACCTTTTATTCTTTAATTTATTATTTAACTACCTTTGATTCAAGCATACAAAATCCTTGATGAACTTGCTTGAAAAAATTGTACATGGAATAGTCCAATAAATACACTTCTGTTTTGCAGTGGTATCAAGGATCAGTAATTATATCCTCTTACTCTGAAACATATATGATACTTGATGTAAAAGTGAGCACAGCTCTGAGCAGTCATTTAAGAAAAAAAGAGAACCTGTCAAACTAAATACCATAATCCTGTGTAGTCTGATCATAAAATGAAATACTACTGAAAACTGACTGAAGGTTTTGCTAAGCTAGAGGATAAGATCTTGGCAAATAAAGCTGCTGCAAATGTTTGAAAGGATCCTATGCATGTGCTGGATCATTCAACAGTTTAAGGCACTTCCTTCCATTAAAGAGCTAGGGCCTCTTTCTGTAACTAACATGCTTGAATTTTATCTTAGGCTGCGTAGGAAACATTCTTTTGCATCACAAAATACTTCAATACTGTACTTCAGAGGTTAGAATAAAGTTTACTTACTTACTTGCTCAAAAATGACTGAGAACATTAATTTTTTGGCGGGAAAAGGTGCGATATTGCCCAGTATTTAATCTGCTAGCTGCATTTCAGCAGTCTGACAGTTTAACAAAAAACAGAAACTAAAAGGCTTGAGTCCCGCTCCTGCAGGCAGTCTGTGCACAGTCCCACGCAGGAAGTGACAGTGTGAGCTAAGCTCCCAGCCCTCGGGACAGAGGCCAGGTGTAGCAGTGTGTCCAGCAGCTCCCTGCTGCACTTCTACCAGGCAGCTTGAAGACAAAGAGTTGCTTTTCACTCAGATGTTACAATAACAAACATCCAACCTTATCTACGCAAGGCAATGTACACAAAAGCACGGTACAAGGCTACAGGAAAGTCATCTTTATTTCTTGTAGACAACTGAAATGGGATTCCAGACAGTGAATGATATAGCCCTTCCTCCTTTCAATGTCTTCAGCTTAGTGAACAACAGTCTAGCTCAATTATTTGTAGATGATATATAAAGGCTGTTGCTGAAGGACTACAGATCAGTTATCAGAAACATCATCTGAATATACACAATGCCTTCTAGAATAGTCTAAGATTTATCCTTGTGGCAAGCTTATTTGCCAAATGAAATATTTCAAATAATTACACAACTACAGAAACATATATGGAAAAGTTCATTATAGATTATTTCATTTAAATTTATTCTTCATTGCTTCTCAGAATCTCCTAGGCTACTCAATACAGCTATATAGCTCAGAAGAAAAGCAAGCCACCTTTTGTTAAACTTTAATAGAAATAATGTAGCAGGTTTTATAGATACAACATATCCAGAATTTATTCACTCCTGACTACAATTTAGGGATTTCTTCTTTGCCTTCTGTTTCCTCGATAGTCTCAAGCCTACAGGGATTTTGTTTCTTAATTTGGGAGGGGCTGTGAATGCATGCATGCTGAAAAGTACTATGCTATTTACATAATTTTGGCCATTGACTTCAATGAGAATCAGGCTAGAGCCAATAAGGCATGTCATCACCTTCCTAGCAGAGTGGGAAGAATGAGCAGTTACGGCTTGCAAACTGTAACTGCTCATTCTTCCCACTCTGCTAGGAAGGTGAGATTAGTGATGCCATTATCATTGCCTTACGCTGCAGAAAGAATTGTCACAGCAGCTGAGAGACTGCCAAGGGCCTCGGAGGGAAGCAGCGTTTGGACAAGGAAATAGACTCAAAGAAGCTCTTGGCTCAAAGGGCAAAAAGCACTTTTCACTACTCTGAAGAAAGAAGCAAGATTTAACTAATAATAAGCCTATCAAGTGTTCAGGTGGAAAATTAAGATAGGACAAAGGCACAATAATGATCTCCTTAATCATCTTAGTGGTATCTAGCTTTTTTTAACATTCCAAAAACCATCTGTACTTATGTAGATAAAAATGATAACGTAATGAGAACAATGTACACTTCCACCACACACTCACATTTAATCTGCTGAGAACATGAAGGAGACATCTTAACTTTGTGCATAGGTGTAAGTTTTAAACATTTTAGAAACTTAAGCAACTTGAGTTACATGAATCTGTACATAAAGTACAGGAATTAGTACATAAAGTACATGAATTATGTTGCCCATTCACATTTGCATACATGCTTGGCTATGAATGCCCACAGAAAAGATAAAAGCATTACCACAGAAATTTCTTTGAGCACATGGTTCAAAAATTTCACTGCTTTAACTAGGCTAGTGTTTCACTCTTCTGTAGTCTGTAAGTATCTGAGCAAACCTTTCCTCCCTTGTGCATTCAGATTTAAGCATGAGATTAGTTACATTTAATCAAGACTGCATTACTGTTTGCCCCCTGCAAAGATGACAGCAGCATGGAAGGTTTATTCTAATTTTTTTTTCCAGTGAGTCAGCCTAAAATGAATACAGTCCCATCTCAGAAATGCACAGAAATTTATATAAAGACTCCATTTTAGGCCTGATACCAAGGCAAGTAAAACCAAACCTTGAAAATTACATATGCATACCTCAGTGTAAAAAACCTGAAGAGAAACTAGTTTTTCTACATGTAGAAAAAAAATGAGTTTCAGTGAGCTGCTAAGCTTTAGAATAATTTCTAGGAAAGATACCATAGGTGAAATCCAAAGAGTACTGAAACCACTAAAAATTAGCATTTCCTCTGTACTGTCCACTTCTCTCTAAACACATTTCTTTTGTCCACCGATAAGTCAAGGCATGTAAATTCCTCTTTCAAAGTATGGCCTTAGCATAGTTAAGAGGAACTGCCCCAGCAGCTCAAGCAGAAGTAGTTGCAACATTCAGAATTTGCCATCTGACCAGGATTTGAAGATTGCTAGGTGGCAACAGATGGGTCAGAGCTACCTACTCCAAACCAAATTAATAACCCCTCTGCAAAGGAGCTAAACTACTTCGATATCATATTCAACTTCAGAATCTATAAAAACACTGGGAGGGCAGTAAGGGGAGGGACAGGGAAGTCTTTGCAGGTGAGGAGGAGTTTGGCCATAGCTGCACCACTGGGGGAAGAGGGGATTCTGCAGTAACTCAACCATGTATACATGTATAAACTACACTGCTGCTGAGCTGCAGCATTCAGAGGCCTCATGAAAAAAGGATGAGCCACAAGTCAGACATGCAGTTTGTTCCCATATTGATGTCTGAAATGGGCCCTGTGTATTTAGTGAAACAACAAGCACAGGAAACAAAACTCACCAATGAGGAGATAATGGCACATCAGTTAATAGGTAGCAAAAACAAAGGGTGAAGGGATGTGCAAAAGAGCCAAGAGTGCCTGAAATTTCAAAAGGCATTTCAGAACAGTAAGCTTACCTTGCCCTTGAGCAAGCTATAAATAAGCACATGTTAGAGGCATCACTGAAAGGCAACTCAAGACAGAAAGCACTGTCAGGCAAGTGTATTTTTGTGTGATGTAGATCTCTTGCTCATACTACAAAGGAGGCTGAAACACCTGACCTAAAATGAGGAGGAAGTGGCAAAGACAGGGCTCTAAATGTTCAACTCCAGGTCAATACTACTGAAAATGATTCTTACTTCTACAAACCTAAACACAAATTAGCAAACAATTTACTATCAAACAGATTTGCTGATATCTAAGCCTATTGCCTGTCTATGCAGAGCTAGGATGTATGCAACACAAAGATCAGTCTGGTGGTTTATAGCCAGACTTATTTCATTTTACAGCTTCAGCCACTGTGAATGCTAAATCTGTAAAAATCAGATTATAATCAATATAAAAATAACAATCATAAGAAAAATGTCTATCCTGAATTATGATAGTGTAAGGTCTATAATTGATCAGATAAAATGAGAATCTTTTCATTGCTCAAGTACTAGGTTCAATCTCAGGGACTGGACTACACATTGGCAATGAAAAAGCAGCTTTTCATCAGCAGGCTGCCTGCTAACTCCTGTCCCATCTACAGAGATCCTCCTTGGCCTTCTGCAGCCAGCAGGCCAGCTGTGCTGCTCCACTTCTTACTGGATGCATTTCAGTACCAGAAAAATGAAACACTGCCTGGAATAGAAACTGCCCTGGGCCAGCACTGTCCTCTCACAGGCAGCTGGCCAGCCTGAACACCCAGGTCTAACACAGGACACTGTTATCACCTCACTTGCTGATAAAAACAGACAATCAACTTCAGTTGCACAATATTTCATTCAGCTACAGAGCACTTCTGGGGAACTTCTGAGAAATGAGTGCCTGTCTAAGCCATGCTGCTTTGCCATATTCCTTCCTCTTTTTGCTAACCATACCAATACTGTCTGGCACTTGCATTGCTCTGTCTTGCACACACTCATCTTGCAATTACACTCAATGCTGTTTGCTGGGAGGCTGAAAGCTCCAGCTGCAGAGAGGCTGCACAGAGCAGCTGCTTGCCAGGAGCCGAAACCTTGGAAAGTTACACAGGGAGTGTAATTAATGATGCCTGCTCCCTTGACCAGGAGAACACTTGGACCCAAGATATGAAGCAGCAATTACTGAAGTGCACTTGTAGAACCACAGAAGGGAACTCTAATGTAATAATAAGCAACAATATTCTACAAACTGGGTACATGTGATGCATCATTCAAATGATTACTCACACTGATCACAGGCAAACAGAGGCAGAGATATCACACACTCAAGGAAACAGTGCCAACCCAGCAGAAAAAAACCCAAAATATTTCTAATAAGAAAGGAGACTTTTATATCTGGAGATGACTGGCTTCCTTCCACATGATCTCATCAGATGATGGACACTCTACCTTCACAGAAATAATGGCTCTATCTGCATCTCCATATCCTGGAGATGCTAGAACTAGGCAGGTCTTGGCAGAAACTACTTTTATACTTTCAGGATGCTTTAAAAATTGCCATTATCATATCTGTGAGTATTTCTTGGTGCCAATAAGGTCAGAAAATGCCAGACAATGGAAGATATACTTACTCGTTGCTTCACAGTCACAACATTTTTTAAGACAGAGTAGACACCAAGAAAGAGAAAACTCCCACTCCTTTATTAGCCAATGGTATAATTGCCTCTCATGTACCTCAAAATCTGGAAGGTACATGAGAAACACATCAGCAACTCAGGAATTTGAGTGTTCCAGGCAAGATGTGCTACTTATCACCAAAGTCAGGATTACTGTGCTGGACTGAATTATATAATTATGAGGAGAGCATATTTTCTGAAGTAGAAATCTCAGACTTGGAACTTGGAACCCTGAGTGCTCAGGGTGCTCACCTCAAACTTCCCTGTTCTACTGCAAGAGCTATTCCATTAGAGGTTCTTTTCCTTTTCTTCTGTCAACCAGCATTCAAGGAACAAGGTGAAAAAGGGAAAGGTGTGGTTTCTGAGGAAGATGCTTAACTTGCTCTTGCAGTTTTGGGTATGGTGACAGACTCCAAATGTTGGAGAAGAAAAATAAAAATCAGGGATGGAAGCAATCAAACCTGCTCAGGACAGTTATTGCATGTGATGCTTTTCCTAAGCTGAAGTACAGAATACACCAATCTAAAGATATGAGGTATAAAAAAAACATACAAAAACTAGACTAAAATCTCAAAACTAGTAGGTGGAAACACCTTCCACAAAGCAGTTAAACTGAGGCTGTGGAATTGCTCAAACCATGTTTGCAATGGCTTGGCAAGTTCCTGTGCACTTGGTGGTTTGAGAAGGGTCCTTGCCAGTCCTGGACACAGCCCCACAGCAGGATGTCTCCACATCTGGCAGTATTTACTGTTGCTCTCTGCCTCTGGCAGGGAAGGGAGGAAGGAATGGGGACTGGCACATGGCCAGGGCTCTTTAGCTGGCCTGACATCCAAAGTGGGAATGGCTTTCCATCTTCCCAGCCATCAGCTCCAGCTGAGAGCTGCACTGAAACAGCTTCCTTTGCTGGCTTATCCCAACTCTAATACTGTAGTTGACATTAGAAATTCATTTAGGCACGACTGTTATCAGTGCTATAGTGCTTCCATAAGCACATCAAAAACCACACTAAACCAGTGCAGTTTTAAAAATCAAAGTTATTCAGAAAGGGAAAAACTCCAAACAAAAACAGCTAAACCCAGAAGAACTTTAATGTATTAAGAGTTTGATAAACAAATCATGACAAAGGAGTGTATAGCTCTATCAGACTATAGCATTTCTTGGTCTCCCAGGGTGAAAATATCTTGACTTGTCAACTTTCCAATCTATTGATGCAGAAGTGAAAAAAAATTGTAACTTAAAAAAAAGAGAAAACCCAAAAGAAAAAGTACTTCTTTGGGCAGGGGAATAAGTGTGAATAACTTCTAGCTTGCTCAAGGTAAAAGGCTCTCAACTCTAGAGAAAGCGTATTGAGCAGCATGATATCCTGGAACAGAGCAGAAATAGAAAGTGGTGATTTACAGTACCTGAGAAAGAGAGGGTGGAAGCAGGACCTAGTTGGCACAGTTTATCATTTGACCTTTCTACTTCTCCACACTTGGGCTGATGTCTCTCTGAGAAGAGACAAAAGTTAGGTTATTTCTGATCTGCAGTGTTGCAGAGTTTTTCAGCAAATCTCCAAACTAATCATAAAACAAATCTCAGTGGCCACAAATTCTTTTGGAGCGCACCAGTAAAATATTAAACAATGGTCCTTAAAAAGGCCCACTCATTAATGTACTCAGACATTGACCATAAAGTCTCAAGTTGGTAAGATTAAGTCAGACTTTTTTCAAAGTTTACATTCATAAACTCTGAGTGTATTTTACAGGTTTTACATCTGATGAGATCACTTCTTGTTTTCCTCTGCTTCAAAGCACACAAAACTCAGGACAAATTCCAACCTCATTTAAAGCCAAACTGGTTGGCTTCAGATGGGAGTAAAGCCCAGGTCAGAACTGGCTCTACTCCTGTATTTCCTGAATGAAAGAGACATGATCTCATCAGGGCATTAAAGATCCTTTATAAGACGAGTTTGCACCTGTCAAACACAAAGCTAGTGTGTACAAAATGAACCTCATACTACATGAGTCCTCACAGAAATGGCAATATCCCATTCACCATTCAAATGGAAGGAAACCCAAGTGGTACAAACAGCACACTAAAGTTTTAGGGCAGGGGTAATTTGACAAAATTAGCAGATGTTGAAAAAAATTATTTTTGCTCCCAAGAAGTACTGGGCAGATTCAGTTTGGCCAGAAAACACTTACCATGATGGTTCAGGCATACAGGAGAGGCGGAAAGGCATTTTTACAAGGGCATCAATCTATAGGACATGGGGTAATGGCTTAAAACTGAAAGTTAAGTCTGGGTTAGATATAAGACTAAACTCTTCACTATGAAGGTGGTGAGACACTGGAACAGGCGCCAGCAGAGAAGTGGTAGATGCCCCATTCCTAAAAGTGTTCAAGGTCAGATTGAATGGGGTCTGGTCTAGTGGAAAGTATCTCTTACTGACAGGGATTGGGAGTGGAATTGGGTGGTCTTTAAGCTCTATGATTCAAACTGGAAAGTTACTTCAATTGCCAAAATTTAATGCACTTTGCACATCCATTTCAAAGTTTTATAGAAAACAATGTTTATAACGTCTTATTTCAACATGCTCACAAGGAAGTTTTTCTGCCAGAAACAATCATATTTAATCCTTCTTTATATACAGAAAGCCAGTATTCAAAGGCAAACAAGTCAGTTATTGTGAAAGAGAAACAGTCATACTGAATAACAAATGACCACTTCAATGAAGGGTTGCAAGCTTGCAATGGATTATTTGTTAAAATAAAAATTAAAGAAAAATACTAATTATCTAACAATTGAATCAAAATCAGTATTTAAATTAAAAAAACCCCATAGTTTTTGCTTAGCCAAGTCCCTTCTTCAACAGGATTAAACTACTTAAATAAGTGCAGCTCCTTTTTGCTTCAGATAATGCTGAATCAGATTTGTTGTCCTTTGTAAGATAAATTGCATTTATGCCATCTAAAAGGAACGTAGGTCTTGACTACATTCTTTCTTCAGATTAAGTGTGACGCACTGTTATTCTCATACAACACTCAGTCTCAGAGCAGCACAGATTGACATGGTCATTCCCCTCTGAAGAAATAAGTGTCCATATGCAAAGCTGCAGAGAGGACAGAGCCAAGAGCTGCTCAGAACCCACAGGTTTTTCAGGCACACGCAGAGGAAATGAAGGTCTGTATAGCTCTTGGCTCTGCACAGATTAATTCTCACTCTTAACCAGACTACAGATGCACATTAATGCTTTTGCTGCTGTACCACTAAGTGTCGGAAGGAGAGACATCATGCCTAATTCCAGAGCTCGGCACAGTTATTTGTCAGATACTCTGGGTTAGCACCATTCTGTTTATTCAATCACACTATAATAACTGAGACCTTCAGTACAGTTGACTGGGCATTTATTGTGGACTCACCATCTCTCATGGATCCAAATGAATAGGGACTAAGTACTAAACCACTGAAAGTACACTAATTCTTTGGAGTATTTCTGGTAACGCACAAAATTACTTTTGACTGCAATTTTAAGAAACACGATAGGTGATTTCCTAGTGGATCAATTTTGGGATGACAGCTCCCCACGATCACCTTTTCAGCTACCACTGGGAAGCTCCTATTTCTTTCCAGTCAGAAAAATGAGGTGCCCAGGACCTTGCATGCAACCTTGGGGCTAATACTGGCAGGGGTGAGCTCTTGGTGTCATATTTGATCAGAAAGAACTCCCATAATAGTTTGATCCTGCTTCTTAAACATCATATCCTATTCAGTGGCAAGCAGTTAAGCCCTACTGATAATATTTCTAGACAGAGATTAGAAACAGCCTTTGCATTTTGTGGTTTAAAAAAAAAAAAAAAAAAAATAAAGCTTTCTCAGCTTTGGTCTTTCCACATCCCAATTTATTTGGCTCCCCATGGCCTTTCCCCACTTTCACCAATAGGAAACCTTGTAATAACACAGATGTTCAACCATCCCTCCTGCTTCCCTCTGCACTGACCTTGCTGCAGTACCACATACAAGGCAGCCAGGTTACAGACCTGTCATTCTACCACACAGCACCAGGAACCACTGGGGTGATGGAAACCAAAAATCCAACTCACATGTAAAGGCATTTAAGACATGGGAGAACAAGTATAGAGCTTTCACTTTTTATTATGCCTGACTTTTCCACCCCAATTCCTCAGACAAATTCCAACAGCACTGACCTATGTCAATAGCTACTTTTACCTTGCACTTCACTGTGTCACCTTCACTGCAGGCTCACAAATTGATCTACGATTCCCTTTTTCTCCTGATAGTTAGACAGCAGCAGATTGTGGACACATCTCAGTTAAGCAGGAAATTCTATAATTTGACATAAAGGCAGGGGTATCCCCATAGAACACCTTCCCTTCTTTTATCTCTAGAGGGTCTCTGTTTTTCCCTACTATTTTGCCGGGCCTGAATCATCAAGTTTCTCAGTGTGGTGCCCTGTTATAACTTTATCATTAAAGGAATAACTGCATTTTCTACACAGTAATCCTCACAAATTCTCTATAACACAGGAGTGTTATTCATGCTCCTTTTATTTCAACTCAAAAACATTTTATTCCTGCTCTAATACAATGCTACGCAAACCTGATAAAAACAAAGCCCAATTACTATAACAGGACAACATGCTCAGAACTCAAGAGCAAGGCTGATAAGCAGCCAGATAACACACTAATAAGTAAAATTCCTGTTTCCTATTAAGTGGCTAATGAAGGTATCCAAGACACCTGTAGCATTTTACAAAGGAAAAAATAAAAAAGTCCAAGCACACATTAAAAAAAAATACACAAACTTGTGATATATTAATTTGTCCACTTTGAATGTGGATTAAAAATATAGCTAAAAATTAATCTTTTGATGGTACAATCCTTATCTGGTTATATAAAACTACATCATGGAAATTGGTCAACAGAAGTGTGAGAGATGCAACAGATAAAGACTGCTGAAGACTCAGATGTCACTGCATGCATGAACTAGTTGTTCACCAGAACACATTATTGTACTTGGCCTTCATCTGTCCTGATTAAACAAGTGCACTTGCAAAGTGGAGCAAGGCTGAGCCTTAGGAGAGAAGGTGTGGAAAGACTCTGGAGCAGCCATTGTGGTCAGAGGCAAGCATCTCCTCCCAGAACTGCATTTAAGTGATTCTGGTACTGCAAATACTTAGTGCAGTGGGAGACAAAGACCCTGGAAAAAATAAACAACACAAGCACTACAGCTGTTCCGATTTCTCCACAGAAGTGATTTGGACATGAAGATAGTGGTGAGAGGAGCAAGGCCAATGTGGTGTCATATACTAAGCTGAGATTTGTATATGACACCAAACTAATGACCACAAATAGCATCTGTAGCACAGCTTACATAAGCAATACTATCCACCTTAAATATCCTAAGGGTTTTAAAGTCTGCAACTATCATAAGTTCTGCTCTGAAGATTTGTTTCTCTACCTAACAGTGATAATTGTGCTTATTTCTTCCTGTTTGTTAGGTAAACAAGTAGCAATGACAGAGCAAAAGTCAATCATGAGAAACCTTGAAGACTTGTGATAAATGGCAGCAGTTAAGGCCATTGGAAAATAACTCTACAGGTAGTGATGCTCTCTAGCTCCCCATCCAGTTTGCTCCCACAAGGTGTGGTGAAAAACATCCATCCCAGTAACAGCCATGAGAACAACAAGCAGTGTTTTCCATCTAAAACCAGGCAGAGCAGGCAGAAGCATCACAGAACACAAGTATGTTGGTTTTCCCTGCTTTTCCTCTGCAACCATGGGCATGTCTTTGTCTGACTCTGTTTCTCCTCTGCAAAAATGGAGATAACTACACGAGAGCTCTTCAGAATTTACTAACTCTTGAAGGCTATCAAGTACTAGATGGAGCCAGCCAGAAGTACAAGAGAAGGCTGGCAGGCTGCCTTTTCCACGGGATGGGGTAATGTCTTTGACTACATGTAGAGAAGAAATTTTTACAAGCACAGTGAGACACTGAAACAGACTAGCCAGAGAGGTGATAGAAGCCCCATCCCAGGAAACATCCAAGGTCATACTGGACAAGGCTCCTAGCAACCTGCTCTAGTTGAAGATATCCCTGCTCATTGAAATGGTGTTGAACTAGATGACCTTTACAGGTCTTTTCCAACACAAATCATACTATAGTACTTTAAGCTGTGATTTCACTATCCTTGGTGTTTTCTCCTCTTGTCCACTCTAAGATCTGCTACTGATTTAATCACCAGAAAAGGAGAATCAGTTTAACAGGCAGCAGTTTAATACCTTGAGAGAGCTTAAATAAAAACCTCCCAATAATGAAGCACTGACTTGGGTCTAGTAACCTCATACTTTGATCTCAACAGGGTAAATGAAGAATGAGGCTGCTGCATACTGGCCTTAACATCAATTTGTCCTCCCTCTCAGAGGTCTGCATTCAGGCCTCAAACACTCAGAAAGATGACATTTGTACTACAGAACATAATCAGTATTGTTGTTTTAGGCTTACCACGTTGATGTTTCCACACCTGTCAGTGTTAGGTACAGAAATGGTTTATTAAGGACAAGAGCTGCAGTCAGAAGGGAGGGCAGTCACACCAGGGCTTGCCTGCTCTGCAGCACTTCCCTCAGTCCCCCCTCCAGGCTCTGCCATGACTGCCCACAGTACAGCACAAGCCAAAGTCCCCGCAGAAATGGGGCCTCCTCTGCACCCTCTTCCACAAGGGCAATGGGAACTGCTCAGACAAAGCTGCTTTTGGAGCCACAGCCAAAATCCTCACCTCACTGAGTCAAATGGGAATGTGCCAATGACTCCCAAAAGGCTAAACTTCAGCCTTTGCTGAGACTATGAAGTATCCACAGCCTTGACTCACTTCCAACACCACACTGATATTTGGAGGCTGCAGAAACCTGCACATATTCAAACTGTATCAACCTTCATTTTTATTTCAAAACAATTTCCAGAAGCAGGATGATATTTTAAAATTTCATTTCATATTCAATTATACTTTAAAATAAATCCTTATAGTTAATTTTATAGTTATTATTAATATTATTTTATGTCACAGGTCAATGACAACACTAAATATGACACATTGTACTGAGCCATGTCACAAGTTTTATAAACATGTCAGATTAAGTCACAAAAATATTCTCATTTCTTAGTCACCTCAGTCTCTCAGGGTGACTACTGGTACTTAGAACACTTTAAACTCCTAACTTTATTTTCTAGGTCAAAAGATTTCCTTTTACCCTCTGTAATAAGCCTTATTGTTATTTTCCAGATCAAATTATTTCTCAACTGAAGAATAGCTGCTTTCAATAAATTTGAGCTTCTAGTATGAAACTAAACCAGCTTCTTTCAACTATGGGATCTTTCAGGGACCGCAATTACTCAGAAATAAGGCAAACCCTGTTTGTATGTTTTAGTTATATATAAAAGCACATTTCAAACTGAAGTGCTCTTTTAGTCAATTTAAAGTTTCAAGTGCCTTCTAATATACTTAATTTCAAGACAAATTCTAACGTAACTTTTTTCTGTCTATGGAAAGAAAACATAATAACACAATCTGACTTCTAACACAAGATGTTTCCATGTAAATCAGCTCCATGTCTGAGATAAGAAATGGAAGAAGTTGAAAAAATTCAGTTTATTAGAAAAGAATACTTCAAATTTTGATTTAATAACTGGGAACTGGTAAAAGTTATCATTTTTCCTCCACAGCAGAAAAGTTGCTAAGTTTCAAGTTTCTGTGTGACTCTGCTTTTCCAATACTTCCAGGTTTTGATTTATTATTATCTAGGAACAAGCTTCTAAAATCAGATTTTTGCCAATAATGCTGTAGCCACAAGGAAGAACAGAAGGGAGTCAGAGCAGTGCAGTGCCAGGGAGAGACCAGGAGTATCTGCTCAGACCCAAGCCATGCTCTAGCCATTAACAAATTTTCCATGAGCAAAGGAGTTGCCAGAGAAAAGAAGTTCCTTACTGGACCTATATGTTCTCCCACTGCAGGTGGTCATTTCCTTTTCATAAAGGATGTCATCACTTTCAATATCAAATGATATTCTGTAACCAGCTTCCCATCCAAAATATTGGCATGAGATTTTACTCACATTACTTTCCTATCATGCAGCCTCAACAGCACTGCCCTGGTGTTCCCAGGAAAGCAGCTCCCTTGAGAAAAGGACTTGGACAGAATAGTGAAGTCCCAGCTCTTTTGTTCACCACAGGCTGTAACTCCCCTCAGATTTCTTTTGACTTGCTCCAGTCACAGACATCTTTTCATAAAAATCCTTTCTTTAGGACTTTTCTCCCTTCTGAGAAGCTGTGGCCTCAGCAACAAAATGTAAACAATGGTTATCTGCTGCTGTGGAATGCAACAGGTGGATCCATGATTGGTCTCCCGTGGATGCTTGGATTTACTGACCACTCACAGCAGAGCTGCTCTCGCTTTCTGCTGGGACACAGACCTTTGTTATTCATTCTTTTCTATTCTTAGCTTAGCTAGCCTTCTGAGAACTTTTCCTTCTATTTCTTTTTAGTATAGTCATAATGTAATAAATATATAACATAAGATAATAAATCAAGCCTTCTGAACATGAGGTCAAAATTCTCATCTCTCTCTCACCCAGAAGACCCTTGTGACCACTGTCACACTCCAGCGATACCAAAATGAGGATAAATAATTCCTAACTTGCAAACCTAGCTAATCAAAGCACTACACATTCATTTCGACTAAGTGGAAGAGCACAGGCCTTCTCCAGGCCTCCTCAGTGCAGAACACTCTTGGTACAGAGTGAAGAAATCACTGCCTAAAGAATGAGAAACCATTATTATTTTGTAGGAAAAATAATGCATATAGACAGAACTGTGCTGAAATTGAATTGTACACATCAGACCATGGTTTCATCTGGAGCTTCTCTCATTATTTGGAACAAGCCAGGAAAAGAAAGATCAAGGCAGAGGAGAGAAGGCTGGGCAGCATGCACAACAGGAAGAAACAGCAGAACATTTAAAGAAGGAGTGGTTTCAGCCAAAGCTGAAGTAGAACCATCCCCTATCTCCAGGCTCAGACCCAAGCATTCCCAAGCACAGCCATCAGTGCCCACAGAGGACAGCCCTGCTGTGGGGACACCCTGCCTCTCCCACTGCCCACCCCAGGGGACAGCAGCCACACTGCTCCCAAACATACTCTATAACCACTCACACAGTAACCTCCACACAGCTTAGTCTGCAGAAAATCCTCATCAGCATTTACTCTGAGGAATTAAAGGATTACTTCACTAGAACTGCCCGAAATAAATACCCTGAAGACAACTTCTTTAATAGTTTACTAAATGAACAAGCCCAGTTTAGTTGATGCATCCCTAAAGAGCTGAACAAGATTAAGCAGTGGCCTCCTGACGCCCTCTCCTAATCCCCATCAACCTCACCCCAGCAGAGGCCAGAGCAGGCACCAGGCTCCTCCTGCACCACATCTCAGGTCCTCCACCAGAGCCCTCACCTGCCTTCCCTCTGGGGCAGCACCCAACCTGCTTCTCCTGCTTTTGAGCACCAAGAACTCCCTTCTGCTTTAGCAGCACCAGCCCCAAGAGCCAGGCTGTCTCTCTGTCAGCACACTACAGGGCTGATCCCATAACACTTTACTGCTGCAAGCAACCTTGCCAAGCTTTCATTTACATCAGGAGCCAGACAGCTCAGGAGAACTAAGAAGAGTGCAAGGAGGCACAGAAGAGGTTGGGCTCTTGCAGTCCAATTGCTGTAAGCACACAACAAATGTATGTTAATCTAAGATTCAAGCTCATTTAGATTTTTTTTACATCCAAACCATTATATGAAGTCTGAAAAACTACTAAGCATTCTTTTTTTTCTTTAAATCAAGCGTAGCTTATGCCCAAATTCTTCCAGAAATTAAGCTGAAAGCCCAACCAAGCCAACCTCTAGACCGCAGATATTCAGCACCATTACATTATAGAGATTCCTAAACTCCACAGTGTGTCACATTCAAGCAACAGCAAAAAAAAAAAAAAAAAAAGCACAGTGGGGAGATGTTACAATTGTTACAATTTTTTTTAAGAAAAAGAAAATCTAGTCATCCTCTCACCCTTTTTGTTATCTGAAATGCACTTGCCCAGAAAGGGAAATCAACACATCCAGTGGAGTCATCTCAGCTGGGAATTCATTATTAAAATTCAGTTATTAGAGATTGCCTATCCTCTTAGCCAATGTTGTCTCAATTTCATGGCATAAGCTTCAGACCAGAACACAGTAACTCAGATGACCACTCAATACCAGTCAAATGCCTTGAGGCATCCCTAGATACTTATAGAAGTTGCAGGAGGCAGAAAAGGAATGTCCTACCCAAGGGGCTTTCTGCATGTGAACCATGGAGACCCCTGCACCACTGGCCTCATCTCTCCCATCTACTTCTCTTGCCTGGAAGGCCAGAAGCTCCATGCTCATGTTTATTCCAGGCCAGGTGCCAGCACAGGTGCACCTAAAGTTAAGATCTCCAAGTCCAGATTAACACCATTCAATCTGTCATTAATGGAAATACACAAACTTCCCAGCTGCTGTAATTCAAAACAACATAAGAAGGGTTGTGACTTATGGCTTGAGCTGATGCAAGGAGCTAAGGAAATACCCAGGCTCTCCAGGGATTCCATTTTGTTTCCTTCAGACAATGATCAAGACCTGGACTAAGCCCCGTGCCAGCTGTTACTAACAACAGCCATCAACCCACCCACAGCAATATCAACCATCTCCACCAATGCCCAGTGATAACACAAGCAGAAACCCACACACTCTGCCCCACTATAAGAGAAGTCTATTTCTGGAGCCTAAGAAAAACAAAAACACTGGAACTCTAATGAATTTAGTGGTACTCATACTTGCACCATAATTACAGTGTCTATATATGCACTGTATAATAATATAAGTTCTCATAAAAATTTTGGCTACTCTGCTTCTTCCTACAATCATCAGGATTATGGATTATTCCTGTGTTATGAAAAATAACTTTTGGAACACACAGTAGTAAAAATAAAATAATAGCACAGCTGCAGGCACTTTTTCTGCAGCTACAGTCCTTTTATTTTTGTATCTTTTCTTGGGTTGTCCCTTCAATATATCTTTGAGCCAGTACAATATATCAGTATGGTCTTCATATAAATTTAAATTAAGAGAAAAAGTAATTCCCAATCATTTGTAATAGCAGCAGAAACATTTCATCTCCCTTATGAGGCTTCCACACAGACCACATGGAACCAGAACTGCAAGGAGCCAATTTCACCTACTTCATTTGCAATTTTGAAACAAGAGAAGTTTTGGCATCTGCTGCTAACAGTTCAAGTTCACAACCATTTGCAGTCCCCCTTGAGAAGTGTCAGGCAGTAGCTACAAAAATGTTCTGTGGGATCTTGGAGATTTCAGTACAGGTTATGTACGGGTACTTTCATCACTTTTCATGAAGTGTTCTAAGTGCTAATAATGAAATCGGCCAGAGCCTATTAAACACTGTCTGAAGTGACAGCTCTGCTATATTATTACAGTGTTTGCACAGCAATCATTCTGCAGGTTAAGTTATTTTAGGATGAGTGGTGTTTAAATTAAATATAGTCCCCTGTGTTCTTGTTTCATTTAAAGTCTTCCACAGACTGCCTGTCTCAATATTGTGCAGCATCAGTAAGTTTTGCTGAGTCTCATTTGTTTGTTTTGCTTTTACCCCTTAGTATTCTTTTTGTCAGGCAAGATGAAGAATTTGAAGAGTCCTGCTGTAATATTTCACAGGTTTTCATAGCACAAACCACCACAGAGCATAAATGATGGTGGAAACCAGGCTTAAATAATTTAACCCAAATAGCACACACAAACACTGCACACCATCTTAGCCAATCTAAGTATCCAACTACTTCTACAAAAGTCAGTGCCACATTGGGCCAAAGTGAACAAGGACAGCAAATCCCAGGTCTGTTCTATCCAGGTCTTTCTCTATAAGCACAGGTAACAGAGATACTGTATTTAAGTTCTTTAAGAACAGCTTCCATCTCTGCTATGTTGTTAATATGGCTGCACACAAGTACTTACCTACTTAAGAGCATTTTTCAGAGGCATATTATCTCCTTCAGACAATTTATGGCATTAATGAGATTTAACTAATAGCTTTCTTGAAAAGTGAGCACACTGCTGTAGTTATAATCCACCTATTTCTCAACAGGGAAATATTTAAAGTTGCAGTTTATACTCCACTTTCCCCAGTGGGTTGAAAACCCATAACAAAGATTAGCACTGTATCCATTATTAATACTTACTCAAGCACATTTTAATAAACACCACATACATATGCATATAAGTACATACTCTACATCAGCCTCTGAATGCTCATGGCAAGGTATTTCCCAGAGCATACCCAGCTCCTGCTATGGCACCAAGTACATTTACTGTCAGCTGAGAGACAGTCCAATTTGTAGGAGCAGAAAGAGTAAAGAGACCAGCACTGTGAGGCTGCAGAAGAGCAAAGATGGAAACAGAGCAATGAGTTGGATGGAGGTCTGAAGGATGGGCCCTTCCTTAAGGCACTGCTGAAGAACAAGCACAGCCCACAATGGGTGAGGAGGTCACAGCCAGTCACAGGGTTTATTTCAGATTTAACATTAAATAACTATACTAAGGCTGGGGTGGATGAGGGAGAGAGAAGAAGCAGAATACACTAACAATAATTTTTATTACCATGAGAGCTATAACAAGACTAAACCAAATGGAAACAATTAAAAGGATAAAAATCTCTCCCTAACACCTGAAGATACTCCAGCAGTGCAGGGACCACTGCATTCAACTCAGCAAAGTTCAAGTAAGTCAAACCCCAGTACCAGTAGTTTTTCAGAAACAGGACAGACCACAACCAAAATAAACGTACACACAGTCAACACTATAACTCCATATCTATACAGCCATATTTAAAAAAAAATTAAAACCAAGCACTTCAAAAGACATTTGCTTAGGAAACAGTTGTGGTATCTTAATGCACTTCAGCCCCTACTTGCTCTATCAAAGCTACTCATCATCCAGAACCCAACAGCCTCAGAGACATAAAACCACAATAACTTACCAGCCCATCCTGTGGAAAGGAGCCTGCACAAATCAGAGGACAGCTTCATGCTCCCAGCAGCTCCTGTACTGCAGCCAAACCCACACTCACCCCCAGGCACTGGGAAAAGCCCCAGGCTGTGCCATCCCAACCGATCAGGCTCTGGCACAGCTCATCACAAACAGCTGGGCAGTGGGAGCAGCCCAACCTGCCCCAGCTGGGACCCAGGGCCAGGAGACACCAAAGGCAGGCACAAAGCCCGCACCTGAAGCCCCACAGCGCAATGGGGATTATCCTAAATGTCACACAGCTGGGACCAAGAGCACTGCAAGTGAGCACAGCTGAAATGGGTAAAGAAAAGTGCTGTGTCACAAGTTTTACTGAGGGAGTAGTTTCTAAGTACATTCTGATTTTTTTTTTTCCCTTTTATGTCAAAATTAAGTGTGTGGATCTCTAAAGCCACAGTATGGAAAGAGCATGTGGATGCTCCTGAAGGAGCAGAAGGCAGAAAGGAAAAGGCAGTCCAGGGAATACCAGGTGAGGGACACCAATAACAATGAAGAAACTGAAAAATTTGTGGCATTTTAATACATGTTGAATCACCTATTGTATTAAAAAGGTCACTCCTACAATTCAAGATGAATAGTGGATTTTATTCACATCCTTTTTGAAACATTGAACCATGGAAAGCTGGGCTTCTAGTGGTTGGGCAGGAATTTACATGAAATTACCAAAACAGCTACTTCACATTTACCTGAATTTGTATTTTCACAATAGTAAGGCCTTTGGAAATCATCTTTAAAAATATTTGTTTTCTGGATGCTCAAAGTAACACCTTAGAATGATTCTGCAGTTCTGAGCAGACAAGATTGTCACTCCTAGAGCTAGACTCCTTTTAGCTGTCATGAGATGAGGTTTCAAATTCCCAGATAACTGAAAATCTTGACACACACCACATGTTCCCAGAGTCTGCCATGCTAGAAACACTGCTGAACATAGTAGGTCCCTCTCAGCTGAGTATTATTTAAGTCATGTGTGGATATTTGTAGGGTCAGGGGCCTGAGCTATAAAGAGCTCATGGGTTATACTGTAATAAAAACTGGAACTAGCAAATTCTTGCTTGAGTAGCACTTAGGAAGATTTATTGTAAAAATATGTAAACATTAAGTAATAAATGTTGTAAAATATCAGAATGTTACAGGCTTTAGCTGCTCTGAGTGAAAACATTTTACCTAACATAGCTTTTAAAATAGCCCATGAATATCCATGCTTTGCCATCTGCTTTCGAATTGAATGATCCCTCGAAAGCAGCACCATAAATATTTCCACAAATGAGTGATCTGTTCACACTTTATCCCCTAATGCTATCTTATGGCAGAGCAAACAAATAACTTACATGTCACATCACTGCACACAGCAACAATAAGGTGTGCTCTGACTGGATTTTAGCACATTACTAAGAACTGCATCACTGGTTGTCTCTGCGGATCTAACCTGCCTTTTTAGAGACATATTTCTTGACAGCCTGTCAAGAAAGGCTGGAGATGCACATTGAAGAAAGAATACCTTTATCATCTCATTTTTTTTAGACATGATGAATTCTAATCTGGGCTGAGTCTCAAAAAGATCTGAACAAAAGGATGAATAGGAAGTAGAAAAAGAGGATTTACAAAGCTGTTTTTATAAAATGAAGTCTTAAAGGTAGAATATGCAAAAGGAAATTTTTATGCATCAGTTATAAAATCTTCTAGTCTAGTCAGTATTTTAAATATAAGAAATTAATTTGCTGCATTTATACAATTGTTAGCTTTTCAAAATGCTCTCAAGAGTTTCTTTGGAGACAATGACAATTGTAGCAGCCAGACAAACGCACACACAAGGTTCACTGAAGTTGAGTGACTGAAGAAAATATTTCATGGCTGATGTTCACAAAACTCCAAGTCTCTTCTTGATCTTTCCTGCAATGGGTTCAGGCTGAAAAGGGGGCTTTGGCATGCGTTTGGCATTTTTTGTTCTGTCTGGCATTGAGCAGATCAGTGGGTCCTGAGGAGAGAGGTGCTGAGCATGTTCACCCTCCCTTTGAGCTTTTGCTCTCCAAAGCCCCACTGTCAGTCAGGTTTGATGAAATCAGCAGCTTTGCCCTAGAAATGGGCTGCTTTGGGTGCCTACACAGAGGCAAGGAGAGCTTAAAATTGTCCTTGTACCTGGTGTGGCAAGACCAGGGAGATTTTCCAAGGCTCTGTACCACCAAGTGCTGTGGCACTTGCTGAGTCTGCCCAATGTCTGCAGCTCCCTAGTGGGAAGCCCTGTGGGAATCCCCTGTTATTCTTTTTATTTTCAAGTAACCACTGAAGAAAGACATGTGGTGGGGAGTGATGTCAAATGCCAAAGAGAGATGAACAAAATCAGTCTGGTCTACACTTGACACCACATCACTTATTGATTTTTTTTTTTCAAAAATGAATGAAGTAAAACACTGCTTTAATAAGGCTCCTTTTTCAGAAATAAAGAATAAAGCATTCAGAGGCACAAGTAGGGAAATTAAGAAGGAAGAGGAGTTAAAGTCCACTTAATGCAGTTTTCCTTATAGAAGCCATTCTTGAGACAGATGGCCTGGTCTCCCTCCCCTCCTGAAAGGAAAGAAATAGTCCTGCAGGTGGGCAGCAAACAAAACTTCAACTAGAATGATTGTTTCAGCAGACACACCCTATGCTGAAGTAGCTAACAGTGCTGGCTGACTGACCTCAAAGCCAGTCCTTCCTGTGAGGAAAGACCTTTCCCTTTATGCTGCTACTGGGGAGTGTCCTCTGGGGCTAGCTCTGCCTGACAATTAGGAAGCTGACTTTAACATCACAGCATCCAGCGTGATATCTAACTTTGCCCCTGGGTCAACTGGTAACATCAAGGACATTACATATTGGCTAACAAATAACAAAAATCAAGTGTGGTTGTAGAAATAATAATACTCATACAATGGCACAAAGACCTATAGGTTGTAGGAAAATGAAAAATACCAGATGTTACTGTTCTTTCCAGTTGCCATGCAACCACAGCCACCCTGCTATGCTTCACCCTCCTAATCTCCTTAACAGCTAACTCTAAAACAAGTACAATTAATTCCCCAATGAACAAGACAGGACATGACCCAGTCCCATGGTTACAGGAGTACTTTGATTGTTTGTATGTAAACACTGAACAGATACAGCACCAGCACACAGCATGGCACAGAGCTGGCATTCTGTACAACAAACACAAGCCATTGTTGCAAACTATGAACTTTCCTGTAGTGCAGGTTTTTACAACTACTCCCAACTCCTATTCCTTCTGCTGCTTAGGAAACACTCTGCCAGCTCTCTGGTGATGCAGGCAGCCTCTTACCCTAGAAACCCAGATAGAAGAGAGTGTGCTGCACTTCAGCTGAGCGGCACGTAGAGGCATTAGGACACACAGAGCCCACTTATGCCCTCTGAAATAGCTTTATGAATAATGATCATATTTTCTCTTTTAAGAGCAATGTCTCAGGTGATCTGCTGTGTTGTGGTTTTAAACAAATAGTTTCTGTACCATATGTATAAAAATATGGTTGTTACAGCTGTGCTAAATCAGATCGCTTCCATTATCAATAAAATGGATGGTGAACAGTTGCTTCTGCTTCTAACAAATATTTGTGCATGTTTATAGATTTAGAGAAAGTAGTAACTACACAAAAATCCCTTTTATTCTGATTTGTTCTCATTTGCACCAGGCTTAGACCCATGATACTAATATTTCTACATAGCTTCCTGACAGACTGCAGAGCTGGTGAGCAGCCACAGAAATTATTCAATTAGCACTGAATACAAAGATATCCCAGGGTTTCTGATTCAGCATTTAAGATTGTATTGTAATAACTATAGATTGTACAAGTGACATGCCAGTTTTTTGCAATGTCTTATTTCACAATATGGGGGAAAATACATGAAAGGGGAAAAAAAGCTGTTCCAATTAATTTTCTGTGAATTCAAGCTTGGGGGGAAGCATGTATTTGCATATAAACTACATAGCAATAATAATGATGACATTTCATATTTCAGAAATTATAGCTTTCTGATATTTTTAAAGGTGTTCTTAAGTGATAAATACTTCAGTTAAGTATATGATAGATATGCTCTCAAACATTTACAAGTGGTGAAAATTCTCTGTGCATCAGCTGTACTGGAAAGAGCAACATATTTGGCTGTGCAGTAGGGTTGTGTTAAATGCTTTTTTTTCACACCTCCTGTGAATGTCCTGTTCCCTCTCAAAACTTCTCATAATGGATTGCTATTCCTGCTTTCAGCCCACTGCCAGAAGTCACCACATTCTCCCAGTGTAATCAGATTTCCCAGGCCAATGTGTCCACTTTTGATATAGAGACCTTGACAGCCCTGCAAAAACCAGGAAAGAATTAAACAGCTATATGTGCCAGGGCCTCATCTTCAGAATACCAAAATGATATGTAGACTAAAGCACCAAGAGTACACTCATGCCTGGAACTCTTCTTCCAAAGATTTCCACCAAAGTCTTCCAAGGCATGGTTGGAAATGCAGCATATACCCTGTTGTGTTGGCCAATGAAGAGAAGAGCAGAACTGACTGGTTACTCCCAAAAAATATCAATAAGTGGATGGTTGCCTGTCAGTTTGGGGCTTTTAAATGGAGGCTGATAGGAAGCAAGTTAGCATGGGCAGGGATGCTAGAATTTAGTTGGTCTGACAGGGAGCAGCATCTGAACTAAGTTGTGTCTAAGTCAAATAGATCTTACCCTTGGCTTCATAGCACAAGTATGTACTTGTCCAAATTATGGTTTCATGAGCTCATCAGGTTTTAGGGTTTGCCAATTTTGCTGCGCTGTTATTCAAAGCAAGGTTCACAGAAAAAAAAATCACATGCTGTCTTCATGAAAGCTCTGCATAGCTGTGTTCTAGAGCCAATTCACACTTCAAAGTCAGCCGTGATCATGTTAGGCTATAACTTTTCACAGCAGCAAGCACTGGTGCCATGATTTCCTATTACTGTTTCTCAAGCACATGGAAATGCACAAAGCAATTTTTCAGTGTCATACAAACTAATACCCAAATCAATTAAAACAATATTTTAACATTCTGATTATATACTTAGATTATTAATTGCTGGTCCTATCCTCCTTATATTTTCCACTGCAATCTTGTTATTGCAGTGGATGGAGGATAAGAGAGAAAGACAGACAAACCTGAGTGGTGTTGTAGCCATAGGGGCATTTAAAATATTGCTCTGCACCTGGGAAACAGGTTTAATTACTGGTGCTCTCAAAATGTTCTAATGTAAACAGGTTTCCTGATGGATCACATTTGCTTACTGAGAACTATCATCCCCCCAAACACAATCCACTTTATGATGGGGCTTAAAAGGCAGGTATCATAAATTAGAGCAATGAAGCTTTTATGATTAAAGATGCTTCATCTGCTTTTTATGCCTCAAATTATAGAAACTATAACAAGCCTTCCCATTAAAATTTAAATAGGATTAAGAGTCTGAAATTCTCTATAGAGTAGGTGTCATAAACCTGATTCTTTCTGAGTTGGTACGGAGTACAAAGGAAGAAGGCAGCTCCTACTCTCTTTTGGGCAGTTTGGAATTGGACTGGCTGTTGGTGTGTAGGGGGATAAAATATAAGTAAATAAAGGTAGTATAGAATGTAATCTTACCCCCTAAAGAGTTGCAGCTGAGCCAATTATTAAGGATTAGGAGCAGGCCTGATGTTAACAGGCCACACCTGTAGCCAATGAGAAGAGTGTTATAAAAGAGTGGATTGGATGGTTGAGGGGAACTGGAGAGAGTTGGCTATTGCAAGGATGAGGAAGAGTCAGCGCCTAGAGGAGCTGCCTACAGGAAGCATCAAGGAGGTACAAAACTCTAGCAATATGGAACCCTTGCAATGTAAGGACAATAGAACTCTTGCACTATAATGATAACATTGGTGTGCTTTAAAGAGAGTGAGAGTACCCTAAGCTGTACACCAGAGGCAGTGTTTGATGTTGCCAGGCTGTGCTGTGCCTGTGGCTGGTGCTGCTTGCTCTGGAGGTACCACAACACACTGCCTGCTCTCTGTGCTGCCCCTCCCCTGCGCCCCAGGGCACCTCTGGGACAGGCAGCACACCTCCTTCTGCCTGGTCCCAAAGAGAATCCACCACTAAAATACCTGCACCCAAATTCAGAGATGATTCTGATTACTCTGTTGTGTTTGATTTATGTAAGCATCTAATCCTATTCATGTTACTCCTGGTAATAATTCTGAGAGCAGGTTTCATATCAAGCAGTGTTTGTCAAAAGTAGATTTAAAATCTGTAATTATAACATCTGCTCCCACAGCATATTTATATTCTGCTCATCCATTCAAGATACAGAAACATGGATCTTATTTGACCAAGCACCATTAGGTAAGGAAGCTCTGCTTTCAGATCTGCATATTACCTCAGAATTTAAAGGGGAAAAAAAGTAAAATAAATGGAATTATTTCACGTAGGTGGTACATGAAAGAGGAACCTCAATTCGTCTTATAAATTATTCATGGTGAGTTATTCACTTGACTCATATAGAGACAAAGAAGGTGCTTTTTTATACTATAAAATCTACTCAGACTTAAAACCTGTATTAATATGAAGTAATGTGTGATTATAGTTGGAGATGTACTTTTAAATAATTCTTGTGAAATTCGACTTTACTAAGGACACTTACTAAGGGTGCACTCTGTTCCTTGGTAAGAGCACTCACGTGGAAAGCATGCAAGTGAAATTAAGAATTCAAGAAAAACTAAAAGTCACACAACTTGATAGACCAAAGTTCTTTCATTCTTTTGAGGGATGAAGTAAACAAGGAAAGTCTAAAACACTCTAAGGGCATTTCTCAAGATTTCTGTTGTGAGACCACAATCTTCTCTGTGTGTACCACAGCAGACTTTAGAAACTGTTTGCATTTTTGGCAATATTTAGTAGTTCAGACTTAAAAGATCCTTTTTGCTAAATTATGGAAAGTCAAAACACTGATCCTTCCAGCCTTTAATCATGTTAACAATAGAACTATGAACATTCCCACTGATTTATGACCAGATTTATAGTTCAGGTGAGTGAAAATACATACATACTTGCACATGAGCAGCCTCAGAATCACAACACGGAACCTTTTAGTCAAACAAGGCCAGTATTCCAGCACTGAAGCACTGCTATCAATCAATGCCCTACTGAAACAGAGCTCAGAATTCAAGACAATCCTTTTCTTAGTAGAAATATCTCCCACAATTATAGAGCTCCACAGCTATAAGAATTTGGAACATTTTCCCCTATATTCATTCATATTTATACCATTTTGGCCTGCTTCAGCATGTTAGGATCAGGACTGAACTTGAAGATACTCTAAGTTCGATTAATACCTCATTTTCTTAGCTGAGATCCAGTATCACGCATCTTACGCTTGACTAAACACCCCTGTATCAGTGAAAACTCATCTCCAATGACTAAAATCCTTTGCTGATCAAATATAACTCTGCTAAATGAGAGAAACTGAAGTATTCAGCAGCTCCAGAAACCTGTTCACATGTGACAGCACAGACTGGAGAGATGTAATAACAGCTTGCCACTCCCTACCACACACACCAACTAGTTTCCATGATTATCTCATATTTTAGGGTAATTATTAACACTAGGGAAACTGGTTAGCTGGTGAAGCCATCTAGATGGTGGGATGGGAAATAGCTTTTCTGTAGTGAAGACAGCAGTAAACCCTTTCAAATTTGCAAGATTATTGCCGTATTTTATCTTTCCCAGGAAGGTTCTGGCCCACCAACCCAGCAGAGACCAATGTCATACTTTACTGTTCCTCTCTCCAGTGAGCAGGATGTCAATGTAACATTGCTGGGCATGTCATGGGCTCCTCTTGGTCCAGTTTACCAGACCACCATTGCTTCTGTTAACCAGTGTGATTAAGGCCAGTATGAACTTTAGGCATGTGCAGTCACATTTTATTGCAATAGTAGGGTTGTCACTAAGAAGATTGATAAATTGATGCAAAAGAAACCTGATATGCAAAGTTATACCCAGACCTCTTCAACAGGATGTCAGATATTTCAGTTCCCTGTATTTTATTTAGAGAGATACAAATTTTGATCTAAAGACACCTTTCCGCTTCAACTTACAAATAATTGTAAGATCTAAAATTACCTTTTTTATAATACATTAATATTAATAGGTCTGAATTTCATCCAGAGAATTTAGAGAACTGTTTATTTTCAAGGAAATAGTATAAATCAGTAAGATTATTATCATTAAGTTGTGATTCTATTGTATTAATTTATTACATCATTCATTTCTCAGAATACATAGCTCAGAATCAGAAACTCATCAAGGAATTTTTATTTTGAGTCCTAAACAGCTGAACTTCTGTCTTTAAACAGTATTTTTGCTCAAAAGTATGCTTTTTAAAGTGGTATGCCTTAGAATTGGCAATTAGAAGTTTTAATTATAATGCAGTTTTAGCATAATTTGTCTCACCTCACCTTCTTTCTGTCAAGAACACTGCACTTTTTCCCTTTCAGATATATTTCTATTAATTGCTATGAATTGGAAGTACAAATTCTTTTGTGCTTTACTTTCACCTTTCAACTTTTAATCCAAAGAATTAAATGCACTTGCAAAGGATTTTTCCTTCAATAGACACATATTAGAGACAGGCTTAAGCTGCAATGTTTGCATCTGTACCTTCATTTTCTTTATAGGCACGAGGGAAACAATAACCTGCATAATTTTGGAAAAGAAACAACTTCATGACAATTTAGAAGACAATTTCAATCACTTAAAAATAATTTCTTCTAGCAAAGACTACTAAAAGTTTCCACTCTTGAAATCCAAAATTCAGCTATGAGATCCATAGCTGATCATCTCCTAATCCAAAGGCAAAGCAGAGAGCAGGAAGCTCTGTGCCTCTGGTCTTTTCCTGCAGCTAAGCAGCAATCCTGCTCCTTCTAAAAGTAATCAAAAGGGATTTGGACATTGCTAGCAGATAGACATAGAACTGTCATCACAATATTAAAACACAGAAATAAATGTAGAACAATCTGAGAGTGTCTAGCCATGAAAAATCAGCTTGTATCCTTCAGCTAATTACTTCTGGAAAAAATTTTTGATCAAATCTCATTTTTAACCTTGCTGTTAGTTGGTGAATTAGCCTGGTTTTCTCAAGTGGGTGTTGGCTGATAACAATGTCTTATCTAATGTCATACATCTTCAAAGACTTCTATTTTTTAAAAGAAGACTTACATTGGGAAAGAACAGGAGGTGTTTCAAGATGTATGTGTCCCACAATGTGCCTCTCATGGAAAGTTTTTTTGATTTATTAATAAAGCAAAAATTTGAATGTCCTTTTCAGAAAGGACAGCTTTTTGTAGAACAAATTGTTTCATAAATACTAAGAAAAGTCATTATTTTTGTGTTCTTAACCCAAAACTTCTATATTTTGGGGAGGAAGTTGGGAGGGAGGGGGAGAGGATAGGAGAATACTGATCAGCTAGAAATTATTACTAGAAAGAGAGAGAATTACTTTTGCTACTGTGAGAGGGACAACAGCAAAATAGCTTTTGTAATGACTTTCTAAATGGATTCATAGTTACAGTGCAGCACTGCACACTGCAAAGTTGTTTCTACACTAAACATCAGCTTGGATATGCTCACATTTTTTGGAGTGAAAACAAGTGTGCATTTTTCTCTAGAGGACTTCATTGTGGCAACATTTGCCTTACAAACGTGACATAGAATTTCATATTCTTTGGGTGCTTGCTGGAAACTGACCCTGTACCATAGGTTTGAAAATTGTTATGTATTAATTGCTGCTTTGTGTTTACACACAGATTAGCAGGCTATCTAGTACTTACATTCTTGCTAAGAAAAATCTTCTGGGAATGTGAAACACAGACTTTGGCAGTTCCTTTACCAGGAGACAGAAATGCAAAAAAATGTGCAAGTTAATCTGCATTTGGTCTGTGTCAAATGTTGGATTGCAAGTGTCCGTAATGCTTACCCAATTAATATTTTGTGTGAGGGAAGAGTAGAAGAACAGGGCTAAAACATTGCACAAAATTCAAAGTTAGCAACTTTTTACAGTTAAAAAGGTGTCTTTGAGAGACCTTTCTACAAATGTTATAACTTAAATAAAAACTTAAGTCATGTGTGGATTACTTAAGTCTTTCTATTATTGCTAAGTAAGGACATTTTCTGCATGGTTCTATGAAAATCCCTTGTTCAGAAGAAAAGTTTTACAAAAGGCAGTAAATAGGCACTTACCTATTGACAGTTACTCTTGCAGGAGGCAAACCTAGTGAACTCCCATCTTTTCAAAGAAAATTTCAGTTCTGGATACAGAAATTGTGTTAAAAGTTAAGATCCATCTCCTGTAAGCTGCAGGTTGTCTGCAAATATCCCGAGCTACTGTGTCCTTGAATTCTGCAAAAGAGGACCAGAAGCTTTAATTCATGGTTTATAAATATTGCTCAGGGTACTTGTCTTTTCAGTCCTTCTCTGTAATTTCTTCCTGTGTGAAGTACCAAGAATCACCTTTTTCCCACACAAGGGTCAGGGTGGACACAGCTAGAGCAGAAATGATGGCTGAACCTGGTAACAAGATGTGGCCCACACCCATGGACTGGAGACAGGCTGAGCACTAAAAGGACTCCCAGCATTTCAGATGCTGGTCCCTACCATTACCTCAGTGCCTCAATGCCTCTCATCAATTCACTGGTGCACACTGCTCTGGCTGTGACTGCTCAAAAATAGAAACTTAGGCCACCACATTCAAATTTCAGAATATTTTTATAACCGCAGTTGGTACAGAAGCCAGATTTCTTGTATTTTAGTGAGTGCTAAATGTGATCCTCTCTATGGTCCACAGCAGAATGACTAAAACACCATTAGAAAATCCAGATATCCATCTCTATCTTATTTGCTGCATTCCTGCCACCTACCCTAACCCTTCCAGTTAAGCTTAGGAAGTTGGTTGCAGAACAAACCTATTTTAAAAATTGCCATAAGTTTTATTCTAATAAAACATTAAAACTTTTTGTTGTTGTTGTAACCACAATACAGCATATGAAAGGATATTTTTCTGAGTGACAGCTGAAAATCCATTATCTGTAACATGTGCAGCAGAAATTTCACATCCATGCTCATCACAGCATTGAGAGCCTGAGAAAAATCTATCCAGTTCAGTGACCTATTATCCATGCTATTTGATTGGATGCAGCCAATGCTTTTTCCTTTGGATGAGGTGAAACTCAGCTTTAAAAATTAAGATTTCTTTACCCTTTTAAGGGAAATACAAAAGATATGCTGTACGATAGCTGTATATCATGCTAAAATGGTATGGTGCAAATCATTCAATATGTATTGCAGAAAAAAAAAAAAAAGAAAAACTCTTTCCCATACATCAAGGGAACCAGTGCTTAATAATGGTAAAAGAATGGAACCTGCAAAGTATTTTAACACCTGAAATAGAAGCATTAAGTTGCACAGTTTTGAAACACGGCAGTACCTGTAGAGACAGAAAGGAACATCGTGGAATTTCAAAAGTCCCCACATATGTTTTCAACCCACACTTCTGTCAGCATGAATGTCATGATGGACACATATGTCTGCAGCTTTAAATTTTGGTCCCTCTATTCCTTTGTAACATAATACCTCTGCAGAGAAACAGCCCAGATAAGAAACAGGGCAATTTCTCACACGCTTATTTCAGGATTTCTGCTGCCTTTTTTCCTTCAGTCATTGCTCTGCCTGCATCTGAGCAGGCTCAGTGGGGAGCTGCTCTGAAGGAGCAGAGGGCCAGCCCTGCAAAGCACTCTCACTTTGGCAGCATTATTTGCTCTGTTGTGTGCAGCAGCAGCTTGTCCTCTGACAGGCAGCAACTCTGCAGGTTTTGTTTGTAGGGGGATAGAATGTAAGTAAATAAAGGTAGTATAGAAAGTAATCTTACCCCCTAAAGAGTTGCAACTGGGTTAATTATTAAAGATTAGGAGCAGGCCTGACTTCAACAGGCCACAGCTGTAGCTGATAATAAGAAGAGTGTTATAAAAGAGTGGATTGGTTGGTTGAGGGAGCTAGAGCTGGTTGGTTACTGTGAGAAGAAGGAAGAGTCAGTGCTTAGAGGAGATGCCTATGAGAAACATCAAAGAGGTATGAAAAACCCTTCCACTAAGGAGACAATAATATGAAACCTTTGTAATATAATAACAACATTTTTTGACTGTGGCTACAGGGAAAAAGTCCCAAATAGTGATGGCTTTGACTGAAGTAATATTGGAAGGAGTCCAGTTATTCCTCTTCTTTTCCCTACTGAGACTGGCAATGTGCACCTCAGGAAAGTGCTGTCCTTGTACAATGCACACAGACTTTGTAGTAGTTATTAGACAGAATACCGAATAAAATTTTGGCAGTGTTCTGTATTGACTATGGATGAACTGCAATGGTATCAATGAAGCTGCCTTCACTACTGATTGCTTCCCATTGCATAAGACCATTCACAGTTAACAGCTGTTTCTTCACCTTTCCTCAGAAGCCAGAATTATGGAGGCGCTTGTGTGCCCACTAAAATCAAACTGGCTGTTAATGACTGCAGTGCTCACAAGAAGCCTACTTTTATATTTAATCCTTTATGGCAATATATACCAATAAGATTTGTACCATTCCACTTACACTTTCAGCTTTTAAGACACACTTTTCAAACCATGAAAGCTATGGATAAATTTTTCAGTGGGTTGGGGTGTACTCAAGAAGAGAATAACAGGACAAGAAAGACAAACAGGTTGCAAAAAGGATTTAAGGGATGAGAATATCAACAAGGATACAGAATCATAGAAATTCCCTTAAAATTCCCATGCAACATGCTAATAAAGGATATTAAGTACAGAAGTGTCCTGAGGGACAAGACAGATGCAAATATTAAGAATGAAGTAGTAGCTAACCTTCAGGTTTTGGATTAGCATGTGCTATGATTCAAGAAAGTCCATGGAAGCCCATCAACAAGAGTCATTACTCCTTTCCTTTCTTCAGATCCACACAGCAAAGAACAATTTAATACTCAGGCTAAGAGGCTTAAGTATTGGCTTTTACAGAATTTTACTGCTTTTCTGTCACCACGGCTACAGCTATGACTATTGCTACTACTGGTAAAGAAATAAAAGTTCAGCTTTTGCTGAGTGCTTTGAAGTATTTAGGCAGACAATGCAACTGAACACAAAAATAATCATTAGTTTCTCCCAGGGAATGCAACAGAAAAATCTAACACAATTCAAGGTCAACATTTTATAAACAGATTATATAATATTTGTTGGGTATGACAGAAGAATGGAATGGTAAAGCAGAAAGTCAGAAGTGACTGCCATGAAACATCTTTGTTCAGTTAAAGAGCAATTTGTGATTGGAATGTAATCAATACTGGAATAGAATTATTTTTATTTATCCCACAGAGAAGAAGAAAAAGTAAGTTCAGGTAAGAAAACTGTAAAATTAATTTTCTTTACTGATGGTATTAATGCTTTTTGTAACTAAATGCAGAGCACTTGGGAATTCACCAACACTATCATATTCATTTTATAGACACTGAAATTGAGATACATGATCAGAACAAGTAAGTTACAAAAAATATATATCCAAGAAATTGCCAACACCAAAGAACAGATTGTGGAGCCAGCAGGCAAGTGGATATAAAGAAGAGAGGGAGTGCACATGTAAGCCATACTAAGCACCCACACAGTTGCTATTTGTCTATTATCTTCCACACATAACGATCTCTCTTAAAGCAAAAAGGTAGCCATACAATCTCTATCTAGTTCTTATTGCACATAATTGTTTTCCTGTATTTGATAAAACAGATTGAAATTACTGATGCATTCTCAGATTGTTTCTCTGGCCTATTTTATCAAATGCATTGGCTAAATCTGTGTCAAGTGGCAATTTTGCCTGGTTGGACTTACTGTGACTGTCAGACATTTAGGCCATTTCACCAGTGTCTCCATAAGTAAGGAACACTGTTCCAAAGTCCCAAATAGCTGACAAGTGCACAAAAGGTATATTTTCATTTCAGCAAACTTGCTATCATCACTTCTGGTTTTTGTTTATTATGCAAACCCAGTGGCATTCAGTATTTCTGTACAATTGATAATTGCTAATTATGGAAGGAAATGTTATCTGATTGTCAACCATGGAATCAAATGAATTGAAAATATTCCATCAAGCATTTAACTAAAGTGTAGGAAAAAGGCAGACTAAAAATAACAATGAATGTGTTCTTTGTGTTGAAAGATCATTGGCAGAAGTAAATCACACAAAATTCAGATCCTTATTGCTTAATCATCTCACATTTCATTAACCACAGCTGCCAATTGTCTTGTGCAATGTGAATTGCTTTTCCTAATGAAAAAAAAAATGTAGGCTAGAAATCAGTTTCACTAAGATGCAGTGTTAGAATGCAAATATTAATTTCTGAATTAATTCATGACAGAGGGCTTGGCCAACCTGAGCTAATCACACCACTGGGGTCCTCTAATCCTCTAAAGCTGATTATCTCATGATTGTCACACCCACTGGGAGTTGCCTTTGTCATTAGCAAATTCAAACTGTAGTTAAAAAAAAAACAACTTGTTTTGATGCTAAGGTTGGATAGTGAATAGCAGCTCCAGCTCTAATCCTTTGGCTGCCTGACAGGAGTACAGTACTGGTATGTTTTGTTGCTCCCTTAGAATTGCTAGGATTGAGGAAGAATGACCAGCTACAAAGTCAGGAGGTAAGATTATATACTGATAAGACAGGTTTATTCCCCCAAACTTAAAGCAGATACCAGTAATAAATACATGCTATCATCTTTTTTTTCCCCATTCATTATTTTCTGAGTTTGTTTTGAAGGCAAATTAGCATCAAGATGAAGCTATTTGTGCAACAAAAATCATGAATATGGTTGTACAAGACGCATCTCATGATGTCCTCGACAAAATCTGTATTCTATCAAGACTGTACAACCTGCAGGTGGAGTAGATAAATTCACAGAATGCATTTGAAACAACTGGAAGTGAACAGGTGACATCTGTCTCCAGCATGTACTTCTTCAATTTATTTACTAGACTACATCAGTAGAGAACTAAAGTCAAAGATTAAAGCACACTGCTGGGTCATTTACCCATACACAGCCCCATTGTGAAGGAGTTTCTCCATGTGAGATAATTTTAGTTGTGTTCTGTGAAACTCATGATGTACAAACACTATAAAATTTGAATCTGTGTCAAGCTGCAAAATTGTGTAGGGAGGGGTATGATTTCAATTATTCATCACAGTTGTTCAATTTGCATTGTTTTTGTGCCCGCATTTCCAAGCTGCTGGAATTTGTTTGATACATTAGCTGTCTAACCACTGTATTTAAGTGCAGGATAGTGGCTTTCCACTCCCTAATCCAAACACTACTTGTGTCTCATTTGAACTGTTTACATTTCTCATAATGACTCTGTATTTGTGGGATTCTTTTTTCCTCACTGTTTGTTTTAAATAAAAATTGAATAATTGTAGGTGGGCAGAGGTGTGCCTTCACTTGCAGCTATGGGATATGCTAGAATGTAAAATCTATTATTTTTGCAGCTGGTATATGAGAACACTGCTGGTACTGCTTTGAAATTCTCAGAAATGCTACTATGACATATTTATTTTGAATGTATACATACATTTAAGGTCTCACTCAGCTGTAGTGTCCAAACTATACTGCAATATGGAGTGAGTCTGCTTAGTGAGATTCACACTTATCTCCTGAAGATTGCATAGGAGATTTGAGACTCCTTCTGCATGAAAGCTTGCAAGGTGCAATAAAATGTGTATTTTGTGAAAACATGTAACGTGATCTGCAATGTGCATAGCATGGCTCATGATGTTCCAGCAATATAAAGAAGTGCATGATCTGCTGTAAAAGTGTAATTGTGTGTGCTTTACAATTAATTTTGCACGCAACCTGAAATTTAGGCTACTAAATTGGTGTTCTTTCTTGAATGAGCTGAGAAATTTTTATCAGGCAAGTTAAAATCTATTCTGCCTCACACCCTGATGATCTTTTCTCTGTCTACTGGTACTGCATGCATGCTGCTACTCCTGTGAACATTTGTACTTCCCTCAGGTGTGCTGCAGGGCCTGTCCTCAATGGTCCACATTGGATATGCATGCTGAGAAATCCAGGCTGCACAACGAGAAATTTGCACTGGATTTGGTGAAGGCACCACTTCTCTCTCCCACAAGATACTCCGCATATATGTACTATGAAATTTTCATTGTAAAAATGACATCAAATTTTACCAAAACAAAGGTAGCACTGTAGTAAAATTGTGCTAAATACAGAAAGACACACATGCACACACAGAAAATAAGGTCTTGAAGATACTACAGAATTTTACCAAAACTCTACCTACAGTGGTGGCAAGATTTTTTTTCTCAAATCTTCCTGATTCTGCATGAAATTGTAAATGTTGTTTCACATAAAATATTTTAGGTATATTTTTGTTATAAGCTTTTAATGGACTTGACAATCATAATCAAAGTTTTATAAATTGAGTTTATTCTGAAAAAATTACTATTATAATTTCAAAACCAGTGCTGCCAATCTCCCCAAGTCTTTATATACATGATATTTTCATGCAGCCCCAGCTCCCTCTTGCAAACACACATGGAATCTTTTAAACTTTGAATTACTCATGTTAAAATAGAAAAGCAAGAACCAAAAATTCAAGGCTTTATGCACATAGACCAAATAAAAACCAGCCACCACTGGCCACAGAAAACTTTTTTTAAAAAATTGTTTTACAGTGACAGAAAAGCTTCTATGCTGGAAATTATAGAGAAATACTACATACTAATTTCTCTGAATTAAAAGTCATATCACTCCATCAAGTTATCCATCTATTTAAAATGATGACTTTAAGAGGCTGCTTTGCCATGGATTTTATAGGGTAAGCTGAAAAACCTGCAAAAATCAAAATCTCTAGGATCACGTAAGAAACGAGTATCAGATTATATGCAAAATCAGAATTTAAAATAATGTATATTTTTCCTTACATAGCACTTTGATGGGTTTGTTTTTTTAAAAGCTACATATCTGAAGCAAACTATTTATTGCATCTTAATACACTGTGAAATTCTCACAGGAAATGAGGACATCTAAATTAGCATCATATGACAGTGAAAACAATTAAGCTGTAAGAACTGAATTTGCAATTGTATTGGTGAACCCAAGTCTTTCCCTGTACTTGCCAGTGATTTAATTCCTCAGCTTTTATTCTAAAAATTGTTTTTTCTGATTGCTTTAGAATCTAAATCTTCAAACGGTTTTGATCATTAAAAATTGTAAATCTCTTAGAAATTTTTCAAAATATTGATGCATTCTACACTCTCTTATTCTGGAGAGTGTAGAATGTGTGTGTGCAAGCACAGGTGCTTGTGTGTGAACACACTTTCCTCAATGTGTCACCAACAAAATGAACAGTCTGTCTTTTGATGTATGACCAAGCTTTTTACAATGCAACTATGGAGCAGGAAAGAGAAATGAAATTTAAAAAAAAAAAAACCTCCCTTCTTTTGAAAGCTGTGTATAAACCAATAATTTAGCATGGAGGGAGGAAAGAATTTTGATAGATAGGACAGGTTTGGGCACAACACCTTTTTTTGAAAAGATTTTTTTTTTTTTAACTTTTCTCAGCATCATTGCAGCACTGAGTCACCTGTTTGGTATCCAAGACAGAATCTGATCTGAATCATCTTTAACAGTTTATGGGTGAGCATGAAGAGATGGATACAATGTTCAGCCATGACATGTCACATTTCTTCGCAAAATGCCTCATGTAGAGAAAAGTCTTGTGATGAAATTGAAACATGTCAACACTGTAGCACACTGCATGACTCAAATGGAAATCAGGTGGTAAAAACATCGTTTAAAGCTGCAAATACACTATTTTTATTTACTTGTATTTATTGTGGCAAAACAGAGGCCTCATCAGAAATCAGGCTCACTCTGTGTAAGAAACACATTTTCTTGGCTCCAAAGGAGAGGGAGAGCTTGATAGCTTATATTGCATATTCTATAGACAGTTATGTGGACCCTATTGGCTTCTATAATATTTTGAAAATGCATTCACAATAATATTCTATTTCCATGCTAGTAATGTCAGTGGGAGTCCTGGTAGTATGCTATTTAGGCACACTGAGAAAATAATAGGATTTACAATAGCTGGCAATTTGTTTTCTACTGCCACAATGTCTGCTTTTGTTACAGTCTTTGTAGCTCTTAGAAATTTCTTTCTGGCTATTCTGTTCATCTTTTCCACAGAAACATTTCTTCAGTGTGAATTGCTTCAGTATGAATTGCCGCGGTTTTGCTGCCATGAGTTTTTATTACTAGAACTAATACAAATAGCGCATATGTTTTTTCCAGAAATAGTCATTCACATTTTTTATGTTTGTGGGGCTGATGGATGGTCTCACCAGCAGTACTAGCATGCAATTTCAGAAGACAGAGAATATTGCCAAATCCTGGTAGAATGCTTGTTGGTTGTTCTTTTGTCCTTAATCACTTCCAGTTATTGGAGGGAGCTGTACCTCCAGGTCTTTATTTACCCATTGCCAGGCCATTTTGAGGATTTTTTCATATGTGATAAATTAAGAAGGGAGGTAAAGGAAAAATAGTATTTGTCTATTATATTTTATATAAAGAACTGTAGTCCTAAATTTCTTTTTGAAAGTCCTTTCCAATCCCATAGCAAACTGACTGTTGCTCTGGTCACCTGCCATACAAGGATAACAGTAATTAATTTTTTAATTGCTTACCATTTTCTTCAGGTTAATCAGTCAGAGCTGTCTTTAATGGCCAGCAGAACTGAATCCAACACTAGGACCCACAGACCTAGCTAGTCTCAAACCCAGACCTACCCAACTCCATCTACTGACCAAAGATGCTTGCAGCCAGTGCCTGAATCCTAAAGGAGTGTTTCATTCTGTGGCCTCATCACCTGACTCAGCAGCCAATTTTTCCTGCTGGGCAGGGATGAGTCCAGAAGAACCTCAGTAACTGTGTGAGGCTGGACTCAGAGCCAGCCTAATCAGATGGCATTTAGGACACTCCTAGCTGAGCCAGCACCATGGGACACAGCCTTTGGTCCCAAGGCCAGGCTCCAGACAGGGACCCAGTGGCAGTCTCACAAGTGCCCACTGTGCACTGGGGAAAATGCATTTAAATATTCTGTCTTTCCATACTCAAGAAGATAGAAACTCATTTAGTAAAAGATGATTATTAGAAGTTAATTTGCTGTATTTTTTTCTGCCAAATTACCAATTAATGTAGCTGGAAAGAAGTATTTTACAGATGTATAATCAAGCCCTGAAAGGAGAGCCTCAATTGAAGCCTCTAACTATTAATGTATTAAATTATCATGATGTATCTTCAGCTGATTATATCAAGCACTCTTCTAGAATTTGAGGAAGTAGTAATAAATTAATGGATAAATTGCTATTGATTATTTTTTAACTTATTATCCTCTAGATTTTGATATGAATATTGCCAGCTGATGCTGAGATATAGCGAGCATAGGCAATGGTTTCAAACAGATACTTCTGCATAATAATTGTGTATTAGGGCTGCATTTTTATCCATGCTCCATTGCTAGGTCATGATGATTTATGGCAATCCTTTTCAGGCATGAATGTATGCATATGTACACAATAGCAAGTTCTCCTCAGATAAAGGAAGAGAGCTAACTACAAGGTTTTAGTTTAATTTTGTTTATCCAAAACTGCTATCAACACTAGGTTTTATTTAATGCATAAAATTACTAAGATAGCTAACAGGTTCTATGATACCTAAAAAGTCATATTTTTATTACTACAGTAATTCTAATAAATATATAACTTATTAATTTTTACCATAAAAAATGCAATCATTTTACAGTACATAAGGGTGTTTTATTGGTCATTACAAAACTCCATTTCCTTTCAGATAGCTCCCTGAAGTTTTGTCTCTCAATTACAGAAATATTTCTGAAGGCATTTTTAGAGTCACAGGTCAAACTATCTAAAAAAGACCATTTGAAAACTGACTTTTGAAAGTGGCCAGCTACATGATTCTGTTTTCCTTAGCAAATTCAGCCTGGAAATGTAATCACAAATCTAGGTTTCATAGCTTGGTGGAAAAATACCTTTGCATCCTACTTGTCCTAGGCTGTCCATATAATCAGCTTTTAATAGGGAGGGAAAAGCAGATGCAGAAGATTATTGTGTCTTGAGAATGTCCATATAAAACAGAGATGAAATAATAAAGAAAAATTCACTTTTCATATGTATGTCTAGATTAATATTTGTATCTTAAATTTTAGTAAATATTCAGAAACTGCATATACAAAGACTAGACAAAAAGGTGAAAGTAAATGCACTGTAGTGTTTGTTGCTTAATAAAGGCCTGGTTTTTAGCTATAACCATAAGAATTTCACAGAGAAAAGGTCATGTAGAAGTATTAAAATTTCACAAAAGTAAGGCAAAAATGGCATTGAATAATATTAGTAACCTTTGGATTTTAAAAAAGAAACATCTGAAATATTACTTAATTTTACATAGAAAGCAGCATAATAAAAAAAATCTTCATTAAAAAATGAAGGCACCAGAATACAACTCTGGAAAAATGTTATTGAATTATTAAATTATCCAGGAATGGTTAACTTGTAGAAAGCTCCTAAAGTAAATCGGAAGAGTAAGCATCAAAAACCACCAGCAGTCCTTCCTTGGTCTCCCTGTCAGCCCTTGGTTACAAAGATACATCACCTTAATAATCTCAGTCATCATCAGTAAACCTTAACCAGCACCTCTAATGATTATTTTGAATTTTAGGTGGGAAGCCATGAATATAAAATCAAGTATTGTAGATAATATGCACTGCTTTTTTCTTGCAATGTGTGATTATCACCTTCAGAAGCCATGTGAAAATGTTCTGGCCAGAAAGAGAAAAAGTAAAGCTAAATGACAATTCCTTAAAAAAAGGTTTGAGAAAAGCAGAGGAGTGATTCTAGTAAAAAATTAAAAGTATGGCAATTTTTAAGAAGTCTGATGAGTCAGAGGAACATTCCTGAAAAGGTGTCCTATTCTACAGAAGAGATTTAAATATCTTCTGGTTAATGTGTAAAATCTTGCAAGGCAAAATTGAAGATACTCATCTTATTCAGTTCTTATTAACTTTTAAAATAATAAGTGGATTCAATGACTATCATCAACACTATAATCTGATGCCCTGTTTTCAGTACAGAAAGTGAAAAATTTATTTCCCTATACCAAAGAGCTTTATGAATTAGGGTAAATCAGTGAATCATGACATAACAGTTCTTGTCATTTCCCTACTTTTTCTTGTTTGCTATACTCTCTTACACCTTTCACTAAGTATGAAAGAGCGAAAGAAATGAAAATCTTGAAAAAGTAGCCTGACTCACAAAATATTATAATCTAATGTCCACATCAATAAAAATCAAGATTGCAATAGTTCCTGTGAATAAAAACCTTGTGGATTATGGAGTTAACTCTTTCTAAGGGATTGGGACAGGCTGTTTTCCTGGTCCCAGTGGCCTTATTTCCTTCCTGAAGGAAATTACCTCAAAGCAGTGGTAGACATTCAAAAGGTTTTTGCAAAGAGCATGAAAAATGTATTAACTGCTCATGCAGTGTGACACCTTACCTGCTGTTATTCATTACTATGTTTAGGAACAGGAATAGGAAGTGCTGTAATTACAAGCCCCAGCCCCCAACAGACCCTTCACCCAAAGTTAGTGGAATATTGTTGTGTTCAATGGTTTGTTTTTGTTCTGTTCCAGGGAGTTCTGTAACCATGAGCACACTGGGAGGGATAAGAATCAGAAAGAGGAGAAAAAGAGCACACAGCATAGAGAATCATTCTGCAGTTGACGTTCCAACAAGGGGATGACAGCCAGGCACCATTTAAAGCAACTAAACTGTTCAGGAGACATTGCGCACAGCAGAAGAGCTGTGTATGTGTATGTAGTTGATGCACGCAAATAAGAACTGAAGATTGATCCCTTTTCCATTATCTATGAAACTTAGATAACCATTTCCTTTAAACAATTAGATAAAATCAGTATGATCCATCTTGGCTTGAAGCAACCCAAAACAACGGGACTAATGTCTTCAGAATTATTAGCTTGTTTCCAGCACTGGCATTAAAAAATATTGCACAAATTTTTACAGAGTTTTAAAGGCATATTTAGGTAGTTTTCTATTAATAAGACATTATTAAAACATTGCTATAGCAACCTAAAAGTTATAGTTGAAAGAAATTTTTTAAGCCTTTCTACCCAGGTACTTCTAATTTTCAAAGCTTTTTGAAAATCCTTTAAATTGCTCACTGGTTTCATTTAAATACTTCAAGTCTGTTGTTAATAGCAAACATTTTAGAAAAGTTTTTTGGAGAGGATTGTCTTGCTTGAAAAATCAGAGTGTATGGATATCACACCTTGCATTAAGAGGTATATTCAGAAGATGAGGGAGTATTCAATGAAATGAGTATAAAGGCAGATATTGAAATGATAAGTAAGGCTGTAACTTTATACAAGAAGTAAGTCAGTAAATTAAAACTGTTAAATCCTTAACACCTGCAATACTGTCCTAAGCAGAAAGGTTAACATAGGACAGAGGGCAGTATTAAATGACTAAAGGAGGCAGCATACACAGCAATACAAAACACTATGTAAGCACAGGGTTATTTTGGGAAACAATTTCTCAAACCCTTATGCTGACATAGAGCCAGATTTACTGTGGCAGAAATGCAGCAGAGATAACAAGAAAGCCCACAAGCCTGTCAATGGGAAGTTTTCCCTTCAACAAGTAGTTTTCACTCAAAAGTAACAACAGTTTTCACCTACAGACCTGGATGCAGGGCCAAGAGCTCAGCTCTGTGGCACACCTTGGCTACCAGGTGAAACAGCTGTGCCTTGTCTGAAGGCACACCTGTGTGGAGATTTCTTCTCCTCCTCATGAAAGAATCCATAGGCAAGGTGGAATAATCTAGAAAACTCATTATTTTTGTTATCTGCAAGTGTTACCTTGAGGACAAATTGGTCATTCTCACAGCTGACATTATGCTTTCTGGCTAAAAGAGAAAAATCTAATTTTCTCGTGGATGTAAAATGCTTTAATTTTTCCAGTCTTTGAGCCAATGTTGAATTGTGCTCTTCTGGCCACAGGGAGACAATCATGGAGTGTATCTCTCTACTCCAGAGCAGAACTAACCTATTTCTAATAGATGTTTGTCTCTAGCACCTTCTCAGAAACACTCCATGACATCACAATCTCACTGACAACCCGCTTTATTGTTGCATTGCACTTAGGAAGGTGTAGTAATCTTAGGGCTAGGAAGGTTTTCCTGATGTCAAACATAAATCTCTCTTCCTGCAATTATGCTGAATTTATCTCTTGAAGATAAACTACTGTGTTCAGCAGGAGATGATGTGTGGATGATGATGTGGTGACTTGTGAAAAGACATCATCACTCCTCAATGTGCTACTCTTACAAGACAGGTGGATTATATTTTCACTAGAGATCATTCAGTTGAAAAGACATATTAATCTGAAGGGAATAGTCCAGATTTCAAAGAAATATCATTTGCTACTGCTGATTTTTTTTTCAGTTATACACAGGATATATTATACAGTATTGTACACAGTACAATACAAATAAACAATCTTATGGAGGATTTTGTAGGGAATGTTTTCTGTTTGCACAGAATAAAAATTAGGTCTTGAAGGAAAAAATGCAAATTTTTCTATACACATTTAAAAACTTTTTTTCATAGGTACTGAACAGCCTACAGAAAAAGTCCCTTATAAGTAGACACATACTAATAGACAATAAAGACTGGAGTGTTCTCAAACATCTGAAATTTTCTCAGGGTGTAAGTTCCTTGATTCCTTCAGAATACACCTAGAAAAAAATACTCCATTCATAGCATTTGTTGAAAAAAAATGATGATTTCCTATTTTAGGTAAATAAAAATTTTACATTTCCTAAGGTTAAAGGTTTCTAAACACAGCTGTTTCTGGCATAATCAGAGAAGAAATACAAATGGAAGAGACACCGACTAACATATTCTGTTTCTTTCTGCTAAGTGAGTAGTTTATCAAAACATCTGACTTGTTTTCTTCAGGAAAAGATGACCACATTTAATTAGTTAAATGCTTTCTGCACAGCTTGTACTTGCTGGATTTTACACCTCTGGATATTGATTTCTACCTCTGGCAAACAATGAATGAGAAATGTAGAGAAGAATATACAGGCTAGCACTGTTCATCTGTGGACTAGAAAAGACTTCAAACTTTGGGGACAGAAGGGGACTCAAGTAAGCTTTTACATCAGAAACAGTGAGTTCAATTTGCACATCAGTCCTCAAAGAAAACAGTAACATAGGCTTGGCTGGGATAGAGAGGATGTGATCAAAGACATCAATATGTGATGGATGTAGACTGCCGCAATGACAATCTCATTTTTAATAAGGGTACTGAAGCTGCTGTTGTTGAAGGTCTGAATTCAGTCATTGTCTCAGCAGCCCAAAGGGATGATAGCAGCATGCAACACTGTGAATATAGTTAAGAAAAATAAAAGAGCTATTACATCCCAGAATCACAGCTACATTTCTGCATTGAGGCAATTTGGCAATTTAGTGACACCAAAAGCTGACAAAGCAGGAGAGGCAACTGACACACACTGACACAGAGAACCATTGGCAGTACAACTGCTCTTGGCAGGGAACCTGTATCCAGATCCAGACCTGCTGCAGTGTAACTGCAACTCCATGGAAATCAAACATTTAAACTGTGCAAATTGGGTCTGAATTCAATTTTTCAGGTTTTATACCAATTTTAAATGAGCCTCCTTTTTTTTTTTCCCACGACAACAGTATTTGGTCTAAGTGCTTCCAACAGCATGGAAAGATGGCAGTAACAGCAACTTTGGGATTCTTCATGGTTCTGTGCTGCTCAAGGAAGTGCTGAATTCATAGGATCACAGAAAGTTTTTGTGTTGGAATACACCTTAAAGTTCATGTAGGTCCAAAGCCATTTAGGGAGTCCATTAGAACAGGCAGCTCAGGGCCCCCTCCAACCTAGCCTTGAACACTTTCCAGAATGGGGCATCCACAGCTTCTTTGGGAAAGATGTTCTAGTGCCTCACCACCCTCATAGTGAAAAATTTCTTCCTCACAGCTAACCAAAATCTCCCCTCCATCAGGCTGAAGCCATCACCCCATCTTCTGTCCCTTTATGCCTCGGAACAAAGTGCCCCTCTAGCTTTCTTGTAGGCTCCTTTAGGAACTAGAAGGTGCTCTAGGGCCTCCTTGGAGTCTTCTCTTCTCCAGGGTGAACAACCCCAACTCCCTCAGTTAAGGGCAGGACCTCCAGCCCCCAGATCATCAACTGGTGACTCAACTGGTATCATTACATTTTTTTCTAGTGAAAATAAAAATTCCTAGGGATTCAGCTTTCACAGCTCCATAAAACAGGAATATGTTGTGGGTTAATTTTCCACATGGAATATTTCACATAGCTTTTTACCTAGAGAAAGAATCTTCAAGGGAAAGGCAAACTAATGACTGAAGATGTTGGCTGACAAGGGCAGGTTTGTAAAAACAAACTGGTTTTAATTGAAAAGATTTATATTAACCATTTAGTTAACACTGACTCAAAATACAATACCTGGGTGCCTCCTCTTACAATCTAGTCATGCCTTTTTCTGTGCAATCCTGTCCATGAAATTCTATGGTGTTCAAGAATTTTAGTAGAATCAGAGGCCAGAGAGCAATTAAAATTAATAACTAGTCACTTTCTGTGAAGAAGGTTATATAGAAATATGCTTGCTGTCATAAGTGTTAATTTATTACTTACATGACACCTAGGGTGTGCTGAAGCAGGGAAACTGCACTGGAGTTAAAACATTTTTTTTTTCTTCACTCCAACTAAGATATATGATGTTGCTACTGAAAACCTATTCAGATCAGGTCTGAAAGACATTTAATATATTCTGAGGAAAAAAATAACTAAATAAGAAAAGTCATTTATTTACCAAATCCATGCAGCCATGGTATAACTTAAACCAAGGCAAAATGTTATAAAATAAGAATTGTGATATTCCACACAAGTGTAAATGCATAATTACACAAGAACATAGAGTGTACAACAGACTGCAGAGGATGCAAAAAATGTTACCATTTTTACTCAGATTAATATTTAACTGTCACTAAATCCACCTAAGTACAATTTCCATTTTTTCTATATCTTTGGTTTTAGAGTATGTGTATCTATGAAAATATCTCACATGTACTCACTGTTCTTATAAACATCAAACAAAATAGGGAGACTTACACAGGTGCATCAAGAGTCCTGAAGGAATGTTTGTGAAAAATTATCTTTATGAAACCCCAGCTTTTTATTTTTAACATGTTTTCTGGTGTTTTCCAGCACATATTCCTGGCCAGGAGTGATTCCCTGCCATGTTGGTAGGACCTGGGCTCATTCACTGTAAGAGAAGTCCATTCTACTGCAGACCACAGTGATTTCTCATCATTATGCACTGCACAGCTACTTTACTGTAATTCATGACTTTTCAAGTGATTTAGGTATTTTCTGCTTTGATTTCAACTGGTATATTACTTATTTTTGCTCATTATTTCTTACAACATGTTTCACACTTGTAAGTTCTATATTCCTGGGAAACACCTTTATTAAGGACTTCATAGTACCAAGTTAAGACTGAAATATTCCAATAATATGCTAAGGAATCTTCAACTTGCTACTGTCAAAAGGCAGTGCAACTGAAAGCATGTGTTTTCTTTCATCTTCCTAAAATATAGGTAAGATATAGAAATGTTTAAAAACTACAGGAACCATTTTTATAATTATAACCATTGCTTAATGTTCCACTGCAATATAGTGATCAAGAAACCCCAAAGATGATGCCTTATCCAAAATATTTATTATCTAAACAATACAGTAGAATAAGAAATAATTCCTCAGCAATTCTCTGAATATCAGAGTCCATTAAGTCTTCTTTCTATTAGAGTTGCACATTATGGCAGACTGGTTTTGATACTCAATAAAATTAATGATATACCATAAGTTCACTTTTTATTGGACACCAAAGAACAGGAGAAAAAAATTTCAAGGCTGCACCTGTGAAAAACCCCAAATGAAAAATTTTATGAAGAGTCCACAGAGGAGAGAAACACATACTAAGACTACAGTCTCTGTAATACCTAATACATTGAGTCCCTCAGTTCTCTGCAGGGATTTTCTACTATCTAGTAAAAATAAGATCAAACTGCATTCTTTCTTTTCAGATTAACACAAAATAAATTCTTTTTTTTTATTGTGTGGTCATCTTCTTTGATAAAACTTAAAGATGCTTTAAATCCTTTATTCCTCTTCCAAGTTTTGCCAAAGGCTTAGAATACATTTGTACAGTATAATCACAGACATTTTGTTTCCTCAAGAACCCAGTCCTAAGAGCAGATGACAGAAGAGCTAACAAGGAGCCGTTGGTTTATTATGTTGAGTGGTGACAAGGCTGGACAAGCAGGCACTTAAATGGAAAGAGCTGGAATGAAAGGTCAAATGAGGCAGTGACATGGGTGGCCAACCTGACACATGAGCACTTAAGAATATGAAAGCAGACAAACACAAACAGAAAGTAAGAAAGATGAAAAAATATCAGAGAATAGAAAAAGAAATAAATATATAATGGATGAGAATATGAAGATTAAAAACTAGCTTTTTGGGGAGTAAAGATTGACACTACTTAACAACTAGACCCTCTGGAAGATATAATCTCAAATTATCTGCAAGAAGAAGTTCATTCATCTTCACGCAAATTATGTGAGGAAAAAGAGGAGGGCATCTCACAGGAGATGTTATCTACTCAGTCCTTCCACTTCTCTGAGGAAACAGCATCTGCTCAGCACTTCCAAAGGAAAGAAGTGAAAACTCAATTTCTATAACAGCTGCAGATGTAGACTGCCAGGAAGTCAAAGTAGTTCATTGCTTCTTCAAGATGCGAGTCTAAAAATTCACAGCTCCTGTGATCCACTGGGAGCTTGTTGGGGGCTGTAACAAACAGTTTGAAGAACTCTCCTGTGGAGAATAGCAATTGTGGGAGCACAGAGGAATGATGCAAGCAATGGAACCTACAAAAGGAAAAAATCTTTCTATTGCACGTGGCACAAGAGATGGCAGTTTTCAGAGGCTCTGAATGTCACTGATATTCTCCAAGATGGAGCAGAGAGGGTAAAAAGAAAGAATGTTGCACACTGAAACTGCAAGAATGAGAAGCTGTTCAGAATAGGTATTTGAACAAAGCTGGAAAATAATCTTCAATTAAAGAAGCCTCGTGCTCCAGAATTGCCTTGGGAAAGACATCATGGTGACAGAAGTTATGGAGCTCTGTGACAGCTGATGAGTAACTATTAATCAGTAAACATAAATAGTCACTGGCACTATAACTAGTTTGGAAATGTTATAAAAATGTGAATAATTGTAAAGATTACAATTAACCTGCTCTGACAATGAAAAGGTCTTGGTTTTATTTAGTAATTTATTGTGAGTTTAATGCTAATTTAAAACCTAAAAATGCAACTGAATTATTTTAATCCATTCCTGACATTGGTTTGATGAGGGCCAGAACATCTCACCAGCTCTTGCAGTCTCCTTGCTATTTAAGAACATTGTGGTGGGTAGTGCTGAACACGATGTAAAAGCAATGCTCTCCATAACTGCCCATGCCCACCGTGCTCTTCACAGCCACGTCACTGGAGCAAGTCCCACCCTGTACAACTGTGGAAAGGCAGATATCAAGAGATGAGCACAAGGGCTGCAGCTCTACCCCTACAGAGCTGAGATCTCTCAGTTTCTCTACTGCACTTTTCCAGAAAAAAGGGCGTAGTTTGACCTTCCCTATAACAGCAACTATTGAACAGTTCTCTCTTTTGGTGACAGGATAAGTACATGATCCAGAAGGAAGAGGTAAGGTTAGCATCTCATTTTCAACTCTTGAAAAGAAATGAACTCCTTCCTTCAAAAGAAAATGTAAATTTTATTTCCAGATAATAGTCCCACAAGGAGCCTGGGCAGTCAAGTCTGAGGCTTGGTTGTGCTTCATGGAAATGGGGAGGGAGGGTATTAGTAGTGCTCCCCTGACTTAAAATTAGATGTGTTTCACAACAACCCTTTCTTCTCCTGATTTTAAAACTGATTATTTTCCAACAAACTTTGAATTTTTAAATTCTGTACTTGTTTCTAAAATTACTTTGGCTACGTTACACAGCCATACAAAAGACAGCCCAGAAGACACAGGTTATCCTGTATTTCCAACTGGTGGTCTCAATAAGCCTTAACAATATGCACTGATTAATGGTTCCTAGCACCTTGAAACATAAATAGGAACTATTCTTATTTTACAGATGAGGGAACTGAGACACAGAACAGCTCTGTGACTCTGGGGTCAGAGTGCAGCAAGGCTGTCTATCTCATCTGTCAATCTCTGCTGCCCTTCCCACAGTATATGATCTTCTCTCACAAATTAATATCCAATACTACAACAGGCCACAATTCTAAATTCACTCTTTCCTTTCCCCAGACAGGGTGTACCTGACATTTCTTCTTCTCACTCTCCATTCTGACCTTTTCTTCTTTCCTCTTTTCTTCATTGATGCTTTAAGCTGAGTACATTGTGGGGCTAGCAGAGCTAAAGGAACATGTTATACTCTAGGGTAAAGGCTTTGAATGTTGTGATCATTCCTCTCTGTTTCTGCAAAGGCCTCAGAAGTCTCGATATCTCCTGCTGTCATGAGACTTACCATTGAGTTTAGGAGAAACACTGTTCACAATGTAAAGTAGATGGCAGGAGAGAACATTGAAAATAAGCTGTTCCAGGAAGTGACTAGAAAACAAAGCTTTTAAATTGAATAATGATATTCTGAAACTGACCCAAATCCTGTGGAGGGCCAGACTACAGAGGGAAGAATACCTCTTGGATTCTAGGCAGCAGGGTAACTATTAGTGAGCAGGTACACCCAAAGACAGAACAGAAATCCCCCCTTTCTAATGCTTGGCAGAAAAGAGCTATTTATTTTTCAGCTGGAAGCTCTGCTGTATGAGGAAATGTTTCTAACTTGAGCACACTTCTGAACAAAATACAAATTTGCTTCTTCAGATACGATCCTGGGAATCTCTCAGCTCCTTTGCCAGGTGTTGAAGCATTCTGTAACAAAGGTGGACAGGCATCACCCCAAATCAGAAGTAGGCATTTTTTACATTTCCATGGAGTAGCTTTTCCCAGAAATCTGTCCATTTCTTTGAAATATATTAAGTCCTGTGACCACTGCATGGTTACTGCCAACCAAAGAAGGTTGACCTATTCTGCTAAGAATGCTCAGGTCTCCCTACAGTACAGTCCTTCCACTTTCACTGCAAGTGATCCTACTCATTTCTTATTTTTGTTTCTTTACAGGGGGCAGAACCAGAGATTATCACTTGCCAGCCCTCAGCCATGGGCACAAAAGCACTTCCTATTCTGCTGGATATTGCTTGTATGAACTGTGCCTTTCAATGGTTCAGGATGACCCCAGCAATAGCACAGTAACTGCTAAGAAAGAATGCAAAGAAAAGAAGTTGTGTTGCACTTTAAAAACTCTTTATCCATTTACATGTTTACTTGCTGTGTAGAATTCTGTGAAAGACAAATTTGTGAACGTAAAGGCTTGGGACAAGAAGCCAATGAAAAATAATACGTAATTAAAAAGAGGTTTTTTTGTTTCAGAAGTTCTTTATTGAAAGAGATATCAAACAAGTGTTTCAGCCAGGGCTATATTAGCACCATAATACTTCAATGTGAAGATGGAGAAAGGTAAGCAAATAGAAAAACATCTATTTTTTCCAGAGACTTAAAATGCACATTGCAAAATTATTAAATGGATATGCTGACACTTCTGATTAGCTGAATCATTTTGGTTCTATATCTTCTTCATTCTTGATTTTATACTGAGACAATAAAGTACCACACCAATGTACCAGATAAATATATATTGAATATTAGGAAATATCATAGGTAAAGCATTGAGGAGAGTTACTGGCTTTTCTCAAAACAACCTGGCCATCTATTTATATGTTGGCATTTAAACACTTAACTTTAACCTGTGTTCCAGTTCAATACTAAATTACATTAATTTGATTGACCAAGATGTTCTCTCTTAAAATTTCCACCAGTAGGATTAATACAGTCTACTAGGAAGAAAATTACTACTGAAAATCATGATCAGCCTGACAGCAAAGGCCAGAAGTTCATTCTCACACATGGCTGAAAGAGAGACAAAAATAAGCAGACCTCAGGAATAATGATCTCCATTTAGCTAATTAATTAAACAACGTAAGGTAACTTAGGAATAAGAACACCCCTGAGAGATTTTTGGTGGCTTTCAAGATCATGGATACAGTACAAAGTAAAGTCATCTTTTGATGTTAGATGAGTGGAAGCAGCTTCATTGGCATATTTTTTTCTGCTGTTTTGAAGTTAGCACCATGTTCTTATTTGTTCTGTCATAGCACAGTCCTCTCTATTTTTATTTAACCCAAAAGCACTCATAAAACCACAGTATGTTAATATTCATGTTAAATATGAGTGAAAACATAACAAATGGTAGTAAAAGATAACTGTTAGAAATTCAATGCTACAGGTAGTCTGATCCAAGCAGAGCTGGCATGAATTAAGCTTGCATTTCCTACACTTTCTCACCAGTGTTGCACAGAACAGGGGCATCATTTCAGCTCCCCTCCAGTTGGAGACATTAAAATACTTTAAATTTAGGCTTTAACTGACACTTTCATTGGGCTAATTATATTTTAAACTTCCACCTCAAGTTCCTGCCCCACTGTGCCATCTTCATGAATAGCATATTCTGTGATACACAAGTGCAGACATACAAGTGTCCTACCTGAAGAGATGGAGTAGGTTAATTTACATATTTAAACATTGTAAGTAAAAGCACAAACTGCAGTGCCACACTGCATTGTGAAGGGGGACTCCAGAAGCAGGTGGGATTACTGCACTGGAAAACACACAGCAGTCAGTCTGCTGACATACATGTGAATAAAGGTAGGGAAATGACACAATGGCTATTTAAGACCAAAAGAATTTGAGAAATACCTTCATTCAGCAGTGCAGCTATGCCTCACAGGAGCACAGAGAGCATCCTTGGTGTCTCATTCTCTGCTGGGAGTGCAGGAGAAACAGCACAATGGCTGGCCAGGAAGGACACTCATCCACCAGCTGGCACCCAGCCAGATGAGCAGTAGTGAAGGACTTCAGAGAGTGCCTGGTTCAGTTCTCACTCAGAAAGAGGGTGCTGCTCCAAATCCTAAAACAGAAATTCTCATCACAAAAAGGAACAAAAGCTCAAAGAAGAGTTTGTTGTTGAAACCACGGGACAAGACTAAAATCAGACTGGTCTCACACCTGCTAATCATAACTTCTTTCCTGTGCAAAGATTTCTGGCTGGTGATACTAAATGAGCTACTTGAAGACAGTCACATCTTGACATCACACAGACGGAGTGATAAAAATGACTGTAACATTAAAGCAGCTCAATTCTAAGTTTGCACCACTTCACCACTCAAATACTTCAGAGAAACATTTCAACATGCTGAATGACAAAGAGAAGGCCTCCACTTGCCCTGAGGATCCAATCCTTGCTCTTGAGTTTTGCTAGTATATTTCCAGGGCCTGACTTTCCATCTTAGATGGCTTTAGCTGCAGTTATTGGACACCTCACCACTCAGGCTCCCTGCCTGTATGCAACTGCTCCAGCACACGAGGTAGCAGACCAAATATGTGGGAACACTTCAACTGAGGCTGCCCTCCCCTCTCAGCACCACCGTGGGTGGGGATCCATTCTCCTGCTGCCACCGGCAACACTGGACACAAGTCCCCACTATAGGAACAAGTCCCACTGACCAGGGCACAAAAGAAACTGCTGGGAGTGCAGCACCTGCTGCTTTTGCAGAGACTGCCCAGCATGCTCAAATCAGGGCTGTGGAAGACCAGCCCTGCCCAGTTATTTGCAGGGGTGATTTATCATGATAGGGCCCTGATTTGACTTTCCTGTCCCTTTGCGGGAGATCAGGGCTCCTGTACTTCTGAAACACACGAAGGGAGTGCACAAATACAGATAGTTTTTTTTGTTCCTAGTCAAAAAGCAAGATGCCACAAAGCTACTCCACAGGAGTCTTTGGTAATCCTGATCTCCATTAGCTAAAAAAGGTATTGCTTTTCTTTATTGCAAAACAGTATCAGTCAAGCCAGTCTTTACACAGTACAGACAGGATAATGGGAAATATGTAGAGGTCTTACCCTATAATTAGGGTGCTTTCAGAAGTGTCCCTGGCTTTCCAAGCAGGCAAATGTAAAGCACTGTGACTCATCACTAGGTGTGATGGCTCTCAGGAAATTTGTAAGATCTTCTTTAAATGGTGATAGGTCCCTTCCTCAATGAGATGTTAGAATTTGAAGAGCCTGATGGGGACTGAAGTGCCACAATGCTGATAAGCCAGATAAAACTGTTTGTGCGATTGTCACCAGCCCTAAAGGCTATGAAGGAAATCTTTTACTCACCTAACCCCCAGGGAAATAAATAGGTTAGTCAGGCTGAGACAGTAATGAGCTGTCCAGGATCCTTTTTCTTAATAACACACTCAGGATGGGCCAATTTAGTCATGTACTTTTTAATTATTACTTTTCTATAAAAACATCCATCAGCTTATGAATAATGTCTGCCTCATGTGTACATTTCTTTCTGACCTCAACTTGGTCAGGTGAATTTGACTTAATAATTATCTTGCCTTCCCTTGGCTGGCATCAACGAGGATATCTGCTCAATTACTACCAGCCTATTCACTTTCTGCTTTCACTCAAACTTTGGTCTTCTGGAGCCAGAGCTTTTATGGAGCCAAAAGTTTCCATCCTAAGCAGTCTGTAGTTAGTACTAAGACATATGCTTGTGTGTAGACTTACACATAATTCAATCTGAGATAGTTTAGGAGGGGAATTTCCTCTATTTGTAACAGGAAAATGTAATTTTCACTAGGCCTTCAACATTATTCACTATTACAGCTTTCAAAGCAGATTATCACATGCCAAGAATGACAACACAATTTTACTACACCCTGTGAGCAGAAAAGGGGCAGATTTCATACTGAAAGTTTTCCAGAAGTGCTGGTCTGCCAGGGTTGTATCTGTAGAGATACAATATACTCTCCCTAGCTTATGATTTACACACTGTACTGATGGATATACACCACAAAATAATTTTATGAAATTGATAATGTTACTTGTAGACCTATTGTTCTCACACTTTGGTACAGGTAAAGTCTGTATTTACATTTTACTCTACTGTAGTCAAGACACTGCACTAAAAATGAAATGCATTAAAGCAACTGTAACTACACATATCTATACATCAAGGAGAAATTTAAAATTAAAATTTCAGGGGAAAAAAATCCTCCTGCTTACAGATGGAATAACGCTTATTTATTGAGGGAAATATCCTTATGAAAGTCAAATTACTTTTGTCCAGTAGCCAAGAACAATTCCACTTTAATTTTTCTTGTTTTTCCCTAAAGCTTTTCAAGTAAAATGAAAACTATAGCAATTAAAAGTTGTGAATACAAGCTGCTTTCCACAAAAAATAAAGTACAGATTTTTTAAAGCACTGATACTCATTTGACACACACAGCACTGAATTCATATGAATGACTACAGGAACTCCAAAGGGGCCACTGTGTCTTTTCCCTGCATCAATAATCCACACACAAGGAAAGAATTCACAAAACAGAACACAAGAACTGCATGTGAAGACTGTAATACAAACATATCCACATAACTTTGTGCTTTGAAAACATGCATTTATCTGTCACGTTTTTGAGCACCTAGTGTTAATCTGTCCATTAAAAACCAGCAGCCAACTGACCATTTAGTCTTCCAGTGTGCAAAATACAACTGTCGAATACAATGTATGCTGAACAGAACGACTTAGGGTCTACTTCTTAGGATTATGATGAAGATTAATTAATATATGTAGTGCTTAAGTTCACGCTAAGTATTTTTCCATGGATTTAGATACAGCAGTATTCAAAGTTAGAAAGAATCCTAGCTAAACAGCTAACTCTTGTGTTAAACATGTCATCAAAATTCTCCTTCTGATTCTATTCAAGCATGCAAGGATTCAGAGAAAGAAAGATATCTTGAAAAGTCCTGTAAGAATCCCAAGTTCCAGGCCTCAGGACAGGCTGCATTACAGCAGCCCTGAGATTACTGCTAAGCTACAGCAGCCACCAAAAAGTCATTCTTCAAACAAGAACAACTGAAGCACAGCAGTGCTCTGGCTCTTGCCTTCATCTCTTCCACCCAGCCCTTTCCCATCCTTCCTCCACCATATTCCCATGCCAAACTTTGTAAGGTGGCAACATAAAACCAACAGATGGGCAAAACAGCAGCTGACAAAGGCACCAGGAGGTAGCTTTCGAATGTCTGTTATCCTCTTATTGCAAGGGTTCCATACTGTTGTCTCCTTATCACAATAGTTCCGTACCTTCTTGGTGTTTCTCATGAGCAGCTCCTCAGAGCACTGGCTCTTTCTTCTTCACAAAGCAGCCAACTGACTCTAGCTCCCTTCTCACCCAGCCACCCCACTCTTTTATAGCACTCTGCTTCTCATTGCTTGCAGCTGTGGCCTGTTAAAGTCAGGCCTGTTCCTAATCTTTGATAATTGGCCCAGCTGCAACTCCTTAGGGGTAAGATTACTTTCTACTCTATCTTCTTATATTCTATCCCCCTATACCTGTCCACTGCCACATTGACTTTATTTCTCAAAAAACTTTCCTCAGCTGTTCTTGTAAATTCTTGAGAACACAAATGAAGTAGGGGGCTTTAGTTCTTTAGGGGTTTACTTTTCCTTCATAAACCCCAAAGAATCCACAGCATCACAATGTAAGAATAATCAAAATTATGGTGAAGGCAAACAGGATGAGCTGCAGTTACTGTACTCCTGTACTCCCTTCTGTAAGTCACTATACCCCTTTTTTGGCCCAAGATTTTTGCATCATCTGCTTTCCTACAACTCCCTGTTAAAACTGCTAATTATCTTGGGACAAGACACACTAAATATTTGAGAAAGAGCTACCTTACAAAGAGCACTAGTTGCTGCTGCGACATTACCCACAAACAAAAACACAACTAAAATTTTACCCCGTCCACTTAAAAAAAAATTATTTATTTCCTGGTTCTGCAGCTTGTCCCCATTTGTCTGTGGTGCTGTAGCAGAGGTCCAACAGGGGCTTTAACACGACCTGGAATGGAAATACACTTAGGACAGAAAGATGCATTTCTAGGTGTCAGGAAACTATGACTTTGTAATAAAAAAAATGAAGTACACAACTGTAAACATTAAGTAGAATTTTCAGTTGAGCTGCTCTTAATCATGCAAAATGTATGCTCGCCTTTTCACCACCTGTCTGCCCTTAAAATGGTTGGGGCCAGGAGATCAAAATGCTTTTCACCTGGTTTTGGTCCCATCATTTGCCATCTAAGAACGTCACATCACATGGAGGAGACTCAACTCTAAATTCCTAAACCTAGAAAAATATGTTCAGATGTCTGTGCAGTCCAAGGCAGCTGTTCAACCTCTGTGTGCTAACAGAAACTTCATATCTGTGCTCTGACAGAACAGGGGGGGAGACAGACCCAAAAAGACACTGGGCTTCTGAAATAAACACCTACTTCTGAAACAAACATCTAACCATCTACCATGGTTTGCAAACAGGGCTTCTTAAAAACATACCCCAAAGAACACAAAAGCAACAAAACAGAAACAACAAAGGCAACTGATTGGGAAAAAAATGTAGGCCTGAGCCCGAGTGCCCAGGACTTCTTAGGAAAGCTCTGCAATGCCAGCTGCACTTCCACAATTTGAGCACACAATAAACTGACAGAAAAAACACATTCATTATTCTGTACATCAGTTAAAATTACACTGAAGTCAGATTACGAGAGATATGAAAAGTCACAGAGATGTAGATTTATAACAATGGCCACTAAAATTGGCATTTTCCCCTCTCCTTCAAACTGTACCTTTCAGTGCAGCCTTCTTTCTGTGGATGACAACACAGAAAGAAAGAACCCTGTCTTTCTGTGAATAACAAACATACCCAAGGAACATAGAACCTCATAAGAACAAAGTGTCATCCTCTGAGGCCTGATGTCAAATGAATGAATATTCAATCTAATAAATATCTCTTATGTCCACAGATTGCTGTAGTAAATTCATTTTAATATTGTAAAAAATGCTGGGAAAAAAATAAAATCTAGAATAGTTTTTCTATTAGTCTCCATTAAATGGGCTTTCTTAATTTTCACTTTGTATCCTGAAAGCCACAAAAGCCACACATGTAGTAGCTGATGTGGTGTACAACTCTTGGCCAGTCTACTTTCATTCTGTAGATGTACTTTCTTCTACTACTTCTTTTGGATGACTGCAAATTTTCACCTGAAATAATTTAAAAAACCTAATCCTGACTTTTAAAGTTCCAGCAAGCTTTATCTTGAGCATCATCAACAGCATGGGAGGAGGGGAAAGGGAAAAGGCTCTCAGTGCTGACTGACAGATTTTTGATATTGCTGTGCTTCCCTTTTACTAATTATGCCCAGATTGCTCATCATGCCAGATACTGTTTATGCTAGGAATTTTCTACAGCATACCTCAGGGGCAAATTGCCTGTAGTGGTGAGCTGGGAATTCTCTATAGCCTACTTTAACAAACAAACCTCCAGTATTCCTCCATGTCATATCATTCAACTTTCCTGCCAAATCTTCAGCATGCTTTTCAACTGAGTTAACTTTAACTAACTCCAGTGAAGGATATTCCTTGACATTCCAATTGCTTATTCCCTCTAGAGCATGGTATATGCTCTCTGAGCCCTTGATCTTGCACAAGCTAAGAAAACACAGTAGTTTTAAGTCATTAGGCTGTTGATGATGAAAGCTATCCAGGCAAAAGCCCTTGTGCTGGACAGCAGCTGTTAGTCTTGAGATTTCATGGAAATTTCACAAACACTTATTTCTTCTCTGCAGAAGCCAGTTATCCACCACGTCAACCTCGTCTACTTTTCACGAATAGATAAGATTTTTTATAAAGAAAATGGATTTTAATGCCACCGTGATCAAGCTCTAAGACTGGAGTATTTACATTCTCTAAATTGGTGGATTACTTTGGGCAGTGCGAGGAGCTGTTCCAGGGCACACCACCACCGTGCATTTGGAACGGGCCAGAAAACAAACTACATCTCCACACCACACCACCTTTCTGTGACACCGCAATTGCTATCAATTGTCCCTTTCCTCTTTAAAACATTTGTTATTTGGTGGGCTGGCTGCTCGCAGAACAGCTAACTCTGGTTTTGATGCCGAATATTTCTATTCGGAGTGGTGAGGCTGCAGGGTGGCCGGTGTTTATCCAGTTCCCATGTGTGACAGAGTGCCAAGGGCAGGCGTTTGTTGGCGGCGGGGTAAGAAACACCACGGTCCCGCACCTGCGTGTCCGTGCCCCGACACGAGGCACGAGCCGAGCCGTGTGAGGTGTGAGCCCGGCGAGGCCGAGGGCTCTGCAGACCGCACGCCCCCCCGGCATCGCCGTTGCTGGGCACCGGCCCGGGGACTCCCGCGGCGGCCCGGAGGCTGGAGCCCCTCGGGAGCCGGGCTCCGCTGACGGCCGCGGGTGACGCCGGGCCGGGCGGAACAGCCATCGAGGGGCGATCCCACCCCCCGTTCCCGGGCCGCCGCTTTGTCCTTGCCCGGCCCGGAGCACGCGCGCCCCCGGCCGCGGCGGGAGCGCGCCTGCGCGCACCCCGGCGGCCGGCAGGCGGGAGCGAGCGCCCCCTCTCCCCTCCCCCGCTCGCCGGGAGCTCCGCCGGCGGCCGCGGGCAGGCGGGGGAGCCCGGGCGGGGCGGGGAGAGCCCGGGGGCGGCCGGGCCCCCTCCCCGCCTCCGCTCCGCGGCGCGCTCCCGCCGCCCCCCGCCCCGGCCCCCCGGCCCGCCGCGGGAGCCCGCGCCGCAGAGCGGGGCCCGCCAGCGCCACCCGCCGGCCGCGGGGCCGCACCGCGCCTCCCCCCGTCCCCCCCTGCTCCGGCTCTCAATGTTCCACACTGCCCGGCCACAGAGCCGCCGCCGCCGCCGTAGAGCCCCCCGGCCGCCTCCGTCCCCTCCTCGGGCGCCGCGGGCCCGGCCCGGCCCCCCGCCATCCCGCCCCTCCGACCCAGCAGCGGGACAGGACGCCGGCGAAGGTAAGGGAGCGGCGGGCGAGGCGGCCGCCGCGGCGGCTGGGCGAGCGCGGTGGGGGGAGGCGGGGAGGAGGCGGGGGGGCTGGTAGAGGAGCTTTGTTCTTGTTTTCGGCGCTCGCTGCCTGGCGGCGGCCGGGGACGCAGGGCCGGCCCGAGTTCACGCCTCACTTGGTGCACACGCACGGCGCGGAGCGGGGCCGGGCGAGCCGCCGCCGCCGCCCGCCGAGCCGAGGCGAGCCGAAGCGGGCTGGCGCTCCCCACAAAGCGCGGCCGGGCGGCCGCCTGGATCCAGCCCTGCCGCAGCTCCCGCCGCTCCTCCTCGGGCCCCCCCGGCCGCCGGGGCAGCCCCCTCCTTCTTCCCCCCCCCCCCCCCCCCCCCCCCCCCGCCTTTCACGATCGGCGGAAAAATGTCGGTCTGCCTGGCGGAGCTGCGCGGGGAGCGGCGGCGGGGAGAGCTGTGCAGAAGGTGCAGTTTGAATTATGCTTCTTCCCCCTCCGGCAGCTCTGTGGTGGCCAAATGCAGTTCTCGCTGCTGGCCATGTAAATAACCGGGGCTGCTGCTACCCCAGTGGCTTTAAATGCGTCGCGGGGCTTTTCCCCTTACTAAAAAAAGCCCTACCACCAATAAAAAAACCAAACCTCGTTCCCCCCGTGCCAGCCCTTTAAATGCTTAGAGCAAGTGTACATTTCCATCTGAAATCAACCCAAGTGTTACTGGCAGTGTATTTTCTCGGAGAGAGGGGAAGAGGGGGGATCTGGCGTTTGGACCCAATAAAATGCTCTGCTCCAGTGTAAATATTTACAGGTTATTAGTGACTTTTTAAAAAACATTTTCAGTGAGGTCTGTTATTTACAGTGTGTCATAAGTTATTAATGTTCATTGCCTAAGTACCCTGCTAAATCTGTCTCATGCCTTAGAACAAAGTCGACAATTGGCATATTGTTTAAAGTATGAAAAAAATGTGAGTGGGTTTAAAAATTGGAAATATCTGTATTTTCAGAAATGTAAATATTGCTTTGTAGCTGTCAAACTCCAGTCCTCAGGCATGAGACAAGGAAGTATATTTTGATTAATTTCTCACTGAAACTGACTTGTCACCTATTCAAAGTTTTCTGGAACTTGGGGAACGCCAAGAGAGAGTCCTGCCTTGTATGAACTCTCCCTCTTTTCTTCCCCAAACAAGTTCTGCATGATGTCCAGTGATAGGCAGAGGTCAGTGGAGCTTGGGAAATGACAAGAGAGAGTCCTTCCTTGTGTATTAACTCTGCCTCTTTTCTTTCCCCAAAAAGTTCCCCACGATGTCCAGTGATAGACAGAGGTCAGACGATGAAAGTCCAAGTACCAGCAGTGGTAGTTCAGATGCTGATCAGAGGGATCCGCCTGCACCTGAACCTGAAGAGCAAGAAGAACGAAAACCCTCTGCCACCCAGCAGAAGAAGAACACCAAACTATCCAGCAAAACTACTGCTAAGCTATCTACTAGTGCAAAAAGGTAAAGGAGGGAGTGAAACATCCTGCAGTATTTTTGCACGGTATTTGGAGTCACAGTACTTGTGCTGCACTTGTCAGGGCAGAGGCGTTCTTCTTGTAAGGCTATGTGGAAGGGAGTGAACTATCAACTTGGGTAGTTGACAGGAGCCTGCTAAGCAGTGTTTTAATTAATCCAAGTCTTGTTGGGGTAACAGTTACACAGAATGGTCCTATGTCTTTTGAAGAGTTGGTACAGAACTTGGTAACTTACAGGCTGACTGGGAGGGGGGCACCTCGGTACGTTTTGTATTGGCAAAAATGTGTGAGAGAGCTTTGGTGCTTTTTTCCTGAGTTAGGTTTCCATGCCTGATTGGTATAGGGTGGAGTCCTCCTGGAATATTTCATTATGGTTGGTAGACTGATGACAGGCAGTGCTGTCTAATTAAAGAAGTCATAAAACCCCAGTGGCTTCTCTGGGTCTTATGAGGGCTTTTCATGATGATGCACAGGAGAGCCTTACACACCTTGAAGGAATGGGTTCATTCTGCCATTCTCCTGGGTGAAACTTAGGTGGGTTTTCTCCCTTAGGATATGTGGATTTAAACTGGGATGTTCTACAGGTAGCCTCTACCTTTAAGTATGAGAATCTTCAGAATCTTCAGAAACCTTGTTTAGTTGTATTGGTTGCACTTTCATTTGCATGTAAATTTATTGGCAGTCTGGCTCTCAAGACGTATACTCTGGTAATTTTCTCAAAGATCAACTGTGTGAAATGCTCAAATTCTTTAATTCCAGCTGTTTTTGGAGATGGAACATAACTTTCCAGTCCTTTCCCTGGAGTTGCTTTTCTTTGAAAATGTTTACAAGTATCCTGTAGCAAGAAAAGTTGTAAAATAGCTGTAGTAGCTTCAAATTTTGCTTATTCAGTGTGACTGTTGTAGTTCTGACTTTTACAAACACTTTAGTAATTTTGTATTGGACTTAAACTTAGTAAATTCTTTTTGAAATATGTTAAAATTGTTGCAGAGAATGGCTGCATGGCTTTGAAGACTTTTGAGCTTGTTAAAGAAACCCTTTGAAGTAGGACTGGCTAAAGAGGAAAAAGTTTTGCAACTACTATGTAGCACTTGTAATTTGTTGTTACTTGTCTTTATTTGACAAGCCTAAGATACAGGTTTTTGACACAGAGTTTTCCCATATTGTCTTATTTTCATTTAATTGTTGCAAGTCTAATTCCATGCATCTCAGATAGTTCAGTAGGCTGAACTTATTGGTATTAATGTAAGGACATCCAGAGCAGTTTCTGTTAGCTCACCTTTTAACATCTGCTATTTACATGAAATTCACAGTATTGCTCTTATGGGTCCTTTGGTGAAGTCTTGGTCTTTTTAAGAGGAGTTAACCATGTGTATTTTGAAATTGCATGTCTTATGTACTTGAATAAACTTAAATTGACAGGAAGTTTTCAGTACTCATTTTTCAGATCTTAACTCCTTGGGAATGTTTGTAATAGAGTAAAGTTATGCATAGATTATTTCAAGTTATTGTATCAATTTTTATCACATAAATACAGCTACTGTATAAGGTTGCAGGAGGAAAGGCAGCAGAAGGTATGGAGAGAAGCAAAGTTGATCCAGAGAGATTATTCTAGTAACAGAGACAGCCTGGCAGATCTGCAAATCCACTTTTTAAACACACTGCAAAGTAATAGGTAAAATATTGTGAAAAGAGTGTGTCTGCTGCCAGCACGGTTCATTTGAGCCTCAGTCACAGGTCCTGTAGCTTTGGTTTAAAGTCATTGTCAAATCTGCTTGTGCAGGCTCCCCCCCCCCCCCACCCCCGCCTCATTTGCATATTAGCTTGAAAAGAAAATCTCTCTGGCAAAAAGTGCTCGGATGTGAAAAAGAGTTACTTTCCTGAATAGTTGTGGGAAATTTCTACCCAGCTCAGCTGTAAGCGTTCTGTTTACATGCAGTGTGGAGCAGGAAAAAAGCTGCAAAGTTTCTCAGCTGTGGGATTTGGGTTATGCCTCTGAGAACAAAGAGGAAGCAGCCATGTTAGCATTACTGAAGGCAAAGCCAATCTTGCATTTAACTGCATGGTGGTAGAGGGCAGTGTAATTCCCTGATTTATTCTATAGACTACCTCAAATGCTTTGTGTCTGTTCTCATTTCACCAACAGAATCCAGAAGGAGCTAGCTGAAATAACCCTTGATCCTCCTCCTAACTGCAGGTATGTAATGGCTTCTTAAATTGCGGTCAGTGGTAGGAAATTAATGTGCTCAGGTTAACAAAAGGCAAACTTCGTGTTTATGACGGGTGACTGTTAGAGATTGCATACAGAGGATTGAACAAGCACACACAACGTTTGAAACTGAAGTTTGATATTTTGTTTGCATGTTGGAGGTGTAGTTATTAGTGATTGATGTACACAGTGAAATCTGTTCGGTTTGTTGTTCATAGCTGGTCACTGCCTTTGTGAAACATTAATTATATGAATGTCAAAATATGCTGAAGCTTTCAACTAAATGTCTGCATGTAGTTTGAACTGGGTTTTTGAGTGCTGAGTTTCTAGAGTGATCTTTTCATTCTGAAGTAAAGAACTGTATGTGATTTTTATATGCTTTCTCTTAGTATGTTGTTTAACAGATAAACTGAGCTATTGCCTCTAAATTTATGTATCTGTTGGTCAAAGTTGTAGTCTTTTGATAAAAAGAATATTTCTAAGGAAGTTCCCAACTTGGGAAGCACTTCTGTTTGGTTTTAGAAAATAAAATTTTAAGCATGGAAGGCTGAGTGATTTAGTTTTAAAGTGATGGTTTGGAATTGAAGCACTTGATCTGTAGGAAAGTTAGATAGTAGCACAGTTGGACGATTTCTTTAAATCTTTTTAATGTTTTACTTTTATTTAAAGGATATATAAAAATTCTCATTAGCTGTGAGCATCCCGTGTTCAGATTTGCAGTAAAGCTCGCTTTAAATAATGTTGCTTTCATTTGAGACATCTCTGTAAGATTTCTGACTGGAAGGTATCTTAATAACTTGTGTAACAGTGAGCCGTGTGTGTGTTTTTAAATTTTGCTGGAAATGCTTTCTGATTGTGTGTTGGAATTGTTTGGCTTTTGAATAGTTGGTGGGTGTTTTTGGAATTTGATAAAATATGAGCTGTTCCTGTGGCTCACTAATCCATGAGTGCAGGGGTTAAACCAAAGCAGTGTTTTATTGAATTTGTGGTGAAGGCATCTTGTCCTGAGGACTATGCTGTAGATTGCCTGTGGCCATCTGATGTATTTGCATGTAGGGTGAGTGGCTCTGTTTGTTTAGGGTTTGGGGTTTGTGTTTTTGTTTTGTTGGTGGGTTTTTTTGTTTGTTTGTTTTGTGGGGAGATAGGTTTGGTTTGGTTTTAAATAACTGCTTTAGATAACTTTAAATAAATTACTGGGGTCTAGTTCTGTGTTGGTCCTGCACTTTATATTTGGACCATCAAAGGGGCATGGCAGAAGAGAAAGTATTTAAATGAAATAGAACCCCGACGCTTTGCTTACAGTTGCCAAAAAGATAATTGTAGCAGTTTTGGGTACAGCAAGTTACAGCTTTTAGAAAGAGAAGCTTTCTCACTCTGCAGCACTATCTGATACTTGGCTCCCTGGTAGAGTGTGTTCCTCTCCTATTAGCACAAGGAGTATTGCAGAACATTTTGCTTATGAGCTGGTACAGCCAGATGCCCAGGAATGATGTTGAGAATGATGAAACTCCCCCAATGTGTCTAAAATTATTCAAGTTTCTTTCCTACAGAGAGTAGGAAATAAATGTTATTTTTTTGCCATTGTGGAAGTCAATGCTTCTGTTCCCATAGGTATTTTTATGAGGAATTTGGTGGATTTACTCAGTAAAAACTTTATGATGACTGCATTTTTACCTTTTGCAAAAAAAAAAAAATCTACAAGAGAAACAAGCTTTTGTAACAGGAGATCTGGGTTTTCATGATAAACAGTTTGAACAGAGTTTCAGTGCCCTAAGTAATTACTGTTCCACTGAAACTGACTTGTTAGAAGGAGCCTTTCTGGTACCAAGAAGTAAATGCAGCTGTGTGTTATGTGCAGAAACAGTTGGCACTTTTACTTTCTTATAGGGTGTAGTAGCACAGATTAGGCTACAGACGTCACAGCCGGCTGATGAGACCTCTGCACTGCTCATCAGGCAACAAGCAGCAGAATGCTACTTACTGTATTTCTTGTGAAAGGAAAAGAATTTGTAAAAAAAAAAAAAACCCCAAAACATTTAAAAGCCTGTATAATTTGGGCATATTCACATGTGCTTTAAAAATAAAAGCCAGGTGTCTAAGTTCTCCCAGAACCAGTTTTTCATGCACAGTTGTTTCTCTTCCAGTTCTAGAGCACAATCTTATTATTTGCAGTCCACATATTGCAAACTTCACAAGAATACAACTGGCGACTAATGCTCTTGGATGCTGATAGTCCTTCTGTTTACTCAGTTACATAAGTAATGAAAAATTAGCAATTTTTAAAATGCAGTAATGGCACATATAAAATGTTAAATGTTACTTTAACAGGATCCAGTACAAATACTAAAGTACAAATATGCTGAGCTCTCCATATCATGTTAAATACTGATATCTGCTGCCACTTCTCACCTGGCAATGCAACTGCCCAGAGTCACCCCATGGGAGTGACCCGAGGCTGATTTATCTACTTTAAAATGACACCACTGGCTGCACTGTGATTCTCATGCAAAAGAGGTGTAGATTTCCCCAGCAGTTGCTTTTCCTGCAGTCACACCTATTGCTGTAACATCTGCTTTATAAAAATGTCAGAGCCCCAAGAAAGCCCCGTTCCTGGGTATGCGGAGCAGGCCTGGGCTGCACACTGATTTCTATTTTAGGCACTGGAATAGCAGAATGACAGGCACAGTAAAACTGACTAAACTGTAGTTTTTTGCTTGCCTGTCTCAACAAAAAGGATTGATTTCTGATTCTGTTAATTGGACAATGAACTGTTGAAAAAATCATGTTGTCATGTATCATGCTGTCATGTTTGTGAGCAGTGAATATGAGCTGCATCTCGGGGGTACCAACTGTAAAACTTAGTATATTCATGCTGATAGCTTTACTCCTTAACATGAGTAGTACTAAATTCCTGTGATTTTGGTGTGATTTTCAAGAAAGATAAAGCATCAAAAGCTGTAAAATTAAGTTCGGTCTTAGGCCACTAAAGATATTGGAGAAAAATCAAGTGCTGCTTTCCACTCATGTTCAACATAAAAGCCTGAAACATTACTGTCCAACATACACCATAGCACTAGGACACATAGGTGTAAACTGAGGACAGGTATCTGCTTCCATTTTTTCTTGGTTTTGCAATCTTAACTCAAAGCTGTGCTACTTGATGCAGTGTGCTGTATTTAATTTCTTTTGTGCTTTTAATAGCATAAAGCAAAGCTAAAAAGATCTTGGCCCTATTGCTCCTAGGCAGCTCCGTTTCAAACCATGGCCAAGCACTTATACACACTTCAAGGTGTGGAAGTGTGCCAAACCCCACTGTTACAGACTCTCAGGTAAATGCTGCAAAGATTTTGCACGTAGTGCATGGTAAATCTGGGCTGCAGAGATGCTCTTAAAGAAGTTTGACATATTTGGAATAACTATTTTCAGCTCATAGCATAAAACTGTTTGGATCAGAGGTCACTGCTCTGTAGTTAAGGTTTTGTCTGAGGCTGCTGTTGAGACCTGCAGCTCAGGTGGAGCAGGGCGCTGCTGTCTCCAGCTCTCATTGTATTTCCTGGATTTTAGGGCTGGCACAAGTGGGGCTGTTCCCAGGGGTGCTGTGATTTATAGCAGCTTCCTTTAGCTGTTCCTGGCTGCCCTGCTGATCTACAATAACAAAAATGTGTATTCCCGGTTTTCTTTGCTTACTCTTCCTCATTTCCATTCCTAAATTAAATATTGTTCTTCTCTGTGGAAAAGTTTTTGAAGTTCTATTTAATAACACTCATGTCAGCTTAGTTTATAGTTTACAGCCCATTTACAACAAATCCACTTTAGTGTAAACTTTGCGAGAAATGAATGCAAACACCAAATTCAGTGTATCCACTCAGAGCTTAATTCATGTGGTTTAAAAAGTGGTGAGTTGAAATAGTGCATCTTTCCCAGGCAAGCGGGAGAATGTAAGTCTTTTATATCCTGTGCTGTAAATTGGCTTTAATCTCTTCTCTTTACTAAAGTGAAAATCAGATATTTGAAAGCAGATGGTTAAAAAGAAAAAAGTAAAGTGGAAAGGCCAGGCATAACACATGCCTTGGAGCGCTGGTCAGAGAAACAACTTGTTTTCTTTGTAGCTGCTGGGAAATGGGACTTAGTGCTAAGGGAGAGCTGCTTGGATCACCCCAAAAGCTCCCTGCTCTGTCTCATCTTCTAGCCAGTGACTGCCTGACCTTACAGGTCTGTTGGAAAGATTTTCCTTAATAGGGATTGCAATATTGATTCCTATTTATTTTCAGGCCTTGTATGCTAATATATACTAATGTGATTTCTTGAGCAGTACTACAAAAGGTGGCAGTTGATGATTTCGCTGTTTGTAGCCTCTCCTAGACTTGCAAATAGGTTGATGGTTTATGGGTAGTTAGTTTTGAAATTATGTACATTAAAATAACACTCCAAAGTATGTGGACTAAGAACGAATGGAAGGAAGATGTGTAAGGGGTTTGTTTTAATACAGGATTTTTCTGCTTCCTAAGAACTGCATTTGTCCCTTTCATTGCTGCCACATCTTGGGCTAATTCCACCCTGCAGAGTGTTGCCAACACCAGGGTCTGGAGTTTGACACAGAGAAGAATGCCTGCAAAACCCTGGCAGGCGAACGCTATTACTGCTTTGGTTATGGACCCATGAATCCAGATGTTTGTAACTGTCGGACTGTGCTTGTTATCCCATCAGTGTGGAGCACTGCAGTGTGTGTTTAAAGCAATATTGTGAAGGTATTCCTCAGACCAGCAATTTAAGCTCTTTCAGTTGAGCTGTCTGAAACAACGAGGAGCAATGAAAAATTGTGCTGGTGGTGCAGACTCGTCCACGTGCAGAGGTAGCGCTGGATTTGAGCTGATGCAGCCTTGTGTTTGTGAGGAAGGTGCTGCAGCTAAGCTTGTAGAAGCATTCCTTTTGTTAACATACTCTGTCTGCAGTAAAGTTATAGGCAAATGTTTACTCTGCAAACAGTTGTGCCTGTTGAAGATGTTACTGCACAGCTGTGGTTTGCTCCAGTTCTGCCACGGAGGTGACTACTTCAGTCAGAAAGTGAAGCAGATTCATGTGATTACTCTGTAATGCTCCCCAGGGAGGGGAAAAAAATCATCCAAGTTTGCTTAAATGGTTTAAATAGGTGATTCAAATGAACTCTGCTGGGTTTTTCCTCTCTCCTCTCAGAGTAGGCATTGTTCACACAAAGCTTTTTGCCACACACACCAGGATATGAATAAGCCAATCCATTCCTTTGTCTCTCAAATATAGTAAGTTTCCATCTCCCCTTTGTCAAAACCAGGCATTCTGTTGCTTTTATGAAATCAGGAGGAGAAAGAATATATTGCATGCAGTCAAATAGCAGGCCTTTATACAGTAGCACAAGTGTGTGCCCCTCTTCTCATGTGTGTTTTTTTCTTCCACTCAAGCTGTTGACTTTTCAGATCGGTGTAAGTCTCCCAGTTTTGTGTTTATTCTTGTGTTGATTTCTTGTTGGGCAAATGTCTTCATAGTACTAAATACTGAATCCCAGTGAAAAAAAAACGTCAATTTTTCTGGTTTCCACCTCTGCAGTGAATACCCAGTTGTGAGCACTAAATGGTTCCCTATAGAAGAGCAGTTGATTAAGGTGTGTAAAAGACAGTTATGTTTAAAGTATGTCCCCAAATGCTTGTGCTGAATGGGCAAAATTTTAAAAAATCACCCAAACTCTACTTGATAATGTATCTTGTGACACATTATGCTTTTTATTGTCTCTCCCTGCCCAGCACTGTCACCACTGAGTGCAGTAAATGCATTCTATGTGAAAAGACAGCTGAAGTTTGCAGAATGGTTTCGAGAATACAACCCACAAGATTAGTTCTAACACTTCCTTCCCTATACAGAAGTTTACAGTTAAAAAAATACAGTGAAGAGGGTTCATGGCTCCTCTCCAAACATATTTGAAGTAACTCTCAAATGAATATTGAAATTCTACTTGTTAGTATTGCTCATATCTGATTTATCCAGAATTATTTCTCCTAAGCATTTTCTTCCCTTCTTCTTCCTTCCTTCCTTTTTTCTAACCAGAAGACTATAGTCCAGGTCAGAGTAGGAAAGAGTGGTGTAATTTAGCACAGCAATCAGAAGTCTGGTGTTTTTGTATTACCGTCCAGTTGGAGAAGAAACCTTTATGTTACAGAGTGGCTTTTACCTTATTTGCTAGTAGTGAGTGAAACTGCTTAAGTAAGAGGGATGATGCAAATTTAGAAAGGCATTTCAGTAAAATATTTAAGTGTTAAGTAGAGCCAGACTGCACTGATATTAAATATACTTTCATTTAAAAACTGCACTAGTGAAAGATTGTGTAACTCCTGAACATTTTGAATTGTGAGAATATTTAAATTACTTTATTTTCAGTTGAGACTAGCTGACAGATCTACTAACTCAAAATGCCTCAAGTTATGGGAATTTTTTTCCCCTCTGCTAGTATTGACCTCCTGCAAGCTATAAACCAAGGTTTTTTATCAGCCCCCACACATTAAATTTCTCATGCAAGTATTATTCTCAGTGGCATAATTAAGAGAGGGTTATGCAACACAAATCAACATATTTACTCATGGGAGTAAGTTTTCATGTCTGCAGATTTGCAGATTTGACACTTGTGTGAGCAGTGTCCACAGTACTGTCCTACCTGCTCTGAAACCTGTGTATTAGTCCAAAGATTGTATAGATACTTGGCTAGTTTATAATAGCACTACTGTCAAAATGAAAAGAAAATAAAATTTATGTTTTTCTATGTACTTTAAAGTTGCAGAAATGGTTCAAACACGTTTTCATTCAGCTACTGGTGTTAAAGAACTGATGCTCATTTTGTCTTATCTGGAAACAGTAGAAAAGCCTGACCAGTTTTTTAAACAATTCTTTAGGTACTAGTGCAAAAATTTGTGAAAATGCCAAGTAATGGGTCTTAGAGTTAAGGACAAATCTGCTTTTTGGATTTGTGTAAATGTACAAAGGCCCTGCAGGCTCTGTGACAAAACTGACTAAAGTACGCCAAGTATATGTATAGTTCTTTCTTTTTACACTCAAGCTGTGCATTGCTCACCCCTGCCAGCCTGTCATACTTAGTTTGTGATCAATAGTATGTGTGGCAAGGTCCTAGCACTGAATGCTACCCCCTCTCACTGACTTGTCTCTGTGTATCAGTTTCTCTACTATTATAGACTTGGGAGACCTACTTCAAATTCAATTTAACAAAGTGCAAGTACAAGAGAATCAGCTAAACAGCATCAAACTCTTTATGTAAAATTACCTAATCCCTATAAAACTGATGTGTGGAGGTTTCTTGGAGCTGGTGTAACGCGGGTTTGCATAGATGTGGAACATTTTGAGACAGGTAATACACAGATCATTAAAAATACATTGAGCATATTTTCTGAGTTCAGGGCTGCGTAGGCAGGAGCAGGAATATCCAGCTGCTGTCTCAGACAGAGGCATGTGTACCATTAAGCTCTCCAGGAGCTCTGCAGTTCCTTTACATTGATGCCTTACTTTGAGCCAGTAACTGCTGGTGATAAATGAGTCCTAGCCTGCTTGCATTAATTTGGATTAATTTTCCCTCTGCAGAGAGTGCACTATACTGTTACCTAGTTCAGAACTGTGGCTGGAGTAGTTGTTAATTTTATAGCACTTACAGTAAAACAGGCTGGCCAGACCTTTTGGGAACTAAGATGCAAATTCAGTTGACAATGGTTAAGCTACCATTGTAAGCATCACTTTCAGAAACAAAGGAGGGATAAGATTTTTTTTATGAAACAGCAAAGTGACCCGTCGTTAGCAGTGAGTCACTTTCATGTTGGAAGAATCTGTAGAGGACTATCTGACAGTCTGACAGTCCCTAGTAATTGATGTTTCCCTTATTGATGAGGATACTGCCCTAGAACATATAAATACTGCCTTTGGAGTTAACAGTGGGGACCAAAGGGTTGTAGCACATTGGAGGACAGGACTAGAATGCTGAGTGATGGGGGCCATTGTAGGAAGTGACCTTAAAAATATTGTGTAATTTAATAATGAGAACTGCAAGGTACAGCGCTTTAATAGGCTTAATCAGCTGCACAAATCTATGGGGAAAAAAGATTGGATGAGGAGTTCTTCACAATAGGTGTAGCCTCTTTGAGGATCATGTGCTTAGAAGGAAAGAAAGGAAAAGATCTTCAGATATAGAAGAAAGTTGCTGCAAAGGAAATAAGGCAGTTGTTGCTAGCCCAGGGTTGGTAATTATGACAAGCAACTTCAATTGCCATAATGAAGACCTAATATCAATATGGGAGTACCTGGACATAAAGACAGCATGCAAAAGGTGGTGGGTCTGCATTGCCAGAGGTTTTTAAGAAACAAAGGACTGACAGCAGCAGTTTAGATATAGTTTTTTCTATTTCAAGCAGGAAATAGACTAAGTGACCTCTTAAACACCAGTTTGACCAAGCTAGCATTAACACTGGATTTAAATTATAATGCTAAAGGAAAGCTTGTAGGGAAGTGATTTTCATTTCATTTAAAAACTGTAATTTAGTCAGGGTTTTGTAGTATAATCATCCTGGAAGATATACAGGTGCTATGATTCCAAGCAGTAGCAACAATTATTTAAAAAGTCATTGGTAGTGCACAAATTTTGTGCTGTTGTCAGTCAAAAAAAGCAAATGTCCTGTGATTTTTCTGCTGATTTATTGTTCCCCTCTGTCTGTCTCCTCTCCCCCAATTTTGGCTTTGTTTTAATTTTTACCTAATCTTACTTTAATTGCACAAAGTTGTTACCTTCTGCTAACTAGAAATTAACTAGGCACATGTTCTCAGTTCTCCAGAAGTGTGTCACCTTTGTGAGAAGCAAATAGCACAGTAGATCTGCAGTAGATCTTGAATTTTGATGCCGCATACGCTCTGTGCTTGGGTGCTCTGTGTTTGTTCCACAGGCACATGAATATCTCTAACATTGAGCTAAACAAAATCAAGAGGCATTTTTTTCCTTATACAGAGGCAGTTTGCAGTAGCTATGCAAGCACTAATGCATGTTGCCCAGCACCCCAAATGGATCAAGCACATCAGAACGTAGTTGTGTAGTGCTGTCTGTGCCCATGGATCCTGGCTTGAGGCACCCTCCTGAATCAGAGCTCAGACGATTGTAGTGAAAATGTAAGCAGCCTGGCAGGTTTCCAGCTGATGAGTTAATGCTGCTATAAACTTGAGTAGTTCCTCTCTGAGGCATGCAGAAGGGTGCAGGAGCTGGGAAGGCAGCCAGCAAAGTCAGAGAACAGACAGCAAAGCTAAAGGCCAGCCTCAGGGATTCACAATGAATTGTCTTGGAGGTGAGTTCCTCCCTTGCCAGAAACCCTTCATGTAGCTTCAGTGGTAGGGCTGGAAATCAGTAAGAAAATTAAGGCTCTCATTCAGTGCAAAGCCAGCATGCCTTTTGGGAGCTTGTTTAACATAGCTTGAGCAAAGGTAGCTGTGCCCAGCACTCAGGCCACCCTGTGGCTGACTTAGCAGTACAGGTGCTGCAGAAAGCCAAGGGTTCTCAATCAATGCTGGCTCCGTTTGTTGAGCTTGAAGCTGCAGTGAGGTGGTTTAGGTTTGAACTCAGGTTATCACTTCACTCTGAAGCCTAGACATGGAAGCCACCAAAATGTGATAGAGTGAATCAGTAGAGCATCAGCTGGTCAGATTTCATTGGACAAATGAAACATGGGTGCTCTCCTTTCTGTAAGGGAAGGTTAGCAGCAGAAAGCCGGTTTTCTTTACAATTTCAGTAAAGCATTTATGCTGTAAATGCTTTGAGCAGAGTAGATTTTAGAGGGTGTGGAAAGTGTTTCAATAGATCAGTAGCTATGCAATAGGACAGATGTTCAGCTGATAGAGGTTCTTGCTGTGAAGGCTGCTATTGTGGCAGACTGGGCAGGTTCCTCCCCAAATAAACCTTTTCTGACTAAGGACCTGTCTGCTGTGTCCCCACTGCCTGGGGTTTGCTAATACTGTAGCTGCTGTTTGTCCTTCTCCCTGGTATCCCAACATCAAAGGCTCCATCCAGGCTGGAGGATCCAAGGGATGAGTGAGTGATGCAGGGATGGTTAGCTGATACAGTGCTCTGTGCTGTCACTGTGCATCAGTGCCTGTCCTAACTTGTTCATAGATACCCTAGGCATATCTGTATCTACTTCATTAATAGCAATGGCAAAAGTTGGACATTACAGATTTAGCAACATCTTCCTCTAAAGATACCCTGAGGGCCCAAAGAACTAACATCCTTATGCAAATACCTGTTTTTCTGTTCAGAGCTTTGGACTTAGAAGGAAAATAATGAGGTTTGGGTTGATTTCTATAAAGCTAGTGCAAAGAGAGGTCTTAAGAGACTAAAATCAACTTGCATTGAATACTCTAAATCTATATTCACATGGAAGCAAATCTAAGTGATCTGTTACACAGCACAGCCTGCTGCACATTAACCATTGCTCTAATGATATATATTCTTATGCAAAAGGTAGAAATATTGTAGAACCTAAAATTCTACAAGCGTGATTAAAAACATTAATCTGAGAGGGTGGTCTTCACTTGATAAACTGAAGCACAGTCTGTGGCTGAAAAAGTGTTTCTTGTCTGGAGTAGAAATTTTGTATGATACTCATACAAGTTTTATACAGCCAGGTAGTGCTAGCTCCACCTTTCCCTTCTTTCACAGAGTCTTGGATAGCTGGAGTAGTATGAAGAGTTGCAGTAGCATCCTGGCTGCTGTGTATTTAGAGTATGATTTGCTTCTTCCTTTTTTTTAATAAGCCAGAATTCCAGGTGGTGTACTTAGTTATACCAGAACAAACACACCACAACTTGTTTTTTTCAAAAAGAAACAAGTTTCTGAAAGTGAAAGGGACATCATCAAAACACAGCAGTGATTTGTTTGAGAATAGAGAGTAGCAAGCCTTAAATAGATCCATATGTGGAGAAGTCGGTTACTTTCAAGGTTCTCTGAAAACAAATGCAGTGAAAGCATTTTACTTTGAAGTGTTTTGTTTGGTTTATTTTTCATGGTAATACTGCAGACTAGCATTATCTAAAGTCTTTGTTTTCTGTTAGACCTTTTTGGATTTTTTTGTTTTAGGAATAGAAGAAGCAAAGTAATTTCTTATCAGTTACAAAGCAAGCTAACAGTAGCAGCTCTCTATACTAAAACAGCTGTTGTAGGCTGAGCACCATGTGGTTCTCCCAGATGTAAAGGGCATTCTGGCAAAATTACTGTACAGTGACCAGTGTGTCTTACTAGGAATTAGAGAAGGTAGGGTAAGAGATGAAGAAAATAGAGACTGATGTGAGCTGTACTACTCTGAGAAATGACTTTTCATCCTTCTGGACACTGTTTATGCTGTTTGCATTGCCTCTGAATTTCTCTGCAGGCTGTGCTTGATATCTTTGCTGTAGATGGCTACTGTCTACTTTTCATTCAGGCAGGACTGTAAGAGAGATTTTGATAACTCTGGGGTTTTTTTCTGACAAATGCAAGTTGATGTGCTTAATTTTTCTTAACTCCCAGATTCTGACCTTGGAAAAATAAGTATAAATAAAATCTCTTATCTGGATTGTCAGACTCAGCTGTGCTTGTACTCTTTTTTTTTTCAAACATGCAAGTAAGGAGACAGGAATGACTGTGAACACAACTCTCTCTGCACCTGAGATAAGCTGGATACCTCCCTGCTAAAATCATCCATCCAGGCTGGGCAGCTTTCCAGTAAAGATGACACGTGCCCACCAGTGTGATAGCAGCTGGTTCCAGGAGGTGGAAAGATAAGAGTGCTGTTTGAAAAAAATGCACCAATAGAAATATAATTTGGGTTTTCTGCTTCTTGGAACTGTGTGAAGAACAGGTAATTATGAGAGACTGTATTGCCCAAGGTCTTAGTCCAAATCTATTTATGCCCAGAAGAGTTCATGTTTGTTAACTTTGAAAGAGCCATTGGCTTTTGAAGCCTGAATGAAAAAAAAAAAGGTAACTCTAAATGGTTCAGTGAGCAGTCCATGGAGTGCACTGAATGTTATTTCTGAAAGTAATTCTGTTGGTCTTTTTCTGCAGTTGGTTGCTGATCACAGACCAAGGGGTCAGTTCTGGTTAGCTTTGCAGTGGATGCCATAAGCAATGAATGCTTGACGAGTGTCTGAGAGATGCTGTGCTGCATCTGCTTGTGCTTTCCATATGCAACTCTGTTCCCTTCAAAGTCATCTGGCAGAGTGCAAAGCACCATGAGTCATCCTGGCACTGCTGGAGTGTGTAACTACAGTCTCTTAGCTAGGTGCAAGCCAGAGCCTGGCTTTTAGCCAGTTTGGATGCAGAGCAGGACACAGGAACACCCATTGTGCTGTTCTGTCTTAGGTGGGTGGATAAACTGCAGTATGAAATTGCACCAGCTGCATGTGTTGCTAAGAGGCTGAAACCTCTGTTAGGAGTGAGCATGTTCCTGGGGCACCCCAGCTCTGCTCCAGGACCAGACTGAGCCAGGGCACCTCTTTCCCCTGCCGAGGAGCAGTGCTGGGCTCAGTGTGCTGTTGTGCAGCTGTGCTCTGCTTGCAGTGTGGCTCCAGTGCCTGTGCTAGCAGGCACCGTGCCTCTCAGTCTGTCAGCAGTTTCTCTGAGTTTTTTTCTAGCCTCTGGAGTTTTAATGGTGGAGTCTGGATCACCACTGGAATAGAAATTTGGGGAAAAACGTTTTCCTGAGGGAAGTTTGAAAGACAGAAGCTTTACTATAAAACCTTTCTATTCTCATTTTTGCAATCTGCAGTAAGTTGTTCCTGATAGCATTATAATTCTTCTGCCAAGTAGAGTTAATTTAGGTGTTAGTCTTCATGCTGCTGTATGAATTATAGATTTAATTATGGTCCAGGTGCTCAGAGCTTTGCCATTCTTCTATATGTTAAATATAAAGAAAAAATAAGTCTGAGTAATTTTTTGGCTTACTGAATAAATGTAAACACTTGGAAACTGTGCCAAAGTATAAATAAATAGAGGATTTACTTCACAGAGAATGTTATTATCTACTCCAGGGTATTCTGCTTTATGGGGAGGATTAGTGCTTTGCATTATACTGGGACACGCCTTTTTACAGCTATGACTCTGCAGCAGAAGATTAAAAAGTTTTCCCTTAATTCCTTGTGTTTCCAAATTTTCTTTTGCAATTACAGCTCATTACTAGGGGCCAAAGGTTGATTTGAGTTAACATAGCCATAACGAGAAACGCTCTCTGATTCCCTGATCCCCTGTAATTAAACAGCCTACTTTGTAGTATTCCTCTTCTTCTGAGTTACTCAGAATTTAATTTTTGATTGCAATTTAATTCCATGAAACTCTTTCCATAAATGTCTGTTCATAATCAGGCTGGATATAAGAGCTTTGAAAAACCCCTTTTTTTACTGAGATTTCATTGGATATTTGGGCAAGGGGCAAGTATATGAAGTATGTTAAATAAGCGGGACTTATTTCTCTTCATTCCTCTTTTGTGTCTACCGTTTTAATTACTGCCTTTCTGCTTTGTGGCCCTGAGTCAGAGGAAGCCCACCTTTCTCACCTTTTCCAGGAAACTCTGTGTGTGTTTAAATGCTTTCCTGAAGGGAATGTGAATTGGCCTTGTTTCAGCTGCTACTAAACACCACTGGACAGCGCCTGTGGGATAATATGCCTGGGTATAAGATGCCTGCTGCAGTATTGGGCACAAAAAAATTTAAGACTATACTTCTTTAATTTATTTCACTATTAGCATGCATGCCATTTATGGATTTAATAATATGAAATTTTCAGATGAGGGTCAACTAATTTATTCTTGTAATTGTCCCCTTATACTCCTTCTTATTTGTGAGTCAGAAAAATGTGTGTCATGATTTCATTTTTCTTTTGGGCACTGCAGCTACCCTCAAGAGTCTGCTCTTCCTTAGACACAAATAACATATTTGATGCATCTCCTGAGGAAGCAGCCAAAAGTGCATGTTCTGACCTCATCTTTAAGCCTTTCCATTTCCTTTATTCACACTTAATGAAGTTACTATCATAACCATTAAAGATAATTGTGTAAAAGTAGATTATGTAATTATTGTAGTTGTACTGGTTTAGTATAAAGTCAAGTATTGATTCTGATTCTTTATTTTGGCCCAGCATGGAAATGCTAGTTTGCTCTGATTGTTGGATTTGGAAGTCTGTGTTGGTTATTTGAGGTAGCTAGGGAGTTTCTTTCTGAGGAAATCTGAATGGTTTAGAGCACTTTGATACTTTTGTTTGAGAAAAGAAATTAATTTCCATTGAAGAGACCCTGTTTTAATGTCTCAAAGGTTTTTCCTCTGCTTAGTAGAGGGAATCATTTACAAAGGTTTTGCCAGGATCCCTCAGGTCAGTTGTGAGTCACTGGTATCAAAGCTATGGAGAGCTGTGCAGTGTCTTCTAGATATCACTGGTGTGAATGGATCTACAAGTGGGTTCTTTTTGTACAAGTGGGTTCTTTCTTAAGCTTTCTTGATGCACTGCACTTTTTGGTTTTTCCCAACGAAAAAGTGCAGTGCATCAAGAAAGCTTACTTTTTGTAAGCTGTCTTGATGCACTGCACTTTTTGGTTGGGGAAGCTACATATGCAATTTCTTTATTTGAATAAACCTCTAATGTGGTTAAGTTTAGACTAAGATCTGGAAGTAAACTCTTCATAGGGATTTTCCTGTAACAGAGCCTAAATTTAGCCTTCTTTTATGTGAGCATAATTTTAGATCTTGAAGAACCTACACTTTGTGGGAGGTTAGTGAATGAATGGGCTGGGGGCTGACCATGTAGAGGCTTTCAAGTCCTTTACTCAAGAAGCAAATGCAATTGATGTCAGCATGTTAATTTGATGGAGTACATTTATAGGAAGCTTTATACAGCTGCTGAGTGTTAACTTAAAACCATGTCTTCATTTGCTACCTTTGTTTGTTTGCTGTGTCCTTAGGTTATTTAATAAAACATGCAGTAAATCACTAGAAAAATTCCTGGACTTTGTCTTCCAAACAGCTATTGTTGTCAATGTTAAGGGTCTTCATGTCTTAAACAAAACAGTCATTTTTCCTTATAGCAAAAGCATAACTTTGAAGAGTTAATTACTATTCATGTGTTACTGTGTATTTTTACTTTAAAAATGAATTATATCAACTGGGTCTTTTCTGGATTTTGAAGTCACATCAAGTCTCTGTGACTTCTGGAAATAGAACTGCTACTGTACAAAATCCTAATTAGTATAAAAAACGTTCAGAAAAACATTCCAAGTCCGTGCCCACATTCTTCAGATTCCCTTTGTTTCTGAAGGCCACTGTGGGTTTGAGTGCTGTATTTCTGTGTCTGTGGTCAATCAGTGCATACAGTGGTGCAGTGCATGAGACAAGGTTGGCTTGGCACCGCTGAATTGTCATCAGTCCACTCTTGTTATTACTCATAAACTGTGCTTGGCTGTAAGCACACTATAGATGCTCCCTGTTTAGTGCTCAGGAACTCTTTCCTTGGAAATTGTGTGCCTTTTTAATGTGTCATGGCTCAATTATCACATTCATTTTGGCTGCCAAAATAGCCATATATATTGTCTAGCAAGTGACAGCCTGGGCCTTTATCTCTTTCTGGCTGTTTGCCAGCTGTTTAATTGCAGCCCTGTGTTTGCTGTGTGTCACATCTTATGGTGGTCTATTATACCCAGCTAAAACAATATTTTGAAAATGTTTCAAATGTAAACTAATTCTGTGAGACTTTACATCCTGTTATTTACATGATCTGCTAGGAATGTAATGTAGGTAATTTTCCCCCCTACAAATATGAACATTTGTACCTCGGATCATCTTACGAATTTCCAGGGCAGAGAGAAGACAAGATGGGGATGCAGAAATGCTCTCTCGTCCCCTTGAGAGATGCAATTAAAGCTGTACACTTGTCATGCAATTTTTCATTTGTAGTTTCTAAGACATTTTTAAAGCCAAATATTCTCTTTGTTCTGCCTTTAGAGAAGAGCAAGCATACAGAAACTGAGCTGAGATCTCAAAAGGAGTAGCAAAGCCTGTGAGCCATATTTCTGCCCAAATGGATACTTTGGGTGAAGGTGATGTTGGAGTTTGCGTGCATGGTGTCTCACTGAGGCAGAGAATGGTGCAGGTGCTGTTTGCACACAGCACATTTGGTTTGGCAGCCACCTGCTCTCCATTGGGAAACACCTAAGGCAGGGCTGGCTCTGTGTCCTGCCACCCCACCCCAGCTGGGGGACAGAGCCACTCAGTGTGAAACCAGGATGTGGGACGGCTAAGCATTCCACAGCACTTAAGTGTGCAGGGAATCCTTGGGCTAAGTATGAGTCCAGTTTTAGCTACCTCTCTTTGTACAGATATTAGTGTCTTGCTCATTTTTTGCCTGAAGAGCTGTTATCTTGAGAGTTTCAGCTCCTGGATGGTTTCCTTTGTGGTGCAAAATAATTTAGCCTTAAGAGCAATGGAGGTACATTAGCTAACAATATTGGCTATGTAGATTTTTTGGCAGAAACTTTGCTTTTCCACTGCTTTAAGAGGAAATCAGGATTTGTTCTATTGCTTGTTTAGAATAACTGTTTAACAAGAAAGACATGATAAAAGTCTTGGTAAACAGCTTTGCAGTTCAGAGGAAGACAGAACAGAAGAGGACTTAAGAAAGATCCCATTTTTGTACAAAACACTAGATTTATAATTAAGTAGTAAGGATTAACCTTAAAAAAAGGAGAAAGGACAAGTTACCCTGTGGGCAGAATTAGACCTACAGGATTTTTTTCTTCTTAATTGGAGGGGAAAGGGTCCCATCTAGCTAAAGCCATCTAGTGTAATAGGAAGATATTAAAATGGCCTTTTTTAAAGGAAATAAAATTATTAAGAATGCTCCTAAACCTTCTGAAAAATCCAATATTGTGTGAGGATAATGTACTCAAGCATGTGCATGTATGTTTTTTCTGGTTCATCTGCTAGAAAAATTGTGATAAATAACCCCCTTTTAGCATATCTTTTTGAGAAGCTGACCTGTTACAAAGTGAGCATTCAAAGGTATTTGGGAAAGAGTTGTACATATATGGGGCAGCTGGAGTGAGAATGGTTGTGGCAGTTCTGCTGTGCTGTCACTGCATGTCTCCTCAGGAAATGCATCAAAACAGTCACTAGTATATTTTTTTTGTCGCATGATCTGCATAATTCCAGTAGTTTACAATGTGACCAGTCTATCCAGTGTCAAAAAAGGCCACTTTGCTTGAGTTTCTGCTTGACAAAACTCCCCATTGTTCCATTAAGCTTTTGTGTAAGGGCCGTATTTAGCATGTTTTGCGTGTGAGTTTCTTACATATCCTAAATCACTTTACTTTGTGGTGAGTCTGAAGACATCATCAGCTACGTTTTGTTGTATGCAGATGAAGCGGGTGCTGAAAGGCAGCCTGCAGAAACCCTTCCTCTCTTCATGCTGCCTGGTTCGATAAGGCAGGTGTGCCTGTGTGCCATTGACACAGAGTTGTATGTTTTTACTTGATTTGTTAAGAAGTTTTTGTTTCTGAAGAGAAGTTCCAACACTCAGTGAATAGATACCCTCTCATTGAAAAACACTTATGTGTTAGATGTGGTCATTGCAAACTAATGGTGGCTTTGGGGAAGTGTAGTTTCTTTACTATTTGAGATCTTCAGATATCCCTGGGATTTAGATACTAGGAAGTTAAATCCCAGCAAACTTGCACAAAGCCCAGCTGGCAAAGCAATGATGCCAATTACTTGTCATGGCTGAACATTGACTATCTACTTGACAGCAGATATGAAGGACATGATCAGGACGGGTCACAAGATGCATAACCCAGACACCGCTACAGGCTGATCAAGCCTGAATGTTGAAATCATGAAACATTAATCAAATGCAGGAAACTGGTGGGAAGCAGGGTGAGAGCAAATACCCATGCTGCATTTGCTGTGGAACTGTTGAAAGGTGCAGTGTGATGCAGCCAGAGTGCAGAACTGTCACAGACCAGTGGTTCAGACTGAGTGTGGACCAGCTGCAGTACTGGTGCTTCAGGGTTTTGCTTGGCTTTTCATGTCCCTAAGCTTGCTGTGCTTCCTGTTTCAAGTCCTGTTTTACATGCTGCCTTTGTTCACTATTGGTGACTTTTTGCATTCTCTTCCTCTCCCATCTCCACACCTGTGATTTCACTAATTGGGACTAAACACTGGCCTTTCTTCAGTGGAATTTCTTGTATAATCTTTGAGGATTAAAAAAAATAAAACCAACAAAAGAATGGAAAAAATGATACATCCTTGGCAGAAACATGCAGCATGTTCAGGGTTAAAGCAGACCAGGAAAAGGGACACTTCCCTTTCTTGTAAAATTAGCTTTGGTTTCTAAGATCCATCACGCTGGAATGCAGCCCTGAAATGCCAATTTTCTTCCAAGGAGGAAGCAGAGCCAATTGACTTAAACTTTTTCTTGCATCTGCTGGCAATTTCCACCAGAAGCTAATTACAGCTCACAGCTATCACCAGCAGATGACTGACTAGTTCCACCTCACAAAAAAAGAAAGTTTAAACCCACACAGGGGTTTCTTTTTCCTTGAAATTGTAAGACTGGGGTAGCATTTTTCAAGCAGGTATTTTACACATACAAAGAGAAATGTTCAAAATTTAGGTAAATTATTTTATCATACAAATAATATTTCTACGTCTTTCCAAAGCTGGAGGTCATTTATTGGACTTTGCACTGTACCCCAATATCATATCAACACTACACATTGTCTGCATTTTTAAATTGTGATGTGATTAACCCAGCTCACTTTCTGTGTTGTCAGTTCTGGAAATTACTTCAAGATAAAATAGCTCAGACCTTTTTGCTTTGTTAATGCTGCAGGTTTGAAAATGCTCGTGGGTACTGAAATATTTGCACCTCTTGATACTGTGGTTCCACAAAAACGAATTTTGCAAGAGTGAACCTTTTCAAGAGTGATTCTTTTCAACAAAGAATGGAGCATGATTTTTCTTGGCTAGCATCACTAGATGGCGTTGCCTGGTAGTCTAACAGCTGAGAGTCTGAAAATAGATTAAATTAATGTAAATCTGTAGAGTAATTTAAACATTTAAATCTTTCACTGTGTATGTCTTAGGTGGTTTTTTTCCCTTTTCAATCATGCTTCTAATTGTTGAAGAGAGGGTGTTGTGCTGAAGTGTTACTTCTGCCTGTTGTAGCTCTTAAGCAAGTAGTGAGTGTGCTGTAGTTTCTGCTGGTTCTGCTCTTCCTTGGCTTGCTTGAGCACTCCTTGAAGTCGTGTGCTGAGGGGTTGAGGCTCAGCCAGAGCTTGTGCTGCTGTTTCATGCATAGTTCTCTATACACAATTAGCCTCTTTTAATGGCATGCTGAAATATTAGCAGAAGGACTGTTTGGAGGATGCCAGGGCAGACAGGCAACAAAAATTTTGCCAGTATGACTTTATAGAAAGCTCCTGGTGCAACATGTGTTTCTAAAGTAGGATGTCCACTGTTATTACAGACAACATGGAAAAAAAACAAGAAGTGTCGTTTGGGGCTTTCATTCTGTTGTTTATTTTGTGGTTTAGACACCATGCCACATTTTTTCTTCCTGGCTGGTTTCCTCTGTTTAGTCAGTGGTCAGTCATGCTCTGGCAGCAGCAGTAAGGTGACACTGCTGTGCCTGCACGTGGAGCATGACCATGCCTGCACACTGTTCTCTGGTGTGTTTTTCCCAGGCAAGGCTGGAGGATACCTGCCTTTCATATAAGTAGTGTATTTAGCTGAAAGCTGAAAAAGATGTCAGGTAGGTGGATTTATTCAGGGAGGATGGTAAGGAGAAATGATGAACCAAGCAGCTTTTGTTCAGCTCCATCACCTGCCTCTTTTAAACTGTAAGTGAGAATTTGGCATAACCTACTCCCTTTTCTTAGTTCACTAGCACTTTTAATGTAAAACATCTCCTGCTTGACATTACAGTTATTTTAAAATTCTTTCTCAACCCATTGCAGATGTCTTTATCAGTCTGCTAAAAATCAAAGAATTATTGTTGACAAGAATTGGTATAACTCACTTGTTTAGTTTCTTAGTTTAAATAGTATTTCTAGATAATGTCAATCAGTTTGCCTGTAATTATACACTTAGGTGTAGGGAGTGTGCACACCTCTGGTCGTTTTAACACTTGTATTTACAAAACAATGTTTTTAAAGACTTAATGGTAGAATCTTAGTTGTAGGATAATGTTGAGGGGTTACAGTTTGGACATCTATAAAGCAGTATCACATTTCACAAAAGAACGAGGAATAAAAAAGCCAAGTTAAAGCAGCCAACAAACAGTAACCATGACCAGCTTTTGATGAAAGTTGCTAACCAAAGCTTCTGTTTATAAAAGAGATTTAGAATTTGGTGCTAGACCTTATTTGAACAACTTTCTGGAAACCTGTGCAGTGTATTTCTGTATGTGAAGGTAGCTCTTTGCAAAGCCTCACTACAGAGAAATGTCAAATAAGATCTGGGGTGAGAGCAAGGTTGTTTGAGAACTGCAGCACAATGCTTAACAGCTCCTCGTGTGCTGGGGAAGCGGTGTAAGAATACCAGGACAGGAAAACCCTTAATCTTCTTTTACATATCCATGTTTTTAAATCAGAATAATGTGAGTAGCTATAAATCGATCAAGTCACTTATAAGCTTATTTTTCATTGTTTTATACCAGGGAATTAATAATAAAGGTACAAAATTTGGTACAGGAGAGCCCTGGTAGGAAAGGTATGTATTTGAACACCCCAGCCAGTAAGGTACTGAAGCACATGCTTGTATCCCGTTGAAGGCACTGGGTTTTGAGCACATGCAGAAACACTTCCTGAGCTGGGTCTCAGGGAGGGGAGTCAGTTAAGCAGAGCCAAAAGCAGAAAGAGGAGGGGAAACCAGCATGGTGACTGCCAGTGGGAAATAGCTATTCTGTTCATTATTTTACAGGGAAAAGCTCTACCTGTAGCCGTGCAATGCACTGCTAAAACTTGTACCAGACCTCAAAACCTCATCTTCAAATACGTCTGATCCCCAGTGCCTCCACAGGGGGTGTAGCCCAGTGCCAGGTCAGTGCATTTAGAAAGCATAGGCTTTGGTGCCTGAGCAGGGAAAGGAAAGAGAAAACAGGGGAATGAGGGCATGCGTGCTGTCCCCTTGCTTTGCCAGCTTTCTTGTTGCCGTTTCAGAAACACGCCATTCAGAGGGATAATATTTCTGCCACACCTCCATCCCACTGTGCTGTCTGCAAGCAGGAAAGGCAGAAATGTGGAGCCAGTAGTTTTGAGGAACTGCTCAGAACATTGCTGTTTGGAAGGACACTGTTTCATGAGCATAAAATCAAAGGACACATTCAGTGCCAGTCTTTTCTCCCTAATTTTACATGAGGGCTGAATGCTCATTTAATCCTGTTTATTTGGGGGCATTCAGCACATAATACTAAATGTGCTTGATTTTTTTTTTTATTTGCAGGTCACCTTTTAATGGAGCTGTAAAAGTAAGTGTAAACTGCACCTTCTTTTGTCATCAGTAAGTGCTGAAGGGTGTAATGCTCAGGGCAGGAGTGGCTCTGGGCTCACATGTGGGACAAGGATGGGCAAACCCTAGCACTACCCAGTAAGTAAGAGGGTTGAAAGGCATCATGGGCTCTTGTTCATTTGCACTGTCTGTTTGTACAGGCCTTTTCAACACTACAAATACTTCCTTTTGGTTTCTTACTTGGGATACTTCTCAGAGGCCCTGTTGTGCTAATCCTAACAAAGACATGTCCAGAAGGACAGTTTTTGCACTGAAGAGTTAATCTGCAATAGCTAAAAGTTCTCCTGCTTGGTTGAAAAAGAGATCTGGATAGCTTATCTTGATGTCCTCCAGGTCAGACATAATTAGGAAGCAGAGCTCAGGCTGCTGCCCTGCTCAGGGAGGTAGCACATAACCCCTTTCAGAGTGTCTTACAGAGGAGCTTTGTCCTTGGTAGAAGTCAGTTAAGTACACTTTCCACATGATGGATGCAGGCAATTCCTGTGTTCCCTACCTGCAGTGAAGAAAGTATGATCTGGATGCACTTTGCATGTATGCCAGAAATGCAGGTGTCGGCCAGATGAAGCACTCATAGATCTCAAGCTCCCTTTTCTCCTCCCTGATTTGCAGCTATTGAATTCATTAGCAGTGCACATAAACAGGAAATGACCCAAAGGATGCTCAAATTCACAGTACACTGTGAATGCTTTGGGCTGTAATCTGGATGAGTGGTGGAATAAAAAGTCAGGTCAGGAGTCAGTTTCTTTCTGAGCTGCCCTCTTCTGTCACAGGAGCAGATTACAACCCTGCTGCTGCAGATCCTCCTCATTCACTCCCTTCCTTGGCAGCTCCTGTGGTTGAATAGGAAATGTCTGCATATCTGTGGTGGTGGGAGGAGGTGAGAATTAGGATGTCTCACCCCAGAAGATCATCAGTCCCTTTCAGGCACCAGGCAGGAATGGGCAGTGGCTGCCCAGCTGCCTCTGTTCTGTGTATCTGGTGGGCCTGGGCGCTGAGTGCTGTTCCTCTAGCAGTTGTGTGATTGCTGAAATCAGGATTGAGTTCTCATTTCTTAAAGAAACTGTGTGTGTTTATTTTAAATCACAACTTTTTGGAAGAAAACCCCACTGTTTAACCATGGCATTTCCAGGAAGGTGGGAAAATGCCAAATGGAAGCAAATGCACTTTTTACTGGTTGTGAGAAGCAGACTTGAAGATCTGTGTTACACATGGCTGCCATCACTGCAGAAGTTGTCTTCCTCAGCACAGGGCTGAGCTTCCCTCTGTAAAGTCAGCATTGTAGGAAATCATATAAAACAGATCTGATGTCTTACCTCAACACCAGACATGGGAATTTCTCTGTTGGCTTTTAATCAGTTGCAATAATAAAAAAAAAAAAACACTTTGGCTTGTCCTCAGCACCTGAAACACACCTTTATCATTGTCAGTGATTTCATCCCAGCTGTCTTTTCAGATCCAAACAGTTTGGGTGACTTTTGTGGAGTCTGTTCTGTGAACATGGAAGAAAGTCATGTTAGATGCCAGAAGCAGGGAGCTGAGAAAAGCCTCAGCTCTTGTGCAGGCAGGCAGGGCTGTGTTGAGGGTCACTGTGGTGTCAGCGAGCTCTTACATGGAGTCATGTGCATATTTGAAAAGTATTGACCAGACTTGCAGGCAGAATCTACCAGGGGATCTGTCTTGATTTCCTGCTGGCTCCGGGAGCTGCTCTCCCTGAGAATGGGGGTGTGGCTGGCAGCATTAGGAGCAGGGCTGGGGCAGTGCTGCAGTGAGCTCCCCTTCCTGTGCTGCTGGCAGGAAGGCAAGGAGCACGAGGCACAGGTGAGCTGCTAGGCCTGACAGGGAGTGCCAAAAGGCACATCTCCACAGAGGCATGAATACTGTAAGGGAACACCAGCTGGCCTAACTTCATCTTGAAGGCTGTCCTTCAGTACAGAACTGTCACTGCATCCTGTGAGCTGTGTTAATGCACAGAGTCTAGCACAGCAAGGGCAGGATGGCCAGTGCCCTTGAGAGGGACTCCCTCCACACCCTGCACTTGTGTGGAGAAGACAACAGGAGCATCCTGGAGCGGGAAGACTGGGAGAGTGTTTTCTCAGAAGGAGCTCTTCCCTTGCCTTGTATCTTCCTGTGCTCCAGAAAAACATCAATACTCGAGTAAAGGGGGTTTTTTTTCTTTTTTTTTTAATTTAAAGAAAAACCCATTACTTAGAACAGAAGATTCAACTGGAGCTTATCAGGAGGAAATACTCATGTCTCATGCAGGTACAGAGAGGTTGGTGCAGGACATTTTGTGTGCAGAATGGTGAAATGACACTTGCATAAGATGCTCTGCCTGTCTCCCAGCTCAGACCCACGGTGTTGTGGCTTTATTTTTTTTCACACTGTGTGAATCAACTCAGGAGCAGGAGGTTGAAGCAGCAAGACAGCTGCTATCCTCTTGAAGACAGGGAAGTATCAGCATGCCACCAGACCTGCTTATATTACATGGGCAAAACATCTTCAGTTCCCTTCTGTGTGTTTTTCATCTAAAGGTTAGAGCACAGGCTGAAAGAAGAGGGACTTGGAAGGGCAGGGCCCTCTGCCTAATTATGCATTAGGCCCCTTACAGTAAACAAACAAGGAGGCTGTCTCCTAAGTGGTCTAACTGCTATTGTACAAACCCACAAAGGAGTTAATGGTGCTCAGTTCCTGATTTCCCTTGATGTTCACAGAGCTCCCAAGCACCATCTCTGCCTGGAAGCCTTCTCTGTGGCCAGGGAGACACTTGCCCTGTTAGGTGTGAGACAAGGAGGGGGAGGATCATTGTTTCCAGGGAAAGTACTTTTGGCAGTTTTACCTGTGAGAGCCAGGAACAAGCTTGGGTGCCTGCCAGTCCATTCTGAACCTGTGATTTGGCAGATGTGAGGTAGTAGGAAGGAGAGCGCCCAACAAAAGTGGAGAAGCACACCTAAAAGATCAGTTTGTCCAGCCGTGTCCTCTGTGTCCATGGGTAGCTGAGGGCCTAGCACTTCTTTTCATGTGCTGACCATGCTGCAAGGAGCAGCAGCCTGCTGCAGAGGGGAAAAGCAGATTGGCAGCCTTCTCCCTGTTTGGCCCTTGGCAAGATGTGTGCCCTCAGGAGTGAGCTTGGAGAAACGCTTCCCTAGCAGAAGGCTTGACAGCAATTTAAATGGCTGATCAGGACCAAAGGAACCTGCTTTTGCTTCCAGAACTGTGTGTTGGAAGGCAGCCCACCTCTCCAACAGTCTCATCCTGTTCATATTCTCTGAGGCAGCTTCCACCGTGGTAACTCTGCCTTGAAACACATCTCGAGATCCTGCTTTAGAGCAGAGAATGGCAAAAGGCTGGTGTGGGTGGCATGGTTCTGCTTTGCAGTTACTGGCCACATGTGAGAATGGCGCCTGTTTCAGCTCTGTCCTGACCCATTCTCCAGACAACTTGCTTTTCTGCATCATCCCAGAGTTTCTTGAATCCCTCTTATAACCCCTGGCTTTTAGTTGGAGGCTTCAGGATTATTTTATTTTTTACAGCTTTTCAACTTGTCCAGAAGTTCTGCTGGAATTCTTGGTTGGCTTCCAGGTCTGGCATAAAAATGAGCTGAAATATCCATATTCTCCACTGTCTTCTTTTTGTTGCTGGACAGGCAAATTGTTACTTGCCTGAGCTCTTACTTCCCTGCAGAGACCCTGGAGATGCAGGAAAAGAGCTCAGCAAGGACCTCTGTGTAGGTAGAACAGGAGACAGAAGTGTCCTCCTGGCTGCTAACAGTGACAAATGTTGTGGGCAGAAGCGCTGTCTGTATTTGTTTGCATTAGGAGGACAAGGAGACATTTACAGCGAGAGGAAGGAAAGCACAGTTTAAGTATATTTAATATTCATTTGAGTTTAAAACCCCATAAATGTTCATAATCAAATAGATAATTCAAATTTACTGAAGTATACCTTCAACAAGGAAATATTGCAAGCTAAGGGCTTTGTGATTGCTTTGTTGATGGAGGATGGACTTGGCTGAGGTTATTACAGTATTGACTTGAGGAGGATGGATTCGCTAGCAGGGCGGGTGATCTTGTCTGGCCTCAGCCAAGGGAAAAAAATGAGGGGAGTTAAGAAACTAGTGCCAGCTTGTGGCATTGGCTGAGTAATCTCAAACAGCCATAAATATATTGTAGCTTTAAAGTTATAGAAATATATGGTAAGGAAAAGGAAGGTTTCATTCAGTAGACAGGATAGTGGCAGTCAAGAGAATTAGTTTACATTTTTATTAGGCATTTTTATTAAGGGAATGGGGGAGCAGGATTTATTCGCTTCCTGACTCATAAGGCTTATTGGGGATGTTTCAGTACTGAGATCCTTAAGCATCTCAGACTAATGAAAAGATCATTTCAGGGCTCTTGAACTGCTTTATGGCTTGTGAGAACAGAAAAGATGTGTTTATTTTGGGAGAGATTGTTTAACTGGTAAAGAAATGTTCTTAAGCACTGGCAGAGCAATATGCCAGCAGTTGTCACATGCATATGTAACACCATAGCTGAATATGGATCTAATCTGTTTACCAAGAAAGTAAATAATAAGATTGTGGGATTTGCCCTTGCTCAGAACAGTGAAATAACCTGAAGAGATTTTGTTTCTTATGCCAAGAGATTGTATCTTATTTGGGGAGATTGTAGAGGTTCTTACAGATTTTTCTGTAAAACAAATATTAAATCTGAAGAAATTATAAATAGATTTTTATCTAAAGCACTGGAGGTCTGATTCATTTTTAGTTTTATTGCCTCTTTTTACATTGTTTATTAATTCATTGACTAAATTAATTCATTAGTTATACGTTATGAATATTAATAATTTAGTTGTTAGTTGTTAAATGTTAATTATTGTTCATTTATTAGATATACATTAAAGTATACTTTATGCCTTAGATAAAAGCACAAATTTCCATCTTTTAATGAATTTTGAACCAAGTAAATTAATTCTTACTAGCATTTCCTAGTGTCCAAAGTGTGCATTTGTTTAAAGCAACTCCACTGACATCAGTGACATTACTTGAGCCTCAGACAACACTGTGAACAGAATTTGGTCAAAAGGACTGAAATCACTTGTTCATTTTAATAATTCTCTGCATAGCCTATGCCAGCAAAATATTTCCATACCAACTAAATATACCATTATAAACCCTGCATGCATCCTGTGATATGCTAGAGATTAAAATAGCTCTGCTGAAAGCTTTTCAACCTCCTCCATTAAACTTGGGAGGAGTATCTACCCAGAAACCTTTTAAATAGGAAAATGTCCTCAGTTTTGGATCTTCATTGGCCTTTATTGCCTTCTCTCTCCTGGCCTGTTGCATGTTTCTTGGATTTGCTGCTAAAAGCCATTAACAGCTCAAGAGCTAAACCTGCTCATCACATTGATATAGGTAGTGAGTAGTCCAGCTTCAGGCTGAGAAATCAGCTCCTCTGCCTAGATGTCCCTGGCTCCCTGAGGCTAGTCAAGGTCTCTGGTAAATCTTCAGAAATGGGGACAATAGGGTCTCCTCCTGTCGTGTGTTCTGCATGGAATGTTTCTAAAATTGTTCCAGACAATGTAAACTCTTACCCCTCTAGGAACAGAAGGTAATGCTGTGTATTTTGCTGATCTGATTTATCATTTTAAGGCTCTATTTAGTCAACGTCCTGCTGCTGGCATTTGTTACATTTCCCAGATAGTAAAGCTGAGCCTGTCTGATTTTCATAGCCACTGGGAAAAGGGTCCTCTCTGCTCCACTCCTCTCTCACAAGTTCCCACTGACCCTCCGCTGACAGCTCCTCAGCACTCATGTGAATTCTACCCATAAGTCTGGACCTGAGCACACAGCTTTTGTTTCATTTTTGGACATGCGTTTGTATGCTGCTCTTCTAAGTAAGAATCAAGATTGCATCCAGCGGCTCCAGACTATTTAAATTTTTCTGAAAGCATGTTTGTCCTGGAACAGCCCCACTGAAAGGAACAGAGGAGTGGGACATGCCAAGCGTCTCCTTGGCAGCTCTGAACAAACCCTGCCTGATAACATGTTTCTGTTTGTTGTTCAGCAGTGGAGTAAGTTTATTGAAATCTCAATGATCATAATTAGGCTTCAAAAGTTAACATTGTGTCAGCACACAGAAAAGACATTGGATGTTGCCTTGGAGTCAAATTTCAGGCTTGGTGTCGCTAGTTTCTGCGTGAGGGTACATCTGCCAGGGCAATGACATCTTTAATCTCTCCTTCAGCAGGTGTTCCCATCTAAGACTGGTAACAGCTCTAGTATAGAGCATCTTGTCCATCCTTTTGGTGCAGAACATACAGAGGCAGGCCCTCAGGTGCTGAGGGAGCAGTACTGACCCCTTTCCAGCCAGACTTTACTTTCTATAAAATCCTGTGTGAGGATTTGCTTCATTTGATGAACAGCTCCTTGGAATGCAGTGAGTCAACTGATAGAGTCCAGTTTACTTCATCAAATACCAAATTAGTCTCTACCTCAGCAGAGTTGGTTTTTGGTGTTTCTATGATTAAAAAACAAACAAACAAACAAAAAAAAACCCGAAATAAAACCAACTAACCACAGAGTTTGAGGGTTTAGTTTTCAGTTGTTGGGTCTTTTTGGCTTATTGTTGTTACAACACCTGTGGGACCTGTTGAAGTCTGGAGATGGCATTTGACCTGGAAAATGCCTCACAGTTACAGAGTAGGGCACAGCCCAAAGGCCAGTGAACACTGTACAGATAGCTTGAACTTCTCAGCGTCACCTGTTTTATGCCAGGCAGGATTGATGTAGCATTCAGCTGGCTTGTTTCCAGACTCCATTCATAGAGTCACCATGAAGAAGTCCTGCTTCTGCCTCCCTCAGCACTGGTGTGTCATATTCCCAGAGCAGAGTATGACACTGAGTTGAGTTTTAGGAAAAGCAACTTTAATATTTTCTGTATTATTTTGTATCTATTATTTTGTATTCTGTATTATTCTGTATCTAACTCCACTGCACCACATGCTGGTGGAGTTTTCCTGCTGCTCTTTGCTCTGGTTGCTTGTTTCTGGAGATGGCTGCTGGAGCCTGATCATTGTTGAAGAATCTTGAAGGTCATAATTCAGTAGCTGTGCAGAAATCCCTGAGAATGTTTCTGTAGGTTGTGTGTGTTGTGTTGTGCTTTTGCCAATGTGTCTTCTGTGGGTGTGTCTGAGCTGCAAGGCTGGGATACCCAGCCTCAGGCATGTGAAGAACTTTCTTTGTCTTTCAGGGAGAGTTGGTTTAGTTCAGATGTGCTGCTGCTGGGATCATTTTTTTGTCTTCTTCAGTAATGCAGCTATGTTTGAATCTAAGTCCTCAGCTAAAGTAAAAGTACAGTATTTGAGAAAACTAAATCAAAAGAAATCAAATGTTTCTGTTATGTGTTTAAAAAAAAAGTGTTTACAATTTTATTTATTGAGTTAAGGGGTGGATGAGAGAATGTCTTTACAGATGAAAACCATTCTTACAGATGGGGGTCTGCAGAGTAAATTATTCAATCCTTTGTCTTTTTGTAAATATTTGAGTATTGCCATGTATCATCTCAAGCTCTGATTTAGATACAAGTCGCAGAAAAGTAACGTCAGTGTCAGGTATCTGAAAGAAAGCAGGAGGCAGGGAAGCAGCGCTGTGCAGGGCAAGGGGTGTGGTCGGGGAACTGAGAGCAAGCAAGGAAACTCTCGGCGTATTTGGCTGAGAACTGACTGTGAAGAAATCAGAGGATTTTTTATGTCTTACCATTTTTAGGCTTTCTTACAAAAAATGAGGATTTGGAGTACTAAGCTCAGAAGGAATGCAGCTGCTGCTGCTGCTTGGACAACTTTACAAATACTCAAGTGTAAAACAATTGCAAATCTGAATGTGCAAACAGGCTAATTGCAGTATCTCTAAAACTGTACATACTACTGTCCCATACTGTACAGTTGCTTTTTCTGTTTGTTTTTCAAATTGAGGATGCTGGTTTTGCCTGTTTTCATGTGCATTTAATACATCCTGTTATATTTTATTTCTTGTATATTTGCCTCATTCTTCTTTTGTGACAGTGGCATTAGTTTGATATCTTTCCTAGAAAAAAGGCCTTGCTATTCTCCAAGACTTTTTCTTCCTTGTCAAAGTTAATGACTGTACAACATGTAATTCCTTTTAGCAGTGGAACTGTTGCCGTCGTCACTCTCTCAAGGGATATTAGTGGTGAACTCAGCTTGGCATGTGAGCCATAGCTGTTCTCTGGTATTTTGACTGGCAGGAAGCTGGGTATAGACAGTTTGCTGTATAGGTTATAGGTACAAAATATTTGTCTTACTAATAGATGGTGTCTCTGAAATTGCAAAATATTATCTAAGACAGAGTGTACAGTCAGGTGGTTAAAGGGAACGTCAGGAACTTATAGGAGAGTTTAGACTTAAAGTTGTCATGTGTAACTTTGAATTTAGCATTACCTAGTTTATGGATATTTAATCATCTCCTCTAATATTTCCTTGTCATTTTCCTTTTCCTTTTTTATTCCTTACTATCGAAATATTTCTAGATTTAACAGAAAGACTTTTGAGGAGAAATAAATGTTGACAGGAGGAATATAAGCACTGTTAACAGATCAAAGTATTTCAGGTAACTGCAGCAGGTTTGCATTGATATAGTTTTGAGATTAAGATGCAAACAGCTAGAGGCTGTTTAGACTCATCATCCTCTTTAGACTTAATTTATAATAAAAACATTATTATTTTCATATTACCCAACAGACGTAAACCAGCTAAGAAGTATTTTGCCAGTGTGGGGAGGGAAGGATTGAAAGTGGAAGAATGGCAAGGAGGATGGTAGATTCCATCGAGTGACCTTGCAGCTGGGAATGCCAAGGCCTGGAGAATAACAGTGTGGGAAACCATATATTATGCCTACTGCTGTTTATCTTTTGTTTGTTTGAGACGAGGAATTTCTGTGTAGAGATAACGCAGGTGTTTACAGAAACTTGGAGGCCCTCTCCCAGACATGCTTGAGCTCCCTGTCTTGGGAGAGAGATCAAAACAGAGATCATAAAAAGCAGAGAGGAAAATCACAGCATGGTGTTAACCCATGTGTGGCCCTTTGATAAATGGTTGTAAACAGCAGCCCTGGTGCCCTGCCTGGGACTGGGCTGAGCCTGATGGTGTCTGCGCCCTCAATTTGGGTGTCTACAGCCCAATTTGGTTTTGGGATCCTCTAGCCAGTGATGTAGCAAAATAAATTTACTCTTTGCATTTCAGCTGTACTTTTTGGTTGTCTTCAATCAGCTGTGTGTGTTGATTCATACAGCCACCTAAAAAGAGGGTCATTTGACTAGAAATTCAGGAAGAAAAAACACTCTAGTTCTCTGTAGTTGCTTTTAGTTGTATGGCATGCCCAGAAGTAAAGCTTTGTAAATAAAACTCCTCCAGTTTGAATATGAGTCTAAGGTGAGTAATTCTAAATGTAAGCAAGTTGGAATCAGTGATGGTGAATGACACTTTGGTATTGCTGTGTGTCTGATATGTATTTTCAACAGATAGGAAACATGTAACTATGTCTTTTATAAATAATGTTTCTTCCTTGAATCTGAGGGTTTGTCTAGGAAAAGGAATTTTGTCCTCATGGGATAAGGATTGCCTTCATTGTAAGAAGAGTAACAGAAGGATTACTAGGGGCATATTCAAGGAAAGGGCAGAAGATCTATTTGGAAGAGATGGGAGGCATTCAGCTGAGCCAGATGGAGGAAGAGAGGTAGAGAAAACGTATGCACATTCTGGGAGAACTGCAGTCAGTCTCTGCTGGCTGAGTTTTTAGTGAAGACATACTTTTTTTCTTGCATTCCTGAAGGGAGGTTGAGAAGGCTGTGAATAGAGTGGGAAGGTGTAAAGAGCTTGAAAATTTGAACTATAAGGAGGCTGGAAACATACAGTCTGCAGAAGTGGTACATTAGTTTTGTGGACCAAACTTGTCAATATTAGTCAAACAGCAAATAGTTAAAGCTGGAGGCAAGTCAGTGTTTAAAAGCTGGGGTTTATTTTTCTGTTGGCTGCTTTCTGATGCCAGATAGACAGCTATGTTTAGATTATTTGTGCTTGGCATATCATATGTACCATGTTGTTTAGATGCAACCCTTAGCCATTCCTGCTTCACCTTTTTCCTTGACTCTATGATCTGCTGCTTGGAGCTGTGCCCAGAGACCATTCCGAAGCTAAAATCCAGCCTGTGCCTGTTTGTTAGGCAGCGCTTTATTGGAAGTGCCAGCAAAATTGCATTCTGGCTCTTATTTGGGTTTGAGGGTGGAGGCTGACCTTCAGAGCATTAGGGATTTTGAAGGCTGGGATGTTTGCAAGGTGGGTCCTTGCCACACCATTCCTGCTGCCTGGGGAGTGTCTGAAAGAGGCATCCCAATGGCACTCTCTCTGCAGAGCCTGGCAGGCTCACCCTTTTCAGTGCTCCACAAAGTTCTCCCCACGTGACACTGCAGGTCTGGTCAGAATCTGTAGCTCCAATATAATTGAGCTGAGTGGATTAGTTTATGACTGTGTAGGCAGTAGATTTTTAAGTGACTAATGTAATTCTTGTTCGTAGGAAGGCTTGGCATAACCACTTAGTTGATCCAAGAAGCACAGAAATGCCAATCTGCAGAGTATATATAAAGGTTTCAAAAGGGAAAGAAGAACACAAAGACGCATCATCAAAAATATATCACCATGACATGCTCCACTTCATACTGCTAATTGCTGTCTTTATACCTTGAGTGGTTTAACACCTTGTGTAAGGCATGGATTGCTGCATCTTCCATGGCTCAGATGAGTCAGTGGTTATTGGGGTCATGCCAGGTGCTGTAGGTCTCTCCAGGGCAGATCTTGAAAAGGATGTGCAAGTTCTGAAGTGTTTGAGAGGCATGTGAAAGTGTTACAGATTGACTGCTTCAGAGCATGCTAGGTGATCTATCTTTTCAAAAAGCCACACTCATAAAATTGCTGTTATAACCACTGAAATTTGTTAACATAAAAAAAATAGAAGACTCATGAAAGTGTTTAAGGCATTCAGGATAGCTTGGGGAGCCAAGTGCCCTGGAGGAAAATGGTGTAAATCATTTTTTGTTTTTAAATATGCAAAAGCATAGGATAGGCTCCTGAGAGCTGCCAAGGATTGCCAAGATTGACAAGGAAAGCTTATGGAAGAAGTCAGAAATGACTGATAAATCAGCTCAGCATTGACTGTCAGCAGGAGAATAATACCACATTTTGCAGTACTTCTCTTCATAGAATATATTGTAAACAGTTTTTTACTTTTAGTCAGTGTTGCTGCTTTAGCATTTCATTTTTGACGCCCCTGTGGAAGCCCACATGGGCCTCGAGTTCATCACAGCCACGGAGCTCAGGAGCAGCACTGCCTTGAATGAGTGGGACTTCTTACTTCCTTTCTCCCAAAGGCACAGAGGATGTAACATGTAGTAGAAGGGGCCAGTCATTTCCAAGTTTTGCTGCTTGGGCCATGCCACCAACAGAAGGATTATTTCATTTTGTACCTGCTAAAAGGGCGGCTTCATGTCACCACAGTCTTCCTGGATAGTCATCCACATGTGACCACAGCTAATTCTATGTTTGCCACTTCCTTTTAGCCACAGAGGTGTTTTAGTGAATACTAGTGTTTGCTTTAAAATGTAGTCAAATTGAGATCATGATTTATGTGTCACGTGGTTTGGGATGTTACTTCAGTTGAGTGTCAGTTCTTATAAACTTGATGTTTCTGAATGTTTTTGAATATCATCTACTATGAACCATATTTTAGGTACTTAAGGTAGTATTTTGGAGAAGGGAGGTGAGATGATGCTCGCAACAGATGAGGTGAGATGATGCTCGCAACCTTCAGCCCTCAAGAAGTACAGAGTATTGTAGGCTTGCTTATTACCTAAAATGCATGCATCTAAATACATTTAAAACTGAGTGCTGATAAAGGTTTTATAGTATGTAATATTTATTTTTATAGTATGTAATTGACAACATCCACAGGGTAGAATTTGTACAAAATAAAAGTGAAGGTATCGCTTCCAGTTTTAGTCATGGCAGTCTTTCTGCAGGTGGCATTCAGCAGTCCTGGTATTTTGCCCAAGGTGAAAACTCTTTTGTCCAAAGTTTAAATAAAGCAATAATGATGTTGAACAGGACATTGCCACTATCCAGCTACCAAAAATCTGTATGTCACCCATTCCTCTTGGCTCTGGGCATAGGCTACATTTCCTACTACGTCCCCTTCCATAGCACAGTGAGAGCATGGTCAGACATTTGCTTTGCAACCACCTGCACATACAGACATGCTGCCAGCTGCTTTCTATGGTGTTTCAAAGCCCTCCCAGTCATGCCAGCTGGAGGATTCATGTGCATGGGATCTATACTGGGGTCTATATTCCCACTTTGTACTGAGTCCATCCAGTTATTTGGTAAGTATCCCTGTGAAATAGGTTGTATAAAAGTTACAGTCTCCTGTGTCAGCAGTACCGCAGGATCTCATACTCAACCAACTCTTCATCCTTTTCACTGTATCCCCCAAGAGAAGACATTTTAAAACCATTTCCATCCTTGTAAATTGTAGACTTGTATGCTCAGTGCTCTGCAGAGTATATATCTTGCATTGCCACTAGCATTTATTTGGAGTAAAATATTGTGGACAAAGCTGTTGCATCTAAGTAAATGTCTGACTTGGTCCTTAGTTCTCTTTTCATCCTCCTATAAGATTTTATTTTAGCTTATTCTCAATAAGTGCAGCACTTGAGTGGCCATATGCTTGGCAAAACACAGATAATTTACAACTGTTGTTTGTATTAATTTTTGTAGTTCTGAAGTTATTTTAAAAACACAGCCTAGAGGACTTCTTCTAGAATTAATGTTTTCACATAAGTTTGGAAATGCCCATACATCTGCTCAGATCTCCAGAAAAGTGCATTTAGTTCATTAGTTTCATGCTGAAATGTTAACATTTTAGGTTGTTTTATTAGGAGAGAACAAAGAACTCCTGCTTTGTTGAAAATTTGTTACACAATATAAGGATGAAGAGGTTCCAAAAGAGCTAATGCTAAGCATTGGAAGCTGGATGAAGCTGTGCAGATTGGAAAGATTTCCAAGACATCTGGTAATTAGCTTCCATTTCTTATGGAGTCCTGCCCTGTGAGAGCTGCTGCTGCTTGGTGAAGGAAGAACAGGAGTGAGATGCAGCCTAACTCTGAAAAGCTGGATCTTTGTGAACACAAATTATCAGCGGGCTATGGAAAACTCTATGACTATCCCTTTGGAAAAGTAACTCCTACCAAAAAAAAAAGTCCAGTATTTCTCCCATTGCAGTATTTTCTTCTGTTCTGGCATTTGCTTGGCACGATGGGGAAAGGGAACAAGCTATCAAAGAGTTCTTTCTGGCTGCCCCTGCCTGAGCCAATATGCCAGCCTGCCCCACAGCAGCTTGCCGTGCTCCCCAGCAGCTGCACCACCTCTGGGAGTTGCTGGGGCATGACTGACTGGTTCCTCCCCTGCCCAGCCCAAAATGCCAGAGAGGGTTGGCACTGCTCTCAGAGCTGGCACCTGGCAACCTGCTCCAGGGAAGTGAGGTAGCATGCTCACGTGCAAGGGACCTAGAGCCAGGCCAGAGCTTGAGCCTTTTGTTATTATTATCATTATTGCTGTTGTTATTGATACTACTGCTGTTGTTACTATTTGGTTTTGTGTTTGTTTTATTAAGGAAAATTAAGCAAGAAAGAAAACTTGCCATTTAAGTTAGTTTTGTAAGTTGTCTCTTGGGAGCACTTATCTACGCCTGGTTAAAGGATAAGGAATGTATGTGGGGTTTCTAAAGTTCAGATGTATAAACCTTCAAGCACTGAATGGGAATTGCTGACAACTAGTGCTTTGGTTACTTGTCAGAGACTTGGGAGACTACTTGTGTACCCTGTTCTACTCCTTATCTGTGCAGGTACTTTCATCAAGTCATTGCCCTGTCATGTTTATTATTCTTTGTGTAAAACAGAATATTTATCTTGTCTTCAGTAAAAGTGGTTAAAAACAAATTACGTATTTACTACTTCTTTTTTTTTTTTTACAAATATTTTACCATCTAAATGTCAGCAGGCAGTCCCAGCACACTCACTGCTAGTAAAAATGTTTGTCTTTTCAGCTCTGAGTCTATTAAGTGCAATAAGCAGACAGCCTGTCTTAAGCTAATTTTATAGCAGTGCACTACTTAAAAATTAGGCATTTGCAGCAGAGAAAAAGTTCTATTGAGATTTGTTATCAGAAAGAAAATTAATTTTCCTAGATTGAAAATGTAAGCCAATATGTAGTTAATGGTGTTCACTAAATTATAGTGACTGAAAATATGAAGGAAGTAGAGTTATGTATGAATATATAATATTGGGACATGTTGGAAGAGACTATACTTAATTTGTATATAACCTGATGAATTTTGCTGCAGTAGACATTATCTCCACTGATAAATCATGCTTATAGCTTCAAATAAAAACCATACACAGTGTGAGCCTTTTCTTCTTAAGATCACAGCCATTCCATGTCTGTGTTGTAGCAGGATCTAATTGCTGAATGTGGTGCAACTGGTGCAGCTGCCTGAGCTATTGGAAAGAAGGATTTAGCACCCAGTGTCTGTGCTGTCCATGTGCTTTTGATTTGCCCAGGGTTGAGCTTCTGTATCCTGCTGCAGGCAGTAAAATGACACTTCCCAACAGCTGCCTCGAGTCTGGGCTGTGAGAGAAGGTGGTTTTTCTTACAATGGAGTTCCAGCATATCTTAGTCCAGGGGTACCGGTGGTCCAAGCTCAACAGCAGAATTCCATGGGGGCTGCAAATTCCCTAGCTTGTCCTAAGCAGTGGCAGCTCCCTTAGAGAGGGGTACAAAGCCCTGCTCCCAGGGCTAACCCAAACACTACAGCTATATCCACAGAGAACATTTGCTTTGAATATTAAATTATTAATGGTAGAGGAAGCAATAGTTGGGCTGGATCTGGCTTTTCAAAAAACAGATTTTACTAGGTGAGACTTGTTTCACTCAGATGTTTATTGACCTTTCTTTCCCCTGAAATTATTATTATTTTCACTTTTTTCTTTTGTGGAGTAAAAGAAACTCATATGAGACATTGATTTATGTGTATTTGCATGCATGATGCTTTCTCTATTCCTTTGAATTGCTCTGCTTTTGGAGCTAAAGTTGGTATTCCCAGAGTGTTTTAATGCTTTTTATCCACATATTACATTTATATAGTCTCTGTACCAAGTGTTGCTTCATCTGTCTCCAGTTCTGCATTACACAAAGCAGATTCTTATCCTCAGCTGATTTGTTTTGAGACTCTCTAAGCACTCATATTTAACTAGTGAAGTGGACATTGTTGGGCTAATGTTTCAGAACCCAAATGGAGCCTGCCCTGTCCTGGTACATATGCCCATAATGTTGGATCACTCTCCAGCTCCCAGGCTAAATGAACATTGTGGAACAGTGTCAGAGAGAGGATCCTGAGCCCTGACTTTATCCCTGCTGTAGCTCTGGAGCTACACATGCAGAATATAATTCCAGCATGTGTTAAGCCAGTTTGGGTTGAGCTGCTGCAGCCCCTCTTTTGCCCTCCTCCCCACTGCAGCAGTTCTTGTGCTGGTGCTGGCATCTGAGCCAGTCTGCAGCCAGCTGCTGCTTCCAGGAGTCTTGGCAGCAGGCACTGGTTACTTTTCAACTTGCTCAGCACCACAAAGCAATTCATATCAAATAATAAGTTAGATATGTAAAAATTTTCAAATGATAAACCTGTCCCCTGCACGGAATGTGAAGCTTGTCAGCATTTTGCTCTAAGCAGAGTTTAAAGCTCATAGCCAGAGTTCTGGTGTTCATTTCAGTGGAAAAAGAAAAAAAAGTGAAAAGCTCATTTAATCAACCCTCTGTGTGGGAAATTTTGCTGGCCAGCGTGGAGATATAACTAAAGACAAACCTTCTGAACATATAACTGTTGTGCTGAACAAGGTTCTTGAGTTTTGCCTAATCAGATTCATACCCCTTCAAAACAGGTAACTACTTTCAATTCAGCTAGTCCACATGGTGACCCCAAGCGCGTTTGGAAATGGACTGGACTGGAGAAGGTGTTCGTATTGCATGCAAAGTGGAGAAAGTCTTGGTGTATGAACTGGGAAAGAACAATTCTTTTTTGAGAAATACAGCCTTTTTCTAGTTACAGAGATTTGCATCAGACTTTTATGGCTTCAAGGTAGGCGTGTGACACAGGGAGCTGTGGCATAGCATTTTCTGGTTTGTTGTGCTGTACAGTCTGATGTGGAAATTGATAGAGACAAGAGGAAGAAAGTATTTAAAGGTAATAATGGAATTACATTTGGGAGAAAGCCTGTGCTAGAAGGTTAGGGAGACTGGACCAAGAACTGACTTAGACACTGAAAATACAGACTTCTTTGGAATGAAAATATTCAGTGCTCACTACAGGTTAACTTTCAGGAAGTTAGTATGAAACAGCTCTGTACAGAAGTGATATGCATGTATTAGAGCTCCTAAATCGCCAAGTAGGTGCTTCTTATTCAGAGTGTGGAAATGGAGGCAAGGTAATCTGACTGACTGGTTTTGTCTTTACTTCTATGAGGCAAGCTGGAACTTCTTTGCTGAAGTTGAATGCTGTTTTTTTTAGAGGAGGGGGAAATGCAACTTCTAGCTCTGGTATTGTGAAGTGGTAGAGAAACCCAATCCTGGACATCCTGGAGGTGGAGGAGGAGGTTCCACTGTGGGAGCACCAGGCATGTTGGGTGTTCACCGTCTTAACAGGTGGATACACACACATTTCAGTGCAGGTGATTTCTCAGCGATTCTCTCTTTCTTGGTCCTTCATGAAGTACCTGAATAAATCATGTTCTATAAATTGCACTTTATCCTTTTATGATATTAGAATCAAATTTTTCCACAACAATAATGCCGTTCACAAGTTTAATCACAGAGTCTGCCTTTGGGCTTGAATTATCAGATGATGGTGATTCTGTATTCACCAGTGTGCTTTCTGTCTTGAAAAATTGTTTGTAGATGTTCCTTTCAATTTTTGGAATGAAAGTACCTTCTTTAGAAAACAAAACATAATCTGCAGAGGGGTAGAAGATTTTTTTAATACCTTGGTCACATTTTAATACATTTGGAATTGCCTAATAATTAGGTATTTGGTGTAGCTGGATAGCTGGAGATTTCGTTTGAATGGCTTAGTTAACTTGCGGACTTAGTCTGTTGAAAATTGCCCATTTCTTGTTCTTGGGCATGAGTATTTGTAAGTTTACTACATTTTTAAAGCCAGTTGTATTTTTAGTCTTACTTAGGTCTTTTAGTGAAATTGTTTTAACTTCTTTCTTCCACCATCTGAAGGGTGTGCATAAGGGATGTTGGGAACAATATGTTTTTCTCTTTGTTGACATTAAAAGTGTTATTGAAAATATTGGGAGGAAGTCCTAAGCTGGATTTCTCAGTGTCACTTAGCTTTGTGACATGAAGATTTTGCAATGAAGGATGGAGGTGGCTGATATCTGGAATATGAGGGTGCCCCAGAATACCTGAATGAGTTACTAATAATGTAATCTCCTGAGGGTGAAGTGGTGGTCTGGGATCTGGGAGTTGTACATTGCAGTCATACTCCACAGCACACATCTTCTGGTTGTATTTGTGGGTGAACACCTTTTACTAAGGCTTCACAATTTCTCAGGTACCATGTGACTCTTTCAGTGTGAATGGCTAGAATCACTGTGGAGGCTAAACATACTGAAAAACAAAATACGTGTGTATCCCAAATGAGTTTTGTTTGTGTTAGGAAGTTGAGAGGGATCCTCTCTCACAGAAGAAAAGCAAAATTTTCCATGTTTGCTAAACCCAGGTTCATCAGTAATTTTGAGTGAAAGAAAAATGGGAACTGTGTATCACTAGATAAATTTCTTCAACGAAAGTTCTTCAACGATTTGGCCCTAGTACAAATTGAGTTTTACATCGACAGCAAGAAAATGGTGTTTTGACATTAGTACTACAGGTCTTTCAACACTGATGAAAGGGATCTGTTCTTTTAGTTTATGCTAAATTAAAGCTTTGTTATTATGAACACATGGCAGAGTAGCAGGAAATGTTTCCCTTTACTGACTGTCCTGCTCTGGTTTTTATTAGGTAGTATGGATAATTTCTCCAGTGTAGGCATATGAGATGTACTTCTGTGCATATTGCAACTTAGTTCATGCTGAACATTTGGTTTATTTTAAATTTCTTCATGCCTATGAGATTTCTGTGTTCAGAAACAACTCACATTTGGTAAACTCTTTTGTGTATTGCCTGGGTGTAACTCCTCTGTCAAGAGCATAGACATAGAAAATCTAATGTGTTTTGTTATGTGTTTAATTTAAGTATTTCTGTTGTAATTTAGCAAACTGTGTTCTGGTATTTAGTTGCCTTTTTGAAAGAAAAATTACAGGAATTCTGCCTCCATAATTGGCTTGGTTTGTTCTGAAAGATGGAAAGGACCTGCACAGACTTCTAACTACAGCAAGATAAGTCCTAGGAACTAGCAGGAATACAAGGAGGAAAGTAATCTAAAGCTATTGTTGCAATGAACCAATTTAATGGGGCTTTAGGCAGTGGAAATACTGTCAGCTTTCCAAAATACATTGCTTGGGTTTTCTACATATTACAGCTTTGATGAAATTAGAAAATGATTTGTTACTTAGCTTCCTTTGGTAACATGAGTGTATATTCTTCTAGTAATGGCAAGTTTAGCACTGGAGGTTCTAGTGGTGTAAAACACATCTTTCCCTTCAGGGTGATTAATAGCAGATCTCCACCGGCTGAGGTCCCCTGGTGGTTCAGTGTGACCTGAACCAAACAGAGCCCCGTGGTTGCATTTCTAAGCCAGAGCAAGCAGCTAAAGTTCATGCCCTGCTCTGGCTGCAGGAGGGCAAATGACACCTGATTAAGCATAAAGCTAATAATCCATGGATGGTTTGTGAACGTGTATGATTTGGCCAAGTTAGTTTAGGCTGGACCAGCATTGTGCTTGGAGTAGCCATGCTGCTTCTGAGAAGCTCTCAAGTTGCACTTGCTTTGCATTGAACCATGTCCTTGGGCACAAGTCCTGCACTGCTTTACAACCAGCTGAATTATCAGGGGATCCATGAGGTAAAAATAGGTTCTTTTTTTTTTTTTTAATGCTGATTTCTAGATTTCAATCATGAGGACATTATAGACTTTAGGGAAGTGACACAAGGAGAGATTTGTACACTGAACTAGATCCTTAAATCCTCAATTCCACAGAGCCTCTGTGGATATGCTAGAAGCAGTAAATAACCTTTTCCAGCAAACAAATGTAGCAGGTAGTTCAGTGGCAGGTAAAATAAAAACATTTGTAGCTATATAAAGAACACAATAGACTGGAACTTTTTCTTTGTAAAAAATTGCACATAACCTATAAACCTTAATAATAGTGAGCACCTTATCAAAATATGTTTTCTGCACAGTTTTGATACATTGCCATAGACAGCCCTCATGTGTCCAACCTTAGAAAAATGCTGTAATCCTAAAATTAGGGCTATACTTGTAGCTCCTGCCAGTGAAAACAGAATGTTTTCTGTATCTACAGGATGTAGTACCCAGATTCTTTAAGTAGAGGTGCTTAGGCACTGGTACTGATAATATGAATGCTGAGAATAAGCACCGCAGAGAGCCTTGTAAACAAGGCATTGAAAAATAAAGAAAACATAAGTTGTTATCTATGCTTGTCACAGGTCGTAGAACTGAAAGCCACACACAAACATATGCCTTTTAATTAATGTTCATTTCCTTTCTTGCACTCTATAACCAAATCCACAAGAGTGCCTCCACACTTGGAAAGGAGAATTAAGAAAAAGAAGGATAATGGACAAATTTTCTTCAAAATGTTGAAAATATCAAAGCAAGAAAGTATTTTGAGCATTTTCTATTCCCATGCTCAACATTAAAACATAACTACTGGTAAGTGTTTGTGCTCTCTCTAGGCCTCACTGAGCAAGTCAGACAGCTTGCAGCAGATAAAGATCCCTTGGTTGCTTGTGAGATTGTTTTTTGGTCTTAAATGACAGTGTGTATCTGTAGCTGGATAAAAAGGTAGTGTGCTACTAGGTAGGGTTGTATAGCTCTGTTTTCACTCACTTTCTCACTACATGGAGGGGTGAGGAGGATTTTCTCAAGTGCTGAGCTTAGCGGCTTGAGTGAGGAGCCAGGCTCCCTATGCTGTTGGTGAAAGGTCACCAGAGGGAGATGGAGCATGTTGGTGTTAGGGAGTATTTAGATTTTCTGGGGGCTGTAATCACTCTTCTCTCTGGCCTGATTGTCTGGGTAGCCTGAGGGGCAAACATTAGCATCCACACTAAATATCCTGCATGGTAAATATGGATCTCCACCTCTGTGATAAGTTGAAGTTACTTGAGCCTGGGGCATTTTTCTTCTGCTGGAAATGAGTTCATCAAGCTCAGAAGCTGAGACAGTAAAGCAGGCAGAGTCCCTACAGATGGGGTCTGTACATTTACCTGAATTGTATACGCTGGTGGGATCTGTCACAGCCCCTTTTGTATCTCGTGGTGTCACACTGAACTAGATAATTCAACAGCTTTAGCTGTGTGTGTGTCCAAAACACAGCCTTTTGTGCTGGTAACGTCCTGAGTGCCTTTCTTCCAGAAGGATTTGTAAAAGTCAATTTCCAAAGCTGGTTGAAGATTTTGCAGAGCTTTACTATACTGTACCATTATGAAGTGGATTTTTCAAGCACAAGGTTGTGAAACATGCCTGAGGGCATTTTTCTTTCTTTACTTAGTACTTCCATTTGAAATAAGAAAAATCAAAAGAGATATCTTATCCCTCTCTTAAAGCACTGACTTCACTTACACTGCTGTAAAAATTATATAGTGACAGAATTGTGGCTGAGCAGTCTATGAAGAACTTCCCAGAGTTTTACTCTGGCTGAATCTCATTTTGAAATAAATGTTTGGGAAGGATGGAGGGAGGTCTTTCCTTACGTAATTCTCACCCCAGGTGCCCCATTTGGTTTGTTAGCTGCTGCCTTGGTAATAATGAGTAGAGATCTTTTCCAGCCTTTACACTTCTATAATTCTGCCGGCCTGGGTATCACACCTGAGGGTGGAGCCTTTGAGAGGAGAACATGAGAAAATATTCCACCATTTAAACTTGTGCCATGTAGACGCCCCCAGTGTTTTTTTTTTTTGAGGTGTAGACCTCAAATGCTACCAGCATCATTGTAGATTGGAAGTTTCTTGTCCTAGTTTCTTGTCCTGCATTTCGTTCCATATGGGCAGCTTCAATGCATTTTGATTTAATAGATTGTAACAAAAGCTGAACTTGGATTTCTGTAACCACTGCATTGGGAGTCTAACAGGCTTCTTGCTGGTGTGAATGCTGCTGCATCCACATGAATGCTCTTAACACTCTTCTGGAAAAGCTGTGCTTCGTCTTTGGAAAACTTGAGAGCCAGGGTTCAGCAGAGTTAGGTTTGATAGACCTGCTGTGAACCCATGGGCCCCTCAAGTTTAACCTCATGTCTTTTCAAATTTACCACCTGAAGTCACACTTGTAAATTTAATCTGTTCTGTGGACTAGATTGGCTACAGCATGGTCATAAATCCTTTGTCTTGTCTGAATCAGGTATATATCCCTCAGTGAAGTGGCATAATGAATATTTGCTTAGGAAGCAGATGCAGCCAGTTAACTCTAATTTATTTTTAAAAAGCAATCCATCTTTAATGTATGAAGTAAACCTCCCTAATTCTGCAAATAATATTTTGTCCTTTCAATTAAATTGCTTTGTTATTTTGTCTGAGATTTTTTTAGCCCATATTGTGAAAAAATTAATCAAGTGGATTTTTTATTGAGAAGGAAGTATTGATGCCTTTACTAAATTTGTAATGTTCTGAAGCTAATTTAGGAGGATAGCAGGCTGTTAGCAATGGCCTGCACTTGTATGCTCTGTAGCCAAAACACTGAAGTTGTCATTCAGACCTGTTTGAATGATTTTGTGTTTTGTGGCTACCAGCTTATGAATGCCCTAGCTCTAGATTTTTTTTATTTACCTAGATTTGGTAAGTGATTACCAGAGAGTTTGACCCTGGACTGGTACTGCACTTAATCGTGACTGATTCATTGGGCTGGAACATGTCACAGATTTGATCCATCCATTTCATTAATTTGAGTGAAATGCATCCAGCTGTTGGGGGTGTATGAAAGAAAGGTACCTGACATGCAGGGCAAGAGCACTAACCTCTGCATTCAACTATAAAGCAGTCATTAGGACATCTTATGCTGAAATTGATTTGCTCCACAGAAATTTGGTTTTCAAGCACAATACTAATTAGCTGTAAGCTTGATGAATGTCCAGAATTAATTGAAACATTTCAGTGGCCTGTGTGGGTTTTAAATGCTGTCGTTACTGCCCCAATATTTTCAGTTCTTACACTAATTGGTTTTTAGGGAGCGTGAATAAAATTATCTTCTGGAGTGACTGAAGGTACAAATGGTTCATTGCATTACCAAAAATGGACCTGTTTGCTTCTAGATTTCCCTTTTTTTCCCTTAAAATGTATCTAGTATTTTCCTTCCACTTTTATGTATGCATTGCAAACAGAAAGAAAGATTTTAGATCCAAACTTTATTTTTGACAGCACCTGTAGGGTTTTTTTTCCCCTAGCTGTGCTCTGGAGGCCAGCATTCTGTTGTTATCTACTTTCATTTTGGCAACAGGAAAATAGCTACAGCTTCATAAAATATTTTTTTGTTTTTAATAAATAGGATGTTATCCAAATTCCATTATTATTTTGTCCTGTTTATGAAAGAACTGCAACATTTGGTACATGAAATGTCTACAAGATAAAAAGCATCTTGGAAAATTATGAATTGAAAGTGAATTCATAATCAAAATTAGCATTTTTTTCTCAAAAATGATCTTAATGTAAAAATAGCTAAATTTCGGTGGTGGGGGTGGGGAGTTGCAGATCTATAGTGCAGACTGCTCATATTCCTTGTCTCTGATGAGTGTCTCCATGTTTGACTACATAGTAAGGATGGATGTCCAACATGTTGTGTTACAGACTGCAAACATATGTATGACAAATACGTGGGGTGACATGGCATAGGAAGAGCCTTTTATTTGTTGGGAGTTTCCTCTGTGTGTTGAGCAGTTCCAGAAACCACAAATTCCCAGGCTGCGGTGTGGTGCCATGCCCTGTCCCTCGCTTCATGTGCAATTCATGTGTGACAGTCCTCAGGGCCTGATCCTGGGCACCACAGAGGGAGAAGGATGGGGCTGCTTCAGCATGGCTGGGAAATAGAGGTGGCGCCTGGGAAACTGCCCAGGTGGGGAAAACTGAAAGGATCTTTCACAGTGCTGTGTTATTGGCTTATCTGCACAGATGTGATCAAGCCATTGTGTCTGCTGTTGTTCTCCAGAGCAGTCAGTTCAGTAAGTTTGGCTCTCAGCAGGTTCAGGACCCTTTGTGGAAGGTTAGGTTAATTTTTATCCAGGCTTGCTAAAGATTTGATTTTTTTGGTGGTTGTTCCTTTGGGGGACAAGGGAGAGGAGTTTTTTGTTTGGTTAGGGTTTTTGTGAGGAGGTTAGATGGTTACTGTGTGATAATAGCATTAGTGACAGCTCAGAAGTTGAGAAAATGCTGGGTCATTATCCATTCTTCCAAACTTTTACTTTAATAATAATTATGCAGTAACCCTTTCCCTAGTGAGAAATGCATTCTGAAAAGAAAGTATTTTTGGCTCGTTGTCTCATTGCCGATTGCCCAGAGGCATAACACAGATATATCCTGAAGAAACAGTGCTTTGGAATGACTGCTGCAAGAAGCTCAATTCCTTGTTACTTGATTCTCTAGCCCTTCCCTAGTTTTGCTGCCCAGAGGTGTAACACATTTCACTCTAGCCTATGAAACAAGTAGCAATAAATGTGTATCAATGTACTTGAAAGCTACATTTTTTATGACGGTGTGATCTGCTAAAAGCTTGGAGAAGATGAATATGGTCAAGATGTAAAACTCCTTTTGTGTACAAATATGATGGCATGGAAAGGGTGGTATGGAAAAGGTGATGAAAGGGTGACATAGAAGTTCAGAGCAATGACTCAAGAAAATAGATCTGGGGATATGTTTTGGACAGTGAAAAACCAGTATTGCATGATCATTCTATTTCATTGCTGTCTCTCCAGAGGGACAGCAGAGTACCTAGCTTTTGTGCCAGTTTAAAACACCTAGCCCACTGAAATCATCTGGAAATTGGGCAGGTGTTAAAAATAATCAAATGGTTTCTATTCAATAAAATGAATGCTGAAGGAATCCATAAAATGCCTCTCTCAAGGGTACATCTGACTCTTTCTTTTCTCTCCCCTTTTTTCTTTACACAGTGCTGGTCCTAAAGGAGATAACATTTATGAATGGAGATCTACTATACTTGGACCTCCAGGTTCTGTATATGAAGGCGGTGTTTTCTTCCTGGATATCACATTTTCATCTGACTATCCATTCAAGCCACCAAAGGTAAGGGTAAGGTTTTTATTGTGCTTATCATTTTTTCATGTGAGAAGAATGAGCTTGCAGCCAAGTGACTGCACATCACTTTCTGAATATCAGATCTGTTTATGTCTCTTGAAAACTACAAGGTCCAAAATCTTGGCTTGCAGTCTCAGAAAAATTCCATCTAATTTACTTCTTGATTACCACAGTCAGTACTGATTTTCAAACTTCACCAAGTGATAAATGAGATGATCATTCTGATCAACAGGTAAGCTTCAAGAAATTTTAGTTCTAGTAGAAGACAACACAAGACTTTCTTATGTTTCCTTCTTCTCATTCTAGCTACTAAAATATATGTATAATAGTCTTTCGTATTATGAGCCAGATTCCATATTAAATATTATCAGTAACTTTTTAAGAAATAAGAAAAAGCTATAAGAAGTTCACATAGAAAACTGGAGCATTGTGTTGTGTCTTAAAATTGGGTAAATTGGTGTGATGAATTTCCATTATTTTAAAATGTCTATTTATGACCGCTAAAATAAGCAATCTTGTTTGATAATGTTTTTGAGCAAAAGCTCTTCTTATTACATTAAACTAATCTTAAATTAAAATGTCAGTTCCTTGCTCAGAAATAGTATGGACACCTAATAAATTGTAATTTACTAATGGATATGAAAGAATGTAAAGGTCATTCCCTTTTCCTCTCCCTTGCTGCCAAATTACAACTCTTGACCAAGTCACCAGAAAAGACACTGCAAAACTCTCATAACTAAATACATTTTACCACACAGCATTCTACAACTTACATCTTTGGGGGCTATAACTATGTTACTATAAATCCTTTTTACATTCCTAGAATGATTGCAACATAAAGAATATACACTCTGTATTTCACACTTCTCTTTAACCCACAGCATTTGGTATGTTCTGAATTAAGAATGTTATACTGAAGTGATGCACGGTTTTAGACAAATTCCTCATTCAAATCTTGTAGATTTTTTTAGAGCATAATAGTTTTTAAATTTTCAGGATGCATTGTGGATTCTAGTCCCCCCCCCCCGTCAGTATGAAAAAGAAAAATTTCCATATGTTCTTGTGCTTTGTGTAATTAAAGCAGTTACATTTTCTCACTTCTTATTTGTGCAGAATGTTCACATGTTCTATCAATATTAGTCTGAAATAATTTAAGGATGGATTTAGTTAGTATAATAGCATTGTTTTGGCTGTATATTATATTCTGCCTAATGAAGGGTAAGGACAAAGATTTCATTGTTAATTTAACAAGACTAATTTTCATGGTCTGTATTTAGTCTTTTGAAAGAAAGAAAAAGATCAACTAATACTGCACATGCAGACAAATTCTGTGTACTTCCTTACCTTCAGAAACGACAGTGAAGTTACATTTGTGATTAGAATGTTCCTGACATGTGGTATATTCATTAAATAGCTACCATATATAAAGTAGGTCCTTGTTTTTGTGGGTACCATCCTGAGAGCCTGTGTGAAAGCAGTTTATGCCCCTAATCTCATCATGGTAGATTTGTTAAAGGCAGGCCTGGCTACAGAAAATAGTCACTCTTCTGTTAAACAATTGTGGTTTGGAAGCCAAGCAGAGAGGAGCTGTGTCTGCAGAAGCTCTGCAGAAGTGGGAGTCCCCCAGGCTGCTCAGAGCCAAGGGGCACCATCCCTGGATAGCACTGAATGACTCTCTGTGTCTCTTATGCTGTGATTTCAGGTTACTTTCCGCACCAGAATTTATCACTGCAACATCAACAGTCAGGGAGTCATCTGTCTGGATATCCTGAAAGACAACTGGAGCCCTGCTTTGACTATTTCAAAGGTTCTGCTGTCTATTTGTTCACTTCTGACAGACTGCAACCCAGGTGAGGAGCTGATAGTTCACTGAGAGACTCTCAGTCATTTGACTTAGTTGCCATGGAATGTAATTTGTATATTTGATTGCATGCAGATTAAATAAAATTTAATTTTTTTTTAATTTGTGGTGAAGCACTCCATATTGGATATGATCCCTCTTTTAATGGTGTTTTTACTACTGTGACACAACAGAAAGTAAGTAGCACTAAGTCCTTTTTTTCCAAGATATGATGGAGAAAATAAGCTGATGTCATTGAAGGTCTGTATTGAAGGAGGTCCAGCAAAGGAGTGTTCAGTCCAGGAAAGGAGCAACATTCTTCTGAGTTATAAATCCTGCATGTTGGAAGAAGCTGCAGGAAGTCTCTTAAGACAGCAGTTGAAAGGCTTAATCTTGCAAATGTGAGGGAGGTGATGTTCAGAGAGAACTCTCCCTAGGCTTCCTTGATCCTGTGGGGAGGGGAGGAGCTCCATGGAAGCAGTACAGATTCTCAGCAGCAATGTGTGACCAGTGTCATTAGGCGATGGATGCTAATTGCCTGCGGTCAGGGCAGGAACTGAGCAATAGTGCTAAGGGACCGTTCATTTACAGAAAGTGGTCACAGTGAGGGAGAAATGGATCAGCCTCTTAGGTACAAAGGCTTGATGGCTCCTGAAGGGCTCCCCTCGGTGTGTCCTGCAGCCCGAATGCTCTAACTCCCACTAATCCTGTGCACCTCCCTGACAGGAGGGTGCCTGTTAGGGGCAGCATTGCTGAATGGGTCCTACAGGCAAAGGGCTGAAAGCAGAACACCTGCCTGAGGCAAGATTCATTCATATGCAGATAACCACAATAGATTTTTCCTGTTTGTTGTGCTTTGTTCATGCGTGGTTTCTTGGTAATGTCTTATATGATGAGAGCTCCACTATATTTCTGGTCTAAACTATATTTTGGAAAGGATGTTGTGTTTTAAAATATGTTTTATCTTGGGGACTGTTACTTGTGGGATGAATTCTGATGCATTTTCTCCTGCCTTTTGCAGCTGACCCTCTGGTTGGAAGCATAGCCACTCAGTACCTGACCAACAGAGCAGAACATGACAGGATAGCCAGACAGTGGACCAAGAGATATGCAACATAAATGACAAACTACTTGTGCAGTGTGAAGGTGCAGAAGGCAACTTTGCAGTGTGCAACAAATCTTTATAGCCTTTACAATACGGACTTCTGTGTATATGTTATACTGATTCTACTCTGCTTTTATCCTTTTGAAGACTGGGATACTGCTCCCCAAAAAGGTAAATGCTATCAAGAGTAGAAGTTTGTAGCTGTAGATTAGTTATGTTTAAAATGCCTACTTGCAAGTCTTGCTTCTTTGGGATATCAAAATGTATTTTGTGATGTACTAAGGATACTGTTCCTGAAGTCAACCAAATATTATAGTGCATTTTAGCCTAATTCATTATCTGTATGAAGTTATTAAAGTTAGCTGTAGATTACTAGGAATTATGTCATTTGTATTAAACCCAGATCTATTTCCAATATGTGGTACATGCTGTTGTGAAAACTGTTTTAACTTTTACCTTTGTCAGTTTGTAATGAAAGGATTTCCTTTTTCCCTTTGTAGCTCAGAGAGCACCCAGTGTATCATCTCAAACACAATAAACATGTTCCCCAAGGAGTAGTTTCTTTGTTTTCCTATTTTAAATTAATATTTTAATAAATTTAGTTATAGTAACAAGGCAAGGCCAATGTATCACAGATCCCTGTGGATAATTTTTAAATTAATATGCATAAGCAAAGGCTTGCTATTAAATATTTAATGCACACCTGTGGATTAAGTTTTCCCTGTTTTGTTTTTAACAGAACAAGTGAAATTTCTAAAATTTTATGAAATTTAATACTTTTCAGCTCTTTCTCAAGTTGAAATTATCACATTTCATATGCTTACTCCAGAAGTTAATGTAGCTGGTTGCTTCAGGGCCAGTCCTGCTCTCAGAACAGGCTGCCTCAGTCTTGCTACAAAGGTTTTTTGCAGGAGGATGGCCAAGTTAGAGATAGTCTGGTGCTTTTTTTTTCTGAGTAAAGCAAGTTGGACTTGCTGACCTAGAGAACTGAGTTATCCATTGAAAAAGGTCTTCCAAAGCATGATTGAACACTGTATCATCTACCCAGAAAAGAGAGAAGTACAATGAATTTATTCAGATTTATATGACATAAAACTGTTGTGGAGGAAATAACCTTTCTTAGTAAAAATGAAATCTGTGAAAGTGTTTTAGACTACCTTTTCCCCCCTTCACTTCCTGCCTTGGAAATTTTGTAACATCTGTAAGTACAAAAATACAGCTTTATAGTACATACAGTTTAAAAGGTAGAGTCACTAATAGTTTTATAATTTAAGCTTTTATAGTTTGCCAGTCACAGTATCGATTATAAAAAAATACACTTGATTCCTTTAAATGATTTTAAAATTACACTTAATTTTAAATTTTACAGTCTCTCTTACTACCTGGTGTTTTTGGAGATAACGTAGCACTTCCATCCATAACATGCTTTGCTCATTTAATATATGAAAGCTGAATGTTAAGTTTAAATATTAAATCAATACAAAAAATACTAAAGATTTAGATCTAAAATTAACCATTACTATACAGGTCCCTGTTTTTGTATCACATAACCTTTGACCATGAATTGTTCACCCTACTTTAAATATTTCTACAGATGCCTGAAGGTGGCTTGAAGAACTGTGTATCCCAAATATTTCAACCTAGAAGCCAATCTCTCTTGGTAGCTACAAGATAGCTTTAGAGTTCAGGTTAAAAAGTGCAAAAGGGAATGAGAAACAGGATCTGGCAGGTGAATATGCCTAAGTCAGGTAACAGACTAATGCCAGGAGATGAAGTGCTGGAAATCACTGCTGAAGGTGACCAGAATTTCTTGTCATGTCATTGGATGTGTGAGAAATAGCACAGATTGGCAAAGAAACAAGGGGCTATCACATCCAGGCTGCACATCTAAAGTCTGCTCCCTGCTGACCATTAGTGCACTCGTGGGCCACAGGGTGCTCCTACACCACTCCAGTGACCTTCCAGTGGAGAGCAAACTATGGAGTTCTTGCACTAACTGTGTTGCCTACAGAATTTACAGATATTTATATCATAAAATATTCTGCTATAAAAATACAGGTTTTAATTATAATTTTAATGTATTTTGGGTTTGTATTGTACCTCCAGCTTCAGATACCTAGGTGTACAAATGGGATGCCTTGTTAGTGTTGCCCCATCTTGCCTTCCTTGCAATTGGATCCTTTACACTGAATTCCCATCCTCTTTTTTTTTTTCTTTTTCTGTTGGTTTGTCATGATTCTGTTCTTTTTTAATGTAGATTTTTTTTTGTGTGTAAATTTTATATTTACTGAAGTAAAGGTTGTTTTTGTGTAAACATTTAAACTTTAAAAGAAAAAGAAAAGAAGATAATTTTGTTTCTCACGTTCTCTCTGCTAAACCATGCAGTAGAAAGAAATTTGTATTGTTAAATAAATCAATTAGTTGTTAAATGAGAATGTGTGTCTGTTTTCATGGGGAGGGAAGAAACCCCTGCTGGAAATAGATCCAAAACACTGGTTGTGAACAGCATCTGTTGTTTCAAACCATTTCCTTCCTGGCTGTGCTGGGGTGAATACTGTATGCTACCAAAGAATGGCACTGATCCTCTTTTACATTTTTAAGAAGCTAGAACAGAAAATTATCACCAATCACTGGGCTCTGTATTTGGGAAACAGTGAACTGAAATTACATTTTTGTGTAAAGCTGAAGATACTGCACATGCCCTCTTCTCCATTTTGGATGGGCTTTTCTTTTTCTGTTGTCTTTGTGATTTGAATGGGGAATGCATGCATTTGGCTGGGAAGCTGCCCAAACTGGGTTCCATGATGATCTGGTGTGGAAACCAGCAGTCCCAGCCTCTGACACACCTGAGGAACAGAGAGGGGCAAACCCCTCTTCAGCTGAGCTGGTGGCTACATTCAGAGCAAATGAGAAGGGATGGGTAAATGTAAGTGTTTAAAAAATAAAAATACTGTGCATAATGGAGAGGCTAATAAATATCAGCCTTGTTGTTCCTGCAGTAACATGTTCTTGGTGTCTCAGTGATGTGTGGTGTGCCTGATGAAGAGACAGTCTCACTGATCAATGCTGACTAGTGATTGCTCCAAGTCCATAGCCTGGAAGGGGAGAGAGTTATAGAAAGCAAGACCACAGAGCAGCCAAGCCAAGGACCAGGCTAGTGCAGCCTTGTAAGGAAATCAACTGCACCAGATCTGCTTCATGCTCTGCTCCCTCCCTACCCTTTGGGGGAAAAGGAAACTCTTTCAGGGTTTGTGGTACACCAGTTCCTGTTCTGTACCAGCTTATTTTTGGTCATTGGTATTGCTGAAAATGAGACCAAGCTTCTTCCTTTCTTCACCTGCATGTGTGAGAACCAGATTTGTGGCCTCTCACGGGTGTTCTCACCTGCCTGCACCATGACTGAAAGTGCTGAAGGAAAGCTGCAGTGCTGAAGGAAAGCTGCAGTGCTGAAGGGCTTTGCAGTGGCTGGGTGCAGTTCTGAGCCACAGGGCAGCCCTGGCTGCATGCCTTTCCCAGGGCCTTGCCTGAGTGCCCTCAGTGCTGGAGGGAAGAAAGCTGCAGACCGCAGCAGCTTCTACAAAGAGCTCATGGCCTTCTGCCTCTGAGGTTTTGTCTGTGTGGGCAGAAGCACCAAAGGAAGAACTCCTGACTCCAGGCTGAAGAGTGAATTCCACTTTGCCTGCATTTTCTTCAGCAAAAATCATCAGCAGGAAGGCTTGAGCAGGAATTCTGGACTAAAGCAGTTGCAGAGGACAGGGACAGTAGTGTGACTGAAGTGCAATTTGATTCAGCCATAAAGCAGCATTTTGTTTTGGCAGCCTGTGCTATAGCCAGGGAAACAGATGCATTGGAGAACTTGGCACTGCTTTATGCACAGCTTCTCCTTGGTGGCACCACTGGCATTTGTGTTGCACAGTAACTTCCAAGGCTGAACCCCACTCCCTTTCCTTCACTAACCACCGACTCAAGGTGGCTGCAGACAGGTTCCAGGGCAACAGGAGGGATTATGTAATAGAGCACTGGTTCCAAAGGGAGGAGCAGGGCACAGCTGCCTGTACTGCTGCCTGACCTTGCAGTGAGAGTTGGACACATTCAAGTGTTCAGCTTAGATGTGAGAGCAGATCAAGTACTTGGAAAATAGTGGCTGGAACATTTGCAGCACACCAGGGCTTTTCCTTTTTTAATCCTTTTAAAGGGAAGCCTGCTTCAGCTTGTCTCTCCCCATCTCTCTGCATGCATGTCTCTGGAGGGCAGCTATGACTTCCTCTGTTGCTGGATAGATGGCATCCAACATACTAGCAACAATTTGGGGATCCTTAAAAATAAAAACTGTCAGGAATAGATAGAAGAGGCACAGTATGAAAAAAAATATATATATCATATATATATCTTCTCCCTTCATGGGGACCACAGGCTCCACAGATCTAAAGGGATCTAAGATGTGGTGGGACCACATGTATGAATATAAATGCATAGAGTCTTCTCCTTGCTATTGCTCTTCCACAGCTGAGGTGTGGATGGCCTTATCTATTTATATGGTGTTTCCAAGTCTGTTCTCCTGGATCCCACTGATGATTTTATGTGTCATCATTATTGTCAGCTCCTAGTAACCTTTTTCTCCAGCCTGGAAAATCCTCATTTATTTAATCTTGGCTTATATAGAAGATGCTCTGAAGATCCTGGTCACCCTTGTCTGTACATTTTGTAATTCTGCTCTAGCTAATTTAAAGGAATGAGCGCTCCACACTGCATGCAAAATATGAACTCAAAGTTCATCTGGAACAATGTTTTCCAGTTTGATCTGTTTGCCTACACGTTAAGAATGTTTTGCCTCTTTGACCTTTATTGCTTAGCTGATGCCTTCATTAAACTGTTCGGAGAGGCTGGGATCTCTTTTTCTGAGCAATAACTAATTTACCCTTTTATGTAGATCTAACAAATGTCTTTCCCAATATCTACTGCTTTATATTTATCAACACCAAATTAATACGTCATCTTATCTCCCACTTCGCAGAAACATGAAATCCTTCATGACTCTTGGCAGTAAATTTTAGCTTAGTCTGCTCTGAATATTGACCCTGTGTGCGCTGCATGCACCAGGGGTAGTAGGTAACAGCAAAAGTAATAGCAAAGTGCAGTGGACAGGTCTGATTGCCAAGAAGTGATGGGTCCCTAAGGACAAATTATCATCTGGCTTCTGAATGGCACAAATGAAAGCAGCTGCCAACCGTTTTCATCAGTCTGGGCTTTGTCTCCCTCTACAGAACAAATGTCAGGTCATTATTTAAAGAGGAGCTCAGTGTGGGTAAATTTCCAGAGTGCTGAATGAGCTGTCATCCTGGAGATTAGTTTTCTGGATATCATATAGGTAGACAGGGTGAATCACAAATCTTGTGGGAGACCTTTCCTCTGAACACAGCCATTGGACCTATATCTGAAGGATACAGTTGGGTAGGAAATGTGAAGCCTAACATGCGTTCACAATGCCAGGCAGCAGTAGTGGGGCTGCAAATGCAGAAGTGATAAATGGGAAGGGAATGAAGCTACTGCTGAAGTACAGCAGAGTGTGATGACATTTCTTACACTCAGGAAGGCAGCTTTGTGCCATTGCAGAAGTCAACGGTTGTGTTTATGTATTCCAGCATTTTAAATGTGTGTACTTTTGTGAAAATTTGCACCAAGCTGAGACTGTTGACCACATGCTAAATAAAGGTTACCAGTACTTACCGTTCCTAATTTATAAGCAGTGGACTTAAAGTGACAGACAACTTTAAAATTGTAGTCTGAGGAGAAATATTAATACACCCTATGCTATTCTGCTCCTTCCTAGGTTTCCCTGTTAACTGGAAAGCAAATGTACTGCCTTTCACTGAAATGATTAGTTACCACAGAAAAGTGACATTTTTATTCTATTCACTATTATATGTTGCTGTTTTCAAATAGCACTTTTTTTCATCAGTATGGATTTGATGAAGAACTAAAAACATTAAGGTATCAATTAAGCTTCATTCATTGATTACTGTAAAAATAACCTGAATTACCTCTCTTAAATAAAAAACATTAGTGTCTGGATCCGACCATAAATAAAAACTAAAGTTAGGACAAAACAAGTCCAGTGCTGGCCTTGTTTAGTCCAGTTAATTTCCTACCTTTCCATGTGGGAAACAAAAAAAAGTAAAGACCGAGCCAGCGAAACCGTCAAACCCCGTGAGAAGTTTTCCCTCGAGTCGCCCTTCCCAGACGCAGTTGTAGGGGCGGGTCGGGCGCCGCGAGGGGGCGCTGCCGCACCGGCTACGGCCGCCTGCGCCGGGGCCTTTGGCCGCGGGGTGACGGAGCCGCGGGTGCGCTCCCGGGGCGGTGCCGCAAGCCCCGCAGGCCCGGCCTGTGCGGGAGCTGCGCGCCGGGCTCCCCTCGCCCGGCAGAGCAGTGGGAGAGGCTGCGAGCCCGCACCGGCACCCTGGGTGCAGGAGGGCGAGACCCCGCGGCTTCCCGTTCCCCTTGGGGATGGATGCCTGCGGGAGCGATTGCTGCCCGTTCTGCTCGACAGCCGCCGCACGTCGCACTCTAAGGACGGACATTTCGCTCAAAAATGTATTTTACCCCAAAAGTGTTAAAAATTAGAAGCTGCAATAGATTAGGTGAAGTAGATGCTCCCAGCCCCATACTCCATCTCTCTCAAGTTCATTAAGCTGCTTAGCTCCACAAAGTTAAATAGCACTTACATAAATCCAACAGCTCTAGGGAACACGAGGCGTTGGTGCACTGGCCGGTGCCTGTCAACTTGCTCATTCTCTCGGAGTGTCTCTTTCCCCTCAGACAGACAGACCATATATTTAGAATAATGGTGCTGCTGCACTTAGATGCCACTGCTTCCAAAGAGCAGGCTGTAAAAGAAAATAAATTCACAAGTTAAGAAGAGATATTTTCTATCTCTATTAGCTATCTTTCAAAGTTAAATCTTTGCAGATGGATAGATTTAGTCTAGATGGAGTAAAATATCATGTGCGGTTTCTATTTTGTTTAGGAAATTAAATATTAGACTCCTGGCATCAGTAAGTTATTTTCACTTTTTTTATAGGCCATATTCATTCCTATGTCCCACAGTAAAACCAGGCCTTGCTGTCCACTGGTTTTCTCTCAGTAACAAAGGACTCTGACAGTGCTGCTTCCTTTCCTCCTTTGCAGTCCATTCTGCTGCTGGGGCTCAGAGTTCATCCAAACCTGTGGCATTTGTAGGGGGACTGCTGCTCTGTAGACCAGCAGCTTTTCCGAGATTCTGACATGTATTTGGCCACTTGAAGGGTAACCTCAGCTAAACATGGTAAATCAGGTAAAGATCACAGAGGTGACTTGTGTCTCTCTCAGCTTTCAGCTCCAGTGATACACTTGCCTACTCAGCCATAGTGCCTAACCCTGTTCCTGTTTACCCCTCCGGCAGCAGTTCCCCAGTGTAACAAATGGAGTGGTGCTGGTCTGGCACTCTCTGTTTAAAAATGACGTATGGTGAAGTATTTTAAATTTACCAAATTGCTAATGATTTTCAAAGGCTTTAATTGAGCGATTATAGCAGCCATTGATTTTTCAGGCTTCAACCTACGCTATAATTCAGACACTGCGCAAAGGAAGTCATGCACAATCGGATTTAGCCATCATTCACAGTGAGGCTGTGCAATTACCATTGCAAACGTCAGGTATTGCGTTTGCCTTATTAACTTACATTAGGAACCTGTAGTGAAGCTGTGAAATAGCAGTTGTCTTAAGACATTTCCTGTGGTAGGGTTTTTATTAAAGACATTTACATAGCCATAAACTGCAAAGGAGGATGTTTGATGCAAATTGATGAGATTTATGTTTGAATGTGTTGTACCATCTGCAAATGTGCTGGAAATCCTACAAAAGTACTGCTACATTCACAGACTGCATTGGGAGGAACCAGCACTGCCTGGCTGTGGGCCTTTTCAGTACTTAGGAATTTTGACAGTCAGCAGCAGTGCTTGAAAAGCTGGTTAAAAATGACTGGGTTTTTGCAATCAGGCCAGGATTCAGGTAAGACGTTGGGCACAGGGCAGTACTTGTGGGAGATCTTATGACACTATATCTAGGCACTGCATGGCCCATCTGCCCCACTGATGAGACAATTGCTACTACATGAGAAACCTCTTGCCCACTTAGGTATTGGACTTTCTTAGGGTGTTGGGTATTGGACTTTCTACCTACTGTCAAGTCTGGCTAGACTTTGGGAATCATCAAATTTCAAGTTAGAGGAGGAGTTACAAAGAAAAGATGAGCGTTTCACAACCCAACTCAGCTTTTGGTATAATGGCAGTCATTCAGAGCTAAGGAACATTTGCCACACAGTAATATAAAAACACTCACAAAACGATGTCCCAGCATATACCGCAGTTGAGATGGCCACAACACACAGAGTACCACCACACAATTTCAGAAGGCTTCAGGCATCTGCCCATACAGAGTAACACTATAACACTCCAGAAGGCTTCAAGCATCTGCTCTTTCACATTCTTCAGCATAACCTTTCATACCCTTATATTAATGCATTGCCCCTATGTGCCCCTCATGGCTCATGCACTGCACCTGTGTGCCCCTCATGGCTCATGCACTGCACCTGTGTGCCCTCTGCTCCCTTTGGTGGTTGGTCAGTGCCCCTGGGCACTCCCTGGCTCATTACCTCCAATGCTGCTCACCTGTCCTGCACAGGTGTAGCTCATTGGGGATGAGGCTCAGCCACAGCCCCACTCCCAATTACCACAAACTGTGCACCTACAAAATGAGAATCAAATGAAAAAGGTATTTGAGAGCAATTTGACTAGCTATTCCTTGTTATTAAAGCCCCAGCTCTTCAGAGGGAGTGGATGAGGTCCCGGCAGTGTCCTGGGATGCACGCATTTGTGAAACATGAAGCCCTGGAGACAGGAAAGTTTAAAATTCCTTAAGGTTACTACCTGCTCTCACCTGCTAGAACTGACTTTTGCTGTGAGGATCTGACTATCCCTTGGAATCTAAGAGTAATGATTTTTTTCATTGTAGTCAACTGAGGGAAGTGAATTAGCTCTTTTCAGGTCTTGTCCCCCTGTTATTTTCACCCTTAAATTTACAGTAGCTCCTGCTTTCATTCTGTCATTCCCAGCCATTTTTAGTGCTGCATGGGGAAAGAGACTTTGGGAGCTGTTTCTGCTGGTTTAAGACCAACTAATTTACTGTAGCAAGTGCCAAGCAGGCTGCAAGCACCAGATGAGTACACCTTCCTCATGGTATATGCACAGTACAAAAGATTTTTCTCCCAAGACCATCCTTCCAAGTCTCACTGTTTTCTTTACCACCCACTTTAAGCATTTTTAAAGAAGAGTTAATTTCTTTCAATTTTTTATTATGAAATACTAATGTGAAGGCAGCGCTTCAGTCTTAAATTAATATGAGGTTAACAGTCACAGTGGCTGAGGGATGGGGAAGCAGAAGTGGCTCTGGCTGGCATGCAGAAGGTCCCTGGAGGCCATCACACTGGCAAGAATTATTGCCTGAAGGGCAATTACATTGGCAAGCATCAGCTGGAGCACAGTGCACCCTACTTTCTCACCTCATCATGCCAATTCATGCCGCCAGCTTTGTTCTGACACCCATCCTCTATCACAGGAGCAGGTGGCAAGGAGCCAGCTCTGCTCAGCATGGGAGTCTGTGCTCCTCAGAGAGCCCAGAACTGAGGGCCAGCTCAGCCTCCACTGTGGCTACAAAAATCCAACACAATGCAAAGGGCAGAAATAAAGCCCAACTGAATAGAACACAAAAGCTTGGACTAGTCCAAAGAACTTTTCTTTGATCAAGAGGAGCAAGACAGTGGGAGCAAAGAAAATAAAACACATTCTGGAGCTAGACCTGACTGGTGACAAATTGACAGATGGACAGCTCTTCTCCTCCTCCTAGGGAAAGGGGTGGTCATTCAACTGTGAGACAAAAGACATGGACAGGAAGGTGATTTCCCCATCCTGGCTTCCACCCTGCCACCTTCTGAGACAGCTGTGGTCCCTCTGGGCTTTTATTGCTCTCATCCCATGAGGGTTAGGGATGGGGTTGGGAGGCAGACAAAGCCTGGCCCTGGGTTGGAGATGGGGGCCACAAAAAGAGAGGCTGTGCTGCCCAAAGACTGGTCTCTGCATGAGCTTATCCTCTGGTCCCTGACCAGGTGTCTCAGGCTCAGTCTGAGACTAGGGTTGGGGATAAAGCTGATTCTGAAACTGTTGGATTATTGCAATTTTTGTTTAATAAATTAAGAAATTATGGGAAGACTGGAAGTCTAAGATTGAGTGGCCACAGAAAGTACTTGTAAATGACAAAGAGAAGTACAACAGCTCTACTTGTTGCAGACTAAATGTTATTTTTGCAGAGCTACCCTGTAGTAGTGCCCAAAATATGCTTTCATTTTGCTCCAGAAAGCAAGACATATTTTGATAAATAAAATAAATAAGAATCAATAGCACAGTTTAGTCATCATCCCTAAATGTTTACATGCCACCTACTGGCACTTTGCTTGCCCTATGCATCTTTTTTAAATGCCTTCAGCATTAAGAAATGAATGTTCTTTTTCTGGAAGAACTCCACCTTAGCTGAAATTAAGGAGAAAAAAAAGTGGTAAGAACAGAAAAAATAAGTATTTGACTTTACACATATGTGCAGTGAATAGCCCAGATGTCTTCCATGAAAGATTTGAACATCACCATCTAAATTTTTCTTTTGGCCCTACACCAGCTGCGCCAAACCCAACAGATACTGCACTGCTGCAGATGTGGGGGATTTGAGCCTGCACTAAATGAAAAAGCAATCATTCAACACACATCAGGCATCACATTGTTGAATCATGACAGGAAGCCCTGCCAGCCCCACTCTGCCACACACATTCAGAGGCTACTACTGTGCACTGAGGACTAAGGACTGTCCCCACTGAGAGCTGCAATTTCCAGCCCTCTAGCAGCTGACAAATGAATGACAGGTCAACCCAACTCATTAAACCAGCAAACAGGGAACATAGGGAAAAAAAGATGTAGCTTTGTGCAGCCGCCTTACATTACATCAGCTCAGTGTGGGGTCAGATATGCGCAGAGCTGGGTGAGAATGGGTGAGACTGCATAGCTGTGGGCAGGGACAGAGGCACAGAGACAGGGATGGTGGGAAGGTGTCTGCTCTTCTCAGCAAAGTGAGCTGCCCTCTTCCTGCAGAGTGCTTAACTGCTTGCTTAAATATAAATCAGTCCTAAACTGAGGCCTGTAAGTTTTTCAAGATGAGGACCCTATCTTCAGATTTGAAGGTGCTCTGCTCCTGTCAGACAACTGCAGATCTTCCTTTCCTTTCACATCGCTTTCTAGTGATATCCAGTTGCATTCAATTACAAATAACCTTGGAAATCTGGCACAGGTTGATCTTCCTGATTGGTTATCAGGAATGTCATATTAAACATTACATTATCTCCACTCCTTGAACAGATAAGTCCATTATCTCCTATTGGTGTCTGGTCAATTTTCCTCTCTACTGAATGCTTCCGTTTCATGATGGAGAGGCGCATGCTAGAGCAAGCATTTCTAAGGCCTTATTTATTACCTGTCTGTGGTGCTTTAGCTCTCTCATTCAGACTTCATGACTTACAAATGGACTCAAGATACATGGTGAAATAAGTTGTCTTTCTCTTCAAATACAAATCCTGTTTTATTTCATTATTTCTATATTCATGATATTTATTTCTTCTTATTCAGACAGAGTAATGTCAGCAGGGCTTACTAATAGCTCCAGAAATGTGCATTTTTCTTTCCAGTCTTTAGTAGACTTGTATAAAAACACAGCTGCGTTCTTTTTCTAGGCTGTGAGTTGCATATTTTTTCATAGCATCAAATATTGCCTTTTTTTAAATACCTGTAGCCTAGAAAAAAAACTAGCAGCATGGTCTCTCTACCTATTTTAACATCATATATGCCTCTATTACTGAAAAGTGGATTTGAATGTGTACCTGCAGCACACGTAGAGGCATGATTTCTCACTCTTGTTCACTGTGGGTTGGAAAGTGTATTCAGTGTCCATTCCCCTCACTCATTACTTCTAGGTATTGGAGAGTGAGTTCCAGGGGACAGTGATCAGTAATACACACTGCAGCCACCCTTGGTTCACATTTCACTATTTTTCTTTCCTATTTGTCAGGGGATCACAGTGCCAGGCACTCCAGCCCCCAGCACACAGTGTCAGCAGAGATGCTCAGCGCCAGGATATGAGGGAGAAGCTTTCCTCTGAATGCATAATTACAAATTAGTTAGGCTTCTCCCAAAAAAAATTCATGCTCAGGACCTGTGTGTTCACTTTGGGAAAAATAGTGCTGCAGGAGCTGAGGAGGTGGGAAGGGAAGCATGCAGAAATTAGCACATTAAGGGCTGTGCAAATAGAAGTCAGTGCAGTTTCAGATTCTGAGAGGACTTGAAGGTTAAGTCATTTGGGTAAGAAACATCAAATAATAAGTAGCACCTGGGCCCTTGCCTAGAATTTCGAGTACAGTCTTCCCCAATGTTCACATTAATATGTATTGTTTTCTCAATTCTGAATAATCTAGCTCCAAATTATCAAATTTTATGTGAGGTCCTGTTCCAGCCTATTTTTTCAGATGCATTCACACCAGCTAATTTGGGGAATGATCTGGTCAGTTTGGGCTTTTGAACTCAAACCTCCATGCTCCTGAGCATGTCATCTACTCCAGAGTCAATTCATTGCTAATTAGCAAAAATCACAGGAACATAACCTTTGGAAAATAGTGCTGATGCACAGTGCGTTTCAGCACAGTATCCAGCACTGAGATGTGATTTGTTGGGAACACTGTTATAAATATTCTTTTGCACAAGAGAAGCATGGCTAAGAGGAAAACCTTATCTAATCCTGTTTTATGCCACATGCCAGATTAAATGTATCAATTGCTATCATACAGGATCCAGATGTAAACATGCTGTCAGCTTTAAACAGTATTTTAATTTTATAAAAATATAAACCCTGTGGCTGAAATGTTTTTTCTGCTTTCTCTTTCCCATGTTGAATTAAGACATCAACAGCTGTGAAAGGATGTTTCCAACTATGCTACAGGATCTTCTTATTAAAATACTGTCCATAAATAATGTCCAACAAAAGAAAATTTTAAGTCTTGAGCTCTCTGCTTCTGCTGCACACACATGAACAAATACCAGGCTTAACAGTTCAGAATTCCCTTTCATCCCAAAACAGAATTATTGTTGACATTTCAAAAGTCATGGAATAGGAAAAAACCCACAAACTTTACAAATACCAAAGGGAATTTTATTGGGCAGTGGGCTGAGAGAAGATCAGGATTTTTCATTCTGGTGTCTCCATTTGCATGTGTGCCTTCCAGGGCACCACCATCAGCATTTGAGCAGCCAGAACAAAGTGGCTTCATCTGATCAAAAGCACAGAAGAGATTTTCAATAATTTCCATGAAAGATAATATTGATTAACATCATGTGTTCTTGCAAAAATTTGGTTACATCAAACCTATTTTTCTTCAATGAGGAAAAAAAAGATCTTCTCTGAAAGATAAAGCAGGGAACAGTTCATAGTGCAGGGATGGTTAGAGACAAAAGGTTTTGCAAATTTTGTGAACAATGCAAAATTAGACCCATAAACCTCATAGCTCTGTGAAATTTTTCAGTAAATACATATGTACACTTTGTAGGGCGTTTCCCTTCACCACTGTTCTGTTCTCATCCACACCTATGTGAAACTAGAATCACTTCCCCCAAGCTGTTCTGCTTTAGACATTTTCATTTTTCTATGCATGAGTTTCTGATTTCCTCTCTTTATGTTTTGCATTTATCTATTTCTTTAGTCCCATTTATAGAGTCCTCCTTTCAGTCCTCTTTCAATTACACTGGAGATTTATACACCCTGCTATTTCAGTGGGGAAAAGAAATGTCCTTCTCTCTATTCTATTCTATTCTATTCTATTCTATTCTATTCTATTCTATTCTATTCTATTCATGTTGAATTTATAGCTACTTTGTAGTGGGATGCTTTTCATGGTTCTTTTTAGAACAAAGGGAAAATATAATTAAACCAAGAAGAAGTGTCAGGCCCTGATCTGACGCTGTGCATTTGAGGGAACATTAAACTTTGCTGAGGAAAAAGACCCTCCTCACCTCTACCAAATCAAACATGTAAGAGTTTTCTTCCCTTATAGGCTTTCCATATCCCTCCCACATCTTCACTCATCAGATGAGGGCTTGTGTTGCAGGCATAGCCTCAGACCTGTTCCCTACTTGGCAGAGCAGAGCCCCAGCAAACTGCCTCAGGACATCTGAGCTCTCTCTGTGCATGAAGTCCCCTGGGGAAATCCACCAGCACATCTCCTATTTCCATTGAGCATTTACCAACTTGCTGCTGCCTACAAGGCAGTTAATAGCAGTCTCTTACCCACTTGGTGCTCTTTTGTAGGATCCCCTTTTCATGGTGCAGCTCCCACTTCCAAGCACTTTTGGGTGCAGCTGTTTGGGAAGGGTGCATTTTTTTTTTAACTATATATATGAATAAAATCTGGGACCATTTCATTCTGGATCCTAGAGAAGACAAATGCTCTAATTATAAGAAAATCTTCTAGTTCATCTTTGCTATGTTTGGCTCTCTGAACAAATGTTACTCCAAAGTGAAAATGCTCTCACATTTCCCTTCAGATTCAGGATTTCAGTATCTCCAGCTATGCCATTGATGGCAAATCTCAAAGTATCCTGTTCTCACCAGAAGAATCTGTTGCAGATAAGGACTTGTGCCATTCAGTGACCTGCTTCCCTCACTTCTCTCATTCCATGATGGCAGCCCTGAGGCTGCCATGGCTGTTTGTACCTGTGTGAAAGCCCTGTCCTAACTTACAGGAAAAGGGATGCAGCATGCAAAGGGAAACTACTGAGAGCAACATCTGTGAAAATGAGGCCGTTTTTGACTCTGTGCATATGCATATATTCTTCTTCATTGTAATAAGCAGAGTATTTCTTACGTACAAAATATTTGGGGCTGGGTCACAGTGGCAATTATGACAGACATTGGTGTACTGTCAAGAGAATCCATGTACTAACATAACTAGCATGCAAATACAGACTTCAGGGGAAAAAAAGAACATCTTAAATCCAGAAGTTGCTGACTTTGAATTGGCTATTTGGACTAAATTGAAAAATAAGCACAGAAATGCCCCTCCTGAAGATCTGTCTGGAGATTTGCTTCTGGATAACACAACCCAGAAGATTGTGTAAATCTCCAAGTCCTGTTCCCTTGGCATCCCTGTTTACAACTCATCCTGCAAAGGGAAAATTGTAGCTCCACTTTGTGAGGTGTAGGATCTCCTTCTGGCCTCCCCCCATTCTGCCCCACTCACACAGCTTCACTGTCCCTTGCCTTTTTAAAGACAGAAAGAGGAAAAAGGCCTCTCTCAGCTTTCCCCTCCCCTTCCCTGGCAGTGTCCCAGTGAGATACAGAATTTCAGCTGTCCCAGACCCCTCTGGGGGCAGCAGCACGCTGATGTGCAGGGCTGTCCTCACCCCTCGGGCACTGGGCAGCACACAAAGCCCCCAGGCCAGGGGCAAGATGGAAGAGCAAAGCCAGGCTGGGTTAGGCTCTGGATACCCACAAAGTGCTCAGCTCTCTGGGAGGCTGCCAGTGCCCAAAGTGATGCAGGGCTGCTCTTGTGCTGCCTTTGTCCTGGCAGCAAACCCCCTGCTTTGTGTGCTGGTGGGGCTGCTTGAGCAATTTCATCTTAGAAACCAGGGAATCAAAATTAATCCTGCTGCTTCATGGTGTTATATTATTTGCCTGCATTTGCATGTTTTCCTATGTGTACCTCCCTATAAGCAGACAGAGTGTGACTTTCTTTTAAATTGGTTTGTTGTAGATAATAATTTTTAGTAGACAATAATTTGAATAGACTCATAGATACTCAGATCATTTGGGGCTGGAAGTGGTCCCCAGAGCTGGTCCAATCCCACCACTGGCTAAATCTGGGTCAGCCAGAGCCAGACTGTCCACCCAGCTGGGCTTCAAGTATTTCTAGAGATAGGGATGCTTCAACTTCTCTGGGTAACCTGTTTCTGTGTTTGACCATCCTCACTAGGTGCAGATTTTCTGTTGTGCTTAAGGGGAATTTATGTGTTCCAGTATTTCAAATAGTGTTCCTGAAACATGTTGCTTTCAGTTGTCAGCAGAGTGTCAGGTGGAAAGGGACGCACACCCTGAAAAGCACAGCTGTGATTCACGCAGTAATACTGAGTGAAATATAAAAGCTTTACTACTGAGAGCTTTCCAAATTGAATGTGGTACATTCATTCAAAAGTTCTTTGTGTACATAGGTCAAGAGGAGGATATTTTCTTTACTCTGTCTTCTATCCTTTGTGCAATTCCCAATGCTCCCAGCAGCTCAAAATGATCTTAAGGTTAGATACTGCTTCTGCTTGTTATCAGGCCATTACCTTGTCATTCTGTCACAGTGGCAGCTGAATAACTTCAACATGACTGGTACAGTGCTATAAATATGAAGATGTTTTAAAACATTCCATACCACTTGCATGATATTCTGTTTCTTTTTTCTACTGATTTCATAATAATTTGAGAAAAAACACATATTATTTCCCTCAACCAAACTGGCAGAAATTACCTGGTCTACAATAAAGTACATGTCTCAGCTAGTTCAAAAGTCCTTAATTTTCCTTTTAGATCCATCTTACACCATTTTATCTCTTTCCTAATCATCACAAACAGCCCTGCAGATGGATCAGACACACTAATTCCACCAGAGAGGTTGTGCCACGGCTGTGTCCAGCCACAGCTGTCCTAACGCACAGAGTCAAGAGCATCTGATTACTTTGTTTCACTAGGCAGGATAATAGAGCTTTCCTGAGCAGCAGTGTTTACAGCAAGTGAACTATGCGAAATCTCTCCCCTCAACTGCTATTACACAGCTTGCAACCTTTCGTTCAGGAGATTAAGTTTGCATCTCTTCAAATTATCTCTTTGTAATTGGAAAACTTTCGTTTTGACAGAGACAATGTGGCAGCCTCCCTGCGAGCCTCGCTACAAGCCAGTGCTGAGTGCCATCTGGAGAGCTGATGCCGAAGTCAAGCAACAACATCCTGTCATATTTTATCTGGAACTTTGGAACAGAACAACTAATAGCATCTTAAGCTTCATTTGTCTGGCTCTCTCATGCTCTTGGCAGAGGTCATAAGCAATGGTGGCTTTGCTGATTTGCTGCATCAAAACTAATTAGGTTACAGTGCTCACTGACAGAGCCTCTCATAATGGCATAAAAACCTCAGGCTTTAACTTTACTCATTATGTCAAGGTAAAGTTTCACACTCATAAAACTTGCACCTGTATCATCTTCTCAGTCATAATTTTAACATCCATTAAAGTCATAATTTTAACATCCATTAACAGTGTTTATTCAGCTTGACAGGCTCCTATATTTCACTTATCAACTCCTAGATTTCACTTTTCCCTTCCCTCTTTAAAAAGGCTGCTGGGGAAAAGTGGGGCTCATGGCACGAAGGCACGTGCCTGACGTTGCTGATGCAGAATTCCAAGCACAGCCTCCTTGCCTTTTACATCCTTTAGAGCAGCAAGAATGCCCCAGTCTGACTGGATGGGGTTTGTATGTCGGTGCACTGAGAATGACTCCTGCTCCCTCTGAAGAAAGCCTGGTAAGGTGACCTTTTTACCGCGCTTATAGGAAATCTATTCTTTTACCAGACACTTTCAGTTTGTCTTATTGAATGAGTCAGTTCCAAAAATCTGAGTAAAATTAAGATAACCGTTGCACAAGGTTAAAATTAGGGCAATGCTCAGGGTAAAAGTCAGGGCACATCTTAACGGCTCTTAGTTCAAGAGAGAAACCAGCAGGAAAGAAGATTTCTGTCTGCACTGAGGGAAAAGAGAGAAGTAAGGTTTAACAGTTTCCTTCTTAAATGTTGTAAAACATGTCAGCAGGGGGCTGTGGCAGTAAGAGGAATTGTGCTTTCTCACAGCAGGGAAGTGGCACTTCACTAGACTGGCTACATTGATTATCAAGATGAGGCCGTCTTAAAGAGCAAGCACAGCACTTAAACGTATTATAATGTGCAGAAAAATCATTATTAAAAAAGACAGCACTGAGTATTTGCTCTAAGAATTTCCACCTGCTACTGCTTGAAGGGTCTATGGTAGTGGGAAGAGCCCGTGCAGCTCTCTTTTTTACTTGTGCGATAAAAATATCAGCTGAACACTAGGGAGAGCTGACCATTTTGCACAGCCTGGATTTTGCTGGACAATAATGCCAGATTTGAGAAAGACATTAGAAGTGTGTAAGAATGAAGGTTAAATAAGAATTTATTTATATAGTTCTCTGTTCAAAGTGATTACCATGCTGTTACTTAATATTTTTGCACTTCCTATTTATTGATTTATTTACTTTTTCCTTATGCCTTTTTTTCCGCATTCGGGAATACCATAAAACCATTGCACTTATAGTACTCTTAATTTTCTTTTAATTGAGAAAAAGGTTCTGAATTACATTAAATTGGTCATTGCAATTCAGAGCATTTTAGATAGCACTGCACCTTTAGACCTGTCTGATTTGTCTTAGTAGACAATGCTCTGGGTCAATGAAATCTTCATACTCTTTCTGTCCTATTTAATATATTTCATTATTTTAAAAAGATATACATTATTTAAAAAAAAAGAACCATGGAACATTTTTGAGCAACACACATTCCAGTGTCATAAAATGGAACATATGCTGTTCATCCCCAGGAGCATTTCCAGTTGGGAGCTGTGTCTTTCTGCACATGGATGTACATCAGTGATTGTGACCAACCGTGTGAATGAGTGCTATATGATAATGAACAGATGCAAAGAAATCAGACGAGGAATACTGTGTACATAGTAGGATACCTGATTACCTGAAGAGACAGGATATTTAACAGGGAAAAATCAGCACATGATTAATGATGTGGATGGACTGCTTTCAGACAGAAGACTAACAGGCAAAATGTGTTGGTTGACAATACAGCATTTAAGGAGATTGTAGCATCTGAGTGAAGAGATATTTGAGGATATTTAGATCCCCAACACCCTATACACATAAACACACTCATTGCTTTACCACCTTTATCTCATATGCCTTGTGATAAAAAAATTAATTGTATGCATAAATATGTGCAGGACTACAGCCACATAATGGAAAGAAAGTAGTCAGCATGACATACATAACTCCAATTAAGAAGTAGAAATAAAAGGAATGAAAATTAAGACTGAAAATCAAGAGCGCTCTTGTCATGGAAATGTTTTCCATGGTTGATGAATAAAGTTTCATTGTTTGGCTTTTAAAACCAAAACAAAGCAACCAATTTCTTGATAAAAACAAAACAGTAACCCACACACCCTAAATGGGTCAGGTGTTCACCGATTGTAACCTCTACATCCACATGTGTGTCTCCAGACTGGTGTTTTGCACAATCAGAACAAAAGCAATACCTTTGCATATATGCTTGGTATGATCTACAAGTACAGATCATTTAGTCCTTTGGGAACATACGAAGTGCTATGCTGTCACAAGACAGTACAGCAGCTAGCACTTGTGAATAGGGAACTTACCATGAACTGGTAATACTCCCTGTCTCTAGTCTGAAGATTTTTATTTACTATTATTTGATGTAGGAAACTTAAAATTCCAAGACTGCTCTCTTGGGACAGAAAAAATTAGCTGAGAGACTGAATTGTGGGCTAATAAATATGGCCTGGTTTGCATACATGCAGTAATATCACTGAGGACTTGGGGGAAGAAAAAAAACCAAGTGGCTGTTTTATATTTATTTTGTGTATTTTTTTTAAATGGAGCTTTAAACCAGAACGATATAATGTGAACCAAAATATATACACCTTAGATTTCAAAAATATGCTTTCAGAAGAGAGGCATACTTCATTTCCTTTTTTTTCTTAAACCGCTCAGCTTAAACACAAGCTTTAAATCTGCTTACCTCAGGGAAAAGGGTGTTGTCTAAATTTTCTTACCACATTAGAGGGGTTTGTTGTGACAACCCATGAACAGAGGCTGAGTGAGGCTACTGCCCATTACTCAAGCCTGCTTCCAGTGCAGGAGTGCTGTGAGGACCATGTGTGTTACAGCTGCTTTGTCCTATGAGGTAACTTAAAGAGGGACACAATCCAGCCATAAATTCACAACATGAATTCCCTGCTGTAGAGTAGCACTGCTGGATATAAATGTGCCACAGCCAATCTTTGCAAAGGCATAAAAACATGTTGGAAAAGATGGAGCAGGACTGAGGCAAAGTGAGACCATGCTGAGGCTCATCTCTGCTGCTCTGTGGGCACCAGGGTTTTCCCTCTGCCTGTGTGCCCGGGAGCACACCATAGCACATCCTACCCAGAGCTGCCCTCTGCTCTCCAGTGGGCAGAAATGACCATGGGAGAGAATGGCCCTCTGAAAGACTGAAGGTCTGGAAACTGAGAGGCTCCTACTCCAACTGTCTTTTCCCTTGAGTTCTCATGTTACACAGGAACAACTCTTCCCATCATTAACGTACTACATGCTAATGATGTGTGCCAAAACTTGCCTCTTTCAGTAATGTCTTTGTATCTCCCAGGTGCTGCCAATCTGTAGGAAAGCTAAGTTCTTCAGATCATTGTCCTTCATGGTGGCAGATTTCATTTCTAACATGCATCTTCAAATTAAAAACCCCCAAACATTAAGAAGCTGATAGTGGTTACAATTTTGACACCACTAATCAAATCCAGAGAGTAGTTGCTGTCACTGACAGAAAGGCACAGGGCAATAAAAATGGAACTGAGAAAAGGAGATGTGACTTAGACCTCAGCCTTTGGGGATGGAGATCATCAGGTTCCCTGCATGACAGCTGCAGTCACCTTCTGTTTCTTATTTTGCTAAGTTGTTTTTCTGCAGTTGGAGATGGGTGCTGAAGAGACATTGCCAGTATCCAGCCTTTCTGCCAAAAGTGGAACTGTCACCAGCGTTGTGCAAACTTGATTTGGCCTCTGAGCATGCTAAATCATGTTTGTTCTACATTGATAACATTCAGTTTATTTAACTGCCTTCAAAAGTCTGTCTAGATTGCATTCTGTTGAGGGATATCTCTGTGTGTGAGCATGATAGGAAATCAGCCAACAATCCAGGGTTCAGTGCTGGAGAAGGAGAGGCCCTTGTTCCCCCAGAATTCATGACATGCTCAGACAGCCTAGGTTAATATTGGATTTTAATGCTTCTTATAAGGATTTAGTTGAGTGAGTTTTAAACCCACTCAGCTGGAACCACTACAAAATGAAGAACATTATAACCTAGAGAACATACTAATAATCTCCTTAAATAAAACACATTTTGTTTTCAAGTGTGTTACTTCTATAGTCTGTTAACCTAGCTTAGCATCTTGTAGACTGTGTTCAGAGTTTGGTATTTTCCCATGCTCAGCAAGAACAAGTTTTTTTCAGCTAGTATGTTAGTGTGTTTGAGAGATATGTTCTGTTAAAACAAAGGACCGTGCTCCCACACCCTGGTAAGGAGAGGCAGCTCAGATTGCTAACAATGCCAGAAATGTAGAGATATTTCTGCTGAATATCTTCTAAAGAGATCTGAAATAAGCATCATCTAAGCCAGCCCAACTCTATTGCTTGGAGGGAATGTGATGTCTCCATCTGTTTTTATGTTCCAAACACAGAGTGCTGAAGCCTGTAAGATTATTTCACTAAGTAAGATCCTGTGTCTGCAGTAGGAGACCCAGTCATTTTGTGAACGGAGGTTTTATTTAGCTGCTGGCATTTCCAATAAAGACCAAATTGTTTCAAAGCCTCCATCTTTGGAGGAGATTTCTTCTTTACTTCTGTAGCTCAGCTGCCAGCAAGCTCCTAGGCCTGTGAAGAGGCAGAGTTCAGTCAGTGTGTTCACAATATGGAAAGTCACTGGCAAGGCAGCAAGGATTCTGTTGAGCACAGCCCCCTCTCTGCCCATAGAACCAACCGTCGCTCTTATCAGAGGCAAGCATTAGTTCCTATATTTTTGCAGTGCAATGTGCATTTTCAAAGGCCTTGTTCTGAGAAACTAGAGGGTAAACCAGAGGGCTTATTCTTTTTGCCTCTGTCTTCTGATTTAAAAAGTAACTCTCATCCTTTTTAAATCTCTGGTTGCTTTTAGCTGCTCTCCATCTCTATAAATAGTTGACAAGGTGTAGAAACAAAGGCCATTGTGAATATTGCTGTTCTTTCTGCCTGCATGAGAGGAAGCAGGAGAGAGGCAGCTCTGAAGTCGTTATGGTTTCCCCTTTAATTTTTTGTTGCACTGAAGAAGATTCAGGAGACTAAACAAGTAAATTTGTTTTAGGGGAACACATAGGTAAATCCATACTAGACCCTCTTAAATGCCCTTTATGTTGATAAATGAAGTTGCAGTCTGCTGCTAAAGCTTTATCTGCAATTGCCTTCACTCCCCTGTGTGTCCCTCTAACACAAGAGCTGACAAAAATATGCTAGAAAGCCACATATTTTGCCTTCAAAAGGCAAGTGTAAATGTCACCATAGCAACACAGAAAAGGAGAATGCTACTTTTTAAAAGTGGTAGTGGGGAAATGAGGAAGAAATAAACAGAGGGAGAATTAGGGGTTTACGGAACACACAAAAAGAGAGATTTCTAGGATGACTAAATGAACAGAAATTTGCCATGAGACACCTGAAGCTACTTGCAGGAAAGTTTGTCTGAAACAGAAGTACAGTGAACTAGGTAGCATATCTAAAAAAGTCAGAATTGTTTCATCTCCTGCACATTATATGACAGAAAATCTGATTAACCAGGGGTCAGACAGACCATGGACTTACCCAGGTCTATTACTGGAAAAAGAAACTTCTAACTAACGAGATCTTTCATTTTTATAAGCAGCTTGGGACATCCCACAGAGCTGTCAAGATTTGAAAGTTTCCACTGAAACTGCTAGAGATTAAATATTTTAAATAAATCCAGGAGAGCAGATGCTAGCATATCTGTCTCTGACTAGACCCTTTGGCTGAGAAGTTTTTCCTTCTGCTTGTGTCCTCTCTGGTGATGTAGAAGATGTCCTATTATGCTGTCTCAAGGATAGGTTTTCAGTGGTTTTATCAGTGTTCTGAATAAAAATGGTTTCAGTAAGAAAAAGGAAAATTGAGAAGGAGCCATTAAAGAAACATACTTGTAACTGTGTTAAAAATGTTCCACGACAATTTTGTTCTCATCTCATAAGAAAAAGCTGTGCTTATTTCCAAACCACTGTTGAAGATATTTTACTTAAAATGTTTTGTGTGCATCTGTTTGTGTAGGTGGTGAATCTGAGTGCTGCAGACTTGAGAAGCTGCTGTCAACAAACCCAAGGAGAGAAGAAAGAGCCCAGGGCCCTTTGGTGATTGGCAGATTCAGTCACTTAAATGCTGAGCCCAAAGCTGAAGCCTGAGCAGAGTCTGTTCCACAGAACCATGTGAATGCCATCGGAAACTTTTTTCATTTTAACTTCTTTAAAAATATCAGCCATCTGAGGACAATTCATTTCCAGGACTTTATATAACGTGCAAAGTACTGTGAGGGGATATTTTTAATGTATTTGCAATTTGCTCTAGTATCATAGAGCAGGGGGAATGTCTTAGCTTGTTTTTTTCCATTCCTGTAGATACAGATAATACCATTCAAGAGGAAACAGAAGGTCACATTTTCATTTGGAGTTGACAAGTGGCACATTATTTCCCAATATATGAATGTAAAAAGCTGTACAGAAATAGAAAAATTTCTGGCTGCCATATTTACAAAACTAAAATGTTATTGCTAAATGCCTTTAAAAAAAGGTGAAAGAAATATCTATATAAAGAAATATTTCAGGCAGAGCTTGCTTCTGCCTGTATTTCTGCCTTTCTGGGGGATTTCTGCAGGTCATCTGAATGACCCACAAGAATCTTTCTAGACCTTCCTCTTCTTGTCCTCTACAAAGGCTTGTCTGCCCCTAAGTAACAGATACCCATAAATGCAGGGAAAGGAAGTTACTAGCAGCCCCAGTACTGCAGGTATTTTGGCTAGAACAATTCACCATTTCTTCCCTTACTCTGCAGTTATTGGCTTATGGTGAGAGTGATTGTAAATCACAAAGCTAAGATTGAAACAAAGCTAACAGAATGAAAGTTAAGCAAAAAAAGTCATAGCACAGTCTTCTTAGTTCCTTTCATAAACATGCTGGTGGTTGTAGCACTAACGTTAGGTAAGAAGTCAGGAGTTCTGTTCACCTAGCAGGAAAGAACTGTTGCCCAGTTCTCTATAAAGTCAAGAATTTACTGACCCATCCTATTTTCCTTATATAAACAAATTGATTTTTCACCAGCAGCAAATAGCTTGAGGCAATTAATTTTTACTTAATTATTTTCTAGTGTGGAGACATGCAAATTTGCAAACCTGTCCTGTATTCTAATCACAAAATAGACATTAGTATCACATCTACTTGCTGTGTTTCTAACCACAGAACCCGCCAGAGTGCCTTATTTGCCATGTTCAGTGGTACTGGATGCAAACAAGCTGTGGTTTTCTGGGGAACAGGCAGACTTAGTGACAGCCACTGCAGCTCTAAGCCAGTTTTTAGAGCAGAACACAGCCCTGGGAAGCCTTTTTCATGTAAGTCGCCCTATCCCAACGATGTTGCTGGGTTCCCAAGTCAATCATAAATTATTTCCTGTACACATAAATAAGCTGCAACCAGTGTTTCCTTTCTCATCAGAAAGTTCCCCATCCTGAAATGTACCTGCAGTTATTTCCAGTGAGAAACCTTGCTCATACTTGTAACACTTGCCAAGCCCTTTGGGTACGTGCAGATCTGGAGCATCTGGGGCATGGTGCCTGCTCAGGAAAGTCGGTCATGATGGCTCACAGCCTCAGGGGACGCTTTCTGACTACTTTCACAGGTAGAAAACACAAAAAAATAAACCGAGGAGAAGTGAAAAACAAAACAACCCTCTGCTGCTTCCTCTACTCTAGCCCCAGATTCTGCCACTTGACTTACATTTTAATATTGGGAAGGCTGTGGATACATTTTTAACTATGAATTACTTAGTTCCCCAGACTTTACAGTATTGTACTTGCAGTCATAAATTTCAACCGGGGTTTGTATCATTTTATTCTTAATTCTGAGTCCAGTGAGGGGAAGTAGATTCTTTTAGAAGACCTGTATGAAAAATAAAGGGTTTCTTTTAAGAGCACTGGAAATGGAATCACAGGAGTTTAAGGACATTTTTGGGAATGTCACCTTGGTTTCACAATATACAGCTATGTGCTGAGGAGTGTCTGTGGCAGGTAGCTAAACACAGAAAACAAACTGTACATGAACATTACTGTATGCATGTTTTTTAAGGCTTTGGAAATATGAGCATGTCAAGAGAATGAGTCCCCTCAACAAGTTTAAAAATGTCTCTAAAATTGCTAAGAAAATGGATCTTTGAACCAAAATTGTAAGGCTGAAGCAGAGAAAGGAAAGCAAGACTATATTGTACAGTTCTCTATGGAGAGAGATATTGCCAGGCAATGTAAAGCAAACACATTTTAATGCTGCTCATTGCTTTGTGGCACATGAGTGCTCTGGCCACTCCAGCAGACTGTGCTGCCATGTATTCCTGTACTCCTCACTACCACTTGGTCCCAGGGTCCATCTGGAGTACCAGCACAGCACTGGGTGACACAAAACCATTGGGAGTCAGGTACAAAGCAAAGAGACAGAGCACTGAAAGAACCGCAGCAGTGTTTGCAGCAGCTCCTGCAGCCCCCAGACAGCCTCACTGGGCAGAATGAGTGAGAGAAAATCCACTCCTGCCCCATTAGCTACGTGAATCTTAATTGCTTTCTCTTGTAGAGATACCAAATATCTTTGTAAGCAGCATGTTCAGACTGTTACATGCAGACGTACATGTGATACCTTTATGAAATATGCAAATATGATGTGCTGGGCTATGATCTGATCTGCATGCGTATTTGAAAGCCTTTCCCATGCTTTGGTTCGTGTACTGAACATTTCTGACAGTTTGTTTAAGGTAAACAGAGCCAATCTGTCAGCATGATTCATTACCAGCACATCTGATAAGTATGACTTAACTTGCAGTAGCCTTGTATGTTTTTGGAGCACTTGCCTGCTTTGCAGTTAGCAAATTACCACGAGGCAAAGCAAACACAAAAGGAGATAACAAAAGGAACGATGGATTCGATCACATTACAGAGGAAGTGAGATGATGAAGAGATTGCTTTACTGAGCTCAGGCACCTGGAAAGTAGAGTGTGTGTCTCAGCTGCTCAGAAGTAGTGTGATGCAGAAGCCTCATGCTGTGCACAGGCATGGCAACAAGAGGCTGTCATCACATACTGTCCCACATTCCCTTTTATATGTATTTCCCTGATTAAGTTTCTGTTGTGACAGCTTTTGAACAGTAACACCTTTCTCTTTTTTGCCTCTGAATTTTCTCCCTTGAAAGGTGCAAATTATGGTTTTACTGTGGCCTGCTAGAGGTGCAAATAAGCCAAACATAGCCAAACTGGGACAATCTTGAGGTAGTAAAATATCAGGGCTGAGTCCTGGTGAAAGCTAATATGTATGTATTGATACACTGGGGCTAAATGGTGGCAAATATGTGTGTGAACTTCTTCATGTAGCGTGAAGCTCTGTATTTGCACAACTTGGGATAGGGGTAAAACCAATGACAAGGGAGACAAAAGCAATGTAAGGATGGTTAAATCCTGGGAGCAAAGCAACTTTTGGAAGCAATTGCTACAAGAAAGTTATATTTGTGTCCTTTCTTCACTTGGCTAGGGCCAAGTGTGCTTTGCAGAGTAAAAGGTATAACTCTCATTACTTGCTTCTGAACTTATTATGACTTCTCATTCTTACTATTAGAAAAATTCTGTTCTTGACTCAAGCAGCCACTCAAGTACCACTTGTACCTGCTGTTGTACAGAACAGAAACCACTTCCTCAACCACAACTTATCAGTAGCTGTTTGTCACAAGCACACATGAAGCTCTCATTATTGTATTGCGACTTCTTGGTGCTGAGTGCAGAAAAAGAGAAATAGAACCACATTTGCTTCTGTATTTTCTTTTCTTTCTATTAATGGAAATAGGCTAAAAGAAATTAATGAGTTTGTATGGCTTTGTTTCTATATATATATATTCCCATTACCAAAACTAAATCAATACTAGTTAGAATTCAATAAGAACACATGTTTTCTGATCTGCAGTGTATGTGCTATTTTCACTTGCATGAAAACAGAAAAAAATCATCCTTCAGGATAAAACTCTTGATGTTTAACTGCAAGTGAGAAGGATTTTTTTGGACTGAAAGGAACACCTCTTTCAATTTCACACCAAGAACAGCAAAAGTCTCTTCTGCTACAGAATTAAAAAGGCTTATTTCACCCACAACTTGAAAAAGTAGAGCCTTTTTCTAGTGTGCCTGCTGGCAGAGATGAAGAGAGCCTGGTTGACAAGGGAACTTAATCAGCCCATTAATGCTTTCAGATCATTGAAATATGTATTTTGCCTTGATTTTTTAAAAGTTTATAATCTTATTAGAATACCTGAAAGAAATGCTCAAACTGTATGAAAATAGGCAAAATTGCAGGATGTAAATCCTTCTTCGGGTTTGGTTAACCTCATGTTTGTATGCTTGAACACAGATGTGTTCCTGCTTTCTTTTTTTAGTTGGTCTGACAAAACATACCGCCTCTGCCTGCAAACAATCCCTGCTTCTCCTAAATTACCAACTGTCCTGGCTGCTCCCATTACCACTTCAGGAGTTTTATTACAGAGCTATAAAGTTCTTTCTGTGGCACCAGGCTGCCTTTTATTCTTACACCAAGTGAGAAGTCCACAGGGCTTCAGCTGAGCTAGCTGTATGCAGGAGATAGCTAAGCTTCCAGTGTAATCACTCTGGAGAGTCTTTGCAGGTATAAACTGCTTGAAGCTTAGCAAAATAAAGATGTGAGTGAAAGAAGAAAAATCCATAGTGTATTTTAAGAGTTCCTTCCCATTTTTAATGTATACATGGTATAGAAGATATATTGGGCATAAGAAGGATATGTTTTTCCCACTTATCAGTCACAAATATAACTCAGCCTTAATATATTGCTCTTTACTTCCACCATTTAATTCAGCCATTTGCAGCAGTTCTGCATATTCCTGTACCCAGTCAGTGAGATATGAGCTTTTGTGGTTAACTGGATCTTATAGATATTTCTAAAATTCTTTTTCTTTCACAAAAATGCTGAATGGAAAAACAAACATCATTCTTGTTTAAATTCAAGTTTTAAAATCTAAAAAATATAAATTAAATTAAATTCAATTAAAAGTTAGCACATTAATACTATATATTCAATGGTATAAATTTAACATTATTTTAGCAGTCATGAAGTATGAAAGAATAACTCCCTCTGCAGAAACATGCATTTATACAAGTGTGAGGCAGCCAAATGAACAATTTGAAGTTGAAGGTCTCAAACATCACAAATCTTTTGAATTAACAAAGTATTAGTTCTGACTGATTGTTTTCTTTTCCCTTGCTTAATAAAGTTCAGCTCATCACTTCATAGAGATTAGATACATCTGAGGCAAAATAGTTGGTGGTTTTGCTCAGGATGCATTTCTGTGAGCAGAAAAGTCCCAGCTGGCATGATTTCATAGACTAAAGTGCAAATTCTGATGGGTCCCCTGCCTTGGAAATTCTTATTGAATTTTTCTCTCTTGTTCATTTTAAGTCTATCTTGAGTATGCTACTTCTGCAGCCTCACATACACTTTTAGTGCCACCAGGTTGATATTTTGATATTTTTATCAAAAATATAAATCGCTTGATCTTGTTGCCCTTGGACTATTTGACAAAATAAGTTCACATGTATACATGTGTAAGTGTAAGCAAACACTGTGCCTGTGTGTTTGCTGTTCCTGAACAAAGGGCTTTGTCCTCAAGTAAATGGAGCCTCAGTCCTTCCCTCAGATTTTATCAGCTCACCAGAGCTATTTGAGTTGCAGGGAAGAGAAGCGATGCTCCTCTCTTGAGAGCTCAGATAACCAAGCCTCTGGCTCACCTCTCCTGCTGGTTGGTGGTGCCCAGCTTATCCACACACAGAAGCTCATCTGTCTGGGCTCAGTGAGACTATTGAACAGCCACTTCTGAATTTCTCAGTGTTGCCAGGTTTTCATACACATATTTGTATGTACTTGTGAAATAAGCTCCAGCATGGTTAGGATAAACTTTAGTCTCTAGTCTGCTGTTGATTTGAGCTAGGTGAAAAGTTTTAGTATACATGATTTAACATTTCAAAGAGATTGCACGTGGACAAAGAAAAAATTCATAGAATCATTAGGGTTGGAAAAGACCTCTAAGATCATTGAGTCCAGCCATTATAGATTTTGAAGATAACTTTTGTAAGAAATGCAAGCCAGGCAAACAATTTCACTGAAGAAAGAATTAGCTAACAGAAATGCTATAATCAGTATGAAAACCAAACCTAGAATCAGTAGACACTGAAAAATTTACCCAGCCATATATAAAACTTTGGGAACAAATTTTGGAAATACACAGGATAAAATCAATTCCTGTAGAAAGAATTTTCTTTTCCCACAGGAAGTAACACCAGCCTGCAAATCACTTCTCTGCTCTCAGAGATGTTTCCCATATGGATCTGAAGACATATTAATTTCCATATGTCCTGAGATAATTTCTCAGCCTCTCATCCTGTAGTAATCCAGGATATCAGATACAATACAGCCAAATGTTAGATGGGATGTTTGTACATTTCTGTCTTGTGAAATTCAAGGATAAAATACATAAAATGTATTCCTTTGCTCCAAAGAAGTTCTGTTTAATTTAGCATACCAACGTCTTTCTGGATTGAAATCTTTTCCATGTTACTCAAGGGACCATTTCAAGCCTCATAAATTATTTTTTTTGAAATACGTACTTTCAAATATGTATGAACCTCTGGAATTTTGGAGGGAAATTAATTATCTTAAATAATCTTAGAATATTCTTCTACATAAATATGTTTTGAGTGATGAAAAATGAACACCAATGCTACAAATTTCAATAATATGGAAGATAACATTCATTAGATGTTAAAAGAAATCAATGCCAGTCAAATTTTAAATTAAGCACCCAATTCACTGTGCTTGATCTACAGAGCTAATATAAATTGACAAATAATGTTGAACAAACCTGAAAAAAATCTAATGGAAGAAACATAAACTTGAAAAGATGTGCAGGTCCAGTTCATAAAGTCTAAATTTTAATTTTTTTTTTTTTTCTCATAGAGGTGCTGGGTGGATATTAGAATTTTTAACTTGTAACAGACTTGAGCTATTCCTGGGAGTCTGCTTCAGGAAAAGAGTCTTATATTTTTATGGACAATATCACATTTATTGAGATAAAACAATAAAAATCTCACACATCCAGCTCTAGAAGTTTGTTCAATAGAAACTGCAAAGATGGGATGAAGGTCAAACATTCTTAGGACATGGGCCTTCCTCATAATCTGAGACCTCTTGATAGATATATGAGAGCATGAGTTATCAGAGGATAGTGGGGGAAAGTGACATTTAAACAAATAGAGATGAATGATTGTTTTGATCTCAGCTTCCCACAAGGCAGCTGTAGAAATCTATTGACCGGCATATGGTGGAAAAAGATTAATTTGAATTTTTAACACCCAAAATTAAACCAAACTCAAAGACAAGAATTAACATTATACACATTCAAAGTATAGGTGATTTTCCATTCTGAAATCTGGAGCAAACTCTTACTTTCACCAGAGCTCTTCTCAAGAATCTAAGAATCATCCTCGTCTTCTGAGACATTCACAGCCATAAAGAAATCACCACAAAACCTAATAATTAAATGGAAATTAAAACCAAACCATGATAAAATTCTTCACTAATCAAGGAGTGACCTTCTCACCAGTCTGTGCTCTTATAGAAGGAATCAGAGCGTGATCAAATATTTCCTGGAACCTTTGCATGCTCTATATGCTGTTTTGTAGTTTGAGATGAGTCTGTCCTATCCAGTGCCTTTTATTTAGCTAGTCATTGAGAAAATGAGAGAAGCTACTCCAAAACTAATTTCATTTTTCAGTCACTGATACATTTACTCATTTATTTTCTGCTTCTGAACTTTTAATAGCATAAGAGCTATTTTTTAACAATGTAAGTTTTTTAAAAGAGGGATGCTACAAGTGTACTCACACCAGAGCAGATTCCTCTCTGAGCACAGAAAAGCCTCAGAGGCAAAAATGGCAAAGATTTCTCCTGTATATAGATGCACCTGGTTTCCCCTCAGCTTCTGAGGCAGTTCTGCTGGGGGCCCTGAAGCTGCCACTGTGCCTCCTGTCTGATTGAGCTAGAGATGGTTGTTGGGGCTCCCTTGGCCTCCTAGTTGAAATTGCTGTTAGTGTATCCCAGATTCACTAAAACTTAAACACTTTGGAAAAGAAGATATGGTTCATTTTTCCTTCAAGAAACCTATCTTGTTCAAGGAAATTCATAAACTAAAGGCTCTAGGTGTATTAGCAGGATTTCAGGAGCTGGCCCACAGAAGCCACGGGTGATGCAGATATATTTTGCACCCAGAAGGGATCACATCAGCAGGGGAAGTTAGCCAGGTTCATGTTCAAAGTCTCTATGATTCTCTTTGGGTCAGATGTGTGATATGTGATATATCCTGTCCAAACTGTGCTGTGCAGAAGAGTTAGGGTGCTTGGGGCTCACCCACAGTGAGTACTAGTGGTACTCTGCAATTCCAAGGTCTCAGTCTTCATCAAGAGTGTGGTAAAGGCTTAAGGAAAGGAGCAGTTCAACTTTGGAAAAGATAGCTGGACTTTTCTAAATGTTTGCTCGAGTTTTCTTTATTAGGCTTTGAGTTGCAACACCAGAGTTGCTGCTCAAAAAGAAGCTCAACACATTCATTATGCCATTGTACACTGCGATGATAAATATGCAGAAAAATGCTATGTGTTTAATCTGTGTGAGCATTCAAATCTTCTGTAATACTTGTGAGAAATACTAGACTGAATAATAATTTGCAGGGCAGGAAAATAAAGCAATTCTCACAGCAGCTGTTGCAATCTTCATAGTAAAAGCAGGAGAGCTTGTGCAGATGCTCTAGTCTTAGGAGCCATAGAGGCAGATGTATCAGAGGAAATACCAATACATGGTTTTGCATATTTTCTTCTCTCTTAATCACAGCTACAGTAGCATCAGTTTTCTGTCCAACACCCTTTTCTTCCCTACTGCTTCCTGTAGTGCACCGACACCACCCAGCTTCTCCCTTTCATTAGCTGACAACACCGTACAGAAAAATAGCTGCATTTAAATACATCCACATCTTTCCAAAAAAAGTGAATTTTGCTAATGAATCTTTATTTCCATAAATAGGACCCCAGCAGTTCCTTTATCTTCTGCACTGGGTTCATATCTCAGCTAAAGAAATATGTTGCATATACTTCTTGTTGTTTGCCAGAGCAAGGAGGACAGAAGCAGCTTGCTCTTGCTGAAAGAGAAAAGAAAAAAAAAACCTCCCCAAAAGTGCATAGTTAACATCTGTTTCACATTTCATAAGCCTGGGCAGAGGTGTCAATATCAAGAACCTCCAAATGGTGAGTGGGTTTGGATATGTGCATATGAATGAATATTAATTTCTTCAGCATAGGAAGTTAATAGGTGTATTATCTTCCTGTAAGCAGACAGTGGGCAACTAAATAATCAGCAAAATACCATACTCTAGTGGAACAAGACTCAATAGATTCTTTTTTTCTTATCTATAGTAAATGATAACTTCTGAAAATTATCTGTTGTCAGATATATTCTGCTCTCTTATGCTGATCCAGCTTCTCATGATTTCCCATCTGAAAGCATCTCACAAAAAATTTATTCAAAGGGAAGATATTTGAGGATGGTGATCTAAGTTAACTCAAATCTCCAGGAGAGGGAGGAATTGTTAAACGAGATGTGTATGCTGGAATTCAAAACAAGAGAACAGTAGGAGAGTAGGAAGTGGGGTAGGAAGAGCAGAACAAGAAAGATCAGGAGGAGGGAGGACAGCTGATCCTTGTCAGTGGATAGAAATGATTGCCATGCTGTCCTCTTGGTCCAAGTTCCCACTGCTCTCCTGTGATGACTTCTCTCACACTGTGTCTCACTCACACATTTTGTAAATAGAAAGAGCATTTAACACACTTATGGGAAAATGTTATCAGAAAAACATTTCTGTGTCCATTTTCTCTTATGAGGTGAATTTTCAAAACAGATGACACAAGCTTTAACACAAATGGTGTATTAACCACTTAGTCATACAAGTGTACCATTAAAAGGGCTGCAGCATATCTGCAAAAAAAATCTTTGAGTATTTCCTTCACAGTTCAGCATGACCTCTCTTCATGAGGTTTGTTTTCAAGAAGCCATTATTTTCTTCATTATCTGATCTTCCAAAGACTGAGACTGACTGTAATTACTGGTATATGACATCTTCTTGTCAAATTGTGTTTACAGGAATATTGCCAGTGCTTGCTGTCATGGCACCTCTTGAGCTGTCTTAGGGGCTGCTTGAAGATGTTGATGTGGACTGGAGAGCTCACTGATCAGTGTAAAGCTTTGTAAAAATATTCATGCCACTAGAGTTCCTTGTGGTGGTGAGAAGTATATTGAAAAAAGAAACACCTAGGTCACCTGCAGTAACCTGAAATGGGTTTGCTTATTCACTAGATTGAATTAAAGGATTATTGAAATTGAAATGCAGCATAGAGCATGGGCCTTGGAAAACCATTAACTGTGAAGTAGTCACAGAGAAAATAATGTCATTGTCCCTGATCCCACTCCTGGCTCATACTCTTTTCACTTGGGAGATTCCCAGATCTCCCAGACAGGGAAGCATAGTGCAGCAGAGGTTGATGGGTTGGAAAGCACTCTTTCCATGTGTGTTTCCACTGGATAAACTTGCCCAGTAGCACTATTTCTTCATAAGAATGCCTAAACTTCCTCTATTTCCTGTGTTGAAATTAGGTCTCAAATAAAATCACTCATAATAATTATTTTTTAATTTTATTTTTTTTTATGTTATTGTACTGCTTAGCACTAAATATAGGGGAGAGAGCACAGGCCACACCTAACTGTTACACCATTACATGAAATGACTGCCAGAAATCAGGGCTTCCTGTAGAAAGATTAAGAAGCATGCCAGTTTTTCAACTGTTTGGATCCATATGTTTTGTCTGTGATGTGTTGGCTAGTCAATGATTGAAGAGTCAAAAATTAGTTATATTTGGAAGATGATCCATTAAATTAGTTAATTAAAAAATGCGCTTTTCTTGTATTCTTTTAAAATATTTTCTTAAATAAGAATCCTGTAATTATGTAAGTTAACATAATAAAATGTAGTGGAATAAAATGCCTTAAAGGCTCATAGCAAAAATCTGAAGTCCTAGACTGTATCTATTTTTATTTCAGAAATGACTAACAGCTCAGTTCATGTCATTACCAGCTGTAGTTGTGCAGCTGAATGGGGAAAAAAACCAGATGTTCACAATATGAAAACTTCCTCTCATAGTTCATGAACTCATAAATGTGTATGGTAGGAAAGTTGTCTGTTTCTATCACAAATGGAAAACATAACCATCAAATACAGCTTGAGATCCAGGCCAGAATATTTTTACAGCAGAACTGTTCTAGGGGCACTTCCCAGGACACAGGCAAATCCCAAGATATAGGATAGTATATTTTCATTGACATTGAAGCTGGTATGATTTTCATTTAAAAAATGTATGTGTAAATGCCAGTTTCTCATAAACACATCATTAAAATGTCTGTGAAAGGGTTTTTTAAAATAATTGGATTATACAATTATCATCTTTGCTATTATGGTTCAGGAGCAAAAAAATTGGAATTGGAATTAAAATAACTGCCCCTCCAAATGTTTACATACACTGCCTTTTGGATAATGTGGTCACTTGTGTGTAACAGTGACCTCAGAATTCACAAAAGTGGGCTGCTAACAATATCTAAATAACATCAGCTCAGATGGTTACTCTTCCTACACAGGCTGCTTACTCTTCTAATTTGAAAGTAAATTAACCCCAAAATGTAGAGATTGTCTCTGTTCTCATGTACTTGCACAGAAACTTTTCCAACAATAACATTTTGCTGATTCCACCACAGTGTTATCAAGGACTTTCCTGGGCAGGAGCTGTGCATCTCCTGCCCCAGCTGCCCTTGGCCAGACACTTTCTTCTCTGTTTCTTCCAGCACCATCAAAATAAGGCTCTGTCATCATGGGGATGACACAGGTGCACCATCACTTCTGATGGGGTGGAGATGCTCCCCAGGGCCCTGCACCCTCTTCACAGTCGGTTGATCTCTGTTCTCCTGCCAGACTCTCCAGAAAAGCCTGTGCTAGGTTTTTCATGCCACAGATACTGGACCATAATAAAATATCCTACACTTGAGTTACCCCTTTCCACTTTAGATGGGTATGGGCCTGCTTTTATGTTTCCTTTAACACATTTACCTCAGTGCCAATTCTGGGTCATTTCTTTCTTCAGTTTCCCTGGTTCCCCTGTTATTACAGACCAATTGAATATTTTCCACAAATATGAAGCTTATAATGCTTTACTTAAATGTTTCCCCACACTATGAGGGTATGATTTTACTTCCAACTTCCAATTTTCTAACTTTCCTGCCCTGGAAACTTTGCTGCAGGCTACAATCACATGATAGAAATGATTGCATGTCCTACAAATCCTTGACTGAAGACCGAAGAATGTAGAGACAGTTAAGCTCCCACTGGACCTGGAAGGTGATTCAAGTTCTTTCCATACTTCTGAGAATTTTGTTTCTTGGGAAAGTTCTCACACTGCAATAAGTCATCTATTCTTCTATAGACATATTTCCATCCTTCTAAATGAGTTAGATTAAAAATGGAATTCACCATGTATCACCTGGTATGGCATATTTACATTAGTAGGAAATTTGAATAAACCTAAAAGTAAATGCATAAAACAAGAAAGCAATTTTCATCCCAAACTAACATCTGCTATGGTTTTATCTTATGAAAGGAAAATGAGAAACCCAGGTTCTAAACGTGTTTTGCACGTGCACAAAACACTGCCTTCAGATACATTTTGGTTTGGAACTACAGAAGTACTATGCCAGTATTGCCTATCTGACCTGACTTGTCTATTGTACACTTAATATTTGTCTCCAAAATTTTTCTAATCAGGTAATTGCCAGCTTATCATGCAGAAAATATATCCTTGAAAGAACAGTAATTACATAATTATTATTCACAGTGGGCTATAAAAGAATTTTACAAAATGAATAGGCAATATTTCAACCAAAGTATCTATGAAAGTTCCTTTATTTACAGAGAAAAATACCCAGAAGTTTTAATGTTTGTTTGCTCTCTGGCAGCCTAAGGAAATTTTAAGTGGGTGTCAGTTTAAAAGAGCCACAGGAGACAGGACATTGGTTTCCCTACACAGATGTCCCTTAATCCCTGCAGTTTTTCTGTGGGAACTGGAGAAACAGGGTCTTGCTCTCCACCCACATTATATTAGTAATTTTCTGAATAAGAAATTTTAATAAAGAAACAAATGCCTAAACCAAACCAAAACTCCAACAAAAGTGAAGCACACAATGAAACCTTCCAAGTTAAGAGGCATGGACTTGCGTTCACTTATAAAATCATTCCCTGTCTAATCTCAAAATGAATGCTGCTTCATCTCCTTCTTAAATTGAACTTCCAAAGCTGAAACTTTAATGCAGGGGAGAAAAACTTTTTGAAATTTCTAGTTGGAGAGAGTAATACTTGACTTGACTTCATAAAGATCTATTTGAGTTTACCTTATTTGTGCACTGCACACAGAGTAAAAACCCTTGTACTGACTGACTTAGTTTTTATACATTATAAAGTAGGTGATATGGCTTGATTTCTGTTAAACAAATATTCTCTTTAAAAGGTCTTCTTATTTAAACACCTTAGGAATTTATTATATTGTCATTCAAATTTTAATGTTTGTGAGGTTTTTCTGTTTATTTTAAAAGATATTTTTAACATCAGTCTTTTAGTATTTGTGGCTAGTACTGAAATTTTCAGAGGAATATGTGAGTAAATAATCATATTGTGAGTTGAGATACACTTGTCTAGATGCACATGAGTATTTACAATTTCTCATCCGAGGAAAGTAAAAAAAAAGAAATATTTATTCAAAGAAAATGAAAATAGAGCATTTGCTTTACTGTGGGAATTAAAAATTAAAAATATATTTTTAAAGTGGCAATTAAAAATAATATTTATGGAGTATGAAAGCATAATAGCAGAAGCAAAAAAGCTAGTAAGCTGGAAAATGTTAAAAGGGGCAGAAACAAGAATAATCTCTCTTGCTAGGTTGCTCACAGTAGGCAGGAAAACTTAAAAATTATTCAGGAAAGGCAGAGCTTGACAAATCATCCTGCACCAACGCAGATGTAACAAGATTTGCTCAGACAGTTGATGTACTTTTCCAATTGGCAAGTATTTGTTTAGATTTGCCTAATAAAAGCATCTGAGATTTATTGATACAGTGTAGTGTTAACTCTTTATTTGGGACTAAAGCAGGAGGTTTTCATGCAGTCATTTCAGGGAGTTGCAGCCATCCTGCCCAGTACTTAATATTTACATCAATGAACTGAAAAATTACAGTTAATAAAATTTGCAGACAACAATGGGCAGAGGGTGAATCCCAGCAAAGTCAGGCTGGGAAAGTTAAAGCAAAGTGTATTCAGATAGAGTTAAATGCAAAATATGTCTAGGGACTAGGAATGCAAACCCCAGCCCAGAAATCTTGGAAAGCAGTGACATCAAAAAGAATGTATAATTTTTAAAAGTTTTTGAATTAGAGAGGCAATTAATTCAGTTTGTTCACTGCAAAGAATACCATGCAAAAATATCTGCCACAAAAAAGGAAGAAATATGTTGCAGATTCTTTAACCTAGTAGAAAATCCATGAGAAAAACAAGTGCCTGGAAGCTGAAGCCAGGGAAATTTAAATGAGGCATGCTAAAGCAACCTTAGATGAACATTAAATGTTATTAAATAAACAACTAGAATGAGCTGCTTTTAAAGGTCATATACTTATGGTCACACTTTTCCTTCAAATAAAGAACTGATGATCTGCAGCAGGATAGCCTCTACTTAAGTTCAAGACAGACATTAGTAATTGTCAGAACACTGGGTTAACAGGCATTTAGCAGGTCATGAAACAGCAGTTGGTCCTTTCTGCTTTAAACTCCATGAATACATGCACAAAGTTGAATACAGTGATACAGTAGTATGCAGATACTACCTGAATTTATAATTAACCTGTAGGTGCCAAAAAAATTCTTGCATGTTTCAAGATCCAGACATCATTAAAAGATGTTTAGAGAAGGAATAGTACCAGAAATGTGATGTGTAATCATTAATTCTGAATTTCTCTGGTTTGTCACACATATAGAAACACCTTTGGAAGGTAAGGAACTCTCATGGATCCATTCTAGATTCATGTTGGAGCCCTTATCTGCATTGATAAATTAGTTCTGAAAGGAAAAAAAGTATTTGTGAATTTGAATAAAATATTTACTGCATTCAACCTTTCAGATGCTGCAATACATGTTCTTACAAAATGACATGGCTTATGTGTGCACTTCCTTGTGGGTGATAGAAATGGGACAAGGGAGGTGCTGCAGCCCCTCCCCAGCACCAGAAAAATATCTGCTTCCTTCCCTCTGGGTAACGCTGCTATTGGACTCCTGGTGACAACTTCACCTGTTCTTACTTTGGCTGAAATACCCACAAGCATTCACAGGGCTCCCTTTTACATGAGTTTTGAATTCCTGATCAGAGGGTCAGTGTTCTTTGCTAATCTGTTCTGTCTGCATTTCTGTACAGGTTGACTCATGCTTTCCTATTTGAAATCAGTGTTCTGCCATGACCATCTGCTCCATTACTTTTTTCTGCTTCAAAAATATGAAATAGACAAAATAACTCAAAAAATAATGTTAAATGCAAAATGAGAGATTGCCCTAAGATTATTTTGTAAGACTCATCATGACATAATAAAGTAGAAATTTAGGGCCACTATGATTTATTATATCCAACCAACCATTTTCAGGACAATTCCTTAACATAACTGTTAACTAGCAATAGAATATGAGCTGACATATTATTTGATAGCAATTGATTCAAACATATTTTAAAGTGCAGCTTACTGCCTTGCCATACCAGCCTGTCTATGCCTTGTCTGTACTGGGGCTTTGTCTGCTCTGAGGCTTTCTGTTCCTCAGCTGCACATCAGTGCTAACACGTTCAGCAGCATCCCTGTGTGTTAGAGGGAAGTCTCAGGGGACTGGGCCTGTCTGGGGTCATCGATTTCCTCAGGGCCAGGATCTCACTCAGTGTTAACAAGAGCTTCACATCTGGCATTATTGTTGAACATGGTTGCTGATGTGCAGGTTTGCTTGTCTCATTTCTTGATAGACTGGGGCAGGCTCTGATGCCAGCAGCCAGGGTTTTCACAGCAAGTTCTCAGTATGAAACACTGCTTGAGTAAGAACAAATCTGGCTATGGAGTTGGGATGCATGTGCAATTTGTGAACCAAAAATGTAATTTAATGGACTGCCTTTCCTTTTCTCTTCAAAATTAGAACAGAAAAGTAATAAATAAAACAGCTAGTTAATAAATTAAATAGGTCATAGTGTCATTCATAAGTCACATATATATGTCAGAATTTACCTGCATGATTCTCAGATAACTTGAATTCAATTCTATTACTCCCAAACTTATTTGCAAAACTAAACAGTTTTGACTGAGCAGTTTTGTTGTTGACAAAAGGAAATAGAAGCGGTTTTGCTTAATTTTAACTTATTACTTACATTTGATTTCGTTCTTCACTGAGATATCTTGCACATTGTTTTTCGGCACAATTAGTGAAATTCTGTATTTATTGAGAATAGTCCTTTCATTTCAGTGGCTGTTTAGATATGCTGACATGAAAAAAATAATGGAGAATATGATAGTTCTGGCTCCCAATGAAGCAAAAAATCTCACTTAGTAGAATCTGTCTCCAACCCATTTCTTTGAATAGAAGGTTTTGGGCTGTTCTTCATCAGAAAGAATGACAGACTTCTTGGGTTAGGATACTGTGTGTGCAGCTCTAATGGATGGATGGGTTATCTCTCAGCTCATGGTTTCATAAATTGATATATGTGTATATATATACATATGTACGCATGCACATGTATGTGTATATATAATGGTATGCAAGTCTGCAGTTACTGTTAGAAAAAAAATGGGTGGTCAGCCTCACAATTGTACCAAAAGTTCCTGCTACAAAATCTCAGTCTCAATCATTGGCCCTGTTTTGGAGAAATTTTTGAGAGATGTATTTGTTTGGTTTTTCTGTTTTCTGGAACTGTGCAAACTTAAAATTGCATACAGGATAGAACAGTCAGGGTTCTGAGCTCAGGAGTTGAGCTCTATTGGTTTCACACTGCGTTCACATGCAGTCCTCTTCCTACAACTGACATTCATTTTATTCATCCTACATATCCTCTAAAAAAAATCTGTTCTCTTCATGAACACTGGGAAAATTGTCACTAGGGAATTCCTAATCATGTAACAAAATCAGATATCCAAACTATAAAAAAGGAAAACATTTGAGGATGGTCATATCACTGATTTCCAGAAGGCCCAACAAGTATTTCTGTTCAGGATGGAAAAAATCAAAATGCCATTTACATGACTAATGTTAAACCTTCTATCTTGTAGTCTTGTAAATGAAGTGCTGCCTCTCAGGCAGTTCATGTCATAAAAACATTTTACATTCAGCTGGAAGAATTTCACATTTAACTTCAAAGTTACAACCTGCCTCAGGTATTAATTTGTCAGGTCCACACTGGAACTGTAGAAATGTCAGAAGAATTCGCTTAGGATAGAGCTGTCATGCCCCACAAATTATTCCATCTTGTCTATAGTCTGTACTGCAAATATTGAATCAAAATTTCCCATGATTCAGGTAAACCCAGACACCTGAAAATCACTGAAGAATGTTTAGCTTGCTTGAGTGAGACTTCTGGGTAGTATTACAAAATGAGGAGCTATTAGGTTGTACTACTGCCAGCTTGCTCTATTGCTTTTAAATTGGTTTTGTATGCACAAATAGCTACAGAGCTAGGGCATGTTCCTCAAACAGATAGTTATTTAATCTCTTTTAAATTAAAAAGAAGGCTGTGAAGTTGGTTTTATTTTTGAATCACTGTGGTAATGAATGCTTGCAAAGAGATAAAGGCTCTAGTAATACAAGCCTAAGTAATGCCCAAGTGATTTAATTCACTGACTTTACAATGTTCCTGCTGGTTACAGAGCCATTTGGCATTAACACTGCCATTGCTGGTAGGGACTGCTGAGAAGCGCAATAAAACACCTTACATTTTATGCCAGTTTCAGATGTTTGTGATTCAAAATCAGTGACAAGGATTTCCCCATTTTCCGCCTCTATTTTAAAAATGGAAACGATCAGATGATGTGTAGGGCAGGTTAAAATCGCAACCCGAGGTAAACCTGATGGATACCTGGCAAATGGGGGAAATCTGCTGGCAATTGCTGTATTCACCCTTCAGGAGCTTAAGGTAGCATTGTCTTTATTTGCCAAGAACTATTTCACAAAGACTAAACCTTTACAAACAAAACTCATTGACTCCAGTAACATATGGGTGATCTTTTGAGCACAAGAGAAACTTGATTTTGTTTACTATATTTTGCGACTGAAATAATATTCCTGGTTAAAATACATGCAGAGAACTGATATTAAACAAAAAAAAAAAAAAGTGAAGTAGTGGTTTATTCTCAATATACACTGAAAAGTTTTCTTGGAATTTGGTGACTAATCACTTCAAATATGTCTTTACCTTAAAAATTATGATGGCGTAGGAGCTGCAGCTAACTTTAAATCCTATATAATCTCTTAAAGCTTTGATTAAGTTTGTTATGTTTGTTTACAGCAGCATTGCTTGAAATTATTTAATTTGATCTATCTTTGCATTTTACAATTTATGTTTAACATTTAATAAGATGAACCCTTTTTTCTACAAATTTTCCCAACCTAAATTGAAAAGGGAAAAAGTTGTATTAGTAATTCAGATCTTTTATTTCTGATTATTGCTATAGTTTCTCCATAACAACTTGATACTATGTGGGAGATAATTCTGAAATATCTGTGGACTAAATATCTCTGAAAACATACATTAAAAAGGAACCTGGTGCTATCACCATTATTGGAGTAAAATATTCTTGTTAAATGTTTTCAATAAATCAGTCAATGAGGTGGTTATTTAATTTCTATGATCTAATGTCTTCTGCTACTTTTAATTAAAAATGTACCTAATCATGTAAACATTATTACAAGCAAAACATTTTCTACTTATGAGTTTTTAAGTGTCAGCAAACACATCTGGAACTTTGCTTTATAGATGATAGGAGTGTCTAAATTTTCCAGGAACAGAAGGATAGGGTCTTGTGCTTACTTGAAGCAGTTTGTAGAGGTGATAGTAGCATATTGAAGTTGTCATTTAACCACCAGCAGTAGACCATTAATTTAGCAAGGTAAATGTTTTCAGAGAATGCCAGATATTCTGGAATTCCAAGTGACCTGCTTTCTATATTTTTGGCATTTTCTATAAAAAAGTGCATAACAAAACCTGCTATACAAGAGAGCATTTAATGACCGTGTCTGCAGAGAATTGAGCAGCCATTACTCAGTGCTGAGAGACTTTTACTGGTGACCACAAGTCAGAAGACAGTGCTGACTTCCTACTGAAATGTATTAATTTGGAAGTGTGCTCCAGTGGGACATTAAATACCCAAACTCAGGGAAAGAACTGGGTTTTTGCCACATCTGTTGTGCACCAGAGCCCCAGCTCCCTGCTGTATCCTGGAACCAGGGCAGCAGCTGGGTACATGTTGGGGCTGGCTCAAGGTGGCTCTGAAGCAAGATGTAGAATCCACACCAATCAATTCACTGGGGTACAGAGATACCTCCATACTAGCAGGAGAACTGGGCTGAAGAGGTGGATGAAATGGTGGCTTGGAGAAGCCAACAGAGAACTGCATTTATTTTTCTATGTTGCAGTCTTTGAGGTATTAAAAAAGTTGTATTTGCTGCTAAAAGCAAAACTGGATCTTTGTTGGATGCTGCCCTTAACCTGGCTGCCAGTGAAGACCCTGCCATGGTTTCTTTTTCTTTGCTGTAGGGATGAGCTCTGTGAAGCTGAGAGGGGAAACAGAGGCTGCCTGTTGTCAAGAATCAGCAGCAAAGTTAGATCAAAGCGATTATCTGGCCGGGCTTTGCCTGGAAAGACCACCCCACCATAAAAGAAGGCACAGATCAATCACACTCAGCATCTGTATTTGAGAGAAGTGCCTGAATTAAGCTTTGCATTTCTCTAAGACTTCTGTACAACTAATAGATGAGAGAGTCATGTCTGGAGTAGGATTAAGCTATTTCAATAAATTAGCTAATCCAGATCTAAGCAACTCTAATGTTCACCAAATTGCATTCATGTAGGTCATGAAGAAGTCAGGATTAAAAAAATACATGAAAAATAAGGTTCCTAAGTATCTTTTCAACATTTTTTCCTGTTCTTTTTACAAATTTTCATTTAAGTAATTGTTTATATGTGATGCCCTTTATCAGCTAAGGATAACAGCTTTGATACCACTGCAAATTTGCCAGAAGAAGACTCAGTTAGGGTCCATTAATAATTTGAGAAATCTTTTGAATCGACTACTTAACAGATGATTACTCCATTGCTGTATTCATTGTCAGTCTTTCTTTCACTCTCCTGAAAAGAAGACCTTATGTTGTTAGCTAATATTCATTTTGTAAATCTTCCTTGAAACTTGCTGAATTCTTGCTCCTCAGATTGGAGGGGTGTAGTAAGAACAACAATTGATTACACCTAGCAGAAATAATAGAATTTTCATTTAGATATTGTTTAGATTGCATTGTGACTGACTGCACAACAGTGTCTCTGTGCAAATGATGTTTAATATTTAACTAGAAACTGTTAAGAAATTTCAAATTTGGGTTGTAAAACTCAGTGTTTTGGGAGGAACTTCTAAAATACTGTTTGATAACCTACAATTTTATTCCTGGATTAATAATGCATCAGCACACTTTTCAAGTGAAAAAACAGAGCTTTGTTCAAAGCACTGATAGGCAGCACGGTATGGGGAATGTTGTCAGACTTAAGGCACGCAACTTTATCAAACAGAGTAAACCCATGTTGTTACTGCTCTGCACAGGAATGTCACAATGGGAACCTCTGTTTAGAGAAAGGCATCTTAAGGGCATCAAAAATGCTTTGTACACCAACTTCAAAGTGAAGCTGCATTTAATTTAAAGGCCTGTTTGGTTTTCTAGAACAGCTCTTAATCTGTTTCTATGGGACACTCTCCTGATACACTGCAAAGTGTTTTCTGCCTACACTTAGTGTACACTTATTTGTGTTCAGTATAAGGATTGCAGTGAAAAGATTAGAAAGTATTGGGTTCTGCAGGCAAACAGTGAAACAAATTCATGGATTCATATAGATAGTTGGAGAATGACATCCTTTTTTCAATGTGCAATTTCTGCTCCTCCGCAGTTCCTGAGGAGTGATCTTGTGACTGGGTGATGACAGTTCTGGTCCTCATGCCTGTCTGTAACAGGAGTCACCAAGGTGCTCTGGCCAAATAATCCCTTTTGTGCCATGGAGGGAAGTCAACAGCTCAGCCCCCACCTGGCATTGATTTGTGATTTGGATAATGGTTTCTGCTTTTGGGTCCATGTTTGAGCTGTGGACCTCCCTGCTGTCATCTTTGGCTTTCAAATCTCTCTAGTTCAAATGCACTGGCTTTAAAGTTAACATCATTTGCCCTAGACACTCATGGGGATACACTCCAGTGTATCCCCATGAGCTTCATGAGCAATACGTAAATAATTTTAATATTTTTATAGTATTGTTGTGGGTATTTTTCCCCAGGGCACAATGCTTATTGCCATATACCAGAATGCAGCCTTACGCCTCGTGTGATAAGTTTTCAGTGAAAAGGTTCAGAAACCATGGACATACTATTTGCTGAAATGAAGTTTCATTTCAGCAGGCAGTTAAAGAAGGCTGTGAACTATCTACTCTGAAATTACCCTGTAGAGAGACAGTTTTATACATAACAAAACTGTTTTACTAGAGAAACATGAACTTTATTCCAAATTTACGGACCAAGTATCACATTTTCATTGTGAATGGGGGTTACTGAGGGAACAGGGGACCTAAGGAAACAAAACTCTCATTAAGTTACTTCTATTGTTGACCTATTGCAAAATTAAATGATTATGCTAAATCGAATCTGCTTCAACAACACGAAATCAGAAATACAGACAGCACTGCATTGCCTATGTATTTAATAAGTACTACAGTATTTATAAGTTTACACTGGTGCAAATATATACTCAACTGCTGACTACTAATTATATTTGCAAGTATATTTAGCTATCAGCTTCATAGAAATAAAGGACAATTTTGTATGAACAAGAAAACCAACATCATAGGGGCGTTTTGTATCACATCACAAGTGCTCTCCTGGAAATTAGCTTATGAGCATCTGACTATATGTATTCTTAATTAGTAATTGTGCTTTCAGCTGATAATATATGGATTTTCTAGAAAATTTACTTGAGTAAATGGCCACATTTAGCAGTCTTATCCTCTCAAATTCTTTTTCAAGCCATGGGAATTATTTCTTGCTGTGCTAAGGCAGCAGGGTTTTCTCTCTTAATTCTTATCATTCCATTAAGTAATCCTGCTGAGCAAATAGCTGTTATTATAATAGTGTAGATTTTCTGCTGCTCCATTGGAGTGAAAATAAAGTTGATAATTGACCAATATGTTACAGCATTTATCCAGCATCTTGAGGTTATCCAACCTCTATTCAAGTGGTTTGTATTTTTTCTATAAATACCAAAAAAAAAAAAAAGGAAAAAAAATGTCCATATCAGCAAGAAATTCTTGTTAGACAGGAATTACAAGTGACTTACTAGTCAGCACAACTGTTCTCCAAAGGAGAGTTTCATTCTTACTCTCAGAGTTGGATATTTCTCTACTTTTTAAAATTTATTTTATATATTCTAACATTGCTGATCACTCAATGATTTTTAGGCAAGGTTTTCAAAGGAATCAGATAAATGTATATACTCAAATCACACTGATTTTTGTACTATAAGAGTGAGGCTTTTCCTCACTGGAATTTTCATGTTTCTCCTTAAATTATCAAGAAATGCTGACTTCTTGGAGTAAGAGTTAGCCAGAATCAACCTGGTTATTTTCAACTCAATATGCAGACACTACAGAAGAAAGAGGAGGAAATACAGTGGAATAGACACTATGGTTTTCCACTGCAGAGTCACTGAAGTGCAGAATGAAATTCCCTGTCAGATTCCTCACTGAGGACTAAGCTCTGTAAGAGATCCTGCTACCGCAGAGGCTGTTTCCCTATATAATTTCAGCTGCTAAGAAGGATTAACTTTTTTAATGACAGCATTTGCACCAGCTTTTAAATACTAGGCCATGGATATCAATTCGTTTTGTGTCTTCATTCAGATAATGTCCTATAAAAAGGAGAAGACTGCTGTCCTTTGATTCAGAATTTCCTTTGTGATGGGCCCTTTAGGAATTCAAAGATGATCAGTATGGTGCACTTTAGAGGACAAGCAAAAGTTAAAACAAAAACCAAGGCCTTGGGATTATTTAAATCCTCATTAACTTTAATAAAGGCTTTGGGTTTAGATGTCTGATGTATAAAGTTTTGGATTTATATCTTAAGGGACAAGAGAGGAAGAGAAAAAAGCAGAACTGTAAGAATTCAACATTAATAAATGGACAATATTTCAAAACAAGGTTAAAAAATGTTAATTTCAGAACAAAACACAGAAAAATGTCAGAAATTCAATAGGTATTCCTTTCACATTGCATAGACAGAGGATAAAGAAAATTTTTTTCAGAGTCCAAGTTAATGGCCACTTTCTTAAAGTATCCAACATTTCAGTTTTTCACATCACAGTGAGAACAGATTGAGTTTACCTAGCTGCTGTTTTTAAGACAGAAAGAGAGCCTGAAAATATGTTTTATGTTTTCACCTCCAATGAGTTATTTGGGCTTGTTTCATTCTTGCTTTATTTCTGTTTTGATCAGAGGACATTTTCTGTTTGGACCAGCATAAAGGACTGACAAATACTCTATGAGCTGAAATCCTCAGATTCTTAATGAAAAACTTTTATTAGTTTTTCATAGATCAATATTAAAGTAATGAATTTGTGTTCAGGGAATAAATAAAAATAAGTCTGAGAAAAAGATGTGTTATTATGAATCATGAGAGAAATTTAGCTGTTTCTTATATACATCTTGGCTCTGGTCTTTGCTCAATGATCAAGGTAGCTCCCTTAGATAAGACTGTGTTGGGATGTAAAGTCCCTTTTCATGTTTTAATCATGTGCTATTTTTGCATACTTTTTGTTTCTTCCTTCCTTTTTTTTCAAGTGCTTCAGTTTGCTCGCTATTTATAGTTACCACATTCAGCTATGGGAAGAAACTGAAGCAACATCCTTTTGCTGCTCTACAAGAACTTCAAGGCCTTTCTCAAAACAGAATGTAGCTTATATTTTTCCAGTTAACATTTTCTTTATTTAACATGAGACTTCCTGTTACTAAAGAGTGACTTGTATAAGGAAACACAAAAGTAAAAGTTCAGCTCATTAGGAGTTCAGTTTCTAGAGCTAAGTTGATTCTGCTGTAGTTTACCATCCCTTGGGAGATTACTGACTAATCTGTAAGAAATGAAAACTAACAGAATAGATAAGATAAACAGAAAGCTGCATATGGAAATAAAGAGAACCATTTTTATATTCCTCTCCATTTGTCAGCCTTACTATGTAATCCTGACTGGGATTTGGGCTGTGTTTTCAGCCTCTTTGCCTCTGTCCCTCAGCAGTGGACATGGCTGGACACACCACTATAATCATGAATGTGTCTTAGCAGCTGGTACTGTAAATAGCATGAATGCAGATAACATGTAAACCTAGATTCTCAAGGAAAAATTGAACATGGAAATCTGGCCCAGACACTGATGATGTCTCTGGCCTTTCAGAGAATTTTTCAATTTCATTGGTTGTTGGGTTGGTTGCTACTCATTTTCCCTACCAAAAAGTGTGGTGGAATGTTTTTGACCACCATATGTGGGAATTGTATATTTTCTTTATAATGACTGAATACAGTCAAAAAGTTTGGTGGAGGCCTATGCAAAGCAAAACCTCAGTGCTTAGGTTTGCTGGATGCAGTCTTATTTGCCTTTCAGCATTACAGGAAAAATGTTGTGAATGACACTGGAGACTGCTGGGGCTGTGAAGGCCACCAGCAGCAGCAGCAGGGGCTGGGCCAAAGTGCCCAGCCATGCAGCCCCATATACCTGAGCCCTTGCACTGCCCTCTAGTACAAATTAAAAACCTACAAGTGATTTCACCTCGTTCACATTGGTTGTGGATGGAAAATCAAGCTTCAAACTTGTCCCAATCCTATGCACAATGTCAAACTCAGGAAGACCAAATCAATGTGCTTGATAAGACCAGAAGTCATCATCCTGTGGGTTGTGGAGAGAAAAGGTTTCACAGGGGGTCTTGCAGACCAGGGTGATTTAGCAGCAGACCAGATTTCCCTAGGTAGAAGAGCGAAAGCAGGCCCCAAGTAGTGGTTTCAAGTGACTCTAGTACTTTGCTGACAAGCCAATGTCACAACAACTTTAGGCTGAGCAGTTCCTGCTGATAACTATGAGGTTGCAGGGAATTAAGAAGAAACACTCAAAATCAGGCACAGGTTTTCTTCCCTCCTTCCAGAAGAAGCCAGCTGATCCAGAGGTATCATATTTGGGTTCCAAAGGTGACCCAAAAGTGGGTTACCATCAATTTCTAAAATTTGAAAATCCCAATGCAGTGCAATCTTGCCAGGTTGTCCCAGGAACCTTGTCCAGTGCTTTCCTTTCTGCAACTTAGTTGACATTTCCATACAGAAATAGTTGCATTAAGCAAGGAATCTGAGATCAACCGATGTTTTTTATCATATCAAACTCAGAGACAGGCCGCAGAGATTTGTGAACTCTTTGTTCTATGAGAGCCAAAACTAAGGGAAAAAAGCTTCTTGTAAATGTTCTGTTGAAGAGCTAATATTTAAACCTTTTTAAAATTCATTTGTTTTCAGTATAAAATGTTTACACAGCTTATAGGAAATCCATTTTTGGGACATAACTGTCTCTTCCTATATTTCTTTTATCTTATTTCTTCCTCTTCCCAAGCAACCAATAAAACACAAGAATGCCTATAAATATAGCTGTTAGAATCAGTAGAATAATTTATTTACATATATAAGATGTTTCATGCAAGGATTTCTTTTTTCTAGAATGTGCTGTGTGGCATGCAATATCATGTCTTCTTCCTCTCAATGGCAGGAAGATGTCTGATCTAATTCAGAAAGATCATCAGTTAACAATTTTTAAGAGTGGCATTGTTTTCACATAGACAGCATTGAAACCATATGGTCTTTCCTTTTTCTTGTCTTGTGCTTTCATCTAACAGATATTTATGTTTGAAAGTACTGGAAAGCATTTAGCTTTTGAATCTATCCCTACCTTCTGGCACTCTGCTTAATTTCCAATTTTTTCATCAATGAAATCAGTATTGCAGCATGAGAGTATTTTTTTCTTTCTCATATCTACCTTCCAAGGTAAGTGTTCAGTACTAATGATAAAACAGAGCCAGCTGAGAACTCGCTGAAAAGAAGCAGATTTGTCTTGAAGTTTTTAAGCCCTTTTAAGTGAGCCAGTACATTGGAAAAACTTTCAAAAGCACACCTGATTTTTTAGGAGTTATGCAGAAAAAGTGGCCACAAATGTATGCTAGATGGTGAAATAGCTTTTTTTTTTTTTCTGGAATAATTTCAAACTTGAAACAATTGAAGATATCTTTTATGAACAAGCAGATGATGGAATCTATCTGACTCAGCAGGGAACGTGCCCTAAGTATACACCTAAGTACAGCTCATCTGGAGAAAGAGAGTTACATTGGTCTTGTTTACTTGCAAATCTGGTGTGTAATCAGTGTTTTCTGAGGCTGGAATGTGGCTGATGGCTCAGCCTCTGAGCCAGCAGCTCCTTGTGTGATATGTCCCGGGGGACGTGATGATTTGCACTTTGTGCCACAGGTGGATGAGGAAATCCCTGTGCCCCAAGGAGAAGTTAATCCCAGCTCCACCTGATGTTTGCCAGTGTGCAGGTTAAAAGGAGGTCAAGTTGTGGGCAGTGAATGAGCACATTCAGGAAAGTCTGAGTTGAATGATGATCTCCTTTGTGCAGATCAATGCTTGTCTGTACATTGTTCCATCTGCTTCTGATAATCATGGGCATGCATCCTAAGGGACTCAAGAAGGGGCAATCGTCATGCAAGAACAAGTTTATCTGTGCCTTCTTACATTGTTTATTACATTTGCCTTTTCAAAATGTACACAGTAATCCTCACTGGTGCCCTGCAGGATTAAGTTCCTTCCCTACCATTTATTTCCTTGTCTTCAGCAGCTTTAATTTCCCTAAATTTCTGAACATGGGCTACAGACACTCTTGTGGATGTCAATTGCTACATTTTAGCCTTAAATGCAGTAAATTCAATATGCAATGGTGCATCCCAGATCTAAAGAGGCAGTGGGCCACCCAGCAGCAAGGGGAAGAGGTTGCAGGGGAAGTGAGACACATCAGACAAACAAACAAATAAAACCTGGCAAGGCAATTATTCAGTGACTGAGCTGAGTGCTGCATGCAGTGAGTGACTGTGGCTAAATAAAAAGTCACAGAGAAGGAAGAGTATGTGTGGAGACAGTTATTTATGATTATTTTTTGTTTTAAAGGGGTTCAGAAAGTTGCATTTGTGCACCTCCTGTCTGCACAGCTCTAGCACGACCTTTTAAGATGTTTACCCATCACAAGTTACATACTATGTTTTTGTTTACATTTTAAGTTGTAGATGCTTTTCCTGACACCAGGCAAAGCTATTTTTTCCTATGACAGACGGCAATATTCATCCAGAGGAATGTTCTCAGTTCAGACACAGTGTTCTTGTTAATGCCACCATCATGCCATGTACCTGGCATTTATGTTTGAACTCAATGATCTGAAGGGTCTTTTCCAACCTAAATGATTTTTTGATGCCATGATAGGCCCTGCCAATAGAGTTTGAGCAGCTCCCTGGGACTGGTATTGTGAAATGGCACAATGGCATTGTGCTAGAGCTGCCATTTCTTTGGGAAAACACTCCAGAGTTAGCCTATGTGGTGTTGAACCTTTTTTGTTTTCTTTTAGCAGATGCAAAATTTGGATGTTTAAATAAAGTGAAGAGGTTAAAAATTATTTCACAAATTTGGAAGTATTATGTGTTGATCTCCAGAGAAAGAGATCAAAGAATCAAGCTCTAGAGAAACATTTTTTTCAAAGACCTGGCTTCAAAGGAAATAAACATGTTGATGGTAGAATAAAACAGTTAATTAGACTAGCATACCACTAAGCTATAAGATACACATATAGATAATGCTAAGATAAAAGAAAAGTTGCAAGTAAACCTTAGGTGCACTGAAGAAGTTAACCATGAAGACCAGGAGAGTGTTTACACCTGCAAGCAGGAAGCTCAGCATAGGCCTGAGGTGAACCACCTCATTAACCACCTGTCTTTACAGAGATTAGATCTGAGATGGGACAGCCTTGTGTTAATTCTGAGATTACCTCAGTCACTGAGGCCTTGTTCCCTGTAGTCAGTTGTAATTCCATGGGTAAAAATTACCTGTGCACATGACCCTTGCTATAATTCTTTTTACATCAAAATCTCTTTTTTGAGCAACTGAGGATAAAAACTCTCACATTTTCATGTAAAGATCTAGAAAATGTTATTAGTTCCCCTTGGGATGCTTTTATATATGGTACCTTGCTATTGGGGTTGGAAGCAGTGTTTTGCTTGCACAGCAACCTGCACACAGGGATATTGGCTGGCCTCTTGTATCGTCACAAGGGAATCAGGGACTGTTCCCTGTTCCCCAGTCTGCTCCAGGGCAGGAGCTGAGCATGGCTGTCAGGATGTGCATCCTGCACGGCTGTCAAGGGAAGCAGCTCATGCTGGGGAACTCTCCCACCCAGCTGCTCCTCCCCTCTCCTGCTCTCAGTGCTGCTCAGGGCCAATGTTCTGCCAGGTGCCATGGGAACAATTCTAATAGAAAACAGGGGGAAAAAGCCACATTGCAGGCAGAGCAGGAAGGGACTCTGGTTCATCAAGAGCATGCACCATGACTGGGCTTTGATGACAGAGTATGGGTATAGATTGTATAAATACTGCCCTTCTATATATTTATTTCATGTCTGACTCCTGTCAGGTCATTTGAAGTGTCTAAATCTTGATTCTACTGAGAACATACCAGAGACTCCACGCAGATAGGATTGTGAAGGTTCAAGGGGTCCCTTTCTGGAGCTGGCTCAGAGGGCTGCTAGAGCTTCTCTGTAGAACCAAATGGCCTGAAACTGGCTGTGTGATGCCAGTTAAAGATGCTACCTTGCATACAGAGCCAAAACATTTCCACAGTAAGGAGAAAAATAAATAAATTGCTAACAACTTGGGAGGCTTTTTGAAACTCTTTCCATATAAAGCTGTTTTGCAATCTGTCATCAATCTGCAGTAACCCAGTGAAGAAAAATAGAGCTATGGTATCAGTTTGAATAGCAGGTCCAGTTGCAAAAAGCTGCTAAAAACATACAAAGCCAAATTTGGAAGATCTCAGTTTCGTATTCCTGGAAAAGGATACATTGGCAGAGACATGAGCAGAATTTTTAATTTATACAAAGAGGCTTGTCTAAAACATGTTTATATTCCATATTTGACCAGGCTTTGGAACTTGAATTATCATACCTTTTTCCCTGAGCAGGAAGATTTGCTTTCACAGAGTGAAAAGGAAAAGAGAGCTTTTATTCTGCCACTGGAATTATTAAATTTAGGAGTATTTCTAATCAATCCTCCTCTAAAACTATAAAATATTCACAAGGTAAATACTGGGAAATGCTCATTACGAGTGATTATAAAACCTCCAAAACATTTAAAAGCCCAGCTTGGAGCCTGTCACTTTCCAAAGATTACCTTAAATGCTTTAAAAGACACTTTGCACAGTCATTTCATGTAGCTGTTGTCAATCTAGTTTTGTCCTCTCAAAGTGTTTTCTCTTTTTTATTAACATGTTTATTTCTTTTTCCAGGATCCACAGATAGACTCCTATCTTCTGCCTACCAGACATTCCTCTCCCCCTGCTTTTTTTGGTGTTTATTGGTTCTCTTTTTTGGGGGAGGGAAGGGGAGTTAGGTGGGTCTCAGGGGTTTTTGGGTGCTTTTTTTTTCTTTTTGTTTACTGGAGTTTGCAAAAACAGGGCCCCAAAGGAAAAAGGCCTTTTTGTCACATGGAATAAATTACAAGAAATAAAATTAATTTTCTAGCCAGCTCAAATCATTTCAGCGGCAGAAGAGAATCAGGATTTCTCTACCTTTTGTCTTTTTCCCATAAATTTCTTAATCTGCTGCATGGTGCTTTTGAACCTCTGCTAGTTAACAACTCAGCACAGTCACAAGTGCACAGATCAGCACAGATGAAGATATCTTAGATGAGGGATTCCTTCATTTTTTAGAGGTTTGTCTCAACAAAGCTTCAGAATAAGAAGTAAAAATGCTCGCAAAGCAGGGGAGACTCAAAACATTTGGCATTTGTACAAGAACTAAGTATGTTGCTAAGAAAATAAAGGCAGATTATTTTTATTCTGGATTCAGATTAGAACGAGCCATGTTATAGGGAACTTTCATAGAGTCAGATTCAGTGGTAACGCATTACGTAGTTGTGGTGTTTCCATTAAGACATTGAGCTTCACACCCAGGTAGTGCCGGTGGACATTAAATCTTAAACATCAGCATCTAGAGAACCACGAGGACAACAAAAAGAGCAATACAACTAGGGTTTAGATGTTTTGTTCAGACAGAGAGAATGTGTGTTTTCTTTCATTTAGTCGTTTTAAAGTATCATCAAAATGAAATAAAAATGTTTCTAAAAAGAATGAGACAAACCAGATTTCTGATTACTCTTGGTTCTTTGAAACTGGACAAGAGATTCTCTTGTTAGATATTTATGTATTTTGTATTTCAGATTCAAAATGGATAGCTCCTTCTCCTGCTCAACTTATAATTAAAAGATTAAGTTATTATTTTATCACCAAAGAAATTTCAATATGTTTGAACAATTTTTTTGGTCAGATAGCTTTGAGAGTTCTCTGGCAGATTTCAAACCAATTAATGTTTAAGGAATGTTCTCACAAGACAGCATTGGTCAATGTTTCTTGTTTACATATGGTATCATAAAGATGAGGAGTTGGACAAGTTTTGCGTCGAGCTATTTCTATGGATACCTAAACTTGTAACAAAAAATTATAATAGTCAAAAATTTGGCAGGATTAGAAATTCTCACACTTGAGAGAATTGTGCTGCAGGACAACTGTAATGGAGAAAATATTTTTGGCCAGCTGAAAGTTTGGGCTGTAAGTTTTCCTGTACATTTTCCTAAAGCAAATGCTATTGTAATATTGAAGCTAACATTATTTTGTTTAATTACTCATATTCATTATTATAATAACATTTTGTAAGAACTAGGAATAATAATTATAAGGAGACAGAAGATAGTTCATTGGAGTGCAAGACTCTTTAATATTCAGAGTGGCATTACCAGATCTGGCTCTTTGTAAATGGAAACCAGCAGAAGTGAAGAAGCATAATTCATAAGTATTGGATTTCTTCCCAGTTCCTAATTTTTCATTTCTGTTGAAATCTGGGAACTGCTCTCAATCCAATTCCCATGGCATTTAAAGAACTGACTTAAATACAGATATATTTATTGCTACATATTAAGAAGAACATGCATACATAGAAAAAGATGACCCACAGGAGATGAAAAACACTGTACCTTCTTGAGATCAGAATATAAATCTTGGAGGGTTCAAGCTGGTCTGCCTGCAAGAGCTCTCCACATACTGAATCTCTGGGAGGATAACATTGCACACTACTGTAGCTTTATATAAACACCAAGAATCTCCATACCTAAACTTGAAGAATCAGTTAAACTAATGGGATGAGGATATCTGTCTGGAAGAGAGCCAGAGGACAGAGAAGTGGCAAGAGTGCTCATTTTGCCCTTCCACATAGGTTCTTGCTGTGGTTTAAGGCTGTGGTATATTTCTGTCTCCCAGTGATGATTTTCTGGATACAGAAACAGGAGGAATACTTTGTAATAATCACATTGCACCTTCAGTGCTGCTCTCCAAGTTATGCTTACATCCCTCCTTGGTTTTATTTGGTTGGAAGCACAGTGGTAACATAGCTTTCAGCATCAGAAAGCTTTAAATGGCTGATATACACTACGGCACAAATCTTTCTGCCATCACAGACAGCTGTGAATTTCCATGCTAGAATTAACAAAATAAAGATAAAGGTAATATAGAGTTTACTCAAATACCACATAAGAAAGTAATCAAGTCTTCTAAAAATGAAAATGTAAAACTTATAAAACTTCTCCTTGATCAGCTGTGAAGAAATCAGAAACTTTATTTTGATATTTCTAAAAAGTTTTGAGAATTTCTTCTATATTCAATTGGCTAAAGAGGCAGGAAACGGAGTACTCTACAGCCAGTGAAGCAGATCAGGGTTAAGCGTATACTCCAGACTTATGATCTTTGCTGCATTTGACCCTGCATGGGTAAAACAATGTGAGGGATGTGGCCTAGATCCAATAAATACTAGGGACTCAATCAGCTTAAACTGATTGTATTATTGCTATTATTTTTTAATATGTTTTTAAGTAAGCAACAGCAAATGGAGTATGAGATGAGGATCCCAAAATCACAAGTTCAATCTGGAACTAGGGATGATGGAGTTAAAAGCAGTTTCTTCATTGTACCTAAAATGGGGAGGCAGATCCTCTGAGCTGTGCTCTTCCTTACCAGAGGTATTTATCATGAGAATCAGAGAGCAAAGTGAACATACGATAACTAATGAGCTGCAAAATACAGCATGCCAAGTAGAAGAAAGCAGAGAAGAAGCTGTGTGAAGATCAGACTGCTTTTCTGGAACACTTCCTGCTGTCTCAGTTATCTCTTATTTTTACATTGGTATATTAGTTCTGACTGCGTGAGTCAAAGTGTCTGGCAGCTCTCATGCCGAGAGAATTATAAGTGACAGAATGGAAAAGAAAGAGATAGTAATTCTGTTATTTTCCTATTTGTACCTGTTATGTTTAACACTAAAAGCAGCAGCAGAAGTACTATGAAATATTTCTTTCGTACAAGAAATTGTCAAAATAGCAGTGAAATACAGAGAGGCCTGAACATGAAGTCCTTACAGTGGCAAGGTCTTCTGTTCCATTCCATGAGTTTTACCCTGCTCTGAAGCTGCTCTGATGGCTGAATGTGCCAGGAAAGCTTCCTTGAATGTAACTGTGGCCTTGAGCAATGAGCTCACTCATTTGGAAAGCAACAGATTTTTACAAAGCAGCATAGGGCAGAGTGAGAGACCTTGCTCTTGGGTTGACAGTAGACACTCTGTGCTGTAATTCCTCCTCTGTCAGTGGCAGAGGAGGAATACCTGGTTTTCCAAGCAATTTATTGTAATAGAAATAACCTGTTTCTTGTGACTACTCACCACCCTTCCATCTGCTAAACATTTGGAAAAGGCACTTTCCATCCAAATTGGATCAGATACTAACTGCACTGGCACAAATCAAATGCTAAAGCCAGCTATTCCTGCTAGGCAAAATTTGTCTCAGACAAAGCTTAAAATCTTCTTCCACTGACGACATTTGACATGCTTTTTTTGTTCCAGCAAAATAGGTTCCATGTAATAAAACAAGATTTTACAAAGACTAATTTCTACTTTTCAAACCCCCGAGGTCTGATTTCTTTAAGCTAAGCAACTTGTGAAGCTGTGAGCACTCTCAGTGACATCCCAATTAAAACATGAATGATAATAGCTGGAAGTATTTGCAGGATTACAAAAATGCATTTTAGCCCTTAACAAATTTTACCATGCCTTCTACTGTCTCAGTATAATTTGGCCTCTGAGCCTCACTTGCTGCATTCCAGGTTTTACAGTAACTCACTAATTTTAGGTGCAGTTTTTGCAGAATGCAGATTGTGCCCACCCACCTCTATATACCCCCTAGAAAGACTGTTTTTCTTTTAAATGCCAGTTTACATGAGTAAATATCAGTTCATGAACTTGTGAGTGTCTGCCTATTGAACTTCCAAGCTTCTTAAGCTTCCCCTGATGATGCAAAGAATGGCATATAGACCCTTTCCTGGTTTGATGAAACAGCAGAGCTGCTTTTTTTTTTTTTTTTTTTCATTTCTGCACCAAATAATGAGATCTATCTATAGGGTGCACATTCTGATATTCCTCAGGGGGAGAATCCCAGCTTTTAAAACACCTGAGGACTTTTAGTTACTTTTATAACGACACAGCAATAGTTCTTGTGATTACGTTCTACAATGAATGAGTATTAGAGCCCCTCCTTTTGCCAAGAAGGATGAATATTTGCCTCTTCTTTTTCACCCTTGTATTTTCTAGCTAAATATCTTCCTTTTTATTCAAACTTCATAGAAAATGTGATCCTGTTATGTAACACTCATATACATTTTAATATTTTTTCAAGTGTGGATCCAGATAAACTGTCATGGTTAAGCTGATGCTGGGACTTAAAAAAACAACTGTGTCTTTTATTCTGGGATAGAACTGATACATTTTTGCTCTTTCATTGAGTTTTAATGCAAAATATAGGATTTTATTTTTATTTCTGATCCTCTTTTATGCCGGTGGGGATATATCTCACTGAAAGTATCTATTTTCTAGTAATGACTAACATGTATAAATATTTATATAATTTCTCATAGCTCAGCACCACTAGCTATCAAAATGCACTGATTTTGTTGTTATTTGTTTGTTTGTTTGTTTGCTCCTTTTTTGTTATTGTTGGGGTTTTTTTCTATACAGCTTCTTAGTGCTAGAGTAAAATGATGATGTTTGGAATCAGCTTGGGAGGTTTCCTTGTTTTTATCAATACTTGGCACTGCAGGCTTTCTGTGGCAAGCAGTTTTCTTTTCACTCCACTCTTATTTCCTTCCTTGCTGTCTTAGAGCATATGTCTTTAGCAATGCCTAATTCCAGAAGCCTTCCTTAATATATCTGAAGGCACTGACCAGGGAGAATGTGCTTTGCTACTAAACATTCACAAATGAAATAAATGAAAGGCTCATATTTTTAATTTTTCAGACTTGCAGAATTCACATGGACTTAGTGTAAAATTTTAAAATTCATTAACTTTTTACTTTTTTGCCTACTATTCTGTTCAACATAGAACTTCAGTTCTTTGGCAAAAGAAGTTCAAGATTCTAAAAGTTAATTTAGATATTTGCTCATTTAATTTAGCAGTATCTAATTATTCAACAGTGCCATTTCAGAATTGTTTGAGCTGTGCTTTTTTTCCTGAGAAAATTTATATTTGTATTTTTAATTATTCATGAGATTCTTGAATTTTACAAGGCGAATAAATTTTGGTTCATCTTCTTTAATTATATTTAAAAGACTCCATAGACCCTGAAATTACATCCAAAGGTTCATGTATGTTAGTTTCAAGGGATTGCAAGAAGGTGGAGATATTAAAGTAACTTTTCAATAGCACAGAGATAGGAGCCAGAACTCTTGGTAGTTTATGTCGCACAGGAGAGAGCAGGGAAATAAGTATTTGTCCAGCAACATCAGATCTTTGCTAAGAGTTCTGTGATAAGAAATGATACTAAGAAGGGCTCTTGAGTTCCCTTCAAGGCCCATCTAATAACCCAGAGCTCTTTGAAGAGTGCTGGGAGTGGGAGATGCTGGGAGCTGGGCTGAGGGGCTCAGAGGCCATTTGAACTGCCTCCTGTGATTCCTTTGGAGAACTGCTCCAGTGCATTGTTAGCCATAGTGGTTCATTCCTGGTGTCTTCTCAGTTTTTCGCTATATATTTTTTCTGTCCCTCACATGAAAGAAACTCTTCATGTGGAAAGAAAGAGAGGTACGTACATGGTTTCAGAATGACACAGACACACTGTGATAAAGATAAGCATTGTGAAATCCATTGGCTACACATCTCCCTATTTATGTGGCTTCTTAGACAAAACAAGTGTTTGACAGACTACTACACTTCTTAATTTATGTAGAACACAAAATGAGTGGAACAAGGCCATGGGTATTATTCTTAAATAAAATTAAGGATTTAACTGGAGCATATATGCCTGAAAATACTCAGCAAAGGTGAGCAGATTAAGGGTAAATATATTAAGAATATTTTTAGTTCAACATAGGTGTAAAAATTTGTACTTGATTATTACATCACAAAAAATGTGTTAGGAGGTATGCAGTAATTCTTCCATGTGATTTTTATGTAAGAATAAGACCATAGAAAATATGACTTACTGTAGAAGAAAAAAATTAAGGACATGTGGCTAGACATCAGAGTGGAAAAGAAACGGTTATTTCATATTTCTGTACTGAATTAAAAGTACAAAGGAAAAGGCCTAGCTTCTAAGGTAGTCTCTTATTCCATTGCATAGTGCGATATACTTAACATGGTAGTTAATTTCTTTGATCTGTTTGCACACTGTCATAAAAATTCATTGCTTTAAACAGCCTAGAACTTCTTCTCAGCCTTCAGATGACAATCTTATGTCATAACATCACCATATTGTTGAAAGGTAATAACTTGGTTGGAAAAGTATTCTTGTGTATGTGGTCTATTTATTGTCAGTTGACCATTGTTTTAAATGGGTTTAGCAAACTGTAGCAAAAAAAGGCTGTTACCTTTTTTTCTTGTTAAGCTGTTAAACAGGCCATGCAGCAAGTTTTTATGAAGTTTGAAATTCAGCCTGTATTGCAGAGGGTGCAATTTCTGCCAGACTAAGTTCACATTTAGACAGGTTCTTGCACTTCACATTATACAAGCTAAAAGGCTGCCAGAGAGCACACTCCGGTGTGTTCCAGGGCTGCCTCAGAAGACATCATCCTAAGAATCCGTCCACAGTGTGGATCCATATGCCAAAGGAAAAACTGCAGCCTAAAGCAAATTTTTCACATTTACTCTAAATCATCATCACAAAGAAACTTTCAACCAGGAAATGAAATGTTTTTACCCCAAATTACCAATTTGAGTTGAACATAGCATTTTCCATATTCATTTTGATTGCTTTCAATAAGGGAAAGCAGAAAACCATCCAATCTTGAAACATTTTGAGGCAAAATTTTAAAGCAAAGTGTTTCTACAATCAAAACAGCTTTTATTGTAGGAATTGAATTTCTATGTATAAATAGATATCTCCTGTTAGCTTTTTGAAATGTATCAATATGAAACAAAGTATTCAATTTAGACATGAGGGAAGTATTCTTCTATATATAAAATTGAATTTACAGGAATTCCAGCCTGTCTTAATAGTAATCTTTTTCCAATTCAAACAATCAAGAACATATTCAATTATTCATAGGGCTGTGATTCTAACTGTTTACAACTATTTCTTGTGTTATTTGGAAGAAAGATGTAAAAATCTAACTGCAGAGGAATACAATACAATAGAAAGGACAGCTTTTAAAAAGACAAGAAGGTCGGTGTGATGAAAGGAACAGACCAGAGAATGCTCCATCGGCTGATACACCAGCCAGTGTTACTGGACAGCCTGAGAGAAACCACCTGGCTTATGGAAGAGCCCATTATGTAATTTACAGACAAAGCATGAGAGACAAGTCATTTATAGAGGAGGAAAGATCAGACCAAGTCCCTCACTTATTCCTCTTGTGCTGTGCTCACAATGTGTAACCCCTCCATGTGCAGATCTCCATCCTGCAGCTCCTGTGCTGGGAGACCCTTGGCTGTGATATAAGTTGCACTAGTGACCAATGAAAATTTGCTTTCAAGCTGATTGGATTTACAGCTGAAACAGTTTTATGCAGGAAACAAAGGTGCTCCATGCAAAAATTCTGAATGGCAAGAAGTTTGATGCAGGAGGAAGGGCGTGTGGGAAGCTTTTATGGTGAACAACAGCATCTTCAGCCCCTGGGTAAGCATTAGTCAAGAAAGACATCATCCAAAGGTAAGGAGTAGAATGTCTTCTTTTTTCCTTCTCCCAGTCCTGGTGGGCCCCCACAAACACATACATCCCAGGTGGTGAAAGAATAAAATAGAGCAAAGATGTCAGCCTGACAGATTGTTGCCACTATCCCCCACCAGAGCAGGGTTTGCAGTCTCCATGGTGCTTCCTGCCCATTTGGCATTTCTCTGACTCCAGCTACAGTCCGCTGGGATTCTCATCCTGAAATGCTCTTCCCCAGGGAAAAACAGAGACTGGGGCTACCCAACACGAGATCATCCTTCAAAAAAGGAGTAGTGGAACAGGGCCACGACCTAGCTGCCTCTGTAGTACTGACTGAGGTATTGTCAGCATTTATACTTTCTTTCAATTATGACATAAAGAAATGTCCTTTCATAGCTTATCCAGCTGGAAATATTAAGAAGAAACAATAGCATGACATTTTCTAATCAGATATTTTCCCCACTTTTCCAGAAGACAGTGTCCATCTGTTTTAGCATCTGCTCAGTGTAGTTCTAAATTCTCCTAAACCACAAGCAAGAGAAATGGCTTCACTGCCTTCAAAACATCAAGATCTAAGAATTTCTTGGGGGAAAAAAGTTGCATATGTCATGGGTATAGCTGTAAAAAGTGTCTCTGACCCCTGCTCACTGCCCATTTAAATAGAATATACAATCCCCATTTATTTCAGGCGGTTTGAGAAAGTACTTGACTGAAAACTTGATTACAAATAGAAATCATTTCTTAAAAGTGCAAGAATTTTCCCTTCTGTTAAAGGCACTGATCTTTTGTTGTCATTTCTACAGCAATAAGGAGGGATCAAATTATGTCCTTGAAGTATCAATTACTACATGAAACATTTGGGGTTTTTAAGTAATAAAACAATGTACACAGGTTTTGTTTCCACACATATCACTATCTAACCAGAGAACATGGGAAAAAATCTGGAAAAACCTGCCTAAAACAATCAACATTTTAAATTTTCCTGTAATTTCTACTAAAAACTTCCTGGAGGGTGAGATTTGGATCATATTTTCACCCACACATTTTCTCCTTTTGCAGATTCAGTGATCCAGAACACTTCACAAAAGTAATGTGGTATCAGGACTCACAAAAAAATTCAAGCTGGAATGGACTTTTGGAAATAATTCAACCATTTTCTTCAGTTATTGACTCACAGGATAAAAGAATTCATAAAAGGATTTTATCTTGGTGATTGTAACCTGAGAGCATATTGGATAGATGTCTGCCTGCATGTGAACACTTCTGCTGGAGTTAAATTTATAAATTAACCTCTTTTTCCACACACAGTTTAGTCTGTTTTGTCAGATGAAATTTATACGTAAGGTTTGATATGACAAAAATAATTCCAAAAGAACTGGAGGACCTTTTCCCTGTGGAAGCCAGATGAGATTCCCCATAAAGCAGACAACAATAGATCTACAAAAGACTATTTAGGCTCAAAACATGTAGCAAATGTATTTCTAATCAGAATGATCCCCACAGCCATGTTACCCAGGGACTTCAGATGAGAGGAATGAGATACTCTTCCATTTGCCTTGTTAACACAGTCCATTTTATTGAATGCCAATTGCCCATGCTGAGTATACAGCAGAAAAAAAGGCTTCAGTTTTGCTTCTGGTTTTACCAAAAGCAAGGTCTGCAAGCAAGGCAAAGATGTTCACCCATGTGTACTGACATCTGCATTAGTTAGCAATGAAATCTGATTTATACCATGTATTTCTATTCCTTCATTCCTTTACCCCACAGCCAGAGCTGTTGCTGGTTCTGATTAGCATTTGTACATTTCCAATGGAAATTGGTAGATTTTTAAAGAAAAGAGGCTGGAAATAACAGGAGATGACAGTGACTGGTGACTGATACATGAATTGTGTTAACAACATAGCTATCCTACAGACAAATATCAGGGTGGAGTGTAAAGCAGGGTGAGAAGCATCATGATGCCTTAAGAAGAGATGAAATACAGTGAAATGAAATATAGATGACACACATATCAAAACCAATATGTCTAAATGGCTGACCTTATTTAGACAAGGAGTGACATTTACATGGCAAAAGCAATGAAATTTAAATTATTACCTTTAAATGGCAGTAATTAAAGAGTGTGAGGCTACAGCAGTTTTCTGCAGAAATAAATAGATATATGAGATCATGTGTTAGTGATGGAAAAGCCTCCATTCAGCACATAATTCTCAGCAGATTTTCTTTATTTGAAAGGAGTGTTACAGCGTTATCATCAGAGTGACTAAAATTAAATGAATTAAAATGTCATCTGGAATTAAGTAAATCCTTTCATTATTATTCAGTCTATCAAAGGAATCCTTGCATAACAAAGGGGAAAACCCCCCAGTTTATCTGATAAAATCAGCATGATCAGTGATTTCAACCTGAAATGTTTATTTTTTTCAGTAAATTGTTTAAAATTAGTTGTATTAAGGCTTCCTACTTATTTATTTATAGCCCAATGGGCAGTTTCATTGAACCATAGGGTTATACTTGCTTTAGAAACTGTTGAAGAATTGGTCTATATGTAGATTTTAGTGAGAAATAGTGCTAACAAAACTAGAAATTTTAGTGCAGATATAGTTAAAATTATATTAAATACTTATTTACTGTGATATAATCAGTGAATATTGGTGAATATAGAAATGCATCCTTTCCTTTTAACATGTTTGTGACAATACAAATATGAATAAACACTCTTTGATAGGTCAAATTCTACAGTCATAGGAGCAGTTATATTTATTTCCTTGTGCCCTTCATTAGTTTTACCTGGGAGCCCTTTGAAAGCCATTGCAGTGAGTTTCTGAAGCTGGCCAAGGGTTTGCACGTGGAGGGAACATGGGGCAGCGATGTCCCACACCACACTGCTGTTGCCCATGCAGGACACAGAGCTCTGCAAGCATGGTGACAGGGAATTGCTTAGGTGCTTGAACTGACAAAGTGCCTCAGAGCTTTCCTTGTTAGGGAAACTGCTTTTAAATTAAACCATTTGTCTCCAACATGTTTAATTTTGTAACAGTAAGGAAAGAAAAAAATGGGGAAAAATGTTTGAATTTTTCTGTAACACTCCTGTGACTAATGAGAATAAATCAGGGAAACTCCAATCAGGACACCAGTTTTGTTTATCCTGCAGCACTGTGTTCTGTTTTTGGTAGGATCTGGTGCTTCTGTATTCCAAGTGTGCAATCCTATATATTCTGTACAAGTTGTTTAAAGAGATCTTATATACAGGAGAAGTATTTGCCTAAGCCTAAACATAGATGAAGTATAATGAACAATCTGTTAAATGTTAATGTAATTTATCCTTCCCTAATTTACAAACATGACATATTGCATGTATTTAGTGTTAATCTCTTTTAGACACTCATTTGCTTTGACCTATGTCCATAATATATTATGTACCTTGAGAAATTTATCTTGTCACTTTGAAACAGGATTACAATTAATATGACACACATGAGTTTAAATTACTACTCCAACTAGAGATGTGTGAGTAATGAATTAGCCACTGTCTTGAACTGTTGGCAGACAATTTAAATTGCCTGACTCTGATGCACGATCTGGAATCGCTAAATATGTACACGGTCTTAAGTCAACATGGTTTTTAGATCAGTGACTGAGCAGTACTCTTCAAACACTTTTTTTCTAAGGCAAAATAGCGAAATAAAAGTTAGCTTGGGACTGGATAGTCAGATGTCTGACTGCAAACAATTCTTCCACAGATTTGTTTTGTCACACCACATTTGGTTTGCGATTGTAAGGTCAAGCCTAAAAAGTTAAGTGGTTGCCTATAGGAAGCAGGACTGTAATTGTGATATCATTAGAAATACTGAATTGTGGATAATACTTTATATTTGTACTTGTCACTTGTCTGGTTTTTGACAAGAGGAGGCAGTTTTGATGGGCTTCCTGTGGTCCTTGTGTTTTTTATCCTGTTATCCAATTTTCTGCTGCACTGCTTTCCTTCTGTCACACTGACTGCTAGCCAGCCTTGCATCCTTTACTGGAAGGGCACACAAAGCTTCTCGCTATAGTGGACAGAAATAAAAGAAGGTGCAATAGTAGGGATGAATTTTGATAAGTACCTTATGTCCCATGTCCAGGCTAAGTCATACATGATCTATATAGCACCTGGAGGTCTTTCAAATCTTAAAGAAAAAGGCATGATTATGGAATATATGTATTTATAATTTTTTAAATAAAAGAAATCCTGAAAAGAGAGAAAACAGTCTATGATTTTAAAGACACTTGGATTTTAAAGACACGTGGATGATAGAAAAGCATTTAAGTTCAGTGACCCTGTATTCTTTGAAAAAAACAAATAGATCAAACACCAACTACTCCATAAACCACAATCAAAGTCCTAGTATATAGGTAAATGAACAATACTCCAAAAACTCTACTTTTTATATAGCTTATAATATTCAATAATCTTCAGATATTAATTTCCAGTAACTGTCCTTTTTTTTTAAGTTGGTGTTTGGCACAAACAAGACTGAATATATACAAGGGTTTTACTCTGTACACTTTTATATGCTGGTTTAATCTGCCCCAGGTATACCTTCTGCAAAACGGATCTAGTCTGCTAATAGTCACATTTGTTCCTATTGTTTGAAAGCAAGTGTAACCATTGTGTGGGATTTAAATGATTGGATAAATTCCTGGTTTTTGTTATCCCTGATGTTAGATTTATCTGTCTGAGTGTTTTAAAACCTCATGTCCACAAATTTTAGGACACAAGCATAACGAAGCAGGCAAGGGTCTATGCAGCATATAGCAACAGCATAACATCAAGGCTGTGTCCGAATTGACAAAGCCAAGAGTGCTTCGGGTTTCTACACACAGGTTTGTGCTGCGTTTGGATTCCATTATCCAAAAGTTGGTAGATGCTTGTGACACCTAACCTGCCTCTCACCATGCCCCAACCTCTTTGCCAGGGATCTGCAAAGCAGAAGACAGGGAAGTGGCAGTCCCAGTCCAGACCATCAGGAGCCAAGGACCGATGGCCCCAAGCTCAGGACAGCTATGTCTCATTGCATATATGCCTAGTAGCCTACTCTAGGTCTTCAAACAGCTCTCAGCTACTTTGTCTTCCTTCTGTTTTCTCATAGCTGAGGTCGGAATGCTCTTGTTAACAGCTGTTGCTACATCATTTGCCATAGACTGCCCAATAACATTGGGCTCCTGGCATTGTTGAGAAAAATGGGAAGAAAAAGTGAACTGTCAGCTGTCAGAGACATACCTGCATTACTGAAAGAAAGTACATCCTCAAGGCCTGGCTGAATGGGCTTTGAGCAACCTGGTCGGGTGGGATGTGTCCCTAGCCATGACAGCAGGATTTGGGACTAGATAATTTTTTGTCTCTTACAACCCAAACCCTTCCAGTATGCTATGGTTCTATGATCTAATATGTTCCCATGATCATTGACAACTTTAGAAAACACCATTCTTATTTGTTATATTTTCAGCACTTGGAAATTTTTCCTTATGTAGAACATCTTTTGCAGATCTTATCTATTATTGTTGCTAGACTCAATACCAATGTCTACTATAAAGGAAGAAATAACTGCCTCAAATATCTGTGAAAATTTGCTAACACAATTTTTGGAGTAATGAGGCAGTCTCACAAAGAAGCATCTGAATCCTTGTTAGTCACTTCTAGAACTATTTTGAATAATGTAATAAGTCATGAGATTCTAGATAATCCCTCTACTTTAGTCATGCACTGGACTATGATTTAGTAACTCTCTTTTTATAACTTTTTTGTAAGAGTTTTTTACATGCCATATGGGGTGTAGGATGTAGCTGGAACAGATTGGTGTTCATTAATCAGTAATTCATACTTCATAAAGAGCAGAATTAGTATTAAAAGTAATAAATTCTCTAACATTCTTGGTCAGGGACAGCAAGCAATTACAAACATAATGATTGCTATCTCTACAGGGTTTCTTCCACAGCCCCCTCCCTCATTCCCACAGAATATTGAGTGCTTGCAGTTTTGTGTTTGGAAATAAGTGTGTGCAACATTTGCACTAGGTTATCAGGAAGCAAAGGTGGTACAGCCACAAACTAAGTCACCCGCTGAGCAAATCTGGAATTAGATCACAGGAGTTATGTGATATCATAAGAAACCTGAAAGTTAAAGGTATAATCAAGCTTTGAAAAGTCATGAAAAAGGAAGTCAGATCAGTGTAATGCTCAAATGTTTGATAGGTCAGAGAGGAAGAAACATTACTCTAAAGAAATTCATGGGATTTTTATTACGTACTGTAACCAGCTCTAAGATGCAGTACCCAATACATTAGCAGGATGTGTATATCTATATTAACTTTTCTGGTTTTATTTTATGCTACCAATAATCTTAATAGATCCTACTCATCATGAGAAGATTTTAGCTTAATAAATGGGAGACACATCGTGGGATCTCAATCAGCAGAACAGGCACTAAAGAGTCCCCTATAAGGTATGAAAGATGCCCAGAAAGTACCTTCAGGTACAAAAGAAGTCTCTGAATTCTTGAATTCTTAATTACTTATGTGATTAAGTCTTTTGGATTGGATTCATTTTTACATATAGTACAGCAGGAGTTTATTGATGTAAACAGGTCAATAGTGGTAGGAGTGGTACATATCTCTGCTACTTTTATTCTGTTCTCTCTTACATGCTGACGTGGTTTTTAGACATGAGAATCTTGTACTTTTGGAAAATTTATTTATTTATTTATTTATTTGCCCAGGTGTACTTGCATGTGTGTGTGTGCATGTCTGTACTTATACTGCTGTGTGTTCTTGGGTTTATGTGCAATATCACAAATCAAATCACAAATCAAAATCACAAATCAAACCTGGAGACATTTAAGTTATTGTTCTTAGTGTGCTGCTGTGGTCATGTCCATCAAAGAACTCTTAAATTTTCCTGTTCAAGCACAGACTAGATGGATATAAATCAAAGCACAGGCAAGGAACTATTCCTTTCAAAAGTTTACCTACATTTAGATTGTGTTTTTCTGTTTTAATGTTTCTTTTTCTCAGTAGTAGTTTTAATGAGCTCCCATGGTTTAGTGCTGATGAGTCAAATGGGCCTGTGATGTGAATCTGAACTTCATGGATTCTCATTCATACTGCAACTCCAGATGTCTCCAGATGTGGTTTTGGTGTTACAGTAGAATGATGCCAAGTACTGAATGTTGTCACCTATGATGTAAAGTAAAATATTTTGTATCTGGGTTTGAACAACCCACTACAGAAAGAATGTGGTTGAGGTTTTTTGGTTTGGTTTGGTTGGTTTTTTTCACCCAGTGACTCTAGCCTTGTAATTTCAGTAACTTTGTAACTCTGGACCAGCCATGGAAATAAAGTCTTAAATTTCCTTTTGCAAAAAGTGATTGCCAGAGACAATTCCTCTTCTAAGCAACAATTAGGGCATTAGCTGAACAAAGAGCTTCATCTGGCAATTAGTATTCCTGTGGTGAACAGGGAGAGAATTAGTCAGAGATACAAGAGGCTCAGGCTGAAAGAGCTGAAGCAAAAAGCTCAGTGTGCAAGCTTTCTGATGCACCAATGCCTTTTCGCCTCCCAGTTTGAGAATCTCTTGCATTTATTTTTCACAATAGTTTAATACTCTTGTGTTGAAAGAATACATTGTGGTTCAAACATTCATCTCTGCTTCAAAAGATAGGCAGCAGCTACTGGAAACAGCAGGGCTCTCTGCTATGTTTTTAGTCCTGAGGCTGATCAATAAACTCCAGTGACACAAGGGAGGAAGGGGTAACACACTCACACACTGCTCAGCCCCAGGAATGCAGAAAGGATGAATAGAAAGCTAAATGTTTCTTTAAGGAATGAGACCCAAGCACAGATGGCACTCTGTATTCATGGAAGGCTCCCACATGGTGCAAAGAATTAGAGCCTGCAGGGCCTCATAAAAATAGCAGAATCACCTATACTTAAAATCTTCAGCCTGATTCACTCTCAGCTACATCGCTGTAAGATAGTAGGAGTAAAGGTATTAAAGTCATTGGATTAATGCAGTGTAACGCTGTCCTTAGGGCTGAACCTCTCACCCACTGTGTGAAATGCTTATCCAAAGGGCTTGTAGTGACTGTGTCATGAATAAACCAGCCAAAAAACCTGAAATTCCATCTTTAACCATGATGAACCAGATCATGGGTTCTATATGGGGCCATGATACCCCTGTTGAGGTGGAAATAATCCAGAAATCCAGTTTACTGGAACATCTGGGATTCTCACAGTGATTGGAGTTTGGTCTTATACTAGTGATTTCTAAACCCCCATCTCTATAATTCTTTTCTTTAGCTCAGAAATAGTATGAAGTCAAGAGAAAGAAAAAGAAAAAGGAAACCCTGTGTTTTCTGCCTAGTAATATCCAGATGCCTAACGTACCCATAAGAGGAAAATAAACTGAGGTCATGCTCAGCCTCCTAAGCTGCAAATCAGAAGAATAAAATTTCAAATACTCCAGAAGTTCAGAATACCTGGAATAGATTTAAATACTGCTGCTGACGTGACTTGGCTAATTTCAGGAATCTGCACCTGAAATGGACATCTTCTGAAATCTACTGGACATTTGCAGTGGATGTAAATAATGCATGCTACATAAAGACAAACATTTGTATTAACTTTGGCCAATTACATCTTTCCACAGTTTCTATATTGCTAAATTCACTAGTGAATTCATGAATGCCAAAACAGATCTAAGACAAAGTAATCTCTTGATTTTGATTCAAAATTAAGGCACAGTTTCTGTTTTTGATGTTCTCTAGTAGATCACTTGACAAATGTCAGTTCTACAGAATTTATGTGCCATGGGTGTGCTAGTTCTGAATTCTCCTTAGTAATGGGCAAAACTAGTTATGTCAGTATTGTGTTTGCTGATATTTTAAAATGAACTTTTAGCTGAATTTCTGGTCCCACATAAATTCTGTTAAATGGACAGACCTGTATACTTAAAGCAATCTGGGGAGACAAAACCTCTTCATTGAACTGCTGCACACCCAGAGGTGCTAGACTGCACAGGGAAGAAGTGAAATCCGACTGTCTCTAACCCAGGCAGGCCCTAGGATTTGTATATGTTCCTGTCTGAAGAGTTTCCCTTTACTGAGTTTTTACTGAGGAAAAAGCAAATTGAAGGGGACTCTATTTGTCCCATGCCCTTCATGTCTCAATCTTCTCACCCATGAGTGAGTGGTGTTGCAGCTTTCTGCTAATGGGGTTTCTCCCCTCTGGGATGCCCATCGAGCTGTGCTTCATGAGGCTGTGGACCAGGGAGGGCTTTCAGAATTTACAACTTGTTGTAAATCCACCAAAACCAAATTCCTGGTAAAAGGGGTTGCTGATGAGGTCCTATCTGTGAGAAATGTTTTGGTTTGAAACAGAACTGACTTTGGAAGGAAGGAAACATGATCAGATGAGAGTCAGGGTCCACCATAAATCTTATCAGATATGTATTGGTTGGAATAAATTAGGAAATAATTGGGATAAAATTAGAGACAGAGGAAGAAGAATGGATTGTTATCTGAATAGCAATGGGATTGTTGTTCTTTAGGAATAACAGCATGTGTTCCAATTACCATGTCAAACAGAGGCAGTATTCTCTCTGTAGAGCTCCGAAGCATCATATGTGCAAGATTTCTGCCTGCCTGGCCCTGTATCAGCCCTCAGAAAACTGCCCTGGCAGAGCCAGGAGACCCCTGACAGCCTAGGGAGGCAGCCTGCAGAGGCCCAGTGCCACTACTGACTGCAGCTGTTGCTGCTTGGAAGGACACTTAAGTAGAATACATTATTTGCCAAACTGATTTTCCACAGGTGCTGCAGTTTCCTAGGTGGATGCTAGGTTCTTTGTTTGATGGAAGCACCTCCAAGAGCAACATAAAGTGTAAGAGGTCCGACTGGCCTGGTCCTAGATATATAGCTTAAAACAGGACCCAAGTTCAGTGAGGATGGATTAAGCATTGATGAATTTGGAGATCACAGAAGTGATGGTCTTACAAATATACATGCTTATTAGGCACTATAGAGCCAGCACATAAACTAAGTTGGAGTAATTAAATAAGAGGAAGGCGAAGGGGTGAAAGAAAACACCATCTGCTAACTCTCGATCAGTCACTTATAAGCAAACTGGAATATAATGAAGGCCATTGCATTCTAATCATGAATAGATCCGTCTGCTTGGCTTGTGTTATTCTTCCTCAAAAATAGTGCATATGTTTTGTAACAGTTTGGTAAACACATGAAAGAGAGAGGAAAAAGAAACCTAAAAATTCTCAGCTGAACTGTATGAACTGAAGCAACTTGGATGCTTCATGGCATTTTTAAAATATTTATTTTACAGACAATCTTAGCAATGATAGTATCAATAGTTTGGTTTGAAGGTAAGACTTGATTATGCAGTGAGCAATTTCATGTTACCATAAGATCATTTCATTTGACAGAAAGAATCCAGATGAACACCAATTCATGATCTGACATTCTCAGTTATTCATAGCCATCAACTGATTCTATTAGCTGGCTGCTAAACATAGAGTGCTTATGGAATCTCCTCTAGGATTGAAATAGCAATTGTTTTTAAGTTTGTGAAATTTTACACATGAATGGTGACTTTGTAGGCTATTAATATAGAAGAGTGACATAAAATGTCATAGCCACCTGTTGTGTCAACTACTTGTAGCCAATAATATACATTAACACAAAGCAAACATTATTTAATTTATATATATGTATATATTTTTATATATTTATATTATGTATATGTATTTATATATATTTGTATATATGTATATATATATATATATACGTGTGTATGTATATGTGTATTCATATACATATACTGAAAGGATAACTTGATTAGATGCAAATAATTCAATTATTACACAAAGTAAAATTCAGCGCAGTATTGTTATCGTCGTGGGCATTCAAAGTCTGCTCTTGAAGAATTTAAACAGGTAAAGGACTTTATATGAGAAGGAAAATGCCACAATCCACAGGACAATAATGTGTTAAATGATTTTGTACTTATGTGTTTTTACTTATGCCTCATTATATTGAGACATGAAATTACTGATACAATGTTTTAAGGATGCTTTCCAGCACAGGTGTAGTAAAGGTTCAGTCCTAGTGATGTTAGCTTAGTTTGATTATGAAATCAAGAAAGAATTTTGGGAATCTCTGCAGAAGCTGTGAGGCTGGTTACTGTTAATAATGTTTAAAGTTCAGCATCCCAATTTGAATAGAATTTTTCAAAAAGACAGCTCATCACTAGTTCTTCTAGAACAGGAAGGTTTTTAGAAGTTGATTTTGCCATCCACTCAAGATAGTACTGTTCCTGTTCTGATGCCAGGATCCAGTATCATAGTAGCGTGGGATCTGTGTCAGATTATTCATTGTTTCTTTGGCTTTGAAGTTATCAGCCATCAAGTTTGTGCTCAGGAAGACGATGGAAGCACTCCTTTGCAAGGAAGGCAAACTGCTTCACCTGCAGAAGGCACAACCACACCTGCCAACGCAATGGAGCTGTACAGTAGGCAGGTGACAAACTGCACCTAAAATCCTTCTGGGGAAATGTCCACTCTGTCCCACCCCAAATACATATATTTTCTTGCCCAGAATTTCTGGGGAATGGCAATGTATTCCTTAAAAGCAGCATTGAGAAAAATAAACCTGAGGACATCCATTTTATTTTAAAACCATGTTTCTGATGCCACTAATTTTCCTTTCCTTTGTTACAGCAGTGAAGCACCATGTTTTAGCTGAGAGAAGGAAACATTGCACTTACATGAGCATTAAGAACTTCAATGTACTTGAAATTAATTTTAAGAAGCAATTATATACGCACTATGTTTTTCTGCTTGCAAATGCTCTCTGGCCTAATTTCAGTTAGTGACCTTTAATTTTGTAAAGTAAACTGAGGGTACACAGACATAATTGCGCTTGAGATATGCTAGTAATATTCTGTAGAGAGTCAGCATGTTTGCATCTTTTCCAGCTCTTAACATGTTTTTACAGGTATGCTCCCAGAGATTATGAAGTTGTTTAAGTGCAACTCAAGCTCACACATGAGGCAGAAACATACACCAATCTTGGGGTACTCATGTAAAATTTGGAGACTCTGAGACAGAGGAAAGTAACAGTCCTCCAGATTGCTTAAAGGAATGCTTTTTTCTAGCAGCAAATTCTTGCTGCTGAGGGAAAGTTAATTTCTCCCTCTACACTCACAGTTGCCCAGCTATGACCAGGTAAAATTTTTCCACTGATGGCGCTCCCTGAGGACTTTTTGAACTCCCAGAGTTCCATGCTTATTTGCCTTGCAACCTTCACAAAAAATACACAAAACCCACTATGTGGCTGTTTAAATGTGCGTCTTGAGGAACTGCTTTCTAATCTTCACAGTGCAATAAGAGAATGTCAGCATTACAGGATGATAAATGTGCTGGGGCTGTTTCCCTCGTTTTAGCATAAAACCTGTTTTTTCCCTTGTACTTAACTTGTATCACATATCATCAGGGACAAATGAATGCTGTGTGAGCCACTTCCACAGCTAAACTCTTGAATATCTTACAACTTAATACAGAAAATGCATCTTTGCTGTGATTTTATTGTCTCAATGGAGTTATTTAGACTTAGCTGAACAGTGTATTGAATTATCTCTTGCAAAATCACCCCCCTGTTTGTCTATCTGACATCCAGAAACTTGAAGAGGTTACTTGCTGTCTAATGTCAGAGTCCATTACTGTTTAAAAGACAATTTTACCAGTTGGCACCTGTCTAGCTGACCTTAGCTGCCCTCTTCTTGGAGGCAGCCTTCCTAGGTCAGCTCTGAAGTTCAGGGTTGGGGAGCATGTGCACCTTACCTGCTAGAAATAAATAAATGGTATCTCCACTCAAGAAATAATCTGATTTACCTGATGATTTATATAAAGGCTGTGATAGGAGGTTTATATCTGCCCTTTTTTAATCACTAAACTTTTATCAAGATCCCATTCCTATTAAAATTTTAAAAGCCAGGAGGGAGAAATATCTTTTAGCATCTTGAAACACATTATTTCTTGCATTTCATTTCAAAACAAAGCAAACATGAGCCCTGTCACACATTTATTACAGGGAGATAGTGTACAATAAATGGGATGAAATTAAATTTGGGAGTGAAAACAGTCCTAAAAACCAGTGGAAATCACATGGATCTGGCAAGGCTATTCAAGAAATAGGCACAATGCCAAACCACTCCCACCTCTACAAACACTGTCATTTTGAGGCCTGTGCCAAGCTATTTCAGACCCTATGCAGTCCAAGACTAAATGTTTACAGAGGAACATTTGGAAAGATAAAACCCAAGTAACATGACTATGTAAACCACATGAATCCCTTTCTACTCTGTTTAAAATTGCTTATTCTGAATGAGAGCATTCACACTTTGGGATTTAAGGTAACACAACTGACTTCAAATTCCAACTTCAGATGAATCTTTTTGTGTGAAAATAAGCCATGATTTATAACTGATACATGAAAGTCTGCCTTTTGACTCCCTTGGCTGTTTGCCTGAAAGCCCGAAAGCAGATGAAAAGGTGTTAAAATTAATGAGTTAAAAAGTATCCTGCCTATTTTTAGAAATAGGGAAGATTTATTCCTCCTGGTATTACAGATACAACTTTACTGTCACTGTACTGATTGTTTGCAAGGTCACTCTAATGCTCTGTGCCACGGACTATTTTCTAAATAGAACTTGCTTTTAAAAATGATACTGGCTATCTGCCTAAAAGTAATGTACTTATATTGATCAGAAGCGGATATTTCCAGAAAGCATGCACTGCTATTTAATTAGTTCATATCTCTATCATGTAATCATTTTACAAGCCAACTTCATCTCCAATCAGCTTACAGAAAAATGGGAGAATCCACTGAAAATAGCAGCACTGTTCATTATTGCATGAGAGACTGTGGTTGAATGGCGTGACCTGTTGTGATCTCTAAACTCAGGGGAACAGGAACTCCTAACAGGATATGTAACCAAAGCCTGACCTGTTAACAAAGTCTGGAAACTTTTGAAATACACAGTGGTTTAATTGATGCTTTGTATGATAAGGATATGCATTTTAATGAAAAAAAATTCAATAAAGTGTTAAGTTAAAAAAAAAGAGCTAGCTGAATAGAATTTACATTGCTTTACTCATAGCTTGCACATATTATGAATAGTCAAAAGGCATAGACTTTATGCCTTTAGAAAGGAGGTAACTTATTTTAAGAACTCCTCTTCATATCATTCATATCTTTAATGTGCCATAACACACTGTAGAGTTCCTCTTTTATAGGACTCCCACACAGCCACATGGGGAAAAGATTCAGACACATAGCATGAAAATGAGTCTGCACTGTTCGGTGGCACACAGAATTACACTGCTCCTTAGCAGATCTGCATCTCAGGTGATATTTCTGAGGGAGCTTTGTGATATCATGAAAATAATAGTGACATTATAGAGTTATTTCAAATTTCAATGTGTATTCCTCCATCTGGTAAATCATGAAATCAAGTGTGAAGTATTTCTACATGAAAAAGATGTGATCTCATTATTGATGTCAAGAGATGGCTCCCTGTTGATGTTCTTGGCATCTTGGCCTTATACTAACAAAAAAGCAAAAGGTAAAAACTTGCATTAATTATCATTTTTGTAAGATATTGAGTCTTAAAGGCAAGAGCCTTTATTGAAAAATATATTTAAAACAAATATCAGCTGCCTTGATTAGGGAAACAATTTTAGAAGAAAAAAATCGTCTATAAAATTACTAAAATCAGATATTAAATGCTCCATTTCTTTGTAGATTTATTGTTCCAATTTGAAGTGCCACTGTAGGTGACAATAATGCATAAAAATGGACTGATTCTTGTTGGTTTTTTTTTAAGTGGACAGAGAGATTGTCTTCTGTAACACATTATTTGGTGTGACCTAAGTTCCAAGAGTAGACTCTCTATTCTCATCCAGGTCAAGAACTACAGAGCTGGACTCTTTGAAATAGTTTCCCTAAACTTTTAATGAGAACCTTGGATTAGAATACTATTACTATTATAATTATTATTGTTGTCATTTTCATTGTCATCCATTATTGTCACAACCTGCCTTACCAAAAGAATAAATGGATTATATGAAGTGAGTTTGGATGGTCCCTATTTTTCAGTGAATCTCGGCAGTTTCTGAAAGCTTAGTCCAAACTGCAAATTCTAAGGTCTTTCCCAGGGTTCAGATGGTTAAGATTTATTTGTAATAAAGTAACTTCAAGGGATACCAACTAAACCAATATGTTTTCTGTTTATTTTGGTTTTGTCTTTCATTTTCCCAAGCCTAAGTTTATATCACGATAATTAGAGAGAAACATTTTCTCTGCATTACCATTTGACAGTACTTGGTCTTTACTTTGTTTCAGCTTTTCCTTTTTTTATAATGAGATGCCTCCTATGATATTTCTTAAACTTTTCTTTTTGATAGTGACAAAACCAGCAAAAGTATTTAAAGTCAGAACAAGGTCTGACTGCCAGAAAACCTCAGAAAGTTTATAAATTATTAAAATTATTGCAAATATCTGGAAAAAAACCACTCTTCTGAAGACCCTAGTCCTAGGACCTTCTTATAAGTGCAAATAGAAGTGTTAATTTTGGTGCAAGTTGATCAAGTACACTGGCTGCCACAAGGTTTACCTCAGTAAAGGGATAGGCAGATATATTTGAAAGGGATTTGACAGGGTGAAAATAAGGAAATAAATCCCATGAAAATATAAAGAAAAATACTTCAAGAAATATGGTACTAAAAATCCTCTGTGAAACTGGGGTCATAAATCACATAATTTAATCATTTTATGAGCAATGAGAAGGATACCACTCTGGCTGGAATATTTACTTCTCCCAAAGCACCTGCAGGTGCAGTTTCCAAATATCTCTCTTTTAGGCACTCTGGGCACTTGTGCTGAACTTTGTGCTCTCTCCTTCTTTGGCCTGGGAGAAGAGACTGTTCTGCTTTTTGGAAATTTTTCTGAATAAAAAATTTACATGTAATAGCTTAAGGTCACCAAAATCAGATTGAATCTGTTTTGTCCTAAGTTTCAAGTTCACACTCAAAAAATACTGTCATGTTAATGGCAGACACAAACAATGGTTATTGTTCTTAAAATTTCTCGCTGTATGTGAAATTTCATTAAAAATGCCTTTTCAGTAGACTTTTGGTGAACAAATAATAACTTGCATATAAAAATACACAATACATAATTGCAATTTTAGGTACTGCCAAAGCACAGAGAAGAGGAGCAGGTTTTGGCAAAAGCCACAGAGTGACTGTTTCTGTTAAACACAACTGTAAGCAATCACTGAAGTCAGTTGGTAGCTAAACGAACAGTTTAAATTTATCCATAACATAAATCCATAATGTACCCTTGACAAAATTAAAATAGTATGTTTAATATCAATACAGAACCATGTTTAGTTCACATGAACCAGACTTTCCTTGTTTCTGTCAGCAGAAACAGAAACAAATCAGATATGTTAAATTTCTTCAATCAAAATATATAAACAAGAAATGTTAACGTTAGTCTAGGAGGTGAATCTTGTAAATAAAAACTTAATCAAGAAAATTTTAAATTATACTTCTGCCTAAAATAGATCCCTGTGAGAAAAGAGTCAACTAAACATCCTTTTTTTCAACTGACCCCCAGAGGGACTTCCATCAAAATCATTGCTGGACATAACTTACTATATGGGAACTTACCCAGGAGTTATTTCTGTGATGACTGCAAGAAAAACTTGTGAATGTTTCTGGGAACATGATACTTGAAGTCAAAAATAAAACAGTTATTTTTTGGGTGGTTGTACGTTATCAGCTGTGAGTTCCTTTCTGAATACAGCTCAGAGAGAAAGAGCTGACTAAAGGAATGTTCTTGGACCAAACTGGTATTTTCTCTTTTCTTTATTTCATTTTAATCTTCTGTTTGTATGAGAAAACTTTTCTGTGGTATATGGCTGACTCTATATCTTAAAATATAGAAATAGTCATTGATGTCACATGGTTACAGAATAGAAGCAGATATGAAAGGTAAAAACATATGACAGAAAGCAGTCAGAAGAAAACATGAGATTAATATTATTTCAAGAAATCTGTCTGCTTCCTCGGGAAATGCTTTTACTTTGGATACCAGGGAGGTTGGGCAGGGCAGTATCTTTTGGAACAGTGTTGCCTATTAATATAAGTGCTGGAATAAACATATAAACTTATAAATATAGCTAACAGTCCATTTTGAAGGGCTATAGTATTTTGATTTTTTTTCCCAGTTATTATCACAACCTTTGCATTTTTCTTTCAAGTGTGTATTAATGCATATGAAAGATGCAAACTCATTGCCTGTATCTCTTTGTACCTTGGTTTGGCCTGTGTTGCAGTACTTACCAAAGTACATGGGATAAGCCAGACACTGGAGAAAAATACAGATTTGATGAATTCAGTCTGTAGTATTAAATCAGGAGATGGGAAATTGCATTCTTGTTCCCTTTTATCCCTGTAAAATTTAGTTCCATACTTTCTGGAGTATTTTGTTTGTTTTCTGCAGGACCCTGTGGGAGAATCTATCCATCATCCAAACCCACACACAACACAACCTGAATAAACACAAGTTGGATTCACCAGAAGATTTGCCAGTGATGCAATAAAATATACTGACACTTCTTCACATATAGCTGCCATGTCCTATATGCCTTGCCTTTATAATTTACCTTCTGGGAAAAGTAATATGCAATAAACCTGTTGCAGGTAGCAATAAATTAGTGAATGTAGAACTGATTCAGAGTGGCTGTGTCTGCCCACCTCTAGCCCAGATGTTCTGCTGAAGATTTAGAGACTGTTTTGCAGGCTCTCAGCCTCTGAGTTGCAGTCTTACACAAAACTGGAAGCAGTCCTTTTTTGCATGTGCCCCTTTGAGCTTTTGTTTTTCCATTCCTCCACACTCCTCCCACAGAGAGCCTCTCCCCTGCACAGTATGTCCATGTGTATAGATTGAAAGTGGTTTTTAATCTGCAGCACAATATTGCTTCTGGTATATTATAGCTTTCCTTAAAACATCTTGTAATATCTTTACTGGGACTTCTGATTATTTCAGTAATTTTATTGACTAAGTCATCAGAAAGTACTTTTATTTTATTGAAGAACTGTTGCTAGATTAGAAAAGCATAGGTTTTGTGGTCTGAAGGGCTAGTTTGGTCTATCGTGCTATACTTATCCTGTCATCAATAATTAATCTTTTCTAGATTAGCAGTAATTCAACATTGAGTACATAGAAGCTCAAGCTTTGAGATTCATGAGGCTCCTCAGCTCTTCAGAATAATATATTAATTAGGTTAAAGAGCACTGAAGAAAGATTATTTAGTCCTTGAAGTCTTATTTCCTTCGGTTGTCATATCTTTAAATTGAAAATATAGTTGTGACAGGTAATACTTATAGCTTAAGGACAACCTTGTCTAACAACACCACTGGCATTTCTATTAATGGCAGACAGCAATCTTTCTGATCAGATGAAAAAAATGCTGTATTTAAAACCGAATATGCAGCAAGGGCAACCAAACCGTGACAATGGCCACTGAGAATTTGGAGACCTGTGAGTAGCTCTTCTGTATCTGTTCTCAGAGGGCACCTGAACTGTAGAGAGACTAAAGGAAACTCCTAAGGAGGCTAATCCTATTTTACTGTGCAAAGTACTTATAAATTAAGGGCCAGATCTGTGGAGACATAGAGGTGCTTTAAGAACCCTCTACCTGCATTTCAGCACTTAGGCCTTCATTGAGATAGATGGGAGATTTCAAGAAACTTAATGGCTGTGTATTAACTTCCTTAAGTGCAGCATCAACATTACCAATATGTTCATTACACAATATTTTAAAACATCTCTGTTGGTTAATGGGATCTAGTTATACATCTATAATGACACAAGCATCAAAAACAAATAAGCAACACTAACTGAAAGTAATTACATTACTTCCTGGTCTGATGATGAAGAAGTCCCACAGGCCACAAAGAGGCCAACAAAACCTGTAAATGAAAATCTTTCTCTTGTGAGAACCCCCACTGTAAGTGCACACAGCACCCTTACTGCCTGATTTTTAGTTGCTAACACTCCACAGTTTGAGAACACAAGCTCTAGAACATCCTAAACTGTGACATTTTGGAATCACAAACTAAAAAGCAAATTTTCTTTGGGGACTGCTCTGGGTCTACATGTTCTTTGCTTCCTAGAGCACCAGCGCAGCTCTAGATAGATGTCATACCTGCAGGTGCAGAACAGTTTCTATGTTGGTTTATTTTGGTTTTGTAGGTCACATTGCTATTCTCTTACACAACACAGCTAGGTAGCCGGTGCCAAACTGGGAGGAGAGAAACTTTGGTTTATAAGTGAGCCAATTCACAAACTGCCACAGAAAGGATTTCTTTTACCTTAGTTTTTAGTGGCATGACTTGTGATAGTCCATGAGGGCTGGTATTTATTGAGCTGTGTCCTACTCCTGTTGCCTCTTCTTGATAGAGATCACACATAATGAATGGACCCAGTGCATTACACTCCACTGTGTGCACTCCTGGATTCTTTGATGGTAAAAGGAGCCTGACTCCTCATTTCACATCAGCTATAGGAATGCCTGGGATTCACTTTTTCATTTGAATGAACAGAGTATCTAAACTGCCTTTTAAAATGCCAGGAGATAATTCTAAGAGATCAAGAATATATCGCAGTCCTTGGATAACTGCCATTGCAACACAGTTGAACAATAGAAGAACACAGGTTCTATTCCAGTCCGAGCTGTTCTAGCTTTACTGTTGCCTATCTGAGTCTGTTACCTCCTGCTTGACACTGGTCTGCAGCACACAGACAGCACATACAGATGTAAACTTTACTTGCATGTAAAAAGCTGCTACATTTCTTCTTCCTTCATAGTTTGCTATTCTGCTCTATCTGATGAATGTTGTCATATCCCATTGACTCTCTTTAAGCAATTACATTCTCAATTAGATGTAAGGTGCTAATACCTTTTTCCATGCTGGAACGGTGTGTAAAGCCAAAGAGTGCTCAATTCTAAGCAAAGCTCTGATTTTATGCTCATTACGTGGGCAACTAACCACAGTGCATCCTCACAATGAGACGGCTGAAGGGAGCAGCTTCCAGTACAAAGACATTTCTGAGGTACAACTGGCAAAGATAAGCATGTAAGAGGTAGCTGGCTGTAGCTTCTGCTGAATTGTGAAGGCAGTGGGAGCTGAGACCCTTCATCTTGCAAAGACGACTTTTTGGTGCTCTTGCAGTAGGAACCAAAGAGCTCTCATGCCCTGAACACCAAGATGTCCTGCCCTGTGTGATACTGTGTGATACAGTATACTGATGCTGAAGTAGCACATAATTTAAGGCAGTGAACAGCTACAGATTCACAGCTGAACAGACCTGCAAGGAATCACATTATTGTGCACAAAGGAAACTGGATGATATGAATATGATCTGACACAAATGACAAAACCTGACAGTATGTATCAAGCTAATCATGCAGAGAGTAAGTATGGGCAGTTTTCAGAAAACAGGCTTTTGTCGTTTAGTTATTTTCCAAAATACTGCATAAAAGACTATTTTTGATCTTTTGCCCAGTTCCCTGAAAGTGATGGAAAAATCTTCTCTGATTTCATGAGTTGTTGGATCAGGCCCAGAACTTGCAGTAAAGTAGCAATTTAGTCTGCTGGGCACTGTCAAAGCCATGCAGAGGCAGAGGGTTAGGATACATGGAGAGATTCAGGCAGAGCTGAGATTCATAGGGAGAATTATTAATATGAATCTTGCAAAGGCCCTTCTCCACTGTGCATGCCTCTGTTTAGCAAGATCAATCACTCACTTCCACATCAACTGAATCTGTCCAAGACTAGGAAGATAGTAATAATAAATAATTAGCATTTACATCACACCTTTCATCTTCAAAGCATCTTACAAACATTCACTAATTAATCCTGAAAACAGTCTTGTGAGTTTGGGATTTTTAGCATTCATTAAGAACTCAAAAAATCTACAAAGTAAAAAAAAAAGGCACCATACTCCCCCTTCTCTGACTATATGAGTGTTTACTCAAAAGGTGGCATGTCTTGGGAACACTTCTGTACCAGTAGTTCTTACATTATCTAAAAAAAATACATATAGTAGCCTCATGAATGAAACATAAAGTAAAATAAACCCTATTAAGTCTTTGTCATCATAAAAATATTAAATACATGAATTTTGAAACAATTACACAGCTACTTCATCTTTTTTTTCAAAGACACAAACTTTGGAACCACATAAGCATACAGGATGTGTAAGTGCTGACCAGTTTTATGTTTGCACAGTGCCAGTCAAAAAAAATGAAGTTATAAGGTGCCTCCTTGGGCTTTTTTCCCTAGAAACAAGGAACTATCAGTTCAGGTTATGGGCTGTGACTGGGGCTGAGAATTCACAGAATCCTGATTTCACTTTTTTGGGGGTTTGAGTGGACAAGAGTTAGAGGTCAAGGTAAAAGAGGCTGTAAAGGAGAGTTCTCCAGCTACCAAACATAGTTGTGCTGTGAGTGTAACCTCCTGGTTAAGAACAGCAGGCCTGAGGAGGGCAAAAATAATACCCCTACTTTTGGGACTACCTCATTTCCACAGCAACCCTGGCAAATTGGCTTCACCTTCACACAGGAAGTATTGTTCTGAGAGGCCTAAGTAGATAAATTACTTTGGATTTTCTTTCCCATTTGAAACTTTTTTCTAATGAGACTATTGCAAGACCACATATTTGAAGTGAAAGGTGCCAGTGGGTGCTTATCTTCAACAGCTCAGTTTCCTTTTCTGAGTGCTAATGGCAAAGAGAGCTCACACAGCCCATAACTGGTATGGTTCTGCCTTTCAGGGACTCGTGTGGCTACAGACAAAGCAGTATTTACTCCTGAAACTATCTAATATTTAGCAGTTCTGGAAATGGTGTCCCATCTGCCTTGGTGCAATCCTCTGGGATGTCCTGCCCTGCAGCTCCAGGTGTGCTCAGGGAGCAGAATCAGGCCAGGAGTTTTGCAGCAGAAACTTTAGACTTAGTTGTAAGGACATGTGATGAATCCCCAACATACTGCAACTCAAGACCATAAAGCTTGTTTCCAAAAGTTCTCCTGCAGAATATATCACTATAATTGTACCTGCAATCACAATTCTCAAAGCTATTGATCTTCATGGTTTCATTTCTAAGTCCTTCTCACATCAGAACTATATCAAAACATTATTTATTTATTCTTAATTAGAAACAGTAAAATTATTCCAGTTTCACTGGAGAAGAGCTGCATTCATCCTCAAGCACTAGGTAGAAATTAACACCTTTTTGGTGAACTCAGTCAATGAAGTTTCAACATCTGGAAAGTGCATGTGGTTTGGCTTCTAATTCTAATTCTAATAAGTTTACAAGTTCAGTGATCTTTTTTCCCCTAGTCCATGAATATTCTTTCCAAAAAAATCATGGCAACATTTTGTCAAAGATGCAGATTTTTTTTCATTTTGAAATTTTTTCAAGTAAAGCAAATTGGACGGTTTGTATTCAGCAGCAAAACTCATTTTGAACAATACATAGGTAATGGAGCAAAAGATGTATAAGGTAAAACATGTGCTGAACATATGTACTCCTCTGATGCATGCCAAACTTAATTAAAAATCAGACCCTAATTTGCTGTGGGATCTAGACAGCATACCAGTTTGTCCAGATGTTTATAAATGAGAAAAATATATTCTCTATTGTAAGTCTGCATATGCAGACTCTGGGAAACTATTGTCCAAGTGTTTTACACTCTCAGACCCTTAAACACAAACATTCACATTGTTGAAGGTATAGTTTATAAATCCTAAATACAATTGAGACCCTCTGAGGATTGCTCAATTTATGTGAAAGAGACTCAATGTAAAGCCATGTATGGAAGTCTTAACAAAACCCTCTGAGAACAGAGGTCCTTAGGCTATTAACAGGAGTTTTTCAGCCTTTCTTCTCAAGCTCATTTATGGTAAGCCATAAATTCAGATTGTCCAATACTACTTTTGTACGCAGCATGAAAAATAGAGAAAAAAAACATTCCTCTAATACTTAATTTCTGTACTCATTAATGCAATTCTGATTCGGAAATTTAATTACTAGCCTTCATGCCATAGAAGAATTGTACTACAGTTATAAAAAAAGTTAAAACACCACAAAAAACACCAGGTCCCAAAACATATTTAAAATACCTGTTTGCACCATTTGCAGTCATCTATTCAAGAAAAGAAATTAACTGCAAAAACTACCTTGGGATTTTATGTAGCAAATTTATTTATGTAGCAATTTAATCAAGTTGGGTTTTTTTTAAGAGATTACTTACAGAATAGAAAAAAAAATGCATCTTATATAATTTAAATTGTTTTCTTTAACATAATATTTTTAAATATGGTTAGCTTTTGGTAAAGTTAACAGAGGTGGGGGTCATAACTAGTAGTGTTGATTGAATATAGTGGAAAATGGAAGATTCCTGACCACTGTGTGAAACACTGACAAAATCTGATGCAGTGTTTTACATCTTTTGGGGACCCCCCTGTATCAGCTTTAACTGGCATGCAAACAAAGTTTTGTACTTGTTAATGCAATGAATTTGATATTTAACAAACCAAATTATTTTGATTATCAAACCTCACACTTTTAATACCCTCCTGCTACAAAACTAGTTTTTATTTAAGAACATTTAAAGCAGCCAATTCTCCCCCCCTCCTTTCATATAATATTTACCTCTTCATATCGTGAATAATATAATAGTACCAAAGTTTAAAAAAAAGGCCTAAGTGATGGCTCAAAATTAGAGTCATGTGTCCCATTACAGCAGGGAGTTCCTAATTTAAGACCAAGGTCTTGGAATAATGAGAGACAGCTGAAGTTGAGACCTCTACTCTGCACACAGTTCAGCTAGCCCCACTCTTCCCTAGGACTTTCTACAGCTCCATACCCAACCCTCTGCTTTGCCTTTTAGTCAGGTTGTGAGCTCTTTAAAAATGTATTTACTATTATGCTTTTACCATTCAGCAGAGAGGCATAGTCTTTCTTGGCCCTCTTCTGGGTAATTAAATAAAAGATGCAATTGGTCCTGTATTTCTTGGATCCTTGATAGAAAGGAATTTCTCTTTTCCCTTTTGAATGTGAGAAACACCACAGAAAGACTGCATCAAGTCACAGATTTTTTTTATCATGGCATAAATATCGTGAAGACATGATAGATTTTAACTCTATAAGAATATTGAAAGCCAGAAGCAGCACTGACTCAAACAACACTGACTACAATAAAATGTGCTGGAAGTTTTCAGAGTATTAAATAACTTGATAATTTCTCAATATGTCTGAATGCTTTTTTCTACATACATTGTTATGGAATCTCTCATGTAAATGGATTAATTCACTAATTGTTTTTCTTCACACAGCTACTATTAAAAAACACACTTTTAACATTTTTCCTGTTATTTCAACCATTATTTAACTCTTTACAATGGTGGAATTCTATGGTCTATTGTGCCATTTCCTGGTAGACCAAAAATGCCACCACCATTTCTTATTTTGTCTTCAGGACTAACTGACAATTACTTCTGCTGGTCTGTGTGTGTAGTAGAGCTGGGTGGAGACTTAGCTAAACTGATCATGGCAAAAGAAACAGAAACTCCTGTCTTGAAGCTTTTCCTAACAATTGTCTGTGCAGTAATGAGCAAAAGAGGGAAATAAAATAGTTTTTTTAAAAGCAGGTAAAATTCTCTCAGGGCCACCTGATCCTCTCACCTGACATTTGATAACTTGCGCCAAAGGGACATCACTGCTTCTATTTCATCTTCTGTTAATCAGTTACTTTCCCTTCAATTATAAATGAGTCAAGGAAAGGCCTTGCTTTGCAGATTTGCAGCTGTTGAAGAAGTCCCATTTTGATGTGTGATGCTCACACTGTAACACCTGCATCGATATCAGCAAGACTCCACTGTCAACAGATAGCACCTCGAATTTCTCCTTAGGTTTAATGAGAGCAGAATCCTGCTTTCTGTGTCTCACTGTTTTCATTTGATGCTGAGATGACTGTTAGCATTTTAAGAATTGTTACTTGAGACTTTGTTTAAATATTAAATAGAATAGGAAAATAAACAGCACATTCAGGAAAAATATGATTATAAAAACACTTATGGTGTTTGAAACACTTATGGTCTGGCTCATTATTAACATTTCTTCTATGTTTTCATGCTATACATCTAACTAGATATTTTTCATTGCTCAAAGTTTTAGGTGTAAGAATCATAAGCTTAATGAGAAGCAATATTTTTCCGTACATTGTAAATATCCAGACAATGACTCTGAAGAGCTGCACAGACAAGGAGTATGTCCTCTAAAGCTGGGAAGTAGGTTTACACAGGAGGAGCTCAGGCATTCTGACAAAGCCACACAATCAGCCAGTGTTAGTGACTGTGGATTAATACTAACTTTGGATTCCAGTGCAATGAATGACTATTTGAGGTGGTCTCCATGGCGAGTCAGAACTGAAGCATACCGATCTAATTCTCTGTAAAATCTGCAAACATCATCTATATGAAACTAAAGGGTTTCAATCAGTTATCTGTCAAAGAACATATGCTAAAGCCAAGACATACCTTAAAAAGTTAAAAGTGGATGAATGTATTTGTTCATCAGTAACAATCTAAGGATCTTAAATACTGTAACGTCAACACAAAGTGTTGAAATTTGAGACGGAAACACTTAATAGCTAGCTTGCTTTCACTTGGACTCATTGCTATTAGCGGCAAACCATGTAATTTGTTAATTTTTTTTTCTCTTTTGATTCCCCAAGAGGAAAGATAAGAATTCATTGGTATTCCCTGGTATTGACTGAGTTTTAATATTTGTAGTCAAAAGAACAATTTGTGCAAGAGAACAAGACTTATCTCTTCCAAATGTTTGGTATTCTGTCAGGTGGTAAGTGCTGTCAAATCATGATGTCACCTGTCTTACCAAATTAAGCAGCAAATAATAAATCTGCAAACATGAGTACTGTAACAGGCTTGACTGGTGTTCAGATAATTGCACACATACTCATTTCCACTCGCATGTTCCTCTTTGTAAATACACAGCACAGACAGGAACGAGGGAAAGGGATCTGCAGGAGCAAGGGAAAGGCAATACACCTAGGCAAAAACAATTCACACACTTCCAACTGTGGTTAATATTTCTGTCTGACTATTGGAAAAGCTGCCAGCACATACTTTTCTGTGACTGCAAAATCCCAGGAGTGAGGCGCTCTTACACCATTTGAAGGGGCAGCAGAGGAGAGCCCAAGGATGGGAATTCACAGCCAAGAGGGCGGATTTTGGACACAGTGACAATCATGCCTCCTACCATTACCACAGTGAGAAAACAGCTTGGTGGGAATCTTTAGCTGAAACAGCAGAAGGACAAATAAATCCCCTGGGGAAAACAAGAATGAACAGAGCAGAACATAATCCCAGAAATACTGCAGAGGCAAAATTTAGCTAGCTCTCATTTAACCCTTTGATAATCCATCATTTAAGAGAGAGATTTTAGATCATGATGCATTAGGGATCTGAACTTTATCTGTGAAATTAAACTCTTCTTTCCTTGCAAGATCTAAATAGGTTGAATTGTCTCACCATCCATATTATATAAAATTGTTAGAATCTTCAACTGCTTCTTCAGCTGCCTCATGAGAAATTCAAACACAAAACATGTATAAATAAAATCTTAGGTTTTTATGCAGGTCCTACCTAGAAGTGTTTGTAAAGGAATGTTAACAAAGCTATGAGCTATACTTATCATTGGAAGACAACTTCCTCACGTCTTTTAGAGCTGCAATGAACCACCTGTGTGCCCATGGCAGTGTGCCAGAAACCAACTGCATGATTTACGCCCACCAGCTTCCTATGAACTGTGGGAGTGTAACCTTAACCACCATCTTCTTGCACAAAAGATCCTGAGAACCAATTTTTTTTTCTTCCCCCAGAAGAGCACACTGAATGAAATATGAAACATACTTCCTGCCTCCACATTCTCAGAGCCTGACAGGGATAGGATCTTTTTAGGAAAGCAACTACTATTTTTCATGCAACTTGAGAAATGCTAGCTTAGTTAAAACTTTCTGTGCTACAGTAAGAGTCTCACTCTATACTGCCAGCTTTGTAAAAGTAGTTAGACACTTAAATCTCAATAGTATTAGAGAAATTAGGCATCTGAAGATTCAAGCTTTGGCTGTTATGCTTGTCTTAATGCCCACTTACATAGCTGAAATAGTAAACTGCTACCCTGGACATTTTAAGGATCTATCTCTACTAGAGGTTTTGTTTGTGAAATGTTGTTTGCATTAGGCAATAATTAATTTCACATACAGTTATAGACCCACATGGAAGAATTTATGAAGCCTTATAGTATTTAGTAAATAAAAAAACAACCCTGTAAATAGTTTCTTTAGGAGAAAATTTTTTAAAAAGATAAATAATACAATAAATGATTGTCACTCCTAGAATATCACCCACTAATTAATTGTTGTTTCTCAGAACCTCAAATGTTTAGAAAACATAGGTAAGAGCAGTGCATAGCTAGCTTGGATGCCGGGGCTAGCCTTTCTTTTCAGATATCAGGTTGTGTCTGAGTATTCACACAGCATCAGTCACAGCTAATGCCCAAGAGTCCTTTCTTTATTCCCTGCACAGTTTTTAGGGGGAAATCTTTTCCCATGAGTTCAGAAGGGATCATATTTTGTCTCTTGGTTCTCAAAATAAAAGCTCACTCACAAGTCTCTAAAACAATTTCCTCTAGAAAGAATCCAGATGGCAGATTAACCTATGTTTGTGCCGTTCTGTATAACTCTCTGAAGACTTACAACCAATTACTTTGCATACTTCTTTGTGCAGTTCACTCTTTCAAGGAGATGCTCAAGCTGGCTACAAAGAATCATGGGATCACGGGAGTAGGGTGTTGTGATTCTCTTCCCAGCTGTCTGCAGCCCTAATGTCCCTCTCTGCCCCTCCATGGTTAGAATATGACTTAGCAAATACAAGTCATTGTCTTGGAACTGGAAAGAGTGAAGGAACTACCTGTAAGCAATGATTCTGGTTTTTAACCATATATAGTAAAAGTACTTCTTTTTAACACTGTGGGATCCTGGAAATGAGCTAGATTTTATTTCTGTGATCAAATTTTGCAAAATTACATTCTCATACTACTCATTAATGCAACAAAATGAGGACACTCGCTCACTTGAAAAGTCATTGTATGCCTTCTCACTTGTGGCCTAAAAACTACTGCAAGAAATAAAGTGTACAGAAGCTGTTGTTAACAGATACTAAGTTACACAGACCCTATTCATCACAAGCAGGAGTTTAAAACATCTGTGGTTGTCCTACACATTTTCCAACAGTTTACACTATGGCATTTTATCAGCTTTTATCTGCCCTGATTTTCCACTCAGAATATTTCCATAGCTCATTTTACTCCCATGTGTTCTCAGGACTCAGTCAGAGTCAGATTGTGTTTCTTTCAGTGCCTGTGCCCAAACCCAGCAGCACTGCTAAGCACAAGCTCCCATCGTAACACATCAACTGGTTCCAGCTGGCTCTCACTGGGGACCCTTGGAGGAGTGCGCTGCTACAGGAGCTGGGCACTGACTGTGCTGCAGCCCTTCCTGATACGCTGCAGCTGTTGGTTTGCAGAGCCGGGCTCAGCGAGGCTGCTCCTCAGCCTCAGCAGGGAAAACAACCCCAGCACTTCCTGCAGGCACTACAGCACTGCTCTTACCTGGCATAAAAAATATTCAAAATAGATTTTTATATTTTTAAATACAAAAATATTTTTCTTTATATAAATATATCTAGCAACCATATTTGATACCTCACTTTCTCCTGTTCTCATTACTGTTAGTAACAGTAGAGAGTTGTTTCATCCACCCCAAGACGGATTTTTAGGTTTTGTTTTCTGAGTGTATATCAGTTTTCTTCCTATAGTTCTTTTCCTAGCCAATATAGGGATCTCACAGGTGAAGATCACATGTAAAGAGCTCATGGTTATTTCTTTGCTGACAGTGGGATTTGGTGAGGGGACTGAGGGGTGGACACTGTGATAATGATAGTTATTGAGTATTTCTTACCATAACTGGACTTCACCAGCAAGACACAAAATCATTATGCCAAAAGTAACACAAGGGTGGAAGATGGGAATGTGTGTCACATCCCACGACCTGGTTTCATCTTTAATGTGCTATTGGCCAGCTGTCACAGTTGCACCTCACACAGCAATTCTGGTGTGCATTATCTCACTCTCCCACTCATTCATTTCTGTCCACAAACTGCACCTCCAGGTGAATGAAAGGCTGTTTCTTTGTTTTCATCATACACAAAGGCTTTTGTCATGTGGCTGCTCCCTATGTTTTCTCCACAGGACAGCTCTCCCTACATTCTGATCATTGTCTAAGATGTTCAACTCAACTGTGCAAACCAAGGAGAGCATTTTAGAAGTTTGGTTTTTCTCACTGATGGTTTCCTAGCCCTGTTTTAGCAGGTGTCCTTTTTTTCCAAGAAAAAAGACCAGATTTTTTTATACACTGCAATACAAATTATCAGCTTATTAAGTGGTACTGGCAGGTTATAATAGTGCTTTATTGTAGAGAAAATTTAAGTAAGTTCATGCTGATAACACCCATGGGGAAAGGAAAGACAAATATGTAACAAGAGTTCAGAGGCTGTATAAAAAATCTGCTCTTTTTTTCAATTAATACATCATAGGGCAGAGGGGAAGAGGGGAGAGAGAAAGATAAAATAATGTGGTAAAAAGGGATGTTCCTGGTATTGGTCAGACCTTGTGCTTCCTTTTCTAGTTTGTATTTTGTGATCATAGCATTAAGTCTTCTTTAAGTTACATGGATTTGTTATGAAGGTCAGGTCATATATTATTGTAAACAGCTGTGCTTGAACAACTGTTGGTGTTTATAACTAATGGATATATTATTATAGTAAGATATGTACTTAAAATGTAATTGCAGTATTTTTTCTTTAAAAGCACATATCGGGTGCTAGGGATCTAATTCTCTACCTTTAGTTCAAAGCAAATCTTTGCTATTCCAAAGATCAAGCTCTTAATACTCACAAACTGCCTTTTAAAATATTAGTGTGAGAAGTTGAGTAAATAGTTTTCTGTGACTCACAGACTCTAATACAAATGTAAGTTTTTCCAAAGCTCTATTATCTGATACAATCAAGCAAGCAGCTTTGTTTGCTTATCTGCTTTTGTTAAAATTCTCTGCAGTAACATTCTCTGGCTGCAGTAGGGAGAGAACCACCTGTAACAAGCCATCTAATCAGCAATGAACAATCCTACACCAATTTTCATGTGCAGGGTCCTTGTAATATTTCATGTCTTGCAAGTGTAAGGGCTCTGTTTCCACAAGGCTGCATGTTTAAAAACCATTTTCTGTAGTCTGTAAATCACAGGTAGAAAACCCTGCTTCTGTTACAAAGCTGCATTTAATGATACAGACGATGTCTTTGAGGTAATGCATCCTTGATAAGCACGTTAAGGGAGAGATCGCTTCCTAAAGCACTGTGCAAGATCCATCTATCTGCAAATAATACTTGGAATATACCACCAAACCATATAGTATTTAAAAGAGCATACAGATTTGCAAACAGAAATTATTTGATCAGTTTCAGGTGTCCCAAAATGGTCCTTGACTTCTGCACTGAGCGGCTACACTATAGTACAGTGAACAGCCCTGCTTTGTAAAATGTTTTCAGCTTGCAACCAATAAAGTACAAAGTACAACCTGAAAGCACAGTGAAGTAAATTTACTTGTAAATGTCTCAGTTAAATTTGAATTCATGTCTCAGTTGTAATACTCCATTTTGCACTGAAATAATCAGTGAGTCCCACACCAAAACATTAGGCCTTCTCCAAGCAAAAGAAAAGCTTGGGAAATTATTCACAAATGTTTGCATGAATTCTAAATTGCTTTTCTATTCAAAAGTGTTCACACCCCTTTTGGTGATTAATCCCTGAACATTTGTGCTAATGGACATCTGCCCACACAAATGTTTGGCTTTTCACTAAGTGACAACTTATTTTATTTGCAAATAAGGTATCAGTGCCCCAGTAGGCACTCACCATCGTCCAGTCACAGAGTAGGAGCACTGCCACATGATTTAGGTTACTAATCTTATATAATGAGTTGTGAATAGGCAAAGATACAGCGGAATTAACAGTTGAGGAATACCACATGATTAGAAATGTGCTCTGGATAAGTATTTGGCATGCAAAACTGGAAAAAAAAAAGAAAAAAACCCCAAAAGACCTCCCAAAATAAATCCAGAAACCCAACTCAAAACCTAGCCTGCTGTGAAAATAGGAAAAGGGCTGCTTTCAAAGGGCTGCTTTCAGTGACAGCAATGCTCAGTGGTCAATATGCTAATCCAGGGGCGCAGGAAATGAGCTGATATCCCACTCTCAAATATTTTACAGCCTTTGAAAGACAGAAAGATTTTAAGAAAAAATTTGAAAAGAGAAATTGGTTGACAGATATCTCAAAAAGTTTTCAATTCTGAATGCTAAATAATTTCTTGAATGCAAGAACTTAAGACTTCCTTGGTCCAACCAGCTATAAGCAGCAAGTAAATAGTGATTGCATATCTATCTGTGGGAAAATACCAAGTTGAAATTATTTTCTAATTCAGTTTGAGACCTGAGTTTGGATTGTTCTGGACAAACTCATGCTCCCTCTAATCCATGGAAAATTACCCAGTCTAGCAGAAGTTTTAGTTTCAATGAATCAACACCTTTGGAGAAAAGTATTTTTTTCATCAAGGCTTCATCACAGAATTTTCAGCTGCAACTCTGAGCTTCTTGGTGATTCTGTAAGTACATCCAACGAATAATAGATTTAAAACTTGCAACTTTTAGTGGCCAGCTGTCAAGTAGTCATCCTTTGTTTTTTTCCTGATACACGTCAGATCTCTACAAATTTGCATGCTTAAACAATTGTTTTATAGTTAATCTAGTACCATTTAATTTTCTTCTTGATTGATTTCAGAGGCCAGGAGAGGTCAGGCTAGTAATTCTTTGGATAGGCAAATTCCAAAAACCTGACACAGAGCAGGATGTGGTGATTCAGCATACTGGACTCACACCACAGCTGGTAGATAGAACCTTCCATTTCAAGAGCTTGACAGCTTGGAGTTTCTACTATTACTGCAGTACTCTTTGTTATCAGTATGAAATAGCTGTCATACTTTAATCAAACTTCCCCTGAGAAATAACAGCAGGCCTTATTCTGCCCAGGTTGAAATAGTCAGACTGATTTTAGTGGAAGCAGAATGAAATTATGAACCATTATACACCTAATAGTTCCTGCATAATTTCAGTTTTGTAGATAATCTTTGCCTTTTGTCCCTAGTCATTGGGTAGTGTTGTGTCCCTTTAAATGGCTCCCTCTTCTACCCTAGAGGCAATTGTGTGATAGATGAGGTTGTCTCTTTGCCATATCCAGCCTAAGACATGCACTTATCTTTGCTTGGGGAGTTCTAGGCTGTTGTATCACTGTCCCTCCTTGTATTGCAGACACAGGATCTTCTCAGTCTGCAGCAGCACTTTTAGCTCAGTTTCAGTTGGGATAGAAAAGGAACACAAACAGAAGCTCAGAGAAAGCAAAGATGTAATTACCATTCAGCCTGCCTGAATATTTCAGCAGCATTCACAGTATTATATTCAAATATTTAGCAGTGAAGCTGGTGGACTGTTTTGCTTATTCTTGCTTCACCTTTGTGAAGCTGCCTTGATCATGCATCTCTCTCATTTGGGAATGTTTAACATCCACAAATGTCTAATATGAAAGTGTGACAGGCAGCCCTGCATTCTGCTCCTGTGTTATGGTGCTATCCACAACAGGGGTTGGACAGTTTCCTCACTCTTCCTTTCTTGCCAGCCTGTCTTTTGGTGGCTGTTCTTTGTAATCAGTTTCTTTTCCTTCCTGCCCACTGCATAAACCCAGTATTGTGTAGTGAGGAACAAGGGTGGCACAGACTGCTCCTGTGTGCCCCCTGCAACTCTAATTCTCTTGTTCATTAAAAGCTCCTATTGACTTTAAATCAGCTCCACAGGGCTTTGTGTTGACAGAAATTTGCCCAGAGATAATTTGGCTGAATTTTGTCTCCAGACTTCAAAGAATCTTGCACTTGTACATGTAGTTCAGACAGAATTATTGATAAAGTTGGAGTGGAATTAACAAAAAGTGCTGCTGGGGCCCCAGCTATAAATTCTGAACCTGTAAAGTGTAATGAATATTGGGGTTTTATCTGATTTTACAGATCCTAAAATCTTTATGGAACCAAGTCATATATATATTGTTTGCTATCAACTTTCTGCCCATTTTAAGATTTCAAATTTTGCACAGAGATTTTTGTGTGCATTTTTCCTACAGGTACTTCACTCTGAAAATATTCATCACAGCCAAAAAGAGATAAATCCTAGAGATTTAACATACAAGAATCACCCTTATATTGAATTACCTTTATTTTATTACATATAATAGTATGTACATTATCTTTGCAAACTATCTCCATCTTTTAAAAAGCTGGTCTTTTTTTGAAATCAAATAAATTTCCATGCCTGAATTTTAGTTTGTAAGTGGCCCTGGATAGATTAAACTGCATTTTACATAGAAAAAGATTTTCAGCATTTGAATTAAAAGCCAAATCTGAATGAGTAGAGTGTGAATGGGGGCACGGAAGGAATAAACTGCCTTAAAGATTTAATTTTAAAATGAAAACTTGAGGTATTTCAGAAATGTTGAGATGGTAGTTGAGCAATAGGAATCTCTATTGAAAAATTCTTAAATGAGATATGTGTTTACAGCAACTCTTACCTAGGAAAAATTGTTTCCAGAAATTACAATAGAAAAAAAAGAGAAATATCCTACAGACTTGTGCTAAGATCTATTTCGGAATTACGGGACAGGTGATTCCAGGAATAGCACCTAAAAATTTTTACTTAAGGCTCCTACTGTGGAGAGGATGAAAGAACAAGCCTCCCAAGAATAAATAGCACAAAACATTTGCTACAGCTGTGGGGAAATAAACTGGCAGTGGAGTGGGAATCTTCTTGGGGTTAATTGTCACAGAAGATTTCCACCATAAAGTCTTGCTAGTTAAATAACTTTAAAAGAATGATTAAATGTAGTAGCCAGACAGACTATTGTACACACTTAGCTTTAAGTCCACAAGACTTCTCCTTTGATGACATTTACATGGTTTACTTAGATATTTCTAAATTTGACAACTTTAATTTCTGGGACAACTTTTTTCCAAAAGAAATTTTGAAAATAAAAACCTCCAAGCAACAGCCCCTGCCAAAAATCCTAAAAATTCCTCTCCATCCCATATGCTAATATTAAAACAATATTTTTAACTTAATGAGATGTATTACAGTTCACAGTTAAATTTAAATAGCATAGCATATTCAAAGGGGGTTGACAGCTCATGGGATAACTCAGAGGTTTTTAACTCCAGAGGTTACTTGATTTGTCTAGCTGGGATGGGGAGAATCAACAGCTGGAAAGACTGATGGGATTTTGCCTCCTTGCTAAATGATGTATTTTCACTTCCTGTCAGCTCCTCTCTTTCACACCATTGTTGCAAACAGAAAACTCAGCCACAGCCTTGGGGTTTTCATGCTGGGGAGAACCATAGACTGTGCAAAGAGTGAGACCCCAGACCCCTTGTGCTGCACCAAAGCCTTCAGCAATCATTTGCTTTTCCTGTTTGTGTGTTTGAAGAGTGGAAAACACACACATCGCCTTTAGGTGTGAACTCTGCCTGTGGGAGCCTGGCAGACAAAGACAGAGGGATGGGGAGAACTCAACACTCACACATGGATGTAATACAGTTAAATTCTTCATTGCTTTTCCCTAAGACACATCTGGTTGGCAGTCCTCTGACACAGCTTTCAGTTTCCCCCAAGCAGAAGGGATATCACTGTTGGTCACTAACAGTCAGTCCTATCAATGTCTGTGAAAGTTGAGCTGCAGGAAAATGAACCCTCCCTCAATGGTGAATGATGTTTCACTGAGGCGCTGCTAGGCTCATTTCCCTGTGCAACTCCAGTCACTTTGCAGCACATTACTAGATTTTCCTTGTGTCTGACACAGCTGCCAGGTAAACCCAAGAACCCCCCAGCTGATATCTGCATTTCTAATCCTAGGGCACTATATCACTTTGATCCCTCTTTTGTGGCTATAATTGATCTTATGGGCCAAAAAGTCACTGAGTCACACAACTTAAAATTTTACCACTTTCATCCAAGGAGGAAGGTCTTCCCTACTACAGCTTCCCTTCCAGAAAAATAACTTATGAAGCAACTACTATGGGCTGAAGAATAAAGCAAACTTTGTCTCCAAGAAAAAGAAAATTATGAAATGATTGTAAAATATTTCTAGGCAGCCAGTTGATGTTTGTAATACATCTCCTTGGAAAACACATTAGCATATTCCCTCCCATAAATAATTAAATTCTAGATAAATTCCTATGAGAACAAATTCTTATCAAGCTAAGCAAACAAAATCTAGCCTTAAAGAAGTAAAGACTTTTATATTTTGTGGCAGTTTATATACCTGGTAATGAAGATATAATACAAGACACTCTGGGTGGTGCCGTGAAGAAAAATAGACATTGTCATGTTTCAACTGCATAGGAAGGCAACCCCACTGAACTGATTTCTGCCACCTACTTCAAGGAAATGCTGCTCCCTTTATTTTAAATTTAATTATTGAAAGATCAAATTGTCCTAAAAAACGGCTTCAAAAAGGCAACAGAGATTATGAAATAATATAGACCATGAAAGCCTAAGCAACTTTTGATAAGTCTTGATACAAAATTTTCTTTCTTTTGTCTTAGCACTGCACTTAAAACAAAATGTACTGTGAGTACATTTTAAGAAAAATCTCTTTCCAAATAGACCATGCAATAAAAACCAGTGCTTTTGTACATACACAAATCTTAAAACCTTTTTCCATGTGCTGGTAATACATGAATTATCATACAACTGTTGAGTGGTTAAGACCAATATTTTTCCTTTTGACCTTTCAAAGTATATGGCAAAAACTTTTTGCCTAATCACCACATTCTCAGTAATTTGTTTTGTTTATACCATGCAAAGCTCACTGCACTTCGGCTTCTTAATTAATGCAAAGATTTAAATCTACCTTTTCACACTGTCAGTTTGATAACTTTTTTTCTGGTTTGGATGGGAAAGTAGGAGGTATTCAAACCCCTACAAAGAATCAAGATATTTCTGACAGTGCAGCATAATGCTATCAAGGACTAGACATCTTTAGGTCTGCAGACCATCAGAACTAGGTGCAGTCCCATACAAGCAGCGACAGTCAAGATGGGAATTTGCTGATCTAGGTGATTCAAACCAGATGTGTGCACACTGTAAATAGGTGCTCCTCTGGCTTCGGGCAGCTTTGTCCACACCCTGTTCAGCAGAGAATGAATTCAGACTGATAAATGTCCTTAAAATAACAGTAAAGGAAATTACTCCTAAGCTTCCTAGCAACTTCACCAAACATGCTGAGCAATCATGCAGCAAGGATCTCAATAACAGGGAGTATGATATCTACCCAAACACTTCTTGTTACAAGAGGCATGAGGAGCAGTTCTTTAGCTCACAATTTACTGCAGCTACTGGGCTGGCCTGGTGTGGTGGGATAAATTTCCTGGCCATCAAGGTTAGGGTTTGCCTATTTCTTCCCTGAAATCCTGGCAAGGAGGATCACATCAGAGCTGCTAGGCAGTTGAAATGACAGAAAAAGGGTTTAGAGAGTCAAGAGATTGTGGACAACTTCTGCAGACCTAATGTATTTGTGCACATGTGAAACACAAGTGTAAAAAGTGTCCAGAATTTCATGTTAATGCTAAAAACCTGCTGGTGAGCAGCTGTGTGAAGCTGAGCTAGCTGGATTTCTCAGCCACACAAAGGTGAGATGTCTTACTGGGAAGCAAACAGACAGTGTGAGATACTCACAGTGGTTTGGGACCACACACAGTTCTAACACTGTGCTGTCGCTGTCTCAGTATTTGGTGTCTGCCTTTGGCTATAAACTTATCCATTTCTGCCTTGTGGCAGGATTATTTTACATTACCATGACTCTGGAAAGAACAAGACTGTAATCTTCCATTTTCAGGGCAGTTGTGGTAAAGTGAAATTACTCATCCACTGAAACTCAAGGAAGATATACCAGGTTCTGTGTGCATTTGAAGAAGTTTTGCAATTTTAAAAAAGTGGCTTGGACTTTTGAGTCTGAGCACGATTTAAACTGGTTTTGATTAATATTTTTCTCATGTGTTTCAGTTCTCTGAGCCAATTGCTATGCAGCCATATAGGCTAGGGGGATTTAACAAGAATCTTAAATGTAACCAGCATTTACAAGTTGCTAAATGAATAATTTTTCAATTATTGGATTATTTTATCCACTTTTCATCATATTGTTTATGCAAACTTGTTCACTACTTAAACCTATTAGACAGATGCTTTCCAACAGTACGGTGTGGATACCAAACCCATATTTTGTAGATTCTTCACTGATCACCTCAGAAGTCATTTATAGGAAAATATTCTATGATGTGTAAAACATCTCTCAGTTCACTCTCTTCTCGCATATTCTCACTAGGGGGAGGTGTATATTTTGTAGAGTTGCTTGTTTTGAAATAATTTCTATTTGATGAAATTGTTTTTCTTTGAGCATTGCAGAAGCACAGTTTGGTTTCTTGCTATGTGTTTCTTGTGATACAGACAATAAAATAAATGAAGTGAGTACTTGAAGTAGGAAATTAGAATTTTATACCTGGGGAAGAAAATTTCATTTCCAGGTGAATTCTACAGAAGCTTTTATTTTAAACTTCATCTCTTCCACAATATACAAATTTGCCAGGTATCACTTTTTATTTTTTGCCAGGTATCACTTATCTCAGAATTCTAGTGAGAATGTTTTGAGTTCTAATGTGTCAAACTACAAAGGCAGAGACTGAATGTCAATCAGACTGAAAGTTTATGGGAAATTTAAGCTTAAGGCCTAAAGATTAATGTCCAGCTGCTCTTGTCCAAAAAGTTTCATTCAGTTTGGCAACAGTGCAGTTTAAGAAACAGTAATTTTTTTTGATCTACATAGATGAGAACTTGATCATATGCTGTGAAATACAACCTGAAGCAGACTTTCTACTGATATTTATGCAAATTTTATGAAAAGTCTTAGAGTTTAAAGGTGAAGGACGTGGTTAATTCTTGTGATGTCAGGCAAGATTTCAAACCTTTACTCTTTATTCAGGCATTTCTAATCCTGAGTCTTTTAAAGCTCCATTGCTGAAGTACCCACTACTTCTGTGAAAGCCAAAGAGACTGCAGAAAGGGTCAGCATCTCTTCCTTACCTCTCACATGTCGGTCACCCCACACCAGGTCCTAGAGTGCTCAGGATGGCAGCTGGCTATTGACATGCAGTTTTTTGCAAACTTTACAGCTTATGGGTGTATTTGAGCCAAAAGGGATAGGAAGAGGAATGAGTGAGAAAAATGTAAAATATGCAAATTAAATTCAGATATATTGTCTTACATAGGTAATACAGGATGACTTGGTTTTCTTATTCTGCAACTCCAGTCCCAGAATTGTCCCTTTTAAGAAAAGCTCCACAGGAACCAGGCTGTGTAGTTGATTTTGCCAGTGAGTAGGACACGAGATGCAGCTCTTGAGGGCTTTGAGAAGGCCCGAGTCTGCCAGCAGCTTGGGCATGGTATAGATATTTTACAGCTTATTTACCCTGGTGTTGTGGATGACCCTTGCAACATTTTCCTCATCACCTATTTGCTGTAGTTTTTCAGACTATGTGTGTGCTGCCAGAATTGCAAGCAGCTGGAAGCAAATCATGAGCCCATGCCAAAACAGTCTGCCTGTTAACAACACCTTTGGCTGAGGTGTGGCATGATGTTAACCACAGTGCATCGATGGTTGGCTAACAGTGAAAACAAAGCTTACCTTCCTGTAATCTCACACAGAGTGCAAACTGCAACACAGCTTCGAATTTCTGGGTGAAAGATGTTAAAAAGACTTTTAGAGTACAGTATATGGGAGCTAGCTTCACACATATGTGAGCAAAAAGGAAAACAGATTCCTTTTGACCTTTGCAGTACTGCCTCGAGCGCTTTAGCAGCAGACTGATTCCATTCAAGTGCCTCCATCAGACAAAACCACACAAATGCCAGCTCTTAAAGGGAGGAAATTGTAGGGCTTATGTCTTTCTACCTCTTCAGCAACAATATATAGGCGTTTGACTGACACATGTTCATATAGAGTAAAAACATTGTGAAATGTGCACAGAACCCCAAAACACTTTTCACCGCAGACCACAAACACCTCCTTCAACACTAAATGAAAAAGGAGGTTTAAGACATTACTTCCCCACTTTTTTTTGAGAAGTAATATCTTAAACCTCCTTATCCTCTATTTTTTGCTCTTCTAACATCTTGCCCTTACTTTATGCTTAGCTGCATGTTTTCAATGGAGCACAAACTCCAAGTGCTGTAGGAGCCACCAAAGACACTGCCCAACTGCTGTCCAAGCCAGTCAGGGAGATGACACAATTAATGAGGACATTCCTCCATGTCTGGCTGTAAATTCATCAGTAGACCTTCTCCTGTGACCAAGCTGAAATATAATCAAATATCCATGAAATGCTGCTCTCTTTGAAGACACTCATGAAAGACTGAGCACAGTGCACAAATTTCATCCTCTTGGCTTTCAGAATGGCACTAAAAGTTATGCTGCAACTTTTCTGCTTTGCTAGGTTATTCAAACCTGCACAAAAATGGCTTATATCAAGTGGCAATGACACAATCTGGAGGCTTAGAGGCCACTTTGTGTGACAAATATGCTAATAAATCAAAGATTTTAGTAATTTTATTGAGCTAAATTTTTTGTAATGTCACCTTATAATACATTTAAACAAGGATGGGTAGTGTCATGCAGACACTCCAGCTTAATGATCTAGCTGAAAAGCAACAGAACAACATTTATCTAATGAAGATATAGGACTAGTTAATATTTCTATAGCAGGTGTGTGGGTTTTTTAAAGAAATGCATATATAATTTTTGGATGAAAACATTGGCTTTTCATATGAAAATTGGAGTTTTAATATAAATGACAGGGCCTGGCTGAAATGTCCTTGTGAAGAAGAAAAAAAGAAAGACCTTGCCTATCTGAAAACGAATGTTTTGTCAAAATTTCAATCCATGTATTTGCAGCTGAATTTTTCTTTGCTGAGATAGGTTGACTCTAGCTAGGAATTTGCAAAGACACTTTCTTATGGAAGTAGAGAGAGAGTTTAACTTTACTCCCAAGCTAGGAAACTCCTATATCATCTTCCACCAAGAATCAGTTTTAGACAAGGGTTCTCCCTCTGTGAGAAGCCATCCACCACTGCTGTGTACCAACATACCAAAATATCCACTCACAATAGATGCTGGCACAGTTGCTGGCTCTTACATGTTTCTACTGTAGACTAGCTTTCATTAATCAACTGAAAAATGCAAGGGAGCAGTTAGCCAGAAAAGAAGCTCTGCCTTGCAGCTGTGACAGTCTGCCACGACACATCTATCCTGTTCAAGCCCCCAGTTACAATTTCTTTCCCTCCATATGGTACAAATATTTAGTACTTTTGATGTCACAGTTTCAAATGAATTGATTTAGACTATTTAAATATGCAGGTATTTCTTGCCTCTGATGTATAATGAAACGAAATAATATATCTTGACCCTTCATCAATGTGTTGGTTTTTATGACAAAACAATAATTTATTGTTTTGGGTTTTTTTTTATGGCTACTGGAACAATGGCAGCATTAAACACCAATTCAAGTATTCAATAACACTTATAATATTCTTGTCATTCTCAGCAACATGAGGGTTTACTGGATGTTCAACTTCCCTGTTAAGGAAAATGAGAATTGCTTTAGGGTTTGATTTCTCTGGAAAAATCTGGTGACCTCACCAAAAGAATGGTGGTGTTGCTCTGAGAACTTTCCTCTGTAAGATTTCATAGTTTACAGAATGTTTTCAAATTTTTCAGTCTTTGTAATCCTAGTGATTACCTATATGCATTTCTAAAAGAAATTTCTGTAGTGTCAGTGAATATGGGAATGAACTATTTGTCTGTAAAAGAGGAAATATTCCACTTGACACTATTGTGGTCAGAATCTGCTTGTTTGCTCCATATTGTTGCTGAGGTAACCTCTGAAAACAACTGGTATTTGTAATAGTTTTAAGTAACATCCACTGTTGCAACATCATTTTAGCGTCTTTACAGTCAAGGTTTACTACTGCTTAATGGATTTGCTGCCAGACTGATTCAAGGAAGGAAGAGAGATAAATAAAAACTTTCTCAAGATGTTTTTATTTCAATCTTGAAAACATCCATACCAAAACATGCAAATTAACCCTGACCATGTGGCAAACCTATTGTGAAGTTCAACTGAGCTTACAGTCAAGAATTTTACAGTCAAGAATGTCATCTTTGAAAAAGAAATTCTGTTCCCGAAGTGCCACTCTATTGCACTAAGGATTGCCCTTCTTTCATTGTCCTAGCCAGTTAAGTTATCCTGTCCCTGCTCTTCTGCAGCACTGCTCGTAAGCTATTGCCTGTGGAGGTGCTAGGAAGAGCCTGTTCACTTGCTCGTGCTGTGACTCTCTACTCTGCAAGGAAAAATCCCCACCTTCTGTACTGGTAGACTACCACTGGGGCCAAGATGAGAGGGAAAAATCTCATTTGGAAATCTCTAGGAATGAAACTTGTGATAGAACCATTTCTGCCAAAGGGATGAGTTTGCAATGCCCTGCTTTGAGGAAGGATGATTTAAATAAAAGGAAAAGTAACAAAAAGGAGCAGGCACAAGGATGGCTTAAAAAAAAACAGCACTGAGAAATATTACCCTTTAATGTAGCATTCACAATAAAATTTTTCTTTTTTTTCTTCTAAAGCATGATATGATACATTCCTACAGAAGCAATTACGATAAGCAAAAAAGAAAAGAGGAACCAGAGACATTTCAGAAATGAAACTGCCCAGTATTAAGTCCAGCACGATTTGGATCTCACAGAGAATGGAAAGAAGAGAGTGGAGGTATATGTTTGACTTATTTTTTATTTAAATGTACTATTTTATTTTAAATATGTACTAAATTATCCAACCACCATTTTAAAATAAAGAAGGTAAGAGCTGGGAATAAAAACTCAACAAGTGGCAAGAAGACAAGAGTGTTTCTTGCTATACAATCCAGTGAAAGGAGAAGCTGAACGTACATGATGTTGTGATAAGGAGGCAGCCCACGCACTTCCCCACACTATATATTTTACAGTAAGGATGACACTGAACAGTAAAAACCCGATGCTACACCCTACAGTACAACTGAAAGGAAGATCAAACATAAGAAAAGGGGAAGGTAGTTTATACTAACACTATTCTAAGGGACCAGGACAAAGTTTTTGACTTTGATTTTGATTTTCCATCAATATAAGACTTAAAATGCAGACTCATATGGTTGTGTCTTCATTGTGGCTATTGATTCAGGTTTTTTTTGAGACAGAATTTGGCCCACCCAAGCAAAGAATAGAAGGTGAGAAAGAGGTTCTCAATGTTTGCAAATTCCTTTGACACTTCTTTCCACTATCTGAATGAAGATATTCTCCATGCTTCACAGAATTCACTCTGCAGTATTGACCCAGGCACAACTCCTGTTAGTTGTAATTGTAGTCTCCTAGTTGTGGGTTGTAGTTCTTAAGAAATTTTTAATGTGTATACTTTTCCTTGGCAGGATGTGAAGCACAGCTGGATAAAAAAAATAAACAGTTTTGAAAGTATCATTTGTTTTCACGCTTCAAAGAGCAGCTTCAGTTAGAGTGTTATTGTGCCTGTATGTTCAAGCATAATCAACGTTTCTTCTGGTGACTTAATATTATATTTCCTTTTTAAATGTCTTTTAAAACGCTTGATGAAATCATCTTAATTAGATGATTTGCTTTAACATCTGCTGCTGTTGTCATTTCATTTTCAGTGTTTTCATTTGCTGGAAAGATTTTTCTTTTCCATCTTACAGAACAACATAATATCTGTGTGCACACATGTAACTGTAGAGTATTTTTACATGCATTGTACATGTATTTTTAGTACACTCTGTTCCTTCAGCTGTGCTTGGGTAACCTGGTAAGCTTCATTTCCTTGTGTCTGCATGATCATGATGCACAGCATGTGGGGACTTTTGTAGTGTGATAAAAGAGCTGTGAAATCTCACATTTCCTTGTAGAAATAGGAAAAAAATTCTGTCTTACTATGACCAAAGATTCTTTTGTAGGCTACAAAAATTCTTTTAAATAAAAACTAAGAGGGGAATAGGACCATAGTCTACTGTAAATGTAGGGCAAATTAAGGTAAGCTTTGAGTAGATCAATATTTAGAGTCTAGAACTACTTCCTGTTATTCTCTTGGTTTATTTTCAATCCTTTTGTGGACTCAGTCAGCTGCTGAGACATTTCCTTTTGTGAGACTTCAGGTTTTGATGAAGAGCTTCTCACAGTCCAGCAGCATCCACTGGAAACAAATCTAGGTTCCTGAACACCAAGGAAACAGATTGACTGGAAGTCAGGAAGCCAAGACTGTTCTGTAAGCTCAGGGAAAACTGACCACTTTCTTTGGAGTGTAAACAGCAAATGTATGACCAGCCCTATTGTATACACTCTAATGAGCATCTGGATCTCACTTGCTGAGTAGTAAGAAGTGTTTGCTTCACTTCTTCACTCCTTACCCTAAGCTTCTGAGTCAATAAAAAAATTAAAACATTATCATATCACTGTATCGTGACTTGCAGATTCTGTGCAGAAGCAAGGAAAAAAACCCACATGCTAGCATGTGAATTATTCCACATCATTTATTAGAAACATTAGATGGTATTTTTTTAAGAAAGGGAATTTTGTGTTTACTTTTTTAAAGTTAGAATCTGCACAGTATAAATTGAATAGGCTGTAACAGTGGGAATATAGTGCACTCATTTTACCTAATACCAACCACCACAGACCATATAAGTAAAAGAAAGCTACATGGTCCTACTTCTTCTTTTCAATAAAAGAAGGTACATTTTCCCTTCTGGGGGAATTCAGATTTTCTGAAAGGAGTTACATGCTTGTCATTCACTGTTTGTAAATGATAAATCTAGAAAACACCTCAGTGTCATCTTTTTCCCCTTCAGTTTAATTCAAGGCAGTTCAGTGCCCGTTTTCATCTTATCTGTAAATAGCAACTACTTGTAACAATGTTTGGTAAGTAGGTGCTAACCAAAACAAGTTTGCAAATCAAAGACATCCCGTTTGTTACCTTCTGCACAGGCATGCATATTAGAGTGATAGATGGGATTTGGGTGGAATTCAGTTTGGTTTGTTACAGCCTGTGGATCACACAGCTCCTAGGGCAGCATGGCACCGATTGTGTGACACCAATTTCCACAGAACACTAGGGTTCAAAGTGTCTGCCATAGATGTTGCCATCTCATCATTTAAACAAGCTTGCCCTATCACTGACTTAAGAGCCATGTGGGGATCAGCATAGGCTGTGAAAGCCTTTTCCAGACTGAACATTTTCATGTTATTAAGTATGGATTTGGAAAATTTGTCCTTGCTGTGCTCTGTGTTGCTCCATGTGCTGATAGCTGGTAAACTAAATGCAGCAGATCTGTTTATTTAGAAAACTTCCCCCTAAAAACCCTGCTTGGGATTCAGTAAAAAAAGGAAAATGGGAAAACATGGTTTTCTCTTCATAACCTCCATCTCAGTGTTAAAAAAAGAAGATGTGTTGTCTACACAGTGGAAAGCAGAACTTCCTCCTTCACTGGAAGAAGTGGGAGAGGAGAAGGACAGCAAAGAGTCTCTGTAGAGCACACAGTATGTTCCAGTACGTTCCCTTTTGCACACGTACATGCATCCTACCCTTCTGCTGAGCCGCAGAGTTGCGGTCTTTGCTTTCGGGTGGAGTTGTTTTGTATTTTGGTTTTGTGTTTGTTTTTGACTGTTTGCGATTAGCAACTTGATAGATACAGAAAAATAGTTCTTTTCTCATGAAGATCTAGTTCAAATTCTTGAACTATAAAAAATATTACATTATTACTTCTAAGTTTCACAGATGAGAAGCAGGCAGAGGCTTAAAGCAATGTCTGTTTTCTTGTATCTAAGTTTGTTAAACTAATTATAAATGTCACTCCAAACCTAATCTAAGGATTTGAGGATTACAGGTGCTGATTACTAGATCTCCAGGCTTGAAACTATAGTGAATCTTTAAAAGAAGAAAAGGTATTCATCATTTAAATGAAGTCTTATGAGAAAAGGCAAAAGGTCCGTGGAGTTGCAGTAGGCTGTGAGAAAGTAATGGCAAATTATTTTAACTAGAATGTCTAACAATATTTTACGTTTCAGATTAACATTCTTAATAGGGCAGTTACCAGTAGTCATGGTGGTTTTAAGATGGCATGTTAATGTAAAGCTTTGCTCTTCGGCTGTTTCCAATCTCCACCACAACATCTCTCTCTAAATAATATAAATTTCTCCCTGTTCTGCTTATGTGTGCTGAAGAAGATTTAAGATGTGATGAAAGTTTAGAGCATTAGAAGTCAAAATAGAAAAGATTGCTTCTAACATGAAGGTGAAGGAAAGGTCAGCAGAGAAGTCAAAAGGATGATGGATATGGTTCCACAATTCAAGTAGGCATAGGGTGAGGAAATCCATTGCAATCACAATTTAAAGAGAAGAATTAGTAGGAGGTGAGAGTCAAATATGACTTTTGACAATAAGTGAGTGGCTGTTTGGGAGGTGATGCCTTCTTATGTTTTAGTGACAGCAATGGACTGAGAAGTGTCTCTGAAGAAAGCTGAAGAAGTCTGAAGAAAGCAGCCAACACTTACTGGAACAGACAGTCGGCCTCTGCTTTTCTGAATCCACTACCCCATGCTCAGTAGGAGAAAAAGAATGAGTGCAACATGGAGTGCTGTGAGTGTCCCAAAGTAAGAACAGCTTAAGCTAAAAATACAAACTACAGATGAGACAGACTTTGAATCAGACACAAAACATGTCATCTTCAAGACTTGATGAAATCTGCTGATCATGATGCAAAAGAAACACATGGAAAGTATCAATATTACTTGTTGCAGAATCTCTGAATGGCTGAGGATAGTGAGAAAATTATTTTGGATAATCCTTTGTCAATGAAACAAAAATGAAACCTCTTTTTATTCCTGAATTTTTTTAATATTTATGGCTGATGGTGTTTTGACTGCTTACTACAAGTAAGCAGCAGTCCCAGTTTCATCTGTGTGAACTCTAACCTGTACTCCACAATGACCACAGACAATGTTAGCACCACTTTCTACCCCCCAGATCCATGCAGTAGATTTTAATTAAGAAAAAAGAAAACTATAGATCTTGCTCTCTAAAACCTTTTAGGAAAGAGCAATTCAGTAGCAAGGTAGAGATCTTGACTTGCCCGAGGCAGAAGAAAGGTCAGACGGGTCTGCTAATTCAGAAAGGAGACAGTCATCTGTTTAAACATACTTCCTGTAAGGTGGCTGATAAATAGTTGCAGTAAAGGCTTTCAGGTCTAAAATAGGTTATAAATCTTGCAAGTGACCAGCAGCCCAACCCCTGAAACTCAAATGGTGATGACCAGGCCAATGATGTGTCCAGCCACATAAGAGACAAACTGGTACAGGGAAAACACGTGTATTATTACTTCTACATGTTCTATAAAGAAAAAATAGAATTATGGTGGTAGACTAATACAGGAATTGTGCCTTCTCATTGTGAATGTGATAATGACCTACTATACAGGTACTGCAAACACCATGTTAATGGTTCTGCTGCTGTTAAGGGACTACGCAGGACCACACACTCAACTCATAAAATTTGGAAAGCCCTGTGGAGGAATTCTTGTCAACTACCAAGATTTTTTTAAATTCATTAAACTAACTAACACCTTAAATACTACTGGATTGATGAGTAAATGTTTTACATTAAAACAAATTTGAATTACAAAGTCCAAAATTAAAAGAGAAAAAAAATAATGCAACATATGATAATGCATCAACAAATGCTCTCTAGTATTTCAGGACTCCTATTTTATTGACAATTACAAATGAAATTGCTTTACTTCTGCATTTTTTTTAACTTAACACTTCACCTCCATGGTACATATATTTGATATCTTAAGTAAAACTATGAAGCATTCAAGATGTTCCTTAGGAGACAAATTTTGGCCTGAAAGTGTTAGTAACAAAATTTTAGTACACAGAGCACAAATTCAGCCAGTCAAAATTAGTTGGCACAAAAATAAAACAATAACTAGTAATTTATTTATCTTTTTGCATTTGAATGTGATTAATGTATCTCCAAGAACTGGCTGCAGAACCTTGTATCAAGAGACGAGTCAACTGAGAAAAAAGTTCATCCAAAAAAGAAAAGTCCAAATAAATTATATTTTTCTTACCATAACTTCCAACATTTACAAACTTAGTGCAAAACATTGCTGTATAATTGAATGGAGGTTGCAATGCCACCAGGATTCCCCTGCCTTTTTATATGGAATGAGTTTATCTCCCATAAGCTGTAAGGGAAAATCTTCTCAAAAATGAGAAGTTTACCAAGTGAAAGAAACATGGTACTATGGCAACACCCTTAGTTATTCTCCTGAGACATTTGGTTGATTAGTCTGATTAGTTCATACTCCACCAAATATGTGGTTAGAACATTTGGTTAGAGTGCTTTACTGTGGGTTTTTCAGATCAGTATTTGCTATTAGCATCAGTAGAAGACAAAATGAAAGCTTTCTCTTGACTGAAATACTGCTGTTTTGCAGAGAATTATGTTGCTGCTTCTTTCTAATTCATCTCACATATTTAACATTCTGGTTCTATATGAGTAATGCAGACAGATGAAAGTCTATGTAACTGATAGGATGGTGTTGCTGTGGCTACTAAGTGGTAAAAAGAAAAGCTCAATGATGTGAAAGTTTTTTCTGCTGATGATCACTCTCCACAGCAAAGGTGTAGGATAAGAAATTAGTAGTGTAATAGGGTGATATCTCTGATCTGAATGAGAGAGGTACCTTAAAAAGTCTGAGTAAATTTTTAGTAATTTAGAACCACTGTCCCCAGGAGAAAATGAGACAATGCATGTGAAAAGTTCACACAGATAATTTAGAAATATAGAAAATGGAAATAGGACAAAGAATTTTAATAATTGGTTTACTGAGAATAAAATAAACAAAACTATCCTTTCGCTTGCTAGAGGAAAAAATGAAGGAAGGAATAAGAGAAGCAGAGGAGAAAACTGAAAAAAAAAAATTTGTTGTGTTCTCTAGTTTAAGAGAAAATACTGTCTAGAGGAAGGGAGATTAAATCCCAGGCTCTTTGTCTCCACACACTTCACTCAAGCAAATCTTCAATCATCCTCCTTCAAATTTAAAAAAAAAAAAGTGTTTGCTTGTAAGTGCACTAAATGGCTCAGCTTAAGTACTTTTTTTCTTCCTTCTTGACAGAGGGTGTCAACATGAAGGATGACAAATCATCTTAAATAATACTTAATCTTCAAAAATTACTTACAACAAGTTGATGCCCCCAAGAATAAAAGAAAGCATTTAATGTGGCAGAGCATGATGTAAAGGAAGCAATGAAAGGGAAACGCAGCTTGAGCTGTAATATTGCTGGGTAACTTCCATCTCCCTGCTGAAGGCAGCAAAGTTGCAGTTACCGAATGGCTAATCTGTTCTACTGTGTTTTAATCAGATGTTGGCATTATCTGCCACTAATTGCTTTTTCATTTCCACTTGTAATTATTCCATTGCATGTTTACGGTGAGAAGCTGAAAATGAAGCAGATCACCAAGAAAGAATTAATTGTTAATGAATAATCATCAGTAGGAAGCCAATTTCATTATCTTCAAAGAGGTAGCTAGAGATTAACTACTAACTGGGGTTCTCCTACATTCAGTGCATGACTGTAAAGTAATCACAAATAATCACACCCTCTAACTTCATCAATTAGTTTCTATTATGTGAATTGATACCCATTTTTGGTTTTGTTGTTTAATGTTAATGGTGGTATTCAAGCTGGGGAGTGCTAATTGGAAGGTGTTGTATTCAGTGGGCTCAAGCCCTAATTATTAGAGCATCTTTTTTCATTAGCATATGATTCTAAAAAGGATATATGGTGGTAGTTACTAAATTCACCTTGTTAGAAATGCATTATCTTTATCAATAAATTTTGGACTGTCACTTAAAATAGAATGAAACACAAAGCTACTTTGTCAGCAATGCACAGTAGAACTCTACTTATAAAGCATGTCACCATATAATGTTTCTTGAGAAATTCTCCTTAAACCAACATGTCAAAAACAAAGGTTGTTTAGGATTTAAACAATGGGTGTAATAGAGTCAAGGTATAAGAGAAATGATCTGGAGTAAAAAAACCTTGTTAAATACCAAGCAGAAGTGTAAAAAAACCACATCTGTCTCATCACTATTGCATAGATTGATGGTCCAGTGAGAACTGGTGACTCAGCTTTCCATTCTTTGCCACTGATTTCAGTTGAGTCCTCTGTGATGCCAAAAGCAACCATAAAGAATAGATCTCCTGATGTTTTTAGATGAATTCTGTATTACACCTCTATAATTTTTATTGAAAAATAATAAAAGAAATAATGTCAGCTGTGGGATAGTTTCAGTCTCTCTGCACTGCTGCACTCATGGAAGCCTCTCATCTTTTGTGGGTGTCTGACAACAGTGCCTGTATTTTTTCCATCTTTGTACCTTTGCATATAAAACTCCCTGAACTTTGACCACTGAAGAGTTATCACCTCTTTGTTCTCTTCTGTTTTAACTCATTTAAGACAAGCCAGCTTTTAGACACAATTTTATTTTTCCCTGGAGCAGGGGACATAAAGCAACCCCACCTCCTGTGTCTGAAGAAACAGATGCATTCATAGTAGTTTTGTTCATGACTCTCCTTAGCAGCCTCATTAGAACTCATTAATACTTTAACTGGGAAGGAGGACAATGCATCAGTGTTCTGGAAACCTAAACTACAACTAAGGAAGATGAGCTCTTTATGAATTCCAGGTTTTCTGCAAAGAGAAATCATGGAGCTTTACAGCAATCTTTTGCACTCCTAACTCACTGCATCACAGAGACTATGCCAGGCAAGGCCAGTTGTAAACAACTTCTGAAAACCATTATAATAAACACGGAAGTTTGACCTTTTCTGAGAAGTAAAGGGAGTTTTCTGCCCTAAATGGAATTTATCCATTCAACATGACCAGAAATTCTGGAAACTAGAAAGTTCCATTCCTGCCTGCAGGTGATAGTCACATCAAACCCCATAAAATGCTGCAGAGCAGTTACAGTTATCTGCTGTCAATCATGTAACTAACCCATGTCACCTCTGTTAAGTAGCAATATGTTCCTTTCTCGTTGAAGACTGCAGTCAATGTGTTGTGACAGAGCTTGGATCACTGAAGTAATTTTCAGCCAAAATAGTCAAAAGCAGCAAAGGTAATTTTTTCTTTAAGGCAAGATATTTTTCTCAGCTATCATGACAAAGTGTGATGTGCTGATGTCGCTACTGCCACAAAATATTCTTCAAATTGTCCATGTTTGCATTCAGAGTAAGGTAGCTCCTGTTATATTTCATTTTTTGGCACAGAATCTGATGATCTATTAAATAAATATTAATCCCTTGCTGCCTTCAAAGCTGTCTTTGCCATATTAGGATTTTAAATATCTTCATTAATTGCTTAACTACCTTTTCCTAAATTCCCCATGGGCTCCTTTGATACTAGTCACTCTAATCTGCTACCATGTGATTCATGGCTTCACTCTGCTGTAACATAAAACATATTTTTAGCCAATTTTGTTCTACAGATGCCTTTGACAAAATGAAAATTCAACATTTCCAGACACTACAGATAAGCAGACCTAGAAATGCCATTACAGTGCTACATTTTAAAAGAATAGAAAGCACTCCAATTTCAGTTCGTGTTTGTAGAAAATATTTGTGCTCAAAACCATGGTTAAGTAAGCCATAGAGAATTTTCAAAGCCATACAGAAAAGATTAGTGTGAAACAGGCAAAAGAAGCAATGGAAAGGTTGATTATTGCAATATTTGTGAAAAAATATTGTATGGTTGATTATTCACATGAAAATATTCATGTTTAAAGTTAAGCTACAATAACTTAATAAAGAAATGCTGGATCAAAGTAATTGCTTACTCCTAGCACAGAGGATCATTTAAAATGATATTTTTAAATATAGCCCAAGATTTTAGTTGCCCTACTAGTAGACAACTGCTTTGTATTTGTTCCCCAGTTGCTGCATGTCACAAGTTGAAAAGATCAGTCAAAAGACAGTAGCAATATGTAACTTTTGTGTATCTTCAGAATATGAGGGCGTTGTGTATATGAAAAAACTCTCAAACTTAATCTAGACATATGCTCCTAACAGATGTGAAATATGAATAAGTGTAGTGGCAACCAGGAAAAAAACAGCTGTACATTGGGATAGTCCTGGAAAGATCACTCCTGAAATATAACAAGACAAACTTATTTTCAGTAGCATAATTTTGGCAGCTGCAGACAGTCAGAAGTACCAAAAATGTAATGCTCATGTATTTATGTATTCATATTTTTCTGCAAAGATATGATGCACTCTCTACCCATGTATTCAAAATTGAATTTGCCCATTTCCTCCAATCCCTGGTAGAGGCAAAGTCATACACATTTTCCCATAGGATACTTCGTGTTGAAATGAGCACAATATTTTGTAGTCAAGGTTGCATGACTTATTTTGCCATGGTCTCTTCTGTTTAGTCATCATGGGCTAACATTTCAGGTAACATCTGAATCATCTCAGGCTAACAAAGGTCTTACAAAGCATCTCATGGCTCCCCTAATTAGAGATTTGGGTTCAGTGATCAGAATGCTGATCCAATTAGCTATGCCTATTCTTTTGTGATTGCGCAGGACAAACCATTCTTCAAGAATATTGTAGATTTTTTTTGCTGTGACTTATTATGTGATATCTTAGTCACACTACACATTAAGAAAAGTGTAAGAATTTCTTTTTTTCTAGACAGCAAAAGTTGGGTAAGTGTTCATCCGCTTTTGGGCCCTCTGTGAACTTCCCAGGTTTTGTTTTTGACCTTTCTTTCCGCAAAGCAGGTCATTTAATTTGCATTGATAACAGCTAGCTGTGACAGTCCGATGTGTTACAGACACAGATAATGCTGTAGCCCTGGGTTTGCCTTGTGTTTAGCCTGAATCTAAGGTGATGGGAGAACACTTTGAAATGAAGGTGAGGCATTTATCCTAAGAAAAGTAACATATTGGTAGCATAGGGAGAGATTGTAGGAAAAGAATCTTTTTGTTACAAAGATTCACAGCCAAAGGATCTTCAAGATTCATTGCTTCTATAGTTTCCAGCAAGGAAATGTTGATTACAAGACAAAGAGTGCAGAGTTAGATCCAAAATCCAATGCTAGCTAGAATTTTTGTTACAAGAAAATGTAGATTTTATTTTAGATCTGTCTCTGTCTCAAATTGTGTTACTCCTTTGTCACAAGCAGATTAGATTATTGCAATGAGCCTCTACATAGCAATATACCCAGCTGCTCATCTCAAAAGTTCAAGGTGCAGAGAATAAAGTGGCCTGCCTCACTGTATTATTTTTTGTAAGTAACATTTTGCAGCCACTCAAAAATACATTCATACCATTTAATTTCTGGAAATAAAATCACTTATTAGTATAGAACACTGAGCACTGTAGGCCTTATGACTGCAAAGAAGTGAAACTAAGTGGGGTACTTGAATGGTGAGCCTCCAACTTACACATCATCTAGAAGATCCTGTAAATTTGTGACTTGACTTGTTTCTAGGAAAATTGTAGCTGATTCCTCCATGTATGCATGGAAGGAAGGAAATTTTTCAAATCTGGTGCATGAGTAGAAGAGGGACCTGTAGTCTGCCTATAGAATTTGATAGCACGAAATTCCTATTAAATCATAGAAAAATCCTATTAAATCAATCAGCTTGAAAAAACCTGTGAAGCTGTAACACAGCATCTCTGTATTTACTGCTACTACCAAACACAGGAAAAGTGCTTCCTCAAAACAATAAAGAAAGGAAAATAAGGCTTCCATGGGAGAAATTCGTGTTTCTAACAGCAGAGAAAGATGTTTTCTCCAAAGAGAAATTTATGTCACTTTCAATATTTTGCCTTATTTCTCTTTAGCTGTAATACAAACATTTGAGCTATTAAATCCATATGCAGCTAGAGACCTCTTGGGTCTGTCATTTAAACCATCATGGGCAGTGTTCTCAAAGCCAGTCACCCCTGGCTTTAAGGAGAGGATTGATAGCCAAATGAACATTTCATGGTTTATGTGGCATATTATGAAAACCAGGACCAACCAGAAAGCTATTTCTGATCAAGACTCCATAATCTCTGCCTTCCTTATCTGGATTCTTCACACCACAAACAAAATGTCACCAGAACTAACGCCAAGAATTTTTAGGTTTATTCAAGCACACCCCAGCTCTTAGATTGACACAATGGACTATGACAGCTCTTTCAGAGGCATTCCAGTCCATCATGTCCTGTGTGCTTGTTCATGTACACAAGTCTGTGCACTAAAACTCCTTATGAAATATTTATCCCTAGAAAGGTAATGTGCATCATAAGTAACAACTTCCCTAAATAAAAATTTGCCATATTTCCTCAAATCACTAAGAGTGCATGGCAGATTAATGTCTTTAAACCATTAACTGTGAAAAAATAAAAAAAAAGGACAAGGGGCAAAATATTAATAACTGCCTGAATAAATAAGTGAAAAATTCATGCTTTTCAAATATTTTAGAGAAGACAAACAGCCAGCTGCAAGGTGGAGTTTATAATTGGAAGCAGTGACATAGTATACCCTACAGCAGCATCCAGAGTACTTTTATAATTCTGTCACCTGAATACAGTATGGTTTCATTTGGCAACTTGTATCAGTCCCTGCTGAAACACACTCAATTCAAAAATGAAAAAAACACAGTAATATTTTTGCATTTATTTATAGGCTTCCTTTTTTTTTTTCTTTCATTTCAAATCCAACTTTCTACATAGCATAGATAATTCTTTCTGGTTTTAGGGGGTTTTCATTTAACTATAAGTGAATTGCCCTTCTGGCTGAAAATCTGTTTTCTTTTGCATTCCCATCCATCCTATGTGCTACATTCCCTCTTAAATTCCACATGGATTCTATAGATTTTATTTAAGCAGGGCCAAGTTGCATGAACAGATCTGCCCTAGAGAAGTTTGCCTCTTTTAGCATGCAACCCAGCACTAATGCTCCTTTTTCATTTAGGTTTTCAATTTGGATGAATTCCAAATTACCATTTATTCCAATAGAAATGCAACTAATTACACAAAGCATCTTAATAAAGAATGGAAACAAGATTAAAAGCCCTCCTCCTTCTGGTGTCTCAATGTGTAGAATTTATAAAATGCAGAAGGGTGCTTAATTTCAGTTATAGTTAAGCCTCTTAAACAATCTTTTATCTATTTTTTCCTACTAACCAAATAGAACTGTATTCAAGTTAAAGGCAAAATATAATCACCTTATATGTATCTATTACACAGGGTTTTCCTTACTCACTATATTTTCTCATGTTTTGAGAAAAAAAACAGAGAGGCTCTTAGCACATGGTGTGCTCAAAGCACTTATTCTGACCTAGAAAATTCCTTGCCCTGTTTGTCTTCAAGTGCTTTGCATACCTAGAGAGATAAACAAGAACACAACTGGGGAGAAGAACAGAAACAGATATTTTACAGGTCAGCTTAACTTACTGCAATCAAAACATGAATTTATGCAGCCTCTAAGAGCACTGTCCAGGTGGATAAAGACAGGTTGCAAAGAAGCTCTTAATGGTTACACAGGTGTACTTGTCCTAAGCTGAAAGAAGAATGAGGATGGAAATAATCAGATTAGAAAGGAATTATTAGAGATGGAGAAGAATAGGGAAAGAAGGGTTATTTAAGGACAATAAATATTATGTGAATCATAAAAAGAATGACACTGATACAACAAGAAATACAAAAAGACACGCTCTGCAAGTGAGCAGGTCTGATGACAAGTTTTTATGCTTGAAATTACCCAACATGTACTATGAAGGTCAAAGAATTTATTTTTCCCATGTAGCTATTTCCCACAGTCAAGCCTATATAATTACAGATTTGTGCTGGCAAGAACAGATTGTGAGTACAAAGGAAGGGGGTATTTCCTTCTGCTACCTCCTCTGTGCCACAAAGAAGCTCTGGCAGGATCCAGTGAAAACAGTCACTGCACCACAGCAGATCATTTATACAATGCTGAAGACTCAAACTCAGTCTGTGCTGGAGGAATCTCTCTTATACTCAATGTGTTGAACAAAATAGAGTATGGTGGTCAAGTAAGTAGAAAAAAAATCTGATAGTGAGCTAACTGAGAGAACTATAACTCAAGAGAAACTTCTGGAAATACTGGAGAACATGATAGCCAGACATTAAATTGAAGTAAGGATGTACTTTAAATCAGACAATAACTCTCTCTGAACATTCATGCTTGTAAGAATTTTGCATTGATTTGAAGACTACATGCGAATGGGTGCTGCAGAAATTTCCAGAATACCACAGGAAAATGATCTGGCCACACAGCAGGGCCACTGCAGCTGCTGGCCTTACTCCTCCTGCATTCAGAGTCTGTATGTCCTTTCACAAATACACAGCACAGTGTTTCTTTCCTTGTCAATTATTCAGGTCATGGTTATATGCAGTTTGGTCAAAAATAGCATCTCCTGGTGCTACAGCAAGTAAGCATGTAGGAATTTTAAAGAGGTAAAAAATGGGATGTGGTCAAGGTTGTTTTCTTTCTCCCATGTTTAATTTTTGAAGGGATCACCACGGGAAACAAATGACTATGCAGATCTCACTGAAAGAGCCAGTGAGATTGAACAGGGCCTTATAAAGACATACATAGACACCACTAAGCTTCATTTTACTCTCTTACACATTCACTTATAGCAGCAAGCATTTGAAATAGCTAAGAGTTAGGGAGTACATAAGAGAAAAAAAAAAAGGCTTTTCAATTATTCTAGTTAATCTATTGCTTTTAAAACTTGGAAATTGCATTGCCAGCTCATAGAGGGAAAGCAGTACACAATAGAATTCAATTATTCTAGGGAAACTGGTCTTTCAGTACAAATAAGAGGCTAGCACAAAACAGTGGAAAGGGCTTCTTGATCTATAGAAGGTAAAAATTAGTTCTTTTTATCTTATACTTCATAAGCATCACTTCCTTAAATTTAGAGCTCTGCTAGCTAGTGAGCAGCTATGTACAAAATCAGTTCACAGTACTTTCTGGTACTAAACTCCTGACTGGTCTTTGCAGGGCTGTTAAAGATAGGACAACTAGGAAATCCCACGATCTAACAGCATAAAGGTCAATAGCTGGGAGTGAAACACAGTAGAAATATGCCAGAGGCTACAGTAAAATGGTCAACTCATTATAGAGCTGCAGCTTTAACCTTTCAGTTCCCTCTCCCCAGCAGCTTATAGCAAGAATGGCCTTTGTTTCCACAACAGTTTCCTTGAAACCTCAGTATTCCCACTCTCCCCCACAATATTATTTCAGTAGACAGGACATAGCTACTAAAAGCAATGTTACGGAATTTATAAAAGTGTGGCATTTTTGTTGTAGCATAGGCTGTGCCCGGCTGTATTAATTCAGTGCTAATACAGTTCTCAATAATCTCTTCTATGGGCAATAAGGAAACACCAAAACCACTGTGCACATCTGCAGCCGAGTACCCATGAAAGAGCACCAGTGCAACATCCACCTGTATTTTTTATAGTATATGTAGGCTGTCTTCATAAAACAGTTTTCACTTGTTTTCTAAGATCTAACACCGCAGCCCTCTCTTTCCTTTGGGCAGTTCTATAAAATTTTGAAGATCTACCCAGAATGTATAACTGAAACCTCCATCAGCTCAGCTCTGCAAACCTTTTCCAAGGGAAGTGTTCCTGAGAATCTGCAGAGCTAGGCAGCTCCAGAGCAGGGTGTGTATTCAGACCATCAGTCTTTTAATGCAGATTCCAACTGGCTGACTAAAAAAAAAGCTGTGTTAAAGCTGTCAGGAAGCAAGAAGCAGGGAAAGACACAAAGACCAAGAAGCTATCAGGTAGCATCTGTAATTGCCCATGTAAAACATCATTGATTCATTCCAGTGAAGGGCTAGTTCCTGGCAGAGGGATCACAAAGGAGAAGATTATCAAAATCATTTAAAGTCTGTGAATAGAACTAGACTGAAGCTGAAGCAGTGGGACAGGCTTGAAGGAAGGAGCAGTTTCTTTGTGCACTGAGGGAGGACAGGAGCACCAGCAGCATCCCAGACACTTGTGGCACACCATTGCATGCCTGGCACCCAGAGAAGGATGCTCTGAAGAAATATGAGCAGTGGAGCTGGCAATTGAACATACAAATATTGTAAAAAGAAGAGAAAAAGGCAGCACCAAGGTAACATGGCCACTCCTCAGGAGTGATCATTTTATCATCTAATAACAATATCTCTAGTTTTTTCTTTTCAAACTGTCACGTATTCACGCATAATGTAAAATAACAGACATTTGATCTCTGTTAGAACTTCCTTCCCTACTCATTTTGTACTGAGAAATAACTCCTGTTCAATTGTTCACACAAAAGAGGCAGCAGAATCTCTCTTCCATACTGGGGATGCCTTGAAGACTGGCATCACTGCAACACCCCAATGGAACGGGCTGAAATGCAGAATTTTTCCTCTCATCCCTCCTGAAATGAAAATGTTAATAAATAAGTTCTTTGTACATGCCTGAGCATAGAAACTGGGCCCCTTAAAAAAAAAAAATAAAAAAAACAAAGAAAGAAAAAAATTCAACAAAACCCAAAAAATATCCAGAAGTTGATGTTGACATCAGTTAATTGGCATGTGGAAGGAACTGAGGGGGAACAGCTACAGCAGGGCCTTTTCCAGATGTTGCCAAGAATGACTTTTGCACACTTATCAAGTACACGTGCAAGGATATATGTAGGGTGTAGGATGCAGTAAATGATGCGGCTGGAAGCACCAGGAGTAGTGCTCAAGTGTTTAGGTGAGATGTGTTTAGCTTTTCTATGATGAGCTGTTTTGAGTAAACTCCCACTTGGAATGGAGTTTAAGGGCTGGATTGCCAATGGTTAAGCATGAATCACTGGTTGGTAGTACTTTTTGGAGTCTTCCTGTTTTTTTAATGTCCTGCTGTCTGTCCTGTTCTCTAACCTTTGATAGGTTTCCAAACCCTTTGATACCATCACTTTATTCTGCCTTGCCTTTCTGCTCAGGTCACCTTTCCCTTGCTTGCCATCTCCATGTCTTTTTTGCCTCCAAGCAAAACCCTATCTCTTTGAGCTTTATAAAGGCACAAAAAAGTGCCGAATATGACATCTCAAAATGTCATTATTTTACCTGTTTTATCCCCTCCTACCCAAATCTTCTCTCTGTCTTGTCCATTCAACTGTAAGTTCTCTCAGATGGGAAGTTCCCACATCTTGTCTGACACATGTAGTATCATTCTCCACTGAAATTCCTTGCCACCATTGTAAATGCTACTGTTAATAAATCCTTATCTTGGACTTTCCTGAGTAAAAATGTGGAAAATAACAAACACCAGTCAAATCTTTAAAAAAAATAAATTGTCATACTCTCTCCTTTTTTCCCTCCTGCTCTTTTCTTTAAAGTATTCTACCAAAAATAGCCAATTAAGGTTTTGTTTTCCAACTACTGTAGATTTTGGAGAACTTTTGCAGGCATTTCTTTCATTTTTTTCTATGTATCTTTATGCTGGTTTTGCCTGCCTTTATTGGATATACTTTTTCAGATGGAAGCTGCTGTCATGTGCATTTCAAAGCACTTGACCGAGTCCTGGAGAATTCACACACAGCTCTGCTAAACAATAATTCCTTGTCAGTGACAGACGGCAGAATAATAAATATAAGAGATGCCAGAGGAAAGTCACCGGCACTAGGGAATGATCCAAGCCCTGTCTAAGGATTTCCAGCCTTCTGAGCTTTCAGGCAATGCACCTAGAAGGTGCCACTGTGAATTTATCAGTCGCATCACTGATTCACTGCCTCCGTCAGAGAACCAAGGCTCTGCCAGAGCGTTGCCAAGCAACATCATCTTGGGCTAAACACAAATATAGGTATCACAAAGGCTTCAGGATTGACTGAAGTCCATTTTCTTCACACTAAGAATCTTGCCTTCAGTTACCATGCAGGTCCTTATTGCCCAAAAACTTTGCTGCTTGAGGATGTGCATGGGATGTGTGGGAATTCAGATCCCTGGGTGCAATGATCTGCAACTCACTGCTGCAGTGGTGAAAACAAAAGGCCTTTACTCAGCCATTCTGCTTTTGCAAGAACATTTAACTCAAATTATGGTTTTGGTGCTGCTGCCATTTGCTAAGCATACAACCAAGCAAAAGATCATCTCTAGGTTTTTGGCTCACATGCTGCATATAAGATTGTAATGAGATCCATCATTGCAGAGACTCAATCTATGTGTTTGTATTCATTTGTTTATTTCCAGCTGTCTTGATAAATACTGGTTCTTTCCCAATGCTATTCCTTAGTACCCTTTTGAAAACAGCATGAATGAAAAAGACTCTTTTTTGGAAGGGAGAGACTAATAAAAGAATCAGCTTTTACATACCTTTTTATTACAGAGAGCTTAGGTAAAATGATTTATTTTAGTGAGGTTTCTCTTGGTAGTATTTTGGTTTTTAATGTTACCGACTGGTTGTCCATTTTTATCCAAATTATTCACAAGGGTGTTTTGTTTAAAAATGCACAAAGGTATCTTATTAAATAATGTCACAAACATGAAGTTCATTATTATGCAAATGCCATCCTCAGAACAGATTTGTTAATTGCAACTCATTTGCATAATTAATGAACTCTCAAATGAATAATGCCTTTGCAGATTTGTGCAGCATTGTTTTAAAATAAATTATAAAATACATGTCAAATGAAGAGTGCTTCTTAGATTCCCATAGCATTGTTTGAAAATTAATTACCAAATGCTTGTCAAATTAAAATGAGTTTATAGTTTTTACAAGGTTTTTTTAAAATTAATCACAAAATAAAATGTCACCATAGTAAAGCCAACAACTTGTTCTATTTTTCCAAAAAAGGAAATGTGTAGAAATACATTTAAATTTCAGTTACATTGTTTGTTATACTGGTCCTGAGATTTAGTAGTTTAGTCACAGTGTTATGATTTAACAAAGTTAGCGGTCGGTATGTTAATGTTTTAGTAAATTGAGATTAATTTAGTTCTGTTGTGTTGGATCTCTAATAGTATTAATGATTAATGATACTTCGTGTAAAAATTTTGTGCGGGCAAGGTCATGATATGTTAGTTACAAAAAAGCCTGGACTTCCAAGAACTGTAGACTCATGCATGTTTTTATAAAGGGTTATGTATCTTCAACAGCCATTGGGTGTCTGAATATTTTTTAAACAGAACCTTGGACCAGAACTCTTATTTCTTGTCATTTTAACTTATATTTCCATTTGGTTTGGGGTTTTTTTTGTTTTTTTTTTTTCATAAAGAAAAACAACTAAAAGTTCAGGAAGCTAAAAATGTCCCTGCATTCATAACCATACAGTCTAAATTAAGCCAGATCTATCCCAGAGTTTAATGCTACATCTTGATATCCCTTGTCTTATATTTTAAAACCCAAGTTATGGATGATCTATTCTGAGACACAAAGCTTTAGGCAGATTCTCTGCTTTCTGTAAATTAGTGTTCAATGATTCTACAGCAATAAAAACCTTTGGTGTCCTGAGTACCTGAACATCTCGGTAAATGATAAAGGATTTGAAGATACTATTAGGTGAAGCAAAAAAAAAGGCTATGGAAGCACTTTATTTTTATTTAAGATTATCCTTGCTAGATAAAGAGAGAGCTTTCAACCATTTTACAACCCTCTAAAATGTTGTTATGCTAAAATTCATCCCAAATAATTAATAAGATCCACAGCCTTTTTTTAAAGTATCCTGGAGGAGCAACCATTCCTTTTCTTCACATTTACCTTGTCCATATTTCTTAAGAACAGTTCCATTCTTTAGATGCTATCTTATTTTCTTATTTATGATGTTACTAGGCAGTCTGTTGGTAACACAAGAACACACATATGTGTGTGTGCCTGTATGTGTGTGAAGAAGCATTATTTTAACTTAAGAAGTTAAGGGTAAATTTCATATACTTTTAAAAACATCCAGTTTCTGGAATTTTCTCAGGGTTAAGGTTACTGATGACTGTGGTGTGACAAGTGAAAACATGGATGTGGAAAATAGATTGAGCCATTTCAAAGAATTCTTCAGACTGACAGTTCTTGGGATATAATAGTAGGTTAAATAGAGATCAGGTATGTGATGTGATCCAAGGGAATCATCTTTTCTGGCCTTCCAATGCAGCAGCCTAGGGATTATCAGTAAAAAAGGACAAGACTTCTCTTGGGTTAGGTTGGTTTAAACTTGAGGCCATGAGATTTTTTTTCATACTCTGTAAAGCAGACTAAAAGCACACAAAGCACACAGGAGATTGCAGTAAATTGTATCAAATGAGGGGGCATCTTGTCAGCAACACTTTTGAAGTACTGGAAGAAGTAATGGGGGTCAGATGATGACCAAATGAGGGGTACAGTAATGGGCATACACACTTGGTGGTTCTGTGCCTTCAGATGACCACAGATGCTGCAGAAGTACTGCTGCTAAGAGAGAAGGAGCTGTAAACAGAAACCTGTATAGCAGCAAAGCTGCTGCAGAACTGGCTTATGCAGACTTTTAGCAGGTGTGGTTTCTGGCCAGAAATAACCAATGAAATATACCGGGGACAGTGATCAGAGGTGACACACCAAAACCCTTCAAGAAACCCTTAAGCTCTTGGTCTTAGATGCCATCAAGTCAATCACAGGTGTGAGAGCTTCTAATGAAGAATATAGCCACTATCACTTTTAAGTTTATTCACTTGATTATTCAAGAGATGACTAGTTGGGTATGAGTCATCCATCACCATGTCTGTTGCCCTAGAGATTTAAAATGTTTAATGTGCTGTTGCTTTATTGTGTCAGTTTCCTGACGTACAGGAAGTTTGTTATGTCTTTGCATTGAAAGTACATGTAGAGGATACTAGTGAGATTAAATTCCCTGCTCACCCTTCAGACTCATCCCAGCCCCTTAACACGAGGCAGAAATATTTCCTCTGATGACACAAAGTCTATTTGATTGCCACAAAGAACTGGTCTGCACTAAGCAGTCTGGAAAGAGTCATCAGTTTTAGAAATTTTACTGGATTAAGCAAGAAAATATTTCCTCTTAGAAGTCTCACAGATATTAAAGGACCCTGGATTACTTTTTTATTATACTATGCATTCCTTGTTTATAAATCCTTGTTTATAAATTCTTTCCACATTTCTTGTTTATAAAATCTTCACTTAGATAAAGAAAGGAGCAGTTTAACTTAATTTTGCAACAGAGTCTTTCTTCCTCCTTTCATGTGCAAAACAGCCATAGGATTTCTGGAGCATGGAGCATAATGTTTCTGGACATCCAGAAGGAGGATATATTCTGCAAATTCTCCAAATGGTTGATGAAAAAACATTTCGACTGTCATATGCTGCTGCAGGTCACATTGCATTTCTACTAATGCATACTGCCAGCAATGCTGTGTTGACAAAGATGCTGTCCAGATCATGTGGATTCAAATCTCACCTTCATAAGAAAATCACCTCTTTACCAAAAATACCATATATTGCTACAGAAATTAAAAGTAAAAAAGATTAATATGACCCACTTTATATGTACACATATGTAGTGGTTAATAAAAAAACAGTTTGCAAAGATTATGAAGTACTCCAATCTTAACTAATACTTGGAGAGACTGGAGAATAAAATAGTTAAGGATCTTGCCTGGAATATTAAAGGTAGTTAAAGAAATAAGAACAAGATCAGTACCTTAATCACGTGTGCTTTGTCTTGCATGTACATCTTCACTGCAAAGAGAATTCTAACATGGTAGTTTCTTCTCAGCTAGAATTTTCTAAATTCACCACTCTTTCTGTGTGCCTTATTATAAAAAATAAAAGTTTTTGTCTAACAATTATGTAGCTAACCTTCTGTTAGTGGAGAAATTTACATTGGTTTATATAAGTTTTAAGACACACAATTACAGTTCAAAGAGCGTTTTGGCTGTTAACCACTCTGACTTCAATACAATCAGTGGAATTGCACTGATCTGGTAAGATATGGCACTGCTGCACTGCTGTTGTACACATACTTCTATTATCTATCTTCTTCTTTTTCTATGCATGCAATTTTTCTTGCTTGTTTAAATGTTCTCCTAATCCAATAAAATTCAATCAGAATACATTAATACATCTACTATTTCTTTTCCCTGAAACTGGTATGAGTGAAGGACCAGACCTACTGCCACTCATCAGCAATGAGAGCAGGCCTGTGGAAGAGGACCAGTGGCGTGTCCTAACTGCACACACGGCCAAGCACATCCCGTGCAAACCACCCACCCAGTGTGAGGTCGTTTTGATCAAAGCCAGACATGCAATAGATTTTATTCTAATAACTTATACTTTAAATTTGCCTACAATGAGAAATGTAGGGAGAGATGTTGAAAAACTTTCATTTTCTTTTCAAAATAAGCAAAAAATACTCAACCCTCTTCTTAAAAACAATCAAGGTGCAGATTTCTCTATGAGTCATAAACAAAGTGGAGAAGGATTTTTTCAATCCTATCAGAACTGCAGTGAACTAGTTATATAAGACAATTCAGTGCTCTGGAAAATAATAAAAAAAATCACTGAAGGCATTAAACTCTAATAGACCTGTCTTTAGAAAGTGACACATCCAATGTCAACTATAGAAGGATTACAGGGGACTTATTCTGCAGTAATCTTCAATTTATAATCACTTAGTTTCTTTTGGATTAGATTCAGTCCATTTCATTAACCTGTAGTAAGGTTTTTCCCTTTCTTGCATTTTAATCCACTCTAGCCTGATTTACAAAGATTAACTTCAGATTGAAGTTCTTTAGATCCACATCCCTAAATCAGAATATTTGACTTGGAAACACACAACTCATAAAATATGTCTTGAATAATGGCTCCTTTAAATTTTAATAATTAAAAACATATCAATCTGAAAATTATTGATAAACAAGTTTGTTTCTTCACAGCATTCTTCTCGCACATTCCAAAACCTACTGTTGAACCCAAAAAACAAACACCAAAGTTTAATATGCATTTAGTGACCTTGAGGATAAAAATTATTCATTCTAATATAATGAATTAAATGATAATTAATGAAGATCCATATATATAAGAAATAAATGACAATTAGAATATGATAGCAAGCAAGCAAGATAGCTCCTATTAGGTAATAAAATCTGGAATAAAATCTGGAAGAGACCATGATTCACTTATCTGTAATAAGTTAGAGAAAAAAGTATCTAGCCAAGTAGTAAGACAACCTAGCTCTGTTTATAATTATCATGTTGTAAATTAAGTCAAACATTACTGAACTCCAGTAGACTGCAGGTGAATACTTGAGAGCCCCTTATCTCATATATTTTCCATATTAAACTATACCTGAAAAGAGGATGCAGATAGATTTGAAAATGTAAAAAGAGTTCTGGTACTTATATAATTGTTCCTATGGATGGTGGTAATGAATCAAACAATATACTGGTTCCAGATGTTATAATGCATCTTCATTTGTGAAAAAAATAAAATCAAAATGTTAGAATGCTGTTGTGTTAAGACACTGTGCATTCATTCTAGCTGTTTTGTATGTAACCTTAATATTTCAGCTTTTCTGTATTGCTTTTAATCATGGATACTTCCTTCCAAAGTATTTCCATTTCACAGTAGAATTTGGATTTCTAAGTACTTTCATACAAAATAATAAAGAAAACATAAGCCGTTAAGCCTTCTGCAATGACTGACATTTTTTCAATCCAACCTGCAATTTTTATTCTGAAAGTCCTGTACTAGAATGTAAATGGATTACCAGTTTGCTTGGTGTATTTCATCAACTGAGATCATTACAATTACAAAAAATAAGAACTCATGAACTTAGTCTACACTGTTGCCAGTGACAAACATTGTAGGCTTCAGTGGGTATTTTTCTCTGAATCATTCATATCTTTGCTTAGAATCATGTCAAATGCAGCAGGATTGCATTACAGACAAAGGATCTGAGTTTAATATTACATACATTAAAAAAAAAAGAACTTCAAGCAGAAAAACTCCTTTACATTTTTCATTTTAGATTCGGTTTTGGTTCTGCCCCTGGCTGACTCCAAAGAGGCAGCCTCACCTCCATGTGGCTACTGCAACACCATGATCCTCTCTTCAGTGTGGGGTGTTGCTGTAGGTAGCCCTCAGTCAGTTGCTGCTCTCCAAGTCTCCAATATCCAACCATCATGCTCTCTTTGGAGGCAGGAGTCAATAAAATGCCCGAGTCTAGGAGGGCTGTAGGAAATCAGCTGACCTGTGCATTAATGGGGTATTTGTGAGTGGCCATCAGCCAGCTCTCTGCCAGGGAATGAATATCACACAACGAGCAAGATCCTCTCAGAATCACACAAGCAAATAGCTTCAAACACAGAAGTCCCTTTTCTGTGCTCTCTGCTCAAGGGATTCACCTTAAATTTTCCTCCATCCTCTGACTAATTAGTACATTCAGCAGACCTACAGCCTACTTTTATCCTGGGGTGGGGGTTTCCATGCCTGCAGAGACTGACTCCCAAGCCCTTGCTGAAGGCAGGCCCAGCATGTGCATCCACACCTGTGAGAGTGTGCAGCTCACATCCTGACTGCTGTAGCAGCGTCATCAGCAGCAGCTTGATGCAAGGTGCACAGGGATGTCCTTACAGTTAATGCTATAAAACCCCAGAAATTCCAAAAATATAAGTCTAATGTGTGGGATCACACAGAATGTGAGTTTGATGTGCAACTGTGGATGGATTGGATGGGATTTGTGTCTATGATGCTTTAGTGTGAGGCTGACCACTTGTGTGGGAAAGTGTCTCTGATGAAGGTTCATGTATGGTCTGCTGTGTCCAGTATGTGCTGTTTAAATGGATTTTACACTAATAATATGCTATTTAGAGGTAATTTTTTTCAATTAATTATCAAGCCTTTTTTTTTTTTTTGCAAAATTTTACAATTATGGCCTATTTGTCTCTTCTTTCCATATGGAGACATTATAGAAAACAACTGAAGTAAATAAATATGAATCTGACTTGACATATGGAAAACCATAATGAAAAAGCATGTCTAGCATGATTAAAATAAAAAAATATTTTTCAGAGAATTACAACAAATATTTTTTTAGTTAATGTTTTTCCAGAATATTAGCTTTATATGCAAACCCTACACTACCATTAAAAAGGTCTTTATTAAAGCTGGGATTTATTTTATTTTTCATTTGGGAATAAAAGCTGCGAAATAAAATTGCCAATTTTTCAAGCAAGAATCAAAATAAAATATTCAGATCCAAACCCCAAAATGTTTGATTTGTTTATATTTTTCATGTGAATATATATACATTAACATATGAAATTATTTTCTAATTTTCTTTTATGAGATGAAAGTCCAATGAAAATATTTTCAAAACAAAAGCTCAATATTTTATATTTGAAAAGATTATCAAATGCTTCACATTATTTTTTTCTAAAATATTACTGTCAAAGCTGGTATAATTTTGCATATTTTTACTTCACTAAATATGTACACAAATTAATTTAATTCCAAAATAACAACTTTTGTCTGCAGAAATTCCTGACCTATCTGAACTCTTGTGAGCTCTGGGATGAGACATTCTTAGACAAATGTCTTACCCACTACTGAAGTTTAGGCTGAGTTGATTTGGGGCCGGGGTTGTTTTGTGAGTTTGGTTTTTGGAGGGCTTTTGAATTTCTGGAATCACACCCTGTAAATTACCAGGATATCTTTAAAAAAACACTTTTTCCATAGTAAAGGTACTTCATTATTGGAATTTCCTCAGCCTCAGGCTAAGGCTTCATGCTAATGTAAAAAATAAAACAATTTGGAGCACCAGAATTCCTGATATTTTGAGTTCCCAATATACTGGATTCCCAAACTCATCTGGAATATGACTCATCAGGAAGAAGCCTTTCTCACATAGAGAAGATAGAGATTTCAACATGAGACTCTACATTCTAGATGAACATATTGGCCACTGGGTTATTTGTTGTTTGGATAGCTCTCAGTTATGTTGTTTAATCTTTAAAATTTGAAAGCTCAAGGTTGCAGGTTGTTTGCTTTTTCCCCAATGTAGAATGAAGGCCAAATGCTTGAAATAATTTGCAAAACAGAATTCTTGTTTTACAGTCAATCTCACAGCTGACTTCACTGGAGTTATTTAGGTGAATAGGGGAAGCAGATTTTGACCACAGTAGCTGCATCTAGACTAGTACACTTAAAAGTGCCAGGGAAATGCTTCCAAGCACTGGAATTTGATTGTCTACACTGTTAAATTGCTAAAAGAATCCCTGACACACTTCTGGCTTTTCCCAGCTACAACAGTTCCAAACAATTCTCAGGGACCTTTTCCCATAGGTAGCATGAACACAAACACCCTTTGGACAAGAAAGACAGTTTCATAGCATGGATGTAGGCCAGTTTGCACCATATGCCAGAGAGCAGTCACAAGTAAGTTTAATTTACTGGTGTAGAATAATTTCTGTAGATCAAAAAAAAAAATCAAAATCTTGACCTTCTCTTCATGAAAGGGAAGGGGCAAAGGGTGAGAAGGGGGAAAAACCCCAATTATTTAGTTTAAACAACCGTAATTTTTAAAATTAAATATCCCCTTCACTCATCTTCTTGATGCTAGGAAAACCAGATGTTTCTTCTGCCCTTGTCCATGTTTTATTTTTATTATATATATGTATATAATATTATTATTTATTTTATCTGATTTCTTTATTTGCCTACTTTGTAGTTAGATATCAAGAAAAAGAAAATTTAAAAATTCATAGGTTTAATTTATTAATAAGTTCTCAACAAAAAGTGCAGCTATATTAATTCTGAGCAGGCCTTTGTCCAACCTAAACATTCTATTGAAGTTTCTGTGTCAAAGGGCAAAAAACGGGGGCCTTCAAATCCTTCTCCTCGAAATAACCCATGGTCAAGAGAAAAGAAGCTTTTGAATAACAAGGACTGGCTCAGCTGGGGAACCAAGAGCTAAATAGTGTCCGTGTCGCAGAGACACACAAGGGCAGAAGGGCACCCCAGGCATTCGGCCTCAGCGCAGGGGGGAGCACAATGGCAGAGATTGTACTGCAGGAGTGAAGGACTCGGCAGGGCTGAAGCTCCCAGAAATAAAGTGGAAGAAGTGGTCACCCTCTCACCCACTTCACTGCACTATGGACTTGAAGGAGTTTTCTGGCCCCTTAGCCCTTCTTCTGCCTGTACTGATCACCTTTAGGCTTCCTTAGGACTGCAGTGACTGTGGCATGGTGGGAAGTGCCTGAACTCTCCACTGTCACTGCTGTTGCTCAGGCTCCTTCCAAGGACCCTTCTAGAAAAGGCAGTGGGTGCTATCCTGTTAGAAACAGACCTTCTTTACAGTGGGAAGGTTGCTAAATTCAGTTTGCAGTGGTTCACAGAATCAAGATCGAGATTTTGTTTTTCCTTTATCAGTCTTCTAACTGGAATGAGGCAGCACCCCAAGTAAATGCCCACTTATAGTTTCCCATCTGTGCACTGCAATCTATCCCACAGAACTGCCTTCTGCCAGAATTTGGGGATGAAAAACAGTAGACTAGATAATATTTATCTTTTCTGAGAGCACAGGACAGCCTGAGTATAAAGGCTGCCTTAAATAATGAAAGGTCACGTGAATTAGTTGTTTTGAGGATTTCTCCAGCATTTCAGAGGGAATTTATTTCAAATCATGTATATTAATAAAGCAAAGCCCATGGTGTTTCCAACCATGCTTGGTGACATGTGCAGAACTGCCAAATGGTCCATTATTTCTAAAAATTATGTGTCCCAAGGCAGTAGCAAACTTGTTTTCCAGACTGTGGGCATCAGTTTATGTGCTACATTTAGCATGTCCCTTTTTCTTGTGTTTTCCAAGATAAGTTTGGTTTTAAAAATCCCATTCTTTGAGTAACATTTCTTTTATTTTTTTTCAGAACACATGATAAAGTGCCTGCTTATTCTGTGCTGTCCTCTAAGTTTTAGCACAGTTCAAGATGCAGAATGAAAAAAGTGAAGTATAAAAATAAGAGATCTGAAATATAATGGCCATGTTATAACACTACATAAATATCTATATTGTAGTCAAAAAATAAGATATGGCTGCACTTTTATATGCCCCATGTATTTTATCATGTTAATTATCTGTTCATTAATACAAGTGAGAGCAATTATTTTCTTTAGGGGTATAGCATTCCATATAAATCATGATGCCTGAGGATTTTTAGAGGTTTTGCTTTTGGTTTTAGCATCAACTGGATTATTTTGTACTCTAGTGACAACATTTCAGACAACCTACTTATAAAAAAAACCAGAATTTCCTTGCCTAAGAAAAAGCTTTTAAGGAAGTACATAGCATTCAAGTCAGTCAAAACTTCCAGCATTGGCATCCTGTTAAAGATAAAAATATTGTGTACTAGTGACAAATGCTTACCAGGATTTTAGATTTTATACAAAAGCAGAAGGAAAAAACAGGTAAAATAAGGCAACAGGGCATATCACACTTCTTTTCAGACCCAGAGGCTCCTTGTGAGCATGTCAGCCATGCTGAGTATTAATTGAGAAACTAAAATGTATGCATTTTCAGTTTTAACAGGCCTGCATTTTGGTGCAGCAGACCTTTATCAGGTAAACCCAATCATAAAGCAGTTTCCCCATGCATTTTATATTCAGGAGGAATCACAGAACAGATCTCAGCTGACCCTTCAGTCTATAAACTAGAATTCAGGGAAACTTGTTTGATCAAAAACTTGATAAATCATTCACCAAAGTGCTACATTGTTCTCAGCATAGTGTGCTTTTTCCAGCTTTTAAAGAGATGATCTCACAGTTTTCTAGGGCAGTGCTTGATAGAGCAGACATATCTCTGGCTTAATATCTGACTTCAGGAAAGCCCCTCTATCTATTTCTCTGCCTCACTCATGTTCTGTGCATGAGCACACAGACATTACCTCTGCCTCAGTTTCTTCACTTTACAGACAGAGATAATGCTAATGACCTCTGTAAAGTTCTTTGGAAACCGCTGATATGAAAGATCATGTATAAGTGCTGCTCATCTGCAACTACTCCTCGTTTTCCCTTTCTGGAGATTAGAGTGCCTTAAAAAGAAGGAAAAATAAAACTTTGTATTCATAAACCAATAATGTGGTAGAAGGATGAATGCTTGGAGTTGATCAGTTCTGCCCTCACCAGCAGAGCTGATAATAATCAGTCACTTATGTGCTATTTCACAGCTGATACCTCCTCCAAAAAAAATTAATTGCAAAAGTTTCACAGATGTCTGCAGCAGTTGACCAGAGCTCTTGGGTTATTGCTTGTCAGACTATTAATGGGTTTGGCTAACCATGACAGTCATTACTTTCCCCCTCCTGTGAGCTACTTTCTGTGTAATTTATGCATAGGTTTTGCCAAGATTTGACAACTTTCAGGATATTAACATAAAATTAGACTGCAGAGCTGAACAATGGGTGGCATTAAAATTAGCAGCAGTGGAAACCCATCAAAGAGAATTGGTTTCTCTCCTGCTTTGCTTTTAAGTTAATATTTTTTTATTTATTTTATCTTATTTAATTATCATTTTGGTAGGAAGAGTAAAAGGATAAATGCTGAAAACTGTTTTGTTTTGCTAGGTACCTTAGGAACCTTCAGAATGGGGGAGAAATTTCAATTAGACAAAATGCCTGGCAGCATCTTAAACAACAGCTAACCTGAAATCAATCACAGAGGAAGAAAAGTTAGAAGTGTTTTTTCGAAAAAGGGACTTTAAACAGAGCAGATCTGTGCTCCACACAGATTGTTTAGTGAATGCCATTACAGAATGCAATGTGTGTGTTAATAAGTAAGGACATCTGGTAACCAGCTTTTTTCTGATTCATTAACTGACTGCTTCTGTGGCCACAGGGCTTGATAGGGAAGGCTGCAAGACTTTTGCTCATAGAAAATGGGACTTCGATGTATGCTTTGTTCCTTTGACCCAACCATATATTCCAAATTTTCTCGTATGCCTCCATGCCTCCACAAATACTTCAATTTGAAATCTGGGAGAAAACACTTAAAAGCTTAGAAGAATACTTCCTCCTATTTAATTGTACAGAAAAAATAAGTCATACTCACTATTCCTTCATTGATCCACAACAATGCACCTCATAAACACACATCAGTAAGTGATGTCCTCTACTTGTTAGCATTTACCATGGCTCTGTTTAAATACTATATTATTCTCCTGTTTCTCAATGTTTATACATTTTCAAATATGATTCATTACCATGGATGGAATATTTATGAAAAAGAATTTAGAAATTATTACTTTTTTGTAACACTACAATTTTTGTGAACTCAGTTGTTAGTTTTTTTTAAACCTTCCCTGAGATTAACAAGCTCAGACAGAAAAAGTAGAACCATCACCTTGCTCATATCAAGTGCTGTTTTTCTTCATATAATACAAGTGAAACAGCTCCAAATGCTCTAGAGAGAATGATTGAGCAAAAGAAATCTAACTTGATAGTACATGTTGAGGGATGAAATGGACAATGAAGTTTCCATATGTTGTTTTTACGCAGTAATTAGAAACTGTCACACACCGTTTCATTTTTTAGTTTCCTTGGGCTTATTTGCATGTATGAGGCTTTCCTTAGAGCAGAATTGCAAGCATCAAACTGGCACCCAGTTGAAATCAGAGGCAGTGATAGGTGGGCTTCTTCCACCTTATGGACAAGAAGCCAGTGGCAGGTACTGAGACAGCCCAGAGCACAGCTCAGCAATAGCCAGCTGCAGCCTCACTCACCTCTTTGCCTCTGCCAAATTTTCTTTTCCAGGTTGAAATATTGGCCATTCCTGTAGTGTACATTCTTGGGCATGTGGACTAGCTTTTGTTTCCAAAAGAAACAAGGAATTTAATTTATTAATATGGATGTACATTCAGCAGGAGTTTGGCTACTTATTCCCTAAGGTTCCTTTGAAAATCCTAACACAGTTTCTCAAGGGCAAAACAGGAAAACAGTGCTCTGGCTCTCAGTTTTCCTCATGCCTACATGATTTTGACAAATGTCTCCAGCTCTTAGGTAATGATTCCTTTCTATATCTTGATAAACAACTTGTTCACTTAAAGCATCTGAATCTGGCCCTCAGAAATACATCACAGGAGAAAGACCAATAAAACTGCTTCATTTTATCTTCATTATCCTGGTGGTAATGATGACTGAGAACTTGGTCATACTAAATGTTTTTCCCTAAAATAAGGGACATATATATGTATATTTTTAGGTCAGCTAAGAAACTAAGTCTGTGTGTGTGTTGTGTAAGAGGGTTAATGTTTTCTGTCTCTGTTTTGCAAGACTTTGTAAAATCCCAGAAAGCTGGATATATGTCTCTCTTGTCCATGCAAGACAGATTAGCCCTCTGGATTGTTGCTAAATCCTAATTCTTAAAGGGTCTATAACCCCAAGATGCAGGACTGTGAAAAACATCAAAGGATGTTGATTACATTCATGTTTACATCTGAAAGGCAAAATTCAAAGATCTACCATAAAACTTCTGTTTTTTAAACACTGAACCAGATCCCTGATGTTACTGATGCTCTCTTGTTCATTCCCTACTAAGGCAAAATTAGGTTTGTTTTTTAAAAATGTCTGAATAAAGTTTTTCGACAATCAGAAATTTTTTGTACTGTAATAGCACTGAAATGCTTCCCTTTGTCAGCTACTCTGCAGCTTCCCAGAGATTCCATCTTCACACTCGGTTCAGAGATGGCTCTAATATAAATCTAATTCTTCCATACAAATGAGCCTTTGAGAATAGGTCATGCTTACTCACACTAATTTAAAACTGCATAAAATATATCTTTACTTTTATGGTTTTTTACTGAATATTTTTATTTTTTACTTATACTACACTGAAACTACAACTAGAAGCTTTTTCTAAACAGAGGCAGAGATCCTCATAAAGCTATGAAGATAGGATTTTGATTTATACCAACAAATATATGGATATTATACTATACAGGAGATTTCAAAGGCAGTTACAGGATCTTGCTTTATTTTTGCAATCAGAAAGACAATGAAAAACTTCAGTTAGGAAAATGCTTAAATGGGAGATGATGTAAAGCTAGTTTGAGAGATAGCAGAGATATTGGTCAACACACTGGAAGGCATGTCATTGGTTATAGCACAGCTGCTGGAGGTGACTGTGTTGGTATCTGTAGCATGTTGATGTGTGAAATGCAAAAATGAATCTTATTCCTCAGGAGAGTCCTGCATATGTCACGTATATTGTCTCATTAAGCCAATCCATTTATCAACCCACTGAATGCCAATTAAATTGCACAGGATGGTGCAGGTATATGGTGGGCTGATGGTGCCAAACTTTATTACAGCTGAGCTTTTCTGGCTCAGTACATTCCTGCATAGCAAAATGGCAGACATATCAAAGCCAAATTAAATGTTCTTGAAATAATGCCTTTAAAGAGGAAGAAATGCCGCAGTCTGGCACAAAAGAGTATGAAATGTAATGTCACTTCTTAGTGTACTTTTAGTTCCAATGAAGATGTCACGGCTCAGATCCAGCCAGTGCCAAATGTCTTCACAGCGTGCAAATTAGATCAGTGTAATTTCATCAGGATGATGATCAGACTCTGTTGCAGTTCTATGGCTGCATACACAACTTCTGCTGACTGCTGCAGTCAGACTGGCACAGCTGAGCTAATGCTGCCATCCTCAGAAAGAGACAGACGTTGATTTTATAGCATTCTCCTGAAGCCAGAGTCCAAAGGATATTCCTAATATCCTGGGAATATGTTGATTAGTATTTATCCTGAGGTTTTGACTCAAAGTACTCCCTTTTTTTATCTCTGGCCACAGTAACATGAATATTTAATATATTCTTGTTATACATTATCAGATGATCAGGCTTTGACTGAAAGTATTTAAACTGCTAAAATGTGAGCAACAATAACCTAGCTGAGAAATCCATTGTGCCCCTCAGCATCAAGGCAGTGGCTGGGAGAAGATCTACTGCTTTAGGAAAGCATGTGTACACAAACTTACTCTCTTTGCAGTACTCATTAAGGGTACTGCCAGATGTACTCTGTTTGATTTAGTATCAGTCACTATTTTTTTGACTGTCCACATGACTCCTTTGCTGGAGGTTAAGACCTGTATACCAGGGATGGGAAAAATTAACATTTTCCTTCAGCTCACAATTCAAAATTCACCATATTCGCTTGAGTCATGAATGCTTCACCCAGCGTATCTTATGTGCTGAATCTTTGGATATTAAACCCTCTCCTAGAGTGGCTGGTGCACGCATTTTGTTCTGCTAACATGGTGTGGGGCCAGTAAACCTCAGTGCTGCAGGAGGACAGGCAGATGGGAAAAATATGGGCTTAAAAAGACTCAGTCTGCCTGCTGCCTTTTTGTATGCCCGGTCTCCAGGTAGGCAACATGAGCCTGGCTCTTCTCATAAATATCATTGTTGTACAGCGAGATTAAATCTACTGAGCCAATAATTTGCTGATAAATGCCTTCAGAAGCAGGAACATGGTGTTTGGTGCTAGATAGCAGTCCCAGTGCCAAGGCTTACCTTGCATATATTGAATGTTTGGGTTTACTTTAGCTTTTTGCATAGACAATGTTGTATCTTAAATTGTTAGATTTGGTGATTTTTCTTCTCCCTAAAGCATTTGGTAAAGAGCAATTACTTATACATATAACAGCTAAAATCCCCAAACACCATGGCACACAGCCATCTGAGGCAAGTTGCCAAGTCTGTAGCTTCAATTAACCTTCATATATCCCCCCAAACTTGGAACACTATCAGAAGGCTATTATGTTCAAGCCTTACTCATGTGGTGAGCACTTAGACACTGAAGTTGAAAGCAATAGCACTGGTGGATACATGACTGCTCATGTATTCAGGTTTGCACAAGCAGACTTCACTTTGTAGCACTCTTATCCAGTCTGAAGCAGGGAGACCCAGGAAATTGCAAATATACCGCTATTTCAGGATTTTAGCACAGAGACCAAGTCCATTGTCCCTCATATGGCATCTGTCCTTTACTGACCTATTTGGTCTCAGATAGGAGCCATCAAAGGTGGCTGAGGGAGAGGAGCACTGCAAGATTTGGACGTCCCATTAAATCTTTGAAGTAACCACTGATTCCTGTAATAGCTCTATGCTCACCAGACGTACTGTGCAAATGGGTTGCTCTCCCTGGAGATTGGAACAGAGACTCTATGCATCCCAGATGTTCCTAAGCAGTTTACTTACCCTCCCCGGTGTGCATTTAATTCTCAAGATGGATGGAGACGGAGCAGAAATGGGAAATGAAATAAAAAGTCATTTTTGGCTCTAAAGTGAAAATGTTACTTATGCTGACATGGAAAATGTAAAGCTTCAATAAAAGCAGATAAACACAGTTTTTATGTGGGGGCAGACAAAGGGCTAAATGCCCAGCTGGTACAAACTGGCATAGCTTCACACTGAAGTTGATTAAGCATAGTGCAGCTTGTGCCAGCTGAAGATCTGGCTTACAGTTGCTGCTCAGTATCCCTATTGTGTGGGTGAAATCCTGTCTGTTTAGGAGAGAATATGGCAACCAGTGATGGACATATCCTGTGCAAAGGCTACAAGAACCTCATAAGATTCAGCCTGAAAACTCACACAATTTTTAAGCCTTATGAATGCCATTACAAATTCCTATAAACTGAGAGAAAGTACTACTACACAGAGGCTGAAGTCTGGGGGAGGGGAGTGGGTGTGTGAAGAGCTTCCTACCAATAGAAAAAAGGGAAATTAATAGATGTATATGTTTTCATACAGAGTGAGAAACATTTAATCTGTGACATCTTTACTCAAATATTTCCCTTTTGTGGTCTAGAGGATCTACACTCTGAAGCAAATCAGATCTTTCAGCTGAGACAAGAAGCAATTCATCCAGGCTTTATGTTTGTGCACCTACCCTAATGAGGGGGTAGCACCCCAGGCTGCTCCTGGGGCATGCCAGGACCCAGATGCCAAGCTTGGGAAGACTCTAGCAGCAACATCTGGCTCTGTGGTGAGGTCTAAAGGCAGTTGTGCAAACAGATCTGGAATAGCCTCTGGGTCTGGGCTCTCTCATGCTCTCTTAGGACACATTTTCCTTCTGCTTACCTTTGTTTTGTCGAATGTGTGGGGTTTTCATTTATTACACATTACAGTAATATGGATCAGCTTTTTATCTGATCAGCAAGGATGTTTCCTGTACAGTACTTTTTATTTTCTCACAAATCCTTGCCTCAATAACTGCTGCCCATGTAATCTCTTGCCACTTGATTTTTGTCTCTTTAATTTTTATCAAAAAATGCTTTGCAGGATCTAATTGACTGAAAACTTGTAACATTAATTTTTTTCATCTCATTTTTAAACAAAAAGATGTATTTTGACAAATCAGTTTGCTAAAGTAGAAAAAGAGCAGTGTATTTCTATTACTCATATTTCTGCACACATAGAATTAAGCAATATTGATGGTGCACTAGAATTTGCTCAAGTTGCTTCTGTTAGTAAAAAATTCCAACAAAAGGACATTAAGCTGCCAAAGTTGCTACTACATTAGTAGTTGCTACTACATTACATTAGGGGTAAATCCTTTCATGCTAATCTTATGCCTTTAAGACTTTGCTGTGCATTTTATATGCAATGCAAAGCTTATGAAAAGACAGATCCTCACATCATTAAAATAGAATGAAAAAGTTAATGACTTCTGATTTCATTGTAAACATTGTCCCTTTAATTTCTTAACATACATATATATGACCTACAGAAAAAAAATATTCCAAGGGCACAAAGTCTGCTGCATCTATACTTGTGTGCTTCCAAAAATTGTGCGTTTTCTTTGTATGCTTTTATTTACAACAAAAATTTAATAAAAATGGCAAACCATTTTTAAATAGTATAAATTAGGCTTAAATGGATCATGGCATAGAAACTAACTAGGTAAGCTAAACAATATCTTGCAAATAGGGCACTAGCTTCTGGCCCTGAGCTAGCAAGAAATATGTCATCGCACATCTAAAATTCACTAATATTTAATAAATTAGTGTTTACAGGATGCAATTTTTTCCACAGGCAGAGTACAAAAAGAAATATCATGGGATGGCATATGTTAGGTGTAATGTTCTGTGCACAGCCAAAGGTATTCAACAAATTTTAATGCAAGCGGAAATTTACTTTTATAAGCCTCTACAAAGCAGACAAAGAAATATACCATAGAAAAATAATGCTGCAAGGATTGTAGGTGTCTAATAGCAAAAAATTATTTTTCCCTTTTTCTTGTGGGAATGAAATAACTGTGATTGTTATAAATCTGTGGAACTAAGGAGACCTTATTCTTCATGAATCAAAAAAAAAATTAAAAAAGCATAAATCCAGAAAACATAATCCAAGGGAATCAGAAAGGACATGTTGATTAATATGGAGAAAAATTAATTGGAGCATTAAATGTTAAAGAAACCATGAAATGGATAAACAAGAGATCTCTAACTTAACATGTTTTTTAGGGATTTATGCGCAGCTCTACTTAGCTACAGGCCAATTCATGGGCTCATTTTGTCTTGAATTTAGAGTGAAGCTTATGGTACATTTAAGTAGCCATATAAGGTTATATCATGTGAGAAGTGTCAGAGAGCCAGAGCTGGGGATAGAGATGGTGAGGTGATGGCCATTGCCATGATACTGTGCTCTATTTGAAACTGTCTCATGGAAACCGTGACAACCTCATTTATGCAGGTCTGTAACTGAGCTAATTAATAATCTGGGGTTATCACTAAAAATAACCTTTCTCTCTCAGAAAAGAGAGAGAAAGAGTTGCTTTTAGTCTGCAAACCATGTTTACACACACAAATTGGAATCTTGGGAAGATGTTTACTAATAAGCTAGTTAGTACAAACCCCCAACTATTGTTCCCTTGCATCTCAAGGAAGAATGTAGCCTGCTACTCACAATCTCCTAGTACATCATATACAAAAAGCTTTTCTGCTTTTTGCTGCATCTGTGGGTGGGTAGATGACTGAAAGAAGCCATTCCTTCTAAATGAATTCAAAATTACTGGAGCTAACTTCATAGGGAAATGAAATGTGGAAAAGTGTTGTAGTGTGAATTTTGGCACCAAAAAAATGGTAAGTATGTCTGACAGATTTTTCTTTAATGTCCAAACACAGCTGAACTATACTAGGTTGAGTGATTAACTATGATTAAGAGGTGATCTCACTAATTTTTAGCACATAGGAAAAACTGCATTTACTCAATGAGAAGGAATTTATAACTGACTGTTACAGTCTTGCCTGTCTTTTGCTACACAAAAAGCATGAAAATAACTCCAAAAGAGTAAGAATAATGATTAAAGCTTCACCCTGAAGGAGATTTCACACCAGTTTCCCTTGAAGGCTATCCTACAAGGGATAGCTTATCCTCATAAAAAAACTTGCCTCTCTTCCAGGAAAAACAATGAAAGCCATTAATTTAATTCCCCTTCTGTGACATATTGAAAAAGCATGGCACTAACCCCAGAGGGAGTGTGGGGCCAGCCCTAGGGAGACAAGAAGAGACAGACACAGGACCTTAGGATCAGTTAAGAGTGGTTAAATCTGCTTCTTGTCATAAGTGTTGACACCTAGGTGATGTTACACACTTTTATGAAGTAAAATCATCTCACTTATTGTTCTCCATATTGTTTTTCTTAAATAATGTGCTCTAGTGACAGGAACTTGTCCTGTCTCTAGAGTGGTGCCTAGTATGTGGCTTTGCCACAAGCCCTGACAAAGCAATGTTTTCTTTATAGCAAATCCAGATACAAATGCATGTACATTATCTGGTCCTCAGCTACTCTTCTCCTCCAGAGATGATGTACCTAGCCCTATCTGATGAGTGGTGAGGGTAGGTAGGGAATCCAGGGAATCTTTAGTAATAATAAGTGTTTCACATTTTCGAGAGACTCACGTTTTTCAGCGGACTCTGAACTTCTTCATAGGGCACACAACAAAGTCCTACTTCAATTTTCAGTACATCTGTATTGTTTAATTTCACTTTAAGAATAGCAAAGGTCATAGTAATGTATACTCTAATCCTTGTCTATTTCTATTTATGTTCTGCTCAGCTCATTCCTCTGATATTACTCCAAACAGCAGAAAGTAGCCTGTTCTTTTTAAGTTAAAGGAGCCTCACAAGGCTATTGAAGACAAGCATGAGCAAAGCCTGTCCAACTTTGCAAATGTGGATCCAACATTTCCATCTTAGGCACAACTCCAATTTACATGACTGGAGCTAGCAGTGAGGCATTCATGACTATGACATGACTGCTCAGGCCATCAAAATCCAGGTGATTTGGAGAAATTTTCACAGAATTTTTCTTTTTTCCTGGGCATATATTTTCCTGAAGGCTTATAGAGGTTTCAGATGTTATGATTTCTACTCTTCCAACAAATAAAATAGTTGAGTTTCTTCTATAATATTTAGAGCAGAGCTTTTTTTTTTAATTAACGTATATCATAAATTAACTTAGTCCATTGACTGACATGCACATTTGATGACAAATCCCTTATTTGCAGTGGTGCATCTGCTAAGAGTGGTCTTATTGATGCATCCAGATCTTTAGGACTCTTGTTACATAAGCACTCTTCAAACTGAAAATTAATATGAAATGTTGTATCATGTCCATCTTTTCTAAATTAACATTCTTTGGTATGCCTCTTTGGTTAATGCAAAAAAGGCACAGATTCCAGTCTTTTCCACTGGGTATTACAAGGGGAATAGTCTGTCATAAGATACTAGTTTGGAATGTATTTGGCAGATTTATGGTGATGACTTTGGAAAATGCTGGGTTGGAGAAGTAATTTCGAGCATTCTTTTCAATTCAAGCAACTTGGCTGCTCTGGGGAATTTCCTCTTTTTGGTACCAATATTGACTGTAGAAACTACAGGGAACTTGGAGCAAATACTTGGATGTGCAAAAATGAGCTTTCACAAAGCCCATATAAAATAAGCCCCTGTCACTTTATAAGTAATAGCATCAGATCTGCTGTTTATTAAATATGCTAGATCCAGGGGAACTTTACTTGAAACATCCTTGTGGAAGGGTAAGAGCTGTAGCATGGCTCTGCTCTGCCATAACCCTGAGGCTGATTTACACAGCCTCTGTCCCTGCCACAATTTATTCTAACTTGATGGCCAAGAAGATCAGTACTGAGACAGCAATAACATAGCTATCATTGCTAAATGCTTTTTCCCTTGGGCATTCCAGCCTGAGTAGTTGAGGAAACTTGAAGTGAAAAGCTGACTTCATAACTTTCCAATTTCTTTGATCCGGGTCAAGAAGGGAATCAGAGTAGGAACAACAGAAAGAGTATATCAGCCAGAGATCCTCTTAAACAGAAACAGCCATTTAAGCCCACCCTGGGGCTGGCCTGCAGAACCAAAAGCAGCTAAACATGCTGGAATATTTAAGAAAAGGACTCAATTTTAAAATGTGTGATTGATACCTGAAATAGTTGCTGAATTATACAAAGAAAACTATTTCATGGCCCTAACTCTACTGGAAAGTAAAACCTTCCTCTGTTGGGAATTATCTAAATTAACCTTGTTGTTTCTTTAAATACTTTCATATCATTTATAGAGACTTGACTGTCATAATAGGTTACTCTAAGGTTTGTGGACAATATACAGATGCTTACCACTGTAGCTCTGTCTGAGGTTAACAGGACTCTGCATGATTAAATATCACTCATTGCCTTGACAGTACATAATACCCTCACTTCTTTACACACAGATCAAATGCTAGTATTGGAGAACATCTGTTTCTGCTCATATATTATAGAAAAAACCCAAAGAATGAAAATTAGTAGCAGAGTTGAGAAATTTTCTCTCAGAAAATAAGCAATCATAATGTTAGCAATCCCTTCTTTCCTGGGTTGCCTGGGCTTTATATTATTTTAGTATTTCATTACTGATGTATTAGTTAATTCTCACTTTAAATTAAGCAGCAACAGGTACTCTTGTTAATACTGAATAAATATATTTTGCAGTTGAACTGTTTGAAACTTGAACAGGAAAATAAGATACTTGAAGGTCCATCCATTCAGTTCAATTTAGAAGTGTCAGCCTATTTCATTCTGTCATGGAGCATTAAGGAACAGAACCACATCACTCAGCGGCACAACATCTCCAATCTGTCTACTGAGCAAAATGGCTACAGCAGGTACACAGTGATTTCTGCTCCAAGACTTCTGTTCCACACCACATCACACTCTTTGCAGACACACACCTGCCAAGGGCTCGTCCCACAACTCCCAGTTACATCCAAGGGAGTGCAATGCTCCAACAACCAACACATGCACATCCACATAGTATTGCAGCCTCTGGCTCTGCACAGGCTTGGAGTTTGAGCAGCTGTGCCCAGGCAAACTGTTTTTCCATGATTTACTGATTTCTAAGCTGGATGGTCAGGAAAAGCCACCGATGGCCTTATTAAACCACTTATTAAACCCGCTAGCATGGTCATTAAAGGGGACAGGGGGGATCTCTGGAGCCAGAGCCTAAGGATGAGGTGACTCCATTAAGTGGGCCTTTGACTGTCCCTGCAGGTCACCCAGCTCTGTGGGCTTCCAGCCTTGCCACTCTGAAAGGCAGCAGCTTTGCAGTGACCAAAGTCCCCAGGGCAAAGGGGGATGGATGAGCCCCTCTCAGGATCAGAATCCCATCTTCAAGCAGCCCTGACTCCACTGTGGCTTTGCTGCATGACCAGGTAAGGATTCACAAATCCCGGGAACCACATCTTTCTTTTTCATTTCTCCTGTGAAAATTATCATGAATATTAAAAATTTCAGTTCATTTGACCAAACTAAAACTACTATCCTGATAACTGAGATGCAGCAGTGTATGGCAGCTCTCATTCACAAGAAGATAGGAGAAATACCATTTCTGTGGGGTTGCAGTTGACACTTTCAGTGTTGAAAGCTGTGCCTCTATGAAGAAAACTGATTCTACACAGATATCAGAGCACATTTAACCTTGGATGGTCACCCAGAAACAGGATCCACAAAAGGAGCCTCTAAGTGACCCCACCAGCCACTATTTCCCTAACACAAGATGATAAAAATGATTAAGCAAAGGTTTGTCATGCAAGCATGCTTAAAGCCAAGGATGGCTGTAGAATATCTGAGTGTGATTCAAAAAGGGAAAGAGCAAACTTGTGTAATATGCAAAAAAGGACAAACAGGATCACTAGCTATTGGCTCAAGGTTGGATTCGGTACCATAATAATTAAAGAATTATTTGTTAAAATAATTTATGCTACCCTACATCTCTCAGATCCTATGATTTTCATTCTAAATTTCTGAAATTTCATACTTAAAAGATGTCAGATAATTTGGTGTGCGCTCCAGTGTACCTTGGCTACTGAAAACAAAAACCTGTAGGAGATGAAAACTGGAACATGAAACTCACAAGAAAAGCACACATGAAAATATTATACATCTGGCATTTTTGGATTAATACCGTCACCAAAGAATGTTTTATTGTACAAACAGCTAGAGTTGCTCATGTTGTAAGGAGCACATTCTTGACTTATTTGCAACACAGAAATGAATGGCTGAAAATGAGAATTGAAACCTTGTAATCTTTTCCCTTCTAGCAGAATTAAATGAACACTCAAAATTAACACTGCTTACTACACATCATTTTTCCTGTTAGAACTGATCCACAAACCAACAATGACTTTACAAAATTTGCTTGCTGTTCATCACTGCTCACTGACACTTGTCCAAACAAATTACTGCCTATGGATTATCTGAAATGTAAGGCTATTATTTGCACATAATTATATGTGATAGATCACTCAAATCACATGTTATCTAGATGTTAATTAGTTGATCTCTCTTCCATAAAAGCGAGCATACCTGAAAATCATTTACCTTTAGAATCCCTAAGTCATTAGACAAAGATCCAATTCCTGGGTTTGCGGTTGGAGGTTTGGTTTGGTTTGTTTTGGTTTGGTTTGGTTTTTCTCCATTTGTTTGGGGTTTTTGTTTGGTGTTTTTTGTTTTTATTTTGTGCTGGAGGTATAATCTGACTAACTAGAGACATATTTCCTGGTAATACTTGGAGAAGTCAGATTCCAAAGCTCATTCTGCTCTGAGTAAGCTGCCTAACAAGTTTCACTTCCTTTTTCCTTAACATACAAGTCTCAAGTAATAGGAGGGACGTGCTTGATGTCACTCATATACACTGTTCACAGACCCTGCTCTCACTTTGATTACCTATATGTGCACCCTGGTCTCACTCTATCCCTCCTCAATGGCACACCATTTCAGACACCTGTTTCAGCCTTGGCTTGAAACTTTTGCCCCTTGTATTAACTTGAAGAGTCATACCTAACATTGCTCTTACTTTGCTCACTTTAGAACTCATTACACCTGTTCTGAATCAAAAAACCTACATGTAGTGATTACCAGTTCAGTGGGTGTAGCCCAGTGGTGGTTACTTGACTGGTGGTTACCAGTTCCAAAGGCTGTAGCCTAGAGACCTGCTGGGACCCTGGGAATCCTAAACACCCATACTCCTCTTCTCCTGCCAATAGAACTTGGACAGAAGACAGAAAACCTAGACAAATGTTAGCTTTATGATTCTCTCTGCAACAGAGATCCCCAAACACAATTTTACTGATGAGTGGTTGCAAACTTTTCAGTGCCTATTTATGGGGTTTTTTTCAGAACCTAATTATTTCTTCTTTTCAGCAATTATCTCGAGGATGGGTTTTAGCTCCAGATCTACTGCACGGATCTGAAAGAGTTACACATTATTTGTACTTGGAGTTCCTTACAGTTGTTGGACACTATATTTATGTTAAAGTTACTATAAGCAGTCTGTTTCATCTGGCATTTCATCCTGGTCTCTGACTTTCTATTCAGGCAAAACATTCACTTCAGTCAAAGATACTTTTGTGGAAGAACTAAAAGTGTGAGCCCAAGATTTCCTTCCACTATATTACAATGGTGTATCTATATTTCAGGCAGCAACTAAACACAGTTTTCTTTCTTTCTGATATAAAGAAAATAGAAGAAATTTTGTAGGTTCCTTAACATGAAATTGTGCAGGCCAAATACAAGTAATAGTTTAAGAAAATATGTGATTTATATCTTTTATATGGGGGGGTCAATATGATATTCAAAATATTTCTAATAAGATTTAAGTTGAAACTATCCTGGCACAAAGATTTCAATATATTTCCTTAAGTAAGCATTTTAAGTATTTTCTTCAGTATTCTCTATCTCCAGCAGTTCTTTTTTGTTAAATGTTCAATGGCTACATGCTGTGGGCATTTGCTCTGACATTTTTGAGTAATTTCCAATGGTTTATTATTATTACATTTGTATGGGACAGTGATTATAGCACAAGAGATGACTGAAATACAAGTATTTTTAGACATCAGGGAGTTGTGCATAGTTCCTGACTGCATCTGTTAAGATCCTGTAAAAACCAAGCCAGATGCTGTGTGGCATGCAAACACTCTGAGCTACAGAGATCATATGTGCAAAGACTATGAAAATACTCTCCAAAAAATAACTGTGATTATGATCAACATGACAGGCAGCTAAGACTGAATTCTGTCCACTTAAATTGCATAATCCACACAAGTTTATGGGAAAACTTCAGCTGTCACTGAAACTGGTCCTACTTGTGGCAAAATTGCTCTCAAACATTTAATGTCAGCAAGGAATGCTAAAAGAGGCAAGTGGAGGAAAATATTTTAGAAAGATAAAAATAAATACCTACTGCTCAAGCAGTGGTTGAAAATAATTCACCATACCAGATTCTCAGCAGGTGTAAATCAGTTTAACTCAGTGACCTCTCATCCCCAACCCTCTCTCAGGCACACACCATTTAGCTTTGAGACATGGAATAAAAGTCGGCAGTCTGCCTAACAAACTGTATTGCTGCATGTTACAGTTTTAAATATATGGTCTGCATGATTTACTGTGGTGTATTTCTCTACAAGTCACGGCTCGCTGTAAGCTCAGCTGGCTGTTACAGCCTTAGATGGCAAACACTCACTCCTACACATGCAACTACTGAAGTCAGACCCTGTGCTCAACTGATTGGATCCAGAGCTGCAATTCTGATCTAAATACCAGAACTATACATGACACTTCCTTTGTGTTTATGAATCTGCTTCGGATATAGCCCCAGACTTAAACAAAACTTTCCCTGCTTGTAAGTGGCACAGTGCTTGCTGCATTCTCTCTTAACAGCTACAACGCCCTTGCTGAAATACAGTTTTCCACGTTTAAAATGTAATTTTAAAGATGCATAGGCATCAGTTTTAACCCTTTTAAAAGACAGTTGTTTTCCCTTTCATGGGAGTATTTGTGTGTATACAACTCTATCTATAGCTCCATCTGTATCTACATTCTACATCTTCCTGTATTTAAAGTGCAGGCCCCTAAGGATGAATATTGAGCACATTACTCTTTAATATTTTCATAAATTACCTCAATGATGGGATCAAGTGTACCCTGATGAAATTTTCTGATGATACCAAACTGAAGAGGGAAGCAGACATTTCAGAAGGGAGAGCCACACTGGAGGAAGACCAGAACAGGCTGGAAGAGTGGGGTAAAAATAACTGTAAAGGCCTTGAACCTGAAAAAACATAATGCAGGAGCACAGCACAGGCTGGGATCTTCCTGGGGAGCAGCTCTGTGAAAGGGACCTGAGGATCCTGGTGGACAAGCAGCTCAGTGGGAGTGAACAGTGCTGCTGCTGCTGCTGTGGCAAAGAAAGCCAGCAGGAAGGACACTGGGCTGCATCAACAAGGACATCACCAGCAGAGAGACAGAAATCATTATCCCACTCAGTATCCTGGCATTATCTTCCACCTGAGGGTGCTACTTCCTGGTCACACTTGGAATATTGTGTTCGGTTTTGGTGCCTAACACACAAAAAAACCCAAACCAAACACTGGAAACAGGCTGAAGAGGATCCAAAGAAGGGCCACAGAGATGATCCAAGGACTGGGAAGCCTGCCATATGAGGAAGTGCCACAAGAACTGGGCTTGTTCAGCCTTGGAAAAAGGTTTAGGAGAGACTTTATCACCTTGTTCCCATATTTAAAGGATGGATGGATGGATGGATGGACGGATGGATGGATGGATGGATGGATGGATACAAAGATGAAAATTCCCCTTTCACAAGGACTCATATGGAAAAGACAAGTGGTAATGGTTACAAGTTGATCCTGGAGAGATTCCAATTGGACACGAGGAAAATTTTTCACAATGAGAACAAGCAGCCATTGGAACAGTCTCGCCAGTGAAGTGATGGATTCCCCAACACTGCACAGTTTTAAGATTCAGCTGCACAGGGTGCTGAGCCATCTTGTCTAGACTGTGCCTTTGCCAAGAAAGGTTGGACCAGATGATCCTTGAAGTCCCTTCAAATCTGATATTGTAAAATTCTATTATTCTTTGACTCATTACAGTTATACGCTCCAAAGAATTCATGATTGTAAGTAAAACATTTTTGTTCCCAGATTACTCTTTTTTTTCTCTGAAATTGTAATGCCAATTCTTCTTTTGGCTTTATCCTTTGTAGAAATTAATATGCAAAGGAAGGAAAAGCAAAATCCCTTGTGAAAAATTACCTATTGCTTCTACTTAGCAGCTAGCAGACATGAACCATGATTAATAGAAGAAAATTACAATAGAACAAACTTCAGGGAACACTAACATTTGCACTGAGATTTCCATCAGTCAACTTGTTCCATTTAAACATGAAGACATTTGAAAACTACAATTCCCTTCTCTAGTGGAAAGCAGGCCCCTACTACCATTAACTTTTGAGATTGTTCTACCCTTCTCTGAAGAATAAACCTGAAATCCAGCAGTCATTGGAGATGCTAATGGTTTAAAAGCACTTTTTATAGAAATTTTAAAAAATATTTAACATTTTATGGCTACATCAAACTGAGTGGACCCCAGTACCTGTTTTGGGGCAGAATTGTACTACTGGCTGACACATGTGACTAAACAGAGCTATTTGATTTCACAGTCTGCACAAACTGTGTCTAATAACATTTTCAAGAGCTAAACCATGAAAGGAGAAAAAGCAGCCAACACAAGATGAATACTCAAAAAGCTTCTGAAAACTGAGATGACACAAATCTAAGTTTAATTAAAAAAAAAAGTCGACATTTCTTGCCTTGAAAACCAGAGATAAATAAAAGAAAGGAAGTAGACAAGAAGAAAGATAGAAAAGTAATGCACATGACTCAGCTGGGTTCAGAAGGTTATTACTGTAATCATGAAGAGATATACCCAACTCAGGCTTTTCAGAATATAAAGTTTGGCTGATTATCAGGTTTGCTCATGTATGCCTTATTCACTGTCTCAGACGAGCAATACCTTTGAAAATTACTAAGTGGTAAAATGGTCAAAATTATCTGAAACAGATTTGTTTTTAAACTGATGGCTGCCTTTTTAACTCTGTATTTTCATAAGTTTTATGTTTGTAAAGATCTTTAAACTTGAATTTGAAAGATTTACAATCACTGGGACATGAGGAAAGCTGTTTATTGACTCGTGCTCATGGTAACTGCAATAGCAGAAAGAAAATTTGTTCAGAAAGAGATATACGATATTGCACTTCCTTCTACTTCTGAAGACGAAACTGTAGGATCTTTTCACAAAGCAGAAGGTTTATAACACTGATCCTATGTAATAAAGACATTAGAACACACAGAATCATTTCAAAATACACATATCTTGGGAAAAATCATCTAACTAGAGAACCCATTTTTCATACATTCTACCAATTATTTACGTAATCATATTTTAAATAAATATGCCAGAATTTTTGTGAGGGTTTTAATTAGAAGATCAATTTTCATTAGCCATAAAACCTAAAAACAACAATAAAAACATCACACTGCAAAGCACATTAATCTGATTTAATCTAGCGATCATACTTTTGTGTTCACACAGTCCCAGACGAATATACAGATTGTGGCCTGGTTGAAAACAATGGAAAAACTCCCTTAGCTATTCAAAGAGCTAGAATTTCAAACCCAGTCTAAGCTTGAATAGTGAACAGTAGGGCCAAATCTCTGCTTCATTAATGAAATGCCAGACAGCTGGAACAGCTACTGAAGGTCACAGAGACATGGCCCATTGCTGAAAATGTTCAGCCTGTGGCAGCTCTAGATCTGAGTTTCTTTCTCTGTGAAACACACAAATTTGTCTTAGCTACACAAAATACATATTCATCATCTTATTTTTATCTGTCTGTGATGACACTTAAATTCTGGTTTACTTTTCTTCAAACTGCCTTCTGTGATCTCAGTAAGCAGAATTTTTTTTTAGATCAGTAACACTCCTTTTTCAAAACAGATACTATGTCTTATTACCCCACAGGCATGTGGTGCAAACTGTATGCTCATTTATGGTCAGTTTTGTACATGAAATAATCCTGACTGTGAGAATAAAGAGAGAACTGTGATTCAGATATGTCACAAGAATGAAGAAGGCTAAGTTATTTTGGCTGTTTTCTTATGGGGTAGGTTAATACCAACATAACTTTTCATATAAAATTAAAAGTACTATCACATAGGATTTGTAATGATGTTTAAATATAGGTGTGGGGTTTTTATAAGTAATCTTTTTACTTGCTCTAAAATCATGACCATAAAAAGATAACTGTACTCTGCCTAAAAGAAGAAAACCTTTTGTTCTTAAAATTATGGTGCATTTTCATATCTCTAAGCATTATGTCATAAATACTGTGCTGTAGATTCTCCACTCACCTCATCTCAAACTGATGAAATTCCCACATAGAGGACAAAATCCTCAATTGTTTTGAAATTCTGTAACCCTATGTACAATCCCAGGAAGGATTGTCATAGGAAAGGGCTACCAGAGGTGAGATCACAAGATATAATACAGAGATTGTAACAGCTGTAAACCCCAGTGAGATATTTGTATAATCAAGAGCTGGAACTTTTGCTTATAACTCATATGAGAAACTTGACATCACTTTAAAGTCTGTAAAAATCAAAAATGTGTGGTTTCTTACTGTTTAGTTATGAGCTTGATTCTTCTGCAGGTACTAGATCTTAATGAAGTCTTTGTTTATCATGGCTCTCATGGAACACTGCACAAAAAAAAGGGTTTTTTTAACAAAAGCACTAAATCATGTTTCTTGTAAGAGAGTTAAATAGAGAATACAATTGTGATATGACATAAATTAACTTAAATATTCCTTGAAAATTGTCCTGAATAATGGTTATACCTCAAAATTTATAGTTCCAGTCTATTTACACTGAAAGCAGTATTTTGGAACTGGAAAAGGCCTGGAACTTTGTGTTGGGTAGACTTTGGCTGCCAGAGAGCCACTTAGCTTCTCTCTCACTGTCCTGCTCAGAGGACAAGAGCAGGAAGTATGATGAAAAAGCTTTGGGGTCAAGGTAAAGCCAGGGAAATCACTTACGAGTCACTGGCATCAGGAAAAGATTGATCAAGCTCTGGGAAAATAATTTCCGTCAGTTTTAATAGATTTGGAGCCAAATTAAAACACCACCTTCCCCAACACCAACACTTCTGTCACCCACTCAATTTCACTCTTTCATTCTGAGGTCCCCTGTATCCCCAGCCATGTCCAAGAGGAGCAGAGGGGATGGGGACTATGAGGTTACTATGAGTACATGACAGCCCCTTCCTTCCTCTCCCTCCTCCCCACATTTCCCCCCACCTCCAGTGTAGATCCTGTCCACAGGCAGCAGGCTCCTGTCCATGGGCTGAAGTTTCTCTCCATGGGTCTCAGTTCTTATCAGTGTAGCCTCCTCAGGGCCACAGTGGCTGTCATGAGAACCTGCTCCAGCATGGGTGCAATGCCTGTCACTTGCTGCAATGTGTGCTCTATGGAGCCATGGCTCCTGTCAGGGAACCAGCTCCAGCATGGGCAGTCCATGGCCACAGTTCTTGTCAGGAAAGCTCTGCACCAGTGAGAGCTCTCCAAGGCCACAGCTTCTTTCAGGAAAGCTTGCTACAGAATGGGCTCTCCACAGTCAGGAGCTCCTCCAGGCCATATCCACTGGACCAGGATGGGGTCCCAGAGAAGCCGCGGCCTGGGTGCCTTTAATGGCGTCTCGTCTTTACAGGCCTTAGGCGAGCCTCTGCTCTGGCACCTGTGGCACCTTTCCCCCTCCTGCCCTACCCCTGGTGCTTGCAGGGTTATCCCTCACTCTATTCCTGCCACACCTCACCACCTGAGCAGCGCTTTGTCCTTTGTCTGGGACAGTCAGAGGTGTCCGCAACATGGCTGCCTGGCGCAGCCCTCAGGAGCTCCTGAGGGAGCCGGTCGGAACCGGCCGGAACCAGCTGGAACCAGCCGGAACCGGCTGCGCGCAGTGCAGGGCGGCCGCCAGCCTCTCCTACAGCACACCTGCAGCCGCCCTGGTGCCCATGGCCCACCAGGGACACCCTAAATGACCTGCCAGCAATCCCTCAAGGCTCAAGACACACCACCTTCCCTGCCAGGCGTCCTGGATTCGGCCGGGCCTCTTTGGCCTCAGGACAAGATGGGGGAGAAGACAGGGAACATGTGGCGGACATGGCCAAGCAGCTGGGGGAAAACAAACACAGCTGGGAGCCAGCTCCCAGCCAGAGCTGGAAACTGGTACAGCTTCAGTCACTGAGGCCCTAGGAGCCCAGGAGCTCATGTATGAGCTGAACTTTCAGTTCACTAAAACTCTGAGCTGTGCTACAGCTGAGCACACACCTGCATGTTCCTCCAGGACATGAGTGATTGTCTCACTGGAGTTATTAAACAGCCAGTTTCACTGTGCTTTCCTCTCCTTTATAAATGTGTATGCAGGGAGAAACTGCTCTATGTGTCTGTACAGACCGCTCCTCAAAGACACAGACCAGCAAGTGTAGCTGGATGTAAAATACCATTTATGTGCAAGACACACATATGGCCTTTCCTTGACTTTTGGAAGTACAGTTTCATTAAAAGGGAAGAAAATTAGAGACCCTATTCCTTCCTTAGGAAATCACTGGCACCTCTGAATTGTATTATGTTGTTTTTATGGGAAGACTCCATTGCTGAAGTTTGTTAAGGTATCTTATTTATTGTGTTGCTGTAACACACAATTGCTTTGGGAGTGGTATATTTAGCCACAAAAACTGAATATTAATGTTTTTTTGAAGAAAAAATGCACTCAGAGTATTCTCTTCTCAGGCCAGATATACTGTGGTGCACCTGCTCAGGTATAATAAGCACTCACTGAAAAGGGAGAATAAAATTGTTCAGACCTGATCCCAATGTAACTAGAATTTGTAAATTTTTAGAGTAAATGAAAGGAAAAGTTCAATTCAAAATGCTATGAATTCTCAGGTCCATTTTGGAACAGAAGACATAGCCCATAGAATATGAGATAAAAATACAAATGTACATGGTTTATACATGTATATTGGGCAATAAGTCTATAGATTTTACAAGTGCACAAAAGGCCACATACGTTTCAAATACATCCAGGTACAATTAAAACAATTCAGAAATAAACTGAGAATTAGGATATGTCAAAATCAAACCTAAAAAGAAAATATTTAACCTACTACATGCAGTACTCTAAAACAGAACTCAGAGAAACTTTGTCAAGTAGAACAGCATCTCATTGGTTTATTTCATTACAAGTTTTCTAGCAACAACATGTAACATTGTTTATAGTGCCCATTATATAAACAGAGAAAAAAACCCAGCCAAACAAACAGGCAAATAGACACAGCCTACTTTGGCAAAATAAGAGGAACAACTAAAGTTACCTGTAAGTGGATGAACTCTTAGTAGTATATCCTCTAAGTAATTTGTTGTCTGCCAAATCTCAATACTACTACCTTTTCCTTTAATGTAAGTGTAACTTTAAAAAAAATCTCTTTCAAATCACATGACAATGATACAGATTTGGTCTTGTTTCTGCAAGCCAACAAAAATTATTAATGTTTAAATTGTCAGGGTCTAAACTTTTATTGGACCTGATAACTGTGAAATCACAGATACATAGCTGGCAAATGACTACTTATGAATGTAATGCCAGTACTAAGGGCATTTTAAGCTGAGATTTTAACAACTAGAGCTGTGATAGCTTACCAGAAAATTTTTGTTTTCCCTAATTTTTAAAGAGGTTAATAAATTCATGAAGACACAGTATGGGGAAGGGATGGGTTTTGGACTCACAGTAAGAGTATCCATGAAAGGCGTTCAAGAAAAATATTAATATACATACATAAGAAACATAACAATGTAGGAAAATCTTTTATTTTCATCTCTTCTGAAGAATTCCAAAAGTGTCACATTGTTCATATGGCTATACAAAATCACCCAGTTTTCACTGTCTTCTGCCATAATTCCTTCTTACCATATTGTAGTTCTGGATTTAGCTGTGGTTTGTCCTAGACTTTTCTCTGCAACTCTCTTGAACTCTCAGGCCTGGCTCCTTTTTTGAGATGCCTGCTTCCATTTTTACATAGATTAGGAGTTTGTGCAGCAATCATTTTGTGCATATCTAGGATCTCATGCTAGCATCAAAGAAATGACCAGTGGATGAGAAATATTTTTAATATACTCTCTCAGGAAGCAGAATCAGATATAATGATTACCATCCTTCATAAAGGTGACCTGGAGTCCATATTCAGAGGTATGATCTCATTGTGATGTTGTCTGATGAAGCACAGTATCACATCTTGAAAAATGTATGTTATAATATACTGAAGAAAAGACTGAAATTGGAATGGCATTTCCTCCAGATGTTTCCTTTCAACAGTTCTCTTCCAACAACTGTTTCAATTTTGGTTTCTGGTGGATTATTTTCAAGAATTAAGGAGGTCTTGTGAGGTATTTTTTCTATCTGAAATATTAGCTGTTGTCACTGCTGGAAGAACATGGTCCACACACATCCACCCTTTCTAATTTGGGGGCTGTTTTCATAGTGCTTAGTTTTTCTATGGAGCCAAAGGCTTTCAGCCTCAGCATCATTTGACTCAGTTTCTAAACTATTAATTGCCCAACTTGCACCAATCATTGACCATGCCTATTTTTTGTTAGAAATTATTTTACAAAACCCTTAAAAATAAATGAGAGAGACAACGAAGAACCTTACACTCCACTCAAACTATTCATTTAAGTTCTTTTATAGAAACCTTTGGAAAATAAAAACAATTAAGGCAGTCCTGCATAACATAACGCTGTGATTGTATTGACATGTGCACATACTTAAACACTGATGCAAATTGAAACTAACATTAATGGTAAGAGCCAAATTCATTCATACCTGAGTACAGAACTGATCCTTTTTGTCAGCAAAATTAATATCTACTTGTTTAAATAACCAAGCTTGTGCTTTTACCTTGTGCTTCAGTTTATTTTTCTTAGCAGATGCAACAGACCAATGTTTCACTTAAAATTGCTTTGCAGCTAAGAAATAAATCTAGGCAGTTTTTTCAGATTCTGTTCCATTCCCATTGCATCTGATCTCATCAGCAGACATGTGGAATCTATGAAAAAATAGAAATACGAAAAAATATAAACATCAAAAAAAAAGAAACACAATATCAATAAATGGTCAGATTTTTTTTTCTGTGCAGAGGTGAATGTGTTGAAACATTAATTAATTATGGAAAAATAATTATGAGAAAGCATTGATTTAAATAAATTATTAATTTAAAAAAAAACAAAATTACATTTTTTTATGTTGAAATTCTCTGAACATACATATTTCCTTTTTATCTCAAAAAGATTAGATCTAACTAAAATATTTGTTTAAAAAACTGATAATAATGAAAAAATGCTGCAACTGTGCTGAACCAGACTTTTACAAAGAAAGACAAAGAAATGGTGCATGAAAACACTCTTTGTTTGAATTTCAGATGGGAAAGTTTCAAAAGTTCAGCAATTCCTCTGGGATGGGAAAAGAAGTTACTGCCCAATTCTGCTCAGAACCGGTTATTTAGTTGTGTCTGGTCTTGCAACTCAAGAATCTTTGACAAAATTTTAAGAAATAAAAATCACACATATGCATGTAATGATTAATTTCCAGTTCTACTTATCTGTAAATCAAAATGCAGTTAATAGTTAGGCCGTTGTTAACTATAATTATCTTTTCTTTGCTTCTTCTAGTCAGGTTGCCATAGTCATTGCCTGTATGACATTATTATATGTTTAAATACTGGAAGGCTCTTTTGGCAGATCAGTCTATTTCAGCAGCACAATTTTTCAAGGGAAGAAAAAACTTCTTTAAAGAATTTCCTAAAAGGACATCATATGAGTGTAAATATATTATAAGCTGATTAAATTAAAAGATTGTTTCTCTTTAACTGATTCTAAATGAAATTCAGACCTCTAAAGAGAATATAAGCAAAATTATAAAATTAAGACCATTGCTAACATTTGTTTCTTTTTGGTGCCTCCAACATCTGTGCTTAATTATACTTGTCAGTGGACAATACAACCTCTTCATGAGAGCTCACATGTATCTTACAGCAGAGGGAAGATGAAGTTTCTTGAAGACAGCCTTAGAGGTAAGAGTGTATTTGCCTTCTATAATTTCTCAGATGACAGCATATGAATACTAGACTTTGTGGCCCACTGCCATTGTTGGGGGTGGTAGGGGAGAAATTTATATAAAAATAAGACATAGTTATGGTCTGACCAAAACCCTAGATTTTCCATGTTTCAGTAAATCAGAAAGGTTTAGAAACTTCAAATTTGAAAGAGGACTATTTAAGTACTTAGACAATTTAAAAATTAAACTTTCATGTCTTTCTAGTTAGGAACAAGAACTCAACCACTGATTTTTTTTTATTTCTAATTCAGAGTAGATTTGGAGACGCTCTTCCATAAGCAGCAGTAGGCTTACACGACACACAGGAGACTAGGGACAGCTGAAAGCAGCCATATCCATGAAGATTTTTAGCAGCACGTGCTTTCATGTATTTATAACACAGCAAAAACAATCATGTGATCAGTTTCCCAACAACAGCCCATACACAGGACTTAATTTAATACAAATGCCTTCCAACTTAGGGAATCAAAAATTATATGTTCCAAAGAAGAAAGCTGACAGACATTCAGAATCAGGATGTTCTTCCTTCAGTAATTTTCTTTCCCTTCTTCTCACTTAAGAAGGGAAAGAAACTGCTTCATTTTAAGTTAGATGTGTAGGTTTTAACTTTATAGACTTGCTACTTCTAGAAAGTTAAGGCTGTTACACGAGAAAGCTCCTAAAGCTGCAGCATCAGTTTAAACCATCCTATAAATGCAACCAGTATAACTGTCCAGCCACACAATATAAAAACTACAAATCAGATCTAGGTTTGGGGGATTTTGCTGAGTTATTTTTAACTCAGATCACTTCTCTGATGTGTTTCACTGCTCAGACACTGAACAATTTCAGTGTAACAGGGGCAGCAGTATGACTCAAGAACAAGCAGCAAGAGATGAGGACAGTCAGATGAAATGTACACATCTGCTGTAAAAAATGCTGCCAAACTGCAGACTAATATAATTAACAAATCATCCCACTGGCTCCTCTGAAATTGCCTTAGATGGTGAACCAAATTCAAGCACAAAAGCCAGTCACTGTGATATTTTGCTTCTAGTGTTATTAACCCACAGAGGACTGCGGGAGATGTGCTGTTGCGAATGAATAGCAGTAAGACATTTTGGGGAGAACTTTTTTTATTATTTCATGATAACTTAGATATAAACTGATACATAAATGATATTTGATTTGTAAATACAGGTACATGACTTCCAGTGTTGGTTCCACCTTTTCTGCAAATTCTCTTAATCCCTAATAAAACTCAAGTTCTCTCTCCATTACTCCATTGTCAGTTGCATTTATTCTGCTCTCTGCCTGGTACCTGAATGGTACTGAAACCTGAGAATATTTCTCAAAGTATGGATTTCTGATTCTCCAGTACTTTATATTCCACTGATTTCATTGATGCCTGGTGGATCATGATCACATCCATTCCAGCAGAGTCTAGGAGACAACACACACATTTCCTCCTGACAGGTGATGTAGAGGTCTCAATTTCATATAATAGCTGGTAAGCAGCTATGTACACACCAATAATTGAATCCCACAACTTTACAATCTACCTTTTCCTGTCAGCTAGGAACCCAGCCATCATCTCAACATGGTTCCTGCATCATGGTGGAACAACCATGTCACAATTTTTTGCCAACTAAACCACAATTTAGCATTTCAGTTTTGAATCATGTTTGTTTTGCTGCTTTGAAAATGAGGGTGAAAGCTTCTTGAGTAGTAGAAATGCAGATTCACAGCTGCTGTTGATTGTTTTAACTCCTTTGATGTCAGTAATTGGAAGGAAGATGAATAGCAGCTGAGAAGCTGTTTGACTCCTTTGCACGAAACAGCCACTGCTCCACATCAGTGTCATCCGGAGAAGCCCTCTGATGGCTCAAGAGATGAGGACTTAAAAAAAGATACACTGCTGACTGGCTGTCAGATCTTCCACTGTGCTGATCTCATTCCAGAAACTACACATCTGCATGTGGTCAGGATGACAAGATGTTTCACTCTGCATTGCCTCAGTTCCCTGCTCTGGTAGTTGCTCAGCAATTTGCAGAAGTGTGAAACTTTCCACATTTCCACTTACTTAATGGAAATGACAGGGGGGTATTTTTCCAAGAAACTTAAAATGCCATGTTCTAAACTTCCATTAGGGAAATCTCACTGTTATTTCTAATGTGTATAATATTCGATAGTTGCAATCATACTGGATTTTATTCCAGATGCAGTAAGTAATCTTTGTTAACTAAAATTTTAATTTACAAGTTCTTCCGTTCTTGTTTCTCAGATTCAAAATACCATTACACATAGGTCATCCATATACAGGGATTATTATAGCAACAGGGAAGCCCTGGTATTCAAACGACTTCAGTGAGGCAAGGTTTGCAGATAGAAGTAAAAGCCTTGATTTCAGGATGAACACAACTCAGTATGAGCTAAATCAAGAGCCAGCAACTGATTGCCGAAAACACACAGAAAAGCTCCTCACTAAGATCAAGGGAGCCCTTACAAGGTCTGCCAAATACCAGATCTCTTGCACAATGCTCATTTTCCTTTGTTCCTTTGCTGTCTGGAGGCATGGCTGCTAACTTTGTCAGCAACTGAAGAACTGAACAAGAATGTGAAAAAGTTACTCTAAAATGTAAAAAAAAAAAAAGCGACGGGCTGTTTTGACTACACCACACGTGAAAGGAAGGAGCCATCAGCAGTGAGCAGTCTTGCGCAACACGGGTAGGCCAGGCTCACTGTGCTCTGCTGCTGCGGCACTGGTTTCAGGAATGAAATACCCCCAGCGGGGGACAGCAGGCAAGACCCCTCAGCACAGCCATGGTGGGGAAGGCTTCAACACAGGGGTACTGGGATTCTTCCTAAATGTAACGGTAAAACTCAATCCTCTCCACACTTCCTTCCTCAGAACACAGTCCAGCGCTTGGGTGGAGCTGCCCCGCCCGCAGCTCGGCGGGAGATTTTGGGATAAGTTTCCAGGATCTCCTGCTCCTTTTGCCGGCCCGGCCGGCCAAGTGCGTCGAGGCGAAGCGAGGGGGACGCGGCCCTCTCTGCTTCGCCGGTGTCGGATGGTCGCGTCCCACGGGGCCGTGCACTGCCCGGGGACACGGGGGCCACGTCCCTTCCGCAGCGTCCCCGTGGGCGCGGACGGGGCGGGGAGAAACCCGACCCCCGCCGCCCGGGCAGGGAGAGGGGCTGCGGCCGCGCGGGTGGCGGCGGCGGCAGAGTGCCCGTGTGACTCCCCCATTCGCGGGGACACCCCCAGCAGGGCCGCGGGGAGGGTGACCCTGGGCGGGGCAGGGCGGGGCGCGGCGCGGCGCTGCCCTGCCCTCTCCTCTCGCCGAGCGGGGAGGCGGGAAGCCGGCGTCGGTGCGCTGCCGGTCGGCCGGAGCCATGCGGAGCTGCGGGAGGGTGCGGGGCGCTGCGGGCTGGGCCGCCCCGCTGCTCCTGCTGTGCCTGCGCCTGCCGACGGCGCGGCCCTACAACCTGGACACGCAGCACGCGCTGCTCTTCCGCGGGGGTAACGGGACCTTCTTCGGCTACTCGGTGCTCCTGCACCGCCACGGCCAGGAGCGATGGTGAGTCCCGGCCCGGCCGCCCCCGCGGGGGCCCGTCGCGCCTTGCCCTGGCCGCGGCTCCTCACGCTGCCGTCTCTGCCCGCAGGCTGGTGGCGGGCGCGCCCCGGGCCAGCTGGCCCGCCAACGAGTCGGTGGTGAACCCCGGGGCCATATTCCGGTGCCGGATCGGGGGCAGCTCCAGCGGAGAGTGCGAGCAGCTCCAGCTGGGTGAGTCGGCGGCGGGCCGTGGGCGGGGAGACCCCGGCGGGGCGGTGGCCGGGGACGGACGGACAGACGGACGGAGTGTGCCCGCCGCCCTGCGCGCACCGCGGCTCCGCTCCGCTGCCCTGCGGGGTGTGCTGGGCCCTTCCGCCGTAAACTGCAGAGTGCTGTGCCTCTCGGCAAAGGGCGAGATCAGCGCTAATGCCCGAGGACTGTAGCGGCGGCATCAAGAGGGATGACATGACCAAAACTTGATTTGGGGAAGTTAGGTGTGACAGATGTTCCCACAGCCGTTTCGCACCTTTCAGCCTCCGAGTCAGAAGCCCCGTGAGAGTTTCGGTGTGAGCCCGCTCTGCGGAGAGCTGCTGCAGCTCTCAGGGCAGTGGGTGAATGCAATAAGCTCAGGGATGGGAGGGTGGAAGTATGTGCCTAAATCATGTTTTCTCCTCCAAAGCCTTCTCTTCGTAGAAGCCACCCTAAAGTAACTCTGAGCCACAGCTGTCTTGCTGATGGGTTCCCCCTGCTTGCAGATTTATTGGAGTTTCAGGCGAACAAAGTTCTTTTTGACTGAATCGGTGTTTATGGGTCCTGCATTTAACTTGGCTTCTCTCTATCTCCACGGTCTCCATACTTAGCAGATGTAACTGGCTGAACTTACTCAACTTTCAAGCGTTTGATACTTGTTAAAAAGGGGAAGGCTCTGCGCTGGGCTGCCATGAACATGTGTGAATTGCTTTGGGCTCTCTTCCTGTCCATTTGCATACAGTGCTGTTGACGCTATTCATGTGCTATGGAGAGAATCTTCCCCAACTTGTACTGTGCCACCCTCCGACCCGGAGTATCCCATCCGTTATGAGCACACCACCCAGCGCGGGGAAGCGCGGGAAAAGGGCTATCAAAATATTTGAAAGCAATGGCACACCATGAACTGGTGGCTGTCAGGGCGGAGCTCTGTTTGGTGACAGCATTCTGTAACCAAAAAAATACTAAAACAATTATTTCTCTACATGTCTGTGTATAAAACTTAGAACTGACAGGTTCTAGCCTTCTGTCAGTTTGTTTTTAGTCTTTTTTTGCTACAAATCAATATAAGAGTTTCAATTTGTAACTGGGCTACAAAAACCTAAGGTACTTCAGTGGTGTTTTACGTGTAGTCCTATAAGAAAAAGACAAGCAGTTGCTGCTAGAAAGAATGGAAATTAAATTTATACCAGCCCAGGTAGTATTTTGGGGTTTTGTCGAGTAGTTTCATTCCAATACTATATCTATTAAAAAGTTATACATAACAAAGAACTTTTTTTTTTCTGACTGCCTGATGGTTAGGAGGCTTGCAAAAAATCTAGGAGGTCAACTAAAGTAGTGACTTTATAACATATGCTAAGAGTCAATAAATCCCTGTTCCTAGATTGGTGGTAAAAATAGTCCTTTACTGTGTGAGGGAAGAAAAGGAAGACTTGAAAATTTCGGGTTCTTTGAAAACTACAAGCATCTGCAATGCCTCTCAGTTTGCTCATTTAGCCAATGGAGAAACAAAATCTCCAAAGAAATAATATGATGGGTTTTTCTTCAATAGCTTAAGGGATTCTAAGTGAAATGAGACAACAGATATATGAAAAAGTTTATGCAGTTCCAAAGGCTCAGCTTAACATGGCCTGTATTCCCAGAATTGAGGGCTGCAGGTTATGCAACATACTTTTTAAAACAGTTATGTAGTTATGTCACATTTTTTCAAACTAGGTTTTCATTACTGCAAAGATGACATCTTTGCATCACTAAGGTTTGTCTGTAGTATTTCTGAAGTTAAATAGAAGCTGAAAAGAAGTGCTGTATTGTAAAACAGGTCATGGAGGTCAATGAAGAAGCCAAAGGCAGCTGTGCAACATGTGAATGAAGTGGCATAGTATCTGAGGTCAGAGAAATGTGCAGGGAAACTTGCAATTACAAAGCTGAACTCAATTATCTTTGTCTAACTCATTCGAGTTTGGGTTCTGATCTCATAGAATAGGGAATTTCCTTAGAAAAATGTGTGGCAATATATTGCGCTGCTGAACAGGCACAGTAAGAAATAAATGTTTCTGTCTTGCTCTTAAATAGTTGAACTTGCATTTTGTTCTGGTCAAACCGTCTTTGAGGTGGTAAGTTTCTAATTATAAGTCATAAAAAAGTAGAGGTGATAACAGGCAATAGAAATGGCTTTCCAAATGTTGGGCTTCTGTAATAAATGGATGTAAAAGAAATGTACTTGGAGACATAAATATGTTAAAATACTTTGTCACTCCTTTTTGCTAAAGTAGCCTTGAAACTGCCATAACTAATTAATGAAGGATTCATGAACGATTAGGAAGCCTCTGATCACACAAAACTGCTGTTGTATTTTTATGTGTCACAAGTCCCTATCTGCTTTCTCAGAAGCAAAAGGTCTGCTGGGAGCAGTCTTATGCTGCAGTCATCACAGTATCTGGGATAACTTATCCAGACATACTTTGAAGAATTTTAATGTTCTTCAAGATGTTGCAGGTCCTGGGCTGGTTTAAGAGCTGAAAAGAGCAATGAGATACACTAGTAAGGCTTCCTTTTCCTAGCCCCTCATTGACACTTTTAAATCTCTCTCTGATTGATGAATAGAAGAGTTTTTAGTCTCTTTTTGAGTTCTAGTACTTCTGTTTATGGTGTCAAGTGTTCTAGACTGCAGATTTATTTGTATTTGGAGTATTTTTAAATAATGGCTTATGTTAGATGCGGAGGCTTGTAATCAAACTTCAAGTTTGTTGGTTACGAAACTTCAAGTACAAAATACAGTACTTCAGGTTGAAGCACTGTGTCCATCTTCTAGTCTTGAGTTTCAAATCCTTGCCCACGTCATCTTGGGGTAGTCACAGATTATTGCAGAGGAATTTACACAAAGTTTTCTATACGTTTTGACCTATTGAATTTTGGACATATAAAATGTTAGAGAAATTCTTCAATAGCACCAATGTCAGATTTGAAATAGTGATTTACTGGCTTAAGTATATAGGAAATAATTTGTGCAATTTGCCGTCCAGTCTAAAGAAAAAATTAGTTTTAGCTACAAATGAATGCAGTAAATTCACTGCATACTGTTTAATGTAAGGCCAGAAAGCTCTGCCTGCAGTTTCAGTCTTGCTCCCTTCCTTTAAGTCTCTGCTACAATTAACCTGTGAACAAATTGCCCTCTAGCTCCCCCAGCTGAATCATTACAATGGAAAAGTGAACAGTTAATGGTTTTCCCCAAAGTCAGAGCTGTGTGTGTTCAACTTTGATTTCAGTAAGTTTGAGTTTTGGTATTGTGTTTTTTTTATGTTGCTTGCAGTGCTCGTACCTTGCAAGTGACCTCTTTCAAATAGCCATACTATTCCAAGGAACATGGGATCTTCTGGACCTAGGTCTGTTACAGAAGGATGGAAATGGGTATCATTTAAAATGTTTTGGGTTGAAGTCATTTGAGGGACATAGGAGGGATAAACCCCATCAGATCTATGAAAACAGAAAGTAGTTCCTGTGTGAGTAAAACTAGACTCTGAGGCCCTGACACCTAGGAGCAGGATATCAGGAGGCTTATTGCCTTTGCAGCAGACTTCATCATTTTCATCAGTTAGCAATGAACCAGAGGAGTTATGGAAGGATAAAGTGGGTGATGAGAGGCTGTTGGGCATGGAAAATACTGGAGCAAGTTATATAAAACTGGTTTCTCAGATGACATTGCAAACATCTGTATTATGATCCTTGAGGCCAAAACCAGAAGTGGCTTTTTAAGTTCTGACCATATTTGTGTGCAGTTGCATTGTTTCTGTGGATCTGTTCAGAGGGGATTGCAGCAGAAGTGTATCTTCCAGCTGTGTAATGTACACAGGCATGGGCAATTACTTATTTCTCAGTGACTTTATGACAGCACGTGCTCCTTTTCCCTGAGGCAACCAAGCTGCCATGTCCTCTTGAGCTTATGCAGTGCTGCTCTGTTGCTTGTGCAGAATGCTGCATTTTCTCATTTGATAAAGCTTTTATAATGTCATACCCTGAGCAGGGACTCATCAGGCTGTCTGGGATGTCAAGTTCTTGCTTCTCTCTCCCACAAATGTTTGTAATTTCAAGGTGGTTGAATACTTGCCAGTCAGAGAAAGATAGGAAACATAAGGCAGCATTTCAGTAGAGGGCCAAAATAATCCTGAATCAACATATACTGGAGCAAAGGAAAAGGGGAATGAAATCCATTGAGTGTCAAAGAATGGTGGTGCTTTTTCTTGTTACAAACCTCTGAAAGAGGCACAGGAAGGAAGCACTGAGACAGGCTGAACTTACTCATCTCTCACATCATCATTGTCTGGTTTTATTTGATTTAGTGATAAAAAGTCTCAGTCTCTTGGGGTCTAAATTTATTGCCCTGGCCTTCTCTACTTCTCCCATTTCCTGTAAGTCCACATAAAAGCAAGTCCCAGGTAAGTCATTGTTAGAAGAGGATGGAACTCATTGCTAGAAGGGAATTACCAGAAGTGCCTTGTGCAGTTTAAAGGAGGGCTAATTCTTACACATGGGAGTGTAATGGAATTTTCTTTTCTGAGGATATTTCAATCAGATAAATCTGCTTTTTAATTCATGTAAACCATGGAAATGTCTCCCTTAGGTAGTGAGAAGTTTTCCATTGCATAATTCAGTTCCAAAACTAAATTCCACACTTGTTTCTGAAAAGCAGTGTATATTCAGTACATGGAAGTGTCATCTCTGACATTAGCCAATAGGATAATCTATGTATTCATTTAAACTCTCTAATGCATTGGACAGTAATAAATGCCAGTTCTGCTCTCAACACAGGTGTTTTGTTTGGTGGGTTAATTTTTGCAGGCTTTTTGGTGGGGCGAGGGGTGAGAAGGCGTGGGGTGTGATTTATGGGGCTTTTTTCTGTGCAAACAATATCCCATCAGCATTAGTACTCTGTGGTCTGTACTGACATCCTCTTCTGGGTAACTAAACTAACACTTAAATCTCAAACATTTTGGGTTCACCTGTAGTTGTATTCAATCTGAGAAAGTTTTAAAAATTATGCAGAAGAGTTTGTTCAAATGACCTAATGTGTTTCCTTATTTTATAAGAACTTATTTTCATAAACTATCATGCTGATGCATGGAAAATACCCATTCAACAATTTGATTAATGCTTATTCATACAAACATCTTAAAAATTAAAAACTTCCTTTATATAACTTAGAATAAATGTGTAGCTTCTCCTTACTCTGGGGTTCGCTACTGCTTTCCAGAGGAAAGCAGATGTTTGCTAACTTGGCAATACTGTGGCCTTTTGAGCTGTGGGGCAGAGTTAGAAGACATTTCAGTGTGTTTTCTCAAGGTTTTAAAAAATAACCCTACTCAAGAACTAACACTAAGAGCTGCTAGTGAATAATTGCAACAGTGAAAGAAGCATGCAGGATGTGCAGAGGTAATGATGTGCCATCCCCAACAGAGGTGGCAGTTATACAACCTTTATTTGATAGCCATTTGCAGTAGAGATTGTTTTAAGGTCTGCTACCAGTAGACACACAGTTGGAGGGATGTTTGCTTTAGGCTAGAGTTTAGGTGGCACTCACAGGTATTACTTGTGTTTCTTACAAACATTTATGCTGAAGAGCACTTACAGGGACAGCCCTTCACCAGAATTGAGTGTAATGTCATTTTCTATCTGAGTAATGATGGGGAAGCCCATCCTCACTGCCAGCCTATCACATTCAGAGCCAGGATGTTCCCTTTGGCTACCCACAATCATAACTTTGCTCAAGAAGAAAGTAAAAAGTCTGTGTGACCTGTGTGAGACTGAGGTCAGAGCCACCATATCCAAATTGCAGCACTGTCCCCCAGAGTTCTTGGATTCTCCTGTTACACACCACATTGTTCTTCACCTTGTCCCTCTGTTCAGAGCCCTGGTCTTTGTCTCCTAGGCCATCCCAGTGGCGACTACTGTGGGAAGACGTGTGTGGAAGAGCGGGATAATCAGTGGCTGGGTGTCAGCTTGTCGAGGCAACCACAGGAGGACGGATCTATCCTTGTATGTATTAACCACTGGGCCTGTTTGTCACACTGCAGCCAGCTTTCTTGGGCTTCCATGTCAAGTGCCATGTTTGTTTTATATCCATAGGCTTGTGGACATAGATGGAAAAATGTGTTTTACGTCAAAAATGAGCACAAACTGCCACAGGGCATTTGTTTTGCCATCCCTCCTGATTTTCGAACTGACGTGAGCAAAAGAATATGCCCGTGCCATATAGGTAAGCAAAAGGCTTGAGTCCTTTTGTAGGGAAGGGTGAGATACACAATTGAATGGTGCAGAGTTTGTGAAAAGCCCGTGTTGTTCTGAGTAGGTGTTCTGCAGCCAAAGGCTTGGAGGCTGAGTGCTGATGATATGAACCCAGTTTGTGATGTAAAGATGTTTATCACTTCAAAGAAAACCTGCTTTCAAAAGGCAAAAAAAAAAATTGGAACAGGGCATCAGAGTAGTTTTTCCCCAGACTGCATTGCTGAAGGATGTGTGCTTTTCAAAACCAGGCCAGTAGAGGACATCCTTCCTTCCTTTACTCTTGTCATTGCTCTGGAGAGTCTCACAGCAGAGCGGCAGAAATACCTGCAAGTGATTGTACCACCTGCTCCTTAGCCTTTGATGCAAAGGTGCTGCAGTGCCTCTCACAGTGCATGTCCTTGTCCCTTACTTGTCTTCTGCCAAGGCTGCTGCTGTGGCATGAGACCTTCAGGGGTTCTTTCTTGGAGAACTTCAGGAGCAGAATAAGAGGCAGCACCAGAATCTACCAAATGATTCCATCCATGCTTTCCCATTGTTATCTATCATCCACCCAGGAGAACAATCACGTGCCCTGTGCCTTGCCAATGCAAGGATCAGCTGACAAAGTGATCTTCCTGTGCAGACGGAGTAGTGCCATCAAATGTCCCACTACTGGCTTTGGAGACTCTTACAAGGGGTAGTGAAATCATGTGTTTTTTATCTTTGGAGACTTTAAGTGTACAAATCTGTGTATGGAATGAAGGAAACCCTGATGGCAGGCAGTCAGCAAAGAATTGCAGGAAAGCAGAGCTGGGACAGTGTTGGATTGCTAGGATGAAAGCAGGATGTCTGAGACTGCCATAACCCAAACCCCTCATGGCACCAGTGGAGCACAGGGCAAGTTCAATCAAGCCTGTCAGAGTATGCCTGAAGTACAGAGTGGAAGAGTATCCAGACGTGGTGCTCAAACTATTTGTCTGTTTCATTCATGGAACAATTTTGAAAGTATAGCCTTTAAAGTCAGTATTTCAAAGGCAGGTGTGATCAAGTGATACGCAGTGTTTTAAGTTTGTTACAATAGTATATTGCACCTAAAGGCTATCTAGTAGAAACCAGTTGTTTTAGTTTTATTGCAGAACTGAAAACCAACTTTTTGGGGAGGTGTTTGTTTGTTTTTTCATAAGTTTTCTGAACTTCTGTTGAAAGCCTGGTGACAAAACTCTGGAAGTACTTGCTTCTCATCCTTTTGAATATTTCTTGCCCATTCGCAGATCATGCACGAAAGTATGGAGAAAACCACGGGTCATGTCAGGCTGGAATATCTAGTTTTTACATTGAGGTGTGTATTAAAGATACCAGAAGTCTCTCTGTTTATATACTTACTTTTATGTATAATGTCTAAAAAGGGATATGTAAATGCAAACATCTATGCTGTATTTTATTGTGGGAGGGAAAAATCACTTTTTAATTTATTTTTAATTAAATCTTGCTATGACTTGCATGGTAATTCCCAAGTAAGGCTTGCTTTCGTTTTTAATCCCAAGAATACTTTTACACCTTACTAAAACCAAAGTTATTTTTCGTCTGGAAAAAGGGCATGGATATAGCAGAGGATGAAATTTTATTTTTATCTTTAATATGTTTGATGTAACATTTATAATGCTTGCCTTCTTGATTTGCAGAGTAATACTCTCTATTATTTAATCTTCATTCCATCCTAAGATTGTAATTCCTAAAAAGCTCATTTGAGAAGAGAATATCCTGAATTGCTGTATTTTGTTGTTACAGTTTAAAGCTTTTAAAAATGGTATTTTTACAAAGTCTGGAAAATATTATCTGTAATTTAGTAGTAAACCCCAGTGCTGAGCCAGATGCATCTCCAGTAGCATTTCATAGAATTCACAGGAGATCTAAACAAGAGCATTTTACTGGTTTTGCTTATTTTCATGAATATTTCAGTGTGAATAACATGGCTTTGTTTTGCTTTTCTTTTAGGACTTAATTATAATGGGAGCCCCTGGATCATTCTATTGGACTGGTTCTGTGTTTGTATTCAACAGAACTACAAATACAATCCACTCTTACACAGATTCCAGTAACCAAGTGAAATTTGGCAGTTATCTAGGTACTTAAAGGATTTAACACTTTACTAAAATATAAGCTAAATAGCTGGTCCTGGGGGGAGTGCACAATGTTTTTGAGTGTTTTCACTATTAACCCCAGAAGCAACAGTTCTACAGATGATTTCTAATTTTGTGAAGTATTACTCATTTTTAAGGCTTCCTCTCTGTTCTTTTTATGAGGAAACTTCTCAAACAGTGGATTTCTATTCTTACCATCTCTCCACTGACTTTTAACCATTTCTTGATTTAGGAGGTAGGAATGCTTCTGATTAGCAATGGTTTTCATTTTACTCAAGTCTGCAATGCTGCCACGAGCTTTCACAGAAAAAGAGAGGGTTTCACATTTAACAGAAATATGAAAAAAATTTTTACAGTGAAAGCTGCAGGGAAGTCTTAATTGTATTTTCAAGAAGGGGAACTATGCTGTGACCTTTAGAAACAAACTTTCCTCCAATGTTGTTTTGTTTGTTTTTTTTTTTCTTTTTTATTCCAAACATATTTTAGTCTGGATATGTGAGAAGGCAACCCTCATTTATGAATGTCTGTAACCAAGGCCATGAAGTTCTACTCGCATGCCTATATCCAAGTAACCAGCTGAATTTAGTGCTACAGTTTGGAAAGGTTTATGCCAAAAAAACAGCAGCAGCTTCAGAGTTCTCACTGCACTGAGAAAAGCTCATCTGTCCTTCCTGAATTCCTAAGCAAGAAAATTTTTGCTTGTGACCATTGGGTTTTGCATTTTCCCATTCGAAGTTCTGGTTCACGTGGATAAATATTTCCTGTTTCTGATTCCACTCCTCTGACAATAGGAAGTTGGCATATGTTATGAAATAGCTATTGTGAAACACAGTGAAACTAAGACTTCAGAATTCAGTTCTGGGCCTGCAAAGGCCACAGGGACTCTGTGGGAAAGTCAAGCAGAAGAGAGACTGACTGGTGAAGGGGGATCAGACACGCAGATGCCTAGGGTCAGCCAGTAGAACTTCTAACCTTTCACAGGACAAAAGAAGAGCTTCAGAGAGTGGAAAGCTCCAGTTTTCCAGTAGTAATCAGCAGGAAAAGTACTGCACCTGCCTAGGGAAATAAATTCTTTCCACATTTCTGCTTCTGAAAGTATAAGAATGAGAATTTCTGAATGAGTCAAATCATTGACAGCCAGAAGCCAGATCCAGGCAAATGGGTAAAAACCTGTATAAGGACTGTGTTGAAGAGAGGTTAGGGAAGGCCTTTCCACACAAATGTGATCTCTCTTAGTTGCCTTGGCCATCCAGGACCTGAAGTCAGCTGGAGTTTGCTTCACTCTAGTGATCTGGTGCATGTTGGCTCAGCAGAGCCATATGTCTTCTGAACTTGCCCTTCTACAGGAAGGTGAAGAAGAGCGCCATTAATTCATCTGTATGTCTGTACAGTAACAGCTGTGATAAACCTGTAATTTTGCAGTTTCATGCTACTTTAACCTCTGCTCCTTTCCCTCATATTGGAGTTGAAGCCCCATAGTGTGGTTGAAAAGGTTTAAAGGTACCTTCCTTCCCTCCCTCAGCATCTGTGCCATCTTTATAATTATTGAAGACAAAAATCTGTTCAGGGTTAATTCTGTTACCAAATTATTTTTTTAGAAATCTGAGTTTGTTGCTCCCTTAAGTAATGAATGAAATTACCCCTACCAAGTGGTGGAAGTATATTGTGACCAGAGTGTAATTCAAGCATGTAAGGAGATAGCATTATCTACTTACTCTATTCTTGCACTCATAGGGACGAAGACATTGGCATCTTTAACAGTTTAATGAGAAACATAAATAAAGAATAATAATTAAGAACCTAGAGACTACAGGAAGTGCAGTAGTATTGTAGCATTTTCCATAAGCTGGAAGAAACAAGGGTGTTCGTGTACCAGACAACTGAAAGAAGGAAGGAAATTAGATATTTGTAATACATAACACTAGGTAATATTTTCTTGGCTACTTGAGAATCTCTTGGAGAGGGGTAGCTGACTTCTATAAAAGGAATTTTCAAAGTTATTCAGCCTTTCAATTCAGCTGGCCCTGATGAAAAAGTAACCTTAGGCACTTAAACTGCCGTAAAGAAATCATAAAGTAGAAGACAGTTCCTTTGAGAAATCTGAGAAGGGCAAGTAACATTTCAGAAAACTGAAAAACTCTAGTCATGGTAAAAAGGAGAAAACTATGGCGTTGGAAATAAAATTTAATTTCTCTATGCCTTTAAAGGGTCAGTTATGTGATTTCCCCTTCCCCTGCCAAACATTTTAATACCATTAAAGAAAAATGAGAACTATGTAATTACTGTAATTCTTGTGTATGTTTGGCTTTTTTTTTAAGTCCTTAAGAATAAGTAATGTTTGCACTTTGGCAAAACAAAAATAACTAGAAAGTAAATGTCAGAGGAGGTAAATTAAGGTTCATCCTTAATTTTTTGTTGAGTAAATAAAAGCTAAATGTTGATCTTCAAATGATAAATTGCTCTGTTCATCTCTTTTAGATTAAAATATGAAAAGAAAAAGGTGGCTTAATGAGAACTTGAATTCTAGGCAGTTATGTTGACTGGCAAAAGATTCAAAGCTTGTTCTCATCTATCTAAGAAGATTTTTCCATTTCCTCTGCATTCTGGGAACATCAGCAGTCATTCAGTAAATGCAAGAGTAGTGGAATATGTTATCTGTCCTGTGTTCTGAGTTGTGATGTACTGTGGAAAGAGTAAGGATGCCTTGTGCAGCTACAGGTTAAGGTGTTAGCCTTTATTTTGCAGTTCTGTGTCTGGATGTCTGCACCAAAACATGGTCCTGTTTATAATCTCTCTCCACATACAGAAATGCTTTGTTATGTAGATTTATTTACTAAATCTGATGTAATGGTTTCTTACTGCATAATAAGGCTTTTGCAGTTTGTTCCTGACATTTTCATGTGTGTGTCCATGGTGCTCTATGAGTGTATGTGCACATAGAAGTAGCACTACATTTAATTTTTCTTAAATCCAGTTATAATAGTCAGAGTAACAATTGAATCTATTATTTCCACATTCCAGTGCATCTACTTGGATAATTTTTATTTGTATTAATAGTGTGGACTTACTGAACAATTACAGAATATGCATTAACAGAAGGTGTTTGCAATTTATTTTATTGTCTTTTGAAGTATGGCAGATAATTGAGTTCTTGGGAAGAAATGAGTGTTTCTGACACTTTTTCCTGCTTGATGGAACTTACTGTCTGTAGTGACCTTTTACTTATACTTCAAAAACTTTCTATTCTGTTTTCATTGCTGACTTGCATGAGGTCTGAATGTCAGACTCATGATAATTTATGGTGTTGACAACTTTTATAAGGCATGCTCCTATTCTTTCTTTGTTACATAGCATTCCCAGTATTGAATAGTGCATTTCTGATTTGCAGGATATTCTGTTGGAGCTGGACATTTTCTGACACCATCCAGTATAGAAGTAATTGGAGGGGCTCCCCAACAGGAGCAGATTGGTAAAGTAAGGAATTGTCTATAATATTGACTTAATGACTATAACCCCAAAAATACTATGATCTTCCAATATAGATTAATATATTAAAGACAAGTATCAGATGTGACTTTTCATGGGGGAAAAGTTGAGTAAGGAATTAGGGTAGGCAATCTGCATAACATTGATGTGAACTATGGTGTTGAAGAAAGATGCAAGTAGGAAACAGGAGGTAGCTGTAATTTGTGGTACTGATCATTGCTGTGCTGATTTTCTAGCACATGCTGTAGAGAAAGCACTGGGAAGTGTTCCAGATTACAGTTTGCTGAATTCTGCTTGTGTTTTCTTTTCCTTTTAGGCATATATCTTTAGCAAGGAGAGGCAACTAAATGTTCTCTTTGAACTAAAGGGCAAAAAGGTAAATCTGTCCTATTGCTTTTCTGCACCTCATAACTTCTAGCGCATCTTCATCAAAATGCAAAAATAATAATGATTTCTTGTCTGCACACAGCTTGGTTCTTACTTTGGAGCTGCAGTTTGTGCTGTGGACCTGAATTCAGATGGCTACTCAGACTTACTGGTTGGTGCTCCAATGGAAAGTACCATCCGAGAAGAGGGAAGAGTTTATGTCTATATTAATTCAGGTTCTGTAAGTATTTTCTCTTAAAAACACACGGCAACACAGCCATTCTGGTTTAACAGGCTAAGAGGAAGAGTTTTCCTCTCTTCTTATTCCATATTTCCTGATATGGAAAAAGCAGCATTAGGGCTGTGATGACTGCCCCAGCAGGAGTGCACAGCACACCCCCAAAGGCTGCAGTGTCAGCTGTAGCGCAGTTACTCCCACCAGTGCTGGAGCTGCACATAGACTGGGTTCGTTTCCTAGGAGCTGTAGGTGGTGACAGCCTGCCCCTGCAGCCCCTTTCCAAGCTCTCCTCCACTGCTGTGCTTCCCACTGAACTGCCAGCTGAAGAAAACTTACCAGGCCCTTCAGAAACAAACAAGGACTGAAACATTTGCATGCAGTTACTGGTACCAGTCAGGAAACAGACTGGTACTCCTGTTTTGCAATTGACATGACTGGACAGATCATGCATTAGAATGGGCTTCTTTTAATTCTTTCTAAGGTTCAGAAGTGGAAGTGTAGTCACTTTACTATTCTTACACTAAATACCATAAAATGTATCTGAAAATGCTTGCTTCTACATCAATAAGTTTGATGGGGTTATATATTGGTATCCAAGGCAGTTTTAACATTTTGAGTAATATTCCATTCATGTGCCATTGACTCTGTTTTCCTTCAGGAAGCAAAGATGGTAGAGCTGAACATAGAGCTCAGTGGGAGTGACTCATATGCAGCAAGGTTTGGAGAGTCCATAGCCAATCTAGGAGACATAGACAATGATGGTTTTGAAGGTAAGAATACAAAGAAAACCTGTTGAGTTTCATTCTCTGTGATCAGTGGAATGCCATGATAAACAGGAGGATTATGGAAGTCTGAGAATTCTTTTGGTTTGGGATTTGACTTTTCTTTTCTGACTGGAAATACAGCTGCTTCACAGTCATTGATGTTTAATACCAAGGCACCAGGTTTTGTCTAATAAAGAGCATGAGCATAAAGTGATAGCATAATCTGTAGCTTTTGTAACTCAAATGGAATCACTAATCATGTTTTAAATATCTGAGATGAAGGTTGGGGAACAATTTGGCAATTTTGTAACAATCATAAACAAAAATGGAGTCAAAATCTGCTTCTTTGTCCCCACTAAGTACTAAATACATGGGGATATTGAAAGCACCTTCATGTTGGGAGACTGCTATAACAAAAAGGCTGGAAGCGAAATATAAAGAGAAATTGGGTAATATAAAGCATTTTTCTGTAATAATTAAAAAGCAGAGCAGAGCCAACTCCTTCAATGATCTAAACCATCATTATCAGCCCTGTAAAGATAATGGTGTGGGTGGTGGTGTAGAATCCGACCTCAAGAATGTGTGTGTAATTTTGACAGGCACAACTTGACTGTCCCATTTTCATCTCACTAGTAGAGAGATGTATAATGTGCTTTATGTGGTTTAGTCACCACAGTATGGACTCAGTCAATGTGGATTCAATGAGAGAATTGCTCTGTAAAACCAAACAGTCAAAGGTTTGGGTTTTTTGTGATTTTGGTTCAGTGCAGCCTAAAGTATTTCTGATTTGCAGATAGTTCAGTTTTTGCTTATTTGTAAGTGCAAGCTCCCAGTTATTAACAGTGACTTTCAAGATGGTGTACATAATCTCCCCATCCCTCCCTGGTAAGCAGCCTCTGGCTATTTGAACCATGGGAGTTTTTGGTAAGGGCTGTTGAGGGTGGATTGGTGAGCAGGTACGTTCATTCAGTTTGTTACAAATTGCCATACCCCTCTGGGATTAGGTCATCTAGGCATAAAACATATCCCTTTGTACCTTCATTTCCTTGTTAAATGCCTTTCCAAGCTTATTATTAACTGTTATGAACGCTTCATAGAAAAATAAATGGTTTATTTTGGGCGCTGTAATAAGAGTACTTGTGTTTCAGTGACTTAATCCATGTGGGAAGAGCAGGAAAATCATCACTGTTCCATAAATATAAAGCTTGGTTTTTTTCTCTTTTTTTTGAAGATCATGATAATTTTGCCTTCTTTCATGGTAACCTTTTAACCTCTTAAGGGTCAAAATTAGTATTGCTAGAAATAGACTGTGTCTTTAACAAAATGGCAGTATTTGATTGTTGCTTTTCACGCACAGTAATTAAGGTAGAATCAGATTACTGAGCTGGTCTGTATTGTTTTTGTTTGCTTTATATCTGTGTTCACAACTGCCTTTGAATTCAGGCAAGTAAATCTGATCTGGCATTGCATGCAGATTTGCATTTCTTCAGCTGCTCAGTGGTCATATTTCCTAGTCCATGATCATTGCTGAATTGTTTTTTCACAGATGTGGCAATTGGGGCTCCACACGAAGATAATCTAAAAGGGGCTATTTATATATACAATGGCAGGAAAGATGGAATAACACCAACATTTTCACAGGTATGCTTTTCCAATGCAAAATACCCAATCCACAAAAACCCCAAGTTTAAATCTGAGAGGGTTTTCCCTTCATTTAACAGTCTGACCATCTGAAGTATATTAAAAGACTTCAGAAAATTTTTACATGGTCTGTGATTTCCAGTCATAATATAACCTGTAAGAGAAAAAAAAATTGTTTTGGGAGCTTTAAAAAAGGTTTATGGGATTTAAGTTCACCATCAGGATTGTTCTGCTAACATTTTTCACTGGAAATTGTAACTCAGAGATTAGCTTTCCAATAATTATTTTCTCTTTTGCATTTTTGTCCTCAGAGAATACAAGGAAAAGAAGTGAGTAATTCTTTAAGCATGTTTGGACAATCCATATCAAGTGGCATTGATGTAGATAACAATGGTTATCAAGGTAAATTAAGCAATTTTGTTTACTTTTAATTTTTAAAATAATAGAAATTCATGGGGAACAACCCTACTTGTTGGGTTAAAACTATCCTACTTGGGTAAAACTATCCTACTTGATAGTTTTATCAGAAGCAGAATCTGTTACTGAGATGACATGTCACATCTCATATTTTGGAGAGAAAAAAGAAGAGGTAAAGCTGAGGCCAGGCAGTCAGGTTTCACGGTCACCTAACTATTATTTAAGGACTGAGAACAATGTAATAGTGAGATCGTAGTGCACAAGGGGAAGAGAAATGTTATTTATATTTTTAAAGCAGATATCTCATTTACAAATGCCACAATGAGGTGCTTTGGGCACTGGAAGCATGTTTGTTGTCCAGACTAGTGTGCTAACCTGAATATATTGCTGGCATTGCCAGGGTCTGGATTCTGACAGGAGTCATGGGCTCCTTGACTCTCAGTCTGAGTGAACACTACTTCACTTAGGGCTCATGGCATTGAGCTAAAACCATTGTGGAGTTCTTGTGGCCATGACAAAGTAGTGCTATCTTGGTGCCAAGAATATATTAATTGCTTTATACACATCATCAAAACATTCTGACATTTTGCAAATAAGTCTTAGGTCAGGTCAGGTATGTCTGTCCTGCTCTTGGGGGTGCAAAAGCACAAAGTTACCCTGTTGTGTGTTCTGGCTCTGCCCACAGAAACATTTTCCAGGTTAATTTGTAATGCTGGCCTAAAGGACAGGTTACAAGTAGCCTGCTCACAGGTCAGCTGTTGGTTACTACTCTGGCAGTCACATCCTCAGGCCCTTATATCATTTAGTCATCTGACAATTCACTTTTGCTACCTGATTTGGGAGGTATATAAACTGTCTATATTTCTTTCCTTCTTGCATGAAGTTCAGTTCATTTGGAATAAAGGAAATACTATTATCTCTCTCTATGTACAATTTCATACATATAATAGACATAAGCAAATCAATTCTATGTATTAAAACCAGTATGTATGTGCATGTATAGTAATGTTGAATATCTGGATGGAGAAGAAAGCAAGTATCTTCTATTTAGCTGAGTTGTCCTTCAGTATCAACCACCTAAATGGGAAATAGAAATCAAATCATCACATTATCAATATCTGGAAGTCCAGCAAATTAGCATGCAGCTTTTATGGACAGTGCACAAGTATTTGAGGAGCTGTCTTTAAATACTGGTGTATCCCTTCTAGTAAATAAAGGGCAAATGGTGTCTTAATATTCACCAAAAGGTGAATATGCTATAAAATGCTTGTACCTAAGAAGTAATTCCTCTTGACAAATTATGGTTATTGATACATTCTTTTTGTGCAGATGTAGCAGTTGGTGCATTTTTCTCTGATTCTGCTGTGGTGTTGAGGTGAGATTGCTGTATTTCAATACTTTTGAAGGCCATACAATTTAACTCTGTTTTTTAGTGGAATTTATTAAAACTCAGTAATTTAATTTAACTCATTATATTCTTGATATCTTCAACTTCACTCATTAGGCTCTAGAAAGCTCTACAAGTGAAACATTTAAGTAAACACATTGAAAAGATGAAAATATCATTCTGTAACTTTTTGAAGTAAAAATAATTTGCATACAACTGTTTGAAACTATCTGAAAAATGCAGATAACTTTAAAATTATAATTCTAAAATATAAAAATAGGTTGTCAGGGATGATTAGTTTTTCCAGAAATTCTGTAAGCTATATCTGAACATTATTTGTGTTACTCTTTTCTATTCTTAGAACAAAGCCAGTGATAATTGTTGAAGCTTCTTTGAAGCATTCTAATTCAATAAATCGAACTAATTTGGACTGCATGGAAAATGAGCAGCCTGCCACCTGTATGAATTTGAAGATATGCTTTGCCTACAGAGGACGGGAGGTACCTGGTTATATTGGTAAGCTACTGGAAAAATAATCCCCTATATGTACTGATTTCAAATGCACCTATTTACAGAATAATGCTGCTGGTATTTAATAGAGCATTAATCTGACTTCAGTATAAGATGAAAAGCTGAAAACATGGATACCTTTTTTATGTCATAATTACCCTGTAATATCAGGCCTCTACACTTCTGTTCAATTTGGAATAAGAGCACGTCCCTGCTAGAACTGCTGCTTGGAGAGACAGCAGCATTAAAAGGGTGATATTTAGATGTCCTCTAACAGCAATCTTCTCAGGCAGGGACCAAACCAGATGGGACTGCTGGAGGATGCTGCCTTCCACTTAGCAATAGAGAGAAAGCATTCCTTCACAAACCAGCTCAAGCAGCTGATCATATTGTGGGGCACTTTTTGAAAGAGAAGGAATCCTACCAAAATTACTCAAAAATAAATCTTGTATTGTGTTTTATATAATGCATATTTTGCTTTTGGCAAAAAAGTGGTATTGCTAGAAGTGGTGTCTTTCAGAGGGAATATTCATGGTGAATTAATTTAACATAATTTACTGTCTAAATTTGCCTGTATTGCCTGAGTGCTTTTAACCTACTTGTCATGTGCTATTTGTAAACTGCAAACAGCCCTGCAAGTACTTGGTATATAAAATTAAATTGCTCAACTCTTCTGGGTGAGAACAGACAATAACCTTAGGGAGCATGTTACAGAGAACACATGCAGTGATGAATTGTTAGGTTATATGTCTTTTGATCTTTATCAGATCTTTTGAAACTCATATTAATTTTGAAAGAGGAGCAGTCAGACTGGGTCACCCTTGCTGGACTTGTACATAAGACTTTTTAATTTAAAAAAAAGTACTGGTAGAAATTGTAGATAACCTAACCCTTGGCAAAAAAATTAGAAGTAATAGATCTGTAATGCTCTGAAACTTGTTTGCAACTTGTTACCATAGCAATTCATGCTAACTTAAATAGAAAAAACTGTGAAGGTAAACAATATTTGTCAGTGTTAGTTGACTTAAGTGTCTGTTGTAAGTTACTGTCAGCCCTGTAACTAACTGAAGTGGGTTTTCTGTAAATAGATTTTGGTAGAAAATATAAATACAACCTGATAAACTATCCCTGATATAAATGCATGTATTGGGGAACAGCCATGAAGCAATTTTCAGGGTATTAGAAGTTTTTCTTAGTATGGATTTATGTCAGTGTTTTTAAGCCAAGCATTTTAAAATGGATGTTTAAATATACTTATGGAAGTGAGTCAGAAATTGTAATTTCTACCATAAACTCATTAAGATTGCAACTCTTGAAGATTTATAGCCTTTATTTTCCCTGGGTTTTATTTTGTAGTGTTGCTTTATAATCTGAGTGTTGACGTGAACAGAAAAGAGGATACACAAGCAAGATTTTATTTTTCCTCCAATGGAACACATGATACAATCTCAGGAAAAGTAAAGATTTACAGCAATATTACTACCTGCAAAGATCATCCAGCATTTATGAGGGTAATGTAGTTTTCAGTATGTATTGTCTTGTAAATCCTTTGTTCTCCTCTGAAAAGCAGACCTGCTGCAAAAGAACCTATTCTGTTTATAATTACACCACATAATTTTGGAAGTAAAATATTTGTATTCAGAACTTCCACAGTTAATATATTTTATTTCTGATGCTTTCTCTGAGGAAGTCAGTAGATCTGTCATCTCTTACATTGGTGAGATGTATAATAATAACCACAGTGATTAAGTTGGACCTTGAGCATTCTTGAAATTTTTTCATCATTTTTATGCATGATAGATCAAATATTGATTGAGGTTGGTTTGGAGCAATCATGAAGATTCAACATTCATATTCTGCTGAACATTTCTGATGGAATTTTCTTATGTATTCCTTAATGCAAAGTCTTAAAACTTGTATTTTTTATGTTTTGTCATCTGTAAGTATAACAAAGAACATGTGTATGGTTTTGCTTCTGTTGTTATTGTGAGTAGATAAGGTAGACTCAGCTAAAAAGGAAAGAACCCATTCCTGATCCACAAGAAGTGAAATGAAGATGGTTGCTAGAAAAGTCTGTAGTTCAAGGTCTATAGTGTGGTGTGCTTTGTGAGTTTGCTGCAAGGAGCCAAAAGCTGGCAGGGTGTGAAGAAGAGCTTTGTTTGGGGTTGCTTGATTTTTTTTCTCTTCAAGGAATGCAGCACTCACCCATAACCTGAGGGTGGAAATGGTGTAGGAAGAGCACTCGTGCAGGATGTATCCCTCTGAAAGGTGAAGAGGGACTTGTCTTGAAAATGGAATAAAACCTGTAATCAGGACAAGGATATAATATTTTTAAGGCCATTTAAATAACAAGAAAAAAATTAATCACTTTTATTCTATCAAACATTTTAGAAGCTCGTCCTCCAAAACAAAAATTTTGGAAAAACTTGGAAGTCCTAAACCACAACAAACAATAAAAATCAGTGGACGCAAAGGAACCACATTTTATTAAACGCAGAAGAAATAGACTTCTCTCCTGTCAGACCTTATCTAGGAGGGAAGAGAGGGAGTATTTAGATGTAAGGGGAAATAAAGCTAATAAAATAATGGACTACTTTGCCTAACATTTTCTTTGAAATCCTCAAGGTAGCAATTCTGTGACCTTTTGAAACAAACATCTATCAAGGTGACCGATGCATTTGATCCTGCACAAAGGCTAGAAAATAAATTTTATTTTCTACAACTACAGAAAAACCTGCAGGGAAATATTCTTCAATGTATTTTTCTTCTTCCTTGATTTCCCTTATTTTTTGTTTGTGACATGATTAGAAGCCAGTTCTTCATCACAAAGCTTCAGGGTAAAAAGGGAAGCTTATGTTACCTACTGGAAAATTTCCCAGATGCATCTCAGCTGATAGCTGCACCTAAGTGAATGTTGCTTGCAGGAGCAATGGCAAATTGCCACTTACTTTATGAGAGTTTTGTAAACAAATGGAGATGTGACTGACAGTTGACCTTGTTCAGATTGCTGTACCAGCATTAGCAGGTATTTGTGTAGGAGGAAGGAATTGATTTGCCTCATCAGTTCCTATAGTACATCGTTAGGGAATTTTTTCCTACATAGAATTCAATTTTCTTTTCAATTTTTAATTAATAACATTATAAGCATCTCCTTCCACCCACTGAGGTTTCTGTACTTGTGTGAAGCTCCTAAATTTAAGTAAGTGTGAATGTCTGTCAAGTACAGTCCTTGCAAGAGACAATATAAATTTTATGTATTTTGAGTAAAGGCTAATTAATAGCTAATTAGTATAATGGAAGTAATATAAAGCAGATGCAGAGAAGACCTTGTGGAAAATTATTACAAATTAGATAATATGTGATTTGGCCAACACAAGCTTGCAGATAAGAATTAAAACAGTGGCCATGTGGAAGGACAATCAGTGTCTGTCTATCCCCTACACTAAGGGAGTAATTTAATCAGGTTTGTTACTGTTGGTGCTTCAAGCTGTTCAGTTTTCACAAGTAGGTAGTTGGGGCTCTGATCTGAGCATTCCTACACAGGCAAGACTTCATGTACAAAATAATCATTTATTTAATCTTCTTAATACAGAATGGAAAATAAAGGGGCAGGAAAATAAAATGCAGTCACAACTTGATTTAATTGTACTGTGGGAGAACTAGTTTTGATTTCATATGTAAATACCCATTGGGTTTGTCCGGCCTCATTCTACTGATTAGCTTTCTTCATTTTAGCCAACTTTGCCTTTTTTCCTACTTGGGCAGTGCAGCCTTTCATAGGTGTGTGAGGCAGGATTATTGACAGAAGTGGATTCACTATTCAGTAGGATTTCTTATCCTAGAAGAATCATCCATTCTGAAATAGCTGATGCTGTCACTGAACATATTCTGCCTTTATGCATTTCTGATTGCCTCCTTCAGCAACAAAGATAAAAGTGTATTAGCCATATGGAATTATTTTACATGTGAAAAATAGGTTATGCTGCTTTAGTGAGTTCTGGGCAACCTTGTAAGTTTAAAACATAAGCATACATGTTTTGTCTTATATGATTAACTCATTAGGTTTCCAATTTTCGTAGAAAGATGTAAGGGATATCTTGACTCCTGTACATGTTGAAGCGAGTTATCATCTGGGGCATCATATTCTACAGAAAAGAAATGCTCAAGAATTTTCACCACTTGAGGCTGTTCTTCAACGCAGGAAAGAAAAAGATGTTATAAAAAGCAAGGTTAGTGTATGAGTTCTCTTTTTTCCAATGCAGTGAGTAAATATTCATGTTTTAATCTCTAGTTAAAAAAAGCTTCAGTGATTCATAGCATGTGAAAGAATGCATTTTCCAGACCTGCACCTAGGGATTGTGTCTTGATATTAATTAATAAACCAGAATGCTAAAAAAATGCCTCATTTTTTGCTGAAAAAAAAATCTTTGCAGAACTTGTGTACCATCTGTATTATGGTTTAACAATAAAGAAGGTATGTGCAGAGAACTTGCCAGCATAAATAGTACTATATATCTCAGAACCCATACATGAAATACACTCTTAGAAATACCCATTCAACTACACAACATAAAAATTGTACTTTAAAATTATTTCTGTGTTAAATACACAATATCATGTTGGTATTAATCTTGAAGTGTTGATATTGCTGAAATATTAGTTCTGTAAAAGTGCTGCAGGTTTTCAAGTCTGTGAGGGGAAAGAAAGAGTATATTCTTTAGTAACTATGAAATTAACCTTTTTTCCCAAAAAAATTCCAACTTAAGAGACTTTGACTTTAGTGAAAGTCAGAATATGCTGAGTTTTTAACTTTTCACAATGGTAAGCTCCCCAGAAAAGTGGTCAGAGCTCCAAGCCTGAGTTCCAGAAGTGTTTGGACAATGCTCTCAGGCACAGGCTGTGACTCTTGAGGATGTCCTGGGCAGGATCAGGAGCTCTGATCATGATGGGTCCCTTCCAACTCAGCTTTCTCTGTGATTTCTGTAACTGAGATACAGTTGGTCATCAGAACTCCCAAGATATGTAAGAGCTTCTTTTAAATGGCATGCTCTGACTTCTCATTTTCATTCAAAATTTTGTTTTAGAAACCTCAGAGTTATAAAAAAAAAAAGAAAGAGGGAGATGTTGAATACAGTGACAGAAATGTGCTCTATAACATACTGATAAACCAAGACATGGGCACCTGCAACTCATGGTGTCTCTGCTCTCATCAAACCTTACTAACAGTAGGATAAGTAAGAGTTGTAATTAAACTCTTGCAATAATTAATGTGCTGTATTACAGGAGAGACTGCACAGACATCAGTTCTGGATCTTCTAAAACATTCTGCCCTCCTTGTGTACTGCTGTAAAGATTGTCTGAACATACACCCACAGGTTTCCCTGTGACAGACTGAGTCTGGAAAGCCTCCTCACTGTTACTCTGGATGCACAGAATGTGTTCGGAAAATGGAAAATCGTAGCCTGATTGAATTGTATGTTAGCAGTAAGAGCTATTAGACACTTCCTGGTGCTTAGTTACTAGGTGATGGGTTTCTTTCTCTGGAAATACTGTTTCTCACCATTGGAAGCATAAAACACTGAAGTTCCTTTTCTTTTAATTTGGCTTTTACAGTTTATTTTTGCAAGATTTTGTTCCCAAGAAAATTGTTCAGCTGACTTGAGAGTTTCTGGAAAAGTTGTTTTTCCAAAGTAAGTACAATGTAGCTTTCATTTTTGTGGACAATTTAGTAAGATTTTATTTAAATTATTCTTTGATCTTTTGTATGTAAATTACAGTAATCCACAAATGCTCAGGACTCTCTGAAAAAACCAAGATGTAAAGCTTCTTAATTGAAGACTATTTGTAAATCATAAATCTTGCAGAAAATGTAGCATAAATTTATATGATTGAAGAACTGTTATTGCATAATTAGAAGATTTTACAGCTCAAAAAATCATCTTAAATAACCATAAATTTGTGTTCTACACCTCATATATAAATGGGCTAAGATAACGCTGCACAATGCCTACTCAATATGCAGACATCATAACTAAAATTGTAAAATTGACAAGCTATTGGTTATTTCTGCTGCTCTTTCTGGATATAGTGTACTTGCACTGTATGAAGTCTCAATCAGCAGTATAAAAATGAAGATATAACATTCTTATATATAAGATCAACTTAATTGTTTTAAGTTGTATTTTATCATCACAACCCTTTTCCTTATTGACTATTATATTTCAAAGTAAGGAATACAGGTGAGCAAAAAGAGGAATTGTAGCTGTTGTGAATCTCAGCTATTTAGATATTTTACCTGTAACTTGGATTTTCTCATGTCATTCATCACTTTTAAAGTCGATGCTACTCAAATCAAGATACTAGGTTGAACAACCTAAAATGGCATCAAAAGATGCTGACAGTCACCTAATGCAGATTAATCCCACCTGTGTGATCCTGAGCACAAACTTTGTCATCTTCACAGATTTCAGAGTAAGATGTGTATCTTTCTGCCTACTTTAACTTGTGGCCTGTAGCATGAGTCTTAAGCCCTTTCATTTTCTTAGGCTGGATGGTTATTTCATTTAAACACTCATAAATTTCTCAGAAAGAATGGTTGTGCAGAATTTGCATTTGTGACATTAGAAATGCAGTTTTATAAGCACTTGCAAGCTCTAAGAAAGAAAAACACAGATTATAACATATCTGCTTGACATTAGACCCAGTAGCAGATTTGCAGTGTAAATAAATAGTCTAAGTATCTTGATAAAGTGTGAAGTATCACCTTAAATTACCTTGTGCCCCTAGAATCTCGATTAAAAACTAGTTAACTGTGAAGTGATAATTTATTTTGTCTTGACAGAATGCATTCATTATCCTTGAAGAGCAGAGCAAACACCTTTGGCTTTAAAAGAATGAAATCAAATAGGGATGGCAATGTAATGCTTTATTTACTGAGTAGCAAGTCTTCATGTATACACTATCATGTTTTGTTTAAATTGCTTAGATTTTGGCCTGCCCTGTAAGTTTCTAGTCTGCATCATGCGTTTTTTAATGAAGAATGAAATATGATTACTGGGGAAAAGCTCTGGTTCAGCTTTGTTGTAGTCCCAGATGTGCACCTGGTGCTTTTGTGTACTTGTGTGTTAAGCTGGGAGGCATCTTTGTGACAGCATATTGTTAATGAGCTTGGCTTTAACGTGGGTAAGAGGAGTGAGTGCTGGGTATATAAGTGCTAAAACAACATTCCAATTTAACCTAAACTTGACAAGCTACCAAAATGTTAACATTGTGTTTTTCTTTAATTTGCTTTTGTCTTGGAACCTATCTGCTTATGCAGTGCTTTTGCCTTCTGTTGCTTTTGTAAGTGCCAGCTTCTTTCCCAAAGGTGTTCAGTGACTAATGCTTTGGTTTCGAGCCAGAATATCTGATAAATGTCTATTTCTAGGCACCCTTTCTGCAAGTCTTAATTAAACTTTAATGTCAAGCTGAAGTTTACTTTCAGCCCCCGACAGGGTGTCTGTACTTGTAACATGAATATAGAACATTACACAGATCATAAGAGAGGCATGTTCACTCTGCCCCTCTTCACATTAACTCAGTCCCACATTTGAGTGCAAAGAGTGAATGTTGAAATTATGTCTGAAAGTGCTGTAGCAGTGACACATTGCTATTCTGGCCTGTAAAGGAAAGGACTTGTAAAGGCCAGGAGCACAGCTGGACTGATGACAATTCCCTTGCTCCCTCATTAACCACTCCAGCCTTTCAGGGGTGACCATCACATAACTGGTGTCCTACCTTAGTCACAGAATTGAGTAAAACCTTCCCTTACATCTCCAGCTGAGCTTTGTCAGAACCAACTGAAACTACCTAAAAGAGCAGCTTTGCCTACAGGCTGTTTCTAAAATTACTTTCCATTTACATTGTAATTATTTTTATAGGTCTCACGAAAAGAAAACGTACCTTGGTGTTGGAAGTGTGAAGACTTTATTGTTGAACATTTCTCTGCTTAATGTTGGAGATGATGCATATGAAACTCTCCTCCATGTTCAGATCCCTAAAGGTCTTTATTACATTCGAGTTTCAGAATTGGTAAGGAAAAAAAAAATCTCTCAAACAGTAATCCTTTGATATTTTTATTTTTCTGCCTGGTGTTTTTCAAATTCCGTTTATGAATTGTTGAGTTTCTTTAGATACTGAACCTATGACCCTTCATCAAAAGCTGCCAAAGCATCAAATTTAGATTCTTAGACTTCTAGCTACCTAAATGAAGTGCAATTTAATCAATACAGAATGATTACATAATTTCAGTAACAGCTAAAATAAATAATAAAAAAAGTTTTTAAATTATTTTCAGGATATTACAGCTGTTTTTTTGGCTGATAGTCATGTTTTCAGTGATCACAGTGATCTCATAGAATATTTCCCAAATACACAAGCTTATAAGAAGTCATAAATCTAATTGTGCTCTCCTTCTGCCTTTTAAAAATAACTGTTCTCCATGTAGAATGCCCCAGATCCACCTTGGTGAGTTGGCTTTTAACATGGGTGGGTCTGGGTCTGGTGCATGTGCCTTAGCTTCAGTAAAAGCAAGAAGCAGATGAAGTAACTGATACAATAATCGATATAATCTGTTATGTTAAAGTGATCATGGGTGTTCTGGATATTGGCATCAGTGAAATAACAAACACCTGGTTCAGGAAAATATAAAGCACCCAATTTTAGTGTGTGCATGCAATTTGAAGTGTCTGAAAAAAACACCTTTTTGGTTTTAATCATTAGTAACTTGTCCTTTATTTTAGGAAGAAAAACAGATACATTGTGAAGTATTAGATAAAGAAATTAATGCAGTGACACTTGAGTGCAGTGTTGGCTATTTATATGTGGATCACAACTCAAAGGTAAGCTGCAAATGGAGTTCCTAGCTTTAGAAACACCCTAAATTTGTTATGAGGATTTTCATGGGGGGAAAAAAAATCTCTGGATCTCTTCTTCATTCCCAACTACCATCTCTTATCATGTTGGTATCTGTATCTCTCCTGCTACCTTTAAATTAATTGCTTAAACGCTCCCTGAAATAATTCATTAAGGGCCAACAGTGTTTGTATTGTGCATTGACTGATTGTGCTTGGCTCCTAGACAAGTGGGGCTGACCAATGCCATGGACATATATGTTAGGTCAATAGAAAGGGACTAGAAGACACAAAAATTAAGTATTTCCTTAGTTCTGAATTTTTTAGGGCAGGGAGTTCTAAAGGAGCTTAATAAAATATTTGCATTGAAACTATGTCAAGATACACTATCATTTAATATAAGGAAAATTTTATTTGTTCTACAGCTGGATTATAGTTTCCTCTTGGATGCAAGCTCATTAACCAGAGCAGATGAGGACCTCAACATCATCATTAATGCTACCTGGTAAAGTCTAATAAAAATTGCTCAATGAAAAATACTACTAGCTTTGGAAAACAGATAACTGGAGAGGCTCAGCAAAGCAGGATTGCAAGGAAGTAAATTGGCTGCAAATCAAATAGAGAAAGAGAAACTACCAAAAAAATAGGTGATAGATATTTAAATTATTAGTAGGTTTCTGCCTGAAAAAAATGTGGGGGGCATTAATGCCTGACATGTTGTTACCAATTAAATATGTTTATTCTAATAAGCTCAAAGGTCTGCTTAATATTTTTTACAGAAATAATGTATAGCTTATGATGGTGCCTTCAATACAGTTTTTCTCTCTTTGCATTTCTGTAGTAAAAATGAAGATGGGAACATGTTGCTGGATAACACGCTGACTTTACCTATACCTCTAAAATATGAGGTTGAATTAAATACTCATGGGTGAGTCCCCTATCAGTATTACCTGCACATCACAGAACTGTTGTCTTGTTACTGTTCTAAATTCACTGAGTCTTTAAGCAGAAGTGTGACATAGCTAAAAAATCCTGGGACTGAGTTGGCACAGCTGTCCTGGGCACTGACTTAGACACTTGTAAGGGCTTTTTTCCACTGCTGTGAGGTGAGACCATTGGTGTCTGTGGTGCATCAAACTTGTCTCTGAACAGACTGACATGTTTTAAAAAGTGGATTTTTTTTCCCAGAAAGATGTGTTTAATCAGAGTATAGCAGATCCTCAGATTCCTTGCTTAACATGAACCACAATCTGGGTTTGTTGTGGGGCATTCATAGAGTGTAGCTTTGGTGAGGATTTATGACTTCTTATGATTCATCTGCCTTTTTCAGAGGAAAGAGTACAACTGTAGAGGGTTTCTATTCCAAAGGCAGATGATTTCTACTCTATGTTCCTAGATTTACTTAAAAGCAAACTTGAGTGTTTTCTTACAACCAGTCTTACTGGAGGTAGCATGAAGCAGAAAGTTATGCTAGTGCTATGTAGGAATTCTGTTTATTAACAATTTCTAAAACATTGTAGGTTTGTGTCACCAACCTCATTTGTTTATGGAGCAGAAGAGAAAGATTCAGCAGTGACATGTATGAAGGAAAATATCAACTTCACTTTCCATGTAAGAGTTTTCCTTTGTAAACCCTGTCATCCTTGTTTGAAGGTTAATGTTTAGTGCATCTAATGATAGTCTAGACAGTCAGTAAGGAAACTTAAGAGTACAAGGACACCATGAGTAATTTTTGTGCATTAGTGATGGGAAGTTGCTGTTAACCCCTCTTAGAAAACTTTTTTTGGCCTGGCAAATCTCCCACTGAGTGATCAGAGAAAAATTTCCTAACACAAGCAGGATTGAAAATGCTAGAGCAGTTCTGACTTGCCACTTCTTCCTTTCAGAAACACTTCAAAAGGAATTATGGTAAGAAAAAGGAATTAGGAGCTTCTTGTAAGAGTACCTATGGCATGAAATTTGTCCTCAGTGGATTAAAAGCAGGAGTTGGGACATAAATCTCCCCTAGTTCCTTTTGCATCCTCTCCTGGCAGGCAGTCTGCATGAGCTCAGGTACTCATCAGAGATTAGCAGTACTTACTCATCAGCTCTGGAGGAGGGAAGGGCTCAGTAAGCCCACAGAATGAATGAACAAGGTGTTAACACTCCTAGCACAATCCACTTTCCTGACAGCACACAGAGCAGCTGCTACCCCATTCTGTGCAGTTTTATGTGTTTATATATGTGCAGTTTTGTTCCCTGAATAGCTACCTTGAAGTTTTAACTGTTGAACTCTTCACCTCTTCCCCACAAGGTTATCAGTGCAGGACCAAGCATGTCTCCAAATACCAGCTTGGAAATAATGATACCAAATGCTTTTCCACCCAGGGACATCAAATTATTCAACCCATTGGATATCAAGGTAAGCAAAAGCTACTTAATGTATTAGTAGCTGTATGAATTCTATGAAAAAGAGAAGCAAAACAAAGTCAGCTAGGCCCTCAGTCTGTGTTTGATTTGCTAGCCATGGTGAAACAGAGTGAACTAGAACAGGATCATCTTCAGTCCCATGTGTTTCAGAATTATGGAAATAAAATTTACATATTTAATAATGATGTTATATTTATTTTCAGACATCAGCTGGACACTGCTCCTATAATGAATATCCCAGAGACTGTACTGCAACAGAAAAAAATGAAAGCATATTAAAGGATGTCATCACTTTCTTTTCAAAGCCTACTAAGAGGCACATGGTAAGCTCTGTCTTTTGGCATCAGTGGGAAATGACTGTATCAATAAGCCTTAAGAAAAGAGTGTATCTTATATACTGAAGTCACAGAGTCATCTTCCAAGGATGTGTGGTGGGACCTGTGGTAAGTTCAGGATAGTCATAAGTGACTTTAGTGAAAGGGTGAGAACTGAGCTGAGAAAGTTGATTAATGACACATTGCTGAAGTCAGGGTGGATGACAGACACCTACAAAAAACTGCCAGAGGGGTATGGAACTGAATGAGTGGGCAAGCAGAATGGCAGAGGAAATTCAGTAACAAACAGAAAACGATGCATAAGGGAAAAACCAGGCTTTATTTTAATTACATGAGGTATGCAGATCAAATATTCATTGTCCTTTCCTCATCAAAGCAATGCCAGCAAACATAACTAACAGGAGCCAGGTTTAAAAAAAGCCCCAGATGTTAAAAATAACTGAATTCCAAGGAAGACTATACAAGTTAATGGAAGTCAAGAATTACAAAATATGTGGAAATCATATTTGGCTGGGAAGCAATTAAAACTGTTTGGGAGGCTGGGAGAGTGCCATACATGTGTGGCCTGTTCCAGCTCATCCCTCTGTTCCTGCTCACAGACCCTGCTGGAGATCAGGCAAACCACAGCTGCTGTGTTAGCATTGCATTGCTGGGGCTTTGTCCTCATAGGAATCTGTTTCCTCCACTTTGTCTTTGACAAAGTACAACATTATTTAATCTGTCATCTTAAAAAATAACAAAAACAAACAAAAAAACCCTACCTCTTTTTGAAAATTGTTAATTTGGGACTTTTAAGTAAGCACATTACAAGAAATATCAGCCAATCATTGAGATAAAGCCTGCACTAGAATATCCAGTCAGTATTCAGCATGGTAGTCTTGGATAAAGAATAATGTTAAAGATATAATAAACATAATCATGTACAGCCTTGTGTTTTTGTCTTCTCCAAAGCTATGTGAAGTGGTACTAGTTGTCAATGTACAAATGTTAGGATCAACCAATTACACTGTTTGCACTGGATAGCAGAGTTATTGTCATTCCTCATTATTGATAAAAGCTAATTTGAAATAACAGTGTAAAAATAAACCCTAAATATATAAACAAATTATGACACTTGTTCTTTTTCAGTCTTAAAATAACTGAATTTTTAATAAAAATTATGTATTTTGTATAACAATTAGGTTGGTCTCTTGTTACTTTACCTTTAGCACCTCTGGAATGACAGTGATGGATGACAACCTCACATTATATCCTGAGTTTTCAAGAATAAACATGAATCCTTTTTAGTCAGTTTTGATTGTCTTTAAGATTATGTAGTTGATAAAGTTAAGTTTTAATCTTTCCCTCCCTTGTACAGTACTGCATGAAGAATGACAGCCTTTGCTTACAAATACATTGCACGCTGGGAAACATGGAGAGTGGAAAAGAAACAACTGTTCACTTGCATCTGGAGGCTACTCCTTTACTTCTACAAATGGTAACACATGAATTTTTCATACTTGAGGGGAATATTTCAAGGCATATTTTCAGTATTCCCTGCATATAAATTCAAGTATTAGTATTTGTTTTCTATCAGTGAAACATGATTCAAACATGAGTAAATCTAAATCTTCTAGGTTTTAACATATTTTAAGTTGCCAGTGCTAAGGCTCAAGGTGATGTATGAAAAACAAAAATATGTATTTTAGTTTGTCACTTTATGGTATGTATTGCTTTGCCTATTCTGGCTGGGTTATGTAGGATGGGGATTTAATTTCAACTCATAATTGTATTTTTCTAAGAAAAGCAGCATGGATGTGGACTTAAGTAAAATCCAACCTGGCTTCATTCCAGCTTCTGGTACTAATTTGTTTTGTGCTCAGAAAAAAGCACCATTCTGTGTTTGTGTGAGATTCTGGTTATGTCAGCAGCTGTGCTATCATTTTTGCGGGGCAGGAATCAGTGTGTTAAAGTTATCTTTTAAAATATAGATTTTTATTTTTATTTTTTATCAGGATGATGCATCAGTATTGAAGTTTGAAGTAAGAGCAACAGCCTGGCCAGAAAAAAGTGCAAAAGTTATTGAACTACACAAGGACAAGCAAGTCACATATGTAAGAATTCTCTTATGAATTTGTGCTGAACATGTAAAAGTAGAAAAACTAATAGCAATTAATATTGTAGAATTCTATGCAAACCTATACACCAGCAATGAATAGTGTTAATTACTTTTTAAATTAATTAATTTTCCTAGAGTTTTTAGTATCTATTAGGGAAAAACCCCCAAGAGTTAGCACTAAGCTTATTTTCTGTTTTTCAGGTCTATTTGGAAGGAGTGCACCACCAAAAGCCAAAATACCGTGTTACTGTGCTAATTATTTCCCTCGGTTTAATAGTTGGTGTTGCTTTGTTATTGGTTCTTTCATTTATATTGTGGAAGGTAAGTTTTGAGTATTCCTTAGTTGCTTCAAGTCAGGAATTCATACTGTTGAAGGATTTTTGGATCTGGATTACAGAATAAATAACATTTTATTATGATATGTCATTTCTAAAGAAAGAGAATTCCTCCTGTAACCTGGGGTTCTTCAAAAGTGTTTCTCCATTTTTTCATTTCATTTCATCTTCTGCATGTTCTACATTTTCTGTTGCTCAACACCACAAATCCCTTTACAATATTTTATATGGTATCTCAAACTGCAACATAAATACTAAAAAAATTCTGTGCCTAAGTAAAAGACAAAACTAATAAGGATGCAGATCCTCTGACAAGTGATTGAGAGACTGTTAACTTCTTTACCTACGCGGAGACTTTCTCCATCCATCATTTTTACATGGGCATGTAGAAATGAAACAAATTTAACATTTTATTACCATATTTTTAAAAATACTGGATTCCATGAACTGTTAAAGGTCACAAGCCCAAGTCTTTACTCCATACAGAACAGCATTAGCCTCCCAAAAATTAAAAGAAGGAAAAGCAAACCTACTTTTTTGATTGATGAGTAACACTTGATTACTTGGTATGACAAAGCACTTGCAAATACCATACTTCATAAATACCATACATAGGCATTTTTATTTTAAATAGTCTTTTATGGTTTAGATTTGATGACAAAGATTTGCTGACAACAGATTCCAAATTATTTATTTCAGATTGGCTTCTTCAAAAGGAATTACAAACAGATCCCTCAAGACGAGAACAGAAGAGACAGCTGGAGTTTTAAAAGTGGGAACAAAAATGACTAAGATGGCAAATAAACATTTGATTTTAAAATGAAGAAATTCAGATTAATTCACAGGAGAAACATCAGCAACAAGAAATCTAAACCTTGAACTTACTTGCTCTTACAAAACATGCTTTATTTCCTTGAACTGTATGGAGGATACACCTTACAGTACTGTTCTAATATGAAAATGGTAAACCAGTTTGTTCTGAAGTCTCCCAGTAATATTTGAAATGCCATATATATATGTGTGTGTATATATCTGGTTTCAAACAGACAGAAGAACACTAAAGGTAAAGACAAGAATTACTTACCAAAAGGAACTATTTGTAGAAAGTAATAATTTTGGCCAATCCTGGAAAGTAAGATCTCAAACACATTAGCAGGAGTTATTCTATAATTTTTAAAGTTTCAATAATATTTTGATCAGGCATTCAAGAAGAAATCCTCTCTCATCTTTGTCTGGCATTTTACCAAGGGTAAATTAGCTCAAACCCATAGGACTGTGAGTAGGACACACAGACATAGAAAACAGCTCTCAGAAGCTCTGGGCTTCTGCAGGTAAGCTGGTAAGCTTTGGCTTCACGGGCACAGCCACATCACTGAAGGTACTTAGACACCCAGGCAAGCCAGAACCAGGAAGGCCAAAGGTGAATTCAGAGCAGGGAATTGTGTGGACTAGCCTGGAGATGCAGCTGTAGAAAGATTAAAGTATTGGAGAATATAATTTGTAGCCATCCATAACATTGTACTTGCAAGCATGATAGAATTACTTGTTTCATCCTTTCCTCACACAGTGCTGCCATAAGGTTTTGGACTTCTCCAACGAATTATTTCTATGTGGGTTTTTTTAAAGCAAGTATTTATTTTTATTTATTTGAAGACTTTTCTATAGTACTTTTTATAGGATTTAGTGCTGGCATTCTTCCAGAACCTGAAAAAACGACAGGCTTCAGCTGACAAAACAGAGACACAAATACCCAAAAGACACCAACTGCCAACCACAATGGGCCAAATTTTGTCTTTAGATGAAGTACTTCAGAAAGTACTGAATAAGGAAGTCACTTGGAGAGGCAGCTTGGGTTCTTGGAAGGTGTCAGATATATACCATCCAAACAGGCACCCTCAGCAGCCACTCAGAAGAAAGGCAAGGACTCACCAGAACCATGGATCAAACCACGGCTCTGTACTCCAGGAAGTTTCTTCAGCTAGCTAAGTTTGCACTGCCACCTAGCTTTGGTGAAACAGCACAAACCACAAGGGAAACAAACCTTCCTTTGCTCCCCAGAAGAGCTGGAGAATGTTCAGCTTTTTCAGTGACAGAATTCATTGCAGCAGAAGGACAGAGTGAGGCCGGCCTTGGATGTCTTTGTGAACTGCACCCAGAATGGAATGTCCCCTGTACAAAAGCTTCAGAGCTGCACCATCCATCCTGTGGGAATTAGCCTGAAACTCAAACCCACTGCAAGTGCCTTCAGCAAGCACTTCTGCTACCAGAGTGCTTCGTGCCATAAAAGCCGTGTTGCCCACAGATTCCAAAGGTATTTGGGACCATTTTGTATCTTCCTTTCACTTCATTTGATGCCAAAGATGTAGATCACTCCAAAGTATGTTTTCCTCTAATATCTACAGTGCAAGGACAAATGAATGTGCAAATATTTTTTTAAAAAGGCAAAATAAAGTATGTCAAGAATTAAATACTTTCTTGCAAATATGTGTGAAAACTGTACCAAAAATGCTTACCTTCCAAATGGCTTTAGTGAATTTTTGCACTTTAACCAAAAAAAACCTTTGAACAGAAATTAGCTTGACATTACAGCATACTGTGAAAAATATACCTCAAATACTGGAAGAAGCATTCATGTTCTTTTGAGTACAAACAATGCAAGGAAGTGAAACAAAAGCATTTTATTTATCTTTGAAATAGTTTACATAAGTCAGTACATGTGATAATAATGCCTTGGAAATTGTACACTTTCTATTCAGGTTTGATTGTTAACATGTATATGTTGGTTGCCTTTTCGTAGGATATGAAGCAAAGTTATGAAGCTTTTATAAACCAAGTTGACAAAAAATGAATGTACAATGTCCTGATGGTGGCAAGATTATGAAGTATTACTCAACTGCATTTTATTAAAAAAAAACCCAAACAAGTTTAACAGATGAATGCTGTTGATTCTGCAAATTCAATTCTTTTGTTAAATTTCATTTAATAAATAAGTTAAATCTACTAAGTGTTGCTGGAATGCCTTTTTAAACAACTTAAAGAAGCTTAGTTTGAATTGCCTTAGCATGTTAAAATAACTTGATGGGATAGAGTATGAATTTTAAGTGGAGGCTGCTGCCCGTGACTTGGACAACAGGCAATAGCTTGGTTTTAGGAGCCAAATGCTCACCTGCAGTGCTCCAGGTGTGGTACTTAGTCCTGTGTATTTATCACATATAAGAATTTTTACAACTATTTAAAATCACAGTAGCTATAGAATCTCTTGAAAAGGCTTAACCCCTTGATTTAGCAGCATCATACAAAGACTGGATTTCACATTACACTTGACAGCTTCCTGAAGAAAGTACCAAAACCAGCTCAGTCTTGCCCTGGCCCAATGCAGTTTTTGTTTGTGCACTGCCTTCTGAACGGCTCCCAGAGGAGGGACCAGGAAAACATGGTTGTTATCCATGGTCCTGCAAAAACACAGGTGCTACTTCTCATCTCAAAAGAAGCCAGTTCCCAGAAATAATATAGTCTTAATTTGCTGTCCTCTGAAATAATTGCCTTTAATATTAAGTAAATTACCAAAACCACAAACACTCAAAAATTATGTTTATGCCCTACAAGGAAATTATAAAAATTTAAGTCAACTCTTAACTTATTTATCACAACTTTAGTCTCAGCAGCAACAAAAACTATGCTGAATAACGTTTCAATTCTAAACAGAGAAAATACTAATTTTATACAAAGAGCAGGTTTTAAAACACATTTTAACAAAGAAAAGCCATACAGGACATCAACATATGCTTTTGTATTATTTGATTAGAAACATTTTGAGAGAAAATATATTAAGGCAACGTTTAAAAATCATAACTGGAAATAGAAGCAGTTGATTAAAAAAATAAATGCATATATTTTTATTTTGCCACTATTCTTCTGTTAGAGCTGGTGAGTAGAGGTATGGTTCTTCCCTGTGCTGAACTGAGTTGCCTGAGAACATAAATAGCAGCAGCAGACTTAGAAGTATCTCAATCTGAAACAATCTAGACTATTGAAAAAAAAAAATTCCTCTATTCTGATGGATGCTTCTCAAATCCAATACAATCAATTTTCACTTTTTCTTTTTAAAGCCTAATACCTTCAATACGGTTAAATAGAACCTGCTAAAAATATATAATTTAATAACAATTTAAACCTAGAATTAGAACAAATCCTAACCCTTACCAATTAAACTTCTGCTACAACTGATATCAGTACAAGTCCAGACCTTGGAAAGCTGTGCATAGGGGTGAGAACAGGATTCTTTATTACAGAATCTCCAGTTTGTCCCTTCTATATGCAGTTGCATGTCACTTGGGAACTCTCCAGGTCATCAGTGTTCACTCCATAGAGATCAATAAGTTGAGGATGCACCCTAGGAAGCAAGGAAGTCAAACTTTATCAATCAAGTGTCATCAACTCTTGGAATGGGTGTGCTGCTTTTGAGACTGGCGAGGAGAATGAATATGTACAAGCTTTTATATGGAAATAAATCCATATAAAAGGGTGAATTACATTTTGACAATTCCTATAGGTTCATCTTTAGAAGAATATATTAGATTTTGACAATTCCTACAGGTTGAATTACATTTTGACAATTCCTATAGGTTCATCTTTAGAAGAATATATTATATACCCTACAACGTGATCTGCCTTTTATTTTACAGACCAGACTTACTCTGAGCTGTGTGCCTTCAACTAATCCTGTGTGCATTGCAGAAAAATGAGCTGCTGCCCCCTTAATTCCACTGATAATCCTCCCATTTGCTATGTATTTGTAGTCTCATTCTTAGAGCTGAATATGGGGACTATTCTCAAGCAGCATTAAGATTTCCACAATTGAAGAACTACATGTTTTTCTTAACCTTACACATGCTGCTTTCCAAGTAGGAATCCTTGTCCCAAAAGGAGCTCCTCATGGAGACACATTATATACATCTGTTCTCCAAGAAATGGAAGGGTAAAGTAGCAGGAAAGAAGAAACAACAAGTAGTAAAGTAACAGGAGAAGTGGAGTGGAAGCTGATGAAGCACCAGGAAGGAAAGGCCATGTGAGTTATAACAAACCTTTCCAAAGATGAACACAAGGCAGCCAAGGCAGAGGCCCAAACGATGGTGGAAGAGCCAGACCCTGCAGTGCAAGCAGTTCTATGTAGGAGCATTTAGCTCACCTGACTGTGGGACCATCTGTGCCCTACAGAGATGTGACACATCTGAGATTGCAGCACTGATCTGCTGTGGGTATGTGGCCCCTAAATGGGACACTGAACCTTACCGGACATGAACCTCTGATGCTTCCTTCATTAAGTCTCCATCTATATTCCAAGGGTAGTTTCCTTCTGCACTCGGACACACATTTTCCTTGGCATCAGGGCCACTTTTAAGCCTTGGTTGTACTTTTACTTCTTGAACTGTGTAGGTCTCAACAAAGGGAAAATTGAACTAAACCAAACACAGAAAGACAGCAAATAAAAATTAAAGATACAAGGTGATAGCCTAAAACAAAATGGGTTACTTGAAATCAAAAAGCTGGCACATTTTTTGTTCTAAGTAGGAACGTTTAACTCAAGCTTTGACCACATGAGCCATTATATATTCCAGCTAGTGCTTATATATTAATGTGGTGTTTATATCCTAAACAGTGCCTCAGGAAAAAAAATAGTGTTCCAAATACTTTCAGAATATGTGAAAGTCCAAGCAGATTGTTTCCTGTGCTCTGCTCATCATTACCAGTCATCCTGTCCTAAACCAGGATAGTTAGAGTTCTAGTAAATGGTTGTCTCAAGCTTAAAGGAGGACCCACTGTCTGATTTGTAACCACAAAGGCAGAGAGAAAATCAAGGCATTCCTTCAAAAGCATACCTGGAAAGCTTAAGCTATTTCCTCAATTCAGCCATTACTGTTATCACCTGGAATTGTCACCCATCTCTCTCCCAAACTCCCTGTCTGTAGATGAATTCAAACCCAAACCTTCCTGTTACAGTGATTTCACGTAATCCCAGAACACTTGAATGAGTACCAGTGTGCTTGGGCCATGCACTGGGGCTTTAGACATCAATAAGATCTATGTTTGAATATCTCATTTTTCTCTTCCAAGACAGAATTATGACTACAATTTTGAAATACAGTTTTGCAATATAACTAGATGGGATACATACCTGCTAAAAATCAATGCTCACAACCCACTGCTACCAGCAGAGCATGCCATGACCTGCTGAAATGACCAACTGTACCAATTTCTGACAGAGTTGTGTGATGCCCCCACAGTTCTGCATTTTTCATCTCTGCACTACACAAAATTCAGACACAGCATGCATTTCCTTATTGTGGTGGAAGGGCTTTACACCCATAAAACTATGGTACAACACAAACACAATTTAAACCACAACAGATGGACTGAAATAGGCTAATCTGTATTAGTCTAGTGATTTAAAAAAAGAAAAAAAATCAGCTAAAAAGGGGCTAATGTATTCTGACAGGAAGCTAAGTCTCCTTACGAGGATGCTAACATTAACTCTTGCAGCTTGTCTACTTTCACGATTAACTGTTCTTTTTGTAATCACCAGGAAAAAATTAACAGTACCTGATTTTTTGCAGTGGTGTATCTTTTCAGATGCTTTATAAACTCTGTTCGAGAAGTATTTTGTACAACAATAAGAGCCATGCTTCCATTGTTTAACCTGAAAAGCACACCAAAAAGATAATTATCTTTCATCATAATTTGGAAGTAGAATAGGCTCTTCAACAGCCTAGATTAGAAAGAAAAAATTTTAAAAACCTACAAGAGTAAATTAATAGGATAGTCTCAATGGTTTTTCAAATCTTTTTGCTGACCCCCACCCCTTAGATCAATATAAATTATGCACTGAAGTTATTCAGCATCAATATATTTATAGCATACATTGTAACAATAACTTGTAGTTCATTTTCAATAGCCATAATTTGTTGAATACAATACATACAATCTAAGAAAAACTTGCTTTTCTACTTAACAGATGGTTTTTAAACATTAGGGATCACAAACTTCTCATTTTACTTTTCTCTCCAGCACCAAGTAACAGCTACCATAAGTGCTGTGAGGCAGAGCTGTACCCAGAAAACAGTGCCACGGTGCATGGGAGCCCCCCCAGCACAGAGCCAGTGCAGATGGGCTCCCCCACCCCCTCCAGCAACACCCATGCTGCCCTAACAAAGGCTGCCATCTCCAACTCACACTCTCATAGCAGTTCTTGGTACAGCTCTATTTATACATTTCACAAAATAAAAGTTAAGGACTAAGAGTTTTGTACGAGCTAAAACAGTCATGTACTAGAGATTAAACAAGAAGAGCCCCCACAGTGCAGATGCCCCGTGGCTCTCAGTATCCAGTCTCCATGGGTATTTTAGCATCTCTGAGAACTGTGAGCCAGTATCAGTTCCCCCATTCCTTAATGGATTGTACTTGGGCACAGAAACTAACTGGAATATATATCCATGCAACCCATGCAACCATGCTTAAGTCCCATTTGAGTTATAGGGACAGATCAGTGTTCAACAAGAGTACCCGATGAACATGGCAATCCCTGCTGAGACTGCCTTCTGGAGAGAGGTGGTGTATTTCCTATCTTCTGCACTTATATACATACATATAATTATTTATTTATTCAGCAACTATCTTAGGAAAATATCTTAAGAGTGTTTAAAAAAATGACTTCCAGCCTACCAGCCCTGAATGGGATAGTTCAGCTAGCCACTGAACAGCTGCATCAGGAATGTTCTCAGACTGTGGTAGCAGCACTATCTGGGAGGGTAATTGTTACATAAACATTAAGCAAGTCACCTGGCACAGCAGTACTTTGCTGATTCAGGAAAGAGTGATGATGACATTTAAAAAGTTGCCTCCTTATCATATTTGTTTCAATAAAAGGGCACAGCAGACTACTGGGCATTCAGCACTAGGGCCTTTCATCTTTAGAAATGACTAAGAATTCTCATTAATTCTCTAAAAAGTCCATCTGCAGTGAAGCACAACACCTATGCTGTGAAAAAGACATCCCACAGGGCTCACATAGCACAGACAGTTAAATGTATCTGGACACATTTCTGCAAATTTAGACCAGTGTAACTGGTGTTACAGATAGCAGCCAAAGCTTGCACCCCACTTCAAATGACTTCACATGGCAGAAACCTCGTGGGAAAAAAGGAGAGAGAAGAAACCTACATGAGTTCCTTCCATAGTGGGTCTGGAATCTCTAACAATCAGTGCCATGTTTTTGTTTCCCATATTGAAGAGATTTACAGTCAATATGCTATTCACTATGACAAAGGAAACTGCTGTTTGAGTGTACCCTTCCTACTCTACCAGTTGACCACACTTCAAGATCATTTTTAAAAAGAGATGAAAGAACAAAGGGTATTCTTACACACAAAAAAACAATAGGGAGATCCACTGAGCAGCTGCACTGGGATGGAAACTGGCTCATTCAAACCTGCAATAACTGCATGGAGAAGTCATAAAATTCCCTGTCACTGAGAAATGGGGAAGAACAGATAGAAAGAGAAAGCAAAGCTAAAATTCTCATCAGAATTTCCCAACTGACTGGAAAATAAAAACACTAAATGCAGAACAAAGTTCCTAAGATGGGACAGCATCAGAGCACTATCTTGAGGACTGTGAGACTAGCGGGACCCTGAGAGCAAAGAAAACTTCTCGTTAAGAGTTTAATCGTAAATTATTTGGTTCTACATTGTTTCCAAGAAGTCAAATTCTACCAAATAGGCCAGTAATTTTGAAGAAAAATACCTCATCAATTCTTCTCTAATTTCAGCTAGTGACAATCTAATGAAAGAAAAGAGACTCATTCAATAAACTTCCCTGAGTGTTGAGGATTTTTGGTGCACATTCAGGCACACTCATGTGAGTATCTGCATTCTTTTTATGAGGGAGCATTTTGTACTTTGCATACAACTACAAAGTCTGTACTTGCTATTCTGCTCAATTGCCAGCTGGATAAAACAGGTACAAATATTTACCACCTAAGAACTGCTTTGGTCAGCATAAAGCAGGCTCTCAACAAGGAGCTAAAGGCAAAATGAATCAATGTCAACAACCAGCTTACATACTCCTTAGTTTCCCCAAACCCTGCATGTAGAAGCTTCATTTCCCAAGTTCTGAGGGAAACTAAACAAAAATTAATAATAAGAAAAAGGCAAGTGTGAACTTCAGTCCTTAATAACATGAGAAAGACTCATATTTCATTTTTGCTGGCTGTAGAGCAGAAGACAAGGGCCACTTTTATATTTGAAAAAATAAAATTAAATCTAAGGGTGAAGTTTCCCCATAAAGCCAAATCCTATGACAGATGACTGCTCCATGACTACTACTTAAGTCAGACTTGCCAACTAATTTAATCACAGCAATTATCCACTCATAATTCTAGTTAGACTGCTTGACCTTATTTGCCTGATCCAAAAACTGATTACAATTCCTGGGATTATCGAGTCTGCTGCAGTCTCTTCTCCCTCCCCCAGTCCAGAGGGACTAGACTACCTAAACATAGGCTCATATTCTCGGAAAAGCCAAGGTCTTAAGGTAAGATGTCAGAATTTATAGACATGACTAATTCTCTAAACCCATACTGACCTCGTATTAGGTGCCAAGCCTCTTGGTGCCATTGAACACAGACAAGGGATTGCCATAATGCTCACATTCAGGAAGTGACCCTGAATTTTCTGCCATTGATCCTTGCTACCTAAATATAACAGAGTAACTCTATATTACTCCAGTTAATCAGCCATGGTTCAGTTTTAAAAATCCTAAAAGCAGAAACTCACCTTTTTTCATTCTCTCTTTCTTCCTTCTAAAAGGGTGGAAGCATGTAGGTAAAAAAAAAAAATTGAAGTCATTTGCACATTTAAGCAACACATAATTTATTAAAAAAGTAGCATATAAGTGGAACTGAAAAAATCAATAATACTGACTGGAAGACTGTCTTGTAACAAGATCCTCTATAACAGTCTACGGAAAACACTTTACAATATGTACAAGTTTGCAGTTGTCAAAATAAATACTTTTTAAGCTTGTATCACCTGTTGCTTAAATTTGAACAAAGTAAAGAATCTGTACAATTTTATTCTTCTTCATTTCTGTAACTTTGGAATTGCTTGAGTCAGTTTTACTTACCTGTCCTTCTCATGAGTGTCTTCCTGCAGAATTTGTAGAGGGAGAAATGACAATTCACATTCCTCTGGCCTAGAAAAGTAATGACATTTACTAGGATGTAAACAAGTATTCTGACTGTTAGACACACTTTTATCAAAGTTAAGATGATTTTTAGGAGATTCTGAATGTATAGAATTTATCTCCTCTTTGACTTGTAAGATACATCACATCTGAGTTAAATCTGTCTGCAATTAAGATAAACTACTGCTCTCCGTCTTTATGAGATTTATTATTTCCATTTCCTCAAGAAAATAAGAAACACTAGAAAAACATAACATCTCTTGGCATACCTGAGATCTGCCAGGGTTTTGATGAAAGCAAAATCCTTCCTCTGGCTGGAGGGCATCCAGCGGTGCCTCTCTGCCAAAGCCAGCGTCCTCGCCCCAAACCCGAACATGGCCGAGAACCCAAAGCGCAGCAGCTTCCTTGGAGTGCTGAAGGTGCACACATCCACCGCTTGGATGTGTCCTAAAGGTGCACAGAGAGACAAGAGGAAATAAAAATCTATATTTCAAATGACACACAACTTACCATTTCTTTTCCATCTACTTTAGCTGGGGGAAAAACCCGTCCAGACACCTCTCTCTCAGAATCAAAACCAGAATCCATCTAGATAAAATTAAGACTCTATCAAAGTAGTAATTTCTGATGCTTGAAAACGTTGAAGCTATAGTAAAGCATTGAGCTACTTCATAAGGCTGCAAAGGGTCTGACTCTTAATTTTTTGCACATTTTCAACAAGTAGAATCAAGGAAGATGTAATATTGCTAATATTTCCATAAATCTCTGCAACCGTTTCACCAAATATATGTAATGACTGCACATTGTTCTGGAGGATATATGGGAACTCTTAAACATAGGTTTTAAATGTATTCATAACTGTTTACAGTTATAAAATATAAACATATAATTCTGTTCAAAATAGGATATATACATTTTTTTATTTAATAGACCCTGCATTCAGTGTCTCTGATTTTTAAAGAAAGACAGATTAAGATTTTGCCTGTAAAGGGTTTTGTGTTATGACTTGAGAAATAGAACAAAAGCTCTTCCACCGCAGACTGCAAGACCAAAAGAAGCGATATTCAAGAGGGACCTTAATCTTTTTTCTCTTTTTTTAATTTAAAATAAAATTGCTAAAGAAAGACTACCTTGAGAGTAAAATTAACATTTTCTGACAAATTATTTGGTATTTCTCAAGACCTAAAAATAAGGTTTGCACTAGCAACCTACTTTTCCCTTTTAGCATAATTTCATTTTCACATTCAAAACCCATTTATTGTGCAGACCCAGTGGCAAATGATACAGTTTTTTCTATGAATAAAGCTTTCTTATAGAAACTGTTAGTAATTAAAGGAAATGCACCTGGAGCTAAAACTAAGATAGAATAATTTGGGTTTAAAAGCCTTACAATATAGGTTACAGTGACACAGCAAAATGCTATGTCTTTACTGAGCAACTGGTTATGACAAACTTCTACACACTGCTTTGTTATTTATAATATGGTAGTGAATGTAAAAATATTTACCCATTACAATGTGCAGTGCTGCTGTCACTGCATGTTTAATACCATAGAGTGTATGGGCCAAAATATTTGTAGTACCTGTAAAAGTGAAAAAAAAACCTGCTGTAAAAAATCATGAGAGATAGAGAATAACCAGTACAAACATACACAGCATTTTTAATTACTGCATTTTATAAAAAATTAAGCCTTCCCATAAATTCTCTTGTTAATAGCAGAAATGCTGAATAGTATTAAATTAAATCCTTTAAAACTTCCAGAGGTCTATAAAATCTTCTCTGCAAATTCATTCATAAGTGCCATAAAAACAAAGCAGTGGGAGAAACAAGTTTTTCAAAATATTGCCTGCTTGGATTTTTTTTAAATCATCTCCTTAGTCATCACCTCTTATATACCCAAGTGCTGTACTAAGGAACTGGAGGCAGAATCTAATAAGGGGATTACTTTTGGGGAATACTTTTAGGCTGGTAAAATAGACATTGCAAAACTGTACATTTTTCAAGCCAAATGATATTTAATCTAGTCAAAGATAGCTGCTGTGCTTCTTGCAGGCTACATTTTAGACTCTTGGAATAGTGAACAAAATTAATTACTGCACATCAGGTTCACAAGTAGGAACTCAATGACTGAAAAACAGGGCAGGCAGAATGTGACATCTGACAAAGAGGGGACTTGCACTCAGTGCACCCAAACTGATCCATCTCACTTCCATTTGTCACTGCCTGGGTGCTGGCAGCAGCCGTTCTACCAGCACCAGAGAGAAGAACAGAACTTGAAACAAGGGCGTGAATAAATCAGGTGGCAAATAGAAGAAATAGTCAAAACCCAGCAATGTCAGCACAGAGTTGAAAAAGAGAGTGGAAAATCAGCTGTCAGTCTGCAAAAGAAAGAAGCACAGTTGTGAAGGCCCACGACTGCTGATGATGGATATATCACTTTACCTGGGTAAGAAACATGGAGATATATATGTAAATTTTGCCCTTCTGCTTTAATGCTTAGGACATAAAATACTGTGCATCAGCTGACTTTTGAATATAAATTTATTTTTAAAATCATGAAGAAGGAGCAGTTGTGTCTTTCCTAAATAGGTGCAGTTTTAAAAAAAATTCAAATTGATTTTTCTCACTTCTGGCATTAGCCAAGCAGCAAAAGAATTCACCTCTGGAAAAATAAAGGCCTGCCACCAAACAGGCAGAATATTGACTTCTTCATATCACTGATTAAGAGATGAATAATTCAATAAAATTTTAATTAAAATAACAAAAATTACATAAGAACAGTTTAAAACCTAACATTCTCATATAAAAATGAGGTCACATAGATTTTATAATAATTTTCTTGTTTCAATCATTTAATAATCTACAGCAGCAATAGACAAGTCTGGATGCTAAATTTGCCCTAAGTTTTATGGAAGAATTACTTGTCTTTCAAAAGTAGGGGAAAGAAGAGAAGAAAGGAAAAGACTACCACATGTCAAGCAACAGGCACTCAATATTTAAATAAGCACTTTAAAGCATAATGTACCAGATTGAAAAATTTTGCTTCTCCCCAAATTCTGTTTTTATGTCATGCGGAGTGTAGAAAAACATCCTGAATTTGCAAAGACTGATGTACAGAATTACAAAGCTCTAAGGCATCATGCCATTCTTATTCAGGAATATATCTTTGATTTTTTTCCAATAAATAAATAAAAAATCTTTGATTTTTTCCAATAAATAAAAATTTCTCTAAATGAAAAATTTTAGTATAACTGGGAATCTCACAGATCACCTGTTACATCCTTAGTGCACCCTAGCCTCTGAAAGCAATTTAGAACTTCATGGAAAGCTGCCATAACATCAGAGAGAGGAGCTCTGTGTTCCTGCTATATGAAGGAAGTGAGGTACATCTTTTAAGGTAACAGATACCCAAAACCTACAAAAACCCCTACATTTGACCTAAAAAGCAATTCTTCCCAGAATACTACAAGTCTATGCCCAACACTATTTCATATTTGAATGACTTGACAATATTTCATGTTTGAATGACTGCATGTTTGATTTAACTTCCAGATCCAACTAGTTCTGCTTTGCCAGTGAAGGTAGCTGGAGATGTAATTAAAAAATACTCAAATATTTCCTTCAGTCAGTATTATACAGCTCTTATGAACTGTTATGAGTACGTCTCCAAAACAAAGGAAATCACACATACAAGCAGCAGATCGTTACAAGTCAGGTTGTTATTCTAAAAAAATGTTTCACTTCTCACTGAAGATCAAGCTAATTAAAGACCACAAGGTGGAATATAGTTTGGAAGATCAAGCTTGGTATGAGTTTAAGCTGCAATCCTGATTTACGAGTAATTTATCAATGCAGATGGCAGCAAGATACCAAACAACCACAGCTGAAGTCGGTACCAATCTTCAAACTGACTTTAATGAGACCTAAATCTCATTCCTACTAAACAGGATAGGCACAAGTAATTGCATCCTTCTCTTAAATCTTTGGAGCTCATTAACGTTTGCAGAAGTAAACAAAGCAAAATCCCACCCTTTCAGGACTCCGAACAAGAGGAAATAAGTTCTGTGTTCAAAAACAAAAGCACCACATCCACCCTTCCACAAGCTGTAGAACGAGGCCAAGCACAGTTTTGTGGGAGCAACCACCATCATATTCTATAAAAACTCCACTTAGCACATGCCTAGCAGCAGTTTTAATCCCAATAATGACTGAATAATGTGCCTTATTAACTAAGTCCTATACAAGCAGGATGCCAGACAAAATAATCCAAACCAAAACAAACAAGCATACCCAAAACATGCAGCCTATAAACAACGTAGAAAAATATACAAAATTAAGGACCCAAGCCCTTCTTATTTAAATAGTGATTCAATAATGGTTTTAATGCCATTATTCAAACTCCCAAGTAATCTCTTCTCCCCTATGCAAGCTCAAGATATTATTTACCAATAACAACTGCTCCCCTGAACACTATCATGTTACTTCAGAACTAAAAGCCTTTGATGTCCATGACTTGCACTGCTCACACATTAGTAAGTCACATTTTTAGTTCTCACTTCAGCTACTCAATTTAATGTGAAAAGGTTTGATCCATAAAATTCCACCATCTCTATCATTAGCATTTTTTTACAGAAACAATGATTTTATTACTCCAAAATTAAATCCTGTTCAAAATATCAACCGATTTTCCTGACATTACAAACAACTTCTTACCACCTCCTTCCCACCAAAAGTGCAAAAGCATCTCAGTAAGAACAGAGTATCTGCAGGTCATGTAAAGCATGACTGATGAAGGTACCAAACAGAAATTGTAGAGAAAAAAATTGTCCTTGGAAGTGCAAGCACTTCTGCAGTACAATTAACTTAATTAACCAGACAACATGAATATTCATAAGGCTGTTAATGTCTCCCCCATCCAAACAGATAAATGTGATGTAATGACTTCCTAGTCAAGCATAGCTAAAATTCTGATGAAAACTGCACCAACATTTTGGTTCTTTGCCTGAAATATCACAGAAATTAACAGTCCCTCAGTAATATTTTATTTTCTGAATTAATTGGGAATCACGAATTTATTTATATGAACCCCTCTGGATCAAAAGGTTCGTAGGCATCAGATAAAGATTGTCTCTTGTTCTGTAACAACTGGATAGCTTTTTTAATGTCCTTCCACAGTTCCCCCTCCCCTTTCTCTGTTTCCCCCTCCATACAGTTTCTTAGCAGTAGTTCCCATAGCAACAAACACTCTTGCTAATGGCCAGCAGTACAACTGCAGGCTTCCCCACATCTCATCCATTTGATTTGGACCACAATAAGGCAGCTCAGTAGAGTATTTCAGTAAAAACATACTCCCCTCTGGACCTCTCTCTTCAGGAGGTAAATTGTCTCAAAAGCATCTTCTTCCCATCAAGAGGACTGAAAGTTCAAAATGCTGTCTTAGGTACTTATTATAGAGACTAAAACCAGATTTTAAACCACCCACATAATACTATCCTGTAATTCAGTTGTTGATTCCACTTGGCTGGAAATTCCTAATAATTTTGTATAATGGATTTCTGGTGGGGAAAAAAATGTTAACTGACCAGAGTTGCATCCTCATGAGAACAAGTATCATAATTACCTGCTTCCTAACTGAGCACCTCATGGAATATCAGGAATATGGAAATCAAACAAACAGATTGTTTTTAAGAACCTATTAGGAGTTTCTCACAATATATTTTATAAACTGTTCTGATCCTCTTTCACAAAATCTATGCCATTCTGTGTAAGAAACCCTACAGAATTCTTTTGGGTTTACAAGTCCTTTCTGATCACAACATATCTGTCCTAAAGTGAGGAGAGAAAGCACCACTGAGAGGCACAGTGACCCACACACAGCATTGAGTCAGGGGCTGCAGAGATTCTATCTCAGCACCACTGAGATATTCACAGGAACTGAGCTGGTAAGTGATGGCCCAACTCAAATTCATTACCTTCATGTCTTTGACATGTCTCTTTTACCAAGGGCCTTTAACCTCAGAGAAAGCTAATGTAGTCTTGCTCCTTAAGAAGAAACTAATGGTCCTTTTATGTGTGGAAACCAAATCAAAGCATATAAAAATCTGCTGGCTCAGTTCAAAGTGGCGTGCTCCTTTTTACTGTAGAAAACTCAAAACAGTGATTTGCTGTTTTACTGGCTGTAGGAATGTTGTCCTTACCAGTTGAAAACATCTGAGGAACTATGTCAAGTAGTCTTAGCACACATTCACACCAAAGAGTAATGTTCATGCAAAAACAACTCTCTTCTTTTCAAGACAAGTGATTCATATAGCAGTCCAGAAGCAACCCTGACTGTACTGATTTGTGCTGCTTTTGGCTGGGGTAGAGTTAACTTTCTTCCCAGTGGCTACTATGGGGCTGTTTTGGATTTGTGCTGAACACAAGGTCAATAATACAGAGATGTTTCTGTTATTGCCGAGCAGAGCTTACACAGAGACAAGGCCATTTCTTCTTTTTCTCACTGCCATACTGGTGAGGAAGTTGGGGGTGCCTGGGAAGGTGAGAGGAGACACAGCCAGGAGAGGTGAGCCCAGCTGACCAAAGGGGTATTCCAGACATATGACACCATGCTCAGTAAGAAAAGGGGGGAAGGGTGGGACATTTGAAGTGATGGCATTTGTCTTCCCAAGCCACTCTTACGTGTGATGGGGGCCCCGCTGTCCTGGAGATGGCTGAACGCATGGGAAGCAGGGAATGAATTCCTTGTTTTGCATTGCTGGTCCTTTTCCCATTAAACTGTATCTCAACCCAAGAGTTTTTCAGCTTTTACCCTTATTATTGTCCCCCAATCCCACAGGTGGGGCAGTGATCAAACAGCTGTGTGGGGCTCGGCTTAAACCACAGCAGCTCTTGCTAAAGCCTTCCTGCTGGGCACAGCTACACCCCAAGGAGGGCCAATACAAACACTGAGCAGAAGGGACACACAAACCCCCCAACACAAACAAAACCACACCACCAGATACAAGTTAATAAAAGAGCAAGATGACTTTTTAAGAGAGACAGATTTTCACGTCTGTAAAGGAGAAAGTCGTTTTTTGCACACAATATTTTTTTTTACTACAATGCACACAATGTATTTCTGAGACACCATTTTAAAATAGACCCTAACCATGAATCCAACTGAGAAGAAAACTAGAGATGCAAATAAGGAAAATCTAGAAAATAAAGTTTTCACTTGGTATCATTTCTGTCAGGAAATAAGACTGAAACTTGATCTTGTATGGATTAGCTGAAAATTATTTTAGTTTTATTCTTTCTCAGCTTCTTCCTTCAGGCAAAGAGCTCATCTGTGCCATTACTATAAATTATCATTACAATTTAAAATCAAGTCATTTGTAATCAATATAAATGACCAATTTAGGACATTTATTCAATAGCTCCCTTACATAACTGAAGCTTTAGCATCAAGAACTGCCTTTAGTAGCCAAAACTGCCAAACATGCCAGAGGAACTAAAACCAGATGACTAACAAAATGTAACAGTACCTTTCATTCTCACCTGCTGGTATTACTCCAAGAGGAACTGGTGCTCTGACAGGCTTTGACACATATTCTGTGTCTTTCCCAGCATCTATCTGGGCTCTGAGCAGTAGCCCATGAGCAACTTCACTGACAGATCCATCTCCACCAACACAAACCACCCTATTACAAAACAAAAATGCCAAACAGTTCAAAACAAACTCTTTCACAGCTGAACAAACAAGTTGAAGGCAGCCACCCACACCATATACATAATGGTACTTCAAAAAGCTAAAAACATTCTTTCTTTAACAACAAGCTTAGGTTTCATTGTCAGATCAGTAAATGTTACTTGAATGCTCCTTAAGCATTCTTATTTCTGCTTTCTGTCCGAGTAGGAGTAAATATACTTAAAAACTGACAAAGTTTTTCTTACCTTACCACACATCATGCCCTTAAACTGATCAGATGGAAGAACCAAACACATGTTTAAGTGCCTCAGTGGAAAAGCTCTTTGCATCTTTCAATGCTGACCCATACAAACATTCCAATGCCTTTTAATTGCCCTTACAATAACAACTCACCAAATATTGCAATAAAATAAAAAAACACTTGAAAACAGCTATTTTCCTACACTATGCAGGCAGTTGAGGGATTTAGCAAAGTATAAAATCCTGGTGCCAGCAATCCTTTGCACAAAGGTACTTAATCACTGCTTCTGGAGCACGTAATTAAACTCCCACCTGCTGTGGCTATAGAGAGCAATGCATTTGTCTCTAAAAGCTCTGTTACAGCAAACCTTTTTTTCCTTGTTTTTGTTTGTTTAAGTACATATTACAGTGATTCTCCAAGTTAGTAAACATATTTTAATGATAATAATAGTAATAATACATTCCAAACATTTATGACAAAAACATCAGAGTTACTTTGGGAGCAATTCACCTAAATTATATTATTTTCAAACATCTGTATGAATGCAGTTGTGAAACTATGCCCACTCATTCAGCCAGGTAAAACTGGTCAGATCTTTATAAGAAAACACTCACTATGTTATTAATGTTATCAAATACTTAAATTCAATTACCTCATCGCCTTTAACATTTTTCTTCAGTTTCTATTATTATTTCCAAGCCAATTTTTAATCTCTAATTTTTAGGAATATTTCCTCTATCTAGCTAAACACTGCCACATTAAATTTAAAAAAATACAATATATAGCTGGAAGAATAGAATATAAAAGTTTGAGGCACATTTTCTTCCTGCTTGCAATCAGGAGCCTTTGCCTTTCTTTTGACTCATTTTTTGTTTATTCCCAGGCTTAAAGTTCTCTGTCTAGGTAGCAAAACCAGTTAATCTGTGAAGTCTGAAAAACTGTATACCTTCTTGTATACAAGAAGGACTTGTGTGGATTGTCTTCTAGCTATTAAAACTTTTGAAAACAGATATATTTTCCTCTGATTTTGGAGTGCTGTGTAGAGAGAGTCCAAGGAATAACATGAAAATGCTGCTAATTTTGTTTTTTACTATTTTAGCATTAATCATCAAGAGTTGCCTTTTTGGCTGGAAATAGAGATACCAGCAGGCACCTGGGATTCCAAAGCTAATCAGTGAGAGCCTGCTATGCATAAAGAGTAGAAAGCCTTGAGCCAACAAATTTTACTTAGACCTTGAAGAAGAAAGAGAGAAAGAAACATATTTCTGAGGAAAAGAAACATCTATTTAACCATCAGATGCAACTTTATTAATAAACTATTCACTAAGGACTGACTAACCCAGGCTACTCTAAATATCCTTGATACTTTAGGCTCCTGCCTAGAGAAGAAATGTATGTATGGGCATTGTCTATTTCTGTCTCTGTTCAGATAGGAAAACCCAGCTGAGGCAGCAGCATCACAAGTGCAGTCTCTCTATTTGTCACCAAAGATCAGTCACAAGTCAGGGGCAAAAAGCCAAATTAACAAAGTGCCTCAATTTGCAGTGTCCCTAAAAAAAAATGTGGATAGCAAAAAAAATTTAGAGGGTATAAGACATCTGCCTGTGGTCTTTCAAAATAGAATAGTGACTAGGGAAATCAGAGAAATTATAAATACAAACAAACTACTTTGACAAAGAATTAACACATAGGAGTGTCACTTTCAGAAAGCACTGAGATATAAACTTCCAGTTTTCTACTGCAAATCATAAACTTCAGTTTACCTCATATGCTGTTAACATGGAAGGAACCACAACTCTCCTAGTGAGAAAATCAAGCTCAGAAATTGCATTGCTATATTGTTTCCATACTGCAATGAATAAAAAAAACCCATGTTGTCTTGTCATTTCTACATTTTTGGGTGTCAAAAAAAAAAAAAAAAGGATAGCAAAAAAGGTAGAGGCACATATGCCTATGGTCTTTCAAAAGGGTTCCAGCTTGGATCTGGTTACTGGAGAAAGCCTTATAGGGGAAGTTCCCAGTGTCTACCCAAAGATCAAAGATGAAACAATTCAAATATGACTCAGTGTCAAAGATACTTGTGAAAGAAGATACAATCCAGGCTTTTTCTTCTTTATCTTTGTATTCATACAAATACAGAGACTGAAACCCTCATGAAGCATATTTTCAGAGAGCTTTATGTACATTTACCATTATTTAAGAATCCAAGATGCATTTCTATTGTCAGTAAATAATAAATACCAAAGTGTTTAATGAGAACTGAATTTCCCAGGTTTCATATATATGAGAAACAGTGTAACTTTTTGAATACCCACTGACATAGTTTTTATTGGAATACAAATAAAAAACAACATGATGAGATTTACTAACCTTCATTGTCACTAACCAACTTACCCATCAAATGCCTGCAGTTCACATTCTTTAAGTACTGAGAGAGCATGTCCTTCATATTCGGTTACTGTGGAAAACATCAATTAGCAGCAGATTAGATAATTTTAAATTATTTTGTTCATCCAACATAAGGAACACAGAGTAATTTGATTCAGATTATTTTTAAGTCATTAATGCATTAAAATGATAGAAGTTATATTTTACAGTTATGCTAGCTAAAAGGCCAAACACCAAATTACAGCTGCTACCAGATACATGGCTATTTCATGCATTTAAATTTGGATAATTCAAGATGTTTGTTGCATCAAAATGCAAGTTCTAGCACTGACAGAGTTGGTAAACTTAAGGAAAATAAGCATTTCCTCAGTTAAGATAGAATTACTTCAGCATCAATCAAAGTTAATTGCCTTTGTGTTAGGATATGCAAATTGCTAAATCAAAAATAAGAGGAGTTAAACACAGAAGTATGAAATCAAGCCAAATACCAGTGACAACAGCATAACACACAGAGGAAGGTGGCACAAGTATACACCAGAGTTCATAGCCTCTGGAGGAAATGAATCTGTCACTCCACATTGATGTCTCTGTGTTTGCTGATACCCCATATAGTACTGTAAATGCCAGTGAAGGCAGGATAAACTGGCATACTACAGATGGCACAAAGCATCATAACTACATTTAGCATTTTCTAGGGCAGCTTTGCCAGAAGAGACAGCCCAGCTGCAGCCACCCATCAAAGATTTTTGCTGACTGACATGACACTTGCAGATGGATTTTTTGTGTAAGAATGTGCATCATTATATGCAAAATTACATTAATCTTTCATGCTTGTCTGTCCCTGGTGCTCACATAGTTCAAGGCTTTTCTCCAGTGTTCATAAACACTGCTAAAATTATTAGTCTTGATGTCTAAAACAATCATTCCATAGCTGTACCTGTTCCAACAGTATTTCTATAGACTATTCAAAAGCTGCTTACAAGAACTGAAAATACCCCTATCTCTTCCTATTTAAACAAACACACAAGTATGTGTGTGGACATAGTGAGTGTATATATCTTTTCTCCCAAAAAATGAGAAGGAAAACAAAATCAAAGCAAAGGTGATACAATTTTTACACTTCACACTAAAAATTTGTTTATATTGTCTGTAAGTTCAAAATCTCCCAATCAGTACCAGCAAAGTTCTCATGCTTGGTGTTTAGAATATTCTTAATTTAAAAAACAGAGTTGTTTTGATTATATGGAAGGCAGAGATTTATCATTTTGCTGCAGAAACACCTATCACTGTAATAACTTTTGGGAATTATTTAGAGAATTTTCTTTCATGCAGGGCCTCTCTGGAATATCAAAGCACATTATATAAGCTACCATATCCAGCCTTGCATTGCCAATGGGAACAATGCTTTTATCAATATCTGTAGGCTGTGTGTAAAGTGACCAATAAAAGTGTGCATCATGCAAAAATGCAGAAAGGTTCAAATAGCTTACCATTGCTTAGCTGTGAAAGAAACTCTTCCCATGAAAATAGAGTTGGTTACCAGGTTACATGCCTTTTTAAATGAACACGATGACATTTAGAAAGTTATGAGTACAGTCTAATTAAAATGGAACAGTAAATAAGATTCATTTTGTAACAAAAAACATGCTCAGTGCTTTCCTAATGTAATGTAAGTTATGCTTACTGTTACAGAATTAATTCACTCAAGGAACAAGGACATAAAAATAAAGAGGGCTCATGTCTACAGAGAAGTCAATAAAGGCAGTAAAAATGACTACTGTTAGCCAGATTGAGAGCAAATCCATCCTCTTTGCATCTAATTGCTTAAGTTTGGAAATTATGTAGAAGTACTGCTAAGGCTTAAGACTGGGGAAGTACAAGAAATTTAAAATTTGATGAGAGAATGACAGAGGATCTATTTTGACACATCATGACAAAAAAGCAGTGAAAAAATTATGTTTTCTGGAAAAACTTTGTGAGAACATATAGAGAATAATTCAAGTAGAAAAATAACCTAGAAAAATCCAACACAGACATAAAAAGACCATGTCTAGAAAGTTTTCTGCAGGCTTGACAACCTCCAGAAGGGCATGTATAAATCATTCTGATAGCTGGAAAAAAAGCTAAGTGTTTGAATATTTGGCACTGTTCCAATTCAGGAGGAAAACAAACAAACAAAAAAACCTACTGAATGTGTTTTGTTAATAGGAAGAAAGCTTCTTTCATTGTTTGAGAAGGATCTAAATCTCATCTTTGTCAAAATCGTTATCACAAAAATATCATTTGATTATTTTTGACCATTTCTAATGCATAATCTAGAAAGATTTTCTCTTTCAATACTGTTTTGTCCTTAAGTGCCAGATAACAGCATTCTGAAGAAAGGACACCAAAGGTGCACCCCATTTGAACAGAGTCACACATACTCCAAAACCACTTTAACATCCTCTTCACATGGCAAACAAGAACCAAGGGCTTGGCCACTACACACAGAAAAAGCAATATAAAATTAGTTCAACACTTCAAAACAGGGGATGCACTCATGTGGCACCTAAACATGCTGGCACTCCTGCCACAGACTAAAATCAATGGGATTAACTGTTACTGATAACAGCTTTTTCTCATCCAGCATCAACACCAGTTATCTGTTGGTATTTACCATATGCCAATGCAATTTACCATAAACCAGTGCTGTTTGTCAAACTCTCAAACATTCCTTTCTTTGGTGGTTCTGCCCTAAAAATAGGAGTTAGGGAAGGCTGTTATTTTTGCCTAAAAGTCCAGGTTGTAAGAGTGAATAAATGGAAGCAAGAGAGTCAAAACTAGGAAGAGAAGTGAGACAAGCTAGGATTCTGTCAGGGTTTCCTTTATTTATTTCTCTTTAAATATGTGTAAGATTTTACAAGACACTAATGTATTTCTAAAATAATAGTTCCAATTATCACAGTTTGCCAGTACCTGCAGGTATCTCAACAGTGGAGTGAGCTTTTGTAGAACTCAATTTTGGGAAGAGTCACTGGTCTTTTCCTAGCAGCCACATCCCAGCTGCAGCACAAAAAAATAGCCCAATTCTTAAAAGAGGTCAGATTTTAACTATTGTCTCACCTTAGCCACAATTCAAAGTATTGCTTCAGTTTAAATTTGCTAATTCACACTTTCTAGAGCTCTAAGCACTTCAGAGGTTTGCTTACTGCATGTGACAAAAAAAACTCTAAAACCCAGCAAAACACAATCCACTCCAGAATACCTTTGATTATTTTTTACTGAAATTATTAAAGTGTTCCACACAAAGCTGTCTGGGGAAAAAAAAAAAAAAGAAAGAAAACTCTACAAAATTTTAAAATAATTAGAAAAAGTAAGAGTTACTTCAGCACTCACTTATTTACAGACATGTCTTTAGATTGCCATATGTCCTTGGGTAGGAGAAAATATTTCCACTCCAAACTTCTAAACACATAAGAAGTTTATTCCAAGAGAAGCTATAATGAAGAATAAAATCTGGAAAGCCTCATCAGAGAGGAAGCAACAGCTACCAATGTACAGGACTGGCTGAGGAGAGCTCTGCCTTTCAGCCCTCCACTGTCGATCTTTGATGTTCTGAAGTGGTTTAAGTAACCTGAAAATTTTTTAATTTTTATGCACTAGAAGCCACTTCAGAGGTTCAAATTTGCTAGAATTTTTTTGCGCTCAACAAATTTTAACTTCTCACTCAATGAATTTTAAATACGTGCAAGTGGAAAAGTCTCAATGTAAACTATCTTCACTGCAAAAATTGTACAAAATCCTTCACAATTTCAGTGCCCAATACACCTTTGTACACCACCAGTTATGTAAATATTGGCCATGCTCCAAAACAGCAGGAACAGCAAGAAGCACACTCCAACATCACACAATCCAAAACAATTATGGGAGGAAAAACCCAGTTCAATTTACTTGAAATAAAGTGCTTGGTTTTATTAGAATAGGGTACCAGTGGGCAGGATTTTTACTCAGCACCCACCACCACCCTCTTTTTTTAAAAAGAACAATTCTTAATTATTTAGTTCTCAACTAGCATTGAAAACTGCAATGTAGTTTTCTCATTTTGCCTGTAGGAGGAGTGTTAGGCAGCTAATAAGCACAGGAGTATTTCAACATTGCCAAAATAACCTTAATTAAAGGACAGGCCATTAAACATTTTTCTGGCTTCACTCAGAAGTTTCCTATTAAAAATTCAAAGACAAATACTTAAAAAATAAACTTTAAACTGTTTTTATTCCGCTAGTAAAAATGTTTTTGAAACCTCCACAAATTATATTCACAACTTGTATTAAAACATTTTTTTAAAATTGTGACCAAACAGGGCTAAGTCAATTCATAATATGACAACATAATTAGTCTGTTCACACTATGATCCATGCCTTCCAGGTAGAAAAATATGTCTGTGAAAATTAAAATTTATATAAAGCTGCTGGCATTCCCTCTCAGTTCAGGGTAGTTAGGAAATTATTGCTACAGAATTCTAATACACACCATCATTTTCACATTTCTTCTAATGTGTCTTTAATCTTCAATTGCTTTTAATTGTGGGCTAAGTAGTTAAAAAATACATGTATACAGGGAATAAAATTAGCAAGATAATTTTCATCCACCATTATTGCACTAGTATATTCTCATGGCTAAGTGAGATCTTATCAAAATAATTTTTGGCCTGCAACCTGAACTAGTCATCATTTCATAATAAATTTAAGGAACAACTGCAAGATGAGATCTCCAATAATTTGTTTAAGCTGAGACTGATAATTTTTCAAGTCAGTTACAACAGACATAGGAAAAAAAGACTAGATTACTAGTATTGATTGCTATAGGTGAAAAATATTGAATCAATAAGAGAGTTGCTAAAGCACTTTTGGACAAAATAAAAATATATTGTGTTGCATTAACTTGAGCTCCAAATACAGTACTAGCAGTCAAAGGCAATAGGGATAAGCAGTAAATTTAATTTGTCTCACATGCTTAACTATTAGTTTCACAAAGGATTAAGTTATACTTCTGAAGCAACTTACCTGTGACATCAGTTTTTATGTCAGCAAGTTTAAAAAGAGGCGCAACTTTTTCATAATAAATGTTAGTGGCTTCTCTTTTGTGGCTGCTTGGATTAACAAACACTTTCAAGGATTTAGGTCTGTTTTGAAAACCTAAAAAGAAAACAAAACATTCAAGATTACACACAATCTGACTATTTTTACAGCTTAAATGTTTTTTTAAAATCAGAACCATTACAATACTTTCACAGGATGAGTAAATTACAGTCTAAAAATGTCTCAATTTCTTCTTGCATTTGTACTACTTACCTTTAAATTACAGCATTGATTAATTTTGTTTATGCAGGTAATAATAAACAGCTGTAGGAACCAGAAAAAAGTGCATATGTCACAGCCCAGTTAAACCCTGATTCAGGAGCAGGGTGAGTGTGAAGTTTGGGCACCAAAAAAGAAAAGAAACCCAAACATAAAAACGCATCTTTGTTGAAATTTAATGACTCACTCCCAGCAGGTATACGAAAGTAACACCCAACAAAACTGACACAACAATCCAACTCTTTTCTTTTCTGAGAGTGCAAATCAAACAGTCCAAAGGAAATTTTCTCATTGTGAAGAAGGTCCAAAAATAGAAAATTGGCAGTATCATTTGGAAATCTGAGAATTAGTGTTCATTTAGGCCTTTGGAGTAACAAACTCCAAGGAAATAACACTGTTATGCAAAGCTGAACCTTGTCTTGCACACTGATCACATGAAGTAATTTTATTATTTGAAACATGGCATTTTGTTGAAGAGTAAATAACTCATGCTAAACCAACAACATTACTATTTAAATTCCCTTTTCTAGAATTCCTACAATGGCCATGGTTTAGTGAGGCTGCTTTGCTGCAAGAAGCAAGTAGTGTGCAATACTGCTCTTCTTTTGGTGTTTATTTAAAATACTTGATTTTAACAATTCTGAATTTGGTTTCAGTATCAGGGTAGACTATCACTTTCTTAGCCAAATAAAAGCTAGAATATTTGGCAAGTGTACTGCTTTCAACATTCAAGAACAAAATTAGTAGTAGCCAAAGGAGCTACATAGGGAGCCAAGAATGAAAGCACATTTTCCTGCCCATGAAGAATACTACTTCAATTTTTGCAGCCACATGTACCTTCAGAGTGTCAGCAGGGACTTCCTGCAGCTCATTCCATTTACCCTACCTCAATAATTGAACAGAAACAGTTATTAAAGAAATTATAGCTAAACACTATTTCAGCATTAAAGAGAAAAGTATTCCTTAAAATCAAAATATAATTCTAGAAGTCACAGAGATAATTTTTCCATTTATTCCAACACATCAAAGAATCTTGAAAGAACAACTAGCTCTTTATCCAGTTTGTGTCAGAAAATTTAGAAGAGTTTCTTAATAATTTCTGAAGGAAATTATTGTATCAGTTTGCTACTATAACCTCAAAATCATCCACAAAAAATGTATAACCATGCTTATGTGAAAGTGTTGCACAGAGTGCCAAGTCATTGCTCAGCAAACTAATCCTGGAGAATCCTGAATGTCTGCAGTAACAAGCACCCATGTTCAAAAGCATCTCTTTCAAAAAGCAGGAAAAAGAAAATAGGGAACTTGGTAAGGACTGCAGATGTGCTGTAGGGAAGGATTGCTGTTCATGAGGACCCTGATCATCTACAAGAACGGTCTGAGAAAAACCTGACCATGTTCAATAGGACAAAGCCAAGCCCAGCACGTGGGCCAGCCAAACCCTCTGAGCATTGGATGGAGCAGGGCTCAGCAGGGCGCACCTCAGAGAGCGCTGGCAGCTCCAGCACCTCAGGGAGCGCTGGCAGCTCTGGCACCTCAGGGAGCGCTGGCAGCTCCAGCACCTCAGGGAGCACTGGCAGCTCCAGCAGGGAGCACCTCAGGGAGCGCTGGCAGCTCTGGCACCTCAGGGAGCGCTGGCAGCTCCAGCACCTCAGGGAGCACTGGCAGCTCCAGCAGGGAGCACCTCAGGGAGCGCTGGCAGCTCCAGCACCTCAGAGAGCGCTGGCAGCTCCAGCAGGGAGCACCTCAGGGAGCGCTGGCAGCTCCAGCACCTCAGAGAGCGCTGGCAGCTCCAGCAGGGAGCACCTCAGGGAGCGCTGGCAGCTCCAGCACCTCAGGGAGCGCTGGCAGCTCCAGCAGGGAGCACCTCAGGGAGCGCTGGCAGCTCCAGCACCTCAGGGAGCGCTGGCAGCTCCAGCAGGGAGCACCTCAGGGAGCGCTGGCAGCTCCAGCACCTCAGGGAGCGCTGGCAGCTCCAGCACCTCAGGGAGCGCTGGCAGCTCCAGCAGGGAGCACCTCAGGGAGCGCTGGCAGCTCCAGCACCTCAGGGAGCACTGGCAGCTCCAGCAGGGAGCACCTCAGGGAGCGCTGGCAGCTCCAGCACCTCAGGGAGCGCTGGCAGCTCCAGCACCTCAGGGAGCGCTGGCAGCTCTGGCACCTCAGGGAGCACTGGCAGCTCCAGCAGGGAGCACCTCAGGGAGCGCTGGCAGCTCTGGCACCTCAGGGAGCACTGGCAGCTCCAGCACCTCAGAGACCACTGGCAGTTCCGGCACCTCAGGGAGCACTGGCAGCTCCAGTGGGGACCACCTCAGAGAGTGCTGGCAGCTCCAGCAGGGAACACCTCAGAGAACGCTGGCAGCTCCAGCACCTCAGAGAGTGCTGGCAGCTCCAGCAGGGAACACCTCAGAGAACGCTGGCAGCTCCAGCACCTCAGAGAGCACTGGCAGCTCCCAAGGGACCAGACCCAACATGAGGGGACGGTGCCAGGGCAGCCAGGAAGCGCAGGGGCTCACTGGGCTGCAGAACAAGAGGGCAGCCAGCAGTCCAAAGGATGGCACTACAGCCTTGTTCTCAGCATCTCCTGAGCCTGAAGATGAAGAGTTGCCCCCCCTTGCAGGCTCCCAGCCCAGGAGAGATGAGGGCAGCAGGTCCGGCACGGAGCTGCCCCCACAGCAAGGGGCCGGAGCAGGCCGTGGGCAGGAGGCAGCGGCAGCCGGCCTGGCCAGCCCCAAGGACAAATCTACCAAAATCTTTCCTTGAGCATCTCCTGTGCGAGCCACAGGCCTCCAAGCCAGGCTTCCTGCAGATGCTGGGACAAAGAGGCCATGGGCACAAGTGGCACAAGGAATATTCCAGTGAGAAATAAAGAAAAACATCCTTCATAATGAGGGCAGTTAGCCATAGATGACACTGTCCATCCTTAGAGATTTTCAAAACTTGTCTGGACATGGTTCTTAGCAACCTGATCTTTATTAGAAGCTCACGTGCCCTGAGCAGGAAGCCAGAACAGATCATCTTCAGATGTCCATTCAAATCTAAAATCATCTTGACTCTCTGGAAAGAGAAAGCAGCACTGCAAGTATGTACTGCAGTGGAATGTCTTTTTACAGGAATTACAACACAAACAAGGAAGTCTAAACAAAAGCTCCCAAAGACTATTAATACATATAAATAATTATCATAAATACATGGTGTCTTAATTGAAATCTACTAACTGGTATTGTTGCAGTCTTTTAGAAGTTATAAAAATATTAAGACCAAAAATATAATTTCTGTGACTATCATTTGCCTAAAGCATCAGGCAAATTATAAGTTTCCCATTTAAAAATTAAATTGAAAACTTATAAGAATAAGAACTCTTACTTCAAAAGAGAAAAGATTTAACCAAATTCATAAATGTGCTGTCATGTTTCTTATCTTATTTACAAGAAACTGTGATCAGCTGGTCCTCCCAACACTCAATCCCCCCATCAACACCCAGAGCTAAAAAATTGTAAAAACTGACTTCAGTGATGGATATCTGAGTATACCTTTAGAGTTATAAAAACAAACCAAAACTACACGCCAAACATACAAATATAAGAGTACAATGGACAAAGCAGGGGGAAAGAATAGAAAAGTAGTTTGTAGAAGTAGAGAAAGCAGATGAAATGTCAAAACTTCTGTTACCCAGACAGTGTGAGTTACAGTTCTGCAAAACAGACATCAGGAGAAAACTGAAGGGAGAAAAGCAAATATCACTATCTCACTTCAATGTTTTTGCATGTGAAATGTAAAAATTTAACCCTAGGTGGCAATATAAAGTTTCAAAAGAAATCCTAGTGAGGCAAAAGAAAATAGACTTTTCAGTTGGAGAAAAAATCCTAGATTTTTGATGAAATGGTTGAATTTAATTTTTTAAGAAAAATTAACTCATATAAACCATTCTAAACCAGAAACTGTATTTATGATTATGCATATTGGGCTATTGCTGAAAAGCATATCAGAGTTAATACATAAATCCCAGCAAGACTTTCAAGAACCAAATGAATTCACAGGATTAAAGTATTAAAATATTATCTTTATGACTATTTGAATATCAATTTACTTTTTTAGAAAGATAAAATATTTCATTGACAGAAAGATTTTTCACAAACATTTGAGCAGAGATGGTGCCCTACTGAAGTGATTTTATTTGTGGCAAATAATTGCCAACTGACATGAAAGGATGATCATGACAAAATTTATTACTTTATCATTCCTGGTGTGCACTGGACACGTTAGAATGCGCCAAACAAATGAGTTTAATGAAAGCATAGCCTGCAACAGCCAAAGATTAAACTTTCACACAACATAATTGTGAAGCTTCTTTAAAGTGTTTTTGAATAATAATCTTTTAATTGTCTTTAAACAACATCTATATGAATGAATCAATGTCATTGACTACCATGTGCAACTGATCCCAGTCTGCCAGCCTTTTGGGGCTCCCCTAACTGGTATTCTGTTATTGTTTTCCCTGGCTGCTCCATTTGAAACGAGCCAGCAGCCTAAAGCAGGAAGGCCAACTGTTCCCCTAGTACTAACAAATGTGCTAATATGCACTAGTTTAAACTTGATCTATCAAGTGAATCAGTGAACCATGAAGGGTGGTGGGTCAATCAGGGTGTTCTGAAAACAAAGGCTCCTGGGGCAGCAGAGACGCTGTGCTCAGACATACATCTGTGCTGCTTTCAGGCCCCAGCCTCAGCAAAATGGGTTTATGTTACAAAAGTTAAGAGCCTGGAATCATGTCATTACCACCTACATTTATAAATACTTTATACAACATTAGGAATATTATACATGAGAAAAACTAACAATATGAGACAGTTGATGTAACTATGGAGACACCGCTGTTAATATTAACTAAGCTAAGTTAATGTTTAACATTAATGGTTTAATTAAAACTTCATGCATGAAGTTTCAGGCTTTCATATCGAATCCCCGTGTGATAGATACTACAGAACAGCAGATAAAAATAAAATGCACTTTGTGCTTTTTTTGCTACTTTATCATTTATTCTTAACCACATTTACTGTCTTGTTAGTTTACAGAGTTTTTAAGTCAAGCTTTTTCAAATCAGCTGTTAGTAAGTCTTATCTTGTTAAAAACAATTGATGAGCATTGACAACTGTACATTTTCTCTCACTTTTGAGCCTGCCTCAACCCTTTCATAACCACTATGTATTTGCACGTGCAGAGGATTTTAGAAGAAACAGTGAATTCTACTGACACAGTGTGTCCCCACATGCCATGCCTGTAAATCCTGTACAAAAATGTGATGTATAAATGGAAATCACTGAGAGTGGGGTGTGCAGCAGGGCTGACAAAAGATAACAGCACACTAGACCCTGTCTAAACTGCACTTTGGGGCCTTACAGGAGCCAGCCCAGAGCCAAGGCTCCAGAGGTGCATGAAGATGGCAGTGGTTATCTTACAGCAGTTTAACACACATGTGATGTACAGATCAGATTTCAGGAACACTCTATCAATGAGCAAGCTCTTCATGTCTAGCTGGCATGCACTGCAACAGCAGCAACAGCAGGCAGAAAACAAGAACTTCCTCAAATATGGGAAGATGGTGGTACATTTATTTTGTTACCCTGTCACACACACACAGAAAGAACCATAATGGCAGTCACTGTGACTAAATTCTAAACACTTATATCTGTGTGTGCTCACTTACATGATATCAGGCTTCATAAAAAATTACAGCTCAGTTAAACTTTAAATTGAAGTACTCTGAACACAAAGTCAAAGCAACAGAGGGCACTCCCTGTGAAGATGATAAGAATGAACAGGGAAAACCATTTATGACATGACATGTGCCATGCCAGACACAGATCACAATGTAAAAAGGAAACTGTACATGAAACTTCCAAAAAAATTAAATCTTCATTAGAAACCTCCAGATAAACTTTGTCTCATGCTATCACCAACAAACTTGCTATTGTTGTTCCCTAATTAATGTATATGCCTAAAAACCTAAAAACTTGCCAAAGAGTAAGGTAAACAAGTAGTAATTGAATTTATCTGCAGAGGAAACACATCTGTCAGTAATATGTGCGCCCATTTGTCAGAATGTCTAAATATTATTGACCAAATCTATATATATATATATGTTCTACTTTGATAAATCACCTCCTTTTAATTTGATCTAGCCCAGAAACAATAAAAATATCCTTCATGTAAATAATGCTGCTGTTAATGAAAAATTACTTTGTGATCAGACAGACTGGGGGAGGAGGGAGGGCAGGGAAGTAATATTTACTACTTCAGAAGGATAAAACCAGAAGCAGCCAATTTGAGTTCATGAACAAGAATGATTCTAGCACTATTACAAAAAAAAAAAACCAAAAACGCTGCATCAAAAACTATGAAAACCCACTATAGCTTCCCACAGAAATATCAGCCACTGAGAAATTAACAGAACTCAGCTGTGTTTAGTTCAGACTTAGGCGAATATACACATCAGCAACTGGTATGATGAGAGTTTCATTTGGTTATTATTATCTGAGTCCTTTTTATACCTGAAGTAGAAAACAAGGAGAAAAAAATGTACTGATCAGAGATCCAAAAAACATCTGTACAAGGTCTGAGCTTCTAGAGAAAGACTGAAGCAAGAACTTGAAACAGCATTGCACAGAACACTTTTTTCGGGTTCAGGTGGCTTCCAGTTACAAAGCTCTAAAGCACAGACTGCACCTCGAGGTCAAGGCAACCTGAGCTAGAGATACTGCAGCTTTTTTTCTGTGAACATATGGTATCACTGCTCCTGATAGATGGAGAGTAATCTAGGAACAAAACAGACATTTGCTCCTTATGCAAATGTCCTTGCCTTTATGGGTAGCTGGAGATCTACAGGAATCCTGGCACTTGTGCAGATTGAGATATTTCATCACAAAGCCTTTTAAAAGGGGAAAAGGGAAGGCACTTCTTAATGCACATCTTCATTGGGAAAATCCAAACCATACTGTAAACAAACAATGCAAGAATGTACAATTAATAACTCGTGTTGTTTCTTTAATATGTGCTTGTGAAACTTCAGTAGAAGCACACCCTAAATTCTTATTCAAAGTATTGTCACAAGCACTACAGATGTACAAGATTTGAATTCCGTAATCTGGCTCAGTCTTAACAATTCAGCTGGAGTTCTAATAGTGTGTCACAAGATAGACTGCTTTTCTTCTCTAATAAACTCATTTTCTATAATCTGTAAATAGAGGCACATTTTGGAGCTAAATCAGAGTTTGGCATTGGGGAAGGGATGTAGTTTTGGTTATTTAAATCAAAAGTGTGCTACATTCTGTGCCTTTCAAATATAAACTTCAGTGAAAGGTTTGGATTTCTTGTGAGGCTCCTTTCCCTATATGGTGAATATTTTTTTCATAATTTTGATAGAGCTTCCATAAAATAAAATAAAAAACCCCAACCAACCAACCCTAGAATTGGTTAAACAAAGCATCCCAAAATTGGCATTAGCCTAGGCAAACACAGAAAGATATTTTTACAGTAAAGGATTGCATCCCATCACTATTGTCAATAAATTTTGTATCAAATCAAGCAACAAGAGTCCTACAGAACCTTAAGAGCGCTGCCACCTGTGAATTAATGAAGATAAGGAAAGTCTCTCCCATTATGTTGCTAAAGAATATGGAAGCCTCAAGTGGGATTTCCTAAACCATCACCAGAAAGTTCCTGAAGAGTTCCCAGGAGTGCAACTACTCTAGTACTATCAGGTGTGATGCAATTTCAAGTACTTCTTTCAGAAACAGATTTCTGAACTGAACACTCTTCAGTCAAAATAAAGAAAACCACTTCTTTTCAGTAGCTTCCATCCAAGACTCTTCCAAAAATAACATAAATTTGTTTCATTTTTACAGATACATTAGTCAATTATTGTCACTTTCCTAGATTTTACACTTGACTATGTAAAACTTCAGTAGTAAACATTTGCCAGAAATAAGATTCATATCTGTGTTTTAATTTCCACAGGCAAGATGTTTCTGAGCTCCAGTCAGCCTCATGTATTGCCAATAGAAATAAATATGACAGCAACCTCTATTTAATGCTTACCATTTAAAATTTCCTTCAGATGTCTAAACCATGACTGACAATGATCTTCACTCAAGTTATTTAAATGGATAGCACAGTCTGTAAGCTTGTTCTCCTCTTTATGCAAGCATTTAAAAATTGTGATACCCAACAAAGTTCCACCTTTTTGCTGCCCTGCAAAACGACGACGCTTCAGTTTTACTGAAAATACATCCTTCATTTCAATAATCTCCTCTTGAGCTTGTAAAGCCACACTGGAATCACCTGTAAGGGAAAAAAAAAAAGAAAAGCATTACTACAGTGATTGGGAGTAACAACTAAAAGTATGGTTAGAGCTTCATCTCTACGTTCACTTCTTGCATCTGTTCATTCATGCTTGCATTGAAACTTATGGCATATCATTTCCCTCAATCATTGGTCTTTTGTTTTACCTACTTTGTTATGCATCCAGCTGTACAAACAAAGCAATTTCAGAGAGGTTATTTACTCAGCTTTCTGGTGTTCAAAAAAATTAATAAAATTTCACACTCCAGGAAAGACTTTTTTTGAATTCACATTTGAAAAGCAAATTCTTTATTCTACTCACCTAAATCACAGCAATCATAGCAGTCATACTTGTAAATCATAGTGTGCTGTGACCCAAGCTGACTATATGCTCACTATATTTTTTTCATTTAATACAACCGTTACCTTTTGTGTTTACAGCAGAAACATGTCAGAAAACAGTCAAGGAAAAATAGACAAATAAGCCAAAACTGTGTTACCCATCTTTGCTTTCATTTTTGATTTATGAATTCAGTTTAGAAGACAAGAAAAACAGTTTCCAGAAAGTTCTTGTCAGAGTTCGAGATCCTCATCCCAGGGGAGATTTGTGTTAGCCAAGGGAAGGTTTTGTTATCTTGGGGCTGTTATTTGCATGGATGCTGTGGCTGCAGATGCTACCACTTCATTTCCAAGTGCCTTTTGGAGATGTATCAACTGAGGCACTGTGGTACAGGCTTCTCCTTTTTCTGCTCTCTTGAGCTGCATTCAGATTCCTCAAAGTCAAATACACAAAAAACTGAAGGAAAAATATCACCCTTCCTGTAGGTATCAGATTCTTTGGACACAGAAAGAAAATTTTCCCTGCTTTCTTCGTAATTACAGCAGATCTCATACAGCACATCAATAAAGGTCCTTTTGCAGCCCAAGGCAAGAAATGCTAGAAAGCAGAAAACTTCCCCAAATCTAGCAACACCTCTGGTTTCTCAATAGCAAAAACTACAGCAGATTCTGTTTGATGAATAGTTGATACATGCTGCACTGGAGTGTTGGGAAAACTATTTTAATTGTCACCCAGGGAAAGATGGACAGCACCCCCTACTTCATTACACCACATGAAGCTGAGGGTTTCGGAAAGTCATATACTTTTTCTGGGCAGGAAAAAGATGACTTTGTCAATTCTCATAACAGTTTGACACTGTCATTGCTCAACATCATTTCTGGAAGGAGGCTAGGAGTGATCATTTCTCATGTCCAGGAATCCTGGATGACTTCTCCTCAGCCATGCTAACACAGCTAAAGCAATATGACTTCTCCTCACAATTCTCAACCAACTCATTTTCTCCTGTTCTGTACCAAATAACCTGTGACAAATAGAAGCATGACCTTGTTATACTTCCCACATATTTTTTGCAACCTGTTACACTCTAGCATCCTAATATCTCCATAAATCAGCTACTAAGGTGTAAAACTGTACTGAAATCCACTCTTAGCAGGAATACTGTGACAAGTAATTGAGAGTACTGTGCATTGAGACAGTAAACAAGAAATTGTCTGTAGTGCATATTTTCAGAAGTATACAGCAAATAAAGAGGAGAAAACTCACCTAAATACTTTTTTTAAAAACCCCAACATAAATCCTGAAGTACTGTAACAACTGTTGTAAAAATATTTTCAGCCAATGTATCCTTTAAAAATGAGGGAACTGAGGGGGAAGAAATACTGTATGATTCCCATTTAACTATGATGTTACACAAACTCAAAGTGGACATTGTACAAACAAGCTTGGTACTAACATTACCAAACCCAAGATCTTAATTTCTGTCAAAATTTGTGCTGCTCTTCCAAAACATTTAAGAGTAAATAGTCTTTGTAGGCCTGAAATTAAAAACTGACTGGAGATGTCCCAAATTACCTAGAACTACATAGTTTACCATCTACATTAAACACTTATTTAACTTTTAAAATAGAATTTTTGAGGAGTCTGCTTAGGGTTTTTCACAAAGTCTCAAGGTCAGACATACAGTACACTGAAAATGCCAGCACACTACCTCAATGTTTCAGGAGAAAAGAAATATAACCACAACCATTCTGTAGCAATAACTGAGCTGCAACATTTCCCCAGACTAATACAAATATTCTAAGTGGGTTTGCTTTTTAAATTCTTTAAAATAAATCATATTTTGGATTTAACTCTTAGTTTTGCTGAGGAGATCATGAACTCTATTATACCAATGCTATGGATGTGCACCACATAGAAGTTACAAACATTGGTCTATTTATCCTGCACAAGTCAAGGAAAATGAAGGCCTGACAAAATACTTTTTATTCTCCACTCGCTTTCATAAAATGACATTTAGTCTTAAGTCAGGTAAGGTCTGCATTTTCTTTTCATGGCTACTTTAGACAGTTACTTACTTGCATTTATCAAACATTCTTACTAGATAGAACTAGATTTTCAAAACCATCATCTGACTTTGCTGATTTTACAGGAATACATTTCCAGATGCATCCTGGAAAAGGATATAAACTCTAGGAATTCTGAATTGTAAAAAAACATCATCCTTGAGTTTTAATTTCTAGAGGAAACATTGAATTAGCTAGTAGGATTAGGATAGCCCATTTTTTCCTAAAGTTGTAAAGAAATCTGCATAAAATCCCAGGCATATTCTATAATTTTCATTTTCTCTGCTTACTGAAAATAAGACCATCTCAAATGTAGTAAAATTTTATAAAACAATTCATTAAGATAAAGAAAATTTAGGTCATAAGCTGTGTTTATAAAATATTTCTAGAATGAGTTGACAACCAAGCTTACTTGTGCAATAAAGTATATATTGTAGTAAACACTTTTTAAACTTTAAAAACCGTATTGGCTTGTTAGTATCATATTGGTTATTGCAAGCAGTTTCAGGACATTAACTGTCCTCTCACATTACTCAGAAAGATATTGGATACCATCTGTTCTTGCAAGAGATTTAAGTGTACATCTATTAGATATCATGCTATTTATTTAATTCAGTACCCACTTCCCATTGTTGTATCTTCTGAAAAAAAAAAGTCAATTTAATTACAAGGAATAAAGATAATCTCTTCTACCAGGCTGCCCTGTCATCATGAAAGCAGAGAGGCAACCTGCATAAAGTAGGTTACAGGCGTTAGGGAAGAGCAAAACTAACAGCACTTAACATTTAACAAAGATCTAACAAAACCAGAATATATGGCACTTAAAAAAAAGTTACTATAAGCCAAGGGCTTGTCTGAATCAATCTCAGCACATCTGTCTGATGTGGAGCATAAACAGGATTAGAGTTGGATTTATCTGCTTGACGCTAATTGTACTCACAGTTTCTGCACATGTCCACTTTTTTTTTTCCAAATACAGCACGAAAAAAAGAAAAATCTGCCTGGTAGATGAATTTCTAGGAAGTTTTATGCCCCTATTTATCATCTCACTAATTTCAAGCAATGAGACTATCCTATCTTTTTCCTATTTATGGTGACCAAATCTCTAATTTAACAAAAAATTATGTCTGAATCAACCAGACTGAGCTAAATCAAAAGATGAGGAACTAATACACTCTAATAGAGTTTATTGGAAATAGTAAACCAAATTTTAATTAGTTAAGAGTGTTAACCACCTCATGTCTACAGCAAAATTGATGAAAATATACACAAAGAAAAAATGCAGTACAACTGAAAAATAGAACAATTTTAAAGAAAATGTGCTATTTAAATATAAACACCAACACTTCAACAAGGAACCACTTTTTGGACTGTTACCTTACCACACAAGCCCAGCATCCAGATATGGTATTTAAGGACTTGATTTCCATAACAAATATCTGGAGTACATGGAAAATACCAGAAAACACACATAAAATGTGACAATAATACAAGAACTGGACAAAAAGCAAAGAGTGTCACAAATGCTTCCTATGACCTTTGGCAAGATACCTAGCCCTCCTGACTATAATGAATAAATAAATCTTTTACACATTTTAGGCTCTCTGCCCCACTGTGTTCTCAAAGTTTACTTCCTTAATAGTTGATTGATATAGCTGAGTGCAGTGTAACTTAACAGAAATAATTAGAAATTTTTAAAAATCATCAAGACCATACTAAAGAAAATACAGTGATCAGTACATATTAAAGAAGTAGTTTATTATAAAATATTCATTATAAAATTGATCACAGACCATTCTATACTGTATGAACACTACTTTCAAAATAACCATTCAGGACATACAATAAACATAACTATATTAATATAAACCCAAAAATAAAATAAATAGAATTTTAAATTAATTTTTGACAGTATGTCTATAAATCTATGTTTAGGAATATTTAATATAATGTCTAATGCCTATAAACCAGCCCATCAGTTACTAAGTCTATTTTTCCCTCACAGTAAATCAGCAAAGCACAGAAAGCAGCATGCAGCTGATTCATAAAACCTCTACAGTTTTCAGCTACTTATTGATCAAGAAGGGCTGGCAGTGAGAAAAGCAGATATGATCATTCTTGCCACAAAAGCCAAGAAAAAAGTGTAAAGCTTTTCTGGCTATTTAGCACTTATTTAACTACCCTAAACATGAGACAGAAAATCTATTTCAAAACACATGAATTTTGAATGGTTTCTTATTGCAAAAAGATAAGTCATGCAACACTTCTGGCAAAATTTGACGCTATGCCTCTTACTGTCTTCTGTAAGCAGAGAAATCAAAATTCCAGTTTCTGCTTGCCAAAAGTATCCAACAGTAAGCTGAGGTGGTACAGCCAGGGCCAGGCTGGGGAGGGGCTGGTTTTTGTTTGAAGATTAGTTTTACATTACTCTAGTTCTTTTTAAAGGAGTTACGGGAGAAGTTTAACACAAGCAAGGCCCTAACCTAGAAATACATTTCTCAGACTGTGCAATGACCTGCCTGGGAGCAGCAAGGAGCTCAGAAAGTATTACAAGGGACTGAAGAGATGCATCTCAGTTTGTGCAGAGCTGGAGAGAAAAAGCAGGGTGCAACTACTCACTTCACCCTTTAATGGCAGCTATTCACTTGCAGCAGCAGCTGTATTCCTTCAGGGCAGAAAACTGAGCTTAAAAACATCTGACAGGGATACAACCCACTTTCATTCTCCTTCTCTAGAGAATCTTAGGGAGAAGGGATGTATTTTGCCAAGCAAATGCAATACCTTCCTGCTAATCCCTCTCTCAATAGACACCCACCCTCGATTCCCCTGCCACGACTGTGCAGCCCAGCCCTTTTCCTGAAGTCTGGCTCTGGACAGAGCCCAGCTGAGTCAAATCAACCCCTAAAGTAACAGAGCTTGCCCACTTTACTTTTCCCTGGCTTAGTCTGCTGACACTTTGTTTAGTACAATCAGTTCAACACAAGTCCTATAAAACTAGAGATGCTACGAAGTGCTAAGAAAATTCACAGCAGGGAAGAAGGAAGAACTGGGACTGTCTGCTTTCATCAGCAGGAAGTCAACGTGGCCTGAGCCAATCTGCTGTGCATTTTCACTTCCAATTGCCAACTCCCCAAAGATCACACAGATCAGCAAGAGTCAGTGAGAACTGGAAAAGATGCACAATGGCTTCTCTTAATTCTTTAGAGCTCTAGTGACATCTCATACATTAAAAAAAATAAATTACAAGTCTCAGAATAAAATTCCACTTTACAAAACAATGACACATTCAGTTATGTTTCATTGGACAAGGAGTTATTCACTATTCTAGCTTAAAGTCATCTTATTTTAAACTACTAAGCAATTACAGATAGCTAAAAAGAATATTTTTATGAAGAATAATGGACATATTTAAAAAATAAAATTCCAGAACAAATTTGTACTTCAGGTTTCAATTTTTAAACACAATACTAGCCAAAAACCCAAGTACTTTTGCAGTGCAAATCTCAGTCATGGGATAAAGGTTTACATTACATAATAGAATAATTCCCTTGTTCCTAAACAATTTTGCTATACTAAAAGCATGGGTAAATGTAACCTCCTACCTTTCATCTTCCCCTCTTGTCTCTCACCAGTTTTCAAACGGTTCTTTCCCCCAAGACACCACAACCAGCTGATTGCAGCCCCTGTTCTCCACCATATCTATTAAAAACCAATCCTCAAGCCTCTGAACACCCCCACCAAGCCACAGGGCTGTTGCCCACACAGCCCCTGTGCACAGCATCCTACCACAGCAACTGAAAGAAGGGCAGCTTTAGGGAACATTTGGGGTTGTCCTTGAAGTCTTGAGCTCGATCAGATTGAAGCACTTAAAATTTGGTTAAGTTTCACTACAGCTTTAAAAAATGGCAATAGGCAAACTTCTGAAAAGAACAACCACCACCAAACTACTTAGTTCTGGCTGAACCAAAAGAAAAGAGGATCCCATACTGTAAGAGCATAGTTTAGTACAGCTCAGAGGCTGGCTTTGCTGGAGCTGAGGCCTTGTGGAGAAAGGCCAGGCTTGGGGACTTCCCTGGGAGCATGACCACATCTCAGAGTGACACTTGTCACTCCTCAGCGTGAAACATCCTCCTGAGCCTGCCTGATGCCCAGCAGGCCATGGAAAAGGCCTTTCCTCTTGTAATGAGGCTCATCAGACAGCTATCCATCAGGCTTTCATTAGTGCCTTGACTCAGCTCTCACATGCAGCAGTGAATTACCTTGCTTATTAAGCACAGGCTAATGGCAGAATTTCATTAGAAAAATATACTGACACTGGCAGTTTGAAAAGAAGTCACATAACTTATTGAATAAATATCTCTGCAAAAAAAAAAAAAAAAAAAAATTGTGATTGAAGCTTTAGCAGAAAGCCTAACACTGTCCCAGAGAAAAACCTTCACCTTAAGGAAGAGTTTCCCCTTCATTCTACAAATACATTTGCGGGAGATGATCAATTTAAAAATAGCATAAAGATCTATCAGGAATAATGCTAGAACAACAAGGTAAGCTGAAAGGAAGCAAGGCAGACAAGGACTGATTCCCCTCCTGAAGTATTTGAGAGGATGCATGAAGCAAAAGCTTTGCTTTTAATAATTACACTTTCTTATTAATACCAGAGCAAGAAAGAGGTCACTGGAAATGTACTATAGAAAGCTCTACATTTTATATTAAGAATATGGCCCACATACTGCCTAATTTCATAGTATGATTTGACAAGTAGCTGCAAACCCTTTGTTTAGTGGCTTAAACTTTGAGGTTTTTCATTTAATAAGTAAGAGGACTTATGGTAGAAACTTCGGAGTAACAACATTTTAAAAAGTGTCACTGATTTCCATCATTTCCCAAAACCTCTGCAAACATATGTATCATATAAAATGACTGGTCTTACACAGACCAACCCTACATCCATCATAAAATGGAATTTATTTTGAGAGAGATTTCTGAAATAAAGAGAAGACTGGTATCTAGTAGCCTACATGATTTAATAGAGTGGGTTAGCAGAGCTGAAATACACTAAAGAATCCCCAAAGTGGAAACATGAGCCTAATTTTACATTTCCTCAAAAGCATCTCACACATACACAGTGTTTGGTACCCACTAATTTACGTTACAATCACAGCAATTACTTCTGTCATTTCAGAAAATAAGGGGAAGTGGAGAAACAAATTACCTCTTATGGCCACACAACATTACTGAGTTTGATTAATACAAGTTACAATTACTTTTACTTGGAGACTTACTTGCACCAGATCTGCCTCAGCCTCAAATACAGATTTAGAAACCATTCATATTGCTGAATATCAGTGTTCAGGGAATTCATTATATCTCAAATATCTGAATTTTAGTCTCTTCTGGAAAAGGGTTTCAAGAAACATTTTCTTCAGGAAAAAAGAACCAGCGGCCTGTTCTAAACACAAGTCAATTTCCTTCTGTAAACTGTGGATAATTCAAGTACCCTAGCAAGTCATGCTTTTAGTTATCAAAGCACGGCTATCAGCTGCTAGGTGACCTCATCCACAAACTTCTACATGTTTGGCTTTATCCTCATTGATGTCTGGTCTGTTTCTTTTTTCTCCAGAGATTTATGAAGGAAACTCTGTGATCCTTTGTATCATTGTATCTGCATCTCCTGCACTAGCCCAAGGGCAAGAGATGGCAATAGCACCACCAGAATCCTCTGACAAGCATAAAACCCTTCCCTCACCTCGATGCTCAGTTGCCACTTAGGAGCAGGAAGAATGCAGGCTACACCACTTTGCCTGCAGGGGTGAGTGAATCCTATTTTGTTCATGTACACCACACTTGTAACAAACTTAAAAGAAAAGGGCCAAAAAACCCCCCCAGAATTGTATTAGACGATCTTTATAATATAGATTTTTTTTCCCCCTTTCTCCTTGTGAACACTGTTCATGTTTCTCTAACTTTATAAAATATTTTGTCTTAACAAAAATATAATTTATACTACGGGATCGATGTACAATACAAAAATTACTTAGAATGCAACACCAAATTTAAAGTATTCTTAGTCAATTGTGCAGTAAAGAAATTAGCACTTCATATGAAGAGAAAGCTTACAAAATGCAACACTCCAGAAGCTTTCCAGTATTACAATTATTTTTATTATCTAGAATTGACTCCATTTGCAATGATGCATAATTTTGTGACTGAGGAAATTACAAGCTCAGACTGTCATAAATTTTAATTTTTTTTGTAGCTTAACACTATGACATAGCTCTCACAAAAGATTTGATACCAATATGATGTGACACAACTGAACCAAACCTTAATTTCACTCACAGTGAGAAATCACAGGATTAAGTAACACTGTGCAGTCTTTTAGAAAAGTTTATTGCTTCCAGATGGATGCAAGTTTCCTTTCAGCACTGATTTTATCTTCTGTACACAGGGTGCCAATGTTACTATAAATATAGTCAAAAGCAGTTATAAAGATAAATTATTAAAATATTGACATAAACAAGCTCATACAATAGCTCCTCTCTGCACAAAGTAAGGACAGCTACATTAGAGTGCTGTCTGTCTCACAAATGTTCAATACAACAACACGCACTCCCTTTTCAGAAATTACAACCCATACATGAACAAGCACAAATTTCCAAGGTATCCACAGAATGATTCTGAATTCCAACTGCGTGCTCTTTGCCCCATGTTGTGTAGTGCCATGTGTTTCCCTGCGTGGTGCCACCAGGACACCCACCTGTGCCTGTGGATCTGCACTGAGCTCAGGGCAGGCTCACTGCATCGAGCAGCAGCCCTGCTGCACACACACCGCAACACACCCGTGTCAAAGGAAAACTGGAGATAAGAAATATCTCTCAGCTAATTTAAATTTTGGTACATTGCATCACACACATATAAAACCTATCAACAGGTCTACAAAATGTTTCGCAGAAAAAATAATTCTAGGGAATATCTAGTTAGTCTAGAAAAAATTATATATAATGCTATTTTGAAAATTAAAATACACTCAAAATTATCAGGTGAAGCCCTTAGAGTTGTTTTAATATTTTATGTTGTTATACCATTTAGAAATTATAATTCTAAATTATAATTTTTATTACCATACCTAAAACAATATTTTAAATGACTCATTACCATTAATAAATGGTAATGAGTCATTTAAAATATTGATTGAGATTTTCACGAGATTCTCAAAAATCTGGAGATCTCCATTTTGAAATGTGGCATAACCAGTCCATAAAGTAGAATAAGTTAATGCATGCCAGAGAACATGCAGAATTCATAAAATGCTTTATGAATAAAAGCTCAAGATTGAGTATCATGAAATTCAAAATTAGGTATAGAGATAACTTGCACTTTTATATCAATCTAAATTAGTATACTAAATATATACACAGAAACTTACCTATTTTCTGACTGCTTTAAAACAGAGCTACTTGCCAAAAAACCAGCCAAAAAAACCCACCCCAAAATGCCCCACAATGTCTGCTTTCCATCCTGGCATGCACCAAAAACTTCCAACAAACCTCTCCAATGTACTTTAAGCAAGTCCTTTGGCATCTACCACCAACTCCTCCTGTCTCCAGTATGGTAACTGCACGTGCACTTCACATTTACAAATCCATTCCTAATCCTGGTACTAAGTACTAAAATCAAACAGAAAGATTACTTGACATATGACAACAAATATGATTGACATATAACAACAAACAAACAAACAAAGTTTCTGATCAGTCTTCACTGTGGAATAAACATGTCAGCTGACAAATATGCACTTCAAATCTCCCATAATACACACAAATTTTTACTCCCTCAAACTTTTAAATGCTAGAATTACACCAATATGCACAGGGATTACCACTATGAGGCTGAAGTAAGTATCTTACTTGCAGATCCTACAAATTTTACTCACAGCATCACAATCCTGCAGATGGTTGCAGAGTCAGGGAGCAATTCCCATTCAGAGCACCCACACAGCAACAGAGAGATGCATCTTCAAACTCTTCAGCATGCACTTGCACAGTGTGTTATTGTTATATTCCATGCAAGTTTTCCTCTATCTCAGTATTAAACCTATTTTTCTCGTTTAAAAGTAAATTTAACAAACATTAGTTCTTACACATATCCAGCCACACATTACAAATCATACAATAATCTTTGACTTAACCATAAAGTGAATTGTGCAATAAAATTATCATCACCTGTTCAAGAAATTATCTGTATTGATATCTTGGCACATATCTTTAAGTGGCTGACATAACTAATGGAAATGGATGTTTTGTATTGAGGGTTTTCTTCTGTGAACATCAGAAATCTTCTCTAACACATTTATGGATAAATATAATTTTTTCCATAAATAAATTTTAAAATAAATATATTTTTTCCCATAAATATATTTATGGAAAAATACCATCAAAGCATATTGAAGTTACACTTTTTCCCTATTCTGAAGTTGATCAAACTAAAACATTTGTAATTGTTTCAGACTCTTATCCTATACAAGTCTAACTATGTCTTTGGAATTTACCTTCCTATCTCCACAACAAAAAATAAATATATAAAAAAACCCCAATACTATAAATAATAAGAAGCAGTCATATGAACAATATTTTCAAGGGAATTATGGCTAAGAAATTCAGGTTTCCTAAACATTCTGCTACTGCACTGTTATACTTAACCAACATTTAATAAAATTAAATGGTATTTTGTCAGGCAAAGAACACACTTCTTTAAACTGTATTGTTCCACCAATAAAAATAAGTACCTTGCAAATGGAAGGCTAGGCAAACTGAAGTTAAGATTTTATCATTAAATCTTGCTTGGCACTGCAGACACTGGAAGAATTGCAGACTAGTGATGTGTATGCTTTTACTCAAAATATCATTTAAATATAATTTAATGGTTTCTGGTATGTAAGAGCAGCAATACCAAGACAGAGCAAACGTCCATCTGTCCCAGTATCTTATATCAAACCATAGCCATAAGCAGATGCTAAGAGAAGAGAAGGAATAAAGGAAGCATTTATTCTGTTTCCCACTAGTACTTTTCCATTCCCCACCTGTTTTCATTTGGGACACCCTGAGCTGACTGTGGTTTCTATACATTTAAGAGCAGTAAAATGAGGCCTTCCATCTCCATCTGAATCCACAAAATCTTTTAGCATTAACAATCCTTTGGCAGTAAGTTTTACAGTTCTCTTATCTATTCATTTGGTTTTCAGCCTGGTTCTGCTCAGCCTTATTAGAAGCACTATATTTCCATATGTCCAGAGCCCATCTCCAGTACCTTCCTTTCAGACCAAAAGTTGCCAGCCTAGTCTGCCACTCTCATCCAGAAGCCATTATGCACCTTTACCCATTGTCATCCCCTGAACCTTCTCCAGTCCCACATTGCCTTTGCAGACACCAGAACTGCACACAGTATCCAAGATGTGGTTAAATAACTGCTGGTTTATAGAGCATACAAACATCTGCTTTAGCCTCTACTTACGTTCTCATTATCCTCACCATAATAATCCTAACAACTGTTTAAGTGACAGATGACATTTTGCACATGATAAACTATAATCATACACATTAGGAATGGTATAGCTACAGCTCCTGATCTTTATTCCAAGCTGATGGCATTCAAGCAAGAGATCAATACACTAATAACTACACTATGTGTAATTCTTCCCACTCTTGGACTCACTGTCCTGTTGCCTGGTCAAATCTGTAAAACTGCCATGGCTTTGAAGTTGGGCTGTAGGAAAGAACTTACTTTATTGCTCTGCTCCCACATAAAATCAATATTGCTAAATGCTGATGAAAAAAACAGTACCTGCTTTAAGCAAGACAAACATTTGTATACATATAAATCATTGTAAGTTCAGTACTGAATTTCTGTGTGTACCTTCCCCAAACTGTTTCCATAAAACAAGTGAGACCTAGGGACAAAATTTCAAAACCACCACCTGCTCATTTCCATCATATTTTAAATAATTAACTGCTCAGCAAATGCAAATCCTAAGAAAAAAGCTCTTATTTAATTTTAACTTGTACTACAATTTAAAAAAGAAACAAACATTGATCAGGTACTCATTTTTCTACTAAGCATTGTTTCCCAAACCAACTCCAGTTACTACTAGCCCTGTTTAATGAGTGTGTTGCAGTCAAGTGTCCAAGAAACATGACATTTGACATTAAATACTCAGCATATTCTTTTTCCTTAAATAAAAACAATACAAAATTAAAAACAGACATCTGTATATAATCTTTTGTATACATACAATAGATTTAGGTTTACCAGAGAATATCAGCTGCAGAATCCAGGGAATAAAATCACAAATCTGTTCAAAGTTTGGTGTTGACATGAGTTACCATCACCTATAGCCATCTAACTGTTAGTGTATTATTCACTGGCACCACAATAATTTTGATCCCTAGCTAATCACCTCACTCCAAGTTAAATTACATAGATGTGACAGAGCAGGCCTTTGGGAAACCCAAAACCATCCAAGTGTGAAATCTTCCAGTACTTCTCTTGACAGAGCATTTTGACAAGACTCCAAAAGGCCATGCAACAAACAGGAGAGCAGGGAGAGGACTTGGACAGGAGCAATCTCATTTTGAACCATCTTCAGATCAGCCAGGCAAAAATGTGCTATTTTCACATAGAAACCCAGCAAGTCACCTTGAATTTTTCCCTATTTTCTGTTAGCAATTTATTTACAAGAATTTTCACTCCTTAGAATTACATAGGCTTTTTCAAAAAACATATTCATATGTTATTTTTAAGTGAGAATATTTATTCTATTTCTACTATGCTGTACTAAAACACAAAAAAATATAAGTACAAGATAATTTTTAAACTTTTGTCAAATGACAGGAGGGTGATATAACAATAAGCACTTAATTACCCAAACTCAGATCAGTATGTGCAAAACAGCATTATATTTAGTCATAAGGATTTATTGCTGTTACCCTTAACTTGATCATTCACACGTCAAATTTTGTTTTTCCAAGACTGCCTGCACTGTGTAAAGACCTGTTTCCAGGATACCTATAATTGTGCAGTACATAACATCTGTTGCTTTGCATTTTGAGAGCCTCACAAAGAATACTTTCCTATATTCACTTGAGTGTATGGACTGGCAGAACAGATATATTGTCACAGTTCAAATAAACTGACAACTACAGCAACTATTCAGCACTGAAAAGCATCCAACTAACTACCATCTGATGTTGCTCAAACAGGCAACAGCCAGGAAATTCAGAGTTCAGCACTGAATTCTGTTAATGAACTGACCATTTGTTTAAACTTGCAGCACTCAGGTGAGAAACAGCCACATGCTGGACTAGAAACCTGTGAGTTACACCAAGTCATTGAAAAAACTGTTGTAAGTGATTTAATACATTCCTTTCACAACTAAGTGAGAAACTGGGGAGGGAGGAAGTTCCATCAGATCTTAAACATGAGTGAACTGTGTTTCATCAAATCCCTTACAGGTCAGTCACCAGACATCAAATCTCACAAAAAAATTCAGGCTTACATTTCTGACTTTTTTAATAACACATGGTTTTACTGTTCAAATCTGCTCTTCAACTAAAGGGGGAAGAGTTCCTAAATTGCAAGAAGAGAGTTCCAAAACTACTTCCCTAGAGAAACAGTTTGAGATGTACCATCCACACCTTTAGTCCACAGACACCAGTATTTTTGAAACAACCTGAGCAATTGAATTGGAAAATATTCTAGTCACTTTTATTTCAAGTCAGCAGTTTTAAAAGTTAAAAAAAAAAAATCACAACCCCAAAAATTGACAGCTAATGTCTATGAGACAGGAATCAATTTAGAAAAGCATCCTGGTAAAACAATTCTATAGCAGTCACAGCACTAAACGACAAAAAGGTCAAATTTTGAAAGGAAACAGCAGATACCACCACAAAACTAGCAGATGTTCCTAAAGGATCATCTGTACAAAAACATAAGCATATGTGAGAGAAATCCAACACTATCACGAAATCAGTTGGTGTCTAACATAATAGCAGTTCCTTATGGCAATATGGTAATACATGTATCAGATACTCAACACATTATGGTTTTTTGTCTGCATGTACTGCTACAACATAAGTCATAAAAACCAGGACCACTGATTTCCTCAAAAGGAAAACATTAGTTCCACAGCCCACAAATGTTAAGGTACACAGACTACTCTGTTCTTCAGGTTATGTTCCGACATTTTCAGACACTCAAGCTTTTTCATAAATTGTCTTAGTAGGATAAAAATACCTTTAGAGAACTGCATGTCCTGAATAAATACTTCCTTCTAAAGGCAGTGCATAACATAGCCAGGCATACCTAAATGAAACAGCAAACAAAAAGGGATTTCTTCTATCCAGTATCTATTTGTTTGGGTTTTACATAATTGCAACAGTATCTATTATTTACCTGCTGCTTCTGTGACATACATAGTTAACAAGACATTTACAAGGAGAGGAAGATTGTTTTTCTAAGTTTAGTTTTATTGATTCCAACAAGAGCAGATGACAGACTTCCCTGCTTTTATTTCTTTTTTGCAACTGCAGAAAAAAATTCACTTTCATGCATCTTCCAATTAATTACGCCTAAAAGTTAAGATAAGCAGGCAACATTTGATGCAATAGAAAAAGACAAAGGTGCATAATAGAGGGTACAGATTCGGGGATGATACGGTAAAAGGACAATCAAAGAAAGAATACAACAGCATCTAGGATCTGAAAGAGGGAGGGGCTAAAAAAATTAGTGTTTCTGAAGGGACAAAAACCAGGATAATTAAGAAATTGAGATAAGAGATTTGACTGCATCTTCCTACTTCAATAAGGGATTTGATTGCATATTCTTTAATAATTTTAAAAGAACAATAGTTTAAACTGAGAAAGTGACTCAGTGTTACAGCACCATTGTGGATATGAAAACATCACTAGCATGGGCATCAAAGATTGGTTAGCATATCAACTTTTTTTTTAATATACACCTTTGGATTCTCTCCATCATGCTCTGTAAGCAGGACCATCATTTGACTCTTGCACACCTTTGCCCAAAAGGCATAGTCAAGAGTGAACTGTGAACAAGATAATTGCGGAACCTTGATACCTTTTTATAAAATAATTCATATTCTACTCCTCATTACCTCATGATGTCTCCTCTAACTCTCCAGTGATTCCCCAGGCTGTATCACACACCCCCTCACACCACAGCACCACCCTGCATGTCTCCCTGTCTGCCCAGCAACTGCTCCAGTGTCCCCTCCATTCACTCTCATCGCTCCCACACACCCAGGGCACTGCCCCAAACCCCCCACACTCCCACAACACATCAGCTCAGCCCCACCCCAGCGCTCCTGACTGCCCCTAATCCCCACCTATCAATCCTTCAATGCCCTGCTCAGCAGCCAAAGCCCAGCAGCAGCCACGCCTGGCTCGTTCCTGGTGTGCCACCTGGCCCATGGCGCACAAGGTGCTGTGCCAAGCACCCAGCCAGGCACCAGCCTCGCTCCCCAGGCAGGCAGAGCGGAGGAATAAAGCAAAGCACAGCCTTATCTCTAATAATAGGACATGGCAAAGACCTAATTATTACACAGTGCTACAGGAGAAACAAAGGAAAAATTCTCACCCATGAAAGAAAAAGCCAGCACCTTTATCCAAGCCTAAAACTTGCTCAGTTTATGGCCTGCAAGAGCTTTAAGACAACACAAACCACAAATTCATCAACAGAAAGTCTTACATTAAACAGGCTATAAAGTAGACTTACTTTCCATGAAAGCTAAATAAATCCTGTTATTTCAAATTCCCATAGCATCAGAATCCAGCTCACTAACACAGGCAGAACTTAAGGTGCATGCAAACCTGAACACACAAATACAATTTTCAAGAACTGGCACAGAAACTTTTTTCCTGGAACAAAGTTTTAAATATCTGATCTCGCTCTTTGGAGGTAGAGAATTAAAGTGCATATAAAAGGCCCTATTAGGTATCCAGAGGATGTTAGCCCTTTTCAATGTAAGCAAAGAGGTGCATAAATGTGTGAAATACAAGAAAGAACAGAAAGAATGAAACAACCTAAGTTGTGCCACAAACACGTGAACTGATCTTCCGATAAAGGAAAAAAAAACACATGGACAGTCAAGATATGTTCAAAAGTCCCCTGAAATAAAGAACAAAATTTAAGACTCCTTTAATTAGTGTATCCTATTTCCATAAATACTTTTCAATTTCCACAATAAATTGTAGATTAGTAAATTGTTTTGCAGCTTCATACAGCATTTTTCTAAAATACATTAATTTTACAGACTCCCTGGAAAAAGATATGAGTGCTTTATAAGTTCAGATACCATGGGATTGTTTACAACTGCATGCTTTCTTCCTTCAATTTACATCCTAAAATGTACATATGTATATAAAATGTCACATATTTATGTGGCACATGAACACCTCACTTTCAGTTACACTTCATATTTCTCACGTCTCTTCCTTAAAAACAGTTTTTTCTGTTTGGAGAACAGATAAGCCACTTAGAGAAAATATGTTCTCTACATGTCAGAAGTAGAATCAAAAGCTTTGAATTCAGTCCTCTTGGAACTTCAGTAATTCACATTTTGTAACAGCCAGTTTCCATTTCCATTATTCCTGACTGACCGATAGACTGACAGATGTCTTACTTTAGAGATCCCAAACAGACTATTGGTATCTATTTCAGCCACATCTGTTCCTAAATAGCCTTGGCAACAGGCCACTATGCACTCGGAATTAATTTTAAGTCCTTTATTGCTGACTCTTTCACTGTTGAAATACATCAGTGATTCTTTTTCCTTATTGCTGCACTTAGATAGAATATCTGTAAATCTATATTTTAGATTAATAGCAACAAGAACTATAGCTACTATAGATAAGAATAGTATGCTTATTATTAATTAATTTAAATTCATTATAAAAATATATTTTTGATTTTATTCATTGTGAAATATATATTCTATAGTACATTAACCTCTGGATTGCTCCAAGATCTTATTTTCTTGTTCATTAATTAATTTAGAAATTATGTTCAATTACTTATAATTAAAAAGCAAGTTTTATCCAAATTATTACTATTATTATCCAAATAGGCAGCCCAGCCCACAAGCTGTCAGTCAGAGAATAACTTCATATGCAGTTTAGTACACTACACACACACAGGAAATTACACTTACAAAGTTTATCAGGATGATCAAAATCCTCCAGGCTTCACATACTGGTAAAGCACTGGACAATTGCCAGTTTTGTTACATTTCCTACCTGTCAGAAATCTGCTGAAAAACTGCAATTATTGTTAATCAGGAAACTCTGCGGCAAACTTTAAAAACATGCTGGAGGCTTTAAAAATTATCAGAATTACAGTCTTTATTTAACAACAAAAAAAACCGTATGCATAAAGAGGATACAAATGATCTTCTGGGAACTTAAAAAAATCACATATAATATTCAAATCTGTACTTAAGATCACTTTATCTGCTATAGTTTTGCAGCAGCACTCAAAATGAGAACCTCCACAGTTCAGGGCTGGAATATTAATAGAGAAGTCTTGCCTTTTTCTTAATTTCCATGATTATAGCACAGGAATGACACATAGAAAGAGGCTAGAGAAGAAAACCTACCAACTACTGCCTGTGAGCTCTGTGTCTCATTGAGGCACCCGGTGCACTGTTAAAGGCAAGCAACCAGCTATGGGCCAAGGGGTCCTGCCTCCAGGGAGGAGAACAGGCTCAGCTGAGCTGCACACCCAGGCTGGAGCTGCAGCCTTTCCAAGGGGGCCCTGAGCTGTGCCTCACTTGTCCACATTCCCACCTGACACATTCCACAGGCTCCACACCCAGCCACCTGCCCAAGACTCACTTCTGCCATAAGCTCTGTGATAACAAATAACACACAAAACTCATAATGGGTCATGCTTATTTCAGAGGTAGGAACTTTGCTGTGAACAGCAAAGGAAGCCATCAAAAGTCATCATAAAGCATGGGTAGCCAAAAACCTCTTGGAGACAAGAGCTGCAGAACTCCAGGACAGAGTAAAGGAGGAAGTCCTGATAATCAGGTTGCTTAGAGCCCCCCAGGAACAGCACAGTGGAGCAGAACGACACATACATACATCCCTGTGACATGACTGGGCCCAGGCACAGCAGAATGCCCCCTGCCTGGGGACTTTGAGCTGCAGCTTTGAGCTCTGGTGGAACCTGGAGGAGCCAAGGCTGCACAAACTACCACGTGTAAGAACAAACAATCAGAACCTCAGAGCTGTGGATGACAAACGACAACTTCAGCAAGACAGGAATTCATCTGGAGAACTATGGGGGATGGGAGGTTAGGAAAAAGGGAACAAAGCAACTACCTTATGGTTCTCTGATTTTGACAGACTGTAGCAATTGCCATAGAAAAAAGACCTTTCCCTAAAATAGGAAGAATTGCTACATATGAGTCCAAGCAAGACATTCTGCAGCGCTTGCAAAGCGTGAAGACCTGGCTTGACCTCTTAGAGCCTCAGGCAAACTACATTAGGAAGCTTTTGGGTTGGAGAGAACATGCATAAGCCAAATCCCAGTGGAAAGACTTGTCCAGAGATCCTTTAGCCATCTCTGAACACTCCACTGCTGTACTTATCTACGAATGAGACCCTTCCACAGATGGCTCCTCCCAGCACCAGTACAGAACACCCCAGGGTAAGTGCTGCTGGGAGCCAAGAATGATGGAAAGAAAAAACATTCAAGCTCCAGAATCTGTGTTTGACTGCTGCAACTGCAGCCTCTCAAAAATGAAACTATTCAGCAGCTCAATGCCATAAAGTATAAAACCAAATTTTCAGAGAAAGACGTTTCAGCGTATATTTAATACATGTGCAGTAAAAGCCCAAATCCTGATAAAATTGGCAGCAGTTTGTCTGTGCTGCTTTTCATAGGACTCCTGAAGTCCTGCCATCTGCTACAGGTCTGACTATAGGCACTGCATACGTCATTACTTCTCAGGAGCTATGAAAAGTTTCTGATGTCTGTATGAAAGCAGCTGAGAGGGATGATTTTTTCCTAGGAAAACAAACAAAGCCAAAACCACACAAATTCCAAAACACAGAATATACTCCCCATCTCTGGAAGCATGGAGCAATATACTCCAGAATCAATTCTTCCTGTCTGCACCTTAATATCCTTCCCTGATGACAATTACAAGACAATTACAGACCCTAGTTCCTGATATATGGCAATTTAACCTACATTAAAGGAAGCAGAACATAAAGTGACATTCATATTAGAGCTCTACACACAGAACTAAATAATTAATAAATCACACTACAGATCACATACACAGAGACCTGTAGATAGTCCCACATGAGAAGGAAGAGAGCCTCCAGTGCTAGCAGCGTTACCTAAGGCACCCAGACCGGCTCCCCAGGAGGAAGGGCTGTGCCCCACACCGGGTGTGGGGGCGATCAGAACGCAGCAGTCCGGCTGCAAAGCGGGTATTTCAGTGCGAGTGCAGCACTGCATTAACACGGTTACACTGTGCAGAGCAGAGGAGTCAGCAGCAGGGCATGACTGTGTACTTGATCAGTTTCCAAAGCTCTGGTATCCCAACATTAAATGAACCATAATGACTTCACCTGCGAGCATCTGACTACTTCTTTGCTTCTCTAAATGCTGACTCTATGGCGATGAGATCTTACCTACAGCAACTTTTAAGTTCTATCCAATACACTTCTAAAATAGATGTGGTATTTTAAGCCTGGACGAACTAACCATGCCATCCCGGAAGGCAAACACGCTGCCTGGAAACTGCATTCCTGAATACAACTTTGACTTCTCTTTCATGTAAGCACTGGGAGGTCACTGAAATAAACAAGGACGTTTAGGAGTGTGTACGCAGTTTTACAACTATATGTATGTTTCTACAGTTTGTAGGAAAAAGGTATCTATTTGGATACGTTCAAGCAGCATTCCTTTGCTTCTTAAACTTTTGTATACAATTTGTTTCACTTGATCAAATCCTGTAACCACACTTTCTCATGTGTTCCCGTGTGAGCGCCATAGAGCAACGACGACCTGCAACAGAAGCCTCATCACAAAACTCAGGCACATCCCGCAAAACCATACTCTCCTCTCTGTGCTCTAGCTTGTGTACCTGCCAAAGAGTATAAGCCGGGAAAAGTTGATGCCGCAGAAACAAAATCAAATCCTCTTACTGCTCTGCCTGGGGCTAAAGAGGCCATACAAACATGATCTCTACCTTCTGTCCCTTTCGTATGACCCACCAAGAAGACAAGACTCTTGCTAGAGAGAGCTGGTTCAGGTACAAGACACTCAAAGCGTTAGAAACAATTTCTTTTTCTCTTCAGTCAGCAAAGTAACCCCGAAGGGAACAGAGCTGCCCGCAGCACTGCCTCTCAGCACCTTACTGCAGTCCCGGGTTAGGGTGCCTGTCCCGCGCTGCCCGGAGAGCCCCGGCCGCCTCTCCCCGCGGGCCCCAGCTCGCCCCGGCCCGGGCCGGACACCCGTGCCCCGCCCTGCCCCGTCCCACCTGTGGGGCTCTCGGGCAGGATGGGGCTCCAGCGGAGCCGCCGGGCGCTCAGCACCACGTCGCAGCTCCTCTTGCCGATCTCGAAGATGCCCCTGAGGAGCGGCCCGTCCCCGGCCCGGGCCGGCGGGGCCGCGGCCAGCGGGGCCACCCTGCGCCGCCGCTCCTGGGGCGCGGCCCGGGCGCGGCCCGCCGGGCGGGGGAGCGGGGCGGCGGCGCCCGGCATGGCGGCAGCGGCACCCCCGCTCCGCTCCGGCCCCGCCGACCGCCCGCGGCCCGCCGGGCCCAGCAGCGCCCGCCCCGCCCCGCAGGCGGGGCCGCACAGCCCGGGGGCCGGCGGGAGGGCGCCCGGCCCGGAACGGAGCTGGGGCTGCGTCCGTGCCTCGCTGGCAGCGGCGGGACAGCGGGGCTCGGCTGCCGGGACAGCGGGGCTCGGCTGCCGGGACACCGGGACAGCGGGCTCGCCTGCCGGCACAGCGGGCTCGGCTGCCGGGACAGCGCGGCCCCCCCGGCGCCGGGCAGAGCGCAGGGCGGCGCCGGCCGGACCCGCGTCAGGAGCGCTGCCCGCGGGGAGCCGCGGCCCGAAGGGGCTCGGGCATCTCAGCGCTGTGCTCTCCTCAGTTACTTCTGCAAGGAAGGAACGCTCCCACTACAGAAATTAATTTTCCTTGTCAGAGTGCCAAGTCTTCCACTTTTCTGTTATCATTAACAATATTGCTGTTACTTAGCTTCAGAAAACTACGATGTAAAGTTCTAATAGCCCTTCCGTACTAAAAAGGCTGAATCTTTCACAAGTTGTGACTCTGACATAATCTTAATGTAAATACCACACTGGCATTCCTGCTGCAAAACAGATTATTGCCATAAACCCGGGTGGAGGCATCATCCAGCTGTACCCTTTATTCATAAGAATGCAAAACATTGCATTCGAGCAAATCAGTGACTCGGAGTCTGCTATTGACTCGTACTAGAACAGATCCGCTGTCAAGTGGGCCAGTGCCGAAGGAATACCCAGAAGGGTTGCGTAGTCATCCCTCATCCTCAAAGCTTGAAAGCAAGGGAGGAAGACCACTTTACTCTTGCTCTATGAATGATAGAACTTTACTGCTTGGAAATACGACAGTTTTACTCACAGCTGCTGTAAGGTTCACTGGTGACAATCATGTTAGAGTGCAGGGTCAACTCCCGTTTATAAGGTGCTTCTGAGCCTGTAAGGGCTAAACTTGTACAATTATAAAGTTTTATAATGTCATGGTGGCTTGCTAGGGCGTGAAAAGGATATAAGTGAACAAAAAGTTCAGAAATTTTATCTTTAATGTTTGTCACAATACAAATGTAACTGTCCTCCTGAGAAATAAGCAATAGATTGAAAACATTGCCCTTTGCTGATGGATACAAGATACAGTTTAAGCCACATGTTAGAGTATCCTGTGATGTTTAGCCTTGTAGAAGAGAGTCAAACCAGCCAAGAGCTCACAAGATGATGCCTGTTCTCAAGGCATGTTGCCTTCTGTCATAATTCCATAAAGAACAGTAACAAGCTACTTATTATGTAGCTGAGAAGACAGGTTTAAGACACATTTTAAAAAGTCATCATGGTACAACTTTTTGATACTTATTTCTATCTATAACTTTTTCATGTTTAAAGTATATTCCAAATATTTTTTCAATATGCAGCCTGTTTTCAATTTGCATCGAGCCATTAATACAGCTTTTACTGAAATACAGCCCTCACCAATTTGCCTTTCTGAATCACATGACCACATAAGGTTTAGGTTTGCTTAAAACCTTTAGCAATTATTACAATTTTTGTTTTGTTCCTTAGGTCTTATTTTTCGGGATAAAAAATATCTCAACTGCAAAGTAATCAGATAGAATAAGGTATAAATAATTGAAATTATGTGTAGAGTGCAGAAGTTTTGTGCAAAATATCTTTAAAAAAAAAAAAAAAAAAAAAAAAAGACTGATGAGGCAGGAAAAACTGTGAGCCAAACAAGCTTGCCTTAACATTTATCATTCTGATACAGCAGTAGATGATCCAATTCAATTTGTGCCTGTTATTTGGTGTCAGTGATCTTTAATGTGTTTGCACTGATGTCATTCAAAAGGAAAGCTAAATCATTAACTGGAAGATAAAGCATAATATGAAGCTAGGTATAGTCAAATCTCTTTTGAGGCCATATGCCCTCTATAATTCCCTGCAGTCATTTGTATTTGTTTCTGGGACAATTTATTAGCCTATACCACCTAGTGTATATTATATATTACCGCTAGATAATTTCTTATAAGGTAGAGGAAAGGGTAAATTTATAACTGGCTTAGAACCCTAAAATAATAGTGTTTTCAGTACCACCAGTGGGAAACTACTGCAATCCCTAAGAGACTTGTAATATCCTTTGACTGATGTAATTAAAACTTCTAACACCTTCTTATAGTCATTACTTGAAAAGTCTATTAAATCAGTAACAGTTAAGGTACTAAATGTATTAGATAAATACATAAAATAGTAAGAGAACTTAATAGAATAGTAACAAAACCCATAAAAGTCTGTTCATTGTGTTTTGCTGCTGTTCACAAATTCTCAATGCCCACAATTCTTTGTAAATCTGAGACAGACACTTTTTCCTGGGGGCAAAGATTCCAAACAAGTCTATTCTAACAGCCTTTTTTTTATTTTATTTTAGTTATCACAAATTTCAGATTTGCACATTGAATTCGGAAATGCATGGAATAGTCCAGCAATATAATTTTATCAATTTTTCTAGGCTATGTCTGGAATTCTCACACATAAAACTCCCATAAACTTTCTTGTAAGAAATGGTTGTGTGTATGGATGATCTAATGTGGTATCTTCTGTTCTTGTATCAGAGAAAGAAGATGCAAGACAGTCAGTAAGAATTGTACAGCAGGCATTCAAGCAGCATGGAGCACTGAGCCTACCTGCAAATGTACCTGAAAAAGGAAGTCAGGGAAGGGTGTTAGACTCCATTAAAGACCCAAATCATCAGCCAGGTTTGCAATGATGAGGCAAGTCTGCATCAGCAGGCTTCAGAGCCAGGTCAGGATTGTGGCTGAGCTGCAGACCAGCATCCCACACCATCTGGAACTGAAAAAGTTGTAGTCCCAGAAGGAACTTGAATAGAGCTCCAGGCTCATGTGTGGGGTTGGTGAGGGGGTTGCAGGTGGGGATGCTCAGGGTTTTTAAGGCTCAGTAGTGGATTCATGGGCCTTGCAGCCAGAAGAACAAGAGGAGGAATTCTGAGGAACAGTAGGAGCAGGCTGCTTCAAAAAGGAAATGGGGTTTAGAGTGATTACAAGTCAGGTAGGAGCCCATACACCTGAGCAAGGTAAACAGAACTGTGTGTAGCTGAGTTCAACAAGAGCCCAGACAGCCAGACAAGCCCCTTGTATCAAGGTAGGTCCAGCATCAAGCTGAAAAGCACAGTCCCTAGGCCAGGTCAGGTGGCAGTACCACTGTCAGTGCTAGCCCAGCAGACACCAGGGAAGCTTGTGTTATCAAGGCAGGTCCAAAGTCAGACACGAATTTTGAATTTGTGAGTCAGGACCCAGATATGGCACAGACAGGACTGCAATAAGATGGAGGCAGACACCACGCTTAAGAGCCTCTTCCAAACGACAGATCTTGCATGAAGGAGAGGAAATCTCCCTTGTGGTGTCTTGGAGTTTGCTCTCAGCAATCTGGACCCAGGGGAGGTTTGGTCCCAGGTCAGGGTGCTGGCCTTGAGCACAACCAGATGGCCTAGGAGAGGGAAGCATCCTATGGAAAAAGAGGTAGTAGGAAACAAAGAGAGGAGCTAAGCTCTCCTTAACTAACAGTGTCTCTTTCTGGAAATCATCCCTTGCTCTCTAAGCTACTAAGTGGTGAGAGCCTCAGAACTCTTTTCCAGAAGAACCCTGTGAAGTGAAGAAAGAGGTAGGACAACCTGTGACAGAAGTAGTGAGTGAGGGAAGCACAGCTAGTGTTAACTGAAGGACAGCAAGTGGGTAAAGCTTGCTATTGGAAAATATGACACCTCAAAAAAAGTGTCTGTAAAAATGCAGTGAGGTATCTAGGCCAGTTTTGGAGTCATAAGAAATATGATGTTCAAGTTAAGGAACAGGAATTTAGACCAGAAGCAATAAGGGGACACTCTGGGGAAAATATCCCCATTCTAGAGCTTTTGACTGAACTTTTCTGGTAGCTGACTTGTTTTCTGTAGCTATTGGAGATTTCCTTCTGGAGAAACCTGAATTTTGAAGTTGGCAGCATACCCTTGGCTTGCATGTTTTTCTGGCTACAGTGTGTTTATACAATGAGGGTTTCGTGTACAGTCAGTCATACTTCAGCTGTTCATTCACAGATATTAGCTCTCCTAAGTATGCTCCCTTCTTGCATTTCTACTTCAGAAAATAATCTTTTGTAACTCTTAATATTAATTCTGCTCTGTTGAATTGGTTTACCATGAAGAAGCGACATTAAGCAGAACACCAATTTTTGGCATGATAAGCAAAGCCATAATTATTCTGAAGGAAAATGGTATAAATGGTCTGTAGAAGAGGGCACTACTATTGCTATACATCTTCAAATTTTCAAAAGAAGGAAAGCCTTAAAGAACAGAGAAAAAAAAAATGTAGATAAGGAAATGGACAAACCTTTGCAAAGAGACCAGTGAAATTATTATGCAGGTATAAGAAGCTGCAGAAATGCAGTCTGAAGTTGCAGACATTCCTGATACTCCCATGAATTGAAATTAATCAGAACAATAGAGAAAAATGTGGTAATAGGAAGAATATTAAATGAGAATGCATTGCTCGGGGTGTATTGTTTTTTCTTTGCATTAAGGTTGGTATCTTTTTAAGGTAATTTTTTCCCTCTGAATCTTATTGTCTCTTGCTTTGTCACAGTGTTGGTAAACATGTAAATATTAGTTGTTTCTATTTTATTTCATGCAAAATGCAGTGAACTCTACGCTGCAAACTACTACAAGCTAGGAAACTGAAAATTAGGGCTGATATTCTATGTTTTACATACCCTTTAGGCAACCTAAATACTTAAGAGAATGCTTTGAGAGCATTGTCAGTTTTAATTTTGTATTGCATAGCTTCTGACAGTTTGTTAAATACATATATGAATTATTAAAAAAACACTTATGTAGATATTAGTGTATTTGTAGATCTTCAGCTCACTGTTTCACTATGTATTTATGTACTGTGTTTTAAGGATTTTTTGTAATATGGGATTTTCAGATAAGGAGAAAGTGTCGACCATTTTTAATTTCTGAAATAATTACCATACCACCCATTTGGTCAATAAAAACAAAGACCAACTTCTGCATATTTTCCCTGATACGGCACCAGGCAGAACTCCAAGTTTCATTTCTGTTCTTCCTCAATAGAAATGGCTGAGAAATTAGTGGGTTTTGCTTGATTTTTTTAATTGCAAGATATCTTTAATATATCTATAAAAGAGAATAAAATGTAACTGTAATTTTTAAAACTATTTGAAGGGATGGTTCTCTGACCAGAAGTATCGTACTTTTTAAAAAAGAGACTCTTGCTTTTAATATGTCAGAAGCAATTGATAAGGTCAAGGTGGGTCTAGTTTTAATCAGTTACAATATTGAAATAATTGTGAGATTACTGTTACAGAAGATAGAATTGTCTAGTACTCAGTTTAGAATTATTTCTATTAATCCTTATTACCTCTGGAATTGCATGTTGCTTTTCCATGTTAGTTTATTAATATTCAGTAACAGTATCTTTTGGAGAAAGTGGCTCTCTGTTTTCTTCTGGTGAATCCAGGAATCTTGGTTCTCCTTGAATCGACTTCCCTTCACCGGGAGACTCCTCCTGAGTGCACTGGGCCAAGGTCTGATGTTGTTCAGGCACATTGTTCATTTGGGCTGGTTAAAACCAGAGTGTTCAGTCTTTGAGGCATCTTGTGGATGTAACCTGGAATTCCACCATTTCAGACTCCTCACTGTGTCTGTCACAGCCAGCAATGGGTCCACAACCTCCACAGATCCTCTTCTGTTGTTCCAGAAACCCAGAAGGGAACAGCTGCTAGTCATGACTGTTTCTTGTGTACTGTACCTGCAGATTTAACCTCAAGCACGCACCAGTGGCAGAGCAATTTCTGCTGTCAGAAGTATGTCATAAAGAAGAAGGGAAAGGCCATTGGTCACAACCAGCCCTAAAAATAGAGCTTTAGGCCTGTGCTGGCTGAGCCAGTGTGCGTGTGGGCACAAACCAACCCCAGAGTTGTTTCTCTGCATGCGGAAGTTGGATAATCCCACTGTAGCCTTAGTTAATTAGCGATATGTTCATAGGATAGGAACAGTGTGAGTAATTCTTTCCATTAAAAGAGACCTTGATAGACCTTCCTGTGGGAGTCATGAGCAGAAATTTCAACATTTGGCTTGATGTTAATAATATGAAAGAAATATCATGGAGACATCAGAAGCATCAGCAAAGCGGGGGAGGGGGGAAGGTCTCCAGTATTTTATAAGGGTGGTGATGGGGAAAAAACCACCCAAAACTAATTGAAATAAGAAAACTTGCAAGTGATTTGTAAATTAGAGCCTCTAGTTACCAAAATGCCTAATTAATTTTCCTTATTAGATTGCTCATAACATTAAAACATTACTTTCTCTGAAGTATCACAGTAGCAAATACTGAGATAGCCTAGATTGATCTTTTAAGTAGGTTGCATTGGCTGGAAGAGTTGAATTTTGTTATCAATAGTGGAAAAAGAAAAGGTAATTGAAAAGGTTTCTTGTGCTTTGGAAATGCCTTCCAAATATTCATTACACATTTAAGCAACTAAATTTGCAGAATATGTTCCTGACATTGGCACTGGTTCTGTGGTATTTCTCTCATCAGATGGAAGTACTGTGTGTTATGCAGAGTGCATTCATGCATAAACAATATCATTTTCATAAATTAAAACCTCCCCTGCAGAAGGAACATCTGTGCCTGCCTTTGAATAAAAGATGGTGGCATGTGAGTTGCCCCTTGACTGACTAGAAGAATCCTTGTATTTAGGAGGAAGGTGCATAACCAAAAGGCAAGCAAGCCTGGGTCAGCTTTTTCAATTTTATCTGAAAAATCATCATTCATTTATCCCCCCCGGGTTATCTAGGGGACCCTTACCTGTATTGCCACTGACTGGGAAAGGTTTATGGGTGCTTGAAAAGTTGCCTTTTGCATTCTGTCATTTCAGATTCAGCAACAGTTTTCGAGTGTGGAGCTGCAGGCTCTGGCGAAATGCAGGGAGATGCTGCAAAATGCATCAGTCGGCGTCGCAATTAAATTTTAGCATGTTTTTAACGGGGAAGCCTGGCAGCAGGGGCTGCTGAACTGCTAGGGCAGGTTTGCTATGCTTACACGTTGGATTTCCGTAGCTGCAAACACCTTTAAAATAGACGCCAAAAGCTTGATTTCTCCTGGGGAAAAAAATGCCCTCATCCATAGCAAAGCTTGTTTACTTTCTGCTGGGTTTAGCTGAAATATTTATGAAATACCCCCGCTTTGCGACAGGCTTCATGTAAAGTGTTTCAGGTAACGTCTTAAATCTGTTTCTGACGGTCGGAGGCAAAGACCTGTTGATAATTGTTCCCGGTCATTAGGGGAATTGCTCTCCCGCAGGTTGTGTCTCCGGCTTTCTTAAGCCTCAGAATAATCAGCGAAGATTAAAGGAATACGTTTCCCGTCTGCAAAGGGGAAGGGACGATAAATCGATAGCGCGGGTCCAGGTCTGCCTTGCGGGGGGAAGGCGCACCTGCTGCCCAAGCGCGGGGCCCAAGCGCCCGCTCCGGGTGTGCGGGTCCGGGCCGGGGCCGGCTGCGGACACCCCGGGGCCGGCTGCGGACACCCCGGGGATGGCTGCGGACACCCCGGGGCCGGCTGCCGGCTGCGGACACCCCGGGGATGGCTGCGGACACCCCGGGGATGGCTGCGGACACCCCGGGGCCGGCTGCCGGCTGCGGACACCCCGGGGATGGCAGGGCCGGGCTGAGCCGCCCGGGCAGGTGCACCGGGAGCCCGGCGCAGCCCGCACCGGCAGCCGCAGCTCCCAGCGAACGGCGCTCCGGCCCCGCTCCCCTCGTCCAACAAATCAGCATTGCAAATAGCCGGGTTTATCTGTAAACAAACGAACGCCACCCCCCAGCCCCGGCCCGAGCACTTCTCAAGGTAAGTAAAGAACCCGTGTCCTTTTTTTTAGACCAATTTTATTCTACAAATAATAAGTGTTGCACCTTTCATGAGCTATCCGAATAAAACAATAATCCCATAGGAATTACTTACACTAAGAAAAAAAATCACATTTAAGGAAAAATGCAACATTCGACCAAATGTTCAATACTATGTTGTTGCCAAAGGATGGATTTTTTTTTTCTAAAATCCCAGTGTGCATTACACCATAATATACAGGATTACAAACAAAATTACAGTACAGATTGATTCCAGTTGAACCAGCGTTACATTTCAAACAGCACTTATTCTGGACTGCATTGTACATGCAATAGCTATTGTTCTAATTACGGATTAAATGGTTTGAATTTGTTTCAAGCTACCGTACTAATCGACTACAATAGGTATATAGCCCGACTTTAACAACCTGATTAGATTTCGGTTCAGATTTATAAGATGAGCATATGACAACCACGGATTGTGTGAACGTGTATAAAATCATGCATTTATAGCGCCTGGAAACATTAACATCTTCAAGTTATCTTTAAAAAAAAAAACAAACCAAAACCAAAACAAACAAAAAAAATTCCAACAAACCAAAAACCACGGAATGCCAAGGGGTTCAAAGACTAAAAAGAAACAGTGCAAATTGTATGTGATAGTCAAGCAGCTTTCGATTTAAAAAGGGTGTTGGCATTTGCTTATAATCTTTATATACAAGTTTGTGCAAGTAATGTGTTGAAATGATATGTTTTAATAGAAAATAAGTCTATCGTTCTTATATCTTCTCAAGACCTAGGGGATCTGGTTCTTATTGTACGGGGTAAAGGAAAAAGAAATTAAAAAAAGAAAAAGAATGAAAAAAGAGACTTGGATAGGAAAGAAATTGCCCGGATTGTGCATTTTTTTCTTCTTCTTCATCTATTTGAAAAGGAAAGAAGTGCTAAGGCAACATAACTTCTCTAAGCACTTTTCTGCTGGTTTAAATTAGTTAAATCATTTTGTATAAATTAGATATAATTCTACCTTTCCAATATGTATAAAAATTGATGAAGCTGCATGGTTTAAAATAGGAAATTCACGTTATAAAAAGTCATTAAAAATTCTGTACAAAATCACAACAAAATAATTCAGCATGGGAAAGGTAACAAGTAGTAAAACGTTGGTTGAAAAATATAGATTTCATATATATTTTGTAATTGGCCCATCGCTAGTTTAAAAATTGCATAGATCCTAATTATTGCTTGTGATTTTGTTATCCCGATCAGGTAATTGACGCGATCCCAATGCCCCTACCCCAATTTACAGCGTCGCCCCGAGGAGCGGCAGCGCCGACAGCGGGCCCGGGGCGGCGGCGGGACCCGCCGGGCCGCCCGCTGTAAACAAGGCGGTGGCGGGCGGCGGGCGCGGCTCCCGGCGCTCCCTGCGGCCAGGGCGGGGGGCTCAGTCGTGGAAGATGGCGTTGAGCTGGGCGCTGAGGACGCGCTCGTGGTGCGGGTGGCCCTCGTAGGGCGCCAGCCCGTCCACCGGGATCTCGCAGCGGGAGGCGGCGGGCGGGAAGATGGCGGCGTGGGCGGGCGCGGCGGCCAGCGCGGCGGCGGCGGCGGCGGCGGCGGGGTAGTGCATGGAGAAGGCGTAGCTCTTATCGAAGTCGGCGGCCGGCTCGTGCTTGAAGGAGAAGTTGCCGTTCACGCTGAGGGGCGGGCTGAGCGGCCCGTCGAAGGCGGGGCTGGCGCCCTCCGCCAGCCCGCTCTCGAAGAAGGGCTCCAGCGCGGCGCCGTAGGCGTGCGGCGGCTTGAGGTGGAAGAGGTGGGAGCTGTCCATGGTGCCGTAGGGCGGACTGGGCAGGCCCGGAGACTGGTAGGGGTAGGGATGCGCCGGGAAGGGCGCGCCCGCCGCCGCCGCCGCCACGTGCGGAGGCACCTCCTGGCTCTGCTCGGGGAGGAAAGTCCGCGGGTTGAGCTGCAGGCAGCCGGCCACCAGGTTGGTGGTGGGCTGCGACAGGCCCTTGCAGAGGGTCTGCACGAAGGACACCAGGTCCGGGCTCTTGCCCGAGCGGAGGATCTCGGAGAGCGCCCAGATGTAGTTCTTGGCCAGGCGCAGGGTCTCGATCTTGGAGAGCTTCTGCGTCTTGGAGTAGCAGGGCACCACCTTGCGCAGGTTGTCCAGGGCCGCGTTCAGCCCGTGCATGCGGTTGCGCTCCCGGGCGTTGGCCTTCATGCGCCGCAGCTTGAAGCGCTCCATGCGCGCCTTGGTCATCTTCTTCTTCTTGGGGCCCCGCCTCTTGGGCTTCTGGTCGTCGTCTTCCTCCTCCTCCTCTTCCTCCTCCTCTTCGTCCAAGTCGTCCTCCTCGTCCTCCTCCTCTCCGTTCCGCAGGGAGTCCTCCTCGGCCTCGGCGTGCAGACCCTCCAGGTCCTCCTCCTTCTTGTCCACCTCGTGCTCCTCGTCCTGGGAGCTGAGGCACTCGTCCGTCCAGCTCGGGGGGCCCTGCGGCTGCGGCTCGCCCATCAGCCCGCTCTCGCTGTACGACTTGGTCATGGTGAGCCTCTGCATGGCGGAGAGGACAGAAAAGAGACGTGTCAGCACCAGGAGCAGCGACCGTGGCCACCCGCGGGGAGAAGTTGCCCGCGCTTCGCTCCCCGGTCCCGCCGCCCCCTCCCGAGGGAAGCCCTGGATTCCCCACCGTGCCAGGGCAAACTTTTAATTGTCTCCGCGTTTCTGCCTTGTAATTAAGTTGACATATGTTCAAATGCCATTATGTAACTCGCCGATATTAGCGGGGAATATAAGCAGATTATGCGTGCGGGAGCCAGCCCGGGCGGCACGACGCAAGCGGACCAAGAGCGGGTTGTTTTGTTTTGTTTTGCTTCGGAAAAAATTCCTCAAACATTTTTGCCGAATAGGGTAAGGGGGAAGGAGGACACACGCGCACACAGGGCACCTGCAGGGACGGCTGGCGCCTGTGTCGCCTGTCCCCGCCGCTCTCCGCGGTTCCCCCTCGCCGCCTCCTTGCGTGGGGCTTGTCCGCCCCAGCGGGCACCGAGCACCTGCTCCCCGGTGCCGCCTCCGTCCGCAGCACTGTCACCGGGCTGCGCGGCCCCTGCCCTGCCTTGCCCCTGCGGTAACAGGTGCGGGACTGGCCCCGGCTTCCCGTCTCCGTCGTCCCCTCTGTTGCAAACGAGCATCGGTTCCTCGCTTCCCGTGCGGGGCTGGGACCGCTCCCCGGTGGCGTCGGGCGCACCGGGAAGGAACAATGCCGCACGGCCGCCGAGGCACAGCCTGCGCCGGGACCGCGGCGATCGCGCTCCGGGAGGAAGGGGAGCCCAAAGTTCGGAGGTGCATCGGTGGAAGTACATTAACATATCTAATATGCGGCTGTACAAACGGATTTAAATGCGTGCATGGACGCACACACGCATTTACATACATACATATATAAATGTACACACACGCGTACGTGTGTATGGATGGATACAGGTGTGCCCGCGCACACCAGCAGGAACGACCGCAAGCGACAATAAAACCTGAAGCCGTTCAGGCAGAGGCATATCCCGTCCGCCCCGACGTCGCAGGGTCCTCTCCCACCCCGGCAGAACCCTTTTCCCCGGGGGTAACACACGGTTTCCCGTTACCTCCGTCGCTCAGCCTCTCCTGCGCGGTGACGGTCTCATAACCCCGGCACAGCTGTCCGTGCGAGGGCGCCGCGCGTGTGTGCGTGTGGCGTGTATTTCCCGAGGTTGCCCGGCGCCGGGCTCCCCCCGTTATATAGCGGGACGGAGGATGCGCGCCGGGGGGCCGGCACCGGGACCCGGGCCGCGCGCGCCCGCCGCGCCCCGCGCGCCTGCGCCCCGCCCCGCCCCGCGCCCCGCCCGGTGGCACGCGCCATATGGCCGCCCACGTCAGGCGCGCGGCGCCCCCCCCACGTGACGCCCCTTATTTGTATGCGGCCGCGCGCCCGCCCGCGGAGCCGCCACGCCCGCGCTGACCCGCGGGCCGCGCCATCTGTCACCAATGGCACCGCCGACACCGCCACCGCCACCGCACAGCTCCGCACCGCTCCGCACCGCTCCGCGCCCGCCGCCGCCCAGCCCCGGCCCGCGGAGCCCCATTGTTCCCATTGTTCTGGGGTGCGGCCGCCGAGGGTTCCCGCCGCTACCCCGTTACATCTCCTCACGCGCGCCTCTGGCCCCCCGAGACTCCCGGTCCCCGTCCTTGTCACAGGCCCCCTCCTCTTTTCCCGGTTTGCGCCGGTGCTGGGGAAAGTGGACGTCCCGGGGCTGTGACACACACACACACACACACACACACACACACACACACACACCTGCCGCTCTGTCCCAACGCCCGGAGCAAACGCCGGCTCGCTTTTCCCGGGTTTTCGGTGGGAATGCTGCCGGTTAACGGAAAGTTTGGAAGAAAGAAGCCGAGTGGGGCGGCTTAAGAGTCTTCAAATGTCTCGGCGGAATTTGCAAAGGCCGCCAAACCTTAGGGATGCGCTTTGAGGAGGGATGTAACCCCCTTGCATGATAGCTGTGCTACCGGCACGCGTTATCCGGATATTTATTCAATAAAAATAAAATTATTTTCACCTCTTGAGGCTTTAAATGCGGAACAAATCATTCCCCCCTGAGGAGATGGATTTGGAAGATAATTTTCCAGGTCGGGTTATTTCTAAAATGTTTCTCTCCTGTTGGTGACCTACATAGCCAGGGGCAGCAGGAGGGGACTCCGGGGATGTTCGCCTTGTCGGTAACCAAATACAGAGGGCAACCGGCTACTTTTTGTTACGTCGAATCTGGCCGGTTCCCGGTGGGAAGCGAGGGCCAGCACCGCGGTGTGCGCCACCCGGTCCGGCGGACGCGGCTGCAGCGGGGCACCCGCGGGGCCCGGCGGCTGCGGCCCTTCCCTGCGGCACGGAGGGGACGGAAGCGACCCACCGATGGATGGCCCTGCCCTGGCCACCGATGGATGGCCCTGCCCTGGCGAGCCTTCTCCGGCCACAGAGGCACCCCCGGGCCGGGGTCCGGTGCATGCCCGTTCCCTGGGCGGCTGGGCCGGGCCGGCAGCCCCCGAGAGAGCGCGACCCCATTAACGGGAGCTGCGGGGGCGGCCGCGCTGCTGGAACGGACAAGTTTTGGAGGCAGTGAGGTTCAAACAGGTTTGGAGCGTGCACGAGAGAGATGGGTCTGGTCCAGCCCTGTCTAGATTACTGGAAAATGTCCCTTTGAATGACTCTGTCTGGGAATACACCCGGGAATGTGGTGCACTGGGGAAACACTAGGCAAGAGTATTGGGAGGAGGACACTGACAGAAAACTGCATCTCGGGGAGCGGTGAGAACTTTGGGGTGCTCGTGTGCTTCTGAGTGTGATGAACACAGTCATCTTCCCTGGGAGCAAGATAAAATCAACACGTTGTCGGTTGGCAGGTAACTAGAGAGACAAATAAAGAAGCAGGCAGTCGGACAGAGGGGCTTAAACCCGGCTGGCCCGGCTCGTCCCACCCCAGTGGGTGACTGACGAGGGTACCGGTGGCCGGGCCCGCAGGTACGGGGCCCTGCTCCGGTGCCGCCCGTCGGGGCCGGGGACGGGCGCAGCGCTGCGGGGGCCCGGGGCTCTCCGCCGTTCCGCCTTCACCTTCCCGCCCTTGCCGGGGCTGCGGCGCTGCTTCTGCTCCCGGTCCCGCAGGCAGCCGGCTCTGCCTCCCCTACTCGGGCCGTCCCTGGCTCAACGGCTCCAGTTTCCCACCTTCCCGGTTCCTCCTCTTCCCCCAGCCGCTTGATTTTATCGCTCCAAGCGTGCCTATTTTTTTCTCCCTGACCTACAGACTCCTCCTTCTCCATCTGGCTTCTAATTCGGCTTCTGTTTATTTTTCCTCCCGAATCCTTTGGTTTTCTTTTCTCTCCCTATTGTTTTTTAATGATTTTAAAAAAATTTTCATTTTGTCTTTTCTTTTCCTTTTCCCTTTATTTTAATTTTTCTTTATTTTCTTTTTTTTTCCCTTTTCCTTTTCCTTTTCTTTTTCCTTTCTGCCCCCATCCCTCCCTCCCTAGCTGGCTTCCCGCCCCCCTCCCCTCCTCCCGCGGCGCGGCACGCGAACCGCACGCGTCCCAACAAAGCTCCGTCCGTCCGTCCGTCCGTCCGCCCCCGCTCCCGCCTCAGCTGCCGCCCCCCGGCGCTGGCAGGAGGCGCTCCCGGGGCCGCCGCTGTCCCAGCCGGGAGCGAGGGGGGCTCGCTGCGGGGGGAGGCAGCGCTGTGGAAACGCCTTACAGTTGTCCGGAGCGCGAAATCCGCTCCCGACGAAATCTCTTGGGTTTGCGGCATTATCTTAATTAAGATAATTGATTCATATTGCACCTGCGAGAGTGCGGGGAAAAGATGCCTCCCCAAATAGCTTGGAGCTATTGGAGAGAGGAAGCCGCGCTTATAATTGAGCGAGTGATTTACTGCCCGGGTAGCCCGGGCCGCTCGGGCTCTCCTTTCGCTGCCAGGTTTCCCGTCCTCCCTCTCCAGAGAGGCACACACGCAAAACAAGGAGGTTATCCTGATTAAAAAACAGAGAAGGGAAAACGTCTCTGCCCGCTGTCCCTGTCCGTCTGTCCCTCCCCAGGGCACGGCACCGCGGGGCCGGAGCGATCGGACTCGGGAAGGGCCGGCCCGGGTCTGCCCGCGGCGCTGCCCCGCTCCCCAATTCCAAAGGCTGCGGCCACAGGAGGGGACGGGACGGGAGGGCACGGGAGGGGAGGGCAGCCCCACCGCCCGCATCACCCCGAGCCGGGGCCAGCCTGCCGCTGGAATCGCCGCGGGAGAACCGCGCCCTGGATGAGCCTCTCCGGTACCGGTTCGGTGCCACCGGCGTGAGACGGCTCCGCGCTTCGTAGCGTCTCTCTAGGACACAGTGTACATCTGGGCTCCAAAATTGGTACGGATGATTAAGGTGCCTTTTCTGCTCTTTCCCCCCTTAAAACTCAGTGTATTAATTTTATTGAGCCTTTCCCTGCTAGATAAACGCTGTTGTTGTTTTAATTCTATAAATGTAAACTTCTATTTAGTTAATGGAAAATACATCACCACCGAGGTTTAATTATCAGCTTTTTAAATTACTCTTTTAGTCAAGTGCACACAATTATGAAATCACAATAGATTTAAAATATAATTCAAATTGATTAAAAACAAACAAATCAGAGAAGTACGTACCATTAAAGCAAATGTCTAAATTGTATTGGTAGGCCGGCTACCTCCTGAGCTATAGTTTAAATAGCGTCAGCACTCTGCTATCGGTGTCAAACCACCTCTGTCATTAGGAAAAAGGATTCTTATCAGAAGGGATTTAGATGCTGTTATAACTGCAAAACCTAATTATTTTTGATCCAGGCATTTACCCCCAGAGTCCCACCTTGTTTAAATAAAGTGTTTTCTTTCCTCTTGAACAAATGCATTTCCATTTGAATTAAATATTGATAATTTGACCTTTTAGTTCCTTTAACTAATCAAAAGGAAAAAAAAAATCCAAATGTAGATCCTAGTGCCTTGCCCTAGTGGGTCTTTCCGCTTGAATAGACACTGAGATTAAATGAGTCAAACTTCCTCTTTCATTGCACTCTCTTTGCACTAATTGCTTATGCAAAAATGCAGATTTGTATTAATTAGTAACTCCACTGATTAGTTCGGTGGTATTTTCACGTAATAAATCATGCTGCAGACACGATTTTTGGCACATCCCCAGTAGTGGCTCAGGATGCAATAAGTTTTCCATATTAAATAAAATCTTAGCCTAAATCTACCTTTTCGTTGCAGGTACACTGTGTACCACCTGCTGTACGCACCTGCTACGGGAAATTACCTTCTGTCCCTGGCAAGGCTCTTTCCTTGATAATGTACTCCTCTTCACAGGGTGTAGACTTTAAAATGGGACACATGAATCACAGAATCAAAGAAGGAGAGAAATCTGATGTTATTTTTAACTCTTTCAAGTGAATAATGTTCATTTTAAAGGGGATGAAAGATACATGTATCTATGTAAGATACATCAATGTAGATTTTTTTTTTCCTTTTCTTTCCTATGCCCAGCCACATTATCCCCTTTTACAGCATCACTCATTGCATGCCCAAATTATCAAACCCAAGCCCATTTTTATTTTGTACATTTCTTTCTCTTTCCTTGAGCTGCAGAGGCTGAATTTGTGCAAATATCACACTAGTTAACTGGAGCCCACATCTCAGTTGGATACAGAGGCCTCAGCAGCAACAAGGCTCCACAGCATCTCTGATGGTATCTACACAGTCCCAAACCCATCCCTGCTTGCTTGTATCCTGAAACCTCTATAAAAATCTCTCTAGATCACACACAGGCTGATGCACAGCCTCCAGCAGCTGAGATCTACATGTGAAAAATCTTTCCCAATTCTTTCTAAAATCGTCCTAGACATTACGTTTCTCCTGGTTCCCTGAGACTGAGTGGTCTATACTTCACACTGTGTCCTCAAGCAAGGCAGCACAAGGCATTGTTGCGATATTTGCCACAACAAACAGTGTCAGTTGGTGCAGTGCTTGTTAAAAAGAATATGAGGCTCCAGAGAAGCATAAAGGATGATGACACTGGGGTCATTTCCTTACAGGTGATACTTTCCAGGGCGGATCCTGACCAGTCTTTTTTTCCTTTCTGATAAAACTCTCCCTCACTTAAGCAGTGCTGTTGCCACAAACACACTTGCAGGATCTGGCCTTTGGCCTCAGTCTAAGCAGTGCAATGGGGTGGAAGAGCATCAAACACAGGTGCCAGCAGATTATCCAAAGCTTTGCTGAGATTAAAATCTTGTCTCAATATGAGTTATTGCATATTCTCTAAATAGAAATCTCCTTAGTGGTGGCTTTAAAAGGTCTGCTTTTTTTTTCCTCTGAGAGAAAATAGCAGTTGAACCCCAGGCTGTGCACATAAAAGCTTATGTGTTTGTTCCCTATGGCCATCCAATCTGAACATTTTGCCAACATTTTGCACTTCCTAGCAAAGCTACTGCTTCTGTTAGTGTTCCTTTACTGAAGAAAGTTAAAGCAAAAACACTCTTAAAGGGTTATACACAAAAATGGTCCTGATTAATCTCAGAACATGGTTACTTGTTTAAGCAATATCCTGAGAACAAAACAAGAAAGGTTAAATCAATGATCCACAGGGATGGAAAAAGAGATTCAAATAACCATTAAATCTTATTACGTAATGCGGCTTTGTTTTTACCTCTTGGAGTGAGTTCACACCTGGATCTGTGCTTTAAGTGCTCCACAGTGAGCTGGGCACGATGGAGAATCATTTCCCATCACAGAACAGTGTAACTCCCACAGCTGAAACTCTTGCTAAGCACTGTAAGTGTATATGAGGATATTCTGAGTTATACACATCACCACATTGTAAGGGATTGCCTTCCTCTGCCGTTCCTGTCATCGCTCCCCTTTTACCCCCCTGACTGTCACTGTCAGCTCACAACATTGTGTGAATGCCTAAGAGTGTGTGTCGCCACATGTGACTGCTTCTCAGAGATGCTCCTGGGACATTAACCATCCCAGCTATGGGTGTGATTATCCCAAAACTACACTTACATGATGTTCTTCTCTGTTTCTTGAGGAGGTGTCTCAACCTCTAATCCACAAAGGACAGGATAAGCATTAAATAGCACACTTTGTTTTCCCTCTTTCACTGCAAAGATTCACAGAAAAGATGCTATCTTGTCATCAAAAAAGCACTTTTGTTCTTATACCACTTCCTGCAGAGTGTGGTTTTATTGCCCTTCATTGTCTGGAGGAAATCTTAAAATTCACCTACAGGAGGTATATGTATATATACCTATATGAAATATATATGTATATACATACCTATATGTATATACATACCTATATATTTCAGCCCTAGGGCTGAAACCAAGCACAACCTAGACATAAATAAACTGCAGTCATGTCCCAAGGGCTTTCAAAGGCAAATGTCCATGAGGACCAAAAATATGTCCAAACCCCAAAATATTTTATTGTAAGTTCTTGTGCAAAATTAACTTTCTGTGATATTTCAGGAGGGAAGATGCAAGCCTTGTTGAGGTGCTCAGTGTCAGAGAACTGATGGCTGTGGCTCAAAGTGACTGTGGGAGACGTGTGGACAAGGAATGGTCTCCACACTGTAGCCTTGGAGAAAGGCTGGCTGTAGTGGAGTTCTGGCATGGGCAGGCAGGGATGCAACAGTTAGGATGTTCTGGCTGGAGTAATCTTGCAGAGGCATCCTTAATGCTGAGCTTTAGCCCAAAGCTCTGGGTGGGACTGTTTCTGGGGTGCTGGGACTGAAGCTGTGTGCCGCAATGCACAATAACTTCTCTCATGTACCAGGTAGATCTTTCCTGTTAATTTGTGATGAATCATGCCTAGGAAAACATTCCTCTTTGCAAATCATCATCTGAGCCCAGAGATGTATGCCCAGTGTGTCCTAAAAACCTGTAGCTCTCTCATCTGGCTTAGTCCTTCTGTCAGAATTTTTTTCTCAGTGCTGAACCTTTGCTTGGTTTATGTGGATTCCCAAGAGAGGAGGAACACGCTTGTAAATCACTGTTTTCTCTACAACTGAGCTCCAGTTACATGCCAATATGATAATATAAATATTTACTTGTTTTGTTCCTCTTCACCCTCACAAATGGATAAGAGCATCTGGCCCTTTCTTAGTAGCCTATTGTGAGTTTGCTAGAGCATCCAGTTGTTTATGTTCACTTGAACAAGAGAAATAACCATGCTGTCCACTGCTTTGCAGAGTGGGGTCACTGCTGAAAGGGGATGTTAACCTCTCCTTCCAACAGGAATGGGGAATTCTCACCTGGTCACTCTTCAGGTGTCTTGCAGATCTGTAGTTGACAATTTCCCATGTGAAGCAGTGGAGAAGAAATCCATGATTTTTGTATTTCTGTATGTTTATCCTCAGACTTCATGCTGTGTTATTTACAGAATCTTTTTGACAACACAAAAAAACTTAAAAACCAATGACAAGACAATGGAGAATGAGATCTAGCATTTTTAAAACTGACTTTTAAAAAGCGGTGGAAGCAGAAATACAGAGTATAACATTAAGATGTATTTTTAAAGATCTATTTCAAACTATCATCTGTTGTTCTTCTGTATCCATGTCACCTCTAGGTAGACTGATGCTCTGTAAAACTATCAGTAAAGAGAATGACTACATATTCTTTCCAAAATTAATTTAAGGGTTGCAGTTGTCCAGAATTGAAAGGCAACTTTCAGCAGGTTGTTTCTTTTTGTTTGGTTTTCTTTTAAACTGGGGGGTTCACAACAGCAAGAATCCCTACTTCTGATAGATTTGTACTTGTAAAATGATTTATTATTGAAAAGAGTTGGCAATTTCAGCTGGTGTCAGGTTTACTCTATCTCAAGTAATTTATAGTCCATTTCCTCTACTGTAGACCCACGGGTAGTTACAAGTTTCTTGGGTCACCTTGATTTCCAATTTTCTGTTGCAAGTTTGGGGCAGCTCGTTCAGTGGTGCTGTGAGCAGAAGTTTGGGAGCTGTGAGCAGGAGGGAGCAGCAGTGAGGAGTCAGCCTGGCCAGGGGTGGGCAGCCCCGCTGTATTCCCACCCTCGGGTTAGGGGCTGAGGGAACGAGCCCGAGGGGGAACGAGCCCGAGGGGGACAGCTCGGTGCGTGCAGCACTCGAGGGCTCAGTAAAGGCCACTGCAGGGCAGTGTGCCACCTGTGCAGCTGGGGAAATGTAACAGCTTGCTGCTGCTCATGGGGGGAAGGCTCACTCCCTCTGCCTACTGCTCCATTTCTCTCTTCCCTTTGCTCCTGTTGGTGGGATCTGCTCCATCCCCTGATACAGATCTGGTGTCCGTGGGACTCAGCTTAGAAAACCCTTTTGTCACTGAACTGGCTACATTGGCTCATAGAAGACCTGACAAACACCTTCACACATGCAGAATAAGAAGCAGAAGCACACAGCCAGGAGAGAATAAGGACAGGGAGAGAGGGGGAAAAGGAGCAGATGGAGACCCTCACTTTTTCTGCTGCAATGTGGTTCTGCATTGAGCCATCGTGACTGGTGGCACTGCACCATTTTCTGCTCCTTGTTAAACTATCTGGGATGGATGTGCTGAAAACACCATCACCAGGCTAGATGGACCTTTGATCTGGCCCAGTATGGGACCACATTACATTTACAGTATTTTGTACTTTTTCTCATTTTTAGCTTTGTAGGAATGGCAGAAGGGAAGTCCTGCCTATCCTAGTTTGGATCTCTGAAAAAATGATCCCAGAGAGGTTTTCAGTGAAGCTGAAGTCTCCCTGGATGGCTTAAGCCCATGCCATCCTACCCATTACATCGTCCATCTGCAGCATGTTTCATTCTCACTCCAAGTTAACCCCAATGTGTCACCTGTGCTCATCACCCTGAAGAACAGACACACAATCCTGCTTAGTTCTACATTTTCAGTTTGAAGAGATAGTGGCTTTCATTTATCTGGCCAATAGAATTGTTTTAGTCAGCAACCAAACTAGCAAGAAAATATCCAGCCAAATTGTGATGTTCTCTAAGACCAGGTTGGAGGGAATTCTGTAAAAGGATTCACAGCAATATTTGGGAAGAAACAGACAAGAGTCCACATCAGACTCAGAGAAGAAGGCATTCAGTGTCCATCTCTAGTGGCACAGGACTTCATGCATCAACCATCAGAAGTTGCTTCTAACAGCCTTAGGGCTAACATTTATTTGAGGAAAAAAAATAGTATTTTCTATGAATTCCTTTTACAAGGGATTGAGATTGTTAAATAGACTTTATGCTAAGGGCAACTTAAGCAAGGCTTTACTTTGTTTTGCTTCCAGTTAGAGAAGAGAGAACATATTTTCATTTCTTTGCATTGAGATGCAAACTAGAGATAATATTCTTGACCATTATGGTGAGGTAGTTTACAAGAGACTGAGAACAAGCCTTTAGTGACATACAGATATTAGAATATTAAAGGAAGCAAAAAATAATGGATCAGATATTTTGCTTCCTACAAGCGACAGAGAAGAAATGGAGCACCTGCTGGAAGTTCATTTGTGTGTATTACTGCTGTGGTGGAGAGATGGATGGCCGTGGGGGCAGAGCTGTGCAGATGAGTGGGAGGAGTGGGGGAGGACGTGGAACAAGGTAACTCAGAGCCATTTCTGTGCTCATTTGCCTCCTGCATTCCCAATCAACTTCCAAAATAAATTAGAGAAGATGAAGAATATCTCCAACTCACACCAGCTGCCAGTTGCCTTGCACAATTAAAATGTGCAGAGGGGTGCTGCTGTGCTCCATGATCTGCAGGGGCCATGGGAGCCCCCACTGCTGTATCCTCAGCAGGCCCCTGTGCCTGCCATCCAGGACAAAGCCACACTCACACAGCGCAGGATTCTGTCTGTGGGTGCTCTGTCCTGCTCTGGAATTGCAGTAATGTCTCAGCACTAATTTGTTTTTCTCCACCTGTGTCTTCTGTTCACATATATAATTCAAAATGGCACAGAGGGGTTGCTGTAAAGTCAGCAATAAAGTGATGATAATGACAGTGACCCTCTTCTCCTTTGCAAAAAATTGCCTGTTTTTTGGGGCAGAGAAGATGGGGATGTCCTTTTATTGTGTACTCAATAGAGCAAATTGTTATTAGATTATGAAAATAAGAAAGTTAACTCCCCTCAAAAATACTCAACCAAACATACCCCAAACAAACAAACAAAACCCCTATCTTCACATTTGCATTTATTTGAAAAAAAAGAAATCTTCCTCCCGTATTCTAGACATGAAGCAGTAATGCTCTGTGTGCTCCATTTATTTCTATATAAGTAATTTCATATATATATATATATCCCAATCATATGTATTTCATATATATGTATATATGTGTGTACTGGAGGATTACAAAGCATGGTACAAATTATACAATTCATACACACACACAAAAAATTTATCTGCCGCTAGATTGCTTCATTCTGTTTAATAAGTTGGTAGAAATTAATATCTATTTTGACATTTCATCTTCTCAGCCCTTCATGCGGCTCGGCTCCACACTCGGCTCCCGCCGGTCGTGCCCACCAGGAGATGGCACTGGAGAACCTGTCCTGCAGAGAGAAGGTAAAAATGCCGATTCACAAACCGGCTCTGTGCTTGTGAACACGAAATAATCCGGAAGGTATCTCTCCTCCGTAGTATTTGCTTTTAGGAAGGACTTAAGGCTTTGGCTTTTTTTCATTTTGTTCTCAAACATGATGAAGAAGAAGCTAAAAGGAAGCCAACCACAGCACCCAGTGAATGCCATCTGGGTTTGCTTAGTGAAGCACATTCTATTTTCTCAAGTAAGTCCTACAACACTGATAAGCTTTCAAATAGAGAAAAACCCTTTTTGCTCATATAATAACAATTTCTAACGCCCATTTTCTGAATGAACAATCAGTTAATTCAATTTTGAATAGAGCTACAATTGTGACTGAAAAAAATGCACTGCAGCAACTTAATGTGGGATTTTTTTTCCAAACTTTAATAAAAAATGCAAAGGATTTTCTAGTGACATGAACATTTCCATCTTTTAAACACTTATCTGGTACATACGAAATCTTTCTTTGGATTCTTGAAGCATTTCAGTCACTTCATACTCCTGTCTCAAAATGCAGAACCATGCTTTCAGATAGGTTTCCACTATGGAATGACAGCTGAAGGGATGCAAATCTTTCAGATTTAGCAGCACAGACATGAGAAGAAATTAGCCATATATAGTATTTTGGGGGAAAAGTCTAGTTACTTAAGAAAATGTAGAGAATAAAAGATGGAAACTTGCTTACAATCTCTTTCTCTCCAATAGCTGTTACTTCTCGTGAAGATTGATGAAAATGTCTTCAACACGATCTAAATGGCACTTATGCCTCAGGGTTCACTTCGTGTCTTTTGATGCGTCCCTGATCAGGTTTTGTTTTGGGAGGTGTGATGGTATAGGACCATTAACCGTTACCAGTAAGTGCTAATGTTAATTACATTAAGCACAATCCTCCAGTTGGTCCATCTGTTACTCATTTTTTATGTGCTGCCTATTATTGTTTGGGGTTTTCTCTGTGCTCCGGGAAGATATCTTCTAGCTTTCTTCTCAGCTTTATTTAAAATATGTTAATTTATGTATGCCTCGATGAAATACTTAAACGCATTTCAAATTTAGTTTTCATATTCTAGGTATTTTTAAAATATTGTTTTTGCCTGTGGTTTTAGTATTTAGTTATGGCGTTGCACCTGAATGTATAGCTTAGTAAACCACTTCGGCATCTTGTATTTCATACAGTGTGCATCTTGAAAATTATCAGTGTCATATTTTTAGATGAATTTGGGCGGTTTTCCTCACATTTCAGCATCACAATTTGTATCTTTGTGTGCAAATTGCATGGGTTTCCGTTTCCCTCGCTGTATTTCCTTTTATTTTTCGGGTAAATTCTAAACTGTAATTTGTATTTTCGGTGCTATTCACCTGCTGCTTTACTTCTGGTAGCAATCAGCCGTGCCGCTGGCTGAAGGCGCAGGGACAGGGACAGGGACGGGGACAGGGACAGGGACAGGACAGGGACAGGCAGGGACGGGGACAGGCTGCTGATGTCCGTCTCTCGGCCCGCAGCGCTTCGTGCACCACAGGCAATTACTGCAGAGTCACGGACCGACTCAGAGCGCTCAGATCAGGATTTAGATAATTGCGGCGTATTTAAACTGCGGCTCCCGGCTACTGCAGCCGCCTCCCGGGAGCGGTGCGGGGCCGGGACAGGAACGGGAGCGGAGCCGGCGAACGGGAGAGGAGCCGGGGCAGGAACGGGAGAGGAGCCGGGGAACGGACGGGAGAGGAGCCGGGGAAAGGATGGGAGAGGAGCCGGGGCAGGAACGGGAGCGGAGCCGGGGCAGAAGCGGGGCGGAGCCGGGGCAGAAGCGGGGCGGAGCCGGGGAACGGACGGGAGCGGAGCCGGGGAACGGACGGGAGCGGAGCCGGGGCAGGAACGGGAGCGGAGCCGGGGCAGGGACGAGAGAGGAGCCAGGGCAGAACGGGAGCGGAGCCGGGGTAGAACGGGAGCGGAACCGGGAAAAGGACGGGAGAGGAGCCGGGGCAGGAACGGGAGCGGAGCCGGGGAAAGGACGGGAGAGGAGCCGGGGAAAGGACGGGAGCGGAGCCGGGGAAAGGAAGGGAGCGGAGCCGGGGCAGGAACGGGAGAGGAGCCGGGGCAGGAACGGGAGAGGAGCCGGGGTAGAATGGGAGCGGAACCGGGTCAGGGACGGACGCGCAGCTCCCCCTCCCGGGCAGGGCGCTCTCGCCGCCCGGGGGAGGCTCCTCCGGCCGGGCCCCTCGGCCCTGGGGTCTCTGAGCCCTTCCCGGACTGGACAACGTGAGGGAAAATCCGAATAACTGGGTTTGGGACGGGTTTAACCAGCTCAGGACAAGTTCTGGAAAATCAGATCTCAGCAGCAGTTTCCTGTGGTGACTTGAGATGTCCTCCCAAACAGTCACATTGGAAAATAATTGAATATCTTTATTATTAACTTCCACCTAAGTCTTGTGTTCCCTCTTATGGGCTTACACTTGCAGGTAGAATTAAGGGGACATGGAATACTGACCAGCACATTTCCCTCTCCCATCTGTAGGATGCTCTGAGGCAAGTTCAAGGCTGGGTTTGAATGTTGTATTTCTGTTTTGCAGGAATTGTAGGTGATCTTGAGCTTTCTAGAAGTCCACAAGTAAGCGTAGCACAAGGAGTTAGGGCAGTAGGGTTCACAGATAGATCTCCCCTGCAGTGTTTGGCAAAGTTGCATGAGATCATCGGGGACTGGCCTCATGAATCTGATGCCTTACTCTCAATTTTCAGGCAGGGGTGGTGTTAGTCTGCTTTTGTGAAGGCTTTAGGGGAATATGAGACAACTACGACTGCAGGATCAGGTTTATGTGTTCTTGCAAGGTCTCTTCAGAGAGGGAAAAGTGTGGTACAAAATGAAGGTTTCACCTGAAATTTTGGATAGCTCTCCTGGAAGTTAGGGTCAAGATTTGGGTTTGGGTAGCCGTACAAATAAATACCAAGTTAGGAAGCTAGGAGAAGCTAATATAATATTTTAAATTTTGGAGTCATTTTAGCAACAATTTATCTTATCTGTTTAAGGGCTCTAGTTCCAGAGTAGAGAGCAGTACCATGCACTTCAAAGTGCACACAGGGATAGATGAGATATACTTCAAAGTAGCCATGAGTTTCTGGGCTTTGGTAAGGGCTAGTGTTAAGGTTGGAAGTTCTGCAGAAGCAAGTTAAGATCTGCAGGCTACTTTAGACTATTAGATGACGCCTGTTGCAGTTAGCTGGGGATCTGCAAAGCTGGATTTAAGGAGTTTAATTTTTCGGGCAGCAGGTGGTGCCTGGTCCCCAGGATGCCGCAGTGCCGAGAGCCGCAGGGCTCGCTGTGGCTGTGGTGGGGCTGCTCGCTGCTCACCGGGGCTCTCCGCAGCTACAGGGGCTGTCCTTGTGCAAATCGCCACGAGAACCGGCCTCTGTTGGAGGAGGGAACTGAATGTGGCTGTGTTTGAAGCAAATCACGAGCAGAATGGTTATGATAAGAAATATCAGAAGTTAAAGGAGAGAGAACTCTCCCCTGCCTCTCAGCCAGGCTAAGCTGCTGACACATCCAGCCTGAACCTGCGTCTGAAAGGCAGGACGGGGAATCCACATCCAGAAAGCACACACACCCAAAGATCAGCGGGTGCTGGGGATTTCCAGGCTCCTGTGGACATCCATGGGCTGGACACTCCAAGAAAAGTGCCGAGTACAGTGGTTTCCAGCTCATCTTGCTTGGCCACAGCATTTTGAGATGGGAGTTTGCCCTCAATGCTCTCCTTTCCATTGCCATGAGTTGTGATAATGTTTTCAGACTTGCACAAGAGACTTGGGAGGCTGTGTCCTGTTTCAGAAGGTGACATAATTAATCAGAAGGACAGGGATGTCCTCCTGTGGCCGGCAGAGCAGTGCCCAGCCCAGCACTGGCTGGGAAGCCGTGCTAACATGATGCTCTGCCTTCTCCCACTCTGCCAAGGAAGGGATGCTCAGCGGGGGAGTGTGCAGGACTGGCACTGGCAGCAACAGCAGTGTGAAGCTGCAGCCAGGCAAGACAAATTAGGAAATGAAAATCATGAAACAATAGACAGTGCTTTGCTTCCAAAATGTGCCATGGAAATAGACAGGCTGGGAAAGTTTCTTTGTTTTAGCATGTCTCTTCATTCCTGCTGAAGATTTTAATTTTGGATCAGAAAAACAAGCTCAAAGGAGTAGAAGGGTATTTCTTTGGTTTGTTTGGGAAGTCTGTAAAGGCACTTTAGATAAATGCTAGCAGTAAGGGACTGAGAACATCACAATGCTTGGAAACAAAAAAGTCATCAGTTATATTTTTTGCTTAATATACCCTCAAAAATAAAAGCAGTGGTGTCACTGCCATGCAGTCCCTGACAGCTGCTGACAGGGCAGAGGCAGGTAGCTCTCCTTTGGGGCCACTGGCCATGCTCCCCCTCCTGTGGTGCAGAGCCAGAGGCAGCACCCCGGCACGTCAGGGTGCGGCCAGAGGAGGGGCACTCGACTAGCAGGGGCATTCGGGTTCTCACACAGAGAGAGGAGCTACATCTACAGGTTGTGTCTCTGACACGTGTAATAACATAACACTCCCAGAAAAGAGAAGGATTTTGTCTGAAGCAGCCTCCACTGGCAGCTGCCATGTGCCGTGTCTGTCCCTGTGACAAAGTCACAAAGCAGTGACTCCTGCACACCTTGCAGCTCATGGCAGCAGCTGAGAGCTTGGGGTGTGCTTGTGCCTGAATAGTTAACAAACACAAACCCATTTAAATTGTTGAGAAGTTTTAAATCTAAATTTCTATTTAAATCATTCCCTCGTTAATTAGAAATATAGTTTATTTTCTGAAAATACTGGTATTACCTTGTCTGAACATAATGGGTCTGGGCTCTTGGAAGAAGCCTTACAGCTTTCTTTGACATTGAAAATTTTCAAAATTGATTTTCAAAAATTTTCAAAATTAAACTGTTTTCATTTAGATGCCAACGAGCTGGTTAAAAATATTTGTCCCTGCAATTCCTGTAGAAATTGGGTATTTTCCCGATACGTGGTGTTTTCACTGCTGACACTTGGTGGTGCTGCAGCTAACAGGTTCATATTTTTCTGCTGTGACTTGTTTACTCCTCTCCTCCATTTGCCAATGCGCTTGGGCCGTCGTCGAGATCCCAGTGAAAAAACTTTATTCCCATTCCTGAGAATCTACAACCCATTTTTCAGCAGTTCTTAAGTGAATAATAAGAACTGGAATAACAACAACAACACCACAACTGCATTTATGGTGCATTTCCTTTCAGAATGCATAAGCATCCTTCAAGTGAAGAAGTGCAAACACAGGCAAGGCCCTGTAATTATAAGCATCAGCACAGAGGGGAAGCTCCAAAAAGGACCTCGAGAGATCATGGAGTCCATCCTCTGCAAGAAGGAGTAAGGATAGCTGGAGGTCTGCCCAGCTTTCAATGGAACAGCAGTGCAGGCTTTGTGGGCACACCTGAAATGCTCTGATGTGTTTTACATGCACTCACCCATGCGGGATCCTCGCCCCAGTGAAGGCAGAGGTGAGGCACAACGTGGTGTTTGGGTGTTTCGGCCTGAGAGAACAGAAATAGTCATTCCTGCCAATGGACAGTGCAACTGGGGCTTTGGCTTGTTCCAGCTTTTCTCTGGGCTTCATCTGTTCACCGTCCACGGGCGCCAGAGGAACTGCAGGACTCCACTGCTTTGCTCTGAGACTCCCCAGGTTTTCCTCTGGACACCCCAGAGCTTGGCATGCCCCCTGCCCTTCCCCCTGAGACTCCTCTCAGGTGTTCATGGCTTTAAGGAAGGCACTGCAGGTGATCCTGGCACGATCCCAGCAAGGTTTCTCTGTCGGGAAGGAGGTGCATTCCTGCGTGGCTGTGATGGAAAGCTGTCTCTGCTCCCACTGCCACAGGCTCAGCCCACCACCTTTGCACAGCCCCAGACTCTGTTTCAGACAGAAAACAACCCATAGGGACAAATGACCTTAATTATGAGGACAAAGATTAGTTGTTTAAGTGCAGAATCTTAGTATTAATACAAGAAATAATCAAGATATGTTGTTGTAATTAAATTGAATCTGTTCTTTCCTCCCTGAAGATTTCCCTCTCAATCTAATTTATTATTTGGTTCGTTAATCAGTATTAAAGATCCAAAGCAATAGTGGTCCACACATGATAAGCATGGCCTAGAGCCTGACTGCTATTACAGGCTTCCTGGGAAGTGCTCAGGTTCCAGGCTCCAAAATACCAGTTCTGTACTGACAAATTGCAGTGAACACACACGCATGGAAGAAATAAGAGCACAATGAATGTGCTCCTGCTGAAACAACAGGGACACTAAGCTGATGTGGAAAAATTGTCTGCTTAGGCAGGAAAATATGTTCTTGCTTGGTGGTTCTGTGTGGTGGAAGCCTCAAAACATATGGGATCAGTTTTGGACACATTTTAATGCTTTTTAACATGCGAGCTTCATACATCATTGGTCTTGATAGGTAAAAGTGAGCTGCTTGTCACAACCTGCTGCTTCACAAAGGCTCATGTTATGTGCTGACTTTGGATTTGGGGCAGAAAGAGGGAATTATGTGCCAAAAGGAAAAAAAAAAGAGATGCCATTGACAAGTTATGAATAGGAGAAATTGGAACATATACCATATACCACCATATACTATATACTCAAGCTCTCAAAAGACAAAAAAATGGGAAGAAAAAAGGCTGGAAATTCCATTCATAATTTGAACAGAATTGTACTTTTTTTCCCCAGAAGAAAAACATGTTTGTACCTTTATTTGTTTTCTTGGTTTATTTTTATTGTAGCTGTTTTTCCCTATTTTTCTTAATATTTGAAGACTAGATATGTTTTCTAAGAGAAAAATTTTTGTTTAATCTTCACCTGGGGAATAAAGTTTGTTTTCCTTTGCACTATGAGGTCTGTCCTTTTTACCAAGGGATTATATTACATGTGATTTTCCCCTGGAAATTATAGAGAAACCCTCACTCTTCTGGGAATGAAGAGAGTAAAATGTAGTCTGACATATTGAAATGGTTTTGCTGAACTCTTCTTCAGAACTGTGCCCTATTTTTTATTTTAAATCTGCTTTAAAACCAACATCAAACATTGCCCGAGCTCTTATTTTGGTTCATATTGTACCCAGTAACCTGTAGGTCATTAATTTACAGATGCAGATCTACAGATGCACTTGGATATCCTGTTACTCCTGCTGAAACTCCCTTACCATGTCATGGGAACACTTGAGGAGGATTTGACTACTATTCTCTAAGAATATGTTTTCAGAATTCATTCCAATACTTTTCTCAGGAAGAAGTGTTTGGTGGGGTTTTTTTGGTTTGGTTTGGGGTTTTCTTTGTTGTTGTTTTTTTTTTTTTTTTTTTTTTTAATTTGCTTTCTATTTTTATTCACAGAGAGATATATACCTGTTAGGCACAGGTACATATTTCTTTCATGTTTTCAAGATTGTCTTATTTAGTCTTCTCAGTGGATTTGATACAGACACTCCCTGTTCTCAGGGTGGTTTTTCTCTCACCGAGTTGGATGCAAGCTGGACCTTGCAAAGGAAAGCAAAGCCACAAATATCGTGAAGAAAAGCAAGCAATAGCTATGTGTACACCATGTACCCTGTGCGTACCTATCTTATCCCAAATCAAGCAACTCAGCAGACAATAAGAGCGGATGTTGCCAGGATCTTGCTCAGCAAGAGCCCTGAGATGGCCAAGGCTCTTCTGCATTTTCCTGGCGCTGTTACTGTCTGTCTTGGTTGGAGATGCTCTGGAGACAGCCAGCACCTCCACCTGGGCTTGGGTGCAGGCAGATTGTGTGTTTACCTTGTTTTGTACACACTGCTACTCATACCACTGAATTAATTATTAAAAATATCTGGGAAGAAAGTAATCTTTGGGAATGATTGCATGCTTTTAGATTCGAGAAGGTGAAAACCATATTAAAAATATATCCTCACTGGAGAACAAAGATTTTGAGATAGCAAAACCAAAATTATTCAATCCATTTTGAATGAGCCCTGTATATTGAAAGGTATGATTCATTGTGAATGAAGAAAAACTTGCCTTAAACCACCACTTAGTAGTTATTGAATAGAAAATGTATGCACTCAGATTTAAATAAAGATGACCAAGAAAGAGTTTCAGAAGGACCTCAGCATGAACCTCACAGTAATATTCTATATATAAATAATTTTAGTATTATTATGGTGCAAGTCTTTCTGCAGAATTAAAAGAATACCAGGTGTTAGCACCCAGCTACTCACAAAGCAGAAACTGACAGGGAAGAACTAAATCTTCTTCCATGTCAGATGTCCTAATACGTAGATTGTATTAAGAGAGAGTGGGAATTGGATAATCCCATTCTGAACCAAAATGAACACTCCCTGAGGAAGATTTGCTGGCTGGCAGATGATGGATACAGTGGCATGATCCTCCCAGGAAGCACAGCTATATCCAAGTCCTCCTTTCTAGACCTTCTGCATACCTGGGTACTGTGGCCCAAAAACATCTCTCAAGGTTGTGATCCCCCTGCCAAAGCATAACATTTATGATTCCACTTCATTCCCAGCTTTCCATGGAGGATGTAAGAAAATGCTGTAGGGGCCCTGTGCCTGTATGGGTGTGTAAGAGATACCCTCAGCTGCTGGAGCAGCTCTGGCAGCTGCTGGCTGACAAACCCTCACTGTGACTGAAGGTCCAGCCTCTTGCTCCTGCAAAATGAATACCTGTGGGATAGAAGGTGGTTTTTTTATGTTGCTGGTTGTTATTGGGGTTTTTCCCTTAAAGGTAATTTCTGGCCTAGTCCCATGGTTCACACCATGGTCAACAACCTCAGCACGTATCAATGACTAATTTTAATAAACTATTCCACATAAATAGGAGAAATTTGTTGTTAAAATGTCCTGCTCCTCAAGACTTCACTCTTACTTGAATGCAATGCTCCTAACCAGAGCTGGAAGCAAAGCAGTTTACTAAAGTATGCATGGCTCAGATTACAGTGTGTGCCTCCTCCAGGCCGTGCCAAGGCAGATGGGAATCTCTACAGAGCATTACTCTATTAACTGCAGCACCATTATTTTCCCATTTCATTTTTTTTAAAAACCTTCTTTTGTCTTATCTATGTACCTATAACCTAAAACCTGACTTCCTGAGGTAGGTGATATTACAGCTTCAGTGAGTGGAGCCTGTGAGACACAGAGCACAGTCTGAGTGCTGCTGCTGAGCTGCCAGAAGCTTTTGAGAGAAAACTTTCTTTTGAAAGCTGTTTTGATTATTTTTGCTTTATAAATACATATAAATGCTAGATCTCATTTGCAGGCTGCTAAAGTGCACAAAGGGATCATGGTCAGATGCTTTCTTTGTGCTTTGTGCTTTGGCTGAACCTTGTAAACAAGCTACAACCCTTAACGCAAATTTTGGGTTATGCATCCTGTAGGAGGTGTATGCCTGCTCTGCTTTAAAACCATACACTCTGAGAGTACTACCTTTGGTTTTCCTCCTCTAAACATTAAGTTCATTATGGCCTAAAAATAAAAGTTTCAGTCTTTTATCTGTGCTGTGCTTGAAGCATGCAATATTTCCCCCAGCAAAATGAGATAACAGTAAGCCGTGACTGAGGGAACAGCACAGCATATAAGAAGAAAAGACAATTTGATCTGTCCTTATGGACTCATGGCAGTGAATTACAGCTGCCAGTGGGATGTGCTCAAGAACAGCTGAGGCTGCCCTACACCCTGTGAACAGCCAAAGGGCAAAGGGGCACCCAGGTTCCTTCATGTAGAGCATACCTGGCTCTCAGAAGCGTTTTGTGCATCACCTTGGTGGCCACCTTCCAGGTGACATCTGGTGGGCCAACACCTGGGACCCCATGGGGAATTGTGTACATCTCTCCTCCCCACAGCTGTCCCACTCTCTCCCAGAAACCACATCTGAGCCTGGTTTAGCTGCATCCTGCAGGAGCTGGGCTGGCAAAGCTGCCAAGTCCTTGAGCCCGCAGCGGCTGCCAGGCACCGTGCACGGCAATGCCTTGCCCAGGCTGAATGGAAGGAAGAGGTGGTGTGTGGGGAACACCCAGTGCTGCTGGAGCAGGGGCTGGGCAGTGTGTACACCCTGGCTCAGGCAGCCTGGCCAGCAGAGGCTGCTCTCAGGAACTCTCACTGGAGTCAATCAGCAGCCCTTGCTGCTGCTGCCCTTTGTGTGCAGGGTCTGTGGCGTTGGGTGAATCCCAGCTCTGAGGCTGCTTTGGGGACTTACATGATGTGTGCCTGACCTCAGCTCCTCTGGCTGTTCACCTGTGATTTTCCAGCCTGCCTTTCCTCAGGCTGCTGTGCAAAACAGAAGCTTTCCCCCTGAGTACTCTGGGTTTGTGTCCCGCAGAAATACACATCTCACCACACATCACCTGGGCTGCTGTTGCTGCTGCCCATCCTGGCCCTTCTAGGGAGGTTCTGCTTGGCCAGTCTCTGCTTCTGCTTGGTATTCTTAGCCAGAGACACTTTCTGGAAAAGGACAGTTCTATGAGCAGTTTCCTATGGATTTACTCATGTGTATTTGTGTCTGCTGAGCTGCAAATTCCATTTAAAACAATTTTTTATGAACAGAGCATTCAGAACATCCCCCTCCATAGTGGCCTCCTGAGTTTCTAGCAAGGGGTGGACTCTTACATCACATCTCTTCTTGAGGTCATTAATAGGCCTCTCCCCTTTCCTGTGAAATGCAGGAACTTAATTTTATGTCTTCTCCTCTAAATGGGGCAGAAATAAGTCAGAGGCTCAAGAGCAGCATGGGAAGGAGGGGGAAAAGGTGATGGTGAGCACAGATCCTGGTTTCCTTAGGAAAACCAGAATCAGGATGAAGGTATATATAGAAAGAGGCTTGCAGTTTTATCTCCTTTATGATAAAGCAGTGCCATGGAAAGTAGCTGGGCAAAGGGAAAGTGGCTTTTCAGGACGTTAAGTTTCCTGCAGTGTCCAAGCGGGGACAATGTGTTTTTTAGCTGGGTAAAAGAGCTGTTTCAAAAGGCCTTTCCTCCCCTCCAAAGCCTCACAGCCCCTCCTGTGTTTCTGAGATTGCATCTGGAAGGAAACAAAAGATGCAAACACCAGACCCAGCGTGCTAACTGAAAAAAGATATTTTTTCAGTCAAGCAGATGGTGAATAGAAACCTGCCATAGCAACCAGCTTACGCAACCCTCCCAGCCCCTGTGTGCCTGGTAAATACAAACTGCCAGATAGAACAGCCAGATAGAGCTGGGCACAACAGCCCCTGCTATTAAAGCACTGACCCCAGGAGCACACAGAAATTCATAATGAACTTGTGAAGGAGACATAAAAGTGCAAACACGGTGATGTAATCTGAGGGCTGTTCCAAGGCGCTACAGTTATGGCTTCTGTTCATTGCAGGGCCCCCAAACCCTGTGAATCACCAGCAGAGATGTGAACAAGCCCTCTGTGGGAGCACAAGTCAGCCAGAGGTGACAGTGGGGGCTGCTGGAAGCTGCACAGGCTGAGGCTTGGCTGGAGGAACAGGAGAGAGCAGGGCAGCCCCCACCTGGCTCTGCTCCTGGGCACAGGGAAAAGCTGCACAAGGAAAGGTGAGGAGGCAAAGCTGAGGGTGAGGAGGAAGATGGTGAGGCAATCCCATCTTCACAGGCTCCCCACTGTGAGGATGGGATTGCCACAGCCAGGTGCCACAGCACTGTGCTGGAAACAAGCCACAGAAGCACTTTTGGACAGGCACTTTTGGACAGGTGAGCATCAGAGACACTGAAACCCAAGGCACAACACCTTTGGCTTGTCCTGACTTCTTCCAGCAGGATGGCCAGGAGATACGAGGGCAGCTGAAGGAGAAGAGGCAGCCCCGATGTTTGTCCATCTCCTATGTTATGACATGTTAGAAATTAATTATGTGGATTAATTTGTTTACCACAAGGACCTGAGTCATAAGACAGGATTTAATGTTGGATGGCAGACAACTTCAGCTGGGATCTTCAGTGCATTATGTTATGTTCTCCACCTTCTATTTATTCAGGCCTCACCTAAAAATTTGGGGTATTTCAGAGGATAAGTGCTGTTCAAAGCAGCCTAGTTTAGCTCATCTGGATCTGTTATTATGGGCAGAAAAATATACATAAAGTTTGAATTTTTCTGAGGTGTTAGAGGGTATTTTCTATTGATGGGATAACAGGATCCAGTGTGGCAAAGACTGGCATTTGAGTTTTAGATACTCTGAACAAACCTATTTATTTTACTGCTAGTTGTCTAACTCTCACTTTTTTTTTTCCCTAGATTTAAAAACTTTTATTTAAAACAGTCACTTGGGCCTCTCACACGGGTTGCAAATACTGACAGCAACTCTCCCGTGTCCACATCTTTCCTTATAGAATTGTATTTTTGATTGACTTTCATACAGCAGAAGCTCCCAGAGGATCTGGTTGAACCATATGGGTCTTATCTTTTGACATAACAATTATTGCCTGATAATAGCACAATAGCAATAGCAGCATGTTTGGGAATCAACAGTGAAATACTAATGAATGTTAATGCATTGTTTTAATTTACTACATTTGTTTTGTTGATGTACTTATTAACCTTCAGGTCTGTGGTTAATAAGGCATTCTATTTTAAGGTACTATTATCTGGGGGAAGAAGAGAAAAACAACACTGATCAAGTTAGACCATTTGTTCTTCATTTCATTCATACTTTGGTAATTGACAGCAGATTCACCCACTGACCCATAGACTGAAGGGACATGGATGTAATTTTAATAACACAGTGAGAGAGGGACAGTTTCAAAAAGAGACAGCATAGCTTATTTCAGCAGTGCAAAGGACATCGTGGCCAGGAATGCCACACACAGGCATTCCTGCCAGCCCAGTGAGGCAGCCCAGGGACTCTCCTGCTCACACGAGCCCTGCACTGTGCCCAGAGCACTCCCAGCAAAGCCAGCGGCCACCATGGCCCAGCTGCAGACAAAACCAACAGTGAGGGGGCACAGGGCTGTCCTGTAGTGCTGTGGGGAAAGGCTTTTTCGTCCCTGCTTAAATTACTCCCTCCTAATCCTTCTGCCATTTCATTGCCACTCCTTCTGGCTGCCATGGCCACACCGATGTATGTGCACCCTGTTCATGCGCACTCAGCTGGGTTTGTTTAACTGGCATTGGATTTGGGAGTTCTCAAGAGAGGACAGAGGGATTTCACTGGGAAAAGAAATACCCTTAAGGCTCCTTCCGCTCATCCCCCTTTCCAGAAAACTTTTCCGCTCTGGATGAGATTTATGGAAGTACAAAAGTGATATATTAAAGAATATAAGTTTCACTGACAAATATCAAAATTCACACTTCTAAAACATTCTGGCCTATTTAAAATTTCCCTCTTAGTGACTTTTATTGCCATGGTAAGGAAAGCAGTATCCTTATCCACATTAGCAAGGAAAATGCCCTGAAAAACTGGGAGGATGGAGTGTGATTTTTCAAGCACAAACTGTGTGTGTCTGTCAGAGGCCTTGCTCCAGCTTAACAACCTTGCTCAGCCTCATCTGTGAGCCCACACCCCCTGCCTGGGCCCTATTTAAGCACAGCCAGAGGTCATTGCTCCTTTCTCAGGTGATGCTGTAGGATGCTGCTCTCAGTCCTGATAGTTTTCTGCCTTTGCACTGCCCACAACCCTACCAAGGAGGAAAGCTAAACCTCTCCAAGGTTTTGGAAAGAAATGGTAAGATAGAGAACAGCTTCACAATCTGGGTTCATGAGTAAATTCCCTTTCTTTACGGGTGCAAAGTTTGTACTTTGGGTCTTGAATTGTATACTTATGCTGTGTTATTTGCAACAGCTAAAGCACACTTGGTTTGCATTAGAATTTGGATGTCTAATGCACTTGAATTAATTTGGAGGCCTCTCTTTGAAACTTTCACTTTAATACCATCAACAAAATGCATTTAGTGTTTGAGTCTCATATATAAGTAGACTCTGTGGTTCCCATGAGAAAGTTATGGGGTTTTTCTTCCCATTAACATTTCTTTTAAAAGTTTTCATTTCAAATAAAGGAAAAAATTCTTGCATGTAGGGTGAGGGGCCTGGATTTTATATCACTGTTTACAGAAGTATATATGCATATGAAGCAGAACCTGCCATTTCCTGCACTTCTTATAATAGGGCAGCTGAAGGAAAGGGGAGAAAGCAAACAACAAAGGCAGGAGGGTATTTCAGTTAACTTAATCACTAAGCTGTTCTAGAGGCTAAATGTTCTCTTTTCTGAAATGGAAAAGCCAAATTCCTGTTAAATCAGGTAACCCCAAAAGAAGATATTCCTCTACCCTGGGTCTGTATTTGGGTGTTTCTCTCCAGGGACCATGACTGCCCACCCCTGCTCAAGCATCTCCCAGGGCAGAATCTGTGTCCTTGTCTTAAGCTTAGAAACTCCTCCTCAAGGGCTGTGCTTGACAAAAGCCTCAGATTTTACACTGAGACTGCAAAGTTTTGGGACAGGAACACACATTCAGTGGGCTAAATAATATGCCTTGGGAATACTGGAGCCCACCAGTCTGTTAGTGGCTGTGTGCATACTGAGATTTTTATTTCTGTTCACAAATGCCAGCAAGAGAATGAACAGGGTGGAACAGAACCCTGCATTCATTACACTGGACTCTCCTTTCGTATTATCCCTTCTCATTCCTATTTCCTCTGAAGCAGCTGTTTATTATATACCCTGCTGGTGCAATTAATGAGAAAAACAAGTCCTGCTTGTGCTGACTAATGCAGAAACCCCACAACTTTCCAGCAGCCACAATGGGAAGGAAAGGTATCCATGTCATTTATCTCCTGGAACAGGGATAGCTGCAGCCTAAAAGTGTTGGCATTTGGTCTGCGCTCAGAAAGTCCAATCCAAACCTTAATCCACACGGGTTTCCATGAAAAGCAGTTATACTGTCAAGTTTCCATTCTTATTACACATACAACCACTCTTCAAAAAACTTTAGACATAACTCTAAACAGATAGAGTTTGGTGCAGAGCACAACTATAAAATATTTAATAACCTATTTTCCCCATAAAGTACTCTAAAAGAAAATACACAAATATTTCCTTTGAAGTTTTTTTTTTTCCTTTAAGTCCTTTAAGTATGTGCATTATACAACTACCACCTCAGTCTCTTCAGAGGTATGCATACAGTATGTTGCTTTTTCTTCAAAATCTTTGATTCCTTGGAAATTGTGTTGATCCATGGAAGAGAAATATCTGCAATTCAGTAGGGTTTTCTTGTAACTCCTTACTCATTTCCACCTAGATTCCAGTGCCTGTCCCCAGCACAGCCTGGCACATTATTCTATTATCTCTGTTCAAAGTATCCTCCAGGTTTTTGAAGATCTGAGCTGCATCAAACAATTGCAGTGCAGTGGTATTATTGATTTGCTCTACAATGTGCCAGATTGGCTAGGGAAACATATTAAGGGTCACTTCACAGTGCTTAGAAAATAGACAAATGTATCGGCAGACGTCAGATAACACTAGAAATGTAGCCCCATGTCTGTTTCCCCTGCTCTTAATTTTTCCTGTTGTTAGGACTGGCATGTAAAGGTTCCTTAACTGCAGAGAATTGTTTGCTTTCTGCTTAAAAGTTTGATAAAGAAACCTTAACTCGATCCTTGGATAACTTTGAATAAGATAGTTGCTGTGTGGATTCCAGGTTCATCACACTGCAAAGGAAAGGCTTCTCAGTGAAGACCAAACCTTAGGTTTTTGTGTTGTCTTTGAAGTCTGGAATTGAGTGGTCCTGGTGTTTGAGAAAGAATTTGCTGTTTAGCAGCTCCTCTGTGTGTTTATGCTCTCAGAAGTTTGGCTCTTCCCACTCCTCCATCCTGTGAGAAATTGTGTAGGAAAGGATTGGTCACTTGCTTGGTTCTGCTGTGTGACCGTGCACAAGCTGCTCACTCTGACTTTGCTCACTTGGAGGAAACACCTGAGTGCAGCTCTGAGTACAAGACAGCTGAGCTTTGTCAAAAGCCAACAAAAGGGTTTAAAGCTCCACCAGCTGAAATGGAGTCACACAGATTTAACTTCCAAGGTAACCAAGTGTTACAAAACACAAACCAATATAACTAGTGATGTTCTGTAGAACTGGAGTCTAAATTAGAGGGGAAAAAAGTCTAGTCAAAAAACCATCAAGAGTGTTATATCAAACAGATTGATAAGGCTCTTGTCCATCAGAAAGGGATGTGACAGTATACAGCAGTATTTTGTCCTTCACATCTCAAAAAAGCAAAACCCATTCTTGCAGTCCTGTGACAACTCTCCGTCATTGCTATATATTAGGAACAGAAGTCACACTTTTCACAGCTTTCTCTGGAACAGGCACATAAAACTGGGTGTATTTATAGTCTCTTGAAGAATACAAACATTGATATTTAAAGTGCAGTTGGTGATTCATGGAACACTGATAAACATTAATTTCAAAACAATGGTATGGAATGCTCTCATTGTGCTGCCTTTAGCTGCCTTTTCTTCTATCTTGCCTCTTAGTCATGCATCCTGAAACACCCTGAGATCTTCCCTATGGCAGGCTCTATTTGTGCCATGTGTATCAGTATTCTTTTTAGGTTACTTTTGTTCTTAACACTGTCCTTAATATGCCTGTGAAAGAACAATTCTGTCTCTAAAATATGAATTTGTGAACATCTCAGACATGCCAGTAGACTGTCAGTAGCACTATCACAAAAAATGGTTACTAGCCTAAGTGACACATACTTTTGCAGTTTTACAGAGCTATAGGAATTTTAGACAAGAAAATTACTTTTAACTGGTCTTTCTGTACTGCAGCTCAGGGATTTTTTTGCTTTTTTACTGCCTGTGCCTTGTCTGTCTTGAATAAACATAAGCTGCCAGAATGGACAAACCAGATTCTTTTTTAAGCATTTAGTACTGTGAAAAAGATGGTTGTATTCACTTGAACTCATTTCCTGAAACATTATATAACCTTTTTGTTTAGCAAAGATAAGAGGCAAAACACAGTTGGTACTAATCTCTCCTCTAAATTAAAACAATGAGGACTTTGGGTCTACAGTAGAAAAGGGGGAAGTTAGAAACTGTAATTCTTCAGCTCAACCATCCTTTGAGTTGCCAAAGAGCTGTCACCAGTGTACTCTTCTGAGTAAGTGATTATAGGTGGGGAAGCAGGGATTTAGGAAAGGGTCTGGGAGGACTTTTTTTGTGGCTGTTTCAAAAAAACGAAAAGAATTGGCCAGGATGTGATGATCTGATTCATGGGGGATTAGAGCCACCCTTGTGTGCAACCTGCCCAGGAACCTGAGTCTGGCTGATGGATGAAAGCTCTGTGAGGGAGCACATGCAGACTGAGGGAATGTGCTTTGGGGTTCCTCTCTGCAGAGTGTTCTCCCTGGTGAGAGGGACAGTGTCCTTTCTGAATCTGGAGGCATTTTTGGACTCTGGATTTCCTGTGTGAGTGCTGTCACAGCTCAACAATGAACTGCAAAGAGCCCTCCCTATCCTCTCTTCTGTGGTCAAGGCATAAAGTTTCTCTTGTGCCAAACCTGTTGGTTTCTGGCTCTCTCAGTCTCATAACACAATGCCTGTAAATAAAAGGTGTGCTATGGCCTATGATGATTTTTATTCAGTGGGTGTTACTAAAGCTTCTATTGAGTCAGTCTCAAGGAATTATTTTCTCAGAACAATTTTAATCTGTTCTCTGATCAAACCAGGTTCTATGCAGCTACTATAATAGTATCTGGACTGAATACACTGAGATGTGATTGATGTGGCTCTACCAATTAAGGATGTGGCTTTTCCTCTCCAGATATATCAAGGCAGAGTAACTTTCTGATAAAACATTTCCCTGAGAAGCATACTCAGAAATGCTAATTCAATTGTTAATAGAAAACTTGGAGCAGAATTGGGCTGCACAGGAATCCCAGGCTGTGCTGTGTTTGCATTAGAGTAGTCTGGATCATGGCTCCTTCTCCAGTGCAAAGCTGGAACTGGCAAGGTGAGGAAAGAAGTTCTTTCTAGCATATAAAACCTGTGGCTTGCTTTCTGTGTGGTGTTAAGATCCCAGTGAACAGGAGCTGACAGATCATCTGTCTGCTGAAGCATGAGACTGGCTCACAGCACTTGACTCAGGATTTAATGAGTAACTTCACAAATGTTAATGAATGTAGAAATGTAGTCTTCTTCTGGGCACTGCTGTGGGCTGGGTTTGGCTGCTTGCTGCATCCCAAAATGCACCTGCAGAGGGTTAATGCAGTTCCAGCAGTGAGCTGGGCCTGTTATTTGCAAGGCCTTTGTCCTCCTGAGTCTGAGCCACCTCCTGAACTTGGATGGGAAGTGACAAGGAGCTAATTGTTTAGGTGAAAGCTAATTACATTCTTATTGTATGTTCACTGGTCAATAACATGTGACTGCTTGTCATAAATAATGGTGCTGGAAAGGAGTGCTTGGATCAGTTCAATTCACCCTCAACATCAACCAACCTACTTTTCATTTTTGCTGTGTGTGCATACAAAGCAGCAAGCTCATTCCCTCAGCTCTGTTATCTCCTCTGTGTCAGTGCTGACAGGGAGGAAGGCACTGGGGCAGCAAGAGCTGCTCAAACACATGCAGGTTTGTTTGGAAGGGTGAGCAAAAATCCTGCTGCTCTTCAATGTGAATTGTGAAAGGAGTTATTTTTATCACAAAGAGCTTGCATAAAAATATATTTGTAAGCATCTCTATTGTTTCTGAACAATGGAATACAGCAAATAATGGAGGGAAAGTTATGAAAGAATGGGTGTAGGTCTTTTTTCTACTCAGATTTTGGGTTTTTTTTAAAGATATGAAACTTGCATATAGTAGCAGAAGAATTTTTTTTGTTAGGACTTACCTTCCCACAGCAAATTAAGAATCTGTGCCAGAGCCTGTCAGTGATAATTGCTGTGATTTAATGACACCTAGAGCTTATGGACTCTGGCCCCAAAGGAGGATTTCTGATTTTTGGTGCAAAAGATTTGAGAAGCTTATGGGTGCCAGTTTTACATCTAGTATGCAATGACATTAGGTGTTGCTCATTGGCACTGGGGAACTCTCTTGACACAGGTGGTTTTTCTGCTTGGAAGAGAAGCTTGTTAATATGAAAATCCTGTAAAATACACAGTAAACAGCATCTTCAGACAATGCTAGCCACAGTCTGCACAATCACTTTGTGTATGTAGAAGTACAAACTATGGCACTTTCCATACCATTTGCGGTTTTTCCTGGAGGAGAAGTGAGAGCTGGGAAAACCACATCTGTCTTTATTTTATTACCTTTTTTACTTATCCATGAGTTGTCTTCCTTCAGTGCTGAAGGGATCCCAACAGTCAGAGGGCCATAGATATTCTGGGATAAAGGAACCTCTTGCAATAGCACCTCTCCTCTCTGCCTGCAGTGTAGGGAACTCTCCTTGGCTTTGCCAAGTGATTTAAGTGTTCCCATCTAAGCACTTCACATTAGATATATCTTGGGTAAAATGTGCAGTATTTTAAGGGACAGGGATGAGGTTTCCTCAGGGGTAACCGAGAAGACATTCAGTTTTGGGGTAGCTTTTTGCTCTGTAGTTATGTGCAATACTCAGTAGGAGTTTTGGTTTCAAAAGCCTGAAACCTCGGAGGTGTCCCTGGGTTGGGCAGAAGTGTGAGAATCTCAAACTCACAAGAAGTCACCTTGACTTTTGTTGATCTTGCTTACCAGCTCATTCTTGCATTCATTATCATTAGGGAAATTCCCTATTGTGACAGCTTCCACTTTTGCCATTCTTCCCTTTCACTGTAAATTTTTATTCACTATTTTTGGTTCTTTTTCCTATTCTTAAATAGTCTTCAAATTATTTTACATATATATTCCATTTGTTTCTCCACTTTCTGTATCAAAAGTTAATATCAGAATCATTGTAGTAAGACTTTAGGAGCCCAGTAATTTAAGAGCATGTCATTGTTTTCAGGTGAAATCTGGATCTATACGATATGTTGGACCATATACTAGTCCACAGTGGTTCATTTTCATAAACAGTAGCACCAGTATCCTGATAAGTTTGTTTTTGTCCTGTTTGTATAATGAAAGGTTAGACTCCAAAGAACTTTTTTGGAGTTAGCTGAAACTGCTGAAGTGGAACAGATACCCAGTATCAGTGCCCTACATTTACAGGTGCCTGTGTGAAATCAGATACACTGGGTCTCGAGAACACTTTTGCAACCTGCATAGAGGATTAGGAAAATAGGATTGGATGCAGCAGGCCAAACAGGAAAGAGCTTGTTTGTCGTGGGAAGTGATGTTGTGTTTCTTCTGGTTGCTCCTGTGTTGCTTTTCCATCCTATTTCAGTCTACAAATGGCTATGAGGCTCTCAAAGGATGTGCTGTTTGCTGCCCTGCATCAGTGTAGCATATGGGGAATTACTTGTGGGATTTTAGAGGTATAAATTGGAGAAGCACTGCAGAAGAACAGGATTTCTGCTTGCAATCAAGTTTGAGAGTGATTGCAAGAGCCCAGACCTGTAACAGCAGATCCTGCTCTGTTTGTTTATCCTCGAGGGGTTCAGCTGGACCAGTCTGTGATACCTGCTGCTATCAGGGGTGGTGCAATGCTCACAGCACTCACACAGTACTGGCACTGAGGAAAGCAGGTGCATTTTGAAGGAATGTAGGTGAGGTTCATGCTAAAATACTGTCCTCTTGGATAAGAAGCAAGTTAGCAAGATAAAAACTTTAACAAGAAAAAGAACTTGTCTGCCTGGGAAAGACAGTTGTACAATGTGTGTTTTAATGTAGCTTATACAATGCCCAATGGGACCTAATTTTCATTAATGTGAACACAAGTGACCTGTCTTTGGTTTGGAAATGAATTCAGCTAAAATATCAACTTGAGTTCTAAGTGAATTTGCCAGCAGAGGCAGTGAAGTGGTTTAATGGAGCTGCTCCTGGTCAGGTGAAGGTGTGAACTGCTGTTACTTCTACACCCCATGAGGAGGCTACTGCATGTAGACTTGCTTTAATAAATACAGAGATAATTAAAAGCATGTGAAGATTTTAGCCTGCCATCAGTAGATCTGACCCTTATTCCTCATGTAGCCTTGAGTTCACCTGATGTGAAAACCAAGGACTTTCTCTGCAGTCTTATAGAAGAGCTGGAACTTTAACACCCTTTTTTTATTCATCATGGTGAAATATGTCCTTTACCCAATGAAAATAAAGCTTAAAATTATTGCAAATGCACTTTCATCTGAATGTCCCAACTAAGAAACATGTACCTGAATTTTTAGGATCTGATGCCTGATAACTTGTTGGAATTGTTTATGTGCAGATCTCAGCAAACTGTTTTGGTTTTTCATTTGTTTTGTGGTTTTGTTTTGGGGTTTTTGTTTGGTTTTGTGGTTTTTGGTGGTTTTTTTTTTTGGTTGGTTGGTTTTTTTTGCTTAGCTTGGTGGACCAGACTCGTGGAAGAGGAAAGGATGTCTCTGGTTAGCTGAAATATTTCACTTTGGTTTTTAAAATGTGAAGTAATTTTTTAAAAGTAGTCAAATTTTTGAATAAACACATGTAGAATTCAAAAACCAGTTAAAAGTGCTTTGTAGTGCTATGTTTTCTGATAGATTATTTTTAAAGAAACCATTTCACAGAGATGTGTAGGGAGTAGAATACTGCGGCTGTTTTTCGTGCTCAAATTAAAAATTAAGGTTAAAACCTGTCCTATGTTTTAGCACATAAGGATTACCCTTTCTTAACATTCATTGAAGCAAACTGCTGTGACAACTGATATTTTAACTGTATTCACGTGCTTTGGCATGTTTCAAGATTCTTTGCCTTATCATGCAAAACCCCTATTAAAGAATATTAAATCTAATTTCCTTGAAAAAATTTCTTTAGCAATAGCTATACCCTGAAAGGAAGTGCAGCAACTTATTGTACTTTTTGCAGATAATTTTTTTCCTGTTTTATTTATGCAGTCATACTTATGCTTTAAGACTTGCCAGTGAATTTAGGGTTTAACCTAGAAATGGCCTGACTTGCCATACTGTGGGAAGAAGGGATAGCAGAGAAGTCCTGGAGTGAGAAAATAATTTAAATGCTAATAAATCTGGCCCAAGACAAGGTGTTTACCAAACATGAAGGGAAAGAATGTAGTTTGGAATTACAATGAGAGATCAAAAGATGTCTGAAATAGGATTGCAAAAGGAAATTAAAATATGTATGGTAAAGTGTAATTAATTTAATTAAAGGCTTTGTAAAACAGATAAAGAAGTAGGCACAGAAATGGAGGAATGTTTGAGATGAGCAGCTGATGTAATGTTCAAACATGTTAACAAAAATATGGCAGCATTTCTCTGCCAAGAACAAGAGAACTATAACTACAAAGTGCTGATCTGTGGAGACAGAGAAGGGCTGGGCAGAGACACACAGGGATTCTTGAGAGGTGTCTTTGCCAGAATTTCCCTCTTTACTAGAGTGTCTCAGCTGAGCTGGGGCAAACTCTTGTCTATGAAGAGACACTTCTGTCTGCACCTCCTGGAGCAAGGGCAGCTCATATGAGCTGCTGAAGAGTGGCCTGGCTCTGCTGGGAGCACAGAGGAGGAAGCAGTCTGGCTTACCAATGCCAGCACTGGAATTGGCACTACTTGGCTCCAGCTCACCTGACTGTGGGCAGCAGACGGTGATCCAACACCTTTCCTGGCCATCTCTGAAAGGTGCCCAGTCACTGTAGAGGTGGCTGTGTACAAAGTCATGGACAGGGGAACCTTCTGGGTGCATCCTCCTCAAATCACCAGGGTCTGAGCTGGTGTTTTGTGGCTCACTTCAGTGTAGCTGTGATCCAGGACAGGGAGGGTTCTGCTCCTGCAGAGCAAGGACAAGAAAACATTTGGCCATGCTCTTGCTGTTTGCATCTCAGCAGCTATTTTCAGACCAAAACCGATGTGTGTAAATCGTTTCACCCTCAAAGTGAGAAGAGGTAGCTTTGCCAAAATCAACAGCAGGTTTCAAAGCCTTCCAGGTTCCCTGGAACACAAAGGCTGACTCAGAGCTGTGACTCACCATCAGGAAGCAGCGAGGGGGGGCCCTCCTTATCTGCCTTCATATCTGGGGTGTGGGACCAGCGGCGGGGTGGGGTGGGGAGGGTGCGTGTCGGTGGGAGAATAGAGGAAAGGTTAAACATTATGACAGCTTCCACTTCTTTGGAAAGCAATTTGGAAACAGTCATCCTTGCTTATGTCCTTCACAGCAGCTGGAATTGTTTTAATAAGCAAAGCATGGGAGCACTGTGGATCCAGTGACAGTTATACAGTAAATCAGTCTCTGGGTGAATTATTCATGTGCAAAGAGATAGATTCATTTCTAAAGTTTTAGAAGTGATGAGAGTAACTCCAGGCACACATGGAATTGTTGTTGCTAAGTTAGTGATGGCTCTGGGCTCTGTCATTCTCTTCTGCCAGGTGCTATTTGCTGTCACTGCCTTGTGAGCAAGATATTGCAGGGCTTTTGCACCTGACTTTCAAGAGGCAACTTGTTGTGCCTGGATAGCAAAATTATAACTTTCACTGGGGTTTTTTGAAAGCAAAAAGGTGCTCCAAGTCCTGGGATATTACCAGTGAATAATGAGGCACAGCATCTCTCTTGGCAAAGGTGCTGAAGGATGCAGAGACCTTCCTGCCTTAGGCCTGTCTGCACTATGTGCTCCTTTCAATCCTCCTGGGCTTTGAGAAGAAATCGTAACTTCAAGCTTCAGAAGAGGCTTAATGGTTTTCCCACTTTGATTCTAGGCAACATTATTCAATTATTTCATCTCTATCATTGTTATTGGCTTTCTGACAAAGCGTCCAGTGGCTGGTCAGCCCTCTGCCTGCAGCACATGTTCCTGCATTGTTCTTAGTGGGCTGGACATCTCTTCCCTCCTAGCTCTACAAATGAAAAGGTTTTCTGACCTCATTGCTTATGTCTCAGGAGGAATGACCTTCACTCTCTTGGCATGCCCTGGATTAGCTATGAGTGCTCAAAGTTTTCTTTATGGCCTGGCTCATGTTTTCCTCACCAGGTACCCATCCCTTCCCAGCCCCCTCTGCTATCAGGCTGTGCCTCAGATCCACTGCCAGGCTGGGCAGGCTGGGCTTTCCCTTCCTTCTTTCCCTGCCTCATGCAGAACTGTGTGTCTAGGACAAATGAGAGTGGTGATTTAAAAACCCAAAATACCAAAGGAACATTTCTTCCTTCTGCTGGGCCCCAAGGAGACAGATGTTCCTGTGAAACGTCTGCTGCAGAGCAATCCAAAGAAGTGACTGCAGCTTGGACTGGTTTGGGTGTACCTGTACAAAATTAATTTGCCCAAGTAGCAGCTGAGCCCTGGCCCTGTGTGTTTGGCCCAGGCTGCCACACAGACTCTGCAGCTGGGGCTCAGCTCTCCAGAAGCAGCCCCTGGTGAGCTCCCCAGGCAGGCTGTGATGCTGTGATGGAGATGGGCCCTTGGGCACCCTTGGGGCAGCTGCTCCCTTGGCTGCCCCTGCCAAGAGGTCTAGCTGACCCTGCTGATGAAAAAGGAGGGAGGAACAAGAGAGGAATACCTGCTTTTCATACAGCACTGGGTTCAGCACTGGGTGATGCTTTTTGCAGTTCTGTAGGCTGGGACAAGCAGCCAGAGAATTGCTGCTGTTGTGTTATTAGTGGTCACATCTGGGAGTGGTGCAAATGCCTGCACAGGTAGAAGGGAATGGTGGCTTTGCTCACAGCAAAGTAAACTCTAGAAGGTATCATCTGTGCTTTTCCTCAAACACCAGTTTTGGATTGACAACACTAGAGTTACCTGCTGATCTACATTTAGTGTGCAGAAGTGTATGTGAGAATTCTAAATTTTCGTGTGTGTGTGCTTTAGATTCCATCTCTATTGCAGAATTCACTGAATAAAAGTATGTTCTTTCTAGCATAAAGTCAATTTTGTGAGCAGAAGTGCCATCCAAGCAAGGCACTCTCATGCTCTGTCCCAAGTATCAGTGACTGCAGCTACTGGACTCCTTTATGCCTGCAGCAAAAAGCAGTGTACAGACCTGTGCCATTTTCCCTTTTTTAACTCCAATTTTCTACCAAAAAGAGTCCTGTTGAGAGCAAGAATAAATATTCATCTTAAGAAAATCAATAACTTTCTACCTTCTTTTTCAGGTCTTCCAGACACTTCCCTCTTCAAGTCCTATTTCTTCCCTTCCTTGATCCTTTGTTGAACATTATAATCCTGTGTTTATATCTGTCTGTTGCCATAGGAATAACTGTTGCTAACTAAGCTTGAAACTTTCTTGAGGGATAAAAGAAAAGGTTATTCCTTGTGATTGTTTCATCTGTGTGAAAATAAAAAGTCTCCCGATGGATGTCTCCTCAAAGGTCAGGAGGAGAGTAACACGCTGTAACATGAAAGAAGTGAGGTCCTTCCAGTGGCATTGCGCTTTCCTTTTCCCAAACAGCAGCTCTGACAGTGTGCTTCTGCATCCTGCCTTCCCAGCGGCTCCAGCTCTGCCTCTCCAGGGCTGAAGGATGGGTCAAGCTTTCTGCTCATCACAGCTTTGCTACTGACACCACAAACCAGGTAAAGGCACCAAAGCCCCTTCAGAAAGAGCCTGCGTGGTCAGTGCAATGCCAGTCACTCACTGCTGGCCAGGATCTGAGCAGGGGCCCTGCCAGGAGATGTGAGGAGTGACTGTCGTGTCCCCAAGGCCCCCATGCTTGTTTGCCTCTGAAAGTCCCTGTCTGTGTGCACTGCTGTGCCACCCTGCCTTGGACACACCTTTTAAACTCTAAAGCTAATGTACTGCACTTGCCTTAATGCTGCTTTTGGGATGTGTGACTGCAAGCTACCTCAGCATTTAGATAAAGATGAGCTATGGGGGGAAACAACAGTGGTCCTTCTATTTAAACCCAGGTAACATCTCACCTCTCTTTTTGATTGGAAGAAGCAGAGAAAGGGGGTGCGGTTTTTGGTTATGGTTGATTTTTTTTTCTTTTCTTTTCTTTTTTTTCTTTTTTTTTTTCATTTAGCTTATTAAAATGTTAGTTTTATGAAGGAGGGAGTTGTTTAACCCTCTTTTCCATTGTAGGGAGAAAGAAAGCAAAGAATTGTACAAAACAAAGCAAATTGAAAAGGAAGTTTGGGGCTGCTTGGGAGGCTGCTTTATATCCAGTGCAGTGTGTGGAAACCATGGCCACCCTTGGGTAGAACCATCTCTAATTCAGCAGCTGCTTAATGAAATAGTTGTAGCTGTGCCACAGCTGAGCAGCAGGAGATTCTTTGATCTGCTCATTTCAGATAATCCTGAAAAATAAACCAAGCCCCGTCCTGGTGGGCATGTGCAGCTGTGGGTACCCCTTCTTATCACTGGTCTTTAAAGCACTGTATAATGAATTTTTCTTCTTCCCTGCTCTTTTCTGAGTTTTACTTTATATCTTCTCCCTCATCTCTAATGAAGCCCTACCAAATTTTAATAGTCCACCTGTTCACTCTCTATTCTACCTAAACTATTCCTTAGCATTTCTTCTTGAAAACACTTGAGGAACTGAAATGTGGGCTCAAAATTTCAATAGTCTTGCACAGTTCAAAACTTACTACAAACACATTCTTAGGTATAATAAGCTCCATAGCCATTTAGAGGGTAAGTAAATATGCTGCATATGAGTCAACTGAAGAATGGACATTTTTTAAAGGTCATAAATAATTCAAAGACAAAACAAGCAATGAAAAAGATCCTATGGTAAGATAAACTTCTCCTTATACTAGATCCAGATTTAACTCTCATTTTCATTGTAACAACATGATGCTCATGTAGAAAGAATAAAGGAAACAAGAAATGTGATAATTTGGAAGGGATGGGAAGAGAATAGAAACAAAACAAGTGGGAGAAATGTGCAATGCTTCTGGCCTGGTTGCTTCAGGTTGTGCCCAGAGAGGCCTGTCCTTTTGCAGAGCAGAACATCGTTTTGCTGTTGAACTTGTATCCATAACCATACTGACCTTGAAATATCCAGATGTCTCCATCCTTCATGTGCTGGTCTTGGAAAAACAAATTGAGAGTGTTGGGAAACAATTGTTTTAGCACATCCTAGGCAGTAACAGTTGCTTTCCATAATTTTAAGTAATTGCTGAGCTCTTTGAGATGTGCATGTGTTCGGGTTTGGGTTTTTTTGGAGTACTGACCTCTTCAGAAGCAGCAGGATGTTGGGATCCACACTGACTCCTAATTTGACCATCAGCCACAGATTTCTCTTTTTTTCAGGAAGTTTTTCATCAGCTATGTCATAAAGACAAATGTGCTCTGACTTGATAAAAAATTAGTCTGAGCAGCAGCAAGTGTAAATGATGAGAAGCAGAGCTGGCTGGTCTCCAGCTCCCCTTCCTGTTTTCCTCATTAATACTGATTTTTGGGTAATGTCTGCCTCCAAAGCAACTCTAAAACTTCACAGTAGTGATCAAGTCCAACAAGGCCAGGTTTTAATCTTGTCTTGTGTCTAGAGAGGGACAGGTCTGTCCTTTCAAAACCTGAGGTAAGTGCAGAATGAGACTATGACTCTGGCTGCCTGTTCCTAATGATCTCCTGTAAAGAAAACAGATGTTGAATACAGATTTTCTTGGAAGCGCAGTATAGCAGTAATTTAACCAGCTGGAATTTGGTTATAGCATGCTGACCTTTAGCAATCCTCTCATAATTTATAGCAGCTTTCTGGTTAAAAACTTGCTTGGATAAAACCTTCTTCCTTTATCTCCAATTTTGAACTGAAAACCCTTAAATGAATGTGAAAATAAAGTTTTCTGGGGTTTTGTCCCTTTATAGATTCACTTTTCTAAGTATCTGCAAGAAAATCAAAAGCAAATATTTTCTGGGATAATTAAAGCCAGCATTTGAATAAGTAAGGGAAGAAGTCCTATAAAAACATGCAGTCGGAAGAAAAAATTGAGGAGAAAAAAATATATGTTGCAAACCATAAATTGAAATACTTACCCCAGCTTGGAAAGCTCTGGGAGGATGATGTCTGATTCAAGGAGAGGCAGGAGGAATCCTGATTTCTGCTTGCTGGCCTGACCTAGCATTGACTCCTTGTGGAGCTCAGTCTGGCTCTGCAGTCCCTCCCAGACACGGAGTTGGTGCCCGGTCCTTGGGGAGCTGTTCCTTGGGGAGTTGGTTCTTGGGGAGTTGGTTCTTGGGGAGTTGGTGCTTGGGGAGCTGGCTTTGCTCAGTTTGCACTCGGGGTCACCTGTCCCTGCCAGGGCCTTCTGTCCTTCTGCCATGGAGGGGAGAGGTCTGAAGCTGCACAGAGAGGAGCTGCCTGCCAGCCAGCAGTGCAGGGTGGCTTTATCCTGGGGCTTTGGATGTTGCTGAGGTGCTGCTTGAACTCAACCCTTTGCACTGGGGCAGGATTGAATCATAGCAGTGACCAGTGTGCTCCACCCTAGGCTGTGGTTCTGTCCCTAAATAGATAATTCTGGAAGAGAGTTGTAGTAAACACTTGACCTATTCCTCATTTTGCTAATGGTTAAATATTTAATATAGGGTAAATATTTTTAAACGTTTTTCTTGTGGATCACAATTGCCTTTATCATCTGGATTTTCCCACTGGATCCCTGCAGGACGCAGTTGTGCCCTGGTCATCCAGATTTCAATTTTAAATTCCTCTTGGAGCTTTAATTAGTGTTGTTAGTAGGGAGGTGAGCACTGAAAATGCAGTTCCTAGTCATGGAAAACATTTGTTTAATTTCAGTGGATAAGATGTACCATGTTGGTTTTTAAAATGCCACTTTCAACGGGATACAAAGGAGCCCTTGGCCCCTGTGACAGCTGGGCTCTTATTACCAGGGGCACAACTTGTGCTTCTGCTCATGGGCATGGCTACTTATCAACCTGAGGGTGCCAGCTGAGAGCATGGTAAGGTCAGTAATTCATTATTTTGTAAATTGTTTTGTTACTGGGGCTATAAAAGGAGTTTCATCCTTCAAGCCCGGGTCAGTTTGTCACGAAAATACCCTGAGGTGACAGGAGGCTGAAAAAGGTGCTTTTAAACTTCCTGTGCTTTCAGCAATAACTTCCAACCCCGCTTTATAAAGCACAGAAGAAAGGAATCTGAGGAATGTACTCAATGGCTATTGAGCAGAGCCCAGCTCCTTTCACTGAAAGTAACCAAGTAACGCTGGAAGCCGAGCTCTGCCCTCCCCGAGCTCTGCCCTCCCGTGCCAGGGCAGGGGGCTGGCAAGGGCTGCCTGGAGGTGCCCTCCCTTCCTGGTGAGCCCCCTCCTCAGCACAGGAATGGGGGAACACACGGGTCCACTCCCCTTGGAAGGGAGGCAGTCTCCCTCCTTAGGTTAGAATCATCAAAGCACTGTTGTTCTGCATTCATTTTGTGCTGCTGCTGAGATTTTTGGGCACGCAAGAGTAAAAATGGATATTGTACAGAAATGCTGTGCTAGCTGGGAGCTGCTGCAAAAGAAGCTGCTGCATGTGCTGTTTCTGGGAGAGGAGCCTGGAACAGCAGGGCCACTGCTGTGCTGGCACAGCCAGCCTGCACTGCTCTGCATGCCGTGACCTTGAGGCCTCTGGCACACAGAGTCAGATGAGCAAATTGGTTCTCTCCAACTGGGATTGAGTTAGGAATAGGGGAATGGTTCTAAACTGAGAGAGGGTAGAATTAGACTGGATATGAGTGGGACATTTTTACAGGGAGGCCGATGAAACAATGGAACCAGAGAACTTAGCAGAGAACTGGGAGATGCCCCCAGTCCTGGAAACATTGAAGGTCTGGTTGGGCAGGGCTCTGAGGAACCTGTTCCAGTTGAAGTTGCCCCTCGCATTTCATGAGAATTGGCCTAGATGACCTTTAGGGTCCCCTCCAACCCAAACCATTCTACGATTCTAGAGAACCCCAGGTTTTGCCTGAAATGGAGAATGGCCTGTAATAACATGGGAGTTTATATTTATTTAAAAACTTTTAAGAGCTTCATTTTTATATCTTAAGAAGTAGAAGAAACAGAGGAACATGTGACAAGCAAACACTTCAGTACCTGAAGTTAGATTGGCATGCTGCTAAAAATACATACAAGGATGGGAATGTGCACAGCATGGGCTGGGGAGGCCTTCAATTTGCACTGGCAACATGGGCAGCCTTGTATGGACTCTGACATGTGTGGTGTGGTAAACTACAAAAAGGGGGAGATTTCATGCTGTGTAAGTAGGTGGGATCTCTAGTATAAACCAGTGCTGAATGTGGTTCATTGAAATATTTCAGTGGAATTAGACTTGTGTGAGGAATTTCATTGAGGTGTGGGATACACAAGATACACAAAGTCAATCTGCCCAGGTTGCAAATTTAATGTTGCAATCAGCCATACAAACTGTACCTAGAGCTGTCTTTTTACAGAGGTATTGCTACTTTTTGTCATGGTTTTACCTTAGCAAGATTTTTCACTGCTCAGAAAGGCAATCTGCATTCACCAAAAAATTAGCCAGGGTTAAAATCTTTATTGTAGTCAGTTCTTGGACTGAATTGTTCTTGATGGGCTACCTGTGAAACTGCTGTCTAAGCTATAACATTAAGCAGAAGAACCTAAAGAAAATCACATAAATTTATTTAATTGCCTTGCCAAGTTCCCTCTCTCATGAAGGGATTCAAGTCCCTATGAATTATTTGCACTGTATATATGTTGGTTTACACCCAAGATATGCTCTGAAGTAAGTTAACCAGACTTCTATGTGGGCAGGGAGCAAGTCTTTCTGCTCTGCTTCCAAGCATAGACAGTAGGATAATGTACATCAGAAATCAGGACCCACATGAAATGCAATTGCAGCTTGCATCATTTGCATCACCTATCCCATGGATCATGGTGTGCCACCTACATAAATAACAAAGGCAGTGTAAAATTATCCCTTGTCTGGAGATGTCTGTGTAAAAGCATTAGCTGGTGCACAGTGGTTGTGTCAGAACACATCAGAAATTCAAATTATCTTTCATAACACACTGAGTGTAAGTGTTAGCTTTTCACTGCATCTGCAGCACTCTCATGGCTGTGACTGAGACATTGCCTTCATCAGAGGCCACGTTATTACCCTAAATAAACTTAACTGGAAACTGCAGTGTCCCATAAACAAAGTGAAGTTCATCTGGATCTCTCCCACTAATGCCCTTTGCAGCTGTGTCTAGGCAGTGACTCACAAAGGAGGAAAGTGAGGAGCAGGAGCTCCTCCAGCAGGAGCTGCCTGCAGCCCTGGCACTGGATCCCTTGTGCTGGGATGGTTTGGGGTAGCTGGTCCTCAGCTGTGGGGCGTGAGCAGGGCACTGGGGCTCCCAAGGAAGCAAAGTCTGACAATCCATCAAATCTGTGTATCCGTTTCAAAAGTGGCAGAGCCATAGATAGAGCCTGGGCATTTGACTTCCCGTGAGGTATGTTAGGACACTCCATAAGTCTGGTGTTGCTGGGCTTCTGGACAGACAGAGATCCTTCCCAGTGACCCTACTGGTACTATGGGAAGAGCAGCTTTTGAAAGGACAACATGGCAGAAGCTAAAAATTGATAAAAACATGGTGTAGCATTAAATGTTTAACGTTAAAAGTTAAACGTCTGGCCAAATTCTATTCCTGAGATGTTAACACAACTGTAAGGACAGAAATACCTAATCAGTCAGAGGAAGAGAATGCATTGAAAAGACACCTCTATTAATAGATTTTTAAGAGAACAAGGAGTGTGGGGGATGCTTTTGGTTAATCCTTTTGTCTGTCTTTTCTCAGCATTAGCTCATGTTTCTTGCTGGTTTGGTGTTGTGAGCATCAGACTTGTCATATTCTTGAAGCTTAAAAGCAAATGGGAAATTAGCAGTCCCAGTCCAGACCTTATTTCCTGTGCTACAACACAGAGACAACTCAAGCGACCTTTAAGGTCAGTAAAGCAGACATTCCTTATCCCTCTGTTCAGAGGGGTTTTTTACTTGCTCAAGCCTCAATGTTGGCAGCTGGAACTGTACATATTTCATCTTGATCTTTGGCTTTATCCTTCATGAATGGTCAGCTCTACACTTCCTGTCCTTATCCTCTGCACTCAGGTCTCTAGCTGAAGGCAAGCTACCTGTTGTTAAACATTAAATAAAAAAGTGCATAAAAATCTTGTCTAGGGCAGAGCATTGGTGTTTGTGAAAGAGTGCTCAGGTATAAAGGCAGGAGAAAGTGCTGAAGGGCCTCCTTTCTGTCTGCCTGTTCCATCTGACTCTGCCCTGGACTGAATTAGTCCCTGCATTGTTCCCTTGTGCCAGGGATGTGCTGCTGGCAAAGCCAGGACCTTGTGCTGCTCTGGCCCCATGTCTGCTAGCACAGTGTGTACCTGTGGCAGACAATGTGCTGTGGGGGATGTACACCATGTCCTGATGGAAAAAGTCCCCTAAGTACAGCACAAAGGGGAAAAATCAACATTTTTGCTGTGGCCAAAAAGTTTCAAGGAGCTGGAGTGAGATGAATATTGACAGTCATAGAATTTTTAAATAAGAAGTTATCCTTAGCTATGTTTCTGCTGGAAAGAAAAATGTGTCAGGAAAAGATCTTTGATTTTCTTTTTACAACATCCATCTACAACAGCATAAAACTAACATGTTTAATCCCAGTAAAATCAACTAATGGGTGAGCTAAGATGATGACATTGTAATATGCAATAACTCTGACAAGGCTGATGGAAAAGTGACTCTCGGTTTAATGGAATAAACTCTGTTTTCCCCACTGGTACTATTTTGTACTCTTTTAAGAGGAAGACAAGGATTTCTTCAGCATTTGTCTTCGTTAGTTGCATATTTATGATCAAATCTCTTGAATTCAAACTTTACAGTTGGTTGTACTTAGGTGAAACTCCATATAACTCCATAAATCTAGATAAGGGAGCTACCCCAACTTTTTAAATAGGAATTCTTAACTGTCAGAGATGATGATTACACTGATTTATTTAAAAAATTATATACTTCTACCATGTGTTCTGCTACCTAATTGATTTCCTACAAGGCTATCTAAAAGCCCTCTGAAGCAGTTTGAGTAAAACTTGATAACCAGATTTGAAGTGTTGCACTGACTTAATTGAATTATTTGTAGTTTGGATAATTATTTGAAATCTCATCTATCTGGAATGAATAAGTAGCATTACTAATTTGATAAAGGTTGTATGGCCTCTCTTGAAATGGTAATTCTTCACTGTTATTTTTGAAGTATCTCTGGTAACAGCCAAACAAACACATAATTTATGATGTCACTTAAAACTATGTTAATTTACTGGCCAACTTCAGATTTTAGTTAAAAATGTCTGGTAGCACTGGAAAAACATACCTATTTGGCACACTGTCAACTTTTTTCTGGGTCAATGCTCATAAAAATATCTTTTATTTACCAAGCTTAAACAATAGCAGTTTGTTTTCCATTTACTATCATAAAACAATCATGGCATGAAATCTGGTACATTCTGCTAAGAAATATAGGTCCAATTAGTTCATTTATTTCTGTCAACTCTTTGTCCAGGCCTACATTTACAGCTCTTGATGGTTCCAGATCTATTTTTATGGATTCAATTTTAGCTCTGAAGACTGGAACAAACTAGTGTACAATCTATCATTCCAGTAATATTTATTTCAAAGCAAAGCAAGACCAAGTCGTCTGTTGCATTATATATTTGTTTCCTTTTAATGCCATAGCAATTATACATTTACCTGAATTTGATTGATTGAACATTTCTAGGTTGCTACGTTTCTGGACTGAACAAAGAGTCCTGCACCAAGGATCCTCAGCAGAACATTGTTTTCTTGTAACAACTGGTGTTTGAAGCAAGTAGAGCCTCAAAGTGATGTTAACCAGAATATTATGTTTGGGTTACAGGATTTTCTTACATAATACTCTTTGCTGTTACTTCCAGGGTTCGGCAGCTGTTAAACAAATATTGTTCCAGAGTGTCTGCAGATTTCAGTGTTTAATTTCTCCATGGCTATTGTTTGTCATTCAACAAAATGTAAGTGTGAAAGGCTGTTCAATAGGAAACGAAAGTGGCTTCACTAAACAGTGTCTCAGAAAGAGCTACACCTTTGTAATCAAAGTTTTCTCTAGCTTTCACTCCAAAAGAGGCAGTGTAGGAAGCAATAGTTATTTTTAAGATAGGAATTATTTTTTTACTTGATGACATAATAAAAAAATAAGGAGGTTCATGGATAGAGCAGAGCAGTAATAATGTCTGAAATGCTCTATGAGGAGCCCCTTCATGAGACTCCTGGTTTAGGTTTATTTCCTTGTAGAAGTTTGGAGCTCCTGTGCCCAAGGTATATATTTTTAATGATATTTACTTAATGTTGTTTTCTAAGTAAGTAATGACCTTGTGAATTATATTTACTTTGTCTTAAGCATTGACTGCTTTGTGCTGTAAGAGTTTAAAAATCAAGTTCATGAAAATCATAGCAGGAAAGAGATTTAGAATATAAAAGTCACTAAGTAGACTGAGGGGATTGCATTCCTCTCATGGCTAGAAATGTCTGACAGTTCCTTTTAGTCACAGAAATGTGTTTACAAGCTCATAAAGGATATTTGCCAACTTTTGAACTTTGCCTAAAAGGCAAAGCTCCCACCAGCTTGATTCAAGCCTTAAAATGGAGAGAGCTGCCTGTGAACTGTAAGGCAGGACTCTGACAAGTGTTAGTGTTCCACAAGTGTGAGGAGGAGAAAGCACAAAGAACATGTGAAAAGGAATAAATATATATGTGTTAAAACATAGCCACTGGAGATGAAACACAATGCTGCGGTCAGAATGAGCCTTGGACACAAGACTGTCAAATGACCTTCCAAACCCTCCTGTTGCATGTGACTTTTGCTGAACCATAAAGTGAGCAGGTATATTTAAACAGAAGTTCCAATACTCTGCCTTGAATTACTTGGAAAAAAACCCCAAAAAAACATGTCTTTTCCTCCTTTCTTTTTCATAACTTTGCAGCAAGAGATGCTACAGAAGGGGAAGGAAATGAAACTTGAATCATGAACTTTAGAAAGGGTACAAATAAAATGTCCAGGCTATTAATTAAACCCATTTCCAAATGAACAATCTAATCTCTTGTCTGTGTAATTTCATTATCAACAATTTGAAAGGGCTCAAATATTCCCTCCAATGTTTGAACAGCAGCTGTGGACTAGACTACGTGAATTGAGAGAGATTGTTTTTCCAGTTGCCAAGAAACAGACAGCTTTCTTCAAGAATGCAGAGTTGTGCTCACAGCCTCAGCATCCTCCTGCTCTCCTGCAGGGTTTGGGAAGTTGGTGTTCTGGTGACCAAGCTTCCCCTGACAGGAGTGGCGTGAGCTCAGCTCCACTAAAGGATACAGAGCACCAGTGGGCAACAGCCGATGTTCAAACATGTTGAACATTTAAAGAGAACACTGCAGTTCTGCCAATGACTTTATACCTTCAGGAAGGGAATTAGATTTTCATGATGAAAAGAAGGGAAGATACATATGTAAGTGAAGATTGCTGTCAGAAAGTTTTAATAGACTCATAATAAATCCATTCCAAGCTGGCTGCCAGGTACTGTGAAAAATTCTGTTCATGTTGTCTGAGTGCTGTAGTTATACTTTGTGAGTTTGCTTCCTGATGCCAGTGATTGTGATGTCTTGTTGCCCTTTTCCTGACATAAAATGGGCCAGGAAATCCGGAATCTTTAACTCATAAGACTAACAAGCCAAGAATTATGATTAACTTTGAGCTATGAATGTTTAGAATGGATGATAGATGCTTGATAACCTTTTCTGATGTGGTGTGCTTTTTATGGTATTTTCCACTTTGTCATTGAGCTATTTGTTCATTAAATTGCAGTCATCACTTTTGTCAGTCATCCATGCCTTCTTGTATTTCCAGCTGTTTGTTTCCATCGCAAATGTCTCACCTTCCTACTTCCAGTCTACCAGCTTGCTGCTCAAGCTGCTCCAGGTGCCTGTGCTCTGGAATTCTGTACCTCAGCTCAGGGTTGCAGCTTCTGGAGGTGCTGGGCTCTCAGCTCAGGGTGGAGCAGAAGCTCACCCGGCAGTCTCGGTGCTGAGGAATGCGGGGTCAGCAAGGAACCTTTCCCTGTCCCTGCACTCAGCCTACCCCACCTCATCCTGGTGGTGATGCCTGATGGCCTGGGCTGGTGGCTGTCACCAAGCTGCCCTGCTGCCTCTCCCAGGGCCCTGCAGCCGTGTCCCTGCTCCAGACGGAGGCCCTGGGGCTGATGCCTGCAGAGCAGGAGAGGCTCACCTTGCCTCTGGCTTGTGGCATCTCTGGCCTTTGCTGCTACCTGCATTTTCAGCACTGACAGCAGCAGAAGTTTCCATTGGAAGCATTCAGTTTGAAGAGTTTTACAATCTGCCTTAGCCATGTATTTTGTTTGGCCTAGTGAGAAGCATGCCAACCTTCACCATTCCATGTCTTAATGCCTTTTGGAGGGTCTAGGCTTCCTGTCTTTTTGTAATGTACAGTGCTCTGTACCAATTACTCTTAGAAGAAGACGATTTAACTTTCAGCAGACTTTATCCTGGATGATCTGGAGAATTAGCTCAACAGAGTTTATGTTAGAGAATGTCAGGCCAGATTTTCAAAAATCGGGGTCTAGAGAGCTAAAATGCAAATTAAGGCCAGATGTATTCACCTGCATCTTAGATGAGCCTCCAAGAGCTCCTGTAGTTACACACAGCCAGACATCCACGGGTACCCATATTTGTGCCAGACAAGCTGCGTAGCTCTGGGAGTTGCACTCAGCCTGGTCAGAGCCACTGCATTTATAGATAAGCCTCTCTGCCACCTGGGATCCCTCATGCAGAGCCTGCCTCTGGGGCTGATTTGTGAAATGTCATGTGAGGATTAGTAGGATTCAGTGATTAAAAGGAGGTCAGCAAAAAGCACAGAACTTGCATCCCTACTGTCACTGAAAATTACAGTAGGCCGCAGAAGGGAGCATTGTTATTGAACAACCTGGAGGCCTTTGCTGGGATGTGAGAAATGAGCTCCGCCCCATTTGCAGACAAAAAGAACTGCAGTTCACATTCTTGCTAGACAGGAAACCATTAAACTCTGCAGCTCCTCTGCTAAAGGGACCCTTTCACCCTTCTCTGGAAGAGCATGAAGCCATAGTGTTCCAATAAGATATGCATGGCGCCAGGAGGGCCTGGCACTGTGTTCTCATCATAAGAAAGATTTACCTTTAGAGCTCATAAAAGTTTTGTTCCTGGTTGCTCAGACAGGAGCTGCTGTTATATTTTGCGTGGATGCTGGGAAAGCAAAGGTATTTTTAAAAGAGCAGACTCAGAGTCCCTGTCTTGGGCCTTGAGTGGGGTGAGCTTGCTCCCAGGAGAATGATAGAGACATTTCACTACAAAGCAGATTTGGTCTATAATCTGGCATTTGGATGGTGCTAACACCTGAAGAAGTTTTTCAGGTGTTCTTCCATGAGGATGCTTTACATGCTAACTGTAAGCATCGAAGACTTTCACTGCACAGAGGATGTGGGGACTGAACTCACGTTTGCAAATTCCATTCCTGCAGCTGAACACCCCCTGCACCATCAAATGGAGCAGCCATCCCACAAGCCTCAGCCCAGTACAGCTGGGGCTGTCATCACAATGCTCAGATAAACTGTGGGATGGGTTAAGGCTGTAATACAGTAGGCTTTAGGAGATGTGATTTGCAAGATAATGTAGTTACCTGCTATAAAATGGAAGAGCATTCTTGGCATTTTATAAACATTGCAACTTGGCACTCCTGAGAGATGAATTTGGGCCTGAAAATCCTTTTTATCAATACTTCATTGTAATTGGAGCTGTCTATAAGCTGTATCTCTTCTTTAAATTAGAAGCTACTGGACAACTCAGCTGAAATTCCCTTCCTTGCATTATCAAACCACAAGTTCACTCTTCAAAAAGCAAATGTTTTTAATATTCTGTCCAAGCTATAGGATTAAATTCTCATGTTTTGTGTTCCTCCAACAATCTGTTAGTCAGATATGCCCTTTGTATTAGTATTAGTGTTTACTGGTTTTCTATGTAACCAAAGTAATTTTCCAGCAGCTTGCTTGTGGGCTCGAGGTATCCATTATTAAGAATTAGACACATTTGATTTGAACCTACAGTAGCTAAATGTAAAAAGTGTAATATACTCTGTCCCTTCACAGTGCTGGGAAAACCTCCAAAGGTCTGGATTGAAGAGAAGAGATGTAATGCCCATACAAGGGGGTAAAAAAGCATGAGGGACTGATTGGGAATCAAGCATCCAGCCTACAGCCATTAAAGGGAAACAGTAAGTAGAAGCAGAAGCCTTTTGATCTTTTGCTTGTCAGACTTCTCAGAAGTGCTTGTTCTTACTCTGCTATCTTCAAGATGACTTATTCTCCCAGGCCAGGGAGCAGTAATTCACACATCCCTGTACCTCTTTCTCTTAATGCCTGCCTACACTTGAGTAGCAAAAAATGTATCCTTGCCTAGCAAGGAACTGTTTTTAAACCTAAGGATCTCCAAGACCAATATTGTTCTATCAGCTACATAGAACAAAGCTGCCCTTTGTTACAGCAAAAACTTCTTATCACTCCTGCAAATATCTCTTGTCTCAGCTGTTTTCTTTTTCTGGTTGGCACTTGGCTATTGCTGACCCCTGTGTATGGTGTATACAGTTGTTCTCAACCTTTGGCTACAGCACAGCCCTTCAGGGGCTTCTGAGAAAATGTTTGCTCTTATTGCTGTCACCTCCGTGGCATTTCTGTCTCTTTACTGTACTTAACATAAGTAAAATTACATTTTCTTCCAGTTTTGACAATTCCTTAAACTATGAGAATGAAAAGGGCTATGAAAATTATTCTGTTGTTCACTTGTTTACAGGTTGGTTTGTCTTTTTCTTAAAGCCATCAAGTTTCAGCTACTATTTTTCATGCAGTCACCCCTCCTCTAAGGTATGTTACATGTGGCTGTAACATGTTTGTAGCCAGAATTTTCTCTGGAACCAGCACACACAGAGCAAGATGACTTTTTGGTGGTTCTGCAGTGGGATACAGCTGCAGAGTGCATCCAGCCAGGTAATGTGAAAGAAACTTTTCACCCCTTTCATAACAAAGCCTGAAATTACAGGATCCTAATTCTTTTCAAACTTTAAACAAATGGCCTTGAGCTTCTTAAGAAGGAATTCTTGGGCTTTGTTATTTTAAGTTAGTTATGCCTGAAGGGAACCACATGCTGTGTCTCAAGTCTAACTCAACAAGCTGTAAAATAGCTTGCACAACTGTGTGCAAATAAACAGCTGTTAAAACCACCCAACAAAGAGAGAAGCCAAATCTGATAGAAATGAAACAGCAGAAACAATGTTCATATTTATTCAAATGCCAAAATTACATGGGGTTTTTTTTCCCTTATTCACCCCCTCCTCCACTCTAGGATGAACTGATGCAGATGCTTTCTTAGGAGGAGGAAGAGAACACTGAGAAGTGTCTGGTTGTGAAGAGGTAAGAGCTCTGTGAAAAAAATAAAAGCCAGGCTATTCTGTTTGAGATTTGTTTGCCATTGTGTCTTCTTGTGCACATGTGCAAGTGTGTGAACCTTTGAGGATTACTGCTGTGCTCTATCTTAGCTTTTTCTCAGATTGTGATTATTTCAGAAAGAAGTGTGGGCTTGCTGGGCCTGTCAATGAATTCACTGTATGCCATCATTCAAAGGCAAACACTGGCCTCACCCAGGATGCATTTGATATACAACATGCCTTTCTTAGAGTCAGTCTCATAATGACATTTGCATATTCTGGAACATCCATTTAAGTTTTGGGGTTTTTTTTCTGAAATGCCTTTACTTGCTTTGAAGAGAAAAATAGTGAGGAATGTTGTCCTTTTGTAAGCAAAAAGAGGTTGAAGAAACAGTGAGCTCTTGCATTTGTTAGTGCTGTAACTGACTGAAAGGCACAGAGCCACACTGTTCCCCATGGCTCTGCACATTCACTAGCCCAGAGCTCAGCACCTGGAGTTTGGATCCACTTCATCCACTCTCCCCTTCTACTGACCAAAATTGCATGTGTGGCTGTATACCTGTCCTCTCTCTGCCTGTGGCGGGTCCTTGCTTGTTTCACTGAAGGAATATGGAAGAAGGTTTCAAAGCAGATCTCCTGCAGCTAGGCCACAACCTGAAGAATAATTTCACTTGAGCTCTCCTTTCTCTCCTCTTCTCAAGCCCATCTCTCTCAAAATCAGAGGACACTGACCTTTAACCTTTCACAAGCACTTCTGGAAGCCCTGCCTTGGTTTGACCATACTCACTGCTTTTTGGAGAAACAGGAAATCAGCTTGTGCTATTTTAATCCTGGTGCTTTTATATAAATATGTGCTATTATTTTTAACAACTTTGCGGAAGGAAAAATATGTTTACAAGCACCAAAAATTGTGTCTCCAGTACAAAACATTTATCTGAAAAATAGTGATGGGAACTTGATACTGCCTCATAGAGACTGTAAGGCAATGCCACTGTTGTTGATGTCCCTTTCATTGGTTCTGATTCTTCTATCTGTGCAAAATATAAAGGAGGTGTCATCTTTTCATGGATATTACTAGTTGATATTTTAGGGATGGCTGACTTTAATTAAAGGGCTGAATAGCACAGTTCTTCATGCCTTACATCCTTCACACTCTGCTCTAAAGCACAGCCATAATTACAGCAGGAACTTTTTTGAGAACAAATAAAAGTGAAAGGGTAACATAGCTGGAATTTCTGCTTCAAGTCTCCCAGTACTATAACTTTATTCGATCCAAACACTTATTTCAAGCAACCACAGTATGTTTCACTAAAATTTTTACTGGACACATTAACTGCACACTAATGGCTCTTGCATAGCTGATGTATTTGTAGCTCTAGGGGAAGGAAAAGCAAGGCCACTTTGATATTGGTTTATGTAACACAGATTTTGTTTCTTGGAAGGCTCGAGGCCATTAAGAGTAAAAGCTATACTGGAATATGTTCCATATGGCAATTTCTCAGGTAGTGTGATAGCTAATCCAAGTTAATAATTAAAATCCACTTTTATCACTCTTTCCTTCAGGATGCAAGAAGGGGTTGGAGGTTTCCTTTTAACACCATATCATATTTTTCTGACTATGTGCTCCTGTCCTTACTACCACAGCATTCTTAATGTTTTATTATGTAATATTTCATCTGGGTAAACTAGCAAAAGGAAGGAGGATCCATTTGTTCTCTAAGATATTTTTTTACTAAAATGAGCCCACAGTATATCAGTGATTGATGGAGCACTAATAGCACTGGCAGCCCTAAGACCCTGTTTCCAGAATAGTAGTGGAAAATGTCCTCTGCTCCTTTTCTCCTAGCTGCACACTTGATGATGTTTTTATCTTGGTTTGGGCAGCCACAGAGATGCTGTCCTTGTGCCCAGCAGCTGCTGTACTCAGCTTGAAGTATTTTTGGATTTGTCCAAGTTGGAGGAACTTTCAGAGGTTGAAGGTATAAGAGTAACCATGAAAGCAAGATTAAGCTCAGCAGCCTGGTTTCATGCTCTTGGCACATTTCACCTCCTCAGTTATAAAACATGAGGTTTTGTTTGCCTGCCTGGCAGGATGCTGTGATCTCATGAGCACTGGATGGTGCATCCCCTATACTCAGCCCATAAAGGAACAATCACCAGTACAAACACAGGAACTAGCTGGAAATACTCAGAAACCTGAACTTTCAGAATTATTGCACTTCAGGCTTGTTTCTTGGGATTTTCTGCCCATAAAAAGTTCTGCTAGGAAGAGAAGGTCATACATGAAATGGAGAATATTCAATGTTCTTCTTCAGTATACGGAGATAGGTCTTTGGTGTCCTATCACCAAACCAAAAGAAAAGCTTTAGACTGAGTTACCAAAAATGTGAAAGAAAATAAGTGCAATTCCCACTTGGCAGGGCAGCTTCTCCTCACAGCTGTAGGTAGAGCTGTACAGGTTTGCTCATGGCAGAGCTGCAATTTAATGACTCTTGCATGCGACCACCAGATAATCCTCACAAAGACCCCGCAATATCAACTCCTTCCCTTTGCCTAAGAATGGCAAACTGAAAAGGGTTTACTTAAAAAATGTCCAAAGAGCAGGAGAAGTTGGAGACTCAGGAATATCCGCTTGCAGATGCTTTCACACACTGTCAGGAGTGGTGTCCAACCTGCTCTCTGGCTGATGGACTTGCCCTGTGCCAAAGATTTTCATGTTCTGTGTTTTTTCTGCTGCATAGCTGTCAGACAGCTTTGGAGTTCACAGTGGGAGCATTCAGACGAAGTGCAGCTGTGCCTGTTGCTCCAACAACTACTTTATATCCCAGGCAGGTCACAGAACAGGACAAAAAGCAGCTGCGCTGCAGTCCATGAGTCACAAAGCATCTTCCACCTGAGAAGAAAATGGTTGTGTCAGTAGATTATGTAAATTGATTCTCCAAAGTTAGTATGAAAATGATAATCAGTTGATTTCTACTTAATGTTGTAAACTGCATGACTAGAGCTGAACTGCATTGCTTACATGGGCAATACTTTTGAATTAAGAGGTTGTTTTCTCTATTTTTACTAACATGAGATAATAAGCTAAGTTAAACACCTTTTCTAAGTGTGCATCTGACTTCAGATTTCAGCAATTTATTACTGAAGATTTACCAATGAAAATTTGCATCAATGGAAATAGCTAATCAGACAAAGCAAAGTTAATGGTTTTTCTCAAATAATGCATATTTATGGCAATGTTTTGGCTTATGATAAAAGGAAAAAAAAATGGGTGAATTTTGAGCACCACTCTCTTTTTCTTCTGGCACAACTTATCAGGTATTTAAAACCAGCTGCTTTCTCCTTTCAAAGCCTTGAGTGTTTGTGGTCACAGGACCATCTTTGCTGACACCTGGGACTAGAGCTGCTGCCAGTGCCCACACAAGACACTGTGTGCAAATCTAGATGGGGGCACTGGCAGCAGCTCTGGTCCCAAGTGTCAGCAGATCTGATCTTCTGACCAGCCTGGGGAGATCTGCCAGATTTCTGCCCATATCCAGTGCCTGAGGAAGTGAATGCTGTACCAGTCTTAAAGGGACTGTGCTTTATTTCCTCCTTCCTTTTGGATCAATGCTTTATGGGAAAACAGATTGTAAATTTATATAAAGGACAGGTTTTTTAGTGCTTATCAGATAGCTTAAAATTCAGAAGAAGCAAGCACACATATATACCATTCTCTCTGGGGAGAAAACCTACCTGCAGGAATTTAGCTGATTCCATTTATTTATTTATTATTACATTATTTATTTAGCAGATCTGGAAGAAATTGCTTGCATTTTTTTAAAAATGATTTTCATATTTCTTAGAGGAAAGCAACAACAGAAGCCAAGTTACCAGGTACATTTTGCATCTGCTAAAACCACCCCCAGCAGGTGGGAACAGCAGCTTGCCACTTCTAGTCAGGAGCAGCACTGCCTCTCCCATAGCAGTTCACTGGTTTTAAGATGTCTGGACTTGTAAAAAATTTTTGTAAGCTCTGGGTAATGGCCCAAGCTGAACAAGTTTCGTGTATTTTCTCTGAAGCTGCTTTATCATCCTGTGAGGAGGGTGCCCAGAGCTCTGAGGTGTCTTTTTGTCCCCACTCCTTCCAATAGTAACGTTTGGCTGTGCCCAAGGACAAGAACTCCTTCCCAAAGTCTTTCTGGAGTGTCAGCATGCAAAATATGCCATGGAAACTGGAGGGGACAGTCCCTGCAATGCTTGGAATAGTACAGAATGCTCTCTCCAGGGCAAACAGTTTGGAAAGGCTAAACTACCTAAAATCCCTTTATACAGCAAACTGGTGCAGTCAAGGAAGAGCAGGAGAGTCAAGAATCTAGCAGTGTTTATTATACTTTTGCAAGGATTATTTGACAGTCTCTTATTTTTGTGATGCTTAGGAGGGAGAATTGCTGTCTATCATCTTAGCAAAGGGTAAAAAATACTTGGGTCCTGCACTGCAGCTGTGGTGATTTTATATGAAGACAAATTCCTGAGGCTGGAATACTCTGACTGGTCTGAAAAAATGTTGCACATTCTTCTTTCTTCATTTAAATAGAAGCAGCATAGAAATTTTGCAAAGAATGGGGGTGGAAGAAATGTTTTCTGTTTTCCAAAAGTGGGCGAGAGGTTGAAATACAATTGCAATTACATTTTTTACATGTCATTGATGTAGAGAAGAAGCTTGTTTGGATGGAGTTCTTCACTACTTCATTTCAATCGTCTTAATCACAGTTTTTGAGACCTTATGCACTGTATTTAGAGGTGAATAGGAGCTTAGCTGGAAGGCCCCACAGTTGGAAGCTGAGTATCTAACTTTCCAGCAAACAGTAAGCTCAGCTGATGTATATATCCACAATGTAAGTGCTGTCACAGCATTAGTTTTCAAGAAGTGACATATTAAGAAACACATTAATGCACAAAAGACTTGTAAGGGGCTGCAGTTTGTATGTTGCAAAAAATAGGGATCTGTATTTAGAGCCATTAATTTCCTCTTCTGACAGATTTCTGAAGTGGGGATGCTTTATCAGTCTTTACTGCTGAGTGCTCTGGGACCTCTTTTTGAAGCAAATCAGCTTTCCCCTGGTGGAAGTGGATGAGCAGGGTGGTTGAATTCTGTCACTGCAGGCGGCACAGATCCTCAGTGCTGGCTGACTCTGCTGCCTTTGGAGTCCGACAGAAAACAGGAGCTGATGCAAAGTGTGTTTTTTGAACCATCACCCTTTGTCAGAGGGCATCGATTCCCTAAACACCATCAGTGTGATGGAAACAAACTGAACTCCTTTGCTCTGCTATTATTAACTGCTAATGAGCTCTGTGAAACCCAGCAACAGGGTGTTACCAGTGAATGACTCTGCCAAGGCAGCAAGGTGGAGTTGCATGTGGGAATGAAGCCCTGTTTAATCAGGTTTTGTAACTACTTTGATACAATTTTAGCTGCAGCGTGTTCAGTCAAGCAGCTCCTGCTGTAATGCACACACTGTTTCGACTTCAGTTGCAGCTTTCAGAATATACCAAACACCAATTCAATAATCATTTTTTACCATTGCACACTGATCATCTACAAGTATGCCTGCAGTAACTGTACATTGTGTTTTCATTTGTTTTTACTTAGGAAGACAGTTTTAGATGTCAAATCTCCCCTGAAGTCTACTAAATTTCTGGGTAGGCTTTCAAGATGAGAAAATTCAATCCTCAGCTTGAGCTGCCAATAAAGGCAGGTGAGCACAGCAGTAGCAGAGCTTTTCCCTCTCTAGTGTCACAAGCATGGTTTAGTTTTAAAGGCTTTTTTCTTGACTTTCCCCTTAGGTCAAGAGGAGGAAGATCTTCCATTGTGATGTGTAGTGGGGACAGGGCAGTTTGAGAGCAGGAGCACCCAAGGGGAGCTCACAGGTGAGCAGGTTCTGAGCTGCACAGCAGCCTGGCAGGTTCTCAGCAGGGACAGCCTGGTATCAGGGCACACCTCACCCACTGGGAGCACACACACAGCTACAGAGAGTTTCTAGCAATGGAAGGTTGTTATTTATAGGCAATGGGAAAGTTTATGCCTTGTGTTTGCAGTTTCAGTTGAGTAAATATACAGTGAAATTGTACTTTATCCTCTTTGTTCAGTTGTTAAACCCCCAGATTCCTTTCCCAAGAATCATACCTGTTTCTCTTGATTTTTTGATTTAACATCTATAACCAGGAACCCATCAATTAATCTGAGGATTTATAGAGCTGCTTTTTTGGTTTTGTTACTTTAAAAACAAACAAACTAAAAACTCAAAAACTCCCAGATTCTAAAGTGTTTCTGAGGAAAAAAAAGCTGGGGTTTTTGTTGGTGGAGTTTTTGGTTTTTTGTTTCTTGTTTGTTTTTTGGGGGTTTTTTTGTTTTTTGTTTTTTTTTTTTCCTGAGAAGAACATCTTATAATTGGGAAAAAAACAAGAAATTAATGTTTGTAGCAAGTGAATTATAGCCTGCAAAGTAGCTTGAATGTTTTCAGCTGAAAGCTGCTTTGGAAGCTTAACATGGGATTAATTTTTGAAGTCTGCCTGGACTATCAAGAAGTTAATTGATGGAGTGTGAGCAATACCCACTTAAAAGGCACAGACAGGGAAATCAGTGCATTCTCTGTGAGAGGCTCTTAATGATTTCCTTTCAGAGAATGTGCACACTATCTTAATTATACAGGAGCCTACGTAAAGGTACCATTGGATTGCATCCAATGAAAGCTAAAACAAACAATATGACAACAAAAAGGGCACTTGCGTCATTTCACTTTAGCATTTATAAGACAAACAATAACTAGCAAATAAAAACCTCCTAGCCTATGGTGTGCTTACCAGTGCCAGGATACTTATTCCTTCACATGTAATCTTTAAAACAAAGAGCTACATATCAGAAAATGCTGGGACAGTATTTTTATTTTTTTTTTGTCTGCACAAAAACAAGACCATCTTACAGCAAGGAGACAGGTTTCCTGTGGTGCTCTGCTGGCTTCATGAGATTAATGACCTCAGCATTTCACAGATAAGTCTTTCTGTGTGAATGTGATCTTCTCCTGTATGCACAAGGGCACTCGGCCACTAAAAAAAAAACACGCATGAGAAAGAATGGATGATAAAGCTAGCAGTGAAACTGAGGTGCTGGAGCATTCTCATTAGAGACGCCATTGTTTTGTGTAAAGTGTAGATTTCAATATATTCAGTAATGGTGATTAAAATTATGAGTTTCCCTACATGGTAAGCCTTGCCACTCTGATCAAATCCACCTTGTGAAATTCTGTATCCATGAGATCCCAAGATATAGTTTTGGCAATCTCAGCTTTAACATCTGGGTTCAGCTGTGGTAGTGCACTGCTCACATGCTTATTCTAACAACCAAGGGGAAAAATGTCCAGATCTTTGCATATCAGTTCCTAAAAGGGTGCTGATATGGCTTAAAATGTCAGGCCACTCTGGCATTTTTCTGAACCTTTGATCAGTTTAGGAATATTTTGGTGATGCCATTCAAATGTTTCTCAAAAAACTGTTGCCACAAAGAAAAATTTATTGCCATGTTACTTAGCACCGTGGCATCACCAAACCACCTGGATGGTCTTGGGGAACTTCCTTCAGAGGATGGAAGGTAGAGGAAGGGATTCTCTCTCATCCCCCATCAGCCTTTCTTACCTTCATCTGACCACTTTGGGAGCAATTCCTGACAACGGAAAACTTCAGCCTTTCCTTGAAGCTGCAGAGTGCCATGTCAGGCTTCAGAGGCACCTCCTCCTGCTTCTGGGAGGAAGACCCTACTGCAGTGTGTCCTGTGCTCCCTTCAGGGTACACCCAGACACACACTTGCTGTGTCCCAGGGTGTTTTGAGGAGTGCAGAGCACGTTTTCTGTAGGAGAACAGAAAGAAACACATCCCTCTTCCAGCTTTGCATTAGTCAAAAGCTCTGAAAGGTCTGCATTGCCAGGACAGGATCCATAGGCATCAGCATGACAGCAGTGACACTCAATACATGTTAGACATTGATGTACAACACCTCTCATCTCTACAGAGTATGGTACAGAGGAAGGGAGGACCACAAATGGCATGTTTTGAGGTAAAAAACAGCTGCCTCCATTCATGGAGGGGTCAAAATAATCTTCAACATTAATAATGACTTTGTAATTCATGTTCTCCAGTGCTAGTGAAGCCTAACTGATATATGAACAGTGTTTTAAAATCAAATTCTTGTTCCTGTCAGGAAGCCCCAATTCAAGATGCACTAATCCATTCCTTCCCATAGTGAGATTAGAAATTTGTTGAAATGAGGGTTGTGCACAAAACACACCACCACAGTCCGGTGTGTCCTGCTATAGCAGCACAGGTAGGAGCCTTGAGAAAATTATGTCATTCTTATCCTGCAGCTAGTGCGTTCTGTAGCATCTCCTCTATTCAAACCAACTCCTAACTTATTTACACAAAAGGTGGAGTCCTCATCTTTAGCTGGACAGGTTTCTTTCTCGCCCTTCCATATCTACCAGCCTGCATTTTCTACCTGTGATAATTGAACCATTCCCATAGTAAAGTAGTGTGTACTTGGAGGGAGGCCCAGGTACCAAAGTGTGGGAGTGCTGCCTGACTGCAGGGAAGTGAGAAACTGCAGCAAGAGCTCTGTGGGTTTAACCAGCTTCCTGGGGAACATGCAGTCACTGACTCTTCCCAGTACACAGCACGGAAGGAGGATTTTCCTCTGGCTGACAGCTAATTTTCAGGAGATGTGTTTATATTTTTATACACTGCACTTGGAATTCCAGTTATATCAAATGGATATGGACAATTGATGGCAGAATTCAGGGACTGGAACTATGTGAGTTTGAATTAATTAATACTCTAAAGGGAGCTGAACAGATAAAGCCCTCTGATAATGTAACACCAGAAGGCTTGAACTTCCTTGTAACAGAACAATTTCTCTAGACAGGACAAATTTTGCTCCCATTTATTTTTGGTGTCAGGTTTACCGCTCCAGCCCCTGCTATGCCCTTTAGGGAACTAAGTTTAAAGTTAATGGGGCTTCTTGCACAAAGGGCTGGCCAGCCATAACTGCAGAGAGCAATGAAGTGCCTGATTAGTGCAAAATGTGACGCTTTCACCACTTGGCCTCCTGCCCAGTGGCAGCTACTTCTGCTGAGCACATCAAATGAATTCATATAAGCCACCAAAGAACTGCAGGCCAGGAATGGCTGTTGGTTGTTACTGGATCAGACCAGCTTCTGACCAGTCAGCTAAAGAAATATCCTGTGCTTCAAACACTGGACTATCCATTTAAAAACGTATAAAAATACATACAGTGAAATAGAGTTGTCAGACTGGAAAATCCTCTTTAGCATGATACCATCTGACCATTAAATGTCTGAGGAGTTGAAATAGCTTAGTATCTCATCAAGGACTTATTGAATTGTGTAAATAAATCTTTCTTTAGAATTTATTGATTGGTGTGGAAGAGCTTGTGAAGTCAAACATGCTTCTTTGTTTTTAGGCAGCTTCATGCAGGAAATTTGGCCTTTACCCAATTCTGTGACTAATCCCAAATTCAGAGTAGTTATGTTAATGCATCCTGCAAGAGAAAACCACTATTTTCTTCCTTTTATTCCAGCTTCATTTTAATGGGATTATAGACTGGCCTTTTAAGTGCAGAAACAAATTTCTTCTGTTGTGTGCTACAATAGTTTTTAATTGTGAGTCTGCTGCTGGCCAAAGGTTATCTCAAAGGAGCTGTAGCACCTGGATCCCCTCCCTCCCTCTCTCCTTCCCATGCTACTGCTGCCATGGGTCAAAGGGGTACCAATGCCCTTCTGAGCTCAGTCATTTAAACTGATGTCTCAGCACTGAGTGAATGAGATTTATAGGAAATAATGTGAATTTTTAAGACTGTCTAGCCCACCTTAGCTGTGGTTTTGCTTGGGAACTCTTACTAGTTTCTGTTTAGAATTTTCTCCTGATGCTTTTTGTTCTACTGCTTGTCGCAGCTATAGGATAACTTGGTCAACACCCAAAAGTCAATACTATTATCACTCTGGAACTCCTTGTACTGCCCAGGGAAAGGAAATGCATTAATTTTAGAGCTGAGTCAAGCCCAGAAATGAATTAGTACATTGGGTAAATATCTGACAGCACATTTTTAAAAGTAACTAGTCACGCACCCTGAGCAGATGCCAAGGAAGGGACATGTCCTCTGGGCTGGCTTATGGACAGCCTTTGTGCCAGCTTTCTGCATTTGTTTGTTAATCTCATTTGCTATGAAAACAGGGTGGATTCTTTTCTTCTCCTCCTCCTGTCATAATTCCTGATCTCACTGGCCACTTTCAGCCCAGATCTAGAGAGGGAAGAGGACTCAATGATGCTAAGTATTCATTATACTTCATGATATAGATGATTGGAGAACTGAGATCTGGTGCAAAGGTTGAACCACCATGAAGTTGCTCATTATCTGACAGTAGGCAATATATAGAAGAGACAGATTACAAATGGTCCAGTGATGAAAGACTTAATGGAAGCAAAAATATCCAATCCAAATCCATAGAAAATATGACTGTATTCATTCTGGAGCTGATGAGATTTTATTTCACTGATTCATTGCAAAAACCCAAATTGATTCAGTGAATTGATTAAACGGATTTGGAAGGAAATGTAGAGTAAGTTGGTCAGATCTGGATATGCTGTGTTCCCTTGTTTTGTATTCCTGCAGGTTGCTATGAATGTGGACAGTGTAATGCCTACTCCCTAGCTCAATGCATGTTAGAAAGCTTAATTACCCTAAACACACACAGCTTTATCAGGGATCCCAGTGAGAGCAGAAACACGACAAAATATCAGCTGAGTGCTTTTGAAAGATAAGATAAAGAAAGATCTTTTAAGTGCAGAGAAATATCTCTCCCCTTTATTTTTTATGTGTAGTTCCTTTATCAGCCTTTTGGAACACATAAGATTTAAAACATATGAGCAGTAACAGTACTTGAAATTATCATCTTAATGTACTTCTACTGTAAAAGCAGAGAACAGAATCCTACAGTAGAGGAGACAGATGCATAAATGGACATCGCCCCAGTGCATAGTCTTGAATGGGCAGTGCTCAGAAAGGGAATGAACACAGTCGCTAAATTTAAAGAAAGACAGCATTGAATGAGAAAATGCACAGAATTGGCTTTAAAATTACCAAAAGCCTTACTTTCCTGAACCAGTGGATTTATTTCTTTTTCCTGATCTCATGGTAAAAATATGGACATCAAAAATTACAGCTACCCACTGACATAATTCAGTGACATGAAGTGCATTTACTTCTTGAGAGATTTAAAGCTGCTTTTCACTCTTCCCCATGCTGCTTGTTTTCACACATTCATGTGTACTTGGCCTCAGCTCTGTCCATCTGAGTTGGTGGTGCAGCTGTAATCCACTTCAGTACAGATATCCGGCTCTTCCTTTAGAAACTTCCTCTCGCTATGCTATAGCTCTTGTAAACGCCCTGGCGGAAGTGGCTTTTTCCTCCTTCCTACTCCTGCAAGAGGTCCCAGAAGTACAAGTGGCTTAATGAACCAGACAACATTTGGTTTGAAAAGAGCCTGAAGAGATGTAGTTTGCATAAACTTTAATGCTTTTTTTTTTCTTACCTTATAGAAACATCATGCATATCATTCATGTTTAAACAAAATGACTGGCAAAGCTGTGGAAGCTGTAGACACTGTTCTAACACTTTAATTTATTACAGTAAAACTGCCAGGTTACTTTCCATCCTTTCTACTCTACATATTTGAGAGAGAACATCTGTCTCGCAACAGTAATTGTTCCAAGTCAAGTATATGATTTCTTTTCTTCACAGAGAAAGATATCTGAATGATATTCTAGATGTAATTATCTTTCACTTGCAGCAGTTCCCTTTAAATTTGTAATTTTAAAAATGAAAATTTAGGAAAAAATTTGATATGCATATTATTATTGTTTCACAGCACAGTTTTGATTATTTATCATCTTATGTTAAATATATTTTATAGGATGAAAAGAGATAGTCTGTTCTGCCTTAGCAGTACTTTATTAGCAATATAGTACTCTGGTTACTCAGTTTGGTTCTGGCGAGACAGGATGGTATGAAAACAAGTAAGGTTCTCATTTTTAAGTATGTTAAGAAAATTCCCCAAAGGTCTGAAATGGCAGATATAATGGATGTGCTTGGTGTCAGCACTGTGAGAGAGGCAAGGCCTTCAAAAGGCCTAAAATAACAGACCATGGCTTAAAAGGCCAAAAAAAAAAAGAAAAAAAAAAGAAAAAAAAGAGGCATTTCAATTGGTAGAGAGAAGACTTCAGATGCTGTGCAGAAGACGGAGGTGCTGGTTGGGCTCCTACCTAGAAGGACCAGGGAGGTGAGATATACATGGAGAATCTGGGAAGTTGCCAAATCTGCTTGAAGAAAGACAGCAGCACCTTCCCAGCTGCCAACACCCTGGAGAAGCTCTGCAAGGACTGAATTCCAGCCTTTTGCTGTCCTTTGCAGATGCAGGGTGCAAAAGCCAGGAGACAAAACTGCCCACCCGTGTGGCGAGCCATCTGAACAGAAGATTGCAAAAGGCACTGGTGGGCCCTTTCTCTTGACTGGGAATACGTACTACCCATGTCTGACCAGGTTGTCTTTCTCATTTACAGCATAGCAGAGTCCTCAGTAGACTTTTAAATTTTTTTATTTAAATAATCTTGGCTTAGAAAGAAATTGCTTAATTTAACAAAGCAGGTTTACTAAAATGGAGCTGTGGAAACTTTTAAAGATGTGCATGACAGTGGGTTGTGTGTTTCTTCATGCATTCTCCAGCTCTCAAACACAGACCCTGCCAAAGCAAATAACTGCACAGTATTTATCATAGTTTTGTTACTATGTAGGAATATTTTTTTTGTAACAATGCTTACAAAGGTGAACTATTTGTTAGCTCCTCCTCTCTTCTGTCTGCCAATAATATGGAAATCCAATTGTGGTCATGAAACATTGCTGACTCGGAGCTGCAAGTCCCAGGACCAAACCACATTAGGCAGCGGCATGGAGTTTCTCCCCCTGTCAAGAACCGGTTCTACTGCCACGTGAAAGACCAACAGAAGGTTTTTGTCATATTGCACTACATCTCTGAATGCACACCTATGAAATAACTCCCATTACTCCTGTCAAAGGAAGACACAAGCAACAGAGAGAGTTTTGGGGGGTTTTGGTGTTTTTTTCTTTCTGGGTTTTTTTGGGGAGGGGAGTTTTTGGGGTTTTTTTCAGTTTTTTGGGGTTTTTAATTTTTTGTTAAATTTTATTTTTCTTCTTTTTTGTCTATAAACCTATTCCTAATTACTCAGTCTCGTAGCTTCTGTATGTATAACCCATTTGTCAGATATCTTCTCTGTGGCAAGATCTGCCAATGGGGCTTTGATGGCTGGTCCTCCTGTAGATGGTAATCCCAAGAAGGTGGGCTTAGCTCTCAGCTGAGCTGGAAAACAGAGGAAACAAATTCCAAATCTGACCAGCCCAGATCTTACTAGCACATTTTGATCTCATTTCCTCCAATCCTCCTCCAGCATGGATGCCTGCAGTTCCCAGGAAGGCTGCAGAGGACAAAGCATAGGCTTTGACCATGCTACCAAGGGCCCAGATTTGCAGCCTGGAAATATTTCTTTGGTTTCCAGAGGCTTATCCCTATCTCCCCATACTGTATGGAGGGATACAGATAAATTGTGTAATCCTTCCTGAACACTGGAGGCTCTCCTGATGTACACAACTAGCAGGGACACAATGTGCTTAAAAGCATGGGGAAGCCTAGCCCAACTGTGGCAGGAAAATGCTCCTTACAGTGCACTCAGACATGGGAACAAGTGCCCATGGGAACTGGTGGAAGCACCTAATTTGTATCTTTGAGTTATGTAGGACTGTATTTTTTCACACAATACTGCATCTGAAAGAATTCTCTGCAGGCAAAAATTGCACAAAGTCCATTCAAAGGTTTTTGTTCTTTTAAGAAAAAAGTGACTTAGTGGTATTTCTCAGCTAAATTGTATTTCTCTGTGTGTGTATTTACACACATATTTATATACTCAGGGCCCAGATGAAAAATGTGAGAAATGTGAAAAATGTGTGTATCTGTATGCTTTTTACTTGGTAGTACTTAGTAGTACTGCTAATGGTTCTGTGGTTTTAAATCTTCCTTTAGAAATTTACAACATAATGTAAAGTTCAATTTATCCCTGATTTAATTAATGCCTACACAATGTTTTATTTGAATAGTTTCAAAATAATTTAGGAGAAAAAAAAAGTTGGTCTAATTTAAGTGACCAGATGACACGATTTTTTCCCCAATTTGTGCTTTGAAGTACAATTACCAAATTACATTCTGATGCAAGAGAAACTTTTATTACAGAACAAACTGACTTTTTGATGACAAGTATTAAAAGAAATAACAAGCCACATATTTTCCTTGAAAAATGTTCTGCTTAATATAGGATTTGATTGTGCAATCCTTACTCATATAGAGACAAAAGGGATTTTCCTGGTATGGGATGAAGGTGCAAGACAGAGCCCAGTGCTGTACTGGCAGGACTTCACTGCAAAAAGCTATTGGCTGCTATTTACATTTCTGACATTCTCTGAGTAAGTGTTGTCACAACAGACAAGCAATTATAGACAATAATGTCAGTAATTTGTGGATTAGGAACTCCTTAAGGATGTATTGGCACGGTCAGACAGTAGCTGCTTTTAGCTTGCAACTGTTCACCCTTGGCTGTGCCAGTGAAGCTGAAACTTTCAAGAAGAAATTGTGCTCCCTTTTAGGCAGCAAACAATGGCAGGGGTTAAACTTTTCTAGGCCCTCCCTGCCACTCCTACAGCTCTCATGCAGGCAGCTCAACCTCAAAGGGCTGCTTTTTAATAGGTACATATATTTATGCATACACATAAAATGGAAATATACGCCATTATGTTGAAGAAATACTGTGCTATGCACTTGCAACAAAGCCAGAAAAAATCAGATTTTAAGATACCAGTACTATAAATGCGCCTGTAGGAGCCTCAGCTGAAGTCCAAGCCCCAGCACAGTGGTGGAGGGTGCAGGACCTGAGCTGACCCTTTGACTCACCACTTGGGACACCCGTGGTTCAGGACACGTTCCATATTAGTTTATGCAAATCGTGCACTGTGTGACACATGCCCTGCTGAGAAAATTATTTGATTATTTTGAGGATCAACGAGAAAGATTCAAATGTAGTTTGCTCTTTTTTTAAGAAATTCAAAAATACCATCTCAAAACATACACAGAAATGATATGTACTTTCAGGGTCAAATTAAATACAAATACACTTTGTTTGTCCTTTGTGAGACTGCTCTTCTGGTTTTATTTCAAGACAAACCATTCAGAAAATTAGAGTGTATTTAGGAAATTGACTTGTGGTGAGGGGAAATTTACTAAGGCTGTATATGCATAAAGTAGTGGGTCGGCTAGAGGGATTTAGGAAAAGCAAGAAATTTCTTGAAAGATTTTAACTATAAAATTAGATAATGAAAGAATATTGATTTGGTACCATTAATTTTTTTCTTCCAAAGGCAGATTTGTCTTTAAACATGAAGTACGTCATATGCCTGGCTGTCAACACCAGTTTTACAACTCCAGAAAACATGTGTTAATTTTGCTGCTTGTGCTTACTAATTCAGCATCTTTTCATGAAAATGTTGTAAAAGACCTTTTTCAAAAGCTTATTTCTCTCAGGCTCCATGGGTGCAGGTGAGCTCTCTAGGCATGCAGGGCTCCTCTGGCAGTGTCTGGGATGTGAAGTCTGACCCCACACAGGACGGGAGTGCCCTGCTCCCCAGCCAGGGTGGGCACCAGCTGCCCCATTGTGCCCTCAGTGACTGACCCAGCCAGGGTGGGCACCAGCAGTGAAAAGTAGCCTTTTGTCGACACCTCCTTCCCCTATATGAGGACTCGTTTGTCTTTTGCTGGGTTTGATCAGTTGATTCTGGTGGCCTAAGTACATCCTGAAGGAGATGATAAAGCTAAGATTTTTAAGAGGCCAGTTTTGGTGCTCCTGGTGTCCCCGCAGCCTCCAGCCTGTGCCCGAGCAGACACTGATCTAATTTCACACTCCTGGAAGCGAGGCCGAAGGCTGTGTGTACCCAGCACACATGCTGTATCTTTCCTTGTGCCTACTCTCCCCTCCCCACTCCCGCTCCCCCAGATAAAAGCCTGCAAAGTCCCTCTTCGCTGCTCTGCATGGTTTTTAGTTTGGAAACGTTCTTTCCGGGCCCAGGCCACGGGCGGCCCTTCCGAGCCAGCCCAGGCCCGAGGGGCCGCGCTGCCCGACCCCGCATCCCTGCCCCGCATCTCTGCCCGTGACGGCGGCCCGGCCCCGGCAGGAGGCCCCGCTCTGCCGCCGGCCCCGCCGCCGTCACGTGGCCGCCGAGTTTTCTCATCCCGCAGCGGTATGAGGAAGTCAGAGCCGCCGCCGCCGCCGCCCGCAGCCCGGGCGGGCGCAGCCTCCTCCGTCGCCTCGTCGCGGCGCGACATGTGAGTACCGAGGGCAGCCGGGCCGCCCGAGCTGTGCCCTCCCCAGCTCTGCCCGCCCGCTGCCCCCGGACGCCGGCGGGCCGGGGCGGACACCTGCGGGGCCGGGAGCAGCCGGGGGGCGGCGGTGGCCGGGGCTGGGGCGGGCCGGGGCAGCGTGTGAGCGCCGGGAGGGGCGGCCGCCTCCCGGGGGCTGCTCGGGCGGCGGCCCCGCGCCCCCCGGACGGGCGGACGGACAGCCGGACGGACGGCACATCTCCGCTCTCCCGGCAGGCTGGCTCTGTCCGGCACTCGCCTCCCGGCGTGAAGCCCCCGCCGGCGCCGCCGCCCCGATGGAGCAGCCCCCGCCGGCGGAGGAGTGGCAAGGGGCGACCCAGAAGAGGAAGGCCTGGGCCAAGAGCCGCGACTCCTGGCAGGCGTCGGAAGCGGAGGATTTCGCGGCAGCGGCGCTGGCCCGCGGCGAGGAGGAGGAGGAGGAGGAAGAAGAAGAAGAGGAGGAAGAGGAGGAGGAGGAGGAGGATCCCGGCGGCGGCGAGCTGCCGCTGGCCGCTGGAGCAGGTCAGTGCTGGGGCAGCAGCCCGAGGGCCACTGGGACCCCGCGGGGCGGCCTCGCTGTTGCTGACTGTCGGCTTCTCTCTCCCGCTCTGCCCTAAGGCTGCCACAGCGTTCCCAACGAGAAGATCGCGATATGGCTGAAGGACTGCAGGTGGGTGCTCCCGCCGGCGGGTCGCTGCGGCAGCGCAGGCAGGGAGGCAGGGAGGCGGGCACGGCCGCGCCGCGGAGCGGGCACCGACGCTGGCACCGCCACTCCTCCGGCCGGGTGCGCCGGGAGCCCGCGTGGCCACAGGGGAGCTGGCGCTCGGCGCCGCTCCTCTCCTCTCCTTGGCGTCTCATTAATGCTTCCAGCCGCCGGGGGAGGAACGCAGCAGAGCGTCAGGAAGGCAGCGTTACTTTGGAAGCTGCAGTGGTTCTCACCGAGAGGCTCCTGTTTAAAGCTTCCACTGTTTCCTTGCTGGTTTTTGGTGCAGGTTTCAAGAAACGGTGCTTCCGCGGCATGGCCTCTGTGCTTACGGGCCTTCAGGAGGGATGCCACAGTTTAGACTAACTAGATTTATCTGTCTCTCTTAATGTCTTCTATCCTTAACTTAAGGCATGGTATATGTATTCTGCATTTCTATTACTGTTGCAAAATAATCTTTGGTGTTTAGAACAGGTATTGATGGAATTACTTTTTCTTCATCCTCAGTCACATAAAAGCACAAATGCTACATCAGTAGCATCTGCTTTTGTCCTTTTTCTCTATTCAGTCCTTGGAGGCAGAGTTGATGGGGAGAAGCTAACAATTAACTTTCCAGTAGCTGACAATGACATTTCAAGACCTCTGCTATTTGATATTTCTGGTTTCTTTCTCCTTTTAAGAGCAGCTACATGAAGGCAAGAATTTACCACTGAGATTAGTTGTGCCTTTGTGATCTTTTGATCCAGTAAGCAACTGACTGATCTTACTCTGTAACTGAAGTGTGGGTTGTTTTACAGCTACAGGATCCTCCATATAGTTTTCCTCAGATCTTTACAGGCTGTGCCTTGGATAGGGTGTTGGCAGCTACAGGCTTGAAACCATACTAATCCCTGAAATATAATGTTCAGATCTGACCTACCATTCTTCCAAAATGCTAGAATTGGAGATTTTTCTGACTTTACCTCAGATCTGGTGTCCTGCTGGTCTACTAAAAGGTTTTCTTAAAATCAGTATTACGAATTCAGTGCTTTATTGGAAGTATTTTTTGAGTGGGGAGGGCAAAAAATGTAAGGACTGGAGGGGAAAGAGGCCATTGGGGGTGATATTCTTCCTCATGCTGCACTGCCACTATATCTAAATTGCAGGATTTCTGTCTAGAACCTTCCTTGGCCCTGTAGTCCTTAACATTTCCATACAGAATTTAAGGAATAGCACAAAGCTAAACTGACAACATGAACATCTAGTAAATGGCCTAAAATCTTGAGTACTAACACAAAGCTTGCAGTTTCATACCCATGCTTTGGTAACTATCTGTTGTTAAAACTGGCACCACACATTTCTGTGGAATGTGTTTGCGTCTCTGGCTGTTGATTCCCAAAATAAGGGAATCTTGTTTTACAAATAACAAATGAAGCCCAAGTTAACTTCTTTTTTTGCTAATACAGAAACACAAATTTAGGTAATTCTTGTTTGTGAAACCTGTTGCTCTCCTTGCACAGTAGCCTTTTAAAGTACAGTTGTTTACTATTGTAAGTATTTTCAGAGGACTCTTGTGTTCTGCTCAGAAGGACTTTTAAAGCCAGATTTCCTACACAATGCTATTCAGGCAGGAGTTAGCCTCTGCTCTGTGGCGTGCAGGGTGCCAGCACCTGTGGTTCATGGCTGGAAGATGCAATCCCAGCTGCCTGTGAAGGGCTGCACAGTTCCTTGTGTTTTAACTGCAGAATTGTTTAATTTTTTGTGCCTAATGTACATGCAAGCAATTGCTAGCATGTGCAGTAAAGTGATAATTCAATTTGCAGTGTTATAAGTGATTTATAGATAAGTGATGTATAGAAACCTAGATGACAGTGTACATAGGAAAAGAGCACAGCGTTAACAGAGGACAACAGAATAGCCCTGCAGATACTACAGTGTTTTGTTTAAAAATAACGATTGTGAAATTTACAATTCGTAAGTTGTTTTCCCTGAAATTTCTTGCTTGTTTAATAACACTGGTTTTGCTGTCAAGCTTTGGTTGCTAAAAAGTGTGAGCATACACAAACGGAGCTGCTGTTTCTGGTTCATGGCGCGACCTTATTCTTAAAAGTTAGCTCCATACAAGTTACCATGTAGCTATTACTACGAATGAAGATTAAGTAGCTGCATGCAATATTTTTTCTGTTACATGTTTTCTAAAAGTAGTCCTTCACATTTTCTGAGTTTCTGTGCGTGTTTGTGAAATCAGAAGAAAACTGGCACTTCTAAAATCTCATTTTCTGGTTTGAGTTGGCAGCAGCACAAAAAACCTTAATATCAACCCACTGCATAAATAGATCTTCTTATAAGTTTTATTCCTTTGTTTGTTTCTAAAGGCATCAATAGTGTTCTAATATGGATAAAAAGAATTACTAGCTGTCCTTTGATACTTATGTTAGTGGTTTGGGGCTTTTATTACTTGGCATCTCTGTTTCACATCTGCTTTACAGGAGATGAGGGTTCCTAATTTCCCATGTTATTTACGTTGATAGATCCCCTTTTTGTTGTTTTGGGATTTTTGTAAAGAAATAACTAGCAGCAAACCCCAAAAGCAAAAAAGCAAGCATTTATCATACTGTGATTAGAATTATGGAGGCATAAAAAATGTCAGATGTTACTCAAAGTCTCTGATTCATTTACATTTTGGGAATCACATGCCTTTGAAAAAGGCCTCTTTTTCTCTCTCCGCAGTACTTTGAAAAGGCACCTTGAAGTAATAAGAAAGCTCATAAAAGTTAAAACACAAGTGTTGGTATTATACTGATAGATGAAAAGAAATTTTTGTCAACTATTATGATGACGTATGTATTATTTTGATTGAATATATTTAAACTCTGCCAGTAATACAGGGGATGTGGGAGGTATCTAGGAGCCATCTCCTGTAGATATGCAGGAAGTGAGTTCTTGAAATGCCTCAGAAAGAAGAGATTTTTTGCTTCAAGTTTAAAATAAACATGGCTTCTGCCCAGATAAGGTTTTAAAAGCTGTGATTTAAACACTTCCACAGCACAGTGCAAAACCCTTGTCTTGTTCTGAGAGACCACCTGACCACAACTGGGAGCTGAACAAAGTTCAGATGGGATGAGAGGAAGCCTTGAGGCTGTGTGAGGCAGGCAGACCCCATCCTGAGGGCACAGCAAGGGGAAGGGTCCCGCGGCCCTGACATTCCCAGGTGCACAGGGCTGCTCTGAGACAGAGACATGGTGGTGGAAAACAGCCTGGTGCAGACAGGCAGAGCAATCGTGCTGTTTTCCGAAAGGATTTTTGTGTGGTACTTCTCCATTGTTTAAACTCATGTTTTGCCTAGTTCTTAAGAGCAAGTGTTTCAAAGGCAGGGGCAGCTGTGTGCAGCTGTGCAGGTAGGGCAGCAAGGGGTGGTTGAAAGGATGCTTTTCTGGTAGCTGCTAATGTGCTGTAGTGGTGACAGATTTCATTTCAAAAGGAAAATGCCAGCTTTGATGGATGCTTTTACTGCTCTCTGCCAGCCACTGCATGCAGCACTGACCTTGGCTGTCAGAGTCAATGCCAGCAAGTTTCTACATTGAAAACATAGAGGCATGGGAGTCACCAGGGAAGGAGGGGGAGAAGATTGGGAGTGCACCCAGCAGGGCCAGGGAGTAAACATCCAGCATAGTTATTACCTCAGAACATAAGGCTTCTTGTAGCTTGACAGGTTTAGACAATATAGCCTAAGTTTTTTCAGACTCTGACTGGACAGACATCCAGAAATGCAGGAGATCTGAGCCTCAGCAGAGTGTGTCCTGTCACCTGGAATGTGCTTATGCACTGGATGCTCTGGCTGTTTGCCTTGGAGTCCCACCACGGTGGGGCTTTGCTTTGCTTTGCTTTGCTTTGCAGAAGGCGTGTTGAAGTGAGCTTGCCCTGTATCAGCAGGCTGCATCTGGAGAGAGTGAGCTCTTTTCAGAGGGGAAAGAAAAATAAAGTTGTGAAGTGTAAGGTCGGTTAGAAAGCAGATGCAAACTTTCCTTCCTTAATTTGGCTATGGCACCAAAATAAATACTGTATCAGAGCACTGTTTACTTTCAGGTCTTCGGGCAGGTTTATGTGTTTGTCTAATTAAAAATCCAAATGAAACATACATAATGTAGGTGGATAAATAATCTGCTTTTCCCTTCTTTATGAGTATTGTATTTCTGAATTTGTTTTGAGCATTTAAAGTTAATGCTGTGCTACTTAGAAGTGACAAGGCTTTGGTTAAACATGACAGAGAGACAAGATGTGGAAACATCTAGCCAGTGTCAACAAATACAGTGTGAACCCAGAGTGGGATTGGACCTGTCACTTGTGAGGCTTCTGCTGCTCCTTTGAGGCACCATGAGGTTCGGCAGATCCCCTGCCCTTCAGGCAGCAGCTATGAGAGGGATCATCCAAAAAAGAACTAGTGTGAACAGCCTGTAAGGCATCAGAACTGGCAAGTGACAGCTAACATAGCTGTCAAGATTTTTTATCTTGATTCTTCCTGATCATCAAATACAGCTTTTCACCCCTCTCTCCAAAAAGTTTTAAATGTGTAGAAAAATGGCAACAGTTTTTGCTGCTTAAATGAGATTGAATTAATCCATTCAAAAATTCATGCTTGTTTTTTCTGGGTGTTTTGCTGAGAAGCCCATGATTTTCCTCATCAGGGGCTGCTGCTCCTGAAGGTGTTTGAGCTTTGCAGTTATGCAGTTATTATTTTTTGTTGTTTTTCTCTGCAAGGTGTATTTATTTAGAGGGCTGGGGGTTGTTTAGGAAGTTATTGCCAGTCGTCAGATGTTTGTGCTTTCTGGGGGCGGAGGGAGGGAGGGACAACTGCTGTTATCACAAGCTTGTTACATGCTGTAAGGAAGGACATGAAGCAGCAAGTTTTTAAGCTGTGTTAATCTCTTCTGTGGTTTCAGAACGCCTCTGGGAGCCTCCCTGGATGAGCAAAGCAATCCTCTGTTGAAGGGTAAGGAAGGGCTTTACCTACTGAAATCTCTTTTGCTGGAAACTGTTTTCAAGGACATTCATGTGAGACTTGGTGTCTTTAGTAGCAAACCAAAGCCAGGTCAGTATTGCAGAGTTATTCTCACAGCAGAGCAATTGTGCCTGAGGAACTGGAGAAGGGGGAAAAGAACCTGAATAAGTCTTTCTGGAGATCTTAGTAAGCTCTAAAAAAACTCCCAGATGTGCAAAACAGGGAGGTGATTTTGTCTCCAAACTGGAGAGCATTAAGCAGTCTCTGCCTCTAATAACTGTGGTTGCCACACCTGAAAATTTTACTATCCGAGCAGGTCTGAATACTAAAGTTCAAAGTACAGTGGGAATGGGCAGGTAGTGACAGTGAAGAAGAATTACTTGTTGTGCCTGGAGTCTTCACTTCAGCTCCTAATCTGGTACAAGAAGGTGAGAGGGGAATGCCCCAGCTGGACTCAGACTCTGGATTCTCCTGGTAAGATGTCTGGAGAACAGATAATGCAGCAGCCAAAGGCACAGATGGGCTGAGTGGTACCTCCAGGTTCCCACTTGAAGTTAATTTGCTCACACATTGAGTTGAAAGTGTTTCTGAGTGCAAAACCAAAGCAGTGTCATAGTTGTTTCCTTTCAAAATCATTTTGCTATGTTCTGAAATGTGACTTCTTGCTTCTTAATGCATTTTAACTGCATGAGTAATGCAGGGTTTGTAAATAAAGTCGAGTTATTTCTTGTATCAAATGAAGTGTCTTGCTAATATCTTTAGATAAGCAGCTGGAAGGAAAACATTGGAGCATTGTAGTTGTTGAAGTGCTAACTTCATGTATGTTTTCAGGCATGCTGGTGAGAAATGGAGGAAGTTTTGAAGATGACTTATCCCTGGGAGCCGAAGGTGGGTGCGGCAGATTATGACTCTTTTTCTAGCAAAGAAAATTATACTCAGTCATCTGATTTTTATTTTGAAGGACAGCATTGGCTAGAAAAGCAGGATGAAGCACACAAAAAATGCAGGAAGATTCACTTTTTGAAGTTATTTAGACTATTGCTAGAATTAAACACTCTGAGTCTCTGACCCAAAGGCCAGAGGCAGTCCTGAATCTGCTTCTGCCCTCTCATTTTAATACCCACTATGACAGGACAGCCTGGAGCACTTACCAAGGCTGTGAGAAAATGATTTCTCCTACTTGCTCTTCTTGTCCATGGGTTACTCTTGGCAGCCATGCATGCCCCACTTGCACTGAATCCCTTGGGAGTGGCTGTGCAAGCTTCTGAAAGGAGGAGTGAAATTCTGTCAGCCACGAGGCAAACTCATTAAGAGCCAAGCGCTTTTAAAAGTGAAAAGCACCAAAGCTGAGTAAGTATTTTGGATCAACCACAATATACGCTCTTCTGTTGCTAGCTGCTTGCCTTTTCTTTCTCTTCCCTTTTTTAAGGGGAAGGAGATGTGGCTGTTCCCCATGGACTTCGTAAAAAAGTCTTCTAGCCTTGATGTTGATCATAGATCAGAGGTATCCATAAACCAGCTAGCAAAAGCACTGTGGATGCTGTTCTAACAGAAGCATCTTGTAAAATAGCAAAAAAAAAATTCTCACAAACCATGTCCTGGGGTTATCTGTCAGACAGAGGATATAAGACATTATCTGCTTTCAGTGTTTAGAAACAAAAAGGGAAAATTCCCAGTTTAGCTTTTAATGTTTTTGAATTACAGCTTTTGCTAAGTGCCAGAACTGATGCAGTAGAAAGCCCTTTTCTTCCATGTTAGTCTTGCCAGTAGTGTCAGAGTAGTGGGACAAGGCCTGGAGGAAGGAAATATCTTTAATTTTTAAAGATTTAAGACTTCTAAGGGAAAAAAGTTTATCTGGTAATGATTTTGATCTGATAATGATGGAAAAGTAGTAAATGAGTCTCCTATTGCAGCAGATTAAATAGGATTACATTTTCCTGTTGACAATCTTTTCGACTTTTTAGATTGCCTGCAGCACAAAGATTTCATAGAAAAAGTTTCTGTGTAATGATAATCCAAGGGTCTGAGCCTATGACCAAGAAGACAAGAATCAATGGATTTTAATACATGTCACTTTTTTCTTTTCAGTTTTTCTCCCTATAATTTCTAAGGACTGCTGGTTTTTGTGGGTCTTTAGCATGATTTAGCTTGTTCAGATGAAAGGATCCCAGTACTAGAACTGCTGGTTGATTTTTCTGGCTAATAATGTGGATGTTTCTGCTGGGCTTTGCTTCCCATCCAAGAACAAGGGGACAACAGAGGTGCCTGGAGCAGGGCTGCATGCCCTGCCAGACAGACAGTCCCTTTGAGGCTGGGATGAATGGCCTGCCCTTGTGCAGCCACGACTGCCTGAGTCCAGATGCAAGGCAGAGCGCTGTGTGAATGGTACAGAGGGCATTGGGCAGGACCTGTAACCCCAGCCCGCTGCTGAGCTGGTAAAACCATGGTTCAGCTGTTCAACTTAGTCACTGGATAATCCTTACAGATAGGCTTACCTTCCTATTATAGGCAAGAATATTGAAAAGAGGAGATGTGGGATCTGTGTTTTGCATACATTTCTTTGTGATGTCTCCAAAACAAAGAGAGAGGCTGAGAGGTTTCCATGTTTTACTAATGGTTGCTGACTTTACCCTGCTGGCACAGCTGGTCGAGATGCAGAGTTTTCCTGGCAGTGTGTGACATCACTCTTTTCATAGCTGATTCTGAGGGCTGCTGTGACAGACACGTGCTCCTTGCCTGTCTCCTGGGGCAAGTTGTTAGTGCTGAGTTGCCTCTTTGAGGAACCCATAATTTAAGTCCGAAGTTCAGTTCTGAAAGAATAATGCTGCCTGGAACATTCCCATATGATCCAGCTGTAGAAAGTGCTGACTTCCCTGTCAGCCTGGTGACCAGGTGTTTGGTACCTGGGAGACAGCCTCTCTCCTGAGGTTATCAACTCTGAGCCCTATCAACTATCCCTCCTGCCCCTATCAATGTCTGCTGGCCCCATCAGCACTGGGGGCTTCACTGAGCTGTGGTCCAGCTCAGACAGCCAGGGCCCTGCCCCACTTTGCTGATGGAAAGATGAACAAATAGTCTCTGCACCTGGCTGTGGGGCCAGCTGCCTTTCTTATATTCTTTCCTTTCTCACCTGGAGCAATCTTTGCATGCCTGCTTATCCTCCTCCCCTTCCCACCCAGGAACAGCCCTGCAGCTGGTAATCATGTCTTCAGTTGCAAAGCAATAAATGGTTTATATAACAATTACCAGCTTATCGCAATTGAAATTTCAAGTAATGAGATTAATGACAGGATGTAAACGTGTGTCCATATGAGATTTAATTTTAAACAGAGCTTTAATAAACCAGATCATTTTATATTAGCCATATATTAGAAACCCTTGACAATCATTTATATGGAAAAAGTAAAATCTGGTTTATGCAGGACTGTTGGTAAACATGCTCACTGTCTGCTTCTTCATACTGGTTGTGAGAAGTGTAGTTCTGAAGAGGTCTGCATATAACTTCTTTTTCTTTCTCTACAGCTAATCAACTACGGAGTGATGCCCAAACAGAAACATGGTAAACATCTTTTTCTGTGTTTGTTTACTTCAGAGGAATATTTATACTGAAGGGCAGGGGGGAGAATGGGCAGTGGAAGTCATGGGGGCTACCACAGAGCTAAAGCTCTTCTGCTTGTGTCTGTTTACATGAGAGTGAAGAAAGTGATCCAGATAACACAGAAAGAGCTGTTAGGAGGTGCAGAAAAAAAAAAAAATTAAGATTTTATGTTCTTTCAGCAGACCTGACATAGATTTTGGAGTAGCAGGAGGAAAACAGAAAAATGACAAATCTTAGCAATGTAGCATGATTAACCTTCTTTGCCTCACTGATTCCTCACTGTTTCAGAAATTTCGAGGGAAAATTGGTTTTGCCTGTCACAGCAGATGTGTTTTGGGAACAGGGAAAAAAGACTTTGAGAGAGGAGAGATGATTAGAGCTTCTAAATAAAATGTGCTGAAACTAAAACTCCACTGAGACTTCAGTGGAATACTGCACAGCCCCTGTGGAAAGCATCCTCTCTATTCCTTCTGAGTTGGGCACCATAAATAAATACACACTCTTAGGTGAATCATCTGCCACCTTTGGTTTCTTGGTGGCTGTTGGGGGAGGGAGCATTTTGTTCCTCAGAGAGATTAACCAGAAATGTTTGAACCCAGGATACCACCTAATGCTCAGGCAGCTTCTCCAGATGCAGGGAAGAAATAGTTTGGGATTGGGAAAGAGGCTGGCCAGCAGTGTGGGCTGGGGCTCATCTTGCTTCATTTCCCTGGGAGCCTGTTCAGTTTCCCCAGCCAGCTCTGGGCAGGTGGCACCTGGGAGGAGCAGGGTACCCAGGGCGTGGAGAGGGTGGCCTTGCATGGAGAGGTGGTACTGCTGGAGGAGGCAGCAGCCCAGGAGAGGCAGGAAAAGGCCGGGCAAGGACAGCTCACCCGAGGCTGGGCTTCCTTACTGGAGGAGGGTGGGAACAGGGAAGGTGGGGCAGCAAGGGCAGATCTGGGGTTGTTTTCTCAGCTCGCATTTGCCTTCAAAGTCGTACTGTCTATGTACATTTTTACTGAGATAGCCCAGGGTTTGCTTTTGTTTCTGTATTTCAATAAATGACATGGATAATATAAACCAGAGAACGCTGAAGGGAAAAAGAGAAATCCAGCAGTGCTGGCGGGTTAGCTCTCCAGTGAGACAGAGAATTAAGTCCCTGAACAGAAGAGGTTTATCACAGGGTTCCTCTCTGTTTGTGTTGACAGCAATGGTGTACTGGCAAAGGACAGGAGGCTGCAGTTCCATCAGAAGGGGAGAAGTATGAACTCCACCGGCTCTGGAAAAAGCAGTGCGACTGTTTCAAGGTAAAACTCTGCTTAAAAGGTCTGTTCCTCAGTTACATGGACTTGGCTTGTTTATGTGCCTTGCTGCATTTAGTAGCTGAGAAAGGAATTTTCATTTGGTTGCTTGGAACACTTCTGTTTGTCTTTTGTTGTGGTTTTCAGTAAATGCTAACAAATGGACCTAAACATTAAAAATTCCAGAACTTTTAATGGCATTTTAAATTTAGGCTCTGCAGAATAAGACTGATTTTAGAAATTATGGGATTGGATCTGTCATGTGTCTGGGTCAGTGGCTCTCATAATGGGAACGAAAATTTTAGATGCAAAGATCTCCACAATTATTTCCAAAACTAGTCTGAGCTGTAGGAGTCAAAAGTTCAATAAACCAAAGTGGTTACTGGGCTGAGTTAGCAGTTTGATAGAAGGGACTGGATCTTGAAGGGAGACATGTAGGTGGTTAACATCTTTCATTTGTTTAGTGTTTCTGAATTACTGGAGCTTTATGAGGAAGATCCTGAAGAAGTGCTCTATAACCTTGGGTTTGGGAGAGATGAACCAGATATTGCTTCAAAAATTCCAGCGAGATTTTTTAATTCATCATCGTTTGCCAGAGGGATAGATATCAAAGTGTTTTTGAATGCCCAAATACAGCGCATGGAAGTGGAAAATCCAAGTTTTGCTTTAACAAGTAAGTATGTTTTTGAAACACAGTTTATTTATTAATTTATTAACTATGTAAACAACCCCAAAAGAGGTGTGTATCTAATATTCTGGCAAAACTCTGTTACAGCCTAAAGGCCAAGATTCCATTCAGAATTCATAATAAAACTCTTGCTTGGTCTTAAATAGGCAAGAGGTGACCACCAGGGGTGGTCACCTTGGGGTGAGTGGAAGGATTTTAGTGAGGGAGGGAAATAAAAGGCATCCTCTAAAGTATGCTGCCTTCTGGTTTGTATCATTCTCATCTTTTCTTCTGATGCAGCTGTAGAGCACTGAAACAAATAGCAATATCCTTCTGTTTCTGGTGTTCTTCAGTTGCTGGGTGGGATTTTTTTTCTGGGTGGCAGTGACCTATTTTTGCCATTGTTGAAATCTGGGGCAGTATTTCTATGGACTTGGACAAGAGCTTTGTTGGATCAGTAATGAGCGCTGCTGAAATGAGGGCATAGCTGTCCTTTTGTAGTTGTAGCTGGAGAGAGCAATGTGAGTAGCACTTCCTTTCTAGCATTTTGTAAATAAACTTGTGTCACACACACATGCCACTGATTTAATTTGGGAGAACTTTGTGTGCTGTTCTTGTGCATTTAGTAGAGATTCCTTTTTTCCATAGTAGGGTATGACTTTCATCTTACAGGTCTAGGAAGTGTTCATTCAGCCTTAGAGGCACCTGATAAAAGTAGGAGTAGGTTTGTGGGGTTGGGCAGAGATTATGATCAAAATTCCCTCTTCAGATATGCCTTGTGTTTCATTCCTGTGCAGGTCGTTTTCGTCAGATTGAAGTGCTTACTACTGTGGCCAATGCTTTTTCTTCTTTGTATTCTCAAGTCTCTGGGACTCCTTTGCAGAAAATTGGTAGTATGAATTCAGTGTCTTCCAGCAAAGAAGCATCCAGCCCTCCCCCTTTGAATCGCAGCAACACAGCCAGTCGCTTAATGAAGACCTTGTCAAAACTCAATCTGTGTGGCACACAGCAAGCTGATGGCAGCAGCTCCTCCAGTCCTTCGCCTGTTGAAAAAGGGAAAAGTCCAGCTGAAGTAGGGAGTGAGGAGAATGATGGAAAAAGTGAATCTAAATTGCCAAAACATCCTAAAAAGAAAGACTGTCCCTCTTTTTTGGCTCCTGTAAAGGAGGAGATAGCCGGCAGTCAGACAAAGGCTGCAAGAGCAGAGAGACCCACACACCTCCCTGCTGTGGCTGACGGAGCACAGGAGGGTTCTGTGCCTCCAGCAGATGGGCAGGGTGGCAGGCTGGCAAGTGCTCAGGATAGACCATGTGAAGAACCTGGGCTTTTGGACTCTCCAGGCCTCAGCAGCAGCTCCAGCACCTCTGAAAGCAGTGTCCTGACACAGAGACTGTGCACAGCATCGCCAGCGAGAGACTCCTGCGCTCCCCTCGCAAACCCGTCCATCGTGAACCTAATGCTGCAGCAGAAGGACTCCTTTGAGATGGAGGAGGTGGGTGAAGATACATGACTTTCTTTGTGCATACAGTTTACATAACTCCCTGTCTGCCAGCACAGGAATGTTCCCTCCTGTGCAGTTGACAGTGTTTTCTCCAGGAATACTTGAAATTCTCTGAGTGTTGTGCTTTCTCAGCAGTTGCAGGCTGCTCTAATTGATCCTCTGAATAACGTAACTTGGTGCTGCTGCTGCTGTTGTTCCTAAGTCACTGGGAAAGTTCTCATTCTTTTTTTTAAAATCAAATTCAGGTAATTGCTATCACTGGGATAACTCCTGGGAAGGTTTCCCTATGTAAGTAAATCTAGGTTAGGCTTTGTACGCAGCAAAACTTTGTGTGTTTAGTTTTTACTTTACTTAAATTGTTAAGTAGAAATCATTACTTTCGTTACCAAAAGTAAATTCAGTTTATTAATTGATGTTTATTAAAGATAAATTCGTGAATAAAGCAAGAGTTTTGTTGCAGTGAAACAGAGGAGGGACTTTCATGTAGCGTGAGGTGCTCATCTTTTGCAACTTTCGGTTTTGATTACAATCTACTCTAAGTTGATTTATTTGTTCTCTGGAAATTAGCACATTGAAGGTCGCTGTGACATGACTTTTGGCAAGGCTTAATTGCACAGTCTGTGCTAGGTGTCTTTTAACATCTTCATATATGCGGATACCCATTTTCATATTGAAAATTGTCCCAAAGGAATTTTAATTCCCAGGTTCCTGTAAGTGATTTGTTTATTAGGCTAGTAAACATGCAGCCTACTGATTCAAGAATGCAATTTTTGCATAGACTTAATGCTCAAATTGTAATAACTGTCTCAATATTCTTAAATTAGTAGATGCTTTTGTGGACACATTTCAATGTGACTGTTAAAAGTTCAGCAGTTAAGTTTTTTGTCTATGTGAAATAGATACATAAAATGAAGGATATTGTGATTTCATTGGTAAAATGAAGAAAGCAAGTGAATAGAAAAGCCACAGAATTTTACAGTGAATGATGAAGTGATGATTTAGAAGATACTGTGTCTGGTGTCATATTGTCATGACAAGTTCTTCTAGATCATCTAATGTTGTAGCTGAAGGCACTCATTAAGCAAAAAAAAAAGTAATCAAGCCTCTTGTGCTTCCTAGCACTTGTTTATTCCAGTGTGTCCTACCCACATATTGGTGGCCATCTACTGAACCAGAACAAAGGACTAGTCCAATTGAGAGGGGAAAAAGAAACTCAGTGTATTTTGATTTATTTCTTTTTCCTGGCTTAGTTTTCAGCCAGATAATTTTCTTGATACAGCTTGTTGTGTAGCTACAAAAATGTTTGCATTGGCACAATTGGATGGGACTGAGCAGCAATGCATTTTGCCGTATATTTCAGAGGAGAAATCCATTTTTGGTACCCTTGGGCAAAACTGAAACAATTAATGTATTTTATATACATGTATATACATGTGTTTATATTAAAAAGAGGTGTGGAATTTTCCTTCAGAGTAAGCTGGCTGGAAAGGCTCGCTGAATTCTGCTCAAGTGTGATGTGTTTGCAGAGTTTTGGTTGCACACTTTGTGCAGTGATGCCAGGCATAAACGCAGCTGTTTTGGCAAGACAGCATATGATGTGGGATGGGATTTTGGTGGATTTTTTGTTTATGCAATATAGTATATACTTATCAACTGGCTGCAGATCCCTGGGAGGGATGGATTCAGTTTTGCTGAAGACATTTCAGAACAATTCCTGGCAGTGGGATTTTATTTTTGTGCATCTCTAAGCAGGGTGTAATGAACAATAAACTGTCTTAGTGACAGTAACTCCTCCCCCTGTTTTCCTAGCTTGGCATGGAGTGCATTCTTATGCATAAGAAAGATGACAGATATATCAAGGAAGTTCTTTCCAAGGCTTACAAATGCCTTGGAGGTTTGCGTGCCCTTCGGAAGTCTGTGGCTGTGAAGATAGCTAGTGTGGGAGTGAGTCAGGACAGGATTTCCCCCAAACACCCACTCCTGAGGTGGCCAATGACAGTGCTGAAGGTCACTTACCAGCAGGAATATTGGCTGGAGGGATGGAGAAGGAGCTTCTGTGTGCTTGAGGAGCTGCACCGTGCTGCGGACACGGTTGGAATGGAATGCTGTCTCCCAGCCAAGGACAGGAGGTGGATGGTATTTAAATGAGAAGAACCTTAGCTTTTGGAAGGCTGCAAATTTAGCCATCAGAAACTGGGAGGTTTGAGAGAATCAAGTCACCTTCCTCGAAGGCCAGTTTTATTAAAGTGTCTGTAAGATTACTTGTTGTTCTTTGTTAAAATAAAAATACCAAGCTAGTTTTTTCCTAATCTTAAATGGTGAGCCCCTTCTAGACTCCCCTGCACTTGGATGAAATAAGGATTTACCCCTTTGTTACAGCCTTCATCTCCTAAAAGAACAGAAGCCACAAGGTTTATTGTGTAAAAGTAAGGTTTATTGTGTAAAAGTAATTAAATATAAATATGGTTGCTATACACATGAGATCAATGCAAATATAACCTCTTCTTTAGCCAAATACGAATTTTGGCTTATCAACATCAGTATCTTGATTTTTACATTTTTAAGTTGATAAAAAATTGAGATAAATTCATTGTGTTATAATTTTGAAACTGGGCTGGCAGCCCATTAGAGGGGAGGGTTGGGGAGAGTTGGACAGGGAGGTTGTGCATGTAGACTTGCGTGTGATCCATTAGGATTTTTTCTGGATCACATGCAAAAAGAGAGAACATATTCTAGGTTTTGAACCAAACAAAGACCTCCCTGTTGAGATTTTAGGCATATTGTTTTCATTGTTTGAACATTTGCCTGAGAACTGCTTTCTTAATAAGACTGTGTTTCACAAAGTTACTGAGTGAAAGGATTCATTTTTATGTAGTTTTACATTTCCCAGTTGAAATGTGCATGGATCTGAATACATTATCTTCCTTTTCTGTGCTGGAAGACATAGCAATTATTTCCCTAAGCAGTGGCATGGTGAAGTCTGGAGTAGGTTCTGGCTGGGTCTGGGTCCTTCTGCTGGAGGTTTGGTGGCTTGTAGGAAATAGTTGGTAGGGCAGCAGATGACAGTCCATGAGTGCTGACCTCCTGATACAGTTTTCTACAAGTATTGTACTTGTTCTTTAAATTCAAATGAAGGGCCAAGAGTTCTGACTGGAAAAAGACAGTAGTGTAAAGGTGGTCAGAGGTGTTTTCACACAGTAATTTTAGTGTTTTTTCAAAGAGGAACTGAGAGCTCTGTGTTGTCACAGGATGTGATTTCCAGGTCTTTTGTGTGCAGAGGGTAGCCAGAGGGGAGGTCTGTGCTCTGTGTGGGAGGTGCTGCCCAAGGATCACTGTTCTCCTCCAGGAGCATTGCTGAGTGCCTGGTGAAAGTTGGTTCAAGGAGATCACAATTTGCTCCTTCCACCAGTATAGGTTGTTCAATTGAAGGAAAAAGCCACCAAAACCTCCTCCTGCATGTGCAGTGTGTATAGCTTAGGCATTCCTAAGCACAGGAATATATTCCAGTTGGCCTGACAAAATATTCATCTCCTCTTCCTGATAGATCCAGAGTACAGAGGGGGATCTACCTCACGTTTCAGCTACACATCAGCTAGCAGTGACCAAGTCAAGGAAAGGTGAGTAGACTGCAGCTTCTGTGAGGACAGCAGGCTGCTGAGTGTTCTTCCATATCTGAAAGGCTGATTCAGATATTTTAAGCTTCTAAAGTTTCTTTTCTCTCTAGAAATAAAAAGGATCTGGGTTTCTTTTTTAGCTAAATCACAGAACATTACTACAAAGTGGCAACCAAATTACAGGCAAGACAACAGCCCTATAACCTCACTGGCTGTTTTCACTTTTGTGTAATTGATGGTAGTTCAGATGGCTTGAAACGCTAATTCAGATTGTGTGGGATTTTTTTTTTCCTTAGTAGGTCCTGTAATTTGAGATACCCATTTAAACTGAAATTACATTGTTTTAAACCTAAATTGCATGATACATGCAGCTTTTTCCTATGCACTACTGCTCTGTCTGCAGGCTGCCTGCACAGAAAACTAGTGTCTCTACACCCACGTGGAAACTGTAGTCTCTCACGTGGAGAATGCTGTGCACTGGCTGTTGTGGTTCACTTAGTTTGTGCTTTCATCTCAAATTCTTATTTATGTGTTTTATGGCTTGGAGGGGGTTAAAGCTGATTTTTACGTTTATTTTGTGATTGTTACTTTGCCCAGTGTGGGCAAGTGAAGGTCATTCTCTAGTTGATACATTTAATTAAAGAGGAACTGGAGCTTGTTGCACTTAGGGAGGTGCTTAGATGCGTGCAATTTTTTGGTGAAACTTGAATAGCATCTCTAGATATTTAAGAGAGGCAGAAAAACCTCTCTAAAGAAACACAGATAATCTTATTTGCATTTGCACAAATGAATTGACAGTTGTGTGACCTGTCAGCTGAATTGCATGAACGTGGTTGAGAGTGCCCTGGACTAAGTGTGGGAGAGTAGTGCCTGGTTAGTGGTGATAGCTTGTGCTGCTTGTTCATCAGTGTTCTGCACAACACAGCCTGGTGCTCACTAAGCTTCCTCTGGTACAAACATAGGCCACTAAGGATTGCCAGAAACTGAATCTCTGACTGTTCCTAGTACTTCCTCCTTACATGCTTCCTCTTTCCTCCACCTGCTTTACATGACTACATGAAAAGAGGTGCAGTCTTTATAGGGCAGGGCTCTCCTGTTTGCCGGCCTCTCCAGCTTCAGGGAGAGCTTTTCAGAGAAAACCAAGTTAAGGAACCAGGAGCTGCAGTCAGGGAGGAGACAAAATAATTTTTTTCATCTTTTCTCCTCCCAGTAGTTATTTTATGTTCTTCTTCCACCACACAAGAAAGAAAAGTGAGATGGTCCTGTGTGTACTTGCTGAAAGCTACCAACAGTTCTGGCAGTGGGACTTCAGTCTGACTGAAGTAGGCCAGGTCATGTTTCCCAGGCACTATGTCTCTCCTATTTCTGAATACACTTCACACAGATTAGTGGTGACACTTTATTAACAGGCAGGCATTGCCTAGAGTTTTCTATGACTTATCTGACAAGGATAGCAATACCCGAACTTTCACTAAAAGTTAGTCTGAGACCAGCATTTTATTTCACCTGGGAGACACAAAGAATGTAGGACTTTGTTCTGTGTGGATTTCAGTCAAGTTGCCAAGAGGGCGAACATTGATGGAGAACTAACCCAAAATGTAGAAAAACTGTAGCCGACTTTTCTTTTTGCAAGTTGTCCAACATGAGACAACATGGCCTTTCAGCCTGCTTTCTCAGAGGGGGGATGTTCACCAAGTTAGAAGGCATACAAAGTTAGTGGTCACTTACAAAAAATTCTGGCCGTTGTCTGAATGTGAAACTCCACTCTCGCTAGCAATCTCATGAGGTGGGATCAGCATGAAATTCAACCACAGGTCCTCTGTTGCAGTGTGATTTCAGTTGACAATCCTTATACAAACCCACCTTTTCCAGTGGCTTTTTCTCTGTGGTGCATAAGCACACATAAAGATTTGTTCCAGATGAATACTTCCCTGAAGGAATACTTCTGTACCTCTTTTTCTATGTGGTGGTATTTCTTTGTCAGTTAGTAGGGTTGGTGTTCTCTGGTACAGGTTATTAGAAACCTTACAGTGTCATTTTACATCTGCACAGAGGGCTGTGGATGCTTTCTCTGAAATTTACAGCGATTTGTAAGGCATATTAAGAGGGCTTTTAATAAGAAGTGAACTATTCAAATAAAAAGATATTCTCTTTTCTTACTGAAATAGTCTGGCTGACTGTTGACTATTATGGTTGAACAACACAGTCTACTGCTGTTTAGACTCCTAACTAAAGCATGTGTCTTATCTCAGTTGTTTTAGGAACACAAGAATGAAAAGCTTCAGCTAGTTTGCAAACACACAGCACTGCTGAATGTCCACTATAAAAAAAGCGTCCTGCAAAGTTATCTGGTAGAAAGGTTTGTTAGTGCAAAACCAAAATTCTTATTGACATATCATACAGCAGCACCTTCCATTCCAAAAAAATGCCCCAAAAGAAAGACAAATGCAGGTACAATGCCTAGAGGAAAAAGTATTCTCAGGACACCGCAAATCATGAGTCTCTGGTTGTTGGCATCAACATGCCTCTGTGAAATTTTGAGTAGCCACAGACCTGTTTCTTTTAAGGCATTAAGGTTATTGGTTTTGCAAGTTTAATTCTTGAAAGGGAAGAAAGCACATCATCAGCACTTCCTGTCCTTAATATATTATTGTATTTATAGCTCTCTGTGGGTGCAGCTCCACAGGAGATTGGAGATGGGGGAGTGAGAAGAAAACATCTGGAACAGATTTAGTATTTGTGGGAGTCTGTGCTTATCTGTCCAGATGCAAGGAAATCCCCAGGGACTCAGAGTTTTTGCAACAGGGCTCCTATTGGGCTGGTTTTGTTAGTGCTGGGGTGCATGGTGTGATCAGTATGTAAAGAAGGGACAATTGATATTTAATCCTATAATAAAATACCTCACAGTTAAATTGGGAATGTTAATTTAATTATTATCTTATAAAATACAAAGTGCATTTGAACTTTTCCAAAAGTGCAGATACAAGAAAAAAATGTTAAAACTTTATGAACAGTTTCCACATATTTCTTCTCCTCTTCTGTGTGAGCAGTTGAATGACACAGAAGAGGTGAGACTGACACTGGTAGCTCATTATGATGTTGCAATAGATGAACTAATCATTTCCCTGACAGGGATGCTCTGCTGAATCTGCCCTCATGTTTTGTAAACCACAGACTTGTTTCTTCATAATGTGTTCTTTGTTTAGAACTTTTTCAGTTTATTTAGATTATTTATGAATACACAATTTTCTTAACATATATTCAGTGCCCAAATACACTTTGATTTTTTTTAATATATAGTTTAATACAACAATCCAATAAGCCTTTTTATTTGTGCTCTGTTAAACTGGGATGGGAGTTTGATTGTTCCTGGTGGTTTTCTTTGTTGTAGCTGGTTCCTTCTTCCACACTTTCGTTATTATCCTGCCACTGGCCTCCTCCCAGTAGTTCAGAAGATTTCCTGTGTGTAGTGTTGACAGTAGCTTTGAGTGGCAGAGTCAGTGTTGTGCAGTGGTACCTTTTTGCAGAAGGTATATTTGCCTTCCTGGGGTTGCACAGGGCAAGGGATGATCCCAGCCTATAAAATCAACCTTTAGTGCTGAGTTTTCTGCACTCAAGGTGAAGAGAGGGGACCCATATCTCACTGCAAACTCCTTGTCCTAAGATTCTCCTTTGCCAGGAGGACCTTTAGTCAAGAGCCAGATGTAACTCTGTGGCTTTTTTTGAAGTGTGTTCCTATTTTCCCCTTGTTTGCTTGAATCTGAGAGATATCCAGAGCAGGCTACATAGCTGGATCAGTCTTGTCAAGAGGGTGGATATCATTATGTATCTGTATATCTCAGTGTACTAGTTGGTATTTCCAGTCTTTACAGAACCAAACCTTGTCATTTCACTACTGATTTAGTAGAGATTCCAGCTCTTTACAATTTTTTACTGCATTTACATCATAGTGATGTTGTGGAGAGCCCTAAGAACTTGCAAAGGACCAGGGTAAGGTGTGGTAGCAGATGACTACTCAGAAAACATATTTTCTGATTTGCTTTAGAACATTAAAAAATCCTAGCAGCTCTGTAGCACTGAAAGCAAGGGATACCTGTAGAAAGGGACTTGGTCTCCTTAGGTTGAACCAAGGCAGTTTGAATCTGTTCACACTGTGCCAGTCACTTGCCATGGATAAATGAGGCCAGTGTGAATGACTGCTCTAGGCTGATCCTTTGCCTGGTGGTTTCTGTCCTGTGAGACTGTCAAAGCATGTCCATAAATAACCAGTGCTATGGAAGATTATCTGAAAGACTCATTTTAACTTCAGTACTGTGTCTCTGAGAAGCCCAAGAATTGATTTCAGAAAACATATAGATGTAATTTTCCTTTCTATAGCTGAAAAGGAAATACTGACGGAGAAGGAAGCAGAAGGGCAGGTCAGTGTTCTGTTGAACAGTAATGAAGTACATGCACTGGTGAATTGCTTTATCTGAACTACTTGGGATCTCTTCACTAAGAGAGGCTAAGGCTTTCACCAGTAGTGGGTTTTTTTCCTCTTCTATTAAAATTCACCAGATAAGAAAAGAGACAGAGGAGGCTCAATGTCTGGCAACAAAATTAGATAACTCTTCACCATGAAGAAGGTAACAGCTTCCCCCCAGCTTCAGCTGTAGTGGCAAGCTGATCATGGCATGCTCTTTCAGCTGTATTAAGTGAATTAGTCAGTTAATAAGATCCAGTTCTCAGGGAAGTAATTTCCATTGTCCTTGCTGGGAGTTGGGTGGGGATGTCTGTCTTGAGGTAGAAAAGTTGTTTGTCATCGCAGGATATTGTGGCTAGTATGATAACAGAGCAGCAGCACAATTTGAAAGGCACTCCCTAAAAGCTGTGTGACATCACTGAAACAGAAGCTGAGTGGGCAGTTTGCCTCTACTGGTGTTCACAGGCTGTGCAGGCTCTTACTTATTTCTGTGTTAGTAAAGTGTTTATCAAAATGAATAATAAAAAAATTAGTTGTGAATATCCAACAGTTTTCATAATGCATGCCAATGCATTGAGCTGTGAGCTGGGATTAATTATATGACTACATTTAACTGGGGCAAAATTCTGCATTGAGTCTTTGAGGAGACAGCAGCAAGCTCTTGCCTAAGGCTCCAGAGGAGAAGGTGGCAGGGGCCTGGTAGAGGAGAAGGTGGCAGGCCACTGTAGTTTCCATCTCCAAGATTTTATACTTCTGCTGTGCTCTAAAGGTGAGATAAGGTTGTTGCCCACCTCAGGCTGGGTAAAATGTTTCTGGTGCCTTATTGCACCAGAAGCATTGCACTTGGTGAGTGCTTCCTGTGTCCAGTCAGGAAAAATATACATGCAATAGTGTGCTGTAGAGCTTGCTGAGATCTCCCTGCAAAGCTGCTTAGTGAGTGCAGTGCTTGCACCAGGGGAAATCACTCCTGGGAAGCACTTAGGGTTTTAGAGCCTCTTTAGGCTATTTTAATGCTTACCTAATGAGAGTAGAAAGGAACAAGCAGGAGGATCTTATCTCTGGTGTATAAAATGAGCATTGGGAATGTGCTTTGGCAGATTGCCCATTGATGTGTAAGGGATGTTTGGCATTTGTCTGCTAAGCCAGTGCAGGATCCTCTCCAGCAGCTGGCAGAGTCCTCCACATGGCCCTCTCTGCCCATGTGATGCTGTCCTGGGTGTGTGGGGTGGTCTAGGCTGGTGAGAGACCAGTGATCTTCAGTATCTCCATGATCAGGAGAGGTGTCAAATCTGTACTTTTCAACACAAAAGCAACTCTTCCACTGCCTGTGTGTGAATTAATCCATGATGCAGTTTTGTGAAAGGACAACTCCAACAGGGGCAATATCTGCAGAGGTTTTTTTTTCCACAGCACAGGAAGGAAAAAATGTAAAAAATGGTTGCTTGAAGTTTCACAAGTAGGGCTTTGGGTGAGAGAGATTTTGCTTGACACAAAAAAGTTGTTTCTCTGTTTTGTTCAAAGTGGAAACTGAAAAGCAATTGTATTACCCATTTCATGTTTCTTGCTGTAAAAGGAAGGTTTGCATTCAGTGAGATTGGTCTTGAAAGGCTGTGATTTGTAAAGTAATTCCAGTTGGGTTTTGGTTGTTTCAAACAGATCAGCTCTTAAGGACAGCAAGTCAGCACTCTGATAGCAGTGGCTTTGCTGAGGACTCTACAGACTGTTCTCCATTCAATCAGCTTCAGGTAAGGTTCTCATCTTGTGGTTGAAATACTCCTGATTAGTGTGAAACAGTGTTTGACTGCTACTGTGACTGTCAGTCTAGGTCTATAAAATCATAGTTTTCAGAGCTGGACCTGCCAAGTCCCTGTGTTCAGATTTGAAAGCCTTTCTGGTAGGTTAATCTGGGTATACTTGGGACTGGAATAAGGTCTAAATTCAGTATGTTCTGTTTGCTGTTACTGGTGTATCTTTTCTCACTGTTGATTCCTCTCAGTAGTGGGTAGAGATTAAGGTCTTGAAAGATTAAAGCTAATCTGGTGATTGTTTAATGTTTTTATCATTTTTGCCTTCCCACTGCCCATGTACTTCTCCCCCCTGCCCCCTGCATTTTTTCTTTTTTTTCTTTTTTTTTAATTACCAACTGACAGAAAGTGAAAACAATTTCACACTAGCTTTACTGTGAAGATGGACTAATTTTAGTTGATTTTGACCTTCCATGCTCTTTCTTGTTCTGGTTTCTTTGATCTTAGTCCCAGAAATTGCTGTGATGCTGACCAGAGAGACCTCATGTCTTAGGGAAAATTTTTGTTCCAGCCTGGTGTTTAGGTGTGTGCTCAATACACATACTTGACTGCATTGTATCTGATATTTTGGAGAGCTGTTCTCCTGGTTCTCCTAAAACATTCACACAGTAATAGCCATGATTTGATTGGCCTGTCAGTCAGCCAGTGAAAGGCCTTGAGTTGGATCCTGCTCTCAAGGCCAGCTATTCCTGAGACCTAGACCACAGCCCAAATGAATAAATGGGATTCTGGGTATCTCCAGCAATTTCATCTCTATAGCTTGTATCTGCTGACTTGTTTCTTATGCTACCATGTGTTTCTCCCTTGTGGCGCAACAAGCACTTTAAAAGCTGTTTGGCAGTTGCTGGGAAGAGTTTTTTACCCTCTTCACCCATCAGTGTTGCTTTTTCATTTTGGTACTGGAATTCTGGGTTTTCCGATTTAGTAGTTCTTCAACTGAGTGCCAAAATAAAAGCCATGATAGTGTTGGTCTTTGTTTCCCTTAAACATCAGCTTAGTGCTTTTCAAGAGCAAGAAAAGGAGTAATAATGAGTAAAGGGAAAAATGATCCTGAGTTCCTGCAAAGAGCATGATCATCTGACATACTTGTTCAGCTCTCTACAGAGCTGTAAGTGCACTGAAGTTGACAGGCATGTTAGAAGGTGACTCAGAGGAGAGTTGGTCACTCCTGATTTTTATGTTGGTTACAACCTGATTAAGAGCCCACTAAAAGTATGTTGCAGCTAAGCACCCTTTCACTGGAATATTGCTGGAGTTTATCTGTGTTGGCTGTAAAGGGAAGAGATTTCTGTTTTCTGTTCTGCTGTTTTGAAAAGGTATTTTGAGGCTGCATGAGGTTTGTGCCATGGAGTTCCTAGGCTCTCCTCTACCCCCTTCAATCCTTAATTCTGACCAAGTGCTGAGCTGAATTCAGAAAATATGGGTGAATGATGCAGCTAGGGGAAATGAGAACTTGGCAGCTGGTGAAGAGAACCTGTGAAAAAATGAAGGGGATACAGAGGAGTATATATTGTTTCTTAAAAGTATGGTAATTTAGTGCCATCTACTGTTAAATTATTGACTCTAGCACCCATAGCCTTCCTCTGAAACTCAGGAGAGAACTCAAAATTTAACCCATATTGCCTTTCATCTCTGACTTCCTTAATTAAGATTTCTGAGGGAGGTTTTGATATTGAGATAGGGTATTCTGCGGAGGGGTTTTGTGTTAGTAAAGAAGCCAGAATTCTCCATCCAAGTTCTTATGCTTTACTCATAATTGAACAATGTGATGGAGGATTAGGACACAGATAGACACACATGTAGCACATATGATTTCACCTAAACATTATAATCTTTTGCTCATTTAGTACCTTTAACTTGAAAACCATCTGAATGTGCACATTCTTTCACAATAATTTGTGGCTGTGCCAGTGCGTGCAATGTTAGATATGTACTTGTGAAGATGACATTCATGTCTGAAATCTTCTAGATGGTTGGAGAAGGAACTATTGCCTGAAAAACATAATCTCTTTAGAAGGAACTAATAATTAATATCCTAATGGCAGCAAGAACTGCAGAAAGTAGAGATAGGAAAATTTCTAGTTCATGCATCAACTATGGTAAATTTCCGAGAGTGTACTTTATACCACATACTCTTAGGGAAATGTCTTGTGCACTTGTAAATACAGCAGTCAGTCAGGCCAGCTTCAAGAATGTCCTTTACAATGAATAGCTCTCTTCTTTGTTCCTTTCTCTTAAATGCTTTTCCTGCCATTTGTTACCTATTAAATTAGCAACTCCCTCATCTATGTACTCTGGTTTAAATTGTTATTTAGAATGAAATAAATAGGGGAAGAAGATTCAGGAGAAAGGAGGGATGGGCTAATAGTACCAGATGTGGTCTCCAACTGAGATTAACATCCTGATGTGATATTCTCAGTCTTCAATGATTCTTTATTTAAACAGGCTTAGTTTATGGGCAGACTGGCTTTCCCATTCTTGGTGTTGTCCTGTAACACAGTTTCACTACAGTCTGTAGTTCTCCTCGCTTCTCTGTATACATTTCCTAATGCTACCCTTCATTTCACTGTTGTAAACCTTTATAAATGGGAAATGCTTTGTTCCATGACCCAGCTATCTGTTTGTCATCACCACCTAAAATACTAGCATTGTATTCTTCTTGCTCTTACTCTTTTGCCACTTCTGTTCTTCTTACAGTATTGAATTTGTTGTCAAATCAAAGGAATGTGTGGAGAATTTTCTCTTTAGAAAAATAAAAACCTCCTTTTGGTGCCATACTTCATTGTACTCCCAATGTATCTGATATTACAGTTTCTTTGTTCTCCTTCACCATTTCTCTTGCACATTAAGTGCGTTATTCTTTCTGCTGCCCACCCCAATGCCCTGTGAAGGTGTTCTTGGACTCATGGCCTGACCCTTGAGAAGGCAGTAGTTGTGTCCAGTACATTCACTCCTTTGCTGTCTCATATCTTTCCTAGGTTCAGGAGTCTTTGCAGGGCATGGGAAGCAGTGCTGACAGCTGTGACAGTGAAACAACTGTGACATCGCACAGTGAGGAACAGAAGACACCGGTAGCCAAGGAACTGCCCTGTTTTGATAAGTTTGAGGAGGAGGAGGAGGAAGATGATGAGGAGGAGGATTATGATGATGATGAAGAGGATATTATCTCTCAAGTAGAGAGACGAAAATCTTCTGATAGCAGAAGGAGTGAAGACAGAAAAACTAGTGACTGTAAAACTGAACAAAATCAAGGACAAGAAAGCAAGTCATCTCATATATCAGAGACAGTCCAAGGAGAGGTCAGCTCCAAAGAGGAAGACATTTCCAGTGAGCAAAAAGAATCAGACCTGCTGGAGGAAGGCAGCGTGTTTGAGTTTCCTCAGTATCACACACACCATATCCTCAAGTCGATGCAGTCTCTGGAAGGTGATGGCTCCTCCACATCATCTGTGGACAGAGTTCAGGTTGCCTTGCAAAGAGCTGAGATGAGGATCATCAACTCACCTGACTCCAAGGCCAGGTGCACTCTGCTTAAGTCAAAAGATCTTCTGAGGAAGCAGAGACTCTGGTTTGCTGAATCGGGCTATCCTCTAAGGCGGTCTCAGTCTCTCCCAACTGCATTGCTGAATCCAGTGAAAGTGGTGTCCTCTGTGAATGTTCAGTTAACTCCAGGAAAAGAGACTCTCTGCAGTCCTCCTTCCTTCACCTACAAGTACACACAGGTGGAGGAGGACAAGGAAGCAGCATCTGAGAATGACAGAAGTGAGGAGGAGGCAGCCTCCGGCCATCCTGTGTGCAAATCCACACTGTTTATTGCACCTTCGTCCTCCAAGAAAGAGGTGCCCCAGGCAGGGCCCAGCAGGCTGTCTGAGGAGCTCAGTCCCACCAGGGTACAGAGCTGCCCCCTGCACATGCCAGCAGCCATGTCCCGCTCCACGTGCTCCCTCCATTCCCTCCCCACGGAGTGGCAGGACAGGCCGCTGTGCGAGCACATGAGGACGCTCAGCACCCACAGCATCCCAAGCATCTCTGGCTCTTCCTTCAATGCCATGCTTTCCCCCTTCAGCTGCCCCTTCTTTCCAAGGCATGGAGTTCCTCATCGTCCTCCTGCCATGAACCCACCCTCCACTGTGGAGATGCAGCTCCGCAGGGTCCTCCATGACATCAGAAACTCTCTGCAGAACCTCTCGCAGGTAAGAGGAAGCCTGGCTTTGCCCCTGGTCAAAGGGGCTCCTTATTTTATCCTTACCAAACCAAGGTGATAACCTGAATATTCCTTTGTGTAGTTCAGCAGATCAGGAAAAAAAAGATATTTTGTCCAAGTCTGATTTGCTACTGTTTTAGGAGCTTTTGTTTAAACAGGCAAGTTTGAAGCGTTCAAAGATGGGAGTTTTAGGTTCGATATTAGGAAAAGTTTTTCCACCCAGAGAGTGGTTGGTCACTGGAACAGGCTCCCCACAGAAGTCACAGCACCAAGCCTGGTGGAGTTCAGGAAGCATTTGGGCAATGCTGTCAGGCACATGGGATCACTCTTGCAGCTGTCCTGTGCAGGGCCAGGAGTTGGACTTTGAAGACCCTTGTGGGTCCCTTCCAATCAGTATATTCTGTGATTCTGTGATCATCTTTTCAATGCTCCACTTTTTTGCATTCAATGTTTTCTTGTTCCAGTTGATCCAGAGTGATTTTTTTCCAGTATTTTTTAGTTTTTATGGATATTCTTGGATGGGAGGGAGGAACAGCATACTCTTTATCAGCTATTATTTTATTTTAAGATGAGAATCATTAGATTTAGATTTAAAAATGCATATTTGTAGAATCACAGAATAGTCTGGTCAATCCTTTGATTTCTCTTCTCTTTGACATACTTCTCATCCAGCTGTTAAAAGTGCATATTTTTCCTTATAGTCGCAAAACTTCAATAATGATGTCAGTGATTGATCTCCATGTGTTTCTGTACTGTTTCATGCCAATCTTTTCCACTTGCAACTCTGGTGCTAGCCAACATGTTCTTGATACCATCAGTCTTTTATTAAGAATTGATTTTGTCAGAGCATGTGAAATTTTATCCATCTCATCACTCAGAGAAGAAAAGCTTGAGAATGTGAGCACGTAAATTTTACTGATTTCTGCCACACCTTCTGCTCCTCCTCTCCTGATTGCCAGCTGCCATCCTGGTTCTGCTGTTTTCTTAGGTAGTGATCCAACTTAGGATCTTGCAAGCTCCTGCAGGAGGCTGTGTGGGCAAGGTAGCTACAGACTCTACTCGTTTATGTATGAATATGTGAATACTATGCAGTTTTAGACCTAAAATTTCTGTGCATTTTACCCAAGAGCAAACATGCACCTGCCTGCACCATATTGCAGGTGGGAGGCTGTAGTGGCCTCTTTTGGGGCCCTCTTATTTTATTGACTTTGCCACTTGTCAGAAGTTAGAGGTGAGTCCAGTCTTCCTTTGGTTCTATCAGCTGGCCTTGCTTCTCAGAGCAAGATTTGGTGACCAGCTCTGCAGCAGGAAGCTGTGATAACCTGTGTATTAAGTCAACTATTGCTCAAGGTGGTGTTCATGGTGTGCCTGGGAGAAAGTGTTTGCAGAACTTAACCTTCTCTGGAGAATTCAATTCTTTCAATTCTCTCATGTGTACCACTTGCAGCCTTGATCTGTGTAAGGTTACAGTGTGCTCAGTGCTTCTACCACACATACCATGCTAACTGAACCTGCTGAAAAAGAAATCTAAAAAAAAAAAAAAGAGAGAAGGACATTGGAGGGGATAATAACGTTTAGCCCACTTGTTCTTCTTCAAGCATATTTTGTCTAAATTAGTTTCATTTTGGGGGCTTGGTCCTTCTCACAGCAGAGATTGGTTTCCTACAGTAGAGATTGAGTTTGACACATAGCATACTCAATGACCAAAGAAAAAGTTACGATGCTTAAACATTAAACAATTCTGATTTTAAGAGGAAATTAGGAGGAATAGATAAGTTGCTGATAGAACAGGGAACAGAGAAAGCTGGCAGAGGAAAGATAAACCCATCCCCTTGATGTGATCCTGTTGGAGCAAAGCTTCTCTATATGAATGAACATGCTTCAGATTTTCCATGACATATCAGTAGTCCTTTGAATTCTTTCAAAATTATATTGGACAAGCTGTCTTTCATGTTTGAGAAGGTAAACATTTTTGCTGTTTCCACTGTTCTTTGTTGTGCTGTGTCTTTACATGTAACAAACCTCTGGATTTTATCTTTTTGCTCCATATGTTGCTGCAACATGCAAATAGAAATTCTTCAATCTTGTTTTCGTGAGAGATCATTAGCAAGCTGGGGTCTTTGGATGAAGGCAACATAGTGAGATTAAAAACCAAAATGAACAGAAATTCCCCAAACTAAGAACTGAAGAAAATCCCATGACATATTTGACTACAACCATGATTTCAAAATGGGGCACAGTTTAATTTGCTCAGTTACAGTTTTGGAATTGTTGTTTTTATAATTAGCTGAGACAATTGAGACTACTGAGTTTTCAAGCATAAATTTTTGCACATGTGTCAGTTAAGAAGTGGTGCTGACGTTTTGTAAGGTTGCCTATTTGCAACACAGTATTTCCATGGATTGCAGAAATCTCAATGCCAGAAAGTTTGTGTTTTAGGGGCTGCTTTTGGAGTGGCTGTGCCTTCCAGAGGGTGCCTTTCCCATTTCAAATTGTTTGTTTCTTCCCCCTAGTACCCAGTGATGAGGGGACAGGACTTTTCAGCTGCCACTGGTTACACTACTCAGAGATCATCCATTCTACCTCTCTATGAGGTAAGTGACCCTATTTATGGAGTGGTACTCAGTCAAAATAAAATACAAGGAAACATCCTAAATGTGTCACAGATTGTGCTCACTTTGGGCAGTTCCTTGTCTTTGTTCTCAAGAGAGAGCTTCCTGCAAATAATGTTTAAAAGGAATTAATCTAAATACACTTTCATGTGTTTGCTTGTATGATACAGCTGAAAATGTTGTTTTCTTGAGTCATTGTGATGGCACAACATGCAGCTTCCATCATGTGCTGAAGTGGCTGAGGTGCTGTTAACTCAAAGGGCTCATCTGGGCAAATGTGGCTACAGGATCCAAACTTACTTGAATCATTTTCCCATGTAATTCATTATTATATTTTTATTTCCCCAGAATACTTTCCAGGAGCTACAAGTGGTGAGGAGAAATCTAAATTTATTCAGAACCCAAATGATGGATTTGGAATTGACTATGTTGCGTCAACAGACCACAGTTTATCAGCACATGACAGAGGAGGAAAGGTAAAATTACCTTTTTTAAAAAACAAAAAAAGAGAAAATACCTTGGCATATCAGAAAATGTGTTACTGCTCTTGACATCAGCAAGAAATCTATTCATTTCAATTTTAACAGGGTTGGAGATGAGGTTTTTTTGCCAAAATCTTATTTAATCTTTTCTTTATACATCTTCATTCTAGATTTTTTTACTCTTTGTCTTTTCCAATCCCTATTTCTCACTAATTGTTTTTTTTCTGCATCCTTTCTCCAAAGTGATTCAACAGCTGCAGATATTAAGGGTTGTTATCATAGGATAATTGAACATAGGATATTGCAGGGGAAAGAAATCTTCAAGATTTGATTTTAGATCACTCCCATCTTCGTAGATGTAAATAAAGAATGAAAACTGTAGCATTCAGATGCTTTTCCACCTTTCAGTGGCTACTCAGTGAGCTACAGATGGCATTCATATTCTGGCTCTGAGTGGTTGTGCTCGCCAGGAGTTGTAGTAGCAGCAGATCTGGAACAATTTTTGAAACTGATTATATATTTAGTTTAGTTGAATCAGCTCTTGGCCTATCACTTTAAAAGTAAACACATTTGAAATCAGTTGGCTGCCTTAGACTGTGGCTTCCTGGCCAAAATGTAGCTCTGAGTGCTGGGGAAGCTATAACCACACAGGAGAAGTAACATGTGATTACTGCATTACTCTGTGGTGCTTGTTCTTATCAGCTTTAAATTTAATTTGATTAGATATATGTAGAAATACTGATTTCTTCTGCATTTAAAGCTAAAATTTTTGGAGAATGTTCTGTGGTACACTATGTGGTTTTGTTTTTTCTGTGGACTGATACATCTTTTCTATAAACGGAAAAAGACTTCTGTGCCACGTAGGCATTCAGCTAACATTGCTGTGTCCTGCTTTGAATTCCCTTGTACGAAGTCCTTTACTTGTGGCACTGTCTTGCTCAGTCACCTCTTTGCAGCTGGGTGCAGTGACTGCTTTTGTTCTTTCTGTGGCGTCCTTGCCGTAGATTTGAAGCTGACCAGCTGCAGAGCCTGAGGAAGTCTGTCCGCATGGAGCTGCAGGAGTTGGAGATGCAGCTGGAAGAACGTCTGCTTGCCTTGGAGGACCAGCTCAGAAGTCTGCACATGTCTTCACCTTACAGACCTCAGGCACACATAGTAAGTATTAGTTTTGCAACAGCATCATGTTTCTTCTCAATGTAATGTTCCTTAGAGAATTGTAGAATAGTTTGGGTTGGAAGGGACCTTTGAAGGTTATCTAGTCCAACCTGCAATGAGCGGGGACAAATAATAACTCATAACTGTTATAACTCTTAGAATGGGATGGAATCTAATGATTCCATGTGTATCAGGGGTCATATTTTCTCATTTTCAGTCACTGTTTCACCTTGGGGAAAAGGTGTGTGACTTTCTTGGTGTTCATACATATCAATACATACCTTGGGGGGTTTTAGGGCTGAGAAAGACAGACCTCTTCTGTTAGTGCTTTCTTTTTCCTCTTCATGACCCTGAATTTTCACAGTTTTGGTAGCTAGGGCTTATGTCTAAAATCCTTGGAGCATGGTGATGGGCTTTCTGGAGTTCTACACTGATTTTCTTGACAGATGAGGGCAGAGAGCTGAAACATTCACAATGTTTCCCTCCCAAGAAACAGACTGTGCTTTCTCTCTAGCTCTGCCAATCCTTGGGAACTCCTCCTTAGACAAAAACAAAAGCAAAAACCAAAACAAAAACAACAACAAAAAACCCCCCCACACCAAAAAAAAAAAAACAACTCCACACATGCAAAAAAACAAAACAAAAAAAAGGGGAAAATCCCATTGTCATGAGTTTTTTCCTCCGTTGCCTTTTGTCGCTCCTTCAGATGAAGACATGGCTGCCTGACAAACAGTGGGCGAAGCTCTGCTCCCACAAACACTCCCCAAAAGTGCAAGAAGGGGGAGAAGAGACTTTGTCTGTGTTTATTGATGGCATGGCAATATACTTTCTCCTATTTTTCACTCAGCGAAGGACTGTTCCTCTCTTTTTGTGCTGCAGTTCTGCCATCAGCCAAACAAAAGAAGCACAGACAAAAAGTGTCATATGCTCTTCCTGGGTTTCATTTCTCTTTCTTAGCCAGTCATCTTCTGTAGAAGCAGCACAGGCACAGGCCACATCTTCCTCTTCAGTATTTTGTCATGGGGAAAAACATTGAAACCCAAGAACAGGAAAATATGGTATTACTGTGATCTCAAGCCAAACTTGCATTCTTTGAACTGTATAAATAACTTTTTATTTGTAAATCCTTTTATAGAAGAGGGCCAGCTTTAAAAATGACTGAAATTAACTTTCTCCAACCAGCTCCAGTTCCGGTTTCCAACTTTCTGGTTTTACAGAAAGTTTTCTGACATGCAGCATGTTTATATACTAGCTTCTGAGAGCTCTAAGAAATTCATAAGTGCATTAACTTAACTTAATTTTTCAGGGTATGTATGGAAGCAGAAGTGCTGATAATCTGTCATGTCCTTCTCCACTGAACGTCATTGAACCAGTAAGTGTTTACTCTGTGTTTTTCAGATGAAAAGAACCAGGAAGACTTTACTTTAAAATAGGTTGCGGGAGATTAATTTGACACATAATTCTAGGAATACTTTAACTCCCTTAAATAGCTTTGTTGATGCAATTTTCCTTAAGCAGATTTAGCTGTAGGTCAAAGTGCCTGTAGAGTCTTGTTGGCTTTTAAGAGGAATATGTAGACGCGAGATATTTTTTCATTTGGTTGATACAAATGGTGGTACTACCTCATTAATTTTCTAGGGAAAATTATTTTTTTATATTTCTGCACATTTTCTGCTACTGAAAATAAGTAGTTCAAAAACTGCAGAAAGGAAAGAACAAACAAATGAAAATCAAGCCCTTACGTGTATGCCTGTCTATGGCTCTGGCAAGATGTATTCATGTTGCAAAAGTCGGTGGCTCGGGGAAGAGCCACAATTTTTATTTATGTTGGCTTTAGAAAAGGCACATTCCTTTTCATGATTCTCTTTCGTGCAGTAATAAAGGCAAAGGATATATTTATTCTATAGCTGTATTTGTTACATGGAGGGAATGAGTAAGTGATTAAATAAATAGCAAGAAAACATAGTTATGTCTGTGTGTGACTTTTTTGTTTGCTTATTCGGGACTGTTTCTTTTCTGAATCCTTAGGTCTCTGAGCTTATTCGAGAGCAGTCATTTCTGAAATCTGAACTGGGTTTAGGACTGGGAGAGCTTGGACTGGAAACTCTCCCAGCAGAGGGTGCAGAGTCGGTATTCTCCCATGGAAACTCGGATTCCTCTTCAGTGTGCTCTGGTCACACAGGTAGAAGAGCCAAGAGTCAAAGCAAGAAGTTGTACCGAGCCTCTGTTGCCTTAACACCAACTCCTCCCCTGAGAGCAGGCACTGGACAGCCAGTGGAAAGCTCTGAGGAGCTTGCAGACTCCAAGCCAGAGGTGGAGCACAAACTTGAAAAAATCCCTCTCATGCCTTCAGTTGATGAAATCCACAAAGCAGTGGAGCAGGAGGAGCTACAACAAGTCATACGGGAGGTGAGGAAGGAGGGGCTGAGATCTGGGATGTTTGAACTGAGTTTCCTGAAACCTGAGGACAAGGCTGGCTGTAACTCCTGTCCATCAAGGTTTTCTCTTTCCTCTCCAGCCAAGGCTCCATCCTGTTCATGTGCTGTGTCTGAAAGCTCAGAACATGTCACTAGGTGTTGGAGCCTCAGCTCTGTTTATGTGCAAAGCAGTGGACGTTTTCTTCAGTGGTAGTGGTTAGCATGTAAATTAATAGTTAAGTATGGCTGGGAAAGAATTTGCTGTCTCTACTACTTGGTTAAGCAGCAGTGTTTTCGATTCCCAAGTGAAAATTTCTGTCATGTTTGCTTGTTAAAATGCCAAACTGGAGTTCATTGAGTGGTGAAATAATATTTCTGAAACAACGCTGTAGTAAATGCTAAGTGTACTTTCTAGTCCCTCTACCCCAACCACTAAGGACTATAGGAATGTAAATGAAACAAGCTGGAGGCAGGTGGGAAGTTATTTCAGAGTTTGAGTGATTTTGGACCAATTTTACTGGACTAGTTTTATTGGCAGTCAATGAAAGTGAGGAGTGCTTGGTTATTTTTCCTGTGGGCCAAGTTAAGAAACATAACTAAAACTATGTGTTTTGTTAGTGGCATGACAGAAAAGCTCTCTGGCAAGCAGTATAAATGGAGAAAGGAAGCCAGAGAAACTACTTGTTCTGAAATGAAGTGCCTGTGAAAAAGTGGAGCAAACTTTGCTCTGAATACAGAAATGGGAATCGAGAACTTGTAGATTTTATTCCCTCTTCTTCACAAGAGAAGGTCCACTTAGCCTTTAGCTTGTCTCTTGAAGCTTTTGTATGGCTCTGCCATAGACCACTGAGGACTAGGTAAGATGTCATGCTTAGAAATGTACAACAGACCAGACTGTAATGCCATGGTACTTTCCAGGTCTGTGTGAGTTGAAGCTGTGGATAATTGGAAGCAGCTTTACCTTATCTTTGTCTGTGAAATGGATGAGATGCATGCCACTCATCAGAAGAGTAGTCCATGAGTTATTTAGCACACCTTGCACTTGCACGTGCTTCTGATTCTGCAGCAAAACCAATATGGCCTGTGTATCCAGGCTGTCTGTAAAAATCCACATGTCAGTGGTGTCATGGTGGAAGGCTGCTAAAGGAGAAACTGAGATAGGAAGGAGAGCTGTAATTCAAAAGTACTGCAAAAGCAGCTTAGACAAAAAACAGTGAGCTGAAGTCAAAGGACAGGATTATTTCAGTCAATATTTTTTTCTGAGGTTAGCCTCTGTGAAAGTTCCTCTTTAGCTTCATTAGTTGACAGCAAATAAAGTTGTGTACTCTTTGCACAGAGATTGTTATTTGGGTTGTGTGGCACTGAGGACATTGTAATGCTGAAAGAATCCACACTGAACTGAGAGGCTACTATTCAAAGAGGAGTAGTCAGCAAATAGCTGAGCTTGACTCACTTTGTGAATATTTGAGCACACAGAAAGATTGTCCCTCAGTTTAACTTCATTGGCAGTGGGTTCTGGATCAACTCAAGATTCTCAGCATGAGGATCTTTGCAGGTCAGAGTGGAGATGCATTGGCTCACAGCACTTGGTGGATTTTGCAGAGCCAGAACATGCTATTAAACACATATCAGGAAAATCTTTATTATTTCCTAAGAGTTAAAACAGAGCATAAACTGAAATGATGCCTTGCTTAAATAGCCCTGTTGTTAGCAAAGGAATTCCAGTTTCATTGTCAAAAGAAAGAGATCTGGTAGGATGCATTCTTGACGTATGCACTCAGAAATATTAAACCCTTGTTCATTCCTCCCATTCTCTGTAGCTGACCTTGTGTTTAGGGGAGGGAGAAGCCAGGCAGTGGGTGTGATATGCCTGGGTGGGCTGTAATGCATGTGAACTTTGACCTGTAACTATTTGTTCTGTGAAAAAAACCCACGGTGTTAACTTTTGGCATTAATGGACTAACTCCCTTGGAAAAACATTCAGCAACATGGAGTGTTAAAATAGCAAACAGTAGCTCTCTTGATGCAATGCAGCCTGGTCTCCACAGGATTATCACATGAAGTAGTTACTGCTTGACTTGAATAAGTCACAGGGTCACTAGGAGGGCCACCAGGCCCTCTCACTCTGCTCTTCTCCAGTTTAAAAGATGTGCTGGTTTAAAGATCTTTCTGCTTATGAGAGTGGAAATTCTGATTTTGCTAACAGTTCTTCATTATAAATGACACTTAATGAAGCTACACTTTAAGGAAATGTATGATTTTCCTGTCATCATCTGCTTTAAGAGGCTGTAATGAGTCTTAATGGGACAGAGATGGTCTGGCAGAGAATCATCCCTTTTCCATTTTCCATTCAAATCCGTGTTAGCTCAACATCCCTCAAAATGTAGGTTGTACATGTGTGCAGGTGTTGGGATTCCTCATCTTATTATTTTGAGCATAAAATCTCACCAGCTGCTGCCATGAAGGAGTGGCATGGGAAGAAAACAGAGTAGGAAGCAATTCTTTACTTCAAGATCAGAAGTATAAGCACTGTGAAAAGCCTTGTTCCCATTTCTTGTTGGTTGGTGAAGAACACCTATCTCCAGATTGCCATAAGTGGTGCACTTCACTCTCAATCAGTTCTTTAGCAGCAACAGAATACTGCAGTAATGGTAATTCTTTTCTAGGAGGAGAGGTCATTGGTTTACTGTTGTTAAAATGGGAGTGATACTGTGTTTTCAGTGCAATATTGTGTTGGTGTTGTATCAGTGTAGTAAATGTAGCATAAATGAGTGGTTTTCTCATTTTTCAAATGATCAATTTTTCATTCACTTGCTAAAAAGTAATTGATGGAGCATTCATTGACTGCTTTTCTGTCTTCTGTACAGAGGAAGCCTTGGCAGGGGGCTGTGCCCTCTGCAGAGCAAATAGAAGGTGCACCTTGCCCTAACTAATTTATAATGAAAAAGGCAAATATTGGCCATGGGTCATGACACATGAGTCACTGCAGGAGCCAGTGCTGGCTCACCACACTGGAGTGACCTTGCTGAGTCTGGAGGGGGAGGAAGCAGAGCCTGTGAAAAGAGGCAGTGGAGGGTGGCCTTGTTGTCGTCCAGACAGGAAGGTGAGAAGCAGAGGGCTCAAATAATCAAGGTCAAGCCAGAAGCTGTTGGAAGAGCTGAGAATAGAACAGGAGCTGCTTTGCTTCCAGTCTCTACTTTTTTACAAGACTGTCTGTCGTACTAGATCATTTACTTGCTAATTTGGGAAGCTTTTATGAGCTTTTTTTGGAAAGTGAGGTTTATTTTTGTCTGTCTGTTGAGAGAAGGGTACAAAATGACTGTTCTGTAGCATACTTAGACCCACCCCATCAGATACTGAAGAAGAAAGGCAGAGAGAGCACTGGGGGCTCTCTTATGCCTACTGGATAGTTGGGGTGCTGTGTGCGGGTTTCCCTGTGCCTACATTTCTAAATCCCAAAGCCCTTACTGTGCTGTCAGTGTTTCTAAAGCTTTGTACATCAGTGTGTGCATCAGCATAGACATCCTCTGGGCTTTCAGCTGTTGGTGAAACAGGCCCTGTTGCACAGTGGCTTTTCTTTTGTCTGTTAATCAGCAAACAACCCAACTGGAACCCATTTCCCAACAATATCGTAGTCAAGGCAGTCTGAATTTCTGCTTGATGCAAAGTAGTAATGAAATGAGGAACTTTGCCACACTAATGGTTTAGGGATTGAATTGCCTGCCAAAGAGAACAAGGGATAAATAACCTGCTGCTAATGCTGCTGCCACCCTTCTGACGTTGTTGCTTAATCCTTTTGACGCACCAGGAAAAGGGGAGACTAACATGAAAAAGAAAAATGTATTGCTTAACTGGGATGCTGAGTGCTTCTGTGTGACCTTAGGCCAGACTCTGGCTCTCACCCCCCTGCACCTTCTCACAGTTGTTGTCCTCCTGTGTCCTTGGAACTGTATCTAACTTGTCCCTCATGAAGACCATCCAAAAAAATAAGTTGGTGCCAATGATTTCTTGTACTTGCAAGAAGCCCACACTGTTTTTCTTTGTCATTCCCTGCTCTTTTCCAGCATAATATGCTCTTGTGGAACTGTATTTTGCCTCCTTTTCTCCTTTGTTTTCTTTACTGTAGCAGTCAGTGCTCTGCTCTTTTTTGTTGTAGCCTCAGCCACATTCACATGCCTGCTACTGGAAACTCTTAGGTGTGTTTTATATAAAACTTAATGAGTAATTCCTTTGTCACAATCCTGTGAAAAATAGCTTTCACTGGCATAGATTAAACCTCTGTTGGCCCATTGATGATGTGAGCAACTGCTGAAATTCTTTGTCTTTCCTGCTGAAAGTATGCAATTAGGATTTGTCTCCTTTTCAGTAATTTGAAAACAACAGCTTATGTTCACGGACTTGGACCTGTTCTACTGTGTAATCCATTTGTGAGAGAGATCAATCCTTCCTTTTCAAGAGAATAACAGCTTGTCAAAAAGTAGTGCATTTGGGATGCCTATGATGTATATATCCTAAAATGTTTTTCTTCAGAACTTTTCATAGTTGAAATGTATTCTTTTCTTAGCATAAAACCAGATATTCTAAGTAGTTAGAAGTGTAAAACGTAAATGTATTTGCCATCTGGAAATATAGAACTAGTTTGGTTTTCATTTATATAATTTGCAAGAACTTCAAAATGACTTACAGTTATTTTTTCATCCTTCTAATGTTTTTCCAGTCACAGTTTTGAAAGTTGAATTTTAGTGGTGCATGTTGGTAGTGTCAAACATATCTGCAATATCATTTAGTTTTATCAATTGTTTATATAAATTACTGACCTTTAAACTTTGGCTAATCCCTTTCAGATCAAGGAATCTATTGTTGGTGAAATAAGAAGAGAAATAGTAAGTGGATTGTTAGCAGCTGTATCACCCCAAAGCAGATCTGCAACTACAAAACAAGATACACAGCCGTGAAACTGGTACTACAGGTAATCTTTGGGGATCTGCAAGAACCAGATTTTATTTTTATTCTAATTGTGTTATATATCATTGCTAACTTATACCTTGCTTTGTTTGCATTTTCTCCTTGAAACGTAAGTTATCAAATTTGAAGTTCATTGAATACAGAGAATACTGATAATCCTGGATAGATTTAGAAAGTCAGCTGGTTTGTAGTTTGGCCCATTCTACTGTCAGCTTTCATAGAGTGGTCCTTGAGTTTTAGTTTCAGTGTGCTCTATGATGACTTTTTATGTGAATGCATCATGCAAGAGGATTTCTGCAGTTTGCCTGCCTTAGATGTGAATAGTTTCAAAACACATACCTAAACATAACAAACAGACTTCCAAAAATCTAATTTAGGTCTTCATCTTCCTTTTTTTTTTCCTAAGGTTGGATGTAGTTGGAAGTGCTGTGGGATTCTGCTCTGGGCAGCACCCAGTGGTGGAAGTGCCAAGTCGGTTTGGCTTCAGGAAGTGTTAAAGCTGCTGAGATGGGCTACTGTGTTTGGCGCTGGGCTCTACGATGTGGACCTTTCCTTGAGTTCATCTGTAAGGACTTAGACACTTTAACATTACTTTCCTTAAAGCATCAGCAAAATTGTGTCACTCTGAAAGGTTTTGTATTTATTTGTATGTCCCTGTTGTAAATTTTTATGTAGCTAATTTCTTTGTCTAATGATGCATCATGAAACTTGAAGATTTCCACACGTAACCAATTTATAAATAACATGTACACATTCAGCCTAGCTTTTTTTAAAAAAAAATAGAAAAAACCCACAACAACCCCTCCCAAAACACTGACCTCTATGAGGTATTTATTGTGCAATAACTGATCCACTTTAAGAGCTTGAAATAACCAATAATGGTTTCCACTGCTGTTACTTAGTGCCACTTCAAAAGAAGGAAACAACCCTCTTACACAAATTGCTGTTAATTCTTGAGGCGGTTACTATTAGCAGAGTGGTAGAATGACATGAGGTTACTCTTAAAACTACTTAAAGTTCTGACACTGAAAGCCTTATCTTTGTGTAGAAGACAACTTTTAACTAATTTTATTTGCTTCCTTGCTGTTTGCTCATCCCTTTATAGGAAAGTGCCTTATTTAAGCACTGGGGTGTTTTTTTTTTTTGGTATTGACTACTTGCAGTCATACCAAGAGAAGTTCTGCTTCATATTAACCAAAATGCAATAAAAATGCTATCTTCTAAAAGCAATTAGGATTTGCAACTTGGAATGCATGAATGACCTTGCTTATATTATGGGGAAAATGGAAAAAATCTCTTTTCCTTCTCCATCCCTCACAGAGTGTATTTGCAGTCAGCCTGGTGAATATCTGATTGTTCCAATGGAGAAAATTGGAAGTCATTGGAGTTTTTCTGTGGTCAAATAGACATTTAGTGGATATGTAATATCCCTTTTGACTGTGCTTGAACTCTCTTTACTCCTTTGCCTTTTCCATCTACTAAAACTCTTCACAGTATGTCAAGGTCTTTAATCAAAAATAGTTTCAAATATTACATTATATGAAAAAGTTTATAAAATTTTAAATTGTGTTAGGAAGACACACAAGGGCTGATTTCTTTAAAAAACTGTATATTAAACCAATAAAATATTTATTTTGCCTATAATTTGTGTCAGTGTTTTGTATTGTGCATGGTTTACTCTTAAGCAGAATATGATAGATTTGATCAAAGAGTACACAGAATGGGGAACAGCAGGAAAGCCTGGGACTTGGCTTTCCAAAAAGGTTTCAGATATTCAGGGACCCTGGAATGTGAGAGCAGTTTTGGCACTTAAAACCACTGTCTTAAAGTTGTTGGCTTCTGCTGCTGGTCCAAGAAGTTGATGAGGTGACCTCTCATCAGAGTTTGTCCCTGTAAGTAAAGGCAGGGCTTTCTTGAAAACCTTATTGTGCGCATTGAAAAGCTGAAATACAAACTCTGGCAGCACTGATACGTGGCAATCCATACAAGGTGGTAGTTGCAGTAGATTTCTGCCTTGCTTTGCAGCTTGCATGAGCATGCAGCTCCATTCCAGAACACCGCAGGAGATCAGCCAGCCAGAGCCACGTGTCCGCAACCTTCCTTTGCAAATGCAGAAACCCAAAGCATACTCAACCTGCTCCCCTTGTCAGATCAATTAACACTCTTGACCACTTATGTAGGTCCTGTGCCTTTGAGCTGCTCAAAGCGGCTTTCCAAGAAAGGTGACAGCTGCAGCTCTCAGGGAGTGCTGGAGGAAAGCACTTTGGGAGCTGGTGGCAGTTGAGCAGGAGCATCTTCCATGGAGACAGCAGCCTGACTTCCTGCTACTCCACCAAGAAAAGTCACTTGCTGGTAACGTCCCAGAGTATCTGAGGTACTTCATCTTGTAGCTTGTAAGAACATTTGATCTCAGCAGTACAAATCCTAATGTTTAATATATCCTGAGAAATGAAAAGTACTGCCAAATTTTCATCCAACTGGTGGAAGTCATATTTCTGAGGTTTGGCTATAATTTAAAATAAAGACATTTCAAAAAGATGTTTATAAAAACTGTACTAAAACAAATGGATATAAAAGCACCTTTTTTCCATAGTCTGGTTAACAAATTTTTGCCATTCTTAAACACACTTCCAGATAATATTTTCTGAATGATACTTATATATGGAATGCCTATAAACTGTTTAAAAAATTATTTTAGTGGTTCTGTCATATAGGCTAAGTTGAGCTGGTGTCAACTTCTGCTGACAATTGTTTGTGCCTTAGGAAAAGCCATCATTATTGGTGCCTATCCTGAGTGACTTAGCATAATGGTTTTCTGAGCATGGACAGTTTTAATTTTATTTAATGATTCAAACTGCTACTTTCCTTGCAAATTAGTGTTGTGTTTTTTTCTGCCAGCCTGGAATTTGGTATGGATTCTATGCAGATTCAGACAGCTTTATTAGTGGCTGATTAATACTGGTCAACTAAATTTGCAGTGAATGAAGCCAGACTGTATTGCCAGAGATATTTTGCATGCATTTCTAAATTTTGCTGTGACAGTGACCTTTATCATTGCCTGTTTGCTGTAGGAGTAACAGGAGAACCCACCTGATCCTGTGGCTTAAAGATTTGTACCATTGGTGGCATTTTGGCTTTTTCAGTCATGGGTTGGTCCATGTGGCACCAGACTTGTTGGAGACAGATTGTGTTCGCTGGCTAAAAGGGGTAAAGGATTCTAGACTGTGGCTTGGTGGTGGTGATTTGAAAGGGCTTTAAGCTAGCTTGGCAGGGGGAGGGAGATAAGGCTTGGCTCAGTAGAGGTGGGCCTAGGGGCAGCATGCCAGTGCTGGGGTGGAATCAGCAGCTCAGCTGATGTGCTTCTGCAGCAATGCACAGTGTCAGTGACAAACAGCAGGAGGAACTGGAAGCCATTGTGCAGCAGGACAGCCATGACATAGTGCCCGTCACAGAAAAGTGCTGGGATGACTTGTGTGACTGGAGTGCTGCAGTGATGGCTGTAAGCTCTTCGAGGAGGCAGAGGCAGCGGGGTGGCCCTGCACATTAGGGAGTGTTTATTCTGTGCAGAGCCGAGGATAGTGATGATAAGGGTGAGTGCCTGTGGGTGAGAATCGGGGGGGGGGGGGGGGGGGGGGAAGACCAGCAAGGCAAAAATCTTGGTGGGAGTCTGTTACAGACCACCCAGGATGAGGCAGCAGATGAACTGTTTGATAAGTGCCTGGCTGGTATTTCATGATTGTTGGCCCATGTTCTTGTGGGAGGCTTTATCTTCCCAGATATCTCCAGGAAACTCCAGCAGAGGAGAGGGGGCAGTCCTGGAGTGAGCAGAAGAGAACTTCCTGAGGCAACTGGTAAGTAAGGCTACAAGGGGTGGTGCCCCACTAGATCTGTTTACAAACAAAGAGGGGCTGGTGGGAGATGCTGTGCTCAAGGCAGCCTTCAACCACAGAACCACAAAATGAAAGTTTCTGATTCTTGGTGAACTAAGGAGAGGGATCAACAGAACCTCTACCTAGGACTTTGGCCTGTTCAGGACACTGGTTCAGAGTGTCAGTGGGAATCAGTCCTTAATAACTAAGACACTCGAGGGTACTGAGGGAGCTGGTGGAAGAGCTTGCCAAGCCGATCTCCATCAGCAGTTGTGGTTAACCAGAAAAGTCCCAGCTGGAGACTGCCCAATGTGACACCCAGCTGCCAGAAGCGTTGGAAGGAGAATCCTGGGAAGGAGAGGCCTGTCAGCCTGACCTCAGTGCCAGAGAAGGTTATGGATCAGATTAAGCTGAGTTCAATCTCATGACACATAGAGGACAGCCAAAGCATCAAGCCCAGCAGCATGGATTTAGGAAAGGTAGGTCCTGCTTAGGCAGTGTGATATTTGCATACCAGGTAGCGCACTTAGCCTTGGCTCCTGGCTTGTCCCTACTCATGGAGCAGCCCCATTCCTGCTACTCCCAACACCTGTATAGGAAATAGCAAACAACTGTGCCCCAGCCAACCTGCCCAGTTCACCAAAACCCAGATCCTCTCCTCCAGGTGTGTCTCAGTCCCTCCCTTGCAGATGCTACAGGCAGGACCTTGATGATTGTTTTGACATCTTTTGGTCTAGCATGTTCTTAGAGGGAGAGGAGGAGGAGGCAAGAAAGAAGGGCCATCTGAAGTCTCAAATTCAAAAATCAGAATTTTAAGAACATGTTCTGAAATTGGCATACTGAGCTTTTACAGGTACTTGGTGACTTTTCATTTTCTGCCTGGGAATATGTGTTTGCACAGGGGTTTTCTAACTCAGATTCTGAAACTGTGGAAGTTTATTCTTTGGTTTATCTTCTACGTGTTCTATATTTTAACTTGTGTTTAAAGAAATTTACAGTAACAACTGAATTTTATATTTCAGTTGTTTAATTCAGTGATATAGTCAGGCAACTTTTTCATTAAAGATTTAATATGGAAATAACGTAATATAAATTTATTCTAAAACCTATGTTACACTACACAGTTTTGTTTATTGAAAGATGTATTAGATTTATCCTATTCTTGGTAAGGAAGCAAATTGTAGCATCTTTTCCTGCTGAAATACCCTCCTAAAATCAGTACCAGAGTTTTGCTTCCTGCACTATTGAACTATAGTCCATATTAGGCAAGAATCTTTTGACTGTCTGCTCAGGTCATGTCCCATTAATCCAGCTCCTTTCCTGTGTTTTAGATGTGTGTATTCTACTGATGGTAGTGGATGGGATCTAGCAGTAAATGTTTGTACATTACTTCAAAGTGTGGAGAGCTATGAATTTCAGAGGAAGACTGGAATAGACAGTGTAAGTTCTTCTGTGCTCAGATAAAATAACTTTTAACTGATTCTGATTAAAACCATACTGCTGAGGAATTATTTATTATCTTAACTAAAGAGCTTGTATAAATAGAAATAGCTGTATCTCTTTACTTATCTAGGCTTTATGTATCCGCATATATAGTTAGTACATAAACAAGTCCAAACCTGATACTCTGTGGATAAGAGCTGGCAATGGAAATTTGGGTTAGACTGTTACCAGGCCAACAGCTCTCTCTGAATGTCCCACTGACTCTGTCACTGCTCAGAAAGACTTTCTGTTCTTCTTCTTGACCTGGCTGTGGCAGCACTTGGTACTCATGAGGCAGATGAGATCTGCTCTCCATTCTACCTCCCTGGCAAATATGAAATTCTTTGCATTTTCTATATATAAATAGCAGACTGTGTTTCCAGCAGCTCAGTGGGAGTCACCCTGTTTGCAATGCTGTTTGGAAAGGAAAATTTCAGTGTCATTTTGAATATGTAATTTTTTTATTCTTGGAAGGCTTCTGTCTGATTTTAGCACCCATGAGTGAGGCACAGTGCAGAGCCCCAAAGGGCAAACCGATGCCCCTGTCTGGGCAAAGGCAGGGAAGAAGCTGTTCATCAGTTTTTAGAAAAAGGCAGAAGGAAGAGGCACATGGAAGCCCTTTTGGCTGTAGCAGAGAGCCAGAATGCTCTGCAGTGTTCTCCCTCTGATGCTGCTGGGGCTCCCATGCTGAGGATGCATTGCTGTGAGGAGAGGGGCCAGCTGGAGAGCCCAGGGAAAGCACAGGGCAACATACCTTTGTTAAATCTCTCACATATCAGTGGCTAAAATGGGTACTAAAGTTGTGTCTGAGACACACTGGAAGAATTGCCACGTCTAAACTTGCTCTGCAAAGGCCCCTGTTGGATCAGCGTGCTGCAACTTAGTGCTTCTCTGCATCTGCACTGGTGAGTTTAGGAGCCAAAGCCCTAAGCAGGTTTGTTTTACAAGGAGCTCCAGCTCTCCTCTCCAGAGTGATGCTGCAGTAGTCTCTGACCACACTAGAGGAGCTGAGGCAGATCAGGGCCACAACAAAACTTGTGCAAAGAGTGCAGAACCAACACCCTTGAATTGCCACCCTAGAAGCCTTGTCTTTGGCTGGAAACAAGATAGAAACCTTTCCTAGACACCAGGGGAAATAGCTCAAGCAGGAACTATGCCACGAGTGCTTCCACAGCTCATCCCTACACCAGGATATTCTAAAAGGCTTCATACCAGAACATAGTGAATGATGTAGGAAGGAAAGATCTTGGACAGTTCTTATTATTTTTAATTCCATTACAGTTTTAGCTGAATCATGAAGGCATCTGAAACTGAAGTTGTGGGGAGTGCACTAAAAACAGAAGATGAACTACAAGGATGTGTCAGTACTTAAGTGTTTCAGCTGTCCCCAGACTATGATGCAGTCTATAGAAAATGCCAGCACACTTTGCCTGCAGGCTTCTAATGCTGCAAATTGGTGTGAGAGGGAGCCAAGGTAGGCATCCTGAAATGCTATAGCTGAGTGCTCTCTCACTATGCCTCTTATACTATTTTAAAAATACTGGTATTGTATTAGTGCATGTGAAGATTGTTGGGCTGCCAGCTCCAAATAGGCACAGGGAGAAAAGCAGCAGGGAGCAAATGCTTCCACATCACATTCTTGGGGGGCCTCTCTCCCAATCTAGCCAGCCCCATTAAGGATTAGTCCTTGTGTTCTGGTCTGTCCTGTTGTCTGTCTCCCTTCAGAAGCTGCCAAAAAGTGGCTTTGTTGGTTTGGGTTCTTTGTAAGGTTGCTCAGCTTGTTTCTTATATACCATTAATAAAGATGCATTTGAGACATGATTCCTTTGGACAGCAATGTCCAGCAATCTAGAGCTGAAACACACCGTTATAATCCTTTCAGCACTTAATGTTTTAATAAGTTTTTACTGTCTGAATATGGTTTATAAAATTACTTTATCATTGACATAAGAAATGTTAAGCCTTTGCAGTGAAACTATAGCTCCTGTGATCAGTAGCATATATTAGAATTGTAATTGTACAACTTAATACATGAAGTTTCATAGACATCTATAATAAATATTTTATGGAAAACAGGTATTTTCTAGAGAAACTTGATATTTAAAATATGCAATTTATTAATAGTTATGGTATCAATGTATCTGGAAAACATTTTTCTCACAGTATCTCACAGCAAAAACACAGCAAACATTATTTTCTTTCAAGTATCAAAGCTCAAGAGGAAAGCTACTTCAGATCCCTGCTTATGTCCCCCCCCAGGTGTAACCCTGTGTATGTGTGTGTGTATATCCCTGGTATGTCTCTGAAGCTGTCATTGAAGATAATGGCACATCTGTGCATGAAGGAACTGTGAAACTGGATAATCAGACTGTCCTGAAAACAATTCTCTAATTGTCCTGTTGAAAGCAGAGTGTGGCTCTCTTACTTTAGTGCCTTAGACTTCCTTGTGCCACCACAACAATTGCACTCTTGCTCTAACTGAGGAAGTCTATAAAACAAATTATATTTTGTCTTTGTGGGAGCAGTGAAGGCTTAAAAATGGGCATATGAAACACTGAATATCAGTGTTTTGTGCATCTCTTTCATTTGTTGTGTTAAATGAAGCTAAGCATTTCACTTAAGCACCAAAAACATTGAGAATTCAGACTAAGAGGTCCCAGAATAAGCTGGTCTCATGCCCTACTTCGAGCAGGGGTGGTGGGACCAAGTATCTGCAGAAGGTCCTGACCAATCAGATTCTTTTGTGATTCAAAAGTCTAAGTTAATGCCACTTAAACTATCATAAGAAATCAAACAGTAAAGTTGCCAGCTACTAGTTGTCAGCTGGGAACAACTATGGTTCACAGTAGCTTTGATTTGGACGAAGAGGGGAATTTTGGCCCTCATGGAGAGTTAATTTTTGATCATTGAGCCAACTGGATCCTTAGATTAAAGTTTATCCTCCCCTCCTAAGCTTTATCAGGTTCTTCCCAAACCAGCTAGCTTGTGTGCTTGCCTCTGCTCAGAAACAGCCTGGTGTTCCTAATGTGTCATGGTTTTAATTTGCAAAAATCAAAGCCAAACAAGTATTTCATGTCTGACTTGCTGGTTTGTGCTGTGTGTATGGCCAGTGCATTGCTCTCACCCTCAATCCTCACTCCTTCCCTGCCTCCTCCTCTGGCACATGTGGGAAAGTACTCAGTGACTCAATAAGCTTGTGGTGAGCTGTGAAAATCCTTAGTACTCTCAGCGGCCTGAACATTTTCAAATTCCTCTGAGTTTTGCAAAGAGGCAGGCTAGATCAGTGATTGCTGGATGTTGTTTCACACGCTTTTGAAATAACATGAAATTACAAATGAAAATCAATTATATGCATGAAGGAGTACTATTGATATGATTGACCAAATTATTTTCCTGATCTTGGAATAAGGCACAGATTTTAAGTAGGATTTAGCCTCTGAATTTTAGTCATCCAAAAGTGGTTTAACTAGTCTGAATCATCTTTCCTTTTTCTAGAGTTAACAGAGAGAAAATGTAATCTTGAGTAAACACTATATCCTACTTGACTTGGACAGAGTGAGAGGCCTGTTGATGTGCTTAGCACAGGGAGGGAGCCCAGAGAGCTGGCACAAATGTGAGTGTTGTCAGTATCTGGAATCACGTGAAATGGAGCCCACCAAAATAAATCACAGTCTAAGTATGAAAACCAGGCCTAAGGTGCAAACCCACCAGTGAAGTGTCATGAAATTGTGGACAACTCTGTAGAATCATCATCAAAAATCTTCCTGTAAGATTCAGTAGAGTCTAAAATTGTAGGATTAAAAAAATATTTGAAAGAGCAAAGGGAATTGTTTGATATGTGCAAAGAGGAGAGCGGTTCTGGCACACTGTAGCAGAGATCGAATTTTTGAATCCACCCCTTCTGCTACCTCCACCCCCAAAATCTGAAAACTTCCTGATTTGTGTTCATCAATAATTAAGAGCCCATCAGCAATACTCAGAGGGAGCTTGCATTGCACTTCTGAGCAGCCAGTTAGTAATATACGGTGGAGAGATCCTCTTTTTCAAATCCCAAGGCTCCAGGCCGTGCAGTGCTAGTATTGCATTTTCAATTAGCCCCTGAGTGAATGCTTGGCATATGTGGAAGTGAGCCGGTACACAATTAGCTTATTGTTCCTTCCAGCTTTCTGCTGAGAGGATCTGAAGGGCTGCTGAAGAGAGGGGAGAGGGGAAAAAAAAAAAAAGAAAATAGCCAAGCCAGTGGCATCTCTGTGGATGTGGAGTACGGGAGCCGCTGGGCTGGCGCAGATTCCCGGGCTAAGTCGGGAGTTACAGCTGTTCCTGCGGAGCTCCAGCCCGGCCGCGGCGCCGGGGCTCAGCACAGACCCAGCTCCAGCTCCAGCTCCAGGCTCTGCTCTCCTCTGCCCCACCTCAGCATCGCCATGGAGCCCAACAGCCCCAAAAAAATACAGTTTGCTGTGCCCCTGTTTCAGAGCCAAATAGACCCTGAGGCAGCTGAGCAGGTAAGCAGGATGAGTTTCCTTCACTGTTTCCAGGGAATGGGGCAGGATGTGGGTGATACTTGTGGCCTAAAGGCTTTCCTAGCTTATGTTAGTGAAACTGTAGATTAAATACTCCAGAGGTGATAGTGATGTTTGATATGCTTAAAGAGGGAGAAGGATATGTCCTCTAGCCAGAATAAGGCTTCTTCACCTTGGGTAGGTTTATTAATGTATATTTGTTGTGCTTTTTCTGTAACTGCACTTTTACCCTAATACTTACATTTCACATAAATACACTCAACGAATGCATTCTCAACAAATCAATTCAAGTGTATTATATGTACATAAAGCAAAGCATAATAGGTACCTAACAGAAGTATTGGGAAAACAGCTTACCTTTCATTTTAACATGAGAAAATACAATTAATTTTTTGCACAATAGTCATCATTTCAGTTAGTTCCTATATTTCTCATGATTTTTTACAGTCTTCAAGTCATTTTTACAATGTTTTACGTGCCTGAAAAATATATACATGTAGAAATACGCCGTACTTATGTCCTTGCTGGAATAATATGTGTGCTATTTTAAGTTTTAACTCACTCCCAAAAGATACACATAATAATATATATATATAAATATGCATACATATATATATATATATAGTACTGATATATATATGTATCTCAGTACTGATGTCTAAGGAGGAAAAGATACCCATTACTGTGTACAGATATGTGTAGATGTGCCTAATAAAAGGTCACAGGCAGTTTTGTGAGAAAACTGTATAAATCTTAATTAGGTGACCCAGTATATTTCTCTCTGTGCAAGTTGTCCTCAACATTTGCTTCTATTTGGGTACATCTGATTTTAGATGATACCAGGGGAATATTATAACCTTGAAAGTTCCATACCAGTAGCCATGAAATAATTTGTACCTGGTTTCCTGAATGCACTGATGTTGTGTCTCTTAAAAGGCAGAGAGCTTTTCCAGAAAGTGATGAGTTGGGAGTGATCACTGAATGCGAAATATTAGAAGGGTGCAGAAAAGAATTGTTGTGGATCCCCATTTTGTCGGTAGGCACTTCTGAGCTGTGAAACTATCCAGCCCTCACAGAACAGTTCTGCAGTGAATTCAAGCAGAATGTGTTCTGGTGTTTTTCTGCAATCTGTGAGAACCATAGGATTAGGATTTCCTGGAATTCCCATAGCTGTTGAAATGCTGTAGCCTATTTTCTGCCTGGTATTTATGGGCAGTCCCTTTTTTGTGTGTGTGTGTGTGCGTTGTGAGTTTGATTCCAAGTGCTATACAGTTTCACTGTGGGTGTGTGATGAAATTAAAATAGTAAATTCTACAGTCAGCTACAGTTACACTAATCTAGAATAAACCCATTAACCCTGATGATGTAACTTTCCATTTACACCTCTGAAAGCAAAATTTGAACCTAGCTAAATACAGATGTTGGCTCAGCAAATAAAAAAGAACAAATGCACTGACATTGAGGTTTTGTGTCAGAAGGTTTCTAGCTTAAATGCTCCTGGTCCCTGTCTTAAATTCAATAGAATATCAGGCCTGGAGGCTTTTGTGAAGCAATACAAAGCTTTCAGTGCAAATGTGTGCATTATAAGAGGGCATGCCAATACCATGTAGTTCAGCCACTGTTAGTGGAACAAAAGTAGTTACCCAGATAAACTCTGAAGAATTGCATACAATTCAGGAGTATGTACTGGTATGTAAAATCTGCTATATTGGAAATACTCTTTTTAAGGATCTTAAATACAGGAATATTTTTAGTTAAGGAACTCTTACTGAAGTAACACCTCTGACAACAGTTTAGAAACATGAGCTCATTGGAAGGCATACCTGCAAAACTCTGAAATGCACTTGAAAGATATTATTATTACTTGAGAGAACTATGGCAGTACCAGGTATTTGTACATGCAGGCTCAGAAACTATGAAATCATCTTCCTGATGCAAAGCTAAATGTCAATATTTTAAGCTGTGACTGATATTTTTCAGCAATACATATCCAACAAACTGAATTCAAGATGATTACAAATCCCAAAGGTATTTTGGACAGCTCTCCCCATGCCTTTGGTCTCCCTGGACAAGCAGCGGCATGACCCTGATTGCTGTCAGAGCAGACAGGCTGTCACTAAGGCAGTGAAGTGCTGCTGTTCTTTAAATAGTTTCCTTTTTAACTTTGCCTGGTCTATACTCTGGAGGACACCAGACAGATTTTTAGCTTTGCCTTGTGTGTGTGGCAGCTGATGGACCCTACTGACTGCCCTTGGTTTGTATCTGTTCCAGATCAGGAAAAGAAGGCCGACGCCAGCATCACTTGTCATCATGAATGAACACATGCCCCCAGGTGAGTGCTGGCATACCTTCTAAACCACTGAGCTTGTATGCACAGGACTGGCTGCAAACTGGTTTGATTAACTACATGAGTTGAAAAATCCAGCATTAATTTTTTAGCTCTAAATATCAAACAACGGATCTTAGGACTGTTTGGAGTAAACCCTGTGAACACAGGTAACTCCTGGCCTTCAGATAATGGCACTGATTTCACAATTCTATCCTCCATGTCAATCTTGGTTATATGTAGAAGGAGAATTAATATGACCCAGATCCAGTTCTTCCATCCACAAGTATTTTCTTTCCCCGGGTGGAGACCTTGGAGACCCATGAAGTCTGATCTCTGGAGATACCAGGCTGGATCCAATGTTAATCCAACCCAAGGAGTTGTTTCTACAAAACAGATTCTCTTCTGGTTTCCTGATAAAACATATAATGTGTTTCTTCATTATTCTTTTTCAACTGTGAAATCATTATCTTCATCCAGGAGTGCCCCCAGAAGATTCCCTGTGGGATGGGATGATTTGAGGTTGAGACATACTTTGTCATATAAATATGACTTCAGAAAGATTCCTTAATAAGCTGTTTAGGGAGTGTTATAAACAAAATAATCCACAAAAAGGAGAAAATCCTCAATACTTAATCCCTTGGAACACAGTGCCTACTTTATATCAAACTTTTCCTTTGTTGTGCTCTGCAACATTTTTTTCCTGCCATATCTCTTAGTCACCTGAGTATTTTTTTAAAATCTTTTGGGAGAGTAGCTTTCTGTCCTGAATTTCAGTAGTTCAGCTCTCAGAAATGGTTCATGAAAGATCTGCTTTGAACTGACTTTCTTTACCTATATAAGATAATAATGGGATATATACTGTCTGTGTTGCTAGGACTTAATTTAAAGCAAGTTCACCCTAACTGTTAATCTCTTCTTCAATTCCCTTTGTACACTTTGTACTGTCATATTTCCTTTTATAAACAGATACTTGGTACAATACCAAATCAAAACCAAACAAAGAATAAGAACTATTTAATTTACAGGAAATTTTACTGTAAACAAAGTGGTACATGTCTGTTATCACCTTTCCTGCAATGTTCATAATAAGTCTCTAAATAAATCATTTTTATTATGAGTCAGGATTGCTGCAGGTTTCAGCCAACTTCCATATAAGCCCATGAGTTAGTATTTGTCTTCACTTACTTAGATTTGTTTATTTAGATATTATTTATTCTTTCTAGATACTGGGAACTAATATTAATGAATTTATTATTTGGCTAAATTATGACCTTTTCTGATTTAAATTTTTCCATAAAGCTGGATAAAAATTAGAACTTTAAAAGCAGCTTCATTTTCCTGCCCTTCACCACAAGGTTCATGCAGATTTCGATAGGAGATCACTTGCTTAATATGGGCAAATGTTTTGGACAGGGTGTGTGCAGGTAGCTCTGTAAGCCTGCTGAGTAAAAGGACAGTACAGCCAGCTTGGAAAGGCATACAATGGGTTTAAAATTGATATGCAAATACTAAATACGGCCTTTGTGGTCTTCATCTTGCAAGGTGCTGTACAGCTTCTCAGATGGTTGTGTGCCTTCAACTTTCAGAGCCAGCTGGTCCTAGGGCCTCTTGACACCTTTCTGATTAAACCCCAAAATGCTGATCAGTTACTGGATTTTGAATAGAATTCAGGGGGATGCTGAAAAAAATAGTAAATTCATCACTGCAAATGGATGCAGTTAATTAAAAAAACAACAAAAGTAGGGGTGGTAATCTGACAATCCAACAAATTGCTTTAGAAGTTTGATTCCCTAGAATAATGGGAAAATTGAGCAGTAGAGAATTCCAGTAATACTGGCAGAACCAGCCTTTTTTATTAGAGCTGGGCTAAACAAGAGTCCTGTCCCTTGAATTTTACCCACTGGAGTATTCCACTTCCTTCATTAGGAGCAAGGAGCTAGTGAAGGATATGCTTCCAAGAGTTTGAAATATGTGTCCTAATGCAATCCTAAATAATTGGATGTCCGTACAAAGTTTACTCAAATTATCTAAACTTCTCATTTTTTGAAAACCAGAGACAGGCATACTCTAAGAATCAGGCTTTTCTATAGCCTTCTGTTACAGCTGCTTCTGATTGCAGCTGGGGGAAAAAAAAAAAAAAAGTAGCATATTTGTGGTATTCTGGTGTTCTGGATGCACACCCATCTGGAAACCAGAAGGCAATAAAATGTGTTTGGACATTTAAGAACTTCATAATACATTCAGCTTGAGTTCTTCTGTAAAAAGTCTAAAAGTTGTTTTCTATTAAGTCTTTTCATCCATCCCTGATGCCTGTTACAGCTTTGGTAGGGATATGTCTTCACCTATTTAGGTCAGGTCAATTGTGCTATAAAGTGGAGATGGAATATCTACTAAACCTAACTCATTTTAAACCAATGACAGCTGCTCAAAAACTATAAGAGAATGAAGAGTCAGCTTGACTCCCTTGCTTTCAAGGAGGCAGTGTTAGGCCACACTGAATGTTTTAAAGTCAGGTGATAAATGTGACTACAGGAGCTCATATCCAGCCTGTAGCATCACTGACTCTCACGTTCCCTCATGCTCTCTCTGGTGCAATCACAGTCAACAAAAGAGAAATTTGAGTTGCAGCAGCAACAGTGATTGCAGTGGACAATATGAACTTGGGAAGCAGCATAGCAATGAAGAAACCCTTAACTCTACCTGTAAGTTCTGTGTAAAGTGCTCTTAGATGGGTTGTGTCACATTTGAGCAGAGAAACTAGTACTAGCAAACTGAGACTTAAGTTATGAAGTCACTTTAATCTATTGTGCTTTGGTTGCCACCAGTGGAGCTGTATTTTCTGAGCATCTGATGTTTGATTTTGTAACAGCAAAGTAGTCTACTTTCATTTGAAATTGTAAGACCCTTTTGCTATCTGTGAAGGCAAAGACAAGTATAAAGTGAGAGAGCTGCATGAATGGGCAGCATCTCATCCTGTGAGGGTGGTGCATGGGTTACTGGGGTAACCCATTCACATCCTGCTATAGCCACAGTTGCTCTACACCTGCCTTTTGTAAAAGGAAAATAAGCACATGCTTAGTTTTAAAGACATATTTCACTATTATGCTGCACAAGTGTCTAATCCAAAAATTGTTAAAGCTCTCCTGCTTCCTTTTCCCCTTGCAATGTCCTTGGAGTCAATAGAAACTGAGTATCACCATCACAAGCAGCCTTTTCTGTGTATGCACAACCTCCTGTCTCCATGCCTAGCGTAGCAGAAAATATGGGAATATCAATTCTTATTAGCTGAAATAAACATCTGAGAATGCTTTAAAACAGCAGAATATCATAATGCAACAGCTCAAGAAAAAGTTGGTGGCAGAGTAGAGAACTGATGGCTGAGCGAAGAAAGCACGTCAGACCACAACTCAGGTTTAATGCCATTAGGGCTGCTTTGATCAGAAAACAATGCCAGCGTTCCTGCACAGACTGGCTTTGTCACAGAGCCAACACAACATCAAACAGTCTGGCTGGCAAAGGCTCTTCAGATTATGTCAAAGTGTTCAGTCTTCTTGAAGCATTGGAATATGGGTAAACATTAGGACACACTTCTGTGTATCTAAATTTTTTGTGTATTTGCTATTTCCAACTCCCCTTTCTGCCTTGTTGCCTGTGTTGACATCCTTGCTTGTAATGTAAATGGTACTCTGTGTTTAGAAATACAGCTGCCTTTTTGGGCTTTGCAGACCTCATTTCAAAGCAGTAAGGATATATTATCACTGCAAATGCAATATAAAACATACCTTCCCAGTATAACACAGTACATCTGAGCTTCCTGAATGCTGGAAATCATAACTTGAAGAAAAGCAATCTGTACCTGTCTCTGAACAAGGAAGGTGCTTCCAGCTTGTGTTTGGGCATTAGCAGTTTTGCTTTCTCATTCTTCCTAGCTGATTTTTGGTTTTCCAGAAAGGATCCTTGCCTTTCAGCTTAGTGTCACTTCCCCAGAGCTCTGCTGAGATGCCTCAGGGGCAGTCTCAGTATTTAGTGCAGCAGCAAACAACACAGCCAGGTGAGTGGTGGAGGAAAATCTGTCCTTACACCTTTGTCAATTCCATGACAACCCAAAGTAGTTGAGGTTTTAGTGCTAAATTGGTTTTAGACACTCCTGGACTTTGCCTGCACAATAAATCTCATTACCACAGACAGATGTGCTTTTCTGCTGATGCAAACAGTACCAGCAGCACATTCTTGATGGGATTAATGTGAGTCACTTTGCCCAGCATTAAGGTTGGTGACTAATATTAGTTGGATCATGCTTCTAGGTGAATGAATGTGTTTGGATTTAGATCTAATGATCACCTTTTTTTTTTTCTTCCAAGACAAAATAAACTGAGCTCAAGAAAAGACCTACTTAGTAAGAGGCAGGTGTTTCTGAGCATTGTCAAGCAGTTCTGCTCTACTTTCTCAGGGAAAAATCTCAGCAGAAAACTCTTGGTCTCAGAGTTCATGGAAACTGATATGTTTTTCAAGCTATTGAGATTCTGGTAGGACACACTGCTTACTTTGGTCCAAGAACTAGAGAGTGAGTAAGCCAAATAGCAGCTGTTTTCAATTGCAAATTTAGGCTTCTAATGTGGTAATAGAGCAGTCAGAAAAGCAGTACATGAATAAAAACTGTCATTAGCTGTATCTTTTTTTCCAAACCAGTTGGTCTTTCTATATGCTAAATGTACATGCCATTTAAGTATTCTGTCTCTTTTTATATCAGCCCAGGAGTCTGTGGAGGCATTTCAGTAAGCAATGATAACATTTGTGTCCCCTGACAGCAGAGGGCTGGTACAGCCCAGTGTACATTCCTGATGGCACCAGGATGTTCAGAGATCAGCATGTCTTGTCAAGGCAGTGAGGGCCTCCCTGTGCTCTCAGGCCGTGCTGGAAAGGACTATCTGACACAGGCAAACAATGAAATATGTAAAGTAAACTTTGTGTAAGAGAGACAGGTGATAGGGGCTCCAGAACAGAGATAAAAATGTCTGTGATTGAAATTATCCTGCTATTTGCATGACGTGTGACTGCAAATGCTCAGTGGCAGACAGGATCCCTTCTTCTTACCTGTATACACTATGCTCACATGCTTCTTCATTTGGGTTACTCTGAATTTATGCTGCTGTTTAGACCCACAGAATTCCCTGGGACAAGGTACAGCAAAAGTTCCTCACTCATATGCAGTGTGAATACAGACTCCATGAAATCTAAAAGGAAAGCTCAAGAACTTGAAAAAAAGAAAAAAGCATCAGGAGCCTGTGCTCGAGCTGTTCTTTATTCAGCCCAGAAGGAGCAGCTCACAGGCTCCAGAAAGAAACCATGAATTTTAAAAAGGGATTTTTTCATCATTCATGAAAACGTTCCATTTCATGAAGATGCTCCATTTTCATGAGAGGGTGAGGATTTTGTATGTCACTGTCACCACTTGTAGAAGAGTTGTCATGCTCCCTGCAGTGCAGCGAGCGCAGCAGGCTGGAGGACAAAGCCCGGGTTGCATGGGATGCAATGAGCAGTGCTGTGCCTAGACTGAGGGTTATCACCAAAGCAGCCAGCTGGATTTTCACAATTTTTGTGATCCTGAACACAGTAATTCACAAATATAAACATTCCCTGTGAATATTTTAACAGTTGTGTAAACCATATAGTGTGAAACAGTAGGAAACTTGTGCTATTTCATATAGAGGCCAAATAGAGTCTGGGCTGTCTCTTCAGTCAGTAAACAGTGAAGGGTCTGACAGCTACAAAGGGACAGTCAAAACAAAAAGCTGCTTTGCCTGTTCTGGTCAAAATTCACTTATTTTACTGAATTTTTTGTTTATTTTTATCCATGCTTCCTTCATTTTCAGTGTTTACTGATTGACTGTACAGGTACATTTTACATGACCCATATAAGCTAGTTTATCCTAGTTGGCTGAGGCGAGTAAATTTAGTCAAAACAAGAATGAGTCGCTCACGTTTACCAGAGCCTACTGACCCTCTGTGAGATGGGGCACTCCAGGATGCAAACACCGCCTGGGGAAGCTCTGGGGATGGAAATAGAGGTTGGATATTCACAACCAGGACTCAGATTTGTGCCTACATCAGAGAAGTGGTGCAGCTGAGAGGGCATGAAGCTAAAACTCCAAAGCTTTACTTGCTCCCAATATGGATGGAATTGCATGAATCCATACTCTTGTTCCAGTCTTGAGTACCCAAGAAATGAATTGAAATATTTTTTTGTTTACAAGTGCAGCTAAACTCCTAATGTGTACAGTGATTTCACTTGTTCCTCCTGCTCCCTGCCTCCCATTGGTTTTGTGTTGGAAGGGTCAATGTCCGTGGAACTATCTGAGAGTGAATGGGGTATTTTTAGAGGCTGAACTTTGTACTCTTCATCTGTTTTCCTTGTTCCTTATACAAAAGCACCATAGAAACAGCCTTCTTCCACCCCAGGAGATTATTTGCAAATTATTTTTAATATACATGGCTTCACATTACAGCTCTCCAGCTGCGTGATCACTCAGGGTCAGGGCTGATAAGCGCTTGGAATGTTTACATTTGTTATCACCTCTGTGAGTACAGCACAACAGCAGAGCCGTGCCCTGGGAGGGAATAGCCACGGGCAGGGATGCCTGACGAGCTGAGGAAGTCAGCTGGACAGATTCTAAATTCATTGCTTTCAGAAGGATAAATATTTTGCTCTCTCTAAAGAGGAGCTCTTCACAGATTTGCACTGTGCCAAATACTTACTCACCTCATATAGTTTGTTTTGCTGAGAATTCGGAATAGATGGTGAGCTTCCTAGTTAAAAAATGAACAGCCTAGGTGTAATTACTTCTTGTTTCTTACAGTCAAAATACTTAAGCTGTATTTAATACAACTACATGAGCATACAGTTTGGGGTGTTGATGGTATTTTAAAAAAAGACTTTGGATCAAAGTATGTCTAGTTTAGCCTGTGGCAAAGATTCTGTTTTTTCTGTGGGGAGGGGTGTTTAATGGTAAAAAAATTCAGAAAATATTTGAAATTGAGTCTATTTAAACATTATAAGATTAATTTTTTAAATAAGAATATCAAGATAGGTGTTTTTTTTCAGATTACGTTTAAATGAAACTTCAATAACATGCTAATATTGATATTTTCAATGTATTTTTTAGTTCACATAAAGTAATAAACTAAAATCCATTAATAGATATTTCAGCCTTGCTGAGGCGAAAAGACTACAACACAGGGTTTTTCTGACCTCTGCTATTTAGCACTTAATGCAGCCCTCATTTACCATGGTGACGTGTGCAGAATAAATAGATAATGCAGATAGATGAGAGAGAATCCAGCTTTTAGCACTAACCTCATTATGTTCAGAATATTGGGAAGGGGTTGCACTTAAAGCATCAATCAAGGTAGCCCACCCATTTATTGAGCTTTTAGAGACAGAATTTAACTCTTTATATGGCGTAACTGAAGTTAAAACTTCATTTCAAAATACATTAAAAGTGGGAATTTTTTGAATCTGGACCTAAAGCTGGCAGAGACTAAAGAAATTGAACCTATCAGTCCTGGAAGGCTCTGCCAACTGCACAAGGCTGCAGAAACTCAGTGAGAGTGCAGGGAGCTGCAGAGCTTAGCTTTGCTTTCCTGTGAGCCTGAGCTGCCTGTGTCACCAGCTGGTGGAAACAAGATCTGATGGACCAGTCAAGTCTCATTTTACAGTAACCAAAGCACTTCTGGGGTAGAATTAAGCTTTATGTCTATTGAAAGGACCTCTGTTTTCTCCTTCTCCCCTTCAAAACTTCTGATTTTTGTGTCTGTATCTAAAATCATTTCTGATTTTTTTCTCAAATGTCTTTACTGGAGGATCAAGAGACTATCAGAGTAGCAGAAGGAAGCACAGTGACCTGCTCCTTCTTTGTTCATGTTTCCCATGGGATACCCAGCATGCAGATGTCCCACAGAGAATTGATGTCTTGGTATTATTCTTGTCGAACCAAACTACACCAACAGAGTCAGCAGTGTTAAGGAGATGAAGGTGCATTGTAAAGGTTGTGTTTTTCACCTGAGGCCATGTCCCTCATTCTGATAAGACAAGCAAAGTCACACAGAAAATGAACGTGAGCAAGGCAGATTGAAAGTTCAGTGCAGCAGTGAGCTCCATTGCACCCTGCAATGGCTTATCCTGGGACCTGGACACCCCATACCCTGCACATTCCTGCGTGAGCCTGCACCACCCAGTGACATGGAGGGATGGCATTCCCGTCAAGCCTTGCTGGGGTTCCTGCCATAGCTGTTCCCAGGTAGTGGCAGAAAGCAAAGATTGGGATGAGCCTGTCCTGCTCTTTCCCTGGCCACCTCCACAGGGTAGCTTCTCTGGGATCAGCTGCAGTGCTTGTTCTGCCTTTTCCCTTTTGTGTTAGGATCTGCAGGGCAGCTGCACAGTCAGGAAGCCATTTAACCTAAAAGCCAGGTTGGTTTGAGAGCAACACCTTTGTATCACTAAATTCTAGTTTGTACGGGGAAGAGAGGAATGGGGGTAGGGGAGAAAAAAGATTTTTTCCTTTGAAGAATTGTGACCAGCAAGATTTTTGACGCTCACAAATATTAGGCTTTTACTGTCTGTTTTTTCTCTTTTTGAGATACAGTAGACAGCAAGCAGGCTGTTATTGGTAGGAGGTGTGCTTTCAAGCCCCTGAAGTGCTGGTGCTGGTGCGTGACTCAGGCTTTAATGTGTGCAGCATATCCCATAGGAGCAGGAGGCTCCTTCCAAAGGAATCACAGCAAGGTGTTTCTGACTGTGACAGTACAGATGGAGATGTATAAAACAGAAGCCACTGTCCCCTCTGTCTGTGGTATGTAGTAATGTTAGTGGAAATTCTGAAAAATGCCTTTGGAAACGACAGCTGACTTATTCTGAGCTAACAATGATTGCCCTGGGCTGTTCCAGCCCACCTAGTTGTGCTTAAGGCAAGAATGAGATTATGGAACCTGGCTTTGCTGACTCTTTGAAAGCCTGGAAAACCCAGAAATGGCCTTACAAAACTGATATTTGCATCTCTTTTTTTTATAAAATAAAGGGTCCTAACCCCCAAGAAGAGCTATTATTAGCAGCTGACTTGATTCCCGTGTAAGATGATGCATGTATGTGAGGAACTCTCTGCATGTGCATTCTAACCACAAGCAAGCCACAAGCAGTTGGCCAGGACTAGCTTTACAAAGCATTCTTACTGAAATCCTAGAGGTATTATTCCAAAAGGAAGGAAATTGCTAAGACAGCAATAATAATCACTGGCTAAGGAAAAATTTTATTGTTTTGTTGGTTTTCTTCTCCCATGGCAAATGTCACTTTCCAGAATGTACAAACACAATCAGATAGGATACATTTTGAATGGTTTTATGAGCTATAGCATGCTAAGAAATATTTGGCTGGGCTTTCTTTGGTTTTGGCTGCTGCAGGTTTTTATTTTAGAGCTTAGAATATTCCTACAGCTCCTAGCCAAGAAAGGAACCACTCACAGTGATGGCATTTGCAGCTGTAACACTGATACAAGGACTGCAATGGGTAGGACACTTCTGAGCCATTTTCCATCACAACTGATTCCTGCACATGAAGCTATTAGAAAATGTTTTAAAAGTTTATCCTGGGATTTGCTAGCACTATATTTCTGATAATAATGAATTTTACTTCATGATCTTTGCCTCAGTATTGTATTTAGATCTTCAGCCTCTTCAGTCATTTGAGCACAGACTGAAGCTAAAGCAAGGAAGCAGATGGAAAGCAGCCCTTCACTAATACTGTGCAGTGTTACTGATGGACTCACAGCCCTGGGCAGGTGTCTGCTCAAGGCACTTCCTTCTGTATTTGAAAGTAATTCATGACACTGTTAAGTCTTTTCACAAACTAATAACATTTTTGTGACTTCATTAATGTACAAAAACAATTGCAAGTTGCTTGAGAAGTTTTTTGAGCATGAGCGTTGGGTACATTTGTTAAACAGTAGCAATCATTAACAAGAAATTTAGTAGTCTGGCAGTTTGCTTTACTTGGGGACACTCATGGCAGACTCACGTTTCTGTTCTTTGAACCTGTTTCTCTGAGTATTTGCTAGCAGCTGCTCGACAGCTCTGGCCTCCAACCTCTCTGAAACCTTTCTTATCTCCACTGCTCTCCTATTTCCTTCAGGTGATTCTTGTCTCTCACTGCCAGGCTTCAGGCCAGGTGAGAGTGTGCTGTGAGTATGGAAGCTGCCCTTGGTCCATACAGCAAAGATGAAATCTTTATTGATGTCTGTCCTGTCAGAATAGCCAATGTAAGCTCACAACCCCCTGACAATGAGGTGAGTTCTCCTTCTAGACAGCTGGACAGCTTTGAGACAGCATTTTGTGATTTAGGTCTACTTTGCAGTCTTTGTCCTTTGCCTCATTCTGTATGTCTGTGAAGTCTAATTTTCTAAGGTTTCCTTGTGGTTTAGTTTGGCTCTCCAGCACTGCTTGGGGCACCCAGAAATGATGGCTGTCCAGTTCCTTTCTGGTTCATGCCAGAAAATTCATCTGTATCATCCTGGTTTACATTTATAAATGCAAGAATAAGGGATTTTTTTTTTTCTGATGTGTGTTTCAATCTAAATGGGAGATTTTAATCATTCTAAGTAGCTGTTCATAAAAGGGTCATATGTAGACCATCATGTATCTTTTAAGTCTTACTTTACTCATTTTGAGACCTGAGTTTACCAATAGCTTTCCTCATAGACTGAGGACTTTAAATTTCACATCAGTAATCTCAGCAGTTTTCTTCAGTTTGTCTCATTTACTTTTACCTATTTGAATGTATCAACCTGGCCCTTCAACTCTGTAGTGAATATTGAGATGACTGTTATTACTTAGTTTAGAAAATGAGCAAGAGGTTTGACTCGGAGGCAGTTTATGTACAGCTGAAGTTCTTTCCCAGTTGCACTAACTCCAGAACTGTTTAGTAAATGAGAAAGTATTTTGCCTTTTCTCTCTTTTTTTATTTTTTTTTACCAGTTCATGCTTTATATATAGGATAAAACACTGACTTTTAAGTCAATGGCAAAACTTGCTGTTGCTTATGAGCTAATAAAGTCAGTGATGAAATGATTGCCTTTCACTTCTCTCCAACATTCCCCTTTGCCCAGTTTGCTTTGCTGGTGCAGGATTTGCACTGAGCATGCGTTGAATTCCCGTGGTACTCATTGTGCCTGTAACACCCCTCAGCTCCCCTTAACACCCACAGAAGCAGGCACTGATGAGCTCCTCTTTGCCAAGGCTCAGGCCATAGCAGACACCCCAGATTCCTGATTGAGCTCAACTCTGTCCTGCTGGAAACAGAAATACTTGGCTGTTAAATAAGTGGTATCTCTTTGGGATGAGTAAATTTTAGGGAGTTTGGAAGCAGTGTGGAGGCAAACCCTGATGCAGAGCTCCTGCCCTCAGTGACCCCCTGTGGTCCTGCCAGGGGCCCCTCCCAGCTCTGATGCCAGGAGTCCACACTGGTCAGCTGCAAACCGCATGAAAAGTCTGGCTCAGAGTCACTCCTGGAAAGTTAGTCAGAGAATTTTGTTTGGGCCAGAAAATGTCTCATCTGAGAGATCAAAAGAGAAAACTAAGTACTTACCTCCTCCTAGTTAATCTTATTTAGTCAGTCATTCTTTGGAAGCTGTCTCCATTTCCTTCACCAAAGAGGAGTTTGTGCTGCTTAGAAAGCAACTAGAAGAAAATATCTTCAAGCACTGTTTATATTGTGAATTAAAGCAAATCTTTACATTAGTTGTCCAAACAGAATGTTTATTTCATGCATGTTGATTATCTCTCTGGGAAGGCCTGCCAGCTCTGGAATTGTCCACATATCCAGGACTTCACATCAGGAGCTCTGTTCCCAGTGCCTTGCTCACCTGACCCTTTCTCATGGAGCAGGACAGAGCCTCTTGTGTTTCAGAAAAAGAGGATTCTGCATGGAACTATTCTTTTCATGACAGCTTTTCCCACAAAACCCATTTTATGTCTGGCCATTCAAAGCCAGGATAAAGCCTTACAGAGCTGGCAGCAACTGGAAGGCCACAAAGTCAGGCAGAAATGCAACACCAAGACATGAGGCAGAAAAGTAAGTCCTTTTTTTAAGAAGGGAGAAAACAATCAAATTTTAATTCTCTTTTTAAATATATTTTGAGAAGCTATACTTGATTTATGGTACTTGTTTAGAATTTGACTTATGTTGGTATTTATCATGTATCTTAGGGAGGGAGTATGAAAAATTTGGAACAAAAATACTTAGGAGAAGGATGATTTTTTTTGCTTGTTGTAATAATTCATGATTGCTCTGTGGTAAGACTGCAGACCTTATTCATCACTCTTGTATTCTAGTTTCATGCCAGTGAAATGAGACTGATTTCCATGAGTCTGGCATGAAGCTGGAATAACAAGGTGGTGAATCAGGCAGTATTATTCCTTTCTGAGAATCATGTGATGTAAACAAATACATTCAGATTCACATTTGGGGTTTGTAATGTCTCCAGCTTCTTCCAAAATAGATTATGTTTACCAGAATGCAAGTTTTAAAGAATTTTTTATCTGTGTAGCTTGTGAAAGGTGGTTTTATTTCATATTCTTATGGCTGTGCAGCCTAAGGTGGGTTCTTATAGTCTGTATGATCAGAGATGTTTGAATCAGATGCTGCTGTGTGCATCCGGAGGAAAACAGTGATTGTTCTTCTCATTTAGTGGCTGACTTTGAGCACCATGAGGAAGGATTTGGTCTAACAAAGGAGATTGCAGCCCCTACTCTCAGTACTAGTAATTACTACTTGAATATTGAAGGTGGGAAATACAGGGTTGTTTAGAAAGCTGATTTACCTGGGAAAAGAAATGTAAATGTCCAAAGAGCAGATTCATTTGGCCTGCAGTATTTTAATGAAGTATGAGGGGCTGGTTACAGACAGGAGCTAGCTGGGAAAAGCTGTGCTATGATCTCTGGGACAGAGGGACAGGAGGTCCCTTGGTGACAGCACTGTCAGCACAGTGTGGGACCTTGCCCAAGCTACACACCTGAGCTGCAAGCTCCTGACAGGGCAGATAGGCAGGCAAATGCCTCTGTGGATGGCAAATTCCTCTCTGCCCTATGTTTTCATTAATGCTTGCTGTACAAATCCTGTTATTAGTGCTCCCTGAAGGGGCAGGCAGTAATTTAGATGCTGATGAGCGAGTGGGATGCAGCAGCAGCAGCTCTCTCCTGTCAGCACTGCAGAGAGGAGGGAGCAGAGCTGCCACAGCAGCTGCACTCGGCAGCTAATGAGCTGCTCTGCAATGGGAATATTCTCAGAAACACAAACTCACTCCAGGAGGGCTTACCAGGATATTTCTTTGTAATTAAATGTAATGACATCTAAACCTGTAGTCAAGTTCACATTGATAAACACTGGCAAATAAAAGCCAGCAAGTGAAAATCAAACAATTAGCTATGTGAGCATTTGTATGATGGTCTTTTCTGAATTTTTTTCCTTTTCCTACCTCAGCGGTTTAGTAAAAAGCAATGAGATGCTAGCTGATGTGGCAATATGTAGTTAGGAGTCTGGCAAAAAGAAAGCATTAAATACTGTTTGATCTTGTTATGTCTTCTAGAAGAAAGAAAAAGTGGTTGTGATAGCAGAAAAAACAAATATTATGTCAGTCAATTTCTAAATCAGAGTTCAGCGAGCTTGTTTTACAAATACCAATGACTAATACAGATCGTGGTGGTCAAACACCAGTGAGGTAAACTGAAAGATCAAAAAATATTTATTTTCTTTTACTGATGGAAAAATTGAAATGTGAAATGGCTGAAAGATAATTTTTAGAAAATTTCATCTTCTTCTGCCACAAAATGGCAGGAGAATGAAGGATTATTTTCTGGTTTTAGTTTCTAAAATTGCCTGAGTCCAAATCTATCAACCCCATGTGATTTTTATCTGCTCAGCTATGTTTTCCCAAAGAAAATTCCAAACTCTCTACAAGAAACTTTCTCCAACAATTATACCAGCCTCTTACTGAGTTTCTTTTGTGTCAAAACTGGCCTCTCTGACCCGTTCTGTTTCTCCAGTGCCTGACTGAATCCCCATAGAAAAGGCTTTTATTTGCTCTTGCTGAGGGGACAGCAAGCAGGGTACTTAGCTGGATGAGGTAAGCCTTTGCTGGATGAGACCTCTGCAGAGCCCACGGGTGACATCAGAGGGCAGCTCCTTTCAAACAGGTCACCTCTCACCCTGCGTGGCTGCTCTGAGTGCATTAACATTGTCCAGGGGGACAAGCAGGGCAGATGAATTTTGATCTCACTCTAAAACAACCACAGAGCTTCCCCCAGCACGGACACGATGTTTGCACAGCAGGGAAGATCCGTGGAAGGAGGCATCTGCACCACCAAGCAGATTTCATTCCAGCCACAATCAGCCTCCTTCCTCTGGGCTCCTCTCTGCCTTCAGATGAGGACAGGAGCTCAGCTCTTAGACCAGCTGGGCTGGGGGATGTGCCTAGTAAGACTGCTGTAAAAACATGCTTTCTTTAACTAATTTAAACTGTGTTATAAGGTAACATTATAAAGCATTATAAGTTACACTGGAAAATGCCTCTTTGTCCAAGGAAGAGTGTTCACACAATTATTAATGTAATCCTTCAGTTAGATGAAGATGCCTCCAAGTTTATGGCCAGTCAGAGAACTCCTGACTGTGGTCCAGCCCACACTGCGCTCCAATTCTGCTCTCTGTCATCCCTAAATTTCCCCTTTTACTCTGAGTACAATGTTCCTGTCTCTTATTACTACTTCAGTTACTCACAAGCTCTTCTATCTTCCTCCCATGTTCCCCTTGCCTTTCTTTTCCTCCTCACCCTCTATACATAGAGGGTTTGTTTGTTTATCCTCTCTGCCTCAGTCTATGGCATTCTGTATGGCATTCTGAGATTTAGGCTTCCCTTGTTCCCATTCCTTGTCACCTCTCCTTAAAAATCTACATTCTTGATTGAGTCTTATCCATCAAAACACCTGTCAAAAATTAGCATGTGATTCTCCTTCTGTCCTCAAAAAGAAACTGGTGCCAAAATGTGCCATTGGCCAAACTTCATCTCCAACCAGCTTTCCTTCATCCCACAACTCACCTGAAACACTTCATGGCTCCTGCCTGGAGTTTGTATCTTTCAGTCCCTCAGGTTGCTTTCCAATCTCTGTTTACTGATTTGGAAAATAGTTTGTTTATGTGATTTTACAGGTTGTCCATATTATCTGATGCTTCTCATTGGCGCTATTTGCCCTGTGGATATGAATGGTCTCTCTAACTCCATACAGGACCAATCCTTATTCCCAAAGCTGCCTGTCTTCTAAAGGCTGCTGGGTGAAGGGAAAGGCTGTAAATGTTGCAGTTCTGACAATTTTAATGTCACATCACTCAGAACACTAAATGCGAGAGCCCAAAGGGTTGGAGTTGTGCACATTCTCAGGTTTGAGACCTGAAACACAACAAAGCTACTGATGTCAGTTTTTGTTCCTTATGCAAGAATCAGCTTGGGTTCACAAAATATATTTTTAATCTGGGCAAATTTAGATTTTCAGGAAGGAATGGGACGTAACTTAGTCTTCATTGTTCTTTGCTGAAAGACCCTGATTTATTCAAATTTCAGCATTTAAGCTAAATCCAGTATCCTGAATAATAAAAAAAGTCTAATGTTGACTAATTGATGTGTTGGTATGCAACCAGTAAGAAAGGCTGCAAGCACATGAATAATCACCCATTTAACCAGCCTGACTTCATAGCCCAAAGGGTTTTATGGGCTGGAAGAGACACTTCTATACTGAAATAGACATTACTATACTTATTTACAGATAGGGAAGTCCAGGAGGAGATCAGCGACCTTGCCAAAGTTCACGCAAATGTCAATGGCAGGAAACTCCTGATTGTCTTGTCTAATTCTGTATCTGTGGGATCATGCTTTAGTAATCAGCCCTGTTTTCAACTACACTTTTTAACCCTGAGTATTAGTGATTTGAATATCTTTCAGAGAGAGATAATGGGAAATACTTATATTGAAAAATCTGGTTAATCAATTAATGTTTGCAAGATGCACAGAGACAATGGTAAAGAATGCAATAGAAAATGCGATTGATCCAGCTGCATGGACTGGCTTGTCCCCTCATACACAGCACACCACAAGAGGCCAATATCTAGAGAATAAGTCAGATGAAATTATATTGCCTAGGCCTAATTCTTTGCTTAGACCTGTGGTTACAGATCTGAGGTCCCACCTCGGTTTATTACACATAAAATTACACAGATACCTGCCAGTGGAAAATTTTAGAAGGCCCATTGCAACAGTGAGAGATTGTTGTCTATGTTTTTAATGACATTTTATTTTAGGACTCCAAAATATTGTGTATTAAATATCCTGCATGATCTTTGTCAAATATTTGTGAAATCATCAGCAGAAGACAGATACATTCTGGCCATTAACCACATGAAGACAACAGCATCCAAATAATTTAGCTCATACAAAAATTGGTTATGTGCCATGGTTAGGAAGAACCTTGAGCCTCCTCTGTGTCATACAATCATAGTTGTTCATACAGATTCTCAGAGGCACTTATTTTTAATAGAAGCCTCAAGTTCTGCCAATTCTGCCATACATGTAGTCTAAAGCAAATTAAGGCAACAAAAGTAAAATGTTTTAGGAAAAGTTTCAGTCTGGTAATGTCATAAATTTTTTAAGGTGAAAGATCGCTCTTTGTTAAGCTTTGTTTTGTTAATTCTACATATTACTGCAAGGCACTTTTCAGCACCAGTATTGGTATATTAATAGCTTACCTGAGGTGAGGTTCTTTTTATTATTTGGGAGCAGTAGAACCCTTTGTGGGTTTGCTCCACACCATTTGCCAACCGTAGAAGAAAGCTCAGTGCCTGGGCAAAGCAGTTCTGTACCCTGATACAGCCCCAGCTGCAGGGCCCTGCTGCCAGCCAGGACAAAGGACCTGCTGCTGAAGGAGCTCCATTGCTCACTGTTATTCACAGACAAAAATGGGAGTTAAGTGCTTCACATGCAGTGCTTATGTCTAAATGCTAATCAGGGCCTCTGGCTTTCTGAGACACACAAATGAGAAAGAAAAGCTGTAAATTAGAAGGTCAAGTTCTTATTTACAGCAGTGCTGTAGGTTCATGGCAGAGTTACAAATGTTAGCCCTGAGAAATGCTTCTGTACTAACTTTTCTCTTTTCATACGTTTTTCTCTAGAAAAAGATGAGAAGAGAACAAACATCTCACAGGCAGAGGTAAGTGATTTAATTATTTTTTTAAACATACTTTTTGTTAAAATAGTTCGATGGTTAAAAACTCTTGGAAACTCACTGATTCATCTTGGTGGACACTTTTATTTACATTGTCATGCCATCTGCAGTAACACAGCCTTTTAAGAACCATCATTTTCAAAGCAGGGCTGTGTAAAGCTGTAGCAGGGACCTGGGAGAGGCCAGCTTCCCCTCTGCCCGCTGCCATGCCCTGTCAAAGCACAGCAAAGCCAAGGTGGCCCGGCCAGCTCACCCCACCCAACCGATGCTGTGGATCTGCAGCTCACTGCTGGGCACAAACTCCTCTCCACTCTGCCCATCACTTGTCAAGCCTACAGCAGGCAGTGCAGTCATGTTGTCTGCACAAGAGTTGAAAGCTGGCTCCTCTGATCTCATTTTCTAACCTCCCCTTGCATGGTTCCTGCAATTCCCTGATCTCTTTCTCCTTCACCCCCTGCTCAGAGCAGCGGGCAGCACCTTAAATAGCAGCAGGAGGTATTGATTGGTTCAAATTTGAACTCCAATGCAAACATGTAAAGATTTACTGGCATGAGGTTCACCAAGCTATCCCATAGTGTTTATAAATAGCTTTCTCTTTCCAAAGAAGAAAATATTTTATTTATAAATGTTATCATTTATCCACTGTTATAAGCTAAGTTAATAGGATTAGCCCTACTTGTGTGAAACATGTCTCAAATGTTCCATGAAGAAATAGATCTGATTAAAATTCATGGTGTATATATTAGGCATTTTTAGCAAATGTTTGGGTAAAGGCAACAACATTACTACAACTAGAAATTGATAAAATGAGAGGGGGAAAAAAAGCTTGGTTAAACACAGTTTTTCCTTAACTTTTTGGTTAGGAGTGTGTTATGGTGCTTATGTCTTCCAAAGCTAGCAGAGGGTGTACTCTATGAGGATTTTTGTCCTTTTTATGTAGACATAATTCATGTTGGTATAATATTGACACCAATTTAGCTGCTTTCATTTTGCAAAAGCTGCTCTGCTTTAGCACTGAATATACTCCTGTTAGTTTTTGTTAACTAAACATTGATATAATGTAGTAATACCATTATTACTCTATGTGTATTGGTATAATAAAATAGTACTATTATTGCTCTATGTGAATTTTACTGTCATTATTTTGGAATAATTTATCTTTTGTGCATAGATGCAATTTTGGGGCCACAAAAAGTTTAACTTAATACAGCATTTAAATGAGGCTCAGCATTTAAGGCTGAGTGATTGGCTGCTGAAATTATTATCTTGGGTTTAATAGAACACATTGAAAAGGTACAGGGGAAGGGATTTTCCACTTATTTATATTAAAATGTGTATAGTAATATTTCAGTAGTACCTTACCCTTACACATGCACATAATCACTGATTTCACTGTAATTGGAATGTTGGCTAATGAAAACCTTGCAACTATTTTAATATATATACATTAATTTACCGTAAGAGAATAAATTACACAGGCTGTTAAAAGCACAGGCTATCCTAATTTTATGTTTAACAATATTTGTATGGAGTGAAGGGTAATTTTCAGTAGTATTGGGTCTGTTTTGCCTGCGAGTCATAAAGGTTGTCCATTAAACACATGTTTTTGTCTTAGTTATCCTGTGTACGTGACAGCCCAGGAGCTGGCATCAGTTGTACACGGTGTGTTTTTCTCAGAAGCTCTGTGAGATCACCCAGGTGGGTGCACAGGGAGCTGCCAGGAGCAGAAATCTCTGTCTGTGCCGTGTCTCACTGTCCTCTCTGTCTGTCCCTGCAGTCGCAGAGCGCCTCTCCCAAGCAGAGGAAGCAGAGCGTCTTCACCCCTCCTGCCCTCAAAGGTACTGTCAGCTCCCCCCGGCCCTGCCCTGCCCTGCCTCGGGGCTGCCCTGCTGGGGGACCAGGGCAGTGCCACAGGCTCCTGCCCGGCCATCACTGCCCTCGCCCTCTGCTCTCACTGCCCGGCACTGCCCACTGCCTGGGGCTGACCAGCCCTCCAGCCTCAGCACTGAATCCTGCTGCAGTTGCAAATTTATTTGTGCGAGGGGAAAAAAAAAGAGTTTTTATGCTTTGATTAGTTTGCTATAACAGACAATTCAATGCCAAGCTATGAACAGAGCTTCTTGAATATGTAAATTCTATTGGTGCTGGCCCTGTAGAGTTTTCTGTTTCTTATTTGCAACCACTCCCCCATATTCTGCCTCTCATTTCCAGGCAGCTGTGAAAAGGAGAACAACCAACACCGTGGTCTGGGTATGTGACAGTAGGGTGTGTGAAGACTTTCTTGGGAAATAAGGAAAAATGAGTAGTCTTGATAAAAGTTTTGAGGGATGCTTTTAAGGAATATGTTCAAAAGCAGCAGGAATATCACCTGGCATCAAAATAGCTACATTTAGACCTTGCTTCTTATGTAGTTCTGAACAGAACTTGACTGGATGGTGATTGCAGTGAAGCAAGATCTGAGGTGATTCACCAGCACTTCTGACTGACACTTTTCAGAGCAGGATTATTTTCAGACTGCAGTCTAAAGGCCATCCTGCCAGGTGTCTCTTGATAGACAATGAATATGTAAATTTCCATTTGTCTGCTTAACACAGTTTATTACCTGGGATATCTGATTAGTTGTGTGAAATACTGCTGCTGTCACGAGGCAATCTACCACATCAGCCAGTTCTATGTATCTCATTCTGTAGCTGCAGCTCTCTAGTACTTGTCCTCGAATAAAATATCACTCAATATCACAGCTGCCACACAAGACTCTGTTTGCCAAAATAGGCTGAAGTTTGTATACTGGATATTAGAAATAATCTTATGACGTTCAATTTCAATATTTTTTCTGGAAGGAAAATGCTTTGCATGGATAGCAATACCTATTGATCTCACTGCTGTATTATTCTGCTCTGCAAGCCTAAACTAAGTGCTGTGCAAATGAAGTGCAGTGTAAAACAGGTCCCCATGGCTCCTCTCCTCTCTGCATGCCTCAGCATCCCTGGATGTGTCCCAGATTGGTTGGGCCTCTGGAAAACCTGGTCTAGTGAGTGGTGTCCCTGTCCATGGAAGGGGGACTGGAATGAGTGGATCTTTAATGTCTTTTCCAACCCAAACCATTCTATGATTCTGTGATTCTATTCTTTGATATATATGGGGGCATATTTTTTCCTTCTGCCATTGCACTTGTTAAACTAAAAATCAACATTTTCTGTCTAAGACCATCCCCAAATATTTCAGTTTCATCATTATAGAAGCTTCCTCTAGCTCCAGGCTGGGTTGTGGCTGCTGCAGCAAGCTGTAGCAAACGTGGTGCAACAGGCAGGTTCTTATTACTGTATATCTCTGTGTACTTTGGCTCCTGCTTTTATTTTCCTAAACAAAAGCACACCAGAGTTCCTACAGACAGAGTAAATAGCTGACTCATCTCAGAGCATTGTTCTTTTTACTGGAATACAGTGTGCTGGAAAAATCAATGTGAGAGCTATTGATTTAAGTAGTAATCTGGAGAGGGACTCAGCCAGCCAACCAGGTAACAGCTGGGCACGGTGTGCTTCTTAGTGTTATATTACCAAACCTAATGGATGTCAAAGAGGTTTTCCATTTTGCTTTCATGAATATTTCTTTCCTAACCTGCCTCACTAGTGTTGAATTCCATGCTGGTATGTAGCATACAATGTTGCAAAAGTCAGTATCTGAAGATTGCATCAAATGACTCCATTCTATTTTCTGTATGTTGTGATTCACCTCTTGTCATAGTTTTTTTTCTATGTTAAGTAGCAATCTTAACTGAGGATTCATCACCTGTAGTTCCCCTCTTTGCATCAATTTTTCTTCTGTTACTCATGTGCTTTTATGTCTGAACTTCAAATTTTCTCATCCTTTAAGGTCTTCTTCAAGTGTGAAGGTTGGCTTGAACCTCCCTATGAAAAATACCATAAAAACAACCACAGGAATGTTTTGCAATTTGAATAGTCACCACTTTTGCCTTGGGCAATCTTTTCCAGTCAGTTCTCAATGTGTAAGGCCTTTTTTTCCTATTTACTAATCTACTTCTTGTTCTTCTTCTGTATGACAAAACCAAGAAGAATCCTTTGATCCTTTTCCAAAGTAGATGTCAAGTTGTTTTAGCACAAAGGTCCATCCACCCCTCAAAGCACAAACAGCATCTTTAGAAATGCCTTCATCGTTCTGCTTGGTGGGCTAGAGAAGCCCCTGGAAGTCTTGCTGGAGGCTTATTTTTTACCTTCACACTTGCCAGAGAAGTCTAAAATGGGATGATAACCCTTCCAGATAGAGAGGGACCAAGGGAAGGCATCTTAGACTGCCAAGGCAGAAGTGCAGGATTGCACTCACCCCAGGTAAAGGTGCTTCCTTGGTGTCTCATTACCACTTGAAAATCAGAAGAGCACATTTGAGTCTCAGAGCTGCAGCTCTCCATGCCAGGGCATGCTTTGTGCTCAGGCAGGTTTCCTTTCACCCAGGCAGTCATGTTTGCTTTGGTAGCTCAGCTCATTCTTGGAAGGAAATGCAGAGGGCAGTGGCAGGAAGCAAGGTTTACAAAGAATAACAGGAGACAGCCTGAGCTGTTCCCAAACCTGCATTGCTCCCTGGAGGTCCCAAATCCCACATTATCTCCCAGCTATTGCTATTAATACTAGTGGCTATTTAAACAACCCCTGTGAAGGAAGTGCAGGTTCCCAAGTGATTTGAGGATTTCATTAGCAGTGAGTCTACTAGCCTGGATGTGCTAGAGGGCAGGGAAATAGGAAAACTTCACTCATCTTAGTTCACTCTGCTAGAGGCTGTTTAGATCAGATCAAGATCCTGCTAACTTCAGCAGGCTTTAAAGAAAGTTACTGTAGCTGTCTGTGTTCACTGGACCACCTTTGCAATGAGGAGACATCAAATCATAATTAAAGTCATTCCCACACAAGTAAGAGATACATTTTACTGTTTTCTTTCTCAGCCTTTTGGGAAATAAATGCTTTAAATTCCTCTCCTAATGTATTTTTCTTTGCATAAAAACAAAGGTCTTTTCCTGAGCTAGGCCCCAGCTACAAGATTTGAAATGGGATTAAATCAGAGCTCTTATAAATCTAAGGAACATTCAAAGACGTTATTTTGGTTTGAGTCATTAAAACAACCAGAACTCACTGGCTTTTCCCAAAGTGTTCAGACCCAGGGATTTGATACATGCATAATTCTAGTACTTACAATGATGGTTGATATTAAATGAGCTCTTTCTAGCTCCTGCCATGAATTTCAGATGCTCTGCTTGTTTAGTGCCTGCTTGTTCTTCTCTCCAAAGGAAACAACATGCAGAATAAATGATTAAAATCATGATGTCCCTCCTGAAATATGTAATTTATTAGAAGCAATTAGTACAGTGTGTGGCCCTCATCCAAATTTGCAACCCCTTAGGCCAGCCTGACGATGTCTGATGCATCTCATTACTTTGTGACTGAAGGTTAACAACGAACGTGGGTAGAGTCTGGAGACATTCAAGATTATTGTTAGTATGGTAAGTTTGGAGTTTGGAGCCCATGAGAATCATTGTGGAACAAAAATCTCAGGCTAAATTTACTTCAAGTGGCACAAGAATGAAGTTTCTAAGGCTTTAGCAGTCACTACAAAAACTTGTATCTTTTTACATGGCAAACTCTGCAAAGAGCTTCCAGTGTCAACTAAGCACAGCAGTGCAAGAACACAAAACATCCCACTATTCTAGAAAGAAAAATACCATGTCTTTTTTTGCTTCTGCTTCATACATGGACTTAAATTTAATTTTAAGAAATTAATGTTAGCTGTAACATCAGGCATCTTACACAGTCTTCTGAACATCAAGTCCAGGCTCACAAATTGAGCTGGAGCCCAGTCAAACTTTTCTTATGTGGGTGAGTCACTTTGACTCAGCCTATTGCATTTTTCCAATTCTCCAATGATGATCCTTTTTCAAAGATGATTGTGCTGCACATCAGTCACATGGCCAGAACAGGAGATGGAGATGGTTTTCCATTATCCTCTCAGTGCTGAGTGGTATTTTGGACCTCTTTCCTTTTCCAGTAGGCTAAATGGCTGTGATAACTGCTGGGCAGGGGACAAGGACTACTGCACAAAACCAGGCAATGTCCAGTGGCTGGAGCAGTTCCTGAGGTTGATTCTTTCCTCTAACGCCTTAGCAGAGCTGCCATGTCCCTGGTGGAACATCTGTTCTTTAGCCTGGTAGTACCAGCTCTCCACCACATTCCTTTTAAGTAGAAAATGTCTCAGTAAGTTGTTTCTTGGGTAAGAGAAGGCTGAGCTCTGCCTTGTTTTCATGTGCACTGCTCTGGTTTGTTCATGTGTTGTGATGGGACAAAATGCCATCAATGCACTTCATTTCCTGGGTGGAAGGCCCACAGCTGTCTGGACCTGCTGAAGAACAGGGAATAGAAGATTTATGCTGCAGTTTTGTATCACTGTGTTTTTTCCTTGTCCCTAAATTGGTCACAAGAGATGCAGCTTTGTTTCCCAAACTACTTGTTCTACTTGTTCTCATCATTTAAATACTGTTCTTATTCACATCTGTGTCAGTGCCCCTCGATACAGCCACACCACTTGATGCAGAATGGCCTTGAATGAATTTCCTGGCTATCTTTACACAGATGTTACCTTCTAGTGCCTGGTGTCTTTCCCCCTCTCTCTACCCTCCTCTCTCCTTCCTCAGACTTGAACTGTAGGATGGTGACAGTAGATACAATTAAGGAAAAAAAAAAAAGTGAAATTAATTAGTGAATCACTGAGTTGGTGATGGGGATACATCAGATTGCTGCCATCTCAAGTTCAGCTGGCTGCCACTGCTATGGTACTGCCCAACACGTTGGCAGACACTGCTGCAGTCTGTATTTAATTTCCTACTGTTGGCAGCTTTGAATACATTTCATTTCCCACAGCTGGCAGCTCCTGCTTCAAAATGGCTCTGGCCTTGGCTGCAACAAATACTGCAGCACCTATAGAGAGACCAAGGTGTCCAGTGGAGACTAAGCATGACATCTGTTCCAGAGTAAAACTGGGATGTTTGTGTTACAGCCACCATTACCTGGAGTGAAGAAAAAAGGGCTGTGCTGAGCACTAATGTCAGTCCCTAAATTACCACGTGTGGTCCAGCACAGACCAAATTCTGGGGGAGTATTTCTGCTGGCCTCATCTGGCTCAGTGTGAAATCCACATATCTGATATAGTTCCTTCTAATCTTGTGCAATGAATGCTAAAGGGGCCTCCTTCTAAAGGTAAAACTTTATTTTTATGATAGAAAATAATTTTAGAAAAGTGCTGTGGAACAGCATTTATGACTTGAAAATAGTGTTATGAAGCATTGTTGTATTAAATACAAGGTAGTGTAAATATCATACTGTTTCTAAGCAGTAACAGACAACATTAAAAACCTTTTAAGAGCTAGCAACATAAAATACTGTAGAACAAAAATATGGGAGACATAGTACATGTTTTAAAATGTAAAGTAGAAATCCCAGGAAGGGCAGCATGTGTTGTTCTGGTTACTTTTTTTACAAGATGTATTTATAGTGAAATTACAAGGATTTTGGCAGTGCTGTGTTCTGAATTGAAGCAGCTTTTGAAGAAAAGATAATGTTTTTATAGGAGAACATGTAAGATTCTTATGAAGCCAGCCATTTGACAGGGCATTAAATTTTATTTCCTTGCTGTATGTTCTATGCTGGAGGTTAACAACCAAGCCACATGGCAGACACTGACTGCAGCCAGCCCTACTGTAATAAATAATAATTGCCCCTCTGTTTCATCTAAAGCTTTGTAAATCTGGAATTTGATCCCAAGCAAGATGGCAGGATGAAGGCCTAGATTGCACATCGCTGCTCCTGTTCAGTGTTTGACATCTCCCAGGCAGGCGGGGCAGGATTGTGCACGCAGTGAGGGCAAGTGCATCTCTCAGGGCATCACTCCCCTGGCTCAGTGGGGAGAGCACGCTCCTCCTGCAGCACTGCCAGGGCCATGGCTGGGGGCCTGGGGGAGCTTGCTCAGGCCATATTGGGGTGTTCTGGAGGTAGGTTCATTGTGTACATACAGAAATACTCTCTAAGTAGTGTACTTCTAAAAAGCCCCCACAGTATGTGGGCTGCTGTCTCATGTAATTTACCCTCAAAAAGAAAAGCCTTCCCTGCATTTTGTACCTCACTGCATATTTCTACAGCCCCTCTTTGTCTATTAATGGCTCCTCCCCATGTAGTCAAATTTCAGATATAAAAATCCCCACCCCTCCAAAAGGCAAAGCTTTCAGAAGACAGAATGACTGCAGGCAGGCTCAAGGTTAATAGTGAATTTGTATAACATGAAAGGCAGCACTGCGCATTGAGCAGTGGCATCAGCCTGACACAGCAAAATCATCCCACGACCTTCCAGCTACAATTCCATCAGCTGTGCTGCTCCTTGTGGGCATGTGCAAGGGTGCGCAGGCTCACAGCCATCAGCCCAGCTCTCACCACCTGCTCTGCTCCTCCTGGGACCAGGGCAATGATTTCCATGAGAGTGGCTGCTGGCCACAAGCTGCTCTTCCAGGGACAGTAGCTTGCCATTAGCTCTTTGCTTCAGGTTTCACCCTGACCCGAGCCAAGGTCCCAGTAGCACATTAGCTTTGTGACATCTCTGTTTCTGAACAACCTGGTCCTTATTTCTGTGGTTAAGCTAAGAGAAACATAGAGAAACCATGCTTCTGATTTTTAGGGACCATCTGTGCTGGGTTTCTTGTGGTGGGGATGTTTTCTGGGTTGTTAGTATTTGATTTTTTTTCCTTTTGAAGTGGATGCCTATTTGAATTTATCAAAAACCAAAAATTTTCTACAGAAGGCCATGTGGTTCTTCTCCCCTCCATAATTTCTCCCTTCCTTCACCCCTTGAGATGCAACATTGCCCAGTATAGCAAGAACACAGAGTTCCCAAAACCATCCTCCAGAGCTTTGGCATGGAGACAAGAACACGAGCAGCCTGAAGATTTCAACCACATCCTTTCAGGCCTGCAGCTAGCACTGAGTGCTCACATGAATTATGTGTGTGACTGTGACCAGAAAAACACAGGAAGTACTGCAGCTAGCATATGGATCTGCAAAGGGATTCATTTTCCTGTGAGCTGCACAGGCCAGCAGGATGTTGTTTAAAAGCTCTCATCTGATGGAGCTGCTGGTTTTTCTTGAAACGGAAGGAGGGAGGATACTTCAGGCTTTTCAGTTCTCACACAACCTGAGAACAAGCAGTGTTATTCCACAGATCTTTTATAGAGGAGATGATTAGCAGGCTCTGAACAATTTATAGAGTAACTATTTCTGACAATACAATAAAGAGTTGTGGGATCTAGAAGGAAATCACTCCCCTGAAGTGTTTGCTGTGGCTGTCCCAGCTCATGCTGGCACACAGCAAGCAGAAAATGTGCACACATCTGGCAAATCCTGGGAATGCTGCAGGTTTGTGGGCTACTCCCTGCAGTGGCACCTTTCCAGGTGACAGGGACACAGGGCACACCTGGTGAGGTGCAGGACACCCACAGGCTCAGCTGGGACTGGGGGCAGCCGTGAGCCCCACGGAAGGAGTGGAAGGGAGAGCAGGGGAGGCAGAGACACTGCCAGAGAGCAGCAGGGAGAGGGGCTGCCTCTGCCCCAGCACCAGGCACCCAGGGGCTGGCCAGCTCCCACAGGGCCAGAGGGAGGAAGCAGCCTTGGTTTTTCAGCAATGAGGAGAAATTATGTAAATTCAGTTTTCAACGTCCTTGCAATCTGAAAGTACAGAGTTTTTTAAAAAACAGTGGGATTTTTGGCATGCAGGCTCCCTCTGGTGACTCCTAATGCAGCTCCACTGCTGGATGGAAAGAACAATTGCAAGGAGTGGAATGATATTAAATCTGACTAATTTCAACTTAAAACCTGTGAGGTTGCTACATTGCTACATTTCACCTGACTTCCAGCAGTATTCCCCACGTCCCATGAGTGGTTAGAGCCTGACTTTTATTTCAACTCACTCTTAGCAAGAGCTAAAGTAAGAAGTGTAAAAACTAATTTTTACAGAATCTATTACTGTGATCTGAATGTGTCTAAACCTTTAGAGGAGAGCCTACCTTTTCTATATTTTGTCTATATTTTCCCCAATTAAATTGAGTATACTGAGTCTGTAAAACTAAAATTTGGCTTGTCCCTACCTCTAAACAGACTTACCTTCTGTAGCTGAAATACTGAGCATTGTTCCATGCTGTCTTTAGCATCAGCTTTCATAAGTCTTTGCTGATGTGATTTTCTAGCTGTAAAACTTCCCACTTTTAGCCTCTTAGCTTATTTTAAGATAGGCAGGCTACTGAGTGGCTCCAACTGGACACATGGGCTGGAGAAGCATGTGGTTAATCCTAAGAATGACAGAAGTTGCCTGTGAAAGTGTAAGATAGTTTAATTTAAAGAAGCTGCGTTTAGAAAATGCTACTCACTAACTTTTAAGGCCAGTGAGTTCTAAGACATAGTTTGTGACAGTAGCAGAGCTTTTGACTTCTGTTATTATGGAGCAGCTGATTAGAGGTTTGAAAATGTGGCCTTTAATTTGGTGGAATTACTGTAATCCTTTGACATAAGGGAACAATTCTGCCAGTGCTCTGATTTTGACCTACTCTCAGGCAGACAGCTGCCTGACTGAAAGTGGTGCTGATGTCAAAAGTGAGGGCTTAGCAACTCCAGCAAATGAACACACTGCCCAGTAAGGTTTGGTTTCCAGACAAGTGCTTTTTCAGAGGAGACTCTGACCATCTAACAGGCTTCCCAGGACCTGCCAAAGCACAGCACCTTTGAAGGTCTGCCTGCACTGATTCAAGCACACTTACCGGCAGTTCTAAGCCTGTCTTTTAGCTGTGAAAAATTGGGATGGAAAAGTGTCGGCTGGAAAGCTCTAATCCTCTCCTGATTGCTGGCCCCAGCTGCCTGGTCAGAGCAGCACAGGGGCCGTGAGGAGGAGAGCTTTGCAGTGCTGCCTGGATTCATTACTGCCATGGAAGCCACATTTGCATGTTTTTCTGATCAAGTTTCTGGGGTATTTGACCAAGAGCCATCCTCCACAGAATCAGCTAAGAAATATTTTCTGGTTTTCCAAAAGGTAAAGCCACCCCTTGATGGCTGACTGCAGGAGCTCCTGCTCTTCATGTGAGCTCTGAAGACTGGCTGCCTTCTGCAGTCTGAGGGCCGGCAAGGCAAGGAAGGACCAGCAGAACAAGATGGTTCCATAGATGGTTCCATACCAGGAGAGGTTTTCTGGGGCAACAGAAACCTCTCTGTTTACTCTTTAGGCCACTGTATGTGGGAGATGCAGTCCCTTCAGCCATGGCAAAACTGACCCCTCTCTCCAGAGCAGGTTCTGGCCAGCCTCTGGAGGGCCAACAAAAGCCTTTCTGTGCAAGGAGCTCCTTCACGTGACTCGTAAGGGGCCAGTGCTGCTTCAAGCCATCCTGAGAGGGAAAAATGGAAAGTGGAAGGCAATGTCTCAGAGAACAAACTGGAAAGTGGCCAGGCATTTGCAACATGATTTTTGCTGCTCTCATACAGTCTTCATTGTGATAGTTTAACAGTGAGCCTTTTGACTGAAAGTAGCCTCAAATGAGCCTCAAGATTTGTCATTTAAAAGGCTCACCATGACAACTGAGGATGGTATGACTTGAGCTAAGAGAAGAGTTAGCAACAACCAGCAGACATTTAGAAAATTAGTCATACTTTGTTGCTGGGTTTCTGAATGATCATTCACAAACCTCTACGGGGCCATGGTGACCTGCGGAATATGCTGATGATCTGATCTGCTCCAGATCAGATATGTGACCTACATAAACCCATCATATTTGCCAATGCCTCAGATCATTTGTTTTGGTTTAGTCATGCATATTAGAGAGGAAAAAAAAGTAAATGAACTTGCAAGGCTGAATAATGTCTTGGTCTCATAATGACAACGCATGAGAATTTTTTTCTCTTCATTTTGAGCTGAGATGTAAAATAATACAACACATGGAGGAGGTTTTTTTATTATTTATATATTGCTATAATGCCAGCCTAGTTTAAACTGCCACATTGCTGCTCCAGATTCTTTTCATTCTAAATGTTGGCGGTCCCCCATATCTGCTCCTCTTTGAATGTTGATTTACCATTTACATCAATGGTAAATCACAGAGTGACAGCCTGACTTTGCTTTTTGTAGGCTAATCTAAACAGGAGTTTGAGAATATCTAGTGCACCTACTTTCTGTATCAACTCATTTGTCTCATATCTCAAACTTTGAAGCCACATAAAACAGTAATTTACAGTATTTTATATAAATTCATTGCAGATAATCAGTAAGCTGGGGTTTTGTCTTTATAACTGGAACTTAACATCAATGACATGTGTTGACTCTTCTTTCTTTAACAATAATAAGAGAAAATCTCATTAATTTCCGGAGGAATGGGACTAAGATCTGTATAATAAAGAAAAGACCTGGTTATGCTCAAACTCATTGGCCACAGGACCAAGGGCCACCCTTGCATGTTGGTTATCAAGCTTCTGTGAACCCTTGCTTAACAGCAACTCACAGGTGTGGGTACCACTCAGAGTCCCTTGGGACTGCTGCACTGTGCATCATTTTTCAATCTTTCTCCAAAACGTACAACCCAAATTTTAAAAAAATTTCAAAGGCTGTATCAAGCAAACTGTTCACAGTTACCAACATCTATAAAGCAAAATTTTCCACATCCCTTTATTTTTATTTTGCCTTCCCTCCCTCGTGTTTTTTCCGTTCACTCACTCATACACGTGGGAGTGGCCAAGGCCTGGGACTGTGTTTTGTTGTGTTTTATTGCTGTCCTGGCATAGGTAACTTTTTGATACTCTTTGAACCACCAGCAGCTTAGAGACCACCCAAGAGAGTGGCTGCCTTGGGACACGCAGCCTGGGCTCTTGTTGCCAGATCTTCTTGGCAGCAGGATTAACCTCTTGCCACAGGTCATCTGGTTTGATTATTGAACCTGAACACAGCAGATGAAATAATAGCTGCCAGCTTGCCGGACTGAAGCCATTCTACTGGGTGGTTGTGAAGAAGCACAAGGAGAGATGTGTAAAATGCATCTTGTGTTTGCATACAGACATCAGCCATTGTCTGGCTCTCTGTTCATACTCAGTAACATCCACTGATCACTGCACACAACAATTCTTGTCATATCATACTGAGGTTAATGAAGCATCCAGGAACCCACACCAGGAATTCCGTCCATGCCACATAAACCTTGTTCAAACATTTAACAGAAGGTGGTTGTTGCACCAGGGAACTCCCAGCTAGGGTATAGCAATCCAGCCCAGGAACAGATAGAGAATGTTGGGGAGGAAAGGAACAGTCTTTGTCTCAGCAGGTTGGCAACAAAAATGTTCTCAGTGTGTTTCTGAAATTCCATAACTGAGGGTTTTGAGGATTTGGATATAGCTATGGAGGCAGATAGTTGTACCTCGCCAGAACTTTAGGAGAAGGAATGAAAATGCTAATCTAAAAGCCTAGCAATCTGAGAAGCAAAGCTGTATCATTTCCTGATTTGAGATGAGTGGAAATGATGCCCATAATATATGATGAAATTCAATTTTCCTTGAAAGCATAAATAGCCACCATTAGTCTGAAATATATTGGAGGGAGTAAATGGAGGGAACTCAAGGGGAAAAGTAGTGGCAGGAGAAAAGGTACATTTATAAAGCTAGGAGAAGGAGATGTGGTAGTAGTGAACACCCCAGAAAAAGGAGAGTTTCGAAGTCTGGATAAATAGTAAAAACTATATGAGACACATTAAGCAAGAAAAAACATGCAAGACTCAAATGACAATTGGATATGGGGATCTAGAGAGGAGTGGAAATCAGAAATGCGTAAACCTAAATATTAGGAAAAAAATGACAGTGTTGTTCATGGTAGATGAATGTTTTGGACAGGACTTCCCATCAAGAGCTTGATTTTGACCACTTTGAAGTGCTGTGTTAGGCTTCCACCAGCTTGCACAGAAGATGCGCTCTAGAGTTTTAACTTGGGCAGAAGGGAAAATGACTCTCAGAGAATGGCAAGGAGAAAGGATTACAACAGCAGAAGAACCAGCTTGCTGATATCTTTGCCTCTGATATCAGCAGAGGAAGGAGAACCAAGGCAAAAATTGTCAGAGGCAAAGATATCAGCAAGCTGGAAAGGATGGAGAGAGAGGTCACTGGGCACTTGGCCAGAAAGCTGAGACCGGGTCCAAGGGCAACTGGATCAGAGGAAATGGAGGAGGGGGGCAGAGAGGGCTGACAAGGTGGAACCAGTGAGCATCATTTTTGGTGAGCTGCATGGTAGAGAGAGAAGAAGGGGAGACAGGTAGGGTTAAGGATAGGGTTAAAGGTTTTTAAGAGTTACTAATGAAAGCCTAAGCGCTGAACTCTGACTTGTATGCAGGTTGAGCTTATCTAAACCACTCAATGAAGTAAAAATGGATTAAAGGTTTCAGGAACTGATTGTACAGATGAAGGAGAGAGACAACAGGTCATTGATGCAAAGAGGAAACAAGAGAAAGCTCAAAATAGATTTTTGGGAAACTATAGCATTTTTCTTACTGTTCTGCTCTTGCATGCTCTATATAATCCCTCCTGTATTTCAGCTGTTAAAAAAAAAAAAGAAAAATACAGTAGGATTTAATTTCTTTCCAGCCAAAGAACCAGTTTTTTGATCAAGAAAGTCAAAATGCCTAGGAGATGTATGTGCAGGGGTAAGTTTGAGTTTCTCCATGACCAGTAATGACAGCTGTGTTTCTGATATCTTCTCCAGATGGGGCAGAGAAAATACAAGACATGTATTTCTTGCATTTGAATAAATTGGACAGCATAGCTGGCGTGTACCTGACAGTGAACATTTGAAGATGATGAAACTGGATTTTTCTAAACTTCTATGAAGCATAAAGTCCCAAGAATGGAGGCTAGTGAAGCTGTATTCTGTTGAACTGAAAGTCAGAGAGGAAAAGTTTTTAATAATCATTCAGCTTTTGTCAAAGAAGGTTTCTGCCAGGCAGCTGCTCCTGCAGGCTCTGATGGTCCTCAGCTCCTGCTGGAGGTGGGAAGAGCAGGAAGCACTGATGCTTTTCAGAGCTGAGACTCTGTCCTGTGCCTGTCAGAGCTGGATTGTGGTGCTCGCGGCAGGGACAGGCTCTGGACTCTCCCACTGGCACTGACCAGCAGAAAGGAGCACGTTCCATGCCAGGGAGCACCAGGTGTTTCTGGAAACATCTGGCAAAACATCTTGTGAAGTGTAGAGAGTCCGTGTTACTCCCATTGAGCAGATGCCTAACTGAGCAAGAAAGGCATTTCTTGTGAAACAGGGTGCACAGGCCTTGGTTTTATTAGCACAGTGTGGTTCTTTAACCTGTTACACCTGCAGGCAGCTGAGCATATTCTTTTATTTGCAACGGCCGTCAGCACCCCCAGGCACCACAGCCTGGTAGTGCCTGAGACAATGATGTGCCCCTGAGGCCCCAAGGGGAGATGAGCCATTTCAGCAGCAGTGCCAGCACCCAGAGGAGCAGCTCTGCTGTGCCTCCCTCTCAGGAATCACGTTTTTCTGTTGCAGTTCCACACACTGGGCCACAACTGGGGTGTGATTTCTATGTGAGATTTTGGGGATCTCATGGGTGTATCTGTCACATGCAAGAGATGCTCCAGGTTCACTGACTTTAATCCCATTATTTTTATCCCCTGTGTTTGAGGAATACGAGGCTCACACACACATATATATATAAGTCACAGTGGAGCACATAATTAAGAGTTTGTATGCTTTCCAAAATCAGCACAGAAATATTGATTCAGTCTGGCCCCACAGTTTTGAGGAGAGAAGAGGAATCTTGTTCCTCAAATAAGCCTGACTGGTGCACTTAGACACTTCATCACTTTTCCAGAGAAAGGAGTCATTTGAAGCTCCCAGGCAGATCAATATATAGCCCATGTAGTTAATGTTAGTACATTGTTGTGAACTGTAGGATGCATTTACTGAGTTTTGATTTCATAAAATCATACAGTCATTTAGGTTGCAAGGAACCTTGGGAAAGTCCATACTTCAACCTGATGCATAAATCAGAATTAGCACCAAGTTTAACAAGGTTGTCCAGTGCTTTGTCTAGTTCAGTACTGAAAATCTCATTGAAGAGACAAATCACATTTTCACTGTGAAATCACACCAGTGCTTAAATACACTCTAAGGAATAATTTCTTCCTTATATCCAGTCAGAAAATATTCTCTTCCAATTCACAGCCAGACACCTTCCCCCTCTGGGCTCCTTTCCTGGGTACAGGCAGGCTGCTGTTAGGTGCCCCAGGGGTGCCCCTGACCTGATAACAGCAGCTGTTATCTCCTGTAACTGTGGGGCCATCCCTGCACATGGAAGAGCCTGCCCTGGAAGAACTGCCAGCTTCCTTTGGCTCTTCACAAGGGCTTTCCTTTGCACCCAGCCCAGCCAAAGACCTGTGGTGGATCCTGGATTTAATGACATTAATTTGAGGTGTTTTTTCTGGTTGTTTTTTTGTTGTTGTTGCTTGTTTGGAATTTGTGTTCTCTGTCTGTTTGTTTTGTTGGCATATTTTAAATCAAAACTTGAATTGGGAAAAAACCATTATGAGGAAGACACATTGGAGAAACATAATTGAAACGTATTTAACTGTTAAATGCAAACCAGAATATACCATTACAAAGAATAGTCATTTTTCCTGTTTAGAGGTATGAGCCTATAATATTGCTTTTGATATTCTCATTTTTTCAAAGGAAAATAGAAAACAATTAAACACTGGCTGAGATGTTTTTATTTTGCTGTTATCCTCTTTGGCCAGGTCTGTTTGCATAATCATTTCAAAGTGATTTGAGTTCTGAAACACTGAAAATGAGCCTGTTTTATCTGTGCCTTTCACTGCTTTCTGCAAATCTGGAAATGTGTTTTTGCTAGAGAGAGGATCAGCTCCAAATCATAAAACTAAATAACCCTTCAAACTTTAGGGAATTCAAGCTGCCAACCAGACTTCAATCCTGAGTTTGGTAAATGTCAACACCCTTCCTTGGGCAGTGGAGTGAAGGAAGAAGTGTTAAATAGGATAGGGAGCTGCCTTAATTACTTGAATATTTTTAAAATTTTTTTCAGGAGACATTTAATTCAGGAACACTTGGTTGTTTCAAATCTTGTGACCCTACTTAGCTTTCTAAGCTGGTACTTTGGTTAGATGGAGAGAAGCTAAAAGACAGCTGCTGATAAAGCAGCATGGATGTGATGTGACTACAAAAATGACACAAAATTGTCCCATTCTCATTCATAATTTAAAAGAATCTAGAATTCTACGAATATTCTTTGAAACAATGACTTCATCTAAAAAGGAATTGCCAGTTCAAATTATATTTGTATATGGCTTCTCAATCTGGTTTGGAATTATCGGTTTGTTTATCAACATTAAATGTATTAAATTACCTGCAGTGAAATATAAGCCCTTTGAGAAAAAACAGTTCTTTAGCAGTGTTCAGTGTCCTTGCTCTAAAGCAGCATAAGGATGAGTGTGAAGACATTGTGGGTGCTGGTGAGAAGGGGCAGTGTTTGGTCTGGAGGGGTTTTTGCTGCCAGACATCCCAGGTGAAGAGCAGAGCCCCAGGCAGGGGGTGACACTGAAGCAGGGGCTGGGTCGGGTGCAGAGGGGATTGGGAACCCATGGGGACAGGGGATGGGTGGCACCCTGTGAGCCCCATCCCCAGGAAAGGGCACAGCAGGGCAGGGCACCCAGTGAGAGAAACAGAGCAGCATCAGGACAGTGCAGGCACAGCAATTCAGGGAGCTGAGTGCCCACAAATTCCTTGCTTGGAAAAAGGGACATTGATGGGACTGGGTCACTGTATGGATCAGCATTTAGTCCTCCCTATTTGCTACTGACATTGTAAAGCTTGTGCAGTTTATGTGGAATCAGTAACTTGATGTTTCTAACTTGGATGTGCTCTTACACGCAAACAATTTCTTATAAAATATCCTGGCTTTGTTTTGTTTTTTTTTGCCACATGTAAAATCTTACAGTCTGTATTTCATGCTCATCTTTACATTGTGTTCAATCAGTGAACAGAAATAACCCCCAAACTACAGCATTTTGGTCCTTCTTGGTTACTAGCTGAGAAAGCTGAGGGCACGAGCTGTGTCACTGGTACAAAGATTGGAAATATGAGAAGGAAATATCCTGTCTCATAAATTAGCGTTGCCATAGTCATGGTTGTAAAACTGGCTGAGGTGACCTGAGTAATGAATTTTTATTCAGTCTCTAAAAGAATCTAACCTTTCGGCAAACAATATATATTGCAAAGATAAATAGATAATAGATATTGCTAAGCAAAGATGCTGAACTGATCCAGCAATGCACTCTGTGGGTAGAGCTTCACCCCGCTACCTGCTTGTCACATGGCTCAAATTGACAAAGGGTAGGGCACAGCCTGGATAACCCCTCTGGAGCCACCCTGGAGAGCCACTGTCCCAGCCTCTGCTCTTGAGCTGTGCCTGAATGTGCCTGAATGTGCCAGTGTGCACCTGCCCAGCTCTGGTGCCTCCTGACCCTCCTTCGCAGCCACTGTGGGCTGCTGCAATGTAATGTGGCTAGATATGCTTTTAATCCAGGAGTTTGATTGCTGTAACTTAACTCAGTAGTTTTTTTACTCCAGGCCATTTTTTGCACTGTAAAAGTTGGCAGCTTTGTGCAGGAAATGTGTCTTTTCAGGGCAGTTACCAGCATTTCCTGTCATACATGTTCATATGTTACTGACAGGAATTTCATTACCTCTATGTCAGTTCACACTGGTTTATTCCATTGTGTAGATGAGCATCTTATTTTGTAATGCCACACCAAGGGTCAGCTCATTCTGACAACCTGATGTGTGAGAACATCTTGAGGCTTATATATAACTGCATGAAGTCTTGTGCACTTACTGGTCAGAGGAGGAAACTTCCAAGGGACACTGTAGCATAAAATGACTGGCAGAGGTGAAGGCTGGCTGCAGAATGGAGTTTATCAAAAAATCATTAAATAAGATCAATAGCTACTTGCCATGCAAAAATCAATGGGTAATGCTCAGTGATGTAATTTCTCTCAATTTCCTACAATTTTCATATTTAATATTGCAATTAAACCACATGGCCAAAAGTCTTCACCCCTACAAAAAATACAGTTCCATGGTTTCATCATACCATGCATGACATGCCTTATTTTCTGTCCATAACTTTGCCCTCCTCATCTTTGAAAAGCTCCCTAAAGAAATTATTCCTTCTGGCTCTAGTAATTCCTGACAGAATTGAACAGCAGCTGTTAGATGAGCACTGTCAATTGTGCAAGAAATGGCTCTGTAAGTGCAGAAGAAACAACAGGAGAAAAATTTACCTTAAAAACAAAACATAATTTGGAAACAAATGTCCATTAACCTGCACTTAGGTGAAATCATATTTAAAGTGTTTGTCTTACTAAAGGGTGTTGCTAAAGAGCTTGGTAGTAGCTGAGCATCTTCATGTATCACAGTTCTTAATTGGAAATGGCTGGATTATTGCAGGGCACACTTACAAGAACTGTGGCTTTGGAGCATTAATGTGTTTGCTTGGTTTATGTCAGGACAACAGCTTCCCAGGAACTGTGTGCTGTCATTTGTGTGGAAGAAAAGAGAGAGAGGAGCCCAGGGCCCAGCACAGAGTGATGGACTCCTGTTAGAAGTGCTACTGTTTTCAGCTATTTGTAACTTTGTGGAACTGAAATAGCTTATGCTGAGATTTTTTTCAACTTATGTATTTGGAAAAAATCTATCCTGTATTTTGGAGTGGTGTGGACATAAACAGTGAGGTGTAGGAACTTCCAGAATAAGAGGCACTGGGGCCAAAGCTCTCAGACCATCATCAATTCTTCTTACTCACAATTAGCAGTAATCAGGATCTTGCCCTCACCCCTCAAGAGTGAAGCCTTTTTGAAAAATGTTCTCCTAAAAGTGCTATGACTTGCAGGTTGCACATTGGGGTGTGTGATTACAGCAGTGATAATATAAAGCAGCTGGGGTGTTGCTTCTCGTCATTATAGAGAGGAAGTGATACAAAAGGGAAGCATTTTTCCTGACAGTTAGAGATGGTTACTAGAACTATGTATGATCTTTAATGAAGTAAAAAATATTTTTATGCAATGACAGTAGCAGCATCAGATAATAGCCTAATTCAGGCTTATGTTTTGTTCAAATCATGCAGTTTTGATCAATAGTTATGTTCCCACTTTGCTTCTCATAAACTGGGGGACCCCGAGACTAATCTTGCACATTTGCTCCTTAGGTTTTTTGAAAATAACATGTCCTCTCTGATCTCTCTGTCATCTTTTTGTCGTGATGTTGCTTCCTTTTCCATCTTGAATTCTACCACACCAAGGCAGAGCTGAGAAGATGGGATTTTCCCATTGATTGAAATTTGCTTTCTTGTACTGAACATAAGACAGGAAAATATCTGTAATTTGATTCATTTTCATAAAGTCTACTTCACTTGTTGGCTGAAACCAGCCAGCAGTACCCACTGCATAACTTCCCTCAAACTAAAAACTTGATATAACCAAAACCAGGATATTTGAACTTCCAAATATCCTGTGATAGGTATTTACCCTTTTCATCCAGCCCCTCGTGGTATTTGGAGGTCAAAAGAACACATTCTCCATGTAAGAAATGATCCAGTGTTGTCACAGAAATGATCCATGTAAGAAATGGTCCAGTGTTGTCACAGCTTTGGTGCCAGCAGTCTCCTCTCTGCCAGGACAGTCTCTGTCAGGCTCTCCTTGGCTCAGGACAGCTTTGCTATGGTGCTCAACACAAACCTGACCAAGGCTTACCAAGGAAAAAAGAAGCAAATACTGTTCAGAATCTTTATTCAAGGAAGAGAATATCTCTACCATTGTATGACTTGAACTAAGAGGCTTGTTTAAAAAAGGAGCAAATATGAGCATTAAACTTGCCCTTATTTTGGTTTTCTGTTCCTTCCTCCACAAAAAAATACCTGATGCCTGTCAAACACAACCTTAACCATGACTTCTGTGTTTTCAGGGATCAAGCACCTGAAGAGCCAGAATGAGTCAGTGTTTCCCGAAGAAGAAGAGGCGCTTGGCGAGCGGGAGGAGGAGTGGGGCCATTAGCCAGCCCATCCCGGAGCCCATCCCGGAGCCCATCCCGGAGCCCTGCCCGGAGCCCTGCCCGGAGCCCTGCCCGGCCCCGCCGTGTCCTGCCCCGGCAGCGCCCGGGCCCGCAGGCACCGCACACGGGTCCTGCCGCCCTCCTTCCCGGAGACAAAACTGATATTTTAAACTCGGGTTTTTTTTCTTTTATTTTCTATGACTTAGAAATGTAATTCGCAAATGTGTTAGCTCCCCGAGGTCAGTACTGCCAGAGCTTAACTGCTGCGTGTGAGCTGTATCTAAGGCTTGTTGTAAATAAAAGTTATTTAAAAGGTACAAAATAAATAATACATTAATTTAGACAAGATTGTCTGTTGTACAGAGGGTTTGTCTTGCTAGAGAGAAATGTTCATATAACATGACCCTTTCAGTTAAGGACAGTTTTACCATTGTTGGTAAAGTGCCACATTCCCCTCTGTCACCTGCAGGCAGGACGGGTCACAGCCTTCCTGCCCCCTGTGTTTGGCTCAGCTGAGCCAGCGAGTGACAGCACTGCTAGCTGCACAAACTCACCTTGGGAATGAGTCCCAGGGCTTTGGCTGAGGTCAGCATGGTTCATACCATCCTTTTGTTTTTTAGACCACAAAAATTCTATGGCATAAAATGGAATAAGGTGGAGAAGGAAAAAAATGTTTCTTGAAAGTCACACTTTACAGATTATTTCAATTTTTCAATCAATGGCAGATTTTTAAATGAATTCACTGTCATTTTGTATTAACTGTTTGATACTTAGGTTTTATCCTCACTTTAATATTCCACTGATGCAAGTCTCTTTTAAAGGGTTGAGCTAGCAAAAAACCCCAAACAAACAAAAATAACAAACAAACAAACAAAATAATAAAATCTATTACATATAGGAAAACACAGAGACTTTTGTCTATGCCTTGCATGGTGATTTCACTGATTTCACAATCTCAGGTCTTCCACGAAGACCTGCTGAGAACAGGATCTGTCAACTAGTGTTTCTTTATATTTAAAAGTCATTATTTCCTTCCATCTGTATCTCTCTATCCTGTCCTCTTTGGTTCCATTTTCTGAAGAAACACTGCAGACAGGATCCATGACTCCAGCTCAGCAAGGGTGTGCAAGAAAGACTAAAGAAGGACTCTGCAATTATACAGGAGCCACTACAAGACTTACAGGACTAAGAGCTTTTTATGTCCCAAACAAAAAAAGAAGGAAATGATCCTTCAGAAACAGTTTGAATGGCCCCAGTCAGGTCTGGAATGGCAGCAAGAAGAGCTGGGCTCTGGTCCCAGCTCTGCCATGGCTTTGCTTTCACACAGCACCAGGCTCTTCACAAAATTTCTTGTTGCCAGAGTCTGTGTATCAGTCACTGGCGTTTCACCTCACACCATCTCTCTGTGCTGCTAGCTAATGAAGCACTTTGGATGTCAATGGCTTTCTGCTGGTTATTGGTACCCACAGGCTGCAGATGAGAACTGTGCAGGACCTGTGAGCAAAGAAAAGGATGGACATGATTTACAGAACTGGAGACCAGGACAAGGTATTGAACACTGTGGAATCTCAGCATTTCAAAGGCAACACCCAAAACACCTGACGGGAGCTTGGAGAATTCACCTCTGAACATCCTGTTTCAGGCTGACAGTTGGACTGGAGTTTAATTACACTTTATAAATAATAAGGGAAAAAACCCACCCAGATTTAGTTTGAACTGTATTTGACTTTCAGAATGGTATATGTTGTCTATTCTCCAGTGCAAAATCAGATCATACTTAAGTAGACATTAAGATTTAAAATTTCTTTCTAAAGCATTCTGAAGTATGTTTTCTAAAGCATGCTTTCCCCTGAAGTCAGAGGAATTTTGCTTGAGAAAGACCATAGATTTTGGCTGAAACATACTTTCCTTTGGGGAAATATGATGTGGAGTATACAGGAAAGCTTCTATTATCCTGCTATCAATTTAATTACTGGATTTCTTGCTTTTTCTTTTTTAAGATTGCTATAAATTCTGCTAAAGTCTTCAAGGATTTACCCACTGTCTTCTCATAGCACCATTATTTCTCCCCAGTAATGTAAACTGAAAAATCACCATTAGTTCTTGCACTGTTGGTGTTATTTTACCAAAAGTATCACATCCAACAGTGACTCTGAGGCAGGGCTGCAGAAGAGGTTCTATTGCCTGTGCTTGGGCAAAGGCCTCCCATGGTGTCCAGGGTCCAGGCACTCAGTAAGGAAGGGGCTTCCAGTTCATCTGCACCTCCTGTAGCACCAGGGGCCAGGCTGGTGGTGGCTTTCACTCTTTAAAAAAAAGCATTTCTCTTACTCCAGAAGGTGAAGCATTGGGGGCTCTCTCCAGAGCTGGCCTGGGTTGGCTGTGATGGTTGGGGAGGGACCCAAGCAGGGCTCCTGCAGGCTGCAGCTCTGCTTCTGTACAGCTGGCACTGTACAACAAAATGTCCTGCTTGGTGCAGGGCTCCCCTCCTCATTTCTTTTCTCTTGAGACAAGTTTTTTTTCATGAGGGACCTTATTCCTGCAGAAAATAAGGCATTGTCTGTCCACTAACCCTGGGGGGACAATGTAAGGGCACATTTAAAATATGCTGTCCCTCAAACTCCCCTTTCTTCCTCTCCTATTGCATCCATGCTAGTACCCAGGCCCACAGATGTTCTTCTTTCATTCTTTTTATTATTTTTTTCTATAGCAGCTCAGCGCAAGAGTGAGCTCCAGAAAGGGCCTCAGTTGTTCTGTTGATTCCTGACATGTGCAATTACATTTAACCTTTTCATGCACAGCATTATGCTTGGCAGCTGGGTGGATGCTAAATGCCGTCTGCTTTGCTGCATTCCCTCCTTTATCCTCCACTGAGGATAGCAGCACTTGGAGCAAATCTCAAGCAAGATATTTGTGCACCCTCTGCTAAACCTCAGGCTGTTTCATCAAAGTGGGCTGATGGGGTTTAAACAAGTTCAGTGTCTATATTCTGCTGCAGAGTTTTTGTGGTTTCATTAAATAATCTGGGGGGATTAGGGCAGAAAAATTATTTGGTATTCTGCTAGGCCATACACTCTCAATTTTGTAATGATTCATTTGCCTAGTATATACTGACCCTTAGTGGTAAACTGAGATTTTAATTGCATTTCCAAGTTCCTAAATTTTGCTTTTCTCTTTGGCCCAACTGTTCAGAAAATAGCAGGAATATTTGCTGTGCATCAGGATAGTCTATCTATGTAAATAGCCCACAATGTCTTCAACAGACATTAACAGGCACGTGAAAATAATGATGGCAGGTGTTATTAGCTCTTCTGAAGGGGAGGGCTGTGGGAAGCAGGAGTGTCGAAAGGTTATTCCAAAATGCAAAACAAGAAGGCTGGCATTGAGAGGCAATACTCTCCACATAATGAGAAACAAATAAGAACTCAGTATCTGGCACTAACGAACACCTCAAGCTAACTGTGGAATGAGTATTAATTAGGTTTCCAAAATAGCATCTTTCTGAAAAGCAGCTGAGGTGTAATATTGCTCCTTATTAATCAAAGCAATGGGACAATGTGAACTCTGCAAAAAATAAATGGTTTGCAGATGGCTGTGTGCATCTTTAATAATGACAGAAGAACACAAGTTACAGCTTTAAATGCCAGGGACCCTTTCTGCATCTTCTCCCTTTCAGAGAGCGATATTTGCAGTTTTCAAGGCAGTGAGGAAAGTGTGTTGGTTTCTTATTACATTTTCCCTGCAGCATAAATTCTGTTGATGTGCTTCCCTAATCATTCTAATTATACTGCCATATGTTGCTCTCATCTTTCTTTTTCTCTCCTAATGGGACATAGATTCTCTCTTTTGAATATGTCATTTGTTTATTACATTTATCAAGGGTTTTAACATTATATGGGACTTTTAATTGCTTTTTTAAACACTCAGCAGATTGAATATTAAAAACAGACATGAAGGTCAACTATAAATAATATTTAAATTGCTCATGACATTTTTATTCTCTAATTTACGGGAAATATCAACTCTGTAGTCATGGTCCTGTATCTGCTATTTACTTGAAACCACACACATGTCCTCCAGAGCTACTCTGGCTGCAGTCACAGTTCTGCCCTACCCCAAACCACCTTGAGCCTAGCAGATTAGGAGTCTTCCCCGGGTGGGAACACTAAAATAAAGATGCATCATGTATTAAAATGTGACCCAAATATGCTGCCATTATTTCCAGTTGTGAAGTCCTGCTGAACCCCAAAAAGTAAAGGTGAATGTTAATTTCTGACAAGTAAGAAAAATACACTTCTCTCTAAGTCGAGCAGTCTCAAAGATAAAGAAGGACAATTTCAATAAAAGAATTCAAGATGGCCTAAACTTAAACACATGCTTTGTACAGAGACATTAGGCCCTCAGAGTACCCTGCACCACAGAAAACAAAATCTGTAAGCCAGTTGAATACAGAGAAAGCAAGAAACAACCAATTACTATCCAATTAACAAATTAATTTCTGGTGTAATGACACCATCTCTCTTGGATTTTATGGAAATGCATCATAGGTGAATTTGACCCTTTGGCTCATTGAATTTTGATTGAGATAATCATATCTGACTTTGTACAAATAATTACCAATACTTTCATGTAACTTTAAGTTTATTCATGGTATTATGATACAAGTCCCACAGTCTTTCTTGCAGGTTCAGGACTTTTGCTTGTAGGTGCACCAGCATTAGGTCCTATGTGGTGAAGAGAAAGCTTTAAAACTACAGTCCAAATAAAAATGAAGAAACTTCTGTTTCTGCTTAACTTCCCTCCTAAAGTAAAGAGTGCACCTACCATTTTGATTTTTACCCCCTTATTTGGCCACAACTCCATTACTTCTGGTTTGTAATAATGACCTATACAGGATGTTGCAAATGCATAAAACTCAACAGCTTTAAAGTTCATATACTATGTAATCTCAGAATAGCTGATTTTGTTAAGATATTATCTGTCCAAGTTCAGCTAATGTAAAGTTCCCCAACAATTCTCCACTCAAAAGTCACAAGCAAAGGACTGGCCTAAGCACAAAGAATGTATTTTGAAGCAAAGTTCATCCCAGAAGTTTTATAAGGGATTTTTTCCCATTTTTTATAACAGATTTTTTCCATTTATAACTCCACAGTTATGACTTTCTTTGTTCCCAGGAGAAAACTTAGATATTCACAGTTTGATAAAACTTCTGAATGTTTGCCCTGGGACATGGAAAAGGAGTCTCTGGAGACACATTAAATACTTAAATGAGCAGGAAAGTAAAATTATTCCAGGGAAGTAGCATAAATGTTTGCATAGTGTTTGACAGAGGACAATTTCTTTTACTCATAGCATTAAATTCAATTCCACTCATTTTTCCATACTGTTTTTCAAGGAAGAGATTTTTTTAAAAATTATTTTAAAAGGATGTACTCCCCTTTCAGACAAACCTTTTTCTGCTAAAGTACTCTACACAGAAATCTCCAATCTGCTGCTGGAGAATGTTAGTCATACTTACATTTTCCTCTTTCTCATACAATAACTGTACAGTCTGTTCAAAATACACATTTTAGGCACTTACCACTAATGATCTTGATTTGTTAATTTGAAACTATTTTTATCACAGTAGTGGCTTGTTTGACTTCTGGCATCTCTACAAGAAGAAGGTCCTTTGTGCATGTAGCTCACATGGCACCTGGAAAAGATGAACTGCAAAGAATGTGGTATAAAGTAGTTGTCTTGATTTATTTTCATCATGTACCTAGTCAGGATTTGATACATGTTTGAGCCTATGGGAATCTTTCCATTCATTTTCAATCCAAGTAGATAGGGGCCCTGTTTAATTCCATTCACACTGAACTTGGATTATAAAATTTACACCATGCCATGGAGGTATCCCTCAAAATCATACCCTTCCTGAAGAATTGTTGCTAACAAGTACAGTCCCAGTGGCTCCTTCAATTTCAACTATAGTATGAATTTTTTTGTATAAAAAATATTTTATTTGTTATGATTTTCTTCATGTGAGGGCTGTTTTAGCCATAAAGGCTAAGAAGGCAAGGCTAGCTTAAAAAAATTGTTTTCAAATGTGCCATGAGGATGTGAGTGAGTTTTGTGTGGCAAACTGGGACAATAATGGGAAAACTGTGGAGTGCCAAATGGGTGAAAGGGTTGGAAACAACCATATATACACACTGTCACTGCTCAAAGTCAGTCATACACAAAGGAGCAAAAATGCTCCAGGAAATCAAATATGTAACTAACACTCAGGAGCTTCACAATCCTTGCCCTCAAATCAGATTTATTTGGGAATATCATCATAGGAAATATGGACAAATACAGCAGAATAAAAACACACAGTTGTAGATTGCCTTCTTGAAAATTAAATTAAAAAAAAAAACTGGCTAGATCATAACCCATAACAATATTACATAATATATCTGTCATATATCTCAAGATAAAAGTACAAAATAAAACTCTTGAGGGCTCATTTATAGCTACAGCTGGTCGGTGTGCTCGATGCAGGGTACATGCCCAGAATGCTGTGGGAGAGATGCAGATACAAACACCATTTCTTAGGGCCCCATGCAGTGTTTTGGTAGCGCAGCCTTACAGGTTTCAGAGATAAAACTACTCTTCTGGGAGAGGCTCTCTCAAGAAGCCTTTCTCCCAAATGAACCCAAATTTCACCCAGCCCAAAGCCTTAACCAGCATGTGTTGGTTCTATTGGTCTTTTCCATCACAGAAAATTTCTCCTCATCCAAACAACACACCAAGCTTTGGGTCATGTCCAGGCAAAATCTTTCTAAGAATAAAGGAAGGAAAAAAGAAAGAGAGTCAGCTGACATTAACAAAAAACTAAAGACTCTTCTTGTATTTCAGTAACATCTACCACAGTGATAAAATCTGAATACAAATGAGCAATAGGATCATTTATAGAAAAATCACTCTTCTATCCTAATGAATGAGATCTGCAGGCAATGAGCACCTCCTGTGAGACCAGGATCTCCTTCTAGCTTCTGCAGAGGGAGATCTTGGTGCTCACTATGACAGCAGGACACTGAGAGCCCCACAGGGTGCCCCAAGTTCTCTGCAGAATCTGTTATATTTTCTGCTTGTATTTCCAGGGGAAAATTTTTGCAGTGTAATAAATGTCAACGGGATAGAGACACAGGAAAAAACTTTAAGTTTAAAGTCCGAAAGCGAAAATACAATATAAAGATTAAATTCTGATTGCTTCAGACTTTCAGGCTCAATGAATCATAAATTATCATGTTGAAAAACAGTCAGTAGCAAATATCTAACTGGCCAAGTTTTTAAAGATAGTAGTTGTCTTTTGTTCTTTTCAAATTTGGTGGGAACTACAGATTGTTCACTTATCTAAAATAAGTTCCTGACTTCTCAGATCTTAATCAAAAAGATTTTCCACTGCCACAGCATATGGCAACTTACAATTAAAAAAAGTCTGATATGACCATTAAATTTCTTCTCTTGTCATAAGGACAATAAGAAGCTATAAGATGGTTTACATTTTATTACAAAGGAAGAAAAAGAGTCCAACATTCCCAAAAAGGATGCAAAGGTGCACAGAGCGGTCCAGGCTACTAATAATTTGCTCAAACACCAGCAGAGAATATATATAAATTCTTAACTCTTAGCAAAAAATATTGATTGCGTTATAACATCTATGATACAATTTCATCTGTTAACATTTTCATTCGTTAACGGCACTGTACAGAAATTTGTCCATGCTAAATACAAGCCTTGGACCAGATACACAAAACAATTTAAATGTATTTTTTACATCCTATATGCACAAACATTTCTTAAGTTAAAACTATGCATACTACTTATGCATAGCACATATATGGCTTACATATTGAACGACAGGAATTCCACCTCTTGGCATGCCCTTGTCCCAGGGCTCAGAGCTTACACTGTTCCCAGCTCAACTTTGACTGCTCTGCTGTCAGAAAAGAGACAGTCAACAGGTATGGACATGTAGGGGTCAGCAAAGGGCATTGTTTGGTGATTCCTTCTTCAGTCGGACCAAGCGTGCCCTTGTGGAGGTGGAGCCTGATGCCTGCTGAGCTCTGGTTGTTGGGTCCCTGAAGCACCACATGAACAGCACACAGGTCCCAATCACCCCTGGCACAGAGGAGAGTGCCACTGCCCCCACAAGTCCCCTTCAGAGCGGACCATGGCTGATTAGAAACTTTTTCTTCAGTGAGGTAATAACCACAGGGTCCAAAAAGGAGAACAGGGAGCGTCGGGAGCCACCTGAGTGCCTACAACCTGAACGGGAGCCTAGAATTTCCTGGCAGGTTCCAGCAGAGGGAAATGAAGTTGGCTGCAGCTGTGTAAGACACCCAGGCAAATCAGGAGGGGTCATGTGCAGCTCAAGGGAAGAAGAGATGAAAATGGAGTTCCTTTATGGGCACAGTTTGGGCTGGAGGGCTCATTCTGAGGCTTCTTGCAGAGGTAACTGCCTGTGTGCTGCTGTTTTTGCTGCCCCTCAAAAAGAAACAAACTCTAGGAAAGATGTTGCTGGATGCATGTTGTCACCTTTGCATTTGAGATAAACCATGACACAAGGCCTCTGTGTCGCCTTCCAATTCTGTCTGAGAGGCAACACAACATTTTGCTGAAGTGAAGCAATTTTCATGTATTTCTGTTGCTGTCTCTTCCACCCAATAAAACAATAAGTACCAGCTTCATGGAAGGGCTGACACCAGTAGTGTTGTTGTTCAAAATATTACAGGATTCAGAATGTTTTAATCTTTAATGCCAGATGCTATTCAATTAATTTTTAAGAGATATTTCAAAACCTTTCAAATTTGTTCAATACCAGTTCTGTCCATATGGCAGCCACTGCAGGGGGGAAGAATCTTCATTCATGCAGGCTGGTCAGCGTAACTTTGCAACTTCCCTGTACAGTCTACAAACATTTATTTCCAGATATTTTAAGGAAGCTAACAAGTAGGACTTTTATGGTGCATGCAGCATGATTGCATGAACAAGTATCTAGAAACACATTTTGTTTTGATTTTCCATTTTCAGTGGACACCAGCAGCAGTGACACGTAACAGCAATCCCAGGCAGATGACAAACATCATGTTTTCACATGTCTCATGATTAACTGGAAATGTCTGGTACCAGTGATGCAATAAAGCAAGGTCCAACTTTGGCTGAAAAGATTATTTTGGCTAGTTTAAGAAAGCAGAATAGAAGAGGAAATAGCAACACAAAAACAACTGAAATCTTGCAAATTTTTAAGTGCCTTGAGTTACCAGCTCAGGGTTTTACATTTTACAGTTTTGAACATTTTGTTCAATCACTCTCCACAGAAATAGGATGATCCAAGAACAAGTTGACAGATAACAGCCTCTGAGATCATGAGGTAGGAACAGTTAGAGTTCTTTTCTCCTGCAACAGAGGTCAAATGAAAATTCATAAACAAGAGATTTCTGATACTTCTACTTCCAATATTCCATATACTTGAATTGAGGATGATTTTTCACATGATCATTTAGTCTGACACTAAGGATTCAGATTTAAAAGTATTGGTTTTCCTTTCTTTATACTGGATTTTTTTTTAAGGTGACATTGAAAGTGGGGTATTCTGTGTCCTCATTTCAACATTTTGTAATATAAGGACAACTAGGATGGAACAAAGAGATTAAAAATAGCACTAAGCGAGCCTTTATGGTATAAAACACTCCCCATTAAAAGAAAGAAATCACCAAATTACCTGTCCTGCCTGAAATGTCAGAAGCTTATGAGAAATAGCAGATCTAGTTCTGTACCAGTGCTTCTGTCTGCTCCGTGGCTTTCACAATATCTTCTGACTTACAGTGTTTAGGCTCCCCTGGAAGACAAACAGATGTGATTGGCAACCTGAATGGGGCAGTTAACCAAGTCAAGAGAATCTGCACAGCCATAGACAGACAGAATCTAGTTCCTCAAGATATTTTAAGGATAAAATGAGGTTTCAGTCACTGCTTCCTTTAATTGCTTTCTCACCAGAATAATCATCAGCTTGGATTAAATAATCATTATGGTTAATCCACAAGGCAAAAGATAGAATGAAAGCAATAGATCACAGCATGAAACAAAACTCTGAAGACTTTTACATGAGTGTGAATAAAGTGGGTTTGGTTCATTTTTTTGTTCCAGCTTATTGAAAGTCAAAATTCACCCTCTGCAAAGCACTGTTTAAATCCTCTTTACCGTAGGCTTTCAAGTCAGAGTCTGAGTTCCTCCCAGATAATGAAAGATGCCAGTGTCAGGTTCTAAGAACTAAATTCAATCAGATAGGAGAAATGACACAGAGTAACACAAGCAGCTTTCAAACTAAGTGATAGAACATGAATCTCAAGTAGACAATCATAGAATTAAACTGTTACTTAAACTATTCCTTCAGTAGCTTTGAATGAGTACAGCTGAGGGATTTATACACTGAGATGGGAGGCAGGGTACAATTAGCAAACTCACAGTGTTATTTACTAACACATGTAATAACTTCTGAGTTTTATCCACTTGATAGAGAGATCCCACCAGGAAGAACACTGACTTGAAAATGTCAGAAAGAAAAAGCATAGAAGTCTCAAAAGTGGAGAAGATGATCTGGGAGAAGTTTAAAAGTTATAAAAATAGTGAGGGGAATATTTTTGAAAGCCAGAAAACTAAGGTAGAAGTAGCTGAAAGAGAAAGCAGATGATGCATGATCCGAAAGGAAAATTGAAAGATGATGGCGAGTTGAAGAGGCACTGTTTAGAAAAGAGAATAGGAAGAGAGGAAAGAAAACTCAGGTGAACAGGCATGAAGAAAGAAGAAAATTAATACCTACAAATCTGCCATGGCTTCACTGTAAACAAATAAGAATTGCTACTGATTTCACCTTTGTTTCACTACCTTGAATGGTGGCAGAGTGTGTGCTGCCCACTCTGTAATGCAGACACAAGCAGATGGACCACATTCCCACAAACTGCATCCTACACCACCCTTTATTTTCAATCAATTTAATGTAGGTGGAATACAGACAACCAATACTTCAAAGGCTTTTAACATCTCAAAACTGGAATAACATTAATTAGAACAAGGATGTCTACAGATCCTTCAGCCTGTGGCTCTTTTTGGAGGAATTTAGCAAAATTTTATTAGCATTATTATTTGTAAAAACAAAAAAAAAAAAAGGGGGGGGTGAAAAGAAGTATGAAAGTAAAAGCTATTTTATCTAAATATTCTGATTTTAAATTTAACACTTGAGTTTGTTGAAGCCTTAAAACAAGACAATTCATGGAATTACAGAAGATGCTGAGTTGCAAAGGACCCCCAAGGATCATCGTGTCCAGCTCCTGGTCTCACTCAGCACCACTTCCAAGAACCACAACCCTGTGCCTGAGAGCCTTATCCAAAAGCTTCTTGAACTCTGTCAGCCTTGGTGCTGTGACCACTGCCCCAGGGAGCCTGTTCTGGCACCCAACCACCCTCTGGGTGAAGAACCTTTCTCTAATACCCCAGCTAAACCTCCCCAGCATAACTTCAGGCCACTCCCTCAGGTCCTGTCGCTGCCACCACAGAAGAGATCAGTGCCTGCCCCTTCTCTTTCCCTCATGAGGAAGTTGTAGCTGCAATTGGGTCTCCCCTCAGTCTCTTCTTCTCCAGGCTGAACAGACCAAGTAACCTCAGCTGCTCCTCATATGGCTTCTACTCCAGACCCTTCCCATCCTGTGGCCTCCTCTGGAAGGTCCCTAATAGCTTAATATTTTTCATATATTGTGGTATAAATTTAAAAAACTAAACAGTAACTTCTAAGGTGTATATAGTTTTCTGTTTGTACATCAAGTTTTTTTATGTGATTAAAAAAATGAGATTGCTAATGGCTGTTATCTTCTAAACCCTATCTTTTTTATAAACACATTATTTGCTTTTTAAATCTAACCTTCCCTCCATCCTTATCCCATGCCTGATCAGGGCTGCCTTCCCTTAGTCCCAGGCTCCTGGTGTACCCAAGGAAGCAGGCAGCACAGCAATCTGCTCCCGCTCTGCTGGGACACAGAGGTTCCACACTCGCTGAGCCACCGCTGCACTGAGCGGTCACCAAGCATTTGCCTGGCACAGGTGATCCCCTGGTGCCACCTGCAGCACCATAAACCTAACTGGCATGTGCATGGCGTGGATCTGCCCACTGCTGTTTAGCCTGGCTGCTCTCCAGAGGCTCTCACAGGCTCACTGCTGGTGATGTGGAATGTGCTGCACACTCGGTGGGACTGGGCAGTCCTCCCCTGTCACAGGGAGTGGAGCTACTGGCAATCCGTTTTATCACAGATTTATTATCTCCCTTGCATTTTGATATTAAGGATTAATGTGGCTATCATCACAAGTGAGGAGTTAAGTTTGCCAATTAGCATTTATAAATCATTGAAATGTGGAGTCGTTTAATTAAACATAAGCAGTTTTTAAAATTAATGTTCTAATTAATAAATCACTCAGGAGAAAAGGAAAATCATCACTTAAAAAATCATCTTATAATAGTTTCATTTAATCTTGTATCATTCAATTAAATTAAAGTGAGATGATGGAAAGGAAAAAAGGTGTTTGTGGAGAAAAACAACATTCAGTCTCGACTGCAGTGGTTGTAAAAGCGACCCTCCAGTCTTCCCTTTGCGCCAACCTGGACCCAGGGCAGAGCTACTCCTGCCACTAAAATGTGATGGTCTACAAGAACTACACCTAGAATGAGATGTGACACGAAAAGCAGAAAACAGCCACTTTTTAATTTTTTTAATGGGGAACCCCCACATCATAGCACACCCAAACATTCATTGACAGCTCCCAAGAATGCACACACATCATAGTCCAGTGTTCCCCAACTGCTGTAATTGAATCACAGAAAACTTGACTGGATTTTCTGCTTTTTATAAAAGACAGAACAATGACAGCTAACATATGAAATTTCAACCTGAATAACCATGTTGCTTTTCTTTTTCCTTTCTATCTCACCCTCCCAGCCCTAGCACCCACAGGTGCTCACTTCTTCATCCCAGGAGTCAGCAAGCACTCTGGACATCCCCTTAGCCTTCTACCCCCCAGTCCTCAGGACAGAAACTACAGAAGTAGAGAAGCCTTCTTGGAAGAAACATGGAGAGTGTCCTGACAGATGGTGTCTCTTAGAATACCCAAATAAGTCTAATTTGTGAAACAGAGAAAGGTCAGGTGTTTGCTACCCTCTGCTTGCTTGAAGCAGCATTCCATTGAAAATGTCTGACCTTGGTTAAAAGAGTCCTGTCTGGATCCACTGGACATCAACAGAGGTGCAAAAACAGTATTGAAAACCTAATGGCTTCTTACTCATTTAATAAATTTCTCAGTTTGAAGTTACAAAGTAAAATGCATTCTCTAAAAAATTTGCTGCTTTAGAAAACAAATGTGATTAGCATGCTATAAGATGAGAAATCTCTGTTCTCATTGGAAAGGTGGAATGTAAAGATAGAAAGGTGGAATGTAAAGATAGAAAGGTGGAATGTAAAGTTCACGCAACAGTGTGAGCTAACTGCATACTGAGTTGTATCTGATCTTTCAAACATCATTTCTGTTGGTCAGCCATCTGAAGACCCACAAGTACAGCTACACCACAGCTGCCTTCTGCCAAGTTTGAAAGACAAAAGATGCAGCTTTTCCTACAGCATTCCTTATCCAGGAGATGGAGGACTTCTCTAAGGCACTTAAATTTTAAGCTGAGCTTTAATACAAACCTGTTGTAAAAAATACATGTCAAAAGATAAAATGTCAGTTATTAGACAACGTCAAATGCTGTGAAAGTAATTTTAGTGTAAATATTTTGATTTAGGGCCCTAAATTAACCATCTGTTATTTCTGATGGAAAAAACCTGTCAACAATAAAAGCATGGAGCCATGGAATGTGGAAATCTAGAGTAGGTGGGAGTTCTCCATAAAAAGGTTTTTTGAGAAATATGCCAAGTCATATACTCATGTCTAAGCTAAGCATTATAAGCACTTCAATGCTGCTGCTCAGACAATGCCATACTTCTGGCACAATATTGCAAGGCTTGCTGTCATTAAAGCATTAATGAGTTTCACATTTTAAGTAAAAGTGAGGAAAAGAAGTGTCATTATATCCTTGATTCTTCTCATTACCCTAACACCTCAAAGCTTATTCTAACTATAAGCAAACTTAGAAAATAAAACGAAGATGTACAGTGTCTTCCTCTTCCTTTGATAACATCTATTCCTCATGGCTTGGGCATGTTGCCCTTGACACTGTGTTGCAATCTTTAGATACTAGACATGGTCATCTTGGGATAAAATACTTATGCTCTAAAAAACATATTCTAACGTTTCAGCGATGTTCTGGCTGCTCCACTTGTCTAGCAGCTACAGTCAAGAGACTGATCCTCCTGATTAAGTGAATGGCACAGTCCCATGACTACTACAGTTGGCAAATTCCATCTACTTAAGCTTAACTCTTGGATTCACGCTATGTTTGGTATATAGGATGTGGTTTACAAAATAACAGTCATATTAGGTACCCAAACTAAGGGGAACAGATATTAATAGTGTAATTACTTTTTCTTTTCAAAAAGAAAATGTTAAATAGATCTGTTCTGAATAAGATCACCTTATTCTTTAAATTATTCTAAAACCATTCTTCAAGTTCAACTAAAGTATATTCTCTAAAGAATTTTCCAGTAGATCCCAAATAGCTGATATCAAGAAGTTGGTATTTTTTCATATGCTTCTATTTGATGTTTTAGGATACTACCACTTTTACACAGGCCTGAACAAACTGTCCTGTGCTGGTGGTTTGTCCAACACCTTATTTCAGTATTTTACATTGCTGTTGATGTTTGACAGGGAGATACCAGACACTGCTGCAGCTTCACCCTGGACAGCTCCAGGAGACTGGCTTGTGCTCTGTGATGAAGCATTACCATTCAGTGGGGCTGTATTCTGGGTCTCTTGCTGGGCATCGCTGAGATCTTTCTGGTTCGGATCAGAGTTAGTGCATTTTTCTGAGCTGGATTCATCACTCAGAGGAGTGTCCAAAGAGACTACTTGTAGGACGATGGATCTGGGAGGACAGGCTGTACCATCACTCCCCTGACTACTCTCATTTTGTGTCCTTGTTGCCTCTTCCTGTAACTGTGCATCTGTGGAATTTCTGCTTTGGTCTTTTTCCTGTTCACCAACATTGTTCACAAGTTCTTCTACAAAGAGGGAACAAAATAGGTGAATTAGATAAGAAGGATATGCCACAATTTTTTTATTTCAGAGTAGTGACATATAGAGCTGCACACAGGAATACTGTGAACATCACTTTCTGCATGAGGCCATGCCCAGTGTTTAATAAGGGTCAGATTCTGCTCCTGATTGCACGACTGCAGCTGAACCATAGTGGTCCTCTTTCTGGTTTGGTGTCTAATATGTGTCTCTTTTTTGGCCAAAATACAGAGCAAGGAGCATCATCAGACAACAGTAACCTGAAGGATGGGAGCAGGAGGACCCCTTCTGCAGGCATGTCCCTCTGCAGGGGTGTTTACTGACACAGGAATTGGAAGAGCAGAGCTCATCAGTTCTGCAAGACAGAGAGGGCATAGAGGAGAATGCCCTCCTGGGGATGGGGCAGGCATCAGAACTAAGGGGAAGCCCTGAAGGAAATTGGCCTATCAACCTGGAAAAGTCCAAACCACCCAGTTGGGAACAAGCTGGAACAAGCTATTGGGAGTTATGTATGTGCTGTCCTGTACCACTGCCATTTTGGCTAAAGGCACATCTAGAATGGGAAGGGACAGATATGGGGGAAACTGTGCTTCAGGGGACAGCAGCAACAAGAAAAAATAATGTTTGTGGAAGGCTTGACTCCTTACTTTATTGCATAGACCCAGAGAACAGTACAAATGTAATGGCCCAGAATAAAAGGAGAAAGAACAGAACAGTACAGAGAGGTGGCACCAGGAATAACTAGATGAAAAAGAAACAGAGAATGGAAAACTTGTGATGGCAGGTGAAGTGTCCAACAAAAAATAAATGTACCATGTTCATGGAAGGCCTATTTTCTTGCTATTGTAATGTGCATTTCATAAATTTAGATTTTAGGATCTGTACACTAGTATAGAAGATACAAAATACTATCAATTTAAAAAGTTAGCATTGCAGTTTGAACAACACGGGCATAAAACAGCTGCATGATATTGCACAAAATTTCTAATTTGGATGTTAGAAATTACTAAGGAAGGAAACCAAGCATTGAGATACTGATGGAGTTCAACGGGCAACTCCCAGAAACTCTGATTTTGAGTGACCAGTCCAAATGCAGGCCACAAGGGATTGCACATGACAACTGAAAGATAACCCAGACTGTAAGCACATTTTTATTGCTGTCAGCATTTTGCACCACCTCACTTTTCTAAATCCAGATAAAAGTTCCCCCTGAAGTACAATTTGGTCTGTGAAATGGGATGGAAGGGAGTATCTTCAAACCCAATGTGCAGAAGCATGGAATGAATAATTTCCTTTTTTGTCATTTATGCTTTCTAGTGCACTTCTTTTAGAAATCAAGAACTTCAAAATTTGATCAATTTCTACATTTTAAACCATTTTTTCCAAAACTTTAGTGTCCTGCTTGGTTTACATTCCAAATCTTCTGAAACAAGGACAGGTAGTCTTTTTTTACAGACTTCAATGTAGCTCTAACAAAGAAGAGGTTGAGTTAAAGCCATTGAAAAATATGTATGTGGAACTTGATGCAACTTATGTTCAATCTAGAGACATTATTTAAAGCACCTGTCACTCATGATATAACCTACCTACATAAAGCTTTTTTCCTACGAAAGTGATTTATGTGCCACATTCGCCTCCAAATGGAACAACTACAGTATTTTTCCTTAGCTTCATAAAAAAACACAAGAAAATTCAAAGATAAAATATTTCACATGCTGTTCAGATGCATCAGTAAGTTAAAAAAAGCAAAGCTGAACTATGAACACACATGAAACCGTAATATTAATGTAGCTCATATTGGTGAGATTTTTTTAACCAAAAACCTAGTAAGAAGAGAGCATTTTTCTCACTGAATGTTGTTTTAGGACTATTCTAGCCAGAATTCAGATGTGTCTTGGTGTAACTGGATGGCTGACCATTTTATTCTCAAATAAGAAAGTTCAGAATATTCATACATGCAAAATTCACCGTTGTTTTTGGTTCATAAAGCTGAATATCCAAACTAAAAATTGTTCTTCTTCACTCCCTAGCAATCTTAAACTGGCAAATGAAGGTTAAAAGTTTAATTATAACAACTCTGATGGTTTGTTCCTCATTTAAGTCATTATGGTCTCCAATTTCTATGACAGTCCTTGACATGATCTCAAATTTGTCAGTTTAAGGATACCTAAACCAGAGCCAATTTCTAATTTGGGACTAACTGATGGATGGAGCTTTGAAATGAAGTATCTCTGCACCAAGATACACTTGGTTATATGCCAGATAAAAGTGAAGCCTTCTGCAGTTAAGCTGGTGTAAGACTACAGGACCACCACCAGGAGCGGCTGCTTGGAGTGACTGAGACTGAGAAGCCTCAAGTACAAAATTCTCTATGATGCTGTCACAAGTGTCACTAGAAGCCCCCCTTGTTTTCTTAGTATTAAGTCTGTCACCTGCTGGATGTCTGACTCTATGTTCTGACTTGCTTTGCTCCCCTCAGCTTTGATCCACGGCTAGAAAGATGAAAAACGCTGTGTTCTTATGGTGTGTCAGCCACTTGTGGAATATGCTAAATGTGCTGGGAAAATGTAGATTTCTGCTTTCTATAACAGCTAATAATTGTACTCTATAATACATGGGACCTTTATAGTGCATATAATATTTGGAATTCTCTATAATTTCTGTTGTCCTATATCACTCTGATGAAACAGAATTATCTAGCAGTCTAAATGAGGCTGAGACCGGGACAGTGACCAAATAGGTAGAATTCAAGGAGGGCAATGCTAAATTAATCCTACTGGTGTAAGAGAAATGGAGCTGGCATGATGTCTGACCCCCAGTGCTGTGCAGGAGGAATTGTAATAAACACTGTGGCAGTCTCTGCCTCCAGTCAGCCCCAAAATGCCAGGACCCTCACCCTGCACTGGGCTTCTGGGAAAAGCAAGCTCCCCCTTCCTATGGGCACATTACCATGGCCAGCCAGAGATGGAAATGGAGTGTGCTAAATGAACCAGGTAATCTGGCATTTGAGCAGTCTCAATAATCAATACAAATAAATAGATTAATAAGATATAAAATATTAAACAGCCACCCATCTTGGCCCTCAGTTTTTGTCTTTTGAGGTGTGTCTGTTAGGCACTGAGGAGCTCAGGGACTGTCACAGCCATTCAGATAAAGGCAGGCAGGAGAACATTGTGCAGTGCAGTCAGCTCAGGGTATGTGTTGTTGATGTTGCTACTGGTTTTGCTCTCTCTGCTTTAACTTGGCAAAAGTGCCAGGAACCAGGCCTGTTTATGCATTTTTCAGCTGTTGAGTTTGTTTTCCTTACAAGAATCCAAGTGTTATTCAGCAAAATTTGTGTGAATTCCTCTATAAAATAAAAGGATTCTATTAACCCTTCTCATAAAGGACTGTGCTTCAAGGCAGGAAAGAGCACAGAAATGCAGAACAGTCCTTTATGGGAAGCAATAGTGGCATTTGACACAAACATGATAGAAAGGGTGTCCTTCCTCCATTGTGCTCAGGCTGTTGGTAAAATAACTGTAATACAATATTTTGTTTGGAAAACTGGCAGGACTTGTAAGGCAATAGCCAAATTTCAGAATAGCTGAAAAATTCTGGTACTCAGTAATTTTGTATTTGCAGAAAATGCATTAACTAGTGAAGGCAACTTCTTTCCTCTCTTGTTTTAATCAGATTATACACTTTTTTCATTAAGCCACTAGGATTTTTTGTTTTGTTTTTCACTTAATAGGTGTCAGAAAAATTAATTGATTTCTTTAAGTTCTTTTTTTTTTTTATTGTTTGCTATAGTGAATGGGAGCACTGAATCCCTATCAGTCCAATGAAAGACTGCAATGTCCATGGAACACTAAAACTGCCACAAGACTCAATCTCTAGCCCCCAGCTGTAGCAGTCTGTGGTGTCCCCAGAGAACCCCAGATGCCCTGGAGGTTCTGTACCATCAGCTACCACACTGCTTTCCACCAGCCCTGTTTGTCACTGCCAATGTGTGCAGCAACACTTTCAGGACATGGCCCAAGTGGTGAGGAAGCTTTGCTACATTTTGGAACTTTCTCTTCTGTGTTTGTCCATCAGCTTTCTTTTCTCACCTTTCTGTAGCACACAAAAGAGGATTCAGCTGCTGTGACCTGCACAGTACATGGCTTGTAAAACATCTTCCTCTTTACAGCAACTGCATCACTTGAGCATGTCTTGATTTAACAGGAATAGAGAGCAAAAATACAAGAGCCATGGGCAAGCAGGACATCTCAAACCAGCTAACGGCAGTGCCTGTAAATCCCAGTAAAACAAATATCTGCTTAATCACACTGCTATTGTGTTGAAAATAAGCTACAATTCTTAACCCTTACGGAAAGACATGATGACACAAGAGTTTTAACAATCAGGAAACTACTGAATTAGAGAGGAAAGTTGTTAATCTTCACTAAGAATTAAATTATTTGAGGACTCTGTAATGAAGAATGCTGCTGGATGTAATGGAATCTCTCTGTATACTATGACAAACTTTGATTTCTAGGTTTGTCTGCCTTTTTTTACTGTAAAATGAAATTCCAGAAAGCAGTGACAAAACACTCAAACCAGGACAACGTGGGAAGGAAATGTACCTTTCTCAGAGACATGTTCTCACATCAGCCATTTTAAAGAGAAAATTAAAAGACCAGGACAGAGCATCAAAATTCTGCAGAGAAGGAGAAGACTGATCCTGGTGTCTCTGGAACTACCAAGTAAGTTTAAAGATGTGTTCAAAAGTTCCCAAACAACTATGATTATCCCCAACCAACCTATCATTTTCAAATCCACGAAAATATTGCAATAATGTACAGAGTTATTTAGGTACTGACTCCTTCCACTTTCTACTCATCACACCAATTTCATCACAGTTATGGGAGTATATAAAACCACTGCAAACCATGTAATCCAGTGGCACTTATTGTTATAGCATTTATAGCATTATGTCATATAGAAAAAGTATCAAAGACTAAATTAGCTAATTGAATCAAAACTTTTCACTGTAGGACTTGGTTAAATATAATTTGTGAGTTTATGGCTTCCTAGAGTTGCTACCTCCACTTTCTACTTCTGTTTAGCTGTAAGCACAGGGGATTGAATGCTGGAAATTTTGGGACAGGGAGTGGAAGGGACATGCTGCTGTGATCCTGCTAGAGAGAAAAGGTTCTTAGAGCGATGCAGACTGTCATGTGCAGAGATGGGCCAGCTTTCTGATGTGTACTCCAGAGAGATCTAAAACAGGTTCCATTATTAGGTCAGTTACCATTCCTTTGTCTGTGATTTACCAGGTATTGCCAATACCAACCATTTCTTCCTACTCTTAGCTCATCCCACTCCTTGCACTTACTCAGACCATGCTGAAAAATTCTTCTTTTCCCACTTAACGCGTTTCTGAATTAGTTCAGAAACCGTTTATGACCTAAGCATTTTAGCACTGCAATTAAAATCACTGTCACTGATACTAGATGGGACTCCTTTAGCCTCCTGAATTGATTAGTTTCCAACAGAATAAAACCGTCCATTAGGGTAGATTTCATGTGCCAAACTGTCAGTCAGTTTCTGTGACTGTCACACACATCCTCCCACGGCCCGCCCTTCCTAGCGGCTGCTAAGTCACATTAACATGCTATCAGATCATCACTCTCAGATTTTCACATTTCAGCAGCTGCTACTCTCTTCTTGTTAGTGAGTCTGGAGAGAAAATCTTTCAGACAAAATGGAACTGAGCCCTGTGGTTATTGTGACTGGAAGTATGCAGAACTGAAAGTGCCCGAGGGGAGCCTGCAGGTACCATGCACAGGTCTTTCAGAAGAAACATTTGTCATTAAAAATTGCTGCCCATGGGGGGGAAAAAAGCTGATCTCTGCTCCAAAGGTGCAATACTTGTTATTTTGTCACATTTTTAGCATCAAAATTAAGCAGAGGCCAGTGTGAGAGACTCATTCAACCTCACTTATTTGTCATCCCACCTTGATGAGGTCAGCAATCCCCAGCACACACTTTCAAGCCAAGCAGCCCAGTGCACTGCCAAAAGTGTTGAGGACAACGTTTGTCACTGATGTCTTTCCACACAGATAATGCAAACTTGGTTCAGGTTCTGTACCACTGAATTCTTTAGAAGAGTTACATAAGCATGAGATGAAAACAATAAGGTTGTAACACAACTGCTGTTGTATTACCCTGAAGGTGGGCCCATTTGATTGGCAGCTGGACTTTCGGTGTGCTGTTCTGCATATCCTTGTGTTGTCACATGACCTCAGGGGAGTGTCCTGAGCTGCCTGCGCCTCTTTTCATTATAAACAGAAATTAATGATACTTTTTTATCCCTGTAACTTTATTTACAATGATACCTACTGAAGAGATTAAAGCATGTATACCAGCAAGCATGATTATTAGTCTGTACCCTTACATTCTGTTAAGAGTACCTGAGCTTGCCAAGCACAGACCAACTTTATTATTAAATCTTTGGAACATTTTTATAGAACAAGTATGAATAAAGGAATAAACTGTATTTTTAAAATATTAAATAATCTTTTACAATTACGTTCTAAGAAGGGCACCATTAAGGATCTTACATGGTATTTAAATCTTTCCTGATAAGTTTTGTGCTTCTTATGGCTTTCTCAGTTGGTCAATAACTTTCAGACCTTAAAATCCACTTAGAACACATATTCTCTAATGAAAGAACCTCTCAGATACATCTGAGCACATTTACTGTCCATTTGCTACTATACAATAATTGCAAACAGCAGCAGCCATCAACAATATGTGTTGAAAAAAGCTCAGGATGGAATAGTATCTTCATCACTGTGTTGAGTTGAAACAGAGACAGATTATCTGGTGATTGGGGCTTGGAATATTAATTAAACATCAAGGCTTTCAAATTAGAATCCCAGATGTTTGATCATTATGGTAATTCCCTGTTAACAGCACTCCCGGAAAGGCCTGGAGAACATTCCTCTAATTCTCCAGTGGTGAAAGGTTGAAGACCCTTAGGCTATAGAGCACTGAGCTCCCCTGCATCAATTACACAAGACATGGACTTTTTAGCAGAGTGGAGCCATCCTATTTACTGGGCCTTCTGTTAAGGAGGCTTTCAAACAGCTCAGTGCTCTAGGTAGATAAGAACTTCCCTTTCTAACAGAGGCCTTTCCAAAAAGCACACTGTTCCTTGCACAAGCTGCTTGCTCTGAATCAAGCCTCCACAGCAACTGTCTTTCTGTCTTTTCAGGGAGACGTAGTGCCAGCATCTTCAGGAGAACTTTCCTGTCAACAGCACTGTCACTGAGAATGAGTCTTTTCCTCTGGACAGCCTGGCACAGGAGTCAGACCATCTCCTCTGGCTCTTGCTAAAGCAGCCCTTGCTCCAGCTGAACTGCCTCCCACAGGTGCTACACGTGTAACCTTATCCTGAAAAGCTGGCATGAGTTCAGGTCATCCTCAGGAAATTTTATGGAATGTTGCTAGTTTCCTTTCTGTACTCCTTGGGCATCTGTAGTACTATATTTTATAGAGACAACTTCTCCTGAGCCTGTGAACTAAACTGGGAACAATGTTTGCAGAGCCCATTGACAAGAATGCAGATGGTTCCTTTAACAGCACAAGCTCTGTTTGTCATAGTCAGCTCAGGAAGCGTGTTTGAGGATCTGCATGGAGAGCCAGCCTGTTTACTACCACAACACGGTCCTCAAACGTGTGACCTCCTCAGGGCATTCAGCAATTTGTGACTTGTCATAAATTATCTACCTAGGAGCAATGACAGCACCACTTTCACCTGGCAGTGACTTTTCTCTTACATCTCTTCTCTCAGTACATGCTCCTACTAACACACAAATAAAATACAACTTCATAAACATGCCCAAAGCAGCCCAAAGATTTTTCATCAAGCATGGAATCAGAGAAGGTAGCATGAGATCTAGACAAGAAGAGACTAACCAGCTGAAGTTCAAGGGCTCAGGTTATTGACTTATAAGCTTAGTCAAACTTGGTTAATCTGAAAATAATTTAAAGGGAAGGGGGATGTATTGCAGTATTTTTTATTCTTTACTAGATGTTAATTTTGCACAGCCTGATTAAGGATTTTCAGTCATTGCAGGGTACAGCTTCAGAGCAGATATACTGGACCAGTTGAAGACTCCCTTTTCCATTTAGTGGCAAGGATTACGTGCTATCTCAGAAAGTCCTCTACAGAAAGCTATTGTTACTTAACAAAAAACTCTTCTACAGCAGTCCTCAGGGCCGACGTATGGACTGTGGATGCAGACATTCCATTTCAAATGAATGGAACATATAAGTTCCACAAAACCTATAGAATCCACCCCACAGCTGTTAATTAATAAAAACACCTTACTATCTGTTTACTAACAAAATATAAATGTGTACTCAAAAGTATTTGCATTATTCACAAGGTTTCCTCTACAGGCATGAAGGTCTCTATGCCATACTCCAATCAATTGCAGATGTTGCAGCAAGTAGCCTCTTTGTGGCAGCAGATTTCTATAAATCTTTTCCTCACAGAGTAGCTCAAAAAACAGATTCAGCCACAATCATACAGAGACAATATCATTCATCATGCCCTGGCCCCAACACCAGCTATTTTCACTTACCCATCAGCTTCCCTAATGTATGTTTTACTGCAACTCCATAATTCTGTTCAGGAAGTACTTAGACATGCTTCATTACTCAAGTTGATGGAAGAAAAGGAGGTTAGGACAACACCAATCTCAACAAAATCCATCCAGCTTTGAACATTAACATCTCTGGTTGTCAGAGTACGAAGCATGCCCAGTTTCCTGGATTTTGCTTGGCCCCTCATTGATATTGACTGCAACCTTACTCAAAGTAATTTATAAATCTCTTGCTGCAAGTAGCCTTGTGTTTTCAATGCCTGTCAACAGTCCAGTAAAACTAGGCTACATATATCATTAATTTATAGAGCCCAACCAAGCCCTGGGAATGAAGTGGAAACTGCCCTTTGACAGCACTGTACCCCTCCAGAACTGCAGACCAAAAAGCTGATGCACCAGAATCAAGCTGGTTAGTTCTGTGTAACTGGAAATGGCAAACTTCCAGAACAGTTCTCCATTATTCCACATTGAAGGACCTTTCATGTCACCAGCTCAGGGCTGCCTGATTTCTGCAGTGTAGCTAAGTGGCCTTGGGCACTGTGATGGTGTTCTACTATTACTGACCACTGCAAATTAGAAGTTTTTTCCTTTGACCAGCCATTATTAGTTGGGCAACACCAAAGGAAGCAATTGGTTATATAAAGCTTCTCAGGAAGAAGAGACAATATTAATGGAATCCTCTGCTCAGATGCCCCTTCCACCTGACTCTTTCAAACCTTTGTCACAGAAGATGTGTGGAAGCTTATTCTTAATATCCTTCTAATGAGAATATTCATTTGCAATTTAGCACTAAATTAGATTTTATCACTGTTCAGCACTCTTTTTCTGTCTTGTCTGACACCTCTTTGGGAAAAAAGACATTGATTTGGATGATGGGATAAAAACAAAGCTGGCACTGGGTTCCAGGATATCATTCCCAGCTGTCAGTGTCAGGTCATGTACAGCAAGACCAGCCTCAGCAGTGAAATGCTATGCTGAAATATTCCAGGTACTTGCTAGGAAATAACACAGACTGTGGACTAAATATTCCCAAATGGCATTCACTTAATCTAGATTGAAGCTATAAAGTCTTCTCAACAATTAACACAGGTGATTGAAAAGCATTTCACTCAAGTAACTGTAATTTCAGGCAATTTTCAGGTATGGCTTATGAACTGAGATACTCTGTGCAGGTTTGGCTTTATCAACTATCTACTGGCAAATGAAGAGTCACTTTTGGCTTTCTTGGGCCTAATGCATGCAGTGATTGCCCAAATCTTTAGATCCACTGGGTCATTTAAATAATTGCCTACAGCATAATCCCAAGAAGCCTGCGATACAGAATTCTGTTATATACAGTGGGGAACAAATAGCATTTCTAATAGCAAAGTACAACTTTCACATTTCTGAAGAAATGTGGCAGCACACGCCACTTTGAATTGTTGATTTTGGCATTTAAAGCAGATGTCAGTATCAGTTACAATTAAAAGTGCAAGAATGCACATTTCTAAACTGGACCTCTAAAGATAAGCTGTGCAGCACAGAGCCTCATTGCACAGGCTAAGAGATTTATTCCCATCCCCTAACCACCTACACCTCTTTAGACCCCCTGGGAGAGCAAAACAGGAGCATCTAAAACAAACATTAAGACATAAAATATATGAGTACAACACAACTATGCCTTTTTACAGGTTGATAGAAATTAAAAAACGAGCGTACGTGAGGTCTTAGGAAGTAACCTATAAAAACATTCTACCTTAACATGTCATACCTTCTGCTGCTAATTCTTTCCATCTTTCTTTGTTTGCTTGAATGATCTTCATCAAGTTGTCCTTGAAGGCCCTTAGGTCTACAGTTGCTAGAGAATTTTCTGTGTGAGTCCCTCCATCACCTGTACTTTTAAACCCAGGTCGTCTTTGTGCTTCAGCATTGCTTACTGCTCCCAAACTATTTTGACTGGACAAGGGAAAAAAACCCCAAATTACAAAAACAGTCAGGCAATTTTAATAATACACAAACAGTTCATGTCAATCAAGTTGCTTAGGAACTAACTTGAAAAAATAGTTTTTACCAGAGTGTGCCTAAAATGCAAGATGTCTTGCTGACCATTTTTCAGGGAATTCTTGAAAAAAAAAAGTGACAACTGAAAAATACATTACTTGCAATCCAATTCTTAAAAGAATTTTTACACAGACATTTTGGAGCAGCTTCTTAGCTGTGTTTTTGCATGACGAATGGTATCTTTGGCTCTCACAGGAAAGACATCTGATCATTATCTTTTGACCCATTAAAAATAAAAAGGAAGACATGTATAACAGGTAAGTTTTGCTTAAGCTGAAAAGTCTCTTCAAGTTACAAAGTTCCAAGTACAGACAAAGAAAGATGTGAGTGGCTTTAAAATTCACTAAATAGAGACTGCAGCTACATCTACAGGTGAGTAGAAGTGAAATTATCCATATATGTATATGGTGGAAAAGGTGGGGAAAAAAGAATGAATGCTCTTTTTTTCTTAGAATTAAAAAATAAGACCTATTTCCAACCTTTTGCAGGTACTCATGACTTAGTAGGTTTTGTTTACTCAATTTTGCTGCATGGTTTATCTCCTTGGTACCACAGACAGATGCTAATAGACATATAAATGGGTTTCCATTAATCAGAAAATAGTTGCAGTGAACATACCAACAAGAACTTCACAAGAAGAGTTAACTGTAACTTCCATGTGCTCCAGAGATGTTGAATGGGATAGAATGGAAAGAATAAGCCACAATTCTGGTGTTTTTCAGGCACCATCTCATGGTGTCCACGCAGTAGCGTGTGTGCAATTCTCTGGCTCAGACTTTTCTGTATCGTGCCACAGGCTCTCCACTCCCCTCAAAACTGTGCCACTTGGTTCCATTCAAAGAAAAAATCCCTTTATCCTCCACCTCACATGACGAAGTTTTGCTGGATCATAAGTGTTTTTTCATTCGCCCCTCAGTAATGAACATCAACCAAAAATGAAGCCTGAAGCTGCTAATCATTTGCAGCTGCTAATCACTCATTTGTGAAGGAATATGTAAACAAATGTGTTATCAGTAATTCCTTAGTTTAGCACTGTTTCCCCAAACACTAAGAACACTATCATAAATACCTACTTCTAGTAACTCCTACTTGCTTCCAGTAAGCAAAATCTAGGAAAGCACTAGGTTCACCCTTTTGTTACTGAAATCTAACTAATGCCCAGCAAATAAAAAATTGCCTTGCAGAATTATCACTTAGCAACCTCAGTGAAAGTTCAAATTACAGTTTTAAAATGAAATATAAATATGATAACAGAGGCAGTATTTGTAAAGGCAGTATCTGATTATTCAATAACACTTTCAGCAAGAAGCCACTCAAATTACACTGTTGTAGCTACTTTGCCTTATCGGTACAGGAATTTCAATAGCCTATTGGAAAGATTATATTTAAAATGTAGAACTAAATTTCATGGTTTGTATGTGTTTATTCTGATCATTACTGGGATTTTGCCTTTTTATCTGTACAATTGTTCAGTCAATGGGGCAAAATAGGACATTGCAAATACAACGCAGCCCCACAGGGTGGCAATACTGCACAGCTGTTTGTTACCTCCCCAGCTTCAAATAACCGAGATCACTCTGAGCATCACATTATTAGGATTACTATGTGAGCTTATGTTAGTTCAATAACAAAGCAGTGTGTTCATACCTGGGGGTCCCAAATGCAGGACTTTCCGATTTTGTCGCTTCCTCTATAAGAGGCATAACAATTTTCTCCATTGAATCAGTAAGAAGAGAAAATGTTGGTTCTACTATGAAATCAATGAAACCTAAAGAAGAAAAAGAGAGAAAATCAGGTTTTCTATTTCCACAAGTGTCAAAACTAAAAATGAATACTTGCTATTGGGCTGATTTTCTAACTGCAGTCCCAATTCAATATACTAGATACCATTAGTATAATCTTGAAGAAAAAAGCACAATTGAAACAAAAAACACCTGAAGCTGTATAGATATAAGTGGATATTAAAAATTACAGCTTTTCATTCTTTTTCTTGTAAATTTTATGCACTGCTGAACACACCTACCATTTGAAATGAGTATTAATTATTGAATAGAAGGGAAGCTACTGTTGAGCCAAAGTGCTACAAGCCATGCTGTCTCTTTTACCATTTGGAGCTTCTTGCCAAGGAGTTAATATTTCAAATTGCTGTTTATTATTCTGTGGAGGTAAAGTGTTATTTCACAGTGTGTAGGAGGGTTCTGTCAAATCAGTGAAGAGAACAAGTAATATCCTTCGGAGACAGCATTCATCCCACAGTTCTGAGATGTCAGCTCTGAACAATGTCTTTTACATTCTAAAGTGCTCATCGTGGTATGGAATGACACAGTGAGAGAATGAAGCATTATTCTCTACTGAGCGTTTAACAGAAAAAAATATGTTAAAACATGAGCTAGCAATGGATTTCCAGATGTCTTCCTGCTCTAACCATGCAACGCAGCATGAAGATGAGCAACAGGGAGTCAGTCTATAATCCAACTTCTCTCCTGCAGTAAATATGATGCTTAAGTACATTGGCTTCAAACTCCCAGTGAAATGGAACAAAGGATACAAAAAGTGAGTGACCCAGGGAGGCTTGACCCTCTGTAGTTTGACCCTGAGACACTGATAGGCTTACTTGCAGTCCAGAGGGCTGATTTATTCATTAGCTTTAAGTTGAGATGCAACTCAAAACTGGTACTTTGAGATTATAATAGAGAGAGACTTGTGAGTTCTTAAGCAAGAGATAAGCAGTTTGAGGACATGATTTTCCAGACTCTAAAGTGTGTACAGTAGAAGCTGGGCTTATGTCCAGTATCTTGGTTAATCCCTCTTCTACCCCTCCCTCACATATGGTGAAATTACATCATGTTCTTTTGAGACCAGCATCATTCTGCTGCAAAAGCACAGGAATTTGGTGAACAGATAGGTGCAAAGAAATACCTTCCACATGATGGAATTTTGAACATTCAAAATTCAAAATGGGTAAATGAAATGTCCCTGTGAATTTACATGCTCCTACACAGACAAAAAAGAGAAAAACACAGTTTGTCATTACCTATTTGAGACTGAGCTACCAAAGTGGACTTGCGGTCACAAAGTGGGGAAAATTGAAGACCTAAAGCAGCCTCCTTGTCTCCCTGCAAACAACAGTGTTTAATATTATAAGCATATATTTGATGGAGAGACAGAAAGACAAAGGAATCTGAATATTCTCAGTATTTATTCAAGATGACTTCATTAATTAATATTCTTAAATAAAAACATGTCAGAGACAAATCTTCGAATTTTGATTAAGTGTCTAAATTCTGACTTTGGCATTTTTATGTAAAGAAGTTTACTGCAAGTTCTCCTCAGCAAGGCATCTGCCAATGAGATTTAAAATATATGAAGTCCTTGTATTCATAATTTAGTTCTGCTGATCCAGATGTAATGGGACTAGAGATACTGAGACATGTTTGTAATAGTATGCCAAATGCTGAGTGCTTCCTTCTATTACACTGGTTCATCCAGCATGTAAAACTCCTTCAATGGATTTACTCATGTCAAGTGTATGAACCAACTTGAACTTGTTCTCACTAGCAGGTATGCCTCTCTGCTGCTGAAGCCACAAAAAATACAAATTCAGCTTCATTACAAGGATGATTTGTACAACCTAGCTCTGAAGTTTTTTCAGCACTCAGCAGATTAGAAGAGTCTTTTTTGTTGCAACAGTATTAACAGGCAGGAGGGTGTATCTCCATTTTCAGCATGGTAGACCAACTGATTTACAAAACCTCAAAAGAAAAGACCAGTGGCACAAAAAACAAACAAACAAACAAACAAACCAACCAACCAACCAAAACCAACAACAACAAAAAAAACTGAAGAGACATCTTTCAAAGGAGGTTATAATTGGTGTTGCTGGACAAACCTGGCTGCCAGAAGCACTGATATTACAGATATAGGAAAACCTAGCCTTGCAAGTCAAATAAACCTACATATTTGTCATGGAGAGCGCTGTTAGATGATCATTTAGTGGAGAGCACTGCATGAACACACCATTCTCACAAGGAAAACTGGGAAAACCTAAACTGATGGATGAAGGGGGCAGTATTAACCTTCCTTAGTCTTTTTGTCATGTATCACTGAAGTATATTTGGGAAAGATTTAAAACCATAAAGGCAGGAAAAACAATGCAGCCACAGAAACAGATGCAACTCACAGATTGCATTTCATGTGAAAGTGGAGAGCTTTATCACTAAGGTCATTACATTTTATACTGAAGTGTTAATAATTTGAACTCAGAGCATGGAAGAACACATGAACAATTGCTACTAGGAGCAGTGGGAGTGGCATTTCCATGTAAATACAGGGGCCAGATTGCAATATCATATAAACTGGGGTAGTTCTAACTACCCCACTGGATTTTTTTTTGTTTGTTTTCAAGTAGTTCTGAGTTATGAATTACTTTGCAATCAACATAATATCAATTAATACTTAAGTCATTTAAATCTAAGACTGTAAATTGTAATAATGGACACAAAACTGACATTTAAACCAGTTAGAATTTGATGAAATCTAAAAACAAGATACAAGTCAAACAGTAAAAAAATTCTTTGTCCAGGCCACAGACTCACTTTTTAACTCTCTTTTAATGTCTCTGCATCTGTTCAGACTGAGACTAGAGTACTACAGGCACTGTGGTACTTCTTTGAGTTACTGGAACTATGTATTTCTTTACTTTTAAGGATTTGAGATGGGTGGCTGTTTTTCTATTTTAAACAAGTAACTCAGATTTTCCTTGGTATTGCAATACACCTTCTGTAGCTTTTGCTATTAAACTTAAAGTGTTGTTGGGCTTTTTTTCCCCTGAAGTTAACACTGGCACCTATCTTAAACATTAGCTGGAGTTAACAAAGTTTTTGTCAAGGTGAATGTTCATTTTTTTGCTGGTGAGCTTTGAAAGCTGCTTGTGAAAGCATTGGATTTGCATCAGCTTCTTTCAGAATCTACTGCCTCTCCCATAAGGCACAGAAGTAGCTGAATCTTTAAAGACAAGAAAAGGAGGAATTAAGGGGTTTCATATACATTTGGGCTACTTCATCTTGGTAGTCATGGATTTGGAAGTCCCAGAGATTTCTATCACACAGGCTCAACTCAACAGACCAGAGCATGCACAAAAAGCCAGTGCATGCAGCGAGTAGGAGACCTACTGTGTCTGCACTGCTCACTGCATTTATGTATGTGCTGACACTTCATCACATTTTAAAAGTGCTGGAACTACTCCACACACATTGTCCTTAGCAGTACATGGAAAGAATTCTGTTTCTGATACACTCCTCTGCAGCCTGGAAGACTTTGGTATTTTTACTGCTGAGTTGCATGTTCCTTTTTATTTGCTATTGTTAAATGCCTTTTCAAGTTCTTGAGCAGCATTTTTGGGATCCAGTTACTTCTTCTAATGGATGGATAAAGGAATAACTAAAACATTAGCTGGTCCTATGCATTCAGTGACCAGTGTGGTACTGTTTACTGCTAATGCTACCTCCACTTGGCTGGACACGTTGCCTCACTGTCCCAAGGGCCCTGTCTAGTCTGTCTATCTGTGTCTTAAATGTTATTACAGTTGGTCATTTTATGACTTTTTCTTGGGCAATCTGCTCCTCCTTTTCGCTCTCAAGTTCAAAATCCTCAAAATTTCCCTTGACAGAGGTAGACACAAACTCATGACTGCTCATTATTTCCATAAAAGTCAATCCATCCATTATTTATATTAAGGCACCAGCTCTCCAGTCTGCCTTCTCAGTGCAGTCTAGAGTCAAGGATGCCCGATGCTCCTTACTGAGAATTCACATGAAGAATCTCCAGGATCTGAACAGGAACCTTATATATGGCAGATGGGTCTAACAACCTCATGGTTTAACATGCTTCCTTTCTTATTCTCTGATCCCTTTTTCCAGCGTGACCCTTCTGATTTGAAAATGTCAACATATAGCAAAATTAAGACAACCAAGCTGAGAAAGACATTGAGTGTTCCCTGATTTAAAATCTGTGCATAACTCTAGAAATTGTCATACCTAAACTGGACTTTGATTATCAATTGTACTTCAATAACTGTTATGCTGACAATGTGCATGGTCACAAATATTGATTACAAAGAGAGTATTTTCCCACTGGAGAAAGGCTTTTTTCTTTCACCTGTTGAGGTGAGTCAAAAAATGACAGCACTGACACCAACATCTCCTGGAATTCAGTACCTCACAGAAATAAAAAGGCTTTCACAATGGTATGACTTCATTTTTGGTTTAGGGTATATGGTCACAGCATTAATAGGATGGTAATGTCTAATCTCTGGCTTTGGATCAGGCTGTTATGAAAGCAACACCTTCAGATCTATGTGGCATATGCATGGCAAATACTAGCAAGGAAAAGAAATAGAAGGGCTTTCTGAAATGAAGAAAACTTTTTGCCTTCTTTGCTGAACATGAATTCTTCCTATTTTCTCTCATCCTACCCTTCTGGTGCTTCTTTATAATTCAAAGCATATATAAATCTCTGTCTACAGAACGAAAACAGCTTGACAAGCTATATTATAATTGAAAGGAAAAAAACCTACTACAACACTCAGAATACTGATATCAGCTGAAATAGATGGAGAACTATAACCATTTTGTCTTATTCACACACATAAAAGTTGAATCAATGTCAGTGGTATGTATGAAGAATAAAGAATATATACTACTGACTGTGCCTGTCAATCACAACCAACAGCAACCTTGTTGGCAGACTTAATAAAATATTCAATCATGTAACCATTGCTTCTTGAACTAGATGTATTAAAGGATTTTAAAAATGGCACCTGTCGAAAAAATTCTTCCATCAGGGCCATGGTCCACCGGTAGTGCAGCTCCCAGGATTTTGCTGGATGGCTTATGTCTGCTGCATGTAGAATCAAAGACATGGCTTTGGCTTTGTCTACCCTGTCAATTCAAGGACATGCTCCAATTATCTCAAAACAAAGGCAACTATTTAAATTCTTTTCTTGAATATGAGCTCATTGAAAGGCTACAGATAATGAAGAGAATGAAAAACAACCTACCCCTGTGCCTGCTGCAGAGTGTGCCGCATTGTTTTAATTTGTTGGAAATGACCCGACATGTCTGTAGATAAGACCATCTCAATGACCAAGCTACGCAACTCCCTAAGAACAATTAAAAGCAAAATGACTGATTAAAATTCATTTATTCTCTGTATGGTACATTTGTTTAAGCGGTATTTGTTAATTTATAACTTTCAAAACAACATCATGGGTTTTATTACGTTTTAAAAAGCATTTAAATAAATTATTAACAACTTGAATATTGTATCCTAGAGGGATTCTGAGAAAGCAGTGTACCTCAGAAAATGTACTCTGTAGTCATTATTTCAGAGCCACACTATTTTGTAAATCCTATTTCCTAGTGCATAAACTAATATTACATGCAGTTCTCTCGCCCATTATAAGTCATTCCTTATTTTTTCCAGCAGCAGAGTATTCAAAAAACAAGTTGTTCTCTAGGCTTACCACCACACAACAGCATACATTTTTACTGCCCTCATGTTAGTGAAGAGTGTGCATAACACTAAGCCTAGGAAGAAGGCTGTGGAAACAGTCAGAAGAGCAAGAGGTATTACATCTGAAATACTATCAACATTTCACCAATATAAGATCATTATGACTATCTACCTTTCAGTCCAAAAGTATTGTAATACCTATTTAATGAATCAGAACAAGTTTGGGATTAGTAATCTATCTCTGTCTTGGTGTTTATGATTAGAGATGTTGGCTTGTCCATCTTTCTATTAAATCCATATGAAACTAATAAAACATGAATCATGTAAAGAAACTTTATTCTGATTGTAAATAAAAAATGTAATTAATTTTATCAACAATAATTACTGGCTTAGAAAATTCTGTCTCCTTGATGTAGAAGGATCATATATAGGCCATGTAGGAGTCCAGTAGGTCTTTCTTTACATGCTTTTTAAATGGCCTAGGAGGACAAGCGGTGCTTACATGTACATGGGGAATTTCCCACATTAATCCTTTCATTATGTACCATATATCTTCATGAACACATTCGCAATCTTAAAGACGTCCAAGTATCAAATAAAACAGTAAAATCCTACCTTAGTAATTCTTACTGATCTTTCATACCATATTCATATGTTTGACTTAAGTAAATCAAAAAACATGCAGGCGTGTTCAAAGGACTATGCTTTAAAGAGGTAATTAGCAGTTTTCTTTAGGGCTATTAGAATACTTTGTTATAAAGACTATCAAGACTTTTTTGATCCAAATAAATTACATATTCAAGCATACATTTGTTGCTGATTTTTATGTATATATTCCTGACATGCTTTAATGTAACTGGATAAAGACTCAATGCTCTCACTTCTACTCAATAATATGCAGCCATAGCAACTTGTGTTTAGAAAATGCCTTACCTTATCTGACCTCATAATAAGCTACTAATTGTTTTGCATCCCAACTGTTCCTCCTCCACATTGCTTTGAAAGTGTACCCTTCAAAAACAGTCAAAGCCATTAAAGAAAAAAAAGCAAAACAAAAAACCCAACAAAACAAAACAAAAAACCCAGCTAACACTACAAGAGAAATGAGGGCTCTGCATTGTTAAACCCTGTTGTTTTTGAGACTGAGATAATTATCACTTTTCCTTTCCATGGGAGATTTTCTTAGGAACATTCAATGTCTGAACTTTTCAGAGTAATCAGAAAAATCAGAAATAAGTTCACCCTTACTCACAAGATACCTCACCCCTACTATGCAAGACACACAGAGAAGCAAAACCACATTTTGAGTTTATTCATATTGTGATGGCAGGAGGAAAAAACCCCTAATTCTTACCTACAACATCTGAATTAGGATCAAGAAGTATAGCACTGTCCTGTCATGCACTCCTGAAAATTTCAGGATGCTAAAAATCTGCTTAACAGCAAAAGAGAGACTCCTGTGCCCATACCCACCACAATCAGAGGATAGAATTGAATCCTGATGGGGAAATGGTAGGTAAAGCTCTACTGGAGCTACAAATGCTTCATCTGCTATCATTGCACAGAAGGTTGATCTTGGGCAGATCCCATCACCAAATTGCTTCCCAGGGATAAAAGACTGTCTCAACTTCCACACCATGAGACCTCAGTCTGTCTCATGGGTGACTCCTGGGCAGAAATCTCTCCCAGCCCTCACTAGGCAGTCCCCAGCTACCAGACTCAGGATAATACAGGCACCTGCTACCACCCAAACAGACACAGATGCTGTCATACTTGAAGGGGAGTGGTAACAATATTCACATACAGCACATGGCAATCTTTCAGGCCCCATATCAGAAAATTACTGGGTTTGAGTCCACCATCTCCACTTTACTTAAGTAAATTGTCATCTTCTATGCTGGCATCCTTTATAAGCCATCTTCTCTACACAAGTCCTACAGATAGGATACTGTAAAAAACATAGATGCAAGACTATGTGAAAAAATTACATGAACAATGCTGTAATAAAGAGACAAGGAGTGACACAATTATTTCTTGAAAAAGTAGTTAGCCAAGAAATAGAAACTAGCTTTACCTGGATTTGTCCATGACAAAGACATCTAGTCAGCTAGAAACTAATCAAAAAAATGCAGGAACAGACTAAGATGAGCAAAGGCAAGGTGAGAACTGAAGACATAAGCCTCATCTTCAGGTTATAGGAATCCTTAGACAGAAGAATCTCAAGGGGCTCTGTGAAAGAATGTTGTTCATTCTGCATTATACATAACACATACTGTTCTGTCTCTTTTTTTGATAATCAGGGAATAAATCACTGTATGCCTTATGACTGGGGTGGTTTGAGACATTAATACTGCCCCACCACCTACAGTGACATTATGCATGGGGTGCTGGAACACTGGGAACCTGCTAAATCAAAGGAGAAAAGGGGGCAAACAAGGATCCCTCTTTAGTTATTTAAGGGCACAAAGTGAAAGAAACAAAACAATATCAAAGATTGGAACAAATTTTCAGAGTCAAGAAAAGAGTGAAAAATTGCTATGAATGTCACATGCACTATCCACAAAGGACATCATCCTCAGAATGTTGGCAGTGCTCCCCAGCTCAGACTAGAAGGCTAAGTTTTAAACTTAATTGAAGCTGGCAGTTTATTAGCACATTTATCTTCTTAAAGTTAACATGTAGAAGAGAAAATTGAATACTATAAAGTAATTTCAGTCATTTTGCTTCATTTTGCTAGAATAATTAGCAGAACCTCAGTTTAAATAGTCAGCAGTGTTAAATTTTTGAAAAATGAAACTGCTGCAACTAAAGAAAATAGATGTGACAGAAGTAAAGAAATTAATCAGTGCCAGGAAGTACATTGAAAAGTTGAGCAGATTATCATTTCAATTTACTGACAACTTGATTCAATGCAACCCCTTCAAAACTGTTAGTTTAACAGCATGAATGTCAGTATAGATCCAAGAAAATCACTCCAGCAATAATAAGAAAATTGTGTCTGTTAAGTGGCTACCAGATCCATCATTGCACCAATGAAAAGGCAGGGTAACAAGAATTTCTGGGTATTAGAAATGAATACCAGGAAACTGTCATTTCCATGAATGACCCTCTAAATTGAAGTATCACATTGCAACAGGTTGTGCAGGTTGGCACAGACAGGCACTTTGGAATTTACTGCTTGCTTCAAAGAACAGAATGTAATTGCTGAGCTGAGTGACAAAACATGGAACTGAATGTCCTAGTTTAGATTCTTGAGCTTATTAGTCAATTCATACATTTCTTCTGCATTTTACTGAATATACTCAAAAAGAGATGATAAATTCTACTTTTCTCTGGTTGCCAAAACTCACCAGCTTCAAACTGGCTGCATATAGAATCTGTGTAATCTACACAAGCAAAATTTGCAAAACTAAAGTAAGATCTTCTAGGAAAACATAATTGTGTTACAGAGAGAAGAGATTGGAAAGGAAGTGTAAGCCGAGCCAGAGTGTGATTGTGCCAGTTCCAAAAGAATGTGGCAGCTTATCACAGGTTCAAAAACCACAGAGAAATAAAATGCAGCTAAAGTTAGACAAAATGCTCCACAACTGAACTGGACAAAGAACTGTGGGAAGACCTTCCCAAACAATCTATGCAGAGAAGAGTGTGCTTCAGAAGAGAGCCTATCACATTCCCCCCTTTCTTTTGTTTGCAGTCCAGCAGAGCAGTATAGATGAACATCACAACCTGGAAATCACAGGTCTCTCTTTCCCCTCACAAATATTTGGGTTTCACCCTGACATTCCTTTTCTCAGTGGATAACAGAAGGGAATGACTGGGATAAACTGCACTAGCTGGCAGCCAGATTTCTATCAGCTGGAGCCACTCTATGTTGCTGCAGGGATTCCCAGACTACACTGATTTATGGTGGTGTCCAGTGATGAAGAAGCCTGGACTGGGGATGAACAGAAGTGTCTTCAAGCCATCCTTGGAACACTCCTGGATTGAAATTCAGCTGAAGAATTTCAGCTCCTTTCTACTTGGAAGCATCCTCTGGTAGGATGCAATATGAAACAACACCACTTCAAAAAAAATAAACTCAAGGCAACATGTCTGAAGATTTGAAAATAATTTTCCCTGTAAATTTATGGCTTTAAAAGACAGAATATGAGTTTCTGATAGCTGCATACTGGCACAATAATCTTCTTCATACTCAATAGCTAGAACAAGCAAAAACAGGGTCACAGAGATCTATCAGCCCCAAAACAGCTTCACAAGGAGCAAGGCTGGCTCTTGTTGGCATTGAAAATCTAGGTGTATAGACAGTTATCAATGAAGTTTACAAATTACTTCTGGAGAAATTTCTCCAGAACAAAATGTACAACACAAACCTTCTGATAACTAAATCTAAATGAGTATCCTCTGGGAAGAATTCTTTTAAGAGAACTAAAAATGGTATGCTTCCTCTCTCACTTTGTATTACATTTAAAAATTATAGATTTTAAAATATTTTTTTAAAACAGGTACAGAATAATAATTAATTGAAACCCAGAAGGGCCAGCAGACTCACATTTAATAAATGCTTTATTTAGGGGTTTTCTCATCATGCAAATGAATTAAGACATGTAAATCTACCATGTAAAACAGTCCATCTGTAAATATACACCTCAACAAAATATGACCTGATGTTCACATATTCCTTCATAAATGTATAATTTTGTGAAAATACAAATAAAGCAGAGTTTAGCTTTGTTATTAATGGTAGCACCATTCACAGTGGGAGACTTTCCCCTAGCAGAACATACTTCTCTGAACTTCACAGTCCACCTGTCTCCAAGGGGTTTTTTTAGGGCCATTGAATAATATCTGTGTTTACAGAAACACAGAAGATTCATATTTTAAATACATTATGTATCCATCAATGAGACACAAAGATGATATTCCCTTTTTAATAACAGAGAGACTCTAACACTAGAATTTTAGCCTTACAGGTCTTATTATTTGTGATATATCAATTATGATACTTAATCTTTCAGCTGGTCAAATTTTCTTCAGGAATTACACTAAAATTAAGAAGAAAAAGAAAAGGGCTCTGTAGCACTTCTGGCCCTTTGTTATTTTTGGACTGTCCACACAATTCATTTTTTAATGCTTAACCAAGACGTGACCCTGCTGAGATCCCAGGAGCAGCAGTGCCCAAGCTGGCAGCAGAGTGTGACTCTGCACTGTGATTTCAGCCCACTGCTTATGCTGGACAAAGGCAACCCAGCTCAGGCAGCATTGTGGTTTTCCTGAAGAGCTATTTCACCTGAAACTCTGTCCACACACTCCAGCACTGTGCCTCCTAAATGCACAGCCTCACTTGGAAAATTACACAGAATCTCCCAAACAGTACTTCTTAACACCACAGCAGCCTTCCCTAGGCTCTAAACATCCATCACTCTTTCCACTGTCAACTTCCTGTAATTTGAACTCTTAAAATAGACTCCTCAGGGAAGGCCTGGTGGCTTTTATTATTTTTAAATGCTGGGAGTATTTTTTAATGTCACAGCAAGTCTTACCTCCAGTCATCTTTGTTTAGATTAGCCAGGATGTTCATCTCTTCTTCCTGCATGAGTCTATAAGCAGCACTTACATGATGATTTTCAAGAACAGAACGATCGTTGTACAATATAGCAACATCTGACCTAGTGTAGGGAAAAAGAGGCAGATTTTGTAATAGTGTTCCAATGATGGCACTGGGAAAGGTAGTATGTGCTCTCTATCAGAAATATTGACTATATGTACATATATAGAGATAGATATATCAAATGATGTTTATTTGTTCATATTCTATCAAATACTGATAAATTTTCCATCTTAAATGCATTAAAAATTATCATTATACCATTGCATACGCTGTTTGTGGGAAAGTAATATTTTAAAATGTGCGATGTTTCATTTATATGACCTAACTGTGGCAAAAACTCATGAGATCTTTGAGCTTCTTGACTGCAGACAGGATCACAGAGCATCAGAATGCTCCAATTAGCCTACAAGAGTACACTTACATGATGCACCCATTTAAAATTCAATGTGTTCACCAACAGCGGGGGTCCACACATAGCTTGGGTATTAGGAAGTTACCCCCCCTGCTCTAAGAGATGTGCTTTGGCCCATGCTACTCATTATCAGAAAATGCTGTAAAAAAATAAGGTATTAAAATTTCATATGTTTTGAACAGCCACCATATTTTCTCAGAAAAACAGAGAAACCTTGAGCCTCATCACAGTGGGATGGCAGAGATGCTAAGCTGCAATTTGGAAGCACTCAAGCGTTTCCTAAAGACAGACTCGTACCATAATGTTAGCAAACTTAACAAACTTAAACTCCTTTCCTTCTTAATCAAAGACTAAAGTACAATTCCAAAATTACACTGAGACACTCACACATTTGGATGCGGTGTGGATTTATCATACTTAGCTTCAAACATCATTAATTCTTGGGAAATTTGTTCCCCCGAGACCTGATCTAACCTGCTAGGCAATCAATCTCAGGAGACACCTCTCTGCTGCAATTTTGTTCTGATAAAACTATTTCTGAATATTTCAATTTGGTCCAGTGACAAGTCTGTACTAGAAGAAAGGTGTGTTGCTTTAGCAGTGCAGCTCACTCTGACATCAATAAGCTAAATAAACCTCTTGTTCGGTTGAGCAACAGTAAATATTGCCATGTATGGTACCAAGGAATATAAATAATTTAAATAGGATTGGAAAGGTTATTTAGAGGAAACAAACCATAGCCAGCCTAAATAATCAATATGTTTACATCCATAATCAAACTGAAATCATGGGGAAATCTGTGTTATGCCAATCACATATGTTTATGAAGCACACTTTGATCAACAAAGCCACTTATGACTATGTTTAAGCAGTGCTAAAATTTGCTATGATTTTGGCAGCCATTCTATCCATTTTCCTCAGGCAAAAGACACTTGGAATCACAGTCTGGGATGCCACATCAGGGCCAAGTTACACAAGGAGAGAAGAACAAGCTATATCACATAACAAATACCTGTTTGCAAGTATGCCTGAGTAAAACTCAAAGGCTATCAGCTTAATTACTTTTCCACTCTTGCAGTACTTCATAGCAAAATATTAAGGACAAAAATAGAAAATTAATATAAACTTGGAACTACTAACTGAAGTTTATTTTTAGCCAGACTATGCTGAAGGAGAAAAGAATTGTGTCCTTATTTTAGCTGCAAATCTAGCATTTTTCATCACTGAAAGCCACATCTTGGAGAAAAACGATGTTATAGATTTAATTTAAATGTAATCATTGTTCAGTTGATCCATATAAGTGAGTGTGAGGATGTTTGTGTCCAAAGTAATAATATTTCTAGCACTGAACTGTTTTACTAGAATATGCCAGTGCTATGCTGAGTTTTTTTAAAGAGCAGCCAAAGCAAACTCCTCAACTGAGGATACTAAAAACAATGTATAGCTCAGTGTACGAGAAAAATAAGATGGTTTGTAGTAGGTTAAGTATCAGATATACCACTTTTCACTCAGTAATGGATTGGTCAGGGATTTTCCTGTGATAAGATGAAAATATTTTAAGGGAGAGACCTATATGCTGTTGTACAGGAGCAGTAGCTAGAATGATATGCTGCACCTGCAGGAGAACACAGCTAGCCTAACTTTCAAGCTGGATTCCTTCCTAGATTTCTTTTTCATTTCTAGAGATGTTGCTTTCAAAACATGCTAGGAGATGGCTTATGGTAGATGTTTCTAAAGCTCTACTTGAAAGTTTCTCCCTCTACACCAGGACCCTCTAAGTTCAATATACAAAGTGAAACAAGATGTAAGCACATTGCTGTAAGTGACAAGGCATTTTTATGGGGATACAGTAAAAGAAGTTTTTGAGTCAGTAGTATCAGAATTTTAGAGAACAATAGGGGGTGAACGGTTTTCAAGTCCATGTTCTGCATGTTCTGAATATTTTCAAACTTCCTCTTGACATATCAGCTCCAAAATGGAATTATTTCAGACATTATGGAGCTGTCTTAGTACTTTTCCACAGTTTTTTGACCATGTGACTGATCCCATTAACTGGACAGAAGTTGATGAAGCAATTTGTAAAACCAGGACTGACCTGGCTGCTTCCTGGCTTTATAAGAAAGAGTTATTAAACAGTTCAGCAATGAACCGAATAAAATGCAAACTCCAGATATGACTCTTATGAGACTGCATCACTTACCTTGTCTGAATATGAAAATTATTTGTGGTCCCAGTATGTTCATAGTCATGGACGGCAGCTGCAAAGATCATTGCTAAAATTTCCAGTTCTGTGAGCCAGTGCTGGGAAATGAAAAACAAATCATAGTCACATTTTCAATAATAGCCTAGCTCAGATTAAACCCTACAGTACTGAAAATGTTTTACCTTCAATGCATTATTTTCAACTTAAACAAACTTTCCTCTAACTCCAGATAACTATATATCCATAACACTTCAGTACTATACAATAAAATATGTCCTTGTACTTATGATTTCTCCGAGACCAAGTTAAAATCCTTATGGCCACTAGCAAAGTAAATATTTGCAGCCAAAAATATAAGAAGTTATCAAAAGAATTACACAGTTCACTTTACGACTCCTTTGAGTATCTACTCTGTTAGCTCACATGTGGCACTCGCCAAATTACAGTATATTAATCCAAAGTCTTATATGAAGTTTAGGTTATAATTTGTCTTTTAGTAAACTATATATACAGTTAATTATAAGTTGAAGGTACAAAATTAGTATTATCTATATTTTACCAGCGTACATAGCACTAAAATTAGGCCCATGGGAGATTTCTCTGTTCTAAATTTGATCGTACTTTGTACTGATGAAAACCAAAAAACTTTTAAAAAGTGCAGAAGGCTAGTATACAGTTACACAGAACAAAAGGTAACATAGGTCATGTATACAAAATAATGTAGACCCTGGAGTTTTGAGGCCTTTTATAACTCTTGCTAAATGAGGCTGTTCTGTATAGCACAGCTTGTAAAATAACCTCTGTTATCTTCTTTCGAGTTCTATTTCTTGAATGACAAAAAGTCCTTGAGGAGAAAACTTACTCCATCTAAAGATGGGGGCAGAAAAATCATATGATAATTAACCCCCACAGTCATAGGACTGATTAAGTCAAATGCCAGTCAAGCATTTCCACACATATTTTGGATGGTTTTGGTGTACAAGTAAGCTTCTGTACTAAAGGATCAAAGAATGATTTCAACTTCACACACCCCAATATGCACAGATGAATGTGCATGTGTGTGCATGAATGGATATGAAATGCATAAGTTCTCAGATGTAGTAAAAGTTGCCAATAGTAGTTCATCTTTCAAAGAAGAAGAAAGGAAAGAGCCAAGATTCATTAGCAATGTAAGAATAATTAATTAAATAGGTCATTCAGTGACACAATAGGGCTGCTGAGGAACAAGTACTAGCTGCTGGTGAAGCAGTATAGGTTTAGAAAGGTCACAGGCAGAGGAATGAGAATGTACTGTAAGCAGTTCTAAAAATGGAAACCATGACCTTCATCATATTGTGTGTCACAAGAAACCAGGCCATGACCAGTCTTGGCTCTCACAATGTTTTCAACATACCAAACAGAACAGAAACACAGAAAGTGTAATGAAAGCTAAACATAAACTGTTCTTTAAGATGCCTTTTCAAAGGTCAGCTTTTGTAGCAAATAAAATAGTTGCTAGACAATGCATTCATAAGCAGAAGAACATTCCTCACAGACAATATCTATGGGCTACACAGAGACTTCATACAGTAAGAGAGAAGAGCAAGTATTCTACACACACTGGTATAGTCAAAATTGAGATCAGTAATCAAATTGGAGAACCAGAGAACTTCTTTAGCTAAAAGATTTCTAAGGAAGTAGAAAAATACTCTTACAGAGACAGTTAATAAGTGTGCTTTGAAAGTGAGAGGGAAAAACAAGTATCTGGGGGTCTGCAAGACTGAGAAGAGCTGAAACATGCTTCCCTCCTGAAAGATATTATGTCTTGTGGGTGTCACGGATAATATAAATTATGTCTTCTATGGAAGTATTATGTATTCCTTATATCTAAAGAGATACATGGCAACTTATGAGTTCTGTTTGAAACTTTTTTTACAGTGATGGATAAAAAACCGAGCAAGAAATGGAGTCTCACAATGCACTTATTGGCAGTAAAGGCATTTTTTCCTTTACTTTGAGCAATACAGGTACGTGGGAGGAGAAAAGGGATGGTGGGAAGATGATCGATGACTCAGAAGTTCTTTACAAGAGATATTCCCTGGGACTTGGATTCTTAAACCTTTATAAAGATGAAAACTTCATGAATGTAAGCTTGACTTATACATTTCAGTTGCATCATCTGGGATTTAGTCTCTTGGGAAGGTTAATAGACTGTCTGCCATCTGTGATACTTAACATTCTAACACATTGATCTGAGGTGGCTGGATCTTCTTTCTTTACATAGACAGCAAATTTTGAAAAATATAATGATTATTTCATTTTTTAACAGCAGCTCTGGATATGTCTTATTCTTCACCAGAATTTCTCTAGGGGCTTGTGGAGAAGCATAAGCTCTGATTAGCCAAAATTTTTTGGCAAATGTGGAAATAGGGCTGTTTTGAAGATTCCTGTAAAAGGTACAAAACATATGACCTCAACAACAGGAATCATGCAAAAGATTTCCTAAATCCCAGCTTTTGGAAACATTTGCTTCAGTATGTGTTTCAGAAATAAACAAGGAAGACAGCAACTCTGCAAGATTTGGAGTGAGTACCAGGTCCTTAAGAGAAAATGAAAGCAGAAAAACCTCAAATTGCAAACCAATCTGGAAAAAAATAAAAAAAAACAAACAAATTATAAACCACAGGAATTTGATCTAGAATTGCATCATATTTACTCTAATCCAGGTATTAGAAATAGAGCAGAGTTTTAAAAAAGGATTACAATGAACATGTCTGAAAACGGTTGGCTTGAGAAGCAAACTCCAAATTGTTATTGAGTAAGGTACTGGAGGGTTAACCAGGCAACAGGAAAAAAAATCCAGCAAGTTAAATAGAACATTTTCATTCTACTGATACTTTCTCAAATTGCAAGTGACATTTGGGAGAGAAATACTTTGCAAGCTGCAGAATCACTAGGCCCTCTTTCAAACACTGATTTCCATAAATGTTCCTTCTGCCTGGCAAGTACATCTGTTTGAAGGCACTCTTGACTAAGTGGTGTCCTAGTTAGATTTCTTTCCAAGAACTTTCCAGTATCATAGCACCATAGAATCATAGAATGGTTAGGGTTAGAAGGGACCTTAAAGATGATCTAATTCCAATTCCCCCTGCCACAGGCAGAGAAATATCACAATTCAATGTCTCAATTTGGCAATTACAATGTGAATTAAACCTGGGCTAATTTTATAAAAATATTTTGTAGCAGTGTTGCAACACTAATGAGATTCTGCAGTGGTAAAGTCTAAACTTTTTTAAAAATCATTTTCCAAATCACATCTAAGGCAGAAGGTTAAGATGCTGATAAGGATGGAAAGGCCTTTCTCATGGCATTGCATGCAGTGAAATAGCAGATATTCAAATATTAAACAGATTTCTTTATTCAGTGTTCAGAGATACACAAAGTTATTCAGTGTTCAGAGATACACAAAGTGTCTGTCAAAGTGGTTTAAACAATGGCTAAATGTCCCAAAATTACTAGGACAGTTCTGGAAGTTGGAACTTTGTCCCGGCATCACAAGAAAAATCTGAATGTTACTGTTTTTTTGAAGGGCAGCAGGGCAGATACAACGGGCCAGAGGGATGTTTATAATAAAACAAAAGGATTTTCCTCCTGGTAAGATCCAGGTGTATACCTGCAACAAAGAAATGGCTCACATCACTTAACTCTTGCAATTAATCTAATATTCTCAAGAATTTTCCTTTACTAAAAAAGTATTTTCATAAGTATTTTGCATACAACAACTTTGGTTTGGACTTCTCTTGGCAAGAGCTGTCTAGCCTCTTCAGTCTGATATGGAAGTGCTTTCTCAAGAAAACTTCTCAATCTGAAAAGGAACCTTGGCTGTTGAAGACTCCAGGTTTCACTTAAGTAGTATTAGAGTTAAAATATAGCCTTGAACACTTACAAGCAAAATACTTCCTTCAAACAGTAGAATAAAAGCAGGCAGTGCCTGGAGACCTTTCCTTGCCCACCCTGAAGCCAAGGGCATTTTAAGTGAGAAAAGGCTTAACATAAGTGATTGACTGCCATTTATTGTGTATATATAGCAGCAAAACCATCCAGAGTCAGTTCTAAATTTTTTCTATCCAAAGTCTTCTGGAATTGTCTCACAGTTCTGCAAACAGAAATCAGACATTATTTCTTCCCAGCTGTTTCATTTGTTGTTTGGGTTTTGGTTTGCTGGGGTTTTTTTTAAACAACTGCATTCACAGTGAAGACAAATTATCAAAAAGCCATTGACAGCAAACTCCATTTTCTTTCAGTCAGTATTTACTTTTGCCTAGTAAGCTGATAGTGAGGAGAATTCCACTGCTGGTATTTAATTTAAGTGTTAAGAAATAAAAATGCTTGCACAGATTCATTTCAGTTCCCAAATAAATAATTTAAAATATTGTGATGTTTCAAGGCAAATGCAATAGCCTGCCCACCACGGGCACATAGAGTATTCAAGAGCAATGCTAAAGAAGGTTAAAAACGGAAAGAAAAAGCAGTTTCAGAGTTTAAGGCCAGGCTGGATGGGGCCTTGAGCAGCCTGGTCTGGAGGAAGGTGTCCTTGCCTATGGCAGGGTGGCTGGAACTGAGTTGTCTTTAAGGTCCCTTCCAACCCAAGCCATTCCACAATGATATCATTCTAAGCCTGCACTGATTCAGGTGATGATATAATTCTAAGCCTGCACTGATTCAGTACATTTTTCAACAGCCAGGACCTCTGCAGATACCAAAGCTTCCCTGCCTGATCACACCTCCCATGCTCTGATGTGAAAGTAAAAAAATTCTCACCTGCCCACTCCTGCAAATCTATCTCATTAAATACGATATGAAATACCTAAATTCAGGCGATGAAAAGCAAAAAGGATTTAAACATTTTTTTTTTTCTTCCTTTTTCCCTCTGCATTAAGAGAAGTTCAGCCTGGAAGAACTGTTAAAATGAAATAAAGTTCACAGCCTGAACAGCCTTGAATCTCTCTCTGCAAAAATTTTCAGCTGAGCTTTTTCCATTAGAAAAGAAACATGTACACATTTATTCAAAACAGCAGAGTCTGAGAAAAGAAGTTGAATTTCACAATACTTCTTACCATGATGCCAGTGTGAATCATTATGTAATGCACAGTTTGAGTAACATCAGCTGCATGGATCAAATTGTGATAGGGATTTTTGTATTTGCTGTAACCAACTTCAAGAGCTTCAGCAAAAGAAATAAGATTGGGAACAGGGATCTACAGACAAGAAAACATTAAAATAATTGTTTTTTCCTGCAACAGCTGCAAAGTCAAGCATGCAATAAATGAATCACAAATAATATACCATGGGATCTAGTGGGCAAACAATAAAAGAAAAATTTAAAATATGAAGACCTGGTATCATACATACACCAATGAGCCTCTACACAAATTCCGTAAGTGTTGTATCTCTCTTCATACACCATGCACAAGACACTGCAGAGCTTTTAGCTAAATGGTTTTCAAGGTATGTCTGTCTGCACCAGGGATGCAGAGGTTGCACGTATAACACAGGCATGGCAGATAGGAGTCTAACAATAGGATTATCTCCGTTTCTTCACTGCTTTTACCTTGCTTCAGACAAGGTCTGCTTTAATGTCACAGTACAACTTCCCTTCCTCCAGACATTGTGTGAACTACAGGTACTATCTGGTCCCACTCATTTTTGCATTGTGCTCGTTTTGGCAGGGATAGAGTTAATTTCCTTCATAGTAGCTGGTATGGGCCAATGTTTTGGATTTGTGCAGTGAACAGAGCTGGTAACTCCAGGATGTTTTAGTCACTGCTGAGCAGAGACTGCACAGAGTCCAGGCCTTTTCTGCTCCCATCCCACCCACCCTGGGCAGCCTGGGGTGCACGGGAAGGGGGGCAGGGACACAGCTGGGACAGCTGGCCCTGCTGACCAGGGGACAATGCTCCACACGGCCTCGTGGCTGCAGCCCCGGGCTGGGGGAGCCTGGCTGGGCACTGCTGCCGGGGACTGCCTGGGCAGCACTCAGCTGCTGCTGCTGAGCAATTGCTTTCATCTGCAGCCTTTCTCCCTGGGTTTGATTCCTCTCTTAAATATTGATTTTCTATATTATTATTACCACCATCATTATTAAACTGTACATATCTCAACCCACAAGTTTTCTCACTTTTCCGCCTCCAATTCTCTTTCCCCCCATCCTTCTGGGGAGAGGAGTGAGCAAGTGAGTGGCAGTGTGGTGCTTGTTTGCTGCCTGGGGATAAACCACTTCACCCACTTTAATAAAATTACATATCCCTTAATAATTTTTTCTTTATTTAAAAACCCTGAAACATAAACAATGGGACTGAGAATGGGCTCAAGCCTACTCTGCCAGTAGCATTATGTACTTCATGTCTGTGTTATAATGGTGGTCCTGGTGTGGTTCTTCAAGCAAACGAAGCCTGTTGGGAAAAGATGGGTTGCCAGCCTAAAATTAAAATATTCAAGAAACTTCAGGATGAGACATCCTCTTCAAAAGGAACACAGAGTTTTTGCAGTGAAGAGATTTTGAAACTATCAGAAAACTTTCATTTGGTACTATAAGAATAAATTTATCTTTTGATTCATTTTTTTATCTCAGCTTTTCAAAGTTGGCTATAATGACTCCATATCAATACATATAGTATTGAAAAAACCCTACAAAGACCTTGGAAAAGCAATTTTTCTCCTTATATATCCCCCAGGTTGTTCAGGAGAGGAAGGTTCAACTGAACCCCCTGCACATTGGTGATCAACAGCGTGATCCAGACCATGAAAAAAGTATTTAGGACTAACTATGGTTTTGTGCCTTTTTGGTAATTTTTGGTCTATAATGGTGGGACACTGGTTCAGATCTGCTGAGTAAATAGCCTGTATCTATTTATGTAACACAAAAGGCATGACAAGGGTCTACATATCTTTCCATTTTTTGGCTTGCAGAAAAATTTGCATGTTCTGGGTGAAGTTTCATTTGGTAGAACAATTGGCATTTTTCAATATTTCATTTGCCATATTCTTTGAAATTCTACACTGCATCATACAATAAAAAAACATTTCAATGCTGGTTTTCTTGTATTTTAAACCCGACACATGTATTTTTGCATCCATATTTTTCTTTATGTTTAGTTCCTGACCTTGAAACGGCTCAAAAGGTCGTATCGGGTTAACAGCTCATACATCATAAATTTCAGACTGTGCTCTCCACTTGCTTCATTAAGGGCAAATACGTCAAAAGACCACTTATCAACATCCTGTAGATGAGGGAAAAGGAAAACAACAAAAAACAAAAGAAAAAAAAATATTACATTTCCATCCATTTGGGTTGTATCTAGAGGGAAGTGGGAGAGTTTGGTGGTTTTATTACCCAACTCTTTCAAATTCCTAATGTAGATAACATATTAATGGCTACTACAATATTGATGATGGGAACAATTCTGTCAGTTATTAATAAAATACTTGCAACTTGATCAAGGCCATTTGCACGCTTTGAATCAAACTTCCAAGTTTAACTTGCTCAGTACAAACTGTCTATACAACCTCATGAAGATACTCTGAATATCACCCTTCAAACAGGCTATTATGCAAGGTCATTAACACTGATGTCATTAAACATAAAGCAACTTGAGAATAACATAATTGTTTGGCTTTCAGGGGAAAAGTGGAGGTACTTAATTCTCAAGAAATCTCAGTTTATAATTGCATTAATAGACATAGGAACTCAGCTTACTATAAAAGATCATCTTTTGGCTGAACTAGAGTAATACTTTAAATATACAGCAAATACTGTACTTGTTCCATAAGCTTCAGCTTCTTTTGTTAGTTCTATCCCAATACTATCTCCTTTTTCTTGCCTAAAAAGGAAACAAATGCTGCTGTCTGAGACACTGATTAGGATACCACTGGGAGCTGGTAAAACTGTCTCACATTTCGATAAGAACTTCTATACAAATTTCATTCTATTACTCTAATAGGATCTAAATTAAGTCAGAATTAATCAGAATCATATGTTATTTCTGAATTTTTAACTATTCGTTTCTCTGTACTTTGTGCTCAGTTCTGTAGTACTAACTATGGTTAGGGCACCTTCAGTAGAAAAATATTAATTGGACCCTAAAAGTCACTAAACATAAGTGCAAATACATTCAACTTCCACAATGATTAAACTTCTTTCACCTTAAATGTGACTATCACTTCTGCTGGATAAGCCAAACCAACCATGCTTGAAGTTTTCCGGTACATCCTAAAAGAACAAATAAAATATTAAGAAATAGCTCTTCTTCAAAAACATACTGAAAAAGTTTATCTTTTAATTTTTCTTTCAGAGTTTGTGAAGTAACACGAATCTATTTAAGGTTCTGACCCCAAAGATTTATGTAATCTTTTATGAAGCTATGAGACAATCCCCTTTGCAAGTATATTACTCTGTAATATTAGAACAGCCATTGGTGCAATTTAGTGTAGAAGTTACAAAGACATTGAGTTCATCCCCAGAATTTTCCAAGGCTTAAGAAATTTTAAAAATGAAAGGTTTCATCTGGAATTCTGTAGAGAAAAATGGAGTGGTTGCAGAAAATGAAGCATAAATTCTGGCTCAAAGATTTGCTCCAGGTTCACTCCACCATTTAAAGGATGGCAGATGGTGGTTAAATGCAGTGCTTGCAGTAACAAGAAAACAAAGCTCTCACCTTTCTACAAAAATCCCAGCCTGTACAGCATGCACAATGCTTCGGAATTTGGGCTTTTCCTCAGGTCTCCTCTTCACTATTCCCATCTCCCTCGTGAATGTAGAAGCTAACCAGTCCCGCACTTCCAGCGGGACCGAATCCGACTGGATGTCAGAGAGTTCATCTTCAGTGTCCAAAAGTTTCCTACAAAAAAAAAATAATACAAGGTAACCAACAAGACCTTGGACCTAACAAGAGGAAGTACTCACACGTGAACAGCTAAAAAACTTGATTTAAGAGGAGCCGAGGTTGACTGTAGGAGCAACTCAGCACATCACAAAATGTCTTCTCTGGCAGATGGACTGACACCAAGGGGAAGCTGTGCACAGCAGATATCATCTCTCTCTCCCACTGCTCACATTCCAGAAGTTAAAAGACAATAAAATGCAATTTATTCAACTGAAGACAAGAAAAGATTTTTTTACCAAGTTGTCAGAGCAGTGGTGGATTGAAGAGTAATCAATGAGCTGTAAAATCCCAAGACCACCTCTAAAACAGTAACTGACAGAACTGTCAGCAGGGTTGCTGCTATAAGTGAGAGCCCCATTAGTCTATTGATCTGTACCTCAAAATGGTACAAGAAGTGTTTTGATGCTTACAAACAAAAGTAAATGATGTTACATAGCAATGATGTGGTGTGCATGTCAGTGAATGCCCCGTACACATGCTCATCCTGCTATTGCAGCATAATAAAAGCATTAAAGAGAATTAATTCCTTTATTGAAAAGAATTAATTCCTTCTATGTAGAGATCTCTATTCCTATTGAAGGCAGGGTAAAAAAGTCATAGCAGTAAAGATATTATACAAGATTGTATTGCAAGTCAGCTTTCAAACTTGTTAGCAGATCAAACAGCTAGAAAAGTTATATATAACTCTTGCAAAATAGAAGTATTAAAAAGAATCTTCACTTCAATAAAAGTGAATTAGAGGTCATCAGTTTACTTAGAAGAAACTTTTAACTAAATACTGTCTTTAAACAGACTCAACACTCCCGTTCCACACTTCTATAAATCTTTTTCTTACAGTTATTTGCCCTTATCACTCAGAGTGCTGGGGTTTCCAGGAAACAAATCCCTTATTTTGTCTGATATCAATTTTCCTTTCATTCAGTTATGCAAGAAACCCCAGAGTAGGGTGACCTGAATATATATACAGCATGCCACCCTTTCAAAATATTTTCTTGAAAGTGATACCAATTGAATTGCAGGCATTATTTGATTGCATAGGTCTATTTCTATTGTGCTGCGTTTCTGAAACATGGATGAATAAAGAAAGCCTGAGTGTGGTGTAGTTCAAAAGAATCTCCACATAAATTTAATCCTCTCTGAGGGATTATAGTAATAGGAAACATGTCAGAAGAATCATATTAATTATTGGTGAACTGTGAGCATAGCATATTTGTGCTGTTTCAGTAGCCCATCTGATTGACAGTATATTTTCTGAGATTCTTCAACTGGGGTTTAAAAAATATAAATGTGCTCCTTGTCCTTCCTTGGTTTACTGAAAGAACAGTAGAAAAATTCTTATTTTTTCAGAGGCATAGAATTATCAGGCTAGGAAGGCTTCTTAAAATAGAGTAAAAGAAGGGCAGAATGAACAAGGATTATGAAATTTTCTGGCAGTGGGACAACAGCCAAAAATCAGAAACTTAATTTGGAAGAGGAGAACTTGTGTGGAGGAAAGGATTTGAGCAAATTATCTTGCAAAACTGAACCAAGGCTGAGACTGGCCAAAGGTCAAAGGCTACAAGTTGGCTTTATTGCCCACACTAAAACCTATGTTATAGTCCACTTAAATCCATACTAGTCTAACACTGTCATTAAATATTCCTGGAGAAATCAGTACATTTATATTTCTGAGGAATATTTGACATTTGATATGTTTTTTGTATAACAAGGGAAAAAACCTTACAATCCCTAAAACATATTTTTGTAACTATTGCAACGTTTATTCAAATGAGATGCAAATATTCCCACAGTTAGAGGGCCATGGGCATTAGGCTACCTCAGAGTTTGCAGCCAGGATATTCCACATCACCTGTGCAGCAGGAAGCAGGGTTCTACATCAGTTTGCTATGATAAGATGCAGATCTAAATTTGGGATCTGAGCTCTGCAGATATGAGCCACTGGAGTACAAATTAAGACTAGAAAAACACACTGCAGTCTCTCTCATCTTTTTAACCATTCATCTGTAAAGTAGGAGAACTATTCAGTCTGTAAATGACAGTAAGCAGGAGTTATTTCATGAAGATGGAACAGAGAAGGTAGTATTTGAAATAAGTGTTCATTTATCTGTCATTTTCATGAGGCCACTGCTCTCTGATGAGAGATGGCTGAATAACTTGCCAGGGAAGAGAGAGTTTCAGTGGATCTGCTTCTAACTTAAATATCAAGAAAAGCAACTGCAACACAGAATTAATTTGCAAGCACAAAATCTTATTGATCCCTCATCATGTAAGATTAATAACTTTTCAAAAAGGATTAGTTTCTTTCAGGTGCCTAATTGAAACAACATTTAAGGAGAGGAAACAAAGGCTAGTCATTCATCTCACTCAAACCCATTCTAGCACTTTATGCCTTTAAAAAAAAAAGATGAAGATCAAATAAAATCAAATGACAGGTTCAAAACAAAGGCACACATTCAAACACTTAACTTCCTATGAAATATTACAGGGTTTTTTGCAAGATTTTGCAACCTAAATTGTAATTATAAATTGTAAACTGTAATAGAATTTTGTGACATTTCAAAACATTTAAACTACCACATAGGTTCAAAAATTTCATGGAAAAATTAATGGGAAAAGTAATAGACATGTGGCTATGGCTGTCAAACAGAAGGCTACAGCCTTTGGCTTAGCAAGTATTTGGCATGTAGTGACTAAAAGGCTCAAAGCCTCATGCTCCTAATCAACCAACCTGAAGATAAGATATTGTGGGTACTTTAAAGCTAGATAGTTGTTCCATAATCAGTCTTGAGTAAAACTCTGCTGAGATAAATTTCATTGAACCAGGAGGCATGAACTCAAATATCCCAATTGAATTACATAATTATACTAATAGATGCCAAGGCACATATTTTAATTTTTCTTCCATAAAGCAAAGGAACACCCTAAAATGCTAAAAAACAAAACAACAAAAAGAGCTCTACTAAAACGTGCCACAGAAAATACTTTTTTTTTCCAACACATAATCAGGATTTCAGGGTTGCATACACTTATTTTGCTCATGTATCATCAGCCTGCTAAGTAGATGCAATACGAGGAAGAGATATGCGTGGGAAGGAGAGGGGGAGGCTTGGGTTATTTAATTCTATTCATTCCATGAGTAGAACTTTCATTGACAGTTGTGGGAATAAGTAAGACATGGCCCTTGGCATTTCAGCTTAGCAATCAATTAATACTGCAGTCATAGTAACTAATAACCTGATCTTTTTTGTCGCAGTACTGTGTTTTTTGCCAAGAATAATTTTTCAAAATTCAAGTAGTGATAATTTCTAGCTCTCTTTTCATTTAATCAGAATTTTAAATATAGTAATGCACTAGTCAGAAGTGTATTTCTTTTCCCTTAGGAATATATCAGATGTACTATGGAGGAGAAGAAAGAAAAGAAAATGAAAAAAATTAAAATTAGATAATGGCTATGGGGAAAAAAATTCCATCTTTGTTGATCAGTCATGCTGCCGAGCAGAGGTAGTGGAAGATTTCCAGAGAAGAGGTTGAGAAGGTGGTACTAGCTCTTTGCTCTAATTACTGAATTATTCAAGCCCTTAAGAGTGAATTAAAGTCCTCTCCTATGCCTAGAATGCAGGAGAATTTACAGTCTAAATAGTCAGTTCACATTTTTACCAATTATTTAGTTCTATTATCCTCCTATCTTCCTGAATAAGCATGAATCAATATATTCAATCAATATTTCCATCCTCTATAGTCCATTACAACTTCCACTTACATCCACTAAAAGGTTCTCTTGACTCCCAATAAGGATAAACAAACTGCAAAAACAAATGAGGGGCATTTTTAGTACATAAAGGTCTTTCCAAAGGAAATTATGATTTTTACCAACTTGTTGTAGTCATAAAATTGGCACATTCTTAGAAGTATTGTCCACATATGAAGAATTACCAATTAAATAAAATAAACTGAAAATAATTTGGAATAAATGCAGGAAATACAACAGAAGAGAAGCAATGTAGGAAGAACCACTGTTACTGAAATTTTCACTTGTTGATATGTGCTACCTACTCAGAAATGCAGAGATATACACCAAAGGCAAACAACAATCTTAAGGTTTGGCTCAGGCTAATCATGATTTAAAAATGTCATTTTTCAGATTACAGATGTGAGCCACTGTCTTTTCTCTTTTTCCTTTCCTTTCCCTTTGATACAGTATTCTGGGAATTCTATAGGGCAAGAACTAATTCAGGGCATGATTTAGAAATTAACAGCAAAAACTTTGAAACAGAAAAATTCAATAACTTTGGAAAAGGGATGCTGGCTATTTATTAAATACCCTAACTGAACTGAGAAGCTTAGTCAGAATTTAATAGATTTTCAGTGATTTTAAATGCATTTGTTTTATGCAACTTGAATGCTCTTGTAAGCTTTCCTCTCAGAAAAAAACACAAAAAACCCCCAAAAAAGCAAACCACGTTAGGTTAGTACAAAAGATTTCAAAGGCTTATTTTAAACTTTTATAAGGGTGGAATGTACTGAATTCATCTCAACACAATAAGCTTTTTCTCAATAGCAGCTTTTGCAAAAGTATCAATTGTAGATTCCCTTAGTGGATAAACTGAATGATTCACTTCAAATGGTACATTTTGTTGTTTGGGCAAAGTACATTTAACCATGGGTTGGCAAGGGAGGACAGCAATACATGCTCAGCAAACTTGACTGAATATTCAAGATTAAAATTTAACTTCATGCTTAAATAATTGCCTCTTCAAATATCTCCCCAGCTAGGCCAGTTGAGAGAGAAATCACAGACCGTATTTTTCATCTGGTAAATAATTACCAAATAGAGCACCCCATTCCACCTGTTCTGTCCTTGGCATTAGGCAGATTATGTTCTTTAATATTCATAGATTTTTCTCAAAAAGGTAATTTTCAGGATAAATATGTTCTAGATCTTTCAAAAGAAATTACATTATTGACTGAATGCCTTACTGTTCTGTGAATGATACATTCACCTTCATGTATAAATGAGCAAATTAATCTGTCTTTTCAGATTGAGAGATATGGGATAAATGTTTTTAAAAATATGTACATCTCTTTGATGTAAGAAAATTTAAGTTTCTCGACCTTGCACCATCAAAGACACTTTGCTGGTGTGACCACCTCTGCTGGTGTCCCTGAATAGCTATTGGTGCCTGAACTGGCATAATTCCTTCCATAACCAGAGCCTTAGGGCCAGTGAAACTCTCTGACTCGCAGTCAGCTCCATCTGGTGTGCCACAGGTGAGAACAGAGTGCCAGTGGTCCTGCAATGTCAAGGAACAGTTTCCTGCTGGGAGTTTCCTGCTAGCTCAGAGCCTTACAATGCTCTGTTCAAGCCTTACAATACAATGTTCAGGCACAGTACAAGAACTGTGTCTGCCATTGTAGTGTCATTGAAATATTATTTCCAGAGCTCTCATGCAAATATATATTGCTACAATGTCACCCTTAATGACATCACCTTTTTCTTCATGAACCTGTATTTGTTATTATGCCTTGTTGACTCAAAGATGCTAAAAGATCCTGCCAGTATATAATACAGAGCTACTTCATGCATTACAGAAATGCAGTCTCTTCTAAGTCAAAAGTTCTCAAGTAGTTAAAGCCTTATTAAAAGGGCATTATACAGTCTGAAACAAGCAAAAATCCTGTATGGAACTGCAACTGAATAGATAAATGTGCCCCTGAAATCAAGTCTATTTTCTAACATACTGAGGCATATAAAAATAAAACATAATTGGAATAAACTATTCTGATTTTATACTGAACAGCATAAAAGTAGTCTCCACAATACGGATTTTTTCTTATTTTTACTATTACTATTGCTACTTTTATTATTTAGCTTTGGAATACATTTTTTCCCTTTCATCTTGTAATGCTTATCTAGATTTAATTTGACTTATTTTCTTTTCAGTTAGCATGAATGAAGAGCTGCATTTACAAGGAACAGAACATCTGTCATGACTGAATTATCAGGCTGTATTTATTTCCTGTTTGACTCTAAATATCCTTCTTCCATTGCCTTGAGCCAAGTGGCAGGTACTAATGGAGAAAATTCTGCAAGATTTGTCAGAATTATTTATAATATCTATTAAGTTTGAACTTCTTCCACAGAGCAAATCTAAGGGGCTGGAACAGTGAGAGTCTCCTGGTTATTTTCAGCTGATGATGGATCTCAGCTTCAGCTACCAGAGTGTTTGATCTCTTTCGAGGAAGAATTTGGTGCAGCACTGAAAGATGCAGCAGTCAAAAAGGAGCTTGTTAAACAAGCTAATTGAGTGACTTGGGGCCACAGATAATGGAGCTCATAGGAAAGCAGCACTTACTTGATGCCTGGTGTCTGGGCTTTACAACTTGCCATCAGCTCAGAACCTTTTATAGAGATATCGACAGTCACTGCCCCAAACCAATTTTTCCTCATTTTGGAAGGTTATCCCTAGTGCCTATCCCTGTTTCTAAGAAGTCTACTCTCAGAACTTCTTAAATAAAATCTGTTGTATTGTTTCTCTGCTTTTGCCCTAACCCAAATCCACAGAGCTTTAGAAAGCTCAAGAATGGAAATGAGTATTGGCAAATAGTTACAAAAAATGCTCAGATAAATGGCTATAGTGTAAAGAAACAAAGGAACAGACAAAGGGAAAGTCAGGGGACCTGAAAAAATGTTTCATCCTCTGCTAAATGGTGTGAATTCTACAGCTATTTGAACCTGATTGTTGCACTTTAAATAAAGATTCAATATGTCATCAACATTCATGTTTGAATGTTCTTCCATGTTCACACACAACTTTATAATATGATACAGGTTTTTCAAAAAACTCAAATGAAGTAACGATATATGGGGGGGAAATGGGTATCTTCTACTGAAAGAAATTGGAACTGATCACTGAAAAAACCCTCAGTCTTATAAGGAGAAAGATGTTTTTGCCAGAATAATGCCAGGGATTCATTTTTTAAGTAGTGGTGGTTTCCTGGAGCTGTGGAACAGACAAGGCTCTTCCTTGATCCTTGGCTACCTTACTGACCAAGTTCTGTGAGATATGTCATACTTGGACCTCTTTATTGACCTTTGCTTTGGCTTTTCCTTTTGCTGTTTTCTTCTCTGTGCCTGTGAAGAATTGCAGAAGGTCCTTCAGCAATAGGTGGGGGACCACTGTCAGGAGCATTTTATCATCCTGTTTCATAGCATATATATCAGAACAGAAAGATGAAATAAGAGGATTCAAGTAACAAACTCTGTGTTTAATGCTATTCTTAATCTGTAGAGGTTGCTATTCCTGTCTACAAAGATATCTAAATGACCTTTCCCTCAGCTGATATTGAGGTCTGTTGCCCAAAAAAGTGGGGAAGAAGAGACCACAAACAGGATGCCATTTTAGATTGCTGGTTGAAGCTGAGGTCTTCCTCTCCTTGGATGCTTTAGCAATGGGTCAGTAAATTCATCAGGACAAAATCCAGGGATCAATACTTGTCTTAAAACAGCACAGGTATTTTCACATGAGTTGCAAACACTGAACAGAAATTAATATGTAAGAAACTTACTGAAGTTATTTGAACTTTGTGATGTATAAAATTGCATGTTCAGGCTCAGCAGGAACAGGCCCTTTTGCTTATGATCTAAACTATTATTTCTAATCTACTAATGAGTGCAATTAACTCAATTCCAGACTCCCACAGAAGTAGCTCTGTGCAAAACAAAGAACCTGTATTCTTTGGTGGGAACAAGGACAAATGCAACCCCACAAGGTAACTCAGCTAACTCCATTTGACTCAGTGATACATACACTGCTTTGTTCCTTAAGGATTGGCTTCCCAGGAACTCAAGAGACCCTTTTTGTGTGCTTACATTTTTGAGTGACTTAGGTTACAGAATAACGGCCATGCTATTTAAAACATAATTAACTTTGCAGCTTGCCATGGAAAAGAGTGCTACTGTGAAAGTACCAGTCACAACTATGGTGCTTTCCAGCCTCACAATAAATTTACTATTTGCAATTGTCAGTAAATTATAAATTTTACAGATTACCATTTACAATTGTTTTTAATGGGGAAGTGTCAAAATTTAAAATAGACCCATACTTAACCCATGTCCAACTAAGATATGGAGGGTCAGTCTACATTTATAGGATAAAATTAACACAAAAACCACCAGGTTAAAAAACCCCATCATACTGATTCTGAATTTCATGGAGACTGCATTAGTCCAAGGAAGAGAAATCAAAACCAAAATCAAATACTGTAAACCAAAAGGAACAATATAGAGGTAAAACAGTGAAGTGCAAACCACTAAAATTAAAATAATAAAAGCGGAAAAGTAGGTTTCATTATAGTGTCACTTTTAACTATTATTTAGAGCAGAATTAGATTTATATGTCTACATATATACGTCATAAATGCAGACACAGGTACGGAAAGATATACATAAAATGTATGCTTAATGCATATCTATATGAGTGATGCTACCAAAATTTGGTAGGTCCACAAACTCTCAAGTTTCTTTGGTGAACACAGGTATTCAACAAATAAGAACAAAACAAGATACCTGTCTCAAGTGTATCCTTAGTACATTGAAAAATCAGAATATTCTGTAAAATACTGGATGCAATAAATAAATATGATTAGACATCGTTGTGCAGTGAGCTCCAGAACAGAAAAACTTTATTCATACACTGAACTAGCATTTTTGAAAACAGTCACCATTACGAGGACATAGTGGTCCTAGAATTAAGAAAATAATCAGAGGATTATGAAAATTTTTCCAATCACTATAAAATTACATGTGTTTGTTTTCTTCAGGGTATTTTAATAATCTTGATGTCAAGTTCTATGAGGGCAATTAGCTAATTTAAAGATTTGCTTACAGCAAAAGCAATGCACCTGTTGCTGCCAGAGCCTATGTATATTCAGTGGTAGCTGTTTTCTCTGAGCATGAAATGCCTGCTATTTGTCTTGATATTCCCACACAGAGCCAGAAAGACTGGATTCCTCATTGTGACACTACTGTTCATCTGCACAGAAGCTGCCTCAGTTTAGAAACTAAGTAAATCTCAATTTATTTTCCTGGTCCTGGCACTACTGCTCAGACAGAGCCATGAATACTACACCCATTTAGTCCCAGTGTTTGGGAGGTGTATGGAGGAATAACCAGTGCTTTATCTCTGAAGCAAGACTTCAAGCTCTGTATCATCTGTGCAGATTTGCAAGGGGAAGGCACATGCCACAGAGAGAGTGCTAGGTCCATGAAATAATTCTCAAATGTAGAACTGAGACATGTGCTGCACACTCCAGTGGTACCGAGGAAGTTTGGACAGACATCTTTGTGAGACCATTCTGCTTAGAAAAAAAACTTAGAAAGGCCAGCATGCAGAAATAAAACCAGTGAGTTGGCCAGCTAATTTCAATACAGTCCATATCTTAAAACTCTTTCAAGAAACCAAATACTTAGAACTTCTATTTTACTTGGAATTAACCCACATGATTGCCAGTAATACTGCCAACAATAAACAGAAACCAAGCATCAAACGTTATAAAATAAATCACAGCTTTTCATTCATTTGTGTATTTACTGACCAGCTAGTCTGACTCATTTCTGTGAGCATTTCTTTCCAGACAACAGTTACATCTGACCTTTGGAATCTTACTTGCTTTAACTTTGTCATAAAGGACCCAAGAGCTACATACGCTTCTTCTGATGTGCACAGACCTTCAGCTCATGTCAGCGACAATTGCATGCAAAGACGAAAGTTCTAAAATACAATTTGCAACATTCTTTCATTTTGTTTTCCCCTCAGACTTACCTGGTTTCATCAATATAAACTGCCTCCAGCACGGACGCCGCATATTCAATATTCTTTTTTAAGTCCACCACATTAATGTCACCCTTCTCCAGCTGCTTTACCAAGCATCTTAATCTGTAGGGAAAAAAATAAAATAAAAACATCAGTATGATAATTCTATCAAATTTAGTGACTTCATTTTCTAATTGAAACATTGGAACCAACAAAACAATGTAGAGCCAAGGGCTATCACTCCATCTCTTGTCTTGGTTTAAGGAAATCTTGCTTTAGAATGCACTTAACACTGACTGGTTTTATATTTTTATAGCTCGCTAAATTCATAAGGTGTACTAAAAAATGGCTTATACATTCCGGAAAGTCAGAGAGGACATTTTAACCATCATCAAAGCAATTTCCTATTTATTTATGACATTACTATTATGCCTCAGTCTCTGATGTGTAAAAAAAAAAAAAAAAATTAAATTAGGGTGTTGTCTCACTATAATTTTTCCATGCTTAGGTGGTTAATTACATTTTTATAACCATGGTATACTGCTTTTTCTTCACTTAAATGTCTTTAGTTTTTATTTAGGCCTCCAGTATGTTTTTGCTGCAGAATTTATACTCTTATTAGTGTGAGATAATATGGAAGTCTGTTGTGTCTGTGCTTATACCATGGCAGTAGAAAAATCCAAATATTCCCAAGTGTGCTTTAAACTTTTAGTTTTGAGGATTTTATTTTACAGTACAAATATGGATACGCCCAAAGGGGATTTTGTAATGCACCAACTCATGTCTCTGCAGCAGTACACTTCCACAGACACACTCCTTGAATACTAGATTTTTCCTAAACTGCTGACAAGAACACTTCTGACACTGCTCAATTTAACCATACAGAGTAGATAAAGCACTAGAGTGAAATTAAAACCTTAGAGGTGTGACTAAATGGATGCTTAAAGTAAAGGTATTTTCCTTCTTCCTGTGCCCTATCTCTGAGTAGAAATAATCTACCGTTTTGTAACAAGTAAGATAAAGATTTCTGTAACTAAGGATATATCTATTGTTACATAACTTCCAGTAAATAATCCTCTTTACATGCAGGAAAAATTGTGAAATGGCCATTTAGATAAAAAGTGCAATAAAATTGATTCAGCATTAAGACAATTGCTTTCAGGAAAAGATCATATTTGTGACATACACCAGCATACATAAAATATGCAAATATTATATGAAGAGAAGACTGAAGGGACACCTCACTGCAGTCACAACTTCCCCATGAGGGAAAGAGGAGGGGAAGGCACTGATCTCTTCTGTGCTGACAGGGACAGGACCCAAGGGAATGGCCTGAAGTTGTGTCAGGGGAGGTTTAGGTTGGATATCAGATAAAGATCCTTAAACCAGGGAGTGTTTGGGCACTGGAATGGGCTGCCCAGGGAAATAGTCCCAGCACCAAGACTGGCAGAGTTCAAGATGTGTTTGATCAACACACTCATGCACATGGTGTGACTCTTGGGGATGTCCTGTGCAGGGCCATGAGCTGGACTCAATAACCCTTGTGTGTCCCTTCCAACTCACCTTACTCTGATTCTATGATAATAATATATTTCATATATATATACTATAAATTATTTTCATTGTGTGCGTATATTATTTCATTGGATCTAATTAAAATATATAAAAAACAAAATTAAAGTGATATTTTTAAAAAATCATAGACTTGGAAATACTGTTCTATCATAAAATCATTTTCATGTTTTTCTACATATTTCTTTGGCCTAAGTACAGTTATGTTCAAGCGTGTAAAGGTAATTTTAGCAAATGGGGTTTTAAGACCAACCTCCTCAGTTCTCTAAAGCCTTAATTCAATTCAAATTAGCCTAGCACATGCAATAAATAAGGCTCTTAGCAACCATATTTACTTGGTATTTTACACAGTGCATTGCATATCAGTGGAATGGAAAACGCAGCGTTAAGAAATTTTCTTGGAGAAATGAAGTGGGCAGATGAAATACTCTGGGAGCTCATCTCCTACACAGAAATAACCATATGCATGGGAGACATTTCCAGTACATAACTTCTTCCACTTCAGAGGAACCTGTAGCTGCAGAAGGTTATTCACAGGCAGCTCCCAGAACCCAACACAGGTATCTCCTGGGGTGTGTGCTCCTCGCTACTGCACACAAACACACACTAAGCACCAGTGCCAAAATGCCCAGGTGGGGCTGGCAGCCTCAGTGCCACTGCTTGCAAATAGCTGTAGGGTGTTTCTGGCACTTCCACTGCTCCCTCCATATTTGACTGAGCACATCTCCAAATCACGCTTTCCAAAGTGGGAGCATAAATAAATTTGAAAACTTGTTTTCAAATACACAAAAATAAATTTTTAACACTGCACAGCAGGGGGCCAGGCTCTGGTAGAACAATATCAGCTTAAAGCAGCTTCAAATCCTACCATTTCCAGTGGTTCCTCATTATCTGAGGCAATAGATCAGATGACAGGTATTTGGAACAATTTTTATGCTTGTAGATGTAAATGAGTCCCTGGGGGAGCCTTTAAGGCACAATGATCTTGCAATGTCTCGCTGCACAGGTGACAGCCAACAGAGGTAACCTGCCCTGTGGGTATAGCTCATGCTCAGGAGGAATGCAGAACACAGTAACAGACCAGATGATTTGGAAACACTGCTCAGGCAAATCTGAAGTGATTCTGAAGATGTTGCAGATTCACAGAAGGACACAAGTGACCTTTTCTCATGCATGACTCTTTGGGAAGATGTCCTCAGGAGTCCTTAGCTCTCCCAGTGCAGATCTATCATAGTATCAAGAGATAATTTGGTTAAAGGGACCTCCACCAGGTACAAGCTCTTGCTCAAGACAGGGCTAACCTCAAAGATAGGGATAACTTCAAAAAGTTAGATAAAATTACTCACAGTATTTGTGCTCAAGCTTTGAATGCATGGAGATTTCAAAAATTCTTGGAAAAAAACCAGTTTAAATGGTCAATCAGCCTCATGGTGCATCACGTTTTCACAACATCTAACTGGAGTGTCCTTTGTGGCAATCTGCGTGCCCAAACTTTGCTGTGCAGTTCCAAGAAAAACCTGCCTCTGCCTATGGTACAGCTTCCCACTAGGAAGCTGGACACAGCAATAAAATCCTTCCATTTTGTCACTGATCAGACACTTCTCATGTGACACTAATGAAGGCTACCCCAGAAGTTAGAAAAACTGATATTCAACACAGCATAATTAAGTGGTTTATAGCAGCATATGGACAGTCTGAGCACACTCAATATCTTCTGCATTAAAGTGAATAGCCACAGGAGCTGACATTTTAGTAATGAAACTAATAATTTAGCAAACAATAAACATCAGTTTATAAGACTAAGTAACAAGAATTAACACACCTGTAGCCCACCATTCAACAAGACAAAGAAACTTGTGAAAAGGACAAGGAAAGGTAATTAAAAATAATTATTTCTTCAGCTGTATTGGGAGGATTTTTATTTGTTTGTTCTCTTTCAATTGTCATAAATTGAAAATGAACATTAGAAATACTATTTGAAAACCTGAAGTGTCACTTAAAACGAAGTAATTGTGTTCACACCCAGCCTGTGAACAGTGCTACTAAGAAATAATAGACAGCAAAGAGAAAAAACTGGAGGAGCTATTTTGTGAAAGAGAAAAAAGGACTATTTGAGCTGGTTTAAGATGCAAAGAAAATTGTATAATTGCAGAACTAATGTGATAAAAAACATGAAAAAAAGTTTATGCATCTGAGGACACCTGAAAACTGCATTATAAAAACTAGCAGCCCCAGTTTGTAAGGGAGAAAAGAGACATCTGCAATTAATAAAAGCAGTGGGTGGAGAACCATCTTCTGTCATCTTGGGTAAACATCATTAACAGTGCTGTGGGATTAAATGCTCTTGTGGACAATCCAAATGCACTCTGCACCCGTCTCTCTTCAATAATAGGGCTGTGATGTTGCTGGGGCCTGTGTTTCCCCAGCCCTCACCTCTCTGTGCAGCTGATGCCACTGTCCTGCTGTGGGCAAAAACCCCTGAGGCCCACCCAGCAGAACCAGAGGAAGCAAGGACTTTATTGGGAGATGAAGAATCATTTCTTGATTAACAATATCAAAACCACAACTCACTTGCTTCCAATTGCCCCACTAAAATTCTCCCATGTTTGAACTAAAGTTTTGTTACATCTACTGTAGCTTTCTGGGGTTATACCAAATAACTGAGGATAGTTTTGTGATGCTATGATGTTATTTCAAAAAGCTTCCTATGACATTTTCAGTTACTACAAAAAGGAAAAAGAAGAAAAATTTTTAAAAGGTAAGAAATCAGTGATCAAATATGACTTTTTTCGATGTCCTCATGAGAAAGTCTTTTCTATGGAACCAAGGAGAAATTCCAATGAGAGAAGTATGTTTGGAGATACTGAATAACAGTCCTAAACATAGGCTGAAGTGCTAACAAGGAAAGGTGCAATGATGGCATTACTTAAGAAGGGGTATTTTAAAGTAGAGAGGCAGACAAGTTGGACAATTTCAATTTCAGATTAAACTGCCACTTTTATTTCCAAGATAAAATAAATTACTAGCAATCACTGAGAATAAATCAGTGTTAAAGGCCCAGTTTAAGAGTCTTAAAGAACCAGAAGAGGAAAATTCAGCCTGAAGTTAACTTCTGAACCTGAGAGAAAGACCCTCTGCCTGCTTTCCTTAAACCGCCTTTATTTTCCTCATAAGTCTCCCCACCACTGAGAATTGCAGAGAAACAACTTTCTAGCTTACACATCTGGACTTCACTTAAAACTGTTTTGGAAACTTTGAACAAAAAAAAAAAGCTGGCTTTTGCCACAGATCCTATTAAAGGGGAAGTGAAATAAACTGTAAAAAGTAAACTATAAACTAACCTTGCTTCCTTCTACATTTTGAAATTAGTGAAAATCACTGTTGAAGAGGGGCAATGAACACATTGGCAATTCTTTGAAAATAATAGACAGAGGCTATTGTCAATTAAAGGGAAATTATTATTGATATTCATATTCACAGTGCTGTAAAAACAATTATCTGTGTTGTTTGGATCAACTCCCAGTTGTAAATCATTACCTTCCCATGAACTAATTGAGAAAAGCCTAGCTGAGACAATTGTGACAATGTGTGAAAAAGTCTAAGGACAGAAAAAAGATATTTTTTTCTGTAAACAAATGTTTCATGTTCTGTTTGGGCTATTTAATATTGAACAATAAAATTAGGTGGATTATTGTCAACTTTATTATAAAAGTGATTTGACCCTCTAAATGAACATCACAAAGTAAAACTGGATTGATGTGTAATGTGAAATTAAAACTAAAGAAGAGGAGGGTAACAATATCCTGACAATATGGACAGTTAAACACCACTAGTTTCTCAAAACTTTGGAGAAGGGGGACATTTTCCTCTAAAGTTATCTGTAATTAAACCACAAACCAGTTCTACTGCCTGTAGTGATTCTTGTAAGAATCTGTTGAATAATTTTCACCTGTAGAAAGCATCACTCAGGAGTTCCTCAGCTTTCCAAGGCAGAAATTACATCCTCGCTCAAACATGAATGCTCTTAAAAAGGGTCAATATCCAACAATTCCAAACCCCTATAGGAATTGCCCAGATTCCAATTATTTTTATGTGAATTGGTAGAATTGGAATTTTACATCTTTCTATTAAGAACATGCATGTATAAAATAAATCTTTGTATAAATACACCATTCCATCCAACAAATTCAAATAGATGAGAGATGCTGAAGAAATATACACAATATGGTAGCAAAGATTCAGGAGTGACCCCTTTGGGCTGCCACTCCTCTTTCCCTGCTCCTACCTGCAGTTACAAAGCGGCCAGTTATCACAACTTCAAGATGGCTAACCTTGAAGTAAAGGTATTTTACTTAATGTCAGGGAAACAAAAGCTGATATTGAAATATTTTGCCCAGCAAGGCAAGGCCAGTATATCAATAGGGACTAAGGGTTAGAACTGGCAGCTCTTGACACAGAGCTCGTGTTTCACTTCCTTGAAATCATAAAAAATGCAGTTCCGAATGCAGTTAATATGTCTTCTGATTAGAGAGGCTCTCAATAAACCCTTCAGTGGAGAAATACAAAAAAGTGTTTTCACTGCTGCAAATGTGTCTTATGAACTTAATTCTCAGCCACTGCTGTGTCTGAGCTTATGCACAGGAAGTCTTGTGGTTGCTAAGGGTTTCATGAATCACATGTATTTCATGATTATTTTAAGCATTTAAGTGGTACACGCTGATCTGTAATTATGATTCAGTCATTAGAAAATCAATATTGATCATGCTGGTAATTCAGACAACATTTTAATATACCAAAACTTCAATCCCATATTGAAGAATTGAAATAGAAGTTGTGCAGCTATATAGCAACACTGAATTTTACATTTTCTTAATGATGATACTCTGCTTTTTCATGATGATCTAATTGTCTTGGTTGTTCAAATATTATTTTTATGCAAGATGAAATGGTTTTCCCTCAAACAGGAATTCTCTATTAGGCTTCAATTCCTTTTACCTTATCCTATAAATATAATATATACCACTCTAACAGTACATAAATATTATCTTTTGTGTCTCATTTAGTAACATTTTTTAAAACATTTAGTCGAAATTCCCACATTTGCTTTAGCACCCAGCTGAAATCACAGAACACCATGGAAACTCCACAGGTTTTCCACCTGAAACCATAAACCAATTCAAGGCATTTTTTAACTTTTGCATAATTCTCAACAAACCTAATAAAACAAATGTCAAGTGCCTGAGAAGCCACAGTGTCCTGACCCCAGTGATACCAAAAATCTGCTATTTGCAGCGCTGGAACTTTTCACCATCCTCCATCATCATCTCTGGCTCCCCTGAGACACCCCAGAGGAGGAGGCTCATCTGGGGCCCTGGTCCTGCTGCTCTTCCCTGCTGTCTCACGCCTCCCCAAGTTACTCATCCTTTCCCAAAAGTCACTTTCACCGTTAGATTCATTATATCTCATGATCACGAATTCTCACACATTTGAATTTCTCTGACCATCCTTTGTGCACACCCAAGCTACAGAATGAACTTAGCCAAGCTTTAAATGTCTTTCAAATTTTTCTCTCACTTCTGCTAAAGAACCATCTCTAATATTTATTTGATTCTGCTATTCAATTCCTTTCTGGGTTGAAGCTTAATCAAAAATCTTCAAACTTCAAATTACTTAGTATGTACAAACATTTGGGCATTTTCTCTGTCTTTTGTTAGATCCAACAAGTAACCAACTAGTCTCCTTACCCTAAACACTTTAACTCTTTCTATTGTCTCAATTACTATTTCCATTATTTGACATTTCTATTTCACAATCAATCCATGAAATCAAAGGCAATCAAAATACACAGGAGTGATTTGGAAATTTCAAATTATTCTTCTAATGGCTTTTGCTGAATATTTATGTTTTGTCTGAAGATTGACATTAAATCCACAAGGTTTTCCCGAATTCTCTATACATTATATAGGGTCCTAGCCAAAGCTATTTCACCTTGAAGTTGCCAAATGCTACAAGATGTCTCAATATCTTCATCATGTACTTGCTGAATTCACTAACAAGCTGGAAAATCAAATGCAAACTCATCATCTATCAAAAAATCATGCTTGAAGATGATGGCCAACCTTTGGTATGTTTAACTTGTTGGAGCTAATATGATAAGCACATAGAAAAGGCACAAAGCCCTTATTTCCAATAGTGCTTTAAAAAGCTTTATTTTTCCTGCAGACGGCAGCTTTGAGCACAGTGATCAAAGCTGCTAAAAGGCAGATTATCTCCTTCAGACCATGGGACCAGAAAATGTGGGTTGATAAATGTTGATACTCATCCTTTGAAAAGGGCATGCAAAGAAGTAAAAAAGCCCTTCTAAAAATATTGATAACAAGCTACCATATAAAAACCCAACTGAAGCTCTTTGATTTAAAACTGCATTAAACAGAACTGGTAACTTTGTACTGAAAATATTTTGTATGCTAATACTTAGAAAATATATTGCTGTCATTGCTTTTGAAAGCCTTTTTGGTGCAATTTCTGCAGCCATTAAGGAGACAAGATTGGTAAGTGTTCAACAGTAAAATAATGTCATTGCCCAATGATTAAAGAATCTTCAGCCATGATCAAAGAATCTTCAACTATGACAGCACAAGTATCCTTCCCTCTACTTGATAAAATAACATATGAGCAAATAATACAGAAACATGAAAATAATGACAGTTTGTTCTATGATTTCTATGTGGAATCAAACTACAGTGAATACTATGTAATCTGTATATAATTAACATCTTAATTTTCCTGAGAAAGAAATTAGAGCCAGGACAGAATATCCTTGCTGCAAACCACAGGTCAACTTTTATAAATGTGGCTAAATCCTAACAGGTAACACTTCTGGTAACTCTTAAATTTGTTGCTTAATAGTTACAGATTTTTTGAGACATCAAAAACCTGCAACTGTGGAACCTTTATCCTAGTAAGTAATATGGGGACTCTGCACCTCTTTATAAAGTATTTTATATTTGTTTCTGACCTGCTGACTTCTTTGGACAGAGCATGAAGTATTTTGTTGCCCAGTATGCAATAGAATCACAGAATCATTAAGGCTGGAAAAATCATTAAGGCTGGAAAAGACCTCCAAGGTCATCAAGCTCAACCTTTGGCCCAACACCACACTGCCAACTAAACCATAGCACCAAGTGCCTGGTCCAGTTGTTTCTTGCCAACTTGCATGTCTCTCAACACACACAGAGCTGACAGCTGATAATATATCAAGTGAACAGAGGTTACCTAAAGGCCTCTATAAAAATGCAGTAGAGAAGAAGAGTTTTTTGAAATGGCAGTCCCCCATACTTGGTCTAAGAAAAGGTCAGATGTGATGTCCCAGCCATAGCTGCATGATCCGTTCCATCTCCTTTTTCTGGGAAAAATTGCCCCACCGCTCCCATATCTGATAGCACAAAGGTATGGGTAACAATATCTCTTCAACCTGATGCTGTCAAAACAATCCAGTTTACCTTCAAGGTCCTTCACATCAGTTCTACTGAAGTCTGTCTGCACGATAGGATGGGAGTCCCATGCACGTGCAGCTGTGCTATCAGGTGAACCAGGGTAGCTGGTTCTGCTGTACTAACAGAGCAACATAATCACCAAGATAATCCTACTTTGATCCAAGCTCTCCCTTTTCAGTGGATTTGAAAGTCCTCCTTTTTTACTTATAACTAAACTTAAATACTTGAAATACTAAAGTACGAAAGTTTTACTTTTAATATAACATCACACCTTCCAGATGGGACGACAGAGCCAATTTATCTTGAATTTTATTTTTAATATGTATCATGAGTTCTGAGGAACCAAGTACAGACCTGTATCTCTGGAATAAAATTGTTAAATGTAGAAGTTGCAAATATTTGCATTATGAACTATTACAGACTATTGCATGAAATCATTTAAGAGTTATCTTAGTCTGCCTAAACTATTGTAGAAAAATATCACCACCTTTATTGAGTTGTCTTTTCTACTTAATAATTAACAGCTTCAACAAATCTATTTTCACTAAAAGAATTTTTCATTCAAAAGACAGAGCAAGACATAAATGCTTTAGCACAACAGCTGTAGTAATTACAGTACAATTTTGCTGTAAAGTCATTACCATCTCAGTGGTTCTGAAGAAAGAATAAAGTACATGTAATGTATATGGCAACGTAAAAATATGAATAGGGTTTTTATTTAAAACTTCAATACTGCAATTAAAATGTAGGGAAAAAATAGGAGATGCTAGAATTCAGCACTCTATGTTATGTGTGAAACTAACTCCTGGCATTTGGAATTGTTAAAAATAAATGTTCTGCTGAAGAATTGCCAAATAAAGTACTTCAAAGCAGGTCTTGGTAATGAGAAGTAGAACATCAGATTAGCTTAAACACTTGAGAGCAATATAAATGTTTCAAAGAGGAAAGAATCAAGGGGGTGAACCTTTTTCCTACATTTTGTAAGAATGGTCATAAATAGGATGAAATGTAACATGGCCATTCTTCTTTATACATGGGACCCTGATTTAGGATTTGTACATGGGATACTAAATTTGAATCAGGGGAAGATAAGAAACTGAAATTCACTGTTCTTGAATAGCTCCATCTTTGAATACTTCAGGATTAGTTGCCTTAATCAGATAAAAGACCCTGGACTTCATCAGAAAAAAATATTTCCTAAAAAGTAATTCCTGAAGAATATCACACTAAATCAATTATCAAGTGGAAAGTATGTATGGTCTGTATGCACACTGTTTTTTTGTTCTGGACACAGTTGTGACAGGAAGTGTATCAAACCATATAGAATATCATTTGTGGCCAATGCTGGTGTACAGCTGCCATTCTCCTCAGCCTGCAGAGTGCCTGGCACTTCAGTATAAAGGGTTCAGGTTTGTAGGCCTGGAAGGCAGATGGGATTAGAGGCCATCCCTTAGTTCTTGCAGGGTATTTTTTTGCCTTAAGTCACACAACATCTAAGAGTTTCTCCTACATGGCTCTAATCTAGAGGACTCCAAGAAGGGACAGGCAGCTATCCTTACCAGAACTGCCTTTGTTTTCCATACTGTGCTCAGGACTTGGATGAGATTGTGCTCATACACACTCCACAAAGCACTTCAACTCCTCTGCTTCAACAAGATGTACTAACCTCACAGGCTAATCACATTGGCTTTCCTGATATGCTTTTAAAGCAACCTGATTATTGACCTATTGACTAAATAGGGATCATATTTTCATAGTTTCCAGTTTGTTGATGTTCCAGGTTTGAAATACAGCATCCCTCAGAAGGTGTAGTCCAGAACCTATCAGCAAAAGTGTTATTTTTCTTGTTTTGTTTAAAATGAGAAAATCTAGCATACCTAGACAACTTAAATTTGCCCTTTCATATACACTTTACACATATTATAAGCAGATTCAATTGAAAATTTAGAACCTAGTTCTCAAACTGATCATAGAATACTCATGATGTAATCAACATGGAGCATCTTAGTTGCTAAATGATACACTGCCCCATTACTTTCTAAAAGAAGTCCTAAACTGGTCTCAAAATTAACCACAGAACTAATATATCCAGCTATGTTTAATTACTTGTGAAATGGCTTGAAAATGTTCTGTTTACCAGAAAGAGCTTTCAGCTGGAAAATTACTGGGAGTCTAGCAAGAATTTGTTGATAAGAAAATTTCAAACCCACCTTCTAATGAACCCACCTTCTATCCTTAATGTCTGTCTCTTTTGAGAATGCAGAAATTAAAATGTGACTTTTTCAAAGTGATGACAGTACAACATCCCTAAATGTTCTTCTCAATGGGTGTGAAATCTAACCTGAAAGGCTCAACTCACTGTCATGACTAACAACATTCCCAAATTTTGCTTCATTTTTCATAACTCTACTGAATGAATCACTATCCTTCAGTTCTCTACAAAGCATTGCCATTCCTTTCAAGTTAATAGTTATAGTTTAATTTTAAAATAGAAAACTAGTCAGTTCTTGACTCAATATTATAATGTTTGTTTACACACTTACTAAGGAAGAAGTCTGCGTGTACAAAAGCAAAATAGGTAATAAAACAGTTTCTTAGAAAGTGTAACTACATACACTTTTTGCCTATCATATTCTCAAACAATACATTGTTTTGTTTTCCATTACTTTTCAGATCATTTACTGCAGCATATTTTTAATTGGAATTCTCAGTTTTGAAATCAAGCTATTCACTTCAATCTAAAATACTCAGAGAAGTAAGCCTGTTTCGAGGAGTATAGGCCAGTTTGAATACAGCAGCAAACAGTCCAGGCATTGATCACAAGGGAGTGCTTGAGGAAAGACCAGAGACAAAGAGTACAGCAAAGTCTGCAGCAGTTAAATTTCCTAAAATTAATGCAAATGAGAAAGTGCCTTGTTCAGTAGTCTCCTACCAACACATTGGTTTCACCTGCAGATACCTACATGATGCCATGAATATGCAATGCAGGATGTTCTTGGATGGATGGTGGAGCAAGGGACCCAAGTGCAAGGCTAATGAACAGCTCAGTTCTGGCCAATGCGGGCTCACAGCTATGCCTTAGCCAAGCACAGCTCAAAAGTAAGAGCTCAGGGCTAGTGAGAGAGTTTACAGCCTCTCTGCAATTTCACTCTGGAAAGACAATGTGAAAATTATGATGATGAATCAGATGGATATCATGTTTTTGGTCAGTCACCACACTTTCCTAGGTCAGCAAATGGCAGTGGCTGCTGTGCTTGTTTGGCTTGGACCCGCAGGGCAGGGCCTGGCCATCTCCTCTGCAGTGCTCAGAATATTCCCTGTATTTGACCCTTCCAGCAAGTGAGCCTTCTAAGCCATTTTATGTATATCTCAGCTCATTATTTCTGTGGGGTTTGAGGTTTTCTTAATGGCATATTTCACAACTGATAACTAGGGATTCAGTTATTCAACACTCATTTCTGTGGACTCTGTGGTTTTTAAATGGATTTAAAGATTCAAGGACATGATTCTGAAAAATGTGTGAGATTTCAGTGTCAATGGTAATCAAGGGTTTCCATCTTGTGCAGTGATATGCACAAAGAAAGGGAAAAAAACCCTCTCAACTTAACATTGAGAGGATACACCTAAAAAAAGTACAGAAAAACAAAGATATAGTAAAACTCTCAAATGAAAGGTAAATATACAGCTGAAAACTTTGCTCCAGCTTATTAAAAACTTCATAGCAAAAAAACTTATTAGAAGTATTCCCATATAAAAATACATTACATATAAATTGAAGTAGAAAAAGTGCTCTCCCCATGGGGCTGTGGGATCAAGCAATGGAGAGATCTATATCTATCTTTTTAAGATCTAAGGCAGATGCAAAAGCTGTTAAAACATGTATTTGCATCCTTTCTAGGAGAGCTGTTTGAAATGCCTGATTAATTAACTGAGAGCATACAAAAAAATAATGTAAAAGATCCCCTCTAAAATAAAAACCCAAGGAACATGAAGGAACCGTGAACAAGACAAATTATAGACATTAGCATTTCATACAGTAACTACACTAGCAAAAATGTATTTTTATGAAGAAATTTGCTAAAGGCCCAGAAACATTCAATTAGAGTGATATATGCAGGAACAACTAACAGTGACAAAAAAGTAGGCATAGGAGCACCCAAAGAAAAACATATAGTCCATGGCATTAACTGTTTGGAGATCAAAGGACTTTTAGTATTTTCTGTAATGTTTGTATTAATCTTCAGTTCTCTTAATCTTTGCAATTTGCTTTCTGACAAATGTGATCCTAACTCTGCATACATCAGCCTATATCTTAAAATCTTCTAATATTCTACTGTTGGATACATGTTAGTATTTCACATGGAGAAGAAATGTAAGTAAAAAACAATACAATAATTTTTCCCCCAGTATATCCTAAATCAGGTATTAAGGAAAGGTATTTGTATCATGGTGAATCACATTTAATGTGAAGTTAATCCAGGGAGTATTTAAAATATGCTTTGCCATAAAATAACTGTTGTCTACTCTTAGGATTTTCATTCATTATTGAATGACTATTATTTTGATGTCACATCACGGTACTTAGTTTAAATTTTAATCCATAATAGTTAATCTCAGACTCTTTTCTGGAATATCCTTAATAAAATTCATATTGGAGCACCATTAAAAGGACACAAAAGAGCAGAGTAAAATATTCTTACAGTTAAAAGAAATAAACCTTATCAAAATGATCTCAGAAATTACAATAACTCTTAAAGAGGATTAATCAAAATAAAATTCAATTAATTTCTGCTCTTACTCAACCACAAGGACTCTGCTAGATTCTGATATATTGAAAAAAGAGATCTGGGCACCTCCACCCCAAACATGCTTACAGAAATGACATTAATTAATTTCAGAGGCAGCATAGCTTGACATGCAGATACATATTTGATTACACATGATGTTAGCCCCCAAATATGACAACATACAATTTAATCATGCAAATCATTCCTTTATGAGGTAGACTTCTGACTTGTACCCTAGTGATTTATCCCCTCTGACTACAAACCAGACTGTCCTAACGATTTCAGGCTAAAAATCCAGCCTGTGATTCTTTTTCATTAACTGCACCAACCTCACAAGTCTAACTGCACCGTGCACCTACAGTCCCTTTTCTTCTGAAGCCTATGAAAGATGTTAAGAGATGGACATTTTTTTAATAGGAGGAAAATACCAATGATCATTGTTCCATTTATCCTAAGGACACATAAATACAAGTTCAAAGATTAGAGCAACAAAATCTGTATCTTCATCTGCTTTGCCATTCATCTTTTCATTCCTTCCCAGCTGCCTCCAGCTCTGATGGGGCATAGGCAGCTCCCTCTTCTCTCCACATGTTCCTGCCAGGACTCATGAATGCACACTGCATTTTCGTGTTCCAGTCATGAAAACCTCCTTAACCTCTTCAGCATTCCTTTTAATCCTGGGGCCAGACATGGGAAATACTGACTTTGCCCCTATAGGCCTTCCTCACTTGTGTTCCTTTTGCTCTAAACTGAGCCTGACCTTTTCTATTTTCATTTCTTCGTGTCTGGCTGAGATTTTTTCCTGCCATTCAACTCTCTGCACTCACACAGTCATGCCAAAGTGGTGAACTGAAGAGCAGCATCACTAAGTTGGCATTTTCATTCACCTTGCCTTTCAACTACAAAATATCCTACACAGAGCTGCATAGCTCCCACAGTGAGGAATTTTATTAATACACATCTTCACTGTAAGTTTTTAAGATCTATTTTTTTCCCATATTTATCTACAAGAAACACCCTTGAAAGTATATAGCAGTCAGGTCACTAGGCAGGGCAGCTTGCTACAGATCAGTCTGCTGAGTCCAGCTCTAGCAATGATACAGGTTTTTCTGTTAGGCATCACAGATCAGCATTTTAGGTGGCATGAATCTCACAGCACACAGAGGAGTTCAATTACTTCACACAAGCACGTGCGCCTTCGATCACATTTTGGTATAATGGCATGAAAAAACAAAATTAATATTTTCTAAGTGAAGAGTACCTGCACTTTTTTTATATATAAAAGTTTCATTACAAAGCTATTAACAACTTCAGTTATGAAGACAGGTAAGAGTCATCAGAGAGAGAATTCATTAATACCTCATGCATATGATAAAGATGCATGGATTAACAGTTCATGAGGGACATTTTACTGTTGTCACCAGTGACGCACAGTTCGTGCTTCAAATGCACCAAACTAATTTGCAGTGCTTTTCAGAAGCATTTCACTCCTGAAAATACCCAAAGCAGCTGAGCCAAGTGACTGGTGCCAGTAAGGCAGGACTCTGGGACTTGCAAGACACAACAGCTCTCCCACACACAGAGGAGGGATTCATTACACAAGTATTCCTCAAACAACACAAGCACCAAACTGTCTCTTACTATACCCACATCTACACATCCAGACTCTTGGAACTTGTGACTTAGCACTAACCTTCATTGGGAAGTACCTCCCTTTTCCTCTTGTTACATCCCAAGAACCAATTTGACCAGGATAGTTGGTTTCTGTTGAAATGCTGGAGAGCCTCTTACAAGCTCCAAGTTCTACATTTGGTACATGCCAGAATGATTTTGAAATTACATGAAATGTCCTTAGAGAAAAACACATAATCTTTAACAAAATAATAATTTGATTTTGTAATCTTTTAATGCATGCACCATTTAACTCCAACAGATATCTACTAGCAGAAGGTTTAAAAAAACATGTCTTAAACTATCAGTTTTATGTGTCTCATAAAGCAATCAAATTTTCCATTCATTGGTGGTGGAATAAATGCTACCTTAAGCCTCACTGTGTTTTTCAGTAGCATCTCTTATAACAGTGTAAATTTAATACATGTTAGGCCTAGATCTGCTTTGGAAATTATAATTACTTTTTCTTTAGGTTTGCTCCAATGTCTTCTTGTGATAAATAAGGTTAGTTTTGAGCTGCCTTTCTGAATCTTGTCAGCACTTCCCAATGCCACATTTGTACAAGTGTGGCACTTTTCCAAAACATACTGTCTCCTAAATCTTATTTAAACAGAAAAATCTTTAAACAGTATTTTGCAGACCTACATCAGGGAATGAACTTGGAATCTTTTCTTTTACAAATAGGATTATAGGAGCTCCATAAAAGTCATTTAAGAGAATTTTCAGACCTTTTAGACATTTTGAATTTTAAAAAGAAGATAAGATAAAAATATCATGATAATCCTATTCATTATGCTTATGGATTTTCTATTTGGTAGACCTGTCATTACATTTGACTAGCAGCTCATAATTATTAAAAATATAAACACTGCTGTAAGATGGATTAATGGTGTTGTGTTTTCTCTAACAATAACAAAAAAGTCTCAGCAGTTACTCTACTGTTGGATTACACAATGCAATTATGTGATCTGTAAGAACATTTACAGCAGCCTCCTATAGAACAGGACTACTTTTATTTAGCTACTGGATTTTGCTGTCCTTCTAAAATTTAAAATGAGAATGTCTAATTTTGTACTAATGTTACAGTGGTTCTCCTAAAGTTACCTGTTCCATTCCACATTCAGATTTGACACAATTGTAGTATTTGACATTTATGTTTACAATTAAGGCTATAGGCATTCATATAACTTAATACAGAAAACAAAAGCACAAAAGTTTTGCAGACCTTTCAATAAATCCCTGGAAGAAAACAAAAAAGCTATTTCCAAATAATATAGATTTCATCAAGTAGGCTAGGACGAGAATGGATGTTTTTCTCAAGCAAAATTTCACTGAAAATCGTACAGTATCAGAAAAGCTTCTGGGTTTGAGTAATTAGCATTTCCTTATGGAAACTAAGCATGTATATTGGCAAAAAACTTATCAGCAGAGCACAGAAAGTGGAAGCCTTTTGCAGTCACTTTACTTTTTTTCTGAATGTTCAGAGTGGTATTTGACACAAGAACCACTTTATGCCTTCAGCAGCTGATTCTCACATGGATCATCTGATAAGGACCATCTGATAAGGACTGTTCTGTTGCGCTACATCACTGAGTGCAGAGACCTCTGCTCAGCTGACGTAATACAGATCAGCCAATTCCTGAATATCTGCTTTATCAGGAGAACTCTCAGCAGACAAACATCAGCCCCCAGTCTGCTCCCAGCTCCCTGCCTTACTGATCTGGTAATCTGCCCCAGGGACTCTCAGACCAGGACACCAGAATGGAATAAGAGCCAGGGTGTCCAGCTATGAAAATAAGCATATGAATTCACAATTCTGTACCTTCTTCATGCACATAATTAAGGCAATTTACCCATCTTTTCAGAGAGTAAAGCACTGACAGAGAAGGAGGAACAGAAATCATATATGTAAGAATTGACAAGGAAAAGAAATGAACATAGAAAGTTCCCATTTATGTTTCTTTTAATAAAATTAAATTTCCTCTTACAGCTAAGTAATAAATTACTATTAACATTATTTTAAACCACTGTGAACATGTTTTCAGCTCCAAAAAAGGATTACAAATTCCATATTTTTTAAGCTCAGACCACCTAAAAAAGAGCTATTTACAAAAGAACATATATGCATTACAACTATAATACCTCAGCTAGTTCAATTTCTAAGAGAAAAGAATAATTATCTCCTTCAAAGTTTAATCTTAATGCTGCATTTGACTCTATGGAGCCAACTATACAAGACACAAAATTGCCATCTCAGGACAGATGTCTTGTGCTGGAGACTTTTGTCTTGTACAAAAATACCTGATTGAAAGATCTGCTCAACCCAACAGATTCAGATTTCTGCATTTTATACCTCTTTCACAGAAATACAATAAATACTAATTACTATATTTAGCAAATATTTTTCCTATATTGCCAATGTATGTTTAAAAGGCAAATATTCTAGATGAGGTTATTGGATGTGTTAAAAAAAGTAAAGGTTCTGGAGAACTGAACCATAGTGCATCTACTATGTAGAAATTGTAAAGGTTCCTAAAGACAGAGTACAGATTTTTGTTCCTGCTTTGTTCAGTCATTTTTGATAGAATGACAGAAAATTTCAGTTCAGTTATTTCTCTCCAGAGAGGCAGACATCAATTGAAAATATCTATAAATATCAGAAAGGAAGAAACACTATGTTAAATTGCTTGAAGAATCACAACTGGCATGAAGCCAAAAGCTCCATTGAACATTAACCTGTCTATTGATACAGAGGGCTGGCCATTGGCACCAGCTGCAGAGCTCACAAAGATGGAAATATCTGGGACAAAACCAAAACCAAACCAAACCACCAACAAAGAATAAAACCCACTGCCACAGTAAATCTAAATTTTTTAAAATGCCTTTTCTTTAAGGCATTGCCTATACCTGGCGTACTGGAGGAATTGGCTTCCTCCTGTGACCTAACAAACAGTGCCAGAAATCACTTTGCTGCCTGTCTGATTTCTCAAGTGAGGTCAAAGGAAAGGAGCCAACTTAAAGGGCAATCCAGTCTGTCTTCAGGTTTGAGGGTTGGCACACATTTCAGTTCTTGGTATTATGTTATAACAAAACCTTAAATGAGACTTGAAAAAGTATTAACAACATAGATAATTACCTGTAGATGGGGGGGAAGCAGCATTCATAATAAAGCTATTATATACCACAACTGCTACCAATACACTTCTCAAGCCAGGAAATGCTTAAGGAATAACAGAAATCTCCCTCTTCTACTGATTTTGCTATAAATCCTCAGCATCTAAAGCCATGCCACCAGTTCAGCCTGCAACTTTTGTATGTTCAAAAGCCATCTCACTGGGAATGCTCTAGCCTGGTTTTCTGTCTCGTTTTCTGAACTAGAAAGAAAAGCAGTGTAGGCACAGAACTAAGGAGAGGATTACAAACTGATTAAATGCACACACAATACAATAAAAGAGACAGATTTTTCATTTCCAGCAGCCAAAAAACCAAATCAATCTCTTTAAAAAGCTGGTTAGGTCATCTGAAAGGCTTTCTATATAGTAAAGAATTGAATTATGGTTTCCTGTTCCATTATTTGTTGTCTTTGGTCACCACCCAGGTGCATGGAAAAGTTTTCAAAGTAATGTTTATCCCTGAAAAAAGAAAATTCTTGAGAGCTACAAGCTGGCTAGCTCCTTTAGAAGGAAGAAGAGGATTTGCTTAATGTAGTTCTGGCACACAAAACATAAATCTGGTCTCAGAAAGAGATGCTGTATAATCTAGTCTTTTGCTTCTTTCAAATTGTATGCTGCCAGAATTGACAGAAGATTTTACAATCCCTAAAGTGCAAAGCCTTCTGTGCAAAAATACACATGCTCATTTTTAGTTATCAGCTTAAGAAGTTGTGTGGCTTTGTTTCCGTAATATTGTGAACAAGACAAATTTGGAATGGTCTGTCATTTATAAAAGTTCCTGTCAAGAGGAGCAGCTGCCTAGGCAGAGCACTCAGAGAGGGAGAGCTCAGCTCTGTACATTTTACCCTCAGCAGTCAGCAATTACGTGTACAAGCAGTTCCATTAGCAGCCAGAGGAAGACGATGTAATTACAGATTTGTGCAACTTGGCCTCAGAACAAAACAAAAACAAAACCAGGAGCTTAATTAGTCATTTTACATACTTATCATACAGCATGCCCAGAAACAGGAGGCTCAAATCAGTTCCCTAAGACAGGCATCTTGCTGCAGTGGAGATGCCCTGGGGTATCTCACCTGGTCGCCAGCTGCTGCTCCAGAAGAGCGCAGGTGTCCTGCTGGTCCTGGGTCATATCTGCCAGCCCTGGGTGGATGTCTCAGGCACCCCGGGTGTCTCAAATGGCACTAGATACTGTATCTGAGCCACTGATGCAAGCCTAGGCTGTCAGCTCTGTACAGGTAAGCAGACACACTCCTTCAGGCAGAAGATACTCAGTTCAGAAATCTACTTGAAGACAAGCGAGAGAAGGGTTACACTTCTCAGAGACAGAGAGTGTGTGGGATGGTGCCACTGCTGCAGTATGACATAAAAAGCCTGGTCTCGTACATGTGTCGTGAGGAGAACAGAAAAAGAGAGAAAGCCACAGACAGAGCAAGCACATAGATACTGCAGTCTTCTGACATGTCAGGAGCACAGTTACCCCTTTTTTGTACAGTTCCTCACCTTCTGTGACTGATTACAACCTGATTTAGCAAAGGACTTACCACCCCTACCACCATGCCCAGGTTTTACTCCACTTCTCAGTCAAGTGTGATGCCTAAGTAATCTGAATAGGAAAGCAACATACATTCTTAACACCACATACATTTTTACACCACCAGAATGGTACTAAAGGAGCAGAGATTTAGTCCATCTCCACTGCTGGGCAAATAACATACTGGCCATAACATAAATGGGAACCAAACCAATGAGATAAAATCTATGGCAATGTTTTCATTTTCTCAAATCATCTCTGTTCTCCGATCTTGGGCTCTATTTTGTATCCAGTTTATTAGTTACTAGGTCTGACTACCAGGTTACCCAGGGAACATGTGACTGCTCCAGTGTAACAGCTCCCACCTCCTCTTTCCTGTCTCCCAGTACTGAATCTTCCCAGCTGCTTCCCTCTCCCTTCCAAAAGGAGGGACACACACTGTGGTTCCCTGGGGAGAGACCAGCTGAGATTTTTTTCCACAGTCAGCTGTGTGAGATGGTACCTGACCCCTCCAACACGACTGACATCACTGCTTATCACACACAAAGCTGGAATTCAGCCTTTCACCTCTCCTTCTCTTGTTCATTTGACCTTAAAATCCTTCCAAATAATACCCATCTACTTTCACGTGACGGCAGAAAAGGAACTAAAGGACAAACTTGTTTAAATGTGATGGTTATCTCAAAGCCAGTTTTCAGAAATGAGCTAATAATAAAATGCTACAAAAAATGAGAGTATCTTAAAAGATAGTTTATCAACGTAACCTATATTAAAATAACCCAAAAATAATGGAAAAACAGTTTATCATTAACAACTGCAATTTTTAGGTCTATGAAAAGAATCAGCATCTGACAAAAAAAAAAAACCCAAACAACTGAATGGTCATTTAAATGGCTAATTACCAAAATTCTGCCTGGACTTAATGACACTGCATCTGAATTCCTATTCTAACTAGGACCACAGGGATTTGAAGAGTCTATCTGACAGGAGGTACATGCTTAACTTTCCTTAGCTCCAGTTCCATTTACAGACAATAATTTCTGTAGGATACTTTATACCACAGGCCAATAAGAGGAACTTACTAAACCAGTTGCAGTAACTTTCCTAAGATCTTTTTAATGTAGAATTTAGAGCCACCTCAACATTCTCCCTGCTATATGCCATGACCATGGTACAAGTACCATTCTTTAAGGGATGACCAGCAATGCTTATGACTTTCCCATTTCCCAATGTTCTGAAAATCATTATGCAGGTATGAACAGGTATACCATTGCATACAACATCCCGATGCATAAAGACTTAGTATCTCCCCCTTTTTTAAAGAAAACAGCATTTGTCAACACAATTTCACTTCATCCACTACAAACTAGAAAACAAATGTGTCCAGGCTGTGGAAAACATCTGTGATATCTATGCAAGTGTTTAATGTAGCAGCTTTATATGCCCACACAAAGCTGGTTTTGAGATTCTCATCAAAGAAGATGGCAATTCTGTTCTTTCACCTCCATTCACTCAGCACTGTAAAAAGTGAGATACAACTATCTTAGGCTGCTTTAGAGAGAATCCAGCTACTAGAAGTTATTTGACTTGGTTCTGGCCTATGGCACAACTATTGCCATATAGAAGTTTTCTCCTAAAAACTCATCATAAAAGTAATACAAATAAATACTTCTATTTTTATACAATCTATTCTACTAAAATCAGACTACTTGCTTTATTTTTGAGGAAACTATCCAAACATATTAAGAGTCTATAAAACTGAGAAAAAAAGCTGGCCTGTCAATAACTGTTTCAACTCTTAAAATCCCAATGATTTTCTGAGATTTCTTACCCACCTAAGACAACAGAAGAGCCCCTGGCCCCACACAGGGGGGCAGCTGCACAGCAGACACCTGAACACAGTTGTGACAGCACTGAGACAAAATTGTTCAGCCCGCGCTTCTGAGAACACTTTGCTCTGGTGCAAATTTGTAATTGGAATATTTGCAGTTCTGCAAAGGAAGGAAGCCCTATTTGCTAAATCAGGAAGCCTCATTTGTGAACAATGGAAAATACTACTAAACCTTTCAAATAATGCCCGTTATTTTGCTGTAGAATTGCACAGCACACCATATCACGTCACTGGAGCCTAAAATAAAACCTTCCCAGAAACCCAAGTGCCCTATAATGCTAATTTTAAGAAGTTCCAAAGTTATTCCAAGCAAATGTTTTTATCTAAATTTGGCTATTAGCCCCTATAGTCACACTGAATTTGGAAAAGGTTGTATGTTTGGGATAAATATAAGAAACAACATGGAACAACATGCTTTCTCTGTGCATCACATGAGCTGTAGCTCACTGAGTGCCAGCTGAGAGACCTAAAGGTTAAGAGGACATTCTTTTTTCACTTGTGATTCTGCCTTGTCAACAAACTCCCAAAGGCTGTACAAATCCATCTTACCACTCAGTGACCTCTGAAAAGATTCTCCACAGCAATATATCTCTGAGCGTCTTTCTAGAGGTTAAAAAGTCATTTGTTAGTCAGATAAGACCAAAGGGCTCATTCAGGGCTCACCCACCAGGGCATATTCATGTTATTACAGCTTTGCATATGTACCAGATACTATTGGCATTACTGAAATTTTGTCATAATAACAGGTACCTGAAAAAGAGAAAGAAAAACCAGCTGTTTCCTGACACAGGAGAAACCAGCACCATTTAATTGTTAACTGCCCTGCCACTTCTGGCACACTTTCTGCTGAAAGATGCATTTACTTATTTACTGTGACTGAGCCTGTTGGGCTGCCCAGAAAATCTTCAATTCAGCTGGGACAGGGCAGCTGCAAAGGCCTTGAAGGGCTGAAGTCTCATGAGTCCTGAAAGGAATTCCCTCCCAGGTCAGGGACAGTCATACCCTGCACATTCCCCAGCACAAAGAATTTTGTAACAGGAAGGTAAAATACAAAAAATTACGTCAGGAACAAGGAAAAATAACCCTAACATTCATGTTTTGCAGTTACTAAGCAAGGACATTCAGTGCAAGGGAAATTTTTTATCCTTCTTGTCTTCACATCTTGCAATTTTCATCAGTTTGAACAAGGAGAGGTTGTGACATTAAAACTATGAATCTGACCTGATGACTTTCAAAGAGAAAGACAAAAACCTGCTTTATGCTTAGTTTTAATTTAGAAAGTATTAATGTTAATTTGAAAAACAGAGATAAAAATATGGTGATTTTAGGTTACTTAGCACTTTTAGAAATAGTCGATAATTTTATGGAAAATGTAAAATCTCATTTTTGAATTTTCCAAAATCAAAAGTAAGATTCAACTTAAAAGAGGGGATTAAAAAAAATGCAAGCCCATTCTCACAAATAAAACATATGCTATGCAAAAGAAACCATTTTGTTGAAAACAATCATAAAAATAGAAATCTATCAAACATCAAATGCCTTGAAAGAAATACATTTAGAAGTAATCTGTAATTTGTCACATTTTATCATTTAGAATTAGAAGCTAAAAGCTCTACAGAATCAAGCTATTTGATTTTCTTTTATAACCTGTGTATTCTACTCTGTCCTCACCCTAAATTGCCACCTTGGAAAGGGCTGCTTTATTGTCAATGTAATGTGAAAAGCTGACTCCATTAATAATCTACTATAAATTTAATGGATTCCAACCAATTTCTTGTACTTGTGTAAAGAAGGAGATTCTGTTATCTTCCTGCAAATTCAAGCTTCTATATCTACCTTGCTTCTCTACTCAGTCTTGAGCAAAAGACAGCAATTCATATAAATAAATGCAGTAATAAGTGGTTCTTCATATTTTATAATGAATACATGATTTAGAGTTTCTATGCTGAATAAATATAACCAGTAGGTTATCTAGGCTTTCCTCATGTTTTCCTTTAATTGCTGAAAATTTAAAAATAAAAATCTATCCACTAAATGTGTTTCAATCCCAAGGCATGCACTCAAAGCTAGGAGCAAACTTACCTATAAAGCTGTTTGTCAGAGACACAGGAATTTCCATCATTATGGCAATTTATGACAAAGTACTTAATATCTTGTGAATTAACTTTGTTTTTTCTATCATGTTTTATTTCCATAAAAATTAGCTGGGCTAAAATGTTAAGACAAAGCAAAAGAGCCTGGTAATGTGGGGTTGTATTTAGTAGAATAGATTATATTTTCATAGCACTTTCTATCCAAGGATATTGTGACATTTTATAAACAAGCTGAGACTTGCACACCAAATTTTATCTCTGTTCTACAAATAGGGATCCTGAGGAACATGAGAAGATAGGTACCAGGGGTCATGGGAAACAGGACAAGATTCTCTTGGCTCCCAGGCTAATTCCTGCCACTCCGTGCCTGGTGTTTCTCCTGCATGCTGAAAATCCAGCAGGGATTAGTTCCATTGCCCAGATCTCCAGCCTCAAGGCTCCACAGTGACTGGAAACACCTGCCTGGCCAAACCTAGCTTCTAAACCAAGGTCAAGGCTTTTCCTACAGGTTCCAGTCCTGATGTTTGCATTCCTCATTCTGCTGAATTCTGTTTTATTTAACACGGTCATAAGATTGTCTAGCTTAAAAACCACAGATAATGGTTTCAGATGAGTTTATTGCTCCAAATCTATGAGATGGTTAAATGGGAATAAAGAGACCACTTAAAATGCCCTGAGTCATTTTAAAATGCAAACATTCCATTACTTTGGAAAGTTACATATTTTACCTCTCCTCTTTCCTTGCTGCATAGGTAAATGATAAAATGAGGTCATATTGCAACTCTTACAATACAATGGATGCATATTTGCAGGCAAATAACTGATTTGTTTAACAAACTACAATATTAATATCAGTTATGAAAAAAAAGGAAAAAAAAAAGTTGAAGTTTTCAGTAAGGTACTCGATTAAAGCAATAATTTCATGTTTCCTGCTACATTCTATGGTGCTGCTTAATGCAGATTTCTCCCAATTAAATCAAAGATTAATAAACAGAAAAAGTGCATCAACTTGCAAATCTTGCAAGCTTTAAACCTGTCATTTTTATTTTGACTTTCCTCTTTTTTTTTAAATTATTTTTTCAAAGTGCAGAAGTACTAGTAGCCCAGGTAAGGCAAATTTAATACTCAACATTTGAGTATTAAATGAGGAAATTTGAAGAATAGCAAAAGTACATGACAATAATCACATCAGACACTATGGTATATTTCTATCCAATATATTCCTAATATTGGAGAATCTGTCATAAATCTATGAAGTCAATCTCCCACTGTAAAGAAAAATACCTTCATTATTTTATCTAAATCTTAAATTAAAGAAAGAGGATTCTAGAGTGTCAAAACCCATAATCAGTCAGATCAAAAAAGTATTGATTTTCAGTTGCATCCTGTTCAAAATGATCATGAGGTTGTGCTTCAGTTCTTGACAAATTTGTGGAACTAATGGTAACTCTTCAATATTGTAAAATTCAAATTACATTCATGAAAGCTGGGCTCATTGGAAGCCCATTTGGAAAACATCCTTGTTTCCAAGCGACCTTTAGCTGTGAAACTCAGTGCTGCTATTTGTTACCAAAATGACTGGTTTTTGCTTTTAAAATAAGCAAGAATAATGGGGTTTTCTTCATCCACAAATCATTTATAAGTCTTATGCTCAAAACCACAATAATGCATAACATTTTATTTTGCTCAAACCACATGAGAATAATTGTGTAATGTTTCCAAAGTTCTCCCACAGGATGAGATACATACTCCAGTATCATTAAATGACACATATCCTAAATTTGTTTCATCTTTTCTAAATTTGTCTCTGATACACAGTGATTGAATTCCCCATTGCCAGTTCTACTGCTTCTTAGAAAACAGCCACTCTAGGGGACTATTACTGCCTATTATTTATTCAGTACTAAAATCAGTTGCCATATTTTGGGGTAGATGTTCAGAGATGTATTGATGCGAAGATTTCATAACATAAAAAGCAATTTTGTTATGTAGAAACAGAACTGCTTTGTAAGCCACTGGGAGAGAGAGCACATTTTAATATGACAACATTTCTGAGCCAGTTTACTGAAGAAACAATTCTACAGCAGAGAATGGAGGGATGGTGTTTCTCATGTGCAATATTTACAATATTTTAAATTATTTACTACTAATCCCAGGAACATTCATAAGTCATACTTTTAAAAACATTTAATTTCCTTTTAGCATTTACATGCCACTGAAAGGTAGTGATGAAGAAACTCAGATTATTTAGCTACATTTTTCTTTTGAAAAGGCTCCACAATTTGCCTCAGGTTTTGTTCCCATTTACAAAGAAATTCCTCAGAATCAAACTGAAATATATACCTTATTTCACTATGATCTTGAAAAGTTTTTGTACTCCAAAATAAGATATTTTTCAGCTCAGTTAAGATCTCCTGTGCTGACTGCTTGTCCAAAATTTTCATCTGCTATACAGATGGGGAAACTCCACCCACAAGCAATGGTAAAGGCACATGAAGCTGCTAGTGGAAGAAGTAGCTTCCTGAAACTATCAGAAGTGTCCCACATGCCTAGGGATGTGGGCAGCCATCACAGGCAGGCACAGTACTTTCAAGCAGATGCCTCTTGCCTTCTTCTCTCTAATCCAGTCTGCCCAGATGCTAAACACATTTTCCCTGCTATTTCAGAGATGCATATTGCTTGACAGAGTTCAAGTGCTTGATAACCAAATGTTCTACTTAAATTCTTAGCTTTCTCTGACGTGCAGACCAGGGCAGCTATCAGCAAGCAAAAGACAGAATTAGCCCTTCCACCCGCAGGCTATTTAAGCATAAGTGTGGCTGTAAGGTCGTGCCCAGCCCATTTCAGCTAACAGCCTATTTCCATGTTTAAACTTCACAGGTCTGGGTGTTAGAACACACAGCTGAACCCACCTACTCTGACAACTTGCACAAGGTTTTGGAGCTGCTCTTACCCAAAGTTAACAGTGATCACCAACCCTTTCCAGCCTGCTTCCTCCCCACTCCCCAGCATTTTTTCCAAGCAGGGATATGCCTTGGATTTTCTTGGTGACTTTCTGCAGAGCCCTGGCAGGCAGAGCACAGAGCCCCATCAGCTGCTGACCACAGGCACACACGTACCTGGTGTCACATCAGGAGAACGTCACAGAAAACTGTGTCTGTCTGCTTTTCATTTGCATATCAGAACTGTGCCTCAGTGTCCTCTCACGAGATCCCCACATAAAAGGACTTACAGAACACAGTAGTGTGACACAAGTCTCTTGATCTTGAGAATTACCAAAAAAACCCTGTGGTGATTGCTGCTTTACACCCCTTTCTGAACTTTAAATATCATGCTGTAGCTGGTACAATATTAGAATAGATTATTCAGAATATATAAGGGCAACTATATGCAGAGATTGAAATATTTGTAATTCTTCAAGGGGTTTTTTGTACTACTTAAACTTCTGGAGGATTTATTCCAAAAACTTTAAAAAGTTTTCTTTAAACTTCGTTGATTTATGCTTTATGGTGCAATAGCTTTTGTCCAATTGTGTTTTTTATTACTTCATGAGAAATAGCCAAGCTTTCTCAACACAATGTTACATTATTCTCCATAAAGAGAACCAGGGTACTTGTCCCAGAAGTTCATGGCCCAGAATTCAGTAGGCATGATGTTTGCTCTCTGATAAACATGTTTCATGGCAACATCTCAGCTGAAGTACGTGCATTAATTGTGGAACAGGTGATAAAGCCAGAGTTCTTTAGCTATTGACAGATATTTTAAAAAGAATAATCCTAGATTACGTTATCTCCATCCTTGAACTCCAAGAATAGACCCAGCTCTTCCAAACTCAGCTTAATAATATCCTGCAAAAATCAAATCAGACTGGGGAGGTTCCTTCCAACTTAATTTATTCTACACCCCTATGATCTAGTAAAGGCTATTGCAAAAAAACTCATTCTTCCTGATTATCAAATCAGGACTACATTTTCCTTTCTCACACTGTAAAGTTACCTTTACTGAAGAAAAATCATTACAATAAGCTGCAATAACTAGAGCAAGCTTGGGACCTTGAAAAAGAAAATACTAAACAGCTATTTATCCACTTAATTCAATGAAGTTAAAGATGTGATAACTACTCATACCTTATCACATGGGTTACCTTTTAGTTATTAATCACAGCGGAGCTCCTTTAATCACCCTGCGGTTCTTACTGGCTTCTGCATACTTAAAAAAAAAGTGTTAATTTTGCTCACTTGATTATGCTGCTGGGTAAATATCTTGAGTCTTTATGAGTTTTACATGTTAGATCAAATGTATTTTCCTAATTCAAGCAATATTGGTCTTTTCCCTTTCCATTTACCTTTCTTGAGCATTTCTAATGAAATATTATTCATTTATGAACTTAGCAGCAAAGCTGATCTCCAACGCTTTTATTTTTGTTCCTGATAACATAAGCACATCTACACTAGGTCACAATGAAAGTCCATCTCATTCATATACAGTTTTGAAAATGTCCAATGTCATATACATTTGAGAATGGCAAAAACAGATGTCCAGGGAAGAGAAAAAGAGCAGAAATAATGTACAGTGATACTGGACTGCCAGCATGCCAGCCTCTGGCCATGTGGGGGTAAAGGACTCCCTGATACAGAGGTGTTTTCTATGTGTCTAGAAATAAATAACTCTTCTATGAAGTTTCTCAGTCTCTTTCTGCACTCTTATACATTCCTGGCATCCACAATGTCCTTTGTCAAGGAATCCCTCAGTATATTGTGATGTGCAGAGAACCATTTATCATTTATTCATAAAATGTCATGATGATCTCTCTTTTTGTTTCTTGGTAATTTTGTTTCTTGTTCCTATTTATTCTGAACATATTTATTATTCACATTTTGAAACCCTGTTGGCACTACATGCAGCAGCAAAATACTAGTCCACTTTAACCCACAGCCACTTGTGCAAGTCACCAAAAGGTTTTGTCTACAGAATACAAAACTGTGTGCAATATATTCAAGAAGGTTGCTCTTTGGTTTAACATCTTGCTTTGGGAGTATAAAGCTCCCTGTACTATATGTTAAAGTGGATTCCTATCAGAAGATGTTATGTTCCTTTCCAGCACAAGAAGTATGTTAAGATACTCTTAAAAAACAAAGTTCTTATCTTTATCTGTTTCACGTGTGTCAGGAATGCCTCTTCCACAAAGATCTAGTTGATCTTTTAAGTCTGCCTTTCATTTGACTACTTCCTTTAGTCCCAAAATAGTTCCCTGATACTTTCTGCAGCTGCCATCTTCTTGAAGAAACTTTTTTGTTGTCCATACTGGCACTCTGGTGACTGCTACAGCCCTGCTAAGGAAATCCCCCTGTGTCACCATTTCCATCAGGTTAGGAAGCAGGGATCTGCTCAGAGGGAACTCCATCTGCATCCAAGGCAGCACTGACTGAGGAGTGGGGTAAAGGGATCTGTCAAATCAGAACTGAGCTAATACATCAGATAGAGAGTTGCATAAACCCTAAGTTCGTTTATTAAGCTCACTAGGTCCAAAAGCTATGCAGAGAGCAAATCCCACAGCACAGCTGCTTGAATTACTCCAGTATTGAGATAACTAACTTCTCTGTATGCTCTGAAGGGAAGATTTACAAAGGTTTTCTAGGCACTGAGGTGGTCCAAATGTAGCTGGCAAAGGCAATGTCTTATATAACTGACTGTTACGAATTTGCCAGGATACAAACAATTATATCCAAATATTAAAAAACCCACCCCTACTTTTAAACTGTGTTGACAATTGAAGTCACCCTCATTATAAGCACTTGCTAAAAGCAAGGTCTTGAGATTTTTGTAGTTAATCACAATAACCATCATGAACAGGTTTACATAGGAAAGAGTTTCATACATACCAATGAGTCCTAACAAAAAAAGGGAAAAGAAAACTAGCAACAACAACAACAAAGTGATAGCCAAAGGAAGTAAACTGTAACATTGCTGGCTATCAATGAGTAATTTGAATTTGCATGTCCCTAGTAATTCAGAACATAGAGTAAGAGAATAACATGCTGATTAGTTGGGGAATAATGGAATTGTGAGCAATTTAACTTTCTGCTTTTTATAAGGACTGAACCAAGTAATCTCAAGTGTCTTCTTGATGTAACAGTAAAACAAGTAGATTGATTAAGTAGAGTAGAAATTATATCACCAATTTCTCAGAAAGATTTAGACACTTGAATACGTGGTAATGTAATTCAAATTGGCTCACAAAGGGAGGTATTTTTGAGAATTACAAATTGGCATGAAAATCATAAACGCAGTAACATCAGGATGAGGTTTTGTGTCTTTGGTAATATTCAGGACTAAAACCTTTTTCTTTTACTTATTTTTCAATAATGGAAAAACATTAATGGAATTTTCAGGTTTTCAAGTCAGGTGGTAACAAAGACAATTTTAAAGATATTGCAAATGCACAGAAAACAATGTTAAGAAAATAATCTCATAGCACTGGAAGCAGACAAAAAGGTGAAAGAATATATTTCAATATGCATTTCAAGGGGAGAGATGAAAATGAATACTATTGAGATAGATTTCAGGAGACCAATATTCATGCTAGTGTGTAATTAAAAATAATTCTGCAATCTGGATATATTTAACTACATCTTGGAAAAGAAAGAGGGCATTATTTCTCATATTACTTTGGTATAAGAAAATAAATGGAATTAAATTTTCCTATAACAAAGAAAATCCATGGAAAGTAGAAATTGCTCAAAGAGAGCATTAACTGGGAGCTTTAAATACTCGGTTGAGGAAAGTTAAAAATAATTAAGTATAGATTGGTTCACATTTGACTGGACTAACAGCATCTACAAGTATTTTAAGATCATAACAAAAACTAGAGCAGTTATTCAGTATAAGACTCTCATATTAATAGCCTGAAATTAAACATGGAAAAACTGAGACTGAGTATCAGGAAAGCTTCCTGGCAGCGAAACAAACTGGACTCCCAGGGGAAACAATGGAATCCACATAGCTTCAAACTTTTAAAACTAGACTAGACAATAACAATCAGTGTAGGGGAATGTTTTTGTATTGGCAAAAGATATATTACTTGATACTGGTAGGCCATTGCCATCTCTGGTTGAAATAAATAAATCCCCCCTGTAGATGATCACAGATAAAAAAATAAAAAACAAAAAAAAAAACACCAAAAAAACCCCAAACCAAAGCAAAAAACTCCACTGCGTTTGAAAGAAAATATTTTAGTTATTCAAAAGAAATTCACAAAAATCATTCCAAAAATAAGACAGAGCTGGAGCTCATGTTTGTTGTGCTCTACAGTTTGTTCCCATATAAAACAGAAAGAAAAAAAAAAAGAAATTATTTTAGGTGGAGTGTTAGCCTATGTTCTGCTGATTTGATGTATTAGCTTGTAAGTAACTATGCTGCCAAGTAATTCTGCTATGTGTTTTGCGAGTTTAAGTTGTTGTCATGGTGACTACAGTTGGTCTATAGGTGTCTTTTTCTCATTTAAAATCTAAAGAGATATTTTTAATAAAGCCAGTGGAAAAATGTTTTTAACTTAAAGTTTAATCCTATTGCCAACTATTTCCTCTTAATATGCCAAAATTTTTCAAACCCTCTTGATACTCATTCCTTCCTGCACCCATTATTTTCTTTTCAAACAGAATATTTCATGTTTAGTGCCAATTACTGATCTTGCTTAACTTCCATATAAACCTGACTGACATTAACACAAATGCACAGGTGTGACTTCCACAGAGCAGCAAGGCAGGCACAGTGAGTTAAGAACCATGCTATGTAATAAGATGCCATCAAATACCGTGATTGTCCCAAACCAGAATGTTTTAACAAGTTGCACAGCTTATCAATATGTCTTTGCAGATACTTTCCTAATTTAATTTTTAACCACTAAAAAAAAAATCTTACCCTTTATGTCCTAAACGTGAAAAAAAATGCCCAGAACAAAGTTGTTCTGCCTGTAATTTATGTCACAGAGAAACAAAAGTTAATGTTCATTTACCGACTAATCTTTGTAACATGGAAATGTTTTGCTTTCCAAAATTAGTTGGTTGATTCAGGGTGAGTTATAAAAACCTCCTGTTTGTTTGAGAAACAAATCTGAACTGGCAAAATATTTAAAGCAGTGTTCAGCAACTATCATGAAAAAGGATTACAGAGAAAACAAATCACATAACAGGAAGAAATATTCCTTTTTTAAAAAGTTATTAAATAAGAAAGAGCTTTTCATTCTGAGGACAATTAGGAAGAAGAGTATTGCTGCAATACAGTGATTTTGTACCTTTTAAAACTGTTGAAATTCACTCTGATGTACTAAAATAGTATCACTGGTGGAAAAAGTAATAGTGAGAAAGTGCTAATAAGTCCAAAGAAAACATGATACTTATTTGTGAAGCAGAAGGTTTGATGGCTCTGTAGTTAAGGATGCCTTGTGGCTTTTAGAGCTCTGTTTATATTTCCAATACACTATGCAAACTTGCTTCAGCTAAAAAAAACATGCAGTAATGGAACCAGAGAGGAACAGGCTATACTGTGAACAATGATTCTGTGACACAGCCATTACAGGGTCATGTCCCCAGAATGGCCAAGAGATGTGAAGGCCATTGTCCAGATTTCTTTTGCTGTACAACAGACATGCACCTCTCTGCACAAGGCAAAATAAACTTCGCCTGTCATTTAGGGGTGAAAGTGGAATTTAAATGGTCATAGGTCTACTACTGACCTTAATTTCACTGCAGACTGGAATTTCAGCATTATCAGCATAATTAAATATACAAGGGAAGTTAAATTAGTGACACAGAAGTGATAAAATATATTGAAAGGCACCCATCCTTGAGATAATTTCCTGGCCTTGACTATTAAGAATGTAGTGCATCTGTGTGAACTATTGATTACAGTGATAAATCTGGTATATCAGGGCCAACTTTTGCCCATTTATTTTACACAGAACTGTTCTTCACCCATTCAAACAGACCTAACCTCCCATTCCACCAAATGAGGGTAAAAGTGCCTGACATGACACCCAGTGCAGTGACCGTAGTGTATTCTCCCATCCTCCACGTGCTACTTTGATTTTCTCCAGAAGGGACTTGCTGGGGTGGCCACAAGCTGAGTCACTTCAGCAGCCTGAGGGAAATGAAAGCACTCTTCAAAATCTGAGTAAACAAAAAAGGGACGGGGCTCTCCCCAGCTCACCTGCCTACACTGACTCACCTCTTGGCTGCTGCTGCATCCTGCTGTGGCAGGGAGGGGAGGGAAACGCAGCCAAGGGCACCGCAGTGAAGAGGAGCTGCAGGCCAAGGCTTCACTCCCAATGACACTGCAGGCTGTTATTCCAGTCTCAGTGGAACACAAGATAGGCTGCTCCTTACCAAAGCTATGCCTATAAGAGCACACAGGCTGTGTTTTTCTGACCTTTAATGACATCACAAGTAAGAAGCTCACTTGGCATCCTTAGTGTGTGTTGTACAATGAGAGTCCCATGGCTGCTGCAACCAAATACTTGTTTTCTTTTGGAGAATTATGTACCTTCTGAATTCCTATGACAGTACAAACCAACACACTAAGAAACTGAGAGGTGTTTCTGGCTTACAGGCCACCCAGTTTGATGCCTCATCACCTTCACCTTTACACATTAGAGCAACTCTGTACAAACTCTCAGAACTCTGTTTACTTCCAGCAGCAGATCTGAATTACTATGTTTTTTTGTTCAGGTGGTCTTTACACAAGGACTGAGACAAGAGACACCAGTAAGTTTAGATGTAGCCAGAAACTGTATTTTGAAAGAAAATCAACAGTTTGGAAACCTTTGCACAAGGTCATACCTAACGTCAGAATGAGAAAACACTGTATTAGCCGAGTAAATTTTCTGATCCCAGTAGAGGAGAACCTTGCAGTGAATGTTTTCAGTGCTAGTCTTGAAATATTTCTTTTCTGTACCTATATTTGTAGAAAGATTGTTTAACTAAACATTAGAGCCTTGAGATGTGCAGGACTGACTCTGTGTATGTTGTAGCTCAGATTAGCTACAAAGCAAATTCTGCCTGGAAAAAAGGTAACACAGAAATATAACAGATTGACAAAGTTGTGGCAAAAGAGAAGCTAGTAAATAAATTAACTGCAAGGGAAAAAGCTTGATATTGAGAGAATCTACATCACTTTAATTAAGCAGAGCAACAAGGGCTTAAAATATAAGCATTAAACTGATTAAAATCAATGAGATCAAAAGGACACCTTCAGCAAATTTTATATAAATTATGTAAGAAACAGCAGAGGTAGGCTGCAGCCCAGATTTTCCCATTAGTCTTTTCAGTATAAGGACTCTCCAAACCAAGTGGCATGGGGTGAGTGTGTTTTGAAGCACTGGTAAATCTACAAGTGAATCTGCTTCTTTACCCATTTTGTACCTTTCTCCTCTATCCTGGGAAAATTTCAAAACTGCTGACAGGCCCAGCATGGAAAACCATGACTTAGTACAGTTTCCCATGTAACTGTTTCCTTACCTGTGCATGCACTAATGATCAAACACAGTTCTTGCCCACATCTCTCTGAAGAGGGTTGCATAACATAGAGGCAACTTGGTATGTTACAGAAACTATTTGTAACCTTTCACCCTTCATGATCAAATATTAGTTTAAACATAAAAAGAAGAAAGGTGAAGGAAGAAGGAAACTCTCCAGAAAACATGAAAACTCTTCAGAAAATTCTTTTAAGTAAAAAAAAATCTCTTTTTTACATTGTTTACCATAATGTTGTTCACAATATAGTGAATGACAGCCCTTATTTATTTCTAAAAGCATATCTGAAGATATGATCAACACTTGAAGACATCAGTGTTCACTGAGCATGCACATCCATGTTCAAAGCAGAATAAGAAGCAAAGGAGAAATCTTCAGGCCTTTTTTCAGGATAATAAATTTTTAGATCATAACCTTAGTCCAGACAGGGTAAGACTTAACAGAGAGCCCACACTCCAAAAGAGTTCATCACTGCTTTTCAAGTCTGCCTTGACTGGGACCTGAGCAATCATCAGCTTTGAATGAAATTATAATCCTAGTGAAGTGCTACTTTGAACCCACAAAATGAAAGTCTTTGTCTCCTTTTTCAAAATGCATGAGAATCCTAGGAGGCTGTGGACACACTCAAAAATAAACACAATATAAAAATGGTGAGGAACAAGCCAAAGATTCAGAAGCTTTTTGATTGCTATTTAAAATTTGCAGTTTAACAGAATGGTATACATCAGTCAATCAAAACCTTTTTATAGAATGTGGTGTAAGATTCTTTTAGTGGAAGGAAGTAAAATTAAATATTTTTTTAATATCAAAAAAAGTAAGATCATCTAAACAAACTGTAGGCTGACCACCTGTTCTGTGTCAGACAGAAATTAAGTCCCAAATTACAAGGCTAAACTATCTTAAGATCATATCCCTTTTCTATTAGATTTTTTAAAAGAAATTCAAGTTCCCCTTTTCATCAAACAGAAGCATTACTGAATTAATTTTATGAAGAATTCTACTCTACTTTCACAGCAACTAAATAAATAAGAGTTGTACTATGGCAGACACATTTACACAGATGAGAATGGAGGACTGAGAAGAAGTCAAGAAGAATAACAGAGAAAACTAAAGGAATTTTCCCATGAGCTTTTTGCTCTCTGCATGCTATAAACCTTCTCATCTGAGAAAACTCAGATGGTCACATCATACCAAAAATTACCAAGTGAGCTGGGGGTAGGACAGTAGGGGACTTTGCCAAGCAATGACACTGTTTATGCACTCGCGTTGCCTTGATGACGGTACTGCGTTCTCATAGTAAAACAGATTTTAGAAGTTTGCTTTGCAGTAACTCTTGAGAGAGAAGAAAGAATTTAATGAACTTGTATCAAGAGAAGCATAACTAAAACAAATACTAAAAGCAGTATCAAATATTTATTGGTGTATTTCTGATTTATGTACTTCCTGAGAATGCATCATATTTTTATTGTTTAGTGAAAATAAAAGGTAAAAATAGGTAAAATTTACGTTCCTTTTTTGTTCCTCTTTAACAGCAAATTTTTTAATACTTTTTAATTCATGGCCAGAACAGATCGTGGAAATATTCAACAGCACTGGTTTATGTTTCACTTTGTTCTATTTCTACAAAGGTTTCTGGGGGGAAGAGGGAGAGGAAAGGGGATGTTTTCTTATGCAGAAAAGTAATTAGGTAACTACCCTTTTATGAAAGCTGTGCATGGCAGGACTTCAGTTTTAGAGTATCAACAAAGAAAAATCTGGCACAAAAAATGGGCCAGCATTTCAGCTTTCTGGTCTAACTGTATTATATTGTACATTGAGCTGTCAGGAAGAAAGCAACCAGAACATATGCTGATATTGCGCTGGCATCAAAATTTAGATGTTTTTTGTTTTACTTTTTTTTCTCATGAATGTAAATAAAACCCAGAATCTGTAAGTGCTTTTGATATGGTTTACTGAGCAGATTCTTACTCAGCTTTATAGAGCAGTTGTAGTTTTAATTCTTTTGACAACCTTGATTTTTTGCCCTGAGCTTCAGGTCTGCAGGAATCTCATAGCAAAATTGCTAACAAAAGCACTCTGGAGAACAATGTGACTGGCTTGGAAAGCCCCTTAGCATAGCTACTTTGGAATTTCAAATCCAACCCAGTTGGCACAGAGGAGCTGTGAAGACAGAGTCTCTCCCTGAGTTAGACAGAATCCCCTGGGGACTGGGCTTAACAACCGTACCAAGCTAAAAACCCAGTCTATTAACAGAAAATTTTATAGAAGGTTTTCACTATCAAATAGACATAAAACTTCATGAAGCCAATAAAAGACACAAAACAGATGACAAAATGACCTCTCTGTCACATTTCAAGTACGAAGAAATCTAAAAACCACTTTCAAGTAAAATCACCAGGATTTCAAAGTGGGTTAGGCAAGGTTATGAATGAAGGAAGCAGATCTTTGTAACCAAAGTGCAAAGTATTGGGTAACGTTGACCCAACTGCATTTTGCAATTTCTATTACTTCTACTATATTTATATCTTATTGTCTTCATTTCCCACTTGAATTGCATTACTGCCCAGAGTTCTGTCTGCATCCAAAGTTGTTTTTCTTTCAGAAATGCTCAGTCCCCCCATCTCCTGCAGTGACCTACTGCAGCAGATGTTAAAAATATTGCAGGAGCACTGAACACAGCACTGGCTCCTATTAGGGCTACAGATCAGGCATCATTGTGTTAGAAGATCATGACCTCCCATTTGAGAAATGTTATCCGAAGGATATAAATTTGTTTCAAATTAAGACTTTTTTCTTTTCCTTTTAAATACCATTTTCTTACAGGTAGCTGTCCTGTGCTATTTCAAGTTATACTCACATTAGCAATTTGTTTCTGCAAATGCTCTCCAGTTTGTTGAATTTTTGAATCCCACTCAATATTTTATTGTGAAATATTTTGATTAGAAGATAGAGCACCTCATCTCTAAAGCAGAATAGAAACAGTAGACTGCATACACTTGAAATGAGACAAAGTTTTTCTGTCCACCTCAATCAGTTTATAACAGCCAGCAATCACTGTACTCTGCATAAGGTTCCATAAATATTGGGAAAGAAATCCCAACTTTTGGATATCTGTAATGTACCCAGAACCCAAGGATAAAATACTTCCCAGGAAAAAAAGAACTTACAATGCTTAACATATAAGAAACTATTTTTTATATATTCACTCACCACATCAAAAAAAAACCTCACTTTACTCAAGGTCAGATACTATCAAAGATTTCCATATTGTGATTCCAGCTTAAAAACCAAAAGTATTTTGAGATGCTCTTCTCCAAAAGGGCAATAAAAATGGGACATTATTTATTTGTGTGAAGAGGTATTCAAAAGAAAAAAAGTTCTGATAAGATAGGCTAAAGGCATCCCTAACAAAGTCTGTATGTCCTCCAGAGAGAGATTAAATATTTTAATTATGAGTTGACACATTTTAAATTAAAATACAGTGAAAAAAAAATCTATGATTCTCAATAATACATATAGGTATAAAAATTTCAAGTTCTGAGCATGTTCTAAATGTCTCTACACCTCCTTTGTGAGGATATTTTACTGTTTTTATTTACTGCCAGGGACACAAATTTTTGTAGGAGTTGCTGAAGGGCTTATTCTGGAAGGAAATGTGAAATATATTCAATAGTCAGAACATCCTCACAGAAACCACCTGTCAGCTTCCTCTGGTATTCCTAGAGTTTATGATTCCAGTATGCTCAATAGAAACATTAGTACCAGATGTTTGAAATAAGCCAAATATTCTCAACACAGAAAATGGAAAGAACTTCAAAAAGTTAGGAAGTGCATTTTACACAAAGTGAAGCACACGTTTGTAAGCCTGATATATCAATTCCTAGCTTAGCTTTTATCATTTAGTCTTGCAAATTTATAACTTCCTTTTACCCTAAAAGGCAACTTTACTTTCCAACATCTATAATTTTGTTGGTTTCTGCTCAAATTAAGGAACACTTTTAACTGCAGGTCTTATATATCAAAACTTCATTGACAAATATTAAATTACAGAAAAATGGACCACTTTTATAAGATTTCACAGCAAACATACTGCTCCTGAAACTGCAAGCCACTAGACATCTTTAATGATCACTTTGCAGAAAAGAAAGTCTGACACAATGCTGCCCAGCATTAATTCACATCTTGAACATTGAACAAATTAAAAACAAATAAACAAACAGAACCACAAATCACTCTTTCTACAATTGACAGCATGTTTATCAAGCTAGAGCTAAAAAAAAAATATTTGTGAAGCTGCAATGGCCTGTTTCATGCTGTCAGACAGAAGTATGGGACCAAAGACAGTTTTACTTCCCATAAACCATTGTTTGCATATTTGCAAAAAAACTAAGTAAAACAAAACATGTTCCTATTTGGACCTGATATTCCACATATGGTATTTCCTGATGCAATTTGGGTCTCTCTGGTCAAATTTCAGGTTTGGTAATATGAGAACATTCTGGATTTTCATAAAGTTCTACGAAACTGATAGAATGGCAATCCTTATAGGAGGTCTTTTATTACTTTTCCAGAAGTATTTCATATGGATTTGTATCAGATACAGTTAATATCTGGCAAATGACATATTGGAATTGTGGGCACAGGAATTGGTACCCACACCACTGAGCTCAGAAGGTGCCTGGTATTTCCACAGCAGTGCAGCAAGACTGTTCCAGTGAAGGGCCATGAGATGATTGTGGATCAAAGTAGCTCTCACACAAGGACAACTGCAGAGCCTGCCTAAGTATTTTTGACATCATGTTCCCTGTGATGATGAAGATCTGACTCTCAACATCCTTGCCATCACTTTGGAATCTTTAAAGTTAATCATGAACATTTGTATTATTTTCAGTAAAACTGCAATCCTCAAGGAGCTGTCTCAAATGCTGAAGAATGTCAGATAAGTGTTGCAATGGATGTGACAATCTACTGAATCAGCACAAAGGCTCTTGAGTGATGTTCTGTTTACAAGCTGAGCATTATTCATAAAGAGCTTAAAATTCCCTCAAGCCCTCATGAAATTAGTCTGTGGATCCAGTTTTGGAGTTTACAGAACAATTACATTTGGACTTTTACATACGGATGGGATTTAAACTACTTTGGTTAGACTTCCTTCTCATTGCTTCTTCCACCAAATACTCCATCAGAGGACAAATATAAGAACTGCTCACATGAAGGCCCACACTAATGAGAAGCTGCTCTCTTGGAGATTGCTGGAAAGGAAGCTGTTGCTTGCCAACCAAGTTTCTCCATGTTCAAGAATTCTTCACCAATGGGTAAAGCTATCCATGTAGGTACAGCTGTGTGCAATACATCCAGCATTGTAAGGATTTTCCTGGACAGCTTCCACGTAGATGTCAAGCAACTTTTCTTGTGAGATTTTGGAAGGATTTTTAATCATCTGGGATAAAAGAGTATGATTAAAGGATGGCTGGCTCAGCTGGTGCTGACAGATATACTGGCATCTGCTCTACCTCCTCCTGAAAATTCTTATCCAAGGGAACCAGATCAGTAACAGACTGAGCAATAGGGGGAATAAATATGTCTTTCATGGTCTTTGTGGTGAAACCTTATGGAGTTTTGAGATATCCCACTTGAAGAGCTGAGGCCCAGACAGAAGGTTCCCTGTAAGCAGGAAATTAAACATGTCTGTGTCAGGGAACTTCAGAGAGACAGGATCCATGTGGTTTGAAGTGTAAAGTCTCTCTGTTGCCTTGCAAATCCGATGAGTATTGCAATAAACCTAGTTCTTTTGCAAAGCATCAAGGTAGACAGCAAGGAACTGCAGAAGGGAGTGCAATGTCACTTTGTCTTACAAATCTGTTTTGACTGCCACATACGGTTAGAAGGCTGGATAATAAATTCAATTAAAACTATTTACTGACAAGTATGCATTTGCTTTTAACTAATAAGATGATTTTAATAGCTATTTTGATTCCTAAAATGTGTCAAAATTCACATCATTAAAATGACACGAGATTTCATAAATACTTAGAACAATCAACGCAGTTTAAACTCCACCTGATCATTAAAGTTTACAATTTTTCATCTGTTGCTGACTCCTGAAAGAATCACAAAGCTAAGTTATTTGGCCAATGATTGAGACATCAGCATGGGAGCTGTGTCATTTCAGGTCAAATCATTTGAACAAAGTCATTTTGTTTAATTCAATAAATTTAGTAGATCTATTTTTTTTAAGCTTTCAATTAAACAGATATACACATGTAGTCTTCCATAAGTATCATGAGGGATGCCATGCAAAAATGAATCATCTGAATATTGTACTTAAAGGGAATCAAGTACTATTTTGGACATATAACAAGGGAATGAAGAAGATGTAGAAGTGCTATACCTCTGCATCTGACCCTGGGGGCATCAACACTGAACACCAGTATCCAACCAGCTGCTCATAATTGAAGGAAGATTTTGAAAACTGGCTACACAACAGGAGAGAAAATCCATGAATATAAGGTTCTGAATGCCTTAGAGTAAAATTTCTTGAGAGAGATATATATATGTGTCTACACACACACACATATATATGTATATATACATATATAAAATACAGAAGTCTGCATTGTCTAGCTAGGGGGCAAAAACTCAAATTTTTTTAAAATTACTGCACACTGTGAAATTTTAACATTCAGATTCCATCTGCAGTATATAATCTGATATTGAAGTACTGCATCATGTATATTACAAAGGTAATATTAACAATAGTGCATTATTTCTCAATTGGTCTTCACACAGAGCAGCATATGTCCCAGAATCTGGGCTAAAGCTTCTGCAGAGCTACATGGTAGAGCTTTAAAAGTAAAGTATTCACATTAAAGAAATGTTATTTTGCAAATTGATTCAACAACTGTTGCATATACCACACTTATTCAAACTTTTGATGACATGGCCTTAAAGAGAACTGTTTATGAATATGTCCAGGTTGCTAACTAACTTCCTTCAAACTTCTTTACAAATGTGACATTAATTAGTGCATCGGCCAAGAAACCTCAAATTCTAGAACTAAAACCACTACACTTTTTTATATTTAAATGTAATTAGATTATCATTCCATCTACGACAGATATCTTAATGTTTTTATTTTTTCATTGGTAGGAGAATCAAAAGTAAAAATAACTCTGTGTTCAATCCAATTCAGCGTTGGACAAAATGTTTATTTACCTTACATTAACTGATACTGTGAAACCCTGTGTCGACCGTTTTCAACCCTAAGTTTCCTTATGCACAGTTTCCTCAATTTCACAACACTTATAATTACTTCTAATGGGCACAGTATTTGTAGAACCACATTTTTATTTAAGTAAAGAAACACCTTGAAGGAAAAAAATATGATTATAGAGAAATCAAACCTCTTTACCAAACCGGTGTGCAAGTTTCTATAAGAGCTTATTTGGCAATCTCTGAAGGCCATTTCACATAAAGTTTCAGACATCTGTGCTGCAGCCTACAAAATACATTAATGGATCTGTTCAGGACCTACACAGCATCTTGGTATGGTGATGATAGCAATCCAGTTAATTCAGTCACTTTATATTCTGTGAATATTCACTATACAAAATAAGGAGTGTTTCACATATGAGCACCTCCCTTCCTCTTGTTTTAAACCAGCCCATGCAGAACAGCAGGTGTGCTTTTAAACATCTAAACATGAAGAATTTGCAATGTATGTAATCTATGCTGTTTCTCTACTAGATTGTATTTCACTTAATTTCATAAGACACTTTTCCAGATTGTCTTCAGCATGGTTAATTAATTTTGCTTTCACTTCTGAATTTAATCACAGCTTATTTACCAGCAGAAGAGATGCAAATTTGCAATTAGTGTGTTACCCCACACTAAGTTTAGCTGGAATCACATTCCATCTTTAAATGAGAGGTGGTAACTCCTGGCTTCATTGCCCATGTGAGCAGTTCTTCCAGAGCCAAGTCAAACATTAATTTCAACCTCCTTTGGCAAGTATTTAAACTAATTTATTTGACTGCACTATATTGAAGGAGAACTTACTGCTGCGACTGGGTTCCCTCTGGGAGATAATTCCTAACGGCAAAGACACAGCAACCACCATATTGTCCTCCCAGTCTTTTGACTGGAGAATTGGTTCTACCTTTTACCTTTTGATCAGTACTGCAGCCCTAATTTATTTTCTCCATCTAGATGGTGAGATTTAGCACATACATAATGTGGGATATAAGGTATACTTAGACATTACTGTGGTCTACAGGTCATAGTAATCTGGCATGCAGTAGGAATCTAATGAATCTGAGAGACAAACTGAGATGGCCTGCTGAATTCACCTATGGATAATAGTCACAGAGGCAGGTCTTTCCATTGCTATTTCACATGCTACAGAGTAAAACCACAGTGGGTGGAAAGCAAAATGGTACCAACACCACCGTCCTTTCAGTTTGCATCTGGTAAGTCTTAGCCCATAAAACCATCTTGATGCTGTGGACATCCGCCCTGATGTTAACAGCCAGACTCTGTGCTCCTGCCCAAGAAAGCTGGCCAGAACTGCCACTCAGTCTGGGAAATGTCTGCCAAAGATGTCCCTGCACAGTCCAGGAGAGCAGCAGGAGGGCCTGTTCCAGTGTGACATTTCCCGGAACAATGGACTTCATCAAGACGAATATAGAGCATGGATTGAGGAAATTAGCCAACTAGTGAAGGCTGCAGTTAAACCAGCAGCCACACAGACTGCCTACTCATGCCAGTGCTCTGCCTTCACTGCAAGTCAGAACACCCAAACCCCAGATCTTCTAGCAAGAGGAGTAATTCCCGCTGGTGAGAAAATTCACACCTCACTCTCCTGCTAGGAGGAGTCAGTACAAGATAGTGGTCAAAACGTTCTTCTGCCTGAGGCACGTGATCCATTCTCACATGGTGCTGCTCCCCCCTGGTCCCTGCTGCTGGCACTGCCAGACACAATCCTTAAAGCCATGAAGCAATCAGCAGCACAGCAAGCATTCTATCTCCTACTAAAGGCCCACAAGAGATAGATAAATATGCAGACAAATGGTGTCAGGCAAAGAGAATAGAGATATACAGAGTCACTACAGCAGAGACCAAATAATGAAGTAAATTTACAGAGCACTCCCAAGATGAGGAAGTACAGAAAATGCCAAAAGCACAGAAAGATAATGAGACCAGAGCTCTGAGGATTTTTTCAATAAAATAACGTGGCAGAGCACATTGTTGGAGACAACTAGCTGTTTCAAGAAGTAGAGATAATTACAGAGGGAGAGAAATGATGGGCCATTATTTCAGTTTTATGCACAATAATAAAAACATGATAGGAAAGTGCAAACAAATTCTGCTTAAAATGATGAAATCTTGGAGCCTAAAGTTATAGGAAAAGGAAGGAGAAAGCAAGGAGCAGAAGAAACAGAGTGAGAATGGGAATTAAAACAAAAAAGCTGAGGCATAAAATGAATGAAACTAACATGGAATTGCATAGGCAAAAGCCTGATGAAATTCACTATGACATAATTGATGAATTAGCTGAGTGTTGCTCTGTCATTAGTTAGAGCTTCACAAGCTAATGGGGAGAGTGTATTAGAGGGCTGAGGAAAGGCACATGTCTTTGGGGAGGTAAAGTAGTACATGGGAAACAGATCTCTCTCTTTCCTGTGATTCACTGAAAGAAAAAAACCTCACAGCTAATAAATCCATTTATAAGAGCATACACATTTAAAACATAATAAAATACAGCCAAAATGAATTTGCCCAAAGCAAATCATGTCAAAATGCTTCTATTTTCTTCTTTGCTAGACTAACTGGTCTAATGTGTAAGGAGGAAGTGCTTATGAAATATATTGATTTCAATAAAGTCTTTCCGGCTGTCCTAACTAACTCTCTCATAAAGAAAGAAAAGAAATACAACTTGATGAAATTACCTAAGATAAGGATATGACTGTGGTTGAATAAGTAATTATCAATTGTTTACTGCCTAAGAAGAAGCTGGGTATCATAAGAACCAGCTCAGATCCATTGCATATTCTCTTAAAGAAATAAAGCTCAGTGGTAAGGGATTATGGATAGTAGAATATATAAAGTTGCAAGTATATAGGAGGTTAGGTAAATATTTCATCTAGAGTAATGCTCTTCGTCACACAACAAAACATTTAATATAGACAATTTAAAAATGTTTTAAAAAGGAGATGGAGGCAATGGATGAGGCAGCAACAATGCAGAAAACAATGTGGAAAGTATATTCAGAATGATAACATGAGTAAGAATTGATGATAACACAAAACTGAAAGTCTTAGCAACATGATCTAAGAAAGAGCTGTGTACACAACAGCACATACCGTTTTTCCAATATATATGCCCTAAATAATTTGTTTGCCCAAACACTCTGAGCGAAGAACTTTTTTCTAATATCCAATCCAACACAACTTCAGGCCATTCTCTCAGGTCCTGTCATGGTCACCACAGAGCAGAGATCAGTGCCTGCCTTCCTCTTCCCCTCACAAGGAAGCTGTAGCTGCAGTGAGGTCTCCCCTCAGACTCTTCCAGGCTGAACACACCAAGTGACCTCAGTCACTGCTCATCCAGCTTCTGCTCTGGACCCTTCCCCATCCTCACAGCCCTCCTTTGGACACTAACAGCTTTGCACCTACTTTATATTGTGGTGGTGAGGCCACCCCAGTGCAGAGCAGAGCAGAGAGGGACAATCCCCTCCCTTGCCTGGCTGGAGATGCTGATGTCCCTGGTGTCCGCCAGGACACACTTGTCCCTCCTGGCTGCCATCAATCAGGACCCCCAGGTCCCTTTTCCGTGGTGCTGCTCTCCAGCCTCTCACTTGGCTGTCTGTCCCTACAGCCAGGGCTGCCCTGTCCCATGGAGAGTACTGAAGGATTCGTTTTCTCAAGCAAAGAGATGACTGAAGGCAGAGAGGTACACAAGGAAAAAGCTCTTACTAAGAAGTTGATGAGAAACCACTCCTTCATGCACTGAGGAAACAAACATTTCAAACTGGGCATGTTTTTCAGCCTGCCTCACTGCAGTGCACACACAGAGAATATGCAGAGAAGCTGAGTCAGGAGGTAGAAGCAGTCAGTAGCAGAGGAGTTCAGCCTGTGCCAAGACAGACTTCAGGATTCCTAAGGAAACCTTTATGTAGCCTGGTTTTACATCAGGTAATAGAATCATTAAAGTTGTTTTTCACATTCCAGGAGGATGGAATGTAAAAAGGGAGACCTGGCAACACAACAGTAAATTTTAATTTAGGCCCTGAAGGGACAATCATTCTGGCTAGATCAGTCATCTTGAAAATAGTTTAAAATCTCTATACATTTTTATGGGAACTTGGTAATTTATTTCTGCTCAGAACAACACCAACATACTGATAATTATTTGGAAATAATATCCCAATTAGTGAGGTATTATATTAATTTAATTTTAATAAAACATGTTACAGCACTGAAATCTTTTCTCCAGCATTAAGGAAGCCAATATTTGCTTTACAACGACATTTTAAAAACCCCTTGTAATTGTCCATTATTAATAGAAAAAATTACTGCAATACCTTAGTTTTACACCAATGCATTTTACCTGTTTTACATGAAACAAAAGTTCCAGTCTTTGTCTGTGCAAAGCCACACATCTAGTTTACAAATGAGATGTTAACAGGACCTGTTCTAGTTGTGAAAGGTAAATTTCCTAAAGTTAGGAGATTCATAATTTAAGAAAGATGAGCTCAGCACAAAATGTTTCTCAGTTGGTGCCACCAGGAAATCAAACTGATTTTCTCCAAAAGTACAAACATTTACACATAAATCCCATAACAATCACCATGACATAGCAAGAGGAACATTCTTTAAGGTCTGATCATTGGCTGAAAGCTTTTGAGCTCCAGCAAGCAGAATGGCAGCACTCGAGAACAGTATCATAGAAGAAAATAATCATTTAGGTTAGAAAAGATCTTTAAGATCATTGAGTCTAATTTTAAACATAACACTGCCAAGTGCCGCTACACCATGTCCCAAGTGCCACAATTTCAGATTCAGGCTTAATTTCTGTGTTGGGCAATGTTTCAAATACTAGATGAAGATCTGGATGAAAGGCATCTATCATCATTTCTGGTGATCAGGAAATTGTTTTACCTAATTTTTGCAAGCTGAAAAAAAACCCCACAACCCCACCAGAATCCACGTAGTAAATGGATTTTCCAGATCCCCTAAAGTACCTTGAAAATCAGACATTTTTGACAATAAAAAATATTACAAAGCTCACTCATGCCAATTGAGAAATGTCTCAGCAACTGATCTTGTAATGCCTCTTGAATTCATCGTTAACTCTAGAAAAGTTTGCTTAGGAATATTACAAAACAGCGCATCAGCAGTGTCCCAAACAGATCATCAAGCCAACATTAAATATTCCATAAATTTCAACAGTGTCACTCTCTGTAGTCTACCTACAGATAACGTGGAGTAATTAGCACAATTTATGTTTTAGTGTATTAAGTAATGAGTAAGAATGTAAAACTGAACATGACCAAATGCTCATTAATTTCTTTGTCAGCTTACCACCTTGCTTTTCTTTACATTTCCACATTACTCATTATATTCTGTTACTCATTCTCTTCTTCTTTTAATTTTCCTTTAATTTCATTTTTCTCTTTTCCTTTTTTCTCACCGCTTTTTTTTTTTTTGCTTCAGATTATTTCTATAAAGTTTCTCATCATTCTCTCTTTCTCAATTCCAAAAACTCCTACCCAACTTCTCAGTGCTACTCTGCCACTAAAGCCACTGATTTTCATATTTACATATTCACCGCCATAGTCATCATCAAGTTCAATTCTAATGCTGACATCCTATATTTAAAATTCTGACTTTCATCTGCAGACCTGGGAGTGTCTGCAAGGTTCACCAAGAAAGTTTTTTTGTAAACTTCCAGGCAGCTAAAGTCTACAACTTCATATGCTACCCACAGGTACTTGTTTACTAAGTTGCTTCTTATTCATCTGTTATTCTGATTTGGTACCTTTCCACAGACACAAACTGAAAAGGTGCCAACAGCAGCTATACCCATGCAAAACATAAATATGCCTCTTCAGTGCATGCTATATTGACACCAGAGTATAACGAGAGTAAGATAAAACTCACAAATAGAACCACAGTATAAAGATGCATATCTTGCACTTGGTAAAACTCCTGAATATTTCGAGCATTCAGGAGAGGAAATAATTTTTAAAAGGGAAAGAAGGAGAAGCCAAGTAAGGGTATTACTCTGATGGTTGGTTTTTTTTGCTAAAAATGACACGTTAGTATATTTTTTTCAAGAAGAAAAGAGTCTCTGGCAAAAACTTTAAATGTCTAGAATTTGCAGAATACTTTATAATTATTTACTGTATTTATAATTAAAACTCAAACATAACTGATATTACTGATATGGATTCCTCTTACTCCACAAATTACAGCAGTATAAACATCTTCTGGAAATCAGGTGTCTGTAAAGAATATTCTGTACAGTATATAATTACCTATGTGCTCTATGGCAGAATAGCTTCTACCAATTGATAACAGTAGACAACAGCACATAGTATTTAAATCCAATCTTAGTGTAAAATAAAATAATGAATCAGCTACATATATTCTGAGGGACTAGAGACCAAAGGACTGGACTGGGGCATTTCTTAGTGAAGAAGAATTCCAAGATCCAGAGAGATCCAGTCCAGTTAACTGCAGTTAATACAGCATTTGTAAACATAAATGAGCAAAGGCACTGGAACAGCAGCAACAGTGCGAGGAGCTCCTCTCATGTGCAGATACCAGAGAGAAGGTGACACCAGAGAGAAGGTGACACCAGAGCTCCCTACGGAGCACGAAAACTGATGGGTTTCACCTTATTCTCTCTCTGGCTCTCAGCACTGTCAGCCCCTATTTTCCTGTTCCTCTTACTCAAAGGGAAAACCCTTGATCCAATATTGCATGAAACCACAGAAAATGTGCAGAACAAAAGAGAAAATGTGCGGAACAAAATTTTGAAGCAAACGCATTAATACTTCTTAAGCACACTACGAGCCTTAAATCAAAGACATTACACAGCAAGGACAAATTCTTTGTTATTATCCAGCTGTCTTTGATCTGGAAATCTCAAAGCCCATGGGTTTCTTGAACTATTTCCAGGCTTTTGTGGACCCTAACAAGGCAAAGACACCCAAAGAACAACTTATCTTGTGACACCCTGATCCTTTTGCTTCCATTTACAGACAAGAGCAGGAAAGCCAAAGTCATACAACCCAACCCACTCCCTAAAGACTGAAAGAGAGTGCAGAAAAATGTTAGCTTCAGTAAAAGTTTTGATTAATGACCGTGTAGATTCATATTTTAACAGAATTCATAGAAATTTGAGCACTAGAACACCTATTATGTCATCTAATCTAGGCATACTAGATTGACAGAGACAAATTTGTTCATAAAGTATATTTTATATGGCTTTATTCAGTTTCATTTTAAATTTAGGAGCCATGAGGCTCACATTGCTTTCTTTGAGAAAGTTGATTTGTTTATTGTTTGAATTAATTTCACTGTATCCAGTCACAGCAAATATGCTCAAGATGTTGTTCTTAATAAAAACATGGAATGTCCTCAGAAATTTATGTTAGCATTAAAATAGACAGTGAATATCCAGGCTACACATTCTGTTGAAATATATCTTTGCATGCAGTAGATTCTTCCTTTGATATTAATGAATGCAGGAATCTGTAAGTATTTGGCAATCTTTTCTGATGCAATTAAAATTTTTATCCTAATTGATGTGCTTTAGTACTTTAGTAATCAGTTGAATGTGATTCATAAGCTTGGCTTTTTTTTACAAAGTTATCTTTCTGAATTAATTTAGTTATTTCCAAGCCCTGCTGGGTAGCAAGTACCAAACATTACATTAGTTCCCACTATTTTTTTATTTTTATTACTTCATGAATTTAGAACTTGCAAAAAAATTGTAACTAAGTCAGAAATATCTTGTCATTGAGTTTCACATCTTGACACATAACACCCATCCCACTCTTATGTAGAGTATTGGCAATATTGAAAGGATAATTTTGAATAGATATTTAATTTCTACATTACTGGAAAAGCAACAAGTAAAAGTTCAGATCCACTGTAAATGCAACTTTGCTAAGTAGGAAGATACTCATAGGTACTTATTGAGTTGCAACTTAATTCCCAAGAAAGATGTATTTTTGAAGTGTAACTATAGTTAGTGTTGTTTGTCAGCAAAACATTGGTAAATATAAATATATATCAAATTTTGGATATTTTTTCTCTTCTTTTCAAGGAAAAAATTGGATAGACTGCTGATTCAGTTACCTTAATGTGAGATTTGTACCCAGTAAAACCATTTCGCTTATATGGACAAAAAAGCCACAGGATTCAAAGGACTGAGATTAAATCTTCACAATTCTTGCATGAGAACACTTTTTCACTAGAGAAATATTTTCCAAAGTCATAAGGAAAAAGAACATGCATTAAAAAACCAGCTCTTTAATACAGGATAGCATCTGTATTTACTGTACATGATACAATCTTTATGACATACGGAGATTGTTTTTCTGTTTGAGCCACCTAAAATATTATGCTGGTCTCGACCTTGGAAACATTTCTTGAGCATTTACTGTAGTATTACAGGGATCTTTTGCCAGAAGAGTCACTGCAGAGCCACGGACTCTTTGGGGGCTTTCCATATTAGGGGTTTTCTCACTCTGGATTAAGCATGCCAACAGTATTTAGTTGCCGTTCTGTATTTAGAACTGATTTGATGGAATGGATTTTGGTAAGAAATGTTGAAACTTCTTGTATTTCATTGACTTAAGTTCACTCCCACAAGACAATTTAGGGAAACATCCATTAAGAAAGCTGTTGCAGACATCCAGTACTACACCAGCTACAGCAGATTTCAATAGCACACTACCAAACATCAGGAAATATGCATTTATTCACCCACAATTCTAATGGCCCCAAAAGACTGCGAAGAATGCGCATTTTGAATTTTTTTTTTAAATTGCAGCTTATAGGATAATTATCACAGATCCTTGGAAATAGTTACTGATATTCAAACAATTATATTCCATTAAACTATTAACTTAAATAAAAATACATCACTTGGAAAATATCAAACATCTCTTGATTGTCAGTCAAAAGCTTTCTGTGAAAGAACTTTTTAGCTCCTTTTTATTGAAGTGCAAAATGCTTGATTTTTTATGATATAAATTGCATAGCAGATACACACTGGCGATTCAAACTTAAGGTTAATAGTTATGTCATTTCAATTCCATAGTAACCTTTTAGTGTCCAGATTCTCCTTCTGCCCTGTAACTGTAGTAGTACTGGAAGATTTCTCCACATTTAAGGTTAGTAAGACATAATCCTGGCATGACTACCTGTCTGAACTTACTCTGGAGCTGCAATGCCAACTGTTACTGCACTCCCATCATTTATGACATCAGTAGTGGCGATCCAATAAATAAAAATCCTGTATTTACTCTGGGACCATGTTTAACCTTATATTTACTTGTCATATCAACACTGTGGTTACAATATCCTACTGATGTCACCCAGTAAGAGTTGTGATTTTGTTAAAGTTGTCACCAGCCATAAACAGAAGTGTGAACTATTGAAGATTTGTTTAATCTTCCAGCCTTATTCCTAGCAGTTTGAGAAATATTATTTCCCACTCAAGGTCCTTTGGCCTGAAGCTAGGACTTGATAAGAGAAAAAAAGGGGGTCCCCTGTGGTAGAAAGCGCGAGTAAACTAGATCTAATTCTGATCTGTAAAGGAACTCTACAATTTACTTTAAAATATAAAATAATCAGAAAGATGTTTCAGAGATCAAATTAATATATAGAAGATGCTTTGAAGGATCACCTCAGTAAAATTCCAACTTCTTATTCTTTAGACTTGAACCCTTACTATCAGAAGTGTCTTACAGATCATTTAGACTTTAAGCACTTGTCTGCACATCCCAGCAAGCAGGCTACTTTACTCTGAAAGGTGTATCATTTCAAGTATTAAAACTCTGCCATCCAGACAAAACCAGCCAAGAACCGTGTTCCACTTTTAAAGTTTTATAATTCCAGAATACACTGAGGGGCTTTGGAGATGTAGGAAAACAGAACACACAAAAAAGTTTTCAAAAGCTACTCCGCCTCTCTTTCATAATAAAGACAATCCCACACAAAACTTTAGAGAATGCAGAGGACAGAGAGGAGAAGAAAAATAACTTTTATAAAGTCTCAATAAAAGTGGTAAAAAAATAAATTCGGAGAACCAAAATCACCTAATATGTTACTAGGCTATGCAACATTAAATCCTATATCTTCAACAACTTTTTGTGCGCTTGCATACAAGCTTCAAGTTAACAAATAGAACTAGAGAGTAAAGTTCATAACATTTTCAGTTCAAAGTAATAATAGCATCACTTACCTAAAGATTGGTCTTTGGAGATGCTTTTTCTTGATTGTAACACAATCATCCATTTAAAGTGGGGGAAAAGACTTCTTCCAGCAAATAACTCCAAAAAAACCCAGGGAGTAATCAGGAAATTTGTTCTTAGCTACTGTGCTGCAGAGAGCACACAGAATGGTATTTTGGTGCTGGGGGAAGCCTCCCTCCCTCTTTCTGACAGTGGAGCAGAAAAGGGCCATAGAGGCCACAGAAGCCAGGCACAGCCGTGCGCTACCAAACCGGGCAGGCTGAGCACAACTGGAGTCAAGTTGATCGAGGCGCAGAACTGCACTGGATTCCTTTCAACTGTGCAAGAAAAGGGGGGAGCTCTGCCAAGCGCTACCCAGGTAAAAATCTGTTAGATTATCCCAGCCATGAGAGCACTTCTTACACACACTGGTCAAAGTCTTAAATGCAGAGTCACTCTCTCTCTCTCTCTCCAAAACACACTGTTCCGAGGCTCAACTTTTTTTTCTTCAAAATAAAAGTTGTGCAGCTGTTTCAGCATTCCCATGCGAGTACCTTCAGAAAATTTGCTCTGGTAAAAAAAAAACTGTATACAAATTAATGAAGACGGATGGATCTGGTCTGTAAGGCTGGCTCTACTTCAAGAGATTGTAATTATTTTACAATCTGGCTTTTATTCACTCTGGATGATGTGTGGATATAACTATGCAAATTAAAGCGCTGCTCATAATTTTTAGCACACATAACCTAATGACCTAGAATTGGCTGAAGCAGAATATGGTGTTTGCAGCTGGTAGGACCACAACTACATGAACCAAAGCAAATCTACATCAGTGAGGAAAACAAAATGACCAAGTTCAGATAGTGTCAGTAGCAAACTGTTACTGTTTGCAAGATAAGACTTCAACATAGATCCAAACTGAAAGTCTTGCTCTGACATCACGCTGACATAAATCAGGAAGAATTCAACCGCAGCGAGCACAGGCTGTAAACAAAGCCATAAAGCAGAAGCGGCTGACTGTGGTTCTCAGTGAACTGAATCAGGAGGGCTTCAGGTGAGACACAATCACCCACACACGTCAGAGGGCTCATAACTAACCTGTGCTGGCACAGGTCCTGATGGGAAACATGGAGCCCAGCCAGAGGAGCGGCAAACCAGCAGCAGGGCAGCAGCACATCTGCAGCTGCACACCCAGAGCCGTGTGCCCCCTCCTGCCAGGGAGGGACGGTCCTGCCACAGCCCTGCCCTGCACCCAGCACTGCAGCTGCCCTGCGCTCCCTTCCGGCAAAGCCCTCGGTGTGGGCGAGGTGGAGCTCCTGACACGGGCCAAGCAGGACCAGGATGGCTGGGATTCCTCTGCAATCGCATTTGTGCTTGGGCAGAGAGGAGAAGAGGGGCAGATTTACAGAGTTTAGTGCATAACACCGGCAATATCAAAGTTTGAAGCAAGATAAGGAAGTAAGATGTGTCTTAGATTGTATATAACCGTGAAAGATCCCATTACTTTATGCAGAAACTATTATTCAATTAACAATATTTTCATGAACTAAATCTATATAGCAGAGATAACACATATTCTATTAACATGTATTTTCACAAAGGAAAACCTAGGAGTTGGGTGGGTTTTATTGAAATAGGTAAAGTCTCTTCCTAGAGGTAAAATATACTGCTTTTAAAACAGAGTGATGGTGTCAAGTTTAGTTAGCCTGAAAGGACCCAGTAAGTGATTCCCACACCATATAAAACTATTTTCTTGACACAGCCATGGAGGAGCTATCTAAACAAAAAATTATCAGACTGTCATCAGCAGTTATTTTGTGTAGTTCAGTTTCATCTCCCCCACTATTTCTATTCCTCTGAGAAGTAGAGAGAAATACATCTTCACCAGGAAAAAAATACCTGTGTCAGACTGAAAGATCTTGAAGGATCTGAAGATCTTTATTCAACAATATGCAGCATTCAGAGCGCTGTCATATTTTTAAAGACCTTCATCTAGTCATCATCTCATTCATTCTTGTCTGCCAAGATTTACTATTTCCTTCATATAGTTTTCTTGCTCTGGGTTTCAGAATTTAAAAATAATTTGCTACTTTTTGAAGTGTGCTCACTCACTGATAGTACACAAAGCTAAAAATCACAAAGAAATCTCCCTTTTCTTTCTGTTCCACATTATATGCATATATTGCTATACTTCTGTTATTTAGAGGGATTTTCTGTAGCTCAGGGTAAAAATCTAGAAAGCTACAAGAAAAAAAAATATTTCTCCAAACTCTCAATGAAAGCTCTACCAAATATGTTTCCACTGAACTCCCAAACCTTTTATCTAACAGTTTTATTGGTTCTGAAAGTAGCAAACATCTTAAAATTAAATTTTTCTGGGCAGTTTCTATGTACATTGTTATTCATGGGACTTTCATTCAAGAATGGTTTGAAAAAAAGTACTGTTAATAGGAAATGCTAACATTACTTTAATGGCATTAGTTTGATCTTGCAAAGAGACATTTTTGACCATTTTTTTCATTCAACACAGCAACTACCCACTGACTTGTTTATAATATTCAAAAATCATTTTTATCCATGTTAAATAAGTATTCACACAAGCCCTTTGATAGAGGGCATTTCAGAAACATGTGCTAGATTAACTAGACTGAGGCCTGAAGCCCGAGTCCCCCTGGAAAAATAACATGTATAAGTTTCACCACTCTGCAGATAGCAGAATTGGAGCATATTGGAGTAATACTACTCCAATCTGTAGGCTGTAAGTACTCCAAATTGTAGGCTATGCTGGACCTGATACACAGAACGCACTGAAGAGGTGCACATTAATCATAATGAGGAAGTGTAATTATAATGAGTTTTTCCTTGAAAGCATTATTATAATTTTTAAAAGTCCTCTTTAGACAAGCTTCATCATATTTCTTATTTCAAGCTAATCTTTTTAGGATTAATTAGAATGGTAAAAATCTATTTAAATTATACTCTAGAGATATCTTATTTAATTTTCCAACATTGGAAAACAACAAAATAAAACATCAAGTAGAAAATATCTAAATTATTTTTTTTCAATTCATTTTCCAATTATTGCTGTTATTGTTTGCCCATCTGAACCAATGACCACTGCCCTTGACTGCACATGATGCAAATTATTGTATTTCACATCCTATGCATATGTTAATGCGAACAAAGACTTTTTGGACCAAAACCTTGTAATCCTTTACTCACAGAACCTGAGCTTTCCAAACTTCAATATCTATAGCAATATTTAAGTAATTTGACATTTAATACTACGTCTCAGGGCAAAAGACTACATATGAGGTAGAACTCAAAACCTTCCAATCTGCTTGTTGTAATGCCACATATTTCTTATTCATCTGTAGCTCTTTGCCAGAAGTGTGGAAATGCAATTATTTCTCCTGCTTTGATTTCAAAGCTGTGGGCAATTAAGATGGTAAAATTAAGAACCAGTAATCTGTATGTGCCAGGCACTTGATGCTTTCTACTTTCTAGCTAAAACACCTTCTGGCCATGAGGATATGTGTAAACATTGCTGGTTGGGGTTAAGACCTCTTCAACTTGTGTAGAAAGACATACAGGTGAGAGAATCAACAGAAAGGGGAGACAAAAAAACTATGAACCATATATGTGAAAAAGAAATTACCTTTATAAAAATGCTGGAATATCAGTGAGAAAAATAACTGGCAAACTGTTCTGTAAGAGTAGTAATTCTGTCAAAGTAGAAAGATAATTTATCTAAGCTTGCTGTCTCAAGGCCAGCACTATTCAATATTTTCTTCAATGGTTTGGATGGAGAAAGGAGTTATTCTTATTCCAAAATGATATTAAGCCAGTAATATTTTCTGAATGTCCTTGGCAAACTGCAGAAATGTTCAGAAAAAAAAAAAGAGGATATAAAAAATACCAAGCTCTACATACACATGGGAATAATCTGCAGGACAAGGGGCCATTGGCTCAGCAGCATTTCTTTGGAAAATGCATGGGAAGCAGCAGTGAATAACACACTAAACAATCACAGTCTCAGGCAAAAACAAGCCTGATTCTGGAAGATATAAAAGGAGTATTGTCGAGAAGAGCAACCTGCCACTCTCTGTGTTCCCAAGGCTCACCTGAAGCATTGTTTCTTGCTTTGGGACAACACAGTTCAGCAGACACGGGACTAAACCCTGACGAAACAGAAATTTAGAAAACATCTCATGAGTAAAGACAGAAGGTCACACAATGTAGCCTAAGGAAAAGGAAAAGAGAGCCTAATTAAAAATATTCCAGAACATAAATATAGTTGTGCAATTTATGAAAACAAACTGTTTTTCCTACCTCTGTGGTCAAGAAATAACAAAATAGCTCATGGTCTTGTAAATTGTGGTAATAAAGATTCAGTGGTGAAAAAATACTTTTTAAAGGAAAGTAATAAGGACATTAATTGCTAAGGGAATCTGTTCTTGGAAACATGAGTGGCTTCCTAAGCATGCATTTTTAAAAGGCTATATAACATGTGTCAGAAATTATCAGACTTGACTTGGATGCGCATATAGATCAAATAATTTCTAAATACATCATCCAATCTCATAGTTCTAAAATTCTTTGGTAACCAACTGCTATTATCAGCTTCTAACTTAAGCTGCTAATTAGTTTTGGATTTTAGTGTGCATTAAACCATTTATCAGTAGCACTTGGACTTTTCAATCTTTCACTTGTTTGCCACAATCTAAATTTTGAACTTACATCCTTAATTCTGGCAACAAAGAGTGTCACTTAAAGCTTTATTCCATTAAACACCATTTTTGTTTTGCTTCCCTATGTAAGGGGTCAGATGTTTTCCCATATTGTTCACAAGCAACAAGAGAACAAGTGAAGAGCTAAGTTTTGTACATCCATTTTCTGCACTAATGAAGTTTTTAAAAAAAAAGGCAGCATATTTCTACACGTTTCTCTTCTTATGGGCTTGAAACATAAAAATCTAAAGCAGAACTTGTGAAAAGAATGCTGTCTTACTTTACAGTACAATACCTTGCACCAGTTTACTGGTTAGGAAATTTGTAATGTAATTAAATGACCAAGTAATGCATGAAGAAAAAACTATATAGTAAAAAGGCAACATACTTTGTTCAACCAATCCCCAAATGTTCAAACAACATTTTTATTCAAGTATTTCTAAGCTTGTTGGAATAAATTCACTCAATAAAGGCTGTGTACAGAATAAAGATTCAAACTTGGTGCATAAGAAACCAGAGGGGATTATGTGAAATCCATCTATACCATCAGTGTCAGTTCAGCAAGGTCTTCCAAGGCTCTTTACAAGACAGAATAGCTTCCAGAACCTTCCCTTCCCTTAAAATGAGAGGGATAAGCCTCTCAGCATGCCTTTTACCAGCTTCCAATCTCCATGCACGGTCTCCAAATCTATCTATAGCAAGGTAATAAAATTGTTCAGGTGTCTGATGTCCCCAGGAACAGGTTAATTGCTAAAGGAGATGCTGTGACTGCCTGCCATGCAAAAGGTAATTTTATCACAAGCATGTCATGCTTGATAAATAATACCACCTACTAGAACTGTGTTTGTGTAATAGTTTAAGGGCTGAATTATAGTTACCCCATTCTTCATATTCCTTGGCACAATTGATCCTGTTAAGGATCAGGCTGAGTGGTTTGTCACCCAGCTGTTATACCAGGTTTGCATTAATCTTACTGCACTCTGAGCAGTGTAGGACAGTCTCAATTGGTTTCCTCACGTTGACGTCAGCAAAACCCACTCTAAAACTTCACCTAATGACTGCTCCAAGCTTGAGAAACCAGACAGAACTAAAGAGAATTGTGACTCATTCAGAATGCAGATACAAGAGTTTGCAAATGTCACTAGATCTACTGTAGTATGCTTGCTAAAGCTCTGTGAAAAGAGTTCTGTAGGCCTTTAAGTTCTGCTTTCCCTTTTTACCTTCCCAAAGTAAAACGAATTGTAAATTAAATCCTAAATAAAATAGTCTTATTCTCTCTTACTTTCCCTGTTTACATGCACACACAAACTGAGCAGAGACTTACGTCAATGCCGTCATGCAGGAGATTAATTTCCCTGCTAAGACTTTCCTGCTCAGACTGGAGCACAGGAACTTGGCTTAAGAAGCTTCCCAGTGCTTTACTTGTGCTTTTATATTTTACTGCATCATCAAAGTTCGAGTAAAACTCAAGCAAATAAGTAGAAATACAAAAAAAATACAAATACCAATGCCTTTTGGGAACATTAATTTTCCTGATTAATAAAACTCTTCTGAAGAATGTGACCAGTATCATAGCTGTGTTTTATTGGATTCTACCTATTAGGACTTTCTACTCTGCATCTCCAGTTAAGGGAAAGAGGGGGATGAGAAGGAAAGCAAGGGAGGGGAAATGAGAAGAAAGAAATTCCTTTGGGATATATGATGCTAAACTAGCACTGAGATACACAAGTCAAAACATGGCATTCTTTGGTTTTGAGCCAGTGCAATATTATCATTGGCCACAGTTGATGGAATTCCAGTCTCTATCAGAAAACACTGTAATTGATGTGCCATGTGTTTTCTAAATGTATACATATAGTGGCAACTATACACTGACAATTGAGCAACTGATGCAGCTCACTGTTGCTCTTTAGGGTGGAAAAGGGTAATAAAACCCTCAGAACTTAGTACAGATGGGCTGCATAAAATCAAACAAAAGATAACTGCTAAACACTTTAAAGGTAATGATTAAAATATATGTCAGGATAACTGTTTGCTACAATACTTACAGATTGAAAAAGAAAGTTTTGAAATCCAAGATTGTCCAGAAAGGAAAACATGACTAACTGTGCCATTTGTTAAGCGTGGCTATTGGACAATGTTAAAATCATGACCAAAAGAATTTCTGCTGAATTGAAAATATATGGGCACTTAGTAGGAAGAGGCTATTCTAAAAGGAATTAGAAGGTATATGATAGACTCCATCAATTTTCTCTATATACAACAGTTCTCATCTGAATGTCTGGAACAAAGAGGCAAGAATCTATCATTAGCTACCTCTTCACTACAGTTTTTTCTTTGTAAGTCACAATCAAATCTGTGTAGGTGGCAGAGTTTGAAAACCTTTTTTTTTTTTAATTTTAGGTTTTGAAAATATTTTGCTCTGTCTTTCATCATGGTCTCCAAGATTATGTATTTCAAAGTTTTCTGAAACCTGCTTCATTAAAATTGGTTAAAACACCCTGGTCTGTGCATATTGAGATTTTCTGGTTTTCATCATCAGATTACTGGCACCCAGTTTGACTGACACAGAAACTATCTGGAAGTACAAACCCTTGCACTTCCTAGGGAAAAGCAGCAGTATCTGCAGTATCTGAGACTTGTTGCAGTATCTCTTCAATCAGCTAATTGTTCTTTGCTCACATTGCCATTGGATAGGTACAAAAAAAGATGGCACAGCAAAAATGCTACAGGTGATAACAAATCATCTTATAAAACTGTTTGTCTTTGCATTCAGATTATGAAAAATTGCTTTTAAACAACAGTTTCTCCATAGATGTCGTGAAATCTGACATTCATAATTTTTAAGTCTTACAAATAGTGATAAATGAAATTCTGGGTTCAGCTCTATCCTCAGATATCTAATATGGCCATAGACAAGAAACATCTCATGCATGACTCAGAAATCTATTATTCTAAGACAATAACATTTTGATCATTCTTATCTTTCTGTTACAAAGATACTCATAAAATTTAATGTACACAGCAATGATCTATTTTTTTTCTTCCTATCTAGATTCTATTATGGCCTTTGCAATACACAGTACTGTCTTCCTAAGATAGAAAGACACACAATTTTTTATTCTCCTTTTACTATATTACCTATATTATTTTCCTCCTTATCCCAGCTCACCATCCCCCCAGCATCCCACACACTTCTTCCCAAGTCTACTCACTGTGATGACATTCTTCCAAACATGCCAAGTATATGTGTACTCATGAGAGGAGATTAGCAGGAAGTTTATCTTTTCTAGCAAAACTTTTTGGAGACTAAGAAAAAAACTCACTCTGTTATTTGGCAACAGCATTTCCAGAGAAGAAAAGCAACAAGCAAAGGAGAAACGTAGAATTGTATATATCAAAGAGTTTTCTCTCTCTCCACCCCATTTATTTAATGCTTAGGATGATCAAATTAACTAAAACAAGGCTCTCCTGCTAATTGTAGTCTAGGCATGAGAAAAACTCTGAAATTATTTCAAATGAACTGGTAATTATCCTCAGGAAAGGTTCCCTAGTGTGCTCAAGTTCAGGACTCTGTGGGATAAATTTTGATAGTCAGATAATCTACAATGAATATGTGAGTATATCCCTTGTTTAGTCAACAAATTTTAAAAATAAAAAATGGTGCTTAAAAGTAGCTCAATGCTCACACTTTTCATCAAGGGTAAAAAGTTAGTCAGAGATATAAAACAAAAAGAACCTGAGAGAATGTGAAACACACCAAACATTACAGTTTATAAACAAGAAATGACTCATGATTTCCTACTGTCTGCCTAGATTTTTTGCACTTTCCCCTCTTCATGGAAACACCTCTTTTTTATTCATACATTAGAAATCCCATTTCAGAAAAATTAATCTCAAAGCTTTATTAGAGCTACAAGCCTAACCAAAACTTGAATATGCATTCATTTTATACCATACTCTGTCTGAACTCAAGGCTGAGGCAGAGTAATTTTGCTACTTAAATTCTCCAAGATGTTTGAATGTGGGTACAATGTAGCTGACTTCATTACCAATGCAATTATTTCCCTATTAATTTGGTGTACAGGTAATGGCTATGCTCCCAGCCCCAGAGAATGAGCTGTTGCCATTATCTACTAAAGAAACAAGGTAGTCACCAGGGCATTGTTAAACTCCTCATGTATTGTCTGTGTCTACCTAGACCAAATAATGAGTTGCCATTTTTAATACTAAATCTCAAAATTGAACTAAAAGCAACAAAGAAACTTTAATATAATCTGTGCAATGATGTCTTTTGTAGAACTATTAAACTTCTTGTGAGTTACTCTTGAACGGCAAGCTAAACCACAATATTCAGTAAGAAAAAGGCTTTCCAGTGTGTAATCACATCTTGGCAACAGCTGAAAAATAAATTTTAATAAGACGTAGATTTGAAAAAATGACTGCTGTATAATGCTTTATGTTATCTGAAGACTGTGTGTAGTTTTTGTCCCTTCAGAAGGTGTCAATTTTGTAACTCTTTTTAGAATTTTGTCATTCAATTCCTCTCATTACCTAATGGAAAGATAAACTGATTTTCTTCACACCCCGTCTCAGCTTTTCCTCTGAAACTTAACAAAAAACATGCTAAGTTGTGTTATTTGTTCTGATTCTATGATTCTATGAAGCTATGTTATGTGGGTACCTCCTGACTACAATCATATACAAGTGAGCAGAAATTTGAACTAAACCACTGAACCACAATTCAGATGAATATCATTAATACAAAGGCGCAAGATTCTTTTGTTGTGTCCCAGGAGATTCAAGGTTCCTCTGTCAGCACACTGAAATATTGTGCACTTCCATGATTTACTCTTTACAAATTCTCATGACAAAATAAAAAGTTGCCACTTCACTGTGTAATACAGTGGTCATTTTGACATTAATTTCTTCTTTAGCAAGTACATTTCACACCAGTATTTGTTTACTTTCTTCTACCTATCAAATTTTTGACCATAATAATTAACTTTTATGAGTAATAAAATCAGCTCTCCCCAAATATTTAATATTTTCCTGTTACTATAAACCACATATACACAACAGCTTTTGAATACCATTTCCATAAGCACAGTAAGTCTCCTTTGTTATGCGATTATTGTCAAGAAGTATAATGAGACTAATTTAAAATTAATTATATAAATTGCCAAACAGCAGATTTTTAATTAAATTGTTGCAGAACTTATTTATAAGTAGGGAGATCCATACATTGATTAAAGTTATCTGCCTCTATCTTGACAAGACGAGGTAGAAGTGGAATTATTTTATCCAGGATAACAACATCCTATCCAGTCAAACAGTGTGTAACACATACTACCCTGTGTATCACAAACTGATGTTTTCTCTGAAGCCCAGCAGGATGCTATAGGGAATGTCAAGCATTTAGCAGCTCTGCTATTATCAGTCTCTTATTTTTTCCACTGCTCTATGCTTTTGAATATTCAGAGCAGACCACTTGGTAAAAGAGGCAAACTTATGCATATAGAAAAAAACAATATAAGACATACTGGTGATGAAAGCAGCCCCAACCAGTGGTGATGGCTGCAGCTGAGCACAGGTAACACCATAAATCCATGAAGTAATCATAGAACAGTTTAGGTAGGAAAAGACCTTAAAGGTCATTGACTCCACCTGCAAGCTTAACACTGCCAAGTCCAGCATTAAACAATGTCAATAAACACTGCATCTTCATGTCTTTTGATTCTTCCAAGGATGGTGATTCTACCATTTCCCTGGGCAGGGTATTCCAAAGCTGGATAATCCTTTCAGTGAAGAAACTTTTCATAACATTCAATCTAAACCACCCCTGACACAACCTGAGGCCATTTCATCTGATCAAGTACTAGGCTTGTTACTTGGGGGAGAGAACAAAACCCACCTCATCACCCTATTTCCTTTCAAGCAATTGTAGAGAGAGATAAAGTCTCTCCTGACCCTCCTTTTCCCCTGGCTAAACAGCCCCACCTCCTCCAGCCATTCTTCACCAGACTTCATTTCCAGCCCCTCCAGCAGCTCTGCTGCCCTTCTCTGGACTCACTCCCACACCTCAATGTCTTCCTTGTAGCGAGGGGCCCAAAACTGAACTCAGAACTCGAGGTGTGGCGCCACCAGTGCTGGGTAGAGGGGGACAATCACTGCCCTGGTCCTGCTGGCCACAGTATTCTTGATACATGCCAGGATGGCACTGGCCTTCCCAGCCACCTGGGCACACACTGGCTCATGTTCATCTGTTGCCAACCAGCACCCTCAGGTCCTTTTCTGCTGGGCAGCTTTCCAGCCACTACTCCCAGCCTGTAGCACTGCCAGGGGGTGTAACTGTTGTTCATTAAGAATAATCAAAACAGTTAAACAAAACGTAATTACTTCAGCATTTCCCATCATGAGTTGCAGAAGTCTCATTTTGGACTTTTGAAAAACAGACCATCTTTCATTCACATTGGAGAGAAGTTGTAACATCAGTCCCACCAATGTCAGTAGCATTCACTATGACTAACTCACAATCAGTGTGATCCTCAAGGAGCAGATGGAGCAATATTCATTAAATTTGTTTTACGTGGTAAATCATGCTCCCAACTAACAGACCTATCAAGCTATGATAGGTCTTAACTAATCAGGACAACTGCAGTAGCAAATAAAATGTGCGCTTTGAGATAGACTTAGGAAGAAACTATTTCTTTAAACAAACAGGTTTTGGAGCTCTTGAAATTAAGGGAAAACATACTTTCCACTGAATTTTAAAACTTTTCATGCCCAAGAGTCCTGAATTTGGGTATTACCTGTCAGATACTCTTCTAGATATATTATCAAAATGTACTGCAATTTCCCAAGTGAGGAATTGCACCCTTTCAAGCAACAGCTGTATCAGCCATGATGATGCTAAACATGTCTCCACATAGCCTGATGGCAGCACTAGCACAGCTCAGAAACCCAAATGTTAGAGAAGAGCCCTGATCAAGGGCCTTAGCACAGAATCTTCTGCAAGCCTTAGACCGAGATAACCAGGTATGGGTCCAAGCAACCCTTTAGAGGCCAATGCTCCCCTCCCTGTGACTTACTACAAACAGGGCAGACTGAGCTTGCACCCTTTTCCTTGATTCTGCTCTCTTGATGCTCATTGCTTGAACTTCTTGTGTTCAGTTAATTGTTTGTGTTCAGATTGAAACAACTGCTCTTGTTCCTCAGTTTTATTTGAGGTAACCCACAATATTTATTGCAAGGCCACTATAGTGCATTAAAGACTTTAAATTCAATGATATAGAATGATTCTGGTTTGGTTCAGTGGAGAGACTTTACCCTAAAGATATATATAAACAAGAAAGTATTTAACAATGGTAAGCACTTAAGTAGCATGTAAAATGAAATGAGCTTGTTATAAATAATGGCTGTATGACAGGTGCTAAAATATAATTGTCCATTTAGCAGCCTTTCTTAAAGTGTGAGGCACTTATGAGTTTGGTTTTTACTCTGATTCTATACAGCTGAGCATCTGTGTGCACAGGACATTTGTCAGTAAAATTTCCATTACAACTACAAACTTTTTTTCACTTGGATCAATGCAATTTAATTATCCCCTTATCGAGATTAGTTATATGAATTCTTCCATGACACTCTTTAATCTTAAGGAAATTATTCTTTTAATGTTGTTATACAGACCAGCTCATAAACCACGGTTAAGAAAACCATTTCTCAAAAATATATAGCTCAAGGAAAATTTCACGGGCTACTCAGGTCAACTCTGCTAAGGTAGTTTGGTGTGAACATTTTTAGAAAAGAAAATTAAGGGAAGACCAAGGAAATGCCAGTAACATCTCTATATAAAACCATGTTGCTTTCTATTTCTGATAATATCTGTCTTTCGTGTCCCGTGTGGAAATCATTGTTTTGGTGATTTGGATGTTTCTGGTTTGGGGAACCATATCTTCAGGGAGGGATTCACAGGACAGTCAGTGACTGTGCTATGCAGAAGCTCATGTTACATAGCCTTGGAGGAATAATGATCTGGCATAATGATGAAGTGAGCTTCCAAGTGACTCAGGGTATCAAAAGCTAGAAACATGACTGTAAGGAGGGAGCCACTGAAAACTCAGAGACCTGCAGCTTTCTGGAAACACCAGGAATAATTGCAGATTTACATAATCTGGTGTCCTCATTGGTCTCTTCCAGCAATGGCTGCCAGCCATGAGGAAATAAGACAGAAATTAAGTTTAGTTCTCAGAATAACTGGGTCTGATACACTTCACATCTCAGCATGTTCCTGTTAGATCAAATATGACACTATGAAACTGCATTTGCAGATGCTGAAGAAAATTTCATTCCATCTAAGACTGAAAATTTCAAAACTGAAAACACATATTCCTGAAAAGGATAAAAATGGGAAGATCCAATCACTCAACACAAACATGTAGTCCAGTTCCCTGAAAGCAAACAAAAAAAAAAAACCCAACAACAACAAAAAACTAAACAAACCAAAAAAAACCCCAACCAAACAAAATACTATGATAATCTGGGACAAATATTTCAGAATTATAGGCTGAAATACTGCATTTGCTCTTCACAAGTTTGATCTGCAAATAAAAAACACTCTGCATTTCAGGTTGACATTGTAAACACTAAAAAGGGTACAAAACCTTTCAAGAACAGCACTGTGATGGACATGTAGAGCTCTAAATGGGATACATAAATAGCGTTTTGCAACCAAGAGAAAAAATACAATCCAAGACAATGATCAGTGTTTGGAAAGAGAAGCATGAGCTGCACAAGCCAGATGCCTGTGTCAGTTTTCACAAGTGCTAGCAGAGATTATATCTCCCAGCATGATGTTTTACTTGTTTTCATAACAGCAGGACACTTCACTATTGTTCAAGTTTTTGATTTCCTCCCTGATCCTTTTCCATGATATTGCAGTGCAGCTGGTTTAACCCCATCATATATTTGTACAGCTGATTACTGCCACATAAACATGGCAAAGGGATGACAATTTTATCGTGTTTTAGGATAATTTTGATTTCTAATTTGTCTCTCACTCTATTTACAGGTCTTTCTATAAGTTAATGTTATTCCAAAGAAGAAAAATGCACCCATGTCAGAGGTCTTCAGAGCCATGGAAACATCTTTCTTTTCTGACAAAAAAACCTCTTTGATAATTCTTTGCCAAATACACTTTACAGCCAGTGTATGATTCTTAGAAAGTTGTTCTGAGCCCTAAAACCAATTATATGGATATGTATCTCAAGGAATCAGAGAAAAACAGAGGTGATGAAGCAAGTCACTGTATTTACTCACAGAGACCACAGCTGTGAAAAACTATGTCTTAAAGGCAAAGCCACCACCCAGCAAACAGTTCACCCTTGTACTCTAATTTCAACCAACTAGTATCAAAATCATACCTTCAAATTTGCAGGAAAATATCCTTCTGTTGATAACTATTTTAAGGAATGATCCTTCCTTGGATCTATCTATCCAAAGTGATGTTGACAACTAAAATTTAAATATAGATTGGATATTTCCCAACTATGAAGCCACCTTGGTAACTTACACACATTATAACTGGTAAGTAAATCATCCTCACAATTTTTCTTACATTTATCTAAAGTTGTGACATTGAACTGACATCTAAATACATACTAGGCAGCTTCAATTTTAACTTAACGAAATTGAGCTTGTTATTGCTAATATTATATAAAGCCTTGCACACTCATGCCATATTGATGGTGGAAGCTGATCACTTCACAGAATGTCCTTTGTTAAGTGATGTGAGTGGCATTTAAAGTAGATTAATGGCAAAAATAACCTGGTTATTTTTCCTTTTTATACAAATTTAAACAGCATGGACTGACAGATAAGACTCTGTGTTGGGATCTAAGAGCCCTGAGCTTTTCATGAGTCCATGGACGTGATCTTGGACAGGTCACTTTCAACTCAGACTGCCTAAGTTCAGCACTGAACTTTCTCGTGAAATTTCTTCCCTTCAAAAGCTGTTTTACTTTATGGACTAAAAGTATTTGCCAACACTAGGTATTTTTTCTACCTTTGTTTCTTTTCCTATATGAAGCAAACTTTCATTTCAGTGACTCAAGTAGCAACAGCTTTTTCTAAAACCCCTTTCCTATGCAGTCATTTCTAGTAGCATCTTTTCTTGTACCTGTTATATAGCAGGTGTCCTAGTTTCAGACAGAGCTTGTTAGTTTGTGGATATGTAACTCACTATTTCTTACTAGCACTTGCCACACATGGAAGTATGTCCTTTTGTACAAGCTTTAAGGAACTGCTTGCAAGTGACAAAAAGTAAATATCTACTTTTTTCTCAAGATTTCTGCCTTGTTACAAAACCATACTTACTATTTGGAATACTGCAGTGATTTCCTGCTGGTACTTTGATCCAAGAATATCATGAGCTGTGCAGGTGGTTTCTGTCACACTGTCATTCATGTTTTTGACAGATTTTGAGTCTGCATAATATTCCCTGATAAACTTCTTAATGTTATCTGTGCCAAGAAAGGAAAACTTACGTTCTGCCAACTTGCTGACAAACTCTATTGACAATATCAGACACTTGCTCAGTCAAGGAATGCAAATAAACCTTCAAATCACAGTGAGAAATACTAAAGAACCTTGGAAAAGGCCACTACACTTGACCAGTCTGACTGACTAAATCATAGGGATACATGTAATTTGTTGCATACACATAATCCTAGTTTTAGGGGAAAAAAAATCTTCAGTCCAATCTGGAGTTCAGCAAACCTACTTACCCTTTCTCTTCAGCACAATGCAATCTTTCAAGTTAAGCAACATTATAATGCAAGAATGCATCTGTGAGTAACTCCCCTTAAGTTACAAGCACAGAACTAAAGCAGGGTATCCTGTTTCAGCCTCTTAAAGGACTCTTCATCTTTGACTGAGGGAAGAGTTAGTAAAAAGAGTACTGGAATTTCCCAAGTCAGCTTCATACAGGTTTCCTGAAGGAGTCAAAGATAACTAATCTGGACTCTAAAGAATATGTGGATACATAGGAGGTGTTTGGCATCCTTCCCGGCTACCTAATTACTCTAATGTAAATCTAGAAATTAAATCTACTTCCAGCTCTAGCACTTTCTGATACCATGAAATTTTAAAAGGTAAATCCAAGATTCTAAATAGAATATCACAATACACAAAATATCCATTCATTCTCCTGATGTAAAAGTATTGAAAAGTATGCACACATTGACAGTCCTAGGCAGAAAATAAATTCAGTCATTCTAAAGCTGAAACCTACTTTGAAATTCTGTTTTGTCCCAGCTGGGCAAAGTGATGGAAGGAATTCAGATAGTGTGAGTCGTGGCCATTCCACAGCTATTACTTCTGCGGATTTTTCCCTCCCTTGCTACTTCCACTGAAGTAATTCCCCCCTCCCTTTCTGCTGCTCTTAATATTTCTTTTGTTACACACCATTGGATTCCTCCATTTTGAGCAGCATTCCAGGATGAGATACATTTGGGAAGGCTTTGATTCTAACATACAACAACACAAGGTCACAGGAGAGACCCTCAGCTAGAGTTGAATGCCACAGAATCTGGAGAATAAAGGCAGCTCTTTGCACCAGTCCCCTAGTTATGAGCTGAGGTTAGGTGACATGCAAAAAATAAGTGCTAAAATACTAAATAACAGCATTATTTGTTAGGCAAAAACTTTTCACTAACACAGAAATCATTCATAACAACTTGGAAAAATTTTTCCTGTACTGTAAAACTTTTAAACAATGTATTTTAAACATTTGTTTGCTGTGATACTACCCAAATTTGCCAGTGGTAGATAAAGACCATCTGTGTAGTTGCTATACAAACTGAACAAAAAAGCTCATTGCTACCCCAAAGCTCTCACAACATATGTTATGTGAGAAATGAGTACATTGGTATGTTACCAAGTCTGATTTTTGTTTTAGACTTCAGGCAGTGACTGGTGAGAATGCATCCCACATCCCAATTTACTTATAGGCAGAATCAATTATGCTTTGAGTCATTTTTACGAGGTTCAAAGCACAGAGAAATTACAACTATACCTTGTCAAAATAAGATTCTTTTGTTATAGGTAATGGCCAGGGAGCACCTATAGGAGTGAAGCTACAAGTGATTTTCTTAAACTGTGTAAAAAAAGTACATGAGCTGAATACTAAACATAATTACTGTATCTCCAATGTCCAAGTCCAGGCAAAGAATAAATGCCCAGGTAAGAGGTGGAACTGGTTTCAAATTTGAGCAGTCAGCTTCCAACAATGACAAACAATAGCTAAACCAGTTGAAATCCTTTCCCTTGTATAGCTGCTACTGTAAACTCAGCATATTCCACCTTTACACTGATGTGAAATGTGACACATTTCTTGCAGGCCAATCTAAAGGAAGGCAGCTCTGAGAGTCCCAGAGATCAGCATCATTTCCTGTTTAAAGCACACACCTGTGATGCTCTTGATTCTTTTAAGTTGATTCAGTTGAAACAATAACTTTTGGAACTTACAGTAACATTTAGCACATCTTTCAAGGATGCAAGTAGATAGAGATTGGTGACTGCAGTGATAATTACACTTGCCAGGAAGTGATGAATCATTTCATACACTTTTGCTGGTCTTATTTTAAAACTAAGAACTTGGCACTTTTCCTTCTTTATTTTGGCACATGCCCAAAAAGCTGCAGCATTTTTTTCCAGACCAAGGGTTAAAACAGACACAGAAAAATGAGACTCTGCTTTAACTGCCAGACTGTTAAACTTTCCACACTGGTATGGGAGAAAACTTGAAATAAAACGCTAGGAAAAAACTGCTGAACAAGAACTCAGAGGAGTTTTAAGCTATGAGTTATGATGAAAGATCTGCAGAAACACAGACACATGTAAATGGAGCTAAGAAGAGGGGAATGGGTAAGAAGACAACAGCAGATTGCATTTGTTTCTTGTGACAAATGGCTACTCCAGTAACATAATTCGTGTTATGTCCATTATCCAAACAGAATCTTAAATGGTGGAATTTATTAGCACTACATATTGAGGCAAGACTATCAAAAGTCTTATTAAAAGCCTCATTAAAGTCCATCAAAAGTTCAGGTCCAGGCACTTAAACATTCTAATTACTTCCTAGAAGCTCAACCTTCACTTCTCTATTTTGTCTGAGATGTCAACAACAACCATCAGTCACTCCCAAGCACAGTTTCTTATGCCCTGCACACAACTATGCTCTTCACTGAGGTAGATCAAGAGAAGAATGTTCAGAAACTTTGATTTAGAACAGTTAAATGGAAGCAAAGGAGCATTTTCTATTTAATTCAACTGCATTAATAGACAAAATCAGTGCCACCTTTTACAAAGGATTAATATATAAGAAATATTTTTGTTTCCATGCTTTTTCTGAAAGCTTTGAAGCACTTGAGGATCATACAGACACTGAGAGATGCCTAGGGAACATTTGGTTTAAACATTTTCACATTCACGTTCTGCAACTGCCACTGAAAAGCAGCTCCCTGAAAGGCTTAAAAGTAGCAGGCAACATTGCTTGGTTTTTTTCTTGCACTGGTCTAACAAGAAATTAGAAATTTCAAGCTCCTGACCCTGACACAAATACCCCTCACAAAACTGCAATAAAGAATTTATTTTAGAAGTGTCTGCTTGGAGTAGCAGTAAATGCTAAATAAAATGAGTACTGGCAGCCTGTATATTCACATATGAATTCCTCAAACATCTTGCATTTAAGCTCTGGGTTTGGTTTTCTTTTCTGGTTATCAGTATTCTGCATTTCATCACATATGTCAGACTTGGACTCACAGGGAGAAGCACCACTAACAGAGCAGCCTATCAGCTGCACCAGCAGCCTGGAACCCAAACAGCCCAGAGGACAGAGCCCTAGAAACTCAAATCTTTTTGCATGCTCTACTGTAATTAATAATAACATGTGCTTTTACAGGAGCTTTCTGATCATGCTGGTTTTGGTTTGGGTTTTGGGGTTTTTTTTGCTACAAAATATCTTTCTGTGCTGTTCTCCATTAACAAGACCTGTCTTAACTGTGGAGATTGCATTGCTCTACTTCTGAAGGGCATTGTCAGTTTTGTCTAAAGTAGCAATTCCATGTCATAATTTTATATTATTTTCCTGCTATTTATTATAGTTCCAGCACTATTTCACTTTGGAAAACCCACAGTAAAAAAAAAAAAAAAAAAAAAAAAAAATCTATATAAATTTATCCAAAAGCATGGATGCATCCAGCCCCTCAGATACATTTTTTTCAGGGGCATGCAGTGATGCTGCCCCTAAAGATTATTTTTAAGTAAATTGAATTATTCAATTAATTTCTTTTTCCATGGTTTCTGAGGGCAAATTGGTGTTGGTGACTTGAATTGATATTGGTGTATATAACCAAAATTCTTGACAGCATTCAAGTTCATCTAAGTAAGAATATGAGAAAGTATCCGTCAGATTTGACAAGTATTTGGAAGGAAAAAATACCACTATCAGTAAGAGGAATTTTGACAGATCTTGTATGTGTGTATATATATATATATATGTTTAACATAGCTCATTATGAAAACGAAAACCTATTTATTTTACTTTATCAGCCAAAAGTATAGTTACATAAGAATCAGCAAAAAGGAGGTAATAACTTTGTGCGATCCATGAAGGCAGCATGCTTATCATGACATTTACGCCTACTCAGATGTTCATCTGGGAAAGTCATATTGACAGCTGAGTGCTTGAAGCCATCATTGTTCACAGACACATACAATTAATAGCTAGACAGTAATGAGATGGAAGTCTACGTGAGTATGCAGAGGGTGGAAGGTTGTGGTGCACCCACATATAACCACTACAAAAACTCCCTACTGCAAAGACTGTCTTTGTAAGCAGATCAGGAAATATCAGACTAAAATACTATTTTTGTGAGCCCTATAGACTTACTTTCCAAGTCTGGCCATTATCCAGACTTTTGTTTGGAGGACGGAGCGAAGAGCCATCCACTCCAAAAGTATCACAGTTCTTCTTAAGGCTAATGAATGAATGATGAGAGAAAATTTATTGGTATCATTTGGTCTGTTTTGCTTGAACAAACAAATTGGTAAGGAGCCACAGGAACTTGCATTCTTGTCAGGATTTCACATTGCATTGAAGTGACTAAACACAGAATGTAGCATCCATCTTTCAGAAAAAATGGAGGGGGATGACAACCTGCTCCATCAACACTGACATAATCTATGTTTAAGACTAATTTTTCAAACATCAGTAGGAAAAGAATCAAAGTAACACATTTAAAAACAAAACAAGTGCATAACCTTGCAGGGAAGTGAGTGGTTTCATGAAAGGAAAAAAAACCGCTGTCTTTCTCTGCTGCTTTCTCTTTGTGAGTCACACTCTGGGAGTGGTACCAGAACGGCTTGTTGTCCTATTTCTATGGAAAAAATCCTTGAGCAAGTTCATTCTTGATTAAGTTAGCATGGTGCCAAGCAAATATAAAGCACTGCATCTTGGATTCTGTGTTTTCCATTGTTCCAGTTGTGCTGGGGGAGGGAAGCAATCTCATGGTTTTGTTAACAGTGCTTCAGCACTGGCTTTGCCATGAACAGTACTGGCATAACATTTCCTTGTGTTTTTCAGCTTCACTGAGGGAAAATCTTCTTGATACAATTTAGGCATTTCATTTCTCAGCACACCAGTTATGACTGTGAATTAATACTAACACCCCAGCTCTGATAGTTCATTCCTATTCCATGCCACATCCATTATCCATTTAACCATGCTAATAAGGCAGATCCTTGAAATTACATGGATTCCTACAAACAATCTGGATTAAAGGTAACTCTCCTTGCCAAAAAAGACTGCAGAAGTAAGTGAGAAGCAAAGAGCTTGACTATTGAAGCAAGCACATGTCTTTGAATTCAAGGCTATGAACTGAAGCTGCCACAGATGAGTGGGATAATTTCTGGTGTTAATTTTTCCAACAGTATAAACGTGACCTTTTTAAGATTACTTAATCTTTTAAGAAAGTGTTAATGTGAACAGAATAAAAGCTACCTTCCATTGAAGTACAAAGGCCTGAATAGAAGCGTTACAGTTGTGTAGTCACTTCACTATAATTGGAAATATATTGTTTCCCAGATAACACCTTACCTCATTTTCAATTTCGTAATCCATGTACAAAGATAAGGCAATCTGGGTAGTTGTAATTACCTGTGTATTACTTGATGCCTTATGGACAATAAAATTTAAATTAAAAATAGTAGCCTACATTTGCTTATTAGTAGTCTACTTTTGGTAATGTGATAGTTTACTGAGTAAAACACCTTTTTTACATATGCAAATGCTGAGCTTAAATCTTTGCACATGAAGAAATGGCAGCTTCTAGCCTCACAACGTTAGGCTTTCAGTGTTAATTATGAAGGGAAGAATGGGGAAACTGAAATATTTGTGATGGGAATAGACATTTTGTAAAGGATAATAATGCAAAATAAAAGAGTTCTTTCAATAGGGAAGGCTGTATTTAATCATGAAGTGAAGCAACAAAGGCTTTTGTGCTTCTGCCATTTTCTTCTGAGGCAACTCAACAAAGAAAAAACAAAACTTCTAACTTCCATTAAACACTTTTAGAAGTGATGAGTGTATACAGAGAATCCTTCAGCTACCCGTAAAAATGCAAGCACAACATTTAAGACTTCATCACTTAATGTGGTGGATACCTCTACTTCTATACCAAATACTGTCCAATCTTGTGCCTGCCATGCTAATAGAAAGGAATGCAGTGTAATTATTTGGTTTGAGTGAGGATGTTATTAGATAAAGTTGGCCCCTCCCTTTCCTGCTGTTCCCATTCCCCAAATCACTACAGATAAACTGCCAACATAAAATTTTAGATGATGCTTTGCAACTGGTTTTTTCTTTCAAGGTCTAACTCCCCTCATCTGAACTGTTAAAGCTTCACAGTTCCATTAAATGTGGTGAGATCTTTTTGTGATAATCGTAATACAAATTACAATCTGCTGATTTTATTGTTAAAAATAAATTTAATGACAAACTGGGATACAATTGAATGCATGTGAGCTGAGGAGCCCATCCTTAATTTGTCTATCTGCAAAAACATAGCTCATTAGTGAGAGTGGCAAAAATCCAAAATCAGAGCAATAAATAGCAAATTCAGTGCAATCTGTTTCTGTGTTACTACTATAGCTGCAGCCAAGTGATAGACAAAGGGAGGTAAACATGGTTCTTTCCTTTGGGAGAAGGGGAAAGGGAAAAAAAGGTAATTCAGGGAATCCTTCTATCAGGTGATTTGTTCACTTACCAATTAAGAAAATAAGAATCATATCCAATAAGAACTAACACTGAAAACTATAACATGCCTGACATAGCCCAGTGTTCATAAAAAGGAATTACCTTAGCCAAATTTCACAGCATCCATGAAATGCTGTGCTCTTTTGTCACAATAAAGTAAATCTGTTTTGAGGTCTCATTTATTGTGTTGTAATTCAATAGTGTCCAATTATGCTGGTTTAAGTGAGACCAGAACCAGGCTAATTTTATTTGATTATTGACTGGATTGAGAAATCACAGGCTGAAGTTCTATGGTCTACAGGCACAATTTGAACATTACTATCTTAATTCCTCAAAAACTACTACATATCTTTTCTATTATTCATTCAAAGACCCCAAACCATTTTCATGCTGTTCATTTCAGAAAAACCTGTAGTAAAACATACATTGTACCTAAAGGAAAAATTGATTGTTGGATCTTGAAATTTTCTTACATCTCTGAACTGCAGTCTTGTAAATCTAAAGGATTTTCAGACTGAACCACAAAACCCCAATACAGCCAGGAACTGGAGTGCATTTAAATATTATTAGATCATAATAGACTGAATAAAAGCAGATGACTAAACAAATAGAGCCATACCCCGACCATGAAGTACTTCTTGCTGAGATTCAGAATTACAATATGCAGCAGCCCTTTTGTGAAAAAACAAATAATTTTCAGAAGTGAAGCATCATATGTAGATTTTTGTAATCACACCCATATAGAAAGCTAGAATTTATCCCATACATGTGGTACTCTGCCAACTTCAGTAAGGCATGGGTGCCAGCTAAAGACAGATTTAATATAGCTTGTACAATGTAGAAAAATTTTAGTTCCATGCCAGGAGTATCATCATAATGAGAATCATTGTCAAACGATAAGAATGCATTTTAGTGTGAGAAATCACATCTGTTGTCACTTTACATTGCCATTATAGAGCTTTACACAGGATTTTTTGAGTCTATTTCAATTCAGTTACCATATGTAAAGTTGCAATACCATTTTTCATTACTGGGAATGAAAAGATTACAGTTAATCTCTAAAACCACTATGAATTCTTCCTTTTCCTGAGATTCTTTGCTTTCCTCTATCGAAGCTGATATAGAAATTGAAGCACAAAGTTTCATGCTATTCCCTTGATCATTCAACCTAAAAATGCATTTGATACATAAACATTGAAAGGGATTTAAAAATTAAATTCTGTTAATAACAATGTTTTCCCAAATTGTAACACAATTCAAGAATTCTGCAACTCCTGAGTCTTCCCTTAAACCAAGATGATATTAGGATTGAACTGAAACCAAGATGATTTTAAGACTGAACTGATGATGAGAATATTCCAAACTTTTTAACTAAATAGTTTTAGTTAAAACTCATAGGAAATTATATACTTTCAGCAACTAGTTCTCCACTCTACATTTTGCTTTGAACTTCCGCAGGAACATAAGGATCCTTTCATATCACAAACACAGCGTTTTGGATGCAGCTCTTTGTCTTACAGAAAAGATGAGCACAGTACGAGAAGGCTAAATATGACCTCATTCTAAGACAAGGTTCACTCTCTCCTGTATCAAGAATTTATATTGTCAAAGCTGATTATAAGTCAAGACAGGAAAATAGATGGCTCCATTTGTTTATGTCCACGAGAGCCAACTATTTTTTTCAGGAATTGATAATATTAAAATCCTAGGGCATGTTTGCTCTTGTTAAAGCATTAAATCAAAGCAAGATTTTCTTTAAGAATTCTAGTACCATACTTATTTTTTCTTTGTATATCAGTAGACATAATGATCAAATTGTATTACATCTATCACAATTTAGTCTTCTAAAAGGCTCCACTTGTTTTAACACAAACTTTGGCTTGGGCTCTCACAGTGATAGAAGCAACTCAAAGTTTGGATGGAGCTATAAACTCTCACAAATCCCATAACCATTTGGGATCCTCATATCCTGTGTTTACCTTGTATCCAGCTCTAGAAACAGATTTGCAGTTTTTGTATGATCAGATTCAAAATGGTTTGTCCCTATCTGCTATAAATGCAAACCATTTTACTTCTAGATAATGTTCACTTTCATACAGCATATGAACCACATTTAGTACATCAGTGGAGAAGGAAAAGGGAAAGGTTTGGTATAATAAACTAAAATTAAGGATCATAAGGTCTAAGCCCCAAGTGTTCATGAGTTGTCCATTTGGCATTCTTGGAAAGGTAATTTCTCTTGCACAGAAACATTATTGCCAATTTTTTATTTCTTACCAAGCAGTCTCCAGGTATTCATCAAGCTTTTTTTTTAACTACAAAGCCAGGAATACAATTACCCATATAGGTTTATGAGTGTATGGAAACAAACATTTTAACACTTTCATGTCTAGTTATTTCCAAACATTACATATTTAAATGTTTCTGGAACAGTAGGGAATTTCTATCAATCAAGTGGAGAGGGAATCCCATTTCGTAGTATAGCTCACACAAAGTAGAAAATGGCTAACTGAAGAAAATAACTAAAGATAATAACTACCCAAGAAAATAACTACAAACAGAATCAAATATTTCCCTCTTGAAGGCAAAGCCTCCTCACAATTATTGCTATTTACATGTGTATGTTATTACAACTCTTCATTTTGACATGTCTTTGACAAATTTTTTTAATATTTTAGAGAAACAAGCAGTATTAAATCAATCTGCTTAGAAAGGAACTTCAAAATCAAAAGGTCAAAATAAGCCAAATTTTCTATTTCTCGCATTTTAAGTTAAGAACAAAATTTATACCAATCAGATGCAGTAGAAATAAACTTATTCTGAAGATCATAAATTTTTTTCACTCCTTTTACATAGACACACACTACTGTGATACTATCATTCAATGCTTGCAGTGTTCCTTCCAGAGGCAAGTGTGCTATTTCACTCAATAAATCAAGATAGTTTGGTAGTTTTGAGGAGTCTTCAGGACAGAAACAAGGACTCAACACTTTCCAGCATAGTATAATAATGTGCCATATACATAAAACGTGGTAAAGGCACAAAATACATGCATTGCATTAAGAGATGGAGACAAATTTCAAATACTCACAGGTAAATTAATTTGAAGTCTCATCTTTGTTCCAATTATTTAGAATGAAGACCCATAATGTCTTCATTCATGTATCAAGAAAGATACAATACTAAGATAGGGGATTTCTTGTCACAGCAGCATATGCCAGGGAAAATGTTATCTGTGTCTTACTGCCATTGACTGTTACAGATTTATCCCATAAACCTGGCCTGTCAACTTTAACTGAATCATGGCTGGCGAGCATGTCCTGGTAGCTATTGAAACATAGAACCTTCTTTGATGCTTCTCTTTCATAGAAAACTGCTGAAGCATCTCATTTTCAATCACCTATAAAATCCAAGGTCTTTCTAGTTACGCTGAAAACAAGTAAATCAGAGTTGGTCAGTAATTTTATAATTTAACTTCTTCAGTGGAAAATTTCAGATTTCACGCACAACTAACTTTGCTTATAAAATTATATCTATCTCAGAGATTTCTTGACTGTAGGTAACTGTTTCTCTAGATTTCTCACAGATAAGGACATCTTTGCAGCACAGGGACTAGGACAAGCGGCTTTCAAGTAAACAGGCTGCAGCAGTTTAAGGGTTTGGAAGTTGAAAAGGCAGAAAGAGATACTCATTTAAAGTATTCAGATTACTCATTCTTCTGAGCTTTTAATCTTGGTGGCCTTTTCCAAGGTTTTTTTATATATTCTTCAGAGCAGGAATTCTGCATTCCAGCCCAGCCCGATGGAAATTAATGCCAATGGTGTAATGCTTTTTGCAGTGCAGTTACCTGTGCATCAGAAAATCACACACTGAAGATATAAAGGAACTGTCAAAAGAGACAACAATTCGCATCTCCAGCTGAGCCTGGTATATCTGGCATTTCTGCCAAGCAGGTACCTGAGTTCCCTTAAGCTAATGTATTTGAGATTAGGAAATACAGTGATAAAAATAAAAAAATCTTCAGTTTAGAAGAAAAATACTCAAACCTTCATCAAGCCTTTAGTAAAAATGGCAAAAGAAACTGCTACAGAATTCTACTAAGAGGTGTCCAAGGTATTGCAAAATAAAAACAAACCAAAAAAATAAACTATTCAAAACACAGTAAATAAAAATACAAAATATATAATGGCAGGTAAGCAAGATGTTAGGTGTTAATTCTTTAATAAATTCTGCCGACAACACAGAAGGAAAAAAAACTTATTTCATTTCAAATTTCCCAGGTAGAACAGTTCTATATAGTAGAACAATTGAATAAAGAAGTAAATTCTACCCAGCAGTTTGTTCTTTACTCTGGTGTAAATTACACTAACAGTGAACAATTCAAATGTAGCTGCCTTCAAACACTATTTATCAGAGAAATTCACAACAATTAAATGTCTCCATAATATTTATGAAGGCTACTTGTTTTCCTGGGGCGCCAAAAGTCTGGAGAACGTTTAGGTCAAACAAACTGCAGCCAATGTCAAACAATAGATAAAGGAGCATAAGCACTTGTACAGACAAACATCTTCCTTGAGGTCGCTCCTAGTTAAATAACACTGCTTCAAATAATATCTGCATTATGCTTGGAGGGTTGAACAGCTAGAATTCAACTGTCTCATTCTGAGAAACTTACTAAATACATAGCAACACAATCATGCAAAAATGCTAAATGATAATGACTACAAACATGAGATCAGTGAAGACAAGAAAAAGCACTTTTCTTTTTTTTTAATGTTGGAGTGATATTTATAGCACTGCTAATCCTGAAAAAAAGCAAAGCTTTAACATCCATGTTATTTTAATGTTTTCCAGCACATGATACCTCAAGGTATAATGGCTTTTCTGGAACATCTAAAATCAGACATATTTGCATAAATTGTCAAAGAGACAAGCAATTTGGGAATGCTTTTTGTCATTTCACGACACTGACTCAGATGAGCACACTTCTCTTACTCATTCAAAATAAACCACACTAAATCTCATTACAGTCCAGCTTTGTGTACAGACCATAAGCAGCACAATTGTAGCTAATGAGTATTCATTCTCAGATCATTCACTTCAAGAATAAAAATTCTAATTAAGCACTTTTCAATTTTTTTTTTTTTTGATTTGCAGATTCACGAGATATTGCCAGCAGTGGCAAAAAGCCTTATAGCCAAGGCAAACAGCCTGGTTATAGGTTACCCAGCAGTGTTTCACTGATTCAGCTGAGGTGCAAATAAATGATTGCAATTGTCCTGAATTAGCCCAAGCACACAACACGGATGTTTATCCTGGCCTTCTTTCAGGCCAGCTATTTGTAGGCTACAAAAGCACAGATGTTATCTGTGCATCATAACTGTGCAGTGACGTGGGCACTGCTTGATCTTCATAAAACCTGCTAGTTCAAAGTTAACCTTTCAAAAACACCAGAACAAAATTGAACCCTCAGAAGAAGTTCACATTGGATCAACATCTTCTGTCATGTTTTGTTACAATATTAGGTACCCTAGGACGAGATTGACAATACCATAGAATCAAGGACTTGAAACATAACAAATGCAAGACCATTATAGTTTTCTTAGAGAGCTGCTTAAGTGAGACCATCTTCTTTAACTTCAGGTAGTCCCAGCCAACTCTCTCCAACCCAGACAACTCTCTCCATTGTAAGGATGCAACTAGGTATGAAAACACAGAGGGAATCCAGCCCAGGAGCCAATAAAAAAAAAAAAAAAAAAAAAAAAGAAAAGCTATTGCCGTTCTTACCACAGAAGAAATCCCTGGGTGGTATCACTACCAGTCACACTAGAACAGCTAACAAAAAACCCACAAGAGCATGGAGTAAGCAATGAGAGTTGGGAATCAAGAATGTATTGTGGGAGACAACTTAACCCACAGTAACTGCAGAAAATGGTCACCTTTTATGGATATTGCATCTGAAAAGCTCACTCCACTCACAGAAAACCAACCACTTTGGAAATCACATTTCTAGCAAAATCCACAGGAATAAGTAAAATACCATGTTAACAGCATTTGACTTCACAAATAAAATTACATCAGCTGGCCAACAGTCCGAATCACAGAAGCTTTTAGGAGCAAGTCACATACTCCTTTAAAATCACTATTCCTTGCATGTATGTGTTCAGGAAATGTGTGTCTGTGCTGTGACCAGCTGCAGCCTTTAACAGAAACTGGATGTAGTAGTTCTTTACAAATCTAAGCATCTTTGTAAGAGAAAAGAGAGGTCAGGGAGATGCTGGCTTCTTCAGTCTGCAGCACTGCCTGACTAATTGCAAAGCTTTATGGACTGTGAAAACTGAGTCATTTCATTGTCAGCTGTAACTTTGTAAGTGATGTACCCAATTTCTGTTTAGCTTTCCTTAACCACAGCAGAGTGCAATTTTCTCTCCATTTAGTCACAACTGCTCAGTTTTCCCCATCTCCCTAGTAAAATGAAAGGATTTACTTTGTATGAAGTTCTGACTGCCTCTATAGAGCCTCTTCATGAGGCCTTGTTTTAAAAGTTCCACAAATTGCATTGGTGACCTCAAGTATGAAATGAAATTGTATGGGAAGGCAGTAAAGGAAAAAAATCAATCCAAAGACCTGCAGTTGTCTGAGAAGGTGTAAAGAACTCTGTCACTGTGCAGTCTGTGGACCAAGCCTAGTCCATTTGCCCCTTAGCTGGTTAGTTGGTTATTTCTCTTCCTTTTGGAAGGCTTTGAATGTCTGGAGGGGGTTTTGACAAAAATAAACCTTTCATGTTAGATACAATACAGTAGTACTGGAGGACTTGCTACCAGAGTAGGTCTTACACCTTTTTTGCAGTCTTATTTGTCAAATAGTCTCCAGTAAACGGTAGCAGAAATAATTGCAACTGTTTTGTTCTAGCCCTTCTCCAGAGATTATACCAGGAGCAAGCCAGATCAGAGAGAAAACACAAACAAAATGGAACAGTACTAAATGGGTTCACTCCTAAAGGATTATTTTGACATCTTACAGGAAAAATTCTGTCAAGCACAATTTTGATAAACCTGAGGTTATGTTTCTCTTTTAGATGTATGAAGTGAATGCCTATTTTTATTATAGCTTCCACTGGTAACTATGTAATTTCAGTATTTAGGCATTTGCATTTTTCTACCTCTATATAATTAGCAAGACAAAAGGCCTTTTTTTCTCCTATCCAGATATTTTGACTTCACTCTGTTGTGGAGGTGGAGCAGAACCCGGGAGTTACATGTGGGAGGGCAGTAGGAGCTCTGAGGTTTTGACCCATAGCTCTGAGAAACTGTGGCAGGCCTCAGTGGGCAACAGCTAAATTAGAGAATGAAGTTTTTAAAGAAATGCTTGTAAAAATTGGACAGCAATCAAGGACCCCTGCACAAGGAGTTGGCAGGAGCTCAAGAGGAAAGTCATTATTTGTGTAGTCAGCTACACGCAATCTCTCTCTAAGCAGAGATCTGAATAGAACACTTATAAGGCGAATTGCCACAGAAAGTATCTTTTAGGAAATTTTAGCAGTCTCAGTTGTAACATAAGTACAGTCAGATGTCTAAGCTAAAAAAAAATAGAGAATATATAGATTTAATTGTAGTTTAGTAGTCAGCTTCGTAAAAAGTTATCTTTAATTTCCTTTTCATTGTCCTTAGATATAATACTTAATTTTAATTGGACACCAATGTGAGGGATGTATAAACATGTTCATTTAAAGCTCTAATGGGGAATCTCAGTATTTTATTGTATTATTCAGAGACACCTGTAAAAACACTGCTGCTGTTCTTACTGGTATCATAGGCAAAATATGGTTTGTGCACACATTTGTGCACAATTCTTCAATTTGCAATCATTTCTAGTACAGCTTCCTATGGGCACAGCAATTCACCTACTCACAGTAAACTGGAAGATCAGCATTTATTCTAAACCATCAGCAGCATTGGTACAAGCCAGAAATTGAAAGAAGAACTTAGTATGAACCTGAAAATTAATTCTAAGCCTATTATCTATATTATAATAATGGAAATACCTTTCTAACAGTAAAATAATAAGACTGGATACAAAAGTTCTCTAAATTTCTAATGTTAAGTAGCTTAACATCTAGACTTATTGAAAATTTGAAATTTTTCATATTATGTTTAATTAGATACATGTTTATAAGCTACAAAATTATAATTATAAATTGTTAACCTGACTGCTCTGGTGCAGAAACACACTCTGCTTTCAAAAGCAAAAGAAGATGTTCACAATTTATAATGAAACTATTCTTAGGTAATTATAGCAATCATATGCATATCAATATTTATTATTTATAGCAATTAATGCATATCAATCAACATATCATATCATCATATAACTTCCATTTTCTTTTTAGAGCATTTCTGAAATCAATTTTAATTTTACTTAAAGACCCCTTAGAAATACCTGTAATTTTGATTACTTTTAAGAGCTTATGACTTCATAGGAAAGTTTTCATATTACAAGAAAGTAAAAATAGGTAACATGACAAGTAAAAAGTACTTGAACTATATACCCATTTGTTCCTGAAGTAGTCAGCAGTAAGTGAAAATCTGTCTCACTACTTTTTACCATAGGTATGCACCTGTAATTCTGTCTCTTCTCCTCTTTTTGTTTATTCAGTACTCACAAATTTATACATTTTTGTATCATAATATTTTCTGTTTTGGTAATCTCTTCAGTTAAGCTATACTGAACTACTATAGTTGAAGTAAATAGACCACAGAAACAAGGGCAATAAGCAAACATGAAATACAGTATAAAATAAATTGTAAACAAGCAGCTTGAAAAAAGAAAGACTTCTGTCATATCTGGAAACTGTTCTACTGCTGTTCCACTAGTATCCATGGACCTAGTGAAGGAAAGACTGTTCTCTAAATAAAATTACCCATTCTAATCTGTTTTAGACCTAACTAGGCTGCTAATCTGGATTCTATTCAATGTCTTTAAAAGAATGCTATCTTCTGATAATTCAGCAGGTGCATGGGAAGCCATTTTTCTACTTTCTTTGACATCAAGCCAAATTTCCCCAAATGAGTGACTAGGGCTCCTTTTTTGTCTCAACAAAATGTGTATGCATGCAATTTGTCACTGCAGCATTGCAGGATCAACAAACTGGGTGTACATGCCTGTCCCTTTCAGTACCTAAGACAACTTAGACTCTCCTTCCTGCAGAAATCAGGGTTTCTTAATGTTGAATGTTGAGGAAAAGAAAGGGAACAAGGTAAGGAAAGAAGCTTATGACTGTTTTTCAAATCCGTTTTGCCGCAGAGGTTATCACAAATTAGTTTTAATCAGTGATGGCAATAACACATTCTCATTTTAAAGCAGTAAAAATTTCATAAAGTAGTCTATACCAACCACATGTGAACTTCCAGTCCCCAAGTTCCTGGAATCTTGGACTTTAACTTTTCTCATTCAGACATTTTTCTGGCCAATTAGAGACAGTTCTAGCAAATACAGATATTTATGAAAATCAAGTTTATTACTCACTAATGAATTCAAAGCTCAGAAAGGGAGCCCACCCCTAATACTATGTCCATCAGTGTTGAGGATAGCAGAACCTGCTTGCAAAGGTGCCTAAGATGTCTACTTGCAAAATAAAAAAAAGATGGTGGGGGGGATGTCTGCCTGTTCTGCATTAGCATTGAGTGAAGTGGCAAAAAGACAAAACAGACAGCACACGATTTCACACACCAAGGAGCAATACAGACTTAAGTCAAGTCTACGTGCAGATTAAGGAGAATACCAAACACTGCAAGGCCAGTAGGCATAAAGACATCTGCTTTATTCCTGGTTCTCTGCATTCCAAATCAAAATGCTTTTAAAAAGCAGCTTTTTTTTCTGAGCTCCCTAGCAGCGGAAGACAAACTCTCCTAGGCAGCAAATCATCTGGATCTATTGACACCATAATACATTTAAGCTGGCAGTTTATTTACTGTCTAAAGAAAGATTCAATCCAATGGAGAATAAGTGTTTGTGGGAGAAAAGGTGTAACTGGTGGCATTTAAACAGGCTGAAAAGGAACCCCTTGGCTGGGCTGTGACAAGGTGTTTTTTGAAGTGGAAGATATACAACACTCCCCTTCAGTCAGGCAGCTGGAGTTCCTGCAGTGGCTTGAATGGCTTTTGGTTTTATTCTTCTGCATAGCAGAGAATTATAAAAGCCACACTATTACATAAGTTATTTAGCTGCTCCTTGTTATTTGTTTTTGCTTTCTCCATGAACTACAAAACATTAGAAGCTTGCAGTCTGCATACTGAAAATATCTCAATTCAAAAACCAGAAGCTACAGTCAAGACAAATTTACACGACTCTTTCACACTTCTTGTTTCACTGAGCTTGTGTTTTATATTCAGGCATCAATAAAATCAGCACCAATGCTAAGGATCAAGTTATGAAATTCAAATATCTTCTCTGACAGATAATGTCCTTGGTTGCAGCACTGCTGCAATTCCAGTGTAAGGAAAACAGAGTGGGATTTTTACTTGCCATCTGAAAGTAAGAACTTGGCTGTAAAGCATCATAAACCAAATAAAAGTTATTTATCATTTTAATTTTATTCCAAACATCCCAGTCTTTATTGCAACACTTAGGCTAGCAAGATCTATGAAAGCCTATAGAATAGAGAACCTATAAAAAGTTCTTTCACTCAAGCTTCCACAGTGGACAGCTTTTCTTACTGGGCATTCAAATAAGGATTTTCATTTAGCTTTAAGTGCATTCAACTCACCTATCTTCTAGAATAGCCTCTATTTCATAAAAATGAATTAAAAAAAAGCCAACAAGCTAACAACAAAAATACTCCAAGACATACAAGGTTAAATGGACTTCTGCTGCCAAATTTTTAATTAAAAGTCTACTATGAAAAAAAGATGTAATGCTAGCAGAAAATTAAAGCTGATTTTTAATAAGGGTCTATTGTACAGCTTTTGAACACTATTCAGATAGTTACCTAAGTTAAATCCAATGTTCTTTCAGAAATAATGACCTGCTTGCAAGAGGATAATCAGCACTCTTGACTGGCAAAATACTGTAAAACTGTGTTGAAATCACATGAACATTATGTAGGTCTATGGACTCTATCAGCAAGAACAGATTCAGCTTCATAATTCAAACCACGAAATCCTGACTTCAGTGTAAAAATACTACTGCACACTACTTTAAAAGCTCAATAATTTGTCATCATATCTAGTTACATTAACAGTTCCCATCTCTAAGATGAAACAATTCTCCCAACTGTTTATAAAAGAATTCCTCCCAAGTCAGATTATCTGGCAGTTCCACTTATCTGTCCCTCTCCCCTACCATATATAAACATGCTTCTGCTTTGATATCTGCCCACAAAAAAAATTAATCCTTTTCCTTAATGATTGATGCTTATAGTATAAAGTGAGCCCAGATATCTTCTCCGGAAATTTCAATTCTTTGAAATTTCCCCATATAATGTTCATAATATCGACTAGTCAGTGATTTCCAATTGACTAGTGAATAATTAAAATGGAATATCGGTAAGTCTGAAAAACAGTCAGCTGAGCACATATCTAATAATATAACCTGCTTGCTTTTTAAATGCACGTATTTATTTTAGCATCATCTTGTCGCAACATTCATGAGGTTGCCTGTGAAAGGTGCAGAGTTTCCAAACAGGTAAGTTTCTTTTTTTATTGACACACTACAAAATGTAAATATCATCTTAACTACTCCTAAAAAAGCATAAACCTTATTTCCTGGAGGTCTTGTACTGTGTCACCAATATTTAGTTATTTGCATTAGTTTGTTGAATGGTACCATTCCAGAGGCAGCTGAAAGGAAACGCTTTAACCCAAGAGTCTAGTGGTAACAGAGAACTTACAGAGCAAAAACAGCAGCTAAGACCCTACACTAATGGAAATCAACACAAATTGATGGAGGCCTTTGGCAGCAGAAACTCAGGGGCAAAATGTGTGACATCATCAAACAATCAAAATATTTGCTCTGCTGTGTACACTTTGGAGATTTTATGGGGACATTTTTCCCAAAAATGCGATAAACAGAGTGATGATAGGATTCGGAGCAAATATTCAAATGCATATCACAGAGAAGTTATGATAAATCCCTGGGCACACCTGAAAAGTGACTTTCCAATCAAGCAAACCAATTTCTCCTTAAAGAAAGCAGATGGTGGAAATCCCCTTCCCCACAGCCACTTTGAGTCTCTACCCAATGCACAAGGGAAACAGGCAGTGCCATAGCTGACACATCTAATCCTCCACACTAAAATAACCTGTTCACCTTCAACAGCTGAAGCACTATTTAGCATCTGTGGAATATCTTTAGAAATCCAGGATTACAAATCTTCCCAGCAAAAATAACAGTGCCATTTCTTTGCTTCAACAAGCGTAACATGCATTTATTTGTAACATCCTGACATCAGCTTTCAGATCAAAAACCTGGCAAATACTGAAAAGGAGATTTTGACATTTGAGGGGTTTAGAATGCACTAGTTTGATAGAGTTTACTCTGACAGGTTGCAGATGTTTATTTACTGATCATTTGCACTGAAATGAAAATTGCATTTGAGAGCAGTGAATTAGACACAGCAGGTACACAGTGATGCCCTCAAATACTCCTTGAGATAGTTTCTAGCATTATTGAACACCAAAATAATTGACAAAACCCAGACAGAGCAGCTTTCTAATAGCTAAGCACCTTTTAATATTGACTTCTTTACCTTCAGTCTTAAAGAGAAAGTATTAGTTCCTCCTATAGAATTGCAATAATATACTTACCCATACATACTGACAACAATGATGAAACAGCTCCAGAAATGCTGATTCTGAAGATAACATTTACAAAATCATATCAGAGATATGGAAGTGCTAACTTGGAAGGACTTACCTGCATTTCAGTTTGGATAATAACTCTCACTTATCATACATCTTTTAAATGAGATGACTGAACCTAATAGAGAGTCTGACATTAATCTAAGCACCATTGTAAAGCAGAACGATGTACTGTATTGTGGGAGCAAATACTGTTCACAGCTTAAAGATAACTCTCCCATTCGCTAATTAGACATTTTAACAAACAGAAGAAAATTATCTTTCCCAAGGAACAGAAAAAAAGCCAAGGAGACAAGCTACTCACATTCCTTTGAGTCGTTGCCACATTTTCTCTGCATGCCCTCCTATTTGGTACTGTACAGAGGCGCTTTCCAGTTCCCGAGTTGTTTCTGTCGCTCGAGCCCCCATCGTTATTGTCCTACAGCGATACAGTTACAGTCAGGCTCAGCAGCAAGTAAAAGCAGTCCTTAGTCCACTACAAATGTCAGAAGATCCACGCATGTTAGACAGTAGCTGCTGTCATGGCAAAACACATCAGAATTACAACAGCTGAGGGACGATCCTGCCTGAATCGCTATTCACTTTGACAGACAAATCCACTCTTCCCCCCCAAGCACAGAGCAAGTACACACAGCTCCTCTGACCTCACAAGTCTAATCCATACGGGAGAGCCAGCTACTTATACTACTGACTGCTCAAGCTCCTTTCTCATGCACTTTTTCTGCTGTAGGAATACACACAGAAGCACAAAAGAGTCCTTAAAATGGACTATAATTCATTGCCATGCAGAATAAATGTGAATGGCTTTAACAATCCAGAAGGAAAGAAAGGCTGGTTTCTGCTTTGCAGGTTGGAGAAACAGGCTGCAATAGGAAAGCAGATGGTAGATGCCAGTATCAGCCACATCACCCTAGAAAAAGAGTGTATATTCAAATGCCAGAGCTTTCCTCTCTTTAGCTGATCCTGAGTTGTTTCTTATTGAATAAATATCTACCAGCCTGTCAATAAAAATATGACTGCACAAATGCTAAGTCAGTAGCAAGGCACGTCTAAATCCCTGCAGAAGAGAAATCAGCGAGCGCTACAGGTTGTTATTGAAGGAATATGCTGTAATGATGACTGTTCACCTTCTCCTAGCAACTCCACTCAGTAGGTAACTGTCAATTTTACTGGTGGAAAATGCAGCAGCTGCAAGACAGCCCACTCTGCGAGTCCTCCGGGACAGCAGCATGTGTGTGTCAAAATCTGATGCTGAACTCTGTGTGTCTGCCAGCAGAAAAACAATTAAGTGCATACAAACAGCAAAAGGGTTGAGGATTAATCAGTACATGAGCCATGCAGCAGATTGCCTGCTCTGCCTTCCAAGTGCAAACCTGAGAACCTGTCTGTACAGCCGAAGTCAGGGCTGGGAGAGGGCAAAGGAGGAGATTTCCCTGCTGCTTGCTCAGTCACAGACTTGAGTTTGCACAGCGCTTCTCTACTCTGAAAACAGCACCTGTCTTGGTTGGTGAGTAAAAAATTTTCAGTTCTGAATCAGCAGCCAAATAATCAAATATACCCCAGACTTGTCTCAGTGATCATGTTTGTTTCAATCAGACTAAGAGCAGTGCAAGAAGCCAGGCAAGAGCAGTGTGCCAAGAGGGAGTAAATGTGTCAGCTTTGTCAGCTACTGGTGCCACTGCCAGTTGGGAAAAGGAGCTTTGGGTCCACACTGGAGAAGTCAGGATGAGAGTCCTCAGATGGTGACTGGAAGAAGCCTAAGGGCGAGGGAGGAATATTTCAGTATGGTTATAACTAAACAGCTTTATCTGTGTTAAATTCTGCAATAGAGTGAGATAACGAGCATTCCTGTCTGATGCAATTGGCAGAAATGGATATTACTACTAAGTTCTCAGGTTCTCACAGGAAAATAAAAAAAGGGGCTCACAGCTTTGAAATAATATGAACATTTCACAGTTTCCTAATCAATTTTTTTCCTCTATGGCAACCTTTATGCATGTTATAGAGATAAATTACACCCTATGAGAGTGATAAACCACTTTGAGTTGCATCTTTTGCATGCTAAGAGTCAATCCCATAAAATTCACTAATAATTTCTGAAAAGCAGTCACTGGATGACTAAAATCACTTAGAATTTTCAAACATTAGGACAAAAATGAAGAAATGCAAATATGTATTTTCAACAGCTGTAAGGCATTTAATTGGTCAAATGCAGCAGCAGTACCTTTGAACAATTTAAAACCTTCCAAAGTTTCCACTCCTCTTTTGCATGGAGTCCAACCGAAGTTTGTAGAAAAGAGCATAAATATTCTTCCATGGAATAATTAATAAGAACATCTCACACTAATCTGGGCTCTTCCCTGCCTTCTAACTGCCAAATATCTGAAGAAAAGCAAAGAAATTAAGTATTTATAGAAACCACATAAACCTCCGGGGACAGTGTGGAATTTTAAGGGCCTCTACAAGTATTTCCAGCTCTTGTTGTCCAACTCTACAATGAAAAAACAGTGGTTTGCAAGCTGTTCTCCCTCCCTCAAAAGGAATTCAGTAGTTGATGATACATTGCTTTGATTTACTGGAGAACACTATAATGAGAAGGCGATATCCTCCTGGAAGGAAGGTGCAAACTACCCAAACAGTATCCCTGTAAATGGAGACACCTGCCAATGTCACCAGAACTCCACAAAGGAAAATTGTAAAACCTCTGCTCCCTGAAGGACCCTGCCACTACTACAACAGAAATTCCAAGAGCAGAAGCACCCAGCATGGCTTAAGCAAAAGACAAACACAGCAGCCTTTGCTCCAAAGGTTTGTCCTGAGAATTGATAGAGCAAGCCACCAGAGAAGACACTAAAGGATGAAATTGTATCTTTTAAAGTTAAAGAGCAGGAAACAAAAAACCAGATAGATAAGGGATTTGAAACCAAGAAATTTACCAGAACGTGTCCTGTAGTTCCCTAGCGAGACAGAAACAAACTATCTAAAACAAAAGAGCAACTTTTAAGTTATCTGGAAAACACGAGCAAAAAGCCCCCGTGGAAACACTGGGAAAGGAGAGACCTTTCCTCCCTTTAGCTTCAGTGAATAAGGCTCAGAGAAAGAAGCAGCTGAGCCTGCATCCTTCCCCTGGCTCAGTGCAGGGCACACGAGGCTGAGAATGAGAGGGCCAAGGCAGTGCCTCCCCAGCTCCTGCAGCCACAGCCAGCCCTGCCTGCCCAGACACACTGACCCCTGCCCTGCAGCACGAGCAGCTCAAAAGGTACAGAACACTAAACTGTGAGCAGCTACCTTAGAAAGCAAGGCCAGTCAAGAGGGCTAGTATCTGAAATTAAAAATTATCCTTCAGTTTTCTTCTTCCCACTTCCTATTCTTGAACCAGTTTTCTGTTCTTGCCTTACCTAACTCATCATTTGTGCTACAGTGCCAGCAAGTTGTTGCTACAGTCCATGTAGCAACATGTAGTTGCTATGTAGTTCCATGTACTCCATGTTTTTCCTCTTTTTTGTACTTTGTCCACAGTTTTTTCTGTTATTTTTAGATTTCAGTTTAAAACTTCCATTATAAAGTCAACACACACCTCTATTACTCAATATGGAGACACATTAAAACAGGAATAATTGACTTCTTCACCCTTAATTATGGTGATAAGAAAACTCTCCCAGTGACATATAATCCTCAGATAAGAAGCTACACTTAATGGAAATTTAAACTAAGATTTTTTTTCATCTAGATGTAATACACTCCAGTAGTAATATCAATGCAAATAAATCATTTTAAAATATATGCACCAGTAAAGAAATCAGATTGTCTTTTCAATATTGACTACTGACAGACACTTACAGTTATGCTAAAATCAAACAGTTGCAATGAAAAAAACTTACCTTGAAACTGGGAAAATCCTGCAGTTCCACCAGTTAATTAGCTATAAGAAGAGGAAAGGGATCATGCAGATTTTGATGAGGAGAATAAGAGCTTTATTTTAAAGACATTCTCTGCTCCTGAAGGGAAATTAAATACGCTGTTTGCTGTTTTGTTTGAAATTAATCTTCAAAACATCTAATTCATGACACATGGAAAATAAGAAAGTATCAAGAGACCTGCAGGGTGACTTGTCAAGCTAATACCCATGCTTCCAAACGTGACAACACAAACCTCCCTGTGGTGGAACCGCAGGAGAGCCATGAACCAATTAAGAAATCTGAAAACATAGGGGAAAAAAACAAAACAAAACAAATCCTCAAAAAGATAAGATAGGTTTATTGTAATTGTGACAGCAGGTATTAGATTTGCACACTGTATGTCCTGGCCCTGCTCTGCCAAGCACTAATACACATTTAATTTTTAGCAGGTAAAGCATTGCATGCATTTGCTGGGTAAGACAGGGTTCAACAGCACTGTAAATAACAGTTAAACCACTGAAGAAGTGCCTGCCAGTGGACTCGAGTGCTACAGGGTGCTTTGTGAACAGAACCTAAGATAGCAGAGACATCTCATCACTCAAATTCCATCCTTGCAGAAAAGGAATGGTTTGTTAGTCAGTGTTCTCCTTTTGCCCTCCACATGAAAATAAAATGTATTTTCATTTGTGATATACAATCCTCTTTTGCACAAGCAGAGTTTCCCTCTCGCTTGCAATGTCCAAATATCTGAATTATTATTCAATAGGAAGCACAGCAGAGGAAGAAGAAATATTTGGTCTTATTAAAGTTCATTGACTTTATTTAAATACATAGGTCTCCAGCAATCTGCCAATGGAAAAATATTGATGTTACAGTAATCTTGGACTCTCCAAGATTCTATTGGATTCTCCACAGAATATATTAACAAAATTAGTACAGTTACATAATTGAGGAATAGCAACTTGATAAAGTTATGCATATGGTCTACTCAGTGTATTGGCATTGACTCAATTAAGTAGGCAAAAGAGCTGGGTTTGATACATTAACAGTGCTTACTTAGATGACCTATATAAGGAGACCAAATAGGAAACATTTTCCCCTTTATTTTTACTTTAGTATTTTTTGCAACATCTGATTTACCATATTTTAGGCTTGTTTATATAATTACTAAAATATGTATTTTCATTTATGTGTCCTTCAAGTATCAACTTTAAGTTTAGCTATGAGAAAAAACACCTTTTTGTTTGTTACGTGCACATCCTATCATATTGGTAACAAACATGGTGTCAGATTTATCAAAGCTTTTAGGCAATTAAAAATGAAAACAAATACCCACAAAGGCTTGCAAGCAAATTAGCTAAAAAGCTCAGGGCACAAAGAGATATATATCTGCAAGTCTACCTATGACACATAAAGACCTTATCACATTTGATTGTTCAATACTGCCCCTTACTAGAAGCAACCAGCACCAAGAGCCTCTCACAACTGTGTGGGTGTTCACAGACCAATTCAGTGCCAGGTAAAGTCAGGTTTATTAAGGGAAATGTCTGAAATCTGCACCCATGCTGGACCTCACCGCAGTCCACAGAATTTAGTTGTTCAGGCACCCTGTTAAGCACATCAATCTTTAAGTATACTTTGAATATGACCTTACACTCAATTTAGAACCATAGAATCATTCATTGATTTCAGTGAACCAAACAATCTGACAAATTCAAGAAGATGGAGAGAGAGCAAAAAATGAGTAATTGCCAAGATACATAATACATGAGAGATGTGTTACGGATAATCTGAAAAAAAAAGAACTGCAGATGAAAACTTGCTACTGCACCCTGAGCAGAAAAAACAGAATAAGATAAACAGTGTGTCTTGAGCAGCTGGACCTGGAAAGAGGCTTTAGAACCAAAGTTTCAAAAGAGACTGCAGTCAATCAAGAAGAAACCAAATGTTCAGTAGAAAGTGTATTGCATATCAGTGAATGAAATGAAACAAAAGTGGTTCACGGCAGGGTGATTAAACATCTTGACCTGCTTTGTAAGACAGATGCTCAGTTGGCATCTACATCTTCTCCAGGTATGTTTAAACTGGTCAGCAGAAATTCACTAGTAATTTGAGCTAAAAGATAATTATTTCACACACAGGGGGAAAAAACAGATGTAAAATGAGCAAAGCACAGTCGGTACAAACCAGCTTTGAGATTTTCTTCACTCTTATTCCCTTCAAAAGTGACTATTTTATAACTTCTTAGTATTTAATTGCAGTACTTCAGGAAATAAAAGACTACTATAGAGAGCTATGACAATTGGAATACATTTTCTGAAAACAACAATTGCACATAGCTCATACAGTATCAGAGGGCAATCAGCACAACTGAAGAAAAGAGATTACAGATTTTTGTAAGGCTTAGTGACTTTTAACTTCTTTATTTGGAATGAATTGGCTGGTATTGAAAAGCATGAATTGAAATGGAGGAGTGACATTCATGGAACAAACAGAGGGTTTTAAGAACTCCTTAGGAAACAACTTAGCTACAAAACTAATGTGCTAATTTTTGCAAAGAGAGGAGACTGATCTAGAACTGCCGTCAGCATTGAAATAAGAGGGACTGAAATTGCCACAATCGCAAGGGTGATGTTGTACTTCATAATAACATGAGATTGATACCTAACAATGTCAGAAAGGCAAGACTACTCCCATAGTGAAGCACAAACAGTTGTAGAATAAATACAGATGTTTCAAACTAATTAGGCTCCTTTTATCAGAGCCCATTGCCTATTTCCTCACAATTTGGATGCATTCAATTAATCCTCTAGGAGGTGTTATACCTTTGATAATCGTGTACAGAAGAGGTAGTGGTAAGGTATAAAAGTCATTTGAACACAAAAGCTGTGGTTAAGTGTGAAAAACTCTAACTGCCAAGTTAATGGTACCTGCACGTAACTGGAAAAGAAAGAATAGGGAATACCAAACAATGGGAAATGGTAAATCTAGATATGACAAAGTATTTACCAGTATATCCTACTGAACTACACCAGCTATAAAGAAAATATCTAATTCATGCTGGAAATAAGTGCAGATATAGAACAACATGGAGTCATTCCAGCTAATAATTGTCTAAAAGAGATTTTTCTAGCAATCATTTTGAGCCACTCCACAAAGAAAACCAGAAAATAATTTCCTTTTGCTAAACACTACTGACACAAGGACCACAGCAACAAGAAAATGTTTCTTGATATTTATAATATCAAGCAGATGCCAGCAGAGAAAAAATTATTTTCATCTCAAACTAAAGAGATCAACTTGGGAAGCTACCCTGACTATAGCTATTTTTACTGTACAGAAACTTTCCACTAGTAGCTATCCCAAAGAGGAGGAATCAAATCATCCCACCCCACACAGGATTCCTTCAAAATCTTAATTGCCGATCTGAGCTTTCAGGATAGAATGGCAGAGTCTCACCCTCTTTGAGACAAAGACACATCACAACCCCAAGTATTGCCCTGACTTTTGGTGCAGTTCTGTACATGTTGGAATATGCACAATAATACCTGATTCAGAATTAGTCTGCTCAAACCTCCACACTTCAGCAAATTGCTGCAGAATCTGAAATCTAAGGGCAGCTGGAAAAGCCCTTTCTTAATATATTCTGGATTTTAACCTTAATTTCAGCAAGATGTTTTCCATGTTTTGGCTTTTAAACACCTTAAACATTGAGTGGATTATTAAGCTGATAGAGAAAATCAGCAGCATGAGTATTTTTTTTTTCATTTTGCTTACCAAAGACCTTCCCAGTACCTAAACTACATATTACATATTGGTCCTCAAATTTGGAAAACATTGATTGGTCCCTGTGGCCTATCTTAAACTGAAATCTGCTTATCGTTGCAGTATTAGAAGATAGGTCTATTCCTAAACACTGATCAGCCATTACAGACCTGTCTGAATCATTGCTGCATTATTCATAGAATTTTAGAAATTATGCTTTCCCATAGTTATGCAACAAAGTTTTCAGTGAAAGATCGCATTTCATAGAGAAAATAATTTTGCAAAATCATTAGATGCATTCAAAAAGTTTGAGTTGCATTCTGTGAAGATAGAAGTATACTAGTGAATGTAACTGAAGCCAAACTATGCAGTTTCATAAAAAAAATACTGGCTTAGTGGATTTTTAGGAGGAAGCCTAAACCTCTCAAATTACCAAGTGATCCTTTTCTGTCAATAGTATGGGTATTTTAAAATTACACAGCTCAGGAGTGAGACTGTCACTGGGAAGCTGCAAGCAGTTTATGAGTCCTCAGGACATTTCAAAAGGCAAGTGCCTGACATGGCTCTGTTTGGTGACACAGGACCCTGAGCAGCAATGCTTTCCAGCACCTCCCACTCGGGTAAAGTGTTATCCTTCTCCCATTCACCTGTCCAGTAAAGGAGTTCTCCACAAATCCTGCTTGCCACTCACAGAAGAGTATGCAGTCAGAAGCAAAAAGGTTACAACTCACTCTCAGGGAAAGCGAGACCACTTCTGGGCTCAAAATGTAAGCTGCAGCAGAGCACAAAAAGCAGGTAAAGAAACATCCCCTCTGCAGATGTCCAGTGCTAAAATCTTGCTCAAGTGCCATGCAAATGCTGTGTTCAGAGTAAAATTTCCTCACCATGAACTTTGCTGTGTTATGGCATCTTTCCAAACCAGTTAAAACTTGACCAAGTTATATGACTAATGAGTTCTGAAGAAGAAAGAGCTTCTGGGGCTAGAGAGGCTGATTGCTCAAGAGAGTTGCTAAAATTAGAAGAGGTTTACACAATTTTTATGTACACAGGAACATTTCTTTAGTATCACTTTCCCTGTCTCTTGAAAGTCTTGATAAAGAAAACCAGAGAAATTGAGCAGTAGGGGATAACATAATTTCTAAGACAGTTCTAATATATACTCACCTTGTATAAAAAACAGCTAGAATTTAACTGAGAACTTTGTACCTGATGTTCTGAATTTCATAACTAGTTTCTTGGTGTGGGAAGTTATATTAAACCATGAGGCAAACAGAAGAAAAATAGATAAACAAGAAGAAATGTAGGTTATCCAAGTGCTGTGACAAGTACACAAGACAAAAAAGTAGCAGTGCAAGTTTAAGAACAGAACAAGACAAAGATTTCATCTTATACTTGTCTTTAGATGTCAGACCAACATTGCTCCTGCTTTTCTAAGAGAGTGAAACGGTATTCATGTACCATTTCTGAGATCAAAGATTAATTGCATTAGGAAACCTAACAAACATTTTTCTGGCATCAACAACATACTGCTTGATATTTTTCACACCAGAAAGCCCCATTATGTCTAATTTTTTTACTAAATAATAGCTCAAATCACATAAAGACTATTTCATAATGGGAAGTCTGGAGAGAGAAAGATGCAACAGGAGGATGAAGGCTGTCTTTGTACTTCCTTATTTCAACATTATACACACCAGTGAATCCTCACCTGTCAATATCCCACAGAAAAAAAGAGACTGAAGTTCCATAGGTGCAACCTAGGCAACCAGGGTTTCTGCAAGAATGGCAACCTATTCCCCTTGCCTTACTGACTGGTCTCAGCCAAGAAATTAACATAGTATTGGGATGGTTACTAGCACTAGTGAAAGAAAAGTGCACACAGAGGCGAAGATAGGATCTGGAAAAGCGGAAAAGAAGGGATGGTAAAGATTCCCAAGTACGTTATGTGGAAGGCATTTAAAAATAATAAAAAGAATACTTTACTTTTCCATGTAATGGCTTGTCCTGAGGGTTTCTGAGCCCCTAAGCCTCCCAGCACAAGCTGTGGGAGTACAGCAGTACTTGCTGTAGAGAGATGAAGGCAAGGAATCCCTTAACTAATTTGGACATAAGCGAATCCATGAGATTGGAGTCATCCAAAGGCGCTGAAGGAGACAGACAAGGTCCTTGTGAAGCTGCTCTCTGCCACCTATGAAATACTGAGGGAACTGGAGAGCCCATAGCAGAGGAGGCTCAGGGGAGCCCTTGCTGCTCCCCAGCTACAGCTACAGGCACCTCGTCAAAGGAGAGAGATGAGATGGAGGCAGATAATCCACAAAGGTGCACATTGACAAGACAAGAGGTAATAGGCAAGTAGAAACATGAGAAATTCCAGCATCTGGGGGAAGAATTCACCCCTGGAAAATCCAATATTTTGAAAAGAACTTTCATTATGAGCAATTAAGTACTGGGGCTGTGGAATTGCCATTCTGCGAGTGTTGAAGGCTCAGCCGGACACATCCCCAAGTACCTTTATCGTGTCTGACTACAGGACCTCCAGAACTCCCTAGCAGTTAAAATTGGGGCTCTAGGATTCTAACATACTGCCACTGTGGAGAAAGCTTACTCCAGTAAATTAGGATTTTTCATTTCCAATTACTTGAAATTTGAACACTTCACATTGTTTCCAGCAGCAGGATATAGACAATACAATTTACCTGCAGAATTCATTGCTGCAGGATGCAATTGATTTAATTATGTTATTAAGATTTTTAGCAGATTAAGTATAAAAATAATTCCAATCGTTATTAATGTGACATAGGACACAAATAAAAAGGCTAGCAATTCTCAGGCTGTAGTCAGACCATATGCATATCACCAGATAGAACAAAAGCAAAATTATCTTGTTACAATAATACAAAATAATACACAATACTATCAGAGACAGAAAATTGAATTATTTAACTATTTTCCTACAGGTTATATATTTGTTTTAATATTATAGGATTTAAAGAACTATTTTGTGTATTTGATTTTTCAGCATAAGTAACAGACAATACTGCACATCAGTAATTATTTCTCTGCCTTTCCCTTTACTCATTCCTCCATAATATAAAACAACAACTAAGACAGTATGCAAAAGACTGACAAAATATTGAATATTTTACTACTTACAAATTATTGTTGAAACGTGTCTACTAAATCAATGTTTTTGTATGCAGAGGCACTGCAAAATAGATTTAAAATTTAATAATCAATGCTCCAAAATATTCAGCCCAAACAAAGGCTGAAAACATTAAAAGGCAAAAGCCTGGAAGAATTATCTGCTTTGTTTTAAAAACACAATTAAAATGAAGAGACGTTAGCAAATTTAATCTGCTATAGCTGACATCATTCCTGGGCATTGATTCAAACTCCAAATTTAATTTCGATGAAGCTTTAGTAAAAGTAATGCCTTCTGCAGATTCTGACCCATCTGACTGAACTTATCTACTGACAACAATAAAAAGTAACTTAACCAAATATGGGTTCTGTACACAGCTTTAAGGATAGGAAAAATATATCTTTAATTGCGTTGGAACAGCATTCTATTGGATGTTGCTTACTATGAGCATGGCTTGTGCCCTTCCTAGTAGTATCAGCAGAGAGTTCAAAGTTCTTTAGATGGCTTTTTTTTTTTTTTAGACAGGCACCTGTGTGTCAAAATTTGATGAATTCTGATATTTTGCTGAGGTGAAAGTGTACTTACTACTAAAGAGAGATGTACGACATAAGCAAGGCAGAGAAATAAAGAAAATACAAGCTGAGGAAATTCTCTGCCAAGGCCTACTGCCATGACATTTAGCAATGTTTTAAACTTGTGACAACTGTAAAAGGAAGATTCATCACTTTGATCACATCAATGTAGTAACTTTTTACCCAAAAAATCTGCCTCCAAGGTAAGTATTATTATAAAAAAGTATTTTACTACTTTTAATGACAGATGTCAAAGGGGACTTAGCTTATCCCTGTTACTGACTTCACAAAATTGGCAGGAAATTGCATGAGTTGAAGCTTTCTTGGGTAATCTTAGGTTCCAAATTCACTCAGAAAAATTAACTGAAAGAACACTTGGCAGAGGTTTCTATAATCTTACAAAAGACCACACTGGAATTTGCTGGGGATTGACACAGCTCCAATCACATACATTTGCATATGCAAAAACCATTACTTGCATGAAAAAAAAAATTGCATTTCTTCCTACAGACTGATATTTAGCCAAATCAATTAAATACTAACTTAGATAACAGCTCATTAACCCTCTTTAGTATGCATTTGTATAGTTCCTATGATATCTACTTGTCAGTATCTGAAAGGGTAAATACTTTTCATTTGTAATGAAACGTACACATGCTCTATTATTTTCTATTTTTTTAAATTATAGCACTTAAAAACATGTCACAAAGGTGCCAAGGACATAATAATAAAACTCTTCTCCTTCTTCATTCTCTTCTCAGTTCCTCAACTTCATCCTTCATAGGAACAATTGCTAAACAAATAAGTACACCCCAAAATAAAACTTTAAAGATAAAATCCAATTCTAGGAACTTTTAGAAATTCTTCTCTACTCCTTAGAGATAGAAGCTTGGAGATCACGCAAAAAAACCGCAAACTTTGCTAATTCACTCGGTGCATCAGGTTCTTCAACACACCCACAGCCTCCAAGCTGATCATTGAAAAAAGAAAGAGCTCATCGGTGAAAAACCTGCTTACAAGTGTTTCCTTAGTTTTACCATCAATAAAAACCTTCAAATTAAATTTCTGTGTGTAAGAACACCATAGCTGACTGTATACTACAATATGGTATTTTAGAAGGAAACATCTAAAAGACACAAAAACAGATACATTCAATCCCTTTGTGGACTATGAATATACCCTATGTTAACAAAGTCACTGAACACAGTTACACTGAGTACAGAGAAGGCAAACACCTTTTTCTTTTCTTAACAGAATCAACATAATCTCCGAACATTGCCCTGTACAATTACTATCAGATAAAAGCAATTCTTCCTACATGACACCAAATTCCTAAATGTGGATCTTCAGTCTCAATAGGTTTTTATTCTATATTACCTTACCAATAGCCCTAATAACCTGAGTGGGGTTTGTTTTCCTTGTTTTCTGTGTGTTTGTTGGTTGCATTTTGGTTGAGGTGCTTTCTCTGGTTGTTTGAATTTTCTGGGGGGAGGAGAGGAGGACATTTCTTAAAAGAAGGAGAATAAAAAGAAGATCAAACACACAGATTTAGATTTCCTGAGGTAATTATGAACTTTAGGAAGGTGATAACTGAGACTGAGTTTCAAAAACAAGCCTGATCTGCTTGGTCAGAACTGTTTTATAAAGCAGGCTATAGTCTTCATTCAATGCAAATGAACACCAGAAAGTCTCTCCCAAATTACTTTGTCAGATACCAAAGCTCAGCCATGTCAGACACGAAGCAATCGATCTCCTTTAAAAGTCGTGGATTTGGAGTTGTAAGGATGTGGAATGAGGGCAGGTCCCACCCTTTGAGGGTTTCTGGGCAGCTGGAGGCTCGTGGGGCAGTGTTTGCTGACGGGAGGAGAGGCGGGAGCAGCACACAGGGGACAGTGCCAGCCCATAACGGGAGAAGCCAAGAAAGGCCAGGGACAACCTCAGCCTATTTGATAATTTTTCATATATATTTCCAAATTATATATGCTCAAATTATATATACATCCATATATAATTTATTGCTTCTTTGTGTATCTGGCGAGACACAGGTCAGAACAGGTAGTTAGCATAACTACATCCTTTTAAAACCTTTTCTAACACATTTTTATATCAATCATTGTAGGTGAAAGTTTTAATTCAGCCTGAATCTTCACAGATGTGAAATACTTGGTATCACATAGTCTATGTCAAACTCAGGAAAAAGTAACAGATTACAGCATGTGATAAAAGGGCTGTGCTTCTGGCACAAAGTTATGCAGAAGAGAAGAAATAAAGACCAACTTTCACTCTATAACCTACAAAATAACCTAATACCAGGCCAAGGCACCAAGGGCTATACCAATAAAATTATGCTTAGAGCTGCTCTAAGTTTCAAACAAAATGTGGCATTTTATAAAAACATGTATTTTGTTCTGTGGAATCCATTTAGTCCAGAATTTCTGATTGTCCCTATTCTCTAGATGCTTTTAATAGAAAGTATCTGGTGGATTAAACTGAATATTTTTGATTTAAAAATGTAAAAGTATGTAGTATCTCAAGTTTCTCATAATCTCTATGTATTTTCCAAAGCAGCTTTTTGTTTTATTTTGTGTACAAGGTTTCTGCCACTTGGATGAAGACAGCAGCTTAAAGAGATCTTTTGTAATGCACTAAAACTGAAAGGGAAAAAAAGCCCTGAAAGGTCTGAAAGGTTTATGTTCAAAATTCTTGCTGCAAATTCAGCATAAGTAAAAGTGGACAAATCCAAAAATCACTTTAAGCCAATGGCATCCCAAAGGATGCTGCAATAAATGTACAGAGATGCTGGGAAGATCCAATTGAAAAGAAACAAAGCAAAAATAAGCTGACAATGACAAAGAAAACAAACAACAGGACACAAAACCAAAACATTCATCACTCTGATCACACTAACATAGATAGTTTTTTGGGTAAAATAGTGTCTTCAAAAAGGAAAAAAAAATCCTGTTTTCAAAATCAAAAAAAAACCCCATGGAGTTTAAATCTAGAAAGAGCGTTCCAACAAAGAACTTGTACTCTCTAAATAATGAGTTCCTAATCAAACTGGGCATTTTCTAAAAGCAAGAACATCAAGAATAATGCTGAACTTACAAACTGAGACCTCAAAGAAATTAGATCTTTGCATTTTATCCTCCTACTCATTTGATTTTTGTCCTTCTTACATAAGTGCATTTAGGATTTAATTACATAAAAACCACTTATTTGGTCCCAGGCCAAGAATCCTTTTTCTGAACAAAAAGTGTAAACAGGCAAATAAGTTTTAGAACATATATTTCAGATTTTTCATCAGCTGATGGAAATGTTTCTTGTTGGAAACACGCATGAAATACAAACTGAAGCTTAGAAAAGCATAGATGTGGTCCCAGTTCAAGGTAAGGCAGAGTGAACTTGAAGCTACCTTGGGAGTTTCTTAAGTTGGCATAGAACAAAAAATATTTCCTAAAATTTTATTATATGGAAAATGCAGCACATACATTCTGCTTCTTAAAATTCCTATATAAAAACCAAACATTTTATGTTAGTACAAGTTACAGCAATCTGGCTCCTTAGCTAAGCCATTGACTGTGGGAATTACCAATAAAATCTCACTGATTTTAGGTATCACTGAGGATGCTTTATGCTTCTGAGAGCCATGAAAATTAGACCCTATACTTCTGCTTTTTTGTTTTTCCATATAGAAATAAATAGATCATCTTTTTGTCACATAGAATTTAAAAATGGGAATGAACACAGGAGAGGAATCCTTGGAACAAAATTACAGTAATGCATGGGATATATTCAATGTACCTGTATCCTACAGATAACCTTTGGGATTTAGAGCTATTAAATGAAAAACATTTTAGCATAGCAATGGGACACTGATATTCAAATTTATTTTACTCAGAGTTGCCAGTCATTCTTATCTGCAGTCTCATTTACGTGATTCACTACAATCTCCATGTTTTCCAAATACTAATGGTGCAATACCAAAGTTCCATAAACTCAGCCTTTTCAAAAGCAAATGCACCATAAAATGTTCTTAGATGTAAGTTGTCCCTTATTTAGTCTTCAGTGAAGACCACAGATGGGAATACCATTTGCTCACACTTTATTGCAGAGAAGACTATTTAATAATCAACGTGTTGGCACACTGTTCATTTTGTCTTAAAATAAGTAGCTTTTAAAAGAAGTTCCAGTGGATAAAATTCCAAGAGGCTTCTTTTTCCTTTAAAGACAGCATGGAAGTTCAATGAATGTGCAGACCAAAATCCTAAAAGACTTCACAGCAGATCCAGCCAAGGATATACAGGAACTCACCAGAACCAGCACATTAGAGTTGTAATGTCCTTCTGACTAGTTAACACAACGCTGTTCAGGTTTAATGAAAGGAGACATTTAATACTCATTTGACAATTTAAAAGGGAACAAACTAATGCTAAGTGATCACTCAGTGATGATACAATCCTGTAAGAAATGACAGTGAGGGACAAGAAATCACCCATGTGCTATTTTCTTTGTACATAGTACACAGAAATGTGACTTGTACTAACACCCTGTCCCTGCCATAAAAATATAACTGCAAAGCAAAGCTAAGATGAATTACTCTTCCTAACAAACCATCAGATACTTTGTTCACCAGCAAAAGTAATTTGGCAGCATTTTTATACTGTCCAAGAAAGTCAATCTGACAAAGGAAATAAAGTCTAAAATCATAAACAGCTGCAGAGAGCAAAACTTGACTTAAGCAAGGTAGCACAAATAATAAAACATATCCTCTAAAGTCATTTGTATATTCCATATTCTCTGTCAGCTAGCTGCAGAGCACTCTCTGAATTACATAACCCAAAATGTAGCATTTAAAAGGACATGGACGTAATGGGGCACTAATGTTTCAAGACTTAATTGTGCATTGTTGTCTGCTTGGTCACCTATTTATTTAAAGAGGTGTGATATGTAGCCTTGGAATCCTATGAGTTCCTGAGCTGGAAGGGGCCCACAAGGATGACCGAGTCCAGCTCTTGGCTTCTGTAAATACAAACCCCAAGCCCCTGTTAGAAATTGCTTGCACTCCATCATCCCAAAACTACTTGCAATCTGCAAAAATAGAATTTTCCTGGTTTTTTGTTAAATTGTGCACAAAGGCATGTTCTGCCCAAGTCTCTTATTTTTAAGTACATTTTTTATTGTGATGTACTGTATAAAATGAGAAAAACTATTAATTTCAAATAATCTATTCTATCACATATCCACACAAGCCACACATACTTCACTAAGAATTCACTCTGGCACACAGAAATTTGGCATAAGGACATCTGTGTGAATGTTAAGCCTGTGACAAAAATTTAAAATAACCCCTGTGTCTACTTGACAGAACATGAAAGACTACCCCTCTTTATTCTTAATCACTTTTTATAATACTCAAATCAAGTGATTTTGTAAGAAAACTGATTTTGTAACCACTTGTCTCCATGGACATCAGCCATGCAAATAACACTACAAGTTTAATAATTCTTATCCTTTAAACATTCTGATAGTTCTGTATCTATCTTCCATTGACAAAAACATGCTCTATGAAAGAAGTGCAGTGTTCTCCTTTCCAAACCACAAACTGGATTTATTAGCTTCACAGATTTATTAATGACATAACATGTCACATCATACAGTTTGTTCTGAACTACATGAATACAGGAAATGTACTGAAGGTTCTAATCAAGGTGAGTTTACACTTGGAGCAACACTGAGTAAGAGCTAAGAAGAGCAAACTGCTTTTTTTTATTTTTTAGAAAAGGTATCTTAAAGTATAGCTTTGGCAGATGAAAATTCAGTATCACATTAACTGTGCATTTATGAACTAGTCTAATTAAATGCAAACATACACAAAGGAGTTTTCAAAATCATTTGCTGAATAGATGTGATATCCTAAGAATATATTCCAACTATTTTTCATAAAATTTCCTTTATACTCCCTGATATAGAGACCTGAACTTGGAATTGCTGTGATTAATTTTTCTGAAAGTATTATATTGATATTACAGTGTTATATTAGATTACACTTAGTAAGTTGGTCAGATCTGCTAGGTTTAAAAGAAAAAAGTACCATTTTATGTGTAGTTGGTTTTATTTATATACTGAGGATGTAACTTTTCCTAGAACTTAATTAATACTCTGGTCTCTGAACACAATTTGTTACAGAAATACAATTAACTTACCATGAGTTTTTTTAAGAGCCTCCTGAAATACTTAATCTTTTAATTTTTACACATTACCAGTGATACCATTTTCTCAGAGAAATGTATTTAGTAATGAGCACAGTGGAATTAAGTGTCACCCTAAGAACACCAACCTGAGAATCTGGAGGATTTATTTTGGTCATGCACTGCCTGTATGGCCTTGCCTAACTCAGTTTCCCCATGCCTGAGACTTCCCTTCAGGAAGCGAAGACAAAGCATGTGTCCCATCATAGGTTTGCTGGTGTAGTATTTAACATTTTTATCCCTTCCTTGGCAAGTTTTTTAAAGAGGGAGAGGGAAATCAGGATGCCAAAACAACCAGTAAAGGCATTTTTGCAGCTATCTGGTATGCATAACATCTGGAGCGGATTTTGATGCTGTTTTTCAGTTTCTTGGGTGGGGGGGGAGTTTTTTGGGGGGTGCAGAGGGGGTTGTCTGCTTTTTGGTTTCTCTGGGGTTTTTCAATCCCTAGTCCTAAAAATCTGAAGACTCCCTATGTTCAGATTGTCCCAAGTTTTTCCAAGTTCCTGTCTCACTCATTGTAATTCAATCTGTGTCCCTCCAAGAGAATCCCACAGCAAAGCCAATCCAGCATTGTCTGGAACACTCAGACACACTTGCAGACATTGGACTTTCCAAGCTGCACACACGGTATAGCTCACATGGAGGATCTGGAAACACTCCTGCAAACCCTCATCATAGCTGGATGTGAAAGGAACAAAACAAAACAAATCTTTCTCAAGAAAAACTCAGCTGCCCCATCTGCTAAAGAGCACTTTGCTCCTTATGGCTAGTTAAAACACTGTGTAGTCCTTTACAAAGACTTTTGCTGATGATGTTCTAACACTTCATATTGCCTCTGCAATAATGTTTTCCAAACTCAGCTGCCCATAAATTCTAAAATAGTACTTAACTGAACAAATATTTTCATCTGTGTAAACAGTTCTTTTGACATAAGTGAAAAGGTGTACATCCAGCTAGAACTATTGCAATACACTTGGATTCCTAACTAAGCTCAGTTTCTTTTCAAGTAAATAAACATTCATAGTCCATCACTGCAATAACAGTTTTAAAATATCCAAAGTTTTATGCCTTACATGGGCCTCTAAAAATATCAAAACATTCTAAGGTTAAGGCAGTTATACTTTGGCAATTAAAGTTGCAATTATATTGCATTATATCTTCATATATTATGCACCTCAAGTATATCTTGAGACATACCTTAAACGTTTATTTTTGTATGCCTGTTTTAGTTGTCTGAGTTACATCACATTTTCTTCCTGCTTTTCATCTTTTTGTTCCCCACTAACTGATCCACTGCTGTTACAAGTAGGTCCAGGCCAGGTCAAATTGAGGGCCACAAAACTCCATGTAAACATACAGATTCTGTTTACAAGATGGATCCAAGCAAAAGCTCCCAAGGTTGACTCTCACAAGAGGTATTTTACTTCAAGAGGTTTCTTTTCCCTGAAGTAGAGCAAGCATGAGTTTTAAATGAAAACCACATTTTTTGAGTCTAAAAGGGACACAGTTGCAGCAGAGTTCCTGTAGCCTCTCCTGCCATCAGCAAAGGCTGATTTCACCAGGAACATGAGGGGTTCTGCTACTGCACTGCTCTTGCACCTCATTACAGCTTGCATCATACTCAAATGCTTTCACTGGCCCCTAAAGAACAGTATTTTACTGGGGAAAAAAAAAACAAACTCCAAAACCACAGAAAAACTGTTCCCTTCTGCTCTCATTACCAAGGCTTATCCAGTGCACTTTGGGGTCCCTTCCACCTCAGCCTAAATAAACCTTTCCCCCTTGTAATATTTCATGTCATCCAAGTCTGCCAGATATAGCCGGGCCATGAAGTGCACATTCTGAAAAGCTCCTTCCATTGCCTTCATTCAAAACCTTTGGAAACTGTGATGGACACAGAATTTCTGATCTGCATCCTGCTTAATGCAGACCAAGGTAAGAAAATTAGATGAGTTTTTTCTTACAATTTAAGTATTTCATTTCATCAAACCAGCAGGCAAGCCCTTAGGCCTAAGTCCACAGTAGACACAGTATAAAATAAAGGACATGAATTATAAAATGTTATACTAATATATTACTAGAAAATTTGAATATTGTGACATTTTCATAATTCTCAGTAACTTGTTAGAGCACGCTCTCAATAAAACAGTGAATATCCACTTGCTGCATCAGTTCCTTTCTTTTTTTCCACGGAAAGTGCCCTGTTCAGAGTTATTCTCCTGGGAAACATGGATTTTTACCCCAGTCAACTCCCAGCTCAGTTAATTACTCAACGGATTGCAATAGGAGTAACTCTATGGAGCTGAGGGCATGATGCCTCTTTTCCATGTGTGTCAGAGGGATTTACCCCAGAGGAGCACTGACCCTGTCCCTTGGATCAACCACCATTTAGAGCTGGAAAGCAGTGTGTGTTCCTGGGGCAAATCTTATTTTACCTTCACCCAAATGGGATCAAGTTCATGTTCTCCAAGACAGATTTGTAATGTGAATGGAAGCCTGATAGTCAAGGAAGATTATGACCATCTGCAGGACCAGAGGGGAGTAAACTCAGTCACCCATTCTTATTTGCCATTAAAAGAGAGCAGAAGTTTCCTGTGTTTGCTGTGACAAAGACACAAGACCTACTGATGCTTTGAGCACACCAAATAACTTCTAGGAGTCAGGAAACAAGAGAAAGACATCTTCAAGACTAGAATTTTTAATGCCAGGAGAACTCCTAAAACTGTCATTTGTTGGCCAGCACCTTTAGCTGGAAAAATAAAATGGGAAAGAAAAAGAGAATACATTCATGGTTCCTTAACTCTACAGCAAGAAGCCACGAAAGAAGACAATTCCACACAAAGGCTCTCCAAAAGAGCAAAAGCATTGGCAAATTTGGTGCAAATACCGTTAATTATCCTCACATTGAAATTTTCATTTCTTTTAGAGTTAATCTAGAGGCAATCAATTAATAATTAACATTATTTAAATCATCTCTTGGGACATCTCAATTAAGACATGGCAATTCACAAAAGCATCAAGAAGAAATAAAACAGATGCAATGATTTGCATAAATATTTTCTAAAACAATATTTGATTGGAATGCAGGAAAAATGTTAGGATTTGATATGTCACAGTCCTTTCTACACCAGCAATGCCCAGAGTTTTGCTCTGAAGACAGCTGCTATCATTTTTAAGGCTACCTAATCATTTTCCTTGAACATTCCTCAGACGTAAAAGCTATTTTCCACACTTTGTTTCCATAGATACAGTGAATTTTTTTATTAGTCAGAATGATAGCCTGCAAACTGCTAAGCAAACACATCATCAGCAAGCAGCTAACATTCCGAGCTGTGTCTGTTAAAAGGGTCCCACTCTGATCACATTTAATTTTGGACAATTAAGGCAGAGTGGAAATGGGCAACGTGATATTTTCTAAATGGAGAATTTAATACTGTGGTTCAAGACAGAAGCATGGGTCAGTTTGCACTTAATGCTAACAGTTACAGAGCATACTGAGAAAAACAATCAGTTGCTGCTTCAGGGAAGAAAAATCCCTGTCAGGGAGACCAAGTTAAAGCATCATTTCATCCAAGTATTTGACTAAATTGAATTTTAATCCAGGAAAGCTAAACAAATAAACCAAGTACTAGAGGGGAAACAGTTCGCAATCTGTGGAGTTAAACCAAACAAATCTGGAAACATGCATTCCAAGTAAAGGCTCCAGCATCTTTTGCAGAAACAGTGATTTGGGGTTTTTTTCTGTCTGCCTCAATAGGCCAGTGAAGCAAAACAGATGGGCTAATAATTATTGCTGGGTTAAAGTTGTTAAATTAGCTTTCCTGGTCTGAAAAATCTCAGCCTTACAACTTCAGCATGTAAAGTATCTGAAAGACTCTGAAGAAGCAAAGGACTCAGAAGTATTCAGAAGTCAGAAACATTTTAAAATTTAAAAAAAATACATAATTTTAAATCATATCCACAAACATTCTCTTTTCTTTATCATCTCCAAATATCTGAATCACTGAAGGAGAAGAATGAGTTGATATCAAGAACATTTGCAGCAAGTGGAAGAAATGAAAAAAAGCATGGTTTTGTAACAAAAAGAGGCCAAAGGAAAGGTGTTGCAGAAACACAGTATTAAAACTGATCCTCCCTGAGGAGCGTTCATGAGGCAAGTAACTGATCCTCATGTTGTGTCCAATACTGAAATATTTCAGCCCATCTCATGTACTTATGTGGTCACATTTATTAAAGAAAGCACCAGAGTGTTGGACTTCCCAAAAGAGATGCATACCTAAGATCTGAAGCAAAATGAAGCTTCATTTACATTTGTGACAGAAATAATTTCCAGTTTCTTGGTGCTGCTGTGGCTAATGTATCTGTCAATATGTTAGTCTGACAAGTTTTTACTGCAACTTTTGAGGCAAGTCCACCACCAGTGGGCAGATATTGCTATGGCAACTCAGCACAAGTGCAGAAACTTCTGAAGGTGTTAGGCAACACAGTGCCATCAGCTGCTGATGTTGCTCAAGTTTAGTGCAGCTCATCTTGTCCAGAGCCATCTAATCAGGTACACCAAAAATAGAGCTTTCAGCAAAGTGATGTGGAAACAACCTGTCTGTGATAGAAAATTAACAAATTACAATACAGAGTGGGAAAAAAAGAATGAAACAGAAAAGTGGCTCACTTTTCCCTTTTGCAAAATCCAATATAAAATAGTCAATTAGTTTAGTAGCTTTTCAAATGCAGGACATGTAATTCTTACTAACACTTATATAATTAGTTGGAAAAATGTAACACAATTTTTTTTTTAATTTCATAAAATGAAAATTTTGAGAAGTATTTTTAATTTAGAACACTCAGTTCCTATCCCTGCAATAATTTTAATTTGGCTTGCAGTGGTCTATATAAAACAAATCTTAGTAACCTTCCTGATAAAGAAAATTCTTCACATAGTTTTAGGAGGGAAAATCATCAGAAATGCCCTTCATTTTGGCTAGCACAAAAGTTAAGAAGGCTACAGAGAAGTACTTTCTCTCCCACAGGGGATGGCTCCTGCAGAAGAATGAAGTACCTTTCCAGAGGAGTGTGGGCAAGCTCATGCTGCTGCTGCTGCCATGGGCTTGCTAAGAGAGGAAAAAACCTTTGGGGAGGAAAAACATCTTTCTTTTTGGTGCAATGGAGCAATACATTCAAATACAGCTTTTAAAGCAAGGAATACTAATTGAACTACAAGTTATTATTCAAATATTCTGTTCCAGCTGTCTTCTGTACATGCTGAGTATACGCTTACAGGTCTGGAAAGAGGACAGAGGCAGTGCTAATACCTTGGGGAAGTGTTCCTCTATATCCAAAGGGAAATCCTTACTAACAACATCAGTTAATTGGTAATTGTCAAAGGAAATGGAGAACAGGTGATGCTACAAAGATGACTGAGAAAAAGAATGAAATATGCAAGTGCAAAAGACTGAATGAGACAAAATGAAGAGAGGTGTCATGTTTACAGTTCACAGGCACACAAATTATTTTAGAATGCTGTAAGACACATTACATAAAACTGTCACATAAACTAGTTTAGACACTTCATTACATGTGGACAGGTTTCTTGGGGCCTAATGCAGCTAAAAATACTGAGTGGTTTACACCCTGAAGGATCCCAGCACTACCCTCCCTGCAGGGGTGAGCACTGAAAAACCAAGTGCAGATGCACCTACGTAATTCTTCAAGTAAAAATAAGATCAGTAACAACAGTTTCCATCATTACCTCCAAGACTACATGGAACTCATATATTAGAGGCCTTCTCTCCCCAGCACCTTGGGACTGCAATTCTCTTAATTACTTATGGTGCTCCTGCAACATTACTTGTTTCAGCTTTACCCAAAACATCCATGGCAAGGTCAGATGTCCCTACCTGAAGGATTGGAGCTCTCTAACAGGAGTATCTCATCTGATATATAGATTTCTTTGAGGAAAGTGACAATTTATTGGAGATTTTCTGTTATAACATTTGAAACACAGAAGCTGACACAGAAAAAGTAATCATGAATGCAATATTAAGTGTTATTTAAGGTAAAAATTATTTCAGGTTATAGATCCTGGATAGCATTTATCAAATCCTAACTCAGCTTGACATCATCTCTTCATTTCACAATGACTATCCATTGGAGAAATATCTCCTGGCATTGAGTTCATATGGAAGGAGAACAACTTCAGCTGCCTTTCCCTTTAGGCAACACAAAACAAAACCCCACCTTTTAAAAATGTCTCAAAAACATGGATTTTTTTATTCTAAAAAATGAGCTAGAAAATATCTAAAGAATAAATATCAATTGATTTGTGAAGTCAGACTTCAACAAACCATGAGGAACCATGTGGAAATGTCCTTAATCCACCAAATTTGCTGAGGGTCAGTATAATTGTAACATAGTTATTAAACCAGTGATAAGAGAGATTTGTTCTAAAGCAAGAAGGACTAACGGACTGCAAAGTTAATATTTCAGTAAATACTTTTTATTTGACATTTCACTAATTATACTAGTTATGATGTGAGCCGTGAATCTGTATGTGTTCCACCAAAGACAAAATGATCAATCTGTTGAAATGTAAAAATGATGAGTTTTGGCTCTATTTTTTTATTACATCACTTATTTCACCAAAACAAAAAACATCCACATAATAAATGTTTTCAAACGAAACCAACACTGAGTCTAAACATCTATTAATTTTGTTTTGATTTCAAAAATGAATCCAGGAGGATCCATTGGCATAGTCTGTTGCTGGACACTCTCCAAACATTTATTTTGCATATTTATTTTTATTTGGCAGCTTGTGCTATTGAAAATATAAGCTAAGAATATAGAATAATATGCAGTGTGTGATATTAACTGTTTTCTCTTACCTTCTCTTCTAATTTAAGTAAAATCACTATGACATAGTTCAAAGATCTTTTTCTCTGATCACTTCCACAAGGGAAATAGCTATTCTTGATCAGTTCTGCAGACCAGATTTTCCAAAGGCATCTGCAAAATGCTAGACACCAATATGGGTATTCTTGGGTCCCTTCCCAACTCCATTGAAGTCAGTAATGAAATGCAGATCTGCTTAGTGGTAGAAAAATTGAAGTACTTATTTGAAAAACAAGTTTTAGAGAATTTTTTAGTATTCAAGCTATAAAATCTGCAACGAGGGATGCTAAAAACCACCTGTGCACTCACCGAGTGTACAAAAGTACTGAGTGACAGCCATGGAAGCCTATAATCCATTTACAAAGCTTAGCATGCAAAACTGAAAAGTCATTGTTTGCATACTTTTTTGCCTCTGGCAGGCAAGGCTTCAGTCTGCTGGAGATTAAAGATCAATGAGTTCCTTGTTCAACAGCACAGAACCCATTTTTGGATCCCCACCGTTGCTGCAGTGACCTCAGCCCATAGGCTACTGGCAACATATTTGCTTTCCTCAGGATTTTACATCTTCTCATGCCTTGTAGTGAACGATCAGTCTTGATCTTCACCACTCCCACCTGATGGGCCTCCAGTTTCTAGTAGAAATGCTGGCCCATAAAGGCAAACCCTTACCTTCCCCAATATTAAATTTCCTATTGCCATTAGTTTCACAAGGTCATGAAATCACATTTATGCAATATGTTTATGACCACCCTCACTATTTTGTATCTTCTGACTTTGTAGCACGAATAAACTGAAATCAGTACATTCCTACTTTTGTGCTATGGCTCCTATTAAAAGCAAAGTCCAAGACCAGCCTGTAGGCTAATGTTTGGGAGTAGTATCTAATAATCTTACTACACCCTTACAGGCTTTGCCTGGGCCAATTTGTGTCTCTTTTTTCCATAGCTGTTTGTCCCCAAGTGATATTGCTTAATTATTCTGTCCTTCAAAAATGTGGGTTTTGTGTTATTATTTTGATAACAATGGCATCTGCAGTTTGCTTCACTCCCTTCAAGTTCAGTTATATTAAACATCAACTTACCAAATTACATAAAAACCATTCACCTTCCACTGCTATCAGGTATCTGGAGAGGAAATAATTTTATTCCTTTTGGGTGATCCTATTAAAATGTTTTGCTTTTCCTTTCAGATGCAGAAATCCTCATTTCATGTAGTTGTTTGTGCTAACCATGCTTTTTTTGTCTACATTCTTCCTGAAAACTGAAGCCAAGTATTCATTTAAGTTTGGGGGCAATATCCACATTATCTTTAAACTCCAATTGGAAAATATCTGCTAACAGAGAATAAAGTCAAATGTAAAATTATTTTTTTATGAGGTATTTTGTTTCAGATATAGATTGCGAAGCAAGTGCTTCTTTCTCATGAACCCTGAAACAATCACAGAGCCATCAGGAATGGATGCCATTGAGATGTGATTTTACAAATTAGTGAGGACATGTAAGAAATTGCTTTAGGGACAAAAGAAAGAGCTGAAGAGCAACAGCTATTTAGTTCTAATTAAATAGAAAGATAAGTAAAAGGAGTTATACTATAAAGATTTGTTTCTAAGTGTACAAACTTTGCTTATTAACAGAATGATTTGGAAATTAAAAATTCAAATCTGGAAGACACTAGACATATCTTTCAATTAATGATTCTCAAACTCCCTTTCCAGAACTGCCACACAGTACTGAAGTGTAGAACATGGTCTCTCTTACATAAGGGGCACATCTACAGGACCGGCCATATGGCTGGGAAAACTCTAAGACATGAGCTGCTATTTGCATCCCATGGATGTAATATTTGCATTTTTCTTGATGGAAAGTGTGCATTTACTTACATTTTTAGCGGGGATATATCAAGGATGTGCAAAAATACATAAGAAGGAAAGTCCAAGCAAAATTCTCTGCCACTCCTTTAGCTTCTTCTTTCACCTGCAGACATCACTAGCAACTCCTATGAGTTACTGAAGGTCTCTGCACACATGCAGATTGTTGCTGCTACATGATTAGAGTAGTCATTGATGACAAGGATTCATATTCCACTTGCACTTCAAACACAGAGGCAACAGACAAAGATCAGCCTAGAATTAAAACAGATCTAGTACAAAGTTCAGGTCAGCTCTCTCTATTGTGCACAAGAGAAGGAATAACAAGCCTGTGACCCTGTTTTTCTCTACTGCATGTCCTCCTGCACCCACCCTGCTGAGGCTCTGGACCAGTCTGCTCATCCATGGGCATTGACAGGCACAGCCACCACGAGGGCAGGTCCTGCCCCTGCACCATCCTGTCCTGCAGGAGCGTTGTGTGCACCACAAGCACCTCCAGGGGCTCCGCACCTGGGCTTTGCCCACAGTAATTCATCCTATCCACCTCACTAAGTGACAGTACTGCAGACAAAGCTAAAAGGCATACTCAGATCAGAAATGGCTCACTAAAGCAGCAACTGCACCAATCCTGAGCTTCAGGTGAGAGGATTTTGCTGTGGAAGTTAAACCGCAGTCCACACTACGGGAGAGATGAGAAGAGGTAAAGTGCTCTCCAACAGCAGGAGCTCCTGCAAACATTCTGTGTGAGTCATTAGGAATTATTCTTAAGATGAGTGGAGAAAGTTGAGTCATAAATGACTCATCCACTTAGCAGATGGGAGGCAAGCATATATGAAATTTGGGACTGCCACTTAGTGAACATCATGAGCCACTAATTCCCAGTCTGCTTCACTTCCTGCCACGAAACAGGGAGCATACAGAGCGATGGAAGCAGAAGCAATATACACACCTTCACCTTCTCCTAAAGTATATCACAAACAAAAGGTGTTTAGAATACAAATTCCATCTCCATTTAGCCACCAAGCAAGCAGGAATGTTGACTGGCCTTATCCAAACAAGGCTCACATCTTAACTTTCACACACCTGTAAGATGTAGAGGGTAAAAATTCAGGAAATGAAAAAGATTTTGTAATGTCTGCTATGTTGCAGGTAACTTAGTCATTAAATATAAATAGGTGATGTTCTACCAAAAAAAAAGGCTCATTAAAGACTGGTGAGCAAAGATAGGCATCTGTAACCTTACAGAAATCTGTAACTGTTCCAATAAAACTGGAAAATCAAGGCAGAGACTAGGAAACAGCTACTCATCTTCTCAGTTGCTTGCCAAATTTTGGGATTATGCACTTCATGTTTCAGAACTAGAAATCTCAGAAAGCAGAAATAGCAGCTTGAGAATGTGGATGTACAGGGAATTTCAAATCCCTTCATTTGACCTCCAATTTTCCTTACTGAAAGCCTCTCTGCCCTGCCTGTGTACATTCTGGAAAGTCCAAAACACCCAATCCAGACCCTGAAGCCCTAAGCAGTTTGCTCTGACTTGAAAGCTTTTATAAATCAGCTTCAAGCTGACATCTAAAAATAAAAAAGCTCATAGTTGCCCATCATTTTTTCAGGGTCTGACAGTTCAAGGTTAGTCAAGGGCCCATCAGCCCTGTTTTACATAAGTCAGACAAAGCTATAAGGTTTTTGTTTCCACTCTTATGGTCCAAACATTCCAGATTTCCACCTGAGTGACTGCAGCAGCCTCCTTGACAGCGAGTTATTCTGCAGCTCTAATGGAACAGTAATCACTCAGCATAGCCTTGCACTGGGAGTTAAAGATGTAGCTTCTTTGGCAATGAAAAGCATTTGGAAATAGGGTTTGCCAGGTGCCACTCTAGACCTGAATTTAAAACTCAGCTCTGATCACTCTATAGATGGGTATATCCTTCCAGTCACAGTACAGATACCCTACTATAAGCATGTTACAAATTTCCATAATTCTAGTCAAAATCCCCACATTGACTAATACACCATAAAGTTCCCATTTTTAGCTGGAATACCATATGTAATTTCCGATAAAAGCATCAGCATTAAGAAAATTCAGCTACAGAAGGAGTTTTCACAGTAATTAAAAAAAGAAAACCTCAGTTTCTGCTGGTCTGTGACACTAAATAGCATTGCATATATTCTGACCAATCCAAACATTTAAATTTTTGCCTTAAAAGACTTGGGAATTCATCGGCTAGATATGAAGAATCAAAACTATTTCTTCAACCTTGGTCTCAAGTGAGACACTCTCCTGAATTGGAGTTTGTTTAGCAGACTACTGCTAAATTATCCAGAAGAGGGTGCTTTATTAAAGCATAGTCCTGGAAGGCAAAATACCTGGAAGGTATTGTTTTCTCCCTCTCCCACTGAGCCCTACCTTAAAATAAGTTGTAATGTTTCTACTCTGGCTTTTTCATCTGTGAAAGATGGAAGTGCAAAGCAATTCAAAGCTGTATTCAAGAATTTCAAATCCATATGTAACTACTGCAAATGGAATATAAGAACAAATAGTTAACACTGGTTTTTTAACTGAATGCTTAAAAATATTAGAAATAAATATTTACAGAATCGTCAGAATAAAAATTTCTCTTTGACTAGTCAAAGTGTAATCAAGTTAAAATCTTTAAAGATTCATTGAAATCCTCAGGAAAAAGTGACCCCTCTAGCAAAACAGGGGACATCAGAAGCTCTGTAAAGAACTGAGGTCTGGCTTCCTGAGCTAACCTCATCCTCTCTTGCCCCAAAGACAATCCAGTAATTGCTCAATTTTTCTTTAAGGTACCCGAAACTGAGTGACTCTAAAATAAACTAGAAATTCTTCAAGCCTGGAGTGTGTTTTACTAGAGAGCAGATACTACAAAAGCAGCCAGTGGGAGCCAGGTTGCCTCCTAAAGCTATCTGGAATGAACATGTGCTGCTCAGACGAAATGCAGCCCTTGATATGGCCACAGAAGATACGTAAAGCTACCCAGGATCTAAGGTCTCCTGCTGTTGTTAATGACTCATATCCTGTATTTTTCACATAGGACTGCAAGTTCCAGCTATTTACGGAGCAGCCCATTAAAAATTTCTTTTCATGAAGAAAAAGTGCTGTCAGTCGCCATTCAGGAGTTGATGTAGGAGGCCAGCTAGCATGTTCAAGAAATTACCAGAGAAAAACACTACAATCACAAAGAGCCAAATGTTCTCTCTTGAGCCCTTTGAGATAGCAGATGCATAGTCATAAGCACAATCTTTTGTCTCTGAAGATTTTGTTCATACACAGATCACCAAAGAAAAAATAAGAAGGGAAAAATATGGTATGAGCTATTACAGTCCGCTCAGTTCTGTGCTATGTATCTCATGGACACCTCCATTCTTCCCTCCATTCTGCCCCAAAACGCAGCATGTGAGCATACTGACACTGTGGAACTGGATGGGGAAGGAGAGAGCGTGTATGTACCTGCTGCTGACTCACATTGCACTCAAGATCTTCCAGGAAAAACAGGGAGGGAATGCTACTTAAGTACAAAGCTATAATTTACATTTGTTGCATTAAAGCCTTAACCATGTAATCTAAGAATTATTTGTCCATCTAAAGAGAATTATCAACATTATAGTTGAAATTTTACTGAGTCAAAAATGAGATACACAACCTTTCAACTACCTACCCATCTCTGTCTGGTGTTATGCTCAGATTTTCACTGCCCCTTTGGGTCCCAAGGTCAGTCACTTCTGCCTACAGAAACATTATAGCGAGTCCTCAGTGTGCCAAATCCTGGTGAGACAATCTTGATGAAGATGAGGAAGGGGCGAGTCCTTCCTTTAGAATTTGATATTACATGGATTATTTCTTCCTCCTCACCCTATGGACCACTTCACACTGTTTTTATACATTTTTAACATGTTTTTACATATTGGTTTTTTTGTGACATGTTTCTACCTGGTAGTTATTGCCTATAACCAGTAGGAGAAGCTCAACTACAGCATTACTACACTATAGAAAGTTAAAATAATACCCACAATTATTGTCAAATTTCAGTTGTGAACTGACTCAACAGCATATTACAAAAATTAAAAGACATTTCTAGGTAAAAGTGTTTCCCTTTCTCCATACAAGGGGAATAAATTTTAATAGATGTCTTGTTTTTTCAGTTATAATTTTTGACTAGTTTATGGAATCCAAACACTTCATATTTCATTATAGATACAACAAGAGTTCCCAGTTGCACCATGCAATTAGTTTCAAGGTCCCTCACTGCTCAGGGATGCTTTATAAAACCAAAATGGCCCTTTAAAAACATCACCAGGTAATGCAGTTTACAAGTGCAGAGCATCTGTCATTTAGGAAATTAAGGGTCAGGAGACTTGAATATGATATTGATTGATCTCTCCAGGGCAATATTCTGCCACCACTCCCCTTGGAATCAGCAGGAATTCTGAATGTTCATCAATAACAGGATATTATGTCATTATTAAATACCTTAGGGATGATTTATACAGTGAAAAAAGCATTGAGATCATTCATGACAGGATTATTGACAGTATAAACACAATCCAACACAGGAACTATGGTTCTCTTGTTGGAAGGAAATTTTCACAATCACAGAATGATCAAGGGTGGCTGGATGGGACTCATCAATATCATCCAGCTCAAGCAAGGTCACCTACAGCAGTTTGAGCAAGACCATGTCCAGTCAGGATTTGAATGTCTATAGGTGTATCTGCAGGCATCATTTCTATCATCTCTCTGGGGAACCTGTGCCAGTGTGTGACCACAAACTTCCCGACAGAAGTGCTTACAAAACTGCCTATCCCTATTAAGATTTGATCCAAGTAAGATAATCTATTTATGTCTGTGCTGCCAGATCTTTGCCCATGCAGTTTCAAAAGGGAAATTTTGATTCTTTTTCACTGTCAAGTAGTGTCGGTCAATTCTGACATGCCGGCCTTTGGAGACATAAAGGACCTGCAACCTGTATGTACAGCCTCTGACCAAAATATTTACACCTAGAAGTGACGGGGATGGGGAGTGAATGAGGAGTTGTCACTATCCACTTATGGATCCTAAGGATTACTTTATGAGCATAAAATACATGCATTGCTTTTATCTAAATAAGTTACACAAACTCAAATGGCAAACAGGATAGTGTAGAAAAGGGCGGCATATAACTCTGACTCTAAGGTTATTCATGTCAAAAGCTACAGTGAAGGACCAAAGCAAAAGACAACTGCACTACTCAGTAAAGCAAATACTTCCATTGTCAAAGACAGTAGAAATCAGTTGTCAAGTCCACTCCACGTACATGACTACTCCAGTTTCTGGTATTCTGCAATGTTCTTGACTGTGAAATAACCCAAAGGAAAGAAAGTTTCCTAAACCTGGATTCCTGCAGTGCCATTCAGGGGGAAAACAGATCAAAAATAAAGCCAGGGAAGAAGGGAAAAAAAACCAGGGGTGGCTTCAGGAAGCCTCTAGTGCCAGCTCCTGCTCTAATCCAGGTCAGCCATGAGGTTAGGTTGCTCAGAGCTTTATCCAGGTTAATTTTTTCCAAATTAAATTTGTAAATTAGTCCTCTGAGAGACATATATATCTGCAGAGAAACTGGCAAACTATCCAAGTCTAGCTGATTTACAGTCTACAGCTGAACTGCAAAAAAAAGATCACATGGAAAAAGATAGCACTGAGGTCAACAGACAAGTCACGATTCAGACACTTCTGAACTACTATGAAACTTCCTGGATCATTGGAATAGCATATAAACATGGGACAATGAATCCCAATTAATTTGTGCACAATGCTGGACTCCACGGGACATATTGGAAATATTGTGCTTCAGAGAACTTTATCCTCTGTCATACTAAGAAACTTTATTGCAGCAATAAAGCAATTTTTAAGGCTTAGACTTTTAGGCTCATACTTTAAGGTTTCTAGTTCCAAACAGATTTGCAGTCTGGCCCACAGGGACTCTTAACCTGATGTTCTTCCACCACAATAGTATTAATCAGAATAATGCATTTAGTAAAGTAAACTCTTCTGAATCATGTGTTTAGCCAAGCCCTATTCAGGGCCAGAGGAACACAAGGCAAAAAGCAAGAATGGGACAGAGATGTTCTGCCCTGGGCCAGAGTGCTTCTGCTTTTGGCCAGATTATTCTGGAGGTGTAAAACAAAATTGTTGCATAACATCTGGGAACCCCAACATACACCCATATTGTACCAGAGACTAATTACAACAGCTTCACATTTAGAAAACTTGAATTAGCAGAAACACTAAAATGTCAAAAAGCATTTGGGGAAAAAAAACCTCCAGAAATTTCCAAAGCTTACATTAGCTCCAGCATGAAAAAAAAAAAAAAATAGGGTAGCATTTGAGAGTTTGCAAAATCTCTAGGCAGGGAAAGAAAAGTCAAAACAGTTCAAACACACAAACAAAACCACAAGCCACAACACACTGGTCATTGTTGTGTTTCCAGATCCTAGTTCTTGTAATTAAGTTTACCTGAAAAATTTACAGTTTTAATGTTAAAAAGTAGGAAATAGCAATGAGTGGATAACTCAATTTTATTTACTGTATTTGGTCTTCAGTACATGCACTTCATCAAAACCATTAGGCACAGCTTAGGTATTATCATGCAAAATTTCCACTGAAAAGCCTGTGCTCATGTGCTTGCAATGAAATATGCAAATATGACTCCTGGGAGCATGCAGCTGATGGAAACAGTGCGGTGTGAAAAATTGTATACATCCTACACCAAGTGCTTTTGTTAATCCTTTGCCTATTCAATTAATTTCTCAAACATCTCAGAGTCTAATTCTACTAATAGTTCTAACATTTACTAATCATATAAATAAAGATCAAACAAATGGCCAAAGAAAGAATAATCCAGTAGTGCACTTCGTTTGACCTTAAATTACCATCCATCAAAAGATTCCATGTATTTAAATTTTTTAATATCATCACCCACACAGTCTCTAAAACGTAAAAGAATTAAAACTAAAATTAGAAAGAAATCACTAAATAGTTCTTCATAAACGTGTCTAAATTTATCTTGTCAAAAGGTAAGAACAAGCAGGAAGGACTCATTTTTAGCAGCACTTTGAAATCCACGTGCCAGAGACTGGTTTGCAACTCTGAACGGATGCCATCTAAATGACCCTTTCTTTGATCCAATTAATTAAGATATAAAATCTCATAAACTGATTCAGCATTGGCAGTGATTGTCTCTCAAGTACCTGGACTTAATCATCAAGATCTTTCTCACATTCTCTTTTGTTGTATTCTCATTTCATTGTTTATTGTTCCTATTACAGAAATTCTGCAATTCTAACGACAAAATTCAGAACTTAATCTTCTAAATGTCTGTCTTCATTCCCCAGCTCCTTAAAAACATCCAAAGCTCACATTAATCTCAAGACTGGAAAAGCTGATGATACCTTAATGTTGGAGAGAGTATAAAGGGAAAAAATAGGAGAGAAGCATCCTGAGGGAAAACATTCTAAGATTTGCTGCCAAGCAAGTTCAGAATATTTACATTTCATCACGCATCTTTTCAATTTTTGTTGTGTCTAGCCCTTCGTATGTTTGAAAAATGACAATATTAGAAACATCATCTAGCAATATCTGTATTGAAAAGTACAATATATTTCACACAGACCAGTGATAGATTACATACTTTGTAGAAGTGTTGTTGCATATATGGATTTAAGGGTTTCTTACTCAAAAGAATTATCAAAAGTTAGAAGAAATATTACATTAAAAATGCTACCTGAATACAAGCATATCTAAGCTGCTTTGTCTCACACTTATGGTTAAATTGAGGCCCTATTATTCCACTTATCAAAACACTATCATGAGTCTTTCTCACCCTCAAAAAAAGAATGAAATTATTTTATCCCTGGATAAGCTCATGTCATAAGAATAAATACATAAATCAAACTAATTAGAGATTAAGAAAGGATTCTGAAAGTCTTAGAGGATTTGCAAACAACAATAAATTGTTGGTTGAAACAGAGTCAGCCACATATTTGTACCACAGAAATGTCTTGACTGAACAAAGACAATAAATACTTCCCTTTATGTAGGGCTTCCATCTTTTCTACCTGCTCTTAACTTGGAATTCAAGTTTCACTACATTTAGTCATGTAGGGATAACCATTTGCCTAAAACATTAACTTTTGCACATTAACAAAAAACCTCAAAAACCCATAATTTAGGTCTAAACCTCCCCCAAATGTTAACTCAGAAACTTCTTATATTGATATCCACTGAGAACAGAAACAGGCATTGACTTTAATGACCAACACAAACCTTCCCGTTTCTTTTGCTTCTCCCTGGAAATCAGCAGCAAGCAAGGAGTAAACAACTCTGCCTGGCATTGCACCTGCAACAGGTAAGCATTTGCAAGTATGTACTATCACAGACCAGCAAAAACACTGGAACACCCCATTTCTACAGAAAGCAGCAGCTCTTCACTCCAGACCAGCTCCATAGCGTCACACATCTGGCCACAAGTCAGTCAGACTGCACTTCTCCATAAAGAGATGTTCAGGATGTTGGAGGGTTTCAGTTTGAGTGCTGGGACTGGCTAAGAAACCAGTCTGTTTTAAAAAATAGAGAGGCTCCAGCTCTGCTGGATCTTGCTTGGATCTGTATTTGTCACTCCTAAAAGCCACTTCTATGTCACCACAAAACTAAAATCCCACTAAGAAACTCAAAGAGTTGGGATAAACAACTTCTGAACAGAAGAAGAACAGCAGCAGCAATCCCTACTGGCAGATGAACTGAGAGGCCCAACTCAAATGTGCATCTTGGGCTGTGGAAAATAATTTGTATGCCTAGAACACAAGCATTAAATTGTTTCCTTTAAGAGCTGGATACTTTTAGAATAAAAGTTTTCTGACTATGGCAAAGAGCAATAATCAGCAGGCAAGAAAAATGTCTAATAAAAGAAATCATTGTATTAGCAACCAATGATTGTACTACTGAAATAAATGAAAACTAGTATCCGCAATACCATTAATAGCAGAGCTTCTCTCTCCTGGAGGCCAGCTTGCTTTCTTTCTTTCATTCAAAGCTCCTCAGCATCACTGTGAGTGGCTAACTGTTGCTGCAGAAATGAGGTAAAATGCCTGTGCACACAAGATGCCTCCTCCCCTCACACAGCAACAACAGATCTTCACTTTCAGGAAGGAAGTTTTCAACTGCCTTGCTTCAGTGTGCATCAGCCAGAGAGCCCTGGTATAATGGACCTGCCAGGGAAAGCAGAGCAGTGACACTAGAAAAGGAGAGAGACTCCTCCAACCCACTGAAGGGCCCCAGACATAAGTGATAACAGTCACAACAAGTGCAATCACTTCACTTCCATTCTTTAATGGCAGAAAACAAGGCATGGGCTTCAATGGAGCACACAGCTACCCAAAGGAGCAAGCTCCTTCCCCATTCCCCAAGCAGTGCCAGACTGCTCCTTCCCTTGTCTCAGTGCCAGCATTCCCTTGTCTCAGTGCAGCTGCATGGTGAGTTTGTCAGGAAACTCATTTGGATGGAACAAAGAAGTAAAAAGAAAACCATAAAATGTGGTTCACTTTCAATCAGCATAGTTCCTTGCTCCAGCATACTGTGTGCTCCCTTGGCAACAGCTGCAAGGACAGGACAAAACACATGGCAGAGGATGAAAGGGAAGGCAGGATCTCTCATTTTAATAAAAGCCTGGCTTAAAAACACTGAATTTAGAGACATGGTCAAACATAAGTCAAACATTCTGAAGGGAAACTGTAGCCATGGACTGCACATCTTCTGTCCTCAACTAGGATGTGCTGTAAAATAGATCACAATTTCCCTAGTCATTAACATCAGAAATACTTGGTCCAGTAAAACATCTTTGATTATAGAGTGCATGTGATCTTCTTTAAGCACATCAGTTTACTGAAGTGAAAAGTAACACTGTTGTTGTCTTTCTAGAGGTGAAACTTGGTATAAATGGTGCACCCTTCACAAAACAGAAAGCCTGCTCTGGAGACCAAAATAGTAGCTCTGCAGTCAGTGTTCCAAAACACGAAAGCAGTGGCTGGGTATGCTATTAAATGAATCATAGCTGGGGAGTGAATTAATCAGCGTAAAAACCTTGATGCATAAAGTAGAAAAAGCAACAATTCAATCTGCAGATCCTTTCATTTCATTGCCTTTTCAATATATTTCCATGGTACAGCCACTCTTTCACATCATCTCTCTGAGGCATCATCATTGCTCAGGGCTCCTCAGGGAAACTAACCACATTTGAACCGCATCAGTTCCACATCATTTGGACATATCTGCAAGCAAAGCTTTTCAATTTCATTATTGAGCAAAGAGCACAATCCAATTTCTTGAGTTCTATTTCTCATGTAGTCATATTTTCATCTGCATTCAAGGCCAATATGATAACTTAGCATGCAGAAGTGGTTATGCAAAAGTGTCTATTTCTACCATACAAGGGTGCGGGTAAGAGAACCTGTGTCCTTCCACGAGAAACTTTAATGCAGAAAAACACCGCTTATGTTAAAATGTCATTCCTGTGACATTTTTGCCTTTTTTGGAGATGCGTGGCTTGTTTAAAAGATACAAGCACTTCGGAGCCCACAGCTCCCCAAGGAAATGGAAATGTGAGTCTGATTCCTTGCAGTTGCAGAAAAGCACAAAAACCTCAAACATCAAATTCTAACTTCTTGTTTGATTATTGCTGAAGGACAACTTTAGGATCTTTTACTCCTTGAAAAACTTCTTTTTCTAAACAATTTCCTCTCCTAAAACATCCTATCAGCTTGACTTCTCGTGAAATAAAACTCATCTTGTTCTACTGAACTTGGAGAGCTGCAATGAAGAAGTATTCTCAAACCTTGTAGCTGATTTAGACTGCTAAAAAAATCCTTTATAAAATGTCACAAAACCTGCGATTACACCAACTCCATTTGCAGATGCTTGATTGCAACTGAAATGAAATTCAGGAGGTATTCAACTATGCATAAGGATTTAATTAAATCCTTCGAATAGTTGACATTATAGATATTCATGACACTGAATTTGGATCCCAGAATTTCTTATATTTCAGCTCTCTGTGCCTTGAATGGAATTCAGTTACATATTCAGTATTAGACATGAAAGAAAACAGGAAGAATCACTAGTATAAGTGTCTGGCTTTAGAGCAACCTGCTTTTGAAAAGGATGCAAAAGGCATTTACAGCTGGTACTGAGCTCTACAACATTGACTTAAGCAGGACTGCTGCAATGGCCCTACTTGGACAATGAAAGGCAGCACCTCTAAGGAAATGTATGTGTTCAAAACTCTTGGATAGCTATATTCCCATTTCTTCCCATTCTCTAACTGACAATGCCATTTACTTCCAACTGGAAGTTTCTCCATTTATAAAGTGATATCTCCAACATTATAGCATCCACCTGGCACTCAGTAGGCAAAAGAATTAGCAGCTAAAGGCACTAAATCTACATTTCCTTTCCAGGTTATAAAACTATTGGTATTTTGTTCTTCAGTGAAAAAAGGGCATGGCTTTCTGTCTTCTCCCACCTGTCTACACACAGGTCTTCTCCCCATCTTTACCCCACTCATTCTCATTCAAGGGTTAATAATAAAAGGGGCCTTGGTTTCTCCCAGAATTTTAATCTCACCAGCCCAGTACAAAGGTGTTTTAAACTGTAGACAGTTCCTATTTTTTAAAATAATGTGGGTTTCTACTAATCTCACTATACAACATACAATACACAACATTACAGTCACTCAACTCAAACTCCGGGGCAAAACAGCACACCTAAAAGTGCTTTGCAAAACTAAATATAACCTGTGTATTAATCAAAAAGGGCAAATTTTGTGGAATTGTTTCATGATGCCCACTTTTTTACTTCTGAGTTACAGAACTGTACATGGTGTACAGAAGTCAACTACTACAGAGGAACAGACCAATCCTGTTAAGAATGAAATAGTAAATGTCAATGCCTCTAACTCCATGATAGAAATACAGCTGCATTTCACAGGTAATTTTTTTTTTTAATTCAAAAATAACAAAATAACCTTTATCATTGCAGCACTTAAAAAAAGGAAGCAAATTAAACGTATGTATATTCCTATATCACCTGTAACATCTAATGCAGCACTCCTTGTCTCCTAATTTCAGCACTCTTCTGTTCTCTGCTGTGCCACTCTGTGAGCATTAACTTGCCTGTGATTCCTGTATCTACAGAAACACACACCTGTTACTGTGGATACTCTTGTTAAACAAACCTGCACCCATCACATCACAGCTCTGTACAGGGAGTTAGCAAGGCCTGTTAGCATCAAGTAATACTTAGGAACAACTATCCATCCAAAATGATACGACAAGTGACACTAGAGTTAAAAAATAGGATCTTTTTCAGATAAAGGTATCAACGATTCCACAAAAAGCAGAGGCCCCCAAGTATGCAGTTGTGCATCACATGTACAGTTATATATGTGCACATACACAGATGTGTATACATATGTTCCACTAAATAGTCTACTTTTTATATCCAGTCTCATTCTCTAATGCATTATACCAATGAATATAAAGGATAAAGATTGCTTGCATTCAGCATCTTCAATAGATTAATTCTGTTTTTAGAATGGCAACACAGAGATCAAGTCAAGGCTAAATTATCCACAGTTTGAGGCTGAACTTACAGACATACCATTTATTAATACTTGCTAGACAGTGCTGTAGTCTCTTTAAAAAAAGCACTTTCTCCATTTCTGCATGTACATTAATCTCACTTGCAACATAATGAAAAAAACTGGCTTTATCTCTCATGATTGCTTTTTGAAAAACAGAACAATGATCTGACTAGTAATTTGCTCATGCTGCAAGTGACACAGTCTATCTGTCCTTTCTAAACAAGCCCAGAACACATTTAATCAAGTAACCTCAGACCATGCTGTTAATCAGCACTGGAATATCATTCATCAGTACCCTCTACCAGTTTAATTTGCTAAAATTATTAATTAGTTTATGGAATTACAACTATTTAAAGGAGAAACTATGACACTATCTGACAAAAGAAATGCTAGATATAGCTCTTACTCATCTTTGGATATGCAAGATTCTGAAAGAATTCTGAAAATTAGATTTACATGTAACATGAACTTTTCTAAAGTGAAAAATTAATGTTTAAACTAGGCAAAGAGATATATTTTTTTAAGAAAATCTGTCAGATTTTGCAGTGTTCCCTGAGTACTTATAAGAAAATAAGTGACAATATAAAATGCACATGGCTAACAAATATTTGGAAAAAATATATAACCTTTGATTGCAGAAGTAGCAATAGGATATTTGCTAGATATGGCAGTGGAGAATTCACCTGCCAGTATTAGCACTTGGGACATAAAGTGATGATTATAAAATATTATATATTACTTAATGTTAAGGTTTAGAATATATTAAAATGTTTTGGTCAAATCCTGTAAATAGGATACTTGATCTAGGAGAATCAAGATCCCACATGAGGGAATAAAAATCAACTATCATTTTGAGCCCATTAGTCATACTGGTGCTGCCAGAGATTCACAGTATTTGTTAACAACACTGCCTAAGCTTACTGTTGTGCATAGAGAGGAGCTCATGCTTACAGAAATCTGAAATTACATTTAAAGAGCATTCACTCAAGTATCCCTCACAACTTGAGACATGAAATGTCATTAGCACAATGAAAGCTGTTTATCATTTAGCAGGAGTGGGTCTTTGTTTCTTAAACAGGAAAGTAAATATTTTCAATAACTGAAACAATTTCATTTTCAAAACAGTCACAGAAAATCCTAAGTTGAATAACTTAACAGGGTGGTGGAGTCACCATCCCTGGATGTGTTTAAAAAAAACCTGGATGTGGCACTCAGGCTTAGTTGAGGTGTTAGGGCATGGGTTGCAGTCAATGGTCTTGAAAGCCTCTCCCAACCCAGTGATTCTGTAATATAAGGTAGGACAGCAGAGAATTCAAAACATAAAGCTGTCAGATGACTTCTGAACTGAATAATGTATCATGTTACACAAACTAGACAAGAAAAACTTATCAAAATGTGGTTTACCAATGAAAAAAATTACTGCCTAATTTCAAAATACTGCAAGTCATCCCAAATCTGAAATTGAGGACATGTAGTATTGTAAGAACAAAACAACCACTTCTTATTTCCTTATTAAGTACATCATCTCTTCTTCCACACTAAACCCTCATTGTTTCAGACAAAGGGGTGAAATACAGAAGCCAATTCCATATACTGCAGCAGGAGAAGGCAGGGAAGAGAAAGCAAACTCTGGTTCATCAGCTAATACGGTGCAAATCAGCCAAAATAGCAGTGTCTACGCAAGGCTCCTGCCAGTCTCCTTTGCACTCCAAGTTTGGTAGAATCACAGAAGACATCCCCCACAACTTATTCTTGCAAGTTTCCAACTTCATGTTCATCCCTTATTCATCATCTCTTTTACAGATTCATCCCCCTGGCTTAAGGTAACTTTAGTTTTGATGATGATACTCCTTTCCATTCAGCTTAGACCATAGAATTTTGGTTTTATACAGCAAGAAATAAGTTACTGTTCAGTAAAATATAACAGTCTCCAGAAAGCATCTACCTAAAGATAATGAAGGCCACATATTGTTAAGGAATTAAGAGGAAAGCACAATTACCTTATAAACTTCTTAGGATGGACCAAATGTGTTACTCTGATCTTAATCACAAGTATTAGCTTCCTAATTCCTCACAAAATATGAAACAACTCTAAATTAAGTGTATTTAATTGAAATTTATTTTGTATACCTCTATAATATAATAAAATAAATTTTTTAAAATTAAAAATAAAAATAAAAAATTAGAACAGGAAAACCCCCAACCAAACCCCCAACCAAACCAAATATAAAATAAAAAATTTAAATAACTTTTTAAAATAATTTCAAATTAAATAAAAATAAAAAATTAAAATAAAATTAAAAATAACATACAAATTAAAACATTAAAATATTAAAATACTTTTTTAAAATGTAATGTAATTTACTTGATCTGATATCTTCACAATTATACTGGCATCAGCAACAAAACAATATTTCCCCAAAATGGATAATAAACAAAGTAGATAAATGTTTAAAACAAGTATATTATTATTAAATTAATCTCTTATTATAGACATACAGTGAAAACATCAAGCTATATTCACACAGCCCCTGAAATGCAGTCATTTTATTGTGGAAGCATGTGTCCTCATCACTTGGATTAAACAAAATCCTTCACTAACTCTTGTCTCTAGTTTGTGAATCATCCAGAATAAGACAGAGACTGGACAAAAGCTCATCATCTGTTTATCCACTATCTCAGACATTCTGGCCAGCACCCTGCTAGTCTCTAAACACAGCCCATTCTTGAGAAGTTGTGCTTACTCATAGCAGTATTAAAAAAAAAAAAAAAAACCAACACAATCCACACAAAACCCTTCATCAAAGTCCAGCCAAACAAACTCAAGCCCATAAACGTTCCAATTACTACACAAGGCAGTAAGGACACAGGACATCTATTTCCACCAAACACGTTTCTGTAGCGATCCTTAAGTACAGATTTCCAGTGGGGTATTATTGCTCTTTACACAGCTTCAGGTCAAGACAGCTAGTTATAATAACATAAGGTTCTACCAAGAGATCTCTTATTATGTTGCAGCTCCACCCTTTCATATGAGAGAATGCAAACAAAATATTTCTCAGAGTACTCACAAATTCAAAAGAAATGCCATAATAATGAGTTTTTTTCTTTACATGATGGACTGGAAAGTACATGGAACAAGTAGGCAAGTGTTTGGGACTTGACACACACCACCATCATCCCTTTGTGGTAAGTGGAAAAACCTTGCCATGGTTACTTCTGCAGCTTAGCAATCACCTTTAACACAAAACTGTAAGAATTTTCTGTTTTAAGGGCACTTCAAAATTTTTATCTTAAAATAGAACTGCATACGTGGCTAGAAGTAGAGACACCAATTAGTTTTCAGTTATTTTCTTTCAACCTTGTTATTCATGTAAACAATTATAGAAAGCTAGAATTATTTTCTAAATGCATCACTGTGATGCAGGACCAGCATATTCTTCGTTCAGTCTAATGGAAACTTGTGAATTACTAGTGATTGAATTGTCAATCATTCAAACAAGTAAATAGCTTTGCTCCTCCAAATTAAGCTTTCAGAAGATTTTCACAGCCATTTAACCTCAGTACCTCACTATTTTTGGGTTGTTAGTTCTGTCCTGTGCAGAAATCTTCATCTCGAGATACTGGGAAAATTTTGAGATCCACAAGTCGGTATTCTCCCAGATTCTCAAGTTGAACTTCTGAGATCTGGCAAGTACAGCCTTTCACCAACACCTGAATACTGTCTAATACATAAATCCCAGCCAGGCCAACTGTTGTCAGAAAAACACTTAGAAAATTACTTGCACAGCCAGTCCTTCAGTGAGAGACTTTCCCCAATCTGAGCTTACCATGCTCTACATCCAATAGAAATAGCTACTTGAACAGGAGGTGCCTTTTAGAGCCAAACTCCCCAAGACAGTGGGTAAGTGAACACTGAGAAGGCAGGGAACTGACAAAATCAAACTGGGATTCACATGCCTTTGTGGGGCAACACATTATTTTGGTAATGGAAAAGTAGTGGGCAGTCATAAAAGATTTCCTAACATGACAGCTTGTTAAGCTGCAAGTAGCCTACAAACCTGGGACTATTTTCTCTTCTTGGTGTCACTGCGTTACATAAAGACTTTAAGAAGCCCTTCTCTCTCTAGCTGCTTATCACTGTACTTCTGAAATGGGAATTACCTCCCAAATCTGCTGCCAATTTGCTGTGTAATGAACCCTAGCCTGTTTTAATAAGAAAGAAAAGTTGCATCAGAAGAACTACATTCCTACTGTTTAAGCTAACTCAGCTTCTTTTTATTCCAATGGGTAAGGAAGTGCTGATGTCACAGACCTTCAGGAAAACAGGAGTGCTGGAAAGACATGCATCTAGACTTCACATTCAGTTTCAGAAGGCTAAGAAGTTTTTCCTTTTCTTTTCCTAAAAAGTGTACATAAAGTTGCTTGTTATTGCAGTATTGATCTGAATATCATACTTGCCAGTTTCAAAATGGGAATAGATATACCCTTTTGCTTGAAAGGTGTGTTGGGAAAAATCAGCTGGCAGATATTTAAAACCTTTCTGTAGATCCATACTAAGCACCACAAAGACCAGTTCTGTGATCTGGTAAAATTACCAGTTCTGTGTTCATTCTGTGCTATGGACAGAGAGCTTTAGAAAAAGCACTGGCTACTCTTCAAACCATGAAAACAGTAATAGTAGCTTTGCACTGCACGTATACAATCTTTCTATTAATATATTTTGATATATTAAAACAAATACATAAACATCCATAAGAGCTGCTAATTTTAAAAAATTGTGCAAGCAACTGAGATTTATAATTATTAGGAGTAATTTTCTACTAATCTTAGTAAAGCTTAAGAAAACAGTCCTTGTGATTAGAAGGACAAAACCACAATAGTCCGGGAAAACCAATCCGCAGTAAATCATGTGTAGTGCATAGTGACAAACAGTATCCATGCTGAGGAAAGATGTTTGGGTTAGTGCTTTCTGTTAGAGGATTCTAAGAACATACTTAACAGATGGATGGAGAGAGGGTGTCCTGATAAATTACATACATCTCTGCTCCTATTTGAATTGTAAATACAATGTTGATACTACCTACCCTGTGAATAAGTTGCAGCACACACTTACATAATCATTTGCTAATGCAGTGTTGAAAAAAATGCTTGCTGTTAGAAGCATGACAAAGGGCTCTGAATGGAAGTAAAAAGCAGTTAATATTGAATACTATCTTTGTAAACAGATTTTGATGGATTTAGCTCCAACATTTTTAAAATAAGAGACTAAAACCGCAATTAGGATATTGAAGGTCTTCAGGATTGAATCCCTTGTAAATTGCTACATGAAATGTGGAAGTTGTCCCTCAGAATTAATAAATACTGCATTTTATCAAAACCACACATTCTCAACTATCCTTTATGAATAGAAATTTTGAAAACATTACATCTTCCAGTTCCTTGAACTCAAGTATTCAGCACAGTGAATATAAGGCTGGGAAGTTAAAATTAAAGACTGTTTTTAAATCTCATCCAGACTTGCATTCTTATTTCGAGTGAGCCCAGTTGCATCCAGACTGAAGATGGTAATATTTCCCATCTTGTGGGTTTGAGTGGTATTTTGAGTATATAACAGGCAGAGACTGGGTGGGCACAACCACCTGAAAGTATCATGGGCAGGAAGCACAGGATGGAAACAACATCATGCAGCACAGGTGCAGCCTTAAGCAAATTGTCTTGGACAAAAACCTCACTAAATTCTAAAGCCTCTTTATTTAGTGAGGGGGAAACTGCAATCAAAAGGTTAAAGACTGCAGTTAAATAACTGCTATAGCCATGACCCCTGGGTTGCTGTAGCATGACACAAGGTCCTTTGCCCAGGGGCTGGCACACGCTGCTGCTCATTGCTGCAGGAGCCATCTTTTATGTGCTCACTGACACGTGGCAGGAAGTTACATGCAATGTACAGGCATTCACAAACAACGTAAAATCTTGTCTTCTAGCAGATCACAAAAGTCTCATGTCTCCATGCAGCCTGAGCAAGCAGAATGCCTCAACACACACGTACTCAAGCCTTTCCTCTGTGTTACTGCACTCACAGGGTCTTGAGAGCTGTATAAAAGAGAACAGCCATAAATGGTTTTCTATTACGTAAGCACCAGAACAGATTCCTCTATTGTACTTTTTTCATAGTACTAAAAAAATGCAGATAGTGGTAAGGGAGAACTGTCTTTGTGAATTGAAAGACTGCCAAAAATGCTTTCAACTAAGTGCTCTATAGTACTGGTATAGTTTCTTTTGTACCACAAAGCCATAAGAAATCTCTTTAAATTACTCATTAGTAGAAATAGTTTTGTCTTTGTGAAGCCATTTCTATCAGTGCACACAACTGTGATAAGGGCTCCCTCTAGTGTCTTAGCTCTGACACAAACTTGGAATTATAAAAGATTGCATCGGTCCCTTGTAAGTGCCAATATCCTACTTAAGTTACATTCTAAATAAAAGTTCACTGTTCATGAAAAACAAAAATCACATTTCCAGTTAAACAGGTTTATGTATTTGTACATATCAAATTCTTAAATCAGTGTAGTAAATGTTGCTGTTGGATATAACAAACAAGATCCAAATATTATGTAATTACACATGTAACTTCACACTGAAGTGTAAAGGAAGGAAAACATTACATGAAATCCATTTTGAGATATTTTAAAAACCCAAAACTAATCTTAGAAGTGGATCCTCTATTTGTATATTAAAAAAAGAGAATCTTTTTAATGCCTAAATGAATACCTTACATATATGTAAAAATATCTCTTTCCCCATGAACACCTTAAAGTTGTTTCAGTAATTCAAGTAGAATTCACAGCAACCTGGAGTTTAATCTTGCTTGATCCAGGTCAGTAGATGTTTTCCCCACTGATACAAGCATGAGAACACACAAGGTTCTCATGTAGGTTGTTAAATGCTCCACAATAACTAAATCAGGGCATAAAAAGTGTGCGGGTGGATGGACAACTTTGCCATCAATTAGTTAAAATTGTATTAAAAGCCACACTAATGGAAGACATTCTTGTCTTCCACTCAGAAGCCCAAGCCATTCTTTTCCCACCAAGCACACCAGAGAAGCCAAGCTGAAGCAGCATGGACAGGCCAGTGGGCTGAACCAGGAAAGACAAGCATAGTTTTTCCTCCCTAAGCAAAGGGAGCCTATATGGTGAATCTCAGGATACTGTCCCTGACACAATGCCATGAGCAGCTCCATGTAAATGTTTAATATTTCTTCTTCCATATAATACAAGCAGCAGTTTTGACAAGGCATATAAGAATTTCACAATAAATTGTTTTATTTCATTTTCTATAAACTGCTAAAAGAAAAGAAAGAAACTGAAAAAAACCCCACAAATTTTACATGCATAAAATCCCTATGCAAATCTAGCTCTTGCTCAACCTTGTGTTTTTATATTCTGTTTCCAACTCATTGGAGAACACAGAGCTTTGCCGCGAGAAAAGTATATTTTAGATATGACAGCCTCTTCTAGGACAAATAAAGCATTACCTGTAACCTGACAATTACATATATGCAATTAGCAGAGCTGCATATATATGATACAACCAAAATAAACCTGTAGATTAGAATCTGTCATTGACAGAAATACAAAAAAAAAAAAAAGACTCATGCTTCCCTCACTTCCTAATGCTAGGATTCAAACTCTCAGTTTGCTCCACAGTCCCCAATTTAAATACATTTTACTTTAAAAACCAAAACTAAATATTTAGCACATCACTAGATTAAGAGGCCTATTAAGTCCTCTTCAGAACAGTTAATATTTTTCATCTAACATTTTTTTCTTGCGATGTCCATGGGGCATTGCTAAGGCTGGTTTCAGTCATCATCTGCAAATTCACTGAATCGCACAGAAACCCAGAGTACTCGGAGTTGGGACCCACCAGAACGATTGAGTCCAACTCTGAAGTGAACAGCCCATAGAGGGAACAGGTACAATGAGTAGAGTCTGACACCTTCATTATCTCAGTCTTCCTTAAATTCCTTGGCTGAGCACAGACCCTGGCTCTACAATCTCTCAAACAGTGGCACTGTTTAAAAGAACATGTTGAACAGCATCAGGCAGAGTCTTGGGCTTTTAGTACATATATGCCAGAGTTCAATCAGTTAACAGAACTACAGACTTAGAGGAACTAGATTCTAATAGGGTTTCTCATTTTTTTTTTTTTAAATTACCTTATATTAGTAAGAACCAAGACAAATAGAAATAAATACATGATGTCACATTTTCCTTTCTTGATTCTTCAGTGCAAAGAAGAAGTACATGGATAATTATATCCCAGATTTTCATTACTAATGCAGTTAACACTTCTTTTAGTTTTAGCTATTAGTAAAACAAGCTAGCCCTCATCATTATGGGTTGGACTGTATTGCCAAATATTGCATACATCATCACCTAGGTTTCAAACACAAAATTAATTTACAACCTTCTACAAAGCTCAATTAGCCTACAATTCATATGAACTGCCTTATATCTTTCATAGGTACTACAGGTCTCCACAGGCTAGGTAAATAATGGTGTTTAGGGTTTTTTTAGCATGCTTGGAAGACAAATTTTTGAAAAATAATCAAAGGAATAAATAGCTATCAATTTAAGTTTGTTCAGGGAGAACCCCTTTTGGTAGCTGTGTATTTTATGTCAAAGAGTTTCAGTCAACATTCTCTCTAATCCTTAAAGTACTGCATCCCTCAATACAACATCAAAAATCACATTTATATTTAGTCTGTTATTGAAATAGTTTTATGGAAACATCCTATACAAAATAAGATCAAATAAAGTGAGTAGTTATTCTGACCTGTGTGTCCAGAGAAGGGCAATGAGGATGGTCAAAGATCTGGAGCAGAAGTCTTCTGAGGAGTGACTGAGGAAATTGGAATTGTTCAGCCTGACAAAAAGAAGGCTCAGCAGCCTTATCACTCTCCAGCTACCTGAATGGAGGGTGTAAGGAGGTTGGGGTCTGTCTCTTCTCCCAAGTAACAAATGAGAGGACCAAAGAAAATAGCCCTATGTTGTCCCCTTATTTCAAAAGTTCCCATACCTTCTCAGTGATTTCTCATGGGCAGTTCCTCACAGCACTGCCTCCTTCTTCATGGCAACAACTCCAACTCCCTTCACAGCAGAACCAACAAATTCCATCTCTCCTCACAGCACAACCAAGGAACTCCATCTCTCTCCTCACCCAGCTAACCCACTCTTTTGTAGCGCTTTTCTTACTGGACACAGCTGTGGCCTATTAAGGGCAGGCCTGTTCCTAATCTTTGGTGATTAGTACAGCTGCAGCTCCTCAGGTGTGAGACTACCTTCTGCACTATTTTCTTACATGCTATCCCCTCCACAGCCCTAAGTTATGCCATGGAAGATTTAGACTGGATATTAGGAAAAATTTGCTGTTAGACTTCATGATCTTGGATGTCTTTTCCAACTTAGACAGTTCTATGATCCTAAACCACTTCTCTATTGAGCTCCTTAGGAAATCAGCAGCCACAAGAGCCAACCCACTATCCTACCTCCAGCAGGGTAACTTTGCAGCTCCAAGCTCTTACTGCAGCTAGTCCAGCAGACTGCTTTGCCTGGGGCTGAGCCAAAGCAAATATTCTTAAACCAGACCAAGGCAGCTCTTCTGGGAGCTTTGCTTTGTAAGGTGCATGGCATGGAGTGAAAACAGAGAGATCTGAGCATTAAATTGCTGCCTCCTAGCTGGGATGAGTTCCATGTTTTTTCCCTTCATAGAGGATAATAGTGGAAAAACATCCCTTTCAACTGAGCCTGGTACTTTCTGATCCAGTGCCCTTCCATAAGCCCACTGTGCTGCTGAGGTCAGTGCAACTGGGTGAGCCCAACTCCTCTGTGCCACAGCCCAGTTCAGACAAGTGGCTCAGTCCCGCCTGGAACACAGAAGCAAATCCAGGTGGAAGCTGAGCCTGTGTGGGACCCAGGTCCCACTGCAAGAGCACACAAACTGGCACTGCTCTCCTCCTGCCATGGCTCCAGGGCAAGACAGACCTGCTTAAACAACAGCAGGGCTTGAATGCTGAGAGTAAAGTTATTTACTCTAAAGACAACGACAAAGCCCCTAGTAAATGCAGTACTTTTGAACAAATGCCAAGCAGTTTAAAACTGCTTACATACCTACAATAAATATCAAAGACAATCAGGATTGACGCATGTTGATTTGCAATGTATGAATGATAGTTTACATAACAAAAATTAATCACAGTAACTGGCTTCAACCACATTCTGATAAATTCTTGCATCAAGTGAATACATTATGGCAGTTCTGTAGCATTTAAATCTATGACCTTGATTGCACAGATGAAAGTTCTGCCAACATTCACACACACATTTGTTTGTTTGTTTTTTGAAGTATAAGCCCTTCAGTGTAATCATGGTTTGGGTTGTTTTTTTTTTTCATATGCACATGAATGCAAAGTGCTCATAGAGCTGAGACCATGTGTGCTGAACAGTTTTCTCTTACTTTGAATAGCATTTAATTCATACTAGTGCTACTAATAGCCTTTTATTTGCTTATAAGAAACAACATATTTTACAACAACTTTTCACATTAAACATAAATCAAGAACAGAGTCAAAATCAAACATAAGCAATTTTTAAAATTCAGACACCACTTAGTAAAGAAGTTGAAATAACACAAGCTGTCCAGGGTTGTGAAGAAGACATTGTGATAGTTCCCAAGGAGTTAATAAAATTACACCAGTTCACACCACAAGAAAAGCAGTTTAGGATCCAGCCCAGCAACCAGACTGGGCATTTAAAACAGTGGGGTTTTGACTTTAGCACGCATGTTTACGGCAAATGTCTCGAGTGCTGACTGAATTGATAGATGCTTTAAAAGCCACTGTTCCTTAGAAATCTTTGCTTTATTACAATTTCAGCATATAAGTTATAACTATATGATGATTCAAAGCATGAATTAAGGATCTATTATGGATCATGAATGTAACAGGAGCAGAGGGAACAATTTTAAAGGAATACAGATAAAAATAATGCTGTTAAGATTAGCTTTAAATTAATGAGGAAGTTGAGTTGGCAGTCATTCCTCAGGCTCATTAAAGATCTCTGAATGTGAATCACAAGAAATTTCAAATAATGTATTTGGTTTATCCACTGGGAGTTTAAGCATTTTCTTTTCATTATAAGTAATAAATACAATGTAAACAAAGTAGAAATGCAAATAAATCAGTTTTAAATTCTCTGCACTATCTCAAAGGCTTAAACTGCATCACCCTGTACAGTCAGATATATAAGCAATGTATATGACATACCAGCGGAAATGAATGCTTTTCCTCACAATGCCACCTTCAGAACCAAATTAAGCATGATACCTAATGTAAAACCCCCACTGTATTTTAAGACAGCTACAATATAGGTTGAAGAGGTCATGTTAACACAGAACCCAAGTGTATGCAATTTGGTGTTTTATTCTAGAACACATCCATAATGGATAAACCTCTACCTGTTTGCAGTGTGGAAGGGACAGCATCAGCTCCCCAGACAACAACAGTCAAACACCTGATTCATTCTTCAATAGTTAAATATTAAATAAAACCAAAACAATGACCTATGTGAGGAATAGTTGGGTTTCTAGTCTGCAGACAAGCTGCCACAGTGTGTAGGAGAACACAGGGATAAATTGAGGATGTATGGTTTCCACTAAATGCTGCATGTTATGGTTCAGGTTAGAAGAAATGCAACAGCCACGAGGAAATACTGAAGCACAAAGACAAACAGAATGCAATTCGGGTAGACTTGTACACCAACCCTGTGCAAATAACACCATACAGCTTGCTCTGAAAAGTCACCCACTTTACAAGAATAATGCCCATGATGTCCAAGGTTATTTTTGTGAATAAGTGTTCAACAGTGAGACTAAAGAGCACAGCCTGAGGCATTAATACAGAAAGGTACTAATCTTTAAATAACTAAACTGGTATACCCAAGCAGTCCCTTTCACTGCCTTCAACAAGCAAGACTTGTTATCTCCCAGCCTCAAACCAAATTTGTCCAATCACTGACTTCTTTCACCCTTGTAACTTTTGCCTCTGCTTCCTGTGAACACATCTTTTCCCAGTCCAAGTAGCTAGATTTGGACTAAAGGGTCTACAAGGGAATAAATGCACTCCATAAAGAGCACAGCACCCAGGTATAAACTCATCAACTGGGAGCAGAAAATCTGGATTTCAGCCTGGAGCAAGTCACCCAGCCAGACATGCACACGCACCAGGAGACCCAACATTAAGGAACAAGAAAGCTTTGCAGTGAAGGCAGGAAGCAGGAGAAACAGACTTGTCTTGTTTTGTCCTAACTCATATCATCAGCTTAAAGTCAATAACTGAACTTTCTCTTCATAGCTGTAGTATGCAGTTTGTGGAGATGGGACATCTCTGTAGTGCAATAGAAATGCTTTGTTTTGTTTCCAAACAGTGCCAGATAGCTCAGAATTGCCGAAAAGGGGCCAGTGCACCGCACAAAGTGGCTGTATGTCAGCAGAATTAGAGCAGGCTGCTAAAACTCTGAAACCCCCAAAGGGAAATTTAAGTGATAAAGGAGAAGCAGAAAGCTTATCTTGTACAAAATATTGACTAAATACTGTGAATATTAAGAACATCTTCCATTTTTTTTCCCTTTTCTTGTACATCAACAGATGACTGCCACTCTTTTCCAATGCGACACATCTATCATTTTTCAAGGTTTCTGCTTTGATTTAGACTTTTTGAAGAGCTGTAATCTTGGGGTTTATTTCTGTTTTCTTTAATAAAAACTTCTTCAAGGATACTCAGATAGCTCCACCAGCTGCTACACTGCTGCAGTTTGCATGCCCCCCTATGTGAGGCCTCACTGCAGATGTGGAGCTTTTTAAGACCCAGTCAAGTTTATGGATTTGCATACAAATTAGTCACCCCATCCTTAAATTATTACTGAATTAAGAAAAACTCTTATGCCATTACAGAGGAAGGGAAGACAGGGGTGTTGGAATCAAATCTGCCAACATTTTTACCCTTTCAGCCAACTATAGTGAAGTCATCTCTGAATGTATCTTCACCTAAGATGCCTGAAAATCCTGCAAAATATTGGATCTCACAGCTTATTTGTCCTGTTTTGATTTACAAAAGCACAGGTGTTAACACTATGTTCTTATAACAGTGTCTGTATATATAAAACTGGGCATCAAAACAGTTATAAAGATTTCTGTGAAGCTATTAGGAAACAAAGTGAGATGCAAGGCCCTGGAATGTACATGGGGGAAAAACACTTTATAACACCATAGGCAGGAATTCAAAAATCAACAACTAGCAGACCACATCAGACAGAAAGCATATTTTTGTGTTCAAGGTCTGTAAAGAAACCCCTAGACTGTGAAGAATACGTTACAGGAAACTTCTGCCCCCACAGCTATACCTCATTTTATCTCCTCATCTTTTCAAAACTGGCACAAACCACCCTGCAAACAGCTTTCCAACTGCATCAGAGAACCTCCAAATAAACCTGGAAGTTCCAGACAAATACAGCTTTGCCTGTTCAATTCACCATGCTCCATTTACAGATTTTGAAAACCTGCTAACAAGGATAAGGAATTCCTTGTGAGCTCCTTTGAATGTTTAGGTTTTAGTTTGGATTTGGCAGGTGGCTTTCATTTGTGCAAGGATTCCCCAGGAATTCTGCCACTGGGAATGACTGAAGAGACATCTCCCTTCTGCTCACACCCCTTCTCCTGCCAGGAGACACAAGTTATGTGATTCTGGGAGTTCATGCTGACTCTTCAGCAGCCTGCAAGACGAGCTAGTCTGCAGCACTCTGGCCTGAAAGAGCTGTGTCTCATGACACTTTCAGCTACTGAGCACCAAGGAAATAGTTTGGAGGAAAAGGCCCAACTGATGAATGGAATACAATAAAACCCAGTTCCTCGTCAATTACCCACCATGCAAAGTACAGAAAGCATCAAACTGCAGCTTTTGATCTTTAAGCTGTTAGCAAGAACAAGAAACTTCACTGACAAAAATTGGTATGTTAAAATAGAGTTCAAAAAGTGCTAAATGAACAGAATTTCTGTTCAAAGTCCTCTTCATTAACAGTTACTGCATATTTCACTGCAGGGAAAAAAATAAGCAAGTCCTTATGAAAGCTGAATGCTAATTTTAAAGCAATCAAAAATGCATAGATGTTTTAAATTAAAAGAAATGGCTTTCTAACATCTTGACTCTTTCAACAGAAGCAGATGGTTTATATTGCTTTACTGCTTAATTAAACATTTTATATATTCTGTAAAATGGTATTTGATGGTGCACTTTCCAACTGGCTTTCTAAATTTAAATTACAATGTAATTTTACATACATACCATATTAATCAGATAATTAATTAAAATATTCATCTCTAATACCAGCTTACTGACCTAGCTTCTAGCTTCTAACACATATGAAAAATCTAGTTGTCCACTGCATTCCTATTTCTTCTTGATGGTAATATTAACTTTTTCCATAATTCTACTGGTTTCCTTTATTTTAAATAGTCCTAATTTAAAAGCCAATATTTTAGATTTTTCCTTTTTATCTCCTTTACAAAATCAGGATAAATAAGAGGAAATATTTTATGAAATGAAATATTAAAACAAACACCAAACAAGATACAGGTTTGGATACTGCTGTAAAAGCTAGACGTGACTCCTGATGAGTGTGAGAGGTTTGAGATAATGAAGAAGGCTTAATGAACTCACTTAGAGAGCATTTCATAAAAGACAAAAAGGTATGCTGTCTCCAAGTTCCCCAGGGGAAAATAAAATCAGGTTACACAGCTCTACAAAGCCACAATCAGACAGTTGGCAGAAAAAGGAGGGATGAAAAGAAAAAAATTGAGCCTAGTGAGAAAAGTTCTCAAAATCCTTATTAAGTACAAATTTGATGTGGTAGTTCCAGCAAAAGGAAGGGTTTCACAATTATTATGTATAGCTCCTGGCATGTCTTTATAGAGCTGATTCAAAACAAACAGTAGAATGCAGAAATAGACAAAACAACAACACAGTCACTGAGCCAGGGGTTTTTTTTAACTCACTACCAAAGACAACGTTAGACTAGAATGAACTTCAGTCTGTACTCTGGGTTTATGGATCAGAGGGGAGAAAAGGTACGTGCACAAATGGCCCTGCTTACTTACACTGCGGCAGGGTCCTTACATAAGCAGGCGACAAATGCCTATCACAAAGTGCAGCGTGAGTTAAGTGACTTGTGAGTCATGTGGAGTCATTTGGGACACAAGGCATTACACCCTACACGAAAAGCAAAGGCTCTGGCACCAGGGCACACTGCACATTTTAAGATATAGCAGCTTTTCATGGTGCCTCCTGGCCGCTTGTTCACCACACTGAAGCTCAGAACTCCACTTCAAGTCCCTCCTGCTCCCCTTGAGCCAAGGCCACACCACTGAGCAGGTGAAAAACCAAAACATTCATAGATATTCCTTAATCGATGAAACGCTGCTATGTAACAGCACAGTTCTTTATGTATGACCAGCACAGTGTACAAAGAGAAGCAACCCATTTAGACATGCAGACAATTTCATAAAAATCAGCAGCTGAAAAAAAAAAGGAAACCCAACACAAAAAAACCCCAAGCAAACAAAAAACCAACAACAAGACAACAAAGAAAGAAAAACAGTGAAGCATTTTATTAAATCAGAACATCAACTTGAAAAAAAGTTCAGCAATATGATAAACCTAGGATAGCTAGGTGGTAAAATGATCAGAATCTTCAAGACTAAATAAAAGCATTCACTCAGCATCTCTTTTAATGCTCAAATCAGCCATTCAAAGACATCGACAAAATGAACAGCAGAACAACTTATAAAACAGTACCATTGGGAATTCAAGCAAACTAGTTTTTCAGGTACACTATACTGGAGCGTATCTTTGTATTTGTTGATTCAATAGGGGGTTTTGGGGGGGAAAAATATGTCACAACAGAAATTTATTCAGTAGCTAAAACTAAGGAGCAAGCACAAAATTAATTCCCTTCCAACAATGAGCCTTAGGTACTTCTGTGTTACTTTAATATTGTCAGAAGCAAATGTAGTCAGAACTTATGATCAATTCCACCTAGACAAACGAGAGCAAGGGAGTGAATAAAGACGTTGGACATAATTTCAAACAAAGCCAGGGCATAGAGGGGCACACGGTAACACTCAATTGTAGGCATTACAATATAATCCTGAATTATCTTTGAAACAGAAAACACAAAGACTTCTTGCAATGTATATATATATTTCACAACCTGCTTTTTAGGCCCTGCTCATTAAACAACGTACTTTTTTTTTCTCCACAAACGGTGAAAACTGTTCAGTGCTTAAACTATTAAGTGCTTAATGGTGCTTAGCCCTATGTGAACTTTTAAAAGAAAATCCCCGGAACCCCCAGAACACGGCGCCGCTGGCTCTAAGCCCCTACAGGCTCTTCGGGCGGGACGTGCGCTCGGGGCGCGGATCGGGCAAGAGCCTGCGGCAACCGCCCCTGCCCAGCCCCGCCGTCCGCAGCGCTCCCCTCCGCACCCGCCGGGGCTCCCCGGGCCCGCGGTGCCGGCAGCAGCCGGGGGCGGGCCCGGCGAGGAAGGGGCGGGCCGGGGCCGGGCCGGCGTGCCCGGAGGGAGCGGTCGGGAGGAGCTGAGCCCCCCGGCCGAGGCGGGCGCGGCGGCCACGTCAGCCCCGGAGCCGCCCCGCCCGCCTCCGGCCCAGAGCCGGATCCCGGATCCCGCCGCCCTTCCGCCGGCGCCGGGGAAGGCGCAGCCGTCCCAGCCTGCCCCGCGCCCGGCCCGCTCGCACCGCCGGCTCCCGCAGCCCCGAACCCGCGGCCGGCCCCGCTCCCGCTGCCGGGAGGGCAGAGCGCGGTGGCCGCCCCGCCCCGGTGCCTCCCCAGCCATCCCGCCGCAGCCCGGCCCCAGCTCCAGCCCCGGCCCCGCGGGGCTCTGACCTGCGCGCTCCCGGCGCGGGGCTCGCCCGCCCGGCTTTGTCTGCGAGGGGCGTTCGCAGCCTCCTTGGCGGGCAGCCCCCGCCCCGGGGCGGTGGCCGGCTCAGCGGCACCAGCCCTTCCCGCGGAATGAGCCGCGGCGGGGCTGCTGAAGGTAGGTACGAACCCTCCTACACCCGCCTTTTCTAATGCGGTACAGGTGTGGGGCTGTTAGTGCCATCCAGTGCAGCTGTGCATGATTACCCCCTTTAAGGTAACAGTTCAGAGATGGTCTACCACTTGTGTGGTTTCCAGAAAGAAGATAATTAGCCACCCAGAAACTTAAATGTTCACGTGCAATCCGCACAAGCTGATGTTGGGGTGTGTTACTAACCTGTGTTTATTGAAGAGGTAGTGTTTAATTGTTTTTTCTTCTGTCATCTTCCAGGGTGTCTCTTTAGCAAGACTTGTGACATGAAGTAGAACAGGCGTTTTGAAGAGCTCTGCCATAAATACAGCTGTATCTCTGAATGTTGGCACATTTACTGGAGACTCTTCCCAAAGTCTGTTTGAATCAGAGCCTGTGAAATTTCCAAAAGCTTCATAATGGAGTTTTTAGCATCCAAAGGAGATTATATGAGATATTTCAAAAGGTCTTTATTGCTACTTTTAGTATGTGTAATAGTTCTTGTATGCACTGATCAAGACTACTATAGTTTACTTGGAGTATCCAAAGAAGCAAGTAGTAGAGAAATACGACAAGCATTCAAAAAGCTGGCATTAAAGTTGCACCCTGATAAAAATCAGGTAAGTTACCTTTTTAACAAGTCAAAGGTGTTGACTTAATGAATCTTAGTGTTTAAACAAAAAGCAGTTTTAATTTATCAAAAATGTCTCTCTGTGAACCACCTGATAATATAGTTTGACTCAGATTTTCTGCAGAAAAAATTTACAAAAATGATAAGAGTTGAATTTGGGCTGTGTTAAATTGCAGTAGTGAAAAGAGTCAAGATTCTCTAATTCTCACTTATATTTTTGTAACAAGAAGAAAACTTATTTGTTTACTGTATTACCTTGTTGGTGAGCTGTTGAGTTTTCCTCTTTCCATTTAGTTTTGGGGGACTTGCTGTTTCCCTGCCCTGAAGTCTCCTCTAAACATCAAATAAGAACAGCCTGTTCTGAGACATCACTCTCCAAGTACCAAACAGGACAAAACAGACATCCTGGAACTGCCAAGGGATAATAGTGGTGGTTACTCTGGACTAAATGGAGAGAGAAGATTGGAATGGCTTAGTCTGTGCTGCTGTATTTCTGAAATACAAAGAAATCACTTTTAAACATCATCAGTTTCTCCTTGAAATGACATGAAATAAGCAGAAATTCACAGGAAATAAAAGGGTTTAGAACTTTGTATGTACAACTGCATGGAGTCCCAAAAGACAGCAGTATTTCATGTCAGATCAGGGCCTGCCTTCACTGACCGCATTGGAGCCTCTGACAGCTCAGTGAGAAAGCCAAATGTCAGCAAAGTTAGGAATGCCAACTTGTAGCTATGAAATGAAAGTTTTGTTTTCTCTGTTGGTACTTTCAAAATAATGGCCTTTGGGGTCAGATTCTGTTGTTTCTGAGCATGCAGATACTACTAAAGATTTTTCAACAGGTTATTTTCAACCTTAGCAATGATACATAGAAGAGGAGCCCATTAGACAAATTCCATAATGGTAATTAATTTCCTGTGTATCTAGCTAAAACAAAAATCTTAAGAAAATGTCTTTTGAATGAAATGTGTTAGCAGAAGTTAAAGGAGCAGGACTGTGTGGCACATTTTGCACACCACTGTTACACTGCACCTGTGCAGATCTCAAACTTGGATTCTAAATATGTCTGCAGATTTTTCACCATTCTAATTCCCAAGCTACCTAGAACAAAAATGCTTTTTAAATAAAAGGAGGTGGCATTTGTCTACACTGTCAAGACCAGAAGGGATTAATCTGTCTATAGCAGAGATTTTGAACTGGTCAAGTAGGGATTCTAGGGGAGTGGAAAAGATTATGGAGGAAATGGTATGTCTTCATTCTTGAGTATTTATTTAAATTCCACTGAAAAGAGAGTTGAAAAAAGAGGGTTCACTGAAGAATGTTACAGCCTCCTACCAGTTCACTTTGTATTTCAGTTGTGCTTAGTGAGGATGGAAGAAATAAGAGGACAGACCTGGTTTGGGAGAGGAAAACTTTGCTGTAGTTTGGTTTGAGATTACAATGCAATGTCTGCTTCCATCACAATTGACATCCTTAGCAGGCATATAAAAATATTTCCAAAGATAATTTTCTCAGCACTATATGCACTATATGGTCTATTGATTAATTACTAATTATAGTTTTCCTTACACAGAATGATCCAAATGCACATGACAATTTTTTGAAAATAAATAGAGCATATGAAGTACTTAAAGATGAAGATCTACGGAAGAAGTATGATAAATATGGGGAGAAGGGTCTCGAAGACCAGCAGCAGGGAGGTCGGTACGAGAGCTGGAACTTCTATCGCTATGATTTTGGTAAGTTTTGGTGTGTGTTTGTGACTTGCTTAAAACAGTCACAAGGAAATGCTGTATTCAGATCTATATCAGAGTTTTTTGCATGTTTCTTATGTGCCCTCTCCAGATTTCTGTCTGCTCTGTAGCTGTCACTTTCTCTCTGCTGGCCCCGTATTTTATTTACCCTGTTAATGGCTACCCAAAGATGCAATCTATTTACCTGGCCTTTTGTTCCTGCTGCTTGCCTTTTTATAGGTCATCTAACTTCTTGTTTATTTTTTTAAAGTGCAAGGATTTTTTTTCACTTAAATGTCAGTTTTAATATTTCATCAGGATTCTTTTTAACTTTTTAATGTAGAAAGACCTTCTTTGTTTAGTATCCTTCAGGAGGATTTTGAGAGGAGATTTTTGCACTGTCAAGCCTATTTGATATGCAGTTATGCAATTAGACATCAATAAAGAGGTAGCAGACACTGAAAAAAATAACAGAATCATACCTAAAATGATCTTGAGACAAGTTGCTTAATGTTTGTCTCAACAAATTTTAGGTAGTTGTAGGGAAAGGCTGCAATGAATGATTCTCGGAGCTGCTGTAACAGGAGTAAACTAACAAGGAACTGAGGAACATAGTTGGATTGGGATGAAAGGAACAGGAACCTCTACCTTGGCAACGATTTTTTTCTAGTGTTGTTTGATTTAATATATCCCAATCTCTAAGAAATTAATGTCTGTGCAGATTGAAATTGAATAAACCAGTGGCACAAGTATCACAGGAAAATATAGAAATTAGCCTAAAACATCTTCAGATTTAAATTTTATCTCCCTGAAGTTTCAGTGCTTGATTGAGAAACAGTATCCTGGAATGTCTATTAATCAGTGATTTAGGGAGCATCTATTTTTATATTTTATATGTGTGTGTACCTATATGCAAGTATAGCTTTATATATATTTATATGTGTGGGTGAACATATGTACTCTATTATGTGAGATATAAATGGAAAGTAATATGAAAAGTATGTTTTCACCTGTAGATATTAATTTCTCTCATTATTTATTTGCATTTGATCCGTGTGTACTTCAGGTGAAATGACATCTCACCATGTTAGGTACTGTAAAAATCTGCAACCATAGTAGCATAATATAATGCTCTTTATTAGTATTTTTGGTACTCTGCACTGCCTTTCTTGTGTAGTTGAAGTAGTGGAGTGTTTTGCAGTGATGCCCTAGGTAGGACTGGTTAGCTTTGTCTTCCTTGACTTCCTTACCCACTTCATTCCACTGCATTTGCACACACGCTTTGTTAGTGGAAAAGCCTGTGGCTGGAAACACCTTTGTGATCTAAATGTTTAGGTAACCAGAGGCTGAGAAAGTGTGGAAACTTCTGGTCGTTATATAAAGCTCTCAGTGAAAGCTGAGACTTCTTGAATTTTAATCTGACAGCTGGAGGATGTTATTTCCAACATCATTTCTCTTGCCATAACAGCAGTAGTTCTGCTGGCTTCATGGTTGGTTGCTAAATTATCAAAAGAATGTTCTGATAGTGGCTGTGGTAGCATGAGAGTGAGTGAGCAAGCAAGAGGTTAAACAAGGATAGCATTTTTGTAAAACCTCTTTGCCAGTTTAGTATTTCAACTTAAATCTACTGTCTTCTGTTGTGCATAAGATGATTGGTTGTTTTAAAGGTGGTAAAATAAAAGACAATTGTTGATTTTTTTAATAGGTATTTATGACGATGATCCCGAAATTATAACATTGGATAGAGGAGAATTTGGTAAGTTTTTTAAATAAATGGCTGTTTGACAACATGACAACCCAAAGTACAATTTTTACATATTGAGCTGTGTCTTAGTAGGCTTTTCTTACCTGTCTTTACAAACGCATGTTGGAAAATCATCTTCGCATGAGAAAACAAACAATAAAAAACCCTTAATGCTTCCTGTTAAACACTAGTTGGCAAATCAATCAATCAATATCAATATACAGCTTACATTAAGTTTTAGAGCTATTTTGTGAGATCTGTAAAAGGAAATTATTTGAATTAAAATTTTGTTACTCCTAATTTATTGTTGCTGTTTCTCTTGTATAAAAATGCATTTGACAAAACTTTTCTAATGTAATTTTTTTCTATGAAATCCAGTCACTTGTGTGTAGTTCAGAACCAGAAGGTGATACCAGATACTAAAAGCACAGCTAAGGAGAACAAGGTGTGGAAAGAGAACAGTTTCTATGTGAATATTGTCCAGTTTTTTTTTTCTTTTAAAATTACAACTAAGTTGTTTGTAACTAAGAGAGGCTAGAGTAAAAAATACTGGATTTTGTATAATTTTTCATCTGCATATTGAGTACGGTTTCCTGTGTGCAAAATTGGACCTACGTGCTGAATTTGTCTTTTAAACTGTTGTAACAGCAGACCCTCATGATTTCCCTGAGACCACAGGCTTTCTTTGGTTAATCTATTTGCAGGGTCAACATATTCCTTAGTTGTCTTTTTTGTGAGGATATTTTAATACAGTCAAATAAAGGTTACAAAATCCACTACATGAAAATTGGACAGGCTGAAAGCCAAGTAATTAAAGCTGATAACTGCTCTTTGTGTATATTTTGTTGCTGTTGTTTGCTTTCATAAGCAAGATGATTTATGTTTCCCTTGACTTTTCTAGTAATTACATTAACTTGGATTTTTAAATTACATTAGACATGATTTCTTCATAAAAATGCTGCCAGGTGAGACTCACTAAATACATAAAGTAATATAAGGAAATGGAAAATTCTAATGGGTAAAAATCTTTTAGACCTTGTATTTTGTAACTAGACTTACACTATCGCACATTTCAGCTAGAATAATCTGCAGACAGTACTTTTTTTCTTAATTAATAGAACAGATACTAAAAGTCAGAGGGCTGATACCTTCTGAGATAGGATTTTCATGCACCTGCCTACAACAGTATGTTCAGAAGAGTTACTGTTACTGTGCCTGACATTAAATACTTAATACCGCTTTTGGGGAATATAGTATAGCAAAAATGTACATCCTAGATGTTACTACATTGCACGTGTGCATGATTTACTTACAGTTTTCTTCTCTCCATCTAGATGCTGCTGTTAACTCAGGAGAACTGTGGTTTGTGAATTTTTATTCTCCTCGCTGCTCCCACTGCCATGATTTAGCACCTACGGTACGTAAACCAAGTAAATGAACTCTGAAAATGCATTGATTTTAATAGCCTAAAATTTAATGAAGTAGATTTTTACACTGAAGCTGAAAGCAGACAACAATTCAAAATTCCAGAAATAAAGCATGTGTTCATTATATCTTTATAGGAAAATAGCCTCTTTTTTGACTTTTTTTCTTTAGTGGAGAGAATTTGCTAAGGAGCTGGATGGAGTGATACGCATTGGAGCTGTGAACTGTGGAGATAACAGAATGCTGTGTCGAATTAAAGGCATTAACAGTTACCCCAGTCTGTACATTTTCAAAACTGGAATGGTGAGTGGTAAGACTTCAAGTGTTTTTAGAATGAAATCTGGAGACGTGTTTCTTTAGTACTTGTTCAGTCATAGAGTTTCTTTATAAAGATCTTGCTCTATAGTATGTTGCTTCCTTTAATAGTAAATACAACTTTTTCTTTACCTGGGTCAAATTATTTTACAAAGTTAATGTCAAAAAAAGTATTTGTTAATATATATAATTTATATTTTATATATAAATAAATTTGAAATAAATGCTAATATATTTTTACAAGGGTTTTTCTGAATAATTTTTCTGTGCAACATATCACTTCTGATTGGGAAGCTACTGTCAGCAGTGGTGCTGTAGCAAACAAGTCTCCTTGAGCAGTTTCTCTTATAGTGCTGTAAAGGACTTTTCTAGTTCAAAGCATAGTCTGTGGTTTTGAGTCTTAAAGAATATGACCATATGCCTAAAGAAACTTGGAAATTCCTTCTGCAAGATTCCCTCCATGCTGCCTGCATGATGTGTGTCACTCTTTGTAGCTGCTTGCTAAGTCGTGGTGCTGGGGTGGTGTACAAAGTGCACTCGAATAGATGGGTACATTTTGACAATGATAAGTTTTAAGAAGTTGAATGCTAAATGGAGTGATATAAGCAATTTTTATTTAAATAGAAATACAATCATTGGGAGTTGGTGTTTCTAAGACTAAATTATCCTCATGTTGCAGCATTTGGAAAGAAATCACATTAAAAAATTTAAATAAAGGTTAAATTTCAAACATTCGATAGGGGAGGGAGAGAACAGTTAGGGTGGTAGTGGGGGTTGGTCCTGCAGTTGCTTAAGTACTCTTAGAAGAAAACAGTAGGTTTTGGGTGGGGTTATTTGCCTTTTTTTCTTTCTTAAATTTATAAACTTTAATTTTTGTCTTATATAGCAACCAGTGAAATATTACGGAGACAGGTCAAAAGAGAGCTTAAAGAACTTTGCCATGCAGTATGTTACAAGCACAGTCACTGAGTTATGGGCAGGTAATGTTCATGTGTTTGGCTTGGGGGGCTGTTGTTGAAATTGTTTTTACTGTATAAAATAGGGCAGAAACTATGCATATGACTGAATCTGTCAACTATTGCTAAGTCTTCTTTTTGAGAATAAAACATGTAATTTGCTAATACTAATAGAAAACCTTGTTCCATGGCCATGTTTATTAACTAGTCGCAAACTGATGCAAATTGTTTCATTCTTAGGAAATTTTGTAAATGCTATTGAAACTTCATTTGCATCTGGTGTTGGTTGGCTGATCACCTTCTGTGCTGAACGTGGGGGTAGGTATATTAAATACTTTTTAAATAATGTGACAAAAAAAGGACTTCTGTTGCTAGTGGCATAATCCCTTTTGCTGCTAAAAAACATCTTAGGTCGCCACAGTGACCTCTGATTTAAGCTCTCTGTTAAAAGCAGTTTGACAAAAGGACATTATTGGAAATATTATGTTATTGTGCTTCTGTAATGTCCTGTGAGTCATTCAAGCAGCACTGGAGTGTAACCCATCAGGAGGGGAAGTGGCAGAAAAGGTTTCTCCTTCAGTTTCCAGCTCAGGTGACAGCTACTGCTGAGGCACATGCCAGCTTCTTATCATAGCTGAGCAGCAGAAAGGCTGTGTCTCCCCCTTAAACCACCAATATTAAAAATTAGCTGAATAAGTTAGTTAATAAGTTAGGTTTGCACACAGTAATTGCCTCTTACCACTGGTTTCACATCAGAGTCGTTTTTTGTAGCTGTTTGTCCCTGGCTTTCTTAGGATCAGTACTGGATACAATATAGGAGAAAGTTACCTTGGTTAGCTGGTGGAGCTAAGTAAATGCACTACACCTTGGACAAATAAAAACTTCTCAGCCTTATAAAGAGACCTTTGTTCTGAGAACTGAATAGCCAGAGCCTCAGTCTTGGATTTACATTTGTAAATAGCTTGATTTCAACTTGCAGCCCTTTTGTTATTAAATTTTCAACTTTGTTTTAGTTAAGGAGAAGTTGATGCATCTTATTTAAAAAAAAAAAATCTGCATCCAAAGGCAGCCATTCAAAGCATATGCTATATTTATAATAGTGAATTATTATTTGTATCACAGAAAATTTATATTTCTGTTGAAACATCATCCCAAGACTCTATGTAGATACTTAGATTATTTTTTTTAAACAGTGATTAACAAATTTTAAAGGTCAGTCTTTACAGTAAAGAAAATAGTAAAATTGTTTAAGTGAGGATTCTGTGTTGATGAAGCAAGAGAATATTATTTTTGGGAGTTTTTTAAGTTAGAGTAGACAATCATTAAGTGCTGATTATTAGATATGAAAATTCCAGGAATACTGGATGAACAGCCAGGAAGCATGCCATTAGAAATGGTCATGTTTTTTTGGGAGGAAAGGGGTAATTCTAAGCATGAGTAGATTTAGTGCATTAATAAGGTGAAGTTTTATGTTTGTAAATAAAATTTTTTTGTTTCACAGATTGCTTGAGTTACCAAACCCGCCTTAAGCTAGCTGGGATGTTGGTAAGCAGTGTTTCACTTTGAAAGCATTACATATTATATTTAAAACAAAATAACAGAAGTGAAAACATCAAATTGTAACTAAAACTTTCACTGAGTTTAGTAGAACCAAGATAACACCTGTTAACTTTTAGAAGAATTCAATACTTTGCCCAAGCAGCTTTTGAAATAACTAATTTTTTAAGAATTTTATAAAATAAAATTAATATTACATAATAAATTACAGTGTTGTTTCTTTTTATTTTCTAAGTGTTATAAATAGTTGCCTGTGTTGGGATTTTCAAAAGCATTTCTGTACCTGAAATTTAGAAATACTTTTCTTTGGATTTGTTTTGTGTTGTTTTTTTCCTAATTACAGGAAGGTCTTGTTAATGTGGGCTGGATGGACTGTGGCACCCAGGGTGAGCTTTGTGATAACTTAGATGTCTCATCTAGTACTACTGCATACTTCCCACCTGGAGCCACCTTAAATAACAAAGAGAAAGGAGGTGTTTTGGTATGATTTGTCTTTCATTATCTATTTAGATAAACAAAGTGATAACCATGCCAAAGGAATGTATAGATCATTTCCAGAGTGATGATACACAACTGAAAAGATGCTTTTTTCTTTTCTAAGCTGGTATGCTCTGCATGAGTTCATGTCCCTGTGCCTGCTCAGGCAGTTATCCTGGAGGTGATTCCAGTTTGCTGGGAGAGTGAGCAGCAGCCTGTGACTCTGCCTGGCCACCTCCCCAGGAGGCTCCCGAGCAGCTCTGGGAGTTCAGGGCTGGAAGTGCTCTGTGACTGCCCCAAGAGCTGATTCTAACCCTGCTGTCCTGGCAGGCCTGGGAGTCTCTTCTCCCGAGTAAAAACTGACAGGACAAGAGGAAATGATCTCAAGCAAGGGAGGTTTAGATTGAATATTAGCAAATTTTTCTTTAGCAGAGGGTTTGTGAGGCACTGGAAGTGCCCTGAGGGACGTGGTTCAGTCAGTATCCCCGGGGTGTTTAAAAGACAGGTATGGACATTGCACTTGGGGACGTGGTTTAGAGTAGTGATCTTGGCAGCTGCTTACAGCTTGGACTCAAATGGTCTTAAAGGGCTTTTCCACCCTAAATGGTACTATGGTCTTTGATGTGCCCCTGATTTTTTATTCCAGAAATAATATGCAGCAGGTATCACAAGTTTGAGAAATGCTACCCTGACATGTGTGATAAAAGTCCTCCTACAGTGTCTGTCAGTACAAATTTTACTGCTCAGTTCTATTCTAGAATTGCAACCTACATTTGTGTGGAAGTTTTAACTTCCCTAATTGATGGGAGACATTTCTGTTTGAAGCACGACTTGTTCCTTTATTGTCACTACTGTTACCTTTATTTTTAAAAGGAGGAAAATAAATTGCAACCTACCTACTTGGAACCTTTTAACTTACCAACTCAGTTACTGATTCATATTACTTCCAAAATTTTACAAGTTAAGAAAACCTAAATATCTCTACAGTGCAGTTATGGAAGGCTGTAAAACTAAATTGGAAAGCTTGTAAACTTGATTGTTGGGTTTGGTGTGAAATTTGAATTTCACACTCTTTGGTCACTGTCTTGACAAAATACAATTTCTTGAGTTGAATATTGTAGGCAAGTGAGTTAAAAGCAGTATTCTGAGAGTGATGTTTGTGGAATTACATGTATGAAAAAGAAGTTGATCAAATAAAATATTATTAACTGCATTCTCCATTTGATTGAAGGGAACAAATCAGAATAAATTCCCTGACACTTTGAGTACTAATCAGGTTGATTTTTGTAATTCCTTGTAATAAAGACAGTTAATTCTCTATCCTAGTTTCTTAACTCCTTGGATGCCAGAGAAATATATCAGGAAGTAATGCAGCATCTACCAGACTTTGAAATCATCTCTGCAGCATCATTGGAGGTAATTTTTTAAAAATATGCTAAGATTTCTTCAAATAATATATTTTTATTGTTATTTTCTACGCTTTTCAAATATTGTTGACACAACAACTTAGCATTTAAATGAATATTACTTCTTTTTATCTCTACCCAAAATTATTTAACATTCACTTCTGTTGTTTAGCAAAATAACAAAAGTAAGGGGAGGAGATTTCATAGGAATGTAAGAAATCACAGAAATTGCCATTGCAACTCTTTCTGCAACTGGAATTTTCTAGTAATTTTTTGAATCAACTACATTGTAGGGAATTTTGGTCTAAGTGTGTTTTGTTTGGTAATTTAGAAAAGAAGAAAATACTTGTTTATCCATGATAATTGATGTATGAACTGAAATTGAGTCTTAAAAGTAGCTCGTGTGTCGGAGGAAAAACAAAAGTAAACCTCTTTCCACACTGGTAGTTGCACATAGCAGCATAATTTACAACAGGAAATGCACACAGAAACTACAACATTAGAGTGCAGCTTATAGCCAGCTTGCGCTCAGATTTTTTCCACTTCCTTGATTATGATGCAGTAAAAGGAAGTTTAGTGGAAGGATTGCATGAAAGAACTTGTTTAGTGGAGGTCTTTTGGAGATGATTAACTGGACATTTTCCTTTATAAAACACAAAAGAATTTTGCACGTTGGTGTGGTTGGGATTAATTTTTTGTGGTGTTGTTGGTTTGTTTTTCCCTGTGGTTTAAAGGACCGTCTGGCTCATCACCGGTGGCTGCTTTTCTTCCAGTTTGGGGAGAGGGACAAATCAAATTTGCAGGAGTTTAAGAAACTTAAATTTTTACTGAAAGATGAGCATATTCAGGTAAGAGTGCTCTCATCTAATGTTAAATGCTGTTTACATTCCAAGAACAAATCACGGTTTTCATTGTTATTAGCTTTTACCCCACATGACACCTCTGGTACTGGAAGAGATATACTATCATATAGCAGATCTGCAGTCAAGTTTTTTATTTAAAGAAATCACTTACATTTCCTGTATGTTTTTAATAATGGAAAAGTATAGAGAGATTATATTTTAAATCTGCTTTGTTTTTGGAAATGTTGCTGCAGATCCTGTTCCATTAATAATTATAAATTAACATTCCAACATCAAATTTATGTGTGAGGAACTATATTTTAATTATTTCGAAAACCCTGTGATCACGTTGGTTATTTTCTTAATAAAAAGAAACCAAGTTCAAACTTTGCACTAAAGGCCTACAGATTGTATTAATCTATGAAGTATGTATTTTTTTTTAATTGTTGCTTTGACTAGAAGAATTTTAATGTTACATTTATTTTAGGTGTCTTCTAACTTCCTTGCTGTTGTATTTGGAGGGAGGGAAAAGATAATTCTTTAAGTTTTTATTTCCCATTTTGGCCTTTAAATTAAAAATTAGCAAGCAACCTAATATAGTTATGCTGGTAGTTTTCCTTGAACACCAATTTTTAAGATCTCTGTTGTTTATTAAAAAGACTATCAGTTTTCCATCTTTTTACCTTTGTTTTCTAACTCTTACTTCCTTTCAAAATATGTTAATTGATATAAATTAGGCTGCTTTAATTAAAATGACATTGTCTGTTAAAAATAGGTTGGGAAGTTTGACTGTCTTTCCTCACCAACCATCTGCAACAAACTGTATGTTTATCAGCCTTGTTTAGCAGTTTTCAAAGGAAAAGGAACTGGAGATTATGAAATTCATCATGGTAAGAGAAACTTTGGCAAGTTTAAATCATGACCTAATCCCTTTGAGATGACAAAATCTTTGGCAAACCACTTTTTTTTTTTTTCCCCAAGAACAGTTTTGTAGCTTTAATATTTGCTATCTTTCCTCTGGCCATGAGGTAGCCTTACATAACCTATTTATAATTTCCTTTGGTTTTCTTTTTTCTATTTTTCCTGGGTAGGCAGTCATGAGATGCTGAGGGATATAGTTTGTCTTTGCAGTCTGTTTCATTTGCATAATGACATACAAATGAAATCTCTGAAGCTGATCAGGACAGCTTCTGCTTTGGGTAGGATAATTAAAGAATGTTGTAAGGCACACCCTTCAGAGAGAGCTGACATGCTGGTTACACAGTGCAGCCAGTTTGACAAACTTGGATTTGGTTTCGTGTATCACTGCACTAATTCCGTGCTTTGTGAATTCTGTCCAAGATATTGAGACTTTTACTTCTTACTTTCATTTCCAACATCACAGTTTCCTTTCAGGAAAGGTTGGAACTATGTTACTATTTACTGCTGAAAGGATTCAGTGATGCTGGTTGAAGAAGAAGAGAGCCTAAAGCCAAACTGTAGCTTGCAGGAACAGGTGTAGCTTCATCCAGAACGTGGCACAAAGCAGTTATGCAAGATGAAGTTCTCATTTTTCAGCCTCTGAGGTATTAGAAACAGCCTGCTAGGATTAAGTTAGAACCTCAATACTGTTATAAAACAGGAAAAGTGAAAAGTTTTTCACTGTTTAGAAAAGATTAGCTTATCAAGGGGAAAGGATGATCCCATACATCTAATGATTGGTATGTAAGGAAGAGCCTTCTATACTTCCTATATATACATTGCTGCAGAGAGGGCAGGAAGAGGTCACAGCCATGCAGCATTTTTATAATGGTGTGGATTACAGCAGAAGAGAAGTACATTGGACTTCAGTGCATACAGGGGATTTTTCTGAATGGTTTGGTTCACTATTTAGAAAATAGATGGCATGTAGAACATTGACCAATAGCCATCTCACTCCAGTCTTTGAGAAAGTAATCCTCAAAAGAATCAGGCTTTTTTATATGCTATGTTGAAGGGCTTCAACAGTTTAAAATCTAAGAACAGTAATAAATCTTGGTAAGTCATTGTGCAGTGACTTCAGATTTGATTAACCTGAAGTTCTTATTCTCAGACAAACTCATTTCTGCTGACAAATACGTATACAAAGGTTATGAAGAGACTGGATCTTTGCCCACTGGAGCTGTGTGAGCAGTAATTTCAGTTACACCTAAATAGCTGTGATTTATCAATATAATTTATTTTGCTTGAAGTTTTTTTTACCTTGTCAATCCCTTTACCAAGTCAAGTGTGTCTAGAATTGTACTTTTTAATTCCAACACAAGTAAGATGGTAAAATGACCAATAATCCTGTCACAAAAAATTTCATCATTTTGTTTGACAAAAACATGTTTTGTCTTGGATAAAGTATTTATTTGGCTAATATTGGGTAATTGTCCAGTTTAATATTTAGCCACATATCAACTATCAACTACAGTATGTCCTGCCTGCATAGGTTTGGACAGTTTAACATTGTCCTCCTAAGGAAAAGTAACATAATTTTATGCTACCTTTACTTAAGCAGGCTAGGTTTAAAGATTAGACAAGGAACTCCTATTGCTTTCAAAGAGTTTTTTAATTACACCTCTCATAGGTAAAAATTGAATTTCTTCTCTACATTGTTTTTTGAAGGAAAGAAGATCTTATATGACATTGTTGCATTTGCCAAAGAAAGTGTGAACTCCCATGTCATCACACTGGGACCTCAGAATTTTCCTGACAAAGATAAGGAACCATGGCTTGTGGATTTCTTTGCACCGGTAAATATTGGATATCTATATATTCCTTCTTCTAAAATCTGTTCTGTAACTATGTAACAAGGTACTAAGGAGTAGCTAGAAAGTGCCCTTCAGTCATGAGAAGGTGTTCTAATTCCTCATTCCCTGGCAGCTCTAGTTCCTAACTGGGTTTTGTGTTTAATGCATTCTGTTGTCAAAACAGCAGATGATTAATCTCAAATACTCTCCTGAGAGCTACCTGTGGGAAAAGCAATTGCACTTACTTGCATTTTGTCTTCTAGTGGTGTCCTCCTTGTCGAGCTTTGTTACCAGAGCTGAGAAAAGCATCTAAACATCTTTATGGTCAGCTTAAATTTGGGACACTAGACTGTACTGTCCATGAAGGCCTTTGCAACATGGTAAGCTGCAGGAACTAAAAATAAAGAAATATAAATATAATCTTTTCAAACAATATCATTTTCTTTGAATCGGGGGTAGGAGGATATGGACAGACAATGTTTGTCCTTTAACATTACTTTCCTAAAGGGCAGTAAATTGAATTCTTTTTTTAAAGAAGCAAACTATATAACCACTATAGATAATGTATTAATGCAGAATACAAGTCAGATTTTATTCTAATTTCATAGTGCTACTGGAAGACTTCAGAAGTCTCAGAATTTAATAATTCTGGAGGCTGGGGTTAATGTCTGAAAATGCTTGGAAAATGAGCAAAAAAGGATGTGCTTTTTCAAGTTTTATTTAGATGTGTTTACCCACTGAGGAATTCAAATGATGGGAACTGGCTGTGTTCAATGGTAAACAATAGTTATTCATACAGTCCAAACATTCCATCTGAGGACTGGGAATAGTTTTAAAGCTAAGGCTTAGTAGGCCCATGGATTAATTGCTGTGTTTGTGGAGCATGGCAGAAGAATTACTGGCTGGTTTTCAAATTGAGAACACAGTATGCCATCTCTGAATACAACTGGCACCTTCTCTGTACTGATTTGTTATGGTGTCAGATTCTCACCTGCCTGGAAGCCTGAGCACTTGTACTGTACAAACTGAACAGATGAGCAGCTTGAGCCATCAATACCAGGGACAGTTAGAGGCAAGTCCAAGAGCCTTAATCATTCTGTGGAATTCGTTATTGTTTGTTTTATCAGCATAACATTCGAGCTTACCCAACAACAGTTGTGTTCAATCAGTCTGATGTTCATGAGTATGAAGGACACCACTCAGCTGAGCAAATCTTGGAGTTTATAGAGGTATGTAAATGATAATGTTGGTTGCAGTCTTCTTCTATGCAATTCATACACAAATACATTCTTCAGTTGGAAGATTCTAAGATTTTTTTTCTTTTATTTGGACAAGGAAAATAAAAAGTGAAAAAACTTCAGGCAAGAAAAGTGATCCAGCAACTGTAGTCAGAGACTTGACAACTAGTGGATTCATTCCCCTACTCTGTCACATAATTTATTTGAGATCATTAGCAAATAAAGAAAGATCCCTTCCAATCTGCAAAATAATGATAATTATTTCTATCTTATTGAGAGAATAAAGGAATTAATATTACAATACTTCCAACTTTTAAGGTGGAAATGCTTCACATACACACCTTGATATAGGAAGGGGTTCACCTTTTTGTCAAGTAGATTGCTGCTGTCCACATTTTTCAGCTGTCCTTAAACTTTCTTAACTGCAAATTACTGGTGTTGATCACTAGAGTTGATACTAGAGTTCTGGCACCAAACTAGTTGATACTAGAGTTCTGGCACCAAACTTGGCTCCAGCATTCAGGTTCACTCCTATATCCGCAGGCTATTTTTCACTTTTTGAAGAGACATTTCTCTCCAGGTAGCTCAGAAAAAGCAGCTTCAAGAACACACATGCAGAAATACGTAGGGATTAGTCTTTCAGCTGGCATTCAGAGGCCCATAGTGCACTATATGTATTCCAGCTTAAATAGCATGGCTGAGTTTTGTAACACCTGTTGCTGCTAGATAAGCTGGATTTCCTGGTTTTTACCTTCTTTTATTGCAAAAAGGCAGAAAACCTCCCTTTTGGACCCTGGGTGTACTTTTTTGATAGTTTTTCTAGACAACTTAGGCTTTTAAAAATTAGATTTTTGGGTTGAAGGAATGTCTTTTAGTGCTTCTGTGCCTTTCAGTGGTGTGGAGTCTTCCCTGACAGAGCAGCAAGCCAATTTCACAGAACATTTTCGAAATTTGGCACTTTTATACACGATGGCCCTAGATAGGGGATATACTGTGCAACAATGAGTGATGTTTATGAGCTGTCTTTATTTAGGATCTTAGGAATCCATCAGTGGTGTCCCTAACACCAGAGACATTTGCTGAATTGGTTCAGAGAAGAAAGCGAGAGGAGATCTGGATGGTGGACTTCTATGCTCCATGGTGTGGACCTTGTCAGGCCTTAATGCCAGAATGGAAGAAAATGGCCAGGGTAAATCACATTCAAACGCTTTTCTGCTTTTGTTCTTCTTCTGGGAAGTTGCTGAGATGGCACAACTGCTTTCTTAAGAGAATTGTAAGCTGAGAAAATACAGAGTCTAATACTGCCACCAATACAGGCAATTCCTACCTGACAGTTTTGTATTGTTCCAAATACAAAGTTTTTATTCAGCTTTTTAAAAGCTTCAGTACACTGATACTGTATTCCAGTTTTTCATGTTGGTTACAAGTGTGTAAGGTCATTGTAGCATTCTCTCATTTGCAGAAGTAATATTATTCTACTGACAACCATTCCTGGAGGTGTTTACAGGAATTTGAACTAGAAAATTTGGGGGGGGAAAGAAGGGCTTTGGAAACAAGCCTGTGACTTTGAGACATTTAGAACTCTACTACAAATTATAACCAGGATTTTCTATCCTGTTGGAATGTCTGTGAAGCGTTAGTAGCTCTGTACTAACATTCAGTAATCATCAGCTTCCCTGCCCATGCTGGGTAGTTTGGGCCTTTGCAGCAAATAGAGTGTGTTCAGGACAGGCCCACTGTGACACCGCTGGCACATCTGCTCTGCACCAGCCTTGGCACAGTTACTGAGCTGTCATGGGGCACACAGCAACAGGGCATTCTTTGCACTAATTAATCCCACTCCTGAGTACCTTTGAGGTAAGGTAGGTGCCTTGTGAGCCCTGTGCATGCAGCTTATACTAAAGGTGTGCATGATGGGAATGCATCTGGGTGGCTGGCTCTGGTACCAGTGATCTGTTTACAGGGAAGAGAAAAGCCTTGTGATAATCTTGGTTTGTTTTGCTGAGATTTTTTCCCCCAACTAAGAATTATTACTGAAATTGTAGCAGTATTGGTTAACATATTTGATGGTAGGTTTTCTTCTTTCTTTTTCAGATGTTAAATGGATTAATCAGTGTAGGCAGTGTGGATTGTCAAAAATATTACTCTTTCTGTCACCAAGAAAGTGTTCGGGGCTATCCTGAAATCAGACTCTTTCCTCAAAAATCAAATACAGCTCATCACTATTAGTAAGTACATTGCTGCAGTGTGGGAAACATTCCATGCTGTGAAACAAGACAAATACACCTCTTCTGTTGTCTAGAAGAGGCTTATCACAGCTAATAAAATAGGCTGTTAGGATATTACTGTACTGGATACCATTGGTTTTGTTACTTCAAACTAGGGATTTTATTTTGCCTTTTCATTTCAGTAATTTGAAATTACAGAGGAATCATAGTTTTCATTTCTTCTTTTTCTTGTCTTGGTCTTCTAGTCCTTAATTTTATAGGTTTTAATTCTATCTGTGAGACTTTTCATTTATTGAGATTTGAAAGCAGGGTAGAAATGTATCCTAAAACATATGCATTCACATTCTTTATTTCATTATCACCACTCTTCAGAGTAAGCTGTTTTTTTCTCAGAATAATTCAAACTACTGTGCAACTGGCTTTTTGTTTTTTTCTTTCACATTTTATAGTAGCTACAATGGATGGCACAGAGATGCCTATTCACTCAGGGGCTGGGCATTGGGGTAAGTTACTGCACTCAACTTTGTTCACAAGCTGCTTGCTAGGATAAATTAATATTTAAATACTATGTAAAGCAAGAACTAGAAACACTTGGGTATACAAATTGCTTAATTTAAGATGTTCAAGTTTCTACATCTTTTCACTTACTGCTTTTAAAATTTGGAGAAATAGCATACTCCTTGCTCTCTACCCATCTCCTGCAGACAGTATTATTTTGTTCACCACATTTAAGAAGTTATTCTCCTATAGTTCAAAGTGTGAAATAGGGATTTCCAGACTACAAATGTTCTTAATTTCAGAAGCTTTTCTGAAATGCAATTTGCTATTGTTTAAAGTTTTGAATGTATTTTGATTGTTACTCTTCCTTTACACAGGTATTTGCCACAGGTGTCTGTAGATCTCACCCCTCAGAGTTTCACAGAAAAGGTTCTGAATGGAAAAGATCATTGGGTCATTGATTTCTATGCTCCTTGGTGTGGACCTTGCCAAAATTTTGCTCCTGAATTTGAGATGCTTGCAAGGGTATGTTTTTAAATATACTGGCAGCTTGTTATAATTGTAATGGTTAAAATCTTACTCATCAGCACTTTCTTTCTTAGCAGTCTTCCAAAACCCACAATACTTCCACGAGCCTCCTACTCAGGGAGTTATGCACACTTCTGGGTCCCACTAGACAGTGGGTGTTGTCTTCCACAGACAGACAGGGACCCTCTTTCAAAACAGATTTAAGCTTTTGATGGAGTGGCCTTTGGAGCTGTGGTGTGCTTTTGTGCTTTGCCCTGAATACAAGTACAAGTTCTCTCTGAATACATGGAGAGACACCTGGCACAAGGCTGACAGTCTGAGAAGCAAGCAAGCAACTACTCTGAAATATTTCAAAGATTTCAGCAACAATTTTCTTTTTAGCCACACTGCTGGCTTATTCCACTTATTTGTTTTTACTCACCCATGGAAGCTTGTAGTTTGTTTCCAATAAACATTTCTTTTCAGGCCGTTAAAGGAAAAGTAAAAGCTGGAAAAGTAGACTGTCAAGCATATGGTCACACCTGTCAGACTGCTGATATCAGAGCCTATCCTACTGTTAAGTTTTACCCCTACCAAGGAACAAAGGTAAAGTGTTTATAAATGTATTTCATTTTACCTTAAAACTAAAGAGAATACTTCTGTAACATTAAAGTGAATTGTTTATCTCTTACTGTATCTCCAAATAATCAGTTTCAGTAATACTTATAATAGTGGGAGAGTGATACAATAATAACAAATTGCAAATTAAAAGAACTAAATAAAATTCTGATAATAATTAAAATGTGGGCTTAATCAGAACTAGGGTTTAGTTTTCAAGGTCTTGGATGACAAAATGTTTTTCAACTGTTACCAGTTCACCAACTACCCTAAAGTAGATGGTCTCTCTCTAAATGAAATACGGACAATTTCCTTTTAGCTAATAAGAAGTATAATTAAATGTTGTTATTATATTGAAAGACCAATTTTGACATCAAATGTATTGTAAGACAGATAATTAATGAAAAATAGATGGTTGTGTTGTCTCAAAAACAGACCTTATAAAAATATTTCAATTATCAGTGGGACTCTTTCAGATCAACATTTCCTACTAACAGAGTAATAGTATAAATTAAAAATACAAAGAGTATTCAGATAGTTATAGGGATTGCCTTTATTCTTGTAACACTAATAAATTTCAGAAACATTATAGTGACTTTTTTAATGTATTAATGCTGAAGAAAAAGTATTCACTGGTTTCTGATAGAGAAGTGGCTTAACTTACTTTCCTTTTTTTTAACTGAATTTTTAATGGGAAGTTCTATAAATCTTTCATGGCACAATCTCACCAAATTCCATGAGATTTTCTGTGGTGAAGTGTAAAGACATTCCAGGTCTTTAAAGTAGCCACCCACAGCAACAGATTTCACATAGATTACAAAGTGGCAGACTTGTAATAGCTGTCTAGCTTAAACACTCACCTCAATAAATATGAGCAAATTGTAACTATTTCAGGTTTCTTTAATGATCACAACAAAATTAGTGTTGTTTTGAAAACTAGGAGCTAAGAGTGGTTCTTAGTACAATGCAAATTAGCATTGTTTAAACAAAGACAAAAATACATCCATGAATCATAAATCAAGCTACCAAGGCCATTGTATTCTGCCCTGCTTTTTTCTTGAATTTTGTCTGAAAATTGTGTAACATATTACCCATGCTCTATTTTTGTTTTCTTTTAAGAAAAGTGTTCTTGGGGAATACATAGACAGCAGAGATGCAAAAGGTATAGCTGACCTTTTGAATGAAAAATTAGAAGCAATGGAAAAGAAAGAAAAAAGAAAAAAATCTAGAAATAAGGTAAGGACACTTACTGTGGAGCCTTTGCAAAAGACTTGCTATAAATAATAACTGCTTAAAATGATGTTAGTATTTGTTCTTTATCCATAGAATTAAATGCAAATTACAGAGGCAAGATTGGGTAAACTTAAGAAGATATTACCACACAGCTGCTTAAGAAATATTTTTCCAATTGAAAAATTATTGCTACTGAAAATTGTAAAAATCATATGAAAAAATATTTTTGTTTGTAGTTTCAGAGAAACTCCATTGTTTATTTTCTTGTCACTAGGATGAACTCTAACTGGTACTGAAGGTAGATACAATTCAAAATATTCTGAAGCTGTGAAGATAGAAGACACCACAAGGAAAATATAAGGATAGTTACATTGGTGACAGGACAAGACACATGAAAACAAGTTTGAGTTCACAGGCATACACAACTGTATGAGTTCTGTTAAACTGTGGGGAGATGAAAACATTTTGGTTTTGGTGGAGGCAATGTTTCTGCATGTCCCTCTTCTGATATACCAGCTACCTTCTTCCTGGCCAAACACTGGAGTTGACCAGAAATGTGGACTCTATCACTTTTGCCTACCCATTTACTAGTTCCTTATATTTTTTTCTGTCTCTTCTCAAATGCTTTTTGAATGTGGCACTCAGCCTGTGGCTGAATATGCACTCGAAGCACTCTGCAATGCAGAACACAATGACGGATTGTCTATTTGACAGACAAACAGTTGGACCTGATGATTATTCTGCTTTGGGGTTGCATTATTGTCTAGTCAATGGTTAAGGAATAAAATCAAGAACTGGTAGGAGGATATGTTTATTGAATTAAATTGCTCTTGCTCTCGAGTGGATTACTCTGTTGTGGCAGTGGTGATGCTACCTGGATGAACAGAACTTCGAAGAGCTTTAGTTCCTTGGTTTGGTTTTGGGATTGTGTTTATTCTTTTTTTTAAGTAAGAAAGAAAAAATAAAATAATTCAAATGTGGTATTAACTTTCAAAGTTTAAATTATGCAATAGACGCATCTGGTTAAGTCATTAGATCATCACTTTTATCATTGTCTTTTTAAATATGAATGTATTCTGTGGACATAGTTAACCTCTTTTGGCATTACCACTTTCCCTTTCCCTGCAGACATATTTTTAGGTGGTTTTTTTTTTGTTTGTTTTTATATAATCGTCAGGCAAGCAGGAGAGCAAGTGCCTTCTTTAATTTAATAATGAACACTGTACATTGCAATGTCTCCTCATACGTCTTACTAGAATTCCTGCTCTAAAGAGTAATATTTTTCAGAGCTTCTCCATAGACAAGAAAAATTGTAGCAGATGACAAAATGTCTGCAAGTAACTGGTTCGTGATTTCAATAAAATGCTCCCTAGCCCTTGACAGATGGAATTTCCTCCCTTCTCTCTACGTGTTTAGACCTAGCATGACTGGTCAGTGTATTATGAGTATTACAAATTTGTAAATACATTGTTATTGACGAGTAACTTATTTCATGAAGAAGGCAGCAAGAAATTAAGAGATACAAGTAACTGAGACATTCAAATATTTTTCCCCTATTCTCAGGGTTGCCTCTATTGATTTTTCATTTTTGCAGCATATTATTCTAAGAATGAAGAGACTATTGCATCTATTTTTTAATAAAGTAGATCTTCCTACATCCAAATTTAACTTCAAACACAGTTAAAAAATAAAATTTTAAAACAAACTGTTTTGGTCAGTTTTTGCATATCACTGTAACTGTACTTCCCGCCTTCTACGCCCTTCTTGGAGAATGAGGTGTAGGAAAAGTTTTGAAACATATTTAGGCTGTGGAGAAGAGGATTTAGTTTAAATATCAATAAAGTTCATTTTGAAGATATAATTCTGTATCAAGGTATTCTCTTTGTATCCAGATTTCTAAATTTATGAGAGACCAAATGGATGTGTATGGGTGGGGGAAAATAAATTTCCAAATTAGATAATGGAAGTTTAAGATTTTCCACATTTTCATCGATTTTTTTATGAAAAGACTTAAAATGTTTCATTATTTAAAGTTTTCAACAGGAATGCACAAGAACTTACTTGACATCTGAAAACAGTGATGTTCCAATCCCCAATACTTTCAACCTTGGTCTTCTCTCTCTCTGCTAGAATTCAATACTAATTTTATATTCCCATATATGTAAAGCCACCACAATTTTGATAATAAACACCTAAAGGTAAATCACCAACATGATACTAAGTACTTATCCCTAACACTTAACAGACTACTCCTTTTACTGCCAACTTTCTAGGATCTAACAGACTTCTCTAGCTGCCAACAGACAGTAGTTACAGTTAGTGGAGCAAAAAAGAAGAAAGTTTCCCAAATTAACGTATATGATAGCTGTATTCTGCAGAGTATTTCTTTACTAAGACCACAGAAGCCATTTTGGAGTGCAATTTTGCAGAAGCCAATACTTCCTGTAAGAAAATGACTACTTTACTTAAATGTCAGATTATCAAGAAAACATTCAAGAGCTGAATTAAGTAGGGGTTGGGTTGTTGTGAAAACACATTAGTTCTAGTTAATTCTTACTGTACAACTGAGCTGACATGGAAAATACAGCCTGAAGATGTTCTGCTTTTTAGGGCTTAATAGACAAAAAGCAGAATATTGGTTTTCCATAAAGCTGTTCAAATTAACATGAAGAAGATATAATTTCTGCATGTTATAGGCCACTATGGAGTGACATAAAGTTCCCTTATTCTTTTCCTACCTTAACAGACACATTAGGAAGAATACAATTCAGTCAGAATAAATTGCAGAGCAATTAGAAATTCATATAGCTGACATGATTTGTTTCCAGAAAAGTTTCTCCCTATAATATGTATTTTAAATAATATTTATAATCCTATTAGAAAATGCAAATAATTTCTTTCTCTTGTTATGTGCATATGTGTGCATTAAGCAATCCCAGTTGTGCTTTTGTAGATATGTAATTCTTTCACCTGGCAGGTTGTTTATTTTAGTCATGCTACAAGATCTCAGCTAGTCCAGTAACAAGCCCATACCCAGGATACTTCGTTTTTTCATATCCAGGGTGTTGTTTTATTTTTGAGGAAGTTATAGCAGAAAAATATCCTATGTAAGCAATGGAGAAAAGTTAATATATTCCTACCCTGTTTTTTCAGCTGTAGTTCAATGCTCTTTTTGGTAATTGTGTTCACTTACTTTATTATCCTACCTTTCGTCATGAATCATTATTTCTTGAACAAAGGCTGCATTTGTGCTCCTCAGCTTCATGCCAGAAGCACCTCAAGTCCCACCACTCATCTTTACAACCACAGAAGGCAGCATTACCTCTGAATTGAGTATCCCATCTTTTCCTTGCTCATAGCCCCATGGGGGGACAGGTTCTGATGCAGTTTCATACTGCAGCAGATGAAAGAACTCACTCACCTGGCAAAAAATGGTGATTGCACATAATACAGGTAAAACCTTCAAGTTTTAGATAGAGTTTTATATTCTAGAAATGAACAAGTCCCCTTCCCAGAACTAATCACAAATTATTTTAAGCCTTAGCAAAGAGGTTAATATATTCCAGGTTGATGTTAATATATACCAGGTTAATGTGCAACAATCAAGAGAACACATTTATTTTCAGACCTTTTTGGATTTTTTCTTTATCTAGTCCACTTAAAAAAAGATTATGGAAATACCTGGCACGTGTTCTACATCGTGGCAGAACTGGGCAAAGGCACACCACCACCTGCTGGACAAAACTGGATCCCTGTCTCACAGAGCACTGTGGTGAACAGCAGCTGCAGGGAAGACAGAACTGTGGAAAAGGTTATTTGCACATTCTACTGCCACTGCCCTGGGGAGCTGCCCAGAGGTGCTGCTGCATCAGAGGAGACAAGCTGTGAGGTACAGAGACAGGACAGGCATCTTACACTGCACACAAAGCTGGCACTCTCCAGCACAGCAGTCCCTGCACAGTGAGCAGTGGCCTTGCCTCTGATCAAGAAAATGGAGTGCATGAGACCCAACTGCTCCACACATGGAACAGACTCAAGTATACTTTAGTCACTTTATTTGTATCTATATACATTACATTTTGATTATCCAAGTAGTCAAGGCAATTATTCTCAAATAGTTTAGTACATCAATTTTATAAAATACAGCTGAACCAAGTTAGAATAGAAATGCATACAATATATACATTAAGTGCTTTGAAGAATGACTAGTCTGGCCACCAGCTAGTGAGCAATTCATTTGTTTTTGGTCATTCTCACAGAGGAGACTCCACAGATAACTCCCCTGAGCCCACTAGAACTGCTCTACCAGCAAGAGTCCCTCATGTGCTTTTTGGGGACAGAATGCATCCCTGGGCTGCTAGAAGGCATTCTGCTGTCCACATGCTGACTCAGTCATTGCTTCTGACTTGGACAAGATTTAGACATTTGTCTCAAGGCCTCAGATCAACAGAAGAGTCAGTGTAGCTCTGAAGAAATTCAGTCTTCATATTTGCAACTGGGATTTACTTACACATATGCTAAACCTGTGTTAAAAACAAAGAAATAAGCTCTGACCAAAGGGAATTCCTTAGGAATTCTACAGGGACACAGACTGAACACAGCCTCCCAAGCAGCTCTCAAAGATTTGTTCTGCATGAAGTATTGCTCTCCTTCTGAGAAAATTAAGCTTGGTAGTAATTGAAATGTCAGGACAACTATCATACTGAAAATAGAACATTTGAGGAGACCCATTCAGCTGCTGGGATTTGGACTAGAAATGCTTACAGCTTTATACCACAGGACATCCAAGGTGACCCAACTCCAGCTGATACTGCAGCTACTGTGATACTCATGACCAGTAGTTTATATTCCAGTCTAATCAGGACTAGTCTATCAGCCACATCCTGGCCAAAAATTAACTGTTGATACCAGCTCAAGATCATTCCTACACATCTCTCCAACTGCTGTAAACTTCAGCCCAAGAAGTTGGGCCATGACCATTCACATGTCTCTGGCTCTGTTCACAGGCTGCAGAACAGTGGAAGATTCTCTCTCCCTTCTGCAGTGCTGTCCCGTTCCGGGGAGTACCAGCCACTGTCAGATGATGAAGCTGCTCACAGCCATCTGCTCAGGACTCTGGCAGCCAAGCAGCACAGAGCAGCCACACATCCCAGATAAGATGAGGGTTACTGGTGACAGACTGGGCTAGCACACCCCATCAGCCTAGTGCAGGTGCCATGTCCATACTTGTGCTCCATCCACCAATCCACATACTGACCAAGGTGGAAGACAACATAATTAGCTGCTGTTGGGTCACCTTAGCTAGCCAGGACAGTCAAGTTTTGCCTGTAAACTTTAAGAAGGGAAGGAGGAGAACACATGTAAACTTTAACTGAGACTGGAACATCGGCTGCATGGCAGGTTCTTTCACATTGATGAACCAAGACAGTAGGCAGAGGCCACAGAAGTGGGAGTAGCACTGAGCTGATGGACTGGTTGCCCTCATTAGACAAGGCTACACACACAACCAGGCAAACTGGGAGAACATTTCAACAAAAGAGGCAAGATGCATCCCAGAGGTGATCAGCTGTGCCTGATGTGCTGTGTTGGACTGAAACAAGGAGTACTGTGTCCTCTTTCCACAGCACACATCACTGTAGCCTTCAACAATGCACCCCCAGAAACAATTCTCACATTGCACTGAGGAAATCAGTACACTTGCTTTTCTGCTGCTTCAAGGCCAGCATCTTTGCTCATCCTCTAGTACAGTGTTGCAATAGGGTGGGGAGGGCTTCGTCCAACACAAATGACTGTTGCATCCTGGCAGCTCAGACAAGAGCCGCACTGATTGGTTTGGAGCAAATAGCTCAATTCTCACTGCTGGCCTTTTCCTTTCTCAGTGCTGCCTACTGCTGGTCACTCCTAAACAGCCACCACCATCTACTGCAGAAAAAAAAATACTGAACACGGGAGAACTGAACAAGATGCACGTTTCAATCCATAGTTACATTGATGAGGGCATTATGAGGCAACTGGTTAGAATGAGCAAGTGATCACTAAATCTGTCCCAGACTCCATGTTCATTTGATGTTCTTCCACCAGAGACTGGAAGTCAAAGGACAGTATTCTTGCTTTTCAAACTCATTAAAACTCCTGTTATTTACTGGCCTGTATTATAATGAAACGAAAAAGTAAACTCATCACCTCAAAAATGAGTAAAGTTTTTTTTAAATGGAAAGAAATGCTTATTGTAATGATACAGAGACTCACAGATCTCTGCACATCTTATGCATCATACAAGATACCTGTTAGTTCAGGTTTTCCTTTTTACAGAAAACAACTACATTCATCTCCATGACCAAAAAAAAACCATGACATGAATGCAAGAAAAACATTCTCCTGGCAAAAATTCACCATGAGGTAATTGCATTGCTTGAAAGTAAAGGGAAACTGAAATGGATTTGAAGTGATCTGCCAGGAATGATAGTTGCATTAAGAAGAAAGCTGCAGTATTCACTTTGTCTAGCAACTCACTACCTTTACTAAGGAAAGGGTTAATCTGCTTCATAATTATAATCAATCAAGTCTTGTTAAATTAAAGGGTATGTTAGTTACCTGTTTCCGGGAATCTGAGCAACATTCAGATCAAAGTACTGTTTAGGAGTGAAGGGATATGTTTTGAGTTTTGCAGTATACTGATGACTGACAATCCATTTTTATGGGATTCAGCTAAAATGCAACTATGACAGATAAACCAGAGCTGTACAGCAGTAACATAACTTAAAAGATGGAGTCATAGGGCATTATAGATGTGGAGCTGCCTTAAAAAAAATACTGTTTACAGAACCCAGTAAGAATTAAAACTATGGAGCATAAACAGCACAAGTTATTAATGGATCCTAAACAGGTCAATTACAGACCCTGTAACAATAGCAGAACTCATTAATTAACTTCATTCTTCTCTCCCCCATCCACTTTTGGGGAGTTTATTTCACATTTTCAGTACCAAGTATCTACTACAGAAACATGAGTTGCATGTATTCAACACCATTTTGGCAGTGCAAGACTTCCAGAGATCGTGTACTTCTTCACCATCAGGATATGGATAGAATGTCAGTCCAGTACTTAGAAGGAGATAGCATCACCTTCCCTACTGACAGCAGGGATGTCACTTATCAGTGCTGTTCAGTGGTACCTTACAGTTTAGATCCTTACTGAGGCAGGTTTTCTTGTTATCCTCCAAGAGGGGATTAAAGTGCAAGCAGATTTCACACTCTGCAACATGATGCCCATGGTCAGTGTAGACATGGAACTGCAATCCTCTTGCTGCTGGACAGACCGCTGGAAGAGAGTGGCCTATAATGTCATTGTCCTCTTGTGCTTTCCCAATATGGGCTTTAGCTCAGCAATTCAGGCCCAGTCCTGTCCAATGGTCTGGCACCATCAGGAAATACTTGTCCATAGCTTCACAAAACCTGGTCCGGTACAGCTCTGGAGAGACCACAGTGGGCATCTTACCTAATGGGTAAGAGCCAAGAGCAGTTAGAAATGGGCTAAAGATACTGCAGAACAGACAGACGTCACATGAGATTACACCAGCAGACAGCATGAAGGCCACAAGATAGAACCTTATAAAGTTCAGCAAAAAAAGAAGCATAAGGTTTTGCACCTGGGAAAACACAATGCAGGAGCACAGCATAGGCTGGGATCTCCCTGGGGAGCAGCTCTGTGAAAGGGACCTGAGGATCCTGGTGGACAAGCAGCTCAGTGGGAGTGAACAGTGCTGCTGCTGCTGCTGCTGTGGCAAAGAAAGCCAGCAGGAAGGACACTGGGCTGCATCAACAAGGACATCACCAGCAGAGACATGGAAAGACAGAAGTCATTATCCCACCAGTATCCCAGCATTATCTTCCACCTGGAAGGTGCTACTTCCAGGCCACACCTGGAATACTGGACTCAGTTTTGGTCCCTGCTATATTAAAAAAAAAAAAAAAAGAAAAAGAAAAAAAAAAAATGTGGTCAGGCTGAAGAGGGTCCAGAGAAGGGCCACAGGGATGATCCAAGGACTAGGAAGCCTGCCACATGAGGAAATGCTAAGAGAACTGGGTTTGTTCAGCCTTGGAAAAAAGGCTGCTTAGAGGAGACCATATCACCACATTCCAGTATTTATAGGGGGGCTAAAAAGAAGATGGAGACTCATTTTACAAGGAGCCACATGGAAAAGATGAGGGGTAATGGATATATGTTATTACTGGGCAGAGTCCAGACAGACATAAGAGGAACACTTTTCTCAATGAGAACAACCAGCCACTGGAATAGTCTTGCCAGTGAAAGGATGGATTCCCCAACAGAGGGGATTTAAGATTCAGCTGCACAGGGTATTAAGCCATCTTGTACAGACTGCACTTTTGTCAAGAAAGGTTGGATCAGGTAACCCTTGAGGTCCCTTCCAACCTGGTATTCTATTATTCCTTCCTCTGTTCTCAACAATGTAATCTGTCACAAATTTGCATGGCGGGGAAGTTGTGACTTTAGCAGTGTTATAGAAAGCTTCCATGTAACAAGGAAACATGATCAAAATCTTTGCTTTCAGTCTGGACTTACCTTGTCCTCCCAAGATGCCAGTTGACTTTACCACCATTTCCAGCTTTTTGTCCCAGGTAAAAGTACGAATATAATCTGTTACAATAAAAAAAATCCACACACAAATATGTTTTACTTGTTTTAATCCAAGTAACACTGTTTTAAAATGTATCTATTTCCCCCCAAAGAGGGCAGGAAAGCAGCAGTGCTTTATAGTCAGAGCTTCAGTGTTTTCCCTACCAGTTGCCTCATTTTCTGTATTATGTTTGTGTAGGGTGAACACAGTCTTTCAAAAGCCCAGCAAGATCACAATCAACTCTTCCTGTCTCCACAAGCACAGGCTGCCCAAGCACATCTGTCTTTATCCATGTTAGAGTGTCACAGGCTCATCTACAAGGGTCACTTCACTCACCCTCATCCCAGAAACCCCACTAGAAGCACTGAGGCTTGGACACCTCTCCATTTAAACCAGTATTTGTCATCATAGCAGCCACCTGCAGGTTTGATAACAGAATGGAAGGGATTGCCATTTTATGATAGAGAGGACTGGAAATACCACCTACCAGGCAGTGACTCTGACTGGCAGAGGGGGCAGCAAGAAGACAACTCCTGAATTGTTTCCAAGCCCCTTCCAGAGAAGGCATGCTCAGTCACAAGCACATGAACACTTGGGCCTGCAAAGCTAAAGCTGCAGTAAGACCAGCTTTCAGAGACCTAACTTACTTGTTTCCTGTATCACATAAGGATCTGAAACAGGTAGAGATACTGACCTCAGATTCAAACACAGTCCACGCTAAGATTTTTTAGTTCCAGTCCAACACAAATTTAGCTTGAGTACTTTCTAAGTTCTCCAGGTATCATCTAAAGAACATTCTGATAGTCTGATACAGCAGACATGTTCTATCTTCTTGATAATATTTGTGTTCACCAAGCTCCTTCAGATATTTGTGTTAAACGCTGAAGGAACTGGTAGCTTTAAATATCATATATCAGATAAGAATTAACATAGGGCAACAAAAAGCCACACATACAGGAGAAGCACATGGTCAGTGTAGTCCCATCCTGTTTGTTCCAATATTCAAGAGTCTAAAAATCTAGAAAGTAATAACAACTTGCAACAAACAAGAGCTTGCTTTGTAGCTCTGACTTTAATTCTCAACTAAAAATGTTATTGAAAAGGCTTTTGAGCTTTAGCAGAATAAGTGTAATCCAGACCTCCTGTCCTGAGATCTCATCTGGAAGCATTTCTGAGCTGGGTTTCATGACCATTTCCCTAAGTCAATTCCACATCCTGCAAAATTGCCTCATCTCCAAGTCTTTTATACTACAGAAGTTTGTCTGTCTAAACTATCTCTTTTTCTGTCTCTCCAGTCACAAGTCAGAGGATGCAGTAAGGTAATTACTGCATTGCCGCCCACATTGTCCAGGTCAGACTATATGATTATATGAGATCCCATGATGTTTAACTTCTTTCTTCCAACCCTACCAATACTGTTTCTCCTTAGAGCCCCTCCACACAAGATAGAAGCCTATGTAAACACAACTAAACTAAAGTTCACAGATTAAACACATAAAAGCATACATATAACTCAACTGGAGTCAAAGTGTAGGTTAAACTACCTATGCATATACTCATGGCAATGTAAATGCTAATCTGAGCCTATGAGAGACCTGGAGAAAAGACTTACTGCCTCCACTTTGAATACATCTAAGAGGTGAAGCTGGTATTCCACCAGGGAGAAGGCAAGATTTCTTGACATGCATCTTTCTGGTGGGAGCATTATGAACATCTAAACCAGAAGGGAACCATTTCATCATCTGAGAGCAACAAAATACAAAAGACAACGTACCAATGATGCCAACGACCAGCTCGTTGTTGGTATCATCCCGCCCCACCAGCAGGGAATAGTCGATGATGAGATGGCTGGAGAGGAACTGGGAATCGCTGTGTATGGAGGCTTTCAGCACAGCTTTGCAATGGGAACGGATGTACAAGGGGTTGTCCCGAACCATCTTCAGAAGGTTTTCATCCAGCAGGACCACATCACAGGTTTCCTTGCCTGTCTCTGTTTTAACATTTCTATTCCGGAGGGAGCCCTTCAGGTCAAACACCTGCAAATGGAGAACAGCACTGCTTTGTTTCACTTTTCTGGGTTAAAGACTTCAGTACCTACCACCTCAGAAGGCAGCACAGCTGGACAACTCTTTCCTTCTCTTTAGGAGGAAGACAAAATTTTTGTAGAGGATAGCATGTAAGCCTAGGTAAAAGCTCTGCCACCTCAATACCTCAATTCACAAGTTTTAGGCAAGTTATTTCACTAATATTTAGTTTAAATTAAGAGAAAAAGGATGCCCCTATTTTTCATATTGTTTAGGTAAACTCAGTTTTCCAGCCAGTTTCTACAGAGTTAATTGCTGACAAAAGCAAAGCCACCAAAGAGGGAGGTGGGTGGTACATGAAGCCCCAGTTAACACTCCAAGGCAAATGACAGACCCATCATGAGGCTGGAAATTATCTCTGGAGTTCTCCAGTCCAAAGTCCTGCTTCAAGGACTTCTGCTTCTCCCTGTTAGAGAAGGTTGTTCAAGTTCTGTTTCACTAACTTGCATTCAATAGAGTCCACAGTCTGTCTGGGTTTCGGTTTTGTAGTGCCTGAGCCCTCCTCATGTTTTAAACAACAGACAAACAGAAAGAAAACCCACAACATCCTTTACATCCATCTAGAATTCCCTCCATCCACTTTCTCCCACAAACATTCCCTGTTTGAGGTCAGGCACTGAGAGGTAAAGTGGAAAGAACTGATACTATCAAGGTTTAGAAGTGATGTTTGTTTGAACTTCCTTTTCAGCTTCAAATCTCTATTTAAAGAGAATTTCCCCCTAGTAATTTTAATATCCTCATTCCAATGTCTATAAAGATGGCTTTTCCTTGACTAAGAGCAAGACTGAACTCAAAATCTTGTCCCACACCTGAAGTGGTTCCAAGAAAGAACAGTGTGTTGAAAAAATAATTAATTTCCCCCACTACAGAGTAACTCTTTCTGAGTGAGGCTCTCATTCTAAACTAATTATTCTGTAATTCCAGTCAGTTCCTCTGAAAGTTTTGTAAAAAGATTTTACATTTTCATAACCAGGTTACTAATGCTTTCTCTCAAACACCAGAGATACAGGGACAAACAGGACTTCTGAAGACTGAACCCTGCACAACAGCTATCTGAACTAGCCAAGAGAGGCATCAAGCTCCTGAGGATCACGTAACAAGGAAGAGGCACAAACTGTCACCTTTGAGCAGTGTGAGAGGTCAACAGCACATGCAAAGTTAAAAGTCACCTAGATGGCTACGAATGACCGTGCTCTTTTTCCCAGTCACAACTGCACTGCAAGGAACAGAACACTTGGCTCTTACCTGAGCCATTTTCCTGCCATAGAAAAGGTTTTCCATGACAAGCAGATCCAGCTTCTTTTCAGTGTTGTTTTGAGAGTTCTTGTAACCAATTCGATAGACCCCAAGGATTTTAGCCAGTGCTGTGGGCTTCTAATGAAGACAAGACATGGGTTAAGATCTGTGTAGACAATCAGCAATCCCACACCAGAAGCACCACTGTTCTGTCTGACTCTGTATTACAGCTCAGAAGTCCAAGCATAATTTCCACTTTACATCTTAAAAACCCATTATTAATGTAACTCACACCCTCCAAAATTTTCTTTTATTTAAATGAAAAAGGTTAATAGAAACTTCTACTAGTCTTTAAAATCCAGAACACTGCCTAAAACAAAAAGCACTTCTTTTAATACCTTCTGTTGAACTGCATTAGTGATGTAAGTGAAGTAGTGTGGAGCAAAGTCAAGGAATGACTGGACTTCCAGACGAGGCATTTGCTTCAAGATGAATCTATCATCTGTTTTAACATTAGACAGAGGCAACAGGGTTACATACAGTAAGTGATGCATATTTACAATTTTTTAGGACTGTCACATAGCTACAATGGTTTAAAAAATTAAAGCACTACAATTCTCTTAAATCCTTACCCTCAGAAGTTCATTTCTGGATTCTTTTTACTTCAGATATTCTGAATTTCAGCCTCCCTGGATTGCTACCTTCCAGTAAAACATGGTCAAGAGACTGACTACACTAGGTCTACCTCAGCTATACAGTCTTCCTATATAGCCAACAGTAACTGCCTACAGACTATTTTGTTCAATACTTGTTTTACATAGAAGCCTAGAAATGGCTAAAGTTCTAAAAAAAAAATTAGATTCACAATAGCACATGAGATTATAAGAAACACTGTGTCTTTAACAACAAGTTTTCCTTGAATTATACTCAAATTTTTGTTTTCTGAAGCCTGCCTGAGAGTACAACCCTTCGGTTCAACTGGCCTTCCTAGCTGCTACTGCTGAGAAACAGAAATATATTTTGTTTTCCTGCACATACAAAGAGACAAATTATTTGATATTGAAAACCCCAGAACAACTCAATTTTCCCTTCTCAGTGACCACTTCACAATCAGCAACCCTCTGGACAGAGGCTATAGGGATTAAATTACACACTAACCACCACCATACAGAAATAAAACCCCTAAGTACAAGGGGGGAAGGAGCTGCATTTACCCTCAGTCACGTAGAACGCAGCTCCAGATTTGCCACCTCGTGCCTGCCAGGGCATGGAGTGAGAGAGGGATCGGATGAAATCCTCCTCACTGCTCCCCAGGATCACTTCACGCATCCTGTGAAACTCCCCAGCGTAATAAATCCGGCAGTAGAACTTGGCATTCGCATCTGAGAACTCTGCAAAAAATGGTTTTCCTCAATAACAGCATGCACTGACTACCTGAGACAACACTGAGATTCTACTTGTGTCTAGAGGAGCATTATTGTGCTAAACATCTCTCTCATGCTTAGTGCAATTCAGAAGTTTCAACCAACGAGATTTAAATGGAAAATGATAGGAAAGTCAATTCCCTCTAGATAAGCTCATAGTATATGTCATGGGGAAGAGTTCAAACAAAAGAACAATTAAAAAAAGTCTATGGAGTAGTTTTGCAAAAGCGATTGATTGCAGTAAGTAAAAATTGCACTGCTATTTTCTTGATTTGCTTTTCCTTCATGATACCAAAAATACCAAGAAAAAACAACCATTAACTTCAAGACTGCCACTGCATGTGCATGAAGAAATGAGTTTGCCAGCTAAGACTAAGCTGTTATTTACAACTACTCACGGAGCTCCACATGGGGATTCACCACCTGTTTCTTCTGTCCATCTCCTCCATCTCCATCATCTGAAGACATAAAGGGACATTTGGTCAGGGCTGTTCACTACTATTACTGAGAAAGCCACATTAGGTACTACTTGTAAACTCACTTTACAAGAAAAATATTTTCTTTTTTTTTTCAAGAATACAGTGGGAACTATACACAGGGAATTATAAATACAGCTATAATTGTATAATATAATACATATGCTAGAAAGGCACTGCTGTTTATGGACACAAATCCAGCCTCTCCATTCATTTTCCATGAGCTAAAACAATGAGAACTAAAGTGAGAAACTAAGAACTAAGGGCTGCTTAACTAGAGCCAACTCAATCCAAAGGCATTCAAGACCAGACTACTCCAGTCCCTATAGCTTGAATTTGAAAGATCCTGTTTCCCATATTACAAAGAAAAGGAATTTACTTGGGAAAAAAACATATTTGTTATTCAAATGATTCATTTTCCATGCATGCTGAGTAACCTTGGACTGCTGGAAAAGTACAAGCAGGAGTACATTTGGGGCCTTACATGGATGGATGAGGTTTGGGAGAAGTACCAACCCAAGAGGGAAGATGAACTCTGCAGTCTTGTACCTTGTGCCTCTGCTCCTTGGTTTTCTGCTCCCTCTTTGCCCATCTGTCCAACCTGGTAGTAAGCACTGTCAGCACCACGTAAGGTCTCTTTCTTCTGGGAAGACAGGTCTGGGCTCTTGCCTCCCGTGCCACGGAAGAAAGACAAAACACCAGATGGTTTCTTTGCTGCAGTGAAAAGGAATAGAAAAGATGGTGTTGGCATTTCCACAGGCACTTTAATAACAGCATGACTCCTATGAACATTCCACATTCATTGTTCTATGTGAAGCAATTGATGCCATTAAACTATAACTCATTTGCAACTTCAGGCAACTAAGGTCCATGAGGGTGGATGATCCAGTGTTCTGAGTAGCATCCTAGGGTGCAGAGACATTTGAAACCACAGACCAAGAATAAGTGTCTTTAATACAGTAAGAACTTCATGTCTCCATTTCAAGATCTTTTAACTGCATCTCTTTAAAGAAGGCAATGCCAAAAGAAGGGCATTATATCCCACTGAACAGGCTGGATTCAAGAACAACCTTAGGTTCACAACATAATAACATTTAATCAGGGAATGACAGTTTGATCTCATAATAGTTCTCATAAGAACTATTGATCTCATAAGATCTTCATTGTGGAGAATATTGTTAATAGATGGTTAAGTGAGAAAAATCATCCTGACATTATGCCGCTGGTTAAGCTTAATAGGGAGGACAGCAGGCTCTGATTCAGCGACTGCTGACAGGCAAGAATTCCGGATGGCCTTGCTGCAACATGAGGAGAGGGAGTTGAGATTAGTCCTGAATATCTGCAGAATGTATCAAAAGAATAAGCACAAGGATGTAGAAGTAGGTGTAGTTGCTGATATGTAACTAACCAATCCTGAGCTCAACTTTTGCAATATGTATGAAGCTTATTAAGAACTGTATTTAACCCGCCGTATGTGATCAATAAATCGGACTTGGATGAACCAATTGGTGTCTGGGTCTCCTTCCTCCGACACTTCATAAAAATAAAAAGCCCACACACTCCCATCCCTCTCATGTGTTACATTAAGTCAATACTAGTTACAATTTCAACTCAGATTGATGCTTTTTCCTCCCCACATGAACTAGAATCCAGGTTAAATGGACTCAAGTCTGAGCTATTAGCACCATGGATGATTTTGGTAAAATGGCCTTACGCTGCTCTGGCTCTGCGCTGCGAAGGGGACACACGTTAGCCTCAGGCAGACGGACAGGGCTGCTGCTCTTGGGTTTGCTGTCTGACATGCTGAAAGGAGAAAGAACAAAGAAGTGATGAACCAACAAATGCTGCCACTCAAGACACTACTGCTTTATGCCTGGACATTTATTTCTCTCCCCTACCTAAACACTAAAGGGAAAAAAAGACACCATTTAAAGGTGTAAGAATGTGGGACTCTCCAAAGTTGTCCTTCTCCATCTTCCTAAAAAATAACTCTCAAAGTCCATAGCAAAGTGCCATCCATGACCACAGCAAAGTAAGCAGGCCCAGTATTCCTACCATGAAGGCAGCCAAGAGATTAGGTGATGGAGCCAGCATGGTCCATATTGTGAAATGGAAACTCACATACTGAAGTATGTGACGGTTACAAGGAATGAGTCAGATTCCATCAGAAAGCAGACATCCTAACAGGGGCATATTTTGAGGGTTTTCCCCCATCCTAGTTTTGGCTTATTCACTACCATCACTGTGTCTTCATTCTATGTACTGTAGTTCCTGCATGTAACCTGTTTGGTTGTAGTCCTTCTTCAGAACTGCTCTTCAGAGATGCTTTGGACAACTCATCCAGGGCATTTCTGTACTCCTTGCAACTGATGAGGAAAAAAGAAAAGAAAGGGAAAGGGAAAGGCCCAAAATAATTAAGTATTCTCTTGGAAACTCTGAAATACCAGCCCAAAGACTCAGTTCAGAGACAGCCACATTAAACAAAACACCACAGTAGAAAAACCTCTGCTTTGTTTTTTCTTATTATTAGAACTTTTTTTCCTTAGAACAGAAGCTGCTCTAGACAATACTGCAGGAAAAATATCCCATTACTTTTCCCCCCCCACAATTTAAGAATGCACTTAAAAAATCTGCTGCCTTGTGACATGCAAATCCGAAGGTTTACTGAAGCAGCTGGTGAGAAGAGCTGAGCAGTAACAAGAGCTGCTACAACCAAAGGTAAGCAAGAAACAGACTGTAATATCAATACAAATAGCTGTTCCCCAACTCAGTTACACTTCCTCCAGCTGGAGAGGCTAAGCAAACCTTAGCTGCACTTCTTTCTCTAGTGATAGATATCTCATTAAAAGAAACACCACAAAACTAAGTCATTTTTGCTTACTAGACTTCCACTAAAAAAGTCCAAAATCCAGTTGCACTTTCATTATCTCAGCAGTAAGAGGAAAGAACCCCATCTCTGGCAGAAACTCTAACACGGCTTAATATCGAAATTCTGTCATGCTTGTTCCCTATCATAAAAATTTAAATATTCCTCAAACACAAAAGCTGCAAAAGTAAAGTATGTGAGATGAAAAGCCAAATCACACCAGTACCTGAGAGCAAAGGCAATGATGGAGCTCGGTTCTTTCTCACAGACTGCAATAGGTACACGTTCATGCTCATACATTAAGTAGTGCTTATCTGGGTCACTAAACAAAAACAACAGACTGTTAGTAGATCATAAAAATTTGTGTAAAGACTAGAAGTTTTGCTCAAAACCCAGATATCATCACTGCACTCCCAGGCACAAGCTGTAAGTCTCAGCATAGAACCAAAGTTCCCCAGATCAGCTTCTCCCAACAGACACATTCATAACTATGTGGTTAATTCTAAATGGTAGTGTTAGGGAAATCAGCATTTCAAGCCAGCTGCTTGGATCAGAAGACCAGCTTTAGGTTAGAATAAGAGTCTATTTCTGTTTAGCAGCCCCTGTTTCTAATGGCACCAAAACCTGCCTGAGTTTGGTTTGACTATCCAGCAGCATAGCCTGTAAACTGAACTCATGGGACAAACCTGGACTCTTTTCTAAACAGGCAGTTTATGACAGAAATTTCCCCAAAGCCTCCTGCATTCTTGTATGATTTTTTTCCACTGATCTGTAGGGTCAGTCATTTAGCTTTTACCTCATCAGCCCAAGGCCTGTGCTCCTACACTGGGGTGGGATTCCCAAGTAAAACTCAGGCTGCCAAACATTAGGCTCATGTCAAACGAGAAACACTACAAAGCACGCAGACCAAGTAGCTGAGAGACTTTCCAGCCTGCCCATCTTCACACCAGAGGGACACTTGAGGGCACATGCAGTAGCTGTTGAACCTGACCTACACCCAGATAATGCCAATTTGAGTCCAACCCTTGGAAGAGCTCTGGAAACAAAAACAAGACGCAGGCATGTAGCTTTAGTTAAGGAAGGGCTTTGCTAAGGAAGGGCATTTCCACTCCCTCCCTGAAGCAATGGAGCTAGAAGGCACCTTTCTCCCCTCTTCCCCATCCCTTCATCTCCCACAAGAGCTCTGAGGAGGCATGCCTGCTAGGAGGAAACTAATACTGGCTTTACCCAAGGGCAGATCATTCATAAGAAAGGTGGTTAACCTACAATCACCTAGAACGGACATAGAAAACTTCCTACCTTGACAAAGTTCTCTATCTTACTCAGGCAAACTCAAGTAATGCCTTAAATCATAAACTGAGCAAAGGAAGCATGCATGGCTCTGCCTGCAATCTGACAAGGTTGCTGATTTTGTACATTTTTTGAATATTATGCAGTACTTACAAGGGAAAGGGAATGGGGTTATAGTTGTTTCCAGGCAAAAAGTTAGCCAAAATAGCTTTCATAGTAGACTTCTCCTTCACTTGGCTGTCTGTAGATCCCAGTGAGTGTCCATCTAACACATCTGGAACAGACACATGTCAGGTCTGCATCATATATCAAAGTTTAAGCTTTAAATTCAGAAGGATGACTACAGACCACACAGTTAACAGTTATTTGTCACTTCCTAAAAGGATTTTGTGGACTTGGCACAGAAAAGCAAGAGAAAGAACACAAGATCACAACTGAACTATACCTTCTGAGCTGCTGGTTGTGTCCTGTTCAGAGAGTGTGTTGGCACCAGTCACATGCTCCGATGCAACCTCTGGAGAAGTGGGCAGCTGTAGGTGGGTGGAGCCTGTGGAGCTCTGACTTGATAAAGTCGTCAGGAAACGATCCTCTGAGAGTACAAGGACAGTTAAGGACAGAAGAAATTATTTTACATGGCTGTCAGAAGTGATACTGTTTGCTCCCAGCCCAAGCTATAACCAGCACCTACTTTCAGAAAGTTTTTACTTGTAAAGCAGGTGAGGCCACACAAACCAAAGGACTGGGCAAGCTCATCAATGCAGCACCTCCAGAAAATGTGTACTCTTATAACTACTACCATCAGCTCCCACAAACTCCCAGTATGCCTTACAGGTAAGAGATCTCAGCACCCATAACCAGATCACAGAAGAGGCAAAAGGCATTTCCCAAATTCCATGCAGTTATTCAGTTAATTAGAAAATTTCTGAAAGTTTTTAAACTAATGTTCAATGGAAAATTCTTGTTGGCCAACTTACTAATCACTAGTAATTCAGCTTCATATTAGAAGCAGATGGCCAACTTCTATCTTACCACTAGAAAAAACAAATGTGACATGATGGGGATTTGGTATTTCTCTGACTTATCAAATTTTACAAAATCTCCCATATTATGCCAGGAAAAGGGCTACAATATGCTTCTATTGGCATATTATGAAAAATAAGTAACAGACCTTTCTCTCCATTCTGCAGTGCTGGAGAAGCATTGCGTGGGGAAGCATCCATGCTGCTGATCTAGGCAGAATAACAAAACACCAACGTTGGTGCCAAGCTCTTTACAGTTTTATTTCCTCCTGTGTGGAACACTTACAAAAGTAGATGTATTACAACAGAGCACTCCCACCCACTTCTCAGCCTCTGCATGTCACTGTACCTGTTACCATATGAAAAAGGCAACAGTTCACAGGATGCTTATGATGGCTGTTACCTGTGTATGCTGCTACACTCCCTCTCTAAGAGCCTCCTTCCTGCTAGATCAAGGTAAGGTTTGCTTTAGCACCTAACAAATATGTGTTAAGTGGAAGGGGCATTTTTGCATGCAGCAGAGCAAATCCAGGGTCTCTAGAAGTTTTTAGTGCACCTTGCTACCATAGAACTATAGAGAGTTCAGCCTCTCGGTGTCATGCTTATATTGTACTGCCTTGCAGCCCAGACATTTCCTCAGAGCTCCAGCTTCCCAAAGGGTGGAAGTTCAGCATGCTGGGGTGTGTATCCTTGGACAGAGCTCTTGAGGCAGCAGTCCAAAATCATTTATCCATCCCTTCAGTCAGTTCCCACAGGATACATCACAAAACATCACAATCTGAAAACCATTTTCAGGCCTTCCTGTGTCATTTGCTCTGTTTTTTGTCAACATTATTTGTCTTTTCTTTTTCACAAGGAGTGCACGTGATGGGCAACAACCTAGGGTTGAAGGAGATGGCCCAGTTCCCATCTAGGCACACACTCGACAATGACTGCAGCTCTCTGATGGCAGTGTTCACATCAACACTACACAAACATCACAGAAAATCAGCATCTCTTTAATCACTATTAAAGAGAACTCAAGCCAGTCTTAAGACTATTGTGCTGCTCCAGGAAAAAACGAAATGTTTAAGAGGCTTATAGCCTGTTAGCCGTACCTTGCTTTCTTCACCTTGCCTCAGTCTCCCAGGGCTGGGTGGTACCGATGGACGTTTTCTCCCTTTCTCTTGTTGGAAGAGATCCTGCAATCTTAAACAAAAAATAATAATAAAACAAACTACCCACACAAAACCACCACCACCAAACAAAAATTAATCAAAGAGTAGGTTACTGGTGTTATCTCTGAATGACACAAGTTATGAAGTTTCTCCATAACAAACTCAGATTGCTGCTAACACATGCCAAAGATGTATCAAATGGCCAAAGACAGCACATTTTCTTTAGCTCTGAGACTATTTCACCCAATCCATAGGTCCCATGCTCCCCTCTTCCCATCTCTTCCACCATTACTCAAATGAAAATTTCTCCTCCAGATGCAAGTTGTGCTCTACAACACAATGCTTTTACCATATCGCCTCAAATGATTTTCTGTTCCAACTGATCAGCTGTGTGTTCTCAACCAGTAGAAGACATTCAGCACAAGCTCTATACAGTAACTGCTCTAAAGTGAAAGAAACTACAGCTGAACCTCTTCCCTCCCAGAATCAACACTGTATCAGTGTTGCTCATGATTCCAGCATGTGTCCTCTTACCTATTATTCCAGGCTTGTAGCATCTCACAAAGTCCTTGCTTTTTAGCTATCAGAGACTCAAGAACAGATTGCAGCTGTTGAGGCGTGTCCAGTGATGATGAAAGCAGCCTTGCTTGGATTTTCTCAGTCCAGTTTCGAAACTCTCCCTCTTCCATCTGCCAAAAGGAAAACTGTCAGTGTTATCTCACCGAGACAACACAAGATCCGAGTAGCTCCTCCACACACTTAGCCTATGGACCACTGATGTACAAACAGCCTATTACCTCCTTTTGGGCAAAGAGGTCTTCCATCTTCTCTTCCCTCGTTTTGCTGAAGGTATCCGTTTTCAGAGAAGCAAGGCGATCATCCACAGCAAGATACACTTGTGACACCCTGCCAACAGCAATGCAAAGAGTTAAGCTGTGACTACTTGGAGCTTCTTCAACATTCTTTAAAATAGTCTGAATGTGTTGAAGGTTAGCATTTAAGAATATAAAAGACAGTATATGATAGCCTTCCTGCATAGTAAGCTATCCAACTGTATTCACAGAGAAAGTTGGGGAAACTTTATTAGTAATAGGAGAAATCTAGAAGTTACACACACTGACTTTTGTCTCCATGATTTATTCTTAGCAGTGGAAGTTGTCAGAGAGCAATAGAAATGTCTCAAACACATTACTAACACAGGGAAACTATTGTGTTGTCTGTGATTAGGAAGAATCTGGGTCTGCAAGCTATACCTCCACCAGCAGGGCTCAGAAAAAAATGAGTACCTCTATTTCTGCTCTAAACAAAGCTCCACAGGTTTTGAAGTCAGATGGTCACAGAGATGTACAGCAATACAGGAATGCTGTGACCAGGCAGAAGAGCAGTCTGGCTGGATTTTACAGAGTTTTCATCTTGCCTGTCTTCCACCTTTTTGTTCCTACATTTAGAAAGTGTCTAGGCTCATGGTAGTTCACCTTAGACTACAAGGAGGTAGAGTCTGCCTGCTGTTACCATATTCAATAGCTGACAAAGGCAAAGACTTTTATACATCAGTTTTATTGCCACAAGACTAATAGAATGACAACAGTTCTACAAGAGAACAAGAGATTTGAGCAAGGTCTTTGCAGTTTTTTGGGGCTGAAGAATTGAAACTCAGTCAGATGTTCTATTAAGGAACATTAGGATAAGAGTATGAAGTATAGCCTGCAGTTTTCCAGGTCAGCCTTCTAGGACCATCTTTTCATTTTTAGCATTAGATGAAGAATTAAAAATACTTTACTGGGCATTTCATAAGGTGATGGTTGCTGATGGTCAACCTTTCAGTAGCTTGGCAGCATTATTCAGAAACATGCTATATGACTCAGACATCAGTGAAACATTCAGGAATAGAGATGAAAAGAATCTTAGTTTCTACTGGCAATGTTTAACCTGACTTGCCGCCAGACAAAGAGTTGAGACAATAGCACAGACAGAGCAAGCAAAGGTAACAAAGATTTCGATACCACTCTCCCTTGGAAGTATATATGCATATTTGTTTTAACCTATTACTTTTCTATCAAATAATGAATACTTAGCCAAATCTCATCATACTAGCAAAATTGTTATGTGTTCTGTTAATAAAAATACAAAATACAGATAAGATTAGGAAGACATTAAAAACAAAGCCTACTTTTGTGAGAAATCCTTGAGATCCTGCAAAATAGTAACTTTTAATGGAGCCTGTCGCTTGATGTAGACCTTGGGGAGTGGGACACACACTTCCAGCAGCCGGATTGGAGAGTAGCTGAGAAGGGAATACAACAGCTTGTAACAAGAGCCACACCACACAGCACCAGTTCTACACCATACTGAGGTTTGAGGCCCTTATATGAAAAAGGGCACTGTTAATGTGTCCAGGGCTTTAGCTACTTTCAGCAGGAATAACACTGTTCATTCTCCCAGGCAAGAAGTAAAATCACAAATCATACTGCAAAACCAAAATTTGGAAAGCATGTGGAATTAGATAGGGAAAAGGATTTCCCTTCTGTATCATGAACAGGAACCATCCACTCTTGGAACACTGCCCACCACAGCTAGGACACTGATGCCACCCACAAAGCCCTCTGCAAGCCAGCACACAATCCTGCCCTTGTGGTTTTGGTACAGCTATGCTATCCCATGCTATACTCACAGTGAAGGACAGAACTGATGAATCCTTACTAGAGCCACATGCTTCATACAGTACCAGAGAAAGAAGGAAGTTTTTAGCAGTGGAACTCACCTGAAAGATGCCACCATCTGATTATAGGAGAAATACTGGTGATAGTCGTGGTGAATGGAATGCCCACAGGGCTCTGCATTGGCCCTTCGAGTGTACTGGTACCCATAGAACCTCAGCTCAAGGTATTTAGCAAAAGACATAGACCAAGAGTCATTGGAAAGGGGAACAACTGGTGTCACCTGAAAAATTGAAAGGCAAGCATCTAAATTTCATCCTTCAAACAAGATTAAGGAGAGGATTATCCAGGCAGCAATCTAGTATTCCTAGTACCCGAAACAACCATGACCCTGAAACATACTTAACAACAAAGATAGCATTTATACATAGCTAAGGCCAGCACATAGTTAAAATAAATCTGTTAAATAACTGCTAGCTGATGATGAAAGGTGCTAAGCTGGGGGAGTCCAAACATACTGCTGATGGAAGCTTATTTCTGGGATGCTATTTCTCTGTATAGAGTCCATTTCCAGCAACCCAGCCAGCAGCAGGGCCATATCACATACTTTCCCCTGGTGATTCTACAGCTACAAATGCGCTGGTGCTGCTTTGCAGTGCATTTCAACTTCAGAAGTGCTTGCAAGCTTAGAGCAGACACTTTACACACACTTAACCTCAACCACATAAGTGTTTACATGAGCGCACAAAAATAAAAGGTTACAAAGCAGCTGTATACACAGCAACACAAGGCTTGCTGTCAGCAACTGCGTCAGCCTCCTGCAGGCATCTGTACATCCAACACCCACGTCTAAGGCAGCCTAAGTAGGTGACCTGAGTCATCCATATGGGTAATTCACGTGTTTTGCATTTCAGGTACTGCATGAATCTTTTTTCATTATGTTTTATTCTCATCTCTTTGAAGGCTCCTCATGTTTAGCTAGACATGAGTATCCAGTTAGCAGTGTTTTCTTAGCTAAATTACAGAACAAGTTCCAGATAATACACAACCTTACTATCTTGTGAGCTTTTTTAAGCAATTTAATATTTCTCTAATGAAGATGTTACTTTCTAATGACTACTAAAGAACTCCAGACATCACACTGACACAATGTAGGCTGTTCAGTCCACAGCAGATCAAAGAACAGCAAGTGGCTTCAGCCAATTACTACGCCAGTAGGTCTTGGTGTCTGCCCTTTCCCATATGCTCATAAAGATTCACTGCAAGGGACCATACTCTTCACCTCTAAGTGAGCAACTACATTTTTTCTGCTTAGATCTATCCTCTCAGAGTCAGCTTTGACGCTTTCTAACAAGACTATCTCACACAAGATTTTTCACCCTCAAGGATCCCAGTTCTAAATGAGGAATTTGTAGGTAACATGAGAACATTTGTACCAGTAACAGGTTTTCTGCCAGTTTAGCCATAGCTCCAGGCGTGAGCCCTTTCTCAAAATGCTGCCTTTCCATACAAAGCCAGTCACAACAAGAACACTAAACTGGAGTAGCAATGATTCTGAAGTCCACATGCTTACCTGTTTGCACAGTCTGCACCAGGAGTAAGTAAGGATGGTGTGCTGGTACCCAGGCACGGGGGAGTCCAGCTCCTTCAACACAATCTGCACACAGCCCTGCCCGTGAACAAAGCGACGGATGTGGTGCACCATTGGTGTTTCACAGAACATGCTGGGGCATTGGTAGGAAGGTCTTACAGAGAGAAATAGAAACATCTATGAATGATCATGCACCAGGCACTGCTGAAGAACTGATTCAACAAATCTGACATGACTTTTAATATCCTGGTACTATTTATCTTTACTGTAAAAGAGTTTTTTAAGCCTGTAGTGAAGGCTGTATCTGCAGAGCAATTTAGAAGGAGCATGTAGTGAAGTTCCATCAACAGCAATGGCTGTGTACATCCCAAAAGCAGTGACTGGATACTGGTTGCTATCACCTTTTCACAATGAATCACTTTCTACCAATATATTCTGTATAAGGATCAAGGCACCTGTGGAAGCCCTTGGCACTAAATTAAAACACTGCTTTGGCAGTGTAACCAAGCAAATACTACCAAGGACAAAGATGTGACAAAGAGCCTTAAAATGACAATGTTTCAGCTCCTGAAGGAAAAGGTAAGCAACACACTACCATAAAACATCTTTGAACAGCAAAACCCATGACCTTTCTTTGGATGGGATTTTTTTAAGCCACAGAAAAAAAGACTAATACTAGAAAAATAAAAGCTGAATTGTTGAGGTACCAAAGTCAGATAAGATTCTTCAAAACCAGAAAGAGCCTGAAAAAGCTCAGATTCTCCTTGCTCACGTGAAAAAAATAAAGAATTTTAATTACTGAAACTATGGAGATTTAGAAGCATTCACTTTAGCAGACACCACCCTAATGAGCAGAGAAAAGCAGGAATTTAAAAGAAGGCAGCTAAGCTCCTTCTCACTGATCACCACAAGGAGAAATACTTGTTCCTCCAGAAGGCTAAACACTGAGAGCCTTCTGCTACTGCAAGTGGCCAATGCAGAGAACAGAGTAAGCTTGTCTTTTGAGCAGGTTACCCATCCAGCTTCGCAGCCTGCTGAGACTCTGCACAGGGTTGTGACAGCACCAGTTATTACAGAAACATAACAACTTACACCTCTGTGAGATGAAATAAATGACACAGTACTTTTCCAGGGCTCAAAGCGTTCTGGACCATTTACATTGGCCACTGTGCACATATGACAAAGCCTTACTCTGAGACACTAAATGAGTGGTGTTAGCCAACACCTGTATGAACTTTCAAAGAGGACCTCAGAAAATTGTGACCAGAATAGTTGCTTGTCTTGAAAACCAGACAGTTGGAATACATGTGGCTCTTCATTTGGCCCTTAAACCCTAATTGCTACAGAAAGGGCTATGTGAACACATTTGCCTTTATAAACTTATAAACTTTGTTTCATAACCTGTTTCACTTCCTCATGAAGGGAAGAAGGACAGGGCCAAAATAGGAAAGCAATGGATGTATTTGCTTGTAACAAGTGAGCATGAGGTAAGTAGAATAAATTCCTCCTTACCTGAAACAGTAGCGCTCCAGAAAAATCCCCAGAGTTAGGTCATTTTTCCCATAGAACTCCATAGTCACAATCCTAAAACAGAAACGAAAGCTTTAGAGACTGGATGCCATCACCATTGGCTGTGCAATGGTCTTTAGGAGCACAGATCTACACCCACTGCTGGCTTGTTTACAGCCCTGTATAACTTCAAAGATTTTTTTTTTTCCACATGACTACCCTTCCTAGATCCCTGCTGTCAGGTCCCTGCTAATAATGAGATCAAAGTCCTACTAGAACAACTTTAAACTTGGCATTTAAAAGCCCAATACAATTCAACTGCACTTCTGAAGATTATTTTCAAAAATATCTAGGCACAGAAGTCTAAACAGCTTTAAGCTTCAAGCACTGATGTTTAAACAGCTACAAAAAAGGGTACATGCAGAACATGAAAAAAGCCTCAAGAAATCCTTATTCTTCTAGCATATTTAATAGCAACTTTAGTTTCCCCAGAACCTGAGCTGACCAAGCCATTTAAATTGTGTATCAGTTTTAAGTGTCATAATTCAGATATCCCTAACATCACTAAATTACACCCTCTCATTGTTGCTGCTTAGTGAGCATATCACCATCATCTTTGGTTAATTTCTAAGCTTTCACAGGAACTTCAGACCTTTCCCTGTAAGAGGGCCATCTCTTTATTTTCACATTAAACTATTAAAATCACCTAGGCTAATGATTAAACACCAAGACCTATCCTGTTTAGTAGAGATAAAAGTGTGTCATAAGTTGCACACAATTAGCGGCAAATTACAGCCTCCTAAGCTGGAAATAAAGCTCTTAATACTGATGACTATAGTATGAAAAAGACAGCAATATATTCCAATGCCATACTTGTAGATAATACAATCTACAAGTATTCCAAGATTCTCACAAGGTTCACTTTTGGGTTTGGACATTGTCCTGTGTCCATTCACACTAACTCTTCTCCAGAAGACTGCATGCAGTGCTCTCCACACAGAGACCTTACTCTGCAGTGAAACATCAACTCAATCATTTGTTTTCAGGCTGGCCTTTCTCATTCGTGCCTTGGGTATTCCAGAGGTTGTGCAATACTGCTGTAGGTTCACCTGACCACGCAAGACCAAAGGCTTTTGGCAAAAGTTCCTGTTACAGGATGAACACAACCTACCAAGGAAAGCACAACCTCCTTAAAGAAATACTGCCATGAGGCAGGCACTGACTCTGACTTTGGGAAGGAAAGAATAGCAACTATCCAAGCTGTAGAGGAATGGTTTTTATACCAGGGGCTAACACAGGCACTTGGAGCATTGCTGGACTGAGCAGAAGAGCTGCTGAAGAGAACACAGAGCCTCTGATGGTTTACTGGACTCAGGCAATCCACCTAGTAGAGAGAAAACAACTCATTCAGTGGTTACAGACACCTCCATTCACACACAACTTCTGCTGACAAAATTCTATTCTAGTAATTTTATTCAAAGACAAGTATCTGCTTTCTCCTTTTGAACAGATGAATTTGGCATTATCTCCCAGCCTCAGGTAAACCTGTTCTATGTATAATTGCTAAGTGCCATTTTTAGAACGACATAACTCATAATGAAACCAATGAACATGCATGTGTTTCTGTGGAAATGAAGTCAAGAGAAAGAGAAAACAACAAAAGCCCCATGACAAACATCCAGACATCTCTAAATTACTGTATGATGTAGGACATCTTGGATTCAAAACTCTGCCAATATATTATACTTCAGTTACTCATTCAGGCTATAGAAACATTTCCATCTTTCTATTCTCTGGGAAGAGATGTACCATGCTGCTCTTGGAACAGAGCTGTTTTCCCTTCCACACCCTACAAAACTATGATGTTACAAAATACTTGTCTTTGATCACTGAGTAAATTTAAAACACCATCAGTCAGTCTGATCCAGAGCAAGGGCTACTCTTACAGTTTGTAAAATTATGGCCTGTGAAGCTACAGAGATCTACATTTAAGTGCCAATTAAAAAGTGACTTCTGCTCATGAACACAAGGGCTGATTGGCTCAGGGACCAAAATGTTGACTGTTCCAACAGATCAATTCTGCTACTCTTGTTCATAGACATTTTTCCAAACGGCTCACAATTCAAGAAAGTCCCAAGATCTCCTTTTCCTCAGATATAAGTTGGTTACTTTCATGGCAGTTTTTGGTAAACTTAAAATATTTTTGTTACAAACACATACTCCCTTGCTTTGAAATCTCAAAGAAGATGCCTTTCCATTATGTAATTCTCACTTCTCTTCAGACCACCCAAACTTTTACAATGAAGCAAGTACTTCAATGTAATTACAGCCTACTGCTGTTTCCATAACATAAAGCCCTCTGAAAATGAAAGCACATTTCTATAAATAACCAAATACAAGGAGCAAGGAAGTTCAGTTTAAGAAACTTCTTAAGGTTTTCTCCCTCTTCATGGACTCATTTTCAGAAACCAGTTAGGTACAGCCCAGCCAAACAGGCAAAACTGATTCTGGGCTGACTTTGTCCATGTCTCAGAGACATTTTGCAGTCTTTTGTTCTGAATGATTGCAGAGTACCACAATCTAAAACGGAGTTATGACCCAGTCAACAAAAAAAAAAAAAAAAAAAAAAAAAAAAAAAAAAAAAAAAACCATAATCAAACAGAAAGAAATGGACAAAAACATCCCCTCTGGTTTAATATGAGACCCTAGACATTTGGTATACCATGAAAAACTGATGCAACTTGAGTTTTGAGCAGCACAACTCAATCTTACCTTATGAGACCATGAGGATTCACTCTGAGCCAGTCCCTTCTCCTCCTCTTCAGTTCTGCTCCCAGTTTTTCCAGTAGAGACACTAGACACATCCTTATTTTGGGCAAAAGGATCTGTGCTTTTCTGTAGTATCCTCCCTCCTCTGGCCCGATAGTCAGCCAGCATTCTGGCTAAGCTCTGGCTATCACGTAGGTGTTCTGCTATTCTAGTATTGACCAACTCATGAGAAGGTAAGATTTGGATAGCCTTGGCTTGGACACTCCCATTCCTCCCTTGTAGTCCAGAGAAATCCCGCAATAATTGCTTCTTCCTTCTGCTCTCCAGCTCCTTGTATTCCTTATTGAGGAGAGGAGACCAATAAACTTGTTCGGGAAAGTATTCCCGGGCAGGGCACCTCATGCCTTTGTCAGTCAAAAGGAACGGCTCACGGAATGTCAGCACTGGGGAAATGCACAGAATGACATCTTTCAGCTCCTGCTTAAACGCTGCAGAGTAAGTTTTGAGACGATCCTCAGACGAAGTTACCTCTTCCGTGACATATAAACCCGTATCATCCTGGAGAGGGTCTCTGAAGACTCTCATCTGACTCTTGGATTCCTGTAAATCATCTGCCTGTGGAAGAGGCTCTAGTGCCTGGTTATCCAGAGTAGCCAAGTGCTGGTCCATGCCATGGAGGGGCAGTGGGGATGTTTCAGGTATTGCATGAGGTACAGAGCTGAGCACTGCAAATGGTGACTCCGCTTTGTGGTGCTCTTGCTGCTTGGAGGACACCGTTTCCAGCTGGCTGTTCTCTTGGTCACCTCTGTCAAATACACCCCTTGGTTCAGGCAAACTGACCTCATCAGAGGACACTGATTCAGAGATTACAGGCAGCTTTTCAGAGGGCAGTTCAATGTCTTTGACTGCTGTGCTGAAGTCCTCACCATTGAAGAGGTTCTGTTGTTCATTTTCATCTCCTGGCTCCTCAATAAGGGAATGAAAGGAAGCGTTTTTGGTGAGAGTAGGGGGCATGGCAAACTCATCCATAAGAAATGAGATTTCCAGCTGGGAATGATAAGCCACACAGACCATGAAGATCAGGATCTCCTTCACACGAGCCAGCTCGTACTCTGCAGCACCACACAACTTGATAGTGCAACCCAGGTGCTGGGGACACCCTTCAAAGAACATCAGGGGTTTTGTCTGATCTAGAAATAAAACATGGGAGTTAGGATGACAACTACAGTTAATCTGCTTTTAGATACCTCACACACCCAAGAGAGTGTAAAGGAGACTAAGAGCAAGTAACATTAGTAGCTGCAGAAATTCACATTACTGCACTGAAATAACTTATTTTCGCAAGAAAAAAAGGCATTGGGTATAAATCTTCTCCTGTTTTATAAAACCAGCCAGCATAAAGTCAAAGTGAAGGCCATATGGAACATCCTGACCTAAACACAGTATTCTAAGAACACTGCAGACTCTGCACCAGTGGGCAAAAGAATGACTTCCCTTCCAGGCACATTTGTTCACCCTTACAAATCAAAAGCCTATGACATTCTGTGACATTCTGAGGGCAATTAAAGGCTGAAAAGGGCAATGAGGAAGTGGAAAGGAAATTGTTCAAGTACAGATTTGATTGAACTTGGAGCAACTTGGTCTAGTGGAAGGTCTAGTTCCTGCCATGGCAGAGAAGTTAGAACTAAATAATTTTTAAGGCCCCTTTCAACTGAAACCTTTCCATGATTCTATGAAGAGATGCAAAGACTGCATCTCCACAAAGATCTGCATCCACAGCATTTATGTGTGCCAGCACCACTGGTAACCTGTCAAGCAGCATTTCTGCCTTCCTTTGTAGACTCCCACTGCCTAGGGGAGTTACAGAGAAAAAGGAACCTTTCTTAAAGGTGCACAAGGACCGGACATGGGGAAGTGTGCACAACTTGCAACAAGGCAAATTTTGATTGGATTTGTTAAGGTAAGATCAGATAATCTTTTGAAGTCCCTTCCAACACAGGCTGTTCTGTGATTCTCTTACTTTAATGCAGAAAAATTCTTTTTACAGTGAGGATGGTGCCCAGACAGACTACAAAATCTCCACTCTGCAATATTTTCAAGAGTTGGCTGACAAAACCCTAAGAAATCAGATGCTGTATTGAAATTAATCCTTCCTGTTTTGAACAGGAAGTTGGACTAGACAAACTACAGCATGTGGGAAGAGAAAAAACAGCTTGGAAGAAAGAAATCAGTCTAATTAAAATCTTTAGAGTGTTTTTTCTTAGTAAGATCATACTTTACACAGGCAGTTCACTGTAGTTACAAAAAGTAACATAAATAAAATGAGTAGAATGATACATGATCATAACAGTTCAAATCTATTTAAAAAGGAGCAAAGCATTCATCCTTTCACACACATAGGCTAAGGCACATCAAGTTTTACTCACCATTAGGCAACTGAAAAACTTGCATATAAAATTTATGACAGGTCCCCAGCTGTGGTTTGGTCAACAGTTGATCCATTGACATCACTAAGTCTCCCTGGGTCATCCGGCTTACCCGGTCTAACACTTGCTGTAAAATTGGAAAGAGCAGTAAGAATCTGCAATGCAAAGAGGACACTGGCATCCTTATCTTGCTCTTAACAAATCTAAACCAGAGCAATCCATAAAACCTCTCACTGAGATGCAAACTCTGAGTTAAACCCAGCCCCACAAACCCATATCCCAATATACAAAAACCTTAGAAACACAGTTGGGTAAATAATTCTGGTGAGATTGTATCCTGCCTAGAACTTCTCACTTGACTAGATCCAGATATCTCCAGCAGGTGCAGTGCAGTCAGCATAATGCTGGCTCTGCCAGGAGCTCAGCCAACTCCCACAGCTACTCTCTGTTTGGCTGTCTGTACCCTGCCTCACAGGGACAGAGGCTCTCTGACAATAGCTGAGGACCCACATATGATTTGCTATAAATGGACATCAAAGTCAACTAGAAGTAAACCAGGGTACAAGGACCCATCAAACAAGGACATGGCACAATAGCTGTAAAAAGCTGAGGAAACAGTAACTCTCCAGATTCACCTGTCTTACCTTCTTGGAAGAGAACATTTGGTTAGAGAAGAAAATAAGACAACTCTTGGCTTTCTCCAGGGAGTTTGCTACAAGGAGTCATTAGAAATCTACCACAAGGCCAAGTCTAACTATGCTCAGAAATGCTCACCGGCTTGACATTGATGACCAGAGTGATTCCATGCTCTAAGAGCATGTCCTGGGCAATTCTGGACACAGTCTTCTCAACAAGGACCAAATTGGGCTGGACATCAACTATCCGCTGCACGTAGTTCTTCAAGAACTCCCTTTCCTGCAGACAGGAACAAAGTATAGCACTGAACTACTGCAAACCCATCTGGAAAATAAACCCACTTTAATGCTTAACCTCACTTTTCACTTCGTTTACATACTGTCCTATCCTATAAAACAGGGAAAACAGCTATCCAGAAAACACCATCAATAGTCCATTGTGAACATTTTCCTACTCCCACAGCACAAGACTAGTTTATCAGTAGTATTTTATAAGCATTTCATAAAGAAGAGGTGTGTGCACTTCAGTGTTTTCATATTTAAGGCACATCCATACTCAGAGGGGCAGGGCACCTGTTCCAAAGTGACATTTTCTAGTTGATCACTCCATTAGGTTGGTGGTTGTTCCATTTTTTCAAGCCTGACAAAAAATAACATGGGTGTGACCTAACCCTAACCTACATTAACTTTTCAAATATTCCTTCACACACCTTAAACCTTATCTAGCTCTAACAGTGTATAAGGAACTTACAGTTCAGAAGGTCTCAGTAAAAAGAAAAGTTTTCTAAAATGATGCATTGTGAGAATCAAAAGCTCATGTGTTCTCAGGACATGGAACTTGAGGACAAAAACCCTCTGTGCAAGGCTACAAGTTTGTACTATATTTACTGCAGCAGCTCTCGTAGCTAGCTTACTAGAAGAGGAAAGTTCTTTCTTTTCTATGCAATCTCACTCACTGAACTTCACCTTACACACTGAAAAAATTTGCACTGGTCATGGTTTTGCTAGGGTTATTTTAACCAAGAACAGAAGCATACACTCACCTGAAGTACTATAGGCTCTATGCAGGTAAACTTTGTTTCTTCTCGATAGAGGTACTCAATTGAGCATTTTAGCAGAAGAATTCTGGGATTTTTTAAGCAAGAGTTCATCTAAAAAAGACACCAAAATAGTTAAAACAAAAATACAAATAGCTGGAGAGGAAGAAGTACACAAGAAAAAGAGACAGACCTCCCATGATTGGTCCCTGCTACCCCCACCTCCCTGTAAAGTGGCTCAGCTATCCCCCCCTGCAGACCCAACTACACATTCTCCCTTCTTCTGAAGTTGTTACACCCAGTTGTTGGAATTTCACAGGTACTGTCCATAAGCAGGCAATGCTAGAGAGGATTTCCAGTCCCTGCTAAGAGCCCCAAAGTCTTGATACACTTGATTCATGCAGTTCACTTCTACCTTGCTCTCCTGCCTTAAAGACTCATTTTACTATGCTATTGTAAGTCAGAACTACAAATGCCTTTTTCTGCCTAAAAGTTGGAATAATTATTAGATGCCTCATGCTGTAGTAGGGATGGAAAGGTTTTTCTATACATGCATGAGGAGAGTTTCTCCCCTAAAATCTCTGGTCTAGAAAACAAAACAGCTTGGAAAATAAATGCTTTAAAAGCCATTACTTTTGGGGGCTCAGAGCAGAGAAAGCCCACAAACCTCCAAGGTGGTGAGAGAATCTCCCTGGCACAAAAAGCAAGTCAGAGCACCCTTGTTTCCACAGCATGCATTACAGTAAGATTAATCAAGCTGCATTACCTTTTTGTGTGCAACATTCTTAGTGCAAACAAATCCATTCACCACCATGGAGTCAAATTTCTTTCCACCAGGGATCTAACAAAGCAAAGAACATTTTTGGAACTGTCATACACTCCCACATCTTGTAGTGCAGTAAAGCTAATACACAGAATACCTCTTGTAGGTGATGTACAAACTTCAGCTACACCCTCAATTACCAGATGAAAGATCAGATACAGTCATGCTGGACACATAAGTCTTTCCCTTTAAAACCTGACAAACTTAGGGCAACATGAAAACTAGTACTGGGTTCTAGGATTTCTACACCCTCCCAAGAGATGCTTATTTGTTAAACCAGTTTACTTCAGCACATGACAAGGGAACCTAATTTGGATAGGCCATGAGAAGCACATAGCTTTGCATATACCATTTCTATTAATAACAAAAAAATTGTAAGCAAAGAGAGGAAAAAATATAAAATAAATAAAGAAAAACAAAAACCCTCTACCTACCAATTGAACACATCAAACAGTTGACTGGTGTGCCTGCAATCTCAGGCACAGGCAATCTCAGGCATAATAAGCATCATGGAACAGTTTTCTGAATAATATGTTTCAGAGGACATTCATATTACCAGCACGTGAAAATAGCAGACAGCTATGAAGAGCTTTCAGCTCTGAACAACTGTTCTTTGAACTGGAATTTCAGAAGATGCAGGAACAAGTGGTGCTGCCTGAAGAGATGCCACAGAACTACCACCAGAATCACAAGGCTCTCCTCAAATCTCATATGGCTTTCAAACAAGAGTACTGCTAGGTGAATTTGGCCAAAGAAAACTAAGCCCAAATCTTCAGTCCTCAGTCACACTAACTCCTTGGATGCTATTTTCACATCAAACTCTCAGAAGGAAGTTTGCATGCCAGAACTCCAGACTTACAGTTCAACAGTGTCAACACTGGGCCATCTGGCAGAACTGGATACACCATTCCATAACAATTAAGTTTTGCTCTTGAAGAAAGTCATCATACTTGGCATGGGAGGAGTTGAACACTCCATAATGGATACGTACAGGGCAACAGACTGCTGCACCATGTCCTGCAAGCTACTTATCCAGAATATGACATATCTCCAATTCAAGAGCAAAACAAGCAGAAACCAAAAAATGAACCAAGTAACTACAGAGGTGTTACTCTTTGCTATCTTCTGCAGCCCACAGCCTGAGAGAAGAGGTCACTCCAGCGCATTAAAGCACTTTTCTCAGCATGCCAAGTTCCCTCTGTGCAACTTTTTCCAGAATCCCACCTCATCCAAAGGCCAAGCGATCCAATTACAGTACTGAATATGCTGGGGGCAGTGGAAAGGGGATTATTCTCTTCAAACAAGGTGTACTGCCAACAGCTGCACCCTTTTGTTTCCCCACATCCACTGCTTGAAACTTACTTTTTTGATGTGGACAAACTGGCGGATATCCATGTCATCATCTCTCTTCTTGACATCCGGCCGTACCGTTTGAACTACCTGGCAGACCACGGGCACAATAATGTCCCTCCAGGACAGTGACAGGGACTCATTGTAGAGAAGCTGCTGAAGCAGTGCCATCATGTGGTTGTGATTAGCAGACCTACAAAAAAGGCAAAATAAATAGATTTCTAAATAAAAAAATATAAAAATACAGTGCAGTGATTAGCTGAAGTAAATTTCTTAACATTTACAATGCAGAAGTCCTCTGAAGGAACAGTTGCCTAGAATGTTCTACAGTCAGCTTTGGTCCTGTACTTTCTATATAAACATCAAAAGATAAAAAAACCAGCCAAAATATATGTAAAAACGCTGCGTTCTTAATGCAAATTATTTCCTTGTATTGCCTACTGTAGCTCAAGTCCCACTGAGAGCTGGTGGAATAGAGGGGCTTCAGAAATTGCCACTCAAGATTTGCAAATTCCTTTTTCTACATGTTTCTTACAGCAGCCTTTCCATGGCTTGTTTCTCCCCATTCTCTTCTCTCAGCAGATCCAGATTGCTGTGGTGCCAGCCTAGGGGTGTGAATAAAAGCTCTTTGGACTTCTCCTCCACCCTCCTGTTGAATAACGACTCTGCAAGAGACAAACAAACGTTGTTAATGTAAGGTCACAGCTGAATGCTTGTGTCTTTCTGAAAGGCTGCTTCAAAAAGGAAAGAATTTACTAAGATGTAAGTCCTAGTAAGTACTGAGTAATTACTGAGTTTAAGGTAGTGTCATGGTCCTCAGTATGAGGGGAACTGACACTTTCAATTACTATATTGTGTAGTAACTCCTTAGAACTGTTCTCTGTTTTGCAGTACCAAAATTAGAGGTTACTTAAGCACAGTCTGTGCTTTGAAAGAGTTACTAGGTTATTTTCTGCACGGTTATTATGATATTATAGAGGCAAATTATAAACTTCCACGTTGGCTGACGATAAGTCATTTATACTAGTAGTGTATAAATGTTCATCAAGCAAGTATGTAAGCCTTCAGAGATCAAGCTTAAAACTCCTCAGTGTTAAGCAAAATCTTTAGACAATAGCAAACCAAGGAGGACAACTGAAGAAAAAGTCTCCTAAAAAATAACAACTAACTTCTTCCAGATGCTTCATGTACAAAATTAGCTGTGTAGAAAATTAATAGTACCTACATTGATTTCCTCCTTCCTTCTGCAAAAGCTCAGCTAAAAACCAAACACCAGTTTAATCCAAGACTATTTTTCAGGCTAGACAGACACTGGGGTTTCTCCCTTATTTCCTCCTCTTCTGAGGGCACCAAAATCAATAGCATTAACTGGGAAGAAGAAAAAAGCCCACAAGCGCATCTGGCCATGATACCGGAAAGCACGTGGGTTTAACAACTCATAAGTGCATGCAATGGCCTTTCATTTCAGAGGCAGTGACTATGGTGGTGATGACAAGAAACCCAGAAAGATTTAAGAGAGGAAGCTTTAAGCTACTCTGCAGAAGCAGTGCAATTAATTGTATCACATCTTCATTTGCTTGCACAGGAAATTAAAAATCAGTTACATAAATTTGTTGGTGTAGAAACTGTGAACACACTTGCCACTTACACTCACTTTTTAAAAAAAATGAAAGCTTTTCATTGAGTCTTTTTGAAAGCAAGAATCTGAGAAGTGAAAGAAATTTAAGCTTGAAAGTGGATTCAAAAAAGTCAAAGTATAGTTTATAAGTCAGTTTTGCCACAAATAAGCTCAGATTTACTGTCGAGTAAATATTTTGAAAGAGTCAGTGCTTTATTAGAGGAGTATTAAGGAATTTCCATCATTATAAAACACACAACAGCAGCAATTGAAGTTTTTCCTTACCTTTAATAAAAGCGTCACTTATAGAGAACATCTGCTGCCCTCCGTTTTCAGGATTCAAGTACTCTGAAAGAAGAGAGAAGAGGGATATAGGTGGAGACCAAAGAAAAAAAAAAAAGACAGGTTACACTGGTGTGGCCATATAATTACAATGTACACGCCCACACCAGAAGAAGCAGCATTACTCATCCAAGTGTTTAGTCACCAGTTTAGCAACAGCTTGGTGAGTGGTTAAGACAAGAATATCATCTCATTCTTGTTCTATCAAAAATTCTACCATGACAAGAAAACAGTGCTTACTAACGTGAAGAAACAAAACAAACAAAGTAGACATGAGCCAAGACTGAACTAAGAACGCATTTTCCAACTGACATGGACCACCCTTTTCTAGACCTGAATACAAGTGTGTTAAGATGTGATCAGACACCACGGGAATGGCCTCCTCACTCGGGTCTAAAAATGCAGCTTCAGAAACCATTTTGGTCACCCACTCCATTGAACCATCTCAGACTGAGGGAGAGACCAGCCATAAGGTTTGTCATATACAGTGCAGAAACAAGACAGTCTTCCTTTCAAGAGCTGAAAGTCTCAAGTCCAGAACAGGTCAAAGTGTTTTGAGGAATCCATGCTGACAGAGATGGACTCCCAGAAACAAAGCAGAGCAAGAGACAGATTACTATACATGTGGGAAATATAGATAGAGCCTGTGCTAATAATGTCAAGGTGGTGGATTCAATCCCTGTATGCACCATTCACTTAGAGTTGGATTTGATGGGTCCCTTCTAACTCAGAACATTCTGTGATATCTGTGAAATAGGTTGAAGCTACACCTACTACCCTCATTTAGCTTGCTAGACCTTGATGCTTCATGCAGACAAAAAGCTTGTTTTCTCTAGAAGCCATTTGCTGTTGTGCCCTTAATTGGCTCCTCACTTATACAAAAAGGGATTCTATAATGAGAAAACAAGAGCAGTAGCCCAACTGCTTATACAGTACAACTACCTGAGCCCAAAGCCAACTCTTTATCACCTTTCCTGACAATGCTCCAGACTCATCACAAACAGAACACAAAGCCAGGCTGCTTTCAGACACCAACAGAAAGCAACAGAAAGCTGACAGGACTTAAACAATCACAAGGCTCTGAGCAGCAGCACTCAGGAGACCCCTTTCATGCCACCATTTTAAATACCTGAGCTTGTTTGCAAATTGATACTCAATAGAGGATAAGTGTACCAAAGAGAAGTTACAAGCCTCCTTCGTAGATTCCTGGTTATTTGAATTGCTTTTCATCTCTTGCTAAGTTTTAGAGTTCAGCATTACAATAAATTACTGCTTGATAAAAGCTGGCCCACCCTCAGCATTCATTCACTCACTGACTATCTAGAGAAAGCCACATCATGCTCTACTTACACAAGGGCATGTATACTAGCACCTCCATCCCTCTCCCTCTTGCAACAGCCTCAGGGCATCAGTTCTTACTGTAAACACACTTAAATTAGGTCTGGCACAGACCCCTGACAGGCAAGCCAAAGCACAAGTTATCCCCAGCAGAAACCTAACCTTAGTTATGCTCTGGACAGACACAGGTAGCACCTCCAAGTCCCTTCTAGATTTGTAATTTTTTAAGTTCTTCCATCTAGGTGATCTTTAAGGTCCCTTACAAGCCAAACCACTCTATTATTCTTTTCAATACAACTTCAGCTCCCATAACTTCACTTCGAATTGGTTCCCAGGGGAAGTTTCTGTCAAGGTAAGATACCATGCCCCTTCTTAGCCCAGACAGATAACACACTCATAAGTGTGAGTCTGAGATGGTTTATGGTGGCAAATACGCACATTTCTTACCTCACATCACCCCTACATGCACCATGCTCCACTAAATGAGAAAGGGGGATGGGGAAATGGTCCTGTAGCTTATTTTATAACCTGAAAACCCAAGCACCTTCTCAAAAGAAGAACCAAAAGGGCTCCTGGGAACAGCACACTGAGCCTTGGCAAGCAACACTAAAAAGGAATTGCATATGGTTACTCAAATCATCTTCTTTTTCCCCCTCCTAACTAATTTCAAGCATCAAAGATACCCAAAATACCTGGTACCATGATCACAAATATCTGTCTGGAAGGATGTTTATAAAATAAAATTTTGCATGTTGTTAACTGAATCTCTTCAAAAAACAGCAACTAAATCCCATATATAAAATTTATCATGTAATCTCTTCTCCCAATTTAAGTGCAGAAAATAATCTTACTTCGTTTCCCCTTCTGATACATACTATGTCTTTAAGCAGATGATACTATACATGAATCACTATTCTCAGCTAACTTGGAGTCACCCACATTTCATGGAAACACACCAGAGTTAGTCAGCCTGTAACACCACAAGAAGTTCTGCCATTAGAGTATACACAAACCACTCTGTGCTAAATCACAGCTGGTGGATACATCATGGCCCTTGCTTCAAAGCAGCTGACCTCTGTGACTCTGGGAAATTGCATATTCCTTAATCATTTGAGAAACCCACAAATTGCTTAGATCAAAGCTGACCTGAACTTCCAACACTTGGTGTTTTCTATTGTCAGTTCTCTCCACAATGCAATTACTGGAATTTACACAGTTCTAAGGAAACTAAATTACAGCTTCAAAAGGAAGGTGGGATCTTCAGTTTCACTTCATTATTTCAAAGGAAATCAAGTCACTGTCACCTAGTCTAAGGACAAGAGGCAACTCCAACACAATCAAGCTAAGTAAGCGTGTCCATAAGAGTCACAGGGAAGTTACTGATGCTGACAGTGGCAAACACCTCATGTCACTGATTAACTACAGAACTCTGTCCTTAAAATAACCATCCATTTTACACAAATGCTTAACTGCCCAGTTTTGGCTGTCTACTCACTGTGATATTCTAGCATCTTAGATGACATCTTTTCTTTAATATAGCCAGGATAATCAGAAAAACAAGGTAAAAATCTTCATATTAACTTTATTATATAAAACCTCTGACTTTAATATTTACAGAATAAAGTTTTAGAAGTCATTTCACTACCTTAGTATTTCACTACCCTAAGCACTACAGCATTCACTGTAGGGTTTTGTCCCTCCTCGCTACCCACAAAGTTTCAGTCTGTCTATTGCCAAGAAGTGTTTCTTGCTATTCAAGATATTGTCACTCATTTTAATTTTTTGTTCCCTGGTTAGATCTTTTCTCCAGAGATTCTCATGCTAGAATGATAAAATTCACAAACAAAATAAAAAAGATTCACTAACTTCTCTGTATTTGCAGATATAGATTTTTCAAACAGCTGCAGGATACCTACAGTGCACTTTCATGACAATTCCACCCTATCCCAGTTCTGGGCCTATTACTGGTACTATCCCCTCAAGGGAAATCCATTCTCTTGGAAGAAATTGTTACCAGTTTTCTACTGCCAATTACACTCCTACAGAATAACCTGGTTAAGAGACCACAATTTTCAGGAACATATACCAAACACCAGCAGAGATTCACCAAAGACATCAGAGTGCTGTCAGCACAAACAATTCAAAGGCAGAAGTCTTGATCTTTTCAGTCCCCTCACCACTTGCCTTTTCCGCTGATCTTCTCTGAGCTCTCCACTATTAAAAACTTTTTCACAAGAACTCACAAGAGTTCTGGCTCTAAACAGCCTTGACTTGGTCAACAATTTCCAAGAGCAAGAGGCTCTCTTACATTTCCCCTTCATAACATACTGCTCCTTGTATAAAGAGTGAAATATGTCTGAAATCAGACAAACACTCTACAAGTCCTTTAACATCTGGCAGAGCCAAACTGACTAATGCCTGCTTTACTGTCATCATACACTGGTAAGGAAACCTGCTACAGCTGCAAATTCATTGGATACTGCAGCACACCTGGGCCTGTTTCAAGGTCACTTAATCCAGCACCCCTCCTTCCAAAAAGGAATTCTTTGGTATATCTGCCTCTCAGCTTTCCTTCCCTGTAGATGCATTAGCTTTTCATTTGATTAGGGCATCAGCTGGAAACAAATTGAAAGGAACCAATAATGAGCTGGTGTCAGTAGTAGTGCTGATAGTAGTGCTCATAACCCACTCCCAATTTTGGATCATCTGACATCAATTCAAACTTTTGAAACTGTTCTGCTTCTCTCTTTGGCAGAAAATAAGCAATTCAAATTCCTTCCTTCTAGGCATATTTTTAGCTAATAACAAAAGGTGGCTACAGTAGGCATCAATAAATGTCCCCTCTAATTTGTCTCATTCTGCCCCACATGTCTAGCACACTTGGAAAGTCAGCTATGACTGCTTCTCCTCCCTCACTGTCTTCAGAGGCCATTTCAATTTCAGAATATGCAATCTGTATGCAAGCTCAAGCCTGCTGTTCCATTCTGATTCATAGTAACACAAGATCTGCTAGACTTTATAGAAGAATGAATTAATTAGGAGTGCAAATTATTTAACATTGGATCACCTTTTAAAGTCAGAAACACTGAAAGGGTGGGGTGAAACAGTAATTAAGAAACTACTTAGAAGCCACCAAAGAAACAAATCTACAAAGCTGATGTAATGTTATGTAAGGAAGCAGAGCAAAGACAGCCACTACTACCCAACATGTAAAGCAACTAAAATATACTAGACCCAAGCCAGTGGCAAGCCCCAGTTTCAGACAGGCCTTGAATCATTTAGAGAATGCAGTTGTCAACATGCAGGCACATTATTTCTTCCATAAAGATGTTGCTTATAGAGTCTTTCAATTTAGTACTTCTTTAGGGGAAAATTCTTTCAAAAGCAGCCTTCAACACCAAGTATTTGATTTCTTCCTACTTAAGTGGATGATCTCTTTTGAAGAAATACTATGTATATGGATTAAGTTAGGCCTTCTTGTTTATCAGTAAGATTCTTCTGGAAAATGTAAGCTTATTAAGGTACAATTTTACATCAGCACAGAACTCTTCCAAGTTAATCTTGTTCTTTTGTTCTTTGGGGTTTTATTTCTTGATTGCTGTTTTAAGTTCCATCTCCAACTGTAGAGTCACGTATCAAACTGGTTTTTGTGTGGATTATTTTTCCACCCCAGTTAGCCAGAACACATAGGTGGGTCTGTCTATTATGCATGGGCAAGAGACATTGCTTCAATGGCAAAGAGAAAGTCACAGGGGAAGTTACACACTCTGCAGAGAAGGCATTTCAACAGGTCTGTTGAGCCTCCTCAGAGGTGAGCACATCAAAACTGCAAGCAAGTGCCAGTTAAATATCATATTTTCCCCTCTGTAAGACAGCCACGTAAGCAGTGTCCAAGTAAGTCAGAAATATTAGGGCCAGCTCTCCATCATGTGCAACTCCAGCTGGTGACTACCTCGTACCTTTTTGGTCGGCAGGGTGAGGGGGCACATGTGGGTACTTGGAGTGCTTCTTGATATGGAAGTTGACGTTGTCCAGCTCCACGTTCAGGCTGATGGAGGCGGCCGAATCACTGTCCATTGTGGACTGGAAGCTGCTGACTGAAGTGCGCTTGCTAGGGCTGGCGGAGTCTTTTAGTGTTGGGTGAGGGGGAAGATACAGGGAGGAGAAGGGTTCAAATGGATATTATGAGGGTACCAGAGAGGAGAAAAATTGTCTTTAATACATAAAGACCAGTGTGCAATAATACAGGAATACAGTATTTTCATAGCTCTAATCTTGTCTTCATGTGGGCATGCTGACATACTGGACATTCTTTAGTGCACTACTACAGGGCCCAAATCAAGCGGAAGTCTGCCTGAGAAACAGAAGGCAGCAATTTACATGCCTCTCCTTCATTAGAAGTATGAAGTTTTACAGTTGCACTAAATTCAAACTACTGTATCGATTGTGAGAAAGTGGAAGACTAGACAGGCTATAGCTCTCTTAGATCCTTACAGCCCCAAGCACATACACAGAAACACAGACAGATAAAGCAAGACATGGTTAAACTAAGTCCTGAAGGACTGAGGACAACAGGGGAGAAGGCACAGTGAGAACAAGACTCAGGTGAAACTTACTGGCTGAGTTGTCTTCCCCTTCATCAACAATCTGCTCGTTGTCACTGTCATCAAACTTGATGTCTTTGAACCAGGATGGCTCGGAGTGGCCCTCTACAGAGTTTACAGAGTCACTGTCTGGAGATGGGGTTTCTGAGAACTCCGTGCTCTAGAAGACAAGGAAGGGAAAAAGTTATTAAAGTGCAGCTCTGCTGAAATATTAAGCAGCCTACCACAAATGCAGGTAGGCATTTTAAAATCACAGGATACTCTCACAGGATACTCTCTTGGGCTGAGCCAAGTTAGTCATAGAGTTATCCCCTTTCGTGTGAAGTAGGAACTCTTTGGGACAAGAAACAAGTATTTGTTTACAATTCCCAGTCTCTGCCTACACTCTACTTCTAAACAAATTGTGACTAAGTGGCACTAAAGGAGAAGTTTATCATACTGCACATTTTCTGTCATCACATCCAGTTAAGCAGCTTTGAAAGCTTGCTGTCTGCAGCCAAGGTGGGTGACAGCCTTATCCTTCACCCAACACACAGCTTTTGGTGGTGCCTAATTCTAAGTTACTGGAGCAATTCTTTAAGTGACCAATGTAGCCCCAAGAGCTGCAATCCAAGATGGACTCTAGCTGGGCCTACTGTGTCAAAGCAAAGACCGGCCAGATTGCCAGAGAACCTGGAGACTACCTAAGTAATTTCCATCAGCCTTCCTCATGCCTCCAGGCACCTCAAAACAAAGTTATCATCATCATGCATTTGGCTGCATGATGAGTGAGTGCAGCAAGCAACTGAGTCAACAACGCCATTTTTCCAGACTCTTGTCCAGAAGAATTGAGATCAGACAGTGCTTCCAGTTGATGAGCACAAAAATTTACTTTAAACATATAATATAAGCACCTCACAAATAGGGATGCATAAGGACTTGCTAGTTAAGGGCAAGCTTTCACCAGGACACAGACAGCTGACTAGCTGAGCTATCAGATGAACCCCAGAGCAATCTCAAGGGAAGCCATGTGACTGTGTCCATATGACTGAAATGCATGAGGAAGACAAATGCTACTGGCTGCAAGCTTTCTGTCTGAAGCCCATGGGACAGCTAAGCTATTCGCCATTGTAAGAAGCTGAAGAACATGAAAGGCTCTTAAGTGAAACTGAATGTTTTCAGTTAAGGGAGGCTACAGAGCTATCTTGTTCAAGCTAAAAAACCCAATACAATCTCTCAGGCCAGTGACTGCTCTTACCCCTCAGTAAGTCTGACTCCAGTGAAGTACAGTAGGACAGAATCTCTGGTCACTAGTTCCTGCCTCCCCTCAGGTAACTAGTCCTGTTTGGGAGGAATGAAAAAGATCCCATCCCAAACTTGGATCATGTGGCTAAGGTACTGAATTACTCATTACTCCATCACTGGAGATCAGAAGAAGGTTATCAATATATCTAAAATATCCATTTGGAATTTTTTTAAGGAATTTTGAAACAGAGGATGACCAATGTGTCTCCATCACCAGTAAGTGCACACAGATTCTAGATTCTGCACATGACAACATAGCTGCCACAGGCACAGACTGTGCCACCTTGAGGCCTCTGTGGCAGATGTCCACCTTGAGAGGCCTGGCTCTGAAGACCCTTTTCCCTCACTTTAGGCAGCACCACATTCTCCACAGAGGACAGCCCCAAAGCTTTCTGGGCAAGTGGAATTTCCTCAGGCTTCAACCTATTCAGGAAAAAGGCCTGGCCCCCTACTTTCTGTACAGGAGACCTGATTTAGAAAACATACTACAGCTGTTGAGAACAGGATTAGAAAATATTCTAGTCAACAGCCAAATCCAAGAAGAACAGTATCTTTCAGCTTTCCCACTCCTTTTACCTGCAATGGTCTGTAGAGAGCATACTCATCTCTGAAGAGCTGATCATGATGACTGACACATTCCAGCCAACGTCCATCAACCAGCGCCTGCCCTATTGCAATGGCCTGGACCCTGGAAGTATAACAGAGATGGTTTTCTATGTTTTGCTCTAAACACATATGATACAAGCACACTACAAAAGGGAAGAGTCATTTGCTATGCATTATTTGACCTGCTGGTTTTCCATTCCCATGTTTAACAGACACTATTTACAGTACTGTGGTGAGGCACAGTACTGTCCTAATTCATGCATGGAGCTAAATAAAGAGACTGCCAGTACTCAGCTGAGGTGTCCAGCATACAATTAAGACATGTTGTTTGTGCTCCTCCAATATTGTTATGTATACTGACCATCTCTGTGGGAGCACTGTTGCTCTACACTTAAGAACCATCTCCATTTTATCCCATTATCATATAATTAAACACACAAGATTGTTTATATTCACCTACATGGTTAAGAGTCTGTGTCGTGGTTTGACCGGAAATGGGACATCTGGGATATGTTGTTTTGCTGTGGTTACCAATGGGTGGTCGGATTTTAAGATGAGCACCTAGTTTGACCAGTGGGGCATTTGGATCCGCCTCTTGAGACTACGAACCCAAGGGGTTAAAAGCAGGGCTCTTGTCCTTCGGAGCTCTCTAAGGATTTCTGGCGTGAAGGAGTCTCTCCCCCGGCCCAGTTGCTGGCTGGGCTGGGGGAGGGGAGAGCCACGTGGCCCATCTACGGTAGGCCCGGGTTCGGAGGAAGGGTGGCGTAGCATTGAGCGACCTGTTTATCCCCCCTCCCCCATTTTGGAGATGGGGGTGCAGCGGGCAGTCCGGCCGCCTGGGAGAGCTTTTAACCCTTGTGGAGAGTGAAGGCTTTGCAGAACATTGCCTTTCCCGGGAAAGGGATAGGAGTTGAAGATGCAGGAAGAAACCGGGCCAGAAAGGGGGGTCTGGCAAAGGGAGAAGAGAGATGTTGAAGGAATGGAGGAAGATGGAGTGGCAGTTTTTGCTGGACTCTTTTTTGTTGTATATCCATGGACTCTTTCCTGGTGATGCAGAGGCTGTATTGCAGGGGGAAGCGGAGGCTCGGAGTCAAGAGAGTTTGGTTTTGAGACCCCTCGGCCCCAGGGGGTATAGAAGAGATGGGGGGGACAAAGGTCCCAGGGATGAGACTGTGCTCTGCTTGGAACGAGACGAGGCATCCTTAAAAGGCCCTGAAGGCAGGCCCCTGCCCCATCCCATGCCAGGTGGTGAGAGCATCTTGGCATGGAAAGGAGATGTCACGAGATAGCAAGACTCCGGGCGGATTGCTGATTGTGACAAGAAGTCGGTGGCACAAGGAAGGACTCCGTCTATCCCTTATGAGCTGAAGATTTGATTTTTTTCTAAAGGGTGGTGCCAGACCAAGTGTGGATAATTTTTGGAAATGTAAATGTGCTTGGGAATTTGGTGGGAGGAGGATAAGAAAGTGTTTCTGTGTAGTTTTCATTCTCCTTGTGTTTTTTTTTCTTTGTGTGTGTAGTTTAGTAATTGTGTGTGTAGTTTAGTAATTGTGTGTGTAGTTTAGTTAATAAACTTCTCTTTATGTTTAAGTTGGAGCCTGCTTTGCTTATTTCCTGGCCACATCTCACAGCAGATATCAGGTAAAAGGTATATTTATGGGGGCTCTGGCTTTGCCAGGCCTAAACCATAACAGTCTGCCAGCTCCATTGAAAATTTAGCTGTCAAACACTATTAGTGATCGCTGACCCCAGAGGCACACTTGCTCTTTGGAGTAGCAGTGAACACTTTTGGACAGTTTCTGTAATACATGCACTGTTCTCCATGTGAGTGATACTTGTCCCACAGCTACCTCCCATACTGGTTTCCAAACCAGACAGCCTCCTGTGCCCTGTTGTTTGGGGGCACATGGAGTCAGAATGGAACCTACTCTGGGGCAGGTAGTAAAGGGGAGATTTGAGTTTTCTCTCTCATCTCCCTGCAAAGGGCCCATCTCTGCAGTGTAAGGTACCCTACATCAGCTCAAACTCACCACCTCCTCTCATACACACAGAGGACAGCTGTTGTCCTAAAGCATGAGGGTTACCTCGTGGTTATGTGCCCATTTCTCATGAGCCAGTTGACCAGCTCTTTTCCCACAATGCAGTTGGGATGTGTCCGCAGCCAGTAGCGATGGTCTTGAAATTCCATACCACTGTTATGATGGCAGATTTTCTTCCACAGATCTTTCAGCTGGACTGAGTCCTGGACAGAGAGATGTGCAAATTAATTACCAGTCTAACCTCAGCACTGGTTCCAAGGGCATCAACCCAGGCCTTCAGATCAGCTTCGGGATCAAAAGCCCTCCATAAACAGGCACAGAATCTAAGCCATTCAGCATAACCTATGCAAAGGTGCAAACAGAAATAGCAAACAGACATAAAATCAGCTCCTTATTTCCTTCCATTCATATCCAGTTGAGAACAATAAAAAAACCAAAGTGAGAGATACAGGGGTTTTGATGAGGCAACCTTTTGTACTGCCTGCAGAATATTTATGCCCTCACTACTGTCCCCTTGCACCCACTCTTAAACTCAGGAGGTGTATGCAAACACAGAGGACATCATCCTTGGCAAGAAGGTTTTTCTATATTACCTGTGCTCAACCCAGGCATTGTGAACATATTAGTCCAATATGAAGACCAGATATAAAGCAAGTACTTTACACAGCAGTGTTCACTGCTAGGATACTGTCGCTTATTGAGGATCCAGTTTGGTATTGTCCAGCTTTTATGAAGCTTTTTTTAGGCACTGTTAGCTTATGAAGCTTTTTTAGGCATTGTTAGCTTTGGCCACTAAGAAAAAAACATGTGTATTCCTCCCAACACAATTAACCATTTTTGAATCTGTGAATCTCTTACCCTCACTACTTGGAACACTTCAGTCTATACCTAAAACTTATTTTGGAGCCTGCTAAACATGTGTGCCACCTCTTCTGTAGGGTGTGCTCCATCCAAACTGAGCTGTCTCCCTGCACCTAGCCACTTTTGTTTTCCCGTATGTACCCTCAATTAGCACAGCACAAGCCATTACTGCAGGTGGAAACTGGGATCTGGAACTATTTTGACCAAGCAACACACCACCCCACAGTATGGAGAAGAGATGCTGCAGCTCACTTCCCCAAATGCCTCATTTATTCTATTTTTGTGTAACAGAACTTTAATTACATTTTAACTGGTTTCAGCTCTCCAATTAACTGTCACATTATTGCATTTTCCAAAGGGTGCCCTAAGGCCCAGGAGTTATGCTCCACTTTACTGCTGGACTGGCTTTCTGCTTTCAGTTCCAGCAGTGGCTCTTCTGGATATTGCCCTAAAACCAATGCCAGCAGCTCCCCTTCCATACCAGGTACGGAGTCAAATGGATCAGTACCAAGAACACAATAGGATCACACAATTTGATGCAACTGGAGTCTCCACAGTTCAGCTGTCTTGAACTGGTCAATACAGTAAACTGAAGAAATTGGCACAACAAAGCAAATCTTTCCAACTCAAGGATTTTGACCTCTAGTTCACTGAAGTGTGTGCTTATCCCAGTGTACATACAACCTTCTCTACCTTTATTTCATGAACAAAGTTCATTAGTCTTCTGAATGGACTAGGTTAGGCTTTAAATTAACTCCTGACATAAGGTCAACTCCACACAGTAAGGGTATTAAACAAACAGTAGGAATGCATAGAAAATCCTTCATTAATTGACACTGTCTTCTACTCTTACATGAACAAAATAGTACCAGTCCTCTTCTTCCTCCAGAAAGAAAACAGACCAAAAAAAAAATTCAAACAATGTGAAGACAAAGAGCACCAAGACTTGAACATCTTGCTTCAAGTTGCATTCACAGAGCTGTGAATTTCCTTTTTCCTGCATTAACATACATCTGTGAAGCTGAGTGGTATAAAAAACATGCCTTAAATATGTTTCTCCTTCAGGTGGTTATCCATTTACTCAGGAACTAGGAAAGGAGTTTTGCAACTGAACAGGAGTTAGTGTTTCTACACCCTCAGGCACACTTGAATGCATACTGCTGACAGCAGGCAGAACCTGGTAACACAGAATGAGCCTGATTTTAAAGTAGCAATGAGGCACAATCTTGAATCTTTCAATGCGTGAAAAACACTGCCTTCCCTTCTCTGCAACTTCTCTGCCTTATTTGTTGGAAACACTTCCCTTTCTTTCCTCCCCAAAGAAATGAAACAGCTTTTTACTGTTTAGAAATTTATACAGTAACTGCAACCTACAACATTGCCTCAGGGGGGAAGGGATAATAGGACTAAGCAGAACACATTGACTTTTCTTTTAAAAAGTATCTCATTATAACCTTCTACAAAATCTTTTACTTATTCTGCAAACAAAGAGGGGGCAAGTTATGTTTTGGCCCAGTAAGCTATAAGGGCTTCAATTTATTCATCATGGTGTAACTATTTCAAAGCAGCCATTTAAAGCTCCTGATTACGTGGCCTATGAAAGACAAAATCTCAACTTGAAGAAATACAAAAACAGGTCACTGCATTACAGCTGCCAGCACGACAGGTTTAACTCAAAAAGCCACCATATCAACTCCACACTTAGCAAGACTAAAGTTGTAAACATTTGACTACAAAAACCCCATGAAACTATGATTTATTTCAGGAAGACAGTAATGTCCAAAGCAGCATCAATATTCTCCATCTCTGCTCCCCCTAGAGGAGAGGTCCAGGTAAGAGTGCAGCAAAATACTCCGGCTGCATGGCACAAGGGAGGCAAAACACGAGGAAGGCAAACTCCACTGACTTCACAGAGCAAGGCAAAGAGAAGTGTGCAAGGTACCAGAAGGATTTTGCGCTCATCCTCGCTGGTCTCTGCCTTCATATGAGTGCGAGTGGCCTGGGGGCTGACCGAGGTCTCGTAGGCAGGCACCATGGGGGACCCTGAGCGGTCCAGAGACAGGTTAGTGATGCTGGCTGACCTGCAGGGACAGAGAACAATTCCACTAAGTATTCATCATGTGTGGTGCTTCACCACAGCAGGTCTTTAACTTGTAGCATACTAAAAACCAGCTCAAGCCTGGGACACTGTTTACTCTTGTCAGCACAGACTGCTTAATGCTTCCTCCTTTGTCAAAGCAGAAGAAAGGCTCCCTAGGAAGCAAGTGTATTGCTTTGGAACTGCTAAGGTAAGCACAAACCTCTGTAAAAATCTTGCATGAAGCAGCTGGAATTAAGTTTAGGCACACCAATTCATACATGTCTGTATTTAAATTGACTGGGGAAGGGATGGCATGATGAGTAATTAGAAGCTCCAGCAGTTTGGAGACAAGACAAATGTCAGCAAGGGTGGGCAACACCCTGATCCCCTAAACAGAGCACTGAGATTTCCTCCTATCCTTGTCCCATTTAAAATTCCTTGTTCTCAGCTCTCAAATACATGGCTGAAAGCTTGCAGAGTCTGAAGTTTGAGCACTTGTACCCCAGAGCAGCTAAACCATTTTCTGAAGCTGGAGTCACTGCAGTGGGCAATCCCCCTTGTACTGTGACATGGAGCACCCCCCTTATCTCAGCACAGCTGTTAGGAAATGCTGGCATTGCACCCCAGCACAAACACACCATTTTGCAATTATCATTGCGTAGTTACAAATGCAAACAAGTTCCAGATACCTTCTGCTCCATTAACCCACAACTAGACCTGAGACTGAACACTCTGCAACTTCTCATCATATAGCAGCAATTGCAGGGTAACCTATCAGTGCTAACAGCACTCTAAGGAGTGAGGATGGAAAACATTTCTGCATATACTGGCTAATAGAGATACTATAATTATTCCCAAAAATTCCCCATGGATGATGCAGGTCAGCCCAGGCATGAAAAAAGCAATGATACCCTATTTCAGTTTTTATACTGCAGAGTAATGCATCTCAACAGAAAGCATCCTAATGCACAAGATGAGGCTGACATGGAAGTCCATGACTAATCACTCCTGCCAATCATTTTGCAACAGCTGCCTTAACTGTGCCACATATCTGTAAGCAGCAGGGATTTTTTATTTGGGTGTAAGCAAGTTAGAACAGTGAGATTTCACAACTGTGTCTTTATCATCATCAATTATATCAAGGCCTTTATTATATATATATATATTTTAAAAACAGAGAGGGAGATTTTGCCATGGAAATGTTTATCCTTTAGAAGGACCTGCAAGGGAGCAGTTTGAACCCTGCTTGCAACATTGGACTGTTCTGCTGGGGTTTCCCCGCCCCCCATAAAAACCAAGATTGAGAACAAATAACACATTTCCCACCCACAGGGAAAACAAATAGCAATATGTAACTGCTGTTACCTGCCTCTAAATGCACTCAACCTGCATATTTTCTGCTTCATTTCCTCTAGAAAGAGGAACAGTAAAGCTTCTGTCAAAGAAATGGCTACAGCTGCTTTGACAAGATCTAAAGACTAACATCACTTAACCCAAAGTCAACAGCTTGTTTTCCAAAGGTTCAGAATTTTTAACAGAGATACATTATACCTCATCATTACACGTGTCCAAACAAACAAGTACTTTTGGTGAACAGCCAAAGTTAAAATTTCACTAATTTCACTAATAAGCAATCTGGGCCTGCCAGATCAAGATTAGAACCATCCTACTAGTACATATTTGAGCAAACAGCAAAAGCCTTTTAAAATAGGAGTATAGTCAAACAGGAGGCAGGAGACCATCCTCAAGGTTTCAGACATTTCTTGACATTGCAGCAGTTATTTAGCATTGCACTTTTAATTCTGGACTCCTTGCCATGTTTGCCCAATATTTATTCTTGGTACTCATTTATTCACCAGTATTTTACTCCCCCAGGTGAGATCTTTGGGTCTCAGATGTACAGTCAGTGTGCATCTCCTCCTAACCATTTCCATCACCCAGAAGGATAAAGGCTGCAAGCAGACCATTCTCCAAAAGGCACACCCAGCGTCCTTCTCAACCGAGTTCCCCTGTCTTCACTGGTCCTGCCAGATCCCTCCAAACTGCTAAACATGATGTATTCCTCTAACACCAATGCAAAGAAATTGCTGAATGTCCCAATTCCAGTTTTGAAGTCTGGATTATCTTTGCTCTGTTCCTCACCTCTCTGCCTTACCTTCATTTCCTTAATTAAACCATAAGGGAAGCATTACAACCAGCACCATAGCAGAAGCACTGTGAAGTGGGAGCTACTTGTACTTCTAATACCAGCCTATTTAGTGGGATTAAGCTCAAGTACTCACAAACTACACTAAAGCCCTCATGAACACTTTCAAGTTCATCCCAACACTCTTGCATAAAGATCTATGAAGGGATTTTAGCCTGAGGAAGCCTGGTAATTTAAACAAGATTATCCTTAATGGAAGAGCAAAGGAAGCAGATGGGGATGCTCACAAACAAAAACTCTGCTCCTCCTTGACCTGAGTCTTTGTGTCTCCCATCACCAAGTATGTGTTACTCCCTTTTCTTCAGCTTTCTCAGAACTGTACTTTTCTTAGCTATTTCCTTCCCCTCCTGTCCTCTTCACCACCACTACTGCTTGATCAAGTCAGCAGCAAACTACAGGCCCTCAGAAGCAGTTAACATGAATATATATTTGTTAATATGAATACATACACAAATAGTTCTTCCTTACCACTCCATACGGGCAGTGAGATATTCCATCTTAGACATGAAACAGCACTTTCAGTAAAAATGAGCCTGGAAACCCAGGTGTTACAGCCATGAGTATGCTAGGAGTATATCCAGAACAGAAAATACTCAGAAATTATTAGTTTACCTGTTTCTAGCTGGTGACTTCCCTGCATCCTCCTGGACAGACCCAAGGCGTGCAGACAACGTGGTAGCTGAAGAGTCTGGGTGAATCAAACTGCAGGGAAAGGAGCACGGTAGAGATGTTCGAGATATCTGTGACATCCAGCACATCAGAACAACTGTAATTAAAGTGCAGCTAATTGTCATGTTACCTCTCACTCACACCCATGATTGTAAAATAAGCAAGGGAACAGAGAGAGCTTTCCCCATCTGTAGGCCAAAGGTATGTGGAAGACAGTGCTCCTGTCTCCTTCCAAACTTAACTCTTGAACAATGCAGACTATTCCTACTTCCTGCACTATCCTGCCTTCCCACCTGCTTCCCTTATTTCCCTTTCTTACACATCCTCCTTTCCTACAGGTTGCTAATAGATACTTTGGCACTAAATCTCTCCAGTATACCATCTTTGCAATCCAAGCAATGCTACCCATAGCTACTGCTAGACAGCTTTTGCCAAGACAGCCTGACAACCTTCTGTAATTGTTTAACCTGATCCAAATCATCTCAGCCCTCCTTCTGTTTCCACCCCAGGAGGGAGAACAGCAGATGTTTGAGAACCATCTAAAGAAATTCCTGTTGGCAAAACTGTATCAGACCTAAGCCACTACAGGCCAACTGATTCAGCCACCCTGCTGTGCTCTAGCACAATAAATGCTCCTAGTGTGATAAATGCTCTTCATAAGAAACTGTAAGCAATGCAGCTTTGCCTGAGTAGCTGTACTTATCCAGAGTACACCATTCCTTCACTTTTAAAGGACATGGCCCTTCAAATAAGTTAAAGCAGGAACTCTGTGTTCCACCTGTTTGAAGAGCAGAGCCACGTCTGACAAGTACATGCACCATCAGTCTCCCCAAACGCTTTTCTCACTGCTTTGCAGCATCTTATCTCAGATACATTATTTTGGAAAGAGATAACTGCCAGGTTTTCTTTTGAAACAAACTACTTCTCATGCAGAAGCCATTATTAGAACACAACCTCTGCTCCATTATGAAGTTGTGAGTTGCCAGTTCCCATTGTGGCACCATTTAAATTCAGTATCTTGAGTTTAAATATCTTAAGATCAATCAGGAACTTACCAAACAGTATTTAAGAAAAGCACTGCAACCCACTGCAAAGTGCAACAAGCACTGACGAAAATGTTAATCCTGCTAAAGCAACAATAAACCACCTAATCCCAAATCTCTCTTCCTCTCACACATAAAAGAGGTCCACATTTACTCAGTGTCTCTCAAAAAGACTGTTATGAGTTATGAGTATTCCAACAATAGGGATTATTTTGAGTGCTACAAATAAAGATTCTTTCTTTACATGCTCATGTCTACAGGCTGCTGAACTGTCGTTATAAAGGCACTAACAACACATCCGAAGACAAAACTAACAATACCTTTAGTATTTTGTACATTTGAAGAGAAGATTCTGAGAACATCTACTTATTTCCCAATTCAAAATTTGGTAGTATTTATCTCATGCATTGTTACATTAACACTTTAAATGACCATAACATTAAACGAGAAGTACTTTTATTTATTTAGGCCTAAACCTGATAATTTAAATGCTTCCAGACAGAAGCATCATATTCTGAAAAGCAACATGCAAAGCAAGAGCCAGGGCATTTTCCAAAGATAGTAAATGGTTTGACAGGTTTTCTTTTAAATACCATCAGAAGAGCTGCTATGGGGCATATGTCACTAGCACTACCACTGAGATAAACAAGGGTTCTGACTCAAGACCTCCTCAGCAGTTTCACATCTGCCGGTTCTTCTGTTTTAGGGAAATGAGCACCAAATACCATACCTGACTATTTCTTCTTCCCCACAACACTAAATTAAACCAAGGTATTCAAAAAATAACTTGCATAGCACTTGAGAAGTACAGTGTTCTTTTACTTATGGTCCAAAAATAAAGATCCTCTCATTTGAGACCAATAGGAATAAATATACTTCGAAAGGAAATTGGAGGATCTTTAGAGGTCCTCTCTATTGTCCTTTCAATCCCACTTCATCTGAAACAGGTGGTTACTTCCATCACTTCTTTTTACCTACACAGAGAGTATTTCTTACATTCTCTTGCCTAATTTGAAACATGACAGGTAAAGCACCAGTGTTACACTGACTTGGCTCTCAACACAGTGGTGGTTAGATGGTGTGATTTTGGTTCTGTTTTTTTAAATTCTGAATACAAAAGCCTGCTCTGTCACTGGTATAAAATCACTGAATCAGTACAATAAAGGAAGAACTACAAATAAATTAAAACTTCACTAGAAATGTTTCCACATTTCAACGTGAAGAGAAGAATATTACAAGCACGCACAGAATTAGATTCTTTTTGCAGGAGCTGGAATCTAAGTTTACTAGGTGGAAACCACCAGCTTTTGTCTAGGCAGCCGTCAGCCTGAGAACAGTTGAGATTGCAGAGCTCAGCATGCAGCCACTGCCTTTACCTTTGCCAGGTGAGATCCTCCTCCAGGAAGATGTTGCGGCTGGCTTTGCGGCTCCCCACCGGCGTGCGTGGCTCGCCGGGATCCAGCACGGACACAGAGCACGCAGAATCCGACAGCGCGTTCAAGTCTTCCCCAATGGAGTTGCTGTCTGTGGAGTGTGCGTAGCTTAAGGCTATTTTCCGGCAGTAGGTGCAGGCTCGGAGATCCCCTATGGAAAAGGGAACCAGAGAGTGTGAGCGAACAGGAACAAACAGAACTCTGTTCCTGCAGGATCAGAGGTGTATAGTGGTGCAAACAGAAGGATTTTCTGTTTCAAAACCTCTTTGCAAGTCTAATTCTCATACTCTCTTAAAGGGCAAAACCCTGGATAATTACACACTCAGGGAGTTTTTCCAAGGCAAATGATACCTAACACAGGATCAGTGAAAGAGGAGAGAGAAGAGAAACAAGGAGAGGAAGAGGGAGGGAGAAGACACGTGCCCACTGAAATGATGGCAGAACCGCCAGTCAGATATGACACACCAGCTGATGTCTAGAATTTGGTAACTGGTATTTGAAAGATTTTCCCCCAATCCTCAATTAAAACATGTAGCTCATACTTTAAAACTACTGTTACTCAGAGCAGTTTTTCCTCAGGCATACTTTATTGTACTGGACACTCTTATTCAATAGTGTCCATATTTGCTTTGTAGTGTGGTAAAAATTAGCAGGCGTGGCATAATCCCCCATCTTTCATAGAGAAACTGGTAGAATTAGGTCCTGTGATTCTTTTTTCTTGTTTTTAGGCCCACTACAGACCTGTACAGCATTTTCTAGAAGATGTCAGGATCTCAGATGCAGTAAACCAAACAGAGCTGAGCACACAGAGACTGCTCTGTTTCGCAGTAAATAAACCCTACCTGTGTAGCCCATGAATTTTCCAGGGATTTCCTGATTGCAGCATCGACTACAAAAGATCTGCCCACAAAGTCGACAGTGGTGCCTCCTTCGGAAAGTGGTGAATTTCTCACTACAGTCGTAACATTCTTTGCACTGGCTGTCAGGCATCCAGTACTGCTTCAAGTCACTGTCCTACAAGAGAGGACAGCAGATGAAAGCTTTTTCTTTTGTAAATAAGAAAACATGCTTAGTTTCATGACTCTTTGTAGACTATGCTTATGGAAAAGAAAATTTCATATCCACATATCTGTGCACGTGTGCACACACTCTTGCATAAAAGCACACAAAGGATTTTTCATGTGGTTTTACAGGGAGTCAGAAGGCTGAGAGCTCTGAATTAAGAGAATAAATCCAGTAGGACTTTGCCTCCTTGATCCAAAATGGAAGCAAAGCAGAATTAAACTACCAGAGGATGTAGACAGAAGTCAAAAATAAAAAAATATATGAAGTAGCAATTGCCCTCGCCTCTCATTTGCCCCAAGCCCATGAGAGATCCTCAGCTAGCAGAGTTTTAAAAGGAGAAGAAAAAAAACCCCACCACATATCAGTTGAAGCTGTTATCTAGGAGTAAATCAAGTTACCAGAAATTATCACTGCAGGAAGATAATTTCAACAGCTAATATTGGGATATGTTTTGAAAGGATTATAGATACACGTAAAAAGTTTTATTATTTGATCTAATTCTTCAACATTTCAGTAAACAGTTGGAAAAGCCTATCCCAGATTGATTCTGTTTCAAAATTCCAGGTTTACTGCTATGTGAAGAAAACTGAAATTCACATTCAGCAGACAACAACATATATTAATTGAAAGCATTGGTATAGCCACAGGAAAAACAATCTTAAAAAGAGAGAGTTAAAACTTCCATCGCTGTAGAAGCTATAGAGGAAGACAAACTCTCAATTGTGATTCTGAGCACACCAGCTGCAACTCCCATGGATGGACACAACTGCTAATGGTCACATGACAGCCCTGCCTGGGCAAGAGTTCAGTTCTGGCAAAAAGCCTTTTCAGAGGGACTGAATACTCCAGGGTTTTCTTAGGAAGAGAAACTGCTGCAAGTATTACCTCAAAACAATCACAGAAGAGAGGAATCACACAAAAGAAAGGGGATCCCTCCTCTCGTTTTCACATAATCAAAAAAACCCCATTGGGTTTATTTTTGGATATTCACACACTAAAGTTTGACATAGCTGGTACATCAATTTTGAGACCAAAGCAGTTATGATCAACAACACAACACTTTCATGCTGTCCTCAGGCAAGAAAACCCACACAGAAAGAAGCTGAAGACTGCTCAAGACAGTCTAGTGTTTTAGAGAAACTTGAACTTTAAGATAAACACAGCTTCAAGCAGGGAAAGCTTTGCCAAGGAACTGCTGCAAAGCTGCAGGGGATGCCATATAACAGTTTTTGTTGCAACACTGCATGATAAGCCAGGTCTCTGGATCTACCACATAGAGAGAGGCTGTTCCAGACACCAGTGCTGTGCCGCACTTGCATGTGACTGTGTCCAGAAACCCAGTCACTGCTGGTCACACCTCCCAGCTCTCTGCTCTCCTTGCAGGCTGCTCTTGCCCATGAGGGAGGGTTGAGAACAAAGTTTGGCATGCCTTAGCAGTAGAGGCTCATTAGAAAAGCACCTTCCAGAATCTGATACAAGCTTCCCACAAAAAGTAAAGAGGTCTCCTGTAGAGGCAGGCCAAGTCCACAGCAGGAACAAACTTTTGCCTGAAGTGACTCAAGCAAAACATGGCTGCAGTCAAAGGCAGTGATGCATTATCTTTTTAACAGAAGTCAGCATGCTGACAACTAACAGACTGTTTCCAGAAGACCTGGTCATATTCATTTACTGCTGTATCCTGTCTGTTTCAGCACTCCTCCAGTAGCTTCAAATACATCTGAAAATCTCTAGGGCCTTCAGAAGTTGCCACAAACTGAAATTTTAGTAAGGGGTGTACTCAATGCCCTGCTTACTGCAATGAAAGGCTTCTGCTTCACTCTCAAAAATCTTGCCCCTTTCTATCAAAGCAAGATTATTCTTACAAGCAGAACAGCACGGGAAGCTAAGTAAGTTTACTCAAAGTCTACCTATAAAAGCTATCAAGCCAAAAGCTGTTTCCTTCCTCTACCAATTTTTAATCAAATGTACTTTTGCCTGCTCATGTCTTGCCCACAAACATAGCTATTTATACCCTCACTTATAAATAGGGGTGGATTCTTTCCTCAGCTAGAGCCTCTTCTTAAAGGTACGGTCCAACTCAGCAGATGGAGATAAAATCAGCAAGTCAGTAGCAACCACCAGACTCTTGTCTATAATTGAAATTAATTAACAGGGCACACTTTTCAAGCAAATATTGCTGACCAATCAGTACCACAATAAGTAGTAGATTTAAACCACTCTAAGAATTCTCATTACTATTTGTGACAGTTAATGTGTTTCACCTGTCCATGGTTAGCCTTCCGGGGAGAAAACTATTAGGAGGTTTTTTTTCACTAGACTGGGTAACACTTAAGTGGGAAGGAGTCTAAAAAGAGAGCATCTGGTCCAAGCACAAGAAGCCAAGTAAACACAATGATTCACCTCCCCAGCATGACAGATGTTTGGCAAGTCAAAAGTCAGCATCAAATGAAATTGTTTCCCCTGCATTCGCACAATGCTTTTCGAGTTTATTTGCTCATTCTTCAAACATCCAGAAAAAAAAAAATCCCCATGATGTATCTAAAAAAGAGCTCAGAAAAGCCTAGTAAAGAGTTAATTTTCTAGATGATTTGGCCTACAAATCCTTCAAAAGAAGTACCTGGCTCTTCCCCTCCATGATTTCTTTGAGGCGTTTTAAAACAGTGCTGAGGCTTCTTAACTGAACTGCAGTTCGAGGATCATGACCTCCAAGAGGCGGCTCTACTTTCCTCCGATTGTCTGGAAGGGAAGAGAGAAATATTCATTCCTTCCACATACATCAACACCCACATCACAACACAAAGCCCCATTAGAGGGAAAAACATTCACGTATAGATACATTGTACAAAGTTACAACGTGTATGGCTCCTTGCCCTTGATGCCAGACAGTTTGCTGCGACTGACATTTTAAATACCACCCTCTGTGTTTACAAGAAGCCATTTAAGTTCTCTGAGAATGAAAACATCTTTCAAAGAAGTGATTTTCAACCTACTAGATGAAGCTTGTAGTAGTCTGTTACAAAGCACTGAGGTCTCATTTTTAAAATGCCCTCTAGGATACTTGCAAAATAATTGCTACAATACACACACTCATTCTAGGAGTAGTAAAAGTAAATGCTTTGACCTGAACTTATTTAAAAAATACTACAGCAAAAAAATCAGAACTCTATTGCTCAGTTCCTATTAAAAACAGTAATTCAGAAGTTCACATTTTCAAGAGGTTTGGGGTTTTTTGTTTGGTTTGGTTTTTCTCTAACAAAAACAACAGGTTGTTGAGAATTTGTACAGTCATTCTTGATTAACTATAGCAAAGAGACTTCCTGAATAAAAATGCAATGCAGTTAATTACTTTGAATCATTGCTGAACAAATGACAAATAGGCTCCTTCTCCCCAGGAAGATTTGAAATCACAGCTCTCTATTTACCTAAACCCTTAAACATTTTCAGAGTCTCTTTCCCAGATTAATAACTTTCTGAATAGTTTAAAGTTTCTTACCAGCTTCGTTGCTCTCCATCTGACTAGTGTTTTATCTAGCTTGCCCCAGCACAGGAAGAGCAGACATGGCTGCTCCCTGTTTACTGCCTGAGCTGTCCCTGATGTCAGCAGAACGCTGACAGCTCTGCCTGAAGCCCGTTAACCGTTGCTGTGCACTGACAGCTGCGCTACTGCTCCGCGTGCTGCAGAGCAAAGCCCTCCCTTAATGGGACTCAAACTGTGGGATTCCATGCCTCCTCTTCAGCTTCTCAGGAGGTATTCTTAGTCAATCAGCCCACGTTTTGCTGCTATGTACAACAAAGAATGCACATTTTCCTTTTTAAGAAAAGAAACCCATTTCTGTAACTGGCCACTTGGAGTGGATTTCTTTTTAAAAATCAAACAGACTTTGGGGCAGTACAAAGTTCAGTATTTTAGGGTGATTAAGGGGACCTTCATATTTCAGGAAGACATTGATAATACCAGAGAAACCTCTGGCTCCTCCTTACTTTTATCACAAGATCTGTGCTGCGTTTACTTCCTGGTACTTCCTCCGAATTCAAGAGTATCTCCTTTCCAGGAATGTTGCTTCCAATTCAAAGAATTATCACATCTACTGCCTAACTACCAATAAATCTGGTCAGGCAAGTGACTTCCAAAAACAAACATACACAGCACTGAGGAAATGCCACAGGTAACTCCACACTGATTCTTGTTAGTTAAATGCCCTTTCCTCTGTTCCATAAAACAATGTCAGAACGATGTCACCCACATGAGAAAAAGTGGGCCATCAGCAGTAGCAGCACATGGCCAACCTGTTTATACTAGAGAAACTGATTGATTCCCAGATTAAAATTCAGCTGGTTCTTTTCCTTCTCAACAATGAGATTTGTCCCTTTCTGAGCAAAAACACTGTATAGCAAGAAAGTAAGAAGTGAACATTCCTGCAGTAAAGGAAACACTGTCCAAAACACCATCCTTCAAAAAGAATTCCCAGGTATCAATCTTAGGTTAATTCGTACCCCTGATCCAAACTGCATTATTATAAGTTAATTTTTAACTTCTACAGCTCAAAAAAACAGTTAACTTATTTCAACAGTAAACATAATCCTTCCTATATGCATTTATGGTTGCTGATCCTTGGTAAAAACTAAGGAAAAACTCTAAAGTATAGAAATATGTTTTCAGAGAGTTTCATAACTCTACAGTATTTTAGCATTCATTTTACAGTGAATGACAAAACAAAAACACCACAAGAACTACCTTGTTGCAACCTATAGTTTCAGTTTGTAAGAGAAGTGACCATACTGAACTACACAAAAGGTAGAGATTCACACAGTTTCAACAATTAAAAAACAGAACTGCCAGATATACTAGTTTTGCTAATATTAAACAACATAAATTGCTTTCTAATTACTTGCTGCCACAGCATAAAATTTCATATTCAATTCACTTTCACAGTTCAAACATCACATCTTCCTGAAATCACTGCCATAAAAAGTACTGCCCTTAACTTCATTTTATAGCACATATTTTCGTGTTCCAAAATCTTTTTGATTAGAAAAGATGCTGTGGTAGTAATTCACACTCCACAGTGGTTTCCAATAAGTACCACATGCTTTCCTCAGGCCCTCTTGCCCTATATGATCACTGGCCATTCCTTGGCTCCTGCTGAGCTCCTTTGCCACTCCCGATCGCTGCCAGTCTGCTGCAATTGTCTAGCATTAACAGCATTATCCTGCATGACAGCGTAACAAGCTAGAAGTGCTTTTACTACCCATGCTCCCTCTGCAGCAGTCAGCATTTCCAGGTCTCCTTAAACAGGATTTGCAAGCTGTGACATTATCTCAGTGACAATAGTCTCATTGTTGGACCATTTTGGTTCAATCCAGCACCTTGAAAGCCCTCATCTGACAGCACAGCACACGCAGTCCAACACAACCAGCACACAAAGATGCAACAGACTACCCAAGAGAGAGGCCACAGGAGCCATTGCAGAGTCTCAGCACTGGCTCTTCAGCCACACAACCCTCAGAGCATCTCTGACATCAGCCAGGCATCCAATGCTCCTCCTATTTTCACAAAAGCCAGTAAGGAGCTATTTCAATGTTTTTGTGTAAGCAGAGCTGAAGGGAAGCACAGAACTGAACCCTACATAACTGCTGCCAGACAGTGTTCTCCAGCACCCACCATCCCTCCATGCTGTTCTGCACTTGCAGCTGTCAGATAGCACAGGCCCAAGCAATGACATGTGCTGCACAGACACTACAAGCTAATGGGCAGATGAGGGGTGAGGGTCAGCATCTTCAGGAGCAATTTCATTTCATCACTATTTAGAGACACCAGAAGCAAAGTTTTATTTATTTATTTATTCATTTCCGTTTGCTTAACTTGATACACTATTTAAGATTAAGTAAGCTAGAGAGACCTTTGTGAAGCGCTTATATATTCTCCTGCCTACACTTGCCCATGTTATTAAGTATCTAAGTAATGGCAAAGCCTGGAGAGACATTTACAGGCCTGCGGACACAGGGCTACAAGAAAACTTAACTCAGACACCTCTCTGTCACTGAAGTCAGTGGGTGACCCAATTTACCAATCTGGATGTTTAAGTAAATCCCTTCACTTATTTTCCTGCTTTTCACCATTTAGATAAAATAATAATTTCTAAGATTATTTGTGCAGGCCAGCATCAGCTGCAACAGCAGAAATAAAATTCTGTTACTCAAAGACAATCCTCAAAGACCTAATTATTCAGCACTACTTAAGGTCAAAAAGGAAAGAAAAAGAATTTTCTAAAGTTTGCTTCAAAAAACCCAATGCCTGACTTTTAGAGAAGGAAAGTGCAAGTATTTTTCCCCCTCTTCAAACAAAGTGAGATGGCCTAAAACACTCCCCCAAACCTTCTCACTAATCCAGTACACTTTTACATGTGTCACACAGAGCTCATATTTGTTACAGCACCAAGGTTGTTTGGGAGAAAATACTCAACAGCAAGTCAGGCTGCTCAGCACAAGGTACCACAGAAATCTCTTCAAAAAATGAGCAGCACTTCCTGCTTGTCTTAACTTTACTTCTTTTCAGGCTAATTCATTATGACATTTTTTTAAGCATATTTGCATCCAAACCCAGAGATATGAAAGGAGGTCCTGAAAAAGAGCTGGAATAATACAGAAACAGTTCCTCCCACACTCCTTAAACTAAATCTTATTCCCTGGCTCCCTAATCCCAGAGGAAGTCAAACAGCAAGATTACTTCTGCCTTCTGAGTATCAAACAACATACTTCACCTGAAGGTTTCCAACATCTAATCCCCAGGCAATTTCCAAGAGATTACAAGAGGTACCAAGTAAAAGCAAACTGGTTTATCAACCAAGAGCATACGGCTGTTCTTGAGACATTTGAGAAAATTCTTTAAGAAAGAGCCCAAGCAAACAAAACAAAAATCTCAAATAAATAAATTAGTTAACCTCCTTAGTTGGTTCACTGGAAGCACAACTAAAAAGATCAAATACTACTAGAGGGCAAGGAGGAAGATGAAGAACATGTTTAACTAAGCATGCAATGACTTAGGTAAAAATGCTAGTTCTCTGTACTAGACTTTTGACTGGCTACCAAAACTACCCATCTTTCTGAAAATCCCATACACATTAACAACATTTAGGATCTGATTTGTTTGCACTAGGTACCACACTCTTGGAAACACTGCCTTGCACAAGATTGTTACTCAGTTTAGCAGTTTCCTCAAGGCTATCATCAACAGCCAACAGTAACCAGTCAGATCTCAAGAGGGACCCCTGTAATCAACTTCCTAGCTCTTTCACATCTTCATAAAGCCATTACACAGTTGCACCTTTGAAATTACAATCAATCCACATACCAGCTAAAAGATTCATACAGAATCTGGCAATAGTTTAGGCAGGATTGAAAAAAAATAAAAAATCTTAAGCACAACCTCCTATTCAATTCTTTTTAAAACAACTACAAGCAAAAACCTTGATTTACAACTCCCCTGAAGACCCAAACACCAAATCCATCCAGACTAAGCATTAAAGTAAGAGGTAGCATGTGGATGTTAAGAAACTGTAGTCTCTTAAGACAAAGCAGAAATGTTCAGGATCAAAGTTCAGGTGACTTTAAAACACTGGATGTGTTTTGGCAGCCTCTTCTGCTCCAGACTGTTTTCCAATTAAAAGAGCAGAGCCCCAACAAGAAGTTATCTTGCTGGAACATCAAGAAGGGTGGAGGGTTATGAGGTTAAAGTGCAACCTTACTAACAGAAGCAGCGTAGCCTGATACTAAATTCTGCTATGCATCTAGACACTCAGTGAGCCTGTGCTCACATCCTTCCACCTCCCCCTGAAGCATCCTGGCTAGTGCAACATTGTCTTATAGAACAAAGAGCTGAAATTACCCAGAGTTGCAGAAGATCTTCTTTGCAGCTCACCGCTCAGTTGTTTTTTGTAAGGGATTGGTGATCTCAGAGACTGAGCCCTCGTGGGATGCTGAGGACTGGACCAGCCACCACTCAATGCTTGTGGATCACTCTGTCCTGCCTCTGCTCTCTCTGCTGAGGATGAAAGCCTCCCATCATCTAGAGTTGACAAAAAGCAAGAAACCCCTGTTCAGACATGATAAAGAAAACCAGTAGTACATGCAAAGCTAGGGTTAAAAAACTCTCACAAAACAGCTTTTAGATCATAATTAAACAAAACAAATGATTTTTTAGTTTTATAAGTACTATACATATCATAGAAACAGGACAGTAGGCTGTCTTCAAGGCTCAGGCTATTTCAGATATTCTCTAATGTGAAAAGTGTCAAAAAAACCCTGGCAGATTATTCATGAATCCCAATGTGAATTATTCTTGCAAAATAGAACAGTTACACTTGACCATCAGCTTCTGCCTTGAAAAGAGATTTTCAGTTACTTTACAAGTCAGTACTGAGGTCACAGTAAAGTTACCACAGCCTTTAATTTCCATCAGCAGATCAAGTATAGACAGGTTCTCATTGATTCCAGTAAGATGCACATTTCATGTGTTGTTTCAAGGTTGTTTTCTCATTCACTTAACAAAAGACATTGCTGACTCCAGCTACTTTCGTCAGAACAAAACAAGTGAAGCCAATATTGACCACATTTTATGCTACTTTCAATAAATTAGCAATGACAGGTGCTACTCCAGTATGCAAACTAATAGGAGTCATACCAAGTAATTATTTTTCATTCTGCATAAGAAGAGCCTGAACAGATCAGTTACACAAAAAGCTGTTTGGCTCTTTTCCCCCAGCTCAAACATTGCTGAAGTATGCTTAACAAAGCTGGATAATGAACAGACTAAACAAAAGCAGCTGACCAGTGTGCCATCTCCAGTAAAAGGGATACACAGACTTTGCACAAAATCCAGGTGGCTTTCATTTACCATTCTTAGCAGGATCTCTCTTTGAAACAAAAAGGAACTCACACAATTCTTCCAGAGTTTGTCCAGTGAGAACATATTTAATGACACATGCAGCACAAAGGCCAAAATCACATAATACTTTTTAACACACAAAACTTTCACAACACTTCAGACTTCTTGATGGGGAACACCTAAGCCATGCAAATTAAGTGTGGACTTCCTGCTTTATTGCAGGTCAGCTGTCACCCAGTTGCAGGTGTGAGATGCACAGGAAGGCGAGAGGTGGATGAAGTCTGAAGTAAGAACTTGCACTGGAAGGACAAGCACACATTTTGCTCATGGAGGCTGGCAGAGGGTTACTCCTACTTTCAGCCCAGAAAAAAAAAAATCATACAGGCAAAGGAAATTCTGATGTCAAGCTAAGAATCTATACAACAGTACCTGCTAACTGGCTTGTCTTAGACCTTCATGGGCAGCTACAGATTTCCAGCTGCAAGACACTGGCATTCTTTCCTAATAAAGCTCTCCTACACCACCCAAAAGCCAGATGCAACATCTCTCACAAGAGAGCTGACATCAGCCCTTTGACATTATGCTTCTCTGTTCAGAGGTGTTTTCACAAGCAGCAAACAGCACGCACATGCCACGCCCACACATCCCCCAGCACCCACCTTTGCTGAAACGGAAGAGATTTACAAAAGAGCTGTAAGCTGATTTAAAGGGAGGCTCGTCCTGGTCAGGAGTCAGGGGTTTGAAGTGAGTGAGATGCGATGGGCTGCTGGGAGAACGAGGTAGGTCACTGCTGGAGTCCAGTGTCGGAGAGCGTTTCTCATCTGCAGCCATTTCAGGTGCCCTAGAAAGAGGTCAGCAGCACACATTACACAAGGGAGGGTGAGACAGAACCTCCTCAGCCTTCTGAGCAGGAGACGTCTCAATGGATCCCAGAGGACAGACATTCACCCAATTGACCACAGGCAGCTGCTATCAGCACAGACCAAGAATGCCAGAGGAGCCCATGCCCCCTGCCCAGCCACTGACAGAGAGCAGCACCTCTGCAGAGTGTAATGCAGAGTGCCTACTTAAACAGCCAGAGCAACAAAATAAACAACCACTACACTGATGACACACTGCAGCAGAGGCTTATGAGAACTTGAAGTTTTCAAGTGGAGACTCTGCAGGCATACCACAAAGAAGTTTTAACCTTGACAGCTTTTCTCCTAATGTTGTGACTTCTGCAGCCCTTGTAACAAAACTGAGAACAGGCATGCCTGAGCAAGCATAAGGCAGACTTGTTGTTTGGCCAGGTTAACTTCAGAGTGAGAAGTAGAATGAACTACAAACAAGAACAGGACTGAAAGGTTAATTTTGGTAGGAAACTGTTTCCCTCCCCTCTGCATTACAAAACAGGCCCTTGTGCAGGTTACCAGGGAAGCAACTCAAACTGTGGTTTACTTGTTGTCAAATCTAACACCTTCAAACATCATCATTTTCGCAAGCAGCTCCATTTAGGAAAAACAAACAAAAACCCCAAACCACTTTCTGTATTAGAAGAAGCCATACTTGTAAACCCTATTTTCTGTGTACCAAAGCTGCCATATAGCCAAGAGTCATACTTTTCCCCAGCCCACACTCTTTAAGCTGATCAGACACCCCATTTCTTTCACAACACCTCACTCAGCCTGCATTTCTAGCCTGCTGGGCTAAGGTGCTTACTAACTTCATCTTTGTTTAAGAAAGATTTAGTGAAATGTTTGAGAGTAGGAACACAGGCAGCTGAGCTGATGGAGCCTATGAGCAATGGCTGATTTTTACTGTGCCAAGGATCAAAACCCCTTATGAACCTGCTACCTGCTTAGCAGCTGATAGCCACTTCTTCATGACATAACAATTTCCAGTTCCCACAATTGTTCCCTAGAACTTTCAGGTATGTATTGCTCACTAGAACATTTTCTTCCAAGTTCCAAGAAGCCACACTGCAAGAAATTTGTGCAGTCCAGAGAAAATCATCATGGTCACCAGGTGACACTGAAAGTGCTGACAAGCAGCTCATGTGGCAAAGTTTGACTTCTCCTACAAAGAATACCAAAAAGATGTGTGTGCAAGTCATTCACATGACTGCTCAGTGGACTTCTGCTTGCTGCTCTGTACTTCAGCTCAGAGTTTCTTTTGCTATTCACATGTCCTCAGGAAAAAAAAGCAGAGAGGCATCATTTACAAGAGAGCAGAGAGACATCATTTACTAAGTTTCAAGAGAAACTTTGTTCAGATTCTTTATGTAAGGCTGAATCTCAGTCTTCCACATACCCCTCAATCAGGGTATGTCGTTTTGTGGTTCATTTCACCAGTATTATTCAAACAGGTGATTTGAATGTACTTAAACATGAGAGTTCATGGAACACTTTCCTTGAAACACACTCTTCAGGTAAATTTGGAATTGTTTCTTCAATCTTAAGGGAACTAATAGTTTGCTTTTTAAATGCTGAACATACAGCAAGGGTGTACCTTCACACACAGTACCACATTAAAGATCCCACTATGAAGTCAATTTTGTAGGAAACTATGTTCATATTTCAGCAACTGACTATAGCCTGGCAAGATAAGAGTTACAAGCAAGTCTCTGAATGTGCATTAAATATGTACATATATATGTGTGTATATATATATACATGTATGTGTGTGTGTGTGTACTATTAGAAAAACTTGTGTTTCAAGGGGGAAAAAACCATAATAACTGCTTCTGTCACAGCAATATTGGTCTAATTAAAACTCTTAAGAAGAACAGCATTATACCTAACATTAGCCCCAGAAACACCTAGATTTTCTGTGCTGTACAACACACTAGCTGTGGAATCTATCAGCCTTTCTATGCTTTAGCTGTCCCACTAAAGGGAAAATACTCCCCACTCCCACCACAGGGAGTATTTCCCACAGGAAACCAAGAAATAGTCACTCCTTTGTATAATATGGGAAAAGGGAAAGCAAGGTGCACATATCGGTCAACGAGCAGAAAACCAGAGTACATTCCTCACAGGATCCCCACCAACAGTCACGGGGAATGCATCTAAACCCCCTCGAAGCTGCAGCTTCAGCAATCACCAACTCACCGCCGATAAAACACGGAGTGCGAGGGTGGCCGTGAGCTCCCTCCCCACCACTGCTGTTCCTGCAGAGCAGGGCCGGGACATCCCGCGTCCCACAGAGCTGCCCGGAGCGGCTCAGGGCCAGACGGACACGGCCCCTCCCTCCTAAACACACACACACACACACACACTGCCGGGCACCCGGATAGCGCAAAGCCACCCGCAATTCGGACATAGCTGCGTGACTGACACGCTTCCCCTCCAACCTCGGCGCAGGGCACAGCTGCTCCGCTCTCCCCTCCGTGAAGGGGACACCGCCGCCTTCCCCCGCCTGGGCGGCAGACCCGGAGATCAGCTGCGACGGGACGCGCGGACGCGGTGGGCAGCGACCCCCGGAGAGCCGCCGCCGGCCGCTACCAGGGGCCGGCCCGGGCAGCCCAGAGAAGGCGGGCGGAGCAAGGGTGCGGCGGAGCAAGGGTGCGGCGGAGCGGTGCCGGCGGCGCGGCCCTGGCGGGCGGTGCTCACCTGCTGCCCGCGGCTGCTGCCGGTGCTGGGGCGGCACCGCCGCTCTTCCCTCACCGCCCGGCCCGGCGGCGCCAGCCCCGACCAACCGCCCGCCGACCGCGCCGCTCCCGCGCAGGCATCGCCAATCGAAGCTCCGCGCACTCCACCCGCCGGCAGCGCCCGGCCCCGCCCCGCGGCCCTTCCCGGTTGCTCCGGCCGGGCGCGGCACACTCGGCTGCTGCTTCGGGAGCCGCTGGCAGTGCGGCGAGCCGGTGTGTCCCCCGGGAACTCGGAGTACACCCTATTTCATTAATATTCCCTTCTCTTCTATTCCCGCCCCGAGGTTCCTCCCCGGCCACTCTCCCCGCCACGCCCCAGCCCCAGAGAGGTGCCCGCTGCTGCCCCCGGGGCCGTGGTGTCGACACCGCCGCCCCAGCGCCAGCGGAGGAGCCCGTGCCCGCTGTGTGTACCGCATCCCCGGGCTGGGGTGCTCTCCCTGGGCCACGCCCGAGCCCCCCGGTGCCAGCGGGTTCCCCGTGCCGGCGGGCACTCACTGCGCGGGAGTGCCAGAGCGCAGAACGCGCCCGGCCCGGAACGGCAGCCGCGCGGTCCGAGTTGCCGCGGGCCCCTCGCACGAGGGCACCGGCGCGCGAGACCGGGGCGGGCCCGATGCTGGCCACGCGCCAGGCTTGCGCCCCCTAGCGGCCTCGCGCCGCCGCCGTGGGGGAGGGGCCGCGCGCGGCCAGCAGGGGCGTGGCCAGCAGGGGGCGCCGCGGGCGCCGGGCCGGGCGGGGCGGGGGCGCGGCCACATAAAGGGCCCCGCGCACGGCCCGGCCTCACAGCGCTGCCGCACCCCCGCACGGAACGGAGAACGGACCGGCACCGCGCCCGCAGGTAAAGGGCAGCGCCGCCGCCCCAGCGCGCCGCGGTCCGGCCGCCCCACAGCACCCTTTGTCCTTTCTCTCCCGGGCGCGGCGCCCCGCAGCGGGTCCCCCTGGGTGCGATTGTGTTTAAGGGCTTTTTTCCCTTGGGGCGGGCGGAACCCCGCGACCGCGCCCCGCCCGCCGCGACTGGCGCTGAGGCGCTGAGGGTGCTGCACCCCGGGATCGCCCGCCCTGTCATGGACTACCTCACGTAGTGCTCGGGGCTCCCGCTAGTCGGTGGTGTCCCTGGCGCTGGCTCGGGGGCCCTCGGCTGTCCACTCCCGCCTGGGGAGTGGCCGCAGGCGCGGCCGTGCCGGTGCCGCGGTTTCAGCCTTGGCCGTGGCGGGGCTGCTGCCCTCGGCCCGGTGGGAAAATCCCCCGTGTGCCACCAGATCGCCTTGTCAGGGGCCAGTACGGCCGAAAAACGAGTGCAGCCGGCAAGTCGGTGGGTGCCAGCGACCCGCTCCGTGCCCCCGGCCAGCCCTCCCTCCCGGGAGAGGAGCTGTACGCCGCAGTCACGGACTTGTTGCAATAGTTAATTATTGCCCGTAGGCCCGAGCCCTTCCGCGGGACCAAGAGGGATTTGGAAATACACGGTTTCTTCTAAGTTGCCTTGGCTGTGTGCCTGGGTTAAGTGTGTTTAACGAAGTGCTGTTGCAGGGGAAAGACCTTGCTGGATTTTGGCAGTTCAGTACAAAATCAGCGGGGACGAGTGACAGAGTTGAGCTCTGGGGAATGTGTGCTCTCTAGAGGAGCCTGTCGGCATGGTGTGCAGGCAAGGGATGCTGCTGCAGTGGGGGCACTGGGGGCACTGGTGGCTGAGGATGGGACGAGTGCCAGTGCCTGGCCATGGTCGCACAAACATGCTGGATGCTGTCAGAGTCGTTGAAGAGGCTGCTGTTCCCACACATCAATGGAGGTGTTTCTCACCCACCTTTATGTTCTCTGCATGGCAACGCCATCAAATGGTTCTGAAGCCAAACTGATTACTATGACTGACACAGTCTGATTTGTCCTAGTTAAGTGGAACCAAACCACAAAGCAAGCAGTATGTTCGGGGTTTGTGCCTGTCTACATTTTTACTTTAATGAATCAGACTGTTTCTCAGATTGTTCCAAGAGGCAAAACTGAACTCTCCCACAGCAGTAATTCTGTGCCGAGGCCATGGACTATGATACAGACCTTATTATTTAGATAGTCACAGTTGAAAATTGGGTTCAAAATACTTGCATAAGTAAACTGATTTCAGATAGAGTGAGGTCATGTGAAGTTTAAGTTCTCCTTGAGCACTAGAGAGACCCAATATTAGCCAAGGTGCTGTGTTAGGGATAGAAATGCCTGAAGTAGTTTATCTTTTAAACTGAGTCTCTGTAATGCAACCTCATTTTATTTTTTCAATTTTTTTAGAGTTTTTTGTTATTTTTTGGGTGGGGCTTTTTGTTTGCGTTTTTTTTTGGTTTTGTCTGGGGGTGTCTTTTCTGGTGTTTTGTTGTTGGTAGTTTTTTTTCCTCTTTGTTTTTGAGCTTTAAAAGGTTTAGAAAAGTTTGATCCTGTGAACATAGCTTAGAAATTTTATTCTCTTCTCAGACTAAAATTGGTTAATAGATTGGATTTTGGAAATGCAGCACAATTTACTTTAATTTAATAAAAGAATTAACCCTGGGATAGTCTCCCAACATGCTTGCAATGGGAGGCCCTTGCTCTGCAAGCCTCACACCTTGGAATGATTTGGTCTGGATGAACAAGTCCTGTGTACAGCAGGACCCTTCATTCTGGATCAAGTATTCCTGGCCCTTGGTCTCCAAGACTGCAGCCTCAGGCACAAGGGTTTGCTATCTCACTGTAGTATCCAGCAGCTGCACACAAGCACAGGACTGTCTGAGGGAGGAGCTTGCCAACTCACAGCTCTTGCATAATCCGAGACCCAAGAAGCTGTGGCTGCTGGAAAGAAGGGCACTAGAGCAGTTCAGTGCCTGCTGAGGTTGTCTTGATAAAGAACAAAGTGCAAATAGAAGGGCAGAGTTCAAGTTCTTTTTTTTTTTTTTTAGCCTTTGTTCCCTACACCAAACAAATCTGTCCAGTATTTATTTTATCTGTAGAAATAAAGCTTGCCACAAGTAAATACTCTTGATGTGTAGCACTTGGATTTTTCTACCTGTTTCCTTCCTTCCTGGGGGACAAAGTTAATAAAGAAGCTTACAACATATTAATCTCAATAGTTTCAGCAGTATGAGCTGTCATTGTAATCATGTCCATTAACCCCTGATTTTCAGAAAAAGGTGGAGAAACAGGTAACTGGACTAGAACTCAGGAAATCTAAAAGTAAGCAGTGCTCTATTTCTGTGGAATATGGGGGAAGAATTTGGTCATATTTTAAAGTTTTTTGATACAATCATTATTAAAGCCCATGCCCTTAATTGTCAACATATTAACCTTTCTTTTTATCCTCACACAGATCTTTCTAGGAGCTGGGGCTTTAAGGAAAATACCATGTAGCATGAAACTAAGGATAAACTGAGATTATTTTCCAGACTTTTTGGAGAGATCCTATAGTCTATGTTACTGCTTCACCTAGTTATGTTGTAAAAATGCAGGATACATGTATTAAAAGCTATTAACTTAGGTTGGACTTTTTTTATGCCTATTGCAGTTCAAGATGTCTAAAAAAATCCGTGGAGGCTCCGTTGTGGAGATGCAAGGAGATGAAATGACACGGGTCATCTGGGAGCTGATTAAAGAAAAGCTGATTTTTCCTTATGTAGATCTGGATTTGCACAGGTAATGACTCTGTGACATTCAGCTGAATGTACTGAAGTTTGCATGTGTCAGGAGGTGTTGATGGATTTTCATTTAGCACCGGAAGCATGCCCTCCAGGGTTCCTCGCAGCAGTAAGCAGTGCATGCGGAGTTGAGTTGTGAGTTAGAGTTTTGCCTGTGCTGTGTCTCCAAGAAAGTGTCTCAGAGACATGGCTTGTATTTTGTTTTCCTCTGTCTTGGGGGTTCCAGCACCTGGCAGTTTGCATGACCTTGCAGCCTAAAGAAGAAATATGGGCTGTTTCAGCCAGTCCCTGACTTGAAGCATAGCATCCTGCACTCCTGAGTGGGCTTATGGCTTCTTGCCATGCCTGTCTGAAGATCTGCCCAGAGGACAGAAGGGTGTGTGTAGGGTACAGACTCTGCCCTGATGGCTGTAAGCCTGAGCTCTGCTGTTGACAATGTGATCCAACTGTTGCAATTACTCCCTGAAGCTAGGCTGTGCTCCTATACTCCCTTCTGGAGAATAACAAATACTAGCAGCTGGGTACAGCAAAAGGAACATGCTATCTATAGCATCTGGCCAAGCAGAACAAATAATCTTTTCCTTTTCTGGCCACTGAGCTATAATTATTAGAGAAGTATCCAGCTACATTGCTCCTAGCCATGTGGACAGAGGCCTTCAGTGGTGTCTGCCATAGTTAAACCCACAAGTCTGACCTCTTCCCCTGTCACTGGAGCCATTTGTATGCCACCCACGTTAGGCTTTCTGCTTTCTGGTGTTGGGAACCAGGCAGACAGGAACCCAGCAGCATAATACATGCACACAGTCTGGAGAACATCCCTTTTCAAAGAGGGTGGGAGGAGGGCAAGCAAACCTCTGGCTGAGGCAGCACAATGGCTAGATTGATGTACAGCTGGCTGTGCTTCAGGGCTGTCCCATGCTGGGCACCCATTGTTCTCCAAAAGCTATTGAAACAGTGAGTATGGAAATGACCTTCCTCTGATGTTTGAGAGGAATATTGGCAGTTTTGCTTCCAGAGCAGGATTGTGGGTCCCTTGTCAAAGCAGTTTTGAAGTCTAGTATAGCTTCATGTGCTCAGTACATGAAGGAAGCCAGAGCCTTGAGCACAAGAGGTTTGAAAGAAAGGCTCATATCTGGGGACTTTGCTGCTCCATGCAATGAAAACCCTCAACTGACAGGTGCCATTGCAGGAAACTCAAAAGGCAAGGCAGAGGAGATAGTCCCATCCTGGCAGCAAACCTTAGCCATGAACTGAAGCTCTCCTTTCTCCCATCTCCTACCAACCTCCACCAACAGGAGAAATGTCACTGTTTAAGTCTGTTTTCTTCCAGTCCAGCAGCATTTGCACTGGAAGAGGGATAACTTCATTTGTGGCAGAATGCTGCAGCTACACTCACAAGGACACGTAGGGTCTTGTTTCTTTCCTGTTGAACACAAACAAATGTCCTGGGAAGTCCTGATGATGTTTGTGGGTTTGTTACAGCTATGACTTGGGCATTGAGCATCGTGATGCTACAAATGATAAAGTAACTGTGGAAGCTGCTGAAGCCATAAAGAAATACAACGTTGGCATAAAGTGTGCAACCATCACTCCTGATGAGAACAGAGTGGAGGAGTTCAAGCTGAAGCAGATGTGGAAGTCTCCCAATGGCACAATTAGAAACATCCTAGGTGGCACTGTCTTCAGAGAGGCGATTATCTGCAAGAACATTCCCCGGCTGGTGTCTGGGTGGGTGAAACCCATTGTCATCGGCCGTCACGCTTATGGGGATCAAGTGAGTCACTCCAGTGTTTACCCCTCTTAACAGGCTTATTCCTGGCTGGTATAGAGCTCCAAAGACGTAGACATCCATCCCTGTGCTCCTGCTCTGTGCCTTGCATTCCACCTGGGAGCACACACGTGCTAGCACTTTGTTTGTGCTGCACCCGGCAAGTGTGGGAGAGCATGGTTCATGCCTCTGTCCCTTGAGCAGTGTCACTGTATAAACAGCATTCAGAAACCTGTGCTTGGATTACACAGGCCTGTACTTAGGCACTTAACTCTGCTAGGTTATTGTTCTTCACCTCCCTAGAACAGTCCTTCCTACATAAGAACTTTATGAATCTTTAGAAAATATTATTTTACGCTGCCCACCTTCTTACTTTGCAGGACTTTCTGGTGTCAAATGTTGCTTACAGCAAAAATGGATAAAAGTGAGTGACTTCTAGAAGTGGGCAAAATTGCCTTCTGTATGGGGGTGTGGTTTTGTTCTGTTTCTTGCAGAGCACACCTGCAGAGTTGATATCTAACCTGGGCACATCAGGCTGTGGTGCAGAAGTAGGGAAACCTCTTATCAGAACTTCCCTGACAATGGTAGTACAAGGCTGTGGAAAGCCCTGGAACCATTCTCAGTGTTGTGCCCTCTGGGTAGCCTGGAAGATAAGAATCAGTCATACTGTTCTCCATGGGCAATCATACGTTATAAAGCTACCAAATGTGGCAAAAGAGAAGTCTTCTAGAGGAGCCAAGTGCTTAAATAGGTGGCTAAACCTGCAAACTGAGGGGAAGTCATTAAATTACCTGCTATAGGAAGGTAAAATAATAAGTTTTCAAGAGGAAAATAATTGCAGAACCCTGACACTAGAAGAGAATGGGATTCAACATCCTTAAAGGTTGTGAAAAATTGAGAAGGTTAAAATAATAGGAAACAGTGGATTAAAGGGAAAGGATTGAAACCCTGCAAAAGTATGAGATTAAAGTGAAAGGAACAATATCAGAACATACAAAGGACATAAGAGCGAGACACTAACTTCAGAACAGCTCAGGGAGCAGATTCCCTTAATAGGAGGAAAGCTACATGAAAAAGAGTAATAAGTTTCAAGGAAATGTTACCTTAAATAGTACTGTTCAGGACAATTGGGAAGATGAGACAGCATTTACATACCTAAAGTTTTTAACTTCAAAGGCTCTTACTACAGCTTGGCCGTTCAAATGTCATCTTGTATGATGTATGAACCCTACATGATCAGCAGCTGTAATATGAATGGCTTTTTTAAGGCAGGGAGAGGAGCCTTTCTGTCCACCAACCACACAACAGTCTAAATACTCTGCACTTTAAAACTTCAGCACATCTGGAAAAGTAGATACTCTGGCCATTGATGGGGCCCAAGAATCTGTGAGCTTTTTCCCCTAAAGGGGAAGATGGCTTCTGAAACAGGTGGACTTTTCACTATTTAAGGATACAGTTTAGTGATGCTCTTGGCAGTGCTGGGTTAACTGTTGGACTTGATGATGTTAAGAGTCTTTTCCAACCTAAGTGATTCCATGACTCTCTTCTGTCTAAGCTCTAGTAAAATAATCCCATGACAATATGGCTGAAGAAAGAGTCTGCTTAATGGGGTTTTTAGTCCAACTGTTTTTCTGTAACCTGCCCTCCCAAATGAGGACTGTCTTTTATGGTTCTCTTTTCCTGACAGAAAAATTATCATGGCTTTTTTTTTGTTTTTAACAGTACAGAGCAACCGATTTCGTGGTACCTGGGCCTGGAAAAGTAGAGATGACCTACACTCCTGCAGATGGAGGCAAACCAGTCACATATCTGGTCCATAACTTCGAAAGTAGGTATTTTCTCTAATTAGTCATGAAAACTGATACACTGGTATTTTTTTATTTAATTCAACCTTGAATTACCAGTCAAATCTGTTTGATGGTAAAATATGACTTCAAGGGAGAGTGGGGGAGAAAGTTTGGGCCATCTTCATTTATTTGTCAAGTACTGAAAGTACCTGGAAACCTTCCTGGGATCAAAGAGGCACATCAAGAACACAATCATATTGGATTGGCCACCTGTCATGTTCATTATATGATGACTCTGGTAGCAACATATATGTTTTTCTCTCTGATCAGAGGCACTTACTATGTAAACTAGGTTTGACCTATGGGGAGATAGATTTGAGAGCAATCCATGTGCAATTCTTTCTGGGTTTAGTTTGTTTTGCTGATCTCTATACCTCTGCAGTTTTTGCCCTTCTTTATGAAGCAGTCTTTTTATATGCTCAAGAGAAATGGGAATTAACACTTACTCTGTAAGGTGGAAAGAGGATTTCACAAGGATGCTCCTGACTGTGTAGGCTGTAACTGTTTTCATAGATGCAGTCCCAAAGGTTTTGGTGTCACTCTTCTCCCTATTGCTCTGCTGGTTGCAGACAGTGCAAGGCTCAGAAGAGTCCTGGCGTTGCTGGGCTTTGTTAATGGAAGCAGTTGCAGACATGTTGCCAGAACTCAGGCTGCTTTTTCTAGGGGGCAGGATTCAAGGAAACATCATACAAGTCATGTCTCTTGTCTGTCATTAATCAAAGGGTTCAGGATGTAAAGTCTTACAGTGACCTATTTAGCTACAAAAAAATGAAACCACATAAACCAGTTGGTTTGTGTGCAGTTGGTTTGGCAAACAGCTACCAAGACTGACATACGACCCTCTTTTGTAATACTTGATTTCTCTGGCATGCTTGCTCCTAGAACCTACATCTCTATCATCTCTTGTTGCATAGCCTTTCATCTGGAGTTCACCTTTGTGGCCAGTCCCAATCTGTTTTCATTTGCTAGGTGACTGGTGAGCCTATGTTGGAGATGTGTGGCCATCCAGCTGCCAGTCTTGTTTGCTACTCTGCATTGCATCAGCAAGCAGAATGCAGGGAAATGCCAAGATGGCAGATTACTGCTGTTGCTCTAGGGAGCTGGCCTCCCCACAGATAACTGTTGTGCCAGCACAACTCCCATATAATTAAGGGAAGCTTGTCTTTTTGCTGTATTAATATGTTCAACCTTGACATTGAATCAAGAGATTTTTGGGAGGCAGTAGGATTGTATGACTGCAATAAGGATTTTATTTTGCATGTATGAAAATAGCTGTTTTATTCAAAATTAATAGCTGTCATCCAGCAACTGTGAAATCATGGTTCCAAAGGACACAGTCTGTGTAGCTGAACACACCCTGAACTGTCCTTGACTCCATAGGGAAGGTACAGAGATAACATGTAACAGCAGAAATTTCATTCTCTGCCAATATCAACTTTAAATGACATTGCTGTCTTGGCAAGCAGATAAACCTCCTCTGGCTTCCCCTCTTCATTCTGCATGTATGTCCATATAGTAACAACCATCTGAAGGTGGTAAGGATAAATGGATATTTGGAAAAATAGCTATTTTAAAACTGTGGGTGTTTCCAGAACAAAGCTCCCTAATATTGGTTCTGTACAAAAACTAGATAGATGGTGGTAGTGAGGTGCTTAAAATTAAGTACGTGGTATCTAGTTTTCATTAGAAACAGAGCTGTGCTCTGAAAATGACAAAGCTTTCTCCTGAAGCTCTAGACCCTCCTTTCACCCACAATCATCCTCTTCCATGATCTGAGTGCTGCTTTCTTCTGGGTGAGCTGGGCTGCAAGTTCAGCACACTTCCGTTTGTGCTTCTAACACATCTGCCTTACACAATCTAAGTCATGTGAATGTTGATAGTTCCTCAGAGCCTTCTCAGGACTTGCCTGAGCTCCCACATGATTGGCACATTCTTCCCACAACTTGCTAGAAGTGAGCCTGAGCGGGTGGATCAAAGCACCAGGGTAGGCCACACATGTGCTGAAAAAAATGCAGGAATTCATGTGGAGTCTTGTTTACCTGAGCTAGGCAAAGCAGTCCTAGAGTTAGTTCTGAAGGTGCAAAGCATTTAAGGTGTGAGCACATCCCTTTCTGGCTTTGACTGAGACCTCCTGCTCCAAAATGCTGCCTGCTGCTTTGATAGAAAAAGACTGTGTTACTTAAATGGCTAGTAGGAGTTCAAGTACATTCACTTCTGTCACAGTGTGCTTGAGTACTTAGGTTGGATTAGAACAAAACTTCTTAGAGGGATTAGATCACATTATTAAGGTGTACTTGCCTGTAAAACAAAACCACCTTCCTATCCATGTGTCACAGAACTGCTGGAGCTTTGAGATGATAACACAAAGCAAATCTTCTCCTGAAAGAACCAACCTTAAATTGAGAACTAGATTAAGACACCTGGGGACAGCACCAGTCTGCCTGCCAGCCAGAGTATGCTATGGGTAGAATAAAATTCTTAAACCAAAACTAAATCTAGTTGATTCCTATCTGTTCTTCCTCCACTAACAGGCTGTGGTGGTGTAGCCATGGGAATGTACAATCTTGACCAGTCTATCAAGGATTTTGCCCACAGTTCCTTCCAGATGGCGCTGTCTAAAGGCTGGCCCCTCTACATGAGCACCAAAAACACCATTCTGAAGAAATATGATGGCCGCTTCAAAGACATCTTCCAAGACATCTATGACAGGTAATCAGTTCTGTACTTCCTACTGCAGTGCATAAGTCTGCAGCAGGAACATCCTCTCCAGCCTTGTGAGTTGCTTTTTCAGACACTCAGCAACACTTTAAGGGCACAGGGGATGCCATCTCTGTCACAGTCTCCCTTGTCCTGCAAGGCACAATACTCAATGTGGAAAGCTCTGCTGAATGTGGCTGTGGTGCCCATATCTTCTAATAAAGCCACAGATTCTCTGTGGGTGCCTCTATAATTCTGAAGCAGCCAAGGGAAAAAAAGAGTAACGAGAATGCAGGGTTTTTTGGTTTTAGTCTTACCTCTGTGCACCTCTCTATGTACAGACTCTGCAATTCCCTGTTTGTATGACAAGGTGTTTTGGTTTTTGTTTCCTAGAGAATACAAGTCCCAGTTTGAAGCCAAAAAGATCTGGTATGAGCACAGGCTCATTGATGACATGGTTGCTCAGGCCTTGAAATCTGAAGGAGGCTTTGTCTGGGCTTGCAAGAACTACGATGGAGATGTGCAGTCTGACTCTGTTGCACAAGGTATGAGGTGCTTCCTGTGCCACACTGAAGCAGGCTTAGTGGCAGTCTCTTGTGTCCTTCTGTCACATCTAATGGAATGGCCCAGGATGTGACGTTTGGTCTCAAAACTTGTATTTCAAACTTGTTGCCAGTCATGGAGGTATCAGGCAGTCAAAAAAATTCTGATTTTGCTTTTACAAGAAAATCTATTGAATGTAGACTCTGTAGTTGTATTTATTTACAGGAGGGAAGTTTCTACCCCATGATAACTAGTAGGCTTTCTAGTCTCATGGACAGTATTTAGACAGCTGGTTCTCTGTCACTGACAGCTTGGGTGAAGCTGACTGCTGCTGAGTGTGATGGCAGGTGCTCTGCAGATAAGTCATAAAACTTTCAGGACCTAAAGCTACCTGTCAGGTGTAAAGAGAGATATTGATAGGTTTAACTAGACATAATTGCAATGCTTTATCAAAATCCTATATAACCAAGGTGCCTGGTGCCAAAATAAATATGGATGCAGAATTCCACAGGATGAGATGTGTGGCTTTATGTAATACACTCTTTCTGAAGTAGTGCCACTAAACTGCCTCCCACAGAACAAGAATGTGTTGGACTGCTAAACAAAGCAGCTTTCAAACATGGACATCTCTGAAATGTACAGGGTTAGAACTGGTGTGAATGTCCAATATCAGAAGTTGCTGGTTCCTCTCATAAGAGCAGATGCTCTTAATAAGTTGTTTTGTTTCCTGTCACCCTGTGTGAAAGACAAGCAGCCCAACACTTACTGTTCTCTTACTGTACATTTTCAGTAGAAATCTGTCCAGCAAATTAGGTAAGAAAACTAATTTCCTTGAAATGGTGCACAATGTCTGTATAGCTATAGCTCATGGTTCAGCTGGACTTCATGTTCAGATGAACTGTTATTTTGATGTGTAGGGACTTGCCAGTTAATTGCAGAAGCACTACTACAGCTCTGCTGTTCAGGGATTTTCCTATCGGTGGGAAGATGTAGGGGGATTGTAGGATGGGGAGATGAAGGGGAATTTGAGGGAGCTGTCCAAAGGAGACACTGAGCTTTTGAAACTTGTACTTTGTAGGCTACGGCTCTCTGGGGATGATGACCAGCGTGCTGATCTGCCCTGATGGCAAGACTGTAGAAGCAGAAGCTGCTCACGGGACAGTCACTCGTCACTACCGCATGCACCAGAAAGGCCAAGAAACCTCCACTAACCCCATTGGTGAGCTGCTTTTCACTGCCCTTTGTCATCTCTGGACATGAGAGAACAAGTTTAGAGTAAGAACATCTGCACCCTTTCTGTAGACAACTGTACCACTTAGTGGTGAAACTTGCATTTTTCTTCCAGAGATTGTGGTGACCCTTAAGGGGAAGAAAGTACCTAAGATTCTTAAATGCTCATTGATCAAAAGAAGTTACGAAAGTCAGAGGGTCTGCAAGCAATCACAAAGTAGATCAGTAAATTAAACACATGGCATGGAAATACCTGCTATATAAGCACACAGCAGTGGGTTTTGGATAAAGGGGCAGAGTGAAAGTGAAGAGAGGAATTAAAGAGAGAAAGATTAATTAAAGGAAGTAGGAAAGGAAAAAAAAGAGGGAATTTAAGGAAGAAAAAGAGGAGAAAAGAGAGAAAAATGGATCACTAGTCCTGGCTACAGCATTGATGTACTTTGGGCTGCTGTTTAAAGGGTTGTTAGAGAGTAGGGTATAGCATGCATTAGCTCGCTATAATCGAGAGCTGGAGGGGTCTCACTTTGGGTCACTGTTTATGGGGTTGCAAGAGAGTGGGCTTTAGTTATAGTAATTTTCCATCCTGGCTGCAATTCAAGTCAGTAACTTTCTTTGAAAGTTCAGTAACAAAAATATTATTCAACTTGGGTTGTTATTCAGGCAAGAAAAATACCTTTGCAAGGCTGTTCATTTAAAAAAAAGGTGCTCATTAGACACCACAAGTTCCTGGGTTTCTGATAAGCTTGCGAAAGGCTTAGGTGTGGTTTGCCAAGGCCTAATGAGTATTTCTCAGATCACAGTGTGGCATGAGGAGGAGGCAAGGGAATACACCCCCACAGTCCTCTCATGACTTAGTCAGCTTCTCTGGGTCTCTACAGACAGAGCTACAGCCTGAAGCAAAAAACAGGCTGGAATGGAGTGAGTGCAAGCAATAAACTGGACCTAACTTAGCCTTTATGCACTCATTCTTCAGGAAACTATTGATGTATAGCCACAAGGCCTTAAGGTTTAGATTGGTTGTTTTTTATTACTCTTTCTGATGGCCCAGATGAACCACCCACACCCCAAGCCATGTACACAGTCAAAGTGTAAGGGTACATGAAATGGGACATGAGGGAAAGCATCCTCTAAATTTGCACAGAGACCAGAGCATAATGTAGTGTTAGGAAAAGGACTGTACCCTTCTGTCACAATATTCTCTGTAACTACAGAGTCCTACCACCTGGCATTCTTTCTGACTTGGGCAGGAGGAAAATAAAATGACATGCATAGAAGAGATTACTGGAGGCAGTGAGTAATTTCTGAGGTCTGCTTTGGTTTTTTTTTTTTCCCCGAGTTCCACAAAAGGCAAAGGATACCTAAATGAGGATAAGTGTTCTTTCCCATACCAGATTTTGTATCTTCTTTTTCAGTCTGCTTTCCATTTTATTGGTATTAAAAAATTCAATTATTGTTCCACATGATGATTGGGTCATTAGAGCAGATTAGAGGAACTTTCAGGAAGTTCTAGTAAGATAGAATAACCCAGTGTTCTCTCTCAGCCTCCATCTTTGCATGGACAAGAGGCCTTGCTCACAGAGCTAAGCTGGACAACAACACTAGCCTCAGGAACTTTGCAGTTGCCCTGGAAGAAGTCTGCATTGAGACCATTGAATCTGGCTTCATGACAAAGGACCTTGCTGCCTGCATCAAAGGCCTGCCTAAGTAAGTGTCTGAAATAACCAACTATGCCTAGAGAAGGTTGTTTTACGTGGTGGCTCTGAACAGCGTTGGCTGGAATGTTATTTTTAGTATGGTAAAGAACAGGAGTCTGTCTCATAGGACTCCTTGTACCCAGTCCTGTAAAACAAACATGAGACATCCCTTACCCAAACAACTTAGTGCAGATTGCTCTCTCCCTGCTATTGCACAAAATGAATGGGAGAAAAAAGTAAAGAAGGAATTGCAAAGATGTACATGTTTTGTATGACAGTCTAGCTATGGTGGTCAGATCCTAATAAATGAAGAAGACCTACATAACTGTAAAATATCACCTGGCTACCTCTTCCCAGAGCCTTATGGCTAAAACCCCAGCCTGATGAGCAGGAGAGAAGTCTTTTGGTTTTAGAGGCAAAACATAAAGTTCTTTGAATAGTCTTCCTCTGCTTCATTTGAGTCTATACAACTAATACCTGTCTTGTTTTGTTTCCCCCTGCCAGTGTCACACGCTCTGATTACCTGAACACCTTTAAGTTCATGGACAAGCTTGCTGAAAACTTGAAGCGGAAGCTGGCCTCTATGCCCAAAGCTTAAGGCATGGGTTGCACTCAAGCTGCCCTAACAAAGTGTCTCCCACTTACATCAGAGTGTAAGTGGCATTGTCTCATTTGTTGTGCTTTTTAGGCTGTTCTTCAGCTTTGGCCATCTGGTATTATCACACTGGTAGATACTTCCTATCAGAATCATCTCTTTGCCCAATTACTCATTTTTCTCTTGATTTTCTGTCTGATCACACTTGAGTCTTCTTGCAAAGCACAGGCACTGGAGGTCTCTTTCCTCAAGAAAAGTGAATTCTGTAGACTGGAATCACCTAAGGGAACTTCATGACTTGAGAAGGTATGAACTGGGGGTTTTAGCAAGCTCTCCATTTTGTGTCTCAAAGATAGCTCCCTTCTTAACCTGCTGCATTGAGTCAACACTTTCCAGACTCTGCAGCTGTGCTGGATTCACCTCATATTTATGTCAAGATCTTGGACTCCATCAGGACAGTGGGAATGGTGCTCCACACCACAGTCTCTATTCCTCCTGTCAAAAGCCCCCTCACACACCTTCTGCCCCATCTCACAGACTTCAGTCTCACTAGAACGTGTTACAACTTTTGACTGAAGAAGCTTTGCATTTTGAGCACACTCTTCACCTTGAGATCTGTCAGGACTACTTTCTGCATTGTTTTTAATTGCAGTTGTTTTTTTCTTGTTCTTGCTTTCTTAGCAGTTGTTCTCTCATCAGTTTTAGTTTTTTAATAGGCTCCTTCCAATGTACAAACATTCACCCATGACTGCTCAATCTTGCTGAATTTTTAGTCTCACTCCCTCCACATGTGAAACTCTACTAATATATATATAGATGATACTCTAATTGAAGGAGATTCCCATGAAAAGGTGGGAGAAGCAGCAGCAATAATAGGAAGCACTACATGAAGCAGAAATTGAAATTCAGCCTGAAAAATGTCAAGGACCAAGAAATAAATTTTTGGGTACTTGGTAGATGCAGCCAGTGCAGTAGTTCCTCCAGACACTTTAAAGGAATGAGAAGAAATACAAGTGCCCTCATCAAAGAAAAAATTGCAAGAGTTAATGGGAACTTTAGGATATTGGAGAAAATGTGTACCTGCCTTTTCTGTTATTGCTTGCATAACTGGGTCTGTATTGTTCTTTGTTGTGTAACTTTACAAACACTAGATAAAAATGAACATAGACACTTTTTAAACTTTTAGAAAATCATGTTTTCTGACACCCTTTGAGCTGCTAGGTGAAGTCTACTTTTCCTAAGCAGATGAGTTTGACAAAAGCTCAGTATTGGTCTGGATTCCTAATTTTGTTCACAGCAAACCTGAGGTTTTTCTCTGTGACTTTGATCTATGTTTATCTCTTCCTCTAAGTCTGAAGGCCAGTTTGAGTCACAGCTCTGGTCAAACCAGCAGTGACCTACTGTGCAGCAGACCTTAGAAATGAATACCGTCCTCCTCTCTCAAGTACTTCCCAGTGAGTATAAGTGAGCTCAGAGGGCTATGCCAGCTCTACCACAGCCCTCCTGAATTTATCTTGTAGTGCCAACCAGAGCACAGTGTCCTGATACCAAGGGATTTGGTTCCATTGCTACAGTCAGGGCTGTAGCATTTCAGTAGCACTTAGTAAATGCTGGAAACAAGCCTTATAGGCGAAGAGCCTACCAAAGCCATGCTGCAGTGTCTAAATGCAGGCCATGCATTTAGTTATGCTCCTTCTGACTGGATGTGAAGCATAGGAACTGTTAACCTCTTCCCTCACCCCACAATTCATAAAGGTGCAAACTTTTCTCCAGTTGTCTGGGCTATTACTTACCCTTGTTGTCTTACGGCAAGTCATATCATGACTGTGAAAACTTATTCCATCCATGGTTGTGTGTTGGTTTTTTTTTTTAAGGAATATTTTTAATTCAAACTAAAATAAAAGCCAACTAACATTCCTTGTGTCTCCTTCCTTTGTGTGATTAGCAAATATGGGGAAACTGCCTCAGAGAGAGACTCCAGTAGCTTTCAGTACAGTCCAGTACAGGCTGGGACAGACTGCTGGAATGTGATATAAACAAAAAGTATCTCCCTTCTTAGAATAGAGTTTCAATTTGTTCTAGCCTAGGCACAGCTGTCATGTGTAGTGTCATGGTAAGCATCAGGTACTGTACAAGAATTTGAAAATACCACTTGCATTGAAATTTTATTTTGGGAGTAATACAAACTAATACATCACTGCTCAGCAAACAAACTGGTTACACATGAATCAACTCTCCCCCTCCAGCTGACTGCTAGAGGTGGTGATTAGGATAGATTAGAAACACCAATGTTAGACTAAAGGAGCTCCTATTACCCTGTGTTTGAAGCACAGCTCTGTAACTGCTCCATACCTTCAATGTCAGTGAATACAATCTACTATTCTGTTACTAGCACATGCACATAAGTGCAGCTGGAAGTAGTCCCATTTCTGACCCACAGAGGCAATGAAAACAATTAGTGGGAACACTTGGAGATCTAAGTTCCTGGCCTGGCTTCTGACATCAGTTGATCAATACAGGCAGGTTCTAATGCAACAGCACTTATAACAAGTGTTATATAAGTGTATACAATATATAAGTGTTATTGACTAGCTCCTACCTGGCTTCCAGAGTTACAGAATACCAGAGAAAGCTTGGTGACTTTCAGAAAATGGAACAAATAAATAAGAAGGCATTTTTGAATCTCAGGCCTTTTTTTCCTAGTTTTAATAACTTAATGGTGCAGCTTAAATGTAAGCTATATAGTAGCATTTATCTGACTGCTGATGACACTGTTTTCCCTCTACTAATGAAGTTTCCATCTTCTGGAGTCCTCTGAATACAGAGAGTACAGCAAGACCCAGCCTATCCTCATGAACTGACAGATGTTGCTGAAGTGCTAAGGAGAAGGAGTAAGTATGGTCAGAAGAAAAGAGCAGCCCTCTCCCTGCTCTGCCACAGAGGAAACATTTTTCCTGCTTCCAAACAGGCACATTTCCTTCCCTTTTACAACTATGTGATCCCTTCTTTTCCCCACCACTCTCTCAACATTTAAAATCAATAATCTTCAAAGTTGCACAGCAGACCCTAAAAAAAGCAAGTGCTTGAAGCCAGTGGGTACTGCAGTGGAAGAGTAAAGGATTTCCTGAAACACAACTGACCCCATCTGGAGTACTGTTGTCCAGCTCTGTGATTCCCAGTTTAAGAGGGATATGGACCTGTTGGAGCAAAACCAGAGGGGGAACACAAAGATGATCAGAGGGCTGATCAGAGGGATGATCAGAAATACCTCCCTTATGAAGACAGAGAGTTGAGGTTGTTCAGCCTGGAAAACAGAAGGTGCAAGGGACACCTTATCACACCTTGCAGTACCTCAAGGGGCTACAAGAAGGCTGAAGGAGGTACTTTTTAACAAGGGCAAGGAGTGATAGGAAAAGGGGAGATGTTTTTAAACAGCTCTGTCCCACACGACCCTCTCCTCTGATCACCCTTCCTGTAGCAATACTCAGAATGTTTGAGACAAGACATGTTTAGATCTGGTCCTAAGTACCCTGTGTTTCAAGTATGCCTTAATGTTGGTTGGTGTAGAGCTCATCTTCTGCTGCAGAGAGCTTAACATGGCAGCCAGGGACAGAGAACAGGAAGAAAGCACAAGATAGCTAGGAGCTAATCATACAGCACATAAGGGCCATGCCCATCATTAAAACAGACATCCATCAATTTGTGTTAACCACCTTCCCCACTCCGTAAGTCCTAAAGATTTCAAAACAGAAGAAATCCATGGCACAAGGCTCAATTTGTCCAATTGGTCCTTGGGTTGCCTTAGCTGGAATAGTTCATCTGCCTGGTCAGCCACTTCCATCTTTGCTTGGGCCTCTGTGTTCAAAGCCATAGCCTTGTGGCTAAACGCACGAGCTGCTAGGAGCCTGGGGGCTGCTTTCAACCACCATTCTAATCCTTTCTGTTGTTACCAACTTGCCTGCCTTGGCACTGAGAGATCCTTCAGGAAGCTGTTCTTTGTTCTCTTTCATCTTCTTGGTCATTCGCTTGGCTTTGACAGGCTTTGGCTTTTTTTTGCAGAGAGAAGAGTGGAGGAACTCAGTGTCTGTAAATGGGTCACCCTGCCTCAGTTTCCTGCAGAAACAAAAGGGTTACATTGAACCATCAAGTATTCCTTGAATTCATGTATGATTTTAGTCCCTGAAGTCCCTAATTTTAGTGCAGTTCTTCCCCATAAGATGATGAAGTGGTACAGTTTGTTTCTTGTCCAATGGAGTACTTTCTGGTGCAATATAACCAGCTTCACAGAAAGTTCAAACTGGGACACTTTGCAGGGAAAAACACACCCAGAAACATTATATAACTATGAAGCTGTCATTTTAGGAATACATGACTCTGTGCAATAGAGGATGTACTGAATCTACAGCTTCCTAGGGAAAAGATGCTGCTATTTATTTAGGTATATCTGCTAGTGAATATAGATACAGGATGCTCTCAGGGGGAAAGTATTACTCAGGTGTCTAAAATTTTAGTCATCACAGAATGTAAATGAAATCAGGGCTTTTGCTGGGCTGTCTTTAACCTGTCTTTTATCCTTGTGCTACTGCCTCATTGGCACTGGAGTACCACAGATGCAGTCTGCCAAGAGATGTGCTCATTTCAACAAGTAAAATAACATCTTTGGTAGCTTGTTACCAGAAGCTTAAACCATTTTAATCCATTTGTACTGATGCAGAATTTTGGATAACCACACAGTGGTAAAAGAGGAGGGTCACAGAACACAAAGGGTAAGAACTTTGAACAAGCAAAGCAAGAGAAGGCCCAGCCCTGGAGAGTTAGTGTATGAGAGCAGAGCAGGGGTTGCAGCATGGGAACAGTCTTTGGAATGAAGAGTTTAAAGCCCAACCTGCTGATTGATGGCTCTTTGTAGCAGGTTGGCTTCCGTTGCCGCCTAGATGAGCGCCCTGATGCTTCCTCTGAGCTGGACTGAGACACAACCCTGGCATTGTTCAAGTCCTGTAGTGGCCTGGTATCTGCAAAGGGAGACACTCACATGGTTTGATCAAAGTGATTCCAAACTATTTCCAGATATCCTAAAAAATAACAGCTGACAAACAGAAAAGAGTTGCATTAGCAGGTTTCTCTGAACATGCACAGTCTGGAATCTAAGCATATTGCCCCTAAACTCAGGAGACCATTATAATCCAAAAATATCAGACCTGCTCCTCAAAAGTCAGCTCATAAATCAAACTAGGTCCCTCAACGAAAAAAAATCACTAGTACTGATAGTATCATGGGTAGATAGTAGTAGTAGAAAATGATATAAAAACTCTATTTGATAGCTGCAATGCTCAGGAGCTTACAGCCTGGAGAAGACAGCAAGCTTATAGCACACAAACAACCTACCAGCAACCTACTGACTTCCAGCAAGACACAGGACCAGGGCTCATGCACCTTCCCAAGTGGAGACAGCCAAAAGGAGGAGGGCAGGAGAACAAACTTCCTCCCTCTCTACAAAGTACAGCCCACTCCAGTTGTAACAGGCTGTTTGTCAACAGCTACAGAAAGAAAAACCCCACTAGACTACTCTTTTTACAGAGCATCCATTAACAGCAAACTTCCCAAAACTATCAGCTTAACTATTGTAGTACCAGCCCAGGGATGCACCCTCCACATCCTTTTAAAAAACAAACAAACGAACAAAAAATAAACCCACAACCAAAATAATTTAGGTTGAGTCCTGGTTAATTTCCAGTGATGATATCACCTTAGAAGTGCCTTGCAGCACTAACAATTCTGAACCAAAAATTTTCCACCTTGTTGTTGTTTTGTGCCCCAATAGTACTGACTGACCCTAGTAGGCAGGGTCAGCATCAAGTTAGATTTTGAAGTGCTTAAACACTTGATTGTCTAAATTAATAGGTATGCCATGTAGATAACAAGAGTGGTAAAGCAAGACTCAGCACATGCTGCTAGTCTTGTCCCAATATCTACACATGGACAAGTGAACAGAAATTCTTATAGAAATGCTGATAAACTAGAAGCAAATGTAGCCACAGAAAGGACAGGGCAGCACAAGTGGAAGCATAAATGGTGTACTGGAGACTGACCTTTAACTCTGAAAAAAGAGACGAGAGGAAGGAAAATATAAGTACTTGCTGCATGGAGTTTTGCCCTCATCTCCAAACACAGGTAGCTTCCCCATCTTACTACCTACCAGGTTTCTGTGAAGGTGAGCTCCAAGAACTTGACTGGACTTGGTTTCTTTCCCCAGATATTTCCTCTGCAGTCATTTCTTGAAATATCAGGGAGTTTTTCAGCGAAACAGGGGGTTTTGCTGGCATTCTGTTGCCCTCAGTACTTAAGTTCTTGGAAACTGTTACTTCTGTAAGTCTGGAGCTGACAGACAAAACTGCAGAACTGCTCACACGGGAGGATTCAAGACTGTGTGAAAGGTCTGCAAGACTATCTGCAAGAGATATCTCAGGTAGCTGCTCCTCCAGGAAATCACCTGGCTCAGACAGCAGATGGCTAATGCAGGAAAAGTTCCCCATCAGGACAGTCTGCTTCGACACAAGTTCTGTGGAACTCCCAATGAGAACCTTGGCACCATCACTTTTTCTGGCCAGGGAATCAGTCTCTGGAGGCTGAGGGTTGCTCCTCTTCCTCTGAGGCCTGGGTTTGCAAGAGGCTTCTTTCATCAAAGCATTCATGTTGTGGTCACCTTCACCTTGCCCATTTCCTTGAAGGTCCCCTGTCTGGTTTTTATTGCTCTTTTGATTGCTCTTAACAGGTCTGGGGATTTTGCTCACTTTGCTCCCAGGAACAGACCTGGGAGGTAGATTTTCACTCCCTTCAGATTCTGTCTGGAAACAACCCGAATTTCCTGCAAGATCCAAAGGACGGACAATATACGTTTCCCTGCGCTGTTTTACATTACCTGGCAAATCCTTTGTGCTCCCATTAGCTTCTCCTTGAACATCTATGCAGGGCCTAAAAACATGAACTTCATTTCTCTGATCACAATTGCTATTCCTGGCAGTATCCTTCCTGATTGTTTGACTTCTTTTAGGCCGTTCTTCAGCCTTGGACTCTGGTATTATCACAATGTTTGGTAGATATTCCTCATCAGAATCATCCCTTTGCACAAGTACTCTAGTTTTTCTGTTGGCTTTCTGTCTGATGCTCTTTCTGCTCACACGTGAGAATTTTGTAGAATTCTCTATACTGAAATCTCCTGAGGGAACTTCATGACTTGAGAAGGTATGAACTGGGGGTTTTAGCAAGCTCTCCATACTTTGCATCTCAAAGATGGTTCCCTTCTTAACCTGCTGCATCGAGTCAGCACTTTCCAGACTCTGCAGCTGTGCTGGATTCACCACATGTGTACTTCCAAAGCCTTGGACTCCATCAGGAGAGTGGGAATGGTGCTCCACACCACAGTCTCTATTCCTCCTGTCAAAAGCCCCCTCACACACCTTCTGCCCCACCTCACAGACTTCAGTCTCACTAGAACATGTTGCAACTTCTGGCTGAAGAAGCTTTGCATTTTGAGCATACTCTTCACCTTGAGATCTCTTGGGACTACTTTCTGCATTGTTTTTAATTGCAGTTGTTTTCTTTTTTCCTGTTCTTGCTTTTTTAACAGTCTCTTTCGCTCTGGTTTTACACTTACCTTTGCTTTTAACCTTTACAGGAACAAACTCAGGGACTTGGCTACAGCTAGGGTCCGTTTCAACACCACACCCCATTTCTTTTGTCTGTGGCTGCTCACAAAAGGTGTCTTTACCCACAGTGTTTCTATGAGAAACAACAGCAGTTGGAGCAGGTGAAGCCAGGGGGCTGGGAGATGGCAGCTGTTGCTGTGTGTTGTTCTTGCTGCAGCTGCTGTTGTCCTGTGCAGTACCACCCCAGGCTGCCTGAGTGGAACTGACATGTGGGAAGATATCCAGAGCAGAAGATGGAGTGCTTGTGGCAAACAGGGTGGAACGCTTTCTCCTCTGAGTAACATGCCCTTGTGAGAGACGATCAAATAAATGTTTTGCCATCTCATCAGCCTCATATGAAAGAGTATGACTTTCCAAGGCAAGAGTTGGCAAATTGTTGGGATTTTGTTCAGTGCTGCACAAGACCTCTGTTGGAAAGAAAAAAATCATGTTTAAGGCTGAGAAATGCAGCAGGCAAATGCCAACTTTCTCCCTACCAGCAAAAACCTTGCTCCATACACTGCCACAAATCCAGAGCATAAAAAAGCATGATTTTGAGACAGAGACTCCCTCAACTTACTGTGTACCAGATTTGCTTAGCTGGCTTCTCTCTGAACAGAGGGGCAGCCCAAATCAAGATCCCCTAACCAGACACAATATTAGGATAATATTATGTCTGGTTAGGGGATCTTGATTTGTATAAGTGTTATCATTTGTATGGCAAATCCACAAGAAACAGTGGTGCACCTAGTCAGATTCTGCACTTTCAGACATCTCCAAAAGTCTTATGTAAGTTCAGTGCCTATTACTCAAAAAGCCTGATTTTGAGCTTGATCTACTGCAAACAGACCACATATCCCTCTGAAGACTCTGATTCTGGGATATACATAACTCCAGCAAGAGCAGCCCCAGTGGAGCATGTAGTTAATACCAGTTCAATAATTAGGAGCTACTGGAGTTGTGGTTGAGAGCTAACTGGAGCTATGGCATTTACACATTTCTGAGCACAGACACAAAGTCATACCAGAAGAACAACAAGAGATGCAAATTTACCTCCAAATATGTGAGAGTCATGAAAAGTCCCCTCTGTTGCCATTGCTTCAATCACCTTCTTGCCATTCTCTTCCTGGTGGAACTGAGGTATCTCATCATGCTGTGGTGGCAAAGTATCTTTGGAGGCAACAGGCACAATTTTCAGGGCCTCATTAGAAGCAGGTCTCTGAAGTTGTCCTGAGGATATTTGTAGCGCTGTGGAGCTGCCAGCTTGCTGCTTTGCATCATGCAGCTTGGAAATGGGCACTCTCATCGGTATCTGTGTAACTCTGGTGAGAAGGAAGAGCAGAATGGATCATGTTTCTCACACATGACAGGCCCCAGAATCCAGCAGACTAACTACAGGCCACGTGTGGCAGCTCCAAGGACTGCCCTGTCTTCAGAGACTACACAGAGAAGAAACAGGACTTCAAATATACTTTAAGAGATCATGCTCTGACCATCTTTCCAGAAAGCTTACCTCATACAAGGAGGTGACTAGTAAGCATTTATATGTAACAAACATCAAAGTAGCCAGCTATGGCACTCACTCGCTCAATCAAATCTTGCTGTACTCAGCAGCTACACAGAGAAAACTGCCTAAAAGTAACACAGTCTCAGAGAAAGGAGGTAAAAAGACTCGTTTTTGCATAGACTCAGCATTAGTAGAAACAAGAAAAGAAGTGGCAAAAAAAAGACAGAATAAAGGAAAGCATCAAGCAGTGGAGGTTCAGAGAAGCTATCTCATATGAAACTGGCAACTAGGCACACACATAAAACACAAGAAGTTTAGCATATAGGAATTCAGGACAAGCTTGGTGGTATCATTTTAAAGCCCACCTCAGAAGCTGACCATCTACAATATCATCAGCCCAGCTATCTTCAGTCATGATGCTCTTCTGGTCACTGGACAAGGATGAAGACTTTATATGGAACTGGAAAGAAGAGAAATAGGAGAGTGACTTAAAGTTCCTGAAATCCCTTGTGCAGCCTCCTGCAAAGAAACAGCAGAAGCTCAGTTTCTCTAGAAAGTATGTAAAGTATTGCCAGTAACCCTCTCACGTTATGGAATAAATTATGGAACAAATTGCAGCAGAATGAAGTTAAACTAGTTCACATAATCTGAGACTAGGAAGCAGAAGTATTTTCCCATTCACCCATGAGACAGGACACAGAGAAAGCGTCTTATTCCCTATCCCAAGTTGCCATGTCAATACTTTAAAAAAGAAATTGAAAAGAAGACACAACCTGTCAGAACAGAAAAGCCTACTGCCCAATATAGCAAATAATCCAGAGGAAAACAGTTTAAAACTGTAGTTTTCCTACACAAAGAGTTACCCTGGAAATCCTTAACACCAAACTGGCCAGCACGTAGCCAGCATAACTCAAGCAAGCAAAGAAAAACAGGTGAAGCATCCAACACTGAAATGAGCAGGCCACACAAAGCAAAAGACAGAAAAAGACAGCCCCCTTCCCCGAATCAGTGTGCTCAGGTTTCCCATGGTTTACCTCAGAGAGCTCGGCCATCTTAACTGCAGCCATAAGATTGTCCATTTTTTTCAACATACTATTCTGTATTGAGGTAATAAAGAGAGAGAAGCCATAAAGCTATTACATCAAAACATCTCTTCCAACAAGGATGCTACTAGCCAGAGGCATGTTCTGGGGAGAACACAGCTTGAAAACAAAAATAAGCAAATGAATGGCAATCTTTTCGATATGTTGAGAATCCAGACATTCAACAGTAACAGCTCAATCCTCCCACAGCTGAGATGCTAGTGCAGCTCACCTTACCTCCCACCCCTCCCCATGGCAGCCACGGTGAGTGCCTCACCAGGAAGGAGAGCCTGTGCCGCAGCACAGCGTTCTGGAAGTGGCACTGCTTCACCTCCTTCTGTAGGGTGGTCTTCTCCTGGGTGAGCCGCTGTGCGTTGGCTTTCTCTGCATTGAGGGCCAGAGCCAGTGCTTTATTGTTCTGCTTTAGGGAGACTTTCATAGTGGAGGAGTTGTCTGTGAGAGACAGAGCAGTATCACACATCATCAGTGTCCAAGGGCTTACCCACACTTCTCCCATCACCGTAATTCTCTCTCTTCCCTAGACCAGCCTTCCTCACATTCAGATCTCTACAACTCAATAGCCCCCTCACAAAATTAGCAGTATCCTTCCATAATAACATGCAACTTCAGATACCCTCTCCATCCTCAGTGGGTCACAATCAGGCACCAAGCTACTGCTTCAATTCTTAAAGAATGATGGCATGGTTGAAGTGTTAAGTTTAAAAATATACGCTCCTTGCTTTGAATAAGTCACCAACAGGTAAGTCCTCATCATCATCCAAGAAATGGGAGAAAAAGCTGTTTTCCTCTATAGTTGCCCTTGAGTAAATTTGGACCCCTGTTTCCCAATTTCAAAACAATTAAATAAAAGTAATGGAAATATCTGAGTTTTTAAAGGTAGTCCAAATTATGTCCTGTTCTATCCTTGCATTACTTCCCCCATAAAAACAAGCCAGTTGGCCTAGATAACACAGAGGATCGCATATACACTAAAATACTTCGCACACCTTTGGGCACTTTGCGTGGCACTTGACACTCCTCTGCAGGGCACTGAATTCACTCAGAACCCGCGGGCAGAGAAGCAGCTGAGAAGCAGCACACGAGCTCAGGTAAGGGACTGCCGCCCACTCCCGATGCCACGGCCAAAGGCCCAGTTATAAGCCGGCATAGCAGCCAGCATATGTCCACGCCGCTGCGCAAAATATACTCACTGATGATCTTCGTTTTGATTTTCGATGCAAGCGAGGCATTCAACTTCGCAGTCCTCAAGGGACCCTTTTTCTTCTCCCGCATCCGCTCCCTCACGTCGTTCAGACTGAAGAAAGACATATCGGCGGCCTCCCGCGCTGCCATCGCTGCAGAGAGCGACACCGAGCAGGGTCAGCACCCGTATTTCCCTTCCGCAAGCCCTCACTGGCCAAGGCTCGCACTTTCCCCAAGAAACGGCGCCGCGGCCCGGCCCGGCCCCGCGCGGACCCCGGCGGAGGAGGACGAGGGCGAAGAGGAAGCCCGGCCCGCCAAGCGACTTTCGAATGCCGCGGCCGGCCCGCCCCTCGCCCCGCCCCCGGGCCGGCGGCGGAGAGCGGCGCCTCCTCTGCGTCTCCTCTGCGCCCCGCGCCCCCCGGAGCCGGATGAACTCTCTCTGCTGCCCAGGGCCGCCGCCGGGGCGGGCGGGGCTCCCTGTGCCGCCCGGGGCCGCCGCCGGGGCCGGATGAACTGCCTGTGCCGCCCGGGGCCGTCGCCGGGGCCGTCGGGGCTCCCCCGGCCGCACGGGGATGCTGCGGCCCCGCTGCCCTTCCCGCTTGGAGCGGCCAACGCTGAGGCGCTGCTGCCGCCACCGGCCCCGGCCCCACAGAGATAACCCGCTTCTTTGGAGTGCCTCAAAGAAGGCCGAGGGTTCTTCTGAAGGACATACGCCACCCAAAAATTGGAGTTTGTAGTTTTCAGCCGTGACAAAGACAGTTAAACGTGACCGTTAAAAGGAACTGTTTTTATTCCTACGCACTTCACACTTCTGCCCAAGTTAATACATTGATTTCCAGACACCCTTGAATTTGCCTTCAAGAAGTTGACATTATGTGTGCTGAATATTTTAAGGAGATGACACATACAGGAAAAGCAGACAAATATTTTGAAAATCAATTTACAGTGGAGGTACCATGGGAGTAAAGCTTCTGAAAACATGTCTGTTTTCCCAAAATGGGTTCTTTTACCTGGTGCTCAAGAGGCCCATCCCCACAGAGAGGTGAGGTATTTGATTTGTACAATTCTGCACAGAAAAGAGTGCTGGGTGTCAAATCCACTAAAACAGCATGACTACCAAAAACCATCACTATTCATACATTTTAGTAAACAAAGGCATTAATATTCATTGGCTACAAGTTACATAGTTCTCTGATTAATTAGAATTCTATCTACTATTATAGTCTATGTGCTCAGTCTCCCTTCTTTTGAGTTGGTGAGTTTTGTGGTCGCAATCTCCCCTTGCCAGAATTACCTTCTACCAACTTGGGGCTGACTTCAGCCCAGTTACTGAGTGGGTTTTGTTAGTTTCTTCCTTATCTTGGGAGTTCTGCCAAATGTCCTTGCGGTTTGCAAATTCTGCATTCTTTGTTTCCACTATCACTAGTACATCCTTCTCCCAAACTTTGTTAACGTCCTTCTGGAGCTGAGATTATTGAAACATTTCAAGCTCTAAAGCTTAGCAAGGCAGTTCTACTGATAAGTAATTTATGTTTCTAAAACCTGAACATCATACCTCTGCCACAGACAAAGGTAGCCCTTTGCAAGAGTCCTAAACCCTACTCCTATTTTATGAGGTATTTGTTAATACATAGCAGATGAGCATTAGATAATGGCAATTGTTGAATATATTTATTAATTCCAACCTAATTAAGTAGCAGATTGACAAAACACTCTCCATACCTATCCTGAAAATTAGATGTGCAATGGGTAACAATTCTGCAGGCACACAGAACTGCAGCTTTGTTTCTTGCTCTAGGGAGACAGACTGCCATTAAATGCTAGTGCTATGGGTATGGGAATAAGATGTAAGTGTCCTCTAAGGTACACTGTATGATCCATGTGTGACAAATTCCACAGTTTGGGGGCCTAAATTTTCTCTTCTAAGTTTATTAAGAATACTGGTCAGTAAATTAAATTAACAGTTGGCTTCTTAAAATCAGAGACCCTTTCCCACACAGCTCTATTGAAACAGTGTAAATCTTTGCCAGGAGATGTTGCTGGTGTCATTTCTAAAAATTTCAATTTCACTTATTCTGAAAGTGATTGGACAAATTTGGAGAAGTTAAAAACAAGCAAGAGCTATTAATGGCCAAGGCAACACTTTTTGCTCAAGAAGGTCCTGAATTGGAGAACAGAGAAATACACTGACACAGCTTGATGCCTGCTGGCACAGCTCCCCCATCTCTTCCATGGGCATCCACTAGTGAATGTTATTTATTTTTACTGGGCAAGAGAACAAACACAGTGGCTTTCCCCACCTTGAAATGATACAGAAGCATTTCTTACTTTGGGGGAAATGGCAGGGATGAGCTCACCCAAGGACTAGGGACCAGACTCATTTCAGGAAAGTCCCTTTCTTCATCAGGGTATCACTTTTAAGGCCACATAACAGGAGAGGGGTTGGGTTAGCAGGACGTTGGGTCAGTCCTGGCACGGCTGTGTTCACTTTGTGAAGGTCACTTTTCCCTCTTGCCTGGCCATAGCAGCAGATAGGCCCTGGGTGGGTGTTAACTGGGGGAGTTATGCCTGGCAGGCAGTAGATCTGTGTTTCTCAGAGCAAACAAGCAGCAGCTCTATTTTTGATATGTTTGCCACGATGCCTGCATGGAGAACGCTCTCTGAAATCAAATCCAACTTAATTACAAGCTCCTCAGCTGGGATGAAAAGTGGGGAAGTGCTAAGCTTGGTGCTCCTTTTGCCATAGAATAAGTGAGAAAGGCAAATGAAAGAACAGAGAAAGCACAGCACAAATTCTATAAATGCTAAGTAGATTTCTTCCTGGAGAACATCTGTGTCTCATGTTAATACATTTCCTTGTATGTTTTCTTAGACCATCACAAAGAGAGACAACATTATGATCATGTCTCATAAACTGATTCCTATTTTTTACTAGGAGATAATTTATTAACAGAAGTACATTTCCAAGGAGGGGAATGGCTTTTTCATTCAGAACTACAGCCTGCAAACCTCCCTTATCTACAAAACCCCACAGCCTCTCAGTGACTTGCTAGCCATCATGATAGATTGGCTACCATCAGCAATCCCATGAAAGATGAGCCTGCATCCATTGGAAGGACAACAGTGGCGTTTAGAACTGCATGTTGGGATTTCTTGACTGTTAAAATTTCTCCCAATACTGTAAGCAGAAACATAACATTGATGAAAGAACAAGTAGCCAGGATCCTTGCTATATGCCACAAACACTGCAAATGGAACCCTAGATGGGCTCTGGGGAGGTATCAGTTCTAGTTTTTCATTGTTCCATTTGGTAGAATTCTGAAACAGTAGTAGAAGTTGGTAGCTTCATTTACAAGTAATTAGATCCACCAGAAAACTCAGTGAATAGTCTCTGCCTCCCTTATTAGCAAGTCTGCTAGGTTTCCAACCAACCGCTAGAGGCTCAGCAGCAAAACTCAATGCCTGGAAGTGTATTAGCATCATCTAGCTTGAAAATGATAATGCAAGCTGGAGGTTTAACCTCTTCTCTGTGGTGGTTTTGATTTGCTGCTTTTTTTCCTTTTAATTTCTCTCAGCTTAGCAGTATTGTTTCTAAGCAACATGAGAAAGCAGCCATCCTGCAAGAAGCCATAGCCTGATTTCCCTGGCACACAAACTGAGGCAGAGACAAGAAAGAGGGAATTCCTCTTCAGAAGTACCCCAAGTCAGAGAGGCTCCAAACCCGGATCCTGAGGCCTGTAGCAAGAGCTGACACAGGTAGAGCATGATTTCTTCTGTGCATTTATGAGAGAGAGAATACAAGGGCAATATTCATTAACAGCTGTGTGTATCATGGAACAGAGGAGTAGAGCATGCACTTCAATGTTACAATGAATTGGTGGGCCAAGTGCTGGCTTTTTTCTTTGCTGTAATTTCATCTCTTATATCCTGTCTTCTTCACAGTCCATCCCCTCTTTCTACCATATAGATCTGATTAATAGACACACAGTAGGGAGAGGGAGCCAATGCTAAGAAACTGGGAAGTGGCAGCAGGTCAATAGATGGCATTATATGAGAGAATATACATCACTGATGGGGATGCAGGCAAGCTGCAAGCTGATGCTTAAGGTTGATGCTCATCTTAAATGGGCTCATTCTGTCTGTTTCCCATTTCTAAACTCTTTACAAGGGTGAAGTACTTTCAGTACTGTGTATGTTGTATTCTTTCTTAATTAATTTTTTCTCAGCTCCTATTTTAATCCTATCTTGGAAATGGTTTTGCCTCTATTTTTGTAGGTGGTCTCTTGTACTGGAATATATAGATTTTTTTTTCCAGTAACATATAATTTATAGATGTTTCCTAACCAACTATTTCAAGTTGATGTGGAATTGTAGTCAGACTATAACAGACAATTTATATGTAATTCACAGTGTTTGTGGTGCACTTAACTTTTTTTTTTAAATCTCAGACATGCTTAGCTGTAATATTAATGACAGACTGACACCCAATGTCCAGAAAGTGCTAGAGCTCATTCCTGCTCACAGTTACATGCACCAAAATAGCCTTGGGTGTAATGTCTCTTAGTTGAATTCTTCCACATCAAGAACTAGAAATGTCACTAGTTGTGATGTAGGGGCATTTCACAATACGTTATTTAGAGGGAGGGATCTTCCTCTCTGCTCCTGGGATAAGTGGGTGGATCAACTGTCCCTCCTTTTGCTGTGAATGTTACACTGTATATTTTTACAGCCTTGTTTCTTATGGACAGGAATACTTGAATGTCCAACCCAGGATATTTTTAGAAATCTCTGCTTTGAGTGCTCACCATACACTGCAGAGGAGCAATGTTTTCTTCAAAGGTTTCCAGCTAGCTATTCATGCTGTTTCCTGTGGTGGGCTGTTTGAGTTTGCATTTGGGTTTTGATGGGGTTTTTTTCCTTTGGGAGCAGGAGAGGTGGGCCTTTTTTAGCTTTGATTCATATTTTGATGTTATGTAAGCAGAGATAAAGAAAGAACAGAAGTAGTATTTCTCTCAGCTCGTGTTACTGTCCACTTGCTTAGATCTTGCCCCTTGTGGACTCAGAGATACTTCCTTAATGATCAAAAGGTAGCAAAGTTACAAAATTTTCTGAAGAAGATAAGCTAATGTTATCAGGCTCTTCAGTTTCTGTTTCAGCCAACAACACTGCTTCATTTTAATCATGCACTAAAGATCATTCCCACTCTATGAGAAAGCAAAGGAAATGCTTTGATGAGCTGGGAAACTAAAGATGCTTTATTTTGCAAAGTCCTAATTCATTTAAAGGTTAAATGTACTGTTTTAAATTATCAGTGGAAATCAGATTATGCTTCCTTAAGAATCCTAGACTCAAAGAGCTGGAATCCAGCCCATCTGAAAATTAACTCTCTGGGGATATTTTTCCCCCACTGAAGTAAACTGGTGGAGATTTCCTGTTATCCCTCATCAGTTTTTAAGCCTTGGCTTAAATCTCCTTGAAAATCACGTGCTAACTTTATTAAAATATATAGATACTTAGGGAGCCCAAGTCACACCCTTGAGGCAGTTCAGATGGACACTACAAATCGTGCTCATTTATCCCCCAGGACTGCTGAAGCACTTAACTTGGCTTCTGCTGACCAGAAGAGTGTGCCCATTGTCTTAGCACATCGTTTCTGCAGGTATACAAGTCCATGAGTTGTTGTCCTGTCAGGACCACTGGATTCAACCTTTGAAGATCTCCCTGCATCCACCTGCCATGCTGACTGGCCCTGAAGCTGCAGGGCAGGGCCAGAAGCAAAGTGAACACATTTCACCCCACCTCCTAAAAAGCCAAGGCAGGGGAACACCAGGCAGCAGGACCTGGCCCAGCAGAGCCACCAAGTTCCAGCCTGCTGAGTTTCAACAGCTGCACAGGGAAAGGATGGTGTAAACCATGGGCTGTGCCTGTTGTCTTGGGAAGATGGGGGCAATGTAGAGGAGTTTTGTCATTGTAGCCTAAAAATGGCATCTAGCTCAGGCTCCTGAAATTCATGACAATTGCAAAAGTGCATTTTCCTCAAGTGGAGGTAAACAAGATTACATGTTTCCAGTAGCATTTGACAGCCTTTATGTCTATCAATTATTGCTTGCTTTTAAACTTAGACTAATACAAGAAGTTTTGCAAAGGTCAGTCATGCCACTGTCCACTGAGAGCCACTTACAGCTTGCCTGTTTCTTTTTCAATTGCAGCAAAAATGAGAGTAACTTCAGGAGCATTAAAGAATTTGAAACCAGAACCTCTTACCTCCAACCATGTATTGCAAGTGGGCCCGTGCAGTAGATCTGGAAACCAGCCTGGTGGCACTCTAAGCCCAGGATGATACAAGGCTCTCTCTTCCCCAAGGCATCAAGTACCAGACACCAACATGACATCAGAAGCAAGGTCCTCATTCAGCAAGGAGAGCTAAGAAGGACTGCAAGCAACTGGACACACTGACCAGAGGAAAGCAACAGAATGACAAAGTAGGTCTGGAGCATTCACATGAGCCAGTAGAACAGTTTTTGCAATGCAACACCGAATGTCCCAGTCTTGTCCGCCCTTCTCAGCTCTCTTTAGCATGAGATGTTTCATAACAACACTAAAGTGTCAATTCTAAATTGGATTGCATGACATTGGCAGGAGGTGTCACTCATGAGCTGGAAAGTTAACTCCAGTAATATACACATGGAAAGTATTCTTCCACCTAATATCCCTGAAAAAAAAAAACCCAAAACATTTACTACCATCACTTTTAGGTTAAAAGAAAAGAAACCCTGTTTTAAAAGAAATTAACAAAACCGCTGACTCCATAAAGAACCCAGTAATGTCAGATTAGCCTAGCATGTTCATGAAATAGGTTCTGCCTTTCATTTGTCCATGATTTGCTAAAGCCTTTTGTTTACCACTGCTCCACTAAGCAACAGAGCTAAGAAAACATTCCAGCAGCAGTGCTGGATTTGCTGAACCAGAGCAAGGGGGCTCCCCCACAGCCCTGAGTTCAACGTGCATCACATGTCACACAGCAGGAGGGAGGCTGATCTGCCCTGCAGTCCCCATCTCTCCTGATGGATTCAGCCCTGCCTGCTGTGCTTTTGCTTATTAATATTTGCGTCCTGCAGGGAACTACAGAAGCAAAACAAGGAATCTCTCCAAGGAAGCCTGGAACAAACTCAAATTGAGGAAAGCAAATGAAGCAAAGACATAATAAAAGACCTAGACTTCAGGTACTTCACTTAGTTGTAGGTGAGTTAACTGATGTCTTCTACCTTAGCTTTGGTAATACATTTGCAACTTGTGTTTTAGTTGGGGTTTTGTTTGTTTTTAAATCTTCACAGCCATTTCTTCCTGTCCACCCTCATATCTTGCATCTAAGACATCCATTCCTCTTCCATTATCCATTTCTCTCCTGCTTCCTCCTGCCAGTATGTTGGGAGCTTACATTCTCCCAGTGCATCCCTACTGCTCCTCAAGGCACTATGCTACTTTTCCAGGGACAATGAGGGATGCAGCACTTCAGGGGCAAGGAATACACACTTTCCCTTTTCCACAGTGCTTTGCAACTCCCATACAGGATCCAGCATTGGGCAGGATGATGTGGCCTGTGCCTCTCAGCTCTCCCCTTTAACCATCTTGCTTTCTTATTTTGGTAAAGGGCTCAGCTAAAGAAAAAGCATCTCCCTGCAGTGCCAAGTAGCACTGAAGTCTATCTTCCAATCCCCATTTTTACATCTCTAATGGTAAGCTCATATGTCCATGCTGTGCTGCCTAACAACACTCCCCATTCCCTAGATGGGCTGTCACTAATCACAGCTCAATATATTCACAAATTACAAATTAACTGGCAAATCTTCTCTGAAACAAATTCAGGAGAACCATAGGCAGCAGCCAATGACAGGACTGAAGCAAATTTCATCCCAACTCAAACAGCATCAGTCTGACCCCTTAAAAGCCAAAACAGAGAGAAATTATACTTTGAAATTAGGTCATTTCAAGAGGGGAGGAGGGGATATTACTGCTGAGCCCATGAGAGAGCAGTGGTGAGGGGGTGGTTAAGATTAAACAGCTAGAGAGATTAACATCTTATGACTGTTTTTTGTTCACTGACCTGTAATAAAATAAACAGTAAGACTAACAAATAGGTGATTAGCCTTGTTTTTCCAGTGTTGGTTTTGCTGTTAAACTACTGCCATGGTCTTAGCTTTTCTTTGGCTAATACTTTGTGGTTTTATAGATAAGACTAGTGAAATTAAGAGGAATAAGCAACAGAAATCTTATTATAGTATGTTATACTTACTATATTATTACTTATTTATGCTTATAAGCATAAACTCAGTGCTTTATTTTCAGAATGCAAGTACCTGCCTTTTTGCTACTCCCTCCCCTGTTGGCTGGTTGGCATCTGATTGTCTGCACACAAAAATCAAGCCCAGCACATCATATGGTTTGCTGCTCACATGTTCAGACAGCCAGAACTAGAGACCTGAAAGGTGCTTGTGTGTGCACCACAGGATTGGTGAATCATAGCCTTCTGCTACCTTGACAGGAAATTCCTCCTTTTCTGAGCTATATTGTCTCCAGAATGAAAAAAGAAAGGTCTTTCAGTGACCAAATCAATTAGTCAGAACAACTTTAAACTCTTTCTTCAGCTATGCAGAAAGCAATGAACAGAGTTCAAATGCAATGCAGAGTCATGAATTTTTTATACAGGACCCAGAAGAGATCTCTGATCATAGTGCACCCTATGCATACATTTAGGGCCTACCATTGCACTGCAAAACTACCCATAGTGGGAAAGGTAAGAGGCCATTCTGGTTCTGTTCTTCCTAAGCACCTGAAATCATGGAAAAGGGGCAAATGGGGAATTGAACAGGGCATTATCCACTTTTCCTTTGGCTAATTTAAGAGGAAAATTGTACCCCAGAGGCTGGCTCCATCAGCAGAACTCATGGTGGCAACTTTCTGTCCCAGTTCAGAGCCCAGTTTATGACACTGAAATCAGATGGTTTCAGCTAACACGCCTGACTGGACAACACAGCAGCTGAAGCACAAACATCTTGTCTGCTGGACCAGAGAGTCTAATTTCTTAAATTGCTCCACTCAAGTTTGTGAGTCAGAGTCTTCGTACCACAGCCAGAGTTACTAGAGCACTGCCCATGCAAGCAAGCACAAATTTCTCCCTCATTGCTGCTACAGTAATCTTAAGACAAGTCACTACTGATTCTCCAGCTAGTCTGAAAATTCTCACTTATTATGTGAAGTGCTTTTTCTTAGCCAAATGTCATGTAGAAACATCTATCTAGCATTCATCAGGGAAAATCAAAATATCTTTTCTCTCCCAAACTGGTTTATCTGTTGGACAAAAATATAACCAATCTGTTCTGAAAAGCATCAATTTTATCAGGTTGGAAAGTAATGTAAGTCCACAGGACTGTGTATCTTCAAGAGGCAGCTGGCAGCAACAGCAATCACCAAAGCCATGCGAAAATCAGTTTTACTGCATCTCTCTAAAACACTGTTAAAGATGCTGGCTTCACAAAGGGAGTCATGGTTGAAAGGATGCTTAGAGGTCCTCGAAACAGAAACTAGCCCAGACAGGCTGTTATGGAGGTAATCTGCCAGGTACTTCCACACAGGTATTTCCACTGGCAGCGCTAAATCCATCATCTGTTTAAGTGAAGAAAGTGTGTGGTGTGGTTGCCAAAGGCATCCAGGCCTAGATTTCAGGGTCTTTCATGGGGACTTGCCAGCAGACAAGTATCAAGTCCTGAATAGTGTACTTACAGTAACAGCAGCAATACAGCCAGTCAAATACAACAGGTAAGCAAACATCATGACAAGGAAATCCAACAGGATGAAGGCAGGTGGTCCGAGGTAACACAGTCTGGGACAAAAGGGCTGAATATACTAAACAGGACAGAAGAGTATCTAACCTGTTTGGAAATGGTGAATGCACATTAGCCACTGTCATTTAATGGGGATATAGTTTAAAAAAAATCAGTGAAGTGGTTTGTGATGGAAGGCTGTGAAGGTGAAGGTTTCATATTTCCCCAGAATACACTTGTCATTCTCTTTTCTTTCTTACTACAGCACTGAAAGCACTTTTCTTTGGCCTGAAACCTAAGCAAAGCTGAGCTCCACTAAGTCTCCCAAACTGTGCCCTGCCCTCCTTCCTTACAGCCACAAACACTCCTTTGTTCCATCAGAGGTGGAGGCTATGTAGTTGAAAATAGAGCTCTTTTAAGTAAATTAGGTCTACGAAGGTGTACATCTGTGTGCCAAGTTACTAATGGATCATGTTGACAAGGTCTTCACATGCTTGAATGAGCTCCCCCAAATACATAGGATTAAAAATCTAGTTTTGGAGTACAGTAGTTTGTTTTGATCTGATGCCTCATCTACTGGTGATATAGGTCACTTTTATAACCAGCTTTGCATATTCCATGAAGCAGTTTGTTTTTCAGAGTCTAAGATTTAGGTGCAAGAAAATGATAATTGGAACAGAACAAGTCAAGGTTTATTACAAACCCGCACCAAACAGGGAAAAGAAAAACCCAGAGGAAAAGTTTCAAAATGGAGGAATACAGTTTTCTCTAACCTAGTATCTATACTTTAATGTTAAAGCACTCTGCTTTAGCATTAAACAACCATCATTCTGAGTTCCAGACAGACAGCAACTGGAGTTTAATGCTGTTTTCTCCCTCTGAATTTTTAAAACAGACTTTCAAAGGGAAAACACTGAACCAAGTGACCCAAACTGATTTACAATGTTAGTTGTATAGTTACACTGATAAACATCTAATAAGAACCACTTGATTTCAATCGTTATAGTCTTCTGGGATGTTGCAATTAATCACACACCAGGAAGAAACTGAGACTTTTAATCACTACTTCCTCCTCACACGTCTGTGCTAAAATCTGTACACAATAGAAAGGATTAGTAGACAAAGGCTAACAACACCACGTGAGATGGAGACTTTTCCTGTCTCCAGGATAAAGTGTGTGACAAAGTACTGAAATTGAAGCAAAGTTTATCTGCTGTCACAAAAGGAAAGTTTGCCATGGGACAAGCTTGGGCAAGTGGCAGTCAGTACAGGGTGGGGAAGGAGAGGAACAGACCTACACCAGAAGCTGCTCAGGTTGGCGGAGTTTGAGAGCTTGCACGCAAAAGAGGTTCTATAAAGAACCATTTTTCTATTCTCATACATGTGCTTGTTCCTATCTCACATTGGGTCAGATGGACCACACAAAACAGTTAACAGCAGCTCAAAGTGCAGTCTACCCCACAGTTACATGATAACTCAACTTGCACACAGCACCAGCAAATGCAGTGTGAAACACAGAAAAAATAAGAGTCCCCTGTGGGAAATGCAATAAACATCATGACTACAATAAAGACAAAACATCAAAAATCCCCACAGCTTAAAATGGTCTCTTTTGTGTTACTTTTTGCAGATGGGGCATTAGGACTGTGGTACATAAAAGCAAGCACAATGTCTGCTCACAGCTCTCAACTTTCATCTCAGCAAATTTTCAGAAGTGGGAAAGATAAGTGGAAACCTCAGTTTGCCAGTGCCCTGCTCTGACACAGACACCAGGGTGGACTATGAGTCTTTCTAAATGTTTATATTGCAGATAATTTTTTTATGACAATAAGAGCTTCTGGGTCACTGCTGTGAATGTTGCAGTGACCACCTTGACCTGCAGCCCTCTGTGAAACAATGCAATTCCTTTATGGCAAAAAAAGGCTGCTAGAGTACCTATGAGTGCCCAGTTACTCAGAACACCATTGCCTTTTAAAAAGGAAGAATGATCCTGACTTCCAGAAGTGGTTCAGTCTCTGCAATTCCATCAGGTCTTGCCATGTAATACTAAAAGTGAGTTCTTTTAGTTTAAGAAAGTGGGTTTAGTTTATCCCTTAAGATTATAGTTACACAGTCTCTCCAAGCAACTTTAGAGACAGGCAAAGTTTAGTAAGGCAATGCAAAGTTTCTCTAAAGATGAAGGAAATCATCTGTTTAATATCAAAGCTATTTCCAGGGCCTTTTCATAACTTGAAGATACTAAAACAAAGTGGAGTGACTGTTCCTAGGTAAAGAATATCTTTACATCACCCAGGGAAAGGCTGGCAGGGCTAGCTGATAAAAACTTCTGTTGTGGGCTGATGTATGCAACTTGCTTATGATCATACTGTGTTATTGTACAATGATACAATGTTAAATCAGATTTGCAACGGGTACAGTTTTCCTAACATAAAAGCTGTGTCTGTTAAAGTGAGGCAAAGGATTAATACTTGCAAAGGTACTTCTCTCATTATTTTGATATCCTTTCAGCATGAGCCATAGCAGCAGGAATGTCTTTTAGTAGCATAATTCTGAAAAGGCCACATTTTTCAGGCCTGGTCATGAGTAAGTGCCACACATCATCCACAAATTGCATGAATACATTTGCTCCTCTTGTCTTGATACAGAGTCCTTATAAATCACATTTCTTGAAATCATAAATCATCTTCCATTTACTTGCTATCACAAGTGTGATCATACCCATTTGTTGGCACACCTGAGCTCTTCCCCATGGGTAAGTATTCAACCTTTTCCATTCATTTCAAAAGAGTGAATCTTTTTGCAATCCCAACTCCAGAACAGAACACAATTTCTCAGAAATACACATGGAAGCAGGCAACACTCCCTTTCCTGTATTTCTGTCTTGTTTAGTAATGTCAAAATCAGTTAAACTTCTGTCTTTTCTGTATTTTTGCTATTTGCCACTGCAGAATTCTATTTCCCACAATATTCAGCTCTATAAAAAAGGAATGCCCCAAGGTCAAATGTTGGATCTTACTGATATTTGTCCCAGCCTATGTCCATCTCCCTGAGATTTGGTCCCTCAATGTCTGATATAGCTCTTGGATCTTGTATGAAATGCCAAAATTCAGGGCAGACTGTATTTATTGAAAACTAGGGAATAGAGAAGCATTCTTGACTGTGGTGCAGTAAATGCCAAAAATTGTCTCTTTGCAGAGGCTGGCTGACACATACTGAGTTACTGCTCTCATACTAAATAAACAGTGAATGCATTCCAAAACCCGGGTTCAAACAAATCTTTCTTCAAACAAATTAAAGTTGTGCAGTCCAGAGGGAAATCTGATTTCTTTCACATTTTCAGGGAAGAGGAGGAATATGTTTAAAATATATTCACAATCAGCCAGTGGTTCATGATAAGTTAAGGCATGATAAGTTACATAAGTTTTAAAGGTCCAACTACACATTGCTGGTAAGTGTACACTTACCATACCCTGGTAAGTGAAAATCTGATTCTTTCATCTAAGTTCTCTATTTTCACAAGTTTTCAATCTAGGAATAGATCCCAGCTCTATACTTATCAGGGATACTACTGTTTTTCAGAAAAGTTCTGGAGACTTTTGGGAAGAGAACACAGTACAGAGAGCACAGAACTATTAGGAGACTTCAACCTTATCTAGTATGTGTTTAATTTTAAATGACTTCATCTTGGCTTGAAATGGTAGGCTTTGACTTTGTTTTGCCTAGAACACATTCTGATAATGGAGTCCTTGAATAAAACCAAGCAACTTTTACAGCAGTTGGGGAAACTGCTTAAAACTCACATCCCTCCTTGCTAATGTCAGAGACCTCATTTAGCCATTATTTCACACTCACATGACCCAACAGTAACAGCCTGTTAGTGATGCTCACCAGCCCTTCCCTGACAACACTGGAGAGAAAAATAGAACTATTCTTTGCCCTTCTTGTCCTTTCTTTGGGACACTACCTCTGCCCTCCTGCCTGTCCTTCACTGCATGAAGTAGGCTGTTCAGCTACTGCAAATATTTGGTGTACATAAAAACACCATGCTTCAGCCAGAGGGAAATGGAGCATGAGCAACTTGGCTCTCAGGGCAGAGGTGTGAAAAAGCATGTTTCCTCTTGCTCACAAACACCTAATATTGTGCATTTATGGGAACTGCACAGTGTATGGAATATGTGTGTTAGCATGCTTAGCTAACACAGATTTGCAAAATAACATAGCAGTTCAGGTACAGTATCTGCTTGTCTGCTTAGAACAGGAAATCAAAATATTTCATTTGTCTTCAGCAGGAATAAAATAAAGAAAGAAGAGACCAGTTCCCCAGACAGCAATTAGCATATGCCTACTTACTGCAACAAAGTATCTGGTTCAGAAAGTGCAATTGAGAGCCTGGGCTCTGTAGTCATGTGTAGATTATGTGCTGGCATTCCTCTGGCAAAAGACAAGAACCAACAGAAATAGTTATTCAGAGATCAGAGTGATAGGTAGGGTGTCTGGATTCTAGATTCTGCCACAGTCTAGAGCTTAGGGGTAGCTAAACTTCTCCAAAATATTCCACCTGAGATAGGGATGGTGACAATTCCTATTTTTAAGGACCACTTAGGGGCTGCACTTGCTTTTGTTTGCAAATGTTCAGAGACTCTCAAGGAGACGTTAAGAGCAAGTTAAGAACAAGTTTTCACTGGCAAGTCATCTAGGCTCCTGCAGCTTGCTTTAAGGTTGGTAGCAGTTTATATCATCTTAGATTTTTAAGATGTCAGGCAAATAAGTTTGAAATAACCTATATCAAACAAATGTAAGGAATATCACCAAACAATACCACTTAATTTAATATTTCTAACTTGATTTTACTGCTCCTAAGACTGGCAGTCCAGCAGACCTAAAGTGCTCAGTGGGCTTATTTGTCTTGGACAAGAGAGTCTTGTTTTTTTTCCAGTATCATTAAGAGATGTGAAAACTTCAGCACTATTCAGATATAGTGGAATTATTCCTTCTTTGTCTGTCTTCCACATTACAGAAGATTTCTAGGAACCCAGGACTGGGAGCATGAGGTGGGCACAAAGTTGAATGAATTTGTGATAAAGTCATCCACAGAGCTATCAAAGAGCAAATAGGGTTTCACTTTCTCTAAATGCTCCCAAAATCTTGTCAAAAGGCTGCTAACAGAACACTTTCAGCATGAAATTATGATAACAGTCGCTCCCCACTTTCAGAGTCCCAAAGGGAGATCCACCATTCTCTAGTGGAAAGGAAGAGAAAGGAAGGCAGCACTAATGATCTGCACATACTATAGAAAATGGATATAAGGGCTTTGCTAGCCCTAGGGCTCAGCAGAAGTGTCCCTATGGACCCTTGCAGTCTTTGGATTGCTTTGTACAACCTAGGCAAAACCCAGTCAGCTTTCAAATACTTGGCAGTGTGATTGGGAGTACTTCTGTTTTATTGCAGATGTCTTTCTTTGAGGGCTGCTCCTGTGACACCACCATCAGAGCTGCATGCCTTCCTCAACTCCTGATAAAGTGGAAACCAGCTGCTGCATATCTATCAATGTCCCAACTACACAGGCCATCAATACTTCCTGAAGGTGGAACCTCTCCTGACTGCCAGCACTGTGTGGGCTTCAATATAAAAGAAACCCAAAACCAACAATGACAAAAACTTTCAGACCTTAGAGAAAAAAATTCTTCATTTATGATTATGAAAATCCCAAACTCCACCTGTAATTGAGCCCATGGGCTAACTCCATGCTTGAATTGATGTACCTTTCATCTTGAGTTGCCCCATAAAAGCAATGGCCTTCACAGAAGTGTTTCTTCTGTGAGTACACTGGCAAGCTGACAGCAAACAGTGTCATCATGGAAATATTGCATACCAAGCCTCCAGCTGTGACACTGGATGGCTTAAGACAGAGCAAAGCATTTACAGTATTTACCAAGTTTATTAATAAAAATTATTTCTAGCAATGACTATTTAAAATGCTACAGGTAGCAAAATAAATCTTTCATTTGCTCATTCACTTAATGATTAAGAAATATCCAACAAACAAACAGTTCTGGTGCCCAGTAGTTTCTGCTACCAATTGGCATTAAATCCAGATTTCTGCACAGGATTGAATTGCTCCTACTTCCAGCTCAAGGCCTACACTGTGGTCTTTTGTTTAGCCAGGACCTCACACCATTTGGAGGCATGAACTCATGCTGACCCTCCACAGCACAGAAGTAGCTGCTTTCCTCAGGGCCTGGGGTTAGGAACCAAAAGAGAGACCTGTTATATTAAGGTTTCTACAACCAGTTCAGTGTGCAAGTGGGCCCCCACAAGTCTCTCACATACTCTAACAGCACACTGTTTACACTCCACTGCAGAATCTTTAAAACTTCATTTCAAGTTTTACAACAGTAGCCATCATTCAGGTCTCTATACCCTTTCTGTGCTCAGGAGTTAGGCTAGCCAAGTCCTTGGGACATTCACAAGGGCACCTCTTTGGTTTCACATCCCACTCAGAAGCAGGCAGTGTGTTTGCAGCCAACATGTAACTTTTGAGAGGCTGTGGTACTAATATTTTGCAACCCCACCTCTAGTCAAAGTTAGAGCTTTCCTAAGCCCATTTTCCCTTAGTTACTTCCCTTCATTTGCCTTCTTCCCCAAACCAAGACAAGTTAGGCTCCAAGTTGCTATAGCAGACATCCTTAAGACAACCTTACCCTGCTCAGCTAAGAGGGAATTAAATTCAAACACATCAAGAGAGACTACTAACCCCTACACATCCTTCAGTCCTGGTTGCTGCTATGTTGTTTTTTTCCTGACACACTGATTGCTTTCAGGAATCACGCTGCAGATCCATACTGCTGAGCACTGCAACATAGTGAAATAATTCATTAAATACCCTTTTATCTAAAGCAGAATGATTTGAAGTGCAAGTATGGTAACTTCACTGATTCCTGGCACTGAGATTTTACAGAAAAGGATGGGTTACTTTGAGTGAGAACTCAGTTTGGTGAAGGAAAGAGAAAAATTTTTATGATGCAATCTTCTGCAGTAACAACTGGTGCCTTCAAGCATCTGCAAAAGAAAGACAGATATAGCATAAATCTACATGTTAGCTCTTGCACAGCTAATCTAAATGACAGCAGAGGAGAGGGGCAGTCCTGAGACTCAACTCTCATCTCGAATATTTGCTATTTGCTTAAGAATCTAAGCAGATCAAAGCATATAAACACATACTATCTATTTAGTCTGAAAGGGTCTTTAGGAGGTACCCCCACAAGAACATTCCTAGCACAGCTGCAAACTTAAAGCAGCCCATACTACAAAAAAGGGAGCAGAAGAGATCAGGTCACTGCCTGAGCCTTTGACAACGGTGTAGTTATTCTACTGAGGGCCCCCTGAGGAAACAAGCAGAAAGGACAGACAAGGACAAAAATACTCACCAGGGTCCCAGGCTACCCTGGGGTAAATTCCTTTCTGAATTTAAGTCTGGTGAATGGCTTAACCCTGCATATCTGAAAGCAGGGCAGGCAGGGGGACTTAATGCTATTAGCCAGACCATCGCCTCCCAGCTTTAGCTGCGGCCAGTCTCCAGCACTTTGAAAGAAATTAACTAAAATCCCTAGATACCAGTTTATATGTCAAGGGGCAAACAAATTCCTTCCCATTTTCAAATTTTACAAACAACTAACAAGCTCTGAATTACCTCTGGTACAAAGTGAATATAGTTACAGAAGGAGAATTAAACATCAGGTTTGCTGACTTAACTAACAGAATAATTGCAAACTCATCTGGCAATCATAGCCAGAGAAATTCAAATCACCCTCAGCAAAACATCATCACAGAGACCTTGGAATCTTACAAGGACCAGCTTGCCTCTTTCCAATAGCCACACCAAATCCAATCACAAGTTATTTTGGCTTGAATGTCCAGAAACTAGCATGCAAAGTCTTATTTCTTTACATTCAGTAAGAGGTATTTTGATAATGGAAATTTTACATGCAACCACAAGGCCATTTGTTTACTTCCACTGTAAAGATTACTCCTTGCTTCTGTGCAAGAGACTGTTTGTAAAAAAAAAAAAAAGGTGTAATGATTGAGGGGCAGGTTCCTTTCTAAGCTAATTTCTATATCCATTTCTATTTTAGGTCTTTATTGTTGGTAAACAAAGCATTAGCTTTAAGACATCAAAAAAAAGCTCAGCTAAAAGCTTAGCCATACATTCATCTCAGCATGATTTCTGTTGGTCTGGGGCTTGGTTTCAGTAGAAGCCTTAGGGCTAAACTACAGGCCTGAGAATATCTAAAAGTCAAATACAGATTTTTGCCTGATTTATTTGCATCCACAGAAAAGAAGCATAATCTTGCAAAAGCAGTATTATAAGGTATGTGGCTTTTCCTGCCACTTCAGAGGTTCCTGGACTCAAAGTTACAATCCAGTGTAGTCCATTTCTTTGTTAAATCTTTCCTCAACACGAAATTAATGCCTTCTCCTTATCCACACCCTTCTTTCTATCCATTCTGTTACCTGGACTCGCTGACAAACATATTCACTCCACAGTAAAATGACTGAGTTACTAATTTATGGCTCCTGATGAGAGACATTAAAACCCAAAGTAATAAACAAAGTATGAGAAATAACCACTGTTGTAAACAGTTACCACAAGACAGCAGCTAAGGGACAATGAAATACTAAAGAACACTGCTGACCTGACAGTTCAAGGTCCATGAAACAATTGGTATATCATTATGGAAGAGCAGGCAATGAAAAGTCTAGCAATTATCTCACAGCTGAAGCTATCCATAAACACTCACATTTTAAAGTACCCATCCATAGCTGGCAAGGCTTCTCTTTACACCTTCCTCCATTCTTTGATTTCCATATCATTTGCTGAGTATTCGTGTAGGTAAGTACACTGAAATATAAATTCACCTAGAATTATACTCCACCTGCAGAGACAAACCTGTAACCTACCTTTTTCCACTGACCTCTCCCATTTTTGCCCATATATCTATGGAAGCAAATATCTATCATAGCAAATACTAAATATCTGTCTGTACAGGGAAAGACTAAACTTGACACACACCCACTGATGCAGACACCCCAAAGCCACCTCAACAACTTTACAGGGAGCTTCCTGGCTTAGGGAAACCTCTAGAAGGTCAGACCAGGAGACCACTCACCCTGAATGACACAGGAACAGATCGTTCTGTTGCAAATCTCAAATGCTTTCGTTTCCATCTAGAGCACCTATATAAGGCAAGAACTGCCTACACAAGCAGCACTGATTGCCTAGGCCCACTAAAATAACTACATTGCTACAACTCCAGCAGAGTGGAAAATGGCTGCTTTATAGTCTGGGAGCATCCGAATTACGGGGGTGGCAGCACTTAGCCAGGGAGGAGTCTCCCACTTCTGTCAGAGGAAGGCTTTTTAATGCTTCATTGAAGGCTCTTGCAGAACTGGTGTGTAGGAGCAGCTGCTCGTACAAGAGTCAGTAATGCAAAAAATCAGAGCAATATCTGAAGGCAGGATTAGAATTTTTACATGGCTTTGCTAGGGCCTGACTTCTTCAAAGGGAGCAAGCTGTAAGAGAAATTTGAAATAAGCTGTTGTTTAGTCTAGAAAAGGCTGCAAAACATGTGATAAGAGTTTGTAACTCAAAAGACCTGCTAGAAAGAGCTTCCTTTTATCAAATTACTGCAGAAGGGTCTAATAACAGTGGTTTGCATTGCTAGAAAGGTGGTGCAGGTTGGCTGTGAGGGAAGAGCTCCCAGCAGTAACTCAAGCCCTGAGCTAAGTCTCTCAGGGAGGAGGCAGGCTCTCTTTTTTCCTAGACACGTTTCACCAAAGGCAGTCCAGGGTGGTTTAAGCTCAGCAGATCCTGCCCTGGGGACAGAGTTAGACTCTAAGCTCCTATTTTTTTCTTGATGGAAAAAATTATCTTACATCCTAAAGGCAGCAGAATATTGTGGCTAGCGTCAAGTATCAGAGCACATGTATCACACAACTAAAAATAATTTTACAGGCTCATTTTTGTCAATGTCCCTCCATCCGTGCTAGATACTATGTTTAGATATTGCAGTAAAAGATACTTCTACCACTCCCACAGTGGTGATCCACATGAAACAACATTCAGCACAGATTAGCTCTTGAATTTCTCCAGGGAAACTTCACTGATATGCTAAAAACAAGACAAATATGCAAAGGCTTGTTGCAGGAATGTATCTCAATCTGTCTTTGGGCTCTTGGTGATACTTATCCATCCCTAGAAAAAATTAATGTAGCAGACACTACAATGATATTGCAGAGTCACTTCCTTTGCAAAGGATTTCCAAACTTTGGATTAGATCATTGCAAAGATGTGAAAATCCCCTGAAAGTGGATCAACTGTGTAATGAATGGCAATGCTTTATTGCATGAAGCTGTAGGAACCGAAGTGAAGAGATGATCCAGTGGCAGAAGGACCAGGGCTGTGGCCAAAAGCTGCAGCTTTGTGATTCTCCCAGCAAGCTAGGGAGATGCCCCATGTCTCCTTAAACTGCCTCCTCCCTGCTTTGGAGTCTGACACAACATTAACTTCCAGCCTCACTGTCCAAGGGAGCAGGAGGACACGGAGGGAAGCCCATTCCCTGGGGAGTCATGCCAAGCAGATCCAGCTATTGAAGGAGCAGGAGGAAGGTCCTTCACTGGAGTGCAGTGCCACGGCTGCGGCAGCACAGGCCGGTGTGCTTGGGCAGCACCACTCGCAAGCTGAGGGACGTCTTTGCATTTCTCCTTTGGAAATCTAACTTTGGTTCCTTAGTCCTACGCAAGTTCTGCATACAAGGTAGGGGGCTGCATACAGGGGCAGCAGGTTGGATGTGTGGATATATCCATGCTCTGCAGGCTATGCTGGTAGGCCTCTCTGGAGCGTATGTAAAACGCGTGTATGTGCTTGGTAACCTTTATTAACTTATAAAGCAAAGCAGTGCGGAGGTTTCCTGAGATGCTCAGGATGGGGATGCTGATTCTTTACGGGCACGCTCCTGGTGCGGCCGAGGGGCGCAGGCCGGGCAGGAACCGCCGGCTCTGTGGGTGAGACGCCGCAGGCTGCGGATCGCCTTCTCCACTGGCGCTGCCCTTGCCCCGGCCGCCCCGGGCGGGCACTGCCCCTGCCCGCTGCCAAGATGGCGCCCGCGGCTTCCCCGCCCCTCAGCGGCGGCCCGGGGCGTGTGCGGGAGCGCGGGCGGGGCGGGCGATGTGGCGACGCTCGGCCCCTCCTGCCCGGCCGCCACTCGCCGCGGCCCGGGTAGGCTGCGGGAGAGGCCGCGGCAGCGCGGCGGGAGCTGAGGGAGGCCGGGGTGCGGTAGGTGGCGGCGCGGGGCGGCCGGTCCCGGCCGGGAGCGGGCGGCGGCGCAGCGCGGGGCTCCTCCCGCGCCCTGCGGCTCTGCCTGGCAGCCGCTGGCCTGTGGGGCCCGCCGGGGTCCGGAGCGGCCGCGGAGCCCGGGGCAGAAGGGCGGTGGCGGTAGCTGTGGCTGTCACTGCCGGGCCGGGAGCGGCCGTACCCGGGGCTCCGGCGGCGCCGCTTGGCTGCCCTGCGGCTTCCCCCCTGCCAAAGCGAGCAAGCGCCACGAACACTGAACGGCAGAGCTCTCCGTCAGCGGTAATAGTGACAGAGAGCAAAGCGGTGCGACTGCCGCCGCCCCAGTCCCCAGGTTGTCTGTGGGCTTTAAGTGCGGATTTGTTTTCCTCCCTCCACCAAAGGCCTGAAGGGTGTGTTTTCACTTTCAGAGATTAAAACCGAAGCGGCGCTGGCGAAGAACGGACATGCTTGACACTTGTCTGCAGTTGCTTGTGTTGCGCCTCGTTGTTTACTCGAAAAGGAGAGACTGAAACTATTACTTGGCTTCTTCTCGGGTTATGTTATAACTAATAATAAAGCAAAACTGTGGAAAAAGCACCTGGGAACTGAGCATGGTAGGATCTTGAAGGGAAAAGTAGCTGGGATCGACGGGAAGAGGAAGGGGAGGAATGGCATCCCGAGAGAGACTGTATGAGCTTTGGATGCTTTACTGCAATAAGGTAAATATTTGTGTTTGTTTGCTTTTATCCTCTCTTGTTTGGTAGTCAGGTATTTAAACTGTAACATCTTTTTTCTTGGAAATTGCATAGACGTGATTAGCCTCTGAAAGGATGTAATTGCACTTCTTAGACTGTTTACAGCCTCATCCCATGGTTTGCTGTTCAAGTTGGTCTTTTTATGTTTGAGAATTGCAGTGTTCCTGGGTCAGTTTAAGCAGTTATTGTAGCTATGTATTTTAAGTATGTGAATGTACACGTTTACATAATTCTTCATTTTTTAGCAATTAAACTGTGCTGTATTAATTTAATTAAGTACTGCCTAGTATTCAGCTTTTTACTTACTGATTTCTGAACAGCTTCAATTTTATTTAACCTTTTTTAGCAAAATCCTTCCCAAAGAACAGATTTGTTAAGTTGCTCCAGAGTCTGCCTTTGCTGGCTATTGCCATAATATCTACATATTCCATTAGTAATGAATTTCCTTCACCTGGCAGAAATAATACAAAAATGCTGTCCTGCTTCCATTTGCGTTTTATAGTGTAAAGCAATTAATGTGTTTAAAGCACATATCCTGATTGCTGCCGGGTGTGCCGAGTATGTAGAAAAATTGGATTGCAGATTATCGGAATAGGTGGGTCTAAAATAAGTAGCATACAGAAAACAGCTGTAAAGGTGGAGGAAAGGACTGATCTACTGTCATACAGGAGCTCAGTGGCAAGGGTAGCTTTTGATGGCCTTATTCTCTGGGTTGTTTTGCGTTTTTGCAGTCTCATGCTTCGTTTGTATTTCGGTTTCTTTAAGTCTCCAATCCAGCAGGACATAAGGGTAGAACAGTCCTTCGCTTGTTCCTCCCACCTCATTTCTAGAGAATGTGAGATGTTAAGTACAGACCATTTAACACAAGTGCACAAAGTACTTGTCTTAATTGCACTGTTTCCTAATTTTTGTACCGCCTTAATCCTCTACACGCTGTTAAACCTAGTGCGAGCACAACGGCGTGGTCCCAGTTCTTACTGCTCCCCGTGTGGGTGAGCTGCTGGCTTGGACCTTTGCCTTTTAAACCAGTGTAGTAATGATAATGGCAGTAGGAAGTGGAGTAGCACTGGAGAAGATGGATGTTTTGCCCGTGAGTTCATCGATGTGAGAGGAACAAATGCACTTGGAATACATTCAGAGAATCCAGACTTGACTCAGCTTTGGGAGACGCTAAGGCAGCAGAAATGAGCCAAGTTCTGAATTTCTTTGATTGGCTGTTCTTTGGCTCTTTCCTCCCTTGTTGTTTAAAATATTCTTCTGTCTGTCTTGGACCTACTCCCCCTTTGCTGGAATCTTTCATTCAGATTGTATGCTATCTGTCTCTATGTTGTTCATAGCAGGAAGTTTGCATGAAGGAGTGCTATTTAAAATGTGTAGTTTAGATCACTTAGGGGATGTTCAGTTACTTGAGGGGAATGATATGCCCACAGTCTACTCAGCTCTCAGGTGGTAGAGGATGAGCTGTTTGAAATAAATAATCTTTTCATATGTTCAGTCTCCTCATTAGCTATCAGTGATTTTTTTTGGCCTTTTTTTCTTTCAGACCCATATATTAAGGGCATAATTAAATGAATTTGTTTGTTGATAACGGCTTGTTCCTAAGTAACAAAACATGTATTTTAAAAATAAAATGGAGTGTCTTTGACATATGAGGGCAATTGGAGTGATCCAAAAAAAGGGAGTCTTCACTTTTTCAAGAAGTGTTAATCACAAAACAGTTTTCTTCCATATCTCTCAACTGGTTCAGGTTAAAATGATATCTTATTCTGCTTCAGGCATGCATCCAGAATGACAGTATTAAGCTTGGTGAAGTTAAAAGCAGATGAAGAAGTTATGTCTCCATCTTGGGATGTAAAATGTGGGAGGCCTTAAAGTAAATTAGTTTATTCAGCCCACTTGGAAACATCTGTATATTGTGCTTTGTTCTTCTCAGTGCATCTAGCAGAATGGGAAGGTGTAGCAATAATTACCAGTGATAGGATATAGTGGTTTAGAGAGAAGTTGGTTATAGCTGGGAGTGAAGTGTTTATACCTGCCCAGTGAAGTGCAGTATGTTGCACTGCAGTGACTGTCCCTGGATGACACCCTGGGAAATAAAGCTAGGCAAATTCTTCAAACTAGAAAATGGCTGGAGAGTGACAGTTGAGTAAGGCACAATAAATTCCTATTTATTGTGCCACAAATCCCATATACATGGCTTTAGCTTTTGCAGCCTTGTTAGCTACAGAAACAGTGAAATCCAAGCTACTCCTTTGTGATGCTTCCAACTGTTGCTAATGGTCTTGTCTTTTGATAATCGGGTCCTTCGTGATAATCTTTTAAATACAGCACCCTCTGCTAAAGCAGCAAGGCTTTTCACAGCTTTCAAGTGCTACATAATGCTGTGTTACCATCTTACCATCTATCCTGGGTCGTGACTTTTGTTCTTTGTGATCCCTTGACATCTCTGGCAGCATCAGGTGTCATTGCAACGCTTAATTTTGTGCAAAGTAACACTAGGAAGGCATTTCTCCATTTTCATTGCCTCTTGAGCGGTTGAGGCATTGGAGATACGGGCAGATAGCAGCATTAAGCAGGGCCTTTACAGGAGCAGTCTTTGGAAGACACCATGTATGAGGTGGTTTAATTTTTCTGGGGTTTTTTTGTTATTGTGGTGGGATTTTTTTGCTTGTTTGTGGTTTTTAAAAATATTTTAATTTTTTTTTAAAGATAATATTTGGGTGTCTGCAAGAGTTTGGTTTTAGTTGGTATTCAGTTGTTTTCATTTCGCAGTTTCTAATCCAAGGGTGGGATTTGGTTTTGGATTTTTTTTCTCCTTCTGTTTCCCTAAAAGCTACAGATTGCAGTTGGCTGTTACAGATTAAAGTAGTAGCCACATTTGATTTACAATGCTTCTGATGTTGCATGGAAGCAATTTAAAATTTCTTTAGATTTAGTAAAATTTAGATTTGAGTCACTGGGGTTGTTACCATGTTGTATTATTCACAGCCTAAATCTGGTTTTATCTTGAGTATTTTGTTGGTTTTGGTTTTTTTCTTTTTTTTCAATTTGTTAAAGTTTCTGTATAGAGTGCCTTGTTAAGGATGTAACTTCCTGATGATTTTCAGTTTGAAATGATTTTAGTGGTTGGGGGATGTTTTTCTGTTCAGTGAACTGTTAATGTACAACACCTTTACTCAAATATTGATATGAATGTGAACTGCTGTCTTGTCATCCAAATGTTTGAATGAGCATTTTAAGATAATTGAATTGTGTAAAATAGATAGCAACATTTTTTTTCCAGTTGACTGATAGTTAAAAGCCTTCAATAACCTACAGAGGAGCATGGAACACTCCTTATATAAGTGCACATAGAGCAGATAGCTGGAAATGCTTTACTAATGTAAGTGTACAGCAGGAGTAGAGCTCCATGAGGTAGAAGAAAAAGACATGCTTTCATGTGTGTCTGACTTCTTTGGGTTTGTGACAGAGCTAATCTACCAGTTTTGTCTTGTAACATTAGACTGTCATGGCTGCGATATTACTATGGTAATATTGCTATTACTATTGTGATATTGGTTGACTAACCTTTTATTAGATATCAATTTTATATCAATATAGAAAATTTATTTCTCTTTCATTATCCTCTGAAGTAGCTTTTGCTGTAGATTCAAATTAAAGAGATTCAACCTTTGTCCTATCTATAAGATTTTAAGTATATGTAGTTCACCTCCAGTTGTTCTGTTAGGTATTTCAGACTCTTAGACATAAAGCATGTCAGGATTTCTGGTATTTTGGATTTTATTCAGAAGGTGTTCAGATAGCCTTTTATATGGAGATTTTTTTCTAATCTGTGAAAATAAGAGATCCTAGCTGCCTTCAAAAGGGATTTCAAAGGCATTAATGCAAGCACTTAACTGCAACATTCACATCAGCTTTCATGATACTACAATGGTTTCTGAGCTTTTTCTTACACTCTTGTCTTGAATATAGCCCTGATTTCATTTAAACACTGTCTTTTCCTGTGAGGTGACAATGATTTCAAGGGAAAGCTGTGAATGTTCTTCACTCAGTTTGGAGCCTGTGCTTCTCATTTCAAGAAGGAATGTTCAGCCTTGGTGTCATTGATACAGTCAGGGCTGTGTGTTAGCTGATCATAATGATCTGGTCTTTACTAATGCAGAGAGCTGAGGCAGTCACATCCCTTGCTTGTTAAGAGCAGCAGACCTGTGCATAAGCTGTTATCTCAAATGTGCTTCCTTACCTTGTGCTGCACCTCTCATTTGTTTTTACAAACTGATTGTATTGAAATAATACAACTACAATTGTAGTTTTCTCTCTGGCACAGTGAGGGATATCTTTGTATTATAAATATCTTCTCATTTGATATTGTAACATTGTTTCTCAAATAAATGTGCCTTTAGCCAAATTGTGCTTTGCTGTGGTGAGAAGCATGTAATTCAACAAGAATAATCATTGACATGGAATTGTAAGCCCCGTGTGAAACACTGGCCGTGGCATCCCCAACATGATCTCATCCTGGCTTGGCTTGCCCCTGCCTTCCTTCTTGTGCAGTTGCTGACTTGTCAGTGATGCAGATCACATTGCTATATGTTGCCTTTGTTAGAATTTGATAAAGAATTATTCAGCTTACACTTAGATGAATTTGAGCAAACCAAGTGCTCAGTAAAAGTAGTTTTTAGTAATTCACTGTCATGTAAATTCATGCCTCTGCTGAAACAGTGAAGTCTTCGAAGGAGTTGCTGTGTAAGATATCTTTTCTGCAGATTGTTTTAAGTAAATTTTTTCGTTCCTAGGGACTGTAACTTGTAGAAGAACATGTCACTTGTGGCCATGTGGTGACAAAAATATCTTTGTTCTGTCTCTATTCAAGAGGCTGAACTAAGAATGGATACAGATAACAGTTGGTCTTCTGAATTAACAGTTGGTCTAATTCTGAATTAACTGCTATTTAAAGAGCTGTCTCCTAGTCCAAGAACTAACATAATTCTGATATTTACAAATATAGAACTTCTCATATAAATAGCTGACATCAGTGTATGAGCCATCAGTCTCTGGAGTGGCTGTTTCCTTCCTTAATTATGAGCCAGGGTGACCTTGTGCTGGTAGTTGTTCAGACACAGAACAGAGACTGACACAGAGAATGCAGATTTCAGGTTGCAGTGAGGCAGCAGATAAATCTAAACAGGCAAAGATGTAAGAAAACCCTAACATTTTACAAGCTATGAAGAAATGATTGTTGCTCATTCTTTCATACAAGCAGCAGTGCATATATATAGCTGCTATTGCTGGACAAAGTAGAGTCTCAGGTTTGTTGGTGTATTTGATGTAAGATTCAGGGTTTTAGTGGAGTCCAACATGAGGTTAGAATTTCCACATGTCTATGGGTTTGTGGATCAGCACTTTACAGAACCAGTAAGAAACATCCAGTTCTGAACATGCCAACAAATAATAATTCAGATCAAGCTTTTATTGATGTGAAAGAGTTGAGTGTCTCCTAAATACAATGATATATCACAAAGCTAGGAGCACAGGCTTCTGCTTCTATATGTGATGCTCTAATGTAGAGAGAAATTAACCAAACCCTGCATTGTTGTGTGTGTCTGAGTTACAGCTCTTTTAACTTGGCCAGCTGGGCAGCCTTGGAGATGACGTGTGTCCTGGTGAGAGAGTATTGCCAAATCAACTCAAATATGCAGTATGTTTGTGCTGATTTTGAAATGAGAGAAAGGCTTGCTAGCTGCCCATTGAACAGCTTTGAAGCTTGAGGCCTGAATCCAAATGTTGTCAGTAGACACTGTTAAAATATTTACAGGCTTCAGAAAGGTTAAACAGCTGCTGTAGGAGAGAGAAGAGCTTCTCCAATTACTGAGCTTTTCTTGCTGAAAGAATTATATGTGAGTATGGGAGCAAACATCAAAACATGCACATTTCACCACTACCAATAAGCCCCTTTTTCTTAAAAAAACCCACTAATTTGCTCAAGCCCAACTTTTCCAATTTAGCTTCTACTAAATGGGAGGCTGCAGTGGAGGACAATGGGAGAGATGACAGGGAGCACCAAGAGATGGAAACTGTATTTGATTATTCTCCTCATAAACCCTGTCTTGAGTTTGGTATCTCAGTCTTCTCCAAGTATGTGCAGATCTAAACATTAGCTGTGAGTTCTCTGTGCTGGTAAGATGTTTGTGTGTGTTGATGCATTCTCTGATATTTAAAGCATAATCCAATTTATGGTTGAGGATTACATTTGCCTTTAGAAAGCAATGAGAATAAGTGATATTAAATACATAGTGAGTGGGTAAAGCTCCTGGGAGTAAAGCAGGGTATAGAAAACAAGTGTGTTATTTACAGATACCTGGCTCTAGTTAATTGTGCTGGTCATTTAAAAACTGAACTAGCAGAAGTGCAGTGGATGCCAAACAAACAGAATTTGGGCAAGTAACCCATATTCTGTTATGCTGTAGTTTTTGAGGGGTTTTTTTAAGTGTTCTTCTGAAAAGTGAATTTGGGGATTTTAAACGATACCACTTCAGTCTATACATGAATTATACCTTCAGTGCATAGTTCAACTTCAGTATTTTAAGTAAGGCCAGGTGAGAATGAAGAGGCAAAACCAAATCATTAAATACATAGCTAATGATACAGAAATTGGTTTTAGTTTAATTTGGTATGATCACTTGACACATTGAAACAAATACTTTTGTCTTTGAAACAAAGCCTTTTTTTGCTAAGCTGTGTTCCAGTTCTCAGCCTTATCTGCTGGAAGACATAGCTAGACAATATTTAGCTGTTGATATGGTGAAATAGGCTGATGTTTTATTGCTGTAGCACCATCCTGCTTCCTTTCTGTCTGTGATAAACTTGTATTGTCTCTTGCACTACATTGAAAGTTAGAAACTCAGTGGGGCAAAAGCTCACTTTGTGTGTGTTGGTGCTAAAATTCAGCCTTTTTCTCATGTCAAATAGTGGCAAAATTTGGAGTTTATAAGCAGGTAAAAGTTCAAGTCTTGTATAAGGTAGAGTTTGAATTTTCATTAAATTTAGGCTAATCTTGGCACTGTAGACTTTTGGCATCATGTTAGTTCAGTTATCTTTGAATCATTTAGGATGCTTCTTGTTCCCCTTAAAATAAAGTTTCCAGTTGGTTCACAATGCCAAATTTGGTGGGAAAATTGAATGTTAATAGAATGAAATTTGTTACAGTATGGTAAGTTCCTGATGAGTATTCTGTGTGGTGAACTCCAGAAGGCTGAAATGAGGTATACCAACTTGTACATGGGGCTTGCCTGGTGGTACTTTCTGTCGAATGTGAAGACAATAAAATCTGAATTCACATTAATTAGATTCATCCCATGGATGGCATCAGACACATGCCAGTTTCAAGCTACAAGGTTGTAATTGTATCATCATTGAAAAGCAACAGCAACAATAAAAAAGGCAAGAGGAAGAAAAGTAGAGGCTTTACTTCTATTTTAGTAAGAAAATTCTTTCATTTTGTTTTTCCAGTTTTGTTGGAGATCTGAAGTCAAAAGGAAAATGAATAAATTGCTTGGATTGTCTTTAAGGCAATACTAGAAGAGTAAAAATATTTTTTGTTTTGAGAAGAGAAGAAAAACACTAAACTTGACCTAAAGTTGAGAAGACAAGAAAAATACTAAACTTGAGCTAAATGCTATCGTGATTGACAGCTATAGGCTTATTTTGGTATAAATCCCTATGCTAAAGAGAATTTTTAACTTGTCCCAAAATAGTTGTTTCTATCATGATTCACTGCAACTTCCATTTATAAAACAAAGCATCACCACTCCATCCCTTTTGCTTTTAATTCTGGAAATGGAACAGAATGCTTGTGTGGATGTTGAAAATGGAAATTTATAGTTACTTGCCAGGAGCTTTTCTTCTTTTGGATCCACTGATTCAAAAATCACTCTTTTGATTATAATGGAAAGTTGAGCCCAAAGGTGATTCCCCAGTCAATTAGAATAGATTGATTGAATTTATCAAGGCAGTTATGCCAATTTCCAATGGTTTATCATGAAGTTTTTTACTAATTCTAACTGTGGTGTTGCTGCTGTAACAAAGCTTTTCATGTTTTATTTTGACATTTCATATGAAAGGTTCACAAAAAGAATAGGCACTGTCATATTGCAGAGTAAAGGCTGCTAGGAGTTCTCATGCTGGAAATGTAGCCTTTTATGTCTGAAAACATGAAGAGGAAAGAGCTCCTTTAACACAAATCTTCTAATTCCCAAATGAATAGATTATTTCAAACAGTGTTGAGAAGTGTTCTGCAATTCTGCATTATGCAGACTACTTCAATTAATTTAAAGATGAGTAAACTCGCCAGTGATCTAAAGGGAATGTTTCATGTTTAGTTTCCTAATGTTACATTTTGTAAGTCTAATTCAACCTTGACACCAAAGGATTGTTCTTATTTTGACTAAAATGCTTGGGGATGGGGATTACTTGTGATAATGCCAGTGCCAGCGAGATTTTATGGTTGTGCTTCTAAGGTGACATCCACTTTGAAGGTTGACTGAGAGCTAGCACGGGAGTCAGACCCGGCTGGCTGTTTGATGGCTGCATGTTAAATTTAACAACTTCAAACAACTGCCTTGTCCAACAAGTCGGGCTTGTCTGATAGCTGCACTCTGAACTGCCCTGCAGGGAATTTTTGCCTTTAGAGCATGGAATGTGACCCTGCCAAGAGCCTCGGGTGGATCCAGCTTTTGTTTTAGCAACTAATACTTCCTGAACATATCTGTAAAATTCTACTGAGCTTTGCCCTTCCATTCTTTGCCTGAAGCCTTAGTAGTAATGGAAGTCACTACTAAATCTAAAATAAACCCTTTATATAAATACATAAACAGTGTTGGTTTGAGGTCTTGGGTAAATGTACTTGTACGGGCACAGGGCTGAAGGCTTTCAGCTGGGAGGACTTCAGTGCCAGTTTTGTGTAAAATGTTCTCATTTAGCTGAGAGCTGGCTGTAAGACTAGTACTACCTGGCTTCTTAAGGGATATAAAAAATGTTATACTGGTTCAAACATTTCCTGTGACCTTCTTGCATAGATTGAAGAATAAGACTGTGTTAGAATATTTTTGTCATTCATTTAATGAGTTTTCATAGAAACTAGAAAAGGCTCTTGTAATTTCCAGACAATTCAGTGTATCTAAGACAAGAGCCTGTCCCAGGCTAGTGTAGATTTTGGCTGTGATTTCTTTTCACTTTGTTGCCTTAGAGAAGGTCCTGCCTGTCTGAAGGGCACCAGAGGAGATCCCCACTGGGCTATGGGCATGGTTCAGTGCTGAAGGTGGTGAATTGGGAGCCTGTGTAAGCTTATACATCCAAACTGCAAGTGTGAACACTCCATGGGAATCTTGATAATTGCTTGGCAGAATTTAGTCGCAGTATTGCAGTGCACACTGGGGACCAGTACAATAGGTTTACTTAGCAAATGTTTTTTTCTTTCTAGCATTGTATTAACTAATTTGGAAAAGAAAAAAAAAAAAACAACCCAACCTAACTCTCCTCTGGCTGTTTCATGGGAAAGGGGTTTAGTGTGTTATGGTTTGGAGTAGTTTTTGAGGTTATTTTCAGTACCTGTTAGAAACACTCCACTGCTCAGGTCTGGCAGTGTTTGGTTTTTGGTGGTTTTTTTTAAGTGTAAAGAGCTGTAGCAGCTCTTATTGTGCTGAGAGGATCTTGGGGAAATGGAGGCCTGAAGGGTGGTGTGTCATTGTGCTGGGTTGGGTTATATGTTTGTTTTTTTAATGAAAACCAGAGGTATTCAGGGAAGGGAGGGAACAAGGAAGTATTTTCACTTTCAGCTGCTCTGAGCTACATTTGATTTAATAGGCACAAAGGACTTATTTTTCATTAGTGCAGGTGAGTGACTGCTGTAGCGCTTTCAAAGGCCTTCATTACAATGGACTGAGCTCAGAAGCCTAAGCTTAGCCTCTGCAAACTTGTGGCTATTAACAAAAGAACTTTTATATTCCTGGGCTCTTTATTTTATTTTTCAGTGGTTTTTTCACAGACTTTTGTTACAATGACACCTTTAAGATAGCCTTGTTTCCATTTATCACTATGAAGAGAAATGGCTGACTTGAGTTTTATTTTACCTTCTTGGAGTTCAAGCCATGGGGAAATTATCTTCCAGAAGTTTTAAGACATACAGTTTCTATATGTGAATTATTATTCAAATAAATTACACAAATTTGGCCTGCAGAAAAGCTGGGCAGGTTTCAGGTAAGTAAATTAAAAGCTTAGGCTTGTAACTTAGAAGGCTTTAAGGTTTCAGAAAACAGCATTTCTTATCTTGTAATTGAAAAGTTGTAACTGGTGAAAGGCATTTTATTACCCCTTAGAAGCTTCTTCCTGCTTTTACTGCTTCTGCACCAATCAAAAATGTTCTTCTTGATTTCTTGCTGATCTAAGAGGACATGTGTGCAGAGTGTGTGTGGTGGGGCTGGGAAAGAATACCAATCCTCACATTGGTTTGTCACAGTTCAGCCTTGTGGTGTATTGCCAAAGCATACAGTGCTTTGTAAACTGTGCTCTCCAAGTGCATCTTCAGCCAGCCCCACAGAAAACAATTTGGTGCTGTTTTCTGACACCCAGCCTCCAGCTGCCTGTCTGCAGAATGATAACAAAAGGGTAACTTTCAAAGAGGGGAAATACATTCCATAGGTTTTGCTGCTTCCTTAGGAGGACCACACATGTGATGTAGTAGCTCACAATTTACAGTGGATCAGGTGGAGCTGAGGTTGCAGTTCAGTGATTTGTTGCCCTCAGTAGCATGGTGGATCCCATGGGATGCTCTCTTCTGACACCTAGTAACACAGATATTTGTCATATTGCAACATGTACTGGCTTGGAAAGTTGATCTGGCACTGGAGAACACAAATGTATTGATGTTAAATTAAGATAATTTGTGTTCTGCTCTTAATATGGTTTACCATTTCTGTTGTGGGACAATAGAGGATTGTTGAAAAGGTGAGTGGGGGAGAGGACTTAACAGAAATACATTCTTTTTCATTTTTCATTCCATCAAATTTAAACTCCAGATTAAGTGGGGCCAGCTGACCTCAAGAAAAAGTTCAGTTCAAGGTAAAGATGCTGGGTTGGATAATTGCATTATACATAAAATCACAGTGTAAACAAAACAGCTGATATCTGTTATTACTGCCTGGTTTTATTATGAACTTGGAATATTAAACCACTGTAAAAAGACTGTTTGTCCTGAACTATGATATGTTTGGTTTGGAAGAATGTAAGGTGCATCTGATTTAACATAGGCAGGTCTTCAGAAAGGTTGTATCTATTTAGCTATGGTTTAGGACATTTATATACACTGTGCCAAGGCTAACATTTACCATTTTCAATTTCCTTTCCTAAAACTTCTTCAGTAAAATCTAAATTTTCTTGGAGCTTTCAACAGGAGACTGGTGCCTAGGATCTGGAATGATTGCTGCTAATAAAGAAAAAAGAAAACCTGAGCCAGATTTGAAGTTAGAAAGCTGTTTATAGCTTCTGTTTCTAACATTATTGGCATCACTTACATGAAATATTTTAATTGTAGCCCATTTGCTAAGTATTTTGTCAGTTTTTCCTGGAATGAACTTCTGCTTCACAAGTCTTCATTTTTGTTCATTTCTGGAAAGGAGGCATGCCTCTGTTAGCTGGTGTATAATGGAGATCTATTTCTTGGTGTTTCTCATGTTGCTAAGTGATCTTGTTTACTTTTTTGCCTTCATGATTTTTTAAAAAAAAATTTGTCCAAGTGGTTTTGAGTTAGTGATGGAAATCTCTAGATTTGACTCTGAGTCAGCTGTTGCATAAACTGTTTTCTACTGGCACATACCAGTAATGCTACCTGGTATTTTGATATAAAATCTGATTATTTTAATAACTTGGAATATTCCGTTATTAATTGACTGGCAGGGGAGTGAGATGAAGGGAGTTGGATTGAATTGTGTGCTGCAGGAATAATCAAGCAGTACAGCAGTTCTTGTTTTTACCAGGAGCAGGAAGAGTTCTAGTGGCAAAGCAAATTGAGCAGTCTGTGTTCAACAGGTAACCAGACACTTCTGGCTGTTTCATAACATGTGGTTTACTCTTGCCATCTGTATAAGTGCTATTTCTTGCAAATTTTGTCAGCCAGTGCTCTCTTATTCCCAGTCTGTACTGATAGTTTTGCAAAGGCATTGGAGTTCAAAGATAAAGAAGCTTGAAACTCATTTAGGGTGTATCATTAAAAAGGAGCAAGCAGGCATTTAATATAACTTTGTCTTTTGCCCTACCCTTCCCCTTTTCTCATCCTTGACTTTTGTTAAAGCAATTTTAAGTCAGATAGTGTTGTTATTTGCACATCTTCTTTCATGGTAACCAAGAAAAACACGTTTTTTACACAAGTTTACTGTTAGCAATTAGGAATGAGCCTGAGTTGTGTCAACAAAGAATTTTAATTTGGAAACATGAATCTAGTGTTTCTTGTTGGCTTTCAAGGAGAAGCTTCTCATGCAATGAAGAAGCAGTTTGTTCAACAGGGAACAAGTCTGTTAAGTTCAGTTTTTGCACGTGTATACGGCCATTTTCATCAGGGGCATGGACACATGGATATGGCAACATTTCTGTTCATTACTTCCTGTAGTTGCTTTGTCCTTTGTAGCCTGAGCTCTGTTGTAATTGCTAAAATGGTATCTTGGTTTCTCTTGTCTTTATGATCCTGTGAAATAGTTTGCTTGCAGCTAAAATTACTTACTGTGAAATGCCAGAAAGTTAAAGCTGTGAACATTTTTGAGAAGTTGGGCTGCCTGAAGACAGTGTCTTCTACTAAATCTAAATCATTCTTTTAGGCAAGTCTTATTTCTTGTCTAACTTTTGGGTTGTTTTTCAATATGTTTGATGTCTGAACCTGAGAAATGTGTATTCTATGCTCACCTACTTGTGATAATCCAACAAACTCTGTAGCTTAAAGCAGCAGCTTGGAAACCTTGAAGTTATTCTTTATCTCAACTGCTTCCTTCATTCTGTGTTTTGCAATTCCACGTTGAGGACACTTGGTAGGTGTGTTTAAGATTAGTTAACCATTTGGTACTTCAGTGCATATTAAACATGAGAACAAGGCTACATTACACTTTCAGAACATAGTGTTGTTTTGACAAATTTTTAACAGAAAAAGAAAGGAAGTGATTACTTAAATAATTGAAAAGTGAATAAAAGCAGAGATGAGGAGAAGCAAGATTATGAAGGAGGGAGAGATTAGGAACTAAACAGAGGAAGGGAAAATAAGAATGAGGAAAAATGAATAAGAAAATGCCATCAAGTCAGCAGAAGTGAATAATCAGATAAGTTATGTATCTAGCTGAGGGTTTTATTTGGCACCTGTTGTCACAGTACCTGAACAGGTTTTATATATAATTAATAGTGATAGTGAAGTAAATTGTGTCTGGATGTTTGTGACACTTCTTGCCTGAATTGAGGATGGCTTTTGGGGACATAGAGAAGGGTAAAGGTTTAGAATGAGAAGGGGATTCCCATGCTTTGTAACTCCTGTAGATGCTGTGGAAAGATGCTCTGGGAAGAGCTTTGCACCACTTGAGGTTCTGGATTTAGGTGTTTATTTTATTCTGAGGTTGTTAGTTTGTTTTGTTTGTGTGGTTTTTTAAAACTTTGTTTTGTTTGATTTCTTTCCCACGTGGAGGGCTCTTTCATAGGTAGCTATTTTACACTGACAGGACTCTGTTAGTCTTTCTTGGTGACTTTCTTTTACATTGACATTGCTGCAGAAACAGTGTGTTTATTAGAGATATTCAATGTTTGCTCTTCAATCTTAACTCTGCAAGGAAACATTATCTTATTTGGGAACATCTGTTGTAGTATAAAGGCAACAAACAAAAGGGAGGAGATATAGAGGAGGGAAAAGGATAAAGAAAAATGTTTTCAACTTCTGCAAAATGTTATAAATTATGGAACAGATTCAGGAATCGTTTGTAATCTCAAATACTTCAGGCAAAGTTTTTAAAACTGTTTTGAAAATTATTTGTGGTGTAGAATGGACTATGTGCATTGTGTTAATGAACAAGAACAGTCCTGGCAAAGGAATATGTTAGCTATGGGCTGGCAGCTTGTTTTTGAAAATTAAGCAGCTTGACTTGGAAAGTAAGACTACCTCAAATGCATATTTTGACAGCATTTCCCTGTGTGGTTTGCAGTGGTCCAGGATCTGTCCTAGTTCCTGGGGCAGTGTCTAGCCCTGAGGGACTGCTGGTCACAAACACAGTCTTTGTGCTCTACTAGGAACAAATAGGAAGCTTAAATATAATTTTAATCTGTTAATAGCTATCTAATATGCAAGTCATAGTTTCTACATTGTGTTTTCTGAACGCCATCTGTCTCTAATCTGCTATTATCTGCCATATTGACCTATGAGTGAAGCAAAAAGGAAATTATTTTGTGATTAGGATTGCTCTTAGGGTTCTTATTTAATTTTATGAGCCATAAGGAGAGTTGTGTACTAGTATCTATGGTATCAAGACTAGAACACATTCTAGTAAGTTTGTAAAGCTGGTATGGATGACTCTGGAGAATAAGTTACGATTGTTTATGAGGAGAAAAGCTAAAATGCTTTGGTTGACACTGGTGCCTGGAAGAGGAGACACATAAACTAATGAATAGAGCAGCAATGTCCCATCAGCACAATGTGGCTGAAAATTTCAAAGTACACAGGTGGTGGTGGTTGTTTTTTCTTTTGGTTCTAAAAAATGTGGTTTTCCTCCTTTCTTCCAGTTGAAATGCATTAAATAGAAAGTTTTTATTTGAGGCAGTATTACAGAGCTGTTGATAGATGACCTTGAGTGCAATATTGCCTAATGTTCTCTTTCTTTTTACAGAAAGACCCAGATTACCTGAAGCTCTGGTTGGATAGTTTTGTGTCTAGCTATGAACAGTTTCTGGATGTGGACTTTGAGAAGCTGCCAACGAGGTATGTAGAATTACAGACCTGTTTATCTTTCCCTGATACGTGAAACAGACCTGGCTGAGAGCCCAGTCCTCTTTAATGGCTGTGCTGCCTTTAAACAAAAGTAAGTTTTTAAGTTGTGAAGTGGCAGTCCCATTCATGTGAAGGTCAAGTTGGCTTAGGAGTGATGAAATTAGGCAAATACTGGTATTTGCATTGTATTAGGAAATTGGCCATTAGTACTTCTTGTTCTTGTTCATAGAAATATAATTGTTATTCCTTGTGTTCCTTATAATTCTGAATAGTGTTTACTATCTGCATCAGCAGTGACAGAAGAGAAGCAAGATATAGATAAAGAATTTGTAATTTTATTTCAGGGTTTGCTTTAAGATTAAGGATGAATGAAATTCTCAATGAAAGATTTGGATATCTTAGCTGAAAGCATTTAAAAATTAAAATATGCACCAATTATAGACTTGAGGGTGAATTCTTTGCATCCATGAAGACTTCAGGGTAAGAGTATTGCTGACTTCCCTCATGTTGCTGACCAAAAGCTCCCACTTATAATCATGAGTCTATTGGAGCCTAATTTCAGAGTTTCATATTTAGTATTTTAAATTTGTATGCTGTGTTATCCTGATTGTGTTTTCATGTCTAACTTTGAAAATGAGGAGTAAAAACTTAAGCATTGGATGTTTTCTCTTGCTTCTGAGGTGCTTGGAGGAACTAGGGATTTTAAGAAAAACCAAATGTAAAGGATTCAGACTTCATGAGAGCTGCTGTCAGTATTATAGCTGATACCACCAGTGGTGTTTGAAAGCACAGAATGGTACTCCTTGCATGTGGCTGCATTCCAAGCCCTGTTGAAATCAATGGAAATTCTTTAATGGGCTTTGGATCAGATCCTGTTTGAAGTGCAAGTGATAGCCTCAACTCTTACAAGGAAAGGCAGAACGCTGCAACTGCATCTCAGCAGATAAAACCTGGACTTCCCAGCTCTTTGTATTAAAAATTTCCTCATAATGCCTGTATGAGAACAAAATATATAGTGAATTACTAGTAAGCAAGACCTTCAAGTTAATTCTGTGCTCTTTCTAAAAATTTGTTTCTTTCTGGTATCAAAAATGCATCTTACTATGTTTAGTTAAGGAGAAAAGTTTGTCCTTTGACACAGGTTATCTTCAACATACTATTTCGTATTGAAATATGAACACTGGAAGATAAAAATCTGTTGGTACTTTGATTTGAAGTTTTTAAAATTTATTTGTACTCTGAGTTTGAGTGGTTTTTAGTGTATGTGTTCATGGTTTTCATGTTGAGTTTTTTTTCACCTACATAAAGCTTAGTTATGCAGAAAAGTAGCAGCATCTTCATTGTTATAAATGGTGACTTTAGTGAGTGTAAAAATAATGTGTGTTTTTCTGAGCTTAATGACAGGATTAGTGACTTAGTCTGTAGGAATAGAACCATGTGGATTTAGGCTCATTTGTGTAACAGATGCAAAGAAAAATCATCAAAACAACATAGGGATGAAGGCAGATCCTTCCTGTGCTTTTATGTCTGCAATAAGCAAACCCATGGTGGTCAGATACTAGAATTAATGAAGAATTGCAGTTTCTGCCCATACATGCATTTGTGATATAATCAGGCATATGAAAGTGGCATCTTTTTGGGCTGTGTCAATTTGTATTGCAGAACTTTACATTGCAAAAACATTATTGCTGGCCCCATGAAAAAAAAAAGTAGGTCAGTGTGGAACTGCCAAATGCTGATTTCCAGTGACTCCAGGGGCCACAGGACCCTGTGGACTCACTTTATTTTTTTTTGTTTAACTCGATTCCTTACTAGACAGCTAATTCTGTCTGTTGGTCTTTAAAAAAGTGTGATGCTAGCTAAAATGAGAAACTGCACCAATAGTTTTTTCTTTTTTTCCATCTATGAATCTTGTTGTGTTTTACAGCTGTATGCCTGCAAGACCTTGTGTAGTGAAGGGCTAATGCCAGGAAATAATGAGAAAATGTTTAGGGAGAAGGCTTGTACAGATTTCTGGACACAACTAACTTTTTGGACTACAGGCATGACATTTTGTGTCAATATAAACCATATGTGGGGCTTTTTAGTATCCAAGAAAATACCTGTTAAGAAATGTAAAGATTCTATTACAGGTTTGGTTTTGGGTTTTTTCCTTCCTGAAAGGAGGACTCAATTGGCGCTGTCACTTGCTGATTTAACTCATAAGGGTTTTTTTCCTATAAATTAGAATGTCTAATTTCCTGAAGTCTGCTTTGGAAATGTGGAAGATGCTAAGCAGTGCAGAATTAGGAAACCTCTAAATATAGTGTGTGAGTGTACCCACTATGATTTGACTGTATAAGTAGAGCTTATACAGTTATGCAGCTTATAGGCTTATACAGCTTCAGTTCTACCCCTCTCTTAGTGCCTCTACTCTGTGTGAAATGGCTCATTGATGATGTTATAATTGATTTTGCTGAAAAGGTGAATATAGCTATGCTAATGGTTTGATCATTGAGCACAGAAGGCCATCACACCTGTCTGTTATTTCCCTCAAAACGTGTATCTATGCCTTATGTATTTACCATAAAAAGGATAAAATCTCTACCAGCTGGTGTGAGGATTTTTTCTCCTCACTGGAGAGGAATTGTCATTTGATTCAATACTTTTAAAAATAACAAAGGCCTCCAGAGTGTTTGTCATACTTTTTTTCTGCCTTTGGTTAGCATGATCTTGAGCAAAGGAGCTTAAAGGAAGCTCATGCAAAGTACCATAGAAACCGTATTTTATTACTTGCTGACTTCAAACCCACATAAAAATGATGCAGAAATCATGGTAGGAATGCTGATTACATGGTTTGTGTGATTGCATGGTGATTGTTGCAAAGTAAAGCCTGGTTTGCCACAGCAGTTTTTACTACTGGGGGAGGAGAGTTCCCAGTGTGTGTTTGAGCTGAATAGGTGACTGATGTGGAGGTGGTTCAGTTCCCTTCCTGACACACCTGACAGAGTTTGTATGGCTGCATGACCATGTTAACATTATGGAGGAAATGATAAATAAAAGGATCCCAAATAAGGCAAGTTCTTTCTCATATTTTTGAGGTATGGTACCAGCAGTCAAGTAACAATGTCAGATTAATATAAATTTTTTTCCATCCTTTTAGAGTACTTGCTTTAAACAATGACTCTGGTCGGGAAAAATTGGTACTACATGTCAACAAATTTAAATCCTTGTTTAAATCTAAGGTTTTTTGGTGGTATAATAGTAATTTGGTCTGGGGTGAAAACAAGCTTGATTGGTTATAAATATTTACATTTATTTATATACTCTATAGTGTATTAATTTTGTGTAATGCCAGTTAGGATTTCTCATGCTGGTCTCACACATCTCTCCCAAATTCTCATGGGTTGTGCAACACAGGCAGCTACTGCAAAGAAAACATTCTTTGGGATGTGAGGCATGAAGGGTATGTTGTTTGCTTTCTTGTAGAGCATTTCATGGTCTTACTGAAAAAAACTTGTTGGCCATTTTAGGGAATTAACTTCTGGAAATATGATTTCAGCTGTCAAAAATTACGAATTTCCTAATACTGAGAGGGAATTATCAGAATCTGAAATACAGAATCTGAATTATCAGATTGTGAGAAACCATGTTTGTGGTTCTGGAGAGTGTGGATCTGCCAGCATCTTGAGGGGTGAAGTTGCTATCACAGAAATTAAAATTTCTTTCTTGGCATTTGTGTTGGAAAAAAACCCCAGTTGCTCTCAGTTTTGTGGTTAGTGTTGCTATCAGTTTAGAGCCTCGCCTATAAAATTTGTGTTACAGTGCTCTGAATCCCTTGAGATTCTGAATTCCACAATCTGAAAAGCAAATTGCACAACTGTGTGAGGGGGCAAGGGAATGAAGTAGGTACTTGTATAAATGTAGGTAACATTTGTTTTCTAGGATATGGGAGCCTTCTGTCACTTACACCTGTCTAGGTGTTTTACTAAACTGTGCCTCTGATTTTCCCTCCTATGAAGGCTTCCTTTTCAACATTGGAAGCTAAACAATGGGTTGTTCCCCATTTTCCTCAGATAATAGAGTCATATTGTATAGGGTCAGTCACTGCATTTCTACACATCTTTTTTGTGGTTTTTCTCACATAGATACAATGTACACAGCAGCATATTAGTGAGGGTTTGTGCTTGCTGAATTTTTTTGTTGTAGCTTTCCTCTGGCTTTGGCCGTGTTGGAGGTTTCTGTAAGCTCTTGCCTCTGTCTTCCTTTGCCTATGTAGAGTTCATAGAGGATGTGTCAGGCTAAATAGCTGCTGCCAAAGGCTAACTGTTTTTAGCATGTGCAACAGTGGATAAACAATTCTCATCCCAAAAAATGTTCTTACAGTTCTGTAGTTTTCTATACTGTTATTGAAATGGGTTTCCTTATGGTTGTTCATGGGCATTTTCTTCTTTGGTTTTGGATCACTGGAAAAAAAAATTAAACCACAAATAATCCTATTCTTTTCTTCATGTCTTGGTTCTCGCTGGTGTGTTTCCAAAAATGTTTTAGTTTGCAGAAAACAATAGGCAAAAGATAATTTTGTATGGCTTTTTGAAATTTATGTAAGAACGACATGAGGTTCACTGTGGATGAATACCAACTGGGCTTCAATAACTATGCAATAATTGGCATCTCATTTATTTGGACACTTTTAATCTTCAGTAGAAAGTAGAAAATGTTCTTCCAAATATGTTTTGTTCTCATGTTTCATTCCTCTGTGACTGTCGCTGGGGATTGCCCAGATCACCTTTTTACCTGATGAAGATCATGCAATTTCTTTGTGGCAATTAAAGCAGCTCATTGAATGGAGGAGGATTTAGGAGCCACTTGTTGAATTTTAACACTTTTTTTTTTTAATGTAGTTCATTTCTGGAGAAAAGAAAGCTCAGACTGGTGTATTGCCACCAGACATTGCCTTGTGGCTCATTAGGAAGTGTTTGTGATGTGTCAGCTGGGTGACCTTTCCCACAGAACTTCACTGGAACACCACATGAGAGCATGGGAATCGATTGGCAGCTTGGCATGTATGATTAACAATTTTGTGTCTGGCTTTTTTCATTAGGGTGGATGACATTCCACCAGGAATATCGCTGCTTCCTGATAACATTCTTCAGGTCCTCAGGCTCCAGTTGCTACAGTGTGTCCAGAAAATGTCAGATGGCCTGGAAGAGCAGCAGCAGACTCTGTCACTTTTACTTGTGAAATTCTTTATCATCCTTTGCAGGTATTTGCTCTAATTGGTACCTCAGCAAGGTTGTTGTTTTGGTTAAGAAATCTTGATGCAGCCTATAAATACAGATTTTAATGACACATAATAAGTGATTTGATACCTTCCAGTAGATACAGAGAAATAACACTTCTCACAATCTTCAGAATAATGGCAGGGAGAATAAAAGAGAGAGAGGGGAGCAGTGCATTCATCTTAGCAGTAATGTTTGCAATAGAAATAGAAGGGGTTTAAACACTAAATTCTTTGTAGCTATAGAAGATAAATCTATGGGAATTCAAGATATGATGTACCTTGTATAAGAAATACTTTTAAAAAGGAAAGGTGCACTCTAACAACTGGTAGCTATGAAATAACTTGAGAGAATTGTACAGGAAGAACTGTTTCACATTCTTAACATGCTTATAATTCCATAAACAGCTTGTGAAACTTAGTATTACACTACTCATGCAGTTGATTTCCTTCTGAAACTTCTGCCTGATAGTGTAATTCTGTTGACACAAATCTATTCCTCACTATTTCTTCAGTTTGCTGTTGCAAAATGCTGTTAGAGAGAGGAAGGGGAAAAAATATAATAGAGAATCTCCTTTACTGAGGAGTATTTGAAGCAGCATTTTTGAATACTTTGTCTCACCTTACCTCTGAAACAATTTGAAGAGCTGGCAGTGTTTAAATACCATGGAGTATTGAGTATAAGCTGAGTGGATGGTGGTAATGTGTTTCTGAATTACGAACTAGTGTCACCTTTACTTACTGAAAAGTTCTCCTATGTCATCACTTTGGTATCTGATCTTTGTAACATCAAAACTGAGAAATTCTTAGTTGTTGTTGCTTTATTTTCTAAAGTAATTTATTAGGTGTTTGTTTTGCTCCAGGGAATTTAAAGTGAGAAAATTTAAGTTTCTAGGTTACATATTTCCTAAAGTTTTAGAAAGCATATGCACTAGTAAAGTGGAAGTTATTGTCTTTGTTATCAGATGCCATTTCTGAGCTTCCTATTTAGGGTGTCCTGGGAATTTGCTTAACCTCTGAAACCCCAAATTCCAGATGGAATTGGCCTGCAGCAGTGTGACTTGAATCTTTCTTCCTGTTAGATGAAAACTCGTGAGCTCTGTAATGGTGACAGAAATAAACATTTAAGTATGTGCAGTCCTTTGGAGACTATTTTTGAAATGCTGGTATCCTTTTGTATGAATATAGACAGAATGCTAACACAAACATTGTTTGAACTAGCTTCAAATGGTACACTGTGTACAATCTGTGGTTTTTATGTTGTCTTTGCAGGAATTTGGCTAATGTGGAAGAGATTGGGATGTGTTCATACATTAACCATGTTATCACCATGACTACGTTGTACATTCAACAGGTACATGGTTAATAATTCCTGTCTGTATTTCTGTCATCTGATACCTCCTGCTGCTTTTTATGTGATCTGCTCTTTCAGCAATAGTGGGGAAGAATTCATAGGCTCAGAACTGTTCTGGCGGAGATCAAGATAAAGTTTCAACTTCTGGAAATTTTCTGACCATGGCTTTCTTTTTCTCCTCAGTTAAAAAGCAAAACAAAAGAAAAAGAAGTGGAGGATCAGACCCCCATAGAAGAGTTTGTGAGACATGCATTGGCTTTCTGTGAAAGCCTGTATGATCCATATCGGAACTGGAGGCAGAGAATTGCAGGGTATGTGTGGACTAGCACAGGATGCTAAATACTCTGGTTTATGACAGCTTTAACCATCAGTCAGTAGAGTCACATCACAGAAACGTGGTATGCTTTCTCAAACTGGATATGACTTAAATAATTTTCATAAATTATAATATTTTTGCTGTTAATACTAAAGTTAAAACAAAATTAAATTTGAGGGTATATCAAGAGGTGATTGGTTGTAACTGATCACCATGAAGGTGCTTACATTATGTTCTCCTTCCAAAAACTGACCATTTTTCTAAATGAGGGGAACGGAGAAGCCAAAAGAAATGTGGTGGGCAGACCTGCTTGAAATAGAGTAAAATAAGTTATTGAAATTCATAGTGTAGATAACTTATATCTTTGAAAATAAGTTTATAAGTGTAGCAGTAGAATTACAGCCCTTTAATTTGATTGTGTGTTCTCACCAGCCTAATGAACTCATAATAATGTTTTCTGCCCATTTAAAATTGCTTGGTCAACAAATGTGGCATTCTAGCTGGTGGCTTAGTTGCAGTAGGCATGGATTAAATAAGAGATTGCTTTTTTTTAATTTTAATTTTTTTAATTAAACCATTTTGTAAAATGTTAAATATTTTTAAGTGCAGACTGAATATGAGATGAGCTGTGAGTCATGTCTTCAGGATGAAATACTACTTCACTATTCTTTTTCATCCTGTAGGTAAAAGATAACTCCTGATTTATGGCAGCATTTTCTACTCTGTCATATTATAAATTCACATTATAAGTAATAAATCAATACGTAAGTAATAAACAAAGGTATCATGTCTAATTTCTTTGGTGTTTTTTAATGTAATTGCAGACGTTTCCTTAGTACAGTTGAAAGGAGCAGACAGAAATATAAACCAGCTTCCCTCACTGTTGAGTTTGTCCCTTTTTTTTACCGTAAGTATTACTTAACATCCTGTTAAAATATAGTTTTCTGTGGAGGAATGAACTTAGTGAGCCCAAGTAACTTTCTCCTAAGCATGCCTGGTAATGTTCAAGTCATTTACTTGCTTTCTGAGACTGAATGTAGTGGGTTACTTTGTTTGTTTTTTGTATTTCTTCTTTGCTTTGAGCATCACTATTTTGTCATCCCTGCTCATCTTTGAAAGCCTTTTTCTTTATTTCTAGACTTTATTTCAGTGCCTAACGTGGTTTATTAGGGTTGGTTCTGTGAACTTTCTTTTTATTGTGGTACACAGTGATTGCACATGCGATCCCTGTAGTAACTGCACTGATAACTCGTGGAAAAATTATCTTAGGAGAGTGTTCATGCACTTCTGTCTCTTTAATATGCTTTAACAACTAGAAAAAATGAAACTCTGCCATTCAACTAGCAAATGCTCCTTGGCCTCGAGTTTAGGAAACAATTTTCTCTGGTTAAGTCATTAAATATCATGATGGCTACTTTGGAATTTGTATGTTCTTATGATTACAAATTGTTTGTGTGGAAGAGAGGAGCTTACATGTCCATGTTCTGTACTTAAATCTCAAGAATGTGGGATGCCCAGGTAGTTTGCCAGTTGAGCATACCAAAGTGCTAGTGCCTACAGAATTGAAGCAGCAGGAACAAGCTCGAGGGAAGGGCAGTGAAGGAGTGAAATCAGCCCTTTTTGCAGCTATCCCTTAACTAGTTTTAATTGAAAAAAAAATAAGAGAGAGATTATATTCATGGAGTGGTAGCATTTATGAATTTGATTCTTCTAGGTTTGAGTCACAGCTCCTGTTCTTTGAGATTGCATTGCTGCGTACAAAAAATAGGATAGTTGCCAAAAAGACCAAATTGTTACTTCCAGTAAAATGCCCTTATCTACATACCAGAGCACTGAAAACCCACTGTAAAGGCTGCTACTGAGGAATATAATCTATAGGTTCTCTCCTCTCCATTCAGTGCATTGCCCTGGGGTTCCTCCTGTCTCTTAAATACAATATCATGTGACTGAGCTAAAAGTGTGCTCATCAGCCAGCAGATACTCCTCTGCTTGTTGGCCACCTGGCAGAAAGGACAGAGTAAGAAATTGCTGAGCATGTGCCTTAAGCATCCTGCCATGCCAGGACTAATTTGAGGGGGGGTGGTTTTAGTCTACCCAGCCTAATGATTTATTTACAGTCTGCTAGGTACTGCTCTTTTCAATTTGTCTGTAGTTCTGTAAAGATCCAGAGGCTATAAGTCAAGGAGTGGTGTTACTAGCTCACTAACAGTGGGATCATCTAAGTAAGCTTTGTTCTGTTTGGAGAACAGATTGGAAAAATGGCTTTGCAATCTTCTTTTAAAACAGGCTCAATATATGTAATATACTATATTATATATAATCTTACTTTCCAATAAGTGGCATTTCCATAAATAATCCTTTGTAGTTTCTTGCTGCTGTGTTATGTCTGGAGTTATTGCTATAACAACAACATCCAGGTTATATCTATTGCTAAGAAGAGACACTGAGGCTGTCTGGGATTAATTTCCATCAGATATGGCAAGAGAAGAGATGCAAGATAGTTGTCATTAAAGAAATTACTGCTAGAAAGGTTACAGATCTGCACAGGATTCTCTGACAATCTGCCTTAAAGTCAGGAAGCTCAGAGACTGTTTTTTTGAGCTACCTGCACTGCATATGGCATTTCATGCCAAAATTTCTCTGGACTTTATCATGCTTGATAACTGGTTGTTTGTTAGAATGTCCTTCTCTTTCTCATTAATATGGACAAAATGGGCTCATTTTTACATTACAAATTGAGAGCAAAAGTTGTGTGTCAATAGTTCTGTCAGCTGGCATGGGAATTTTATGCAAACTGAAGGTGTGGCCCTGTGAATTCCTGATAAATGTGGTAATGTTGTGTTGCTTTGATTATGCTGGAATTGGTGTGTTTGTGTCCGAGTTATATAAAACAAAGTGGAGATAATACCGTTGATTTTTTTTTTTTAATTTGTATGATAACAGGGAATAGAGGAGGGATTTTTTTATTATTTGTTGGTGGGGTTTTTTTGAGAAAAATCTCCTTTTTGTTTAATCAGAATGCTTTCAAGAAAGTGAACATCTCAAGGAAAGCCTAAAATGTTGCCTGCTGCATCTCTTTGGAGCTATTGTGGCTGGTGGTCAGGTAAGGATACTTTGAACTTTTCAGCTGCTGAAACCTCCAAATGCTTGTTCTTTGTTTAAGATTTTTAAATACTCCATAACTCGTAAATGAGAAGAATTTATTATCCATGATTAATTATTTTTGTCTTAGCAACTTTGGGATCATTCTGGGCAATAATACCTAAATGCTAAAAGCTGGGTCCAAATTTCAAGTAACCATAGAAGTTTGCTGTTTAGAACAACTACATGTTCATATGAATTTACTGTAATCTTTAAGAAAAAATGTGCATAACTAAATTAGGAATTTCCACCTGCACAGATGGAAGTTTTGTGTTCATATGCATGAAATTGATCTATCTTACTTCCCCGTGCTGAAAGTAAGCTGTTTTCAGTAGGAGGCATGGTAGCTTGAAAGGCATTACAGCTTGGAAGCTGTTTAAAGTCTTTGAAAGAACATGAGGAAATGAGGGTATTCATCAGCAGCAAAGCCAACATCCACTTTCTCACCTGGCTCCTGTAAAGTCCTACTTAGTCTGGTCACAAGCAGCTGCTGCTTCTGGTGATCTCCAAGAGAGTGTTTTTAAAGGTTTCCAGGGAGCTGCAAAGCCAGGCTCTGCTCCATCATGGAAGGCAAGTGGAGTCTGAGCAGGATGGCCAGGAGCAGCTTCCTGACCAGCAAAGGGTGCAACCTCACTGCACCCAGTGATGGGAGCAGCTGTGCTGGCTGGAGCCAGGATGGACCAGCCCAACCCAGCCCACTAGACAAGGCTGTGGTGATAAAGCCTAAAGTCAAGCCAGGAAGTCTGGTCAGCACATCAGAGTAAGGGTTTGCTCTGCTGGTGGTAACTAGGGTCAGTCAGGAGGCCAGTGGCTGCCAGCCCCAGCCATGAGGCAGGGCCGAGGTCAAGCTGCAGTCAAGTCAGTGGGTCAGGTTCAAGACATGACACAGCCAGGCATGGCCATGGCTGCAGTGTAGATCAAACAATAAAGGGTTGAGAGCCAAAACTTGAATTCAGCTCCCTACAGGGGACAAAGAATCCCTGACAGGGCTTCTCAAAGCTCACCACAAGCTCAGGCTCCTGTCCCTGAGCCGAGGCAGTCAGGCCCCCAGGAAGAAAGGTGAGGAAAATGCATTCAGGGCCCAGGCAAACATTTGCTGATGAGTGTGTTCTTACCACATGTTCTAAAGTATCATCAATCTCATAATCTAAAATGAAAACTCAGGTGAAGGTTTGCCTCAAATTAGCAGTTTATCAGGGCTAATTTATAAGAATGTTGTAACACAGATTTAAATTGTATTTCCTTTTCTATATAAGCATTCCCTTTGAAAAAGAGAGCCTATTTAAGTGAACAAGATGGGATGAATTTCATCTGTAGCCATCAGCATAATCCAAATAGAATGTTTCTTAGTTATTTAACTACACAGCATTAGTAGACAGAATAATGCATATTGCATGGTTCAGATAACTCAAGTAGACACAGCTGGTTTGAAGAGGTTTAAGTTCTTCTAAATTTATTTTTCTTAATAATTCTTTTGCCTTTATGGGTTTCAGAGGAATGCTCTTCAAGCAGTATCCCCTGCCACCATGGAAGTCTTGATGCGTGTTTTAGCAGACTGTGACAACTGGGATGACAGAAACCCTGAGGAAGTGAGCAGGAAGGCAGAGCTGACTCTGAAGTGCCTGACAGAAGTTGTCCATATCCTCCTCACCAGCAGTTCTGACCAGCGCCAGGTGGAGACAAGTACAATATTGGAGAACTATTTCAAGTTGCTTAACTCAGACCATTCAGCCTTACCTAATCCAAGGCGATGCAGGCAGTGGGAGAGCAGGTTCATAGCACTGCAGGTCCAAATGCTGAGTGAGTACACAGTTCCTTTCAATATTTCTGACAATAACTCTGAAGCAAAAAATATTGACTTGGCTAAGCAATTGAAAAATTTCTAACATATCTTCTTAGATATTTCTTGTTTTAATTATTTACTGTCGTACTTGAGAGGGTCACAAAATGAAGCAATGCTCCACTTTCAGGAGGCTTCAAACCTGGTTTTAATACAGTGTACATGCTATTTATACATTCTTACAAAGCTCATAAGTTTACACTTTACTCATAGGTCAGGAAAGACAAACAGAGAGCTTATTGGAATAGGCAGTTGTAGGTTTCTCTTATTTATCCTTCTCTCTTTCTTGATTTCTATGTCGGTGACCTTGGTAGAAAATTCTTTCAGGGGTAAACATGGATCCTCTTATCAAACTTCTCTCTGGCTCACAGAAGTCGCTGTAAAACCTCTTTCACAATTTAGTAATAAAAAAACCAGAAGAAACCGTATCAGATTGCTGCCATTTAACCAGTGTCAAGGTTCATAGGCTGAAAGTCTCCATTAAAAGAGAAAAACTTTGCTAGGCAAGAAGTGAAGCTTATCAGAACCTTAGTAATTGCAGAATAAAATTGTTCTGTAATAAAATAGCTATGTGGTATTATTTTGTGATAGTTTGATTTTCAAATGGCATTACTGTAAACATTGGCCAGCAGTAATAGTCTGAAAGAGTTGGGTATAAGTTTTTGTGTTAGAATTCAGGGCTTTGAGTTTTTTCCATTTTGATGTTCAGCATGGGAAATCAAGGTGTTTCTTTTCCCACACTTCCAAGAAAACTGAGGAATAGTACTGTGGCCATGGAGAATGCTTACCCTATAAGTCTGCTGTAGAATGCAGAGTAATTACTTGTTGAGGAAAGAAACATTCATGTGCTGTAAAGAAAAGATGATGCTGCTTATGTACTCACTATTGGAAATTACTTGAAACAGAGCCCCAAAGCAATCAAAGATATTCATTTGGTAAAATTGCTCCATAATATTAGTTTGTGGTAGTCTTTACTGTGTCAAAATGTTTAGCTTTAGGCCTAGTGATTTGTTCTTAAAATGCATATCATTCTTGATCAAAAGTGCAGATAATATAATTTTTTCCTGATATGTATTGTAGAATGTGCAGGAAAAAATGCTTGATGGATTTGGGATGTGTTTTGTCTTTGATGCCAGTTCTATTTTAATTTTATAGATACCATCACAGCCATGTTAGACTGCACAGATAGGCCTGTTCTGCAGGCAATTTTCCTTAACAGTAACTGCTTTGAGCATCTCATTCGACTCTTGCAGAACTGCAAGGTAAGTGTTCCCTTATCAGCTTATTTTTAACAAACCCTGCTTTGTATTATTACTAATGAGGTGGAGGTGTCTCATTTGTCTTGTGGTTAAAGCAATGAATACTTTGAGTCCTGAGCAAAATACCTTTGCAGACCCTGCTCAGTCTCCAAAAACTGTTACAATCTTTGAATTACTGCTGAATCTTTTCCTACCTATTACAATCTTTTCCTACCTATCTCTCAGATGTCAGACTTTGAGCTAAGCACAGTAATCTCTTAACAGTATGTCTGATTAAAAAAATCAATCCCTCCTGCCTTTTTATTTGGCTTTTTATTGTGGGATTTTGTTATTTTGTTTTGTTTCTCTTATATTCTATCAATGGATCATTAGGAAGTCACTTAACAACTGCTGCCAGATGAAGGTCTGAATTCTAATTTCAGAGGAATTTTTCCATTTAAAAAAATCTTTCTGGTGTCCCATTTTAAGTCTTTCAGAATATTTGAATCCTGTCTGTGGCTGACATAAAACATGAGCTCAAGCTGTTAAAAATGCTCCTCAATTTTTCCTTTTCTACATAGGATCTAGGGTTTTCATCTGAGTTGCAAATGGTCATAATTTGCAAACTTCCACTGATTGCACTGATTTTATTTTTCCCTGTGTGAAAGAACACAGATATGATGTAACTCTCTGCACTATTTCTTTTTGTGATATATTATTGTGATCTGTGATATGTTAGTGACATAGCTGTTTTGAGCTCTTCTGATGTTAGATTATTTAATGCTAACTACACTGTGCAATTTGTTTCTAATCCCTTTAGATTTTGGATTAGAATGTATTTCAGTGCAATGATGTATTAAAAATAAATGTGTTTGGATTATGTCCTAATTGTAATTATAATTAGAGGCAGAATGCCAGCTGACTTGAAGTGTTTTAAATAGTCTGTAGCTTTATTATCTCCTTCTGAAAATACATTGTTTGACCTTTCCATTCTTCTCCTGTGTTTGGGAATCTGCCTGTTTTTGTAGTAACCTTGTACTTGATAAGAAGCTCCTTTTATAGTTTCTTCTCAAATCATCAGCAGTGTGATGTTTACCTCTTCATGGAAACTCTTTGCTGTGTTCCTGCACTTGTAAACAAGTGGTGGAATTCAAGAAAGCAGGAACAGCTGATCTATTTTTTCTTGCAGCTTGCTGTTTTTATTTTCATTCTGCCTGTCTGTATGTTACAAGATATGTTCTTTTAAGGTTTTTTCCAGGGGTACAGACTCACATATCACTGTGTTGTTTAGAGATCAGTGCTGCCAGTTTGGTACACAGTGTACTTTTTTAGCATTTCACAGGCAAAATACCCCCACAGATGAGAAGTGGGAGAGATAGAGGCAGGGCAGGTGTTGCAGTATATTTGTACTTCCAAATATACTGTGTCTCCATTCTTTTTCAAAGGTAAATAGCAAAGGTTGAGTTAGTTTTGGAATTAGCATTTCTCCTTATTAGTTGGGGGTGGAGATCCTAGTTCTAGATTTTATTCCTTCTTTTGTGAAAATTGCTACTGGGTTCCTAAGCAAACTGTGTGTGGAAAGCATGCTCTGCATTTCCGCAGAGAGCATGAAAGTCCATACACATACCTGAAACTCAGGAAGTGATTGGATCTCCTGCAATTTGAAATGCAAGTAATTTCTGTGGAAAGGAGGGGTAAAGCAAATCCGTACCACTATTTCTGCTCTAGATATCCCAAAGAACTTGGGGTGTTTAAAGCTGTATTTCTACTCATACTTCCTAATAATTTGCAGTATTACAATCTTCTGAGATGTAAATCCTTTTTTTTTCTTTGCTGGTGTTAAGGCTCATAGGCAACTGTCTTTCCTTAGCTATGCTTTAGGGTTAGAGATCTGCACAAAAGCTTTTCAAAACTGCTTGGTTAACTTTTGATGATATGAATGTCACTTTTTGCCAGTGATATCCATAAAGAGGGACTGTAATCAGGAGGTGCTTATTCTGTACTGAGAGTCATTTAACAATCTGGTTTGTCAGTGCTGAATCTTTTCTCATCTGTTTAACTATCTCAGAGGTCAGACTTTGAGCAAAGCACGATGATCTCTAACAGTATGTCCGATTAAAAGAAAAAAAAAGTGGTTTTTTAACAGCTTTTAAATGGAAAAATTAAAACCTTGTAGACATTGTAAAAAGAAATCTATTTTTCCTTTTCACATGCCTTATGAGAAATGAAGCAACTTGTACCAAAAGTTTGATGACATCTTTATTTTTTCATTGTCTCCGTTTGCGTTTGTTTAATGTTCTTATTCTTGCTAATGTTATAGTCCTCTAAGACATATTATAGTTACTCTGCATTGTTGAGTGCTCTTGGCTGTGATGTACCTTTCAAAGTGTTTCTAGCAATGTGCTTTCACACCTATGTAAGTCAAAGTAATATCTTCAGTGTTGTCCTTTGTTTTAGCCAAATTTATGGAAGTTGATTTCTCAGGTTGTTCCTCTTCAGGGAGACTGACCTAGCAGATAATGGAGCAAAATGTGTGTGTGGGGGGGGGAAAAGAAATGCTTAGGTTTTACTCACTGAAGGAAAGGGTTTATATTTTTTAAAGCAACTTTTAAAACATTTTGATCAGAGTTTTTTGGGTTTTTAAATACCTCAATAGAATCTTAAAACAGAAGGAGGTAAATCTTAGTCCTGATTGCATTACAGCTAAATTTGGCACACAAATTGTCTGCAATTGATTATGAATTTGGGTCAGTTTGAAACTGTCAAATTCAGGTACTGACTAGGAATTTAGCTACTGAACACAGAGCAGTTCCTTAGCTGAAGATGCAGTATAGGTGTATGTTTGATTTGAAGCTACTTGCAACCTGTCTGCTTCTTAGGATGATGGCAGAGATATTTTGCCCTCCTTCCTGTCCCAAAGACTGTGTGCCCCAGAAATTCTGCTACTGTGCTGTTTGAAGATGAACATATTCTGTCTAGGTATCTTCAGCTTTCACCTAGGCTGAAACATAAGTGGAAAATGATGAAACATTTGTATCCATTTCCTTGTTAATGCCCCACTGTTGTCTTTATTTCTTACAAGTAAATTTCTTACAACTCTGTCATATTGCTTATTGTGAATGAAATCACAGTTGCTAAGCCAGAGATGAGTACAAATTCCAGATAAATCTCTCTTTGTCTCAGTGATTACATATTTTCTTTCTTTTTTTTTTAAATTACTCTTTTGCAAAAATACAATGTAATCATCAGTATTTTTTCCCCCATTTTTGTTTTTGTATGTGAAATACAAATATAAGGCAGCCTCCACAGATTTGGCTGCAGGTAACTGTTTAATGCAATTATTTCCATTATTCTTGTCTCTGTTTCTAACAGCTGTTTTTAAATGCTAACAATAAAGTGGCAGACAAGAGTGAGAAAGACCTTACCAACAAATTACTGACAGAAATGAATGAGGACCAGGTACCTACCTAAACTGTATTTTGCTTCAGTTGAAGTCAAGACACAATCACAGGAAAATTGATTCCTGTGCTTCACCTTAACCATCCTCCTTAAGCCTTCTGCAGCAAGATGAACTTTTGATGCTGCAGAGATCAGCATTTCCTGTCACTGGAAAATAATTTTTCTGAATAACAGATTGAATTCAGCCTATGTTTTATTCATCTGCTTCAAACTGCAGATACTGGCAATAGAATGAGCATCAGTTATGCTTCTTTTAAGGAAAAGGTGAAGCACATGAATGAGATCCAAATTAATTTTCTCAACCTGATGGTGATTCTTTTTCCCCTCCTTTTCCTCTTTTTTGCTCTTTGTCTCAGCACTGTGGTGTTTTGGATTCTGAGGCCTTGTTTGTGAAATCTCAATGGTTGTGTTTGGTGTCCTGGTTCTTAGCTTGTCATCAAGAACAGATGTTCACAAAACAATGGACAGGCTGAATCAGGGAGGTAGGAATAGCCTGTTGCTTCGCTTTTCCCAAATACTGTGGAAAGTTACAAATGCCAACTTTTATATAAATTTTATAGTAGAATTATTTGTTCTGATTAAAAATGTAAAAAAAAGCTGAATACAAGGGATGGTTATTTACAAATTGTGATTTTTAACTAATAGCTTTGGCTTTTTTGGACACAGCACAACACTTTAACCATATGTAAATGTTTCTTCACATCTAATAATCTTGACATTTCACTTAATTCTTGACATTTCACTTTCAAAATATGTCTGAGGTGCACATCATTTTTCAGAGATGATGAAACAGTATGTTTGTTTGCACAGTGTTGCTAATTAGGTTTACTGATGGATGCAAAAGAGTGCTTCAACATTTTTGTTCTTAAAACCATCATAGACATATCAATATAAACAAGAATTATAGAAAAAAAAAACCTCAAAAGATTACTTAAATTGGAGAGAGAGGTGTTGAATCAATGCAATGAGGCTGTGGGTGAGGCAGCCACCTAACTATGCTGGTGTGACTTATCTCTTAGATTTTGGGGATGTGTCTGTGCTGCATTGGTTTGCAGGGCCTTGGATGGAGAATAAGTCACTTGATATGAACTGCAGATGCTGATTTTCCAGCAGCACACACACTGCAAGAAATTTCTAATTGTTTTCCTCCCTCCCTCTTGAGGTTGTCCATTAGACGCATGAGGAAAACTTGTTTGTCCATCAGAATATTTGAGGTGCGGTTTGTGTTGCGAATGCTTCTCTCCTCTTGAAGTCTGTGGTTAGTTGTCTACTGTGATGTAACTCCTTGTAGGCTGTGGGGTTTGAAATTTTGGCTGGTGGGGAGATGATTTTTGAAGCATGTTAGCAAATTCGTGGTTTCCCTCCTGGCAGGAGGGCACAGCGCAGATGTTGGAGCTGAACTGTCTTTGCATGTGTTGTATGACTTCTGTACCTGCTCCTTTCAGGTGTTTCAGGGACACCTGGACTCCTTGGCAGTGTCAACCATTCAAGCCCTCACAGCAGTAATGCACAAGTCTCCAGCTGCAAAGGTAACAGTGTCTATGCACAGGGCTGTTTGCAGCTTCTTCATCTTTTTCCAGTTGTACCTTGATGGATCTTGCTAATGGAGATGAGCAGATTGTGCTCACACATTCATGCCAAATAGGAATAGCTGATTAGCATTTCTTATCCCTTTATATGTGTCTGATGGCTGAACACTGAGTCATCTTTCTACCTAAACTGGAAGATCTGAGTATGCTGGCAGTTGGAACCTTTGTAAAGAAAGGACATTGTTACTTGTCTCATGGATATATGGGGTAGACTTAGTGGGTATTTAGAGGAATTTTCAGGCAGCTGTTTGTGTTATAGTTTTATAAGGCTTTAAAGCAAGCCAAGACAGTATTACTGTCCAGATGGTGGTCATGCTATTGCCCTGTGCCCTTCCCTGGTAGTTATTCTTGTGATTTGGTAAATGGATAGGTTGTGGTTAGTTTGTGATTCTGACTGGAAGCTGAGCCCATGGAAAAACAGTATATTTATTCCTGGGTTGCCGAGTTACTTAAATCCAGCCCTTGGCTGAATGATCCCTGGACTTGGCACAGGTAAAGGGATGTGACTGTCCAGTGGAGGATGAAGGAGGAGTGGGAATCATTTATTTTTTTGCTACTTGCAGTACAGCCTAAGGGAGAGACAACAGGATCTATTATGCTCCTCCAGAGCTTTACTGAAGGTGTTTATTTCTCCACTGACTCTGGAAAGCCTGGGAAGAGTTGTGTGTTGGAGATGGGGCCTAGCTGGGATTCACAGAGAGTCAGAGTTTTCAATTGTACTTCTACTGCAATATGTGTATTTTTTCTTTTCATGTTTACCTAAGTAATCACCTCACTTCTGCTGAACGATTTATTCTTTTAAAAAAAGTCATTTCAACACAAACTAGAGCCAGGAGAAGAGTATCCATTCCATATGATGTATTAGCTGTTTAATAATTGAACCATAAATGGATACTACCATTTGAACTTTGCTGGTTGATTTTTTTTCTTGTAAAATCAGTTAGTTTTCAGGAAAACTTCTGTGGAACACTTCTCTAATTTTTTAAAGTTTTTAGGATAGGTGGTTTTTAATCTGCTCTAGGAAAGTTTTTTACTGAAAGATTAATATTTTAATATTTCTGTGTTTCAGTGCAAACATTTCAAGCTATAGTTTGCACTAAAAGGATGAAAAACTAAGCTCTTTATTCATTGTGATATTATTAACATTTGGGTTATACCAAAGTAGTTATATTCTTTGTAGGTAATTAATAAAATACAACTTTGAGCTGTTATTTATCTGTGTGCTACAGTGAAATGCTTCTCATCTGCAGCATTCTAGAGACAGTAGATTGAACAGGTTATCAAAAATAGATTTCTAACCTGTAATTATTACATTCTAATTATTATGTGTCTAATATTGCATTAAACTGTCTAAATTAAAATTAAAAGTTGCTTGTCTACCTGCTGCAGTAGACAAGCAGTTTTTGTCCATTTTACTTGTTAGTGAGTTGGGAATTTTTATCCTCAGGAGGTCTTCAAGGAGAGGATTGGGTATGCACACATATATGAGGTACTGAAATCACTGGGTCAGCCGTCACGGGAATTGCTGGAGGAACTCATGAATATGGTGAGCTGTGCTTGCTTTGAAGCAGAAATCTCTCATCTTTCAACAGTACTTCTGGCCCCGTCTTATTGTGTTTCATGTCTGAGTTCCCTGCTGTTTTTCAGGCTGTTGAAGGTGACCACATGGCTGTTGGGATACTAGGCATTAGTAATGTCCAGCCCTTATTGCTGCTCATCCAGTGGCTTCCAGAGCTAGAATCCCACGAGCTGCAGATTTTCATCTCCAATTGGTTGAGGCGAATCTGCTGCATTGACAGGCAGAGCCGTGCCACGTGCGTCAACGCAAACATGGTCATCCGCATCATCGAGACCCTCAATTCCCACTCGGTGCTGCACTGCACCTGTGCAGAGAACCTGATTGCCCTGCTGGGCTCCTTGGGGAGTCAGTCCATGGGCTCAGAAGAGCTGCTGCAGCTGGTGCGGCTGCTGCGGCCGGAGGAGCCACGGGGCGCACACCCCTACGTGGTGCCGGCGATGCGCGCGCTGCTGGCCATGGCGCGCAAGCAGGGCCTGGCCAGCGCCCTGCAGTACTTCAACCTGCACCACAGCATGGCCGGCATCGCCCTGCCCGCCATCCACAGGTGGCCGGGCTCCGCCTTCTCCTTCAACGCCTGGCTCTGCCTCGACCAGGACCGGGTGGAGCCCGGCTCGATGGGCAAAAGCGGCAAGAGGAAGCAGCTCTACAGGTACAGTTACTGCTACAGCCTGCAGGGCTGGGCCATCTGTGCCCTGTGGCGTTTGGTACCGTGGCATGTGCTGCTTCTGCTTATCTTCATCAGAGGCAATACTTAATGCTGCTCTGGGAAAGGGAGAGCTTTCAGCTGTCAACACAGCCAAGTTCTGTTACAGAACTTTAGTGTAGTTCCTTCGCTGTAATGTCTTGTCATCTGCAGTTTCAACATCCATAACTCCAAATTGTGGGAAGGTTAATTGCTTAAAAAACACAACATTAAAAACCAAAACCCAAACCCAAAACCAGAACAAACTTTCACACAGTTTGTTGTGAATGTAATGAACTCTGGATTTGTATAAGTGCACAAGTGAGAAGGCACCTTCATGCTGCTTAAATAGTGCATATTGACATGAATGCTTCTTGATGTAATTTAACTTCTTAGGTACTAATAGAAGCAAACAAAATGTCTTTTTGGTCTTTTTTTTTTTCTTTTAATAAGTAACAGTCGCATAGTAAATATTGCACCACCACCAAACAACTTGGGTGGATTTTCTTCTTAATGAGTGTATTGTTAGGTGGTAGTTTTGATGAAGCAAGTCCTTGATTGTGTGTCTCTTGTAGCTTTTTTACAGCAAGTGGTATGGGGTTTGAAGCCTTTATTACGTGCTCGGGGGTATTGGTGGTTGCAGTGTGCACAAAGAGGGAATATGCAACAGTGATGCTGCCTGACCATTGTTTTTTTGACTCTCTCTGGGTAAGATTTGATACTGACAAACACTTTGTTTAGGATTGTATTGTTAGCTCAGAAGTCAAAATTATGGTTTTTTGATCATTTAACAAATAGTCTGTTTTATAATATTGCGATAATTCATTGCATAAGAGCAGTTTTAATCTCAAATAGTACAAGCAATTTTCACATAGATTAGTTGTTGATTGAGCTAACTTATGCATGTATGTTAGGCATTTTTGTTGATTAAGTTTGTTGCAGCATTAGAGGTTTTGATATTAAATTAAAACAGGCATAGATGGCTGTGGTGCTGTCTCTGCATTACCCTTTTCTATTCCTATACTTAAGAACTGATGTGCATTACTATGAAAGAGCTGTATCTTTCTCTTCCAAAACCTGTTTATATGTAAACATTACATTCACTCCTTTGAAATAGAATCAGCAGATGTTCTTGTTATATTCTTTTTGGTGCTTTGGATTTACTTTCTTACGTGCTTTCCTCACCAGCTTAGTAGAGATAAAGTTAAATAGTTTCATATAGTAATTTCGCTGCTCTTAATAATGACTTAATTATTTTTTATTGCTTAACCAGCACAACATAACTATTGTCCACGTGCCTGGAAAGAGGCCCTTTGGTCAGAGCCTTGTCTATATCTATGTCAATGGACAGCAGAAGGTCTCTGCCCCACTTCGATTCCCTGCTATGAATGAAGTAAGTTCCCTTCTGAGCCATTGCCTGGTAGGATGAGCTCTCATACAGCAGTGATTCTACAGACTGCTGCTAGTAATGTTCAGCCATGGATACTGTCCAGAATTATCCTTTTGAAATGTAACTAACCATTAAGTAATTTTTATTTAGTCATCTCTGTTTAAAAACAAAAAAGTCTACTAGGTGACATTAAGTAGTGGGGTTATCCTCAAAATAATTGCCTGAGCATATTGACATAATTTATGGTGACATCATAATAACTGGCAGCTCTACCAGTAGAATTGTTGTAACAGTACTCAATGGGGAATATTCCCCGTTATTTTCATGTGTTTTTACTGGGGTTTTTTTGAGTGTTTCCTTAATATGCTATTCCTCATTCCTTTAGTAACTGAATAAGCACTTTATGTGCTGTTAATCTAACCATTTTGGATGTATACACATTTAGCAATACGCTACCCATCAAAATGAATGTATGTCATGTTTAATTTCCTCTGTAAGCTTTGTTCATTCCTTTTGGGAAACAAATTTATATTAAACTGGGCTATAATACCCAACATTCTTCCCTCTTTTCTAAGTTCTATTTTGATATTTTCTTAAGTATGCTGAGAAAACAGTTAACTTGCATGCTGTAATGGTACAATCAATATAAAACTTACTTAAAAATGAGAGAAAGTGTAGTTTTCATTTCAAGATCAAACCCTGGATTTTGGTCCATCTGTGAAATAAACATTATAAATCTTAACGTAACTAGACGTAGGGCAGGTAATTTTACCATGAGAGCATCTGTTTGAATGGACTAACTGATATGAGAAATGTGCAGTAGCAGACATGCTGGGCTAGTATTTTGGAATATAGTGCAGAAGAGGAGTGTTTACAGAGGATATCAGGAGCTGTCCTTCCTGCTGTGCTCCTGCCAGAGGTCATGCAGCACTTGAGGTAACCAAATTGCTCTTAGTTGGAAAAAGGGCGTTCTCTCCTATTATGAGAAGCATATGCTCTGGTTTTTGACCTACTGTGATGGATTGCTTGGCAGAACTTGTTGCTTGGGGTTTCATTTATTTAGTTCAGATTTGCTAGATGCAGTCTTCAGATTTAAAGCACAGATTTACAGTATATGTTTTGTTTTCTTTCTTCCATGTATGACTCTCCAGTCTTTCACTTCTTGCTGCATTGGTTCAGCTGGTCAAAGAACAACAACTCCTCCTCCCTCTCAGATACCAGATCCCCCTTTTTCCTCCCCAATCATGCCCCACCGGACGTCCCTTGGGGGCATTCTCGCTCCAGGAGCTTGGGGTGGGGTGCTTGGAAAACCAGAGTTCATCACCAAAATGATCTCAGCAGGGACTCAGGACAGTGAATGGGGGTGTCCAACATCCTTGGAGGGCCAACTTGGATCAGTTATTGTCTTTCATGAAGCACTGCAACCTTCTCAGGTGAAAGCATTATATTTAGCAGGTAAGTGGTGTTTGTTCTGGTTTTAGCAAAGTAAAAGGAATGAGTTATGAACAAGACCCCATTAAGCTTTGCTCTACACAGACACATAATGAAGAACTTACAATCCAGAAGAACTGCAGAGCTGACCTAAGTGAGAGGGCTTTAAAGCAAATAAGTGTAACATTTAATAAGTATGTTATGAAGTTTGATTTTAAAATGTTATATTTGCTTAAGCTCATCTGTTTATCATATGAGCAGACCAGCAAAATTAAAACATTAGGTAATAATTTCACTTGTAAATTTCTGAATTTTTGCTACCCTTTGCCTACATGTGTTTACAGAGACTCTGAAAGTATTGCCCTTATTTGTTAGGCCACTTAAAGGTGATATATGCTCGAGGATTTTCCCATAAGAATAAATAATTAAGTGGTCATTTTGAAGAAAATACTCTGAAAGCTATGTTGTACAGTTCAAAGTGTGAACGATATTAAGTTGCATAATAACTCAAGGTTGTTATAGATTGGCATTAAAACACTTGTATCATTTAAAGGAAATATTTTGTATTGCTAAACAAAACTATCTTGAAGCTTGCTAATTTTGTGGGCATTTAGGCTTGATGACAGATTAGTGACAAATATAAGATAGGTGTTTGTACAGACAAAGATGAGAACTGATTGAAGGTATAAAAACACCTCTTCTTTGTGCAGTTTAGCATTTCATGTAGAATGTGTTCCTTTTTAAGCATGCCCTCTGAAACGAATTATTTAAGTCATAGAATCTCTACTTCGAAGCATGTTTGAAATAGATACAGTTCAGACTGTCCCATTTGTTCTTCCAACATGTTTGGTATTATAACATTTGTAAAGGGCAACATTATTAACCACTGGACTGTTAAAATATGTTATATGATTTTATATACCTTTTTTTTTAATAGGTCCAAACTGTTTAACTCCATGGAAATCTCAAGAAGCTGAAGTAGCAGACCTCCCCAGTAAGGTGCTGCTTCATTATACACCAAAGGTATGAACCAGGACATAATTTCTGTTCGACTACACAGTGTGCATTGCTTTCAGTGTTTGCACTGTGGCTTTTATGGGAAGATAAGGAGCAATGAGAGCTTTCTTAAACTGTAGTCTTGTGCAGACATAGTAGGTTTGGCAAAAGGATGGAATTATCTTGTACAATAGAGAATGTCAAATCTAAAATGGCATATGTTATATTCTAAGGGTTTCATGTTGTTTAAATACTTTAATATCAACACATTGGCAGAAAATCTTGTGTTCAAGCATCTGTAGATGCTTGATGACATCATGTCTTCTTTATTTGTTTAATAGGCCTGCAGAAACCCAATTTGCCTTGACCTGTCTGCAAATCTTTTACATGGAAGACTAACTGGAAACAAAGTAGTGAATTGGGACATCAAGGTAAATGTGTTGTAAAGAGGCAGAACCTGATGTAAAACTGACAGTGGCTGTGTGTGTTCATCTAACTTTTGGAATGCTGGAAGTTATTATCATAATGCAAATTTTTTTTGCATTATGATAAAACACCATGTTTTTATGCTGAGAATTCATGGGCTAATGCTGTAGGTGGAGTAGTGTTGCCTTTACGTTACATTTATTGAGAACTTATGAGTGCCACTGCTTTTACTGGCACAGTACATGAAGATATTTTGTGGTAGCTGACAATTCTTCATAATAATGTTGAATGCATGTTGTGTATCAAGAGCATTTTGTCATCTCTAGGGAATTCTGTCATGGTTTTCTTTGTCATAAACTTTGAGTTAGATGAAGATTACTAGGGTTTGGTTAACACTTGGGACTTGTCAATAGAATACCACGTTTATTCATCTTGAGGAAAATGTATGCACTATAAATAAGATCTGCCTTTTTTTTCCAAGAACTGTGAACAATTGACTGTACTGGCAAACTGATTAATGAGGAAATATTGTTGGAGCTGCACACTACATATCCAGTGTGCACATATCTCACTGTATATATCCACTGTGCATATCTCTACAACCACTTGCTGAGACTAATGTTAAGAATATTCAGGCACTTGTTAGTTAATTTGCTATGGTGTGAATAGTTCCAATACTTTGATTTGTTCTCTTTGCCCATTAATGGGCTTCACAGTATTTGTCTCTGGACCAAGCTGGGGAAGTGAGTGGGTGTCTCTGACTAGCTTGCTAAAACCCTGATTTTGAAATGATTTGAAGTGGTTGTGAATCACTTCCAGAAATCTTGTGTTTGGAATATATTATACCTTACCACAAGAAGCATTGTTTGAACAACAGAATCCAGAATCAATTAAATTGGAAACATCCTCTGAGGTCATCAAGTCCAACCTGTGACCAAACACCATCTTGTTAACCAGACTGTGGCACTAAGTGCCAAATCCAGTCTGTCCTTAAGCACCTCCAGGGACTGTCTTGTGCTATCTCCACTTGTGAGAAGAAGGGGAAAAAAGGGGACTTAGGAGACTTGAATTTTAAGGAGAGGCTTAGAATTGATGTATGTGTAGAGTTATTTAAAAAAATTGTATTATTTAATTGCCTGAAGTTGAAATGCTGCGTGAAGATGATTAAAACAGAGACATGTATAATCTTATAGTCTTCTCTTGCTGCTTGCTGCAAGTAACTTAGAAATCACAGAGATGTTTTTCCTGGTTTTTAAATATATTTAGCAGATTTTGTGTCCTTCAGTTTTCAGTGTTTATATGGGGGGAGGAGGAAGGAAATGTACAAAATGTACTTTCAGAACAAGAGCTGACAGGATGGCCCATGTGTAAGTGGCCTGTGAGACATTCTGATTGGTTTGTGAGTACTCTTGTATGCAGAGTAAATTTTTGTTATAATGGAAGGGGTTTTATTTATGGTGATGTTTATCCTGCCTTTTCTCTTGATTCAGGATATGATCAACTGTATTGGTGGGATGAATGTGCTGTTTCCATTGCTGGAGCAGATCAGCTTTCTTGGTGCACAGATGCCTGAGAAGTCTGAAGGAGAAGTTCTGCCTCCAGAACTTGTAACTCCTGTGGAGGGTGACTGGGTGGTCTTTTCATCCCCAAAGGCATCAGGTAGGAAAGTGAAGCTGAAGTGACCTAATTTTTGAGCTTGATTTTACAAGTCCTTTTTTGAATGATGGAAGTCTGTTTATTATGTGCTGAATTTTCCAGAGCATCTGTGTGAAACTGAAAGGCTCTTTCTGTTTCTAGATACCTGACATGGATACTGAATACCAGGAGTTCAGCACTATATAAAAAATAATATAACATGTTTCAAGTATAGATATATTTAATAGCATTATTTTTCTTTTCATGATTTACTGTTAGAGGTGCCAAGGTTTGACATTGTTTTAATTTTTGTTCTGATTATTTTGAGAAATTGTTTGATGTAAAACTTACTAATATCAACAGGAGAAGCTTTCCTACAGCTTGAGAGCTGGGTCACACAGGCATGTGGGGACAGCAGCATCAGAACTGCACTATTTAGCCTTTAGCCAAACTTATATTTTCTTAATGAAATATTCAGGCTCCTGCCTCTTCCACACATAGTCACATGTTAAGGAAGAGATTTTTTTAAAGCTTTGCTAATATTGAGAATTAACTTTGACCTTAACAAAAACCACTGAGAAAGCAAACCTTGCAAGGCAGAACGCTACTCTTTTACACAGATGAAATGATGGAGAAGAGTGAAAAAAATAGGTCTTCTCTGTCTCTAATTTTTTGCATACCATGGCTAGGAAGTGTCAGTTTGCAGCTACAGAGGGAAAATAACAGCATTTGCAAAAGATTGTAACAAAGAAGTTTGTAACCTACAGTCATGGATGAAGCAACTGAAGTCAGGACTGGGATCACTTTGCTCTGGAGAGGCATGGAATGGCTATGATTCTGCGCAGGAAAAAATCTAAAGACAGGCTACAGCTGAGGAACAGGAGCTGAGAAGTTCAGGAAGTAGTGAGGAATATAAACAGTTGATTTTACTTTTTCCCCTCTATTTTTATGCAGTGATCCAATGATAAACCATAAGACTTTAGCTACTGTTGTTCTGTTCTGCAGAAGCACGTCTGGAGAAGAACATAGTTGCAACTTTCATCTTGATGATAAAACACTTTATTCAGGGACATCATGTTAATCAAGAAAATCTCATTCACTCCCATGGAGTTGCCACCCTAGGAGCCTTGTTACAGAAGGTGAGCAAACTTGAGAAACGTCATTTAGTAATGAATTTTGTGGATGAGGTTCTGATTTTGAAGCATAGCCAGAATGCCACAGTCTTTAAAGGCCTCCTTAGTAAGAATTTTATTTCTTGTGTTTCTAAAAGCAAAAAGGTGAGAAGTTGGTATTTATCTGCAAAGTGAAATACAATGTTTCATTTTCTGTAATGTTCTGGTTTTTTGATATAAACATTGTGTTGTTTGGTTATTCAAATACTTTTGTGTTTATTTTATTGCTTTAATGGAGCAGACATTGCTGTAGAAGATAAAAGAAACTTAAACTTCCATTTTTTGAAATAAAATTTTATTAGGACATTCAGTATTTTGAGTGCTGACCCCTGTTGTTATTTTGCAAGGTGCCAAGCATCCTAATGGATGTGAATGTCCTAATGGCTGTACAGTTGCTGATAGAACAAGTCTCAGTAGAAAAGAACATGCAGCTTTTGCAACAGATGTATCACCACTTGCTTTTTGACTTCAGCATCTGGAACAGTGGTGACTTTCCCTTCAGAATTGGTGAGCTCTTGGCCTCAGGCAGCTGTGTGAAGGCACAGGACTCTTCACATGACACAAATCTTTATCTTGGTTCTAAAAGAAACCTTTATGTTGTAGGACATATACAGTATCTTTCTACAATCATCAAGGACAGTAGAAGGCTCTTCAGAAAGAAGTATGGTGTGCAGTTTCTTCTAGACACACTCAGGATTTATTATGGGTATGAGTTTTACTACTTCTGACTCCTCATTTATTTTGTGTGGCTCTTGGAGTTTTTTGCCATCTAAAATTAATAAATAAAACCGCAGGTTGGATTTTGTTGGTTGATTTTGTTTACAAAATTGCATTAATTTTTTTTCCCATTTGATTTACTTCTTTGCCTTGCCTTGAATTTTTATGCTAAGATTATGTAAAGTTTGTCAGTGACACTAGGAGTGCCTGTCGAAGTAATTAAAACTACAAAATTGTAGTTAAACAATGCAAATTAAGTCATAGATCATTACCATTATAAAAAGTTTAGCATTTTAAGTTTTCGTAAATGCTTGTAGAATTTTGAAGTAAGACTTCTTTAGAAATTTAAAATTTTAACCTTTCAGTGCTGATGATTTTTATCTGCTTATGAACATAATTATGTGTTTGAGGAAGATTGGCAAGAGACTTTGCTGTTTCCTGTGGGAGGTGGGAACCTGCAATGCTGACCTACATCCAGATCAATACAAGTCTGCATTTCAGGGCTTTGATAGACATACAAAGTCTGATCTGATTATTACTGTTCAGTTGCTTGAGTTCAGTAAAAATTGAACGCTTGTGCACGATGCCTGGGTAGATGAAAAATTACCAAAGTGGCACCCTCAAATTGCTGTTAATGAGCCAAGAAGAGCTTCCTTAGGTTGTCTTTTTGGTCTGTTGGCAAGCAGGACTGGCTGTAAAGATGGTGATTTGGCTCCTGATGACCTGAGGACAATACGGACGTCCCTGTATGGACTGATCAAATATTTCCTGAGCAAAGGTGGAACACATGAAGAAATTCAGAGCATTGTAGGATACATAGCTGCCACCAGTGATGAGGAGCAGGTATGCAACATGGCATAAATTAACAGTTTAAACTGGACATGATTTGATTTGGCATCTTGGCATTTAGAAATCATGCCTTGTGTACTTAAAAGAAGGGTGAACGAAGAAGAAAATGACCACAAGCAAAATATTAGCTGATGTGTGGTTCTGTTTAGATGTAGGGAAGATAAGGATGTGCCATTAGAAAAGTTATCTTACTTTACAAAACCAAATGAATTGATTTTCAACCTACCTGGAGTTGGGATGACATAGTTTCTATTTTATGGCATCAGCAGCACTTGGTCTTGCTTTGTGTCCGTGCTTAATGAGATAAGGTATTCTATAGAGAGAAGAAAATGTATTACAAGTTGTTTAAAGGCACTAATACTGAGCCACAGAATGTCTATTAACCAGCAAAGGTAAAACTTAAAAACCAAGAAAATTTTCCTAAAACAAAGCATGAAATCTAAATGAACTGGGTATTAATTGTCTTGTCTTCATTTTGTAGCTCTGCGGAATTCTGGATGTTCTCTTCAGCCTACTTCATTCCAGTCCAACCCCAGACCAGCTTTTTTTATTGCTCTTTGAACCAGGGAATGCTGATATTCTTTATGCTCTGTTATTGCATCAAAGATACTCTGACAGGCTTAGAGAACTTGTGTTCAAGGTAATTAATTGAATGATATGTTCCTAAATTAATCAATTGAGCATAAATTTGTGTTTTCCTTTGGTCTGGCAGAAGTGTATGTAATTACAAAGATACTGATCATCCAAGTTTGCTTTTTTCTTTTCTCTTATGTTAGCTAGATGGCATTGTCACAAAGGAATGTGTTCTCTTAAAATAAATTATCGGGATCTTTAACAAAAACTATCCATGTTGTTTTAGTTAGTTTATCAAATAAACTTTAAAAATTGTGGACCAGCATGTCATAGTATACACAAGTTTGAGAGATAAGGATGCTTTTCTGTGCTCAATTTGCATTTGTGTCTACTTTTCCTTACAGATCGTGGAAGAGATGCTGAAATGTACCAAAGTTTATGAGCGGAGCAAGCACCGGATGAGGCTCAGAGAAGTGGGGTACTCTGGGCTGGGACTCCTTCTGAATGAATCCCATGTTACTGTTTCTCTTATTAAAAACCTTCTTAACCAAGTTCTCTATGCAGGTAATTGGCAAGGGCTGTATCTGACCTTAGTACTCTTCTGCTGCTCAGAGGCCAGCATCCCTGGTTTTTGTTAGGAGAGCCAGAGGTGTTGCTTGTAGAGCTGTTCTGTTCAAAGTTCCCATTAGTCTCAGCTGACATTTTCTTAGTTCCCTGAAGTTTGTTCCTTTTACTATCCTTGGATGCAGTCATAACTTCCAAGGCAATTTATAAATATTTATTTGTTACATTCTCTTGTGTGATATTGCTTATGGTGGCTTTTTTCTTTCTTCCCTACAGATCCTGCTGTGAATTATAAAGATCTCCTAGCTGTAGTGTATCTGGCTCATAGATCAGATATAAACATGAGAGTGATTATCTGTAGAAAGGTAAATTTCTTCTTTAGAACTGGAGTACTGTCCTTCAAGCCTATAAACTGTACAGTGTAATAACTAAATTATTTCTTTAAAACACAGTGGCAGTATTTGTTGTTACTGGTTTTTTTAGCAATGATTTCTTTTAAAAATTAGACCCATCTGTCACTTACTGTTGTATTTTGTGTACTCAAGTACTTTAAAAAGCCAAAACAAAAAGTGAAGCCTCTATCATGGTTCTCAAATAGCTTGTATTTTCTACAGGTTTGAGGTAGTAGGCTCCTTGAATTACTGAGTTTTCTCAAAGCTTGTATCACTGGAATTAGTACTGAGTGATAGCTGTGAGACATCATACAGTCTGTTAAGGTTTCCCAAAATGAAGAAGTGAAACTATAATGTATGCTATCAATAAGCTATTAATACTGTAATTTTATTAATAGTTCCTAATCAAGCATGTTTTCTATTAGAGAATTTTTTTTAGACTGTGGGGGAATGGAATTATTTATTGATATAACTGACATTTGGAGGAATTGTTGCAGAAGACTTGCTGAAATATGGCGACTTACCAATATGGTTTTACAGCTTTTCTCTTGAGAATTTTTTACTTTTTTTTCTTTTTTATCAACAATATTTTTTTTATGAGACAAAATTACTTTGTGGCTGGTTTGCTTATTATTAGCTGATTGTGACTCTTTATATAAGGTTGTAAGAAAAGTAAAGAAATTTAAAGATTGTAAAATGTTTAATTGAAAAGCCAGATGGATGCAGTTACAAGCTAAAATTAATGTGTAGATATGGGATATCTTCTATTCCTTAGATTTTGCACCTTTTGCATTCCCAATTGGATGCAGCACAACAGATTTCTCAGCAGCTGGGCTGGCAGGACACTTTGGTTAGACTGTTCCTGAAGGAGAACTCAGAGGTCCGGATTGGCTTTAAGGAGAACAGGACTGATTCCTCCAGGGAAGAGGATAAAAAGCCTCCTACTGAAGAGCTACAGAAACATCAAGCTGATAAAACAGAGAGAGATAAAGCTGGCAGCTTTGCATCAGTTAATGGTCTCTTTGATCAGTGGAGTTTAGAAGACAACAAATCCCTGGATGTCCCTGCCCATTTCTCTGTTATGCCACTGGAAGATGCATCCACAGCAGAGATGTCTTTCGGTTCGGAGGGCCGAGAAGGGCTGTGGCACAGTAATCCTTCACATTTGAGTTTGGATTTGTCCAGTGTTGACTCTTATGAACTGGCTGATGTTGGGAATCAGATGACAGACAGCCAGCCCAGCACTCCCTCACCCACAGAGAGCACAAAGCCCTTCTCTGGGCAGCCTGACAGAGAGCTGGGTGTTACAAATGATGTGGGCTTCGCTGCTGAGCTTTCTCTCTTTGAAAACCAAGGAGTAAGTAACTATGGGACTGGTTTCTCCGACTGTTGGAAATTTCATTTTGTTCTTTCAATCTCCCTAATGAATCATTATTACTTTTTTTTGTCCCTCCTATCATTCAACAGGAAAGTGAACAAAATGGCTCTTTTATAGTGAATAGGAGTACTTCCTTTTGTAATGTGTCTTCTTTTTTGAGTGTCCACTTGGGGTAGCTTTGGTGTTTAAAAAAAAAAAAGAACAAAAAAGCAAATAAATAAGGCCGACCTCCCAACCACAAGAAACCGCAAAAAATCCCTGCAAACTCTACTCCCTCTATATTTAAACATCCTTTATCATCCAGAGGAGGTGTGCAGCAGACTTGCTGTGAAAAAATCTAGGGTGGTTAAAAGGCAGCTTGTTTTACATCATAGAAGCAAGCTACAGTCTCTTATATTTGTGTTTTCCTGAGCTTTTCAATTGGACTTTGGAGTCCATTTGAAGACTGCAAAGTTTCAAATGTTGAAACATGCAAGCATAAGGGCTGTGATGAATTAGAAATGTTTTGAAGGTTTTCTATACTAGAAGGGCTTTAAATATTTAACTTCTTTTGTAGGGGAGTGATAATGAACTCATACAGTTACTCACAGACATCCTACTGTGTATAATGTGGAAAGGTATTGAAAAATCTGATGATGATGCTTGGATTGAGAGAGGACAGGTGTTCTCTGCTCTCACCAAACTGGGGATGTCTAACGAGTTGCTGCGGCCTTCTGATGAAATAAAACTCAAGTGAGTGTACAGTTCATCCCTTCTGAGGATAAACAGAAGTGAGGGGCATGAGTGAAGGTGGGAAGGGGTGGGTGGTTCCCAACAAGATGTACTTTTCTCTGCTGTCTCTTCACATACTGTCAGAAATATATTCCTGGACCTGTTTAGGAGGTGGGTCTTGAGGCCAGAAGGTTTTAAAACTATCACTGTTTTCATGAGTCTCTCAATCGCTTTTATCTCATTGGCTTATCAAGAAGATGGCAGTTATGTAACTGCAGACTAAGAGATTCAATTAAATACTTAATTGGATTTTTTTAAAGCCACTTACACTCAGAACATGTAATACTTACTTGGGGATTTTGTTTTCCATGCAGCTTGCTGGAGAAGATGTTAGAATGGTCAGTCACTGATAACAGAGATTCAAAAGCTCTCCCTACACATGCTGAAAATGCCTTCAAGCTCTTGCTAATTGTACAAGGTTTCCTGCAGGCAGAAGGACTAATTAATTCAAATTTATGGACAGAAAAGGTACAGTAACTGCATAATGGAAGTATGGGCTGAAATGGTAACAAGAAAGTTGTTGGTTTGGATACTGTCACCCTTCTAGTCATATTAAACCATAGATATTACAGAGTAAGGATTTATAGTAGAATGGATTAGAGTGCCCCTTCATGAATAAGAAATGTGAATATTTACCACAGGGAATATAGTAAATTATGCAAATTAAGTAGGCATGTAAGTAGTACTCTTTACTGAGAATCCAGGTTTCTTCAGACTGGAGAAATATTTGGAAAATGTAAAAGCTAGTGGAATAGCAGCAGTTGTAGCCTGAGCAGATTTTGCACTGTTTATCAGCATTTATGACTCTCTGAGCATCCTGAATGAAAGACCAGCTAAAACTCTGCTTTTGGTTGCAAGTTGGGAAATGTCACTTCTGGGTTTTGACCCATATTGTAGTTTCAACAGATAAATTATATCTCAGCATTTATGTAATCTCTGACACTGGTCATGCTTCCTTCACAGTCTGAGTTGTCATTGCTTTTCAGTTTTTCTAAGCAAAAAAAGAGAGATTATCTGGAAACCATCATTATTTCTCTAGAAATCCTTTAAAAATATTTTGTAAGACTACTTTCTTTAAGAAAAAAGTAAAATGTCAAGAGCCATTAACACACAATTCCAATGCTGTGTTAGAGAGTATATCAAGGTGTATTAGTTTTAAACAAACACATCTGGATAGTGAAATATGGCATTTGCCTTGGGAGTACCCACCTTTCACAAGGCTTGTGTCACTTTTGCTATCTAAATACTGACAGAAAGAATGCCTCCTAAAGTGGGGTCTTCTAAATTTTCTAAGGATATGGCATTTACTGGAGTTAATTTATAGGAAAAGCAATAAGCATATATATACTCTCACTCCCTGTACACACACACACAGATATATATATATATATATATGCACTTTATTTAGGGGAAATACTTGACTTAACATACTGGGCTAGGTAGTTTTTTGTTGTCGGGAATTTCTTTAAATTACTGGTTTAAGTGTAGTGTTCTTGGATGATTTTCTGGGTTTGGTTAAGTTACAAATAAACACAGCCTCTTTTTCAGCTCTTTGAAATTACTATGTCTCCACTAGAGTAATTATTGTTACTTTTATTCCAGTTCATTTTATTTATTTTAATGTTATGCTTATTTTCTGTTTCTGTAATAGCTGTTGGAAGAACTAGTGACTCTCATGGATAGTCTGTCAGTCTGGTACTCTGCTGGCTTAGAGGCAATTAGGCTTTCACAGGTGCAAGTCCAGCTGCTCCTTGGATTTATTGCACAAGACAACTTACAGGTTTGTTGCAAATTCTTGCAAGTGGTGCTTGAGTTTTAAGGGCACATTTGATGTAACTGTTGTGGTTTTTGGGAGTGCTGCTCACACCAGAGAGCAGACCTGTGGCAGTCCCTCATCCTTCTCTTGGGAAGATGTTTTATTGGCTCTTAGCTTTTGCAGGTTTACTCTACAGTCCTGTCAGTGTGTGCCTGTGGAGCACAAGGAAGAGGTAGAGGGCTTCTGTTTGGGGATGGGAATATGCAGGCAGAAGTGGCAGGAAAAAGATGGGTGCTCAAGGAAGATCACATTCATTTTTTGCTGTTTGTTTTTGTAGGTCTGTGCTATGGCAGCAGCCAAACTAAACACCCTCCTTCAGACCAAAGTAATTGAGAGCCAGCCTGAGGCATGCTACCTCCTGGGGAAGTTGGAAGGCATTTTGAGTAGGTCAATTGAAGAGAAGACAGAAACATACTCATTTTTGATTCCTCTGGTTCGGACATTGGTATCCAAGGTTTATGAACTTCTCTTTATGAACCTGCACCTTCCTTCACTGCCTCCTACCAATGGCAGCCCATCGTTCTTTGAGGACTTTCAAGAATACTGCAGATCTGATGAGTGGCAAGTTTATATTGACAAATATGTAAGTAGTAAATTCTTTTTGTATCGTTTCCTCCCTCTTTTCAGCCATGAAAGCAGAGGAACCCATTCAGAAATCACATGGTACTTTTTATTTTGTTTTGATGGAACCAGATTATTCCAAATATGAAGCAATATGAAGAGAATTCATTCAGACATGATAATGAGCAAATGGCACTTTATTGGAAAGATTGTTATGAAGCTTTTATGGTGAACATGCACAAGCGAGACCGAGAAAGAGGAGAAAGTAAGCTTAAATTTCAGGTAAGGTTTTCAGTGAGTGTGAGGTTCTCTTAAAAGAACTCTCTTGAGAGCTGCTGTCTAAAAGATGGAGAAAACGAATTTCGGGATGATCCAGTTGAATAACTGTAAACAGGTTAATTTAATTAAGATTTGATGGGCAGTGGAACTATATTCCCTTCTAGGATATACTTACTAATTCTGCTCTGTCTATTAACAGTCTTACATGCAATCAAAGTGATTTCAGTACAGTAGGCCTTCCTTTTCATCAGCAAGGTAGAGATATGCTCACCCATAAGCTGCATCCTCTTTGATTTGTGTTTTGAATTATTAAAACCTGATTTCCATTATGAGCTGGTTTTTGGGTTATTTTTTTAAACCCTATTTCAATACAGTTAAAGGATTTACAGCAGTGAACGGTTCTTCTTTAATGTGGAAAAATTGCTTTCCTGTATAAGGTCCAGATTGAGTTTTAGCATTAGAATTAACAGGTAATTATAGGCAATAACATAGTGAAGTTACATATCTCTTTGCTTTTTTAATAACAAAACTTGTAGGTCTATTTTATTCAAATAGCTAAAGGAAAAATACAATGCAAGTCACATTCAAGAATGCCAGAATTTAGGAAAAATCCTACCTATTATAGTAGGGTTTCTAATACTGACTGCTTTTCTGATGATGAAAAATTACTTTATGGTGGATTCAGCATTGATAATGCTTTCTTCACATCTTTAAAGTCTGGCATTATTTCTTCTAGGTCTAAGCTTTCAAAAATTTCTCTCCTAAGTATTTTATTACCTTAAAATTTCAGAATGTTTTATCGCTAAACTTTTTCCACTTCTTGTTTTCTGAGAATTCTTGGGAAGCTGTTTTCCAAGGTCAGAGGTAACTGAGTGCTGGATCTATTTGCACTGGTGTTTCAGGAGCACTTTGTGGAGCCGTTCCGCAGGAAGGCTCGGCAGGAGAACCTGCGCTACAACAGCATGCTCAAACAGCTGAGCAGCCAGCACACAGCCACGCTGAGGCAGTGGAGAGCAGCCCAGCTGTACTTGTTCTCTGAGCGTGGGCCTTGGGCTGAAAGGTGAGACTGGGCTTCTTAAACTGGGTATCATTCTTAAAAGGGATTTGCTCACTGTTTCGTGTGGTTAAAACCAGGTAAGATTGACTGCAGTAATCGTGCTTGAGGTGTACAGTCTTGAGTGACAGGACAAGGGGAAATGCCTCAAGTCGTGCCAGGAAATGTTCTTATCAGAAGGTAGTTTTGGGGTGATTGCAGTGATGGTAGTTTGTCAGTTGGACTTAATGCTCTTGAGCATCTCTTCCAACCTTGCTAATTCTGTGAAAATAAATACTGTTTACAGAATAAAGAGTGATGTTCAGCACTGCAATGTGAAACAAAAGCAATAAACTGCATTTTAATCTTTTATTTTTTACAATGTACAAGTTAATGACCAGTATTTTTCTAAATATGCACTCTTTTGTAATCACTTCTTTCCTGTAGGTCTTTATTCAGATTTTTTAATGAATTTTCTTGTTTGCCTAGGAAACAGCGTCCTGTTCACTGGAAACTTTCAAATGTGGAAAATTTTTCACGTATGAGACTAAAACTAGTGCAGAATTACAACTTCAACTCTCATCAGGATGCTAGTGACCTGAGAGATAATTTAGGTATAAAGTGGTATTTGCTATCTCACTTGAGTTCTTACCAAAGAAAGATACTCACTTTCCTCTTTGTGTTTAATAAGCAGTATATGCTTATATACTTAAATCTTGATTTTTCTTTATTTCATCTGTAGTAAAATCTATTTTATGAGAGTGATTCTTTGACCTTAAACAACATTTTCCTACTGAGTAGAATTCTTTTGCCCTGGTTCATTGAAATGTGGGGTTTTGTTGAGCAATAAATAAAAGTCAACTCCTTTGTTTTAAAATAAGAAGTCGTACAACTTTCTTGTATGAGATTATTTCTTCAAAAAATACACAAAAAGATTACAGTAAGCAGTGTTTGTTCAAAGTCTTTTAGAATTTTTGGCTAAAATGTGTAGATTGGAAGTGCTTTGCTTCAGAAGTGTGCCAAACAGCTGAGTTAGGTGTAACTGTTAAGTTTGATGTATTGGATATCAAGGCTCAAGCAAAAAAACCTCCACAAAACACTCTTGTAAACCCACGTAACCAAAAAACAAATGCAGTGTATTTCTACTAAATCTGCATGCTTTAGCAATGTCTGGAAAAACATTGCAAAATATTTTATTGTAAGTTTCTACATCAGAATTCAAGTTAAATTTTTGTTGTCATAATTTTCAGTGTAGCTCAAGGACTGTTTGTAGTGTTCTGCTTAACCACAAAAATATATAAGAAACCTGCTTGCTTCTTACTTGGCTACAACCAAAATTCAACTGTAGAAGACAGGTTTAGTAGGTTAGATTTCCAAAAGCATTGTAGCAGAAAAAGTTATGAGCTGTTATGTCTATTTATGCTAGGTGTGCACCAGACACAGCCCTCTAGTGAGTCTCTGCTTCTGGAGGTGGTGAAGCAGGTGAAAGTGAGTGACTTGGAAGATGATGTTCTGGAACTACCAGAAGAAGACACAACAGCCAGTTCCGATTTGTAAGTAGAACAGGATAAGCAATTATAATTTGTTTCTGTGCTAGGGATACGGAACAAGAAACAACTTTGGGAGTTGAATAGCATCCAGTTTCCCTCTTTCTTTGTCTGGCTTTAACAATTCAATCCAGGGCAGTTTTGATCAGAAAAGTTACTGTTGGACTGTTGGATTTATCCTTGTTACCACTGAGACAAGAAAAGCCCCAGGGAGAAGGAGGCAGAGCAGATGTTTATGAGAATCCATTAGTGATTCACTGCTCACAGGTGGGCTGAAGCTATGGAATTGTTAATGCTTCTCTACTGTGTATATTGGCTGTAATTCTCAGGAGGCAATCTGCTGTGTGAGGACATGGACCAGACTGGAACTGCCTCTTGTCCATAGTTGCCATGTCGTTCACTCCATTGTCAGCTGCATAGCATGAAAATTGGTGCGGTTGGCATTTAAGTGCTGGAGTGCCTTGTGTTTAACAGCATTCCAGAGGGAAGGCTGTGCTTCCTTCATGTCAGTTGTGTGACTGCAACCAAAATAAAGGCAGGAGAGAGAGAGTAGGGAAAGGGGAGTTGAGGTAGGATAGCAAATGCTTTGCTTTGCTTCAGTAATTGGACATGTCACGTTGTGCATGCATCTGTGTTTGTGTTATTAAGTCCAGTAGGTAGTTGGCACTCTGAATGGTACTGATACATTTTGTATTTTAAAGGTTATTAAATGCTTGCTGTAGATTATAGCAAAATAACCCTGGAGATAACTTCAGTCACATGAACTGGAACTCAGCTCTGCTCTGGGCCAGAGAGCTTAAGCCCCTAACAATTAAATAAAGTAGGGAAATGCAGCCTGATGTTTTTGTACTTCACGTGAAGTCAAGTCCACTGTGCCCAAGACCAAAATATCAAGACTGAAGAGTGATGCTGTGAAATGCTGTTTGTGGTCTAGCCTGAAACACCCATGACTGCTGATATAAGCAGCTTTATAGAATTGTTTATGCTGCAGTTTCAATGCCATTTAAATTTGATTATTTTCTGAGCTGTGCTTTTACCAAGGATCTAAGTAACAGTATAATCTACCCAACCCTGTAACACTTAGTGGTGTTTTTGCAGGGATGAGAAGGATGAGGAAAGTCAGAAAGAAAAGCTAATATTGTCTGAAGACTGTGAACTCATTACAGTAATTGATGTGATACCGGGCAGGCTGGAGGTCACTACCCAGCACATCTATTTCTTTGATGGCAGCATTGAGAAAGAGGAAGGTAAGCATGACCAATATCTCTTTATTTTCAGTGTAGTTCGGCATACTGCTTTTCATAGGCTGAGTTTGTTTTGAAAATGAATGTCAAAGTAATTGTAAAGAGACAAGTTGTTGGTCTGTACTTAAAATTAATATTGCACTTGATGGTTAGTGGCTGACTGATCCCTTCAGAATCAAGAATCAAGAACTGTAATTTCTGAGCTGGTAAATTGATTAACTATTCTTAATATTTCTTAAAAATAACTTATTAAAAAAAAATTAATACCTCTAATTTGCTTTGTAAATTGCACTGCTCTGTTCTCTTTCTACAACAAATATTGTTGTACTCATGCATTGATTAAAAAGCAGTAGTATGTAAGCATTAATCATGCATATTAATTTAGGGAACTTTAATAGAATATACACAACTGACTATGAAAACACGGGAGTAAAATTTTGGACAAATAATAGTAAAATTTTCCATATCAGTATACTGAAACATTCAGCCTTTGTTTGAACCTGTTGAAGAAAGCAAAGGGGTTGGTTCATACTTTTTGTCAACAGAATACATTTATAATATGTCTTTAATCAGAAAGCAAATGTATTCTACATTCCATCAGGTATTTCTTGCTTCATTTCTTTCAGCACAACAATATCTGAAGTTAATATTTTCCTAGCAAAATGGTTAATCACATCAGCTACAAGACTCTCCTTTTCTAGGAATAACTCTGAGGTGATTGAAGCTGGTGTCTGTATGCACTGTGTCTGTATGAAAAGGGTTTTTTTCGTGTGTATTCCAACTCAGTAAACAGAGTGTTCCTCCTAGGGGTAGGTTTTGATTTCAAATGGCACCTTTCTCAAATCCGAGAGATCCATTTGCGTCGGTACAACCTGAGGAGGTCAGCTTTGGAGATCTTCCTTACGGATCAAACCAACTACTTCCTCAACTTCAATAAGGAGGTATGGCTTTCCTAAATGTCATGGATTCATGTAAGAAGCACAAGGATAGGTTTAAGATCAGTGATTGAATTTGAGTCTGGTGCCTTTCTTAATACCGTAACACTAATAGCAAACTGTTTGCTTTACATCGTCATCAAACTACTCTGCAGTCTGGCACCTAGAAACTGATTAATTGTGAAAAGATAAAACAAGATTCTCCTTTTTTCTTTCTCTCTCTCTCTGTTATACAAAATGATTATTTAACTAAAATCACATCAATAGTAATCTAAATGTCTTGAAGCCCATCTTTTTAAAGATTGAACAAATTAATTGCAAATGAAAGGAGACTTTATTTTTAACTACAACATTAGAAATCATTGATATTCGGTGGTTAAAGAGTAGTGAACTTTTCTGCCCTCTGGGTAATACCAATGATCCTTTTTATGAGGAACTATGATAAATTTCAGGACTTAGGGTGAGTTACATACTAGTAGGTCAGTGTAGTAGTAGGTCAGCTCTTAGAAAATGTTGTGTGGTTTGGTTTTGATGTGAAGGATGTCACATCCATCCATGTCCAAACGTTTTAAATAGCAGGAGATCGAAGTACTTGAAAGTGTAACTGTGTCCTAATTATTTCATATTTTAATTAGGAGACAAATTGCTTGATTGTCAGCTTCAATCTCCAGAATATTCTTTTATTAGTGCTGTTTCTGACAGGTACGAAACAAAGTGTATAGTCGGATACTGTCGCTGCGCTCTCCAAACATTTCTGGGACCAGATCTCCACAGGAGCTTTTCAAAGCATCGGGTTTGATGCAGGTATGAGACCTCAGCTCAATGGTCTAAAGAGTTCCTCTGCCTTTTGAAGGACACCCTCAGTGTTTAGATGGCAGCTGCCAATTTCTACCCTCAGCCTGGCCCCTGAACTTCCACGTGCATAATTTTAGGATGGCTTGGTTTGTGTTTACAGTCAGGTAAATTATTATAGCCAGCTCTGGTGATGTGATTGACAGGCATTTTAACATGAACATAAAATGTGGCAGATTGACTTCTGGTTTTAGTCTATGATCTTGAGTGCTGTTTTGAAACTTCTTTCATTGGATGTGCAAATAATTTTCCCTGCTATCTTTTCATGATGGAGCTTTCGACAAAACTCACATGAAGATTAAGTGGGAATTATTAATATTGGTAATAACCGAAAACACAGATAAATTTTTAAATATAGTAAATGTATTTTTATCTTCCATCTCTTTATGCCAAAATTGTTTTCTCTGAGGGAGGAGGCTTTACAAATAAGTTTAAGATATTGGAAATACTTTGATTGTTCTTTGTTTTCTTGACAATAAAAACTATTGAGTTGTATATTTACACAGAAAATATATCATCTGTCATGACACATCTCCATCACTCTACAGACAAATACTGAGCCCTTCTGAACACAGCTCTGTCTGTTCTTTGATTTAGAACGTAATAATGGAGCAAACAAAGGTGCACAGACAATTTGGTTTACAAATTGTTAACCTGTACTGTTAACCAATGGGAGAATAATTTATAAATAAGTCTTGATCTTAGCACTCAGATGGATTTCAAAGTTCTCTTCTCCTTTTTATCAGTACCTGCATACTTGCCTTCTTTTTGTTTTTCTTACTTCCTATTTTTCTTTTCGTTTGTAGCAAGGTTGCTAATTGTCTGCTGCTCTGTGTTTGACACAGTACTGTCACCAATCAGGACCTGATTTCAATGAAGTATAGATAGCACAATCACTGAATCAAAGGGAAAATAAACTTCATTATGGGAAATTGTATCTAGACTTGCATACAATTTTTGTGGTCTTGTACTTTTCACTTGCCAGTGCTATCCTCTGGCATATAGATACTGACAAGATGTGTAATTTGCAATAAATATATCTTTGATATAGTGAATTCCATTTAATCTTTCTTTGTCTTTCAGAAATGGGTGAATAGAGAAATATCCAACTTTGATTACCTTATTCAGCTAAACACTATGGCTGGACGAACTTACAATGACCTTGCTCAATATCCTGTGGTAATTAAAAAGCTAATTTTTAAATTTTTGCCAAAGGTATGTGTTTCTTCTGGTTTGAAAGATGTATTTTTAATCTCTGTCTGATATTTGACTTAATTTTTTTTTTAGTTTCCCTGGATTTTACGAGATTACACCTCAGAAGAACTGGACCTGAATAATCCTGCAGTATTTAGGGACCTGTCCAAACCTATAGGTGTGGTTAATGAGAAGAATGCTAAGACTGTGAAAGAGAAGTATGTATTTGAACACTTGCTTATATTTCTTTGTCTTTTCTGAGCCTCCAGGCTAATAACACATTTAGAAAATAAAATAGTGACAGTGAAATTTTTGAAGCTGGTTTTATGACATAACAGATGCCCTTGCAAATGTAATTGGTTGGTTGTTCCTGCTGCATACAGACTACATTATATAGCACTCAGTTATATGGCAGTGAAAGGACAAAACTTACTGTTGTAAATTTTCAGTTATTTCTCAGTTGTGGAGATGAAAAACTGAAAGATTGTAGAAACAATTTAATGGCTTGAAAAGTGTGTCCCATATCTGCTACAAGATAGGGAATGTGAAATGATACTGCTGAGTTGAGCTGCCTAAGAGGTAGCATTGAGCCTAAATCTGTGCTTCCTCTTTTTTTCAAGCATAGATTATTATCTTCAAAATAAAATAGGTCTCAAGTGACTTTCAGCAAGTCCTCTGTAGGTGCCAATGACAGGTACTTACACCCACCCAGCAGTACAGTGGTTTTCCCCTTGTTTGCTAGTCTGGAGAGTGAGTGTGCTGTCATACCAGACTGCAGCCAGGTGTCTTCCAAAATCTTCTGAAAACTTGGAACATGGAGAATTTCCTTTGGATTACTGGGTTCTGTCCTGATTGTAATGAAGTGGATTCTCCAGAAGTATGTTCAACTAGAATTTCTCTTACCAGCCTTGTGAGGCTGAGGAATGTATCAGCCAGATGGTGGCACGGTAGAGTGAGTTTGCCAGTAGAAAAGGAAATGGGCATGAGTGTGAAAAAGATCTCTCTCCTGCATCCTGCACAGTTAAACACATTTCCTAAATCTTGCAGGAAGCCATCACAAGTCTATTCACTAGTAAATATTCATTTTAGTGGTGGGGGGTGTGTTGGTTTGTTGTATAAAGTCATCAGTCTTGTCTGCCCTTTATCTGGTGTCTGACAGCTGATAGCAAATGCCTAGGGAAGAGTATAACAGGCATGCAAAGGCTTCATCTGGTGTACATTTTTATCTTTCAGCAGTCTTTCCTTAGGGACTTGCTAAGTAAGATTTGGAATCTTCATGTTTGATGGCACTCAATGTATTTTTCCTCTCATAGATTGCTGTGGTAATTTCTTTCGAATCTTTGCCTTGAATAAGCATAACCCACATGTAAATCAACCATAATGCTCAGTTGTATTTATAAAGATTTATTTTTTCAGATATGAGAATTTTGAGGATCCTCTTGGGATGATTGACAAGTTTCACTATGGGACACACTACTCAAATGCTGCTGGTGTCATGCATTACCTCATTCGGGTGGAGCCTTTCACAACACTCCATATCCAGCTTCAGAGTGGCAGGTATGCTGGGCAGATAAGCAGCCCCCTCCTGCTGCTTCCTTGTCATTTTACTGAGGGAATTGTCAAAGTCTAACCTGGATTTTCTGATCCACAGATTTGACTGTGCTGACAGACAGTTCCACTCTATTCCTGCTACCTGGCAGGCACTCATGGACAACCCCAATGATGTCAAAGAACTTATCCCAGAGTTCTTCTACTTTCCAGAGTTCCTGGAGAATCAGAATGGTAAGCTGACTGCCAAGACTATTCTCACAAGAAACTGTTTCTGTATTCTTCAGAAAAGAATTGTTACAGCCATTTGTGAATGCTGAGGAACACTTACTATTTAAACCTTATTGTGTGATTGTAGACATTAATCATGGTGCTGGCTTAAACTCTTCAGTGAAGATGCCAGTTGTGTTAAGCAGCAGCCTAAACATAGTTTAAAATTCAGGCTATGGGCTTAAGGATGGCTAAAAATAGTGGTGCTTACCCAATGGAGAGTGTCAGAGATGCTCACTGGGATGTTTGAAAAAGTTAGTAATAGTTAATACTGATTAAATACATAGAAAAAGTTAAAAGATATTAATTATAATTATTATAATGCTGATTAAAAAGACAGTATCCTGCATTCTGACATTAGACTCCTTTTTAAATTCACATTTATTGTTTAGTGATTTGATTCTCTGTCTTTACACAATTTGAAAATGGATTTGTATGTTTTGCTGCTACAATCTACTGGAGTTCTAAATTAGAAAAAATGAGAACTCCCAAGTCACACTTTCAAGTAATTTAAGTGTGTAGAGTTGTTTTAATGATAGCTGGTGAAATTTCAGACTTCTTAAGAGCCTTGATTTTACAACCATTTAAACTTCTAAGTAACTCCCTTCTTATGAATTACCTTATGGAAGTGTTTTGGACTCTTAATTCTGGCAAAGCAAATGCAGATATGTTTACAGATAGATGTGTAAAAGATTAATACTGCTTCTGTGGTTGGGACTTAGCTTCAAAATCAATTAGATGTTTTGGATAATTGTTATCCATTATCATTTAAAATCATAAACATACAGAACAGAACTTAGCCTCCTATGTCAGTGGTAGAGTTATTAGGGATTTACATTTATAACTTTTCAATATCCTTCTGTTGCACTGAGAAAATAATGATTTTTAATCTTTATTGAGAAATCAAGGTACTTGAAATATTTTGTAGTAACTCTGAAACTTTTTTTCTGAATTATTCACCAGGTTTTAACTTAGGCCAGCTTCAAATGTCCAAAGAGGTGGTAAACAATGTTGTTCTGCCTAAGTGGGCCCACTCCCCAGAAGACTTTATTTACAAACATAGGAAGGCTCTGGTAAGATGCTGTTTGTTTGTGTAACATAATCATAAAGGAAGTGCACTTGCAGATTGTTACTAAGGCTTAAATGTAAAACTAGTGGGATGGCATTCAAACTACAGTTGAGGTTACATTTGACATTACAAATGCCATTAGAACTTCCAGTTAAAAGCTCTGTACACGTTGATAAAATGCTGAAAAGAGCATTTAATCTCGTGGGCATTTTGGGCACTAATGATTTGGGCATTTGCTGTCCTAGGAGATAAAATGCAGAGGTAGGTGAGTAGGCTTCCTTTGCTATTTAAAGATGACTCTCTGGTGTTAGGGAGCTGGCAGGTTACCTTCCCTTGCACAGTTGCATTTCAAAAGTGCGTACCTTTTGTGTCACTGTATTGATTTTCCCTCTTACCTGGCAGTTACTGCCCATAGCACACAAGATTCTTATCCCTCTGCCCTATATATTGCTAAATACCTCATTTGTGGATACTCTTAATTTAGGAATTGAATCTTTTCCATAGAGAATAGTAAAAACTTCAAGAGGGAGCAGTTTTTCTCTTATTCTTACAAGAGCACTTTTTTTCCTTCTAGGAATCTGAGTATGTTTCTGCTCATCTTCATGAATGGATAGATTTGATTTTTGGCTACAAGCAGAGGGGACCAGCTGCAGTGGAGGCGCTTAATGTGTTCTATTATTGTACTTATGAAGGTACAAAGCATGTTCTCTTGTCATTGTCATCAGGCTTGTGAGTTTTCATTATTAGACAGTACACACTTGATTTGTGAGTGTACCATTCAGTAGCATATGGTAAGGCAGCAGATTTATAGATGAAATATGGCAGCAAACCTTGTAATGTATCATCAAAAACAAAAGTATAGTTTTTTAAAAGGAGAACTGTTACGATTTTTTGTCTTTTTTTTCCTAAAAGTTACTGGGCTTTCTTGCCACGTATTTACTTGCTTAAATGCATATGTGGGAGGAGATTTCTTGTGGTTTAGAGTTCAGGCACATTGATTGAAAGCAATTAATATTAGAGATAAATTTAATCTGTTAATTTCAAAGCTAAATTTTGGGTGGTTTTTGTGTGTTACTTGTTGCGTGCAATGAGGTAAATGAAATTCATTTGATAAGACAAAGGCCTGCAATTCTTGCTCTGACAGATACACTTAAAATTCCACATGCAGAGTGGAGTTTTCAGATTGTGTTTTAAATGGAGGCATTGTATGGGGCTTTTCTGGGGGTAAAGGGTCATAATGCTGCAAGTAAATTAAGTTGACCACATTGGTTCTTAATAAGTTCTTTGGATTGTGTTCTCTTTTTTTTTCCCTATTCTTCATCATTCTGCTTGTGATCCAGGGGCTGTGGATTTGGATGCTTTAACAGATGAGAAAGAAAGGAAGGCTTTAGAAGGGATGATAAACAATTTTGGGCAAACTCCCTGTCAGCTGTTAAAGGTACTGTTCTTTTGCTCCCTCTCAACCAGACCTTTGTGGTTAAATACAACTGAGTTACAGAGACTTCTGAAAAAAAAAAAAGTGGTTTTTAAGGTAATGGTTTGTAATTTTAGCAACATTAAAACTTTGTCACATTACTAAAGAATCCATTTTCAAAACAAATAAATTTACTTCAAGAAGGGATATTAGGTTTTTAAGACTGTTTTCCCATTAAGAGTCTGAGTATCTCATGTGTATTGAACAAATTGATAAAATAGTCTAATTTGTTACTCCTTCAAATATTGCCTCCTAGGAGCCCCATCCACAAAGGCTGTCAGCAGAAGAGGTAGTACAAAGACTAACTAAAAGTGATACCTCTACTCTGAATCTCTTCCAACACCTCACTGAGCTGAAGTCATTCTTCATAGAGGTAGATGTGTTACTTGAAATTGTTTGAAGTCTAACCTGAAATTTGATGTACTTGGAACAAAAGGTCACAACCTGGATGAAAACAAACTTGCTTCCTATTTAGAAAGGATATTTTACAATGCAATGTGTATTGAATGAGCTCTGTCTTTTTAGTTGGCTTCCTAGATGTTGAATCCCATAATCTGCTGGCTGCTTGTGTGGGTGTTGAGTATTAAACTAGTCACCACACCAAGAAAGCTGCAAGCCTCACTGGTGGTGTGTGAGGAATCACTGAAGTTGGTAGTTAAAGTCCCTGATTGGGGTCAGGGTTTCATTTGCAGTGTTTGTGATGAAGCTTACCTGCACAAACTGAATGGGTGTGGGCCAGTCCATTAGGGTGCTCTACACATCTGACACTGATTCCAGAGCTTTGCATCTTACTCTTTACAGGTTCTAGATTTATCCTTTAGCTTTTGGATATAATCAGATCAAACCCATGTCCTTTCTCTTAGGGAATTAGTGATGGTGTGCCCATTGTCAAAGCTGTTGTCCCCAGGAATCAGTCACGCTCCTTTATCTCTCAGGGAAGCCCAGAGATCTTGGTGAGTTGCATGTGTCAATACTGTTCTTAAACTACAGATAGTCAAATGGCTGTATTTTTTTATGCAGCTTGTAGAGAAATATCTTAACTGTTCCTCTTCAAATGTGTTCCTTTAACCTGAAGCAACTGTCAGTTAAGTTAAATATTTATCTTCCAAGGAGAAGCCAGGCTGATTTGTTGAATGGCATTTAAGAGCTGATGAGATATGACTGTAAATTATAGTGAGGCATATTGTGAGTTGACACTTGATCAACTTCCCTGCAACAACCAATTTGCTAATGCAGTGCAGCCCAGATTTAAATTACAGCATTGAGTTATTAATGGTGTCATTGTTTGTCATTGCTTTCCAGCCCGTATGTTAACGGGTGCATGCACATTCCAAAGGCCTGCACTGTTTCTAAAACTAGCTCTTGCACTAACACACATTCTTGTACTGTGGCAGATACCAAATAATGAAAGGAGAACAGTGGTTTTGTGTCTGCATCTGTATATATGGCCTAGACACTGGCCCCAGTGCAACAATACCTCTGTTTTGCAGGAAAGAATATTCCAGTATTCCTATTTTGTATGTCAAAGTTATTGTCTTGGCTTAATTGAGCTACATTCATAGGTTATTTGAGCACATCTAAAATTCTCCTTTGATTAGATATGAAAAACATATCTAATCAAAGTAACCTTGAATATTTAGATTCCTTTGTTACTTCCTCAGAAATTAAACTGTAGTACAATGTTTGTTAAACTTCTTCTGTTAATATGTTTACTATTAACAGTTAGTATTCAGAAAAGAGAAGAAACAGCAGCTTAAACTAAATGACTGATTTGTAATTAAATATTTGAGAGGGGTTGGTTGACTGGGGTTTTTAGTGTTTGTCTCCTCCCATCCTTCCTACCCCAACTTCTCTGACCTATGTAGAACATGTACTATTCTAATATTGTTCTATGTACCACATGTGGATTAACTCAGAGGGATTTTTTAATTGATTTATTTGTTCAGGGAGAGGTGCATGTGCTTTTTCCTTTGTGGTAGGTTTTCAAGAAGCCTCTGCTGGACTTTATGCAAGCTCCATTAGCATTGAGGCAAGCAGAAAGCAAACCTCTGCGTTTCATCAACTTTTTCATTAAACCTTTTTAGGTAACAACAAGTCTGAACTGTGTTATTGGAACTCATGGTTGGCTGCCTTATGACAAAAATATTTCCAACTATTTTACATTCATCAAAGATACAACAGTGACAAATCCCAAGTAAGCAAATTTTGAGGGGGGGTACAGATGAATGCATTTAAAATAAGGAAGTACAATAATTGTTGAAAATCAGTGAAAATACTGTTTTCACTGTCTGGGTTTTCACCAAAGAATGCATCTTCTGGTATTCAGCAATATTACCTCTAATCTATAATAGCATTCTAGTACAGTTATGTAAGTGGTATTTCAGGCTTCATTCTTAGAGCTACTTCTAATTTTTTCTAATTATCAATCACAAAAACTCATTGTGTAATCTGAGATAGTCTTCATACATTCTTATGCTGTAGTAATACATAGGCATATATGGCATATTTGGATTTTTTGGTTTTAGAAAATTCCTTTTTTGTCTTTAATGTTATAATGCTTAGTAGGGACATGAGTTATCCAATTGTGTAAAAGGCTGAAAAAAAACTAAGATGAAATCTTGCTTCCAGTCACTGGTGGCAGTGCGAGTTTTACCATGGAGGTAGCCTCTAATATAGCTGGAATTCATTAGTGATATTTAAAGACAGAGGAAGTACAAGGTACATGGATGTGAACCAAGGTTGCTGCTAACTGCTGTCGTTTGCCTGCAGAACACAGCGCAGCATGAGTGGCCCTTTTGCCCCAGGGCTGGAGATCACCTCCAAGCTGTTCGCAGTGTCCCATGACGCAAAGCTGCTCTTCAGTGGCGGACACTGGGACAACAGCATCCGAGTGACGTCCCTTACCAAAGGCAAACTGATGGGACAGCACATCAGGCACATGGGTCAGTCACTCTGTTTTGGGAAATGGAAAGGGTTATGTGTGTTATTTGGTGGTCCCAGAATATAGCCACGTCCCCTGGGCACTCAAGTGTAGCAGCTGTAAAGGAATGGCAGCATAAGAACAGAGGAATGCTTGAATTTGGATTATACATAAATACTTGAGCATGGCTTTTCAGTCATTGGACTGGTGCTTTCATGTAGTTTCAAAATAAGGCTTGCTTGCTGTTTTTAGGTAGCAAAGCTGAATGTGTAAAGTGGGTACATTTGGCTGTATGATGATGTCATTGTTGAATAATGTCACCAGCCCTTATCACAGTAGAGTATTTCATGCTGACTGCAAATCAGGATACAGTGTAACAAATTGTATCTACATTGTCAGTCTGAGGGAAATTAGTCTTAATTACCCATGTGAACACTTTGTCTTCTTTTCTTTATGTAGATATTGTGACCTGCTTGGCAATAGACCACTGTGGAATTCATTTAATTTCAGGCTCCAGAGATACTACCTGTATGATATGGCAGATTGTTCACCAGGTGGGTTATTTAGGCATACTCAGAAGCAGTTCCTGGATGTAGTTTTTCCCTCTGTTTTGTTATTATGTTTTATTGATTTCTTTTCAGGTTTGTAGGGAAGATAATGCACTTCAGCTATATAGTAACTGATATGTATAGTACTTCAGAAAAGACAATGGGAGTAAAATTACTAAGCTAATTGATTTTAGTGCACTATTTTAGAGGCTCTCTTAAAGATTTCATAGATTATTTTCAGGGCAGGCAAATAAGAATTTTACATTTCTAGGCAGTTCTTCTCTCCTAGTGGTTGCATTTTAGCACTGCCTTTTCTCTGTGGTGGGTATTTATAACTACAGCAAAGACAACACTGTCTGTTTCCTGCGTTTGCACTGGCATTTGAGAATTCTTCAATACTGGTCTCATGCTTTCACACAGTGAATGTAGTTGTGTGATCCACATGTGTACTTACACTCAACCATGATTTCCATCATTAAGCATTTAAATGCTGATTTCTGATTGCTGCATTTAAGATATACAAGTAGGATTACTTGCTGGGGGAAGCTGTCATGTTTTGGACAGTAGATTTCATCAAGTCACCTTGTGCTTATCATGGAACTGAAGTCAGCAGTAGAGTGATGAATAATTGCATGTGCTTTTGTGGAAGCTGTCTTTATGGTTGGGGTATTTATAATTTTTGTAGTAACAGTGCATGGTCAAAAAAAGTAAGACTTTAGTGCTCATATGAGTTGCTTTTTGTCTCAAGTGGGGATAAATGTTGGAGATTTTTTTTTTATCTTTTCATGGTGAGTTAACTCACACTCTGGAAATGATCTTTATTTAGAAGTGCTTTTTCTGAAGATTTTAAATGTATTTTTTGTTAAAAGATATATAAATCCTATTTTATGCATAGTAAATGTTTCTTGTGAGACTTTTATCTTAGTCTTTACAAAGTGGCAGCAATGGACTGCATACTGGCATTTCCATTCTACTTGTCTTCTCTGCAGTGACACCTTCTGTATTTTGATACTTGTTCTGTATTCCTGCATGCTTCAGGCTTTCAGGGCCTAATTGGCAAACAAATTTTTATCACAGAAATTAAAATAAATAGTTCTCTGTAGAACTATTTACAGTATCTTCTTTCTAAGGACCGTTCGTTCCTTAGAACTGGTTTAAGAATTAGTCTGTATATGCTGACAGTGCCCTCACTGGGACAAAAGCTGTGATACCTGGAGTTACATGGGGACATTGCTATTTTTAATGAGCATTATTCCAAGATTTCCTTTGTGTATTTTACTACTGGTAGTCACTGAGAAGTACTATTTGCTTCCTTTTCCTTGGAAAATAGAAAGAGTTATAAAAGTCAATTTCAGCTTTTTTTAAGCTTGATTGTGAAGATAGTGCTTGATTCCAGGGTAAACTCTTAAGAACTGGACAAGCCCAGATACACAGGTGAAGAATGAGTGTGTGGATGGGGTGTATGAACAACTCTTGTTAGGCCAGCTCACTGTTGTCCTTGCATTCCTGGACACCTGCAGGGGGAGGAGAGAGTGAGCCAAGTAACCTTGTCTCTCACACCCACACAGTAACTACGTGTTCATTCATTCTTGGGATTTCAGTAAGTGAGGTGCTGACAGAGGGTAATACATTGATACTGGAGTGGTGAGTTATGCCTTTGGCTTTGACCTCTGTCAAATATACACCTCACACAACTGGTGCTGAAGATACCAGAAGTTCATTTTTTGTTTGTCCTTCAGCTGCAAGAGAATGTGTCATTGCACTTTTTGTTACTCTCAGGGAGGAGTGCCTGTAGGCCTGGCACCTAAGCCATTACAGATCCTTTATGGGCACACAGATGAGGTTTCGAGTGTTGGCATCAGCACTGAACTGGACATGGCAGTGTCAGGATCCAGGGTAAGCACTTTCCTACTTGTCTATTTTTTTGCCTCTTCTCAACCAAACTCAAATCATATAAGGTGTTTGAAGTTGATTAAGAATAATAGAAAAAAAGTCACTATTTCACAATGTTTTTCTTAAGCCTTCCTTATCAAGAAGATATTTGCCATCCCTTTTGCTGTCTGCTTAAATCTGACTGTCTCAAACTGCAGTGCAGAGCATAGACCTCACCTACTATGTGGTGTTATTCTGCACAGATGAGCTTTAATATGTGTGGATTTTCTTGGAGATTTTAAGCTTCTCATAGCAACAGTGTTCTGATTGTTTCTTCCCTGCTGTGTTAACCCTGAAGGTTCTGTGCCACTTGCTCATGTTATGCCTTATTATACTGCACGGGCAGGCTGCTGAACTCTGGCTTTGTACTCCATGTAATGCCTACTCATAAATGTGACCTGTGAAGTAGCTGATTTGCTGCCTATCCTCCCTCTTGCCCGACTTGTATTTGTTTTTTTCATATGCCTATAGTACCTGGTCTTGAGGGGAAGGCTTCTTAGTGCAGGGTTCCTAATGCTCAGGAGTCCTTATCTCCCACTAAGGATTGAAGTGCATTCAGAGTATTCCCTGTGTCCTGTGTGTGTAAATTCTGAGTGTTGTGATATATCCTGCTGAATATCCACTGCCCTTGACGTGCTTGCTGCAGGATGGCACCGTCATTGTGCGCACCGTACGGAAGGGTCAGTACGTGAGGACTCTGCGGCCCCCGTGTGAGAGTTCTCTCCTGCTGACTGTTCCCAATCTGGCTGTGTCCTGGGAAGGCCATATAGTTGTCCACACCAGCGTGGAAGGAAAGACTACTCTCAAGGTACTTAAGTTTATGGAAAACCTCTGTTTCTGTCACTGAAGATTTTAATCATAAGTGTATCTAACTTTATCTCATTTCCTGTAGTAATGAGGCTTTTTGAGCATGCAGTGTCAATTTCCATATTTTTTTTTAAATTTTGCTGGCCAATTCAAGTGAAATTTGGTTAAAGGTAAATGAATATTGTGCTCCTTTGAGTTTCATAAAAATCTCCAAACATCTGCAAGATGCTCAAGCATGCATTAGTGTGTCTTCCTGGGAGAGCCACTTTGGACTGGAAAACTAGGGGGAGCAAGTTCCACTGTGCACAAAAACAGAGGCTTATAAGGAGAGCAGCAAGTTCTTGGTGCAAGATGCTCAATGCCCACAGGGTTTCTTAGTTTGGGATTGGAGATACAGCTATAAGGTTGTGTCTGTTGAGCGGTGTAGTTGCTTTAATAATGGTAGAGGTGTTGTGATTTCTTTAAACATGGGAGATTTCTTGGAAAACAAATCTCTGATGTAGGCATACTAACTACATTAGGAAGATGGGGAGAGAAGAGATTCAAGGTAATGCCAGGCTGGAAGAACTTAAGATGGTTTTGTTATTTGCTTCTGTAATGCAGCAAGAAGTCATTGGCTTGTCTACAAAATGCTGCTGGATCTAGCTCTGTGGAAATATGCTTGTTTCCTTCTGCTTTTGGATTTGGGAGGGCAAGAGAGTAAGGGGGGTGGTAGCAAGGCTGAGATAAGTGCAATCTTGCTTTCTTTTTTCTTAACAAAAAAATAGGGACCTGTCTATTAAATCCATGGATGATTCCGGGAAATTTAGAATTGATTGAATGGACTACAATGTTACATCAAGAGGTGGCTTCAAAAACTTCGATACAGGCAGGACCTTCCCTCCACACACATTGAGTATAGTCTCACTACTCTTGCATCATTCAACAGGGAGGCTGTTGTCAGCATTATCACCTGTGGGTTGTTGCCAAATTAGTGCCTTTTAATGAGCAAAAGATACAACACTCTTCATCCTCTCAGTCCTCTGTCACATATTTATTTTTGATCTCTTCAGGATAAGAATGCATTACATCTCTATTCTGTCAATGGGAAGTATCTGGGTTCTGAGACTCTGAAGGAGGAAGTGTCTGATCTGTGTGTAACTGGCGAATATATCGTCATGGGCAGCTTGCAGGGATTTCTTTCCATACGGGATCTCTACAGGTAATGTACCAGCATTTGTACTGAGATACAAATATGGAGCCTTAGAGAGAAATGGCTGTGTAATAAACTTTGTTTGGTGCTATAGGTGATAGCTGTTGCTTTTTTTGTGTTCCCAAAAAAAAAAGTTTTGATGGAACTAAGATGTGCAGAAAAATAAAATGATAGGTTGTAACAGATCTCTTTCTTGCCAGACATTTATCCCAATTAAACACCTAGAACTGACAGGAGGAGCTGTCAGTTTGCAAACTGCTGTGATTAGTCACAGGGAGCTCAGCAATTGCAGGATCAAGCCCCACATAGTTCTACACCGAGTTTTAAGCTCCACTTAAAACAAAACAAACATCCCTCCATTGCTCCACAGGATGGGAGGGATGTTTGTCACTTAGGCAGCTGTGGGACTAATGTCACAGTTTTTCAGTGAAAATGTCTTAGCTTACTGACTTAAACTGTCCACATCTGTTTTTGTTATTGAAGCTCTATTTTGAGATAAAATTAGATTCTTAGGATACAGTTAGATAATTGAAACTGCAAATTTTATCCTTGAGAAACTGTGTTTTATAGTGCATCTCGTGGACAGCAATTTCACTTGCATGTGATTCTTTGCAGTATGTGCAAGCAAATACATGATTTACTTTCTCTCTGTGGTTTTTATTCCTTCCAGCCTGAGTCTGAGCATCTCTCCCTTAGCCATGAGAGTGCCAATCCATTGCATTTCTGTCACCAAAGAGTACAGCCACATCCTTGTTGGCCTGGAGGACGGCAAGTTGATTATCGTTGGTGTTGGCAAGCCGGCAGAGGTAAAACCCACCATCAAGAACTTTTTCTACCGAACTGTGGGAAGTTCACTTATTTCTGCTTTCCAGTTGAGCAAGAGGTCTCCTCTTTGGCAGGGTAAACTTAAGAGCAAGTTTCAGTTTTCAGTGGGAAACAAATAACTTTTGAGACTGCTCTGCTGAAAGTTCTGATTAAGAATCAGATGTGTATAGGGATCGCAGATGGGAAGCTCAGCTGGACTAACTTCCAGACTTTATCACTCACATCTGAATAAGCAAAGTCATAATAGCTAACCTTTTCTGAATGGGATAGTGTTGTCAGCCTCTTCTTGATGAAATAATTTTCCAGAAGAAATTTGGAAATGAAAGAGAGCAAGCTACTTCCTTTATTTTTTTTTATGATTTCTATCAGATATCTTTTAATATGCGCTGACTGACATTGGGGAAAAAGGTATTACTTCTGTCTGTTGAGAGTCTCTAATGGCAATGCACAGTGAATCACTTCTGTAGGTTCCCAGTATGCTTGTGTTCCATATGGCAAATAGAAGTTGGTCCTGCATATGCAATATCAATTACAGAGCATCCATCTCTCAAATAGATATGCCCAATTTTTCTTGTGCAAAACCATAGTTTTTGCTTTAATTACTTCTTGTAATGACTTTCAAAGTACTTGAGTTAATTTAAAACTGCTTGTTATCTTTATAACTCAATCTCTGTTGTGCTGCTATGTATTTATTTGAGAATGTGATTATCACTTTTGCATGATCTTAAGTACATGCTGGAAAAGTGAGTATTAATTCTATTTTATATTCTAAATGTGAAAACAGAGCAACTTTATTTGTCAGTATTTTTAAATTTTCTTGCTAGGATATACATAGTTTAATATTGGAAAAATATTCACACAATAGTAGTCTGATTTTGCTTGCACTGGATGTGGAGGGGACATTTCCACTGATTTTCAATTTTCTATTGTAGAATTGAAAAAGAGATTATTATTATGTGGTTAAACATATGGTTGTAACAGCAGTTTTAAAGCCACTGTCATTTCTAAGCTTCCTATTCCATAGAAAAGATCTTTTGTAGGCTGAAATTTATGTGTATCATTAGACTGAAGGCTGTTTTCTTATTTTCATTTTTTAATCACATCTATTTTTCTAACTATGCAGAAAGTGTTGTTTCAAAGACTGGATTCCTTTTATGGTTATAGAGGCTTTCCAGTGACCTTTTTCCCAGGATTTTCTGTTTACAGTTCAGATGATATGCAACCTTAATATCTGTGTAAATAAGGTTTTTTTTTAACACAAACATATAAGGAACAACATTATGTCCCAGATTTTCTAGTTTTCTATAATGGCATCAATCAATATATTTGAATAGTGTGTGTATGTGTGGTGTTCATTTGTTGAATTACTTATTTTGGAAGGAATGTGTTAATTCCTGGAACTTTATCTGTATGCAAAGACAGTGTTGTAGTTCTGGCTTTCAGTGGTGATATTGATCCTTAGGACAGAGGATTGGATCCTTGGCACAGACTTGCTTTAATGTGCAAAAAGTGAAATGATGCTTGCTATCAAGATTGGCCCTTAGTGTTTCTGCACTGACAGTTTCTAATATGGAGGATAAGAAATGCTTTTGTATTTTTAACAATTACTTAGCTGTTTTGGATGTTACAGAAGTCTGGGCAATTATCACTTGTTAGTGTTGATCCTGGTCAGTGCTGTGCCTTTTCTAGAACACTGCTGCTCTGCTGATACAGCTCAGAAGCAGGTAACATTTGTAGTAATAACTGTGAGGAACTGTTCTCAAACTTTTAAAGGCATGGATCTTATTTATTGAACTGTGAGGATTTTCAGAACATAATCAGCTGCCAGGCTGATCACTATGGGCCAATCATCAACCTTGTGCTTAGGTAATGAAGAGTTTCTTACAAACTGTTGTCAGATTGTAGACCTACCAGATGCTGGATTTAGTATGGCCTCTGGTTGCTTGTTATCCATCTTATCCTGTTGAATACTCTCTATGAATTACTTCTGCTTTAAACATTCCTCTGAGCACTTCACCCAGGATCTTTGGAAGACTGTATAAATTTGATACCAGGAGATAACCTTTCTCTTTTTCCTTTATTCTGCTATCACTGTCCTGCATCTTGGCTATTTTTTTCCCACTTCTGGCAATTTCTGTTTGAAATCTCTAAAATAAAATGTCCTTTCTTCTCATTTAGTTCATTTTTGCTTGGCATTCACTTCTTCTTTTCTCTTCCTATCAAAATAGCAATCTAAACACTCTTTCTAAGCTGTTTGAAGTAGGTTAAGCATATAAGTACACATTAGTGGGTAATATCCCTTTAACTGTTCAAATTCAGAGAAGGCTGTGGTTAGTGTTTTGTGTCTTGTTTTTTCGTCAGTCCCAAGAACAATCCCTAAGTGTAACTTTTAGTTTATTTTCAAAGAATTTTTGTTGGTATATTTTGTTTGTGCAGTACATTGTAGTGTCTGCATTTCACCAGATTCAGTGTCTGAATTCTTTTTTAATTTATCCACCTTATCCCTTCCCCCTCCTTTTGTTTCTCTGAATTACTTTCAAACAGATGCGCTCAGGTCAGATTTCCCGAAAGCTGTGGGGATCAAGCAAACGGCTCAGCCAGATTTCAGCAGGAGAGACTGAATATAACACTCAAGATTCCAAGTGATTGCTGCTTCTACATTCTCTTATGGATTCCAGAAAAATGTTTAATCTTTTGGTCACTTTAGATGTATACATATGTAATCAGGGCTTTGAATCTGAAGCCCTTTGATTCTTGATGAAGAACTTATAGTAGAGGTATAGTAGTAAGCATATGTACTCATGCAAGTTAGCCTGCTTGCCTATTTGTCCTCAACTGTGTTGACTTGTTCACAGCAAAATCCCTCTCTCAACAGCTGCTAAAACTGTGTTTTGGGAGGACTAAAAAACCCCTGAATCATCCCCCCAGAAGTCTTCAAAACAGATTACTAATTGAATTTAAAGCTGAGTAGGGCCAGATGCTCCTTGATAACAAACAAGATATTTGGCTTTACTTTGACAGCACTGTTATTTCCCAGTAAATTAAAACTCTGGTAGTTGCAATGGTTAGTTTCAGAATTGAATAGATGATGGTTATGACCTTCTCAGTATGTTTGTTTGCCTAATGAACTTTATTACAGTTTGTTTGTGTAAATGGCTATTGCTCACATCTTTTGTGTAGTTCCAATTTTAGGCTGTTCTGCAAGGAACATCTGTGTTGCACTACTTTATCAGAAATTGTTTTAAGTACAGACATGAATAACTTCAAAGGAGTTGGAGGTGGTGAAGGAGCTGAAGGAGGTAGGAAATATTGCTGCTGAAAATTATTTATATTGTTAAGTAAACTTGAGACATACACCAAGAAATCCCATTATATATTTAACATCTTGCAGAAATACCCAGGAAGACTTTTTATCTATATTGGTCAGATATCAATGTGCTTTATTAGTAAGGCAACTTCTGCAAACAAAAGATAAATTTCCACTGCAGAATCATTATTGAACATTGCAGCACAATTCAATTAAAAATAGCACCTGTTTGTTTCTTGGTGTTCACAAAACCAGTTGTTAGCCATATTTTTTTTCTGTAAAAATAAACAGGGAAAACCAGTTGATATATCCATTTTCAAAATGCATTTAAGACCTGGTAAAAGAAAATATTAGATCCTTATGTGTGCTCTATCAAATTGCTTACTGTGTTTTGGAGAAGCCATTACTGATTTTTTTTTTTTTTTTGTTTAGCAATACATGATGATAGAAGGGTGCATTTTCCTAGCAATCTGATATTTTTTAATGTTACAGATTGAAATTAGAAACTCTATAGTGTTAGAAAAGCTGGGTGCTGAGGGAAAACACAAATTTCCAGATCAGTGTGCGAAGGTGTGTGTATGTGTATATATGTGTGTGTATGTATATATGTATATTCGTGTATGTATTAAAAGAAGAAAATCCCATGGGGTGAGGGGAGCACAGATACAAGGCAGGTTTGATTGTTAGCTAATACGTTCCCTTTTGGGTCCCCATTTCTTCCCTCTACCATCGCTTTTTTTGTTATTTTTTATTTATTTATTGAAATGAATGTGTGTTGTCTCTCTCATAAATGTTATCACATATGCCCTGTGGCTGGGGAGTTGTTGAACTACCTGAGGAACATAATGTATAATCTCATTTCATTAACTTTAAGCACAATATTTATTGACTTAATAGAAATAATAATATGTCCTTACTCTGCTAAAGGATAATCTTTACAAGTTGTGTTAGTCTCATTCAAACTGATTTCTCCTCCTCACTTTCTTTACTGGAAAAAAAACATCCCTCTTGATGGCTGATTGGTGTACTTGTAAAGAAAGCTGTGTTGCATTTTCTTAACTTTTGTAAATGAAATAATAAATCAGATTAGTGAACAAGTGGGTCTATGCATAGTTGCAATATTCTGCCTAATCACTGTGACAGACTGGAATGTCTGGAAAGTTAGGAGAAAATAAGAATTATTTTCCTGAGTCACTTGCCAAGAGAAGATTAAACATCCAAAAGTAGAGTGGTGTGGGTTTTTTCGTTCTCCACATATGTAAAAAAAAATATAAATTAACCCACATCCCATATTTTCAAATAAGCTGTAGAGAAATGTACTATTTTTAATCAGTTACCTATCCAGTAAGAATACTAAGGATACTGTGAAAGTATTAAGTTTGTTCATGAGAATGTGAAGCATGTTTGTCCATTATGATTTCATGAAAAAAGGATTTCAGGGGAGCTCTTTGTAGATAGTTTAAAAGTATTTCAGCTCAGAATGTGAGCTCTTTCTGTTCTGGGAGGTTGGAAACACTCAGGTGGGGCATTGAATTGATGGGTTTTATAGGTGTGCATTCATGTTGTGTTTAATGCATAGACAAGGCTAAGTGTTTATTTGGAGGGGAAGGTGGCAGGAAATGATAATGTTTTAGGTTATGAGAATGAAGTGAAAAAGGGAGATAGGTCTTACGTAGTGTTTGGTGGGAGCACAGTTTTCTTCTTGTCACTTGCACAGAGGGGTTTGTATAAGCATTTTAAAACATCCTGTTGTGGGTTTGGTAGGTTTATACAACAGCTGACTTAACATTTTTCAATATTAAAGAATAATGAAAATAGTGTGTCAGTTTAAGTAAAATATAATGTTGCAATAATTGAAATAATTTATGATTAAGACCTTTGACATTTGAATACCATAATTTCAGTGCATCACAAGCACTGGGTGATCATCACAAATACCTGGGCCAAGTTTAAATGTGGACAGTTCTTGGGCTCTCAAACTCAAGGCTGGTCTGTGCTCAGTACAAAGCAGCAGCAGCAGAATGAGGAGGGGAGCTCTGAGCTGCTGCTTTATGCCCCAGGTAGAATGGCAACATCTATGGCCTTTGGATCTGAGATCTGCTCCTTGGGGGTGGGAGGTGTACACCATCACAGCTTGGCATCCTTGCCAGAGGCCATCTGGAAAGACCTGCATGGCTGTGAAAGTCTGCACTCTGCCTTCATTTAAAACCAGCTTTATATAAAAGATGAGTCGTAAGTGTGAGCATTAGCATTAGACACTTTCATTCTTTTAGGTTTAACTTATTTGCATAAAAAGTAAAAAATAATGTTTAAAATAGAAAATAATTCTTCTGATCGGCTGTTTAGTCAGTTGAATTGCAGCCTGTTATGCAGTGCACTGTGAATTGGTGAACTGACTTTCATAATTCTTTGATTTCCTCAAGTCAATAAAGCTTAGGATCCCATTTTTTTTTCAGGTAGTATTGGTGAAATAAGATTCTCCTTTGGTTTTGTTCAAAGGTTTGTTTAAGTGTAAAAAGCAAAGTTTTGAAATTATCGTATTCCAATGAGGAATTTAGAAGAAACAAGTCTTAAGTGACATTTATTTCATAGCACTACATTTGTCAAGATCTTCTTTGTGATATCTTAATATGTTTAATTTTTGGAATAACTCTAATAATATTTATCAAAGTGTAACATATGCTTACCTTTGAAGATGAGTAAGTAGGAGTGTAAATATATATATCTAAAAGAAACTGAAAACTGACCTACTTTTCATACCTGTATATAAATGAGATTAATTAGTTAGCAGTATTAACTTCTTCGTATCACAGTTTTGAACTTGCGTACCAAAGGATATTTAGAAGACATGTCTCCTTTATTTCAAGTCAAATGTTTGTGAAATTTCTCTAAATCAATTTACTTAAAATTCTTGATAGTATTTTTAGTTGTCTTTTTAGCTGTAGTGAAGAGTCCTATCTGGTCTTTGCTGGGTTTGAACTATACAAGCTTACAGAAAGTGAAATGCTCTTCAAGTAGCATCTGACTGAGGCAGATTTTTCTGTAACTGATGTATTATCCATTACTCACTCCTAGGATATCTAGAAACCTCATCTTTTATCATCCATGTACCTTTACCAGCACAACATCATAATCCCAGTCCTAAAGTAACTGCATTTGTCCTGGTCGTAAAGACACATTGTGGAAATTAGATTTTCTTAGGAAAATAATTTTTTGATATTAAAAAGAGTAAAAAAAGAAAAAAAACTAAGCCAACAAAACTTCCCCCAACCCCCACAACTTCCCCTCCAAAAAAAAGCAAAGTCATCCACATCCATATTACAATTGCTTTGCTAATCTGCAACATTGATATAGAGAAGCTCTTTCCCCTCTGGCATACCTTAGATGATGCATATTATCACAAAACAGGTTTATCAGTCTTCACAGGCTTTAAATGGCCAAATAATTGGCTGTCTTACAAGGATCCCCAAAGTTGTATTTCTTTGTATTGAAAGTTGTATTTCTTTGTCCTTTAAATGAGTGCAAAGAACCAAGTTTCTGCTCTGGAAAAATTCTTTAACATAATCCTGCAGAAATGATAAATTTATTTTTGTAATGCACAGATTTGGTAACTCCTGCTTTAGTCAATGGGAGCTGTATACCTCACTTCCCGAAATCATGTCTTCCTCCTCCCTGTTTCCTTTGCAAACCTTTCCCAATCTTAATGAACAAAATCATTAGAAAAGATAAGTAAAGGAACCAAATGCTGCACAAAGCTTTTGCTGTGTATGTGTAATTAGTTGAAAATGTGTATCTATATACAGATTATAGAGTGGTAGGGAGCTTTAGAGCTAGAGATGTCTACTTCCCTCTGCCCCTATATTGAGAGTCTCTGTGCTGTCACCTGAAACATTCCTGTCTTCCACTGCTAAAGGCACCTTGCTGACTATCTTAAATGCTGAGCTGAGGTGCTGGGAATATTTTTTCCCTTTCAAAGAATTAAAAAAAAAAAAGGCATGCCCATTAAATGCATACCCTAAAGTGAGCCTAGGGCCTGATGTAATCAATTACTGTTATGTGAAAGCACTACATAGGCTTGTATTTATTTGAATGGAAATTCAAGCATGTGCTTCAGTGCTTTCTAGGTCTTTTTATGATTTCTAGCTTAAAAGCTGTGTTGGTTTTGGCTGCAAACATGACACTTGTTGGTCGTCTCCCTTTGGGGAGAGTAAGTTTCCATGGTATCATATACACATGGGTTCATTGTATGCCAATGTTAGAGTCAACTGAAGTGTTTGGAAGATGTCTTTTATTCCAAGGAGCCAGTCTTATTACTAAATTGCCCTTGTAAGCACATACTTTTGAAGGAAGCAAGTTTTCTAGAAAGCTACTGCATCAAAAAAATATATTGAAAATTGGTAAAATGCTATTATTCCCTTCTTCAGTGTGGATATCAGATGCCTGAATGTAAAAATGCCTGAGTGGCACCATAGCATGCTCTGCATTTCAGTTGAGTGCCATTCACCTTACTGCAGTCTTGAACACCCCATAAGTGAAGAACTGCTTGCAGTGTTTAGTCCAAGGTAGCCTTTGTTCAGTTTTAACTCACCTTTTTATTGTGCATCTGTGGAAGAATACTGGTGTGTCTTTCTTTTAGTTATCATTTACCGATGTGGCCCAAATAAAATAGGTGTTTCCCTTGTTTTCAATAGAGTTTTTTCAGTGTGTGTTCTTCCTAGTTTTGTCTAGTGGACTTGAGGAATTTGGCAGGTATTTCCAGAGTTCAGGTCTATACTTATACTCAGCAAAGACATAATTTCATCAGACATCTTCTGTCCCAGAAGCATGGTTGTCAGTATAGATTATGGTTTAAAGCTGCTAAGGAGTTTTGAGATTGGAATATAAAACATCCAGCCATATATATCATAGATCTAACTGAACTTGGAGGTCACTTGTTTATTTAGCTTCCTGTCTAGTCACTATTTTCCTCTCAAGGGAGCCATACTTTTTGCCTTGAAATAGCTTTAAAATAAACTGAAGTCTTGCACCTGATAGTACTACTTTAGTCACATGCAGCAGTGAGTTGTTTCTTAAAGAAAGCCATGAGAGGGAAAAAAGAATTAAAGAAAAACTTGCAATATGTGTTCTGATTCTGCAGGAGCTACTTAGGACAAGGGAAATGCTGCATGTGAGACTTACCTCCCTTTGGTCAGTGTTTTGATGGAAGCTGTGATGCTACTCAGTTTTCTGATGACTTTTTACTGAAGCTAATCAGGGGGTGGAAGCAAAGGCCTTACAGCAAAGTTAACCATATCTTCTGATAATTCTTACAGATTTGTGCAATTACATGATTACAAATGGATCTTTAAATGCCAAAAAATGCCTTTTCAAAGAGCTAAATGTTAGGTCTGAGGAGTGTTGGAAATAGCTACTTTCAGAAATGAGCCTTCAGGCACTGTAATGAACTTGCTGTCTGTCTTCTGTGCAATATCTTTTTCCCTCTGGGTGCTTTAAGAGTATACTGTATGTCTTACTTTGGTTTGATCAATATGTTTTAAGAGTGTGTATATTGGCTAATGATGGGTTTTTTTCCTGTACAGCATGATGGAAGATGTTTTAAAATTTTGCACTTTTCTAGGATTTGCAAGTTTGTAACCTGAAAATTTTTAACATGCACACTTTTGTACATAATTAGCATTGTATATATTTAACATGAGTCTGAAGCAAATAAAAGTAATTGAATGCATAACTTCTCCCTTTATTAATAGCACAAAAATTAAACTAAGTGTGGGAGTACACTGAATGAACAATTCTTTTGTGTAGCAGGTAAAAATAGGCAGCGGGAAGAGCTGACACAGTGTCCTGTCTTAATTGTGTTAAGGCAACTTTATTTTGGTGGGGAAGGAATCAAAGTGGACATGTGAATGTATAGGCCCCTTCAAGCTTTGATTAGCTATGATTCTCCAAGTATTGCAACAAAAAGTGTCTTTTTGCTGGGAAGGAGGTGTCTGAGGCATGCATTAGGGTGAGGAAAAGAGTCCAACTAATGCATATTGATCTTTATTTATAAAGCTGAAGTACCCCACCTACTCTGGGACAACAAGCATATCTTTCCTTTTTCCTCATTGTCTTCCCTATATAGTAACTTTTGCTGCAGAATATGGAAGGCTATGGATTCAGGGGATTGCTGTCAGTCAGGAGGAAACTGAAATCTGTTCCAGGCTCATGTTCAGTTGGTTTCTTACCCCTGCAAACAAGAGAAACCATGCTGTGAGCTTTAATGGGAGGTGGGACTACTCTGCCCCATCTGTTACTAGATATAGATCAAGGCACCCTTATTCTGAACAAGCAGAGTTTTGATTCCATCATGTCACATGCATTTTAGATTTCTCAATAAAGTCCATGTAATTCTAGATATGGATTCCCTTGTTCTGGAGTTGAGTGCATTAGGGCCAAATTGGCATTTCCCTGGCTTTCAATAAAGGAGCTGACTATTGGGGCTCTTGTTTAGAATTTGGAAACATAAGCAGCAATGGATGCAGTGCTAGAGCACACACTGGGTTAGTCAGACATCCTTTGCAGTGCTGTCATACTGCTGGCTCCTCTGGAGCATTAAACAATACTCACATTTTCTCCAAAGAGAAATGGAACCAAGGGATTAAGTAACTTCTGGTGGGGGGACAGGCACCATGTGCCAGGAGTTTAACAGAAACCTCTCTTCCTTTCTGTCTGAAGGAGGATATCAATTCAAGTGATGCATTTACCTCAAAAACAGACGTGCTCCTGTCACTCCTTGCAGCGTGGCGTTATCTCCTTCCACTAACAGCATCGTACCTTCCCGCAAGCCCTGGGCGAGGCAGAAACATTTAAACTTATTTTCAAGCTATGTGAAAGGGTAGAATGCTTGTCACAAGCAGGCCAGTCTCAGTGGCACCATGACTACAGACTAAACCTTCTCACTTACCTAACAAAGAGGTAAAGACAAAAATAGGTGAGTTATCTTGTTTTAGAAGTTGATTTTCTTGTTTATTTCAGTTTTCACTCTTAAAGGAGAAATCATTAAGGAGGAGAGGAAACTGGTTTTTCATTTAGTTATTCTTAGATCCAGTTTGGGTTGAGCAACAGCCACTGGGTTTGTTAGTGCACAAAATTTATAGTACAAGGTCAAACACAGGGACAGGAAACACAGAGGTTCCAATTCCCCAGACAGACATAATGAGATTATGTGTACACTATTGAATATGCAAATTCAGAAACTATTACAGAGATTAAAGTTAAGAGTATCTTCAAAAAGATTAAGGGAGACTTTTGTACTGCTGCCTAAAAATAGTGTTGAGCAACACTAACAGGAGTATGCATTTCATTGGCCCCAATCCATTTTCTACAATGAGCAATATCCAAGGCTCAAGCTCTTAGCAAGAATACAATTAGCATTCCAATCCAGGGAATTTTAAGGCTTGACAGGCAAAGAACCCACACTGAGAGCTAGCATGAATGCATTTAAAATGTTTATCATGCTCCAGCTTCCTGATGGAGAACTACTACTCACCAGAACTGGAGGGGTGTTTGGTTCTTCGTGGTACTGGTGGATTCTTTCCTCTCTTGTCTCCTGCAATAATGAGCACAGATTTAGCTTCCCAGGCCATAAGGTAAGGACTTGGAGCTATCCAGGCAACATGACATCAAATAATTTCATAACATTAAACAAAGCAGGCACTTCCCTTCAAGCAGAATGGGATGGCCGGATTGACTCTATTTAATAGATGTGTGTTTATCCTTTATCACTAGCAACAAGTTACTGCAGGTTGATCAAACAGAACTCACACAATCCCAACCCTGAAAAACGTCAAAACTTACTTCCACTCAATTAATCCATGAGTTTTTTTTAATTAGTACTATCTCTGTGTGCAGAGATAGTACTAATACTACCAGGAAATTGGTAGAAGCAAATGCCTGAGGTGCAACCTTTGTGAAAGAGAGTAGTGAATCATGGATTTTCAGTGATTAAGTATTTGCTTGTTTGTCTTCAAGTAGGTATTACACTGAAGAATTTCCTTCTGTGAACAGCTGTGTCATGTTTCCTGAGGTTTGCTGCTAAACTGAGCAACAGTAAAGAAATAAAAACATAGGAACACAGCAGGGACTTGGTACAGCACAGGGCTTCCAGCCTCCTCTGAGAGAAACAACAAAAGTTATTTATAGGGAAAAGACTGCCTGCTAATCTAGTGACAAGCTGATGAAATGAATACCTACAACTTCATCTAAATTCTAGAAGCACACCCATCTCTTCACCCATCTAGAAGCATCTACCATCTTCATTGTTCCCTAACTTTTAATACTTCCTCTAACCATGAATTTTGATTACAAGGAGGAAAGTGTTTAGGTTGTTAAAAGATGCACCACACAGATTGTTCCCTGAGGAATTAGCTGACGAGCTATTTAAAGAAGGAGCTCCTCCCCACTGTATGGAAATCTGTCTTTGTGCTTGATGGCTGAAGTGTTTTTCTTTCAGCTGTACTGGTGCATGTGCTTGCTCTGTACTGGACATTACAAGCTGTGCTCCCTGCAAGGACACCAGTGCCCAGGTATTTTCTTACACAACTGCTTGAATCTCAACATCTCTGTTCAGATTGTTTCTTCAGACCTTTAGATATTTAAGCCTCTTAATGTATGTTTAAGTTAGGGCTTCCCAAGCAGCAGGTAAGACAGAACTTTCCAGAACCAGTGCTTTGCATCTTAACACTTCAGGTTTATCTTTTCTTTTTTAATTCCCCCATTCCATGCCAGTTAGCCAGCATTTCAACAGTATTTCAGACATTGCAGAGCTTCTGTTTGTGAAAAACACTTTGTTCAGTAATACTCCTGCCAACTCCTCTTCCCAAGCAAAGTTAAGTTTTAGGAGGAAGTGAAGTGTTACTGCCTCATTGGCATTTCCAGTTTCTCTAGGGAGAAGCTGTTTGACATTCTATAGCTTTGTAAGGCCTCAGAAATGCACACTATTTTTACTCTTCCACACCCTAGTGACTGTCTTAGTTCTGGTGTGCTTTACTTACACCCATGTGAGTTCTTTTAATGTCTGGGTCCAGGTAGTGAGGGTTAATATTAAAAGGAACTAATCCTAGAGCCTGCAGGGTAGGTGGATAAACAATTGGCATGTCATTGGTGGTATTGATGCTGACAGTGGCAACGTTGGTTCCTGCGCTGGATCCCATGTAAGGAATCCCATCCTGAAAGACAAAAGCAATGATCAGTCTGCAGCACCACAACTAGGAACTCAATTTTATACCATCTTCTATCAGTCTCAGAAACCCATCAGTCAGATCAGACTTAGTGCTTCCAGCTCCTCTCATTGGTAACTTTACAGGTGAAAAGCAGAACAAGAATTCAGATTCTGAGGTGGGCAGTAGCTTCTCTGTGTCAGAGAACTAACTGCTGCCTGCCTTGTACTCACAGCTCTGTGACCCCCCAAGACAGAATTTACCAGGTGTGCATGGTGAACTTTGCTATTAAGAGGAGAGACTTGCCTCTATTGCAGTTAAAGGAAGTATCTGAACTGGCTTTTAAGTAGCTTCTGGAGAGAGCAGGCCATCAGAAGCTCAGTGCAATGTTATCACAGCATAAACTTACCAGAACCATGACCAGTTTAGCACTGTTTAGCTATGAGTACTATGCTGTACGTAGAAGAATGCCACACAAATATGCAAGTGTACAGGTAATCACAAGCAATTTGTAAAAATAGAGCTGTCTTGAGACAACTGGTGGTAATATAACCAAGTAGTTATCCAAACTTAACTGGCATTTGGACATTTTCTGGCTTTCATTCCCACAACAGATGATGAATTTCTATATATTAAGATAAGCCTAGCTAACCTTTATTCTTGGCAGCTGGCCTTACTGTGGCTCGTATAAATCTGCATAAAGTCATTTGCAGTTCCACATTGCTAGGGAACACCTTGCTTCTGTTCTCCTCCAGAGATGGTGTATCTTTGCTGTGCCTTATGAGATTCACCAGCTGGACTGGTGCTGCTGACCAGAGGGGCTCAATGGCACTCACACCTCTCAGTTCCAAGGAGATACAAGAATTACGTAATTTTCAACATCAACAGGACACTGTCTAAAAGGCACATATGGATCCAACTTTATCACCAGTTTATTGCAGACAACTTCAACATGAACACATCTATATCAACAAGATATGAAGTGGTCATCTCAAGCTGAAAAACAGGGTTTCTGGACACAGATTAAATCCTGCACTGGTCTTTTGACTGGCATTTTGAGTGGTTTGCTTCTAGGGTTCTATGTAGCATTGTACATCCCAAGGTCTTGCAATCCAGCATCTAGAAAACTGCTCTAGGAAGACAGACTGCTGACACCTTAAGTCTTTTCAATGACTCAGTGACAGCCTTATTTGGCCATTGTTTTCAGTTCACCAGGTTGTTTGAGATGGCTCGACATCTGAAGTGTATTAGAGACAAAAATGCAGAATCAGCTTGGACTTGTCTGAACAAAAGCTCATGCATGAGATCCAGCCATTGAGACTTGGCCAGAATCTGTAGTTTTACCTCAAGAACTCTTTTCCTGATCTCATGTATCAGACAGTTGTCATAAAGAGCTTTCAGGAGACGGAATGTGTTCCCACCTCCTGCAGAAACAAAGTTCAGCTTATTTAGCATGCTTTCACCATCAGTTTTAATTGAAGCCTTCAATTAAACTCAGCAGGCACTACAAATTCTATGCTCTATTCAGGGGCAGTATCCTGCTTTGAGAAGCAGTAAAACCAGAAGCTTCAGAGGAATGGTCACTGGGCAGGCCATGGGCATGCCCTGAGTCATCCTTGTAAGATGACATCCTGCCACTGTCTGACAGTGACCTCTCTTCCAATATCCAGGACCATGCTATTAGGACTAGAACTTCTTGGGCTTGCTAAAGTGATAATAGAGCTGCTATGATCATGTTTTTACACTGAAGTACTGCTCAAAATAATAATTTGAAATTTACTGGAGATGAAGTTCCATTAATAAATCTACTTCCCAGCCCACCACTAAATTTAGAGTCTTAGGGCTCCCAATTACTGTCTTCTGTAGTTTCTAATCACTAAGCCTAACTGCTTAATTGTTGGTCTTCAGTGCCACCTCTGAGCAGGACTAATCCGGTGCCCTATATAAACCTTCACTGGGGACTAAGAAGTAAAACTTACCAATAAATATTGCTTCAGATTTCCTTACAGCTTCCACTGGATCACAAGATTCATGAATGCTGTCCAGCCCATAACCTTAAATGAAAAAGTATTTACCTTTTAATGTGAAAGTTTGGTGGAAGAATGGGATATGTTCAATCCCTCCCTGCCCACCTCCTCCAACCCCTGAGCCAAATATGTCAACCAGGGAAATTTCAGAGAACTCTACAACGTAAAACAGAGTGTACACCCTACAGTAGTGCAGGGCTAATACAGCTGTACAAAAGGAAATACTTGTTTTGTGGAGATATGCACTCAGTTTCTAGGAGCAGAACATTTCACTCAGCAGGTGCAGGCTGAGGCACAGTATCCTCCTGAGCATTACCAGATAACTAGAAAATGAGGAAAAAGCTGTTAGTTCTCAGCTTGGCCATGCTGAAATCTGACAGGATGTGTTGGTTCTAGCACTTCTTGTGCAAATACCTGATCTGAGTATTGTTTCTGTTCAAATGTCCGACTTTGATAGATTTGCCTTGCTGGGGTTGACTGAGTACAGGAAGTGTCAAGAGAGACCGAAGAACATAGGTATTTGATAGCAGCAATCTTCCTGCAAGTCAGGGAGCAAAGTGTGCTGCCCAGGCAAGTGAGTACTGATTATTACTACACTAACAGCTCCAAAGTTACCCTTAACAGTGATAGATACTAGGTGGAGGTGTTGCTGTAGACTCTGCAGAGATCTTTGCTCCAAGCAAAGTTCAGCTGCTGTCCATCATGGAACTATCCGGCTCCTTGATGTGCTTTAAGTAATGGTCTTCACTTACAACCGTGACTTGAGCAGAGGTTTAAGATATATGGGAAGAAATGTTCCCTCATGTGATTAAGAAGGATAAAAAGATGCCACTTAGTAGTTAGGGATAAAATCATCTTCCCTGGAGTGAGCAGAAGTGTTTGCAGCAAGATTTCTTCTGGAGGCTTCTAAAACATCTCCTTCCAGGCAGAAGTCCGCAGCCGACTCCTGCTGCTCACTGCCCTTGCTGCCCGTACCGCAGCAGCCCAGCCCGTGTGCCCCGCGCCTGTCTCGGGCCGCTCCGTGCCCGCAGCCCGCTCCCCGTGCCCGGTAGCGGCCCGACAGCCCCGGGCACAGCCGGCGTGGCCGCCGCTGCCGGGCCGGCCTTACCCAGGCTTTCAAACTTCTCCCTGGCCGTGCGGGCGTAGGCGTCGCGGTCGTGCAGGGCGTAGGGGATGAACAGCACCCGCCTCACGTTCCTGGGAGAGGAGAGAGGGGAGAGAGCGGTGGGCGCGACGGAGGCGGGGGCCGAGCGCTCCCGCAGCCCCGCACGGCGCTTACTGCCCTAGGAAGCTCTGGATGTGCTGCTGGCAGTGGCCCAGGTACCCTCCTCCGGGCAGGGTGGAGTTGGAGATCAGCAGCAGGCGCCGTGGGCTCCCCATGCCGAGCCGAGCCAAGCCAAGCCGAGCCCTGCTCCCTGCCCAGTCCGGTCCGCCCCTTCCTGCCCCGCCGGCGGCCCCGGGGTGGGGCCGAGCCGCCGCCGCTCCGCCGCCCCGGCCCGGCCATGCTGGACTTCGCCATCTTCGCCGTCACTTTCCTGCTCATCCTCGTGGGCGCCGTGCTCTACCTGTACCCGGTAATGCTGCCGGCCATGGGGCCGGGGGCGCCCGGCCCGGCCCGGCCCGGCCCCGGTGCAGGCGGGCAGAGAGCGAGCGGCCGCGGGGCCGAGGCAGCCCCGTCGCAGCCCCTGGGCCCGGGCGGTGCCCCCGGCCCGCAGCCCGGGCCCGGACGGGACGTGGCAGGGGCCTGCGGGAGAAGCTGCGGGCAGGGCGTTCCCGGGACAGCGCAGTCCCGGCACTCCTCCTGCCTTACGGGCTCCGGGATGAATCCTGCTTTCCAAAGGCGCGGTCGTCTGCTCGCCTTGTATTTTTGCAGGCCTCCAGGGCAAATCAGTGTGTAATGCCCTACATTGCAAACTTGACCCTTTTAATCTTTACGCAGACATCTTTGATCTAACCAGATGAATAATCCTGGTTTAGCCAGTGGCACCAGGCATACAGTTGAGGTTTATCGGCTTAGCAGGTTTAAAGCCTGCAGATGTAGCATACCCAGCTCCTGTTTCATGTTTGTAAGTAGTTTAGTAGTATTGGTGTGGAAAATTCATCTCTCCTGCCGGAAAGGTGTGGGATCTGTATAAAATCTCAAGTTCACGTAGATTGATGCATTTCCTTTTACTCTAGGCATCTAGGCAAGCATCAGGTATCCCTGGGCTGGCTCCAACTGATGAAAAGTAAGTGGTTTCTGTCTCCACATTGGTGAAGTTCAGCATTGGCAGAGGATGCTATTCATGACCAGAAATCCTGTGTGTTTCTCAGGGATGGCAACCTGCCAGATATCATTGCCAGCAGCAGCTTACATGAGTTTCTTGTCAACCTTCATGAGAAATATGGGCCACTGGTCTCCTTCTGGTTTGGAAGGCGTCTTGTTGTCAGCCTCGGCTCCATCAATCTCCTGAAACAGCATGTTAACCCCAACCGGTTGTGTAAGTGTCCTTTACCTTGTCTTTTGAGTCCATTTGTTCTGGCCTCACTGGGCATCAAAGGAAGTTGGGGTTTCATTCTACATTGAAAGAAAATGAAGCTTTTTAACTGACATGGTGGTTCAGATCCTGACTTTGGTCCTGCTTACTGAGCTTGAGTATCAGTGACCAAGGGTTACTGCTGTCCAGTGCCCATCAGGAAATCAGTATGCTTGTGTCTTATACCATCTCTCTACAGGCAAACATTCAGGAAAAGCATCATGCTCATTAGTCACTTGATAGAGCAAGATGAACATCCTGTAGCCACTTGGCGTACATTTTAAAAGCAGTTTGAAATACAGTTTAGGAGGTAACTTTGATAAATTAAGTCTGAAAACAGCTCTGCTAGTTTGTGATAACAGCCTTGTATGGTTCAACATGTAGGTTTTTCAAACTATTATTTGGAGAAATTCTTTACCTTTCATGTTTCTTTTGGTGTGTAAAATTTTGTAGTGAAAACCTTTAATGATCTTCCAGTCTTGGAAGTGGATGGTGATGCTGGTAGCTGAGTTGACTATCTTAGTCATGAGAGAGTATTTTAATTTATGGCCTAAACCTCTTAGGTGGGCATTTTGCTTCCTAAGGTTATCACACTTGATAAGTTAACTCAGTTGGTGCTTGGGTTCAATCTCTTGCTTTCCCAGTTTTACTTTAGAAGGTTGAAAGAGGTGCTGGGTGCACACCTCTGACCTGATCCTGTTGGCTGTCTTTAGGCACAGGCAGAGAGCTCAGCTCACTTTATGCTGGGGTCGTGAGGGGTAAACTTCATGTACAGTTGCCTGACAGAATCAGAAAAAGAAATGGTGACAATCTGGGAAAGGAGTGGGAGTTAACAAGGATCAGCAAGACACAGTGGATAACGATGACACTCCAGAAGGTGGAAAACCACCCTGAGAGATCTGAATGCTCTCAAGTGTGTTTGGAAGAAATTAAGCAGACAGTCACTTTTTCTAAGCTCAGAGAAGTGGTGACAGGCCCCTGCACAGGCAAGTTCTCATAAATGTTCTGAATTTTGGAGGATCTGAGTATTGGAGAAAGAGAAATACAGTGCCTGAACTTAAGTGCAGGAAATTAGGTGACCCAGGCAGCTACAGACTAGCCTAGTATCCTGCTATGCCAATGGCTAAATATATTTTTTTAAGCATGGGGGATAAATGGGAAATGCATGTTATACTTTGATAATAAGATTTTTAGACAAATAAAGCGATAAAACTGTGTTTATGTCAGGGATTCAGTTCAGAATTTGCTTGGATACTGATAAATACTGGACTGTTACTTGGAAGGGGGATCAAGGCTAGATTGTCTTGAAAAGTGAAATGCAGTTTTGGGGACATGGAATATGCCATCTTATGTTAGTGTCCTACCCTGCTGGCATTATTCTGGAACCCTTTGTTGGCACAGGGCAGCAGAGTGAGATGGATATCCCTGAAGGCTGGGATAGCAGGAACAGGAGCAGGAGGAGAAAAAGTGAGCTGCATGAATTGCCTATGGGATGACATGGCCATGGAAAAAAAAAGGATATATTGAGTCATGGATTTTCAGTAAAGAGAGGACTTTTGCACAAAATGAGCATGAGTCAGACTTGGAGTCCTGTGTGTGGCTCTGACCTCTATACTCAGGCATGATTTTGAATAAAGCAAGTGCCAATAAAGGCTGCCAGTGCTCCCAGAGGAGTGGGAAGGCTGTTGTGCAGGAGAAGCCAGGGAAAGTGTGTTCAGCCCAGACGAAGAAAGAGCTTCTGAAGGGATCCTCATAATGGCAACAGGCTTGAGAAGGAGTGTTCTTACAACCTCAGAGCTGGAAGAGCAGCAATATTAGTTGTATCACTGCTTTCCTTTTAGCACTGATGCTTGCCAGAAGTGCTGAAGCTTTATTAGGGGTGAGGAATCTTACAGGTGATATTTCCTGAAGCATTGAGGTATAAACTGAGCTGAGTAGCTGTAGCAAAGCCCTTTCTATGCCCTTTCTTGGTGAGTGGGAACAGGGGTTGTAGTGGGTCTCAGCCACAAGCTGGCTCTGGGCAGGCTGGAGTTTTGTTGGAGATGAGGTCTTGTCCATATCTCTGCTGTAGTTTTATTGGAAATGAGGTCTTGTCCATATCTCTGCTGTAGTTTTATTGGAAATGAGGTCTTCCCATATCTCTGCTGTGCACACAGTGCTGTGGGGCAGGAGACAGCCCACAGTGGACTGCATTATATCCAACTCCTGACTCCTCATCCCCACTTGAAAACCCAGCCATGTGACTGTTCCTCAGTCAGCTGGAGTGCCTGAGGATCCATATCTTCATGGATACCTGACATTTGGTTTCCAAGGCTGAAATACAGGATTTGGCTCCTGACAAAGTTTCCTCTCATCTCATATGTGTGTCACAGGTATGGCCAAACTTCTTGGAGAGAGAGGTGCAGATAATGCATTTCTCATCAAAGCCTTGAAGCTGGACTAATTGGATTCATAGTTGTAAACATTTCCAATGCCAGGAGACTCTTTTTCTTTAGGCTTCAAGCAGTGTTTGAAATTGGTATGTTTTCATGGCCTCTTAAAGCCTGGTTGAGATTCATTTGCAAGGGGAATTCAAAGGAAGTAAAACTTTGTAGCTGGTACTGGTGATTCCCTTGAGTGTCTCTGGGGAAGCAGTTCAGGCCTACAAACAATGTGGATGTGAAGAGGATGGACTAATTCAGGATTGCCAGGAGCAGGGGCTTTAGAGACCAACTTGGAAAATTCTCCTGAGGTGATGTTGCTTTTTGGGTTGAGGCAATGAACCTGAAGCACACTGCATGCTGGAGATGGAGCTATGGGTCCTGGCCTGTCTGAGCAGGACTTCAGTGCTGTTCTGTGAGCATTTTACTGTGCACGTCCAGAGTTCCTTTCCATCTCTGATGTTCAGTTGTGCTTGATCTCAGATCTTTTCTCTATATTTATTTGCAGTGGTATCCAGGACAGCACTCTGAGGTTTTTGGGATGGGGAGATTTCCATATAAGTGAAAAGAACAGTCAAAATTTTGCTATATGTCACTAGGAGGGGTGAATATGTAACCCTGGAGACATTTCCAAGACAAGGACAAAGGATGAAGTCTGTGCAAGTGCTGGCAGAACAGACCTCTCTCCAGAGGCAGTTTGTGCCTTGTGGAGTCACTGGCCTCCCACAGCTGTGCAGAAATAGCCCTTTGCATACAGCAGGAGGCAGAGCCAGCCCTCAGCAAAAGGGCAGCCTGGGCTCTGCAGCCCTGAGTGCACAACAGTGTGTATCAGTTTAGTCTGGGGACATTAGCAGAAAAACACCCAGAGCCCATGGCTAATGCAGCAGTTTCATATGCAGCAGGAAAACTTTGCAGTTTCAGCAGGCATTGCTTCTAAGCATCCTCCACCCTCTCTGGATGCCTCTGCTTGCCGGATTTTCTGTGTGGGCTTTGCCACCTGCCATGTGTCTTCCTGGCTGCCCAGTATTGTGCCTGGCTGTGCCAGTGCCAGTCAGCAGGGATCTGTGGCATCAGTAGCAGCTCCATGACAAAGTACCTTGGAGGAGGAATTGTCAGCAGCAGCTAGAGGCACGTAACAGCCTGCGCCACGTGGAGAGCCGCAGGTACCATCTGCTCTGCCAAAAGACACATGCTCGTGCTCCTTGTCATTCAAAGTGGGAAAGAGGGTGAGATGCAGAGCTTAAAAACATTGGAAGGGAAAAGATGTGAGAGAAAAACATTTGGGAAAGATTACCATATTCATGCCTCTGGCCTCGTTAGCTGCTTTTATGTCTTTAGGTAGTAAGTCCTCTGCAGGTGGGAATTTTCTCTTCTTGTAAGTTTGCCTGGTAGCATAATGAGACCCCAATCTCTGTGGGGAATCCTAGATACATCCACAGCTGGTAAAGTCATATGTGTCTAGCCCAGCCTTGATGTTTTCTGATGCCTCAGAGGTTTCACTCTCCATCTGGGAGAAATAACAGACTGTGATAAACAGTGACAATATCCTTCTTGAAAACCCTGATTGCTGCTTCCAAATAGCTCCTTAAAGACTCTGTCAGTTCCACAAGACACACTAAAAGGTTTACAGAAAGGGAAAAACATATGCCATGCTGTATTGCACAGTTTTGCATTGACATATAATATCCTTCAGCAAATTTATTAAATAGAGGTCCTTGGTGGTGAAATTCAGAGTTAAAAATCTAACTGAAATGAGTCATGGATTGGGAAGTGACGTGGTTTTCTCTAGTTTGCACACTGATGCAAGTGTCTGTGTGGAAGGATTGAAGATGGAAAGAAGGAGGTTAGCAGTAGAAAGCATTTTGTAGCTTAGTGGGGTATGGTTTTCTATAGGAGCTTCAGAGCTTCTGTGCTGGAGGCAGCCCTGGCAGACAGGTAGGTGCTAGTTTGGGAAGAGGGAACTCAGTGCCCTAGAGAGAAATCATGCAGGAGCAGTAGGGTCTCAAACAGACCTTGCTGGGTCTGTGACACAAGGGAAGGAGTGTCAGGAGCAGCCTCTGGCTAAGTCTATCATGAGCTGGTATGTCCTGAGTGCATGGCCATGTTCAGGGCAGGAGGGCACACCACATGTGAAGGGAATGTGCTAAAGAGCCTGCAGGTCAGGCTGGAGGAGAAGGGGAAAGACCATGCCACACTCACTCTTGTCACCAAGTCGATGGCACAACCAGCTGGGAACTAGCAAACAGGGAACAAGCTCTGAAGACATTTTTACTGAAGAATTACTTGGTAGAGCCAGCAGGCAAACTCTGCATCACAGGATGGCAATCAGCCCCAGGAAAAAGACTTTGTGAGGTACCAGCCCACACTGAGCAAGAGAAACTTGACACCCCAAAGAGGCTGTTGTAGGGGAAGGAGCCACACCTTGCTCACTGCCCAGAAGTAGCAGTATCTAATTAAAGAGGCTGCTGTTTTAATCAGCCCTGTGTAGTATGACTTTTGAATGATGTTTCCTCTGCTTCCAGTGGATCCCTTTGAGACAATGCTGAAATCCCTCTTGAGGTACCAGTCCAGCCTGAATGGGGATACAGGAGAGAGCCACATGAGGAGAAAACTGTATGAGAACAGTGTGACCAAGTCCTTGCAAAGTAATGTTGCTCTCATCCAGAAGGTAACTGCCTTTGTATAGCAAAGAAGCCCTGTGTGGCTCACAGGGGAAGGTTTAGTGAGAATGATCACTAGGATAAAGGACCTGCATTCAAATTAGTGCTGGGGCTATAAGCATCTGAGATAGCAAACAGCCTCTGCCTTTCATGGTGTGAATATTTGTGTTCTCTTATCTCCAGTGGGCTGGGGGAAGGGCTGAGCTTGATTAATTTTTATGCAAAGATAACAGATGCAGTTAAAGATACTGGAGCACTTGGATTCTAGATATATTTCCCTGGACAAGAGGATGGAACAAGGAACCAGCTTTTGGGGCCACAAAGAAATGATTTTGATTTAGTCCAGCAGCCAGAATATGATCTGTTTTCCTGTTCTGGAACTGTCTGTACTAAAGGATTTAAGGTTTCTTTTGTAACAGAGGGAACAAGAGAGGAGAGTAGAGTTGCCTTGTTAGGGGAGAGCCTTGAAAGAAGCAGAAGATTGGAGTCTGAAATGTTACTGTTTAACAATGGGAAGAAACATGGAAGGAGTTTAGCATTATTCCATAGCCATGAAAGTGTGGTCTGCCTTAGGAAGTGGGTGGGAATGTGTCCAGGGTGTGTTTGGTAAATAGACTGCTGGTGTTACTGCTAACTAATGGTTCATTCCCTCTCAAGCTGTCAGAAGAGCTGTTGGCCAAATGGCTGTCTCTCCCCGAGGCACAACATGTGCCACTCTGCCAGCACATGCTGGGCTTTGCCATGAAGTCTGTCACACAGACAGCTATGGGCAGCAGCTTCGAGGATGACCGGGAAGTCATCCGATTCCGCAGGCACCACGACGCAGTAAGTGTCCTGCAGAGCCAGGAAATCTCCTATCCCATTTTTCCAAACTGAAAACACAGAGCTTGTGCCTGTGTACAGTTTAGTACAAGCTACTGCTGAGACTTTAAAGTATGAGCTTGAGGGGTCTGTCTCACTTGTCCCAAGCTAAAACTGTTAGAAAGATCCTACTGCTGATCCTGCTGTCATTAGTCTGAGGTGTTTCTAAAGGATGCAGAGGGATCAGGAACCCAGATCCAATGGCAGTTGGGAAGTCTTTGGTACCTAAGTCAGCTAAACTCTGTTAGAACTGCCCGTGGAATTTCTCCCTTTTGAAGATCTTCTGAAGGCTCTGTGACATTGTGGAGAAAGGAAAATCTGAGGAAATCTCACCTGTATCCACATGTGGGGATGCTAAACATGCTCGTGATAAGGTGGGAAAGAAGCAGTTCCATCTCCCATTTAAGATTCCCATAGCTTTTTTTCCTACAGTTGTTTAATTTCAGCTTAATTCCAGCTATCATAGACATAGTGAGAAATGGGATGGGGTGTCCTAAAGAGACAAGTTCCACATTGACAGGAAGTCCTAATATTATTTGGTGTTTTCATTTTCCTGACTAGGGAAGAGTAGAATAGTCCCAGCAGTCTAAGCCTGTGGTAAGTGATGGTGCTGTTCTCTTTCTCCTCTTCCAGATCTGGTCAGAGATTGGAAGAGGTTTCTTGGATGGGTCTCTTGACAAAAACATGACTAGGAAGAAGCACTATGAAGATGGTAGGTTTCTCCCAAAATTACGGTTTTCCTCCCACTCTGATTAATACTTAGGAGTTAGCTAGCATGTGAAAGCACTTCATTTGCCCATTTGTTTTGGCTTTTCTTCAGAGTTGCTCATCATGCCATAAGCTACCAGATGCATTGTACATACTCTCAGATTAGATCATTGTTTTGGAGTTGAGTGGCAAGCTGCCTTTCTTTATGTGAGAAGTTGTAGGACTAGACCTCTAGTTCCAGGTCTGGTTCCAGGGTCTGTCCAGTCTGGAGAGTGATACAAGGGAAGAATCAGGGTGTGCTTCCTCCCTTACTGTTGTGTTCCCTAGTGTCCACTTTTGACCTCTCTTGGAGGCAAGCAGCTGTGCTAGGTGGAGACAGATGGAGCCCCTGGATTTGGCCCATATGGGCATTCAAATGATGCACCATCTGGGGCCTGTACTGCCAGACAGTCACTCACAGGCTGGATGACACAAGTACAGAGGTGCTGCTTTGTTGGATACACCATCAGATAGCCTCTCATGTGCTCTTACAAGATAACGTGATTTAGGTCTGTTACAGCAGTACTTTTATTTCTAATATATTTTATAGTAAGTCATTTTAATTTTAGGTTGTCTTATCTTTTTTGTTTGAAATTAAATAATTTCAGTACTGATTGATAAGATGCTAAACTAAGAGATTGTATCTGGAACTAAAGTTTTGTTTGTAAATCCTCCAAACCCAGTGTTTCCCTCTTTGTGCTTTGAGTTCTGTGGGTTTCAGAACCTGGGGACAGCTTCTGCCCCATTGAAATGGGTTCTTCCCATGGTCACTCTTTTTGAGTTGTAGTATGATGATGCATGAGGACAAAGTTTCACAAACTCCAGGTAGTGAGCCTTGGTGTTTGAGTGTTGCTGGTCTTCCTGCACAGAGGAAGAAGGAAGGTAATTCTGAGACAAAGGACCTTAACTGGGCCTTGATAAATGGAGTTTCAGACCCAAATTCTACTCCATATTTCTTGGATAGTCCTCAATAGGTCATTTAAGCCAGACAGGCAATGATGTCTAGGTCCCTAACTCCCCCTGGTTCCCACATGAGTTAGGCACTCACATATCTTCAGATGTGTGGCCTCTTTCCCAAAACCCTCCCATGTTCCCACCATTCCTCTGTCTGTGTCTGCACTCTTTAGCACAGAGCCATCCTCTTGTACCCTGCCTGTACAACCCCTGGCCAAATGGGCTCCATCAGTTCTGGTGCTGCAGTAATTGTAACTCTGCAGCTCATGTAACCAGAGTTATGTGGCTCATACCTGTTTTCATGGGAGCTGATAAAAATGCATTCTCTGGTGGTTTGACAGCATTACTTGTCTTCCCCTTGTGTGATTTCAGCTCACAGAGCACACGCGTTGGTTATACCTGTAAGGATGGCTTTTTATAGGCAACCTCTGTTTCTTGGTTCCTGCATTTTCAGCTAAACTGGGGATACTGCCTTCCAAATTGACAGTAACATGTAACAGAGGCTGCTTCTGTAAGTGAGCCCAGCAGGGACAGCTGGTCTGAAAATCTGCTTGGGAAGATGAATTTACTTCTCTGCAGTACCACGATGACCAGGTTTTAAAATAAACATTTCTTTTTTCTTGCAAAGCTCTGGTGGAGATGGAATCCATCTTGAAGAAGGTTACAAAGGAGCGCCGAGGCAGATCATTCAACAGGCATGTCTTTGTAGACACCTTGCTGCAGGGGAGCCTGAGTGACCAGCAGGTCTGTGCAGCTGTTACCTCCTCACACAGTCATGGGGTTTTGCCAGATGGACAATTCATTACATTGTAGCCTTTGATTAATATAAGTTCTTGCATCTTAGCTTAGATTCTTTACCAAAGCAGGGCTTCTGCTTCGTTTTTTCCACTCCTGCAGTGTTTGATTGCATTAGACTTTGGTGGATTTCCTTGCCACTGCTTCATAGCTATTTTTATAAACCAGAAGTATGTTAATGTTGAGCATGTCTTGTGCAATTCAGTGCAAGTTCAACAGAGAGTTCACTTTATGTCTTCTGGATGTATTTCCTGCTCTCTGCACTAAAGGGGTTTAATGTGCTTGAGTGGAGAATGTGCTACTTCTTTATTCTCTTTACAGTCTTATGAACTTCATTCCCTGAAGTAGATTTTCTTTCCTAGATTCTGGAAGATACAATGATTTTCTCTTTGGCAGGATGTGTAATCACTGCTAACTGTAAGTACAGTAACTGTAGGTAGCTTCCCATCTTGCACTCAGCTGCCAAAAACTGTGTGTGATGACATGAGACTTATCCTAGGCTAATAAAAAATTGTATTAATCAGTCTTTCTCCTGAGCTACAGACATATAGAAGAAGCTAATTTTTACATCAGATTGGTGCCACAGCCTCACAGTTAGTGAGCTGAACCTAAGCTGTGTTTGACAACCTTTCCAGGCTTATGGTGGACCTTAGAATTTCTCCCCATTGCTTTTTGCTTGCATTCTTAACACCAGACAACTGATGCTAAATTTGATGGAGAAAACCACCAAAATAAATAAGCCACAAAGATCATGTTGTCAAATAGGTTCAGGCACATAGGAAGGAAGAGTGCTAGCATCTGTCTTTGTGCTTTGAATTTCTGGAGGATAGGTGTGTTCCATGTATGGAGGACTTTCAAAAAAGCTACTCTGGGATTTATGCATAGATTATGAAAAAAAAAACGAAACAAATAAAAATACAAACTGAAGCTGTGTAAAATACCTTGATAAAGGGATGATTATCTGGCCTTGTACCTCAGCCAGTGAGGCTGGGATTCCAAAGAAAACCTCCAAGATGCATCTAGGTGTTAAAGAATGGGAAGTAAATCAGACAACTCTGGTGATTCTCTCTCCAGAGAATATCCTCTCCAGGTACTTCAGGAAGTCTGTGATTTTAAGGGGCTTGAATTCACATGGATTCACAGAATCACAGAATATTCTGAGTTGGAAGGATCATCAACTCCAAGATTCCAGATAGTTCTCATGAATAGACATTTTTGAGAGCTAGAAACATTTCCTTGTAGCTGTAGGGAAACTGCCTCCTACACACTTATTTCTTATGCAGGGTTTTTTCTCACTCTGCATTTGAAGATAATCTCAAGTACCTCAAAAAATAGATGTAGGGGGACAAGTGCTGGCCAACATCTGCAGAGAGCTCCCTTCAGGAGCCCCAGGCATTGGCTCTTTGGAGCACTTGCCTGACATGTGCTAGGGAAGACCCCCAAATAAGGGAATTTTCTAAAGCTTTGAACAAACCAGCCTTTCATTTGCATGGTTGGTGTAATAGCTGTGATTCCCCTGGGTTTCTTGGGCTGTGGGGTCCTTTTGCCAGAGCTGTGGGACTGAGTGCTTTAGTGTCCTGCAAAGCTCCTCATAGCATCAGAAAGAGAATCTTAACTTGCAGGGCCTCTTGCTACACAGTAGTTCAGCCTGTGTTCCTACCACTGAATACAAAATCAGCACAGCCTGCTGTGAACAGAGGCCACCTTTTTTTTAGGCCAAAAAGTAATGTTGAAAATATAGGAAGGAAGAAAACTGAATGCCATTTGTAAAGGATTGAATTTTCTGAGTCCAGTCTTGTCTTGATTCTTTTCCCAGTGTGCACCTGGGCAGTCTATTTCCTGACAACCTCAGAAGATGTTCAGCAGAATCTCTACAAGGAGCTGGACCGTGTTCTGGGGAAGGGACCAATTACCCATGAGAAAATGGAGCAGCTCAGGTGGGTCCTATAGAAGGAATGCAGAGGAAGGCTGTGTCATGTGGTGGGGACAGGTGTTTCATGTGGAGTCTGATGCCTAGCCTGCCCTAGGCCAGGAGAAGGCATCCAAAAGCTGCTAACTCCCTTTTTTCTTTCTGGAAGTAATCAAGCCACAGAATGACTTGTAACATAGAGAGAATCTGCTGGCATTCCAGACACAGGGACCAAGGTGCTCACTTCAGGGTGTCTGTAGGAAACCCTTTAGGTTCATCAGCAGAGGAGAAGCACTGAATCAGTGCCCTGACTGCAAGGCCAAAATTTTTGCACACTGTCTTGTTTGCTTTCTGTCCTAGTTTTCCAGAAGTAGCAGAAGTAATCAGTCATTTTCATGGTTGGATATAGAGATATTTAGAGAGGAAGCATGGACCAATCTTCTTTTCAAAGGGCTGCAAGTAATGATGACTGGTCAACAGTGTGCCTTTATGTTTTCTGCATTTGTTATGTTGGTGCAACCAGGTGCATTTTCTATTTGGACTAGTGTTAGGGTTTCAGGGAACATCGAGTCTGTGGCTTTCTTGCTTCTTCTTGTATGAGTGAGAGGTACAGGAAAAGGGCTGGTGTGTTTATGCATTTTAGCAGATTTAGTTTGGTTTAAAATCTGAAACAAGAGGGATTCCAATAACCTTCTGTAAAAGCTGTTAATGAGATTTAATGCTTCTTACAAAGATGTTGGGACTCCTTGCCAAAAAAAAGGAAGTGCCTCTAAATGAAGCAGTTGACTCTGCTCTGCTTGCTGCTCCAAGGGTGTGGACAAGCTTCTCTGTGAGACTCACGCTGACCAGGGGTCACTGTTGCAGGTACTGCCGGCAGGTCCTGTGTGAGACAGTGCGGACAGCAAAGCTCACTCCCATTGCTGCGCAGCTGCAGGAGCTGGAGGGCAGAGTCGACCAACACACTATCCCCAAGGAGGTAGGGCAGTGCTGGGAGCACTAGGCCACTCCTTTCCTCTAGGGGAATTTGCTGTTTCCTCTTCTTCCAGACCAGGAGTGAGGTAGAAAAAACATTTCTTCTGACAGCGTTGAACCTGAGCAGGTGCTTTGTCATCTGAAAGTACAGTTTAGCTCAAAGTTTGCCTGCACTTCCTCTGTGGGAGAGGCTCTATAAATTCATGTTCTCTTGCTGAGCAGATTTGCTTCTTGGGTGAGTAAGCTTTTGAAGGTGCCTATGGACTTAGTTATGCATAAAAGAACATTGTTTCAGGCTTCATCATACCACTCATCATATCACCTTCCCTTCCAGAGAGTAAAGTAGTCCATACATACATCTCAGCAAACATAGAGAAATGGGGTCACACCTTCTGTAACCACCAACAATTGCAGCATGATTCTTAGAAGTTAAAATCCTAACATCTGGGCATTATGAAAATCTGTAGATGAATACTGCATGGTTGTCTTTTTAATCCACCTAAATATGAGTAGTCTACAGAAGAATCATCATCCAGCAGAGCGGCTGAGAGGTGTCTTTAATTGTGCATTTCCTTCCTCATTGACATGTTGTAATTCTCTTTGCAGACACTTGTGCTTTATGCTCTTGGTGTGATGCTGCAGGATAGTTCATCTTGGCCATCACCATACAAGTATGTAGAATCAACTGTAATTGCAATTAATTCCTTCTTTGTTAAATTAGATCTTGCAGCACAGCCATTTGTGCTGCAGGGCCTGCCTTAAGCAGATTCTGGAGATGAAAGGGAGTCTATAAGAAAATCAGTTTATGAAGGTCTGGGTTTGTTTGTCTCCATGGGCATGGTTATGGGGCAATTAAAGTCAGGTTCCTCTGGTGCTCCAGTCTGTGTATGTGCATGTATGTGTTAGAGTTTAGTAAAAACTTTTTTGTGCATGTACACAGAGCTTCCCTGGCTAATGCTGGTCACTTCTGTTAAAGGTTTTCTGTGAAATAGTGACTTGAATGGCTTTGGAATCACTGCTTGTCATCATGAAACAAGGGTGCAAGGAAATGTCAGTCTGAAGTTTTGGTTTTTTAGGGTGAAGGGAAATGCTACCTCAGTATTTCGGTCTGTCTGTGAAAATTGAAGTGGATCTAGGCCAGTGGAGGTTAAAGAAAAAAATCACTGTAGATTCTTGTGACCTCCAGGTGGCAAATATTAACCTGTATCTGATTTACTTCACTTGGGCTGCAAAAAATGTGGGTCAGTTATTCTAGACAGAGAGAACAGACAGCTGAGATTTAGGAGAAAGAATAAAGCCTTTAGAACAGCACTTGTCCTCTCCTGCAATTACACTTTTTAGAAAGGGGTCAGGCATTGATGCACCAGTCTGCAAGCCCCTTGGCAGGGATTGCCTCCCAAGGTGTTCATAACTGTGTTCAGCTTTGCTGAGACCCCATGGGACCTTCACTGAGGACTGCTAGAACATTGTATGCTTGCTTCAGGGAAGCTGGGGTCGAGGTTTAGCTTGAGTTAGATGAAGATTTCCATGACAGAAGTAGGAGACCAGCTCTGTGTGATCCTTTCACCAACCTGCTGTACAAAAACACTGATTGCCCTCCCTGCATTTTTGCTAGGCAGGTGCATTTTCTCTCCTATTACAAAATCTGTAATTTTCACTTTAGTTCAGGGGAAATGTAAGCTTGATGCTGCTTTTCTTAAGCATCAGCAACCACATGCCCTTTTACCTTGTTAAAAGCAGACCTTGGATGTTAAAGCAGGGAAGTGAAGGCTTGAAGTATTTAGCAGAAAGGTTTAAAAGAACCGTTTTCTGTCCATCAAATTTTGTGTTTGGAGGGGGGTTAATATTTAAATTGAATGTTATTTTATTAGTTTCCCTTGTTTTAACTCATGCCAGCCCTGGATAATAGTTTTCTCACAGGCTCTACCATCCTAAAGCTGGAAACCACTTTTCTCACTTCAGTGAGTCACTGGCTTCCCTCCCCCAGCACATACACATACACATACACACACCAGCTGCTTGAAGAGAACGGTGAGGGGCAAGGAGAAAAAGGAAATATTTTTGGAAGTGAAAAAGGAAGGGACTCAAAGAGGCAGAGAGAGACAAATGAGATTGCATGTGCCTTGGAGAGGAATAGAGGGCAGGTAACAGCATCAGCTCAGCTGTGTACTGCACATTAGTTCCAGCCCTGTCTCACACTACCTCAGTTTGTCAGCATTTTGACCAAGATGGGACACAGCTGACCAGCTGGGAACATTGATGGAATGGATGCACAATTGCCTTCATCCATTTGTGTGGAATGACCCAGAGAGAACAAATAGTGAGATTCTCTAGTTCATTTCTGGCTTTTTACTTTTCTCTGTGTGTGTGCACATTTCTGGGGAAAGGATGCTGTGCCTGCTCCAAAAACCCTAATGTGTTTCATATTTTATAGGTTTGACCCAGACAGATTCAATGAGGAATTAGCCATGAAAAACCTCTCCTTGTTGGGTTTCTCAGGAAGCCAGGAGTGCCCAGAGTTGAGGTGAGCATAGGGAAGGAGGTCTTGGTGAGTCTCTGGCAGACAGGAGAGAAGGTGCTTCCAGCATCTTGGTGTTACTGCTGGAACAGCCTGTCCAAGCTGGCTGTTGTCCTTTGGCAGATTTACATCATAGCAAGGTTTTTATTTTTTTTCTCCTGATTCTTCCCTCAGGTTTGCCTATATGGTGGCCACAGTTCTGCTGAGTGTCCTGGTGAGGAAACTGTATCTCCACCCAGTGAAAGGACAAGTCATGGAGGCAAAATATGAACTGGTAACCTCACCAAAGGAGGAAGCCTGGATAACGGTGTCTAAGAGAAGCTAAAAGCAAGCAAAACAAGGGGTTAAAAGTGCCAGCAGTGAAGTTCTGAGCAAGGGTCTTAATGAGAATCATACTGCCACTGTGTTTACTCAGCCAAGGAATTTTATATCCAGAAAATTTTTTTTACCTTCCATATTCTTAACCTCATGCCTATCTTGGGTACTCTCTCTAATTCAACCAGTAGTCATATTAAAGTAGATTTAATCTATATGTCTTTTTCATATTTGCTTTTGGATCTCTGGCCAAACCTTTGCAAAGGAAGCAGTAAAACCTTGCAGTGGTGTATGGATGAAGTACTGGGTGTCAGCTAGTCAAAAACTAGCTGGGCTGGTTAGCCCAGCCTCTTTCCAATAGCAGCCAGAGCTGGGTAAGAGTGCCCCTCTTACCCAGTGGAATGATTCTTCCTGAATTCTAGCTAGATAAGACCTTGGAGACACAAGGACAAAGCCTTTCTCTATATATAGGTATTTTTATTCAAAGTGTCTTTCCCTCCCTTGAGCTATATCTGTCAGGAAGAACAGATATATCCTGTGAGAAGTATGTGTGAGTGTGAGAAAGAGAGAAATAAACTGGGGTGGGAATAGCACCACTAATGCTCATGCTGTGTAATCTTGCCATGCTGTGGGGTTGCAAGAAAAAAAATGATTTAGAAATGCTAGTAAACCAAGAGGAATAAAATTGATTTGGCCCCTGAGAAAACAGAAGTATCAGTAATAATATGAGGAAATAAAATAAAACCACAGAACAAAGCCCCAAGAAAGGGAGTCTTTAACCTGAAAATTCTGAGGGCAGTGTCTAATCCAATGAACAGAAATTGACAGATGCTTGCAATTCATTCAGCACTGGTCAGCATGAGACTGGTCATGCAAGTAGTGAAGTGCTGATTTCACAGGGCTCTAGATTAATGTTGTACTTAATAACTTAAAAGCCTTTCAAAGAATCCTTTTCCTCTTCCAAAATGTGTGCTCGCCAAAGAAGCATCAAATGTTGCATATTCACATGCTTTTTCCTGCTTCTTCCTTTCTTGTTTTGCCAATCATAGGACAGCTCCATTCAGAGCCCCACTGAATGGATTGCAAGGCAGGAACCTCCTACCCCATCATGGCATTGGAGTAATTTATACTTACTGTTCACATTGTGCTTCTTCCCTCTCTTCTCTTACAGTTTTCTCTTTATCTGATCTTCATAAGTCTTTTCTCCATACGCCTGACTGCTCTGTTAGCTGCAGTTCCTTCCTACCCAGCACAGCTGTGTGGTGGTAGGTGAGGGGTTTCTCAGCCTGCAGCTGTGTCTGCTCAAGCTGTACACAGCTGCCTGTGCACCACAGAGCAGGCTAAGAGTGTGTGCCTCCCATGAGAGCTACTTTTTACTGCTTGTGCAGAGTTCATGTCACTGGTAACTGCAGTTCTTTTTTCTACAGATGTACCTTCCAGGTCAGGAAATCTGCTGCTCTTTTAAAAATGTTTTTGCTTTTGTCTGAGGTGTGCCAGCCTGAATGCGATCCTGTCAGTTCTTATGGGGTTTAACAGCTGATGCCATCCTCTGCGGGCACCAGACAAAGAAAATTCTGCTCTGGGATTTAGCATGTCATCTGTGCTTTTGGTGGAGCTGTAGAGATTCAGATGCCCCCCAGTGTAGCTCCTGTTGGGGTAGAATGATACAGAGATGTTGGGCAGAAAAGGGAGAGTTGTGCAGTTCAGCTTCCTGTCTCTCTTGAATTGATTTTTATAATGAACTGCAAGAAAGCTCTTGCTAATCTGACCTTCACTTCACTAAAGCTTGGTCATGTCCCCAGATGGCAATTCATGTTAGGCTTTGCTTCACTGCTTATACAAAAAGGCCCATTTTTCTTGAAGGTTGCAGATGTTTCCTAAACCTTCTGGAGAAATCAGCATGGTAAAGAATTTTCGTTTTAAAACATCCCTGGATGTGCAGAGGAGGCAAAATTAAGGGTAAGTTATTGCCTTCTTTGGAAAATAGGGTAGGATAGCACTGTCCCTGCTAGAAACTGAACAAGGAATATAACTGGGTGATGAAGATCTGCTTTAGGAGTGAAGCTTTCAAACACTAGAAAAGCTTCCCAAGTGTAATTTCTCTGTCTTGCTGGAGCTGATCAAACTGCCTTGGAACGGCCCCTTCCCCAGTTACAGGGATCAAAAATGGGAGCGATTCCATGTAATTTGTTATGAATTTTCCATTAGCCTGCACCCATTGGCTGTACTCAGTCCAGGCCAATGATCAAGCCTGCTTCAGGAGTCCATGACTGATACAGGAGAGGAATGGGGCTCATTGTGCTGGAGAGAGAGCCAGTGATCAGTTTGTGTTTGCTCAAAACTGCTGTCAAAAAAAACCACCCTGACTCATCAGTTAAGGAAATGTGTTGAGCTTGGAGGGAAAGGAGGGTGAGGCACTCTGAGGCATTTGTAATGCACTGCTGGGAGTGACACTGAGGTCACAGCCACAATGTTTGCTGAAGTCTGTAGGTTTCCATTCCTTGCTCTGTGTGTGTCTGTCACTTCAGACAGCCCAGCTATGGCAATTTAGTGCAACACTCATCAGCCCAGCTGTGAATCCTTGTGCAGCAAACTCCTTTTTTAATATGGGGATGTTCATGGAATAGAGCTTTCTTAGGAAGTTTTAATCTATTTTGATTTGAAGATGGAAATTAAGTTTTCTCCCATTTCTGTCCTCTCCCCTTGTCTGGTATGCACTGTCACTGGTTCTTGTTTGGCTGGTTTCCTAAGGAAGACTTGTGTTCATAGGGTGTGCACCCCTCCCATTTACTTTTGGCCATTTTTCCCTTTCTCTTACAAGAACTGACTTCTGAGCCCTTGGGCCAAATCAGCTGCATTTGACAGGGATTTGAATTCTCTGCACTCTTGTGTTCCTGCAGATTTTGTGAGGAGCAGATGACAGAGGCAGGGAGTGTGTGCTGGCCGTGCCCAAGGTCGCAGTCACAGCCGCAGCCCTGTCCCTGCCAGCCCGGGGGAAGCTGAGCCAGCGCCTGCCCTGCTCAGGTCACCAATCTCAGGAGTCCAGGCAGCAGAGCTCAGGGGCTTGTCAGTGCTGCTCAACCCACACACTGAGGACATGCATAAAGTCCAGAGATGCCTTCTGCCTCTTACATGGGGATATGGGCAAGCATTGCAACCTGTGGAAAAAAATGTCTTAGTCTAGGAAGAAAGCCAAGAGGGGGAGGTTACTATAATACAGGGAATTGTTGCTTTTTATGCTTCATATTCCTGCTCTGCACCAGCAAGGTGCTTTACAAATTTGACAGGATGGTTTTGAAAAGCACACAGAAAAGCTGTCATATCATTCCTTAGGCTCTTACTGTAGGACAAGTTTCTACTGGGAGCTGCAAACTCAGGAAAGGTAAGAGGCCAGGTGTATCTCTGTGCCTATGCAACCTGCTGCCCTCAGGAGCAGGCAGCCAGCACAGGTGGTGGGAGCAGCCAGGCCATTGGTAATGCTCTTCTCTTGATGGCTGTCAAAGCCTTTTACTTTTGCCCCTTGTCCTGGTGGCAACTGGTGAGGCAGTTGTTAACAGCTTAGGGCAGAGGAGACAGTTTACTGATCCAGCCTCCCATTACCTCCAAAATATCCATGAATGCTGGTATCTCTACATTTTAATTAACATGAGCTACATATAGAAGCACCATTGCAAATTAATATCCTATTAATAATGGTAATATCCTTCTGTTCCCAGCAGTTAAGGGCTCACTGGCAGTGGCTGTGGCACGCACCACAGAGTTTAGAGCTGCATGTTTTATTTTCAGTTGTAACATGGAAAGGATGGTCTTGGCAATTTCTGTCCTACTTGCTGCAAAATTAAATGTTGGTTATTGTGCAGGGTGGATGTTTACTGATTAGAAGTCCCTTGGGCAGCTGTTGTGCCAGCTCCCCCAGTAGCTGTGCAGTTATATGAATTTGGGCTTGTTTCCTAAATTGAGTCCAATTTAGGAAAACTCTCTCTCTCCCCTGCAAAGTCAATTATTGACTTCCTTTTTGTGCCCAGATCCTCTTCTGGCTTTGGGGCAAAAGGAGTGGGGTAGAGCAATATCTTCAGGAAAGCATAAAGGAAAATCTTAATCACTTGTGGGTTATGCTACCAGGAAGTGAAACTGTTTTAATGACCATGGCAGCTCCTGTTGTTTCTTTACACTTGTCCAAAGCAAGAACTGCTAGAATATATTCCAGGCATTTTTTTGGAGCCTCAGAGTATGAACCCATCTTGACACCTCTTTGTAGTTCAGCTCAGGAGTGGGTTTTAGCAATGACTTTTCAATTAAACAAAAGGCCTGTTTGATATCTCTTAGCATTCAATGCCAGGGTTTTGGTGGTAGCAGACAGAGAAGAGGAACTGCCACATGCAGGAAAAAAAAGATGAAGAAAATGTTCTTCACATATGGAGGGTGGGGAAGGAGACACGGTAAAGGTTTCCATGGCAACATTCCTTGAGGAGAAGTATTTTTAAATCTGTGAATTTTAGCATCAAAAACACAGTTGTGTTTCCCACAAAAAGATTTGGGGGAGGGCTAGAGTGGAAAGAATTTTTCCCCCTACTTTTCAGGTCATTCCAGTTTCTTTTAGAGAGGAGTCTGCTCCCAAGATAAATGAAGTATGTGTGAGTTCTATGATCTTAATGCTCCTGTAAAGAAAGCCTTGCTTCCAAGAGGCAGGAAGCATCAGTCATAGTTCTATATCTGCTCCAACATCTTTGGCACAAGCACTTGATCATCTCTTTAATGGAAAAAGTAGTTCAAATAAATCAATGCTAGACCAGTTAAAAGTCACAAGGACAAATCTTGCAGGATTTTACATTAAAACTAGTGTAACTTGGCACAAAAATATTAGTTTTAATTGATGTACAGTTAAGTGATAGTAGTAGTGATGAGGTAGCTGAGGCCTTTTGCCTTGGCCAAAGAGGAGAGGATGCAGAACTGAAAGGGCAGAGAAACCAGGTAAAAGATGTCCCTGGTGAGTGTCTTGGTTACTTTGATGACGTGGAACATCCCTGAAGGTAGACAAGTGATGCTCCAGTGACACTTACACAGGAAATGTTTGCTCTTGATATGGGGTATCAGTGTTGGGACCACCTCTGACCCTCTCTTAAGCTTCCCTGCTCCAGTCTCTGCAGTGCAGAGCCACTCATGGGCACTGGCAGGCTCTGCTCCCACCTCCCTGCTGGCACCCAGGCAGGTCAGCTCTGTCACGAGCCTGGCACAGCCAGTGCTGTGCCTGCTTGGCTGCCAACTTTGAAGTCTCACCAAAAAAGGCTTTTTTTTTTTTTTAACAGTTGCTTCCAATTCAGTGGTGACTCAGACACTGCAGCAAGGATAAAGTGATCATCTTCCCTTTCAGAGCTTTACAGCACAAGGCCCTGAGTATCCTCTCTAAAAGAGAGCTTGGTGAGCCCAGCCATCAACTGGATTCAGTTCTTTAATTTAACTGATGGAAAAAGAGAGTCCAGCAGTGCTATGTTCCTGCTAGCTCAGGGCCTGTGTTTCAGCAATAGACTAAATGATTCCTGAAGTACTTTGTATCCAGAAAGCCTGGGGAGGGGAGGCTGGGAGGGAATAGTCAGGCAGAAAACAAAGGGTCGATTCACCCATTAAAGCTTTTTTCCTGACCAAACTTCCCTTGGCCATGAATCCAGGAAAGGAACAAAAATCTCTTGCAATAATAATAGAAAAAGGTAAGTCATATTTGGCCATTTATCTTTTTGGGGGAGGGATAGGGTGTCTAAGAAAGCAAAATTCATACTTCAAACATAATATGAATTCATAGGAAATTGGCACTTGGTGGCCATTGTTTCACATTGGCCAAGACCCGATACAGAATAAGCAGGGCTCAGGTCTAAGAGACTAAGAGGGCTTGTCAACTTCCCTTCATCTTCATTGATAAAACCTACCAGCAGTAGGTGCTTTGGGAGGAGGGGAGTGAACCATGTGAGCCAACAGGAGCTGACAGGGATGCCTGCAAGAATACACCACTGCATATCATGGGAAACCAATGGTTGCAGCCGTCCCACATTCATTGGTAAGCAAGATATTTGGGAGCAGAGAGAGCACTTTGTTCTGCTGCTGTGCAGAATTCATACTGAATTTGACAGACCCTGCACCTGGATTTGATGTACTGTTCTAAAAGGAAGGAACAGATTGACTGCTTGTTAACAGAATGCTTTAAATTAACCTCAGCCATGGGCCTGGTTCTGCAGTCTTTGCATGACTATTATTTATGCTGTACAATTGCATTGAATACCATTGAGCATCCAGTACATTGGTCCGGCACAGCTGCACTGAAATTCTAGTTGTGGCTTTCAGTTGTTGGAACCCAAATTTTTGGATCTGCTCAGATGTTTGGATTTTGAATATTCCCAAACAGTCAAGAACCTACTTGACTGTTTAAACACCTAGATGGCTTTTAAGTCCAGTATTGCCATAATGCAAAGGAAAAAGAAATTACATGGAAATTGCCTGGCCTCTGGTTTCATATTGCAGCAGTACTAAGTAGGTAGAGCCTGATGCTGTATATTCCCAGTAGTTCACAGAGAATGTCTTTTCTGCTTGAGGAAGCTTGAGGGTGATTTTTACATAGTAAAGATGAAAATACTGCAAACATACATCATGCATTAGCCTTTATACATTTTATAGCTGTACTGTTCCAGTGTGGCAAACTGAGCTGAGCAATCACATTTTCTCAATTACCTTCAAGAACTGGAAATCCTTATCACCTCTGTGTTTCTTTCTCCCATTACTGCTGCACTGGTCTTGAAATTGTCACCAGAGCTAAAAATCCTCATTCTGTAAATGAAACTGTGATTTCAAAAAATTTTACAGTACAGTCTCCTCATAAAACTCCACAAGTCTTGCTGATGTGACTCACTCAATTACTCATGTGGGCAGACGTTCAGATAATAAAAGTGGTTAATGGAAAGCTGTGAGAAAAACTGCTGGTTCCTGAGGAAGCAGCCAGGGGGAATGTACTGTGGGTATTTTATCCTAAGAGCTGCTGAATTCACTGAGCTCCCAGCCACTTTTTTAAGATAAGGATTTCTCCATTCTGCTTTTTCCTTTGTATAAAAACAGCTTGAAATATCAGATTGGCAACAGAGAAGCAAAAAAGCACACCAGCTGTATCTGCTCTTCTGCTCCTCTTCCTACATATTAGAGATGATAGCCAGTCTGTGCCCTGAAATAATCCCTTTATCCTCGTGATGTACATAGCTAAACAACAGCATTCTAGTGAGCTTCGGGTTTCTGAATCAAGGAGCACAACTTACAAGTGGCTAAGCAATCTCTTTCACTGGAAGTGTCACATACACTGACAAGGATCAGATTTTTCTGGAATTAATAAAATTAAGAGATTTGGCCTTGAGATTTGGTTTGCCATAGGTCAGGAAATAACATCTAGAAAACAGGTTTCAATGACATTTCAGTGAGTGCACAGTAGAGGAATATGGCACCTTTTGAAGTTCATAAGGCAGAAAAGTGTGGAAGAGTAGTAAGGTACCACTTGGATGTGAGAACTGCACTATCTTATGAAGTTATACATGTGTGGTGGCTTCAAAGAGACTTAGAATTAAACCAAAACTGAACTAGTGTAAGTGGATGAACTGATTAGAGCTAAGGGCTAGCTGGCACTTGCAGAAATTAACTCTTGGTTGTGTGGCTGAGGCTGGTAGATTTTTTGGGGATGTGCTACTGCAGTTGCTGTGTGAGCCCATTCCAGCAACAGTGCTGGATATAGAAAGAGAGAGGATGTGAAGATATGCTCATTTTTGACACAAGATGAGCTGGGAGGGAGACTATGGTTTGACTTGTAAAATAGAGCTTCTGGCACAGAGAAGCAGTGCATGCATGTTGGGGCTCTGGACCAGAGAAAGTAAGCTGTCAGGTTATATTTAGCCACTACATGCTGCAGGAAAGCACAGAGGGAGAAGGAGGGGAATGATTGCATAGCTGAGCCCCATGGGTAGTGAGCACACAGAGCAGGGAATGAGGCTGTTAGGAGAGGACGGATTGCCTTGGTGTTCCTGATTCAAATAAATCTATGTGCGCCCAGGCATCTGCACAGACTTGTATGCTTACTGTGATTACCAGAGCTCAGCTTTATCTATCCATCAGTAATACCCTAGACTCCCATTAGGTGAAGAGTGACCAAGCTGTGGCCCTCCAGCCATTCCCCTCTGCTCTCACCCTAGGGATGTCTCCTGCAGCAATCCCATTCCCAGCTGGGGAAGCACTAGTCTGAGAGGGGCTGTTAAACCAATGTCCTAAACTGCTGTACAGCCCAGCTGCACACCCAGCTCAGTCCTAACCCACTGGAATCTTGTTAGCTGAGGCTGGCATCTGCAAAGTAGGTTAGGCTACCCTGCTGCATTTGAATTCAGGGGTGTGAATCCTCCATTGTGTTTTCTGGAAAGCTCAATCCTAAATAGATGAAGATGGGAAAAAATTCCTTATACCTGTATGAGACAGATCAAACCTTGCATGCTGATGTTTGGCAGTCAGTCATTTGGGTTCTATCATATACTCCAGAGTGCAGAGATTGTAACTTTGACTAGTTTACAGCAGGATGGGTATAGCTTAGGTTCTTAACTCTTTCCTGCTAAAAGCTCACTTGTATGATTCAGAGATGCTTTTGCCTTTGCAATAAATAAGGCCTTTCAGCTCCCTCACAGAGGAGACGTGTGGAGAGGCCTGGCTGCCTTCTGTGCATAAATATTTCTGTCAAACTGGATTCAGACTCAGGTGGGTGAAACAACTGTGCCCATGGGGAGCCATCAGCCTCCACCTCCTGCATCACTGAGATTTGTCTTGTTGCCATACTGTCAAAATTAGCTGTGGGTGAGAGAAAGGGCTGAAATGCTCCTGTATGTTCACCAGGCAGGACAACAGAGCAGCTGGGGGAAGGAGGGAGCTGCAGACTGTAATAGTGAAGAGAAGCTGCCTTCACAGCCTTGAGAAAGGGGTCACTTGTCCAGATGTGTGATAGAAGGAGGAAAGATGACTTCAAAAGTGTGATTAATTATTCCCTTCCTATGCAAGGGAGTTATGCTGGTTACAAAAACATCACACATTGGGTTTGGTGGCTCCAGAGAATAGGCAAGATCATAAAATATTTTTTAAATGGTTTATGTGGTAAAAGCAGGATTACAAACAGAACAGGATTAGAAAAGCTCCAAGGGACGAGTTCCTGGAGTTATGCAAGTACCTAAAAATCTGAACTTTAATTTCAGGAAGAAACAAACACCTCAAAGAATGGTTCTGACTGCTGCAGACCAAATTTGAAAATGTGAAAAAAAGCATCAGTAAGTCAGTAATAGTGAGCCAGAATCAATAGTTCAGAGAGGATGATTTTTTGTATGTGCTGTATTGGAGCATTAACTACCCTTCAGTGGCTCAGTGACCATATCAGACCTTACCTGGAGGATGCCACAGGGTCAGGACAGAGTGGAAAAGGACTGGTAGTTGGTCTGGGTTAGCATCTTAGAGAAGGAATACCAGCAGGAAAAACAAATTAGAGCTGTTCTTTTCTCCCCTGTTCCCTGAATGCTTGTCGTTTGATCCCTTGGAAGGAAACTGATGAGCAGCTATGCTTTGTGCTGGCCTCTCTTTGAGACCATTTGTTGCTTGTTTTCTTTTAATGTCTGAAATGTTAGATAATTTTTCCTATTTGGCCTGACCTCTTCCTTCCTGGGAGCATACCTCCCCTTGTACTGGCTCTGTCCTCACACAGTGCTCTGCTGAAAGAAAGTTCAGCAGAAAACTAGAAGAAAGCTTGGGATTTGGAATAAGACGTGCCCTCAAACAGATGGTCTGAATCTCTGCAGCATGTCCTGCTCCTGTCTGGAGGTGCTGTGAGGTATGAGATGTCAGCTGTGCACTAGATAGTTCTGGAATAGCAATTTTGGGCCAACACTTCCATGAGATGGAAGCTACTCTCCTACCTTTGTGGAGCCAGCCTTTTACCCAGCAGCAGTTTCTCATAAACAGAGAGGTTATCTGTGGTTATAATCTTGATTGCCCAGCAAATTGCTGAATGCCTGAGGAAGCAGGAGGAGAATGTGCAGCTTCAGGGTGTGTGGGTTTTTCAGTCTGGTTTACAGTGAGCACTGGAGGTTGAGTGTTTAAGATGCCTTGAGATCCTGACACCATTTGTTGCAGAATTAGACAGCTGCATTCTGTGCTGGGAGGCCACCCCAGCACTCTGGAATAGCCATGGGAGTTCAATAAACTGCTGTTTGCTTCAGAAGCTTTGGATTATGAGGCTGGCAAAGAGTGGCTGTCCAGACAGAGGCAGACCCAAACACCATGTGAAGCAAGCATGAAGACTGTGTCTCTGCTGGGGCAGTTACAGACTATTTGCTTCAATTGCCCAATTCTCCTTCCCTCCCTCACCCCTCCAGTAAATGCTATGTTCCTCCTAAAGCCATGGGCCTATATATATCATCGGTACACATGACCAAAACTTTGGTACCAGAGTCCTTTGTCCTTTATCCAGCTGCAGATCTGCTCAGCTCCATGTGATGCAGCAGCACAGGGATTTTCAGCTTTTGTTCTGCTGTTTACAAAGAGTGAAAAGATAAAAGGAAAAATGTTCATAAAACTGGAGCACAGTTATATAAAGAAGTGAACTGAAAACCTGCAGCAGGATCTGTCCAAGATCTGACCTGGTCATCTGTCCAAAGAAGATCTTTGGACTTGCACCCCTTATGTGATGTGTGTTCAGTTCTCTGTAAAGCAACAAAAATGGAAGAGACTTTGATTGTGATTTCTTACTATGTGCAAAACATAGGTGGCCTTTGAGGTACCCCATTATTACTTTTCTCTAATAAGGAATTGATAATTCAGACTGTAAGTTGGGACACCCATGCAGAGTGCTCAGCTGCAGCATTGCATGTGACCAATGGGTTGGCTCACCTGTGTAAATTTTTGTGAGGAGGGGACTCCCTTGGGTGATTGGCTGGGCTAAAACCCTGACATGTGAGAGAAGTTGGAATAGTGGTTTCCCTGTGCCTTTGGATCTTGGATCTCCAGTTTAGTCTCTAGACTGATTGCCTTTCTATTTTTTTGGTGGCTGTTTGAACAGTACCTTTAGGTGAAAAATATGTTTGCTCCTCAGTCTTGAAGATATTGATATAAGGGAAAATCTTGCACAATGGGATTGAAAAAAATTGGAGAAGTTACAGTGTGTAATAAATTAGGGCTGAGGGAATGTAAAAACTTAAAATTAGTTTAGCACATCACTTGACAGATGGGAAGTAATTTATGTAAATTTAGGGAAGTGGTAGTTGGATTCAGTTGAGATAATTTAAACACTATTTCTAATTATTTTTTGTATGTATACAGAGGATTATAGAATGGTCATTATTCTGACAGAAGGGCTCTTCATGTTTAAATTTAAATCCATAAATGAGTACCCTATTAAAATGTAAACATGCTGTGATAACAAGCACCTGATTATGCAGGCAGGTTAGTCCAGCTACTCTGGTGAACAGCTGTGTGCATGTATTTCAGATAAGGCTTTTTCTTACACCCTAAGAACCACAGGCAGAGCCCTTGAGAGGTCAAGAGGTGCCTGACCCACAGGTGGGAGCTGATGTTGAGTGCAGATCTGAGAGCAGATGGGCTCTCACAGGTTTCCAGTGAAACAGGCCCTGGTGGCACCCAAGGGCACAGAGGGAAGATGACACAATTAAACAATTCCCCCTCCCTGCACTCTGGTGCTGCTAATCCAAGTTTAAACTCCTAACAGCATCTTTGGAGAACCTTCTCCTTTACATTTTGACAGCTCTCTCCTTTTGCCAAGAGAAGGATCATGCAGGTTTACTGGGGAGCTGCCAAATGACAGCTTGACTTCACACCTGAGAAGCAAATGAATGAGGAGAGAAGGAAAGCCTCAGCCTGCCTCCAGCCTGGCACAAACACAAAGAGTCTTGGAAGCACGGAACCCCTGGAGCTGCAGCAGCAGCAGCAGATGTGACACGATCAGAATCCAAGCTGAAGCTGCAGTGGAGGAGGGAATGTGGGGCCTGTTACCAAACTGCAAAAGCATTATCCATCAGCTGCACACCCTGGGGGAGGTAGAGGCCTGGCCACGGATGATTCCTGGAGGTGTGGGATATGGCTTGGAGCTCCACACTGTACAGCAGCCTTCTTGAGTTGATTTGGCTGGCTTGAGCCATTGCAGAAAAGCAATGGCTTTTCTGGAGGTGTGGGATAAGGCTTGAAGCTCCATCCACACTGTACAGCAGCCTTCTTGAGTTGATTTGGCTGGCTTTCCTTCCTTGAGCCATTGCAGAAAAGATTGCTCTCAAGACATGCATTAGCAATCAGCAGGGCAGCTGACAGCCATGATTCATTCTTTAACTACCCCAAACCCAGTATTTTTGGATGTGTAACTCGTGGTTTATAAACCCTGTGGGTAGAGGGCACCAAGAGACACCTCTTGGCTCCTTGTGGGTTTAGGGCAGAACGCCAGACTGTTGTGGAGAACTGCAGGCAGCCTGACTCCACGGGTGTTCAGGCACCCCATGGGTGTTCAGTGACAGCACAGGTGCTGATGAGCAGTCAGTCACCTCTCTCCTCCCACAAGCATCATGGTGAGGTGTCTCTGGCAGGGTATTCTGTGGTTCATAAGCCTTTTTGTGAGAGTAAGTCTATTACAGCTACAAATTGCCCTTGGCTCTCTAACTGCTTGTAGAGAAATAGTAGAAGTTGTGAATTTCAGACCACATTTTAAAATGGGAGAAAAATTATTTGCATATCAGAGTTTTTTCACCAGTATGATGAACACTGTGCCCGACTCATCCTTCATATGAGAGAATTAAGCAAGCTAAGAAGAAATGACCTTCAGGGCAGGGATTTCTTTCTTACTTTTCTTTTAAGGCAAGAAATTTCCAAGGATTGGCCCCAAAGACTGCTAGTTTGTTGCCTGACCCCGCCAGGTGTTTGCAATTCTAGAAGTCAGGCGTATCTAGCTGGATGCCTTTGCAACAGCAAGCAAAGGCAGAGAACAGCGGTTCCTGTAGGAGCAGGCTGCTGCCAGGTCTGCAGCGCGGGATGTTCTCTGCCCAGCTACCTGGGGTCCGTAACCTGAGCGCTGGGGAGCGCCAGCCTGGGCTGCACCGCACGGGCAGCGGGAGCTCTGTGCAGCCCCGCGGGAACAGCAGCGAGTGACCACAGCTGCAGCTCGTTCCAAAGGGACACACGAGCCCCCTGCAGAAAGCTGGGACCCTTCTGCCCAGAGGGCTGGTTGGTTGGGGTTTTTTTTGTGGGAGAGGGGCTACTTCTAGGTTCAGGTGGAGGAATTGAGTGGGAAAACCTTGCACGCTCCTCGAAGGGTGGGCATTTTCTTCACAATCCTGGAGTGACTTCCCTGGGACATAAAGGAAATCAGTGTTGAAGCCGGGAACTGACCGATCAGACCTGACTAATGGCCCCAGTGCAGCCTCAGCCACGAGGCTGTCCATCCTCTGTTTCTGCTGACCCTTCATTATGCGTTTTGGCAAGGCTGGGAGTTCACCCTTCCTCACGCCCCTGTAGAACAGCAGCTTTTCAGAGAGGATCCCCACAGAGGACACGTTTTGTTCTTCCTGCGGCAATCCCAGGAGCCGCTTAGCGGCCGCCCAGGGGCAGGAGGGTCACACGGCGCTCGGAGCCCCCAGGGCTATGGGGAGAGGCGGCCGCAGCCCCGTGCTCTGCAGGGCGAGTGAATAAAGGCAGAACGATTTCGATGGAAGCCAGGACTGCCCGAAAGGCGCACTGCCGTAGTTATTTATTGTTTCCCGCACAGCGGTACCGGGGCCGCCCGCGGGCGGCGCGTCCTGCCCCCGCTCCCGCCGGAAACGCCCCCCGCGCGCGGCCGGCGCGGAAGTAGGCGCGCGGGGGGCCGCGCTGGGCGGCGCATGCGCAGGAGGCGGCGCGCGGCCGCGCCCCGCCCCCGCCGCGGTGGGGGTCTGGCGCGCGCTCCGTGCGCGCGGCGCGAGGCCGGGCCCGGGCGGCGGGCGCGGAGCCCGGGGGGGCGGGGGGAGCGCGCGGAGCGGGCGGGGGTGAGGGACGCACGGTCGGTCTGTCTGTCCGTCCGTCGGTGAGTCGGTCGGTCGGTGAGAGGATGTGAAGATGGCGGAGCTGCAGATGCTGCTGGAGGAGGAGATCCCGGGGGGGCGCCGGGCCCTGTTCGACAGCTACACGAACCTGGAGCGGGTGGCCGAGTACTGCGAGACCAACTACATCCAGGTGCGCCGGGGCGGGCAGGGCGCGCCCTCACGGCCGGGCCCGCGGGGCTGCCCCGCTCGCCGGGCCCGCGGCGGCGGCGGGCAGCGCCGGCTGCTGCAGCCCGGGCTGCGGGGGGAAAGCTGCTTCACCTCCAGCGTGAGCTACCCCGGCGTGACGAGGCGCTTAAATGTGGAATTGATTCCTAAATTGAATTCCTTCCACTTTGTGAGTGAATGTTTATTCAGGTCGTGTCCCTGTCCCCCCTTTTCGTCCCCTCCGCAGATTCCGATCTGCTTTGCTGCCGAGGTGATGTGATAAACCGAGGGCACGGCTGACTCCTGCAAATACAGTGTCGGTGCCTGGTAATTTAGAGCAGAATGACATAGGCTTCAGTGGAGTTATGTCTGCCCGTTTGTATTTCCCTGCTCGAGCAGGACTGTGGAATTCCATAGGAAGGGCAGCTACCAAGGGGTAGGTGCAGGATGGAGGCGTGATGGAGTAGAGCTGGTACAGAATTGGGGAGATGAAGTGCAAGTGCTACCGCATAGTGTGGTTCTTGCGGTGGTTGCTCTAAAGCCAGACTGGTGTTAGGGCTCTGCTTTTTTCATTTCTCTTTCTAGTGGAAAGAATGGCAAAATATTCTCGGTTTAGTTTGATAGTGATAATAGGGCCAAATAAAAACTTGGCCCCCAAACACAAGTAGATACCCTACGACATATCTGAGTGTGCAGGAGAGAAATGTAGGGGGGATGATGTGGATTTGTGGTGTCAGTATTGCGAGAATTCCAAAGTGTCCCAGAATTGTTTTTGAGTTCAGTTCCCGAAGGGCAGAGTGCTTGTGTGCTTCCAGAGGGCAGCCAGCGATGAGATCTGTGCTGAGACTGTTCTGTCGGTGTAAATGGGAGAGACTATTTAACCAGAGGCAGAGAATACTTAGAATGTCCCTGTAAAAAAGCTCTCACTGTTTCTTTTAAATTGCTGAATGACCAGCTGTCCTTTAGAAAGAAGACTTTGCATATTTTGGGTCATTTACAGAACAGGTCAATTACAGTAAAATGATATAGATGTATTTTATTATGTAATGACACTTCTGATGTTGAATTAGCATGACTTGGGGTTTTTAAGAGACGTGTTGAAATCTTACAGTTATGACCTGACTGTATGTGTGTTTAAATTTCTGCTTTTTTGAGAAGTGATTTTTCTGGAATATGGGAGAGGAGTATTGGAAAGCAGAACCAGATAGGAAGAACTACATGTAGTTGGTTTTTTTCCTTTGACTTTTTTTTTTATTCCTTGTATAAATCAAAGTTTGCAAATCTCTACAGAACAGATCCACTTTTAGTGTCTTAATGAAAACTGCAGAAGGGGACTCCCTGCTGTTTTGTGCAAATAGAGAACGAAAAAAAGATGGTTATTGCCCCAGACAGCACAGAGTCCATAAGGACAGTCTGGGATCACAGGAGATGGATACAGACAGATGGTGAATGCAGGAAAAGAATGAGGCACTCTTGGTCAGCCTGATGGATTCTGACCACCACACAGCAATATCCAGACTGGCAATTTATCCAGGCATCATGGCAGCACAGAGCTGTAAGGGGAGGTGAGAATGAAAGAATGAAGTTGTGTTGTGAGCATTGACTGTGAGGTGCAGAACGGGTCACACCATCAACATGCTTAAATTTTAAGGAAGTGGGGAATGGAGACATCAGCCAGGCAGAAGGCTCTGGCCTGTGGAATGCTCTGAGACAGGACAGGGTGGGTTTGCTGTGGAGAAGAGGTTCAGGATGAGGGGATTCTGGATTTGGTGGAGTGAGTGTCCTAGTAACAAATCTGTCAGCCAGCTCGCCCCACCCTCACCGTGCCGTAAACTGCTGCACCAGATCTCTGTAAAGAGCTGACTTTTTCTGCTCTACAGGAAGGGAATAGATTAATGGGAATAACTGTTGGTTTGTGGTTTTGCTTCTAATCATATTTATTATTCCAAAGTTGTTATGTCTGAATGAAGTCCAAATTATTTTCAAAATAGTAGCCTTGAATTTTTGGGGGAAGATGGGTTTGTAAATGCTCTGAAGAGTATGGAAGAGTAATCATCCAGAAAGCCATGTAATGAAGATGAACTAATTCTACTGTAATCCTGTAGTATTTCACTGCTGACAGAAGATTTGTTGTGGATAATCTTGAGATCTAGGGGAGGCTCAGAATGTGGCTGAGACCTGAAGTTTATCTGCAGGATGGTAGGTGCTGTGGTGATGGGACATTGAAGGCCCTTCATTGGCCTGTCTTATTTATTTCAGTACCCAGGCCACTCCCTTTCTGTGCCAGTTCTGCTTTGAAGTTTGATTGTCCAGTACAAAAACTGTTGCAAAAGGCAGTGAGGCACAGGCCAGTGTAACAGAATTTGAAATGCAGCGCTAAAGCAAATGGTTTTTTTCTCTTCCCCCCCACCCAGCAACATAATTGCAGCTTCAAAATAATTAAAATGTAATCTCATACATGAGGAAATTGCTAGTTCATAGTAGTAGAGCTGTGGCAATTGCAACTCATTTGACTTCTGCTTATGAAATGAAAAATCTGATCTTAAAAATTTTGTCAGTGTTTATCCAAATTATGATTGATATGTAGCTTGATGACTTTAGCAACAGGGAGTGTTACATAAAATGTTATCCTTCCCTTGAGTCTGTGATATGGTAGTGTATCAGAGAACATCAGCTTTAAATTTTTGGGAAAATTATAGGAAATACAGCAAATATATAGTAAGTGGGCCTGCAGCAGTGAAAGAAAAGTGCTTTTTGGGGGAAAAAAGTTTCTTTGTGTCAAAAACATCTTATTGTTCTAATGACTTGGAGAAATCATACAGGTTTTTCATGTCATGCTGCTTCTTAAAGAGAAGGGGAAGGAAAGCTTTTTGTTTAGGAGGGTGTTTGTGTGGTATCTGACACAATGTCAATCACAGGTTAAATTTTATATGATCTCTTCAATGCTTTGTGTACTAGTGCTGTGTCCCCTGTTGCAGTCTAAGCATGCAACACAGTAATTCTATAAAATTTGATTTTTGATGTACTTGGTATTTGCAGTCTACAATGATTTATCTGGTCGTCCGTAAAATCAGATAATAGTTATATTGGGCAGTGTGTTGTGTTTACAAAGTTTTCCTATTCCTGCTTAATTTTGTTCAGGAGTATCATAAAGAAAATTTCTACTTATGGTAGTACAAGTAACAAGACCATACAATTATGTGACTTGCACATCTTGTTACTGACATAAATTCCAACACTGGCTTGCCCTGTTAAGTTTCTTTGAGCTTGTCCTGTATAAGTCTATTCTGAAATAATCTTTTGTTTGTTTCTCATTATCACTGATCTTTTCAAAAATCAGCTTTTTGTTTTGTGCAGTGCCTGGAGCTTCCTTCCTAGAGTAACTGAATGCTTGTGTCTGTAACTCTTTGTTGAAAGGGTCAGAAAAAATTCCCAGATGGAGACATTTCAACCTGTAAGTGTCTGGTGCAGGGATTTGAGGTGGGGGGAGGTCCCTCCACCACAGCATGCAGAACTGAGTGAAAAGCCAAGCCTGTCCTCTGCCCAGCCTTCAGAAGGAGCCTCTGGTTTCTGTGATCCAGCTGTGTTGGCTGGGTTCTTCTAAAAGACTCAGTATTTTTTAGTTATTCAATATTATTATGCTTTACTTGTCAGCTCTAGAGAACGAAAAGGAAGAGGGAGCTTCTGATTTTCCTCCCTTTCATAGTCTTCATGTTGCCATCACTGTTGGCATTTTATATACAGAAACAGTCTTCTGGTGTTTTTGAGGGGTAGTGTAGAAAGAATATTTTTATTCTTGTTCTTAGTAATCAATCCATCCTGCTGATTACTAGAAATAACCTGCTTTCATTCCTGCAGAAAGCTTTATTTAATTAGAGATAAAGGTGAAAACTACCCGTTTCTTGGTAATTTTACTACAGTCCATAGATCAGTGAATTTCATAGTTGCTTTCCACATTCTGTTATTTTTACTGAGAGCTCATAAGCAAACCCAAGTGGCTGTAGATTTGGAAGCATCTTCAGTAGGCTGGACAAGAGAATGAGGCATCTCTTATCATATTAGTTTTTAATGACAGGAATGGTGGTCCTTACAAACAGCCACTTAATGGTTACAGCTTTGGTAATGGCAAATTTCCGTGGAGTTGCTTTTAATGGCTGGTACCAGTATATAACTTGTGTAATTGTACAGGGAATTGCAGGAAATATGGTTTGTAAACAAGTTCAAGAATGATCACTCTTCAATTTACTGAAGATGTGTATCACCTTTACAGAGGTGACTGAGTTAGATTTGTAAAATCAATTTAGTTTTCAGAAGTGCGAGTGTCAGAGGAAAGTTGTTTTTGCTCTTTCTGTTCCCTAAACTTGTTTATTCTGTAATCCAACTTCAGTGGAGGGGTGATTAATCTTAGCTCTGATGGAACACTTGTTCTGCAGGCATGAAAGTGGATATTGATTAGCTCCAGTGAGTACTAGTCCAGAAGTTCAGGAAGATGATAGCAAGTTGAAACTCTACAAAACCTATGAAAGAGTAGTAATGGATACATGGGCAATGTGCTATAATGTCTCACTCCTAAGTTCAGTGAATATTGCATGGGTATATCCATGGCTGTATCTTGTCCATCAGCCTATGGTAGGACTTCATGAAAACAAAGGGATTTTAAATTTGAATGTGCACTTGTGGATTAAGCTTGAAAGTCAGCCAGGTGCCCACCAAGCTGTTCTCTTACTCTCAGTCCTCAGCTGAGCAACAGGAGAAAGTAAGGAAAAAAAAATAATTCCCAGTTCATGGGTTGAGTTAAGGACAAGGAGGTCACTGACAAATTACTGTCGTGGGCAAACCACTCTCAGCTCGGGGAGTATTAATTTAATTTACTGCCAATTAAAAATAGAGTAGGACAGTGAGAAACAGAGTCAAAACTAAACCCACCTTCCCCCAGCCCTCCCTTTCCAGGTTCAATTTCACTGCTTTTCTAACTCTTGCACTTCCTCCTTCTCCAGCGATGCAGGGGAACAGGGAATGGGGGATGCCCTAGTTCATTCATATCACTTTGTCTCTGCTGCTCTTTCCTCCTCACAGTGTTCCTCCTGCTCCAACGTGGCCACCCTCCAATGGGGTACAGTCCTTCACAAAGTGCTCCAAAACACTTTGGAGCACAAATCCCAGGTCCTTCCCAAGAACTGCAGTTCTTTATGAATTGCTCCAGCATGGGTTCTTCCCAAGAGCATCCAGTCCTGCAGGAACAGACTGCTCCTGTGGGTGCCCACAGGCACTGTTCTGCCCTAAGCCTGCTCCTGCATGGACTTCTCTCCATAGGCTGCAGCTCCTGCCAGAAGCTGCTTCTGAGGGCTCTGCTCAGGCTGCAGCTTCCTTCAGAGCATATGCACCTGCCCTGCCATGGGATTCTCCAGGGCTGCAGGCAATCTCCACTTCAGTGCCTGCAAACACTTCCCCTTCCTCCTTCTCTGACCTTGCTGTGTGCAGGGTTGTGTCTTTCACACGTTTCTCACTCCTCTCCCAGCTGCTTCCCAGTGGTCTTTACCCCTTGGTAGATGCCTTGGCACAGAGGTGCCCCCAGCATGGCTGACTGGCTTCTGCCAGTGCTGGGGCCCTCTTGGAGCTGCCTCTGGTGATGTGGGGGCAGCTCCTGATCTCCCAGAGGCTGCTCCTGCAGCCACCTGGCTACCACTGAAGTGGCTCCTTAGCTTTGGGAACTTCAGTGAGGATTAACAAGAACATGTTTCCTTTAAGTGAGTCAGTGAAGCTGGCAAAGTTGTTGAATTCATCACTCAACCAATCTACTTTCCTTTTTCATCACCTGTGCTGTGTTTTGCCAGGAAAGCTAATTTAATGCATTTATTAGTGCCACAAGTTCAACCTGGAGGTCAGGAAGTGCTGGATTGATCCTCTGTTGAGTGGATATGAAAACAGCATGAGCCATTTTATTAGTGGTAATTGGAGTTGCTGGTGGTAATACTGTATGTGTAGGTATGAAAATAAAATTTGTAAATATGCAAGTTGCTAATATAAATGTTGTAACACTAAATGTTGGTTACAAGTGGCATTCTAGTTGTTCCCTTCTATAGTTTATTTTCAGACTGTGGTTATTGAATTATATTGATCAAGAATTCTAATTCAGAGTAGAAAGCTTCTGCATCCTACAGTTAATCAGCTCTCTGAAATTTATTGTCCATTGCTTGTGTTTTACTTGAGTTTGCAGTTATTAATCTTTGTGGCTAAGTGCTGAGGCAGGAAGTGGTGCCTATGTAAGGCAAGAGCGTCTCCAGTCAGTGCTTTAAGCCAGTAAAATGTTACCCTATAGTGTTCAGCAGAATATTTTCTTGATGAAAAACATTGATTTAAATACCATATTTGCAGCAGATTTATTCAGTAGAGTCTATGTCTAGAGGCTGCTGGCCTTTTTTCTTTTTTAAAATTTTGTTTCAAATGCTGTTTTCACACTTAATTGCACACCTGAAATTGACCTCTTGCTTACTAATCTAAATTTTGTAATTTTTTTTGGATATCCCTGCCAGGAACTTCAGTCATTGGGCTGCTTCATGAAGCAAAACTCCATGTCAATAGATGAAACCTCATCACAGCACACTGAATTTAGGAGCATTTCCTCTTCTCAGGGCTCTCACTAGTTAGGTTGGCAATTCTTTCTTGAATTGAATGAGCTAATATGTTTTTGCAAGTGAGTTGTGTATATTTCAGTGAGAAATCTTAATTTTCTGTTTCACAGGTGCAACAACTAAGTTGCTCTGTCAAATTTAAATTTATGTGCTCTGAAGTATAGACTCTATATGTGCTGTTCCATTTTCCTGTAGCTTATTTCCCAGCAGATGTCATTGTAATGTGTATTCTTAATGGTGTTTCCGTTTGAAGTATAATAAGCACTTGCCTTATTATTATTGGTGTAGTGTTACCTTGATGAAGTTGTTTTATGCCCAGTGAAATGCAGGATGAAGAACAAACATTACTTGGTCTGGGGTTTTAGTAGCCTGTCTGTGTTGGTTATAACACACAGCCAAAGCTAGCTTTGTGCCAACTCATAAATTGACTATTTTTTTTCTTAAAAGCTCTTCTAAGTAAATGCGAATGTTTTTATTAGGGTATTCTGTAACTTCGTTGTGAATTTCCTGCTGACAAGAGCAGTGCCATTGCTTTGTTCAGGTGTGGGGAGAATGTCACTGAGGGAGGAGGAGGAGGGAATGACTGAGGCAGTGAGCTGTTAGATGGACAGGTTAAGGTGAGAAGTTCATCAAGATCGCAGCTATCAGTTGTGGTTATTTTGAATTTGTGCAGCAGCAGTGTTGTGGTGCAAACGTGAGGTGTTGTTTGTGTGGCCCCCAGTGAAAGCTGTGAGCAGTGGGGCTGACACCTGTTCAACACGAGAGGGTTGGTGCACGTAACCTGTGGGTGATGTGGGGCCTTCAAAAGCAGCATCAGTGCTTGATTTGCTGCAGTGTCTCATGCAACAAAGTCTCTTCTTGACACTGCTGCTTTTGCCAGACAGGAATATACCAGCTTAGCTGAAATAGTGTTTCTCATCTCTGTTCAAACACAAACTTCTAGTGTGTCTAACAAACCAAATTACAAAGCCATTTATTACTGAGTAGTGTATGAATTCAAAGCATACTGATTTGTCTTGATTCACTTTAATAATAATCATTAATTAGTATGTGTTCACTCAATATACAGTGCAGATCCTCAATTATCTTGAAGTGTGTCCTTCTGCACTGAAAGTTTGAGCAGTGCTGGCCATTGCAGATTTGTACTTCACTCCAATTTTTTTAACTAGACAGTGACTTTGTAAATTGTTTTGAGAAGTGGAGCTTGTTCATAGCTGTCTATGTAAGGCAGAGTGTTTGCTGCAGGTTGTAGAAGTTTATTGTCTACCTGCTTTTAATTGGGTAAAAACCACAGGTCTGCTGCAGCTTGTGGGAAATGTTAAAATGTTAAATATCCCAAATTAAATGGCTATTTTTGAATCAACTAACATAGATTTATCTGTATGGAGGGTCTGTGGAGGGACAACTCAAAAATATTTAGCCAAAAGGAGATGAGAAATAGTAAAAACAAAAGTCAACCTCTTATCCCCCACATTGCTAACAGAAAAAGAACAGGCTGAGTGGATGACAGGCTTCAGAGACGCTGAAAAATGCCAATATGAGCAGATGCTCAAAAAAGGAGTGGTTAGTTTTGACAGAAAAGTAATGAATTATAGGATTATTCAAATAATATTTTGAAAAGTATGAACTATGTACACTGGTTTCCCATTTTTCTTGGGTAAAGTACAGGGATACTAAATTAAGTTTGAGAGGTAATGCTACTTAATCTATGAAATTATTGCTATGAGGTAAGGTTTAGGATTTAATAGTATTCTAGAAAGGGTAGACATTTAAAATAAATAATGAGAATATAAGCAGTTCTATCTTTTCCTTTCATATTCTTTGCCTTGCATTTATTCCATGATGGAGTTTTATGTCTCTTGTATGAAATATTTTGCACTGTCCACTGTAATTCATTTCACTGGATTATTGGGGATATTGCTTCTATTTAATATTGTAGTTTCTGTATCTTGAATATGATATATCCTGGATCCTTTGAAATGCTTTTTGCACAAATTGGTGTTGGATTTGCCTTTCAAGGAGAGAGAATTAATGTGTTGAGTTACTCATGTCAATTTAATAAGATCTAGATAAATTTCATTTGTGGGAAAGAGAGCTAAAGGTTTTTATGTGATGGAGTATAGATGTGAAATGGTGGTAGTAAAATTAATGGGCTTTTCCCACCATGACTAATAACTAGTGAACTGGGAGTGAAAGGAGTTGCAGAGAAGAATGAAACTGTGACAGTGCATTTATTTGTTATTTATGATAAATCAGTCTGCAGTGTTTTCTGATGTACTCAGTTTTCTCACTTTATTCCTCTGTTAGTGATCTCAGGAATTAGCCTCAAAGATTTAGGCCTATTGATGTTTGTGTCCTCAGAGGTGTGCTGTCCATGAAGTGACTGTCTCAGAAGGGGCAGAATGATTGAGCATGCAGAATCTCTGCATCAAAGAGTAGTGTGTAATCAGCCTAAATTAGTGAGGGTGTTGCTTTTGAAGCATTTCTCTCACATTCTGAGTGCACTGTCACAAGAGCAGTCCATTCCTGAAAGAAGGAGGTCATTCTTTGACTATATGTGCATCTGTACAAATGAATCAGTTTGGATAGTAGAATCTAGATAGTTATCAGTAGACTCTGAATTGCTATTGCATTTGTCTGGTGGTGATAATTAATTCAAATCATCTCCAAACTGAGGACACTTCTATAACCACTTGATGAAATGAGTTAGTAGAACTATTGTAAATCATTCTCATTTTATTATTTGCTTAAAATGTACATCTTGTATTTTCTAAATATATATGCAGTCTTTACATTTATTTGAGTCAGTAATTCATATGTGCTACAAATACATGCAGTTTTGATGACTGGAGCAAGAGGGAGGGGTAAGCCTCTACTTTTTGTTGTTCTCATTTGTATACTCATCTGTCCACCAAATGCAGGTCCTTGGAAACAGAGCTTGTTAGTGTGATGAGCTTCTTATAGATGTTTGTACCATTTTAAGACCCTTCATTAAAGTGTGATTTGTGAGTTGTACTCCTTATGCAAGACAGGCTCTTATGAATTGTCTCATTCAATCACCAGTTGGATAATTAATGCAGAGTTATAGCTTATTTAACCACTTATGCACATATGAAAGAATTTTTTCAATAAAGAACAAGTGGGGAATACATTGCCAATAATCCACTTGTGTCTGTAAAGGCTGTGTTTAAAAGTTCTCCAAAGAGAAGGGGATTTTCCCTTGTTTTCTTATGATGAGCTGAGGTTAATATTTTCCATGTGTTTTACTTTCCCTGAAATTTTCTTATCTTTTTTTTTTTTACTTGTAGCTTTTGTCGAGGACACAGAGAAGAATGAGATTTATTTGCTGGTAAAGTCTCAGAGTATTGGATTCTATTACATTTAGCTTCTTTTTTAGCTTGTTTTTTTCATGTGTGCTAAACAGGTAAGTGCCTCTGCACAGACCAGATGCCACCTTGAGCAGGCAGCTTCTTACACCTAATTCTGTTGGATTAAAGTAACACAGCTCTTATGTGATGTCATATCTAGATCTTGTACTTCACAAATGAGGGTAAGTACAGCTTTTGTGTGCAAACAGTGGAAGGAGTTTATTTTGGTCTGGATTCCATATGCCCTTAAGGCTCTGAACACAGTCTTTCAAGAATCGCTTGCATGGTTTTCTGTGACTAATTGTAGGGGGAATATGAATGGTTTTTCCTGAGTTGTAGGGACAAACTGTTCAGTAAAATGGCTGGAAGATGATGATACAAAAAAAATCAACTCTTGTGTCTAGGAAGGTGGAGGATTTGAGGTTATGCAGTTGGTAGATCCTTCTTGAAGGAGGAGAGAATTGCTTGTCTGAAAAGCAGCTTGAAAATTTGTGCGTTCTCTGTGCCTCTTTGTCTTAAACCTAGGATTCATGTTGTGAAACTCTTCAGGATAGTTTTATTTATTGCCATAGCTGGATGGAAGGGTAGAGAGATGATGTTATTTAGGCATGTCTTGTTAAATGAGCAGGTCATTCATGCAACACTTTTAATTCATGAAGGTGTAGAGACAGCCCTTCCTTCAGATGGTAGTAGAACTTGCCGAATATATAGTTGTAACAATCTGTTGAGACAACTTGAAAATGAGTTCACATTAAAAAGAAAGATGCAAGGCAAGAGAATCTCTTATGACATAGAAAAAGCATTCAGCAGTTGAAATGTTCTTATTTTGTCATTTCACTTCTTTGACGTTTCTATTTTTGTGACAACAAATTGCTCAGAGTTGTCAGAAGAATAACATTAAAATTTGGTGAATAAGTGAAGATTGAGACTCAGCCTGTGTCATAATTATGGTGAAAATAAACACAGTCATGGGGATTCTTCATATCCTCTATTGGAGCATAAAACTGCTGTGAGAGGAGTCTCATGTTCTTTCACCAGTCTGCAGCGTCACTTACACCTCCATGCTGGAAGTTCTCATTCCTGCAGTGTGGTGCTGCCCAGGTGGTGCTGTGTGCCCCGTGTGCTGTGGCACTGCTCCAGTGCAGTGCAGTGCAGGGGTGTGTGCTGGCCCTGCAGCACGCGCAGCCCTCAGGGGAGAGCTCTGGCCACTGCGAGAGTGCCCAGCACCTGGAACTCTTGTGGCTGCTCCTGCTCTGGTTAGAGATGATGGAATTTGGTCTGTGTGGGGAACAGCATGAGAATTCTTAACTGTGGGATTAAAATGACTCCTTCCTGAAATATTTGTTACTGAATTTAGGTTGTATAGCAGGAAGGAAGTGTTTCCCCTATTTGAGACAACCATAGTCTGTATGTGACTTTTCTTTAAAAATTGTTTGAAAAAATTGACTTTTTAAACTGTTTCATTTTGAAAAAAATCATTATTAGTTATTTTGTTAGCTGACGAGGATAGTGTATTAATTTACTTAATGAAAATCCTGGTCTTAAGTTTTACTGGGCTACTCTGGATATGTCTGTTGTAGGGTAAAAATTGCAGTACATTTTTATCTTCTGCTGAGATGTCTGTGACTGATGTCTTCTCTGTCCAACATGAATGCTTACCAATCTATACATATTGAAAATAGTCAAAATTCTATAAATATGGGGAAAAAATGGTGTTTAATTGCTCTTAAAGAAATTCACCCTGTCTGATACAGGACTGTCTAAGGGATCTTTATGAAGATCTTGGGCAGAACTGCACCAGTAAGTGCTGAAATCAGTATATGAACAAACTTTAAAGGGCCTGCTGAAAATCTAGCTCACATTAGATAAACACAGAAAAGAAGAAAAAAATTTCACCTGCTTTGGCAAAATAAGATAGTACCTGCAGATTTTTTTTTTTTGTTTTGTTATTGAAGTGCTTTAGAGGAAGCTGAGGTATGGAACATCATTAATATGTGTGCAGAGGTGGGCAGCTGTGAATTTTGGAGCATTGCAGATGCTCTGCTACTTTGAGAGTGTTTGTCTGATTCATTCCTCTGTCCTTTTCTGAAGCTCTTGTGGTAACTGCCTTTTTCAGGACAGACTTTGTAGAACTTCTTGTACCATTGTATGTGGTGCTTATTTTTCATTTTAGAATTGCTTCCAGGTTTACAGAGCTGTCTTCTGTTGGATCCCAAATAACTTGATTGATCTTTTGAAGGTGTTCTGATAGAACTACGTCCATAGCTGCTGCCTCTACAACATCCTGCATGGAGATTTTCTCCTGGATGTTCACTGGGATATTGCTGAAGTTTTGTTTTTCAGAATGTCCTCATGTGTAATTTTGTGTGTTTTTCACATGAGTTATAGTTTGTTGTCTTCAGCTGACATCAAAATGTTAGAACAAAGGAACTCAAACATTTTAGAAATAGAAGCTCTTGTTTGGTACTGCAGTCATTCTCATGGGGTTTGTTGTATTCATTTAAGTTTATTAAATGCTTTCAATTCGAAGAATGTATTTGGTCCATCATCTACTTTATTTGTGTGGAGGCATAAAAACGACCTTACAGAATTTACAGAGCTTCTGCCAGGGGGTCCATGGGCTATTAGGTAATGCTGGAGCTTTGTTTTAAGACAGCAGATTTAAGCATTTAATATGAAATTTTGATATTGTTCTGAAGGAATTTTCAAAAAAATATGGTCTCTTTAAGCTCATCCTGTTGATGTTCTGAATGATGGGCCATTATAGTTAAGCAAGAAGACCCTTATTCCTGGTAGTTTGTGTTTCAAGTCCTGTCCTTTCTTTACCAGACAGAAAACTCTCCATATTGTTAAAGAGAAATTCTGAAATGGCTCAGTGACCTGCGTTGCTTTGTTTCAAGTCTGGGGAATCTTAGAATTATTGTATGTGGAGAAAAACTTTGCCAAAGTTGGATTTGGTTATCAAGCATATTGCTTTTGATAACTCAGTGTGATACTTGTTAATTCTTAAAAAAGTAACTTGGTAATTTGCAGAAAGAAGTATTTAAATTGGATGGAGGTTACTGTGTTACCGTTGCAGTATAGTTAACATGGAAAATCGAATGCACATTCCTTTATACATGTAAAATGGCTGTATATTGTTTTTAGAAACTAAGTTACCACTTTCATGAAACAGTCTCTCTTTGAGTAAGAAGTATTGCTCTTGATGGGAATGTAGGTCATGCTTAGAAAATGAGTGTGTAAAATAGAGATCTTGCTGGAAATAATTACAGAACATTTGATGCTGTGCTGTTAAGTTACATACTGCAGGTTGAATATAGCAACTTGGCTTGCTGTTCTTGAGCTACATAGCAATTGACAGAAGGTTTACTTATAATTTTGCAGTAAATGGACCAAAACTGCTTGTTAAGCTAGGAAAAAGAATAATTGCTACTTACAGTGCTTGCAGAAAAGGGTTTTCTTCTGCTTATTTTCCGAGATTCTTAAATTGTAACAGCAGAGCAAAGCTTGAGTCTAGTCGAAATTAAAAACCTCCTGTAACCTTAACATTTTTTTATTTGTTGACAACTCTTACATGCAGGAAGAAGAAGTGCTCTGGAAAATCTTGATTTCTAGCAATTTACCCTTGGGAATCAGATTGGGACTCCTCAGTTGAGGAGGTGACTTTTATATTTCTGGAAAGTTTTCGAGTAAGTGCAGAACAGAGATCTGGGCTTGGCTAACTGTCTCTGCAGAAGAAGTCAGAATCCCATTCTCACTCTGCCAATATTGTATTTTGTCCAGTGCTATGGTAACAGGAGCAAAAGGTTGTAAAAACATTCTTTGCCAGAAAAAGGAGCAGATGCTTCTCTCAGGACATGTAGGGAACAAATCTACTTAATAAGAAGGCACTGGTTTTGATTTTCAGATTTCAGAGTGAACTTTCACTAACTTTCTTTCACTTCATCATGGTGGTTTGCTCAGTTAATCTCTATCCTGGGTCAGTTATGACTGGGTATCATTGAGTGTTGCCACCACCTTCAGCAGGTGGGTTGTACGACAGGCCAGCTTTCCGAAGGATGAACATGGATATCAAGAACAAACCAGCCTGTTGGTGCTTGCTTCTGCTCTCCTTCTGGCAGGCATTTACGGTGGCAGCATGGATCTGAAAATAGTTCCATTCTTTCATTATGTCTGAATTGGTGGCAGCTTTTAAAAGTGCCAAGTAAGAATAATTTCAAATTTAAGGTTAACTGATCATTGTGAAGGGATCTGTGTAACCCAAGTGTCTTTATTTCCTAGAAAATGAAGAGTGACTATGCAAATTCCTGCCCCCCTTTAGTTTTAACCCTCTATGTGCTGTCTTTGGAAGGCATAGTCATGTTGCCTGATAGCTATGCTTCTTTACTTCTCTTCAAGCTTTTTTAAGCCATAGTTACCAAAGGTAGTCAAAGTATTCCTTCCAGTGTGGTAAAATTTTGGGGCTTGCTCGTGTGAGGAGGTAGAGAAAAGTGAATAGCCACTGAAAGACTTGCATTAGTTAGGGTAGTGATGTGGGAAGAATTCTGAGGATAACAGGGCTGCCTTTGCTGTGGACAGGAGGAAAGGCTTTCGAGCAGCGTGCATTCCTTGAGCTCCTCAGTGTTTTTGAGTGCCTGAGGGAGTGGGACGGTGCCGGAGCTCCGTGTTGCTGTGGTAACTGCTGTGGGTGTGATTTGCGCACCTGGCAGCCTCCCTCGGGAGCTGCTGGCTCCATGGGGTGTGCATCTTCCCGCCTGTGCTGCAGTTACACCCTGCCAGTTCCAGGTGTCCTGCAGCTCCCTGGCTGCTTGGAGGGGAGCGTTAGGGTGTGAGCTGTGATGGAGGAGGATGTGGCTGTGTGTCCTACTTAGCTTTCCTTGCTAGGAGCTCGTGATGTCTGGCAGTGGACACTTGGAAGCAGAATCTGCTTCTGCTGCCACAGATCACTCTGTTTGTGATTCTAAATCAAAGCCATTAGTTGACCTCAATCACTGCTACGTAATGAATTGAATTGAGAATTTATAGTGGAAGAAAAAAACTGGCAAGATTGGGAAATAACTCAGTTGTTACATAAACCCCTGTGACTAGATAATATTTTGTGAAGCTGAAGTAGATATCCTTTCTTAGAAATGATAGATTTTGTCACATTTCGAGAGACAGAGATAAAAGTCTGTTAATCTAATATTGATTGTGGAGAAAACAATTTGTGCAAAAGCATTTTTTTGTACAGCAGAATGTAATTACTATATGACTGTAGTTTTTGCTTGTGAAAGCCACTTTGCATATGAAGTAATTTTTGCAAATGCCACCACTTGCTTCATTTTTATTAAGTAACTGTAAAATTAAATTTGAGTTTATCAATGATTTTGACTCATAAATTCAGTGAAACCTCTGCATGCTAAAGCGTCCTTGGTGAACGAAGAATTGTAGAACAGTAGGTGTATGAGATAATAGAGTTAAGGCTGTGGGTCTTTGCTGTTTCTGAGGTTCTTAATTCAGTGCATTTGTATTGGCCTAGCCTCTTATGGCCACAAATGTGTTGATACCGTGTTGCTATTAAAGCCAGAATTGGCCTTGGCCCTGGAACTCCAACAATAATGTTGTTGCAGGAACTGGAAAACGAGCCACTTCTCTCAGCTGTGTTATTGCAGAAGAGCTACCAGAGAGGGCTGAAACCTCCTCTAGTTTCCCAAAATGAGCAGGGGAGTGGGTTCCCCCACTGCTGCTTCCTCTGGAGCAAGAGCAAAGTGCAGTGCTGTGCAGCAGTGATGAGTGGCCAGTAACACAACTACGTATTAACTGTGTTTTACGTGTAAATGTCTTTGGATGCTAGCATGCTGTTCTTGTGATACAATTTGGGATGCATCATTTTAAACTGTGGTACTGCTGCCTTGGAAAAGTTTTTTATAACCTTGTCTAGTAGGTTTGTGTGAATACATCATGCCCTATTATTTTTGCAAAAACATGACTTTGGTTCTGTTTTCAACTTGTGAGGTCTGATGAGAGCAGGACATTAGTGTGTGAAAACTGATCTGCCGTGCTTGTGAATGTATGGAAATGAATGCAAAGTTTGATTCTGGTGATGGTTAAGGGAAACAGATGAGAGATTTGTTGCAGTGATGCAGGCAGCATGGAAACAGTGGTGCAGGTGATTAGATGTCAGGGAAGCTGTGCTTGTCCACAGCTCCCGTTTGCTGTGTTTTTCTCTTGGGTAGAGTAGACTGATCTCAAACCAGTGAGCTAGTTTTACCCTCACTGGTGGCCTTGATTGCAGTATGTATTTTAAAAGGCAGCTTTTCATTTTAGGAGGTTAGGTTCTGTGTGTGTTTCTTTGAAAGGTAGCTTTCCTAGCTGTTAATCAAACCTACATTTTGAGGCTCAGCACAGAACTGAAAACATCAAATAAATTTACGGCAGTGAAAACAAAAGACTGCAATTTAATGCAAATGACCTTGTAGAGACTGCAGCAGATTATTGATACTGGGTTTAAGATAGCTTAAAAGTTAGGCAGTTGCACTTGTAATCAAGAAGTTCTAGTGACAATTTAGTGAATCTTTACAGTTTTTAATAGTTTGGAAAGCAGAATAACTTGATGTCAAAGGCTTTACTGGAGTATGAATGGTAAGAGTATATTCTTTAGGTAGCATACTTGTTATTAGTATGCAGATAAATAAATTGTAATTATAAATAATTTGTTAAAAATGGGAATAACTTTATATGATATTAATATTAGTGTAATAAGATGAATGCAAGTAACCTTGTGTTTGGAAAATGCTTCTTTAAATATCACATTTTAAACTTGCTCTATGAATGTTGTTTGAATTATAAAATCTAGTGATGGTTTTGATGCATTCTTAATTCTGAACCTGGTATATTCTGTAATGATTGTGTTTGGCCTAAATGCCAGTGTTCCTTACACAACTTTGTTGATTACTGTGTGATCTCTGATCAAAAGATGATGTGTTTTACTAAATGTAGGACATACAGAATTCACAGTGCTGTGAGAATAGTCCTAATCCCATTATCATCTGTAAAGAGTTTACTTCAGTATGTTCACACTTAAAGGTGTTTAAATTTTAAATGCACTTTGTGTGAGCAGTAAGTTAATTGCTTTCATGTAGATGTTGAGCAGAGCCTTTGGATACAGTTGTGGAGAATGGTACTTACCTTTCAGCTTGACAGATACTGATAAAATGGGGTGGTTTGGGTGCCTGACTATCCTGTCTTTGCCTGAATGGTCCACCCCTCACCAAAGTTCCATTTAGTGCTGATTCTTAGACTGTGTCTTGTCACTTCTGAGAGCAGTTCATTAATAAAGAAATAGTTGTGTCGCTAGGAGACTTGACATGCTCTCCTCCTTTCTTCACGGATGTGACAAAGAGTTTTCAAGCAGATTACTTTAATTATACTTAATGTTCAGGTAAGGTCATGCTAAAATTATTGCAAAAAAAAATATTCCATCTCCAAACTCTAGAGCTACCATTGCTACTAATTTGTAGGCCACATTACCTGTCTCAATGATCTTTTTGCTTCCTGTGCTCATGGTCTCAGTATGCTTTGCTGCTCATGTTTTCTTTTGAATGCAGAACAACAGAAAGCTGTCAGAATTTACAAGTGGGTTTGTGGCAGGGTATGTGGGGAGAAGTATTTCCCATTTGTGTCCAAAATGTTGCTTGCTTATGTTGCCTAACATTTGATTAATTCATAATATTTAGGGTGCAGAGTATGTGTAAATGGGCAATGACCATGACCCCTTCTTAATTTTAAAAGGAAAGTGTATACATTTGAGTAGGGTAAGCAATTAAGCCAGCCTTTTGTCTTTCTAAAATAACAACAGAAATAATTATATATATATATTCATTATATAATGAATAAGCAATTACATAGAGACAGATCTTTGCACATGGAGATGAATAGTAGAGAGATGATGCTATAAAAATTGACAGGAACAGAAAAATTCTACTCCCAGCTCCCGGTACTGTGTAATTTTGGTTATGTTAAAGAACAGGTAGACTGAGTTTTCCTGTGTGCTAATAGAACACATGGATTGCTCTGCATCCAGAAGGGAAATCTGAGGTTTTTCTGGTGCTACAGAAATAAGTGCTTTAGAGATCTATGGCCCTTAGTTTTTTCTGAAACTCTGGGAGAGCTCATTTCCTCCTGTTCTAGCATGTCAGTGATTGCATCTGCTTCTTTGTGCCTGTTTCTCCTGTGTGTTAGAGACCAGCTCCATAGGAATTGGTGGGTGCATGTTTTCTGTCCTGGGAATGAGCACTTCCGGCAGTGAAAGAGGAGTCAGGGATATTCTTTAGCAAGTATTTAATGAGCCAGTTTGTTAAAACAGAAAACTACTGTATTTTTCACTGACAGTTATGTAAGTTTTTGGCAGGATTTTGACTTAATTATTGGATTAATGATGCTCAGTTTTCTTCTCAATCATTTTTTGTAGTTCACGGAAGGACCTCAGAAAGCACTTGGATGGGCTGAGCAAATGCCATCTGTGCAGTTGAATAAAAGTGTGCAAAATACTTAATTATGTATGAGGCTTTCAGTAACTTCAAGGAATTCAGCAACAATTAAAAGGATGATATAAGAGTTCAATCTATTTTTCACAGGAAAACTGAAGTGTGCTTTGTCAGTATCACAGTTGGGCGCATTTTGTACTGAATAATGGAAGCTTGTTGAACTCTAGCATGCAGCTTTTGTTCTTGAGGCTTCTTGAAGCTGATGCAACCTCAGCAAAAACCTGAGGGGTTTTGCTGGCTGGTCGTAAGACAAATGCCAGCTTGGGTTTGTCTCAACAGTAATCAAAAGAAATAACTGTTACATCGATTAAATGAAACAAATCTTCTGTCTTCTTTTTAAAATTTTACCATTACTTTTTCATCACATATATGACTGTATTTCACTAAATGCTACTGTTTTGAACAATAGCAAGAGATGCTCTATATATTTGGGAACTGATTAGTGTGCTCTGGATATATTTTTTGTGTAGTTAGTCTGTTCAACCTCACTTCCTCTCACTTCAACCTCACTCTTCAACCACACTTTTCAACCTCAGCTTCCACCTTTATGCCTAAATATTACTGCATAAATCCTGTGCACAAATTCCTTGAAGAGTTGATTTGAGTATGAATTGAGATTTTTTTTTTTCTATTCAGAACTCTGTTTGCTAAGAGATGTGAATGACAGTAGCCTCAGGAATGAAAAGCTATTTTTTCACCCCCTTTCAATTCAACATTAATTATTAATCTTGGAAGAATTTTTTGTTGTAGTCATATTGCTATTAAAGTCAGCCACTTGTGTCAGTGTTCTGTAATAAGAATCACAGTTTCCTTCTCAACTCATAGGTCCAGAGTTTTTGGCTCATCCAGTAGAATTTGTATAAGTCTTGTTAGCCCAACTGCAGAACTGTGAATTTCCAAGTTGATGATGACTACTGGATAAAGAACAATTTTTTTTTAATTGTGGCAGGAAAGAAACCTAACTACAATAGCCAACTAAAATGCCACTAGCTTTTAATGTTTCCTTTCATGCACCACTTTCAGACCTGTCCTTATGAGCTCTTTCCAGTTCATAGGATATGTATTTTTCTTAATGTGTTGCTATTTTGAAATCTTTCCTTCTAATTTGGTAGCATTTTGAGCATTTGGTAGCATTTTTTCTTTTATCTAGTTTTACCTAGTTGGATTGATGTTTTGTAAATCTTACTATAGAGTTCACGTTGCCTCCCATAATTTTTTTTCTTTGTAGAATTTTTCCATTAGTAGCTGTTTTTCTGTACAAAATTATCCAGGTTCTTCTTAACAGGGACATAACAGACCTTATCCCTAGGATTTGGTTGATCACTCTTTGGAGGGGAGAATGCCTTAAATTCTTTGTTTCTTTCTAGCCCTGCATTTTATGCTCTATATACATGTAAGAATTCCTTTTGCCAATCATACAGCCAAATAGTTTTCTCATTTTGGATACCTTACTGCATGTTTTATTTTCTCATCTGCCCCATTCAGTGTTTGTTTCTTCGTCATCTGTTTTCTATTGTATAAAATTTGGTGTTTTCTTAGGCAAGAGAATAAACATTGAGACATTTAATTCCTAAAGGAAAAGGATATTTTATACAATCAGCAGTCCAGGGTATTTCTTATTCAAATCTGGTAGTGTAATTGTGCAGATAGTGTATATGGAACTTCCAGACTGGGAAGAAGTAGGTAATGCCTGGGCTCTGCATCCTGACATGAAAGGTAGTCATATTTACATTTACTGCAGGTTGAATTCCATGCAATTTCTTATGCTAGCAATTTGGTTTATACAATCTAATAAAAATGAGCAGTATTTTTGAGCAGAACATTTATGATCGTTCCTGAACTGTTAGATTTAGTGTCCATTGTTGGACTGGCATGGGGAAGTGGAAACTGTTAATAATTCTCCAGTGTCTGAAAGCTCACACTATTGCCTTGTGTATGTAAGACATGGCTTTTCTGACTGCCTGTGAAGTCTGTGCATTTGTAGCTGACTTGAGTGACTTTGATCTCCTGCTATGTAAAAGCCCCAGTTTGTGCAGTCACTGTAGTGTGTGCTGTAGCTCTCAGGCTGCATTCATCCTGTGAAGCATTTCCGTGTAGCTGATGCTTGTTTTGTTTTCTGGTGGAGACAAAATAACTGTTTCAGTACCGGGTGCCTCCCACAATGGAAAACGCTCCAGGGGAGAGCTGGGCAGAGCCATGGCTGCTGCTGTGTCCGGGTGCAAGGGGAAACACTTCCTGCTGCAGCGGGGGAGCAGCTCCCTGTAGGAGCTGACCCTGTCCCCAGTCCGTGTGGGGCTGGCAGGAGCATCAGGTGAGCTCTGTGGTGAGTCAAAGTGGTGCTCTTGCTGCTGAGAGCAGGAGAAAAGGATGCTGCCTTGTGACTCACGTGAACACCTGGTGTGTGCATTGTGTGGAGAAAAATGATAAACAGAATAAATGCCAAGCTCTTGCCTGGAAATTCCATAACATGGGCACAGAACACATGGTCTAAATATTTCTGTTTAAGGCTGTGAAGATGATCCAGCTGTGAAACTCAAGTGTTTTAACATTGTGTGAGAAGTCAAAGCCACAAGTTTGAGGCAGAGACACAGTTTGGGTGAAGAAAAACTATAGGCAGTGGAGGACTGAAAAGACTGCAGTGATGTTCCAGCACTTGTTCCTTTTCTAGCAAGCTCAGCAACTCTGGATAGTTCTTCCCCCCTCATTCTTGATTGTATCTTTCCTTGTGTTTCTCTGGCTATGCAGTGGTTTGGATGAGGTAAAACTTATAATTTGGTTTATGGATCAGATGATTTTCATTGGGGATGTGCCTCCTGGTCTAATTCACTACAGCAGATGGAGTGTGCACTTGGTGTTGGGGACATTTCCTGTGACAGGTACTGCTGATGGAAGTGGATCCTGAGTCTCCATAATACCATGACAGTTGTTCAGCCCATAATTCACTGAGTTGCTTTGCTTTTTCTTTGTGGTAACTACATAGTTTTATTACAGGTAGTGTTTGCAATTTTGCATGTCAGGGAGGATAATGCAAGTGGCTGGAGTTTAAAACAAGCATTTGTTTCTAAAGTTAGTTATAACTAGGTCAGGTACTTAGTCTGCCACGTGGCCCTGCATAGACAATGGAATGGGTATGTTAGGTCTAGGAATGAGAGGATCTCTATGCTGCAGTGTTTCAGAAGACTTGTCTGTCAAACAATAGCTTTGATTTCTTAATGTTATTATCCATTTAAAAATACAGATCAAACTGATCTAATGGCTGGAAGGATTGCTTTTCTAAGAGTTGTGTGTGGATAGAGGTTATGAGCCTGTATTTTTTCATAGGCATGCATAATTTTATGTGTGTGAATGCTAAAGATACTTAAAAACCGAAATGGAGAGATACTCAAAGGTCTGCTTCATGGCATTTCATTTAGATCAGAGCACTGAAAACACTTGCTATCAGTGCTTGATCATGCTGAACACAATGTTTCTGAGAACTGAAGGGCTTTGAGGACTCTGGTTAATATGCTTAAGTATCCACAGGAAAAAGATTTTTTGTTATAAAGAACATGGAACACGTTTCTCTTGTTTTTGATATTCTTCACAGAAACAGTATTCCATAGGTTACTGAAATCACTGTAGAGTCTTATCAGTTTGATATTTTTTTCTTCCTCTAGAGAATTTTGATAGGTATGGATGCTGATACAACTTTTTGTCTGCCTTACAGTCTCATGTGAAGCACACTGACTGGTATTTTTGTGTTAGGAAGATCAGCAGTATCAGAACTTAGACTGCTGAGGATTATGTTTGAATTTTGTTTACTGATAACTTGAAAGCATTATGTTATTAGCAAAAATCCCTTTATTTACATAGTTACACACTCAGTGAGCATGGCAGCATTTGCAAGCAATGTAATTTGGTGTCCATGTGGAGTTTAAATAGGGATCTTGTTACATAGGAGCAATATGATAAGATACCATCTCTGGAAATGTACTTATCAAATTAAAAGATGGATTTCATGCTAAACACTATTTATCATTTTGAGTTACAATTCAACTGACATTTATTGTTATATTTCCACAGGGGAACTTAAGATTTTTCTGTAAGTATTCTAGAGTTTTTACTATTGCTGTGAGTCATTGAAGTTGTCAGCACTGGAAAGTTTTCAGGGTAAACATGATTTTTTAAAAATGCTGTCACTAATTATTTTTCTTCTTTTGTAATGGATTGACAGTAGTAGGTTCAAATAGTCAATTTAATTTGAAAAGATTCTTCACTGGAAGAAAGTTCAAACTTTAGTTTTGCTGTGCCAAATGTGAGTGGAGTTTGCCTCAGAGATTTTCAGGTTCTGCAAAAACCAGTTGTGATCAGTTAAATACATTAATTAGACACACCAATCAAATGGGTTTTGGTGCTAATAACAGTTCCAAAGTAGTTTAGAGTATCATTTTGTGAGATCTTTAATGTGTTTTGCATTTGAGAAGTCAGTTCCTTGTTGGTTGGAACTGGGGGTGACTTGAATTTAGCTAGTAGGTTACATCCCTGGAAGGACTAGATCTGAACATGGATTCATATTTGTGCTTCTTTAAGCAGAAAAACCATAGCAGAGGCTCATGATATTTAAAATTACAGGTAGTTTTCCTTTTGTTCTCAAACACATAGTCTATTAATGAAAAAGCACTGTGTTTGCTGGATTATGCTCAGCTCCTCTGGATATACAGTGTACTAATGGAAATCAGCATTTTCTGCTTCTATAAATAGATTGGCAGCAGCTGCAGAGCCAAACAGGCCAGCTTCTGGTCATTTTTATTATTGCCATTGAGAAGTGGTTTGAATGGCTGTGGAGTGTGGCTGCTGCAGGGGAGTATGCAGGCTGAGCTGGGGGTGTGAGCAGGGAGAGGGGACGAAATGTATTTACAAGGCAGCAATGTGAGAATAGAGGTGAAGAGCTTGATGTATCTTCATTTGGGAGTCCTTAAGCTGAGTTCAAGCTCTTTTATGTACAAGACATGCTACTCAGCTGGTTAAAAGTCATGAGTTCTTACATGAGATCTGGGGATCTAACTTCTTTTCTCACTTCTTTATTGTTGAATATAAGGCAGCATTTACAATTATGCTCTGTTGGACAATATCCTCGTACTGTGCCCTTAGAAGCTCCTAAAATTTTCAGTTCCTTCTTCTGTTGGTCTTGTTTTGTCTTCTGCATGGGAGAGAAACACGGTGAGAAGGCTCAGTCCTACAGCACTCCTCCTTCCTGCCCCGTTGGGGCAGCTCCTGGATGAACAGCAGCTCTGCTCTGCTCCTTCCTAGCAGATGAGGAACTGGTTCTAGTGCAGCTGCTAACTGGCCAGCTGAGATACCAGTGTTGTTTGTGGACACAGGAAGTTGGCAGGAAATAAAGAAAATATTGAGTCTTTCATCTAAACATTCAATTGAAGTCTTGTGTCTGTGTTTACATGTGTGGGATTTTTTTCCCCATGAAAGCTAGCAGTCTTCTTTTAAGAATCTTACTACAAGGTCTTGGGAAACATAGTGAGCTGTAGGAATTGTTTTCCTGAAATACAGGTATGCTTACATTCTGTCCTTCTCAAAGTCCATATAATGCAATGGATGCTAGATTCAACTTGTGCTGAAAGATGTGAAATGACTTTACATTCCCTCTTTAATAACAGCAAATTTCTTGGATCTTGATACCCAGCCTATGTGGATAGCATAAAAAGCCGAGGAAATAATGAAATGCAATATAATAATGACAGGTGGGAGTAGAGAACATTTATCAACTGTTGCTTTAGAAACAGCACCATCAGCCTGTGAGATGGCTAAAGATCACCTGAAAGTGAAGTTCACTTTATACTGAAGCCTTGAAAACTGGAAAGTTTCTTAGCACCTTAGGTGTATATTTTACCAGTGCTTTAATCTGTATTCTTTGTACTGGATCACATCTTAGTGGTATTAACTGTTTTTCAAGGAGAAACACAGAACTCCAGAAATTAGAATTCTTAGCTTATTGTTTTTAATGCTGTCTGAAATGTATGTATGTTTTTAAATTTCTAATGGATATCTTGTCTGTTGATAGCCTAAATACTTTTAGGTGCTCTACTACTAGAAAAATGGATCATATTAATTTTTCATAGAAGAAAGTATTCGCAATGTGAAAAAGTACAAAACATGTTCAAGAAGAAAACATGGACTTACTCTTAGTAAAAGGATTCCTCTCACATTGTATTCAGCTACCATCTTACAGGAATAATTGTAGTTCTTTCTCTGTGAATGACTATTTGTAACAACAATGATTAGAAGACTGAGGATTAAGTGATTAGGAGACATGAGGAATATGGTATTTGGCAGCTCCTTGTAGGCTGTTAGGAGTTATAAATGAAGTACCAAGTTGAGAAAAATGAAACAGTTCTAAACTGTACAAAATCTAGGATAGGTGTTTCAGAATGCTTTTCAAGTAAATTGCTAAAATATTGAATGAGAAGTTGAACTTTTTCCAAGAAAAATCCAAGTATATTTCAAGAAGAAAAGGAGCTTAATTCTTCTTAGCAAGTGTAGAAATGCTTTAAATACTAAGGTATCTTCTGTGGAAAAATAGTAACTTTTATTTAGAATTAGTTTGACTTGTATAATTCGTTGTCTGTAAAGAGAGGCAAAAAGAGTTCATTCCAAGAATCTTTGTGTGAAAGACTTCATACTAAGTAACTCTTTGCTTTGTGTTTTTCAGTCAGCAGATAAGCAGCGAGCCCTGGAAGAAACCAAAGCCTACACAACGCAGTCCTTAGCAAGCGTAGCCTATCTGATCAACACCTTGGCCAACAATGTTCTCCAAATGCTGGATATCCAGGCATCCCAGCTCCGGCGCATGGAATCTTCCATCAACCACATTTCACAAGTGAGACTTCCTTCTTTTGCCTTTGATATTTCATAGCAGGTAAAACTCTGAGCTGACATCTTGTGAGTGAGAAGAATTTAAAACAGAAGGATGCATTTCTTCTCATACTCATTCTGGGATTGGGTCTCATCATGTGATTCTATACCAGTGTTAGTATGAGCATTTTACATACCAGAGCAGTTAAATGCATTCTCAGCCAGATTATTGTTTGGAGAGGGGGTCATTCTGCATAAGGGAAAAGCACAGAAAAATAGCTATTGGTAAAATGAGATTATGTTAAGAAATACGGAATGGATGGTGGAAAACAGTACTCATCATCTTTTTACTTTTTCTGTGGCTGTAATACTGGCATCTAATAACAACAGCATAGATGACAAAAATAGTTTGCTCCTGGCTTTTCTTAATCAAATGTACTTTGCAGTGACATGAACAAGTGCCAAAATTCATGTTTCAATTTGTGTATGGCTGCAGAACTCCTGCCATTGTTTGCAGTTTTTCTGAGCAGCAGTAAACTAAGTTACTATAATCAGGAACCCAGTTTGAATCACCACATTGATGAGAGAGTGTTACTGCCAGAATGGGCTGAGAATGAATGATATATAAAAATGGAGATTTACCAGCCACTGATGGATTAAAAGAGAAATTAAAAGCAATGATACAGCTGGTTCTGGTTTTTGTGTCTGTTTACTGAATATTTTGTGTCTTAGTTGACCAATACATTTTGGCTACTAGGGTTTCTTGATCTCCATGCAAGAATATAAATTAAAATAAAGAATACTGTGTTATCTAGAAAAACTTTTGAAAGTAGGGGCTATGTAAGGTAGGAAATAAATGGATGGATTGGATATATTTGAACCAGCAAAATAAGTGAATAATTTTATGCTGGCTTAGTGGGCTGAATTGCCTCTGATTGGGTCAGAGGAGTCCCAGGGCAAGTACAAAGAAAGGTGGGGAGGATTTTCTTTTGATAGGGCTGTGCTATTAGATTGCTTCAGTTGTCTCATGGATCTGCATCAAAGGTAAACTGCAAGTTTGATTTCTTCTGCTGGATGCTCCATGTTAATCATTATGTGGACAAGTAAATTAATTTTTTCCCCCAGAAAATGTTCTGAATTATCCTGTGTATGCCTGTGTGCTGTATCTGTATGCTCTGTGTGTGTATGTGCTTCCTCACAGGCTAGTGCCAGCTCACATGTGTTCAGCTGTTTGAGAGCCTGATGCAGAAGACAGTATATTTTGCATTGTGAATGGGGAAAATTCATTTTGTCAGACAGCTTCTGTGAAGCAGCTTTTGTGGAAAGAGTCATAGCATTTTAAATTTTTTCCTCCTGAGAAGGTGACATTTATGCAGATTGAGAGCTAGGTCAGATTGTCTTTGACCTTTAAACAATACAGCTAGTTATTTAAAATACAGCACTAAATTAGCAGTACACCAACACTTAATGAAGATATATCTGCAAAATTTCATAGGTTGAGCTTGAACAACTCAAAAAAAATCTGTGGTTTTTTTTCTTTAAATACTGCTGTAAAATTGAAAATCTAGTTCGTTTGGGGGGATTTTTTATGTGGTTTGTTTCAGGTTTTTTGAGCCTGCATCTGTATGTAGGATGCTCCTCAAATCTTTATGGAAGAAATAGTATCAGAGGGGCAGACAGTATTTAAATTTTAGATATTTCATACATGAAGTGTATTGAGCCAAGGAACTTTACTAAGTTAAGTTAATGTGTCTGGAAATGGCTTTCCCCCTTAATACCAATGTTGTAGATTAGTGTGTTATCTGTTTTAATTTCCAGGGTTATTTTTATTTTAAAAATATTTTACACAGTTTCTCTAGAAAGAAATAATTTATTTTCAGGAAATTTGGTGATACTTCTCCTAAAATTAGCCTAATCTGCAGAAGCTTTCCTTGGAGTTTATGTTGGATGTAAAGTTTGGTGAGCTTTTTCTAACAGGACTGAAAATGTGTTGTGGTGTAATACCTCACTGCCAAATTAGGATTTCAGTCAGACTGACTTGAAATGAAGTCAGTAACACAGAACAGAAAACAGGTTGGTAATTACAGATGGTAAATTAATTTTTGCATTAATGCTTTAGTCAGTAGGTCTTGGTTTTTAAGTTTAGAAAACAGTATATGCAAATTGTGATATCTTGATGGAATCCCACTTTTAATTCTTACTTGGGATTCCACATATGCTCCAAAGAAGGGAGCAGAACCATTTGGTGCTTGGTATGAACATTTTTCCCAAAGTGCTTGTTTTGTACAAGTAGCTCAGACTGGGAGAGGTGTGATTAACTTTGTAAGATAAAATACTGTGATTCTCTGTTCATTGGTAGAATGACAATTTAAATCCCTTTCTGTGTTTCCTTCTAAATGCCAGCCTAATCAAAGAGCTGAAAAGGGAGCTGATAATAATTTGTGCTTTTTCAAGTTGTGTATAGGTTGTGAATAAGGAAATTGTTACTATTGAAACTATTTTTATGGAAATGATTAAATCCTATTGGTTTAAAAATTAGAATTACTTTGGTTTGGTCTGAAAGCTGATGAGTCTATTCTTACTTGCCTTCTTGAACCTTGTCCAGAACTAGATGATACACAGTGTTTCATATTTGACTACGAATTTAAATCTAAAATGCAGATCATATGTACAAATATTTATACTTGATCAAAAAATTATCTTGCAGCTTTCAAGTTAGCCGTCACTGTGAAATGGTACTAATGTCCAAATTCTTTAAATTAATCTGGCAGATTTTCAGGTTTTAATATTTGTATGACAAGAAATGTTTTTTCATGTTTAGCAAGGTCATTTATAAAACTCTGCTGCTGATTGTATAAACAAGCAGGTTATCACCAAGATGAGCAGCAGTGCTGAGTTTCCTGCAGGGCACCGTGTTGTGGGGAGCTGTGCTGCATCCTCCCCTCCCAGAGCTGCGTGCCGCGCTCTGGGCTGGGAGAGCAGGCATGGCATAGCCTGCAGCCTTGGTTCTCTGCAGGCACAGCTGCTGCTTAGCTGGGCTCCAGCAGCATCTGTGAGCTGCTCAGTCTGCAGGGCAGTTACTTGGGCTTCACACTGAAAAGTCAGTAAAGGTTTGTGACCTTTCTCACTTGTCTTATGCTTGCAAGGCACAAGAATAGCAAAACACTTTAAAAATGGTGATGCAAGGCCAGTTTTGCACAGGGCATGTTACCTGTTTATGGAACAAGTAGCTTTTCAGCATTTTTATGATCTCTTTTTTTGTGTATTAATTACATACAACTTGAGACAATTAATGTCACATTTCCAACATGTCAATATTAGGCAGTTGCTAATTTTAAAGTAATAATCCAGTTTTCAAGGTAATTTGCAATTAGTTTGAATTGCGTCCAATTAATAAGTTTAATCAAAAATAAAAGTCCAGCAATACTATATTTAAACAGCATTTTCTTCTAAGATTTCTGAAATGGAATTTTAAAAGCCTAGACTACCAGACTGACAGTTAATATATAAATTTAAATTAGAATGGTTTGAGAAGAGGAACAAATTAAGGCTTCTGGAGACTTTTGTCTCTGAAATTTCACTGTAATTCAGACTTCCAGCATGCTTGTGGTTGTGGTTTAACCTCAGCTGGCAGCTGAACACCACATGGCTGCTCACTCACTTGCCCCTACCAGGCTATGGGTAGAAAATCAGAAGGGTAAAAGTGAGAAAACTTGTGGGTTGAGATAGGTACATATCTCTTTAATGATGATGGTGGTAATAGTAATATAGAAAATTAATATTTAAGAAAGGAGAAAGGCTGCAGATGAAAGCAATTGCTCAGCAGCAGCAGCTGAGCGCTGCCCAGGCAGTCCCCGGCAGCAGTGCCCAGCCAGGCTCCCCCAGCCCGAGGCTGCAGGCCACGAGGCCGTGTGGAGCATTGTCCCCTGGTCAGCAGGGCCAGCTGTCCCAGCTGTGTCCCTGCCCCCCTTCCCGTGCACCCCAGGCTCCCCAGGGTGGGTGGGATGGGAGCAGAAAAGGCCTGGACTCTGTGCAGTCTCTGCTCAGCAGTGACTAAAACATCCTGGAGTTACCAGCTCTGTTCACTGCACAAATCCAAAATACTGCCCCATACTGTGAAGAAAATGAATGTTGTCCCAGTCAAAACTAACTTAAGTTAGTTAAATACTAACTTCATACTTTGAGAAAATTTGTTTATGGGTAGAAGAGAATATTTCTCAAAACTCATGAGTTCAGTGGCTTTTAAGTGAACGTGTAAGTAGTGCTAGCTTTCCCATTTCATGGGGTTTTTTTGTTTTAATATTTGCAGAGCTTGAAACTGGTTTTTTTTTTGAATTCAGTATGAAAACCTGATGTTTCAAAATGGCCAGAAAATTCCTAACAGAAAAAAATGTGGTGGTTCATACTTATTTTTCCCCTTAAGCTCTCCCTTGGCTATTGCAGGGATCTTGGAAAACACATGAAAAGATGATAGTAATGAGCCTAACCTCTAACTGTCACATAAAAGCTTTTGGAAAAGCTAATGGAGATATGTGAAACAATTTTTAAAAGCATAATAATACTGTCAGGCATCCAAAATTTCTTGTTAGAAAACAGGGGTTTAAGTTGTAGAAGGGCACAGGGTATCCTATGTGCTTTTCCTAACAGAGTTTTCAAGCCAGGTGTTTTGTTAGTCCAGCTCTAACCCCAAAAACTTCTCATTATACTTTCTAAACTGATGAATAAACATTTTGGTGCATTCTCCTGTCTTGATAAGGGATTTATGTTAGTACTGGAGGTAATAATTACCTGTGTGTTGGGGATAAATGTTTTCATTTTCTTTAGTAGCAGGTTAATCTTTGTTACCTCCTCTACTAATGGAATACTGTAGTGTTCCTTTGCGCTATTTTATGGGTGTATTATGATCTCATGACTTCCACAGTCTACTAAACAAGAAAATGAAATGTTTGGAAAACTGCCAGCTAACGCTTTTCAATACCATTTTAGGTGTGTGGACCAGAATTAGGTGCAGTTTATATACATTTAGTCATTCTGTAACTATTCAAGTTAAAAGAGATGGTCTGAATCATAATGCAAGGGAAATCCCACCAGATGAGCTTCAGGTTTTAATTAGGTTTTATGCACTTCATTGTTTGTTTCTGTAGTCATGCCTCATGATCACAATAGTCCTTAAGGAAGCTGGTCGTACCTGTGGCTCCTATTGAAAACCCACTTTTCATTCATGGAAACAGCTTTGCACAGCACCAAGTTACCATTGCTGCAGTAACATGAGCATTAAATATCTGTACTTGCATTACATTAGCAGATAATTACATCAGAAAGTACTGAAAGAACATATTCAAAGTTGCAGAGTTCTAGCACTTGAAATAGAAAGTGAGAAATCATCTTGCCAACCCTGCACTAATAACTTTCTTTTTGATTTCTGCATTGAAATTAAGCCTCTGAGAGCAATATCCAAGGCATAAAATGGTTTTGAAGGACCAGATTCAGACCCATAAGATTTTGATGTTCCGGTACATCCTGAAGTGCAGCTCTATTGCAGCTGAAGTTTTCTAACATTCTAGCAAATGTTATCAGGGGCCTGTGAGACAAAGAACATACAAAAGTCATGTCTCTGCAGTTCTCCAGTGACATGGCTAGACCACAGATGAAGTCTGCAGTAGAGATTGAACTCATCAGTGGTGCATCAATCATGAGACTGTCCTTCCAGGTTGCTGCCATCACATATCTTCAGCTTCCTAGGGCAGTATGTGCCTCTGACTGGTGAGGTGAGGAGTCTGTGGACCATCTTTTCCAGAATGTGTGCTCCTATTCCCTCTGCTGCAAAAGCAAAGGTCTAGCACAGAGAAGGGATAAAAGCCCGAGATGGAAGATGAAATCTGACATCTTACCCTGATGCAGAATGGTGTACTTTAGGTACGCTGGCCTGGAAAATGTTGTTGTGCTCTGTTTGCATTTGTGCTTGTACCACAAATATAGCCCTGTGAGAGCTCAGCTGCACTGCTCTATTGGGGGTTGGTGTATAGTCCTGGTCATCTTGGGGAGCTTCAGAAAGGACCTTAGCAAATTCATTGGAGAGTGGTTTAGTTGCTAAGTAGCTGCAGAAATATATGTGTTTCTGTAACATTTGCTTTGAATTCCTGCAGAATTGATGTATTGGCCAAATCTGGGTGGGTTTTTGTGCAGGTGTCCCAGGCGGTTTAACTACCCCTATTAAATTCATTGTGCAACAAACTCGAGCTTTCCAAAGAGAGATTTGCCAATACATTTTCACCTTAAAATCTATTTTTCTGTAGCTTTATTTTAAGAAATAGCTATGCACCTTTAGTGGAAACCTTACAGTTCTAGGCAGGTGGAACTAGAGTGGCAAAGCTGTAGTCAGTGCCTAAGTTTAGCAAAGTTACAAAATCTTGAAAATATGTTGCTGGGAAATACTAGGCAATCTTGATGATAGTATTGTAAGCTCACATATAATGCCCCATGTATTTGTGGAAATCCTTCCATGGAAATAATGCAAAGAAACAACTTCTTGGAAGTAGTTGGGGGTTGGTTGGGGTTTCTGAATTTTTTTTTTGTCATTTTAAAGGTTATGATGATTGTTCAAGGTAGCACAGGTTCCATTAGCTTGTTTTGGTATCAGTAGCACAAACTGCAGGGTAAAAGAGTCTAGCTAACCCCACTGCCCCAGTGCCTACCCACAGAAAAATAAAATAGACAAAAATGGGTGTTATGAAAATGAGTTCTCGTTTGTTCCTGTTCCCCAGTTACTACAAAGTCTGGTTCAAAACTGTGAAAAGTGTTTCTGGTGGCTTTCAGGATCACTGAAGTGGTAACAAGAAATCTCTGACTGTTTGGTGGTGATTCTGGCTGTTTTTACTTTTGTTTTTTATCCTGTAGCTAAAACTTTTGTTCACAGATAAGCATATTTCCTATAGTGAAAGCTGTTTTGTGAACAAGCAATTATTTTTGGTTTAAATAAGACAAGGAACTCCATGGCCCATGATTTAAGAGATTATAATTTCCTGGAAGAGATAAGTGGACTTTTTGGTAGCATTTTCTTACTCTTGTTACCTAACAAGATTGACATACATGTTTTTAGGCAATGAATTTTGAGCAGGACTTTGTCTTACACCAAAGATTCTCCTGGAGTACTGATTTTAGTATATAAAGTTGGCCCTGAGTGTCCAAAGGGAAGGCAATGGGCTTAACCTCTGGCTTTATTGTGGATACATTAGTATGGAATGTATTTTAAAATTTAATCATTGGTTTGTGATGAGTGAGTTGTAATGACCAAAATACTTTCTTGATTTGTCTAAGTGAAAGTTTATTCCATCATAGGATTTACCAGTCCTAATTTAGCAAATTTTTGCAGTGCAACAAAACCTGCTCATGATTTGTTTTACAGGTCTTAAAATTAAGGTTTGGGAAGGCATCCTTACACCTCATCTAGTTGAAGCCTATGCCAAAGACAAGCTTAGAGAGCAGTTGTAAAATAAAAAAGAATAAATGAAGGAATCTTACAAAACAGTGTCAGTAAATTGATGCAAACCAATGAGAATGGAAAGGAGATCAATTTTTTGAAACTGAAAGAGCAAGGGTAACAGAAAACCCAAAGAACCCCCAGCTGTTAGCATGGCTTTAGAGGTGGTAAATTCAGCAGTAAGGTGAAGAAAGATGTTGTAATCAAGTATATGTAGTGATATGTTTAGTACAGTATAGAGATTTTCAAAACGTTAGAACTGATTGAATTTTTTTTGATACTGACTCTGTATTCCAATGCATACCACTGTTAGTAAATACACTGCGTCTTTTGTAGACGGTGGACATTCACAAAGAGAAAGTTGCTAGAAGAGAAATTGGTATCTTGACTACAAACAAAAACACCTCAAGAACTCACAAAATCATTGCACCAGCTAACTTGGAGCGACCAGTTCGCTACATCAGGAAACCTATTGATTATACAATTCTAGATGATATTGGACATGGAGTGAAGGTAGGTGATATTGTTAAAACAGCCAAACTGCAAATTCATTGTCTTTGTATATTTTCAAAATAACCTGATGCTTTTCATGGTGATATACCAGTTTCTCCTTGCCTGGACAATGTGTCTATGAACATGAGAGGAGTCCTGTCCGATTTCCAGTTGTCCCTTCCCCTTCTCTTGTCCCACTGTTTCTAAATGTTGCAAACGCACTGAATCTGATTTCTAATTGGGACTGTGAGTCTCATCCTCAGAAATGCTTCTGAATATCAACTTGTGTGATGCTGCTGTTATTGTTTGGGTCAGTTGCCAGGGATATACATGGGGACTGAAGGGCTATTGACCGTCACTTTTCTGCTGAATTAGCACCACAGAGTGTGATCCAGCTGTAATTGCCACTGGTTTACTTTGACACTCACCTAAAGGAAGGGTTTGCATGAGAAATGTTATGGCCTCCCTTTTCTTCTTTCTGCCAGGGTCAGTTATACACAAACCCACTGATGTGCTTTGTTAAAGGGAGTGCTCTACAACTTTGGTGCCATGTGGGGTTTTGAGATGGGAGTGTTACTACCAAGTTTAAAGCCAACTAGTTTTCCTTTTCAAGATAAGGAAAAAAGAAGGAATTTCAGGGCAGAGGTCAGACTGAGACACAACTTGTAGCTGTTAGATCAATGTACACAGCAGCAGTAATATCGTGTGTGAGGTTAGATATATGTTTTTAAAAGCACATCCTGAATATAAGCACAGTCTTAGCAAGTGTGAGCTCATTGTTAACGTGCGCTGCCAGGAAAACAAGTACGGAAATGACAACACTGACAGTATTAAAGTTCCAGGAAATGAAAGGTAAATAGCACAAAATGACATCATTTTTACAAGGCAAACTAACAAATCTGTAAACCTGCTAAGTAGCAGTAAGGTAAGATGCTTCTTCCAGTCAAAGTACACCAGAATTTCTTTTGCTTGACTTGTGACTGGGTATCTCTGTTGTCCTGTTTTCTTTGTCTGCTTGGATGGCCATTTGAATTGCAATAGGTTGTTTAACCTAACTTTTAAAATTCAAATTCTGAGCCATTTTATTTAAGTATCTTTCCCAAGCAGTTTTACTTAAGATCTCTTCAACATCCTGTTTGTTAATTGGAAAGTCTCCTTCCTCCCATTTCTTACCCAAAGAATCAACCTCTGAATAGATTTTTAAAAAGACAAATAAAAAAACATACCTAACTTTAATAACTACAGTTTTGACCAGGAAATTATTACCAGTTGTGTGTTAAAATCTGCTACCAGTTTTGGATTTATGCAGGTCAGCAGGTCTCTTTGTGGATATGGATGGAGCATATTAACCTGTAGCATTACTGTTGCTAATATTTTAATCATCACTTTTTGTTTTAGGGAGATCATTTTAGAACTCATTATAGAATAGTTTTTAATTGCTCTGCACAATCTTATTTAGCACTGGCTCTAAATCATTATAATTGGTATCCCACTTACCTCAATGTAGCAGTCATACTAAGATGCAGTGAATTATGTTCTTCTAAAAGAACACAGTTCATCAAATGGATGATGACTTGAGTGTGTTTTACATCCATTTGTTATGCTTATGATAGACTTAAATTATATTTACCATGTACCATGTTTGTCTAGAAAATGAAGAAATATTGTGTACTTGTGAAACAATAATCAGAGAACTTGAAGTCATGCTATCCTTAAGATTGTAAATATGTTCCAGTTAGGTTAATCCTGTGTTTAGGACAGAAGAAAGAACAGCTTTCTTGCTGAAGGGGGAAAAGGTGGCCAGTTGTGCTTATGAACCTCTTTTTGTTCTGTTTAAGTAACTCTAGATTAGTTTATTAGATCTCTGGCTTTAGAACAGAGAGAAAAAAATGAAGTATATAGAAGCTTTAAGTTTGTGTATATATAGCTCTTTACTGTTTGAGCTGTGATACTTTTCCCTTCAAGTGAACGTTCAGGAGTTGTTGCATAAACAGTGTTGAAGTTCCGGTTAGCATCAGGGTTCCTCAGTCTGCATTCTTTGTCCTTTTTCTGCTAAAGGGCTTCTGCTCCAGTACTTGGACCTGGAATTATGTATTTTCAGGCCAGGCAAAATGCTGATGCAGCAGACATTCATTGCAACCCCTGAGAAAGATGGCAAGCTGGACAGAATAATGCAGGCATAAAAAGGAGGATTCTTGGCTGAGAAATTCAGTATGCCGTGCAGAGAGAAGTGGTACAGGCCCTTAAGCATCTTCTTCCATTCCGGAATTTGAAGCATAGTGGAGACAATGTTCAGGAGGGGTTGCTCTATAGTATGCTTTCTAAATAGATATGAGAGAAGTCAAGTTCCTCTCTATCATCCCAGCAGTCCCTCCTCATCTTCCCTCCCTGAAGCTGCAATGCTGCAAAAATCTAAAGAATCTTTTGTGTGAAAGAGACTTGCTTACAATTTTTTCAAATGTTTCCCAAGTTACAAAGTCTTCCAACCTATTGTTCTCACCAAAGAGTTCTTTAGTCAAGAGAATGGAAAAAAAGCAAGTTCTCCCTTCAGAGAGGTGTGTATTTAGGCATTGCAGTTATCAGGCAGTGCTGCTGAGGTCTCTGCAGAGAGACCTTCCAGTGTGACTGACCTCTGTGCCAGTGCAGGGAGACCTGGTTTTCCACTATAGCTGGACAAGGCAGAGACCATAGCGCTTAATTGATCCACAGAACTTTAAGACAGGAGATTTTTCTAGTAAATCAGATTACATTTCTTTTTAGTAGAGCAGAGTCTCTCCTAAATTGATGGAACAAATCAGTTACTCTGGGTGCTCTACTATTTATCCAAATATTTAAATAATTATTTATTTGAATATTTGCTCTTCAGTGCTGCAGAAAGTGTAACAAATTTAATGATACATTTAATGAATTGAACTAAAACCAGATCATTCGAAGAGAAAGACAAGTAATTTTAAAAGAAATTACTATGGAGAAAGATGTATGATATTGTGCCAGTAAGATGCAGAACTTAGTGTCAAAAAGCTAGCACTTAGGCTTTAAAGTAAGATTTTAATCTGTTGATTAATGTCTTAATTTATACTTTAGGAAATATGGATATGTGATACAGTATCCGTAAAGAGTGCTGTACTTCTTACAAGACTGAATGATTTGCTCTTGATCTTTGTTCAACAGAGATCTCATGGCATCAAGTTAACTAACAGCATTCTCTATAAAAGAACATGCATTAGCTTAATATGTTAGAAGCTTCCATTTCAGCTACTTGTAAATGTGCTAATGCATGTAAACAATTTAAATGAGCTCAGACTCATTGATAAGGCTCAAATAAGGCTTTGACAGCTCAAATAAATTAACCTCTGAAGTTAATCCATCTAGATCTCATGATACGTTTTGAAAGAACCTGCCTTTTTGTTAGCACTGTGAGAACTTGAGTAAACAGTGTGCAAACATGTGAATGCTAATTTTAAAGTGGTCAATGTATATTAAAAGTTTCAGCTTGAAGATCTTTTGTTCATGACATTCTGCTTTAACCACTCTTTCTATGATCTACTGATACATTATTTTGTTAATGCTGAATGCTTAACTTTTTTCTTTCTTTTTCCTTTCTCTTCATATCCTGAAGTTCCAACTAACCTTTCAATGCTTTTTTTCCTTACCTCTTTTATTTGCTCCATTTATGCATTAAGTGGTTGCTTAGATTTAAGGTAAGAAACCCCAGGGCTGGATTTCCATTCCTCTTCTGAGATTATTACACACGGGGAGATGATTGACATCAATGCTACAGATTATTTAAAACAACACCCGCTCTGCCTTCTGTGTCACAGAACTTCTGTTGGGTAGCTCATTGTGGATAAGCCTTTTGTGATATAAATTGCTGTGTATATGAACGGAAGTTAACACAATTAATTTTAAAAGCTTTGTGGTAAAGTATTAGCTGCCCTCAGCATATCTAGCAGATCATTTATGAGGGAGAGATGTTGTGCTAGCCTTGAGTAGACAAAAATATGCACAGATAGATAGCAGCTGAATATGAGCCTCCCCCTGTGTAATATTCTTTTTATCCTATATACGGTGTAAGCTACAGTTTGATTGGGATTCATGTTTCAGTGTGAGATTGCTCAGATAATGGGCTCCAAAGGTGTGTAACAAATTCAAATCTGTATATTATTTTTTAAAGTTGCAGTATTCTTATTTTTTTTCAGAAACTGATACTCAGAGGTACTCATCTATAGAAACTTCCAGAAATGTAATAATTTTGTAAAATACGTAATAACTGTTAAACAGCAAGATAAGTGATTTATTTAGTTGAATATTAAATGAATAGTGCATCAAAGAACTCAAGCTGAAGTATGTCAAAGTCTTTAAAGGTTAATAGTCTTAGTGGCTGCAGAAGCAGCAATAAAAAGCATCAAATCAATTAGACAAGCAGTTAAATCAGGTTACATGATATTATGGTGGAGTTCATAGTACATTAATTAGTAGATAGGTTATAGCCTTTATTGAATATGATGATATCCTCCTCCTCCTGAAGTGCAGCTGGTCTGGGGGAAGAGGTACTGGAAGACTTTGAGCAGCAGGTGCCATCATTGTAATGAGGGAAGTGTATTTTAGAGCATAGAATGCCATTATGTAGAATGAGTATATTAATTAAAGGAAGTTCCAAGTTGACGTGAAATATTTTAAAGTATTTTCTATGCTTGGAAAAAGTTAAAAGAAAATCCTGCAAATTCCTGACATTGCCTATAAAACCAAGTATTTCTGTAGATATCTCCATGATGTCCCTGTGAAAGAGGACAGAGGGTACTTTTAGTCAGGTATTTAAGTACATGTAGCATCTTTAACAACAATGGAAAACTTGTAATTTATAAGAGAATTCCCATGTGTCATTTGAAATTTATTTTTACAAAGGTGTGTGAGATGTATTTCCACTCACTTAGTGTTTACATACTTTTGAGAATGGCAAAATACGTCTCCTCCCTGTTTTTTACTGCCTGTTTACATAACATGGGTACTTTTGATGCTGAATATGTCTTGTTCTGGACACACTTAATATTGGATGATGGTTTTCTCAGTGTTCTTAAAAACCAATTTTCAAACTCAATTTTCTTTGTTGCTCTCTGCAGTTGCAGTTTATAAACAAGTAATGACAATCCTAAGAAAAGTTTTAACATTGTGTAATTATAGATTGTACGTGAACTGACGTATCTGTGCATTATCTGCAGTGGCAATAAGAGTTTTATACAGCTTTTCAGAGTAAATTTTTTTTTCTGTTTATAGGTTTGGAATGAAAACATTTTTTGTTATAACACCATTTCTTTATTTACTAAAGTGAACCCAGTCAGAAATTTGATTTGAGGAATCAAACAAGTCAGTCAGCTTCTCATTGGCAAAACATGAGAGTTTAAAAGAGAAAACAAAAAAGGCAAAAAGCTGTGCATCATCTCTCAGGAGACCTGAATTATTCTTTGTCTCACTGTAGTCTCTGTGCATTAAGCTGAAAGAAGATTGAAAAGCAGTTAGTAACGTCAGTTCTGTGGGAATGGTTATTTTACTTCACTTAAAAGTGATTGGATATGAAATATTTAGCCTGCATTTCTTTTTTGTGATTGCAAAAAACCCTTAGCCTTACCTAACAGCTATAGTTTTAAACTGACTGACTGTAGCATTGGATTTGTGTCTGAGTAACTTAAGTTTTAAACAGATTTTGAAGAAAATTTCAGTTACAAGGCAGAGGAAAATCAGTTGAAAATGACATTGTTTAAGCCTTTTTGTATTCACCAGACTTGGTTCTTCAATTACTTTGCATGGGTGGATGTGGTAACAACAAGTAAGCTCACTTGCTTGAAGCTTCTACTTGTGGTCATTTGCCAAAACAGGGCTGAAATTTATACATTTCACTTCCCTATAAACTGGTTAATGAGCTGACAAGCAAATGGTTTGATTAGACATGCACAGTAAGTATTTGAGTGGCTGAGCACAGCCTGAAAATAAATTTACTTTGAGGTGGCAGATGATGGGCCAAAAATCTATTCATCATCTCTGCAGCGTTAACAAGATGCAGCAAGGCATGGAAGGGAGTTTTCACTCAGGCTTGGGGTATTTTTTCCCATAATTGGATACCAAATTGCTCAAGAAGGTTGAGGAAACTGCCTGAAGGTTCTGAATATAGTCCGTGAAACATCACTGATGGGACACTTTTTCCTACTAGGTTTTGGGCAAAAAATTCTTCTTTTGACATCCTGAAAGTTCTAGAAAATACAGTTTGAATTTAAAGCACCACTTAAAAATTTGTGACTTTGTCCAGCTTTAGAAGTAGCTCCTCCTGAGGTTTGACTGTGTTGAATAGCTGGTATTCAGAATTTGGGGGGGAAAAACAACCAACCAACCAAAAAGAAACCAACCCCCGCAAAAGCCCAGCTTGCTTGCTTTCTTGCAGGTAAGTGTCTCACATCTGTATAGATACAGGACATTAATGCAAATAGTTTTGCAGTCTCTTGACCAGCTTCCATATCTCACCAGCTATAAATTTCTGTACTTCCTGTTTTGTTTTTTGTTTTTTTTTTGCTTGTGAAAATATTCCCAAGAATTAAACTGAATGGACAGCATAATTTATCAGCTTTAGCTGATTTATTTCAGTACAAATTCTTTATACAGTGGAGTGCTAAAGAAATTCAGTATGTTAAATGCTGATAAAAATGTAAGTATGAAGGAAACTCAGTCATATGTAGGACCATAAGATGGTGTTTTGATCATTGCAATCTATGAAGAACTAGATGCCAGAAATAGAAATTGGCCAATTAAGTCTTAATTATTTAAAAAATTAAACTTAAGAGGGTAGCTTTTCTGAGTGCTGTAGTTGGTGCCATATTGTGTCTTGAAGTCATCAGATGGTGCCTTTCTAAAACTGTAGCTCAGTAATAGAAAATACTGGATGAAGTACTATTGCACCCTTGTGAAACAGAATGGTCCATAGGGATCCATTTTTACAGTTCATTTTATAGCTGTTACTGTGGGGCTGGATCCCAGAGCATTTTCTAGGGTGTCTTACTCACCAAGGATCTGCTTTTTAGGTAGTTTGTGTAGTTTCTTTCTCAGCAAAACTTCCAATTCCAGCTCCAGTGCTGACAAAGTTACAGCTTTGGTAGAAGATATTTTTCTGTGGTGCATGTGCTTGTTAATTCAGCTATAAAAAGCTTCTGCAAGGTATCCAGTTTAAAAAAAAAAACAACTTAACCAAGATATCTTGGTGTTGCACAACTTCTGTTGGTAATTTTGGTGGGGTTTTTTTCAGTGAGAGAGGAAAAAGAATAATTTGAAAAATCCCTGCATGCATTAGGCACAGACCCTGTGCTCTGTTGTCTGTTTACAGGGTTGTCTTCCTGCTTTTACATCAGTCATCTATGGTTTTATCCTGAGCTTTGTGCCCTCTTATTATTACTGCCTCTCTTCTTTTTTTTTCCTGTTCTGAACACAGTGGTTGGCTGGTTAACTGTGCAGTTGTGAGCAAAGGCACAGACAGATATTCCTTTATCTTTCTGGTTGCAGGCTCTCTTTTGCTATGCATTTTCTTAAATTGATTTCCAAGACTTAAACTAGAAATCAGCCCCAGCCTGTGGGGCTGAAACAAACCACTGTCAGACCCATGCATTCCTCTGCTTTCACCCTCTCATTAAATCAGCTGCATCTGGGTAGTTCCAGCTGTGCAGGACCAGGGGAAATGATGTCTGAAACAGTGCAAGTTCTGGCAAGTACCAGCTTACTCCAGAAAAACAATTTTTTAAACTTGACAGCAAATGCAAATATGACCTTGAGTTCTGGTTGCTGCTTCAGATTTTACATGTTTGTAAGAGGGATGTGTGTGGGTGAGAATTTGTGTATGGAAACTGTATTTACAACCATATGTGTAAAATAGAAAAGGCAATACAATAAAGTTTGGAAGAGAGGGGGCATTAATGGCCTTCCTTCCCCCCAGTAGAAATTATTATGGAAGGAGACAGCTGTATATATTGCAGTGCTTTAATCTCAATTGCAGCTGGTGCAGTTTAGATCTTTTTTAGCATCTTGCATGCTTTTATTTCCAAGGATCTGTCCATTTGGATCAGAAGTGTTGAAAGAACTGTACCTTTTTAATTTCTCTTCTGTGATTATTTGGCAGTAAGTCAAAGGGGAAGTTGCACAGGGTTGTGTAACTTAGAGTAGCTGATCTTAAAGTCACCAGTCCTTTCAGATTTGAAGACAACCTTGTAAATTCTAATTACTTGCTCTCTGAACAGTTTAATTTCAATGTTCAAAAGTAATTTCCAATACCCTGAAACTAAACCTACTGTCAGGAAATCTCCTTGTCTTTTAGGTTGGGTTTTTTTAAGGATGACTTCTTTTTACTAAGGCTAAAAACGGGTCATTTTTTGTTTGGCCACATTTTCTAAAGCTTTTGTCCCATCCTTTTCAAGGATGTGTATTTGCAGTGTTAATGGAAATATCAAGCAGTCACTGGAGCTCTGTGTGGCAAGGCGAGTGTTAGCTCCAGTTCTGGCTGCACCCAGTGTGATGTTCCAGCATCCTCCGCCTCAGCCATCCTGTCTTTTCATGTAGCCATAGCCCTGGGATGCCTAGAAGTTCATTTTTGTTCTTGCAATCATTGTATATAAAATAATAACAATATTTGTATGAAATATATGTAATTTTATATTAACTGTAAAGTGACAGTCAGCGGTTACATCATCTCGTCAGAAACAATAGTGTAGCCAGTTAAATCCCCTAAATGGAGTATTCAGGGGCACACAGATTGGTCTGTCATCTGAAGACATCCAAAAGCAGAGGCTGAGTGGGCTCTTTGAAATACAGCAAGTGACAATTCAGTGAGCATTTAATTAAAGTGAATTTTGTTTGTTTGTGGGGTTTTTTTTTGAAAACTCAAATAGGTAGGTAGGTGAAACAGGCATGTTTAATGAAAGAGGAAATACAGGGGGTGCTGCAACTTTAAAAAAAAATTCAGATTTTGCTATTTCTTAAATGTTCCGTGTATAGAATAAAATAAATTTCATTTTACACTTTCCCTTTTCCCTTTAAGTAGTTGTAGTTCAGTGCTTACCTCATCCCTCACTTGAATTAACTTTAGATTTCTTGTTGCTTAGAGTTGGCTTAAAGGACTTTATAATGCTGTGCAACATAATTTTGTCTTAAATTGACATTACAGAGTACTCTTGCACAACTAAATCCAAACATCTGTTTTTGAATCTGACAAAATACCTCTTCCAACACTTGGGTTTTCTTTTCCTCCTTGCAGATTGAAAATGTGGTAGCACTGGGATTATTTAGAGACAGGGAATCAAGTTTCAGTGAATTAGAATACTGAACGTATTACTGTTTACTCTGTTGTCAGTATTTTTCAATTCACAAATCTAAACATTGCCAAGGTTTTAAGTGAGTTGTTAGAGCCCAATTTTGAAGGAGTAATCTGCCTTCAATGATGTTTGCAAACACTCTTGAGTGCCTTGATCACGGTTTCATTTTTCTGTGGGAGATGGGGCAGTAGCCAGGACTCACATTTTAGAAAGAAGAAATGGTGTGAGATGGAGCATGACAGGAAGAGCAGAGAGAGGGATGTAAGCACACTTGTTTAGGTTTGCTGAGTATCTCTGTGCCTGAGCAATGGCTCAGGCAGTCGTAAATCCAAGCTTATTTTGTAAGCAGACCGTGTACTGATTCCTGTAAGGATGTGCGCATTGAGGGGATTTTGCTTGGCTGGCAGAATACAGGGAAGCAAAATGCACATTGCTAACAATTGTTTACAGTTCCTAGATTAATCAATCAGTCAGAAATGCAAATGAGTTTTTGAAAGAAGTTAGAGTAAATTATTTTATGTAAAATTTACTTCATTAGTATTTTAACCTGACAGAGGGGAAGTGGACAACTGCAGTTATATCACATCACTGCTAAATATTGTTCTCCCTATGCATTTATTTATAAACTCTGAGATCAAATTGCTACAGATTTAATGGGGGGGAAAAATACACCTTTGTATTTTTCTCAAAATAGCTTTCTCTGTATGTTTATATGTATGTAACTAATATTTAAAGTAAATATCTTTAAAAGTTCTTATAATCTGTGAAAACATTAAAACATTAATGGATGATATTTATAGATTACTTTGACTTGTCCATATCTGTATAAATCACATGAGATTGTGGCCTATTAGATAAGCCTTAGTATTTTTGAACAGTATTCAAAAATATTTGTGCAAATTTACTGTTCAGTAGTGCCATGTGAAATAACTGCCTTTTTCTCAAAAGATGACTGGGAGGTTCAGCCAAGTTCAGGTGCAGTGTCTGTATTCTCAGAGAGTTAACATTTATGTGATAGCCTGAAGGCAAATTCACTTTTTTGTACAATTTCTAAAAACTATGTAATAAAGAGTCCTTTGAGCACAACTCTTGACTTCTAGCAGAGTGGAAATTGCATATAAAACGCATGGCCTCTCAAGTTTTTTTGTTTGTTGAAACCTTCCCTTCCTTAGAGTTAATTGCTAAAGGCATCTCCGTGTCTCTCCCCTCGACCCTGAGCTCAGTGAAGGCCGTTTTTGTCCCCGTTCTTTCATGCAGGTCAGCACCCAGAACATGAAGATGGGTGGGCTGCCTCGCACAACACCACCCACCCAGAAGCCACCAAGTCCACCCATGTCAGGAAAAGGAACTATTGGGTAAGTGCAGTTACTGAGTGGGTGAACAGAAGGGAAAAGAGGGAAGATTCTTTCTTTTTCTGTAGTGGGAGAGATTTCATGGTTTTATTTTAAGCGTTCACAAAGGTCAAGAGGTGTTATATCTGCATCCTCTCTTACTGATCATGTCTTTGTATGTTGGTGTGCTGCTGCCAGAAGATAGTGGGCATCATCAGCCTTTCCCAACAGGAACCTTCTTCTCAGTACAGAACACTTAAAATTACATACTGTAGAGTAAAATGTGTTTAGCTGTGGTTTTCACAGGTGGTGCTAAACAACTGAAAATGAGTGCATGGCACTGCTCGTTATTTGTGTTGTGCTTGATGAAAGTAATTTTGTGCAAAGTTTATGAACCTGATTTTATAAACCTGAAGTTTATAACCTGATGTGTTATAATGAATATATAATATATCATGAATGCTGTTTGCTGGTGTGTTTTAATGTATATACATACAGAACATGGTGCTGCTTTATTTTAATGCAAGAAAATGGCTTACCTTTAAAACAAGAATGGGATGTGGAACACAGTTTACTGATAGGAAGACTGAAGTACCCAAAGAACATCCTTAATTGCAAAATAAGTACTGCAAAGTTATAGATGAAGCCCATTTTTAGGCTCACGTTCCCGATCAGTGTGTAGCTGTGTTTCAGAGTGAGAAGTGTGTGTTCTGTGTGCTCCCCTAACGGGCTTGTGGCTGTGCTTGTGCCGTGCAGGCGGCACTCCCCGTACCGCACGCTGGAGCCGGTGCGGCCCCCGGTGGTGCCCAACGATTACGTGCCGAGCCCGACGCGCACCATGGCCCCGGCCCAGCAGAGCCCCGTCAGAACGGCCTCGGTCAACCAGCGCAACCGCACCTACAGGTACCGGCCTGGCCTCTTCCTGCTCGGGGGCGCAGCTGCTGTGCCCAACCGCGAACCCACCTGCGCCTCCCTCGTTCACCCTGTGCGCCGGCAGCCTCCGTGGCGTGATGAGAATGAGCGCTAATCAAACTGGAATAGGGAATCGTGTTACGATTATTCACTTAATCCCGTTCGCCTCCGTTTTAGTGATCTCACTTAGAGTACTTAATGAATTGCTAAGATTGTGAAGTCCTTCAAGGAGGTAGATCATGATGCTGCTTTACTAAATGATTACTAAACAGGGCGAAGACTTTGTATGCAGCTTGCCCTCTACATGTTGAAGGGCTGCTTAGATGCTTATACTTGACATTTTGGAACAGTCTTTGATGATTATAGATTGAATAGCTGAAATAGTGTTTTGGGGATATTGGCATAGTGTTTTGGGGATATTGTTAACTTCAAACATAGAATAAAGCTAAACTGCATTACCAGGGGCTCTGCAGAAGACTAGTTTTTTTCTAGGATAATTAGTTTCATGATGTGATTAGAGCTAAATACTTTCCTTGAAATATTTACTTTTTAAACATTATAAGTTCTTGAGGATGGTTAAGCAAGTGGACTTAAAAAGATAAGAAATCTGATAAAGACTTAAAAAGATAAGAAATCTGAATTTAACTATCTTACAACCTTTAGGCTTTAGTAGTCTCATATGAAAGCATACGAATCACAGTCTAAGCACTCATAAGTTTTAAAGTTATAGAAAAAAGGTCTTTAATTCCTCTGTAGGGGCTTAACAATCCTGGCATGATGTGCTTTGAACAAGTTTCTGGAAGTGTTTCATTTTTGGCCAAGTTCACTAAGGCTAACTTACTGAAAAAATCCCTCTTGTGCTGTAGTCAAAGTGGAGAGTTACAGGAATGCCCAGCTCTGTAGAGATTTATATTATCCTTGTTGCTTTTCTCTTGTTCCCTGTTCCCTGATTTGCTAAGACACTCTGTGCGGGATCTTATGTTTCAGCAAGAGCAGCACCATATTCATTCCCTGGTTCCTTTGGCTTCTTACAGCAGCAGTGGCAGTAGTGGGGGAAGCCACCCAAGCAGTCGGAGCAGCAGTCGAGAGAACAGTGGGAGTGGAAGTGTAGGTGTTCCCATTGCTGTTCCCACACCATCTCCTCCTAGTGTCTATCCAGGTAAATGGAAACTTCTTGTTCCTCTTTCTGCCTCATTGTTTATCTTGAGCATTTGCAGTTTCTTAAACTTGAAGGGAGGCCCAGAGTTCATTGCTATTGATAATATGAGTTTGAATCAAGTAGTGTCTTCTCTGAGAGTGTCTGATGTGCTGTAATGTTCCTTTTATGTATTAATTTGTTTATCAGAATTTTTTGCCTGGCTGCCTGCATGTGACAAGGTAGGACACAGCACCTTTTTTAGTGGGCTGAGGGACACTTCTCCCTTGTCCTTTTAAGCAAAGAAATGTTTTTTCATTGGCTGTTTATGCAGACACATAGAAGCATGTTTTTAGAAAATTAGATTGAATGAGAGGCAGGCACAGAGTAAATATTGAGTACATCAATGCAAGCCTGAATTGTCACAAAGAGATACTTGCTCAATGTAATGGCCCCAGACTTTCCAGAAGCAGGAGGTGTTATTAGTACTTCTTTTTCCTTTGCTCAGCCTTTTCAGTGAAGAGGAGCCTGTAGTTGTCTTGCAGAGAAGTACATGATGCTTCTGAAACAAAGAGCTGGAAATTTTTTTGTTTCCTCTTTATATTCTGATTTATGGCTAAAGACAGCCATGCTAGAGATTGGAGCATAAATAACACAATGCAAAGACATCTTTCAAAAGTAATACTTTTCACTGAAAAGTTTTGGGTTGTGTTCCCTTCAGACCTGGAAAGAAGTCTTTTTGCTTGACCCTCATTTACCATCTACACAGGAATGAGCCTTTCTTTAACAGCTCCATTGTTTTCTCATCTGCTGCATTCTGAAATACTGTGCAGCTAATAAATAGCTAACACTGAATAGTCAGAGGCTTTCTCTAATCCTTGCTAACATATCTCCTTATTAACTCCACCTCTTCCTCCTCTCTTCACTCAGCCCCTGCTGGCTCAGCTGGCACTTCTCCCCTTCCTGCTACCTCTGCTCCTGCCCCCACTCCTCCTGCTCCTCCTGCCCCTTCCTCCGCTGCCCCAGATGCTGCTGCTGCTGCTGCAGGAGCTCAGCCCCTTGCTGATGGCTTCACCTCTCCAACTCCCCCTGCTGTTTCTTCCACACCCTCTGCAGGTGAGTGTCTGCTCCAGCTGCTGGGCAGATGAACCCAGATGTGATCGTGATCCAAGGCTTTGCAAAGTTACTTCAGCAGCTGTGATTCATAATTTAAAAAAAAGTTCAATTATTACTAGAAAATATCTGCCAATACCCAACTATAAGGTCATGGTTACAGTGGACAGTTCAAGGTGTTCTGATTTTTTTTAACAGCAATAATTTTATAATTTTATTATTTTTACATTTATGTAATTCACTAAATCATAATTTTATTTCTGTTTGGATTCTGAGAACCTCATAGAATAATTATGTTTGGCAGGAACCAGTACTGATTGTTCTGGGTCTTATTATTCTCTTTCATAAATGCAATTTTTAAAAAGTGCATCTAGCAAATTGTAATTTATGTAACTGGTTTCTTCAATGCTGTTAAATGACAAGTCTCCCTTTAATGAACTGATGAAAAGGGCAGGGTTTCTGCATACAGTATTAGTAAAATACAAATTTTTATTATACAGACTACTACTAAAGCATTTTGTTTTCATATGTGGTACTTAGGGTGTATGTTGCAACTTCCTTTTTTTAGTGCTACACTTTTCATTTTCTCATGTGCTGAAGTTGCAGAGTGTAGCACTTACCAACCATAATACTGTCCTGTATCACCTTTTGATGAGGAGATTGCAGTGTGAAGATCTCCTTCAGACAGCCAAATTCATGTGTAGCTACCTGCATGCTTTGCTGCTTTACATTATGGTGGAGGCTGCTTACAGGGGAGGGTGTTGGTTTGTGGGTTTATTAGAGGTCATCTCTTGGTAAAAATTGTACCAGCTTCCAGAAGCACTCTTGAAATTGCATGTAGTTTAAAGGGCTGGTGCTCATATAAAGTTAGAAGATATTTCCACTAGAATCCTTAACTGTGACCAGAAGTTTCTAAAGGGTGATGAATTTTGATCTGAGATGATCATGATGTCTAAACTACTTTCATGAAGATGAGCTGTGGCATATGGAGCCCCAATCAGTTTTCCATTTTGATGCACTGTCAGTATCCCAGTTCTTAAGCCATGTTGCTCCTATATTTTTAACAAGTCAAAATCAAGCAAAGATTAATATTTTAATGAATGTAAATTCAGAATTTTGTAAGAGAGATTTCACCTTAGTTACTATTTCTAAGATCTTTTGTTTCCCTGTTTTATTAGTGAGGTTTGTCTGAAATAAAGTATTTTAAGAGTGATAGGTCACCACTTATGAAATCATAGCTTTTGGTCCTTAAAAACCTCTTAGCCCTCTCCCCTCCCTTCTCTCCAATCACCACCAATTTCTGCAAGTACATTAAGTAACAGAGAGAGAGAGACACGCACATTGAAAAGACACATCAGGAAAAATGAGAAAAAGCCTTTATAGAATGGATTCTTTCTTAGCTGTGCATTTTTTAGTATGGTACACCACATTATTGGTGCAAAGCAGAGGGAATGTGACACTGTAGTTCATGCATTTGCTCTTACAAGCAAGTAACAGAGCAAGCAACTTGTATATTTATTTACTGACCTAGTAAGAAGTTGTGCAAAGCAAGCAAAACATAATGAAGAACAGCACAAGTGTTTAAAAATTTGTACCTTCTTTTGTTCTGTTTCGCTGTTTACTTCTCAACCACAGTGACCATCCCTTCTTCCCTTGTTTTCTTGCAAACTCTCAAATTTGCTTCTAGGACAAATGGTAGAGGCAGAATAGTTTGTGGGGTGTAATACTGCATATAGGAATAACAAATCCAGCTTACTGTTATATGCAGTATAAAATCCAGAGAATTTTATGTGAGCACAGAAGATAGCTTGCTTAATTTATTGCTTGCTGGGAGTCATGATCAGTGTCTTGAATACAGAAAGTAAAGAAAATGCAGAGTAAGTTTCTGAGGAGTTGTTTTAACTGACAGCTCCCTTGAAGAGGGTCTTCTAGTTTGACTTCATTTATTCCATCCTTCAAGCAGTTTCTAACATTCTTATCTCCCCAGATGTTTCTCTGAATATCTTCTGAGTGGCACTAAGATAGGTAGTACTGTGTTTTTCAGTTACAGAGGGTTAAGAGCTTTGGATCCTGGAAATGGCCTGCAGTTATTTTTTACATGTATGTTCCTTAATTGTGGAACTGCAGCATTTTGTGGAGTTTTTTGCAGGTTCAGAAATAACTAAATTCACAAGAAGTTATTGTAATATATTATTTAACATAAATAACCAGATATTATTTTCTTTCATTTTGAGGATTCGTAGCTTAAACACCTTTGTATTTTCCCACTGGCTTTTGTAGGCAGTGCTGAGTGCAGGCAGTTGGGAGAGTTATGTTTTGCATTGCTCTTGAGACATTTGGTGTCCTGCCAGTCTGACAGCTGAAGTGGCTGACTGCCTTAGAATAAAGCAGCAGAAACCTTTTCAAACCTTTGAGATGGACTGCAGGTGGAGAGAAGGCAGGCAGGCACCGTTCTCCTCTTTGCTAACGCAGGTCTGTGTGTGCCCCAGGTCACCCGGTTCAGTTCTACAGCATGAACAGGCCTGCGGCCCGGCACACGCCCCCCACCATCGGGGGCTCTCTGCCCTACCGGCGCCCGCCTTCCATCACGTCACAGAGCAGCCTTCAGAGCCAGATCAACGGGGGCCCCTTCTACAGCCAGAACCCAGGTAAGGACCTTGGGCTGCTCCGCTCATCTCTGCCGTCCTGAACACGGTGACCTGCAGCTCCCTGGAGTTTTATGTTCTGTCTCCATTGCAGATCTTGCACTTTCAGTTGCTGGTAGCTGTGCTCAAGCTGCAGTGCAAGTGCACAGTGTTCAGCTTTTATTATGGCAAGCATCTTAAAAAATGCTGACTTTGTTGCCAAATAATTTACCTTTGATGTCACAGTCCCTATCAGACAAGCTTTAGTCCTTGACTACACCATGTGCCATGGACCTGCTTTGGTGTGGGATGGGTGTTTGATTTTGCACCAGAATGCTGATTCTTCATTAATCAGTCTTTATCTTGTGCGCCTTTTCCTTCTGGGTAATGTACAGTTCAAGCAGTTGTGCTTGTTACACCGGGATAGGCATTAGATACCGTGGAGACACCAGTGTGTTTGGGTGCTGTGTCATCTGCTGAGCCTACAGGTGATGTTATTTTATGGGTGATCTGCCCTACAAAGCAAGGGGAGACCTTACCAGGGAGTGAGTGTCCTGTGTGTCAGCACAGCACAGTAGCCTTTTACCTAAGGAGTCCTTCTTCCTGTGCTTCTGATGGGACCAGGAGGGTTTTATACGAGATTAGGGGAGAGTTTCTCTTTTGACAAAGCTACAGAAAGATGCAGGAGACACACTGAAGGTTTCTTGTCAGGAAATGCCCTATTACTAGCAAAATTGAATGTTGACTTGAAAGTACTACAGTATGTTGGTGTTTTGTGGTGGTGGAATTTGAAGGGGGTGTGTGTATTGCTCGGTTGGTTGCTTTTGTTTTTTTGGGGTTTTTTGTTTCATTTTTGTGGGGTTTTTTTGTTTTGTGTTTTGGTTTGGGGTTTTTTTTTTGGTTGGTTGGTTTTTGGTTGGTTTGGTTGTTTTTTTTAAATTGAGCATTGAACTTGGAATTAGGTCAAATGCTGCAATCTGCATTTGAGGGGTTTGATCAGGTTTGGTTGTTAGTGTTTGTGAGCTACCCTGCAGGGTGAGCTGAGCTTCAGATGGAAGTGAATGGTCCTGCTGGGCACAGCGAAGTGGAGGAAGTTGTGAGGTTAAATTGTAGCCCAGTTGCCTGAAACAGGTTATATTTTCTAAGCACATTATGTGCATATTGAAGGCTGAAGGGGGAGTAGGCAAGAAAGAAAGAAAGGGTAATAGCAACAAAAGAAACCTTTCAGGATTACAATAAAGCAATTTTTGCAATAAAGAGGATTTTCAGTATATCCAGAGAGTTTTTGACGACTGCTGTGCATTTTTTGCTTCAGCAAAGGGATAATTCTCTGCAAGTTGGCATTTCATTGTTAATAGGTAATCATAGAAGATGCCAAATAGGCTTAAAATAAATTGCATAACCACAGTTGTCTGTGTATCCAGAAAGAAGGTAATGATTATGGTGATTAGTCATTTGAACTGCAAATCACAAACAAAATACTTCAGTTATACTGGCACATCTGAGACAATATAAATAAGCAGTTGTAGTAGGAGACTTTTTTTTAATATACCAGCAGAATACAGAATTTATTGGCTTTGCAGTTACACTAAAGCAAGGTTTTTTTGGAGTTCACCTTGAAAGGAGAGGATGCTCAAGCATGCATAATTGATGAGCCCTAAGAACAGAGGCACTGTTGTGTCTGGAAGGAGCAGGTTCAGTAGTGACGGGACAGAGGCCACAATTTTTTCTCAGCATTCCTGAAGAGAAGTGGAATACAAGAGGGGAAAGAAAGACCTTACAAGAGGCAGAGGAGGGTGCCAGCTATGGCTTTTTTGTTGTTTGTAGGCTGTTTGGCAATAACCCAGTACTGTTATTTCCATTGCCATTTTTTAAAATGGTGGCCTAGTCATGTTTGTTTATTCACTTGACAGGAGCATGAAAGGTACTTGCATTGCCCTGTTAAAAGCTATTTCACGATAATGAAATTTTTCTGCTTTGTGATGAGACCTTTTTAACAGCTGAAAAGAAAATATTAAGAAATGCAGACTGGGGATGATCTCAGCATATGTCTGTCCCAAAGTCACTCTTGCCAGCCAAGCCACTGAACAAGTGCTTTAACATTGCAATTTGGATATCGCTATCTAAGCACTGTGGAGCTCAGCACAGGCTAAAAACCGGGTGGGAGAATCTGGGCAGGTATTGAGATGGTGGTTGCACCCCACCCCATCTGTACAGCTGAGTTCTGACCAGTCTGAAGCAGCCTAGTGGAAGGTGCTCTTGAGCATTTCTGAATTAATTTACAGCAACTGTGTATTAAATCTATTCGTGGTCAGTATGGAAGGAAGATGGGAAAGAACATTTAAGATGATGTTTATACAGCAGAGGTAAAGGTCTTCAGATGCATTTAATTTAAAAAAAAAAAGTAATAAAATACTTATTGTATTGCCTCTTAGAGGTCAGAACTAGAGTCATTATATGCCATATAGAGACAATATTATGATAGTCCCTGCACAGTGCAAGGACTGCACAAATGGAGGGGTTAAGATACTCAAGGAATGATGTCAGCTAGTGTTAGCATCACCATTGGGATTAAACTGCGCAACCCAAACTGAACCTGGGAATTTTTTTGGATTTGCTTGGCATGCTTGTCTAGAGTGATTTATTTTTCTCCATGGAAAGCCTTGTTACTTCTTTCAAAGAAATATATATAGCTCATGAACAAAGTACGCTGAAGAGACCAAGGAAACTGGAGCTACTCTCCTATGATAGCTATGGATTTTATGAATCCATATGATGTTGAATGGAGGAATCATTTTGAAATTAAACACTTTTCTACTGTATATAATTGAAAAAGCAGGGACAAGGATGCTGAATTGATGAATATTACTGCTTTTCAGTAGGACTTTAAATTTGAGTTCCCTTTTTCTGCTTTGAAAAAGTGCAAGACCAAACCTTTTCACAGCAATCATGGTTACACTTGAAGGAATAAATACTCTGAGGTCACATCATTTGAGTCAAAGAAACTGTAATCAGAAATACATTTCTGTTTTTTCTCAAGAGATATCAGTTAAATGGTGAGATAATGGAACTTACTTTATATGGAGGTACTTTTGCAACAAAAAGGATGGCTGCTGTTAGTCTTTTCATTCATGCTGTGTGGTTCTGAAAGAAATGTGAATGTGAGTGATAGAAGAAATTCAAAGCATTTAAGATGTTACTGGAATGAGCAAACAGAAGAAATTTTGAGGCACAAGTTGTTAATGCCGGAGAACTCTTTTCTCTTTCTATGATAATGTGAATTAATTCTGAAAAATGCTACATCATACCCTATCAGTTTTCTTACTACCTCTGGAATTAGCCTGAAATTTCTTTTGTTCTGTCTGGTAGCTAAATAAATGGTACTGGTACATGAAGTATAGACTTCTTTTCCCCTTAATCCCTTTGGACATGATTAAATGTTTTTTGTAAGCCACATACTAACAAGAAATGTATTACTTGTGCTTCTCCTAAGGTGTGCTGTCTGAAAAATTGTCTTGCAACTTGCCTAAAGAATTTTGCTGCATTATTCAAAGTGATACTAAAGTCTCATAAAGCTAGTTAGCTGATGTTTTAACTAGGTAACTGAAACTAGCATTCCAGGCTTCAACCACAGTTCAGCATTACAGCATTTGCAACTGGCTGAAAGCATCTTCTTTAACGGGGAATTCACATATATTGTACAAAGCAGCTCTTATTGTACAAAGAGAGCCCTTCTGGTACCAGTGAAAGGGCTGTTCAGAGTTCAGTGCAGAGAAGTCAGGTGGGGAGGAAATCAGGCAGCACATCTGGAATAGGCTCTGTGGTTTGGCAGCAGCACAGTGTGCTCTGTTCTGTCAATAAGATCAGAAGTGTTGCATCTTTCAGATCTGCACAGTTCTCAAAAGGCATCTTTTTCTGTTTTGTCTGAAATAGCTGCCTCATTCAATAGGGCTTTTGGCCTACATCTTGGAAAAAAAGAGGTATATCCATTTTCATTACTAGGGATTCATGGATGCCGTTAGTCACCTCTATAAATATCAATTAGATTTGAGGAGGATTATAGGCAGAGAGCCCTCTTGATACATTTTTTAGGTCTGCCCATAAAGTGCTATATTCTGTAGTAAGAAACTTCATCTTAAGGGAATCTCATAGTCAAATCAGAAAAATGCTTCAGCATGGATTGTTAATGTTATGAAAAAGAGCTGGATTGGAAATTTTAAAAATAGAGAAATATTTTTGAAGAAAGGATTAGGAATATGCTTAAACCACCTGAACCATTTTTCTTTAAATGTCAGTCTTTTTATCTCAGCTTCTTAGCAGCCTGCTGCACTGTCTGAGTGGTGGTGATGTCTACTTTCCTGTTTGCTGCTTTGTTGTGTTTCTAACTGGATGCCTCTCTCTTTTTAATTTCTGTGGCAGCATCCCTTGCTCCTCCTCCCCCCTCCATCCTACAGGTAACTCCACAGTTACCACTAATGGGATTTGTGGCCAGAGTTCAAGAAAACAGTAAGTTTGCTGCTTCCTTGTGCAATGTTTTATTACTGGATGTGGCTTTTGGATTGAGTTGATGAAAGATTTATCTGTATATAGCCAGAATTCTGCATTCTCTATTGCCTCTGCAAGTTTGTGTAAAATTGTAAAGGGCGGGAAAAAGAAATAATCTTATTGGAGGTACCTGGCCATTCCTTCTCTGAATTTTCCTGTCTCTAGTGTATCTTCACAAGTTACAATTGTTGGTCCCCCTTCCATTAATTGGGCTAGAGGGTATTACTTGAAGCAGCTGCCATGGCTGTAGAGACATTTTCATGTTTGTGCTGTTCCTTCTGCTCAGTTTCAGATACTCCTCCCCCGCCACCGCCTGTGGACGAGGCGGTGTTTGACGAGTCTCCACCTCCACCCCCACCTCCCGAGGATTATGAGGAGGAGGAAGCAGCTGTGGTGGAGTACAGCGATCCCTATGCTGAGGAGGACCCTCCCTGGGCACCCAGGACTTACTTAGAAAAGGGTAGGTTTGGAGCTGGAAGAGACAGTAGGGTTATATTTTTAACAACTTTTTGTGTGTGTTCCTGCCCTCCTGCTTTTGCACATGGAGTCTGCCCACACTCCTTCATGCCAGACTTTGGTATTGACAGCATTTGAGTCAATAGCAAAAGTGAAAGAAGAGGCCCTGATGTGTGTTTATAGTGTCTCTCATAGTAATGCATGGTGGAGTGTGCACATGCCTTGAGAAACACCTTTCTATTTGAGGAAATAATGATGTTTGAATGATAGTTCTGTTCTGCTTTCCCGTGGGAGCTTGGGAACTTGAAATGGTTTATGTAGGTGCATATAGATATGTATCTGTTCCATCTCACATGGGATAGCAAAACTGTAAATGAGAGTCTTTAAAGATAAGCTGGACTAAATTGACTTTTAATCAAAAAATGTTTCCTGTGGAGAACAAAAGTATAAGAAGCCAAACATTTTCTCTGTTGATGTAGAGACACATGCAAAAACATAATTTTGGTCTGTATTTTTAAAACTAGATGACCAAAACATTGAAAAGGTTGGTGTGTTTTTAGAAGCACTTTTAAAAGTAGTAGAAAATACAATTGCTTTCAGCATATGAAGAACTATTAAATAGTATTTTTAGGATACCAGAAAAAATGAGATACTGACATAGATGTGGATTCTTTGTAGTTACATGAATGTCTCTACTTAGCCCATGTCTTGAGATTTGACTGCTTTGCTGGAATTGGGAGAGAAGTGCTTGGCTGTGAGTTTTTTCTAGCAAGCTTTGAAGCTTTAAAATTAATGAGAAACCTTATACTAAAAGAGGACTTTAATACTCAAAAAATTGTATACTTATACTGCTGGGAATTAAAAGGCTTTATTCAGCAAAATAATTTATCCTGTGGCAACTCCTTAAGTTCCTATAAATAGTATTCTGCTGCACATGATTCAAAGTGGACAAAATAGATGAAAGTAAGTGGCTCTTCCAACACATTTACCCCCAGTAAGTAGAATTCCCAATTCTTAGGATTTGTACTTTTACTTTTGATATGACCATTCTCCTATTCAGGTTCATAAGAGAGCACTTTTACAGGGTTAGGGTAGATGACCTTTGCAGCAGAAGCTTGGACACCAAAGAGGTGTCAAATACAAGAGAGTTGCTGTATACTGGAATGGGATTCAATATGACCCCATTCTGTAGAGGGTCAAGCAGTGTGGGAGGTTTAACATTTAACCTTTAACATGAAGAGCTGAGGATGGAGCCTGCAGCTGAGCATGGATGTGAGTAGCAGATGCATTTGGAACAGATGGAGAAATTGTTCAGTAGGCTGTAGTTCCTGGGGATGCTGAACTTGAGGACACTGCCATGTGACTGTAATAGCAACAGCCAACCTGCAGTGTCCACTGAGCTCCGTGTCTGGATGTGTGGCAGGAAAAAATAAGAAAATGATCTGGCTCTGCAAATCAGATGAATGGAAATGGGTATCCAGAAGGAAAAATTGCACTTTCACCACTTAGAGAAAGTGTGTGTTCACAGATTCCAGCTGGATAATCAGCCTAGCCTACATTTGTGGTCAGTTGGATATAACAGAGTTCAGCCAAAATCTGTGATTGTTGAAGAGCCAAAGATCACTCATTGGAAGAATATCAACCTAAATGTGTAATTCTGTTTTTTATAACTGCATTGAAACACATTCAGACAGAAACTAAAAGAAGCCCTGGCTTAGGCTGACAGGGCAGGATGCCACCTCCTGAGTCACTATTGCTGCTTCCTCTCTCATCTGGAGCCTTTCTTGCAATGCTGGCCTGGCCTCCTCATAACTCAGGGCATGTGACAAGCTCACAGCTTGAACTGATGGGACTACAGACTGAGGGATTAAACAGGCTTTTAGAGAGAGGACTGTTGCCAGTACACAAATAACATACTGGAGGAAGCAGTGGTGATGTAAAAGCAAAACCAGGTTTCAGATAAATTTTATGAGGCTTAACAAGAAGCAAGTTTTCTTCACAAATTTAAGGAAGAGTTTCCTTCTTGAGATCATGAAATATTGAATCCATTCAGTATCCACAGGAACTAGAGTACACTCAAAAGTTAGAAAGGAATTGGAAGTTACCATGGTCCTTGAATGATAATGATGATTATTATTGTCGTCAAGAGAATGAAGAAAAATAGCACAGTGACTCGAGGAAGAAATTTCAAAACCCTTAGGAATTTTGAAGGACTTAAATTGCATGGATCAGATGTTCATACACTTGTTTTTCAAGCTAAAATCATACTTGTTTCTCCATTGGTGTTTTGTTTGCTTAAAATGATATGTCTAAAACTGCACAGAATAAGTTATTTAACAACTGCTGGCACAATAGTAGAGCTAACAATATGTGTTTTCAAAGTATGCTCTAGTCACAGGATAAAAAAAATTCTTCGCATACTCTGATTTTCCACAGGGATTGATCTGTCTATTTTATAATCTCTTCTGGATCCAGGTTTCCCTAGTGTTGGTTTGTGTTGATTCCTTTGCTCCCTCAAAAAGGAAATGACCTCTTTTCTTTTGGAAAGAATGATGAGTTTAGTAGGACTCTTGGACAGTGGTTTTATGAACACATGCTGTTAATTTTTAATCCTTGCTTTAGTTTAGAGTATCTTTCCACCTGTCCCCAGCACAATATTTTAGAATCCCTATCCAACATACTTTTTTTTTTCCTTAGTGGCAGCACTGCATGTGTCATTGCCAAGTTCTCAAAGCAGTGATTGATGCTATTTGGTAAAGTACTCAGAGTCTGGCATAGCTGACTTTCTCTATGAAACACATGATAGCACTGAGATGGGAAAAATGTTATCAATTTTATGTCTATTTTCTGGCATTTCAGGACTGTTCTATGTAATATTTCCAAGTGCTTTGTCCAATTTGTTTGCCTTTCCTAACAACTTTTGTGCCGTCACTACAATATTCTGCAGCTGTAAGAAAAATGTCCTGATACACTATATGTATATTTCCACCTTCCTTCTTCGTGGCTTCTAACAGGGATTTGCCCACTTTGGTGCTGTGTCCCTGAGAGTGGCTGCTGGATATTGAGATGCACCGTGACGTTTAGAGATTTAAATGTGGAAGTGGCTAAGGTAGATGGAGGTTTGGGATGTCAGCCTTGGCTCACTCATACTGTGACCTGAAGAGAGCTCTTGGTGTACTCCCTCTTCCGTGTTTTCCTGCTCTTTCCTGTGCTGAGATCTGGTTTAGCACACATAGCAATAGTTCTGAGTGGTCATAGCCATGGGGATTCACAACCACTTCGCTGTATCGTTCCACACCAGAAGTTTATCATACAGTTGGACACTTCCTCTGGTGGGTCTGGAAATAGTAAGAATAGAGGAGTTAAAGGAGTCCTGGCTCATGTGCTTCACAGCATGAGCTTGTACAAAAAGGGGTGGAAGAAACTGTTTGTCTCAGCAGGTGAGGCAGTGCCTGCCTGAGGGAGGGTGACTGCATTTTCCTCCTCCTCCCCTAGCTCTCCTAACACTCACATTCTCTTCTTTCCTAGTGGTGGCAATCTATGACTACACCAAGGATAAGGAAGATGAGCTCTCATTTCAGGAAGGTGCCATCATTTACGTCATCAAGAAAAATGATGATGGCTGGTATGAGGGGGTCATGAATGGAGTGACGGGGCTGTTCCCAGGGAACTATGTGGAGTCGATCATGCATTACTCAGAGTGAAGACCAGAGGACAGGACACTGCATCTCCTGCTGCAGGAGCTGTCAGGGCTTCCCAGATCTCCACCAACCTCTGGGGCCCCATCCAGTATAACTGAATGAAGGATAATTGTAACAACCACTCTTTTGGGTTTGGTTTGGTTTTTATTTTCTTTTTCCCCCTCATGATAAGACAATAGTGATTTGAGTTGTTTGAACAAATGGCTCTTCAGCTGCCAGCAGAGGCTATCCTGAGCTATCTGACTTTGAATTAAGCTGACCCATTCAGATGTACCAAACTTGTTGATTAGCTCATACTTCACTCCAATTCTGACAGACCTTGGGATTTGTCTCAGGAGTTCTGCGTGCCCTCATGGTACTATACCGTTGGAAGCAGTGCCTGGCACTGGGGATGTCCTGGATGCTTGTGGTGAAGGTTACTGGCCAGTGGACATCCCCCGTTTCTACACTACACTCCTGTGCAGCTGGAAGAACAGTCATGTGCTAGCAAACACTGGGATTTCTACACAGAGACATTCCTGTAACTGCCTTCCAGATAGCTGGATGCTTCCTTAGCATACACACTTCTGCAGCTGCTCTGCACACGCAGGCTGATCCAGGGCACACAGAGCCGGCTTTCATTCACTCATTCACTCACCTTTCAGTTTAGACAATTCAGATGGCTGCAGCCCAGAGGATCCCCACCCCCATCTCTCATCTTCTGAATGCCACATATTTGTTTTGTGTTCTGCACTGATGTAACTGTGCTCCTCTCCACAGTGAGCTCCTTGCCACGGTTACTGCCGGTTCAAACAGAACTCACAGATGCCGTTGATGGTGATGGCGAAACAAAGTTTACAGGTCCTCCTGGGGTCTGAGGATTAACTCTCGGGGGTGTGTGATCTAAGGTTCAAATCTACTCATGCCTGCTTGCACTAGAGAAACTTGCCCCCAACTTTAGTTTTATGCACAATATAATCTTAAAAATCCAATCAGGTATTGTAAATTGGCTATTTTGTACTTGACAACTAGATTTGCATATGTACTGTGAGAGCCCTGTGCAGAGGCAGGACAAACGGCAATTGTCGTCTTCATGTCTGTTGCCAAAATCTCTTCAGTGGAAGCAAAAAGGGCTGTTGTGTGTACTGGTTTCCCATGGAAATCCAAGCAGTAACTAGTAGTAGTCCTAGCTCTTCCCCTAGCCCTCTCCATTGTTTATTATAATAGGTATTTTGAGCTGTACTGGTGGCTTGGGGTGGAGTAATACCAAGTGAAGGCTCTGTAGCCCCTTGTGATGATACCTGGCTTTCTAATCTAGTCTCAGTTAACAATTCTGCTCAGTGATTGTACACAGCAGATCACTGTAAGTGATGGTTATACTCATCTGCCCTTAGGAACATCTAAATGTTACCTGTGGGTAAATATCATGCATTAACTAATTAAATTTCCTTTTAAGTCTTGTTAGCCTGCAAATTGAGAGCCTCCTGGGCAAGGGCATCTTTAGACTGTCACCTGGCCAAGTTCTGGTGCCAAGCTGGTACCAAGAGTAGCTTGTCCAAGGTGAGACAGTACTGCAGCTGGAGAGGCTGATGTTAAAAAAGAGCAGTGCACAGGAGAGCAGGGCTGGATGTGTGATGGCACTGGCACCACTACAGGTAACTGACCCAGCCCCTTGCTTGGTAGTTAGTGTAGTATCAGCATGGAGGTGCAGATTCGGTGCCAGCCTGGGCAGGGATAGCTGCTCAGAGGGCAAGAGGAACAAACAAATAGGTGTGTTTGTAGCCCATGGAGGAATGTGATGACTTGCTGTGAGCTTGTGGAACTCCTGTGACAGTGCACAAGAAACTGGCTTGGTTAAAGTCTGCAGGAAGGACAACTTTGAAGAAACTTGTGTGCAGATAGAAGTCACTTTTTCCCTTGCTAATCCACATGTTGTCTTCTTTCTGGAAGCTGACAGTATTGTTTGGGATGAGTGCCAGAACAGATACCCTTCAAGCCTTTTACTCTGAAAAGTTTTCTTGCAGCAAGAGAAGCAGCCATGTTCAGTTCCATCAGCCCATCATTTCCGTGGAAGCAAGTCCAGAACTGGTTGTGCAGTCACTGGAATAACTGTTTCTAGTGTCATTGGGCAGGTCTGAGCTTTTGGCACAGGGAGGTGGTGCTTCTAGCAAAGGTCATTGAACAGCAGCATTCACCAGCCTTTGGTGCTTACAGGGCAGCTGTGTTTTCCAGGAGTATCAGAGGTTTCATGGCTTCTTTTGCCTTGGATATGTTTGTGGCAAAAACTGAGCCCGCAGTGCTCAACTGAATTGTTAGGGAAGCTTAATGATTTCTTAAGTGAGAGCTGAACCTCTGCCTGTGCACCCAAGCTGCAGCTGGCAGGTCACACTTTAGGGAAACATGTCTTAACCCAGTCTGAGCAAGAGCTGGTGCTTGAACACTTCTGGCAGGTGGGTGGGGTAGTGTGTACTCCCACTGTGTGTTATACTTTCTCTTCAGTCAGCTGGTTTTTCCTCTTGCAAGCTCTCTGTGTTGTGAGAGCAGAGCAGTGTGAGATGAATGCTTGCAGAGCACAGAAGATGAGGCTACAAAACCCTTAGTGATTCCACTTTCAGGCCAGCTGTGTGACAGCTCCTGAAGAACTGGCTTTGGTCTGATGGGCCAGGGGTTAGTTTGGTCCCTGCTAATAGAACATGGAATTGTTTATCCTGCAAGAACTGCTGTGGGTGGAATTTCTGGGTCACCTCCTGCTGGTTTTATGCTTTATTATACAGTACTAATGTAAAGAAATTTGTTGAGTTTTATGCATATTTTTATTTTGTACAGATTTTAATTCTGTTGCTTGTTTGGGGATGATGTGATGTAATGGTCATAGACCAGGCCAAGGTAAACAGGCTTTGTATAATTAATGTTACATAGATTGCATGCTAGTAAAGTCAGTGAGGGTTGTGTTTCCAGTTTTGTCCCTTGTACTTCTCCTTGTCCAAAACCTTCTCTTCCCCACCCCTTTTTAATTTACAGGTTTACTTTAAAAGGGGGTGGCAAATGGGGGGCTGGGGGAGAAACACCTCAGTATTTTAAATAAGGTGCACAGCATCTCTTCACTGCTGAGTTTTGCTGCCACAGCTCATGGTGTTCTGCATCACAGGCTGTCGACGTGGGAGTGTGTACGCGTGAGAGGTGGGGGAAGGAGACACTCCAGCATAGCCCAAAGAGTGCTGAATGGCCAAAATGTAGATGTTTCTCCCTTTGTGAGAACTGCCTTAGCCCAGCCAGCTGTTTTCATTGTGCACAGAAATTGTTCAGCATCCTCTAGCGGTGTGTTTTGCCTTGGTTTGCTGTGTATCAAAGGTTTCTTCCTTCCTCTTGGCACCAGGGACAAAGCTATTAACCACAGCTGCCTCTCTGTCATGTGCCTGATGAGAGGAGGGCTGACAGAGTCTGCCCACATCTAGTGCTGAAGCAGGTTCATTTGGTGCCTTCATTCCAGCCAAAGAGAGAGAGCTGAGGTTGCATGTGTCTGACCAGTTCTTTCCTCTCCTTTTCCCCTTCCCCTCAGCTGTTACAGCAGAGGGGCTAAGACGGGCAGGAGGGGTGACCAGCAAATTCTATGCCTGAGTGTCCCGAGGGTGTGTCCACGTGCAGGGGCTGGAGTAGGCACCAGAGAGATGCAGCAATGCTGGATCACTTGATGGTCTGACTGGTTAGACACAGACACACAGAGGCACTGAAGAGCCACAGCTCTCACTGGAGGGCAAGAGGTGTGGCTCGGTGCTGAGGTGGATGACAGCTTGGTGTGTGTTACCAGGAGGTTGACCATGTTCCTGGAATTCAGCTTATCCTTGTAGATAGTTGAGTTGGATGTCACAAGAGTGTCTGGAGATGTCTGCTAGTGTGAACCACAGGTCCTGGTGTGTGGCTGGGTGGCTTACCTGTGGGTGCCAGAAAGGCTTAGACCCAGCTAGTTCTTGCTAGAGCAGTTTGTTCTCCTTTCACAGCTGCTGGGCATTTTCTTTTCTTGCTGCTGAGGGTTCTTGGTGACAGCCAAAGTTGATAGTGGCAGTAATGCAGCTTCTGAAAAGTGCCACTTTTACCTGGGGTGTTTCAGTTGATCATGAAAAGAAAGCGAGGAAGCGGCAGGACTGAGGGGCCTTTTCCAGCAGAGGGTGTGTGGGCTGTGGGCCTGCTGTGGATGTGCTCATTGTTGACTAGAGGTGGAAGAGGACTCTGCACTGATGGTGACTGAATACTGTCCTCTTCCTAGCAACTTCCACCACTTCCTAACAGATGCTGTGGATGCACCTCTCTGCTGGAAACAAGCCTGCTTTTTTTATTAGTTATGTCTGTGGGCTCCAGGCATAGAGCAAAATTTCCACGTTTTCTTTTCTGGAAAGGATGGAACTTTATGTGGTTTAGTAAACTGGGAGCTTTTGCAGAGCTTCTCCTCCCAGAGGTGCAATAGGACTTTTTGTAAAACAGGTGACATCTGTATTCTCTGCAGGTCCTTTGTGGAAGCTGCTTAGAGGATGCTGTTGGACAGACTGTGGTGCTGTGACTTTACTAGGAGCAGTAGTTACATTCAGAGTATGGAGAGTCACTGGTGAAGGCACTGCAGCATTTCAGGCAGTATTACAAACCCCATGCAGAGACTTCAGGACCTGTGTTGGCAACCGTGGCAGTAGAAAAGGTACAACACTGTTATTCACTAAGGCAAGTATTTACAACACTAACCTCTAGGGAAGGTGGTGGTGGAAACCGCGTACCAGCAGGATCCTGGGCTACAGCTTTTGGGGTGCCAGTTACAAGAATTTACTGTGCTTACAGGTGTATTCACCTTCCCCAGTTTCTGGCATCTCCCAGTATTTGGCACGGCTGCAGTTTGTGGATAAAATGGTTATTACACAGTGGTCAGAACAGTACAAGAAGGGAACAATGTGTGGTTTGTGTTGGGGATTTTCCCCCACAGTAGCTGAAGTCAATGTGCAGTAACAGTCCTGTTTACCTACTTCTGAAGTTAAAACTTCAAGCATAGTGAGACCCCCACCTCATATCCATGGGGACATGCTGAAAGCTTGATGCAGCCACAGTTTGAAAACTGCTGTTAAAAAGAATAATTCACAGATCATGGTGTTCTGCTACTTTGGAAAAAACCCCATGCATGTATTTTGTGTAATCTTCAGCCAGTGGAGGAAGAGGTTTGGGGTTTTTTTTGGTACTCTAAATGTACTAACTTTATTAGCACCTGTGTTTATTACAAGACATATTACAAGACAGTGATGGCAGCAGGGGCCTGCTGTCCAGAGGTAAGCCTACACCCAGGACCCTCCTGAACAGAGACATGGGGACCCTGCTGAAATGGGTGCAGTTAAGTTTATTCTAGTTTCTCCTTACACCTCTGAAGAATCCTACCACTACTGACTAATAGGAAGAGCTATGTACAAATTTATTTCCATTACAGCGCCTCAGTAAGTGCTGACATGTCCAAGATTTTTTTGTAAAGAACAAGTGCTTCTTTTCACATTTGAAAAAGTGTCTTTTGCAACTTGCATGGACAAGTAGTTTCTATGGATTCTCTGGAGATGTCAGTGTCTAACATGGATTTTGTCCATGCACTTTTTTTCTGAAAGCAGATTACCCCCCCCCCCACTTTGGTTTGCAGTTGGAGCAGCACACTCTGCTTTTGCTTTTGGCACTGCTGCTGCAGTGGATGGATGCAGAGCCCACTGTAAATGACCAAGCCCACAGGACTCTGGGGAGCTGTATGCCGCCAGTAACGTTTAGTGTGTGTGCCATTTGAACCACCTTCCAGTGAGTGCAAAACCCAATTTTTAAATTTTTTTAATTGTACTTGGAATTAATTGTTGCTGTGTACTAAACCCTCTTGTTATGAGCCCTAAATAAAAAGAACAAAGCACACCTCATGTGTTCTGTGAGTGTGCCACAGCGTGTCACATTTCTTGTCTTTGGCTCCACACTTCAAAGCACCAGGGCCAGGGATGGTGGCTTGTGCGTGCAGGAGCCTGTCCCCGAGGCTCTCTGAGCACAGCACTGCCCACAGCAAAGGTACAAACCTTGGCCTCTGCTGCCTTCAGCAGCTCCTTGCTCTCTGTGGGACTGCCCCTTGCCTGCACTCATTACTGTCATTCTCAAACCTCTGCTGCTGAGGGCCGCAGGCTGAGGCTGAGAGCATTTCCCAGGCAGGTTCCCACAGCCCCCAGAGCGGGGCCAGCAGCTGTTCTGTGTGAGCTGAGCTGGCCAGCACTCTGCAAGGCCGAGCAAGGAGCAGATGGGAAAGGGGAGCCTTCCCACGGGGTCCAGTTCAGCCCTGGAACTGGTGTGCAGTGCCTGGCTGCTCCAGCCAGCTCTGAGCCAGCAGAATGAACTGTGCAAAGGAACAGCAGCAGTTTCCTTGGGAGTGAGCACAGGAACGGCACACGGCTGTAGGCCATCACCTACCTGACTCACACCGAGAGGAACCACTGATGACCTGGAAACACAGTGTGGCTCTGAGCTCATGAAAAAGGAAAATTGCAAAACAGAGGATTAAAACAGAGTATTAAATTTAACTACATCTTTATTGAATTGTGCATATTCCATCGTATAATGCTCTATATTGGGTACTCTATAATGTAGTATTTCTTTTGTCCTCTCTCATGCTTAAAAAAGTATATTTATACATATATTTATATATATTTATAATATGGCAAAGCTCCCCCGAACCTGACACTATCAGTCTAAAAGAGCTTTGATTTTTTTTTTTTTTTTCCTGTTTGGAAAGGGAAGAAGAGGGGAGGCAATCCCATTGAAAGATAAAATGTGCAATCTTCTTTTTAAAGCAGTAAACATGAATGTATTTACAGCACTCAGCACAAGTTTGCTGCACAGACAAATCATCATTGCAAAGACACTTCTTACACTTGCATCTCCAGTATCATACAGAATATTCCCAGTGACTGGTAACAATTAGTGTAAGCTATGAACCAAACTGCTGCTCCAGTTCATTTCTGGTCCACTGCAGTCCACTAGGAGGCCTAAGATTTCCAATTAAAACCTATGACAAAACATTTAATTTTTCTTTTAGAAGTACAAACATTATTGTGCTGCACCAAATCAGCCAGCAGGGTGCCATGGGCACAGCTTTGTTTGCTGAACTGTCCCTTGCAAGTGTGTACCCAGTTCCCAGTGTTGGTTAAAGGCAAGGGACACACAACATCTAAGAGTGGCACCCTGTTGTCTCACCAGACATGTGCTAGAGATCAGCAGTATGAGACCCCTGGCAACAAGAGATTGGTATACACACGTCTGCATACCTGGAATTTAGCTCAGAATGCATCTTTGGCATCTTGGGAAAGGTGGAAGGAAATTATTTTCCACTGTAACAACCGGTAGAGTTTCAAAATCTCCTAAAAGACAAGCTGCCTTCAAGCATTTAAATAAGGGGGTGTAGTGTCCACAATCTGTTACTGAAGGTCCTTCTCATTCATTTCTACAGCACTAGTTCCTGTTCCTTCAAGTCTTCTACCTTCTCTACCTCCCCTTTACCCAAGATCCATCTGCTGAGCAGAGAGCTCACTGAGTCCTTGCCCCACCGACTGCCTCAGAGCACCCAGTGATCATCACCCAAGTCACTGTTTCCCCTGTGGTTGGTTAGTAGCAATCAGAGTAATTAGCCTGTGTTTTTAGTGTCTTAAACTTCTCACAACTAGACCAAGCCTGTGTCACAGTATTAGTGAGTGCTGCCCCTGCAACAACAAAACCCTGTTGGTTTGTTTTTTTTTTTTTTGCCCCTTCATGGGTGTATTTTAATTAATTGAAGGAAAGAAAGTTCAGAAAGGAAAATTACTCTGCTTAGACAAACTCAGAATTCCAAAATAACGCTTAAAACGCCATCAGCATTTGGCAAAAAAAAAATCCAAGAGAAACTATCCGTTGTAGTGTTAAAATCCTCTCTGGTCTGGAGTCTGTCCCAGTGGTACAAGGGAATAAATGCAGAGCTCGACACCAGGTGCCACAAATGGTCCCCAAAGCAGTAAGACTCACCTGCAGCTGAGGAGCACTGTGTGACTGAGTACTTAATCTACACCTTAGTAATGCTATAAGGAAAAAAAACCCAGCAACCAACCAAACTCCCATGTTCTGGCTTCATCCTCACTACCTTCTGCCAGGAATTCATACTGCTTTTCTGGCATGCAACTGATTTTAACATGACACTAGTTTAACTAATACTCATATTAGGACCCACTTATAATCTTATTTTGAATAAGAAATAAATTTACCTGCGATAGTACCACTGTAGCAAAACAATTTGGTTCTATGCTGTTTTCTGTAAAAAGCAGAAAATTTCTTTTTGCCCTTCTGCTGTTGAAATGGCACTTTTGGTTCCTTAAACTGTGGAAAAAAAAATTTAAGTGAGAGGAAGACTGGCCACACTTTATCTCTGAGCTGATATGATTTATCTGGTTACCTAAGGGCACAGGAAGAAGGAATTAGAAAACCTTTAAATGTGCAAGCCCAGAACAGTAAATGTTAAAATGCACTTGTTGAAAAAACTGCTTCCTCTCCCCTCAGACCTGAAACCAAAGAATCCAGGTACCAGCACTTTGTTTCCTTGACGTGTCCCTCACTGTTGCCCTGCAGACAAGTGCAGAGTAAGCTCAGGAGAGGAGCTCTTTGGCTTTGAGGTCATCACCAAGTCAGAGCAGTCAGGGGTGGTTTGCCACAGGAGGAAACCACTGTGCAGGGTGAAGCAGGAAACTTCCTCTTCCACAGAAAATAAGAGAATGATTCAGACACTTGTGCCTAACTTCCTATCCCAGCTTCAGATGTTAAAAGACTAAACAGCCCCAAGCATGGCCACCTGAAACGTTACCTATGGTTTGTTTAGATCCTGTGGTTTCTTTTAGTTTTAAAAGTAATTTCTCATCGAAGCTTAGTGCTGCTAGAAGAGCCTAATTTTCCCTTTCAAAGCAACTCCCCAGCACTTGAATGGTGATGTAAGCATCTGAGAATAGCTCCCTGCTTTCTACACCTGGGCTGTGGGCACAGACACCTGGCTGAGCTGGGCTTTGCTACTCAGAGGTGGATGCTACCTACGCTGCAGAGCAGAGGGGAAATGAAGACTGAATGAGGAAAAGAGTAACAAACAAGCTGAGCCCTCACAGGTGCCCCTGCAGCAGCAGGGTCCCCTGACAGCCACCTTAACAAGTGGCCACCCTGCGCTCTGCCTCATGAAATACAACTCCAGCTGTACACTCTGTGTATTTTGAGATCAAAGCACTTTTGTGTCTGGAGTATGAACACTCAGCCTTCACATGCCCATTTTAAAAGTGCCAAAAGTATTACTGCCCATATATGTAGCAGGAAGCCTCTTCCTGGGTGTCTGAAATCCAGCCCCTTAGTTTTCTGATTTAATAAATATTATGGTGCAATTATGAGATGACTGCACATGGGGGAAAACAACTTACTTGCAAAATAAGGTGTAAATATTCACTGTCACAAAATCAGTAAATATACTGGAAAAGCAAGTTACAATGGGGGGTATCTCATAACCTGAAAAGGCAATCGGGTTGTCTGAAGCACACTGTAGGCAAATTTCCATGCTCAGCTGAGAGAAAACAAGCAGCACCACTCGCTGGATCACCACTGCCTTAGGAAGGAAACCCTAACTAGAAGCAATACAGAGTGCCACCTTTGCAGACATTCATTCTTTTTGCTGCAGACTTCAGAGTTGCACAACTGTCTCCCAGCACCTGTGGGCAGCCTGCAGCCTGCAAGGATTAATTGTCTAGGGAGAGATACCAGGGAAATAAATGTGGTCACAGGAAAAAGAGAACAAAGCTGAAATGCCTCTGAAGAAACTGCACTCAGAACATTGATGTGCCAAGTCCAAAGCCCAGAGGTACCCGCACTGAATGAGCTACAGTAAAAGGGCTGGAACTGACACACACCAGTGAGGCTGTCTTGGGAAAAGAAATGCAGATGGGGCAAGCAGAATTCTCTGACTGCTCTCACCTGGGAGCACATGTTGCCAGGAGCAGGAGAATGTGCCCACCTCCCCATGATGGCTATGGGCACAGCAGTTACAGCTGCAGCGAGCACCTTTTGCCCTCTGGTGTGTTTGAGCCCCAGGAGCTGCACACAGGACACAGCAGCAGGAGGAGCAATGTGAAAATTACAGCACCCATGAACTGCAGTATAGCTTAACAACCGTCCTGTGAAGTTAGTCACCAGCTACACTGAGCATGCTTAAAATAACAATGCAAATGCTTTTAAGGACACTTTGTAAGCACAAAAATAGTAGAAACAAAACTTGGTGAACAATTTGAAAGATACAAAAAAGTGCCTTTCCATAGCAGTGCTTTAAAAATGCACATAATGGTATATACTCTTATTGCTCAAAAAATCTAGTCTGAAATATTAAAACAATTTCCAGAGGTGCTGAAACAGATTTTAAAAAAATCATATGAAACAGTTCAGCAGAGACAGCACCACTAATTTTTCTCTTTTCATGATGCACCTATTTAAAACTATATAGTTATAGATGCGTAATTTTCCAGCTCAAATTAGCAAAACTTCTTTTCCTATTCATAAAATATTCACAAAGACAATTGTTTCATTATTTGGACTTTAGAAAAAAAAGTCAATAAAAAAAATGGAATGGGGGACACTGTCACAATATTTCTTAAATGTATCATCCTGAATTACTTTAATGAAAGATTAATTTATATTGGTTTTACACATGTGAAGATACTGCCAGGTCAAGCTGCTGTCTTTGTTTCATTCTTTGGGAAATAGAAAGCATTTGAAGTTTGGTTTTGGAGAAAAAGTAGGCAAACAGTGAAATTATTTGCCCTATGAGCCTGTTGATACTACGTATTGACAATATCCCCATGCTGACAAGGGAAGCTGTAACAGCTGAGGATGGGGGTAGTTACAGTCCAAGTATTTTAGTTGTTTTACAAAGGCTGTGTCCCACCACCCGGCAAGGAATGTGCAATGATACATAGGACCACTTACACTGCCTTATCACAAGGTCTGAACATGTGGGTAAGATGGTACAATCAAGCTACTGAAGTAGCTACTGAAGAAAAAGGACTGTCATTCATGCTTGATGTGGTGACCGACTGTGAATCGGTGACTAACAAAAACCAAGCAAACCAACAGTCTACTGTCTAATCATACGGGCCCTTAGATGAAATTCTTAGCAAATGTTATTGCCTCTTCAAGGTTGTTTTTTTTCCAGTCTTCTTCCTCGACTGCTAGAAGTGCAACTTTGTAATACAGGTTAATGCACTGGTCACAGTCTCTGGCAGGCCAAAGAAAAGAGAGAGAATTCTTACTCTCCTTGTCCCAAAATTGCTGCTCCCTTCTCTCTTTCCAGAAGGGAAACTTTCCTGACAATTTCCAATCAATGACAACACTTTCTTCACACATTTCCAGACACTTGTTTTTGTGAAGACACTACATCTTACCAGGCCCAGAGCAGGTGAGACTGGACCCTGTGCATGCCTGTGTGAGCACACAGCACTTTCTACAGAAACCTACCTGTTCATTCAGGGTAAGAGTTACACGGACAGCTCACGGATCGGCGTGGGTCAGCCTTGGGGGTTGGCAGGATTTTCAATTGCAGGAGTCCTGGCAGCTTTCAGAAGGGGTTAACACAAATATATTCATCTTGAGCCATAGAAACAAATGATGGAGCCTATTATCAGTTAGAATGCATAATGGTTTGGAATAATATATATTTATCCTACTTAACTGCATGGACAAGTAAGTCTGAAATAATTTCTATCAGCGTATATTTTTAAACTATTTGAAAGGAGGGGGAGGCTCTTTATAGTATAAATATATTTCACTCCAGCCCACTATATATAAAATCTATTTCTTTCCTCTGAACATACTAATTTTCAGTAGTATTATGACCAGAATGTTTTGGTATGTTGCATCTGTACTTTTCAATCAATGGACAACATACAGTTACCAGCCGAACACCTCAGCTTTGCAGAATTTACCCACCACAAACTGCTGAGAAGTTTGTGGGTTTGGGTTTTTATTTCCTTTCTTTAAAGTGCCCCCTACATCTCCATCTTTATGGTAAGATTTGACCAGTTAGAGTCCGATTCCAGATAATATACTGACTGAAACAATAAATACGGTTCTACAAAAACATTCTGGTTATCTTCTATAATTGCGACGAAATATATCACAATATATTATATACCTACACTTATTATACATGCACAAACATGTCTCACGTGGACAGACACTACAAAAAAATTATCTCCCTCCCCCTCCCCTAAATGCAGAAAAAGTAAGAAAACGGGGGTTTGGTCCAATCCATAAGAGGGGTAAAAGAAACTGAAAGAATGAAGCCAACACCTCTCTACCCACTTTTCCCAATAAAGTATCAACACCCCTAAGCCCCCATCTTTCTTAATCTAGCCATGAAAGGGGAATGTCTTTACATTTAGCCACAGCTGCAGTTTGAGATCACCTCTTTTAAGGGGGCTATCATCCACATCCCCACATCCTCTCCACATGCACGGAATCATGGGCTGGCCGATCAGAGCAGCCCACAAGTCACGGAGAGCACTGGATCTGGGGACTGACTACCAGTCCCGTGACAGCTTGGTGTTCTGATCCCTTTTGGGGGGTGCGGGGGGCGGCCCCCTCCGTAACGTTGCATAGCCAGATATATGACTGCCCCCAAAGCTGCTGGTCTTCTGCTGGTCAGCCAGCAGCTCTGGCGGGGGGGGAGGCAGGGCCATGTCGTCCATGGTGGCCGTGGGCTCCGTTCTGGACATGCGCGCGGAGGAGAGCGAGCCGTGCCGGGTGATGGATTTCCGCTGCAGCGTCCGGTTGAGGTCTGCCAGGAATCCCGGCTGAACGCTAAGGCTGGACTTGGGTGAGGTGGGCACCTGTGGGCCAGCTGACCCCGGGGGCTCCGCAACCTCCGCCTGTGTCAGTCGGGTGCTGTCGTTCCGCTTGGGCCGTGTGGGTGGTGGCGCTTTTTTCACAGATGGTTTTGACCACGCCTGCGGCTGGGGATTGACAACAGCGACTTTTGGGGAGATGCTGCCTGAAAACACAGATGGAATTTCTACTGGAGGGGGAGGCAGATCTATTTCAGGGGGTGGTGGTGGGAAGTCTGAATCGGATGGTGGTGAAGGGAATTCAACCACAGGTTCCTTTCCAGATGCACTCGGAGCAGAAGCCTTGGCTGGCATTCCCCCTTGTGGAAGGACAATGGGCAGGCTCACACCAGAAAGGTTGAGCTTTCCTGGCTTCGGAGGGGCTGGAGGAGGCGATGACTCCTTGGAAGGAGATCCTGACGGCTCTGGGGAGTGTGCAAATTTGCTGACAAGGCGGTCCACTGAAGGCCTCTTGGACTCATGGTACTCAGCGGAGCTTGTGGACTTGATGCTGGAGTTGCGTTGAGGTGTTGGAGGTGGTTTCTTCCCTCCGGGGCTTGATGTCTTGCCGGCCTTTTTTACTGGAGACCCTGATTTGTCAGGCGGGGGAGAACCTGCAGAGGAAGCTGGGGAAGGAGGTGGAGGAGGAAACACTAAACTGCTCTCTGGTGGAGGAGGGGGGAAATCTGGTGAAGGAGCAGCAGCAGGCTGCCATTTGGGCTTTGCCTTCACTGCTGGAGGCGACTGTGGAGCCACACTCAGCGGAAGGGGTTTCAGAGGCTGGGGCTCAGTGGCAGGTGGCGTGGGAGGAGGGGGGAACTGGCTGACTATCTGCTTCACCACCGATGGCACTGGGGACTGAGGGGACGGAGGAGGCTTTACTGAGAAACTCTGCTGCTTTGGGAATGTTGCAGGGGGAGTGGGGCCAGGAGGGGCTGGGGGCAGAGGAGGCACCTGGGGAGAAGTGATACTTGGTTGTTTCTTTATTGCAAGGGGCAATGCTGCAGTCACAGGGGGAGTGACATGTGTGACCCCTGGTGATGCTGCCTTCCCGCTAGGCTGAGGGGGCAGAGCTGCCATGACAGGCTTTGGGGGTGCCTGGGGTGGTGGTGGGGCAGGCACAGGAGGAGGCGGCGGTGGCAACGAGGAGGCAACAGCGGCCTGGCTTATATTTGGTTGGACCTGATGTATCTTGGGGGGCGGCGGTGGTGGAGTGAACTGTGGCACGGACGGGGCACAAGGTGCTGGCTTCAGCTGTGCCATGGCCGAGCCCGGTGTTGGGGGCGGCGGTGGAGGCGGGGGGGGCGGCATGACCCCGTTGGGGGGCACCAGGATCTGAGGCTTTGCCGAGGGCGGGGGCGGCGGCGGCGGCTGCTGTGCAGCAGGGGCTTTGGAAAAAGGGCCGCCGTGCTGGGCCGCGTTCTGCAGCCGCGTGATGGTGCTGTACTTGACGAACATGGTGGCGGGCGAGCCCGCGGACGGGGCGGCCTGGCTGGGCAGGGGCGGGGGCGGAGGGGGCGGCGGCGGCGGGGGCGGAGGGGGCGGCGGCGGGGGCGGTGGCAGCGGCGGGGACGGCTGCGATGCTGTGTAGGGCGTCACCGCTTTCGTCTGCGGGGACACGGGGGCTGCGACAGACACGAAGGGCCGGCCTGCAGGCTCCACTCGGGCCTATGGGGAAGGGATTTTTAGTGAAAGTGGAAAGGGAGAAAAAGGAGAGAGAGGGAAGGAGGGAGAGAGAGAAAGAGACAAAGAGATTATAAAGTGAAGGTCTAAATGTGCCCAACATTAAAAATTAAGTGGCAGATTACAGCATGCAAGAATTAGTAGCAAAACACTGGAGCAAGAGACAATTCCATACACTGACAAGCCGGGACCATGCAAGGGGATGGGGCAGGCCGGGAGGAGAGCCGGCAAAAATCAGCGGAGCCAGTTCTGCTCCAAGCAAAGCTGCTGTCAGAGGGAAAATACACCAGCAGCCTTGTTAGTGCCCTGGGGCAGGCAGTGGGACCCAGTGAGAATTACCAGCCTGCTTTGGGCAAGTGTAATGACCCAAACAGAGACCCCCAGGCCATGACAGAGGCAGAGCCAGAGCCTCTGTAGACATCTCGGCGCAGTATGACTGGAATCAAACCACACACAGTCTCCAAGAGCATGTCAAATCCTTACATCTGTTAGTTCAGGCCTTACACTGTTCAGTGTTACAAAATGCAGAAATCCTGAACTGCTCTAAAACACATTGAGAGCAAGCTCTGCAGGAATAGTACTGAGATTATTTTTCCTTCACATGCTCTACTATCCATGACTGGCAAGGAAAAAATAAGGAAGAAGAACCACCAAGTTTTCCTAGAAAATTTCCCCAGAAGGAAATGTTTAGACAACTGCAAAACAAAGTAAACTTGAGAAAGGAAAGTTACACATGCAACTCATATGTTAAACAGAAAAAATAAGGAAAAACAGGGAAAAGCTGACTAATGGAAGGATCAATGGGAAAGCAGCAGGCAGTGTTTTAGTCTACTCGTGTTGTGCTCAAGTTAAGTTGTTTCTCAAAAACTGTAAGCCTACATTCCTCTTAAAATTTAAAACAACAATTGCATTACTCAAATTTATAAACATCCTCCTAATACAAAGTGTTTTGGCTACAAGCCCAGTTGTGAATTTCACAGTGCACAGCACAGAAACATGCATTAGAAATACACCACCACCATAGTGACTGACCACACTGGGTACCTATACCTCATTAGTAGATACTTTGCAATAAGTAAGCCCAGTTATGCTCATCTACACGGGAAGAGCACATTTGCACATTGCTTTGTTCTAAGCACAGGTGTGCAGTGTCTGCATGTGCAGAACTCCATCAAAAGGATTAGAGTCAGAAGCAATAAACAGCGATTTTACAACAAACATGGGGTGTGCCTCTGCCTGTCACATTAGGTCTGGAACTAAATCAAGGTGTTCACATTACAAAACAGAAATCTTGATCTCTTGCAAGTGTTAGTCTGTAAATTACCATTCTCCCAATCACCCAGGTTAATGAATTTTCAATTAGCACCACCTGACCTTAATTGTGCCCTGTATAAGGCACCATGGGTGTGCTGCCCTTAGTTGTGCTGAGCTTCACTTTTGACACCTGAGACAGCAAAAGGCAACAGGAAAAATAAAGGCGGCATAAAACAGAGAGAGAGGGAGCTGAAGGCATAACAGAATAGCTATTCCTGAATGGCAAGACCTTGGGGAATCTTGAATTTGTCCCTTAAAGCAGACACAGCAGGCATGCATTTGGATACTTGTAGCATAACGTTTGAAATAAGGTGTTCAAAATCTAACAAGCAAATGAGACTCAATGAGCTCTTCACTGCCCAACTGGGAACAAATGAAATAAAGTATTCTTTGGGCAAAGAGGAATCTTTCAAAATATGAAGCAGATGGATTATCTGCATTTTGGAAAAAGTTTTTCTTAATCTTACATATATTTGAAAGACAGTGGTGTATATTTTATACCCATTGAAGACAGTCATCTTCACAGTGAACAAATGAAACACTCAGGACAGAGAAAAGACTATTGGGCATCTCAGGAGGGGGAGCCCCTCCCATCTCCACAGAATCAAATTAATTTCAACATCCAGAAACATAGTCTGTGATACTTTCTTTACAGAAGAACCTTGAGAGAGATTCATTTGTCCTTTTTTTTTGTCCTTGTAATTATGTGATGATGTCCTTCTGTGTATCTTGACAAATTACTTGTTGCACACTGGCAATTCCTATTTGTGAACATGCATCTTCATGACTATTTGGAACGCTTAAAAATGCTATAAAAACAACAGTATCTCTTTTTATATAATCTGTGCTTTTTTTAGCTATTTTTTCCTGAGAAAACAAACTTTTGCAATTGAACTGTTTGCCATCTCTTTTCCCATGCTTTTGGCCTGGTTACCAAAAATTAAGTCAAATATGACAGATCTCTAGCAACTTCAGTATGTTTTCGACTTCAAGAAATTATTGGGAAGTTACGGGTAAATGAGGGCAAAGTGGGCAGAGCTCACCCATGATTAATTTGCTGAGGCACCAGTACAACACCCTGGCTGGAAAGCACACCAATGCCATCTGCCTGTTGAGACACAGCATGCTCTGTGTTCTGCCCTGCCTGCCCAGGGGAAGGAGCCAAGGCTGCCAAGGTGGGAGAGAGCTGTTGCACAAGGGGAAGGGACATGCAGGAAGTTCTGCCACTTGGCAGCAACCTGCCCACCTGGACTTCTTAAGCCAGCTTTGACACCAAAGCACTGTAGCAAAGCTGCCTCTGAGGTAAATGGAGACTAATCTGACTAAAAGCACATCTCAGTATCACTGGTAACACCTTCCCATGTAAATTACATTTCTTGAACACTGCTGTTGCCTTTCTTGCCACACAGTTTAACATTTTTCACTGCCAGTCTGATTTCCTGGTTATTCAAGTTCCCCGGGCCAGATTTACACTGTAGTTTCACTGAAATTAACTCAATTGTTTAAACACAGCTTCTTTAAGTTTACACAGTTCATTTCATTTGGATTCTTTGGAAGTTTTAGGGCAACCCATTTACCTGTGTTATGCATAAGGTGAAGAAATATACCTTTTCTTGGATTTGCAGAAAGGAATTCAAATTGATGAAATATTGATACATGTATAGCTTCCTCAATGCAGGAAGCATTCTGAATATTTTATTTTTACCATGGCTTTAACCATGTAGCATAAAAATTTTTGGGGTTTAAATAAGCAATTGCCAGCAGCACTACAGACTTGATAAAGAACAATAGTAACCCCAAGATAGTGAACTTCAAACTTTTGCTTAAAATCTCACAGCAAGTATATGTAGCAGCAGGATTTACACTGAACCCAAAACTTGAGGAAACGGTAACATTATCATTCTTACAGCAGTACTTTTTCACCACTGTTGGATACCTGCTAGCAAATGCCCCATCTCGTGCAGCTCACTCCTGCAGAAATGATGCATCCTATACCCACACAGAAGCCATCTGCTGATGGACATGCATCATGTGTTGCACTCGTGCAGTAGGAAAACCTGGACCACAACTTAGCAAGCTACATTCCTGGACTGAGTACCACATTACTATTAGAATCAGACAACCTCCAAGCCAGCAGGCATTGAACAACAGTTACGAATCCCAAAGGATGCAGCCATGTCAGCTTTCACACCGTCATATGCTTTCTCATTTGAAAAGGAGATGTGTTATCTTATTTTTAGTTATTTATCTGAAGCACCAGTGCCAGGTATATTGGCCTGTGGTTTTGGTTTTAAAAAGCTTCCTTCTCTAGCTTGAACCTGGGGTCTGGGGAAGATTCAGAACTGACAGAAGTAATGACAGCTTCTCATAGTGCACTTCCACATGTAGCTGCTACAGTTAATGACATCAAGGCTGTTCAGGAACCTGGAGATTCCTTCAAACCTGACAACAAACAGCTTCAGCAGAATTTCTCCTGTGCATGCAAACTCTCCCCAGGAACTACAACAGTTAACCACAGAAAGAACAGAAAACTAACCAACACACAGAAAACTAACCTCAACAGACCCGAGCCCCAGCCTCAGTGGGTTAAAGTCTTCTGTAACTCTCTACCAGCAACAGGAGATACTTCATCTGCCTTAATCCACAACTCCTGACAATGTCAGTACTTTTGTTTTGACCATATCTGAGGTTACTGGTTCCATTCCCACCTAACAGAACACTTTTGAGTAAAAAATACTGAAGTATTTCAAAACATATATACCTGCTTTCAGGCCCCAGTTATTCACATCTTTACAAAGGAAAGATGTGGCTACTTAACTGGAGAAAGATCTTAGTGAAAGAATTTCATTCAACTTGTTAACAGCTTATCTTTTTATTTTGTCTTCATTCAACATTAGTAATAGGACTCTGTGAGAGGGGCTGTATAATGCCTTCAAAGAACAAAAAGCTTCTATGCACACAAATAAAAGAAAGAACAGAAAGTTGCAGGGCTTAATTACCTGAAAAAGTGAATCCTAAAAAACAATTATATAGCAGTGTAAATTAACCACGTAAAACAGAGAAGAAATGCCACTCAAGACAGAGGTGGAAGAAGTACAACACTGTCTCATACATTTTGTTGGGCGCTGGTTCTCAAATTAAAGTCTTCTTGTTACCTTGCTGGATTCCTCCAGTTGAGTGCCTCGTTTCCAGGCCTCAGAGAACATGGAGCTGACAATGCTTTGGGAACGGACATGGCCAGCAGTCTGGGTGTCAGAAACTCCACTATCAGACTGATTAGAATGATTTGATTGAGATTCTGTTCAGAAAAAAAAGTTAAGGAACAGTTAGCATATGTTTTTGAATGTAAGAGTAATGTCAATACAATGCAACTTTGTTAAACATGTCCCCAGGGGCCACTGCTCCCAGTAAAAACTGTGTAAGCTCTAGCTCACATCCAGGCCATTACAACAGATGCCTGGTATCAACCAAACCTGAAGCTGCACAAGGATGAGAGTATGTCAGATACATTTCAAAGTAAAATCACTGCAGCTGTGTGGGTTCTGAACCATGCCACATCCCTGCACTTTGGGAAAAGCCCCATTTCATGCAGTGCATGCAGCCTGCTCTCTTCAGCACTCCCTCCCAGCACAACCTTAAAACTGTACCCTGGGCACAGGCTGTGGACAGACAAACTGCACCAGCCAAGGCAGGACACTGCTTCCAATGACCCATTCCTCAACACAAGAGAAGGGCTGGTGGGCATCCTGCAAGTAGCCAACATAAATGATGCTCTGGGTCTACATGGTGACAAGACAGCAGCAGGCACGGTCAGACCAATTTATTCAGCCTGGCACCTGCTTTCTGTGTAATCCCAAAGTGTCCTGGCACAGGCTGGAATCCAACTTTGGCAGAACATGCTTGGCTAGTGAGCTGTGGCTCAGCTCCATACAAGAATTTACACTTGATCAGAAAAATACCCATCTTGGAGATCAAGAAATTATAAGTGACCAAGAATTTACTGCTTTGCCACATAGTTGAAACAACAAGTGTCAACTTCCCAGTTAGGCTGCATTTGCTTAGCTCATTCTTACAGGCTACTTTCTGAACCTGTCCAATTCAGTAGCATTACTTCCCAATCCGTATCTCAGGCAGACAATACACCTTCACACAACAGCACACTTTCAATGAAGAACATAGCCCCTGAAGGTTCTGAATAATCCACCAAAGCATCAGTCAGCTCTGAACAATGAAATTACACTGTATAAACTATTTATCAATTTTTAAACTGTTACACGCAACAAGAAACCAGCCCCAGCTCTGCAGAGAGATAAATGGGAGCACATGAATGCAGGCATGCACAATTTGACATGGGAACAGAAACAGGATTTTCAAAGTTTTCTCTAAGGAGATTGGATCTTTGCCTTTGGGCAGGGGATGGTTCTCATTTTCCAATTTCAAATATTTCAGTCCACAAAGCAGTTTAAGAACTACATATATATGTTCTATGCATCATTATGATATAAATTTGATTTTTCAAATAGGTGAACATACAGGCATCAGGAATTTGAAAAGATGTTTCCTCCTCTCAGTATAAGAAAATCATTAGTTTCTGGAGGTGAACAAGAAACTGGTGCATATTTCAAACACAGACATCGCTGCAAGTAATACAGCAAAATGGGTTTTTACCTGTATGCATATATATATATAGATATACACATACAGAATGTTATAGATAAAGTCTGTGTTTTAGACTAAACATAGCATAAAAGACTTTGGAGAAACAGTCCATTTCCTGCAACAGTCTCTCTTGAGGCATCCAGACAGCAGATTGACAAAGACAAAGGCAATTGATTCTTTGTATCATGAGATAGATCACATTGTTACCTGGCAAACTAGATGAGCTGGAGCCTGACTTGATACTGGAGCTAGACAAGGAGGTCCAGTCATATGCTGACTCTGTTCTCTTCAATGCTTCCTGATAGTTCATGTATAGCTGCTTCCCGTACTAAGCAAAATCACAAACAAGTTTAACAACTCTATATAGGCTGTACACTCTTTTCAGACAGTTGAGCTCCACCTCTGGCTTCTCTATTATGCCGTTCCTCCTGCCAGTCCCCCCAAAGCAACACAGGCTCTATGTTAAGGAATATTAATGGTATTATGAATTGCTGAAAGAAAAACAATTTATTTGTGCTAGAAGAGACAGTGTCAAGTAAGAAATGGCCCAATGAATAAACTAAGACAAGCTGAGGGTCTTGAAAATCAACTCTATGTTCTAAATTATCTTTTCCCATAAGCCTTCTTTTCTGAAATCTGAACGGAGCTGGCTAAAATCTATCTATGATTTTCTATATTTCTGACATCTATGATGTCAGAACTGTGTCATGTGACAGGGATGCAGCAGAAACAAGAAGAAAAGGCCCAATTACTGAATTACTATAACAAAGCCTATAATAATTTTGCTGAGGAAAGAAAAATGTCAGAAGATTTAACAGTTCATGTTCAGAATTGTAAACAGAGGGAAGTTAGATTTACCCTGTATTTTGCTAAGTAACTGTAAATGGTTTTAAGCAGATGATGACAACTACTCATGACAGCAGTGTAAGAGTGCCCAGGGGTTACCTTAGCAATGCGGATGCCATTGATCCACTGGTGTAGAGTTCTTACATCATCACAGCAGAGATATTTGATATACTGGGACTTCTTCTGGATCTGAGGATGCTGCAAAAAATTGTGCATTCTCATCAATGTTTTCACAGCTAGGAATGCAAGGAAAGCATTTATTTGTTGATGTTTATACAGATAAACCTAATGCTGGAAGCTCTTCAATAGTAGTGTGTTTTTAACCCCACTTAAAAATGTTCCAGAATATTTCAGGAGGAGAATTTCAATGGAGATTGCTTGACACACACATTTGAAAGTGTGTCCAGCACAAACTGATTTCAAACACTAAGAAAGGGCTCATCTTTCACTATTCTAGGGCTGTAGTACTTTCTACCCACCAGGAGTCTTCTGTACCTACTGACTGACTCACCACTTGACAGAGACAACCAATATTTCACCTTTCTCTCACATAAAATACCCCAAACTAGAGGAAAACACACTGGTCTTCTCTGTCTTTGCAGGCGTGAGACATTCCCCAAGTGACATGCTGTTAAGCACAATTCTATTTTCACCTTGTAGAAAGCTTCAAGGTTCCCACATTACTGATACAGGGTTATCATCTTAAAAAACCCTATACTTGCTGCTCCCACATATATGTATAAAAAATGTAAAGGCACTGTATTTATCAATTCAACAGTCAAGAAACAAACACATGTTTTTCAAAAATCAGACAGTGGAAATCATTCTGGATGTGCTATCCAGTTGTTTCCTGTCCATACTATAGAAATTACAGGTTTCTCAGCTGTTGGGGTAACTGAACAGCCCAGTTCTTACCATTTCCTTTGTTAGCTTACAGCTCAGTGACACAACAGAGTTTTGCTAGAGGATTGTAGACATTTAAGTTTTACTGAAGACTGTCTGAAACATATATCAAAGAACTTCTAAGCTTTTTCAGAATATTCTATTCTGTTGCCTTCCAACACAATTATTTTAAAATGAACATAAGATGTTTATGTCCATAAAGAGAATATATACAGCATATTTTCTTATGATAGTAGATAGTTATTTTCATTTTTCTCCTACACATACATGTTGTATAACAAAGAAGAGTCTATAGAAGCAAATACAATTACTTTGCTAACAAGCCAGCTTCTTTCTGGACTTGTTCAAAACTTTTCTTATGTAGAAATAAAAGAATTTCTCAGTGTATTTAGGACCAAGGAGTTAACTTTATAAATTAGCACACAAATGTTACACTTAACAATAGCACAGCACCTGATGTGAGCACACTAAGTTTTGATATAAACAAAGGAGTGAAGATAAAGACAAATCCAGTCTGGACATTAGTAGAGAATTGGGCCTTCAGTCTGTACTTGCCATTTACCTGTCCCAAAGGAGATACTTCCTAGCTTAGTGAGCCTTTGTGGCACAAAACTCTATTTCTATTTTTAAAACTGTGTGGTTTCTATACATTAGTACTAATTGAAAATATTGATGTAACATTATAAGAACTGATGAAGGCAGAACTGAATCCTACTTAATATAATAATTTGGTGATTCATCAGTTCCACATAGAAAATACAGCCTCACTTGGTGTAAGCTACTCAACTAAAGCTACCCCATTAATTTACTTAGGGACAATTTCTACACATTTTTGTGTCTTCAGTAATGTTACCATTAAATCTGATTCTCAGAATGGCAATAATTAAAAAAAAAAATCTACTTTGTGCCGTCAAAAAGTCTGAAAATGAAATTTGCTATAACCTGTCCAAATGATATAGACAAAAGTGACATGTAAGTAGAAAAATCAATTTACTTCAAGGAATTTATATATACCTACAAATACTGACATTTTCATTTGCATTCAATGACCTATAAGAATATGGAAAATACTTCCAGTTTTAGCCATGTACTTTCTTAACTAATATCATGTCCCATATTTAATATTACTTGTCTCCTCAGTGGGCTCAAAGACATGTTGCCCTGTCCACTGGAAAATGAAATCCTTTTTCAGGCAGTGGACAGGCAGGCACACACTCCAGGCATAGTAAACAGTCTAATGTACAACACCACATGAGCTCTAGAGCAGGGAGGGGAAAAATGCAACTGAAAACATCTCTTGTTACTGGCACCATTTCAAATCCATGAAGACATGTTATTTGCCTGAACACAGAGTGAAAGTTTGTTTTTAAAATAGCTTGGTGCCTAGCTATCTTGCAGGAACTGACACCATTCTGAACACTATGTAGGACTCTCAACAGAAACTAGGAGATGCGTTGATTCAATTAAAATAACTTTATGAACTCAAGTCATTAGATGCATTTAAGATCAGGTCACTAGTTTTATAACAGTTTTTGCTACTCGTTCTTTCTACCTGTCATTTATACTCAGAAGATGCCTCCTTTGCAACATCCCTTTCTCCTCAGGTTGGTCCATAAAGGGTAGACTTGAATCTTTAATATTAATTTCTCTACTACTCTGGACCTACACTGAGAAGATAACTCCCTGCAATTAGCATTTCAAGGAGTATTATCTCTTTGAACCTAAACAGTTGTAAGGTATAGAGTTGCCAAATGGAAAAGAAGACTTTAGTGTATGTTTGAGAGTGTAGTCAACAATTAAATAGACTGGCACTCATAAGTCTGGAAATAAAACAATTCAGGGCAATATGAAAATGTTTATGAAGTCATGACCAGCTCAGAGAACAGGCAACAACTGTTCACACTGTATACAAGAACTAGAGGAAAATTAGATTAAAAGCAGCTGACGGCTGAGAACAAGTAAAGTGTATTCAAGGTATAGCCAAGTGCTGCAGTGTTACCTTTAGCACTAAACAATAGTCTGTGGGTGCCTTGTATTTGTTCCGATAGTCCTGTCCATAGTAAACACTGACATGGTCCAGCTGGAGAAAGCACACGAGATCCCGTGAGACCTAGTAAATACAAAACCAGTCATGTACAAAGTATCTTTATAAAAATCCACACACATTGGCACAATCAGCCTAATGCTATGATCCAATACTAATATAAGGTCTAGTTAAGGTCAAATATTAGTTTCAATCTGATTCAAAAACTACCAACACAAGAAGGGGATACAGCTATGCATAAACTCTTTTATCACACCTTCATTTTAAATCAAATTCAGTCTGGTTTTTGTGTTATGTCTGCATTTTGCCTTTTGACAACATTCGACACTGGATACAGCTGTTTACTCAGAGCAGGTACCAAGAGAAAGCAAGTACGATTGGTTGATCAGGAAGTTATCAGCTGCTGGATATATTTCACCCTGGTAATAATCAAGGTATCCAAATTCCAGTGTGACTGTAAGTAGAATTCTAAAAATGTTTGGCATTGAGTGTAGGGCAAAGAATTTCAACAGGCTACTTGCATACAGATTGTTTTAATGAAGCAAAAGATTGTGGAAAGAACATCTGACATGCATTCAGCTCTAAAGGGAGCTGTTGTGCTGATAGAGATTTCCTCTTCATTCCCAGATGTGGGAGGTGGACTTCCTGCACTGGGAATCATCTGATGCTGTCAAGACTGATGGATTCATGGATGACTTGAAATCACAGTAGTTCAGCCTTGAAGCTGTAATGTATCTGTAGTGTCTTTCTACATATTTTGCATTACTGATACAGGGAACAGCAGTAAGTGATCCTGTAGAAATGGAATTACCTATACCTGTTTCAAAAAACGTAGCACCAATTGGTCCAAAAAAATTCCCCATTTATATGAACTAACTAAACATAATGAAATTACGCAGACATTGTGGAGTTGGTCTGATACTTCATGATTGACATCTGCAGAGCAATTTGGTCCTCCATCCAAATTCTGCTTCAGCAAAGACCAGCTTCTTAGCTCCACCAAAAGCTTTTTCTCAAGTATTTCTGAACAACTAACCCAAGAAGCAGTTCCCTGCATTCTTGTATTTTTAAACTGGGGTTATACGCTTCATATCAAGTGCTGCCACAAAAATTCACACAGTATTTCCATGATAAAGCCAGCATTTTAATTAAGGGATATGGCACTTGGAAAGGCACAGCTAAGCCAAAAGTTGAAGTCAACTCTTGTGTGCACTGTTTACCAGCAATGAACAATTCAGAGCAACTGCTTTAAATAGCATACCTTGGCCTTCCCTTTAGGGACATAGTAGATTCCAGAAGCCCGGAGAAGGAAGTAACGTTTCTTCCAAGATTTCTTACCATCCTCTTTCAGCCACAAAACTCCCTCAATTTCTGGCACAGTTACAGAACTTCCACAGAAGCATTCCTGCCAATAAACAGAGCAGTTTGGGAAACAGACAGAACAGAAAGCATGCAGTGGTTTGTTTTGAATGACTGAAATTTTTTATCCAAGGAATGCACTCGTAGCAGGAACAGATCTTTTTTCACATGAGATATGAACTACAGATAAATTACAGAAGCAATAAGGTAATTCAGACAAGCATGATAGGATGTCTCAACATTTGCTCAGTGCAACAATGACAGAAAAATCATTAGCAGCTACTGTAAAGATTTTCTGACCATTGTTTCTCAGTAATAGATCCCCCATGGCTTTACTGGCTTTCAGGTCACAAGGTCACCTTATATAGCCTCATATGTATAAGCACACACAAACCTAACTGTGCATCCATCCGACACAGCTGCAATTCATTCAAGGAGTACTTCACTTCTTCTAACTGCCCACAATACTGCAACTTCTGCTAATGTTAGATTTATAAAGAACTAGCAGAGAAAAACAAATGCTTTAAATACACTCCAGATTAATATGCAGCAGAGACTTAGAGTTAAGCAGAATTACAATTCCCTGCATGTTGTGGCTTCAAACAATTTTTTCAACCACACATCCATACACACACACTTATATGTATATATACATACATAAGTATACCTACATACACTTATTAAAACCCATATTAACAATACATTACTAATATGCATAGCCTACTTTTAAGTTCAACTGTCTCATGTTTAACTCAAAATTAAATACTCCAAATATTTACCTTTGGGTAACTACGTAAATCATAGTCATTATTCTGGAAATCAAGTGGAACCTATGGCACTTCAGCCATGCCACAGAAGTATTTAGTTTTCAGCTTATGAAGACTATATTTACTATGTGCTTTATTTGTTCCACACTTTTATGCCCTTATTTCTGTAAACTGGTTAATGTGTTTGATAATAATTTCTGTCACGCATTTCTTAAAATTCAACAATTTGGTTTTTTTTAAATTTTAAAATGTAATTGAAAAAATTTTACTTAAAATTTTACTTAAAATTTGCTTCGCTTATTATCAAAATTTGAAATATTAACTTAAACCAGTCTCCAGACCCAGGCTCTAGAATTTTGTAGAAATGAAAGTTTGGAAAGTGCTAGTAAAAATTCTCTAGCACCACAGGTCAAAAAAATGGTCACAAAAAACAGGTCACAGGTCTGCAAATCTCAACTTGAAATTAATGGTTTTAGCCATAGCTAGAGGCAATCTCAATTTGATTATCACTGTGTATGGTATTTCAGATACTAAACTAAGTGCAGAGACTTTTTTAACTGATCACATCTGAAGCAGGGTTACATTAAAACAGCCATTTATCTCAAAGAGAACACATTCCATTCACAGAGTTCCAGAATTCCACTCTGCTCTGTCCATCAATTCCAATCACCACAACCTTTAGCGGTTTGTCTTCATGCTCCAAAATGATTACTTTGTCATTTCCGGTTTGACATTCTTACCTCTAGTAGCACCTCTTTATTTCTGTCTGCCATCTCAGAGGTTTCTTTCTTCCCCAGAAGATAGTTCTGTAACAAAATAAAGTTTAATATTTCTTTAGGCATTCTGAAATCAAGCCAAATGACGTTTCTTGTTTACTTTTCTGTAGCAGTAAGAACAAAACTTTGTAGACTAACTGAAACTGTCAGACTGCTAAATAATACACTGAAGTAACTTATAATCACCTTTACCAGAAATATCAATCAGTCCATACTCCTACCTAACAGCCTCATAACAACATCATCCTGCTTCTCTAAGGATCAAACAGCTGTTTGTTACAATGCATCCAGATATAAAAACACTATGAACTTGTAAATACCACAATAAAAATATAAAAAACCTCCTGAGATCTGTTACATACTGTCATTATTTCTGCATTCAAAGAAGCATACATCGAAGCCATTAAATAAATAATAATAAATTCTAAATAAATTACTTGTCAGCTTCTTAAAAGGAACTTAATTATGCACAGGCACCATATGTTATTTAATAAGTTTTTTACTCTTATTCAGTTTGGAAAAGACTGGGACAATGAAAAACATCTTCCTAACCCTTAGGCTAATACTGGAAAAAACCCAAATATTCATTTGGGCTTTGCCAAAGTTTTGCCAGTTCAATATTTTAAAACAAGGAGAAATATTTGGTTTATGCTGGTACCTCACTCCTGTGACAGTGCCTACTATATGTACTGAGAGTAAACCTATAATTTACAAACTTTTAAAAAGAATGTAGAGTTTTTCTGCTTCAGTGCAAAGCACTTGCATAAGACCTGGGTTTCAGATCTTGCGTAAAAAGAAATAAAATCAAGTAAACTGATGTCCCATAGGATGAACATGCAAAACTGATACCCAGCTGAAATCCAATAAATTAGCACATAGATGCCATACAGATATAAAAAAAATTTATAAACTCAAAAGGGAATACTTTAGGTAAGAGTTAAAACAGAGATCAAGTGATATTACAGACAAGAGATCAAGTGAATTTTCAATGCAAATTCTTCCAAGAGCCACCTTCTGTTTTTCTTGTTTCTTTTCCTCCACTCCCCTACAATACTGCAGCGCTGGCAGACATCAGGTCTGTAGCTACCATTTGAGAGAAGAGAGGTCTCTGAGGCCAACTGAGAGGAAGAGAAGCCTTTGTTTTCCCAGCCAGGAGCAGGAAACACAAGTGAATATAGGCAGGTCCCAACTTGCAGAGAAGGAGCACATGCTGTCTTCCCTACTCTTGTCATTTGACCACGGAGTGGCTGTTCTCTTAAGATTTTGTCTTCCCCTTCTTGCCAGCAATGCAAGAATGCACAGTGGAGAGACATTACTATTAGCAATATCTGTCAACACCTTTCTTGCATGTTTACATAATTGAGCAGCATTAAGCATGGGTGTAAATCTCTGGAAACTGCCTGCCTTCATGTGCATTAAAACTACTCACAAACTCATTAGCAAACAGATTGCTTCAGCTCATGGTTGCCTCTTAAGGATTGACTCTGTGCCAACAACACTGTGGATGTACATAGTGCTGAAGTGTAAAGTTGCCTGGCATTTTAGCACATACACAAATACCAAAATGGAAAGTATGGAAATAAATGCTATCACAAAAGTAAGAAACTGCCATCAGCCACACACACATTCAGCACAAATCTCAGGCTTACCTGTGGATTCTTGAAAAGTGCATATTTCTCTATACGTTCTACGAACATTAGTTTGTTTTGACTGTCTCTTGTCCAGTTCAAGAGATTTTCAACTAAATTTTCATGATCTTCAAAGATCCGTTCTGGAACAATAACATGTGAGCAAATACATTGGAATCTGTTGCATTTTGTGATAGAAACTAATCTGTAGTCATTTCTAAGAGACAAGGCATATATGCAGAGAAAATAGAGTTCAAGATCTACTACAGTGGAGAAGAAGTTTATGCTAAGAGACTAAAAGAACTTGGTCCACTTCCAGACATGCCTGGAAGCGGTATTTTTTTACATCCAGTCACTCAGCATGGACTTCTATCTTCAAGTTTATAGTTCCATCAATATATGGAATGTTTTAATTTTTTTTTATCTGAGAAGGCCTATCATCCTGCAGGAACACTGCAGACTCAAACGATAACATTTCAAAGTTTATGAGCACAAATAAGAAGGTTATCACATTTTTGTGTTCTCTGGTCTACATAATTCCCAGAGGAATGGATCAGGCACCTTTTTTGGCACAATACTTCTTTCTACATCCCCAATGATTATCTCACTCATAAAGTATCAAAAAGTAGTAGGCAATGATCAGAAGGAAAAGAAAATGTTTCTGAAATGCAGAATATCCATAGCTAGTACAGGTATTGTAAAGAAGTCTAAAAACTGACACATCTACTTCCTATGATCTCTGTCACTCAATAAATGACATATCAACACCTCTGAGAACTCTGGTTCTCAGTCAAACCTCTGAGCTTTGAAAAAGTTACCACTAGTGCTAGATCTTCAGAATACTGAAAATAGACAAAAGAGAACAGCATAAAGAAAAAGAGGAAAATTTACTGAAATGGTAGAAAATAGCTGAAAATCCTCATTGCAAAATAAAGAAGCAGAAATCTTTGGGAAACCACTGGACCAACTTTCTCATCCTTTTAAACACCCTGAAGCAGAATTTTCAGATCATTCTGAAACAAGTTCAATCATGAGCTTTATTACATGAATTAGCATTTACTACATTAATGAACATGATGATGAACATTATGAAGACAAGTATTTAAATAATTCTGAGAATGCAGACTACTGCTGCATCTATGAATAAGAATTAGAAATGCTTATAATTATTACTTACCCATTTGCAATTCAGAGATGGTTTCCACTAATGACCAATCTAAACTGTAGCCACAATGTGATTTATCCATCAGATTGTCTAATACTTGTCTCACTGTTTGCCTCTCATCCACCATCATTGTTTTTGAGCTGTCATCAGACATATGGACTCTGATCACCAACTGTTAAGCAGAAAAATAAGAAAACAAAAAGAAGATTAATCTGTCACATTTCAAATAAAAATAAGGTTTCTAAGATCTTGTTTATTCCTCTAAGATTTTCTTACAGTAGCATGAAATTCAATCAAAACACTCCCTGAAAATGTAAGATGTCATAAATGATGGGTAGATATTTTTACCACAGACACTTAACAAGATACTGTTCTCCTACAGCACAAGTAAATAAATATAAAGGTCTTTCCAACACAATGAGAAAGTCCTTCAGTTGTGTGTTAAGAAGGAAAAAAATCCTTCCTGCTGAAGTGTCCTGATAATAAAGTGTCTTTCAGACAATATCTAGGTGGAACAAACATAGATATAGGGCTCTGCACAAGCTTACAAAGAATCAGAATTTTTCAGATGTGCAGTTTAAGCTTTCTGCCTGCTTCCTACAGTATTTTCTAAAAATGGTTATTATGTAAACAATACAGCAATACTAAACCTTACTTTTCTGGGGAATATGAAGCAGTAGTGTGAAAAAAACCTGCTTTTAAAACACAACAGTTTTTCATAGGCAGCCGTTTTTTTAAACCAATCAAAAGACTTAAGACAACAGATTCTTTTTGCCAATCATTATTTTTTCCATTTTTCAGCTGGAAAAGATAAAACCTCTAGCTGTAATACATTGGTACAATTGACTTGTTAATTTCCATCTTCCAGCAAAGAGTTTTTCAGCTTTTGATCCAGAAACAATCAATGAAAAAGGCATTTTAAGCTACTGAAAAACTCCTGTCATAAAACAAAAATTCTAAATTTGAAGGGCATTCTGTATTCTTTGAGAGTACATCAAGTAATGGCAGCAGGCTTTCTCCATTTGGTAATCTCTGTCTTTAGTCTGGAATACTTCTCTTCCATTTAGCACTGGGAAATCCTGCTATGCATAATGAGAAAAGGCTTGTGAAGAAAAGGCTATGAAGAAAACAGGTACAAATTTTAAACATGTGACTGCAGAACATACAAGAACAGTCTCAGGAGGCTGGACCTTCATTTCAGTTCTGGGTGGAAGTTGGTAAAATCTTCCCAATGAGCACTAGCTGAAAAAGGCTTCTCCTGATTAGGTCCAGTCTAGATGCGAAAGCACATTACCACTAAAGATTAGAACACTATAGTGTTCTGATTTTATAAAGGGCAACTTAAGGCTAATAGATACAAATGAAGTTTGCCTGCATTTTCCAGGTGAAAAAAAAAATAAAATAAGGGTTTTATAAATGGGTATAACTAACTCACCTTTTTCACTTGTGCTTCTTTAATCTTCTCTAATGCAACCCTAATTTTCTCAGCTTTCAGTTTAGCAGCCTGTTCCTCCTATGGGGACACAACACACAATTCCAGTTAACACAGACTTCAGTCAGGTTTAAGTAGCTTTGAGGCTACCATGCTTTAAAAAGTGAACTGAAATGCCGATTTGCTCATCTGTAAATGTCCAACTATTTCCTAGTGATGATAAAAAGTATTACTTTTTAAGACAGAAAGTGTTCCTATATTTAGAGATACAACTGCCATTAACTCCAAAGGAACATAGTGGAGGTATATATTTTGTATAGACATTTCTCTGTTCTCCTGTACTGTAAATACCCTTATTCTACTAAATGCTTTGGCATATTATATATTTACAGTCATAGCTTGGGACGATACATATTCAGTAAGAGTATACAACGGAGTACAGCCAAGAGAGTTTTGGTTGATCAACATAAAACACAAACAGCATGCCAAGAAGTACCTGAATTTAACAGCACACAGAAAGAAGGGAAACAAATACTATAACTAGGATTTCATACTACACGCATTAGTTTGAAAGATTTTAAACTGCTAAATCCATTTGCAAAAAGAGGTTTGAATTTACTAAATCCAAGTTGTATTTCTCCTTGTTTTAAGTATTTTAAGACACAAGATGAATAAGCATTCTTTTGCTCTTCTATGTAATAGATTTTTACTACAATTGGAAAAGCATTAAAAATTCAGGTAGCTTAAATCTATTTGCTGATGCTAAAGAAAACTGTGTCTAAGACTAGCAATAAAGTTTCTTAAATTCTGGAGATTATAGATATTTCTGTTGAAATTGCATTTGAAACATGCAGCTAAAAAGCAACCATTGTTTCAAAAATGACATATGCAATTTTCAGACTTTCAAAATCCTAAACTGTGGATCTTCATGGTAATTAATATCTAAAACCATAATTAAAATCTCTAGCACAAACAAGTCTACTAAAAACCACACAAATCCCTTCCAAAATATTCAGTGTCCTTAAAAAAGAAGAATTAATATTTTCTCCAGGGCCAAAGTACCACATCTCACCATAACATTCAGCATACTATAAACAATTAGTTCTCTATTGCTTTCTTCTATGGATGTAATTCATAGTTTCTTTACCATGTGTTTATATAGTTGCTTTTATTGTAAAAGATTCAGCTATTCTGAAATCCAGAGAGCTTAAGTTGGCTTCTCAATAAATTATTAATATTCATATCAACTGCTAAAGGACATTCCCTTGTTATTTACTGCACTCTTAGTAGCTTTTGGTTCTTCACATCTGTGACCATCCTCTGCACCATTAAAAAAACATCAGCTGGACAGACTAGTATGCTGCCTTGAAATATAACTCTTTGCAATAAAATGAAGCAGTAAGTTGACATGAGCAGAAATAACGTGAGCCTGAAACCTTATCTGGGCACTGAATTACACTGGAACATTGCATTTATGAGTCTACAGGGAACTACGGCTTTTTATTCACAATAGCAATGCTGTCCTATAGCTTAGAAAGGCCAAATCATATTAGCATTCTATGAAAAACAAACCATGCCACAATAACAAGAATCTTCTATTCTTCCTATTTCTTACCATTAACAATTTCAATCTGTAGAAATAAATTGTTACTAAAAAGTGAGGCCTCACATCACCAAGCCTGCCAGAGCTCAAGAAGCACTTGGCCAATGCTCTCGGGCACATGGGGGGACTCTTGGGGTTGTCCTATGCAGGGCCAGCAGTTGGACTCAATGACCCTTGGGGGTCCCTTCCAACTGAGCTTACTCAGTGATTCTATGAAAGACTTTCCAGTTTCTAAAAGTGATGCTATGCACCTGTTCATCATGAAACAAGCAAAAGCAAAAGACTCATTTTATCATGTATTTGGAGAAACTCTAATTCATGGTTTTGAGAAGCTGCTCATTAACCCTATCAGCACAATTTTCCAGCCCATTTCACTGTACACCAGTGCAAAGCACCAGGAGCACCTGCTCACCACAGTGCACAGGCAGCAACACCAGGGCAAGCAAAAAGCAGCTGAGACCTCTCATATACCTGTGCCAATACAGCTAAAATATCTTTGGTGACCTTAAAGTTTATAATCCATCATTACCTAAAATGCTTTGGAAAATAGATAAATATGCAGACCAAAGAAGATTTTAAGGACTTACTATTTTAATATGTACCAATTACTTTTAATTTTCTACTCAATTTAATGTGGGTCCAGAGATTATGATTCCTTATACTTTATTAGTTCAACATAATCAGTTTAAATTAAAAAACCTCAAACCAAAACAGAATTACAACTATCAAAATAATAACTGGTTCCAATGAGCAAAAAATTATAAAAAGAGGTCTGAATTCACTAACTGGAAAACACAGCAAGGAAAAGAAAGCAGAATTCAGAATGTCTGAAAGCATATAGTAGTCAAAGGTTTTAAACTATTTTGAGCAGTAATAAACTAAGCTCAAGCCACTGCTGCATCACTGCTGATGTGGCAAACAATGTTTCATGGGAGAAGGATGAAAAACTATGCATTCTGATTCCTTAATAAAATAATTTAATAACTCCCCAAAACTGACAACCAGGCATTCTGTTTCTCTCCTAATGGCCCAAGAAAACAGTCCCCTGCCCATCAAAGTCATCTGAGAACAGCACTTAGACACATACACAGGTCTCTCCTCCCCCTGTACATGAGAACAACACTGCTTCTATCCAGGAGGAAGCACATGTCGTCCTTTAGCTTGTACTAATAAGCTAACAAGTCTTTTCACTGCACAGGGAGACAGGTGACAGATGGCAAAAACACCTGACTGCAACTGCAAACTATTTAAACTGTTCAGTGCCACCAACCAACAAGGCCAGCACATGCAGTCCAACCACATCTACCTTACGCATTTATTTCCCCTTTGCTAGCAAATGCTGCCAACAGTGATGGAGCTGCTGAAGGATGCCAAAGAGGCAGGTAAAGGGCAGGATGCTGTGCTGTCACAGCCTCATAGGTGGTACAGCCATCAATCCCTGCCATGGCCACATGCATGTGTCCCCTGCACTCAGCGCTGCTGGCACACGGCTCCGTCACAGACTGACCTGGAGAACTGGCACAGCGGGCAAGGTTCAAGCAGAACCCACTCCCTGCTTGGACTGCCTTACAGGCACAGGCAAGCCTTGGAAACACACCAAGGAGATGCACACACACACTTTGTAAAAACACAAAACATAATGGAGAGTCATTTCCACCTCTGGCAGGAAAATCTTATACTAGCAATATGCAACATTGTCCAGTTGTAACAAAGTCCTCACTTAACAGGACCATTCTGGGACTATTGTTACACTTCTATTTTAAAGCTTTCAGCTAAGATTACTTTTGGTTATGGAAAACATTGCACCTGATTTAAGGAATACTTGGCAACATACTTATGTATAGAATCTGTTAATCCAAAATATTCAAACTTATTGGGAACCAAAATGGAAAATGCATATGCCTGCAGTGCAATGGTCTTAAATTAATGATCTTCTTTGCATTTATATACCAGAACTAAGTTCTGTATAATTTTAGCCTACATTGAAATATCAGAAAGAAAAACACAAAAAAAAAAAATAAAATTAAGATTTCTGTAATATAATGAAAAACACTGCTTCTTGCCCCAGTTTCCAACTAAATATGCCGTTTTGCTCTGATATTCCAGCTGTGTTTTAATAATAAAGACGTGCAAGATGCATTCAGTGGCAGAGCTGACCTTGCTCAAAAATTTTTTTGCCTTGCATTTCTAGGTTGAGGTTTTATTTTTTCTTTCATTTTACCTTTTTTTAAGAGTCATTAACTAATCTCTTTTACAGAGATAACAAATGGAATGGAAACAAAATGGGAGGGGGGCATCACTTAACAAAGGTACTTAGAAAAGCCAGTAATTAAATGGTAAGAGGTAAGTAACTATGTCTACATTTCATTTAAATCAGCAAGGCAGATACACAACCTACAAAATGCATAAAATTAAGAAATTTCTTCTCTGTTTAGTATTTGCTTTTTTTCTCTGAATTTTTTCTTTGGTTGCAGATAAGAAGATAATAAATACACAAGTAGCATTGACTTCTAAAGGACTAAGATCAGGTATCTACTGTTTATTTTCCCAACTACAGTCTAGCCTTGGGTAGAAAGGCAATCATGTTTTGCAAGGAATCTCCTCCTTGCAGAGCTTGAAACAGAGGTTCCTGCTACCAGAGAACACCATATTAACATCTCCATTTGCACCAAATCACCCAAAACTTCAAGAGAGTGCGTGTGCATGGCTGTGATGCAGAAGGCATCTAGTCCATGGCCAGAATTTTTAGAATTAGTTATATTAGCAGAGGACAAAAATGGTTCTAGTTTCAATATAAGATGCAGACACACCAGAGAAGGGGAAGAAACAGAAATAGGTGAAGACAGTAAGAAACAGGTGACACACCAGAGACACCAGCACAGACCTGCAATATGATCCTACAGTCAAATGATCTAACACCTTGGTACAAGGAAATGCCCCATTTCTTGGGATTGCTTCACTCATAGAGAGCCTTATCCAATGTTACAACAAGCTGAAGAGATCTAAGCAGTAACGGGGACTTCCATTCCATCATTTTGATAAAGGTATTTCTGCTTGCAGGAGGTCAGAAGAGAACCAGTGCCATGCCAGCCTGTGTGCTCAGGAGTCAGAAGAGGAAGGCACAGCTGTACTGAAACAGTCACAAGCTGACCAACATTACCCTCAGGAAATCAGAAGACTCACCAAAACACCTGAATCAAAGAGCTGTGAAGCCTAATTAGCCAACACAAGGATTTATAAATACATTTAACTGTGGAGTGTATTAGAATACCTGAGAGGAGCTACTCCATGGACATATGACACAAAGGGATAATTTAATGTACTTTTTAAAATTAAGTTCCTCTATGGTAACTAACACTCATCCCACATATAAACAACCAGAAGGGAGGATCTGCAGACACATGGAGATGAAAGAAAATTGTGGTTTCTTTGTGCCACAGCTGTTGTTAATCTATTTACAATCAAGCCGATTGCTGTTTTGGTGGCTGTTTGTTTTGTTGGGCAGTGCAGGGGGGCCAAGAGCTATTGGGGTCAAGGCAGAGGTATGGACTCAAAATTTAAGCAAAACAATCATGAGAGCAGAAGATTACTTGCTTTTGGCTGTTTGTACTCCTCTGGAAGACAGCCTGAAAATCTCCTGTCAAGATACATGCTGAGCATCTTGAGAAGAATATTAAGATATTTTTAAAAAAGCAGTAAACCAGTACTAAACTTTTATTGCTAAATACAGACTACTTATGCCCAGTGAACATTATCCTCATTGTTTTGAGATCACCAAATTGCATTTTGTTACTTCAAGCTTCCCTGAGGTCTCTCCAGTAGAATGTCTATGAATTAAAAAAAAACCCAGACAGATATGGTTTTGGAGTATGTATTAGCATCAGCAACATCTGACACCACAGCTACATGAAACTGTCAGCCCTTCATCCCAGCCTGTATTTTCACCAGAGATTTATAGCTTGCTCCATCCCTTGTCCTCTAGTTTCAAAAGGAAATACATATAACGGATACAATTTTTAGCAAATTGAATGACAATTTGTGATCACTTAGTACATTAGTGACCTCCTTGCTGTGAAGAAGATTAATTTACAATAAAGATTTGTACATACCTGGCTCATTAGACCACTGTCTTACTACAATATTCTCCCCACATTATATTCAGTCAACATTCAAAATGTTAAAAAAAAATCCCATTACTTACTAGTTCGTCTTCAATACAGCAAGAGAACTTATTTTAAGGCTACTAACGGCTTTTTAAACTACTAAACACTCCCACATTTTTAGTAGGATCTTTTTTTAAAACTAGTGAATGGCAATAGGAACAAAAGAACTTTGAGCTCAGTACATTTCCTTTTCAACTAAGGCATTTCACCTGCTAATATGGCTATTAAGTATTTAAGAACTTGAACACTTCGATAAATCTGCAGAAACAAACAATACAATTCAATCTTTTAAAAGCCCCTGGATAATCAGGAAAATCATGTAAGTATAATGCAGAAGTTGCTGGAAAGGGCAGGAGTGGAGAAGCATAGCACACACCAAAAGCATTCCTTCTACACAGCAACAGTCACATACAGTCGAAAGAAGCATCATCACCTTGGTCAGCAAATGAGAAGGCTTTCCTGCAATGTTTCTCAGAAGAAGGGAGGTTTCCCTGTCCAAATAGGAGTGCTTGTGCAGAAAGAAAGAGAAAGAACATAAGTCAAAGGAAGTCAGTATAGTAATTTTATGGTGTCTTGATTACAGAAGATAAAGCAGAGTTTAAAAGAAAAAACCCTACATCATCACTTTTTCCCCCTCCCATAAAAACATGAACATTCCCAAATACTATGAGCCTGAATCACTGATGTAAAAGCAATTGTGCTTTTACACAAGACACTAATAAAAGACACTATTTTAATAATCTTCTGTACAAAATGTCACACAATAGAGTTAAGAGAACTTTTGCTTACCTGCCACTGGTCTCCTTTCTGCAAGAGAAAACTTATTTGTAAAGACATTTAGAACTCTAAAAGCAAGAAAACACACTCTTACAATGCTTTTCAAAATCCTGTCCAGTCCTCTAAAACGAAACATTCCACTTTCACTACACAAACATAGAGCCACTATAAATTGGTCATCTGGGAGACATCCTAGTTTTATGCTTTCTATGTGGGTTGCTGTCTCATTCTTAAAGAAGAAAGATACTTCCACAACAATAAACCAACCTAACTTAAAATTCATGCCCTTTTTTTAAAAATGACTTAAGCCACTCTTCTCTTGTATAGTCCAAATTATAAAATGACAAATCCCCGTGCTTCCCTTGGGAAGATAAATTAGCAGAAAATATATTTCCATCTGTTTTCAAAATGGGAAGCAAAATCAGTAAAGGGGAAGCAGCAAGTAGAGAAAGACAGAAATCAATTAATGACAGATCCCAGTGATTATCTTCTCCAGCACCTGCTACAGGCAACAAAACCATCATCATGCAGTGATCTGCAAAACCACACAGTCCACTCTGCTAAGGGAATTAGACTAGTACTGTGGCACTTAACAAGAGCATTTAAACAACTTAAAAGAGCATAAAGTAAACCTGTCTACCACCACCATCCTGCAAGTTTTGTCTCATGTGGTTACAATTGTCTCAGCCCTATTTGTTTCAACACTATACAGAACAAGGCATGACAACTATCATGCCTACTATACTCTTGTTTAGTAATTAGCAATACAGAATCTCACCTCTTCTTCAGTGCCAAAATAAGGTATAGTATAAAAAAAAATGAAGAGCCCATGTCCAAAACTTCCTGCAAGGCAATATCAAATACTTTGGAGAATACAGTTCCTGCAGGGAGAGTTTACTTATGTGACTGCCACATGCTGGGATGAGGAATTAGGATCTCAAGGAGGCTTTAAAAGTTACACCTCAGGGAAGACTCTACACAGCATCTGAAATTAAACCCAGGCTCCAGCCAAAGCTCCACCTGGGTGTTTAGCTACTAATATAGACACAGGTTATGTTACAGAGTAAATTATTTTTCTGCTTGCATATTAAGTACTGTCTGTATTTATATCATATGTTTTAGACACACAGCAGTGCTGCCTAGCTCAAACCACACTGAGGGTTTGTAATACCTGGTATAATTATTCACAGTCATGCTGAATTGTATCCTTTCTTACGCAGAGGCTCTAACTTCCCACAGAGTCAGTTTAGGATGGTCTCCTTACAACATACTGCTATACAACTTGCAGAATAAAATGGGCTGCCTCAGTCCAAACCCCAAAAGTATACATAAAAACCCAGTGACAAGTTCAAGGAAATTTTTTTAAGAGTTTCTTCATAGAGTTCTTGTCAGTCATCATGGACTGATTAATATGGATCACTTTCTTGGTGAATGGAGCACTGCAGTAGAAGGAATACAACAATGTACACTTGCAGCCTCTTCTTAAAGAGTTTAATAACTTTTGTCTTAGCCTGTAAGTCAACAATAGTGTCAATAAATACAGGATATTGAATCTCTCCTTAAAGGAAATGCTATTTGCTGGAGAATATTTCTCCAACAGGGAAGGTCAAGGTAGGCCAATTAACCTTCTCAGTCATCTTGGCTGCCGCTATCTTGTATTTAACAACATTATCTTCACCCCAAGGAAATTCTACCCAAAAATGGGAATGTCATATCCTTCTTACAACACAGTAGCCACTTGACACTTTGATAATGATATTTTACGGGAATAGGGGTTGGCCAGTAAAATGTGGAACACCAGTGTGATGACAACTGCCTATGTGAATTGGAGCTGCAGATCTCACATGCCTAGAAACAGGAAGGCAACAGCTCTTTTCCAGACATTTTTTGTGCATGGCTTCTTCCTACCCTATAACAAATTCTGCAGTACTGCACATACCCAAAAGTTAGAATGAGCAGAACCAGCAAAGCAACAGGAAAGCCCAAGTTCTAGAAATTATAGCCCAGCTAAACAGTAACTACACACACATAAAAATGTTTAAATATTTGGCATGCACAAAGATAAATTAAATTTCATTTTAGAACATCACAATCCAATTTTAAAGCATTTAGTCTATTTCAAAGAAAGACTTCAGCTCAAACATCAAGCTTTGAGGCAAACAGATGTTGCTCCTAGAATATTCCATTGTTTGGGGGAAAATAAATATTTTATTATTTTGTTCTAGATGGTACAATCACAATGGTTCACACAGGGGGTCCAAATAGCCCACTTTTCCTCTCTACGTAAGGACTTGAAATATGTATCAAAGCCCTGACAATATAAATGCCTGATCTTGCCAAACAAATTAACCTACTTCTCTGCCCCAGGTACTTCACTAGACTAAAAAGAACAGCAATCAAATCCAGGAAAACCAAAACATTAATTACTCCTAGGGAGACATTTCTAGTCTTCCACCATGAAAAGCATCTGTTCTTCCACCTGCTTCTGCCACAACAAGAACTCAAGCTCTAACAACAAAGTTGTCTCTCCCCCAGTGCCTCACCTAATATTCACCTAGGATATAAAACCAATTCCAGTTCTATAAACTAAACTATCACTGGATTATAGAGCATATTAGATTTATTTTTTACAGAAAAGAGCTGATGGCTGGATTTTAAGAAACGCCTTTAAGAAGAGGTGATGAGTTGAGCTGCCTAGCTAAGATCTGAAGCATGAATGCCATGTAGCCCATCTTGCCATGGCAGGAGCCCACTGGTTCACAAGTAAGATGCTGTATATGCATGGTCTCCTTTCTTCAATTCCACTTGCATATTTTTGCAAAATCTGAACACTGATCTATTTTCTTGTAATGTTTGATGATCACTTAGTACAGAAAAGTGGGATCAATTTAGAAAGACTAAATCTCATCGCTAAGAGGCTGAGCTGCATCTAATTCCTCTGATTTTATGGTAAGGGCTGAGAAAACAGGCATCCAGAATTTAAAAACAGTACAATACAGTCTCAAAGGTCTCACATACGTTATTTATACTGACAGTTTACAAATAATGATCAACAACTGGGGTGGGAATTATAAGGAAGATGACCTAGTGATCTTTTGAAGTATTTTATCTTCCTGTTCATTTGCCTTAAACATGTTAAATAAAAAACTTCCTTCCTTGTTAAGCACTATCTCACATTCAAAGACACAATTCACTCAAAGTTTGTACAGCAGAATAACTTACCTTAGTAGCAAAAAAAAGGCAGTAAGAGCACACTGAGGACTTGTGCATGTAATTATCTTGCTACGTTTCTTGCAAAACTCTAAGTTTAATAAATACACATGTTTAATTAAACCAGCTGGTGGCACTCTTGTGCCACTATTTTGGATTTAATATCAGTTGAGAAACATTACAAAATCCTTTTAAAAATGCATTCTGTCCCTAAGAAAACAAACTAAAAACCAGGGAAACTGAAGTATACAGTGTTCAATTGAAAGCTATATGCTTGCAAAACTTTGTTGAAAAGATTACTATAGCTTCCATTTCAACTACATCCCTACACTGAATTCTACAGACTCCAGCTTCAAGAATTAGAATCCACTGTTTCCAAAAGAGAACTCAAGAATTAAAGATTTAAAATTATTTTTGTCATTTTGATCCAAGGATGGAGAAGGAGCACTGAAAATGTTTTTCCAATCTCTTTATGATTATGTATTCATCTGGAACTTACTCATATGGACACAATATGATAAGCATCTAGCTAAACATATCCGTTTTCTGCTCTCCTTTGCAAAGGGGGTTGTTTAACCTAGCAAAAAAGAGGCTCAGGGGACACCTTATCACTCTCTACAACCACCTAAAAGGAGGTGTGGACAGGTGGGTGACTGTCTCTTCTTGCAAGTAACAAGAGATAAGACAAGATAAAAGGCCTCAAGTTGCACCAGAACTGGTTTAGATTAGATATTAGGAAAAAATTGTTGCAAAAGGGGTTACAGTTTACTCTTATTAAAACCTCAGAGCAGGAAAATAAGCACTGAGAAACTAAAGCAGCACCAAGATAATTCAGGAAAACAACAAATTCTTTCCTCCTCTTAAGAGTTTAATGTTCCACAACTGGTGGCTGTCTTCTTAATTTTTGTCATCTGTCCTAAATTTCTTTTTTGGCAATCTGAAACAATGACAAACAAGTAATCTGTTTCTAACTTCCTACAGCTTTAGTATTTCAGATCTCTAATCTAATCAAACATTGCAGAAAAAGAATGGTGTATCCACAAGGAAACTGGCTGTTTTAAAAGCTCCATAATTAACCATCACTAGTAGAGTGATATCTTTACTGCAAACTGCAATCAATACATACAACTCCCTTGCAGCACACTTTCAGCAAAGTTTGGTAACATCATATAAAGCAAGACTTCTGATTTCTCAATCCAAGTCTAGTGGATATTTCCAAGAGTGTGCTGCCTAGATTTATTTCGTCATTCATCTATGGTATTTTTCCTCTTGCAGACAAATCTGGAAAGAGAAAGAACCTCTGAACAACCATTTCTTGGCTTTTCTGTATTAATGGTACAATTTTTTTCCTCAAAAAACATTTCATAAACACAAGTATTTTTCTGAAGTGCTATGGAATAGGCCTAAAAACAAAGAGATTAATTTTTAAGTGTGCTTATTTACCCAGCATTTGGTATAGCAGAATGAGTCATTCAGCTGCTTGTCCACAGAAGACTCCAACCTCACAGAAAACCCCAAAGAAACAGTGCATTTAGGTGCATTCAGAGCCAATGCCTTTGGTGTTCACATTTACACTAACAAAGTACACCCTAACTGTAATTCTGAGTGAACACCAGCCTTGCCAGCCAGTGGTGTCAAAGAAGACTCAAGCATACATTACACTGTCTATTTTCCTGTTCCTTCCCAGGAGAGAACTTTAAAGCTTTTTCATCAGTGTGAGGCAAAGCTGACTGAAGAGAAACTATTCTTACATGTTTTGTGGTTTCTGCTACACTTCAATTAGTTATTTCCTATGTGGAAAAGTTAAAGGATAAATTTTGGGTCCATAGCTATAAAATAAGTCAGATACACTGAGTGGAGAATCAAGATTTACCAATGCAAGGATAGTGTTTAAATTCTTGTTTCCCTTTCATGTATTTTAAATCTATCTACCCCAATTTTTGAAACCTACCATTCCATGATGTGCAGTAAACAAAACTTTTAGAATGCCTCCTTTGGATCTCAACTGAAAATGCTTTAAAAAAATTAAAATTATCCCTTCCCATCATTTGCTTTGCAGATTCCGTAAGTATAATATGAAAAAACATTTATGTGCTGGTTTGCAGGCATTGCGAAGAGTGTATTAGCAATCCTTGAGTTCTAGTGCAATATATGGTGATTATGCATAGCCAAGCACATTTGATTATTTACTTGAAATACATAAATATTGTTTACATTTTATAAAATCATATGTTTATCTCAGAGAATGCTTTGAAAGCTTCCAAAAATCTGGCAAATGAGGAGTCATTTTACATGTATTTCAAAAACATTTGAAAAATGGATGGTTCACACTTCTTATGCCAACAAAACTGGAAGCCAAAGTAATGTTTCAGGATGACAGATAAGCACAATTTTCCCTTGCTTTTGACTTATAAAAGAACACTTTGTGACTAATAATTGGAAAAAAAAGAAAGAGGAAGAAATGGTCTAATTGTGTTTCAAATTAAGTCTTTCCATTGACTATTTTCAGCTTAGGAAAAGCGGAACTGGAAAAGCTCCAGAACAGACTTTGTTTCTAAACTAAGGACATAACACAACTGGCAGAAAATGAATTTTTTTTTAAGTCTTTAGAAGAAATACAAACCAAACCTCTGCCATGCCTTGTTTGCTGCTTATCTGTGACTACTCTCACAAGTTGGAGTCTAACATCCTTCACATCTGCTAACCACACAACATGTGGGCCATAAGGAAAAGTACTCAAACTTCAAGCTCCCAAAATACAAAAGCCAATAATGCTCTATTCCTGCAAGAGCTAAAACAGACCACAGCTCTTCTTTCAACCACCTACAAATAACAGATGAGATTCAGCAGTCCAACTCTATTTTAAGACACCGTTGCCTAACAAAGACCATGTATATCATCAGTTTGTCTGCATACATTAACAGTTAACTGCCTTTTCATACATAGCAACGTTTAGTAATCCCACATAAAACAGGACCCTCAATAATTTTAAATGGGTAGCAAAGCTTCTGTGTTACATTGCTGCACAGGCAAATGAAATGCTAGCATGTCTATGTAAGAACTATAACAAAATTGCTATGAAACACAGACTTTGTTATTCCCTTATGTCCATTTCAATTTTTTCATTTTATCCCACAGGATCTTTTAGCCAGTACAGATTTATTTATGTGTGCTGAGCTTACATGACAATTGCTACTAACTGTCATGCCTCCAAAGCTCTCTTTTTTACCCTGAAAGAAACATTAATGTTTACTCTACACTGCCTTTTCTGTCAAGTGAAGCAAAACCATGTGGCTTTATTGCACTGGTCACTCTCTCCTTCTCATGACTTTTACCCCTCATGCATCAAGTATAAATCTACAATGAGTTTAAGTAAAAGCTAAAAAATAAAATGCAATTAAATCATGTAGTGTTACCAGCTAAATTTTGCATTATCTTTGTATGAGCAGAATCTCTCAGCTGTGCAAACTGGGTTACAGACATAAAGAGGGGTGGGGGTGATGCTGAACTGTGCCAGACCAGATGGCAGACTTCAAACTTATCTGCAACCTCTTCACTGAGTGTGTGCAGGACAGTAACAATGACTGCCCATGAATGGAGCCTTTCACTCTCCAGACACACACAGCTACATAAGCATCATCAACACAGTTCTCTATTCTCTCCCCTCCACTTTCTTCTCCTTCTATTCCAGCACAGCTCACTGAAAACAGAGACAACTTCTTGCTGGCAGAGGGACCAAAGGAAGAAGAAAAAGATAATATGGGTGGAGGCAACAAGTTAGTCACAGAGACATCATTTCCCCTACCTTCAACTGATGCATGCTATTACTTCACTAATTTAGTCTACATACAAGTAAAGTAACTCCCCCACAGAAGCAACATTTTAAGGTGCATGCCACTCATTACACAAGTAAAAGCAAAGAAAACAAAATGCAATATACCAATTTCAGAAAGAATACGGTTCAAGCAAGGATCTGTGAAGTCATTGTGCCAAAGACAAACTTCAATTTAGCAAAAAATTATGAAGTTGGGGTGGGGTGGAAACAATTTTTTATTCAACAATACTTAAGGGGAGACTGAAGACAAGAACGAAGTGCAGTCAGAAAACACTTAGTACCATCAAGACAAGGTCTTAAGACTACAAAGTGATAGTCTTTGAAAACATCAACACTCACAATGTCTAAAGACATAGCGCTAAGAAAGGAAAGGAGGAAAGGAAGAAAATAAACCATGATGACAACTAATAAACCCACCACTTTAGACAACCGAGGGAACTCCAGTCAACTCCCCTGAAAGCAATCTAAAGACAAATTCAGAATGAGTACAAGGATGGTCCTGGCCAATATGACCACTGAGAGTTATCATCTGTCATCATGCTGATACATCTGCATATAGGAGATATATCTGCCCAGGAGTTGCCTAGAGCACAGGCTGCTAGGAGGAAGAGGAAGACAAGACACTAAGATGTCTGTCCAAATACTCAGGTAAGAAGTTCTGAATAATCAATTACCACCACCAAGTGAGTTCCTGCTCTCCCTTCCAGCCTCCAGTCCCTGGCTATACCCCTCCCTCATGTGCATCAGTCCTCTGAGCCTCTGCAGTTCACCTAAATAACACAGAGTGAGATGCAGAATAGAAGCACAAAGTTTTGGGGTACTAATTACCAGTTAAGTGCCACAGCTGGGACAAGGGAGGAGATGAGAGTGTAAGCAAAGAACTGTGAGGAAGGAAGGATGAGAGGAAAGTGAAGTCATATCCTCCCATTTCTGGTGGCTGTGGAATTGCAGCCTTTTCCTATAATATTGGTCCCTGTTACCAGCCAGAGTATATTAGACTACACACACCTTCAGTGGGCCAGTACATGACTGCTCTTCTACAGGATTTTCCTGCACTGCCAAGTCAGAGAGCTCTTAAATTACACAGCAGAAGTATATTTTAAGATAGAATACTGAAGTTTAATAAGTGCAAAGCCTATTATTTTTTTTTTCAGACAAGCATTTCTTCCCATCAGAACTGTCCTCCATTTTACTTAGAGCATAACATGAAGTAGCAGCAGAAAGGATGACTTTTTAAAGTACCTATACTGCCTGAAGAAGACAAAGTATCGGTCAAAAGGGTAGAGCTGCCAAGACACTGACCTCTTTCAGAAGAGCCACAGCAGTAAATAAAAATTTTAAAGGTCAGCTCACCTACAGGCAGTCTCAAGGAAGACAGGCAAAAGAAAAGAGCTAACTTGAAGCACTACATCAGAATAACAAACCTCAAAACAGATCTGCTGTGGCCATGAATAAATTGCCTCTCCCACTTTTTGCATAAAAACTGTTGAGTTTTTCCCTATATGGACATTAGGACTTCTTCAAAGGCTATTTCCTCAAATGGATGTTTTCTATTAGAAGCAGCACCATTGAGTCAACTGTGGGGGTGGGAGAGTACAATTCAGCCCTACCAGTAAAAGGTGTTTTGGTTCACAACCTAGCCAAGAGGATTAATAAACAAACTAGTTTTTGGGCACTAAATGAATGACATAGGAAATAAACATCTTTGTTGATACCCAATGATTCTTCCAAAGAATCCATTTAAAAGCTAAATTAATTTTAAAAATGCAACCACTAAATCTGTCACAAATGCAAAAACAAAGTGATTTCCCTTTCCTTGTTCACCAGTGTTGAGAAAAGAAACTTCTCTGTAAGAAGTCCCATCCCATCATATAACAACTTAAATACTGGATAGCTGAATATCAATTTTGTAAACCTAGGGACAGTTTCTCAGAATTGAACACCTTCCTCAGGCTACTGAAATGAAAAAGAATGGAGCCAAAGCAAACAGCATGGTCAATGAGTGCAGAGGTTTCTGCTCTCGAGAGGAGAGCACAATCTGGATCTCAAATTACTGACACTTTCTGGTTACCTCCTTCAAAGGAATCAATCATTCTTATCAACTTATCTGGGCAGAGAAACAATAGTCACATTCTTATATGAGAAGCAATCACTGCGTTTGTACAAAGGCAGCCCTCACATGTCTTTGAGAAAAGCTTTTGGGGATGATTTTGAGCCTTGCACTCAGCGGCCAAGCAGTCAGAAAGCAACTGAGAGAGCAAGTGCCACACTTGCAGCAATACAGATTAGCTTCCTGTGAAGACAAAGCAACTTCTTGACCTCTATCCCTTGATTCACCAATATCAAGGTAATTTAGGGCAGAAGGTGGTTTGTTGATGACTCATGGCACAAAGGATTAAAAAACTTGGGAGACAAGAAGGGCAATTTTACTGATGCCTCAAGCTTATAACCCCCAAAGGAAAAGAGAATTTAGAGGGAGACCTGAAAGATCAACTGCAGAAAACATCTTGCATTAAAAAATCAAAAAATGCAATATTCATGCTTCTCTTATGCTATGCAAGCTAGAGCAACTGATTGATAAAAGTCATATTTTCAGCCTGAGAAGAGACAAAAATGCAAGATCACCTAACTTTCTACATTAAACACAGATGTATAATCATGAATAACAGCTGGAGATGCAAAACACCCCCCCCCCCCCAAAAAAAAAGAAAAAAAAAACCAACTCCACCCAAAAACAACAACCCAAATATAAGCCTTATCATGCCATAAAAAGAAAATGATTCTCAAACAAACAATATAATCAATGACTGTCATAGGCTGGGATTGAACACTCAGGCCTACAGCAATAATGCAAAGGTTTGCACTTTAACTTTCCAAAGAGCAAAGGGCACAGTTCTATCTGTTTTTCTTCACTCAATAGGAAATCTCCAATAAAAGTATACTGAACGCTAACTTTTTATATGAAAAGAAAGTTGACCTAAACTGTCACTAATTTCTCACTATTTAAAATTAAGATTTAAATCCAAGTGTGACCTCAATGAGTTGATCATAAGACTGACAAGCCTGCATTGTTCACTTTACATCAGATGAACTTCTGTTGCAGATGTGCAGAACCATGCTTTCAGTACAGCCCATTCAGAGTAGTTTTAATTATTGATCAGAATAAACTCAGTTTGTTCCAGTTTTCTCTCATGAAAGAGAACATGCATATTAGTACAACTGACATGTTAACAGGTCAAATTTCTGTTTCAGAAAGTATTTCTACGAGAGAACTTCTAAGTTTAAGTTCTCAAAACTGACTGGAACATTTTCCACATTTTCTTTCAATTCACCAGCACTTGCAATGTTCACCAAACTGGCTGTTCTTACTGAATTTCCTCTCTCATTAATCAATCTCAAAGCATCAAAATCCCAAATTAATATCTGCTAATGCCATATTGCAGCCTAGTTATTTTTCTGCATTGTGTATTGCTTCAAAGAGCTCCTCCTGTCATACATCAAACAAGAGTATTAAACAGCAAATTACTGGTATAGTATAGCCCCAGATAGACACCTGTAGATTGCTCCATGTGTTTCAGGTATTAACTGTACTGTAAGAAGAATAGAATTTTGTCAATTGTGCTTTCTTTTTTCCACAGCTGTGCACTCCTCAGATTTAAATTAAAGGCAATATGTGATATTTACTTGGAATAAAAATATTAACTACAAAAACATTAAAATGCATGACTGGCTTGAGAGGAGGAAGAGATGGGGAAAGCTCCTAAAAATCCCAAAACCTAGACACATTCTTTATAAGAAGTTTCCTTGCAGACAGAACCAAAACCAGAGAAAGAAGTAACTACAACATGGGCAGTTCAACCAACCCCACTGCACTGCAGATGTTTACCTATGTCAGCATGGGGAAAGAGGTGTAAGTTTGAAGAGAAAGATCCAAACCAAACAAAAATGTTGAATTAGTGACATCCTACCTCGGTGATTGGTTGCCCTTGTGATGTCAAGTCCAGCTCCTGAGGTCTCGTCACCTTATCGATATCCAGGGAGTCCATGCTGGAAGCTGCTGAGGTCACGCTGGAACGGGAGGAGTTACTGATGGAGCGCACCTCAGCATCGCTCACTGTGCCAGCAGATGCTGTCCTCCTGTGCTGGGCAGTAACCACTGGCTTGGTGTCTTCTGCAACAGACTGCTGGGCTGCTTCATCCATGCTCAAAGAGGCCTTCTCTAACTGTGCAGTGATGTCATCCAGAGACACGTTGGCATGTGATGGTTTAGTCACTTTAGCAGAGGACAATCCTTTCACACTGCTGTGCTTAGTGGAAGGTCGACTAGCAGGTGGTTTCTGAGTTTTGGGCTCCGTGGCAAGGCGTTTCACTGCAGCATTGTTTGCTGAGTGAGAGCCAATGCTGCTGAGCTCCTGCTCTATGGAACAGAGATCAGCCATGAGGGCATCCAGATCCACAGTCTCCCCCTGATTCAGGGCTTCTGCAACAGATAAGAGTAGTCAGCATGTGCAGAGTTATTTTATTTGCAATGTCTCACTTTGTGTTATCAAACCTAATAGCTAAGAGAGCAAAGGAAGTAGCATTTTCTTTTCCCATCTGTAGTGCAAAATATCTGTGCACTGCCAAAACAAAATTCATTTGCACTACCCTTGACCACTGCAACTTTCACACTATTTAGGTTAAACTCATTTGTCAGCAAAAGAAGCCCATGAATGTTCAGATTACATCTGAAAAGTTTAAACTGCTTTCCTGTGAATGGAATGCAAAAACGCACAATATCATGCCTCACTTTTCGAAAAACTGTAGATGTTTTGCTAAGCATTTTTTGCTAAAGTATTGCAACAGCTTTAAAAAAACAAAATCAAAACAAAAATACTACATACATACTCAAACCTTTAAATTAAGGTTTCCTTCTGTTTATCCTGAAAGCATTCTGTAGCTATATTCCTGCATTCTGTTCCGTAAAGCAAGATGCTCTTTCTTCCTGGTTAACAGATACACATTAAGTCATTCTTTCATGAGATCAGGTCCCCAAACAGCTTTACACAGTTTTTTACACAAGTACTATGCTAAAGTTCTCAAATACTAAGTGTTGTAAAAGATAATGCTTTAGGAGACTCAAATACTTGGAAAAAAAGGACACCAAAAAGCAATGCCTTCAGCAAACATGTTCTCACCTCAGCTATAACTGTATTTAAATGTTCTTATATTTTACAATATTTTAATTTATAGTTGGAATAGTTTTTTTCTTAAACTAGTATTTTTTAAACTATATGCAGTAAATAAGTCAACAAACCATTCAAATTGTACATGGAGAAGCGATATGAAAAGTTGGCAAGATTGGTCTCCTGGCGGAGAGGTGACCTCTTCACTGGTGCCACAGGCTTGTCTGCATCCAAACTCTGAAAAAGATCAAAAAAAGGGCAAATATAATTTGACAAAGATTTGCTTGTCCAGTTCCTTAAGATGAATGAGAATTAATTTTCTCTAAGAGAAAATTTTCAGAAGTTACTGGTATATATAAAAGCACCCCTGTTTTTCAGGCTTTAGACTGAAAATAAACATCGTCATACTACAGAGATTTAACTTCAGATATGCAGTAAAAAAAAGTTGTTAAACACATTCTGCTTTTTTTCAGAATCAAAAGGATAGAAGCATTTTCCAAATGCTTTTTTGAATGGTGTTAGACACTAGCTCATTTTAAAACAGACAGCTGACTTAGCTGTAACTACCCCTCTGCATGAAACTGCATAACATTCAAACTGGGATAAGAGTCTGAAATACTGCCTAAAATATCCATCATTAGCTCATGAGCATAATCATGGCATAAGTGCTTAAAAACATTCAATGAAGAATCGTATTTTATTAACAGGGATTTAAATTCACTAAATTCAGAATTTTTTTTCATTAGTCTTTCCTGTGAATAACATTAAGTTATGAAAACCAACCCTAGCCAGTTTATGTAGGGCACATTTTTTTTAGGAAAACTAGCATAGGTTAAAAAAAGAAACTCTTTCTAACCAATACACTGAGTTGTTATGTTATGATGGCTAATATGGGTATAGTACTGTAATAAATACCAGGATTTTGTAAGTAGCAAGCAGTAGGGCACTGTGATCCAGCTGCTGAGCCAAGAAGTACAGGGTCAGGAGCTGCTGGCCCTGGACTGGAATGTGTTACATAGGGAATCCAGCTCTTGCTGTCACTGAAACTCAACAGGCCTGCAGAACATCTGAAATTAGGCAAGGCTTGTACTGATAAAAAGTTCCTGAAGATATGCTTCAACAGAAAAAAGTTTCTCACCTAAACTTTTTATGTTCGTTTTCTACACCTTTACTCAAGCCTTTGTTAAAAAGATCAAATGCACTACTTTTTCCCTAATGTTTATTCTTCCTGAGCTCCCATCTCTCCTCAGCTTGGCCTGAACAACAACAAAAAAAATTTAAAAAAATTAAAAATCTATAACCCTAGAGACCATCAGGGAAACTGGAGACAGAAGAGGCAAGTTAGGCCCCATTCCTTCAGACTGAATCCACAGACTACTACAAAACATTTCCTGTGAAGCAAATATATTCTGGTTAAAAGCACCCCAACCATGCTTTGCTGGCTTTATTCAAGTTATTGCAGATCACTGGACACACATGTGATATGCCCTCACCATTATCTGAGCACATTCTCCATAACTGCTAACCCAGCAGTTTGGAGAACTGCTAAAAACTACAACAGCACCAAAAGCTTAATTCTAAATAATCATGAGAAGCATGGTAAATTGCTTTTCATTTAACTTGCATCATATAGAATAACTTATGCAGAATAAATGTTAAGACACCAGATATTCACAGAGAAAGCCAATTTATAAACCTTTAAATATTACTGAACTGGTCACAGGCTACTGTCTGACTTGCTGCAAGTGGCAGAGTCAAGCAGTTGGTATTCAACTGAAAAGAAATGTAATATCAACAAAAAATTATTCTGTGAGATGACTGAAGCCTCCCTCACCTGTGTGAGTTTGTCCAGTTCACCCAGCCAGGCCCCAAACATCTTGTCGAGATCCTGATCTTCCTTATCACTATCTTCTTCTGCACCATGGTCAAGCTCTTCATCTGACAATTGCTCCATCTGGAAAAAAAAACAAGAAAAAAAGTTTTGATACTCAAACTTTCTTGTCACTGTCTAAGAAAAATGGTGTCAGCTACCATGTTTCTGAAACTGTTCATAAATCAAAGCAAATGTCCATCGATAAACTCCATAAAAACTCCTGCTTACTAGTAAAGACTTAGTATGGAAGTTGTGATAGATAATTGCAAAGCCATTTTTGCAGCTCACTTTTGTCAGATGATGCAGAAAATGATTAAGAACAAAGTTCACAATATGTAATATACCATCAGAAATTCATGCTAGCCTTGCATGTGCCTTCATTGCCAGTTATTGTTGGCAAAATCTATTGACATTGCATTAGAAAAATTCAACTCCTGTTCCAAGGAATTCAGCTGACCACAGTTAAGCAACACCATTCAACCACAGGAAGTGCAGCCTCACTGCACTGCAAATAGATCACTACAGATCTGTAAACAGAAATGCCTAAACAGGCCATAGAGAATGTCAGCAATACATCCCCTGAGACAGTTCAAATCTTGGACACTGACCAGATCACTTCAGTGATACTGCACAATTTTTATTCAACAAAGGAACTTCTCTCTGGAAGTAAAGAGTCACCATAGCATCTCTCAAGATCCTCCTTCATTCAACAAATTTGTGACCAAGAAAAAGACAATGTTCTCCAAAGTTTATCTGTTATTATCTCACTGAAAAATAACCTTTTTTTAAAATTTCTTTTCCAAACATATCCTCCAGCCTCTTTTATGGAGCTAAGACACACACGCCTTTCTATGTACACTCATACTGGCAAAGACAGGATCCAGCTCAGGAAGAGAATTCACATACTTGCGGGGACAAAAATCTAGGTAATAATTTGAAAGGAATCAGGCAGTACAGAAGCTAAATTTCAGAGATGTGCCACAGAATGTCCACAAACACATGAGAACAGATCCCCAGCAAGAGCTTCACAAAAAAGCAATGGTGAGTTGAACAGCTGGATTTAGGCAAGTCATGGGCTACACAGTTACTTGCTGCATAGCTTTCAGAAATCACCAGTTTACATTTTGTAGATTTAAAAATTAACTAAGTGTTTCTCTTCAGGAAAAGACAAATCTTGGTCTGAAAGACATCAGTGTCCAACATTGCACAGTCAAACTCATAAGGGATGTTAAGAAAAATGACTAAGGCGATCTCAGAGAAAAAAACTGCTCAATCCATTTTTTCTTTTATATGACAGTTTTCATGCAAAAAAACTCTCCAAGATTTAAAAATAGTCTTTTCTTATTACTATATATTGCTTTTATTTAATTTTAACTTGATAAAATAGGTCAGAGGACACTTCAGAGGTGATCTGTAATTCTGAGGTCAGCAGGAGCCAATGTCTCCCATGGATGCAAGACACTGCCACCCAATTGCTGTAGGCAAAGCTGCTTCAGTCTACTACCTGAACTTCTACTTTGGTAGGAGAGCAGAATGCATGTGCCTACCTTAAAAGAAGCAATAACATTAAAGCTAACTTTAAGGTCATGGCACACTGCACTGCAAAAACACTGAACAGATTAAATTCATCATCTGAATCTCCTTTCTTCCTCTACTTGCTTTGAGTCCTGCACTCTAAGAAATGAAAGGAAGCACTTCCTAAAATCTAAGGGTCACGATGAAATTAAAACAAAACCAATATGCTTATGTAATACTGCTGCATCCTTCCACCAAGACTGCAGCAGTTTTTAGAGTCTGTAAGCCAGGCACACCTTCCCCAGCAAGATTCCTCTCCATGATGCCTCCTGAGGCATCATGAAGTCCTCCCACACACAAAACTGGAGACAGCCTGGTAGCAGCAACTCATACTCTGCTTGAACTTCTGCAAAGCAAACCTAAGCTGTATTCCACTTTTATCCCCCTTCAAAGCTTTGCCTTACTATTTCTTAGGCTCTAATATGGACCAGAAATACTGTAAGCTCAAGACAAAACACATTATACTTAAGGTGACATGGTCAAACTGCTGTAGAAGTGCTCACACAGCATTTCTCAATGTCTAGATACATTTGAAGAAAAAATTTTTCTTTGAAATCTAAAGGAAGCTATTAAAGGGTGCCTTATGAAATATGACTATGAACTAGCAAATCAAATAAATTGAAACTGTGATATAAATCCCTCAGAGCACAGTATTTACAGAGACTTCACAATGCTAGCTTTTCCCTCTTTGAGCTGTTTCTAACACTCACTCTAGCTAGATGGACTTGTTTTGCATGCATTCATTATACTCACACTGTTCATAACTCGCCCTTTCATTAAGAGAGAAGCTTGCTCTTTTTACTAATATTTCTGAAGATCTAAGACGTGGAAGGCATTCTCAATTTCCTATAAAGTGTTACTTTAGCTATTTTAACTTGGCATCAGAGACACTGCTTTGGTTCCAGTTACTCCGAAGAAAACTTTTACAAGTGAAGTACTGTTGTGTCAGCATGTCTGGCACTGAACCCTGGAGTACTTGCCAGCTCCTTGTAGTCCCCACCCAAGCTTCCTAACGTCAGCTGCATTTCCTATGAGCCTGTCAACATTAACTTGCAAAAGGCACACAGAGGTTAGTGTCTTGCTTCAGAAACAGCTAAAATTAAGTCACAAGTTCTGTAAAAGGAAATCTTAGTACAAGTTCCACAACTGGAAGACATCCCAAAGGACACTAATTAAAGAATTAATTCAATAAATGAGGGCAGAGACAAAATGCTCAGAAAGCAGTATATGAACTTATTGGCATAAGAACTCAAAACATTAGCCGCTTCAAAAAAGAGTGCACATTCCAATTATAAACTTCAAATTTTCCTTTTTATAGCCATTTTTTTTCTCTCTGTTGTTGATCACAGTAAACATGCACTGCACTTTAGCACATTATGAGCTAAGTGGGAGTTATCACACCTTTCTATGGATACAATATCTTTATTTATAACAAGAAATAAAACCAGCATAAGGGGCGAGGGGCTGTGTGTTTTGTTTAGTTGGGTTGGAGTTTTTTTTTCTTAAAGGAGTCATTTAGAATTGAGTTAGATGTAAAAAATGGGGAAAGGATAATGGTTCTGATGTGATGCCATAAAGTAAACTGCTTACATTCCTAAAACATTTACAGGGGAACAGATTTTAAATAGCTTTTATTTCTGCCTAGCTCAAACCAGATGATATACCAAAGTAACTTCAAGATTCAAGTTATTTTTCAACACCTCACGTTCTATTCTCTTAGAGCATATGTCAAAGTGGAACATAAAGAAAATGAGCAGCATCATTCTGGGATACTGGATAAAATACAGTATCAACACAGTGTAGTCTTCTGGACGTGAGACTTCCCGCACTAAATAGTGGTGTACGTATCATTTCCTTACCCACTATGGACTGTGACAGTCTCTTCTGTCTGTCTGAAATGCTGTTCAAACACTGCACACTCATAATCACTGTAAGTCAACGATCCAGTTTCCAAAACAGTTGATTAGATTTTACCTTTAAGTGCATGGAGCACAGTATTCTAGTATAAGGTTATGAAAAATTATTAAGGCTTTCATTAGAAGTTACTAGCTGTAACATGTAATCATAACCTACTATTTTAAATTACAGTGTAAAGAAACAAAACTCACCAATACCTTAGGGGAATAAATCAGAAAGATTTACTCTTTCAAGATGATTTTTATATTCTTAGTATGCCAGGACAAGCGTGAGATATTAAAACACATGAGGAAAGATGGAAAGCCCAAGAGAAATGCTTCAGATATACCATATCAACATTTTCAAGAAAAGACACCACCACAGAATACTGAAATGAAGAAACAGTTTTCTTTATATCAACAGCTTTGGGACAGAGTTATCAAAAGTGTATCTTAAGTATCTTTTACTGAGACCCTGGCATGAGGGAAGGGTCTTTCACTGAAACCCTATCCTGCACACTTAACATGTTCAGACAGTAGTTCCTACCTTAAATTAACCAAGTTGATTGAGACAAATGAATTTTTTATTATATGGTTAATATAATAAAGAAAGAGTCTTTCCTTATAAAGAAAAGACTGCACTGAAAAAAAAAAAGCAGTTGTAAAATAATTAAGTTGCAGGTTTTCACCATAACACAATTCACTGATGATGCAAAGACTAAGAGAAAGAAAAACAGAATTCTGAGTTCAACTGGAAACACTAATGTGCATAAAGGGTTAGCAACAGAATGTGTTTATTCTCTACAATTTCAGAAGCAGTATAGTAAGGATTTTGAACTATAGATGCTTAAGTATGTTCAAAACCAACTGACAGCATAAAACCCCAAAATGAAAACATACCGTCTATCAGCCAACTGATGTTTCTACCTCCAACCTTTCTTATTATTTAAATACAAGCTTGCACAAGGTTGTGCCTGGTCCTGAAAACAGTAATTTGCCTTCTGAAAACAACTACTGAATTTGTTACAAAGCTATTTTAGGGATGCACTAGACAAGACACAAATGTTTCAAACACTATCTCAAGAAATAACTTTTTCTGCATTTTAACATCTAGCCTCAAGAACTACATAGCATGCCCTGGTTTGGGAAACACACTCTCTCTAGACCTCATCTGGACATGTAAGTTCCTTCATTAGTGATAATTCCTGTGCTATTATGCCAATACCCATTTCTGTTAAAAAGCTGTATATGATATAACACTACACTAATATACCATATGAACACATAAGCAGAGAGTGCACACATAAATATAAGATTCTAGCAGGTTTTCATCTCTAATATTCATTCACCTGACTGCTTAAAGAAACAAGGCTACTTGAACAGAAAAAAAAACCTAAAATGCTTTCACAAAACTGACAGGCAAAGCCCACATCCCTGTTCCATGTTTCTAGACATTTCCATAATTAAAGTCATGGAAACAATGACAGGTACTTTGAGCACATATATTCATTTGTATCACATTAATACTCCGTCCATGTGACAGGGACCAGTCAGACCTGGCACACTTTTCAGTCAGAGATTCTTATGCCATAACTGACATTGACACTCTTCCCTTAAATTTAATACTGCAGCACACTAAGCCAGTGACAGTGCAGATCACTTGCTTTAGTACTTCTGTGTTACTTCTTAATAAGCATAAAGTATTCTGAAAATAATTACTCCTGAAAAAAAATATTTGGAGGGGGATTAGAAAGTTATAGGAAGCCCTTTGTGCATTATCCAATGTTCTATAACCCAGTTTATGTTAAAAGTAATCTAAATGAAAACCTGAACAAAAAATTTGTTTTCTTTAAGCTTCAAATAGCATACTAATAGCTGAATACCTCCCAAGGCTTCTGCACCAGACATTCCAATGCCTCTCAAATTCAAAAACTAAGATACAAATCTGTCAGCCAAAAAATTAAAATTCAGAATGTTCCAAATGAAAAAATCTAAAAAAATCTGATTTCAAGTGAAAGTCTGTTTCAATATGCTATTTTTAGCCAACTTTGAGTTTCATTTTTGTTTTTTTTAAACCATGCTTCAGGCAATAGTTTTCCAGACTTGGCACTAACAAAACAAGGTGAAAACATGCTGAATGTCTGATAAAAGACAAATCTTCAGACACTTCATTAAAAGCAAAGAGACCTTTCACAACCAATACTCTGAAATACTGTTGGTGACCTCTTGAAATCTGTCCAATCTCGGACATCAATATATGTTTCACAAAAAAGCAGTCATATGTCAAGATACTGTAGATATAATTAAGGCGTATAAAGCATTCATTATTACTGTGACAACCTTGGATTTAAGTCTACCATCTATTTCATGTCTTTCTTCCCTTACTCTCCAGCTGATAAAGGTGGTTTTCTTCACATCAACACATTATCTGCCACAATTCAACTTATCTGTCCTTTCCAACTCAACTACATTCCAATTATTAAAGAAGAAAGGGACTCAGCATTGCTCTCGAAAATTTTTTTTATTTAATTCCAGGCTTATTTTTTAAAACAAACTAATTAGTAGCAATTTGGAAATAGCATTGGCAAAAGAGAGAAACGTTAACACATAGGGGTTCTTTAAGCTGTTCTTCAAAATTAAAATAGGTCATTGTACTTCAGCAAAAACTACTATTCTTCAAACAGAGCAAGTCAAGAGCAGAATATGCAACATACAAGATTTATTCAGAGCAACTAGGAGAACAAAGACAATTCCAGAATACACTGAAAGAGTTTAAAAGTGATGTACAGTTTGAGTATATTTCCTTTCAAGTCTTTTACTTTTTCTCAGGCAGTTGGTCTAGACTGCAGAACTCCCTCAAGTCTGAAAACCAGGCATCCTCACTTTATGGTCTTATTTTCAGGTTTAACTGGGAGATGCAAAACAGGACAGCCCACAATATTCCCTCCTTTGCCCACTGATCCGTGCAACATGCAAGAATGTACCTTTGAAACCACAGAAAAGAAATCTGCTGTCTGAAAATGCATGTTTTGAACTGCACAGGCTACAGTTTTAATAAAAGATCAACTAAGGCTGCTGAAAGTAACAGTTATTCAAACATTCACAGCGCGATTTCTAATGCTCCTCTTAAAATCAGGCACATGCCCGTGCAAGAACTTGCCTTTGCCTCTAGCTGTTTGTATTTCAAGCCCAGTCAAACAACAACCTTTTTCACTAAGCTCATAAAATATTTTTCTTTACATTATTTATGAGTTTGTTATATAAATATTTATAGCACACAAGTGAACACATAACTTACATTTTAACAACTGCTAATGAAACAATTGTTTGAAAAAGCAACTGGAAAAAGAAAAAAATCTTCATCAGATACCAGATCGTAACATCAAAGCAAGTTGTCTCACTGCTTCTGGAATCCCCCAAAACACATCAATGCTGTATACAGCAAACACAGGTTTTCTGAAACTTGGTGCTGTTCATGACAGCACTCTTACCCCTCTCACATTCTAACAGACTGTTTAACAACCGCCCCCAGAAATTCTAACCAGGAAAGTCACACATATCACAGTTGCTCCCTGGTCTTCCACAGATTTAATACCTAATCTTTAGGAAAAAGCAGACACAGATATGACAACTCAGTATTCTTCACAGACAATATGAAAGAATCGAGATCTTTTTGGCTAGCAGCATGAAGAAACAGAAAAACAATTTTCATATTCGCATCCTTTGCAGCTCCCTTTGTATTTAAGCAGAATTTGTACAGTCCCGCTCTAAGTTTAGTTCACACTAGCACATACAGTTTCCTGAAATAAACACACTGAAGATACCAGAATGTTTACTTCATCGTCTTGATTTGGGAAATCATTCTGATGTGCCACAGCAAAACCACCCACAGAATACCCACCCATCCATCCCTTCTCTGCCTGAAAGCTTTGAGAGGTAAAATGGAAAGTGCATCAAACAGAACAGTCATAGAGTTGGTTTTTGGTTTTAAGCTGCCTTTGCATTATTATTACTTTATATTGACTCTACCTTTCCATAACTGCGACCTGAAATTTTAATTTAGTCCCCAAAGTGTGCCTCCTCGTACACTGGAATACATTTATAAGGTCTTCTTTCCTGTAGAAGGGAAGCACCAAATTACAGAGATGCCACTACAAGAATCTAACTGCATTTGAAATTAGCGCTGTTGGGAAGGCACACAGTAAAACCTTTATTCCCTCCAATACATTTCAGTGCCTGACTCACATCTAGCCAGACAGATGCTGCCTTGAAAAGAAGGGGCTTTATCAATCATTGCATCCTATTTCCTGAACCAAGATTCCAGCCAGAGTACCCAAGTGGACATTAAATTAATTCCCATAAAAAGAGCACCCTAGATTACATCATGTCTCACTGAATAGTCTTTATGAAGACAACCTGAAGATGACTATAAAAAAATATTTAGATCATACAAACATACTTTAGCTAAGGCAAGTTATTTTTCAAGTAGAGAGAAAAATAACCCTGTAAAATAACACTCATTAGTTGCAGAAGCCAACATCTTAGATTCACCAGCTGAGACCAGAGAATTTTCAGTGTTTAGCCTGTCTTCAGTAGGCAGATAAATACTTAGAAACTACATTAGTGCCAATTTTCCGGAATCTTCATCATGTGGTTATTGTAACGCAAATACTGCTGCAGCATCTGTTTGCATTCAGTTTTATCTTTGGAATGATGCATAAAAAACAATAATAAATATGAACAAGCAGACTAAGAATAGGTATGAATTTTGTTGTAATATTTGGCCTTATACACAGATCTCAGGGAATACCCAAATATTGCTGTAGCTGTGGCCCAGTAATAACAATCACCAGGCTAACAGCCGCACTTTCAGGATCACCCCGCAGTTGAGAGTAAGCATTAGCCAACCAATCACTCAAAATATTCACATCCTTTTACAGACTGGTCTGTTGTGCCTGTAAAGGGTCTCTTTCCACCAGGAATAAATATTGAAAGAAACTAATTTTTACACATACACTAAGCTGTCTTTCAACGATAAGAGAGCAAAATAAAGAAAGCAACTGTCCACTACCCATAAAATTGAACATCTCAACAGTGCTTACTGTTATAAATGGTATAAATGAATGATTAAACCAACCAGAAGGGAAACGTAAGAAAATCACTTAGGTCATAGGTCAAATTACAATGCAGGTGAGAGTACCTCCTCATAAGGCTGAGCTACTCTATGCTTTAGTACAGTTAAAAACTAATTTTTGTTCAAAGGAACCCCTCAAAGGTTAAAAATAAGCATCATGCCAATGCTCACATAAGATACCACAGCAGACACTGGAAATCTGTATGATGTGGGTACTATCTAGACTCAGAAGTAGTTGCCAAATCCCTTTCCACAAGGACCTAGTGGCAGTCTATGAACCATGGCTCAAAAAACAGATGAGTAATGCTTTAGCTATGATAAATAAACAACATTCTTCACAGGTTGCTTTTATGACAGGGTATATATTTTTTATGCTAACCTCAGCTGGAACAGGCTGGAAGGCAACTTAGGTTTCCTGGTAAGAATTAAGACTACATTGTGAAGAGATGCATTTCATTATAGCCAGAACTACCGTCTCCAGAAAAAAAGGTGAAAAAAAATCCAAACCACAATTGCCTATTTTTCAGAAAACCCACAAATGAATGTTTGATGCCTCCAAAGAACATAGTTATTTCACTGTTAGCATTTATGAATCACCACATTTTGTTGTTTACAGCTAGCCATGACAAAACAGCGTGACACTGAGAGACACCACGTAGAAAAATATTTAGAGGACGAACAGGGGAATAATCTTTTGGCTGGAACATTTCTTTAAGAAGGAGTAAGTATATTCAATTTATAAGACATGTGATTCACTTTAAACCCACCTCTAACAAACTGAGCAGAACACTGCCATAAACCAAAAATAAACACATCTAAACAGGCTACCCCTGCCCAACTAGTTTTATATTTTATGCCACTAATAAGATCAGCTTTAAGTACTGCAATTGGCAGTCAACTTTCATCCTCCAACTTCATAGCAAACTGTAACATAAAACCTCCCCTCTATCCCCATTACTCTTTTGCATCACCAACCTCTGCACAGGACATGTGTTTATCAAAGTGTGAGGTAGATGACAGGGGAAAAAAAAAGAGGAAGTACATGCTGTACCATGAAGTTACCATGAGAAATGGAATTACTATGTAAGGAGAGGTTTTTTCCATGCAAGAGCTGCGTTCTTGTGGGAGGCTTGGAAGGACTGCATTGAGGGAGCAGAGGTGAGAGAGAAGGGCTCAAGAGAGCCTTGTACATCTAGAAGAAAGAGTGATGTGGGGCTCTGGACAGAGATGAGTCGCAGCAGTCAAAACTGGAAGGAAAGGCTGGAAGTCAGCAGGAACAGGGCAGCTTTCTGAGAAAGGACAGGGGAGGGGATCATTTGGCAGTAAATCAGCACTGCTCACTAGGCAGAGATGTGAGGCACACAGGCTGAAAGGATCCCTGCTACACAATGAGACTTGGCAGCAACTATGTGGCATGAAAAGGAGAAACTACAGACACGTTCTTCATTATATGGATATAGGTGAAAAAATATGTTTGTGAATGTCAAAACTGAAGCAGAATCACTGCTTCAATAGAGTATTTTATCAGCATCTTCCCTTGAGTCTTGCAGGTGATTAAGCAAAATTTCAGATACTCATAAGACTCATATGCAATAGTAAAGAAATAGAAAGCCAACATCCTGCTGCATGAACATCAATTCACCATTTTCCTTGGTGATATTTCAAGAATCCAAGTTGTATTTTGAGAATTCCACCAGCTGAGAGAAAAAAAAACAAACAACACCTGAAGGAAGTCCTACACTTGCTCAATTCTTCTTGTTTTTCTCCTCAAAAAGTAAAAGAGAAGCCATTCCAGAAGTGAAGCCAATCCACAAAGCAGTTTTTGAGCAACGTCTGGTTGAGCAAGATGCCAAAGCTGGATGCCACCACCACCTTTCTCTAGTAAAGCCTGCACAAATTCCTGAAGAAGAGAGTCTTGAGCAGATTTAGAAAGACATTCTCATCACTGATAAAAGCTGAACATACAACTTAATTCTTATTTGTCATTTTATCAGATTGTCACTGAAGAAAGAACTCTCTCCAGAGCTTCTGACCGCTCCCCCCAAAACCAAGCCCAGGAAAAGAAAACAAAATAAACAACACTCCACCCTCAAAAATTAAACCAAACAAAAAACCCAGAGAAAACTGACAATAGTTCTCCTGACAGTTTTTTCTTTTTAGTATTTTCTTCTCTTGGGATTTTTCTTCTACTGTTAATTCAACATCCTTTCTCTCAAGGGTGGTTTAATGATCTTAAAGCAAGAAGTCCACACAATAGCTCAAACCAATATCAGTAATTGGAGGTACAGAGCTATGAAATTTGTCACACACTGCCAACAGGAATCTAAACATTGCCTATTAAGCACTGACCTTAATCTCTAGCATATAAGCCTTCTGAAACTAATTAAAATTGTTTTAAAATTAATTTTGTCTACTTAAGATATTCTCTAAAGATATATGTTCATAGTGAAAGGCTGCATTACTTCAGTTTCTAAATAAATCTTGGCACCAGAAAGTGAGGGAGGGAAGCAGGGAGAAACACTACAGCTGGGTACCACTCCCTGGAAAAAAAATATTTAAAGCAAGAAAGCAGCCTCAACATAAAGGCTATGTCAAAGGTTAGAGAAGTCTAAACGCCACTTAACACCAACTGATGCATTGCACAAGACTTTATCTAGAATTTAATCGCCTCAAGATTAAGACCAAATGTAAATATTTAACACGGAATCAATATTTTAAAGTGCACATTCCCGAAAAAGTAAGGAAATTACCTTCCATAACAAAAAGGAAAAAAATACAGTGTAAGTTCTGCCACTGAGGAAGCAAACATGAAATTTTTATACAGTAAACAAATCATGAAGATGGGGCTGACAGCTGGGTTTTGTTAAAGGAGGACTTTAAACAGAAGTATTTAAACTCATGGGATTAGGCCAGCATTCCTAAGAAATGCAGTTCAGATCTTAAGCTGCAGAGACCTTGTCTAAGCAGCTCAGCAAATGAGTCACATAAACAACTACTGTAAACTCTGCTGCTACCACACTCGGTAGCTTTGTGAATGAAGCTTTTCTTGCATATGAAAACTAAAGACAGAGTGCTTTGCTACTGGAACGGGGGGGGGGGGGGGGGAGGGAGGAGGAAATAATCAAGTAAATCAGCAGACTCCATACTGCCACTTAAAATCATAAATTTCAAATTTTCTTCCCAAAAAATTATCTTTCCTCAATCACTTAAACTAATGAGGCACTTAGCATTCAATTATTCGTATCTCCTACCCAAGTCTGATGCTGTGGTAAAGATAGGGCAGATTTAGATGAAAAGTAAAAGAACAGCATAGGCTGACTAAAATAATCTTAAAGTTTATAAAAGACATTTTTAAAAGTAGCACTTCTTAGATCAGATTGATACAAAGCCATCTTAAAGTAACCACATGAACTTGTTTTATGTGTAACTTTCTTTTTTTAAATACAACAAAAATGAATGAGCTTTTTTCAACATCTTCTAAGGAAGGTTCACACTGAAAAATATTATATATTATTCTCATTTCCACACTGAGAGACACAAATTCAGAGGGACAGGAATGAGATACTTCATTCAGTTATCAGTTTGGGGACAGACCCCCTCCTCTCACTGCTGAACCATGAAGCTCAAGGGTCTGCAGCTTCCAAGCATTTAAAGATGGTACTCTGCAGGACATCTCATGGCCTTCAGCACAGAGCAGCCTCTCACAGAGTGCTCAGCAGCACAAGGCAGGATTATTTCTTTCAATAGCTGCTACTCTGACTGCCATCCTGGCAGCCAGAGAGGCTCTCCTCCACCACGCTGGATTTGGAACATGCTACTCATTGAGAAGCCACAGGTGAAGACAACTTACCTATTTCTCAAGACAGACAGGGCAGTAACTTTCAAAATAATTTCCACAGCCCACATTCAAGTTTCCCATAAAAAGCAAAGCTGGGAGCAGGCTCTGTGACATGCAAAGGTAGCAGATCATTTGTGCTTGCCCCTCCAGAAACAAATTCACCTGGAAACACACATTGGGTTGTGCATACCCAAGAGTTCCAGTCACATAGGAAAGGAGGGGCTGCAGCACATCTTCCTCCTTTTTCCTTCCTGTCCTCCCCTTGGATAAATATACCATCTGTTCAGATGAAGGAAGCCGAGCACCAAAATGTTACAGCACTCACAGTAGCAAATCCTTGCATTTGCCCTGTTCTCAGAAACATGCCAATGGCAAAGGGGCAGCCCACCTCCTACCTGCATTGCTCTGCAGGATCAATGCATTCATCAAATATACTCCAACTATTATCAGCTGACTAAATCTATACACACCGTAGCAAAGCATTTGTGAAATTCAGTCAGTTTCTTATTGGTATCAGCATTTAAGTGCTGCAAAATAGTTTTAAAAAAACCAAACAAAAAAAAATCCCACAACACATTTTGGATGGAGGTTTTCTTTGTACTTAGAAAACCCTGACACAACTGGATCAGAAGCAGTGAAATTGTGAAGTTATCTTTCTCTCTATTCCAGGGTAAACTTTCTACACTAGTTTTCAAAGGAGTTTTTGGAAGAATGTCTCTACAAACTTTCCTGATATCTTATTCTGTTTTAAGCTCCCACTCCTCCAGTTTAAAACAACAACTTACACATTAAAGCCTGAGCCAGGCTAACCCCTCCTTGCTGTTGTGAAAAGGAAGGAATCTCTTTCCATCCATTATCATGTTGCTCCAGATCACTGAGCCTGCTTAACCTTCTAAACTATCAGAAAACCCACTCAACACTCCAAACACCAAAACAGTCTTCTGCTGAGGTCACAAGCAGCAATAGATTGCTCTGTGACTGGACAAATATTAGAGTCAATACTTTGTTTTGGGTTATACCAGACAGCTGGGAGAAGGGACAGGGAAACAAGTGGGACTTCCCCTTTCTGGAAGCAGCAAGTTCACCTGTATCAGGCTCACTTGTAACCTGCAGCTCCACTTGTAGCTCAGAGTGTACCGTAAGATTCAAGCATTTGTTTTATGTTCTTAAGCTCATAAGAAACAGAAAAGCCTACCTTTGCCATTAATACAGAGAAATTTTCAAATGCTACCTGCTGTAGAGCACATGCAATCACATACATATGACACTGAAAAACCAGTATAATTTTGCAAAATCTGTATTTATGTTAAATTTAGATCAGTTTTATCAAATGAGTAAAATTACAAGTCTTAATGAATTACTTTCTCTACAGACATGTTTAAAGCTCGTACTTTTTATTACAAGCACTTAATGTTTCAGTACTTTTGAGATATCAAGTTAATCCCCAGAGAAGACCACATTTAAACAGAAGCAGGAACAAGGAAAAAAACCCACAAAACATTACCATCCATAAATACATTTATAATTCTGAACTCAGAAAACTTCCAGTTTAAACTCTGTAGCACGGAAAACAGAAGCACAAGAAAACACAGAATGCCCATGCCATTAGCTTTCAAATTAGTGGCTAAACACAAAAACAGCATCTTACCTTTTGCACTTTTTCATTTAATGCTTACACAGGTCAGACAGACATTTCTGCAAACTAAAAATTTATCCCACAAGCACAGAACCTTGCTTGTATCTGTGGAATTGTCTCAGAACCAACAGAAAGGCAACATGTCTGCTTGAAAATATGTCTGTATAGATACATGTAATTTAAATATATATATTATTTATATAATAAAAGTCCTGTCAATGTAAGCTAATCACTAGAGTAGTCTTTAGGTATTTATAACATCTGAATGTTTGTGCATGAGCAAAGGCATAGCTCTGTTAAAAGCATCACAGAACTGATGACAGGAAGGTACAATTGAATAGCTGCTGCAACACAAATTCCACTGAATGGAACAGCTGGAAGGGGCTTAGTTTACCAGGCCTGTCTTTGTAGCACTGTTTTCCCAAGTTAGCAGGAACAAACAAGGCCTCCTTCCCTTGGATGCAAACATTCCTTTGCCATGTGAAAAGGTATGAAGTGGCATGAAGCTGCACCAGGGGAAGTTCAGACTAAACATGAGGAAAAGATTCTTCACTGAAAGAGTGGTTGGGCACTGGACCAGGCTTCCCAGGGCCATGGTCACAGCACCAAGCCTGCCAGAGTTCAAGGAGCATCTGGATGATACTCTTAAGTCATGTCATATGGTTTTGGTTTAGGTAGTCCTGTGAGGAACAGAGAGTTGGATTTGATCATCCTTACTGGGTCCCTTCCAACTTGAGATAAACTGTGATTCTATGAATATCTCCTCTGGATGCAGCTACAACCGTGCAGTTTACTACTAAGTGCATGAAGTTAAAGCCACTTAATTCCTTGCAGTCTGAACCACACACATTAACCAGCTGACAGAGGCTGCTTCTCCTGGCAACACAAGAAATATTCTGCAGCCTTCATACAAAAATGATTACATCATGATACCTGAGTGCACATTTGTATTAATGTCTGTATGTGGCTTCACTGAGATGAGCATCCACAATCAGCTGGCACCACCAGCACGCAGCTGAGCGCCCCTGCGTGCAGTAAGCAATGAGAAACGGGGCGAGCAGCCTCAGGCAGAAGCAGCACAGCACCCATTCTCCTACACTTCTTCACAGCCCTCCAGACTACAACACGTGCTTCGGAACCCCCTACATGCCAGTAAAACTCCATCTAGTTTGGGGGGCGGAGGGAGTGGGGAAGCAGGGGGGAGAGCATGAAAAGTTAATGCTATACTGTAGTATTTTCAAAAACAGCTAAATTCTAATACTTTCATAAGAATACTAGGATCACTCATAATCCCAGGCAAGGAACAGTAAGGGCTCACAAAATTCTGTGAAATGACCAGAAATTAAAAGTGCCAAACTAAGCCTGGAGTAACTCTCACAAAGTAAAAATTTTTTATTCTTTTCACCACATTGCCAGAGGCAAGACTGGAAAATTCCTTTGGAATGACATTTTGAAAGTATCTTCTGCTACACCTTTACTTGGTGTAAAAAGTACTCACAAGAACCCTGCTACTCTGCTGTACTCTCCCTAACACCTTAATTCTAAGTTTTTTAAGAGAACTCTAATTGCAACCACACAAAAGTTTTGTTTTTCAATGTTTGCAATTATTTTTCTCTTACAGAAAGATGAAAAAACAGCCTTATATTCTGCTTTCTGGAAAAGGGAGAATGACTACTTTCCATTGTCCTTTTCCAGTGGAGACATATCTTTCTAGGACACTCTTAAGTTTTTCTAATGCATAAGGTATCTTAGAAATTTTTGGTTTCAAGAGGTATGCAGAGCTCAGTAATCAAAGCTAGCAGCCAACTACCAGTACTCTCGGCTATGGCTAGAGTTCCTCATGATACTCTGCATAAACAGAGGTTGCTATTGAAATAATCTGGCTCTAAATAGCATTGCAAGATATATATATACACTGTATTTATTATTATTCTGTTGTACAAGTCAGAATCCAACACAAATTTCAGAAAATTTCAAGTAACAGCTTGTCAAGAAAGAAATATCCCTGCTTTTTTTTGCCATTACATCTTAAGATCAGATGTCATTGAGGCTGAATCTTTCCTGAACTCAATGGGAAAATGGGAAGTTTGCAGGAAGTCTAAATAGATGACTTTTTAACTAGCCAGACATTTTATTCATTTTTCCCTGATAGAAATGTAACTATATTACCAAGATATGGCTTAAACAAAAAAAATTAACAAAACATAATACCTTTTACAGACACTGATACTACAAGACTGTTTAAAAGCCTCAACATTTTTGTAGATGTGTTATATTATTACTAACACAATTGCATTTTTTTCTATAGAACATAAAAATTCATGTCTTCATAGGAATACAATTTCAAGCGTTACAATTGAGTTAGAAAACCAGGGCTAAAATGAGCTTAATACCGTATTGCATACTGAGTTTGCATCATGCTCCAAGAGCCATGCCCCTTCCTAAGGCAAATACAGCCTCAGTTTACATCATTGGTGCAGCCACGCTCAGCTCCTTTCCAGAATACTTAAGCCTGCGTCCACAAGGCTGACGGGCAGTGCTGTCATTTCCTTCAGTGTATGCAGCAGGAAACGTGGCTCACAACAAAGGCAGGAATGAATACTGGACACACACAACCGAAACAGAACCTACCATCCACTCTGAGCCTGTCTGAGACCAAATCTGCAAGTTAACCTTAGTGAACACCTCTCAGGATTAAGGGTATTCTGGTCATGAATTCTCACAGCTGAAGAGTTTTCTGCTATATAAAACCAGGACAAACTCTTATCTAGACATACATTCTTTTGGCAGGACTATGGGAGGAGGTTATATCTAGCTCACAGAAAATTAGGTCGCCCATTTTATAAGCAAATATAAACTGCATGTTGAAGTCTGTAAGCATTTCATAGATACTCTCACTCAACAGAAATTTGGAAGAGATTTATCACAAATTCTGCATAGAGCTAGAATAATTATAAATGCAGGAGGAAGGAAGTTCATATTTACAATCTTAGTCAAACAAGAAAAACATTATATCATCTTAGCAGCTGTGTAAGAATTTGGCAAGCCTCTGAGTAAAGTTTTTTTCCGAACATCCCAAAAGAACAATTATTTTTGTTTCCTGGAACATATCTTCTTTGGTATAAAGACCTCTCTAAGGATTGAGCCAGATGAATAAACTACAGAATACAACACTGAAAGTGGAATGTGTACCACAATGACTATTTTTACTGCTAAAGCAGCTGAGCTGACCACACTGTATAAGGAATGTAATTTGTGACACTAGAAATGCTAATTATTTGGACCACATTCGCGTCTTCATAAGGACAAGGGTTGGCAAGAAAGAACTGATCTGGCATTAACTTGATGTAGTCCAAATGAGCCACAAAGCAGCAAGAGTAGCTATTTAAAATGTAGGTGACAGATTAGTTAAAAAGCCATGTAACAATTAATCTCTTAATTCAGTACCACCTCCATATTTAAAATGAAAATAATTTCCTAGTTGTGTTCGTCTACCGCTCTATGAAAAAGTTTACGCAGATGCAGAAGTTTGTCGCACGTCCCATTAGCCCCCAGTCTCATTTCCTCGACTGCTAACAGTACAGTGTGAAGTGCCTGGAAGATTTTTATAGTTTCATTTCTTGCAGAAAAAATTTTTACGCTTGAATCTGAGATCTCTATCTCACACTGAATCAAATCAAAGCAGCAGCACCATGAAAGAATTTACAACGAAGCTTAAAAAAGAAGAATTATTTCATGGCTTTTACCATTTTTCTATCTTCCTTCAGACCTTTAAATGCCCATTCAGGTCTAAGTCTTGCTGAGACATTCTTCCTAATACCTTTCCAAAGGATTTATAAAGTTTTGCTGATAGCAGCTACAGCCTAGCATACTCTGAAGGGCCAACTTGTTACAAATCAGAACAGGTTTAAAAGCCAAAAAAGAAAATCAAAAATAATTTTTGTAGAGTTATAAATTTCATTCCACAGGGAGTTCTCTGCATATTCTCCCTTCAACCCAACACATCTATGCAGTAAAAGTAGCTTATAACGACTCAAACATATAGCTGAATTCCTTGTGTATACTTATTTATAAGAAACTTATGCCAGGGTCCAGGTCCAGACTGTAAAGGAATTTTGCATTTGAGAGCGCCATACATCTGCTTCCACCAGTGGAAGAGGAACATTGGAAAATACTGGTGAGGGCCTTCAACCATCTTCACCCTTCAGAACTGGAGACAGTACCCCATCACAAAAATGAGGTGTTACTGCTCTTCCTATTAAATCATCACCACCTTCTTCGCTCCCTTTCCTCCACAAGAAGCATGCTGAAGTGCATTCATACAGGTCAGAGTATCTCGTCTTGTTCATTTACACCACAGCAGGCAGTTCCCTTACTAACTCTAGAACACAGAAGAGGGATGGGTAGAAGGCATGGTCCAGCTGCCAGAAATGAAGCTCTTCTGCCATATTTGTCATGACATTAATCTCCCCTCTTCTTCTATTCAGTAGCAGAAACAGAATTAAAACTAACAAAATCTTTTGGCTCCCAACTGTAAGAACAAACAAGGTTCTTTTAAAAAAGCTGGAAAATTAGGACAAGGTAGAAAGCTCTTCAACTGGTATGACACATCAGAGTAAAGCTAACAAACAATGAAATCCAATTTTAAAATGAGTAGTATAACTTCAGTAAAACATGATCAGTGCTTTCTGATTCTACGTCTGGCATCCAAGAACACTTTCTTCAATGCTTTCCAGGGAGATTTCTAGTAATGTGACAGGAATTGTGCCACATTAGACTTCAGATGTAAATCTTTAATGAGAAAAGATTTTTTTTTAGACCACAGCCTGACAGAAGACAAGTTAGCTGTGTCTAGCATAAAGGAGGGAAGTATGTTTGGGCCTTTAAAGTAATAGATGACCACAAGAGACACCAGAAACAGACAAGACATTTGAATTTCATAGCACATAGGTGTGTTAGGAAACAAGACTAAATCATGTTATTTGTGACTCAGTGGCTAAAAAGATTTTACATAAGTCAAAGCAACAGTTTTTTAAACAGGTGATACGCTCACAAGCCATTTTATGAAACATAAAAACATCCACATCATCTGAGTTAGGTATCTAGGCTCAAAAGCAGAGTGCATGTAGACTCTATATACATTTGTGCAGAATGGAAGATCAAGAAGTTAAATGCCAAATTGATTTTGCAGGCTGCAGTGGCACAAAAATCTGACTTAAACTCAGATCAAGGACAACCCAAACATTTAATAAAGTACAAAGGGAAAGGCAGGTTTTTCGTAGGAAAAAACTCTAAGCTTTTTGACATGACTATGCAAAATATTTCAGATGCTGTATCCAAAATAACCTCAGGGTACAGATAATGAAAACAACAAAACAAAAAATAATTAACAATGTCATGAATAACACAGAAATCATCCAGAAGTTCAGTTCACAGGTCATGCTGTAAAAAAGTAAGATGGAAGATACTAATAAAACAGTTTAAAAATTACTAATTCCAATCCCTTCATTATGCTACTGGAGATTTCTTGATGCAAAGCTCCCACACAAGTATGAATAAATCATCACTCCCTTCTCATAATCTAGTACTGAGTGAAGCAGGAAGACCTCTCCTTCCCTGTATAAGAAAAAGGTTAAAACTAAACTACCTGTAGGGGACAGCAGACAACTCAAGCAACTTGTCTATGCAAAGCCAGAAAGTCCAAGTTTCTCTACATAGATCTTCTGATTAACTTTAAGTAAGGTCTTTTTCTTTGCAAGAGGGAGTGATAGCAAAAAGAAGAAAGACAGCATTACTAAGTCAAGAAAGGTTAGTGTACTTGGGACTGGACAATGGTACACATACCAAAAAGAGCAGATACCATTTAAATAATAATTTCACAAGTCACAGACTGGAAGCAATACCTCAAAGCTTTGTCTTAAAAAAGCCAAGAGGCCACAAACAAACACCAAAAAAACCCCCAACCACGAGACTCTCCACCCCTTTGCAAATAAAGGAAAGCAAATGAGTTAAGTCCCCTTTCTTAGGAAAAAGAAATACATGTCCAAAAATCAATAGAAGAAAGTTGGGAATGATTTCTACACAGTGCTGTTGTTGCAATGCTAAACACTGGAGCATGGACCAAGAATGCATTCCCAGTACTCACTGCTATCATTTTCTAGCTGCAAATGTATTAAAAAGTTCAGAAAGTCAGAAAAGAAAAAACCCTTTGATTTACACCAATATACTTTTTGCACACTTGCTCATAAACAGCACTAGTAAACAGGCTCATATTCCATTGCTAGACTTCTCAGATATTTAAGTCCCACTAAAGTCTTTAAGACACAGTTAGATTTTAGGGTTGGTTTGGGCTTTTTTTTACTGAACTATTTATACACAAGGTAGATATTATTGTGCAGGTGAAGTTGAACTCTGTTTTCATACAGCTGGATTTGACACCCAACTGAAAATGCTCTTCTGCATTTAACAGAAATCATGCAACACACTTTGAAGGATGATACACAGAAATAGAATAGATAAGGAAGCAACTACCTGGGCAATTTCCCCATAATATTGAAGGAAATCTTAAAAATAATTATATTGTACTAAACTTACAGAAAGTCAAACGGATGGATCATACTGTTTTGTTGTCTTTTTATTGTTTAACAGAATTCTAGAATCTTAACCTCTGACACAGCAGTATAGCAAAAGCCTGACATAACTGTGACCAGTGAAAAGTTAGTGCAATAACCACTCTTTGAAAGCCTGGCCATGAACAAACATGCACTTGGCAATTTTAGTCAAGCAAGTAGCCAAAACTCGTTATTTAATGGACAGTAGCTAGAACAATCAGCAGCGAATGACTCACCAACGAGGTGCTACTATGCTACAAGTAGCATTTGCTGTCAGAGCTGCCAGTGGACTCATGCTTATTTAGGAAACTGCCTGGCTGTGGTCCCATGGCAATGCCACTGAGAATGCCTACCAGGAATCCATGCCTGACTGCCAGCACTGTTTCAATGGCACCATCTCTTTCTATTCAGTGCAACCACTTACGAGCTCTGGAAATTAAACAGCTCAACCACAAGCCAGAGCGCGCCCCACAACATCACTAAAGAAGCAATACCTGTAAAAACCAAATGGGATGCATCCTAAGACCTTGTTTGTTCCTGGTCTCAACTTGACATCTGATGCCACAACCTTCTCTCAGAAGGAAACCAGTGAAAGAGCAGTACATCTGCGGAATCATTCACAGCCTTTGTGATAAAGCAGTAAAGTCAATTCTAGCAGCACCTCTTTCCAGCTCTATTATTCCTAACAGTTAAAAAACTCTATTTTAAAAAATTCAATCAAGTCACAGAAACCAAGTTCTCAGCCCCTTTTTCAATTCCTCTGCATAATCTAAGAACTCATCCCAGTTGAGGAGAATATGCACAAAGCACAGGACTAACACAGCTCATAAACCCTATCCAACCTCCCACCGTGTGCATTTTGAGGTGGGGAATACCAACAAAAATATCCTGCCCAGTTCTCAGTGGACAGAGTATCTCCTGTGGGACAGTTCTAGCCAACAACATCTAAGTGCATGCATACAAACATAATCCCAAGTGCAGGAAGCAACTGGGCACAGAAAAAAGTATTTTTCTACCTATCCAGTTTCAAATCAAGAAGTATTTCAGAAGCAAACATTCCAAGATCAATTCCCAAAAAGAGGACAAGAGAGCTACAGAGAATTTTCAAAACTACTCGTTGTTTGTAACTCCACTAATGAACTGTAAGACTGTATGAAGGGAAAAAAAGATGAATGTAACACGAGAGCAGAAAAAGTGTGTTTCAAAGATGACAAGGACAGCATTTAATCCATAATATAATGCTTCCTCTGTGGCAGACCTAACTTCCTCTCTTAAAATAATGTCCTGCTCCTCAAGACACTATAAATGCTCAGCAATATAGAGAGGGCACAAATCAATTTTTTACAGAATGCAAAGTCATGGATATTATTTCAGTGATTATTTTGATCACCTTTAAAAAATGATATATCAGTTATTTACAAACATACTTTCTAAATACAATCTTTAACCTATATTGGCAGTACCGTGGCAATAAAAATATGAAAACTGCACAGTTATCTATCTGCATGCCATTCAGTATCAGAGTTCTGCATGCACATCTAATGACAGAAAGATCATCACTATTTGCTACTGTTGAAATACAAGCCTCAAACTAGTTCCACATAGCTACACAGACGATTCTTGATGCACACAGAACCAGACTGCTGCTACTCTCCCCAGGGAAATGTCACCCACTGCATTATGGATGCAAGCAGAACTTCAGAAATTATGGCAGAAATATCAAGGAAACTAAGAGTGTCTTTTACTGGACCTTCAATTACCTCACAGAGCAGTGCTCTTCAGTTTAATAGACAATTCCATCACAGTATTACATCTCTCCATAATGAGTCATGTCAGGCAAAATTTTAAGTTTTCTTTTCAAAAAGTGAACTAATTATATAATATTTTAAATAGTTAACCATCCACATATTCCAAATTCTACTAAAAAACCAAAACAACTTCATATTCTACTTACCACCATTTCAAACAATGGCTATTACTATACTCCAAAAAGTTTGATACTTCACTATGAGTGTCTTGAAATAAACAGACATAATACAAGGCAATGATTTATGATGCATAGTATCCAGATACTAAATATTTAGTCATATTGCAAAAATAAGAAAGGCCCTACTTTTGTAGATATGTTAGTTCAATATTCCTGTCAATTATACTGCCTGAATCATGCTAAAATACCAAGAGTTCATTGCAATCCAGCAGAAGTAATTTTAGGAATGAAGCAGCAGCTGCTGAATCTATCAGTAGGCTCTGCCTTCTCAACTCCTACTGGTGCTTTGTAATATAGTGAAGGCATGCGCAGTTGTAAACTCAAATATTTAACTCCACGCTGTAAGGCAAAAAGAATGCAGACAACATAAGGCCAGCTGCAATTTTTACACTTTCATAAGAGAACAACTGATCTTTTATCTTGTTTTCCAACTCACTCTGAAATAGAAAAAAAAAAGTATTTAGGCAGCTTTAACTAGAACAATGTACTACACAAGACACATCAATATCTTGTAGCATTTTATCATGTTTCATCAGATCATGCGTATAGAAATGTTGTTCTCAAATGCTCAAGAGTTGTATTACAGAGCACACCAGATTAACCTTATCTCAGAAAGTTAATAATGAGCATTATCACACCAAAAAAAAATTTGGTCTCCTAGTTTCAGGTGATAATACATTCTAAACAAAAGGAAGACTACGTATCTTCAGGATTAGAAAAATAATGTTGGTAGAATTCAACATCAGAAGGGGTTACATTAACCTATACAAAAAAAAGACACTAGATAGTGTTGGGAAGACATTGCTTTAAAGCACATTCTCCTGTTTTACAAATACAGTTCTGTTTTACTACTGGTTAATGCATCTTTTACACTGAAGTGTAAAAGATGCAAGGCTGGCCCATGGTCACATTATACAGGACAAAATTTACATTGTCATCTTCAAAATTAGAAAGTATACACTTCACAATAATTACTGGAAAACATGACTCATCAGAAGTACTAAATAATGAGGAATAATTTTAAAAGTGAAGGATAACACCATAACTTGTCTTATGCAGTACACTCAGATCAGTCTTTAGACCACAAAGCAAGCAACAATAGGCTCAATTTAAACTCTTTTCCGAAAAGGATAGCAAAACAGCACATACATTAAATCCAAGTCATTTGCATCAAGTGAATGTTTTTTTCCATACACTATGTGTATTTTAAATCTAAAGGCCACACAAGGCTAACATACTTTTAAATTATCTGGAAAAATAATAAACACATAAAATCACTTCCTAAGCTTTCAGGCCTCACAGTCCATCAAAGCTAACTTTGTATATGATATCTGTAAATTTATTAACTACCTGATCCTTCAGGAGAATGAAGATTGACACCTCTTTGCAAAAAGAGAGGCATCCAATCATTAAGGTTCAAAAATGAAACACCATTGACGTTGAAAGTGCATAGTCTGAAAATACTTTGTTTACTCTGTGCTGGACTTTCAACTTCAGAATATGGGCCAGTCATTCCAGAAATATTCCATTCCAGCTGATAAAAGTTAATTTAAGATTCGGTATACTGTAGTAATAACTAATCTCAAGGATTTTTTTTTAACCTGTTGGTTTTGAGAACTTTCTGAAGTTTTTGTGCACATTCAAGCTGAACAGATATAAACGGTATCAAAATACAAAGTTTCATTCCAATGGCACCAATTACAAGGACAGTGCTTTTGGAGGTTTGCTTTCTCTTTTATTTTCAACTAGAACATCTCTGATTTTCACTTACTGGGATAGGAAGCACAAAAGGTTAAGCTGAATGCTGCACTATCAACTGAATAGCTGTTGACAGAGCATTCCTCATAAAGACAGTATATGTTTCACTTTAACAACTGTGATGTGGCTAGTGGTTCCTCTTGAAAATTTCACTCATTTCCCTATTTCTATTTTATGCTCTGCAAGCTGCCAGAAAGGAAAAAACACTCTCACTTTTCTATGGGACCCTTCTCCTTCCATGCAATTGCTGAAAATGAGACTTCTCAATTTTGCTGTGCTTCTTAGAAAGTATCTCAGGTCTCTAATCCAGAACTGAACATTTCTTCATGAAGATAATTCTTTCCTTCTACAATAGGCTGTAATTTATTTGTGGCAGTCACGTCAATCTAACAGCCTTTCAGTTCCAGAGAACGGATCATGCCACTAAGTTACTTATTAATAGACACAACAGGGTAGAGGTGAAAGAAGAAGTGATCTTCTCTTACCCAGCTTCAGTAGAACTGTTCTCCTGACCTGTGACATGCTCAGAGATGGATAAAGTTTCAGCCAGTATTATTGCTTTGCAAGGTTACTAGTGACTGAAAACTACTGACTTCCCTCCTCCACCCCTAAATGAAATGCCTCCATTTAATAGATAGAAGAACTATCTATTAGAAGACACAAGTACTACTGACTAAACTCCAGAGTACCAAAAGGTGCACTGATACACACAACCTGCAGAATGCTTCACCAGGAACACAGCGTGCAGCCACCCATGTTTCTGTCACAGCCACTCAGATCTACATGTTCAAGTAAAAGGTCATGCTCTTGAGTCATGCATTAAAGATCTAAGTGACAACTTCCTTTGAGAACAGAGATTTGTATGGCATTTTTATTTAAAGGCTTAGAACAACCTAATGAGATTTTTCACGATGGGGAGATTTTTAAAAATGCACTATAAACCACATTTGTGCTAAGTCTTTAGTCACCTCTGAAGGAGAATGATTACTGACACCTTGGAAATCCAAACTTGCATTGGTGTATTGAAACAAATTCTAACAATGATTAACTCGATTTTAAGTGGTGAAACAAGTTCACAGTGATCCTTCCAGCAAGGAGCAGAGCAAGAAGCAAAATCAGTAAGGTAAGGACAAGTAGGTGTTTGGCATGTTTGGGGATTTTGTGTGTGTTTTTCTTACATCTAGTCTCCAGTGATCTTTACATACACAAAATCAACTCAAGCATAGTTTAGTGGTAGACTTGGCAGTACTAAGTTATTGGCTGGACTCGATCTTAAAGGTCTTTTCTAACCTAAACGATTCTATAAATAAAGACAGCTTGGAATGCTTGGCTTCTGGCATACAATCAAAAATCCTATGCAAGATGCCTCATCACTACACAGGCATGAACCAGGCAAGTCAGGATGAAATCAAGAGCCATACACAAGTGAGAAACTGCTGAGGAACAGCCAACAGTGCAATACCAAAGACTGAGGCTTTAAGTCCAGACACAATCCACAAGTACTGTACCTCCCACAAAACAACTGGGAGAAATCTCCCTGGGCAGCAAACACTGTCCTTGCTTCTGCAGGAATCCAGAGTAGATACTGCATTTATTACAATGTTCTTGTAGACACAGATTCTCAAAGTTAACACAGTTTAAGAACTTCAGATCTTATCTTTATGTACTCTCTGGCAACAATATGAGAAAACCTGAGGGAACACTGTCATAGTCATAATGAAATGGTTTCACATTTGTTAGAGTACATCTCTTCTTACCTAATTCAATACTTCTTGTTCTAAATTATAAAAGAGTAGCAAGCAATGAGCTCAGACAAAAGTAGAAAAAAATCCCATGGGATTAAATTTAAGACAATTAGTATGCAAGCAGAGTATTTCTGCAAAGCTAATAAGCTTCCCATGCCAATTTCACCTCTGGAAGATCATCATTGGGCTGCAAAAATCAGTCTTGCTCCTAAGATGCTTGAAAACATGCTGAAAACTTGCTATTTTCAATACTGAGCTAGAACTCATCCCAGTTTTGTAAAGCAGCTCATCTTAATAAGTATAGATAACATTAGTCATCTAGATATTAAAATTAAACTATTTACAAAATCATGGGGCAAAGTATTTCCTACAACAAATTCTGAAAGCCTTGACAGATGCCTTTTCATATCTGTAAGATGCAAAGAGCAACCTGGAAAGGTATTTCTCCTTATTTTTAAAAAATGACTTTACATCCCAGAAGTAAAATAATAAAATAACCTAGAATTCTGCAAAACAATATATAATCAGGATCTAGGAAGATGTATAGAAGGGTGTAGCTTCTCTTCCTTTAGCAGCTCCCAACACATCACCTCTTCAATTTTATCATTTTGGCATGCTGTGGATTATGCTGTTAACTGGATCACACAATTTACATGGATTTAATATTGTCTGTCTCTGTTTTTTTTATGAGTATTTTTAATGCACAATAGGTTAGTGATCTCTAAAGCTACCAAAGAATAATTCTGTCAAGAAAAGTGTAAGGAAGGAAAAAGTTCTCTGGGCTCCACTGCTCTTCTCCTCTTACTAATACCATCTCTTTAAGGGACCTACAAGAAAGGAAAAAAAGCCCACTGAGTGAAAGATACGGTTCTTGAGTCTGGATCAGCTCTGTCAGAGATGCAAACAGGGACTATTCCAGGCTCAGCAAATGCATCTGTACAGAGATTAATGACCTGAACAAGTATATACACAGCACACGGGGAACTTTATTTCTTTCAAAGAATCTGCACAACTGTTTGGCTAACGCTAGCTTCTACAGCAACTCCAAGCCTGTAACAACATCACATCTTTTCAATACTGCTGTACCACAAGATTAATTCAGCAACTTCACATATAAACGTAAGAATACCTCTCCAAATCTATAGGACTTTTGACAGAGAGAAAAATCTGTCAAACATAGTTTCAATATACTTTCCCAGTGATTAAACCAATCAAATCAGCATTTTAGAGAGATTATTTTACCCTAACAATCAATGGAACTATTTAAAAGAAATCCACAGACATCAAAAAAGCACTAGGCTTTTTTCATCACTGATTGAAACAATACAGTTGAGCAAAACCATCTTAGCATAATGTCTAAATTGCAAGAAGAATAAAATTCTACATGCACAAAAAAAGCCATATTATGAATTTCATGTTGTAAAGTTAGCATTTTTCACATTATGCAATGATTTATTCAACATTTACTGTTGCACTTAGCAGGCAATTTAATTACATATGTTGAAAGGATTTAACTATAAAGAGGATATAATAGTAAGAATTTAACCATTTGAGATAGGACTATTTTATCATCAATGCCTGATACATACTCATTATTTGCACTTCTAACACTACTCAGTGATACAGCCTTTAAAATACAATTTTACAAGCAGGTAATGGAACATTTGCCAATTACAGTTTAAGTAACGTTTGCAATTAAGTCTTTTGGACACTTCCAAAAACATTTTTCCTTTTACCATGACCAACTGGATTTCAGAAAATGAAGTGTAAGTTTGTGCAGAGTAACCCTTGACAAGTTTACAGTACTTCCTCAAATAATCAGCAGAATTTTTCACATGTCACTGATACACAACTGCTCAACAGCAGAAGACACTACTAGCTCAACAACAGCTTTAAATGGGGGAGCAATTTTACCAGGCACCTATAACCAAGTTCACACACTAAGACCATGATGACAGAATAAACTACCTTTTCTGCACTACAGATGGCTGTTCTTAAAGCAGAAAAGTGGGAACATCGAGATGAAATCGACCCATGTATCGAGCAACAAGCTCTACTTGGAGCTTTGGGAGTAAACTGTTCCTTCCTACTGGAAGAGCCAAGAAGGCAATGATTAAAGTAACTACAAGAAGTAACTTACTGCACATGCTGACTGTAAGCACAGCACAGTTTCAGCCTTTTAAAATTTACTTTAACCAGGACAAAAGGACACCAGGAATACCACAAGTCCTACCAACGCAGCGAACTGCTGCTAAGTCTCTGGGAAAAGGGAAGGACAATGAGACAATCACAGCCCTGGCAGCAGCCAAGGACCCTGTGCCAGCAGTAGGCAGTGGACTTCAGCTCTCACTATCATATGAACAAAGGTTTCTGCCAGGCCACTACAACTGCTCCCGAAACTTTCTGAAAGGTGAAGTTTTCAGAGAGGATGAAGGATGCCAATGAGCTTCCCTCCAGCCCTCTTCTGTATGTGTGTTTTAGACAGCATATTTTTCAAATCAGATCTACATTTGAGAAAAATGATCGGGAGGTTCTGTACTTCTCCAAGACTTTTCTACATGAAAGTCCAATACTGACACAAGTAATAAAACTTAGCAGTCACAAAACTGGAAAGTGATGTCACTTCTTGCTCCTGTTTCTTTCTAATCCTGATCTGCCAGAAATCAGCTATTCTGTTGTAATAAATAGTGGAAAAGAGTGAGGTGTTTGTATGTGAACACAACTTGGCATTCTAAACACTTGACAGTACCCTCACACCGCACACGACTACTTCAGCAGATGTCAAATACAATAATTAGAAAAACACAATGTAAACATTGCAATAAGGGATGATAATTCAGATAATTTTCACAGAAGATAAGAACAATCTACATGCAGTTTACCATTTATGCTATGCAAGATCAGTGCAATTTTACCAGCAACCCGAGTTCTTGAACACTGTAATGTTTGCTTAAGTAAATAAAACAGTTTTACTACTGTGGATAGTAATTCCCTCACCAGACTCCCTATAATATTTCCGTATAAGAACTTTCACCTTACACACTGGTGTCTTGAAAAGACCAGAGGCAAGGAAGATTCAACCACCTTTTAAATTACATTTGTTAAAATTATTTTGATGGATTTTTGAGACTAGAAATTCAGTAATGGGTAAAAATTATGTTCTGTGACTATTTTTGTACCATCCCTTGAATTCCTTCCCCACCTGCAGGCCTCCCTCCCCTGACACCTCCTAAAATCCAACTAATTAAGATTTAGGATGGCAACAAATTATTTTCCTAATATTTAACGTCAGGACAACTTCAAATCCTTATGTACAGAATCTTCCTCCATAAAATACAAGTACAGAGGTAGCTTGCAGACCAAGACATTTCAAGAGCTCTTCACTAACAGATGGATTTTAAAATACAAGTTCAACAATCAATCTATTTAACATCTTACATGAAACACTTTGCTAAAGCTGGACATAGAAAATAACTAAAAATCCTACTTGGAACAAAACAGAGAAGTGACTTTAATTCACTAAAATGTCAGAAAATATCAGTCAATATATCTGGATCAAGTTGCACACAAATATTCTACAGATACTTTTCTTAGTCTTTATACAATTTTTCTATATGAAGGAACCTCTATCATTATTGAATTTCAGCTCTTTCTCAGAGGGACTCATTTGATTAATTGGGTAATTATTTCTAATTTCTAGTATTAACATATAAAAACTAATATACCATTTTCAATGGACACTTTCTTTCAATGGACACTTGGGAGATCAACAACAGAAATTTAAATCCCTTGCTGATCTGAAGAACAACTATAAAGGGCAATTACAGTGCAAGTTTCCTTATTGGCATTACCTAACCTAGTAGACATTCCTAAAGGCAGAAAACATTCCGTGTGTGTGCTCACTCAAAATCTGTGACTGCCAATTATCAAAGGTATTTTTTGAATTCTTAAGAGGACTTACACAATATGTCAACTTTTGTTTCATAATTTACATTTTTTGAAACAAAATTAACACTCCACATAGAAACAGGTAAAACCTGACTTCTCAGCCGTCTGGTGTCATTTCAATGTAATATTAACTCTTAGCAATAAAACAGATCTGGATTGCATCTTTTTATAAGGCTTGTTTATCTGACATTGCCTGATTCCACTGTAAACCAACACATTTTCTTCCAGCAATTGCAGAGAAAGAGTGTGAAATGTGGCAAAATGGCTTATTGTTGGGGCCAGAAACAGAAATTGGACATTTCTGGCTTTGGTAAGTGTTTTAACAAGTTCTAGATTTAATCAGCAGGATCCTCAGTGTGAATAGATGTTAATGGGAAGTTATGAATTACATTATTTCAGTTCTATCTGCAAATTCCATAATAAAACTATTGTTTAACATAACAGAAAAGGCAGAGTGTGATTATTTTGCAACCTTTGGCTTCATTTGAAACACAAGTGATTTGGAGTCTTCTTCTATTAAGAAGGTGATATAAATTACTTAATGGCTGAAATCTTCAGTACCATTCTTCCTAGTATTTACCTAACTGGCTTAGTCACTCAGATTTAACTCTGTCACACTTTGATAGGTTTTTACTTCCCTCTCCAGCAGCTGAAAAACATTTGAAGAAGGAAGGCAAGTATGACCAGTAAAGATGAGACTAACACAGGATAAAGATCTACAATTTAAAGCACAAAGAATTAACTGTTTCTAGCTAGAAAAGCCAGTTGATTCTATTGAAAAACTTAATGCTGAAGGAATAGACAGAGGACCAAATTCAAATAAAGAAGCAACACTAAAGAAGATTCGTGGTTTGGGGTAAACAAGGCAATACCCACATATTGTGACAGCCAGAACTCTGAGACCTCCTTTTGAAAAACAATGCCTCTTAAAACCCACCCAAGAGAACCATTACCTACACAGGGCATCGCAGCAGTTCCACACAATACTTTAAACCAACAGGTGCTCTCTGCACCCAGGCTTACTGCACCAGGAAAGGAACAGACTCCAACACACAGAAAGCTGCAAACAGTTCATGTCAATACACTACTCCACTGTGAAAAAACTACGCTAAATTCAAACCTGAAGGCAGTAGTCTCAAGATACTGTGCAAGGAAGGCAGATTGAAGATTTTATAAAATTTGTCAGTGTTCTCTTTCGCATTTTTTTTATACCCTTTCAAGAAATTAATAGCCTGTACACTGCACTGCTTTCCTTAACTGTGGTTTATCTCTTACTAATACTTTTCTCACTGCCACCACATGCTGAGTCAGAGAATCAGTGGTAGAAGAATTTCTCATTGCATGTCATCTGACCATAAAAATGAAGCCATTTTAAGGAAATATCTATCTGAAAATGAAAATTGTACGAGGACAATAAATAAATTCTTTGGTGCCACTTACCTTTCTGTTGTATGAAAACAAAAATCTTCCATAACACAGATTTCTGTACGGTAATTTATCATCCAGTGATACAAAAAATCACATACCAACTTAGGTGCAGAAAACCAGTTCTGTGTTCCACTATCCACCACACCCACCAAGAATGATATCAGCGTATTAAATATGGACGTGTTTAGATCTTTATAGATCTAATGTGGAAAGTATTCCCTCGATTATGACCAAGACTTTTGTTCTTCAAGATGATTTATCAAGTAATTTTACCATTCCTCTGTTTCAACAGGATACTTCTCAGTAGAGAAAAGCTGATTAAAGACAATAAAACTGGAGGATTTGTTGTTCTAGACATAATGTTTCAATAAACATCCAGAATTAATCAATTAATTCTTCTTCTCTAAGGTATTTAACAAGCTAATATATCCATGTCTGAAGGGCACTAGGCGGAACAGACAAAAAGAGACAATTTGTTCAAAATGGAGTGGGTGTGATTCTACAGTCTCACAAAACATCCACCCTCACATGAATGGTAATGTAAAGATACTAGCCATATGAAATAGTTTACATTTGCCAAATGGAGTGTACCTGTAATCCACCAGTAAAAAATAAATTGTACTACACAGACCGCTGTTCATCTCTTCCTAAACACCTCTAGCCCAGTAAAAATATAAAATGCTAGTAAAATTATAAAATCCAGAGACAGTGTTCAAACACGCAGGTGATTATTTTCTGCCCTACAAGATAACAAATCCAAAAGAAACAAAATCTTCCAAAATGAACAGGTAAGTCAGTGCCTTCTTAAATTAACCAGCATTAGTGCAGGAGAAAAATAAGTATAGCCATATGAATTTTACAAGGTCATGTGACACTCGTGTATACAGACACTCCTCCTTTCCCTTCCACCATCAATGATTTTCCCCATGCAGAAAAAATAATATACCACACTCCCAGTTTCATTAAAACCAACGCAGGCATCAAGCTCGCTTGGGAGGCTCTTTGCAAACCAGTCTGCCTACAGTAGGTCGTATGGCTAAAAAGCTTAACAGATCTCAGGTTTGGCGTTGGGTTTTCAATCCACCATTCCTTCTTGCAGCAGGAACGCGGATTTGCGCGTTTTGTTCCGCGGGTGGCAGCGCGCCTCGGCGATGCCTGCGCCGGGGACCCGGCTGCCTGCGGCTGCACAGGGTGGAGACTCACCCAAGCTGACATTGTCTGCATGCCACACACTACATCCCTCGCGCATCCCCGGCTGACTGCCCAGCCTCTCCCGAGGCATGCCTCATTCGGGGGAAAACCCGGGGGGCACACACATACCAGAATCCTTCACCAGTCACCACAGCCTCTCCAGACAAACACACCCGATGGTGCCTGGGGCGTGGAGGGGCGCAGGGCAGACGCGCGGGCCGGTAAACGCGCGCCCCTCCCGCACCCTTCGCTCCGCGCCTCCCGCCCAGCCCCGGCGGTGGCTCGGGGGCCGAGGGGACGCGGCAGGAAACGCCGCCCGTCGGCTCTGCCACCGCCGCCCCCAGAAAAGAGCGAAACGAAGGCGTCTCCGCCACTCACCTCGCCCCGGCTCCGGGGGAGCCCCGGCGGGCAGCGGCGACGCCCCACAGAACAGAGGGGCGAGGCGCCGGTTTCGCTCCTGCTCGCTGCCGGCGGCGGCACCCGGGTCCGCTCCGCCTGCAGACCCCCTCGGCAGCGGCTGCTGCTGCTGCTGCTCCTCCTGCCTCCACTAATGGTGGCGGCCGATACCGGTTCCTTTCGCCGCTCCCTTCCTTTCCCGTTCCTTGTTTCCGCCGAGCGCGGAACCGCCTCCGCCCGGCAGCCGAGGCACGTCCCTGCCCAGCAGCGGAGACGCCGCTCCCCACACGCCGCTGCCGCCCCAGCACCGCCACCGCTCCGGGCTCCCCCCGCCGCTCACTTCCGGCGCGCGGGCCGCGCCTCGCCCCGCCCTGCCGGGACCGGCGCCAGCCACGGGGGGCGGCGACGGACCCGCAGCGCCGGAGCTGCCGTTGGGCGCGCGAGCGGCCGTTGGGCACGCAGGGGACGGTTGGGCGCGCTAGCGGCCGTTGGGCTCGCGGGGGGCCGTTGGGCGCGCGAGGGGCGGCTGGCGCGCGTGGAGCCCATCGATCTCCGCGGTGCCGGTCCCCACGGAGCCCATCGATCCCCGCGGTGCCGGTCCCCACGGAGCCCATCGATCTCCGCGGTACCGATCGATCCCTGCGGTGCCATTGCCCGCTGGGCGGATCTGCCCGCACCGGGCGGTGGCCGGCGCGCTCTCGGCGGGCGCTGCCCGCGCTCCAGGCAGTTTGGGGCTGCGGTTCCGTCCGCAGGTAAAGGAGCTGCGGGACGTTCCCTGTTCGGATCACCGAAGGTGTCTGTTGTCAGCAAATTACCAGATCCTACCGAAATCCTCGCTCGTGTGTTCCGCTGACCCTGGGCCAGCCGCGGACCACGCCGCCTTGGCTACGCTCTGGCCCGGCGGAGAGTTTGCCCCCGTTTCTCATTCTACCACAGCTTCACCATGATAAAAATCACAATTTTTAAAGTTATTTACAAAATGGGATAAACACATTGCTTGCAACTGCAGGTAGTGCTGTAGGAGGGGAGATTCGCTTAAATACAGTTGATTGCCTTGGGGCTCCAGGCTACAGCGCAGGAGAAGTGGCATGCACGCTGCCTTCCGCCGGGAACGCGCTTCTCCCCTGTGCTACCGCCGCTGTCTATCGTGACACAGCACAGGCGTGTTTTACATCAGCCTTTATTTGTCAGTATTTGACAGGCACAAACTTCAGTCAGTGAAAGTACAGTATTTTCCATAAATGTGAACACTTATGCAAAATGACGCTTGTTCTACTGCTGTAAGTACTAATTTAACAATGAGATTACAAGCTAGGTCAACTGCAACATGAAGATCTGTTTAAAATACAAGCTAGTACATGGAGAAAATTATTTTAATGTGTACATACAATTAAGTAGTTTGAAAAAACAAAGTTCACCCATTTAATTCTAAGATCTAAAATCTTTTGCTATCTAAATTTACCTTAACATGTACTCACTTAAAAATTCTGGACAACATAATAAAATGTTGCAAATTAACAACATCCCAGACAAGTTAAGATCAAAGTTATGGATGCGGAGATATATAAATTATCAATATGGAATAAAATACATGCATTCATCACCAAGAGACTACAGTAGTCTTCTGGAGTTGCAAATAAAATATTTTTAATCCAACTGTTCCAAATTCTAGACTGCTATTGATACATTGCTTCATGGTTTGTGAAGTTCCACAATTAAGAGGTGTCTGGGATCACATTATTTAATAAAAGTGATAAGTTTTCAGTGTTGTTCTGCACTTGCTGCATATCAGCAGTGAGAGTGAGCTGGCAGAGCCTACGAATCTGATGTTATCAGCAGGTTAAACTTCGTCTGGAGGTTGTATTAATCCCACCACGCTTTCCTACTGATCCTTCGTGACCCTGAAGGGATTAGAATGACAACACCTCCCCCAGAAGCAGGCTTGAGATGGCCAGAGGAAGCACGGGGAGTGCACGGGCAATGCAAGGAGCAGCTTGGGCGTGCCATGGCCAGGTTCCTTATGGCAGCTGACCCAGAACAGAAGCGCTGCCAAGTCTCACGTTCTGCACCACTGCAGCTCAGGAACTGCACGGCCATGGAGTGTGCAAAGCTTCATACCCTCAGCTATGAAATGCTCTCAAAAGGAAAAGGAGGCTGCAGCTGACTACTGCAGACTCTGTTTTTGGCATGTGGAAATATTGTTCCCTTATATCAAACTTGCTAAGTTGTCCCTGAACCCGAGCAGACAATAGACAGCAGAGTTGATTTAATGCAGGGTAGAGATCAGAGCTAGACCATTTGAAGCTTGAGGACCAGACTGGATCTGTGTGCATCCTACAGAACCACTATCCAACTGCAGACCTACCTAAGTTACTAATGTAAAATCATCCCCCAGGCCAAGGAAAGAATGCATACCTGCAGCAGATGTTGGGTAAGGTTTTCAAAGTAGTACAGGAAATTTAGTCATACATCTGCCAATGAAATTAACAGGTAATGAATTAAAAAAATAGGTGAAACCTTTTGAGAAGGTTAAAAGGTTGATTTAAATGTATATCTGCATTGAAATAAAAAAGGAAAAAACTGATCATTTTTTTATTCAGAGCAATAATTCCATGGCTATTGACTCTTTTCCTTCTCCCAAATGCTGCCTATCAGTCTCAATTTTACTTATAGCTAAGAACTGTTGGCAGCTGAACTTAATTTTGAATCCTTCAAAATTTTCATTTTCTGTATTTAAATAATCCTGAATAAGAAAACATAAATAAGCAAAGGTTACATAGGCTTCTGGATCATTAGACAGTTGGGAGAATTTCCACAAAGGACACACCAAGCAAGGGGTAGAAATATGAGAGTTCAAAATTAACAAAAAACTCTCATCTTGATTGCTTGGTTGGACCTAAGAAAACTCAATGACTTGTGCAGTAGAAATTTCGTGTTTTGGTGAAGACCTGCTGGGTCTGACCTAGACAAAACTATGTGTGTGCATGTGTAGGTCCATGCAACTATACCATCATGGAACCTCAAGCACCTGTGGTGCCTGCCAGCTCTAGCAAGGAGAAGAGCAGTCTGACTCTTTTCACCGGCTTCTTTTGAATTTCTTTTGCCAGCTACAGGGCTCAAGGCACAAAATCCTTAAATAGCCTTTCCTGTTCATCAATAGCTTGCTCAATCTATACTGTATCTATTGCTGCTCCCCTAGCTTTAATGGCATTTCCAAATGGGAATTCTGACAAAGTAGTACAGTATTTCTTAGTAACAGGCATAGCACCCATAGCCATTTACATCAATAATTCAGTTCATCCAGACTTCCCTTAAAAATGTCTTCTCTCAGATCTTATCTACTGTTCATAAACAAGGATGTCTTGAAGGGTATGATGACAGCAGTAGCCTGTCATAGGAATGCAGACTTGGGCAGGAGCTTCTGGGGTTGCAAGCCAGCCAGCATGATACATAATCCATTGTAGAAACTCCTCATGTTCTAGGTAAAGGCCACTAAGCTTCCTCAGGGCTACTGTTTGGTGGGAAGGCTGCTGCTATTTGCAGGGGGAAAAGGTTCAGAGGAGCACCAGCACAAACACTGGAATGAAAATACCATTTTCTGGACTCATTTAATCAATGTAAATGAGAAAAAATCTTGGCTATTTCCAGCTGAAGTACTCCTGAATTACAGAGGGATGACAGCTCTGAATCCAAAGCATAGAATGTCTGTGGATGAAAATATAACCACTCTTTTCTTTATGCACTTTCCCTTCATCCCACCTCTAAGAACTAGAGAAGCAGTCATTGTCTTTCTCAGGTGATGAGAGAATAAGCTACTTCCTTAGAGCCAGAAAGAAAGCCTTGTTCATAGCCAAGGTCTGAATCCTGCTCTCATCAGTGCCAAATCAGTCCCTCACTTGGGAGGAGACTTCAGACTTACTATTGATACTCTTTTAATGGAAATGTCAGCATTGCAGACTAGCAAGTAATCTATCTTTAGCATTCATTATCATTATCAGTCCTTTTAATGAAGACTCAAACCACCCCATCACACATTTCAATAAATCAGCATGGCTAACACATGCCAAAAAACCATTTCTTCTCGACCCTCAAAGCAATCAGCTTATGCTGCTGAAGCAGGAAGCTTGTTTGTCCCCTGCATTGTTGTAATCTGGTGCATACAGCTGCAAATGTTGTCTTTGCTCACAAAGCTTCTTAAATCCCTTTTTTAATTCTACTAAACTCTTTGCCTTGATGACTGCCCACGACAATTGGATTCCGTAGACAGAAAATATACTGTGTGAAATCATATTGAAAACGTGTTCTGGAAGGTTTTGCTCTATGAATTGGGGCATAGAGGCTACAATTAGCTGACTTCAGTACACACTTGATGAAATTTCATTTTATGTGAAGCTCCTCTTGCCTCCATGATCTCTGCTACCCTCCATTACTCTTTATTCTGCACAGTTAATTTTCTGGTTCCTTTTCAAGTCCTCTGAGGCAAACTCTGCCCCTCGTGAATGTATCAGACGACCTGTGCAGCCATGCACATAAAAATAGGGAAGGAACAACACACACACAGATTAGCATCTTCCAACATACAGGGCACCACAGGGACTCTCTGGACTCTCCTCCCAGGCTGAAGTCAGTAATTGATTTTAATGGGAGCAGGGCTGAGCTAATGCTGGCACTTTGGAAAATCCCACCCAAGGGATTCAGTGATATTGAAAGTGCTTGAGGCAGGTTAACTGCAGGCATTTCCACTAATGGGGAATGGCGCAGTTGTCTTTATTAATTTTCCTTCTCCAAAGTGCAATTAGAATGTATATATTTTTATATCCTTAGGAACAAAATAATGTAAAATGCTTCTATTTCTAGAGACTCTTACTGAAAGGCAAGAAAATGAGTGATTTTCTGCAGCACAGTTACAGGCCTTAATATCTATCACACTCCACAAGAATCTATTAATACTCTCTTACTGCCCTTCTTTTTCCTTCAGCTCACTCAATATGATTACAAGGGAAAATAAAGTCAACATGGGTCCAAGTCACAGCAGATGCACTGGCAATTTGTAAAGCAAGGTTTTTCATCATCTTCCTGGAGACAGGAGAACCAATACTTTTCTATCTGACTGTACCTTCAAAACCAAGAGGAAAAAAGTTCACTGGTGAAGATGAATTGGAAAATGACCATTACAATGGGGAAGAAAAGGTGGCATGAACTGGAATGTGGTGTAAACAACAGGAAGAGGGATGATGCAAACAAATGCTAGTGGACATTGTCTCTGTTATGGTCAGTTTTTGGAAAAGTCACTGCAGGGAAAGTGCAGACTAAAAAAATGAACCAAAGCTATGGCAACCATTTTGCAAACAACTCTACAAATAAATACAGTCTTAACTGTCTCTGAAAACTATGAGGTTACTCATTCATAAAAATGCTGAGGTTCTGGCACATTATTCACTTAAAATACAAATAGTGGTTCTTTTCCATACATTTATTCAAACAATACTAGAATTTTAAGCACAGTGGCAAACATTACCACTTCAAAAGATCCCATTGCTATAGTGTAATGACAGAAGCTTGGTCTTCAACATCACAGTGAAATGACAGCAGAGTATGAAATGTTTTGCAGTCTTGAGAGCAGCTGCTTTACATAAAAGAATCAAGACCACGATATGTTTAAAATACTGAGGGAGGTGAGTGGCAGAGTGAGGTGGGAAAAGAAACTCAGTTTGTTTCCTTTTGCTACTTGTCCTTTTTGATTCTGATTTTTCCTGAAAAGTTCTCTTCTTGCAATGACCTTCTCGATATGACTATACTGACTCTTCAGGTATAAATGCTGTGCTTGATACCAAACAGGAAGAGCCCCAGGATGACCCAGGGGGCTGCATCAGGCATTTCTCTGGGTCAGGCTGGAACGTACTTCTCAGATCTTTGGAGTTCATGTTATCTACTTTACAGAGTGAGGCATAAAAAAGCAACAAGTAGTCACTTACCTTTCAGATTATTTTTAACCTATATTTACTTCATCCATGACAACATTTCTCATTTTACACTGAAAATTCAGCTCATTTCAGAAGTGACATCTTTTGCTTACTGAGACAGAAAAGGAGCATTTTAATGTAAATATTGAAAATGTTGAAATGTCCTTCCACACCTAATACTCTATATGCAGTTAATGCTCATTACAGAATAACTACCTGCTAGATCTGATTTAATAATTCTTAAAGCGTAAATGTTTTCATCAATGTTTGTTGCCTGAGAGAGAACTGAATTTTGGATCTTCAAAAATGATCACTGTGAAAATCCAAAAGACTACATTTAGTTTCCTTTCTTTACAGAGGGAAATTCAGTCAAACCCGTTTGTGCACTGGCCATAATTGCAGGGGGAGCTTTGTGTGGATGCACTGCAGCAATGTGACACAGTTTCTGGAGCTGCAGAGATAGAGTGACACATCTCTGGTATACTCACTACTGGCAGTGGTTAGTTTTTCCAGTCACTATTAGCTGTTCTTCCCCAAATATCTTCAGCCACATCTTGTCCTAAGATCTCATCCTGGAAAGTGACTTGCTCAAATAGACTTTTCATTTCAGGAGACCCCTGGCACTAATTTATTTGCAAGACCAGGTAGAAGGTACAGCTATCTCCAGAAGTTCTGTTATTTAACTGCAGCAAATGTTTACAGAGCAGAACTATTTTTTCCTGTCATTTTATGCATATATGAAGTATTTGACATATATATTTTAATTATACATTAGGATTTGCTGGAATTTCTGTCTTGACCGCTTAAGTGATATTGGCTGGACCATCAACATTTTTTAAAAGAAGTAGTTTAAATCGGTGCAGTTGTTCTTTCAGTGAGTGACTGAAAATAGTTGTGGTAAGTTTCAGATTCTTTTTTTTGAACAGCTGTAGATAACTGGACAGTAGATTTTTGAAGAGTAAATTTCAGCATTTTTATCATTGTACTTTGAAGCATCTATAATTTATTTTAAATTTCCCATTCTGAATGGAAAAGTGGAAAATAAATATTTTGGCACATTTAATGTGGTTTGCATGGCATGTCTGGGCTTATCAGAGAGAGCTCTCATGATTTTTTGAATAATTTTAGTGATGAGGTAGGAAAAATTAAATTACTTAAGAATAACTGAAGATTTTTATTCAAGATTTGATGAGCAAAAATCCAAGCAATCCTCATTAGTAATTCCTTCAGAGAAAATTTCTTTCTTGAATCTTAATGTGTACTTTTGAGATGGAAGACTTGGGAGCATCTGTATAGGAAAATTCAACTGCCTTAGCTATCAGTGGGATTTCTCTTAGTCCAAGACACATGTGCAGTTATATACAGATCACCTATCCATACACATAATGTATGTTTGCATGTAATTTGTTCTCAAGTACTCAGGGATTACCTTTTACTAAATGAAGAGTGGGATTAAATGAACATATGGTGTTAAGAAAGCTGAAAATAAAATCCCCCTCCATCGAGCTCTACCACACTTATATTGCTCATTAGGGGATTACTTCTAAGTCTGTGTGGACAAGCTTTCTGAGGAAGGAACTGAAAGGCATGAAATTTCAAGGGTTATGAGACAAATCCTGCAAAATTATACTGCCTAAGTGAAAAGTACCTTGTCTTTTATTCAAATCTTGAAATTCATTTTTCTCTTGTACTGTATCAATTTGTACATACAGAGAAAGAGAAGACCAAGTGGATTCTTTTGACTCATGTTATCTCAGGCAGGTTTTCTGTAAGTCACACTACAATCAGAACTGGATGCTGCCTTCTTGTTAAACATCTTTTTATAAATGCAACTGAAAAGCTCATAAGCCTACACTGAAGTGACAGATTTTCAATCAGAAAAATCTATGCATTTATTTTAAAAAGTTATTTGTGAAATTAGATTCAAACCCCATGATTTTCCAGATTATTTACCTGACAACTAAGCTTAAAACAGATATGAAAAAACTTGCAACATCTATTGTATAAGCCAACTAGTAACAAACTGGATATCACAGTGTGAAAATAACATCAAAGGACAGAGACCATGGTCCCCCAGCAACTCCATGGTTTTGTATTTAACTAGTGTTGTCCAGTTCCTGCTTACCAACCTCAGTGAGTCCTTCCCCTCACCTTGGAAGCACCTTACTGGCACTTCTCTTTCTTGAGCTGTGTGTATGTTTGTATGCTAGGTGATTCTGCTAGTCTGTTACTCCCTCCAGAACCTCCAGATCCTCCAAAGGTCCATTCATGTTAACCAATTTGCCCAGCCCAGAACACCCTCATCACATGAGCTTCAAATTCTTGTAAAACTCATCAAAATCTATCTATCTCTTCCACTTCTACTGATGAGTTGCCCTCCTGTAACTGCAAGCTATCTTCTTTGAAGAAGGAATAATAAATTCTCAAATAAACTCTCTGGAGTAACCTATGAGGCCACTGCTCAGTCCCTCACAAACCTCTCCCATGTGCACTCCATTTGGATATGTGTAAAGTAGACAGCACCACCAAAGCAGCCAGTAGGAATACAAATGTCTTACAGTAGCAATCTGCCAATGCTTACAGTGCACAAAATCTATGTGTGCAACTGCCTGTTTCTATTTTTGCTATTCTTGTCCTTCCTTTCCCATTTCCTCCACAGGATATTTTTCCACTTTTTTCATTGTGTCAAAACTCATTTCAGCTCTTTAGTAAAACATATGTCCCCTGTCAAATATGTGTGAGTATCTGGCATAAACAAGAACTGAGAGCAGAGGCAGGACCTGGGTTACCACACCCCTGCTGCTGCTTGTGCTGTCAATTCTGACTCAGGCAGCAGGCAGCAAATCCCACAGATCCAGGCTGCATCAGCTGTGTGTGAGCAGTACACCTGGTGGGCAGCTGGGCTGGCTGAAGTGGCCAGCCTGGAGACCCTCAGCTACCGAGCTACCTGGCCAGAGTGACAGCTCCTACAGGGCTGCTTCAGCAGCTCCAAATATCTCCATCCATCTTATTCCATCAGGACAATTTTTTTGCACAGGATCCTGAGTTCTGTTTCAGTACAATAATAAATAGAACATAATAATAAAAGAAGCCTTTTAGGGGCTTACCCCTGCTGATTTCCAAATGCATTGGGGAACATTCAAGGTGACAGGCTGTGCTCAAGTGTCACCAGAAATGGGATGTGGGCTGCAGCTGCAGGCCCGTCCCCAGGGCACGTTACGTTGTGGTAGCGGGGGGGTCACAGCTCTGTAAGCTGGGCTGCATGTCTGCTGTAGCATGGCTGCATGTCTCCTCTGCTGGGACTCTGGAGCAGGGCATTGGGGCCAGGCCCCTCAGTCTGCAGGAGGATGTGGAGGGCTCTTAATGCACTGGATGTGGCAAGGTTCTTAATGCTCTGGCTGCTTCCTGGGAAACTCTCCTCTATCACAGCCAAAAACCAGTGGTAATTAGGGTCTGTGCAGCTGGGCCAGGCTGGGGAAGTGAAGATTCAAACTGCATCTGTGTCTCCTTTAAATAGTTTATGAGTGGTGCTCACTTTGGGTTTTGTTTTACAACCAAGCAGAAACCAACCCTAGCAGCACCCCATATGTTCCTTGTCTTTTGTTTGTTTGGGCATGTTTGTTGTACAGGTTTACTTAGGATCTAGCTATGACTATGTCATGGGTTTGTTGTGTACATTGTCCAAGACATGAGACTGAGCCCAACACCTGTGTTTAAAACATTATGGCTGTCTGAAAAGTCAGAAAAATGGGCATTCTGAGCTATTCTTACACCACTGTAAACAATTTTAGCTAGCTAAATAGAAATCCTGCCACTAAATACAAGTGTCAGATTGCAACCAGATTCTCAGCATGCCAAGCCCACATCACTGTTGTTCTAGACTTCCTTTTCACTAAGTAACCTGGCAATGCCTTGTGTTAAGCAGCTGATGGCAGAACTGCTGTTACTTACTCACTGCTCACCTGTCTGCTCCTGTGCAGTTCCACCTTTCAGAGTGTGACAGTGGACTCACAAATCTTCAGTATGCCTGGGGCATACTGAAGGAAGAGGCATAACTTCTCTTCCAGATAAGAATGCACCCAGAGCCTGAATTACTGCTGCTCAGAAAGTTGTCTGCAGAGCAGTGAATGTATTGAAGCTCAGACTTATCCCTTGGAAACAAATGTCTTCCTTTCAAAACAGATAATTCTCCTTCTACCACATCCTTTGGTACAATATCCCTAACCCCACCTCTCTGTCCCCATCTTACCCTTGCCCTCTGTAAGCTATGTCTAATCAATTTGCTGTTTCTGTTGACCCATTTTTGGACAGGTTAATTACACATCATTCAATCCACTGTGAAGGTTCAGCCTACTTGCAACCTTCTATAGGTGCTTCCCACTTTAGGGTTTCAAGATCCAAATGTCTCCCTAAGTGTTGATGTATTTTCTGCTCCTTTGAACCTAAAGAATCCACAGGTGGACATAAGATTTATGCAAGCAACACGTGCTGCTAATTCACTAGTCTAGTGGAAAGTCTAAGGCTAGTTCCACTGAAAGCCTGTGCCACTATATGAGTATCAGTCAGAGAAAGGAAATTTTAACAGCCTTTATAACTCTAACATATAAGTGAGTGTCCTTGGAGGAAAGTATTTTGGTCACTGTGGCTGTGCTGAGCTAGTGTAAGCGACACGGGTTAAGCATATTTATTTTCCTTTGCATTAGTTGTCCCTGCAGTAGGACTGTGTTTGAACAGTTGGTAGATTCAATCTAGCACAGACCTGGCACATAGTTTCCTGCTACATCCATTCCTGCTCCTTTTTGGTCAAGTGTCATGTGGGATTAGCACAATAAATCTAGACTACAGCAGAGAAACAGTGTTCATTTTAAATTTTCTAGAATTATTATTTTGTGATGCAGACCAAATATAGCTGGAACCCAGTGTTTGTATTCAACTTGACTATGTATTTAACTTTGCCTTTCCCACTGCAATGTGTAGCCTGTACTAAAGAGAATACTTCTACAGCACAAATTCCTTTCTGTCTCAGTATTAATTGCTGTATAAAAATAAGGTCACTGAAGTAGTATTTTAAATTTAGGTGGTGCTGTTGTTTGCTTCTGCAAAATCAGTCTTGGGTGAATACTTACCACTTACCACAGCATTGAGACAGGACTGGAAGGGGGTAAGCCAAGGGTGCTTAAGGTTTCACTTCATGAAACTTGAGTTTCTGCTGAAGCTGAAGTGGAACCACATAAAACTAGAAAAGATTTCAAACCTGGCTGCTTAAAGTTAGGAATCTATGTATCAATGACTAAATGCAATGGCCTGGTTTTCTAAAATGGCTGACATTCTCATTGAAATCAATAGGCATTGCATATGCTTAACACCCTGGAAACCAGGCCGCTTATATTTAGAGATTTAAATATTTGGAGCTTAAATTTCAACTACTAGAATTAAAAGTCAGAGTATCTAAAGCCTATTTTTACGTAGGATGTCTGATCTAGTGCTAGAGGTTACAGTTAACTAAGATAAATGGTTCCTTTGCTGACCCCCCACTGCCTCCAAAAACATTACCCTTATTACTGAGATACCTTAGGTGTAGCCTAGGCCGCTAACCAAGAAACTTGGTTTGAGAACTCTTCTTGGAAACCCTTGCTACAACAAGGGACTGTTAGCCCTAATAGTCAGCATTTCCATTCAATTTGAATGCAATTGTTATCAAAGTGCTGTTTGGTCTGTTTGGTTTAAAAGAAAGAATCAAGAAAAAGTGGCTGCACAGTTTCCATCCTGGGCAGAGGTACCATTGTTCTCTGCAAAGAGCTGGGTGCCTGGAGCCCCAGTGCTCCAAAGCTCTGCTGTCTGGACTTCCAAATGGGGGAAGGCTGAGGGTATGGGGAAAATGACCTAGAGCAGCTGCTGACAGGCAGGACTGAACTGGCATAGTCATTCAATCACATTGCCCAAGCCCTTTGCCAGTAAAGGCCTAGCCAAAAGCAAACACAGATAAAGGAGTTTCCCTGCTTCTAATCCATGAAATTGAAACCTTATTTTCTTCTCACTGCTTGGCCTGGGAGGCTAAACAGGTGATCTGCTTTCTTGGTTAACCATTACTATAGCAGTTGGCTCCTCTTGAGGGTATGGAGGCACTGGTTCATATTTCCCACTCAGCTCTGAAAAAGGGCCAAGGACTGCTTTGCTTCAGTCATTGGGTTTTTTGTGCCTGCATTTGCACCAGGAAAAAATCATTATAGCACAGGGTGGAACTTGGCTTCATCTTTCTGTTTGTCACACGGGGCATTAGAAGACAAGTGCTACTTTGCAGTCACCGCCACAGAGTCCATTCTCGCACCATTAAGGAAGAATATTGGGTTATTGCCTCAAACATTCATCAAAGCATCACACACAGCTCTGCTCATAACTACCAGTTTTATGGATGCAGAAACCAATCTTAGCTTGATACTTTGGCCTGTTTTTAATAATGTAGTGTAGGTACCAGCAGTGTAGGACCCAGGCAAGTCTCTGCAGTGTTGTGTAGCTGGCCCACGGCCCAGCAGAAGCACAGCCCCAGGGATGTGGAGATTGTCATTGGGTGCTAGTTAAAATCACAGTCACAGTGTTTCTGGAGTCTCAGTGATACTCCTGCATCTGCACAACTATCTTTAGTATGAAGCATGTAGCCCATTATTTTGCATGCTAGAATAGGAAAGGTCCCTTAAACAAATACAAGTTCTTTCAAATAATTTACTTCGTCACCAATCATTATTTTGAAATGTTCTTGTAAGCATGGGATTCCTACACAACAACATTTTCTGTTTCTGTTTATTTCTGCCCCAACATCCAGACCTGGTGATCACAGCCTGCTCTCCCTGATTTGTCTTGTGGAAGGAATCTGAAGAAAATCACTACAATGCAGGGTCTATTTCTGCAGGGTTTGAAAAATTATTTAAATAGCAAGTACTGCCAAGAGATTGCAGGAGTCTGAACCCTATTTTTAATCATTTGGACAGTGCCTATGGTATGGTCCTTTATGTTCTAGAGGCCAAGACTTCCCCAGTTGTGTAAAACGAGCTCTCAGAAAGTAGTTGTGTGTTAGGTCATCACTGTACTATTCAGAAGTGGGGAAAGCTGGTGCTCCTGCATCCTGCAAAGCCCTGACTCCAACCCACCTAACACAGGAAAGACTCTTTCTGATTTTAATGGGTTTTGGATCAGATCTTACCCATGGGTAGTAATGAATGTTGGTGTGACCCAGATCCAAGAATGAGGTCTGCTGGGTACTGAGTAAATACTGAGCACTAGTGGGGACGATGATAACAATGCAGGCTCCCTAGAGCAAGCTCAGAGCACTCTGCATGACTGAATCTGCCTCGAGCCATGATCTGCATCTTCAGAAATCTTTCTGACATTGGGTAATTTATTCTTTCAATACATCTGCAGGGAAAACTCTATGACTAGGTTATAGGAAAAGAAGTAGCAAGAGAAGCAGGTGTGCATTTGTGCCAAAGAGCTGGAACTTTTGATGAGTGTGAAAAAAGCTGAGGATGCACCTTCTCTGTCAAAAAATTACAAAAAAGCAAAACCAGGCCTCTATTTTCTTTTATCCACAAAGAGATTTTGTCTGAAAGCCAGAATTAAAACTCAGGAGTTCCTGGCTTAGACCAAAACCCTGCTGTGGGATAGTGTTTCATTATAGAAGTTACTTATCTACCAAAACTATTTAAAGACAGGAAGTGTTATCTGTGGTTAGGACTAATCTTCTCTGTCACAAAGCCTGTCTCCCAAATGAGAGATTAATGCAGAGTATAGCTTCCTGACAGGCAAGAAGCATCGTATGGATTTTGTTAATTTCTGTGGGAAGAAGCAAAGCCAAGTAAATTGCGCCATGCGTTGCACGTTGGAACGCTGTCAGCTAAAAATACCTCAGCTCAAGACTGCTCATTGTGCCAGACCTGATAGAAATGCAAAGAAACCTCTATCACACCCCAATGTCCATGTCTACCTTGCCAAAAAGGGAGAGTGACCAAAATACCGGACGTACAGCAGTAAGTAGGCAGCTTCCACTTGTCCTGACAAACTTCAGAAACTTCAGTGCTCCTTCAAGAAAAAATGAGAGTGCAAGAAAAGCAGGGCTCAACAGAGAGGTGGAGCAAACACATGGAATGTCAACATGGAATAGCAACATCAGAGATTCTGGTTGAGGAGCAGAGACAGAATAGAAGAAAATGTGACAGCTTTAACTGGCACCTGCTGCTTTGTGTCCTCAGTCAGCCATTGGCACCTTGACCACACACACACAGAAGGCACACAGATAGGGCACAGTGAGACCTGACTGCAAAACATCCTCTCTGGGCTCTTGTCATGCTGCCAAGTTGCAGATATAGTGCACTCCCCTTTGTGCACATTCACAGAGGAGAGGAACTTGTGACAATAACCCAGGATAAGATTTTACTTGTTGAACTTGAAGGAAGGAGGTCATCACATACATCTTTTGTCTTCCCAGATGGGGCTGCCTTGTCTGCTTTTCTATTTGTATAGCCGTCTACACAGCTGAAATATTTGCTTTTTTTCCTCTGCCCTGCAGCCAGTGCAACACTATTTGAGCTGGTAAAATGCCAGACTCTTAGTAGTAAGACTGAGCTGGTGATCTAGTCAGCTTTGTTATGTTATTGTCGGCCACAGCAGCAAGATAGAAGACATCACCACCAAGATCATCAAAGAGAGCATTCACTCTTAAGGGAAAAAACAAAACAAAACTGGATCATAAATTACAGCATAAATCTATTTCTAGCCTAAAATAATATCTACTATTATCAAAACATGTACCCTAGAAAAAGGTCAGGGCTTGACATGCTTGTTTTGGATGATATGATGTGCTGCTGTTGGTAATGATATGATTGGAGCCATATGGGATCTCCAGAAAATTGTGTGCATTAATGTGATCAGTTCATGTGTACCTAATGCCTGACTTTCCAGTGCTGATCAACTACATGTGAGAACTTCAGGGATAAACACAGGAAATCATTACTTGAAGACAAAGGAATCTGTGGTGTGACTCCTTTTCTATTCACCTTAAAATGATGATGGGATTGTAAATTTCAAATTAGAATTATTCCTATTTTAGTGTAGGAGATGGTTTTTGAAGTATAAGACAATAGAATAGTGTCTTGTGTGCTACAGCCTGAGTGTAACACAACAGGATCAGCCTAGTGCAAACATCTCCTGTTTATCTTAGCAGGACACGCAAAGATTATTTTTAATCCTTTGAGTGCTTTGTACCTTTAAGATGGTATTTCTGAAACCATGAAAAGCTCATTGTGACATTAAGTATTGATTACTTACAACACAGCTCACAAAATGTTTTTGTGCTATACTACTGAACTAATACAGTTCGTATTTTCACTCTTATTTAAAGATCTCAAGTTTCAATGATCCGATGGGCAGCTTAGAGCTCTGACACACTTCTTGTCCTCAGTTATCCTTACATGCAGCTTGGAAGGGCTGGGCAGTGGCCAACATCCCTTCCAGTCCCCAATGACACAGACTCAGACATGAGAGCTGCATCAGATAGCACTGTTCCCTGCCTTTGAAGAGCCCTCATGTTGTGGTTTGCTCTTTTCTTTATTCCTTCCCATGTAAATAGAGGGGCAAGTACTTTATAGATAAGGGCTGGGAAATGGCTGAATGTGTGTCTATGAAACATAATCAAACAAAATGAAAGCTGGGGCTGACCCTTGAAATTTCACTGCAAACATTTTCATGCATACAAGTGGCTTAGTTGACTTCAGATGGGCTGCTAGTTTCATAAAGGCTATCTGTGTGGAAGAGAAAGCAAGATGGACACTTTGTTTATTGATTTGATAATGCAGCTAGCTTGAGGCTGCTACACTGAGACTGTGATAAAGGAAAGATAGCAAGTTCATAAAGTGTTTCATTTTAAAGCTTGTACAGTATTATTAGCAGAGCAGCTGTAGCTTTTTATATCATTTCATAATGCATGTGATTTGGCATTTTGAAATTAAAACCCTTTTTATGGCTGTCTTTTGTCCCGTACATCGTGGCCAAGAGCTCTCCTTTTCCAAGGCATTCTCTAACCGAGCGTGCACTAAGACTCTGACACCTTTGAAGGGTAAGGACCTTTAAAGCACAAAACCATTTTCCCAGAAGAAAATTAAGTGAGTTTAGCAGATTGAACTAACTAGCACTAAGGAAGAGGCAGCCTCTGTTTTTGCATCCCTGCAGTGGAAGAGCTGAGACATTCCAAGGCGTGGCCCTGGCAAAGTCCAGTGCCCACGTATTTCTGGAATGAAGGCCAGCTGCCTCCACCTCTTCTCACTCACACATTGAAACACTGTACAGTCCGAGCCATCAGGACTTGCAGAGAGCCCTGCAAATAATCTCAAGGGAAAGTAATCTAGGACCTTTTGCTCCTAAAAAAAGAGACCCCAGAAACTGGACTTGCATTACTAGAGGATAAGAGAGCCTTTTGAATGAAGAACAGAACCTGAAAATTCTTTATGCTTTCACTCCTGAAGGACCTCCTGGGCATTCCACCTCAGCCATTAGTTCTTCCAAACAAAATCAATGCACATTTAGAACTCATCCTGATTGCTTTAAACAAAAGAATGGGCTCATGGAAGTACATAACTGTAATATAATTCCTAAGTCACAGAAAGGGTAAAGGTCTCCTGCCACTAGGTTCAGCCACAAAACCTGCCATCTTCCACCAGAAATATGAAGTAGGTTCCAGATCATTCTGTAAACTTGAAAAAATCACTGAATCATTTCTTGGTTCAGTTTTCTCATCTCTGAATAAGGAAATCTTTATGCAGAGACAGATTTAGCTTACAGAAACACAGAAAGCTCTTTCTAGTCTGAAGGAAAATATGACAAGTATATGACAATGTTGTGGCATGCACAAAAAAAGCAGCACTCAACCCAGCTTCCCTGTAACAGTCTTGTAAACAATCAGCACCTTCCAGTGGATATGCTAAAATCAATGACATCTTCACATATACAGGTCCTTTCGAGGCTCAGCTACCAAACATGACCTTGCAAAAACATTACATTCCTATGAAAAACAAGTCTGGACACTGATAAGCAGTACTGGAAAATTACACTTGATCTGGTAGATGGAGAAGCATTAGATTGTTAATCTCTTATCCCTTCAAAGATCTTGTCCACTTAGAAATGAAAACCCATTGTTACCTTCTCACTGGATTAACTGTTGACTACCTAATGTCTTTCATTCATATGCCAAAGCCTGTGCTGCATTGTGCCTTCTCTTCTCCCACCTAAATTACTGCTGAAGATAAAGCAGCAACTGCTCCCTGTAAGCTTCTACTGCCTGCAGGCCATCCTCTCTGAGCCACCTGTGAAACCAGTCCTTTTGCCTTCTCTTCCTGCAGCAGAAGGCAGGTTCATACAGGCTCCCCCAGTCTGTCCCTGCATATCTCTCTCTCCCCCTCCAACTGCAGTAATACCTTTGCCTGCTGTGTTTGTTTGGGGGGGCTACAAACCAGCACGACCCTGCCCAGGATGGCATCACCAGGTGCAGGCATCACCCTGCATTGGTCCCTATTCTGCTGCTTGCCTGTGTAGTTCAGGGACACCATCTGTCCCTTCCCTCACCTCTCCCAGGCTCATTCCAATCCCCACCCACCTGCACCCTAATCTAGTATCTGGCATTTAGGTTTGACTGACTTTCAAAGTATAAATGGGTCAGGTCATTTCGCATAGGCTGATAGGTTGTGATTGCAGCTCTTCGTGTGCTGAATCACCCTGGCAGCAGATGTCATCTGCTTCTCGTTTGAGGGAGAGGCACACAGTAAATTAAAAATGCAATATGCACTGCTAAAATCTTATACAGCTGTATTCAGTAGAGATGAGTGGGAGTTCAAGACAGTAAAATTACAGGGGGTTCTACTACGAAGGCAAAAATTCAGGGGAAAAGCTTTTGTATAAGCACTTAGTTCAGTTACCCACATGTGCTTCAGTAACTGGCTAAATATAGAACACCCAAACTATTGGAAAAGCAAAGAAAATGAAGACCTAGGAAAAATAAGCCACTGATGGTGATGCAGGAAATACTTCTGAATTAAACCATTCCGCTGCAGCCTTTGTAATAGTCTCAGAAGATCACAGTTGTAAAAAGTGAGTCATTCCTGGGCTCGAGTGTAACATCAGCTTGACATTATTGACGAGGGATTGCAAAGGATCTGTGTGGTAGTAGGGTAAACTGTGTTTGTTTTACAGACATGTATAAAAATACACATCACTAGAAAATCAAAGCAACAACCACAACATACCAAAGAGTTTCCATAGGAGACAGAGAGCCTAATTCTCTGAGAGCTGGTGACCCCAGCTGCTCTCAGAGCTGAGAACGTCACTCGCTGTCAAGACCTGACCCAGAAGAAAGGAAATCAGGGCTGCATTTCATTATTTTGGCACAACAGACTTCAACAGCTGCAACTAAGGTTAACGAACTGCGAGTCAACTTCCAGAGGCACAAACCACATCAGCCTTCCCTCAGAATCAGACACACTCGTTTCCCTGAAAATCTATCAAAATCATTGCAAAAACAAGGTCCTTTGTATGTGGCTCAAGCTGCTGGAGTGGAAAAGACACCCTGAGTAAGCATAGGTCAAATGGGGTTAAGCTTGCTTTCTTCCAGGAGTTATCTGGAAAGGATTAGAATCCAGCAGCACCACTGGCCACCAAATATACTCAGACATCTCAGCTGAACTCTTGGTATCTTCCAGCAAAATGATTGGTTTTTGTTCCTCTATTTATTCTCATGTATGTTTACAGTACTTACTGGCAGTTGACATTGGAAAAAAACCCCATACTTCTAGATTTGTATTTGTTAGAAAAAGGGATGTTTTTGCTGAAATAATTGCCTCTTTTTCATAGGAAAGAAATCAGTAGATTTTACTGGACTGTGCGGCTTGTTGGCTGACTAGCTGGGTTCATGGTTACAACCCGGTTGCGCTGCCATGCTGCAAATTCTCAAAGCAGTTTTTAACCTTTAAACAGTCATGATTGTAACTGTAAATGTCCTGTCTTCTTCCTCTCCCTTTAAATCACCTTCAGCCTGGTATCTCACTCCAAATGCAACAGGATTTCAGGAGAGAGCAGCTGAGCACTGTTCTGTCTTTTACAGCCTTTAAGACAAAGATTTTAGAAGTTTTTACAAGATTAAGGATTTGTTGGGCTAAGTAGTGGATTTGAAATACCTAGTTCCAATGAACAAGATTCAAGGCAGTAAGTTCCCAGAAGGTGGCTCGGAAATGCCCTCCATGTGACAAAGAATCCCCTCCACCCCTCCCCAAAAACCTGGGACACTCACATGGAAAGCACTTCAGATCCTACCATGAGATTTGGATTATTTTAATTTTGTAGGGCTTTTTTTCTACTGAGATCTATTAATTAGCACATTTGACTAGACTGGAGGAAAAAAAAAAATTTAAAAAATAGACTCCAGGGAGCCATCTCACATTAGAGCTCATGGATGACTTCTGTCTTCTTTTCCAATGATATTTGCTCTTTGAAGGCTTGGGACTCTGTTTCAAGTTTACCAAAGTGAAAGCTATTATATTACTGAAATCAAAGTCCTTGTAAGTAATTTAAGAAGGTGAGCAATAGTTTTCTTCAAATGGTCATGGATTGCATGGTCTTGTCTGTGAAATTTCTCTGGAGAGAATGTCATGTCCTGCAAACTTGCCCTAAATTTCCACCATTTTATTCTGCCAAGAAGATTGGCCACAGGGCCCTCCTCCTGCTGTGGTTGCTGTCACCTCCACAGCCTGGACAGAGCCCTGGAATAGAGTCCTTTTCTCCAGTGGTCCTAAATCAAGCTTTGTACAGCAGACAGGAGGTATTCACATCCAGCAATTTGGTTTGAGGCCTATCCTGAATTCAAAGATTTTTCTTTAAAATACAGTATTTGAATTTGGTAGTGAACAGAACACGTTGAAAATGACCATGCCAGTTTGCAATACCCTCCCTGTACTGTATTGTCAGGGAGGAAGTGCCCAGGAAACAAAAACCTGAGCTATATTGAATCCTGGTTTTAGCTCTTGCATCCATTTTATCTCATTATTTATTTTGCAGCCCAGAGTACAAGCCTAATCAGAGCTCCCTATCCTCACTGCTTACATAACAACTTTCTCTGCTCCCCCTCTCCTTCTGTAAGCTTTACTCTGAAAAAAAAAGAAAATTAGAGGATACAAATATTCTCCTAAAAATGCAAGTTGCTTGATCCTTGCTACCTTTTAAAGGATCTGGGTCTGTGGGAGACCATGCTTCTAGCAATCAGGGCAAGTAAACAGGAGTTTAGGGCATGCAATTCTGTCTGATGGCACTAAGTCTGTCTTTTGGCTTAGTTAAATCAACATGAAATGTGTTTGGCACAGTATTTGTTGTGATTTTCTCTCCTCTTCCTTGCTATTTAGACTCACTGCCTCTATGTATCTGACTGTTTTTAAAGAGCCAATGGGTGATTTTTCCACATTTTTTCAGCTCTCAAAGTTATATCACTGAAGCTATTTTCCTTGGATGAGTTTCATGAATACAGACTGTTAGCTACCTTCTTGATCTGGTCTTCTGCCAGTGTGAATATTTTTGTCCAGGGATCTCACTTCTGTTGTAGTGCAGGCATTGCAGGTGGGTGCTGGGAGGTGTCCAGCTGACTTTTGTGAAGTAACCAGAGGTGTCAAAAAAGAGAAATTCAGGCTATTCTGGAAACAGCTTGCACTCTCAGTAGCAAATGTGAGAAAAAGAAAAGGTCAATTTTCTGCTTTCTTGCAAAAGGTCTTAAAAAGAATATAGAAATTCAGTCAGTGAAGAGCTGAGAGAGCCCCTGGTGTCAGCAAACTGGGGAGGCTTATACAATGTGGCTCAGTCATTCTTGATCTCTCATGTTAGAGAGCTTACAGTTTTGCAAGAGTCCTAGGAGTTTATGTAGTTCTCAACAAATTAAAACATCCAGTAAATTAGCCCTAACTACTGCTTTCAGAGACAGCTTCCTTCTCCTCCTTCTCGTCTCCTTCTGACAAAACCAACATGGTCAAATTTATGATTTGTAGCTGGAGGCCCTATTTTAAATTTAGAGCCATAGGAAGCCATTTAAACCTTTAGCACAAGAAAAACTGGCTGACAGTCATGGGTTTATAGGGCAGCATCAGAGCTAGCTCACAAAGTATCCAGCATTTCAAACAGCTCATTCACAAAAATCTGTGTACTGCTTTCTGGAGGGAGTCAAATCCTATTTGCCTTTTGGGAGTTGTCACACTGGAGCCAATTGGATTACTCATTTGTTTGAGGCACGCAGGATTTAACCCTCCAAGAAACAAAATGGATTTGCTAAATGAAAGGGATTCGTTTTTTCAATGTAATACTGCGATAACAAAATAAAAACCAATAAAAAGAAAACAAAAGGCATCTCTCCTCATTCTTTTTCTTGGCCCAATATGAAGCAAGAAGTAGAAAAGGACTCATCTGTGCCCTATGCATCTTAATTTTAGTTAATCGACATCTAGATTTCGTTTAAATCAGCATGCAAGTGACAGAGTATGCTTTTCAGTATGTAGGTCATAACAAGCTAAATTGGTTTAGGAGGGTGGAGCTCCTCTCTTGTGTTTGGGACAGGTTTGGTCTTAGGCCCAGAGTAATCTGTAGTGGATTTAAAGTTGGACATAGTTTCTGATCTGTCAGTGCTAGAGGCTGGCAAATCAACTGCCAGTACTTGCCATTCGTGGGATGTGCTGATGCTGGAAAAGAGGCTGCCTATGATGATGGCTTACAACACAACAGATCCAGTCTTTGACCCTTTCTGGAAAGTGAAATAAAGTTTACATTCAAGGTATTAGTCTGAGTTAGCACTGCATATGGATTCATTCAGCACAGGAGGAAAAGGTAAAAAAAATAGGCAACAGGTCCTTTTGTACTGGAGGAAATTTCATCTACTGAATCAGCACACATGAGAGGAATGGTGCTGTTCTATGAATGAACAGTCTCTGCATGGCTGGAGTTAAAGAATTTGCAGCCACACTGCACTACAACTCTCACCTTTTGTCAGCCTTCCCCAACACCCAAGACTGAAGTCACTGAGCATTCCTAGACTTCCATGGTGTTCCTGGAAGATGCATATGCTTCCAGATGCATCCTGTTTCATGGTCAGTGCATACTGGGCATCCTCTCGTGAGCTCTGCTGCAGTGCCAGCAGCCCCAAATTTGATAAGCTGGGCTCTGACAGGTGGTAGGAGACAGATCCAGTCCTTCCCCTCTCTGCTTTTACAGAAGTGGCAGTCTCTACAGCAAGCCTCATGGGCAGGGTGATACCATCCATGCTGAAAGGAACCACCAGATTCAGCCTGTGGTCTGCCTGGTAGTCTCTGCATTTATACCCTTCTGTGGCTCAATGATTCCTTTTTGTGCTAGATCTGTGTTCTATCATGAAGCTTTTTCTCTTAGCACTTAGGGTCTGTTCTGAAATCTTGAAACCCCAAGTATAAAAGTGGAGCAGCACCTGTATCACGTGTAATGAAAATTCTTTACAGGATTGGAATAAGCCTTTACAGCAAATTGAAATTTATGCTTCTTCTCAAGACAAGGGGCAATATTCAAATGAGTGAGATGGGAACCTGGCAGAATTATAAGGACCTCTGCTTGGAAGATCCCATACAGATTAAAAGTTCTTATCCTCCATCAATTTATGTAACAGCCTTTAGGCAGAGAGAGAACAGTCTGCAGCCTTTCAAGATGAAAGTTTCTTAATCTGATCAGTATGAATCTGTTACTGATTACAATGCTATCTTTGAATTAGTTTTTATTCCTCCCCCAATCGAGGGAGACCCAAAAGAAGAGCTGCTTCACAGAGGGCAGTGCCTTCCATCAATGCTAAAAAGTTCTGTTGTATCAGTTCATACCAAGTCCAAGATTCAACACAGGAGAAGGCAGTATATATGGGGAAAAGATGTATATGTACATTAGTTCTCTACATAAATCTTTCTCCCTCCTGAAAAACAGCTGTGAGTTGCACAGACTCAGAGTAACTGTATGACACAGAGGATGGAAGATTTATTATTTCTTTTAAAACTTTAGCAATGATGCTATTCATCTGCCAAATGACAGATCTCTTGGTGGCAAGGATTTCATGTTCAACCAGACTGCTATTTGAAGTAGCCCAAAAAGTTTGCAGTCTGCTATGCAAATAAGAGAAGGAGAGAAAAGTTTGCTCAGGAGCAGCTGTAACCCATGAAAAGCAGAACAAATTCCACTCTGGCAAGGGGCTGCCCCTCTAAGTCCAGCTACTACAGTCTGCACAGCAGATTAGGGACCTCTGTTTTTCCCTTCCAGAAGGCTTCTGTTTTACTCCTGCTGGTACAAAGGAGGAGCAGAAGGCATTAACTGAGAAGCATGTGAGGTCAAAGGTGGGTATTTCCCATCAGTTGAATGATCAAACGTTGCTGCAAGCTAAATTCAGGCTGGTGTAATAGATCCCTCAAACTACCTCACTTTTCCTGTTGCTGCTCAGGCAACCAAAGCCTAAGGCCTCTGTTGCTGAGGAACAGACAATGCAGGATTGCTTATATCTCTGCTGTACTAATTATTTTTCCCCAGCTGCTGCAGAAAACATCTGCCCTGTGATGATAGTCCAGGTTGTTGCATCATCAGACAAGGTATCAGGAAAAGGCAGCTCTCTTCCCATCTCTAACACCTCAGAAAGATATAAAGAAGTTCAGCCAGGAGAAGAGCTCCTGTCTTGCAATGGCTAGTGTAATGTTGGCTTATGGATTTCCCACCATTACTGGGAGGAGGAGGAAAAGCTTGTCCTTGCCTCAGAGGAACAAGGAAAGCACTGTGTGTGAGGGGATGCAGCAGCTGGTGGGAAGCAAGAACAGAGGCTCAATAAAACATGAGAGATGCTTTGCTGTGCTGGGTGCTGTACCCAGTCCTCAGTCTGTTACATGAGGAGAGAGCTTTGCCCACCCACAGCCAGCATTGAGTGTTCTTACCCAGCTGAGCACTGACCCTCAGGCATTTACCCCTGTAGTGTTTCCCTTCTCTGCTCTGTTGCCCTAAGGCACAGAGGCACCAGCCACTGTACAAGCAAAGCCTTCTTCAAGGTTGGTTTCACTGATATTTTAAGTCAGATGCGGGTGATGGTGCCTGGGTACTGCATTAAAACTGCTTATTTTTTCTTCTAATCTATCAGAAGACTTTGCTAAGGTATCTTCAAATGCAGCAGAAATGCCTGTTATTCTTGGGCTTTCCTGGTGTCCTGTGCTCCTATAAATTACAGGAAGGGCGACCCACACAGAATGTGCATTATCTTCTAAAGGAGGCTTTTTATTATTACAGTGCCAAGCAAGGAGAGAGCATGAAAAGAGCAAAGCAGGCAGTGACTATTTGAGTTGTTGTGCTCTTCAAGGCTTGAAAAGGGTTTCTCTGAGCTGTTGTCAAATAACCCTTGCTTTTGGTGCAGCTGGGTGGCTGCTCCCTAGTACAGGGCTGGTGGGCTGAATCCAGCCCCAAGGCTTTGAGAGCAGGGCTGCTGCAAAGAGTGACACACAGCTTTTTCCTACATGGGAATATCAAGACAGGAGTAGCATTAAATAAACCTGGTCAGAGTATTTCTATTTAAAGTACTTGTCAAGAAATAAAAAGGTGCATGGTTTTTCTGGTTTGCATTTCAACATTTGTGAGGACTGTGATTGCGCCAGAGCTGAACTGGCAGCCTCAAGTCCAGGACACCTTTGACGGGGTGAGGCTGCCCAAGGCCACCGTGTGATACCACCTGCAGCCCAGCCACTTGCAGGCTGCTGTGCCTGGGGAGTAACAGGACACACAGGAAAACGTTTGCAATAGGTAAAAAATGCTCTTACAGTCCTGGCTTTGTTGGGGCTAAATATCTGCCAGGCTGATCTGGAATAAAATAAAGCACAGTATCAGATGAAATGCACTAATAGCAAAATCCTATTAACTGTGCATTTTCTCACATACAAAGGCTAGTCATGGGGTCCTCTGTAACAGTGGTCTCATTCTGCACAGCAGATCTTATTTTACATTCTTGGGGCCAGACACTCAGTTGATGTAAGTAACTATATCTGCAAGCTGTAGCCACCCAGAACTACGCCAGCTACAATGTTGACCCACTGTTAACTGCACACATTACAATTCTCTGGAATTTCTCTTGCCACAGACTGCAGTAAAAAAGCATTTTCTGGTGGTGAAAGGTCAGTAAACATATCTGAGATGAAACAATCTCTTTGTGATTATGGTTATGCTTTAAGAATGATTTCGTCCTTCCACAAACATATGTGGTCTGTCTAGAAGTTTTGAGCAAAAATGTTTGCGTACAATGACTACAAATAAAACAGCAAATAATTTCCACTTATAGACACAATTGCTGTTCCTGAGTTGAAACCTATCTGCATGTGATTCATCCTCCTAGGATTTGCTGATGATTGCTTGCCTGTTTCCTTTACTTATGGGTTGTAAGACCATCCCCAAGGCAATGCCTGTTAATTTCTAATTTAGCCTGGTTTAACTAGCCCTGTTATTCAGCAACCCTTGGACAGACAGAACTAGATTTCTGAACTTGCTTTCCCTCAAGTCAGCTACAATCAGGCTGAAGGTGAAGAGGCTGTAATCACTTAACTGCAGTATCAATTTAAAGGCCTGTGCCTGTGTCCTCCCCGGAGCTGGATGGTTTGGCAGGAAGATCAGTCCCTGGTGGCAGGGCAGGGGCTAAAAGCCACTACAGCTTGTATGGAAGAGCTCACCTCCCTAGCCCGAACTGCTCTGGTTTTTCATGAAGTCATTGTTCCAACCTCATCTGCTGTTCTTGGGAGAAATGCTGAAGCAGCAGTCTAGGGAGCAGGGACTTGTGTCTCCCCACAAGGGGCAGGAACAGGACAAGCACCCTTGGCCCACCTGGCCTGGCTGATTTGTCCTGCAGCCAGACAGTGTGGGTCACCCTCCAGACTGTTTTCGAGCTTCACAGCGGCCTGTGGCAGTGGCAGGCAGCCCAGGAGGAGGCTGGCAGCACACTTGAGCTGTTCTGGGCCATTAGGATACTCTGTGCCTTTAGTGTCTCCTCTTTGCCTGCCAGGAAGGCCCCTTCCAGTTATGTCCTGTTGTCCCAGAACAGGCAGGAAAGGCTCAGACACAGACCCTGTGATTGATAGACACCATCCCATCTAACCCTTCATCTGCCCAGCCAAGTAAACATTCTGAAGCTATTAATATCCTGTGTTCCTTCCACCCTTCATGCCCACCCTGTTAAAGCACCAGTGCCTTTTTACACAGCTCAGAGACCGCCTCAGACGTATGGAAGCCATGCATAAAAGCACCTGTCAGGCAGTGTGCTGTGCAATGATCTCAGGCCTTGGAGCAGGGGCTGTCATTCTGCTTGACATGAGGCTGTTTCCCTTACTCTAACCTTACTAGTGAGCACATTCAGTAATCAGCAAAAATCTCCTGCATCACCTCCAAGAGAGTGGCAGAGGCGTAAGGCACACACACACAGACATTCATTAGTCCTCATATAGAAAAGAGAGCTAAAATCAGCAGTAGACTTTACTGCTTAATATTTCCTCCTTGGATTTCTAACTTAATGGTATGCAATGAAAAGTGACTTTGTAAAAGAGAAGGAAAATAATTAGATCCCTTCAGTTTTTGCATCTAAATTGATGCAGACATTATAAACAAGTATTAGTCTAAGAGCTCCATAGGCATCTTCAATTTCAGAGACACTTTATATTTTACAAATCACAGAATTGAGTCTAGATTTTCATCAGAAGTATTAGCAATGATTTCTTACTAACCCTCAATCTAGTTGCAAAACAGAATAAATTTAATATTCTCTTTCCCTGGTTTGGATTTTAGCCCTTCCATCATGCTGCAAGGAGGTACGATTTATTTGTCCTTGTAAGAACCCATAATTAAAGTACACATTGATTACACAATGTCTGACATAACTACAGACTCTGTGCACTGCAAGTGGGTTTTGATTCTAGCAAATGTGACACAGCTGAGACTGCATATGGTTTGGTGTTACATGGGAGGAATTTATGGCAGATACTTGGAAGCAGAAATCAGATTAAAGGAGAGAATTATCATTTTTTGCTCTCCTAAACATGAACATAAATAAGGTTGTACACAGATTTTCTGCATTAGTCAAGGAAAAGGATTATGAACACTTCCACTAAGGGATGGCATTATTAAATGCTCATTTGACATGTGAGAAGCTTTATTCTGTGATTTTAAAAACAATGGCATAGTTATTAGGCCAAACAGACCTGTATTACTTGACATGTTAGAGTACACATGAATTCAGATCATTCAGACAGACGAATTCCTTCTTTGAATGAAGTTTCAAAAATACCAAAGAATGTAATCAATTTAATACCAGGAATAACCCATCAACAAAGCAGATGTAGTATTCACTCAGACACTGTAAACACTTTGAATATGGAAATGTATTTCAGCCTCAGACTTCCATTAATTCCATATATAGGATGGGGAGAAAATGGCTGTAAAATGCCAGCTATCTTGATGGTCTTACTATTAGGCGATGAATAACTTGAATCTGTTTTTCATTTAGATCTGGATTTACCTGTGTCATAAGAAATGATGGGAAGCCTTTGCTGTGAGTTGTTAAAAAATGTAGAGGCTGAATTCAGTCCCTTCCCTGTCCAGCACTTGCTGAGCCTTTGTTAGGCAGCATTGTTCACATCTGCTTACAGGGAGCACACCGAGGAGCATGTGATCCAGCTGTTGCTATGGTATCTAGAGGGATTTTAAGAAAATAACAGAAGAAAATGTGTCAAGAAAAGAACCCCTCCAACTGACACCTGAGTTAAAGGGACATTGCCAAAAATGATGAGTTGAACATACTTAACCTTCATTTGTTATGTTTTTTTTTGGTGTTTTTTTTTTTTTTTTTTTTTTTTTCCTGAAGAAATTGAGTATTTAGCACTCCAGTGAGATTTAAGAGCACCTGGAGCCTCTGGAGGCTTAGGAGTCGATATCAATACTAATAATGTGATTTATTTTTAAATGTCGCATTAATTTAGCAGAACATCTGCTTTGAACTGAGCTCTTAAAACATCAAGTAAGCCCAGCTTATCATCAGTGCAAGAGCACAGACACCAGTTTCTAACAGAAATCAATGTGTGGATGAGGATACAACAGCCAGCACCTTGAACCAACCTTTCCCTGCCTCCTGTTCATTCCTGCCAGACTACAGACAATATAAAGACATCACAACATTGTTCCCCACATACTTTCCAAAGCAATATCTCTTACACTGATGTCCTGCTGCTGCATTACACCTACAGCCCATGAGAAAAACTGACATACAGAATGAGGTACTGGTTTTCCATTTTTTTCTTCAGAAAAAGGTTTTCCAAGCGTTGACCAATGAGCTGTGAAATTCCAAGGGGTGTTTGGCTGAGTTCAATACTCGGCCTTTTGTGAGACAGACAACAATTTGGAGCCTGCGAAGCCTAAGGAGAGTGGGCTTTGCCCTCATTTCTGCTGGTACTTCCCTGAAGTGTGTTGGCCAGAAATACTGGGATTACTGTTCTGGCTTTCTTGCATGCTTGTGGCGAGCCAGGCTCAGCCTGTGATAATCAGTTTTGTAAAAGCAAGGTACTACAGATGGAGTATCCTTTGCTCCAGGCCCTGGAAAACATCCATGGATAAGAGAATACCTATTTGAGATGACATTATATTTGGTCATAAAGTGGTTGTGACGCAGCTGTCCTTGCTCCTGGAGAAGTTTACTCTTTCTGACATCCCATCCTTAAAGTCTCAAGACCTGGGCATTACCTTACAGTCACCCAACATGCTCTGAGACAAAAGCCCAAGGGAGATCAGAGCAATGAGCACTGAGGAAGTGGCTCACAAGAACTCACCAGTTCTTGTAAGCCACTGTACTGGGGGGTGCCAGCACCCTCCCATCTGGGAAGAGCTGAAGTTTGGGGTCTCACCTAGTTGTGCGTGAAGGTTCAAGTGAGGCTGATTTTCTCCTGATGCTTCCTCCATTTCTAGCTTTAGCCTAATGATGAAAACCTCCCAGAGCCATCACCATGGCTTCTGTGTTGCTGCAGAACCACTGTGTGTTCCTTGCAAAGACAGAGGACCAGACATGGTGCTAATGATGGAACAACGCACAGTCTTGAATGAAAATTATCAAATAATCTGCTTTCCTGACTTGAACACAGATAGTTTGCTATGCCAAAGCTAGGAGAGGGCTTAAAATCTAATTTCTGCTCCCTAGGTCCTTTGGATTATAGCCTTCATGAATTAATCAGGAGAATACTTGGTGTAGTAGGTGGAGATATGAGAGGCCGTTTATGTTCAGCAGGAACACAAAATGCTTTGTAGAACTAATCTATAAAACAAAGACTTGGAAGAATTGTATGTAGTTTAATAGCTCACTTATACAACTTGATGATAAAATATGCATAATCCAATATTATATGGCTTTTTTCCCCCTGACAGGACATGAATAATTGAAGAATTTTTTTCAACCATAAACCTCTTGTCAAAACCCAGTCAAAGTTTATCATCTTAGAATGTTTTACCCTGCAAACCAAAGTATGAGACATTGCACTCTGCATGAGTGGTCCTGCTATGCACACATGACAGAGCAGCAAGGCTGGGATAAGAAGTGACTCTCAGGTGCTTCCAAGATATTCCTTATAACGGACTTTGAAAGTTCATATGCTAATTCCACAGCAAAGAAAGGCTGTAACTTTTCTTAACACAGAAAGAGGCACTTCATGGAAACACTCAGTTCAGGAGTACCAACAAGCTGCCTTATCAAAGTGCTGATAAAGAAGCAACAGCAAAGAAGTTTGGGAAGTTCTGTCAAGGGGTTGTTCAGAGCAGTGCTGGGCACAGGGAGCAGCAGGCAGGGAGCTGCAGTTTGGGAGGCTGCTGCCTACATTGTGTCTGCCCCTTGCTCTCCCCCTAACTACTCAACCCCTCTCCCACCAAGGCTGGCACTCAGCTCTCGTTTGCAAGCTTCTTCCTGTGGATTCCAAATCAATAATACTGATGCCTGCTTTTCCTTGTTTTGATTAATTTTGGTCATCTAGGGCAAAACCACAGCCTTTCTTCAGAAAAGAACTTTGAGAGGGACACCACTGGATATGGGAATTTGTGCCTGATATCCACATATCTTTCTTTTTTATATGGAAGCTATTCAGTCCCACTGTCTACTGGCATCACAAATTACTATTTCCAGTCCAATTCCTCCTTTTTCAATGTATTTTTGCATCTTTGCCTTGGCTTTCTTAACTTTCAACCAGCAGAAGTGCTTTTCAATAAAAAAAGACTATTTAAGCCAAAAGAATATTCCCTGCCTTATACTTCTGTATATCCTATGGACTTCTCCTCTTCCCACATCCTCTGCACCTTTGATTTACCTTTCTGAGCTTCTATTGCTCAGCCTGTGTACTAGTGTGATCTCACCTCTGCTATAGCTCTTAGTCATTTCCTCCTGCCCCTTGAAATCCCATTTCCCTTCATTCCCTAGCTGCCAGCTCTCTACTTCCCTGCATATGCAGTAGACTCCTATTGCTATTTCCACATATACAGTGGGAGTTCTCAAATACATATATATTGATTCAATCAGCCCTTGAGTGGCTGCTCAGCTGCAGAGATCTCAGTACCTCTATATTCCAATGGGCATGTGGAATAGAAACCCACTGACATGGGACAATATGAAGGTACAGATTGGCCTGAGTTACACTAGTTACAGGTGACTGTGCATGCCCTGTGTATCCCCAAACATATTCTTGTCTATTTTAAATTCTAGCTCATTTGGAGACCCAGCATATTACTCTCAAGAAACAATTTGCTTGGAAAATATATTTTGTATTCTTGGTGGTTTAGTGAATATTGCTCAGTTATCTAAAATTATTTCCTTTGTTACATTTTTATTAAGATGCTCAGTGTCTTAAATATGGAGTAGGATCCCAGGAATTAAAGATGAACAGCACCACCATTTCTCTGGAGATTTCAGAACATGAAAGGGCAAATTGCTGGTGTACAGAAGGAAACTCCTGTTGTGGCAATGTGTTCACAGCTGTTATGAAGGGAGGCAAAGCCTTGCAAAGTGAGGCCAATAAACCAGACAGTAAATCAAGTTTACTCTCAAGTCATGGCCAGTGGGACTACATTAAAATGTTATCTGTAAAATGTATGTCAGCCATAGATGAAATAACTTTTGTCTCAGGAAGGCAGGTGGGAACAGATCAATTCAATCTGTTGAGAAGCAAGGAAGAAACACTGAATATTGATACTTTGGGAACTATGGAATCAGTGACAGGGAGAATCTGAGGTACAAAAAAGTGTAGTGGCAACACACAGAAGGTTGTGTTTAAAATTCAAATGCAACAAATGGAAATGAAGTTTTGCAAATAGAAGTTCTTCTGGAGAATCCCAATCTCTTTTGTTTCCCCTTTGTTTTACACTTTGTAGGGCTCATTATTATTTTGTTTGCCAAATGTACCTATCTGCTGCCCAATGAAGAAGCAATATTTTTTTAACAATACAGAGGGCAGGTGATAATAAGAAATGATCCTGAGTATGATTGCAGGGAAGTTAACTTTGTTGGATCTTTATATGAATTTTACATACGGTTTTCAGAATTATCTCTACTGAACATGAACTTTTGTTAAGAACTTAAACTTCAATTAGTACAATTTACATTAATGCTTAAATAGACAAATTGTAAAGTTAGTAAATCCAATTATTTTCTTTATAAATACTTTAAACAGGCCTGAAATCTGGTAACTGACTGCAGTGATTTACTTGAAAAGTAAGTGGGCAGCTGGCTGGTGTATGGGAAGCAAATGTGCCTTCCCAGTAATTGCTGACTTCCCTGGAAAGCTGTAACTGTTGCTGTTTCACAGGGAGATACTCTGGATACAAAGAAGAAAGTGTTAAATGACTTTGTTCCGAGCACACCTGGTAGTGGCTTTATTATGACCTAACTATACTTTCTGTGAGACAGTGTTTTTAAGGAGCAGTAATAACATTAATTAGACCAATATAATTGGAAAATCAGGCAAGTTTTCTTGAAGTCTAGAATAAAAGGTGCTGCCCTTAACACTAAACACAGTTTGAGAACAATTGCTGTGATTTTAATTTCTAAATCCCTGTAAGATTCTTTCTTTGAAGTTCCCTTAAGATTCACAGCTCCCAAAGAGAGAACTAATTTAAGCTTCAAATTTGGGTGTTTGCCTGATTTTCTGCATGCAGTAGTTTTACTTCCTGGCAGCTGTTTTAATCTGCAGGCATTAACAGTACACATGATATGCTGTTTTATAAAGAACACTTATTGTACAGCACTTAAGGTATAAACTCCACTGACAAAGCAGTGCTGTGGTTTCAACCCCAAAGAACTCAGGCACCTTTAAAACTTACAGCCTATGGCTATGAGCAAACTGTGTGCTGGGTTCAGGCTTGTTCCCCACACTGCATGCTATGGGAAGCTACTGGCCTCCACAGAAACAAGACCAAACTGGAAGAAGCACAAATTAGAAAAGGAGAGATGTGCCAGGGAGCTCTCTAACCTGTTTCTTTCCCAGAGGGGGCTTGAAATGCACTACCATGGAGAGTTCACTACTCTGTAAATACTGAAATTTCAAAGATGTGTTGCCCTCGGTTACTGGAAACTCCTTCTAAAGCAAAGAAGTCATCCATCCTAAAAGCATTAACACTGGCAGATCCAAGTTCTTTGATCAAATAGTGACAGCCCAAAATATTACTCTGAGTGGCACCAGTTCTATCCTGTCCTTCAAGGGAATAGCAAAATACCATTATTAGAATTACACATTTAGTCCTCAGGCTGCATTATGTCCTTAGAAAAGGCACTCAAACTTCATATCTCTTGATATGAAGTGGATGATAAAAAGAGAAACATGAAGGAAAGGGAAAAGAAAAGAGCTCTACCAAATGAGAAAAGACATATTAGACTTTGTTCTCCTGAGAATGCTGTCTGCCAGGTTGGTCTAAGTGCTAGTGTTCAAACACAGATTTGCTCATTTAGAGTTCAGGCTGTAGGAGAGCACTTAGCCAGCAGATGTTTCTGAATGTAAAAGGACACTATTGTCTGTAGGTCTTGCATGCTTCAATGGTATCTAGCCATTAAAATCAAATTATAGAATCAGGGAGAACCAAACCTCGTGTAGTAACATCTGTTGGATCCAGAAGTGAGGCAAGAGCCATTTATAATCACCCTGCTTGTCCTAAGAGCTGTATCATATTACACCAAGATTTTCTGTAGATGTTCAAGCACAAGGAAACAATGAGAACAAAAGAGAAATGTGTTCAGCAACGCCTGCTCTTTTAGAGTCAGTATTACATACACAGGCTCACTTGTCTTCCTTGTCTCTCTGGAGTCAAAGACTAAAGCAGATTCAGCCAGAAGGTGGCCTAATTAGATTGCTTTTATATTTAAGGTGGCACCACCTGGACTCATTAAAACTCAAAATTATAGTAGTTCTCTCATGACAGAGCACTACAGTACTTGGTAAATAGGAGGAGACAGAGATGAGTGGCTTTAGAAATCAAGAGAGAAGAAATCAGAAGAACATGGGAGACTTCTGGGGCTCCATTGTAGTGGGTTTGATGAAACACCATTATGAATTGAGAATTACAGGGTGGTTTAGACTACAGAAAACATCTACACGAACAGTGTTTCTGATTTATGTACTCATGATGTTTTAAGCTCTAAATGTGCCATAATGGGGGGGGGGGGAAGAAGGCAAATGTTTATCAGGTAGATAGTATTTTTAATACAAACAACACTGTTATTATGGATATCTTATCAAAATACCTGGGCCACGTGTAATTTCTGCCTCCTCATTTTTCTGAGACAGTTCCAGTAGATACATGAGCAGGTCAGCAACAATCTTTGCCCATTATTGCTGCTCTTCAGAGGCATGAGAGGGGTAGGACATTACACAGAAGGTCCCTCAGCAGGGACTGGGGATACAGCATAGCTAACTTGAAACACTTTTGTGTGGTCTACTTTATAAAGACCTTGGCATTTAATATCATGTGAAAATAAGGCCTTGTTCTGCTGCCTCTCCAGGTGCACCCATAAGTCAAGCCACTATTCAAATACATCCCTGTTAAGAGCTTTATTCACAAACAGCTCGTGCTACCTGCAACTGTCAAAAGTCTGACATCTGGTAGGTGTGCAGGTTAGCCTGCATATATGAACCAGACATAAACTAGAAAATTGAGGAAGATACAAAACAGCATCAGGAAGAAAAAGGAAGGTACAAATGTAGGAGTGTGTCTGAGAATGGACTGGAAAAAATCCTAGCCAAATTGCTTTAAGTGGTATTTTATTATTAGAATCCCAACAGAGCAATAGACCACAGAAATTCCATACACAGGATATTATTTGCATATCTGAATTTACAAATGATGGAAGTATGGGATCTTTTCTGAGATTCACAAGAACTGTGTGACCCTGCCACACCTTCCATGGTTTGGCAGATCCATCATCTTAGGCAGGAATAGACTTCTGGTTTTTTGCAGTGGGGGAGCATTTGAGTTGGATGCCTATGAAAAAAATTATATAATGCTTGGGAAGCACTTTCAACAGGAAGTTAACTTTCCTTCACAGAACAGGAATGGTCATAGAGATGACACTGAAGGCCAGATTCTGCAGCCTGTCTGTATCAGCACACAATGGAGAGAGAAGAACAGGCACAGAAGTGGGTTTTGAGAAAGAATTAGGCATTTTTAACATGACCAAGCTTTCCATACAGTAAATGATGTTTTTAAAAACATTTTAAAAATTACTTTCAAAGGCAATGGTGTGAATTAGCCCTTTGGGTATTTTGGTTTTTCCTTCCATTTCCCTTTGTGTCTTCACTGCTAAACATTACATAGTTTGAAATAAATAATAGTCAGTTCCACTGTGTTTGCCAAAGGTATTACAAAGCATAAAGGGGTTGTCATGGAGACAGAAATTCATAAGTGAAGCAACTGAATCACTAAAATATTTAAGCAACACTTACTCTGCAGTAAAAACATGAAGCAAAATATTTGTGACAAGAAGCTAGTTTGGAATTTCTCATGTTGGAATTGAAAAATGAAATAAACCTAAACCCATCTTGAAAAATAAAACCAAGTGGCTGCTAGATATGTTTAAATGAGAGAAAAAAAAATGTATACAGCCACCTACATGTCTATACAGGGACAAGTAACTCATCACAAAAATAGAAATAAGCATAGCTACATCTCTGACTTTCACCTGCTTCCTGGCTCAAGGGCTGCAATGTGTCTCTTCTCATGAGGAAAACAAGTTTCTCTAGTGGTTCAAATCATCCATAAGAATTAATTACATTTTCATTTTGCCTGCCATTTCTTTTTGAGTGGCTGTTTAACCTGCTGAGTGGATGCAGTGAGTACAAAAGCATAGGCAACCTCTGAGAGGACACTAAAAAGGTAGCTCAGAGTTACAGAAATCCAGTCCTTCCCTAGTGTTGCTTTAGGACCAAACCTTCCCAGACCTGAAATAATGCAAGGGGCAGCTGCCCATTCAGCAGATGGCCTTTTTCATCACATTTAATTAAACTAATTTTGACCTGGTAATTACATCTACAAGGCAAGAGGATGTGTTTAGTGGGACAAGAATTGGATAGCCAAACTCAAAGTGTATACACCAAACCAGCTGTGTCCAGCATTGCTGAGAGGTATTAGGAAATTAATTTTTCCCAGGTTCCAGTCTTTCCCATTACTCTGAGCCCTTTCTGTTCCTTTCTGACAGGTTTCTTTGTCTCTTTACTTGGTATCACCTAGTCATTTCTTCTCCTCACTTTGCACTAAGCAACAAAGAGTCAAAGGAAAGGAGCAAAACATTGGCTGAAAAGAAGAAATAGAAATCTGTACAGATGTCTCAAGCAAAACTCCCATGGCCCTTCACTGGGATATCTGCCTAAGTAAGGGAGCATGGGGAGGGCAGGAAACAGCCTAGAGAGATTTTTAAAATATTGCAGAGCTCATAGTTAATTCAGATCAAGTGTTCCTGAGACAGTTTGTGGTAATGAGAAGAATGTACTGAAGGTGTAGGAGGGGCACATGGTTTTTGCAATATCATTGCTTTCCCAGGCTCTCCCAAGTCTGTCACTTTGAGGGCTGTATGTTTTAATCCTCAGGAGAAAACTGAGTGGAATTTGTTGTGAGAATTTATGGCAGGCCAAATACCATAAATATATCCATTTAGCCTTTTAATAATTTTCCCACTGATCAATGCAACTTCCTAAAGTTACTGCTAAAGGAGCCCTGTGTTCCCTGACAACACTGTAGGGGTTTGAGCGCTGCAGCTCTGACAGCTGATATCCACAGCATGCATAAACAACTCCCTCAACATCTCCCCTTCCTAACTGACAGAGCAAAGGAGAAATGGGCAGAAAGCAAAGGTTCCTCATCTGAGAACCAGCCTACCCACACATAAAGCATTGATAGCTGGTGATACTTGGCACCCAATGCATGAGAATATGGGACCTTGAGCTGGAAACACCTGGGCACCCTCACAGTGTGTGTCCTCTCTTAATCCTGGCTTCCTGCTAGCTCTGCCTCCTGCTTCCTCTCCCTTTTGCAACAAGCTCCAACTTCCTCTCCTTGTTTTCATGGCTGTCAATATTTCAAATCTTGCTCCTCCGTTTTTATTTTCTTATTTCTGATGAGGGCTTCTTCAGGTCTTCCAAATATCAAGTACTTTTTAGCACCAGCACTTATACCTACTGGTAGCAACTTGTCTTCCTTTCTTCTTTACATGCCAAATTTTATGCCACACCTTTTTTTTTAATGCTTATTCTACTTGTAGTATCTCTCTGACAGCATCTCTCTGTATCTCTCTGACAAAGCATTTACAACAATGATGCTCCCCCAAAATACACTGAGTGTCTCAGTGTATTTTGTTATATGTCTCAGTCATTCTGTTATATGCAGAAGGATCCTACAGACTTGAAAATCAGTGGTTATCTCACACAGCTCAGTGAGCTGACCTCTGTATATATGCAGATTAAATGCAAGGATCCCCTTTCTGAGCAGTGCACAATGGGGCTTTCAGGAGAGCAAGTGAGCAGCTCGGAAGGGATTTCAGCAGTGCATCCCTGCTGTGTCTCCTCTGGGCTACTCAATTAATCCAGAGCAATCAGGGTGCAATTGTGTTCTGGGTGCAAAGGCCTTCCTCTCCCACACAGTCCTGGTGCTGGTTTTGCACCCTGGGGACCAGCAGGATCACCCTGATCACCATCATCCTTTACTCCATAAAGTCAGCCTGAGCGGGGGTGTGAGGCTGCCCTACCCCTGCCTCTGGGATATCCAGCATGCTCAAAATCAGGGCCTGGATCTTACAACTCACATCAGTATCTGCAGTCCTTGCACAGCCTTAAAATGGCCACACTTGGCTGAGCCAGCACAAAGATGACACTAATTAAACACTTATACCAATAATAAAAGCTGCTGATTAGTTTATCAGGCCTAGACAACATACCCAGCTCCCACCAAGCACTCCTCTCCTCATGCAAACACTGTAAATTTTGTATTATGCTGTTTCAGGAACAGATCATTCAGTAACCAGTCATTAACTGAAACATGCATGTCCAAGAGCATTGTAGTATCTCATCTCTGCATGTTCAGAAACTCTCAAGAGATGATTAAAAAGCCCCAAGTCCACAGAAATGTCTGGGAATCCCTTTGTTTTAAATGAAACTAAAGACCAATCATTTCCCTGAAATGCCCAGCTTGTTCCAAATGTCTGTTTAAATCAAATACAGATATGCTCTATTCCTTCTGCAGAGCTGTTTGCCTGCTCAGAGACAGAGAAAAGAGAGTTGCAATGTAAGTGAACAGACACCTCCATATAAAACAAACCCCACACCCGAGCTGGTGATCAGTTGGGTGCCTCAGAGGATGAGGAGTTATCTTAAAAATGCTTCAGCTTGTTGGAAGAGAAAGAAGGGAAGTGGAAAAGGCATGGAGGTGCAGAAAAAGGAGAACAGATTTTTCATTTTAAGGATGACATTTACAAATACCATTCCCTTTGGGTGAGGTTACATTCAAGAGACAGCTCAAGGAATAATTAATCTGAGATGAGGTTCTATTTCTATTTGCTTCTGAAGAAACCTGAAATTCTTTCAGGGGAACATGAATTAAGTCTCACAGCAGCAGCATGTATGAAGCAATGACTATTCCCCATTTAGTAGATAGGAATAAAAATGGGTATAAAAATGCAAAGGGGCCATGTAACTGGTAGAAAGGAGAACAGGAAACCTTGGAACAGCACAGAAATAGAATCCAGACCTCTTGACTCCTACACTTGTGTTTAACCACCAAGTCATTCTTTCCTTAAATATTCAAGAAGCTGAAATCTACACAGCAACAAGTCAAAGATCTCAGCAATGCTTGCCTTAGGTTTTGTTAGTATATATCTAAAATAGTATATGCATAGACAGGAAGAGATAATTATCTCAGGTATCACATAGAAAGCGTAGCATAAATAGCAAGTTTGGTTCTTTTTTCTTGGTGTGCTGATGGAGCAGGACTCTAAGTTCATTCTCATTCCCAACTGGGAAAGGATTTCAGGAAATGGAGTTGGGAGCAGACAGTGCAATCTTGTTGACCTTGGGCCTTTCTAAGGACAATCAATCAGATATTTACAAATAAATATATAAATAAATAAATAAATACACAAGTATTTTGCTTTGATAAAGACAATGCTACAAGGAGGAGGAAGGACCAAAGATGAACTTTTTATCTCTAGTAAAAGCTTTTGCAGGGTTTTAATTATATAATAAATTATAAAAAAATGAAACAACAAATAAAACTGTAAAGATTGCTGCTTATTATTGTGTTTGAATGGAGGTATGGCAGCAAAGGTCATCTGCTTCTGAATGATAGGTGAATTATTAACAGCATTAAACAAGAAAGACTACTCTCAAAAAAGATTTCTAGAACTAAGAGTTGCTTGTGTTTTGACTGGTTAACATTTAAAATCTCTCTTCTGGGTTCAATTCACTGAGTTAAAGCATCATACAAAGAAGGCAATTTTAACAAGTCTAACCTTTCATGACTAAGGAAAACATCTAGTTACGTTTTCCAGCGTTTAATCACTATGCAGGTTTTTGTGACACTGGCTATTTACTTTTGGTCTGAAACAAGGCCCTTCACAGAGGGTGGTATGTGCTCTTTACTGAGATATCTTTGAATTCCAAGACAGCTGTATATCCAGTACTGCTAACTTAGTTTGAAGGCATCAGTCTCAGAAGCAAGGAGAGACAGAAAACATTTGCCTCTCCTAAGTGGTTAGCCTAGAGTGACCCAAAATAAAGATGAAGAGAAGGAGAGGCCACTTGTTTTTCGTTTCAGTTTTGTTTCCTAGCTCTGGCATTAAAGGTCTATTAGCCTGAATGCATGTGTGTTCTGTGTCCTGATTTCTAGCCTCACTATTTTTCAGTGCTGTTTTGAAAACACATAACAAATTCCTTTCAATTGCTGAGCTCACTTAGTGAGCAGCCTATTGCACCCAGTAATTGAAACACCAAATTAAACAAGACACCAATGCTTCAAAAGCAATGTTCCAGCTCAGAGATATGCAGAAAAAAGCTAATTTCTTCATACAGGGATAAAGACACACCTGGTTTTTGCCTTGTTCCAAAGGAAAGGAGACCTTAGGCCAGGCTGGCATGGGAGCTCTAGACCAAGCATAGCATCTGGATGTTGGCCTTCCTCCCCACACTGGAGCAGCTCCTGACTTTGTCTAAACAACAAGATAGGGATGAACAAACACGAAGGCAAGGGAACTGGCACAAGATCAAGCTACCAGAGCAGCCACATCCATTACATATCTCCCCAGAGCAGAATTGCCACCCCTCATTAAGCTGCAGTCATTATTTGTTATTACTGAGTTTATATTGCTTCATTGGAGTTTTCAGGAACAGAGTTTCTGGGAATTGGCTGTGGGATGGTTTAGATTCATTTTCAGATCAGAACTAAACTGTGCCATGCTGACAGAGTGCTGAGGATAATTTATATTAAAGAGAAAACGCACACTCAAAAATTCAGGTAGTAGCCAAAAAAAAAATTTTGTTTATCACTGACTTCTGAAAATTTGACATTTTCCACAGCCCCATCCTGAGACTTCACTGTGATTTGAGGGCTGTACCCTAGTTATGATTATCCTGTGGGACACAGGTTAGAAAATGGTGCCTTTTTTCTGCTAAAAATCATTCCTACATTCAAGATTGATACTCATTACAGCAGGTGAACCTCTAAGCTAGGATCCTTTGTAGTCTAATGGCAACATGAATTACTGGATTTACTAATGAGATACTCCAGGAAATTGATAGCAGTAATTTTTCCAGAGAAGTAATCTGCCCAGATAAAAAAAAAATGAAGTGGAACCTTTATACAAAACTCATTGCAAACCTCAAACAAGCTTTGTCATACATTATTTGTTTTTAATTAGGAAGAGTACGGGGCAGATTTTCTAAACAGCTGTATTTGTCTCTGTCTCATAGATAAAATTCAGTGTCTTCAAAATGCACTACAATGAAACAAACCTGAAGTGACAATAAGGAAGAGACTAAAGGCATAGTAAGAATGGTCTGTGTTCACAGCTTTGGAGGGTATGTTCATGCATGTTGTGGTGCTGTGACTCAAACCACTACAGTATTAAAAAACCAAAGGGACTCTTCTGATTCATGGGTCTGCATTTGCACCAAGAGAATGATTATATTGTAGCAGAACACATCAGTATTTTCAACTCAGAGGTAACATTGAGTAGTGAGCAAAGGTCAAGCTGTATCTGATTCAAAACTAGAAGAAAACAGTACCTTGAAGATCTCCACTGCACTCTGACAAGCATTCATTCCTCAGGTAAAATTACTGTTGTTCTTTGGTGCAGCACCAAAAATACACAAAGAACAGATAATTTCCTGGGGGATTTTAGTTTTTCACCTCAGTAGCACAATCCTATTTTAAAAGGCATTTGATTAATTAACTTTGCAGATAAAAACCAGTGAATAGTATTTTATTTAAGCCTTGCAGATTTAACAATCATTGGTCACCCAGAAAAAGCTTCCTCTGCTTTCCCATTGGGCAATATTGTTTCCATGTAGCTTCCAGAAGTTGTAGAATTGCTATGATACATCTGCTACCTACCATCATCTTGACATGTCCTATTACTTGTATTGCAATCATGTGTAGTTGACCTGAATAGAATGTGTTTGTCTGGGCTGGCCAGTTCTTGACACAGAAACATCCTTACTCAAAGGGTTATGAGAAATGGACAAAACAAAAGAGAAGACCACTGAGACTGTCAGACTCAGCTTCTCAGACTGTTCATTACCATGAAATGACACAGCAGTGTTTTCTACTGTTACCATGGCATTTTGCAAACAACTCCAGCACACTGGCTAGAAACTAAATGGGCAAACCTCAAGGATTTTGGCAGCTTGAATAAATGTCTACAAAGATCTGGACTTGGGGACAGACTGTCCTTTGCAAAAGAAAGCACAGAAACTGGTAGAGATGCACCCATTTTCTAAGGGCCTCTACAAAGTCTAGAGGAAAGGGTATGAGGCTAAAAACAAACATCCACAAAGCAAGCAAGGCAGGGCAGTGACTGGAAAAAAGTGTCCTGTGGTGTGCAATCCGGTACAGTGAATAAAGCAGAAGGGAATAAGGAAACAAAGAGGTGAATGAGGGAGACTGGAGAGAGAGTTGCTCCCTATGCATGAAGAACAAGATGCAGATGAGAGCTGCACTGCCTTGTGTATCATGTGATCACAGTCATGGGCATATTCCCAGAGAACCTCTCAGAAGGTTTCCAGGCCCATGATTTTGGAGAAGGGCAGGTCCTCCTGAGAGATAGTACCAGCTGCAAGAGAAGCAGGGACCACAGAGCTGTAAACTGAAGATTATAATTCTGTAGAGTGGGCAAAGTTTAGTGGTTTCATTTAGGAAACCACTGGGGCCAGAAAGAAGCAGAGTCAACCCTGCTAGGTCACTAAATCCTAAATAGCTGGAGTTGTCTGGCTCTTCTTTCTTTTCTCAAAGCTTCCTATCACAGGTTAGGTGAGAGTTTAAGACTGTCTCTTGGGTTGGGATGAGTATTTTCTGTTCTGAATAAACACTACTTATAGTAAGACTTATTGCTTCAAGTAGTGCCACCCTTTCCAGGAAAAGAGTTCAGTACATAAGGAACACCCTGTGATGACACAGGGACAGTGAGGCCACTGGCCAGCCGCTTCTCTGGGGTGACTTGGCTGAATGTGGCAGTGTCAGATGCCTTGCATCTGTGTGCTCCCATTCTTGTGCTGTTATGTACACATCCCAGTTTCAGCTGAGGCTGCAAGCAGGAATAACAGAAAAATACCACAACAGCTGTTTTGCTGGATTTTATGGAATGGAAGCCCAGGAGTACTGGAAATATTCAAATAAATCTTTTTCCCATAAAAGAAACTTCCAGATGCATGAGCCATGAGTGCTTGTGAACAAGCAATGTTTGGCTAGTGAGTTTGCTCTTTTGATGTCTACAGCTTGCCATTAGATCTAAAATCAATATGTAGTAACTTGCCACCATCTACTTGACTGCCTATATTTCTTCCCTAGAAAGACTGTTCTTTAATTAAAAATTCCAAAACTGAGAGCAGTCCTTAGAAAAAATGTAATGGGTTCAACAAGCTAGTGAACAACTACATAATGCTCAAAACTACATGTGAGGTGTACTGTTTTAATTTTAAGAGTCAATCAAGGAACCTCTTTTTATGTGAAGTATTTCAAAGAAAACCAGGTCATTTGTTCCATGTGTGGCAGGATGCTGCGTGCAAATATTCTCCCTACATTTAAGATCTTGTAGTAAAATGAACAGACTTAACCTACAAAAGATTCATGAAGCTTTACAACAGCTATATCGGCTCACTGTGATGTGTTACACACTTTTCAATGTCAATAGAAAAAGGTGCATAAGGGGATTGTGATCCAAAACAGGATTTGTTCAACATCTAAATCACTCTGGACCAGTTAAAAGACTCCAGCACTAGAGACGGAAACCTGTGGTCACTCTGCTGCTATGCTGGAGTACACTTGCCCCTTAGAGTTTCTCCTAATGCTGAAATCTGGCTTGCTGCAGTGCAATCCCATCAGTTCTTGCCTTGCCTATGACAGACATGAAGGGCACACTATTTCCTTCCTCTTTGCAGCAGTCTTTTGTGCATTCAGTGACTGCTATTCTCCCCTCAGTCCCCTCTTCAGTGAGTGAACACACTCCTCAATCCTTTCCAGACATCTGCCTGATCTTACTGCACTTCTCTCATCTCCTACCAGCTGGGCACAGCTTTCTGTCTGCACATTGCTCCAGCCACCACTTGCTGCTCTAGCTAAAGGCATGGCTGATTCAGATCCTCACAGACCATTTTTTCTCACCACAGAGCAGTTACCTCACCTGTTGTTCCTCACTATGTACTTGTGCTGCAGACTGCTCCTGCATGGCCGGTGAACCTTGCACTTTACTGGTTTGGTGCAAGACCAGTTTCTGCAGTTTGTCCAGTTTTTACCATTTGAATCCTATCCCCCAATATGCCTGCAGTTCCCTCCCACCCAGTGCTATGTGTGCAGATTTGAAAAGCAGATTCTATTAACCATCTAAGTTATTAATGAAAATAATGAACAGTGCCAGGCCAGACTGACTCCCATGGAACTAAGAACCAAGGAGCTCAGTTTATCCCTCTATTTTTACAGCAAACTGCCTGTAACTACTGAGCTGTGTTTCCAATCAGTTTGATACTTTCATCTGACCATGTTTCTCTTTCTTGCTTACAAAAAGCTCTGCCAGAAGCCTATGAAAATCAAGATATATGGCATTTACTGCTTGTCCCTGTCAGCATGGTAAGGATTACCTCATGCAATGATGAAATCAGATGTTTTGACGCAGTTTGTTCTTCAGAGAGCCACAATTTTTCCTTTCAGTACTTATAAATAATGGATTGACTAATTTTTCCAGTGTTTTTTCAGGAACTGAAATAAGCTGACCTCTCTCTAATGCTCTGACTTTTCTTTAAAAAGAGAGAAAAACAAGTATTATGTTTGCCCTCTTTTCTTCTTGATACCTCAGCTTTCTTGAGACAACCATAAATGGTTTTGAAATTACATCAGGTAATTCTCAAAGTATTCTGTAAGATCAGTTCATTTGAATATATTTGGTTTCTTTTTGGCCCTTCCAACCACTTCTTTCCTTACTCCAGGTGCAGACCATACTGCTTCTCTGTGATGTCTGTTGTGCTGATTATCTGCCTGCAGTTGGGTCCTGAAGCCCCCGAGTCAAAAACAGCACATGGTTTTCTCAGTAATATTTCCCCTTTCTGTTCAGTAATGACCCATTTCCCTGGGTTTTATTTTACTGTATATTTCTTTTGTGTACCTGCAGAAGTGTTTCTTCTTGGTCTATACATAATTTACTCATGTTACTTCATTTTGTGCTCTTGCAGTTATGTTTCAATCCTATATGCTAGTGCCACACTGGTATACTCATGTTCAGCAATCCTCTAGTTTCTTAATACCTATCTTTTCTTTCTTAGCAGACTTTCTCTTATGTCTATCCAGGGCAGGAGCTTCCCAACCAAATCTCTGAACATTTTAAAATATGCATAGTGGAGGTCTACACTCTTTATTTTGTTCTCTTCCTTCTTTTTCAATTTCCAAAAGAAGGTCACGGAAGCTGGAAGCACTTACCTCCTCCACAATCCTCCTGATTGTGTTTTTATTATTCTGATCACAAGGCCAGTACTTTAACTGAAGAGCAAGAAGAGCTCTAGGCCTTCTGTTTCTTCAGCATGTAGAGATATTTTCTGCCAGACAACACTAAAGTGTGGATGCCTCTCATGCATTCTTATCTGTGCATGGTATCTGATGCAAGGTGCAGAGAGTGCTTTGTGAAAGTTTTAAAAAAATGGCAGCATCTCCAGCTGCAAAAGTATCTCGTGCTTCTAGTCCCCATCACAGAAAACAGCCTCATACCATCAGAGTTTTCACAAGGGCTACAGAGACAGCTGACTATGTCAACTCTTAGACACATTTGGTCTTGCTGAGAGAAACACAACTGTCTCTGTGGGTTTTTAACTATATCCATTAAAGAGCATTTGCCCAAGTATATAAATCATCAATGTCAACTGCCCACAAGGTAGGACAACTGTATCTTCCTGAAATTGTATTTAATCTAAACACATCTGCTACCTGATACCAACAACGGCTTTGAAAATTTAGATGACAAGCTAGACAAGACTTGTGCATTTGCTCTGTGGTGAGAGAGCACATTTAGAAGGCATTAGACGTTATGGTTTCAAGAGCCAAACTGCATATTTTTCAAATTCTGATCTACTTGGATTAGAAACTGATCTCAAGCCTTTCAGCTGGTACCTATATCTATGACATGTAAGATGATATGTCTGAAGTCATCAAAATTCAGCCCATATATGTCTGAAACAATGAAATGCTGACGGAACAACCAAAGCCAAGTAACAAATCAACATGCTAATCTACATCCTTCCAGCACACTTCCTAAAGAGTGATGTAACCACACAATAATACCACAGACTACAGTTAACATGTCTCACACAAAGCCTGAGTACTTGCAAACATTAGGGAGGGCAGACCTAAAGTAAAAAGTTGCATCTTTACATTAACTGAAGAACACCTACACCTCTTCTTGTTTCACGTCCTGTCCTAGAACTGAACTAGAATCAGGATTAGCTAGTTATTACAAAGTGGGGGAGAGGGTGGGAAAGCATAAAAGCTTTAGAACATTTCTGACTATGATGGAATATTCCAGAAAACAGACTAAAAAAATGTGGGAAGACAGTCTTCTCACAGGGTCTGCAGTCTAGGCTTACCAGTTTAACAGAATTCAATAGGCCAAATGATAAGTGGGTGAGAAATCTTGACCCAATTAAATCCATGGCAAAAATCTTGTTGATTTTTCTGGGACCAGGATTTCAGTCTGGTCACATTATGTTCAAATGCTGGCCTTTTTTAAAAAACAGCAAATATCATACAGTGTTTTAAACATTTACATAGTCATATTCATACAAACCAGAATGTTTTTTGGGCAAGGAAATATACATAGGTGACTTTGCTGTGTGGTTAAAATGGGCTGCTGTTCCAGTATACACGTTGTAGATGAAAGCCTGGACAAAAACACACTGCAGTGCAGGCAGATGGTGGCCAAGGAGGGTGGTTTTTGTTAGGAAAGCCCATAACTCCCTAGATCCATGTAAGTTATACTATTCTCAGCAAGGTGCAATGAGCTCAAATGTTACTCAAGAACAGAAGAGGTCTCTCTGTTGAACATATTAAAAGAGGCCAATGCTGTTTGCAAGAGCTGAGTGGGGTGTTCTGGAACTCCCAACACACTGGCACCCAGACCCCAGATAATTAGCCCTCCCCCAGCTGCTTAGCCCAAGATCACTGATCTTCCTCAACAGACAGGACCATAACAAACAGGCATTCCTAGCAAGGGGGCAACCCGGGTCATGGCTGTGCATTTGCTCCTCCTGCTTTGAAACCTACCCTGCAGTCTCAAACAATGCTTCCCCACCTCAGCTGGCTACAGCTGCAGCCCAGCGCACTCCATCTGCCTGCAGGCCGCCCGTGCACGCCTGCCACGGGCACGTCCTGTGCTCCGCGCACTTCCTGCCGCTGTTTACAGCCAGGCTGCAGAGACAATTCAAGAGCTCCTGTGCTGGCTCTGGCCCCCCTCACCTTTGTAGGCTTCTGCCTGTCCAGAACCAATGGTGGCTCTAGGACTCTCATATTAGCTTAAACTCAATGCATTACTCTAGGCTAATGAACAAAGGAAAACTAGTACAACCTACTCCCAGGGATAAAAGGAAAAGTCAAGAGCCAAGAATATCAAAGTGATGATGTCAGTGCAGCCTCTTTACAAAACAGTCAAGTGGAAAGACTGAAAAGGAAAGCTGCTCTTTTACTCCAATACAGGTCAAATAAAGAACTAAACACTCTTTCTCCCTCCCATTGTTACAGTAGTACTAGAGATTAGGCTCTTTCAAAAAGTTTCCCTGCTACATTCAAAGATATTTACTTTCTTTATACAGGTATGTCCTCACACAGTTAATCCCCTCTAGGCATTCAGAAAAAGAGATAACTATTTCTACTAGCTGTATTATTTCCCAGACCCGGAGCTGGATTAATTGTTTATGGTAATAAGTGATTCCTTTAATTTAGCACATTTTTCCTACTTGTGACTTGACCATCACATTATCCTGACTCCTGTGTTTGTAGGACTAATCATAAATATTCACCAAACAGATTATACAAATACATCTCAATTGATGAGTTGTTTGCAGACCAATGTCTCTGAAAATACCCAAATTACTTTTAAAGTCCCCAAGGGTATGTGACTGTTTGCATAATTCACATGCCATCATTTCTCACAGAGGATGTGAAACCTATAAAATAGGAGAATAATGATGAAAGCATATCAGTTCCTGAACAGATAATACTAATCTGTATTAAAAATCGTTTTTAAAATGTTTAGGACACTCAAATACATTGTTGAACTAACAATTTAAGCAAACACGACCCTTGGAAACCAAGAGGGAGATGGGATTATGAGAAGAGTTATGAATTACTTTCTTCTATTTCCAAAAGCCCTGCTACTTCTAATTTGTCTATTATCAGACAGTGCTGCTCTGCAAAGACCTCCAAGGATACTACATATAATACAAAACCCACATGCAACTAGTCATGGAAATTTACGTAATACTAAGTAAGAGAAATTTGGCTGAACAGGCAAAATGTTATATGGAATGATTTCTTTTGTAAAAAGCATTTACAAAATTACTTCCAATTATGAAAGAAGGGCTGAATTAATTATTGCCTTTTTATGAACCACATGGACACTGTGGAGACTTTCAGAATATTTCTTTTAAAAAAAGCATGTGCAAATAGAATTCAGAATTAGGGTTAATAGGGTCATCAATAATAATCTGCTGAAGCCATAGAAAAATAGCAGAAAACTTCAGGTTTCCAAAGCATAAAACTAAAAGCTCAGAAATTTAATCATGAACTCCAATTTTTTCATAAAACCTTAATAGATCTGGCTACAAAAATGTACTTCAATTCTTATAAACTCTCAGACTGTCCTAAAATCAGCAAAACCAGAGGTTTTACATTGCTTTTAATAACTTCCAAAGCTTAGTGAGATATTAGAATTTGATTGTGTTTTAATATCATCTGAAAGATTATCCAACAGCTGCAATGAGCAATACATAGCAGGACCTCTTCAGGGTCAAACTTTGTGTATAGGAAGAGATGAGATTATTCTGCTTTTATTAGAGAGGAATTCACATGCATACAGGGCAGCAGCAAGGCGAAGCAGAAGCTTTCCAATCCTAATAGCTGCCTCCGGGCTCAGATTTCCCAGGCTGTTCTGGCACATGGTGCTTGGTTGTCAGGCAGTTTGGGACGATCTCTGGTGGGAGGTTTAGCTTGTAAGAGCAAATTGTGCTGTCTGGTGGCCATGCCAAGGACAGCGGGTGGCACTTTGCATTACGGGGCTGTGCGTGCGCCTGCCACTCTGTGCTGAGGGACGTTCCACTACCACATCCAGGGGACCAACACCTCTTGGGCTCAAGAGACATCAGGGGAGACATCTAAACATTCAGGTGGCTACCTACAGGACCCTATCATTGCACCAGTAGACAGACTGGACACCTTTGAAATAAAGGATGGATATTTTCTCTGTTTCTTGTGTGGATGTGACTTCTAATAAACCACCATATGATTTTTTTCTCCTACTCTAAGCCAGCAAGGATTCCTACCCTCTGAACCCAGTAATGTCTTAGTAAACAGCAAAGCAATTGTTTTCAATTTCCTGTTTAAAGGAATAGTTTAAGGGAATGCTGGCATGCTGAAAAAAAATGTAGGCTTTATTTCCTAAGAAAAAAATTCCATTACAAAATTAATAAGCACTTATCGGAACTCACATGCATCTCCAAATGAGTAAGCAGATGCTTCCTACTGTGATTTGAAAATTATTTTTCTCTGTTTTCAGTACTTTTCAATTAAGAATCAGGAATATTGGTCTTTAGTTCCTATATGGAAATATTTAAAACTCTTTCTAATGTGTTTGTGATGTTTTCCTATGCAGCCCTGCACAAACATTTCCAGTGTGCTATGACTCAGTACTTTTTTGAAGCAGCAGAAATACAATGAAAAGTCTGTTTCTCATAGTATTTTGGCAGAAAACAACTCTGTGGGTTGGTGTTGGCAACACCACAGTCTAAGAATAGGGCACTTCTCAGGCAGAAAGTTGTTGAATTTGGACATCAGCTAGGTTTGCCTAGGCGTAAAGAAGCCACTGTCTTCAGGGAAAAGACTAATTTGGAAATGCTTATCCAACAAGTTAGTGTGCTAGTGTCTACCAAAATAATTATTTCCTGTGAGGAATATTCAGAATGAAGTAATCTCAAAGAATATATTCCATTGGATGAGTGAGGTTGCTGGGCAGCCCTTTGACACTTCCTCAAAGGGACTCTCATTGTGTGGAGTGCTCTATTCCAGGTTCAATTGTTCATAAATATGAGTAATGCTTCCTTCCAAGTTTGTGTAAATGGGAAGAACTGTAAAAGTACAGTGCTTCACCATGCATGCACTCTGCTGATAGCACTACCACCAATCATTGTGAAATGCGGGGCAAGACAAAAAGTAACACAACAATGAGGATGTGAAAGAGTGAAAGCTTTTAAAATGAGCTTGAACATGTCTTAAAGCCTAATATACTGAGCTGAGCTGGTTCTGATGAAGCCAGAGGAGGTGAAAATGCTTTCTTCTAGCTAAGGCTTTATCCATAAATACAGGCTATACAGATTGCTCTCTACAAATAAAGGCAATTCCTTGGAAGCCTCAGCTACAGCATTCCCTTACTATGGGTAACATTTGCCAAGTGACTCAAGTGTCTACACCACCAGTTTGATTTCATTCTTACTTTGCCCCAGGGCTCTGGATTCCTGATTTTCCATACCATTCATGCCCTGCTTTTGGCAGCAAAAATTTTGGTCTATTATTTCCCTCCAAAAGGAAATGCTGGCACAGATGGCAGAGAAGCCAAGTCTAGTCAGATCATATTGGACGTGCAATTCCTAGGCTTGGGCTCCTGTTTCATGGGACTGCTATTCAGCACAGCCCCAGAAAGCCTTCTTCCCTCAGCAGCCCTTTACAAATCTTCAGACAGGACCTCCCATGACACTCCACCTTGCCCTTGGATATGAAAACGCAGTCCCAGCAGACAAATCTTTGTACTGGCATTTAGAGATCTATGTAACTTCTGAAGAAGATATACACAGTCAAGTCTGGAAGCTGTCTTTTCTCACAATGATGAATTTTGAATTTGCCTGCTCAAGATTTCTAGGTCTTAAGCTCTTTGGAAGATGTTTCTTATTTAAAATTGCTTTAATATATCTGCAGTGCTTATTATCTCTTTTGTCTTCAGCAGGACAAAGGAGAAGGAAGTAAATTACCTCCCTTTGAAAGAACGAGACATGCCAAACTCCTTCCTATACTAGACAATTGCTTTGTTGTCCACGGTAATATGTAGGCTGCTTCACCTTCTCTACCGAAGAGGAAAAAGCACCAAGCAGTTCAGTCAACAAAAATCCTTCTTCCAGCCCTAATCTCTAAGTGCTTTTATTACACGAGATTTAGCATACATATGTACTCACCTGTGGGTCTTATTTCAGGTGTCCCTACCTAAACACTGGCCTCTAATGTAGCAGCAGTCATATGTCAGATTACAGAGGTGACAGAGTTAATCATGCAGCTTTGAGCCATTCTTCTGCTACCCATTAATCAACCTCCTTTAAGACTTGTTCTAACGGTTCAAACCAAGAATACCAACAGCCAGAAGAAATGGTTACAACTTTGAAACTTGGATGAGATTTTTAACCTGATAAGAGCCAGAAATGTTCATGTGTGAACTCCTGTCCCTTGCCCAGCAAGCACTAATGAACAGCTTCATCTAGTAGCATTAAAATATTCAGTCTGTCAAGGAAATGTTTATTTTCTCAAATAGGGAAGGCTTCTCTTAAGCTCTTTCAGGTTTATAGGTGTTTGATGGCAGTTCTTTGTCCTATGCTAGTGACACACTAGGACTGCTATATTTAGGGCTGGAAACAAATATTTCACATCTTTCCAACAGAGAAAGTTCCCTTTCCACCATGACATGTCATATTTAGTTCTGGTCCTGGAAGGTTCCTATGTACCAGACATCAGTTATAACATTCTAAGTAACAGAAAAACACAATTGCCTCTGAAGGAGTATATTGGTATTTCCTTCTAAGGATAACGCTTGCACTTCTGATATGAAAGTACCTGGACTCACAAAAGGAAGGATGTAAACTTGGAACATAGTGAACATTCATCAGTGTACATGGGAAATGACAACATGGAATGAAGGCCATCAGAATAGTGGTCAGACTTTGCAAGTTACACAGTTTACCAGGGCTATTTATAGAGATCCCCAGCTTTGCCACTAACTTAAGGCACACATCCTCAGGCACATCTCTTCCCCTTGTTGTCATTTCATTCTCCATGTGTAAAGTGAAGATAACAATACATCACTTTATGAAGAGCTTCAGGTGACAAATGCAACATAGCTCCTTGGGCTAACTTACTGGACATAGTAGACACAGATAGAAGAGAAGCCAAGTCAACTCAGACTATTGTAGGTTAATAACATATTTTTTTTTGTCTTCCTAGTTAAAAATAACATGCCAGCATGTTACACTCATTCTGTCACCCTATCTCTACAACAGCTAGTTGTTGCCATCCTATTACAGGGATTCCATACTGTTGCTTCCTTATCACAAAAGTTCCATACCTTCTTGGTGTTCCTCATGGGCAGCTCCTCAAAGCACTGACTCTTTCTTCTTCACAAAGCAGCCAACTGACTCCAGTTCCCTTCTCAACCAGCCACCCCACTCTTTTATAGCACTCTTCTCTTTGATTACAGCTGTGGCCTGTTAAAGTCAGGCCTGTTCCTAATCTTTGATAATTGGCCCAGCTGCAACTCCTTAGGGGTAAGATTACTTTCTACACTATCTTTATTTTCTTATATTCTATCCCTCTACAGCTAGTTAAAGCACACTTGCTTATAAGCAAGATGTGAAAGAATCAACCTTCCATCTGTACCAAGGGTACATAGCACTGTTCAAATTAAATCATTACTTGGAGCACCAATGGAAGAATCAAGATGTTTTAAGAGTTGCAGTTGTAAGAAAGAAAGCATTTACTTTAGCAGCTGACAATGTACAAGTATGCAGAACAAGCAAAAGAATGCTACCTAGATTTATTCACTCAAGGTCTGTGTCGTGATTCTTTATGGTAGGGAAGCAAGAGGATGATTGTCTCAGACAACTGTTAAATTTAATCTTACTATGTAGCTGCAGGACAGCATAGGGATATTAAAGTTAATTGTCTGTAGTAGTTAAAAGGGAATTTTAGAGACCTACTGTCTCCCATCAGACTGGACTTTTCAGAAATAAGTGAATGATAGTATATTAGTGCAATTATTCTTCTAGTGTGTATATACATTTTTATTTGCTGGAGAACAGGAGTATGTGCTGGGAACAATTATGGTACTATGCAATGTCCAGTGCCTGAAGGAAGGCTTAATTTATTTTAAAACTGCCTTCTAAACTATCCATTTGTTTAATCATAACAAATCTGGAATGTCTTTCTTTAACAGCTGAACACTTGGCTGAGGATATGTGGGTCATTACCTCCTCATTCTCTAATGTAAAGGCAAACTGGCAGCCTGCTTGGGATTTCCTGGTACTCTTAAAGATATCCAGAAATATCCTTCAAAAACCTTTCAGAAGGATATTTTCCTTCAGAAACCATACTGGATCCTGTTGGATTTTTCTGAAACTCAGGTCATAGCTCATGTCAGTGCTTAGTTTTTAACAGCAGGCATGAAAAACTATGCTCAAATACCTAGACTGTTGTTTTATTTACATATAGTAATGAGTAAAAAGACCAAACTCATACTCTAGATTCTTGTGTACCCTGGAAAACTATTTACAAATCTTTAATTTACTTCTCTTGGACTGCAATTTCAGCCATTTTGTGATGGGATGGAAACTTTTTTTTTCCAAACACGGCCAAATGGCATTTTTAGCTCTTTCAGTGCTCTCACAGCTCTCATTCTACTGAAATTACAGTGTTAGTCTGGATTTCCATTGCTGTGACAGCAAGCAGATCCTGTCTGCCAGTGTACAGACAGACTCAACAGACTGAAATATGAATGGAAAATGGGGCAAGAATAGAAGTCAATACTGCCTGAATTAATTTTACTGCAGAACACCCTTGGGTAATGCTCAGGATATAGAAGGAGAGATACTTTGAGAGGTGGAAGAATAATGAAAATTTAAAAGTGAGGGCATACTGACAGAGATTTTCACATTCTTTTTTCCTAGATAAACTTTTATGTGGTTTGTCCTAAGCACAAGATGGTTTGCTGAAAGCTAAAATATCTTCTTCCCCTGCCCTCAGGATAATTTTGGCAAAAGAAATAGATCACACATGCGAAGTGGTGAAGCCAAGTATCTAAGTGATTGGGAACTAACTATTTAAATTAGAGGAAGAGATGCAATTTTGAGAAGGAAAGGAGCCATACCCTCGGGAACACGAGGGTTTCAAAGTCCTAGAAAATCAAGAAGTGCAGATGAGCCAAAAGCTATTTGGGGGAAGAAAAGCACCTTTCCTTACTCCAGAGATCAAAGAAGAAATGATTAGGCAAAACTAAAATCACAACTAAAAAAAGATTCTCTGAAAAGGGCAATACTGTTACCCCTATTCATCAACACAGAGAGAAATGATCCATCACAGCTTGGTCTCCAGAGTCACAGTGGATAATTGCCCAGTGGCCCCTCTTTCCTCTCCTCCATTCCACCAGTCCAGTCCCTGTTTGCACTCAGTGCCATGGTGTGTCCTCACAATGGGAGAGGCGCATGATGAGCAAAAAGGGATGAAAAGGAATAAATGGGACCTCACCTAGAGAGTGCACACTGTTCCCTCAGGTTTTTGTTAATGGTACTCTTAGAGCAGGATCTCTTCCTGCACAGCTGTTTCCATAATCTGGTGACCACCTGAATGGTGTCCTTTTGCCAATGACAGGGAAATGAATGGCACTATCTCTCTCTCTGCAATATATTCTGCTAATTCTGTAATGAGGGTAAAAGGCACTGCTTGTGTATTTCCAGTCCATATCCCAAATACAGAAAGGATCTGATAGCCAAGATGCAGATTATGTAAATTGAGTTACCAGAGCCAGAAGATGCTACCAGAGCCAGCAGTGGGTTTTCATCTCTGTGACACAAATCAGCAAAAAGGTACTGAATTTTGTAACTTTTTTGAGGGATTCTCACTACAAGTTAAGCAGAGACTATTTAACTGGTAACTGAAGGTACACTCATATGACTAAAAAAAATGTGTCAGAACATTTATCTAGATACAACAAAAGTGGGCTAAGAAAGAGAGAATCTTATTTTTTTTCTCTTTTATATTTTTAAAATAATTTGAGGAAATTCCAAAACTTTGAGTATTGCAGGCAACTAACACTGATTATGAAACAAAAGAATATTGTTTAAATTTCTAGACTGCAGATAAATATACCAGCTGAGGCTGTTCATAAATTGCATTTGCAATTTCTGATAAAACATGGTCTAAAGGCTTCAGATACTAAGGGATATGAAAGAATAGTACATGGTTCTTCACCTCTTTCTATAACTGCCCAATTTTCTTGAAAGTCTTCATGCTAAATGCCTTCCCTTTTCTCTCAAATAAATCAAAGATAGGGACAGGCATTGATATGGTTAAATATTTCTACTTTGGCAAGTAGAACTACTACTATACTACTTTGTATAACTACAAAATAAACAGTTAATAACCAGAGCTCCTCACAGTTATAAATGCCATCACCTGTCTCTCACAACATGCTCTTGCAAGGGAGGAGGTGACATTGAGCTTGCAGAGCAAAGGAAGAGAGAATGTTTACCTGATGAGCTCAAGAAAAACCCTTACATAAGGCAGCCTCCATGAAAGCACTGACTGAGCAATGTACTTGCTGCATGCTGCCTTTACTCTAGATGTTAACTGGATTACAGTTGCACTCATCATAAATTGGGATGTTTTTCAAAATGTGAAGGTATTCCAAATCACTATTTCCTGCACTATTGGCTCCGCATTCAAGGCAACAAGCAGATGCAGAGAAATTACTATGAACAAAAAACTGCCCAAAAATGTCAGTGTTCCCAGGGGTTGGGAAAACAGGCAGAAGCAACATGGCAGGCCAAGAGAGGAAGATTTCTGCTCCTAGGAGTGAGGAAAGGTGAAGGTTCCTGAGCACACAACTTCCTGAGGGGCCAGATCTGGCCACCAGGAACTTAGAAACTGGTGTTTGCATCTCCCATCATGATGGAACCAGTATACATGTGTAGTACTCTTGGTAAATAAAGAGCACTGCATCTCTGGGGAATTCCATTCCTCCCTGACAGGAGCAGCCTTGCAGAGCTGCTAACATAACCAGTCCTTGCAATACAGGGCTGGCAGTCCCTTCTTGAAATGAAGGCTTCCAGCACTTTTAAAGCATTACTGAGCTTTGCAGAGGTAACTTCCTAAGACTAAAATCATCAAACAATTAAACTTCCTGTTCAAGCACTGCCGTTACAGTTTTACTTGGCAGTGCACCACGTGCTGCAGAGAGAGGAGGAGAGAGGTTGTGTGAGCACCTGAGGGTGCAGCCCGGCCACACAGGGAAGGAAGGCTGGTGCTGCGGGGCCCTGGGAGTCGCGGCAGTGCCTGCAGGGGGTGGAGACAAGGCAGCGGGCCCACCATTAACACCATGCTTCTGGGGATCCTCGTGGTGCTCTTCTTCATCCCCACTGCTGATGTAACAGGTAACAAAAACCCCCCACATTTCAATCTTTTCCCCTATTTTTTTCTCACTTTGAAGGTCTGGGAAAGGGGAGAGGCAGCATGCTGCAATTGGATCAATTTGATATAACCAAGAGGCCAATTTTTCTCCTGCCAGAAGTATCTCTCCAGGATGAGACCCAAGAGCTTTCTTTTAATTTGACTTCTCTCTAGATCCATTTGGAAATTGCATGCATGGGTAGAGGGGTGTTTATTTCACCTACACCCTGGGTTTAGCAAGTTCTGCTCACGAGTGCCTTTTCTTGGGGGCAGCAGGTCTGAGCAGACCTGGTGCCAGCACCTCTCTTGGGGCAGACTCTCCACATCCCCAGATCTACTTCTAAAGCTTTAGGCTTCCCCATGGCCTGGCTTGGTGTCATGGGCTCCAGTGCTGAGTGCAACAACATCCTCACAGGTTCAGCAAATAAATGCTCAAAAGGAGACTTGCTTACTGAGCTCAAAGGTGGAAGGATGGGACTTGCCAAGTTTCTGATTTTTGCATTGTTTAGCGGTTTACCAATACTAACTAGACATCTAGTTTCTTTCTGAAGATCTTCAGGGAAAAAAAACAAAAAACTTTTTGAGATTTTGAAACCTGAATCTTAATGAATCTTCCTGACTCTTCGGTTGTTGTGCTGAGGGTATTTATCTTGGTGTTGGCTTGCTGATGTAGTGTTCCTGTGTTCAGACCTAACACGTCTTTCCAATGGGTACATTGAAGGCAAAGCAAAGCAAGAGATGCTGGCTTTTGCTAGGATCATCTTGAGACAGACAATTTTTCAGACTGCTGGCTGTGAACTTCTCCAAATATCAGTGTTCTGTATTTTCCAGGGAAGTTGCAAATAGGAATAAAAATCTGGTTTCCAGTACAAAATTTATAACATAGAGAACATCTTAAAACGTCACTTTTTCTAGTATGAGAGATGCAACTGAATATATTTTTTTCTTATTTCTATATTATTCTTCCGTAATTCTTTTCCTTAGTGAAGGCATTGTTGTTTGCATGACACTGTGATATACATTTTGTAAGAAATCATAGGGGTTTTTTTCCTTGACCTTTCCCATGTTTATAATTCTATGTTTGCAATATCATAGTTATTTCCAGAGCAGGCCCCTGGATTGTCAAAGAAGACACTAATTCCAGGAGGGGATACGTATCAGCAGTAGGTTAACAGTTCTGAACACATTTCCATGAGGTGTGAACAGCTTTTAAGCAGTGCTTTTGAATTGCAACAAAATAAATCACAGTGTGTGGTTCTCAGACACAGGTGTTATGCCACGGCTTTATAGACACACATACACTTGCTTTGCAGGAAGACCTTGTGTTTCTCCAACAGATTCACCAAGATTGTACAACTTCTTAAAGAGAAGCACACGAGGTCATATGCTTCTCAGGGCCCTCATCCTTTCCCCATCTATTTTCTTCACTCTTCATTTTCAAGATAAGTGGTCCTTAGTACATGGAAAACATTGAGGCAGGTCAAAACCCTGCAGGACTTCCTCAAGCCATGAAGTGCACTATAAGCCTCAGGTATTTTGGTTTGGGAAAATCCACAGAATTCATCCTGTTGTTAGACTATACCAGTGGCTGCTGCAGGTTGAGTTTAAATCATAAAAAAGGACTTGAAATACTAGTTCAGTCATTTCCCTTTTGCAGAAACACTAACGTTTGCAAAGTTGGTCCTCCTCCCCTTTTTGTTGGCTAAATAATTACCTTGCTGTGGACTGTCAGAGGGGCAGCTAGATCAAAGATCAAGTGTCTGGTATTTTGTGAAATAAGGAATATAAGGAGGTTCCCACTGCAGTGTACCACAACTGACCTCATCTTTTTACTATCCACATAACCTTCTGGCTTACGGTCTCTGGGGGTTAAAACCAACTTCTAACCTACCCAGATTACCAGAATGAAAAAGATGGATGGATATGAGGCAAGGTTAGCCGAGAGTAAGATGACATCAACTAATTCCTGTTTTAAAAAAACAAATCACAAACTGCCAAGAAAAACCCCTGTGTTCACACTGGGTTTGACTAAAGCAAGAGTGTCACCTGGGTTTTCTGGAGTACTCCTGCAGTACTTACAGCAAAGCAAGAAAGAGCAAGAAGGAGAGGATCCCCCGAGCTGCCCATCACACAGCTGGGTGGCCTCGAACCAAAGTACAAGAGAAGGAACCTTGTATCTGGGAAAGAGTAAGCATAATTGAACAACAAACCAGCAACAGCAAAAACAAAATAGCTTTGTTTATAACATACCTGTGTGCCTTTCTGCCTATGGCTTAAACAAATTCCTTTCAGTTTTTTCATTTAGGTTTTTCCCTATCCCCCCAGGGAGTTAGGTGGGCCATTTTTTTCCTGTGCTTACAGAAATGCCAACTTATTTTGGATACTTTGCTCTGGAAAATAGCTTCTTGAAGTAAGCTGGCATAAAAAAGGAAGAAGTTCACTAAATATTTTAGCAGAATATTTTTTTCCAATAGCTGATGATGATTCATGAAGAGTTCTGGTGAAAAAAAAAAGCAACACCTCAAAATAGTTATTTTCCATACTTTGTCAACTCTATTTCACTTTCTTGGCGAATAGAAAAAAAAAGCTTCAATGAAGTTTTGCTCGCATTGGGTTCAATGATCAGAGAGTCAGTATTTTACAGATATTATAGATGGATGGCATTTTGTTTCATGATCCAAAACCCCCTCACATGTGATTACAAGAAACATTCAACACTACAAATAATCTATAAAAAGCTTAACAAGCATTCAGAGATCTTACGCACCATTGCATATAAATCCTAAGATCCTGAGAAGGCTTGCAGCCTGTGTACACTGACTGAAATGATTTTACATTTTTAAAGTCACTGCTTTTTGAAACTGTAAACAATTATTTTTCATAACTGGTATTTTCTTGGCTGGGTAAGGCCAAGATACAGGTATTTATTACTACACAGCATGGCTGAACAGAGCTCTGAAGTGGCAATCATAACCCTACTTAGGGGAATGGAAACACCAACTAAATGTTTCAGAGTTTCACCACTTAACAAACCCAAAGTGACACTTATAAGGAAAAACTGTCTCTGTGAAGGCAAAAGCAGCCTCAGCCCATGTTTGCTTGGAATGGGCTAGATCCTACTAAGAATGTAGTCAAATCCTATTCAGATCATCTGGGAAGTGAGGGATGTTAGGCATTACTCTGTCATCCCCATGAAAGTAACACACATTTTAGTATGACTGACTTTCTTCAATTTAAAACAACCTCCAAGTCCAGAGGAGGAGGATGACAGCAGGGCTTCTCCAGCATGCCAGTGGGGTAAGCTTGCCTTGCCCCTGTTGGCATTGCAGCCCAACCAATTCATGTGGTGCTAATGAGTTCTTCCTATAAATGAAAACAAAAATATCTCCTTTAATTTGAGCTGATTTGTGAAAGTAGATTTGGGTGCTTAGCTTCAATCATGTAGGAGCTGTCTTCATTTAATGATCCACAAATGAGCATTTCCCACTGCTCAGCCAGTCTCCATCCCAGCATCAGCAGCACGGAGCTGGGTTTTCAAGCCTAGCCTGCAACACAAGGCAAGCAGAGTGGATTATAAATACAAGAGGTGAAAATAAGTTGAAGAAATTTATCATTTTAGCTAAGTGTATCAAAAGAGACCAGTTGCCAATTAGCACTGTGTCATGGCAGGGACATAAATAGTCCAGAGCTGTAGTTAAACAGTGGAGTTCAAGGCATGAACTCGCAGGTCTAAACATCAGGAATACAGGTTAGCTGATGACACCAAAGAGAGGGGGAAAAGTCATTGGGATCTGCAGAAGAGTCTAAATAACATCTGAAGGCAGTCCCTCAGGGATGGGATTTTCAGTGTTCTCTGACTTTCCTCTGGCCACAGAGAAAATATGATGAGGCTGAGCAATAAATATCCATTAGTTTTCTGAAAGTATTAGCAATGAAAACAGGCAAGCATTTTTAAAGTGTAACGCTTCTGTCTGTTCTGGGCCCCTATTTTGGTTGTCAACTCTGATACAGAAAAGGTCTCCCCTGAAGGTGTATTCAGTCCCTGTGACAATCAGGGTTGTAGTAGTGCACAAATACTGCAAAGCAGTAGAATAACTCTGTCTCAAGTGAGATGTGTAGAATTAAGCTCTGCTAAAGGTGGGAAAATTCTACTGCAGACTTGCAAACTGCCACATAGGCCGAAGATCAATTTTCTCGCCAACAAAAATATGATCAAATACCTTGTCTAAAGCAGTGGAATCCAAACCTCACCCCTTACTAGAATGCCTTATAAGCCTATGTGAGAGCTTTTGTCGGAAAATGCTGATTCAAGGAAACCAAATTGTTTTGTTGAAATGTCTTCATTTTGATGAAAACTCACCACAGGCACCACCTTGAGTAAATACTTGCTTTCTTACTCTCTTACTTAGCCACTCTCCTAGGATTCAAAGATCCTTGTCTCTTTCTATTGGAAAGCCTGGAAAGGTTATCTTCAATCAAAGTTTCACAGTGTTTTGGTTGCCTGGACATGGAATTTAGGAGCTGTTATGAGCTCTCCTCCACTCCCTCACTAACAGTGCTGAGCAAAGAGATGCAAGGAGGATAGGCTACAGTCTTTCTTTGCTAAAGATAGCCAGTAGAGCATTCCGTGTCTCACATCTCCTTCTCTTATTTGTAGCAAGGGCTGGTAAATGAGACTTTCAATAAGAGAATTAACAACTTCAGCAGTTTCACAAGTTCTGCTGATAACAGGAGAACCTGCTAGCCAAAGGTTGTTTTTACTACCCACACCTTAGCACTAGTCCTTGCTGTCTCATGCATCTCTTGTGTTTACTTTCACATTCATCCCAAAGGAGTATCCTGCTCAAGAGGCTGGGATACTTCATCTTTTTGTGCAGGCATGACTACAGTAAGCATAATTTGGTCCTAAATATTGTTAAAACAGTTTTAAACAGTAATTTTCTGGGCATTCTGGTTCTGGCCTCCTTCCCACTTCATTTCCCTTACCAGCCTTTTTGAAGTCTCACCACATGGATTAAGTAGAAAGAATCTATGTTTGCACCACATTTTGAGGACAAGAGGCACAATTGTCATTCTAACAGCTATGGTGATTCTCAGGGATCTGTAAAAGACCATCCAGACCTCATATGAGCTGAGCTTGCATGAAGACTTAAGCAGTCATATAAAAGCTTTGGCAAGTCTCTAGATTGAGAGCCACAACTCTCTTCCTCTTACTTAGGTGTCATCATTTGGAAAGAAGGGCCTCATTTGTGCAGGATGGCTTTTCTTGGAAGAAGTTGTTGTTCTGCATAGTCCTTGCTATGTTTCATTGTTTGGCAGATGATAGCAGAGAGGTCTACATGTCAGAAAACATTTCCTGTTTATGTATCAGTCTGGTCAATTAAAATTCAATTATACATTCATGTGACATGCTTTTTTCAGGCTTTTTTCAAGTGCTAAGTGCCAATGCAGTGTCAGATTAATCAGCTCCCGTGTCCCTTGAGAGATTAAGAATCTACTACAGCTGCTGGCTAGAGAAATTACTTATTTTACATTAAAATGATAGCAGTTCATGCTTTTAGTGTTCATTGCCCAAGGTCCAAACCCTTGAAATGGTTCAGATCCACCTGCAAACTCTTCAGGAGTCCTTGAATTAAGAAGAAAATGTATAAATAATATTCTCTTATCTGACTGCAGTGTCAATTCATAGTATTTTCACTCCATAATGTTCCTCAGGAAACTACTGGCTAAGTAAGAGATAGACTAAGAAGGCCTTAGGTGTACACACAAGCACACAGGTGCAGACTAGGCTTCTGAGCTCTGATGTTACATCTTAATGACAGGTCGCTGTCTCTGCTAGTGTTCTGACTGAAGAAAAACACTCTTGATCTCAGTCTCCCCTAAAGACTGTGTAATATTATTTACATGCAGGTGGATTGCTGCAACAGTAGTTGCAGCGAGAAACTCTGTGAGAAACTGCTTCTGCAGATGGGTGGTTTTGTACTCCCTGGTAGGGAGTGTCAGCAGGGGAGAGGAGATATGGAGAAGAGTTGCATGGGAGGATGTGGGGTTCTGAAATCATACTATATTTTATAAACAAGTGCTCTTCTCATTTTCTCCCCTCCCTTCCAGAAAACAAGATTTTAGTGGTTCAGCATCCTTTGCTCGTTGTAACTAACCAAACTGCAACTCTAGTTTGCAACTACACATACAATGGGACAGGGAAGGAATTTCGAGCTTCGCTACACAAAGGAACGGACAGTTCAGTTGAAGTTTGCTTTATTTCATGGAACGTAACCAACATTAGGAGCAATTCAACTAAAGAATTCAACTGCCAGGGGGATCATGATAAAGACAAAGTCATCTTCAATCTTTGGAACATGAATGCCAACCAAACTGACATCTACTTCTGCAAAATTGAGGTCATGTATCCACCCCCATACGTCTACAATGAGAAGAGCAATGGGACTGTCATTCATGTGAAAGGTAAGCTGAGAAACCTCTGTAGGCCCATATCCTCCCTATGCACACTACCTACATAATGACTGGAGGAAGTTTGTTTCCTTAAAATAAAAAAAGTTGGATTGCCTGGTAAAACTACATTCCTGCTCTGGGCTTCCTGAAGAAGAGATCTTAAAATGATGATTAATAAAAATGACACATTGGAACAAGGAATAAATAAGCAGAGATTGATGGTTTTAATTTCATGTACTTAAAGTTTTCTTTGCTCTTTCCTTAAAGAGACACCCATCCAAATACAAGAGCCTCAGTCTACAATTCCTTTGTGGATTCTGGCAACAGTGACTGGAATTCTTGCACTCTACAGTATGCTAATAACAGCAGGTTTTTTTAACTATTGGGTAAGAAACTTGTATTTTCCTTTTCTCTGTATGCTCTAGTAGTTCATTTCTCAGGCTATACTTGCCATGTTTACCACTAACTCACCGATACCCCTTCAGTACAGGATGACAGTGTTTCTTCATCCCAGCTATGTATGCACACCCATGGTGTACCCCAACAGAGCTGAAACACCAGATGCTCTCCAGGTGGGTTGTCAGGCCTCTGCAGTAGAGTCCTACAGCAAATTGTGATGCCACAGTGTTGGCAGTGCCCTGCACACCTGCAGTTCCGGGACACCTCTGCCAGCCAAACCCGTCAGGGAAATCTAGAACTACAGGCATTTCTGGCAAAACCCCATGAGACTATACTGACAGGAGCTCAGCTCCAATAAAACAATCTATAGGGAGCCCTCAGCCCAGGGCCATCTGCACTGGTGTCTTGTGTCTATCCAGCAATTCCCTTGAGCAACCACTATTTCTGGCAGCTTGACTACAAGGGAGTAGGAGCACCTGGATCTCAGTAGCTCCTTGTCTATACATCAACAGTAAGAAAGCTGAGACAGCCTTATGGCTCATAATTTTTACTCTTTGGAGAGTTGACTGGCCCAAGTCGCATCCAGTTCTCCTCCTGGCATGATACAGGGGCAGCAGAAGGACATTTTCCTTGACAAGTCTTAGGACTTGATCTCCAGAGCCAATTTACACTACTTACTCCATGTGAGAAAGACTTGAACATAGAGAACTCAATTCCTTCCACTCAGACTTTCCCCTCTATTTTTGTTGTTAAATAGCAATTTTCAACACAACGGTTATTAGGTAGCCTGTATAAAGGGTCCAGAGTCTCTGCCAGGTTAAATGTTGCATGTATACAGAAAGCCACTCAATGTCACGGCTAGCTGAAGCTTAAGATCTGCTAAGTGTTTCACAAAAGGCCACTTTCTCAATCTGTGGCTATTTCTAATGGAAAACAATCAAAGGGGGCACTGCCGCAGGAAAATAGAAAGGCCAGTTAAGTGGTTTTTCTTTGTGCCCTGTTGTAGAGGCTGACTGAGGAGAGCTGAGAGGATTACTAGAGCAGCTGCTGGTGCTACAGTGCTGTTCTGCAGATGAGATGCTATAGCTTCAAATCCATCATTTACAATCTGAACCATTTTCTCTGTGCTATATTCATTTGCTACCTAATGGCTTCACATTTTGCCACTAACACATCTGCCCCCAGCAAGGGTGACAAGGCTGCATTGCCATGTGTGCTGTTTGCTGCATCATTTTTTACCTGCTGTTATTACTGCTAGTAGTATTTTTCAGATAATATGTATTCTAATTGTGGATGTATTTAGAGTGTTGTTGAATGTAAATACAGCTGCCTAGAAGAACTATGAATTGTAAAAAAAGGTCCTAATCGTGGTACTTGACAGACATGGCAAGCCTGATCAGTTCCTGAAAGCAGCTAAAGATTTGTCTATTTTCATACAGTTCTGCCTTCCCTGAAGGAAAACTGCTTTCCATTGCAAAAGTAGCAGTCTTTCATCCTGTAACAGCCCAACAATCACTCATGCTAGCAAAATGTCTTTCTCCCATGCAAAAATACCTCCTAGGTGAATCAGAAATCCTGTATTATGGAGATGAACACAGAGATACAGCTTTGTATCTAATGCTCTACATGCACTGAATGCATTACATGGCTTAAGCAGTATGTAACTCACATTCAACCCTTTGCATATATAGAATATTAACGTTAAAAAGCTTAAAATATTTCATAGTAACTGCCCCACTCTGCACATACAACATAATTCAGCCATCAGATTTTCTAATGCAAACCTCCTCCAATTGCACAGCATCATATGCATGTATACTGCAGCATATGCAACTATTTCTGTCCATGGGAAGGGAACTTCAATAAAAAGGAGATCACAAAAGAGGGTATGATCACTATTAAGGAAAAGGCATGAAAGCACTTTACTTACCCCTGATCAATAAACCCTTAAGCTATGTAAAAAACACCAACCTTTTGCACAGCCTGCAGCAGTCAGAGGCTGAAATGCTGCTGTAGCCACATATTTCCTCTGTGATTTTAGGCAAATTATTTCACCTGTCTTTTGCTACTCTTATTTCTAAAAGAGTTGATTCTTCCCTTGTCTCACAGGGGCATTATAAGCAGGAATCCAACAGTAGAAATAAGATTTTTGAGGCCCAGATTAGGAGACATAAAAGATTAACATCAGCTCTGATTCTTTCACTCCTTGAAGGAAGGTTCAGAACAACATATGCATTGTGTATTACTGCTGTAAATAGTAGGAAAATCATAGTCTCGGCTGATTTTTCATGCTCTTATTCTGTTTGAGTTAAGCTAATTTCTCTTTACTTCCTAATAAATGAGGACAGCCTTCACAGCTCAAACTCTGTTTCTGCTGAATCATTCCACAGATGAGAGAGGCAAGATGATGGTAAGAGGCATCAGTTTGTATCCTTGGTGTGTAGCATTCCTTTACCTGAAGAACTAACACTGTTAATCTCCCACCAGATAAGCTGGAGACTTACTTTTAGGTTGGGCAAATTCCACAGATTATTTGATGAGAACACATGTTCTAATTCTTTTGTAAATGTATTTAAACTGAAGACGCCTTACAAATATGCCTGCTTCCCTGAACAGGGACCTAGGGCCAGAACTGTCAGCAGCTAACATGAGAGTTTTCACAGTTGTCTTCCCCCTCCTCCCACAGCAGAAATCCAAGAAGCGTCTGTACCACCAGAGTGACTACATGAACATGACTCCCCGGCACCCTCCGTACAAGAACAAGGGTTACCCATCCTATGCACCAACGCGGGACTACACCGCCTATCGGTCCTGGCAGCCCTGATCCCACAGGAGCCTCATGCGCTTCCGGGCAGACACGTGCTCTGGGGCATGAAAGGAAGGACAGCCTCTCACCTTCTCATCCTCTTTGTTGCTGTTGATTACAGACACCTACACCTAGCAAGTGTTAACTAAACTTTGATCATTAAAAGAAAAATCCAGACCAACAAGCCAATATAAAAAGGGGGGGCGGAAAGGGGGAAGTAAAAAAAAGAATTTTTCTCCATGATGGCTGAAAATGAGGCCCAGCTTGTGTTGAGGGTTGTCAGTGGATAAGATGGAAAGATGGCATCAGACCTCAGAGCTGGTTTCTTCCTAACAGTTGTGGTTTTGCTCAGCTGTTGGAAGAAGCAGAACTTCCGATCTTTTCCGATTACTACTACCTTAGATTTAATCCTTAATTTCCTTCCCTGTATTGTTACTGTTAAACCTAGCAAAATGTAAAAAATAATATTTTTTTCTCTGTAACATGAAGACACAGTTTGAAGTTCAAAATACATGCTTAAAAAAGAAAGAGGAAAAGGTCAGTCAGAAGGCATCCAAGCTATTACGCTATGGAGCAAATGATCTGCCAGGACAAATCAAGCTAATAGAAAACTAGTAAACCTTCAACATGTGAGTCCTTAGGCTGGACACCTTGTAAATGTTCATAAGGCCATCTGCAGTCATGACCAAGCAACTCCACAGACCGAAAGAGCAAGCAACGTGAAGACAAAATCAAGACAAGTGGGAGAGGAAGAAAGATGTCTTAATCATGAACAACCCCATTTCTTTTTTGTTTGCCTTCTGCATCAAGGGAATGCAAAGTCATATATGAAGCATTAGAAACAGAGAGCTCAGATTTTGAGAAGATTTTTACTTTATTTTTTAATTTGAGATTTCAGAAGGTATTCTCCTGAGTCCTCCTGAAAATTCATGCACATCTTCTGGCACCTAGGTTTACCAGAGCTCTTCCAAAAATCTGGGACAAGTTAGCAGTAACTAAAGACCACTTAAATTTTTTTCCCGTAAGTATCTGGTTTTTGGGGTGTCATTCTCAGCATTGTAAATTGGACATGCAAGTTCTCAGACATCTTCAGGATTTGCTCTGGGCACTTTGAGGAACTTTGTGTTATCTGGAAGTTGCTTTTCTCTCTCAAGATGTTCTTCAGGGCTCCTCCATGCCAGAGCAGGACAAAGTCATTAGCAAAACACGATCCATTCTTTCAATCTAGTATATTTACAATAACAGGACATCCTAAATTGTAAATGGGGTTGCCTTGGCATAAAATCCCTTTTCATACTGAGGAGACAATGTTTATTTTATAAAGACTGCTGAATAAACAATTTTAAAAAAACCGCATTCCCATCTTGAAATAAAATTTGGATTGTATAACATTTAATTTCCTTTAAGCTAGGATAGGAATATTCTTTCTCTCTTTGAGGAGACAGGGTAAAAGTAGAGGTGTGGAAGCATGTCAACAATTTACTTTGATGTCTTAAGCCAAGAAAACAACTTTGGCACTTCCAGATTGGAAGGGTTTTTTTGAATTTGCTGACTGAGCCTCAGGTCTTCCACTCTGAGTCTTATATCACCATGAACCATGTTCCTGGAGGGCTGTGCCACCTCTGAGCAGCAGTGAGGTGCCCCTTGCCCCAGCCAGGGACAGCAGCATCCCGACGGCAATGGCAAACAAAGCCAAGAGGCAGTGCTGGGTCTTCAGCATGAGAATCCAGTCATGAACCTGGCAGGCCCTGAGAGCCTTGGTCTGGTTCAGTTCAGCAAACTCAAAAGCTTATGATTGAACCAAAGAACTTCAAAACAAAGTTTGATTTATTTCTTCTCCTTTCCCCTCACCACATTCACAAACACTCCAAGGCTGACATTTTTCCACATACAATTTTTTCACTGCACCTTTGTACTGCAGCTGAGGCAGCTAGGAGCATGTGCACAGAGCAGAGGGGAGGGAGCCAGGCACATTGGCATCGCTGCATGGTCCCAGCCTGGCCCTCCTTGCTGGCACTGACAGAGGGATGCTAATGCCTTGCCACCTCCCTCCTTACATGGAGGGGAGATATGAGTGATCCTGTGCTGGGGCACCCAGCCACTTCCAGCAGAGAGCAGCAGGCTGAGCACAGCTCTCTGTCAGGGTATGGCACCGTCTTGCCAATTTCCAGGCTGTCACTGTGTGGCACAATGACACAATGACATGCATGATCATATAGAAAACCACAACTTCTAGTACAAGTGTAAGGTGAGATGGCAAATGTGTATCAAACCCACAAAACAGAATGGATGTTTTTTGCATAAACTGCGTATATACATATTTAGGTATAGATGCATCTATTTCACTGCATATATATTCCCTAGAGTTTTATTTTACTTTTGGCAATCTCCTTTTAAAATTATTAAATAGATACAGTAAATTAAATCTTGAATGAATGTATTAGGCCTGAGGCTAGTCAGAGGAAACTATTGCTTTCTAAAACAAATGTTGGTATAATTTGCTTTCCTTCCTTTAACACTTTTGTACTTTCCATATTTAAAAAATACTGGTAGCTCCCAGGACATGATACTGGAAAGTAAGACCTGGAACATCTGCAACAAGTATTAATTCATTCAACTGACCAAAAAGGAAGGGAGATACAGGGAAATATCCTAACATGAAAAAATGAGGAGAATCAGGACATGAGAAATCCCAGCACTGTGTTAAAATGGACATTGCTGTTACATCAAAGCTCTATAGGGACATGAATTGCAGACTGTTGGAGATGGGATACCAGCAAATTGCTTTTATCCACCACTGTAAAGGACGAAAATAAAGTGTTTGCAGAGAAGCAAGCCAGTTAAGCCTGGAGTCTGCATATGTGGATCAGCATAGTCGACAAGCAGCAATCGTAATTTATTCCATCTGGTTTTAGGCAATGCATAACATGCCAGGACAGTCCTATCCCTCCCTGGCCCTGCCTTTGGGGTCTATATGCTTTTTATGGGATGATGTATAAAGAAACCTCCCTCTGCTGCAGTTCTGAACTTGGAAACTGTGCCTCATGGAGGGCAGAGGTAAATCAATAGGGTTTTCTGCCTTACACATAGGTTTAAATTCAAATGCAAATATAATCCTGCCAAAGAGTGATTTAATTTTTCATCCTCCTTTCCCCCACTTTTGGGTGTCAGTGTCAAATGAACATCTGATCTGCAGTCATCACATCTGAACAGCAATCAACATATGTTGCAAGGGGTCAACCAAGGGTTGTGCAGCTCCAGCCCCCTGCATGCTGATTCCTGTTCTGCACGTCTCCAGCACAGCACAATACAACAGCCTGCCTCTTCTTTGCTTCCAGGAACCAAAGCCCTAGAAGACTAATGCCAAGGAGGTAGCTTGTGTTACCTCTGCAGTCTCGAACCTTCCCCTATGGGGTGATCAGGCTTACTAAAGCCAAAAGTCTTGGATGTTCCTTCTAGTCTGAATATTCCAAATTCCAACATCATCCCCCTGTATAACATTTCCCCCAAATGCCTCTTATTTCTTCTGTAGCTATAAATGTGAATCCTGCATCTCTGCCAAACAATATCATATCTTCCTTCTTTGTGCATCATCTTTTCCCTTTCATTGCTATTCCAGACTCAGCAGTTCAGGAATCCATCCTATTTGTTAATCTCTAACACCATTGAGCCTTCCACATGCACTCCTTCCTGACTGGTTACTTGCTTCACAAAGACTATCTTGTATGCCACATTCCTCCTCAGCTTGGGGTAGGGAGTTGCCATAGGAGATTGAAGCCATGTGGTGATTGGATAGGTACATGTTTTCTGTTTGAAGCATTTGGAGGGTCTTTCATCCCTTTGATTTTTCCCATCATCTTCATATTTTCAGTTGTGCCAAACAGCCACGTGGGAATCCCACACACCACATGCTTCCCACAGTGCATTTAATTTCTGTACATTTCATTTCCTGTGCATAGCAGGCTCTTGGCTATGGCCAAGTTCATTATGCCTGCAGACATGCTCTGACAGCACAAGCAACTTTGGCTACTGATGGTTTGTTTGACTAATAAAAACATGGTACAAAAAGCTTGAGTTTTAAGAGCACACAGGCAAAGGCTTCAGTGCTAAAGATCAAATCTTTCCACTCTCAGCAAGGCTTTTGCTGTGTGACTGGAAAATGTGTTATGCAAGATGAATCACAGGCCAAGACATAATTTTGTTAGTCACTCATACTAACCAGAAAACAGGTTAGGGTGTTGAGAACTGGATCAGCTTTGTTAAGGTTCAGTAAAGAGTGGGAAAGGCTGAAAACAGCATTAAGCAGTAATTTGTAGCCGAAGTCAGTATCTTTAAGTGGCTGTGAGAGGGAAACGAGCTGCCTATCTTGATGCAAATGGGTTGTTCTTCCCAATTAGGTGCTTTTGTTAGAGCATCACATTACAGTATGCTACTATTCCAGCCTCGAGGGCATGCAGATAGTATGATGTGGCCAATTTGGCTGACAGAGTATTAGGAGGCTGCCAATTTCATATTAACCCATTTGCAAAGAAACAAAAAGTTGAATGATCTCAAATTCATGGTGGGTTTTTTGTTTGTTTGCTTTTTTCTTTTTCTTACCAGATCTTCAGAATCAAGGCACTGGTTCTTCCTCCTGCTCCTGCTGTTGTTGTTTTATTAAAAATAAAATATAACTTTAGGTCACATAAGCTTACCAGGAACACTTCCGTTTCATTCATCTGACTATTGAAATTATGAGGAATTTTCAAATGCCACAGTTTTCATAGCCATTGTATCATTATGTGGCTACATCATTCTTTTTCCTTATTGTCTTCTTTTTCCTTCAAGGGAACTTTTCTGGATCGGTTGAAAGGTTCTCATGGGTTGGAACAAATCTAGTTTTTCAGACAGGAAAGATTACTACCCAACCAGCAAAATCAAAGATGCAAGCAAGCAATTAGTAACAGTTCTGTGGAAATTAACGTAGTGGTTTCAATCTGGTAGGAGGATCAAATAGCCAAAATTTTTATAATATCCTTTTCCTGTAAAATAAAGAAGCTTAATAAATTATATACTAAAGTACCTTAAAAGACAAGAGATCAGGTTGCGAAATTAAGAAATCAAAGACAGGAAATGCCCGAAGGAAGCTTTCCTATCCGGCCTCCCTTCTGCCCCCTCGTGTGACCGGAGCGGCTCTTTACGCTCGCTGCATTTCCCCGCTCAGCCGAGCCCACGCCGAGCGGGGCCGGCCCCGCTGCCTCGCAGCGCTGCAGGGAGGCTCCGGGGAGCGCCGGAGCAGCCGCCCAGCGGCGACAGACTCGACAGCAGCTCGAGCCCTTCGCATGGAGGCTGCTGCAGGGCACAGCTAGCAATCAGGCTAGCTTAGATAATAGTTAAATTAGTGCCCGACAGCCTCCTCAGTGCCCCACTAAATTACATCGCTCTGTCGTGAGTCAGAATGAACTAATTTTCCTGCTGTGCTTGCTGCCTGTGACAGCCCTTGGGCTACTTTAATCTTCAAACACCAGTGGTCAAGATGAGAGCTGATTTATTTTTTTTTCCTCGTGAAAATGATTAAGCAGATTGCTCACATTTCTTTCTGGGCTTCTCAATCTTCCCCAGACAAATCAAAACTGGCTGCAGAAAGGAAATTGTTTATCAGTTTGCATAGCTCATCAGCTCCTGAGACTTAGGGACAGAGGCTGAAGTCCAGGCTGGAACAACGCCTTTGGGAGCATTATCCTGTCTTTGTAGCTTTTTCTCTCATTAGCTGATTGTTGAAGTAATGCCAGTGTTTTATCTTAACAACAACAAAAAAGTGCAAGACTATGAAGATCCAGAATTGGACAGCAGGGCAATAACCTCTCTCCCTCCTACAGACACACAGTTTACATTATTTTCAAGTCCAGCCCTGTAAGGGAGAAGTTCACCAGTAAGGATGGGAGAAGCAAAAGGGGTTAAAGGAGAAATTACTCTGAAACCTCTTAGTGAAATTCTGGAAAAGTCCCTCAGGGAATGGAAATGAACAAACCAGCTGCAGGATGTACTACACAGCTCAGATTTTTCCCTCTCCCTAGCCATACACTAGAAAGAACTCCTAAAAACTCCCTAGTCCTTCTTGCCTCAAGAAGTACTTTTTACTGTTTGGCTGTTCTGCATCATTGAGACATAAGCTGCATTGATGGTGAAAGCCAGGTTAGGTCCTGTGTGTGGACTTGGGTGCACAGTTGACTCCCAAGAAACTCTTGAGTTGAAAGCACAAATTGTGTCCAAAGGGCAATGGACGAACAAACTGTCTGGAAAGGTAGGATGGATGAATGGCTGTCTGCAGGAAAAGGGAAGTTAAGCAACTCCAGAGCTTTCCTCCAGCAACTCAAGAAATGCATTAGTTTGAACTGCAGCTGTAGTGGATTTCCTCCAGTAAAAGCAGCTCTTGGAAGGATGAAGTGATTATTTCAAGACCTTTAAGTCAAAATAACCATATATGTGCAAAAAGAAATTTAAAAATACCCTTAATTTTGCCTTTTCTCTTTTCTTTACTAAATGATTACTTACCTACAAATCCTACATTTAACCTGAAGTATGATGTTTTTAAAATCAACGTTCCTTTGATGCCCCTTTTTAAAATTTTTATTAAGGCACTTATGTTGTAGTTCTGCAATTTGATTTCAAACCACTGAGGCAGAGGCAAAATGAGGACTGGGGTATAGGCAGAGTATATTGACTGCAGCTCAGTCCAGTCACAGCATAGCAGTACCCACATGCTGTAAAAAGACTGCAGGTACAAAGGGGAGTTCAAAGAGTCCACAGGTTACATGAGCAACCTGGTGAAGAAATGTCAGTTAGAAATGAGCAGCAGAAACCAGCTCTATTTTCCTACTGCTGTGGCTTTGCTTGGTGATGATGACATACAAAGATTAAGCCTAACTGCACGAGCTCCAGTTGTTTATCTCCTTTTTTATCATCGCCAGTAAGTGGAGGAGATGTGTGGGTGTCACCTGCAAAAAAAAGAGGTTGCATTTCTGAGAGAAAAATATCTGCAGATCCAAAAAGGCAAATGGTCTTGTTTAATTCATGCATATCCAGTTTCCTTCCTGTCACTAATCTGCAGCACTGAATTTAGTCTCCTGGATTTCCTTAGGTTTATTATGCTGAGAGAGAGTGCAAGAGAGAGGGAGACAGAGAGACTTGAGCAATATTAAGTGCCCAGAATGACTTCAATCACTGGGGTCATTTGTAAATCACTAAGATAGCCTGGCTCCCAGGGCATGGAGTTTGATTTTCCCTCCCCCCTCCTCCAATCTGCTGAACTATGGAGATTTGCAACAAGAAAAGCTATCTGCTGTGCAATCAGTTTACAAAGTAACATTTTTTTGGTCTGCTATTGATGGATGCTACCAGGAACTCTGGGTTCATGGCACAAGTGAGGGTCCATGGAGAAGTTGTGGTTTTTCTGTCCTTGCATGTTTATGCCTGTGACAGAATGAACCTCAGCACACACTTAAACACTGTTTGCTGCATACATTACACAGAAATCACTAGTTAAGAGATTTAAAGGAAAGGCATCTCCTACATTGGATACTGAGGGATACTTCACATATGGACATGTAAACAACTGTACAAACACAGATGCAAGCTTTGGTCTTTCCTCTCCATTATTATGTAAGTATGTAACTATGAAATAAAAAACTTCAAACAAGTGAGCATATGTCTTGAATTGCACATTGAGCACAGTATGCTCATTGCATCTAAGGTATCTCTATATTAATAATGTTTGACTTGGCTGTGTGCTGACTTGTCTGGGTCAACTAACCAGCCACTGAGATATAAGGAGTATCAAAAAAATTATAAATTCAGACTATCTGTATTTAGAAGTAAGGTTTTCTTACACTTCCAAATTTGCTGTAATTTGCTCTACCCCTGTACTTGAGATATATAGTCATAAGACTTTTATCACTAAGCCCAGTGACAACACTGATAACCATCCCTTTTGACTGCAGAGCAGAAAGTGGGTTCCCTGTGGCGCTGCTACAGCTATTCTAATCATCAAAAGTGCACGTTGCACTCTTCTTGTGCCCCAGCTACAGCCCAGGAAAACCAAGGTCTTGAATAACCCTTCTTGCCCCAAGTGCAAAATGTGACATTCACCTTCCCCACTAAACAGACCTCTTTATAAAAATTAAACTCACTTGTTCTCCATAGCTGCCATAATGAATGCTTGGTCAATAAAGATTAACTCCTTGCTCTTGTGAACCACAAGTTCTTGTGTTCATTTACTGAGAGAAGGAATCCAGTTGATGTAGCATTAGTTGTGTGAGGAAGTTGCACATCTGTGCAACTTGGTGTGGGAGTGTCTTCTTCCCTAATGTAAATGCTGGGTTGCAATCTGGGTCAACAAACTAAAGTTTAGCACTTTTGACTACAGAAGAGTAGATGAAAAATATCAAAACCAAAAATCTGTGAAATTTGAGGGACTGATCAATTCAGTGCTGCCTCTGTTGAATGACATGAGCAGAAGCAGCTGAGTAGCACTCTCAGATGCCTTAGGATTGAGTTCATGCTGTAATCTCTCCAAGTTTAGCATCTCATACACATATGGATTGCAAAGACACAGTAAAATTCTAAAGGATCCAAGACAGTGGGAAAATAAAGAGAGACAAAGGGTTTTACTTGCTAAAGGCAAACAGGTTTTGTGCTGGCAACAGGAAACCAAGAGACAGTGCAAAGGATATTGCGGCTGTTGGAAGGGCCACCACTGTATTGCTGTGCATACCTGGGTGACTCATCATCCCTGTGACGCTGGCTTGCACTTTAATGTCCCTCCTCTCCCAGCTGAAGCTGGCTGGCTCGTCCTGCCTGGCCCCTCCGTGTTTCATCTCTGCTAGGGTATCATCTGGAAAGCACTTGGGCTGGCACTAGGATGGACTAGAGGCTGGAGTTGTGACATATATAGAACATACATGTGACACACACGGGAGTGATGTGCCAGTCCTTGCTTGATGAGATGAGAAATGGAAAAAGGAAGTGAAGGGGCAAGCAGAGGTATGGTGCTTATGCACACGTATGAAGCTCAGCAGTTGTGAGGACAGAAAGCACAACTGCAACATTCTTCACACTGCTTGTAAACTCCACTCACTGCACCCACTATGTGTACAAGTGCATCTTGTGGGGGACTCCGTGCTCCACAGCAACTAGAGGGGATAATAATTTCATCACTTGTAAAGATTTGGGATTGGGATTTTTTTGTAATGAATTTTTCTCTGGTCACACAGTTGACCATCTCTCACAGGCTTTCCATAAGTGGAATTGTCCCCTAGCACTATGGACAGAGGATGACAACCTTTGGCTATCACATGACAGGATTGGGAAACACTTTTCCATGAAAAAAGGAATGTCGGCTGCTGTGGGAGTAAAGTAGTAAAGCAGCATGGCTGTACACTGTGATAATAGAGTATGGCAAATTGAAGGCAGCAGAAAGTCAAAGATGTGTGTCAGAATTTGTCTGTGCCACCTGGTTGGACACTTGTGAAGGTCATCTGTTCCACTGCTTTTCAGGAAAGATTGGGAATACATCACATTACACAGCAAGAAGGCAAGTGAAGGTAATGAGTCTGACTTGGGAGCAGGAGCTTCAGACTGACTCACATTTTTTATTCCTCAAGAAGATTGCCAGGGTATTGAGAAGCATCCTTGGCATACATTCCCTCTTCAAACTGCGGAACTTGCTTTGCATGCAAAGGATAAATTAGTCTGCAATTTATTCTTGCACAGATTGCAAGCAAATCCATGTACAGCAAGAACAATGACTGATGTCTATTCCTTCATCTATTCCTGCAGATGCCCTGTACCTCTGGGTACCTGCTGTCCCTACAATTCAACAACTTGCTGGCCAAGATCACCTGTACTGGGAGGTCATCAGAAAGTCTTGGCAGAAGCAAGATGATGTAAAGATGACACAGATAGTGTAAAGATGACACAGAGAAGCAGATGGGTGAGCTTTGTTATAAGCACTGCCTCTGAGCTTTCATTGGCACTTTCTATGTATTTTCCTTATTGTGACTGCAAGCTCTTTGTACAGTGCCTGGGACTCCAAGTCTTGGTCAAGGTCCTCATTTTGTAGTGCAAATGACAGGGATAACTTCAGAAGATGTTTTGTCAGCTCCTCATTCCCTTCTTCAGTAAATGTCAGCACTAAGAGCAGCAGAGGGGAAAGTATAAAACCAAACCTGCAAAGTTGCAGGGGCTGGGACAGAAACACCTAAATATTCTCATTTTCTTTCTTCCACACATTTCACTTCCTTTCTGACATATCTCTTATTTATCACTTGGAACACATCTGGCTATCAGAGCTGTGGTTTTCCCAAAGCTTATTTTTCACTTTATCACTTATTTATATGGCTGCACATGTCAACATCAAAGGGAAACCAAAAAAATAATATCAACAGAGAGCTCTGTAAGTGATCTCTCTCACTGCACAACCCAGAAACCACAGGTGATCCCCTCACACTGAATTCAAGCACAGCGCTGCTCTGAAATAGTTCCACGAGAGAGAGAGATTTGCTGATGCTTGACTCGCAACAAATTTGCAACATCATGGTACTGGGGGAAAAACAAGGAGGAAGAACAGAGTTTAGATCAAGCACAGGTACACAACCCAGAAGACAAATGAATGCTTTTCAAAGGGCAGAAGGAAGCTTTAGACCCACACCCCTTCTGCCCCTCACCCCCACTCCCACCATTAGAACATACTGAAAATGCTTTATCCTATGGGAAATATCTGTACATGGTTGAGAGGGGGTAAACATTTACACATATAATCAGTTCTGTGAGAATTTAATATTTCTTTTAGAGTTATGCCAGCATGGTTTTCTATTTCCCCAGCGTTGCTTGGTGTAAGGTCTCCTTGCACAAACCATCCACCTGCTCAGGGACTGCTGCCTGCCCTGCTCTCTGGTTGGCAAAGTGTGCCCCTTTCTAATGGAAAAAAACATGCCTAAAGAAATTTGCTTTCTGAATCCATCAGTCACTCCTCTTGCAAACTAGATCATAGGAACTCTCTTGCCTCATCCTGGGGGACCCAGAACTCATGAGGCTTTTTGCAACTGAACAGAAACACACAGACCTGTGCTCCATCTGGCAGTGGTGTCTGGTTTCCAGCAAACCTAGCTGCTCCAGTGGAAGATATTAAGCCTTTATGATGGCCTAACTTGCCCTAAAATAAATGTGTTTCTATCATTACCTAGCAATCATCTCAGGGCCTTTAACAGGAGCTTTGAGAAATAATATTTATGATTTTCATTTTATGCAATTGCAATCACTGTGATCACAAATACACATTTATATGACAATAATAATCAAAGATCAACTTTTTTCCATGCTGTATAAACTGAAAAGTGAAATTCCATGCCCTGAAGAGTTTAGAGGGTAAAGACAAAACAGATGACAGCTGATTGACTGGGAAATAGAATACAAGAAAATGCAAGGAATTGTAATGTGATTGGCATATGTAGCTGCTTGCTTTTAAATTGCGTGTATAACCAGTGAGAAAGGAATGAAAAGAGGAATATATATTGTTACTACCTGTTGGGGTTAGCTGGCTTTGTTTTCAGTCAAACACCAGTTTAATGCTTGAGAAGAGGAACACAATCTACATCTCTCCGCTACACAACAGTGAACAGTCAGCAGTGACTGTTTGGGATTTACACTGGTGCAAGAGCGTGAAATTTGGAACTGGAAACATTTTTTTGTTTCATAACACCACATATAACCTGCCTGCTGCAGCCAGCAATCTGCAGAGGAGTGTCTCCAGTTTCTGGCTAATTGGTTGAATGGTCTTTTTCTTCCTCTGAGCCTTCATTAACTTCCTCTCTGCTCCCAGCTATCATTCCTGGAGAGTTTTAGTAGGATGCTGTCAAATACATGTGAGGGAGAGATTTCTTTTCAGTGATGAGCTGATCTCATTTTCCTTTCCTGACAAACTACGGTGCTTTCTCCTACCAGTATGTGACTGGCAGAACTAGGCTCTGTATTTTATGCCTCGCCCAGATCTTGGCTGCAGCATTGTATCCACTTCATTCATTAATTGCAACAGTTCTCTTTACTGCAAGCTGTAAAAGCAGAACAATAAACCTAATGGCATTATGTATGTGGACTCCAGCTCATGTTGTTACTCATTCTCTCAAAGCAAGGACGGCTCAGGAGAAGTATGGTAGCCTAATTAACCTCCTTCTGCACTGAGGAAGCCTTGGCAATTCAGTCATTTTAATTTAGATTTCAACACCAATTACTTTGATTTCAAAAGAACCCTCCCTTTCTTGGATCAAAACAAATTTGTCATCTCCAGCCCATTGGCCTCCAGGTTCCAGCTGCACTCACAAATATCAACTGACAGAACAGGGAAATTGCTGACAGTGATGCTGAACGAAACCACAAGTACTGTGCCCTCTTTGCAATGTCAGCATGTGCTGGTATTTCTTTAACAAATATGGAATCTCACTGCTGACATGGAGGAAGAGATATCTCCACATTATAGCAGGAGTCCCATCCCCAAGGGAATTAGTATGGCAACATGTAAGTTGCTTTGAAGAACTAATACAAAAATACACAGAGGCTGTGTAATGGTTCTTTTGCCCCAAATCAGAGGTCTCTGCCACTCTTGATATGACTTGGCAAGTTCTGTGCACAGAGGGGACAACCATGGGAGGAAGCATTCCTTCAAAACCTCAGAAGAAATTTAGCCATCCACTGGGCAACAGCCTGTATCATGAGAAGGTGAAGTCTCGAAGTCTCGCTGTGAAGAGTGAGACAAAGAACAGTGGCACATCAGAACAAACTTCTGTTGTTACAAGAAAAAAGGACAAACAGAAGCTCTTCAAGAGATCTGGTACTCTGAAGGAACAAAATCAATGTGAGATCTCTATTCTCCAGAGTCAAGTACCTGAAAGCAGCTTAAATAAATCAGGAACTCCTGAGCCATCAGATGTACAGAGACCATTGTAGGCACTACAAGGCTGAACTATGCATGCCACCTAAATAATCCATTAAGTTTTTAGGACATGGGTTCTTTTAAAAGCCTTTGACTTCTTCATATACTTGGAAGGAGTCAAAATGTGAGGTCATCTTATCTTTTCCTAGATAAATAAAGCAAATAATTTTGCAAAAACTTTTCAGATGCTCTTACTGGAAAAGTATTTCAGGAGATAGCTTGAAGCTCGAGTCTTTAATATAAATGAAGAGACTGACAGTCAACTTTTTATGACTTTCAAACAAGGAGAATGGAGAGAAAGTGGAAATGACTCCATTATCTCAAAAACAACATGACAACCCTCACATATGTAAAACCTGTTTCCTTTTCTATTGAGATGTTTTAGGTTTTGAAGAGTTAAGTCACCAGAACGGAGCGACTCCAACGCTGCAGAAAAAAAACCTGTGAGACCTTTTTAGTGGTGTATATGTCTCTGCAGAGTGATGTGTCTGCAAACCATACTGAATTATCTGATTAGAAAGTGTGAAAAAACAAAGGCAGCCTGCAGTGAGAAAATGAGACTGTGCAGAATCCATCTGCCAGCAAAGCAATTAAAAAGATGGACTTAGAACAGCATTGATTGTCATTTGTGTATGACACTCAGTGGGCTCTGATTCCCACAGACACACTCATGCATTGCAGCACCTGAAGACCATGTGATGATCACTATATGGCTCACTATATTTTCAGTAGCTAGCACTAGTTTAATCCCTAAGTAAGCTATTTAACAGGTGTGAGACTGAACAATTCTCTTCACACAGAGAGTGGTGCAGAAAGACTTGCTTGTTGTTTTGTATTTCTTCTAAATTTATTTCTCAGAAGGTTTGTGGATATGTATCTCCCTCCTCTGGTGCACAATAAAGTAACACCCTGGTGGAAGATTTGGAAAATTAGATGTGAGAAAAAAGGAAAATAGGGAAAGGGTCCTCAGTGAAGGAGCACTTCATAAAATTCATGGGAGATAGTGTATTTATTTGTTTCTAAATTTCATTATACTAATTTCATCACGTAATATAAATGTAATAGCTGTCTTCTACACCTGGGCACTTTGTATTCATTAATAGTTTGCTTTAGAAATAGTTCAGCCCTGATTTGATGCCAAATCTCCATGAATGTCAAAGAAAGTGCACACTGCCCCCTGGCAAACTGGTAACAATGGAAGAGGAGAAGGCTGAGCTACTCAAAAACTTTTTTTACCTCAGTGTCCACTGGAAAGCTCTCTTCCCACATCTCGAGTGGGTGGACTGCATGGCAGGCAGACTGGGGGAGCAAAGTGCCTCCCACTGTAAGAGAAGATCACATTTGTGACCATTTAGGGCACCTGATGAGATGCATCCCAGAGTCCCAGGGAATTGGCTGATGTAGTTGCCAAGCCATTCTCTGGGATATTTGCAAAGACATGGCAGTCAAATGAAGTCCTAGGTAACTGCAAAAAGGGAAATACTGCACCCATTTTAAAGAAGCATAGAAAGGAGGACCATGAGATCTACTGAGCTGTCAAACTCACCTCAGTGCATGCGAAAATCATGGAACAGATCAACACAGACAACCTAGTGTCCTTCTGTTATGGAGTGACTACATCAGGGTACAGGGGAAAAGCTACAGATGTCATCTATCTGAACTTCTATAAGGCCTTTGACATAGTCCCCCTGTACCTTTCTCTCTAAATTGGAGAGAGATGGATTTGATGGGTGAACTGATCAATGGATGAGGAATTGGTTGGTCAATGGTATCCAGAGGGTAGAGATCAATGGCTCAATACTCAGATGGACATCATGACAAATGGTGTCCCTTGGGTCTGTGCTGAGGCCTGTACTGTTGCACATCTTCCTCACTTACAATGGACAGTGCAATTGGGTGCACCCTTGGCAAGTTTGCAGACACCACCAAGTTGACTGGTCCTGTTGGCACACCTGATGGATGGGATGGCATCCAGAGGGTCCTGGACAAGCTTGAGAAGTGGGTCCACGGGAATCTCATAAGGTTTAATAAGACCAAGTGCAAGGTGCTGTACCTGGGTCAGGGCAATCCCTGTTATAATCCAGGATGGGGCACAAACAGACTGAGAGCAGCCCTGCTGAGAAGGACTTGGAGTGCTGCTGGATGAGAGGCTGGACATGAGCCATGTGCTCCCAGCCCAGAAAGCCAGTCCTGTCCTGGGCTGCATCCAAAGCAGTGAAGACAGCAGAATGAGGGAGGGGATTCTGCCCCTCTACATTGCTTTTATGGGGTCCCACCTGGAGTACTGTGTCCTTGACACAGGAAAGGCATGGACCTGGTGGAGAACATCCAGAGGAGGGCCACGAAAATGATCAGAAGGATGAACACCTCTCCTATGAGGACAGGCTGAGAGAGCTGGAGTTGTTCAGCCTGGAGAAGTGCAGGCTCCAGGGCCACGCTATTGCAGCCTTAAAGGGGCCCTACAAGAAAAATGGGGACAGATATTTTAGCAGGATCTGATGCAATAGGACAAGGGGCAATTGTTTCAAACTAAATGAAGGCAGATTTAGACTAGATATAAGGAATAAATTTTTGACAATGAGGGTAGTGAAACAGTGGAAGGCTGTCCAGAGAGAGAGGAGATGTCCCAGCTCTGGAAACATCCAAGGTCAGGTTGGACAGGGCTCTGGGCAACCTGTTCTAGTTTAAGATCTTACTGCTCATTGCACAAGGGTTAGTCTAGAGATCTTTAAAGGTGCCTTTCAACCCAAACTACTCTATGATTCTGTGATCATCTCTGAACTCAACTCTTTCATTCCTATCAGGGTGATCCTGTTTTGTATCAGGATGATATAAAGACACATTTTCACATTTTCCCATTTTCCTGGTTGTTTTGTTCAATCACAAAAATGGCACGACTGCCAGTTGCCAGACCACATGTTAAAATAACCTGCATTTCACTAATTTTTAGCAATTTATGTAGATCTATACTTGGCACTACAGCGAGTTCATTAATGGTCTATGAGAGAGCCTAAGGAAACCAGGTTCATTTCATCTAACATCTGACATCAGTAAACAGATGATTGCTCTCTGATGATTTGAGGAGGCTCTGGAGAACTGCCTGGAATACAGACATTTGCACTGGCTAGCAGGCTGCCTTAGGCAGTTCCCAGAAAAAGACCTTCCCACCTCTTGCTCCACTCTGCCTTCTGTTTGGTTCATCTTCAGTTTGAGCTGGGTACTCTGTCAGAAATCCTAAGGAAATAATATCATTGCCCTAGTCCAGAACATCAGCTGGCAAGGGAAAGTGATCTGGGCAGGGAGTAGCAAGCTATCACTGCTGACATCCGTCTGCAGCAGAGCAGGTGTTCCCTCACAGGTGGGTAGAAAACTGCTTGCTGCTTCTCCAAGCAAGACTGCTCAAGCTGGTGCAAAGAATTCAGATTAGAAGAGAAATCCGTCATCTGCAGACTTCTTTATTCTTTGACACAGTTAAAGGAATTTAGAAGAAAAACTCTGTGGGGTTGAGTGCTTGCTAAGAGAAAAGGAATTAAAAGGCTTCACAGTATGCAGAGCTCGACAGAAGCAGACAGCTGCCAGAGAGCTACTTAGCTCAAGTGGCCTCACAAAATGTGTCTGTACTATGACTGCTCAGTTAACCATGTCACTGGTACAGCAACTCTTACATGGTCATTTGGGGATGGAGGTACGCTGCTCATCCAAGCCCAGCCACCCCCTAAGATCTACAAACACCCAAATGGGCCTGAGGTGTTGCCTGAAGTAGTCACAGTGGGAAAGGCACAAGCAACAGCTCTTTGCTGTTTCAGTTTTTACTTGTCTGCATAGAATTTCAGCTTTTCCCCTTGAACACATAGGCATGAGCTAGAAGGAGATAAATAAAAAGTCCCAGAAGGAAATAAATTAATCAGGAATTAAAAGGAGCATCTAATACTAAAAGAGGAAATGAGAAAATACAGAATATGATCCTGAAATGTAGTGCACACCTATGCCTTTACTGTCTTCAGAATAAAATGGCAACATTTATAGAAAAAAGAAAATAGATCACTGTGTGCCCAATAATTGGAAACTCAATTGCTTTACTAAGTGTAAGCGATACAAGTGTGCAAGGCAGAGTGATTTTAAATTACTTTAATGATATTTAAAAATTCTCTATGCCATTTCTCTGCCTTTAAACTTGTAGCATTTGTACAACACATTACTCCAATTCCTGGGGGAGGGAGGGAAGAAAAAAAAAATAAAAAAGTAATCTTTATTCCTGCACAGGAGCTTTGAGTCATGGACATTAAATAAACGAATGTGGATTAAGTACGCTGCTATTTGCTGTAGGTCTGCTTGTGGGTGTGCTGATGGAATAGCAGTGGGCTTCAGCAGCATCCACAATTTACAGCAAGCTGCATTCACACTGTCATCTCCTGTTCCCGAGCCGCGGCGGCAGTCAGTGACAAGCGGCTGAGGAATGCACTGCCCCACAGCTCGCACACGCTGAGCACTCCCCCTCTGGGGGTGCACAGACGCACTCCGAGCCGTGCCGTGCCTTGCCGTGCCGAGCCGTGCCGTGCCGAGCCGTGCCGTGCCGTGCCGAGCCGTGCGAGTGCGTGCCCGGGCTGGTGCCGCTGGGGCGGGCGGGGCCGCGCTCTCCCCGCCCGCGGCGCTGGCACCGAACGCCAGCGCCCCCCCGCGGCCGCCTTCCGCCGCTGCGGCCGCTCCTCTCGCCCCGGCCCCGCAGGTCCCCGCTGCTCCGGCCACGCCGGGGCCTCTGCAGAAAGCCATGAGCTGCTGTTTTGCACCAAGAGTCTGCAAATGGCACCGTCCCCCCTGCGCAGCCGAGAGTTCATTCTGGCTCTCTTAACATTCACACTGATTCACAGCCCTTCTGCCACAAGCTCTTGGGGACAGGAGGGCAGCTACGGAGGGGGCAGTCCCTGGTATCTCAAGAAGCAGTGTTTCTCTACCTGCTGATCCACGTAGATCAAAATTCTCCTGCCTTTACAGGCCCACAGGGAGCTAGCTAGCAGCACCCCACAGATTCTGGGATGTGCCTCGCCTCAGCTTTGTCATGCATCCAACTGCACTGTTGCAAGCAGAAGAAGGCTAAGTTAGATAGCTGGAAGAAAAGCTGTGTGTCCCTTTCGGAAAACCACCTACTCTGAAGGGCTGTTGCACACAAGGGGCTGCAGTCCTCTGTGCAACACGGGCACTTTGTGAGCTGAGGAAAACTGCATGTGGGAAAAGGAGCTGGGAGGTGCCTCTTCAGCTAAGATCCCATTCAGCCTTTCCCCAGGGTCCAGAGGAATTTGATGCATTTCCAAAAGCAACAAATGTTCTTGAAAGCAGTGACATCAGTGTGGAGTACTAGAAGTCTCCCAGGACTGGCTTGGATAGTTCCCACATAAGAGGATGTGGGGAGGAGAGAAAGAGGTCAGGGGTCTGTTTGCTCATTCTTTATATGAAGGCCAAATGAGGTAACTGGAGGCTTCAGAAGGTTCACTACAGTTCTCACAACTCTGTTCATTCCGTAGTGCTCACTTGTCTCAATTGACAGAAAAAGCCTGATAATACAAACCCCAGGAATAAGCTTTACTCAATTTAGTCAACTATTCCAGGTCTACACTTCTGCTTCCCAGTTTAAGACTCTGTAAAACAAAGAATGACTCCATCCTAGGACAGCAGGAAATATTCCCTACATTTCCCATGAGCTCCCAAACTACTGATAAACTTTGGGTTTTCACCTCACATTCTTGTGCAGTGTGCCTTCAGCCTCGTAAATTATGGAGACATCAGCTCTGAGCAATGATGAAATGTTCCCTGGCAGGAGAATTGGGCTCTGCACAAAACTGGCCAAGGCAAAAAGCCACTATTGTTTTCCTGTGTGGTGCTCCCACCAGAACACCTGCCAGGATGCTCCACTCTCCATGCCTCACCTGCTGACTGGGGAATGGTGTAGTGACCAGTGAGAAATGAACTTGACGTATTGGATTTGTTCGAGCTTTGGGCTGGAGCCCCACGACACTGATAGTACCTTTTCCCTATCCCATGCAGCTCCTGCTATGAAATGCCTTGTGGGCTTTGTCTGGGGCCGTGCAAATCTCTGTGACTGGACCCCAGTGCAAATATTCTGTGACCTGCAGAAGGGCACTGAGCTTTCAGCTCTGGTGCCCAGCTCTGTGCCCAGCACAACTGTGAGCAACACTGAGCAAAACAAGCAGAGAGCACATTCCCTTCTGGAGGACACCTGAGAGGGGCATCCAGCCACGCAGCCATTCCACACTCAAGCAGAAAGCACTGGTGCTGAGGAGGATACGAAAGGAAAGACTCGTCCGGCTCACACGCATTTCATAGTTACCCTCGATATTTCATCATTCCTGCCAAGGGCACGATATTGCTGGTTCTGAGAATGTAGCATGTCAAGTGACATTTGGCTGTGGTAGACCTATTTTACAGTGACGCTTTGTACAAACCCACAGCTCTCAAACTGAAAAGGGGGAGGCTTGCGGGAAATGAATTCTTCAGGAAGGTATGGCAGAGGCTTTTCTAAGAATATACTGCATGACAACACATAACACTCTTGCCAAAGGGGAAAGGCCAAAGATATAGATTGCCCTGTTCATCTATCAAGGAGGCCTGATAAGGACATTATTGCACACTCAACTCATTTTTTTACTTCTAAGTTATTTTTTTCATTACACATTTACACCAGAGTTTTTACCTAACTGGATATGCTTGACTATTTTGGAGGGATGCTAAATTTAGATAAATTAGGCTTAGATTCACTCCCCATCTCTTTTTATCTTCTCTTTTCTTTGGGGCTGTCAAGTTATAGTGGTCAGCAGTAGTTTCTTGTTGCACCCCACTTACAAGGACTAGAGAAAAGATTACAAACCCGGTCCTAATGAGAAGATGACAACACCATAGATGTGAAGGATAAATATAGAATCATAGAATATCCTGAGCTGGAAGGGACCCACAAAGATCATCAAAGTCCAACTCCTGTCCTGTACTGGACAACCCCACACATCATACCATGTGCCTGAGAGGTTGTCCAAATGCTTCTTGAAGGTGTGGGTGGGTGTATTTTAGAGGAAAAACTAACAATGCTTTTAAGATTTGAGGCCCACTCTTTAAGGTAAAAGGTATGTTCTTCCTAGAAGGGGAGAACCTTGTGAGTTCCTTATAAAGCCTCATGGTTCCAACCACCAGAGTTACAGGAACATCGGTCAGAAAGCTTGCATGAAAAGTTCCCTTTGCACCCTTTCCTTGGGGCTAAATCTTGCTCTGTCTCTGTTAGTAAATCAAATGGGCCCAAGGACACTCCTGTGAGAACCTCTCAGCCTCCAAAGCTGGGTGGCTGTATCCAAACTGCTTATCTGGCTGGGGGTGGTACTGGAACATCCTCACTCCACAAGTGTGAGGCCCTTTGGTGAGGGCACTTGATGGCTGCCCTGGGGTAAGGGCTGGCTGTCCTCCTGCCAGAACTGTCAGCTGGTAACTAACACTTGATCTTTGAGTTTAAATATCTTACAACACTCAGGCATGGCTGCTGGAGAATGGTGTGGGGACAGACAGGATATTTCTGGAGCCCAGATCCATTCATTCCAGAAACAAGTATCTTGTGGCAAACAGCCAAAGCAGCATATGCTGTTCACAGAGACGAATATCAGAGTTCCTCACATCTCCATCATTCCTATGGCTATGGCTGATCCAACAGGATTTACCTTATAAACAAAGACAACTAGAGTGAAATTCTGGGCCCCCAGAGCTCCTTTTCCCTGACCTCCCTCTTGAGGTTCCCAACATGCCCAGATTTGGCTTTTTCTTTGGAGAGAGAGGTGAGCCCTGCTTTAACCCCATCACATTCACTTGATATGTCTGTCTGTCTCTGTAGTGAACTGTGTGTTTCTGGAAGACATTTCTCTGTTCACATTAAATAGTTCTGATATTTTTCACAGTCCCTCCTTCAGCCCTTTCTATCAGAGCAAAATTATCATTTTGCCAGAAAACTTTATGATGGCAGTCATTGCCTAGAGGACCTTTGAAGTCAAAGCTGAGTAGACCTCAAGTGCCACACCAGACAATTGTGCAGAAATAATTTCAATTTCAAAGACTCATTCCATCCATGTATTCCCTGAGGTGACACTGCTCACAAGTGTGTGCCATATCACACTTGTGTGTCAAGCCATATAATAGACTACATGTTTAGGATTTGCTTATCTTCACTGTATATTAGATGTACTATATACAGTGTGCTGGAGAGTCAAGACTTAGAAAGATTTAAATACAAACAAAATGTATGTGGTTTAGGAGAAAGCCTTGAGGAATTGTCCTGACTGTCAGGAGTGTTTTGTGCTAGGCGGTATTTTACATACAAGCTGTTTTCATGATCTGCTTTACCGGATCTCAGTCAGCATTATCAAGGAAAGGCAGCACCATCCATACTGTTTCTCTGGTCTCCAGCTGTACCACCACTGTGTTGTGGTGGCTCTGGGACTAATTTGGCAGTGGCATGAACTGGAGCAAAGAAAGGATTTATCTTACACAGCTGCACAAAGGCTAATGCCACAACAAGGGAGAGAGAGGCACTGGGCTACCTGGCTGGGTATTTGCGAGGGCAGGAAATGATCCTGCCCATTCTGGTACAAGTTGCTCTTCCATGGGATCAGGCTGTCAGTGAAACCACACCCACGTGACAGGGAGCCTTCCTTCTCTCTGTGATGAGACAGTTCATGCACTATGCAGTGTCTTCTCACTTGGGTCACAATAATTTATACAGTAAAATCCCATGAGTTTAATCAATTAAAAGGTGGTGGTTTGGGCTTGCATGAGGGAAATGAGGTGGGAGAGTGATAGCTACTTTAGCTTAAGAGATAAGAACTGAGATCTGGCAGTAGCACACCTCCAACAACAGCAGGCCAAGTCCTCCCTTTGAAGGGAAGGCTTAGTGCTGCTTTGTGTAAGGTCACTGTCACAAGAGGAATCTTTTAGCAGCTCAAAAGCAGCACCACAGTACCTGCACTCAATGTGTGCCCACAATGTAACAGCAGAGGTGGCCCTGTTGGTTGGTAAACAGCATTGCTCCCCGAGGAGAATTTCCTCTTGAAGGTTGAGAATTCCCAATGGAAATTAGAGCTGCCTGCAGTTTCTAGAGTACAAGGACAAACTTTTTGTCATATCTTCATCAGAAATGAAGTCACATGAAACATGACTTACCACTAAGGCATGTCAGTTGTCTGGACTTCACAATGCCCCTGAAGTGCAACTCAGAGGATAAGGTGCCATTGGGTAAGTTCTGCTGCTGCTTGATCTGCAAGGACTGGAGGTCTTGGTGGCATTGGAATTGAAGAATCAATCTGGCCTTGACAACAAAATCCCTTATCATCTGCCTTCCCTTTCCTGCTAAGCGAATGATAGTTGCTGAAGGCATGCACTCCTGTAGAAAACTTCCACCCATCAAGGGGAGAAAATGTCCAACAATGACATGGACAATTATGGTAGACATTTAAACAGCTAGGAGTGTACAGGCTAGATATGGCCTTTATGACATTTGTTATTAAGCTGGGTAAGTGAGGAAAAGCCTTGAAGAAACTGTGGGCACTTATTTGAGTGAATCCAAGTAACAGCAAATGCAGGTTAACTAAAAATGCAGTTAATCCCTGAAAGTGCTGAGCAAATGGATTACCATGTAAACAGTGTGCAGATGGCTGCTGTCCATTTTAGTGCAAAGGGAAGGACCTGTGCCCAGCTGGGGTACCTGGGATACCACCCCAAGGCCTCACAGGTCCTATGCATGAGTGAGAAGTGCAAGAAAGAGAACATTTCTTGTGCAAATTGCAAGCAGCAATACTAAAGCAAGAAGCAGGGGTGTTCCCATTCAAGGTCAGCTGGAAAGCCTGGCAGCATGAGGGTGAATGAGGCCAGGGTCCCTCAGAGAGGCTGCTGGGGAGGGACTGACAGTGATTCACTTCAGGGGGTTGTTGATTGACAGTGAAGAGGAAGCTGGCAGCCCTTGCTTCCCACCACACTCACTGGCAGCAGCATTTGCAGTCGCAGGGTACAGAGAAGAGGGAAATTAAAAGAGTGGGGTGGGTGCAAAAGGAAGGGGAAATCAAAGCTACTTCGTTTCACTCCTCTGCCTCTGGTCCCTCAGTTTGACCTTGTGTGTCTCAGTTCTGGTTTGTTTCTTGGTGTTTGTTTTCCCTAGGGGTTCACCTGCAAGGACAGACCTCTGTGAAGAAAATCCCTCCACCTTTTGCCAAAAAGAATTTTTGCCCTGCTAGAGATACTGAGCAACATCAGCTGGCAGGCCAGGCCTGCTCTCCCTGCTTTCCCTGCTCTCCCTGCCATCTCTGTATTGGTGCTACCTGGGGGTGCCAGGGTACCCCAGGGACGGGTGGGTGCTCCGTGTCCTTTCTGCTGACACCATCTGAGTAGTAACAGGTTTTACAAGGAACTTCATGAACCAAGTCATGTAACCATTTCTGTCTCAGTTGCATTTGCCTCACAGGATGGTGGCATTTCATATCTCAAAAGATAAAGAACAATTTTTGTAAGCAAAAGAAAACGAGAGAAGATTGATGGTGGTATGAAGGAGGATGGCAATGAGCTCAAAACCATAGACAGGGCAAAAGGCTAAATAATCAGGTGAGTGAGGAGGTTATGGTGTGCAAGTGAGAGTCATTGAGTCATATTTCAAACTTCTACCACAAAATGACCTATAACTATTTCTCAGAAGGTGATTCGTTTGCATGATTCGCAAGTTTTATGAAAGGTGTTCATTGGAACTCAATGAATAATTAGTTTTTGTGTTTCATTGGCAAATTTGGAAAGTCAAGAGGGCTCATTTCAGTAAGACTGAAAGGAAAAAAATGATTTTTTTGTGAATTAGAAAAGTTAAACAAGTAATAATTTGGAGGCTTCAAAGCAGACATTTAATCCTAAACCAATTAAAACCTGATTTGGATGGTGACTATTTAAATATTGTTGAATATTTAAAAATAGTGGGGTTTTGGATGGAAAATAATGCTTTGAAAGAACAAGAAAATAATTTAATTTGAAAAAAAAAATTTGAGAATTATTTAATGTGAAATTCTGACTTTTTTTCCTTGTTATTAAAGAATATGATTGTACTGGTCAAGCTCCTGAAGTGTATTACTATCTCCTGTCCTAAACTTTTGGCTGCAGAAGTTTATTTCAAAAACAAAAGCCCCATTCCAAGGATTGACAGTATATCAGGCAAACACAAATTTCCCAAGACTCCAGAGCCTGCAGCTCCATGTGTCTCCAGCTCCTCAGTGGCCCAGGGAGTTTAACAAAACACTAACCAGTCACTGCCAAGTCACAGACAGAAATTATTGCTGCATCCTCTCCAGAGCCTGCATTTGCCGGCTCAGTGCATTATGGCTTCCACACAATCTACCATTAAATAGCTTGAAAATGAAACTACTCTGTTTCAGGACGCAGTATTAAAAGAGCAGCAAGAAAAGTGCTCTTAGAGAGCGTTTGTAGTTAAACCCCTTCAAGCAGGAATGGGCAGTGCTGTAGTTCAGCAGCTGAAGGAATGGTAATGAAGGGAGACTGAGTCCTGCTGAACCCCTGCAGCCCAAGTCTCTAGTACAGAGACACCATACACGTACTTTCACTGAATCTTGGCCCCTGGCAATAACCCAGCACAGGCTGATATATGAAGCACGTAGTACTGCAGGAACAGCAATTACAAGGCTCTGGCAGCAAATTTGTTGATGTGCTTAGATTAATGAGAACCAGGCAGTTTGCTTTCTTCCACTTTTTCTAAATGGCATCAGTTAATTGCTGACATTTGAAACTCTCAGAAAGTGGGTTAATACAATGGCCATTTAAATGAGCAAACATAGCAAAAAACCTTAGGAAGTGAAACTTTCTCAAGAAAGCTTTGCTTAGCTAGAGTTGCTTTTGCTGAAAAAGGTTTCCTTCACCTTTTCCTCCTTTCATCTATTATTGGTTCTAGACACAAAAAAGAAAAAATATATTTTGCCGATATGTAAGATACTGCTGGGTCTTTTTTTGCAAAAGAGCTAATGATTTTAAAATGAACTATATTGTGGGGGACTTAAAAAAAGTTTTATGAAAATAGGTACATGCATTTTCTAAAAAAATTTCCTTTTTCCTTCAACATTTCTTCAAAATTGTAAAATTCAAAACGTCTTCCTGTATTGCTTAGAGTTTGATTTTTATTGGTCCCCATCCAACACATTTGTTTTCTTTGTATGTACTGGATATGAGCTCACTGATATTGAAAAGAAGAATTCTCCAAGTGGTGTGTTACCCACAAGCCCATCCTCTCTTACTAATTTTGCAGCCTTTTTTCATAATTTCTTTCCCCTCTAGGAATACATTTGCAAACTTCTTTGATTCTCCCCTTTATCCCTAGTACGCAGGCCAACAAAATGGATCACTATCATACCTTGTAGTGTGTCATCCCTGTTGTCAAAACATAAAGAATTCTTTTAGAGGATGGATTTGAATTTTAAAATGTAGGATTTCCTAGCTGGGTTGTCAGGTATGACAGTGGGAGGAACCAGCTAGAGCTGTGATGAAGCACCTAAGTTGAATGCTCACTGCAGTCAGAGGCCTTATAGCAGGCCTTATCCAGTACTCAACTTAAACAACCAGGAGAGCAAGCTGGCCACACTCACACATTCCAGTTAATATCCTTAAGAGTTGCTATGACGTGACTGCCTAAGAATATGACAAAGACAAATCTTGTAGGGAGCGCTAATACCTGTCAGCAAAGAGGGAGAGTAAGAAGGAGCTTCTGAGCTTCTAAGCTTGTCAGCTATTTCAAACTTCACTTTGGCTAATGAAAGACTTCAGCCTCCCCTTGCACATCTGGCCTTTCAGATATTTCAGGGGTTTGTTTTTGTACTTAGCCCTGGTAGGCACTTTGGGAAAGGGCAATTGCTAAGTCCTAGAAATACGGTTTCAAATATTTCAGAAACTAGGGAAGATAAAGGGAGTTTGAGTTATCACTACTCCAAGAGTAAGGCTTTGTACATGAGATCAGATTCTGTGAGGAAGAGCAGGTTGAACAACAAATCCTGCAGCTGATACATTTTGGAAGGTACACGACCTGCTTTTAGTTTGCTGATGCCAGCCATAAAGCCACTGTTTGACTATAGTATCCCATTTGCAGAGATGTCTGCCTTATGGAGTGACAATTTTTTTTTTGCAACTGCTACATTTCAAAATCAGAAAGGTTCTTGCAAAGTCTGGAATTTATTGTACAATCCTCTGCTAGAAAATCTGTATTTTTGTTTTCCAGAGCCCCCAGCCTATGATTAAATAACCATTCTAATGGCAACCCATAATCCTTGCATACATCACTGTAAACTGTCAGTAACATGTGGTGGCATGGAGCAGAGGCAAACAGACTGAACATTAAAGTTCCTTAAATCAGGACATCAACCCTAGAGATCTTAGACATAATTCCCAGGATTACATTCTCATACAAGCCCTGAATAAACAATCTGTGATAAAGTCACTATTCATTCTATGATTTTTGTAAATAAAACTGCAAGGAAAGAGGCAAGGAGAAGGTGTCTGAAACAGGAAAGCAAGGCAAGATTTTTAGCACGGAGGGATTCTGAAATGGTCCCCATCCCTACTGCTGAGTTTCTAGTGCTTGTATTGCCTAGCTCTGTCATGCAAAATTTAAAGAGCATTATTGACAGAGATGAAGGTGGTGCATTATCTGGTCTTCACTGAAATGTTTTTTCACTCATAAGAGACTTCTGGGCAGGTTTTATCTTGGACTATACTTCACTCATGTACCCTTCACTGATCCAGCCACTCATATTTCTGCCAGAACATCCTTTCCCCCCTGGGTATTCTCATTTCCCTGCCTCCATCTCATTACAAGCCATCTGAGATTTCCACATAGAAACTGTTCCCCTAAAATGTCCGAGGCTTGTGGCTTGTCTTCCCAAACTCAGTGTGCCCCTGGGAAGAGACACATACTGTGCTTTACCTCTGAGTTCTAGTCCCTGCAAAGGCAAATCAGACAAAAGGTGGACAAGGCTGAATGTGACCAAATATCTATAGAAGCCTTAGCTCATGATTCCTGTTCACCTCAACTGCTGAAACAATCTCTGCTGGCCTTGACAAATGTTGGCTCACTGCTGTGTATTCCAAATGTTAGCGTGAATCTGCCAGTTTCAACACCTTGTCATTCTCTTTGTGCCTATCCAGTGACTTCTGCCTTCTGCTACATTACTGACTTCTCCCTTAATTTAATTTAATTCAATTTACTTTCATTTTCTAGCCCATCCCATTCTAACTATCAGCTCACATCCACTCTTCTGAAATGGCCTCCAGACTTTGGCAAATGAAGTTGACCTTCATTACTCGTCATTAATTCAAAGCAGTAATTTAGAATCTGCTCCATGCCCTTCCTTGGATGAACTTCACTCTGTGAACTTATGAAAATTACTTTCTTGGCCAGGTCTCCTTGTCTTTAAAACATTTGGATTCTCCATAAGTCTACTGAGCTGGAACACTCTCTCTTTTATGTAAACTTCATTGAGTCTTTTGTTTTATAAAGGTTTAATTCTATGTTTTTCAGGAGTCCTGCTTTGATCTTATTAGATTGAAATACCATAATTCATTTTTTTTTTACACATCAGGGACTTAATTAGTCCTGTGTAAACTGGAAGCAGGCCCTTAATTATGCTCCTTATCTGCACCCTTTTAAAATATTTTGTACGCATCTAATTTTTGATTAGAATGTCATTTCTCACATGTTTTCAGCAAAACTTCATGACTTATTCTTGCGTCCCTCATTAAATTCAAACTGCTGCAATGTCAGAGACAGAGACTCAGAAATATGTCTACCTCTTGCTGTTTTTCCTTTTTGCAATGCTTAAAGAAGTAAAGGAAAGTGGAAGTATAAAACACTTCTCCAGTATTTCTCTAGTCGTGGGAAACACTCAAATCTTAATTTTAGACTTGGGGGTTCCTTTGGTTCTTCTCTGCTTATTCATGAAAACAGACTAGCTTTCAGTCTTTGCTTTGAGGTGAAGGTACCTGATTTATTCCGTGCTCAACCCCAAGTGATTAGTCTAGAAACAACAAATATGTGGAGCTCTTCTTTAGAAAATTCCTTGCAGTAAAAGAAAGTTGTTAAACATCTGCCAAGACACTTATGGTTTCTGTTAAAATTTGTCCTAAAATCTTTCCCTTGACACAACCCCCTGCAGGAAACTGGAGAAGAATAAGGAAGTCAGCGTGTGAAGACCTTTTGCCTGTGTTTCTCCGTCCTGTGTCTCTATTTCCTCTTATTTCTGTTTGTATATCTTTCCATACATCCCAGATCTTACATTTTGACCATAAACTGCTTAGGGATGGGGTGGAGGCAATTCATGCAGACCTGGTTGCTACTGGGACATAGATGGCTTAATACAAATAACATGTAGCAAACCCAGCAAGGTAAGGGCTAGAATGCAGACACTCAAGGCTAACTGAGAACTGGCAGCATTAAAAAGCTGGGAAGAAATTTGACCTCTGTGTTAGATAATTATAGATGCTGTGCATATCAGGAAAGCTTGGATATAATTGACTTTATTGTAGGGGAAACAAAGCCTAGCTTCCAGAAAAGAAATACCAATGACTGTCTCACAAAGAAAAAGGACACTCAAATATTCACCCCCATCTCAAATCTTTTTGGACAATCTACTCATCAGCAGAAGCTCACAAGAGCAGCAACCCCATGTGCTCTAAGAAGTAGTGGAAAGAGAATTCCTCAGCTAATGCTGTTCTCACCTGTTCTGAGGCGGGATTGAGGGAACAGGCTTAGGACTGGAGAGCAGCATTTACAAAACCAGGTTAAAAGCTGAGAAAAAGGCAACAATTATGAGAGACTTAAAAATCAGTAGTTTTGTGATGTGAATTGTGATTCCTTTGGGAACTAAGTCTGATCCACCAAACTTGGTTATATCTAGGCCTTTACTTAAACTAACCAGGTTTTAGTCCTTTAATGGTAATGAAACAGTATTTTTCCAGTCACTCTGTTATTTCCTTTTCTCTTTACCTCTTGTTTTGTGCAAAAAAATTTTTCTTCAGCCATACCACTTAGAGGTCTGGATTTTTTTCAAATGACAGAGCACTTTGAAACCCCAATAGGTTTGTGGCAAACGAACGTGGTAAAAACGTGAACTGTTCAACATAGTAAGACATGATCTCACATTTTGAGTTTAGCATAATATCCTGAAACCAGATACTTATGCAAATTATAAGAATTTCTTCTCCCCATTACATCTCAAGCAATTTACCAAGCAAGTTCCTGTCACAGCAAAAAAACATGGGCATCCTGAGACAGGCTTACAAGTGTGAAAATAATTTTGTGAATAAAAACATTTTGCAATGGGAATTCTGACAGGGTATCAGCAGGAAGGTTTGCCCTAATAAGTGTTCAGTGAAGAAAACCAAATCACTAGAATGCAAGTGACTAACCCAAAATGAGAAAGAAACTTATATGAGAAACCTAGTTATTTAACTTCCTAGCAATCTGAGTAATCACAGTAGTGTAGTCCAGTGTAAAACTGCATGTTCCTCCCTCAGCTAAGTTCAAAGAGGTTGTGAAGTCCAAGCCACTCCTAAGATGATCCCCTTTTTTTTAAGGCTCTGCAGCTTTGCACTGCAAGGCCCTCAGTCCTCTCCCCTGCTCTGACACTTTGCTGTGGTAGCATATGTAAACTATAAAGGTTTCCTGTGACATGGGAATTAATAACACCCCCAAGAACAAAGAGAACTACAGTATAAGTAAGTGCATTAAAGGGAAGAAGAATATCACATTGATCTTTGGGAGCACAAAGCACAAGCTTTTAGAAACAGCCTGAGGAATAACTTCACTCTAAAGACCTGAATTTCAAAGTCAAAATTAGGGCTCTTCTTTCAGCCATTCCCTTGTCTGGCCACTAGACCATGTGTAAGGTTCCATTCATGGGAAAGGGTGAAAGATGTAGAGTCAGGACAGGATAAAAGAGTCAGGACAGGATAAAAGAGTCAGGACAGGAAGATTCCAGACTACACAGACAAGAAGGTGCAGTAACTAGGTAAGATAGGTCCAGTGGTTGTAGCCCACAAAGCATGGCCTTTTCATATGATATATTCAGGGAAGGAAGGGCAAGCAGAAGTCCAGAGAATCTTGACCAGCTGAAGAGTAGTTAGATAAAGGACACAGAGGAGACAAAAGGTGTCCCCAGCGATTTTTGTGGATTTTATTTTAGTGGAGAACTCCTTCTGTTATCAATACCTTGTTCCATGCTGTAACTGAGCTGGAAAGGATGGGAGCAGTGAAAGTGAGATCTTATTTGGAAAAAGATCTCTTCTACTGCACGATCTACCTGCTGTCTGCATACATTAACTCAAGAGCTAAAGTTTGATTAGGAAGGGTAGAGGGCACCATGGCAAGGCAATCATCCATTGGAAGGGATAACTAAAGGCAGCCTGGGCTCACTTGGGCAGTGAAGACAGAGATGACTTCAAGAGACTCCAAAGGGAGACATGTTGTGCTTTACTTAGAAAACTAATTATCATAACACAAGGCTTTTAAGGAGGAACAGGGGTAAAAAGGAAAAAGCTGTGGATCTGAAAATACATCCTGAGGACAAAACAGCCAAGAAACACGATGAGTACCACTGGAAACAAAGCTTGCTAGAACAGTCTCAAACAGGAGAGAGAGGAGTGCCAGAGTGCTGCCTGTCACTCTAGCAGGGCAAGATCCCATGTGTATGTGTGGCATGAGCACTGAGCTTTACATGGCAATTCTTTGCCAGTGTTTAGTGGCTAATTGCACCATCAATTAGCAGTCTCAATCAATTATCAGAAGATGACACCATAGCTGATGAAACTCAAATGCATAATTTGTTTAACTGCATGCAAAACCCAAGCCCAAAAGATACAAAGGGCAGATAATTTAGTTACTACTCTGGATATGAAAATGTCAGGCATAAACTGGTAATTTCATGCCATAAATCTCACTGATATTCTGGTACATGATGTTGCAATAGCATTTATTTTACATTTAATATTAAAATTGATTTAAGCTCGTCTAACCAGTAATACAGTAAGTGCCTGTCTCATTATTAGGGTGCAGTTTTTCATTTTCCCATAGCAGCATTTTTATAATCAGTTCTGTTTTGAATGCTGGTCAAGATTAAAACGACTGTGAACCTGTCATTGCAAACAAATACTGCATAACCTAGGCATGGAAGCAGTAAGCTTATTTACATCATTAATTATTTATATGATTTGAAGACTAAGTATTTATCCCAGATCTTTGTATTGGGCCGGCTAGTGTTCAATAACTAATGCTGTTAATTTTTCTAGGTCACAGAGCAAAACCAGGTCTTTGCAATCTACTAGATCTACATATATAAATGATGAAGCACCTTCTAAAAGAACTTCTCAAAGTGTGGGTTAAAAAAAGAATGCCGACCTTCAGAATAGCTGAAGTGACCTCTCATTTTTATGGAATTCTTTAGGCAATGATTCAGGGATGTGACAGCTTATAATATAAAAAAGCAGAACAATTTTCAGAGCCTACATGATTTTGAAAAGGTCCATGAGCAAAACTGGTTTCACTGAGGTTTGAAATGACGCAGGTGCTCTAAGCAGAGATAGCAATAATCAAAGCTCCTGCAGTGTTTTTCATCGTTGATGTCAAGGTAGTTAGGCAGTAAAGTCCATAGGTAGCAAAGTTCTGTATAGATGTGGAAGTCATTACCTATAAACCTAGATAATTTTTTCTTGGAAACAGGAAAGCTTAAAGAGGCTGGGTTATGATTCAAGTCACATTGCTGATACAAAAAGATGAAGTAATTCCAAGTGTAATCAGTTTTTAGAAGGGGTAGCAATTTTTAAACATCAAAAGCACTAATATTAAAGCAAGCAAAGAAATTTGGGGTGGAAGCAAGTCCTCCATAAAAAGTCTAGTTTGCAGGGATTCACTGTGCCACATTAGGCAGAAGTACAGTTCTCTGCTTGTTGTCCTGGTCGGAAATACCTGATGATTGCTAAAATATTAAGTGCTATGATTCTGCAAGCTGGCACCTCCAAAGGACCTGAACTGCTCTAATGATGATTACCTTTCCTCCCACAGTTCTTAAAGCAGAATGGATGGCAGTTTCAGATTGAATATATATTTTCCATGTGCTGAATAGTTGTTTTTGTTCATACTGTTTGAGGTTAACTGTGCACGTACTAATCAAACCCACTGCTTCCTTTCTCGTAAAACCAAAACAAAGCTTCATACTACTTTCAGGTACAGCATCTGGGATCAAAGCTATATATACACACTGGCTCTGTGTGGGTTCAAACATTTCGAAGATTCAGTATCCTGAAAGGCGTCACCTCTTTTCCAGTCCTGAGAGTTCCAGTTTGTCTTAAACTCTAAAGGCATCAGCACCTTCAGCCTGTCCCAGCACAGGAATGCTCTCAATATTGGTCACCGTGGGCTTTCTCTGCACAGCCACTGCCATTGCTGAAGGTGGGTAGATGAAGGAGGCAAGTATCTGGGGTTGTTGACTTGTTTTCAGTTTCATGTCCTTGCAGGAGACAGACTTGGCACAACAGGGTGACACACAGGACTAATGGGAGCGAGGTCTTGGTGCACTGCAAGATGTCTGGAAAACCAGACACAGACTGTAGAGCAATACCATTTGAGGGACACTGGGCAACATTCAGAGTAGCTCAAGAAGGAAGAAAAGATCTTGAAAAACCAGGCCCTGCAAGTGAAGTTGTGACAGCTGATAACATGGGTATAGGGGTTTGAATGCATGGAGAAATTCTACTCTTCATCTGGAATTCTTGCATTGCAGAACTGACAAGATAAACCCTGCCCCAAAATGGACTAATATAAAATGAGATTTAAAAAACAATGCTGAGTCCTCACAGCTTACTAAAGCAAAAGACTGTGCCATCCCATCATGTGTCATGATAGAATATAGAAATTGCAAAAAGCTGTCAGTGAGGTTGTACATGGTCCAGTAATTTCCCCTTGAGATTTTTTTCTGCAGTCTGTTCATCAGGCTTTGTAATGTGCTGTTACATTAGCTTGGGAAATATATTGTTGCTGTGTATACTGTGGCTTGAGAGTAGCTAGTTAAAAGTAAGGAGAAAAAAGATCAGAAACAAAGTATGCAAACAGATTTTCTATTCAGTTTTACTGTTATCTAAATCATTCTGTTCCGTGTTCCATATAAGATGTCAACATTTTTGTTCCTAAATGTAAATATATTTCTACTAGGCAGAAATTGTGGTTTAAAAGTCTGATTTTAAATTTAAAATTTCAACCTTATCATCTATATTTTTTTTTTTTAGTTTCTTATGTATACTAAGAAGATGGTATTGAGGAAAACTAAAGTATGCAAGCCATTTATTGCCTAAGTGGGCCAAATAGCCTACTATTTAAGCAACAAGTAATTGCTGAGATTTATGAAATAATTTTTAGTAATAAAAGCATTTATTGAGCTTTTTAAAGAATATTAATGCACTGCTAATGTGTATTGTGGTCTTGGAGTCCCTTCTTTGAAAACAGCATTTCTAGGAATCACCCTATTTTATATATATATATATATATATACTGGATAGGAGGAAGTGGCAGAACTCCCTTCCTACTGTACAGGTTTGAAGTAAATGACTCCAGATCCTTTCTTGACTGCTCACTTACCATCACACTCTTTACTTCCTTACAGTAATGGAAGTGACTCAGCCAGCAATTGTGCTGGCCAACAGGCAAGGAGTTGCCAGCTTGGTGTGTAAATACAAGAACATCGGGAATGCACAGGAAATTCGAGTGACTTTGCTTAAACAGACTGGTGACCAGATCACAGAAATCTGTGCTTCATCATACACCATGGAGTTCAAAACATTCTTTGTGGAAAAGATCATTCAGTGCCATGTTACCCCTGGCCAAAACAATGTGACCCTCACGCTGGCTGGCCTGCAAGCAAATGACACTGGGCTTTACATTTGCAAGATGGAGCGGATGTACCCCCCACCCTATTTCATGAACAAGGGAAATGGCACACATCTCTATGTCATTGGTAAGGCAAGCAGGTTCACAGCACTGGGATACTTCCAAGTTAAGGGAGCAGCTATTACATCTCAAAGGTCTTCAGAGTTCTGTTTGTAAGAAGTGAGGGTGAATACTGGTTTCAGCACTGAAAATCTTGATTAGCTCTTATTTCGTCCAGGTCTCCCTGCAGATGCCCAAAGCAAGCATAGTCATAGCCAAGGAATGATAGCATAAGCAACACCATGCAGTGTACACCTGTGTCTAGGCAGTTAGATACAGAAGGGCAAAAGTCAGAGTAAGATGTGAGCTCTTCTACAGATAAAAACTCTTTTCACTGGAGGTTGAGTAGGCAGCGACCCAGAGCTCAGTCCTGGTGGTATCCTGGGATAGCACATGCTAGAGAAAAGCAGCATAGAGACTGACTCACTGACTCTAGGGCCTTCCTTATGAGACTCCTGTGTGACGTGACATGTGTGATATCATATGTTTTAGATCCAGAACCTTGTCCAGACACTGCCATATACCTCTGGGTATTAGGAGCTACTGCCTCAGGATTTTTTCTCTACAGTATCATCATCTCAGCCATTCTTGTGGGCAAAGCGGTAAGTCCCATCAACTCAGCCCCCTTCTGCTAATAATGCCCCTTTGTGTGATGAGGACAAGGAGAAAGAAATGAGAACAGGGAAGAACACCATGAACAAACCCAGTGGGATGCTCCACTTTGCAAGTGCAATGTTATTACAATAATGCAAAACAAGAGAACTTGCTGGACCTGCTACTTATATTTATTTATGGCTCATTTGTGTTGCCAGCATACTAGAAAGCAGCCAGCTTCCATCAGCTGGACTGAGCCTTGGCATAGGGCTGGATGCTTAAAACCAGGCAAAATCCTGGATGCTTTTGGGATTGAAGGCAACAGTTCTTCATGTGTACTCTCTCTTCACAAATGAGTCACACAAAATCCCAGAATTTAATTTTTTCCTTTTCTCATCATTCACCTCTGCAAAGCAAATTTAAACAACCTTCTCCTTGGATAGGGGAAGTGTAACTTCAAGCCTTTCTAATTTCACAGCTAGAAATGTCTGCACCAAAGTATGCAAAATGTAAGCCTGGTGAACCTGAGCTTGAAACCAAACAATGATTTTTCAATCAGTCCTTGTCCCTAGAAGGTAAATGAAGCTGTCAGGTGTGAACACTCCTAGCTTTGAACCAACACTGAACTCTGAAGCAGAAGCACCTTCAAAGAGATAAATGAATGGCAGGACTCTTTTTTTCCCCTTTGCATAAATAGCCCCTGTACATCCTGATCCTCTATCAAGTGCTCTTAACAGATCTTCTATTAAGAAGCAGAGAAAGATGTCTAGAATACATTCTACTCAGTAAAGGAAGAATATCCATTGGTTTCTCTAAAATGTGCTGCTCAATGATTATGCTGTGTTTGCCTGTTTATTTTACTTACTTCCCATATGTTACAGATAAAGAGAAGACGATGTCTCACTACTGGAGTCTATGTGAAAATGCCTTCTGAAAAGCTAGAGAAAAAAGTGATTCCATTCCATATCACTGTTAACTGTAACAAGGAAGGAGAGAAACCATTTCCTAGCTGGGATGGAGTGTCTGCTAATTCATTTCAGTTAAAGAAATAAATTAACTGTCTTTTTACAAAAGGCATACAGGAAGGTGAGAGAATGTTCTTTGTAACTTCAATGGTTTGGAGGAAAATAAATAGCATATGTATTCATATTTGAAGATTAACCCTATCATATAAAGATGGCTACATTAGGCCATTGACTTTTTTGAGATGTATTGTACCAATATGTAATATGTATATATAGAAGTGTGTAGCATTAAGAGCTATTGCTGTTGCAGTCGAGCATCTTACTGTCAAATTTCATCATGCCTACTGATCAACCGAAACAAACACTATTATGACAGAGACTTGTGTGCCATTGCAAGGCTGATCCACAAGTCTGGGGGGGTGAGGTAGGAGAGCACACTAATGTACAAAGGAATGTTGATTTTTTTCCCTGCATTGATATTTATTAGCTCAATTTCTGGCATTAGTGCTCTGTACTTCCACAGAGGCCTCCCCATAGGCTGGCACTGATGACACTGCTGCTCTAGAAGCCTGATCTTAGCTCTCTTGAGCATTGTGTCCCAGAAGTGCTGTGATGGAGCTGACTGATGGTCTCGCAGCCAGCGCTGACAGTTTGGTTAGAGAAAAGGCACCAGCAGGAGCCCTCTTGCTGGGAGAATGCTCCAGCTCTGCTGGGGCCTTGTGTTTTACAAATGCTAAATTAGCATCTATCCAAAAGGCAGAAGTATGTTGCTGTGTTTAAAAAGTCTATTTTCCATGAAAATACTGACAGTGTATAATGTTGTTTATTAGTTATGTACCATTCAATAAAAACCTTGAAGCTTTGCCCAAATTCGAGTTCATTTCTTGTTCACCATTCTCAGAATAATGAGAAACAGGAAGTGGCTACATGTTAGAAAGCAGTGAAGACAACATGAACCTGTCCTCTCTGAGCCTGTGTTTTGCCCTTCAGAGACAGCCTGTGTGCTCATGCCAACACTTCCGTTCTCAGCTCTCCTCCTCAGCCAGCCACCATTACAATCTGTCAATTCTATTTGTCTAGTTACAGCTGCTGGGATGTGCTTCAGACACTCTACCAATCATGTTTTCCCTTCCATCAGAGTTACTCACTTGCAGAAGGTAGCTTTAATGTCTTTGACAGTACCTCCTGTACATGTTTAAACAAAAAACTTGTCCTAGTTTCAAATCCTGTTTTCTTTGCACCACTCTGACACTCTCACTCACTAAATGCCAGTCAACACACAAAGCTACTGGAGCTTAAAACAATTTCAGAATTCTCAGCTACTATCTATTAATTTGATTCTTTGCTATCAAAATTTCACCTTGCAACCCAAAACACTGGCAGCATGTGCCTGTTTCACAGCTGTGAATCCATCTTCTTGGCTGCACAGCTGTGCAGCCAAATCCCAGAGCCCTTTATTCTATGTTCTTGTAGTGGCAGCAGCTCCCAGAACACCAAATCTCATAGCTCTTTTAGTCTGCTTTCCATCTCTTGCCCATTCATCTGGCACCACCTCCAACTGGGCAAAGACACATTCACATTCTCAATTTGCCAGTGTTTGCAGGTGCTAACTGCTCTCTCAGTGTTGATATACAAGTGCTGCTTTAAGCAAAAGTAGCATCTGATGACACATACCTTTTCAAAGTATTTTAGTATTCTGACATTAGTCTGGTATTTCCCCCCAATTTTTCACAATCCAGTGTTTGGGGATAAAAAATGGTAAAAGATCATATATCTATTGTCACTGCAAAATGACTAAACTTCTGCCCTTTCAGATGCAGCCTGATCAGGCAAGTGTGTTCCATGACTCCATGATGAAAAATAGGTTTGACTCATGGATCCACTTGCAGAAGCTGTAGAAAGCATGAATAATTATCCAGGGCAATTTTTTTCCACCATAGCAAGTAGTGAATCATGTGTCTGAGCTCTAGTCAGGAATCAACTGTTTCTTTTATTTCCTTTCCTTGGCAATTTCTCTATACTTACTTTTCTTAAGCAATCTAAAAGCAGTTTAAGTTCATTATTTTCCAAGCTTATCCCTCCTGGGTGAAGAGATGCTTTGGATCTGTATCTACAACCTCATGACATCTGGCCACAGCTGGCTGAGAATCTGTGTCACCACAGAAACTGTGCATACTCCAATTCACCTCTATTTCTGACCACTAAGTTGACCATAACTAGGCCTTCTGCATCCACCTGGACAATTTCCTTTTGGTACACCTGTGTTTCCTTGAGACATTCAGTCTGCAACAACCAGGGAAGCATTCTGCCATAAGTAACTGACAGGTTACTAAAATAGCTGAATAGTGAAGGTCTTGGGAGAGCAGAACAGAAACAACAGTCTTACATATGGTAGTAGCAACATTTTGTGTTTGCCTCCTGCACTTAAATAATTATTGATGCTTATTAATTATCTTATTAATCTCTAAAATTATGGTGTTTATTAATTATCAAAGAAATTACTTTGCCCAGATTCTCTGTTCTGATCTTCTCTTCATCCTTAGTTGTTACTTTTTCCAGCCTCCTCTTGTTTCTGTAGTGCTTAATTTTCTTTGGCTTTCCTTACCACTGAGCAGAATGTTATATAATGCTTTATTACTTTTTGTTCTAAGCCAGGTTCCCCTTTTGAATTTTCTGGCAGGGTAGTAGGTGCACTCAAATCAGCAGATGTGGCAGTGAAGACCAAAGTGAGATTTCATTTCAGATTTTATTGACAATGATATTCTCATCATTCATATCTGGCACTACAGAGATGAGTGGAGCCTCAGTACCTGCAGAGATGATATTTATACCTACCTCCCTATGGTTCATGCAGCACCTAGCTCTGGTGAGGGCACAGCCCAGACCTCAGGAAATTTCCATCGTCCTGTATGCTTTCCAGAACCTCAAGGTCTGTGTTTTCCCTGATAGCAGGGAGAAGCATCTTTCACTATCAGCACTCCAAAATTGTTATATATACGAGTCAAATATAGCATTCTGTGAGATCACAGCAGTACCAAAATGAAAGGTGAAAATGCTAGATCAGTGTACATCCCAGAAAATGCAATAAAGAGGAAACCATGACTCTTTCTGGGAAGAATGTGCAAAGCAAAGATGAAAGGATTTGGTCTCAGAACTCTGCTCATTAGAATGGGGAGTTTTAAAACACAACTGAGTGTCTTACCTGGACAGCCAAATTATGAGACCATACTGCTTGGTGAGGTTCAGGAAGAGCTTCTTTTGATGTGCTCTTCACTTCTTTAGGAGATCTGTCAGCCTGTTTGTGAAACAGAGAGTGTGAGTTTCTGGCTGGATGGGTGGGAATTCACAGGTATACAGGTCTGCATCAAAGACAATGGCATATGCATACGCCACTCCCAGCCTCCAATATTCTACTTTCATTTTCATCCACTTCTTTATCTGAACTATTTCTTTCCTTGTCATTTTCAAATATCAGAGTCCTATGTGACAGAGAAAAACCTATGAAAAAGGTTTCCCATACAGCTACTCTGTGAGTAGGCAATGAGTAGTCTATCATTTTAGGTTTAGAGATTTCCCACTCTTTGAAGGAATATATGAATCTGAACTCACTACTCTGTCAGGCCTTGGTGTCTGTAGGGAAAGTCCATTAATACCATTTTCCACAGATACTTAATAAATTTTAACAAAAATCATCAAGGACTCCTAGGTCATGCAAGAGCAGACACTTCTGACCTATTGCTATCCTTCCTAATGTCCTGGCTTTTGCTCAAGACTCCCTTGGGTATAATTTCTTGTTTTCCAATAACCAGTGCTGGCATTGGCCAGGCAACTCCTGACAGATCTGATACAATTCCTGGCTTCAGTACTGATTTTGTGCTTTGCAGGTCCAAAGAATGTATGTGTGTGAGGAGCTGATGTAAAGTTTGGAGGCAAAGTACCTTGGAAGGTAAGATATAACAGGCTTTCACTAGATAAAAGCTATTGCTGGGGAATGAGTTCTGAAAAATCAACCAGAAAATGGATGATTTTGCCTGTGACAGGAACAGTCTGAACCATGACTAAAGAGCTCTCCCTCTAGGAGAGGCATAAACAGCAATCAGATGATGTATCTAAGAGTTGTAACATGAAATCCAAACCAAAGAAGGCTAGTGCATAGCAAATGGATTTATGCATTACTGAAACAAATTTATTGTTGACATTTGCAAACTGCATTCTTTCTTGAATATGGAAAAGTTATTTTGAGGTAGCTTCTATCACAGCTAAGAAGTGGGGCCCCTACACATAACAGTTATTGATAAAAGGTCTTAGAAATTGCAGGAAGGGGATATTTGAAAATTGTGCCTGAAGGCAGATTAAAAATTTTTGTTGTTTACTAGAGGGGGGAAACAAGGAAAAGTTTAGGAAAGGGACAAAACTTCATTGGGAATCATTAGTAATTGCAGCCGAGGGAATATGGCAGATGTTTCCATGAACTAAAAGATTGTTACCTCCTCAAAATTTCACTATTCTTTCCTTTTTCGACTTTTCAAACATAATTCTATTTCTATTTCTATTTTTATAGCAAGCTGCCTTAATCATAGTCACGTTTTTATATTTCACTGAACATTTTTTAGTGATTATGAAGTTTCAGTAGAATGAAAAGATCTCAGTTTCTTCATTGATGACCTTTCCTCTTCATTCTTTTCTGACTGCTGTTTTTAAAGAGTAGCATATGAAAACGTCCAGTTTGGTCTGCTTCATTCAGCAAAAAGGCCTTGCTTTCAAAGAAAATGGAATTTCTCACATAATCACATGATTCCAATAGGTGATACTTTTAGAAGACCACATCCTCTAACAGCATAGATGATACAACTGGGAAAACCTGAAACCGGGTAACATCTGTTGGACTATGCTGTGTTGTGGGTGGGATTTACTGACATTCATGCTCTAGCCCGCGATGCAGCAGCTTGGGTGGAAAGCTGGAACAAGCAGCAGAGTGCTTTATTCTTCCCAGACAGATCAGTGCCTGGGATGTAGGTTTTCTATAGGATATGAATATTAAAGTTTGGGCCAAGATTGCCACTGACATGAAAAATATAGGATTGCTGGTTTTATATAAATAAAAATATATACTCTGAGCAAATACTCCATGTTTTTTTCAAAGTAGAAACTCAGTAGCCAGACCCCAAAGACTCTTATAGTTCAGTATACACAGGCAAAAAATGAATCCTGTTCTATATTCAAAGGGTGATTGTTATCTTACTACACCTTAGTCTTGTTTGTAGAGTTTCTCCTTGGGAATTTGTAGCTTCCTTGAACTAGGGGCCAGCAGAAGTACTGCTTACTTTTGTGCAAACTAGAAAGTCTTCCCTCTGCAAACTGGAAAGCATGAGGGGATTGATATGTACTAACTTCCACAGCACTTAGTGCTGGGCACTTGCAACATCATCAGCTTAAGAAATATTTCAATATCCTTCCTCCCTGTGAAAAGTCACATTAAAAGTTGGGTCTCTGTTAGCCTTCAGCTGAACTCCAAATACCTCTTTCCATGTGCTGTTGTGTGGGGAAAGCTGAGGTGTTTGAAGTTCCATAGAAGCTTTGATAAGCTTTTTTCATCTTGCATGCTTTCAGAGGTGGCCTTTGTACCTGCTAGACAGAGCTGCTAGTTCTTGCTATTGTCATCTTCCTACTTCATTTGAAGCCAAATAAATAGGTGATTAAAAATAGGCCTTCTCTTCTCCTGTGCTACAAAGGGTCTTGGTGGTACTGAGGTCCAATTTATTTGCATCATACAGATAAAAAATGTAGATGCAATGAGCCAGATAAAAGTTGTAAAAATACTTGGTGGTGGGGAAACAAGTACCAAAAATAATCCACAATTGAAACTGTCACAAAACGTGGTATGTTAGCAGTACTTAATCAAGATCAGGAAGAAAAACAGTTCATTTCTCTGTAAGTTATCAAATCATTCTGGTAAGTGACACTTCAGAAACATTTGACAGCTTCATAACTGGCTGACTTATTGCTTTACATGCAGGAAAGATGGCTAGAACAGCACTAATCAGCAGAATAAGTTGGTTTCATAGTTGAGCTTTGGTGAGGTGTTAGATTGTGTGGGTAGCATTTATAAGAGCTTTCTCACTTTTAATTCTGTAGCAAAGATGACTGTCTGCTTCACAAATTATTAATATTTTCCTTTCTCTCATAATGCCAAACTAATTAATTATATCATATTGTATATATGACTATTTGTCTGGTCTTTTTATAGTACTCTCTCACTAAGATAAAACCTCTCTTAAGCTCTTTTCCCTCTTCATCTCTCTGCAATAACTTAGAATCATTATTATAATTTCACCAATAGGTTACAAACTCATATTATTCCTTCTCTCTTATGTAAGGCACAGGGACATAGCTGGTGTAAAAAATTCCTCACATTAATGTCATCCTTTATACTGCAATTTTCAGAAAAACTTGCTTTATTTTTTATCATGTTTTTACTTCATATTTTATGACTAAAAAAGACCAGGCTTCTACACACTTTCATTAAATACAGCAATTGCTTTACTGTCACTGGTCACAAGGAAGGTGGGGTTCTTTCATGGGAGTTGACAGAGAAGCTTCACTGGTGCTTCAGATGCCTCAATCAGAAATACACCTTAAGCAGTTGCTTGGTGTTTCCTGGAAGGAGGGCATTCCCTATGCTAAGTGTGTGCATCTGTTTTCTTGGTTTATTTTCTGGTGCTGGATGCTCCAGAGGACCTGATCGCTTGTGTCTCATCCAACAAATCTCTGGACTAGAAGGGGATGCAGGCTGTGTCTTACCCAGAGGGTGGATGACTGGCAGGAGAGGGAACAACCTGCACAGCACCCGTGGAAGTCAGCCAGCAAAAGGAAGAGGCTACAGGAACTGAGAGAGAGTCAGCCTGGGTGCACACAGCGTGAATGGCACCTCCAAACATGGCACCTTTTGAAATGGCTCTCCCTCAAAAAGTTGGTTTAGATTCAGCAACATGGATGCTCTTGGTTTACTTTTCAACATGCAGAACATAGAACACTCAGCACCTAATCTGCTCTAGAGACATGAAGTACTTGAATTTAATAACCTCTTCCACTCACAGTAAATATGTTAATATTTATTTTGGCAAATTTTTGTGTATAGAAAGATTGTGGAAAAAAAGGAAATTAGTTGGTATTTTTATATCAAATACTTGGACTTCTTTGAAATAGTGTTTAACTTTATATTTAGCTATATCAAACTCTTAACAAAAGAGCTCTTTTTGCCAAACAGAAAATTATTTTTTCTCAACTTCCTAGTTTGTCAAAATTTCAGATTTTCAGTTTAGGTAGGAATTTAAAACTAAATTTAAGTCTAGTCCTTGCAGAAGAACAGAAATTAAAGATGTGAGTGTTAAAACTGTAAAGAAAAAAGATATTGAAGCTTTCATATAAAAAAATCCAGATTAGTCCAAATGTAGCAAAGACTCTTGTGTTGCTCTTTCCACCTTACAATTAAACCAGAAGTGTTCTGTGTTGTTTGTGACATCTGAGTGGCTAATGAAGGTCCAGTTACTTTTCAATGACTGACTAATCAGCCTTTTTTCATCTGATTATGCTATGAGCAATTACCATTGTATGATTCCAAGTTCAAGTCATTGTTAGGAAAAATAGAACTTTAGATGCTGCCAGTTAGACCTATCTGGGTCTTTCTAACTTCCTTTTAACTTAATCCTTCCTTTACTTGATTTAATATCCATGGAGGCCAGTACATGGACTAAAAGCATTGGCGCATGCAGCCAACTATCAGATTCACACTAAAAGCTTGTTCATGCGGCTTTAAGCTCATGAATAAGTCACAAAATCTTACTTGTCATGTAATAGTAACAATATGATAAAGTTTAGTGAAATATTTAGGTCCAGCAGAAAGCTGTCTTTGCACCAGAACTGGAAGCTGTCTTTGCACCAGAACTGGAAGAACAAAAGCTGGAAATAGCCTGTTGCATGTGAAACAGGTAGTGTGAGAAAGTAGATTTAGGATTGAAATCTATTAAACATATACAATAAAATATGGTAATCTGGAAATATGCTTATGAAATATGCACAACTCGATATTGAGTATGCCTGGAGGCTTCCTTTGATATCTAAACCCACACTTTATTACAAAAAAACTCTTGACAAAACCTGTCACTTATTCAGCAATACATTGTCTTGACACTATTCTGAAGTAAAACCTAAAAATTATCAGAAAATCAGTGTTGCCAGTTTCTGTCTACAAAATATTTCCATGTTTTTCTAAAGTGCCACTTTCAGCTTTTTCAGCATGAAATTGATGCATTGATGATATGTGATAGCTAGAGATCCCTTGGCCTTTTTGTAATAAAATGTTTAAAAAGATTACCCCAGCAAAATTTCAAATCAAGATTTTACAAGCTTTGCAGAGCCCCCTTTAGTTCCTGCCCTGATTTCTTCTTAGATATGTATGAGTACAAGGCTGACACTTTCCAGTGAGGGGTGAGTTGATGCAATTAGTCACCTTCACTTAACTGGAACTGTCCAGAAAGCTCATACAGAGAATGCCCACCTACTGGAAAAGCCTCTGTGCATGTGTACACGTGTGTGAATGCAGCAATTAAACCATGCATGCCAAAACCTTCCTTGGGTCAAAGTAACACTTGTGTTCAGCACCAGAGACAGGAGGGAGAAGCCTTTGCCCAAGGCTGTGGTACTGCTGGGAAGTTAGACACACACTTTGGTGTCTGATCTGACACCAAAGGCAGCAGCATACCTGGAGCACTGACTGTGCTCACTCTCTGCCCTTTCAGTGGAAAACTTGGAAGGCTGGCAGACCTTCTTGACGTCTACTGATAATTCATGAAAGGTGGCAATTTTGTACTGATACAGATTGGGAAACTCTTACCTTGAAAGTTTGCAAGTTTAATAGCAAAAGTACTAATATTTTTGTTTGTTGCAATAAAGTCCACTGAGATTTCAATAGAGGATAGGCCATTACCAACACTGTCCTGTTACAGCATGGATCAGCAGCAGACTTAGTAATGAGTACTGTGAATCTATCTTGCAACAGAACTAGGAATCACTGCTTTCAACAATTGTCAGACACTTAAACATCCTTTACCCAGCAGATTTTTGTTACAGAAGGAACAGTTTGTTTAAGGATCAAAACCAACAAGCACCATTCTTTTGTATGCAAGAAAGATCTCTGATCTGAAAACCTTATCAATGATTTAGGTGCTGCCACCTACCAAGGACTGGTATTTTGAATGTGTTTCTGGCTGGAGTTTTATCTGTGCTGGTAATACTGTGTTGAGCTTTTCTTTCCCCTTCCCAAGTCACACACCTACTGCAGTCATGCATCTCATTTGTACTGTTTGTAAGTAGTTAATCATGAAGTATCATCGTTCATCTTTTTGAAACTGGCGAACTACGCAGCAGCCTGTGCCCTTGGCTCCCAATCCTGCTGCAATCACTGTTCACTCACTGGGAATACCAAAAGACTCTCAGTTCTACTGATGCCTAACAGAAGAGCACAGCAGCAGTAACTCTTTATTTCATATGTGGTAAGATCATTATTTGCAATAATCAGGAAGACTACAATATAAATGAATACGAATAAAACAGGACCTGTACTACAGTGTCTGTAGGCATCATTCACAACCAGACAGAGCAGGCAGGAAGAAAAAGGTGGGAATGATGCTAAAAGACACAGCAGCAGCTGTCCACTTCCCAGCAGTGCCCAAGAGCAGATGGCAGGGAAGAGTATACAACCAATGATAGCATCCTATGAAACCTTCCTAAAAACAGTATTCCTAAAATACTGTTCCAGCCCTCCTTCACCAGCAGCTCAGGCACTTCAAAGGGTGGTGAATTTGTCCTCAACAGCCTCAAGGGATTTATCTTCCTTGAATTTACTCTGTCACTTTTTGAAGCCCTATGGACTTTTGAGTTCACTTTTGAGCTCATTAACAAGGATGATCAGCTGTTCTGTATTACAGAAGAAATAGAAGAACTCAAAGCAACACAAACAGTCTTGAAAATCAACAGGAAAACCTAGATAGACCAAAGGGGATCTCTAGGGTAGTTTTCAAAGTCTGGAAACAATGAAATGTTTATTTTCATTGTGGAAAGCCAGTTATGTTTCCATATCAACTAGAACAATTTGTACCTGTGTGATATAAAGCTAATAATAAAATCACCACTGTCTTCTCTGGAACCACTAGCACTAATCACCTACTTATGAAAACGTAACTAGAAGGAAAGATGCAAATGGCCAAATATATTTTTCCCCCTTCAACTATTTTTCTTCTTCAAGCAAAAGAAGTACCAAAACAGTCAGTTGTTCAAGAACTACAGAGCCCTCACTGATGTCACTAGAAAACACAGTGTAACCACAGAACCACAGCAACCTAATGAGAAACAGAGTGGTGTGACTGGCTTGCCTTTTTTTTTTTTTTTTTTTTTTTGGGTTTTTTTGGTTGGGTTATTTTTTTTTTTGGTTACAGCTTTTTTCTTACCTAGCAGGGAAGGGAATCACCAATGGCCATTGCTGGCCTGGCAGCAAAGCAAGGCAGCTTCCAGCCAGAAGGTGATTCCTGAGGAACTCTGAAGTTAGGTTTGTGAACAGTACTACCGTCAGCCCCAGATGCTAATGTAACAATAATGTTTAGCAGCAGTATCAACACAGTGAGAAGAGAGAATCACCAACTTCCATCTTTTCTGACAGTCATCTAAATTAATGTGAGTATAAATGTAAAGACTGTACCAGTTGAGAATTAAAAAAAAAACAGTATCTTACCTCAGATAAGTATCCCTTGGTGGGTACCAAGTGAGGAATGTAACATGAGGAAAGACATATGGGAATGCTGAAAGACTCTCATAACCTACAAACATTTTCAGGTTGAGCAATTGTCTGATTCTGACGAGGAGGCAGAAAACCCAGGATTCTGTAATATCTATGGACACAGTATGGACACCTCTATTTCCCCAGCTTTGCTATGCTGCAGCAGGCTCCAGCAAGCTGCTTGACTTCTACTCTGGACAGGGGTGTGCTTTGCTGAGGTTCACTCAGGATCACATGGAGATACAGACCCAAATGAGGCATTACTGGGATAATGACAACAAAAGGCCCCTAAGCAAACATTCACTTTTAATGACCAGTAAACAAATAGTGGAGATCAAAGAGATGTAGCATGAAAAACGTGTTCTTTTCAGTCAGTTGTGGGCAAGCAGGGAACTGCACATTCCTATACAATGTATATACATCTACCCAGACCAATAGTAGCCGGGAACAGCTTAGGCTGTTATAGTAATAGTAGCTGAGAACAGCTTAGGCTGAGCAGAGCTTGGTAAGGCTTTATTCTGAGCACAAAGGTGTGTTAGCTACTGGGGAGCTTGTCTGAATGCAACTAGATACTTCCTGCATTCAGGCTGATACTGTGATCCCGTTAAAGCTGGTTTGGATGTTCCACCCTAAACTGTACTGAGAGTGCACTAGTGACACAGGGCGCTAATCAAGACATGAGCCTGGCAGCAGCAGAGCTCCTTCTTTTTGCTCCAGTGCTGTGTCTCCCAGGAGCAGAGAGGTGCATGGTACCTTCAGTGAGGAAATCTGCAGCCTTGACATGACAAGGCCAAATCATCAGAATATCTTATGGTGATCTGCAGTGTGATCACTGTGGTTAAAGTCATGTTTTAAAGTTGTCATTTCAATCACGTTTTCTAGAGAATATATATATATCTGATTTCTATTTTTTGCTCGTTGTCACTCTAGTTATTGCTGCAAATTCCTTTTTGTGTGGTGACAGCATCCAAGCTAGCTGAAAGAAGTGTGCCTAGACCCTTCCCTTACAGTGAGATCCTGAAGCACACCAAAGGCTTTATTTAATGCTCTGCTTCACTGGGTTAAAAGTACTCTGGGACAAACAGAAAATATATCAGAAAGGTTTATAGTCAACTCCCATCCTCTCTCTTGCAAGAGAGAATTTACTCCTGGGTTTAAAGTTGGTTATCTCAGTTACTCTGAGTGGCAGCAAACTCTGCCAAGTTCTGTAGGGCCTTGGGGGAGTTCCTCCTCCGCTCTTCACGACAGCACCTCTGAGACTGCATCGGCCACACACTTGTAGTGATGCCCTGAGAAGTGACTTCTATTTGAGCTCCATCACTTCTTGGTCTTTCCTGGCCTACTGGAAGGATTGTTTTTACAGTTTGCTCCTTATCATCAAATTAGCAAGAACAGATAAACAATGTTCAAATACCTACAAAAAAGACCAAACCCCTTACTTAGCTATGATACTTTCAGAACCTCCTGAGCCCCGAGAAACCTGTTCTGTCCCTCCAAGCACAGGCATTGGCGACCCTGATATTGCACTGCTCTCTGCTGTGCAGTTTCAGAATTTCTTTCTGGCTTAAAAAAAAAAAAAACAAAACCTAAAGCCCTTTAAACATAAAGCCACGTGCACAGGCTGGTGTGGGATTCTAGGAAACCACAGAGAGCAGCCGTACCTTCGTGAGGGCCGACGTGGGGCCGTGCAGGGTGACCCTGAAGGGCTGCACTGCAAGCCAGGAGTTCGGGTATGCCGAGACCGGGCTGAGGGCGAGCCCCACGTGAGGCACTAGCTGCACGGGACGGCCCCATCGGCACGGCCAGGCCCCACGCCCACAGCACGGCCCCATCCCCTCGGCCTGGCTCCACCCGCACTGCGCCGCTCCGCTCGCCGCCTCACCGGCCGGCCCGCAGCGCCCCCGCGCGGCCGCAGAGCCGCAGCGCCGCCCGGGCCCGGGGACAAGGGGCTCGCCGCGATCCGGCGGCTCCGCTGCGGGGCCGGGCTGGGCGGCCACCCGGTGCTACAGCGCTTTCGGCAGTGCTGCTTCCCCCCTGTCACAGCGCCCAGGTGAGCTCGGCCTGAAAGGCAGCTCTTGGAAGCCCCTCCCGCGGAAGGGGATAAAAATCCTTCACCGGCCCCTCGCGGCAGGAGCTCGGGGCTGACACTGCAGGATGCTCGGCTATGGTTGCCTTTGCTCTGGCACCCAGCAGAGTGAGCGAGGGATCTCACCTTTGCAGGTGGGACTGCTGCCTTCGGTAGCCTTGGCCTGCGTGTACAAAGAACTTTGTTCCCAAGGATGTAACCTGTGTGATTCTGAATGACAGACACAAGACAGAGGAGACTTAGTTACATATTTGTGATTTCATTTTTTACTCCCCAAATCCATCAAGGCCTGAGCTAAGTCCAGCTCCAGTTAACCACTAACAACAACAGTGAAACCTGGCTTGGATACACTTGAGAGACAGGGTTTCCAAAAGCTGTTTAAGTCAGCTGGGAAAAGCCCATGTGTGTCTCCAGCCACTTTAGTGTTTCTGGAAGTCCAAGACAGCATTGTGCTGCTTCACCCGTGCTTGCAATTTTCATTAATAACTTTTCATTTATCTGTTATCTGCAAGAATGCATCGCAACTTCAGTGACTGTTTCTGTTGCAGAAAGTTTCTCTTTGTTACATTGTCAAGGCACTGGTAGCAAGAGTTTACCTTTAAAAAGTAATCACAACAATGCTGAGATAAAAATCACACCACAAACACCAAGCATCACCACACAATGTGGTTCTTTCCATCCTAACTCCTTAAAGGCAGCTGACCAGATAACCACATAATAGGGGTTCCCACCCTACTGCAAGCTTTGAAAGACTTTGTGTGTGAAAATTTTACAAAATGTGTATAATTCGTCACTGTTACACCTAGAATAACTCCCATGGTTACCCACAATCCACACATATCTGTCATGCACTGCTCCCCCTAGTGCCAGGCACTAACAGTCTCTTGGTCTCCAGGTTTGCACTTCACTTAGGTTTTACCCATTTGCCACCTGTTCTGAAAGACCTCCTTTCCTACTTTGGATATAGGGGGCCCTGTAGAAAAGTCCCACTCAGCTGCATGTTGGCCATAGGGAACTGCAATGGCTTCAGAAGATACACTCCTCCTTCTGGACCACTGTCCATGAACACAGGCCATCTACAACCCTTGTATTTTCCTAAAGACCTCACTGCAGACTCTGGCATATGCCGGTGAAAAGTACCTGCTGCTCACAGTCCTCTTCCTAGTACACCTCGAAGGGCAGGAGCATGGCCATTGCCTTTGTTGTTGTTGAAGACAGTAAACCTTCTCCAGTCCCCCTGTGGGTCTCAGTCCACACTGCCAGCACATGCTTGTGACCCTCACTGGGCCCTTTCTATCTACACCCCACATCCTGAATAAGTGTTCAGCACCTCTTTACGTAACTGTGTTGCAGAAGGGACAGGGACGGATACACAGAGCCATAGCAGTTCCTAAGATAAAATGGAGACATTACTTTCCTCGGTGGCTCTCAGTTGCCTTGAGTCAGCCAGTGCAAAACATTAGTCCCAGGATCTGAAGGGGAATTTAGAATCACAGAACAGTTTGGCTTGGAAGGGACCTTTAAACACCATCTAGTCTAGCAATAAGCAGACATCTTCAACTAGGTCAGGTTTTTTTCAGGGAAGGGGCATCTACTGCCTCTCTAGTCAACCTGTTTAGACTTGACTGAATTTGCCACTTAGGGCCTGTTGACTGAATTTATAGGTCGATGCCCTTGAAAGCCTTAGAGCTGAGCTAAACTCCTTAACACACTTTTGTTTCCCTTCTTTTAGAAAACTTGATGACAAATATTCTCAAGCATCATCCGAAGAAAAAATAAAAACAAACCCCCAAAAGATGTGATGATTAATGGAGTAACTGAGCTTGTATCAAGAAGCAAAGCCACGCACAATCCCACCCCAAAGGGGACTGTCTCATTAGATCAACACCACTGCAGGGAGTCATTTGCCTGGCTGCTGAGCTGGCTGAGCTGAGCCCCAGTTGCCTCTACTGGCACATTGATGGAGAAAATATTACAGCATGCCCACAGGCTTGGGGGAGCAAGCAGACCAATATATCAGCAAAGGAGGCATCAGAACAAATGAGGGAGCACATGAGCTGTGTTTCGGCTAAAATCTCTACATCCTGAATGACTGCAGCTTGTTTACACACCTAATGGGGAGTGGTGCAGATGGGAAGTGGGATTTAAAGCCATCACAGAACTTCAAAAATAGCACACTGAAAGTCATTGTTCCCCTTCTCAATTAGGAGGACAGGAAATGAAAAACCATGAGTGTAGAGGCTTTCTGCTCCAGCCCTGAGGGAATGACCCAGAGTCATGAGAATATAGGCCAGATATTGAAGCAAAGAATGAGAAGCAGCAGGAGACAAGGGAATATAATTTGTGTGGATGGACTGTAGCAGTCTCTACAGAAAGAATTGCAAAACATTCTATGGAGAGATTATTGCTGTGGGCAACTGCTCATGCATGAGCAGAAGTGGAAAACTGCTGGTGAGATAGAATAAAATTCTTCGCTGCACCTTGGTTTCACAGTGGACCATGCAGTATCATTTTGCTAACATGGACATATGTTTTGAGTGATAACAGTAATTATGTGATTAAACAGAGAAAAGACGAATGTACATCATACACACAGGGAAATTCTTTGCTGTGTCTTTTGGGAAACTGCAGAAGTGTTGTTTTCCAAGTTACTTGGAGTTAGAGGGGAGAAGCACTGAAGACTGTGTAGTGGAGATCACTGGTGTATAGACCAAGAGATGAGCAAGCTCATTTCTCTTTGGAACTCAGTGTATTGCTGAATGCATTTTTAAGGCACAAAAATTCACATAAGGATTTTCCAGTTTTCAAACACTCAGAAGCAAGATGATGGGAAGGAAAGGAGATTATCACTATAGGGTAGCATTAGGAGTAGGACATGAAGAAAGAATAGGGCATGAGGTGAAGGAAAAGCTACATTCCAGACAGGAGTTACTGCACATGGTGAAGGGAAACTATTGCTTGAGGACCGGGGCACTCAGGGACTGGGGGACAGTCAGGTTGGAGGAGGGAAGAAGTCAACTCTGAGAGGCATAGGTGGATGGGAGAGTGAAAATCAAGAAGAGAAATGAGTGAGGATGGAAAAAGGAAACACGTGTTTGTGAGCAAAAATAGTTACAGTTGTAGGAAGCCTGTGGAAACATACTACTCGTTCCAGGTGTTTAACCGTAACCAACTGTGGTATTTAGAAGAAACACTTCAAAAATGCAGTAACAATGTCTTTGTGAAGTAGATAAGCGCTGACAGGGGAGTGAGGCAAAGATGGAAAGATTGAAAGGCAGAGGAGGAGCCTCTGTTGGTGTGGGACTAGAAGGGGAGCATCCCTCACACTGAGCTCAGAGCTTGACTTTGAGTCTCTTCACTTGTGAATATAAGCTGTGAGTGCCCTTGGTTCTGCCAGCTCATCAGCAAATACACTTGGAATCACTGGTTAGATCAAACTTCAGAGTGCTGCCAAATGCACTGCAAAGTATTCTCTGGGCTTGACCCTTTTGAAATAAAGGGGTCAGTGTGTTCTAGCCATCCCAAGTGCCAAGAAGCAGAAAAGGAGAAGGTGTGATTGCAGACTTGAAGCTATAATTATAGTAAAGAGAGAGGACTTGACATAGACAAACTGGACAGTGAGACTTTCTTCAATTGTTGTAGTAAGATGTATACCAGCCAAGCTGTGCTCCTATCTATTCTTCCCCCAAAAGTGAAATAGATGTGTCTTAATCAGCCTTGGTGTAACTGATATGGTCATAGGGAGGGATGGAAGGGGTAAGTTGCTCCATAATAAATATATTGGTTAAAAAAATCCTCTCTAACAAAATTACTTTCCTAACAAAATGTTTAAATTTTTAAAGAAAGACAACAAACTTTGGAACCCTAACAATACTGATTTGTTTTAAAGCCTGTTTTCATAAAAAAGTAGCCAAAGCTTTGCACATGGAGTACATTTCCCTACACCTTTATTGGTCTTCCCAGTCAGTGGCAGGCTTTGTCTCTGGTGTGTGTTGTCACCATGCTCTCCCAAGGATGTGCATAGGGGTACTTGACACATGATTCTCTTCCACCCTTAATTCTCTGCAGCAGCAGCTCTTCTTACTGTAGGTCTTTCTGGGGACCACTCTTAAGTTTATTTGGGGGGCAGTAAAGGTCAGGAGAGGTCCCAGGAGAGGGTTGGTCTGTTCTTTCAGCACTTCCCATTAGCTTTTATAGGGGATGGAAAAGATGATCCTATCTGGAACCTCAGTACATCCTAACACAGTTTATAACTTCACAGGCAAAACTCAGGAGTCGGATGTATATTTTGTAGGTGTATCATTGTTTGAACCACCATATGCTTTTGGGCTTTAGAATTAAAAGCATACTGCAGAAATTTTCTCTACTTAGAGTTACTTAATTTTGGTGCCAGAGACTCGAGCTGAAAATTTAGATCAACACTTGATTTGACTCAGTTTTACTTCTGACTGTAATTTTTACAAAGGCATAGATTTTCAGGGATTTTGAAAGATTTGAAGAAAATAAAGCTCTGCCAATGTCCATGTGATCAGATCCTTAGCAGTAATAGTGAAAGACATTAAATCACTTTTTGAAGAAGAGTAAAGCAACTTGTGAGGATTTACTTGCACAGTATAAAGTAGCAGTGAATCTGTAACACAGTCCTGTTATTTTCCAATTATTTGACCATTACAAAGACTCTACCCCAAAAGTGTCTGTCAGGCACCACTAGCAGTCCTTTGTGTTTTATCTTCATGCAATCAGAAATGCAAACTTCATCTAATATATTAAACATGTTTAGAAGCTGGTTTTCTTGCATATTTTCTGCACTAAATTTAGTATTATAGACATAAATTAGCAGCCAGAATTAAATGATTGTAGAACATGTTACAAAGGGTCCTAAAACATTCCCAGGATAAAGATGGATAACAGGCCAGGATAGAGTATGCTGCACAAAGGTAAAGAAGAGGGAAGGAGAGAACCTTTTGACCTAAGGTTCTAGGGCACTGAGTCAGATCTCCTCTCACAGAGGAAGCTTCTCATGAAGCTTCTCATGAAACTTCAGGCAAAACAAGCCTGATCTCCAGAATGGAAGTCATGCTGCAGCGAACCTTTCAGAAGCCACAGGGCTGAAAGGATCTTTCTGCACTTTGGCCATGCTCTTCATATGAATTTCAGGACCAGGACACATGAGAGTCTCCTACCCCACTAACTAGTGGTTTCCACATAGAGCAAGAGCATTAGTTATGTAAAACCAGTTGAAACTGGTGGGGAGAAACCAGGTTGCCAGTTACAAATATGTATGTACTGTAAGTTAATATTAGTTGCTGACTATGGGCCATGTGCAGAAGTTTACTGCAGATGACTGCAGCCTCTATTGTGATAGACTTTACCAGTCTTTGCAAAGTGAACATCAAAAGTAATGTCAGAAAGTCTTTCATCCTCCTGTTTGTGACAGCAAACCATTAGGTAGGAAAAAAATAAAGCATTAAACCAGGTGTTTGCAACAGCTAATGCTGACATAGCTATAACATAGTCAGGGGACAAATGTTAAATTAAAAAGTCATTCTGATTATCTTACAGTTTTTTTTTTGCCAGAGCCCACAAAACCACTTCCTTTTCTACCCATGTGTTCTTCTCCATCTTCACAGCAGACAGAAGACTGATGCCTCTGTGTCAGGCAGGCATGAAGGCAGCTGCTGTAACTTTCTGTGTCCTCTGCTTTCAGTTTGAAGCCCTGTATGGTGAGTAACATTTTTGATTATTCTCCGTGCAGTAGGTGTCTCTATAGAATATAACTTAGCCAATGATGGGAGATAGTAGATGAGGCATGATAGCAAGGGGTTGGAGGAATAAAGTTAATAGAGGGTATTGGCTGTAAAAAGACTGCTCTCAACTTCAATATCACTAGAGTTGGTGGGAAGAGAATTCCTGCCAGCATAGGAATGTTTGCTCTGAAACTAAAAACTGCAAGAACATTGTTTATGTTCTTTAGCTCATCTGCTCAGTGTTACCCTTTAGCTGTTGAGATTCTAGTGCTCCAGCCAGGTTCCCTTGATGGATATAAGATCTCATAGCAGCATGATGGTGAATAATAAAGAGAAACCAAGTTATCAATATTAAACTTGCTCTCATTTGGGCAGGGAATCTTTATACAGTGAAAAATGTATATGGCATGGAAAAGTAGATGAGATCCTTTTGGTGCAGCCTTGAAACACAGAATTAAAAGGAAGCATGGAATTCCTATGCTGTGTTTGAGAAGGTGCACAGTGACAGCATGAATCTCAGTCCAACCTTAAACATGGATGTAGCATTTAACAAGATTCAGTGTTTTATCCCAGCTGTGCAAAGTAAAATATCACAGCTTTACCTGTAACCTCTCAGAAATGCACATTTAGTGGGTCAGCATCAGCATGGAAATAGAGATAATAACAGATTTTTTACCATACATATTCTGCCCAACGATTTGGTGTGATGCATCATATAAGATCTGAGATTTAGTGTGCACAGTTACTAAACATCATTTAAATACAGTCTTTTGATGTTCATGCCAAGGGCTATTAAATATTTGTTTCTAAAATTCTAGTGAAAAGGATAGAATTTAAGTACTCCTGAGTTTTCAGGAAGAACTTCAGCTTTCCTATAAATAAAAACTAGTTTTCAGGTCTTTAGGTAATGCATTTTTGAAGGCTAACTAATATATGGATAGTATGCTGAGTTTTCAAATAGAATGAAAAGATGGGGGAAATCACAAGAAAGAGTAATTGTAATCAGTATCTCTAAAGAGAGTTCTCCTTAGAAAGTTGTTCCTAAATCTGCTAACAAAAAATGCTTTCGGTTTGGTCACTTTCCATCTAGTCAATTAAGCACGAATACCTGACCAGCATGCTTTTACACATGACTGAAGCTATCTAGAAAGCTTTTCCTCATGGGAAGAAATAAACTGTAATTTTAAGGGTGCAAATAATCATTCTGTCTGATACCAGCATTTCTCCTTTCCTTCAAATGTGGAGGACAGGATTTGGGCAGGAGACTAGGCAAAAGAGATGGCAAGAGAAAGAGACTGCACATAAGAAGAAATGGTATCTCTCATGTTTTTTGTCTTACAGTGTTCTCAGCATGACTTGTGACCTCTGGATGTAAATAGGTCACAGGAGGTGATATATATGTGTGCGTATGTGCATTATGATTTGATAACACAATTGTGATAAAGAAATTGATCATAAGAGTAGGCAGTGTCTCTGTTGCCCTCAGAGAAACACAAGCAATGGGATTTTGGAGTACAGAGCTGGAGGTAGGATTCCATAGCACTTGAGGCCCTTGCTAAGAAACTGCACATGAGCTTTGGCACACCAACATTTGCAAAGCATTATCACTCTTCACCCACTGATCTCCTGGTGTCAATACAGCAGGAAACCATGGCAATTTTTAGAAGGTCTTCTGAAATATTATCAGCACTGGCTGTTCTTTGAGTGGTATGTTTTATATGAATTTCAGCATTTCTCATCATAAGTTATACCACAGAAATAATTCAGATTAAAGATGGCTTCCTAGAATAAATTGGGCCATTACTGCTTTGCCCACAAGCACTCCTTCCCCAATTAATCCTGAATCATGAAAGATAGAAATGTGTTAGTTTTAGGCATAGGACCAATGACATTAAATTGACAGTGTCATCTTTCAGAGTGCCTTGGAATTTTGAAATTATAGCAGCTTAAAAGCTATATGCAGTTTCATTATGCATTTAGTATGAACAAAACAAATATGTTTGTTTTAAAGGCAGGGTCTGCGATTTCCTTGCTCATCTGCAGAGGCAAATACACAGAAGTGAAATTGTGCTTGTTCTTTTCATCAGCTAGCTAGTTTTCTGAGAGCTGGGGCAGATCATACAAACAGCAAGAAAACAAAGTGGCATTATTCTATTCTCCTGGCCTAAACCCCAAGCTTGAAAAGTGATTGAAAGTGGTTTTAAAACTTCTGTTAGGACCAAAACGTGTAACGGTGTTTTCTCTGTGTCTTCAAATAGTGCTGAGTCTGCCAAAGAATAACTGGAAAGCTCAAAATTGCAATCTCATTAAAATGAAAATAACACATTTTCCATTGGCATCAGTATCCAAGTACACTACCATAGAAATTCCCAAACTTCTGCCAAAAGGCTTTCCTGCTGCAGTAAAGATGAAATTGAGGTGGAAATGTACATGACTGTAAATACACTTATACAGAAATGTACCCGCACACAAGCTCTCCTTCTGAGCTTAACGTAACAAGATGTAGCTTTCATACACGTTAATACCTTTGATTTATATCTAAACCACAATATTTGTCTTGGCACTCTGCTTCACATCAGGTGAGCCAGGAACAACTTCTTGCAACTCCACATTGTGACACAATGGAAACAAACTAAAGATTTGTTTCCTCTTCTCAAACCTTTATATGCAAAAGAATAATAGGTTTTTTATGAAAAATAACAAAAAGCAATCTTTCAGCCAAAACTAAGCATTTTTACTGCTGAACCAGTGAAATTCTTCTATTCAGTTTCAACAATACCATAATGTAGACTTTTATTCACATATTTTTGAGGTAGAATTAGGGAGAATTAGTCAGGGAATCTCAGTATTACTGGATGTTTAAACCCCAGGTTCCTGTCTCACATCGTACTAAATGTACATTCATTCTGACTGGAGCTTGGCAAGAAACATCCCAAATGTGTCCAGCCATTAACAACAGAGTGCTACAGGTCCATATGATTACCGAGGAATGAATGGGTACAAGTGGGTACAGAAGATCAGCAGTCAGGCACAGGGAAGGGGAATGAGCAACTTCTTTAGTATTCAGCAAGTGCATTCAAATTAGGAGATGATGCAGAATAGCTAGTGATTGGAAATTTATATCAGCTTTCACCCATAGTGGTCATCCATGCAGACAATTTTGTGTTTTAATCTCAGGCACTGTTAATCTAATTCTAAAATGTGCTGCTTTTATCCTATGCTAAGCACACTCTTCTCTACGGCTACTTGTTTCAGAGGAATACTAATTGCATCACATTTACCAAAATGCTCATTCAGAGAAATACTTTACTGAGAGTTCCTTGAAAACCGTCATTTTAGGCTTCTGGGTTGGAGAGAATACAAAACAGTCTTTCAGCTTGACATAAGGTCACATGAACTAAATGCTTAATGACCTCTCTCTGCCCCCTTTCATTAAAAACAAGGATTAAAACCATGATCTCTGGCAAACATTTTAACCCACATGTTATGAAAGGGCAATTTCATTAGCTAACAGTGAAATTGAACTATTCTCAGAGACAAACAGAGAAAACAGATCTTAAGTTGTTACTTTAGTGCTCAGGATAGAGTTGTCCCAGGCTCCTCTGGGACATTGAAGGAATATGGCACTGCTTGGCACTTTAACTGCCCTGACAGAGTCAGCATCTGCCTTTCCTCTCAGATGACCAGTGACAAATGTAGAGGTTTCAACTCCAGGTAGGTGCTTCTCAAAAGTGTCAGATAAGTTTTTGTATTCATCAGGCTCCCTAACTTCTGCTGCACATTTGTTTTTTTCTTCCCTTCCCTAAATAATTTGTTGGGTGCTTGGCCAAATTGTAAAGGCATGTGTTACTGAACTACAGGATGTCAAACTACAGAGCATTTAAAATTACCTTTATCTCAAATGCTATTCTCACAGCAACTGTTTTCTTTCATCATGCAACATATAAGTCATCAAGAATTATTTCTTTATTTGACCTTTGCTTTCATCTTTTCAGACTATATAAAATTTAAAGGGCTTGCATTTTCTGTCTGTGCTTTCAGTGGTTCTGGAGATCTATTTCACTGTGGCTTGGCAAGCTGTGTGTTTTCTCTGTGTCTTCACACCAGTGGTACAAGATGCTAAACACCTTGTCTGGTATCATATACTTAAGTAATAGTCCTGAGAGGAGTACAGATATTAGAACTGTCACAGAATTAGATAAGGGTGCTGACTCTGCACAGTAAACCAGGAAGAATTTGATGACTAGGGATATGGTAAATCAGTCAAGGAGGGATAACAGTTTTTACTGCTCTCTAACTGGGCATCACAAAGTGTCTTCCAGAAGTCCATTAGCTTCTGTGTCACACTAAAGGTATCTTAAATGAATATCATCCATTCAGTGTCCTTGCCAATGGCAGTAATTGTGGAGCAAGAATCCAAAAAAGGAAAAAAGCATGAACATTAAAAGACTGAAAGAGTTGAGATCAAACAAAGGTATCCAAAAGAGAATGATCCTATGTTCCTGTGCATTTACAGGTTAATGTCAAAGATAACAGATGCCTTGGAAGAAAAAGATTTTTTATACCGTGCAATCAGTGCAATACCTGGCACACCTGGGGGTCTACTCTGTGTGGGTCTATCTAGACTGCCGTGTACCTGTAACATGAATAGGACAGTGCACCAAAGTCCTTAAGTATTTGCCCTGTATTTCCTTAGTGTCATAAAATCCTGATGTAGATATATTTAGTTCTAAGCAGCATCTGAAGAAATTACTCAGATTATCAGAAAAGAGAAATAGTGGCTAGATTTTTTTTTCTTTTTATCTGTCTGAGCATTTAATTTTAGGGCCCTGCAAAAAGGAAAATTCCAAATGAAACGCTACCAAACTCTGCCATGTTGCCAGTACTGACATACAAATCAAAGTGTTGCCGTAGTGTGTGGTGATGGAGGCAGCGATTTAAAAAACAAAACCAGAACAATTATTAAAAATGTGTCTGTATTCTGTAATGAAGATCACCTATGAACAAAAGAGAAAAAGTTGCTATTGGAAAAGGAACAAAACCATATGTATTGCTTGAATGTTCTCTTGATGTATGTTTTGGAACATGATCCAGATAATTATAAGATGCTTTGGTGATGTGTCAAGCAGTGGGGGAAGCAGAACAAACATTGATGGAAATGAGTACTTTAGTCTGGGAAAAGTATAATGTTGGGTTATTGCAAAATCAGGACTCATGAGAAATCAAATATATCCTTTTTTATTTCAGGCAGATTTCTTCAGTATCTTGGGGAAAGAGTTTTACTTTCATGTCAGTTCTATTCCTGAAGTACACGTATTATTTTGCAAAGGTGTTTTAAGAATTTGTGAATGTTATATGTATGATCAAAATAAATTCTTGTCTCGAGCATTTTCTTTCTACTTTGATTTTTATATTTCATTCTTTTATCATATCATATGACTTTAGAGTGTAGCGCAGAAAGGATCAGAGAGGATAATGATACAAATGATAAAATAGCTTCAGCATCTTAACACTGCATGGTTAACCCTCTGTTCTTGCATTGCTCTTCTTAAGTTTTAAACAGAAAACAACTTTGTATTTTTCAGGAGTTGACAGCTGCTCATCATGTGCATGCAAAAATATAGGTAAGATGCATTTGCCTAATTTGGTTTACAGCTTTAAATGCCTTTCTACATCAGAAAATACTGCCCTTAAAGAAAAAAAATTGTCATTTTTTTACTGCACATTTTAACATATTTCTGTCTGATGGAGTTTTCTGTGCTATTAGTTGCTGACTTTACAAAGTCAAGCTGTGCGGTAGCAGGACGTCTTTGGTCACTTCTGCTTCTTTCCTTTTCCAAGAAGTTTCTAAAATGAGAATCACACATAATCTGAGAGCTTTTCATAGAGATTTTGGGAGGGTCAGATGTGATTTCTGGATTGCATGTGGGTGCATGCACACAGTAACATTTATCCTCTATGTCTTCTATTATCTGAGCAATAATGGTACCATAGCCATCTAAGTAATTAGGTTAAAACTTTATGTCATGTCTCAAATCACTATCTATTCCATAAAGAAAAGTCCGGTCCTGTGGTTAAGGCAGTCACGCAGGAGCTTGGTATTCACATCCCATTTTAAATTTCCAGCTACATCATCAAACTAGCTAGGTCACCAGGCTCAGAGAGTGATGGTGAATAGTTACATCCAGCTGGTGGCTGCTTACAAATGGGGTTCCTCAGGGCTCAGTTTTGGGGCCAGTTCTGTTTAATATCTTTATCAATGACCTCTATGAGGGTAATTGAGGGTCATAATAACTTTGAGACAACACCAAGTTAGGTAGAAGTGTTAGGTGGGAGTACAGGAAGGCTCTGGACAGGCTGGGTCAATGGGTCGAGATCAATTGTGTGAGGTTCAACAAGGCCAAGTGCCGAGTCCTGCACTTGGGTCACAACAACCCAGGCTGCCCGACAAGGGGGAAGAGTGTCTGGAAAGCTGCCTGGTAAAGGTCCTGAGGGTGCTAGCCAGCAGCCAGCTGAACATGAGCCAGTTTGTGCCCAGGTGGCCAAGAAAGCCAGTGGCATCCTGGCCTCTGTCAATTACTTTGTGGCCAGGAAGATCAGGCCAATGACTGTCACCCTGTACTTGGCACTGGTGAATCCTCGAATCCTGTGTCCAGTTTTGGGTCCCTCACTATAGGAAAGACATTGAGGTGTTGGAGTGGGTCCAGGGGAGGCAACAGAGCTGAGGAAAGGAGGGTCTGAGGGGGTTGGGTTTGTTTAGCCTGAAAGAAAGGAGGCTCAGGGTAGAACTTGCCATTTTCTACACTTACCTGAAAGGAGGCTGCAGCAAGGAAGGGCTCAGTCTCTTCTCCTAAGTAGCGAGTGACAAGACAAGAGGAAATGGCCTCAAGTTGCACGAGGAGAGATTTGTACTGGATATTAGGAAAAATTTCTTCACTGAAAGAGCAGTCAAGAATTGAAACAGGATGCTCGGAGAAGTGGTAGAGTCGTCCCCCCTGGGGGAATTTAAAAGACATGTTGGTGTGCCACTTAGGGACATGGTTTGGTGGTGGACTTGGCAATACTGGGCTAATGCTTGGACTTCTTGATCTTAAGGGTCTTTTCTAATCTAAATGATTTTATAATTGTATGTTTAGTAGGGTACAGATTACAAACCATAAACCAGAGATAATTATTATCATATAATCTTTGTCCCACTTGTTTTATCTATGAACAGGACAATGTGACACTGAGACAGGGATTATATGTTTATACAGTGTTTGGTCCAGGGGGGCATTAAACAATATCTAGTAACTGAAATTGTAAGTAATATTAGTAACTTCACCATTTAGTGGCTTTAGTAGTAATATTATCAAGCTCACTGATCTAATGCTAACAGTAATCTCTCCAGCCTTAGAGCAGATAGCAGGCCAGGTCTCATTTATTTTATCAGTAATGTCTGGCACAACCCGAGTAATGCAGTGGTATCTCATTGTGAGGCCTGCTTTTCAAAGCCAGGCCGTTCTGAGTACCTGCATGCCTTAAATTACAATCACATGATTCTTTTTTTTTTTTTGTTTAAATGAGTTTCTTAGCACTTTCAGGATTCTTTTCATTGCTATGTGTGTAACTATACTTATTGTTTTCATGTCTTCAGATCAGGCTCATGTCTCTGACGACCAGGTGATGGTGGAATTTGAAAATGGAAACTTCCATTTCACATTCCCCAACCCCAAAAATGTGAGTGAATTCAGCATGACCCTCTTCAAAGGGCATGAAAAAAAGACGGAAATCTGTGCATTCCATTTGAGCAAAGAGAGAGTTATCTCCAAGAGTAATGTCACCTACTGTCAGACACAGAATTCAAGCAGCAGCACCACTTTCATTCTTAAAAATCTGGAGAGGAAACATATTGATGTTTATACATACTGCCTGGAGATATTCTTACCCCCTCCTTACATAGAGTGCTGTCTGAAAGAAACGTATTTGTACGTCCAAGGTAAGTTTAGTTCTCTACTCCCCTCACCTCAATTTACTGATTAGTAGACACTGGGTATAGCTGTGCTGCAGTGAAGAATAGGACTAGAGTTCACACAACTAATGACCAGGCAGCTTAAAACTACTTAGCAGGGGGGGCTGGTAGCAGTGGAGCTGTGTTGGCACACTGCTCAGCACATTCTTTCCATATTGATTCATATTCTTGTGCAGGTTTTGCAGGCCATGCTGAGCTTTGGGTGGTGGCACCCAAGTTAGCTTCATTTCAGCTTCTAGAGTACTGCAGTCTCTCCTTTACCTGCAACAGCAATTTCTCTTGTCCATTTTAAAGTTGCTGAGTATAAATATTAAGATTAGGTCTAGTCAGTGGGGAAAAAATCCATTCTGAGAGCCATGTTCAAAAACCTAGGACTAAAGAAAATCAATTGTAAAATGTCCATACTAGTAGAGGTATATGGAACTCTTGGATGCCATTAAGGTGTGAAGAAGATGGTGTTCACCTCTGTGAAGACCTTCAGCTTTAGGGCTCTCTTAGAGCAGAAGTGATCCACAGCTGTTGAGAATTTTTGGCTGTTTTCTGAGAAGGGCTTGGACTAACTCCAGAAGACTAACTGCCCAGCTTTTAATTTTGACCTGGCTTTCATTCAGTGGCTCTTAGTATACTAAACTGAAAGAGGTAATGGTGGTTTTGCTCACACCAACTCTTGGTTCTGCATACAGTTCAGTTGCAGCATGGTACTGCCTGTTGTCCTTCCCTTGCTTTCTTTTCCTCTCTCCCAACACCAGCAATAAACAAAGAAGCTGAAATGCTACAGCAATTATGTGCTTTAGTCAAGTTGTATCTCAATCCTCTCTATATTTAAAAAGCTTCTCAGAATCAAGCTGTGACATTTGGTTTTGTCTGCAGTGTCCATTTCCACTTGTATGGCTAGCCAGACGCTCAGAGCTTTTTCTAAATGTTTCATACCTTGTCATATTTTCACGCAGATCTGGGCAAGGGCAATCTTGAGTACCCCAACTTGCCTCCCTATGCAAACATGACTGCCAAAGTCTACCCTTCTTTTGACCAGGCTGCCCTTAAAATTACTTGTGGTACTTACTGCATATAAACTTAAACCTTGTTCAGATCTGAAACACCATGTTGGAGGCTGGGATTTTTCTGTTTTTTAAAATTTTCTTTCTCAGCATGCTCTCAAGTCTAGCTTGGTTTCTTTTCAGTCCACACTTTCAGCGCTGTGTACCAACAGTTTCCCCTTTCTTTCTGAAAAAATGCCATCTTCTGCTTCCTACTGAATACACTTTTCCAAGGTGACAATTCATTTCAACAAAATCCTTCTTCAGAGTTCACTTTTGCTAATCTATTAATAAGAAGAGGGAGAAGAATTGAAGTTATCTGTAGAAGGCAAAAAAGAAAATTATCAGTAATGACTTTTATTTTGTCTCCCCATCTTCAGATAAGGAGGACTGCTTTTCACTTGGACGTGTGCCATGGATTATTATCGGTGTGATCATTTTTGCCATTTCCTGTGTCTGCTGTGTTGTGGCCTGTTGCTTAAGGAACAAGGTAAGCAAACATATGAGATAATGCGGAACCCTTCTTCCAAAGGTCGCGGATGGGGAATTTGATTTAATGAGATTTAGGGAGTGGGACACGCACATGCTCATTCAGCAGTGCTGTGGTTTTTGACAAAAAGACTGAGTTGTTTATTTATCACTGGAATTCAAGTAATTGATGACAGTAGCTCAGATTTCATTTTTCTAAGACTGAATTGTTTCTTGATTTAAAACCTTTGAACCAAAGGAAAGAGGAGAAATGCTGCACAGGTCAGCAAAATATTTTCGTAAGCAGTTCACCCAATAGCTTTCTTTAAGAAGGGGAAACAATTATCAGTGGAGAAATTCCACCACTGTTCTGCTGCAAACCACTTAGATTTTACTCAGGAAAGAATAAAGACCAAGGACATTAGCTATTCTTTTGGGCAATGTGTGTTTTTAATTTTCAGTTTGTTTTATTCCAAGTTTTCTGTGTGAGTTTGACATGTCCATTCTGACATTAATGTTCCCACTGAAAACAGAGTAACTGCCCTACTTAATGAGTAGCAAAGGTAAGTGATCACAAATTAAATTCATGGCATTTTCTCTCTGTTGGCAGAATCAGACATGTGAATCCAACTCCCTTGAGTACAACAGCGAATACATGCCCATGGCAGCAGTGAATGCAGCTAAAAAACCAAGAATCTGAGGTTGTGTTAAGCCCGACTGTACCTCTGCTTGTGTCTGCTGCAAGGTTTTCTCTGGGAGGGGAAGAGCGGCTTGCTGTGTCTGCCACTGATTTTGGGTGGGTGCCTGCATGCCTGGGTGGGATTGTTACAATAGCTTGTTAATGGAGATCGTGCTGCCACCTTGCAAGAAGACAAAACTAAAAGCAAAATATCTGGAAACCTTTCGAATCATAATGGTGGACTGGTTCCTAGAAATGCCAGTGCTTCATATCTGTGCAAAGCAATGATCTTACGCATGAGGAAGAGATGCAAAACTGTTCTGTTCAGATTCTTGAGCTGATGCCTGGTACCAAAAAATCTCTGTGGGGAAGTGATTTACTAGATTTATGAGTGTTACTGGCTACGGGCAAATATTCTGCAGAGAATGAGGAGCTTCCTTAACTACTTAAGCCCTACAGAAGCTACTACACAAGCAGTTCTGGATACAGAATAGAAGCAGAATTTGGACTTATTCAGACATATGAATGCTGCACAAAACTGATTCTCCATTTCTATTCTAGGTATAAGTTGCTTGCTGCTTGGAAATTTTGGAACCAGTTTTCCAGCTACTCGGACAATGGGAAATTAGCATTCCCCTATCTTTCCCAGCCTCCCTGAGCTCTCATGACGGCCCTGTGCTCAGTCATGTGACACCCACTGTAGTACTGTTCTGAGCTGTGTTTTGCTCTAGTCTTGTTTGTGAACTGGAACCCTGCTTGATCCACTGACTCACAGACGTGAAATGATAACAAGTTAAAGATGTCAGCTTTTAGTTGAAGAAAATGTAAGATTCCTGTAGTGCCTCTACAGAAAGAACTTTTATTTTCTAGTCTCCTTTATGATAAACTTTCCACTGGAGACAAAAAAAAGACTACCTCCAAAGCCAACCCTTGTGGTACAGCCATACTGCCATGTATTGCACATGCCCTTTTGTTAGGGTTAGTTTAGCAGGGGAACAAAACCTGAGACAGCAGAGACTTCTCTGTGACACTCTGTCTCAGTTATGTGCATCTGCATTTTTTGTATTTGTGCTGTCAATACATCTTTGCCATTCACACCTTGGGGCTCCTCTTATTTAACGAAATCCTGAATGCTTTTACTAACAGAGGAATGTATTACAAAATGGATATATTGTAAGGCTGCAATTGCTCCTTAGGTCAGTTCAAACCTACAATATCTGTGTCTAAACTAGAGGCACAACCTCTCCTTTTCGTGTCTTGCAGCACAAACACAACACAGTCCCTATGGTCAGGATATTCATGGACTCTTCATTGCAATTATCTTCCTCTTGCCATTTGACATGAAACCTTTACAACTTCCCCAGAGAGTTCAGGGGTTACTTGACCTGCCTCAAATTGCTCAGAGCCTGTGATATGAATGAAATGATCAATCCTTCATGCTCCATGTGAAATGCATCAAAACTCTGATCATAAATGACCAGCTGTGAATCCAGCCTGCATGTCTTGCCAGATACCTTTGTGCTGCTGGAACCAGAGTGGTACATTGGTTCTAAACCTCTCTACAATACATCAGAAAACCCCAAATATTAGTCAGAGGATGCTATTGAGGAAGATAAATAGCCTGCTTTTCTGGCACACAGAAGGCTGGTTTCAAATTTGATAGGGCAAATGGGGACAAGGAGGAAATAAGCTGGTACATCAAGAAAAGGGTTTTCCTCAACAAACACCTGGATAGACAGAAGTATTGCAGAGAGAAGGTGCAAACTGCAAACTGTGACTCAGAAAATGAGTAAAGCATCAAATCAGACAGGGACTGCCAATTACACAGCCCTGCTGAGCTAACCAGCTCCTGGGCAGAGATGGAGAGGAGAACCCTGGTGTATTGGGTCACATTACATTTTCTCCCACCATTCTTTGACAAATTACTTGACCTCACCAGCAAACTAAGCTTGGCTCTGTATGTCCATAAATACATTGATTTCATGATTTATAAAAAATATTGATGACATTACTGTGTTTGAAAATTATTGGTGAAAATAGCTAACATCTACTACCTATGAGAAGAACTGCATGCAAGATCCTATTAAGAGTGGAGAGTCTTATCCTCTGAAATCTTTCACCAGACTGAGAAGGAAATTCAAGAAATAAAGAGTTTCTGAAAAAAGGAAAAACTTGAGGTTTGCCTTAGGATGCAGCTGGATAAACAACAAATGATGGAAGTCTGAACAAAGCAGTTCAAAATACATACATCCTGCACTGGAGAGATAGATGATTTATATTCATTATAACAAAGCCTGTGGAAGTTTCAGGTTCCATTACTCCTTTCTTTTTGGAAAAAGATATTTTTATTCTTAATAAAGCAGTTTTTTTATTATGCCATATGTGTCCATAAGAACCTTCATGCATGCCTGCGTGTCGTGTGAAAGAATTAATCTCAGTAAAATCCACAGCACAATGGGGAGAGAGTGCAGGGCAGGTTATCCCTGTACAGCATATTAGTGGATAACAGGAAAAGGACTTAGGAAAAAAAAATTAAAAACTGTAAACCAAAAATTTGGACCTGTTTCTAGATAGTGACATAATGACATTGTTTGCATGTGTTTATTTCCTATTATTTTAATGAGAAAGTGTTTTTTCATGTTGTCCCATATCTTCTTTCTTTCCTTTAATCCCTTATGCAGTATGCTTATAATGTCCCAGATTATTTTGGGACATTTTTCAATTTCTTTCTGCCATTTCCCAATACCTCCAAATCAAAAGGAGCTGGAAGAAGATAAAGGATGACAAACTGAGGAAAAAAAGAAAAAACTATGTAAAAATATCATGAACCAAGTCTATAGACTGTGTGACAAGAAAGGACTAAAATAAAAGAAAATAAAAAATAACAGTCAGTAAGACTAAACTAAAAGCCTGATATTCTAACAGGTCATTATTTCAAGAAGTAAAATCTATCTTTGGAAACTCACAGTTTTGGGAAAAGACTATTTCTGGAGGAAGGATAAAAGATAAATATATCATAATTTGAATACCTGTATATCTTGAGATGGCTTGAAATGCAAAACTTGATATGTATTTCCCAAGTTTATCTTCCCAAGCTGAATCATTAACCTAAGTATGAATGCTCTTGGAATTTAATTATTGGCTTTAAGACTGCAGTTTCATATCTAATATATAGGCTAGGGAATGAAATGACACTAAGAGGACCATTTTCCCTTAATACATATATTTCATTGACTTCAAAGTTCAAATAGCTCTAAATTGTATCATATTTCTTACAGGCTTTAAGAAGTTTATTTAAGGCTGGGGAAAAGAGGCTCCCAAACTTGAGTAAAGCAAACAAATGAATCAAAATAAGGATTGGTACTGAAGATATCACACAACATTATTCATTAAGTGTTTTATAATGTGGGAAGTTCCCTCTACATTTGAATCTATAAGTTGCCATGAAGAAAAATACAGGAAAAAACCCCAACCAAACAGGTATTTCAAAATAGTTAATTAAAAACAATCTATGTGGTCAGTAGGGACTTCTGCCCATACAAGATTTACTGGGGAGCTGGATCTAAGTCTCTGCCTTCATTTGACTTTAACTGCACTGAGATACGGCATATACCAAGTCCCTTAAGTTGTCCAGTCCATCATGGTTATGGCAGTCTACCCACTGAGATAAAAATCTCCTATTTCCTTAAGAGATGAAAGTTTGTATTTATGTTCTGTGATTGGGAGTTCAATTCAGTGAGTGGGGTTGCTTGGAGCAGAGGGAGGAATAGGAAGGATTAAACAGCTTTTCTGGCAAAATGAAGTGGACAGGTATGAACTGGAGATATGAATAAGGGGTCAGGGGGTGAACTTCATCTAAATGAGTATGCCTGAGCTATTTAATTCCTCCTGGGAGTAATAAGATCTTGTATGGCTTGAGATCAATTTTTAAAAAGAGATAAATCAGCTCTGATTATCAACAAGAAAGATTTAGCTGCTGCACACATCAAGCATAATCATTTTTAAAAACTGCAAGCATTAACAACTTTGAAATATCAGACATCCTCCACGTATTAAATCCTGCAACACTCCTCCCAGTTTTTAGCACACTGTTGGCAAAACCATCACCAATGATATTTCATCCCTGTCTCAATGCTCTGCAGCAGCAACTTTCACTGAGCTTATATATTGTACTGCATCTCTCAAAATTGAGGCCAGGATTTAACATCTGGATCGTGCAAAGACTTGCAAGGGGGAATTACCTCTTCACCTGATAAGAAGGAAGACTCTTTTGCTGCCCTAGGGTTCTTCTGGAAAAATCTCTGAAACACTGAGAAAAGTGGAAATACATTAGCTCCAGCTGATGAGAGCGGGATGGAGCACATAGCCTTCCCAGGGTGGCAGTTTGAACATGATCTACAGAGTATGAGAGCACTCAGACTTTTCAGGCTCCTGGGGCCAAACACTAGAGGAAGAAACTCAAAACTGGGATTCTCAGTCCTTTAGCTGGCCACTTTCCTCCGCAAAGTGTAAGGGACTTGTTTTTGTCTATTCAGTCAAGTAATTATCCCTCTGACAAACAACAGCCCCCCCATCACCCCCAAAAAACCAACCCAAAACAACAAACTGAACACACCCCCCTCCCAAAAAAAAAAATTTGTTCATCAAGGCTCTTTTGGGCCTGAGTTAAACAATAGATGTTGCATTAAGCACTTGGCTGAGTGCCAGCAGAACTGCCTGTGTTGATGCTCCTTTCAATGGGGCCACCACACAGCTGGGCAGGACCAGCACCATGAGCCGAAGGAACAGGATCTCCCTAACCAGAGCTTAGTGCTGCTGCTCTCATGAAACGGAGCTAGACCTCAGTAGCTCTTGCTACCTACATCCTTGAGAGCCAGACCAATGCTTGCATTTCTGTCCCTTCTCCTGTCTGTGTCTCTGCTGTTCAGTCACAGCCACAGCTCCATGAAAATCTACCTCATTCCATGCTCTGGCTTTTCTTAATGCCTGTGCTTCAGAAGCCCAAGCAGGAATTCCCCTCCTGCAGCAGGGTAGTGCTCCAGGACACCAGCTGGCAGCAGCAGGACTTTGCAGTGGCTCGCTTGAGTAGAAAAGGGGAACTCATGGGAAGGGCCTGGCAGAAGGCCCTGCTTGGTTATACTGTGGTCATGAAAGAGAACAGCTGTGTTAGAGGGCTGTGTGGGTTTGAGGAGCATAGGAAAGAAAATCTAAATGAAAGGATTTACTATCTGGGGAGCTGCGATATCTCACGACCATGACGCAGCCCCATTTGCTATAGAAGTTGGCAAATATTTCCTGTGGGGACAGGTAGCTTCCAGAAAAATACCTGACATCCCCTGACATCCACCCTGTTGATTCATGAAACCGTAGCCAGACAGCAACTTCTATCACCTACAGACCTTCTGTAGGCTACAATAAGCAATCATTAAGGCATATTCCAGAGCAAAAAGTACTTTGCTTCTAAAAAAAATCCATGTTTTTTACTTAAGACTGGTGGTTTTTTTGATTAAAACATGCAGCCAGTGAATAAGGATCTCTTTCAAGCACAACATATTTATTCAGCAAAACAGTCACTGGCCTGGGGCTTCATCTGTATGAGGGTCTGATGTAGACACTCCTCCCAAACTGTTCCCATGGTTTTCCATCTGTGAAGGAGATGCTCAGCCCCTGACAGGGCTGTGCTGTCAGCCAGACAGGCACCCTCAGTGGTCTGCAGCAGTCTGGCCTGGCTAAAGAGCCACATCAAGGCAGAGCAAGAGATGCTGCTGAGCATCTTGTCTGCATTTCCTTCTTTCTTTTTCAGACTGTCAAGGCAAAGCGGTATGAAGCATTTCTACTGCACCATCACCAGCTTCAAAAGATAAAGGAAGCTTCATCTGCATCAGGAATCCAACCCAGATGAATCAGACCCTATTTTATCTTCCTACTAACTTCTGTTGTTAATCTTTCTGTTTCAAGATCAAAGAAAAAAGTATGCTCTTTACTGGAAAATAGAGACATACTAAAGAAAACAGCCACCCATGTTGAATAGTGGCTCATGATTCATAATTTCCACTGAAAATTTGAGTAAGAGAAATATCCTTTTCAGTCAAGATGAAGAAAATGTATGTTTTATTTAGTGAGAAAGGCCTCTGTATGTTTTAAGAAAAATCTTACCAGTAGGCACAATTATTAAACAAAAGTCACCAAGTGACCCAAATGCCTTCAGCACACAGATCCCAGCTCTCCTTCTGTAATTAGAACAAGCCAAGGCATCTTGCAGTGTTGTCATTATAGGACACAAAAGAACACAAGCTCACACCGCTGTTCTCAAGATGAAGAAAAAAAAGGGAAGTTTATTTTCTGACTTTAACATTTATAGTTTTCCAAAAGTGACAGTGAATTGGAGGGTGACAGTGCCACCTCTCCAATGACACTGGTCAAACCAACAGTCCATCAACTTTCTTCTCCTCCATAAAGGAATGCAAAACAATGAGTTATTTACAGAAAGTGTGTGAGAAAGTTCACTACAAGAATGTCAACATCAGAAGGCTTAGAAAATCTTATAAAACCAGGGTGACATTGCAGAGACTTGAACAGTGTTCTGGTAATGGTGACCCATTTCCCTTTCCGTGACAAAAAGCGTTCCATCAGTAGACACCAATAAAAACAAGAGCTGTGAAGAAAAACAAGCATAGAAACATCACTACAGTTAAGGTAGTAGTAGTTAAGGTAAAACACATTTTTAAAATGCAGGCTTTCAGTCAGAACACTTTGATGGCTCATCAAAGCATCCCATCAAGAAGTGGTGGCCATCCCACCATGGCCATGGAATCCTTTTTTAGTAATTTTTAAGGTACACTTTCTCTGCTTTCCATGGTGATGGCAAATGCAGATAAATAATCTGAGTCTAAAGCAGGGGCAACAATGGTGATTTTCTGACATTTAGGTGTAACTGAACAATTCACAAAGGACCTGCTTGTGTCTGTGGCACCTCAAGCTGCTCAGAGATGTTGTCCTAAGAACCCAATAGCAGAAAAGTGCTATTCCTCTGCCTAGATATGGTAAGTCCCTGAAGCCATACTCCAGCAGTTCAATTCACAAATGTTGTCACAGGATAAATGGCTTTAATGTCAGAAAGGGATTTGTAAAAAATGGATCGGACATACACCTAGAACATGGCTCATTCTCCAGTAAGATATCCATGTCCTGTGTGATCTGAAACACTCAGGCCTCTCCAACCTGATATCCAGCTGCTTGGCTTGGGCAGAGGATGCCACAGCTGCCTGCAGTACTGTGATGTCTCATCCCAAGGGCCTGGGGACAGCACTTTACAGTGACTCCCCTGCAGTGGGTCACAGACTGGGAGAAGGGATGGAGCATGTTCTGCAATCTAATGGCTGCACCCTCACAGTGCCATCCCAAGGACTGCTAATGAACTTTGTGTGAAGAATTCAGGGTTAAAGTACCAAAACCACATTTTTAACCAGAACTACGGCGTTGCCTTTCCCAGGTGACTGCCAGTGACTAGTGAGCTACAGGAGTTTCTCTCTCTCATACTCTCCCTCACCCCACTGAACCTTCAGCCTGTTTCAGGTCATTTAAATCTCCCCTCATGGGAGGGGTTATTTGATAACCAGGTGTATGCCCAGCAAAATGCTCTGCATTGGGTGAGTCACATGCTACTGACACAATTATAAATCACCTAATTAGGCATTTTGCATCTGGATGCTGGCTACACTCTGTGCCTGCAGAGAGACAGTGGCCCTTATCTGCCAAGGGCAAAGGAACACCTATGAAAGTTTGGAACTTTGTGAGGGTTTTATGCGACCACCTTATACATAATTGTCTGGTATCTTACACATCACCAGTGTTTCCTGTTTCTCCTGTGTCTGAGACTAATACTGCGGTAAGGAAACTACCAAGCATGTTTAGAGCTACCACAGTTACTGCCCCTCATAGAGGCAAAATTCAGGCTGGCAGTAAGCTTTCAGTGAGTGAGGGATGCAGGAAAGGGACTCCAGAATTAGTGGGGTACTAGTAGGGGTAAGGTTTCAGGCATGCGTATGAGGAAGAACGGGGGTCTTGTTCTCATCCTCTTCTCTCCCTTCTGCTACCTCACTGCTGGGTTACGGAATTCCCACCCAGAACCTTGTGATACCAATGCTTAATTTCCTCTCCTGCAGGCACATCTGCTCATGGTGCTGCAGTTCTGAAGGGAAGGAACACAAGAAAGGGCTTTGCACGTAACTCTGCTCATACAGGAAGCAGGGTGAAAGAGATGAGCCCAGCTCTACAAGCCAGATGAAGACTATCCTTTGCTTGAACTTCAGGAAATGTTTGCTCAATGCCTGCAAACTGAACTGAGTCCCCTGAAATGAGGAAGGGAAAATTCTAGGAGGCTAAATGGATGAGGAGGAGTCAAACTTGTTGGTAACTCATATTCAAGTAACGCTTTGCAAAGGCACTTTATTTCAGTGCAAACTGTACAGATAAACTTTAACAAAACCCCAAACTAAGCAAAAGTTAAATGATCTAGACTTCCTAACCAAGGTTGAGATTCAGGTCCAATTTGTTTAAAATAAAACTAAACTCTGAATATTTTTTGCCCCATCTGGCTACTTTTGATTTGACATCAAAATAATGCAAATTTCACATTAATTTCAGGATGAACTTGTAATAAAAAATTTGATAAAGCTCTGTGCTTTTTATCAGATTTGCTTAAAGATTTAAGCCAGATTTAGTCCCTTTATTTGCAGAGGTAACTTAAGAGGTAACTCAAATAAAATGAAGGGTCAAACTGGTTTTCTCTGGTTTCTGTGTGGTAACTGCTAACAACTCTTCAGACCAGTTCCAGCACTGCTGCAGTAAAGCTCCCACTGAAGTCTCCCTCCCCCCCATTAGAGGTCCCTGGGAATTTCCCTTCCAGGCAGCACTCTGGGCTCCTGTGTAAGGATTGGACAATCAGGGCTAACTTTCTCCAAGTTTTTGCAGGACCATAAATTTTCACCGATTTCTCTGACTATCAGCAAGCGACTTCAGCACAGTAAATAACCCGGTTGAAAATGGCAGAAAGCAGTCTCTTGATGGCAGACCCTTTCTCAACACAGGCTTACATAGTTGCCTCTTCTACATCAAAAAGGGTTGAGAACCAATGCAAAGAGCATGAAAAGCAGCTGGTCTCTGATTTTGCATATGTGGATCTGGGCTTACAGCACAATTCTTCTGACACCTGCACCTGTTGGTAATTCCAGGAGAGTCCACTGAACATATACAGAGCAATGTTTAGGGTATTCATGCAGCACTGCAAAACATCACAGATAATGACGTTTGCAAAGAAACACAGAAGATAATAGCAATGTGAGTTCACAGGTGGACAATCAAGCCCTTGTTTGGAAGTTCAGCTGGTGAGGCCAGCCAAAAAAGCATTTCTCAGTGTGCCTCTGCTCTGTGGGGCTACCAGCAACAAAAAATAAGTGAAATATTTTCATAATGAAACTACATATGTACAACCCTAAAGGCACAGAGTAAGCAGATCTGTTAGGAGATGATACTTTCTCCCTGATTGTATTCAAAGCAAGCATATGCTGCTACCAGCAGTCTGCCTTCTCAACAAACCCAAACAGCTTCTTGTGATGGCCTGGGACCAAAATCAGCAACTTCAGCAACACTTATCTTTGGTAAAGCAACAGTGAGAATCTTTTATCAAGATTGGGTGTATTTTGAGAATAGTAACTTCAATATTACCAAGATGAAAATAGCACTTAAGTGAATGATAAATCACACAGCTTCCAGGAACCAAACCCCCTACAAACTAAATCTCTTTTTGAAAGATGTATCTTATCTAAGCACATTGAGATGTTGATGATCAAATAATTCAATCTATCAAATACGCAGGAGTGTTTCTAAGGAGCATAAAATTGATGCACACTTCCTTATAAGCCCATCACACTGCCAAACAAATATATATTCTCTTTCTTTTCCTAAAGAAAAATCAAGGGAGATAAATGATACTTCTCTCAAATAATTTTGATCTCTCTTCTGTCTGTTTCATTCTTTCCCTCCTGTTGCTTCAGATTTGCCTCCTGCCTTTAAATTGAAGTTTCCTCGGTTGGGGAGTGTTATGCTGTGCAAGTATAGCAAGATCCTGACCCCTCCTTTCAGGCCTTCTGGTACACATAACTTATATAGAATAAAATCATAAGTCTTCCCCATCTACAGACATCTCCTGAACTCTGCCTGCTCTAAGCTAGCCCAGCTATAAATGGGTAATGCTCACTTGGCTTGGAGGCAACAGCCAAGGAAATGTCACTTCAGCCGCTGCCTCTGCGTTTTCTGTGAAGCCACAGTGTGGCTTCACTACAAACAGCCCTTGTGTCAAAACCTGTTTACCACAAAGTACAAACTGTGATGGGTGTATCTGGGCAATTGGAGTCCACTTACTTCAGATGCAGACAGTGTGGGTACTGTGCAGAACTTAGAAGTCATTTCCATATCACATCAGCTAAGAGTCTGTGAGCTTCCCTTGGGAACTTAGAAGATCCCAAACAAGCCACAGCAAATTCCACTTTCCAGTTTCACAGCTGAGTACTTTTCCCTCAGATACTGGCAATTCTGCTGCTGCTGGGAAGGAATCCCTTAGCAAGAATTCAGGCTGCATGATTAAGGATTTCAGTGACCCCTATGGATATCTGAAACTGGAGCAAACAGAAGGCAAAGCAGGAATCAAACTCTGAATCTGGCTAGTGCAGCACAGGGAGGGGGGAACGGGGTCTGCCTAGAAATGCTGTGCTCCGTGGGCTTGATGCTCCTTTCCTCTTCCAACTCATGGACACCCCTAATCCCAGTTCCAAAGTGAGCTGAAAACTGAACAAGATAACTTTGTTACCTGCCCCCTGAGATATGACTGATCATTGTAGCGGGGGTAGCACAACTGTCATGGCAAGGTCCCCATAATAAGAAATTATGACAGACTCTTCCCCCTGCAATGATAGATGGGTTCAGAGCACCCTAATATAATCTGGGATTCAAGATATATTTGGGTGCCCCATAATTGTATTCAGGCTGATGGTTTTTCAGGTGATGGGTTTTCCTATTCTGGCTATTTCCTTACATCCTGCAGCCTGGGTTTTCACCTGTGGGTTCCCTCCATGGACACAGACAATGAAAGCAAGGAGTCTCTCAAGGCAGAGGTGCCCTCCTGGAAGAAGGACAAGAGGACAAGCCCCCATTCAGGATCCAGTACCCTTGTGGTAACAACCTGAGCAGTGCAAAGTGGGGGCAAGGCATTACGGACTCTATGCCATGTAATATTCTCACATAAAAAGAGAATGTGCCCAGTGAACTTTGGGTAACAGTCAAGAATCTATGTCTTGCAACCATGTCTATGTCTCTTATGTCAACTGGAGATCTCATGGTGCATAATTATAAAAATTAGGAATAAAGGTAATCTGTTAAAAGTCCATGCACGGTAAAATCATATCATTTCCAAACCCTGTGCAGATCAATATTGAGATGGTTTTCTACCAAAAAGATATTCTTTTTGTTTGGTTTTTAATGTGTGGCACTCTCATATGCTCATAGTGTTTTCATCAGTGGATCTCTAGATCAGATGTTACTCAGATGTGAAAGGTTTCTTCAGTGAGAAAAGCTGGTGGATAACACCAGATATGCAGCCATAGCCATGATTGCTGCTATACCCTTGTCTTTGCCTGAGTGAGAAGGAAGCAGCCAGCCCAGAGTGCCTTTGAGACATCCTTGTTGTAGACATTACTGGTGTTCTACAAACTGCTTAGACACATTTGTGGTTTTGGCTTCTGAGAACTGGCTCGACTGATAGTTGAAAACTTCAGTATAAACTGCCACTTGTGTGTACTAGAGTTACAGATGATAAGGAAAAAAGTATAATCACTATTTTATATTATATTATTTTATGATTTTATATTATATTATATTATTTTATTATTATTTATTATATTATTTATATATATTATATTATATATAAACAAATAATCTCTGTATATTATGTAATATTTTGCATATATATATATTCACAGACATATGCATACAAGAATTATTATCATCAGTCTGTTCTGAATGACATATAAACAATTATTTCTGGTTTACACATCAAGTGAAAGACCTGAAAAAGTCAGAAAAATTCATTATATAAAATCCTGGATCTATGAGATGACAGGGAGATACTTTTTTTTCCCAATAATTCCAGCATGAGAAGAACATTACAGGAACAAAGTTGCTGAGCTGTATTCTCATAATTCCCCATTTTAACAGTTCCTGGGGTGATTTCAGTTTCATGAGGGTAAAGAAAATGTAGACTTGAGCAGTCCACACTAGGAGGGTGGTCTGGTGTGCATAAAGCCTCTGGACCTTTGGCTCATTGATCAAATTCTTCACTATGAAAAAAGGCAATGCTCTCCCTCCCTCCCCTCCACAGGATGTGGGATTTGAAGGCTCTAAAGCCTATTGCCACAGGCTTTTTGAGATTATGAAAAAGCTTCATTACCTTGGTCCTTTACAGTGGGAGGAATAGTATGGCACTGTCAGCATGATTTGGGAAGAAGCAGAGTTTCTAGAATGGTGTCAGAACAACAGGGTTAAAACTTGTGATTGGCACAACAGGGCTCTTAATTGCTGCCTAGGAGATGTTTGTGTTCTGAGGAGAGCCTGTTTCCTCAACAGGAAGAGATCACATCAGTGACAAAGGAAACCTTACAGAGGAGAACAAAGATTTCAGGATAAACAGTATTGAGAGCCCTACCAGTACATAGCCTTGGTATGTCTCTGCATGGCTTGGTGTAGATCTATATTTTGAAAGACGTGAAACATGGCACTATAGTTTCCCCCAGGCAGCTATCAGATGGGCAAACAAATTCAACCCCAGCAATATAGTGGCAGTCATACATCTCAAAGAGAACACAGAGAATTCCCATGCACTGAAGGATGAGTTAAAAAGGGACCTCTGGTTTAGGAAGGTGATGCAGTTTCTTTCAGGAAATTTGTGGCCTTCGAATTAACAGATTTTTCCTCCCACATTTTGTCACCTGCTCCTGCAAAACAGAGTGATAGTTCCTAACGACACCAACATGGGATTTTCTTCCTAGCAGAACAAGGCATATAATATTTGAGTACTGAGTCCAGTTCTGGGCCCCTCAGTTTAGGAAGGATGTTGGGATGCTTGAATGCATGCAGAGGAGGGCAACAAGGCTGGTGAAGGGTCCAGAACACAAACCCCATGAAGAATGGTTGAGGGAGCTGGGGGTGTTTAGCCTGGAGAAGAGGAGGGGGGACCTTATCACTCTCTGAGGTTGTAGCCAGGAGGGGGTTGGTCTCTCCTCCCAAGTGACCAGCAACAGGATGAGAGGGCACAGCGTCAAGCTGTGCAAGGGGAAGTTTAGGTTAGATACAGAAAAAATTCTTCACAGAAAGAGTGGTTTGGCACTGGAATGGGCTGCCCAGGGAGGTGGTTGTGTCACTATCCCTGGAGGTGTTTAAAAAGAGACTTGATGAGGCACTCAGTGTTTAGCTGATAAAGTAATGATAGGTCACAGGTTGGACTCCATGATCTCAAAGGTCTTTTCTAACCTAGTTTATTCTGTGATTCTGTGATTTCTTTGTTTCTCTGCATGTCTGAAGCACACTGCCTGGACCATTTCTGAATGTTAGAAATTGACAGGGAGCCTGTGGCTTGTTTAAAGAAAGCTCAACTACTGTGGCCTCTGGTCTCTAGTGATAGTCTTTTTTGGGGGAAACAATCACTGCATGTGCATTTACACAACTCTAGCTCAGACTCTGACTTCAAAACCACAGTGAATGACAACCACATTTAACATAAGTCTCTAATACCAATGTGAAGTTTCCCATCTTTTTTCTTACCTACTTCTTCCTTACAAATGGGGGGGTCCCAGGTCTTCCAGGTCTTGACCCCACTTCCAAACAGTTTAGGAGGACATGCATGTATAATGGGAAGTAAATTTTTATTTTTCTTTTAGCTTTTTTTTTTTTGTTTTGATGTATCAGACACAAATGCTTCCCTGACAGGATGGAATCCACCTTACTCAGTGTCCTACCATTACACAAGGCGTAGCAGTTTCAGAAAGGGCACAAGGCTTAGCTCTTTCTCAGAAAGGGTACAATTTTGTGAGACAGGATGTCAGATGTGTGTCCCACACGTATCACCCTCATCACAGTGAATCAGGAACCCACTGACAGACATGTTGTGCAATAGTTCTGGCACATGGAAGGGTTTTCACAACTTTTACCACATGAATAACTATTATTATTCAAAATCCAAAGGCTTTCTGACAACCTAGGGTTTAGTTTGATCATTACTTTATCAAGAAGGAATATTACAATGGCCTTATTTGCCCTTATTGGTGTCAGCATAACTCACAGGAACTTAATGCATGCACTTCTTTTCCATGTAGAGGTAAGCAGCACAACCCAGGTATAGAAAGTCTCCCACAGGCCACATCCCTACAATGTCCATGTATATGCACCAGAGGGATGTTTTTTGAATCTCTGTGGTGAAGAGGAATTCATGAGCAGCCCCTCAGCAAAATTACTTTAAATAAGGGCTAGTTTACCAGTCCTGGATAAAAAAATTGAGCACAGTTATACATCTTTTTTCCAACCATCTGTTCACTGCTCAACAGTACCTCAGGCAACTTAGCCTACTTGTCCTACCTTTGCTCATGTGGAACAATAACTCCTGAAGGAATGAATAACAGCAGAGCAGCATAAATTATGCCCATTTTTTGCCTCCCTCAGGAGATCTAAAAAGCAATTTCTTCTGAGGTGTTGTTTCAGCTGTAGGGATAGTTTATTTCCATTAAATCCTCTTTCCAAGAATGTGAAAATTTCAAGAATGCAACTGATGGGATTGTAAAACCTGAGCTCACAATTTACAGGCAAACTCCAGCACAGGCGTTGCTGCACAGAATACAGTAAAAGCTCACATTACTTATATTGTCTTCTGAAAGCATCTCTGCCCAAACATCACACACCTCTGAGATTTCCATCCAGCTGCTGAAGTTAGCATCTCACCTCAGCTAATTCTCTTGCTAATTGCTTGCAAGCTTCACTCCCTATCTACTATTGCAACAACACAACACCAACAAGGCAAAATTAACCTGTTTCACAATGGTCTACCCCTCCTCAGGTTCTCTCTTCTCTATTTTCTCTACTTCTTTTACAGCCGTAGCAGTTTCATCTATGTAAACCATGACCATGTCTCTAGTTGGCTATTTTTCATTCTTAAAAGTAAAAGGAGACAACAGTCCCCCCTGGTAATCTTTTACTTGGCACCTTGTTCTCAAGCAGTCTAATAATTCCATCTGCTTTGAAAATGTTACTGGCCTACATCTGTTAATAATCTTTTTCAGGGTAATTTTTATTTCCAGCACATTCAAATAGCCTCCTTTGGTAAAGGAAGGCCCTTCCCTTCTTATTTGCTTTCCCTTTTTCCCTTCCTTTTATTTTCATTTCCTTTGGAAAGGACTTTTTAAAGGATGTTTAAGACCTAGTAGCTCTAAGGCAGCGGCAGAAAATGGGGCCCACAACAGTGACAAAGGATGTCTAGTCCTGATGATGAGTGTCACTGGCAATGATTATAGGCTGGTTTCAGGGCTCCTATCTGAAGGAATTTAGCTGGGTGCTTAAGAGCAGTCTGGATCTAGAATGTGCTCCTACTCACAGCTGTCACAGATTTAGTTGGGCTCTATCTGTGTCTCTCCATTGCTATTTTCAATGGCAATTAGTTTCTTCTCCCACATGTGCACTTGGAGTTTAGGTCACTGAGGGAAACCTGTGCTGTTTAGGACACATAAACTTCAGCTCCAATATGACCAAAGGAAGAGTGAGGTGAGTTGCTGGCCAGACTCCCACACCACCCAGCACCCAGCTCCCAGCAGCACCACAGCTTGACCTCACTGGAGTCCAGCCCACAGCAAACCACACACAGCTGCAGGTGTGCTCTTGCCTAGGGAGCAGGATTGTGCCTTCCCCTCAATATGACACACCAGGGAGGAAGATGATGTAAGACACAGCTCATCCCATTCCCCCAGGTTCTAGAAAGATGTTTTGCTTATTGACAGCAGACAGCTCCTGCCTCAAAATGAGTGAAAGGTTTAGGGACAGGATCTAGATCTTGCTTTCAACCCAGGACGCTGGAACAGGGGAAAAGCTGCTGTAGTGGGTGTGCTGCCTTGGATTAATATGGATTTATTTATTTATTTATTTATTTAAGTCTTTATATGAAGTGAGAGCTGGGGAAGTCTTGGTCTAAGCTCTCTTCTCAGGAAGGCTCATAATTTGATTTTATCAGGTGACAGTTTCAATCTAGTTTTAGAGTGGGGGAGGGGGGAAGTGCTCAGATCACTGCAAACCAGATTTGAAACAGGCTTTACTGGTGTACACATTGCCAGTTTCAGCTCAGGTAACTCAAGAATCACAGTAACTGAGTCACTATTTCAGTGACATCAATGCTACCTGCAGAAGTAAACTGCTGAAACTTAGCAGAATAGTTGTATGATGGGGATGCTTCTGTTTTAACACATCCTGTCCCTATCATGGTCAGCTGGTGGATGTTGGCTTTTAGCTGCAGCCAATGGTCACATTTTTTTAATGGTGAGAAGCAAAACATAGTGCACCCAGGGCTGGGTGACCTTTTGGTACTGGGAACAGACAAACTGACAGCAGGCAAGTGCCTCTGACTGTGGCCTTGCTGCCTCTGCCAGCTGTGCCCCAGAATGACTTGCAGTTCTTGAACCACAGGATTTGAGCCAGTCACTTTTGTGTTGCCCACAGCCATAAAGCACAAGTGTGGCAGCCACCAACCCTCTTCCCATGCAAGCAGAAGAACAGATTGAAAATTAACACAGAGGCTGGGAGTCTGGGTCCAAGATACCCATTTTGGAGCTGCTAGAAATTTTCTCAAGTGGAAGCATAAGGATAATAAATTTATTACTCTAATTAAAACTGAAGTAACCCACATCTTTGGGTAGTGGGTTACTGGTGGTGTCAGAGCTGTAAGAAGACATGGTCCAGTTCCTTATATCATTCCTTTACCTCACTTTGATCCCAACACTTAAGTTTAGGATGTGGCACTTGAAAAACTCTCAGTGTGGTGTGGTAGAATGTTCAAAAACCCCTTACATTCTGTTTCCTTTCTGCCAGATTCAGACTTTAAGATGAAATCACCCTGAAAAAGATGTTTGTGCAACAGGAAAATGCGGTATCGAGATTATCAGAACAAGGTAGGCAGCAATTATTTCATGTGACTTGATTGCAAAAAATGACAAGGAAACCACAGGACATCATTCTGAATGCAATGAACGAGGCCATGAGGCATGTATTATGTGCCACAGACATAAGGGTTTGTATAGATTTGAATGAGATTCAATTTAGATCAAAAGGACATTCAGGGCTTTTTTTCTTCTTTAAGATAGAGGCATGTCTTTTGGCATTACACAGCTTGTGGCTATTGAGGCAGATCTGAAGGTAACAGGATGTGGAGCATGCACTTCTGATTTATTAGTACAAATGGCTTACACAGGCATGGAAAGTAAACTGCGTTAAGCTCTTTAAGATCAAAGATAAGACTTATTAGCAGGACTGTCTGGGGAGTTTTTCCTCATTACTTTCTTGCTATGTTAATTTGGTATAAAGGTACTTCCCTGACAGATCTATTTGCATGACACAATACCCACATTTTGTAACATATTTCCTGCACTAACCTCCTTGCCATGATGCCCATATCCCCTCACACTCTGCTGTTACATTTTGTTTCCTTCTATTTCTCTTGGGTCATAGAATCAAAGAATGATTTGAGTTGGAAGGGACCTTGTAGATCATTTATTTCCAATGACACTGCCATGGGCAGGGACACCTCCCACTAGACCAGGATGCTCAGAGCCCCATCCAACTTGGCCTTGAGTGCATCCAAGGATGGGCATCCAGAGTTTCTCTGGGCAACCTGTGCCAGTGCCTCACTGCCCTCACAATAAAGCATTTCTTCTGCATATCTAACCTAATTTCCCCTCTTTCAGTTTGTACCCATTATTCCTTGTTCTGTCACTACAGTTCCTGAAGAGTCCCTCTCCAGCTTCCCTGCAGGCCCCCTTCAGACACTGGAAAGTTCCTATGAGGTTTCCACACAACCTTCTCTTTTCCAAGCTGAACAGCCCCAACTTTTTAAGCCTGTCAGTACCAACTGTTCTTCTGATTCCTTTTTTCTTACAGCATCTTCTTCTATCTGCAGGGAGGAAAAAACAACATGACAAAACAATTTTGAAACACTGCAGAAATAGGTATTTTTGGTTGCTGTGACCTCATGGCAGAATGGTACTTCACAGCAATCTGAAATCCTCCTACATAACAGCAGTCTGCAAGAAATACAATACACAGCCATGAAGTACTGTGACAAGTAATTCACAAAAGATATTTTGCGGTGTTTTTTTTCTGTATATTTTTCACTATTCCAGAATTCAGTTCAGTATAATTGAGCCCCGAAGAAATTTGTGCTGAAATTCAATGGCCGCTAGGACATCCTAGTAGAGATAATTTATTCTGTAGATCTGGTTTTAGCGAGGAGCCAGTACTGTTTCTCCCTCAGAAAGCATTATCCTTCAATTTTTTGTCAATTTTTTTGTCAAGTTACCAATTTCAGACTCATCACAATTTAGAAATTGCACTTGTATCTCCTTAACTATCACTATCAAAGCATCCAGAACAAGACTTGATACAAAGCTTAGAACATGCACAAACCAGCTCTCTTGGCCTGATGTAGTTGATGGCTCCTTCATGCACTACTTGTTAAGTATTTCACGTTCAGCTCTGTGTTCAGCACCATAGATTGCTCACGGAGCAGAACTTCCTTATTCTATTGCTTCCAAACAAAGACCTACAAAGTTATGCCCACTCCTGAAAACCATCCATGTCCAAGGGGACTGTGAGACACAGCAGTTGGTCCTTGAAGAGTCCATTTCCTAAAAGCAAGTGCTATGGAAAAGAAGGGAAATCAAGCTCTCATCCTAGCACTCGCCCATTAGCTGTGTATCCCAGTCCCTAATTCCAGCTACCTAGAACCTGCTTTCATCCCAACAGTTCTCAGGAATCCTTCAAGTCTCGCTTCAGAAAGAGAGAAATCTCCTACTATTTTCTAACTTTTCATCTCAGCTTCTCTCAAGCACCTTCTGGAAAGTACTGAAAAAAAGCTTCCTCAAAGCTTTATCATTTTCTGCTACTCATGAAGTCCTTGCATGAAGAATCTTTCCCTGGCTAACACCAATAAGAAATGCCACAAATGAGCACAATCATCTGGACATAGAGCCATTCATAAGCAGAGCAGAGGCATTACTGTTTGAGAAGAAATTATTCACTTTGATTTTTTCAAACTTGAATTATTTCAAAAGGGAACATTTCATTATTTTCTGTTCACAAATCAAGATCTTGACAAAACCAGCCAACTGATTATAGTCTTTCACAGAAACAACACAGGGAAAATTACTTTAAACAAAGAACTCTGGAATGCACTAATGTGTAGTAACCCATTTCTCTCTATATCTCCTTCTGATTTTCACGAAAGAAAAGCTATTTTACATACCAGATTCTGCTATCTTTCACACTGAGATCATGCTGGCCAAATTAATAGCACCATTCTTACTTGTATCAACTATGGGGCAATTCAGTGTATATGAGTTCTCTAGTAAAACGCCCATATGATCTGAACTCTTATGTTCATGCAAGCCCAGATTCTTTATGATGTTCTCTCACTGCAGGAGAATCTTTTACGCCTCATCTTCTCACATCAAGTTTTTCAAAGTAGGGGCTACATCATATTTCCCTAATATATTGTATTCTGTCTTTATCACAATTTAAACCAACTTGTGCACTGGGTTTCTGGGGAGATTATTAGTATTTGGAAGCAAGAGAAAAAGCAGATATGCCCAGTCCTCATTAAGTTGTTCCTTTTCAGAGAATAAATGTTAATAGGGATTTTCAATGCTGGGAGAAAACTGCAAATCAGATATTATACGATTGGAAACACTTATTTAGAAAAAGAGATGTACATCACTGCCACATCTAAGGCTTTCCAGTGCGTAACAACATACTAATTTTTTACAAGAAGAATCTCTCTCTTTCACAGAAACATTTCATAATCCTAAAATACGTCAATGCAAAAGTGTCCCAGTTTTGATACTGAAACGTAGTCACCTTTCCTCTCAGTTAGCAGGACTTTCAAGATTAAAATATCTGTTTCAGGTACATTATTCAAAAATTTACTCATATATGTTCATCCCCCTAATGAATATAGCTGAACAGTAAAGATGTTTTAGATAGGACTTCTAGGGTGTTTTCTTCAGTGAAAGATTCAACATTGAAAAAAAAAGAATAGGTTTATCATCTACTCAGCCATGTTGTTGAATTCAGGTTATTTGCTTTCAGAAAAGCATACATTTTAATCTATAAATTCTTTATAGACTTAACTCTAAATGAAAGGTGTCTTTGCAAATGCACTTTGTTACATATTTAAGAAGAGTTAGGAGCACACAGATTCTGAGGAGGAGATTGCATACTTTGCACAAATCTGGTCTCTCTTTGCTTTTATTATTAAACTTGTGTCTTTTGGAAATACTGACACTAAGTTGCTATTAGTCTGAAGCTAATTTTTAATGGTCTTTTGCAGGTTCATGTATGAATGTTCCTCATATGTTCTTTATTCTGAGTCTCCATTATGTTTTGTCTCTCCTGTTTAGACCTGCATGACTTGAAAGGTTAACCACATGAACTGAATTAATTTGATTTCTTTAAATGGATGAAATGTAGAATTTATCCAGCCTGTCTCTGCATGGTAGACAAATTTTTGTTTGGTTAACATACATCCAGAAATATAACTGCAAACGTATTTCAAAATATCAAGAAACAGAGAAATCCCACCACTTCTTTTGAAAATTTATTTTACTGGTTGATCACTTTCAGAGTTAAAACTCCTGAACCTTTGTGTGGGTAAATCCTTCTGGTCAATCTCATTTCTGAATGACTGCACATGTGCCCATGCTACATGGCTCTTTTGCTGTCACAGTGTTGGAATTTGGGACCACAGCTTGAACTTGCTCAAATCTGCTGTGAGTACTGATCACATTATTGTATTGTGTTAGCAAATGGAGTCACCAGCTAAGATTTCACTGACAGGTGCATGGTATTCATCTGTTTCTGTGACAAACAGGCAAAATGCAAGGTGTGAGAAAGGTTCTTCCTTTTTACAGATGAAGAAATAGGAATTTACAAGGGAATAAATGAAGATCAGCATTTGGCTCTGAAACTTGCCTGAGAGAAACAGGAAGTTTGTGAGAACTGAACCCAGAAAGCAAATTCATGTCTAAAAACCTTGGAAAAGAGCCAAACAATTTATATTTATAACAGATTAGAGCTCCTGTCCTAATTCTGTTTTCTGATACCCAACTGCTTACTGCCTCATATCCTGTAAACTCAGTCTGCCTTGAAGCACTCCTACATACATGGCACCAGACTGACACCATTTGTGTTGTTTCAGTCTAAGCCAATTACAAATTGGGAAGCTTTTAGTCAGCAGCTAATGCAATAGTTTCACTGTCTTTAATGGATATGAATAATATAAGTTGTGCCTTGTTACATGTATTTTCTTTCTTTGCCAGTAAAAGCATTTCTGTGGCCAGAGTAGTGTATGGCATGTTGACTCTGAGTGAGTGTTTGGTGACAAGCTGAATCGAGCTCACTTCCTTTGGGGTGCTGTACAGAATTTTATTTTTTGGTTCAAATTTTCACTAAGTCCTTTCCTGAGTTCCTTCAATTGTTTTTTTCATGTTTCATCCTGTAACATCTCAAGTAACACAATACAGCTGCTACTACTGTCTGCTATGGCTCTTGGCTTATCCATCTAATTATCTAAACCTGAAATTATAGAAGGGTCACAGACAGACCTAAGTATAGGTTTGTAAAGCAGCCTTAATAGTCTTCATTTTGGCATAGCATATTTAACTTTTAATAGGTATTGTTGTTTCTATCTTATGTTAGTTTTGCTGTGGTATACAGAGGGTATTCCCACAAATCTCATTATTTGAAACAGGGGGTTTTTTGCTTGCTATCTGGTAGATTTGTATATATCACTCTTGTCAACTATAATGAAAATTACACTTGTAAAAACCCTGGTGGCAGATTGTGATAAGGCAGATTTGACACATATCATTCTGCAGATAAGGACGCTACAAGACACTGACATTTGTAGTGAAATGCTTTGAAGAAGGACTGTATATAATAGATAATGAGATGCAGATGGCTGGAACAAACTGGATGGCAAAAGGTGACCAGCCTTGGCAGGAAGTTTGTGCCAGAACCCATCCCATAGAAAAGAGCAGAAAGGGTAGGCCTGATTTACTCCTCTATCCTTACTGCAGGATAAGTGCTACTGAAAGTAAAAAAAAAGGACTGGGGAGAAAACAGTCCCTTCAATATCAGAAGATGAGGTTAGAAGATTTGACAGCAGCACAATAGTTTGCCTGTTTCCTTCTTCCCATCTCCTTCCACAATGGGAGTCTTTGAGTGCCTGGTGAAGGTTCCCATCTTAAACACACAATGTCTCTAATGCAGGGTTAAGAAAAAAGTAGCAAGCAGTTATTGAAATGTCACACATCACTTTCCATGCCACCTACAAGAAGAATTCTTTCTATCTTTCTGTTGAAGAAATGGCATCCTCTATTTACTTGAATGGCAGATATTACTTTCCCCTAGCTTCTACTTCAAATACTGTCAGATATAACTCAAAGCTGATTTAGAACTACAATGCTGATTTCCTTACCACTGCCCTGGTGATTGGTCATACAGGACAGCTATTGCTTATGAATAATCACAAGTAACCTTGAGATCTAGCCAAGCTTGTAGTAGGTTTGAGGACTCTGCTTGAAAATACAGCCCCACTCAGTTAACTGAACTTGAAATGTGAAGCCTAGGACCCGCCTAAAGAAGTACACTTCTCACCTGTAAATGAACTAAGCCAGGGGTTTGAAGTCTTCAAGAAACCTTGAATCCAGAAAAAAGTTTCCAGTGAAATCTTATAATTGTCAAGCCTGGGGACAAGGCTTTAGATGTAAGCTTATGACTTGTTTTCTACCTAATGTTGATTTAATAAGCTTCTGTCTATTTCATCAATACCTTTTAATACTGGATTCTGCTGGCTTACAGGTTTCTTTGCTTAAAGAAAGTGGAATCTAATAGCCTGTTACCTCAGAGAGATGCAACTGTTTCTTTTCCACATACTACCACAGACAATTTCCTGTATCAAGAATTGATCAGCATTTGTGGGCATTTTCTTCAAACAGCTAAAACCAGAACTGCTAAATGCAGAAGGAAACCAAAGACATCTCAGATAACTCACTAAGAGATGACTGACTGCAGGAAAAAAGAATGGGAAATACACCAAGATGAAATGTGGAGAGAACCACACTTCTCTTTGTTACTTTAGGGACTCTGTTCTTCATAATCAGAAGGGATCTTGAAAAGCCAGAACACCAAGATGTAGGTATAAGACGTCATGAACAAAGATTACACAGATAAAACAAAGAGATGTACAGTCCCCTTCCAGAGGTAACCCATGTGAGTTGATGGAATGCAAGGTCTCTCAGTGACACACAACGGGATCCAAAGAAGTTCCTGCCAGAGGACTCTGAGCCTCTTTTGCAGAGCTGCAGCCACAGGTGAGCTGAGCTGGGCCCACGCTCGTGGCCAGGCCCAAGGACCCAGGTGAGTTCTTGCTCAGGCAGCCACCCCTGCTGTGGTGGGGGCTGGCACTCTGCAGGGGACAAGGCTGCCGGTGGTGGCACCGGTGCCAGCATCCCTCGGCTGTGCTCCACTGTGCCGTGCCACACACCTCAGCCGAGAGGCCGGCAGACCAGACACAGGCAATCTATTCAAATCTCATTTGGCCAACACTCCTCTGGTGCCCATCAATAAATCCTTGAAATAAATCTTTTTGCACAGCCGAGCCAACTCCCCGTTTCCGCCTCTTGCCAAAATAATCCATTCTGATCCGTTTTAAACGTCGTCCCAATGCTTTATGACAGGTTTTTTTCCACGCCTCGTCTCCGTTTTCCCCCCACAAGAGGGCACTAACACTGCATCCTTTGAGGAGTTTCATTTCTCGACGAAACGTGTCTCAAAGGAAACCGGGGGAGAGAAGCCAGAGGGACTCAGCATAAGATTTCAGATCTAGAGCAACTCCCTTCCCCCCGGGGCTCCACTGTTTTAATTCCAAGGTTTTGGTTCAGAAACATGTCTGGTAACAGCAGCATGAAGCCTCTAATAGAAGACAGTTGCATAAAGCCACTAATAGGAGGTGGTAGTTCACAGGCATATATTTGATTTTATTTCTGTTTTGTCTCTTGGCCTCTGCTTCAAGCAGTGAGACTACAAAAAAATATGGGCGTCTCTGGAATTAGAAATCTTCATGGGCCTTAAGAGCAACCAGTCAGAGAGCTGAGAAATACCAGACACCAAACATCTCTTGAAATAAAACATACATGAGACAGCCAAGAGACAAATCCTATTCAGGGAAATCAGAGTGAAGTAAAAACACAACTAAAATTGCCATAGGATAGGGAGAATCTAGTGAATAGAGAACAAGCTAAAAAAAGCCCTTGTGCTGCACATAACCTGACACAGTGACAGCTATGGATGAGACAAGAGAAATATACAGAGAAAATTAAGAAAGAAAAGCACTTACTTACTGTGGTCTATGGGTTTATGCTTGCATATACAAAAATAATTTTAAAGAAAGGAAAATTTAGGCTAAGTACCAGACAAGGTTTCTGTACTTGGCAGAGGGCCCACATGCTCTCAGTGAATGACCACATTTGAGCCACTAATTTGGTTCCCTTATTCTGGAATTAAAAAATGCTGGGCTAGCCTTCAGGGACAGGACATAGCTACTGAGATGATGTTACTTGTCTTCTGCTAGAGCTTTAGTTTACTTAATCTACTAAAAACCATATTTTTACACAACTCTCTGATCAGGGAATTATAAGAAACCCCTGTGTGCTCTTTCCTCCTCTCTCCTCCTCCATCTCCACTGGCTGCACACATCATTTCCTCAGGTAAAGGCAGAACAGTTTTCACCAAGTCCTGTAACTTGAGAAAAGGGTGCTTCATGAAACCAATATAAGACTGAGCTAAAACAGATAAAATAAATTACCTCTTTACAAAACAAGTAGAGGATTTCTGGTATTTGCTACCACTGGAGGATTTTGATGCTCAGGGAATACAAGGGCTATGGACTGCAGACAAAGGCCAAGCTTCCACTGTCTCCTTAAATAGCTCCTATTACTGTTACTCTTGGAGAGAGAACATGGAATGACAGACCCCTGGTCTGGCTCAGGAGTGTACTTTTATATCCCCATGTCACCCCCTTCACTCTTCTGATTTAGGCAGAGCTGTGACAACCATAACTTTTACTACTATGATCACCCATCAGCTATCTAGAAGCTGCATAGAAAGAGGGCACCTTGAAAAGCTGATTTGAAAAGGGATTAGAGTATGTACAAGCCTCTCAAAGCCACCATCTTGCAGGGATCCTGAGGTTTTACACACAGAAAACCTGCTGGAAAATCCTGCCTGAATTGTTGTTGGAACCATTTGCTGCCAGAAGGTGCAACTCCTGCAAGCCATATACCATTCACCAAACTGCATCAGTTTGGCTTAAGTCTATTTTGGCAAACAAAGGGGGAAGGGCGGGTACTCTTGGTATTGTCCAGACATCCCATTCCAATGTTTTTGGAATGAAGCCTTTTAGTTTTCCTTGTTTTGATAGCATATAAAATAAAAGAAAGAAAATCAAATTTTAATGGGTAAGTGGTCCATGGATTCTGAACCACTTTAACACTTATGGAACATGAAATTTCACTACCCGGGGAAGGACTTAATTTAACCAATTTTAACAGTCATAGCAGTAGTAAAAAAAGAAGGCAATGTTTCATATTCTATCGTATAGGAGTAGCTGTCATGTCCTCACTGTTTTCATTATATGAAGGTTTCACTAGAAAAATTCACAAAGAAAGGTTTCATGTCTAATGCTTTAAGGAATACAGAGACAATATACACAAGTCTTTCCAGAGGAAAACCTCAAAAGAAACCTTCCTGGACTTTCCAAGGCTCCAATTTTCCTAATGTCTGTCAAGGAAACCCTTTCAGGACCATATTATTTATTGCATGGAGACCAAACCCTATGTATGCTCTTCATAGAACTAGGCAAAGGAATTAGTTCTGTTTAGAAAGAATTACATAATTTAGAAAAGCAGTTCTGCAAAAGGAATTCAGTGCTGGCTCAGAAAATTCTGTTTCTGGATCAACTCTTTGTGTGGCCTTAGGCAGGTCATGTAATCAGGCCTGTAGGTACTGGCAGTGACAGGCAGGCCACACCAATGGGCTTGCACCCAGGCACACACATCACCTGTTCCACCAAACAACCCCATTTTCTCTGTCAGGCTTAACACCTACTTACCTGTGAGAAGGGTTATTTCCCTGCCTTAGGAGGAGGAGGGGGAATAACATCGGAGAGACAAAATCCACTAACAATTCTGTAGTATTCAAATACTGCTGTAGTGTAGGCGGTAGGAACAGAGCTAAATTGTTATCGTACTCTACTTAACACCTACTCATGGACATCCTGACTCACATTGTGAGCGTTGGGAGAATACACTGCATTGTACTTATCCTTCATTATGAGACTGGTGCTTGAATATAGTTCACCCTTCTATGGTTTTTCATGTACCTCTTCTCTATTGAGGTGTATTTCTTGTTATGACTCTTTTGTAGCCTTTGCTCTGAAGCAACTTTGAATAAAAACTACTGAAAGTTATAGTAGTTGCTGTACTATTTTCTACACATTTTACAATTCAGTCCCAGGTTTTGCATTAAACAGTTCCACTCCCTGTTTTTAAGGCTTAGCAGACAACTTTGTTCAAATGAGTACCAACAATCCAAGCTGCCTAAAAAGATGTAAACAGAAAACCTTTTTGTCCCAGGCTTACACTATGGGATGTCAATGAACAGATAGCCAGCTACATTCAATATTTTGCAATTTACACAAATTATAGGAGTTTTTTTTTCTTTATTTGTTGGATTTTTTCCTATTTTTTCACAGTAATTTTTTCCTATACAGTGGTTATTTGTGGTTCATAATGGGAGACTAAAATATGTAAAGTGGGGAAACAGAAGTCTGGAACAGTAATATTAAAAAACTTACCATGTTCCCTGCATTAGCACAGTAAACGCTGTAGAATTTAAATTGTCTGTGGACTCAGCACAGACAAGGTGCCAGAAATCTGCAAGTTCTAATCTCATCTTTGCAGCTCTAGAAATAGGCATAAGAGAATTAACTCATCATGCTTTATTGCTTGAAAGCATCTATAAACTAAAATTGTATTTCAGATATTCTTCCATAATTGATTCACAGTTTTACTGCAGTTATTTTCTTAATGGCCTTTCCAGGCAATAACTCAATACATAAGCCTGTCCAAAACATGGAATCTTGTTTCCTAATTCATTGCTGGAAGTATCAGGACAGGGGACATGTTCCCAGTGAACAAATTCCTTATCATTTTAGCATAAATTTTTGCTTGCCCCAGGATTTGCTAACTGTACCCACACAAGTGTTTCTTAAGGTCTTTTCTGGTGTCAGAATTCATTACAAGATCTCCTGCCTAGGAGACAGTTTCTATCCTTTCCCCTTTTTTCATTTTTCTTTTTTAGAAAAGTGAGATAATACTTGAGAAAGATGCCAGATCAAAAAGCCCTCAAGTCCTCCTTGCTACACTCCAAATCCCATGTCAAGAAACACTCATCTCTCCTCCCAGGCATGACTCTTAACCCTTTGTCTAATAAAATAATTGAAACCTGCTCCCAGGCTCTCCTGTGCTCCTCCATCTCCCTTGAAATTCTCAAATAGGATGCCCAGTTGTTGCCCTTTGAACCCACAATAAGTCTATGAAAGTCAAAGCAATTAGTTTAATACATCTCGAGAGCACAGAAGTTCCTCTCATGTCTGGGTCTGAGCCTGCAAGGAACTGCACATCCTCAGCTGCCTTTGACTGAGAATGTCTAAGTGCTTTGAGAAGACCAAGACTAGCTGAAATTAAAGCTCTGGATGGAAGAAGACTGTTAATATTTAATGAATGATAAAGCAATTTTGCATTAGTAAAAATAGCAAAGGAAATGCAAAAAATGTAGATGATGGTGCAGAATGATAACAAAAAGATGAAATTAATAGCAAGGAATGTTATAGATGGGGACTGAAATAATGGGGCTGATAATAAAGACGGAGATGGAGTAATGCTCATTCCCAAGATATCAAACTTGGCAATAAACCTGTTAGAAAAATTCAGCCTCATTGAAGAGAAGTGAAATTGTAATGGCCAGCTTCAGGTAGAATTATATATTGCTATCTCATGGGAGAGACAACACAGGTATGTGTCACCACTGGCAGCACTTTGCTGAGAGAGAGGGGAAAGAGGAGTCTAAATCAAAACATCAAGCTCCTTCTCTTTCCCTCCAAGATACTAACTGTTGCATGGGGACAGAAGTTGCAAGTGTAGGTCCCAGTTTCAGGGAAGGGGAATGCCTGCCAGGACCCCTTGTGTCCTATAAGCCTGAAAGGGTCTCTCTCCTCTCCCAGAGAACCTGTTAGCTGCACCAGATCTCTGCCTCTCAAAAACTGAACTGCTGCCTCCTTATGTCTCTTGGACTGGGAGAGAGCTGCTGAGATCTCTGAAGATTCCTCTATCTGTTACTCCTACCATCAGAGGAAGAATGCCCTGCTTGAAGAGAGTATTCATCTTCACAAATTAGGAAATAACATCACAAGTTCAGGGTTTCCCAAAATAACAAAATATAAGAAAAAGGGACACAGACATTCAGAGGACAGGGTTCTGAAGGCAATTTTGGAAAAATGTGAACACATTACTGTATTATCTTTCAAACTTATATTTTTTAAACTTTGATTGTACTTGCTCTTGTATGTTTCCTTGAAGAAGCAAAATAAGATGATACTAAAATTTTAAACAGAAGTGCTAAATTTTTTACATGCTCTGCCATCTTCCCAAGAAAACAGGCTGCAATAGTAGCCAGTTTTATCAAAGAGGTGACTGTTTGACTTTCAGAACTTATTTTTCCAACCTCTTCACTTCCTGTTCAAATCACTGTTCAGAAAAATAGATTTTCCTCCACAGATAGACATGCTTTACATATCTACTGCTGGCTTTTTAATTGCAGTGGCTGCAAGACTTCAGGTACTTGAGTTATATGAGTTGACTCTAGCCTCTTAACTAACCTGTTGCATAAATTCTGATTCAGCAATATATTATATGCTGGATTCATTCTTCACATTAATGGAAATACAGCTTTTAATGCAGTTGGAATACAGTGCTGGAAGTTTTGATTCAGCAGCAGATTATGCGCTGAATTAATTTATAATATTAATGGAAATTTTAAGTGCTGTTGGAAGATGTCAAGAGAAGATTTTCTATTTTTTGTTCCACACTGTTTTCAAAAATACATTTGAAGGCTTTTTAGATGTTGCAGCACATCCAGATTACACAGCGAAGGTTAATAAACCAATGCACCTGGCCTTATATTCAGGTACCCTGAGATGTAAGACTTCCATGGATCTAGATTCACTGTTCTGAGCCCTGAGCAACTGTGAGCCCACATTTAGCAGAAAGGATTTCATGGGCCTGATGGCACATCTAGGTGGGCCAGAAGCTTCATTTTTTCCACATTGGGCTTTCTTGGAGGGAGGAAAGATGCAGGGGCAAGTACAGAATCTACATAGCACTGAGAGGAATGACAGAAAACACTCAGAGTGTGGTCTTGAAACTCCTATCAATAACCTATGAAAATGTCCTTTATTCTCCACAAGCTACTTTGCACTGGGGCTAAGACTCCTAAAGTCTTTTGGAAGAGGCCTCCAATGTGGAATGTTTTAGCCCTGAAGGCAGGGTCCACCTAGCTAACAACAGGGTAAAAAAGCCTATAACCCCACTATAGGACAAGTAAGTCTTCCTCCAAATGTCCTATATTCCCAGATTCTCATTCCTTTCTGCAAAAACACCTGAAGACTTGCAGCTGCTCAGCTTCTTCCTCTGTAGCACTGCACATTCATGGCTGCTCAGAAACCCATTAGACGCTCATTGAATCAGAGGGGAGTGGGATTTTCTCTCTCATACAGATGATGATAGCCATTGTGTAGAGGATATTAAAATTAGGAGCCACCTGCATGTGGTTTCAGAACAATCCAGCTGAGCTTGTAAGATGGAAGAAGGCAATATGGATGTCTGCTGGGGTTCAGATATCCCCAGAGTATGAGTGCATAGAAGGTAGTTATGGAGTGTATCGATCCTCTTGCTACATGCTGGAATAAAGCCCAGAGCAATGCAGGCTGAGAACAGGATCTCAATTTTGTGCCAGCACAGCCACCAGTAAGGCTGACTTGGAAATTTGGAACAACTGATGGAAATGTGGACATCTTGTTAAGACAAATACACCATTTGGATAGAATTTTTCAAAGTAAAGCACACAATAGCTTCTCAGTATTGTAGAGTCCTGCATGCTACTATCTCAGCCTGAAGGTGAAGTTCAAATTGCATTAGAGTGTAAATCAACACACCAGAGATGATTTGGGTCTCAGTGGACATCATTGCTCTTGAGGAGCAGCATCCTGGATGAACTTAGCCTATTGCAACTGTCCCAAATTCTTCAGATATATGGGCATTTACAACAACACATTTGTAAGAGGCTTTAAGTCACTGCTAAGAATACTGATTGTGCATTCTTGTAAACTTGATTGTGTCACACTATGCATTTTTGCTGACATCTCATTTCCTCTCTCATTTTGTGGTGAAGGTATAGACAGGGTTTATTATCAAGTCATCCTTCCTGTGGTAACAGATGGAAGTAAAAAACAAAAAAGCACACAAAAGGATTATTAACATCTATGGCAAGCTTCTCGATACTCTGGCCATTAATTTTGAGTACTGCAAGCTGTAATGTATTATCACATCCAAGAGCACCCAATATTCAAAGAAGGAAAAATAAAAAAAATGAAGAACAGACATATGTTCATAGAATATTGATCCAGAAAGAGACATAAAGTATTTGACAATGGATACAACAGTAAAGTATTATTAGGATTAATAAAGTTTTTCTTCAAAAGAATTACATAAAATTCACTAGTTTTATGGTTAAGCCCTTGATTTTACCCCTGTTAGTTTTCAGCTACAGAACCAAAAGATTGCTGCTGAACAATGGGCTATTACCTGAGCAGTTGCCTCCTGCAGCTGTAAGCTCAAAGCCTGCTTTTGGATAAAGAAAGAATTTGGTGATCCTAGCTCTGCTTCTTTTTTTATGCAACTCATAAAACACACTGACAAACTGGCTGTCCTGTTGCAAAAACCCCTCAAGATTGGATTAACAGGACTCAGGGTTGAGGTGCAGTGGCTGAACTACATGATGAAGCTTGTACAGAACATGCATTGTGTCTAGTTTAAACCAGAGCAATTAGCTGTTCACTTTCATGACTATTAAATGCACTCATAATTAAAATTTAAAAGTCTGAAGTCTATACTATTTTTCCCAAGCTCCTATTATGAGTAATAAGATTTAAGTTCAAGTTTAACTTGTCTTTTAATAGAGGGTAAAGAGCCCTTATAAATCAGTCAAATAGAAATTGCCATTGAAGAGCATTACTGAAGAATTGCTGTCGAAGTAAAACTAATTAACATCTGTCACTGCAAAGAGTTAACTACAGAAAACTTTCCTGCTTAAGTACCAGCAGTTTTAAACAACCAGGACTTACATCGTCAAAAGAAAAAGTAGGAGAGAACACACTGTTTCTTTTCACATCAGCTTTTATCTTCTGCTCTGGCAAGATTCTGAAGTCTTTTTTACAAAATCTGACCAGACAGAACCAAAGCCAGGTCTGGCTCCCCAATTAGCTCTGGCAGTGTGGTGTCGCATCACATTCTCCCTTTAAGGTTTCCCCTTAACTGAACTTTTGGATCACAAAATTACAAAAAAGAGACAAGCTTTAAAGAAACTGAGAGGTTAATAAATTTCACTGAAGTGATCCAGAGATGGCTTTGCCGCCTTGGGCCCAGAAGGTGGGCCCAAGGTGGCAAAGCTCCTGAGACCACACAAAGTGGTCTCAGGTCTCCTCCATGGTCCCTGGTGATACACATCCATTCCAAAAGACACCTGTGACCTCACATCTATGTATTACTATGGTAAAAGAAATCTTGGAAGACTTAAAGTGCAAAATTTGATGGCTCTCTGGTGCAATGTTGGTATTTTCTTCTCAGCTTTGGGACGTTTTCTTAACAGTAATTGCAGAGTCTTATTAGTAGAGTGCTTACTGGAGGACTTTTATGGGTTAATCCTTCAGTAAGCATTAGATTCATCTTCCCAAGGTCTGTCCCAGTGTTGAAAACATGCAACAGCCTTTCTAAAGAAAGCTTTGATTGCTTATTCAGAAGTCCTCATCAGAGATTATCAGAAATGTTTGTAATGTGAAAATGAAGGTCCTGAGCAAGATAGTATAATTTTAAAGCTGGTCCTGTTTTGGGAAGGAATTGAACCACAGATCTCCAAAGGTTCCTTCCAATGAAGATTGTTCTCAGTTTCTGTACTCATGCCTTGCACGTTCCACTGCACATGCAGAACTATGTGATAGAAAATGTATACAACTGGATCAGGCCATAATCAACCTTGTTTTTTTTTTTTTAAAGTAGCAATCCTACTTTGATTATATCATTTTTATAGTAGCTTCCCTAAGATAAGTTTCCTGAAAGGATATTGTTATCAGTTGTAACAGCAAACCACGTATCCCAAATTTGTCTCTCCCGCTGTCCTTTTGGATGGTTAGTATTCCTATTTTCCATGCCCAATAGCAGGAAAGTGCAGGATTTCAGGGTGGTAGTGGTTCCTCCGCCTTTGGCACCAAGGTGAGGAGTCAGTACACACTGCCATTTCTCCAGGGCACCTCAGATCCAGGCAGGTGTTGGCAAATGGCAGGGAATTAAAAGAGAAGGAACAAATATGATTAGGGAATCACAAAATGACTGATTTATGATGAGAGATTAAAAGACCTCAGGTTAAAAAGTTTGGTAAAAAGTTGAACACAGTAATGGTTATTTAACTACATTTGGTATGGCTTTTCTTTCACTTTAAGAAGGCATAAAGCTTGAAAGAGAAAGAGTCAATCTACAAATGACTAGAGAAATAGTCCAAAATGGTCCAACAGCTTCTGATGGGAACTGACTGAAAAACAAAGACTGAGGTTATCAGATGTGCAAACCAAGATATTGCCATTTCTTTCAACCTCTTTATAATAGCAGAGGATCTCAGCATGCCTGACTTTCACCTTGACACTTGTCTGAGCAGACCAGGTTTTCTCATATTATCTCCACTGATGACCTGACTGAGAGCAGTTAGGTTAAGGAATGGCAGAGTAATTCAGTCTTTGTACCTAGCCACTCTTTTGACATCCTTGCTGGGTATCTATACTTCTGGTAATAATTGCACTGGTGACTATATTTTTCATGAAAAAGGCTATCTGTCCCCTAGAAAGTGGAATAAGATGGTCTGGGTGATTTTCAGGAGAAATGCCTGAAAAGGGAGACCTGAGAAGCTGCAAGTAGCCTCAGCAAAGCAGTGGTGGAAGTCCCATCATTTGTATCAGACAAACTGAACTGGAAAAAGCATTGGTGATGATTCATTGAAAAAAAAATATGGCAAGAGCTCCTGAAGGGGGCAAGTAAGCTGGACTATGTTTGGCTGGGGAGTTGGTTTTTGTTTTGTTTTTTTTTGGGGGGGGGGGGGGGGGGCAGGGGTGGATAATACAAACTTCCTCTTAACCCATCCTCAATGTCTTATATCCACACCTCAGGCTGCAGTGCCAGTGATCACCAACACAGCTTGTGGCCTGAGAGTTTGCTGCAGTTTGGATTTGCTGCTCCCTTGCCTTCAGTCTGGTTTCCTGAATCTTTTTCCAGTTCCAAATTAATTTGGGAAAATGGCTTCCGATGGAGGGATCTAAGAAATGGAACATGCTCAGCCTTCCTCCACATAACCCCTTCATTTCATATCTCACTAGCAGAAATCTCTTTAGGAGGTGACTAACCAGGCCAAAGTCCAGGTTTTCTATGTCATTCTCTGTTCAAGCAGTCCAGCTAACTGGGACAACAAATCATGCTTTGGCATTGCAGATCTTAGCTGACCGCTGGAGAGGAGCTGAGCCACCTGCTGAACTTCCATGTCTTGCAGATGAATTGATATAGAAGCAACAATTATCTAATCCATTGTATTGGATGAACATTCCTTAGTTCTCCCAAGAAAAAGGAATATTTTACATTGCAGTTCATAATAAAGACACTCAATAAGCTCTACTGTTAGCAGTTACTATGGTAACTACTGGCAATTTATTTTAAAAAAGGGAAAGACTCAATTTTTCACTGCTTACCTGATTTAGTTTGGTTTTCTTCACTTGAAATCTGATATTACATGTAAAGCAGCTACCAAATACCATTGTCATGGCCAGCTCAAAGACCCAGTGATCTATTAGGCCAGATCTTGACTGCTGATCTTGTACTTAAGCTTTAGTGACTTCAACAGAACTACTTGGAAAGGTAACCCAGCAGGTTATGAAATTTTAAAACCTCTGCCTTTTGTATCCCTACTTCAACTGAGAAAACAACACAGCTAGCTCTTTGTCAGATAAAGGTCTGCATTTAGTTTCAGAAACAAGCTCACCAACTTAAATTTGGAATTGGGAGTGAGGGTTTGTTATTGCCCAGATTAATTATCAATTTTCAGTAGTAAAAGAACTTCATTCATTGTTGGGGCGATAGTTGCCATTATGCTTAAGGTTGCAACTACCTGTACAAAACACACAAAAGCTGGAAACCTCTGACCTTTCCATCTCTTCAATTATATTTTGCTTTATATAAAAGCAAAGCTTTTTTTTTTAATGCTAAAAGCAGGAGTGCCATTCCTTATTCTGGGAAAAAAAGCCCCAACAGCTTGTGCCTTTTTTACCTACCAAAAGAAAACACCAAACTTAAGTTCTAGTCCAAATTCTGCAGCTGGATCCAACTTCAAGTAACAGAGAAAAACGTAGAGGCAGGACTAACTTTAATGACAAAGTAGCCTGGATGCATGTGAAACTATTTTACTGGTTTCACATGTTGGGAAGAAATATAATGATCATTCTGTGCTACACGAGTCTTTTATGCTATGAGCTTCACCAAGACTATAAAATACATTTCTACTGAAAAATACAGCCTTTTGTAGCATGATAACATTTGGGAACCATTAGCAGCATGAATGAAGTATTAGATACAGCCTGTGACATCGAGAACTAGGAAAGCCAAACAGTTCAAATCAAGACAAAGAAAATGCCAAAAGACAATGTAAATTAATAGTTAAAAAGAGCAAACTGGCAAGCATCTTAAAGTAATATTATAAGGGAAAGGAAAACTGGACCAACTTCATGGAAATTAAGTGGTTGTTCTTGGAAATCAACTAGGATACATGGCATGGAAACATAAAATGATAAGAACTATTTGGCATTTGGATCCTATTTTTAAATAACCTCCCATTTATACTTTAATAAATCAGGCTGTTTTAGGAAGTGCTGACTTTGTACCTTTTGGCTTTATCAGCAGTACTTCAATAATGTTTAGGAAATAAACTTCACAGGAAAACCTCGGGTGTTCAATTAGTTTTAAATATTTTAGGGTAGGAACCAAGATAATTACATTAAAAGGATAATGGTGGCTTAATTCTTTGTGGCTCACATGGGATTATACATTCCAATATAACCTCAAGCTGTACATATGGCATTAGAGAGGAAAAAAAATGAAGGAAAAAGAAAAAAGAAAAGGTTCTTTATTAGAGGAACAAGAGTATAGTCTGGAATCTCCTTACAGTGGGCATTTTCTGGCTTCTCAGGTTTTGTTGGTTTTTCTTCTGTACCAGTGCTTAGTTTGGATGAAGTGACCAGGAAATACAGCACATTTAAATGCCATCTTTCCTGCTACCCAACCCTCTGAAAACATGAGTAATGCTAACTGAACTGAACAGCATTGGAACACACTAAGACTTACTTTGCAAGATTCATTTCCTCCCTATGTTAATTATGCTCAGAGGGAATACAGTGCAAACCACAAGCCTGGAAAGGCTTGCAAAAATATGTGTCCCTCTCTCAAACTGCAACTGTTAAAACCAAGGGGTTTAACTTTCGCTGTGCAAACTCTGGGATCTGGGGACGAGTGAGGCTTGGGGGACATGGAGATGGCAGGGGAGCAAGGGAGAGAGTGGGCTCATGCTCGGTGATTTGGAGCTTTGCAGCTTCAATTTAGCAGCCAAGGGTGGCTGTTTTCCCATCTCAATCTCTGCCTACAATTAGTCATGCATTCTCTTTTGTGAAGAAGGGCCCCTATTCTGAGTGCTCCCACCATACCCCAAAATTGGTACCTTTCAGATTTTTGGGGAAATCTGGAAGGGGCTAGCTAAACTGCAATCAAACAGTGAAATATTTTTAATTTCATATAAATATGCTTATTAAAAGAACACAGTTTTCAGAAAAGAAAACCAAAGGGAAGCTTATATCCATGAAGATCTCATGGCAGGAGAGCAAACTTTACAAATCCCTGGTGTGCTCTATGGTGAGCTGGCTTCCTTTTCCCACTGAGGAGTGAGCATGGTACTAGACCAGCTGGGTGTCTCCTGGAGACCTTTGACTACCTGTGTCACAAGTTACAAGCTTTGAGAACATACAAGGAAGCTGGCCTGATTATCTGTGGCTGCTCAGCTCTTCCTCTTTCTGAGGGCAAGACTGCCTCCAAACAGATTGCTGCAAGTAACTCTGAGATATGCTGGAGGTAGAACATCCTTAGCATCTGCAATGCTTAAACTGTTGACCCTTGGATAGAAAAGAAGAAAGGGGAAAAGGCACCCACTGGAATGAAGAAACTCCTCATAAAGTCAGCTGACAGTCCTAGAAAGAGCCATTCAAATCCTTCCTAGCAGAAAATTCATAATATTCAAAATACAAAAACCTCTGACTTGCATTCCCTCTCTCCTAGAGCTTTATGACAGCCAGGGGGAACCCTGCTGATCCATTTGAATCAAGAGAAATTGGATCTCATGCCAAATTGCTGGCACAGGTGTAGATTAAGGTTGCAGAAGAGAAGAAGATCTCATCTTTGCACGTAATGTCACAGCCTTCCCTTTGACAATTCAGTTTCTCTAAAGCCAGATACAATTAAAAGAAGATTGTACACAGAGGTATTGCGCAATATTTTTTTGCTCTCCTTCATGGCAAATCTGACTCCTGTGTGCTCATTAGATTCTGTGGGAGAAAGCCTGCCTTGGGTTCCTCCAAGGTCGTGAAGATAGCACCATGCAAACTCCAAGTGCATGGCAGGGATTCATTCACGGCAAGGGAAAATGCTCCATGGATGTGGCAAGAGGGCAACTCAGGAAATTTCTTTGCTACAAGAGTCCTGGGCATCTCAGTTCCTTTCCCAAGTTTCAGTTCTTTGTTTGTGAAACTCTCCTACCACTGCTTGCTCTTTCCCTTGAGGCTGTTTGGTCTTCAAGGCAATGTTTGCAATGTACTGTGCATTTGCACAATGACTGGCAAAGCAATACTATTGAGAGCTGCTCTACCAGCAGTGAATGCATTAACTCCCTGATTCACTTTGCCTCTTCTATTTGACTATTCAGTGGCACAGATGCAATGGACTCATTTAATTTCATGTGGATATGTATTCATGTTGACTCACTCAGAAATGTCTTTATCTGGTCATAATGGCAGCTTATTTTGCAGGTGAATGAATACACTTCAGAGCTGCATAATTTCCTTTTTTCACTGGACCAGTGCTATTCAAAGAGGGTTATGCTTTAAATCTGAGAACAGCTATGTGAACCCTTTTAGCAGCCTTTTCACTTATCCGTGGAGAGTACTTAAAGGAAAATATTTTTTCTGACTGCTTCAAGTGAAGGTGTCATCAAGTCTTCCAGGAATGGCAGGAAAAGGCTTTTAGAAAGACATGGACCAGCTGAAGAGAGCCCAAAGGAAAGAATCAAGAATAATCAGATGTCTAGAAACATGTGATTTACAGGGAGAGGTGACATAAATTTGGATTGCTTATTCTAAAAGGGACTTGGAGAGGATGTGATAACAGTCTTCCAATACATAAAAGTTTGGGTCACAATGAAAGGGATAACTGTTTTCTCCTGGTGGATATAATGAGAAGTAATAAACTTATGAAAATTGCTGCATGGCAGACCTAGGTAAGATACTGGGAAGAGCTCTCTCTGTGGGCATAAAGCACTGGAATAGATAGAGTAGGGAGATTTTACAGTCCCCATTACAGGAGGTCAAGATGGCACAAGTATAATACTTCCTTCCTTTCTTTGGGCTAAGGGACACAATAGATGACCTCCCTTCCAATCCTGTGGTTCTTTGTGCTCCCAATTCCATCTTAATGTATAATGCAGAAACTCTGAATCAGAGATAATACAAAAAAAAGTATAAAGGAAATCTTGCACTGAATAAAATCATCACTACTTGAAGTACAGGAAGTACTTTTGAAAGGCTCCTTTTATTGCTTATTATTAATTTCATTTCAGTTATTCATTTTACTGGTTGTTACACACCAGTGGTGAATACTGGATCCAAAAAGAGGAAACGTAACGGAGATCCATGGATATTGTTATTTTATATTAGATGAGCTGAGCTCTAAACCTGCAGCAATCTTGGCAAAACCAGGTGATTTTACACAAATAGAGCCCAAATGGACCCCGTGGACTTCTGCCATTTGAGGAGCTACCCACAGCTGCCTGGAAGTCCAGGAGCACCAGCTAATCTTTCCCCCTAGCAACAGCTTTGAAAACCAATCTTGGGCTTTCAGAAATTGGCATTGATTTTTCCTTAAGATCACAGGTTTTTCACAGTGACTTCTGCAGCCCCATGCTGGATGCAAAATGCTTTTTTGCTGTATTAATTTACCTTTTTTTCCTCTTAAATAAACTGCTGAGAACATTGTCAATACTTAACTTACAACAGCAGGAATAATAGTGTAGTCAAGTTCAGTTCCCATGGGATAACATTGAACTGATAAAATGCAAAACTACATATTATCTGATGCATAAATAATGCTAGTAAAGCTATTATTTTTTCCCATATTCAGCTGAGTAAAAAAATTAATAAAATTTTGTCAAGGTTTGATAATTTCAAAACCTTATAATTTCAGAAAAACATTTTTTGAGAAAAATGCCTGCTGGATATTTGACAGAGTATAAATAGCAATGGCCCACAGGAGTCACATGCCACACTAACTTCATAATCTTTCCATGTGTCTCTGTGCCCAGTGGTGTGGCTGCCTTGCTGAGACTATCCCTAGCTGCTCCACACAACTGCTGAGGTCACCAGGCTGTAAGTAGTAGAACAAAAGTACATCCTCTATCATAAGACAAAATCAAAGAGCTGGGAGCTTGAGCAACAGGCAGAGGGAAATATCAAGTTCTGCAGACTCACCCAGCGGCTCCATCCAGCAGCCTGGGCTCTGCTGAGGATCTCCCAGGAAACCCACCTGCAGAGCCTCAGCCAGCAGTGAGTCACAGCTCTTCTGGTGTGAGGGAACAAAGAGCCACATCCAAGGAGCTTGACAGCCATCAGCTGGGGGCTGCTCAGCTCTCACATGACTCCCACCTGTAAATCACAAACGGGAATAGAAACTCAGTGTAGCTGAATGTACTGATTTTATCCTGGTTGCCTGACCAAAATATAAATTCAATAAATAAGCAGATGGAATTTTGGAGAGAAGGGCCAAATTCAGCTCTAGCATAAGCAGTTGTAATTCTCCTCCCTGTAGGAGGAGGGGTGTCACCTTCTAAGATTTGGCCCATAGGTAGATGATGACCAAAGCACAATAATTACATTCTCATACAAGGAAATAAAATGCATGTAGTCTTTACCTGTCTTCAACCCCAAATTTTAAAATTTGTCTTTATCTCCTGAGAAGAGATCCATGAATATATAAGAAAGATATTCAATAAGCCAACATTAGAAAAGACTTCAGGACTCCAGGGAAGGAGGTCTGTATGCCTCCTAAACTATTACATGCAATTTTCTACATTTATCAAAAAGCTCCTGTCATGAGAGCCAAATTCTTGAGACAAACATGGAGAAAATTAAGCTTCTAGTGGCACTGCACGGTGTGCCATTAATTAACAGGACTTAGTGAGGCTTGAGCAACAACTGCAGCTTGCAAAGTAAAGCTAATAATGGTACAAGGCTCATAAAAGGGATGCACAGCAGAGCCATATATACGCTGTCCCCAGACTTCTGAATTCTCACATTGTTCTGCTTTTGAAAGGTGTCATATGGCGGCACAGCAGGCTAATGATATAGCATGTTCAGAGGAATTAGTTTAAGGGGCGCTTTTTTTTTCCCCCAATCCAGTGAAAAATAGTAGAAATAGTGAATTTTTGGAACTTAATGGGATCATACTGTTCTTTCTTCACATTGTCAACTTCACTTAATTTCCTCCTTCCTATTAATGTGCCTAATGCATATGTCAGGAGGAAGGCTGACACTCTAGTGGCAAACAGACTGTTGTACGAAGGCGGCAAAGTGTTAAAACAATTGAGCAAGTGAGTACTAAAGTTTGCTGCTCTGGCCATATGGTACAGTGTTTAATTTCCCGTAGTGAAAGAACGTGACTGTCATAGAAAAAGATGATGAATAAATTTACTTGGGGCAACTTATTATAATGAAGAATGACTTCTCAGAGGAAGCAAACAGAGGAATTTAGAGTCTGATGAGAAGCATATGGGAAGCATTAAGATATAAGCATGGGTAGCAAGGCTGTGTGCTTTAAAAATGAAAGACATTTAATTGATGTTTGTTGCTGGTGTCGACATATGGAAGTGAGAAATGGGTTTTGATTTGGAAGACAGGAAGAAGGTTAATAGCAGTAAAGGTGGTTGTGGAGTGATTGATACTTTGAATAACTAAGGTAGAAAGGGAGATAGAGCTTCATGCAAGTCAGGCAACGTACTCAGGAGAACAATGTAATCCAGAAAATAAAGAACGTTAAATGACTGGGCAGATCACTTGCCTGCAAGAAGAACTGACAGGCCCAACCAGCAGTGATCAGATAATAGCCCAAGGGAGACTGCAACAAGCAAGAGCATCTAGGCTGGCTGTGAAAGGGCACAGTGGAAGAGATCAGCTGTTTCTCAGGATCAGTCTGGTGCAGAACCCCTGAAAAACAGGTGATGGTAGGAGATTGGGTGGGAAGGAAACAGCAAGAGTGATGTATGAGGAGTACACATCAGCCTTACTGCTGTCTGTGTGTGTGAGTTTTCCCAACACATATGCAAGGCAAATCAAAGTGAGTGAATGAGATTGCACAGTTCCTTCCTTGCAGCAGCTCCTGCTTTATGTGAGCTCGATGAGGTTGGATAGGCCTTGACAGCAGAGGCCTCACAGAGAGGAGCCCTGTGCAAGCTGCTGCATCTGCAAGAGCTTTACCTCTTTGCTCTGGCATGTGTCCCCCAGCAACACACCTCAACTGCCTGGGGTATGCATAACTGCAGAGGATCTGAAGGCATATTTTTTCTCCTCCTATAGATTTCTATTAAAACCAGCTTCCCAGAGGCGAAAGGTGAGCTCATGAGCTGCCATATGATTTAGCATTTAATACCAGCTTATTCTGTCTGTTTCTGTTACTTTCTCTCAGTCATAACACTAGCACACAGAATTCATTCTTACTTGTTAAGTGCTGACATTGCATCTAGATAGTAAAGGATACAAAATATAAATGCATAGCAAACCAACTTCACACTCTAGGTACATTTTTTACATTCGTTTTTACAGCAGAGCAGTGGGCTAACCTAATCCTTATGCTATACAAGGTTAAAGAACTTATTTTACAATTAAAAACAACTGACATTAAGTTACAAAAAAATGCAACAAGAAGTTTTACTTTTCAAGGCAACAATCAGCTTTTTACTAATTTGGCTTCAACAAATCATTTAATAGATACGGTATAGAAAGAAATGGGTTTAAGTGTAGAAATTTGACAGCTTTAAGATTGTAAGAAAACTTGTGACAGCTTCTTAAAGGGAATGAGGCAGTTGGCCCTCTGTGCAGAAGATATTTCTGGTAGAAGGATTCTTAGGGTCAGCTCTCAACATCTGCTATTGAAATCAACCTCATTCTGTGTCTTCTGTGTTTTGATGACCCTGGCATGAAGAGCCAGTGTATGCAGAAGTGATTAACAGATGCACAAAGTCAGAAGGCATTGTCAGTTAAAAAAAAAAAAAAAAAAAAAAAAAAAGACTACCACTATCTTAAGTGGGAAGAACTCAAAAATCAGAAATGAAATAAAGTTATGCAATGTGAAGTCATGCACTTAAGGACCAGTAACTGAACCCCTACTGCAAGCTTTGGCTCATTAGCTGGAAATTACTAAGAAGGAGAAAAGCCTGGGTCTATTGCATATGATCACCACCAGCAATCTAATATGGCCTCTAATATGTGATATGGCAAAAAAATAAGGAGTTTTGGGTGAAAGGTTTCCAGAGAAAATAAGGAAGCATTGATGTAAGCAGGCAAGTACTGAGGCTTCAGTTGAAATATTGGTCAAACCCATTCAAGGCAGAGTTTCAGACTGGAACAGGTCTGGAGAAGATTATGGAACAGACTGCTGAGTACTGACACATTGTTACAGGCCTATCCCCATAGGGAATAACTGTTTACATTGAAGAGTAAGGTCAGGACAAAAAAAGATAGGTCTTAATTAATAAGGAATACATTTCAAAAAAATTCAGCTCTCCAGAATAAGAGGATTCCTATCTAATGTGGATTCCCTTCAAGTGGGGTCTGAACTGATTATGAATTTGTGTATAGGGTGGTTAGCAAATGATTAATGGTCTTTATTTCTAATTATACACTTTGGACATGAACAAATGGTGGGCATGTTGAAATGAAATAGATATTGCCTGTGGCACTGTATTCACAGGAACACTGAGACTTGCTTCATACTAACCTGGCATTCCTGAAACCACGAACTAAATATCTGGTGCTTGCTCCCAGCCTCCAAGCAGTGAGGAGCTCTGGCCAGTGCAGGCAGCACTGTGGTGAGTCTCTGTTTGCCTGGCATCACAAGAGGAAGGAGATAAAAACTAATGAATCTGGAGTGGACCAGACTAACACCAGCAGCAGGGAGAGTTCCAGAATAAAGGAATGAGAAAAATGATGAACAGTTACCTGAATTCATTAAGTTCTGGCCCCATAGAGCTGAGCAAAAGAGAATCTCACTCTGCCTTCTGAACTAGAGGAGAGTAGCAGTTGTCCATTGGGTCAATCAGGCCTGGAGGACACTAGAAATCAGAGGAGTACACAAGTGGATGTGCTACAGTCAGCCCCCTCTCCCAACTTCTTTAGGCAGAGCCAGAAGAGGGGGTAAGGTGAATACACGGTTCAGTTAAGATGGACTGAATTAATGAGTTACAATTCACTATTTCAACAGCACTGGTGTCATACAGTTGGGCTTTAAAGGCTTGCTCTCCTGACAAAATCCTTAGTCCTTAAAAAAGATTTCTGTGAATGTAAGGGCAATTCAAAACCCCCTCCTCTCAACCATAAAGTCATCTTAGCCTGGAATTTAATTAAATATTTAATGAGCACAGCAGACAAAGATGAAATATTATGTTTAATTTTCTAGTCATACTTTTACTTATTAGACCTTTAAACGACCAATTAGGTTTAAAAAGATAATATTCCTTTAATTTTCTCATAAAGGCCACAGAACTTAATTAATGAGAAAAAAAAATCTAATTTAAAAGAGCTGGAGATAGGTAGTTACAGAGGAAATTTAAAAAAAAATTGCACAAAACATGTTGTCTCATGAGTGTCCTGAGGTACTAGGAAACTCACTCTGAACCATGTCTGCCTGTTGGCCAGATGGGATAAGTCAGATAACTCCAGTAAGATATCTGCATCATCAATGTGTATTTATTTTCTATTATTCACAAAGAAATTGCTGGGAGAAAGGAGAATGCTTTTCTTGCAGCAAGCACCATAGAACTTGAATATCCAAGAAGAACAAGGGAATTATGTAACAAAAGGGGCTAAATCATCCATTGTTAAGAATTGGCACAACTCTGGCAAGTAAAGCCAAGCTAAACTCAGTGGAGCAATGAACTATTCTGATAGTTAGGGATCTGGCTGAAAATCTTACAAAGGGGTGAAGGAAAGAGAGAGTGATGTGCTGCACAGTCAGACGGCAACCAACAGCTCTTGTGGAAGAGAATCAGGGAATAAAGTGAGAGGAGGTTAGGGAGTAAATAAAACAGCCCTGCTCCTTGAGCACTCACTCATGTCAGTGCAGCTATATCCATCCAAGCTAGCCAAGGACTCAGTCTAGAGAAAGGGCACTCATCTGGGGCAGCCAAGGTTTTGACAGATAGTCTTCAGCTCCCAGAAATGTAGCTAGAAAAGTGGGTCTGTTCCTAACATGAGTCATCCCTGAATAAAGCATAACTAAAGTTCACAGAAAGTTTGCAAAATCAAACTGGTTATGCAAACCCAGAAAGTAGTTCACAAATCCACAAGTGCAAAGAAACTGCAGTTTGTTCCTTTCTGCTGAGGGAACCCAAGAAGATCTAGTTTAGTGTTCCTGTGTGTGAAGCAGAAGGTTCTCACTCCACCGGCTCTGAGAAGGGCCCAGCAAAGCATGTGATGCTGCTACCAGAACAACTCCTCTACCTGGAGAGGGGGACACAAAAATAATAGAGGGATCAAGGAATCTATTGTGCAAGGAGAAGCTGAGAGAGCTGGAATTCTTGAGACTGAAGAAGGGAAAGCTCATAGGGATCTTCTAAGTCTTTACAAATATCTGATGGCGGAAGTAAAGACAACCGAAACAGGGATTTCTCAGTGGTGCCCAGTGGCTGCACAAAAAACAATGGGCACAAATTAAATATAGGAAATTCAATTTAAACAAAGAAATAGCTTTTTCACTAGGAGTGCAATGGGGCAGTCCTGAGCAGTCTCTTTGGGAAGAGGGGGTGGACTACATAATCTCCAGAGATGCCTGCCAACCTCAGCCACTCTGCAATGCTGTGAAATACCACCCATTGAAATCCTGCTTAGCTACTGGTAGGTTTGGAGTAGTCTTCAAAGTCTTAGAGTAGCACAGAGTTCCAGTGAAATTAATTAGCAAGCACTCCTTTGAATAGATCACAGGTCATTTTTCCACCTCTTAAGTGTCTTTTTTGCCCTGTCACCACAGGCCTCCTGATAATTATGTAACAAGTACACTTGAGGATGGAGTGATTATAGACTGGGAGCTGCAATCAAACTCCGAACAAATCATATTTTCACCTATGTATGTGCTGTAGACCTGTGACCTGGTTGCAGCGCTGTCTGTAAGAACAAAACCTCAGTTGGTAGCTCTTCAGCCAGCCAGCCAGGCTGTTTTTTACAAAACAACAAACACACCTGCTTTAATGTCTACTCAAGGGATGTAATTATATGAATAAAAGGAGGCCATGTGTACAGGTGCATAGTTGTGTTCTTATTGTTCAAGCAGGAAAGCCAGAAAAGCACATTATGTACACACACAAGTGGCGGCCTTGTAGGTTAATAGCACTTGGAGTCTGCAGTCTGGAGTGTCTAGATAAATATGCACAATTACTTTGTAAAACTGAAAGGGATTCCCTTTATCCACATTGAAATTTACCTTCAAGAATGTTGAGGCCAGAGATACCTGGTTTAATACCTGTGAGGGTGAATAGTAATATATCACAAATTCTACTCTTTATCTTTATAGAATCATTCTCTCAGCCTTGGAAAAGCCAAGAGTCACTTGGAAAAAAATCTGATATATTTTCTAGCACAAAGAGCCAGATTTTATCCTTTGAATTTTGCAGTTTGCTGGGTGATGAGTGGTCAAGAATTCCTTGCACTTTACAGAAGGCATCAAGCATAGGTTTATATTTTATTCAACTTCTATAATTACTGAAACTCAGTAATTTCTCATTCTTTCCCCAGACTTACTCCTTTCCTTACTGTTAGAACTACTCTGTGCTTATTCTCCACCAGTCAGATCCAATGCAAGATTCAAACGGAGGAGACTCAGATCATGTCCTGTCCAGAGAACAGCAAATTCCTAATTCAGTGCCAACACAGCACAGACATCTCTGGAGTCTGGAGGCATTCAAACTCATGGGGAACAGGGCTGAATGAAAAGGACTGTTGGAACATTAACCCTTCAACATGAAGGATATATGGAAAATGACAGCTGTACTTTTAAAAGACAGGTTGCCTACCAACAGGACAGAAAGGGTAAAGAGAAGCATGATTCCCAGCATCTTGTCCAGACTTGCATAAGGAGACAGTGGAATTATCTGGTTAACAGCAGAAGACAGCTTGGAAGAGTGCATTTGGGGGAAGCCTTAAGAAAAAAGAATGTAACCTCACTGCTCTGCAAAATCATGGGAAACATTAATATTGCAGTATCAATTATAAGTCACAGGAAATTATTATGGCATTGGTTAAGTACAAGTGAGGTCACAGTTGAGATGTTGTATGCCTTTCTGAGCACCTTATAAAAGAAGGATATTATGGAAAAGTACCAGAGGGCAACAGATATGACTCAGGCACAGCAGTATTTAGAAAGGTTAGGTAAACTGAATCTGCATTCTTTAAAAAAAAAAAAAAAGGAGATTATTGGACTTATTAAAGTACTGCAGGCAACTTCTGAGAGAAGAAAAAGCTGCCGTAGCCTATTTGAGCTAGGGTGCATGAATGTCATCAACAAAGAACAGACAAACTAAAAGAACTGATGAGGCACTTCAAGGAATAAATTAGCTGGGAGAGAAATGTAGAGCTGCTACATAAAAAGTTGAAACAATATGAGGGCAAAGGAATTATTTAGAGAGGCGAGAAAGTACGGTCTGACAGGGTAAGATAACCTTGGGCAGTTCTTTTTAAATAAGGAATAAAATATTAATCCAGCTGGGTTTCTGTAAGTGTTATACTGGAGGTAAAGCACGATTGCCTGCATAATGCATGACTGTAGGAGTCAATGACATGAGTAGTATTAAATGCTACACGATAATCAGTTGACCAAAAGATGTATTTCTCTCTGGATCATGAAAATGGAATTATAGCATCAGCACAAAAAATGTGAGAGGGCTGGGAAATGCCAAAGATTTCCTGTTTTCTCAGTTTTCTATAAATTAGGTGGTCTCACAGGACCAGAAGGGATAACAGTTCTCCAAAATCCATGAATATTATGGCCTGCAGGAGGAAATCCCCTGGATATCAGAGCATGTCAGGAGGTCTGAAACATTGTTTTTTTGGGACTGCCTGTTCTCATGCTGTGCTTCCAGGAACACCCCTGTGGTAGCACAATTTTTTTCAGGAGTCACGTTTCTCTCATCTTCCTGTGGATGGAGGCACTATGGAATGAGTCCTCACAGGATGTGTTGGAAGGAAAATTCTTCCCCGCTTGATGCTTTCTATTATTCTTCTGTTTCCTTTCCTAACCACATCTCACTAGTACCATATGTGAAAGGCTGTGTGGGGTTACAGCCATGGATAATGTCTAAACTGAGGTTCCTCCAGCTAGATACTCTCCACACCCCCATGCATGAAGGGCCAGATTGAGGTGGAGTTGAGGATGGTTCAGTGCTGCTGCAGGGTGGGGATGGTACCTGAGTCAGGTACCTTTGGGTCTGATCAGAGTCATTTGTTCTCAACGGCATCTCTAGAGGAAGGGCAGGAAAAGAGGTGGCCTCTGCCCTGTGATGCAGGGAACTCTCTGTTGGCCCTGGAGAAATCAGTTATGGCTGAGGGATGTGCAGGGCCAGCAGGGACTGCTTCACTTTGAGCCTGGCCACCAGCTGAGCAGGAACCAGTATCATGCCTCATCGTGCCTGGCAGGCAAAGGAGCTTTCACTCCTTGTCCTCAAGTCAGCACAGGTCTCTCGTGGCTCTCAGCAAATCTTGAGAAGAAGAATTGTCTGCCCTCCCTGAGACCCCTCTTCTGATAGCTGTTGTTAGAGAGGTTCCCTTGTTTATCTAAGGTGCAGGAAGAGACACTGAGCTACAGACAGGCTTTTGTAATGCAAGACCTACACAGTGAAGGACTCTAGTAAATTCATGAGATAACAATGATTTTATGGCACTGGAAGCAAAGGGAGCAGAAATATGCTTTGGAATGGCAGAGCTGGAGTGGGTGATAATCAATCTGGGAACTGCTGAACTTCTCCTATTGCTCCCTTATGTCTTCTATACCTGCACACGTGCAAATACTTTGTGTTTTCCCAACCTCTAATAATGATGGTATGAAATCCCTTGTACGTAGGAAAGGCCAAAGATGGTGGAAACATTACAGAAAGGGCAAAGTAAGGAGGAATAGTTATTTACACCATTGTGGATGAAGAGCCTCAGGGGAGCAATCTCAGTGGCTCAGTTTCTCACACTGAAACAAGCAGGAGCCCACAAGCGGCAGGAGCTGCTGAGCTGCTTGGGCGGCATTCATTATTTATGCAGATCTTGGAAATTGTTACCTCTTTAGGAAAAACATAACTAAATAAAATGGCTCGAAGGCAAACAGATTTTGGTTTAAACAACATTAATTTAAAATACAAATAACAGTCTTGGTAGATAAATCAATCTAAATGTTGGGGTTGTTTGGGGAATTTTTTCTCCTCTGCAGCTGTATCTTGCTAAGTAACATTTCTGTTTCAAGACTGTTAATGCTGTAGCAGCTGCAACAGTCTCTGGGAATTTTTAAAAATCATATTGAAATTAAAGGCTGAGACATAAAAACAAATCCTTCACAGCCATCCTAGCCGATGGTATTATAACAGTAACAGGCATTTTTAATACATTGTGTTCTTGGCACATGCTACTTTTAGTCAGTGCAAGTCATAACATTGCATGTGTCTTAATGTATTTTTCTCTCTAAAAAAGATAATTATCAAATATTAAGAAATTGAGCTTCACCGTCTCCCTTCAAGAATGTGCTTTATCTCTTCCCTCCCCCGTTTTGTTTTGTTTTGTTTTAAATAAAAAGACATGGAATAACTTGCCCACCCAGTTGTTAGCTACAGCTGGTTTTGGCTATTTTTTTTAGAAGTCTGGGTTTCTAAAAAGTGTGCACCTAATTGCATAGAAACAAGAGATGTGATTGCAAGCACAAATTAAGCATTTGCATGTATAAGATGAAATAGCCAAATGTGTTGAGTAACTCAACTGTAGGAGCTCAGAGTGTGACTGAGTTTATGACATTTCTCTCATATAAAATTTCAGGGAGAAGAAAAGGAAATCCAGATGCTGAGTGACCTTCACATGTCATAAAATTACAGCATCATCATAGAAAGGCTTGGGCTAAAGGCACCTTAAAGATCATCCAGTGCCAACTCCTCAGCCATGGGTGGGAATGCCACCCACTGAATCAGGTTGCTCAAGGTCCCAACCAACCTGGCTTTAAACTGCAAGGGATGGGGCAGCCACAGCTTCTTTGGGCAACTTGTTCCAGTGCTTTACTACAGTCTGAGAAAAGAATTTCTTCATAACATCTAACCTAAATCTCTCCTTTTTTAGTTTAGAACTCTTCCCCCTTGTCCTATCATTATGTGCCCATGCAAAAATTCTTATGTACCCACGAAGCATGAGTAGGGCTAGGAACGGAGCACATGTCACAGCCCGGTGTCTTTTGTATCAGGTAAATAAATCATCATTTTATAGAAGTCCTGTTCAGCTGCAGAGCTGTAGTAGTGGTTGCTGCCAGCAGCTGGTTGAGATGAAGAGCTATGAATCCAAACTTTCACATCATGCAGTTCAGAGTATAGATGTGAAAGAACAAACAAACCCTTTCTCCACTGCAAAAGCAGTGCCTCCAGACCACCTATTTCCTAGGGTATCAAAAGCCTGTACAGGCTCCAATGCATTTGTAAAACTCAAAGCTCTTCCCTCCTTAATGTCCATTCAGTGTTGAATTTGTAAACCTGCCTGCTACTTCAGTATATGCAAACCAAGAACAGATGTCTCTCCTTACTAATAAAGCTCAGACACTTTAAAATGCAGGCTTATTATCTGCACAGCAGACACCCCAAAAGTACAATAGAGCACAGGAGGAGCTCAAGAGAAGTCAGAATTACTCCATCAACCTAGAAAAATTGGTCCTTCTGGTGAAAAGGTGCTGTGATCCCAGGAAGGGCTCTACAGACTACAAAAAAGCAGAAAAATAACAACTAGTCCTTTACCCCTCTCTTCAGGAGTCTTCCCTTTGAGCTGAGAAAAAATGTAATTTCTCTCTCTAAATCTCTCAAAGAGCACAATCACTGGAGCAATGCACAAGGATCAGGTACCTGCAGGGGTTTCACAGTGCTCCTCCATCATCCATGGCAGGTGCTGTTTAGTCTGTGTGAGCTAGATCCTGCTGGTCCAGTCCTTGCTGTATAAAGAACATCAGGCCTTAACCAGGGCAAATGGTTCTGGGATTCATGGCAAACAGCAGAGTGACCCCAGTGCAGGGCCTGCCTTTATCTTACTGTGTGGTACCAGAATATATACCTGGCATGACCAGGATGGATGCCTTTTCCCCTCAGTCTGTGGGGGGGAACAGAGAGGAAGAGGTTACAGAAAAGCTCATTTCTCACTACAAGAAGGCAGAAGCTAAGAGTGAGTGACTTTTGTGGAGATAAGAAGAAGATGGCCCATGTCCTCACACAGAAGTGAAGGGGAAGCAAGATTTAGGTGAATAAAAGGCGCCAGTATCTCCCTCCCCATAAGGTAGAATCTGATGTATACATCTGAGGCTTGGGGGAGAGATGCAGACAACCATCCCAAGGCCTTGTGCTTTTCTGTCAGGATCTGGGCAGGTGTTTATACTCTTGTGCAAAGCAGACAAGCTGTTCTTTGGCCTGATTCTGGAAAGGGCTGAGTCACTTCCAGGGTTTGGTACCCCTTATCATGAGGGGACTGTCATAGGCACTTTCAAAGGTCTTTTTCATTTTTTTATTGTCTTTGTGTTTCTTTTTTTCTTCCTTTGACGGAACAAATTTCAGTTATTTCCCAATGAATCGTTTCCAGCTTTTTTTCTTCTAAGGCTAACGACAAAGGAGAGAGTGTGTGACAAAAACCAGCCCTATCAAAGCATGATAAAGTTCTTGCTGTCTGCCTTTATCACAGATCTAAGCAGTGTCAAGAACTCAAGATTTAAACAAGCGGCAAACCTAAAAATAGACGGAATAAATGCACTTGTTTTGACTTTTAAGAATTATTACAGATGAAATCTGCTTTGTATTTAATATATGCAGCGTAAAGGGAGGGGGGCTTCAAGGAGACTTGGATGCATTCAACTGTCGCCTTGTAAGTGTAACACAGCTAAGACATGAATCCTGGGCCTGTGAAGGCACATTTATCTGCAACTTGTCTCTGACCCAGAAGGGTCCCTGTTCCTGAGGCTGGATCCAAGTGCAGGCTCAATTCCTGCATCTGCTCAGTTTCACAGATTTCAGTGCCTGGGCAGACACTGCTGCAGGATTCAAACCTTTGTGGTTGTCTAAGTCCAGACAAAACCATCCTCTGAGCACTCTCTTCTGTCTTTGAATAAGGGCTCATTCCCATGTCTGGGCACGCTCAGTGGGACAAGGAATCAGCCTGGTCTCCAAGCCATACCACACAAGTGGTGAAATCTCCCAGAGAGAGAGAAAGAACTACCAGACTGACTGGACTGGGACCTACTGATCCTCTGGTGGAGAGCTCAGGCTTGGAGTCCACAGTCCACACTCTATCACCCTGTTCTGAACTAAAAGCAAGATTGCTTTCAGGAGTACCTGTGCCAAGGGCATTCAGCAGGTCATTGAAAACTGGTTTCACCTTTCTGGTTCACACTCTTTATACCATCCAGTCCTTCCATTTCCTATCACTTTCTGTACTCTATACCTATGGACACTATTCCTGTACTTGAGCATCCATCTTATGCATTCATTCTCAGCCGATCCCCTTCAGACACTGACTTTGAGGGACCAATATACAGCAAAAATGGGACCTGAGGCACTCACCAATTACTGGAGCACATGTGCTATCTATGAGCTTGTAGAAGCAGGTTTGTGGGGAAGCAGACACACTCTCAGTCCTCAACAGACACTGGAGAAATGACCTAAAGAAACTCAAGGTGTTTCCTGAGTCTGATATTTGTCAGGCCAGGATAACATCATCACTGATGGCATTGTATTGCAGTTTCTACTTCACACTATGCCCAGTTGCACTGGGCAGTTCATTGCCATCATTATTGGTGGAGGTCAAAAGAAGAAAAAGTAGAGATGGTTTGAAATATGACTGGATATTTTCATGGCAGCTATACCTATGGTGCTTTTTAAACACAATTATTAATGTGCTTACAAGGCCCTTAATCCAGTAACTTTTAAAAAGTTATATAGCAAGGAAGGAATACTCTCAACTTTCCTGTTTTCCAAAATATCTGCTACTGGACAGTGTCAAGAACATAGCAAGAGGGATCTTTGATCTAACTCAGTAAGGCCATTTCAGTTCTAAAGGACTGAAAACTCCTGCAGTTTCCTTATTCACTCTTGACCCCAGTGCATATCCTTAAGTGCTCCCTGGTCTCTGCTGCCCAGATAATGACCTCATTTTTTGCTTATTACTGAAAGTCTTCTCTTTCTTTGATTAATCATTCCCCGTATTAATATCAAACAGCCTTCGGCTTTCTCAAATGGATTACTGTTTCTGACAAATTATTCCCTCCCATTCGTCTCAGATAAAGAAAATGGATAAATTATGACCACCATACCAATGGGAATGAAATAGACTCATTTTAAATGCAGCTTTGGAAAAAAAAAAAAAGAGGAAAAAGAGAAGAAACCCTGCGAGTCAGTTAGTTTGATATGAACTTGAAATGACTTGTGAAATAGATCAAGAGTCTTAAAGGCTGAGATCTATATTTTGAGTTTCTACAAAGTTGGCTGTGAAAATTATGAACATTTTTGTTGTTGTTCACTTAGAGCAGCTTCAAAAATGGAGTCAAATTTTCTTGAAAAATAAGGAAGAATGTGCTAGAGATTTTTAACCTTTTTTTATTTTCAAGGTGGAGGGAAGATACCTCTTTTTTTAAGCAATTAAAATTGTATTTTACAAAGAACTTGCCGGTACAGGATAGCTAAAACATGAGCTCTTTCTAATTATGAAGTTCTTTTTACTCTAAAGATCTCAAACCAGTTTAACCATCCAGAATCACTTGTTATATGCAAAACAGCCCAATGTTGTTATCATGCATCACTATCAGATGAACCCTGGACAAATCAGTCTTTCAGTCATCTTGACTACTTGAATGGGTCAGGCAGCAGTGGGATTGGCCCTGCCCAGGTAAGAGCTGCTCAGAAATTGTCCAAGGCAGTGACAGAATGAGGCAGGACTCCCAATTCCTGCTCTATCACTCAAACACTTCACTTTCTCCAGTAAAGCTGCAGACATTTCCTTTGCTACCATGGCATCTCACATGAGCTCAGGCAATGGAGTTGCTGAAGATGTGGGTTTTTTTTCCTCTGACAAATTGTCTAGGAAGTTTAATAAATAGAATTTGAAAGGTTTTTAATATTTTCCCCTACAGCTGTGTGAATGGCACTGAGCAAGCTGTTATCTGCTGGATTTGCAAGAATATGAGCTAATTCTGAGCTTCTAAAATAACATCTGATTTCTCTCCCTGATCAAGAGACAACTGTCTCCAGCAAATTTCAGTTGAATTCCTTGTCAGTTTTCAGAAAAAAAAAAAAACCAAAAAACAATCCCAACAAACTTGGAGGTGAGAGGGAAGGAGAGAATGGGACTTTGGCTTTCAAAGAACAATGCCTCAACAAACCAAGTTTCCTACAGACTCAGAATTTATGGTGGGTACTGCCCAGCTAGAGAGCAGCTCAGCAGAAAAGGAACCTGGGGGCTCCTGGTGGACACCAGGCTGACCATTAGCCAACAGTGCCCTTGCAGCAAAGAAGGTTAACAGCAACCAGAGCAGCACTGAGCAAAGTACTGCCAGCAGATCATGCAAAGTCATCCATCCCCTCTGATGAGCACTGGTGAGGCCACTCCTGGAGTTGTGTGTCCAGTTCTGGGCTCCCCAGTCCAGGAGAGACATGGACATAGTGGAAGAGTCCAGCTAATGGCCACAAGGTTGATTAAAGAACTGGAGAATCAATCCTCTGAGGAAAGGCTGAGTAAGGATATGCTGACTCACACAAGGATGAGATAAAATATCTACAAAATCAATTCCAGTAGTTCAGAAATTTTTTTTCATTATTGTCCTTCTTCAATGTTTGTGCTATAAATCTACGACTGTCCTGTGCAGAGGAATGTTTAAGAGACATGTCTCTGGTTTGGGCATGTAGCAGAAAGTCAGCAATCCCAAGAGGTCCAAACCCTGTTTCTTATGGTGAACATCCATGCAGCCCAGTTCTGGACTCTGCTTTCAGGGAGATATTGCTTACCCACCCCCTGTATGAGCATTATCTGCTGAGCCTGTCGAGGCTTGAACCTGATCTCTGGAAGATTGATGGGACATTTGCCACCGGCTTTGACAGAACTGCAAACAGATTCAAGTTTACCCCTGTTCTATGTCTTTCTAGCTAATAGCTGCACTGTTTTCTGAGCCCTAACCACAGATCAAAAGATACAGGAATATCTGTATGTGCCCAGAGTAATTTCCACAGCACAAAAAGCTTTTCCCACTAGATATTTTGGGTAACACACGGTTAGATGTGACCTTCTGTAATTTAAATGACTCAGGAAACCGCTTTGATATGGTTCAGGGTCTGTAGACCTTTCATAGACAAATCTCATACTAACATTTTTAAAGAGGTTCCACAACAGAAAATAATTACAGGGAAGAAGTTATGGTGCCTCAGATTTGGTCTCAACAATCAAGTTGCTGTGTTTAAAAAGCAAAAGTTCACCAAAGTAGCAACAATAGAGATTGTATCTGTCTCAAGTTTTCACAGAAGTTTATTTTGATTTCTGGAATTGCTTTGCTTACAGCTTTGTACAGAATTAACAACTCACTGATTGAGTTTTAAGCTCTGTCCCCAGACAAACACAGCCATAGGCAGCTCCCAGGGCTTCTGTATTGTCTAGGAGTCAGTGGAAGCTGTTGGCACAGAACAGGCAGCAGAATTTTGGCCACCGGCCAATGCACAACTGTGAAAGGCTCAAACCACTGTACAAATAAAGGACTCAGTCCCATCCAAGAGCACCTTGAAAAGTGCATTATCATGCAAATATACCAACATGGTTTGTATGAAAAGCAAACAAACAGCACAGATAAACCCAGCTGTGAAATTTAGCTGCAGCCTTGACTGAATATCTCTCTTTCCCCTCCAAAAGTGTAAGCTCAAAAGCAGTAACATTAAGGCCAACACAATGAGTAAAGAAGCAAGCAGAGGTAACATTTTGTTTTACAGTATGACTAAAAATCCCATTAGGAATAGACATTTTGAGCAAAGCCTGTCCATTGTGTTGAAAGGCCCAGAGATGAAGTGGTCACACACTTCTGAATTCTTGTGTGCACTTCCAAGTGATGTGCACCAGCAGAAGCTCCCCCAGAGCTGAATGAATCACCTGCATCCTAAGTATTTCACCCAGACAGAAGTGTGTGGTAGCCAAGGCACTGTTTAGCAGAACTGCCCTCACCCACACCACACTCATTGTACACACACGAGCAGGAGCTCAACAGGAGAGGTTTGCTTGTGTGCATCTCAGGATGGAGAACAGAGAATAGGATACAGCAGTGAGATATTCTGAAATCTCATCTGTAATTTTTTCTTCTTCCTCCTCTAAAAGACTGCCAAGGAATGAAACACAATCAATTCTGTGGAAACTAGGTATCTAATTCTCTTATCCTATAACAAATTAGCTGAACAGCTTTTTGCAAACAATCACAAAAATCCCTTTTATTTGCTGCATAGATTGCAGTATATTCTACAAGTAGACACCACAGCAGTTACCATCATCTAGTAGAACTGAGGCAGTGATAGGCTCAGACTTCTCTAAGTAGGGGAACAGTTTCTCTGAATTAAATGTGAGCTCTAAGCTCTTATTTTAGTGCAAATATAATTAGTCCAATTTTTAAATATGGTTTTTCCTATGGCTTCAGTGAAAAAGCTTATGGTGTTCAAGAGTCTGGAAGTTTGGGCTCTTCAGGTGCTTCCTACTCTGTGACTTCCAGAGGATTTAGCCACCTAGCTCTTTTAGAGAAACCCAGATTGGGATCTTAATTTCAGTATCAGTTTGACCATGTATCTTACAGACAAAATAGGGAGAACTATTGTTTTTCCAAATTCTTTTCAAAATTAAAGATCAATGGAACTACAAATTTGCTTTGAATCAACACGTCTTTCTGCGGTCTACAAGACACATGACTAAAACTTGCAACTCCCATGAAGGTCTGGCAGAGTAAATGTGGAAGTGCACCCCCTGTATCTGTGTGTGCTGACTGCAAAAGGGTACAGGCCAGTGCGTGGTGAGACCCTGTGGCTGTTTGTTGTCACCTGACTCACTGGCACACTTTCACCTGTCTGAGAGAGTAAAGCACCGACCTGCACAGCATGCAAGTACCAGAAACTCTGCGGTGTCACCCTATCAGATCTACATTAGGCCCCAGGAGGGGCAGAGGCTCTGGAAAGTCTGTGCATGGGGCACAAAAAAGATTCTCCAGAGGCCTCAGCTCTTTTCTTAGAAATGTGCTACATGACCTTTGGAGCACCCCTGTGTTCCCCTGCGCATCTACTTCCTCTGCCAGGGCCTGCTTTCTCTCACTGCAAATTCTTTAGAGCAGAAAGTTTCTCATTTTTTCATCCTTCAGTCTCACACAGGGGTAGTGAAATACAAAACATAATAACAACTGAGAGAAACAAGAGCTTATAAATTCTTTTGTAGTTCATGGATGTTATAATTTTGTCCGTGATGACAAGATGGAGCACTATATTCTTGCAATTGTCTCTTTAAGGTATGCCAGGAAAATGCAAGTTGGGTTTTTGGCTGAATTGCTGTATACATTATTAAGCAAAAAAAATTCAAATCCTCAAACAAATCTCACATTGCAGACCCGCAAAGTTGGTCTGTCTTCCGTGTTTTAACCTCCCACTGGGCCAAAAAAAGCGCGTCTGCTTGCCAAAGAAAACTTTGAGTTTTTGAAGACCTGACATAGGGAGAGCAACCCCGAGAGTTTTGATGGCTAGCTTTCCACCGGGAGCAGCGCTACGGGCTGGCTGCGTGCTGCGCGCTGCCTGCCCCAAGCGGCCCCGTGTCCCGCTCCCGGGGCGCTGTGGCTGTCCCCGCGGTGCTCTGGCTGTCCCTGCGGTGCTGCGGCTGACCATGCGGTGCTGTGGCTGTCCCTGCGGTGCTGTGGCTGACCCTGCGGAGCGGTGGCTGTCCCTGCGGTGCTGTGGCTGTCCCCGCGGTGCTCTGGCTGTCCCTGCGGTGCTGTGGCTGACCATGCGGTGCTGTGGCTGACCCTGCAGTGCTGTGGCTGTCCCCGCGGTGCTGTGGCTGACCCTGCGGAGCGGTGGCGCTCCGGCCGCGGGCGCTCGGCCGTGCCGGCGGGAAGGAGCCGAGCCCGGCGCTCCCGGCTCCTCCAGGTGTCCCCACTGCACCGCCGCTCCCGCCCGGCCTCCTCCAGCGCGCCGTGCCGAAGGGCGGGCGTCTGCTTCCCTCTCGGCTACATTTGTTTTTCTAATTTCTTTTTACTTCAAGGTTTACCAGCTGCTTTATTACCAGGCTGAGCTTTCTTTGCAGTCTCTCCCTCTCTCCTCCTCCTTCCCCTTTTTTTTGTTCCTCGAGACAATCAATGTCTCTGGTCCCAGCTGCCACTGCTGATTTTTCATTACAGTTTAATTTAAAACTGGGATTGGAATGGAAATGTCTTTTTGCCATTTGGGGTTTACGAGGCCTGTGGTTTTATTGCCAAAGGCAAAAATGTTAGCTACTACTGTTTTTCCAGAGTACAAGTGTAAGGGGTTTGCCAAAGGGGGGCAAAAGGGTCGTGAGGCTTGTGGGGAATGGCAAGGGGGAGGAATAAATCCACTTCACAGAGACAAAATAACCCAATTCTTTGTTTTGCATTTATGCTGGTGCACGTGCTGGTGTGTTAGAGGGAGGTGAGATTGTAACATGTCTCTGGGCATGGATCTGTGCAGTGCATTGATGAAGCAGATGTAAAAACAGACTAAAGCTGTGCTTGCTTGCTTCCTCGGGCCGGGGAGAAACGAAACCAAACTTTAACTACTTTTCATTTACAGCTCCCTGGCTCTCTTGCTTTATATAGCAAGCTGAGTGTTATATAGCACCCTGCTCAGTAATAGCACTTCAAGGGAAAACAAAACTGTAGCAACGATGTGTGAGATGAAAAGGAGACCTTCTAGTCACTTTCTTCAGTTCTCTTTTCCTTGTCTACACCAGAGAGCAGGGCAATACAGACACTGCTACAAACTCTCCCAGGAGGTCAACAGCAAGTTCTCCTAAATCAGTGTTAACCCACATGTCCCCAGCTGGCAGAGCCTCTGCTGCTCCTTCTGGTTTGCTTTACTCCATCTCCTCCATTCATCAGTAAGAAAATGATCAGAGAGAGAAGAAAGAAGTAGCAGTGTTTTCAAGTTCAAAATTAACTTAAGATGGATGGAAAATTTAATTCTTTCTCTTTAGAGATAAATGGAGGAGGATGTTGTGAACCATTACAATCTCCAATTCAAATATTCAGCATCAAGACAGGAAGCTACTGTTTCCAGCATGACAGATTTCAGATGGGAGTGCCTAATCTCTGATCTGTTACACCAAAACCAATCATTGTCTCTCCTCCTAGAGAGAGCCTTATCTTTCCCCAGCTACATAATTTCAGATGTTAGACAGAATATCTGCATTATCTGGGTGCATCCTACTGACTCTTCACACATCCTAAATTGCAATCTCCTCCCTTGTTGGCCTTGGTCTCTGCATCTGGAGCTTGTCTGGTGACACTGTGGTATTTCACTGTCAGTCCACCAGCATAGAAGGCACACACCACTCTGCAGAGAGCTGTGTAGATCCTCTCTTCTCCACCCTGTTTCATCTCTGTCTCCTCCACCAAACAGGTTCTCAATCACATGGAAGCACTGACACATGCATTCAGTGGGACAGCACAACTTGTGGCCACATACAGTTCAGGCTACTTTCCCCCCTGCTCTCCAGACCACTAATGAAACTATAGAGTCCTGTGAAATACTGATTATTTTCCCACAGACAGGCACTTTACCCTTGCACTTAACTGTAATATATATACATTTCTAAAAAGGAAGTTTTATGCTGGAAAAAAGATGTTGTGTCTGTCAACTTGCTGAGCTGATGCACCATGTTTGCCATGATGCTAGATGGGCTGAAGCACACTGGGGCAGAGCTGAGTGCAGTTAGTAGGGGAGGATGAAAACACTGAACTTGACAATAGAAGGAATCAATTAGGACTCAAAAAAGGAAGAAGCCTGATCAGAAATAGCAAGAAAATATCTTAAGAAAGATCAGACACAAAAAAGGATCCACAAAGATGAACCAAAATGCCAGAGATGTTTAAAGATCTACTTTTAAAGATTTTTCAGTCAGGCTCAAAAAGAGACAATAGTTTCCAGAATCACTGCAAATGAAGAGGTAACAGGGTTTGGCAGAACCACAAATATGGTAAAGGCTGAATAGAGAAATGCTAAAGACTGTCATCTTCTTCCACTTAGAGTGTGTAGGTTTTTCTGTCCACTGGCTGTGATCATTCAGGAAGCATTCCTTTTGTACAGTGATCTTCCTATATCCTTGTCAGCCTGCAAATTTAATTTTCAACATCTGTTTTCTTTGCAGCCTCTGCTGTTTCCAAGTTAGACCTATGTGCCAAGGGGTAGTGACAGAAGGCTAACAATGGGAGTTATTTAGTTTTGGTGATGCCCTGTTCACTTACAGCCAGCCTTGGACAAAGACCTGGCTAATGTCCACAGATAAGCTCAAACAAACCAATCCTGAAACAAACAAACAAACAAAAACCCAATAAAACCCCAATTTCCCATAGCTTTTCCTCCCTCTCTATACAAACAGAGTCTATTGAGGTCACTAAATAATTAAGAAATAGATCAGTTAGAAGAAACTCAGATTAATTGCAATGGTTGGTCCAAGCTAAGCTGGCCAAGTGTTTTATTAGAGAAAGGAAACAAACTCTTGTCCGCCTGTTCTGAAAGGAATAGAAATGCCCAGACAAGTTCCATGTTCCTGAGGAGCAGCCATGTTTATGAGGAAGGGAAAGCATCTCAGACACACTTAGAAGAAATAATCTATTTCTACAAAGGGTGTTTGATGGATTACCAAAGCCTGGCCCAAACTGGGGAACCCAAGAAAGCACCAGGAGAAGCATTCCCAAGGCTCAGCTGGAGACACTAGCTCAGGGCTCAAGCTCACATTGCTCTGTGGTGGCTCATTGTCCCACCACTGCTGGTACTACCAGGATCTCCTGCCCGGGCACTCCAGTTGGTGGCTCCATCTGGTTTCTCATGCAGCATTTGCATTCTGTGGTATTTGCATTTTGCACTGTTGTGGGATGCATCCTGTGAGACTGCACCCATTGTGTCTGACTTTGGGCCTGCTCCCTGCCTGGGTTTGCTCCTCAGTGTCTGGTTTCATCATTTTCCCAGAGCACAGAACTGATTGCTCTATGCTGCTTCAGTGACCTGGTCCTCCACCAGCCACAGAGAAACGTGCTCTACCTACAGTCAGCCTCTCTTCTACAGCCCCAGGGCAGTTCAAAAGGCATGAGCAGGCTGCTAATTCTGGCCAAATAAGGCAGTCTCTTAATTCAGAGATTCAGCTTTCCTTGGCCTCAGCTTCTGAGCTATCTTTCCCATGCCCATTGAAGTCACCACATGGCTTTGCCAGGAGGCATGACAAAGATGTTCTTTGGTGCATCCCTTACAAGACAGCAAGATATGGGAAACCTGTACCCTTATCTTCCTCCTACATCACTCACTGACACAATTTCATGCTGGTCTCCCTGGCTGTTCTTGTGATTTTTATTCAGGATTGTGTAGCAGGATTCTTCACTATGCCTGTCATCATGGCATCTTCTTACCCACAGAACTTCTCTTTTTCCCCTTCTATTTATCTCCACCCTGACAGAACTGTAGGCTGCTCTTAATTGTTCAGCTCTTTACTTTCTGTTTCTGGGAAAGTAATACAGGAACAGATAAATCTCCAAGGTCAGCTCAGACTGTAATATAGGGTGACTCAACAAAATAATATCTCCCAGATAAACACCTGCAGTTTGCCCTCACACTTTGCTGCATTCTTCATCTCTGATAATTTTTCTTCAGCAGAAACACTTCACAGTTTTTGAGAGCTTTCCACCTGAAGATCCCACAGAAGGCTACAGACAGAAATAAATGAAGCCACCCAGAATCTCAGAGTCAAGAGAAACAGAATGTCATAATGCGGCAAGTCATCTATTGATTATGTTTAAACTTCTAACCACTATTGAGGCTAAAGGTTCCCCCAAAAATGTTAAAGCAAGTTCTGCAAGTGGTCTCAAAGGAACATCAACTCTCTCTCCTGCTCTTGGGGGTGATTGCTAGCTTCTACACTGATGAGCTTCCCTGCAGGAATGTGAGAGACATTTGAAGAGCCCTACTAATTGTATATGAGGTTGTGCTAAAAACATGGAAATGATCAAAAGACAGTCTTCTGAATGCCAGCAAGGCAACTGCAGAGGTACCAAGAGAAAAATATGTTGATTCAGCCTGTAGTATTTTTGTCACCAATTTGCCTTGGGAGACATTCTTTGTCAAGACTTCTAGCTCAAAATTCCCCAAATGCTACTTCTGCCAGCCTAAGCCCCCAGAATCACACAGTTAAAATCCCTCAGCACATCTGCACTCCAGGCAATCATTGGGAGAAACATGTTGCTTTTTAGTTTTCAGACCTAACCTACTGATCCTCCTCTTATGCAATGGTAAACAGAATTCCAGTAGTTTGACCTTTCTCACTGAATTCATGTCAGCACATGAAAACAATATTTCTTATCCCTGCTGCTCCAAGCACACTTAAAATGTATGGAGAAAAAACCAAACCAAACCCAGGTTTATTACACTCTAAGACAATACATTTCCATCCCAGTAAGGATTAAACACAGTGAGTGCTACAGCAACACTGGAACATCTGTTGAAGGCATCACCAAGTTCATCGCATTATGTGAGCTGTGTGTGCACTGTACAAGAAGCAAGGCATGTGATCTAACTGCAACGTGCGAATACAAAAACATCTAGAATGACTAAAACACTACAACTCCACAAGGTGTAGAGTAAGGTAAAAGGTAAATACTTTCTGAACTGTTTCAAATCTTGTCTTTTTGAAAAGCAGATTAAAGCTTTAAGTGTCTTCCTGTTCAGGAGTACTAGAGGCTGTCATCTGGTCTTTCAGAGTGAGAATCATATCCAGGTTTGTTAGACTGCATTTATAGACTCAACTATGGGGGAAAAAAATGCAGCCTCAATGTTAGCTGTCCAATTTAACAAGAAAATTGATTTTTGTTCGTATTTGCTGCTATAGAAATTTTTTCACAAATCTCATGGAAAATCTTATAAAGCCCAGGTTAGCTGCCGCATATGGGACCCATTAAGTCTTCATTTCTGCTGGTACTTAGCAAATTTTTTTCTGGTGACTACACTTGAACTTTTTGTGGTTTTGTTTTGCTTTGCACTGCAGAGCACTCTGTTGCCTTGATTTGGTTTTGGAAAGTGCTAATGGTAAAATACAGCCCTGGTATATCTAAGAGGATCAGTTAGTCACATTAAATTGTGTGGAGCCACATTCAGATTCTTTAGCTGAGAGAAGAGTCTGATCTTCTTTCCTTTTCTTGGGATTTCAGTGTTGGCCATTGTTGCATGGAAACTTTGCCCTGTGCCATGCAAAGGCACATCTAAGGATTGTGCATTTGGACATGAACTCTATCCCATCCTCCAATGATGGTGAAAAGTGAATCTCCCACTTCTTACGTGGTCTCTGAAGTAGGTGTGTGTGTGTGCACATGTACCTGTGTATACAGGGAGCTTTGCGGGTCACTTAGGGAGGCGGCATCCTGTTGCACACCTATTCTGGTGCCTTTGGCAGATGTCTGTTGGAAAGGGCTGCTCATCCTCAGCAGATGAGTATCTCGCTCTCATCCTGATGAAGAATGGGAAGATAGTACCACAACCACACACACTCTCTCCCATCCAAAACCCCAAAGTTCTGGGGATCTAAACAGTTCCTGTGTGTTGTGGGGGAGAGCAAGGAAAAAAGCCCTCTTTAACAGACAGTACTATTTCCAGGTTTCAGCCATTTCTTTTCAAAAGCCAGAAGGCAAGCCCTGTCAAGGTCATGTGTAGAAATAAGTTTTCTAAGTCATACAGCAATAATGTGGATCATCAACAGACAGCTGCCTGTGGAACCTGTGGAACACACTTCAGCCCCAGCACAGTTCTCATGCCCCTGGCATCCCCTGACATGTCCTGAAACAAAGGGAAGGGGTTGCTCCAGCATAGCCCAGCTTTGTGACAGCAGGGCTGCTTTGAAAGGACCGAACTACATTGGCAGGGAAAAGTGGTGAAAGTGGTACAGCATTTGGCAACAACGAATTTATCCAAGCTGGCGTGATTAGCACTTCTTTTTCTTAACTTCCCTTTTCCTCAAAAGTATAAATTATCAGAGGCTGGAGGGATTTTTTAGTCTTTGCTTTTTGTTTGGATGATAAGTGGGCTTGGTGGACTGAATGTGCTTAACAAAGATACACACCTTGTATTCATGTTTGTGGCTCTGAAATGCTCAGCTATTAGGAAAAGGGTTTGTGTATTTAACCTTTCTCTAGGGAACAGACTACAGGAAAGGCAAAACCTGCCAGATATTGAAGGTCTTTCCTTATAAACTCAGGGCTATTTTTAGTTTTCTAATGCAAAAAGTCAGTGAAATGAAGAGTGAAGTGATCCATTTCCAGCAAAAAAAGTCTGAATCTTCATTAATAATTCTTTATAGATGACTGTGTGCCCTTATCTGACAGACTGACAAGCCATGCTAAACAACAGTTACTGCACAAATGGAAAAGATATAATCTCACTACCCAGTCTCATGGTGCCTCCATTGTCATATTACATTATGACTGGAGTCTCCACCTTCCCAGGGAGATATGGCAGCAGGGTTATTTTGTTAGGACTTGCACAAATGTGCTCATGATGGATGAAGTTTAGTGCTTTGACATGGAAATGTATTTGGAAACTAGAGCTGACACATGATATGAAGAAGGGGAAGGAAGGGAAAAAACAAGAACTCAAATGTATAATCTTACCCTCGATCTGCCTGTCAGTGATAATTAGAAAAAGCCTATATCAAAAGCTGAGCTGCAAACTGCCCAGAGGATGGGATTTCATAGCTCCCATTTAAATGTCCTAGCTGGCTTTTACCAAGCCAGGTTAGTGGATGTTAGTGACATGAGTTCCATTCCTGGATTTGATTTCCTTGTAAAATAGGTGACTTCTCCTTACAGTGGTTATGAGGCAGTGGAAAGAAAGACTTCCCTTTTGCCACGCCCTCACACCCAAGGACCAAATAAGTTCAATCATTTTACTGTCCTCTGTGGTTCTGAAACCAAGCCAAAACATTTCCAACCTTTGTTCAGAACCGTCCCATATAAGGTATTGAACCCATCTCAGGTGCTGGTGGAAATGGTGTGACTTCATATACAGCACCAAGCCTGTGACAGTGACACTGCAAGGGACAGGACAGCTTATAAAGGTGCTAGCCTGGTCTGATTTTACAATGACAAACACACTCTAAGCTACTGAACTGTTTGCTTTCCTCCCTCTTCCTGATGTTATCACTATTTCCTAAACCCTGCCTGTCAGGCATGCTTTGCTAATAACCCTCCAATTCTCTCCAGAGCAAAGGTTGCCCAACAGCTTTCTGATCTTCCTGCTGCCTGTCAGGAGAGGAAATCACAGCTTTCAGGAGAACCTGACAGAGGGAACTGGATAGCACACTGGGGTCAGGGGTAAGAATGCATGAAGAAGTGAGAAAGCACAGGCCCTGCAGCTGCTGCACGGGAAAAGCTTTGCCTTTGCTTTGCTTTCCCTTGTTTACTGTGTCGGTATGTTCCAGGAAGAAACTCAGCAGGCTTTACATCTGAAACAGCCAGCCAAGCACAAATCACTGCCCACAAAGCAGCATGAGGGAGAAGAAGGACAACTAAAAATCTTGGCTTAAGTTTTTGATGACTTAGATCTTTCTTCTTAAGCAAAGGATTCTGAAAGTGTAGTGGACAATGCTACCAGCATTTCGCACAGCTGTTACATTCTGGCTCACCTTGACAGCTGCCTGTGAGAAGTCCCAGTCAAACCAGAAGTACCAAAGTGTCATCAGAATGTATCTACCAACTCCTGCAGCAAAGGAAAAAATTTGCCAAGGGCTTTCCTAGGACCTGGAATAAGAATGGCTGAAGGAAGGTGTGGAGAGGAAAGTGCTGTAAGAGGTGTTCTTATGTGAAAAGTGAGTTTAAAAGTGGGACCCCTGGTTGTTCATCCTGGTCTATTTAGGTCACATCTACAAAGCTGGGACAGGGGAAACCTCTGCATATTCTCCCCCACCTTTCCTGGGTGTCTCCAGTCTCCATGTTTTTCCAGCCCTGAGCCTGAGCAAATGTCTCCTGACCCTACCAGCTCCGCAGTAGCTGTGGGCAACTGCCTTATGCACAGGGCTAATTTTTCATGCACTGGTCAAGAAAACCAGATAGGATTGAGCTTGAAGGAGTGAGGAATGGTTGTGTTTCAAATTATCTGAGTTCAGATTTACTAAAAATTGACAAATCACTGGAGAGAATTTATAATTTTCCCTCATGAAGAATTTGATAAAGGTGACAAGGTAAAGACATAGCTGTAAGAGATGTTTGTTGTAAAAGGCTATTTCTGCTGGAAAAAAAGAAGAATTTTCTTCCACAAAAAAACCTGAATCCCACAGGAAAAAAAAAAAAAAAAAAAAAAGAGGGAAAGCATGCCAAACAATTTTCCAAACAATTGGTAACAAACAGACCCTCCAAACAATTTTCTTGAAACACGATTATCTGTCATGATGATTATCAAAAACAACCATCACCCTCTGTACAATAAAGCTCTGCCTTAGAATTCTCTTTTTCATGTGATTCTGGAACAGATAAAGTGGTTCAGAAACTGCAGCAGGAATGAGAGAAATGGTTTCAATACCATCATCCAGTGGGCCAGTAGCAGAAAAGAATATGGTACCAGCCAGTCCCAAATCTTCACGGGACCTTAGCAGAGTGATTGATCAGAGACAACAAAAATTTAATTGGCAGTTTTTAATCAGCTGGCATAGATTTTGATATTACTTAGTTGCAGGGTAACAGAGGAAAATCTTTTGTGGAGCAAAGAGAAATTGAAGTGGATAAGAATAGAAAAAAAGAAAAAATGAAAACAAACAAGTCAGCCTTGGCATGTACTTAAGTCAGACAGAATAATTTCAGAGACTCCAAAAGCACTAAGTGATTTTGATCTTCCTGTTAATTGTTTCATATTTGTTTTTCAGATAGCACAAAAAAGCCAAGTCAGTACCCAGGGGAGTAGCAGGCAGCTGTTCAAAGACCAGTCTCTGGAATATCAGTGTTGAACATGAGTGTCCAGGAAAAAGAAAAATAAGCAGAAACAGGGAGAAGTCTACAGAGAAGTGAGCTACAAAGCAATCAGCCAAGTCACAATGAAAGACACACTGAGCATGTTTTCCCAAGAGTAGTCACAACCTTTGCCCTAACTGCTGCACTTCTCTGTGCAAGGGTGGCTCCTCTTCATAGAAAGCACTTGCATTTTCTACACCCCAAGCTGAGGATGGGTGTGTACCTGAGCAAGTATTCGCAGATCCAGACCAAAATATCAAACCCAAAAGTATTGTTAGAAAATGAAATAGAAATATCCACAACTGATATAAGGGTAGTAAGATAAGCCAAAAAAGCAATTGCGAGACAGAAATAATCAATTAAATATGCGTGACTCCCTTCACAAGGAAATGAATGCCATGAAGAAAAAAATAAGTTTCAGTAAAGGGGGAAGGAACTGCTGCCCTTCCAATTTCAAACTACTCTTCATAATTGCCATTGTTTTGGAGAAACACTTTTCTAGACAATTGTTGGCTTCGATTTGAAAATGTCATTAGACTTAACAGAAGATGCAAAGAAAATACAAAGGATTAAGCAGATGGGGTAGGTAATAAAATGCCAAACCTCCCCCTGTTAATTAAACAAGCCTACCAGATGGTAATGGTGTAGAATCAGGGTCCTGAAGGGGGAGCTCAGCTGCAGGCCCTGCTACACCCTCTCCTTAAGCCCCTGATTACAGATACAGGAGGGAGGTACCAGGGGAAAGGTTACTCTGTACACTTCAGTTTTCATTTCTTCCTTTTGTCTCTCAGAGTCGAGACCATAGGCTGAACAATTTTGATAAGTCACAGTTTTTGTGAGCCCAAAGATGAGAGAGACCTCAGAATTAAGACAAAGGCAGAACAGTTTATGACAGGCACTGGCTTTTTTTTTCGGGGAAAAAAAAAAAACCAAAACCAACTCAAAATCATCCCTTTGTATTATGGACACAGCTTTGTGTTTTCCATGGAGATAGACATTTTAAAAAATGGATGTGATGAAAAATTCTGGGCTGCAATGAGTAACACTTTGTGAAGCCTTTTCTGGACTTAGCCCAGAGTCTTAATTTCAGACTAGCTCCTGACTCACACTGCAAGAGCTACTGGGGGACAGTTAATCCTTTACTTCAGATAAAACCAACACGAAACACTGCCAAGATTCTTACATGTATTAAGTTTAAAAATCAGACTTTGTGTCTTTGCATGATTTGTAGTATGCAACGGATTTTGGTGGATTTAGTTTACTTTCAAAGTTAGTGAGAAATAAATATACTTTCTTTGTCCCATGTTATTTATCAGGCAGTTTTTCATAAAGCCCCTTTCAGCCTATAAATCTGTGACAAGCTCAGTAATCAGCTGACAATTCACCACTTCCATGGTATCATTGATCACTGCAGTCACACAGCATTGGCTTTTAATCTTTAACAAAGTGACTGCCATAGTCCAAAGCATTCTCATGTGCTCACTGTACACTGTAGAAATGAGATTTAACCAAATCATCCCAAGACCATGTCTTCCATGGCTATAGGTCAGTGGTAGGAACATTGAGAGGAGCTGCAAATACCACAGTGAAAAGGCTTTTTTCCTCCTGTGACAGCCTTTCACATTATTACTCTTGTAATTTTGCACTAAAATCCAGAAACAGGGGCTCTTACATGCATATAAATGCATATAGTCTCTGATCCAAAGCACTGACAATTTAAGAAAACTGTACCTCTGTTCTATAAAAGCAAGCTAAGGCCCACAGAAGTGTCATGACTTGCTGACACAGGAACTGAACTCATATTTCTAGGCTTTCCACCTCCCCAACCACCAGATGTCTATTAACTACTCAGCAGTATCTCTATTCAGTGGCATTTAAGGGCCACTCAATAGCTTTTTTTAAATGCAAAACCAATTTCTTCTCATCTACTGCCACTATATATGACAATTTTTTTCCTTCCAGAAAGCCTCAGATAGAAACTAAGTTAGGAAAGGCTCACTAAGAGGGACTTGACTGTCCAAATCAAGGCAAGACAGCTAATTAGTGTAACAAGGTATAGAAGGAAAGCCTCAAGAAAGAGGGTAATTATAAAGCCAGTGGCTGGCAGAATATAGTCATGTAAGAGTCAAGGCCTAGATTAGCTATTTCTGTAGAACAATTTTAAGCCTACCCCCAAAAATAACTAAATAATCTGAATTGAGCAGCATGGAGCACAGCCTCTGTTCAGGCCAGGAAATCATGCAGATAGAGACCCCTCAGAAAAGAAAAAACAGCAGCATTCCCAAAAGAGAAGATGGAAACCAAATTGCCCAGGCTCTTCTTCATAACCTTGCAAGGAAGAGACTGTACTTTTGAAAGCTGAGATCTTTGCATGGGACTCTGAGGGTCAGAGCAAATCAGCCCTCAAGTAAGTTGCCAGTGAGGGAGAAGGATGCTTTTGTTACAAAGAGAAGTGAACACAAACTCCTTTGCTATTCTAGGGTCACACTAAGTAGTTTCTCACAAACCCCACAGTTTTTGCAGGGTAAAATAACCACCTTAGGACATGCTGAGGACCATATTCTTCACCATGCTCTGCTTGGAAGGGCCAAGCTATCTCTCATACCAAGGACATGCCAATTTAGATCTCTGCTTCCTCCTGGGCATAAAGGAGCTCACACAGTCTCACATATTCTCCAGGGCAGATGCAGGACTGAGGGAACTGCTGATGGGTGGGAAACAACATGCCACAGAAACATGCTCTATTAGTTCAGAGCAAAAGATCCTTCTGTGTCTGAGAGATATGACACACTCAATAAAAAAGCATGTGCCAGGATCCAAGGACAGCACCAAATCCCGTCCCAAACTTCACTCTCACTATCCACTCCTTTTCTCTTCCTCCCTTTGAATGTTTCAGTGAGCCTCACAGGTTAACTCCAGCTGCATCCACTCACCAGACACTAATCCCTCAGCTGTCTGCTTCTAGCCTTGCAGACCTGACAGGAAAAATGGAGTTTTGGACTAGGTTCAGATGCTGCAGTGATAAGGGCCATGGAAATACCTTCAGTTAAAATAAACAGCATTGCACCAGCCTTTTCCATTTTAGGAAATTGAAGTCACCACATCCAAAGCTTTAGCCTCTTTCTTCCCTCCCTGTCCCTCTATAAGAAAGAGTTGGGGTCACAGCCCAGTTAGGTTATTGCTTAGGATGAAGAACCTCCCTGAATATCTGGAGCATCCTTTAGTGTTTTAAAGGTGTTTTGAAAATCAGAAAATGCCATATTTATAAGCATTCTGGAAAGAAACTCTGTGAGTGCACTGTAACTAAAGTGCAAATTGCAGAGGTCAGATGCACATTCAGACTGTCCTCTAGAGCACTCAGAGCTGGGGTGCTTGCCTTGGAAACCCAGTCAACAGCCAGCAGCTGCCCTTGGGACTGCTCCTCCATGAGAAAACACATCCATTCTCTGCAGCAACCACTGGCAGATCTTACTAGTTGCCACACAAACCAACTGACAGCTCATGTTCTTCACCCAGGTGGTGACTGATACCTAAGGATAGGTGAAAGAAAAGAAAAAGGGCTCTAACTTCAACACCCTCTATTCTTATTCTCTACCTCATCTTGGAAAATAAGGAAGAAGTGCAGCAGTAGGGGTTTTTTGTGATACTCTCATCATTGGGAAAGAGAAGATAATTTGTCATTCCTTGGTCTGATGGAAACTGTGTTTAGGGAACAAGCCCCTGCTGACAGTGTTTTTTATTCCACACAAGCTGTCAAGAAGCTTAGTTGAGGCCATTCAGCAGCCACATAGATCAAATGAGATCAGCACAGCTCAAAGCCCAGAAGTTCCTGCAGCAACTTACAGGATGCCCTTCTGCCTGCCCCTACAAGTAGGGACTTAAGATATACTTAGTTAAATTTAATCACAAATATGTGTATAAATCCATGAACAGAATAATGAAAACCAATAAATATGTATTGCATCTGTGTGACCCAGTGTTGACTCAGCAAAATGAGCACCTCATTTATTAATATTAATAAATGAATCCCTGAAAAGAGCAAGACCTGCCACAGTGCAGAGTTGCATTACTTTGGTATTAGTAATATGATCAGGGCACGTCACTCCTATTGGTTTGAAATATTTTTTCATCTCCTTTCAGCTTTCTAAGACTCAACTATTTTTCCTCTGCTGGGAAGGGAGTCTACTTGATGCTGTTTTGTTCCTGTGTGTAGGTAAATCAGAAGGGTAGGAACTGTCAGCAGTGTGGGACACCTGGGATGCCTGCATTCTCCTCTCTGGACACGGCACTGACCAAATAATTTGGTCTTCTTTTGGAACGTGGACTTGCTCTTGCTTTTTCCAAAAGGGACCACATCAATCCTCAGGCCAAAAAGAGATTTGTCATTGCCTTCAGCTAAAGCAGCAGAATTAGGGTCCAAATGACTGTCTTATATGCCAAACCTGCAAGTGCTGAAGTGAACAAATAGCCAAAAAAAAAAAAAAAAATCAGTGTGGGAAAGTTCCAAATGTAGAAACCACTTCTGGCGGCAAAACTGACACCAGTTTTATCCTTGGGAGCATAAAAATATGTGGAGAATCTGGATGGCTCAGGGGCTTAGCAAAATCTGAAGAATAGTAAGAAAAAGCAAGTTAGATGCTGATATGGTTCTTTAAAACTAGTGTTGACTTAAACATTCATTGCAAACTGTATTCTCTAAATCTCACAAAGCTTCATGGTGCATCTCTGTTTTCTGTAGTTCTCTTATCAGCATATGTGGTTCAAGCTGTGTTTCTTTATATTCTCTCTTCACTTTCATGGAGATGTCTGATTTTGGGCAAATCATCCTACTGCTCTGCCTGTTTATCCTTTTCATCATGTCCCACAAATTGCTGTTACACAGTTTATATCAGGTAGATATAAGAAGCTTGAAGCACAAGGGTTCCAAAGCAGTATGAACCCTCTCTGCAAAGATTTTCAAAGTATTCAGACATGTGTGTTTTACAACTCCCCTCTGAGACTTATTGACATTTGGTTTTGGGCCACTGATTCTAATCAGCCTTGTCATGTCTCAATGAGTATAAAAATAACAAAATGAAAGCCAGTAATATGAATATATGAATATATTGCTCTTTTAAAAGTGAATATTGAGTGACTTGAAACTTAAACATAATCCAAAAATCTCTGCTTCAAACACTTCTCAAATCATGCCTTTTAGATATTGGTGAAAGTCACCACATTCAGATGCAACTGCTGAGCTGCAAATGTTTTACTTGACACAGTGTCAGGAGAGGGACATTTGCAAATCACTGCTGCAAACTAGAATTTCTGATAGCTCCAAAGTAGGCCAGTGTTAGAATGCTTATTTTGCTCTCTTATTTAAGTGTGACAAATCTTTGTGGGAGCTGTTGGTCCTCTACACCTTGCTTGTTGCTGTCCTCAGCACTTACCTTCCTCACAATTCCTTTGTGAAAAAAAGTCCGTCATTGGAATTCTATCTGCTTTTATCCTGGAGGTTAATAACTATTTTCTCTGCAAGGAAGGAACTTTCTTGTCTTTTTTTTTTTCTTTCTTTTGGCTGTAATCCTAAATGGGATGAAGAAAGAAGTTTTCATACACTAGATATTTGAAGGGCTTTGAAGATTTCACTTCACAGAACAAGTAATTTTACTTTCTGACAGATGGGTTTTATGTTGTCTGAGGAAGAAAGTGCAGAAAGGCAGCAGCAAAGGGTACCATGCTTGGAGAGATATCTAGTTGGGTTGATGAAGCATGTATAGCAAAGGGGGAAAAATGCTGTCTATGAGGGTCTGGCAGATCAACATTATGGGAAATATGCCAAGAAGGAAAAATAAGGGATATATGTCTGGCTGAAAATGGAACTAAGGAAATTTATTTTCCTAGCATTGTTACATTGGTGTTTACCCATTAAAAGGGCATACATCAAAAGATTGTACTAGGACTTATGGCTTAAAAATAAAGGATTGAAATTTCAGCTCATTGGGTTTTAGTTTTTGCACACTGAAAACTCCCAGTTAAAGAAAATAAAGAAAAAAAAAAAAAAAAGAAGGATTGATTGCAAGGTTGAGTTGATGGCGGGTAAAAGGTTGGCAAGTAATTGGTGGGAAAAGCAAGGACAAATAATGGTTGTGCATGTGCAGTACAGTCTATTTGTCTGTCAATATGGGAGACAGACATCCTCCACCACAGAACTAGGATGGCTAATGACAGCCTAAAGTGCTGCAGGGCAGTTTCTGCCTACACAGGAGAGACAGCCAAATGTGCATCTGGACTGGAAAGTGAACCCACCAAAGGTTAAGATTTTGGCCTGTTCTATCCAAAGGGAATGTGTAAGTTATGAAATCTCTTTCTTTCCATAAGACTCCAGAGAGATCCTAAATTCAGCAGAGCTTTGAGTTGTCATAGCATCACCAATAATAAAAACTCATTCTGAAGGTAAGGAAAACCTGCTTGGTGAATTTGTTTACTACCTCAGTAGCTTTTTAATTAAATACAAAGTACTAATTCTTCCCTGTCCAGTCAAGCTGTGCAAGAGACGATATGCAAACAAGCATTAGTAGAGAAGCAGCAATGAATTTCCAGAGCAACATTGGCACACCTGCTATCCCTGAGCTGATTGCTAATGCTCCTGCTGTTATTCCCCAAAATATCTTTTTGAAGAGGCAGCCTTTTGTAGGAACATTGTGGTCTGTCCCACCCTGGGTGCAGTTATCACTAAGTTAGGCAGTAGCACATGGGGAAAAAAGACTTCAGAAATCTAAAACCCATCAAAGTATTATTGTTTCAAGGCAAAAATAGCCATGTTAGGCTGTACCTAGACTCCTTTCCTTTTGATAACTCAGCTGTAATCAGAGAAGCAGAAGTCCCTGATATTCAGGAGAATGACCATCCAAGGTGACGTTAAGGTAATCCTGACCAAGTGAGGTGTCAGAAGTTGAAGGTTACATCCATTAACATGTTCTTATTTGCACTTTCATCCTTGACCAAAGGGAAACATGGTCAGACCTCCTTTCCATCAGCACCTCAATCAATGTTGTGAATTATCTCTTCTGAAGTTTGAAAGCTTTTGTCTACAGTGAACTGACCCTTGACTAACAGCTGAAAGCTGGGTTAGAAAAATACCCGGCCTTCAAATTCCAACTGGAAAGTGAATGTGAGCTTTTTTACCCTGCATTTCACAGTCAAAGCGCACAGCATTCAAAGATTGAGCCAGAGAGATGGTAGGCATGTGAAGGATGAAGAGAGATGAGCTTCTCCCTTTCTAAAAATGAAGTAATTAGCTTAGTAAGTGCAGAAGGAGGAGAGATGGGAAAGGGAGATCCTTTTGTTAGACATTTATAACACAATCCTCTCTACTGGCCAGATGTGCTTGCAAGATGTTACCAGATTGCACACACTGATGAATGTAAGGACTAGGGCTACACTAAATTACTTTCAAAGGCACCCATCTGGGGAATCCTCATTTTGAAAAGCAGGAGATGTTCTACGTGTGTGCAGTGCATTTGATTTTTAGGGACTGCCAGTCACAGGAGACACTAGCAGTCTCCCTGTAGCAAAGAATTGTTATTCCTCTGGTTTTAAATAAAGTATGGAACCTTTGGTTATAATGGGCATTTTTCCAGGCCTCTAGGGCTGGTACAACTGGAACTTTGATGGGGAAGGGACAATGGCTGAGGAGCTGGCAAATACCGAAACAACCCAAAAGCCCTATAGATATAGAAGTTCCCATTAAGCAGTCCCTTGCATGTTGGATAATCTTCAGTTAAATGCATCTTCTATAAGAAGAACTCTTCAGTGCATTTAGGTGAATGTTTGGAATAACACTTGCCTATGTTCTTACTGTCCAGAAGCATAAACAAACAGCCAATTTACATTTCCCCTATTACCTTTAGCAAAAACCTTTTCTAAGATAAAGTCTCTCAGGCCCTGATTGTAGCTTGAATTTCAGTATTAAAAGACAGAGCTAGACTGTGGAAAGGGGCACAGTTATGAGTAACTATTGTATAAGCTTCTTCCCTTTGAACCTTGCCTCACACACTGTTCACCAGTCACATAGCCTTGCCTCTGAGCCTCTTTGTCAGAATATAATGGGCAGAAGTTGGAAGCATGGCTCAGTTCATTGTAAGCACTGTGTAAACCTCCAGGGTAATTGAAATAATACATACTGCAGGAGTTGTTTGAATAAAAGAATATCCAAAGAGAAGAGAAAAGAGCAGAGCCAGCATAAGCTGTTCTGAAAGCAAGGTTGAGTGTGTTGTTGCAAAACCTTGAGGCCTGGAAGAAGAAACCCACCCTACAGGAAAGTTTAGAAGCCTCTCAGGAAATTTTCTTATAGGGAGCCACATCAACCAGGGGAAGAGAGCAGAAGTCTCTGAGACAAACCCAGGGCCCTGCTGGAAGGTACAGGTAACTTCCCAGAGGCACCAGATAATAATTACACTAGGTTCCAGTTTTGCTGCAAGAAGCAAAATTAATTGCTCACAAAGAGGACAAGTAAAGATGCTTTACTGATTCATAGGATGTGTAGAGCACAAAATTTGTATTAAAATTTATGAAAAGAGATGGGAGGAAAGGATCCTCACTGCATCTTTTCCATGGCTTCCACAGCTCTCTTGCTCTGCCTTTCTGTACATGTCTCCACATAGAGAAGGGTGTTATCTGTTTCACTTATCAGGCCCCTCAAGATACTTAGCCCATGTGCCCTCAAGCTCTCCTTACAATTTCTTGCCACACAGAAATTGTAATATTATTATTTTCATTCCCACTCTTATCTAACATCTTAAACCTCTGCTGTTTTCAACTCCTCCTTTCCTTTGCTCATGGAAGTTCCCACTTGCATTTCATGATGTCAAATCAAGTTAAAGCAATTTGAACAAAAGGACCATTTGCCAAAGAAGAGGTTTTTCAGGTGGCTCCAAAGTGTGAGTTTGTATGGAGCACTTTGACAACCTAGTTTCATCTGTACAAAAAATGGAAAAAAGAAGAGGAAAGTTTGTTTGAAACAAACCAGCATTTCAAAAACAATGCTCCCTCATTATTTTTTTCTTTTTGTCTGAAATTGTTTGCTATCTATTCTGACTAAGTTCATGATACATACCTGAAATTACTCTACTTAGAAAGTGTCAGAATGTCTTGTCAATTCGTATTTCAAATACTGTATTTTAAGCATGTGTTTCAGCTGTTTTAGAATGAGACTTTTCATCTTCCTGTACTTCAAGGCTCCCTCACTTTCTCTTGTTCAATTGCTCTGAATATTATCCCCATCCTGACCATGGTCCAAGTGATGTCTCTGATTGGGATCTTCCCCTCAGTATCCAACCCAGCCTAAACACAGGCTTTATACATGACTTTCAGTGTAGCATCTCTAAATGTTTTCTCTTTAGTCAAGATTTCATGCAGACTCATGATTTCTCATTTTCATCACTGAAACATACTTTGCCTCCATCTGTACAAATGGCATCTTATCCCAGCTATAGCCACTCAGAATAGTGACAGGATCTGGGGACAGCATACACTATGAGGGTCTCTGATGGTCTTCCAAATAACTGTGGACACAGAGCTTTGGAGAAATCACTGGGAAGTGAGTACCAGACTGATTAAAAATCACTGACAAAGAATACATACTGTTAGTGGAGCTCTCTCCAGCTGGAGGAATACTTTAGGCAGCACCCATTGCTGATCAGTCCAGACACATCTTTTATTTCATTAGTGACCTCAGTGAGATAATTGAGCATACAATCAGAAAATTTGTGTGAGATTGATATGACTTGTCGTTGTTTTAATTTTCCAGGTGTTTCAAAAATCTTTGAAACACTTGAATACAGAGCTTAAATACTTTAATATCTTCTTGGTTCATTTGAGAATGCCTTATTCCTGATAAACCTAAGAAAAACTATTTTATTAATATGTTTATGGCTGAAAAACAGAATTCAGGGATAATCAAAGAGCCCTCCACATCTCTTTCTTCTTCAGCTTAGTTCTCCATCATATTCCTTCCTTCTTCCAGATATATCTGTACTGAGTTATGTTTCATTTCTCATGAATATGAAAATTTACACACTTCCCCTTAAAAGTGCTTCTCCAGATCTTGTCATGGAAACTTGTGGCAATAACTGAAGGGCAGGATGTCATACATGCAAAGCATTGTGTCTGAAAAATCTGGCGCGCAAAGCTATAAAGTTAAAATCTGCCTGGCTCCCTGTACTTTCTGTTAAGATCCCTGTCTTTTAGCAGTAGTGAAAGACATAGGTTTTCCACAGAGCCTTTCAAAAACAGTTACTGCTTTGCAGTTCTGTTAAGTTTACATAATAAAGAAGCTTTAAGCATTTTAATTTCCTTTTTAAAGCACAAATATTTTTTTGTTTCCTTCTCTTTCTGATTGTACAGGTCAACTTAACTTAATCCGAAACATATTGCATGTCTCCAGGTCACTAGCTAGCAAATGACACAACCTCCGTAAAAAATCTCATGAATTCTTTCCAGAGAAAGTCATTCATTCAAAAAGACTTGGAAAGTTAGAATAGAGATTTATATTTTAAAGTCCATCTAGTGTGCAGGGGAGCTGCTGGTTGGCAGCCCCCAAGGCTGCAGTTGCCCATGCACACACTGGTACACTGAAAAGCAGCAGCACAGGGATACTGACTCAGCCCTGCCCCTGTGCCCATCTTCCTGCAGCAGGAATTCTATGTTTGGGACTCATAACAGGGCTCTAGTGCCCATCTACTGAGGCACCCAGCAGGATATTTTATTCCACTGCTTGCTGGGCTACTCTGGACCAAAGCAGGCACTTGAGGGCTTTTCTAGATTGCAAGGAAGTAGTCAGTATCTATTCCTGAGGAAGAGCTCCCTGGGAGCAAGCTAACTATGGACTGAGTTTGGGAGACAAGTATTCAGCAACAGACTAAGCCTACCCTAAGCTTTCAAGTTGGCCTTCTCAGAGCAATTATTATCTGGTTGCAAAAAAAGGTGAAAAGTTGTCAATCCATTCTCAATTCCCATTTAAATTATCAGTTCCTTGAGCCTCTCAGTTCCCCTCAGGCATCCTTTTCTCTGATATTTCTGCCCTCAGCAACTTGAATTTGCCTTCCAGACAATCTTCATTGTTATAGTGATGCCTGGTGAGCACCCTTTGCTATTAAGTCACCAGCTTTCTTTGCCTCCACTCCCCTCCAAGCCCAGGCTTTGGAGAGCTTACTGCAAAATCTCTTTACCCAACATAAGCTTTCTCTCTGTCTTGATTCCACTCTCCCACCCTCCCACCACTGAACATCAAAGCTGTTCATAATGCATTGTCAGGTGCCCTCTGAGTTTCTGGGAAGCTGAGCACATTTTTAGTGCCTTATCTAGATATTTTATGTGTTAAACTACAATCTCTTTGTAAAACATATTTGCTTCACCAAATACTTCAGATTGCAGTGGAGTTTCTGGTGGTGTTTTTAATGGTGAACTCCCTGAAGATTACTATTTATGTCATGTACTGCTCAAAGCTATATTCTGCTGTATGCTGCCTGTTTCCCATAGCAAGTGACAAGCTATGCTGTTAACACTGAGCGTGTAATCACACACTGTACATTGCAGCTTCAGCTGCAATGATTTCTTAAAGATTTTTAAATGATCTAACTGGTGAATATTTGGGCATATGGTCTGCCTTGTAATCCTGTTTGTTCTCAGTACATCACTGCTAAATTATATCTGCAGAACTAAGTATACCATTGTAATTATAGCTTCCATAAGGCTGTAACTGTCCAACAAAGAGCATTCATTCAGGTCACAACAGTATTTTAATGCCATTATGGCTACAGGGGGCTGCCTGGTAGTGCTGTTCTGACTTGTTGTTTGTTAATTGGTAGTCACAGATGTGGGCATTGAAAAGGAGTGGCTGGAAGTTGAGTGAAAGACAAGCTGACATAATTAGTGGGAGCTGGTGAGGAGATGGACACAGACTTGCAGGCAAAAGAAGCTCCCTGCTTGCCAGCTAAAAAAAGCTTCTGTCTCTGGCTGCAGGGGTTGCTTTCTGAGTCTCACTTCCATCTGCTTGGAAGATGCCTCTCCAAAGGTGGCAGACCAAATCCCATGCTCAGAAAAAACACATCTCCTCTGTTGCACAAAGAGAAAGCTAAGAATAGAGGAAAAAAGCAATTTCTAAGTCCAATCTCAACCAAGCACAAACACTTGAGCCAGAAGAGTCCTTGGTGTTGACACCCCCCTGAGGACAGCTTATTAAAGCAATCTTCTTGATTACCAGAGGAGTGCACTCAGTGGCATGAGACGACATCTGCCTCCTGGAAGACCTCACAGTGGGGTTCCACTCCATTCTCCCTTAGTTGGGTGCCGCATCTGGTCAATGCTATGCATCCAAACCAAGGCCAACTGCTTCATGTGGATGAAGCTAAGACATGGGGCAGATTATGGTCTACACTCATGATAAAAATATTGCAGTGGGAAGAGAAAGAGAGCTACTCCTCCTGGACATTCACACCCCTTGCTTTGCCTAGGGAGGCCAAGTGTGCCATAGCACAGAGTGCCTTGCAGAGCGTAGAGCAAAGGAGCGCTGTTCTCTTACACTTCATTCTTTTTTCTCACCTGAAAATCTGGCCTACCAGACATGGGGCAATAGCTTCTGTCTATATCCAGCTCTCTTAATCTGTGAAGAAACTCTTTCCCAAAGCTGACAAGGTGGTTAATTCAAAGTAATTCATATGCATGTTCAGTTAGAAAACAACCTTCTTTCTGGAGGGGAGAGTGCTCCTACAATACTTCTCAAATTAAGCCAGCCTAATGGGACTCCTTCTATTTGGCAGACACTGATTCTTAGGGAATTCTTCTCTACTTTTCCCCTTGCTCCACTTCTCTCAGTAAATAACTTACTTGAGAGACTCTTTCAAAGCAGACCGGTCCATAAAGAATTGGATCCAAAGGCCCAGCCCTGATGCAAGTTTTTAATTTCAATTAATAAGAACTGTGAGTCATTATACATATCACATTATATGTTATGGACTCATGAGGATTTATTTATAATCACAGGAAGTGGAGCATGAAGACCTCTGAGGATGACACTGTTTATCTCCACTTTCTAGAGCAGGAAAATCTCTACCCATTTCATATCTCAAAGACAGTAGCCTGCAGCTTTACTCTGTCTTCCACAATCCTTACAATGCAAAATGTTCTCCTAATCATGGCTTAAATCTCATGCTCCATTAAGCCCATTGTTTCTCTTCATTTCTATTTATGGGTAAGGAAAACAGCTTATTCCCTTTTCTTTGAAGCAAGTGTTTCAAGCTTGTAGAGTTCTCATCTTTTCCCTAAGTACCTTCTGGGAGACTGAACAACCTTAAATCCTTCACTCTGTCTTTACCAGCCATCTTTTCTGAATTTCTGTTAGTTGCTGTTAGTCACCTCTTCTCCCCACCAAGGCAATCCATACTTTGAATTATAGAACTCCAAACTGGATACTTCAAGTACTGAATAAGCAGGCATAAGAAAGAATGTGTTGCCCCTAATTTATTGACTTTTAAAATATAATTATTAATTCATTCATTCACAGATATGTGTGTATATATGTGTGTGTGTGTGTGTGTGTGTGTATATGGTAGCAATTCTTCTTTTTTTTTATAGTGCTGCTATATTTTTGATTCCTGGCTCTGCAAAGATTCTATCTCTATCTGTTTCTTTGTCCCCCATCTGACATTTTTGCTACAGATCATTCCTAATAAGATACAGACATTTGTACCTTGTTCTTACAGAATTGCATTCTACTGTTTTTCAGATCACATTTCCAAACTGGAAATATCTTTTTGAATTCTCTTCCTGCTAAGCAACGTGCCCATAGACCCTCTGTGTGTGGTGCCTCCTGCAAATTTAACTAGGAGACACAACAATTGTGTCATTTATTGCAGAGATCCAAGACTCCTTCCCTCCAGCACCTATTCACACACCACAGCCCCTCCATAATGAGTGCTGTGCAAGCACAGCACTAAAAGATGATTCTACTCCAGCAGAGCTTGCTAGCCTTGTTAACAGTTTTAAATCTCAAGCTAGGCTTCACCTCATGTGCAGCACTCTGACACTGGGCCCTGAAGCCACAAAGTACTCCTTTGACATAGTACTGGATCCAGCTGAGATGGAGTTCATTTTCCTGTAGCAACCCCCACAGGGCTGTGCTTTGAACTGGTAGCTAGAAACAGTGTTTTGGCTGCTGCTGTATGCACAAGTACTCCTTTGCTATGAGCCCCCAAAGCACCCGTGAGTCTCCAGAGATCTGGTAACCATGGCAGAGTTCTAGTTGGTGGCAATTGCCAAAAAATTGTGCTGCCAACGTTAATTAGAACTTTAGTATCTCAGATCTGTAAGTGGCCTTCCTCCTTCCCAAGTCTACAAAATTTGGTCACTGCAAAAGCCAATCTACACAGAAATGCCTTTAACTACACACAGTCCAAGGACATAATTTCTCTAGTCACTGTAAGTGAATATTTCTCTAGATTTAAGTACAACAAGGTCTTGAGCTATATCTATGCCTCTGGCATGAAGGCACATTAATCATCTCCTTACAGAAAATAACAGGCATGATTTATGCATTTGGTAAAATTCTATCAATTTACAGCAATCAAATTAATTAGCTAAATTAATTCCTCTTAATTTATTTACATTGCCTAGGAATATTTCTTCTATGGATAGCTCCATTAACTGCAATGTTATGTTTCAGAGAAACTCAAAAGTATAGTCGTTCAGTTGTAGATCATGCTTAGACTGCAATCTCAAATCACATCAGCTTTGACCAACACTGGAAAACAAGCTGGAGAACACTACAAGCTTGAAATGCTGGAAACTGTTATCTCACAGGTGATTCTCCATATTTCAGTTGGCTTAAGAGGTAGGTGCTCCAGTTGAAAAGTCACTCTTCCAGCACACAAGGACTGACTAATCCAGGGACAAGTAAACATACAAACACAGTCAAGTCTGGCAAATCAAAGTTAATCTTTTATGTTCTACTGGAGCCTCAAAACTTGGCTCCCCACTAGTATTTTTGTGAAGAAATTACTCTACTTTTTGTTGACTAACAATTTAATAACTTAAGTAGACACAAGTTAGTGTCCTGCATTTTCTTCTGCAAGAAGGCCTATGGAATTTCACTTTCCACTGGGGAAGTAAGATGTTATGTCAGTGTGTTGGTCTCAACTTTATAAGTCTTCTCCTGTCGTCTTCTTCCCCTCCCTCCTTCTCCCTCAAGTTCTTATTTCCTCAAGTGCTTCGTGGAGGCTTTTATAAATAACTGGACATACTCATTCTAACAAGCACTTTGGCCAGTCAGATTCATTTCTGTATAACCCCTTGCAGTGCTATTCAATAATGCGAATAATTACCATAGCAACTGCAGCATGTGGTACATATGGTGCCTCTGAGAAACAAAGCATTTTCTTTCTTTCTTTCTTTTCTTACCCTTAGAAAAGGAGCTACATACATTAGTTTTTAACATAAAATGATGTCTTACAGTGTTTATTAGAGGGAATAAAAGGTTTACAAATGAAGAGCCATTTCTTCCTCTGCTTAGAAGCTCAGATAATCAATTCTTCATACATTTCCATCCTTTAATCTCTCATTTCCTCACATTATGAATGTTCACCTTTTTGCAAAATACAGACAATAGATCCTTAGACAACCAAGTACCCTGATTACATTTTCCTGTGCTTGTACTGGCTGGACACTCCAACAGACAGTGGAGTGTGTGAAGTGTGTGAAGTGAAGGGTGTTGAATTTAATCCAGCCCTTATGGAAGGGCTGGATTAAATTTGAAGAGTAGTGGCCCTTTTGTCCTGCTTTCCATATCCCTTTGAGGCTTCCTCCCCTATGACAGGGACAGCTGAGCTGTAGAAATGAAACTGAACCCAAAGTGCTGCAGTGTATTTCTCATGTCCTAAACACACTGGTAATATCTCATATTAGCACTGAGCTGTAAAACTGAGCATTGCAGGAGTTGTTACACATGCAGTTCCACAGACAGCAGCACCCCTCAGGAGTGGGGCCAAAGACCATTTGGAACCAGTAACTGCATCAGTCTTATGAGTCAAGGTCTTAAAATGTTTCACCAAGATGAAAGTGTGGTACTTTTGAGCCTGACTGGTTGTCTTTAAAGGTATTAGTTTGTTGGCCATACAGCTAGAATCATACAAGCATGGTATGGACAGTGAGGGTGGAAGAACTGCATTCTAGGAGATCAGATTCTGAAGCCCACAGCTTCAAAAGTTAAATTACAATGCAGACACCATCTTCCACAAAAAAGCTCTGAAGTAATGTCCCTTTTAAGACTCTAGTAGGAAATGAAGACAAGGAAGGCAAGCAGGTTGAAAAGGGATAGTACTTTCATTGACTTGGTCTGCAAGTTATGTATCTCTAGCACAGCTTTTCTCAGTCTTCAAATATTGTGATCATGTTGAATTCAGAGGGACTGAGCAAATACCATCTTTGCTAGCAGCCACAAACCAGCTCATAGCCTTTATACCATCATCCTGCAGCAGGACATTGTTCCCAAAACCTCCCTTGACTAAATTGTCCTGACACAGCAGGCTTGTAAAGCTAACTGCCTAAAGCTAGCAGTTGCCACAGGATTTCTAAGGGACAAGGAAAAAGCTCAGAGCCTTGGAGCTTCCATACCTGCCTTTGTTTCCAGTTAAACTTTCCCCTCAGTTTCTCTTTGTTGTCATCCTTCTCAAAAGACCCATATCAGAGAAAGGTCTCCTGAATTTTCAGACACCTTCTAGGCTCAGGTTTAGGAGATTGAAAAGATGTGGCATGCATGCCTCCCTGCCTGAGCACAGCCTGGTTCTGCAGGGAGACGAAAGTTGCAGGGACGGTAGGAATGCTGAAAACAAACAAAACCCTTTTTCTGGGTGGCCTTCCTACCTGAGAGAATGACTTACGAAGGATCCCCCTTTCTTTGCTGACATTCTCCTGGGACAGTCCCAGATGATCGGGTTCTTATTTAAGATTCTTTTTGACAACAGTAGCTGTAGGTATTTGTAAATCTGGCATGAAAGATTAGTTATACCTAGCTGTACACATTTGTGCATATATGTTGCACATAGAAATGACCACCTGAGGTATGTTAATGTGGACCTCTTTTTGTCTGTTTTGAAACTTAGTTTTAGGGATCACCAGCAGTACACATTCGCTCTGCAGTCTTCAGCCACCAAACTTAGCTGTAGCAAGCACTGCCCTAGAGGTGTTTATCACCAAATGCAATTTGGAACTGAAATAAACACTTATTTTCAAAATTGAAATGTTTGTTACCATGTTGTCCTTGTTGGAACAAGGCTGCAAACATGATAAACATGAGCTCACAGTTTAACTAATAATGCCTTCAATAAATACAAAACAACCCCTTAGTATTTGTGTGAATATATTATTTCACAAAATATAATATAATCTTGGACCAGAATAACATGACTTCTTCTCACAAGCAACCTCTCCACATTTAGATGAATCTATTTTGAGCTGCCCTGCCACCACCCAGCAGCAATTTTTCAGACAAAAAGCCACTAGAGCGCGCCTCCTCCCCAGCAATGGGACGAGCAGAGTAAACCTGTTTGTGTGAGAGACTATTTTGCTGAGAAGTGGAGAATTCAGTGACATTGGGAATTATTCTGCACCATTCACTTCTCCTGGTAATTTAACTCTTGGTAAAAAAAGCATAATGTATATTCTTGTTTACTGGGTTGATTTACAACACTTTAAGTGCAGAGAAGATTTCCTTCTTTTCATGCTGACATCAGCAGATACAAAGTGTGTGTCTCATAACATGACATTGCTTTAGACAGAGCAATGCAGAAAAAAACCCCTAAGAGGTTATGGCAGCTAGGGAGCAGAGAAACAGCCCAGGAACCACAACACAGTACCTTGCACTCTCCTTTGCCACAAGAAAAGCCACCAGCAACGCCTCACAAAAGGAAGCTGGTGGGAAAATGGGGCTCCTACGCTTTGCTGCAGATGTGTGGTTTACCACCTTCTCAGAGAGGCTGGTGTTTCTGATCAGGCAGGGGGAGCTTGCCTTGTCTTGTGCAAAACACTGTCCTTAGAGACCACCTTCTTTTTGAAAGCTGAAGTTTCATTCTGTTGCCTGCACGTGGGAGGGAGGAGATAAATCATATCCCAATAGGGCTGTTCAGTTGTTCATTTTATGGAACTGTATTAGAGCACCATGCTTCTACCAGGTAAACCTGTGACTTCCCTTTGCTCCATCTCTTACATGCTATACATGTAAGACAATTAGATAAGAAAAACTCTGTGTGCTGTTACCTAGACTTAATAACACCAACTGGCACTTCTCACTTCTCACCCTAACCTGAGAGGCTGGACAGAACCTACCATTAGCATGCACCTTCATACACCACAGCTTTTACTCTGGACTCCTTAAACCAAACCTCTGTAGGTACCTCCTAAGTTTGGTTATGCTGGTTTAAAAACAAAAAAGAAACGACAACAAAACCCCAACAACAACCAGAACACCAAAAAAACCCACAGAAAAAAACCCTCTTTCACAGACTGGAAAACAGCATACCGTACTTTCAGCCTGAAAGTACAGATCTGAAGTACTCCATTTCTGTCCAAAAGTGAAAAGAGAGGCACAAAGGAGGTGCTAAGGGAACATGAAAGCTCTCATGAAGGAGATTCCTCTCCTGATTTCTATGCATCTTGTGGTTAAGAGTTGGTCAAAAAAAAAATACAACAAGGACACCAATACTGGTGTTTTTCAGAGTATTTCATAGCTAAGCAGGAGGCATCACCCTGTGATCTCTTTTGACAGGCACACACCTACAAAAAAATCAGCATGTTGACACAGAGAAGTGGCTGGGGCACAAGAGCCTGTTCTGGTCCTTTTGGGTTGACCGTGGGACCTAGGAACAAAAAGACTCCTTTATTTTCAGTTGAGAGAGCAGGGGAGAGCAAAGGATGGATACAACAATTCCTGCTCAAGGAGACAGCAGAGTCAGACAAAATGTCACTGCATCTGACCTAAGACAGCCTTGCAGTTCTGGAGGAAGACAGCAGCAAGAGAGACTGACTTGTTTCTGAGATGCGGCATATGAGAGCAGTCATGAGAGAGGCTCTGCTTTTCTCTGTGATAGCCATGGAGCCTCCATCTGCCACATGCCCACTCCTTTGCAATGAAGGAGGGATGGATAGATGCCATGACAATCCTGGGAAAACTCTACAAAATTGTCTCACATTGCAAAGAGAGGCAATGGCAATATGTATAGAAGGCCAGATGCCAGCTTCTACATTAAACCTGGGAGACTCCCTTGGCCTGTTCAGGTGCTAGCACATGTCCATTTTTACCTCAGAATTGCCACTTCTGCCCACAGACAGAAGGAAAAGCTTCTCTAGGTGCCTTACAGCTGCCACTTTATTCTCAAGCAGGTTTCTTGATCAAGAGCATGACCTACTGTGTGGGCTTCTCTTCAACAGAATGAGACTTGAAGGAAATATAAATATTCTGGTCAGCCAAGAAGCCAAGTAGTGGACTTATATCTTTGCAAGCAATGCATCCTACACCTACAAGAATTCACAGATGCAAACATTAACAGTTCCTCAAACCTCTAGAGGGCAGTTCTTCCCTGAATTTTATGCCTCATGTAGTCCAGAACAGGTCTAAAGTGCCACAAAGCAAATATCAGCAAAAGGAATGCACTACCACAGCTCTGCTACCACATCACTTCATTCCTCTTCAAGATTTACTGCAATGAGCACATTGCACAGGATAGATCGCCTCAGCTGGATAACAGGGAATCCTTCAGAGACACTGATGGGAGATAGCATGGAAAGGAGTCACCTGCTCAGTGGCTTAGGTCTGACACTGCTCTCAGGTGGGTTATGTGAAAGCTGTCTCTGGAATGAAGAGTTTCCAGTTTGTAGGCTTGGTATTAGAAGCGCCCTCTTAGAAGGAACTTCTGTGCTTCTGTTCCTTATTATACAAAATGAACAGGCTGGATAAAATAAAAAGAAGCAAGTAGTGAAGATAATGGCATGCTCCAGTGAAGAGCTCTTTAATAGTAGTCATGTGTAAACAGTAGTAGCAGTGACAATGATGTCACCTGTGTAATGCTGACCACAGGAGGCCATGTTACCTGGGCTGTGTGCATGCAGAGGCTTGTGAGAAAACTTCAAGGCTCTCAAGATAGTCTGTAGGGGAGAGAGTTTGCAACGACAATATTACAGGCTGAAATATCCCCTACAAGTAGATGTGTTAAGAGGACGTGCGCAGAACTCTTCCAGTCCATTGGCTTACTCCAGGCAGTGAAGTGAATGTCTAGACATATCTAAAAAATGATAAATGAGCTCCCCGTTTTTGTTTTATCAGCTACATCGATGATTCAGCAGCAGTGAACCAGACAACAAGAAGAGGAGAAGTTGCTTAGGCTGAAAGCACAGGGACTTGCCCTGCACAGAGTCCCTGGACCTGACCCTGTATTGTCACTACTTCAGCCTGTAGGCAAATCTGTAGGAACATATGTTACAGCAAATGCCTGATTTCAAGTAAGTTGTTTACCTTAACATGAATTACCAGGACCATTACAAGACAGCTGGGATGTCTGGTTCATGTTTTGGTCAGCTCATTGGGCCCTACCCAGAGCGCCTTCCCAGCAGGCAGAACAGCCACATCCCACGGAGCCCTGCGGCTGGAAGCTCAGCCGAATGCAGAGCCTCTTTGCTGGAGAGAAGTGCAAATCTGGTGTAAGCAGGTGCAAATGTCCCTGAAACCAACACTGCACTCTTGATACTCAGCATCTCTGGCAACCTCAGTTATGGTCTACTGAAGTTCTTATTCCCACGGTTTTTGTGAGATTGGCTGTCAGTCTACATCAACCATGGGAAAGATTCCAGCTCAAATACCTGCCTGAGAGAGAAAACTGGGACTGTGACAGCTCAGCTTAAAAGATTGCAAACACTGGTTAGCTGCTAAGATGGTTACCATGAGCAAATAAATATAGTTTATTGCAATAAACTCTCCAGTTTAACCAGGGGACTTTCAAAACTTTAATAAATTCTCAGGTACATTTGTTTTCACACTGATATAAGAAACAAAACCAAATCTTCTACAACCCTCCTGGGGTCTACTTATGAGATGTCATGAAAGTTACACACTCCCTGAGCACTGAAGGTAAAGTATGCCCTTCTTAAATAGACCAGAAAATACATTCTGAAATTCTTCTGAGTTACAATCATGAGAAAAACCCCACAAAATAAAACCCTTTTATCACTCCCAGTGTACACAAAGTCTAATGAATTCCATGCTGAAAAATACAGTTAAAGGTAGAGGTGGCTTGAGAATATGTTTCCTCTCCCTTAAAACATCACCATTAAAATATCAGTATGCACAGTTCTAATGCTTTAGATTAAAAAAGAAAAAGTAAAACAGAAACACCAGGGTACACAGGAAGTCCCAGAAGTATCCTACACTGTTCTTACAAGCACATATTTGGCAGCTACACCTATGCTTTTAGTATGTGTTAGCATTATGAAACTCTTACCTCCCAGCTAAAATCCAAATCATAAATGGTTATCCACTGTGATTGTATTTCCCAGGCTTGATCAGGTGATTTACAGAACTAACATAGGCTACTCAAAAAAAGGTCTGTACTGCAACATTTGCATGTTATTAGATACATGATTATTTGCATAGCTCAAGTTATGCAATTCAACTTTGTAATGTTCTTCACAGTGTGAAGGCAGAGTTAATTCTAGTGTTTCCATCTGACAGAATCTGAAACCTTAGTATTTATTCATAAACTCACTGGAAAACAATTTCAAATGATGATTCAATGTAAGAATTTCACAACTATTTTTGAATAGGAAAAAAAGAAGAATTGTTAAAGGAATCTTTATTAAGAATGATTCCTTTCTGACTCCATAGCAGACTTCTAAAAGCTTAGCAAGGGAAGCTGTAGAAGTGTTTGTTAATGTTACTGGGGCTCCAGGTTTATTTTTGATGAAGAGACCTGTTCAGATTCTGGATGGGGCAGTTATTGTATGAATCTCCTCACAACCACCAGCACTATAAACTGAGCCTGGGATCAGAGAGTCATGCTGGAGTCCTTTGGATCTCTTCAGCATCCAAGAAAGCAAGGAAAGCTCTACAGCCCTCTGTATAGCACAGGGAGCCGCACTGCCTCCAGTTTATGAAGTAGATTTGCACAGGTGCTAAAGCGACAATGAACTATCAAGAATATTTTTCTTGTCACACAATGAAAGGAATTGGAAGCAATCCTCTTCCCTGGATATTCCAATATTGCAGTGAGACTCTCAAGCAATGCAAGACATTTTTGCCAGAAAAGTCAGCAAATGCAAACAATGACCAGATCATTAGAGCAAGACTTCAGTTTTACCCAATGACGTCTCAGAGTCAGATGAATATAAAGTTTCAAATGACACCAAAAACTTTTCATGCATTTTGTGGGTTTAGGACTTCTAAATTATACATTTCTATTAACATTACTTTAAAGGGCAGTCTTATCAATTCAGAAGAGTTCACATGGAAATAATTTAAACTCTACTAGAATAAATATTTCAAGCTCTCCCTTTTCGTTGCATTCTAAGAATATCCTCATGTAACTGACAATTGTAATGTCCCTGTAAGATGAAATTTTTACAATTCAAATCCATAACTGTGTTTGCAATGCTTTAAAGACGGTGTACAATTGATTTATAGTGTACAATTGATTTATGCACTCTGTTTTTTCACTACCTGAAAAAATAGGCTGAATGGAGATGTTCCTTATTACAGATTTTAAATTTGTTTTTTTCACCTGTGTTACATATTGACTCTTGATAGAAAACTTGTGTAGCTGTATATTGTGAAATAAGTAAATAGAGAGGAGTATTGACCTGAAGGTAAAAGACAGAGGCATAAGGAGGAGAGCAGGATGCTCTGGCTTAGCAGTGATAGATGTTATAAACCTCTCCCTACAGCTGGCTTTGGAAAACCTGCAGTATTGCCAGGCACAGTGTTTGACCTTGATTTTTGATATTTGAATATCTCAAATATTAAAAACTTAGATTAGCTTTGTTTCAGCCAGGGAAATACAAGGGGAACCAGAGAGGAGACTTCAGGCTTCCCACAATCCCATGAGAGGGAGTGGTTGTGGACTTCCTTTCCTCTCATCAGCCTCTGTTCAGCAGTCTGACTGAAGATAATTTCCTGCTTTATGTTGGTATTTCATTTTTCAGATGTATTTTTGCCATCTCTTCTTCCCCAACACTAACTGAGAGAATGATATAAAGTTTCCCAATCAAGTTTTTAGGGAATCTGAAAAACTTCACATCTGGTTATTATTCATGCCAGGGCTGATAAACAATCCCTAGAAACCTGGTACAGGGAAGGGAAGGGAAGGGAAGGGAAGGGAAGGGAAGGGAAGGGAAGGGAAGGGATGGGATTCTTACTTTGCAGAGGAAGGCACTGTGTCCCAGGAGCTCTGCACATTCCCCAGCTCTCCTGCACCTTTACTCACAGAAAAGGGCCCTGTGCCATGACAATTCAAGCCACACCATGCATCCACAGAGCAAAAGGTGCTACCAGCAAGTGCAAAGAACTGAGGCATCAGAGATGCAGATTGCAGACACCTTCATTGGCACCAAAAGGTGAGGGAGAGGCAGGAATGCTTAGGAGAAATCTACTTTGACTACTTTTCTTTTTTTTGGTTTTTTTGGTGGCAAGACACAAAACCATGGTAAAACAATGTAGTCTTGGTGTTTTGTTTACAGAAAGCATGATTTTTTGTCCACAGCTTTACAATAACATTGGGGAAAAAAGCACTGGAGAAACACTGATGGGTCTGGCTAGCATCAAAGTACATAAAAGGACAAAGTGTGACTAGGGTTTGACACCATGAAAACCAAGATGTTTCTTGTAGTCTTCACCTAGCTTGTGCCAGATTTGAGGCAAAGTAAAAAATTTCTGAGCTTAAGCTTGCTCTTTCTGTTCCTGATTTCTGAGGAATTTTATCAGCTGATTATTTTCCCCTAATGAAAAAACAAAACAATTTGAAAACTACGGTCTCCTCTCTATTTCTTCAGGCTATATGCTGCATTATAACTACTCCAGACTCTTTATAGAACTAGGCAGTACCTTAGTTCCATACTCCAGGGACATATCTGTACCTGCTTAGCAGGTACTCATGCTATTATCCCTCAAACCTGCTGCTCTGAATGCAGGTGTCAGCAGTTCTTCCCCACCTTCCCTGAGCTGCATTCTGAGGCATCCTAGGGTTCTTGCTAGCTCCAAGACACAGGACAACCATGTAAGCGTTACCTACTAGCCAGGTAGCAGAAAAGAGAATGATGCCCTCACAACTTCCACAGCCTCGTGTGGCTTTCTCTGTGCTGAATGGAGACTCAAAAATAAAATAAATTCCACAACCACATCCTAGTGTCACCACAGCCAGATCCTGACTAAGGTCCAGCTGTAGGTAAACAATACAGTCAGGACTCTGTCAGCATATCAACAGCAAGATACTATTTTCAAGGAACAGAATAATTCGGAATCATTCATCTTCCTGCAAAATTGGAATAGCAAAAGCAACATTTTTTCCCCAAGTCTTTTGGACACTGTTTCAGAATACATTTAGACAGTTATAGGAAGTTAAACACAAAGTTTCCCTGAGCACTTTGAAAGTGCTCAGGCATTTAAATGTCTTCATGAAGAAAGGCTTAGACCTCAAGGATAAGAACCATCTTTCACTCTAAATATAAAAAGTACCTGTCAGAGTAACACTACCTAAATGACAAACAGGGGATGGAGAAATTTGGGCTCTAGCTTGTAGGAATAAACTATTTACAGTTGTTATCTGGAACCTTTCAGGATCACTTTGAAGATGAAAAAGAAAAAAAATGAAAAGTCACTTAGCCAGATGAGTTCTACCCAGTTCGACAGCTAAATCTGGACTGACTCCATTGATTTTGGTGAAGTAATCTTCTCTTTATACCACTTGAACAGAGAAGTTTTGGCCTGGGATCATGTCTAAAAATGTATACTTTTCTAAGTTAAAAGAACAAAAAATATTTGGGAGGGCAGTGAGTTTAAAAGCACACAACAAAAAAAAAAAAAAAAGAAGAAGAGAAAAAAGAGAATATTTGGGGTAAGAGAAAGTGGGAGAAGGATGAAAGAACATGGAGACTTTTGAAAAGACTTCCAATTGGATTAAAATGATGATAAATGGAGGTGCAGCACAGGGGTCAGGCTGCTCTCGATAACAGGATCTGAGTGCTCTCAAACAGTTGGTGTCTGTCAGTTATATGGGAGCCCCCTCGGTCTCTTGTGACTAGAGTTTTTCATCGTGTATTTCTGACAGGATAAAGCAGAGCAGCTAAACAGGATAATTCCTACATTCTGCTGGGTGAGTCATTTCCCTCATGCTTTTGATAGCTTTGCAGGCAAAAGGGAGCTGTGCTGACAAAGCAGAGGAAGTGCACTTTTTTGGATTTCACAGGGCACCTGGTTCAAACATGTGTCGTGGTGACAGAGAACACCTGCAGCAGGGCTCAGCAGCAGTCTGGCAAGCACAGCCAACCAGCTCAGCTGGGGCTATGCACAACCCATGGGCTAGAGGGTTTTGGTCTTTATTTTTATGTTGTTTATTTAAACCTTCTGGGTAGTAGGACGAAATCTTCAGCCAGTGCACTTTTCTCTCTCATTAGATGGTGAGAGGCAATGACTGAATTAATGAAGCTGGCCAATGCAGAAACAATCTCTACAGCAAAGAGCCCCATGTGTGAAAGAGTATATGCGCAGCTTATTGCTATTTGGCAAGGCTGAGCTCAACTGGAGCATCACAGCATTAACAGTGTTCCTGAACGCCAGTTTAGCATTATGCAGGTAAAAGAGCTGCCACTGAGAGCAATCTGAGCGGCTGGTGAGGTTGTGGAACCTGGTGATTAGCAGACTAATTACCCCCTATGGCTCACAACTTATTAATCAACTATTAAAATAGTCATTTTCAAGAACAGACTCAGATGTGTCAGAAGAAAAAAGGCTGGGGTAATTAGTCTGTAGCCACTTTGGGCCAAGTTGAATTCAGCTATTCCTGCAGCCAGGAACGATACCTCTGAACTCTTGAGTGTTTTAGACCCTGCCAAGGACCCAGAGCTCTCCAAAACTTCTGAGTGAAAAACACCTTTGGCCTATGACTTCTCACAGCTTCCTCTTTCTTCCCTGTTCTGGTCATCCTTCTCACCAGGATGTGCATCCCATTCCCCTGCCCCAGTGCCATAACATCAGGCACTCCAGGCAGAAAACTACAGCCATGCTCTCAGTGTCAGACCTCCACCTGGCCCCTGAGTTGATGAGCTGACTGCAGTTGCAGCTGAGCACTGAACAGATCAGAGGCCAAATGTGCCCAGTCCACACTGAACCCCATTAGTGCCTTCACGCAAAGCTGTCCTTTAAGCTTAACCCTGTGCCAAACGAGGGAGAAAACAAAAGGCAAAATAAGGTTTCACTTAAACCACGGCTCAGCTGCACTCACGCTGCTTCCCCAGAGCTGTATGACCAGGATGGGAGGGGTTCTGAGTGGGCTCCAGGGCAGACATGCTGAGTGAAAACACCTGCCAGTGACACATCACCAAACACACCAGTGGACCCCAGCTGCTGGCAGACAGCAGATGGCAGGAGGCCTATCCCCCCACTTGTTTTAACAATTTTACCTCAGCCCATGACTTGTGCTTCCAGCTCTGTGCACAGTGGCCAGCACAGCAGTCCAGGTGATGTCTTCATCACCATTTGTTCCTAATGCTCATTCTTTTGTCTAGTTTTTATCCCTGCCTCTTCCATTGCTTCGGCAGATTTGTGTAAAAAGGGCAGGCTTGCTAAAACACTGTCCTCTTCTGACTCCTGCTTTAAACCCTCCCCTGCTGAAATGCCTGTGGAACATTTGGTAACAGCCAGGCCATGCACAAGAGGACACTTTTATCTTTCAAGCTAATGAAGAATCTTTCATTGTTTCAGCTGCCTCTCTGCCTGGCCAGGGGCTTCTGCTCAGTCTCACGTATTTGTATGTGCAGCTAATCAGGTCTTCAGTGAAAGGACTGTCTTTATTACTGGTGTCCAGCACTTAGCACGACACTGTCCTGAACACATGCTGAGGCTGCTGTGCAGAGTAGTAGGATAATTCACATATTTTCAGATCAGATTGGCTTAATGAAAACCCCAGTGTATTTCAAGAATTGGCCGAAGATGTCTCTGAGCACTAAGATCTCCAAAAAGAAAGGTGATGCTTCAGAAAACTCCAAAAGGGCAAGAATGCCTGTATCTGAAGGAAAAAAAAATATACTTGAGAAGAAATAATAGAGCTAAAATTCAATTCCTAGAAAAATGTTGGAAAAAGTAAAAAAATTACTCGTATAACTTGAAGGAAACAAAAAAAATGAGTAATAGCCAACATGGATTTGTTACAAAGACACCATGTCGAACCAGTGTAACTTCTTTCTATAACAGGGGAATAGCTGTAGGGGGAAAAGAGAAAATGTCATGTATCTTGACTTCAGTGAGGTTTTTGACACTGACATTTTACTTTGAAAAAGCAAATGAGGAAATGTGGGCCAGACAAAAGTACTCCAAGGGTCAGGCAGTGCAGACTTGGTTGGAAAATCATTCACTGTCAAAGCAAAAAGATGGGCCTAGTGAGGTTCCACAGGGATGATTTAATGTTCTCACTGGGCCTAGATGATAGATTAGTAAAGACACACACCAAAGCTACAAATGAGGTAGAGATCAACCAGAAACAATCTGCTGTGTTTGTACAGAACAAGGCTGGGCAGCAGTTCTGTAAAAAAGATCACAAACTGAACATGAGCTGACAGCACCATTCCATTCCTTATGGGGAAGAAAAAGGAAAAGGAAAAAGGGCAAATATCTTCCTGTACAAACAACAGCATAATATGTGTATCTTATGTAATAATGCTTTCAACCTATTATTAAGGCCTCCCCTGGAGCAATAACTAGGCAATAGACACCCAGACCGAGCTGGGAGACAAAAGGAGACTGACAAGAAAAGACAGCATAAGGACTGCATAAACTATTTTTGCTTGGTGTGGTGATGATAAAAGGAGGGGAACTGTGCTGAGTCCTGAAATGCAGAAAGACCAGCTTCAGAGGAAGCAGTGAGTTTGCTTTTCCACTGGTGGTGGAGAGGATGAGTTGTAATAGACTGAAACTACCACAAACATCAGGTTAATAATTAAAAATTCTAAGAGCAGTGTACCATAAAACTAGATTTTCTAGGGAGGCTATCAAATCACCAAAGGTTTCTAAAAACGTTAGATAAAATATTTTTAAAGAACAACATAGGTTTAGGTGCAAATGCCTTTGGACAGGGAGCTGGACTACACTTTCATATTGAAAAAATAGTGCAGCTTTGGACCAACTTCACCCCAAAGTTCAAAAGCACAAATGTTCTAATGCTTCTGCTTCCTAAAACTGTGATGTAATCAGGGAGGATTTTGTTTCTCCATGGTATACTTTTCATAGGTATTCTTCTACATGCAAAATGCAAAATGAAGGCAAACATTACTATACTAAAGAATTTACACCCCATTTGCACAGGAACAAACCCTTGTATTTACACAGTGTTGCATTAGACAGTAAGACATGAAGTTCAGAGTTGTTTCTGTGTTAGAATAACAAAAGCACAGTTCAGTTACCCTTTTGATATTGCATTTTAACCCTTTTTCCTCCTGAAAAAGGGGCATGCATCCATCTGTGCAGCAAACTGAACTCCTTTTCCACACTCCTGCTAACACAGAATCTTATTACATTGCTCTGGTGTAGCAGCAGTTCTAAGGTGCTGTTGAAAGGAACAGGACAGACTCTCAACCTGTGATGTATGAGTGCAGCTCTAAGTGTGGCTAACACATCAGTACACTTGTTTCATGCCTAGAGTCAAATCATTGCAAGATGAGATCTTAGATCTTAAAACTAGGACTAAGCTCAGCTAACACTTAACTAGGAGACTTTCAAAGAAAAACCAAGGGCTAGGGGAAGTGTTCAACAAAGCTTTTAACCCGCTCCTCAGCATGGTGCTTGGGGTCACTCTAGAACAAAATGGGTCGTTTCATACAGAAGAGTCTTGTGGTTACAGATCTGCGAGGAGAGGAGAGGAGAGGAGAGGAGAGGAGAGGAGAGGAGTTTTAAAAGGGAAAAGCAAAAAGTAGAAGAGAATGAAAAGCAAGGGAAAAAAGAAAAGCAGCTGCTACAAAATGAAAGATATTTCAAAAGGAAAAGACTGGCTATAAAACACACAGAGGTAAAAGTCCATGTTTTTAATTTCAAAAATTAAAATGCAATGTTCCAACATTTTATTTTGTTTCCTGCATAATTTCTGTTCTCTTAAAAAACAATAGTTGACATATCAGCATTTTGTCCTAAGCAGTAATAAAAAAATCTCCTGACATGCTGAAGTTTTCCACAGGACAAAAAGTCCAAATGTTGCTCATTTCTATTTAATTTTTTTTCACCTTTTCTGCCAATTACATACTTTTGCCATCCCACAGACAAGAGGGTCTGTGGAAACGCCTTACTCTGGGAAAGCTGTCAAGAGGTTCCCAGCTATCCACTCTGTCATTCTCCCAGGGATTCCTGCTCTGACAGCAGGTACTCCTGCTCTGCTCGGGAACTAACCCCTGGCAGTCACTTGGGTTTTCCTGAACAGTTTGAGCTATAATTTACAGCAATTCTTAAGATGTTTCACAAATAGGCAAACCAGAGGTGCAGGCAGGAATGTCTGAGAAAAGGCAAGGGTAAACCCAGTGCAGGCAATGAGATCATCTTGTGCTGGGGTGAGGATGACAATAACAACAACATAATTAAGTCTTCTGCAAAAACAATGTATTTTCATGAGGCAGACTGAGCTGACTGTGTGTTCATCAAGTATAAGGCTTGTTGCACCTCCTCTTGATAAACCTGAGTGCTGACAAACCTTACAGCAAGAGTGCAATGCGCATCATTACAACACAAACAGCAGCCAAAAAAAGCATTTGCTGTGGGTATGTGGCCATCAGTGCTGGAAGGCTTCCCAGAAACACAGTGTTTCCAGCAACCCCTTCATGGATGAGAGGGAGGCTGTCCATCACACAGGGATCAGCATTTTATTATTGCTGCACTGATTAGTTGGGATTCAGCCCAAGGAAGAGATGCCTTGGAGTGGTGTGCTCTAATTGATTTAACCAGCGCAGCACAAGGCCTGGTGAGTACTCTGTTTTTGTTCATGGGGAGGCAGAATCTTGCAGGAAGGTCAAGATGAACCAAAAATCTGTCATCTTGGGATAGACATTTGAGCCAGCAGCACAAGAGAAGGAAACACACCTTCCTTTGGTGACACACTTGTAATACTCCCATATTCACCAAATTGCACAAGAGTGTGGAGAGAAATCACGGCAGTCCAAAAGGGAAGCTGAGAGAAGGACAAGGATTGAGGACAGGCTGAACACTCCAGCTAAGAGGAAAGGGGTTTGCTTCAAAAGTGACCTGGCCATAGATGAAGGTGAGACCATCAGCCTTACCATAAGCATCAACATTCCATCTGCTCATCCCAGCTTCTAAACTAAAGAGTCAGCTGGGGGTTGGGGAAAGACATCTGAGAAGGGAAACACATTGTCCAGAATAGGCAAGGCAGAGAATCAAGCAAAATCCATTTTGGATTCTTTCATTTCCTCAGAAGAAGGGAAGACCTGGTAGATTTCTCTTGAAAAAAGATGCAAAGGTAAGCTAAAGAAAGCCATGCTGTGCTACCAACATTTCAAAGCCTAATACTGGGACTGAGGGGAGGACTCATCTCCTTCAAACGGGATTTCAAGTTTTCCAAGAATTAAGTTACATCACATCCCATTTTCACTTTGACAGAAGTTATATATCAAATCAGAAAAATTCATCTAAGCCTTGCAGATAATTTCTTCATCAACATGCTTTATTAAAAAAGCAATTTTGAAAAATCCCGACCTTTTATAGGTCACTTCTTTTTTCCTAACCAATCAGATCTTATTGTTCCTTGAGGTCCTAATCAATTATCAGCCCATTTATTTCAGTTGATATGAAGACTGTGCCCAATTAATTCAGAGATGCATTAAAGTGAAAGCTTTTACAATTGAAATGAATGTTTTTCACTTTCTGTCATGTTCTGTTCTGGGAAATTAAGTTTAAATAAATGTTAAAGGAATTGTCAATAATGCTTTGCAGAAAGGTCAGGGTGGTCAGGCATTAATACAAGGGGTGTTTTACTTCTTTATTATTAGAATGTGTTTTCTTCTTTTTTCAGGTAAAAGATGAAATGTGTACAGCTACACACCTGTGATACAGTTGAAGCTTCACTGAAGTGAATTGTGATTTGATACCTTCTCAGGCATGGCCATTTCCTGTCTCTGTTCTTCTGTCTTAATTAATGAAAACTTAAATAGGCTTTCAATTTTATCATACATCAGGTAGACTGAACTCTGTACTAGTTAAACAGCTCATTAGAAAGACTGGTCTAAGTAGAGATGAGATCTCTGATTCTACAGCATAGTTTTCATGCATTGGAAAATGCAGTAATATCTCAGAGAGGTAAGACAGGCAGGCAGACTGGGTTTTTTAAATGGTAAATAATGTGCCAGCTTCATCCATATTCCTGCTCATAAATTTCTTGCCTTCAGTTTAGTTTAGTGGAATAAGGTTTTGCCTTGTGCAAGGTTTTCTGGATATTTTCTCTATGTGAATTTGGAATGTGGAAACTCTTGCCCCCTCTATCTTTGTAAGAGCCTTAGATGAGGGGACACCACATAAATCCTAGCAGGCTTATCAATAATGGTCTTCTGCAGGCACAAGAAACTTATCTTCCCTGCAGCTCTGGCAGACAGGGAAAAATCCCCCTTTATTTTACAGAGGTGATCCTTAGAGAGGACCTAAGGCTAGGATCTGCAGAGGGACCCTGGTGTGCCTGGTCACCCAGCAGCACTCTGCTGAACAGCCAGGTGGCTGTCTAATGAAAAAGAACACACAACACAATGTGGTCTTGTTAGTGTTTAGTAAAGGACCCTTTGCATTTTAGGGAAGACCTGGGAATCCCTCTGAATATGGAATACCTCCAGTACTCACATGTCTGCAAATCTGGGGCTACACACACCCAGTTTTGTGTCAGTCACGGAAAAAATCAGCATCTCTTTAGTATAATACCAAGGCCTCAGTGTCATGGAAACCCTCTCTGTGGGCTACCTTGGGACTTGGGAAAGCCGGGCTGTGCCAACATACCATTTCTGTTTTCTTGTTCTGCTGGAGAGGGTTATGACAGAAATGAGCAGTGAGCAGCTTCCCCAAGCACAGCTTGGTTCCTTATCTTACTGTACAGGAGCACCCAGTCCTTCCTCCTCTCCCAGAGCAGGCATTGAGCTTTACCACACAATACAGGCTAATCCCACACCACTCATTGCACATTGACTAAACGTGTCTGGAGAGCTGGGCTTGGCAGTTGCTTTGGAATTAGGCAGAAATAATTTAGAAGTGCTTTACAAAGCAGAACTGTACTTACCTCTTCTGCTGTTGTATTCCCTGCTAGAACAAGTAAGCCAATGTACAGTTACAAGTGTGTGAAAGGAAGGGAAGAGCTGGTGGCAGGTGGAATACGTGCCTTCCAACTCAAATGCCAACAGTTAAAAAATGGATTGTTTTAAACTTGGGAGTTTGCACATGCAAAATGGCTTTGCTGATGCAGGAAAATGCATCTTGTTCTTCCTCTGATGGCTCAGCTGGGAATTGCTGCAGAAAACATGCCATGTGGAGGAAGAGAGCTAAAACTAAGCTCCCCAGTGTTACCCATTTGTCTTTTACAATGTGGCTGCAATTATGGTGTTTTCATTGTTTCAACAAGCTGTACAGAATGAGCCAGGGTCCCCTCTGGTTTTAAAAAGTCCCTGGTCAACAATGATACTGCTTTACAAAATCTGGGTAGGAGGCTAGGAAACACAGATTTGAACTTCATGGGAAAACTTCTGTTGCTCTCCTCAGTTTCCTGCACTTTAGTGACACCACTTGCAACAAAAAATTCATCCATCAAATGGGATACAAGTTTCTGTGTATAAAGTGGAAGCAGCTCAAAAGCAAGAAGTTCTTCAGTTTACAACCAGTTTGCCACGCAGCTGCCATTTTTCAAGGAAGATATAAAGAATGCTCAGGCCTTCTTGTTTTATAGTCTCAGCATTCTTCTTTTTTTCTATAGCTTTTTAGTGTTTGTGAAAAGAGAACTACACCAATCAAACAACTGTGGAAACACAGCTCAAATGCAATTAATTCATTTTCTGCTGGAGTTTGCAGAGAGCCTGAAACATCAACTCTGAGATGCATGATCTGATCTTGTCATTTCAAAGCAAGCCAGTTCACATTAGAACTGTGGTACCCAGCAATTCCACTGGCTCCTCCACAGTCCTTGGCATGTAAGAATGGTTAAGAAGAATAGCACTATGAAGATCTGGATTATGGTTAGGTCCTTAACCACGAGGCAGCACAGAAGATCCATGATTGGGTTTCGTGAAGAAGAGCTAACTCTTAAAAGTTTGAAAAATATTGCTCCAAGATACTAAGCATCCTCAATTCCTACTGAGCTCCAAGTAATTAGGTAATGGAGCTTATTTCAATCTTTATCCCATACTCTTCTTAAAGCTTTAAGCCAAAATACATCATCACTCATTCTGAGCTGCTTCCTATCCTATGAAGCTGAACCAGCACTTACTACTAAACCTGTCTCTGGTTTCAAATTCATTGCTTGATATCACACCCCAGGAATAGGGCCAGCAGGTTTTTAGGGATTTATTTGCAAGTCCAGATTAGTACTGATTCATTTGCCACAACCATCTGTATTTCTTTAAAAGGGGTACTTATACCTTTAACTACCTTCATTTAATTTTATTTCTTAAGCATCAAACAAAATAACTGGAACTTTGTGGAAATATGGATTCAATCAGTGATCATTGGCTTTTTTTTTTCTCAGTTATGAAAGGAGATGAGGTGTTTAAATTACTAGATTTCACATGTGGAAGGAATAAGTCTGAAGGAAATAGCATAGGATTCCTTCCAAGCTTGAATTACAAATTATCCCAGGACCCAGGAGAGGAGCAGAGCAGAGCAGAGCACAAGATTTGAGGAGATTCTTTGTCAAGTTAGTGTCTCAATCAGCCTTGAAAGGCACCTTGAGGACCCAATTTCTTCCTTATGTTGCATTCCTTCACTGGTATGGAAGCTTAAGGGCTCCAGTTGGTACCTTTTTCAATAGCTGTTTATATGATGTGCTGAAGTATTTATCTTGCAATAATGCATGTTAATGTCAATTTTGCAAGAAAAATGAAGTAATAGATGCTCTGCTTGCCTCAAAGAATTTACTTGTTAGTGTGAATCTTGTAGGTACATACTACTCACATATTACCAACCTACAGGCTCAAAGGGATTCTTTAAAAAAAAACCCTTGTAAGGTTTAATATGTGAGTATTATTAAACTGTTCAGATATCAGCTAGGGGGAACTTCACATCTTCCTTTAAGCCCTTTCAATAAAGCAAGAATGGTTATCTCCATCCATTCTCTTACCTTGCCAAGTTTCTTTTCCTAAACAGGCAGCTCTCTCTGGCAGGCCAGTAAAGTAAATGATATGAGTATTCAGATTAATAGTCCAGGAACTCTAATCAGCCATGTGCCAATGGGTGCTGTTCCTGCTCTGAATACCCACAAATGTAGAGAGAAATGTCTGCCTAGAGGTTATCTTTAATCTGGCATCAAAATAGGGGAAGACAGCTTCCCTCTCTGGTGCAATGCATTTCCCATGTCAGTTCATGCCAAAAGCACTCTGCAGAGAAACAGCAGTAAAAGGAAAACCAGCAGCCAAGCTATTATATCATGTTTTAAATTTAATTTTTTAATTTCTTTTTTAATAATTGACCTGTCAAGATAATTACTGCAGATCACGAGACAGTGTCTCTAGCTCATTTAGGAAAAGCGAAACCATTTGGAGGAGGATATACATTTTCAAAGGGATCCCTGCCTGGAATGGAATGTAATTTCACTGTCATTGTAAGCATTAGGGAAGAGGGGCAGGAGGGGCACATGAGGGTGGGGTGGGTACTGTGGTCTTTGGTAATTTTAGCTTTTGTCAGGCTTTTGAGAGTTAAAAATCCATCGGCAGATGAGCCTGCTCTGTAAAGGCTCCAATTGAAATTAATGAGATAGATTTTGCTTGGAGATGACTGCAGTGCAACAGACTTCTTCAGTGACAGGCTAAGAATAATGCTACATCTTGCATTATTCAGTGTACAGTTTGCATAGTCTGTAACTATAAAGCCTTGTCCACTTTGTTTGACTTTTATGCTTACATCCAACGGGGCTTGTTTACACTCTGCTTCCCCTTCAAACTTTTCTCCTCCAAATACTCTCCAGGGACTATGATCTGGAGCATCTCTGCAGGCTGTTACACTGCACCATGCTGCAAAATCAACCCATTAATATGACAGCACATCTGATCCCAGCACTACTGTCCACCACCCCCTAGCTCTCCTCTGGGAACAGCTGCTTTTAAATGACAGACACCAGTGTCTCAGGCTTTGATATTCAAAAGCTTAGCGGACCGTGCTCTGTGCACTGGGAAGAGAAATATAAGCTGAATCTGCCTGACAAGAATTCTGCTGCACAGTTTAGCTTCCTCAGTTATTTTAATGCAGCACTGACCAGATAATAAAATCCTTAATATTGAATATGAGCTTCAGAAGTCACAAATGTCATCAGTTTGAAGTGGAAGCACACATCATCCATTCTAGTATAAAAGAAGCCTAAATCATGGCTCCTTTGAAATCAATATGAAAGCACTTCTTAGACTAAGCAGGCCAGAAAATGGTTGCAATTATCATAAAACATAAAATTTCAATTCCCGAAAGGAGCAGACAAGTTCTTTTTGGGTGTGGAGGTGTGGGGGAGGGGCAATGGGACATGACACACACAGCCAGATGTCTCGGTTGCTCACCAGACACTTTCTATTTTTAAGCACACTTCTAGGTGTAACAATTGATAAGGGAACTGTGAGAAAGCAGCCTAAGTATCACTGCTTAAAAGATCTGCTTGAGTCTGCATATAGCCTGAAATGCCAGCTTTGAATTGCTCCTGTCCAATCCGGTTTGGATTCCAAGCAGGATACTTTCAGTATTACTAACTGCTCCATTGCTCAAAAGTCTTTGAAAAGAAGAGGAAGTACAAGTGTGAAATGAAGTACTAGGAGAGGGTGTCCAGTAATGGAGCAGAGAGATAGAGTAGCACTTTGATTCTGCTCAGTTTAGCTTTTAAATACTTGGACAGTACACTCCTGAGTCCTGGGTAGACCTATAGCCTAGACCTATTGTTCTGTATTTTTTAGTTGACCCTGAATTTAATAAGAGACAAATCATCCTGTTTTATTTTTGATAGGTAAGCTGCATGACAGACAGACTCTCACAGGATGCCAAAGACACCTCTATCTGAGAGGCTACAGATGACCACTCCTGAATAATCTAAGGTTACATGGCTAAGCAAGAACAAGTAGTAGAGGAATAGGATGTTTCAACAATCTTTGACTTAATAACCCCAAGGACAAGAAAGCCCTCATGGCTGTTGCTATAAGACCAATCAGATGAAGAAAGGAGAGTTTCAGTTATTTGAAGCTCTATTATTTGCACTTCTTCTATTTTTACATATCTACCCAAACTCCAGCTACCATCCTGTGTAATGCTGTTTTCTGGTGCCTGGCAGGTTTGGATGTTTTAATGCTGCTAATTCATTGGGACATCTTCATGTCTGTAACAGAACCTAAATTTCACTGCAGAAAGGAAAGGAATTGATATGCTCTGAGTTACAATTACAAATACAGCTTCAGAGCACTTTGAAAGCTGCCATGAGGCATTCCCAGCAGGAATTAGTGTCCAGCTGGGACCAAGCAACAGTGTCTGCCTGACTTCAGAAGCCATAAAAATATAGAAGCAACACTTAACACTGGAAGAAAATGCCTCTTTCCCCCCCTCCCTATCTTGCCTCTGCTGCTTAAATCGCCAAATAGCATTATTCAAAAACGGCTCCTTAAGAAGCTTCCATTCTGGTTTTTAGGAAATACTAAATGAGACATCAAGGCCAAATATGACCAGAAGTCAGCTTTGGTGAAAAATGCTGATGTTGAAACCAAGCACTTCATATCTGAAAGTCTTCACTGCTCAGGCAGAAAAGAGGGGCAAGAAATATATACGTGTATGTTTCTGTAAGACATGAGCTCTGCGTGCAGTTTACCATTCACAATTCACAATGCTTGTGCTGGAATTAAACAGAACAGAGTATGAACAAAAGCCCAGTACTGCCTTGTATTCATCCTCATTTTGGCTTGTTTCCTTTACCCAAAAGCTCAAAGGCTTTCCTGGCCAGTGTTCCTGGAAAGAGGTTGGCTGGTATGCAACTTAGAGTAGGCCTGCAGGAATTCATGCTGTCCTAGCAAGGGACTGTGGCTACCTAGGTCAGCAAAAGCCCTGCTGCATCAGGGCTGGAATAAAGTCAAGAATGGAACTTCTGACACGGTTTTCATGGTAAGACCTTCCTCTGGATATACTAAAGAGAACACATTCCTACCCCCAGCAAGCTCAGAGCAGCTGCCTCCAAGTACCTAAGTGCAATAGCTTGCAAGAAAAACAAAAAGCTCCCTGACTCGATGTCTGGCTTTCCAAACCTGCCACTACTTTAAAAACCAACCATCACACAGGAAAACAGAGACGTGCTGTCAACTCTGTTAATCACAACTGCAGATAAACCCTGATGACACAATATCTTTCCCGAGTGATATTGTGACCTAGGGCAACACAAGTGCCTCAGTCTCCACTTTCCACCTGGATGTATCTTTCTTGGCACATCTGCTAATACTGAATTGCTTAGTAAAAAATAAGAATTCGAAGAGCAGGGATGTATCAGTCTTCTGACTCTAAAAAACACATGAGTCAGACAATTCCTATTTAGTATGCAGGAGAGAAGCATACTTGCTTTTTATGGTTAAACATAGATTCTACCTTTGTTGAGGAGAGGAGAGGGGGATGTCCCCATTATTATTTGTGATTTATTTCTTCTAGCACTGCCTGACTGTATTTACAGTAAGTTTGCTCTTTTGGAAGCAGGCAGGTTCATCCACAGTTTCACAGTGGTCACAGGAGGATTTTCCTTCCCTCCTGGAAAGTATCCAGTCCTTCTTCTCTCTAAGGACAGGGTAATCCCCCTCCTGCCTCAAGAAGAGCAGAGGGCTGGAAACCTGCCACGGAAGTCTGTCGCATCAGTTTAATTTTACTGGTAACAATAAAGAGGGTCAGTGCCCAATTCTAGAGACAGTGACATGCATACTGAAGCTGCTGATTTTTCAGCCCCTGCTCCTTGAACAAAACGATAGAGAGCTGTAGTGCTAGATCTGCCTGTAACATACTGTAGCCAGAGGGCTGCCAAGGAGCCAAATGCAGCAGGAACTCACCTCATTGCTTGGAAAGACTCAGAATTACAGCTTCTGCTTCAGACAGGAAACAGAGTGTATGAGCCCTGAGACTCTACCGTAGATATGCAGTCTGTGGGAGAATACAGCACCTCATTTTATGCTTTCCTGTCCTACTCCAAGCTTTCTTATTTGACCTGCACAGGTGTGTGAAGGATAAGTCCCAAACACAAAGGTCCTCTTGGGATGGCAGCTGAGGAAGCCGCGTTTACCTTTCCCACCTGTGCTTCCCCACCATGCTCTCTGTGCAGCAGTGCTGCCTTCTCCAGCTCACGCAGATCAACTGAGCTGTTGAGTAAGCTTGCCCTGTATGGCCACAGTCATCAGGTGAGCTGACACAGCTTAAATGTCAGGCTTTCACTAATCCCCTTCATTTTGAGTGAAAAGTGATAGGCAGCACTCATAAAAGCAGCTTCACCAGTAGATTACATAGGAAAATATCTCCCTCAAAGAGCTAAGGACAAGATGCCAGCCAACTTGTGTAACAACATGACTGCAGATAGAAAAGGATGTACCACAGATGTGAAAGCCCAGTTTCAGACAGTCTCAAAGCTCATTAAATCACTGAGTCCAGCTAAGAATTTCTAAAGTTCTAAAACAAATCAAAGGGAAACACTGGGCACATATCACACTTACACCTTTTGGAGTGGAGGTCTAAAATACATATTCACCTCTTGTCTTATGCAGAAGAGGCCCATGCTGGTAACACAGCATTTTCTCTGTGGTTTTCCTGCCCCCAAAACCTCTTCCAAATCTCTTTTTATGCTGCTAAAGGACTTGTGCATTGTTTTTCTTCCCCAGAATCCTTGTTTGCAGCCTGCAGGTATAAGCAGGCCTGCTGAGAACAAGAAAAAATTTACAGTGTGTTTTATGAAACAATATCATGCATGTAGCACTGCAGAGGTATGTGCTCCAGAAATCTGGACAATGTGATACCACATCCTTAAACATACTCACAGGATTGAGACAGTGATGTAGGTACATAAAGTTGTGTTCCCAGAGTAGTAATATTTAATATTATTGGCATACTAAGGAGCAGAGCACATTTAAATGCTATTTAGTTGCTCCTCCTCTCAACATTACAGATCTTTAAAAAAATACCTTATCAGGCTTCAAATAGCTTGGTCTACTGCTTCATATAAGTTTATATCTTTACTATACATTGGAATACCATTGTATATTACAATAAGAAATTAGCTTTCTGTAGATCACACTTGTGAAATAAGTTCCAATGGCCAGCAAAGTTTTGGCTGAAAAGTGTTACTAGCAAATGTTGTCAAGGATGATGTCTCCAAATAGAATAACTGTGGCAAAAGTCTATTGTGTAATCGTGCTGTGAGGCCCTCAGGCATTAAACTCAGCTGGAACTTCATAAGGGGAAAAAAAAAAAAGAATAAAAATAAGGGAGAGGCTTCATGAAATTCCTGCGTTTTATTATGAAAATTCAAACTAGCACTACTTCAAGTTCTTTGTAGCTGAAACTGTCCATAGATTTCTAAAGATACATATGCCTCCAAAACCAGCAAAAGGCAGTCTGGTGTATAATTAAACCTGGTCTACCAGAACACTGAAGTAATTCCAAAATATTAGCTTATCCTGATGAGATGCTGAGTTGCTAGAAAGGCTCCTTATTTCCCATGTTCCTTTACTTGTAACTTTCTAGATTATCCAGATTTCTTCCTACAATCAAAGAACTTGTAAGACTTATGAATGTGTTTAGGTTGGAGTAACTCCCCTTACGTGATTTTAAATAAGAAAGTCAAAGTACCCTATCCCTGCACTCCAGTCAGCCAACACCAACACTGTGTTCAAATGAGCTAGGCTTGAAATGGGAAGAAAGGATTTGAATCTTGCACACACTTTTGTTCTGTTACATGAGGACATTGGCAGGTTTAACATGACAGCTGGGTTCTAAATCAGTTCTTACTACTCTAGGAAAAAAAACTAAACTACCCCCCCTGCCCCCCACAGAAATGAAAAAAAAAAACATCCCAAGCCCCTAAGTATGTTTGAGACATCCTCAGTGGAAAACATCTGGTTATTTCTTTTTTTTTAAAAAAGGAAAGGAACATTAATGATGAATGAGAAAGAGGACAGAAAAACAACTATATTTTTGTAACATCACTCTATAAATTAATGGTATGCTTCAGTGTGAACTCTATTCATTTCTGGTCACACATCCTGGGCAGAAACTTCAGTGACTGGGAAAAGCAAAGTCACAAGTGTTCTTTCTGTTCTGTGTTTGCCAACACACTTTCATCTGCTTTCACACATTTTGACCCTCTATGTCATTTTGACTCTTCAGCCAGATCCTTTGTTATGTGAAAGGCCTTTTCTTGACTGGTACTGTCTGCTTCTGGGAATTCTCTTCTTACAATGAAACACTAACTAGTAAGTTGTTGGTATCCTTAAGGACACTGAACTCCAAGTGATTGTAGGATTTTTAAATGACTTATATGGTCCTTCTCAAACAAACTCCCATAGGAATCTTTCATGTTGATAAAATCACCCGTCCCCTTGAAACTGCTTCACAACCTATGAAGCTGCTGCTCTAAACCCCTGTGCTCTTGTTATACCCAAAACAGTTCATGTATGTTTGGTGTCAATTCCTTGTTATTACTGCTTCATTGACTGATTTCTCCAAAATACCCCTCAGCAGCATGTATGCAGTATCTATTTATTGAGGAAAAAGCTGTTTGCTCAAGCTGTTAGTCCATCTCTAATCAGACTGTGGGAGATTTCTATCTGTACAGACTGTCACATGAATTTCACTAAAATTTTACCTCATCAGTTTATTCAGAGTAATTTCTTTCTTTAAAGTTACAGGACTCTCCTCACACCTCTGTGACCTAAGCTATCCTTTGGGTATATTTCATAGCCAGGAATTAAAGTATCTTGCTGATTTTTGTCATTGCCTCGTATTTCAAGCTGTCTGTGGAATATTGTCTATGCTATCCAGGTCCTTTTCTCATAGTAAGCAGGAGTGTCTAGGGCTGTCAATCTTACTGCCATTCATAAGTACTAACATCCACTAAAAGTAAATTAGAACAAAAGTGATGTGACAATGAAAAGCTATAATGTGAAGATATTGAAGAAAAAGGCTTCTGTTAAATTTGACTCACATGGAATGTGTCACATAACATGACCCAAACTGTTTGACAAGAACAAATTGTCACAAGATTCCCTACCAAAATAAGCCGAATCCATTAAAATATACAAATAAATCCCAGCTATGAGATCAGCAGCCTGTATTACAGGAAACTGTTTACTAGGTTACACTATTGAATTAAAAAATAGCAAATGTTCCCATCAATAATCATTCAAGGGCTCCTACTTTTTTCATAATGGAGGCATTTTTAAAATCTTCAACCAAAATCAACTTCAAAACTAGATGGTGGAATTCCATAGGGTTACTATTATATTGAATAAAACAGAGATGTAAAAGATGAAAAAAACCTGACACTAACAAAATGTAGATTAACTGCAGAAACAGACAAAAGGCCACAGCAGCAGATCAAAGAGACAGCAGCTTGGCAAGTATGATGGAGCATTACCATAATGAATTTTGTGAGTAAGCAGTGTCCTTTAAAATAATTCTTTTGATCCCTTAAGAAGGCATTAACTATGATCAAGAAAGGGTTTACTTAGCAAAAAATAAAAACTGAAATTAAAAGAGGAATAGGCTTATAGAGGATTTCACTTTAGCCCATTTCCAGCACCTCCATCATGATGTTTCATAGATTTGCAACAGGCTTACCCTGATTATCTAGTCTGGCCTTCTGAATTCCAGCCAAAAGAACTTCCTGCAGCAATCCCTGACTTGTACACTCCAAGAGCAATTTCCTCCTGTTTCCTTTCAGGATTAAGAATGAAAGTGAGAGACCAGTCAGACATTTAAATTTAACTAGATTTCAGATCAGTTTCCTGGACTAGAAGGAGATGCAGCTCATTAAATGCTTGAGTTGAGATTAAATTCAAGGCTTCCCTGTAACAAATGTGAAATTGAACCCTCCCAACCCAAGGACAGAAAGAGGGAGTTGGATGCTCTTAGGCTGCTAATGTGGGATAGTAAAGCCTGACAGAAAAGACCTGACAATCTGGGTTTGCTGTTCCCACTGTTGCTGAGTGCACAGTAGCTTGGGCAACAAACACTGCTGACCAAACAGCCAATTCTGCTCTCCCATTTCTCTCCATCCCACAGTAAAGAGATCTCACACACACACACACACACACACACACTTCTCCCAGCAAAAACAGGAGCCATCAGCAGTCAGAGCCATAGCTCTGCAGGGGACTGCAAACCAGCAAAAGCATGGGACTACAGTTGCCATGGGCAACTGGCTGCCTGTGTCACTTCCTCAACCAGGCCTCTTCTGGGCTGTGCTGGGCTTTCAGTGAGCAGACAGAACCACAGTACTTCCACAGGAAGAGTCTAAAATATGGGAGGGACATGCCTTGTTCTGTTCAAGTTCTGATCCAAACTTGACTAGCAAGTCTATAGGAATCACAGAGCAGACTGTTGCCCACCTTGGCATCCAGCTGTGTGCTGGCCAGGCCAGGCCGTGCACCAGCACATCAAAAGGAGCTGTAACTGTCACTACAGCTGACACAATGAAGGTTTGGTGCTAATCATTGTCTGGAGCAGGAGTCTGCTCTTCTGAGAAATTTTCCTGAGTGCTGTTAAAGGGGCCCTGGTTGTTTTCAAATAAGCAAGTGAAATCTAAGGCACTCAGATCTGCTAACAATTATCTTCAGAGCCACTCTTGCTGCTACCTTTCTCAACCCTGTCCATCACACAGCTGCCTCAGAGCAGGAGCTGCGTGGCAGGTTGAGCACTCTGTGGGGTGGGCAGCCATTACATCTTATTAACTTTGAGAGACCAAGCCTTTTGTGCAGGAACTGAATATAATTAAGACACATTTTCTTTGCTAAGCAGTTAGAATGGGGACCCAGGCTTGGTCTTTTCTCTTCACCCTACCTGACCAGTGAATTTGTGATAAATAGCAATGCTGAAGTTAAAAAAAAAATCTAAGATTAATTCTTGACAAAACAATTATAACACAAGCCAAAAGTAGAAAGCAAAAGAACAATGACTACATATTATTTAAGCCACATAGACATTTGATGCAAAAGGCAGGTATCTCATTTCAGAAAATGCAGAGTTACTCAAAATGTGGGAACAACTATTTACAAAAGTTCCTTTCCCTACTTAATATGGCTGTTGACTTTGGAAGATTCCATTTTCCAGTCTTGACTTAAGCTACAGAAACTGCCAGAGCCATCTTAAATTATTTAAAAGAGGCTTCAACAAGCTGGATATCCATTCTACCCTTGTGGGAATTTCTGCAAGGAACTGATCAGGCTGAAATATGCCAAAAAACAATGTTTGGCATAAGTGAATAACTGTGGCTGCTGCTGCTATAGTAATTTAAGAAAGGCAGCAGCTGGGAAAAACTGTTTCTCATGGTAACCCTTTCCATGTGTGTCCTCCACCCAGATGTAAAGTCAAAGACCCTCCTCTCAAAGGAGCAGCTTTGAAGTTCTTAAGTGATATTTAACTCCAGCAACATAAACACTTTATCGTTGGTATAAAGCAACCAGTAAAATGAGATACCACACCCCAAAAACTCCAGGACTTCGGAGAGAATAGTTAATGCAGAGGATGGAGACAAAAACCTTGCTTTGCTTAGGACCCCTAAGGATTGTGCTACATTTTAACAGCATTGTGTGAAGTCAGAGAATGCAAAGTCACTCAGAGAGATTTTTATCTCCTCAGCTCAAACAACAGTGGTAATAGAGACTCCACCATCTGAGTGCGCCTATGACCTGAGTTTTGGCTGCTTCTCTGAGATACTTTTGAATTCATATGCTTTTAATTTTTGAAAGAAAAAGTGTTTGGGAAAGGAAGTTAGCATGAAAAATATATCTGCAGTCTGGGAGCTACAGTTAACAGAAAAGAATCGTCTGTTTCTTATTTTTGTATATAAACACACAAAGTGATGCTGAAGGATTCTAGATTCTCCAATTTTTTCAGAGTATAATGAAAAGAGCAGCCCCCATAATCTTACACACAGCTTGTCACATATAGATTGATGCTATTCACCCATGGAGGAGAAGCCATGGGGTCTCAGCATACTTTGCCCACTCCCAACAAGCCATTCCCAGAACATTGTGGTGCTGACACAAGGAGTTCCACAGACTCTTCAGCCACTCATTATGTTTACATAAATGAAAAACATTTTGATCACACAACTGAATTTTAGAGTTGCATCTATTTAACACTGTAAGAATTATTTTACGATAGAGCAGGGCCAAGTATCTAATACCTATGTATTTGTATGAAAACTGGGAGAGAAAGGGGAACATATTTGTTTGAACAAAATGGCTTATTTTCAGTGGTAGTCTCACTTCCATCCAAATTCTCTCCCATTAGTCTGCAAGCATCCACACTAGCTGCTTAGTAGCTGTAAAAATAAACATTTTAAATGCTCAACAATGGCTTTTAACACTATGTGCAAATGGATATATCATATTTACATGACTGCTTGTGGAGGAACTGTTCAAAAAACAAGCTGAAAAAGGCCCGAGAGCTCTGGGGGAATGCTATAAAACTTGGGCCATCAAGCATACAGATACAGTATGACAGTCTGCTCTCAAACTAGAGCAGCAAACAATTAATGAGAAATGTATTGGATGACAACCCTTATCAGCCACTTCTGAAATAATTGCAAGTATGTTTACAAAACTCAGAGTGTATTCAATGACAATTTGAAAAGTGAGTATGAAGCTCAATTCATTAAATAGGTTAATTATTTCAAATAGTTCAACTACTTCCTGTAAATCACAATCTGAAGAATGCAGCTCTGCCTGAGAAGGGCTTCTGTTTGGCATGGCTTGTCACCATGGTCTTTCCTATGCCTTCTGGTTTATGTAGCCTGCGATGGCTCCAATACCTGTGTCCATGCAGTTGCTCACTGCTTTATGAAGGATTTATAATGGTATTAAAATTACTTGTTTAAATCCACAGCAAAGCAACAAACGCAAGCTTCTCCCCATTTTTGTCAATACTGTGAACATAGAGAGCTTGTGTGGATAAGCTTTATTCCTAAGGGACCCCCCAAAAAAGATTGCTGTTTGGATCTCCCCTGAGGCTGCCACACAGTGCCCAGCAGTTACCTGGTGTCTTCCTGCTCTGTCACCAACAGCCTCCTCAGTGGGGCATCAACACCCATTTCCTCAGCAAGGCAGGACACATCTCCTTGGCAGGCACTGGCAGCCATTTCTTCAAAGGGTTGGCCATCTGTGTTCTCAGAGGGTCACTGTCATCCATTTCTTAGGAAGGCAGCACCTGTCACCTTTGCAGGCACCTGAGGCCATCTCCTCAGCAGGGCACTGTCCGCCATTTTCTCACTGAGGCAGCACTCATCCCCTCAACAGGCACTGACCACTGGTAGCAGGCCCTGGCACCCCTCTCCTCAGGATAGCACTGGCTGCCATCTCCTCAGCAAAATGCAGGCACTCATCTCCTCAGGTGGAGCCCACTCCCTGTCTCTGTGTGCCAGGCACTTCCCAACAGCCTGTCTGGGGATCAGCGCGCTGCTGGCCCTGCCGCTGACCCTGAGGTACATGACATGGCTGCCTGCTGCCAGGTGAACTGTGTGCCTGAGGCGGCGGGTACGGCAGCCTGGGAGGAAGGCTGCTGGGATCAGGCAGCAGGGCGGTGCAGCTGGCACAGGAAAAGGTGGGGACTCACAGTGTTTCCTCAAGTTTCTGCTGCCCACAGAGGCTGCAGGATGGCAGCAGGGACGCCAGTGTGTTGTCCAGTCTGCTGCCCACAGAGGCTGCAGGATGGCGGCAGGGCCGTACATGAGGGCAAGTCACAGTGGGCAATCCCCACGTGAGGGGAGCAGAGCCCTGGTTTGGGAAGTCCCAAGTAGCAGATGAGGCAGTAAGGTGTGCAGATGGGCACAGACCAGGGCATCCAGAACTTTCTGTGTACGAGGTGTGTCTGTGAGGGCTGATCTCGTGGACTCAGTCTGGGCTACAGTGACACTGCCGACGTGTCAAAAGGGAGTTAATGCACTGACTGGTTTGAGTCTACTCCCATCCCTGCTCTCTATGTGACAACAACGACACACAGCAGGTGAAATCCTAGAAACCATGGTGACTGAGCTGTCCCAGTGTGAGTGACAGACCTTAAAGTATTTGACACAAAGTGACGACACCATGCTGAAGTCCTGCAGCAGTGTGAGAGGCCTGGAACTTGTCCTCTGCTCCCTCATGCAGTGAGCTGCCAGGTGAAATGGGACAGTGCTACTTCTTCCTTGCACATTTGATGGCTTGGGATGCATCTTTCTGAGGAATTGCTAGAGGAACAGCAAAGTATAAAGCTGAAGATGTCCAAAAGCCTGAAAGCAGGTGAGTCTGCTCTTGTCTTGCTTCCTCCTCAGACACTGGCCTTGTACTAGCTCCCAAGTACTAGAGAAATGGGAGACTTGGTGCATTTCTTACTATGCAATAGTAGAAAAAAAATTTGAAATGGTCCTTTGAATGCACAGGCCGGAGAAAAATTCAGTTTAACAGGTGCTGAATCACAGAGAGTATGCCATTGCTTCTGACAGTGAATGTGTTTGGAGAATCAGGCCCTGTGTCCCTTGTTACCTCACTAAGCTCTCAGATACAGACAGAGCAATAGCAAACTTGAAAATTTATAGATTTTGCCAGTTCACACTCATGCCCAGGTATCTCCATGGACTGAATTTTTTAGAAAACCCTAAAACTAATGTATTTCTAAATACCTGTAGGTTCATGTAAAAGCATTGGAATTAAAACTATCTGTGCTTACTAGACAAACCTGTCTAGCTAAATCAAACAATATACACCCCTAATTATGAGAAAATTCTACTGACCATATTTGTAATTTGAATTATTGGAACAAGAAGAGCATTAAAGGAATAAAAATCATGGTAAAGGCACATACTGCAAGAATTTCTATTCATGTTACTTAGTTTTTGAGTACTTTTTCTTACCTAAATGTAGTTGGAACATAATTTGTATCCATCTATTTTTTAAAACCTATTCTATTCCAAGCATCTTAAAACAGCTGGCTAAAAGGTAGGGCACCATAAGCATCCAGCAAGCTGCTCATTGCTGATGCTCTTCTGCACTACTGTCTTTTTTAAAGTCAGGCAACAGTGATTCTCCTCTTCAGAGTCCATGGCATTTTCTCATTGTTTTGCACTAGCACAGGGTGTTGCAAACTGAAATGCAGTATTTTTAGGATAATTTAAATGGAAAATATAACTAAACCCACACATTAAAATCTCCTGTGCATCTTCAGATTTGAATTGTCTGACCCTGTTTGTCTTTCACATTCCTTTATTTCCCAAATCCAATCCATGTCCCCAAATAACTTGACAGTGTGCCCTGAAATATCCAGCAAGACTCATATATAAGGTGGATATTTGTGGCATTTGTTAGTTAACAGGAAACAATTTACTGCTAAATTTTTTCTGGTGATATGTATTAGATTGCTGCTATGTGGTATTTGCTGTGGGCTCATATGCCATATAATCTGTGTGCTTTACAACCTATAAAAGATTAATCGTAAAAGCAGGCTGTATCTTCATCACAATCGAGGTAAAAATCTGCTTTTATGGTTGCCTGTTTTTTATTACCTACAGATTTTATAGTAACTATTAGATCTAAAAAATAAAATTTATGTATGTTCAAAAAGTTTAAATTCAGCCAGGAAAAACTTTGCAGTCAGGAGAACATCCACAGTAAATGCAAGAGAGAACATTATGAAGTAGGTATCAGTGTATTGGCAACATTACTCAATACAGAAGATGAACTGAGAGTGTATTTCTCATGACTGACTTTTTCACACTAGAAAAATAGTGTTGGGTACTAGAAAATAAGTGTTGGGTTTGCATTCTAGGTTCTTGCTTAAGTCATTATGCAGATATTACCACTACAGTAGACTATTTCTCAGCAGAAAACTCTACCTTGCCCAAAAACCTTTTGGATGCATTTAACCCACTGCTTTGCCAACAGGATTTAATAATTAGGAGACTTCTTCAGAAAGGAACTGCAACCAAGGATGCTGTGAGGGAAAAAAGGTAGTAGAGGAAGACATCCTACACATGTATTATATGTAAAGATATTTAAATTGTTGTTTTATGATGTTTGCAATGTAAGCCACATCAATCCTCCTTTTTTTTTTTTTGTTAAGAGAAGATGGATAAGAGGTGAGTCTCAGAAGTACTTTGCAGAGGGGAGCTCAGACAGATACACAATTGATTTATCAAGGAGCTCTTTCCGTTGTGTTATTAGGCTAATGGCATCAGACAAAATGCACAATGATGTGGCTTCATGTTGTTTCTTATGATGTAGTAGAATTGTCTGAAAAAATGTTTGCTTTCTTTACGGGTTATCCTTACCTCAAAGCAAAGCTTTTTCACATGTGAAATTGTCAGCTGCTTTCATCCCAGGAAAATTACACAATTACTGGTTACCAAAATCATCACAGTATAAAACCCACAAGACCAGAAGTGGAACAGTAAGAAGGAATGAAGTTTCTCCTCAGCTTAAGACTCATTGCAATTTGGTTTTCCCCATAAAAACACTGAGTTTTAGTGCTGAAGAGTCAGTACAGATGCAATGTTAAACACCTTGCAAGACTTTCTACAAAACTGCAGTAGACAAGAGGTGCCAGTCCTGATACTACTAATGTAAAAAGCAGGTTGAAATTAGCTAATTCTTAAAAACCTATACGGGCTTTCATTATACAAAAGGGCAAAGAATATTTTAACAATCATGCATATGTCCCTTGTAAACTTGTATTAAATGTCCCTTCACTGGTTTTAAGATGTTGATCATACCTATTTTAATGTCACCATACCACTTTTTTTTTGCCCTACACAAAACCAAGGAAAACAAGGTAAGACCAGAATCTTCCAAACAGCTACAAAATTCTGGACATTTTCAACTGGTCTTCCTTAAAAAAAGAAAGAAGAGTATATAGAGAGAGGAAATGTCTTTGAAGGTGAATACAGAAGATCTCTTTAATAATGCCTCCAATGCCCCTCCTTTCTTTGTCAACAAAATATTTGTATTCAGTTGATTCCACCTTGCCATGATGAGTTGGATGTTCCTATCTCTGGGTTATCACTGAGATATTTGAATCTGGGCAAGATGACAGAAATACACCATGGCAGCAGCATCTTTAAATTATGAACAGTGCAGGATTTCTCTGTAAACATCAATTTTTCCAGATTGCTGCTGCCTGAAAGCTTCAGAAGCTGTGCTTACAACTTGTGCCTACCCTAATAAATCTTGTGAATGTTTATGAGCAAAAATGTAGCTTGCAACAGTGCTGGTTATAACAGCTCTGCTAGGGCAGGCCAGAACCACAGCCTGACAACCTGAGTAATGCTGAAGTGTTGGCACCTGTTCACCTTAATGCTAATACCTTCTTACATCCTTAGGCCAGCCCAGAGTGTTCACTCTTAGTGCTTCAAAAGCCTTTCTGAGCCTTGGAGAGAACTGTGCCACTGTTGGAAAATAGGTGCTAAGTAGCCTGCATTAAGACTGTCAAACTGGCAATCCAGCTCCATCTGGATTCTGAATGATTTTCCATCATCATGTAACAGTATAAGGTTCATTTGCCATCTGGCTCCTGAATCAACTGCTGTCATATAAGCAGCACCCAGCTGGTCCAGGGTCAGAATTAATTTGTTATTTGGGAGATATCCATTTTTAGGTGCCCAGCTTGAGTAATTCTCCTTGCTGACTGGTTATCAAAGGGGGTTGCAAGCAGTTGTTTTTCTGGAATCTGGGAAACTTTAGCAAACCCTGTAGTGGTACTCACTGAGGTCAGTGTTTCAGCAGCAGAGAGGACTTGGAGCAGACGTTGTTACAATAGCTAGGGTGTCTGCATGCACGAAGTTCATTGGCTTATTTGGAACTCAGGCACTTCTGTCCTTTTCTTACTGGTTTTGGGTTGGTGGCTTTAGGAGCAAGAAATATTAAAGTGAAAAAAAAAAAAAGTACCATATTTAAATGCATTACTTTTGGGACCCGACTGTTCAAGTTCTGAAAAGTAATCATAGCTTCTAAAAACTTTCTGGGTATTTGCTTTATTCTTTTGGACATCATCAGTCTTTTCACAGTCTCAGTTGTTTATCCTTTTCCCTGAGCTTTTCTCTGAACATAGCTGGTTCAAAGGTGTAATGAAGGGAACTCATTCAATGAAAGATTCTCTTTGCCCCAAGGAAACTGTGAGGTGGAGGAGCACTTTGCCATGAGCACTCCACAAACACACACAAGGGGTAAAAGAGCCATTGGTTATGGGGCTCTCCAGCTACTGGAACACTTCATTTCTCATCTTTATTTCTTTTAGAGCCCTTTGTAATAAAACTACAGCCTGAAGTGGAAGAACTCAGCTGTAAAACTTCACTGCAAGGCAGCAAATTGCACTGTAGCATAATATCAACCTGATCTAAGATTCATGGAATGAATTATACATATTACATTGCCTTAAAAATGAAACCTGGTGAAGTATTACTGTAATTTGAAAATCTAAGTAGATTTGTACAGTAAGATTTAAAATTTAAACCTCTTTAAATATTAAGCTGATTGGGAAAAATAATTTTGAGAAATGGTATCCAATAGTAAAAGAATTTCCATTCAAAAGAAAGACAGCCCCAAACTAATTTTATCATAAGAAAAAAAACATTAAGAAACCATATTCACTGGGCAACTTCCATCTAGGAAAGCACATAAAATCACAGTCACCTGAACATGTTAACTCTCACTAATGTAAATTCATGCTGAATTAGGAATTCAAGGGAATGCATGGTCTTTGGGCAATATGAATTGTGCAAAATTTATTTTATTGATTTATTTTGATCAAGTAAAAGAAAACAATTACTGTTGGTAGGCAATGTAGGACTTTTTCTGTGTATTTTCAGCAGCAGAAACCATAGTGGCGACCAAATCCCAGGGTCTTGATTGCTGCTGACTGTTCTCAGGTGAAGTGGTGCTTTAGCCCACATCCTCCAGCAACCTTTACCTCTTGTCACAGCAGGAGAGACACCTCTGTGAGAGTGAAGTGTCAGTTTCTATCCTTGATCTGCTGCTCAGTTGACCAGACCAAAGACCACACTCATCTTTCATCTTATTAACATTATCCTGCTGGAGTTTCATTTTACCTCTTCCTATATAAGTGTTGCAGGATTTTATAGGTACCATTTTCCTGCTGAATAATGATTGACTATGATCCTGTTTACATAGCAGCATTGTTTGGCTCTGATAAGGATGGTGGTAGAATGTTTTACTTAGCAGAAAGGACAGACTTGCCCAAACACTGTCTCACAAATGTACTTACATTAGTGAGGTCATCTTGAAACTGATCTGAAATCAGGCATTGGTTTTAATCTCAGCATTACTTGGTATGCTTCATACACCATGTGTTCTCTAAACAAATGTGCACTAAAGCAGGCTGGTGAAGTTAACCAGACAGATGGCTGAAATCCCACATGTGGGATGGATTGGTAAATGAATAGGTAAGGACACGGATGGGTGTTTCAAAAGGCAGAGAAAAGAGTAGTTGATTACAAGGCTAGATAGAAAATGGAAGGTTTTATAAAAAGAAATATGGGATAATATAAACAGAGCCCTTAATCCAGTTGACTGTAAATCCCTTTTTCTTAATTGGTTTAGAAACTGTGGGCTGTAATGTGAGACAGAGGGCTCTCAGCTGCTTTTCTTCTTTGCTGTCTGGAATCACATTAAGTGGGAAACAATAGCAGAGCTGACATCTCCTTGTCTGTAGGGGCACTTGGAGCTAATCTGCTATTGAGACTAATACAATTATATGGGATTATAGGATTGCCACTGATATACAGATTAGGGAACTCCCAAAGGGAGCTGCATCTTGGGGTATTACAAAGGAAGAAAATTTTTATACAAGGGCCCTGATTACCCAGAAGTCAAGGGGAAAAGCCACAAAGACACATTAGGTTTTATTTTTCAAAGATTTGTCTACAAACACAAGGTTCTCAACCCCAGGAGTAGGCAAATAATGCAAAAGACTTTAATATGTATTGTTTACTCCATACACAATGCTCAAGTGCTCTCTAAGTAATCTGAAGTCAAAGACAAAATTGCTTATTTCAATTGCTGTTGTGCAAGGAAACCACTTTAATGCAGCTACTTGAAATGAAGGCACAACCTAGATCCAGATTTCATATAGCAGCTAGCTGTCCTTTCTCTCTCCTTTCTTGTGCCTGCACAATATGTAAAGACATCACCCTGTAAACAGAGTGATGTAAAGTGTCTTGGGTGAATTCTGAATGCCCATAAATACCGCAGTTGTGAGCCTGGTCCTTACATCCTATCACAGCTTTACTCTCTGTACTCTCAGAAGAATGAGCACAGAGCAGGGTTATCACAGCTCACCATGAATGTGTGTGCTGTAGGCATTGAGCTAACACTTCTGCTACCAGCTTCTGGGTGCCTTAAGTTTTTAATTAGTTACATTCTTAACAACATCATAGGGTGTGTAAATAAAAATGTCTTCAATTTAAAGCTTGTTAACCAACTCACCACAAGTCACATAAAAACCTGCATTAGTGTAGCTATCCCAAGTCTCTAGTTTCCAGGCCATGTTTCCCATATAACCCTTCAATCCATATATTTCATACATATTATTTTTCCCTGGCCAGTTGGCAACAAAATGCAAGCATGCTGTTCCCATCACTCCTATTCCCAACTCCAGGACAAACAGCTGCAATGCTGCTTAACATCATTTGCTCACTTGACAATAGCAAGTAAAGAACTTCAACATAGCTTCCCACTTCCTGTTCTAAGTTTGATCCAAGCATCTAATAAGGGATTCCTGAATTCTAGCATAGGAAGAAAAACAAACATGAAAACGAAGTATGATGGTCTCATAGCAATGAAGCATGGCAAAACTAGGAATAAAACTTGATTGAGCAAAGCTCAGTACTTGCTGGATCATAGGGTTGTAATTCAGACCTGGTCATTAGCAACTGTGGCAAAGGAGAGGATTGGTTTTCTCATTCACAACTTTAAAATATTTTTCCACACATCCAGGGTGAAAATTATGAGAGAAAAATTGTAAAGAGAACTAATTCTGCTTCTTTTCCTTTTTTAAATTTAGGCAAGTGCATTTTTTATAATAGAGTATCTCCCTAAAAAACACATTCTGCGTATCTTGACCTGGAGGACTTTTTGCCTTCAGTGAGAGTTATGTGTGGGCCTAAGCACCCTTGGGAACTCAACCTTCATTTTCTTTTAGCCAAGGCACAAAACAAAGTAACCTGCAGGTCCTGAACCTGCATCAGGCACTACCCAAGTGCCAAGACACTATTAAGATTAAAGGATTTAGTTGGTTGTTTGGCCTCCAGCTCCATCCCTCTCTTTTTTCTTGAGCAGAAGATGAGACTTGATCTTTCTTGGTGGTGCCTGAGAGTAGGTTTCAGGAATTGTCTTTCAATTGTCTGGTGTCATCCTTTAACAGACAAAAGCCAGTTTTCCTGTCTGAACCAAGCTGCACACACTGAATATTGTGTTATAGATGGATCTGAAGTCTGAAGCAGTGCCTGAGCCTCAAGCACTGCCTGAGGCACTGACCTGGATTACTTCCCTAAAGAGATCATGCTACTTGCCAGGTCTAGCTGTCATTTGAGAAACATCCAGTTACTGCAAACCACAGAAAGAATAGTCAGGAACTGATTCTCAGAAGCAGTTCATTAATGGAGGAGTACATAAGACAAATTTCTATAAGGAAACTTAATTCTAATCATGGTCTCTGTGTGAATAAATCAAGGGCTCTTTGCTTCTACAGACCCTCTTCCATGTTGACAAGAAGTTTGCAACAAGATGAAAAGGTGGCCTTTTTGTAGATACTCCATTATTTATAAGTTGCTTATCTCACTATTGACTTGAATAAGAGGGAAAATAGCTTCCTCTTGCCAGACTGCTGTGCTTGGGCCCAATTACTGCTCCATCCTCTATTTTCTTTCTTTTCTCCACCCTTCCCCTACCCCAGTGTTGCCCCTACCCTTTGAGAGGGCATTTCCCTCTAATCTGACTTTTTTCTGTCTTTGTAACAACTTCCAGTCACTAAAATTAAGAAGTTCCGGCTAAGGCTAATATAGTATCATGAATATACTCAGTGCAGATGAAATTTCAGCTCAAATACAGATCAGGCTGCCTGTACATTCAGAATAAAACTTTTTTTGTCAAATCCTTGCCTATCTTGTGTGACTCAGTACAAAACAATACCTCAATACCTCTCCCTATAGATCTAGGCTTAAAATACAGTATATTCATCATTTTATCCATTTTTTTAGCAACTAGGAAGCTGTAACTTAATTTGTGGGAAAGCTCAGGTTGAGGAAGCACTCTCTCTAGGACATAGGTCATCCAAGCTTATTCAGCAGACTAAGAGTCTGTACCCCAAAATTAGATAAAACAGAGATTGGCTTCAATCACTCTTTATTTGTGTTTGGTGTACAGAATTTTTAAAACTGGACTGAGTGGGTGAAAACAGAGGCTATGAGTCTGCCAAACCCCTTGGGCATTTAATCTAACTTAAAGTGAAGACCTCTGTGGTGGAACTACCTGACAGCAAGACCAGACTCTGCTTGCAGATTTCTGTGTGTGTGAGAGATGGATACAGCTTCCCATCTGGCTGGGCGCTGGGGCAGAGAAAGAGATGCAGGTGCAGCAGAGAATGTAAAAGGCAGTTAATGTGCAGCATGAACAAGAGTGCTGTACAAAGCACTTTAAAGCAGCACAAGTGACAGTGCCTTGTTTTTATAGGTAAAGAGCATCTTGTTACGGTCTGAAGTGGGTTAGAGAGCTTACTGAGCTATTCTTGTAAGGGGAAGTGCAGCTTGGAATGATGAAATGGGGGGAGAGTGAGCCAAAGCAGCTCTAGGAAATGAAGTAGGAGAAAGACTGCCGTGCAGAGAGCTGCTGCTGCAGACTCTCAAAGGAGGGCCATCTAGAAACAGGGCATTCTCTTACACATGTATGAAATGTCTGGATAGCTGTCACAGATCTGCTACTTATAGCCCACAACATTTACTGGTGCAGTGCTTCCAAGCAAAGTTGGAAGAGCTTTGCTCCAGAAGCCTGCAGTGTTTGACCAGTGTTAGACTTTGTGCCTCTCTCCCAGGGCTGCCACAAGGAGCCATGCTGTAACCTGTAGGTCACCATCAATGAAAAAGAACCCACAGCAAAACTTGTGCAAGGATCCATAGCTTTGATTCCCACAGGACCTGAAGTAGCAATAGGGGTTGCAACCAGCAATGGCCTTGAAAATATGAGCAGGTGAGATAAGTTTATCATCCTTAGTTAGCAATACTGTGCTTTAGAAATGGTGTGCAGGGAGCTTGAGCACAGCAACCTTTACAGCACATTCATGTATCACCCACAATATGTGTATTCATATGTCCACAGATTTGCCTAGGCAGACCTGTGGGATCCACCATAAAGCTGAACACAGTTACATGTACAGGAGAATGTGTGGGATTCAGAAAATAAATGAGCTTGAACTAGTACAGGGCAGATCAGATTCCTGCATACCTAAGCAAGAGATCACCAATACTATATAGCATAGTGTGGAGGGAAGTTGACTCAATAGCCTTTCTTTCCAGTGATCTACTGTACAACTTCTAATTGTGATGCAAGTGACACAGAATTACTTGTAATAACATGAAAAGAATCAATAATCCAATTTTTCACAGATATAACCTGAGTTTCTCAGATGTTTAATTGCAATAGCCACCCGTCAGCAAAAATATTTGTGCAATTTTGGTTTACATATTTATGGAGGATTGAAAAAGTGAATAGGATGAATTATTGTTCAGTCATTACTGAAGAAATACAACTGCAATTCAAGAGTGGGCAAAAATACAACTCTGCTGCCAGATTTATATACACAGCTTTAATCTTGGTTATATATGAGAGGAGCTGGATGTTTATGGTTTTCTAACCAAGGGACTATAAACGTTGAGAATAGACCAAGACAGAAAAATAATGTAATTCAAATGAGTATGGAGGGTCAATTTGAATTAAGAAAAGAGAAAGGAGAGGAGAGAAACTGATTTAATTTGAGCAGCATTAGGGGACTAGATATTAAAAATGTTATTTCCCTGGTGCTTGACTAAAAACTGCCTTGTAGACATGCAAGGCTGTTTCTCATAATCACAAAAGGGATTAATGTGGGCATGGAATGACAATGAAAATTCACTAAGTCCAAGGTTTCTAAGAAGAAAATTGTAATTTTGGGGTGTTTGTACCATGGATTGTTTACCTTAGGACTCACAGTCTGTCTTTGACCCTTCAAATATGTCTGACAAGTGAGAAGTTGAATGTTAAAAACCAGAAACCCCAAAGATCATAAACCTTCTCCTGTAATAATAGAGGAAAACCCATTATTTTCTCTATATAGCTCTCACAGACTCTTGTGGGATCTTAAACATTGAAAATATACTAATATATACTTTTGATCCCAAAACATTTTACAAAACAATGTATCTGTCAATAAGCATGAACACAGATAAATGCATTCTGAAATTCAGCAACCACACAGAGGTGTTCAGCACCACAGCACAGTAGCTGAGGACATGAAGCAAGGGACAGGAGGTATTGTAAGCAAATAAAACTGTGAGGATGAAATTTGGGCGGCAGAAATTAATAGTCCAAATTGCAGCCTGATTAGATCACTTTCTTAGAGTTCACCAAGAGCTCACTGCATTTTTAATGACCAAAATTATTTCCAGAGTGATCAGGCCTTGGCTAGTCTACCTAGTTTCCAGCTATTGTTCCAGAAGACTCTGGGTGTAGACACAGCCTTTACAGCAACAGCTGAAGTTCAGACAGAATGTTCAAGGGTGTCTTAGAAGGTTCTAGATGCCAGTGTTCAGGCCTCTGAATCCCAGCCTACGTCTCACCTAAAAGGTACTTAAAGCATATTCATTCACCTAACACTGAAGAGACAAATAAGAACTATTACAGGGTGGTCTGGTACTTCAGTGAAAAAGAGCAGTGGAGGGAACAGCTGACCACAGTTTATTCACTCCATGAGCAATGGAACCATCCTCTACCATATAACTTTTCAAGCAATCCAAAGTGGAGATATACCAGTGATGAGTTCCTGTTTACTCTAGGATATTTCACTTCCTTCACATCACTCAGGAGAGATGGAGAATTTTTTCTACCACCTACCTGCCCAAGAGCTGGGGCAATTACCATATGGGGGAGTACACAATCAAGGCTGCCTGAAGACCACTTTATGTTTTAGTGAGATGTGGAAATCAATGTATTAAAAGTGTGTTATATTGTAAACTTGCATGCTTTTAAACAATATTAACAATATTAACTCAGACCCTTTAGAATATAGAATGCAAGAGTATTTAAAAACTTCTGAAACTACACACAGTGAGCCCAACAGTCTGTAACTGCTTTGTTAAAATATAAAATTTTTCAAGCTAACAAAATGGATTCATGGATAGCAAGGTCTGGAGGGATGAACTATTATGCTCATCCACTCTGACCTCCTGCACATGACACAGTCCAGAGCATTTCACCCAGCAATACCACCATCAAGCCCAGTAATTTATAGCTGAACTGAGCCATTTCTTTCAGAAGGAAGGACATCCAATCTTGATTTAAAGACTCTAGGTGATTAATTTACCACATCCCTTTACCATCTGTTCCAGTGGTTAATTATCTTCGGTTAAATGTGTGTCCTATTTGCAGTCTGATCTTTGTCAGCTTTAGACTTTTATCCACCTCACTGTGTGGACATGATGGCTCATAATACTTTGATATTTCCCATACATTAGGACTGAAATGTGATGCCTAGACTGAAAATTTCAGGTTTGGAATTTTGTTTTTGTTTTTCTTGTTGAAATCTTAACACAAAGACTTTCAAGGCATTGGCACAACACACTATAATATTTCATTTTGGAGCAATTTCAATGACTCAGTGTTAATGGCATATAGTATTCCAGATTTTGAAGAGTAAAAATATTATGTGCACTTCATCTGTTTGTTTAAAGTGGTTTTTCCTAATGAAGGCTGCACTGTGCTGAAATGTGGAAGCATGAGTTTGATCTAGTGGCAGGAATAAGGAGTGCTGAGAGTTTTAATTCTTCTACCCTGCTCCCAGTTCTGCCACTGCAATTTGATTTGCGAGCCAGGCAAAATCACCTCACTCAGTTGTACTTAGAGGACTATTACAAAGTGCACAGAGATTTGCTGATTGAACCACACTAAAAACAGTGCCTGCCTCTTTTGAAAGCTTAGTAACCTCAGTTAAAGTGATTTCCAAGTCCAATCCCTACCCCAACCTCTTGAGTTCTAAGTGTATGATACCATTATAAAACACATTTTATCGACCAATATATAAATACATTTTTGTGACCAACCCAACACATCCCTTTGTACCAGCCATGTACAGATGTAAAATAGTATTTTGATGCTGGCATTTTTCTAATATTTAACTTCAGTTATTATATTGTCATGGTCCCTTTATAACTTTTTTTGTATCATATGTACTTGAATGATCTTGGTGCCTATTAAACCCACAAATCCATTAATTCTCTGATATTGGACTTTGACTGTTTTTCCTTCAAATGCTTTCCTCTATCTGAATAGTCACAAGTTGCTCAAGGATGACCATTTAAAATCTACTCTTTTATTAAAAAATGCTTTGCCTCTATAAAGTGCAGCTTTAAGGCCTCAGCCTGTGTTTTTGGCAGTACAGAGTTCAACCTTTTTCTCTATAAGCAATTAAATAAAGTTCTTTCAGGTTACTAATTTCTTAGAAGGTATTATCTGAGTGTGCAGTTCCCCAAATACCTGACATTTTCAGCACATAAGTATTTTTCTTCCCCATACCACTCTGTCTTCAAATTTATGAAGAGCATGCATTACTCTCAGTAAAGAAATCCACTATTCCCAGTTCCACAATTACATTGGATTCTTTTTTCCTTCCTTGTACGTTGTCCCATCAAGATGGTGCCTTGTCCCATCTACAGCATTGTCCTGCATCCCCCTTGCCAGGCCACTCACAGCAGGCACACAAGCTCCCTGCAGACACTTCCCCAGCCGCCCTCTCCTGTCTGTGGAGATGGAGCTCCATGTAGGGAGGGGTATTCCATTCGTGACTGGAATTTAGTAATTACAATCTACTTTGCAACTCCTCTTCTGGTGCCTGAGGCACAGCACGTGCTTTTGTGTGGTGGCAGCCCTCTGATTGCATGCACTGGTGCAGATTTGCTTAATGCAATTCAAATTCACACTGTTGGATGCTGCCAGTAACTTCTGTGCACAGGCAAGGTCAGGGTGATAGAACCAGCCATGCTCTGATAATAAAGATTCTGTTCTTTTCTCCAGAGGGATCAGAACACACAAGGAAGGACCAATGCCAGAGAGCACCATGCTATCTGTTTAGTTCATGAAGCAATTAGTGCTGAATGCTGGCAGAGTACCACAGATGGCCAGAAAACCAGAACTTTGGGAGTTAATGCCTTCCTATTCCTTCTGTCTTTCAACAGTTGTGGAATGCTCCTAGATCTCTTCAATTGGGAGCTTTAATTAAGAGAAACCTTTTTTGAGCCTAATTAAAACCAAAGTCCAATTGGGTAACTTTAGAGATGTTCCCAAGATGGCAGGAAGAGTTTTTTTTATTGAAAAGGAGCTTCAAACAACCAAAGAATTATTACAGTAGTGTAAATGCAAATTGAGAAACTTCATGGAAGTCCACCAAATTCCTCTTGATTTCATTATCCTCTTCTTTGAACTGGTGTAATATCAAGTTTAACTTTCTTGACCTCAGCTTTTCTCAAACCAGCTGGCATATTCTGGATAATAGCTGTATTAGCTGAATCAAGATAAACTCCTGGAGACACTGGTCACATGGAGCTACAGGGATGAACTCACAGGGAGGCAGTTTTGCTAAGTCATGAAATAAGTAAGAGTTATAACTGTTAAGAATGCTTTCTCCCTTCTACCTCTGTTTTATTTTTGAAAGATTATGTATTCCCAGAATACATCAGACATTGTGATCCTCCGCAATATTTGTGCTTACATTGTCCAGACAACAACATTGTCCAGACAACAACAAAAGGTGACAAATGCTTTTTACCTCTCTACATAAACACAACATGAAAAAACCACTTCCCTTGAAGGATCTATTTATTCAGCTGAAGTTGACAATTACTAGCTCAGACACACTTAAGAGTACTAGAAACTTATGACTAGGGAAATACACTGTGCATCTAACAGAGAGTGACACTACAAAGTTGGATTATCTGCAGCAGGAGCTAGTGGAAAATGAAGCCCTTCTGGTGCAGAGCAGTCAGCAAGGACTCGGGTACCTGGCTGCCTGCAGCAGCCGATCTGGCACAGGACACAGCAGTGGTACTCTTATCAGAAATAGCTTAGAAATACTGCCATATTTCTGTCTTGCATTGACCTGTGCAAGACACTCAGAAGTCAGGCCAAGGTATCTGGCCATTATGCTGCACTGGGAACAAAATTCCCTTGATATTAAATTTGTACCTTTTTATTTCATCAAGAGATGACTTGCATTTAGGCCATGTGACAGAATGAAATTAATTATCTCTTATCTGTTATCTGCTCTATTACTTTGCACTTTTCAAATTAAGTAATCCTTGTCCTTTTTAACTTCATCTGGCATAGACTCTTCCATTCCTTCGTCCTGTGTCTTTAACAATTTTGTTGGGGTCTTGTCTGCCTTGATCTCTGCAATGGCCATTTAGAAATTAAGCCACCAGAACAGAATGCAGTAGTTTAGTTGGACCTATAAAACCAATCAACATAATCCTATTTTAATATGTTCTACATTATTCTTCTCCCTCATACAAGCTGACATTTTTACTGGGTTTTTTAATTTTTACCAGTTTGGCACATAGAGATTATATCTTTGCTGACACCTTTATTTTTCCCCATAGAAGTTGTAGCAGAGTAAAACAATCCCTGCATGTGCATGCATGCATTCTTGTGGGTAGTTTAAGTAGTTCTTTGAAAAGTGCTTTGTTTTGCACTTCTCAGTGTAAAAACCTCAGACCTTATACCAGCAAATTGCCCTGAAACTTACAGGAAGTCTCTGGTCACATTCTCCAGCTTCTGCTTTTCTTCCCTTCTCACCCATCTCTGCTTTGCAAAACTTGATATCAGGGATTTCTGCAACACAGGATTCCCATTCCCTCCCTCAGTCTCAGCTCCCAGCCAGGGAGCATTAGCAAGAAGTCAAGAAAAATGTGGCTCAATTGGAAGTCTTCCAGAGCTGAGTGATGAGAATAAGCAGAGAGAAAAAATACATGGGCATAAGTGAAAAACAAGGAATTGATGATGTTAGTTAAAACAGAAAAATAAACTGAAAGGACTTGTGATAGCAGATAAAATAGTTATAAAAGGCAAGGAAAAAAGAAGGTAGGTATGACAAGCAGTAATGGTTCATCTTGAAGCAAAGGGAAATTAAATAAAGGAGTATAATTTTCTAACTTTAGGAATGGAGGAATAGTGAGAAGTCTTGAATGCAAAGGTGTGGTAGCCTCCACCATTCCTCATAACAGGCAAAGCAGGCAGGGTGAGTTAGGCAAAGCAGATCCTGTTCTGGTTATGAAGACTCAAGAACTCTTTCCCACTGTTTCCTGTGGTTCTGCACAAGACATCTCCTTGCCATGTGCTGAGCAGTGTTCCACTCTGTTCACAGCTGAGGGCATGCAGCTTCCAGCCTTTACACAGGGTCTTGCAGTTGCCGATTATAAATCAGTACCAACACAACTAATAATGGAAGAACTAAAAATGGCTCCTGGGTGTCATACCAAGTTAGTGGGAAGAGAGCTGTGTCTCACAGTGGTACTCTATAGCTCCATGAGAGCATGCACTGTCCCAGGAAAGGTTGTTGCTGACTCTCGTCCACCTGCTTGGTGATATTAATGGATCTCTTCCTGCCTCTGCCCTCTGTTAAGTCCTGTTTACATTGAAGGCTAAGGACAATCTTGCTTGGTGCCTGTCCAGCACTAATTCTAACACAGTTTCCATGTCAAGCCAGCCTGTTGAGCATTACCATAACACAACTAATAGGCAGGAATAGAAGACAATATTGAGAATTCTTCCTGACTGCAGATTTCTGTCAAAAAAACCCCAGTGGGATGTTACCTCCGCATCAGAGTAGCATCTTTAAGGGTAGAAGAATCTTTACCTATCTTCTGCACTGTGAAGTGGCTCATGCTTTAGAATCAATGTATGCATATATTTATACCTACAATTGATATTAAAGATATAAATATATATCTATATATATAAATATAAATATTTTAATATATATCAATATAGAATACATATCTTCTGAGAGGAAAAACACTCAGCAAAATGACTAGTAATCACTATCATTAAGATTAAAAATTTTGCTTGGATGCCACAGACCTGCACAAAATAAATGCAGACACAACCCTGCTTTTAACTTAGCTCAAGCCTGGTTCTACCAGGAACTGATTAATATAAGGCAGATAGTTTCATTAGAAACCCCAAGAAAGCTCTTCCAAGACTGAAGCAAAGCCTGTATTGAGACATAACAGCCACTACCATTAAACACACAGAACAGGATGAGATAAAACTTTGTTTCAGTGTTCATGAATTATATATTTTAAAATGCTTTAGAAGGAAATTGTTGCCCAGTCCCAAGTCTTCTCTAATTCCTTATGTTCAGCCATCTACCCACTGTCTCTACCTTGAAGGGGCACATCACATCCTCACCTGAAAAGATCCTACTGTCGTTGTGGGAACTGCTAAGTGCTAAGTTTGTCCAAGTGCCTTGTATTTGTCCTACTGTGTATCAGCTATTCAGGAGGAACAGCCAGTGTGCAAGATCTTATTGTTCCATAACTGTAGTGCCTTGAGGTCACACACTCTGCTCTGAAAAGAGTAGGTACCTCAGCTCAGCCACAAGGGAACAAGACATAGCCTGAGAACAGTCATGGTAGAGTAGCTAACCTGAGGTAATATGATGCAAGGAAAGCACTGAGTGCAAGGAACCTGTTGGATTCTGCAGATACAAAGCAAACCATGACAGAGATAAAGGAAGAAAAGGCATTGTTCATTAAAAACATTCATGACCAAATACATGTTTGAACCCTAAAGCTTCCTGGGTTCTATTAGTTATCTGAGCTGTTGGAGGCATGTGTACCTTGACTACAGACACTCATGAAGAAATTTACCCACTGCTCCTCACAGAACAGTAGAATAAGGGCTCTGATAGAACAAAAGATAATGTGCTACTTATTATGCAGAGTTTCCCTTCCAATAATTCCTCTTTTACTGAAGAATTCTATCTCAAATGCCCCTGATTCAAAGATTCTTCAAGTACTAGTTGCTATATACCCTGATAATCAAAGCAAAACCACTTCATAGGAGTGTATTTCAGGAGTCAGGGGATTATAACATTTGTATGCTCTTTCTTACAAAACTACAAACTGGGCATAAAAATGGGAGCACAACACACTTGGTCCTCTTCTAAAAAACAGTCAAAATCCCAAGATCTCACATGGGGAGGTAACTCCTTTAATGACACGGAAACAATTCCTTCAGTGCTGGATTCCATTAACAATGAACAGAGACAGTTCCTGCTGTGCAAAGCCTCTCCAAAGGTATGGAGGTTTCAGGCCCTTCTTGACAGACAAATCGGATTCCTTGAGTATTGCTCTTAGTCCATACACTCTCTTTTGCCATGCTATTCATTAGGAAGGCTGCCTGACAATTACTCACAGTAGTGTGCTGACATGGTTTTCAGTATATGATATTCTTGAGAGTGCAATTAATCATTTGAATTGTTTGCCTGTGGAATTGTAGCTCATTCAACTTTTTCAGTGCTTAAACTTTCATGGATTTGTCTGGAGATTCCAAAGAATTGGCTGCTGTTTACACATGTACTGTTTTTTTTTTTTCAAAAAACCCTTGAACAGAAGTGAGCCTGTGAGTAAAGAACAGCCTTGCCAGACATGAGGCTCCCAAGAAGACAGACCATCTCACAATAATACAACATCACAATGCAAATATCATATTGCATTGTCAGGATAACATGCAACAAGTGTTTTGTGGCTCTCTCAAAGTCTATTTGATGTGATCTATCCCTCCTTTCATTCCTCCTGTCTGTGAACAGAAAATGTGGTTTGTTTCTTCTCTCTTGCTGGATGCTTGAAAAAATCAGAGATGAAGGCTCAAAAAGCATGCTGCATACCAGATACATTAGCTGCCCTCAAGAGCCACAAATAGCCCTATTATTCCTCCAGAATATTTATATTACAGTGATGCTTAGAGGCTCCAGCTAACTGCAGGACTGTATGAAATCAGACTGTGTGCCATGGTACAAATGCCTGTTAACATACAGCCCATTTTCCAATGAGCTTGGGATGCTCACTACAGCCTCCTGTATATACAACAGAATTAAAGTTTTTTCCCCTTCAAGTGCTCCTGTGAGACAGGAAAGTTCTATGTACCTGCCATGCTCTCACTGCAGCCAAATCCCTGGACAGCTCTAATAGGAAATTAGTGTGACAAAACTCAAGGTGCAATCTTATCATAAGGAAAGCTGGCATTTATCTACAACATCTCTAAGTTGATTTTACCTGCTCATACAGTGATTCTATACAGTCATATTCCTTCTCTTTCTCAAAATATTTCTATTTTAGGTATATTCATATAGATTTGTATTATTTTGAAGAAGCAGGCTGTTTGGATAGTCAGCTCCAGGTCATATAGGAAGTGGATGTTTGTTTACAATATATATTAAAATTGTTACATCTTTCAAGCCAAGGTGTTAGTAAGAAACCAGGGAGTTTTCCAGTGCAATAAAGATTATGTATATAAATGGATATGACTTGTACCAGCAAACCCAGCTCCTAAAGTCAGCAGTTTGAGGAATCTCTTCAGGTGACAGATTCAGCAATGCTAATTGCTGTGTTGCTGAAGAGTTACAATAAAGTCTACTTCCTTCAGCTGATACACCATCCTTTTATGAGGAAAACCCTATCAACTGAACAGCAGCTTACATTGCATTCCTCCCAGGGTACCCTGACAGGAGTGACAACCTCCCCACACACTGCCAGGGCTAAAGGTCTCAGGATTAGAGGGAACAAGGTCAATGTTAATTAATGCTTTAACTAATCACAGGTTAAGTGCTTTCAGCCACAGGCAGCCTACAACACTGGTTTAATCTGCCCTATCTATGGTCTGGAGCTAATATGATTGTCATAATTTTTTTAAGTGTATGTGTATAAAATTTTGTTGCACATAATAGTGAATCAAGTATTAAACTTTCAAGAAGTCAGGCATTCTTTCAGGACTGATCATCAGTGCTGGATACCTTAATTTAAGTAGTTTACACAGAAAAGCACCCATGTATCCCCATCTCCCAATGCTGACTGGCTGGCTGTAGTTTGAGTCCTGCTCAGTGCCTGGACAAGCACAGCACTACAACAGGCTGGCACCCAAATACAGTGGCCAATGTTTTGCTGATGGGTACACAGCAAGCTGCATCCAGAACTCATGGCCTTTGTCTTCCTGGACAGTGTGTGTGCCGAGGGTACAGTCACAGAGTTAATATAAGTTCTAGGATGAGATCAATAAAGCAAAACCAAAACCCCAAAACAAACAGTAAAAAAAAAGGACCCAAAGAAGAACAAGTGAAGCCCTTTCACCTCCAAGTCATGATCATCTCTTTTGATCTCTGTGTCTCCTATTTCTGATCTGACAAGTATCACAAACGCCTAGCCCACACTCTGCTTCCCTTCAGTGATTAATGTGTTACAGTCTTTCTGAAAGCTTAAAGAGCTCTCCCTTCGGGCCACCACATTTGATAAAGAAATGAAGCCTGGCGATTAATAATTCCCGGGGCTGAATTTTTGTTTAATAACTATTCTGTCAGTGATAGATCTAAAGGGCCAGGGTGTGGATGTGTGTGCATGTGGAGGGAGTAATTTGATTGTGGCCAGGAGATTCAGCAGGCTGGCATTACAAAGCAGCTCCTTAGCAGTTGCTGGAAAACCAGCATGACAAATCACTCCGTTCTCTGCTTCCCCAACCACCCCTCTCAACAGAGCTATCTCATTAGTCTCAAGGCAGCCAATCCTAGCCTATGATTTGGGAAATATTTCCTTCTTGACATTCAAGAGAACAATTCCTTACCCAGGGAAAATTACATTTAAAAATAAATGGAAAAGCATCAATCATATATTCAGCTTTTCAGATCTCTGGAGAGAAAGGCTTTTTTTTATTTTATTACATTTAAACAGGACTGAAGGCCATGGCTTGATTTTTAAAAACTGAGATAACTAAAAAGATAGCACTGTAACATTTGCATATTGATAGTTGTTTTCTTTATATAAAAGGACTGTATTTTTCATTAAAGCTACATCTTGGATATTTACAGACCTGTAGAGCTGTGCTAGAAGATACATGTTAGTAGAGACAGATAGGCTAGATAGTACATCAAATTACAAAGTGATTGCAATGTGGTTTTTTAGATCAGCAAGCCAACTGTATTTCTATGTGAACTTTTTAAGAATTCTCAAGCCTCCTTTCAGGACTTAAAAATCAAATTAAAAGAGCGTTCCTTTAGAAACAATTCTCTCTGTTGAACAGTATCTTGTTCATTCTTGCTTCCCTAGTCCAGAAAAGTACACAAGTCAGTCAAGCCACAAAGGAATAATTTCCTCATGCAGAGTAGCTCCAAATTTGGCCCATAGAGGACAGTCTTTTTATAACAGCTCAGCCTATGCTCTGAGCAAAAAAGAAAACAACCACATAAGTGACAGCTTTTCTGAAGCATCCAGAAATCAGGAGCGATCCTACCCCTTCCTGCACAAGTAACACCCAGGAACTGATACCTTACAGCTCTGGGCATCTGTCCTCTCCCAACCCAAGCTACAACAGTCAGGCCCCTCCACAGCTGTGCATCACCTTTCCCACTGAAGATTACCTCCCTGAGAGACAGGTTAAGTGACCCCAGCACATTTCACACAGATAAGCTGGATTGACTTTAGTATCTTAAATAAGTCAGTCTTTACTATGCCAGCTGATGGATGACAGATGACTTGGAAGAGTCACAGGAAAGAGTCTCAGCAGCCAAGGGTGTTCGCTCAGCATCGTACAGCACCAGAATCAGGAATATAATACAGGTTTTCTGGCTCCTAGTCCAGCTTCCCTGTGAATGAAGCTCTCTGCCTTTTCAATACTGACAGAAAAATACATTCAGCAAACCCTTCTAATGAGATCCCCCACAAAAGTATCTTAGAAGATATTTTCATATTATGAGAGTGATTATGAATCTTATCCAGGGGGTAAATAACGTAGAAAATTAGATGTGTCATTGCTAAGCCATGAAAGAAGAATTTATTACATCACCTTTTCCTAATGGGATATTATAACTGACCATGTATTATTTCTGCAGACTTGCAAGCTCTACCATGTCCCATAATTCAGTGCAAAATGTTGGAATTCAGGCTTTGCCCATATCATTACATGAAGATGAAATACTAGTGCTGCTTTGAATTACATTTCTATTCATTTAACTCATTTTTGAAGTACTTGCTTCCCATACAAAAATTGTTGCTATTATACAAAGACTCACTAAGGCACCTTGCTGACAATTTTTCCTCTTTTACTCTGAATTAATAATAAAATGCAAATCAGTAGCAGTGGGGTTTTTTCTTTCCACTTAATACAATGCTTGGATAACAGAGCATTTAAAGATTTATGATACATATTAATAGCATTTAAACACCCCTTCAGAGTAAACACCCCTTTGTTTTTCATCCTCTCCAGCTATGCTTACCTTTTCCTATATTATGTCAGCTCTCTGTGCATCACACACTTTAAGCAAGGCAACCTTATCACATTCTTTCTCCTCTGCCTCTTCCTTTTCAATTGGCAGCAAAAACTATCTCACTACTTCAAGAAAAATGACCACTCATCCCATCTGCCACCTCCTACATGGCAGAGAAAAATCTCAATATATCTGCTCACCTAGATAAATCCTGGCAGTATTGTCAAGACTGAATATCAGGCCACAGTCACAAAGGCTGCTGCTCTATTAAATTCTTTAGTTGATAAAACACTGGTGTGATAGCTTTAGTCCATGCCATAATAAGCCATAGTCAGTAGTTTGTAAAGTCAGACAAACAGCAATTTCTAGGACTGTGCCAGATGTTTACCTAATTTACCCAATTAAAGCAGTCTACTGTGCATACATATTTTCTGCTGGTGACAGCACACAATTACTAGTTTCTATTCAATAGTGAAGTGACAAATATTTAAGAAATTGAAACCAAACACTGCAAAAAATTTTAAGTTCTCTAAATTATTCCTCTAGATTTTATGTGAAATTTACACAATGTTTTTTCCCCCTACAGCACTTTTAACTTTGTGATAGGAGAGTGATTTTGTGGACATAAGCTGTGTGAAGGAACCATGTTCTGCACCACCATACTTCAATTTCTCCCAGGAAAAGACCAGCTCCACAGTACTGTTAACCATTCTTGCTTTCCCAAAAAAATATTCCTTCCTCCCCTACTTTTCTTAGGTTGTAGTATTTTTGTGGTATCTTTAGGAATTATCCCTCTACCTAGCTCTGTTACCTGTTTTTTATACAGATGACACCCTGATAGAAATTTGAACACTATTGCCAAATTCAGCATCTTTTCATGGATGTATTGGGTTTGAATTCATCACCATTCCAAGTGATTGTGAAACTGATCATTTCTGAACTGTCCTGGGGGGGCGGGGGGAAACCCCAGAGAGAATTATCTACCTCTCTTGTTTAAGAGGTACTAAAACCAGACACTAACCCATCACTTGCCTAGTGCACACCACCCAGGAGGCCCCAGCTACTGGTTAAGTCCACAGTACTCAAGAAGGAATTTGAGGAAGTTGTCATGTGGTTCTCCAAAAGCAGCCCATTTAAAAATATTGCTTATTTCTAGCAGGACATGAGCATCTGTTTGAGTAACTCAGAAGGGAATATTCCAACGGATATCAGGAAGAACATGGGAGGTTCTATGCCAAATACCAGCTGCAGTACTGGAGCACATGAGCAGCTCTGAGTGCCAGAAGCCAGCACTGGGTGGCAGGCTAGGACAGCACTTAGCAGTGACTCCCAGCCCTAGTTCATCACTTCTCAGCTTCTCCCAAAGTCTCTCCTTGTCGCCTACAAAAGGCTACAAAAGCTTTAGTTGGGTGGTATAGCAGGAGAAGCCCATGCACCCAGCACTAGGGACTGCCTTGTCCTACTTGCTGTACTCAAGAAATCAGGTGGAGTTCTCCCTATCCCTGCAGCCAAAGGAGGGTGCAGATACTAGCTCATCCTTTTGTTTCTTTAAACTTGAAGTAAAAATGCCTTTGAGAGGGACAAGTGGGACTGGAATTTGTCCAGGCAGCTAATTTTGCGGGTGTAATTTTAGAATGGAGCAGTCTGGTAGTCACAAACATTAACAGGTGTATCTTGCACTGCATCCCAGTGTAAAAACAGCTTGAGAGTCAGCAGCCTTCATCCCCAAGGAAGCAACCAACAAAACCTTCCTCCATCACCACTAGTAAGGGGCAGGAGCAACTTACAAGGCAACCCCCTGGACAAAGACCAGCCCTCCTCCATCCCTAGGAAAAGAAACTCATCTGTTAGGCATATATGCATGTGCCTGTCAAAGTCAGCACTTGGGGACAGAGATGTTTCAATTCTCCACAACAAAGCTACTGATGGTTCTGTGCATCTTGGCAATCTTCCTTCTGTGTGTTTGGGCGCTCTGTTGCAGTCCAGTTACTTTGTCTCCTTCTGGGCCTACTGCGATTCATACCAAATGTCTGCGGACCATCCAAACACCCGAGCCCTGTCTGAATGCATAAAATGCTAATCTCATTAGATTTCTCATTTTCAGTGTAATATTGTCACAGTGCTATGCACCACTGCCACAGATTAGCAGGCTTGCCAGAATGGAGACCTGCTAATGAGTTAATCCAAATAACACTCAAATCCCAAATCAGATTTAAAGCCATCTAGACAGAGGACCCGCCAAGGATGGGTGAGGGGGAAGAGGGAAGAGCATGAGCCTAGTTTTGACAGAAGTAGTTGTCAATTAAGTGAGAGAGGAGTATAAGAGAGAAGCAAGCATGAATTTTTTTTCCTTGAGAGGACAGGCTCGGTCAAACTCCAAGTTACCATGCACAACCCAAATGCAAAACCTGAGAAATAATCTGCAAAAACACATGTATCTGTAGGGATGGTCAGCTTCTGACTTGAGAGACAATTAGCTATAAAATCAGGAGCTAGAAAAGCATCTATTGCCATCATTTCATTTATAGGGCTTGGAAGGTCTAAGCATCTTAGAGCTCCGAGTTTGATTCATTCCATCCAGGAAGATGGAGCTGAGGGGAATGAATGGTTTTCATCTATAGTTTCTTATTTTACAAATAACCCAACATGCTGAAGAGATGCACAGAGGCTCAAAGGAAAGGCACCAAGGGAAACATACATCTTTCATTGTTTGCATTTGAAATAGGTTCCTAAAACATAGCTGCATTCTGAAGGATAGAGCTGGCAGGGATCTCTTATTTTCCACTATGATTTTAAAAGAAATCTCTTCTTTAGTGGGAAAACACTGAATTACTAAACCTGAAAATTTTCATGAGTACATCTTGGCTTCATTAGGCCTCCAGTAAGACAGTTCCATCTTAGGCTTGGGAAAATGTGGTCAGAGGCCAAGGAAGCACCTCAGACGGGCCTGGCCAGCATAATACAGACTCAGAACAGAGGAAAACAAGAACACAAGAGGGACAGGGACATCTCCAGTCAGGGTCCAAATTTTGAAAGGCCTCAGCTTAATTTAATGGAGAGCAAAATCTTTTTACAGTGTTGGCCTATATCTCTGGACAAAAATATGGCTTCCCATTCAACAATTTACCAAAGAGTGCCTGAAAAACCAGTATAGTTTTCCATTGCACCTATTTTCCTCCTTGTCCAAGTGTATATGTTTTACCAGAAATGTGAAATTTTTTTGCCAACAGTAGACACTAAGTCTTATATCCTTTAATAAAAACCTAAGAACTTAGCACCTTGACTACATAGTTGCAGAGAAGGGAAGAGAAATGCATTTTATGCTGACATCATCAACAAACTCATCTGCAAAGTTTTACTTTCATTTGGCTATTGGTGGATGGAGCTAGGAAGAAGAAAGTTTGACTCTCAGATGTGGAATTCAGCTAAGCAAAACTGCTGAGAGAATTCTATTATGATTGGAAATGTAGCCATTTTTAAATGGAAACCTCTCTGTAGAAACTTGTTTTATAAAACAAGTGTTGTGTTAAGTAAATACTTCCCAGAAGTCATACTTCTCAGCACATCCCTTGCTGCTGTACTTCAGCTACTGTGGCAACTATCAGAGAATGCAAACCCACTGAGCTGAGTCAGAATCTGAAGAAGTCAGTTATAATCTCTGTTGATTTTGCAACACCTTGATGCAGGCCTTTAACTGCATTGTGTGCAGACAGAATAGCTTTTTAATGTCTCTTTCCAGCTCTCACTGAGTAAACAAATAAATAGGATGCAGCACATTCAAAGAAAGTCCATTTGCTTTCTTGTGTCCATTAAACTGTCCTGATAATAAAGCATGCCAATATGCTGCCATTTTTAAGCATGGAAAAAATTTTCCATCTTTCAAGACATTACCTCTTTTTGTTCACTGATAAAGAGATTCCAATGTAAAGGGAATGAAATAGCCAGCAATGCCAAACTTTCCAAATGTAGCTAAGCTGCCAGGAATATGCTTTGTGTGCACAGATCCCTTCCAGAGACAACTGCCCACAACAATCTTCCTGCTCCATGCTAACAAGGTACTAATAACAATAGTAATCACAGTTTGCCTGCTCAGCTCACCCCAGGAATATGGCAGCAAATTGATGATCATTTCTCATTGTGAATTATGACACAGGCACATCACCTCACCCTTGGAATAAAACAGCACCTGCCAATCCTGTTAAAACAGCAAGGGGAAAAATGAAAGCCCTGCCGTAGCCAATCTGATTCCCTGCTGACTCTAATTACCCAGACGGGAATTTTACAATTGCTTCCTCCACCAACTCCCTCTCTGCAGTCTGCAGACTTTGGCTGGTTCGTTCTTTTGTATGCCTACTGCCACTGAGTAGATTGGGCTCCTAATGAGTCTTGACACTAATGGTACAGGGAGACAGCGCAATTACATATCCCTCTCCCATTCAGAGCAAACCTGGCAGGAAATGACCTGAGACCTCACACCCTTCTACCCCAAAGAATCCAGTTATAATGCCTCAGGAGCAGGGCCAGCTGGTGCACACTCCCCCCCTCAGCACCCCTCGCTGCACTTCCCCTTTCCATTGTGCAGGTGGCTGGAAACAGTTCTTTATGGCCTAATCCATGACCAGTGGGTTGAGGCTAATACAGAAGCTAGAGAAGCCTTAGCACATTTGGAACTGAAGCTCATCAAGAAAGGGGAAAAAAAAGAAAATTATTTCACACATGTGCTGGACAGCTCTAACACTCAGTTGTTGTCTATTAGGTGTTTAACAATGTGTGTAACTCAGACTGCTTTAAAGTGGGGAGGGGAGAGACATGTGCTTCTGTGATTTCCACATTGATTGTAGTCCAGGTGTAAAAGAGACTGGAGCTACCTATTGAACTGTGAGCTAATTACAAGAAGAAACAGCTGTTGTCTGTTAATGAGGATGCAGATCCATAAGAAGCATGTTAGCTGGTGAGGAATAAATGTGTCTTCCACTCCTTGAGTAAGCAACAGCCTACAAAAGATGTCTTACATCTATGACTCATGTTGCCATATCATCTGAACAACTCACAAATGATATGTTTGCCTCTGAGAAAAGCTCTGTAAGAGAGGAAAGCACTAGTCTAAATATACAAGTAGGAATATGCAGCAGAGGACCAAGGACATATACAAAAACTGATCAAAGCATAAAATAGGCCCAAATCAGCTTATTTGAACTCCAGTACAAATCTATTGTTTGCCTCATGCTAGTAACTCTGAAGTACTTTGCATATCACTGAAATACTTTCACTGCTTTACTACTCTGTGATAGCATAGTCTCCTATTAACCTCACTGCTACTTCTGTTTCCCCTCAGGGCCCTGTAAGTCTTCTGCCTCTCAGCTATTTTTGTGACATACGGGATGTTTCTCTTAACCTTCAAAGAGTTCATCTGACTTTCAAAGTTCTTCCTGCTCCTCTTTGCCCTCAGGTACACAAGGAAGTCCCACTGTTCTCAGCTGCTCACCAGCTTCCATCCTGTTACCCTCCACACACACCCCCTGACAGATGCTCTGTACTCTGTACTTTGTCTCCTGGACAGCATTATCTGTGGTGGCTCTAAACCTGCCATCAGCAGGAGCTCTCAAATTTCAATGCTAACAGATTACAGTTTAACACCAAGGGGGAATTTGAGAGAATTTATCTCCAGGGTAACTCCCCTGGCAACAGTTACAGCACAGATAGTTTCAGGGATTATTTAAACCTTTTGCATCCTCTTTTCTTTCAAAACTTGGTCTAAAACATATATAATTTTTAGGGAAAAATGACTAATTTTAATCCTACTAATTGCCCTTTTCCTTTTTGACATAAGTGCTCTGAACCACATAATATCCCGTGAAGTTTTGAGGAACAAGAAATTGTACAGAGAAAGCATCACAGTTATGCAGGTGTTGCTATTCTATAACCCTCTACACAAAGAATTCCATACTTGTAGTACACGAAAAAGGAGCAGTAATTTCAAGTGGCTCAGGGAACTCCTAATGAAGTTCTTGTTTTTTATTTTCCTCTCCAGTTTTAAAGTATTATTTACTGTAGTATTCAATTAAGAACAAGAGTTTTCTATAGCAACCACAGCAGTGAGAGGTACTATTCATGCATAGTCTCTGAAATACAAGCTTTTAAGCACCTTCTTAGAACACTTGTTGATAAACCTGTGACAGAGGAGAATGCTATGTGGTTTATAAGGAGTGACTTGCACACTAAAAGTCCGTTGTATTGCCTGAGATCTTCCAACTTCTCCCTTCTCCCTAGAGTTAGCACACCTGTTAGCAGAGAACAAGGCTAATAAAAAGATAAAGACATAACCCTTGGACTGAGACCACAAAGGAGGAACTGTCATATGGCAGCTTTTCTCTCTGCCACTATGCGGCAGCAAAAGTTGCTTATGATTCATTACATCAGTATCTTCATAGGCATTCCAGCTGTGACCTTGCCATCATTCATTCTGGGGACCCTCTCTCATTCAGCATCTGCCAGCTGTCAGCTTGGAACTCCAGGGAAAATTACAGAAGATTTCTGGAAAATTACAAGGGGCAACAGGAGGGAGCATTTGATTTGTTTCTAGTCTCTCTGTGTACAGCATTTCAGGTGCCTGCAGTTTGCCAGCTTCCTGACTTTCTTTTGCCTGGGTGGCTCCATTCTTCAGTAATCTTTCACTTTAACAGCTTTAGTTTTTCTCATGTCACTCCATCACACACAGTTCCTCTTCCCATGATGTCATTTGCCCTCTCAAATCCATTCCACAAGAATGGGAGAGCTACAAAGCATCCTCTCCCCTTCTGATGCAGAAACTGCGTATTATTTTATCAATGAGTACTGATCATTATCTTCCTTGTCAAGTTTTCCTTTCTCAAGCTGCAGTCCCTTTACAAAGGCACCTTCCAGACCCAGTAAAGCAGTAAATAGGTGTGCACTGGGAAAACCCACAATTAACAACCATGGTTAACCACAAGAAGATAAGACTATTTTAAACATGCTGGTCTTTGTCTGTACTAGATGCTAAGTGGTGTTTGAAGTATACTCACTTTAGATGCTATGAGTAATTCTGCTTTCACATTCCTACCTGCTTCCCCTGTTGGCTGAGAACATAAATATATTCATGGTTCCCCTGGATTTAATATTCATGATTCACATTCTTTCATCGATTGAGGTACCATTGAATTCAAGCTGGCAGTGTTCCACACCATAAGACAGAAATGCTGATCACTGCATCCTGATGTCTTATTATGGCCTACTTTTTTAACTGATGTATTTTGTTGCATTTTCCATTTCTTTCCTAGAATCCAACTGCTAGCATGGTCAGGTTACCCCAGGGTAGCTACCTTGGGACAGTTTTGTGGTATGTGTTGGAGTTGAGAATGCTGTATGCACATACAGTATTACTGTTCTGTGCAGAAAGCTCGCTGCAAACATGTTCAAATTACATTCTATTGTAAATTTAGGGAAGAGTTTTGGATTCACATGAAGACCAAACACTCCTTTGGACAGGAGCTCCTGGTTTGTACTGTTACCTAGGCAATGGCTGTAGAAAGTGCAACCCGCAACTTGGAGCCATGGAGCCACTTGGAGCCAAGTCAGCCCATACAAGTGAATGGCAAATGAGTGAATTCACAAGGGAATGGGTCATGCTGTTATCAAAAAGGGGCGTGGCTTAAGGGAATGGGTCATGCTTCTATTAAATTGAATGTGGCTCCAGGTTGCGGTATAGTATTACCCGCAACTTGGAGCCATGGAGCCACTTGGAGCCAAGTCAGCCCATACAAGTGAATGGCAAATGAGTGAATTCACAAGGGAATGGGTCATGCTGTTATCAAAAAGGGGCGTGGCTTAAGGGAATGGGTCATGCTTCTATTAAATTGAATGTGGCTCCAGGTTGCGGTATAGTATTACCCGCAACTTGGAGCCATGGAGCCACTTGGAGCCAAGTCAGCCCATACAAGTGAATGGCAAATGAGTGAATTCACAAGGGAATGGGTCATGCTGTTATCAAAAAGGGGCGTGGCTTAAGGGAATGGGTCATGCTTCTATTAAATTGAATGTGGCTCCAGGTTGCGGTATAGTATTCTGAGCACACATAAGTAAGGACCTGTTCGGCTGGAATTCGGTGCTGCTGGTTACAGCTGCTATTTCCAGGAGACTTAAGGGAAACACAGACACACATCTCAGACTCACAGAAAGGAACAGCTCTGAGCACTCATGCAATTACAGCTGCAGAAAAGGAAGCATTCTGGAGCATCAGGCTGCTCATTAACTTCTACTACCAAGGTTAACACCTATATTTTGGCTCTTTAACAGATGGCCTATGAAACTCCCTTTGATAATCTGCTTCTCTCCTCCTGCTGTAGGACCCAAATCAAGGCCTGATCAGACAGTTACCAATCTTCTTTTAAAAGCCATGATCGATTTTAAGTGAAATGACATTGCACAAATTGTTTTAATTAAAAGAACCCTATTTTCTATTTGACTGGAATCATACTCCAGGTAGCAACAACACTGACAAGAAAATCAACAGGTGGCCTGTTTGCCAATTACCTGAGCACATCTGCTTTATTCAGCACATTTGCAGAAGGAGTTGGTTACAGTCAGACTTTTATAGTCTGATTCATTAATGACCCTTTTAGACCAACAGCTAGAAATTCAACTGAACCCCTTCAAAAAGATGTTAAGAAAGACCATGCTCTTTGACAGGCCAATGCCAAACAAGAAGTGCAGCCAGAGTCTCATTCATTAAAAACCACTGTATTCAGTTCCAGCACATCCACCAGCTTGCTGGAAACCATGATTTTAGTACTGATATTTTTCCAAGTCCCACATTGCTACATATTTTGAATATTTTTTCCCAATATGGTCTGATTATTGCTAAGTGTGAAATCACTGACAACTAGTTTCATGCAGGCTGGATTTAATTTTAGAAATGGGTGGAGGATAAATACTACAAAAGGCCTTCTACTGCAAAATCCTTCAGTTCAAACTATGGCAAGCCACAGGCAGGCTTGGTACCCAGGCTAATCTTAATGTAACTTCTATCTCCAAGAAAGCTCTCTTCAGCATAAATACAAAGCTCTGCTTCCACAGCTGAGAGCAGCAGGAACTGCACATTCCTGCAGGCTGTGAAAGAAAATTCCCTAGACCTAGGCCCCCAAACTCACTAAACTCACTAATCATGAACCTGAAATCCCTCTGTGTTACTGCCTCCAGGCTCTTGGTGTTCCATTTTACAGCACTCACACTAGCACCCCAGAGTACTTGTATGCATTACTGCAGGACCAGCTTCACAGAAAATGTAGCTGTAAGTTGCCTTCCTTTTATATGGAAGAAAAGTCAATTGTTTTCTCAGTGTTCAAAGCACTGACACAAGTTGTAGAGACTCTGGATTCAACTCCAATCCTTGTCTGAGAGGCATTAGGCTTTAGCTCTCTGGTGGAACAGATTTAACCATCAGGCTAATTCCAGGAAAAGACCTTTAGCTCAAACTACAGGACTGCCATGAGCAGTGAGGAATATGATCAAAGAAACAGGCAAGTTCCTTGAGACATAGCAGACATGGGTCCTCATTCTTTCACCAAAGGCTTTACATTAAGACTTTATATTATTTACTTTACATTATATTAAGAAGCTGCTGAAAAAAACACAACTGACAGACTCAAAAAGCCTAAGTGGGCAGACATCTCACCTAACAGTGCTGAATGTGGTACCACAGTTCTAGAAAGGTATAAAAATTTAAATACATCTATCTCCAGCTTGCTGGCTTTTGTGAGTTGCTCTCTGGGATGCCTCTTTCTGAGTGAATACTGCAGAAAGAATATAGGTACCTCTGCGAGGTTTGTGATATTACAAGCTGTAAATTCTTACATCTTTGTGTCCCAGATGCTGACACAATTCTGTGCTCTTATGTACTTCAAGGAGCAATCTTTCACCCACACACTGATGGCTTATACCTCACATGCTCAGGTTTGGAGGGCCACTCCTGAGAAAGAGATGCTGCCAGCCAAACTACCAGTGCTTGACATAACTCTCAGCAGAAAAAGAATTGAATTTATAGGCTAAACATAGCCTAAAGCTGAGTAAGCTGAGAGGCTACAATGCATGCTCTATCACAAGCCTCTAGATTATCAGCAAAGATTATTAAAGTTACCTGTTCTCTACCTTGCTGCTATGACTAGGCCAAAACAGCTCTTCAGAATTGCAAGCAGAAAAAATGCTTTTGCTGTGACAAGATCAGTTCTATGACTATGAGTAGGAAGAGAAATAGGAGCAACCACCTGACATAAATTTAGTGGGACAGCCAGTGGTTATCGAGGGCTTGCAAAAAGTGATTTCTCAGCGGAGCAGCTGAACCAGAAAAAAAGGACATAAATATTTTATTTTATTTGGATTGAACCAAAGCTTTTGTTTTTAAATCTATCATCCTTCTTTTGGGTTGTATTAGTGCCCTATCAGGGCCAAAATATGATATTTTATTTTCAAGGATTTGTGAGAAAAGCAAAAGAAATGGAAGATTAGATTCAGCAAGGTGATAGAAGAGACTATCACCAGTGCAAGGGTGCCTCAGAAATGGCTGGCAAGCTTACCTCAGATTTGGGCAGTCATACCTCAAAAACGAATTAATAAGGGAGCAAAGATTAAAGCCCAGCTTCATGTTGAGTGTTTTGTACATTAGGTTAGAAAGCTGTGATCTCTCTGAACCTACAAACATTCACAATCTCCTGGAGAGATTCCAAAAATACCCCACTTCCACATAACCCATTGTCTGTTAGGCAAGGCCCCTTTCTATGGGAGGGGGCACTGAAGAAAGGGGGGAAATCCTCAGGTCAAAAATCAATTGGTGTGTAATCTGTCATGTCCCAGAGGCTTCCACCATGTACCACTCTCTTAGCCTCTTCTGTTGCACAGTAAATTAGACTGTCTTCTGCCAGTAATGAGGTAGCTACAGCAAATCCTGCCCTAGAGCAAGAGATGGCCTTTTCAGCATCCCTTCCAGCCTTCTTTTTCTGCAATCCTGTGATCCTGACTGCTGAAGAAGTCCTGGGTGAAACAAACCCACTATTTACTACTTGCTTGTGCAGCCTAATAAGTTACCTAAGGATGAAGGAAACAGGACAATGGCTAGCAGGGTAAATTATGTAAATGGGTTTTCCCCAGACATCTAAAGAAGCTGATTGTTTTACCATTAGACAACAAATTATCTGAGGCCATAACAGAAGACACAAACAAAGTAACTACTGGATAAGGGGAAATGGCTAAAAGAATATAAAGTTCCTTTTTTCAAGGCAGTTGAATTTTAAATGTTAACTGGACTGTGGCATACTGTATTAAAAACTCCCTGGCTTTTTTTGTGTTTTGAAATACTCTGCAGAGTGTCAATTTTCCATGTTTACCCCAGGGTTATTTCTCCAATAGCAGTTCTCTCCCAGGCATTCACTATCAGTATGGATGCTTGTTGGAGTGACTGATCCTTTTTCCTGCCACAATGACAGTCTGTGGCATAGCTTTTTCTCCCATTAGACTTCCTGAGGAAAGCCAACACTAATGCCAGGTTTGGAGACAATACTGTCCTTCCATGGACAGTAATATGAGGTTGCAAAGCAAACTTTGCTTTCAAACAGCCACAACAAAATAACAAATCCACCCCTTCATTTTCTACACTCTATTTTCCTAATTAGGTGGGTGGGGGAACAAATGTCCACATGCAGAAAGTAGGTGGGCATAGGCTGGATAAATCCCATGCTCCCAATTCTTGGCATGGAACAGCACAGCCATTATCCCTTCTAAATGTCAGGGAACTAGCTCCAACTCTATGAGGTGCCAGACACCTGCTCCCACTACTCCCAGCTTTGCCTTCTGCTGTTGCATCTCTCACTCACAGGCCTTGGTGTCATTCCACTCTGCACAAATTGAGCCATAAGTGCCAGGAAAGTGGGATTGTGAAAGCGTTTCATAGAAAGGCACAGACCAGGGCAGCAACAGACCCACAAGGAGGGACACAGCTGCCACTTCCATGAAGATGAGCCACAGCACCAAGACTGTACATTAATAAAAAGCCAGGAGAGGGTTAAAGCAAGATGCTTTCTTGCAGGCAGATGAAGTGAAATAGATTTGGGGACGGGTTTTTTTTTCACAACAGGAAGAGGTGGAAGAGCCACAAAAGGCTATTGAAAGGCAGCAAGATCTCCTGTCTGACACATGTCTGCACAGAAGCAATGGCAACACAACAAGGCTGTCACATTGAAAATGCAGTTCTTCCAGCACAGGCAGGGCTGCAGGGCAAATCCTGTGCAGTGAAGTCCTTGGATAGAAGGCAATCTGTCTTAGTGTAAGGAGGCAGCAAGGTGGGCAGAGCCTGCCTCAGGGGGTCATCATTCCCTGCCTATGATCAGGGCTCCCTACATGTTTCAATCTGTTTGAGGTAGAAAGGGCCAGCAGATCAATGAGCAGCCATGATGGGTAGTAGAAGATAGAGCTGCAAACAGTTGGGCAGAAGATAAAGAAGAAAATGTGAGAATTTGTCTCAGTTTCTTCCTTTGGCTTTGCCCAGGGACTGTTTATCTTAGGCAAGTGACACCTAACGGACCATTCAGCAGCAGCCCTAATACCCTTCCCAGCCTCATGGTGCAGCAAAGCAGACCAATGGCCAAAACAGGAGGATGCTAGAGATCATTGCAACATTCTGATGTGGTCCAGCAAACTTATCACCATTCTTTGTAGAATGGAAGCATTTAATGCCCCAGATGGCTGTCAGCCCAGAGCATTACTGGAAAGGCACTGACAGTGCCACAGTGTGGGTCTCTGCTCCCTGATCTGCATGGAATGTGCCATGGTGCTCACACTGCTCCTGTCAGCTAAGCTGGTTTAGTCTGGAACAAGTCAGAGAGCACACATGCAAGTGTGGTACTCTTCTGGCACATCTAGGGGAAGGCAGTGCCAACAGGCAGAGGTAATAGCTTTTCCACTGGAGGCTTGTCAGCAGTAAGAGACATATCCTGCCACATTAGAAGCACAGCAAACATGGGTGGGAAAAAAAGGAACATGCTAGAGCCCAAGATGGTCATTCCTGTAGGAAATTGCCAGCATTCCTGTCTAGGTCAGACCACTATTTGCAATATATATTTCAGCAACTGAAGGTGTATATCTAGATTCCTTGGTAAATAAGAACATGCATAATTCCTGATGTACACCTGTCTGTTACACAAATTTATTCATTTGTCCAGTTATTTGTCTTCTGACCGCTCTGCAGCACATCACAACCCTTGTAGCAGAACAACTTCACCACTCTTGCACCTCTTTGGGCAAACCTGCAGGCTGCTGGCCATAGCACAGTAAATCACACAAGCCATTTAGCATCAAACAACAAAAGCAAAAAAAAGAGCCAGTACCTTGCTTTTGAGGGTCACAGCAGGTGCCACAGTTGAGACAGCCACAATACACAGAACATCACAACATAATTTCAGAAAGTTTCAGCCCATACAGAGTAACACCACACTACTTCAATAGATTTCAAGCAGCTACCCCTCTTGCTCTTTAGCCCAGCCTTTTATCCCCTCATGTTGATGCCTTGCACCTGTGTGCCCTCTGTTCCCTTTGGTGATTGGCCAGTGCCCCTGGGCACTCCAGGGCTCATTGCTGTCAATGCTGCTCACCTGACCTACACAGCTGTAGCACATTGGGGATGAGGCTCTGCCACAGCCCCACTCCCAATTGCAATGAGCCTGTACTTGAATGTACCTGAATTCTAGCTCTTCACTGGCTTCACCATTTTCATGGAAGTAGCAGAGCTGTTCAATTTTCATAACAGTAGCAATACTATCACCATGACATTCAGGTACTTCAAATAACCTCTTTAAAAAGCCCAATGTGCTACTGACACATATTTTAATGCATACTTGCAGGAGCTGTGGCACCACCTGAAGATAAGACATGTCTGTACTCAAATTGTGTATCACTCAAGAAAAATGGGACACTTTGGAATGTCATGACCCTTTCTGCCACACCATGTTGTTCTGTAGGCTGTCCACTGAAGACACCAAACAACACATCAAACAAAGTACAAGTCTTCTTGTGCCTGCTGGGTGATTTCTCTGGCAAAGATAAGCACTGCTCTCCCCATATAAACCATTTGTCAGCTTAATGCTTCCGTGAATGTCAGTTCTGCCTGTGAGTGGACCTCAGAAAAGGTACCAGTTACACCATGTTAACTCAGAGGACTAGTATATTGATTGGCATAGAAACAGAATAATATTTCCAGACTATGTTCTGCCTCATTTCCAAACTCACCAGTCTTCCATATGTCAGGTTAAGTTGCAATGTTTCACCTATTGAATTTTCTGTGAAATTGGTGAGGATCAATTTCAAAGCTCTTATGTAGGAATTCTGTCTGCGAATCATAAACATTAATCAAGCCAAACACTGCATGATAATAACTTTAATTGATATTACATTGCACCTAGCAATTCCCAACTAAGTTATAGAAGTTTGAGCAGTATTCGTACAAGGCAAAGATATTGTCCTTCAGGAGACAAGAGGCTAACAGATGGAGAGAGAGGATGAGAAACTGAGAAATTATGTAGATTTCAGTCACATTCTGAGTCTTATTAAAAAACAAGTCACTTTATAGTGGAATCTTTCTGTTACTGTAGTGTTGGTTTTTTTTAAGGAAAGTCATTATTGAGAACTTCAAGATATGTGCCAAGCACATATTTTTCTTACAGAATTTCTTACTCATATAGTGCTTCAAAATCTATTGCTAAGGGCAAGTATTCTTCTGAAGTAAAAACCTCTGAAAATTACTATTGAGAAGATGAACATTCAGCATATAAAATAACATAAGACAGCAAGTAGCTGTATATGGAAAGGAGGAAAAATACTTTGTAATGTAATCAGATGTCAGTAAGGTCAAATTTTGATCTCAGATACAAGTCTGAAATATGTCTGTTTACATGCTCACTAACCTGATGTCAGTTGGTTAAATGAAATCAGAATCTGCCAGGCAAACAGACAGTACACTTGAAATCTTTTTACTTCTCTGATACAAGTTCCATTGTTATGTGGATTTCCACTTCTGGGGTATTAACTTCTTTTCAGCCAGAAAAATCCACAGGATCTGTTGGTCTTGGAATCAGAAAGTGCCAGCTGTCTGCTTCACCCAGTATGTAGAAATGCAGATTTACTCTTTCAAAAAGAAGTCTTTTGAATGACGAATTGTGGTTTTCTTTTAAATCTCCACAGGCAATCTCCAGACCTATTTTCCTTTTACACTACCTGTGGACTAAAACCTGAACACTGTGTATGAAGATCACTAAAGACTATTCTCCAGAGAGAGAAAGCGAGAAAGTCAGAGTCTAGTTGGAGCTATTGAAAAAGTTGCCAGGTTATGTTTACATTATGTGCTGTTTTGGAGAAGTGCCCAATTTCAGCTTTTATAGGAAGCATTAGCATGGTCAATTTTCCTATAAACTCATATCGGAGATAACACATGGTCCTTCTTGGTTTGTTGCACAGCATCTAGCTTGAGAAAGGGAAGAAGAGGGAAATGAAGGCATGGAGAAAGAAGAGTCAATAAATACTAAGGAAAAGAAAGGGAATTACTTCCTTCAATTTCAGGACAGAAGTAAGGTGAAGATGAGAACATGCAAGTTCCATTAATGTTGTTAATTTCTCTTCTCACCTGTGCAAACCATACCATGAAATTCAACAGATTGGTAGCTCTGTTTCCTTCTTCCTCCTAGTGCAAGCACAAAAGCACCTGCTGTTGCTATTGCAAGTGAAAAATAAATATTTGACAGGAGGGAGGTGCAAAAGAAATATAATCTGGATGGCTTTCTCCTCACTTAAATGCAACCCAATGCTAAAAAATCTCAGCTTGCACTCATTGTCCCTGACACAGAGGCCCAACAAAGAAACCATAAACTCTGACCTTATTCATCATGCCAGGTTAAGAAGAAAAGGACATTTTGACTTAATTACCCTTGTTTGAAAGTGACCTTAATTTTAAATACAAAGCCATAACAGCTCTGACTGTTTTTCCCCAAAATAATTTAAAAGTTTCCCATGCAAGATTTTGGCCCAAAAGACCCACCCAGAGGAGGTGGCACAAATACCACAAAATACTGTGATTGGGATAAAAATCTCAAGAATATCTCAGACCCCTGAGATATACTGAGAGTCTCAGTAGACTGGTTTGATTTTCTTCTTGTAGTGTCTGGTTTGGAAAGGAAGCCAAATTAACAACAGATCCTTCAGGTCCCGCACATGAAATACAGGACCTTCTTCTAAATCCTAATCATCACTCTTCTCACCTGTCTTTAGTGTCTGATAGAGCAGTACTGCGGCTTCTTTCCTCATTTTGGGACCCTTCAGGTCTGTGTGTTCTTCAGACTGCTGTGTCCATCCTGTGCAGTTGTAATGGAGAAAAGGCAGTTGATCTCCTGCATGCAAGAACAGTGCCGGCAGCTGCCTAGCATGACAGCCAGTGACAATATGACCTGGGTGTAGGCACAGCATGTCAGATGCTCCTTCACATTACAACAGCCCCAAAACTGTTGTTTCACACTGAAAGAAGTCTGAGAATATCCATTGGGCTGGCTTGAACCACAAGAGTAGCTGAAAACACAGGTTCACATTTAAACCAGCCCAAATAGCGTGACATAGCTATAAAGGTGGACCAAACAGATGTCATTGTAGGAACAGTACTTGGAGGGACTCAGATTAACCTTATTATTTCACAAATCTCTCCTCTAAACCTTAAAAACACTCTGTCAGTGTTTAGAAATGTTTTTGGTTTTGCCTGTTTACTTTAAACCAATTTCAGTGTTGCAAAGGCATTGTCTCTTCATTAGCAGGGTTTCCCAGAAAAAGTGTTGCTCTATTGTATGTCTTTTAATAATTAACTCAACCAGCATGTACCCACTCATTTCCTTTTCAACTAGCAGTGCAACCATGCAAGTGCAGCTCAGTGGATGAAGCAGCTATGAAAAATTGTTCAACTGTGACCTTAAGCAGCCTAGTTATGGCAGAAATCCTCTGCTATTAATCAATTACACTTTGTCTGTAGAGTTGATTTTATACTCTTTATGAAGCCTTTCATTGCATAAATGATAGTGGATAGCTTAAGAATGTAAAAATTACATTCAGATTTCAGAGCACCAAAAAAGTAAAGGAGAATATATCTTGAAAATATTCTTATGCGGCCTCCAGATGCTGCAACATGTATTTTTGGAAATGTAGTACGGCATTTTCTTCTGTTATTTGAGAAAGTGTGTAATCACCCAGTTGTTGGGCTTATCATACAAGAAGTTGCCAGCAAATAACTGTTATTTCTCAACTGTGAGATTTCTGTCCCTGGCTGACATTGCTGATGAAAGAGTTCCTGTGGTGAGTGAGGGTGGAAAGGCAGCCATTTTAGCTGGCGGTATATTATTCCCCATTCATATTACTTTCAAAAAAGGCGGGTGTTGACACAAAGGACAAACAGCATCATAGCTGGAAAGGCAGAAGGAAGCATGAGTTTGTAGGAAAAATGTTACAATTCAGCACCAGTGCAAGACTGTTGATGAGATGTTATGCTGAGGCTGGCAGGCAGCATTTAGTTTGATAGGTAAGATATTCTTACTTACACAGCTGCCTGCCAGAAGCTGTAGAAATCATCCTGATTAGAAAAAGGCAGTTGCAGAAGCTCTTCTGTCCCAAATAGTGTTTCACTTGTGAATCCTGGCAATTCCTGAAAGTGCTGGTCAGAGGGATATATGTACCAGAGCATGTCTCTTACCTACTCAGCAGCACTCTGGGGGGAGCCAAGATGTTCAGGAATACAGGACACCTGGATTTCTGCAAGGAGGTGCTGAATAGTTAGGTGGAAATCTCACAGGGGGCAAAAATTTCTTAGGAACTACCATCTGTGCAGCACCCTGTGCTGTTGTCTTAACAGCAAAGGTTCAACAGAAAGAGACAACTCCACATTCAACGACAAACACAGTTGGGGTTCATAATCTGAACAGCCATGTCTGACTTAGCAGTCAGGGAAGAATATATTTTTTTTATACAGGCAAATCCCAGAAATAATTGATAGAAATTGAGCAGGAGAGGCAGAGCACACAAAGTGAAAGGGTTAGTAGGTTCTTTTCTGAAAAAAGGTGTTGCTTCCTCCATAACTGATACCAAAGCAGCTTTGGGCACAATGCATCCCAATGAGAGAGCATGTGGCCTAATTTGGCACTTCTTCCACCAGCAGGAGCCTCTTCTGCAGGCTATTCACAATCCAACTGAGGCTGGCATCCTTGCTTGCCTGAAGCTCACATGCTGTGCCACATTATGAGTGGGAACAGGACCATCCTAACAGATTAGCATGAGAGCAGGCTTGCCAGAATACCAGTATGTGGATAATACTTAAGTGTTAAAGGGGGGATCTCTGTCCAAAAATGATGAAATGACAGTCTGTCTTCAGCTTGCCCAGTTACAGTTAGGAAGTCTGTCACAGGGTATCACAGCTGAGCTTTGCACATCCCAAAGCCATTTCTGCAGCCCATGTCAACTCTGTTTCAGGAATAAAGTTCTCTAGAGAACATCAGAAATCTCCAGAAAGAATCTGTGAGAGTCTCAGTAGGCTAGTTGTTTTTCTTGCTGGAGTGTCTGGTTTGGAAGGGAAGCCAAATTACAAATTTCTTCTGATTTTTCAGGGTAATTTGTGTATCTGTGAGCTTCATGGTAAATTTTGTAGTGAGAAACAAAGGTTAGGGTCAGACTATGATGAAGCGTATGCAGATACAAGAAGCCTCTCCCCACTTCTTCAGTGCCTTGCGAGATGAAAGCAGTTTTCTCTGTTGGGCCTGGGTCCATTAGCTCCCATTTGCTCCTTGAAGAAGTACTCTGGCCAAATTAGCTGGCATGCTGGCTGTGTCTCAGCAAGTAATTCAGATTAGCTACCTTCAAAACTTGCAGAATATGAACTGAATTTTTGCAGGATATTTGTTGTACATAACCAGGAGCTATGGTGTATAAGGCAGGGAAAAGTCATGCTTGCAGGATTAGCACAGCTCACTTGGTATCCCGCTTTACCTTTCAAAACCAGGGGTTTTCCCAACTGTAGCTGGAAGAGTGACCCACTATTTAGGCTGGACAGGTGATTTATTCCAAAAATATACTTCAGCACCCTTCACAAGATATTAATGTCACATGTGAATACTCTTTTCAGAAGGTCTTCGTAATAAAAGAGGGGAAAAACAGCTATATTTGCACAAACCGTGGATGAAGTGTTTGACATTTTCAAAGATGTGGGCTGAAACACAGAAATATTTTTAATCCCACATAAGATCTCAAGGAAATAATTACTGGGCCTCACAGAAAATGTAAATCAAAACTGCCAAGACTCTGTCAAGTAGATTTCATTACAGTTTACTTATTTAAGCTGAGAAAGAAAACAAGCAGAGTTCTGTGCAAGTTTGTACTCCTGCATCTCCTTTTAGATCTATCTGTTTACATTTTACAGTGTTTTAAGAGTGACACAAAGGTGGCAAGTTGCTGAATTCTAAATGTCCTTCAGTAGCTGGAACATTGCATTCCTGTGCCTCTTGATGAGTCACATTACTTATTTGTCACATGTGTTGTTCACTCAAGGGAATGTAGTCAATGAAGAAATTAATCCAGGCAGCAAGCCATGGACAGATGAATGAAAGTGACCAAAAGCAGGTTGGAGCAGATAGCAAGGAAGGGTGAAAGGACTGATGTATCTATGCAGTCTCCAAATCCTTCTGATATCAAACACAGAGGCTTTAGAGAGTGAAAACAGCACACAGCAATGCAGAAACCACTGCTGCTGAGCAGAAGCCTGGCTTGTTGGGACTGTGCTCCTCTCTTATCTTAGACCTCTCTCAAGTGCTTTTGCCCTTGACCTGGGAGCAGAGGAGGATCAGCAGCTAGCATTTGGGTAGGCTGCTTAGCAGAGATGTGAAGAGCCTATGGATCATTCATCACGACCCACTGGGAACACATTTTGGAAGGAATGAGAAAAGTGAATGCATTGCCAGCACTATGCTGAGCTCTTCTTCTTTGGAGTCCAAACTTCAGCCAGACTGTGAAATCAGAGTATTTGGAATTGAAACAGGGAAAAACACAATTACAAAACATGGTTTCTACCCTATCATCTCGTTTCACCGTTGCCTTCAGAGGACATGTGGACACCAGGCAGGCCATTGCCCGATTTCTTATTCTAACACAACACCCTTTCATCAGCATTTTTTTGAATGGAAAAGTAGTATTCTGCTACGATAGCCAAAAATGAGCCCTGGTTATCTCAAAGAGTATACTCAAACCCCTAATGCTTCAGGGCTAAGACACAAGGCTGTTGCCATTGTAAAGGCAACACAGTGGCTGCTTCTTCCATCCCATGCTATTCTTAGTGTTTGCCCCAGTCACTGAGATTCAGATCCTGGCCATGGTTGCAAAAACTTAAGCACCATAGGACAGTATAAACTGTCCCTATACATAGGTGTCCCTAGACATATTATGTATACATATACATAATCTAGCCTAGAATCAGTTGACTTACTAGGCAATGCAGAAAGTAAAGGAATCCTGATCCAATACCTAATGGCTGTGAACTCAGATGAAATTTGAAGTGATCAATCTCATTGAAGCTTTTCTCATGATTTCTTCTCTTTGACAGGAAACAAGTAACATTGTTACTTTTCTATCAAAGAATGGCTTCAAGAGCTCTGAATACTTTCTCTTGAAAAAGATGGGCTCATGCCAGCTCTTTGGCATGACACCCACTCCCACTGCCCACTGCCCAGCCAGGGGTTGTTTCTTCGACAAGATGGCTTCAGGCCACTCATCACACTGTGGTCTTCTGTATCCAGATCTATTCCTTGCTTCTAGCTCAGAGATGGAAGCCTTTCCCAGACCTTCCACATTAGGAAGGTGTTGAGCTTATTTCAGTTCTGTTACCTGCTTTCAGGCATGGCTGAGTGGCAGACTGCCCTGGAAATAGATTCTGTGCCTTTTGCTTGAAGGGAAAGGTGTTTCCTCTCTAAGGAGGTGACTTCTGGCTGTGCAGGCTTGATGGACTCCATCAAGTACAGCTGTTATGCACAGGGTAGAGAGATGCATCTTGTGGCAGCCATGTGAGTGAAAGAGGGTTTGGTTCTGTTTGGGTTTTTTTCTTTAAATAAGGGAAATTTAATACTTCACTATTTGAGCCATGCTGCTTTCAAATCTGTCCTCTGAGAAACTGAGATCACTGAAGCCTAGAGACAAAGGAATTACAATTCTAGGCTAATAAATTTTGGTCTGACCTAGAGCAGCTATGAATCACAAATAACCTCTCTTAATTCACTCATGTGAAGCTAACCACTGTGGTGTTTCAGACACTGAACGTTGTCCATGACCTCTTTCCTGGAAGGACAGTTGGACAGAAAATTTGTGCGTAGTGAAGCATTCCTCCTAACCCAAATCCTTTTCATTAATTCAAAATACAATAAAAAAATATAGGAGAAGATGGAGAAGATGTCCAGTTTTAATACATTCTATTTTCTCCCCAAACCTTTCAACTTGAGAGCAAAACTTCTCATCTTTCCTTTGCTGGTACAGTCTCAGATGGTGTCTTGGAAAATTGACGAAATAAAAGTGTAACTTGGGATCTCCAGCAGAACTTGAGCATGTTCATCTAAAGGCCTCCAAAAGAATTCTCTTGTCCCTCAATTCCCATCAAGCATGTTAGAATCTGCTGCTACCTAGCAAGGATTAACTGGTTTACAGCATTATTCAGTTAACCCTGACAGCAACTCCACTAAAGCCAGGATGAGCCGGGCAGCAGAAACTGGATGGACAGTTTGAAGGAATTTACAACAAAGCCTGGATTTGTGCAGAAGCATTGGCACATAGCATGCAATTATGTTCAACAGATTTTGAAAATCTAGTCCTAAAAGTTAAAATCAGGTTTGAGCTTTAGGTAAAACTCATATTTGGCATGGTTTGTCCTCATTCTTACAGGACAGACAAAATTAGCATTCAGTTCCTAAGGCTTTCAAATGTGATTTCCTGTCACTAAACCCACTGACCTCTGACATTCAGAAACAGCTCAGACTGTTCCTCACTGCTAGCATGCCTCCTTTGTAAAGCACACAAACCACTCCGCTGCTTGCACTGTCATTAGAGCGCACTTCAGATTCAAAATCAAAACTTTGTCTCCAGCATTCTCACATATACCATGACTGCTTGCCCACTAGGGGACTCCTGATATTCTCATCTACCTAAATGAAGGATTAGTTGTCACATCAAGCCCTCCAGCCACCTGGAACATGGAAATTCCATTTACATAAATTCAGGGCCCAGGTTGTATCTCAGCTCTCGCTGGCTGTCATAGCAGCCTAATTCATGGGTGGTAACGTCAGCCCTTCACCCTCGCATGGTGCCTTCGAGTTAAGGGCAGAAAGCACAATGCTGAAGAAAAGAAAACACATTCTTCAATCTGGCACTGAACAACAGACCTATGAGACTTAAGGAATTTTTTATAATCAAAGGGGTTTTAAAGAGATAGTAAGTTACACTAAAAATAACTTACACACAAATTAGTAGTTAGTTCCTCTCTAATACAGATTTTCATGGAAGTCACCTTTACCCAGTAGTCAACCTCTGGAAAACCATCGGTGCCTAAAGGATCTTACTAGTTGTCTTGTGCTACAGAATGGATTATTTAAACATTTCAACCTTGGATTAAACACCTAGGGAAGCTTCAAATGTTGCGTTTCCACACCAAACAGCATCCAAATCAATTGTTGGCATAAACAACAGTCAAGCTGCCTTCTCTTCTTGCCAGAAGAATTAGGTCCAATGGGACTTTGCAATCATAATTTTTTCCACTGTAGCTTCCATCTCAAGACTTCCCACCAAGCAGCCACCCATTTTTTGTGGGTTCCAGCTATGGTATGATTTCCAAAATACTCAATCTCAAGCCTAGGAAGGCAAGGGCATGGGTCCAGCTCCTCTCTGGGACATGGCAGATGATTCTCAGAAATCTGCAGGAATTTGTTTTGTACAAACCTGAGATGAATTTGATACTTTTTGAATTTCAATACAACTGGCAGAAATCTTATATTGCAGCTGTCTTCTCCTCATTTAGTGCATAGCTCAAAAACTAATATTATCCATCTATTAGCATTTCACAGTGAGTTATTTGTTTAGTAGCAAAGAAAAGTGATTAAAATATACAAATGGTGAAAATCACCTTCTCATCCTCTGCACTGCTGTATAATTCATGCTGAAGAACAAATGAGATTACAGCACAGGGATTGTCTCCAGGATGAGTTACATTTGTCCCATTTCCCATTCCTGTTATAATCCTTGTCAAGACAGTAGAATGATATGTCCCATTTGCTGCCCCCTTCACAATATTTGTCAGGCTACTGCAATAATATAGTTTCTGAATACCCATATACACATCATGAATTATTTGTTGATGTAAGGAAAGTGTTCTTGCATTCTCTTTGAGTAATCTGTCCTTCCCTTTAAATCCAGAAGCAGGTACTGAGCAACATTATTTCTTTTTACTGCTTTTAGGGTGAGATTTGCTATGTTCATCCTTTTGTTTGGAAGTGGTAAAAGAGGAGGGGGTGTGCAGCAGAATGGCAGACACAGTGTATCACTTTGCTAATTGCAAGGAGGGATCCAGGTGCTGGTAGAGATCAAACCTACTAATATAATATCACCAGCCCTAAAGGGCAAATAATTGCAACAGATAAATCATTGTTCAATAAACAGACCATTAGAACAGCCTCTACCCTGAGCAAACAGCTTTGAGAAAACTTATCTTTTTATGCAAGCATTTTGTGCAGGATTAATAGTCATCAACTAACAGCATTTTTTAACTAATGTCAAAAATGGATATGGTCCATTTGATCTGATATGGCTGCTGCTGAGTAAATGAAAATAGGAAAAGAAAATGAAAAAAAATGAATACATGACAAGTGGACAGTGCTTCAAAATTAATGGGAAAAGGAAGGAACAAGCACTATGCTGTTTAGCTTGCACTACTAGGGATGCCTCACTTGGAAGGATACTTGAAAGCAGGGTCAAGTGATTACCCTAAACAAACAATCTTGTTATTTTAGGGGTTCAGTTTAAAGACTTACCTGCCACTTGTTGGTTGGAAACTGTGCAAGAACAGGCTCAGTCCTGTCATCATCAATGCATCTTGAGTCTGGCTGGACTGGAAATTATATGGTTTTGAACACTGGGCCATAGTTGGGAAGTCCCAGGCTGACTCCTGAAGGAGCTGTTCCCCTCTGGGGTGGAACTCACTGGAGCCAAGGCACCATGCAGCAGGAGTTAGAGCTGCTCCAGCCTTCTCCCAACCCTGGAGCCCAGAATGACTAAATGCCAAACTTGAAAACAAGGGAGTTGAGGCTAAGGGTAAGTTGAATGTGGTCAGAACCAGGATGTACAGAGACAAGGGGAATCCCAGTCCTACATGCCCAGAGCTGCTCAGGCAGCTTAGCAGCAGATGACTGTGAGCAGGTACCCATCATGAGCATTCACGGCTGTCTCTGCTTGTCTGCCCTCAGTAATCGGCATTTACAGGGTGAGCTGCAGGTGTATAGGGGACGTGGTTTTGCTTCATGCTGGGTACACTAAAAGTTGTGCTCTGGCAGTGCTGCTGCTGGTGCCAGCCATGCTGGAGAGGATCCAAAGGAGTGTACCAGAGAAGGAAGGAAAATTCAGGCCGGCTGAATCAGACTGACGGCAGAAGAAAAGCTCAGCTTTAAGCATTCTGCCTGCAGCGTGAAGACACCACAGGAACTAGGTAGTTTTTGGTGTATGCTATGTCACAGGGACATAAAAACAACCTTTGTGTTCCAACCCGAAGGTCCCTCCAGTGCAGTTCACTGTCAGACCTAGATTTGGCATGGCTGGGAGCAGGGACTCAAGAAAATACTGGAACTATCATAGACACAGAATATGTAGCAAAGCAATCACATAGAAGGAGCACAAGAACATGCTGCCTCCTCAACAGCAGGGAAGAATTAAGTGGCCTGCCTAGCATGCCACTTAGGGAGGAGGGGTAAATGCAAGAGCAGAAAGCCTGGTCAAAAGTAGCGGCAAGCTCACTGAGAAAAGGCAATCTCTCTATGATCCCAAATTTAACAAATCTGCTTATGAAGAGGGTGAAGGAAGGGAATTTAACACGGATAAATCATGATTAGGAAACACATTTGTTCATCCCAAGTGAAGAGCCAAGGGGTTCACTGTACTACATTTTTCTGCAGCAAGCAATTGATAACACATGACAGCTAACAATTAACAATAGAGACTTGCCTCTCCACAGAGAGGGACAGAGATGCCAACAGCAGGGTGGCCAGGGCAGCCATAGGCACAGAATGGGTTGCAGACCTTATTTGACCCACACGCTCAGCAACTCAAGGGCTTCCTCTCTGCTCTAAATGATACAGAAACCATTTTAGCTCTGTCCTAGACTGGATGTCATGAGACAGCTGTGCACTCATGGCATCTTTCTTCAAGAGGTTTGCAAGCTTAAGAATGCTAAATGATAAAGAAATCAAAAGAGGGAGACTATGATTCATGCTACTCACAAAAAAATTAACTTTTCTCACCACACAAACAGAAGCAGCAATATGGCAGTCACATTTGTATTTTGAAAGAAAACAGTAGCAATAGTGCTGTCATTTTTTTTAGAGATTATAAATTCTTCAAAGATACTTTTTATTGCTGTTTTAAATATGTATTTCCAAATGTGACATATAGACATGAATATTGTGTACCAGTTTAAGAAAAAAACAACAAAATAGATACCACTGTGACAGTGACCAGATGCCTGAAGAGAATAGGAACAGAGAAAGCATAAGGATACTAATTCATCCCCCCTAATACAACCCTCCCAGCACCCACCTTTTTTCAGCTCAAGAGATGTCCTCCCTATTCCAACATTTTCCTCCCTAAATTGTACTTTTTCAGTTATTGTGTTCATGTGAGAGCAAGGTTATAGTCAGCTGTCAATAATTTTCAGCAATGATCCACAAGGATTTCTTATTTTAGACTAAGAAGGGATACTTCATACTGATTAAATTTGTCATGAGCCAAATACCAAAAACGAAACCAAAAAAAAAAAAACCAAAAAAACCCCAAAAAACCCCCAAAAACCAAAAGTTAGGCTTACCAGAGGTGAAAGACTACCTGAGTTTTTGCACACATCAGTCAGACAACAAAGTAGGAGAAGAAAATCAATGAGCATAGGTTCCCCAATGAGAGCCAGTTTTGCATTTGCTGCTCTTTACAAAAGGTATGTAGGTTGATGTCACTTTCATACACTTTGAAAGCAAGACAAATTATTCAGATCTTTATTCGTGATTAAATACCTTTATTAATGTATTTTGCCTTGTTTTAGCTACAGCAGTTGTGTTTATGCAAAACCAGAAGAAGGTATGAATTCCCAGGAACCGTCGTGGTCTTTCACAATGTACTGCACAAGGAAAGCAGGCAGTTGCATAATTATTCCAGCATGACAGGTTCATGCATAAAATTAGGCCTTCTGTTCAAGCACTGTCTGTCAATAAGCCCTGCAAGTCTATAGGAGAGTTGTTCATAACACATTCAATTTTACCTATCAGTATGATGTCCAATTATTTGGGAAAGGGTGAAAGACTTTATGCCACATCTAAACATGACAGACATAACCTTTAAGTGCTGGCAAATGCCAAGATGTTGCTGGCGGTAGGCATTCTGAACATGTTTGTGTTTTTCTTTGTACATTATTTCCCTCTTTTTTTCGATAAATGCAAATTGTTAAATATTTTAAAACCCTGCATTATCACATCTCACAAGAAGCAAGTTTGGAAAGCAGGAGAAGTTTTAAACTACCTAACATCTCCTAATGCATTTCATATCATATGGGTTTTGTTCCTTCCAGAGGTACTAAAGTAGCCCTTCCCTGATCCCTTTTTCCAGCACACAAGTATAAAGCTTTTAGTTCAACACTAGGTGCAATCACTGAGCCCTGAAAAAAACTAAAAAAAACCCAAAGGAACAAAAACTCCCAAAAACCTAAAATAATTTGGTTGTATTATTCTAAGTAAAATACATCAAAAACCTCTGTTCCATCCCCAAAGGGTAAAGCTGATCTGGACTTCACAAATCTTTTGAAAGAGGCCGGCATGTCTTCCTTTTTAACACCTCCCAGCAGGGAGCACAACAGCAGGTCTAGTTTATCTTAATTATCTGTCTTTATCTCCATGGGTGAAAAGATTACTGCCAGTGTGTTGCTGGCTAGAACAGAAGAAGCCAAAGAGCATAAACCATTTCCCTTTTTCCACAACTTCTCTCACAGCTCAGGTAACTGCAATAGGAAAAACTGATGGAGGGAGTGGAGACCAGGAGAATATTTCCAGAGATATTTCTGTTGTTCAGGGTTATGCATTGCAGGTGAAAGTGGATGGTCAGTGTCACAGTGTGTGTAGAAGAAAGAAAAAAAGTTTCTCTTTGTAAAGGAGGATGTGTTTTATCCTTGCTTACCACACAGGAAAAGAACAAAGAGAAAGCTGGCTGCAGCTGCTGAGCCAAAAAAGAGAGATAGGGAGTATAAGGGATATGTACAGTGCTGAATGCCCTTAGGACAAAACCTGGCTTTCAAAATGTTCATTTTATAGGGTGGTGTGTGTGGTGGTTCTTTTTGCATTATGGAAGTTACCTTTTTGACAGTTACTGGCTCTATGCAACACCATACTTCATCTTCTCTTCCAGCTAGCTTAAGGAGCAGGGGCTTATGTTCCAGGAAAGGTGTTGTGGCATTTGATTTGAAGTCTATGGCTTATTGGAAATCCCAGTTTTGCTGCTTTGTGGCAATTTAGGTTGCTAATTTTTTAGTATCACTGTTGACTCTGTAACTAATGTGCCTTGCTTTTTGGTTCTTTGCCAGAATTAGGAGAGCCCAATTCTGTTTTAGAGCAGAACATCATAAATTGCCTTAGGAGTCTGATATGCTCCTCAGAGAAGTTGATGGGGAGTAAAACAAGATTCTCATATGCTTCCTAGCACCTAATTATTGAATCACAGATAAGATTGTGACATAAATCTAAGTTACCATTTTCTGTGTGCTTTGCTCATCTGTGGTGGTTTTTCCAAGACTTTCTCTTAGCTCTTCATGGCCCTGAGGAACAATCTTTTTTTGCTTCATTTGCATCTTGATCAGAACTCATAACTTAGTAGTAATTTCCAGAAATGTTAATGGAAATATTTAGCATATGAGACTCAACAGAAATACCTTGGAGAGGTGAAACAGGCAATTAGAAGTCTTCCAGTTCATCCCAAAAATTTACATCTCACTGACCTTATATCTGCTTCACATACTAAATAAACATAAACACAAAATCACTGCCTTACTGGCCTAATCTGGATTGTCATCATTACTGTTCCTCTGTGTATTATTTTGTATGAGAAATTAAAACACAGTTCAGTCTCCTTTTGCTGCGTATTTCATGTGATGGGTACTTACTGATGGTGAATTTTTCCTTGGCATTAGGAGCTGGACTGTGGTGCACATCTCAGCCCATCAGATGAACCTTGAGGATTGTGACAATCTGCAGGTCTCTGTTATACAATGGGCTGTGGACAGAACTTGCCTTTGCTCTAACTCATACAGAAAGGCCCAGTCAGCAGCCTGAGTCATTGCTAGAAAGGAAGCTCTGACCCTAAAGTTTCCCAGTTTAAAGGGAAAATGAAAGTTGGCCATAAAGTGAAATCAATGCTGACGAGCAGCCTCTCCTTTATCTTTGTGCAGCAAAGGGTGCATTTACAGGACAGAAGTCAGCAGGAAATTCTTTCAAGCAGCTTTGAAAAATTTAGCCAAGAATTTTTTTTCTAACAAACTTTTGGCAGCATGTGCACACCCTTCTGGTTTATAGTGAAGGATTTAAAAAGAAGATACCAGTAATAATAATATATTAATTTCAAAAACTGGCAAGTTTCCTTCCTCCAAATCAGGAAGGACCCTTGAGCCAGCTGGACAATCTGAATACTGGTTATCAATGTTCTATTCCATGACAGAAGTAAATTGGTAACTTATTTCAAGCATAAATCTTCGTCTCTTTGAAAAATGATCTTTATCTTCTGGCAGTCCATAAAAAAACAAATCTGAGAAATATATCAATTCTGACTGGGGCCTTCAGGACAATGCAGCTGATAAATTCAAGTGATGATCATGATGACTGCTTTAATAAACTGTAAAACTTTAACTGTTGGCATGTAGCCAATAAGTGAAATTGTTGCCTGTTCCACTGTTCTGGGAATTCCACAAAATTCTGACAAATCTAAATTTTATTCAGAGACCTGTGTTTGAAGTTCCAGCCTTACAGGCCTCCAGGATTAGTGGCCCAGTGTTTGAGCATGACCAGCATGACCTTTATGCCAGAAAACATGGGGAAATTTCATAGCAGAGAGTTTGAGATTAAGAGATAATTTCATAGCAATGAGAGTTTCAGATTAAGAAAATATCCATATCCAAAATATGTACCCACCTGCACTTTTCCAGTGATGGGCCAAACAAACTACTGACTCACTGCGTTTTTCTCCTGTGAAAAATGTAAAGTGAAGGTGGAAGAGTGATTCAGGCATGGCATTTTTCTTCGGAAGAAATGGGATAGGAGTAGCAATTGTGCACCTCTTTCAATGAGCTTTGGCTGATGTGGTGGTCTGTTCTTGGTGAGTACTATTAAAGGAAAGACTTTATTTTGTATAATAGCTGTGCAAATCTTTGTTCTGGAAAATGATAAAACATGCATCACTTGTGTACATGTTTCGTGCTCAAGACTGTTAAACAGCAGTTTATGTTGTGCCAGATTTATTTTTGTTGCTGTCTTTTGTTATTGGAGATATCACAACAATGTTGCTATGATCTTCACTATACTCAGAGCTGGAGAAATCCACTTAGGCACAATCATCAAGAAGCATTTTCTTAATCTACCCCTGTGTGAATAGATGTGGTAAAACAGGGGGGAAAGCCATCCATATTGTGCAGTTTCTGCTTTCCTCTCCCATCCAAGACCTATTTTCTTTTGTAACCAGCTCAATGACACTCCCAAACAGCTGTATGTTTTGCTTTTCTCTAGCTGGATTTTTCTAAGCAATCAGAATTCTGCTGCAGCACTAAATTAAAAAAAATAAGAATAAATAAAATGAGCATTTCAACTACAAGCAGTCTTTGCTCTTTCACTGCAGTATGGCTCCTATCCAAAGCCAATTATGTAAAACAACAGCACCTCGGCACCATTACCACAGCCATCTAAAGGGAAGAATTGCACCTACTCAGAGCTGAAAACATTTTCAAGAAATTTAATTATTTTCTTACTTTCTCGCCTCAAGCATGCTTTTTACCTTACTTCACTCTGGAACGCCTTGGGTGTTATTCAGCCAGAACATATGGAGCACTATATAAATCCAAGTTGTTGCTAATTTTACTTAAAAGTCAGGTTTTATTTTCTGTTTTTAATTCTGCCTGTTTACACTCCTTGAAACATCTTTTGCATTGCCCCAGATGTCACTTCCACAGTGCTTCATCTTTTGTACATGCTAATTTGCTTCTTCAGTACTTGTGATTTTTTGCTTCACACAGTGTTAGAGATAAATGCAATGCCAAAAATTAATTGTCAAAGAAAATAGCAAAATTATTTAAGTTCATGCCTTTAAATTCAGTATCAATTAACTTTAATGGTCAAAACCTTTTAATCAATTTATGAAACTGTGTAGATCATGATTTCCAAAGGAAGAAGTGACTCTGAGACAGCTACACATAATAGAGAGATTTCTCTTTATTTTACAGCTTTCTGAGTTAACTTTTACCTACTGTGGATATAATTTGTAGCTTTTTGTTCTCATATTAGGCTTTCAATGATCTCAGTCAAGAATTCCAAGAATACTGATAAGAGCTCCTGGCAAAGCATGTTCCTTGTTCTGCAGTGGGCTATAAGACAGAATAATCAAAGCATGATTTACTCTCTGATATGGCACTAGTGGGCTCTCTGGAATATATATCAGAGTTCTATCCTGGAGGCACAGTGAGTTGCTAAATATTGGCCAAAGTTGTGGTGGTCTTCTGGAATGTTTTCATTCAACAACTGGGGTGCCCAGCAGGCTGTACTCATTTCCAAAGAGAGTTCTTCAGAATGAAGTAATTTTAATTTATAGTATAATACTTCACACGTAAACAACACAATTCTTTGCAAAACTATTGCTGTTGTTTCATGTGTGTACTCTTACTTCCTAAATGAAAAATGGTTAAAATTAAAGGAGTGAGTGATTTCTTCACTCTCGAGCAAAGTCACAGTGTTTTGTGTCTTCCCATCTCTTGGTTTGTATTGTGAAAATTCTATGTACAAGGGTAAAAGGAAACAATAATTTTCTGGTTTATGTGTACCCTTTCAGTTTATACACTCTAGGTGAGGACTTCACCTGCTTCCAAATTATCTCAGGTGGCTGGCACCCCAGAAACCACAAACACTGCTTGTTCCTTGTCAAAGCTATTATCTTAGTATTTTTGAGACCATGGCTACAAGTCATTCCCTTTCAATTAATTTTTCACTCCTGTATGTACATTTCTTCACTAACATGAACTGAGAACTGTGAATGAAAGCAGTCATTTAGTTGAAACCTCTTTGATTTAGGCACGTGATCAGACAACTTCTAAGAGCCACTGAAGGGTAGGGGAAATGGGGAGACAAGAACAGGAGGAAGAAAGTGGAGGGCACATGGGACTGACTATACCCAGGATTAGGGAAACTATAAACAGAGGAATAGATCTTGGCCCCAGCATAGATTTTTCTTGGAAAGTAAATGATTAATGCAGTATAGTGCTGACCTGAATTCTTCTTGATATTATAGAAAATAATAAATTAGTAGACAAATACAAATTTTGAAAGAAGGAAATACATACTACTTTCCAAAACATGTGTGTTTCTATAAATTGAGCTTGTAGTGCTAATTGGGAAGAGATTAAAAATCTGGAATTTTAGGTCTTATCCTCTTTGGAAGCTTCTACTCATTTAACCACCACCTATACTACCTTCTATCTCCATAACTTGTCTTGATACTTGGGCACAGCTGAAAAGAATGGCAAGACCATCACTGTGCTCAAAAGCACTGGAATCATAAATAGTCTCTCTGGAGTCATTCAGGAGGGATATCAATAGAGGTGTGATTATGCCTGCTTACAGTAAAGTCCAAATTGTTCACCTCAGGATTCGATCCACGGAAAAGAACAGAACAACAGCCCCTGCCCTTCAGTAGCACCATCCTAGGAGGTTGACAAGCAGTTCATTGCCAGTAGATGTATTAGGTTTGCACGGCAAGCATTTGGTACCAGGGAACTACAGGGTGGCTTCCCTGGGAAGCTGCCAGAGGCCTCCACTATGTCCAACAGTGTCAATGCCAGAAGGCTCCAAGGTGGATCCATCACTGGGCAAACGAGAGTGGTAATGCCATGGGGTTAACGTATTTAATGAAGGGAAAGAAAGCCTACAGATGCATTTGCCGTTGGATAGAGGAGTGGGAACCTGTGAGAGAACCAGGAGGAAGTGTTCCAGGCACCAGAGCTGAGATTCCCCTGCAGCCCATGTCAAAGACTGTGGTGAGGCTGCTGTTCCCCTGCAGCCCATAGAGATCTACAGAGAAGCAAGTAATCACCTGCAGCCCATGGAGGACTCCATGCCAAGGCAGGTGGGTGCTCAAAGGAGGCTGAGATCCTTTGGGAAGCCCACATTGAAGCAGATTGGCTGGTAGGACCTGTCGTCCTGTGGAGAGAGGATCCCATGCAGGAGCACTCTACTCCTGTGAGACTGCACCCTGTAGCCCCTGGGACTGAATAACTCTCCACCACCCAGGCAGAAAAAGCAGAGAATTTGTGAGTAAAACGGAGTCTAGGAAGAAGGAGGTAGTAGGAGGAAAGATGCTTTAAGATTTGTTTTTATTTTCTCATTATCCTACTCTGATTTGATCACTAATAAATTTAACTAATTTCCCCAAATAGATTCTTTTTTGCCCATGAGAGTAACAGGTGAATAATCTCTCCTTGTTCTTATTTCCCTGTGCTATACCTGTCTTTTCATTATATTTTCTCTCCTCTGTCCAAATGAGGAGGTGGATGACAGAGTGCTTTGGTGGGCACCTGGCATCCAGGCAGGGAAAACCCATCACAGTAAATAATTAAAAAGGGGTTCTGTGTGATCCTGTTCCACATGGAACTTCTGAAAGTTCATTAAGGCCCTACATCAATATATTATTATTCTCAGCAGTGTGTGTTGCTGCAAGAAATGTGTTGTTTTCTTGCTGCCCCTGATTGAAGATGTGTTGTGTGCAATGCTGTTAAGGCACCAGAGAACTCTGTCAAGGAAAAGAGCAGTTCCTTGGCTTAAAAAACCCTAAGAGGCCTTAAGAGAGGCTTGTTGGTTCTGCACAAACAGAGCAGCATTAAATTACAACCTGAGCTTTTTACCAGGCTCACTCAAGTACAGCAAATACCAGCTGGAGGGTAAGGAGGGATTTGCTTTCCCAACTACTAGGAGAGGCATTTATTTCACTAAATTAAACAAATATCAGCCTGTTTATGGCAGTAAAAGTCAGCTGGACATCATGAGCTATGATTTTTATTGTGGGTTGTTAAAGACCTGGCATCCCTGGAGGACCTGAAGGGAGCACAACAAAGCTGCAGAAAAATGTAAATGTGTGGGCTATGGGTCAGCAGGATCAAGACATCATAACATGGAGGTGCAGGACAGGTTTCTACCATGCAGTAAAACTGATGCTAATAGTGCTACACTGTTCATTCATGGTGTCCTGAGAGACTCGTCTGCCTGCAGAAGAAATACAGCATGAACTATGCTTCTGCCTAGAAGCAAACCACCTCTATTCATCCTTTACATGAGATTGTTGAAATGAGTGGGGATACCAGGAGAGAATAGTCCCTGGACTTTGGAGAATTAAGAAAAGGAAGAAAGGAGGCAGATGCATTTAAAGGAGAAGGACTTTTTTGCATCCTCCCTGCAACATGCTTTTGAAAAGACCCAGGAATGGCTGCTCACAGTCTCTCTAGAAGTGGGCAGGTGTTATTGCTAAAATAGAATCATAGAATGGTTTAGGTTAGAAGGGACTTAAACATCACCTAGTTCCAAACTCCCTGCCATAGGCAGGGACATCTTTCACTAGACCAGAGCTCCATCCAGTCTGGCCTTGAACACTTCCAGGGATGAGGCATCCACAACTTCTCTGGGTAACCTGATCCAATGCCTCACCCCCCTCAGAGTAAATAATTTTTTTACTAATATCTAATCTAAACCTACTCTCTTGTAGTTTGAATCAATTTCCCCTTGTCCTATCACTACAAGCTCCTGTAAAAAGTCCCCCTCCAGTTTGGACTTCCATCAGTCACAGTGGTATGTAAATTCCCAGAAAAATAGCTTTTCTTCCCTGCACTGTACCAGCTTAGTCCTGGTTATTGAGGGCTGCCCAATGCCTGACCAAAGGGACAGGAACTGTCCTAGTAGGGAAGAGGAGCCAGGCCCAGCTCATTCCCTGTGTGTAGGAGTACAAGGAGCACTTGTATCACCCTAAGACCACATACACCTTGCTTTCTGTAACCCTGCATATGACCAACTCCTACCACTCATCTTGTTTATTGCTTACTCTCCAGATGCTGGCTGCAGATGGCCTGGAATCTCACTGCTATGCAACTTCACACAGCTCCATAATGCAAGAAAAGGGAACCCCAACACACTGAATGATGGGGTTAAAATAGTTGGATTTCCAACCATTTCCATCAAACAGCTATTCTCAATATGGCCTGAGTTTGGGCATTTGTTGCCATTCATACACTGAATATCCTGTCAACCTGCAGACAGCCTGTGACTCTCTTCTCTGTGAGCAATGTAGGAGGCAATAGGGCATTCTGTTCCACAGATTGAGTGAGAAGGCTCCCTTTGTCATCTTCAACTGATTTCAGGACAGTTGGATTTTCACTCCCTCCCCAAATCTTTTGACCTGTATTTTACATTCCTTGCTTTGCAGTATTAACACACTCTTTTTTCAATTTAAGAAAAGCCTTCTTTTATTCTTTTTCTTAAGTATGTATGTCCATTCTGATAAAGCAGACAGCCTTGAAAATACAAATCAGAACACACATACCACCAGGAACATGATAAACTTTCTGATGAAAAGATTGTTGCTCTAGGCTTCTATTCTTCAGTGAATTGAGACCTTAAAGAAACCTTACCTGAGCTCTGCAGAAAATCTCTGGTGATGCCAGCATTTTAGTACTGCTCTTGAAACTCAGCATGGTGGTTTTTTCTGAAGACTTTCTGAAGTCATTTTGCTGGTGGCATTAATGCCTGTGTAGTTGAGAGAGAGAAACAGGAGTGAATTGGCCAATGCTAATGCCAGTACACACACATGCAGACTTCCTTCATAAAATAAAAGAAATTGAACTTACTGAACAATAACTTAGCAAAATCTGATTTCTTATTTGTTCCAATGCTGAGAGGCATTTCCTTTGTCTCAATCTTCTTCTCAGCAGGAATCCCACACTGATGAAGTGTCATCAAATTGTCATCTCCCACTGAGAGAGACACCCGCACTGCTCACTGATTGGAGAGATGGAAACAGGGACAGGTGTTTCTAAAAACTGTGGGGCTTTAAAATTAAAGGAACACAATATTTTTCCCCTTGTGGTACATATTTCCAAAATAGAACTCTTGAAGTAAGGCCATGAAAGGGAGACTGAAGAAGACAAATAAAACCAGTTAGTGTGGCAAGGAGCTAGGTAACAAAAGTTTAAGACAGTCAGCCTCAGTGATGGAAAGGACTTTGTTTCAGGTCCCCTGAAGTCTTGATAATTCTGTGGCAGAGTAAGGCAAGTCTGTTGTTTGGGTCCATCTCACAATGGCTGTTCAATCAGAGGAGTTGGTGAGATTCTGAAAACAGGTTAATTATTGTTAAGAATAATGAGGGTATCTGTGCTTACATTGGTTAGGACAAAAATGCAGGACTGGTAGAATCACTTATTATTAAAACTGAGCAGCTCTCTTCATGGTGAAACCATATTTCTTTAGCTTTTTTAAAGCATTTTAGAAAGAGCAATTGAATTTCTCAAAGAAATTGCTCATCAGTGATCTCCTCAGCTAAATGGGGATAATGCCAAGCCCTGCTTTTACACAAATGAAAACAAATGTGTTAATTTATGTGAGGTCCACAGCTGCTAAAGTCAGGAATGTGACAAGAATGTCCATGATAAGATGAGTAATCCTAACTTCAGCATGAAGTGAATAGTGTTCAGTAAATAACCTGGGACCACACAAACAGAAGGGGAAAGGAAAATATTGAACAGCTTCTCGCACAGTGGATTTAGTCTGTCCCTTGCATTGTGAGACACAGGCCTTCTGAGGAGAAATAATATATGCTTATGCAATTAGATAATGCATGCACACAGGAGGGTTAATTAAGGTTGCACTGCTCTAACATCTCATATCTGTGTGTTTTTTAAATTTGCTGTCTTAGCTGCCTGCTGTTTTTCAAGGGATTGTTTTTAACTTTCATGTTGGTCTGTCAGAACAAAAAAAGTATTTGTGTTCTAATGCCCACCTGACTTTCATTTCACCCCTCTTGCCTAACTGTATTGAAGTCCCCCCTGCCCAACAGCACAGGATCCATCTTAGAGCTTAGGTCATGATCAACTCCCTACAGCATCAGCATATAGGAAAATGAACAACAAAAATTTAGTATTTTCTGTTTTATTTTGCCACTCTCATGAGAAACAACACTAAAGATGAGCAGTCACAGAAAAACACAAAATCCAGTCCTATCCTTTATGTGGAGATACTTTCAAAACAGGAGTGGTTATGAGAAGGCAATTGACTGGGAAGGGTTTGGTTAGTATAGGCATGGACATAGCTGAAGGGTCCCATATACATTGGATAGATACATGCTGACTGAACAAAAATGACTGATTCCTTCTATGCTCAAAATAATTCAGTTGTCTCTCATGTAAGGACAAAACGTTTCCTTTGAATCCCTAGGGTGGGGGAGCTTTTCACAGGCTATGAAATCATCTGTCTGGCAGCTCCACAGAATGGCTGGTTGCTGCTTCTGCTGAGCTGAGGGGCAATTGTCGTAGCCAGAGACTTTGTACTCCTCCTCTCACAATTAGGCAGGTAAAGCACTCAAACAGTGTATCTTCTGGGCCCTGCCCTGTTGTTTGGTTTTATCCCATTGACCCTCTTTGAAACACACCTGACCCCTTTATCATGAAGCTGAATAGTCACACTATGTTTAAGCCTCCCAAGACAGCTTTCAGCAGTAAATTTAGACCAGACATTTTTGTGTCTCTCTACAGTAATTTTTCTCCCATTATTATTCTCATTTCATGTGCAAACCCTCTGAAAAGTCCTGCAGAAGTTAAGAGGGATGAAACCTGTAAAAGTCTATAGAAGTATAACAGTGCTCTATTCTGGAGTTGAAATAGAGTCCTGTCTTCTGCAAGCTTTTCGAGCCTTCCTACCAGATTATATTATTTGACAAAGATGTTAATTATATTCTATTCTATAGGCTGTTCAAAATGTAAGGAAAGGTTATCATTTCCCCTTAGATTCTACAGGGCTTTACCACAGAAATCGACATCACAGACTAGAAAATGCAGCCACCACATGAAGTATGCCCATGCCTCTTTTGTTAGGCGTCTTTTATTTTTTGTATGAATTATTTATTACTCATTAATACAGGGAGAAGTGAATTGTGCTCCCGATCATGACCAAAAGAATGACAGGGACAATGTGGAAACAATTACAGGAGTGTTCAAGTTCTCTGAATGCCTGCAAAAATGGTTTAGTTGGTTGTAGGGGAAAAAAAGGTTGTTGAATGTCTGGTTTTGTAGGAAGCACAAATACCCTGGTGATGAGTGCTATACAAATACCATATTACAGTACTGAAGCCTCATTTTGTACAAGGAAGTAATACACAAAGAGCACAGTAGTCTTTTACATTGTGACAGCTACTGTTAGATTTCCAAGAATTTGGTAGGATGAAATAATCATGACATCTCTATGTAAGGAGCTGAGCACGGAGTAGTACAGCTGCCCATCTACTCCTGAGTAAATACACTGTGAAATGGGGAGATCTCAAGGCACCAGATTCTTGCTTCAGAGCTCCAGGGTGTGCTCTCCCTGCAGAATATTTGAGCATCATCCCCTAGGTAGGACCTTGCCATTTACTTTGCTTTTAATATCTCAAAGAGTTTTAATCTGTCTTGGGTACTGCTGAAATACTTAGACCTAACAGATTCTAATGCATTAGGGATACAATATACTCAACACACCCATCATAATTAAATCTTGACCTTTTCTGGCAGGTAACCCCAGCAGGCTAACATCAATGGATTTAGTAGTGGACTCCTTCCTTCTAAAATAACAGTGTCTTCACTTCCCTTCTCCTAGTGGTTTTACATTGTTTTGGGCTATATTTGTATGGCTGTTAGTATAATTAGTTGCTAAGATAAGTCATTCTTACTTAAATGTAGGAGTAAAGAATGGAGCAGAAGGCAGGTGCACTTGGAGAGCTGTCACTGAAGAGAGGATGTGGCTGATCATCTGAGTGATATGAACACACAAAAGGGTTATGAGGAATTATTTTCCACAGACAAGGAGCAAATGTCTGTGCACTCTGAATAACTCTGGTTTCAGATTAAAGGAAGCAGAGACAGAGGGTGAGGGGGAGTTTGAACGAAGTAGGTGGAGCTATGAAACAATTATGGTTGATTTTCTGTGGGGCTTATAGAGGCATCTTCTTGTTTTACCAACGTCATGAATAGATCTAGATTGCAATGCATCAACAGATTCCAGTAGAGAGTTACTGGTGCTACTGGCAGCAGTGGTGGTGGAAAATTAAGAGATAGCTGTGTGTATAAGTGCATGCGCGTGCACAGATGATTTGCTCTGTGACAGTGACTACAATGGACTTTGCTCAGAGGGAGTGCTCCCTAAAGAGTGGCTTCAGGATCACTTTAAGCTTTAATGGAACACTATTAATAAAAAACCACAAACCATAGGCACACATTTACATATTTGGCATATATCATTGAAGGCAGGAACAGCTAGGGTCAGCAGCAGAAATGGGGAGAGGGGAAATGAAGATTTTGTCAGACATGCTTAAACCTCCTAAGAATCACAGACAGAAAAAAACTGTGCTATTTTCCCTTACAGTCCTGTGCTCTTGTCTGTACAGGCACTGTCTGATCTTGCAACGCTTTTAAAATGTCTCATGTGCAGACTCGGTGAAGAAATGGCTGATGTGCCCTCAACAGGGGACTGGCTCCTGCTGTACACAATACTGTATAGCTTGCCACTGAGGGCAGAGAAAAGAAATGTCTCAACTCAACAATAACCTGAGCTTCTGACTTCTTTAGCTAAAAGCAAGACCAAGCTGGACTCGCATACTTCCTCACAGGGTTTATTTAGAGATCCAGCATAATTTAGCTCTGCAAGCAGTAGTCACACCATTTTCTTTTTCTCTACATAAATAAAACATTCCTATTGACATACTTGAAATATGAAGTCAGGTTGTACTGGGATCTTGGTACATACTTAAATTTAATCATGTAAGGAACCATTTTCCTTAGCAGGGTTGGGGATAAAGAAATATCTGTTTCCCTTTTGCCTCCACCCTGACCTAAGTTTGTTGTGTTTCTAATTCCAGCTGGAAATGTGGAAAAGACAAAGCACAGAAAATGTCACATAAAAGCCATTTTGCCATAATTCAGGTCTTTTTCTGACCAGCGGCACTCACAAGTATTTCTTTTTATTCAAACTGCAAACCATAGTGAGAGTCAATTTTTCCCCCACTTAAAACCTAGTAACAGAACTTTCCTAAAAGTCAAGAGGTCAGTGTTAAAAATCCAGATGTTTAAGAGTAATGCACTCTGAAGGTTCTTGTTTTTAGCTTTATAATTTTGCAGTTCTGTTGGATGACAGGTTTTCAGGCTTTCCTTTACCCCATCAAAAGGAACAGAAAGCATTTTTATAAGAGAAAGCTGAGATTCCCACAGACCTAGAGTTTGGAATTTAAAGAAAACAATCACCAAATATGGCAAGAAACTGTGAGCTGGAGATGTTGAAGCACTATTATTATTATCATCTGCTCTCATCTTGTCTTTCCCAACAGGCTTCACACCAAACAGAGAACAGAGAAAATGCTCTCACCTAAGACAGGATGAATAAGCTGGTTACATTTTACGAAGTGCCAGGCACCTGCAGCTTTGCTATCAGTGGGAAATGCAGGTGCTCTAAGAATAAAAGCCAGTTGTCAGCTTTTTTCTGCTGTTGACTTGCCTTCTTGTTCACTCTTCAGAGCACAGTCCCACTGCTTTTCCGTGTAATAATAATGGAGACTCATGGCTGTTCTCTGCCAGCTTCATCTATGGGCTTAGACAGAGTCATTCAGCCTCTTGGGAAAGACACAAACTGAGTGCTCCGTGTTTGTGGTCTGAAAGAGGGGTCTAACTTAAACACCTTTTTACTTTTCCCAGTTTATTTCCCACACAAACCAGAGTGTCTGAGGATATGTATGACTATGTCTTCCTCCAGCACAAAGCCAGGATGAACCTGACTGAAGAATTACTTTTAGTTTTCTGTGATGACTTTATTGCAAACAGCAGTATATGTCATGAGGTTTGGGCTCAGTGGTGGAGTGCCAGACTGCAGTTAGTAGCCTGAGCAGGTGTCTGAAGTGTACCACTCAAAAAGCTTTTTTGTCACTCAGAGCAGGACTGTGACATGGTCTCTCTTCTCTGGATGTGGCAGAGCCAATGGCACTAGTTCTCCAACTGACTGGCCTAAAATCTTTCTTTTACTGCCAAAGGCTGACTATGGATGCCTGCTAGAGTGAAATGGAAAGAAAAGTGACTTTGAATCATCTGATAGAAGACGATGGTACCAACCTCCACAAATGTACCTCTGGTGGAGTACAAAGAAAGGCTTGAAGAAAGCTAAAATGTAAAGAGCATAGATTGAACAATAGGAATCCCAGTGATCAGTGACACCTGTGTGCATATTTCCATGCAAGGAAGGAGGATGGAGAGACTGTAACTCATCCTCTACCAGACATGCCCTGCTAATATATCCTCAACTTAAGGACACCTGTGAGCTAGCAACAGCTTAAAAGAAACCTGTATTTCTCTCCCTGATGGTCTTGCATTGACTGCAATTAGGAGGAGGAAGAAGGTAAGGCTTAAATGAGTGCATATGCTCCCCAGTCCAGATGAGTTCTTGCTATTTGATTTTTTTTCCATGTCACTTCACTCTGCTTGTTAAAGGTGCCAATTGTATAATTTCATGCTATGATGTGAGAACACCATTCACACCCATGATAATGATGTTCCTTTCCATTGGCCTGCACAGCTTTTAATTTCTACTTAATACAGTATCAAGGTTTTATGTCCAACATTCTAAATGCCACAGCATTGTTGATGAAAAGAAATTACATTGATGAAACAGTTAGGCAGTGATTAATATGATCCATAACTCAGAGTGATGTAGCAGACCCAGCTTTCTATCCTACACAAAATGATGTCCAATTACTTGCTATTGATCAGATATTGCATTGCACCAAATGGGATGCCAGCATCAATTCATTTCATCATATTGAATTTCAGCCAGTATCATGGGTATTTGGCACATGTTTTGCTGAAACATTTGTCTGCCATCACAGAGCTGACGAACAGGTTGGCAGGTTTTGTTTGTGAAAAGGGTGGGGAGGGGATGGTGAAAAGGAAGAGAAAGAAAATTAATGTGCTAATCCTGCTTCTGAATTTGTCCTCATACCTGGCACTGACAGGAAAGAATGCCTTCATGCATGAGCACATTTGTTTCACACAAGTAGCTGCATGTCCCTTTCAGACATGTTAACATTCTGTACTGCTCACTGCTTATTTTTTATTGATAATCAAGTGAATAATTAAAGCCCAAAAGCTATGTAAAACTCACATATATCATCTTCAATATGCAAGTAATGCACCTCTGCTCAGGCATGGCTCCTATTATGAATGATGGCCTAGAAATCCATGATTCATACCAGTGTGTATCACTTCCTCACTCTGAATTTGTTTGTAGGAGATGTGGGTGCCAGCCACACTCAGGGAAACAGGATGGAGGTACACAGAGTGGCCTTAAGATGTCTCTTCAACCCACTTTCCCATGAAATTATCATCTTGATTTTATGTTTCTTCTTTGCTGTTGGTGTACTATTTTCCCAGCCGACACGCCATTATTTATGAGCTGCCTTTCCCTTTATTTTAATATTTTGTTCGTATTATTCCTGCCATTAATAGTTCACTTACAACATTTGTTCCACTCTCCCTTGAAAGAAAGCCCTCCCGTGGAAGTGCTATCGCTATTAACCTCTCTGGCGAAGATCACGCGTCGTGTGCCCACCACATGGAGCACTGCTAGGCCAAATGTAACAACATCTGCCACGCATTCAACAACTTCCTTTTGGATTCCTCACACTCTATTTTCACTTCCAGCTCTAAGCAGGAGTGAGATGTTTCTCAGATGCCAGAGGGCTGGGAATGTGCCATCCTTCCACTGCAAACTGGGTGAGTTTTGGAGACAGACAAATTAAGCCAAGCACTAGAATAAAAGTGGAAATGAGCTGTACACAGCTTATCTCTGTTGACCCTTAAGGCACCTTCTGCCATTGAACTACTTTCCAGGTCCTTGAAAAATACAGTGCTGGCAGAATTATCAGTTATGGAGCTCTGCAAATGTTTATCTATCTGCTCAATTTAATGTGCTTGAATGGCTCTGGGGCTGCAGAGGGTGTAAAATTAAGCATACATGGAAGTTTTTATAGGCTCCAGCTTTCTACCTTACAGAGCAGATGGCATCTCTATAAGCATTGTGGAACATTATATTTAGAACAATTCCATTTTTTTATTCAAATTATTTGTTTTCTGGGAGCAAACGGCATAGTTAGTATGCTGCAGATGTTGAGAAATGTCCTCTTTTCCAAAAAGCTTGTGACTTCTGTCAATAGTGACTACAGATACCTGAGTCTACCTGAGCTTCATTCTGACAATCTGGCTGGGATTACCAGATAGTGTCATTTCTTTTCAAGATACTTCACTCAATTCTACAGTAAACTTCTCTAGTGCCTGTAGCAAGTCTAGAATGTATCCTATAACGCAGGCATTCCTTATACTTTAAGTGTCTTAAGACATCAGTTGAATCATGTTACTCAAACTTGAGATCAAATATAAAGAGGAAAAATGACTGAGATCACAAAAAAAAAAAAAAAGGTTAAATAAAGGAAAGAAAATTTGAATTCCTTTTTACTCCATAAGCCCTTACATTTTTCATAATCAATTCTAGTGTACAGTAATAGTTTATTGCTAAGATAGGATAATAATCACATCTGTCCACTCAGTATTGAACTTCTAATTGAAGCCAAAGTATTTTCCATCCTTACCCTCATTTAGAATAATTTTTCCAAATGCAATTTCAAGTCTATGAGCAAATTATTACTCTGCACATGTCTGGAGGGAGAAATATTCTTCTGCAATAACTCAGTGCATAAAGTATTCAAAGGACAATTCCCCAGCAATACCTATTTTGCTGTGGCCAGTATTCTCCAGCTGATCCTTGCATTTGGATTGCATCACTTAAAGACAGTTTTTCAGAAGAAAAAATCATCATTTCCTCAAAATCAGACCAGTGTCTCAGAGCAGGCATAAAGAGAACTGAGCAATCTCAACTCAGGAGACTTTTCCAATTTGGTAGGTTTATATACTTATTTAATTAAAAGTGTCCCTCTTCTTTTGAATCAAATACCCAATACAGGATTAAGTTCCCCAATTATTCATAACTTGATCAGCTTCATTACAATTTTTGAATATTCTGTTCTCTGGGCTGAACAACCTGGTGAAGAGAAAGCTTCAGGGAGATCTCATTGCAGATGTCCAGTACTTAAGGGGGACCTAAATAAATGAAGGACAGTGATTTTTAACATGGGCAGGTAATGATAGGACAAAGAAGAACAGTTCTAAAATAGAAGATGGGATGTTTAGATTAGGTATCAGGAAGAAATTCTTTACAGTGAGGGTGGTGGGGCACTAGAATGGAGTATCCTGAGAGGTTGTGGATGCCCATTCCTGTCAGTGTTCAAGGCCAGTCTGGATCAGGCCCTGAGCAACCTTATCTAGTGAGTAGTGCCCCTGTCCAAGCCTGTGGGGTTGGAACTAAAAGACCTTTAGGGTTGCTTCCAAGTCAAGCCATTCTATGATTCTGGGATTGATCTCTCTGCATTGGACTACAAAGAACCTAAACATCTCAATATTTTCTACCACTTCCTCTTTTAAAGAGTTTGTGAGTTTTAAAGAGTTTTGTGGTCTTTTAAAGAGTTTTGTGGTCAAAAAGAAGAGGCAAGTCTGATTTTTTTTTTTTGGCAGTAGTTCTGTGGGACTTATTAGTGCTTTTAAATTTTTGGTTTATATTAGAAAGGTGGGTTTTTTGAAACTCAGTTGGCAGCAGACAGGTAAAAAATGAAAAGGATTAAGTACAGCTACCAATTAATTTTATCATACTTTTGAAAATTAAGTGCAAAACCCTTAAAAGTCAATAGTGCTGATGAAAATCCTCCTGTAAATCTCTGAAACAAACTTCAAACAAATTTATGTCTAGCATTCTTCCTTGTTTTCCGCCTCTAAGTTCAGTTTCATGTGTGGTTGTTTAAACAGGGAAACATACAAAACACACTGGAAACTACCTAGATTGCAATCTCAGTGTTGGATCTTCAGCTCCATCCTTGCTTGCTTAAAGGGAGGTTCACATCTCACCTGAGAATGTGAACATCAGTTCTAGCTGATTGTCTAATGCCTGCAGTTTATGTCCAGGGCTGGTCATAGAGCTTCCACCTACTTAAGTGGGAGGATTGGAGCTCAAGGAAAACATAACATTGCCAACAAAGATCCTGAAAAGGAACAGATGAGGTCCTTCTCCCAGAATTGTAAATGTCTTCAAAGCCAGAAAGTAATATTTAAAATCATAATTCTGGCCCCCTGTTAGAGAATCACAGCATTGCAGAAGAGCTGAGGCATGTCTGGAGATCCCCCAGTCCTGCTGAAGGCTGTGTCAGCTGGAGCAGCCTGCTCCAGGACATACCCAATCAGGTTTTTGAATAGCTCTAAGGATGCAGAATCCACAGCCTCTCTGCATAGTCTGTGCCAGTTCTCAGTATATTTCCTTATGTTTAAATGAAATTTCTTTTATTTAATTTTGTACTCACTGCCTCCTGTTCTGCCCCGGGCACAGCTGGGAAGAGTCCACTCCACATCCTCTGGAGTTTATACACACTGATAAGATACCCCTCAGCTAAATAATCCGAGATCTCTCAGGCACTCCTTGTATGGTAGATGCCCTGAATTCATCTCTTTGTCCCTTTGCTGGACTCACTCATTATGCCTGTGTACCCCTCTGTGCTGGGGAGCCTGGAAGTGGGCACAGCTGTGGTCTCACCAGTGCTGAGGAGAGAGGAAGGGTCATCTCCCTCAAGCTGATAGAGATACTCTCCTTGTGTTAATCACCCTCTCACTTTCAAACTGTATCTGTTTGATTCTTATTTTAAAGCTTGTTTTCATAAAAACGAAGAATAAATGGGGGGAAAAAACAAGAAAGGAAAAAAAACCCAATTACAAAAGCCCAGAGAAGAAAGAGAAAAGACAATATGAGACAAGCCCTTGGAGCCCAAGGCCAGGGCTCTGACGAAAGAAATGTCACGTTGACACAATACTTGTAATAAATTAAAGAGCTGTCACTTCAGATGTTGCTATCCAGCCACTCTGGCTTTGACTTCACCCTTTCTTCTATGGAAAAGCACCAGGCACTCGAGGCACAGCTGGCACCAGCTATATTGGTTTCTGGTTTCTCTCTGCACTCCAAACTGCCCTTAGCCTGCAGGAAGCCCAAAGTAATTTATTTGGTTTCTCAAATATTTGTGCCTGTGGTACTTGCTCTAGGCTGGCCAGAGAGAATCTGAGATGAGTTTGGCCTTAAGCTGTATTTGAAAACCTGTAAGTGTGTGTATCATGGAAAAAATGAAGGGAAGATGGATGCTGCAATCACTTAACACAAGCAGCTAGGCAAATAAGGAAGTGATGTTGGATGAGCAGAGTGGGAGACAACCAAGGAAACAAAATTATTTAGCTAGCTTATGATCCATTGCAGCAAGAAACTTCACAATTTCAAGAGGCTTTCCAATATTTATAAAAATGTAAGAATAAGTTTAAGCAAGAGACGGCATGAGGTTAGGTGTCATGTGATACCTGTGATAAGAGAAATGTGTAATTGTGCTGGAGTGGAGGTGAAGCCTCTTCCTTCACATACAGAGCTATTACATTCTTTTCCACTTGGATACCCTTTCCAAGCACACTAATCCGTGGATCTGCAGAAGGATAATCTACTGACATCCAATTTTCTGGGATTTTTTTCCTGGATGGGCAAATTTGTTGAATGGGAGGTGTGGATGTTAACTCTTTCCTATGTAAGCGGACCTCAAGAATTAAAGATGGGTTTGTTCATGAGCAGCAAACAAGCCTGTGTTTCTACCTGTCTTACTGATGACATTACTAAGTACTCCAAGCTAGGGAGGACATTAAAGACATCAGAAAGTAGATCAGTACTGCAATTAGCATACAGGTAAAGGAACAAGTTTGGCTCTCAAAATTAATAAAAAGAAGAAAAGAGAGAGGAGTAGGCTAAAACATTTTGACTGTGATTGTTGTTCAGATCTATTCCCTGGAGATCAAATATAGAATTGTGGGCAAAGCCCAATTCTAATATAGATATTCCTTGGTCTCACAGGATGAATACATTCCTTTTTCCAACCACGAATGCCTTGAAGCTAGGATTAAAAAGACCATTGTGCTTTGCTGGTGCTCACTACTCCTGGTGCTGACAAAGCCACATTGTTCTCCCCAGGAGGAGGAGGAGGAGGAAGGGTGGGAATTGGGGTGTGACCTGCACAGCCTCACAGGGAGCTTTGAGGGTATTTTGCTCTTTGCAAGACACAATGAAAATTTTGCAGCTGCTGTTGTAGGGGAGGGAGTTTGGATGGTAGCTGGTGTATTTGTACTACACTCTGCATCCTTACAAGAGGTACTGGAAAACAATTTTATCATTTTAAAATGGTTTGATGTATTTAGTGGAGAGATCTGTGTAGTGGTGTTGCCTGTGCAAACATGGGCTTAGGTCAGTGACTTGGCTCTTTCATTCTCTCACTGGTGTTGGGAGATCTTTCTTCTCAAGTAGTCCCATAGTGCACTTACTACTGTTCTGCTTTCAGAAGAGGACATGCAGATGGCACTCAAAAAAACAGCCCAAGAAATATACCTGCCTCTGGTTAGGCCTGATGAAAATCCCTCAGTATGGAAGTCTGTTGAGTGCTGTGCATGGCAACAGTGCATTATCTCCCTCAGAAACCTTGGGCCTCCTGTTGAAGCTGAGTGTATGTGGACAAGGTTTCTCCCACAGTGTTCCACTGTAGGAAGTGTCTTCGCAGGGTATACCTCCACATGTTTAAAGGGAGAAGACAAGGGAGAGCACAGTGATGGGATAAGGGGAGATAGGTAGAGGCTTTTGTTACAAGGACAGAGGGACCTATTGTGGCACTGTCTTGATCTGCTACACTCCAGGCCCCGGATATCCTCAGCCACCCTGATCCCCAGTTTGATCCAGCTGTAGGCATGATGGATGACCATCCACCCAGCATGATCACTCCATTGAGGGAAAGGGAACACCTGTGGAGAGGACTTCTCTTTGACCTCTATCTCTAGCACTGTTGGGTTAATTCTGTGTAGAGGGACAGTCTCCAAAACAAAATTACTCATAAAAATCTCTTGTAGCAAGTTTCTCTCCAAAGGAAAATATCATTTTTATAGCTCACTCTTCCCTTACAAACACATGCACACCTCGTGTTTTGTCAATGTCTGGCTGAGTGTTCCCCTTGTGGGTTGACCCCAGTCACCAGATAAAAGGGAATGTCAGACAGGAATTAATGAATCCCACTTCTTTCCACTAAAGCCAGGCAGACTAATTCCAATAATGATTTGCAAAATGGTCATTATTTTAATTTGTAGATCAAGGACATTGACTTTCATTGCCAGAAGACCTGTGTCGCACCTTGTTGGGGTTGTACTTTTCCTTTCCATTTCAGAGTGGCCCAAATCCCAGTACGGACAAACTGCAGCTCATTTTCCTACACACTCACCTCCTGGCTTCCTGTGCAAAGATTGAGCAAGGTCTTCCCTCTTCCTGCTTGGTTCATAGTCTTTCTCCCATCTCTCAGCAGCTCTATCTCTCCCTCCAAATACAGCAGGGACAAAACCTATGGGTTTTTTCCTGCTTTTGGATCATGACTTTGTGATGGATCACTCTTTAGCCTTGGAGATTGTCCCCATTTCAGTTCATACATCTTCCTGCTTCAGCTCCCTAGCCCAGAGAAATGGTCATCTCATTCCTGAAGGTCTTCTGCCTGGGATGCAAATCAATTTGTGCAGAGCACAGGTAAATCATGAAGCATGCAAGCATTTGGAGTTACCAGGTATCAAAAGAAGGTGCAAATGGGGAAAGGGGCAAGTCATGCTGGTGGAATCTTTTCCCTTTCAGTGAAGGGTGACCCCAAGCCTCTGCTGTATTCCTGCTTTCTCCTTGCCAGTGTGTGTGAAAGGGCAGGCTGAAATTTCAATGCTGAGTCCATCCCAGGAGGACGCTTTGCTAATTCTTTCTGGGGGAGTGGCTTGCAATTCCTGCCTGCCTGGAGCTCCTAGTTCTGCTTATTTTAAATTAAAATCCTCATCTCCCAGCATGGTTACATGATGACTTTGTGTCCCACACAGTTCACTGCTCATTTACCACCTCCAGCCTTGCACTGGAGATATGTACGCATTGCTTTGCTTAATACAAAATTCTAGCTAGAAAATTACCATCAGATCAGGCAGACAGACACAAGAAAGCGTTTGCTGCTCTTCCTTTCCTCCTCTGTCTATCTGTGTGCAACCCTGCCTGGCTCGGGAGGGCAGAGGTAGCTGCAGCTGAAAAGAATGAGACAGATTTTCTTCATTATTCTATCAGGGCAGGAGACAGCAAAGCAGTTGACATGAGAGAGTGTCCCTTGAGGTGTCTGAGGCTTGGCTGGGTTGTAACAGTCGTGCTTTCCATGAGGACAAGAGCAGAGCAGAATTAGGGTTGGTGGCTGTTGCAGCAATCGATGAAGTAAAAGGCTTAGCCTGCTGTTTCCTTTCTCATCACTTCCATACTCATTTGTTAAGGTGGATGGCAACATGTCAATTTGCCTCTGGTCACTGTGGGGCTTCTTTTATTTCAAGCATGGCCATGTCCAGCAGCATCTGCAAAGGCACAGTGGCAGAAGTTGCAATCTTTGCATAATGGAGTTTTCAGGAAAAGGATCTGGGGTCAGGAACCTGACATCAGATATGTCCATTGCAAAAAATCAGTATTGGAAGCAAAGAAGCTATGCAAGATTTGCAGTGCATCAAAATATGGACATTCGTTATAAATGAAAAAAAAAAAAAAAAAGAGTTCTTTCTGCTAAGCCAGACAGCTGGCCAAAATTGCACAAACATGTTGCAATCAAAACACGTCTCAATAGCTGTGAATTTTTTGCCGGTGGCCATGCGTGGATGTCACCTCTAAGGGGCAGTGTGTGTGTGCGCATTGAGCGGCTGGGATCAGCCGGGCAGGGAGAACCGACTGCCGGCATCATTCCGCAGGGGCAAGTTGTTTTTCTGGCTGAGAAACAAGACATAATATATAAAATTGCTCTAAGGATAAGAATAGCAAACATGCAGCATAAATAATGTAAAGCTGGAAGAAAGTCCGGCATTGTTTAGAATATTTTATGAGGAATTTATTGTTGTTAATTGAAAGGGAGAGATTGATCACAGAGGAATCTAGCTCATTATTTAACAAAACCTGGATAAATAGTGTGTCATTTCTCTGTTCTGCTTAGCATTCTCCTGAAACCTTTCTGTTTATGGAAAAAAGGCGATTCAAACCAGATACAAAGTGATGCCCCAGGACCCCCCTTCCATTCCCACATAAATACATTATAAAATAAAGACAGGCAGGGTACAATGCTCTCTCCTTCCTTTTCTTTTCCTGCTCCCCGACATTTTGAAATTCCTGTTGAACCTCAGCATGTAAACAAGGGCTCCAGAAACAGAAGAAGGGAGGAATGCACTGCACTGTGCCCCATCTCCCTGGTCCGGGGTTGCATGCGGCAGGGAATTGGAATGCTGATGGTTCCAAGCAGCAGCTGCAAGAGCGCTGTCAGCTCCTTCAGCGAGGAGCCGTGCCAGCTATCGATCCGGCACTGGGAGTCACCTCCCTGCATCGGCGCCCAGGGCCTGATTCTCACCAGCAGGACACTTTTGATAACAAGGTTGCCTACGTGAGGTGGTTTAAAAGGTCTTTGCTGTTAATTTGTTAAGGAAGGAAGCAGAGGGAGGTGAAAAGCCATTATGCTAATTTTTTTTTTCTGCTTTCATTTTGGATGTAGTCTCCAGCCTTTGAATATATGCCCATAATGAGCTGGCTCTAAACAGAAATACTACCAGAATTAAAATAAGACAATACTAACTTGGACATGCTGATTATATCCAGAACATTGCAGCCACCCTCTCATGCCTAATACTCATTTTTCAATTATCAGCACCAGACTAGTGAAATTAAAGGGCACTGGGTAGATATTAGAGTCTAACCTTGCTTTTTCCATGCTGAAGTTGAGAAGATTGATCAGCTGAGAACTGCTGGATCCAGTCTCAGCAGCCAGAGAAACAAGTGAGAGGGTTCCATGACTAAGCAAACCATTTCCAAGCCACTCAAAGAACACTGTGATGGCATTGGGAAGGACCAGACTGGATTGATACAGAAGAAGCAAGGCTCTCTGGAGGCACAGTGGTATGCTTAATCTCCCATCCCCACAGCTGCTGAGATGTAAGCCCTAGACTGGAGTCACATAAGACCACACATTTCCCAAAGTGAGAATTACATTACCTGATTTCACAGCAGCAAGGTGGTTTTCAAATAAATCTTGATTTTTCTAGCTGTGTTTAAAAAAATTCCCAAAGCTCAAATTATCTCCATTTGGTATTTTATCCCTAATTAAACATTTTGATTTTCAGTTATCAGCATGACATTTTTATTTTTGAACCGCCATTTTATTTTGATTTTGTTTACACAATGTACAGATCAGTAAAACTGCTTGAATACAAATTTTTATTCAACCCAAAGCAAACTTTCTTTCAATCGTCAGTGCAGCAATGTTTTTGTACTTAATGTCAGCCTAAAAGTATTTTCACCTCCTCTTTTTCCCCTGAAACTGCTAATACATCAATGTTTAACTCTAGTTTCAGTGGACCCTTCCTTTCTGCACCTCCCAGGCACTGAAGGACATCTAACCCTTTGCAGGGTTCAGGTCTTATAAGATCATCAAGACAGACCCTCTTTCTGGATGTGTCCTGGTACTAGGGACAAAGAGAATTGTGATTTCTTTTTAAATGGCATCAAATCATTCTACCTGAGATTTGTCAGTGCTCTGCAATACAGTTCATTAACTACTGCTTGTGTAAACATTTGAGAGATGACTGTCTATTTGCATGGATAACAATATGTGAAGCTTAGTTACGGGAAAATTTTTGTGGTTTTAGCTTTCTTGGTTTTTTGTTTTGTCTTTCTTGAATTTCTATAAGGTTTTAATGAAAATCAGGCCTAATTAAGTCTGGGATTTTTTTTTTCTGTCTGTGCCTTGATTATTGCAAACAATACTCAAGGGCTGTAAGGGAGAACAGCCGATTAAGAAGAAATCAAAGTATTTGGGTACTTTTTCTAACTACTCACCAGTCTCATTCTGCAAAATATTCCCACAAACCCAAGGGAAATCCCTGAGTCTGAGCAGTGGCACATGGGTGTAATTGCAGCCATGCTAACCTGCAACAGTAAGAATTACTTTGACTGGCCTTCTTCAGACCTGAAATGGTTTCTGAAACAGCCAGAGAGGAAGCTGCCCCTCAGAAGCCACAAAATGTCACTGCCAGGTCACTTTGAGGTTTCTGTCTAGGATGTGGCAGAGAGCTGCTCTCTGAGTGGGCAGGAGCAACTCATTCCCTACGTTGTCTTGACTTTCTCTACCTGGATAGTTGTTCATGGGCATGGTGAGTCCCTGGTAGTGGGGTGACCTCTCCTTGGGTGGGCTGTATTGTCCCTGCTGAATGGGCCTTCATACGCCTCAGGATCCTCCAATGGCTTGTTAGTTTTCATGCCTATCCCTCTCCACTATCTGTACAGAGAGACTCTAAAACCAGCTGCCCTAAAAGTCAGACACACCATGAATATATTACATATTTTTTCAGTATAGATGCTGTATTAGACAGGTAAGTTTGTTTTCAAACTCACAGTTGGCTGCTTAAATACAGCCCCAGATGTCTTGTGATAGAACTGCTACACTGACATTTTATTGTGTTTTTTAGAAGCAGATTTAGTCAAATGGTTACAAATAATTTGAACTTTGGAAAGCAAAATCCTTTTTTTTTTCCTGTGGGCTCAGTGCTGGAGAAAACAGGTGATTCATGATGCAACATTATGCTCTTCATTTGAGTGCTGCAAAGATTAGATTAAGCTTCTTGTGTATAGTGTTTGTGACTGAGCCAAAGCACTGCCACGGAAAATCTGGTCCCTTCTGCTGCAGCACTGAGCACACAGCTCCTCACTTTGGGAGCCTAATGGTGCCAAGGGTCAGGCCAGGCACCAGTGCTCAGCTGTGGGTCAGCATTCCTGGCTCTGTATTTGCATGTCTTTATGTGTCCCTCAGGTCCATTTATCTTAGGTCTAGCAGGATGGCCTTTCTGTGTCCTAATGCATTTGCAGACAGTGACACAGAACTGTGATATTCCCTTCCTCCACCTGTCTAACTGCTGAAATTGAGAGAATTGTAACAGAGTGATTTCCAGCAGAGAACAGGAATCAAGAGCAAGAGACTGAACCTTCACATGTATTCATGACCACGCACACTTTTATGGACCCAATAGTACTGTCAAGCATTTCATGGGGCTTTCTATCAAGGACACTATATAACAATAAGTTGTATTGTACTGCACTTTCAGTGAATATATGAGGTAATTGGTGTGCAGTTCCCTAGACTAATACTGGAAGACAGGCACCTGTAGACAGAGAAAATGAAGTTTAAAAATCTCTTTGCTGACTGCATTCCCTCAGCTGGGAGAGCAAAGCACAGCCAGTAACAGCCATAGATCAGTTGTTTTTAACCCTCTTCAAGCCTGGGTCACATCCCTCCACTGCAGTCCCATCTTACTAGGATGGAGCTGGGGACTGGTTTAGTTTGGCAGTATGCTTACACCCCCACCCCTTTCAAAGCCCCAGAAGAGGCTTGCCCCCTTTCTACAGTGCTAAGCTGAGATGTAAGCCCCAGGACACAAGTGTTCAGCACACAGAAAGCCAGGAGAGTGAGATGTCCCTGCCACCCTGAGTCACCATCCAGGCTGCTATGAAGGACTGGCTGCTTCCAAGTAGGGTGTCCCCCCGATAGCTCTCGGAGGGGGTTGTGTAACACATTGTGTCATGACCAGTCATGGAGCCCTTGGGGAACAAAAAGAGACAAACCTGCAGTTCTCTTCTGAGCAGGTTTCCCCAGCTGTCATAGGTAATACAGGAGATGTGGGCTGCAGGCAGAGAGCGACTCCATATTTTCTCTGAGATTGCATTCAAAAAAGATATTCAGCATAGAACCCATACATGATATCTTCCCCATTCAAGGTCTGATCTGTTAATCTGTTGTTCAGCTGCAGTCTGCTGGATCATTTAGGTTAGCTCCTCTGGGTGTGGTGAAAGCCCTCTTTGAAACCAGCCCTTAGCACAGTGCATGGTTGTGAATCCTCCTGCTGCTGAAATGCTGGATATGAGCTACAGCCAGCAGGAGCAATGTATATTTTTTTCTTCTACTCTCTTACTCTGTGAGCCATCATAGAGTCATTTCATTGAGATGTTGAGTCCCAAATGTCTGGAATATGATTAGGCTGAGTCATCTTTTCATATAGGTTTCTTTATCATTATTATTTCTAACATTTACCCACTTAACCGTGAACAATGATATTTATAGGGAGCATGTCCATCTATACATAAATATTGCTGGTAATATGCCCAGGGACAACCACTTGCTAGGCAGCAGGACTTTAAAAATGTAGGCAGTTCATTAAAGCCCACCCATAGTGATTTATCCCCTGACCTGATTTCCACAGGAGGAGGTCATACTGGCAGTTCTGCCATGTTCACAGTGGCCAAAGAGCAGCTTACAGTGTTAGAAGCACTGTGCGCCATGGTAATATTGCACTCAAGACAATCCATCACCCATTGCTGCCGGGCTAGTTATGGATTCAGGTCACCTACTTGTGTGGGAATGTGAACTTGCACATCACCAGAGACCCTGGAGCTTTATTTCCACCACTCTTTATATGCAGGCCCATCAGAGACTGTCATCCTCTGACCAAGTGACAGAACAGGTGCAAAGAACAAAGAAAAGTGACTTGAGGAAGGAGACAAGACCTATGACTTAGAGATTTGTCCCTCATAATAGAACAATGAAAAAGGCAGCAGTGGGATTTTAAAAGCAACATCCTGAGAAAAAATGAAATGGTTCTGTGGATATTCCCCATCAGATGTAGCGCTTCATGGGAGAGTGAGAAGAGACAGCACACTGTAAACTCTCCATAGGCAAGACCAGTGATTGTGGTCTGCATGTAGCAAAATAGCAAGTCTTTGTATGACCTGTCTTCCTGGGTGCTACTCAAAAGCAAAGGCTCCTAACAGGTTAGGTAAAATCATAAACAGAAGTATGTTTGTCAGTCTGCCTCTATAAGAAGCTTGTGTAGTTAACCACTAGCTATATAGTAACTGTGTTGTGATAATAAAAATAAAACAGATGCAATGTCTGGCATCAAACTTTTTCTTTTAAGATGTCTGCAGTATTACAATCTAAATGTCTTTCTATATCCTATTGACTATTTAGTCTTCTATGTTATTTTTTAACCGTATCTGAAGACAAATGTTTTATATTAATCCTGATTTCCTTGAAATTGTCTTATTTCATGCTATTGAGCAAATTAATGCACTAAATCAAGGTCAGTTCTTTCTGTTGGGTAGCTCATCTTGCTCATTATTCATTTCTGAAGGAATGGAAATCCTTTATGTAACTTCATGCTTCTCTTGCTTACAGTACTCCCTGTAAATACAAGGAGTTGTTTTTCCAACATTTGCAATTGGGTTGGGAGCTGGCTGGAAATTGCCAGTGAAGCAAAGAAAGAGATAGATTAGTTTAACCCAAATCCAGAAGGAATCTGAAGTCCATTTTGCAGGAAGTTTGCTCTAGGATTGCTTTGGGCTTGAGGAAGCCAGCACATACGCTCCCAGTGTATGTCCAGGAGCTGCACTGTGTCTGCCTTGAACTTTGTGAACCTTTTCCCAACAGAAGGTAACTGCTGGGCAAAATGTTCTGAGCAGAGCTGCAATATGCAATTAGGACTGTCTGGTTCCCAGGGAATCTGGAAGCTGAACTACAGTGAAATTGAATCTTTTTAAACCTTGATATTTTGGGAAAGAATAATCTCAACACCTACAGAACACTGAAAAACACTGCAAAATATTCACACAGATTATTATTAGGTATTACAATATCTGATATAGTATGTCCTATTCTTATAGCTATACTATATATGTATATATATATATGTATGTGTGTGTGTGTGGGTGCGTGTGGGTGGGTGTGTGTGGGTGTATATATTATATATATATATATATATATATATATATATATATAATTTTTATATAGCATACCTTTTGGGGTCCCAGTGTAAGTCACATGCCCAGTGTATCCTCTGTCTTCTCCCAGTGCCCATGTCCAAGAGGCAGAGCTAGCACTGCCTCAGGCATTGAGGTTGCAGAGGTGATGTGGCCCTGCAGAGGGAATGCATTACAGACAAAGAGGCCAGAACCTTGGCTAGTCCTCATCCCACATGCCCACTAATGCACAGTACATGCTGGCACAGGGAGGAAGAGATTTTGTGCCATTATACGACCAATTTGAAGGATGCTCAGAAGCTGTGGGCTGTCTGTGAATGCTGCAGTCACACACATCTATGCATGTCGCTTCTGAAGATGGCTTCATCTGATGTGGAACCTCTTGGTCTGGTGGCTGATAAAATGTCCCCTCCTGAGAGGGGAGTGAATGACAGAGGGAATTAAGCTCCATTGCTTCTCCTGGAGTTAGAAAAACTTTTGTAGAGCTAATTTCTTATCTATATGTTTTAGCAAGACAGGGCTGCATTTTCATCGTTGTAGGCTGATCTTGCTCATTCAACATTGTTCATTCAACAGGAAAGTAAATATCTCTTTGAGCTATACTTCTCTCCCCCACTTACTTGGCAGGAGACACCTGTAAAAGAAGAAGACAAATAATGTGTCAAACATGGTCTGCAGAGGATTCGGCTGAGTGGTTTCTGGCTTCCCCTGCATGTCCTCCAGCTGTTATGCCCCTAGTAACTTCAGTTGCTGTACACAGCCTTGGCCTGGCTGCAGTTTCATTCAGTTGGATCTATACTTCCAAATATTTTTCTGCTATAACAATCTGGCTGGGCCAGGACTTCAAACCTCTTCCTTTGTGGACTGGGAAAAATATATAGTAACTATCTGCACTCTGCTATGAACAAACATTTAATAGCTGTAAGTTAAAGATTTGATTCAGAGCACTGGGTCAGCAAACTGCTTCTGTGGGAACCAGAGTCCCATGTGTCAGGTTCATATGTACCTCATCTCTTACTTCCATGGCTTGGCTTGCCCAGGAAGGAAGACCATTTTTCTATGAGCATTAATCAACTTTTATATGATGACTGCCAAAACTCCTTCATGAATTTTCCCTGAAAATTCCTTTATGAAAGAATATTACACTCAAACAAAGCTGAAAGGTGACTGCTTTCAACAGAAAGTTCCTGTTATTTGTCAAAGAGAAGTCCCAGCTGTCTTAATTGCAAGATTGTGATGCCCCACACCAAACCTGTTGTTCTCTAGCTTGCCCTGGGCTGAGATTGTGCTTGTAACAGCAGCAGAGTCACATCCCCACAGCAGGATTATCATGGAAAGTGGTGGCAGACACCATGAGACTTGGAATATAGCCATGGTGCTGAAGGGGCAGAGTGGAAGGGAGTGGGAGATATTTATACCACAAATATCCAAGAGGTATTTTAGAATGCAAATACTCAGGGGTTGATTTTTTTGCCACAAAGTTGTAATTTCTATGAAAAAGATAAAGGGGGAAAGTTCTTAAAAGCTTCTACAGGAAAAAGATTCATTTCAGTCATCTCTAATGACTATATTAAATGATGAATATGTTCTGTTAACCTAATTACTGTTTAGAAAATGGATTGCACATTGCTTTGCTATATGCACCTCAAAAGTAAAATATTAAAAATCATCTGCATTTTCTAAACTCACAGGGATTTTCTAGAATTAGGCACTCAGGGTGTGTGGATGTGGAAAATAGAAGCCTTTAACTGGACCTCTGAGAAAATCTGGTGATCTGAGATTTTCCAAAACTCTTTACTCATTAGTGTTAACTGGTAATATCTGGTGACTCCTTCTCTGTCATTTAACACAAGAAAATTCCTCTCCATAAATCCAGTGACTAAAGATTTCAGGTCAGTTTTTAAGAGTGACACAAGAGATGTTTCTCCATGAACTCCACAACAATAATAAACAATGCTTGGTGTGTAGATTTGTAGGTCTCCAGTTAACATCTTCCCCTCAGCTATTCAGTGAATTTTATCTGGGAAAAATATTTTACTCTTGGTGTTAGCAGGTAACACCATCTGTATTCACTGAAGACCATACATGGGAAAAGAAAAATAAAATACAGGGAAAGCAAAATAAAATACCAGAACTGACATTAGCAAGGAGTAGAGAGGTCACCAGAAATTTAGAAATGTCCATTTCAATGAGGGACCGAAGCAGGACAGTTACAGCAAATTGTGTCATGAGTGGCAATCAAACATGTAAAGGGAAGACAAGGCAGCTTTTTTGTTGTTGTTGTTGTTTGTGGGATTTTTTTAGATTTAAAATAAAAATTGTTTTTCTTTAGCTGGCTGCTATGAGAAAGAAAGATTTTTTTAATTTTAAATTCATGTTATTAAATAAAAGCTTATTTTTTAGAGAAGCATTTAATGTTAAAGCACTTGAACTTGGAAAATTTTTTATTTCTTAAGAAAAAACCACAGTCCTTTCCACAAGTGGATTATAGATTGATTACAGGACATCAAAAAGTCAAATAGATTGATTCATAGCTGTTAGCATGTTTGTGCTTACAAACCACCACTGCATGTGTATTTGCTGTTAGTATGATTTATAATAATATGCTGATAATATTAACTCTATGCAAAAGCTTTGCAAACAGGGACCTGACTGAAACAGTTTAGAGAATAGTCAGGGACTGATTAAAGAATGGATGCAGATGCAGCACACTGGGATGTGCTGTGACTGACAGGGCAGTTCCCCATGTGCTTCTCTCAGATGGTAATTTCTGAGATTTCTATTTTAAGGGGATTCTTCAATTTTATTATTTGCTTGCTCGGTTCTGGAGGCAGGCTTGTTGCTTTTGGGAAATTATTGCTTCAGAGTTGTGATTTAGAGAGCTGGAGATGTAAGAGCAGGGAAAGAAGCAAGGTTGAAAACTTGGAGGCAAAATGCAAAAGAAGTTACAACTGAGGTGGAAGAACATGGCACTGCTGGTAAACTTTGCAGATTAAATAAACTTCTCTGGCATGAAAAGTGATGTTAATAAGCACAGAGCATTCCTGAGGCAAGATCTAGACTGCTTGGTAAGCTGGATTTTTTAGAAAGCTGGTGTATACACACAGCCTCTGGGAAGGTCACATGTACACAAACCAAGAATGCAAGTTATATTTTCAGTTTCAGACTGGGAACTAGAAAGCAGAAATTCTGGAAACAGTGTAGGGGCTGCTTTGGATGAACAAATGAATGTGAATTCCCAATGAGAGGCTGGTGCTACAGGGGCTGATGCAATCCTTGTGATAGATTGTGGTAGATAAAAGGATTTAGTAGGGCTAGAGAGTGTTAGTGCTCATGCTCAGATACCCAGAAAATACACAGAAAACTGGAACAGCACTACAAAAACAACTGAAGTAAATTATATCTATCAATAAGAGACTTAAACTATTTTCTAACTTATCCACTGGAAGGTTAAGAAGTAATTTGACTAAGATGTTCAAGAATCAATATAATGATAGCATTTCTGATGCTGATCTTCCTTGTGGGAAAGAAATTGCAGCAGAAAGGAAGGCATACAAAGTACCAGAAAAAATAGATTGCCTTATACTAGTTGCTCTACAGGAGCTATGCACGTGAGTGTTTACACCTCTTACCCTGGGAGACAGGCTCCCCTTCCATATAACCTCACCATTACTGTAGTTTGCTGTAGGTAAGAACGTGAATTTGAGTGATTACTTCAGGGAAGCTGACCCACAGTAATTTTTTTCCCTTGAGGTGAACTGTTCAGATGTTAAAGTCCATAGAGAGGTCCCAGGGCTGTTAGCTGAGGCTAGCCACATTTGGATTAAAGATATGATGCATTTCTTTTTAACAGGGAGGGTTAAATATTTAGGTCAGGCTATCTAGGGATGTAGAAGGTTCTCCATTAGTTGCAGTCTTTTAATCAAGACTAGGTGGCTCTGTAAAAGACACACTAATTGTTCAAACTGAAGTTAAAGGTTCAACATGGAAATTCCTGGATGAAATTCTGTGGCCTGTTAGGCTAAAAGCTCATAATGAACGTTGCCTAGCCTTTCACTCTATTAATCTGTGAAAAAAATGAGCAGACCATTGACAGATAACCAGGTCCTCTGCAGTTCAGATTGAGGATAGCAAGAATGGGGTTATTAAATTTGCTGGAAAAAGTAAAAGGAATTTGCAAAGAAATCTGCCAGAAAAATGGGCAGAAAGCTGGGCTTGGCTGCAGTAACTCAGAGCTCAGTGGAAGAACTTGTGGAACAATGTGGGACATTCTAAGAGGACAGGGAGGTTATTACTGGTGCAAATTGGAGAGACTGTGCAATGGAGTGACAGGCAGATCTTGAAAGAGGAAAATGAGTCCACACTGGAGGAAACGTCACTGCTGATTTAGGCGGTTACAGTGAGAAATTATTTGCCAGTTCTGACAGAGAAGGGAAGAGAGAGTAATTTGGGCAGAAAGGTGAGACAGCCTTGGGGAAGAGGGTGCAGAGATAGAAAGTCTGGATACTGTGGAAGAGAAGTGAGACAGACAGTAGAGAAGAGTTTGAAGGATACTTGCTTTGGAGAATACAGAAGTCAGCAGAGCATGAGCCTTTGTTCATATAGCATGTGCTTGACTTAAATCACAGGCTTACCTGATGGCAGTACATCCATGCTACTGAGGAAAAAACCAGGTCCCTCACATGATATAAAAGCAGTGCATTCCATTTTAACCACTCCATGACCAAAAATAAATTGTACAGTCATCCTATTCCAGACTACCAGATGGATGGCTGAACAGTTAGAACTCAGCAAGTTAGGTAATTTTGCACTGAATATAAATGAGAGTTACAAGATAAATGACATTTAGTGACATTAATTAACTGATTAAATTAAACCTGATATTTTAATCAGAATTTGTTTATGCAAAGCTCTGGATAAAAAAGAAATGGAGTTTAACCTAGTTACTTTTAAAATTCCAGTTACCATAACAACTTCTTGTGATATCAATTAAAGGTGGTCTTTTCTTTACATTATTTTTAGAATTTGAGTTACCATAACAACAGAATGCTGCTTCATTTGCAAAGAGTTAAAATACGTTGTTGTTCTTTGAGAAGCAATCAAAATACAAGTGGGATGCCAGGAATTAATACCCCAGAATAGTTGCACAAACACCATTTTTCAAACACCTCACTTGTGGCACAAGAGCCTGATGGATCTTCTCCAGTGTGACAGGCTCAAGATGTTCCTTGGTTGCTCAGATCAGGAAGAGATTATTTATCAAATGGAAAAGAGTGGGGCTGTCAGGCACCAGAGGTATTATGAGCTGTCAGATCTGCAAGGAAAAATGATGCAATAGCAAATAAATTCACCTGGCCCTCAAGTGTTTCCTCAGGGCAGGCAGGAGAGTGCCTCTCAGTGAGGGAGTGACCCCCTGCCTTCTCCCCAGAGATCCTTGGTGGAAAGAGAAAAATGCTGACAGATCATTTCAGGGACTGTGCTGGGCCCCCTCAGAGGTCATCCTTCTATTCTACCTCTGGTCAGTCTTCTCCTGGGAGAGATTTTCCCTTATGCAAGAGCAACACCTGTTGACAGAGAGCAGCCTTGGTATAAACTGTCGACAGAGAGAACTGGATGCAGTTCTTGTCTCTGCCCAATCCCACAAGAACCTCCCTGAGACAAAAGCATATGTAGGATTAAAAATCAGAGGTGTCACAGTAACCAAGGTATAGAAAGGGCACCACAAATATGCACACACATATTTGTGTGTGTTCACCATCAAATTAGCTAACTGCTTACACTTATATCCCAAGCCTTATTTTAACATAACTACTGCTCTAACTTACCTCCAAAGGGGAGGTAACTAACAACTACATACCTCTACAGGGTCTGTACAGATGGAGCTCTTCTCTTCTTGAGCTGGATCTTAGAGATCCCATTTACTTGTATGTAGAGGAAGGGGAGGCCTTTAAACACTTCAAAGCCCTTGAACCTACAGAGAAAATGTCTTGAAGCAAAATATCAGCCCATGAAGCAATGGAGTAAGGTGTTTTTCACAGCCAGGATCCCACCTGTCATCCAGATGTAGGCTAGAAAATATGAGTAAGGTGGGCATCAGCTTCTGTGCTCACTGTCCTTCTGGGCATAGCTATTCATGAGAGGACACTGCAAAAAAAACCACAGTCCCTGCTATTCAGCTGTGGTTTCTAGTGGATCTAGGGAGATACTCTAGACTATTACCAAACTGGAGAAGAAAGGGGGATGTCAGAAAGCACAAGCTACGTTTCCCCCACTTGCGCGCTTCCCACACACACTTGCACATTGACTGCAGAGGAAAGGCAGACTTATACTGGATTTCTCCTGATGCCTTTTGGCAACAGGACAAAAAAACAGCTATAGCCATGTTGCATTGTTCTGCAGTGACCTTTGTTCCAGGCAAAGAATGCAGATGAAGTCCTGAAAGTAGGAGAGGTAACCCTGCATTCCTGGTTTGATTATGGTCTCCTCACTTAATGAGTTTTTAAGAGGAAGAGGAGGAGGAGGAGTGGGCACACAGGGGAATTTGCATGTGCTCTTGTGTCTGAGGCTTATTTAATTAAAAGACAATAAAAACATCAGCTGCTGCAAGTTGCAATCTGGATCTCCTTCCGCTCCCCTTATCTCCCTTCCTTCTTCCTATTTTCCAAGCAAGTAGATAAGTCATGGGGAGAAGGGGGGTGTCAAAGGACAGGACTGCTGCAAAATGCCAGCTTGTGCTGATTTATGTTGGGCTAACATAAATTGTGAGAGGGCTCAAGGCAGAATCTCTGTTCTCTCAATAACACCTCCAAAGTCAGTGTGTTTGTCTCTTGCAGTGCTCCACTAGATACGACTTTGGGGCAGCTTCCTTTCGAGGATGGATGGCTTGAAAACAGCCTAGTCTCTTCTAGTGGCAGCCACTTTGGGGCAAACCCCAGCTGCTTCTCTGGGGTTTGCTCTGACACAGTCTCCCTCCTTGGATCTGCCAGTGTGTGTCTTCTGTGAGTGCTCCTTGCCCATTTAGGCTCAAGGGGGCTGGCTGCCTTGGTGAAGGCTTTGACATGGGTTACGCTGGGAACAGCTCATGTTCCCAATGCAGACAAAGGTGTGCTCACACCAAAAGCTTATCTGGCCGAGCTTAGTGTGCTTCTCGCCAGCAGCAGGGAGAGGGCCCTGAAGGTCTGGGATTGTGGTGGAGACAGCTTGTTGCACTGGGACAAGGCAACATCAATTTGTCCAGCAAGATTGTTTCTAGCCTCCTGCAGAAATCTGATTTTATAGAAAGGCAGAGGAAAGCTTCATACCCACTTCCCATTCCTTGAGATCATCTTGTATTAGTCTCCTACCCAGCTGGGCCACACTGAACCTGTGTCTACATGCAATTTTATTACTTGAAGAGAGATTGAAGGAAAGTATAATCTCAGGCACTGTTTACCAGCTGGTTATCCTTCCCTCAGCAAGTCTGGGTTCTGGGTGGTTGGTGCCGTAGGGCAGAAGGTGCTCTGAGAAAGCCTGAGGGCATGGTGTAAATGCCAGAAGTGGCTAGCTCATGTCCTGCAGACATGAATCATGCAGCCCATTTGGAGCCCCAAAGATGAGCCCTTTTGTCTGAGTAAACTGTTTCTATTTGAACAGCAGCCATCTGCCTGGGACTAGTCAAGGTTTGTATGTGCTGAAGCTTTGAGTAATGTGTCCTGGTTCAGAACTAACTGGGTGGGGAACCCACCAGCCAGCAGGGCTACTCCCTTATAGACTGAGCATCCAGTCCCTGCTGAGTCCTCCCCCTCAGTCCTCAGTCTGCTCTGAGCTGTTGGGCAGAGTCGGATGCTCAGAGATCCTGGCTCCCTGAAGCTGGAGTCAGAGTCAATGGACTGGTAAATGTGGCCAAATATCTGTGGTGTACCAAACACAAAAATAATTCTGCTGAACAGAGAAAAGCTGAAGTACTTTTCATGGCAGTGAGGGCAATAGTGCTCCTAATGTTACTTTGTATCAATCTGTTGCTAGTCTTCATGGCTCCTGAGTACCTTTCCTTCCGCAGCCTCTCATCAGCTCCTAGGAAAGTCAGCTGTATGGAGAATGGATTGTTTTACTACTGCAAAAAAGAGAAGCATAAGATGACAGAAATAAATGTATTGACAAGTGAGACGAAGAAATGTTCCTCTTGCCTGCACTATCCAGAGGTGTTTGACATACCAAATTATGACCTAACTGTAGGAGTAATAGTTGCAGCTGTTGCCTTTGTAAAATGATCTGTAATGCCACATGCTAATAAGTAAGAAAACACATCTAAGTCATTTTATACCGTGCCAGAAGACTAATCCCATGCCATGCATGCACAGTGCCAAAAGTGGTCATATCACAGCAGTAGGATCAGTCCTGGAATAATCACATCCTTAGGAAAAAATCCTCTGTGTAATACAATGAAATCCCACTTAAAGAAGTCAACCTTGTGAATCTATTAGAGCAGCATCCCCAGAGTGCTGCTACTGTAGCTTGTTTCTAGCACAAAGTGGAATGCTCACATAAAAATGAAGGCAGGAGCAGAATATTTACTCAGGTGAAGATAGTCTTCTTTTGGGAATCCTTATGGAGAGAGAGACTGAAAAGCTGCAGTTGCCATATGGAGGATATCAAAACCTAAAACCCGTTGTATACAACCAACCTGTCAGACTGGTTCTACACACCTAATCCATACAGAACTCCACTTGTCTTCTGGAGGAAACTTCTTTGAGCTAAGATGGGGGATCATCCCCCTAATCTAAAGAAGTTCAAGCCCTTGCTGCATTTTACAATTCATACATTCATCCTGAATAGGAAGAGGATGTCACAGAGTTCCGAGACAGCTTTGTAAGCTTCATCCTTTAGACCTACAATATCTGGATTATTTTTTCTGCTGTTAGCTGTAAATACCACCTTTGAAAAAATGCTTTTGACAACTTGCTTTTAAGTATCAACACGCATATGTAAGTCTAAAAAATACATGAAAACTGCCTCACTAATTCAGCTGTGCAACAAAGGCAGATGTGTTTTCACTAATACCCGGGGCTTAATAATTACAGTATGTTAAGGCATATTTAAGCTTCAAAATCATAGTAGGTTTTTGTATATCCATGCAGAATGTCATCCAAGTGTATCTATTCCTTGCTTTTCTTTCACAGAATGGTCTTTATTATATCTATTTGCTGTCACAAAGCATAGGAGGAAGTAAAAAAAATAAATAATTGAACATATTGGTCAGACATCCTCAGGAGCTGCTGAGTTTCCATTTTCAAGAAAAGCTGGGGAATTTGAATAGACTGAAGCCAGACTATTCATGGGACCACTTTGCTTTCCTCAGCAGGGGGAAAACTTGACCTTGAATAGTTTCCTAGGCACAAACAAGCATGCATCCACAGCAATAGTTGGAAACTCACCCTCCTGCTGCCAGTCTATTGCCTCCCAGTTGGTGCTTTACAGTTCGGCCTTGGGGCAGTAGCAGTGGAAGAGGGTACTGCCATCAAAGAAATGCTGTAATATTCTCCCCTTCCTTTTTCATTTTCAGACTGGCCAATGAATTATGTGCTGTTGTGGAGGATACACAGTTAGGGCCTTTCAAAATATCCTGAGATCAGCACTTCACTGATGGCCCTGTCTTTTGCTTTCCTTCCCTCTGATGCCATTATGTCCTGTATGTCTTATGTTGATCACCATACAAACCATGCAAATCTGGAGAGGTCTTTGAGGCAGAAACCTTAGTAGGTCTAGACATGTTTCTGCCTTGAGAAGTACAACCTCTGGTCTGTCTGCAGGGATTTCATGCAATTTCATCCCAACTCAGTGAGTAGTTAAAGGAAAAACACAATTTCTCTCTTTCCCCCCCCCCCAGTATATTTACTGATCTCAAGAATTGTCATTCTGTCCAAGGTGGGTACATAGAATATGAAAGCAGGTGAGACAGGTTTCCAAGGAGCAAAGCAAATAGATTCCCACAGAGCTTTAGCACATGCTGTTTCCAGACAGGCTTTGGTAACATTATAAATTAACAGGTGATGTGGGATAAAAGACTTAGAAAAGGTTCCTATGTATGCAGAGATTACATGTTTACCCAGTGAGTTGCACAAGTTCTCTTTTGCCCAAGTAGCTCCTGAATAATCTATACAGCTGTGTATACAGTATGCTGAAGATTTCAGGCTTCTTGGCAGCCTACTGGAGAGGTGACAATACTGTTCCAAAAATTCCCCTAAACAGATGGCCTCTACAGACCAGAAGTCCTACCAATGCCTTGGAGGGATGTTACTCAGTTTTGCATGCAGTAAATAAGAATGTATTTGGGATGGAACATTTTGGGGCTTAGTCACAGAAAACAGATTGAAGTTATTTATTGGAGGAGATTTTTGTTTGGGGGCCAGGACAATGGCTGAGAAAAATCAGATCATTTTCAAAAGGGAATAAATCTACCCATACGGATTTTCTTTCTTCTTATCCGTCTTTCCCTCATTATTAATTTTTTCTGTCACTTTGTTGTCTTGATTTACTAGAGCTTTTCCCAAAGCAAATTTTCTCAGAGAATGTCAGCTAATTAATTATTGTTTCAACATCATTTTTATCCCAGACCTTTGACCTCTTGGCAGCTTTGCAAAGCATTCTGAAGCACTTCATATTTGCTTAATAAATATTTCTTTTAAACAATAAATTGAGAAACAAGACAAAGAATGCATTCTCATCCTTCATTGCTATCCTTTTCAAAAAAGAAGGGAGACAATAGAGGCAAGTTAGAATAAAACCACAGGCCAAAATCACTTGACACAGATCAATGCATTAGGTCCCATGAAATAATGGCAAGCTCTATACCTAATACAAGGTGGAATGGAACATGCCCATTTATATTATTTTACTATTTTTTATCCTTAACTTTATTTTTTTTACTTTTATCTCTTGATTCCTTGTGTGAGTGCATGTTCTCTCTGGAGTGGGATCATTTGTCATTTATCTTTACTCTGGTGAGGAGGGGATTATTCCTTGCTGAGGCCAAAGTACCAGTGCAGCACTGCAAATTATGGTAACAGCCCTTCATGTAACTCCCATACAGGACGCTATGCAGGATGTTGCTCTGCAGGGCCAGGAGCTGGACTCAATTATCCTTGACAATCCCTTCCAACTCAGTTTGTTCTGAGATTCACCAAGTGATGCATCTGGCATCTTCCTTTGGAGGCTTAATCAGCATTCCTCTGCTTGCTTGCCTCTTTGCCTGCCTTCAAGTCTTGGCCAGAGAGTGCAAACTCCCATCACAGAGCTCCTCTCTTGCAGGATGTGGGGGAAACTCAGCTCTCTGCAGTCACAGCAATATCAGTGCTGGAAAGAGGGGAGAATCCAGCTACAGGCCTCCTCGGGGTCTCAGGACTGTATTTTAGTGTCTGAAGTGGTGGCTTTATGTCCTTGATCCAGTTTGATGAGAGAGGAGACACATCTCAAAAGTCTCCAGTGATCTGGATAAGGCAGTGTATGCTAGGGAGTAGAAGGCATTGTCAGGACATTGATGTCAGAATGCAGCCCTGAAGGCAAAGTCCCAGGCTATTTGTGAAGCCAAATTTACTGCCTTGGCAGCATTTTACACAGATTAAGGGTTTGGTATCGCTCCAGCTCTCCTCCAGCTACTTTTTCCATACCCGTCCTCATACCACCAAGGAGGTATCTGGCCTTGTTCTTTCAGACCATCCCAGATCAGTCTGATCATTTCTTCAGAGAGAGTTTTTAGCCAGAGAAATGAATTTTACTAGATTAATCCATTTGACTTGATCTGATTTCGGAAGTTCCTCACCAGTTTGCTGAGCTTGCAACTGTCAGCCTTCTCTTATTGCCATGGATCCTGGGCTCCTGTGCCATTAAAGCATATTCAGCACTACTCTGGCAAGCTGCATATATCTTTTTCCTTTATTTCTTTGCTGGAAACTGTGGGAAGGAGTGAAAGCATGAGAAGACAAAGCAAGGTTTCACAAGTTGTGGTCACAGTGGTCAGGAGGTATGCAGAGAACAGTCCCTCAGCCAAAACACAGGCCCTGAGCCAAGCTTTCTGGATCCTTTTTGTCAGTTCTCCTACACATTTCCTTGAGGATTTTGAAGGAATCATTTAAGTTAAATTGGGCATTTGCATCCAAAAGTGCAACTAAAGTGGCTTGATTTTCAGAGGTGTTGAAAGCTTACAGCTTCTGTTCAAAAAAAGAAAGGCTGTGAGTTTCTTTACAGGGGAAGAAGCACTTGCCCTTAGTGTCTTGGTTTCCTCATGTGATGTTCATCTCTCTTTGCCTGTGCTCTCCACATCTGTAGGTTAAGGAGAGCAATAGCTAAATTGAAAGGCTCAGAGAGAGTTAATTCAGTAATGTTCGTGAAGATCTCTGAGACCTCAGATGGAAGGCACTATATAAATGCAAAATATTATTTTATGAAGATCAGTTAGTAGCACCTCATCATTTCAAACGGCACCAATTATACACAATGTACGTTGATATATACACTCTCTTTTCATAAAGTGCTGCTGATTTGATTCAAACTTACTTGCAGTCTGATAACTATACAGATATTAATGATGCCACAAAGAAGATGCTTTTGCATAGTCTTTCATTTTTAAATTTTTTTCCAAGTGTTGTTGTGTACATACTGAATGTCAGATTTACCAGTCTGTGTGGTGGTGTGTGCTGGTGCATGTGCTGTGCCGGTGACACAAGGCAGCCATAAACTCTCGTATCTTCATGTCACCATAGAAGGGGTGTAAAAGCCAAAATGTGTTTGCTAGTGAAGCTGGCTCTGGACAGGTTTAGTCTCTGAATGGTTATAGGTGAGATCTTATGTCCTTTTAATAGACTAACTCTTCCTTGAAGAAGTAACTAATGCTTTCTGTTATAAAAGCCTAAATGGATGCTTCAAATTCAGCTAATGCATATAATCTCCTGTCCATTTTCAGAATAAAATAGCTTAATTTACCCAGGTTCAAGAAAAGTATCTAGAGATTCCCCTCCTTCCCCCAGCAGAAAAAAATAAACACTGTTCCTGTAGCTCTGCCAGTCCTTTCTTTTTCAGACTATACATATGGCATCACTAAAAAAGCTCTTGAATCATAAAGCTAAACTCAGACATAGTGTGCAATTTTGTGTGTCCAACATCCATTTCTCTGACAAAACACTGGAAGGCAAACCAGGAGTTTTCTTTTATCCCCTCACCTCTGTCTCTTTGAGTTGCATCTATATTCCCCCATCGTATTCTCAGCCTTTGTAATTGTTTTAGAAGACTTGTGATATTTGATTCTCTTTCTTTCTGTCCCATGGTTGGCACACTGCAGAGAAAAAGCCCAGAGGCATTGTACTTGTTGAACAGCGTGAGAGCTTGAGCAAGTGTGTCCCGGTGGCTTCTGAATGGACACAAGTGGGCTTCATTGATCTGCATTTAACTGTATAGAAATAACTTGTGTGCTCTGTTCTGTGCTCACAGCCTTAATACATGCAGACAGAGGAGAGCCAATCCTGCACATCGCCTGCCTACAGAATTTTTCTGTAGTCAGGAGTCACCAGACCTACTCCCTGTTCTTATAGAGCAGGGACATGCTCAGAATGAGGTCCAATGAAGGGAATAAGTCCCACTACTCCTTGTAGCTCTGGACAATTTGCCAGCCCAGCAATAACTGCTGGCCAGCTTCTTCCTAGAGCAGAGCTTCAGGTGACCCGGGACATCCTGGCCTCCCTGCAGGCGGGAGCTGCCCTGCAGCTCCCTGGAAACATTTAGCTGCAGATGCCCAGTGCAGCCCCTCTGCCAGCTGGGGCTGACAGCACTGTGCACCAGGGTCCTGGGCAGCTGCTGGGCTGGGGGAGGGAGCTGAGGTGCCTGCAGAGGGTTCCAGCATCCTGGAAAGACACACACAGGTTTTACAACTAGGCACCATCCCTTGCTAGTGCAGAAGGCAGTGATAAGATGATGTTCCTATGTCTCTGCTGGAAGTCTTTAACTCTGTGTTCTTAAAGACACAGACAGCAAACACAGAGGGCACTGGCACCCTGCTGACTTGAATTTGCAGTTCACTTGAGTTCAGTTTCAAAAAAGCCTTTCATTTGAGTACATAACATATCAACTTCCCCAGTACCTCACATGCAACTTAAGAAAAGCATTCGCAGCTCTCTAACCTCTCACAGTGATTCAGACAGTCCTAGGCTTCAGAAAATACCTAGAAAGACTCAAAGAAATTATATTTTCAAATGAATGTATATTCATCAGGTATTCTCTGCATCTAAAAGCTGTGCTGTTTGTGAGTCTGATCTATTTTGAGGACAGCTGCATAATTTAAGTTATTGATGGAAGTATCTGTAAGATAAAGGTTTCAGTTTTCCCATTTTTTTCTCAGGCATATTTCACTCCCTCACTTTGAGTCCATGCCAGCACAGCGGGTTTAAATATTCGATGGCAAGAAAATTGTTTTATTTAGCTTATAGTTGAGCATAAGACTTTTCTAGCAACAGAACCACAAAAATCATCTTCACAAAAGATCTGGATGAGAAGGATTTTATGTGCAATGATACAACATGATAAAAGGTTCAGATTGTACACGTGAAGGCTGGCTATTGACACAGTGGCAGGGAAGTGAAGTTCAAGGCTCAAACCAAGAACAAACTGCAGTGTGGCAGATACTGGCTGTGCATGAGAAATGAGCAGGCTGTGTGTTGAAATGGACACCTGAAAACCTGCTGAATTTGTGATCTTACATCTAGGACTAAACCTGCCATATTTCTAGGAATGACACAGGGTGCTTACAGCTCTTCAAAGCAGGACACCCTCACTTGCTTCAGACTGAAATGCTGGGAGTACCCCTGGCTCTCAGGTGCCTAGGAAAAATTTAGACTTTGGTATGAGTGGCCTCAGCATTATTTGCAGCATCTTTGCATTCCCTCCCACGGAAAAAAGATCACCCAGCTAAGCTGTGAAATCATTTCACTGTTCATGTACACAGATATCTTTTTACACACAGTTTTATATTTTTTTCATTTTATTTCATTTTATTACAGACGTGTTGAATTTTTAAGCACCAAGATCCAACATCTTCTCAACAAAAGGAACAGTGTTGAGCAAAGTTCATTTTTCAGGCCTTCCCCTCTGCTGACCCAAGATATAACTCAGGGATAGATAATAAATGTAAAATCATAGTTTAAATTTTAATGGGTACACCTTCACATGGAAAAATTTGCCAAGCAGAACACTTGCTTCCCTAAGAGAGACCCAGTGTATAAAACTGGGATATTATAGCACACAAAATAATGGAATAAAAATGTCTGTTACTGTGTTTGCTTATTATACACTTTGATCTAACCACTCCTATTATTTTCCTTCCAATCTTTTAATGAAGCTATTGTGTGTAGAGATTTAGCAGGGTGCATTTCAAAACAAGATCTTTTGGTTGGGCAGAATTCAAAACCAGAGGCCTTTCACACTGAGTTAAGGCAATATATCTCAATGGGAAGCACAAGAGTGAGAATTCATTATTTTTTTCTCTACCTGGCCCTGGCTGTAAAAAGATGCAGCCATGCAGGTCAGCTGCAAACAGCTGTGGTGGTGCAAGATGTGAGTAGGTTTCAGCTGCTTGTTACTGCCCTTCATGTGGAGGTCAGGAAGCAGGGAGCAGAGAGCTGGAGCCTGGGCAGAAGAATGACATCTCCCATTCCACTTCCATATTTAAGCTGTTAACAATCAGTGTATTCAGTGAGTTTAAATTCTGCCCCTGCAGAAATGATTCTGGTAGCACAGTTATAATAATTCATTAGTGAGTATGCAAAATGAGGAAAAACATGACAGGCTTGAGGTGAAGAAAACCCTGCTTTCTATCTCCAAATTGAATGTGGAATGGGGAGTGGGCAAGCTGGGTTGCCAGGATCAGTGGTGTGGCCTTGTACAGCAAGGTTTGGTACCTCAACAGATGTGTCCAGCATTTTTAACAGGCATGGAGTTGACCTCACCAAAAATTTTCACCTCTGTTCAGGTGAAAGCTTGACCTCGCAGGCTTAACTACTGAGTGAACAAGAATCAGAGGGAACAATTCCCATATTTGTCTAAAGGAACTATAAGATTTAGAAGTGTAATTAATCATGGCGAGACCCAGATCAGAATTAGAATGTACACGGCCTATTTTTCAGGCTTTTAATGCTCTTATTCTTTAATTGAACTTAGTGTGGTTTCAGCTCATTTGAATAAAGCTTCAGATGTATTGGGATTTATCCTAATTTGAATGATGCCATATGATATTCCTGGGATTCAGTGAGAACTGTGGGATTCTCATAGGTGTTTTAAGCTGAATTTTAATGGGAAAGGTTACATGGATTGTCACACAAATGGAAATTGCCATGGCTACCAATAATGCTAATCCAATGCCATGACTGACTAATCCCGACCACATTGTGCTCAATAAAGAACTAAGCAAAGATTTCTGCAGGTTGGTTGGTTTTCCAGCAATACCAGCAGCTATCTAACCCAATACAGCTTGAGGAATTTGCATGGATAATGGGCATGGATTGAACAGCATCCCAGAAAGCTACTTTTATAAATAATGCCTTTTGAAGATCACTAACAGAGTGCAATGTAGGGCTAGCTCATCTGAGCTCTGGGATGAAATGAAGATCTTATGCTTCCCTCTTTCATAGCACAGGGACAAGATCAACATACCAATTACTGCAAGAGATATTGCATCAACTCTCAAGTTAATGAAATTAAACAAGTCCCTGGAGCCAGCTGATTTTGCTGCTTCATTAGTGGACCTTTTGCTCAGACTGTTCTCCCATAGCTCCATAAGAGCCTGAACTCAGGAGCTTGCAGCCAAGGAGCCATTTCAGCTCAGAAATTTTGGAGTAGGTGCAGGTCAGGTCAGAAATGCAAGCACCTGAAAGACTTTGCAGCTGCTCCGCCAGGTTACCTGGCTAGATCCCGTACTGTGCTCTGCATGTGCAAGCGCAGAGAAAAAAATGGTGAGCAGGGTAGAGAATTTAGCAAGAAGCAATGAAACCACTGCTCTGTGGCAGCCAAGCAGCTTGTCCTTAGCAGCAGGAGCAAGGCCAAAGCTGGGTCTGCATGGCTCAGAAGTTCATTTGCATTCTGCCAATACACTTCAAAGTTGTAGTGTCTTCAGGGAGGAAGTCCCTACAACTGTATTCCCTTGGACTCCAGGTTGTGAGAGAAGGCCAAAGCAAGCCCTACATGTTCCCAGAGTCCCTCAAGGATCTCAGGAAGGCTCTTGCAAAAACATTTGACTGGTTGCCTTACCCCTTCACATAGGGATTAATTTCACAAGGACCTTGAGACTTCTTTCATTTCAGCTCCTGGAGTTATGCCTACTGCTGAGTGCTGACTGCTCAGAGATGGTGTCTGCTCTCCCTGCAGTCTCTGAATTCATGCAATTTTCATTCCCACATTTCACTTTAAAACACAGTACTACTGTAAAGACTGCAAATCATAGAATAGAATCATAGAATCGTTCCAGGAGAGTTGTAGTGTATTTGGGGGCTCCCCAAATTCTGGCAAGATTTGAAGGGAAAATGAAATTCATAGGTTTTCTTCCCAAACCTTGTTCCTAGTTTAGCTTGTCACCTGCTCTTCTCCTCCTTAACCCCAAAGTTAATACCCTTGGGCAGAAAGAGAGCACCCAGGTATCTCTGTAAGACACACTCTTTAACTCATCTGAAGTGTGGGGATCACGTGTGCTGATGGCTGACTCCTTATCTACTTACCCTCTGAGCTACTGAAATTACACTCAAGAGGTAACTGCTGAGCACCTGTCCAGATATGCAGCAGAAAGGCTCTCACACAGGCTGCCTCTCAGTTCAACACGTTTCTCAATGGCGCTTTCATTCCTCCATATCCTTGTTTTCCTAGCCTGAGGAGAGCCATCTCTGTGTTCAACTTCTGTCAGAAAAGATGAGCTACACTGCTGATTATTTGCTGCTGGGAAAGTCATTCTACTGAACTGTGAGAGAAATCATCTGCCCAGGAGGTCTGTCGACTGCAGAAACACACAGGTCTAAAACAAAAACACACACAAACAACTTCACCAAACCTGCTGGTTTGGGATTACAAGTGATTTCAAAGGGGTGCAGGGGTGAAGATTGCAGTACCCATGGACAAGAAATTGGAAGTGGGTGCCTAATTACATTGTCTTTAATAACAGTCTCAGCCAGCTTCTGGAATTGTACATCTGGAATATGTACTTCATTGTAATTATGCCACCAATATTCTTCTCCTCTGATGCATAAAATACTTGAACACAACTGTCAAGACTATTCCTCTTACCTACCTCCTGTGCAGCTCCCTGGAATTCAATCCATCCCCAGGCCAGGCTGTGTGAGAGATGGAGTAGACTGTTAAAGAAGACCTCTCTGTTCATGCATCTGGATTTCAGTCAGTCTAATATGCAAGCCTGTTTGATGGAAATGTGATGTTCGGTCATGCCTGTGAAATGCCACTTGTTGTCGAGGAATAATTTGCTCATTGAAAGGGGACTTGGAAGACATTTTGATCAGGTGGCAGAAGGGTTTGCCCTAAGGTGTTGAATAGTGCTCTCAGCTCAGAACAGCAGCTGTATCCTCTGTTCTGAGCATGAGATGCAAGAGATCCTTTTAAAGCCAGGAAGGGAAAACAAGAGATATGAAATGGGATAGTAAGAAAACATTAAACCCACGAGGCCAGAATAGATGGGGATCCATCCTGATATATGAACAGTTTGTGATGGCTGAGACAGCCAGCCACAGCCTGCAGGTGATACCTAGCCTTCCCAGCATCACTGTGAAGCTCTAATAGGAAGTTTAGGAAGTCCCACTTGAAAGTCGCTGTCCTCCCTTTTTGCAATGATTCTCTACAGGCATTGGAGTTAATGTGAACTTGATTTTGATATCTGTTTGAATTTTTTGTATGCCATTCCTCAGACTATGTCTAAAACTTTGTTTCCAAAGTGAGAGCTAGATTTTTCTGAGTGTTCATCTCCTCTGAAAATCAGGTTCATCTTGTGTGAGCAGGTGGTTCCTTTTATTTGTCGCAAAACTAAAAAGAAGTTTTGACGGAAAACAAGTTTTATATCTTTTCTTTCATACAGACAACATGCAGAACTGCCCTTGGGGCTTTGAATATATTTACATCCTTTCACAATTAACCCTAATGGGACATATGTGGCTTTTTTTTTCTTCTCTGAGCAGATACACTCAAAGCTGCAAAACATCCAGTGTTTAAATAGATCTCATTATATCAGCTACACCAGATCTCTCTTCTTTATATACAGAGGATTAGACTTCTTTCCACTGTCATGCAACATTAAAATAGGAAGGCATACACAAGGCTGACATGGATTTGACAAAAAATTAATGATTTGTACATCACTTTAATGCTTTAAATCTGCAATTCATATATGCTAATTAGGTCATAATGGGGCTGTTTGAGAACAGAACTGTCATCATGCTGCTCTGGCAGCTTCTGGGAGCAGAGATACAGCCCTGCCCTCCCTTGGTTGGCTCCTGGAGTCTGTGCTATAACCTGGCAGATCTATGACACCATTTTTTTCTTACACAATTGTTTCCTGGATGTGGTGCTTTAATCTATCAGAGTTATGATGGCATATCTCAAATAGCGAGCTCCTGGATACTGCAATACATCCTGGTGGGAACGGCATCCAGGCACTATATCTCAGTGATTGATTCCTTGATTTTAAACTGTCACAATCTATCTCACAGGGCAGCTGTCACCTTCCCAGATGCATGAAGTTGTATTTATGCAGTGTGCTATGAAAAAAAATATATGATGATTTTGTTTACAGATAAGTAAGGTTGTAAAACTTCGAAAAACAAAAGGAGATTCAAAAACATGTCCATATTTTATTTTTCATCTAAAAAGCCTGACATATCTCTCTATTGCAGGAGAACAAAACTGCTCCCTTGTTCAGTTAGATCTCTTTAGTTTTGCACCAGTGGTGCAAAGACAAAAGCTGTCACAATAGAGGGAGAGAAAGCCAGAAAGCACCTTTACAAATGGGACAACAGGAAGCAGCAGAACTTGCAAAATGATAATGTTACAGAGCATCGTGCTGTGTGATAACATGATCCGCTGTCTTTGCTGACAGCTGCTCCTTACAGGTTCTACCAAAGCTGCTTTACAATTGGAACAAGAGTACCTTGTATGGAGATTCCAGAAAGGATACAGTAAAAGAGGAGAAAGTTATGCCTTGTGAGAGTTTCTTCAGGGAGAGTGTTATTAAGTGCCACAGGGCTGATTCAGGCTACCTGATCTTTCAGTCAGCTCCAGATCATAAAGGAATATTTTCAGGAGGCATAACATATTCTTTGTCCTAGAAAACTGGAAGAATGAATGCCAAAAGATTATGATTCTGCAAGGAATGATGTATTTTAAAAACTTGGTAAGCACAGGTCTGCAAAGCAACTGGATTATTCTACCTGTGGGATCCCACTGTTTGACTTCATTGTCTTCAGTCTCATTCTCTTTCTTGTTTCATCTCTGTATACACACACACATACACACACACACATACAGACATCCATTCACTCATTTATAGTCAGAACTAAACTGGTGGTGAGTGTGCACCTTCTACAGCCAATGAAACCCATCCCAATAGGATATCAACCAGTCAGGTCTTTCCTTGGCCTATGCATCTCTGTTGTACCTTGTAAATATGGGGTGTTTTCATCACATTAGCACCATTACTCATTAGTTTGTTAATAATCATTTTCAAGACATAAAAGTCCATTTCCTTGCACTTCACATGTTCATTTATAGAAGCAGCAACTTTCTTATAGCATGCCTGTTTCATTGTCAAAAAGCACACATTCAAAGCATATCTTCAAGGCAAAGCAGCTCTATTTATAATCTCACTTTTCATGTACAGTCAACAATCTAAATGAAAATATAGAAGGCCTGTTATGTGGAATATCTTTCCTGCTCTGTGGACAGAGTGCAAGGTGATATCAGACATGCTGATGTGACAAATATTGCAGTAGTGGCTCGTTTTGACCACTCTGCAATACTTTCGTGCACAGAGCTAATGTAGACAGTATGGACTACAGAATAGCTGTAGGTTTTGTACTGTACTCAGAGTCCCAACAGAGATTAAAGCTCTCCTGTGGTTGGTGCTCCATACTCATCCCCCTCCCAAAGCTTGCAGTCGAACAGACAAGACAGATGAAAGATGGAAAGTAGAAGAAGCACACAGAAGTGAAGTGATTTGCCTGAGGTCACACAGCGGGTCAGTGACGGAGCCAAGAATAAGAAGCCTTGCTACTTCTTGCCAGCATGATGTCCATTGCCTAAAGATATGTACAGAATTTCTCTGAGGCTGAAATGCTCAGCCTTCTGAAAGGCTGCTGCCAATAGCAGAGTGCAGCTGTGCCATAGAACAACAGCTAGTACTTCCTGCAAGGGAGCACCAAGCATGGCTCTGGCAGGGCTCAAGCACAGGGCACTGCAGCAAGAGTTTGTGTGGCCACCCCGGCACTGGGTCTTCACTGATCTGGCAGCCCTGAGGGGTAGGCACATCCTGATGCAGAACAGGGGCTGTGTGCACAAGAAATGTTCTTCAAGTCTTCACTACTAGCCAGTATTTGCCAACAGTGAAAAGTGATGAGCTTTCTCCTTCCCTCTTATCTAGGCTAGCTATGTTTTACTGATTGACAAAATTCTTATGCTGTTCTTACTCATTGCATCTTATTCATGATACAAGGGGTATCTTCCCTTTGCACAGGAAGTCCAGAGACTACATGGGAACTTGAAATATGTTTTTGTAAGGCCATCTTTTAAGACTTTGTAGTAAAGATGCCCTGCCACTGCTAATCCAGGTCTGACTTCCATGTTGGAGTAGAATAAATAAAGACAAATACCTCTGTAGCCTCACAAGTATCATTTAGCACAACACTAGGCAGGACAGGGACAACCCTGCTAATGACTTCCCCAGCTTTGCTGATTTTCTGAATGAAGTCTTCCCCTGATAGGACAAGCAGCTGTCAAAGGAAGCAACAGGGAATTCAAACAGAAAGCATTTGTCATAAGCACAGTTCAGATTTCCTTTAACTAGTATGCTGAGGTTTCATGCATATTGTAATTGATTTAAGGCCTGGACCTTTCATCCTTGCTTAGTTGCATGCTACGTGGTGTAGCGCGGGAGTATGTAATGACTGCATGGAAAGTACAAGGTGCAAAATGAGGTCAGCTGACAGCACTAAGGTGTGACACTGAGTTTGGTAATAGTTTTAATCTGAGAAAACAGACTAAGTGCATGCAATCTTTAGCATGGGTTTTGTTTACTTTAGTAGAAATTGACTCCTGATTCTCTGGATACAGCAATTTTGTCAGCAAGCACATTAATTCCAGATTGATATTTCCAGTAGCACATCATTTCACATGTAAACATACTAAGAAATAAAATTCTCACCTTTCCAGTAAAATACAGCAACTCTTTCTACAGGGAATTGTGGTATTTGGTGATTTCCACCATATAGGCCAGGAAATACATTGCTAAAGAGGCAGGGTGTGAAAATACTGGCACAGTTTCAGTCCAGTTGTCCTGAGCATTATCACTTATGTCCTCAGAGTCACCAGTGTCATACTCCTTGTGGCAAAAGCTGAGCTCAGCTTTTCCCCAAATGACCCTAGAGCTGGGTATCCAACTGAAGATACCTTGGGTCTTAGTCCCAGGGATGTCAAACACCCACATCCACAGCAGCCATCCCACTGCAAACACCAACCACTGCATGTCAAGAACGGCTGCCCAGCATGTGAATAGCACTTTGTCTGAGCTCCTGAACATTCTGTGGGCCCAGTTCCAGCTTTTTTAGAAATGGTTTCCCCTGCTTGAGGAAGCCAAAGGACCTTTAAAATATGTCTGACACTGCTTTCAGCATCAATTTAGTTGCCTCTCATTTCTGCACCTCTGTCAAGCAGCCTCCTCCATATGCATGTTGTCTGTCATCTTACTCAGAAAATGTAACTATAAAGCATAATTAGTATTAATGATGTGAGAGATTGAGTTTCTTATTTGTATTAATTGCTGCTTAATGCTTTAAACGTCTCTAGCACTTAGAAGGATTTTAAATTAGAAGTATTCCTTTCTGTAGTGTCTTCTCGGAGGGGGGCTCTTACTGACTGGCACTGACTAACCCATGTGTGCCATGAGGTTGTTTATATGTTCAGGTCTGTTACCACTAAACAAGGAAAACACTAATGGAGCTTGCTTAAGGGGAAAGAATTATTTCACAGCTAGTGCTGCACTGTGCTGCGTGTTTGGATTTTAAATAAAAAATATTGCTGTGGAGCTGGAGGGGCCTTGTGTGAGCTCCCATTGCTAGTCCTACAGGTGGAGGAGGAGCTCAGCTTTTGTAGTATCTTTGTGTGTGGGTATGGAAGTCAGTGCCCTTTTCTCTGTAAAAGGAACTTCTGTTAAACCAGTCTCTCGGGCTACCAAATAGCAGCACTTGGCCTGCTTTAACAGCTATAGGATGAGACAGATTTCCTATATAGAGTATTGATTTAGGGATTTATGTTTGTCATGTGTGTCCATGTATGCCCTTCAAAACCAGTGCCCCCCAGATTCTCAGCACAGTCCTGTGAATAGCAGTGACTGCTAAGAAGTCCAGGCAGTGACTTCTTTGGGAGACAGAAACAGTCTGTGAGATCAGCAAAAATGTCCTTGCTCTCAAAACGTGGTCCATACTTGTGAATTAGATGTGTAGAACAAGGATTCTGGCTGGGCAGGTATATGGATGTATTGATGCACCTGTTACACAGGAACACTTCCCTAAGGGGAAATGAAAATGAGAATACACTGCCCACAAAAGGTACCTCTGAATTATATGAATTTACGCATAGAAGAGCTTTTATTGATGTAACTATTTCACAAAAAGGAACTAATGTGAAAGCTCTTGGACTGGTTGGGCCAGCACCTGGAAGTAGCAGTCTCATCTGTGTGGGGATCTGGTGGCATTGCTTTGCTACTGCTGCTTTGCAGTTTAATTCAGTTTCTGCATTCTGCTGCCAGAAATGTGTGCAAGTCATGAGTGGAAGAAGTAAATGCTGTGACTTATGGTGGTCAGATGGGCTGGTTTAAGATATTCTTATGTTCAAGTTCTCCCTTATTATACCACAGCAGTTCACAATAGGATTGCCTGAAGGGAATATGTGCTGTCAGACCACCAGGGTCAGGACTGTATGACACTGCTGGACCAAGAAATTAAATGGTAAGGCAGAGGATGGTGCTGTCTTCCACATGTTCCAAAGTTCTTGTCAGTGCCTTGCATCCTAATTGGAAAAGGTAATTCAACAGAGGTAAGGAAAAAATGGTTAAAGATTCCATCCCTTGAGCATTGGCTCCTAGACTGAGACTGCACTTGCTGAATGTACCCCAGAAGGATGGTGGCAGCCTGCAGGAAGGAGAAATTTCCCACTTTTTGCCCTCAGCTGGGGTGAGATACTTTCAGGCGTGTGGAGGCAGTTGCAGGCAGTCATTATCCTCTTAATATGATATAGTCCCTCCTTCTGCATGGTAAAAAGAATTCAAATTCTGAAATTCCCAAAATACAGACATGCCTATGCAATGTTGACTTCATCAGTATTCTGCATTTTCATTGGTAAGCCCAGTGCAGCCTGCCCACAAGTTTAGGGTGGCTGTTGCAGAGGAAGAGGAGAGGAATTGCCAGCCAGTCCAAACACAGAATATTGAAAAGGTCAACATAATACAGCAAGCTGCTATGATTCATAGAGACTTTAAGAGTCTAATATTTCATCTCATGACAAAGATTGTAATGAGAACTGAAAATGGCACAACATTAATTCATCTTTGTGACAAACACTATAATGAGAATGGAAGTGTACAAGCTTCAAATACTCGTGTTACTGATCTGTGGTCCTTGTTCTGCAACAGGACACAAACCCCAACTGCTCACTTAGAAATAGAAATCTAAAATCAACAACTTCTACAGCTATTCTGAACAGTCTGTAACATATTCTGATGCTAATGCAAGCAGAAAGCAGCACAAGCCTGCCAAAGTCAACCAAATTTGCTGTGTTCTGTCCAAGCACACGTGGCCCACTAGCACAGCCTGGCTGCCATGGCATGACCCTGCTAAACTGTTTCCATGCCCGTGTGTTTGCACAGTTGTGGAGCCAACAACCTGTTTGCACAGCCTTATGTTCACAATGGTAGAAATTCCCTGTAGATACTGTGAGTTCGCCTGGGGGTAAAGATGATAGGCTGGCTAGTAGCAAGAAGTCCCTTATTTTCTGCCTCTGACTAGTCCTTATATAAGTGGGGTGGGAAGGAAGGTGTGTGTAGAAGTGCTTTCACTTATTACATTTTTAGTCGACATTTTCCATGTGATCTTCAGGGTCACAGCAATATAAGCAGAGGATGGGTTGCAACTCTAATTTTATATTCTGTTCGTTTGCTTTAAAAAAAGAAAAAGAAAAAAAAGGAACAGAGAGAAAAAGAAAATGGCATATGGACTCTGGCATCAGTTCTTGGAAATGCTGAGATTCATTAAATAAATAGACATGTACCGTGAGCACTGTGTTACAAGAGACTGCAATATCACACTTCACTTCCTGAGCACTGGGCACAGCCTCTGGCTTCAGCTCCCCAGTCTACTGTAAAATGGTGAGACTTTTGTCCTTGCAGACTGTCACTATACGACCCTTCCACCCTATACCCTGAGGTTTCCAGGCAACCCATCACACTCCAGGTACATCAGCCTATAGCTAAGATCTTGATCCACTCCCCTGAAGAGACTTAATAATTATGTGCCAAGCATCCTGGAAAGCTTTGTGTGTCTGATAAAAAGCAAAGCAGAGAACTAGCACTTCTCAGAGACCTAGCCCAAAACACAGTTTGGCTAGTGGGATCCAGCCGTGAATAGCACACAAAATGTTGCTAGAGAAGGGCCAGTTTTCTGTCTGAGAGCAGGAATCCACTATTGTGTGGTTCACATTAACCTAAGGGATGACATTTTAAAGAGAGATTCTTGTTGATCACCCTTTCCATTCCTTTCCCCCCATGCTTGCAATTGCAGAATTTCCTTCAGGCAGGGGAAGCAATTTACTTGCTTAAGTAACATTAGGAAAGCATTTAACGTATATTTAAGAGAGTCACAGTGCAATTTAGCAGCTGGAAACAAGGAGCAAATGAACACCATGTGACATACCAGCTCGTAAGGGGCCATCCACAAGTACTGCGTGGAGCATAGTTTAAGGATCAGTGTCTTCTGTGTTTTAAAGAAATCCATATTAATAAAATACTCTGTCTCTTTCAAACACACATCCACAGGCACAGCGAGCTGTGTGTTTCACGTTGCAGACGACACAGCCAGAAGATGTGTTAGCCACTAATGAAAGGCAGCTCAGGGAAGGACTGCGGCAGCTGCTGAAAAACACAAAGTCACGCTACACAGCAAGCTGGAGTGGGAAGTGAAGAGAAATATTGTATCAGGTTGTAACTACATGAGGAATTTAGATAAGCAGAAGGAATTTAGAAAAGCAGAATATGATCACCCATACTGAAATTTAATTAGCCCTCCAGAGCTTCCACCCCCTTACCAAAGGTGTCATAGGACTGCCAGCAAAGGCAAGTGGTTACTATTCTTGGGCTTGGCAATGTACAAATATGCAAGATGATATAATTTATATCCTGAATACTTTACAGTTTAAAGTCTCCAATTAGAGTGTCAGGAAGGAAAGTGTAGAGACAACTGAGGAAAGGTGGGATGGGAGTAGGGAAGAGTATGTGTGGTTAACTGATGGTTTGGCCTTAGTGAGCATATCTGTGAAGTTTAAGGTGCAAATGTGTGTCCTTTTCCAGGGTCAGAGCTTTCTTGAAGCTACAACAGGGAGGAAAAGAATGGTCAAAGGATGGTGGAGAGCAACCTAGGGCAAATGTCCGAACACTTATGGTTGCAAACCTGACCCTAACCTGAAATTGGTTTAAGGATCTCCCTGACTTCATTGAAGGCCAAGTTTCACCACTGGTACTTTTACGAGCAATTTTAAACAACTGTGGCATTTTAAACTGATTATTTTGCAACTGGTTTCCAAACATCTCTTTTCATGCTAGAATGTCACATTAATTCATTCTTAATTGATCCATACACTTCCAATTTTCTGAATCCAAACAAGTGTAAAACTTGAGTAGTCAAGACAGTATCTTACAGTAACTTAGTATCTTACCAAAGATAAAGTTTCTGTAGGATACTTTATGTAAAGAGAAAGTATCTTATCCAATATATAGTTCCTGTAGTTTAAATTCTCTAGCAGATGTCAAAGGTGGCAGCTTTATAGATATATAGAAATACACGAAGGTGTCTTGAAAGAAACGTGTGTTCCCTGAATTTTACTATTTTTCCAAAGAAAGTTGTTTTAACTGTGGTTATTTAAGCTGCATTTGATCTCAGAAGATGTAAGGATGACTAGACACCATGGTTACTTGACTTCTGCAAGATGTAGCTGCTTGCCAAAATAGAGTTGGAAAAACTAATATCTAGCAAAACTCTTGTTAGAGGCTGTGGTTTCCTTTTATCTCCCCTGAACAATATGAAATATGTCCATACTGACTAAAAATATTCATACTGCATGGCATACATAAAAATTCTAATTTATATTCTCATTCAAAATTAAGTTTTGTGGAAAATGCCTATCAATCTTACTTATAGAAAGGAAAGATTTTTTCCTATAGCTTTATAATCGTAACAATATGCAAATATGCTTTACTTCTCATTCTAGGGAAATAGGGCTTAAAATGTAGAGGGTGTTTTGAATTTTCAGAGTCTGAAAGGATAAGCTCATGGCTTATTTTGTGTCAGTAATGAACAGAAAAAATTGCTTCTCATACTTCCATTTGGCACTTATTTTGTATTTTCTGCAATTAAAGTGGGGCTATAGTCAAATCAACTCTAAAAATGACACATTTATCCTCTCACAGTGACTCCTGTATCAAATTCCCTCTGATTATATATCAAGAGATGATTTCTCTAGCTGTCAGCACTGCAAATTCATCCAGGGATCTCAAACTGCTAGCTGCATTCTTTATGCTTATTACAACATCATTCGTAACAAAGACCGAGGACTGTGGATGTGATTGAGTCTGCGAGATGCAAAGTCCAATCCAGCTCATTCCCCCATGGCACAGCTGGGGGCACAGCAACACAGGGAAATGCTCTGACACAGCTGTGAGCCAACATGCCCACCCATGCTATTTTCTTTCATAGATGTGTTCACAGAACTCCCTCACACTGACTTTCTAACCCAGAGTAACCTGTCTGGGTTGGACAGCCCTAAAGCTATTTGAACATCCCTTTGCATGCTGAATAACCTGCAATGACTGGGGTGCAGTCCCAGACTGCAACATACAGATCTTCATTGAAACACAGGCTCTAATTTCATTTCAGCTCTCTTTTGTCTTTAAGAATGAAGACATCCCAGTGTGTGTTTTGCCAGTTCTCATGTCACTAAGTACTTGCAAAGCTTTTAATTTTTCTTTTTTTTTTTTCTTTTACATCAATCTCCTCTTGCTATCAGCTTCACAGATAAACAAAGCTGCAGTCATAGGTGCTGAAGGCACATAGGCGCTGAAGGCACATAGGCGCTGAAGGAACAGACATGGTGTAGAAGCCCCGAAATGTTTGCAAGTGCAAATAAAGGTGCCTTCCCTTTGTTAGCAAGATTTATGGTAGCAGAGGTGTACCTTTCTTGTTCTTAGTTAATCTTCCAGTATCACCAGCACCACAGGGACTCCAGCCTACCTGCCTCTGGGGGGCAAGATGGTTATTCTTCAAGCAATTTGTCCCACCAGAGGTCACTCTCTATGTGACAGGTTTAATAGTGTAAATGCTCCCCAGGCTGCCACTGCTGCCTGCAGCTTCTTGCCTTGGATCATCAGCAAAAGGAGATTTGTTCTCAGCTGGCAAACACTGAGGTGGAATTGCTGAAGAATCAGTGTCTGTTCCACTCTCCCAAATCCACTACAAGGGATGAGAGCCCTTTGTGTCAAGGACTGGGGTTCACTGACATCCTTACAGTCTCCTTTGCTTACAAGACCATTGCTTAGGGAACTCTGCCCGCAGAGTCCAGGGATGCAGGATGAAGGGCACCTGCATGGTTTCTCCCAGTTTCCAGTCCATAGCAAAGTGAACTCCAACTGGCATGTTAAGACACCAGCAACTGTGTTGTGTCAAGCATATTTATCATCAGGTCCAGGTGTGGGAGTATTTCATTTTACAAGTTATGTAGCAATTTAGTGTGCTGCCATCTCACCAGCCTGATGAGATATCTTCATGCTAATTATGCTCATTCATTAAGTGCACACTGCCATGAACATCTTTTTTTGTACTAGAGAATGGGTAGCACAAACTTAGCTGGCAAGAGAAATACAAAAATGGTTATTGTTGCAGTAGTGCTGGCACAGGAGAGAGACATTAACTTGCATACAGGCTCAATAATAAATGAAATGTTTGACAAAGAAAAATGAATTGGCAATGTTCCTCCATCTTTCTAAGAAACTGACAGTGTATCCTGCAGCCATGGGGTCCACATGCTGACAGTTACAAAGAGGTTTTGTGAACTCACTAATATAGACTGAGTCAGCCTGCCATTAATTTTGGAGTTCCTTTTCTGGGCAGTTTGTAAAATCTAATCAATGAGGCATTTTTCAAAAAAAATCTATGAAAATTTTGAGGTTGTAATTGTGCCTTCCTAAAATAATAACAGGGAATATGGCAAGAGAAGGAGTCTCCATCAACAATGTGTCTTTCTTCCTGGCTGCTGCTGGAATGTGTCCTGCAAGCAGGAGCTTTTCCCATTACACAATAGTGTCATGCAAAATCTTCAGTGATGCAGCACTACTTGGAGGAATTGGAAACTTCAGATCTACTTTCCTTTCTCTCTTCTCACAATATACATGATGTTAATATAAAGTTAATATCATGGCTTTCCCCTTGCTTTTCCCCTACATAGTTTTAACTGTTTATTTACATATTTTCCTTTTATCTCAAATCATATGTCAGGCTCTACACATCTGAAGATGGGCTAGTTCCAGCCTCCCCATGCTTGAACTGCCTCTTGAACTTTCTCTGATTACATCATTATATATAATGATACATTATTAGTGCCATCAAGGCATGCAGAGCTGGTCACAGTGCTTACACTCTAAATCTGACAGAAGCCAAAAAGAGGGCAATAGTTTAAACAAAGGGGGAACTGAAAATGACATTGAGGAGGAAATTGATTGCAGAAAGCTTTATGAAATGAGCGCTTAGATGAAAGAGGGTTCTGAAGGAAAGAAAAGAGCTTGTTGGACTACAAGTTGGGGCTGTTCCAAAATGAGGCCCCTACTCAAGACAGACTTTCTGTTCAGGGTAGTGTTTAAGCATGAAGTCAGACATCTGATGGGCTGGGGCACATAGACCTTAGGGAGATGTACATAAAGACACAATGAGAAGGCAGACTCTACAGGAATGTAAGAGCAGGAGAACAAGAGGCCTCATAGTTTGTGTTCAGCAGGGTCAAAGTCAGCAAAGTAATAAAATGTGTGGGAGATTAGGATTTTCATGCCAGAGGTTCAGGAGAAACTGGCTATCAGAGTGAGAAGGCTTGCAGGGAGAGGTGCTGCCTTTCACTAAATAAACCCTCTGTTGGTGGGGAGGGGGCAGATGAACTTTCAAGCATATGAACTTTTCTCCAAGGCTTTAGTAACATTGTTTAGAGACCTGGACAGAAAGAAAAACAAATCCACACCTTTTCCACTCTCATACATTTTAAACTCTTTACTTCCTTAAATTAATTGCTTACTCTTTGTACCACTGTTATAAAGTATGGACTTGAACACGAGGATTTTGCACTCTAGAGGAATGTTGAACGTATGTTTAGATAGAGGACAGTGATAGCAGCAGACATGTCTCCATCAAGAAACATCACAATGGGCTTAAAGAATCTTGAAACCCAAACCTCTCATTTTATTTTTCTTATTTCTAAGTAATTGAATTGGAGGTTTCCAGCTATCCTTATTGTGTTGTATGGCCACACAAACAGGAGAAATAAAACTATGAGGGAAAACATGAGGCTGACTATTAGGAGGAAAAGAACAGTGTGAGTAGGAATAAAGGAACAGAGAACGGATCACCTGAGGAGCATACAGCTAGTTTAAGATGAAGGAGACAATCTGCTCTTGATGCCTTTACCATACGCTTATAGTTCAATAGTGAAGTTTGAATATACAACATCTGCTGTACTAGTATTAACTGTTATATTTTTATCTGTCTTCCAAGTACTGTATAGTAGGAGGATTATTTGATTTTTTAAAAGATGGATGATATAGAAGTATAGTGTAGGCCTGGATGGGGCCTACATGGATGGTGGTAAAGGCCTCCATATTGTTGACATGAAATAGGTGGTGCATGTTTCAAGGGACTTGTGGAATAACTAAGAAAAATACCTCTGAGCAGTCTTTCTTCCTCAAGAAAAAAACCCCCAGCCCTAAAACTTTCAACAATCTTTCATTTAACTCAGATATATTGCACACATGTGTGGTGTGTGTGGTTTCTATAGTATTTGTGTTCTCCACTTGCTCATGATTGAATTATTTGATAGAGCATCTTTAAACTCAATATGACAAATTATTTATCTGCATATTCCTCTGAATAAATGCAAGTAAGGAAGAGTCTCATCACATAAGAATCAGCCACTCTAGTGGAGCTGGCCTTGGCACACAGTTGAGTAATGGCACTTTCTCTGTAGTTGCTGAACTGCCTGTGCTGAAGGATCCTGGCTCAGCCAAGCTGTGCAAAGGAGCAGCGCAACTGAGGGCACTCCTTCCTGTTCAAGCCACCAGTGTGCACACTGACGGCTGGCAGGTGGTAACCTCTAACACTATGGTTTAACATCTTTCTCCTTTTTATTCAAAAGCAAGCCTGTAATAAAGTTTTACTGAAAAATAAAAGTTGTGTCAGTAACAGTGGGAGGTAGAACAAGAATTTAACAAGAGAAACAGTATGCTAGTGAATAAACTGTTAGTGGAGGTGTGAGTTACTGTGTCTTTGCCTACACTATTTGAATCATTTGCTTTCTTAAAATAAGAGCTGTTTATTTCAGACTGCTTCTTACAGCTACCTTAGCTGTCAGAAGTCAAACATAAAAATATTCCTTTTTCCAGAGAGAGACATTCATCAACCAGTAAATATTACTCACTCCATTGATTATACTGTGATTATATTTTCTCTTTAAATAGCTGTTAGAATTGGCTATAAAAGACTCATTTGTTTCTGCTATAGATAGTCTCTTTCTTTAAATGCTTCATTGTTTTGAATTAGTCATTGCAGTTTGCACAGCTGAAATGCCAAATGTGATGCCTTTCTGGGTGATATTTGGGAGTTATCTCACTCAGTCGTTCTCCTCTTTATTTAATGGCCTTCCAAACAAACCTCCAAATCTTATATAAAGACTTAAGGAGTTATAACTGTCACCCCCTTGTAAGAGATGCAACTTAACTTTCTGCAGCACCAGAAATTCTCAGAGACAAACAAAAAGGCTTCAGTCAAGTGAAGTAGTTTTTATCAGATAAACAGGGTATCTGGAGACCTGAGTCTCAGTCATAGCTCGTCTCTGCCTTGCTTTCTTCCAGCATTTCATGCACTGTCAGCTGAAGATAGTGAAACCCCACATAAAGTGCTTTAAAATTTGCAGGTGGCAGTAAAAACTCCCTTTAATCAAGTCTATTCCTCCAGTTTTGAGTGCTCTCTCTAGATAGAAACTGCCAGGCAAAGAACTCCCCATAAATATTGTGAAGCCTATGAACATTATCAACCCACAGGCAACCCATCATGTGGTTAATTAATTAGACTGAATACTAATTAATTAAGGGGTATCCTTAGTGATTCTGTCCAGAGCCAGCTCAGCAGCACTTGCATGGCCTGAGGCCTGAGATTGCTGCTTGCCTTGACACAACACTGTGCCATCATTTAAGGGAGCCATCGAAACAGTGGGAGCAGTGCTGAGTGTGCTGCGTGGGATTTTACCACACCTGGGTATCCCTACAGGGCAGCGTGCTGGCTGAGTGTGGGTCTGGCAACCCAGCACAGAGCCTGGGGACTGCTTTGTTCATTGTCCACATCTGTTCTCTCCTGACCCCTCTCTCTTGCCTTCACTACTCCTCTGACAGTACAAAGGCCTCCCACCAGCCAGCTAAAGTTTTACTGATTCTTTTGAGGATGCTCTCAATATGTTCCCCTGCAGAGCAGCAGGGAACTTTCCAGCTGCAAGCAGCCTTAGAAACCTCTGCTGTACACCAGCCTTGCCATCACTACACATCATCTGCAGCACAGAGGCCTTTGATGGAACTGGAACTTGTCTTGCAAATGGCCAGTCTGTGTGGGACTGGCCACATAAGGGTAGGAAACTGCCCTTAAGTCTTTTCTTTAGATCCATCTCAAAGACATTTTTTAGTCTTGTTGCTGTGTGAGAAGGCAACCCTAGCAAGTTTTTCTTCGGAAATAGAAGTTTCTTCAGCCTGAAAAGGAGGTAGAAATGTTCAGCACTTTCACAATGTCCAAGCACTTATCTACTATATATGTATGAGTGAACAGTCTGTGGTCACATCAAAAACACAGCATGTTACAGGTTGAGCTTTAACTCCTGAGCTCATTTTAAGCAATTTTAATAGCTCTGAAAGTGATCTGAGACATTTTATTAAAAGACGAACATCAACTGTTATAGATATGCTATGTTACCGCTGTAAGAGAAACAAAACTGAGCTTAAAGTAAAATTTTCAAAAGTACAAGTAAAACATGAAATGAGATAATCTGAGGCTCTGAAGTTATACTGAGATTCATTTATCCATTATCTTCAAATTAGGAACCACCTGTTCTTCATAACTGTCTGTTTGTATGAATGCGGAACTCTGAGTTTAATTAAGTATCGTGTGTGGGTGGAAAAGGCTTTCCAACGGCAGTGAGATTATTAATGGACATCTATATTGAAGTTCTTTGCATTTTTGAAATGCTAATTACAATGTGAATTTAGTTTTAAATTATTGCTTTGCTGTGGGATGGAAGTTGTCATTTATTATTAGGCAGATTTTTTTTTCAGATCTTAGGAAAACATTGCTTTGTCTGTATAAGCACTCTGTAGTCCCTTATTTTTTCCTTATTTGCACTATTTGTTCATGGTTCAATGTGCTGTAAAACATACTTCCATCTCTAGTTTCATTATTTTTATAGGGTTTGGGTGGTTTTTTTTTTGGTTTTGCCCTGAAACCCTCCAAGGTTTCAAGAAAATGAAAGCTAAGTTTTTTTTAAAAAGGCCTGCAGCTGAAATCTGAAAAAGGTGAACTTGTCTTAAGAAAATAGCCCTCACTGATTTCCTTGTACTTTAACATTTTAACTCCTAGTTTATTACATGTAGGTGGTGATGTTTGCAACATAAACCTAAATATGAGGGATGTCAGACCATGTTCTGTAGTAGTGAACCCACAATAATTCATACATAGTTTGTCAGTGCCCACAAGGAAAACAAGTCTCAGCTGTTGGACAGCCTGCAGCACAGCCAGCCCTTCCTTTGGACATAGCTCAAACTACAGGAAAAGCAGTTTAAGCCCATGCTCTAAACCAATGTAATGCATGATTTGTGCTCCCCCTATTATCTCACCTGAGAAGTTTGAATATGGTCCTGGCACAGGTTGAGCTGTGAGAGGTGCAGGCAGTGTAGCTTAATCAGTAAAGGCTCTCACAGACAGAAGAGGGTCTTTTGCATCAGGTGTTTTGTGCCCACAGTGTTTTCAAGCCGAGGGAAGAGAAAGGCAATGAACTAACACACCCAGGGACATATTACTTGACCTGCTTCTGCAATGACAGAAAGCAGTTGGCTGAACACCCTCTTTAGTCAGGGATTTTCTGTGCTGGGTGTTATTAGATGAAAGAGTGCTCTCTGGAGTGGGCTGCAGCCTGCCTGCCACTGGGCACAGGGTCACTTGGAGGCTAGTAGGAAATAGAAACCTCTGATTCCACCCAGACTACATTAAAGATCTATCTGCTTTGCCACTGATGGATAACCTAAAGTTTACAGATGGGAACAACAGGAAAAGATACCATATCTGGTCACATCTGAAGGACCTGCAGAGCATGGTAACTCAATTGTATGCAGCAAGTGCTTTGCTGGCATTGCCACTGATAGAATTCAATTAAAAGCTATTAGCATAACAAGCCATACAAGGGCTACCAGAATGCAAGGAAGCTATAAAGCATCTGACTGGGAGTAGGAGAGGACTGATTTGACAATTTTGATATTTTCTGTTCCTGCCTTATTTAATAGTGAATGGTGACAAAGTGCTGATCTGCCCAAAGGCATTTTTTCTTTACTTTTTTCTTAAGTAAGAACTACCTCATAGAGGTTTCTGAGGCCTACATCCATAATCTGTCTGCCTTAAGGCTCTCTTGAAAGAAAATAAGCACTATATAGCTCTTGTTATGAAAGTTGCACAGTTCATGTATTGCTCGGGGAGGGTACCCACAGCAGGAATTTTTTGATTGTGTGGGAGATCTCATTAGGTATTTGTTGAAGTTTCCTTGGCCTTATAGTGTGTAGCTGTCAACATTTCTTTTCAGAGCATTGAAAATAAAACAGAGCTGTGAATTAGAGTAAATTCCTACTTTCTCTAGTGGTCTCTGAAGCAAAATTCTCATGGATATTGAGGAAAGCAGCCCTTGTCTGAGGCCTGTGACACCTGAAATACTGTAACAGTGTGTCCACAAAGGATTTGCCATGCCCTTAGCCTTGCCCTTTTTTTGCCTCACTCACCCATCCACTGTTTCTCCATGTGTGGGGGGTTTTTCTCCAAAGCTGCATGCCACACTGCAGAGCTTCCTTCCCTTACCCATGGGTCCACACCGATGGGGCTGGCCTTGATAGTGAGCAGCTGCCACAGGCTACAGGGGAAAAAGGAATCTACCCTAACCGTGGATCTGCCTATATCCATTACTGGGACTGGAGTTTTGACTGGAAAGAAGTGATCAATCAATATCTTTAAATTCTTAGAAAACCAATGAATTGCAATTAAATGGTAAAGAGCTTAAACAAAACTGCTTCAAAAATAACCTAACCTGGAGAACTGCATCCAGTTCTAGGGCCTCCAAAAAGAGGACAGAGACCTGTTGGAGCAGGTCCAGAGGAGGGCCACAGGGATGATGAGAGAACAGGAGCACCATTTCTATCAAGACATGCTGAGAGAGTTGGGGTTGTTTAGCTCGGAGAAGAGAAGGCTCTGGGGAGACCTTATAGCACCTTCTAGAGCCTGAAGGGTGTCAGAGAGGGAGTTTTGTCAGGGCATGTAGTGATAGGATAAGGGCTTTAAGCTGAAAGATATTTAGATTAGATATAAGGAAGAAATTCTTCACTATATAGATAGTGAGGCACTGGCACAGGTTGCCCAGAGAAGCTGTGGATGCCCCACCTCTAGAGGTGTTCATGGCCACCTTGGCTGGGGCTCTGAGCATCCTGGTCTAGTGAAAGGTGTCTGTGCCCATGGCAGAGGGGTGGAACTGGATGATCGTTAAGATGCCTTCCAGCCCAAGCCATTTGTGGATTCCACGATGACATTCTATGGCCATTTCAATAAAGGGGAGATGCTTCAGGTTAGTTCTCAGTGTAACCCTTTGCCTCTTGGGACAGTAACACTTAGCAATGCCACAATGATATTGTGTCACTGCTGAACTTAGGAGTCCCTGAGGTGAAAGCTTGTTTGATAATAAAAGATTCATCTTTATTTTATTCCACAGTCCAGCTAAGGGCATATTTTGTGAAATGAGGAAAAATAGTATAATAATTTAATTTTAACTAGTTTTTCCTTAAAATATCTTTTGTCTGGTTTTTATATGTACAGTAAGGTTTCCTTCCTTGCTTTGTAGCTATGTAGTCATTCCTTCTTGTGTTATTAAAACTGAGCAAAAATGCCTTTAGGTGAAAAAAATCTTACTAGTGTGGTAGGTCTTTCTATCAAGAATAGGTCCTGATTTATGTTACTATTTGGGAATATTATTAAATCAAATTACCTTCGTAGAATGAGAAGATACGTGTAAATTACAGAAAAATAACTGTGATTTAACAAAATGAAACCCTTTTGTTTTATCTATACCTTCTCTAAAGAAGAAATAGCAGTAATGTTATTAAATTATATAAAACCCATAGAGTAGTATAAACTATCACCTGATAGCAACATTTTGGAGAGAAATATTAAAGAATTACTTGGTCTTATTCTATAATGAGTTCATCTAGCTTCATGCATATGCAACTCATTTCAATACAGCGCCATAATTTATTTAGGAATAACTTTACAGACTTATTTTGCAGTCTTAAGTTTAATACCTTCCTACAGATAAAACAACACAAATCAGTTATTCTCTATTTTGCCTGCATTAAATATTTTAGGGTAGGTAGGTCGAGTGGATAGCAAGAAGCTTTGAATCACATTTTCCAGTGCTTTCACATATAAAGTTTTTATTTGATTATCTTGTGGGGTGGAGTCAAATGTGTTTCCAATTTTGTAGTGAATTGTTACAATCTCAAATGTCTTTTGTAAGCTTCTTGGCATCGATAAGTGTAAGTGGTTGTGGTTTTGAACCCAGCTCATAAGGACAGCTACAACACAATCATTCCTCCCTCTCTGCACATCAGCCCCCAGGCTCTGACTGGGGAATATTCCAAGTTAGCCAAAAGATGTGCATGGAAAAAATGCTTTGTTTTTAATAAATGTATAAAGGAACACACAAATGCAGTGTTTGTTCCTGTAGGCTAATATTTTCAGTTACATACTTAGTTAGATGTTTGCATTCACATATTTTAGCCCCCAAATCTAATCCTATTTGCCAAAGAAGTTACAGCATTCTTAGTAATTCTGTAGCCGTGACAAAGAATCAGAATGCTGATTTAGACAGTTAAATTTGCACCTGCAAATTTATTGGAACAATGTAACTGTTGAAAATGATGAGTTTAGAAAATGTCTTCATGATTAGGGCCACATGAATAATTGATTTTTTAAAAATGATGGCATCCAATTTTTGTAATTGGTTTAGATCAGACTTATTGTCCTGCTTAACTAAATTATTTCTTTTCCCTTCCCCAAAATTTTGATTAGTTAAATTGAAAAAAATCAGTAAAAAGAGGATACAAAGATTGCAATTCAGAAAACTGCTTGAGGATGCAAAGATGTTGTTATTCTCCTCTTGTTCAGTAGCTCAGTGCCTAAGAACCCTTCCCTGAATGTCAAGAGACTGGTTCAAATCCTTCTCAGAACTGCTAAATTTTAAGCAGGAACCTCTTTTAGGTGGGTTTTCTAACTAGGCTAGAAGTACTTGGAACATGAACACAGTCCCTTCTCATGGGATTGCAGCTGTACTTTGTACTTGGGACTGCTGAAGTGTTTCATGTGGAGGATGATTCCACAGGTTCTTGGTTAGAGCACATGCCTGAGGCTTGCCCCAGAGTGTATTTTTTTCTGCTGAATATAATAAAAATATCACTGGAAAAAGGACTATGCCAAAAAAATTATCTTCTCCAGTGACAATTCCTTCCTTGGGATGTGGAACTTGTGGTGTCTTTTCTGGCAAAGGACAGAATACATTTTGTATTCTGCATCATTTGCATCCCTTTGTAAAAGGAAGACCAAAACTGCATCTTTTCCTCATCCTGATTTTCCTCTCTCTTCCTCTTCTCTCATCAGGTATTTTTAGTGGCACTCTTTATGCTGACTGGGTGAAGCTACACTTTCAGCAAGTTACAACTCATTAGCAGAGTTGTAAAGACCCTCTGTTCTGATACTGTGCTGCTCCTTTTCCAACTTGACTAACAGATCACCCTTCTTGCCAAAACACACCCTGCAGCCAATTGTCACACCAGTGCATATCTGGTAGCTATTTTAATGCAGCCTTGGAAAGATGAGCAATGGGTATAGCAATATTTTGGCATGAATATTAGCTGTTTAGTTTTCACATGTACTGTTTTAGGGAATGTGTTAAGTTTCCTAGCCACACCTTGAAACAGTTAAGAAATGGCATAAGGCCAGGTAAGAAGTGTAACTGAAATATCACATGAAGGGAAAGAATTTGGAGCATGGCAGTATCACTGTCTAACAAGTCCACTGTATAAAGGCGGAAAATTGTCAGAAGGAATATAAGAGGAAGAGCCATCCATTTCCAAGAGTTAACTGAATGCAAAATATCCAGATTCAGCTTCACATTTATAATAAGGCAACAGCACACAGCTATCCCTCCTCCAGTTCTTGTAGTTGACACCTCAGTCTGGCACAGTCATCTGAAACTGTAGGAAACATGACAAAGCTGGGAACTCCGTGTCTGTGAGGAGCAAGCTGCCATGGAAGGAGGATGCTGTGTGGTCCCTTCATCTGACAAATCACATGAGAAAAGCTGAAGCCTTCGAAGTTTCATGTTTGCTCCAACAGGGATTTTTCAAAGTAAAAAAGCGCTGGTTACGTCAGATGTACGTTTTAAGTGGCAAAGAAGCAACCAAGAGAATCCTTAGATGAATTTGCACCTTGTTGACAAGCTTCATGTGACGTGCACAGCTACATCAAATGCAGGCAATCATTACTTGTTCAGGAACAAAACTCTTTGATGTGGCACTGATCTGAGAAAGCCTTACGCCCATCTTTAAATATGTGCATAACAATCTAAGACAAAGAGGCTTTTCAAATGAATCTGGGTCATCTGTGGAGATACATCTAACAGAAATTATTAAACACAGCCTTGAAAGCAGTGTTTGCAAAAATAGAAAGCCAAGCTTGTCTCCCAGGGGCCTCAGGCTTCAAAATGGCTGAGTTGCTTAGTGCTGGATGAGGCCGCTCACAGGCACACATCTTTACACTTAAACCTGCTCAGTAATTCTGCATTGGCCTTTTGGGAGAGGACAGAAAGGGAGGAAAGTGGTTTTCTCTTGAAATGTTTGTTTTACAGAAAGCTTAATCTGTGTGAACGCTAAGGCAGAGAAAAATAAGGCAGGGCTCACTGTTAGAAATGCACCAGCATAGGAGAGACAAATCCAAGGCTCCTGGGCTGATTTTGGACAATGTGAGCAGCTCAGCTGCTGCCCTGGAGCCAGCCTGATGTTCTTCTCTAGACACAGTTGAACAGTGGGGAATAGGGCACAAGAACCACTCCAACTGCTCGTGGGCTGCCTCCACTTGTCTGCCTTGAAAGCCACTAGGTTTTTCCATGTGGCTCCAGCTGCATTCCAAGGCATGTACATGCAGAATCACTGTAGGCAGGCTGGGGAGGGCACCCCTCAACCTTTACTCACCAGGGCAGAGGGTGGCAATGCTGTGATTGGCCACAGGGTCAGATACAGCTCTGAAAGAAAGGCAGGACATAACCATGCCAGGTAAAATAAGCATGGCTGGAGACAGCTTTTCTGCAGGACTGGATACTCTGCGCAAGGTCCCTTTCCTTGTGAGGGAACCAAAACCAGGCATTCTGGGCTCATCCCACAAGCTATTCGTTGCAGTTAGGTATTTTCTCCTTGAATAAGCAGGACAAAAGGGATGTGATATGCTGAATCATTTAGGGGAAAAATCACCCTGTCAAGTGGATTATCATCAGCTAAGCAAGGCCCTGGAGGCCAAAACCTCAGTCTCTAAATTATACATGCTGAATGTCTGTGCTTTTACTGTTTGTTGAGGCAAAGCCTGCACAGTGGTTTCAGGGACATTAAACACAAAAGGAAAGTGATATCATAGCTGATACCTGCCCACTGATTCCACCTTAATCTTGGGACTAGCAGGTGTCCTAGACATGCCAAGTCCCTAGTAGGGAGGGAGGGATTTGTAATTGTTGGCAGAGATGCCAGTGGGGTCAGTCAGTTGCTAAAACATTAAAGCATATAAAAGCAGGGAAGTGTGATTCTCCTAGAAGAATGCACACTCTGCACATGAGAGGAAACAGATGCGTTCTCAGGAGGTGGGTGTCACTCTTGCTTGTGCTACTCACTTCTCTGACATTTCCTCTGTTTAGTGTCTACCTTTTTCTCATGATTTCACTTTCAAAGCTACCTGTGCACATTAGCAGATGGTTGACTTTCTGTCTATATTTTCTTTCCAGGAGGTACTCAGAGTCAAAGTTTAAGTGAAAACAGCCCTGAATTTGGCTTAACACCTGACATTGTCTGGATTACTTCAGGTTTGAATGTGACACGTGCAAAATTGCACAAATAATTTTCTTATTGGAAATTGTTCCCTGCAATTGCATTTCAATCACAGGGATTATATCCCAAGCCAGCTATTCTCCAGTGAATGATATTATTCTAACCCAAAACTTCAGATATTAAATTAACAGTTTCTTACTCAGGTGTTAGAGGAGTGGGAATGTGAGATTCTGATGTGTATCTCTGGAAAAGATCTGCAGCTTTCCCATTCTCACTAGGTGCAGCTGCTCTTCTAGGACCTCCTGAGCTGACTGCACTGATCTTCCTGGGCTTTTTCTGAAATGAGTCCCATCTTCTTCTCCCACTGAAATGCTGGCTTTGTGACAGTTTCTGTGGCATTAGTGTCTGCAATGGTAACCTCCTTTCACTGTGCAGTACCACAGCCTCTGAACAGAGCAATTTTTACATGCCTTTCCAAGAAAATTCATCTCACTTGAGCAAATGTGGAAAATGACCTGTGAAGCACAGGGAATGGAACAGGGCCTTGATCCTCCATTTCCTTCATTGCATCAAGGTCACATGGTGCTTTGCATAGATGCACTAGGAAGCACAGAGCCCCCTTAGCCTTGATCACCATTTTGCTGGACTACAGGTAGCAACGCAGTGGGAAAAGCTACACTCAAGAATTTCCACACATCCTATTTTTGTTTGTGAGAATGGGCAACTGCCACAATTATTTCAAACAGACTTGCATCTTATACCCAAGACATAAGGGATGATGGTTCCTGCACTCTGCTCCTTCGGACAAGCCTGTAAGTACAAAGGCTTGTGATACTGTGCTCTAATTGAGGGAGGCCAGTGTAGGGCTGAGTGTGCATGCACAGGTTTTGACATGCAGGAGCTTCCCACCTCTAGTAACTGCCATCAGGACTTTCACAGCAGCTCTGCTCTGCTCCAGGACTCTGATCATAAGCTGCCCCCTTACTCTGAACAGCAGTATGATTGAGTCCCCCTTTAAAAACGGTATTGATTTTGATAGGAGCTTTGATAGAGTATGGCCATTGAAGGAGTGCCAGATTTGGCTGTTAATCTTCAGGATTGCTTCTTTCTGCTTGGTTGAGCACATGCTTCACATTTGCTGTCTGCAGTGTGAAGGATTTAGGAACTGTCAATATCTATATTGACATAGAAAGCACTAAACACAGTAGGAGCAAGATGCATATTTGGGTCACTTCTGCTGAGGCCCGGCATTTTTACTGGGGTAGTTTAACAAGTCCTCACCTTCTGTCCCCCTGTAAGGGCCTATTGTCCAGGACCAGAAGCGGGGGAATCTTTTGGTGTCCTGTTCCTCTGTTGCTGGTGCTGCCACTCCACACTCAGACAGAAGCTGAGATGCAGGGTGGCTGCAGGTAATGATGACACCATTTCATCTCCTGCCTTTGCTCTGTGAGGTAGTCTCTGGCACACCAGCCATCCTCAGCCTGGCATTGTTCTTAGAGGTGCTCTGCAGACTGGTGCCTGCTTGCGCCCAAATCGGGTCTCAGCAGCAGGGTATTGTCTGAATTTCAGAGGCATTGACCCCATTGGAGTGCTCCCTGCTCATGAAAGGTAACCTCTGTGTATTGAGGGTTCTTTGGAAGCTGCTTCATGTGTCTGTATTTATAAATTTACAATGCGTGCCCTATTTTACTAAGAATGAATGGCTTCTGCTAGATGTCTGTAAAGACTGCAAGTGTTGTGGTTGAACTAACAGGTGCATCAAGCATATATGGGAAATTAGAGTTGTAGAGGGAGTGATTGCTCTTTATTTGTTTTTTTAAGTCATGCCTGGCATTTTTGCCATAACCTTAGCTGACAAAGCATTTTCTATCACATTGTCTCAAGACAGCACAGAAGATGAATGTCTGGAATATGCTAAGCTTTGAAAAAATGCAAAGATAAAATCAGAAAAGTAATTCAACATGTCCCTGAAGCTCTTAACCACAAGTGATGACATTCTAATCTTTGTGGAAATGCAGGACAAGCACTGTCAGCCTTTCAAAGTGGTGTGTATCACAGTGAAGAGGGTGCAGCACCAAGGCTGAACTTGGAAAAGGGTCACTGTGCTTTCATGGTGCTCTCCAAAAAGTAGAAAATTAATCAGTGTACCAAATAAAATTCTGCTTTTGGCTATGCTGTGGATGTCAGGTGGGTGTGGGATGCATTTCTAAGTCTTGCTCAGAAATTTCAGTCTGACTTGGGGCATGTGCATGCTGTTGCCACATCTGTGGAAACAGGCACACGAGCAATCTTTTTCACTACTTCCTTTGTGGGCTCTGCCAGAGCCTGGAAGCATGGCCCACAGACAGGAGTAGAGACACATGCTGCATTTGTAAAAATGCTAATAGTGCTGGGCTCAGGTTTAGGCGCTCTACTCTCATTTGCATGCAAACACACAGGAAAACAAGACCTGCAAATGTAGTTAATCTGCACGGTGGGAATGGGGTCACAGCGGGGTCACAGCCGTGGCACAGTGGCTGCTGCAGGCTGCCAGAGGCCAAGGGCTGAGACCTCACCCGCAGCAGGGAGGCAGTAATGCAGCGCTTTCCGAGGCACTCTGCCTCTCTTCCCTTTGAACTGCAGCGTGCCATGGAGGGGAAACGGATTTGCAAGAATTACCTTCAAAGTCAAAGGGCCTCAAAAGCCAAAGTTGCTGATTTTTGTAACAGCAGAGCAGTTTCTGATGTCCTTGCTGCAGCTGAAGAGAACTTGGCCTGCGGGTAGATTGGTCCCAAAGCCTGTGCTGTTTCCAGCCGAGGCAGGAGAGCAAAGCATGGCCAGGGCAGCAAGGGTGGAAGGCTCCTTGCCCCCAGAAATGTCCTGTGTAGATGCAGCCATTCCAGGAACAGGCTTGGTGGAAAGGGGGTTCATTTCTGACAAACTGAACTTTATTTACACTATAGAGAAAGGGAAGTGACTTTCACTGACTTTTTGCCTGGGACCAAAGCTGAAGAAGGATGAGAAGGCTTGGCACAGGTTAATTCCAGGCAGGGGAGGAGGCAGATGCAAATGCTCTGCTGCTGGTGGTGTTCTGTTATGCTGCTCTACAGCAAAGCCCTTAGCTGTCATCTAGGCATGCATAAATTGGTTTATTTATACATCAGCACTGACTATAGTAACTCATGATTTTATCTGACTTGCTTGAAATGATGATTCTTTTGAAACAAATGCAGAAGTTAAACAAACAAACAATAAAAAAAAACAAACATAAAAGCAAGCCAGAAAGCCCCCAGCCAAGCAAAAGAATGCTACAACTCTAAAACTGAGCAAGAGGATCCCAATTGGAAAATGTCCTAAAATTCAAATTAACAAAAAAAAATAAAAGAGAGAAATATGTTCTTTTGGATTTTGAATCTTTACAGTGGCAACATATGATTTAAGAAGTCTCTGTCCCAAATAAATGCAGGTCTTGCTTGCTTGTTTTTTTAACAAAAACTGAAATGTTTATGTGCAAGTTGCCTCCATCTGCTGGGCTCTAAGGATGGTATTAAGTATCATGAGATTCAGTTTTGCCCATTTACAGTTTTATCTTAAATTGAGCTTATCAGCCAACAGGGGAGAAGTTTATTTTAGCTGTGAGGTCAGGACCATAAAACTGACTAAGTCAAGGAAAGAAAGTTACCTGACAACATCTCAAGTATGCCCATTGGATCAGAAGCACTACACACCATCTATCGCAAAAGAATACTTTATTTTTAAAGCTCTCCCTGTGGCTTCATAAGCTTTTGCCTCTGCCAGAAATGCAAGGAATAATAAAAGAAGACACAGTTCTAAATGCTGTAATAGATCCAAAGGGAGCACAGATGGGGCAGATGAATACAGGATTGAACTCTCTGCTATGGAAATTGACATATCTGAATAGAAATTTCCCTTCAAGACTTAACAATGAGATTACAGCTCTTGAGACTGCATACTGCTGACCAGTACTACTTTTCTGGCACAATTTTCTGTAGTATCTTCAATAAAAATACCAAATTGGTAGTAGCACCCTTCTTTCAGAGACACTCTGAAAGACCCATGTATGTTAGGAGAACTTTGTGGTTGAACCCTTATTCCCAAGGATCTCTTGAAAACAGAGCATCCTATGTGGAAAAGTGCTAAAAAGTCTGTTAAGGCTTCCAGCCGTTAATCTGGAAATTCTTTATAAAAAGAGAGTAACCTGATTTAAAATCTTCAAGTAAAATATTTTAAATTTATTCAAAATATCCTATTTAAAATTCATGGAGTAAATTCAAAATTTCAACAAAAATTCAAAGAACCATAAATGATCTGATTGGAGTTAAAGATTCCCTCAAAAATCTCAATGACTAAAAAAAAATAATTCCCTATCAAACTATCAAATAAATTAGAAAAATGTAAATCATCTGCCTGGCATATTTCACTTGTTGTAGCAGACATTAAAAACCTGAAAAAATATCACAGAAAAGTTGTTGTTCACATTTTGCAGCATCCAAAATATAATATGTTGCTTTTTGTTCTTTTGATGTTTGCTTCTGAATCTCTAATAATTATATTCTGATGGTTTGTGTGCTTAATCACTGCTCATTAACAGCATTTTTCTACACAGCGCTGCTAAAAATATTTGTTTGCAGTTGCCCTTGTACTCTGAACTGTGCCATTTCCCCTGCACAGCATCCTATGCAGGGAGGCAGAACATTAATACTCTGTTCAGGTAATTCAGAGAACAGTGACACACTGGCATAATTAAATAATGTCATCAGACTCTGAAGTGAACTCCCTGTGGTGAGGCACCACATGAGAAACCTCCTAATACAACACCTACAGCTTTCTTACGCAAAAGTGACTTTACTGTAATGTATTCCATTAGGAGAGCTGAAGTTTAATGGAGAAATCATTATTTTATTTTATTGGCATTTCATGGGTAACATGCTATGACGCTTCTGCCCACTGGGTCCTGTCATACTTTCATCCGGCTCAAATAAAGAGCTGTCCCTTCCCTCTCTGCCACAGAGGTGCTAGATCACTATGGTCCTGCCTCTTCAGTGTAATGACTTTAGATGGTCTCTGACAACAATGTAGATTTTGTACTGCTGAAGTCCTTCTGAGCTCTCCTCTAAAGCCTCTACACTTTTCAACAGCCACCTTGAAGTGTGGGCATCCAAAGCATGACACGCTGCTCAAGTAACGGTGTCTGCAAATTCTAAGTTGTCTAACACTAAATCTGTCTCCAATATGTCTGTCCCAGCTGCAGCCCCAAGCATTTCTCCCTTCACACCATTCTCACCACAGCCATCAGTCAAGGTGAGATCCCAGTCCTGAGGAAAACAGCTGGGAGAGAGGCTCTGTGATGTTGCTGCTGCTCTAACATCAGGTAATGGGCAATATGTACCACATGGGTTGTGACAGCAGGGCAAGGCTCCAGCTCTAATATTCATTGCCCGTGTCATACGCTCAAGATGGCTTTTCTCACAGCAAATCTGGACATATTTGTGGTGCTGCTGTCCCACATAATCAATGGAAAAGCAGAGAAAACTGGGACAAAGCACCATTGCACCAGGGTGCCATACATGACTTGGCTTAGCAGCTTCCTCAGGCTGTCATTCCTTCACAAGGTTTTTTGCTATTTTCGAGGTCTCCTGCCCTTCCTATTCCTACTGTGTTACACATGAGCTTGTAGGTTCCTACCTCTTATCCCCTTGCCTCTCCTCTCTCCTGTAGTGTTTTATTTATCTATTTAATGCTGTTCTCATGATTATGGTATTTGGGCACCAAGCAACTCGAATAAACTCTCTCTTTCATTGGCTCAAAGTGTTCCCATTTATGTCTGTTGCCTGGTAACAGCTGTTGTAACCGAAGTTGCAAAATTTTTAGTGAAAAAAGAATCCAGTGCTCCCAAACAGCCTGAACTTGAATAAAACTGCGAACAACAGAGCTGGAATTTTCCACGCTTTGGGGCTTTCCAGAGCTGATCTCTCGCTGTCAGCTTGAAAAAGTTCAAACAAAACCAAGTTCAGCCTCCTTAAAGTCCTGTGGGGGAGAATGCAGAAAGCCTCAGTCGTGTCTCTGCGCCTTAACTCCTGTCCTTGCTGCACTCACAGGAATGCAAATCACTACCTGAGCCCTGCAGCTGACTGGAGGCTGCCGGAGAAGCTCGCTCTTGGCTGGAGGGTGTTCCTGACTCTCGAAATGGCAACAGAGGGTCTGCCTCTGTTTGTCTCTGCCAGTGATTTCCACCCTGCAGGATTGAGTTTTGAAGCTAAAAGATGTTTCTAATTAGAAGCCTTGCCGAGGCAGGCTGGGAGCTGGGAGGCTGCGGGAATTCAGCCGAGCCGAGGAGGCAGCAGAGGCTGCTGGCAGCCGGGCACGTTCCCCACCTTCCACCTGGGGTGAAGCCTGTGCGGATCCGGACGGCGCAGGCAGCACTGCCTCACATCTGGCCCGCCTGTGTCCCAGAGCCCGCCTCATGCTTTGTGCCTTCATGGATTGGGAAAACAAGCTGAGCAGCAGAGTGATAAGAAGGTGGTTTTCCTGCTGAAGAAGCAGCTTTGATTCTAAGCCGGGCTGCAGAGGCGCTGAGTGTCTGCGGTTCATTGCAAAGACTGTGGCAGTTCTTGGCACAGGGCCCCAGGTTCTGGGATGCCTTCCCTTGGAGCTACTGCAAAACGGCACCAAACCATCACCCCAAATTACCCCTAGGTTCTACAGCACCTAGTAATCCTTCTGCTGAGCAAGGAGCACCCAGACCTTGCAGGAACAGACTTTCATGTGACCATAAAATTAACTTTGGGGCCAAAATTGTAATGGCTGCAGGAAAATGTGGAAACAGTTGAGGTGGAGATTGGAGTGAAAAACTTACTGCTAACATTATAATGAAAAATCCATGCTATAGAAAACAGGAAGAAGGAGCAAAAGACTTCACAGGCCAGTTAGAGTGAAAAATAAGAATTTCCACACTTTGTTGCATCAATTGGAAAGAATCTAAAGCCACCAATAACATTATTTCATAGTATTATTAATGATTATTCAGTGTTCAAAGTTATTTAATGGTGAACCCAAATACAAACAAAATTAGTATAACTAGATCATAATCTATTTTTAAAAATATGAATGAGTTGTTGAAACAGCAAGGAAAAAAAATCAGCATGTGTTTGTCTGCTTGTTTGCTTTTTTCCTTATGGAATTAGTGGGTGTATTTCATTCCAAAGCCTAGTAGAGGGCAAAAAGAGCATTTTGTCATCTATTTGAGTTCTGTAGGGGTGAGAAGCTGTTCTTAATTCCAACATGAAAACTTGCCCTCTGTGTTTGTCAATATGTGCACAGAGGATGGTGCAGGGTTTAACTGCAGAGTTTATCAGGGTTATGTTCTCATCCCAGGAGAAATCACCGAGATTTTCAAGCCTCAATTAAACCCCAAATTTCAAACCTCAGATAAACCCAACTCCCACTAAGGGGAAGTGGCAAATATGCATTTGTGCTTCCCAAATCTTTGAGGTTCCTGAAAATCAGGCCTTTTCCATGTGAGATTAAAGAAAAGAAAGCAAGGAGCATGATGCTAATGGGTAACACTAAACAATATTTGCTTAAATTGCCATGTCCTTAATTACTGCTTAGATATAATTATTCTAAATAATGTATAAGATTTTATTTTTTATCGTTATTGATCTCTGCAATGTGTCTAAATATGTTGGGGAAAAGGAATTATAGCTGAAAAATATTATTTATCATTAAACAGTGTGTCTTACTTTAAATATCAATGTTATGGCCTCCAGCATTAGCTTTGCAGTGAATAGTAGCACAGGAGTAGTTTTTCTATTTTGTGGACAGATCTAGCACTTGATATATACTTGATATTGTCTATACAGGTACAATCTTCGTTTATTTTCTGAAAAAACCCTTTGGCTTTGCATGTAGCTAACAAGAACATTACTTGCACTTAACTTCCAAATTTCAGATTCCTCTTTTTCATCCTATTAAATGATAAGAAAGGAAAAATCTTGTTTGCCCCAAATGTAACATTTACTAAAATGGACAGTAGGTTTGCTTTGTGGAGGACTGTTGTTCTGGTTTCTTTTCCTTTTTTGTACCTTTCCTCACAGGTGTCTGGGTCTGGTCCATTGCCTTCTCTGTTACGTACAGCACCCAAGCTGGCTGCCTCAAGCCTTGCAGAGGCTGACTTGGGGCAGCTTTGTCCCCAGCAGACACAGGGTGAGTCAGCAGTGTGGGATCCTCTGCAAAGAAGTTTTGGAAGAGTCCATGACAAACATGATTTCCATTTGAAGCCAGTGAATTCAGTAGGAAATTATTTTCTTCCCTAGCACAGGAAAGATCAGTTTATTACTGGGAGATGGGAGAAAACTGTCAGCAGAAGTATTTATGTCTTGCATCTATTTATTTATTTATCTTTTGTCCATCCCCATGCTTACCTGCTTTTTTAAAGCCACCCACACTGGCTAATCAGGAAATATACAGTACTGCCATCTGTGAAGGGTTCATTTCTTCTGTCCAGCTCAAAATTCTTCTTGTCATTGCCAGGAGTCTGGGTTGAAGGTTTAAGTCAAGCCCTGTGCACTGCCCTCCTGTTAAGCACAGTGTAACTCCTGGTGATGGTGTCCCTCGACTCCTCATATCTTCCATAAAGCATGGGAATGGCTGTTCAGGGATGAGGCTGATTTGAATGGCCTCTTCAGTCTAGTCTGTACTAGCTGCCAGCTCATCCTGAAAGGCTTGGGACAGCTGAGGTGGGGTTAGGCCATGTGGATATAACCAAGGAGAGGATGCATATGGACTGTTGAGGAGAGGGGAGAGTTTGTCTTGCCTGCTGCCTCCGTGCTCCCAGGGTGCAGTCAGGGCTGGGCTCCCAGCAGGCGCCAGTGGCAGGAGAAGGCGCAGCAGTAAGTGGGAGGCAGAGGAAAACTAGGGGCACAGCTCCAGGCACACTGAGAGGAGCTGGAAAATCTCCTGATTTCCACACAGACAAGTTTAGATGACCCGGGTTTCTTGCTATAGCTTGTAGAAAGCTGAGAAATCCCTTAGGAGGAAGAGAGTGATAAAATTATGGAGGGCTTTACACAAAGGCTGGCAAGCTGTGACCAGAAGGCATACATTAATGAGAGAAAAGTTGAATTCTCATCTATTCCACCTGTGAATCCCAACTGAAGTCAATGTGGGAAGGCCTAAATGGCAGGAATATCTGAAAACCACTTGCAGTTTAATTATTGTCAAAAAGCTCTAAGAAGAAGTATGAGTGGCAGAGGAGTTACGCAGTCTGAATATATATCACCACAGCAAAATCCCTTTAGATGCAGATGAAATTACAAGGCAGTGATAGCTGGACCACAGAATAAAATCCTATTCAAAGGCTGATGTAATGCATTTTTCCACTGCAGGGCAGGAGTGAAACTTCGAGTTATTGTGTAAAGAGAGAAAGAAACTTTGGCCCTCAGGGCTGCAGTAGGAAAGGTAGTTTAAAAAAGATCATTAAAGAAAAATCCCTCCTGAAGACTTTGATGTCTATTGATGCAAGGTGCTATTTGTTCTCCTACTGAAGACAGATCTGAAAAACTCTGCAATTACTAATAAATCACTTGCAATATTGAGCAATTACCAACAATGCAATCATAAAACAGTGCAATAACTAAATAATTATACCCTTGTTAGGAGAATATGTTATTTGGCTTCTTGGAAAGAAAGGGGAAGGAGGTGAGAATAAAAAAGACAGGATATTGAATACCACACAAAGAGCAACAAAAATACTCTTTGCAGCCAGAATGCTGAGTAGCTGTAAATATACAAGTCTGAATCCTAACCCTAGAGAAAATTAGAGCAAGTTTAACTATCGATAGGACTTTTTTTTAAATAGGATGATTCATCTGTCATCCGAAATACTGAGTATGATGTTTGGACAAGCTTTTTTCTGTCTACTGGCCATGCTCTATCCAAACCCAGTCCTGAGAGTACAAACTGTCTCAGTGGTATTTGCTTTATTACTTGTCCTACTGTCCATAGGCTGCTGCCTCCACTGGCGCCCCAGGAGCTCCGAGGAGAGCACTGCTCTGCAGTCACAAAGGCATGTCCATGCTGGTTATCCAGGCCCAGCTGGAGCCACAGGAAGTGGATTCACACACTCCAGAGGCAGCTTAAACCCCTGCTGATGGATGGAGGCTACTCTTTCCATACCTGGTAATGGAGGCATTGGGAGTGCTCGGGCTGTAGCTGTGCTGCACTGCGGCAAATGGGAAGCTCAGGTTTCATCAGCAAAAGCTAATTATGATGGGAGAGAGAGAGAACATTGCTGTTGTTTAGATTTTCCTCTTAATAAATCTGTGATTATTCCAAAAACAGCTGGAGAAAACATCTGCATAAATGAATTGCTTCTTGGAAGGAAAGGTGTGCTATCAGTTACCATAATTCAGGCTGTTATGCTGTTGGCTTGGCTCGCTGGTGTTCAGCTGTTGCCTTAGGTGTGAAAGCTGGAATACAATGGAAAAGAATGAAGATTTTGAAATGCTTTTGGGAAATACTGTGAAGTGCTGTAGAAGCAGAAAGCACACTATGTACTGTATACACTAAAGAAAAATATCTGTTGTTGAAGAGATCAAGAAATCATAGCTGAAGGATTTTGGATATGTTCAAGGATTAGGGACCATCTGGTAAAAGGATCATGCAAGGGACTGGCTCTGGTAAAACATTAAAGGAAAGGCAGGCTGCTGTGCATGCCTGACCCAGATAGTTTGGCAGACACAGTCTATGTAAGTAGAGCACAATTTATGGAGCAGGCTGGAGACTGATACTCCTGTAAAGCACAATGTCATTCTTGGAATATCAAGCAATCCTTTTCAAAAGTGATGGCAAACTACAAGAGGAAGGCAGAGGGAAGTAGGCTGTGAGTAGTAGGAGAGCCCAGACTCCAGTAGCCAAGGGCTATGCTCCCTTCCTCCTCCTGAACAAAGGAAAGGAGGGAGGGCTCTGCTCTAATCCTCCTTCTGGCATGCATTTTAAATAAATCCTTTGTGGTCAGGGGACGGGAACAGACACTTACACACCCTCCTCCTTCCGCAGCTGAAGGTAATGCAGCTGGCAACAGGCACAGCATCTCTTTCCACTGAGCCCTCTCTTCTCCCTGCCCTGTTGCTGGAGCGATTGATTTGTGACCTCAGAGATCAAAATTTCCTCTCTCTTTGAGATCCCCCAAGGCTGATCTGGCCTGGGAGCCCACAGGTTTTCCATGTTTAAAGCAAATCTTTCAGCTTTGGGGAATGAATGGGTAAAAACTTCTAGCATCTGTAGCTCATATGACTGGACAGTTATAAAACAGATTGAAAGGAAGAAAGGGAAAAGGCAAGAGAAAGTAAACAGAAAGCTGAGAATTTATGAGAATCTTTTTAAAAGCCTGCACTTTTAGCTGTGATGTAAATGGTCTTCTCATGGATTTTGTGCTGAAAAAGACATTTAAAAATCACATATATTAATTAAAATTATAGATACTGGCCAGATTACGACCCATATAGATGTTGCCATTAGCAGTCACAAACAATGGCTGCAAACAAAAAGAAAGCAAAAGAAAAAGCAACTAATGAAACCCAAAGGAAAAGAAATTAGTGTTAAAAGCTAGAAGTAAACAGAATCTAGAAATTACATACTCTTAAATAGAAGCCAGTGGTGGCCCTTGAAAGCTCACTTTTTTCTCTTGGATAATCAAAGGCCATATTGTGCCTTTAGGCACAGCTTTGAGTAAGGATAGATGAATAAATTGCATTGCTACAGGAGTAGCCTTAGGGTGGGAAGAACAGAGAGTCTGTGTAACACCCCCTTGCTCAGATCAGTAAGCAAAGGCAGCTCTGCTGTGCAGCAGTTCCAAACCACCCTGGGAAGTGAGCAGCACTCTCCTAAGGAGGGTGACAGTGTTGGTGTCAGAAGAGAAAATCATCACTTATAAAGCTGTCATGGGACATGAGAGTATCCCATGGACACAGGCTCTAAAACACATGTTAAACACAAGATGTTTGGTACCAGAACTAATTTGACAGACCCCAGGATCTTAACCTAAATGTTCTTGACTAGTGCTGTAGTAAAGGGCTGAACCTTCATTTTCTTCTCTAGCTCAACAGGAAAATTCCTCCAGTGCAATTGTTAAAGATTTTTGTCCACAAATTCCTGTGAGGAAAAAGTAAAGCCAAAGTGATTTTCAGGGCAGCATATGTGCTCCTGCATAACCTCAACTTACCATATACTCTGTTTGTACATTTTGCTGCCTAGAGGATGAGCAAGGATTGTCATGGAGAGGTGTCTCAGACGAAATCCCAGGTGATAGTACACAGCTGATATTATCACAGAGTTAATAAACCTCTCCTTTGAGTTTAAGTGACTGTGGAGAATTAGGGATAGTCCAGAGCTGGGCATGCTTTCTACCATCTCACTGCCCAATAACATTCCCTGTCACAAAACAAATCTTCCACATAGTGCTGTGTCTTTCTGTGCTGCTGCAGAGCAGAAGAGGACTTTGGTCCTTCTTGGATGTCCTGAAGAAACATCTTGTTGATCCTGGGCAAGATACATCACAGAGCAAGAATGAAACTCTGATGAAGTAATAAATAGGACCTTAGTGCGCTGTCATTTTGTGGTCATGAACCACAAAATCACCCTTCATGCCAAATGAGGTGGAGATCGGAGTGAAGCAGAATCTAGTTGTTAAAATGAAAACAGTGAGTAAGATTATTTTGACATATGTGAGCACAAATAAAAAAGAAATCTGGGATTATATCCACCTATGCTTTTAAGTTAGCTTCAAAAGGTTTTTCTTTCTCTCTCGAAGTCCTAGAGATTGTATCACTAAGGTGTTAACATAACTTTGTGGCTGAGGACCATTTTGAAGAAGTCTTTAAACATGTAACTTTTATACATAAATATCCCCTAGGGCTGTATTAAGATTTTCCTTCTCCTCTGGATTTCTCTGAACATACCTTTAGTTTTTTTAGGGACTAATTTCTACACCTGCCAAACTTTTAAGAATGTTGATATTCTTTGGACCTATTTAGACAGAGCCATCTCCTGCCCACACTGTAAACAGAGTTTGTTATCAACAGCTCTTATGCTTAATTAACTGTAAACAAATCATTATCCGATGAGCAAAACATTCCTTTCCACGCTGCGGGGTGGGGTTCGGCCCACAGTGTTCAGCTCTTCTGCACTCAGCCTTTTCTCCTGCAGGCGTGCACCCACTGCCAGGAGCCCGTGCTGCCCGTGGCAGCTGAAGGATGCCCGGTTCTGAAGGATGCCAGCAGGGCTTGGTGCAGCCCGGCAGGGGCTGGTGCAGCCCGGCTGGCTGCCCACCTCAGGGCAGGGCTGGGCCAGCGCTCCCAGACTGCCCTGGAGCGCCAACAGGGAGCAGGGATCCCTGCTAGTCCAAATTCTGCCTAGACTAATTGAAAGTGGATTTCTCCCATCTGGTTCCAGACTTTTATTTTGATATTACAGGGGGTATAATACTGGATATTCAAGCACACTCTTCTTTCATATCCTTATAGAGCACAGATATTAAAAAAATACATGTTTTTCTTGAGCTAAATCAATATAGTTATATGAGCAGAAAGAAAATCCAGGGTGAACTAGGGGTGGCATCATGAATGGAAACTGAGAATCATCTTGCTTTGCAAGTCTCACAATTTCTTTATTTGTTATTTCAACTTTAAATTAGGTTCCAATTCAAACTTTAGCAAGAACCTGATTTTATATAGATTGTAAACAGATCTTTTATATTGTATTTTTAAAAATTCTACCGCATTTTCCAAGAATATTTGTTAGTTTGCTTTCCCTTTATTCACCAACATTGTACCACTGAGACTTGGCTGTGAAAGTGGTTTTATTGATTTTCATTATTCAAGCTGGGAGAAATGCAAAATATAACCAGCAGAAATTATGACCCTTTTTGCCTTTAGTAATTGAAGGGTTTACTGGTAACAACATTCAGTAGGGAGCAAACAAATGCATTTTACTGTGTTACCAGAAAAAGTTTGAAAAATCACAAACCAGATCTCCAGGGATTATGAGATTGATTTAAATGATAAAGGATTTTTTTTTGTTTGTTTTCATCTGGTTTAACTTTATCTCCAAATCCATTCCAATCTCTGAAACCCCAGAAAAAAACCATACCTGCAGTAATAACATCTTAAGGCTCTTTTAGGGTTTTTTCAAGTTCCTGAACTCAGACTGAATGTATTCCTCTCACACGCTATATTAATGGGGCTGAGCCAATAGTCCTCTAGGAGCATCTTCTTTGGCAACCCTGGCTCCTGATGTCAAATAATTAATTGTTTAATGTGTGATGGTGTAGGAAGGAGACACTGCTCAGAGCCAAAAACTAAAGGTTGGCACTTGTGTTATCTTGTTAGCAGCAAAACTAGGAAAAACTCCTTTGTGTTTTTAAGCAGGTTGCTTAACCAGTCCATGTCTGCTGGTACAGTGATTACAAATCTTCACTGACAATTGCTGATTGTTTTGGAATCTTTAGATGAAGCCTCACAGATATAAAAGCAAAGTGCTGATTATCTTTATTGTGATTTTCAGTTGTAGTAGAGAAAGTGTAAGAGCCATTCAATGTAGAAAAACATGATTTCAGAAGTTTACAATTCTACTCCTCTGGCTGGCACTGTGCTAAAACCACTGTGGGAAGGAATGGTCAGCAGGGAGGGCAGGAGTGTTAGTGGGGCTCTATTGTAGGGGGATAGAATATAAGTAAATAAAGGTAGTATAGAATGTAATCTTACCCACCAAAGAGGTGCAGCTGAGCCAATTATTAAGGACTAGGAGCAGGCCTGATTTTAACAGGCCACACCTGTAGCCAATAAGAAGAGTGTTATAAAAGAGTGGATTGGTTGGTTGAGGAGGAACTGGAGCCAGTTGGCTACTGTGAGGGTAAGGAAGAGTCAATGCCTAGAGGAGATGCCTATGAGGAACGTTAAGGAGGTATGAAACTCTAGTAATATGGAATATTTGCAGTCTAATGACAATAGAGCTCTTGCAGTATCATGATAACACTGCATTGCTGCCACAGCATTTGCCCATCAGGAAATTGCCAGCAGTACCAATGTGACATGGGTCAGACACGGAGCTGTGACCACACTGCTGACCTGTGAAACATCACAGGCCAGCGGGGAGCCCTGTGCTTTCACATGGAGGGCTGATGCAGAGTAAGGGATGACAATGTTGTAAAGTGAACTTACACCTGCTCAGCACCTTGTGTGATGTCTGTCGAGTTTCCTATTTAGTGCTCAGGAGCTCAGGAACTGAGTGTACAGATCTGACAGCCCACAGCTTGTGTGGGGAGGAGGCAGATGGGATAGCAGACCAGTCAATTGTAGGACAAACTCACATGAAGAGTGCAAGAAATTAGCTGAGGCAGTCATTTGGGCAAAGAACTTACTGTGGTTGATGAAAGTGGAGGTCTTGTCCACTCCCCTTCTGCTCCCAGCTATTGGGCCCTGCTCTTGCCATCTAGCCTGCTCTGGGATGTGTCAGGACCTTCCCTGTGTGGCCTTTGCTTGCCAGCAAAGCAGAAAACAATGTTTTCCCTTTTCCTGTGTAATTTTCTACCAGACTGATGCATTGAAATGGCTCACAGAGATATCCAAGAAGCATCAGGTAGGAAAGGATGAAGGAAAGGGAGGAAGGCAAGAGTAATAATCCTCAGTGAGAATGAGTTGTTAAATCTGCTCATCCCCTCTCATGAAACTGATACCTGAATGTTATGAATATTATCTCATGGATATGTATTTGTGTCTGAAGCTCATAACCAGGCTGCCTGCAAAGTACTGTTACCTGATATAAATCAAAAGAAAAAGGCTGCTGTCATGCTGTGCCATGTTCTCCCTTGGGCCAGCATAGGCTTTAAACCCCATTACAGAACTGAGTTCTGATTCATCTTGATTTTCTGGTTTCTGCAGAACTGATTTGGCTGAAAGCTAATCTGGCAAAAAAAATTAATTTCCACAGCATCTCAATGCACAGACCTACAACTGTGCGTGCTGGCACACAAAAGGGAATGGACAGGAACAAACAGCTGGGGCCAGGAGGGAGCAGAAGTCCTCCTCTGGGGGGCAAAGCCAGTTTATGCTGCTTACAGCATTAGCTGGATGATGATCTACTTCAAATGAAATATGGTTTAGATTTTGGTCACAGAATCAAGCAGGCAGGTCCTCTTAAATGCACACAAGTATAGTAAAAACCAGACCTCATTATTAGTCAGTTTTAAAAGCTGATGTTTTTTACTCTGAGTGAAGTAAATTGGACATAAAGATGAGATACTGATGACTTGATTCTTAGGGGTTTTGTGTGCCCAACAAGAAGTGGGTTTGGAACTTTGGTATTTGGAAGCCTTCAGCTCACAAAAGTCCATGAGGTATTTTTTTCCAGGAAAGTATTTTTTGGTCATGATTCCTGATGATCTCATTCAGGAGCAAATGGTGTAGGGGTCTGATAAGTAAAAATTACACTCTTCTCTCTTTCACCATATTGCAACTCATACTGTAGTTTCTTAAGAAGTGTTTTCTTTGAATTGTAGTTCAACACTCCTGGTCCTCTCATATTTAGCTTCTTAGCTGTCCAAATATGACAGATTTTCTTGTTATGCTGTTACCTGCAGTGGAGGAACTTGCTTTTGGAGAAGTGTTCCCCATCCCTGAGGAAAAAAAATCATCAACACTCTGATACAAAAAAGGATTTCTTTTCAGAAAGCTGTACAGGCTTTCTCTTCTGAAAGTTGTCTGAGAGATAGTTACAGGTAAACCCCTGATATGTAGGTGTTAATTGTTACCAGATGGCTTCAAAGACTTTCAGACTGTTTCAGCATAAACAAATGTGTAATTCACCTAGAAGAACACAATGTCTTATTAGCAATACCATGCATAACTTTCAAACAAACACGGACAGAGAGTAAACACACTGGTGATTCCTCTGTAACCTTTTCTCACTCCCCCTTGTTGATGTGCGATAATTAAATACAACTCAGTTTCTGTAAGATACTAAGCACACATTTAAAGACAAGCTTTTATTTCCTTTCTTTCTAGAATAGCTATAGGTCCTTGTAGTCTAATCATAGACACTTTGGAACCTGCTGCTTATGCTGCAGGTATGGTGTTGGGGGAAAGTGTTTTTAATTTTTTTCAGACATACCAGTTGGTATAACACAACACACTTTCTCTGTCAACAAGCTCCACCCAACTCCAGTTACAGTGCAAATAAATCACCTGCACTTTTCAGAATTTGAGGAAAAATAAAATCATACCACAGATTTTCCTTAGTGTGTCAGATTTGCTTATAAACAGAGAGGGAGAAAGGGAAAGAGAAACAGAAGCCTTTACATTCACAGTCAATTATTAACCTAACTAACCAAAACCAAGCAAGCACAGGGACCCAGGCTTCCCACCAGCACCTCAGCAGCTGAACTCCTCCTGCTTGCTCTGAGGCTGCTGTGTGGGACTGCTCCTCCTTATCATTGCTCAGGAGCAAAGAAGGAAGTGAGGAGCTGTTGCTCCCTACCCCAGGTACTCCTGTTTCTCCCTCCTTAAAAACCCAGTTTACAGAACGGGCTAGGAGTTATACCAAAGCTTCCCTTTTTCTCCTCCTTGATTACTTTTCATTAGTAACACTTTTGTAGCCTATCTGACTTGCTGGTCCTTCCAGCAGTTGGCAGGCATGCCCATTTAGCATGAAAAATGCTTACAGTGGTGCTGATCCACAAGACACCATTGAAACTTCTGCTATTGGGAGCCAGCAGTGAGCTGGCTTTGGGCTGAGTTGGCAGGAACACAGTGGTGGATCTGAAATGGCCACATGGGCTGACTCCAGGGAACCAGGTGTCCCCAGCACCATCCTAGCTGCTCTGGAGGTGTTTCTGGCCTACAAGTTGTGCTACCCTACCCATGATGTTTTCTGAAGAAACAGAAAATTCCTGTTTCTTTGTATTGCTTCTTTGCTCCTGGAGGGAAAAAGAAAGTAATTTTTCTATGGCTCAAAGCATGTGGGATGCACATTTGTTCACTTACACATGCAAACACATGTACACACCCAGGAAAAGTTCTATATATGGCTTAATAGATTATTTCCCTGTGATTTGCTCTGAAACACTGCAGGCTGGTGGCAGACACTTCTGGGTTTGAAAAGGCGAGGAGGAATTATTTACTACCTGCATCTGTCCCACACACCACAGCTGCCTGTTCCTGAGGAACCAGGATGAGCTTTCCGCTAGCTGGAGTTTATGTGGTTCTGTCCTCATCTCATCCCAAAAACTCTACATTCATTCAACCTTCAGCTTATGCTATTCTGGCCCACTTCCACTGCAACATCTCTGGTACTGTCATTTGGTTATGTCACACAGCACAGGTCTTGGACTGCCTATTTGAATGCTAATGTGAACTGGTGGGGCAGTTCTACTGCAGTAATAGTCCCCTTGTGCTGTGTGATGTCATGCTGTGGTTTAGAGGTGTTTTTATACTGCCTTTGCTTTGCAGTGATTTTCAGTAATACGCATCTTGGTGGGTAGATTGATCTGTTATGATTATGAGAAAACTGAGTACTTGTACTGTGTTGTATGTGGTCTAGAGGTAGGTGAGATGTAGGGAGCACTATTTGGTTACCAAGTAGTACAGAAAAGGGTACTTTGCAGAATAGCAGGTGTTTGGGGAGCGCTGCAGAGCCTCACACCCCATTATGCAGATGTATGGCTTTGCTGTACCACGGCTTGAAGAGTATGGGCTGTCACTGTATGGGGGTGATGGGTTTCTCTGCGTGCTGTGTGTTCCGCAGAGCAGATGTGGTGCTTGGCAGTGCCTGAAGGTCTCTGTATAGTGTGACAAGGTGCGCGTGAGGTCTCGGGTCAGTCTCTGAAGTTCAGGGTGGGCGGCTGTGTGCAGGTGTTTCACAGCTTCGTGGGTCTGTGCTGTGGCCCCGGTCGCTGCACCGCCGAGCAGGTTGGGCACAATTTCTCTCAGGCGTATTTTGTGTGCCACGGGGCCTGGTCGAAGCGCGAGGGATGCTCTGTGCCTACCGCGGTCCAGCCCAGCGCCGTGCTGGCGGGAGGGCTGCTCGGCCAGCGGGGCACACAACTCTCCGTGCCCGGCAGAGCCCCGCGCTCCAGCGCAGCATTTCACGCCGGTGGCCGTTGCCGCGGACCGGGCGTGCAAGGGACACCCATCCTCCGGCCGCGCGGCAAGGGCGCCGCTGCCCGGGGCGCTGACCCGCGGCCCCTTTAAGCCCGGCCCGGCGCTCCGTGCCCCGGGCGAGCGCCGCCGCCGCCCGCGGCCGCCCCGCCCGGCCCGGCCCGCGCCTCCCGGAGAGCCGCGCGGGGCGGGGCGGGCACGGCGGAAGGAGAGGCCGCGGCCGGGCCTCGCTGCCGGCGCTGCCCGCGCTCCGAGGCGCAGCCCCGCGGGAGCACCTGCCGCCCGCCCCCGTGGGGCCGCCGAGCCGCACCTGCCGGCGCTGCCGGGCCCGGCCGGGCGCCGTTCGTGGGCGGGCAGGGCGGGCATGGCGGCGCGCTGAGATGAAAGTGACCGTGTGCTTCGGGCGGACCGGCATCGTGGTGCCCTGCAAGGACGGGCAGCTCCGCGTGCGGGACCTGACCCAGCAGGCGCTGCAGCGCTACCGCAAGGCCCAGGAGAAGGTGAGGGGCGGCCGGGCCGTGCGCGGAGCCGGCCCGGGGAGGGGGGCGGCGGGGGGAAGGCCCGGGGCCGCGGCGGGGGCGGCCGGGCTGGAGGGACGCGGAGGGGCGGGTGGGCTCCGGGCCCTGCGGCCGCGGGGACACGGACACTGTCCGCACTGTCCCCCTGCCTGAGTGCCCCTGGCAGACACTTTGTGTGAGCGGCTGATGCCGGCGGGCGGGGAGCGTGTCCCGCTCAGCTGCCCCGCCGGCATGGCTGTTACTGCTGTGCGTGTTGACTAACAAACTTGAAACAGACAAGAGCGTAACAATAAGTCAGTTTCATTCAAGCTTGTGTTTTCTGGCATCACCTGCTCGGTGAGGTGCTATCTGCACCGGGAAGGTGATTTCCTTTACGTGAAAGGAGCTCCGAGTTTTTCTTTGGCTGTAAATAATTGAGCAAAAAAATTTTTTCTTTTTTTCTCCAAGAGGCAGGTGCTGAAGGCTAATGGGGTACTGTTCAGTGTTGATTAAAGGCCTAGTGTTGCAAATACTGCTCTGTGAAAGAGATTCCAGTTACAAACTATGAATTAAGGACTTACAGTATTGTGTTCATCTTCCTAAAACGTCTGACTAATAAGTACAGCCAACATCTTAAGGGCTCTGTTTTGTGACATGTGCTAATTTCTTATGGGCCCAGTCAACTGTTTGATATCCGGAATGCAAAACTGGAAATAAATTCTTGTTCTTGCAGATTTAGCTTGAGAAAAACTTGCTACTATGTTAAATACATCCTGAACAGCTGAGACTGATCTAGTAGAGACTGCTATGGTCTCCATGTTGGTCCCTCTGAGCAAGTGTCAGGCTCTAACCTGCCTTAAGACACATGGAGCTTGACAAATATTTTTTCTTAAAAGTAGTTTTTCCCAATGATGCTGTCTTTGTGTAATAACTACAAAATGCTTGTAGAATTCTTGGTACTGTTAGAGTCAGCAGTCAGTGAGATCTTTTGCACTGAAGTATGGTTAAGACTACTGAAATATGCCTTCAAGAGATTGGCTTTATCAGAAACAGAATTACTTTCAGCTGTGTTGAATGTAGAAATTTACAAACTGATTTCAGCTTCTGATTTGTGCTTGTGATGAGATTGAAATTAGTCTCATGATGATGGCTTAAAGGTGGCCTACGAAGCCTTTGTATAAGTAGTTCAAATCTCTTTCCTCCTCTACTCTTTACTTACTTTTTTTTATTCCTTTAGAAAGAAGTAGAAGGGTGCCTGCCTTTCTAGGTGAGGCCCTGACTGATCTAGAAGGCTCAATAAGCAATTATAGGATAGAAATTCCAACAGTGTGAGAGCTTCAGATAAATGCCAGACACTTAAGTGTACTGCTGTTCTCATGCATTTGTAACCAATTTGCTATTAATTAGTATCTTAAGATCTTTTTTTTAATGTCTAGTAATAATCTCCTATGTTCTCTTATGCCCTTTGGGTGTGAGGTCAAAACCATCAGCCTTCTTTATAGGACAGCCAGAGGCCAGAGTCCATGTTTCTGACCTTGTAGTTCATGTTTCTGACCTTGTATTTCTTCCTTTGCAAATAAGCTTGGTGGGTTTTTTTCAGCTTATTTCCTTACAGAAGTGTTGAGTTCCTTATTCTGCATCATAGGTGGACAAAGTGGTATGGGCCAGTTTGTTCAAAAATTGCTGATCACTTTGAGTAATGGAGCTTCAGAGCTAGAGTTTATACAAGGATGTGTAAAGAGGCAGAGTGGGTGAGCACCCTAAGGACTTGAAAAGCAGAATAGGTTTTCATTCAAGTCACTAAAAAAAGTCTTATACCTTGTGCACCCTCTCTCCCTCCCCCCTGCTCACTGGAAATGTAAACAGTTCTGTTGTAGTGCTTTGATTAGCTGGCTTCCAATCTACAAGGTTTGCAGTGCAACTGGCCAAAAAGATAAATTTCTTCTTATCTTGACAAGCATCATTCAGCATTAGATTGCTTTCCTGGGGGAAAATTTGGGGTTGGTAAAACAGATCATACAGATGTCTCAAACAATTACTTTTATTACCTTTTGGAGTATTTTTTGTCTGATGTAACATGATGGATTGGGTGTTTTGCCACTTTCCTTCTCTTAGCTTTTTCTGAAATTAACTTTCTTAAATGTAGAATCTTAATGGGAATGGGATTATCTCAAGATAATCAGCTAAAATGTGCTGTGAGGTGTGTGCATAAACAGGTTTGTGCTAAAGATAACCGAATATTTGTTTTTCTTTTCAAAATATTTAGGATGTTTGGAATACTTTGTGACAGAATGCTGCTCTTTCTTTTGGCATGTTAAGTGTTCTTTTTGTAAGTTTAAGTGTTAAAATGTTTTAAAAGAGCTAAGTGGAAAATTTTATTGTTGAGGTGCCTGAAATATTTGGAGAGGGAGGGAGAATTGGTAGAAGGAATATCTTTCATAGTTGTAGAAGGGAAAATGAAAAAGGTAGCTAGGATACAAACTTTAGGAACTTTTTATTAGTTATGGTACTGTCAAATACCACGAAAGTGTTTGAGAGGCTCTGCATTTTGGGAGTTGTCCTGGAAGTCTAGTTTTGCTCTTACACTACAGTCACTTGTGTGGCAAAGGGGAAGGTACAAGATTAGACTATTAATTAATGTATACTGTAAAATATTTGAATACACATATACAAATAAACATTTTTGAATTGGTTTAAACTACTTTGCACTTCTTTATATTTGTAGTGAGAGGAAAGTTGATGCAGTAAATGATTAAGTCTCTGGTTTCTGTGAGACTTTTGGTAGATAGCTGAGAACTTGGTGGGCAGTTGCTTATTGTAGCCTCCTGTGTTTCCTTAGCAAATTTGATTTGGTTTCTTGACAGGACTGTGTTGGCAAGGTTTGGTCACAAAGGCTCAGTTGCCTCAGTTAATGAAGTTGCTTTGTTAACTGAACCAGAACACTGGACCAATTTCAGTTGAGAAATCAGACAGTAATTACTTCTCAATGCTACTGAATTTAGTGGCTTTTAGAGGTACTGGAGTAGTTCCTGAATGGGCAGATCCTGTCTGATTCACTGGAGGATACAATTACTGCCTGGAATTAAGAAGTTTTTGTTACAGTATCAACCAAGAGATTTCTGTGGTCTAGGATTTTGTGTTGTGAATAATCATAGATGTTTAAGAAATTGTTTCTCAATCAGCTGCTTTGTGAGGATTATAAATAATTTTTCAGGGAAGTCACTGTCATCTCAGAAAAGTGACTTGAACAGAATGAAGTTTGTTGGAATTCTTGTGGTCCAGGATCTGCTCTTGTTGCTGTTTAGCAATGTACATTAAGGCTTCCTGCTGACAGGTAGATACAGTAGGATTAATGATTCCTTATCATCAGCCCAGCCCCTAACTTGATATTTTGGTGCCTAGGGGAGCAGTTGTGTGTCATGTGTTGCATTTAGGATTCTTTGCTTGAGTGAGAACAGATGTACTGCAAAAGATGTGAGTTGCTGTGCCTGATCCTGTGTGCTTCTCCATAGCTGTAAGACCTAGCCTTGGATGCAGGTCCTTGTTGATTGTTTTTCAGTCAATTGTCAGAGACTTTTTTCCCCTTTCCCCAAGTATATGAATGAGAGGAAAAAGAAGAGTTCTGGGTCAGCAGGGGAGGGTTCCATGGGCTCTTGCGATGTTTGGATTTATGTGGTCCTGTTGAAGGCAATTTCTTACAATGCAGTGAGGCTAAATGCATTCAAGGTAGATGCTCTGTTGTGCTCACATCTCTCGCCTTAGAAATGCTGTTCTCCCCCATTTGAGGCAACAGTTGAATTGCCAGCTTTGTGGTGGAGTCCTGGCTCAGCTGGAGATCCTTGCTTGCTGTCTCTGAGGCCTTGGATGTTGTTGGTACAGAAAGTGATGTCTGCCCAGGGAAATGAGGCTAGCAAAGTGAAATCCACTGTGGCTTTTTCTTAAGCTGCAGTGAAACTTTCCTGAGGAAAATGTGTGAAACATCTTGCTGCTCCAGATGTTCTTTATCTCTCTGGAGGAGCCAGAGACAGGGAAGTGGTGGTTATCAGCTGTGTGTTCATTTACTAGTGTTTGCTTACATGGCACTTACCTGCATGGCTTGATTGAAGTGACTATTTTGTCTGTCTGCAGTCTCCTTGGAAGCCAGCTGAATGAGTGGGACATGGAAGTCATGTAGCAAAATTAATAATCACTGCATTTGTGGTTTAAAATTTATCACTTTAGGCACAGTTAAATTCTTGAGTGGCTTGCTCTTAACAGCCTTTGTGAGCCTCCTTTGGGAATGGGGATGGAGACAGACAAATATTAGTTGCCTTGTCTTCCTGGAACTTTATCTCTACTTGCCACAGGAGTGTCTTTCCATTCATGAGAACATACAGAAGGCAGCCAGTTCATCCTGGAGTAGTGATGAGAATTTTGATTTGCAGTCAGAATGAGCAGGAAGCAGTAAAAGAGTAGGTTAATTCAATAATGGGGTGGTTTTGATTAGAATGAGGAAAAAATAGGTGATTTGGGTTGTATTGAGGCTCTTTCCCAAATGAGATGCACTTTGAGAGCTAATGCTGCAGGTTGACTGTTTATATAATTTTGTGAGTTCTACTAATAAAATCCTTTCTCAGTTTCTTTCTGTTCCTGCTTGCCGACCACATGACAATTAGTGTTCTGGAATTAGGTATTGCTGTTGTAAATCAGCCAGTAAACAGAAGGAGAACTAAATGTTCTTGTAGTTTCTCTAAATATATTTGGGATAGGGAGAAAGACAATTTTTTTACTCTAATGCTTACAAAAGATGTTTGCAAAACTAGGAGACTTTTTTGGAAGATATATGTGAAAAGTTTTGAAAGAAGTCCTTTTTTATGACATTTTTTCTGTTTTGGGCAAATTGTAAGTATTTAGTCCTTTATAAAGGCAGAGTAATAGAGTTGTATTTGTGTGGCTATTGTGTACTTGCGTCTTGGACTTGGTCTCTAGGTTTGGTATTTTTCCCTATCCCAGTTTGTCTTAGTTTATTTTGTTTTTTTGCTTTAATAGGGATGGGGTGAATCCATAATTTGTTTTACCAAAACAATTCTAAGCTCTGTCTTCAAGTACTTTTTTTTCTAGAAATTATTTTAACTCATAATTCCCATACTTTTCTTAGTATGCTTAATCAGCTCCAGTATGTTAATGAGCTTATACATTGTTTTGGCAACTGATAGATTTCAATGAACAACTTGATTATCATTTCTGCATTCAGCCTTTGGATTTGTCACTATGATACTGCACTAAAAAATGAGAATAAAACTTGATTACACTGCTTTCTCATTACTATTGTATGAGTTTGAGTAACTGACTGATATATGGGATTACAGGCTATATGAGTAGGGAAAGTAAAGAAAATGGAAGGAGACAAATGAATTCAGAAACTCCTTATTGACCTTAAAACGCTAGTGGTAATATTTCATTGAGATTGGGAACATCTTTCAAGTGACAGAACTTTGGGTCCCTTAAAAATTTTCTGGATCACTTTTACAGGGACCCAGAAAAATTGAGACTTAAAAAGTGCCTGCCTTTTGATCACTCTTGTGTAAAGTATGTGCTGCTTTGTTGTATCATAGCCACTAGTGTTGAGGTAATGACATTTTTGGTAGATTTTCAGGCTCCTTTTCTCACAGATGTTTATAATCTCTGCAGAAAAACTGCCATTGAATTTAGATTTGTCATAGAAAATGTCTTCTAGGACATTATGTACCTTCATAACATGAAAAAAGTTTGATCCCCTTTTTCCTTATAAGAAGTTGACTATTGCCAGTAATGGGCTTTTGGCTGAATACCGAGTTAGCTGATGTTCATGTGTTTCAGGGGAGCTCAGGTGAAGGTAGAGCTGGAAATTCAACAGGCAAATGAGAGTAACCTGACCTGCAGTGTATGTGATAATAGTGAGTGTCCATTTTTTTCCCCTCTCAGATCATATTTATCAAGTTCTTAACACAATTCAGCTGTTATTGAGATACAGCAAAGATTTGTGTAGTAACTGAATGTTAAATCAGCCATAGGAGGAAATCACTAAAGAGCAGTACGGAGTTCTAAGCAGTGACTGCTTGCTGTTGCTCTTTGCCAACTTGAAGATGAACTCTGAGTAGACTTGTAGGAATTTATGAAGAAGGAATTCAAACCTCAAGTGGTATTTCTGGCATGGGCTGGAACTGGGAGGTGCTTTTGCTTGCTGCATAAAATGCAGTTTTAATTGTTTTATTTGTTTAAGTATCTGAAAATTGAGGGTTGCGATTTACTGATATTTTCTGAAAAACATAGTGTCTTTAGTTTAGCAGATACAACCATTTGGACATAATGTTTTATGTTGTGTGACTTTACTTTCCTCTTTACTCATTCAGCATGATAGGTCAGTTGAATTGCAACATACTGTGCTGTCTGGCATCCTGCTACTGTAGCAGCAGATTTCCTCCCCCGTTGAGCAAAACATTCTTTAGGCTTTCCTAATGATTCGAATGTCAGAGCTGCAGCTTTCCTAGGCATGAAGACCTATTGCTTCATTATTATAAACTCCCTCTAACCCCCTATAAACATGCCTGTGTTTCATCCTTAATGAATATGATAACACTAAAGGTCTTGAGCAATTAGTAACATTGAAAACAGATTCTGCTTTGTATTTTTATATTCCATTATTGAATCTTATGCATAAGGATATACCCATTTTATGTCAGGGAAGTGACTGAACAGAAATGACAGGCTCATGTGAATGGCGTATTGATAGAAATTGTCTTGTAAATTCCAATGGAGTAGACAGTGCCCTGAATACATTGTTAAACTGAGAAAGCTGCTTCATATGAAAAATTCAGAAAATCACCATGTTACAAGAACTTTTGGGAAAAAAGCCTCTGCAGTATTTGTGTAATATTGTGATGAATAAAAGCATTTTTTGTTACGCTCAGGTTATATGTTGCTGTGGTAGTTCTGTAAGCCCTCTTGTCCCTCCTGTCAGTACTTTATTACTTCCATAGGATTACTTCAATAACTTATTTGTAAGGAAACTTAGTGTTATAACAAATGTTTGCGCTGGATAGGACTTTTTTGAACTGTTTTCCTCACTTTAAAGAGAAAGTATATAAGACTTGGTTTTTAAAGTGTTTTGGGGTTTTTTCCTCTTTATGCCTAATCATTGTGCTAGAGACATCTCCATTAAGGGAACTATTGTAATGTTTTAATGTAATCAGAATGTCTCTTTCCAGTCTCTTTACAGTCAACCTGTACAGTCAATCGTTATGTCACCACTAAATACATCCGTTCAGAACTGATGACTTGGCTTTCTTGCGGCAGGTGCCACAGCGCTGCTCAGGCGCTTGGCTCGCTCTTGGGAATGCTCCCGAGGTGGGAGGTTCAGACAAGTTGCTCATTGGTTTCCCAAGAATGCAACATTTGTTGCCACCTCAGTGTTTTTCTTTATTGGCTGTTGTGTGCCTGAAAAAGAAAACTACAGAATGCTTGAATGAACATGCTTCTTATGGCCTATAATAAGGATAGTGTTGGAATGAAGGGTAGGTGGGGAGGAAGATGGATGATTGTACTCTACAGAGACTGAGGGTTGGAATCACAGAATGCTGTCTGATGGATAGAAGCTAACAGTTGGCACTGGACTCACTTTTTTTACTAACTGAGGATTTGACCTCAAAGATGGGGCTCCATTGAGCCAAATGATTTTGCAGTACAGCTTGTCTGGTAGAATAGAATGTTTTTCAGATTGCCAATAAAATCTTGTATATTAGTAAATCATTATACATACCCTTTCTTTAATTTACCTTTCTGAAAATGCAGTAATTCCTCAATCAGTAGAAGAAAATGAATGCTTAAAGGAGAATTACATGCAATCCCAAGAATAGAGACCTGCATTCCTTGAAAGTTGTGTGGCTTAGTTTTTTTACTTTGACTAATCAGTTTCTCTACTCCTATCTCATTCCTAAAACCTTAGAAGACCTTCACATTTTTATAGAAGATGATACTATCTCATGCTCATCAATCCGTCAACAGCTGAGTTGGTCTTTATTGGCAAACCTAAACATCTAAATTGTAGATTCTCTGAGAGGAGACAAAATAATCCTTTATGCAATAATCTCCTGTTTCTTTTGAGAGACAATGTACTGTTCAAGTAAGAGTAGTTCCAGCTCAAAAGAAGTTATAATTCAGCAGGTCCACGTTTGGACCTTTGAAGGAGAGATGAGTCATAAATCCTGGTGGGTTAATCCTGTGTATATGATATATTTGTTACACACATATCCTGTGTATATGCTGTATTTATTCTGTATCCAAACCCTGGAGCAGCCATTTGTAGGCCATCATACAATTAAGGGTTATTTTTTGTATCTGCTCTGTAGCTTGTCCTCTTGGCTGGTGTGCCAGCGGGACAGGCAGACTTCAGTGTCTTTATAAATTTTGGTGATGTCCATAGTAAAGTAGTTCACTATTTATGTTTTTCTTCCAACTACAAGTTTTGAGGCCATTTAGTCTTTTCTAGCCTTTATTTTTTTTTTAGTCTTGCAATGCTGGATGTCATTAATGGTGATAAGACCAGAATTTCATGGTGAATATCTGAGGATAATTCCATGTTTTTTCAATATTTTAAAGAGTTTTATTACTGCTAAATGTAGGTACTGTTCACGTCAGTTCTGTAGGTTGAGCATTTTTTTGTTGCATGCAGTTCATTGTGGTGCAGTTTGCCTAAAATGATGGTGATATTTTTTTTTAAATCCTCTGTGATACTCTGTTGGTGCATAGTATGTTGAGTGTTAGAAAGATTTCCACTAACATTTTCTGCTTGGCAGTTTTTATTGCTGACCACAAGCCAGAAGTGTAACCAGACTACAAGTTTAAAGGTCTAAAGGGTTTGCTCATATTGGTAGTGTTGGCTGCAGGCTGCTTGGGATGCAGACCCTTTGTAAGTGATGAGTTTCATGAACAAAGAAGATAGAATGTGGCCTAGAACTCTGCTTAACTAACCTCTTCCTGCAGAGCTTATCAGAATTCCATGTGCCATCTCACCCTGCAACTCCTTGCAGAACAGCATTCCTATGGATTCCTGGTTGAACTGCTATTAAAATTCTCTCTTCCAGCTGCAACTTATTCTATAAAGCTTTCTTAACTATTTCAGTAAGGATTTTCATGGAGAGGTTTCATCTCAGAATTTTTTTGATCAGTCTAGATATTAAACACAACAAGGGCAGGACAGAAATACGATGGTGCCTGAGTAGGGTAAGCAATAAAGAAAGCTACTTGTGACAGTGTGTCTGTAGCTTTTCTAGACATAGAAGTAATTCAGGGGTTCTGCAAATCTGACTGAGGCAATGTTGCTGTTTTGCAGCAGTTTCAGTCTAGAATGGCTCATTGTAGCCTTTTTCTTTCACAGGTAGTCAGGGCCTTGCAGCTGTGCAGTGAAAACTGTGCCTCACTCTATCCCAGGCAAAAGCAAATGACTTCCTCTAGCTTGTGTCATACTTCATCATCAGTAAATTGGGTGGTGGTGCTGCATCTCACCTGTACGTTTTTTTTAAACTGAAACAAGCTTCTGTTTTTGAAATATATACTCCCAAAGTCTTCCATTTCCTGCTTAAGTCATTTCTCTAAGGAAGTTTTTTTCATTGTCTTGGTTTTTATTTGAACTGTGGGTTAGTCTACTTGAAAGCCTGTATGGAAACCAGAAGTCATACAGGAATTTTTTTGCTGAGTAAAGACTCCAGAGGGCTTGCTTTTAGGAAAAAAAAATCCAGTACTTGTTAAGCTTGCAGGAAAAAAAAAAGAGGGAAATATTGAATACATCAATCAAATGTTTATATATTGGGAGCTCTGTGAAATGCTGTTTGCCTCCAAATTATGTTCTTTCTACTCCAACTGAGTTAAAAAGTTATTTGCAGTAACAATGATTTTTAAGGTATAATTATTTTTTTTGAAAAAATAAAATAATTGTCTGCAGTAGGGGGTTGTCAGCAATTTATTAGCTTATTTTTACAAGGTAGTTTATTCACTACTGAGTAGAAGTTGATTTATGGAAATATCTGGTCTGTTCTGGTGTGTCAAAAATGTATAATACTTTGCTTTGACTCTAGTTTTAATTGTATTTTCTTTAGGTTACTCACTCTACTGCAATTTCTCTAGAAATTCAGTATTTTCTCCAGGTTGCCCCCCCGATCCTCTCTGTTCTATAGAATGGTTTACAACAGTGTACTAATATATAAAATTTGTTTAATTTGCATATTTTTTGAAAGTCTGTTTCTCACAGTTGCCTTATTTAGCAGATATTTTTTTTTAGTAATGTTGGAAATTTGACTGTCATCTTCTGTTACTGATGCCTCTCAACCTGTTCTTTATCTGCTCAAAGAATGGAACATTGGAGAGGCAATTGCTCTCTTCAATTGGATTTTCCCATGTTGTTTTAGGGTGGAAGGACTTGCTGAAATTTTTCAAGGACTGATGAGAGTTAACATGCTCAGCCTCTACAGAATTAGGCTGGTTTGAAAAACCAAGCTGCTGCCAATTCACAGTTAATTTTCCCCTGCTGGCTGTAATAAATGTATCCTGAACAAATGTTTCAGGAGTTCCTGGCATTATGAGATACAAAAAGAAAACTCCCTGAAGAGCTGGAAACCTGAAATAGTTGTTTTGGGTGACAGAAAGGAGAAGGTTCATTGACATTTCAATATTGTACATAAAGACCAGCATTTGCATAGTAGTAGTCATGATGCAGGTGTTGTTTAGATTGCAATAAAAAAAGGGAGATGCATTTTTTTTTTGAGGAAAAAAAGTACATGTGCGTGGAAAAAAATAATTTAATGTTAGGATTTTTCAATGATAAATTATGACCCTTCTCTGTGAGGGAAGAAAATTTGCACGTAAAAATCCAGGGAAGACTTCTGTATTAATGTTTCAGGAGCAGTTATTTGGATAGCTCTCATTCAGCTGCTGACTGATGGGAGGTACTAACTTTACATGAGAAATGCTCATGGAAACCAGTTCACTGACTTCCTGAAGAGCAAAATGAATTCTTAATTTTTGCTCTAAAAACTCATTATATCTCATAAATGCTTAGAAGAACACTCAGGACCTGTGCATTTTAAATATATTACTTCTAAGGGTGTTTTCTTCCTTGGTTACTGTTACCTTGATACCCTGAGTCTGAAAAATGCTGGTTTAGGTAGTTTTCCATTTAAATTGAATTTTGTGTGTTGTGGGGGAGTAATTGCTGCAAGTGAGAATGTGAAAGGAGTAGATGGTTTGTGTTTGTACATTCAGGGTGCTTTTTTCTTATTAGGCCTTTCATGTATTATTAAAAATGTAATGCTAAAGCTGGACTGCATTTTCCTCTGGTCACTTCGGGTCTCTGGTAGCCATGCTTGCAGTGTGATTGTTTTTATTTATTTTGCTACAGCAATATTCACTACCATTTAACTCTTAATAGTGTCTGAATACATACTTTGGTTGTTTTTATTTATGTATCAGGAATTTTGCAGTTATATATGTATCGTATTCTTTCTTGTCTAGTGTAACAAAATATCTTAATTGATATAGTCATTTTATTAAATAAGCTGTTTTCAAAGACACTAGGAAAACACTAGGTAGATTTTTTTTGGTAACTTTCTATGTTCCAAATATAAAGTACATCTGGCAGTATGCACACATTATTTGTCCTGGTGTGACACAACTGTCTTTGAATGCAGTGAAAGTGGAGGGGTCTGGCTTATTGTTTATAGTGCAGTTTGTTAATGGCTGGAGATGGGAAATGAGCATCTCACTAAATGGAAGTCTTGGTCAACCTCTGACTCTTGCCTTAAGGCTTTGAGAATAGACAATATGAAAAAAAAAAAAAATCTTTTTTCCAGATGGCTGAATGCTTGATGTGTCTTTATGTTTAGCTGTCATTCAAATGTGAATGCTGTGGTGATTATAAGTGTCTTCCATTTTTCTGGTTTGAAATGATCCCTTTTATGCATTGTGTGTTTAGAGATTAACTATTTGGCTTATCAATATGGATTTTAGAGTAAAAAAAACCCAACTTGATCATGTAGCAAAATCCAGGATGCTGATGTTCATAAGCAGACTTGACAGTGAGGGTCTTAGTTCCACATGCTGTGGTGCAGACCAAAGTAGTTTTGAAATAGATTGTAGTGGACTATTAACATTCTGCAAAATGTTGTTGCTTCAGTTTTGAAACATCTTGTGTGTGATAAGTTTCATGCTAGTGGTTCTTGTTAGTGAAAAAATACTATTCTGCAATCTGGCAAGAAAAAATTTTATGAAGGAGGTTTTGTGGAATGGAGTTTCTTTTGACTGAGAGGAAAAAACTAGATTTAACTTGTGAGTGGTGAGGTTGAATCATGTATTTTCATGATGCTTGAGTTCATAGTGAAAGATACAAGCTACAGTTTAATGATCAAACTCTTAAATAGTGTTGTAAGCTGAAGCAGACTTAATGGATTTTCAGGCTGTTTTTCTTGGAGTTTTCTGTGTGTTTTTGTTTTTGAACCTGAAATCATAGTTAGTGTAAGAGATACCTTTTTAATAATGCAGCCAAAACTGTTGCAGGTTCTGTAGGAGTCCAAATCACTTATTTTGTGAGCATTAGATCAGTAAATTCTGATGTTATATTTTTTTTTATTAACTGACATTGGCAATGTCCTTAGTAACCATTTAAATAAGGGAATGAACTGCTTCATTGTATATGCTGGTTTCCTTTTCAGGCACTGCATATGGTGATAAAATTTAGTGGAAGTAGATCAAATTACTTTGCTGAAAAGCTTTCAGCATCTTGTGGCTGAACTTGTCACCAACCAGCTCTCTACCTGTTTTTGTGTGTGAGAGTTGGGAACCAGGTCTGATCATCCCTGACTGAGCAGGGAGCTGTTACTCTGCAAGTCCTATTGACAGTGCATTGTGCCAAAAGGTTCCTATAACATGCTTAGGGTTGAGCTTTCTTGTGAGTAATGGCTATGGTATGTCCAATTGGCTGTAGGCATTTTCAGTAGATCTTTGTTTTATTTTATTTCTGCTGGTGCTTAAGCATGGCATAATATGTGGAGTTAATGTGTGTGGGTACAGTTCTGGAGCCCAAAGAGAATGAATGAGGTAGCTGACTGAAAAGTAACTTGGCCTCATCAGCAATCATGGGTGGCATCAAGCTGCAAATGAAAATGAAGGTTGTAATGGCATCTCAGGATGGATGCAAAATATATGCAAGTACAGCATTTAAACAAGTTTGCTTACCAGCTGTTTTCATTTTTACTCTATTGTGGGGTTGTACTGGCTGGATTAAGCTTCTGTAAGGAGGGTTTTTTTTTCCATGTGGCCCCCTTGCAACCTATGGGTTGGAGAAAGTTGCTACCAAACAGTAACTGGAACATGTGCCTCGGGTGTCATTTTTCACATTTGGGCTAAATGTTGTACTTGGCCTACTTAGACCTGTCAGTTGTTTTGTGGTAACTTTTTGGTGCTGCCTTCTTTCTTCCTCTGAAACCTGTGAAGGTGTTTCTTCCCAGCTCTTGTGATTCTTTTTTCCTGAAGACACTTAGAATACCAGAAGAAAGCAGCCCTTTGGGATAAGGGCAGGGCAAACCCTTATGCACCCTTAATTAGTAGTATTAAATTTCGATGAAAAAGTGGATAATCTCACTCTCTTCACTGTTTTTTATCTGGCCAAAATCCCCTTCATGCATTGAGGTTAGGTATATGGCATTTAGTGTTGCTGATGTAATTATTCTGGCATGTTCTGTATATCAGTCAGGTGAAGGTGGAAGTTGTTCTCAGAAGCCTTGTTTGCATTTCATCCAGTTCCATCACTTGGCTTTGGCAATATTTTTAAAGGTAGAGGTTGTTTCAGCTGTTTACCAGGTATATTTGCTTTATCTTGGAAGTCAAATACTAAAACTTACCCATGTTGTACTGTGATAATATGAATTTTATTAATACAGCACAAAATAAGGCAGGTTATATAATAATACCCACAGTGTAATATTGAACTGCTAAATATTTATATTATTTCTTAAACTTCCAGATTATTTTCTTTCAAGCAGTAGTCAGAACCACTGAAGCTGACTAGGCTTTATGGAGTTAGGCAGTGGTTGACTGTTAGTTGTGCCTTCAGAATATTATTGACCCAATTGTGTTTTCTCCTGAGAAGTAAAGGGAGGAGAGAATCTGATTCATTTAGTGTTTCACATGAGACGGAAATAGGTTACAACATTCTCTAGTACAGATCTGCAAACCTTGCTCCAACACCTGTACGGTTAAACTCCTCTGTTTCCCTCCCTGCACAACCAATTTTGAGTCTATTACTTTTCACTACCACCCTTCACAATTTTTTTCTTCCCCCCCCCCCTTTTTGTTTTCATTTGTAATGAACTTACTTCTGCCTCACAGGGAGTCTACTTACATGTTCTATTGCTTTGAAAATTTAAAACTACCCTGGCTGTCTCAGCATCTTTACAGCACTGGATCTACGATTGTTCCTTATGGCTTGGTTTTGGAAGACAGTCACTGAATGTACTGTGAAAGGTCATGTATTTTCTCTGAGTGAGCAAAGAGAGCCTTGGTCCACACTTAACTCCTCTATAAGGACACCAGTGAGCTGAGCCTGCTAGGAGGTACCATGGGGAGAGTTGATGTTGATGTGGGCAGTGGTACCAGTGAGAATTGGTGGCATTTCTGGAATGGAACAGCTTTGGATGTGTGAGAAGGGAGTGGTAGTCTGACTCCTACTGACACTACAAATCTGGCAGTCTTTGGCAAAATTCCTCCCCAGTCTCTGGTTGGTGATTGACTCATGCAGGAAATAGGGTGGTACTCCAGCAGAAAAGTCTTCCTGTTCTCTGTGGAATTCCTGAAAATACCCAATGGCTTTCTGTGAGGAATTAAGGATATTCTCCTATAGTTTACTGCAATTATTTTCTCACTTGACCTTTATCTAAAGCTCAGTTTATGTTAAAAGTTTGACAGGATTCCAGCATGCTTGGTCTGCATTGTCTAACAAGCATTTGTATTCAGTTTTGTTTAGAGTCTGGTGTTACTCAATCACATCTTTGAAGCTCTCAGCTGCTTCTGATAAGCAGTCCTGTGTCAGCTGCAAATGCATTAATCACTTTATCAAAGAAAGGCCCAACAGTTGTAAATAAAACAATCTTAGATGGTTTCTAGATGCAGTGCTGAAGTGCTGGCTGCCCTTGGAGATGCGAATCATTTATCATTTTTTGTTGAAGATCTGGTATCCTTCAGTGCTGAGTTTGTTACAGACTTGAATTGTGTTAATTTGCAGCCAGCCTTGTTTTTATCTGTAGCTGTACTGAATGATTTGAATTTAAAGGATTATCAGTTTTTGTTGGCAGAATAACAGCATTGTTCACTCACTTAACCTGGACTTCACTTCTGAAATACGCTGCTCTTACACACATGCCTTTCTTACTTTTTTCCCCCTTCTCATTTCTATGTGAAAAATGAGGTTTGAAGGAGTAGCTTTATACTTCTGTCTGCTCACTTAATGTTGAATTTTAAGAAATCATGGCTGTGGTCTTTAGCCCCCCCTGTGTTACCTTTAGGCAATCAAACAAAAAGCCAGATGCAGTGCTAATTAATTACTTGCCAGGTGCCTGGAGCTGAGAAGCAGTTTGCTTATTAACATAACAATGCTACTCTGAATATTGTAGATCATATTTGACATAGAGGACTTGGGATATGAAAGGTAAGCCTTCAAATCTTGTAGGTTTATCTAGAGGTGTTTTGTTCTGGAATTTTTATGCTAATTTGCACAAGGTTGAGTCTTTTGTGTTTCTGCATTGTTGAAGCGGTCTAATCTAATGGACGTGAAAAGCTAAAGGATATTCTTAGTTGATAACTGAAGATCAGTTTGTACTTATATTCTTACATTTGTGTAGTTGTCTTGGATTCAGTGCCTGGCATACAGTGTGCTCCACTTTTAACTGAGGTTTTGAAGGGGAGGTTTTGGCTGGTTGTTAAAAGTGCAGTGTGTAGACCTCTGTCTACATGTGTATCTCCAGCTTTCTTTGTAAAACTAAAACAGGCTTATATGGTCTTCTTAAATGTTGGAGTGTAATGTAAAGGTGGACTATGTGATCCTCTGCTGATATATTCTCTTCATCCTGCTTTATTCAGGTAATATTCAGACAGCTATATTCAGAGAGTGTTTTTTTCATTCAGATTCAGTGTAAAATAAGAATGCTCTTATTTTTGAAGGGTTCTAATGCTGCAAGTCAAGGACAAGTTGGAGTGTCAATTGAAATAATCTGTTTGTCAGAGTACAGATATATAAATCTTTCTGGATTTATATATCTGTACTCTGACAAACAGAATTCCATGATAGGGGGATTAGGAGCAGCTTTTTCTGTTTTCTTCCTCAAACTGAATATGGGAAATAGGTATTTTTTCCCCCCTGCATATCCAACTGTCAGGATAAGCCAACTCTCTTCGTTTTCCTTTCTGATTACAGTGAAGTACCTTCTCTGCCTTGTGGAAAATGAAGACTTTATTATTAGTACATAGTCCTAGTCATTTCTCAAAACATAATAATTTAAAGATGGCTAAAGGACAAGAAATCCTCTTGTCCCTCTTTGCCAAAACTATCTCTGAGAGCCAGAAGAGTCTCACTGTCCTTCATTCTGCTGTGACCTACAGTATGCAAGTGTCAAGTGACTCAAGTGGGAGGATCCTTTTCACTGTGCTCCCCTTGTTTTTATAGCCTGTGTGAAGAACTTCCACTGTATTCATGTTCTGTGGTTTGTCTACTGGGGTCTCAGGTCAGGATCTTTATCTTCAAGTGTAATCTGGGACATTTTTAACAGATGCAACTGTGTATATAACCTGTGTACCAGGTTCCTTGTAGCTCACATCTTGACTCAAGAGCTCTCTGTTAGATATCTAAGCCCATCCTGCTGTAATGAAGTGGCTCTTATAACCAGTACCTGTTTGAGTTTCTGTCTTCCCAAGGACAACAATGTGTTAACTGTACATGAAAATGAATCAGAAGGAAAAAAGTGCAAAAAGGATGAGTTTTATACCTCCAAAATGAAGTTTGGTATATGGTGGTGTGAAAAGAACAGATGAAGACAGAAGTGGTCATCAGTCCTTGCTGTTGTGTTTTGACTCCTAGTCATGGTGATACTTGGTCCTGTTAATTTCTTAGAGCATAATAATTTGAAGATGGCTTAAGATCAAGAAATATTCTGGGTCCCTCTGGTGACTAGGGATTGACTAATGGTATTTTGGACAATTTAGCATGTCAATGATGAAGCTAGTGGTGAGCTGTACTTGTGCTGTGTTAGGCCTCATTTCAAAAACGAAAGGGAAACTGTGCTTTTTAGTTGTTCACTGTGCCTGGGAAGAGCAAGAGAGGATTTTTCTGCTTTTTTCAGGATTGGTAACAGATTGTTTTTGGTGCAAATCTGTGGCAGTCCACTGGCTTCATGCATGAGTTGTTTGGTTGTCTGTTTTGTGCTCTTGCCATCCTTCAGGGCCAGGAAGGCAGTGTGACCAGACTGTGCAAAAACTGTAAGTGCTCTGATATAAACTCAGTGTTTCTCTGCTGACCCAATCTGATTAGTTCCCCTTTTGACATCAGGTTTTTAGTGCCTTCAAAGACAGAAACTTTAAAACCTGAATATTTAAAGTGATCTTATGTAAATTACTGTGTTTTCAGAATTCCTTTTCTACTTTGTACCATTTGGTTTTATCACATCTCATCATGATTGGAAAAAAGAAGTGCTTGAGGGAAGATGACATTTTCCACAATTAGTATTAATAGATAAAATGAATGACTCTGAACAAAGATTTAGTATGCGTGAAAATACATAGAATGAGATTTAATTTTTTAAATAGCTTGCTTATAGGGAATAATTTCCTCTACTATAGTTTGAAAAGAGATCCTTCTAAATAGTAGGAGAAATTTGGTTTTTTTAAAGAAAATAATCTTTAATTCACCTCATACTTGAATATTTAATTTATTCCTTTAGGAGTAAAACTTCTTCTGTGTTATCTTACTGTGTGAAGAAAACTTCCTAACCGATCTAAAAAAATAAAAATGTGTGCTTTGGTCAGAAGCAAAGCATCATGGGAATAACAACTTAGACTGGCATTACCTCTTGTGATCATGTTTTGGCATGAGGTTTGAAAGCTTGTTAGACCTGCTAAATTTATTGTGAAAAGGGAAGAGCTTTGTCTTCCATGTACTCACAAGTTTGATTGCTTGCAATGAACTTTTTTCTGTTCCCCATCACCCCTCCAGTTAAGGGTGAATTCCTCTCCGAAGATCCTTTCCTGTGCAGCTTTATTTTTATAGTACTTTATTTCATCTGGAGGACAGATTAGGAAGCATCCCTTACAGTCACCTTTCTAAGACTATTTCTGCTGTATGGCCTTCTGTGTGTTCTGTAGCTTTATTTCTGGATGCTTAAAAGTAGTTTCTCTCAGAGCAGACTACCTTGTCCTTTGCCCTTGCCTCAGCTTTAATTTCTGTCCTTGAGCTCACTCAGTATAGATCTTTCTTTAATATTAATAACTTGAGAGAATGTGTGTCACTCCAGCTGGTAGAAGGCTATAAAGAAGTTTTATCTTCTATCTAGCATCTTGCAGCATTTTCACTTCTAATACAAGCAGAGTCAGAGTGTTGGTGAAGGAGAACAATAGCACTATGAAATACATGAGGAATTTTTTTACTATCTCACTGTGTTGTAGCATGTTTCTCTTCCTTGTATTATCTTAAAGATTTCTGCTGCTTTTGAATTTCTAACTGGAAAGGGTTAAAAATGTGTTGGTTAATGCTATGCTATAGAGACAATGTAATTAATTAGAGGTAAGAATTTATTTTTTCAACAGTGAGACCTAAAAATATGAGCTTGTAACGTCCTCTGTTATGTGTAATGTAAACTAAACTCTGGAAGCTTCCAGAGCAATGAAACCTAAATATTACTTTATTTTTTGAAGTTTGTGAAAAGAAGACCCAATTTGTAATCAGTTCCAAGTGTGTGTGTGTGTGTAAATATATATATGTGTGTATGATGTATACTCATGGACATCATATAGGGAGGCTTATTCAGGCCAGGTCTGTGCCAGGAATTGCTGCATTCAGTAATGTCTGGAATGGACTTCATCTCTTGTGCAGATACCTGTTCATCCTTGGTTCTTACAGAAACTTCTTGTGGCTCCTTTTATTCCATAAAATTGTTATGTCTGTAACTTACAATATTGTATGCAGTGATACAATTCTACATTTGTACATATGAAGAGAGTAGAAGTGGTGGTTGTTTGCCTGCTGTAAGGATGGGGTGTGATGCATATTGGGGCATTTGGTTTTTTCCTTTGGGTTTGTCTTAGGCTGTACAACGACATCAATGCATGCATGTTATGTTGTTGCTGAGCTCTAACTGTTCAGCTCCAGATTGTGATAGTCTGTAGTGTGCAATGCTTGCTTTGTGATCAGTTCTTGATTTTGGAAACTCAGTATTCATATTGCTGTAAAAACAGACCCCCATCTCTACTACAGTTGAAGATGACATCCCTGTTGGTGGCAGTTGAGATGAAATTTGAATAAAGTACCGTTTCAGGCTTGTTTGGAGGTGGTTTTGGTGAGCAAACCAAAAATGCTTAAGGCTCGTCTAATGCAGTGATAAACTTTGAGAAGGATTTTGAGATCAGGTTTGAGGCTGTGAACAATCTCATCCATATGTTCCTCTCCAAGCTGCTTTTTGTGCTCTGCTCCCCAAGCTGTGGTCTGAGAGTAACTAATACTTAGTGCTGCTTGGCTCTGTGTAATGAGGTTACACTGTGTACCCTTAAAATGCTTATAGAAATCATTAAATTGTACTTAATATATTGAGGTAATGCATCACATTGCAATTTAGAATTGAAAAATGAGAAGGGGTAGAAGATCTCTTTTACTGACCTTAACCTAAAATATCTCTTTATCAGAAAATATTTTATGATTATGGGATTTTTAGTTTTACTTTTGCTGTCTAAGTCACGGAAAACAATATGACCAGAGGCCTCTCCTTCCGCCAAGTTTGGCCTAACATTTATTCCCTTGTTGCGTATGTGGAACAGGCATATATGATTTCCAATTTAATGCTGTATTTCATTGGAGTCTTTTTGCTCTAGTGAAGCATTGATGTGGAGGTACTTCAGAAATATCAGCACAAGGAGCAATTTTAAGTCAGTCCTATTTCTGATTTTTTTAAGTGCATCCCATTGTTACTATATTAAATTAAAAATTCCAGTAGAGGGTTTGCTATTAATTTTATGCGTTCTGCACAGTGGAACAAAATACAGCATTAAACAATAATTAATTGTGAAATCATTAAGTGGTGGTGTTTATTTTATTGATGGTCAGTTGAAACATATTTAAAGTTGTTTGGATTCTCTTGTTCATTAACAGTGAGAAATACCCAGTGTGGATTCTAACATCTATTGCTTAGCTTTCTAACATCTGTTGCTTAGCTTTCAGAAAAGGAGACTGGTACTTTTCTATTGGAGTTGGGAACAAAAAGAATCAAGAATGCACTCCAACTTTCTGATACAAAAAATTGTGGATTTATTGATTTATTTAAAAAACTAACAATAAATGAGTGCTTTAATTATAAATGGATTGGTTTTTCATTTGAGTGAATATGTTGACTGAAAATAAATGTGTAGCATTCTTGAACCTGTTTTAGACTATTTGAACAGTGATGGTGTTGTATTAGATGACAACAGCTAAGTCAGGATTGTGTGACAAAATGAATGTCAAGCCCATTTTTTAAAATTTATGTCACTTCTCTGCCTACATTGCACTTGTGCATTCGTGTGACCTGGCTTTAATTTAACATTTGGTAAATATTTGCATAGTAATTCCTCAAGTGTTCTCCCACACATAAAGGAAATGATGATAAACAGCTTTTAAGTGGCTTGATGTTAAACACAAACATGACTCGCACCCTAAGGTAAAATGCACATCAGAGTAACTGTTCAATATTCATTTGCCAAGTGCTGTTATGAATTATACCAGGTAACTTAGTCATACATCTTCTTTACGTAGATTGTTACAAGTTTGTGCCTCAGCCGAATTTCTGCCTAGGGGCTATGTACTGTGCAGTAAGAGAGCTTCTCCCCACTTGTGATGCTAGGATTTTTTGGAACCATAGTTTTTCTTCAAGATCAACTTCCTAACAGGAGAGAATTTAGGAGCACAAATAGATTCAGATAATCATACCTGATTGCTGCCCAGAGCTTCCAGGCTCTATTAGTGTTTTATTTTCACAAGAGTTTTTTTATTTTTCAAAACTTAAGTAATTCTTTTTAAGCATATCAAGTTTTAATGATGATGACTAAAAAGATACAGTGAAGAATCATTCTAGACACTGTCATTCATTAGAATAAAATTTCAATCTCAAGTTAAAAAAACTTAAAGAAATAAAAATCAATCATCTAAAAAACCACCCCAAAACTTGTCCTAGTATTTTAGAATACAGTTGTTAGACTTCTTTTCCTTTATAATTCATAGGTTCTCAGCAAGTACCTGCTAAGTACGTATGCTCTTAATCCATCTCTTCCCTGATCAAAAATGGGGTGTTTTCCAGCATTTGCTGCTTTCAGCAGGTGAGAAGTGTTATTTTGTTGAAGCTGTCTGGCACTGACCCTTCGCACAGCCTGTCATCTCTGTTACTGGGTTCTGACTCTGACCGTTCAGGAGACACTGTAGAATCAGCAAGCTCTGTTTTGCAAGGCTTTCACTCATATACTTTATGAACTATAACGTTACTCTGTTAGTTTAGAAAGGCAATCTATCTCCTGCCTAGGAGTTCTAAAACACATGGAAACCTGAAGTGTTCTTGATGCCCCTTTTGATTGTTCTATCGTAATAAATCATAAGAACCTTAAAATATGACAGTCCTTTTCCTGAGCAAGTTTCATTTTCTCTGATAATGATTCTTGGGTGTACCATGGTTATATTTTGGACCTGTTCTACTCCTTTTGAGCTCTAAATAATGTGCAAAATGTGAGTTTGTGCTTATGCATGTGGATGCGGTGCTGCTTGGAATTTTGGATACTCAACTGTTATGTCTGCTGGTGGTTAATTGTGGAGGGATAGCATGTAAGAAAATAGTGCAGAAGGTAGTCTCGCACCTGAGGAGTTGCAGCTGTACTAACCACCAAAGATTAGGAACAGGCCTGCCCTTAACAGGCCACAGCTGTGTCCAATAAGAAGACGAGTGCTACAAAAGAGTTGCAGTTTGTTGGTTGTGCAGTGAAGAGAGATAGAGTTTGTTGGTTGTGCTGTGAGGAGATGGCCATGAAAAATCACCAAGAAGGTATGGGAACCTTTGCAATAAGAGGACAACAGTTAATAGGTTGGCTCAAGTAATGAGTTTTCTAAAATATTAATGTTTTATTTAGTGAAGCTGTCTGGACTACTGGTGCAAGCAAAGAAAACACAGAAGAAATGGATATATAGATTTTAGTTGTTGGTTTTTTTGTTTTTTGGTTGTTGTTTGTTTAGTTTTTTGGTATGGATACATTGTATCCAATACATGGCAGTGTTTGCAGTTCATTGAAAGAAGAGGAAATGTTCTCTGACTTTGAAATCTTTTTGAATGGCCAAGTGGAGTTGCTGGTCAGATGAACCATTGTTACTTTTGTGACTGTGTGGATGATAACCTGGGCTATCTAGCAGTCATTACTGTTTGCTTCATCAAACAAGTTCAAGAAAAGCTCCCTGTTCCCAGCATGGGTTTTTAACTTTCAGGGATGAAGTTTATATGCTAATAGAAGCCATTCACATTTTTATTTCTGAGGCAGCAAGCATTCAGTCTTGCTCTAGTCTGTGGTGGTTATTGTAACTGGAGAGTCCTTGATATCTGAAGGTTGTAGTGTGTTCATACTGTGTGTACCTGAGCCACAGTATGTGGCTAAGCCATTAAGTATTTTTTTTCAAAACAAGCTGTGAATCCTGCCCTGTTTTAGTTCTTGTATTTCAGTGTGAATTGTCATTGTTTCCTTTTAAAGAATCTTACATAGGCGACACTTGTTCCAAAAGATGGGTGAGGAATGGCATTTTCTGTTCTTTGAAACTTTTAGAGATTTTCTCTTGATATTGCCACTAATAAAAATAATTCAATTACTGTTTTTGCTGTGGCCCAAAGTAAAAGAGGGTTAAGAATTTGTTAAATTTAATGTAGTTTAGGGTGGCTGTGTGTCTTGAGCTTGTGTTCTGCCAACTTGCATCATTCTATTGGGACAATAGGGTTTTGCACTTGTTTTTTCTTTGTTTCTGTTTCAATGACTCATCTCTGTTGGTACAGTTACTGAATCACAAACAGAAGTGAACACTGAAAGCAAAATATTCTAATCAGCTGTGTATTTTTAAACTTCATCTATGTTCTTAATACTTCAGCAGCATAATACAGCAGGTTTTAATGTATCTTCAGCCAAATAGGTTAGCCACAGAAGTTTGTCCAGTTAACAGGAGTGATTTTCAATTATGCTGTTTTAATGCTGTTAACTATTAAAAGCTTTGTGGTTGCATTAGTTAAAAGGTTCAGGAGGATCATCTGTAGCTACTGATGTGTTCTGGTTTCAGAGTATCGTATTTTGTAATTTTATTGGTAGGGTCAAACTAATACTCATTTTCCAAGGTAACTGCATTAGGTAAATTGTATAATCTCAATTAACATGCTTATTTATTGCATAAAGGTATGTTTCTTTCCTGCCTTTTCATCTTAGAGTTTTATGGTTATGGTAAAAATACCTAAGCCCTGGGCCTAAAGATAGAAATATGAGCTGTAATAGTTTTCCACACTTTATCACTTTGCAGAGGAAAAAAGCATATTAATTGATACTCTTAAACTTTGTAATTTTGAGCATGTGATACTTAGAATGAACAAACTTTTTCTATTTCACAAATGGGTGATTTCATTGCAAAATGAAATAACTGTAGTAAGAGGTAAATTAGAGATTAAATGGACATGTTACAAATTGACATACTTTTAGATGCTTAGTTGTGTGGTTGTTACACAGCTGTACTATATCTAGTTACACTTAACCCTCAGTTGCAGGTCATCAGTTGTCATCCTTTTGTTGTCCATTTCTGAAACATTTCTCAAAGCTATGTGTGTGCATGCCCCTTTCCTGGCCCTTAATTTTAGCATATTCTGCCCACTCTCCATAATATTTGATGGAGGACTCAAATATGCTTTATAATCCTAACCAGGCATGTTTTCTTTCTTCATTTGCTGTAGCAGATGCAGTGTTCATCAGTGCTGATAGCTCAGAGTACTCACACACATCACTGTGACTCACTAAGCTGCCATGTGCTCATTAAACCACAAGAACCGGTCCTAGGAGGATAAGTCTTAACTAAGGCAGTTCAGCCATAAATACCACTTGGAAGTTGTGTACACAGGTAGCTGGTATAGTCTGGGGCAGTGGCTACAGGCTGTGTGTCTGCTCTCTCATTTTGTATTTCCTGCCAGGGAGAATTTGCTGTTGAGCCATACACTCTGAGCCTTCTCGCTTCAGGGTCAGTGGAGTGATGCCTCAACTCCTGGTTATTGAAGGAGTTAATAACCTATGGAGAAAGCATTAGTTTTGGAGAATTAATCTGATCCCTGTTAATATGGTACACAGTGTTGCATTGGAATTTGAGAGTATTTCTGAAAGCAAACTGGAATTTACTTATTCATTTGCGCTTTTTTTGCCACAATAGGATTATCCACCTCAGAGAAAGAAATGATGGATGTATTTTATATGTCTAAAAATACATGGATATGCCTCCCCACAACCTGTCAGGAGGGGTGCATGCCAATCCATATATATATGTATTTGTTTATGCTGATAATAACAAAAATATTCTATCTTTAAAGTATTGTAAAACAAAAAGAATTTTTATTGTTATAAATTTACTATTCAAATTATATAAAGATTGATAAGGAAATCAAAATATATGTTTTAAAGATTTTTTTTTTGTGTAGTGTTCTGTAGGTATTGCCTTGTTTTTCATCTGCAGTTTTCATTTGCTCTGTTTCAATTTTGAGTAGTGGCTCCAATCTTCCACCTTGTGATTATAAAGGGAAGTAGGTGGAAAATAAGTGGGACGCACAACTGCTATGTCTGCTAGCACTGAAATCATGCAAGGGTAGGTTAAGAAGTCTTGTATCTGTCTTACAGGATCCAGCTTCCTGGGTAAATATTCACCACCTGGAGTATACAGATGGAGGAATCCTGGACCCAGATGATGTGCTGGCAGATGTTGTGGAAGACAAAGATAAGGTAAAGCTTGTATGAAAATGTTATGTGTCTTTTCAAGTAACAAATGCTGCTTTCTCATTTCTTGGATATATGGCAGGTGAAATGGATGTTAAATATTCTTAAACACGTGTGCCCATAACTGCTGTAACTCTCCCCTTTTGGAGCAGAATGGAGGAGTGGGAAATATGACCCAGGCCGTGAGAAGAGAAGCCTAGCAGGGTTCACTTAGGGCTTAACCTTTTAATGCAGTTCTGTGTTTCCTTTTATTTCTATATTCAAATACCATGGTGAAGAATGTGGGTTTTACAAGAATTTTTTTCTTTTTTATGCCACTTAAAAATAAATGCCATGTAAAATATCTTTTATAATCGCTGCCTTTGCATGGAATTAAGTTGTTGAGAATCATTCAAATGTCATGGTTGAGAGTGACAAAATGGACAAATTTTGTGATGACAAGAACAGCTCCTTGAACTTATGATTAATGGGATGCTGCTTCTTTGTATCTTAGAAAATTGTTTAGGGTGTACTTCAGTGTCATTTTAGGGTGGTTTGTGTGGGAATGTTTAAAAACAGTGGAACTCTGTTATATATTCTTTTTATCATATTTGTGTTTCTTGCTTGTCCATATTTACTGAAAGTACACTTAAGACACCTTAAGACTTTTTTTTAGGAGTGTTTGGAGACAAAAGGATTGAGTTCTGAAATTGAACAGCTGTGTATAAAGAATAAAACCATAAGCATAAGATGTCATAAAATGAGATATTACATCAAAGGAATGTTTTGCTGGTCTCATTAGTTAATGAAAATTAGCACGTTTACCAAGGATTTTGTCTGAAGTAATGGTAGAGGAGCTCTTGTGGAAATGTGAGCATCAATGTGCAGAATATTTGATATGCCATGTAGTTTTTAACTTGTGACCAGAGCCTGTGCTATACCTTGTCAGTGGCTGTCACTGACTACGTGTAGCTGAATAAGTTTCTAGGTCACAGCTGTGGGTCTAAGCTTCCTCAGTTATGACAGTGCTAAGTGAGGCTCTGAGGCTGCCTTAGGGAAAACTCGCTGGGAAACTTGAATCTTACTCTTTGAAGTGGTCTGGTGTGGTTTAGGAGTACAGCAAACGCCTCAATTTCTCTTCCTCTGATATCTCAATTACAGGGGATGTATCACTTTCATCTTATTTTCTTCAGAGTAGCTTGGTGAAACAGGGATAAGAGACTTGCTAAACAGAGCAGCTGCAGTGAAAAATCAGATTTTTTTGATTAAAGTAAGGGAGAATGTTGTAGGGGATCTGCTGGTCTAAGAGGCTGAAAAATTCTTTCATTTGAGAGTGGAATTGGGCCATAGCATGTGTAAGGAGCTGTCCATACTACCTACTTACAAAGTTTGATATGATCTGATACCAAAGAACCAGCCCTAAAAGGCTTACAAATAGTTTTGATAGCTTTACTGGGGCCTGTTAGTCTTTGAGCCTTCACCAGTGTTATTTCACACTGAGAATCTCTACTAGGGGATCTTTTAAGCTTTGCAATAAGGGGAGGAGATGCTCAGGTCAGATTGGCCTGCGATCTTATTTGGTGTTTAAAGTCCCTGAATAGATGAAGGAATTTTTGGTACATTTATCTGTGCTCTGCTTGCCTTTGGTTATGATTATCTGTATATGCAGTAAATGAATAGGCCACAGGTTTGTTGCTCCCTTGTCCTTGTGATCCTTTGCTGTTCATCCAAGCCAGTGACAGAGTTTCACATTAAATCCGTCACTCTCTATAAAAATAAGCTTGCCCTTAACCTCAATGCCTTTAACCAAAGGTGTGTTTGGCACTGCTTACCATCAAACTCTTCTTCAGTGGCAGAGGACATGCTGCTGCTTTTTGAAGAGATAATCTGCTCTAGATCATACTTTGATAGCAGTAAATTAGCACAGTTTCTTCAGAGGAAAATGTCTTTGCTAATCTATTGAATTCTTTCACTGTGACAACAAAACAGGGAGAGTGCTATCAGATATAATTTATTTGGAATTTCAAAAGCTTTTGACAGTCCTTAACAATAGACTGTTAAGGAAGCACAACTACTCATGAGGTAAGCAGCAAGTGCTGTGGTGGATTAGTGAATGAATGGGAGGGAACCAAAAAACGGAGTAAATGGTGAAGTTCCAGCCCTGAAGTAATGGCACTGGAATGTGTAATGCCCATCACTGGGAGTGGCAGTGGTTTTGAGCTCTGCTTACATTAACTTCCTGACTTCCTCTTGAACTCCAGATTAATCAAAGTTCAACTGTGCAGCTGTCAACTGCACAGTTATGCTGGACAGAGCGGCATTTTTTAATTGCCTATAAAACAGATCTAAATTAGTATTTCATAGGCTTGGTAAAATGTCATGTGAAAATGCTTTGGAAATTCTGCTGGCCGAGAGTCTCTTGCTGCTGTTGCCTCAGCAATAATCTGTGACCTAAATTGGATGTCCAAAGCTAGTTGACATAGTTTTGTAGAATAGCTTTAAAATAGCTTGTCTTCAGCACATTATCCAGCAATTGGTTCATGTCCTGATATTCTGAATGATAAATTAATTAAAATCCCCGAATTTTGTCAGTTGAATAAGAATGTGCTATTTAAATTGTCTGATTTTAATGTTGAAGTTATAAATAGAGTCCTCTTTGTATACTGTTCTTAACAGATTTCCCACTTGAAGTGAACTCTTCAGCAAGAAAGTGTTCTGAGAAAATTTCTTTACTGTGTCAAAGATAGAGTACAAAATGTTTCCTTTCATGGAGGTGCTTGGCACATGTCTGAAATGCATAAACTTAATATAACCATCTAGACTTCCTGCTGATGTTTATATGGAATCATGTTTTCGTATACTAGCAAACACCTGGGGAGGCTAAGAAGATGTAAATGAAAGCCTGTGTTAAGTTAAAACTTGCTTTGCTTATAGGACAACAGGCTTCCTCAATCAGAACAGTTCTGCTTTCTGAATAAATTTAGAGGTCTACAAGGAAAATAGACTTTATATCAAACTTTATATATGTGTTCATATTTTGACAGGATTAAATACAAGCAAAGCATGTTTACAGGTGTGCTTTTTTAAGAGCCCTTCTGAAATAGGAGATGGTGGTCTGCTGTCAGGGTGCTGGGGGTTTTTTTGGGGTTGTTTTGATTTTCCTTTGTAGGGTTTTTTCATCTGTTTGTTTGCTTTTGTGTCTTTTTCTTGTTGCTTGGTACTTTTCGGTTTTTGTGGATATTTTGGGTGTTGTTTTCTAAGACTGTGTTTGCAAGGGCAGTATTGCAGTAGCTACAGTTGAGCCAGCAAAGCTGCTGAACGTTTTTGTAAAGGTACATTTTCTGATCAGTGCTGATGGTGAAAGATTAGGCATGTCATCCCAGGAGGTGATGTGGCTTTAAGCACTCCAGGGACTTGTTTTTTGGCAGTGCCGCTGCTAACGGTGGGGGGTGTTCTGTGGTGTGGGGTGATTTTTTTAGAAGAGGAAGAAATAAAAGAAGTCATTGTGATGGGCAGTGTGCTGCCACTGAAATAGCAGGATAACAGTGTGATCTTAGAAATTTAGTTTTTTCTTGGATGTCTTTGTTAAATATAGATGAGTAGGGATTTTTAACAGCAGCAGAAGCTTTTGAAGGACACAAAGCAACGTCAATGAAATGCTGAAATAGTGACACTATATCAAGATTTGTAGTGACTGCAACTGTCATTTAAGTGTTTCTAATGATGATATCAGGTAAATGGTATGAATTAAGTGTAGCTCAGATACCTATTTTAGCTAAGCATTTAATGAAATATTAAATAGGAAAATCAATGAGTTCTTCTTCGCAGCTCACTACAGCAGAAATGCAATATTGAAAAACATGTCTCCTGGATGGTCTCCTAATGCTAGGGAAATCAGCTGCTGGCTGTTCAAAATGGCTATTGGGCCCATGCATGCTCCTGATAAGAAGCTCAAGATCTGGCTGAAGCTTTTGTCACAAATGCTAAGTAACTCTTTGAAGCCCTACTTCAGACAGAAGCCTTTGCAGGTAGCTTTAGTTTCAGTGATGATTTTGCAAGTGTGAGGCTGGTTTGCAGAAGATTTTTCAACAAAGCAATAAAAATGAAGCAGATGTGAACTTCAAGACTGATATAATTATACAAAAGAAATGTTTTTCTAGGTAGAAAAATATGCTGACAGGCGTGTTTTCTGCCAGTGGATTTGGAACTTTTCTGTTGTTTGCAGGCAGGTTTATTCACTGGGAGTGATGGGTGTCTGGGTTTAGCACTGTAGAGCAGTTATTTTTTGACCTGGTTTTGACTCTGTAGACCTTGGGGGTTGTCATTTTGACTGTGGAAGTGATGGCATACTCTAATGTGCAGTGTGTATTTAAGTTATAATGAACTAATTCCACCTTTGATCAGTTTCTGTTCTATTCAACCATCAAATTCCTCATGAAAGAGAAGTAAATCAGAGCCACAGTAACCCTTAGGTAAATATAGAAGCTCTAACTGAAGACTGTGAGGTGATAAGTAAAATTTCTACATCAAGATGAAAAATGGCAACATTAAGTGAGACATGAGAAGGGGGCAAGTAGATAGAAAAGTCTCACTACTTTAAATAAAGGACTGGGGTGTTCTGGGGCAGTTTCTCCTCACGTGGACTTACAGCATTGCTGCCTTAAAAGCTTCCCCTGGATGCAGGTGGCAGAGGCCTCAATACTGTTTTAAGTTACCTCCCAGTGTCAGCAGAGCCTGTGAAAGTCATGCTTTGCAGCTTTTTTGTTGCATGACATGATTCTCAAATACATGATATAGTATAGTATGCAAATAATGCATACTTGAGTTAGAGAAAAGCTGTTCCAACTCCAGACTTCTAAGTAATTGAGTGTAATTGAACTCTCTAGGGTTTTGTAACTTTCTGGTAACTGGGGTATTGAATAAAGGGGTTTTTATTCTTCAGTTTGTTGTGCAATAGTATATTGTATTTATGTGGGGAAAACTGGAAGAGATGTGAGACTTCATTGCAGCTGAGAATTTTTACCTATTGAAGCTTATGCTGCAGTGTTTCTTTTAATGTAGACTCCTCTACAAATTACTGCATATTGGGCAAGTTTCCCTTGGAGAAGTTTAAAAAAATCCCTTTTTTATAAGAATGTGGGAGATGTGTCTGTTAGCACAGAAAGCAGTTGGTGCTGTTAGTTTCATGTAATATGGAGGCAACACTGGAAGTCTGCAATGGACAGGATAGTTCAAAATGGTGTGTTATGACTTGGATGATTTGTGTCTTTCATAAAATCTGAATCAAAAAGAAAGAGGAATCAAAGAAGAAAAAAATTACAGCTTTTCTTCCTTGTAAAGTGGTTAATATTGCTGTGGACTAGGGCTTTGACACAATGTTTTATGATATTTAGTTGGTTAATACCATGTCCTGTTATTGCTTTAATGCATGTGCTTTTGCTGACTGTTGAGCTGGCTGCAGGAAATACACACTTCAGACTTCTGACATTTAGTGCTTCTGGCAGTGTCTTGGTTATGCTTCTGTAAATTTGAATGCCTTTTTGGGAAAATGGGTGTTAAGAGGCCAGTTTTGATGTTTAGTTCCTTGCTGTTAATGAGGTAAACCAAGGGATTAGTAGATCAAAAAGCCTGTTGTGATCAATATGAGGAAAATAAACTTGCAGAAATTTGGCAAAACTTTTGTGTAAGGCCTGCTGTTCTTTGATTTGGTTTTAATGCATTTTTGTTGGTTTTTTTTTTCCCTTATTATAATTGTAAAATTATGATTAGTGTCTCTGCCAGAATACGTGTAGCTGTTTGTGACTCTTCCCACTGCCTCTGGTTTTGTGTTTCTATTTTGTGATTTCAATAATGAGATACTACAGGTACCCAGAGATCTTAAAATTTTATTAGCAAAAGGATAACTAATTATGCTGCCTTCTTTCAATTCCTTAATTGTAAAAATGAAAATGGATTCAACTTAGATTCTGAATAGCATGTTTACAACCTCCAAAAGCGTAATACAGTATGAACATATTTGCTCAAAGTTTAGAGTACTGTACTCCTTCATTGTGTAAATTCTTTGTAATGTTTCAGCTATTATATCCAATAATCAGGGTTATTAGGATATGAAATTGTTATTGCTGACAGTATTTATTTAAATATTCATATCTAGTTCTGAGTGATGAAGTTATAAAGACAAAACAGAATTGTGAATAAAAGCTCCATGCCATTTCTGTTCTGTCAAGGGAGTCCCAGTAGAGACTCTTCAGGTGTCTGATGGTTAGCAATAGATCATATGTCCACAAGGAAGGGAAGTATAAGAAAGGGCATATTTTAAATAATAACCTTTATCCTTGGTAGCCCCTAACGGTATGGAACTGTGGGACACAAGAAAATCCAAGAACAAAACGGGGTGCCAATCCTTTTGGGCTGCATTAAAGGAAGCATTGCCAGCAAGCTTGGGGAGGTGTTTCTCCCTCTCTAATCTGCTCTCACGAGACTCAGTCGGGAATACTGAGTTCAGGTCAGGATTCCTCAGCACAAGAAAGATGTGGGCCTGTTGGAGAGGGTCCAGAGGAGGCCCACAAAGTAGATTTGAGGGAAGGAGCACCTATTCTGTGAACACAGGGTGAGAGAGTTAGGATTGTTCAGCCTCGAGAAGAGAAGGCTCCAGGGAGACCTCATTGCAGCCTTCCAGTGCCTAAAAGATGGTAAAAATGAGGGAGAGAAACTTTTTATTTGGGAAGTTGGTGACAGGACAAGTGGAAAGGTTTCTAAAGTAAAGGAGGAGACAGATGAGATATCAGGAGCAAATTCTTCAATGGGAGGGTGGTGAGGCACTGGCACAGGTTCCCCAGAGAAGCTGTGGATGCCTCATCCCTGGAAGTGTTCAAGGCCAGACTGGATGGGGCTCTGAGCGCATCCTGGTCTGGTGGCTGGAGTCTCTGCCCATGGCAGGTGGATAGAACTGGATGATCTTTATGTTCCCTTCCAACCAAAACAATTGTATTATTTTTCATTGATTGTAATAATGACTTTTCTTGTCATCTTGACAAGGCTTTTGGACTCATTCATAAGGACAGCACTGATGCTTGCTCAGAATTTCCACTGAGTTTGTCTAGGGTTTATCAATAGTTCAAAATCAATCAAACAAAAGAAAGGCATTGGGGCTGGGGTTGTTCTTATAGAGAAACTGTAGACCTTGATTTGCTGGCCCTTCAAAGAACTAAGATGGAGTTTTGTTTTTGCTATTGACAAAATAATATGTAAACCAGTCAAGCTGCAGCCTATTTTTAAAAACATGTTTTCACACTTTTCAGAAGGGAAAAGTTTCATGCAATTTTGAGCCAGTGCTTGTTTAGGAAACGGATGTCTGATTTCACTCTTTGTAGTAGGATACACTGTGAGCCACCATATACATATAAATATATACAAAAAAGGATATTTTGGTAGGAGTTGGTCTGTTTATTTCTGACATAGGGTCTGAACTGTAAATACCAAGGGGAGGGGGTCAACAAACCACTGTTGTTAGTACTTACTGAGCAACACTTTATTTTAGTAATGCACTGTCTTTTAGAATACAGATTATGAAGCTTTGCATTTTTATGAAATTTGTTTTAATTTATTGCTGCAGAGGTGCCATGCATTATTCAAGATTATAAAATGATTTGGATTTCAGGAGCATTTGGATTTGCTGATGAGGATTTCAAGCTGTGTAATTATGAAACTGTATGCACATGGGTTGGAAGTTCAGAACTCATTAGTGTAATCATTGAAATAACCGTTTTTTAAGTGTGGTATTACATTCTGGGATGTGCAATTACACTATCATGTGCTTCTGGTTACTGGAAACATTCTTGTTATAAACTTCAGGTCTAGCAATATGCTTCAAGATAAGTTTGTAACTTTAGGAACAGATACATGGTCAGATGTTGCTTAGGTTGTTAAAGAAAATTCAATTTTATAGACTCAGAGCTGTAGCAAGATGACTGTATGCATAAATTTGCCTCCTGTTTATTCTAGAAGAATTTATAAGCTTTTACAAATTTAGTGATGTATAATGTATTTTTTTCTTAAAATAGATATCTTGTAACATCTTGCAATGGTTACTTATTTCAGCTCTATCTACTTCAGCAGTAGTGTGTGCATGAAGGTTCCTACCAGATGGACACCTCAGTTTTATTTTTTTCCAGTGGAATGTTTGTGTTTGAACATTCTGAACTGTGATCTCTTTCTCTGAACATCTGTAACTACCAGATTTTTTCCAAAATGTGATAAGTATTTCATTACTTGTTTCAGATTTTAAAAAAGTTAAGTAACTGTGACAGTAGACCTGTGACACTAATAAAATTCCTGATAGTTTTGGAATAAGATTTCCCATTTAAATGCTAAATGGGAGGTTTTGGGAGTTAAATTTCTCTTCATGTAAATTTCTCTGATGTAAACTTGTGCTTTTCTAGTTTGATGTTCTTTTGATCCCTCTATCTGATCTGTGTTTTGACTCTTCAGAATATTAAAAACACAGAGCAACGCAGAAAGTTTGGGACCTGGATCTCTTAGTTTTTGGGGGGTATTCAGCTGTACAGCTATGACACTTTCTCTTGACCTGAAAATGTGTTTTGTCATCTGGGCACTAAGTACTCTAGCTAATTGGTGGTCTGACAAGTGAGGCTGTCTGGTTTCTGTTCCTTGCACAATGAAACGGGTGGAGGGAGTGAGGGAGGTCATTCTAAGTGCATGTGGCCACAATGAACTGAATGAACATTCAGATTTCCTGATGAAAAGAAGCTTAATATCTCTTTGTGTAAGCATAACCTGGTGGAAGAGTTACTCCTTCTTAGTGATTTTCATTGATGTAACAAATATTTGGAATTATGTATACACGTGTTGATGCTTAAGTGTCTTTAAGCACACACATGTTAATGCTTACCAAGGGAGTAATATGCATTGTAAAATGCTGTAGCCTTGTGGTGGGAAGATAATTTGGTGGATTGTCTTGCTATATAAGTAACCTGAGCTCTTAAATACTTCAATGTAGGGGTTTAATTACGATAGGTTTTGGAAGCTGAGAGAACTGGGGTTGTTCAGCCTGGAGAAAAGGTGGCTTCGAGGAGATTCACTGCAACTGTTCAGTACTTTTAAGGGGGCCTGTAAGAAAGGTGGGGACAAAATTTTTAGCAAGGCCTGTTTTAATAGAACAAGAGGTGATGGTTTTAAAAGAAGGCAAATTTAGAGTAGATGAGAAGGAAGAAAATTTTTACAGTAATGGTGTTAAAACACTAGAGTAGGGTGTTTGGAGAGGTGGCAGATGTCCCCTCCTTGGAAACATTGAAGGTCAAGTTGAATGGGTTTCTGGACAGCCTGATGTAGCTGAAGAAGTTCCTGTCTGTGGCAGCAGGGTTGACTGAGATCACCTTTAAAGGTCCTTTGCAACTGAAACTATTTATGATACTACTGTAGCAAATATCCTATTTAGATTGAATGAGGGAATGGGTTTTAGTTCCCTTTTACAGTTGGGACTCCAAAGATTCTTTCAGTACAAGGAATTAAACACCCACTGTGAAATCCTTTGTTTCCCAGTGGTGAAGGAGAAGTTTTGTACTGGTATTTAATTCCTTTTTAGACTGTGCTCTGGCCCAATGAATTTATGTTGTTCCGGGTACCGAAGTTTTGGGAAAATGCCTCAGTATAGTAAGGTTTCCTTATTTTATATCAGTACACAACTCCTGTATCAAGTTCTGTTCTTTTAAGTCCTCTGGCTCTTCTCTCTGGAAAGTTAAAGCTTGTTTAAAGTTTTGAAATACTGGTCGAAATCTGACTTATATTTCAGCAGTTGCAAACAATTTGTAATGGGGGGTGGTGTACTAGGGAGATGCCTAATTCCACTGCTATTGTGAAAGCAAATACCTCCTATAAGTATTAAAACAAAACCAGCTCAATTCTTGTGTGCAGGTTTGAGTCATCAACCCTTATTTTATTTAGGGCATAGTGGCCATGTTTGAGGAAAATATATTGTAAATTGCCTATGAAAATGCACACATAGAACCTTGCACACATGTACCAACTTCTTGAGGTATGCAATATGGTGTTTAATAGCAAGTCTATCCTAGTTTAACTTCAAAAGTCAGAGAAGGGCACTGGCTCCATACTTCAGCTCAGGAGGCAGCTTTGTGGTTGAAGCATAGCTGAATCTTAAGAATAATGGGAATTTACTTGTTGTTTAGAACCATTTTGGACAAGTGTGAAAGAAGTGGTGTGAAGAGCAAAGATGTAAAACATGATTTTTAGAGTAGGCTTCCCATTGCCTTTGAGGACAGGGACTGTCATGGAGAAGGAAGCCTGTACCAGAAGAAGGCTTAGGATAAAAACATTTGATAAAGCGCTGCAGGATAATTGTGGCTGAATAAAATATAGCTTTTACTTCTCATCTATTTAAAATACATTTATGTTTGTAAAAGGACGTAGAAATGCAAACAATATATGGCAAAGGGTAGTTCTAAAAATGAAGTTCATTTGTTTTTACCTTGGTTGAAGTTTCTTTTGTGGATGCTTTTTCTGTTGCTTTTTGTTGAAAATTGAGTTGAAGACTAGCAATAGTCAAAATGCATGAACAGCTAGCCAAATACAGATGTGCATTATGTGGTTTCCTATAACAGCATTCAAATAGTACATTGCGTTATACCGTTGTTTTTGCAGAGTTGCATTTCTTTGTGGTTTGTGATTTTTTACTAATTAAAACTAGACAGTTTTCAGTTCATAGGGGATTTTTTTTGGTTACTATCTTCCTGACAGAGCCATTTCATGTCGTATTTGCTTTTTCAAACAAAATAAGAGCTAACTTTTCGATGAACTCAAGTTCTATGCTTATGAAACTATTTAGCAGGCTATAGTAATTATAGTAATTAGGTTTTTTTTAAAGTACACCTTTTCCAATGCATTTTTAACTTTAAGGTGTAATTCTCAAGGATAATAAAATGCACCACGGTAGATCATGCAATCAGGTTAATGTAATCAAGTTGCTAATAATTTTCTTGGAAGAACTACTGTTAGAGAAGATGAAGACTTGTTCTTCTTTTGCTGAAGAAATGTCTTCATTTGCTGTTGATTGAGGTCCTAAGCTTAAGCTGCTAGGTTAAGCTTGACCCAGTGGCACTTTCAAGTTATGATTGCTTGCCTTCCTGGGACTACACAAAGATTACTGACTGATAAGAAATCAAAGAAGTGAATTTCAGAGAACTGAGATTTTCCTGATCTTAATGTTTTACGTGTTTAAAATCTGAGGAATCTTTCATATGGTGCTAATGCATTTCATATTAACACTTCTGAAAGTTTTTCTTAGAAGACATGTTTCTTACATCCTTTTATGTTCAGCCTTTAAGGAAGGTTTTTCCAAAACTTTCCTTTATATCTAATATCTCCCTGTGGCGGTCAAAGCCTCAAGGAAAAAATGTGTATGATCAAGAAGTTCCTGTGGGTCAGTGTAGAATAAGGATAGTGAGATGGACAAACAATGCAGCAACAGGAATTAGGTGTCTTAAGATACTTTGCTGTCCTTTTGTGACATTGCAGTTAAACTGCTGAAGGTAGATATGAAATGTATTATATAAGAAGCTTTGATCACCATGTGTGGTGTATTTAGTTTTCAAGTTACCAGATCTTGTATGAAGCTAAAACTACCCCCTGGCTTTATTTGTAATCCTTGTATAGCACTGTAGTTCTTATTTCTGTGCCTCCTCCCTGCAAACTGGTTATACTAACTGTTAAATAAAGCAGTGAAGAATTTCAATTTCTCCTTTTGGATAACAGCTTCTATTTTGTTATTCTGAATAGTAGCAGCATTCACTTAATGGTTATTTAAGTAACACCTTCACAGCTAGAATACTATTGAGTCTCATGTATAAACACAACCTGGGAAAATAAATTATTTGGAGAGAGTAGAAGTTAATCCAAGAAATAAAATACAAAGTGCACTTTAGCAAAGATTGGATCTTTTTTCTTCTCTATAAGATTCTTTTTTTTTGTGAAGATGAAAGCCTACAAAGATAAAACATTTTTGTGTTTAGAATCCCTTTCTCAAAAACCTTCCCAGCATCATCCAGCCCTCACAAAGCTAGCCTGAGATACCGCAAGGGACTTACAGCTATATAGGGTCTCTTTACATCTTACATAAGTGATTCACATTCCCATTTCTCTATGACCATTTTAGAATGCTGTCCTAGTCTTCTCATGCCAAAGTGAAGGTGGCAGCAGTTGTGTACAGCTATGCTTCCATAGCCTTTTAACTTTCCTTTGTCTCTGGAAAAGAGGCTTTTTTTGGGAGCTGAAGGCTTCTCTTCCAGAAGAGGCACTCATAGATGGTGAATGTTTCTTAGGCTTAGTTTTACCTTAGCTGTGCTTTGGTGGCAGCCTTGAGCCAACCTAAGTGTGCATTTGATTTCGAATTTATGTCCCCACCCAGTCCTGATGCTCTTGTCCTCTGAACCATACAAGAGCAGTTCTACATTTAAACTAATTTGACACAGGCATAAAATCTAATTGTTTTTACCCAGAACAGTTTTCCAAATTAATTACTTTTGTGGGCTCTGGTTTTGCCAGAAGTGGTGAGAGGCCACAGTTCTGGGTAAGGGAAGGTGTTGGCTGATAGCATTTATGAAGCGCCCATGCTGCTGGGGTACATTGGGAGTTGAGTCCTGTTCTTTGCTTGCAATCACTACAGGAAGAACTTCAGTTCCAAATTGTGTTGCTAAGCAATAATTCACTAGAATTGGACAATAAATGTCCTTGAGAAAGCAGGACCATCTTTCACTCCTTTGATTGTGCTGCTTTGTTGAGCTGGGCTTTCTTTGCTGTAGTAGCTCACAGGTTTCAGAAATTTTGTTGCCATTTCACACTCTAATTTTTGCCGCTGTCCTCTGATCAAGGAAATTCCATTTGTTTCTTGGAAGGCAGAGAATATATGAATAATTTATATAATGACTTAGAAGTTGTGATTGAACATGTAGTAAGAACTGTCCTGTACCACTTCATGTACCTTCCTGCTCTGGCTGTTGCTCTTGTATCCAATTTGTTTGGAAGTTCTGTCTGTTCCCCTGGAAGAAGGTATCTGCTGGCATATCCTCTCATCCTGCCCTGCAGGTCTGGCTCTTAAAGAGGTTTTAGAATTAAGTTTTAGGATAGGTGTGTGGGCATTTTTTAAAAAAATCTGTGTACTGCTTCATCCAAATGTAGTTTGGCAACCAAGAAGCTGTGTTTCATGAAGTCAAAAATATTGAAGAGGACTTCTTTTTCACCTCCTTGGACCAAAAGAAAAAAGATTTGGAGAATTATGCTGCAGCAGAAAGAGCTTTGGAGCTATGCTGATTAGCTGTGCTGCTTCAAAGTTTAGAAAACTTGATGATTGGTCACCATATAGGGGAGGAAAACCTGATAATTGCAGCAGTTGGAACTTCAACTTTCCTTCATTAAAACTAATGAGGATATGAATAATTCTACAGTCTGGAGGTCTGAAAAGCAGTACAAGACCTGGAAACAGAGACTGTGGGTGGACTGAAAAGCATGTTCTTGTGCTGTGATAATTGATCAACAACTGTTTCAGAAATCCAAACTTGGACATTCCTGTCAGCAGGCACTGGGAAAGTTATGTCAAAAGGTTGGTTCAGAATGCTCTGGATCATTATAAACGTCAGCCACCAGGTGTTTGTGGGCTGCCTGCTTTTCTGCTTTAATTAACCATATTTTGGTAGTAGAACTCAGATTGGAAGTTAATGTGCACCAATATTATATAAGACCTACCTGGCTGGTAACCTCAGAGTAGAAAAGTTGAGGATGATTATGTACAGCTTCCTGAAGGCAAAGGGTGGCAGACCATTTAGACCTACATGTACACCTGTACCCCTGTATTAATGCAGATAAAAATGTGGTGTAACTGCTGAAAATTCAGGTGAGAAGTGGTTTCTTGTGGCTTATGTATTTCTTCAAAAGTGAAATTTTGAAATAGTCCCAAATGCTTAAAGCACATGAGTAAATAGTTCCAATGATTCCTTTTGCTGTTGGCTGTCTGCTTAGTAGCACTAGCCACTCTGTGGAGGATAGCTGAAAATATAAACATAGTTTAAATATCTTCAAGTAATATAGAATAGAATTGAGGAAGAATTACAAACAGGGTTTGAAGTATTTTTATCTTGAGTTAACATTTGATTGCATTATAAACAGTGGGTGTTCTTGAGACTTCCAGTACTTGGCTTTTTCCCCAGTATATTCCTTACTTTTAGGAAAAAAAAACCCACTAAACCCAGACTTGTACTGTGAACATATTATAAACACCATCTTAATTGCCTGTTTAATTTTTCTGCAGTAGAGTTTCAAGTAGTAGAAAATAGTTTCATCCAGTTAATGGAAGACACATTACTGACTGAATCTGATGCAGAAAAAATTGAACTATCTTTTAAAACTGAGGAACTGTTTATTTCTGGTACATTGTTCTGTAAGTGCAGACATTTGTAAAGATAATTCCTAGAGTGCTTCTATCCCAAGAAAAACCAAAGCATCTTTTAGCCCTCTATGGTCTTTATGTACTGTTGCTTGCTGCCTCTAATTGTTGGAACTGGATGTTACCCTTCCCATTTGACCTAACAATGTACTGTATTTTCTCTGGGAAATGAGGAACAAGATGCAGTACTTGGCCTCCTGTGGAGAGGGTAGTGAATAGAATATCCTTACTATTTAGGGATGAGAGCAGATCCTTTCTTTGTCTCTTAGCTCTTGTGTTAGGCAGAGGCACCTAAGGTTTTTGTCATCAGGGATAAGGCAGGATTTGAAGAGTGATTGACGTAAGTGCCAACAGAATCAGATCTAGGAAATGTCCTGTCTCCCCAGGTTCCTTTCTCCAAAAAGTGAGAGAAAAAGCCAAGCCAACAGCAAAGAGCCTCGAGGAAAAACTCCAAACCACCACTGCATTATGGAAATAGTAGCAGCAACACTTGTTTAGCTGGACTAGGGAGCAGTGGTTTGCAGATTGAGTGTTTTCAGTGTTTTCTTTCTCTGCATTATAATCTTGCAATCAACCCCAAGAGCTTGTTTTGCAGTTTCTGCCTGCCGGTCTAGCTCCAGTATTCTATTCAGGGTGCAATTACTAGGCAATTCCTGATTCATGGTTTGGAAAGGGGTATGTTAATCTGGGCAAAGGACTGGCTACAGTCACTTGTTAAAGTGGGTTCTTGTACTTACCTGTTTGGATGTGCCCAGTATGAGCTTTTTCAATGTTGATTCCTTTCTGATAAGTAAACATTGTCTAAATGGTCTGAGAAAACATGTGTTAATGTCATCAGCTCTGAACTTTTGGAGAAGCTAAATGGGCTAAACTCAGATTACTTACTTCACCCTAACCTGCAGCCATTTTCCATGTCTTTCTTCATTCTGTCTGATTGCATTTACATACACGCTTACACCTACACATTTTAGTGTGACATTCAGAACTGCATGTGTTATACTTGTATTTATCTTACTAATTGTATAAATGCTATTCATTGCATCAGATACCTGCATTCAGCTCTTCTATACAGCTAAAGGATTAGATGGTCTTTGTGGTATAAACTAGTAGCTGTACAAGCTGTAATCTCATTGACTGGTCTGTTACCTTTGCTAAATCCCTTTAAATCATGTTTTTCAGAGAACTTCCAAATGTGCAAATCATATTCCTTATGAATCTTAACTTTTTCCATTAATTCTCCTGTTTCCAGCTGCTGTCTTGCCAGGAAAAATAGATACAGGACAGTTGGTTGGATGAGCATATTGCAGACAAGACCATTTCTTTAATGAAGTCTAACACAAAGTCTGAGAGGCTCTGTCAGAGTGGCAAACAACTGCTTATCCAAGCTGAGATTGCTTTATTTTGGCAATCTCCTCTAAAACTTGGCGAAGTACTGGAGCACATAAGGGACTTCTTAAAAATGTGTGTGTGTATATATACATATATATATTATTTTCTCTTCACAAACAACAGATTTAATAAACCTTGTCACCTGAGCTTTATGGAAGACTGTAGGTGTAGAGTGGAATGAATTGCAAGTGCCAGAGAGTTTTTGAGAATATTCAAAATAACTTTGAGAGCATTTGTAATAATAAAATTTACTGTGAGTGGAAAAAATCTGCCAGAAATACAGTGTGCAGGGTTGTGGGTGTTCCATGCCATGGAACTCTGCTTGGGTTAGGATGAGTCCTGCCCCAGCCCAGCTTGTCCCTGGGACATTGTCTCTCTTTGCATTGCCACCTTGCCTGCAGAGGAATTCTGTCCTGCCCTGGCTGCCTCCCTGGCCGGAGTGTGGGCAGCACAGGATATTGTGGTACTGTGGGTGGGTGTCCAGCTGGCTGGGCAGCACCCAGTGGGACCTGGGCTTGGCCATGGTGTGCTACTGACTGATGAGTATGCTAAATTGTGTGGCAGGGTTCTGTCCTCTTGTGCATCTAAGGGCAGAGTGCAGATTCTGCTGGAGTCTGTTGCTCCATCATTTTAAGTCTTTGACCTGCATCAGCTCTGCTGCTGATTATGTGGTCAATCCCCTTGTGAAAAGTGTGTGGTGAGTCTGGCACAACTTGTGCTGCTTCTTTGTGTGTTTAGGGATGTCTTGTGCTACCGTTCCTTTTTTCTCTAGCAGATTGCTGCTCCCATGTTCTCTTCCCATCCTTTTGTAACCTGGTGTGTGGCATTTGAATGCTGGTGGAATCATAACTCTTGCTCCTTTCATTCATTAGCTAACAGTGTTAGTGATTATGTAGTACTTCTGGCAGAGGCATGGTGCATCATATTTTAAAATGGTTTTGTACATGTAATATAGTCAAAAAGAAAATTTGGTGAAAGAAGCCTTGAAGAGCCAGTAAAGCAGTAGAATATTAATCATCATGTTGAATGCACTGACATTTTAAGCAATTAAACATCTTCAGGAGAAGGAAGAGGAAACTGTCAGATTGGAATCATGCAGCACTTCTTAAAATTTCTAGTAGCTAGTGTTTTGTTAGCTGGCTAGTACTGTGAAAAACAAAGTTGTAACAAAGTTTTTTATAGTGGATCTAAGAGACAGGTCTTTGAACTTGTACAAGAATTGCCTCTTCTGTTAATTAGATATTGATGTGTTCTTCTCAGTTGTTAATTGCAAAGGGCTCTTTAAACAATTTCTATTTAGTTCAGTTGTTTGTTACTGCATGCATTGGCTTTCAGCAGTGCAAAATGTAAATAAACTTACTAGTTCAGCAGTGTGATCACATACTTTCTATAATTTGGATAATGTATTTTGGGGTTTTTAAACTAGATTTTATAGCAAGGCAGCATCTCTTTAGATAAACTTCAGTGTTTGGAGAAGGCTGTTCTGTGTGCAGTGACTTGCAATGTAATTACATATTGTTTTGAGTTTGTGCTATGTAGCTCAGTTGAAAGTCTCTGCTCCAGCTAAAGCTTGGACTGAATAAGCTGAACTAAGGGAGCTTTTTGGATGATACATGAATAGATTACTTGTCTTTGAAAAATGCAGAAACATTTGGAGGAAAAATCTAAGGTGAATTGAAATATTTTGTTTCTTAGATTTGATACCATTAGAACATGGAATCACTTGGCCCTTGTGTGTGGTGGCTTTGGGTTATGGCTGTGGATTATTCTGGACAGTTGCTGGGCTGTGCAGGAGCATTGCGCCTCACCACATGCTCCTTTCCCCATAGATTTTAAATATACTGGATTTGAAATTTGAAAGAAGGGGTGCACAGCAGGACTTGGAAAGTATTTAAGGACTGTGTTGTTACTTGAGGGACTTTGTGCTAGGTAAGGCCCTTGGAAGTGCTTTTGGTGGTGAAGGAATAAAAGACGAAGATATATTTGAACAAAAGATGCATTTCTATTGTTTTAATGGTAGGTGGCTGAAAAGTAGGCTTCCAAATGCTCTAGCGCCTGATACCCAGTAATTTAAGCCTAGTTATTTAAGTGTTTAACAGCTATTAAGGTATTTCTCTTTTCTACAGTGTTGAGGCAACTTCAAAGGGTTGTGTATGCTTACATGTACAAGAATACATGACACATGTATTTTAATTGTGGGAAAAGGAGCAATTAAATTGACAAGACTTGTGGAGTTCTCCAGGTACAGATAACATTAATTTTGGCATTCACATGCTTGGTTCCATATGAAATCTTATGTGTGGATACATAGCCTTCAAGCCTCTGGTTCAGCAAACCTTATTTAGAAGTACCGGATTTTCCCTTTGAGCTTAGATGTAGTCTTCTTTGTCTATTCTTCTTTTTCTTATTCCTTTCCTGGAAAAAAACCCAGTGCTGTTGAATGATCCTAAAGTTGTCAGTTTTTAAATCTTATTGTGCTTGATTTTCTGGATGTTCAATGCACAGTCTGGGCTTGTTTTGTAAAAGTCTGAATGTTTCTGTACATCCTTCAGCCCCTCTGCTGTGTTTCTGTCCCAGGGTACTTGTGGGCTCTGGAACTGGACTCTGGCTGAGATGGATGGGGCAAGCTGAACTAGGCTTTTGCTTAATCTGAAGGATGGTGTCTGTGTTTTGTTTCTTGGGAGAAGGGAAAGGGACAGAAGAAGATAATTCAATTTTAAAACTCCTTACAGTTTTATGGAGTCCTCATCATAAGGACAAAAGTGAAAAATTTGGGCTATGTTTTGTGATTTTCTTTAAAAATCTGATGAAAAACTAAGTAAGTGTTTAAGAAGCTACATTTTTATTTGTTATCCACTTGATGTCAATGACAGGAGCAATCCAGTACACAGCTTTTTCTTTTTAAAACACTGTTTTGCATCCTACTTAAAAGCGTTTTTCCTACATGTGGGAAATAGTGAAGTAATTAAACACATTTGGGTCTATGCATAAATTTTCTAAAATTAACTGTCTCTTTCACACTAATCTTTCTTGTCTTTAATTGGGTTGAAATGTGTGAAAGGGAAAAAGGTTTGATAGGGAACTATTTTTCAGAGAGTAGTTTAACTACAGAGCACAAAAAGAAGTTGTTAGATATGCTTGGGCCAGAGAGGCAGGAACTTTATGTTAAAAGGGAAAATAGTTTTATATTGGTTTCTTCATTGTTTTTGACTAAGTCATCTGCTATTTCCATGCTTTTAAGCCTCTCACTCCAGGGAGTAATTCAGCTGTACTGCAGTTAGGAACAAAATATTCTCTCACCTGAAGAATTAAAAAATCCTTAATCATCAAGTTGTGGTTACCATTTACCACATCATTACAAATACACTTTAATTAGTTTTCCTATTTCCCTTTTGTTTCCCTAGCAGTTTGCCAACCTATTCACTAACAGCAGTGCTGACTAACCTCTTCAGGCTTCAAACATGTCTCATTTATAAACTAATGCAGGACCCACATGCACAAAGCCTGAGAAATTATTCTGAAAGGTGCCCAACAGAAGGATGCAGGATTTCAAGGAGAAATGGAAATGGGATGGAAAAAGAGGTCACATTTAGGTGTGTATTATGCTGTAGCACAAGTGATGTAAAATAGTGGAATAAACAGTTGAAATTTTTTGATTTGTAGTTGTGACTCTCTTTTTGAGCTTATTTACAGCTGAGTTCTTATCCCCTCTGTTCTCAGTGCAACTGTTTCCTGTTTGGAAATTCTTTTCCAGTATTGAGTAGGAAGCTAACTTACTTCAGGTGTATGTATATGTATTTTAACCCTGAAGCAAATGGTTTTGCACTAGGAAACTTTTACCTTCAACTCTATCATCTTTGTTTTCAAAGTGTGTTTGCTGTTATAATAAACTAATTTTTTCAGTTAACTGGAATTTATGAAACATATCTTGGGATCAGCATTCAGTCTTTCACCTGCTATAACAAATTTGAGACGCATGGTTTTGAGTTTTGTAGTCAACTTTTCACTTCTGAGTAAGTGATTAATCTTTCTCCTTGTCATGTTTTGTGTCACAGTAGCACTGTCATTTTCTCCCTCTGACAGCCTGACACTGTTTAAACATCAGTCTAATTTTGCACATAAGCCAGTTTTAGAGAAAGAAAAAAAATCACGTGAGGCATGTCACAACTTATTTTCAGAAGCAGCAGGCTTGCAGAAGGCACAAGTTGATCTGTTCTGTGTTGATTTCTGCTGACAGCAGGCTGTGGTGTTAAGCACATATAATAAAAATCAGTATTTCAGACAACAGAAGTATGGAGAATACATATCTTACTGTGCAATGAAAAGGCAAAGCTTGTTGGAGGGAGGGAGAAGGTGATGGAGCCCATATATGACTGATTTGTACTGGTATCTCTATCCTTTTAAGGAAAACGTCTGCTTTATGCCATGTGTTTTAAGAATTACAGTTTTCTTAATATGCAGTACGTCCTGATACAAGCATTGCTCTTAGCCTTCAGCATTTGAGTCTTCACCTTGAGAATGGTGCTTAAATATGCTGATTTTACCCTTCTGCAAGTTTTGCAAGTTCACAGTAAGTCAGATGGGGGTCATGTTGAAAGCAGAACTAAGTGATGAGTTAGGAATGGCTTCTGTCTCCCTCTAATATAGGAAGTCTTGGGTGCTGTTCCTTACTCTGTCATCTGAGGTACATTTGTGTGACATTTTCTTCTGGTTTTGTCCTCCAAGAATCAGCACTTTATGACAAAATGGGAAAATCCTGCTTTTGTTTCTTTATAGATGAGTTGTGTAAGAATCTAGAAGCAGCATCTATAAAGGGTTGAAGGCATAGCTTTTGTTGCATGTCAACAGCAGTTTCCATATGTAACTGTATATAAAATAAGTATTCTAGAGGTGTGTGGACATGCCTAGAAGAATAACTAACCAGTGTTTATGGTTGTAATGCTGTCCTGCTGAGAGAACAGCTAAAGAAATGCCATTATATCTAGATATTTTTAGCAAACAAGAGAAGACAGTAAAAGCTGAAAGCCTCTCAGAAAACTTTTGTCAAGGTAACATGATAAACATAATTATTCTGCATATTTTGTAGCTACTCACTTACCTTTAATACAAAACCCCCTGTATTTCCCAGATCATAGTGATGTTGTTTAGGTTATGTGGGTCTTCTGAAACAGAGTTGATGGTCTGTAAAATGTGTTGATAGGTTTTAACTAAAGTCTCGTCTGTTCCATTTCCCTTCAAGTATCCTGAACCACCCCTGTGCCTTGGTATTGAGAATGACAAATAAATACAAGCTGAAGATGTTTTTATAGACAGGCATTTCCTGAAATGTCCAATCTCCCTACTTTGGCCATGGGTTTGAAATTTTAATTTTTCATTTTTATTCACTCCCCAACTTTTGAATGTTTAGAGTTGCAAAGGAAAGCTACAATCTCAGAAATTTTTGTAGAGTTTATTATAATCAGAAATAGTTTTCAGTTGTGTTTTCTGTGAGATCTTTCTTTGAGCACAGACAAGACAAACAAGTTATGTTAAAAAAGGAAAGAAAATAATTAATTCCTCATGCATCCTGTTTTTCAAATGCTTTTGCAGGATAGGTGTAGAAAACTTGATATAGGTTGGGGAGTATTTGCAAACAAAAAAAGAGCTACAGTGTGAAATCTGGCTATATGCTATATGGAGTTCTCTACCATGGGAGCAATGTATGTAAATAATAAAATGCTTGGTGAATCCAGGAACTGTCTTTTCCACAAGAAGGATGATATTTTCTATGTTTTCTGTAAGCAAGTTTTCTTTATTTTATGTAAGAATACATGACTGAAAGGTACCTACCATTTAGGGGTTTTACTCTGGAAATGATATAGCAGGAAGTTTGTTTTATTATTTAGTCAGTGTTCGGTAATGGTGGAAATGTCTATTAACTGAATGTTATTTTTAAGGACAGGAATGAGAAGAGAATTGGCAGAGAAAATCCTATGGAAAGTGGAAAAGACTTCATTTTTCTTAGGAAAAGCTTTTTTTGTAGTGTATTCTTGCCAGCTGCTGTGTGCAGTTGTCTCATGGTCATTGCTTTTTTTTTTCAATTTTGAGGCAATGGACTGTTGTATGTGTGTTCTTTTGTCTTGGAGGAAGTTAAAGGTGTAATAACTTTGGCTAAATAACTTTGAAATAAAGTTTATTCTTTTTTCCCTTAAATAAATTTTGCTCAGTGTCTGGGCTGAAGTAGACATGGTCAAATTTATCTTCTGCCAGGGGTAGGAATTTGAAGAAACTGGTGACTTGTTTTCTTTGGAGTCTGACATTAGTAGTATTTTTCACTTTCTTGTATGACACAAGGAACCCTTTGTTTTTAGAGCTGCTGTTGTATGTTGCCAAGCCTGGAAAATGGAGTAGTTTCTTGAAGGATCATCTAATCAGAGTCACTGCTTAAAGAAGTGTAAAGGCAATTGCTTGTGTAGATTCATTTCTTTCTTCTTCCTTCTGGATTTCCCTTCCTGCTATGTATACGCTTTCCTTTCATCTGCAGATCAGAGGGAGAAAGTGTTGCCACTGAAGAGAGGGGTATGTCAGACTCCTTTGAGTCAAACATAAGCCTTTTCTTCTTTCTTCTAGACTCTCTAATATTAGTTGATCTCTCCTCTGTGTTATCACAAGCTGTTGGCAGGATCCAGTCTGTTACTCTGTCCACTCAACACTTGTAACACAGCCCAAACTCCAAGTGTCATCGGGGGGAACTTAGGGCCCTTAATTGGAATGTGTTACTAAAGCTGATTTGTGTTATGCTGAACAGTGGTTATTTGCCTGAAAGATTTCTTAAAATCATCAAGGAAAATGAGGGAGCTAATGAAGGTCTTTGATGTCTTCTTTACAGAAGTTAACTGATGTTTGGGTTGCCCATAATTAATTTCATCCTTCAAATTAATTTTCATGAGCTTTCCAAATTACTAGTGTTGCAGTAGTTCATAGCTCTGGTCTTTCTATTGGCTGTTGGTTATAGCTGTAGCATGGGGAAATTCTGTTTGTGAGGGAGGGCAGCACAGTTGCTATTTGGTGGAAGAGTCAGCTGGCTTGGGAACAGCGTTGCTTTCTGGGTCTTGTCCATTGTTGCCACTCTGTGTCCCTGTGTCCTAGTGACTACACTGAGACATTTGCACTTTTCTCCTTGTGTCTGCTCACAGAGGTGTTATGTAGTTTATCACAGCCTGCAGGCATATGTGTGTCTAAAGAACACTGGCTTGAAAAAATAAGAGAGTTTTTGTTTATACAGTCTTCACTGATTCTGTTTATAGATGAATTGGTTTAAAATACTTTGCAGAATGATGAATGACAAGAGCATTGGACTCACCTTTAAAACTGTTATTATGTTACAAGTTGGCAATTGATTCCTGTGGAACCTTACAGTAATGGCAAAAGACCCTGCAAATTCCATATCTGCTCCTTTTGCAAGAAAACCCAGATTTCAAATCTCATAAAACTACAAACTGTTGTTTAAATGAACTTGGATGAAGCTGTTATAAATCTGAATATTTAATCCTAGGATTGTATTTTAAATAACAAAATGAAGTGAGTTTTAAAAGCTCTTCTATTACATTGTTCTTGTGCTAGCCGTGTTCCTTGTCTTGAATCAGCATCTTAGGGTGAAAGTTTTGTGTGGTTTTGCTGTCCCTGAGGAGATTTTTTTTTTTTTAATAGTGTTTGGTCCTACCTGTCTAAAATTGCTGGACTGTGAACTGGGCTTTTCTTTTAGTACACTCAATGTGTGTGCTTTCTCTGTTTCGCTTGGGTTGCTTACAGTTAATTAAATTTATCATAAAGGAAAGCCCAACAGGAGCTTGGTTTGGACCAAGTAGACTGAGTCAGCACTTGTGTAACCAATACTTTAAAATAGTTTTGTTACTGTATTTCCTTTTTCATTTAAATAGCTCCCTGAGATATGCAGTTGTTTACTTCTGTGTTTTGGGTAGGATTTCTTTATCTTTGAAAAATCTGTTAAAAACATGCAAATGTTCCATGTTGTATTTATATTTAAAAAATTAATATAATGGAAAGGACTTTTGCATAACCCAGAGCTGTGGTTCACTTGTGTTGAAATCACATTGGATTTTCTCTACAACTAGAGAACAAAGTGAAGATTGTGTGTTGTACCAAGTGAAGCTATTGTCTATTGAATGAAATAGCCAGTTATTCCAAAGGAAATTTTCCGTTGTGGCTAGGGCTTTGAAGTACAGTGTTAGCAGAGGAAGAATAGGAAAAAGGGTGATTTTTTGGCCCATTATAATACAGTAAATGTCTTACCCTAGTGATGGCCCAAACAGCCATGTTGCACCTAATTTCATCTTTGCTACTGCTTCTGCTGCTGGGCTGCTTCAAAATGACAGCGGTGATGTTCTCCTTTATATTTTTCCATTTTTCATAGACTTCCATTTCTGTTGAAAATAAAAGCACTGAAAGGTTATATTTACTCCTAGAAGAAATAGTGAGAGGTGGAAAGAACTCTTGACAGTTGTCCTGAGGCAGCAGAAAAACTAATAATGAAAGAAACAGTTCAGTGTCTGTAAAATGTCTGGTCTAAAATGAATACATCCTTCTGCCCTTCTTGGAGATATGCTGGTTAATGGAATTCCAGCAGACTGGTGAGTGTTCTGGATGATAACTGGTACCTAAGAATAGTAGATATTGCTGCAGTGGGAACAACTTAATTTTAGTGTTAGCTGTAAGCATAATTTGCATATGCAACAAATAATGAACTCGGAAGCAAAAAGACACATTATGTCAAGTGATTTAGGTATTTTCCTTTCCTATAGAATGTTCTGTCACAGTGACTCAGAACATGGCAAGTTGCTTGAAGACATCAGGTCATTTCTCAGAAGAACTTGAAATGGTACCTAGGCAGATGGAAACAGACAATGATTTAGATATAACTGTGCAGCAGGACAGAGATTGTATTATTGGAATTTAGAGTTGTTTCCCTATTTGTGAAAGACTCTGGATCTGTTGTTCTCTCCATACTAGCAAACTAGAAATAATTTATTAGATTTTATTTCAATATCCAATATTTGCTTTAGACAATAGTAAAAGAGAAGGCAGGCTCATCTTCAAAACAAGCATGTTAATATTAGAAACACAGCTATATAGAGCTGTCTAAGAGTAGTGCCTTCTCAATATAATCAGGCAGTAAAAAAATGTGGGCTTGATGTGCAATTCCACAGCCTCTATAACATGCATTTAATAATTTATCTATATTTTTGTCACTGTTAGTCTGTAGAGACAAAATCTCAAGACTAATGAGGTAGGTAAAGTTCTGAGAGCGGATTGAGATTTTTTTAAGCTTCATGATGCATGAGGCTATGTTGTGATGATAAGGCACAAGCAGACACTTGACACCATTCTTGGATTATTACACACAGAATTTTAGCAGGAGCTAGATGAACCTCTGTTCAAATTTGAGGATAGGTGGTTTGCAGATAGCTGTCTGCAGCTCCAGCCTTGGATGACAGACTGATACATATAATTTAGAAAGACTGGATTTTACTGAAATATTTCTACTTCTGCAGACTGTCTTGTTCCATGTGTACACGGAAACTGCAAGATTGGTCTGAGAAGCTGGCCAAGCTTCAGATGTGTGTTAGCTGAAACTCTTTGCTTCTACAGGAGAGTGGGACAGGGAATGGCTACCCTAATACCCCTGAAATCAAAATGCAACAGAAGATGATGTCAAAGCTTTATGAAAGTTCTTTGGATATGCACGAGGTTGTCTGTATTTGAGTTTATTTAATGCTTATTGTATGTCTCTTAGATCCTTGGTCCTCCAGCTTTTTCTGGAAGTGTAATGAATGTGATTATTTCTTTAGCACACTCTACTGTGAGAAGCAGTGGATGCTGACCTTCCCCTTCTTGACCCATGCGAATTGAAGCAAAAATGCATCACAGAAAACAGGAACATTTTTATATTAAAGAATCTGCTTTACAGTTTTTTGGCACTGTATTTTTTTGCATTATACTAAAAATGTGAACTGTAAGACTTCTGTGAGGACATTTATTTTGAAATAAAATAATGATCTATGCAATAGATAAAAAATGAAGTTATGTAAACCAGATTAGCGTCAAGTAAGTAACTCGTATTAGGTAGAATTTGTAGATACCCACAAGGAGTAGCAGAGTTTAGTCTGCATGCATGTGACAGTCCAGCCAATTATGTGTCACTGCTGTAATGCCTAGTAAAATAGATACAGTGTTTTATTGATTTATTTCTTTAATTTCAAATGAGCTCAGTTTTTCCTTCCTCTCTTATTTTGATTTTGTTGGATTGGCTGTACTTCAGGAGCCCTGGTGTGTCCTTTGCCCCTTGTGCCAGGTGGTGCTGCACATGCTCTCTTTGATTTAGCCAGTGCTGCTGCCAAGAAACCAGCCTCGTGTGAGAGTTGTTCTCTTGCCACTGCTAAGTGTGGGTTACTGGGTAGTTACAGAACCATTTAATATTGCTGCTTCATTTATAAAGAAACTATTTGAAGGGTGCTGGGGTTTGTTTTTTCAGCACTTGCTCCACAGCTGTGGATTTGTGCTGTGTTCCTTAGTGCTGTTTGTGTCTGCAACACCATTGATTGTGCAGAACTGTTCATATGGACTATTTGCTGCAGTGTCATTTCATTTGAAAACTCTACTAAGAATATTTTGCCTTCAGCAGGTTTACACAAAAACTGTATCTACAGTGTGTTCCTTGTTCCCCCTCACATATTCCTCTATCTTTTGAAAGGAATATGTAGCCATTTTGCCATTGTAATTCCCCTCCCTCACTAGCTGGGTAAACAATTTCTTTTTGCATTATAACGCTTCTAAAGAGGATGTAATAATATATTTATGCTTGCGTTCTGGAAAAAGAGGTATAAATGTTTTGTATTTTATAAATATTGGAGGAAAAAACTTCAGCCTCTCAGGGATTTGGGATCACAAGCCTTGTTTTTCTGAAATTTGATGAGGTGTGGATCTGTATTTTTCTTTGTTGTGTAAATGCCAGTAGTGCTTTGCTGTTTTCTGCAGGCTTTTAATTTGTGTTTTGAGGGTTAAGTAACTTTTTCTATTTTTCCTTTATCCTTCACTGTAACCACAGTAACCATTTTAACTGTGTTTGATTTAGTCCCAGTAGACAAGCAAAAAATTAATGTTTAGAGTAATTCATAGGCAAAGCAAACTTACCTCCTTATCCCAGAAAGTTTAAGAAATTATTTAATTAACTGTTGTTGACTTCAAATTTGGTGTATTATTATTTTGTTAGCTTCATAGCCTGACTGCATTTTAACGTTTTTAAACTTCTACCTACTTAAATGTTTTCTACAATACTTGTCCATTTTCTTCCCAAGCCAATAGGAACATATAATACTTGGGAGTGATTTATGGTAGTTACTGTGGTGTATTATTTTATGTGTTCGGTTAAATGCAAAATAAAGAAAAACATAAGAGAAAAACAGAAAATCAGAATGTCAACATGAGAGCAGCAATTTAGAGAGGTACAAGTGCATTGTATTTTTTTTTATGTGTTATCTCTCATGACGGGTGTTGTCCCATACTTTGATCTGCTGATAAACTGCAGTTTTTAGCTACTCTAGCAGTTTGTTCCCAAGTGTTCTGCACAGTACAGATACTTATTTTGCTTGTCATCTCTTCTGGAAAGTTCTAGGGAGGCTAATGCAAGATCACACTCACCATGGAGGCATTGGAGAGCAAGGATGAGAAAATAAGGAGGTGTCTCCCAGGTGGGACCTCTGCTGTGCCTGCTGCTGCTGTGGGCTCTGGCAAACTGGGCAGCTCATGGACCCGGGGCTTTTGCTCTTGCCAGAATGCAAAGATGCAAGCTAAAGTCACAGTTTTATCTGGAAATATAAAGTTGTTTTGTTTGCTACTTCCCTAGGTAATGAATATATAGGAATTCTCTGCTTTACCTGGAACTTGGTCTTTGCCTAATTAATCATTAAAGGTTGTTAGCATACTGTGGTGGAGCTTATTATTAGAGCCTGCATGTATTTCAGAGAGCTCTGACCCCTTCACGAGTAACTATAGAAACCTCACCAACCACAGTTATTAGCTTAAATTATGGAGTTCATTTTTTAAATGAATATTGGCCAGAGTCAGCGGCTAATAATTTCGGTGTCTAAAATGATGAATATTGTAAAATTCTGGTTATTTAATTTTGAGTAGCAATGTGATAAAAGGACTATCAGTTCACACAAGTTCAAGAATTATAGAATACTTGCATGAATTACTAGACAACACTAAAAAAGTCCTCAGATACCTTGCACATTTTCCAAAGCTTTTGTGTAGAAACATTAGGCCCATGCCCTTTATTTTATTCAAAATTTAAAGGTAAAATTTACTGAGACAGTAAATAAAATGTCTTTAGTGTTGTTGTTTTGCTTTCAGTACATTTCTAATATATGTTATTTCTTAATGTTAGACTTGATTTACACTGGTAATTGAGGTACTGAAATAAATTCTGTGTCAGTTTGCAAAACAGTGGTAGGAGCAAGTGCTGCTGAAATGGAAGGGGAAAAGAAGAAATGTCAGATGTGGACATTGTTATACAACATTTGGGCCTGTAGGAATAGCAGGTTTGAAAATAGGAGTAGCTGGGGAGATGGAGTTGTTACCAGTCTGAGTTTTGGAAAAAATAAAGGTGCTTTCTTTGTGGCAGGGGAACCCAACTCAGTCCTACATGTTGAAATTGCTGAAGTGTAGAAGGAAGTGTGATTTGAAGGGTAGGAGTATTCAAAGATGATATTACTGTTTCATGATACTTACAGCACAGGCCTGTGTGGGGAGGTAGGTTACTGCAACAGAGTGGTGATAATCATGATCATTTCTGTATTGCAAGAACTGGGAAATGCAGGGGAGAGTGTACCACAACATCCTAACAGGAAATGAAGATGCTGCTCAAACCTCTTAGGATGGATTTTGTCCTAGTTGAGAGAAAGAGAAACTGACTTATTTCAGCAGTTGTGTTGTTGTTAAAGAAATAAATCCCAAACCATTGTGCTTTGGACCAGATAAATTATTTGGGCAAGACTATCCTCTCTGTTTGTGAGTAACTAGGATAGAGGGAGGAAGGCAGTGTGCAGAAATAAAACTTGTTTTGATGGCAGAATCAGAATGTTGAAACTAGCCAGTGGGAAGAAACACTTGCATTAACTTGGCATAAATGTTGTCCCACTTGTGAGTCGTTGAGCTGTTCGAGTAATTAATGCTGTCATTGTTTTGTTTTTCTGCTCTTCTCTCTGTGTATCTCATATTATATTGCAGGTTGTTCAGTCTGCAGGTGTTTTCCTGGCAGGATGCCACTGACTTACTGAGACAGGGCTGGCTGCTGACAAGCTGTCCCTTTAGCTGCTGTGTCTCCAGGGTCCCTTCACATAAATACTTTGTGTGAAAGTACAATGGAATTATTGCCTTCCTGAACTATGTTGAGGGAGACAAACTTAATTCTTACGGATGTGTTACTCTCATAGTGATGTTTTAATAACTGGAACATGTATAAATGTGAGAGATGGGATATGAAGTTGGGCAAAGTTTGTAGGTGGTATTTTTCATCACTGCCAGCATTTTAAGGGAAATCTGTTTATCAGAATTGTGGATCTCAAAAACTGTGTTTTGATTACAACATAACCTGGAATAGTGAATGTGTTTAAAAGGAATGAATATAGGCATGGAGTATAGCAGAATGTGAGGAAGACTGGTAGAGCAGTTCCCTAAACCCCACTCTGCTGCACCCAGTTCTTAGCTTTGTTTTTGGTTCAACAGCCCTTAAGGCCTTCTTGGGTAACACTAAATACTCTGGATCCCGAGTGCCAAAGGAAAGTTTTCATGCTGCCTCCAAGGTTTGTGTGTGTATGTTCTCTCTGCTTTCCTTGTGAAGGCTCAGCCTCTGGATGCCCCGTGGTGGAGACTCTGTGGGGACAGGGGAGAGGGAGGTGAAGTTTGTGTCAGCTGCCTGCCCTCTCCTGCACTCTGCACAGCTCACCCACTGCTCAGTGAGTTTACAGGCGGCCCAAAATGAAATGCAGCAGCCAGGAGAGTCCACCTGGGGAGCCTTTTATCCTACTGATCTGTCAAACCCTTGGGAGGAATAGTGGTATACAGTAATTGCAAATCCACAGTAATGTGCGTGTGTGTTTTGTTTTGTGTACACTTCTAACTTGTAAAATCAGGAGACTGATTTTTTATGTACCCTTTAACTGTTGAATCTGCCCTCCTTGTGTCCACATTATTCGAACAACAAGCCTTTGTTTTGTTGTTTTTTATGCCTTTCAGCTCTTCTGGAGTTGAAGGTTGCAGCAGTTAATTAGCACTTGGATGTGTATGTTAAATATTCTATAGCATTTAGGCATTGGATCATCATTAGAATTGTGCAGAGATTTACTTATGTTATAACCCTCTGTAAAACTTTACTTAAAAAAACCCCAAAAACCAAACCCAAAACAAAACAACAGCAATTTATCTTTTCTTTGTTACGGCATGCTCTCTGCTCTCAGTTCAGCCTTTGGATTATCAGGCTAACTGACAAAATAGTCACATTCTTACTTCTAAAAGCTTGAATCCAGTACATATTTGGCATAGAACATTATTGATAGATGTGTTTTTCTGTGAACATACTTTCTCAGTAATAGAAAGGACATTGAAGATTTTGGCACTCATTCTCTGTGGGTTTCTTGGAGAACCACACTGAATAAAACCAGGCCTTACAGAGGAGCCTGTGCTGCAGTGAGGAAGTGAGTGGTGCAGAAACTAGGACTGGCTTTCTTGAATTGAAGTGTGCTCATTAGTGTTTATACAGTTGGGTTTTTGGGGTTTTTTTGCAGTGCTGTAAAAATATAATAATGATGTTTTAAGCATTTTTAAAGTAAAAAATTAGGTAGTGAGGTGTGTAAGATTTTCTTTATTGAAGACTACAATATAAATATCAAACCTGATCTGTTTTTTATATACTTCTTTTCTGAAGAGATATTGAGAGGATAGTTACTGTGTGTATGTGATCAATAGTCTTCAAAATAATTTCACCAGTGACTTTGTTAATCCTATTCAGAATGCAGTGATGAAGGGAGAAAAAGAAAAAAAGTTCACTAAAGAATAATTAGCAGAATGAAATTGAGTTAGCAGGTGTGACATCCAATTATTTTCTTCCCTGGAGATAAATATCAAGTCAAGGTTGGATATTGCAATTGGAGGGTAGCACCTCTGCTGCTTCTGAATCAGGCAGAGTGAGAAGTAGCCATGTCGTGTGAAGAAAAAAGGTCATGTCTCTGACTGCTGTGGTTAATGCATAGTTTGATTTGGGAAGGGGTTAGCCACTTCTGATTGCTGCTTTAATGAGGACTTCCCTTTGTAAAAATCCTTGCTTGCTACATGGAATGTTTGATTTTGATAGTCTTCTTGCTCTATGGATGGAAGCCATATGCAGAGGTTTTGAAAGACTTGTGTGTTCCAACACAGCATCTTTGAGGGCTAAGACTGAAGCACAGGATTGCTTCCACACACCAAAGGATTTCTGCTAGGCTTTCCTTCTAAGAAGGCAGTTTTAAATAGTTGCACTTCCTTGGCTGTGTGATAGCTGGGTTCCCTGATCCATTGAAGGGGTAACCTGGGGTGGAAAAGCTGGCTGTGACAGATTGATATCAGATTAGCTGCACATGTGAATTGACCTTATCCCATGAATTGCAACCAAATAGTCTTCTGCACTGTATTAGGCTGTTTAAGACGTGGCTTCATCTGTGAAATATGAGAGCTTTTCTTTTCCCTTCATTAAAATAATAAGAAAAAACTTTACATTTAATAGCTGGTGTCCTTCACTTGAATCTTGTTTGGAACTACTATATCACTTACTCAAGTTTACAATATGCCTATATTGTGTCTATTTAGTGTTCTTTTAATTTTACTGCTGCCTTGGAATATATTTGTTACGTTCAGTTTTTTGCCTGGTAGTGTCCAGATTTTTTTTCCCTCAGGAAAGTACAGACATTTTTTCCTTTCTTGTTTCTTGCTTAGTGTTGTTCAGTTCATTTTTGGACTTCTGACAAAATAAGCTCATGGCCAGTTAAGAAAAGCTTAACTGTTTAAATAGCTGTCAAAAACAATGTCACAAGTACCTGTCCATGTAAATTACAGTTTTTGGAAAACTGTGTTCTCTTGGAGGAAAGTTTTATTACTAAACAGATGTAGAACTAGGTTAGAAAGTGTAAGTAGATGGTATAATTATGTGTTGGAAATAAATGAAAAACACTGTTAATTGGGTTTTCTATCATGTGAAAATGGCCTGTGTCTCACCAGCTAGTTATTCTTTCAGTCCTTATTTTTAAATTTATGTTGAATTTGGCTGTTTTCCCCATAGACTGTTTTTCTTTGAACTTTTGCAGTTTGTAACTTATGTAGTCAGCACTTTCTTGGGTGAGAGAGGTGGTTCACTGATGTGTTTGTATAGCTCTGAGAATTTCATTGTACTTACAAGATGCAGAAATACTTATATTGGTTTATTAATGCAGTTTTGGTATTCCTTCTAATAAAGTATTCCACTATTCAGACTCTGGCTTAAATTGTGATATATTAAATGCAGATGTGTCATGTAGGCAAGTGTTTTTTGGAATGAGATAGATGATCATAGTATGATGGAATTGTTTGGGCTGGAAATGATCCCTCATTGTTGGGCCCAGCCATTAACCCAGCACTGCCAAGTTCACCACTGAATCACATCCCGAAATGCCACATCTACACATCTTTTAAATACCTCCGGGGATGGTAACCTCACAGATTCCCTGAACAGCGTGTTCTGATGCTTTATAACTCTTTTGTGGTTATCCAATGCTAACTTACAATCTAAACCTCCCTGGCACGGCTTGACACCATTCCCTTTTGTGCTGTTGATTCTCACTTGAGAGATGAGACAACCTCCCACCTGGCTACACCCTCCTTTCAGGCAGTTGTAGAGGGATAAGGCCTGCCCTGAGACTCCTTTTCTCCAGGCTAAACACCCTCACCTCCTCCTCAAAAAACTTGTGCTCCAGACCTTTCACCGGCTTCATTGCCCATCTCTGGACACACTCCAGCACCTCAGAGAAACTTAGTTCAGTTGACAGAAGATGTTCAGAGCTGCACCATAGAGATTTGGTACCAGGCAGTAAAACTGTAGAGTGAGGAGGCACTGAGATGGGGGTGAGAAAGCTGGCATTGTTCATACAAAGGAGGAAACCTGCTGCATTAATGGGAAAAACCACCCTCCTCACACAAGCAGTTGTGACAATGTGTAGATGCTTTAATGAAATTTAAGGGATGGATTTCATATTTGATTAGTTTGTGTGCAAATCTCAGTTCTTATAGCTTTCCTTGTCTGTATACTTGGGTCACTAGTTTTACTAGTAACTATCTTAGGTGGTTGTTTATTTCTTGGAAACAAATATGAGATTAAAGTAGTAAGTCATGAATGAAGCAATGATTCATGCTTGCTGTTACCCAGAAGTTACTGTATCTAGAACTCATGCAAGCAATCTGATGTTAATGGTGTCTTAGAATATTTTTTGAGGCTTCTCTGTGTAGCTGGAATAAATACATGGAATGTGGGAAGTCCAGTAGGCATTCACTGTTGTACAGGAAATGAGGTTACTAAACATTGGGTTGGTGCAAGTGACTGTTGCAAACCTCTCTTTGTAGTGCTTATATTTTTTTTATATGTAGAGTTTACATCTAAGATCACATCAATCAGAACTGACTTTTTTTACTTGAGTGGGGATAAGAGACAGCTCTGACTAAGAATGTTTCTACTCACTCTTCTGAGTAATTGTATGCCGTTGAATTTTTTCATAACAGAATGCTTGGCAAACAGTTGTGTACAGGTACATCTAGGGATGGTGTGTCGCAGACATTTTTTCACAGAAATCCTTTCTTTCAGATTTCTGCATTTTCTGGGAAGCTGAGGGCCCCAGAAGAAGAATGTAAACAATTGTTATCAGCTGCTGTGGAATGTAACAGGGACACCTTGATTGGCTCATGTTTGTATGTTTATAATTGAGGGCCAATCACAAGAGCAAGCCAGGGGACCGAGTCCCTGGGCACAACTTTGTTTTAGATTCTTTCTTTTCTATTCTTGGCTTAGCAAGCATCTGCAACTTCTCTCTTTATTCTATTTAGTACAGTTATAATGTATTATATATCATATATCAATAAATCTAGCCTTCTGATCAAGAAACAAGATTCACCGTCTCTCTCTCACCAGCAGCGACCCACTCAGGCGCTGTAACAATGGTGGAATTCCATCTGGTCAAAATGGGTGTGTGTATTAGCTGGAGAATATAATGAACTTGTTCAAAATATACTTTGCTGTACGTGACTTTGATTTTTCAGATTACAAGTGACTCATAAACTTCATATGGCTTACCAAATCAGATTCAGAATGTTGTTTGGATATGTTTTAACCTGAGAATGACCATGTTTTCTCCTTTTGCAATTTGTTTCAGCAGACTTTTTGGTCACAGACTTTTCATGTGCTCCAGTACATAATTTCCAAGTTGATTATAGCTGTATTTTGAAAAAGTCAACAGCACACTTTTTTAAGGACTTTAGTTTGTTTAAAATGCATTATGTAACTGTGACGTGTGCAAAAATCTTCCTTTATAATATTATGCGATGTTTTTCAAAACCTGATACTAGAAGGAAGTGCATTTTGGAGTATATCTTGAATACAGAAAAGCTTTAGTTATTCTTTTACTACCATTGTAGCTTCCTTGATTTCTCCTCTGCCCCTAATGGGAAATGGAACAAGTGGCTTTCCACCTTTGTGCTGTCTCTTGTGTTGTCAATCTGTCCATGTATAGCCACTCACGTAGCAAAGCAGGGTCTCTTAGAGCTAGTCCAAGTTCTGATCTTTGTAAGACAATGCTCAATTCATACCTGCCCATGTATTTATAGCTGTAAGAGTAATTTTTAGCTCTCTTTTTTTATGCTAACGAGTTCAAGAATTTATGGTAGAGGTACTACTTTGCTTTTAAGCCCTCTGAGTTTGTGAAAACAAATTTAAAATGATGGCTCCTGTCTTCCAGTGTGAATGCTTGATTTCATTGTGTTTGCCCAGATACCATCCCAAGTAGATTGTAACTTTAGCTGGCCACTACATAAACTATTGGTAAGGACTGGCCCAAGTAAGGATTTTTGGCATGGTCCCATAAATACCTGGAGTCTTATGAAAAAGGTTGCTGTTTTTACAAAGAAGGAGATGGTGATTTGCTGGTTTGGGAATGGTAAAATTTGACACTTCCAATCAGTTTCTTCCCATTCCATGTAGTTTATAGTCAAGATGGAGTGGGGATTAAGGAGTGGGACAGTGAAGGGTGGAAGAAAGGGGAAAGGAGGAAAACATTGCTTTAAGAACACAAATCAGCCAAAAGGCCATGACACATACTTATTTCAGACTTTTTTTGAAGAGTTAAATAGACCTTTTGTTGTGAAGGAAAGACATACTGGCTTTTGTACATCTTCATACTTTCCCACTAAAGTAAGCATTAACCAGCAGTTGTCGGAAAGTTGTAATTCATTAATAATAAAGCTTTTCTGTCCAGTGATGTTTTTCCCCAAGACAAAATGAGTTCAGGATCATGCTTACTTGCTATTTAAAAAATTTATAATCTGGCACTGAGTCTTGCAGGCCTTTTGGGACTCTGTTTACACAGGGGACATGATTTTTTCCAATGAAAGCAAAGTTAAATACTGTGGCACATAAGAACATATGAATTGCTAGGCAAGGAAGTTTTCTAGGTATGAAATCATCATTCCCCAAAAGAAACTCACCCCTTTTTTTTATTTGATTCTGACATCACTGATGAGGATATTATTTGTTTTAAAAGGTTACAGGATTTGTCATGGTGACCAAACAAGCCTGTAATCAGCACAAGAGCAGGTTTATTCTAATAGCTGAGTCTCCTTATTAGAATCAGCATTAAGTAGTACATTTTCTTGTAGCAAATTTCACACATATCTTCAGCTCGCAGGAAAAGCAGTAGTACAGGAACTAAATAATACCTGTATACAAGCTCTGATTTTCTGTTCTTAGAAATGTAAATGGAACTTTCTGCTAAGACTTTGTAGCTTTTCCTTTCTCTCTGTTGTCTTTAGGCATTTGATTTAGAAGAATGCAGTGAAGTTCTTGCCTTGTGGATTGAAAATCCATACTCTCTCCCCATTAATTCCTTTTATTTCACTTGGTACAAAGTACTTCTATTTTTTTTTTTACTCTTATTATTGATGTTTATAGACTATAAATAAAATGCATGATACATATATGCTCAAAATTTTCATTCTACCAATAAGTTGTTGACCCATGGTATGTTCAATATCATAGTTGGTGCAGATAATGCATTGTTCAATTTCTCAAATGCTTCACAGAGTAGGAAAATACTATTGGGCTAGGAAATGAAAGACCACTATACCACTTTCTTGTCTTTTTTTTTTAACCTTTTCTTCCCACTGGTAGTCAATAATTTGCTTAGTCCTAATCACATACAGATGTTATCTTGCAAATGTTGTTGTAAGGGCTGGGGAGTAAGCATAACAGATAGTATGCTTTGATGGAAGGGCAATAGTATGATGTGCAGATACATTGTAATTTATTGTTTGACTCTTCGCTGGTTTTTAATATTCTGGCTTTTTGTGCAGTATGCATGAGTTCTCACAAGTGAGCCACTTTAGACTGTCAATTTGACAAATGGTACATATTAGTTTTTAAAGTTTATTTGTAGCTTCATACTGTCTTTGAATATATTCTTTTTCTGCAGTGTGTCTAAGGTACTCCTTGAACATCACTTGAAATGTTTGAATATTCACAAATATTTTTGTTTAGTTAATTTAACTGTCATGTTCTCATCTCTTAAAAGAAAAATCTAACATGACAGAGCACTGTAGACTTTGCTTTCCCCCCTAAGGATTAGGTTTAATACATCCTTACAGCATTTTGAAGGAGTCTGTCCAAATCTGTACTTCCAGTACACTGTTCTTTGGCTCCTCATAATGATGGTGGTTGAAATACAAATGTCTGTTATGACAGATCATAAAGGTATCTGCTTTATTAGGTGAAAGTGTCCTGCTCTTCCATGGGGGTATGGTTTATAAAATCAGTTTAAAAGAAACAAGTGTCCATCTTCAAACTGTGTTCTTTTGCATGTTAGCGGTCCCTGTGCTCTCTTTGCTCAGTGGGAACAGGTTGTGGGTTCTGCAGTAAAACCATCTGTAATAGAGGTGCCAATTTCCTCATACCTGCTCTTCTTGCCCAGTGACTTCTGTGGTTCTGGGATCACAGTATGAAAGGAAGTCAATTGAAATTCTTCATTCCCGAAGTTTAGCATGAGGAGATGTTGTAGATATTCAGATACAGTAAATACCATAAACTGCTTCTTTTACATGGTTTATGGAATGGTCATGACAGTAGACATTTTTTGTTTTGTTTTGTCTGGTGCCATTGGATCCTGTTCTGGCACTTTTTTTGGTTGTAGTATTATAGAAAGAATATTCAGTTTGTTGATTCCTTCCTTTTTAATGTTTATAACTGCCTTTGAAGTCCTTTTCTACAATTTCATTACGTTTGCCTTTTCCTGGTAACATCAGTGAATATCAGTTTATGGACATGTATATATGGCAGCCTGTAAGAAGATGGTGTGTGTTTGTTTCTCACTGTTGAGGACTCTGCAGAGTTTCTTGCTGGTACTCCTCAGCCTGTGTGGTGTTTCCTATAAAGCCAGTCATCCCTTGCTGTGCCTGTATGCTTCCTCAGCAGGACTAACTTGTGCTCTGCTGGATCAGAGCATACAGGGAATTCACAGGTGCTTGTGAACCCCTGGCTCTGGAGACTTTGACTGAGGAGTTTGCAAATGCAGCTATCAAAAGGATGCTGTTTATAAAAAAAAAACCCAAAAAACTGTGGAGAAGGAAAGAAAAGGGGAAAAGGAGGAGGTGTCAAACTCTTTAAATGTTTAAGGCTTTTTTGTGTCTTATTTCCAGTTGCTGCACACTGGTTTCTTACGCTTGTGATTCTGGTAGGTTGATGTCTTGTGGGATGTCTGAGTTAGCAACGATGTGATAGAATTTATGTCAGCAGCTCCTATCAAAAGAGTAGGTTGCAAGTACTCCTAATTTTCTCACTGCTGATTGGTTTTGGGTTTTTTTTTTGCACTAATCATCAAAATTTTTTTAGAATCAAAATTTGAAAGCCAGTAAAGTAATACTAATGGTCTTTACTTTTCCCAGTTCAGGATCCTGATCTTGATTTTCATGTATATCTCATATCTGTGACAAAAGTTTCTTGAAGCAGTATTATTGAGAGTGTTCTCAAACTGGAAGAGACCAGGTGGTGTGTTATCTACTCAGAGCAGCAGCACAATGTCTTCACTACACAGTCTGAGCTCTTTTTTTGTCAGAGGACAGTATGGACCCAGAATTGATAGATTTTGGCACCACTGACAAATTTACTATTGCAGTGCTGGTTTTTAAAGCCTGTTTAAGGTATTCTTAAAGTAATATGTCCTGCATTTCATTCTGTAACAGTATTCTGATATTTGAATATAATATATATATTTTATGCTCTGTTATGCCATATCAAATGATATTGCCCTGAGGGCGAAGATGGAAAACCTGAGCAAAGAAAGACATAATTTTTGCTAGGTAGGGGAGCTTTGCGCTGCATTGGAAAGGAATTCTGGCATAGCTTCCTGGTGTGTGTCTGTGTTTGAAGTGTGGAGAGAATAGCAAGGAAATAGGTTTTCAGAACACCAGTGAGCTTCCTTGTGTTACAAGCTGTTTCCATTTCCTTTTCTACTGATAAGTAACATGGTGTGTTACCAGTGATACTTCCCCTACTCCCTTATTCTCTCTAGATCAGAGTTAACACTTGCATTGAATTAAATGCTTCAGTGAAGAGCATGAGTTTAAGACACGGTGGGTGATAAAAATTGACATCTGAAGATGAGCAGGGCTGCACAGGAAGCAATTGGTTTGGAGTGCTGGTGGGTAAGTCCTTTGCCGTTACATAAGCGAGTAAATAAAATTAAATAGTGGACATTTTGCAGAGATCCCTTCTAGGCCTTTCATGTTCCTTTGCTGCAATAGTTTCTTCTGTTTTTCACCTATATGTTATATGGATAAATCAGTTTCCAACTAATTGGGTTAAGACTTGTTAAATATGTGCCAAGCTTGGTAAGGAGAAAGTAAACCGTGATCTCAAAATGTATCTGCTTCATTTTCAAAAGAAAGGTCAAAAAGCATTTTCTGTTAAATTAAACTTGAGTTTCTGAATGTGTCTTTAACATCTTACTGAACCAATTACATGATTTTTTGGATTAACTCAATGCTCGTGCTACAGAACAGACAATTATAATTATATAATAATAAAATAAATAAATAATACATAGTCCACTACTGAACTTTGAAGTGCTGTTTGGTAATATTAAGTCAACCTCACGTGTTTGTTAGCAGCTTCAGAACTCATTCTTAAAACTTACTCAAATTCTGAACTTTGGTCTTTTTCCTGCAGACATGTTTGCACAGTGTAAAGCATGAGATAAGCCACATTTTTTTCAATGAGAGAACAGTTGAGCCTGAAATTAGTGTCACTCCTGAATTCATTGTCTGGCAATGAGCTCTTGCTCATTAGATTGCACTCTAATGCTTCTGCTTGGAAGATTGGTACTCAACTGTAGATATTGTCAATAAGGAACATTTTAAGATCTGTGGGCATTTGAAGTTTTACTTGGGAAAATTTCGGTAAGTTTAATAGTCCTGCTGTAGCTGCAGGATGCCACCAGTAGTAGCAGTGGCCTCAGCATGCATGTGCAGTTTGTGTGTGCCAGACAGGGTGTTATGGTTGGTGTTGCTGCCATAGCTGTTCCCATGAATATTCCCATGATGATTGTGTGAATAGTTCCAGGGAGGGGTAGGGGTGATAGTACTCTTTGTGATTGCTTTTTGTGGATTTCAGGGTTGGGGTGTTGGTTGGTTTGTTTTACGAGCCTAGTTCTTCACACAAATCCTTTTCTGCAGCTATGGCTTGAATATGAGGCCGGGCTTCCTGAGGTGAGGTCTTAGCTTTCTAGCAGGAACTGGGGAATATGTTTGCCTGTGTCCCCTGTGTGCTGGAATCTACTTCCTTGGAGTTACCTGTCTGACTCCGCCTGGCTTCAGACTGACAGTCCTCTCCTGCCTTTCAAAGGCTGCCAGGCCAGCTAAAGTAAAAGTGACAGCCTTAGATTTAATTTTATCAGCTGCAGTCCATTCAGAAAGTTAGAAAACTCTACAGAGAATCATATTTTCACTTAAATACTTTTGATTTTAGTGTAGCAACATTAATAAAATGCAGTAATTTTAGAAATTAACTTCCTTATATTCTGAAGTTGTTAGGAATAATGCATAAAGCACAGTGAAGCATATAGATAAGTGAAGTAATATAGTTTAAGATGCTGCATTTCCAGAAGTCATGTTAATTTCATAGGAAATTTAATATGTGAATAACTCACTGTGAAGACAAAAAAACTTAGAAATTATTACTTCAGAAAGTTTTATGGTAATTTGTGAAGGCTGCAGAGAGATTCCATGCTATGATGATCATAATTCAGAAATGTAAATAATAGACCATTTATTTTTCTCATTGCCTATTAAGCATAGTCTCTGGAGTTATAAAACAGCAGTCAGAACCTCTGGGTGGCTACTTAATTTTTAAATATGTTGATAGAAGTAACAGAGAAGGAATAAGCCTGAAAGCGTATGTATCTTTGCTTTATGTGTTATGGAATTAAAAGCAGATCTAGTGGTTTCTATTTTTTTCTTTGAAAAAAGTGATATTCTTTTAAATGGCCGGAATTTAGTTGGAATGCTTGAGAGAGTTCAGTTTATTGACATCTTTTGTAGAGTGATTTTAAATTGTGGGATGGATGGCTGATGCAAGGTTTAGGAAAAAAAATAAAATCCAGCTAACAAAATCAAGGTCTCAAGATCAGGTGAAGAAGGCAATGCTGTGCTTTTGAATTCACTAATGATTTGATTAATATGAAAGAGAATAATTGTTCACCAAATGAGTAAATCTTTGCTGTGGACAAAAGTTTTTTTCTTTTGCATATGTGAAGATAACAAAGCCTCATAATACTATGATTTATCCAGGTAGCTTAGCAATGCTGTGTACAATCCACTTCTTTTGATGCTGCTTTTAGTTCTAGACTATCCCAAAAGGAGAAGAAACAAAACCCCCAGGATAAGCCTGTGGTGTTCTTGTGTGAAGAACAACCTACCGGAGTAATGGAAATGTAAAAAGAAAATAAGATAGTGATAAGATGCATTAGAAGCTTGAGAGTAAGAGAACTCAAGACATGCTCCAGTAGTTGATATTCTTGTTTAACGTGTGGGAAGGTGAGAGCAGTTTGTGATCTGCATGCAGCAGGATGTGATATGGAGGGATTAAACCAGAGGTCTCATAACCTCTTCACTGTTTCTATGCTCTTGTCCCTGCTGAATTTTTGGACTCTGTATGATAGAATATTGAGGATCTCCAGCAGTGGTGAAGCTCAAAGCTACTTTTTACTGATTGAAGCATTCATTGGCATCACTTTTAGGACAGTAGAGTCAAATTCCTTTTTTAGCTGAAACAAGCAAAAATTTTAGAAAAGTAATAATCTGTGTAGATCTAAAAGGAACAATGTTTCATATTGTAAATGCAAAGTTTTAAAAATTTATAAAAGTAATTAAAGATTAATAAGGGTTCTTAAAACATTTTTATAAGAATAATTCATCTAGTAATTCTATAATAAGAACTGTTGCAAATCTGGGTCTTGAGAAGAATTTATTCTAATATTATTGCTTCAATAGACTGTATGCTTGGTTCAAGAGAAGCAGTATGCTCATGGGAGATTTTGCTTTTAAGGTTTGTGGCTCAAAGCAGTGCTCTGTGTGTGGATATTGGGGCAGTTCCTGCTATGCCTTCAGTGTGAGTGCAGGCAGGAGGATGGCTCGGGGACAGCTGGCACCACAGGGTCCCCTGGGACAGAGCAGAGTATGTCCTGGTGCCTTGGCTCCAGAGCCGTTCATTCAGCTCACACTGATGGCCTGAGCTGCTCAGTTGCTGTGGAGGCAAGTTTTTGAGTATCATTACAATTTTTCTAATTGACCTGTTATTATGCTTTTAGACTGATCTCATCACCCTGCAGTTTGTAAAGTGTCCTGTTTATAATTCAGATTTACTCTGGGCAAAACACATCCAGAGCTAACTGAATTGTAAGAACGAACTTGAAAAAGTACAGTCTTAAATCAATAAAATGGAAATCTGTGGTGTTGGACATGTTCAACACCTTTCAAATATCTTCCTACATTTCATTTTCCAACACCAAACTCCACTTTGCAAGTCAGAAAGACAAGTTATTGGTAAGATGAAGATCACTTTTGTGATCTTGGGTCATGAAGAGAGGGTGCATTTCCACAGAGGATTTGTTGCAAAGGGATCACTGTTATTTGTGCCATTAAGCCAGTAAAAGAGAGAAATTATGAAATTATTTGTGTAATTTTTAATGATGTTGCCTTCAAAAGTTGCAATAGAACCTGCAATCATAAAATGCGGCATTAAGCTTAGTTTTGAAACAGTTTTTGATTTGGATTGACTTTTAATAGAAAGATTTATGTTAGAAATGAATTGAAAATTTCAGTTCAGTTGCTCCCGTGTAAGCGTTCCCAGTGTGCTTTCTGCCTCCCATTACATTTGACATACTTTTTGGCAGCCTGACAGAAACAGCTTACTAGACAATGAACCTGAACTATATTTCTTAATTTTTCTTACCAGTGATAAAATGGAACAGTTATGAAAATACTGAGCTGTCAGCAGTGAATGCTGCTCTCAGCATTGCAGCTCTGTCGAAGCGCTGGACTGCTGTGCATTCTGTCAAACTGGCTACTTTAAACTTAAAGCAGGGTTTCTCCTTTCACATTAGTGCTGCTTTTAGTTGACATCACTGTCCCTGCAGTTTATATAGTATTTGTGTTCAATTGTGCAAAGCTTCACTAAAACTGGGTCACTAGTTTTTATGAATGCAGTTTTTAAAAAGTAAAAGCAAAAGAGCTTTACTGCAGAATGTACTGCTCCATGTCTGTGAGAGAGCAACTAAAGTGCCATAAAAAGTCCCTTTAAATATGAAACTGTTTGAACCTGGCAAATCTTCGTAGAACTCTGACCCACACATATTGTTTTAAGAAATGAAATCTTGGAAATTAATTTGTCATCAGAAGATGATATGAGCAGAAGAGAAAGGTGAAGCTGGAGCAGAACCTCTTTTCAGGAATAAGGATATAATGAACAAAAATTTACTTAACTCTAAGCAGAGAATTTCTGGGGATCATTAAATTTCCCAGAAGGCGAAGTCAATTTGCCTTTGGCTTCTGCCTTAATGTAGCAGTGACAAGTAGTAGTTTTGCAGACACATTGTCCTCTAGAGGATCCTGATTCTTAATTGTATAAAAGTTCTAATTGTTCCATTTTTAAGTACTAACTTATTTAAGTTGTGCATATAACTTAATTGTGGTATGAACATCCTGTATGAATCTAAATGAAGCAAATAAATCTCACAAGTGCTACTTAAAAAGACAGAATTAAGGACATGCTAAAGCAAGAGATTAAGTGTTTCACTTGCTGAAATATAGTTGTTTTTTTAAATGATGCTGTTACTGCAATGTTTGCAAGTTCCCTTACTGTACTGTGCTTTTCCTCCTGAGATGGCATCAAGAGTCACTGAACAAGACTTCAGCGAACATTACACAAAATTTAACAAAATTATGTTCTTCGGTATTGAAAATCATGTCTGAGTAAGGTGTTTAGGTCATCATCTGGCTGTTGATAGCTGGTCAGGACTTCTGGTACCTGCTCAGGTATAAAAGGCTGGAAGTAATGTGAAAGCTGATGCCAAGGGAGATGTCATGATTTCAAGCTTGTGTTCCCCTCACCACATCTGCTCTTGTGTGAGTCTGTGTGGAAAGCTGTTTTTGGAGAGTGGCTCGTCTCTTATATGTGCTTCAAAATTGATGTTCTGGTGTAGAAGCCTTCAAAGACTCAAAGCAGAGATGTCTGAAGTTTTTCTGGCACCTGCTTATGATGATGGTAATCTTAATGAAAGAAAAAGGGCACTAATAATTTTAGTTATTAACTGTAGAATGTACATTTAGCTTAAAAGGATATTGGAGATGCTTTCTTGCAGTGTGTCCTGTGTAACTGCTTCCCAATCGAACAGGCATACTAACAATTTCATCACTTTGGTTAAAACTGTGTAATCAACAGCTTGAATATTGAAGGTACCTTAAAAAAGCAGTGTTGAGTGAGGAATAATTGACAATTACTTGGACATGCCTTAAATTGAATAGAATTTCCAAAATTACCACAAATAGAAATATTGATGAAATAACTATCACTGAAAAAAATGGTGTCTCTGCTGCTCTTCTAAGAAGAAAACAATAATTTTGGGTAAAAACAATAATTTTTTAAAAAATTTAAAAAAGCAGTACTACGTTCCTTTAACAGGAATATATATATATTAGTAAATTATATTTTATAGTTTGGTCTGTGCTTTGGCAGTGTTGATACTTCTTGACACAGTGTTAATATTACAAAATACACAGTGCCTGATGACTCTTTGGGTTTTGATTGGATTATAACTTTGCCAGACATTATCTACAAACAGTGAATTCTTTTGGGCAATCGTAATAAGTTTCATACATGCATTAGTTAACGCTGCATTTACTAGGCAAGAAGAAAGAGCAATACTTAATTGGAGTATTTAGACTACTGTTTCAGCATGGAAAGTTTCCCCTTTTACTGTATTTACTGATTTCTAATTGGAAAAGATAGACTTCCAAATAGTAAACCAACATAAAATGTTAGGTGTCCTGGGTAAACTTGGTACACCTTTAGTATAGCTAGAGCAGATTTGTAATGTATATGGTTTATATGAGTAGCCCTTGTGCAAAAATGTTTTTGAAGTGGGTTTCAGTGGATTAATTGAATACTGCTTAGGAAGTCTACACAACTGAGTAATTAAGGCCAGTGGTCTGTAGCAGTGAGTTCATGCTATTGGGAACACAATTCTAATATCACGATGGCTTTTCAAAGAATCATGGCCAAGTGTTTAGCATGTGCCAACATTTTATTCCTGGGGGGGAAAAAAAGGGAAATGCTAATGCAGATTGTATTGCTTCAATGACTAAGTCTAGCAGGGTTTTTATTAAAAGTGCCATATCGCAGGCACTCTTTAATATGATGGACCAAAACAATTAGGCAGGGAAAGTCACAAATGCAGCGTTTAGTTTAAGAAACAAACACCACCACCCTCGGTATCCTCCCTGCCCCAAACTAGCAACCACTAACCTCTCTCTCCCCAGGTTACTTCTTGAGCTATGAATGTGACTGAAAGCTGACTCCCATCCCTGGATGCCGGGAGCTGCTCAGCTGCACTTTACTTTCATCACTTAGTAGAAGCAAATGTTGCTTTATTTGTAGACACCCAATTTCCCTCCTTTGCAGCACTTCAACAACCATTCTTTTGTTTTAAATAGTTACAGACATCCCCTCTGGATGGCAGAACAAGGCAACACAATTACTAGTTGTGGATACACAGAATTGCACTTCTTAAAATAGCGATGTGTTGCTCACTAAGGTGTCTCCACAGTCCAGCTGAGCTGACAGGCTCTGTTAAGCTCTGCTCAGTTGTTTTATTTACAGGCTTTTGAGATTATTCTCTTGGTTGCTCTGGACTTTGCTAATAACTCTGCTGAAATAAATTGTTTTGGAGCTGTTTTTCAGTAACTCCATGAGATTCAGACAGTGATCTGAGCAATGGAAAAGAAGGGTGTGTTTTATTTAACTGTAAGCTGGTACCTCAGTTTTCTGGTTCATTTTGAGTTGCATATCTATAGCAACTTTTTTGATTAAAATTCCAAATGTCATGGTTGTGGCAGAGAAGAAGCATTAAAGAAATAAATGCAAGAAGTACTGCTTAAGGAGGGTGACCCTGATTTTACTCCTTTCAAACTAGAGCAATGCGTTTGTGCATTAACTCTGTGTAGACACTTATCATGGATCCATTACAACAGATCACCACTTTTTTTCCTAAGGACTTCAGCTCTTGGGTATTTGGAGTTGAGACAGATGAAACTGTTATTTCTCACAAATGAATCAGATGCTTGACAGTCAGTTAAAACTTAATTTATATGCAGGATATAGAATATGGCAAGATTCCAGATTTTTCTGTTAACTTATTCTGTGACTCCTGATGAGCATCTCAGCCCTGAAAAGAGACAAGTTGCTGATGCAGACGTAAGATAAACTCATCATTTTATGGGAGCTTCAATAAACTACCCTAGAGCGTAATCCACAGCAAAGCAAAAAAATCTCTTGCTTTAAGGAATTTTCTGGTAGCCTTAGGGAGGGTATTAATAGAACTTCTCAAGCATAATGTTATTTTAAGCCTGTAATGCGACCATTGTTTGTTCTTAAAAGTCAGGAATTTTAAGAAGATTAATATGAAGACTAGCAGAGCTCAACCTGAATCAGGTTTTATGGTGTTGTCAGTGTCTAGGTAAAAGTCACTTGTTTTGCTAAAATGTACACATTAAACCTCAGCAGTAGTTTTAGTCAAGTATTTGTCCTTAAGTTATGTAAAAAAACCCTCAGCAAAGTAAAGCTGTCTAAATTATTTTGACATCTTTATTAAAGGTTTACAGCAAACATATTTTCTGTTCATTGTGGTGGCTTATAGTTTTTTATTTTTTTTGAAAATCAGGTACAAGTCTGCTTGTTCTGGGCTATGTTCCACCTCTGCAGGGTTTTTAGTTAGCTTTTAGAGTGGCAAGGTGGTCTCAGGGTGAAGTGGACTATGCAATGCAAGGACTAGCAGATAGCACTAGGAGAAGGGAGCAGTGCAGCAGGATGCTGTGGGCTGTTGGGCAAAAACTCACTGGATGTGTTGAAGAAAAGGATGTATTTTACTGAGGCAACTAACTTGTGCTCTTGCAGCACACAGGACTTGCAAAGAGTCAGAAGAATAGAGACTTAAATAAGGAGAATTGTAGCAGGGAAAAATAATTTAGTTTAAATCTTGTATATAAATGTTTATAAACAAAAAGTACTGATGGATTATTGAGTGATGTTGTTGTATCAATTTTATATTTTTTCACCCCCATTTCTGATGCTGGGGAAAAGCAAGATGAACCACCAGGGTGCTTTTTGAGAGGTATGCAGTTAGCAGTTGTGAATCTCTTCTGCACTGGAAAGTTCTGCCAGGGCTTGCTCACTGCAACATTGTGTTGGTTCTTACGATGTAAACCCAGACAGAGTGAGAAGGCTTTAGCAAATAAAGGATTGCTACCACTTAGGTAGTGACTCTATCCCTCAAAGAACTTTCCTTGGTGTTAAGAAAATAATATGATCGTGTGTGTGTGTGTCTTCCCTTGTTTATCCTGTATGTCTTCTGCCGAGTCCTGTTAGGTTTTTGCTGTAGAGCAGGTCCACACTGCTATTTGTTATTACTTCAAGTGATGTGTGTTTGTTTTTCTCTGCTAACAGATAAGGAACAAAAACCAAAACCCAGCTGTCTGAGAATATCGGCTATGACATAGAATAAACATGAACAATTTAGTCAAAGTATTTTGTTTTAACACTTCTAATGCTAAGCAGAGACATGCAGGTTCAGAAAGCACATATTCATTATTTTTCCTAGTACCTTCAGCTCTGGGTGATGGGCAGTAGCTTAGCTAACACATGTGGAATCCTGCAAGTAAAGAAGGGTGAAAGGCTACTCTGTAACTGTCTTTCTAGAGTTCATGGGGAAAGAAAAAACTGAGATGATAAAGTATGGAAGGACTTGTTTCACACTGCATGGTGACAGCATATGAGCATCTTGAGGTAGCTTCAGTTCTTTCAGAAACTAAATATAGAAGATTAAAAGGAAAGTTGTATTTGTGTTTGCAATATTGATGACTGTGGAAAATTAAATCTAATCTGAGTGCTTTATTTTGTGAAGATTTTTTGCCTGTGAATGTGTGAAACTGGTCTACAAAGATGTTATGGGAGAGTTTTCTGTAATTGGCTCAGGAGTACATGGTCAGAGATGAGAATTTTTTGAATAGTAGATTTCAGTTTCCTTCCTGTTCTGGCTTTCTTCCAAAGGGAGCTAAGTGTAATGTGAGGTCAGGTTTCCCTGCTTCCTTGTCCTGTGACTGAGAATAGCACCATCAGCAGTATCAAATTCTAGAAGCCAGCAGTTTTGGGTATAAAAGCAGATTATGTTTTCAGTAGGTCTTTAGTTTTCCTCAGTTTTGCTTGGACTGGTGGTGCAAAATAAGTTGTTCTCATCTGTGCTAAGACTTTCTGAAATGTGAGATGAAGATGAACTGGTCACATGTCTGTGCTCATGCAATCTCTCTGGGACACTGGAGTTTTTTCAGTGTTGCTTCCTGTAGCACTTACAGCCATTTTTTACAGGCAGGGGTCTTTTGGTGGCCAAGTTGCTATTGTTTAGCTCAGTCTGTATTGATAAAGGCACTGTCTTCTTGGATGTTGAAGAATTCTCATCCAGGATTTTGATGTAGGCTTTGCAGTGGAGCCAAACTCAGTGGTGTCAGCTCATTCTCAGAATTTGTGAAGATGAGTATTTCTTTCGTTGGGTTTAGCAGAACTGTTTTTCTTGTAGGCACAGCATCTGTGAAGCATGAGAACAATCCAAATCATAAGGATGCTAGAAAAGAGAGTCTAATCGGTACTAAAAGCCTTTTTTTATTTTCACCTGAGGATTATTAATTTTAAGTGTATTCTTCTTAATATTTGATGTGTCATTCTAGCACAGTGGTTAGATGTTGTCACTTTAATCTGTGATCAAAACTTTTCCACAATTGGGGTAGAGATACTTGGTATTGTAACATACAAGCATATTACTCTCGTAGTGAGTAAATATGCTGTACATGTAAGGTAGTCTATGTGAAATTCAAAATACTGCTGGAGATTTTCCTTTTTTTCAGAAGTACTGGCCTTCCTAAATAAAATTGACAACATTTTAATGTCTGATGCAATTTCACAATTGTTCAGCAAAATACTGCACACAGAAGAAGGGGAAAATATTGGAATGGAGATGTAGTAATGGAGATATAGTGATGGAGAATCCTAAAGAAACTGTAGCTGTAGGATACTATAGGAGAATCCTAAAGAAACTGTAGTTATAAGATGCTATAGGAACTCTTTTTGGCAATCTTAAAGAATCACAAGAATTATCCCACATCAGTGTGTGTGTGTGATGACTGAGTTTCCTTGGGTTTTTGATTGCATTTTCTTAGGTGTCCCAGTGATTTCCACCATACAGAGCTAGATGGAGCTATAAGATCTTCTGTCAATAGGTACAGTGCTAGGGACTCTTGCAAGTTCTGAAGTTTCTGTATTAGCTTTTGGGCTGCTGTTGTCATGAGGAGTTAGAGTGAGCACGTGTAACCCATAAATGCTCAGTAAGGGAGGCGGCACAGTTTAACCAAGGCCTGCTTATCTAAACATACTGTGGCTGTAGCCAACTGTTGCCTTACTTGAAATGCACAAATTTTATTTGAAACTTGCTCCTCTGGGCCATCAAGGTGCTATTAAAATTGTCAGCTGAGGTGTCATGAAGATAGTCTGCATAAAGTGTCAATGATATGAAAGGATCGCAAATGTGATGAACTGGGTGAATCTACTGAAAATCCTGTAATCAAAGAAGAGGTTGTGTAGCTTACAGGATTGAGTTCTGCACAAATACATGGATGTGGTAGCTAGCAGCCAAATTTTAATAGTGTCCAAGTATTTTAACTTCTGTTTTCCCCATTATTTTCTCCTCTTGTTGTAACCGTACTGTTGCTTTGCGCTGCCAATGCATGATAGGTAGGAAAAGAACATGAAGTGCTAAATTTTTTTGTTTATTGTTCATGTAAGAATCCCGTGTATTGGTAAGATGGTTTAATAAAGGTCACCTTTGAAGTAGTTAATTGCAATAAATTAGCATGTTGGATACTCTAGCAGGATTGCTCAGGTCCTTAGCTGTTAACGTATGCAGATTATCATGATGGTGAGCACCACCATTTTTAAGTTTTCAAACAGCACTGGAATCAATTAGGTAGTTTATTAACTGCATAAACTCTTTAAAATATCTCCATTTTATTTATTTTAATTTTTGCTTCTGGCTGTTATTTTGACTTTGCTGGGGACAGACTTGGGGACTACACAGGAACAGAAAAATGCTTTCTGCGTTCCAAATTTATGATGTTTGAATGTTGCAAAAGATGCTATCTTGACAAGCCCAAAGGCTGCATTTCTATCTGTAGAAAACAGGCAGCACTCCAGGGAATGGTGGTGCAGTTATATCTTTTCCAGGTGATGCTCATCACCTCTGAAGTGACCACCTTGAATGAGGGGCTCAGTCTCCAGTCTGCAGTAGGTCTGCTGGCAGACAACCATCAGCATTGGCATCTTTGTGTTTATGCTCATCTAGAATGTGAAATTGTCAGTTTCTTTCTGGAAGATAGGAATTACTTTTCTGGATTATCTGTTCTTGTTCCGGTATTTCTTAAAATACACATAGTGTTCACAAGAGTACAGTTTCTAATGATTTTTTTCCCTGACACTGCTGCACTGTGGCAACATATTGCTCTTATTTTATGGGCATGAAGTGCTGTTGAGGAAGTGAGGCTTGGAGTTGCATAGGACACTGAACAAAAGCCAGCATTCTGGGATCTTTTTTATATCCTGATCCTAATCAAGCAATTCTTTCTCCCTAGTTTTGGATTAAGATATTAGTAATAATTTTGTAACTAGTGCTTGGCTTATGTCATAACATACATAGTATTCATTACATGTTTTCATTCTTCGATGGAACCACAGTTCTTTTAATCTTTGCATATTGCATATTCCACTTTGAAGTTAGGCTGTTAGATTTTTTAAAAGTATTTACAGTAATGAATGGACTATAAAATGATTCAACTTACGAAGATATTTGACAAATTTCTGTAGCACTGTATTAAACATTAAAGTATTATAGGTTATACATAATTGCAGTATATGGGTTGATTACTGTATGCAGGTATTACAACACTGAGCATCTTTAATGTATGTTTCTTTTGCTCCATTTGAAACAGAGCTTTGCTGTAGTTTTTTATATAGGAGAAATTTCAGGTAATCCCCTAGTTTTCTCTAGTGTGAGTAAAATCCATTCAAGAAGCTCCTCTGTAAATTTCAACATGGTAGTATCTACAAGTTCATTTTGAATAGCTTGATCCACACAACAAATAAAATTTGAATTTTCTTTCACAGATGAAATTTTTAGTTGGTGTGTTGTAGCACTGCTGGCTGACCAAGTGTGTGGATAAGAACAGGGGCAGCAGGGTATTTTGTTAATATATTTGTCTTGAATTGTAGAGAGAGACTGAGATGTCTGAAATGGATGGACACCATCTGCTGTTATTTGAAGTTTGTGTCTGCTTCAAAATGTACTTACAGTGTTATCTTATGGGAAAAAGTGTTTACAGCCATGGGAGAGTGAGTATTTTTCTATTTGCCTGTGTTAGAAGCCTAGTAAATTATGTACTCTGAAAGAATTGCTGGAAGAGTTTGTCACTTTAGACTAAGATCTTAACCTTAGCGTTTAAAATGTGGTATTATGAAGTAGATTATGTGGATTCCTCACAGGCTTGTAACAAAGGGAAAGAATTCTTTTTTCCCCTTTAATATTATGAGGCATGTAACTTTGTGCATGTGCTTGTGTCTTTAACTTTCACGTGCTCAGGCAAGTGCATCTTCCTTAGTAAGATTGGCCAAGCCCTTTGAACATGGCTGACTGAATTTAACTGCCAGAGTCCCTACTTTAAGCACCTTCTCTTGGGTTGTGAGCAAGTGCAGCACAAAGCCACCTCTGGGGTGGTAGCAACTGTGAAGTAAGGAAGGCCCAGCTGTTGCTCTGTTTTCTACCAGCAGAATCTGGGCAAATGTGTGTTTTGGCCACAAAATAAAAAAGAGAGAGGCAATGAAGCTGCATTTCCTTATTTCTTTAGTAATATCTTTAATGGCACTTGCCAGACCTAATGTTCCTCCTTTTTTCAGTCATTTGATACATATGTGCATATGCTGTCTGGGCATCCTGAAGCTTGGTTTTTTGCAAGCTCTCTTCATACTGGAGCAGAATTTATGGTGCAATGTCAGATAGCTTTCCAAGATGCTTAGAGGAGCACAGTTGGTCATTGCGTTGTCTGAAAAAGCCGCAAGATTGAGATGCTGGTAGAGACTTGTGGATAGGCTGGTGTGTTAAGTGGGCAGTGGGTCTTTTAATGTCTATTGATGAAGGAAATTCATTGTATCATTTTAACAAGATACTTAAGCTTGTTTTTCTTTAAATACAAAGGCTAGAAAGAAGGAAATTGGAATTTGTTCATCGGCTATTTGTTTCTATTGTGGAAGAGAAATAATAGAGAACAGATAAAAATGGATAATCAGCAAAGTGATTTACTGCTGCATGAGTACTCCTAGATTAATGTAGTGATAATGTGCTGTCTGGAGCTGGGAAGATGCTCAGAAGAAGAGTTAATGATACTTTATTAATAGTTAGCTTTTATTTTGTATACTCCTACTGTCAAGCTGCATTGTTACTGTGATTGTTTGTGCTGTTTATTTCTTTCTGAGATGAAGAAATCTGCTAATGTCTTTCTAATGCATGTGTGAATGTACACGTACATCTGTGTCCTGCAAATGCTGTCTTAATTTCCATCCTTAGAAAATGTATTGTCACCTACCCTCAAAGTTTTCTGTTTTCAGCAATTAATCCATCCCTTGGCCATGAGATTGATGTGCCTTCAAATGTTATGAAAAGAAGAAAGCAGTGTCTTCATTTGCTTTTTTTTACTGGTTGGTGGTACATTCCACCAACCAGTAAATATGCTGATTGGTGGAATGTAGCCTCATGACTGGAAGTATTTCTTCAGATTACAAAAAGTAATAAACTTCCTTTAAGTCAAAGCTGAAACTTTCATCTCCTAAACTGTGTCCCACAGCTCAGCTGCAGTTGGAGATAAGATCATTTATGGTGAAATATGCACTAATGTGTTTTGGGAGCTGGCAACTTTCTGAGTTGAAAGACTCTGTTCTGTCTCCTATAGTAGATTCCAGTTAGAGGGAAGAACCGGATGGGAATTTAAAAAAAGCTTCCAATATTTGGGGAAATATTCTAAAAGGGAAATAAAAACTATTCAATAATACATAGTTTTTACAATTTCAAACATTGTCCCTTGTGATTATTAAGTTCTAGTTAGTTGTATGTGAATGTTAGTGTTAGATCCCATTTTTAGTGACTCTGTGTATTGTTCAAATGCATACAAAAAGTACTTTGTGGTTTCATAGCTTGCTTAAATATATTTTTTCTAATGGCGTTCAAGAGAGGTGAGTGATCAGATCTGTGGGAATGGATCAGCCAAGTTGCTTTAGGTAAGGAACAGGTTTCTCCCTGCAGGATGCGTCTCGCACTGCAGAAGGAAGGATTACTGCCTTGTCACAAGGCTAGGAAGACCATCTGGTAGGTATCCAGGTATGCCAGTTAGTTGTAATTGATGAAATCCTGATAGGATTACAATGCGCTCTTGATGATCCATGGGTCTGTGTTGAAGAGCATCCCCTACTAATTTGCGAGAGATGGAAAAAGAGAAACCTGCCTAGAGGCTGCTGTGCATCGTGGGGCTCCGGAGCCTGAGCTCTGGAGCGTGCCTGTCATGGGCTTCTTGGTTGCCAGTACCAGACGAGGGAGAGGGATCTGTGCCGGCCCTATACAAAGGCCAGGCACAGTGCATGTTTAATTGGACACATACTGATGTGAGCTGGGATTTTGGTTTGCAGAGGGAGTGACAAGTCTGTCTGCTTGCAACAGTCAGTTAAACTGCACAGTGTTTTCTTTGCCTTAATAGGAAAAGATGTGGTGATTGTGCAACTATTTGGATGCATTTCACTTCTTATGTTGAGCAGAAAATCCCATCTGGAAAGAAATTCTTCTTTCTGTAGAAAGGAAGGGTGTGGGCTATTACCTCCCTTTAGCAAACTGCTTCCTTTTCTCTTCTCTATCATTTCCAGCTGAGAAGTTTTCTGATTGCCCCTGTTCTGCTTTATTACAGGACATTCAAAAGAGTGTATAAATGAAGAATGCTGTTCTTACTGTGAGGGAGAGACTTGGGGGAGATTTTTAAAATGTTTAATGTAGTCATAGGACATCAGTGGAGTTGGATCATCTTTGACTAGTAGCCTGAGTGTTAAGTGAAGTATTTTTGGAAGACAGCAAAATGCATGTTTTACAACCAATGAAGTAAAAATCATTATTATTTTTTAGAAACTTACAGCTGTTGTGTAGCTGCACAGCAATTACTTTCCCATGGGCAAGTTGTCTTTTAAAATAAATAAATAAATTTGCATAACTCTATAGGGAATAAGATAACTGATGTAATAATTACTTAGGAGCTGAGCCAGCATCCTGCAATTACTTTAAAGCATGTGCTGCAATGTCTCTCCATATTGATATGCTTCTTGTGACATCCTTCTTATGACACATTCAATTAGTGTTTTATTATCATCTTCCTATTTAAAAAAAATACCCAGTGACTGAGCTAGAAGCAAAGTAGTCTGTTCACTTACTCAACAAGAATGGTTAAGTGGTTTTTTTCAACCCTACTTGTAAGTATCTCTGCTGCATGAGTTGACCTCATATCACTGCAAGTTATTGATTATACTTATGCCTGTGGTTGGCTGAGAAAAAACAGTTTGCAACATTTCCTTCAGTCCAGAGAGCTTGTGATGAGATGGATGTGGTATTGATTGGAATTTTCAGATTTGTTGGGTATCATCATCTGCATTCTCTATGCAGCACATGTGGCAACTACCAATCCAGATTGGGGGCATTTCTCATATTTCCTTTGAACTTGTTTTGTTTAAAGTATTCCAAACAGGTGACAGTGCAAAATATTTTGGTAGATGCTTTATTTCCATGTGTTTTGCATCACTTGCTTATTATCTGTTTTAAAGATGTCATTTTCTTCACTTTTAAATTGTTAATTTTTTTTTAGTCCCTTTGAAAGAGCTATATGTCAGAAAGGAAAAAGATGATGAAGATGTAAAACTATGATGAAACAGTTTCCACCAGATTTAGAACTCTTGTGTCTATAAAAGTTACCTTCTTTCCCAAAACTCCTCTGCAGAGGGGATCATGAGCAGTCAGTGCTCTCTGGTGACTGCTCTAGCTGTTGGGATCCTGGAAAACCGCTGTCAGCCTCTTGGTAACTCCGTAGTGACGTGAAGCAAGGCGCAGATGAGGAACTGCAGCCCCAGATGTTTGTGTGCATCAGTGGTTCGTGCTGCCAGGAGCGCGTCCATGTGCCGTGCACCTGGGCCTGTGTCAGTGTGCTCAGGAGGGCACCTGGCTGGGAAGGCGCCGTGCACAGCATGTTTAGCAAGGGTGTTCATATGTCTGTATAGATGGTGCTCACCTCAGCTTGCCGCTGAAAACTTTTTTCAGCTTGTTTAATGAGTGGAGTTTACAATGAGAGCACTATGACAGTTCTGGTTCCGTGTTGTAGTTGTGGTAATTAATATTTAGCATGGTATCTAGTAATTTTCAGCTTCAGTGCACTTTACAAACATTAATTAATTGTGAACTGCACCCCTGTGCAGTAGGTAAATGCTTTCTTCACTGCTGTTTTTTAGAGCAGTTGGGAGCCCTGAGACTTGCAGACTCACTGGGTCCCACTTGGTGATCTGCACCTCAACATTTTGTACAGTTCTTTGTTAAATTAGGGTAAGTTGTTATTAATTCTGGGTAAAAACAAAACTGTTGTTAGATTATTATTGCATTACTTTCTGCAATACTGTGTGTTCTAGATACCACAGATTATATTAGAAGGCAAGAAATTAAATTTATTTTGCTTATTCTTTGGATGCTTCGGCATCCTCAGTTTACACTGTGGTAGTGGGAGAATTATTTGGAATAAATATGAGACTTCTCTATGGCAGTCTTGCCCTTGTCTTCTAAGAATGCACTTACTCTGCTTTAGCTCCTGTCTTCATTAGTAATGCTGGGTGAATATGTTGTGAACTAGCTTTGGATGTGTTACCCTCTGCTGTGTCCTGCAGAACGTGGAGGTGTTCAGTGTGGGTGATCTGTACAGATGAAGGAATGTGTGTGCTGGATTTGGTTTGTAAGTGCTCCCCTCCCCCCCCCCCCCTCCAGCCCCAGTTTGTGCAGTTTAATGGGAATAAAGCCATTTGTGTGTAAGTGTTGCTTCTGTGTAGGTCTGGCACGCAGACCACTGTGGCTGTGTTTATGCTGTTACCTTTGGCTTTCCACTGTGCTGATCTCAAGTAGAACATTTGACTGAAAACTTTCAGCTGCTACTGCAAAACTTTACCCTGGTAGCTGTTTTTACTTAGAGCTGCTGACAACTCAGGAAAGCATTTGAAACACATTTTGCTTACCGGAACAATTCTGCTGACGTATTTTTCTTCCTATCCTTTTATTACTAGCAAAATTTGCATGAAAACAGGTCTCTGTGTATTAAGAGTTCACAATCCTCAGCTTGACAGTGTAATTAGTGTGGTGTTCAACTTGCACAATGGAGCTAGAAGGAATTTGCTTGATTTTCCTGTGAACCTGAAACTTCAGGCCCTGTTTAATCATCTTAAACCAAATTTGTGTTAATCCATGTTTTGGTATGTAACTGAGGCAAGATTCAAAATGAAGTGTTGTGGATAGAGGAGGGCTTTGTATGTAGCAAAGTAAAACAGACGACTCATGAGAAAGTGCTCCCTCTGTCTCCCCCAGCCTGTCAGGCTGTGCCCTGCTCTAGTCCTAATCATCTGAACCTAATCATCTCCATGGCCCTAATTATGGTCCTGTGGTAGGCTGAGATATTAGGTGAAGAATAAGCAGCGGGAGCAGATCAGCTCTTGAGTACCAAATGTCTCATTATGCTGGAGTGATCAGTATTAAAAATAAAAGGGAGGGAAGAGTCAGAAACACACTGCTAAAATACAATCCAGAGTAGCAGAATTTTCATGCAGTTATATTAATTTCTTACTAATTCTTTGTCTGAAGCATGTGGCTTAGCAGCCCAGAATTTTTATTGTTCCTTCTTCCTCTGCAGGCTTTTTTGTAGCATGTTTGTCCATGTTTGGCTCTGGTTTTCACAGCAGACCTGTGTCCCTTCTCGTTTTAAGAAACATGTATTAGAAAGGATGCAGTTGGCTTTCATTAGCTCTTTAGTAAAATAATTCATGATTTCAGACATACATATTGGATTCATCTGAATGGTTTCTCTTTATTACTGCTCTTTTGAGGTCTGGGAGTATTCTGGAGTGTTTTTTACTCCTCTGGCCCAAATGAATAGTGTCTGGCCAGCTTGTTGACTGCTGCAGCAATTTGGAAGCATTTATGTAAAAAAGTTAAGGACACAGTCTAGGGGTTTCTTTGATTTAAAGCTTCTGTCGATGTGTTTTTAAGAAATCAAGGTTACCTTTTATATATAATTTCTGAATAATGTTCTGAATTTTCATTGTCATATTGTATTTAGCTTAAGCAGTAGTAGAACCAGACTGATCTTTTCAGGTTTTGTGGTTGCTTAGAGGGCTTTTTGGGAAGATTATTCAGACGGAGTAAGTCAAGTACTTTGAAATTAGTAATAATGCTTTTCTAACAGCACTAATGTATGCTCACAAAAACCCCATACTTTGTTTTTTTGAATGGAGTGAGCTACTCAGTAAATGTTAGATAATTATGGCTCTTGCCTAGAGGTGGTACAGTAGGACTTTTTTAGTCCATGTTTTAGAATATCTTTCTTTTCTCCTTTTGCTACATTTTCATTTAAAGAAGCCACTTTAACATATGCAGAACACAAGTCATTCAGCATAGAGTTAGTCCCCTGCTTTCTCTGGAACTTAAATGAGATGCTGGCCAGCAACCCCTTCTCTTTTCTGTGTGTTCATAGCAGCCCTGTTCTGAATGACCTTCTTATGCAGTGCAGTTGGCTGTTAGTTCTGCTCAGGTGGTGGATGTGCTGATCATCAGCTCAGAGAGGACTGAAACGTGAGCCAGCAGTACACAGCAACCTGTCCTGGCATCTTGGTCAACAATTCTCTCTGTTTGATGAGACCAATCTGTCTGCATAGCAGCTCTGTTGGTAGCTCCCTAAGAAAAACACCCATCTATCTTTATGGAAGATAGGAAAGTTATGAAAGTTTTTTGACGTATGCATGGAATAATCTATTTCTATGTAATTATGGGCTGGTAGGCTGTCAGCCCTCTGTGACTTGGATTCTCGGACTGTTCCAAGAGTGCCAGTGGTTAGAATTCACACAGTTCCCATCAGGGAAACAGGATGTCAGGAGTAGAGACAATGCTGTATAAATGTTGATTTTATTACAAAGAACTCTTTTTGTTTGAAAGAAAAAAGCAAACAAAAAACCTTTGAAAAGAAGAATTTCTTAAAAAATATTATTAATAGGTATTTCCACACACAGAAGAAAACAAAGCTAGATCAGAGAGCATTCAAAAACAATTATGTATTTACATCCCTGTTATCTTTATCAGTCCATTTTGGACCATGGAAAGAAATTTTTGTAGTCTAGTTTTTCCTTCTATATGTTAAGATGGAGTATGGCTTCAGTAGACCTAGAAATGAACTGGAATGCTTTTAACAGCTCTGTAATAGATAAAGTATGTTTCACTGATACATGCAGTTTATATCTTGGTTTGCTAGCTGTAAATGAGATTAATAATGCTCTAGAAATAATGTTGGTTGCTTCTAGAGATGAAAGGGAATTCAAAAGATAATGACTTCTGTAAATTAAATTTCTTGGTTCAGGAATACTACAGTAGACAGTGATTAACTGTGAAAGAGTCTTGCTGTAATAAAAATTTGCAAAGCTATAATGTTTATAAAGACATTTTTTATTGCAAGGTTATCTCTGTATGTCTTTTGAGAAAGTTCTTTAAGGATTGACCAGGCAAATGGCTGTTAGTCAGTGTCCTGCTGTTACCCTAAGGCACTCTTGGGGAGTTCTCAAATAGTGTGTTCTAATTCTCTCAGAGCTGCAGTGAGACCAGCAGCCTCATTTCTCATTCAAGGTTGTTTTTGTTGTACTCTGCTGAATTATATTGTGATTGGATGTCCCCTAACAAAGCTGTGCAGTGCTACTTATGTAGTGCCTGTGATTTGCTGACAGCTCTGTGACAGTTGTTTCCTATGGCAGTGGTGCTCATGAGCATGAAAAAAATAAAACCAAGAAAAAAGCAGTATTAAAGACCTATATATCAGATTCATCTCCCTGCAGCTCCATTTGTTTGATTAGTATTATGATGGTGTGACAGGGCAATATATCAGATGTAATCGATCTGATTAGTGTGGAGATGATATAAACACAGATTGTATTGATGTTTAGTAATATGGGCACCCAGGGTAAACATAGATGTTGCATAGGCTGTGGGAAAGGTCTCTATAATGAAAACAGCAAATACAGCAGATTTTTGAGCTAAGTTATTTTTCTGCCAAATTTCACAGCAAGTTATGGGTAGTTTGACTTTGCAGTGTTGAAGAGGATGGTCAGATGGGTTGACATAAATTGTTTTAATTGTTTTTTGAAATACTCCTCTTTTTCCCCAAGGCAGATCTGAATCTTGGTTTCATAGTCGGCTTTATGTTGAGTCAATTCCAACAGTGTGGTAAAGATTGCAGTATTATTAGACATGAAAACAAACACTTCTTTCAATTTTGTTTTTGATAAAACATCTATTATTAAAATCTTGATCTCTGGATAATTTGACTTGATAGTGAATTATCAATTTTCTGTAACTTAACTTGGGAAGAAATGTAAGTCAGTGCAGTAAGTGTTTTTGTTGGATTTTCCAGTGAATGGCTGATAGGAAATTACCATGAATGAGGGAGTAGAATTCTGTATCAAAATTCCATAAGGAAAAAAGTACTTAAATCAAATTTCCCCCACTTCAGAAACAATTGTTTGGCTGCATCTGTTTTAGTGCAGGCTCCTTGATTGCCTAAGGTGTGTCATGCAGAGAGCTCCAAGGCTCAGCCCTTGTAAGAGGTGGGCTGTGGGAACTCAGCACAACATTCCCGATGTGCAGAGTCACCGAGACCACCCTTCGGGGGCTCAGAGGTCCTGGAACGTTGCCAGAAGTGTTTGGTGGTTGGATTTTGACCCTGCACGGGAAACAACACCTGTATGAGGATGGGAGGATCACATGGGGATAAATGGTGAAGGGATAGATTAATTATAGTGTGAAACACAGGTTTTAGAATCTCGGTACAGGAGGGTTCTAGGGACAAGATGGAGGAATTAGGGCGTGTCCTGTCCTTCTTCTTCTTCTGTTCATCCGTCTTCGGTGGTGATGGTGGCACTTTGAGATTGGTTCTTACTGAATGTGCACTTGTCAATAAGGGTGAAAGGTATTGGGGAGAAAAGGTAAATATCTAATACGTAGTTTTTGGTATGAAGATAAGTGACCGCCCTGAGGGCAGTCAGTGTGCTCATGGCTGACTTGCTGTGCAGACCTCTGTTGGGCCGGGAGAAAATATTGTAGATAAGAATTAATAAACAACACTGAAGACCAAAAAAACCTGAAGACTCCTTTCGTCCTTTGGAGCACGGGCTGCCCCAAGGCCATCCAGAGCCTTTCCAGGCCATTAAAACAGCCGAGGAACGGGACAGTGGGCTGTTGGTGCTGAGCTGTGATGTCCCCCCTGCTAGGGAGGTTACCAGAGAGGAGCTGTGCCCTCTGGGCAGGGGGCTGAGCTGCTGCTGATGCACTGCCAGGGCTTCCTGGGCAGTGCTGAGCCCAGCACCATCTTTGGCAGCTGTTTTGGAGCAGGCACTTAGTTTGGAATCACACTGCTGAAAGACAAACTTGCACCTTTAAAGCAAAGCCCAATGCAATTACTTGCATTTCAGTCCTGAGCTTGTCCCAATGGATGAGCTTCTGGCTGTGCCTCCACCCCACCTGGCTCTGCCTGCTTCCACCTGCACGGGCAGTGCTGGAGCTGGGGACATGCCCTCAGTGTTTGGTGTGCTGAAGATGTGCTCCCAAAGCTGGAGAGCACAGGGAGCACCGAGGATGGTTTCTGACATGGCTCATTGTCTGCTGCATGAGGTCTGTTCTGTGTTACTCCTTGTGCCACTAGCAAACAACCCAAACAACGGATGTGGACTAAAACTTTGCTCTTAAAAGACTACAGTGAAGAAGAGGGGTGGGAGGAAAAAGCAGCAAGTTGAAAGTTCTGTAGAACTAGCCCTAGAATCTGGAAGAGATTTTCTAAATTGATGATTATATGGAAGATGGCGAAGAAAGAGATGGTTGAGTCCAATGCTCGTTTGAGGTCTTTGTAAATGCAACATGATTTTAAATTAAATAAGCTTTCTTTTTAATGACTGGTCTTTCTATATTCAAGGTCAAGAATTGCAGCTTCTTAATTGTCAATTTTCCCCTTTTTATAGGCAAAGACATGTTGCATGGTGAAGCAAAAAGGAATGGCTGTTACACTTTTCAGGCTATTATTTTCAGACTAAATTTGCCTGTTTAATTCGTTCAGTTAAACAGAAAAGCATTCTTCCCTGTCTGCTTGGTATGGTTCGGTTATACAGAAAACTGAAGTACTCTTGGGAATTTTCCATTTTTAATAAACATTTTGGATCGGATCACAAGCTAATTTGTGCCAGCAGTCTGGTATCAAATTCAATTTGTGGAGAAGAGCAGTTGATTTACCCACCTGCCTTAGTATCATGGAACGTATTTCATAAAATATGGAAAAATATGCACTAACTTGCACCTGTTTACACATTCAGTAGTAACTGCTGATTGTAGGTATTGCTGGGTATTAATAACATGACAGTATTGAAATTTCAATTTCATAGCAAATGTATGAAAGGATGTGTATATATGCAAAGAAGTTAATAATTCGTATGAACAGAAAGTATTTTATTTCTAAAATATAGGCCCTGGTAGAAGAGCCTGTTCTTTCAACAACTGTTTCCTTTCTTTAGTCTCTACAGAAGGAAAAATTCATTTCAAGATGGTCTGATTAGTCATGTGTCCTTATGGAGTTCCTGATATTGATGTGACTTGATGCTGTATTCCTCAGATACCAACTGCAGTTCTTACATGCTGCTTGAAAACTAGAAAACTTTGAGAAGGGGTTTTTCCAATGTCTTGAATTCCTTTCAGTTACATTTATGACAGTTTCCTTTTAAAAATATTGTTTGCAACACATCAAAAGAAAGATTTGAACAGTATTTTGAAAATCTAGGTTCTACTTCTCTGGTTTTTTTTTGGTAGGCTGGAATGCAGGCTCAGATTCCAAAACTGTTGTTTGTTTGCTTGCACGTAGATTCTGTAATCTCTGAACTCTTCATTAATAGTAGTAGCTACTGCAGTGGTGTCCTTGTCTTCTTTGGAAGTCAGATCAGTTCAGATGACAGGATCATCACCTGTTGAAGTTTAAAAATCTGTTTAAAGCTGTAGTCAGTGGAGTTCTTTTCAAGTTGGTCTCTAGTGACCATCTTCAAAGGCAGTGTGATGGTCTTGGGTTCTGTGATGTCAAAAGCTTTGAGGAGAGTGAGATGCATTTGTAATTTGCATCCCAGTTCAGTATTTACTACGACATTAAATGATAGTTAAGCACTGATGTCCCAATTCATTTATGGTGCTGTGACCTTTCCACAAGTGTCTTTTTCCCAGGTTCTCCCCTTGAAGAAACTTGTTAAAACCCACATATGGATTGTTTATGAAGGCAATTACATGAAGTGTGTGTGTCTTTTTAAAATTTTATTTTAAAATAAAAGAATCAAAGTCATAACATTGCAATTTGCCAAGCACTGTAAATAAAGGGATGATTACAATGCAGAATGTAAAACTGAAAAGGAATGTAAATGTTAAATTCTGTGTAGAAGAAATAATTGCATTTAGCGATAAATAAAGTTGGATTTTCAATGCAGCAATATAATGAACATTTCTTAAAGGGGTTCTGTACCTTCCTGCAGTGGAAGTGTCTCATTGCTTTGCTGTAACCATTTTTCAGCATCGGTGCCTTGTTTCAGTGTTATAAATCAGAAGAGTAGACTTGCACTGACCGATCCAGAGAGCCGTGTGAGAAGGTGCTCAGCACGGGGCCTTGTCTCCTGACCAAGGGGATTTTGTTGGAGTGCCTGAAGCTGAGCATGTGTTTAGATGCCCTGGCAGTGATAAGTAACACTTGAGTCTGAGTCCAGGTTTTTTCATAGATCTCAGCACTTTGTTGTAAAACTGGGCGTGTGGTGTCTGAGTTCCTTTCCAATTTAGTCATCGTCCTAGCATTTGGCTGTGTGTTAAGACTGCATCCATCCTTCTTGCATACTATTTTTCCTGATTAAATGCTAGACTTGTGGTGCTGGAAGTGTGTAATTGTTCAGTGCTTACTTCTTCCTCCTTTCTTTAATTTGAGGATTTGTTTTGACAGCTAAAATTCTGGTGGTTTTCTCGTTGTCTGCTGCAGTAGAACCTAGGAACAGATGCCAAAGCAGAATGTTTGTGTCCTCTTTTAAATAGTGAAAATTCAATTTCTCCATTAACTCACAGTTTCCCCACCCAGATAATGATTTTTGGGGTTTTGATGGTTGCATACCATCCCACGTCACAAGATTCGGTCTGGTGGTTTAATGACTTAAAGCTAACATAGTTAATGTTTTTATTTGCTGGGAAAATTTTTAAATTATTTTAAATATAGTTTTGGTGCTTGATCTAATGCATATTTGGTGTGTGTCTGAGATTTTTCTTCAGTTGGTACAATTAATCTTTGTTTCAGAGCAGATTTTTATTTTGTGCAAAGAACTACTAAAGTACTCTGTACGTGAAATACTGGGTGTACCTTGCTTGCCATAGATTTGTCAGATTTTGTTGGCAAGGTAGCTTCTAAACCATGATTTTCTTTGTGTGTTTGCTTTCAAATAATTATGCTTGACCCCAAGTACTAAAATAAAGATATAAGTGTGGATTAACTTTTCTGTGGATCTGCTACTGACTCTGCAAACCAGGTTCTTATGCTGCTATTTCCCTTCTCACCAAATCTTATATTGGTGTGTAAATTTATGATGTCAAACCAAGTTGAGGGGTGAATGCTGGAGAGATGCCATAATTTGTGGGAGCTACTGTAGAAATTAGGCTTTATTGAACTAAGATTTTTAAAGAGCAAATTTACAGGAGCTGTATTTTAAAAATGTGCTGGATTGCGTTAATTCTTTCTGGGCTGCCTTGAAGGGCTGGTTGTGGCTGTGGCTCCAGCATCCAGGGCTGAGCTGGCAGGTGGCTCCCCCAGCTCAGTGCCCACAGCTGGGGCTCATGGGCTGTGCAAGGGCTAAATCCCACATTGTTTTATTTGGCTTGGTTTGTTAGGGTGTTTGGTTGGCTTTTTTTGTTTGGGTTTTTTTTGTTTTGTTTCAGAGTTTTATGGTTTTTTTGTTTTTTTTTAAATCAGATCTCTTAATGCTTCTTGTATTTAGTATGTAAGCTTGTTACTGTGAAAAGCTTTGGGATTTATGTCTTAAGGTGCACTTGTTTTTTTTTAGTCAAATGAAAATCTAAATGAACTATCTGGATTTCAGTTTCTGTTTTGAGAAGTGATGATTTTAGGACCCGTGAACTTTGTTTTTTAAATAGTTCTCACAGTCTACTAAGCTAATAACTTTAACCTTGTTATTGCAGGTTCAGTATTTGTTTCTATAGAAACAGTTGTTGACAGGGTTTTTTTTAAACTCTTCCTAATTTCTCAGATTTCCAGTGAGTTCTAGAAAACAAGTTCCCAAAACCCTTGAAGTTGGTAATCTTTGACAAAACAGAAATGTGTAGCTTTACCTAAGCAGTAGAGATTGGGCAGATGTTGACTGATTGAGAAGTGACTTAACTTGCTGAAAATATGTATGTAATACTTCTTTAGATGGTGAAGTGATTCATCTACACTACAATATGTTCAGCATATTTTTCAACAATTTCTGATTGACAGAAGACTCTTAGTACCAGTATGGAGTTTGATTTTGACAATTTAAATATTTCAGGTGCTTCCTGTGATTTCTCAACTACGTTCTTAGTCTTTTAAACATTATCTAAACCTGAAAATAACTTATAGTTTTGCCAATTTTTTTCTAATAAATTGTAGTAAAGCTTTTTAGAAAGAACTTAAACTTCAAAGATTTTTACAATAATGGTTTTATTTTTTTAAGTAACCATTATTGTCTGCAAGGTCAGTATATGTTCTGATGTAGACTTTTTAGCTTGTTTGCAGTGAATGTTATAGGTGTTGAAAAACCAGCTTATCCAAAGTTTGCAGGTGCCCAGTGTGCCTGATTGATCTCTAGTTTCGTTCCCAAGCCAGTGCTTGTTTGTGAATTCTTCTTGTTGATATTTAAGTTTTATGATAGTTATATTTGTATTAAGGATAACTTTTGGCAGATTTGTCCATTTAAAGGATGTTTAATATCTGAATTGTTTGCAAAATATTTCTGTATTCCGGATTTGTGATGTGGAATTATTCTTAAGTTAATTTCTTTGCATTATATATTGGATGATTATCATTATTAAGGTGTTTGCATCTGCTCAGTTGCTCCAGGTAGGTAAAAAAATGGTAAAGATTTTGCTTTTATATAAGACAAAGTGGATTTATCTTATGAAAAATTGATCACATTTTTAATTATGTTTTTGGAGTATTCAAATCTACTTAAAAATAATTTGACTTTCTTTCTTGATGCTGATTCTTTACTCTTTTGTGGAACACTTACTTTCAGTTATTAACTGCTCCTCAGAAAATGGGACTTTTTCCTTCACTCCTAAGAAAACTGGGAAGGTGCTATCCAGTGGTAGAGGGAGATTGGAAGGCACAAATAGAGCCAATTAACAGCAAAGTTGTGCTGCTTTTTGGATGCAAGCTGACAAAAGCAGAGAAATGAAGAGGTACTGCTGATGGTCTGCTCACAATTTTTTTTGTAGGTATTTGGTATGGTCACTGTAATGGAGAGTGGTGCAGCATTGCTTTCTGCTTGAAGTTTAGATGTAACTAGAAAAGTGAAGGTTGAGAGCCTTAACTTAGCATTCTCTTTTTTTTTTTCTTTTGTCAGCTAATGTTTCACCTTTAAAGCTAAATATTTGGTTTGGCTGCCATTTTATCAGTCACTTTGTATACATGTGATTTCAATGAAAAATAATTTTATCACAGTAATTTCTTAGCTAATATTGTATTAGATATAAAGAAATGTTTGCAAACCAGACAAGATAAACAATTTCCTTGTCATTACTTCTGTATTAGTGCATTTCTAAAAAGAACTGTCACATTGCCTTTCTTCAGTAAAATAAACTCTAAATTCTTTGCTGGGATAAAAATTTTAAATGTTTATATTGAAGGCAAAGTGATTAATTTGTGCAGATCACCCTTGGTACCGTAATGCCTAATATTGGAACAATTAGGGAATATGGGGAAAATTGCATGTTTAAATAGTGTGAGTTCTGCAGAAAAAGATAGTGCCATGTTCATACTCCACTGAGCCCACCTTACCTCCTGAACTTCTAGAGTACCAGGTGTTTATTAGCCTACAGAGTTGCCCAAAGCTGGGATCATCTGTTTTGTTTAGTCTTCCATGGATTTGCTAGGGATTATGTCGAGTTACAGTTTCAGATACACCCGTAGTCTCCTTGTTTTCTCTTTCCCAGTCCTCATCAGTGGCATCTATTTAATATCATTGTGGCTGTAAGTGCTGAGGAAACATGAGGGAAGACAGTGGGTGCAGTCAGTGATGGACAAGGATGGGTAAGAAGTGGTTCTTAGAATGAATATAGAGAAATTTATTTTGAGTCAAGGTTAAAGCTGTTTGGGGCCCTAGTGATGCCATTAGTCCTCTCTGCCCTCACTGGCCTTCAGATTGCAGCTGCAGCTCAAGTGCAGACGAGCTTGGATGAGCATTTGTGCCATAGGGATGCTCTTCTTGCCCTCTGACAGCATCAGTGAGCAGCTCCAACCTGCAGCTCTACTTTGCTTCCTGGTGAGCGGCAAAGGTCTCGGACCCTCTGCAGAAAGTCACCTGCCAAGTGCTTTTACTTTTCCTCCTGTGGGCTGGCGGGTGTGCAGTGGGCTGTGTATGACAATGGACTGTGCTGTGCTACATCTTACTGGGAATTATACAGCCCTTTTTGCTACAGTGGTTTCGCCAGCACTCTGAGAAGCTGCAATCCCCAGCCATCTTTGATGTAGACAGTTCCCCAAATGGATACACGGATTCTTACACCCCTGTAGGTCAGGACAAATTCCCCAAATGTAGCTTAATAGGCCAAGTACTGCAGGACATGGGTAGGCCAGTACTGCATGTGCCCACTGGACTAACATAGAAATTTGTGGGTTTACACCATTTTCAGATTTACATATTTCAGAATACTTAAATGTTTGCTTAGGTTACTTCAATTTGTAGATTAGCAATGAAAACAAGTTACTTAGACTGCAATTCTAAGTAGTACTTCGACAGTGCTTCTTTGAAGCACACTTTAATATCCATGGCCCTCTTGGAATTTGTAGACCAAATGCTTGTTCCAGTACTGCTGTATTGTCTATGATCTGCTTCTTCTCTCAGCGCTGTGCCTTAAAATTGCTCTCTTGAAATAGTGCAGATGAAAAGGAAATAGAAAAATGTTTCCAAAATCTGTCTTGATTGAGCAGCAAATGCTCAAACAAGATATTATAGCTAGTAATGTTTTGTTTCATGACCAACTGTGAACTCTCAGATCTGGCCTGTGCTTTCTTGCCATTGCAGCTATAGATGTCTTGAGAAGGTTTTTTTTTAACATACTTGTTTAGTAAGGTATTTTATTTTTCTTTAGCAGTGTGCCTTAAAAGCAACAACAACACAAAAACTCTGCTTCAGACTACAGTACATGATATTTAATCATAAGCCAGACTTTTATGGTATGGTTCTGAGCTGTAATACAGCATTTTCATAGTGGAGCAGGTAGTGTCAAAATAAAAAGGTATTTATGCTGAAAAGTATACTTCTAACATGCTTTAAAGGGCAGTTACGTGGTATGGGAATTGAGCCGGGCACCAAATATTTTCTGTAACTTCTGTGTCACACAGAGGCATCAGGTTGGGTTTTTTCCCCCTTTCTCCCTGCTCTGGTAATGCCCTGAGTTCATGTAGGCCATGTAAACTTCTATATATGCACATTTTTCATTACTTCAGGGTTAAAAATTGGCTGAAATTTTGAAATTGGATGTTAAAATTTTAGATGTAGCAGTCATTTAATAATTGTGGTTTTTTTCCTCTGGTTGTGTTGCAAGTAATACATACAGTGCAGCGTTTTAAATGGTCTCTCTCAAAGCTTTGAAAAAAATCAGATATGAAGTAATTAAAAATTCATTTGAGGTTTTGGTTTTGAATTTGACTGATGAAAGGTTGAGTGGTCAGTTAATAAATGTTCTTGGGTAGCCTGACCTATGGCTTCCTCAGGGTCACTTTGTGCCCTCTTCTGGGCCTTGAGTGTTGGGATCATCAAGTACATGAAGATTGTCTTTCTCAAAAGGTTGAGTGAAATTTGGCAATGGAAAAGCAAAGCAGGTCACAAATTGGCAGAGAACCTGAAGTACCAGCTGATTCTAAACTCCTACTCTTTGTACTCTTGTATTAAGAAATTAATTTCCATATGATAATGTAGTAATTATTCCACTACAGGAATACTACAGGATTGGTTTCGTTTTGTTGTGGAGATGCAGAACACTGGGAAAATAAATGGTTATTTCAATAACATGTTATTTTCACTGGACCTCTAAATGTGAACAGGCAGGAGATCAATTATGCCTCTAGTCCTGCTTAACCGTTTTTATCTTAGGCGTTTAGGCTGTGGCCATCTTTGTTTTCTTAATCTTTTTATATAACCAGCATAAAGCCTGAATTTGGAGGGCTGGTCCTTCAAACATAAGGGCTGCAAGCTTAAGTTTAGATGGGGGAAAAAAAATCAGAATCTTGCAGAAATTCACAAGTAAGCCCCAGCTGGCCTTGCAACACTTGTAATCTGTGGATTTGCAACAGAAGGTGTCAAACAGTATCTATCTGTGCATTGAATTGTATATATATTGAATTGGATACAAAGTACTTTGTAGACCAAAATGAAAACACTTTAATTAAAATAATGCATATTTAAAAAAATCATCATAGTGGTTAGGTGTATGTGGCAAAGGTAAAGAAGTCAAAACCTTGAGGGCCAATAGTTGTATGAAAATAGTTTTTTTAATTGATTCTCCTAAACGCACTAGAAAGTATCTGTTCTCAAGTATCTCATGGATCTCAAAATGGCCCTGTACCAGTACTAATTGTTTTTACCTGTGGAGGTGAGGACACAAGCAGTAACACTAGCATTACTCACAAGGCTGACAGAACTGTTGTGTGCGCAGACCTGGCTCTCTGTGGCTGTCTGTTGACTTAGAGGTGACATTTTTTTTTTCTTATTCTTTTCTTCCACCACTCCACACATGTGTTGATAAAAATAAAAGTTAAGTAGATTGAACTACACTTGGAGGGAAAAGGGTGTTTCTGGAGCCATCAGTCCTAGTCGTAAATGAGAATGGGCTAGAGTTCCAGTTCTGCCCCAGAATGTGTGCTGCCACAGACTTCTGGTGTGTTTGTCAGCAAGGGCCTTGTCTGCCCTGGTCTGTCCCTCCCCTGTAAGCTGGACATGTCATTAATAGTGGCAGGATGCTCTTAATGACTAGCTTGTCTTCTGATGCCAGCCTTTGCAGTGAGTATCAAAACTGGTTTCTGGTGCTCAGTGTCTGTCTGATCTCCTGGGATCCTTCTAGGCTGCTGCAGAGTAAATGTCTATCAAGTGGTAGAGGCAGCTCTTTTGGCTGGGTTTTGGAGTAATCTCTCCAGTATTCAGAGCTGTGCATGGGTAGACTGTACCCTAAACACTTTATGGTCCAGATATGTGGCTCAGCATAGGTACGATTTGAATAATCTGCAGTGATCAAAGTGTGAGATGCTGGGAGGTTAAAATCCAGCCTCTGTGCTGGTGGTGACATTTGGCCTTGCTGCTGCTTTCGTGGTGGCGACCCATCATATTCTGTTGAAGTATGGATAGGGTTTTTTCATTATAAGGAAATTTGTCATTTTCTGGTCTGAACTCACCTACTGGCAGTTGCCACAACTGAAAGACTTCTCTGAAAGATCATCTCCTGGTTGTGACAGTTATCTCAGTAGGAAAAATTACCATCTCCATATTGCTATTGAGGTATTAGCTGCTGTGTCTACCTAGGGATCGCAGGAGAACATCCTGGAAAGCGCTGCAGAGACAGAGCTGCAGGATGTTGCAGAGCTTGTTTAATCTGGAAGGGATTTCCAAGGCAGACTGGTGTTAATGGCCACACGAGGCAGCTGTTGGGAGGATATTGCCTCCTTCCAGTGCTGCTTCTTATCCCAAGGACCAATCCTTTGAGTTTCCTTCCACTTTTGCCCTGTTAGCTCTTCCTGGTATCCTTTTGATAGACTATTAGTCATTGCATCTCTTGCATGTGAAAAATTCATTTTGTTTTATGTGGCTACAGAGTGTTTGATCTCAAGCCTTCCTGTTGTTTTAGCACTGTGTGTCTCTTGTTAACGCAGTAATCCCTGCTGTAATGTATCCTTGCATTAGTCACTGCTATCAAAGGCTTGATTCGGCGTGATTTAATGTAAGAAATTATTCTGTTAGCCTAAATGCAAAAATCTGTTTTTCTTTTCCCCCCTCTTTTGTTTTTTTCCCCCCTCCATCCCACTGTGCATTGTATAGGCTTTTTATTTATTCCACCAGATTGACAAGATTATAAATGAGAGCTGCATGTTGAAGCCTCTAATTTTTCATAAGTAAATGAATTAATTTATCATAGCTGTTGTGTTTTATTGCTGTCTCAATGCCAGACTGGCCAGCTTCTTTATTCCCCTTTTACTTTCTAAATACTGAATCCATGTCATTGTGTTTGACAGCTTTCTGGTTCCCCTGTCAGATGCAATTTGGTGCTAATCACATTTTCTTTGCTTAGTGTCAGTGTTACAGGCCATGCATAATATTCCTGTATGTCCACTTATTTACTTGAAACACAGCTGAAATGTCTTGGGCATTAATCTGATGAAGCTACTACATTAGAATGCAAAAATGATGCTCAAGTAGTAAGATAATGCGGTGTGGCAGATGTGCAGTAGATAACATTAAGGCTAAAGCAGTGATCTTTATCAAGCTCTGATGCATTTTATTTGTTGGTTTTGCATACCTTTTCCTAAAAAAAGATTATTATCAGTTTTGCTTCATTAAAATGGTGTCACTTAAGATGTAATTACTTCTTTATGATCAACTATGAGAAACTGCTTCTATTCTTCCCTCCACTCCCCATTTTTTAAATACAAGGGTGTTTACCTGTTTTGGTTTGGGTTTGGGGTTTTTTTTGGTTCAAGTCATGGGACACACTTCATATATGCTGACTTTTAGTGGGAATGTTAAAGTCTTTCAGTTACTCCTTTGGAATGTTTCAACTTCCTGTTAAAACTGTTCATACATGTCTGCAGATGCTCCTATTAACTGAGCCCTGAATATTTAAAATTTCAGTAAGGTACAGTAGTCTGTTATTGAAAACTAGAGCATGCTGTAGGTGTTCTCTCCTAACTCCTAAAAGGTAGGTTTGCAATGCATTTGCTTAATTGTATTGAAACTATACTTCATAGTATGTTTTTTCGCAGGTACCTAGTAATGGTTTTTATTGGTATGTTTTGAAATCCTTCTTTGCCAACAAAGAAAAGTTCATGTTTTTGGAACACCTTGAAACTATAGGTCCCCATAGTGCATATCAGTATTTTGGGTTTACTACTGTTTACCTACTGAATTACGCATGTTCTTTGGTTTCTGGATGTTTTTGTCTACTCCAGAATCCTGCTGTGTACTCCTCTGCTGCTGTATAGAAACAGCGATGATGGCTTGTGAAAGGTCCAACTGCTTTAGAGGCTATTCAAATCTATTCTCCCTTTGAAAAAGTGGATTTAAATACGAGATTTGGGAAAGGATGTAGTGTTGATTTGTCATGAAATGGATGAATTTTGAGAAATATATCATTTATGAAAAAATTGTGACTAATGTGTGCTTGTCAGTCCTGTAGACAAGGATTTTTTTTTAGCAGTGCTGTCTACAGATGAGCCTTGCAACTCAGAGTCTTTATTTTAGATTACACATGGATGTTAGGAGTAAGAGTTTCTGTGAAGTGAATCAGCAGTTCTAAAATTTCCATCTCTTGGTATGGGAGTTCTGTTCCCACACAAAGAAATGAGAATCTGGAAAACAAGCTTTATGGAGAGCACGTGAATTCTGCTTAGCAATATTTGCATGTCTCTGCAGACAGACTTTATGTGCTCCCAATAAAGCATCTTGGCAAGTAATTAAAGTGCAAGTCATTACCTAGTGAGGTTTCTATCAAAGTTATTTCGTACAGACAATTTTGTCTGTTCTTTGAGAGATCTGGATTCTTGAAAAGTGCAACTTCACCTGAAACCCTGAGTAAAGAATTCTAATTTCAATTATCTTTCATGCAACATGGCTCATGATGTTGACATTATTTCCTTGTAAAAAGAACAGGTTAAAATTCCTTTCTGCTTTTTGCAGTCAGACTGCTGATACTTACCTGCAGGGCTGTTGTGGCCTGATAGATGACACAAGGGAGTGGGACCTTCAGTTCTGAGATGTTTCTTTGGTTTTGTGGCCAGTTGTGGGTAAATGATTTGATGTAGCACATCAGTTCTTCTGTATGGAATAGTAAGATCAAGACTTTGTGAAGTACTTGAGCTGTTAACAGGAAACATTAGTAAGGAGAAAAAATGTTTTTGAAAGAAGTAGGCTGAAGTCCATGCTTGTCATGGATGTTGTGTATGATCTTTGATAAATCAGTTTCTTTGTGCATTTATGTCTCTTGGTGGAGTAGGAAGGATAATTGTGGTACTTCACAAGTCTTCATGAATCATACATGTACCACACACATCTGTGCACTTGTATACTTGTATTTGGTGATTTTTGTGACCTTCCATTGTGAATGCATAGATAGAGTGTGCTATTAGTAGCAAATAAGCTTAGTGAAACCAGTGCAGTTTTCTGGATGCTAGTTGCTTCAGTTGAAATTAAGGAACTGGAATGTAGCTGTTGAGATTTTTTTTTTTTTTTTTTTTTTTGTTCGTGCAAATGGAAAATGTTTAATAACATAAACACATCATCCACTGAGAAAATATGGGGAAGTTCTTCATATTGTCTTACACTTTTGGTAGGACATGAATTCAATGTTTTGGGGCTTTTTTTAAATAATCAAATACAATACAAAACAATTCCTGTTTATTAGCAGAGCTGCTGGCTTTTTGTTCGTGTTCCTTTTTAGAATTTTTCAACAGTAGTTGTATCTACTTTATATTTCCAAAAATATTAGTTTACTTGGTCAAAGGCATCTAAATCTATATCATGACAGTGGATCTAGAACTGAAGATGGGATTTTTGGTACCTTAAAATCATTTCACCCCATTTAGGTAAAATTATAGGGCAGTTCATTGAGCTTCTTTATATGTTAGAGTGTAGATGTGAATTTTTTTTATTTATTTCATTTATATTTTGTTGTTGATTTGGAAAAACTGAAAGAGTTCCAAAGTAAGATTGAAGTGAGTATATTCAACCCTTAACCTCTGTGCTGAGACTCCCTGTGGTGATGATTAATTGGTAATGTGAACATCTGTGAGGGAATAGTGGAAGTGCCAGCCTTTTCAGAGGAGCTGTGATTGGTTGGTAGGCTTCATGTTCATGTGATGTGGAAGAAAGTACCCACAGTAGTCACTTGCTGTTAGTGACTCAGATGATTTAACTTGTGTTTTTTAATAATGCCTGAGGAAATAATAGTTGAGTTACTTACTCAACTAAAGCATGTTGGTGAAACTCTGATCTGATTGTATGTACAATACATCTTGTGCATTTCTGCTAGTGTTTTGGGTGACCTTGTTTTGGGGAGATTTGTAGACTAATCAGGTTGGTCAACACATGTTGAAGATGAGGAAGAGTAATGGTTGAGTCCTGCAGGTGTGAGTGGGGTTATTACTAATGTAGAGATGTGCAGTCAATTTACATGATTCCTATTTACATAGTACTGATCTGAGAGTCTTGGACTCGTGGGTTTCCAAAGAGAGAATGTGAGTTGTGATGAAGATATATACCCAGGATCCCCTTTCATTTGCTGATAGCTGAAGTGTAGCATTTGCTGGCCTCTCTCTCCTATATAAAGTGTCAGGCTGCTCTGGCTGTTCCCACTAACAGCACCACGTGCTATCATATGCAGTAGAGGGAAGCATGTAAAGGGAAGGGTGCACCAGGTCTGGTGGCTGACAGTGTTCCAAGTGCCTGCTTGAGCTGGGCTATTCCATCTGCTGGCAGGCTTCTGGCTGGCAGCTGCCACCTTGGTGCAGTTGAAAATGAAACATGCTGCTTATATGATAAAAAAGCCTTTTTTCTTCTTCCCCCCAGACGTGCCATATTGTGTCTTTAAAAGAGCTTAAAGGAAACCATCTAGAGACTTCTAAAAATGAGTAATAGTTTTTCAAAGCTTGCTAAAAATACTGGTATGCAGGAAACCCTGTTAAGGTTGTTTTTCAGTAACATGTACTTACATACCTGGTGTGAAATGAAAGTTGAAGCAGTGCTTGTTTGGTGCTCTTGGATAGGGAAACTTTCAGAAAGGATTAGGTGCATAATCACATCAGCAGTTGTTGCCTCTTTTGTTGGCTTTTAATGCAGCTGCTAATGGATTCAGGTTTTTTTGTTGGTTTTTTCTTTTAACAAAACATCAGTTAATGTGAGAATTAATATCTGATAATGGGGAGCAAGAAATCTTTGAATGTTAATGGTATTATGTATGCTCTCTCTACCCTTTTATATTTGCATTCTAATAGGATTGGAATCTTTTAATGGCATAAAAAAGTCTGTAAAGAGATTGAGTGTGGGTAAACCCTCAGTGATGCACTTTTGGATGAGAAATTTGGGTTGCTGTTTTATTTCACTCTCAGTGTAACAACTGCGTTGATTGCAGAAGGGAAAAAAGCTTTAGTAGTTAGTGGGTTATGTCCTGAGATCCTGTTTCCTAACCATAGAGTGAACTGCCTGAAGTCTTAAGTGATTGAAAAGTAAACAAAAATGCATTTAAAGTAATAGGATTTCCATTAAATATATTTCTACATTTATTTAAAAGAATAATTGATTTTCAGTGATTGATCCCCACTATAATGTTGATGTGCAATCAAATGTCTTTACATTGAATTTAACACTTCTTTAAAAACAGGAAAATGCATTATATGCATATTTATGCAATGATACTTAGCATACATTTATTCAGTCTTAATTTTTGCATTTAGCTTAGGAAATGCTGAGTGACAGTTCTTATTTAGTAGACTATTAATTCCTTCTTCATGGCTTGTGTCAGGCTAGTTTCAGTAATTGAAGTTCAATTAAAGCTGTGGAGAACTAAAATGAATTTTAGTTAATAAAAAATGGGAAACATTCTGTATGTGTACTGGGAAGAGTTTTAAATTTGAAGCTCATATAGTGAACAGAAGCAGTTTGCAGGTGATGCATGATAGACTATGCAACTGATAGAGGACATGAGACCAGGAGGAATTTCTGAGGCTCATGGAGTAAATGGAGCTCAGTTCTTGCATGCAGTTGTTTTACAGAGGCTGTAAAAGAGTAGGACTAGTAAATTTCCCTACTTTGTAGTGATCAGCTGATTTGTCAAATTGAATGTGCTTCTTCTTGAGTTGAGTTGCCTAGATAAACTGAAATTAGAATATACGCTTTGCCAAGAATTGTCATCTCCTGCTCTTGGGAGCTCATAATTTTATCTTTTCAGAAAGCTCTAGTTCCATGAGGCTTCCTCTGTGCTTTCCCCTCTTGTGAGTTTCCTTCAAATGTTGCACAGGAACACGCTTCTTGTGGGCAGGTCTTTGGAGGGTAGGAATTGACTGTGGAAGCCTCAGATTTTTTTAGTCTAATTTGCATTACCTTACAGATGATGCAGCAGCCTACCTGTCTCATGCTGTCAAGCTGTGGGTGAAGTGTAGATTGGAAATTATTAGCATATAGTTGAAATAATGGTGGAATGGAGTGACATGTCCAAAGACTGATGCCTCAGATGAGTCAAGAGAAGCTGTAGAGTTTCCTGATAGAATCTGAAAGCATGGGATGAGAGAGGAGGCACAATGAAGCATCCTTGTAATTACTGTGATGACTTTGGACTGGAGCCCAGGGTAGAGGATGGAGCTGCCCTCCTTGCCTCTTCCCTGTACTACAGCTCTGAAGGCCAAGTGGCCAAATACTAGGGAGTCATTAGTAGGCTACTGGTAGAGGGAGGATTCAGCAGAATTGGAAGCACAACTCTGCAACTTCATTTTGATTCCAAACTGTGTACAATTCCCATGTAACCTAAGTACCATGTATGGGAAAATGCAAAGAGCAAAAAAAAGTCATATGGTCAGAACTTCTGTTTAGAGTATATGTCCTTTGTCACATTTTTTATAATGTCTTTGTGTTAGCCAAACTTACTTAAAATTAATTCCAAGTTAAAATGTAGGCAAAGAATGTCTTTTGTCTGTGCACAGTGTTCAGTTCTGTTTTGATTTATCCCATGTAGTAGATACTCGGCAGATTTTACTTTGTCATGTAATGTCTTTGAAGAGTAGATGAGTTTCTGTTGTTTTCTGTTTCTCAGCTTTTCTGAAATCTCTGGATCTCCATGCAAGGGATACGTGGGGGATGCATTTCTCCTGAGCACTGACCTTCTGGGGCAGGCTGTCAGAAACGCCATTCTGGTGTGATGTCACTGTTAGACCATGGAGCTCCCACTGAGAACAGCAAAACTGAGCCCGGCCTTCGGGCCCAGGCCACAGCATCAGCCTGTGTGGTACCCTGATTTAACTTCTAGATCAAATTACAGCCTGGGAGAGAAAGGAGTGCCATTTTTTTTGTCTTAAACATCTCTCTCCAATTTGTGTTGAAGTGAATAGTGGACATCCTGGGATTTGCCAGCCGTGGCTCCCATTCATTACTAATGGAGTGTATTGTATTTTGGTTTGGGCTTTTTTTGGTATGTTTATAGGTATGATTTTTGGATTGGTTTCTTTTTTACAGGCACATAGATCTTTAAATCAGAAGTAAAGGTACTTTCAGGGATCTATGTGAAGACCAGTGTCAAGTTCTGCAGTGTGTGTGGGTGAATTACTGATAAAAAGCTATTTAACTTATATTGGATAGAAACCCCTGAGACTTGATTTCAGCTAATGGTGAAAAAACTCTTTTAGTCTCTCGGACAGAAAATAATTTGACTAGAGGATAAGGATTCAAGGCAGAATTAATAAATTTGTTAACTTGTCTGGAACTTTTCTATGTGGTTTTTTTTTTTCCCCTTGGGTTTTCTAAAGCCTCAAAGAACAGCGTGCTATCATTATGAAGGTGAGGCTTACCTGGAGAGGACTGAATGCTCAGTGTGGCATTGCCACAGCAGAACAGAAAGCCATCAGCATGCAAGAACTGAGTCAGAGGAGCAGCAGTGTCATTCTTGTAATATGGTATTGGTTTTGCTTCCCATACTGGAAGAAAAATGTTAAAAATATCTTCCATGAAAGTTGATCAAGAATGGAATCAATATTGTTAGCCGTTTCTAACAACTTAAACATTCATGTATTTCAGACCCTTTGAATAATGCTGGGTAACAAGGTGATGTGGCAGTGAGGAAGGCAAATGTGTTTCTCCTGTGAATCCTTTCAAGTAGCAGTATACCTGCAAAAACACGAATTCTTTGTTACAAGGTCTGATGAGACCATGGATGGATAGGTCAGGAAATAGCCATGATCACTTTTTGTGGGTGCTTAAAATACTGAGCTGGTCGTTTGACTTCAGTTTTGATGACTCTGTGATGTTCAAGATTTTGGAAGATGTAGGCCAACTGAAAAATTTCAGGGGAATTTTCTATTAGCTGAAAGTATTTTATGCCTTTCCCATTGTGTTGTTTATTAAGTAGTTTAGCTTGCTTTTGAAAGTGGAGCCTGGTATATCATTCACTTTGAGAGTTTTTATATAAAAGTGCTTTGCTTTATAAATATAATAATTTGTAACGAGGAGTGGAAAATGGATGAACAAGCTTTCTCTGAAAAATCACGTTTGAAATTTCTGAGTAATGATCCAAATGGTCTGAAATCATTTATTCCCGAGACATATCACTGTTTTGCAGAATATTCAAACTAGTGTAATCAAAATTAAACTATGCCCTAAGCATGAAGATTATTTTTTCCCAAAAAGGAAAGCTTTGGATCACATTAAACCAGTCATTTGGAGTGATAGGACTCTGTTAATTGAATTCTACATCTTGGCTAAATGTATTCTTCACTGTTTTTTATTATCTACTAAAAATTTTTAGTTTAGTTAGGGTAGGTAAGAAACAATGCTCAGTATATTGCAGTGTATTCAGTACGACAAAAAAGTTGCCTGTTCTTTCAATGTTTTTCTTGCAGAAAAATAGTCTCCTTAAGAAATGTTAAGATAATTTTAATCATTGCTCAGAGGTTAGACTTGCAGCCCACATTTTTATAGCTAAATGTTACACAAAACTTTGGATCACATAAATGTTCTACAGTGTACTAAATAGGATATTGAAATTCAGCGTTAGAAGTGAGGTTTGTGTCAAAATCCACCAAATGAGCAATTACAATATCACTTACAGAAAATATGCTTTGGTTTTACCTTTTGGATCCTATCGTGGAAGGACAAGGACATTGTCCATTACTATTGTAATTTTTTGAGTGTTATTTTTTTATTGTGCATTCTGTTTTGATGGATGTGTTCATATATGAATAACAAGGATCACTCCATGGGTAGTAGAAGGATATTTATGTGATGTCTTGTCTGCTTGCAAACACGTTCATGTCCAAGGTGTGCATAACAGACATATGCACGTACATAGCTGCTACTAACTTTACAAATAGCATTTTGCTCAGTTGAATTCTACATTTTAATGCTCAGAAAAGCTTAAAAATATGTTTAATTTTACTGTGGATCTTGGACATGATGTCAACACTTCGTTTGTTTATTAAGAAATTAAGAAACTTATCTATGCAATTATGCTGTGGGCAGCTAATGTTAGGGTAAAGAAATGACTGAAATTTATAGTATGTAGATCATTCTTTTAAGGTGTATAATGAGCAAGGCAGCGGTAGGATGTCTGTTGCGAACTGATTGCTGAAATGAGTAATTCTTATTGAAGAGTTTTTTGTTATTGCCGAGGATGTGACTATCTCTAGAAATGTTACTTTTAGTTTCATTGTTTTCACAGTAATGGTGCATTACAGTGTCAAGTCAAAATAATTTTTTTCTAGCCCTTCTGTTCTGGTAATCTATTTGGGAATATGTATTTGTGTTTGGAACCATTGCGCTGCTTCTAAAGTTCCTAAATATTTCACAATTTTGCCTGTTACTGATCTTCTGAGACTGCATAACTTTGTAGGTTTCTTCTTCAGTTTCTGTAGTCTCCATAAACTAGTTCATCTTTAAAAAAGAAAAAGAATACGCAATTCTTCTGTGAGTGACAATGATTCACTTTGTAGTCTTCTATTAATGAGTGTGGAGAAACAATTAATGTGAGCTAGCCAATTACTAAATACGTTCTGAGAAATTTGGTGATACTTCCATTGCATTTCTTTTGAACGTCCCTCCCCTCTCCTCATGTTCCTCTGTCTCAAATTTTATGCATAAGAGCATCATGATGCTGTTTAGGAGCTGTCTTTAGAGACATGATTGCTAGAGGTGAAGGTCAGCTGACTTATGGTGCTGAAGCATATGGGGTCATGCTACTTCTGCAAATGAGGTCACTATGTGAAAGGCAAAAAGTATTTATTTTCTAGTTTTTTTCAAAGGGCTGTGCATGCTCTATTATAATGCACTAGAAAGTGCACTAGGAATACTGTGTATTGACAGAATTAATAACAAACTAGAAGAGACTGATAGCATTAGTTTATCATTAGGGACAGACCTTTCCTCATCAAGGTGACAACCAGTTTTGTAAGCTTACTTTTGCCTTTCTAGAGCCTGACATATAAACTGTCAGTGACAGGGCAAATAATGCAGTCTCACTAAGCAAGGCATCAGTAGGAATAGGACTCTTGGCAGTTGTAAATACTGAAATGTTTTTCTGCACAGACAGAAACACAGTGTGAGAACTGCGTGACGTGTGGCAACATCCCAAGATTTATCAAGCCTGTCTGTACTAATGGAAGTTGTTGTGTGTGCTATGCTGTACAGATGGTTTTACACTTTCTGATGGGTTTTACAATTCAAGCATTTTTTGTACTGCTTTTTTTTTCTACTTCCAAAGTTCCATTGCCCCATCCTGCAATGTCCTCTAAAAAGATCAAAGCTGTTTAAACAAAACCAACAGCTAATTCATATGCTGTCATTGAGTCACTGGGGCTAAAGCAAAAATGTATTTTTGCACATGATGCATATTGTCAAGTCAACAAGAGAGAAAATAAGAAAGTGAATTTGGTAGAATTTGTTCTAGGTTTGTCTGAGGTTTGCATATAAGAAAGCTAAATATACACAGTAGTCAAGGGAAGCAATTCCATCTGTCTGGCACCTGTGAGGCCACAGCTGGACTGTTGTATTTAGTTTTGGTCTCCTTTGGTGCAAGAAAGGCACCGACATATTTGAAACCAGCTCAGCACGGGATCACCAGAAAACTGAGGGATTGAACATGAGACTTGGGGAGAAAGGGTGAGTGAACTTCATAGGATAATAGAGTGTGTAGAGGAGACTACATCCTACCTTCTTGCACAGTGAGAAAAGAAGAGGTAATGGACATAAAATAGTCGTGAGGGAGATTCTGTTAACAAATGAGAGCCTTTTTTTTTGCACTACAAGTGTGGTCAAGCGCTGAAACAGATGCCCAGAGAATTGTGAAATATTCATCCTTGCAGATGCATAAAAATTGGTTTGGCTCTGTGCAACCAGAGACAACTTCAAGTTTGAGCCAAGTGCCAGTATGACCCTACTTTGTGTGAAAGAGTAGACCAGTGACTTCCCTTTCAAGTTGAATTGTTCTGTGGACCCTCATTAAATTGTAATCTAGAAAATATAAGAAGGCTGAACTGCTTGATACAAATTGTTTTTAACATCATAAATCATTGTGGGGAGTATGGACAGCCATGCAAATTCCTAAAAATTTCAGTTGTGCCCTCTGGTCTTAGTTCAAGTGGTATAATGCCTCTTCACCACAGTTTACTTTGGTTTAAATTTCTGAAGATTTTCACATGCCTATATAATCCAAAGGTCATTTGAAGCCAGCTCAGGACTTGATAAGCATGTAGAAAGGTATGGGAAGAGGTTGGTGAGAATTCTTCTGAATGCCAGGCAAGGTGCCTGCTAAAAGTAGGAGTGGGAATGCCTGTGCCACAGTAGGAGCTGGAAGCAGCTTGAGCTTTCCTCATTTGGCTTTCCACTCCCTGCCTCAGTATGACCGAGTGAGGCTTGGAGTATCCAAAGTTGCTGTGGGTTCTCTCTCAATAAAGATGCTTGTTCTGTCAGGTGGAGTTTGTGTTGCTGTGTAACTAAGTAGTTAATTTAGCATTGAAGTAGTATTCTAAGGTAAAATTCATATTATGAAGTTGCTATAATTAATATTATGAGAGTGAACATTCATTGCTGTTACTCACAATATAGTAACTAAGATGTCACTTTTATTTTTAAGTATTCGCTTGTTTCATGGCACAGTAAATTTTTCCTTTTTGATGATGGATTCCAATAAGTGCATTTGACAAGTAGGGTTCTAGTAAATAATGCAGTCTTTGGTATTAATTATCTGCATTTTTGTAGTGCCATTTGAAATGGACTCTCCAAAATTAGCTCATCTTCTGTAAAGTCCATATAGGTGAAAGTACTCTGTTTCAAGTTAAGCAGAAAGTAAATAATCAGTCTTGCATTCCACAATCCTTCCTCAATTTGTTTTTTTTTCACTTGGATCGAGGAAGAATAAAAGCAAAGGGCATTTGTTATCTAGCAAAACTCTGAAGCTATTTCACATGAAAGCATAATGAGTGTGACAGGCTACAAATAGCATTGAACATGAATCTTTTACAGAAGAAAGGAGAAATGTCCTTTGGTATATTTACTTCAATCAACCCTAATAAGGCTTGTTTTATGTGTTTTATGCATCCGCCATCATAATTATAAATCCTTGACATTTTAGCACTAGCATTTATATCTGCCAGGGAAGCTACCCGAAGTCAACCCTCAAGGAATGTCTGTATTGTACTATGGATCTCCATAACAGCTCTCAAGTAGTTACTAAGTGGCTTAAAAAATTACATCTCAGTCATGCTTGAAGGGCTCATCAAACTTTGCCACAAATATCAACGTTGAGTACCCAATCAGCTGCATTGTTTGAAGTACAGTCACGTGTGCCCACAAAGGAATAGGTTGGACAGGAAGAAGAATTATAGAAGGACTTATCAATCAGGCAATGGTTTTTTTTTTTAATAACCTTTCAAAAACTCCTTTCCCTTCTTCCTGAAGTAGCTGGGCCTGGCAGCTGCTAGGCATGCTGCTTCTCTTCCTATTGAATACTTTTGCATTCTTGGAAACTTTTCAGAGCAGAGGCTACCAGTGTCTGTATGTGTGTAATAGGATTCTGTTCTTGGCTGCTTTCGGACAGTACCAAAAAAATCTGAATAACGAGGATAGGAGAAGTGTCAGGTGGTCTTTGGGAAGACACTTTGGTGTACGTTTTTTGGCATGTAGGTAAACAAGATGAGCTAATCATTGTAGCTTTTATGTAATGTATCTGTAATTTGTTTTCATATGTAGGTGTGAAAGAAGGCTTGCCATATGGTGTGTACATTGGTATTTTTCCTTGACAGCCTTTATTTTAAGTTTAAGGAATTCCAAGGCATACTATTATGCAAGAATATAATTTCAAACACTCATCACTGTATGCCACAAGAATACCTTGAAAGAATATTGAAGAAAGGTTGTAGAGCTCCAGGAAAGTTTTAAATTGAAAAATTAAATAATGCTTTCATCCATTTTGAGGTACCCTAATTACCTTAGTTCTTTGTTGCACTGTTACCAGGCTTTCATCTTTTAACCATTTGAACAGAATTCTTTCATAAGTAATATATAAAATCTTATTTTACATTAAGTGGTTTGTAGAGTGTGGCAACTTTTACAGTGGCTTTGTGAATACTTTTTTTTTTTTTTGTTCAACATATGGTACACTTTGCTCTCAGTCTTCTTGTCCCCTTGTGGGCATAAATTAAAAGTATAGCTCATTGAAGTTCTGATTTTAAAAATTATTTTTAAATGTTATTTTGAACATTGCTGTGTTCTGGTATCAGTGTGTCACATACAGGGACACTGTGTACCTTTGTATCTCTTTGTTACCTATGCAGAGGTACAAATGCAAGATTAATCCTACAGATCCCAAATTGAGGGACCAGACAACAGGGTAATGTGGTCGGTCCTGTGGCAAACATCAGTTTCTGCTGTAGCTTAAGCCATCGCGTCTCCTCATGCCATGAAGCTCAGTGAAATAGTCACTGAGCTTTTCATTCACTCCTGGCAGCTCTTTGTTAAAATTCAGTGCTTTCTGTGAAAAGTCTTTTGCTAATGAACCCAAAAAAGGGAGCATGTTTTACCCACATTATTTTATGAGCAACTGAGAACCATTCTCACAGGAGCACTGGCCTTCAGAAGCAAAGATAAGGTTAAAAGAAGTCTTTTTTTCCCTATATGGGTATTTGAAGTCATGGACAGAATACCTGAGCAGGAAACAAACATGTCTGGAATAAATCCACAATTTTACTGCTGCTGGTTGTCCCTAAGTGACTGTGGAAAAAAGAAATTTGGAGGAAAAACTTCCATCCAACTTAATGAAAAAATTAATAGAAGCTGAGAATTTAATTGCATTTTGTGTTTTTGAGTATGTAATTTCAGCTGTTGAAAACTGTATCTTTTCAATCATGTATCAATGCTAGCCCATGATGGAGAACTTCTCTTAGTGATTTTATCCTGACAGTAATTGAAAGCTGATTAATTTAATTGCAAACAAGCTTGTATTTTGCCATTTCTTCCTTAGTTCTTCATGTAAATGCCTGGTGTTTAGGGTCAGAAGGGAACTAGTGGTGTCTATTTTCTAATTCAGTACAGAAAAGCTAGTGAAATATACAGGTTTTAACCTTATTAACAATAATCTAGTTGTCAAAAGTGTAGTTTGAAGAGAAATAATTATGAAACCTTTTATTTAAAATGGTGTGTAGAGCAGTGTAAAGTCAGCTGTTTCTGACTTAACAAACAAGTGCCTGAAATCGCTGCTATTTCTTCAAAGGTGAGGATGTTTTTCTTTAGAGTTCTGAAACTCCATGAAGTTATGTTTAATTAAGTTTAATTAGTGAGGACTGAAACAAAACTGTTGCAGTATTAATTTGAAGGACTTGTGATGCCTCTTGTGTGTGTGGTGTCCCTCCCCATGCCCAGGGAGGCACGGTTGCAGTGTGCCTTTGCTGGATCTTAATCCAATGATTGTGGTGGGGAGTGGAGTCACGTAATTTGTACATAATCTTGTTTTACTTTTCTGCAAGCTTTGCAATTGGAATATCCATGAAGTATTGGAAGAGCTGCACTGTAGGGCAGCATACAAAGTTATAATTTGGCTGTATCACTGTGTCTCGTGATAAGATACCACAAAAAATACTAATAAAGTGGAAGTGTTGATTATTGCTGCCTTGTGTTGTGACTGGCAGTATTGGTAAAGAGAGTTCAGTAATCAAAAATTATGGATAAGTACTAAATTTTGCTAATTTATTGATTTTTCTGTGTAACTGGTAGGATATGAATAGATATTGCAATAACAATAATAATGGTTGTAGAACCATTTCCCCTATACAGAAATACATATATATCTTTCACGATAAATATTCACATTGCTTAAATAACCTTTAAAAAAGATATGCCTGACTAGAGCAAGTTTAAAAAATTGTACAAATTGCTCAATTTACAAATGTCTACAGTAATATTTTGATGTGCTAGGAAAACCCCAATCAGCTGACCTTCTGAATTCTCAATATTTGAAAATATTGAACTGGTAAAAATAAACTAGTGTTGCCAGCAGTAGTGTTGTTTTATTGATATGTTTGTGGGGATTTCTTAATGCATCCTGAAATTCTTTTCAATCAGAAGATTTTGGCAGTCTGTTCCAATTAAAGAATTTTCCGTACTGGAAATGAGAAGTCAATTATGAGAATTATTTTTGAGTTGTTAATTTACATAACCCTAATTGTATTAATTCCCTTCAAGGCTGAAGCAGATATTTATAATACTTTGATTGATTAGCAGTGTATTTGTGTTAGAATTGCTACTGATAAGATGCTGCTGCAACTGTGGTCCTGAGGAGTTCTCTCTCAAACAAACATTTTAGAAAACAAAGTTTATTTCACTGGAGAGGAAAGGCGTCACATCTTTGCTACCTCCACAGACAGTATGGTAGCATCTCCTTTCCGAACTCTGTAAAAAACGGGAGTTTAGATTGTGTTACTTAATTACTGGTGTGTTCCATACTGTAAAGAAATAGGTTTGTTTTTTTGTTGTTTTTAGTCTGTCAAAATAGTGCCTGGGTGTAGACTAAGGAACTGTGTGTTTCTCTCAGAAGTCACTCACAGAATATCAGCAGTAAGAGGCTTCCTGTTTTCAGGCAGGTGTTGGGCTTGTGTGGTCTGGCTCAGGTGCAATCTTTTTGCAGCTGTTTGCCAGGCTGTATTGCAGGTGTTGGCTTGCAGCTGTGCCCTGTGTGCTCAGGCTCAGAGTGTGGAAATAGAGTGCTGACTTGGGTACACTTGGGAAGCAGCATTGTCATCTCTTCTCATGCCTCTGCTGCAGGAGTTGGGAGGAGAGCAGCCAGCACATCTCCATGTGCTGAACTTTCTCGCCTGGCGAACGAGAGTGTCAGAGTGGCAGGTCCATCAAGAAGCAGAGCTGACAGAAGCATTGAGTCATGTGTTTGTGATCCTTCTGTATAAGGTGAAGATCTGGGGGCTTTACCCACACTCAGGCACTGTGATTTCTGCCCTTCAACCTGGCTCATTCCTGAGCAGGTACCCAGGAAGGTGTTTGACTTGTGACCTCAGCTCTTGGGCAGTGTCACCCAGTGCTAGGGCAGGTGCTTCAGGGACCCTCAGTGACATGAGGATTTTGTCATTGCAATCAAAACTTTGACCTGGTCCTCTGCAGGTGGGGTGGGCACTGCTAATGCCTTTGGCCTTGTGCAGGGCCTTTGAAGGCAGGACTCCCTCAGCCCTCAAGGCAGCGCCCAGCCACCCGAGTCCCTGCATTGAGGGGCCCTTCAAAAGGAACCCTGGGGATGTGGTCACCCACCCTGGGGAAGTGACAGGTGACCGTGGTGAGGAGCAGGAGCAGCCTTGCTGGGAGTGCAGGGAAATGGCCGTGCTGTGGCCATGATGCAGTGTGACTCCCAGGGCTGGCAGATGGGTAAGGTGTCTGCCATATCTCACAGTGTCAGGAGTCTGTGGCCTGACTTGCCTGTTAAAACAATTTTATATTATTATTTCTGTACAAGATTCCTTTGAAATTTAGAGGACAGAGGAAAGGTGTGGTGCTTAGAAACCACAGTATGCAACAGCACGTGGCTGCTGCCCTGGTCTCTGCCTGTGACCAGTGGAAAATACTTGCAGAAAGCACATAGAAGTAGAGTTATTATAGCATCAGTTTGTCCTGGCTTGCCCTTCCGGTTTATACTACTACATGTTTTGGAGATTTCTAAGACTGAGCAAGTGCTTGTACCTCTCTATTTAACTGTTCTTCCTGGTTTTCCATGACTTTGTCTAATTGTTTTTTAACCCATTCCTACGTTTTGCCTCTGCAATTTCCTTGGGCAGTAAGTGTAGAATATTCCAAAGTAATATAGCAGTTAGTATGATTTCTATGGTGTGAAACCAAGGGGAAACTCATCTTGGTCTGGTTGAGGAACTCAGTTGTTCCCATTAAATCACAACCGAGTTCCATTTAGTCCATTCTACATTGTGGATGCTCAAATGAACTCTGTATCCTGCTATTACCCAAAGTGCTTTCAGTGCCACAGTCCTACACAATCTCCAATTTCCTCTTCATTAGTAGCAGCCTCTTTTGCAGAAATTAAATTTCCACTGCAAAAGTGAGACTGAGAAAACAAACCTTTTGGTGTACAGTGTTGGTGGAACTTACTGAATCAGAATGAGCTGCCATAATAGCAGGAACATGAATAGTCATTTTAGAAACAAATGAAAGATACATTAAGATGGGGGTTTGATTTATTTCTTCTTGGTTCTGGAGAAAATTGCTGTGATCTGTTCATATCTGGATCTCAGTCAGCCTTTTTGGCTATATGTAATTTTGGGACATAACTAATGCAGTGTGAACTACAAAGAGAGTTCTCCTTGTTACTGGAGTGACTCGTCTATATGCTTTGGACAAGTAAAAAGCAAATTGTGTGTTTTGAAAACTTAGTTGTACGGCCATGGAAAGGAAACAGGCTCCACATGGAAAAAGATAGCAAGTTTTCTACCAAATTATTTAAGGGGTTTTGTGTGTCTCTGAAATGTGTCTTGGTAAATATGAGCTGACACATTTCTAGCAACCAAATTATAAATGAGTGGAAGACCTGAAAATGTCAGTTTCTTCCTTTTAGAAGCACTTCAGGATTTTTCTCTCCTTTTCCTTCGTACATTCGTTTCTTCCCTTGGGCAAATGAGTTTGTTTAAACGTTTGTTTCAGTATACGGTTTTTCATAGGATATAATTGTTGACACTTCCTGGAAGTGTCAGAGGAGATTTGATGTACTAATATATTCATAAGAGAGAGCATATGTATACCTTAAAATAACACAGAGAGAGATAAAAAGTAGTAAATCAGTCCTTTAAAGTTGTTTCTGTGAATATCTTGATGTTGCCCAACCAGTTGCGTGTGTTATGGTATTTTTCATGATTAGCTGGGAAAACAATAGAATAATCTGAAGGAGTGCAGAAAAAGTAAAATAAATGAGCACCTTAGGCAAAGTGTTTGCCATTTAAATGGCACAAGAGTTATGTCATGTTAGGTGGTGGGGTAGGGAAAACACTTGAACTGTTACTCTTACCTCCTCCTGCTTTTGGAGAGGACTCTGGAGTACAACGCATCCCAGAGTTGAGAACATCGTATCTTCTATTTAGTTTTAATTGTATTTTGGTTTGTTTTCCCAGAGCTGTAACATGCTTAACTGTTTTACTGGAACTTTAATACAACTTACACCTAGCTACATGTGTGTGAGTCACTTCTTGATGAGGCTGCATAATCACAGTCTGGTCACTTTATATTAGTAAAGACCAGAAGGATAATCTTTGTTAAAGACTAGGTTAACAGAGGCAAAAAATAATTAATCTGGTGTTTATCATTTTCATGGCCACACTGGTGTGACCTTGGACAGCAGACTTCGGAGCCTTCCCATTAGCCTGGAGTGGTGTAGGAGCCAGTGACTGAGTGACAGCTCTCAGAAACTTGTACCTGGTCCAGGCTTGCAGAGCAGGATGGGAGGAAGGCGCAGATATGTGGTGTGTAGAGAAGTGCTGGGTGTGTGTGTGTGTGCTGTGCTGGACCATGAAACTTTCATCCTTACAGAGACACAGGTTGGACAGCTAGGGAGGCCTCATGCTCTGTCATTGTGCTGGATGGATCTTGTCCTTGGAATGCAGTTATTATGATCTTGCAAATAAAACGTGCATCTGCTCGCTCAGTGCAGCTTCTGTGGTTGTGTTACCTTTGTGCAACCTGTCAGTCAGTAGCACTAAAATTTTTTAGACTTAATAGCACCCTCTACCCCCAAGAATTAAATTATGTTTTTATTCTGTGTTTTTAAACATGTTCATCTCTAAGTGTTTTGAAATAATGTAAAATGCATACTAATGGTAGCATGCTAACTCTGAGAAATATGTCAGCACAGGGCAGTGCTGAAGCATATACTTAAGTCATATTGAAGTCAATGTATCTAAACACAAATGCCTGTGCTTTCTGGTATCTGTGTGTTTGTTGTTAGCTGTTCTGAAATAAGATCATTAATTTTATACTTTAAAGGAAGTATAAGCTTTTGGGTTTTTTTAAAAGAGTGAAGTTTGGAAATACTTTATATAAACTACATTATCTTTTGTTTTGATAGCTGATTGCCATTTATGATGAACAAGAAGCTCCCCGTAAGATTGATGGCACCAATGGGAATTTGACAGACAGAAACAGCCCAGACTCCTTTGAGACAGAGGTAGCAACTCAGCTGGCTGCCTTTCAGCCCATTGGTGAGATTGAAGTGACTCCTTCTGCCCTAAAACTGGGTATGTATATCTTGTATGGTTTTTTTCTTTCATTTTTCTTTATCTATGTATGTCTGTAATCTGATTTTATATTTTTTAAGATTTTTTTTTAGCATCCCATTGTTTGCCTTGCAGTTCAATGAGGGCCATTGAGGGGAAGCCATATGGGGAGTGTCTGAGGTCACTTGGTCTGTTCAGCCTGGGAAAGGGGAGACTGAGGGAGACCTCATTGTGATCTAAGGCTTTCTTGGGGGGGGACATGGACAGCCAGGTGCTGATCTCTCTGGTGATCGGTGACAGGACCCAAGGGAATGACATGAAGCTGAGTCAGGAGAGGTTTAAAGTTAGGTAGTAGAAAAAGGTTCTTCACCCAGAGAGTGGTTGGGAACTTGAACACATTCTCCAACACCAAGCCTGAGTTCAAGAAGCATCTAGACAACACTCCTTAGCACTCTTGGGGATGTCCTGTGCTGGGCCAGGAGTTGCTGACAATCTATCGTAGTACTCTGAAAGAGCACAAGATGAAACCTTTGCTAAGTATTTTCAAATACCACAGTCATTGAAAAAAAACCCAGGGTTTTTTTTGAGGAACCTGGGTTCAATGAGTGTAAAACTGCTATGTGCAAGTACTTTGACCACTTAGCTGAGCTAGTGCCCTGTTTTGTGTGTGGGAGGTGGGAAGAGGGTTGTACTGGTTTCAAACAGTTCAGCTCTTTGCCTTTGAAGAAGTTGCACAACTGGGCTTCCTTGCCTTTCTGACTTTCAAGTGAGCAGACTGTGATTAGGAAAGGCTGCTGCTTAATTGCCTCTTATGTCAGAGGGTACTGCATGAACTGCTGCAGCTCTGGTGCCCTGTGTTGTTCAAGTGTGCCTGGATGGCAAGGAGTTCAGACTGGTTTCCAGTCGTAAACAACTGGAGTCTTGTATGTTCCACACAAAGCAGTTTGAAAAACTTTCTTGGATTGAGAATAGGCTGAGCTGTCACCTAAGTACCTTCAAAACAGAAGCTTTCAAAACTAGATTGAAGGTGAAAGCTGTGACTGTCTGCCTGTAAAGCAACTGAATGTTGCTCAGGAGAGCCTGCTCTGCATCCCACCAGTGCCCATTGCCAGCTCAGCCCGGGTTCCTGAGCGCTGCTGGCAGTCTCCAAGTGCTGGGCAATAAAATCTGAGTGTAAGCAGCTGGGGATACGGTAGAAGTTCTATCTCTGGTTGTCCTACTCTCATGGAGTAGTCTGATTACTACTTGAGAAATGGAATGTTCACTTGTCTATTTTAATTACATTTTTAAAGGAAAATGCTGATCATAAAAAGCAGTGAGCTAAAATAAAATTTCAAATAAAGTTCACTGGATGAAGCTGTGTAACTTACCTTCTAACAGAAGTCTGTGCTCATTTTTGTGCCCACTTTAGAAAATTCTAAAATTCAAGCTGCATGAGAATTTTTAGAGTAAAATTTGTGTTAATGGATCGTATCTTGTTTTTTTCCATATTCTAAAACAGAAAAATATTTTTCCATATTTACAGGAATATATACACAGGAATTTCTCAAAACTCATATCTTGAGACAAGACTTATTATTGACATAACTTGCATGTATTCGTCTGTGTTTGGTAAGCGTGAGATACGGAATAGCTTGTAGCTTAAGGTTCAGTGGTTAAAAGTTTTGCCACTTAATTTTTTGCATATTTTTAAATTGTGCTGTTACCATATTTTAGCACGTTTCAGAAAGTAGAGGTTGTTCTCCAATTAGCTCTAAGCACTAGTTAGAAAAAGCCACGTGTTTAGTCTTGCATACTATTGTTACAGAAGTTGAGGTTTGGAAAGAGGAGTACTTCAGCTTCACACAATTTCATGTAAAGCAGTTAAGGGCTCAAGCTCTTGAGCTCTTTAGTAAGCTACCACATAGTTATTTTGCTAGTGGTTATGAAATCCTGCTGGAGAGCATAAAGCAGATGTAATATAATGTGGAAAGAGCAGTGAGGGTTCTATGTTTGTTTTCAGTGCAATGCTAACATATATTTGAAGTTAAAATGATGCTTCCCTCTTAAAATAAGAGATCATAAATGTAGTGGGTTTGTCTCCTCAGTTCTGTTTCAGATTGGTTTATTTTACAGGGTAAGTGAAAGATTTTCTACCTGTTAGTCCTGTAAGTTAGTTTGTACTCTGAAATGTAGTTGTTTTCTCTTCTGGATTTTACTTCATGGTTTACAATTCTTTGGACATAATTTTTGCCTTTGTCTTTTGTGTGCAAGTGCCTGGTCCTTAAATTATGTGACTATTTCCATTAGAGGCAAATTGAAAAGTAAATGAAGAAATAGAAGGACAATTTGGTTGCATCAATATCATTGATGCATGAACCACAGTAGTCTGGCTTCCTGTCTGATTATTGAATGGACTCCCACTTGCTAGCAGAAATAAATAATATTAATTTATAAAACTGTTCTTATTTTGGGAGAAGGATGTGATTGAATATATATGTAGGAAAAAAAGTGTTGCTCTCCATGTTAGAGCTGTGCTTCAAGAACTGTCATGCCACTTACCTTTCCGAGTATTTTTTCAGAATGCTTTTAGGGGGGAAATGCATTGTTATGTGAATTCTCAGATTGTGGAACAATTTTGCCTGTTAATTTCTGTTAGATATTTTATATTTTATGAAATCAGATCCATGTTTTTATGTAGAAACAATGCCTGGCTAATGATCTGCTTATGTAATACTTAGTGCTTGGTGCTTAATAAGCACGTGAAACTAAACATTGCTGTTGTAAGACGTGAGAGAATTGCCACTGGATTAGAACAGACACATGAGATACTGCCTTAAAACATTTCCGTCTTTTACAAATTGTATATGTGACCTAGTTAGGTTAACTGTGTATTATACCAAATCTTAAAACCCTTCTTGTTTAGATAGAGATGGCAATAATTTTACTTTTTTGGTATTTTTATTGTATGGTTACTTCTTTGAGGGTGTTTTTCTGTTTGTTATTCTAGAATAGCAATCAGCTTGCCTGTCTGAAATCATAGATTTTCCATTATGTAGTTGGTTACCTTTTATTTTTCCTTTTATCATCTGTAACTCTGAAAGTAAGCCAGACTAAAAACAATCTTATATTTCACTCAAAAGCTAAAATAACCTTATATTTTACATTGCTTTCATATATTGGCAAAAATTAAAGAAAAAAAGTAAATTTAATTTACTTGATATCAAATTACTTTCTTAGTATGTATTTCCTTAAAACAGTTCAGGAAATTATTCAGCTATTTGTTTTCTTTTCCCTGAAATAAACACTGCTCTACTTTTAAAGCTAGCTTTGTTCCCAAACAAGTGTAATTGTGGGTTCTTATATTTAATTTAAGAAAAATTCAGGAATACTTCAAGTGTTCCTGGACATGGCATCTTCTGCGTCCATAATACGAGGTGAGGTGCAAACAGATTTAAGTGCCTCCCTCCCTGCCACACATCACTGGATTATCAGCTGCTGTTGCTGACAGTGTCTTTTAATAGTGAAAAAGCAAAAATCCCAATTTGACAGAATCTGCACTCGGGTAAAGAAAACATTTCATGCTACAATACAAATGGTATAAAGCACCTGCTAATATATGTGACAAAATTTAGAGAAGCACACAACTGTTTAATGTGTTCAGGCAGCTGTTTGAAACAGGGAAGAAATTGATATACTGATTTAGTTATTTCTGTAGATATGAGAGCATTGAGACAGTTGCTAAGATGGCAGCAGAGCTTGTCTTGTATTATTGTTTCTTGTGAGCAGAATTTGCCAGAGTACAATAATGATGTGGCCATGACAACAGTTTTCAAAGAATGATACAGGCAACTAAATGCTGAAATAGCTGATGTACATTTGAAAAATGTATTGGAGATAAACTTCAACATCTCTAACCCCAAATACCATTACAAATTCTTCACTGTCTTTTTTTGGTACCATGTTTCTGAGTTATAAAACTCTGTATAGACAAAACCCTGCAATGAGCAGTGAAATCACTGTGTGTTGAATACGTTGTAGCTGCATGACTTCAGCCCATGGTGAGTGTAAGGTAACACACATCCCAGAGAAAGATTATGGCCCTCATTAACTGTCTTTTAATTTTCCGTGCACCTGTAAGCGTGCCAGTAGTGCTCCTGGTTTCCCTTTTGTACCTCATAGTTTACTGTTGTTTTCTAGTGGTTTTCTCCACATGGTGGGTTGTGGAACAGGAAGGGGGGGAGGGGACTTATTTTCATTATGTCAATTTGTTTTTTCCTTTTCAGTCCATATGGGCAGGAAGGAGAGAACACTAATTTATTTATGGAGGATCTGTTTTATGGGCAAGTCACTCTAAGCTGGAAATGCCCTCATGACTGGCTCAGTGTTTTGTTTGCTTCATTTGGTAAATGATGGTTGAGTACACACAAAATTAGTTGTTGCTTTTGTCTTGCTCATCTCCTTGGTGTTAAGTAGTCAGGATTTTGTCCAGAAGAAGACATGCAGCATTCGAAGATGCTTGTTGATTTTGAAAACTAAGATGTGGAAAAAGTAAGATTAAAGTGGGCATCTCCATGATTTTTTTTTTTGTCAGTTGCTTTATTTATTCTTTTTCCCTTTATTTGGGAATTGGTTTGAAGAATCTGAAGCTGTTTTCTGAGTACTGTCTGGAAGCAGAGACAATTAAATTACTTTGTTGGTAATTACAATAAAATTATGCACTTAATTGATTGATACCTTTGCTAGTGTTAACAAATAACTTCATTTAAAGTTGAGATTAGATAAAGAAATAATTCCTTATAACAGTTACTGATAGCAGGTTAAAAAAATACTCTTGTAAACTACAGGAGTTAACTTCTCCCTTTGCAAGCTTTTACTGTTGAATTGGGCAGTGTCTTGATTTTGCCGTTGAAAGGTCTAACTTCAGTATTTCAAATTTTGCATGACTTTGTTTTGTAGCAAATCCCTGAGATTTTCTCCTTTTATAGGTACATGTCTGCACATCTGATCAGTGGTCTAGGCAAGTGGAAGACTTATGTGAAAATAATGATTGGAATGACTGATTACAGTCTCTCCTAAAATAAGCTTACAAATTCTAATGGTAGTTGGAGTAAAAGCTACATGCAGGCATTTGTGCTTTTGGGCAATCAGTTCTTTCGGTTCTGGACATTTAATGTAGCATCTTCTCAATGAACATTTTTTCCCCTGAAGACAGAGATTTCTGGGAATGTTTCAACCCACAGAAGGGCTAGTTAGTGTGGGATAATAAGAGTAGAAGCCTAGAAGGTTTTCATTGTCCATTTTTGATGCAATTGATGGTGTTCTGGCCGTGTCATTTTGACATTTGGGAAAGGTTACTTTGCACTGTTATGGAATTGCCTTGAAGGTGCTTCAGACAGAGAATATACTCAGTTAGCTTAATGTTTTCCTGTGGTTTTGGGGTTTTTCTAGTTTAAATTGTGCTTCATGGGATTGTTTAAAACACTTTGGTTTGCCCTATGTGTTTGGGTTGCTAAGTCAGTCTGCAGAGGTGCTTTCATTGACACTGTCTTAGTTTGAAGTCTAAGGGAATTGAAGGGAAGGTTTCTTCCCTGAGTTTTTGGAAGTTTCTGCCCTGATAGGCCTGACAGGGATTAAATTGTTACCTCCAGGTTACAGATGTTGACAATTTCTCTGTAACTTCAGAGCTCGGAAGGAATTTCTTTTCTTTCTCATCCTCTTTGAAGTGGAAGCATTGTAACTGGGCTTGGGGGCATTTTAAACAACATTTATTTGATTAGTCCTCTTTCAAGTTGGAGTTGAGATACTACAGATACGCAGACTGTTTTTAAATAGAGAGAAAACTACATTATTATGTATTTTTAAAATCTATGAAAACATACAACGTGAAACTATTAGCCTGATGAACCAAATGTTGTTAATGCCTTATGTATAGCATACAAGAGTAAATAGCAAAGACGCTTTTTCTTGCATGAAAGCCATCCTTTTCTTCTTAATCTTGCAATGTCAGTTTATTGGCTGAGCATTCTGATGTTTGTCAGTACATGGAGTGTACAGTACTCAAGTCACAATTCTCTCCTGTAAGATCTCCTGGAAAAACTGACATTTTGAAATTGGTACATTTCAAAAGAAATGCATTATGGAAGAACATGCTGTTTTCTGTGGATTGAGGGAATACTGCTGATTTCCTTAAGGAAATATGGCTGTGTTCTCTTTCAGTGCACTGGGTGGCTCCTCTCCTGGTAATGATATCAAGTATTGTTCTCTGCTGTTCGCCATAGGCGTTGTGAGGATGACACTGTACTTGATAGATTTTCCTCCTCTGTGGCATCCAGTGTAATCTGCTTTAAAAGAATTGTGATGATCAATTCAAGTCTACTTGCATTTCTAAAACAAATTGTTTCTGTTCTCAGGCAAGCTAAAGGTTTGAAGATAACTTTTCATTTCAGTCAGAGGGAAAGTCTGGTATGTTTTGACCTCATGACTTAAGCTTGGTCTTATTTAGTTGTCCTTGATTCATGGAAATGAGTTTTGCTTTATCTTTATATTGCAGCAGAATAATACATTAATGGTTTCTGTAAGGATGTATATAAAATTTCCATGTGTTTTTCTGTCTTTGAGCTGCCTGTTTACAAAACAAGCCAGTGTTTCCTTCCTTTCACTGTACCCAAGAATTTAGTGCTAGGGTAGGTAATAAATTTATGTGCATAGTTTGTTACTAAAGTATCTCTTCTCTTTTTAATAGCCCTTCTGTCTCTGATTTCCCAAAAGATTGTTCCTCATCAATTATTCTGCCTGTCTCTGTTCCCTTTGGACTTGGTTTAATATGCCTTACTATGGAGTAAGAGGGGTATCTCCATGAAAATATGTTAACTAGAGAGAAAAATATTTTTCCATCACAAGTTAGACACTTTTGTGCAGTAGCTGTCTAGCTGGGATGTTGATTTCCAGCCTTTTATTGCCTTGGGGAAGGTTTTGGGGAAGGTAATGAATGGGACTTAAAATGATGGAATAAATTCCATTATAAAAGTCAGCGGTGCTTTTTGACACACTGTGTGATGTCAGTGCTTTTACTCAGATTTTGTCCGTTTTTATGGATTTTGTGATGTTGCTGGTTTTGTTGGTATTTTTTGTAATATGATGCATAGCTGATTTTAGAGATAGTATCTTTTAAAAAGAAAAAGACTAGCCCACTTAGCTAAGTATTCGCAGCTGAGGGTTTTGAGAGGCTGTAGTATGATATCATACTTCAAAACTGTAGGTCAGTCTTTGTCAGTACCCTTTAGTGCTGAGCAAGACAGAGGAGAGTATGTCTATAATTCTGTACAATACTTGTGATATATTAGCTCTGAGGCAATATGGCAAAATGTGTATTTTAGGTAGAAAATGAGCCTGCTATGCCTGGCTGATGGATAGTTTAAATTGTTCAAGTTAAAACAATTGGGACTCCAGCTAAAGGCCTGAAGGTATTAGATCAATAAAAAGTTATTATTCAATTTCCTCACCATGTAAAATCTTGAGTATCAAACACAACTATTGTTCAACAAATTGCAAAGCAAAACAACCCTACACTGATTTTCTTATGAAGCAGTCAACTAAACTATAAAATTTGATTTTAAACACCAATGATTGATGAGTTATAATAGGATTAGACAAATTCACAGGACATGGCTCATCAGTGTCTTGAAATATGGTTGTCTAGATGCCACACAGATTTGGAAATATTTCAAAGGTTGTTTTTTGCAGCCTGGTAGGATACAACACTCTTAGGCTTTGTCCCTGAGTCTTTACTACCATTGTTAGATTGAGGATACTGGGTGAGATAGACCCAATACAGCTCCTCTCATGTTCTTATTCATTGCAACCTCACAGAAAGTTTCAGATGCAGGAGGTTTCACTATTTTATCTTTGAAAATTGTCAGGAACAAGATGGAAATTTAAGACTAAAACTAATTTACCATGACCAGAATAGAAAATAGTACCTGCAAGAGTAAGACATCTCTTTTTATGAAAACATCAAAACAGAAAAGGTTCTTAATTTAAATTAGATATGCAAAACACTGGTCATATTTAATTATGAAGAAATGTGTCCTAATGCTGTAATTTGTGATCATCCTTTAAAGTACAGTTAAAATACTCAAAAACATTGCTTTGCAACTCTACTACTTGCAATAAAATGCTGCCAAAGTGATATTCAAGCTGTACAGTTTGGCTGCCAAAGTTTTAAAGAAAATTAAATCATTGAACCATGGAAAAGTGACTGCATAAGCACCTGTAACTGATGTTTGCTGAAGTGCTAAACCAGCTTTTGGCAGCATGGCTTCTTTTGCAGGTGCACAGAATATTTTCTTTGTGTCAGTTTATTCAACTAGTACAGTTCATTAAGTATTTCATTTGAAGTTGAGAAATGGGCTGGGAATTGAAATAGAAGAAATACTTATTTTCACCTTTCAATCTGTGAATAAAAATAAGGTGTGAGAGTCTAAGATCTATTAGTTTTAAAATCTTATAGGATATATACCCTAAAATTATTTATTTAAATTCAGTAACTACAGGTGATATGCTGCTTAAAAACCCAATGTCTTTATTAGGATGAATACTTCTTGCTGTGTTCAGCAAATTGGATGACTAAGACAACTTGTGTTTTAAGTATATCTGGAGTTCAGTTTCTTTTGACATCTGAATGCCATTGGAAGGATATTAAAAAATAACCAACCAAAGCAAAAACCCAAACAAAACTCCCAAACAAACAATCAAAACTAAAGCAAAACACCCTGTGCATATGTGTGCAGGGAAATTCTAATGGAGCACAACACTTGTTCCCCTCAAAATAATAATTGAAAAACATAGGAGGTTTGAAGTGGCTGTAACTTTTAATCTCGTGTCTAAATATGGAAATTGTGGGATGTACATCAGTCAGTAGATGGAAAATACTTTGATTTATGAAGATGCTTCATTTGTACAAGAATAAGAGAAAGCCTGGCCCATACTGGAAAATGCAGCTTCTTTTTTGTAATAGCCAATGTGTTTTCACAAAACTCATGATCAGTTTGCCCAGTAAGGGAAGGAGTTGCACATTTTCCTTGAGTTTGAGTTGGAGGGGGCGGGGGAGAAATAATCACAATTGCCTATTGTGAGCTGATTGATCCTTGCTCCAGGAATCTGCTGTAGCTCCTTCCCCTTTACCGAGTCTCTTCCATGTGGTACCTGTAGCCAGGATCCTTTGGAGCAGAGTCATGTTGTTCCCTGGACTGCAGTTAGTCTGGGTGCTTTCTGATGAGGAGCACTATGTTTATAGAGGTGAGAAGATCCTGAATTACTCTGTATCTGGCATATGGTATGACCTTAAGTGAAAGAAAAGTATACCTGGTTAAGGTCCAAACTCAAGTCCTGTCCATCTGGAAGCTCTTTTGAGAAAACTGTTTAAATAGGAAGAAGGTACCAGAATTATTTGTACAGTCTCTGTAGATGGGTATGTGCTAGCGCCTTGAGAAGTGATTTACTTCTTATTGTATGGATGTGGATTTTGATCCTGAAAACAGGATTTATAGAATTCAAATAATATGTTTAGGTGATTCTTACATGTCCATCTTTGAAACTGCCAAAGCTGTAAATGTAAATATTCCATAGTTGTTTCATTAGACCCTGTTAACACCAAAGAAATTGCATTCTGGTCATAAAAACTGAGAGAACAGTTCTTGTTTCATAACTGAAACCTCACTTAATACATTATAGCACATGCAACCAGAGAAAACAATTTTTTAAAAATAACTGACACTGAAAAATATCACCCCACAACAACACCTGTTGAAGCCATTCCTGAATTTTACTTGTAGGCCATTGCTTTTGTTTTTCTTTGTAAGAAAAATTACACTTCATTTGGAGTGATAAGGAAGTACTCTCTGCTGGGTTGACGTGTAAAAGACAGCTCTTGCTGGAAGTGGTTTTTCGCCTGTTTGTAGATTTAAGTCAATTGTCTTAACTGTGATGCCATCCTAATTCATTAATTTTCTATCCATGGGAAGTTAACAATTGTACTGTGCATTTTGGGAAGCACAGCTATAGATTTGAAATTGTGTAGATAGGTGCTATTATAATGAATTTGAGTTAGCTTTAAACATAGAAGTCACATCATCATAGCACTGAATATTAAAAAATAGAAAAAGCTGTGCAGTACCAACACAAGGTAGAGCATACAAGCCTGTGTCAGCTACATTTGAACTACATGGCAGAACCATTCCATAATGCCTCAGGTGGTGGTAAGCAATATATCTGAGGGTGAACAAATTTACACACACTGATTGCTTAGTGCTCTCAAAAAGTGCTGATTGGAAGAATTGTCTGTATGCCTGTTAATGTGAAAATTGTCTGATAAAAAGGCACATGTATTAATAATTTATGCATTTAAATATAAATTAAAAGCTTGCTTGTAACTTTTTTCCCAGAGCCAGACCTGTTTCATGACAAGGCCAGTTTAAAAGCAGTTTTGGCTTTTCAATATAAATGGTTGTTTTTGTGTCTGTTCAGAGCTCTGCTAGCCAAGAACTGTCCATGCTGGGGTGCAATTTTACATTTGTGTGTGTATCCATATAGTATTTAGGTGTTTTATTTCAGCTAGCTTGAAATATTGTGATTTGCTCAGATAGAGCTCTGGAAAAATATTTGGAGGCATCTGCAGGTAAGAAAATAATTTCTTTCTGTCCAGGCAGGGGTAATTTGGAAGCAGGCAGCAGAGTAATTGTCATTGGTATGGCCTTCAGTAGCTGATAGTTTGATATACACTTGATGGACAGCACTTTTCCCATCATAGTCAGCATTTTTATATTCAGGAGCAGAATTTTAAATTATGGCTTTAACTGCCTAGGTGATTTATTGTAAATCTTTTTCTGCCCACTTATAGAATTCTGTCCAACTGTATCTTTAGTTTGGCTCTAGAGTAATCCTTCCCTGTTACCTAGAAAAACAAACCAACCAACCATGTTAGTTGTCACTAACATGATTGTGCAGTAGCACAATACACCTGTGCTTGTGTTTCCTGCGTTCCTTGGTTTGTCAGCTTACCTAAAAGTCATCTGTGAGTGTTTGCATCCAAAGCATTGCTAAAATCAATTTTTAGTACATGATTTGACTGCATCATAGATAGCTCAGCCTGCCAAAAATTCTCGTGGGTGATAAAGTCTGGGTGTCTTCAGCATTTTTCAGCAACCTACAACCTAAATCTCAAAGAATAAAGGGATTTCAGGCTGGAAGCAGACTGTGTTTTCCTAAGCAAAGAGATGTTAGAGCAAATGAATGAAATGAAGGAAGGAAAGGATAGGATAAAAGGATAATATTTTTTTGTGATATTGGTCATCTTGAGTGGTACTCAACTGTCTAAATGTAGGCCTGAAATCTGATGCTAGAACTCAGAGTCTGGAAACCCTGTAGAGCTTAGGGGGATCTCAGCAGGAGCAGCTGGAGCTCCAAAGTTCCCCATACCATGTTCGTGTCTGGAAATCCAGATCTTACACTGTTTACCTGCAGTTGCACAGTATTCTTGAACACATCACTTCTGGTTTGTCAGGGTCCCCCTAACCTCAGATGCTGATTTTTGAACTATCAGAGGGCTTCAGTGAGGCAGAGCACATTCTCCTGGTCATGGTATGTGTTAATGTATGTGTACAGCTTTTTTTGTGAAATTTAAATGACTAGCAAAACAAAGTAAGACAACTGGGTTACATCTGGTATGGAGATGTTTCTTCTGTCATTGTGTTATGAAAATTTTCACTTTCTAATTGTACACAAATGGCAGAAATCTATCTTCTGGTTTGTTTTTTTTTCCTTCCCTAATGCAACCAATTTAAATCTAAGTGTGGTTTCTACCATATGCTTGTTTCAACCATATTTGCAGTTAAAAAAAATATTTCCAAAACATAAGAGTTCAGGGAAAATACACTGTTAACCATGAGTCAGTGTAGATACTAATTTTTGATAGTGATGCTAGCAAAAAGAAAAGATTGATCTACATAGGTTGAAAATAAGTGATAGGCTTTAAGCAAGGATAACTGCAGGACTTTTTCCTCATCACCTTTGTCTCAGAGTATGTGTTGTGAGTAAGGCTGACACATGTGCTTAGAAGGTGCTATGGTACCATGATAAAAGGTACTCTGCAAATTTTTAAAGAATGGGAGGTTAAAGGCTGTCATTATGAGAAAAAATTTTGTACATGTGTTTCAGTTTTTGTTGTCTGCGAATTCCTGATGCATTGCTGCAAGATGAGGATAACTATTTTTTAGAACTGAGTTCCTAAGTTTAAAATACAAAGTGCTACTCTGGCACAAAACAGTAGTGTTTATTAAAAAATATGTTTCTATGATAAACTTGGTGTGCAGGAAGGAGTTTCTTTCTCTCTCATCATGCATGGAAAGATGGATTTTGTGCTTGAACTTACATTGGTTGTTATAAATGTTCAGCACAAATGTAAGAGCGTGAGTAGAATAATGTGGAAACACAGCCTGACTAAAGGAAAGCTGTAAGGAAAAGGCAGCATTCTGTTTCCTGACAGAAGAAAATGGATGACAGAATCTCTTAAGAAAATGCATGCAATTTTCTATAGCATGTCTGTAATAAGCAGTATTGCTGATGGTTTTTCAGTACGTTTTGTTCATGGCTGAGGAAGATGAATGAATTCAAGGTATGTATGGATAGTGGATGTGGTCCAGCTCCTGAATCAGGCTCAGTCTGGGGCAGTAGATGTGGGAAGGTTTCTCTTTGGGAACGCAAGGGAGTGTGCTTGCTTTCAAGAGACCTGAGTGTGCAGTGCAGAGGAGGTGGGGGAAGGCTGGAAAAAGAAAGGAGCCCGTGGGAGAGGCGCAGGCTGGAATGCAGTGAGCAGCATGGAATGTGTTCTTATGGCAGGGAACAGCCGAGCCACACAGGAGATGAGGGGAGATGGAGCAGAGTGCATTAGCTCCAGGCGCTGCTGAGAATTGCTCTCTCATGAAAGGGAATAAGGGACTCTCCTGAAAAGGAGAGGCAGTACAGCTTCTTCTCATCTCTTTCACCCAGTTGTCCTCTTTGCCGTGGATTTTCTCCTATTAACAAGAACATTTAGGTTCAGTTTATCTTCGTCTAATAAAAGGTTCCTTTTGTGTTTTTGTGGTGTGCACATGTAAAACAATAAGGGCCAGAGGGACTGTTTTGTATCATTTTAGCTAAAGACTACAGCTGACTTGTTTCACAGAAATGTTATGATGTGTGATATTTCTGTACAAGAAATTATGTTACATATCTGTTAATGCATTTAAAAAATGAAGAAAATAGACTCTGGCTTTGTCTTCAAGGAAAAAATGATCTGTAGGACCCTAAAATTTACAACATACTGGGAAAAGAGAAAACATTATCTATAATAGCCAAAAAGTCCAGTTGTTTTTCTACAAGTAGGGAAGCATTCCAGATGATCACCATAAATTTCATTGTTTCATGGCAATAAGTAAAAATTTGCAGGAATAAAAAGAAAGAAAATAGCTGCAAGGCCATCTTCCTGAACTGGAGAACAGTATTCTCTATAATCCTGCTGCTTCTGCAGACGTTGGTTTCAAAATTTAGACAGTTGTAAATTTTGTTTCTGTTTCTTTGGAAAACACTGACAAAAAACAAGTGAAAGGAGATCTTCTGAACTGAGGATGGGGAATGTGGTAAGGAGGAGGATCTTGAAGCAGTCACTACAGACAGCCGACAGAAGTGCTGAAGTGGTGGCGTACAGGATACCTCTTCACCTGGAATGTAGCTGCTGGAAGGTTCTGGAACAAGCAGGGGTCTTGTCTCTCAGCAGTCACAGGGTTGGGAGCTTTCATCTTTCTCTCAGCCAGAGAAATGAGGAATTAGTTGTAGAAGACAGCTCAGGAAAAAAGAAATCTAATTTCAGAGTGTTGGCTTTGGGAGGAGGATGAGCTTGATATAAATGATCTTTCTGTGTGGGGTCACTCATCCCACTCCCTTCCCATCTTTGTCCTCTTAAGTTGACTGTGGGGAATTTTTTGTACCGTCTTTGAGTTACTGTGGATTTCTCACCTTGGAAAAAAGAGGACAGAAATGAGGAAGGGGGCTGGGATAACAGCTTTGAAGAGTATAAGAAAGTGTATGCTCATTGAGTTGTGCAAGTTTTACAAATAAAAGTACCAGTGCAAAGGGCTTTCAATAGTTTCTCTGTATTGTTCATGCTTATGTCAAAATAAGTTGGTGACCAGGTTGTGTTGAATGGCACAGAAATGTTTCAGCATCTGTTTTCAAACTGTTGTATGGAAGACAGACAAAAAATCTGATACAGGCAACAAGAAATATACCAGGTATAGGTATTTATCTTAAAGAAGGCAGTAACTTATATTTAGCTTTTGTATACCTTTGTACCAAATATGCCTAGCAGAGAAACAAATTTCTCCTTAGCTTTATGTGAAGAACAAGCATATTTGGGTGGAGAGATTTGGTTCATTTTTACCTATTGACACTTCTGGAAAATCACACAAAGTTCGGTGATCAGTCCATTTCTACCCAACCTCCTTGTAATAGCATGGATAGCTCTTGGTACTAAGATGATAATCACCTGGCAGAAAAACCAAAATTCGCATTCTGATATTTAAGCATTCCCTTAATACCAGGACACCATTTTAAGTCTTATTTGTGCTTTTCTTACTGGTTTCCTGCAGAAGTGAGCAGAGAAAGGATTACCTGCATATAAAAACTTACCATGAGGAAGGGTTAAGAGCACTGGGTTCTCTGGTTGCCCTTTATCGACATGAGGTATTTATTCCAGCTGTATTGACCATGTTTTGCTGAAAGTGAATGTGGTAGAATCTCTCCAGCTTTGTTAACATCTAGCAAGAAAACTGTTGCATGTTCAAACTTCTTTCCTAGATCTAGTAATTATGGCTGCCATCAGCCCCAGTCACTGTAATTAGTATTATAACTGACAGCTGTAATCTCAGTTTTGCTCACTTGATGGTACATGTGGTCACAGATACATGCAACCAGTCATTTGGTTTTTTTGAGGAGGTGACTTTTTCTCCTGTTTGTCAGCAGTTTTTCCCTAATTTAGGTAACTCATGGGTGGAGGTCTATTACATCAGCACATAAAAATATTATCATTTCTTTAGCTAAGTAAATCTGAAATGGTACAACCCTATCAAATCTAGTAATTTAACAGGTGGATATTACCACAGATAAGCTTATATTTAAGTGCTGCACACGTCTCTTATTCACGTCTCCACATGAAGCTTTCCCTTGTGCTAATTTAGCATCCCTGAACCTATGAATTCTGTTTTTTCTCACAGGCACACCACTCCTGGTACGGAGGAGCAGTGATCCAGCCTTGGGCGCACCTGACTTCTCAAGTGCTTCTCATCCCAGTGATCACGCTCTCAAGCATCTTATGGCAGTAGGTGTCATGTAACTCACCTTTTTAAGACCAAAACCTTTCTTACCTGTTGGTATATAGTAGTATGTATTTGGATCTATAACAAAATGCATCATACTCATTTTCTGTAAAGTAGAGAATTTCCTCTGGAAAAAATAGTTATTTTAGATGATACAATCAATTAACAGTGGTTCTGTATATATACATATTTTTTAAATAAATGGTTTGCATAAAGTTCAATAGTGCCATAAGGCATTGGAATATGGACTGAACTTTCAGCAGTTATTTATTTGTTCAGTGTCATGTTGTCCAGTTTACCATTGCTTCTTTGGTCTCACATCCTTTTTGACTTCTCTCACTTTCTAATGGCATTTCTGTCATCTTTGGTACCGTGCTACTATCCTGCATGGTCTCGTCTTTATCTCACTTTTCTGTTTTACCAGACTCTTCCCTTTTGAGAACAAATTTGTTTTCAGTATAGTTATTACTAAGTTCTATTGCAAAGCCACAATTAGTGAAAATGCAGCAAAAACATATTCATATTGCAGACTGTCTTTAATCTTAAAGTGATGCTGCCTTAGTCACACTTGGGCCACATGTTTTACTTTGCAGTATTAAGACCTGAAGCTTTGTGTGTGGGGAAAGTGTTCCTACATTACTTACAAACTAATGACATTCTTTAGAATCTCTCAATGTCAGCTGGGACACATAAGTGTCTCGAGCAGAATAAAGCTATTTTTTAGTGTCTGCCTAGAAAGCTCTGTTTGATCTGCTATTCTTTAGACCACGTGAATTCTGGCTTAAATGATGCTGCTGTTTTCATTTGCTGCTGTTTTCATTTGCTTCAGAAACCCTGCGTCAGAAACACTTTGTTTGGTGCAGGAGGGATGTTTCAGACTAGATCACAACTAATTTAGAGTAATGTTCCACAAATGGCTGTGTTAGCATGTTAGGGAATAGGGGGAGAGAGCTGGGGTTCAGTGACATGTGCTGAAGGTGGGAACCTTTCAGCTGAAGGTGTATTTATGACCAAACCTTCAGTGAAGTTCACAGGAATAAAGGAAGTAAATACACAGTCAGCTGACTTGCATGCAAATAATGATCTAGGAGTCTCACTCTAACACTATAATTCTGAAGGCCAACACAGGATTTTAGTTGACTGTTCATTGTTTCTCTTTGCATGGCCAAATGCATGTGCATCTAAATATTTTGTGTGCACCTTATTTTACAATGGCTTGTGTTATTTGGTAAGTGGTGCAATTTTAAAAGTCTCAGCAACTCTCCAAGTAGATTATGATCTTACACGGGGCTGAACTTTGTCTAAGTTCTGCATCATTTGTTAGACCTGTTTGAGCTAAGATGTTTTTCTTGATGTTTGTTGCAAGCATTTGCATATTAATGAAATACTGACTTAGTCTGATAAATGAAAGTACAAAGAAGAATTCTTGGTTAACAGTGCAGATCTTAGACTCTTGGCAAAGCTGAGAAACATATAATGTGAGTATGTCAGTACGTAATGCTCGTCCCTGGTATTTTATAACCATAAAAATGGCAAAAATGGGTGGAAAAATAAGTAAAATCTGTTTCATTCCAGGCTGTATTTTGAATGCTTTATAGACCATCAAGAAGGAAAAAATAGCATTTTGTTGAGTTGGGGTTTTTATGTAATTTTAGTGGTGACAAGTGCATTTTATGTCATTATATGAGGATTGCAGTAATACTTGGAAGTTAAAACATCACCATGCTTCACTGACTTGCATCAGTACAAAAGAGTCCTCTAAGCCTAAAGGAATTCCCTCTGCTAAAATACAGAGCATTCATCTGTCAGCTGCAGGGGTGACAGTCAAAGCTGGACTAGTAACAGGGGTGGAGAAGGACTTTTTAAAATATATCATGTAAAGGGGAGGCGGGGGGAGGCCCAGAAAGTTCAAAGTTGTGGTTTGGTGTTGTTCTGGGTTTTTTTGTGAAAGCAAAAATTTATTACAGCACAATACATTACTCTAACTCTTGTTTTCGCAACAGTACCATTTCTAAAAGTCTCATTGTCAATCATACTGAAATATGCTTTGGCATAATGTTCTGGGAAACACAGAAAGCTTAAAAACATAGGTTAAATTAGGTACAGATTGTTTTAAAACATGCAGAAAAATCAATATCTCACAAATGAAAAAATATGGCAGAAATAACTGAACACTGCATTTTGAAAATAGCTGTAGTCTTTCAAGTGCTAAAACACTATTTAGAAAAAATTCATTTGTTCTGTACATTGCTGCTGAAAATTTAAAACTAATACTGAATTTCCTTTGCCACAAACCAGAGTTTTTTCGTGTTGAGCTGCTTCCTTTAGTCACATGCAAATTAGAAAACCCAGAACTGTTGCTAGATGAAACATGTGCATGTAAGTGAAAATTAGGTCTCTGTATTTATGCCCCAATTATCTTAGCAATTATTTTGTAATTGAAACAGACTTTCATAATTAGTTGAGCTTTTTTGGCATTTCTGGTGTTTTGGTGTTTGGTACATGTGGAGCTGGCAGTGGGCTCTGTGTAGCAATACCCATATACCTTACACTGACACACCAGTGCTTCAGTAGATTTTTGTGAGGTAATGAGCATGGGATTCTCTGAAAACAATGCTGATTTACCTTCTGGAAAGTGCACTTCAGTAGTACAATGAGTAATGCATGAAATAGGACAGTAAACATGCAGTACTACAAGAAAAGAACTTTGCTATCCCATTCAGGTGAACTGGTAGAACCTGATGAACCATTTGAGCTGTTCACAGTATTTATGGCAGAGTATGTGTTCAGCCAGGGCATGTGTTCTGTTTTTCAGATGTTGTCCCATCTATTCAAAAGAAGATCTGATTTTTTTAATGCTAAATGATGAATACAAAAATAACAGAACCTTTTCTGAGTGGCCAGGTAGTTTGAGGAGAATTGAGCTATACTTTCCTATTTTCTCTGACACATCTTAGCTGTAGTTTTAGCCCCAATTAACAAAGTACTTCTAGATCAATCAAAAACTGATAGTGAAGTCCAGCATCTGTTCCCTCAGATTGGAAGTCATTTAACAGATGGTACAAAATATGAGTTTCTTTTTTCATCCAAACCTCTCTTTCCTTATTGTGATAGCTGCCACTGGAAAATTTAGAGACAGTAATCAGGGAAAAATAGGGGTAACACACATCAGAATTTGTTCTTTGTTTGTGTTGAAGAAAAAGTATTTGTTAATGAAGTTTTTACTTTATTAAAGCTACTCTTTAGCTGTTCCACTTAGTTAGGATCACAGAGCCCTGGCCAGGCTTTCAAGAATGAAAACTTCCTTCCCTAGGTATCCAGAGAGGACTTCAGGGATACAGAATTAGTTTAATGTGCTTATGCACACCTGTGGGCTGGGCAGAGAAGTGATTGAAAGCAGCCCTGCGGAGAAGGACTGGAGGGGTGATGAGTGATAAAAAACTCAACGTGAGCCAGCCATGTGCACTTGCAGCCCAGAAAGTCACCTAGGCCCTGGGCTGCAAAAAAAGCATGACCAACAAGTCTAGAGAGGGGATTCCACCTGTCTACTCCATTCTGGTGAGACCCCACCTGGAGTGATGCATCCATCTCTGGGGTCCCCAATACAGGAAAGATGTGGACCTTGCAGTGAGTCCAGAGGAGGGCCATGAAGCTGGTAAGGAGCCTGGAGCACCTCCTCTTTGAAGACAGACTGAGAAAGTTAGGACTGTTCAGCTTGGAAAAGAGAAGGTTGTGTGGAGACATCATGGAACCTTCCAGTATCTGAAGGGGACCTGCAAGGAAGCTGGAGGGGGACTTTGCATCAGGAACTGTGTAGGGGGATAGAATATAAGAAAATGGATAGTGTAGAAAGTAATCTTACTTTCTACACTAAGGAGTTGCAGCTGGGCCAATTATCAAAGATTAGGAACAGGCCTGACTTTAATAGGCCACAGCTGTAAGCAATGAGAAGCAGAGTGCTATAAAAGAGTGGGGTGGCTGGGTGAGAAGGGAACTGGAGTCAGTGACTGCTTTGTGAAGAAGAAAGAGTCAGTGCTCTGAGGAGCTGCCTATGAGAAACACCATGAAGGTATCGAACTTTTGTGATAAGGAGACAACAGTATGGAACCCCTGGAATTAGATGGCTTGTCCAGAACTGTAGTGACAGGACAAGGAATAATGGGTGCAAACTGTGAGGGGACATTTAGGTTAGATATGAGGAAGAAATTCTTTATGGTGAGGGTGGTAAGACACTGGCTCAGGTTTTCCAGAGAAACTGGATGCCCATCCCTAGATGTTTTCAAGGTCAGGTTGAATGGGGCTCTGAGCATCCTGGTCTAGAGAAGGGTGTCTCTGCCTGCATCAGGGGTGTTGGGATTAGGTGATATTTATGGCCCCATCCAACCCAAGCCATTCTGGGATTCTGTGGTTCTACTTCTCTGAAAAGTTCTGTGCCCATAGCTTTGCTCAGGCAAAGGCCAAGGGCTGGTCTATCTGCTTTCTGGCTGCAAATAGCTTGGCCTCACAAAGTGAGTTTTGTAGTGGTCGTGTGGATCTCAGCTAGAGATCTGCTCTGGAGTGCAGCAGGGTTGAGATGGATTAAACTTTCCAGAAGAAACAAATATTCTTGGGGAATTTAACACTTGCTCAAAACTTGTCCCCAGTTAGCAGAGTGGAGCTGCAGTTTCGGATTTTCTTCACCAGCTCAGTTGTTCCCTCTGCCCAACATGGTAGGGATGAGATGCAGCAAGGCAGGAAGTCTGAATTGCATGGCTCTGTTGGTTTGGTGTTTGGGGAAAAAAATACATTTTGCTGCTTCTGCTCTGTCCAGTTTATTCAGGTAGTAATTGCTAATGTATATAAGGTATATAACATCTGAACTTTTGTTTCTGGAGCTGTTACTTCAGCTTGTTTCTGTTTTTGCCTAGGGACAGACTTCCTCTGCTATCATAAGACTTGATTTGTTGTGAGTTTTAGACAGAGGATTGTGATCCTATTTGAATTGATAAGAATTTCACATTAATTCTGGTGGGACTAAGGTTTCACCCCCTCTTGTTAACTTGCTGATTATTATAGTATGCAGTTTTCTGCATGACTTTCTTTTATAGTTACATGTTTCCTGGACAAATGCTTAGGTTATCTTGGAGTTAATCAATAGGACTGGCGGATTAAATTGTATTTATCCATATTTAAAGGTACAATGAGATGCTGGATCAATTGAAGAGCTGCTCTAGTGGCTCAATACAGTTTCAATTTTTGCCTAGATACGACTTGAAATTGGCTGTATTTTATGCATTGTGGGCATGTAATTTGCAATTTTGAATAAGGTTGATATATAATTAGAACATTTTTATGTTTCAAGCTCTTGTTAAAAAGGGTCAAAACCTCCTCTGGTTCTTGTGGCTGCTAATTGTGGTTGTGGTGTATTAGCCTTCCTGATTAGGAGTCTGTGAATTAGCATAACATCCACATGTGTAAGGATGCAGCTTCATGAGTTGTTCTGTTTCTATTTGATATTATATACAAATGTAAACGTAAAGATATGCTACATATGCTATGGCTGTGAGTAGTACTTACAAAATGTGTGAGTATTTTAGTGAAAAACCACCCAGAAATATTAGAAATATCATGCTATTTAAAAGTAGGGCACGGCAGAAAAGATATTTTTTGGCACAGTGGTGGAATAATTCTGTAGAGTTTATAACTTGATTCAGCAGATTTATACTAAGACTTGAGCCAAGAGACTGCACTGCCATGAGGGTTGTATTGTCTGATTTTAGAAGATAGAACTTTTGTCCACTATGTTACTGGACTAAGTCAGATAGTTTTATTTTATCTTTTTGTACGTGTTGGAATTCCAGTATGAAATTCTCCCATAGTTATGTGGTAGAATCATACAACACTTTGGATTGGAAGGGACCCTTAAAGGTCATCTGGTTTCATCCCTCCTACTGTAGCATGAACATTTTTCACTAGATCAGGTTGCTGAGAGCTCTATTCTGCCTGATCTTGAATGCTTCCAGGGACAGAGCATCTTCCACCTCTCTGGGTAGCCTGTTTGTGTTTTACATACTTCGTAAAAACATCTTTCTTTTATCTAGTCTAAATATGTTCTCTTTTAGTTTAAAACCATTACCCCTTGTCCTATCAGCTAAAAAGTCTGTCCCCATCTTTCATACAGGTCCTCTTTAAGTGTTGCAGGAAGTGGACTCTGGGGAGACCAGATATTGGGAGAAACAGGATTTTTTTCAGAAGCTGGCAGAGCTAGTGCACTTGTAATGCTTTAAATCCATGCTTGTTGATGTGTAATAATCAGACTTCAAAGTAGATTTGGAAATAGATCTTAGCTATTACCATGTGTGTTGGAGGGTAAAGTCCAGGCTGCCTTCCTGATGTGGTGTGGTCTTAGGCTGTCATTCAGACCAGCAAGGCTTTTTTAATTCTGGAAGGCATTTACTTTTTTCCGGTAAAAGTTTTCCTATTAATAATTTAACTCTTGCTCTTGAAATACTGCAATTTGGAACTGAAGAGAAGATCTGGGGAGATTTAAAAGGATTTTCTGTCATTCAGCTTGGGAGTTCCAAACAGTTGGAATTTTTTAAAAGGGAATTCTGATGTGGGTGAATCCATTTATAAAGCAACTACTGTGTGTCTGTTTATGCTGTGAAACATATATAGAACACTTCTAATCAGCACAGGAGCTTGTCAGTATATTGCTTTTGATGTCTGATTAGATGATCATAGGGACATCTGCAGTGAGTTAGTTTTGAAGTTGTTGGTGTGAGCACTGCAGGAACCAGAGCTGTGTGGCACTCTTACACCATGAAAACTGCTGCTCTTAAAGAACATATTATAAATCCAACTATGCAGCGAGCTGAGGGCTGTCGAAATAACAAATGCCATTCCTTCTCAATTCTCTCTGTTGCCTTACAGCCCTCCACTGCATTTTTTTCCCTTCTTGTACTGTGTCCTGTGGCATTCTGCATCAAAAGGAAATTATTTTATATTGTATAGGAAAAACTAAAAAATGTAAATTACATGTTTGTCAGAATACCAAACTGTGCATCTGAAAAAGGAGTGAAGTGCCCTGTGATAATTTCCTCTTTTGAGGGTGCGGATCAGCGCATGTGTGTGTGTGGAGGGGTGTTCTTTTTGTTCCTTGCACAGCCTGTGTGTCAGAGAAATGGTATTGTTTTACCTGTATTGTTTAAAATGAGCAGTGGGTGTAATTTACATATTTTTATTTCAGCAGGATAAAAGTAGATTTTTTGTGATTTATTGTAATAAGAGCTAATAATGAATGTTCTGTGATGTTAACATAGTATATAAATTATCAGTAAAAATGGTGTAATCAGTAGAAGTTGTTATTCATTGTTATCAGGTTGTTTCCAATGTGAGGAGTGCTGGCATTTTACTGACTATTCATTAGGAAAATCATCAAAGCTCTTCATCATTCTTATGTTAGTAGGAGAGTGAGTTTTGTTTCCTCTTTTAAATGAATTTTGGGCCTTGGCTGTGATTTTGAAGATACCTTATTGTTTATACACCTTCCTCTCTTGTCCTCTGCCTTGTGCAGCCAGGTCAGTAAGATTGTATGTGATTCAAGATGGCCAAGAGACTGAAACTCTTTGTTTTCCTAAGTTGCCTGTGTTACAGGGAATGTAGAAAAATTAAAGCATGGAAATAAGAACAGTTGACAAAAAAGGGGAAAAAAGGTCATGCTGTCAATGCTGTTGACACATATTCATCTCTATAGCTACATCTTCGGGGTCCTACAAAATACTGTCATTCCATCTGGAACAGCTTTTAGCAGGCAGCGTATGCAACAGGCTCATGGTGCTGAAATTGGAATGAAACATTAGCAAGTTACTTCCATGTCTGACAGTCAAAAGTGGAAGATGACAGTCAGCATGGCTCATGCATATCATTTACTGTCAAGCTCTAGAAACATTTAGCTAAAATAAAATAGGTTCTCAGTCAGTGTTCTTCTGAAATGCCTACTACTAAGTAACTGTTTGCATAAATATAGTAATCTAATGGACTGCCAGGAATAATGGTAGAGATCTTTGGTACTTACCTAGACACAAATGTTGCTGTGACTTTAGGAAAAAAAAAAAGATTTTGGATTTTTTAATGTGTCATTCTTCCAGTGCACTGGAATGCAGGTGTATGTAGTTCAAATCTTGTTTGGTTAATATTTGTGTTTCTCCAAAAGTCAGATGTGTGGCTTTGTTTCTCTTACAGGATTGACAGTTATTCACACTATAGGAAGATGGCATTTGTTTTTTATGGTTTTATTTTGTTAGGTGAGGCCTCTTCATCACTAAATTACCCAACTTGTTGGAGACACTTTAATCTGGAGATTTGTTCTTCTGTGTAGATAGTGTCTCAGCTAATCTGGATTTACAGGTTTTTGAGCTGTGATAATAATAATATAGGTCTCTCTGAAACTTGCACATGGCGTCGGAATTTTTTTATGGCAGCAGGTCCTGATTTTTGGCTATGCCTGTGAAACAATTTCTGACATTGACAACTGAAATGAAGGGAGGAATATTTTAGTGCTTCTGTGTACTGTGTCCTTTTGCTATTGCAGGTGTTCTGACTTGTTGGAGTCAGGAATAATAAACTAAGATCAGTGTGAATATAGACTAAAATAGTAAGGGTGAGTCAGTGAGCTCCAGGATTTTGAACAAACATTCCACTTTTGATTTTTGTCAGTAATTGCAGTGATTGCTTCTGGCCTCTAATGTGACCTTTTGTTGTAACGTCAGTGGTGTAATTTCTCTGAAATAACTTTAAATAAATAAAATTAAAACAAACAGTATGCAAAAAACAAATATGCAAATTTTCAGCTAAGAGGAAGTGATTAAACTGTAGAATAAATGTGTTGATGCAAGAGCAAATTGCTGCCACTATTTGTCTCTACTATGAGGGACAGTAATTAGCAGTTTGTGGGGCAGCCTGCTATTCAAAGATGGACATACCTGTGGTCTCACTTGGCACAGTTGTTCTTATGACATTTTTCAGATCCTAAGAACCATATTTGTCAGTTCAAAGTGTTACACATTCCAAGCAGTATCATAAAGGAAAAAAAAATGCCCCCCAGAGAGACCTTATAGGAACAGTTGTTCCTGTAAGATTATTTGGGGTTTTTTTTCTGAAGAACTTGAGTAGTGGCTTGTGCTTTTTTTAATAGCCTGCTTTAAAGTACTAGTAGCAATAAGTTTTGCCTTTAATTCATCTTGATTTAATATAGGTTTCAATATGGATTCTCAAGCTTCTCTCTAAGATTCAAGTAAAAAGTTTCTTTTTGTGTTAGTCCCAAGGGAGGCTATAATACCTTCTTCTCTGTACTTGAGTATTTGAACCATGTAATGTGACTGCACTGAATATGCAGTCTTTGAGACTGCATATCTTTGAGAGCATATACGGTATCTCAGAGTTAGAATTACTCTCTGGGTTGGTATTTGTGCTGTTGTCTATGTAGCAGCTGTCTTGGAGTGACATGAACTTGGACCTGAAATGAAAGAGCTGCTGTTTCTTGCAGCATGCTTGCTCCATCGACCTAATTGGGTACATCTGAGATGGTTACACATTTTAACACCTGGGGAGATAAACTGTCCTCCTTTTTCTTTCCTCTGCCTTTTGGAATAACCAAGTAAAATCAAGTTCATGGTACATCTGTCAGCTTTACAGAAACAAAAGGAACCCCTTTCTTTTCACCTGGCTTCACGTCAGTAAAAGAATATGGTGAAGGTTCCTCAGACATGGTGTTCACTTCCAGCCCTGATCCTCCCTTTCTTTTATGATCTGCTTACCTTTTTCTGTCCTTCAAGCAGCAGGATGAGAATCAAACAGAAATACATTGTTTTGGGGTAAAGTAAGTTCTGCAAGCAGCATTACTGAGCAAGGGCTGGTTAGTCTTTGTTGTATCATTTTTTGATACTTTCCATAAAAGCCCAAATGAATTCTCTTTCAGAATACGCAGAAGAGGCATATTCCAAGGGGAATTTTATAAAACATATCTAAGAGAAATTGTTAGCATGATAAAAGGAATAGAGGCCAGGGAACAAAACCAGATTTAAATGGATTTTAAGTCACAAATTAAAAAACAATCTCTTTATCAGCAGCTAGAATGATATTCCCTTCAATTTGGTTTTAAAAGACATAGCTAAAATAGGGATAATAAATAAATAGATCAGTCAAGGCTGTGAAATATCACAGTTCTTACAGACAGATGTGTTTGTTGCTCAGACATTTTAATGGTATTCTTTTCAGCCAAGGAGTATAGTCTCAACTGTATATTTGTTTGAAAAGAACATAGGAATATTTTCCTCAGATTTGTGTAGCATCACCATAGCTGCCTAGGTATCACATATTGCTGGGCGCGTCTGCAAAGCTGTGGGTATTTTTAATTAATGATATTGGTGAAAATTCTGTGGCACAAATACCAGCTATGAGATCAGCGTGACTGATGTATAAGTGTATCTGCATTTCCTTCATGTTTGGATGTTTTGCAATTTTTATCTGAGAGAGCGAATTCAGTAATGTTGTATGTCTGATGGAAGAATATTCTACAGAAAGTACACTGGAAATGTTGGTGACTGAGGTGGTCTGCTGGATAGTGGTGAGTACACTTAGAATCGAAGTGTTTTGTTCCTTGTGGAAAAAATGCAAAATTCTTTATTATAAGTCCTTATATTCCTACAAAGGAGGATCAGGGGAGCAGAGATAGAATGGGATAAACAAGTTTTTATACAGTATTTTTATTATTTATTAATTGTACTGTAAATTTCTAATAGCAGAATTAACGTGGGGTAAAAGAAATCAATTCCACTTCAGTCTTCAGACAATTCTGTCTCTGGTTGGCTGTTGTTAAGCTTGAGAAATGGTTCATCTCGTCATCCAGAAGGGAAGGGAAATTGGATTGCTGTCCATAGGCAAGTCCATCTACTGACAACAGGATAGCATGAGGTGGATGCTGTCCTACGGTCAAATTGGTAGTCTGGGTAGTACATGCAAGAGAATTTATGGGATATGTTTTTTCTTTGTGAAGGACTTCAGAATAGAAGAAATACTGTAAGATTAGGGATTACCATGTTAGTGATAACAAAGCTATCCTTGAGTTTACAAAACACTGAACCTGATGATTGCTTAATATCTGGCTGTGATTTGCTGCCTTTTTACCTTTCATTGTCTATTTTTGCCATATTCACAAGGCTGTTTTGAGAGGCTTGTTGATAACTTTATTGTTTTAATGTCATCAGTTACACAAACTCTGATGTTTACAGGTAAAGTTAGGTCATTAGAACCAGATGCATGCACTCATAAATAAATGTTTTTAAAAAAAATATATTGGGAATATACCAAAAGATTATAAGACTTTTGGGAAATCAATCTGCTGCCAGTTACATGTATTTTTAATACTACACAATTGTCTAAAGCATCTAATTATTGATGCTAGTTCTGTTAAAATTGCTTTTATAGTAATCAGGCTTCTAGTGTCTGTGTTGGTTCCCTGTTAAGGTCAGAAGCAACTTGCGAACTCTAGGTTTATAGTGATTTAAGTTTTCTTCTTGAAATAATTTGATATTTAGAATTTATTACATATCATTCTGTATTCATATGAATGTGATGGTGACTACCACTTAAACACTTCTTTATTATTTGTTTAATAAGCAAGATTAATTCTGGTCTACTTTCTCTTCCATTGCTGCTAGTATTTAGTTCTGTAAGAACCAAACATGCACATTCAGGGCTGGTTGGCAACTCTTCAGTCTGGACACCAAAAACCAAATGGAAAAATACTCTTTGGTGTAATATATGCAGTTGATAACAGGTTTGTTTTACTTTTAAAGTACTTAAAATAGCTAGGCTTTTGATAAGCAAGTATTATGTTAAAAGGTACACATTAAAGTTAGAAAGCAAGTTCATTGCTTTCACCAGCTCTCTAAGGAAAAAAAGTAATTTCCAAGCAGAAGACCGAAAAATGTCTGTATGTATTGGAGGAGGTTGGAATGAAAGTGTGTCTTTGGGAAAGCAATATAAACTAATGCTACCCACTAATTCTATACATCCATATGTAGCATATGTATTCATGGGATGCCCTTTGCCAAGAACATATTTTAAGAGAAATTAATTTGTACCTCAGGTACATTGTTGTGAAAAGAATAGGAGCTAGATCCTAATATATTGCAGTTCACAGGTAATGAAAGGATGTCTGTGCAAAGGAATCTGACAGTACAGCTCACTAGACAGTAAAACTTATTTTCTAGCAACACTGAAATTTGAGAAGGACCTGGCTACCTGGGGGCACCTGCACAGATCCTGACTAGTACTGTTGGGATCAGCCCCTTGACCCTCTGTAGCCTCCCTCTTAACTGGGACCACATTTACTAACTGTTTATTGTCCTGCCATGACTTTGGGCTTTTTGAGCTGGGGATGGAGCTGGCAGGTTTGGTGTCCTCCTGTGTCCTGGGCTGTTTCCCCTGCTCTGTTGGTGCAGCTGCCTGGGGTTAGGGCAGACAGGCTGGCTCAGCCTCATCTGTTACTCTGTTATCTGTGCAGCTTCTGCCCAGCCTCAGCTCCCAGCTTCTGGGCCTGTGCCCTAGCTGGGTACCTGCCCCTGGGCTGGTGGGATCGCCCTGTGGGGTTTCTGCTGCCAGGGTGGTTTCCTGCCTTCCTGCCCAGCCATTGACAGGTCACAGGTGGGGGATGCAGACTCAACTGTATTCTGGGCTGTATTTTTTTTTTCATTTGGACTTTAAGTAGCTCCAAGTCAAATAAGAAATGTTAGCCAGCAGAATTGTGGGGATTCATATTGATAATTTTTCCTTGCTTTTGGAGTTAGACTTGGCTGTACACTGCAAGTGGGGAATAGGAGACTCCTATTGAGGAAGACAAATTGTTTCAGGAGTGTTCAGCCTCCAGTCTAATATATTTTTCCTACTACAGATAGCACTTCTGGGTTCATTATAGCTTACTCTCACAAGTCGTCATTTCTGTCTCAAGGCTGTTGTGCTTTCCAATGTAAAGCAGATTGATGCTGGCACATTTTTTCTATTTTAATTTTACAAAGTTGTCACACTGAAACTGTGCCTCATATTGGAAGCGCTTTGAAGTGAAGCGATAAACAAAGAGCTAAAATAAAATTTAAAAGGAGTATGAACAACATTTCATCTTGGTTTTTCTTTTTTTAAGCATAAACTGAATGGGTGTAGTACCCTTGTGCCACTGTAGTAAGTCTGCAAACATTAGCAGATCAATCTAAATTGAGTTAGTGTGTATGGAGTAAGAAGAAACAGGTGAAAATTAGGTTATCTGTGCCCAACTCTTTCTATTTCCTATGAACAGTGAGATATAAACTAGTTTTTAGATGTGATTAGGTTTTGTTTATTTTTGGAGAGGGGCAGAGGCAGAACATGTGCTGTACCTACTATAGTTATTAAACCAAGAGACTATATAAAAGTCACAAGCTCAGTTGTGACATTTGCAGGTAAAGGTAGGAAGCCCTCCTATAAATAAATCAGAAGTGATTCCAGGAGAAAAAACATCAGTAGTCCTCAGGAATTTTCTGTCCCTTCACTAAAAATACCCACTCAAAAAAGTAATTGTCAATGTCAGAAATGCCAACCAATTTATAATCTAAAGTATGACTTATAACTTGACTTTTTTTGGTTTGTTGACTCCCAAAAACTTTCTGGTGAAGACATATCTTGTGCTGGATCTTCACAGTTTCTTTTTATGATGTTCTAAAAGTAGTCAAGGAATTTAGAGGTCTGTTGACCACAAATTGAAGTCATTGTCTGCGGCAATAAAATAAAAAATGCCAGTAGCAAGTACACACTTACTGTTCTAAGTCTTGTGTGCACAGTTACTATTAATCTTTGATTTAAAGGGGAATGACAAGTCTTTGTCCTTAGACCAGCTTTGAAATTATGTAATGTGTAACAGCTTTTACATGCCTATGGAAGCCTTTTATCCACATCCACATTAATGCACCTCTCCTCACTGGTGAGATGCAGGAATTGCCCAAACAAGCATGATTTCTCCAAAGTGGCAGGGTGAGGTCCTTTCCCAACATCACAGTCTTACCTGTGCAGGAGTGGCTTGTCTTCCCCTTTCCCAGCAGAAAGGTAGTTGCCATTTTGTTTTCCCTGTGCCATTCAGTATCATCACCAGTGCAGGACACAGGTGCAGGTCTGGGAGACACAACTGTGAGCTTCCACTTTGAAATTACTTGCTTCTAGAACCCAGCATTTATTTTCTAAACTGTACCTTATCTGTGTCCTGAATTATGTTTTACGTCTCTAAAAATCTGTTCGCTTGCAGGGCTGGAAATCGAGTCTTGTCTTTTCCACTAGTTTGACCAGGGTCGTGAGCAATAGTCTTCACGACCCTGCAATAGTCTTCACACGTTCTTATCTAAAAACTTTTATGCCTGTTCAGCCTGGATGTCAAAGAATAAAAGGATCCTCTTACTAGACTCTGCTAGTGGTTTTTTTATTGACAGGGGTTTCCTATCACTCACATTTACCAAACAATAAAATTAAAGCCAGGTCACAAAATATTAACAATTTCAAGAATCATTCCTCAGTGCTGTTTGCTGATCCCCCCCCTGAAATGCTCATTGTCTTTCCTGTTGCCATACAGGAGGGTTTTGTGGGAGAGCATTTTGCCCTTAGGTTTTCTGGCATTCAGCATCATTGTGCCTCTTTTGCCTTCAAGAGAATTGAGAGGATGAATAGAATTTATTTACTCTGAAATGTTCAGGTTCTTTCTGTCAGACCAAACTTCAAGGTCTACTGCTGTTTCTTTGTCATCTCTCACTTCAAAGGTATCTGCCCTTTGTCTTTTAAGCTGAGCTGTTGTTGTTGGGGTCCCTTTGGGTTGCCTGAGGCTATCAGATGTCCAAATAGCCATAACAACAGAAATAATATTTTCTTTCGTATGCTAAACAGTTCCTGTTTGATTGTTACCAGTGTGTAAGGCAGTTCAGGCTTAAGGAAAAAAAAATAAGCAAAAATATACTGTTCAAACTTTATTTCAGTTTGCACTCAGCTCCCTCAATCCTTCCATTTGTGTTTTCCAGCTGTTGGTATTGGATACAGCCATGGGGATACTTGGACAAAGGAAATTAACTAATTTTTAGTCCAGATTAAGTGTAATTATACCTGAAAGTGTTCTGGTTGGGTTCCTGTTTTAAGTTCTGGTGAACATTCACTGACTGAACTTGTCTCTATTGGGATTTGTAGCCATTTATACTGGAAAGGGTTATTTGCTGGGAGACCACCGAGCAAATAGAAAGCCTTATCTTGGTCCTCTTAGAACCTGGACTCCTGTGCTCACAACACTGTGCTGTAGTCAGTTCACGCTTGAGGAAACTGTTCAGACGAAGTTCTGAGCTGGAGTTCAGCTCCCCAGGCCCTTGTATTTGTGATCTTCAGGCTTGATCACTTCATTACCATTGTACAGGAGTGAATGTAAATTGCAGAAGCTCTGAGTAGCTTAAAATGCAGCAGTACATCAGTTTTGCAACACAGATCAGTATTACCCTGTTATTTCAGTGTTTTGTTTCATGTATCCAGTAGTTTCTATTAAAATTTTAAACCTAATTCGCACTGGGTTTTTTTGTTGAAATTTAAAGCCCTGCATGAGATTATGCACAGGCACTTGAAAAAATGCTATTCCCTCCATGATCTTCTTTTCTACTGGGGGCAACTTTTGTCTAAGATGTATTGCTCTTGCCTGCAGGATGTATCAGCTCCTGTACTATTAAGCTCATTTTCAGAAGAAAGCAGTGAATGCTTCCTTCAGTTGCTTTTGAATTTGGTAAAGTTCATCTCTGAATGAGAGGCTTTTCTGTAGGAAGTCTACCTTGTTCTTTCCTTCACAAAGTAACTCATTGAATCTATTCCTTTCTACCTTTTCTTTCTAGAAGAAAAGGTAATGTCTTTACTTTTGAGCACCCAGAATGCATTACAGTGATGAGGAGCCACTAAATATGCAGATCAGTAGTGCTCAATATAAGAAAGATGCAAGCAAGCTCTTGTAGCTTACAGTGTTTTGGGCTGTTATAATGCAATTATAAAATCTTCAGAAAAGCTGCTTTGCTTTTCTATGTGATGGCAGAAGAAACTTGACTGTACAAAATGCTTTTAAATTTGTTTTTCTAAATAGTAAATTTTGATCAACTTGGCATAGGTAGTAGCAGTGAGACAAATAAAAAAAATCTATAAACCACAACCCACACCCTTATACCCAGCATGCTGCCAGTCTCCCTGCATTTCTGGTTGTGAAGTATTCTTAATTACTATCTGACCTGGATAAGTAACATTGAATTTCTTCATAAATAATAGTACTTGAAATATTTCACTGGTATATAAAACTGTTCTTTGTGTCTAAGCATATTGTACTGAAGTTTTAAAGTTTAAATAATTCCCATGTATAAAAACTTTGTTAACTTTTCAGACCACTCAGATTTTCTGTCAACACATTTCTTAAAATTAAGAGAACTGTAAGTTAAGGAAATACTCATGTTTAAATCAATCTGGCTTCACATGCCTTAGCTGAGAAGCCTCATAAAGAACTGAGATGTACTGAACCTTGTCTCTTGTGCATCTGTCACCTTCCTCACTTTGTCTTAACTGACCTTGGCTCTCTCAGGTAGCCAGACTTGATTTAATCTGCGATTTGGTGCCATACTTTCAGTTTCCAAGTTCTGAGGAACTGGAACAAGTCTCAGTGTAGTTTCTCTGTGTATCTGAAACCATCTTGAGCATCTTGTGTGGAGGGGTTGGAAATGGTAGAGCTTCACAAAAGCATGCAAGGAGACAGGTTATAGCTATTTCCTTCTACTTTGTGGCAAACACATACTAAATATGTCTCTGTGACATTTTGTTTCTAGGAAATCACCTTTTTAAATTTTAAAATAGGAATTAACAAAAAATGGGATTTTGACTCAAAGGCCTTCTTATTACCAATCCTTCTGTTCGTACACCTTCCCTGTATTTTTCTCAAAAGCAATGAAACAGGCATTGAATTGAAATAGTGTGTTTATCCAGGAGCACATGCAAGAAATAGGACAGTTGGTATCTCCTGCTGCTCTCTGTCTTTTGGAGTGTTACTCATTTGTCCATGTCACCTGTTGTGCTCACCTAAGCAACAAAAATGTCTTCTCTGACCTTTGTTCTTGCAATTAGAGATGTTCCTATTAGTCAACAACTATAGTACAATTAAGGCAACCTTAAAAAAGCTGTTTCTGGTGATAATAACTTTGTAGTGTGAAATTGAAATTACCCATGAGATTTTGTTTGCTTATTCTCTTCAAATAATTTTAAAAAAACCATGGTTGTGAGAGTCCCCATCATAATCTGATTAGTGGATACAACTGTGCTCATTAAAATGTCCTGAGCTTAATTAATCTGTAAGGTTTTATAATTGTTGTTCTATTTTATTCTCAGCAAATATGCTGATCTATCTTTGCTTGTGATATTTACTTCACCCAGCTTCCTTTCAATTGTGTGATAAATCTTGTCTTTTTACACTGCAGTTTTTAGTGCTGTCAAGTTATTTACTAACCAGTGCTGTTTTTTCAATGTAGTTAATAATTAACATGGAACCACATCATTTTATGAAGGGTTTTTAATGATGACTTTTAAAAACCCTAGGAGAGGTTGAAAATACCACTATGGTTCCAATAAGGATTTATTGGAAATAACAATATGCTCTCAGGTGATGTGTCTCTAGTCTAAATTGCCTGCTAGGTTTAAGATAAGCCAGTGATAGTAATGTCTTGGCTCACAGGAGCCAACTCAGGTTTATTAAGAATTTTCACTCATAAATTCAGGATAACATTGTGCCTGTATTTTCAGATCCTAAAACAAGGTTTTGTATACAGTTCAGCAGAATTAAAATGCTACAGAGTTGCCTTAATTTCCATTGAGAATTGGGATTGAGATCAAGGGGTTTATGTAGGACATTGTATTTTCTCCCATTTGGATGCGAGCAACTCAATTCTTTGAAGAGATTCAGACAACATTTTAACCCTTATTTACTTGTTTGGTGCTCTTCAGAATAGATGGCTTGTTTTTTCTCTGAGAAATTCTATTTTAAAATTTGGTTTAAAGTGTGGCAACAGAGAAATTAGGAGCATGTCTAGTTTAGGGGTTGCCTGTCAAATAGAGGCAAGACAAATTTGTGTTCTATTTTCCTTAGGCTATCATTTATTTTCTTTGCTACAGTGTTGAGGAGGTTTTTTTGACAATGAAGATGGGCAGTTTGGTTTGTAGAATGCCCAGTGCCAAGGAGAGAATTTTTAAAGATAATTCCTTCCTGTACTGAGATATACTGGGAGACCTCCATATTATCTTTGTGGCCAGTTAAGATTTTTGGAAGAACTTCATCTGCAACTTTATCATTCACATATGTACACACACACACACACACACAGGTGTATTTTTATATGGGTACATATGGGTACTTTAACATCTCTAAGCATATGGAACAAATGGTTAAATATAATATACTGTTAGTCACTGATTCAGGACAATATACTGTTAGTCACTGATTCAGTAAGTTCCTTAGACTGGAGGAAACTGATAAGTTTTAAATTAACTCAATATGTGAAACTTTAGCAAAGTAAATAAAATTGCAGCCCACAGAGTTAAGGAGGAATACTTAACTCCCTGCAGGAATGAAAGTGCCTTTGATCTAAACAGGCAAAGTAATTCTTAGTACCTTGTATTCAAGGGCTGTGATCCCAGCTGAGGAAGCTCTATGCTAATCACAGACTGTGGTTCCCTGGGACAATGTGTAAGCATCTTGGGAAAATACTGGATGAGTGATCTGAGAGTATTCAGGTCCTTGTCATGCTGTAGATTGACTCTCACATGGGACCCAGCTATTGGGCTTAGGTGAAGATTTCCAATTTCCTGGAGTATAATAGAGAACATGTTTCCTACTTTAACTTTTTAGCAAAGTATTTCCCCTGTAATATTTTACATTCCTTTTTAGTGTTTTTTCCTTTTAGGCAGAGTGCAGCAAAAGCTGTATTTCAATATCTCTTCTTTGCACCATATTTTCACGAAATTAGTCATTCTCATGCCTCACTTCTTGATATTCATGTGAATTGCTGGTGAGTCTGTATACCACCATCACTCAGAAGAAGGGTCTGGTCTGTGACTATTGCATTAGTACCTAAAGGGCACTAATTAGATATTGAGAGATGCATCTGAGTGTTTGGTGTTCGTATTGGCTGTTGTAAGCTTAGTGTTCAGCCATTGATAAGGACCCACAAAAAGGGATGTACACCTCAGACATCTGGGGAAAAAGTTTTAAGTTACCCTTGTATGCTTCTGTTTATTTCATAGAGTGGGCTCTGCCAGTTTTTTCATATTTTTATGCTTAATATGGCTTGGTTAATGTTTCTGAGACACCTGGGGCTTTGACTGATTATACTGTTGGCCACTGCATTGTGCAGACGTGCCTGTGCATTCTTGAGTACAGGAAATGCTGTAGCTGTTCTACAAAGATTTAGTCAAAGCTAAAAAAAGTCATCTATCTGCCATCTGTCTTGTGGCTCTCCCATCTATGCAATCTTCAGGCTCCAGCATTACTTGCACACAGAATCACATCCTGATTGTCTCTCTAGCTTTGCAGTGAAGGTGCTCTAAATATTCATGATGTTATGTATATATCATTATTAGAAATCCTGGGCTTTAAGCACACTGTCATCCATTGTTCAGTAAACACAATTACATTGCCCTATCGTTCATCTCTAATGAATCCATGCTAATTGATTAATCAGTGCTGTTGCTCCACTGTGATAATCCCATATGAGGAATAGAAGTAACGTAACTAGCAATTACTAACATACATTGCACACTGAGGAAAAGTTAACATAATACCCTGTAATAATAATACATCATGCACAGGGCAAATGCAGATCAGCAGGAGCAGAGCATGGCCCCAGCCAGGCCTGTCATTCCCTGGCACAGCTCTGTCTTTTGGGAGAAGAAGTGGCCAGGTGGACTGGACTGTAGTGATCTTTGTGTGTGTGACCCAAGGATTACTGGCACAGGGACTATGCCAGGCTGTCCCCGATGAGTGGGGTGTTACAAAAAGGCATGTCTGAGAAGATATGGCAGTCTTTTTCATAGTTTCCTCTCATGCTGGTTACTGAGATGACTGCCTTATTGGCTTAAATAGGGCTATGGCTGTGGCTGTTGAAGTAAGAGAAGAAGCATTTTTATACCTTTGCAGCATCTTACTGATGTTACTGTTCCAAAGCAGTGACTACAAATTTCTGATCCAAGTCAAAGCTTAACGTTGGTTCTCACAGGCTGTGAGCAGTGCTTGGTAGACTGCTGGTAACCATGTGGTTATCCTTTTTGTTACAGAATCAATGGATCTGTGGATTCCTGCTGACCAACCTAGCATGTTTAAGGCATCTCATTATACATGCCATTCACAAAGGGAATTAACAGCAAAGTATCAAATGCAATCTTTAATGAAGACCCATTTAAACTTTGAAAATGGATTTGATTTTTAAATTTCGGAAACCCCCACTGTCACTGGTGGTGGGGAAGACACATGTAATTTAATTTTGATGAAAAAACAGGTGAAGTCATTAAAGAATTTATTGCAAGGAATAGAGATGCAAGGTTAAAGTATCACTTGTACATTGAGCTCTTGGGTAATACATGTTTTTTAATATTGAGGGCATATTGTTGTAATGAAAGCAGAAAGTTTTTATTCAGTAGTGCAATTGCATATGTTAAGTTTCCTTTATCGTGTGTTAGGTTTGTGGGATTTGTTTTTAAGTGTTCAGAATTAGTATGTGGTTGGAATAAAATTCAAATTTTATTTGTGGGAGAAGTAGGGGTGTGGCATCATAATAATATTGTCTAGATAAGATTTAGATGTCCTCTAAGTATTACTTTTATGAAGAAGTTATCCTGATGTAATGCATAGTGGGTTAAGAGATTTTTTTCTTTACTTTAAAAAAGGAATACAAATGGATTCTCTCTAAATGAAAAATAAATTAGTCAAAATGCCGCTTTGTAGTTTGCAAATCTCTTGTAAAATGTTTTGTCAATTAAATCTTGGGAGGCTTCAAGCAGTGAGTCAAGCCAGGAACGGTCATGCTGAAATTCTCTTGGTCTGAGAAAATTTGGTAGATTTTCTTGTAGAAACATTAATTTCTTTCCTGTTTTTGGCAATGTTAATTGCCCACTGGTAGTTTGCAACCAAAATATGGGACTAGTGTGCATTTGTGGAGCTAATGATAGTACACTTTTAAATGATGCTTGTTGCTATGGGAATAATTGCTTACAAATAATTTGTGTAGTAACTCAGATGTCCAAAGTTTATACACTTTAAAAAAATATATATTTTTGTCTCTAAGTGGATGATACAAAAAAAAATCACAAATTTTAGCTTGGAATCACCTGCTTCTTCGGTACCTTGGCACTGTTGATACCACTGATAAATATTCTTTATAAATAAAAGGTCACCCATGTATTTCTGGACAGTAAATTTAGCAACAGTCTTTAAAATATGAAACTAGAATAAAAGCACCACAAGGTAAATAAAATGAAAATATTAATGTCCTAGCAGATAGCAGGTCAGCCAAAATATTTCAAGCACTCTAAGCATGGCTTAGTTCAAATTAATAATCTTGCTGAGATGCAAATACTACAGACTCGGGCAGAAAGTCCTCCTGATACTGCTCTGTAGTGACTCTGTAGGCTTGCAGTGCAGGCAGAGACCTCATAGGCAATTAAAACTAGCATGATAAATGGGGACAGTGCTAATAAACATATCCTCTTTTTTAAAGGTGCCAGTGATTAGTTGGCCAGTTAACTGCATCCTTTAGGTAAATATTCCAATAGTGATAGCTCCCTAAAATTGTAAACATATACCATATTACTTATGTTTCCAGTAGTTTTTTGGTTGGTGTTGGTGTGAGTGGCTTGTTTGGTTTGGAGGTTTTTTTCACCCTTACTGGAGCATTTCTATTTATTTTAGGAATTGGTTTTGGGCCAATGAAGGTGCCAAATCCTAATATTTATCAATATACTATCAATGCTTCTTTTAAAAGCACCTTTCTGCTGTAGGGGGGACAGAATATAAGAAAATAAAGGTAGTGTAGAAAGTAATCTTACCCCTAAGGAGTTGCAGCTGGGCCAATTATCAAAGATTAGGAACAGGCCTGACTTTAACAGGCCACAGCTGTAAGCAATGAGAAGCAGAGTGCTATAAAAGAGTGGGGTGGCTGGGTGAGAAGGGAACTGGAGTCAGTTGGCTGCTTTGTGAAAAAGAAAGCGTGCTCTGAGGGGCTGCCCACGAGGAACACCAAGGAGGTATGGAACTTTTGTGATAAGGAGACAACAGTGTGGAACCCCCCGCAATAAGATGGCAATTTCCTGTTTTGGAAAAGGCATTGCTCACACCTCAGTCTAGAAATTGTTAAAAATGCTGAGCCTAAGTCCAGAGTTTTATGTGTATGACAGCTTCTTCTGGAGACTTTTAACTGAGGTATTTTTTTACATTTTTCTCCTTTTCTCAGCCCTTCATAAATTGAAGTACTCAGGCATTCTAACTGCACCTCTTCCTTCCCTTCACTTTTGCAAGAAAGATGTGAACTCTCTAGCACTGTTATAACTTGTGAATTTTTTTCTCAGTGATAGAGAAGTTTTTAATATGAGGATTCTTGAAGTTCTTGTGCCAAAATCATGTGTAACAATTTTGAACCCCAGGCATAAAGTAATCCTTGATTCTCTTAATAATGAAGAATTTACTGTTTATGTAGGACTTTAGGAAACAGAGCATTGCTTTTTTCATGCAGACAGTGGTTCTCAGCTAGATTTTTGAATGATTAGCATGAAACAGATTGGGAGTAGGTATAGCAAGAAGGATCAGGGAGAGCATTTTGAAGGTTGATGTTGGCGAGGTGTGTTTTACATACAGAAGTTGAACATGTCCAGAAGAGCTCAGTGGGAGTGCAGTGGAGGGAGCCTGGCTGGTGTAGCTTGTGTCCCTGAAGAACTGAAGCTCCCCTGGTGTTGCTTACCGCTGATTCTGGTGCTCCCTGGGAGCTATGTTTGATACTAACAGTATCTTTCCAATGTAGAAGGCAGGGACTCCAAGGTGTCTGCTGGCTTGGGGCCAGTAATAATTAGGAGGGTAAGAGGGCGTTACCTCCCACACTTCGCCCAGGAGATGGGTACCCATCCCTGGTGTCATGGCTCAGCACATCCTGTGTGCTACTAAGAATTTTCCCTCATGTTATTCTGACTGAAGTTGTGGACCACTGAGCTAAAGCAGAAGCAATCACTTTGAAAATGTGTGGCTGTGTGTGCATGACGTTCCTGTCCCATAGTTCCCTAAGATACTGGGCACTCCCTTGGACTACACATGTGATAGCTGGCTCTGAATCTGCTTCAGTGCCAGCTCAGCCAGAGTACTTGGACATGCTGGGGACTGGGATTTCAGGCAGCTCAGTGTTTGCACTGAGCAGTGTGCAATCCACCAGTGCAGTCCAGCTGTAATGATGACCCTCAGCAGAGAGTTGTTACAAACAATTTGGGGGAATAATTTCTTACTCCAGACTGATTCTCAGGAGAGTGTCCATTTATGCCCTTGGTTTTAAATGCCAAGATCACAACTCACTACAATATTCAAGAAATCCATTGGTAGTTGAGGGGAAAAAATATTGCTGTTGTGGTTCCTGAAACTGTCATGTAATTGCTAAAAGCCGTACTATATTATGGCTTTTCTTTGTGCTCTGCTAATTAAACATGAATCCACTTGGATGTTATTAAAAATATCTGAAGACATACAGCTATTCTTATGTTGAAAAATATCTTTTACCAGTCCAGTTGAATACGTTTCAATTGACAAGATTGAAAGAGGCTGTGTGATTCTTATTTTCATAATAGTTGGCTGCCTAAAAATCATCTTTAGCAAGTGATTAATTGCATTTGTAGATACAGCACAATTGCATCAATTATCCATTTCAAATTAATTTCATTCTGAATAGTTGAGAGGATGATGTAGTTTAATCAGTAAGTGAAATGGAAGTATTGTAAGCTGTTTAGAAATACTTCCCGCGTTCTATGGCACAGTGATTTCAATCAAGCAGACCACTGGAAAAATAAGAAATACACAGTAACAAACATTAATACTTTTCCTTCAGTTTAGCAGCATTTTGTTAGCCTCCTTTGCATTGGTTTCCACCCTTGATGTATTGATTTTAGCAATGCAGTGTGAATTTTATTTTATTATTCTTACTTAGGAGGAAAAAAAGGAAAGTTATATTAAATTTAAAAATTAATCTGGAATTTTTTGAGGCATTGTTATGCATGCCTTTGCAATACTAAACCATTCTTGCATATATTTTAGGAAGCAGTTTTGGGTTTTTATATAAAGATGTGTGGACTGGAAGATTGTAAGTTAGTCTGTTGTTATCTTGGTAATGAAAGATTAGCCAAGCAAATGAAACGCAGATGTTGACACCAACTTCATATCTAATCCTTGAATGAGTGAACAACACCCAAAACCACAAGTGGTGCCCAACACAATTGCTCACCACCTCCTGACTGATGTTCAGCTTGATCACTGAGTAGTGATTGGCCTATCCCAGCCAGCTCCCCCCAGTTTATGTCCTGACCACAATGTTCTAGGCTGTGAAATAACCCCTCAGCTGTCCCAGCTGTGCTCACTTATGACTTCTGGTGCACCCCCTCTCTGACAGAGCCTGTGAAACTGAGAAATCCTTGACTTAGGGCTAGCGCTATTCAATAACAACCAAAATATCAGTAGTTTATCAACATCATTCTCTTACTAAATCCCAGACATAGTACTGTGCCAGGTACTAGGAAGAAAATTAGTTCTGTCCCAGTCCAAACCAAGATCCCTCAGTTACAAAAGTTTTTTCCTGCACAGAGGTGTTACTGCTACAGTTATAGTACAGGTTTCTACTTACTGGAAGCTTGTTATGTATTTCCCTTGTCAGATTGTTCCGTGGCCTAGGGATAATCTGACTCTGTAAAGATAAAACAAATGTTTTCTCTATGAAGGGTTTTAGTGCCACATCTTCAATCAGGACTGTTGTGAATTTAAGGCTAAATGGAGGAGGAGATACTGATACTGAATATTTTGAAAGCCTGTGGTGTGCTGCATTCTTCATTTTGCAAACTGAGGCTGAAGAGTATCAGAATGAAGGGCAGTGGTTATTGTGATTGAACAAAGTTTCTTAGCCATTTCAGGAATACACAACTTGGATTTTGTCCCAACAGACCAAGTGAGCCACAGAGAAGCCTTTTGGACCTAAAAAACTATGTACAGTTGGCCAGAACTTGAAAACAGCATAGAATGCTACTGCTGGGCATTGCAGCAAGATATGTCTAACTTTGCTTCAGATAGGATTATCGTATTTTAACCTGTGCTTGGTTATATTATTCCAGAACAACAAAGGGCCTTTCTGTATGTGTTCCATGAGTTATGTGGTCTTCTCTATGCAATGTCAGGTATTGCATTTGTTGTTCTAGGTAAAAGTAAACAACTTTATAACACAGGCTAATTGGTTTGGGAATATTTATGAAAGTGTTGATTTTTAAAGCTAAGTATAGTGCTATGGCTTTTAAAACTCATTCTGGCTGTCAGAAATGCTCACATGATCCTGAAAGTGTTGCTAAAAATGTTCAATTTTTAAATACAGTAATTAAAATTGTCTGTTGTGAGAGCAGTAGATGAGACATTTCCTGCATTTGTAAACTAAGCATCCCTTTCACCCCCAGGTTTCCTTGCATTTCACTGTTTATGTTGGTGAGATCTGAACTCTTACTGAACCTTCTTGTAAGAACGTTTGCTGTTGACCAAGCAGGTAGAGGGAGTTCTGCAGCCTGCCACCCTGCTCCATGACCTTCTACTCTTTGATTTGGATACTTTTCCTTTGTTTTAAAGAGCTGAGGCCCTCAGGGAATACAGTACTGAAAACTGGAACTTCAGACATACATTTTCACTTTTAACTTTGTCATTAGAAGAAAGTCTCAGATAAAGATACTTTCTCTTGGGTATACCAGACTGTTTGAGTCCTAATTTGAGTAGATGTGTTTGTTTCTTCTATTAATAGATCTTATATCCTTCAAGTTTATTGCTAGCGTTTGATGACCATTTTATACTCTCAAGAGCATCCTGCACTCAGTATTTTCTCCAGTTCTTTATTTAGAGTCCTCTTTCTCTAAATTTATTTATTTTGGGATTTTTCTCATGTTGGCTGTTGTATAATAAGCTTTTTCAATGATAGGATGGTTTTTGCTACACAGCTTTCCTAAAAATGATGTGTTGGCAATTTTATGCTACCCAAAAACTTACTTGTCTTAAGAATGAATTGTGTTCTGAGCCTGCCACAGACTTGAGGTGATTTAGGGCCTTTCTATAGCCACTGGTGGCCTGTGAATATTTCTGAAGTTTTCTTGCTGAGCTAGGTGGTATAGTCTGTTCTTGAGTGAATGTGCAAACTTCAGCTGCAGAAGAACCTCAACAAAAGATTTTGTTTTAGTTAAAATGGAACTCCAAACGACACTCTAGCCAGAGTTTAGGTAATAAATGGTAACAAACTAGTACAGGTTTTTTTTGGAGATACCAAAATCCATATTTTTTGGGTTGTTATTGTAATGAGGAAAAAGAGCTGTGGGACTGGTGGGCAGCCTGGGTGTTGAAGCAGCTACTGCTGTGTTGGCTGCTCAGGACTGCATCCCTTTAAATACAAATTATTGGTTTGACCATTTTCAGTCAATTCTGTCTCTCTGTCTCTTTTTCTAGCAAAAAAAAGGATACTTTGATGTCTCTGTCCAAAAGTGCCACTATTGCTTATCTCCTCCAATATTTTGTGGGTTTTATGAAACAAGCCTTTTCAAAAATTAAAGAAAAAGACTGTAGACTTGGTCATACTCCCTAAGCTAAATAAGACTATAACTGACTCATCATGTTTATTGCTGGGGCAAACATATGCCCATGCTGACTTGAGAGGAGTGGATGTTCATAAAGTAGAAAATGTCACTACTGGTACGTACTCTGTCACTCCTGCTGCCTCATGTACCTCTTTACCTAACTTGAGAGCTGTCACATAAGGAATACAAGACTCTTCCTGGCATTTGGGTTGCAGTTGTTTGCAGAGGGCTATTTAATAGAATCAGTCTCTTCTACTTACACCAATTTGAAGAACGTGCTTTTAGTAGCACTAAGAAGAATTGCTTAATTCAAATTATGCCTATGTAAATAAATTTAAAAATTACACTGTTCTTAGATGCTTATGCTTCCTTGGCTTTTGTTTTTACCACACGATTTTGCATTTTATTCCTGTGTCCTAAGTCAATACTGCAATTCTGTTGCTGTAAATCTGTTACAATGTCAGCTGAATTTGAGTCAAGGTTTGTTAGTTTGTCCTTAATCCTGCTACTATTGAGAAACTGACAATCAGTCTTTAAACATTGAACGAGAGATTGAGCATTTTTATGTGTATTGGGTCATTGTCTTTTGACAGTGTCTTTAATTGTGCATTGTTGGTTTGCTATTATTCTGCTTGTTTGTCAGGAGATGATCTGTTTAAATGTACTGTGCTTCTAATGTAATGCTCAAGTATGAAAGGAATTTGTCCATTTATAGTGATTGTTACGTGACTGGAGCTCTAATGTCATTCTCAGAGAGCTCACTTAGAATGTCAGTGTTATGATTCATGTTTCCTTGATCAGTTAAGCCTTCAAATATATCTGGCTTTGTGTTTATTGACTTGAGTATGTGATAATCTGTGATATGTGGGAGCACTATACTCCTACAAATCTAAACAGGCAGTGGTGTGCAGGATGGGGCCTCTGACACTGAGCTTTTTCTGACATCCTTCAGCACACATCTCTCCAGTTAGGAGAGGATAACTTTTCTTTGGAAGCTTTTACCCTTAAATTTAAACAAGCAAAGCCTCCACACCACAATAAAAAAAACACACCAACCCAAAAACCCCCATAAATAAAATAAACAAAAAATGCAAACTGTAAGTGTTATGGACTCCAAATTTCATCCTGTAATTCCTCACAGAAGGTTCATCTTGTGGAAAGATTAAAATGTGGATGTGTATGACTGTCAGGTGCCTCACAAGGCTACCCTATTATTTTCTGGCACTGGAACAATCATGCCTTGAAACATGTGAGACATGTTTATAAATCTATTTTGGAAGATCTCTTCCAAAGGCCTGATACCTCAAGTATCTATTACAATCCTCTTATCAAACTTCAAGATACTTTCTCCTGGTCTGGCCTTTAGCAGAAAAGAAAGCTGTTTGTTGCCATCTTTCTGTAAGGACCTCTTGCTTATCTTGGAGTCTAACTGTGCTCTTAGCAATGTTGTGCTGTGCCACACAGCAAATTAAAGTGTGAGATTATACTTGCTGATTAAAATTATTTTCTTTCTGGTCAAAAAATCTGTGAATCAGTCAACAGAAACAAGATACAAGATTGTGTTCTGAACCTCTGTGTTTATCATTGCTGGGAAATCTGTTTCCCAAGAAGTGGGAGATAGGGCACAAGCATGGATGTAATCTCAGCACAGCAAAAACAGCAGGGCGGCGAGGGTGTATCTGGCCTGGGAGGTCAGAGTCCGGCTAGCAGAGGGTAGGCCGACACCCAGCTGCAATCCAATGCGAGCACCCCTGGGCGTCTGAGGGCCTCGGGCTCTGCTCGCCTGTGGACTGGTCTTGCTGCCAACACGACGGGGAATAAGGAGCTGGACTCTCAATGCGGTCAAGTCAGGTTTAATGTGAAGCCTAAGGTGACAACCAGGGAGAGACCCCCGAAATGGGGGTGGAACAGGGTTATAAAGGAGGTGGGTGTACACAGGAGGGGTTTACAGAGAGCCAATAGGGAAGGGTGAAGGGATGAACTTAACATAACTGACATAAGGGAAAACCCAATCAATACAAAGTAAGGGAGGGACCCTGGGACCACAGCCAACCACAACCCCCAGAGACAAGATGATTCTGGAAAACGGGGATGAGTGGGGGGTAATTGACTGGGCCCAGGGAGTAGAAAAAGTTTACTTATAAGGAAATAAGGGGGAGAAGGAATTATATAACTTAATGGACAGTCAGTACAAATGGCGGGAAAACTGGGAAGGGCAGAACCATTTACATAAAACGGGGGGAACAATACAAAAATGGGGGAGCAATACAGTAAACTAACCGAACCAAAAGCCCAGAGACAGAGGAGTAGCATAGCTTATGTTGCTTGGGTAGACTGCAAGGGAGGCTTCCGATGGCAAAACAGTTCTGAGGCATGAGTAGCATGTTCTGTGTCATGTACTGTGTTGCAGCCAGTGTCTGGGAGAAAAGGGTCTAGTTAATCACAACCCTGAATCTGCTCATGGTATGACTAGGTTTAACTTTCCATAAAGAAGAGCCTTTGTAGCACCAGCGTTTTCAGTGGCAGGCTAACAGAGGTTAGCGTGGTTGCGAGCATTATTGTTAAGGGTTTGTCTGCTTCCAACATCTGCTGCTACCAAGACTTTTTTTTAAAGCTTTTGTCAAGATGGAGTTTTAACATAGGAAGGCTGTGTGTCTGATTTCTGTTGGTAATGCACTGCTTGAGGTCAAACTTTTGATTTATGAGATTAGTATGGAATATACTTCATATAACAACAATTGTTCCTTGACATGTGATTCCGCTGTGGAAAGTGATTGGAAGAGATGGCACATACTCAATACGCAGCTTTTCTAAGTAGTTCTTTATTAGTGATGGAAGTTGACTTTGAACTGTATTGGTCTTGCAGTTGAAGCCAAGTCCATTGGCTTCTGCTCTAATTAACACACAAGGAGCATCACTACCAGTATTCTGGGTTCAGAAGCGCCATGCAAAACAAAAAGGGTCCAGCTTGGTTTATATCTCAAGGGTTTGCTTACAATGCTGCTCATGATTTTGAAGCACAAGGCAACCCACACTTGCCCCCCAAATCTCTCGATACTTAGAAACTAAAAATAAGTTATACAAATCTTTGAGGGACTGGAAACACCAAACCTTTAGAACCTCATATTTTGAGAGAAGCTGCAACTTCTAATAACTGGTGCAGAACATTTATTGCAAATTAAATTACCTATCTAGTTGACTTTGTTCCTTGAAATTAATTTATAGCATTGCTACCTTTTGCCTTGAGACAGCTTAATATGGCAAGTGTATACACTGGAAAACTGTACCACTGCAACAACAAAAAAATAATGATTAACTTTAGCCTTTATCTAGTTAGGATCAGGCTCTGAATTGAATTCTCTTAGTGTGTTGACAGCTGAAGATTTATGTCTTCCAGCTCTATTCCTGTTGCACAGTTGACAGAAGTGACCTCTCCAAAAAAGGTCTTTGTTACAGATTTTGCTCTGTTTACATTATTGCCATAAGGGTTGGGATGAAGTACAGTATGTTAAAGCTAATACATCACCTGCTGACAGTGGTCTTATCTCATTGGTAACTATTTCCCTCTCTCAGTATGAAAAAAATACAAACATTGAGCGCAAGGATCACAAAAAGAAAGTTAAATAATAGTTTTCAAGAGCTTTAGCGTTGTCCATCTGTGTGCACTGTATTTTTGTGTCTGGTTGACCAAATGGCTGCAAAATATCTTTTTCCGGGAAGCTACTCTGAAAATATGTCTTTGCTAGATAAACACTGCCAAGGGATAGGGCACAAAAAAAGCTGTTGGGTTTACTCAGGGTCTGTGTCATCTCCAGGGAGAAAGGAAGTGTTTCAGAGTGGGAGAGAATGGCATTCAGGTTAGATAGGCAGAGAAGAAGGTAAAGCAGTACAACTTTAAGACATTAAGCTTCTCCAGTGGAAGGGCGGTGGGATTGGCACAAGGAGCAGGACTTTAGATACCTTCCTGTTTCTCCAAATGCTGTCACAGGTGATCCATCTAAAATGAGTCTTTTAGTCCTCACTGTCGGTGAGATGATGTAATTTCAAGAATGAATTTCTCTTCAAATACAGATTTTAAAACTCAAACACAGCATTATATATGTTTTATTATTATGCATTATTATGTACATAGTTTCAATATGCCCTTTGAAATCTCTCAACAGGGTGCTTCCCAGGCATCTTTTCAGGATGGGGAGATGAACCTCACTGGACCCACAGAACTGCTGTTGGCTCAGAGGGCCCGGCTCCCTAGCAGGTAGGAACATCTTCTGTTTGGTGCTGGCTCAAGCGTGGTTTGTCAATTTATGCAATGCAAGACTGACTTCTCATTCCAGCTGCACCTCTGGTTCTGCACTATGCTTCTTATCACCATGATCTCTTCCTCCTCCTGCCTTTCCCACTCTAAAATTGCATTTGATTCACATAACAGAGCACATATTTGAGCATGACTATATCTTGCACTCATTGATGAATATGAAGGAATTTTTGTGCTTTTTGTAGTATAAAGGTAAGGGGGAAATCTAGGTTTTGGTTTTTATTCAGTCCTGCAAGTGTTTCATGTCTTGAGATAGAGAATGTTTGTAATCATCTATCTCAATAAATAACTATTTAACTGAACTATATAATCCTAAAATTATCTCCTTTGTTTTAAGTGTCATCTCCAGTATTGAGTGGTAAGGTTATTACTTTGCTATATCCTGTAGTAGATTTTGTATCTGTGTTAATACACAGTGTAAACCATTGCTAATATTTGCAATATTTCCCTGTGCATTCTTTCACTAAAGAAGCCAGGTGGAATAAATCGTTTTCTTCTCCGCAGTTATAACAAACTAGAGATGGCCTGTGCTGTTCTATCTGAATGTGGTCATAGTTCCATTGACATTTTAGGAAATAACTTTTATCTTAACCAGTCTAAATTTTAAACAACACTTAAATATATAATCTCCATTGGAAACCAGTGGAATAAAACTTGAGAGCTGCATAGTGGAAACTAGAGGAGAAGAAATTAGGTGTTCTCAAGAAGTTCAGTAATGAGTAACAATGTTTATTGCTCCTGAAATCAAAGGGAAAATTCTAAATGGCTAAAATGAAATTGAAAAAATAATGGGTTTGTAGATAGCATTTGTTACACCAAATTTTCAAGCCAGGGTGCCTTAATTTCAGAGAGTAAGTTGGTCAGATCCTTGGTAGTGTTGGAGTGTTTTCATGTTGATGATTTTCTATCTCATCATAAGCTCAAATTTCAGTTTTGACTGGTGATTCAGGTTGTGTTGGAGTCAGCTTTCTGAGTAGGTAGAGGAATTCAGTACTTTGTCCATTATCTTATGTTTGTTGCAGACCTCTTGAGATATATATAGCATGTTGTATAATTAAATTAAAAAGTGTTACATGACAAACCTCTATGTGACAGCTAAAATGTGAAAAATTAATCTGTTTCAATTTTAATGATGGCAGATAGTCATTTGCTATAATTCTGCAGCTTATAGTTGTTTGTCAAAACAGTATAAGATAAAACTCATGAAATAAACAGTACCTGCATGCCTTAATCTTAGAGCATTTATCCTTGCAAACATCTGAGAGAAAAACAAGTCTTAATATTCCCTTTTTACCTACATTGAGTCTGTGAAAGAGGCATGAATATGTACCCCATGCCTGTGGGGAAGTTAGCAAGAGCAGGGACTTGAACATTGCTGGTGATCTGGGCCATGCCAGGATTTGTGGAGAAGGATCACCTTTCCTTTCACAGCATTTCAAGGCAAATAAAAATTTGTCTTTTCCCTTTAAGGGAATTAATTTCTCAGTTTTTCTTGTTCTTTGAGTCATAATTTCTGTAGTTTCATGGGCAATTTCATCATCTTGGTACAGTTCTGTTTTTCAACTCAATCTCTCTGGGGTTTTTGCTCCCTCTTGAAGGCCTGCTTTTCACCCAGTTCCTATGCCATTTTGTAATTCCTTCTGCCTGCTGATACTGATGCATATTTTTAGAATGGTGTCATAATGAAAAGGAACTGGAGTGCTTTTCCACCTTTCCTTGCACCTGCTGGGCCTCTAAGTTACACGCCTGCTGATTAGTGTTCATCATGCAGGTATAGAACTTAGTTCAGTCACTAATGCGTATTTTCTGTTTGTGGAATGTTGCTAAAGATTTCTACAGCTTGTTTCACCTGAGGTAATTATTATGCATCACCAAATATATGCACTCATTTGTCTCTTGATCCGTTAATTTGTAATGGGGATTAATCAAGCTCTGTGCACACTGTTCATATTTACTGTTTTCCTTATGCCTTTACTAGGGTGTTTTAGGCTATCTAAGTCCTCTTAGGGATTTTCTGAGAGCATATTATTGTTTATCAAGTTAAACAATTCATTGCTTGCATTTGGGATTCTTCAGAAGGAGGTTGTGATACTTGTTTGCTTCATTATTTGGTGGCTTTTGGAAACATTGGCAATGACAAAACCCCTTGTGATACTTTTCAGAGGTATTCAGATTTCTGAAGTGGCTAGGTCTACTCTGTCACAAACCAGACAAGAATAAGCTTAGGTTTCTGTAGATGTCTTACAATTTTTGTTGAATTCTGCAAACTATCTTGACATAGGAACGTGGAAGGAAGAGTGATAAAGAATATAGATTGGGGCCCACTTGATTGATGCCAGGGTATCAATCAAGTAAGTGTTGAACAGACAGGGAGAAAAGGGAAAGCTGGCCAGAACAGGGTATTCCCAAGAATCTTTTTGCATTGGTAATAGTTATTTCCTTTTTTTGAGATGAATTGTCTTAATCTTGATTGAGATTGCATTGTCTGAAAAATATTGGCCAAAACCAACCAAGCAAATAAAAATCAAAACAAAATGGAGTTTTACATAGTGACAGTAATTTTGCCAAAATATGCCTTATTTGTGGTTCCTGTGTCCTGAGGAGATTTTTAAGAACACTGTTTTACCTGCAAGAATTGAGATGGGTACTATGAGGAATTTTTCATCAAAATTGTGAATTATATTGGAGTATTTGTAAAATATTCCACTTTTTCAGTGAACATGAGTGATGTTCTGAATGCAGTATTTTGTAAAGCAAAGTTAGTTCATAGCTCTGTGAAATTCACAAGAATTTCAGAAGTCAAAGAATTTTAAATTTATAGCAATGATTTGATTTTTGTTTGGCTTTTCTTGTGAGTCAAGTTTTTTAAACTGTTTTTCCAAAAGTGTTTTCATTAGGAGTAGAAGGTTTATAAAGGGAAATAATGAGTCACTAGAGACCATCTGTCTGTCTCAATTATCTTTATTTGATTGAATGCAAGTAAGGAAGGTTTTATTAATAAAATAATATGAAATAATAAGCCTATTTTTTTCACAAGCAGTAAAAAAGCATCTTAATATCTAATTTTTCTCCTATCTGAAAGAAAGTGTTACTCAAAACTCTACTTTGTTCTGTTATTTTTCTTGTTGAATTTTAAATTTGTTAGGGCCATGAGGGACCACCAGGTCATTAACCCTTCATTTAAATAAGCCACATCAAGAGATGTTAATATAGGTAATATTTCAGCATAATTGTTAGTTACTCCATGCTGTGGACAAAGGGCTATGGAGGAAAGAAAACTACTACTGGCTCTGCTGCTTTCCCTGCTTTCCTTCCTGTCACTGGGTTTGGTAAGCTTTAAGGCCTGTAATGCTTGAGCAAAATAGCAGCTTCTCATCTGAGAAAATGATCTGAGCCTTCTCATCAGAGCACCAACCTGTCTGAGGTCAGGGTCCCTTTCTAACTGCAGCCAATAATGGGTATTTCAAAGGGAAGCAGAGAAAGAGTGTCATGATTAATATTGCATGATTAAGAAGCCTAGTCAGTTGAACTTGAAGATCCAGACTTGGATTGTTTTACATTCCTCACTCAAGCAGGAAAACGGTTTGATTTTAAAAAAGTCAATTCGCTGATTTAAGTAGGGGAAATCAATTTCACATGGAGTAAACGAGTGTCAGTATGGAGGGGTTTTGGCTTCTCTTCTTAGAAGTTAATGGGAAGTCCTTTTGCCTGGATTCTCTTAAAACATTTCACTGCAAAAATACTGGGAAACTTTTCAGGACTGTATCCCTTGGGAGTCTGAAAATTTTGATTTGACATTTTGTGAGTTGAATTTTACTATAGGAGAGATTTAAAACATTAGGTCATTGGAATGGTTTTCAATAGATTAAGTAATGGCAATCCTCTTGTAAATTCTGAAGGTGGCTTTTTTTGTTGTTGATTTTCAAGTAAAGATGATATTCAGGGTAAAGGAAGCCAAGCTAGTGTCATCAGTGTATAAAATTTTGTATTTCTCTGTGCCTATTTTCATGTTCTGTACTAGGTCTGAAAGATTTTCATAGTAAGAGCAGTGTCTTGATACTCTGTAGATGATTAGGTAGGTACTTGTCACAACTTTAAGCACTGAATTCCTTAGCATACTGTACATGGGAATACTGGTTTTGAAAAGCTTGCTTTTCTCAGTAAAAATTACTGTGTTAAGGAACAGTAAACACGAATCTGCTTGGAAGTGGATGTTTAGCTTAATAGCAGTGGATTAGTTGGAACGCAAAGGGTAATTTATGCATAGATAATTCATTATGTGTTTTCATTATGTTCGCTTTTGCTGTCTTCCCACTTCTTTTTAGCAGAGGTCAGGGTGAGTTCCTTGGTTTAAGCACTGTAGATATATAATTAAAGTGTAGCTGAAGCATTTTTTCCTTCTCTGTGTTTTCCTATTTTTAACCTACTGTGTCTTTCATTAGTGTAACAAAAGAGAATTTGAACCATTTGATTTAAAGAAAAAAAACACAAAGCTCCAGTGCTTGCCAGCTGTCTGATTTCTCTCTAAAACTTCAGGGTTAATCTTGTGAGAACTAACTAATTTTACTGGGGAAAAAAAAAGTCTGGAACGACTAGATTATTGCATTTTAGTTAGAAGGTGATTTGTTTCCTCTTCAAACCTGCAACTGGAAGATTGTGGCATTATTTCATAGTAAATATTTGAACTTACGTATAGTTTGTTTAGTGTTGTGTAGAATGGAGCAGCTGCTCTGTTCCTGTCTCTTACAAAAGATTGACCAGTTTCCTTAACTGTACCTGGAAAACTTACCCTTGCCTGCACACTGAGTTGCTTTTTCTCCTCCTTGTAGGGTGCTTTCTAGCTCTATTTAGATATTTTTCTGATTTTGATCATTTGCGTGTGTTCACACTACATAACATCTTGAGTTCCAACTCCTTCTTCAGGACTTTCAAGACATTTTAAGCTTGAGCACCTAGCTGAAAACAGGGAAGGAAATATGTGGAAAAGGAGGAGTTGGATGAGAAGTGTGACAGGTTTAGTTTAGCTGAATACTCTGAAAGCCATCTTTGGATGAATTTTTTATCATCAGTACCTGTATTGGTTTAGTATATGAAAAAAGTACACAGCAGAGTCATCAGACTCTTCTTTTGGATAAATCTGTGCATGCTTCCTCTTTAAAATGCCCTGTAGGAATTTGCCATGCCCTGTAGGCCTTTGCTCTCTACCAGACATCAACACCTTTTGTTGATGGATGCTCTCTCTTCTGGAATGGCAGTGTTGGAGGAAGAGGCATGGAACTGGAGGTGCAAGTCAAGAACAAGCAAGGAGACACAGCTTAATAACTGCATCCGTGAGCTCTCTACATCTGGCTGACATTTAATTTGCCTTTTGCTTGGCTGTGGTCAATAAAAACACCACATAGCATGTTCAGAATATCAGAATATCAGCTGTGCTTTTCTGTTTGCAAGGGAAACATTGACATTCTGCACTAAAAGATTTTTTTGAGATATGGCACCTTACTAATCGGTACCTTTTCTTAAAAATGCTTGAGAAAGTGTTGACTATGACTAAAATTGCAAAGGAAAATGCCACTGGAATGGTAAATACTTTGTGTTTACTCAAGCAGTAGGTTCTTGTGACATACACATGATGACAAGTTTTGCCCAGTAACCCATGCAGTAAGCAGCTTTTCTGAGGTACTGTCTTCACTGTGTTGCAGAACAATTAATCTGCTTTAGGCTGTGCCTACTGCATTCTTCAAGAGTAATTCTACCAAGCCTTTGTGGCTGGGGAAGCTCAAAGCACCTCAGTGAACTCAGTCTTGCTGCAGCAACACATAATGTTTCTTTCTCGCAAGGGTTCCCTTTAAAGCATCTGTGTGCTCAGTGTTGGTTGGGTTCTTCAGTGTTCTTGGGTTGTCTGCAGAGAAGCTTTCAGCTAATAGATCTTTTCCCATTGTGTAAATCACAAACTGCTAATTCTTGATACAGGTTTCAGGAGAGGGAGCTATAGTATTCCACAGCCAGGACACTGCAAATCGGAGGAATAGATTGATTCGCAATTTAATATGACCACTAAATGTGCAGCACTCTGTTTAAATTTTGCTTTCCATATTGCCAGTGTTGTGCATGCTCACTACTGTGTACACTTTCTCTATCTCTTTGCTGAACAGTACCTATCAGTGTTTTTAATAATATGCATGGCAAGCCGTGTTGACAAATGTGATAGACGGTAAAGAATCTGTCAGAAATCAATAATATCAAACAAAGAAGAATTTAAATAGTAAATGATGACAGCCTCTTCAGGTTAAAAATCAATAGTATAGCATCTTGGATCAGGTCATGCTGGACAGGTGTTCTCCTCTGAGGGAGACCAGGGGTACCTTCAGTGCAGCTAGGGGGAGGGAGGTGCCAGCATGTGTTAGAAGAAGGCTGAGTGCTGTGTTTCTGGCTGGGGTGAACTTTGCACTTCAGAGGAATTTTGCTGACATAAAGGCTTTTTAAAAGTTTGGTCTTTTTGACTCCTGTAATAATGTATCTGTATGCATTCCACAGAGTAGATTCTTCAAGATTTCCTGAGGTAGGAGTTCGGCCTGTTCCTTAAAGAGCAAGGAGGAGATACTCAGCCTACCGATGCTCCCAGCCTATCATCCCCAGCTAGGGATTTTCCTCTAGTTTTTTAATACTGATTTGATGAGCCAGACATGTGTTTTCTCTTACTGCAAAATGCATTTAAGATCTGTACAGGAGATTTCAAAGGGCAGTAGGTCATGAGTAGGTTACTAACTTCTCGAATTTTTTTTTCCTATTTCGGTATTTGTTTGTTTTTAAAATGTGTTGAATATTGCAAAAATTCTGTGAATTACATTCTTTTGTCACAGCTATCAGCCTGTAAGACAGTAATTCTGCTTTCTCCTACATCTTTCTTTAATTTTTTTAACCTAGCTCTGTCAATCTGAGAAGTCCTAGCACCTGTGTGTCCCATGTGCCTTTGGAGTTTAGTAATTAGTATTCTTAGAGCTCATTCTATTTAGAATCTCACTCAGCCATGCCCTGTTCCTGAATACTTTGTCCAGTACAGTATAAACTGTAAGCCAGCATGAAATAGTACAGTGCTGAGTTCAGCTGTCCTTGTGGGCAGATTAAACCTGCCTGAAGAGGGACAGAACAAGTGAATGATACCAAATGTGTCTGAATTGCTAATCTTGGAGGTTCTTAAACAAATGAAAAAAACCAAATCAAATCCCAGATGTTCTGGTTTTAAAATTTTTTAACTGTCATGCTTGCATAGGTACAATATAAAAAATAACATGTCCTCAAAGGTCCATGAAAGTTGGTGTCAAAGGCTGTTTTCTTCTTGGATGTAACTAAGAGTCCCATTTGTTTGAGAAGAAATCTATTTAGACTCATGGATTTTTAATTAACATTATAATTTCAAAGTTCTTAATACATGTATACAGGTGCTCTTATTCTGAACGTTTAGTGCATCTGTAAGTTTTAGGATGTACCAAAAATTTTTAAAGTAATATATAATGTGCATGTGGGCTATTTGTTTTCACAAAGAAGCCTATTTTTCTTAGTGTGTACATTTCATGTTCAGTTTAAAAGTAAGTTTGTATGTTTTCTTTGGCTTTCGGCCTACTTATAACAGTGACTACATTGATTTAATATGACAGCTCACCTGTCTGTCGCAATAGCCCTCAAAAAAATTCCTGCTCTTTGTTACAGTTGCTTAGGAAGACAACTCCTCCCTAGAGCACACAGGGTTATTTGGGGACAGCTGTAAATTACTTAAATTTTCCCTGTGCAAATGAAAGCCCACTCACTACTTCTGATTTTTTTCGGAATCTAAAGGGCTTGGCTGCTTAATTTACTTATGCTTTTTGATTTTGTAGGAGTTCAAAAGACAATATAAGTAGCCCTTTAATTATCTTTCTTTGTGTGTTAAGAGAATTGGAGGAAATAAAAGATGGAACTGAAAGAGGAGTTAATTTCCTATGCATGCATTTTTGAGGTTTTTGGTAACCACACTGATTAGCTTTTTTAACCAGCCTCACCAGAAAAAAAAGTATTAAAAAAAATCTTACAGGAAGATTTTGTCAGGATTTCCCCATTTGATTAATGAAGTGGTGAATACAGGAAAGAAAAATCCACAAATGCCTGTTGATGGTGTCTGTTTTATAAATACAGTAACATGTAAATCTGTTACTTTGGGATCAGTGGTGGCTTGTTATTCAGGGTCTTTCCATTTAATATCTAGAGAACATCAGTTCAGTACAGTGCCAGCATTCTTTAAAGAACAGTTTACAAAAAATAAAAGCTCCCCAAAACTCACTCTGTTCCCTAATTAAAAAAAAATTTACAAACTTATTTTTCAGTCTTATTCTATATTTAGCCAATCAAGCTAAGAATTATTGTATTTAGGGCAAATTGCTTCTCATTAATCATTGTGCAACTGGATAAAGGTTCATAACAACAAAAAAATATTCCTGTGTTATTAGGAAGCAATACCAGATTTTGTCTAAGGTCATTTGAGTAATTGTGCTCCTTGTGAGAGGGCTCAGCTGTGCCACTTGGCTTCATGTTGTACCTAATGTGGTGTGACTGTGCTGCCATTTCAAGGGCAATCACAGACTCCTGATGGGTTTCGGTGCGGATTCTTGCATCAAATCAAATGATCATAAAACCATGGTTCAGCAAGATCAGTCAACTGGTGCCAGAGGAAGTTGTGGTACTTGTGAAAAATCATCTGAGGTAGGGAGGGCAGGGTGGTAGTAAAGAATCTGCTTGGTTGTCTTATCTGGCGAACGTGTGCTCTCTAGACCTGGTGCACAGGGAAGGATCAGAAGTCTCTTTCTCTCTAGCAGTCTGCACTTGATCAGTTAGACTGAGTGTTTAACTCAGGGCAGCATCTGAAGTGGCCATTTGGTTCAGTTTCACGTGTTCTGTGCACACTGAAGGGTTGGCAGGCACACAGAGCTCACAGCTGGGATGTTCTGAATGGGTGTGCCCAGGAGTTGACTGCTGGCCACCGATCCTGGGTGCTGGGGGTGTTCAGTGCTGGGGGAGGGAGTATTTTGGAAGATGGACACTATTGTGAAATGAAGGAACCAGGTCTGCTGAAATACAGACATTGCTAACTTTTTAAGGTTCTAGCCAGTTCAAGTACCTTCCTTTTCCAGTCATGGTCACCCAGAATAGAGTTAAGGTCACTGTGAGGCTGACAGTGTACAATAGTCAATAGGAAGTGAAACAGCACATGCCATGAAACAGCATAAGTCTGTCAGAGATAATACAGAGGTTTTTAATAACAGTGTTAGAGGAAGGAAACTTCTTGATAAAATAAGCTGAGTTGCACTACTGATCACTATTTGTTTTGTTCTTTGTTCATCAGAGAGGTTTTATGCAACTGAGGGAAGAAAGAAATCAGTATATTTAAATATGATTTGACTTGAAAGTCTTAATGTCCTTTCTGTGTGATCTTTGTGTTTGTGATGTGGCCACATGGGAAAATTGAAGCAACTCACATGGAGCTTAAATTAAGAACATGTAAAATAACCCTCCCCTCTGCTTTTTTTTTTTTATATTATTAAGTCTCTCCTCACATAAAAGCTTATTATTTAGTATTCTAATTAATTTACTTGAAGGTTAACTTACAAAAATGTCTAGTATTTGATTTCTTTCCCTTTTAAAAATCACAAATGCTAATCTAAAACAATTAAAGAATTTAATGGCTGTTTTACTTTTCATTTTATTTTCATATATTAGTGAGCTCTGAGTAAAATATTTTTTCTACCCTTTCTGCTATCAGATCAATCAGGAATTTGTTTTATTGATATATGGAGATATAGAGATATTTGGAGACTATGGAAAATTCTCTGAATAAGCTTATGAGATTTGTTTCCATGTGCTCTTTTTCAGTGAAATGACAAAAACAGTGGAGATTTCTGGAGAAGGTGGACCCTTGGGAATACATGTAGTGCCCTTTTTTTCATCCTTGAGTGGAAGGTAAGATAGTTTCTGCATTGCTCAAGAAGTGTATTAATGAAAGGATTTCAGTTGTGCGTATCTTAAAATGCCTTTTTACCTGAAGGAAGACAAAAATTGGTCTATGATGCTCGTCCATTACCAAAATATTTACTAGTCCAAGTTTTGTATAAGGCAACCATAGAATCATTTAGGTTAGAAAAGACCTCGAAAATACTTGAGTCCAACCATTGACTGATCTCCATTTTGTCTACTAGACCACAGCCTGAAGTGACACGTCCAGTTGCTTTGAGTCAGTACTATCATTTGTATTCATATATGCCCTTTTAATTGTCCCAGCTTTTATTCTCTGAATGGTTAACTGGACTCAGTAGTTTTGTGTGGTGTTGGGTTGGTTTTCTTGTGCTCTTGTGGGCTCGTTTGTTTTTCTTTGTTGTTCTGTTTTTCCTAATTGAATATCTCTGCCTAGTCTCTTCCTTAGTGACATACCAGACAAGAAGAGTCAAAGAAATTTCTTGCCTCCTCATACCTCATACTTTTCAAGCCATCTTTCAGATTTGATTGCATAGCATTTATAAAATATGCTCTATACCATGAACCTTTTTTTGTCACAATACAATTACTTTAATTATAAATGATTTAACCAAGTCCATCGAGATCACAAAAGCCTATTATAGCAGCGTGCTCATACTGATGTGCTGTAGTTAAGACTGCGTCAGCATTTTCATTATAGCTGTTTTCCACGCTATGTAACTAGGATGTGTTAAAAAAAAATCTAGGCTGAAATTTGACATACAGAGGCTTAGCCAGAGAGTTAATTTGACACTGGCAGACATGAATAAGAGATGGGAAATTGCCAGAGCCGTAAATGACACTGCTTTATAGTAAAATGGCTGCCTGTTACACAAAGCCAATTATTGCAAAAGTAAAACTTGTCTAATTCTTGAATGTTTCTTTACTTGTCAGAATTCATGTAGGACAGAGAATGTGAAGGATTGCGTTACCTTGTAAAGGTCTGTTTTCTTGGCAAGATCTGAATTTGTAAGTGGACCCAAATTAATTCAGATTGTTTTATTTATAAAAAGGGAAAATAGATGTCCATCTGCTGCCTGTAAAATGGCATCACTGTCTCAAGAAGAAAGTTGGTCTTCAGTGGCAACTGTCAGAGATCCAAGTTGGGTCTGTGGCTTTTTGGGCTGCCTGTTGGTCTTGAGAAAGCCACCTGTGTTTGTTACCCATTCTGAGATGCAGACCAGAGCTCCTTGATATAGGCATGCCATAAAGGCTGTAGTGGGTACACCATACTTCAAGATCTTTCAGTAAAACAATTTTGATGAAATTGCAAGCTATTACAATCAGTAATTTTTGTGACTGAAATGCAGTTTTGTACTTAAGTATCGCTGTGTTGAGAGCTGCTTTTAAAGACCTGCAAGAAGAAGAGTTCTTGGTCTACATTGTATTCATGTTAATGTGTCCTTACTTAGAAATGCTTTTGGGGATCTGCTGGAGTAGAGGAAGTCTTTGGCAATTGAGGTACTGATTTAGGTAGTTGTCTTTACATTTTAAGACAGCTCTTGGCAGAACTGTACTGATACCTTTGTTAAAGCACTGGACTGGCTTAAATGGCTTGATCCTCTTTTTTTTGTCTGTTCTGAGACCAGAGTATAAATTGTGACTCATCATAACATGAGAAAGTACAGAAGAGCATATTTTATTTCTTTTGGTGACATGATAGAATTTATGAGGACATGCTGGATCTGACTAGCTGGGTCTGGTATTTCAATTGTAAAGTTATCTTCTAATAAGGTAATGCTGGCTTTAGCATGGTGCTGCTGCAGGCCAAAATTTTTCTACAGGTCATTAAAACATCATATTAATTTATAAAGTCTTAGTTTATACAGGAACTACAAAAGTAATGGTAATCATTTTCCCCCTTTCTTTTGCACTTAAATATCATTAAAAGCAGGAAATTAAAATTTAATAGTGAATTAAAATGGTAAAATTTAGGCTGTGGAAGAAAGTAATGGAGGAATGAATTCAAACTGCCTCAGTCTATATAACTCAAGGCTCGTGGGCAGTACAGCACACACAAGTTTCAGACAAGTAGGCCATCCTATTGCATATATGAAGGCAGTATCCAAGCACACAGGATTAGTGAGCAACCAACTTAATTTGTAATTTCATTTATTTCTGTACTTTTACTGGTTTGCATTTTAGCATAGTTGTATTTAGGTAGTTCTAGTTGTATTTAGCTAGTTCTTAGGGTTAAGGTTTTTGATTGCCACTAGTTGTATGTCATCAAAAGGGCTGTGGCCCCTCACCATCACTACCCTTTTTAATCCTTTGGGAAGGATAACACTTGTTACAAGAGAATCTTTATGCTATGAAATCATTTTTTTCTGTTAGATACTGCAAAGAACTAATATTCTGTAGAAATTAGTTTTTCACTTAGTAATTGATAGGACAGAAGTACAAATTTTTTATTGTTCTTAGACAGTAAATCTAAAATCAAATGCTCAGTGAATATAGTGTTGCTTGAATTAGTTAATGGTGTACTGTGAATCTGTTGAATGGACTTAGATATGAGAGGCAGTCATGAATCTGAGACAAAAATACATGACTTCTGCTTTGTGATTGGAGTGCTGGCACATTGAAAATTGCACATTAATATTTTATGAAGTATAACCAATAGAAAATGGTCTCTAAAGGTCATCCTTGATGACCATCTTTGATGCTGAAGTGGTATGGAAATTTAGTGGACAAAGATTGATTATAGGAGTTCTTTACAAACGCACAGTTGTCAGGAATTTTTGCACACTGTAATGTATCATTTGCTATAGCTATGTTGAATTATAGTTTGCAACACAGCAGTGTTCCAGGTAGGCCAGGATTAGCCAAGTGCTCCTAGCAGAGTTAGCAACACTGGAATTTTGCACCATCCATACTGGCACACTTATTGCATTATTCTGTGCTGCACCTCCATTTTCACTTGCACTTAATTTGTTAACAAAGAGCTTGGGTGTTGATGTTCTGCTGCTGTCCTGCCACATGAATGAGTATATTGCTGTCTTGTATCAAAGCAAGGGGCTTTGGCAACTGAAAACTTGATAGGTGTTTGCAGAAGTAGAAAAGTCAGTTATTTTTTCATCTCCTTCTAACTCCTGTTTATTTTATTGTAGTCAAGGTAGAAAATTACTTTTAATCTGTTTGTGCTTTTACTTGAAGCAGTGGCAGAAAAATATGGCATAAGCTATACTGACATTTTTAACTGGAGAGGGGTCTAGGTGTTTTCCTCTGTTCTCCAAGTATGACCTACAGGACTTAATGCTCCCCAAGTTCTTGCAAGTAGTAAAGCATTAGTGTACTTCAATTTTTCATGGTGTTTTTTGGAATCCCCCCTATTTCATTAATTAGTCAGCTGAAACCTTCCTCTAGGTTAAGCACTTCTTACACAGAGAGTCAGTCTACTCTATCATTTCATACACAGTAGAGATTAATATCTATTTTTACTTCTCTAAATTTGTATCAGCACAATAAGGACAGTTTGCACCAATGTTTTGCCTTTTAGGATGCTGGGACTCTTCATCCGTGGTATTGAGGAAAACAGCAGATCTAGGCGTGATGGTCTTTTCCATGAAAACGAATGCATTGTGAAGATAAACCATGTGGACCTTACAGATAAAACCTTTGCACAGTAAGTGCTGGTTTATATTTTAACTAGCCAGGATATTATGCAGCGCTGTGTTTAAGAGATTTGTAAAGGGATTAATACTGATTTCAGAAAAAAAAAGCCTATAAAATTGCTATGTGGCAGAAACTTCATAGTTTTCTTTCTGAAACCTCCAAATAAGATGTAATTTGAGGAGTTTTAGTGAACTTACTGTGCTTACCTAATTTAATAGCATTAAGTTTTGTAGCTGCTATCTTCCCTTTCTAGTTCTTCTATTACTTTTACCATATTCTCTTTGTAATTTTTTATTTCATAAGACTTTCAGAATGAGTCAACATAACAGCATGATGTTTAATGTTCTTTTGCAAATGAAATAAAATGTTTTTATTGTGCTGCAGCTTTTCAAGCAATAATTTTTTTAAAAATATTTCTACTGTCAGACTCTGATTACTTGAGCTAAATGGAAAGTCTTACTTCTTATGACTTTTATTAAAAGTCTGTTGACATTTATTATCTATCTCAAATAATTTTTAACTAACAGGTTGTTTTGATCATCTATGGATTAATGTGGCATTGTTGCTCAAAAGAATAGCCTCTCAAATTTCACAGATATTTACTGTAGTAATTAAATAGTAATTTGTTTTTGCTCTCAATCCATATGTTCAGACAACTGAGTGATTGTTTATAATATAACAAAAACTTACTGAGATGTCAAGGGAGTCGAGGCTTAACTTTCTAAACAGTAAGCCAAATGTTCAAGGCTTCTAGACTAAAATCAAATACATTAATTTCACAGTTAGGAATAAATATTTGCAAAATAAGTTTTCATGAAACCAGTGTAGTTCTGTAGCATAGGTATTCTTGTTTCTGAGACTGCGTTTTTCCCTCCTGATAGCTTTTTAGTTACAGCTTTCTGCATATTTGGTGGTAAAAGCACTTTGCTTTTACAGAACGGCTCTATACGTGCCATTCTCTTCCATCCATGCAATTCCTAAATAAGATATCAATTTTAGCAGAACATAATTGTCTGTCTGTATCTTGTTAAAACATTCCTTGCCCCACTGTGCAGTTTGGTAATGAAATTTTGTAAATGAGGTTTGCTTGAATCAAAACCTCTCTTTTCAAAATCCTGTGTGATCCTTTCTTTACAATGTGTTGTCTCCTCTGTGTTTTCTTCTGAGTGTAACTACAGCTCCAAAGGCTTTCAGCCCGTGAGGTGTTTGTGGAGTGGAGGACTCTGCATGTTTTTCTGTAAGATTACTAGATTGTGGGGCAGTTAGAAATACTTCAGGAAATTTTCTAGTTCTCTGTCAGACTTTCCTTCAAAATGCAACATGCAGAACACTTTCTAAAAGCTTGTGTAAAGTTTTGGGAGTTGGAAGGACTATTTACCGTAAGAGTCAGCTTAAAGAGATTGGTCTTGTTAGTCTCTCTCTCTGTTATTGGGAGAGAAAAGTGTCTTAAAGGTGACTCAGAGCAGAGCCTAATTTTGTTGGGCTACGTTTCCTTATGTTACAAAACCAAGTAGTGTGCTTGCAGTGGCAATTGAGGAAAAAATACAAGTATTGAGGGCTTAATGTCTGTTTGGGGACAGGGGAGAACATTTTAGATGAGCTCTAACATATTCCCAATTCTTGAATTGTTCTGCTGAATTATTTTCCAAAATACTTTTCTACATCATCTCTCTTCCCTGGCTGTGGAGACTGGCTGAAGACTCTTTCCAGGCTGAAGCTAATCTCTGTGAGCATGCCTTTAGTTTTCATCTTGCATGATGTAACTGTGCTAACCAGACAGAAGTCCAAGTTAAAGAAATCCACTAATTGTAAAAGCTACAACAAAGTGTTGTTCCAGTGACTGTTGACCCAGAAATAACAATCAGATTCTCCTTAGAGAGGAAAATCTGTTGGCTGGTTTCAAATTGACATTTCTTCATAAACCTTGTAAAAGCTGTTTTAAGACTTAGACTGTTACATGGTGTCTCTTTCTAATTTCAGCAGAGACTTTCTAGTATTGCTCCTGACAATTGCTTCTTCTGCAGCTGTAGCAGCAGCCTACTTTCTGTATTCCCACGTTTATAATAGCTATATATTGGGACTGTTGGTCTACTTTTTCATTTGCTGCTAATCTATTCAATTACATTCTGTTGTGCTGCAGAGTTTCTAGCACCTCTTTTAACTGACTCTCTTACTACTTTAAAGTATGCACTTGGGGTCTCAAGAAATATAAATTTCGCCATTCATTAGTTTTTCCCTTTGAAGTGTAGCCAGTTATTTTGCCCCTGAAGACTGCATTTAGACTTTCCCATAGGATGTCTTGAGTGATTTCCACTAATTTTTGTTTGAAGGAGATCTTATGTTTTTTCTTGCATATATTTTAAATATTAACCTTTTGAAACTGACTTATTAAATTACCTTGTAACATAAGACCAAGCAGCTACTTACAAGGATGAAGATGGGGTGTGAAACAAACAGAGTTAACATTTTACATCCTTTATGCTGGAAGTGTGCCATGGCTTCTACTATCAGGGTAAGGTCTGTCCTTGACAACTTTGACAGGCTATAGGTGAATGGATAACCTATAATCTCTGCTGAGACACTGGAGCCCAGTCTGTTAGAGCTCTGAAACACAACCCTTGAGGGTAATACTAAAAGAATGCCTCCCTACAACATTCTCCCTGCTACGTTTCTTTTCCAAATTTGAGATTTCTGTCTGGCAGCATCACCTGTCAGTGAATGTTGCTATTCTGATTCTTGATGCTTTTGCAGTCAGTGTGGCAAGACTGGTTCTTTCCCACAGCAGTACCCATTGGGACTGACCCCTGACTTCAATGTCTTCATGCTACAGAAAACCCTCTTAAAACAGCCTCTTTTCCACCACCTGCAGTTGCAAGGTGGATATATTGTGCAACTCTGTTCATCTGGGAAAGCAGTAGGTGTGTTTTCAAGACATTTATATTTGCAGTGCCTTCCGTCCTATGTCAGTGTAAAAAAAAAATAAATAAAAATTCAGAAGTACTTTAAACATTGATTCCTGTTACATAACTGAGTGTAAATCCAAAGCCAAGACTTGAGCAAAGTAGTGACTCAGACTGACATACCACAGAAGGGTAGGAGATAAGTACAATGTTCTTAGAAGGACTCTATGATTTATTTAATATTTAATGTAGCCATTACTTTCTCTCTTGCCTCAATTCAGCTAAGCAGAAGTTTTCAGTTTTTAATTCTCAAACTGCACTTGAGCTACTTCTTCTGTTCGTACTCAAGTGGTCTTCTGCAGTATGGAAGAAAATCCATCCATTTCAACAGAAGGTAGGAGAGAAAAGCATAGAAAGAGGAAAGTCTCCTTTGTTCCTTTAGAATCCAAGGTTTGTAACATGGCTTGATTGTCCAAATCTACAGGTTATTCAAAATCCAGGGAAGGCTTTATGAACAGTTCTTTTGGCCAACTTGTCTTAATCCCCCTTACAGTGCATGGGAATCTGAGCATGGTGTTGTTACCATGGTATCAATTCACAGAATTATAGAATGGTTTGGATTGGAGGGGACCTTAAAGATCACCTCATTCCAACCCCACAGGCATGGACAGGGATGTCACATACTAGATCAGATTGTTCAGGGCCCCATCTAGCCTGGCCTTGAACATTGCCAAGGATGGGGTATCCAGAGCTTCTCTGGGCAACCTGTTCAAGTACCTCACTACCCTCTGAGTAGAGAATTTCTTCTTAATGTCTGGCCTAAATCTTTCTCTTTTTGTTTAAAGCCATTCTCCATTGCCCTGTCAGTAACAAGGGGAATAGTTCCATTAAATGCTCTAACACAGTTTTTGGTGTTGCATTTGAGCACATCTGTAAAAACACAGATTATGTGAAATCTTCATATCCACATTGCAAAAGGTTACTGCCTGAAAGATGTGAGTAATATTGACCTATTTATTTATCTATTTATGTAAAAACACAAATAATTGCACCACTTTGGTCATCAGATTTTTTTCCTAGTGTCTATGTATCCCATACCCTCATCCTATTTTATTGCTGTGTAATCAGCCAGGAGTTGCATTAGGGATTACAAAGGAATCTGAGGTGCAATTAGACTGGATTTGGAAAAAATGGAGAGTTGAGCTTGCTTGGAGTAGATGTATTCACCAGAACAATTGGTGGTGAGTGCTCAGTGTGCCTCTATGCCAACAAGAAAATACATAACAGACAAGCACTTCAAAAAAGCAGCAAGCTCTATCTTCAGCAGTCTTTTGCCATCAGACCTTCCCTTTCTGATGCTCTGCATGAAGAAATGTGTTCATCAGTTTATTCTGGCTGGTATGTTTTCATAGCAGCTTAGGAATTCCAAAAGATATGCTGCTCCTACTTGAAATGTAAGGAAATGCTGTAGTTTCGAAATCTTATTTCATGTGTACTTTTCTAAAAAAGGGATGCTATAGATGTAAACATAAAGTAAACTTTCATCTTATTCACTGTAAACAACTTCAAATTTTGCCCACGTTTTCTAGTTTGTCATACGAATTTTCTGATCTTTCTTTTAAAGGGCTCAGGACATCTTCCGTCAGGCAATGAAATTTCAAAGTATTATCTTGGAAGTCCTTCCTCCGTATAACCGAGAGCAGTATGAAAAGTCTGCTATAGCTCCTCTTTGTATTCTGAATAATGAAGAAGGAGTTACAAAAACAAAAATTCCACCTCCTCTTCATCCAAAACCTGCTGTGAAAACTATTAATATTTCTGGAGCAATCTTGGAGTCAGGTGTACAGGCAGCACTGCAACAAGCTAAGAGCCCCAACCTCCCACGTCTGGGTAGAAAGCCTTCTTCTCCCTCACTGTCTCCACTTATGGGATTTGGCAATAAGAGAAATGCAAAGAAAATAAAGATAGACCTGAAAAAAGGTAAGTCTTTGTGATGATGTGATTAATTCGGTATCATGTTCTCTATAGTAATACCTTAACTTTTAATTTAACAAGTGACGTTGAAGACACAAGTTATTTATCATTTAAAAGTTCCAAAACTTTCCAAAGGTATAGCAATGTAAAGAGTAATGTTTTCTACAGTGGGCTTTTTCATAAATTTTGGAGGTGTGTTATCCAGACTTACTGATTAGGACATCTCTGTTACTGACTGTGGAAGCAATTTCATTAGCAGCAAGTGATTTTAAGAGATAGTTCAGTCTTTTCGCATGTTTAGAATCAAAGTTTGGACTGTTTGCTGGTCACCTTTGTTATTTTATTTAATCGACTACTTGACCTCAACAGTGTTATGATGTTCTTTTAAAGATATGTTTAAAAATATACTCTGGCATTTCATGTTTTTCAAGAGCTTGACCACAGATTTTCCTGTCTTTCCTTTTTTTATTCTCTGCAAACCTTTCTTTTTTTCTTTCATATTTATTCAGCTGTCAGGAGGCCAAATTTGTGTGTGTATAACTTTAATTGCTGCGCCATGCAGCTGTGTGTCTTTGAATGGAATAACAGGTTTAGGAACATGTAGTAAAATGTGCTTAAGAAATTTCCAATTAGCATTTGTTTTTTTAATTGATTTCTGTCTCTGATTTGGCTGAGAGTGAAATTTGATCCTAGAAGTGGCCCTTTTGAAACTGTCTGTAACTTTATGCTCACAACACATTATGAATGTAATCAAGCTCTCATTCTTAATTTTTGTTGTTTCTTTACCTAAATCACTCATTTTTACTTCTGAACTCATCAGCTTTGTGTTAATAAAACCCATTTAAAAATGTCCCTATTCTAGATCTAATGCTTTCGATTTTGAAACATTTATATTTCTGGAAATTATATCAATGTGATACTGAGATCATGATATCTTTGAAAACTACTACATGGGTAGAAAGACCACTCAATATAAAAAGATTTTTATGGCCTCTGCTATTCCCAGTGATTTTAGTGGCTTATAAGCAATACCTGCTAATATTTATTTGACTCCCTAATTACTTGTTATAGCATATCTGTTAACACTTGTTTATTTCTAAGCAGCAAACAACTTCACTTAATGGAAGGTTAGAAATACCACTTTGTCCTTTCTGAACAGCACATCATCAAGTTTTCCATTTAAATCATGTGATATTTTTCCCATTTACCAAATTTCAGTAAAACCTGCTAAATTTTATTTATGCTTATAAATAAACAATTCAAATTGCTCTGATTCCATGAAAAACTATTGACATTAAAAGTGAAGATTAATATTGTAGTGACCTATAGAAAAGGCAAATGCTTTAAAAAGAGAGTTCTTTCTTGTTTTTTGTTATTATGTGCCTACCCAAGTATTTGCATCTTTTGCTGTTTTAAGAGTGTTTGGGTATATGTTTGGACATCAGTAGACTTCTCCAAACCATGCAGAAGATTGGCTTGTGTTTACAGCTTTTTGTTTACTTTTTTTTTTTAAGAGTTAACATGAATGAGTCTCTGGGATGTCTTGCTGACATTGTTTGCTTACTTTTAATGATCATTGTTTACATGTTGAAATTTATGTTGTGTGTACCCCATCTGACATTCTAGGTCCAGAAGGACTTGGTTTCACAGTGGTTACCAGAGACTCTTCAGTACATGGCCCTGGTCCAATCTTTGTGAAGAATATTTTACCAAAAGGTGCAGCAGTAAAAGATGGTCGTTTGCAGTCAGGAGACAGAATCCTGGAGGTTAGGATAAACATCCTTTGTATTTGCATTGCTTAAAATTGATCGCTAGCTCTGTCATAAATGTTCTATTTCCTCATACATATTATTGATGTATGGAACTACAGTCCTTGCCCTTGGTTTAAAAAGTCATGCTCACAGTTTCTATGTCACTTGTTTGTCAACAAGTGCTTTACACCATGAGGTGGAAAAATGGTTCTTTTCACAAGGGTCCTTGAGGTGTTTGAACAAGGGGAACCTGATAAAATCTTGGGTTTTAAAACAGATAAATGTATTGATTTAGGACCAAAACATGTCTAGCCTCTTAAGCCATATACAAAAATCTCCAGTTAATATCAAGCTGGTAAAGTGCTCATTTTAAGGCAATTTTGCTCAAATTGGTCTGTTGAAAATTTTCAGATATCTTGTGACTTACAATCTTATTATCTAATGGGTTATTTCTACTTACTAACCTCAAAAAGCTCTTAAGGTAAACAGTTTTAATACTAAGGTCCTGTTGCTGCACTTTTCATCTTCAAAGTGCTTTACAAACTAATTAAGTCTCACAAACCCCCTGCAAGGCGAGTAAGTACTACAGAGCTGCTTTAACAGATGGTGAAAATGAGGAGGAGAAAGGTTAAGTAATTTGTGCAGGGCCAGAGGGGGAGCCAGTATGGGAGCTGTTGCTGAGTCTTCTTTGCTCTCAGTCGCTGAATGACACCTGTGTTAGGTGAGGAGAACCTAATAAACCTGCTGAAAGGCCGTCAGAGATAAGACACCCTCTGTTCTTTTGTGACTGATAGGTGAATGGACGGGACATCACTGGCAGGACCCAGGAAGAGCTTGTAGCTATGCTGAGAAGCACAAAGCAAGGCGAGACTGTCTGTCTGATTGTGGCTCGTCAGGAGGAGGCCTTTCTACCTCGAGAGCTGGTAAACTTGTTATTCTTTCCCAAAGAGTGACTTTGAAACAATTCCATGGTTAAATACTAGCCCAGGAAATAGAAATTGTCAGCTGAGAAATGACAATAAGAGGTAGTCACATAAGGCTTGTTTCCAAGAAGTATTTATACTCAACTTTGATTTTGAGGGTGTTTGATTTTTATCTACTATAGAAGCAATTCCACACAATCTGATTTTTCATCCCCAAAAATGACAGCATAAGCATAACTCGCAGGGGAATACTGTAAACTAATTTTGCAAGTGTGAGGTCAAGCATAACTAAAAATGGGTTATTCTCTTTCAGAAAAGCAACAAGCTCTAAACCAGAAATTTAAAGTGCATGTAATTAGCCTGCAGCTTATCACTGGCAAGCTAGTGAGGGTGGCTGCCCCCAGGAGATGTCTCATAAGCCAGGTGCCCAATTGCAGGAGTGGTGAGGAATAGAATTCGGCTGCACTCCTTACAAATTTTGGATGCAAGCTGTTCCTTGGCTGCTAGCCTTTGACTTAATAGGCTTTTGGTTGTCTTTTTTCCTTCTGAAGTACTTAATTTTCGCTTTTGTTTTCTATTAACACTGGCATGAAACTCTGTTCTCTTTTCTCTCACATAGGGAACTGCATCAGAGTAAAAGTGCTATCTGATACATGCTTGTTTCCCCTCAGAGAAAGTCATTTCTTTGGTTCCCTCTTCCTTATCTTGATTGATGGCTATACTTGACCTTTCATTAAGTCCTCAGGATAAGGGAAGGACAGCATTTCCTGCTTTTGTCTCATTTTATCTCCTTCAAAGAACACAAACCGCCTTCATCCTTTCCTTAAGATGCTGCCTTCTTGCTTTTCCTTTAGACTGTTGTCAGGATCTTCTACAGAAGTACTCCGTTATGTTTCCTCACAGAACATTGCTGACAGTTTTCCTCTTGTTTCCCTGTTGCCAGTAGGACCTTGCTGAGGTCAGGGTTGCCCGTGACAGGATAGGGAGCTGGAAGGGTGTTCAGGTTCTCTCATGTGAGTCGTTTCTCTTGTGCTGCTGCTGCCCACTTTTTCTTGTGAGCAGTTGTGAAGTGTCTTAGCTAAACTATTTTTGTATCCATTTTTCCTTTTTATTGTGTAATTTTTAAGGAGCATAATGGTGGTTTTCAGCCTTGTTAATTGGGCATTTGTTGTCAGTGATTGCCAAAGCACCGAAGTTGGTCATTGAATTGCTCTGCTGAGTAAGCCCTGAGTTGTAGAGTCAGTGTCTGTGTGGATCAGAGGGAAATTTGAGTATCAAAGTACTAAATTATCTATTCTATGTAGAATTTCTTTTCATTCACCAGCTCTTCTAAATAAGAGCTTACTTTTTGAAATCACTAGCCATTAATAGTATTTTCTGGGTTTTTTTAAGTTATAATAAAGCACATTACTTTAAAAATGTACGTTAAAAAGTATGCATTCTTCTCTTCTCTCTCCTGTTCCCCCAACATTATACTTATTATGTATTGTCATGGTGTGAATTCTTCTGGAAATCACTGTAGCAGTGTGTGTGTATAAAAGATTGGAAGAATCTAAAAGCTGTTTATAATTTCTACCTGCCACAATTGTGTGATAATAAATTTTAGTGTCTACAGCAAGGATTAACTACCTTTCAATGAGTGATTTACTTATGACTGGCATGATTGAAATCCAGGAAGTAGCCACATTTATCCTGCTGGCTTGACCTTCTCTTAGATTGCTTTCTCTGTGATAGAATGATGCACAAGCAATGTCCCTGACTGTAACAGTGAGGATGGGGGAATTCTAATACTGCTCTGTGTTCCTTGTTATCTCAATCAAGTACAACACAATAAAAATGAGAATTACTGAAATGTATTACATAAATTTATGGAACCAGCCCATCTAAATTAAAAAGCCCTTCAGCAACATCTGGTAGCTTACAGCAAAAGTGTGAGTTACCATCCCACTAAGCTACCAGATGATGATGCTAACATGCTAACACAATGCTTGTTAGAATTCATGAGGTGTCTGAGAATAGTCTTAACAAAGATTTTTTTTTTTTTAAATGGTTTAGCTTTTTTGTTTGGTTTCAGCTTTAGCCATGATATTACATTGGACTAATCCTCTGCTACCTCAAAAGTTACAGTACTGTTTTATCAAAGAGCAGAAAAATGCCAGCACTTTAAATGTTTGTTTTTGGAAGGAAAAACAGTGGATAATCCGATGTTTTTTGAGGACAGCTGTAACTGAGCGCCCTGACAGTGTAACATGCATGCAGAATTTACCTGTGTACTTGGGGATTTTATTAATGCCTGGCAATAATATGGTAATTGCTTTAGCAGACTTGTTCTTGCTTTGTGCAGGTCTCCAGGGACTGTAATCTGAGTTGTTTTCTTTACATTCCCTGTTACCTGTTGAAAGAAAAAGGAGAAGGGCCACCTAGTAAATGTACCCGCTCCCCACAGTTTCCTGTGGCAAAGATACATCTGGAGGCTGGGCCCACTAGGAACCCATGCACAAAAACCACTTTTGAGCATGTTGTTCCTCTAGAACTGGATTTTTATGTGGATTTGCTGGAGAGAATTTGAGAACTGCATGGGCACAAAGCAAATAATGTAATAAAGTCACATTGGGTTAAGTTTTGTTGCATGGGTCTGTAATAATATAATTTGACTTTACCTTGTAATAAGGCTGCGGCTTGGGGATAGCATGGTCTCACGAATATTTTCTCTTCAGTATGATAGATGGGAACAGAGTTTGGGTGTTTTGTTACTGTGATCTGTGCTTATGGATTGCTAGCCAGTAGAAAAATATATTCAGAGTAGCAAGCCTTTGTCACAGCAGCCAAGATATGATATGGATGAGGATGAATCAGTGTTGCAAAAAAGTATTATTAAATTTTAGGCAACTGGGGCTTTGGTTACACTGGTTCTTGCAGCATCTGAGAGTTACAGTGTTTGTGCATAACAAAGGAAAAGAATTGAAAACCCAGTACTTGTAGGGTTGTTACTCCTTACAAAAAAAAAAATATGGAGGCTCTAATGAGATTTTTTTATATATATATTGAAACAGATTAGTGAAGTAGAATTTGGACCAACCACAGGCTGTCCTCCTTATTATCCAGTTAGCCAAATGTTCCCAGTAATTCATGCCAGCTGTTGACAATGTAGCAGCTAAGTAAGGAGCTGATTCCAAAACTCCAGGGGAAGATCTTGATTCCCTTAATTACCACAGTCTACAGAGTGTCCAATGATTAGTGTGTTCTTTAAGGTGCATTTGGGTTGAAACTGTGTAACACTCTTTTCTAGAGGATGGTGTAAATTAAAGAGAAAACCTGGTTGAACTGAATAGGTTTAGATTTTCCAGCTCTTCTCAAAGTGAATGGAATGCACATTATGGCCATCATTCTATTGTGTTTTGGAAATAGAGTGTTTTAATCATGTGTGTTTGTTGCATCATGTTTTTTTCTCTAGGGAAAATTTATGATCTGAAAGTGCCATTTCTTTTAATAATGATGCAAAAAATTATTTACTCCCCCTTTTCTTTCTTTGTCCCTACGTTGGTAAAAAGGGAATATTGCTTGAGTGAGAGCAGCTCTGGTGCAACCCATTCTGTGCTATGATCCTTTGCAATTCTTTATTTCGTATGATGCACAGCAGCAGAGGAATGTGACTGTTCTGCAATTGCCAGAAATAGTATAGCACAAAAAAATTTGCTTGCATTTTTCTCTAAGTTAGAGCACATGCATTGTAATTTTTGCATATTCTTTATTTTTTGTTTTAAAAATCTCTTTGACTTACAGTTGCAACTGTAATTGCTATTTCTGTGGTTTCTTGGCATATTAACTGATGCCTGAAGAATGGGGGATGAAAGGGAACAAACCATAATTTTTATAACAATAGCTAAATGAACAACAATGTACTTAACTTGGTATTGGTCTGTAAGTCTTTTTTTACATGTGTATTATACAGGATGGAAGGAAGCAGGATGAGTGGCAAGTTCAATTAAGCATTTTTTTCTACTTACCATATGATTAACTTTTATGTTTTAGTCTTCCCCCAGTTAATTTCTTCCACTGCCTTGAACTTATATGCCTCAAGGAAAACCAGTTGGCCTATTTGTTTTAATATTCAAAGCTTAATTTCTATTACTTCCTTTTAATTGTTGCTTGCCTTTTTATGTGCAGGAAATAATAAGTGAAATTACAGCCTAGACTTAACCGTTTTTGCACCTGTTTTTGTAGTTCAAAACCATGATTCTAGTGCTCAATTATCCAGAAATGGACAAATAATTTCAGGCAGAAAGTGATTCTAGCAAGTACTATTTCTCCATTGTGTTACCTCTGTTCTAAAGGAGATGAATTGGATAGGAAAAAAAAGTAGTATATATTGAATTTTATTAGCGTACACAAGAAGATGTTCTGTGTAATGAAGACAAGGATATTGTGAATGTACGTGGCACCTTTCTTCGTTTATAAACTATGTAGATTTTTTAATATCCTGGGGGTTTTAAAGAAAAGTTTCATTTTTGACCTATTCTCTTCATCTGGAATAGTTGTGAAGCGAATGTAGGTTGTGTCTACACAAACGTATATTTTTCAAGACAAAACATTGTGTGCTGCAACCCCTCAGAGGTTTTCAGCTTCATTATGTGTTTCAGAAGATGGTTACTGTTTCATTATGTCTTAGAGCACTGGAAACTTTGAGGTTTGTTGATTAGTTGTGCTCTTTGCAAAAGTCAGTGAGAGATCAGTGTTAAGAAGGAATGTGATGATTTTTCCTGTCACGTTGAAAAGTATCTCTTTATCCAGGGTTTGTGTGTGACTCCCTAATTTACCGAAGCAGAATAAATTGCTTGATAATCCATGTACCTTTAAAAAGTGGTTGTTTTTTGAGCTCTCATATGCAGTGAAGTGTCCATAAAGGTACCAGCACAGCAAATGTGATTTTTCTATGTGATAGCAGTTGTCAGCCTTTTTGAGGCCACAGAGACCTTATTGTATCTAGTCTACTGTTGCTTTCTCTGTCAGGCCCATCAGAGTGTTATGATCCAGCAATGATTTGCCTTTCAAAACCCACTGTTCCTATATTCTAGCAAATATGAGGAACCTTAAAAGGAGGGTCTGAAAGACCTGATCATAACCTTCATTGCCTGCAAAATCCTCTGATGGTGTTCTGCCTGCTGGTAAAGAATAAGTTGGAGAGGATGCAAGTAAGGAGAGAAAAGCATAATGTTACTTGCATTATGAGGTAATATATTCATAAGGTGTGTTATGGGATTACTGCCCAAAATTCCTGGATTTAGGAACCCTGCCTCAGAACACTGCAAAGTGAAAACTGCTTACTTGATAATATAAGTCTTAGCTCTGAGGTTGCCTGAAATTATTTGGAAACCCACTTTAATGTATGAAATCAAAAGTATATATTCATCAGAATAGAGGCATATAAAATCTGGTCTTAATAGAAATTGAGTCTTCATATGTTTTAGATGCATTTACCCAGGTCTACAGCATTTGCATTTAATAAAACCAGAGTATTTGGGCGATTTTTAAATCCTGCTAACAAATGTAGTGCCTTGCCATTTAAAAGGGTCACCAGTTCTATTCCATATACCATATGAACATTTCTAAAATCATTGTCTTAGAATACATAAAGAACTTAAAAGTTTTCCTAAGCTGACTTAATGTAAAACATACGCATGTGGTGTTTGAAGTAGATGTAAAAGAATTATAACCTGCTTATTGGTTTGTTTACTATACCTTTAAAACAGTAAGCACTAAAATGAGTGAAGAGTTGGGTTTGTATGCCACCGTGTTGTGACCTGTGCCTGAAATGAATTCTGAAATGATACAGTAGCAGCACCCTTAAATTAACCCTGAAAATACCATGCAGCCTTCCATCTTCATGTGTGATAAGATTTTAGGCTCTGGGTGCCAAGGGGTAATAACTGCACAGGGCTCCAGCTCAGTAGGGTGCATAAGCACGTGGCTTACCCCATCTGTGGGCTGAAAATGGGTGTTTTCATAGTGAAACTGACTTTGACTGAGGACTGAACTAGCTACTTTTTCACTTTAAGCTACAGTTATGTAGCTTAAAAGGTAAAGTGAAACTGCATTTTTTAAATGTTGAGCAGCAGTGCACACTAAGTAACAAATACAAAACTTTTGCAAGGGTCAGCCATTTCCTTGGTGGGTTCTTCAATAGGCAAGTCATGCAAACTGAAGAATCTCCATTTCTGAAATGCACTATATCTGCCTTGGATGAAGAGCTGAGTCTAATTTTGTCAATTTTTGAAGCTATAATTCCAGAAAGTCTACATAATTCAAACCAGACACATTCTATCTAACGTGACACAAATTTGTAGTGTACTGTGTTAACATTAAAATTATCCAAGCATACTATCATGTATCTCCATGGATTTGCTACTGCCTTTCATGTCTTAGCAGGGTGTACCATTAGTGGCCATTTAGTTTTTATTGTAGTATGGAGTACAGATAATTTTAAAGCCAATGTAAATGTCAGAAATGCTAAAGATGAATACATGCAGCAATGATTTCAGTTATTTACTAGATTGTGACAAGATTACAGCAGTGTATTACCTTTGAGTGTTACTTTTAAGAGTGTTACAATATGTCTATTGCAAAATACAGTGCAGATTTTGCAGTGACTGAATGACTGACCTGTCAGCAATGTATTTCTTAATTGTGGCTAAGTGCTTGGAAAGAATGTGGAGCATAATGCAAATAGGGAGTATCTTCTCTTCAAGCTTTTCTGCCAATTATAGTTATGTGGTGCCACAATGTAAATATTTTTATCAGAAAGTCATTGCAAAAGGATGCAAATGTCTTATTTCCTTTATAAACCTTTGAAAATAACCCTCTTGGGTCTTTTGCCTTTTGCTGTCGGTTCTGAATGGCACCCCAGGGAGTTGACATCTCTTATCAGAAATGAGCAGCCAGGCAAGGGGCAGTCAGCATATTGAGAGGCCATATTAGTGTGTTGGTCAAGGGCACCAGACAGGTACTGAAAGGTCTCTTCTTGTGTCAAACAAATGCTATTTCCTTCCTGCCTGAGTGAGAGCTAATTTTTTTGTAAGCTTCTCTTTTGGCAAAAAACACAATAAGGATATATAAGGCAACCTTTCCAGTGAGATTAGCGTTAGGTTATCACAACTCCACAGATTAAAAGTGCTGTGGTCAATGAGAACAGATATTGTAAGATTAAATAAAAGGACTAATTGAAAGTGGTGTCCCATGGTAGACAGAAGATTGACACAATATTGTGTAGATATAACCATGGACTAAGTATAAAGTGGGAGAATAAAATGCACAGTACTTTTCTCAAAGTACAATAGTTATGATTGTACTGCTCTGGTGACTTAGCAGTTGAGTGTTGTGGGAGTAGGAGAAGACTTAAAAGTATATTCTCTGTGGTCTTTAAAATACTGAGAATTTATTGGTGAGATGAGTAATATTTTAGATTTTTTTAATAATCCTTTATTATAATATTTTAATTAAGAAATCAGATATCTGAGGTAGAGATGTGCTTCTAAAAATTAAAATCATTGGCAGGAGATTAATTAAATGTATCATGAGACCCTTAGATAAAGGTTTTTAGTCTGCATTGCTGAATATTATTTAGTACTGTGTTATTAGGGCTTTCTGCTTTCATATCTAGCAAACTCTCTGTTCTCTCACTTTTATATAAACACTACTCTGAACTTTTCGGTCTGGTTTCTGGTGATGTCAGAATTGATTTTACTGAAGTTGCATGCAGGTATATCAGTAGATTAAAACAGTTCTGTCCTGATTTCCCTTGAGAGAGATAGTACCTATTTGGTTGTTTGCTCTGCTGTGTTTAACCACCAAATCTGGACAGCAAGTGAAAAGGCTTCACTTGGGTCTTTTGCCTCTTAGATAACTTCTGTCTGTTGCCTTCTGGTAAAGGAAAGAGAGAGATCTTTGTCTTTCCCAAGCAATTGAGAGAGGTGAGGAGCTGCCTAGTGTGCTGGAGGGAGCTTTGAGCGGCAACTGTGGCTGGCAGTCTACTATAACTATTAGAGAACAAACATCATTAGGCTGCAGGAATGTGATTATCAGGAGGGGACTGTTCAGAGCTTGTTGCAGCTGTAGAAGCCATTGAAAGGTGACAGCTAAGATTTAGCAAAGCTGAAGGAAGGACCTGCCTAGCAAGGACAAAATAAGCAGTGGAGACTGACTCTTGAAGTGTTGGGTTGTTTTTCAGTTTTGTGTTGGAGTTTTGTGGTTGTGGGTGTTTATTTTGACTTGTGTCTCTGCTGAGTAAATTTTATTAGTACTTTAGAGTGTTCCTGTCTCAATGTACCCCTCTTAAAGGAAAGAAATGAGCAAGAAATTGGGCAAAGGGAACAAGAGACCTGCATGGATGAATAGAAAACTCCTGTCGTTACTCAAGCCTAAGCAGGATATACACAGGAGGTAGAAACAGAGTCAGATCACTTGGAATGAATATTGAGGGGTTGTCAGAGTAACTAAAAACAAGATAAGGAAGGCCACAGCCTTGGAATTAAATCTGGCCAAGGATGTTGAGGACAACAAGAAGGGTTCTTCATATAAATACCTCCATAACAAAAGGAAAACCAAGGATAATGTGGTGGGGGCATTACTAAACGTAACAGAGAGTGTGGTAACAGAAGATGCAGAGAAGACAGATTTACCAAACACCTTTTTTGCATCAGTCTTCTTTGACAAGGAGTTCTCTGAGATTCTCTGGGATTCTCTGACCTGGGAGACAAGGGTAAAGGAATGTTGGAAAGAATTTCCCTTGGTCAAGAAGGATTGGGTTATAGACCACCTAGGCAAACCTGACATCCAAAATTCCGTAGACCCTGATGCAATGCATCCATGAGTGCTGAGAGAGCTGTAGAGGCCATTCATAATCACCTTTGAAAGGTTGTGGAGGTCAGGAGTGGTGCCCAAGGACTGGAAGAAAACAAATATCACCCCAGTCTTCAGAAAGGGCAAGAAGGAGGATTTAGGGAACTCTATTTACATGGATAACAAGAAGGTAATCAGGAGTAGCCAGCATGGACTCACTAATGGTAGATCATGCATGACTAACCTGATTGCCTTTTACAAGGAAACAAGTACCTGGATGGATGAGGGACATTGTCTACCTCGATTTCAGCAAGGCTGACACCATGTCTCTCACCACAGCCTCACAAGCCAACTCAAGAAGGGTGGACTGGGTGAGTGGACAGTATTGAGAACTGGCTGAACAGTAGCTCAGGGTCTCGTTGGATGCCTTGGTGTCCCCCAAGGTTCAATGCTGGGCCCATTATTCATCAGTGACTTGGATGAAGGGGCAGATGCCTCCTCAGCATGTTTGCTGGGAGGAGTGGCTGATCCCCCCCAATTCTGTGCAGCCCTTCAGAAGGACCCTGACAGGGTAGAGAGATGGGCAGGGAGGAGCCTTCTGAAATTCAGCAAAGGTGAGTGCAGGGACCCACATCTGGGAAGGAACAGCCCCACACACCAGCACAGGCTGGGGACTGCCTGCTGAAGCAGCTCTGTGGGAAAGGACCTTGGGGTCCTGGTGGACAGTGAGCTGTTCCTGAGCCATCAGTGAGCCCCTGTGGCCGAGAAGGCTGATGGGATCCTGGGTGCATTAGGAAGAGCATTGCTAGCAGGTCACAGGAGGTGATCCTGCCCCGCTGCGCAGCCCTGGTGAGGCACATCTGGAGTGCTGTGTCCAGTTCTGGGCTCCTCAGCCCAAGAGAGGCAGGGAGCTCCTGGAGCCAGCCCAGAGGGTGGCAACAAAGATGGTCAAGGAACTGGAGCATCTCTCTTATGAAGAAAGGCTGAGGGAGCTCAGGGTTGTGGAGCCTCCCTCACTGGAGAAGAACCATCTAGACACAGTCCTGTGCTGTGTGCTCCAGGATGGCCCTGCTTGTGCAGGGACATTGGGCCTGATGACCCACTGTTGTCCCTTCCAACCTTACCCACCCTGGTCTGTGTGAAAGTCCTAGAGTCTGTAGGCCAGGCCTCAAAGCTCTAACCATCCTGAGGGATCAACTCTTAGCTATCTGGACTTCGATTTATGTGAAGAATTCTTGTTTGTCCTGCTACAATTGAGTTACTTTCCTATGTCTGCTGTAGGGAATAGCTTCAGTGGTTACTATCATTTAATTCCTGAACTGCTGGGATATGATACATATTTTATGGAAAGTACATTATGTTGTCGTTGACTGGGTAATTTAAATAAATAAATAAAATAAAGCTGTAAGTTTTTTCTGGGCTAGGAACATATTTGTGTTGCAGCTCATTTCATTCATTCTGTGTTTGAGTGAGTTCAGAATCTAGGATGATCTTGGGGTAAGAAGTGTTTCTAATAGAATTCAAGGTTTAGTGTATTGGGGAGGGTTTCCTTTACCAGACCATAATTCAGCTGATGGTGGTTGCTATATTGTGAAGTATTAATGTCTTGGGGTAATGTTTTAGCAAAGTCAGGGAAATAGAAGCAGTAGGAATCCAGCTCTGTGAGTCACTGTCAGCATTTAATATTCATACCTGCATATTCTAGGAACAGAGGCCATCATTCATTAAATTAGTTGCCCAAATGAAGCAGTTAATTGATGAGCTGTTAACTTAAGGATGGCTGGAGCTCTTTTTTGTTATCAGTGAAAAGGTATTGCTTGGGAAGAGCATTATGATCAGGATAATTATTTGAAAATATTTAGAAATTATAGGATGAAATCAAGATTCTAGATTTTGTTTATCCTTTTTTTCTCCTCTGGTTTTCCTCCTTTCTGCTGTTTCTTACATGCTCCAAAAAATAAAATTTTCAGTTTTGTATTTGCACTAAATAGTCTTGATGTTCTAGACTTACTACCAGGCATTTACTATCAGATGCTTTACAATGAGTATCTGAGGAAAATTTTAAGGAAGTAAAGACAGAGTTTACTTTCTGTACAGTGAATTAATCACTGACTTGTGGATATGCATCTCCTTTCCTCTTACCCATCCTGTGAAATCTTTGAATTGACTTTCAGCCTCCATCATGGGTAACAAATTTTTGATTGTACTGTTAGATGAAGCTCAACATTATTTTCAAATCAGCTTTTGCTGGATCTTTGGATAAAGCTGAGTATAAATAATGAAAAGGAGAGATGGTTGGGATGATTGGACTATGTTAAACAAGTAACTTGTGAAAGACTTTAAAAAATATTACGGGGTTCTCCAGTAATAGGTAAAAGCAGCTTACATTCAATTTACTGGCATTTTGATATGATTAAGTGATCTATTTCATAGAAAATTTTTAGCAAGGAAAATGGTAGATAAATGTCACAGATTCCAATTTAAGTACTAAGGAAAACTTAGGAAATACTGACAAAAGTTTGCTGTACTTGTGTGGAGTCCTGCTGAACACACCTGGTCATGCATAGAGAGCGATATGGTAGCTTACTTAACAAGCTCCAGTGCACAGCATAATTATGTTAGAGGAAGCTGGGAAGTGGAGAACACTAAACAACTCTGTTGGGTGACCAAATTCAGCTTTAAATGAAGTCCTAGTTTGTACTGAGGTAGTGCTATAAAGCAGTTTGTGACTGCTCTGGTTAAGACAGGCAGGAGCACCAAGAGCTTTGTCCTGTGCTAACAGCCCCCTCACTGCCTTTCTTGGGATATGGGCCAAGACACAACCACAGTATTGACATGGAGAAGGGGCAAGTCTAGTGCAGATGTCACAGATTAAAGTGGAAAGAGAGCAGAAAGACAGAGGAACTGCTTGCCTAGGGAAACAGGAAAGTAATACCAAGTCCTGTCCTAAAGGCAGGAGTCATCACATGTCTGAGACCCTGAGAAGAATTGCTCCTGTCCAATTCTTGACAGGATGTGCCAGTTGAGTGGAGTTCTGATCTAAGAGTTCAGAATCAATTGACAAGAATATGTGCAAGTTGAAAAAATCAAAAGATTTGGCAGAAAATCTTTTCTCTAAAACCTTGAGAAAGTTAAATACAAAATGGTTATGTTAGAAGGCCGGTAGTGTTTTTTTTCCTTACACTGGTTCTTCTGAAGTCAGAGGAGGAGTGTTTACAAGTTATCATTCTGTATTGCTCACAGTTGTTACAAATCTATAGGTTTTAGGGGGTTATGTTCAGGATGTCAATATCCAGACTAAGAAATAGAAGTGACAGATGTGTGTAGCCGAGAACTCTTTACTTCTGGTGAACAAAAACAGAAGCACAAATGTGTAACTTTGGTATTGGAGATGAATGCTGGTATCAAGACAATTGTCAGTGTTGGTGCTGTCATTTTTATATTTGGCAGTTAGGCAAACTGTATTGACTTTAATGTCATGTAGTTACATTCCAGGAAAAATTTAAACATGGTGCATATTGGGATTGAGTTTGATAGTTTTCTGGCTGATGTGATTCCTCTCTAACCAGTGGTTGCTCCTCAGCAGTGAAAGAGTATCTGAAATAAATGCAAGTATACTTAGGTGTTACTGTTTCTTCAGGATATTAATTTCTGCCCTTAGTTCTGGGGTCATACTTTTGTTGATCAGACAGCATGATAGCTGAATGCACAGGTGTACTCCAACTGCTGAGGAAACATCTGTACTGCTGACACCTTTGCTGACAATTGCATTGATACTGTCTGTGCTGCAGCTTAGGTCCTGGAGGTGATCTCTCACTGGGGAAGAGAAGGAGTGGCCCAGCTACTGCACTCCTTGCATATGGCCTCTGCTTGATAATGTAATGTAAGAATTTGACACCCTTGGAAGCAGCAGTCATCTTTCAACTTGTAATCATCTGCTTCCTTTTCATAGTTTTTTTTTCCTATTAATTCTTTAATACTAGTGTTTCAAAGAATAGAAAATGTCCCAATGACAAAAAACAAAAGCTTATTAATTGTCTTAGAGTTATATGGAGAAGGAAAAATGGAATGAAATTGAATGTGTTGCATAACATTCTGCACTAACACTTTCCATGAACACTTCACACTTCATTCCCTAATAGGTCTCCTTGTCCTTGTTTTATTTTTGAGGTGTGCCAATGTAAATACTTCAAACAAAACTTGGGTTTTATTTAATTTTATGATTCTAACCTGCTTTTAGCAAGACAACCAATCCTCTTCCCTTCTGCCCAGCAACAGAAAGCCCTACAAAACTGCAGATGCAGTGTACAGTAAAAGAAAGTTCTTTCTGATCTTCTGTAGTTGTGTATGCTTGACTTGACAGTCTTGTAAACAGCTCTCTAATCTAGAGAAAATCTTGGGATTAACTGATGCCAGAAAGAAAAAGGAGCAATCAGACCTCTATGGAATCAGAGTATGTACTAAGGGAGTTAGTGCAGAATACGTTACTGTGCTTTCAATTTTCACCTTTGCTTTTGTTACACCAGCTTTGCTCTGCAGACAGGTTTAAGGGAAGGATAATTTTTTAAGGATGAAACTCAATTTTCAAAGGGGCATGGGATTTAACAGTATAACTGTCATTATAGTTTGTGAGCTGCATGTAAAGATGTTGAGAGTTTTATGGCTTACATTTTTAATGCAGCTGTGTATAAACGTCTTTTCTACATTCTGCTGCAACATTAGTTTTATATCATGTGGAACTAAGCTATTTTACCTTCTATTTAAGCATATTCCCAGGTATCATTAAAAATAACATTTTAAGCCAGATTTTGTGTCAAAATGTCAGCTAAATGCACTGTTGATTATAAAGCTGTTTCTTCAAGCTATTTTCTGGAAAAGCGGACTATTTCTTATTGTACAGTTCTGTGGACACCACTCATGCTGACTTATCACCCCTGTTTTCATGTTTTCTCCAACAGAAAGGAGAGCCAAACTGCAGTATTTTTTCTCCAGAAACCACAGAGCAGCTGACCTTCGAGATTCCTCTGAATGATTCTGGCTCTGCTGGACTTGGTGTGAGCTTGAAAGGCAACAAGTCTCGAGAGACAGGAGCTGATCTTGGGATTTTCATCAAATCTGTTATTCACGGAGGTGCTGCTTTTAAGGTATGGAAGAAGCACATCAGGAGCTGAATGTGTTAGAATACTGTCATTTCTATGGTGAGAGCTGAATCTCACTTGAGAAGCATTCTAGGTATAAATACCTTTGTATCTCACTCCTTTGGGTGAACTACAAATATAACACTGTCTCGTGGTTTCTGGGGTTGTGTGCAAAGCAAGAAAGTCTGCCAAGGTGAAAATGAATTGTTGCAAACCTTAGGGAACATTTGGATGCTGCAGGAAATGGGGAAGGGGAAGAAGGATAAGGATAGATATGAGTAGAGGATGCTTCCAGCCTCCCCACGGCCTACAGGAAAAGTTTGATTGCTCAGTGACAGAGAAGTTGGTACCTACAACTGTGCCTATAAATAAAAAATTTTCATAATTTTCTTATTTTTTTATTCAGAATATTTTTTTTACTGTATCAAAAATATGTCTTGGCAGAGCTTGATATCAGTTGTGCAGAAGTTATCAGTTTTTCCTGAGGTGGATTGAATTGGTAATATTAAATTGCTAAATGACAGTATTATGAGTTGTTCTGTTCTTTCTAAGCACTGTACAAGGACTGTTGTATATTTTTTCATTAAAAAGTATTTGACTTATTGTCAAATCTTTAGGAAAGCTGTTGACTGCATGTTTTTGCCCCAGATAAAACTTGGAAAAGATAACTTATCTGAATTGGAAACAAATTACTTAATTTTTTAGAGCTAGTATGTTAAACACCTGTAGAACCATAATGTAATTTTTCTCTTTTATCTCAGCAATTCTTTGCAGTTCTCTCTTCTGTAAAAATACCTTTTAATTCAGTGTTATGTAAATTCCTCTACCGACATCAGCCTGCTGAGTAAGACAATTCACAGCATTAAAAATTCAACCCTCATCTATTTACAGCAGCTAGTAAATAGCAATAATCAAGGTTTTAGGTTTCATTAGAATGTTTAATAGTTCCTTACTTCTGTTATTTACCTTTCCTAGTCTCACAGTTATTTCAAAAAGCTTGGATCTTCAGCTGATTGGATTACACCAGAACTGAGTTAACACACATTTGGCCAAATTAGGGCTGGATAAACTCAATCCATGTGGGTGTCTCCTGCAAAGTATGACTCATTTTACTGTGGAAATGAGACTGCCCTCTGTTTTCCCAGCTCTGTGTCCACACCAGTTGCAAGTTGCAAGACAGTGCATTGCCGTGGATAAACTCCTTGTTTTGGATAGCCAAGCTGTGGAGCCATATTTCGTATTAGTGGGCTCACAGCCTTACTTGTCACTTTACAGACCCATAAGACAGCCTTTTCTCTGTGCGGTTGCTATTCTCTATTCCCCCACAGTGACTCATTCCAGAGCAGTTAATTTTGGTTTGAGATGTCTGCAGAGTATTAAAGCAGGACTTCTGTGCTCGCCCCTGAGTGAACAGGCACCATGACTGGGAGATTATTTTGTCTTGTGATGGCCTGTAGTCCTGTGACCTGTTCTCTATTCTACCTCATTATAACCCTTCCAGCAATTAGACCTGTGTTGTGGTAATGGATCTGAATGTAGGCTCCAGAGCAAATGAGACAGTAGCTGAGGCTCTGGCTTCAACCAGAACTGTTCAGAGACTCTGTCCTGTGTGCGAGTGCTCACAGAATGCAGTCTTTTTGGCAGTGTTTTAAGACTCGCAGTCTACTGTTGTGTAATGCATGGAGAACAGCTGGCTTTCTTCTGTCTAATGACCTTTACATAGAACATAACCTAATCGGTGGGTATTAACAATTAATAAAATTTCTTGTATCAAGTTAAAAAGTGTGCACGTATTTGTGCATAAATATTTAAAGATGTTGTCCTGTTGTCCTTATTTTAAATCTCTTCTTGGAGCAAGTTTTGAAATAAAAAGCCTTTCTTTCCAGCTGGTAGTTGTCCAGAGCCTTTTCCTATGCTATTCATTGGTATTCTCTGAAATGGATTATTATGGATTAAGACATGTGCATTTGCTTTTCAGTGTACAGTGCTTTCTTGGGAAACTGTCACAGGCGGAAATCTTAATCTCACTGACATGAGAATTCTTTCACTATTTATCACTTCTGCATTCAGAATTTAAATTTTTTTCGATATTGGTGTATCATGCTAATAGAAGTATGAACTTTATCCCTTTGTCTTTATAGTCACTGCTTGTCGTCAGAAGAAGAAATGTAATATATAGAACTTCAACACATTTGTTTCACTGATAAGTAATTGCTCAATCCTTCTAATGCTGTATAAAGGTTTTGAGACATTAAATTTCTTTTACCCCTGTGTTTCTTAGAATGAAGAGTAGACTGTGAGATGCACACCATCTTTTTATGTTACCATTACTTGTTATTGGTTTGATCCAAGGTCTGAAGAGAAGCTAATATTTTTAATTTTTTTGATATATAAACACATTAATCTAGCTCTAATATGTTAGTGGCATTGTAAAGTGTAGTAGGGGACATTTTAAAAATCATAATGGAAAACTGAAGTATTCTATCTTTTATGATTATTCTTTTGTCCTAGCTAAAGGTTTTAGAAAATGTCAATGCATGTAGCATTATACCTGCTACAGTAAGACTCAGTCCTCTTTAATGCTCTTCCTACAAAATCAAACAAAAAAAAAAGCCTTAAAAGTTCCAGGTTTGTATTCTAACACTGTATCCCACAGGAATAAAACCAGTTGCTTTTGTTGATTGAACCATTATGTCCCTACTTAGCATCTATTTTTTTAACATCTCTAAGATAAAGAGGTTACTGGATTACTTGATATTTTTACTTAGGCAGAGCCTTTCATGTGAAGAAAACAAACAGTTGACTGAGTTTAAATGCATTGTTATTCCCCCAACTTTGGGGATTTCAGCCTTGCTCACCTCAAGACATCTTCGCTTTTCATTTACAATGCGTTCCTGAGGATCCGGTACTTGCAGTCCACTGCAGCTGAAATGAAACAGAGCCATTGCAAGAAACGATGTAATATTTTCTATGTGTGCATTTGTTCAAATGAAAATGGTGTAACTCAAACATCCTTGGTCCTTCTGAGTGCTGCAATAAATGTTGCTCATTATGTGCAGTGGATGGAGAAATTGGATAATTCCAATAATTGCCATTAGGGCATTTCTGACAGAAATGTCATTGGTGTGATAAGGGAAATAGCTTATTGTGCCTTGATTAAAAAGATAAGTCCCTGAAGATCATGGCATTATGTCTTCCTGCTCTACTGTAAATAGTGGGAGTCTTGTGAATGACTGAGAATATGGCAGCCATGTGGTAGTGGATTCTGCCCCTTGCTGTGAGTTGTCATAAAAAACCCAGCATTTTTTTAATAAGTGAGGAAGAGTAACATCAGCTTCTATTAGAATAACTCACTCGCAGTTCCAGAGATGGCATTTGAAAACTGTTCTGCTGAAATGCCAAATGTTGTTTTCCTGCTCAAAAGCCACAAAGAAACCTACCTCTCAGAGATGAAAGAAGAAACGTGTTAAAACAACATTTAGCTTGTTTTGAGCCAAGCAGATTTTCATGCAGTTCAGGCTTCCAAACCAGGCCATAACACAAGGGATGTGAAAATCTGTGTTTGGAAACTGTTTAGACGTGGGGATTTTTTTTTTTTCCTGGTCTCTAAAGAGGCGAAAGGTTTTTCTGTGAAGTAACTTCTGCCTGTTGTGTGAAAACAGCATTCAGCTGTCTTCCAGCCTGGCTTATATAGGTGACTTAGCAAGTGTGGTTGATCAATATTTATGAATGATGCACATTTTTTTTCTTCTATCGCAATTGAAGTGTCAAATTCAAGTTGAATTTTTCATGTAAATGCTGCACATAACAGAGGGGCAAGAAGGGCAGGTGTATCAAAAGAAGCCTTTTAAGAAGTAATGTAATTAAAATATAAATAAAGTCTCATACAAAAGTACTACAAGAAAAATTGAAAATTGGGCCAATACAGAACTTCGTGAGGCTCAGTGATTTGTTTAAAAATGTGTGCTGTGTTCAGGACAGTTGCATACTTAAGTGATGTAGTTGTGACAAGATGCATTTGGCATTGTATTTGTGTAGACTTTAGAAACAGACTTTAACAGATATTTAATACATTATAGTATTTTTTCCAGAAAGGAAAGACAGTAATCCAAGAAACTGTAGGACCATAGGGGGAGGACATGAAGACCTGTAAAATTTTCAACGTTTTACAGAAATTTACAAAAAATAAATTTTGTTTTCCTCAAACTCCTGTTGATCTGAATAGCTCCATTCATTTCAGCAAATTTTGATTGGACACAGAGGAATTAAAACATGTGCAAATAATAAAATTTTGGGTTCAGCAATTTTAACCCTTGTCTCCCCTCTTGTGATGGGATCATTTGTATATAGAGAAAGAGTGAGGTTAACTTAATGACTTTGGCTGTATGTACATTTAAGTTGGCATAAAATATTCAGCAGAGAGATGGGAGAGGTTTCAGTATATCTTCCAAATGGCCTCTCCATTTTCTATCCTCCATTCCCACACCCTCTCTAGAAATGTTTTATTTCTCCTGATTTTCCTTCTCAGAATGGCTCGTCTCCTAATTATTTCTTTCCATCTTCTTGTCCATCCCAGTTTATTTTGGATTTTGTTATATACTGGTTTTTTTCAGCTTTGTGGTTATCTGTACTCTGCTGTAGTAATGATGATATGCAGTTCCAACAAAAATAACACTTAATAAATCTGGGTGTGTCACAGCTACTGTAACTCACTTAAAAATGACTTCGACTTGGCAGCAGTAGCAGAATAGTGAATTGAACATCTTAGTTACAGAAAAAAATAGAAATCAGTATATATATTTTGTACTGCTCAGATGCATGAAATATGTAAACAGTTCAGATGAGTGCCTTATGAAGAGTTTGTGCTGAACCTGTGAATCAGATTCAACTAAGCATTGTACTTCTGTGCAGGATCTTCCCTATTACGGCTTCTTCACCACCTCCTATCAGACGTCTTTGGTTTCTTTCTCCTCCTCCTCCTTGTTTGAGGTCTAATGCTAGCCTGATAATTGCAAACTTGACAAGCTTTGAAAGAAATTCCTCTGTCTCAATTAAATAGACCTTATTTTCTGGTTAGAGAGAAATGTCCATGGCATGCTGTTTTATGAAAAGAAATAAATCACAGATCATAATGACAACAGCAATAGGACTCCTAAATCACAAAATAGCAGTGTCCACAATTTTATTACACTCACAAATGTCACCTTGGCAAATGAAGCTGAATTACTTTTTCAAAGCATAGATTACTTGATATGGCTCAACCCTAATTTTGTTACTGGCAGCAGTTTTGAATGTTGTAAAATAGGGATAGCGTTAATTAGTAAGGATGCTTAAGTTTTAGTGACCATTCTGTACTGAAGACGCTGGCCCATGTGATGGCATGAGAATTGTGACAGGATACACACCAATAAGATTGTAAGACAAAATTTTTTGAGCTATGTTTTACCAGATCTTAATAGCAGATAATTATGCATGAAAAATACATTGTAGCACTCCTTTGTGGTTGCAGTGTGGGTACTAATAGTTATAGTGTGAGCCCATTAAACTAACTAAAAGCTGCTTTTCCCTTTTTTTGAGGATGGGGTGGGTGGGTTGTTTTTTGTGTGGTTTGTACTATTTTGGTTTTGTGTGTTTGGTTTGGGTCTTTTCTTAATTATTTAATTGTTTTAACTGATACAAATAAATGGCAAATGCAAGAAAAAGAGCAGTCTGTGCATGAATGGCTATGTTTGTATTTGCAGTATGAACTCTTTACAAAAGTTTTGTGAATAGAGGGAGATAATTGCCAATTACTGGAAAGAAAGTTATTTCTGGCGCTGTCCATTCTTTTATTTATTAAGTTACAGGAGCAATGTCTGATTGTCTGCATCGTGCTTTCCCATATGTAGCACTTCTTCTTAATAATCCCTGGGGTTTCTGAAATTGTCTCTGTCTGTCGCTCGCAGGATGGTCGTTTGCGAGTGAACGATCAGCTGGTTGCCGTCAATGGGGAGTCGCTCCTGGGCAAGTCCAACCACGAGGCCATGGAAACGCTCAGGCGCTCCATGTCCATGGAGGGCAACATTCGGGGCAGGATCCAGCTGGTCGTGCTCCGCAGGCTGGAGGTGCACACAGAGGTGAGACAGTATATGCATTTATTAGACCAATGTTGTTCCAGTCCCAGTGGTTTTGCATATCGGAGAGGATGGCTCAAGTCTTGGTCACAGAGAGCTTCTCCTGGCAGAATTAATTCTCCCCTGGAGAGAGGACTCACAAATTGTTTCTGGTTGATATCTTCTTGTCTTGCTGTGCTTGTTGAGACTAAAAGTTGCCTCTTATTTTGATTCAACAGGTATTGGAACAAAAGAAAATATGATTCCAAAACAAGTTAATTTAGGATAAATGTATTGATGTAGTTTTGACTATCTGCTATCTCCTCAAGGCAATTGCTTGGATACAGGCAATTTAAATTATTCGGATTTCATTTGTTGCTATAATCAGAGACCTGAATAACTTAGTATGACTAGGATTTTGCTTTACTCTTGCTTTTTCTTTTTCATTAGTACTTAATGTATTTTTTTGAGTGTGTTTTTCTGGACTTGCTTTTTTTTTTTTTTTTTTCCTTTTTCTCTTGACCTTCAAGGTATGAAATATTTTACTTTTCCTTGTCAGATGAACATTTCTTCAGGATGGGTTTCTGAGTTGATTAAGATAAAATCTATTTAAGTAAGGTAACAAAATAAGGAAAGAAAGGCATTTTTAACTATTATGTTTTCTAGACATCATATAAATTGATGTTTGCCTGTCGTTACTTATTTCAAAAAAGATTGATTTTATGATCTCCTTTGCTCTCTCTTTCATTCATGTGTGCACACACATATGCACACTCTTTTCTCATCTTTACATATATAATATAGGTGTATACTGTCTGCCTTTTCTAGTCACTCCAGTTTTAATTTTAACCTTTGAGCAAATATTTTATAAAGCTTTAAATACTGGTAGTGTTCTTTAAAATGAAAGTACATACAAGTAGATTTGGGGTGTAAAAGGTTGTAATAAATCTCATTATAGAATTCCAAGTTATTTTAACCGTCTTATTTAATGAGCATTACTGGAACATTTTGAGAACAATCTTGTTTCTGGCTGTATTTGCATAAAATTCCAGAGGAAGGAAGAGGATGCAGGTGTCTTGTAATTTAATTGGTTCTTAAATATTTTTGATAACTTTCTATGTAATTTACTAGCATCATTTATTGATTGAGAAATGGATTTAGAAATATATGACTTCCCAAATATTACACTCTTATTTTGTTGGGAGGATGCTTTGGAAAAGCCTTATGATGTCAATTGTGCCAGGAAAATATGAAAAGTACCCATTAGCTATTCTGGAAGATGTTAGAGGAAAACACATTTTTGCTTTCCTTTTATATGTGACAGCATCCTGCTCTAAGGAAGAATTATGACGTATATGTTATATTTATTGTGCACTTTTGGGATATAAGAAAGATAGCCCACCTTGAAAGAAACTTCAGTTCTGCTAAAGCTGAAGCTACTTCTTTTTAAAAAGCTTCCAATCAAACATCAAATTGACCTAGTAAAATATGAGGCTGCTTTTTATAGTTAAGTGTATCGTTTTGAATATTATCCAGATGTATGAAGGAGGTAAATAATCTTGACTCATGCCCTATGAAGAATGCATAATGAGGTCTTGATTGAATCAAATTCATTTTAGACAGGAATTAATTTTTATAGGGTAGTCTTTGCGTTCAATTGTAATTCCATTTGAGTCTGGAGACTGCAGCAGAAATGGGTTGGTGCCCATTCTTCCCTTTCCCCAAAACAGCTACCCGAGCACTGCATCGCAGCTTGGCAGAAGGACAATATGTTTAGACATGCATTATTGTTTTTATTGGGCAGGACACTAATGGAGGTCTTCCATGACAGCTATGTTTTATAAGCTGAATACTCGAATTAAGTTGGTTACTGATCAGTTGTTGGGATATTGATTGTGTCATTTATCAAAGAGCTGGAAAAGCAGATTTGTTGTTGCTGTTAATTCAAGGCTCCTTATCCCACTGTGTCTCCAGTGGATAGTTTAAAAAGCAGTAAACGTGAACTTTACAACCTAAGGAAGCTGATGTAAACTGAAGACTCCAGTTTCAAGAGGAAACACAACTGTCAGTGTCTGTGTGGTGTGTGTGTGCTTCTGTATGGAGCTTGAAAATACCCTTTTGAAATGGCTGATTCTGCAATGAGGAAAAGAGAATTTTACACATGCTGCCTGTCCACTAAGCTTAAATTTAAAGCCATATTGTCACCATGAGTATCTCAGCACTGATTTCTGTTCTGACATGCAATTTTTCCATTTTATTAAGCTTATTTTCATTGTTTTTATTCAATCACTATTTTATTACAATTTTATTTTTTTAAGTTACATTATTTTATTTTTGTTATTAAGCTTGAAAAACAGGTTGCAAGGAGGTGTAACATGCTGTCCTTCCTTATGTCTTGGTTTGCAGGCAATCACTTGCCAATATAGCAAGCCTCTTGCATAATTTTAAAAATAACATGAGTTAGATACATGCATTTCTTCTGTAGATATGACTATGGAATTTAAAAATATGTATATTTAGTATAACATTTGCTGACATAATGAACATGCAGTTTAAAAATAGAAGCCAGTTGGATCTCACTTCAAAAAACAGATATAAAATCACAGAACATCTAAAGGTTGCTTTGAAAGCTAGCCATAATATTTCCTCTGTGTGGGTTTTTGGTTTTCCCTGAATAATGACTGCGGAAATGTCTTTCTGGGTCTGTCCCAGCTTTAGAAACTGTGGTTTTTATTTTTGTTTTTTTTCCCAACTTTTTTCCTTTGAGCAACTGCTCAGGAGAATAAATTAGGCACTATGGCATGTATGGGGGTGGGGGGTAGGAAATGTCTCAAAAGAAAAGCTGACTAGAGGTGTGACAGGAGTTTGTTTAGCTGCTAGCCAGAAGACCTGCGTTTGGGAGTTTGGTGTAACTCCTTACTTGCAAAACTGTTCTAGTGTGTGATCATCAGAACATATGCACTCAGTCTCAGGGAGAAGGGAACCAGCTGGCTGGCAGAAAAATACCATTGGCATTGCCCATGTTCTTGTGTTGACAATGTCACAAGCTGCCCTCCCAGATGGAGAATTTGAATGAAGCCAGTTGTGGGTCATAAAAAAAAAATCTTCGTTTTTGTGCATCATTCTTAATGGTTGTTATTGCTTGGATGTTATTTCATGGTGAGCAAAATCAGCCTGCAGTTTTGAAGAACTCTCTCAAGTTTCTCATTTGAGAGGAGGCAATATACAGTGAACACATTACATCACAGTGTCCATGCACTGTCTGCAGTGATGGATGCTCTTCTGCATTGTTGAATATGTAAATTTTGTGTTGCAATGTGTGGTTCTGTTTTTCCCTTAGGAACGGTCAGACCAGGGAGTCTTTCAAAAATCAGCCTTTGATGGGAGTCATAACTTGGCAGCTGCCTCGCGACGCAATGATACCATTCTCCAGCAATTTGTAACATGCGGTCCTCAGGAAGGAATAAAAGGTAGTCTCTACATACCCATCTCTTTGCTGAGAGAGAGAGTGCTTTGTAGTTTTGTTTCCTGAAATCCACAGCCACCAAAAGCAGTTAATTAGAGTAAGTGCACACTATGTTACTTTGAGGCTTGAAGATCCAGCGAGGGTGGGAGAGCTGATTCAGAAGTTGTGAATGAGATTCCTGGCACAAATTCCAGTTTAAGTAACAGTTTCTAGCTCGCTGCCCCAACACGTAAGGCTGGATAAAAAACAAATGATGAGTGCAAAATATATGTTGTCAAAATGTTTATTTTCTATATATCTTTAATGAGCGCAATGATTTTTACATTTAATTTCTAGATTATGTCCTAGGTTATTATAAGCTTAATTAATTTATACTAAAACATGATGTTCAAAAAGTGCACTTGCTTATTTTAGACTTTAAGGTAAAATTTGTTCAAAGGTTAGAAACATTCCCTTAATTTACAAATAGGAATTATATTAATGAACTCATTAAAAAGCATTAGGTAATTGTGTAAATTGTGCAAAGAAAACCTACATGTGCGAGCATATGGAAGCATACCAGTAAGAGCATTTAAGGCCACTTCTTTTCAGTTCTTTTTTTCATTTCTGATGGCATACTGTACTATCTGTCCAATTTGCCCCTGACTCAGCAAGGTACTAGTTATTTGAAAAGTTTAAGTATTTGAGATGGTCTTGACCCCTATCCTTTTAAGTGTGCTCTCATTCTTCAAGTCAAGCACATAGCTAAATACTTTTCAGTAGGAAAAAAAGATTTTCTTTGATGTAGTTGAATTATGCATGATCTTTCCCACTTTCCTAGACAACTGTGGAATCATGGTAGCCTGCAAAAAGTAATATCATAGGCTGCTGTGATGACTGTGTGGGGTACTTTTAATCAAAACCGAAGAGCCCTTATCTGTAAAATTCAAGAGAAACTCCTATGGAATTTAGGGGTAACTTATTTGTGTTGACTTCAATATTTTCATAGTGTGTCTCCAGGAAAAGAATTAGGTATAGTCTGAAGCACTGTAAACATTCAAAGATCAGATCCTTTTGCTTAGATCTACCTTATGTTTTTCTTGTATGGAATTTACACTCATTCTATAGTTTCAGGAGAAAAGGGTCCAATCCTTGGAATTAGCCTGCTCTGTAGAGTTGGGCATTACCAAAGATAGTATCAGAGAGCAGAAAATACTTTTAAATGCTTCCTTAAAAATCATAAAAGCAAATGCTCTGAAGCCATTGATGCAGTTGAATGGCAACTGCTAACCTGTCACTTGAATTCCAAACAAACTATGTGGAAGAGTTGTACTTTCAGATAAGGATTCTTCAAGTGCAATCCAGAAATCAGGATGGCTAGTTTTCAGCTCAGTCATAAAATTATTTTAAATAGGCATCTTTTTAATTAAAGAATTATGGTAAGAAGGCATTATAGCAAAAAAAAGTGATGGCCTCAGAGGAGAATGTGTGAGATGTCAAAAGGAACCTTTGGAGTGCTGCTGGCACAAGGAGAATTTGGCATGGCTGGGTCTTCACAATCATGGCTTGGGAAGTGACTGCATTTGGAGTCAGTGGACAAGAGATGACAAAAGGTTGCTACCACTTGCTCAGGATATCGTTGTATTGCAATTTCTATTGAAGATTTGTTGTTTGAGTAAAATTTCAGTGATCTTAATGGAAAACTGTACTGGCACTTGTAGCAGGAAGGTTGCAGGACAGCTCTGATAAGAAATTGTTTTGGTGAAAGACAATTTGGGCTTTACACATTTCTGCAATGTGTGAGACTAATTTATCTTATTTTGAAATCATAGTATTAATTATTATTGAGCTCATGCTCATTCTGCTTTCCATATGAGCCTGTCACCTGTTTCCTTCTATCACTGGTTTAAATATTTTTTGCATTGTTTCTTAAAAAGTTTTGTCCTCAGTGTTTCAAAGCATCTGTAAGGGTGAAACATTTTTCCTGTGCACAACCCTCCTTTATGAACTTGAGGTTGTGTGTCTGTTTAAGGACATGAGCCACAGACCTAGTGAGCTGCTTGTGTCAGGCAGGAACAGATCCTTATACATGCTCACAGTGTGCTATCCACATCTTGAACATAGAAGTGCAGTTGGTACATTTTTGCAAAGAATAGTAAAACAGAGATTTTTAACATAGTATGGGATCTGATGTAAGAATTTAATGTAGGAGCCGTATTATGTTTCATAAAATGTCACTTTCCTAATTAATGTTTTCTAATAAGTTATTTCCAGTACCATTCACTGCTCCTACCAATAAAATTCTTATAAAAGCTCAGCAAAAATACACTGAAGGTTGGCCTGCTAATATTGCTGTCTGTTTTAAGAGTCTTTTTTATTATACATGAGCAAGAAAAACTAATGTCTAGGGAAAAGTGCTTATAGCCAAAACATTAAATTTTGTCTTGCCTGTGGATATTTAAATAAAGGGGGAGGGAATAGTGATCCAATATTGAAATGCCAGTGTTTGTTCTATTTTTGCATGGATAACACTTGCTGCCTTCAGGTCCTCACTTCTTTTGCTGCCAAGCTGTTTCACGGTGTTTTTTAGAACAATCTCTTTGAGAATTGATACTTCAGTGCCAGGAGCTTTACATTTCTGGTGTTGAAAGATTACTGGAATGTGTTTCATTAGAGGTTCTGATATATTTCTTATAACCCTATATTATAAATAGTTATAGGGAAAATGCTGTCATCTCTCTGTTAAGTAGCAAAATAATCAAGCTTTCTCTACTACCAGAGACTGGTGAATCCTCATGGTTGTACAAGCACCTCTGTTTTCATACATATATGGTAACATCAACATAGAAAATTAAGAAGTGAAATTTTTAATTATTTGGATTTTCCTTGTAAATGCTGCGCATGTCTTATAGACGGACTCAGTTTTTACTCCGCCTGAGTTACTCTTTTTTACTCTTAGTCTATTTAATATCTGAAAATTCAATGCATTTTGTTCAGTACTTAGATTTATCTGGATCTGTTAGGGTCATTTCCTGAAGTCTTGAACATGGAGCCAGTGACTGCCCCTTAGGTTAAATTCTCTCATTCTCTGGCTCCTGCTCCCATTTTACTGGGAGCTGTAATCCCTTGTGATCATTTCCGATTCACTGAGGAAGTCTGACATTTTTCTGTGTGTATTCTTTTGTTACTGTAAGAAAAATACCGGTGGTAGCCCATGATCAAACAGCCTTGGTGAAATGATGTACCAATTACTGTGAATCTAAGTTAGTATAACTACATTATATACTCAGTCTCTTGCCATGGCTATAGGAGTCTGCTCAGAAAGGCTAACCACAGTGTAAGTGTGGTGTAGTTCTATTTCTTTTTAGTTGGTTGGGGTTTTGTGGGTTTAGGGGCTTTTTCCTTTTTTCGGGGTTTTATTTTGTTGGGCTTTTTTCCCTTTTCTTTTTTTTGGGTGGAGGTGTTAAATTTTTTCCATCAAGCATCTCTTTCCTTCTTTTGATACTCAGTGGTTTAGGGACCTCCTAAGTCAAAGGTACTGTCTGGACCATTGGGCCATGGGTGCATCTCTAACTTTTGGTACGCTTCTTAGTCTTATTTAAATTGTTTTTTCCAAAATATCTTCATGGCAGTGAATTCTGTGGAAAACACTACTCTGTGTTTGTCCTAGGTGTGCTACCAGAAAGTTAAACTGGTTGCCTTCTTCTTACTGTGCATGAAACAGTGGGAGCTTCCTTGTCACTCTAAGCATAGCTGTTACAGTTTCATAGACCCCTCTTGTATTTCCTTTTATTGCTTCTTTCTCTAAACTAAAGGATCCTAATCTGTGGTCCTTGTTAGGAGCGTTTGTACCTGTGTCCAACTATCCTTGCTAGCTTTTTAGTATGCTTCTGAATTATACTACATAATTTTTCAGACAGGAAGAATGAAACCTTAGACACTGTTTAAAAATGAGGCTGACCATTAATTATTGAGCTCTAGTTGGAGTGTTTGAACTTTTTTGCACTTGTAAATGACTGCCTCCCTTTGACTTCCCTGAGCGTATGTTGGAAGAACAATCCAGTGCACATCTGATGTACTGTTACAGAGCCATAAGAGCCTTTGTGTAAGTCTCAGGAGTGCATCACTTTGCAGTCTCTGACAGGGAATTTCACTTGCATTTCTTACTCCTGTCCTGCAGCCTTTTTGCAGAACTTCATAGTCTCCTTCCTTTTGGTAATTGCAGTTGGTATCACATTGAACAATATGAGTTTCTCTTTTGTTCTAAGTTGTTTTTCCTGTGAGGACTTGCCTTTTACTTCTCATTTGTTTCCTGTTCTTATATTCAAACCTGAAAGAATGGGCATTGCAGTGCAAGAAGTCCATGTGTATATGTAAGGTAGTATACCTGTACTTTACATCAGACTGACAGTCATTTTTAAGGTCTCATTAAAGCTTTCTTCCTCATCTGCTTATCCTCACTTTCTTTTGATGATGCTTACATATTTTCTGAGATACAGGGTTTGAGCTATTTTATATTAGAAGGCTATCCAGCCAATAGGAATTTTATAGGATCCTTGAGCTAATAGTGTAGGCTTGTGGGGGTTGTTTTTTGTTTGCTTTTTTTGGGGAGTTTTTGGTTGGAATTTTTTTCCCTAGTATTTTTTGTTTGCTATAATAAGTGCTCTTATCACAGAAATATAATCTGTTGCTTTCTCCTTTGATCCCTCCTTGCCAACCCTTTTTCTCTCAGGTTAGGTTAGTGCTTTCAGACAGGATTGTACAAAAAGACTGTCAACATTCCATGCAACAGAACAGGTCACATTAAAGTGTGGCATGTCATTATTATTAGATTGCTTACCTGCCATTGAAACCCAAGGAAGTGTCCATGTTTCCTGTTAAGATTGGGAGGGGTTAAGACACATTCTACATTGAAAAATGCAGGGACTTTTTCTTAGATGGTACCTTTGGGATGAGAAGTGGATTTATAGGACAGTAATGAGCTAGCCTACAGTGAGCACAGCAGTCTAACTAAATATTGCAGGTATTTAAGTGTTGTTGCTTAGCAAACCACTGAATGGTTTGAGTTTATATTTGTCTTTGTAAAAAGTAATTTTCTAGTGTTAGCTGGATGTTGTTTGTAAAGGTAAAGAAGGAGTTGCAGTAATAGGAAGGTGACGTCTGTAATTAAGAAATGCCTCTTTATTCTCTTGCTATGGAATAATAGAAATTTTTCTTCTTCTGATCTCTTTGCTGAGAATATGGTTCTCTCCTGTACATCAAAGATGACAAATGCTCCCCATCAAAGGGACTGAAATAATGAACCTACAATCAGTCTGAATGCAGCTATGGAGAAATGGAGTAAAGCACTCCATTAAAATGAAGTAAAGCAATTTGTGCCTTACACTCAACTTCCTATAAGCACAAAGTTTCCCTATATTTACCTTTAATTATATATATGCAAATCTGAAAATCAGCTCTTCAGGAAAATCCCAAGGGGTGTATTTTCTGCTTGGTGTGATTTTAATTCTGGTTTAGTTAGTTTAGGGATTTGAATAATTTGTGATTTACTTCAGCATTGCTTGAGGCCTTCCAGTCATCAGTCAGTGAACTGGTGTAATGTAGTTGTTTCTGCAGGTTATTTAACTCCTTTCTAAATTTTGTTTTAGAGTTTCCAGTTTCTGATCATGGCAATGGTGAAAATGAAACACCTCCACCTCTCCCACCACATCCTAGTGAGGATCTGCTGAATGAGGATTATAATCACAGGTTGGACTTTAGCACTTCTTAATAGTTACAGCACTAAATGCTCGGTAGTGGTTGTGATAATAGTTCTAATTGATTATAGAACCTCTTTAGTTTTTTTAATTTGTACCTCTTTCTTTAGTCACTTCTAAGGTCTTTTAACATAAGCTGTGAATGTTATTGTAGCATTTAGTGTGTTGTTTATTTCAGTTGTACATAAGCTGCAGTATGCTGGCTATACATGATAGATGATACCTGACTTGTGTTCAGTGAAAAAAAAAAAAAGAATCTCAAAGCATAATTCCAATTAAAAAAAAAAAGTTAATTTAAAACTGTACTGTGGGTGCAATGTGTAAATGCTGTGTGAAGTCTTTTAAAGCTTTAAAAGTCCAAGACAAACACAGTTTGTATGAAACTGAATCTCCTTATGTCACGTGAAGATACTATTGAGAGTACAAAATGAATTTTCAGTAAGTTTGAACATTGAAATGTGTAGGAGAAAAATTAATGAACACTTTACCAGTTGTAAAGGTATTGGGTAGATTTTTCAGATATTTCTGCAAAGCCTGCCATGCTTGATAGCAGCTATAAGCTCCAATTTCCTTAAATACAGAAGTTTGGAGGTGCAGAAAAAAGAGTAAACATGTAGAAGTTCACAATGGCACATTCTCGCTATCTCAAGTAGCACAGGATTCAAATGAAAGGCATAATTTCAGCCTCTCCTGATGAAGAGGAATGTAACCAATCCTGATGATGATGCTGAAATGCACCATTGAACATTGTTTCCTCATTTGCTGTGTGTTCAATTTTGATAGTCATGCATCTACTGCAATGCTATTAAGGAAGGATGCATTTCAGCTAGAAATGTAGCCATGTGTCTGTCCTTGTGTGCTGGGGTGTGAGTAACAACTATCCTTAAGTGATTGGTTGCATCAAAGAATAGATATATTTTATTATGGATACCTTGAATGCTTTATACAAGACTTGCATATCTATTTTCATTTTGCTAACATAGAGTAATTACACTAGAATAATTTTGTTATTTCTGGTCTCCCAGGCAGGTACATATGACATGATAAACCAACAAGTCTACACAGATCAGTGCAATTCAGCATTACATTCTTAACTGCAGTTGGTTGTTAGAATCTGTTCCTAATTTTTCCAGCAAGCTCACAGAAAAACATTCTCTTAAATGCTAATGATGTATTAAAATGGTGATGAATTTACAGGTCCTTTGTTTCACCCTGACTTTTCCAGTGTTGTATTGTTTTTCCATTCAGAACTAAAGTTCTCCTGAAATTGAATTGCTGTATCAAGTCACACTGATTTCACTGAAATTGCATTTCAACAAAATGAATAGGAAAAGACTTAGGAAAGTATTTTGACACTGCAAAACAAAACCCTTTGAGCTATTTCGAACCAAATATTTTTGGTTTTCCAAATCCTTTCTTGCTTAAGAATACTTCAAAGAATAATAATTTCCGTTTCTAATCAAAAAAGAGACACGTAGGATTTCAGATTGCATTGAGCTGTTGCATTTTGAGCTAAAAGTTACTTGGAGTTTCACTCAGGTTGCAATTTTGAAATGTTTAGAAAGTTGCCTTAAGGTAAAAGAATTGAAAAAAAAAGACCAAAGCAAAATAAAATTCAAAGCAGGCAAACACAATACCCTGGAATTCTTCAGTTGTAGCATGCTCCATAAGACCTCCAGCCTCTGCTTAAGTGGTACAAGGCTATAAAATAATTTTATTAATATAAATATGATGAAGTAGAATTGATCCAGATACATTGCAGTATTTCTCCAACATTCTGTAGCATGTTATTTGGAAATGCAGTTGTTAGATAGAACAAGCAAAATGAAAAGAAAGTTAGTGCTGATCACTTATATTTATATTTCTGTCTGTGATGAGAAATCAAATGACTGAAAGTGTTAAGTCTCAGAAAAGAAAGTTGAGGATCAATATCTGATTTGAAAAATGCATGGTGTAAGCAACTGAAGAAAGAAACTCGTATATTTGTGCATTCTGTAATTAGTTCACTTGTGGTTTGAACTGGTACCGTAACATTTTACATAACTTTTTTTTTTTCCTCCCTACAGCCCTATCATAAATTCAGCAGTGCATTTAACAGATCAGCACATCAACTTCAGATCTTTGACACCAGCCAAGCAGTCTGAATCAATTAATCTGAAAGCCTCAAAAAGCATGGATCTGGGTAAGAAGGGCTGGGGTGACACATAGGTCAGCTTTTTAGCCTTAGCCCATCTGCACCATCTCTGTTTCTTGCTTTTGTTTCTTTAACATCAGGGAGTAAGTTCTGCAGAAGAGCTACGGTGATTGGGACAATGGTCAGCCTCCTCTAGCAGCTATTTGCAAATACACTTTTATTGGAGCTAAAGAAAGTTTGTCGGTTTTTTGTTTGGTTGGGGTTTTTTTTTATTTTTTTGTAAAGGTCCATTGTATTGAAATACTAGCTGAGGAAAAGGGGAATGATGGAAAAATGAGCTCAAAGAATGCTGTACAAGTTTTATATGTCTAAAATATAAAGCAAAGCCAGCAATCAGAAAAATAATTTCTTTTATAAAATATAAATGATTGTAAAACTACACTGGACAAAGGGTAACATTCCTAACCCAAGTTGTTTATTTCTTCATTGACAATGACAAACACAGGCAAAATGTTGCAGTAGGTCTTTATGAATGCTTGAAGGGTGTAAGGTTATGGTTCTCTACCCATCCGTGCTGTGCAGGAAATCTTGTGGTGGGGGGGGTGGGGTGGTGGTGAAGTAAAAAGTAAAAGGCTCTTTCAATACCAGGAAAACATTTGCAGGTGGAAGATTGAAGGGTTATTGCAGCTGAGAAACCAAGCCATGGTTTAATGAGGGTTCAAGAAAGCTTGTTAAGTCTCAAAAGAAACCAAATAAGGTTTTCTTTTCCTTTTAATTCTTCTTGGCCACACTCACTCTTTATCTGTTGGTTGGTTTTGGGTTCTTTTTGAATTCCAGTGTTGATGGGGAAACTTTGAGGACTATCGTTAGGATATCTTTAATAATAGATTTGTGTGCTTTGTTGGATCTGATTTGCTACACCATTAATAGAAAGTGATTCATTTTATATACAGTTTCAAGGTAGCTTTTTCTTAACTTGCAGGGGTTTTTTTCCTATGAAATGTTCCACACTGGTCTTAGGTTTTGTATTGTTGATTTTTATTGTCGTCTTAGTAGGGTATTTTGATGTAACATTAAATATGTGTACTCCTCTAATGGTGTGTAAGGAAAGCCAGGCAGTCGTTAATGCTTGAAATGCCTAAGAATGGATGTGAATTAATTGAAGAAAGGTTTTAAGGCAGAATTGTGACACTACTGCATGACCAGGCAAAACATGTAATTTGCTCTTCTGTTCCTGTGTTTTAATGAAGAGTTATGGATTAGATATTTTTAAAGAATGAAAATGGTGCTCAAAAAATGACTAGGTTTACAGACTTGAGTCAAACCATATATTTTATGTAGTGTACTAGAAAAATGAATGTTCAGCTTTACTGAGCCTTCTTTTAGAAAGGTTTGCTTCCAGCTCCCACAGAAGTCCCAGGAAAGAATGCTCATGAACACCAGTGTAAAATTAGTCAATTGTGTGTGACAGCATATTCAGAACTGCCAGGTAACTCATACTTCAAGTTCTATACACAATCCATTCCTGACACCCAGGAGCAATGCTTTGAGAATATACATGAGTCACTAGGCCCTATTTTTCCAGTAGTCATGGCACACTGTCCACTTAGTACATTTCTTTTGTTCTCAAGTTCTGCCAGTCCTCTCAAAAATAAATCTGACAGGACAAACAGAAAAAAGCACAGAACTGGAGTCCAGGAGGAGAGCTCTGAGACCTTAGAACACATGATTTAGATGCAGTTTTTTTCTTTTTAAACCAAGTTGCCTCTGAATCACGTGTCTCCACAGATCTGTGAAACCACCTAGAGATTGGGTCTAGAGACCCAGAATGACAATCACAAATTCAGCAGACAACAGAATTTGTCTAATACAGGGCAAGAATGTGAAATCTGTACTGCCACTCACTTAGGAAACAATCTACTTCACCTTGAAATGTGTGTAATGCACCCATTGCTCAATTACAGCCTTTGTAACCTGGGATTGCTTAATGACATCACCATGCAAAGGATCATTGAAGGGGGGTAACAATTTAAACAGAAGAAAATCCAGATATCGCTGTAGATTGTGAACCTTTGTGAAAATAATAAATTCATTAAATTAGGGAGCTAGTGAAATTGTGTAGTAAGGGTCTTCCTGGCTTTGATGAGGCCTGATGTATATACAAGAGGCAAATCTGTAAAGATTAGTCTATAATTACACACGTTCACAATGGAGACTCATTTAACGTTGATGTTTCTTTTTTCAGTTATATACATATTTAAGCCCAGAACCCTTTGAGTGATTAATCTGCTTTCCAATCATAGCAATTTACAAAATAATAATTTCTATAAACTAATATCCTCAGTGAATAATATGAGGTAATAAGGATGGATGATGAAAAAGTGTTCAATACTGCTAACTGTGCATCAGTTTGTTGTCATCACTCTCCAGAGCAAAGCCTACAGTGAAAGGAACTTGGCACATGCATCTGTAGGTTACTTGCCAGTGGGGCAGCTGGAGTTGAGTTTATTGACACTTGGTGTATGTCAGGACTGTTGGCTGGGCAGCTGGACAGGAGCAGAGGGTATGAACCACTGCCACCTGCTTGTTTGGGCTGCCATGCCGTGAGTCCTGTGGACTGGCACAAGTCTTAACTGCCAAATTCAGAGATAGCACGAACCCAAAAGTAGCATTGCCTGAAGTTAGTGTGTTTCAACAACTCAGTTTCTTTCCAGATGAATTCGTTTTTGCTTGAACCTACTTTAAAAAAAAATAAAAATCAGTGGCATATGTTATTGAGTTACTGTTGTAGAAAATAAAAAAAGAAAAAAGCACATGTAGTGGTAATGATAATTTTTTTTTGTTTTGCAGAGATGAGCAGAACTTGCCTCATCTGTACAGATGTCCTTGTGCAGAGTGTATGGGGGCAGGGTGACTGGTTCTCTGTTTTGGCATCCATCATTTCCACAGTGATCAAATACTTCTCAAAATTTACAACTTCATTCAGAGTAATAGGCTACAGATTAGTTCCATGTCAGCCATAAGTCTTAATGTTCTTCCTTGCTGCTGCGTTGAGATAATGACAGCACTTTCTGGATCACTGGCAGAGTTCATATCCTGTTTCTTATGGTAGATATTTCTTTGCCTTGCCTACTTTTATTTTGAACTGGTGGTGATAAAAAGAGCACAGCCCCCCTGTTTTCTTCTGCTGATTCTGGCACTTGACACATCCTCTCAGTTGCATATTTTTTTTTATTCTTCAGCCATGGTCATCCATATGTTAGCAAAGCAAAGATCCCACTTATAACTGTGACTTCAAGAATTTATGCAGAGCCAAACAAAGTCTGACTTGGTATTGACCAGAGTTTCACTGCGTTCAAAGCTTGGGCTTGTGCTTAGAGAATAGTGTTAAAAATAAACAAAACAAAATCAAAAATGGTGGAAATAAATGTTGTGTTTTCTATTCACACTGAACTGGAACACTTTTTTTGGAACTTAACAGCAGATTGCGAATTAAGAAATCAATGGCTTCTAAGTAAGTAATTGGAAGGATGATTTTTCCTTGCTTTTAACAACCTTCTGTACACACACATTTTCCCTTGCATTACCACAGTTTTCTAGAATTTCTATATAATATTTTGTCAGAATCCATTTTCAATAGTTTGTTCTTTTAACTATATTAAAAAGGAGTTTTTTGTAATGTTAATGTGAAATTGTATTTTAATGTTACATTGGAAAGTGTAAATCAGTGTGCTGTATGAAATGTGTTATTATCTATCTCCAGCACCCTTACTTTCCATAAATCTTTATGCACAGGAGTGATTTAGACTCTGCATAAATGTACTGTAAAAACTACAGCCATGGGAATTGTGTGCAAACACATGAAAGTGTGGCTTGTTTTAACCTGAAGCAACATGAAATTGAATCATATGAATATATAGCATTTTTGTTGGGTATCAATTCAGGCAAAGTACTGTGTAGATTTATATTTGAGGATGTTGGTATAATAACCCATGACCACTATCCCAAGGTACTGTTTAATTCCCTCTTCTTTTCCTCATCAAAGGCAAAACCCCATAAATTTTAACTGATTAAGCTCTATAGCCTGAAGAAATGGATATGTCCTTTACTTGATTTTAAATGTGAGTGAAATATTGTTTGCTGAAACATCATTAGACATACTTGGAATCCCTTAACCTTGGGGCATATTTATTAAAATATTGGGCAGCTTACTTATTTAGGAATAATTAGCAAGTAAATGTGCAAGGTATAAGGTATGGAGTATTCTGCAATGAAGCCAATATTTAACTAAATGCTCATTTCTTTGTTAGTGAAGGGATGCATTCAATTACAGTTCATATTTTTAGAATGCCTCAAAATGAAGGGAAACCCGCATCCCATATCCAGAAGGATGTGGAAAATGCAGTCAAGGTGCCATTAGCTGCTTCTTGGTTTGCTCTGAAGCAGATTATTTTTACTCTGGGTGTATCTTAAAACATAGGCAAATGAGGACCAGACACAGCTAATGACAATCGGTCTTTCAAGCAATGTTTGGATTCAGATACAATTAAAAGAGTACATTTGGGAGTTTCCTAGTGAGAGTTATGGTATTAGTGGGACAAAAAGTAGTTTGGTATTTTAAAGTCATTGTTTTGTTAACCATGTTGTGTGTGTGGAATACAATTATTTGTTTGCTTTGACTTGAAACCAATTTCAGAATTGCATTTAGGAGCTAGTTAGGCTTGTTAGGGCATTAATGAGGAAATGAAGACAGATCAGAATTCTAAGAGTCTTTTCTATGTTAATGGCTTAGTAATTAAAAAAATCATCTTTGGAAGAGAGATTTTTCAAGAACAAAAATGTTATGGGTTAAGGAAAAACTGTATTGCTTATGGCTGTGATTATCTTTGACATCAAGGGCCAAAAGAGATTTTAACATGATTCTAACTTATGTCATGAGTAGCTTTCTAGTACTGTCAGATTAAATGTATATTTTCTGAGGCTCTGTGCAGAATCAGTTTTTACAAATAAGCACAATGCCGTTTTCGTAGTTTAAATGAGTTTCAAATTTCTGTTTGTAAGATCTGTAATTCAGGAATGAAACAAAATCGTTTCTTAAGTGATAGAGATGCTGTTAACTGAATTGAAATGAGACTGAAATTAGTTTTTTTTCTGTATGAAAAGAGAGGCTTTTAACAAGGCTAATTTTGTTATTCAATTTTACACCAAATCAGTGCAGTTGAGGGGACAGTGAGTTGTCCCGTAGCATAAAGGCAGATGTAGGCAAAAGAGAATATCAACTGTTTGGACTGGTTCTGTAGAAATCTTTAGGACTCAAACAAGTTTATTGTGGAGCAGACTGAGAGCATTATACAAGTTGTGATGGTGACACAGCTGAGAATGTGGTAACACATGCTTGAGGTGGTATTTTTTAGGCTGCTTTAGTGTAAGTTTGAGTGGATCTGTTAATGCAGTTAGATTATTAAAGTGTTAGGGGGAGAAAATAGCAATTAAGTTAATGTATAGCTACTATAAGAAAGAAAGTAAGGATGATAATGAAGTAACTCTTAAGAACACTGGTATAAATATGTTGTCTAAACTTTGTCTTAAATCTGTTCCCTATCGATGTTTTCAATCAGTGAATGACAGATTAGATTAGGAACTTGCAGTTTAACCATAGGAATTTGGAAGAGGTGTTAATGACATGTGGAAGATGTGCAGCAGGGGAGTTTTAGCCTAGTGTGGTTTCTCTGGAACAGAGGTGAGAGAGGATTACAAAAGACAACAAAAGTGTAAAAGAAGCCACAATGGCCTCAATTAACAGTGTAACCTTCAAGAACGAGTAGTTGTGGCACTACAACAAAGTGAAGAAATTCGTATCCTGCTGGCTGAGAAATTGTAAAACAGTGATTTTTCTCTGCCAGGAGAAAAACTTCCATTTAAAGCTAAATCTGCTCAGTGGACAGCCTCAACTGTACTTCTGGTTCTTCCACAAGTAGTAGTAATAGCAAATACAAGCTTAAGCATTTTCATTCTCATGTGCTGACATATGAGATAAATCCCTTGAGGATCTTCTCTGAATACAATTGAATTGAAGTATTAAATCAGTTCTAACAAAAATTGTTCTGAAAAATCTAATTAGAGAAAACCTTGTACAGGAGAGAAAAAGAATCCAGAATCGTGGTTTGGATGTGATTTATTCCTGTCTTTAAATGTGCTGAACAGGAAATCCCAAATGTTGTCTTAGATGCCATTTTGGAAAAGGTTTACCTGTTTTTTTTTATTTCCTACTTCATAAGTATAATTTTTCCTCGGCCCTTTTGCAAGCTTTTTGGTAATCTCTGAAGAGAGCAGAAATCTATTCAGGACCCCTAAACCTTCAAGAGAGAGTAGCTGGTGGATATCTAGGTCTCCCCAGAACAAATGCCCTTATGTGGAAGAAAGGTGAGGAGAGGGAATTACTGAAAAAAAATATTTGAAGCCAGTGCAAGTTTACCCTTCCTGATACACACGTTTTTTCACTAGTGTGGATTTTAACCTGTGGTCTTCGTACGTAGCACTTTGGGGCAAACCTAGAACAGTAAGCAACAAGCACCAAAGTGGTGGTTGTGAGACAATTGACACTATTTCTCCAAGTGATTTATGCTACTCATGGATGGGGAAATGCTTCATCCAGAAAATAAAACCGGCAGGAGAATTATGTCCCTGGCACTATCACTGACTAAAACTAATTGATGATACACTGTCTTCATTAAGATGAAAGGGCTGAGTAAAGATAGAGGTCACCAGGAAAAAACAGTGACCCATTTGAGGCTTTGCTTTCTTATCATATGTTTATACCATAGAAACTGATGGATTCTGAGAAGTGTGGAAGCATCATTTATATATATATATATATATATATATATATATATATAGTTTGGGAATACAGCCCTTGTGAATTGATTACTGTACAATAAGAAATTTATATTCGGCTATTAATTAACAAAGGTATTTGTTAGGAAATTTGTTTTCTAGGAAATTCTTTTGTGTTTCAGTGTCTTATATTATTATTCCTCATTAATTGTAATTTTAATCCTTGTTTGCTTCTTTTCTGAGTGCAGAACTGCGGCCAGTCTTCAAAGGTACGTGTCAGTTTGTCCAGCAGAAACACGTGACTTTCACCTGTTTAGAAGATTTTTTAGTAGCTCTTTGTCAATGTGCAAAACTGATCCTTCATCAAAGAGTCACTTAAGTTGAATAGGGGAACCTTTTATCTTGTGAATGGTAGTAGCTCTTTGGTTTGGGGAAAAATAATGCAGTGGTTCAGCAATTGAACTGGGCAGAAAGGGGGAAATTGGTTATGACAATTGGCAGCAGCATTGATTTGTGCTTCTGTAAACCACAGTTTGGAGCTAGATTGTTAGCCTGTGTGTAAGCCTGGACTGGATTTGGCACAGACTTTGAGAAGTACAGAAGTTTGTTGTGTACTTAACCATTGGAAGTCCTGCAATTCAAATGAAACGGCTACCTTGAGCAGGGCACAGAAATGGCAGTCAAAACGTTTATGTAGGACACAAAGGCATGTTGGGTAGCTCTACTGTTGTTAAATAATAACATCTATTTTCTTGAAGTAAAACAGCACTCCAGAGTATTACCGTAGGAAATACTAAAAAACTCATGACGTAAAGAGATGGGATTTCTTACTTTCTGTTGTGATTGTTGGCATAGTTTAAAAAAAAGTATCAATGGTTTGCTATCAGCTGGGCAGATTTTTTTGGTTTAGTAATATTCCTTCTTTCAAAATCTGTGGTCTTGCTGGGCCCCCAAATGTCCATGTTTTTATTAAGTAGCTGCAGAACTTCTTTCATCTTTTATTTCAGCAATTACTTTGAATACTGACAGTGAATGCATTACTGGTTTCTGTGGTGAAAATGTGGTTCCTAAATAATAGATGTAACTTTAAAAGAGCTGGTGTGATTTCCATGGGCAAACATTAATAACTTCATGAACTAACAAATCCCTGGGGTTCCAGGGACATTTCAAAATGTGAAGTATTTGATTCACAAGTAAAGGAGAAGTATCTTCTTGTTTGTGAATCTATTTATTCTCTTGTCTGACTCCTTCCCAGATTTTTGTTTGAGTTTTTTCTTTGGAGTCCCAAAATAACTGGTTTCTATTTTTTTGAGATGTTATGCGTTTAATAATTCTAGCTCAAGAATATACAGTAATTCTAGTGTCTTCATAAAAATATTTACTTGTGCATTCCCAAGTGTGGTCTTCTTGAGCTGAAATATTTCTGTTATTTGCAAAGTAATTACTTTCTGATGTTGCAATATAAAAATAATTAGAATTCTTTTTACTTGAGTTTTAAGAGTAGATGGTATTTTTTTCTTGTTTAAAATCTTTCATGTGATTTTCTACAAAGACAGGCCAAAACTAATAGAATTTTAGGACAGAAATTTCCTCTTACTACTTGCCTTTTTTCAAAGGCCAAGAACTGGAGAGAGCCTATTTTTGTCATAACTGAATGTTTGTATCAGTTTTGAACAACATGCGAAGAAGTGTTTTCAAATGTTATTTTGTGGAACAGCATGTCCCATGTACTACTTAAATGAAACCTTTAGTTACAAAGTTTTCAACCTTGGCATACAAAGTATTTATCTTCTGTTGGCCTTTTTCTGGTTTTGTTTTTGTTGGATTTTTTCTGTGGTCTTCTCCTTGTTCCAGGGGAAACAAGGGAAGCAATGGGGTTCTTATCCAATGGACTTTTTTGGGCTACTTCTGTTCAGTCTAATGAAAGATGGCCAGCCTAAAAGGCCCTGCCTAAGCATAATAACCCATGAAATTAAAACTACCCTGTGGAGGTGCACATGTATTTTGCTCAAACTTTGATATAGAACTTTAATATTTGCATTTCCCAGGTTTTGTGCATGTATGTGCTTAAACTCATAATGCTAACCTTGTATTTTGGTAAGATTATTTTTCATTTTTTAATCATTTTATTCTTCCTTTTTTCCCTCCAGTATTAAAATCTAATTTTTGTATGTGAAGCTGGTGTGTAAAGTATGATTAAGTTAAATGGATTTATCCCTTTTAATAATGTAAAACTTAGTTTCAGGCAAACCAAGTCATCAGCATAGCTTTAAAAATTTACTGTGAACCTTGGGTTTTGTCTTATTTTTTAAAGTTCCTATGTACTGTAACATTACCTGCTTTAAGTAATTATCATACATTGTACTGGTTGCCACTAGTGACTGCTATAATTAAGGCTGTGAATCCGTTTCCATTATAATCCCTTATTTTCACACAATCATAACTTGTCAAAACACTAACCTTTAGGACCAAAGTTTTCCTCAGTTGTTTTGCTTAGAGACAAATTTAGGAGGAGGGAGCAGGAAAAGGAGTTTGAGCTATCCTTATAGTAAATCCTTGTCCAGTCATTTTGCATTATAGGCTCAAACTGCATAGCAAGGAGTCCGATAGTTATCATTTCCAGGGACAAAAAAAAAGTTGAAAGATCAAGGACTTGAGTTCTGGTTGCACTTCTAATTTTGACTAGTCTCATTGCCATTTTGTTTAGCAGAATCTCTACATAATGCTGCAAGCAGAATTAGTCTTCCTTTATTAGCACCTACATCCCATAAAAACCATACACTAAGTCAATTTGCTGATATCAGGTGGCAATTAGGTCACAGGAGTACAGAAGAGATAGAGTGGTCATTTGTGGATTTATGACTCCAGTTGTGAATCCTAGTCCTGAATTTGATGTTGAATTTTGAGGGTAAAAGCTTCTCTAAATGTAGAGAGGCAATATAAGAAAATATTTACTCTCATTATTTTCCCCGTAGCAGTTCCTAAATGTCAGTAACTACTGTACTGCTCTCTCCTAGGTAGAAAATTGCAGGTTCTGGTATTATGGCAGATAACGCTCTATGTAAACTTTTGATAGTGACTGCTGTACAGAGCTTGTTTAAGTTTGCATTTATGGAATTTTTGGTATGACTTGACAATTTTTTATCATATAAGGAGATTATGTTTTAAGGTGAGTTATAAGGGAATGCTTGGGTCGGCAGAGTTGAAGGATAAGCTTTCAACCCTAACATTCATTTCCTGTTCTTGTTTTATCATCCCTAACATTACATTTACTGCTGTTTCTTTGCATAGAATTCATTTTAAGAAATAGTGATTGATTCTTCCCCTCAGCCCTCCAGGACAGTATTTTAATTAGTTTCTTGAGATATATGACAATAAACTGAAGTTACTGAATAGAACTTCCAATTCCTGTTACATTCAGAATTTGCTCCTCCACTACTGTCTGCAAACTGTTGCTACTGCATGCATCTTTCTTTAGAAGATGTTGTGAAATACTACAAAGTTACAATTTATAGACAAAATAAAATATAACATACAAAAAAATGCATAAGCCTTTAAAAAGATCAGGGTTTGGGAGACCTTATTATCTGCAGAGGTCCTGCGAGTCATTCTTGCAGATGGGAATGTTTCCACATCTGGATTCTTTTTACAATTGAGGTCTTTGATCTGAAAATGTTACAACTCTCCTATGCCCTGTGATTTGTCTGGCAAGATGAGTTATTTACAAGTGCAATTGCTCTTCTGACAACTCAGTTTTGAGTGTGTAAGTTCTGAGGTCCTGATCTGTAATCCACAAGGACTGCTGGTAGTCCTTTTATTGGTTTCAGAGGGCTTTGATTCAGATATTTGGACTTTGAAGCACCCCATGTGGATTAGGTAAAGAAAGACTTTTTTTCAGATTATTATAATTTAAAGATTCAGGATACTGTGTCTGAAGTAATTTGACAGTGTTTCAAAGGCTTGTGAATTTAAATAAGTTTCTGATCTTTGTGTCTTTTCTTTTATTTCTCCAGTGGCAGATGAAAGCAAAGTTGGTTTGTTGGCCGGACACAAATCGGGTAAGCTGTCCTCCTATTTTGGAGAAAAAGTCAGCAACTTGAAAGTAGTATGGGCAGTAAATGAAGTCAGCTTCCACAAACTGTGGTGACAAAGACACTTGAAATTGAGGCATTACTTTGTAAGCACTGACTCCAAGTTGAACGATGATGAATTTGGAGTTGCTCTTTGCCAGGCAGCGTACGTAGGCAAGTCATTTGCAGGAAGAGCTGTAACTTTATTTTTCAGTCCAGGTATTGTAAATTGAAGAAAATGCACTTGCGAATAAGTAGAAGTGTGCTCTTGTGGAGTGTAGAGACTTAAACTGTACACACTTTGAGAAATACAAGTATTTATTTGCTTTTACAAAAATAATTTACAGAGTAAAAAAAAAAATGTTACAGCTTTTTCTTTTGTTGTGCTTGTGCAGGAGAAATAATTTGTTTTTTCTTAAACTTTTCAGGCGATAATAATAAAAAACATTAATCCACAGTGCTGCAATTACTCTATCTGCTTACTAAATAAGTTCTACCAACCATACCAGGACATTGTACAACTTGCAGCTGTTGTATTAGAAAACTTGCAAGGCATTGTCACGTAAGATGGTAATTTTTCATGAGCTTTGGGTAAGCTGACATGAGAAACCTTAAACTTCCTAGAAAACTTCAGTTATTCAGCAGTGCCTTCTGATGTTAGAAAATCCTGAAGTTTCAGACTGTCCCTTTGTAGCACATTGCACACTGCCCTTTCCCACTCCATGGATAGGTTTAAGAAGCTGAATTCATGCAAAAGGAGGTCAGCTATGAGATTCCTGATTGTTTATGGTATTCTTTCTCTATACGGCTGGGTGTCCTTCTTCTCTGGTGTGGATTTTCCTTATCTGAAGACCTTTTCCTGAACTTAGTAGACAAATTCTTTTTAAATTTTTTTGGCTTCTTTCCTAAGCTTGTGAAGTTCTTGGATTCTCTTTCTGAATCAGGGAATAGTTCATATGTCTTGTAATATTATCACTCCTGGGAAGAAAAAAATTCTTTCAACTTTCTCTTTTGGGAATGTGAAAGCTTCAAAGAAATGATCTTGTCAACTTGAAGAAGCTGAGGGTGTTGCCCTTGGGCTTTTCCCTGTTCAGAAAAATTACTACAAACATTGCAACATCATGCAGTTTACCAAAGATCAATGGAATTCACTGCTATCAAAGAATATTGAGGAGTAAGATTATAACTCTTTGGCAGTCAATTGTTTTAGGTACATTAAGCTTTATAATTTTTAGTAGCATTTGATCTTTCTTCTGCACACTTCTGCAGATTCTTGAAAACTCACTTTGAAAAGTTTTCTCTTTGAAGACACCTACAAATTTTATGTGAACATATGGACCTATGTTTATTGAACTTTGACTTGTTTGCTTTACTTATTCCTCACAGATCTCTTACATATACCTAAGATCTTTTTTCATAAACTAAAATCAGTGGCCAACAAATCACCCAAGGAATAGATACAAAGATTCCTCAAGTTGTTTCTTTTTTTTCCCCTGTAAGAATAAAATAATTTAGCTAACTTCTGAGACAGTTGGTGTGTAAATTATTTTTATTGGTTCTATCCTCTTTAAATACCGTTCAAATACCATTGAAAAACATTTCTCCTGCTCTCTATGTTCCACTTCCTAATGCTTCATAAAGGAAATCAAGCTACAATTTTGGTTTCCACATTTTTCCATTCAAATATTTAATTTAAAGGTCTGTTCAAGAACATGGTGTTCTTTTTCTCTGGTCCCTTTTTACTCTATGCTTTCTGGAAATATATGTCATATGTGCAATTGTCTGGCGTTTAGTCCCACCACAAAACTTCTGTTTTCACATCATTCATTGTGCTGCCTTCATGCATGTCCCTTAAGAACATTAAAGGGAGACATTGCAGCTTCTTGTGCTATGAGCAAACCACAGTATTTTTCTCATTACAGAATGGAGAGTTTCCATCCTATTCTAGACTTCAGGAAACTAAATGTACTTCTCTACAGAATTAATTATCACCTACTAACAATCAATGCAATTATCCTATCTCTCCTTCAACATGACTTGTTCTGTAAAATACACAGCTGAGTAATTCTCTCTAGGGAAATATCCTTTCTATTTCTTCTGGGGCAGTGGCTCTTCAAGCATTTAGTCTCAGCTTTTGGAACAGCTACTTTATCCCTCACATATCACATGTTACTCAGCAGCAGGAGTTAGAGGCATGCATTAATTTCATAAAGGGTTATCACAATTCTCTGTAAGACTGAGGCATTAGAAAGATCTGTAGCTCTAGCCCCATTTGTCATTTTGTATATTGCACCCACAAGCAGTAGTTCCTTTTCCCCCCACCTTACTTAAAGAGTAATTCTCTAGATTTGGGTTTTAGAAGTATGTCAGCACATATCCTGAGCTTGTAAGCATGTTCTGTGGAAAGGTGGCTGGAGCTTTGTTCCAAATACATATATGACCCTTGCAGAAATCTACCAGTGAATTCTGGTTCTCATACCTGGCCTGTATTTCATCCTACTGGATGGAAGACTCCTGCTGTGCTCACAGGTGCTCTTAGTATTGAAAATACTAAGAACACTATTGAAAATATTTTCTGCAATGCCATCAGCAAAAGCACTGGAGTGCTGTATTCATGCGGCCTCCTGGTCCTTTTCTGGAAAAAAAACCAGATTTCAGTGTGTATGAGTGAGTGTGTGTGTATGTAAGACAAGTTCTCTGAATCCTCTAAGAAAGAATTTGTCCTCTGTAACCTTCCTGCCTTCCTGTGTGCTCAGCAATGGTATGCCAATACCAATGATGAGAATGAGAAGCAGACAAGTAGTGCCTCTGTTGTATAAGCAGAGAAGATCCTTGAAAATTCACAAAGATGAAAAATCAGCAGCTTTAGCTTAGTTTTTCATAAAACTCCTAGCTTTTTGTAAAAGCAGTTCTAGGACAGTTAAGAGAATATCCTTTATAAAGAAGGGCAAGAATTGCATATCAAATATAACCTGATTTGTATCAAATAATGAAATTGAGTACTGATTTTTTTGCAACTATTTTAATTTTTTTTTTCTAAAATTCTTTTTTGTGCTCTGATTTACTGCTTAGAACACTTTAGTATGTATTGACTGTCTGCTGAGGTCTCTGCTGACACAGCTCTTTCAGATGATGCAGTGCTGGAGAAAAGCTGATGAGTCTTTCTTTATGAGCTCTGACATATTAATTAGCAAAATGGTCAAAAAAGCTTTCCTATTTTTATTTTAATGTCACTAGACCATGCTTTTGGCTGGGCTTGTGTTTCAAGACCGTCTTGAAACAAGATGAGCAAGATCTTATTTTCTTGCTGGCTGCTATGTGAGGAACATGTGACTGGGCTATGGCTTAGTACCAGCAAGGCTGAGTGATAGGGGGTAGTTCTGCTACCAAGCTGAATTTGAATTAACGCTGTGTGGTAAAACCACAGCATGTGGCAAGAGATAGGGTTCAGACTTGAGTAGGAAAAGGCCCATTGGGATAGTTGGAAGAATGCTTCTGGTCAAGCTCTGCCCCTTACTGTTAATTTTGCTGCCAGTGCAGTTCCCACTTGGCTGTTCAGCCTGTGGGTAGGGTTGGTGTTCTGGGAAGGAAGGCCTGGAGAGGCAGCTGTGCAGCTAAATCCTGCAAGGGCAGCCTGTCCTGGGGCCCGAGTGCCATCACAGCTGTACTGCCTCATGTGTGGATGACTGAGTTGTGGTTTAACTGCAATTCACATGGGAAGTGGAGATAGTTTGGAATAATTTAGGTTAAAGGTCTTGGTGTATTTCTGCATTCTTTAATGCCAGGATGTACTCTGCATTAAGGACATTTTACTGAGGTTTTGTTAAAGCTAAGTGTGAGCTATTGGAACACCAGAAAAATCCAGTGGTTTATGCATAGTTTTGTAGCTCAAGAGGCTTCCTTTTAATCAAGGAATCTGGTGGGGAATAATAGTGGATTTAGGAAAGACTACAGAAAGCTTAGTGCATGCTGCTGGGCTTGCTTGAGGCTGGTGCCATTGTAATAAGTTTCATTTGCAGGAAACACAATTATGTCGAAGAAGTGGATAGGGAAGTGCTGTTCTCCTCTCCTGATGCCAGACTTTATAATTTTATTAAATAAGCCTTCTTGCTGCTGTAGATGTCATTAAAGCTTGGCTTTTCAAGGGGAGCATTGGGTTTAGTACTGAGTTCATAAGGATTTACATAGTAACTTGGTCCACAGTAGAAAAGACTCGTGTAAATGGCTGAGCTGCCTGACATATGCAGTGAAGTGCCTGTCCAAACAGCCTTGCTACTAACTGAAAGTGTGTATCATATGGAATCTCACCCTTCCCTTTGCATTTCTGAGAGGAGAAAAGGTTGTTTTTAGTTTATTTTATTTCTCTGAGAATAAGAATTGTAATGTATTTGTAATGTAATGTAAATGTAATACTTGGCTGCTTCCATCCTTCTTGCAAGTGTGAAGAGGACTTGTCTATTTCACAGTCTGCAGTATACCTCAGCAATAGCAGTGTAGCCTGACCTGTGTGTCTTGGCTTGGATACTGGATATAAGCAAACTGTGGTGTCACTGGAAGCTGTGCAATGTGATTTTTTTTTCCCATCATTCAGCCCATGTGATGCTTGGTGATATTTCGGTGTGACTGGCACAAAAACAAACTCAAGTACCTTTCTACAATGCTTCAGTTGACTCTATTACCCACACCTCGTGCCTCTGTAAGCTTTGAATCATTAAGCTGTGGGTTATGTTTGATGGTTTATTGTGGGGAATATTTTTGCAAGATTTTTCACTCTTTCCCTGTTACATTCAGTTGGGCATCTCTCCTGAATGATTATATTCTTATGATAGTGTTGTTGTTCATGTTATTATCAACATTATCATCAACTTTGATTATGATTCTCCAAGCCAAGTGTTGCTTTGAACTTACAGTTCCACATTAATTCTCATCTGAGAATATCTATCAGTTCATGCAGCTGAGAAGCAAAAAGTAAGGTTGCTCTTTTCCTGCAGGTCACTTGTGGAGTTAATGTTTTCTCCTTTATTTATGTCTGGCAAAGAGTAAAGTCAAGGATATTACATTGAGTGTATTATATTGTTGGGGTTTAAAACAATTTCTACTCCAAAAATTAAAACACTCAGCTTCCATTGACTCCCTTGCTGCTGTTGTTTTTTTCTTTTCTTCAAGCACAACTTGTCTAGTGAACCTAGGAGGATACATTAACTTACTTAATACTCAATGCAAATATGGCTTTGCTACCCTTTTAAAATGAACTTTATTTTTTAACATGTATAATAGTGTTATATATTATGCTATATGTTGTTGTAGATATTGTCATTGGTTAGAGCTTGGAGGGTATGGGGAGGATTAACATTGCTAATTTCACAAAAACTGTATGTATTGATGCATGAGAAGTTTGCTTTGTGACTGACTCAGGAAAAGGAAGGCTGGACACTTAGAATTCTGTGATTCAAACCATTATTCTAAATTAACAGAACTTACTGTATTATTGAATTTTAGTGAAAAGCAGGCTGTAAGTCAAAATCCCTTCTGAATGTCAGGCTAGGGGTCTTTACCATCCCCTCTGCCTGCCAGGTCTATGTGGCTGATAAACAGCTCTCAGATAACGTAGTTAGATGGTTCTCCTCTGTGGAAGGAAACAACCACTCATTTTTACTCTTGAGAAGAACAATTTTATACTCCCAGTAACTCACCAGCTGTAACTATTTCTTTGACAGATTTCTTTCCAATTTTTTTTGTGGTTTTTTTTTTTTTTGAAGACTTTATTAGCTGTGTGATGATGATTTGTTGTGACCCCTTTTTTGTTAGGTCTTGAGAAAGTCATCTGTAGATAAAAATCCCTCACTTGAGGGTGATGTTTGATGTTATGATGTTGATCTAAAAGCTTGCTGCTGCTGAATAAAGCAGTCTTGGGCACCATGCCTCCTATCTGCAGCTGCGTGGTTTCCATTATTCCATTCTTTATTCCAGTCTCACAGCTTAGCTGGTGAGATGGTTCAGAGAACTAGATAGCCAAAAATTCAAACATGAAGGACAGAAATGAATAGTGCTGAGATTATCCCCTTGAACCACCCATTTGAGAGACAAGCTTACATGCCATAAGAAGGGAAATTCAGCAAGTGGATGGATGAGAACCATGAGGCAGCTGTCTACTAAATCACCATATCTACCATGTCAAATGATACCCTCATTGAATTCAAATGCCAAACTTGCATTAATTTTTAAATTTTTTTAATACTGTTTTACTTGCCATGAATAAAGCCACTTTCTCAGTGGCAGGACCAGGGAATAAAAAGTGACAGTAAACCTCTGCAAACTGAACAAGAGCATCCCTGCTGTCTCATCCTTAGAATGTAAGAATCTTTTCTAAATTCACTTGTTCACTTTGATTTTATGAATGCTTTGTGTTCTGTGACTCTTAGTATGCTTTGTATTAAGATACGACAGATCAGTGCCCGTTGATCTTTCTTTGAATTACAGTTATTAAAGTGAATAGATCTGATCTGCTGAGAACAATAACAAGCTTGCAGGAGAAACCTGTTTTCCCTCCATGTTCTTGTGTGGCATTTAGGATCTAGAGCAAAACTGAATTTACACCAACAGCAATGCAGATGGAAGTTCAAGAGTCTAATTGAGTTTTTACAAAATCTCATGTTGACTGAATATTTTCCTGTTATCCCACGATAGCCTTGTATTTATAAAGGCCAAGCCATGTGTTTCTGCCCCCTTTCTCTCTATGCCACCATTATTATTCCTATAGTTCCATTATGAGCTGTTGTGGGAAGCTAACCTAGCAGAAAAATAATTCTACAAAAAAGAATGGTATTTTTCTGGTTTAGTCAAGGGAGCAAGAAAAAAAGAAGTTCAGGAGAAGAGAAGAATGATTTTGTAGCTGACACTTTTTGATCCTGGGATCAGCCTAAACTGAAGAAGTTGACTGGGGTGGAGGGCGTAGGCAGACACATCTGAAGGAGAAAGTGTGGATGAAAGAAGATTTGCAGATCTTCAGAGATGTCTTTGTGCTGAAAGAAAGGAAGTGGGGGAGCAAGTTTGAGTCTCTTTTATTGTCCTGAGGACTAAACTGAAAGTGAGTTTCTGAGAGGTTTGCTCAATGGCCTGTGAAAGTTGTTATTGTGTATTTTTGACTGTGTGATGTTACTTACTCTAAATGTACTGTGTCTGTCTCTTAGTTTTGTTTGGGCTGCTGTGCTCTGGGTCTGGTCCTGTCCTAAGGAGTGAGAGAAGATTGAGCAGTCCTTGAAAGCGGCTGGGTCTGACAAGCAGGGAGATGCTTTTGTAAGGGCCAGATGGAGTGATCAGGCAGCTTGGACAGAAAAAACCAGTTTTTGTTAAGAATCACAGGGAGTAGGTTCCCTACCCTAGGTGAGGTTTCTTTCAGTCCAGCTGATCACAGAAAGCTGCTGAACTAGAGAACCAATGACACTGTAAAGGCCTAAGTTATACAGAAGCATTTATTTCATTCTGTCTCACCCAGAAAATGATAATTTTCTGTACTATAAAACCAACCCCTGCCTTCAACAGCAAAGCCCTTTTCATATTCTCACTTCAAGAGCAAAAGTGCATGTACATCTACCAAGTAGGTCTTTAAGAACTTGGACTTCTCTGTGAATGAATCTTGTGCCCTGAATTGGGGACCAAAGTAAGATATTTCCATTTGACAAGCATGGAATAAAACCTAAAAGTTCCTGTGGGTAAGAACTTTAGAAAGTACTCCTGTGAATGCATAGCTAGGGAACTGCCTGCTAAAGCTGTGACATGAGTTTATTAGAGCAAGATGCCGAAGAGGGATTCTGTGTGTGAGGAATGCCTTATTTTTAAATGTGAGTAAACTTCAAATGCATAACAGAAAGGACAGCCTTTTCCCAGAGGAGAAGGTCTGATCTGGCAGATATCCAAACTGCAGTGTTCTAAAATAAACAATAGTGGTGAAAGATTTGCTTCCTTTCGATCACATCTCAATGATATGGGAATTATGTACAACTTAGTATGAATCATTGGCATCCAAGGGTTGCAAACCAACAGCCTTTTTTCCTTTGGGGATATTCTTTCCTCTAGGAGCAGAGAAAAGGATAGGAGCTTTGTTTAGTGTGACATGGGAAATTTCAAGCTCAGCAGTTCCTCAATGTTACAGCTCCATTATGATACAGAAGTGGGAAAAATGATTAGGAAGAAAAATCAGACACACAAGTATTTTTTCCAGCCATGCATTAATACTAATTCTGCTTTTTTACTTTTTTTTCCCTCCTCTTTAATTTCCTGAAGTGATTCTGGGCATATTGTTGTATTAACTGAGGCTTGGAGGTGGGTTCTGATGTTCACATTCCACAGTTGCCACTTCTCTCGTAGGTCAGTATTGCTGAATATTGCTCTGTGCAGAATTCAGTAAAGCAGGTCAAGAGAGCATTAAAATATCCAGACTCTGTAAGCAGTGTAAAATGAAATAAAGTGTAGACTTTTAATTGTTGTGATGAATGCATCCACTCCACATAAGGCCTGCTGGTATTTGAAGTAAGTGGTCGTGTGTCTGTGGTAAATCCATTGTGTGCCAGCCTGCAGTGGGCTGGAGGAGTAATGTGCCTGCAGAGCTCTGTCTGTTGTGCGCTGAAATTCCCTCTCTAGGAAACGGCGCGGTGCTGGCAGGAGTTACCAGCTGTGGGCTGTTTGGGGCTTGCATTCTCTTCCTGAGACCTGGCAACATTTTCCACTGTGACTGTGCTGAGCCTGCCACATTTCTTGTCTTTGCTGAAAGTTTCTGCTATGAGTTGGAGCTTCCTGCTGCCTTGTGTTCCAGGTTGTTTCTGACTCATACGAGCGTAGGAGAGCTTGTAAATATGGTGGATGTGTCTAGAGGAGGAGTGCAGAAATAAAGCTATTTCTGAAAGAAAAAGCAGTGTAACTGTGTTAGTGCAGAATTTCACACAGGGTCATAGATACTGCAGTTCTCCAGATGTGGTCATTAGGACATAACATCTTGGTACCTCGGGATCCTGGAATATCACATGCAGAAAGAATTATTACTAAATTTTAAGTGACTGGAGATGGCAAAACCCCAAGAAAACAGGCATTAGGCCTAAGCAAAGGTTAAGCAACAGTATATTTTAAATTTGAAAAATGTAAATAAATCAGTGCTTTTTATTAAAACTGTGAAGATTCAAAGGAAGGCACAGCAGCCAGCAAAGCAAGTTTAATGTTTAAAATCCGAGGGGCCTCTTGCTGTATGTTGATCTTTAAAGTAGAGAGTTTCTCTGGTGATGGTGCCTGAACAGATGGCTCATGAAAGTGCCTACATGACTGATAGTAAGCTGGTTTCCATCATGGAGCTCCTTCCGTGGCCCTAAGAAGAAAGCTGAGAACAACAAGTGAATCCATCGTGTCTCCTGCCTTTTTAGGGTTCTGTAAGGCTCTTCAGTCATCAGTGCTTTAGCTGTTGACAGCCAGACTGCATAATTTTCAGAAAGCAAAACAAATTCCCTCAGTCTGTGTCTTCTGTAATTGAGGAGAAAGTGATGATGTGATTCCAACGCCCCTGCGTAATATTTACCACCGTCTGCAGTTAGAACTGGAGTCACAGCCTTCCTGTCAGTGTTTCTCTGACTATTGATTTCATGTTCCTTTAAGCAATACCTGTGCTTTTTTTCAAGATTTGTGGTGAATGATCTGCAGGTATTCAGGAAAGACCTTCAGAGTATTAGGTGCTGAAAGCTGGCTGTGATCAGTGCTGGCAGCTACTGTGATTCTTTCAGTTGCTTGTTGCGACCGAAGAGACCAGCAGCCACTGCTGAATGCCTCATTTTATTAATCCTTTCCCTCCAAGAGCTGTTTTTTTGCTGGGCATGATATTCAGTGCTGGCAGTGGGTATCCTGAAGTCACTGGTGCCAAGGAGTTAATGAATTTGGAAAACTTCCCAGATAATACATCTGGCCCTCTAACTTATATTTTGGAGCATGAAGTATGAGATATAGAAAGAAGAGCATGAACTAAATGAGCTCCTGGCTGAAGAGAGGAAGGGTACACTTTTCTTTTTCTAAATTAGTTGACTGAAAGTTAAAAATTATGTAGTCCCAAATAAAATTTAACTCTTGTGGGGTTTTTTGGGATTTTGGTTTTGAGGTTAGTTTGCTTGTTTACATTTTTAAAAATTTTGTTATACTGTGTATTTGCCTGTTGCATTATCTTCTAAGGCTTGAGTATAGAGAGGGAAGCATGTTAAATTCTCCACTTTGAATGATTCTTTGCCTTCATTTTTTATTTTGAAATCCCATCATGTTGCCATGTCAATAAAAAGGACTTTGAAGTTAATTGATATGTCTAGTCTAGCTCACTTCTGGAATAGTATCTTGTACAATGTTTGCTTCCTATAACATTTGAAATAAGCCTTTATTATATAAAATGGGTTGCTGGTGCTATTTATTAGTACACATTTTTGTGTAATAAAAGATGTGCAGTGCAATATGGTTCAGAAATTAACTTTGAAGAAAAGAATTACATTGCTATTTGTATAGCTCATAAAATAGCATTATTTTTAGTGGGTCTTTCAATCCAGCAGTGCTACTTAGCACTTACCTACAGAGCGCTCCAGAAGGACTGAGAATATCATCCCTAATTAAGTGTCTGATAAGCCTAAGAGCAGAGCAGGAGAGTTTTTCTGTACATAGCAGTGACAAATTGAAAGCATATTGGAGAAGAGTAGAAGGCACTTCCTTGAGATACCATTGACTGTCAGCAGGTGCCTTCCCTTTGCCTCAGGCAATGGCACTATGCTGCCCTTTCAAAACCTACCTCCTCTTGCATTTACCCATTTTTCTGCCTGATGTTTAAATAGATGAAAGTTTTCATTTGCTTTTATTTAGTCTTGCATGGGTGATGGAGTTTCTCATGGTTCTCATTTGGCCTACAGGTAATAAGCGTAATGATTGGTACCTTAACTCTATGAATGTACAGAAGATCCCTGTTAACATGAGATCAGACTTATTTATGTTTGCTTGGGATTTTTAAAAGAAATTGAAATGTTCCTTCCCTCCATACCTCCCTCCCCCAGGTAGTGTGACATCTATGCTGATGCTGATCTATATCTGATTCCTGCCCTTTTTGATTATTCACCTTCAGTTGTGAAAAATAACCTTAATCCTTCCCCCATCTTTGACTTGGTTCTCTTATCTAAAAGCAACTTTTTTGGACTGAATATCTGTCTGTGAGGAGAGCACATCTGTGACCTGCAAGGTTCACCTGCAGGTTCTGAAGGATGGGGGGAGCATAGTCCCAGGAACTGCGGCTGCAGAGCATTTTTCAGTAGACCTTCTCCTGTTCCAGAGTTGCTCAGTTCACAGACTGAAGGGAGGAAAGAACCATTCATCCAGTGAGACCAGTGGGCTCAGGGCAAAGCAGAGAATTCCATGGAGAGAGTCAGACTCTAGTTCTGCAGTTTGCCCAGTTTCAACATGCTGGTTTCCTTAGAGCCATAACAGCAGCAATATCCTGACTCTGCTGCTCTGGCAGCTTCAATATGGACTGTGGCCCTCTCAGTGCTGGGGTCAGGACCTGGCAAACAGGAACAGAACTAGTGCTTGGTGCTAGAGGTCTGCAGCCATTACTGAAAGGTGATTGCACATTCAAAGATTGCAAATAAAAACCTCTATTACCTTGCTGTGGCAGTTTTCAAGTGTTTCTATGTCGAAGGACCAGACCAGAGAATCTGGCATTGATTTGTTTAGGTCTTTCGTGTAATTACAATTTTTGTTGCTATCTGCAGTTGGCATAAATTCCTGTGTTTGAAAAAGGAGTTGTATTTTTCGTTGCCAGTTGTAATGCAGCTGTTGACAAACAGAGATGTTATAAAAGAGAAATTCAATATAGTGTAGTTAATCAGATGCCTCTTTTTTTATTGCTTTATAATCTTCTCAGATGCCTAATTCTGAAAGCAAAATGATAAAATTGTTTGATCGAAGCTTCTGGAGTTTAATTCCTTTTTAAAAAATAGCACAGTAGTTTAATTTTAAAGGTACCAAAAATTGAGCTTTACATGAAGGACTAAATTTTGCCAGCAGTTGCATGGAATAACTCACTGCTTATGACTAATATGTCCATCACAAAATAGCTGCAAAGAATAATTCTCAGTCTGAGTTTAGACTGAAAGAGCAAACACATTAAAGAAAAAACATACAGGAGAAAACAATTTATTGCAGTCATTCTTTTTCTGCCATTCTGTAAGGAAATATGGATAATTCATTAAGTCTCAGAAGAAAGCCCTTTGCTCTCCTTTACTCAGGTTTGGTTTTCTCTTCTCTTTTTGTGTAGAGAGTATGGGTGCAGTATGCAGTAGTCGCTGTGTTATCACCTGTTAAGTGTCATGCGTGACACATCCCATTACAGATTCTGTGAAACTGGAGCCGTTTGAAGTAAAACTTTCCATTCAAGTGTCAACTGAAGCGTGAGCTTTATTTGCTTTTTCTTTGACAGAGATTGTTCTTTTACTGTCTCCTAAAATAACTCTGATATTTGTTTTTGTTTAGGAGAGGAAAAGGTAAGAATATCTAGCTAGAGGCTGGGAAGATAGGAAGCTACCAGGGGAAGTGGAGGGGAGCTAGAAAAGGGTGCTGGGAATGGGGCAGAAGGGGAGATTGGGCATGTCAGCAGGTGAGAAGATGCAGTGTGGGAAAGGGTGGCATTACCAAGAGAGAGGGGGAGACAAGCTTGTGTTGATCTAGGACAGCGGGGAAGAGAAAGGTAGCAACCAGCTGTGCAGGACAGAAGACTGCTTTTTATGTACAAACAAAGCTACAAAACCCCACAAAAACAAAACAACCCAAAAAAAGTGACAACCAAAAAAACCCCACCAACACCCCACATGTAGAAAAATATATACAAAAACTCTGTTCATTAGAAAAATATAAATTTGAAGGTTTGGGAACCTGAATCTTCATCTTCCTGTTTCAGTTCCTTGTCGCTGCGACACAGGTTTTGCATGTTTGTCTTAAAATGACATCACATTAGTGTTTATTGAAAAACCCTTGCTACCAAGGCTTTGATAAAGAGGCATGAAGGCTGTTTACTGCTGATGTCTGATATCAAAGTCTGTGCTCAGTACAGATGGGGGAGGGGAATTGCTCTACATGTGGAAGAAAATACTAGACCTTTCCTGAAAGACAAAAACTGGAGTTTTGTAAATAAAATTGTCATGATATATTTGGGACGTAAAATGAAAGTCTATTAGAATGTGCATAGAGAGAGAGAAATTGGACACCTCTGGTATAGCATTTTTCAAGCCTAAGCTCTTTACTTTGCAATTTTAATAGTACTCTTTTAAGGTCATTTTTTGTATATGATTTTAATACATAGTCTGTTGCTTTAACTACTTTCATTAAAATTTTATGAGCCTTTTCAGAAAATCAGATGGGAAAATGCAAATAAATTATGCATTTTATTTAGTATGTAGTAGATACAGTATTACTGTATGTGTAAACAAATAAAAATGTTTATTAATATAACAAACACTATGCTGAAAGATCCTGCTGTAGTCTATAAACCACATAGGCTATAAAGAGTCACTTTGAGTTTAAGTAGGTAGTGCTGGACCAAACCTCTGGATTTGGAACAGTACAGAGTGACAGTATAAAAAGATTCATTATCTTAGCTATTATAAATAAAGTGGGGGGGGGGGGGGGGGAATGTCATGAATTATGAGGCACAAGATTGAATCTGAAAACCTTAAAACATTCATTTTCTGAGAGCAAGTACCTAATATTTTATAAAATCCCACAGAGTTCTCTGCTAGCTTAGTTTTGCTTTTTCACCCTTCTTCCTCTCCTGGCAGAGCTCACCAGTAATCTGTTAAAATTCTGACCTGAGCAGTCAGCACAGTGCTATGTGTCAGTGATTAGCTTACCTGTCTTTTTACTGCTCCTTCACCCTGTGAGATGCCAAAGCAACAGAGAAAGCATATGTAGTAGTGAATGTTATCAGTGGGGAGAGATGTAGGTATATACTTGATTTCTTCAAGCCAGGTAATGTGTTCATTTAACTTCTGTTTGATGAGAAAACCCCAGCATCATAGGAGAAAACTTCCTAGCACTACTTGTACAGGTCAACACAACCTTGTTTTCATGGTGGTTTGGGAGGTATTTTAGGGGAGTTTTGGGGAAGTTTTGACATTGTGCTGTGTGTGTTGTGCTTCATGTCAACTCTAGACAGAGGAATCCTCTCACCTAGAGTAAAAAAGTGGTAAAATGATCAAAATGTGGAGCGAACTCTGCCCTTGTTTGTTTGAGCAGTTTCTCACCTCACAGGTAGCCCTGCTGATTTCGGTTTCCTCAGGCCTTGGTGACAACAACCGTCTGCAACAATTACTCCTTTTAAACCTTATATAACTGGGCATTAAAAGCTCCACCTCTTTCTTTCTATCTTTGATCTTGTTACAGCAAATGCTTTATGATTCAAAGTAGAAGAAGGAAAATTAGACATTTTAAGGAAATTTTTATAGCTAAAGAAGTAGAAACAATAATTCTTCTCCAAGTTTAATGATGAGTGATGTTTTCAGCATATGAAGTGTCTTCACTTCCACTGTAATTTCCATTAGCAGAAGAGAGTGCCTGTTTCAGTAGTGATTTTTAGAAAAGGAAAGCCAGGAATAACTCCTGTAGTAAATAGCAACTATTAACAATCAGAAGGCCAACAATACTAGAATGACTAATACTGAAATATACTTTTGCAATTAGAGCTTTCATGCTTTTGTAACCTTTAGTAAGGAATTGTTCTTAAACTTCAAACAGAATTTCTTAGTACCTTTATAAATCAATTGCCCTGTAGTTTTCAGTTAAGCAATTTAATTGCTTAATCAGAATAAGAACCTAGTGATTAAAATTTAAGAGTCATGTGGTACCAGGCAATATCAATATTAGTTCTTACTCAGGGTAGCTGGTTTAGATCAAACTGAATGAAATAGAAGGCATGTTTGCAATATCCTTTAGCATGCAGGAATGTCATCTAAGTCCTCTCTAGAGTTAAGAGTACAGACACTGAAGAGTGACATAGCAATAAGACTGTAATAAAGCTGCCACAAAACACCAACTCCAAATCAGAGAGCTTCTGCGCTAGAACAGCTTTGAGGATTGTTGGATTTTTCATTATCTGTGTTGAAAAAAATTAGCCCTTCTGTGAAGAGCATCTATGCAAGAAGGGACTATTTTCTTAGAACAAAGAAAGTTTAAGAGAACTTAGTGAAATTCTGTGCAGAAATCTATAGTCTTGCCACTCAAAAGTGAGCCAGTATTGCAGGAATATGGGTAGTCTTGATCAGAAATTATCAGATGCTAAGTATTAATTCTCTTTTGAGTTGGTATTACACCAAGTGCAGTGGGATTTTGGCTGATGGTTCTGTTTTCATAATGGAGGCAGTGAGGATTTTATGGAAACAGGAAGCAGCAGCAGCACTTTTTGCTGGTGGAGTTGTTGTTCTGGACGCTTTTCGTCTGTAGCACATCCTAGGAGGTTAACAGTCATACTGGATCAGATAAAAAGTCTGCCTCTGTCCTCTTTCTGATATTATCAAATGCTAATGCCTAATGAGAAATACAGAGATATGACAAGTTTGTCTTCCTTTACTCCAAGAGCTCTCCTTGCCTTCAGATATTCAGAGACTTAAAGATGGAAGGGAAGAATAGCTTCCTTTTAGCTGATAATCTTCAACAGATCTTGTTTCTCTTGAGTTTTCTTACTTCCCTTTTAGCATATGTAAACTCTTAGTATCCACAACAACAGAAAAAATTATTCACATAAGTGTTTATCAGGGTTGTTGCTGTGAAGAGAAATGATGACTGATTACCCGTTTCTTTCTTTCACTCTTTCAGCAAGATCTGAACCCAAGTAGTAGCTTTCAGCTCCTTCCTGGGGGACTGCTTTTTCGCAGGGGGGCCAATTAAGCATCTGGTATAACAGCCATTACATTTTTATTCTAATAACATTAGCCTCAGTGTTTCAAAATCTGATTTTAACTTTTTGCTCTGAAGTAAATTGCATAGTATGTTTCACTTTCCAATGTGAGGGTTGATATACTGTGAAGCTGTAGAAGCAGCTCTGAAGAAGAGGCTGTCAAACTGCTCTGATTAACCATGTGCTAATATGCATGAAGTTTTAAGAATTGTGTTAATACTTTAGTGATTGATTGCCATAAGTGTGTACTCAGCCACAGTATGGCTTGTTCTGCATTATCTTTTTGAGGATATGGAATGGCATGCATTATACAGATTAACCAGTTTTCCCTCTGAGTGTGGAGAAAATACTTGTCCACAGTCAAAAGACTAAAGAAAGAGAAAATATTTGATGAAAAATAGGACACAGGGCCGAATACACATGCAAGTGTTCACTCTTAATACACAAGAAAAAATTAGCATAATCATATGGATGTTCATAAATCTATGGGCCCAGATGTGATCCATCCCAGGGTTATGAGGGAGTTGGCAGATGAACTTGCAAAGCCACTCTCTATCATTTACCAACAGTCCTGGCTCACTGATGAGGTTCCAGAGGACTGGAAGCTGGCCAATGTGGCACCCATTCACAACAAGGATAGGAAGGAGGATCCTGGTAACTACAGGACAGTTAGCCTGACCTCAGTACCTGGTAAGTAATGCAGCAGTTTATATTGAGTGGAATCACACAACACTTACAGGATGGCCATGGTATCAGACCCAGCCAGCATGGGTTTAGGAGGGGTAGGTCGTGTTGACCAACCTCATCTCCTTTTACGACCAGGTGACTCTCCTGGTGGGTATGGGAAAGGCTGTGGATGTTGTGTACCTGGACTTCAGCAAGGCCTTTGACACTGTCTCCCATTCTCATGGAAATGCTAGAGAAATCTGGCAGAGCTGCTTAATATCTGTGACATTGTTCAAAACGTTTGTTCTTGATGTTTATGAAACTGGCATTTAATGTAGCTGGAGCAAAAGCTTATGATCTCAAGAATATAAGTGATATTTGTTATTTAGTTTTAAAAAGCTACTGGACTAATAACACAAGCAGCAGTCATGAGCGGAGAAGTGATGTGTTTGCAAAGAATGAAGTTGTATAGCTTTATGTTGTATGACTCTATACAGCCAAATATATTTGCCTTCCTTTGTAAATAAACTGTAGACAATATCTGTGTTTTGGGGGCAAAGAGACATCAATGTGCTATCCTTCAAGTATTAAAAAAAGAAAATATAAAATTCAAAATGAGATTACTATAGAAAGGAAGATATTGTTGCAAATGATTCAGGGTATTAAATGGCAGTATGTAATCTGCAATATCATATTAGAATTTGAAAGCCTTTTACTGTCTAAATCTCAAATTAGGCTAACAGGAAAAGGTTTATAAAAGGTTTATCAGTTCTTTCTATTTATTTGTGCTGTATATCTGACAGCATTTTCTTGAACACACATTTATGTCCTGGTTGGGTGATGATCAACAGTAACTCCTGCCTGGCACATTAATGTCACTGCTTTGACTCCATGAAGGTGCTGTGCCTAGAGGTCAAGCCCTGCGAAAGTAAACTGTCAGGCTCAAAGAAAACCAAAGCTGTGATTAAGGATTTCCAGATTCCTATTTCAGAAGTTGGCATTATCTAGCATATTTCGATGGATTCCATCAGTCTTGACCAAAAACCCAGTACAACATCAGCAAAGGAAGAAACCATTACTTAATGTAAGAAAAAATCAAAGCACATTGGTTGGAAAGCATGGGGTTTTTTAAAATATGTTAATATTTTTTAGTTTTTAAATGCTGTAGAGCTAGAAAAAGAGCACAGTAAAATCTGTTGTAAAGTGGGTAAATGTCTTCCAAATTATTTTAACTTTTCTTTTTTTTTTTTTTTGACTGGACTGTACTCACCAGATGGACATACAAGATAAAAAATAACCCAGGGGAAATACTGCAACAATCTATTCTTGTGAACTACAGTTGGCAGAGATGCTTTTGCCTCAGAATGCACACATGATGATGTGTTTAAAGGATGAAGTAATGTTTCGAAACTGCTGGTAATCTATGATGATGCATCTTTGTGCTCTTTATACTTCTGAAGCAATTAACTTCTTTCCAGACATTTGATTCCTTGAACTAAGTGAAAACAGCACTTTCAAAGAGTGAACAGGTTCCTCTTGAAAGGCACATGAACCCGTTTGTTTCTTCTTACTCTTTTAGCAAGATCAGGGTATAGCCAAGGATGGCATTCTGGATTGTTAAAATAACAAAAACCTTTTTTTAATCTACAGTTCACTACCTTGAATCCACTGCAGGCTGAATTTACGAACATCTGACACTCATGCTGTAACTTGGGTAAAATGAGTTATTGTTGCAGGCCTCTCTGTGGGCAGGGATGTAATGCCAACATGTGGCTCTTGCCGAGTACAGTGATCAAAAGACAGATACAGGCTGGTACAAGATAGCAGACAAAAGTGGAAAAGTGCTCATTTACTCCAGCTGAGGATTTAGTCACCAGGCTTGAACCAAACTGAAAATTGACCTACCTGTCCTACTTCTGGAATCCCTTAAGCATAGGTGGGCCTCAATCTTGGATTAAGGCTCTTGAAAATTGCAGTTGCTGTCAACTGTTCCACATGAAGATTAGAGTTCAGTGTTAATTTAGGATATTTCACTGTACTGATGCATTTTGATTGAATTGCTGTCTATTTCAAAAACCTGTCTGTTTCTGTAGAAAAGTTGCCTTTGTAGTACCAGATTTTGAAATTTCTTTCAAGAATCCAACCAGCAAGGAGCTGAAGGAGATGAATTTGGGCACTGAGTTTTGCACCTGATCCATGGCACTGTAGCAATTTTCTGACAGAGTTGTTTAAGCGTCTGATTATCCAAGGACTAGATTATCTTGATCTACTTGTAGCTAGACTCTGGTTTGTTTTTCAAGATTGTATGGGTTCACTGAGCAGAATGATGTGTTTTCTGGTAGCATTGAGTCCCAGCTTAGAGGAAAGTTTTATTTTTCTAAGGTATGCTATGGGTTTGTCTGTATTGAAATGTCATTTGACTGTGCTTAGCCAGGCTGTCCTGGTTGCAGTATCACTGTGGCTGCTGCTTACCATCCTGAAGACATTTGGAATTTTTGATCATAATTTAGGATAGGAAGTTGAGTAATTTCTCCAGAAATGTCTGCATTGGTTGATAAGGGACATCACCAAGAAGAATTGGAATGACCCTTTCTTCTGTTTTGACACAACATTTCTGCAGTCTGGTGCCGTGTTTTGTGTGTGCCTGGCACATATGTGTGTGCATTGCACTTCACATGTACTCTCCATTTATTGGGTTATTGAAAGGGAACAGAGGAATGTCATTTGTACACAGGTGAGACAAATGGGTAAGAAAAGTTTGTATTGATTTGCTGTTCAAATCATATTCTAAGTTGCTCCATGCAGGAATTCTATTGGTTTTTTTCTAATTTGCTATTTAAACACATTGTACTAATGCAGAACTGAATATTGAAAAGATCCTAAATACATAACTTGGTAATTAATAGTGTATTGTCTTGAGAATACTGAAAATTGCTGCAGGAAAAACTAAACTTAGAGGTCTGGGGAGGTTCCCTTTTCCCTGGGAGATATTAAAGGCTAAGTGTACATTTGTTAAACATCTAAGATTGTAACATCTTTTTATCCTTGTCAGTATTCTTTTTTTTAATTCAACCTTTCCATTAAAATGACACATCATGACATGCCTAGCAAGGGAGCTGCAAACCTCTTACAGATGCTGAAACATACATAAAGTGTAATGCAGTAAATTGTACAGACTAGACCTTAAAGTCAACCTGTATGTCTGAAGCAGTACTTTGTTGGGTTTTGGGGTTTTCTTAAGCAAGGCTGGGAATGTAATAGTGTAATCCACTTGTGACTCATGTCTGTTAAAAACTCAGAAGACAGCCAGATGTTACTGGGTGTGAGTCTGTGTCTGCACACTACAGAACAGTTTAGCAAAATCCTTTGCTGGAGCTCTTTAGAGGAAAACTCCCTTGCCATTAGGTCCACGAATTAGACTTGTTTTTCCTAAGGACTCATTTTGTGGAAGAAAGCCTTGAAAATACAAGTTTGCCCAGATCTGGCTGATGTTAGAAGAACGTGGAATGTAGATGTGAAAAGTGAGCTTTCCTTCCTAAAAGTTGCAGTGAAGGATCTGGTTCACAGCGTACTTGCACACAAAGCTTGAAAGGTTTCCTTTCAGTCCATTTTGAGTTATTGGTGAATAGAGGGAGGGAAAATTATTACCCAGATGGAAGAATTTTTCCCGCTTTAGTTTTTCTGATGTGGCAAGAGGCTTTTTGTTTTTCTAAAAATAATCTTCATCTCCATAATGAGCGCAAGTGAAGAAGTTTCAGTACAGAGGATAGTTTGAGGGGGAAAAAAAGAGAAAAAAGTTGAGGCATATAAAAAGAAGCTTAGTTGAAGACCCAGTATCAGTACAACTATGGATTCTGCTTTTAGGAATCTGTAATAAAATACTGCTATCAACTTTATAAGCATTCAAATGATCTTAAAAATCTCAGTAGGTAATAGAAAGGAACCTTTGCTGAGGACTTTTCCTGAAAACCTCCATAATCCTTTCAGATTTTGCAGGGATTTTGAGTCTCAACCATGTCAGATGTCAGATAACTCTTTCTCTTAGTTAATAGTAGGTTTGACAAAATTCTGCATCTTCCCATTTAAGAGTTGGATTTTTTAAAGGAACTTTTCAAAACTGTTTGAAGACAAATACTTTTGAACTCATTAACAAAGGCATTTCAAAAATATGCATGACTTTTTGAATGGCCTTTGTGTTTGTGTTTTAATAGAGATAGATTGATTACAGGTGTATGTCTACCTTCTTTATAGGTAACTTCAAGCAAAACATGCATTAATTTCTTAAACTGAGAAGTAACCTATGCACTTTCCTTTGAAATACAAATAGATCAACAGAAGAAAATAGATTTTCATAAATTTTCCTGGAATTCAATCTATAAACCAAACCAAATGTAGATGAGGAGTGAAAGGTGCAATTCACTACTTCTTTTGGTCTGCTTTATTTTCAAGTGCTGTAAGGAACAAATTGTTTTGCATTCCTATGCTAATAGGACACACTAATCACTGGGAAAGGTGATTCTGGTTTTGTTCAGAGCTTATGAATTAAGGGTTATTACTGGAAATGGCTCATTTACTCTGTAGGGCCTGAGACAGGGAGTCTGAGTCCTCTGAAGCTTTTGTAAATACATGTTGCAGAATCTTCCCAGACTGAGATGTTTGCCTGTTTGTAGCTGGCTAATCCAGAAGTGCTTCCCTGATAAGGTTAATGCCCAGTTAATTGCTCCTAGCCTTGACACACAGTTTAATTGCTATTTGGCCAACATATGCTTGTTGCTTGCTCTGTGTAGAATTCTAGCGGATGTAGTGATGCAAACTACAGGCTGGTGGAGGGCAAACAAAATAAATACAGTATTTTATGTTCTTTTAATTCAGGGCCAAGTGGATTTGGATGAAGTGTTTATTTAGTTTGCTGGCTGCTTCAGATGCTGTGGCATATTGATTCCTTTTATTACTAGCAGCCATTTAACCTGACCTCTCTCAGATCCAGTATTTTAAAAGCCATAAATTTTAACTTTACTTATGAGCAAGGACTGAAATGCTGTGAAAGCCTTTTTATTAGCAGAGCTTTTGCCTTACTCCATGTTCATGTGTCACCCATGGCAACAATATTTAGAGCATCTTAAATTAGAGCGGCTGTTGGGCAGCTCGGTGGTGGTGGGGTTAGCAATAAAAAGAGCTCATAAATATCTCAGGCATGTAGGATTCACTGATCAAAGTGTGGGCAGGTACAGAAGCAATGGCATGATTAGCAAAAGGTATTCTTTTCTGGTTATTTTGTTAAACATCTTTCTTTTCTTAGTCTTGATGTTTACAGATAAGGAAGATTTTTTTGTTAAATTGCAAGTTAAATTGCTGATATTGAAATGTAGTTTCCTTTGCTGCCTTGGCTTTTTGTTTTTTTAAACAATAATCAGCTTCCTTGTTTCATTAGCTTAAATTAATCACTAAACAACACTTAAAGCAATCTTTAATGTGGGGCTTGTGTAAGTATTTATAAAAATGTGCCCAGGCCAAAAATTGATGCATAAAAATGACATACCACTCTTTGAATTATAAATAATATGATTGTTTCAAATTTCTTTCTGCATTCACATGTAAAGAACACAAAAAAGCTTTAGATTAGTGATGTAAACACAAAGCTTAATATGAATTTCTTGCATTCTTCTAATTTGTTACTTCTCATTTAAATTAATAATTTTTAAAAATATTATTTCAGGCTTGATGACTAAGATTGAGTAATAATTCAGCAGGTTTTTTTCAAAGTAGACTTAAGACTTAACAAAATAGATCATAACTATAATTTTAATGTAAGTTTTGGCTTGCTTTCTTCTGTTCTAGTACTAAAGAAGTTTCCCCATCTGTCCCAAAGATCAAAAGGTAACGCTCTAGATGTTAGCCTCATACTATCAGAAGAGACTGTATAAATATTAGTGCAGGGACTCTTTACTTCATTTTAAACTTTGGCCTGGGAACAAAAATGTTGGTTTAGTTTGAGAAGCATAATTTATATCAATTATGATTTAAAGCTGAATTTAAATGTTTGACCTTTTCAGAGGGCAGGTGTAGAAGTAGAAATAAAGCAATCACAGGGCACTGGAATTTTTTGCTACTACTCAGTTCCAGACTGATCAATTTACAAGGTGCCTGAAACCACTGGGGAATCCTGTTTTCTAAAAACTGGACTTTTTCCTGTCTGCATTGTTTCTCCTATTGCAGTTTTCCTTTAGCAGGTTGTAACACCTATATCTCAAGTCAGTTTATACATAAATATCCTTGAGGAGAAGCTTTGTGCAAGAGAAGTAGCTAGATTTATATTGGGACCTGTTTGGAGGGCAAGTGCTTCAGTTTGCACCAACTAGAGGGAGGGCAGGAATCTGCTGGAGAAAGAGGGATTCAGATGTCTAGGAAAACTGCACTGGATGCAGGGCTATTCTGTGAGCTGGAAGGTTATGTGAGGGGGTAGACTTCTGTAACCAGATGTAGAAAAATAATTACTTCAGCAGATAAGATCACAGGGTTTCTATGCAATGACAGGCTTGGCTGCATTTTGTCTGATATTAGCACTAACCTGGGAAGTGCATGTGCCCCTTCACTGAGGCTTTCGCTTGAACCTCTGCCTTTGCTTCTAATTCTTAGCTTTAATATTGTTGCACTGGGAAACTTGTTAGCATTTTTGAGATGTTTAATGCCATACATATTCTTTTTGAAATAGTAGCACGTTCCATTGCAGCGTTGTTGTTTGTTAGTGGTAAGACTGTAGAAAACAGCGACACCAACTCGCGTTTCTAAGATGACAATAGTGCATTTTCACTTTTTGCCTAATGGCTGCCTTATTGCAAGCATTTCCTTTTCAGCTGGCTAAGGCTCAACATATCTTCTGGGCCTCAAATTGTGATCTGTCATTATTCATAGCTGAAATTGCAGTTTGTGCAAATGCAGGCTAAATTGCAATCATTATATGTAGTAAAATAGATTGAAATATCTGTAAATCTGAAGACTGTAGCTGTCTCTTACAATCAGAGAACATGTTAAATTCTCCTATGCTTTGATTTCTCTTTATTAGATTTTGTTTCTCTGTCAGTTGCAGGGTTGTTCTGTGTTCAGTATTTCTGCTTATTATCTGGAATGCTTAGATTGAGGTATTAAATGAGCAAAACTAGATATCTTGTCTTTAATATATAAGTGCAAGATAGTGATTCTTCTCTTGCTTTTCATCAAACCCTTAATCTTTTCTATGTCACCTGTATAAATTAGTGTTGAAGAAAAAGCTACCATGTGATCTAAGACTTTTCTACAGAAATGTTATATTAAAGCTCTTCATTTGAAAATCACAAGCCAAAAGATGTAATGGCTTTCAGATTCCTCCTTCCTGAACCATTCTTTGCATTGAATTGGTGGATGATTGAAGGAGTATCTGAATATAAAAATATAAGTGAGAGGAAAGAACCCTTTGTAGTTAGGCATACTGTGAATCCTACCAGAAATAAATGAAACTACATTAAACAAATGGTTAAGAAAGAATGGAACATGAAGTAATCTAAGTCACCACATGATGTTGCAATCTTGTAGAGTGAGGAGTTGGTCTGTTAGGTTGGGGTAGGCCTGAGTTCAGTGAGCCCAAGCTGAATATCATGAATGCTACTGGAGGTGTGTGTCCAAAGCAGAGCAGGCACTGAGCTGTACCTGCTTCCTTCAAAGCTGTTGGATTATCTCCCTCTGAGTGCTACCACTGAAGAAGCCACCATCAGTGCTTCATGCTCAAACAGTTGTTTGCCTGCTGAAAGCAGTCCCATGTTCTCTCCAGCCTCCCAGCATCCATAGGGTGGAACACTCACTGTTTTCAGAACTATTTTCTCTTCCCTAGGACTACATGAACCTCCGCTATGTGCAATGCAATAGGAACCAGCACTCGGTGTGTTTAGGGAACTGGCAAAAACAGAATCAAATTATTTATAATTTGTTTCAACTTTTTGTTTATTGTATTTTCGCAGTCTGCAATAATTTCCCTTTTCCTTTATAGTTTTTCTTTACCTCACTGTCTTTCAAAATGTAAATAGTAAGTTAGTCTAGCTCACATAAATATTTTCCTCTAAGTATTCTCCTTTAGGCATATTCCTGTAGTTTTGGTTTTCAAGAAGAAACATTATCTAGAAAATAAAGTTAATGATAAATATATAAAATGTTTACTCTGTGGGGTGTCTTGGGAGTTGTATTTCATGTAGAGTGACAGTGATTCATGGCTTCTCTGCATTTTGATTCCCTCTGTACGTGCCTTTGGGGTGACTTGCATCGCCCACAATGCTGTGTCACTTGTTTCCCTTTGATTTTCATGACTGACATCTTGCTTTTGGCATATTTTCTTCAGCTGGGCTATTAAAAAAAAGAAAGGAATGTGCAGATGTGGGAAAAAGATAATATTGGAAAGACCTGACTAATAACAGTAGTAGTAAAAGAGCAGAAAGCAGGTTTACTTAAAGTGGTACATTAAGAATTTAAAAATCTGTGTTAGCCATGTTGGCATCGAGCAGAAAATTAAACCATGTGTAACACCATCTTTCAGTTGAAGAATGATCAGTTACAGATAACATCTAAGAACCAGCAGTTTGATTTCAGCCAGTCTAGGCAGGTAGTGATGTCAGCTGTTGTCTTCTCTTATAAATTCAGGAGAGATATATAAAGTAATTCACCATTTATAAAAACAATAAAGTGGATGCTTCAGTTGGCTTTTTATCATTGTGCTACCAGAAGCAGTAAAAGAGCTCAAGAATTTCAAATCCATGAAAAGAAACATTTTAACACAATGAGCAGCTGAGTTTCTTATTCTCAAATTATGTTTTTGTATTAAAAGTCCGGGTAAGGCTAGATATAGACACACACCATGTGTCCCCAGAAATGCTTGTTAATAACTTGTAAAAGATAATAGAGAGGTTTTGTTGTTTATTTGTTGGTTTGGGTGTTTTTACCCATGAGATAAATAAACACGTTTTCAGGCTTACAGCAGTTCTAAAGGTCTGCTGAAATTAAGAAGGTACTCATGTGGGCAGGGGAAGGCAATTTTCCAATTTGGGATGCAGCCTTGTCCATTATGGAGTTTTGTGCATTTTTCTGGAAAGCATCCAGTAATAGATGCTGGCTCAGAAAGCAAGGGGCCAGGTCTCCCTGCTTAGAGAAGCTTTTTAGCTCCTGTATCTTTAGCTGTGCTCTAGTAAGTGATTACTGCAGCTCTGTAATGAAAGGGGGGGGAAGGAATAAAAGCTGAATTGTAAAAAATTAGAAAGTGACATTTCATACCAAATTATTACAGTCTTAGAATGGGTCCACTGAATGCTCAATACCAGTCTGTGAGTGAGGGTTCTCAGTAAGTTTTTGAACAAATGAAGACACCTCAGTGTGCTGGGGTGTCTAAGGGCTGGGTCCCAGTGTGTGTGGGGAGGCTGAGCACACAGCTTGCTGTCTGTGACACGTGTCCTGTGAGTGCCTCACTCCGAACTTCGGGTGTTGGTTAGATTTTCTTAGGAATGGCCTTCATACATTGCAGTCTTCCAGTCTGAGGAACTGGCTCAGCTTTGTATAAAACAGGCTGTAACCAGCATTTAACTAGAGGCTCTTTTTCCAGGTAATGGAGCTTAGAGCAGTAATTGAGTGTAGTACAGCTTGCACTGGGATGTGTTTGTGAGCATTTCTGTACTTTTCTGGCCAGCCAGGCCGCTGTAGCAGCAGTCTGGAGTCAGCATTGGCTGCTGGACCTCCCAAATCCATGGGCCCACATGGCCCTGCTGGAAGCGGGGACGTGCCCAGCCCTTCTGCAGTCACCTTGAAGCCATTCCCAGTGGCTGTTCCTCCCAGGAGGCTCGGAGCAGAGTGCTGGGGACCCACTGCCTGCAGGGCCCCCAGACCACAGCCGCAGCCCCTCGGTTTGCAGCCCAGCCTGGCTGCCTGCTGGGTTGCCCGGGACCAGCAGCTCTGCCAGTGTGTTGCTGTGCCCTGTGTCCTGCCAAACAGCCCGCCAAGGCTGGCTGGTGACTGAAACTTGAGAGAGCTTCCTCTGCTCATCAATGCCTTTCACTTGGCCTTTTTCCTTATCGTTGTTTTTCCCTTGGTTTTTCTCCTTCTCAGCTTGATAGGCAGCACAGTGCCTCCTACTGATGCACAAGGTTTTAGTGATTTTTAGCACCTTTTTGTTCATGCAGGTCATTCCTCTAACTTTGCTTTAGCACTTGCTAATTTGTCAATAATGGTAGTCTCCAGAATGGCAATTAGGGAACAGAAGAAGGTTGCACTGGGTGATGGAGCAACCACGGTTCCCTTAAACCTGTTTGTCTCCACACACACCCCCAATCCCCTACTTGTTCTCAGCTACATATCAGTCTGCAGGTAAAGGAAGTGTAAATTGCTTTATGTAGGCACTACTGACAAGTCTCTATTTGGTGCCAATTCTCAGCTTTTTTACTTTTAAGAATTCACTGAACATGCTGTTCAGAATTACTTGCACTCTAGAATTGCTAAAATCACAGCAAATCATACTAACATATCTGTCTTTTCTGTGACCCTTGAATCCCTTCAGGCATTACAGTATGGACACGGAGGTGAAGGGCTTCTCTTATGTTCTCCTGTTCCTTTTGTTAGTACTGCTTAAAAGTTGAAAGCAAAAGCACTTGAGTTCTCCAAGACAGAAGGCATATTGCAAGGCACAGTCTCTTACTCAGTATTTCTAAGGAACATTTATTGTTCTGCCATATAAAAACAAAGTAGATGCTACAGAGACTTTTAAATTAAGCTGTGAATTTCTTCATTGATTGGAGTGCATCTATTCATTGAATTTTGTTCTTTACCTATTCCACTATCATTTTTTAATACTAATTAACGCAAATGCTGGTACAAAATAAAGCCTTTCTAAGGTCATATAGTCAAGCAATCTAAAGAGAGAGAAGGTTTGGGACACTCGGTATTTCCTCTGTTTTTCCGTGAAGTGCTTTCTTAAGCCTGTAATCAGGGAATGAGGTAGCAACAGCAACATCATTTATGTTAACTTGTGGTTTGCTTGTTTCTTGAAAAAGCTGCTGTGTGTGTTGGTATCATAGCACTAGTTTCAACTTGAAGGAAAAGGTTGGGTAAAACTTAGAGAGAACTAATGATGTATCTTCTCTCAGAAGAAATGTGTTTGAAAATATCAACCATTCATACAACCTATCTCCTTCTAAAAAGCAAAACACTTGTGTAGCAGTGCTTGTTTTTGTGAGTCTAAAGATAATGCTCTCCTTAGTGCTAATGATAATGCTAACAGAGACTGTTGGCACTGTCCAGTTGAACATCACTGGCAAAGGTGGAGGAAGCAGCCCCATCCTCATCCCTGGTGAGGGCTTTGCAGTGGCACAGGGCAAGCCAGCTATGGCCCATCACTTTGTCAGGTCTCTACATTCTGTGCCATTCCCTCCAAGTCTGAATGGGGATATCTGCTGAACTAGGTTTAACTTGATGTTATTTTTAGAACAAATTACATTGATTGCATACTATTTCAAAGGCCCCAAGTAATAAAGTACACAATTAAATGTATCTGACTAGTTTAATTTCTCTGTGTGGTTTTTGGAATAAAACCTTAACCATTTCTTTTCCAGACTCCTCTGGCAAAGATTTTGGTCCTACTCTGGGGTTAAAGAAATCCAGTTCTCTTGAGAGTCTTCAGACTGCTGTGGCTGAAGTAAGGAAGAATGAACTCCCTTTTCACAGACCCAGGCCTCACGTGGTACGGGGCCGGGGGTGCAATGAGAGCTTCCGAGCTGCCATTGACAAGTCTTACGATGGACCTGAGGATGAAGAGGGTATGTTGTGCTGAAGGCACTGACTGAGGGAGCCACCTTCACTTAGCACTGCTGAGGGCCAGCTCGATGGAGCACCATGAGCCAGTGATTTTGTCCCACTGAAGCTGATCACATTTTAAAAGCTGTTCACATCTTCCACTGAATAGAGCTGTCTTTGCAGTACCCCATCCAACCTTGACTGGGTTTAGTGTAAAGTCTTTCACTGATCTCCTTTGGGGCAGGGGTGGGTTGGAGGATTTAGAACTCAATCCTTAAATAATTATGTTTTTCAACTTCAAGAAGCAGCTGCTTTCTTCAGATTACATTAAAAATTATCTCTCTTGTTTTACAATTCCCCCTTTTCCAGCCAGGAAATTTGTTTCATGTTGTAGATAAGGCAGTGTATTGATAGCACCCTGCTGCTCATTCTGTCACTATGGGTTTTATAGACCCCAGTCTGGAAATACATCTCCTTTAGTATGGGGTGTAAAACAGTGCTTGGATCCTGAGCCCCGCCCCCCCCCCCCCCGCAGAAGGAATACGGCTCTTTTCCAGCCAGACAGTACATTTTATCCATTTCTTGCTCAGCCACTAAAATAGAAAGATTCCAGGGAGTGAATGAAGTCATTTTGTTACATAGGTTGATTTTGCAGTCACCAGAATCTCTTGTGGAAGTAAGCTCTGTGTTTGAAACCCAGCACATGGTTAACAAGCTAGATTTCAAAGAGAACAAGTGCTTTACTGTATCAGGATTTTTATATCAGGAACAATGATTAGAAAAAAATTCATTAAAATAATTCTGCATTTAATTTACAATACAAATCTGTTTGAATCCACTAGATCTGCTTAGTCTGCTTTTTAAATTATTCAATTAAATGAGTAAGTGTGTGAGTCATTTGAGCCCTTTGTAGACACTCTTGCTGTATTTCACATGTTTGCATTTCAGTGGCCCATAGCCATCCTCACTGCTTCTTTTTCATTCTGTGCAGATGGTGGCTCTGATAAGAGCTCTCACTGTGGTCAAGAAGCTCAAAATGTGGAATCTGCCCCTCCAGGGAACCCTGAACTAGAAGATGCAGAAATCAAAGCAAAAAAGGACAAAAAAAGTAGGGAGAAAGAGAAGAAAAAGGGCAAGTCTAAAATCAAAGAGAAGAAAAAGAAGGAAGAAAATGAAGATCCAGAAAAGAAAAAGAAGAAAGGCTTTGGTGTCATGTTGAGGTATGGCATTTTACAAAGCAAAACAGCCACCCAGTCTCGTTATAAGATAGGAAACAACTGATGCTCTCATAAAGTAGTGGAAAAATTATTTCACTTGGACTCAAATAATGTTTATGTTATTCAAAAAGAAAGCAGTTTATACTTTTACACCAAACTTGTAACTGCGGCAGAAGACATTTGGCAGACAAAATGTCTTTTTGTGCCTTTGAAATGCATTCCCATATGTCAGAAAAGATTCAAGGTTTTAGGCTTAAAGCAAGCATGTATCAGTGGGGAAGGATTTGTGGGGAATATTTCTGAGTAAAACAAATCCTGCTCCCACACTCAGACCTTTGCTTTCTCTTCCCTTTCTTATCTGCTCCCTTCACAAGGTGCAGGGAGAGCAGAATTCTTGTGCTATTGCAAAAGGTCTACTAACGTTTGCAGTTGCTGAAAGCCACTACCTATGATAAAATCTTTACTTCATGGCTTCAGACATTGCCTGCAGTGAGCAAAAGTTCACTGTCCTCCCTGCCCAGCATGCAAGTGTTTGGATTTCTGCTGTGGCTATTTGTTCTGTGGCTCTGTAAACTCTGAGTCGCCAGAGTTCTTCAGGCTGTTTCCTTGCTCTTGCTGGAGCTTTTGGTGCTTCAGGTGCTGGTTGCTGACACCCTTCCCTCCAGTACCTGTTGGCTCTGTAGAGTATTTAAGTGTTGAAGGAGCTCTTTGCATTTAATACAGAGTATGTGATGAAAAATCTTGGTCACATGGAGGAGATTAAACCAAAGGACCATGTGGTTACTCATGGCACTGAGCACTTAACATTGGCTTTAGGATGCTGTTGGTGTTTCTTGTCGGGCTGTATTGTAGACAGTGCTCATATATACAAAAACCACAATCATTGCTTAGGTAAGGATGCATTTAAATAGTAATCTAAGAAATGCAGCTGCAAGATCATTCACTGATCATGGTGTTCATTAGGACATATAATGTATGAACTTGCCTTTCAACTTTGTGTTGCTATGTTCTCTAGAGTAAAATTACTTGTGTTATATTAATATGGAAGGTTTTAGCTTTCTTCCATGTATCAGCAATTGTCCTATACAACTTTTGAACACTGTGGAGACACTGTCAAAAATATTCAGGCATACCTGTATGCCAGATGTGCATGATTTCAACAGTTGTTAAGTGTTCATAAGATATACCTGGCTATACCAGTCTGCTTTCAAATGGGCTTTTCAGGAGCAGAGGAGGTGTGTACACACTCTTGTGCATTGCACATGCATTTGTGTTCGTATTTTTTAAAGAAATTTGACTTAACATGGAAGGGTAGTAAAAAACTGAATAATTAGGAGGGTGACTTCAAAAACTCTCATGTGTCTTAAGCTTTATATCTCTTTTCATTCTTCTTTTCAGCTCTTTGGCATGAGTAGGAAAGAGGAGGGGAGTGGCACAGAGGTCTGACAAAAGGATAAATACTGCTTAATGTATCAAAGATACATAGCAGATTCCGAGTTTGAATTGTAAAGTCTTACAGGGATATTATATCTGAGCCAGAAAGAACATGGGATGACATTAGAATCCAAAACAAGCTATTGTAGTTGACAGAAATTCTGATAATGGTCAATATGCAAAGCCGGGAACAACAGGTTACCGTTTGTTGTGATTCCCTCTTTCAGAATATATTCCACATTTTGGTAGTACACAAGGTTTATACATGTGCTCTTTCCATAACCTTGTCTTTGATTAGATAGTCTTCCCAGCTGACAGTGTTAATAATACTTATCTGTATGTTGGCACAGAATGGGAATTTCTATCCCACACCCCTGAAAATCTCTACAAGACAGCAAAGATGGAAGCATCATGTTGTAATAAAGAGGGAAGGAGAAGTAGGTAAGAAGTAACAGTTCAGCTGAGAGGTTTTTAGAGGTTCTGTGTCCTTGTTGATGTATCTTTCCAGAATTTATAAAACTTGAAAAGAAATTCCTTCCTGAAAAGGTGAGAGTATTAGGGAATACTAGCCATGATAGAAGTGAAAGAAGGCTGCAGACCTGTAAAGTAGAGCTCGAACAAGAGCAACCAGTGTGCATTTATGAAATAATTGGGGGCCATATGTCCTGGGCAAGATGAGCAAATCCAGGCTGGTATTTTTTCAGACAGAAACTGGCACATATGACTTGAAAAACAAAACCAATTGATCTGAATGTTTTTAAAAGAAATAATAGGGAACTAATAGTGGAATTCAGAGCAGATCAAATACCAACTAAATATTAGATTCAAGAGGTATTTTTCAAACTGGAGTCTTGTACTGATGTGAAAGGGTGAATGTTAGGAGGGATGGGGAGGAGGTTTGAATAAGTATTTTAGCAACATGAATGGAAAGAAACATCCAGATTTTTTTATGACGTTGTGGGAATGAAACTGGCATGGTTTTTTGGTAGAACATCTGTGGAAGGAAAGAGAGAAGTTTAATATGATAAAAGTCGTGAGTTTCTGCAGCAGGCAGGGTGGCTACTAATTCTTGGTATCTTAAGAGAAAGTAGGGAGAAGTATTTAGAAACTGAGATGAGCCCAGTTTTGGACATGATGAATTTAAATTGGAAAAGGGAACTGCCACATAGGGGGCATTGGAAATGTAAACACTGTAGCAGGAGCCGAAAGCTTGGTGGAGAAGGAAATCTGTAGTGTGCATTTTATAGGTACGGCGGTCGTTGTGCTGCCATCCCCCATGTATGAGACCACCAAAACCAGGAACAGAACCCTTGTTAGTCTGACAAGAGAGATAAAGCTGAGGGAAAGGGAAAAAAGTTATTAGAGCAAGTGACAGGGGTAAGAAGAGGAAATCTATTCCTGGGACCACGCAATGTCATGAATTTTTTCAACTGGTCTGGTGATTGCAGCCATGTGACGAATCCTGCTGGGAGCTGGAACCCCCACTTTGGTATGTTCATGCTGTTTGTAGTTCCTGGGCAGCTTTGTTCAGAGCTATTTCAGCTGTGCTTGCATGGTTCTGCTGTGCTATGGGATGCATCCAAACAGAAAAACAGACTTATTGAACCCATGTCAAAATTGGTTTGAGATAAGTAGGAACTGAGCATCTGTGGTGAAAGCTCCAGGACCAGAAGGACAATGAAAATGAGAGATCTTGCCAGAAAGCTCAGTGCTAATTAAGACACATGCATTTCTGGTGAATGACATGGGGTCAGGTGTAAAGGACAAAAGAAAGTAGAATGTGAGGCTAAAACAGCTGCTGGAAATGTCCTACTTGTCTTCAGTGGGATTTTTGTGCTATGCTTGCTGGGTCACACATACAGCTGTAAGAAGCTTTACCTTGATATAGTGGCCATGTGAATTGACTGACTTCTCCTTTATAATCAATAACAAAGCATTTCAAGATATTAAAACCAAATCCAAATATTCAGCTGTAGTACAAGAATTGTTGAGCTTTAGTCTTTTGCATCTGAGATTTTTGAACATATTGGAATTGCTACTGCATTGGTTTTTTGCCTTTTTTTTTTAATTTAACAACAGAAAATAGCAAAGCTGTTAGCAGTTGCTAACAGATTTCACTTAGTGCCTCATCTGTTGCTCAGCTGCTATTTACTTGTAGTTCCTGGTCTTTTTTTACACATACAAAAAGAAGAATGATTGCTTTCCTGCTAAGCTTTGGCTTGATTGAAGCTTTATTTAGGTGACTGTGATTCAGGGAGACCATCAAGAAATCATGCTTTATTTTTTTAATCATTGTTTTTTAAAAGACCTGTTTTTTCACTCAGTATTAACTGAAACTCTTGGCTGCAGCATATTAATGGCTGTAGCATTTGGGCAAAGTAGGTTAATGTACTGGAGGTTTGAAATGCAGATGACAGTGGTTAAAGTCTCTATAATCCAAAGTACAATTTCACTGTGGTGCTGACTGCACAGGGCTTTGTTTCCTCGGTTGGTTCTGATGCATGTAGTGCCTGCTTTAGTTCTGAAGGTGTATATGTGCTGTCCAAAGAACAGAAGTTGAGTCTCAACTGGTTTTGTGTAACATTGGCCAAGGGGCATTTTACATATTTTACTTTTTGATGTTTTCTGGCACATCATGCGGTCATTGTTCACTAATAACCCATCACTAGACGACAGACTGAACAGTAGATTGATACTGTGTATCAAGAAAACAAGTACATTAAATACTTTCAGTAGTGGAGCTGTGACTAAACGTATACTTCAGTCTCGGGGACAGGCTAGAGTCTAGCATCTACACTGAATCTTTTTCAGAACAGAAATAATAATGAGTTCTGTGCAAGAAAAGAGCAGCAAGATTGCACAATGCCACATTTAATTCTTGGCTCATCCCTTTCCTCACATTGAGCTGACTGATTCCTTCCGGGCACTGTGAGTCTTAGAAGACTACTGGGCATCAAATGAGCTTCCCTGTACTTCTTTTTGAAGGTGTTCAGTATTTTCAGGAGAAACACTGTAGTGAAATAGCATATTTGTGGCTTTGAAAAAAAAGTAGTGTGTGGTGTCATTGCTTAGAACTGTCAAAAGCTCTGTGAGGAGGGCCCTATAGGCGGTTTGGAAGGATTAATTAACCCATTGGTGCAGGGTGTTAGAAATCCCTGATGCTGAACACTAATGCAAAATGTATTGTCACTTAGGACCAAGAATGCAAAGCTGATCTAACCAAGAGGTTGATAAAATAAATTTTTAAAATATTCCTCAGTTTGCTAGGTGATGAATTCCAGATTTTAAATTTGTGGTCTATATTTATTGAATTGCCATGCTTTGAAAAACTATCAAAATACTGTCTTCTAACAAAGGTAGACTTTGTGTTTCTAAATTAAGTTGGCAGAAGGCTGAACCTTTAAATCACCAGGGAAATGTGACCTCTGCAGTTCTGTATCCTAATCCCATAGCAGTTGTTACAGTGCTGGAGTGTAATAAACATAAGTCTATGGCTCTCTCTACCTTTTCCAGAATAGTGATTGTAAAAATTCTGGGCAGCCCTTTCAGTTTTATGGATATGAAGGTAAGATAGCTAATGGACTGCAGCCACACCAATGGCATTTTAATAGGTAGCTCCCCCAGGCAGAGACCAGGAGGCTGAAGTCATAATTTTTTTGTGTGGCATAAAAATCTAAGAGCAAGTATGTAATTGGTGGCTTGGACTAAAGAGTTGTGCTGAAGCGGAGTGCAGTGGGAGAGCACTCTCTCAGTCTTCAATTCTAGGCTGGACTCAGGAAGAAAATACAACCAACCTTGTTCATATAAAGCAGTGCTTGTCAACTCGACTGTTTCACTGTAAAATATTTTAAAAATTAGTATAGGTGAGAAAATGTCTATCCCCCAGCAGTATTGCACTTCAACCATGACTTGCATATTTGTGCACATATACGTATAACTGCAAGCCCAGGAAGCAGGAATGTATATGTGTGTATTAGTTAGATTTGCTTTTTGCTCTTCAGAAAGAGTGCAATTTTCCACATAATAGTTCATCTTAAATTATTTACCTTCCATTTCACAATATGAGCCATGAATATTTTATTTTTTGTCCCTTTAATTTGCCAATTTTCCTTTGAGCTAAGTGCCTTAGTGATTTTAATTTTTCATTCCAGTTGGAAGACAGAAATGACCCTTTTTTCATTACTACTATTATAGGCCTTGTGCTCCGAATGATACTTTTTACAACCAGCACTGTTGAGCCTGTAATGGTATTGCAGAGTAGATAGCATAATATACAGATATTGACTTCCATTAAGTGTGGCACTATGATAACTTATGGAGAGATTTTTTTTCTGCTCTGTTGCCCTTAGAAGTTGAGTGTTGTAGAAGAAAAGGTAGCAGTAGATGAAGAAGGAGCAAATAATAAAGATGTGGCTTGTTGGAGAGAGGTGATGTATATAACTTCTTAATGTATTTATCTGTGTATGATGCTGGAAATCAATATGGATGTTGATAGATAAAAAACTCCACAACTAGATTAAATTATGTTTTAATTAGGCTAAAGTTATTTTAGATTTTTTGTTCTCAGTTGCAAAATTATCTGAGATGGATGATGTGTATTTGAAAGACAGCATCAGTTAATGAGGCAGATGAGTTATTTAGAGGCCTTGATTTCCTTTTGCACAATAAAATTTTCATTTAGGTAAATTGGTAAATAAAACTCCACTTTCCTTTAAAGAACATAAGAACATGAGAGAGAGGATATAGCTAGTCAATTAATCTAGCGCAAATTTGTCAAGTATTTTAAACTAAAAAACCAAGCGTTCCATTTTATATGTACGACTTTTTCTTTTCCTCCACCATATTAATTCTTCCTTGGCTGCATTCATAGTCAGACTAAAGCAGAGAAAATAAGGGGGTTTTGTACTAAAGATGATCATGCAGACTGCCTACTAAAGGCTGATTTGTTTAATTAAGCATCTGTTCTCCCCTTAATATGCATGCATAAATCTCATTAACGTTAGATGTATGCAAGTGCAGTGAAGAATAGACCCCTCACTCTCATTACTGAACTTGGATAACAAGATTTATATTTACTTAACAGATCAGAGCAGAAAGTTCCCTCTGACTATTTAAAAGGACTTGAAATTGCAAACTGTTTGCAAGGAGCATGCTTTTTGTGAAAAACTTGCATGTTCACTTCAAGTTGAAATATCATTATTCAAGTCATTACTAAGCAAAAGGGAAAAAAAAGGCATCGTGCTTTGTCTGTGAGGATTAACTTGAAATTCTTCTTTAATGGATACTTGCCTATTTAATATTGACCTCTGTGCATGCCACAATTGCTAAAAGTAAACTCCAGGTATTTTCTGGAGGTAGCATATTTCTTCTAAGTGTCTGTCTCTAATCTCTCACGAAATGTGTTCTGCAAGAAGAGTCCTAGAAAGCAAAGTGTATTCTTGGGGAATACTGAACACTGCAGCACTGTGTTCATCCATCAATCACTAGAGTTGGCTGTTCTTTGCTCTAAAATCCAGCTGAGGATAAAGTTTGAATTCCATGTTTTCCATATAAATTGTAGGACATTGGGTATTTCTGTAGTAGTACAGATGCATTGTGGTTTAAGGTTCTAGAGGGTTTAAAGTCGTGCCCACAAATGTTTGAATTGAGGCTTCCTGTGCTGTGTTTTAACCAATCAATACAAAGTTTTGCTCAGGAATATAAGTAGAGTGTAAGTTCTACCTTATTACCAAAAGAAACAACAGATTTTGCTGGTTTTCTGAATCAGTAGTTCTTGTAACATGACCATGGTAAATGGAGGGGTTAGGAGGAGAGACAACAATTAGCAGAGAAATGATACAAAAGGGGACTCCTGACAGATTCCTTAACTACAGAGTGCTGCTGGGTGCTGGTTTAATAGGTATTGCCATTAACAGCCATCTGTAGAGAAAATTGAATATACTCATCTCACTGAATTATGATTTATGGCACACAGCACAGTCAAACTAAAGTAATATTTATATTATAGTGCAGAGTCATTGATTAAATGCACATGGCATCTCAAATCCAGTTGACATTTTAAGTCGAAATGATTGCAGACATGTGGCCATTTATTTAACTATTACTTTAAAAAATGTGTCTCTACTTGTTATTAATAGAAGAAAGTCAGACCTGACCAATATTTCAATAGGCTGACCTTTTGTTTTGCTGACATATAAAAGGAACAAAGCTCCTTTTTGGGTAGTCACAATTTCAGAGCATATGAAGTATGCTAGCTTTAGAAAAAACCTGACCCCTTGAACTACTCTATCTCTTTCTTCCCTTTTTTATTTCCACGTGGGGTTTTTGAAAGAAAATGAAGAAGAGATGGTTTAGGAGATAGGTAAAGTTTTAGGTTTGGGGTTAGATAGGAAAAGATTTAGGAGATACTGTGAGAGAGGCTTTCTTTCAAATGTCTGCTCTGCTACTGATTTCTCAAGAATCACTGGTTAACTCCACTGCTCTGAGCCCTACTTTTTACACAAAAATTATCCTCTGTGCTTGTAAAAAATGAAAATAACATTTCTCTGCTTTGTATTGTCATTGTTCAGCTAAACCTGTTAAAAATTATAAATACATTTAAAAACCAGTTTAGTTATTTCTATAAAAGTGTAGCAGGCAAATAGTTTTATTCTTAAGAAAATGAAAAAGTAGTAAGCTTTCATATGACTTTCTAAACTAATTTTCCTCTCCATACCCATTCCTGCTGCTGCTACTGCATATGATGGTGATCTGGGGTTTCATTCTCTCTGTACTACCTCCTAGCTACAGATGCGTGAGGTGAGATTTCTCACCTTCAGAAATGCTTTTTGGAATATAATGCCTTAGAATTAAAGTTGGCTTTCTATCTTTTACCCTGATTTTATGTGGTCTTGCTAAAAAAATATTTAAAAAATTGTTGTTTCAAATTTGCCATGGGCTAACTATTTGTTCCTCTGCAGATTATTCCTCTTGTTGGCCTTACTCTGTCATCTGTCATCATGAAGACTGGCAGCATCTTCCCCCTTTCACAAAAGTCCTATGTGGGATGTCATCTTTTCATGAACCTTAAATCCCCTCAGTGGGGCAGTGTCTGAGATTTGCTGACTTACTACACAGCACACTGAAGACATGAGCACACAGAAATTTCTTCCCTTTCTGCTTGGACTTGTGTTGCTTCGAGATTATGTGAGTCTCTCTTGAGGCTCACACTGGTTCCTGGTTCTGAGTGCTCCCACCTACTTGTGCCACCTCCAGCTCTGTTCCCTTCCCACTCTGCTCTGTGTTACCTGGCCAGTGTGGTCACCTGCTGGGAGCAGCCACAAGCACTCACAGCCAGCCTGTCCCAGCAGCATTTTGCTTTCTACTGCAACATTTGCAGTGAGTCTGGGCACAAAGTGTTTTACACAGCTTTCCACTTCCCTGAAAGTTGCCTCTGCTGCAAACCATCCAAGTGCATGAGCACTGGCACAGCTAAATGAAGGATGAACAAAGTCTTTACATCTTTTCTGCCCAGTTCCTGCTTTCCATCTCTGTCCAACAGCAGTGAGAAAAGCTCTTCACAGCTTCCTGCTCTGCACTGCATTTGGCTGTGTCCCATTCACCTCCACCTCTCCTCATTTGCTTGGATGTGAATGCAAAGGTGCAGGATTGATCCTTACCCAGCAGTTCCAGCTCATTCAGCTGTTAACTTAGCAGGGAACTGGTGTTCCTATCAGCTCCCACCCTTCATCCTGGACAATGTTTGTTTGTGACCAGGCTTCTGCCTTTGTTACTTTCTCCTCCCTCTACCCCACTCTGCAGACTGGGATCTCCCTTGTCCTGGTTGTCACCCAGCTTATGCAGAGCCTTGAGCCATAAGCTCAGCAGAGTTCCTTAGTTTGGGCTCTGCCCTGAGTGTGAGCTGCTTCTACTCTGCACTTTGTCATGAGCAGCAACTGCTCTGATCTCTCAGTGGTCACAATGCTGTTTGGCATTTACCATACCACTTAATTATGCTATCAAGTTCTCCCCTCACAAAAATATTTACATTCGAAGAATCTTCCCCACTTGCTGCCTTTATTCAGTGAAAATGACATCTCCACGATCTTGTCTTGGCCCTCGTGCGTGTGAGAGAATTTGATCTTGCTCTTTAAGAGGTCTTGGAATAATTCTTAGGAGTGAAAATGAAGAGGTCTTCTCCTTTTTCCCTTTCTGTTCTTGCAACTTCCCATTTTTGCTCTATTTTGTTGTTGCTGTGGAGAAGAAACAGTAAATAATGAATAAAAAAGCAACCAGGGTAAATATAAAATTTTAGTCAAATGCTGACATGAAAAAACCTCTCCCCTTCTGTGTGTTAAAAATTCTGTCTGTGTTTATTTAGGACAAGATACATGAGCCACTGAGTATCAGCTCTTTAGCATTTAACTGCAGTATTGGGTTTGAAGTAATGAACTGTGTGCCTGTGCCATTCATTGTCCCTTATTTGAAAGCAATGAATACCTGGCCCCACACTAACCCCAGATTAGCATCAGGTTGGTTGGTAGTAATGTGTAAATAGAATTGTAAACCTATCATCTGGTGACAGAAGACCACTATTGTTGTTTGCTATTTTCCTTCTAGCCAAAGAAACAAAGTGAGTAATGAGTCAAGCACTGTTTATTCTACCTCTGTCATCTTTGTGTTTAGCTTTTTATCCTCTAATGTGGAAATCTGTATTACAGTAGCTCAGTATAACAGACATCCTAATGTTCTGGTTTTAATTAAAATTAGATTGAGGAAATAAACAATTCAAAGAAGTTAGCTTTCCTTTTTATGTCCACCCCCACCCCCTGCAAATACACTTTCCATACCCTCGTCTGTGGTTGGAAGTGTTTGTTTTCACTCACACATTCTTGGATTGCTCAGCCTCCCAAACAGACAGCTTCCCTGACAGGCAGCAAGGAAGGACGCTTAAGGAAGCTCACTTCTATTCATTTAGTCTTTTTAGCAATTCATGTTTTTAAATTAGTGATTTTAATTTTTGTCTGTTTGGTTTGATACAGGCTACAGTGTAAAATACAAGTTTTTAAATAAATCTTTGTCAAAATGAAGACTTCACAAAACCAAACTGCGCTGCTTCTGAGAAAAAAATTCCACAATACAGCTGCAGATTAATTTTAGTGACTATATGTGTGTATGGATACACCAGAGAGTTAGTTACTCAAAAATAAATTAGCAAATTTCTTCCCTTTAAAGCAGCAGATTATCATGATTGTAACTGCTGCAATAGGTTAATGTACCTCTTCATCTCTGAAGACCTCTGCCTCATCTCTTTTGTAATTAATTCCTACTTAGGCTATTTTAGCTTGGTTGTCATTTGTAGCTTCCCAAACCATCAGTCATCTGCAGGAGTGGAGGATGCTGTAGGCAGGATCAGGCAGAGCTCCAGGAGCTCTGGGCTGAAATGGCTTGGGAAGATGGGAAGAGAAATTTCTAGGCATAGATTTGCTTTCAATTCTCTCCGCCTGTAGCAGTGGAGTAAGCTGCTCTCTCCCTACATGTCAGATGTTTGCTAATTTCAGTAACTGCACAGTGCAAGTTGTCTTTTCCTACGTGTGGTTTGAGTGCTGACCCTGGTCTGTAAGGCCACTCTGAGAACCTCTAAATCCTGTGGTGCTGCTCCTCCAAACTGCACTGTTTGTTGACTTGCCTGGGAAGTCTGTGCATGCAGTGAGTAAGGAAAACTGATTTGGCAATGTGAGCTTGCTAATTCTGAGTGGATAACTGGCTTTAGTCCCCAGTGCTGAAACGAAGCGAATTTTGGGTTATTGCATCTCCTGCATGGAAAATACAATTTAAAATCTGTGTCTTAGAGATACTTGAGTATTTTACAAAGACTTATATGTTTGTGACATGCTTGGAGGGGAGGAAAGAAGCCACACTCATACAAAATATATGTTCTAGTGATCTAATTGGAAACACACCAAATTTTAGACAGTCTAAAATATGCTAACAAACTTATTCCAATAAAAATATATTTATTTAGTTCATCCTTAACATTTATTCTGGTTTAAATACCAGCATCCTCTGTCTTGTCGGGATATTCAGATTGGAGAGAATGAGTTTAATCTTTTTTTTGTTTTAAGCTAGAGTTTAAAGAAATTGAAGGATGATGTTCCTGTCATAGTGGGAAGAAGGATCACTGCTGGCCCTAGATCTCCTGTGGAAAACTTACATTATACTGTAAACTGCTGTCCATGCACTTGTATGGAATTGAAAGTGGAGCACAGACAAAATGATCTTTCACTAGAGAAGATTAAAAAGAAGGAAAAAAAAAGTAACCAATTCCTCTAGAGTAGGGGGGAGAAAAAAATGAGGATTCAGGTTCAGAATAAGTGAGTAGATAAGATTTACCTGAGTGTTAAGGCCTCAATCCAGCAGAATAAAGCAATCAACTACAGGTGTATTATATGTTCTTCTGCCTCTTTTTTCTAGATTTTTATTAAAACAATACATTCATAGTAAAAGGATACAGTAGAGGGCTAAAGTTGAAATACTTAAGTAACTCTTTTGGGAAGTGTATTTGTTGTCTGTAAAGATTGTGTGTGAGAGTATAATTCACTCATCACATGTAGAAACTCAAAATTTTCTACCTTTGCTATTTTAGCCTGTTAGCTTATTCTTTTGTTTATATGGAACTCATGTATTATCACATAAATCTTTGAAACTATTGTGTATTAGATTCCAGAGTATCAAGTAAAAGGCCGTCTTTCTTTTTTTTGACAAACTAACTATTTCTGTCTCTATTATTAAGAACAGCAAAATATTAGAGGTGATGGATTTATGTGTTTGCATAATATAAATACTCTAGGGGAGGGGAGCAAGGAGATGCTTAGGGACTACACAGGCTAAAAGGAGCTTCTTTGCAGTAGAATATTCTTGTCACATCACTACATCTGCCTCATCTTCTCAAGGTCACATAGGCACTCAGAACCAGCCCATGCCTGGAAAAAAGCATGTTTGTCAGAGTATTGTTATTAATGGCTTCATGGGACACCAAGACCATTTGTTGATCTTGGCTGTCAGTTTATTGTCTTTCTCAGTCTTTGTTTATTTTGTGTACGTCAGCCATTCACTGTGTACCTTGGGACACAAATTGCCTATAACAGATCAAATTTGCTGGTCAAAGGTTAAGTCACTCTCCTGAGGCTGTTTGCCTGAGATAGCACTGGTGTCTGCTGGCTTTGATACCATAGTTACTGCAGTAATATTGTAATGACTTTGCACAATCATTAAAGCTCAATAGAAAGTTCGAGCATTCCAGGTAGAAAACAACAAATTCCTTGGTCAATTTGGGCTCTCCCTACTCATGCAGATTTCTTTGTGAAGAATCTTATGTATTGTATTTAGAAAATGCAGGTCAGAGTGAAACCAGGAGAATGATTTCTGTAGAGAGAAGTTCTTGTCTACAAGGACTAACATTTTATGTTGTCCAACCATGTTTAGACCAGCTCCATCCTTAAGTGTCCACATAAGTAAATGGAAAATTATGTTGAACATCTAGGTTTCTGTTTAATATCCACCATGCAGAGCAGCTATAGACCTAAACCAAGTCTACAATATAAAGGTTGATATGGAAATCTGTAATATAAATCAGAGGAAATTTGATATTTAGCACTGATCAGAGAAGGAGAAAAAAATACTATATTAAATTAGTTGCATAAAATGTTGCACTAATTTATGGGCAAAAGGGAAAAGATTGTGAATTAAGCCCTCAAGTAGGAGAATCTCATACTTCAGTGCTTAATTCACAATGAGGCTTTCATTCTGTTTGCAAATATTGACTGAAAATTAGATTTACAAAGCAATTAAAAATTAAAAATTGTGGTTGGTAGCTTTCTCAAGGACCCACTTTCAAAGGCTGACCAAACAGAAGAGTGAGACCAAAATAAAACATCAGGGAAGAAGGAAAAAATGCCAGACTGGAAAGGAACTTAAATTGATACAGTGTCTGTATACAGATAATTGAAGCCATGAGATTTAATTAAAATTACCAAGTGGATGTTGCTATCAAGAATGAGGCAGTGAGACTTAAACAGAATTTCTCTGAATGATATGGGGAATTTTAGAGGCAAGATAAGAAAAAGAACAATTTTACTGTTGGCTATAGAGAAAGGTATTCACTGAAAAACAGCTCAAGCTGTGGGCATTTTCCAGGACCCCTGGGTACCAAATTTCAAGGATAACCAAATGCTCTATAAAAGCATGTTGTGATCAATTGTATTGAATGGCACAGAGGAGTTGCATTGAATCAACACAGATGACAATCCATTTGGCAGAGCAAAGAAAGATCGTTACAGACCTTTAATACGGCAGTTTCAGTTTAGTATCTGTCCATTTTGGAACTTGGATTTGTAATAATTGTATTGGTCTTTGAAAAAACAAAACTTTAATAAAGTCAATATACAGTAGCAGTTCTCAAACACAGAACAAAGAAAGACAAAGTACAACAGCACTGAGGTTTTATAACCTCTTACTTTAGTGGAGATACCATTTGAGCATTTAAATGACAGCACAAAAAGTCCAGGTGGTCAGACTGTATTTTGCACAGCCAGCTGTGAGATTTAGGGTAGAAATGTTTACTGTTTCTGGCAAAAGCAGAAGGAATAGGGATCAGCTGCAGAAGTGATCAGACCTGATTGCAGAAAGTGCAGCAGAAATACCAAGTGAAGCAGAGCAGAGTGATCTGAAGGAAGAGTTGGGGACCCTAAAAAAGCAACAGTCATTTCAAAATACTGGAGAACATCCTGCAGCCTGTCAGTCTTCCTGAAATAAATAACAACAGATGTTCCAAAGTGATATGGATTGGTCTTAAGCCACAGAAATACAAACATGTAGTGGCTTTGTGGCAAAATTCTCCAGTCAAAGCTTGCTGAACTTTGTGGAAGTCTTGTACTGGATGAGACCCACAGTGTGTTCCTGGCTGTGAACAGGAGGGAGGTTGAAATGAGCCAGCATAAAGTTGTGATTAATGCTTTTTTCCTTTGGCTTATAAGGATGTGGGAGAATTAACTGTAGTCCCAGTTCTGTGTGGACTTCGGAGTGACGGAGTGATGAATATTTTTTCAGACTTACTGGGGAAATCCAAGCTTAAGACTGAGAACTTGTAAGGTCCACTTCTTCCCCCAGCAGGGAACCTATGACCAGTATATTGGAGTTCTGTGTTTCTTTCAATATCAGATTTCTTTTCCTTCAGAAATATATTTTAACTGCTAGTCCCGAAAACTGCAGTCTAAATGTAGAGCCATTTCTGCTACTCATTTATTTTCACTGATATACAGAGATGTCTGAGACCAAATTAATCTTGTACCTGCAACTTTACAATCCCATTGTTTCTACTTTTGTTTCACAAGAATAATTACAGATGGAATTTAGCTTTTGTAATTCATAAAAAAAGAACAAAAAGCATGGTTTTGAATATTATCTTTGCTGGGGTTAAGGTTCAAATTTGAAAAAAAAATGGGAGAAAGTAGGTTTATTTACTTAATAGATGGCAGATTTCCCAGAAGTAGCAAATCCATTTGTGCTGTGTAGCACTCTGTGTTAGGTAGGAGAGGAAACAGGATTTTTTGTCCCTAGGAATTTTTAGATATTCCTATAATGTTTTCCCTGTGTTCAGACTGTTTCCAACTCAAATATTCCTATTGGGTTAATTCTGAAAAAGAAAAGGGTTGGGTCAGTTAAAAATACGATTTTGTGTTCTCACTTCTTGTTTTTAGAGCCTTTTAATAAGGACTGAGATGGATATTAATGTGAAGAGCCACTTTGTTTAAAATCCCTTACTGTGAAAATACTTACTGTGAAAATACAAGAAAACTTGACAATTCAAAAAATCCATTTGTGACATTACTGAAGAAAAAGAGAAATTGCTTTCCAAACACCTAGTAACCTCCACAGCCTGCTTGCTTACTAAAGTGTACCATCCTAGGAAAGAGAAATGGTATTTTATGGTACTTCAGGAAAAGGCCCATAGAGTGATTATTGTACCCAAGTTTTAACATCATAAAGAAGTGTGCATGATTGGACTGAAAAATGTAGTTTCTTTTGTATAGTCATTGCTGCTAATAATTTAAAAAATCTGGCCTGTGACACTTCTAGAACATGGAACAGAGCTAAAAAGAATTTTTATGTGAAATCAACTCCTGATTCCAAAAATGTCTATAGTAGTAATAATAAGCTTCTGATAAGGCACTGACTCATGGCTGTGAGGAACAGATGGTGATTGCCAGTCAACACCCAGCTGCAGCCCATGAGGGTCTGGTAGGATTTACTGTGGCATTCAGAGTGCTCTGAGGAAAGTAAGAAACCTGCTCAAAGTAAAACCAAACATCATGGGGTAATAGACATACTCAATGGAAGGCCGCTCAGCAGATTTAACTGAAAGGTTATAAGATGAAAATGAGTATTAAAAAATGATGGCAACTCTCCAGGTGTGGAGAGGGAATACCAAATGCAAAAATTGAGGCATATCATTGCCCTCCTTTATGCCTCTTATTTTGTTAAAGGTGAGGCTGACCCAGTGTGTCTTCTTTAAAGAGAAGAGGAATACTGATTTAAGCTCCCTCAGTAGTGCTCTTCTCTCTGGATCCCCCGAGCCCCACCGTGTGTTCACAGTGACATCAGTGCCCTGTTCTGCTGGGTAAGGAACGGTGACAGAAGTGCATCCACCCTCCAGTAGCTTTTCCCAGTCACTGCAAAGAAATCTACCATGTAATGTGAATGAATGAATAAAGCAAATACGGTTAGGGATAAAACAATCCCTTTTCATTCCTTTCCTTTGAGCCTCATAGCAGTAGCTTTCCATGTTCCCCCTGCCTATGCCAGCCAAGGATGTATTTTCTTCAAAGACTGCCCCACAGAAATCCCAGGGCAGGATTTTCCTATGTCATAACTGGTTACAGTTTGTGTCCATATACAGATGCCCTTTGCAGCTTGTTTCCAAAATGAAAGTTGGCATTATGCTTGTTATTGTTCAGCTGTACATAAACTGAAACAGACTTTCAAAAATCATTTACAGAAGTTTTGCTGTGACTATTGACATTTTCTGACAACCTAATTTTTCTTGTAGACCTTCCACTCTCCTCCCACCTCTCACCACCTCCCAATTCCTACCATGCAAACAGCAGAAATGTATTTGGGAAAACGAAAAAGTTATGAATCAAACTTAGGAGGTATTTTTAATTGACCCTGGGTAGGCATTTAGATGGAGCTGAAAGAAAGGTTGCAGATGTTCTATATTAAGAAGTCTCTTTATATTAGATGATGCTGTGTCCTGCATCAAATAATTGAGTAGTCTCCTGTGGAAACACGCATTTACCCATAGTACATTCTGAGAAGATTCAGTTATGTACATATTTCATCTGTCACTGAATTAACCTGAAAAGTCTATGGGTAACCAGATCCCTGGGATGGGAGGGCTCGCTTGATGCTTGTTTGATAAAGAACTTTTTTTTGATGCTAAAACTTAACAGATTTGTCCTAAAATGAAGCCACTGATATTTCTCTTGGAACCATAGGCTGCATAGCTTAAAAGCCCAGCATGTCACATAGAGACTTTGTTCCAGTTATGTATTTCATCGTTGTCCCCATGTAATGTAGACTGGTTCGAGGCAGGGTTTCTTTTTTTGTGGTGCTGTTGTTGTTGGGGGGAAGCGGGGGGGTTGGCTTTTTTTATTTTTATTGGTGATTTGGGGGTTTTTTGATGGGTTTTTTGTTTTGTGGGTTTTTTTTAAATCCTAACCAAGAATTGTATTAACCAAAACTGGTTATGTATGCATTCAGTTACACTGAAAATGGGTAATGCTATCAGAGAAAAATTCTAAGAAATTATAGACTACAATTAAAAAATATTGATATTTTCAGTATTTAGAGTAAAACAGTATGAACTGGGATTGAGTTTCAGGCTAGAGAAATTCTCACTTTAAGTCTAATTCAATTTGAAGCCTTTGTTACAAGCTGCCTCTTACAATATAGCTAGGAATCCATAATACTGTATAGTTTCACTTGCATTATATGAAAACATGATCATTTGCCTTTAAAAAAAAAACACTTCATTTTTAATGTTGTAATCTTTTAATAATGAGTGGCTGAACTATCTCTGTAATTCATTACCCTTTCAGCTGTTAGATGAATGGGATATGTTATGGTTTGTCATTATTCTCCATGGTGGCAAGGAGAACAGACTGGGGATTTAAATCGCCTTCCTCTGCATGGGCTATAGACATGCTGATGACTTGCTGTGAGATTACATTTAGTTCCAGGATCTCTGGTGCTTCAGAGTGTAATGCATTCGCTTGCTATGATGAACAAAAGCTTCTGATGGTTTATGTAGGTATACCAAGAGTGAAATGAAAGAGAAAGAGCAAAAATGCAAGTAAAATGTTGCATTCTTTTACAAATGACTGGTTGAGTTCAGAGGAAAAAGTAATAAATGTATGTGAGAAGGGAAACAAATATAGTAGTTGAAATATTATATGGACATCTACACATATGCATGTAGATATATAATGTGAAATACAGTATAATCTGAACATTGTTATGTACATACTTAGGACTACACTGGCTCATTACCCATTGCATCAAGGATGCTCAAGTGTTTATTATGCTATTTACCAAATTATAGCTATTTCCTGAACAGCCGGCCTCCGCTGAATATGCTTGTATTCTGTCCATCCTTAATAATGAAGCCTGCACTTTGGGGCAGAAACATAGTCTGGCAATGATCAGCAGGAAATAAGAGAGAAATTGGTAATCTCTTTAGCTTTACTGTTTTATGTTGTTTATTTGCCTCTCCAAGTTTTTGTCCGGGGAACTTGGGCAGCAGAGGTCAGGCAGCTGAATTTCCTAGTGGATATTAGGAACTGGGCTGAGGAGCAAAACAAATATGTAGTAAGTTTTTTGTTGTGGGTTTTTTCAGTTGCAGTCAATCTAAGATTTATCTAGTCTACTCTGGATGGAGTGTTGTAATAATTTTAGTGAAAAATATCTATATGTCAATTTATAAATACCGGTTATTTATTTCAATTTCTGCATAGGTACATAAAATGGATTGTAGATTAATAAACACTGCTGGGAGGTAGAGGGATTCAGAGAATATTTGGTAATGTTTGAATATTGCCATTTATGGTGGTGGGACTTTTACTATTTTTCAAATGTATGAGTCAGTTACACACACTGTTCCTCATGCTTTGTAGCATTACTCCAAAGTTTAACTCTGTAATGCAGTGATTAATCATAAATCTATTTTATTTCATTTTAACATTCAGAAAAATATCCTCAATGAGGTTTAAGGGAACTGTTTGGAATATAAATGTTGGCATATAATCCCTTCAGTTATTGAAAAAATAGTCCAATCAATCTCTAGGTTGGCTTTTTAGCTCAAAATGCCTTAATGTGACAGGAATGCACTATAATCTATGAAAGGAACGTCTTAATTTATCACAGAGCCCATTACTTTGAGTTATATTTTGTGTTCTGGGTATCTGTACTTAATTCTTCACAGATAACATAGAATGAAGTCTTGCCTGTGATGTGTTTTAGAAAATTGAGTTTGTTTTCTTTTCCAAAGAAAAGAGTGGTTTCTCTTACTGTGGAGGTAAGTGCAGTGCCATGTAAGTTTTTGAAATGTGCTTGTAACTCTACACAACTGATGTTCTCGAGGTCATAACAGCCAGCTGGGGAAGCTGGGCACTTCTTTGTGGGGAGAACACATCTGAATCCTCTGCAGCTTTTGCATTTCCCCCTCCACACCACTAACTTCAGTACTTCATACTCATTCCTCATGTACTAGAGAGGGCTAGTCTGGATTAAATGCTTGAGTTTGAGTTAAAAGTACACTGAAGACAGACATGTGTTCAGCATTATTCTATGTGTTTGGACTTGGAAGAACCTCCAATTCTATACAGAATTCCGTATGATGAAGAGTTAAATTCTGTTTTAAGGTACTTGAATCTACCCAAGACTTGCTGCCAGTTTTTGTTGCTAACAGAGATGTTCTCCAACCCCTAACTTTGTGCATCTGTATTTGATAAGGCTGGCAAATGGCTTTGATTAGGATGAGTTTTCTTGGAGTGGCCATTCAGAGGCAACTTTCATCTGTACTCTTATGTGTGTCATAAAGAAAGGTTTTTCACATTAGTAAAGTGTTTAATTACATTGGAGCAGCTTTAGTTGCTTTGGGTTTTAGAATTATTTGGACTGTAAAAGTGAAATGTAACAAATGTTACCATCTGCTGTTGTCATCCTGCCCCCCCTTCCCTCTCAATGCCCCAACAGACTCTCTTCCTCTGTTTCATCCTTATTGTCTGATTCAAAATCTTGTCAGGGTACTTAAGGCATGTAGTAGCTTCAAGGCATGAAGCGGGAGATCAGCTTTTCCCAAACAAGATTCCACACTTGTTCTGTGAATTAGGGGTTTTTACAAAGGTTAGGCAGAACTATAACAGCACCTTTTTCTTCCCCTTGAAAAGTAAACTTGACACATCTGTCACATCTGAGGACTGGAAATTTCTGGCTTCATAGAGGAAAATGTGTCACTGTGGTGTATGTTGTCTGACCTAACTATCCTAGAGATTTTTGTTCCATTTATCTCCTACACGCTTTATATAATGAAGGAAGTCTCCCTAGGCATGATCAACCACAGAGAGTGAGTAAAACAGAATGGTTTCAATCAAGGTTTCTGCTAGCCCAGGTTAGTTGTTACTCTTCAATCAAAGGTGCTACCTTTCACCTTGGCAACCAGGAATAATTATTTTCTTCACAGACATTGTGTAGATTTTCACTAGCCACTGGTCACAACCTTGTGCTTAAATTTGTAAGATGCTTTTTCTATTTTAGTCCTAATGTTTGATCCCTTTCAGAAAAATTAATTCTCTGTGACCTGAATTTCTGGAGTTCTGTGATGATCTCCAATGTGAATATCTTGATAGGAAATACTACAGATTTCTTTGTATCAGGCCAGACTGTATTCCCAGCATGTGTGTGACACAATTCCAGCAAACTTGGGTTAGTTTTTCCTGTAGAAATCTGTCCAAAGCATGAAGGAGCTACCAAAAGAATTTAAGACCTTAAAGCCTTAAAACTCATATTCTGTCCAGTTTATTATTACTGAATTATGTTCAAGAGTCTTAATTTCCAAGCACAATACAGAAATTTGAACCCAGCCAGAGTTATTTCTAGGAGGGATGAGGAAGGCAGTGAAAAGCATTAGTGATGATTTTGAAAGCTCAGTTTGGTTGCCCTGAGTACCCAGCCTTGACACTGAGACAGTTTCACAGTTTTCTAGAGAGCCTGGAGTGCTCAGAAGTGCTCAGTTGTAGAGTTAAGGCCCCTGGAAGCCCTGGATTGGGTTTCCTCCCATCTCCTCGGGCAGCAGCATCCCAGCAGGCTACTCAGGGGATGCTCTGGAAGGCTCCTTCCAAGGGACTGGGATGCCGGGGAGCAGAAGGGCTGGTCTGCCCTGGAGCTGCAGGCTGTAAGGTCAGACTTCCTTACAGGAGGTCAGGTCATCTGCTAAGAAGCACAGTTGGAGGCCTTTTTTATTTGATGTTAGATTGGTGTGAGACAGGCTTTTTCATTACAAGGTGTTAAATGTCTTACAAATCTTGGTCAGATTTTTTTTTCTTCCAGTTCTGCGGGAGTCTGTGGGGGGTTTCATAGAATCTGCCAGAGCAAACAGCAACTTCACCCTAAAAATTGAACATTTAATGCATGTGCAAAAAAGAAAGGTGCAGCAGAGCCTTCTTTGGCATTGCATAATGTTATGGACTGTCTTTTCCTACTAAACATTCAGTGCAGTCATTTTTGAATTCTAGTGTCGTGTATTTCTGTGAACAGTGTTCATGTGGTCAGCACAGGATCCAGAAGGTAATTTACCTTGAGGTCTTAATTGGATTGTTACTACTGACAGAGTAAAGCAACACATCTCATTTGAGCAGGTACAAATAGATACTTCTTCTGCAGAGTTTTTTCTTCCTGTGCCTGCTTCTGGTAGTGGTTTTCTGACAATTATCAGGATGGTCCAGGAGCAAAATATCTGGGGTGAAGAGAGCTTCATTTTCTCTCAGGCCTTTTTTTTTTCATGCTGTATCTACCTTTCTCAGACTGGAATATCGTTATAGAGGCTTGATACCTATGCACATTTAGCTGTATTTTCTTAGCTAAGCATAAAATTAAAGACCCATTTTACTTTACCTGTGTGGAGAGAGCGAGAGATATGCTTTATGTGCTACATGGGTGTTAGTTACTCTTTGGTAAAGAAATTACAATAACCACACTGCTTGTAAAGAGGATTCACGTTAAGGCAGGTCTGCAGCATTGATCTGGTCAAAGACTCTACTTTGCCAACAAAACATGTATCTGTCATTGCATTCCAAGCCATTTCTGTGTGTGTGTGGCAGTGAATCTGTAATAGATATTCCTTTTTGTTTGAATTCTCTTACTTTTCTCCTCCTGTTCCAATAATGTCACCACTTGGATTAAATATTGCCCTATGGAAAAGCTTATGTGCTAGAGGCAAGAGCTACTGAGACAAAAGAGTGTAAATAAGCAAAGGTAAAAATGTGCATTTTTAAACTTAGAGCAGCAAGGCCTAAAATGTGAGAGTTGCAAATGTAATTATGAAAATGTCAACAAATATGCAGATGTTTTATAATGGCTCTTACTGAATGAACTTGTACCCCAGCTGACTTTTTAGAGATGAACTGTAAATTCTTTCCTTTTTTTCTCCTTCTTGGGCTGCTCCATCCCACACATGCAGGTGTCACAGTATTACTTTGAAACTAGTTGTAGAGATGACCCTGGTTCATCTCCCGGGGACTGTGTAAAGCCCACATAAACAGAATAGGGATGTGTTTGAAGCATTCATAATCATTCTGAGAGGCCTAGGACTCAGTCTGGAAATGAAGAATATGTCAAAGGTATGGAAAGCTTAATTGACGGTCTTAAAAAAAATCAGCAACAAGTAACCTGATAAATAGTGCAGACTGTTAATTAGATGTCTAAATTTACCATTTGTGTCAGGAAAATTAGGACACTGGGAACAATATGTCCCTAAGCTGCTCACTAAACAACTGCTGTACTACTTATTTATATTTATCTCATGAAAAAGTATGTTCTGAAAGGATCATAGGCAGAAATCTCTCCTCTCTCACTAGCCTGAAGCTCCCAGGCCTCTCTGCTCACAAGGCCTCTGTGTCCTGATATTCCCTTGTCTGAGCTGATCACCGTAATATGTGGCCACAGGAAATATTAAGCTGTTAAGGAATTTTCATAGTATTTATACAGGAGAGAACAACGGGGGACTTCTGAGGCCTAATGTACAGTGAAGACTACTTATAAATTTTTATTTGCTTCATCAGGAATTGGTCTGGGCCCACAGTGATGAGAGAAAGAAGGAAGTTAGACTCCCGCTTAGATTTCTATTCTTTAAGTAGGTACATTTTCAATTAAGTATGTGCTGCAAAATGTGGTGTGTTTATATATGGGTATGATTATGCGCATATTTAAATACATGTATAGCTAACTGGGCGCACATTTACATCATGTCTACGCAAGGACCCTGTTGCCCTAGTCATGGAGATGCTTCCTGCTGCACCTCCAGCCAGAGGGCAGCTCCCAGCCGTGAGGAACACCATGGCTCACTTCCCATATCTCCTGACCCTGGCATTTATGAGGATAAGGAGAGATCATCATTTAAGTGATCACTGATTGTCTCTTAATTAGAAGTGACTCCTTAAATTTCCAAGTCAGTCTACCATCCTTCCCCAGTCTACTGGGCAGGACTGACTACCTAAGAGATAATAATGATGTTTTGAAAAATAGATGTTTTGCTTCTTTCTGACACTTGGGAGTGACAACTTTCTAGATGTATTCTCCCCAGAGCCTGCTTTGGGCTAGTTGGTTTGTTTTTGATTCAGAAGGGAGATGAGAAGGTTTGCAGCTGGCTGTGTGTGCAGAGCAGGCTGTGGGAGGTGCCTGTGTGTGCCCTGCTGCTGGTTGGAGCCGATGGTGCCAGTCAGCGGCCACAGCCCACCGTGAGCTTGGCTGCAGCCCTGCTCTCCTCTCCTCTCCTCTCCTGCACATCAGCAAGGGCTGCTGTGCCAGCCCTGATTTCTGCAGTGCTGCGCCATGGTTGGAGCTGTGCAGAATGGCTGAGATGTGTTGGGCAGGTGGTGGTTTGAATCCTTTGAAGGGAAGGTCAAGTACTCAATGCAAGCTTCGATAAGAGGATAATCATAATTAGAACTTGTAATGGTTACTGGTTGCAGATCCAAGGTGTAAAGGAGAAGATACTGGGACTATTGGGATGGGAAAGATTTGGATGGGGTTTTTTTGCAACTCTAGCAGTGGGAGAGCACAGTGAGGTCCGAGGTAACTGGGAGGAAGGTGTTCATAGGAGAGCCTTGGGAGAGATGTCCCCTCTATCCAACTGCAGCTGATTCTTTGCAGCTCTTGAGCATTCTACACCATCAATGAGCTGCTAACAGGAAAAAATACTAGCTAGGCTAGATTAGGGAATATAATCAAGTCTGCCTGCTCTACAGGCACTCTCAAATAGAGCATTATGATCTTCTCGATTTGTATAGGTACATTTCTGGCATTGAATATAAGTGGAGAGATGATATTTTTGCTTTGAACACATTCTGCCTAGGAGAAGGGTGTTGAAAAAGAAAATTGGATAGCAGTCTTGCAACATCTTTTTTCAGTGTGATGTTGTACAAGATACAGTCTTGAATGAGTGGGGATTTTCTTTAAGAGTTCAGATGAGAAGTTCTGAGGAGCTCTTGAAGTAAAAGTAGATTGGATCAAAAAATGTTCTGAATAAATTTACAATATTCATTTTTTTTTCAACTTTGGTATACCTGATTTTCTCATTGAACAAAACAAGGTCTGCTCTACAGTTAAATGTCAGATTTATTAGATTTTACAACAATTCCGTGTATTCTGATTTCAGTTTCACTTGTTCCAATACTGACTGACTTCTGTCAATACTGAGGTGAGGTGAGGGGTGTGGATAATGGTGGATCAGAATGCAGACAGCAGAGCTGAAAATTGGTTAATCTCACAGTAGCTAATATAGGTTGTTACCTCAACCTTAACATTACCTAGGGGCCTCCAGCCTTTGTCCAGAAAAAAAACTGTGGGACAGACTCTTTGCATCCTACCGCTTCCTTGGCAGCCCCTTGCTGCAGCATTCCGACTGGAGTTCTAGGCTTTGTCACTGTCTGAAGCCTGTGGGATATCCCATTCTCCTGGTGATCAGGAGACTTGCTGACTGACCTTGTGCACAGCAAAACTGTTTTCTTTTTTTCTTTTTTTTGCAATTTGTTCTAGATGAGGGTAACAGGCAGAAACCATAGGAAAGGCAGAACTGTGAGGATCCAGCCAGATAAAGAAGTTTCATCTGTCATTGAGTTTTGGGCTTTTTGGTGATGAGGCTTCTTCTCAAATGCAAAACGAATCTGTTTGCATAGGGTCCTATGCATTTCAGTTCAGAAGCACTCATCTGTCCTTAATCACTTTTGTAAAACACTGCAGAGGGAAATAAATCATTCCTGCTTTGGTGCAAAAACACGTGAAACAGTATGAGGATAGAATTGACAGGTTCTGCAGCTTTGGGGAGGCCACACTTTGGGCCCTTGGAAATCATGCTATGTAAACAAAATTAAGAAGGGATGGAAGGGATGTGTTTCACACCACTGGCAAAAACCAATTGAAAACATCAGTTTTTCTAGCTTTGCAGGCTTTTGTGAGCTTTAAAGAGTTGTGGAAATTGGTACAATAACTTAATTTACATGGATTAAAATTTGGTTTGTTAACAGAATGGAAAGATCACGCAGTTTTTGCATTTAATTTGTTCTGGATGAGGGTAACCAGTTCTGGATGAGGTAGAACCAGCAGAAAAGGCAGAGCCGTGAGGATCCAGCCACGTAAACAAATTTCAGCTGTCAGTTTTTGAGTTTGGTTCTGTGTTGCTGTTCTGTGAAATGGTAAACTCTGCATCTACTGGGAGATATAAAAAGATGAACTGGAATGAAATAGACCTTTCTCTTTTGGCCTTGTTTCAGAAAAATGAACATTCCTTAGGATAGGCTGTGATTGGAATCACAATGACATGGAAAGCGTGTCTTGAGCTTGTCTCCTAGGCCATGCTCAAATTCAGGGAGCAGCTACTAGAAAAAGAAGGAATGCCCAGGTGGGGTGCTGTTCGTGTCCCTGTTCGTATCTGGCTTTGACTATTTGTGCAATAAGTCAAATTGGAATGTGCTGTCAACTAAATATATTTTTAGAAAATGCTGGTAACAAACATAAAATCAACTCACAGGTCAAGATATTTAGTGCACAGCTTTTTGCTTTTTAGGCTCTCCATTTCACCTTCTGGATATGTCTTGAGCAAGATAAGAACCTTTGGGCACTTTCATTTCTTTACTTTTCCTTTTTCATTTGATTGAAACACCACTAGCCACATTAGGTACCTAAAGATGAAATTCTCACTGTCCTCTGTGAAACAATAAAGTACCCTATTTGAAACCAGTTTTCAACCAATCTGTTAAATACTAGTGATTTTTGTTAAAGATTTCCAATAGAAGCACTAGGACATTAGCTGGTTTTTACAACTCTGCTTATTTAGAGAATATGCCAGCTAATTGCTAGAGGAAGTATGCCTAACAGTACAAAAGATCTAGTTGTAAATTCCAGCTATTGTGAGTGGACTTGAGGGGAATGGTTTTTTCCACATGTACAGCTATTTTTTTTCCAGTTATTGAAAATTCAGAATCTTGAATTTGACCATGATTTTTGCTTTACATTCCTGTATCCTGTTGCTTTTTTCTTTCCCCGCCCCCCCAGGAATCACTGGACTGTATTTGTAGTGATACTTGTCTTTCCAGCAGCGGCTGGAAAAGAGACAGTGGTACAAGTGAGACAGGAGGTGGCAGGAAGATGTATGACTGCTGGGAGAGGGGTAAAAGGATGTCATTTTCCCCACATGGGAAGAAAAACTGAGGCCAGACAACTGGGCTTTTTAGTTATAAGAACACAACAAAATAACATCATCATGGCACTCTAAATCAATAATGCAACTTTGTCTGAAATTCTCTACATCTTTAATGCAGTTGTCTAGATACACAACAATAAGACTACAAAGACAACTCAATTATCATGACAAAAAATTGTTTTAAATGTTGTAACTAATAAATCAAAATAAATAGTGGTATAGAGAGATCAAATGATGAGTGATATATATAGTTGATAAATTAGGCACTCTTTTCACTGTTTCCTATCAGAGGAGACCAAGCATGCAGCAAAGAAATGGAAATGCAGATGCTTAAGTTGTTTCACAGTCAGGTCTCTAGTTTGTTTTACAGATTAAATACTTTCAGCTAAATGTAATTCATCAATTGTGATCACTCGTGTGGTGCAATTTGTGTTCATATGGTTGTGGGGGTTTTTAATGCAGTAAATTTTTGGGCCTGTTGCCAAAACATGTTTTTCAGGAAGTGCAGAGTGGCTTCTCCTCCCCTGTTTGTGAAGGTAGTTTTTAAACAATGATTTATCAAGTTAAGAAATAGAAATAGTGCATGTGATCAGTTGCAGTTCATGATGAATAAGCAGAATGTTCATGGTACTGAATGCTGATTGTGTTCAGTAATTCATGGGTAACTTGTAAGCCAGAATTTTTCCCTGTGAATTGTTTGATGGACAACAGCTAATGTCTGATACATTCAGGAGAAACTGTGATTGTATCAAGCACGGTTTGGAAACAAAAGAGACTCAGGTTCACTGAATGACTACACAGCCTGGAATAGTTTTTTATCAACACCATTGAGATTTTATTCATGCAGTGGTACTGGCAGCTCCTGTGGCAGAAGTTTTAGAGAGAGAGAGAGATAGACTTCATCTGTGTTGTTCAGCCTTCTATGCCACTATGGGCTTTGAATTTAGCTTTTTTTATAACCACTCTCATAATGAAAATGTTTTTTAGAGTAACTTCTTGGAGCTAAGATGGTAACGTAAAATTTTTAAGGTCTCTGTTCTCATTTTGGACTCTTGGTAGAATTAGCACCAGTGGTTTGGTATTGGAGATAGTTGAATGAGTCAATGTAACCTTATTCACGTGGAGCTGTGAGAAAAGAAGTCAAAGCCTTTGTTTGGTGAACAAAGCCTTTCTGTATCTGAACAAGAAAGCAGAGATTTTTCCCTGCACTGTCACACAAAAATTACCTGTCTGGCAATATAAACAGCAATAACAAATAACCATTTTTAAAATACTTTATGAACATTTGTGTTTGGGAGTCAATGTGAAAGACAAGAAATATGCAAGAAGGAAAAAGTTTTCGGAATCTGGGCTGTTGATGGTGTTCATGCAATTTCAAGGTACATGATTTTAGTAGCCAGCAAAGGTACTTCGTTGTTTTAAACACTGTTCTGGCAATTTTCTCTGACGTTGTCCAGAAAAATGTATTTCTTTATCTGATTGCACCAAAATTACTTCTACTAAGAGTCAAGAAACAGGAGTGATTGCTAGGTTTTTATTGAAACCTTCCAAAGAAATATTCTGGCTCACAGTTCATGACTAATACTATTGCAAACAGATGAGACAGAGCTGTGTAGTTCATATAATTGACTAAACTTTTAGTCACTTAGTTCTGATTTTATTTTTTTTTTAATTTATAAAGTGGTATAAAGGAAAGGATTTTAGTAGGTTCAGTTTAGCTAATCAGCCTGATGAGGCCAAATGAAACCTTCCCCATCCTGAACCATTGTCCTTCAGCTGCTAGAGCCACATTTTGTGAGTATGTTTGAATCTTTTGCTTTTTCCTGTGTTGGTTAGTCACTCTCTCTTGGCGTGAAAATAGCAGTGGAGTCCTGGAGGGTTAGTCTGGCTGCCTGGTTTTTATATGTGCTATGTAGGATTACTCTTACTGAAAATAACCAGTAACCAAGAGCCAAAATGTATGAGAGCTGAAAATATTTTCTTAAAGCTTAAATTCAGCCATAACTAATCAATTTGATTCCTAATAATTATTTTCAAAATTCACCAACACCTGGTGGCAGAAGAGCTTGGCAAATGCAGGCTGAAGTTCACCTTCCCTGAACATCCCCATTTCCTAGGTCCTGCTCCTGACGTTTCGCTTTGTGTCAAGTTTGCTGTACTGAGAATAGGGAAGAGCTTCCTCCTGAGAGTTGTGGCAGAAGTTTTTGCTTAATTAACTGGCAGAGGGTATGTCTGAGAGTGACTCCTTCAGTGCCTCCTTCAGTCCCCTAGTGGTGTTAATTTCCTGCAAAATACAGGGGAACATATTCCCATCAGTATGTCCACACAGCTCTTAGTGATGCTAATGAGAGCTGGGTGCTTGTGTCAGAGGGGAAATTGCAATCTGTGTGCCAGGACTGCATCCCCAATCACTGAACGGTGGGATTGCATTGTCTCACTGCTTCTTTGTTACGGACCGTGTCTTTCAGCAGCTTCATTGGTTTTCTCTTCTATTGCTGTAGCTATCCTAAGCCAAGTTTTCCTAAGAAAACCACAGAATAATCTAGTATCACTTTTGTCAGTATGCCACATTAAGTGCTGTGTTTCTGGGAATTTCTGGGAAAATAGCAGAGGTGAATTTTGGCAGGTCAGACAGGTTCTTCTGGACTTGCTCAAAAAAAAATGGTGAATTTGTTTCATGCAGATATCTGTTTGCTTGAAAGCTTGCTTTAGTACAATATGAAAGTGATTCAGCCCCCTAATCCATCACTGGAAGTCTCTGCTACCATCCAAGACACTTAAAGGAATCACATTTACAGTTCTAATTGATAGCCACTGTTTTGACAGGCAAACAGATTTCTCCTCCCAGTGGCTTCATGCAGTTGGCCTCCAGCAGACCTCACCATTAGCACAATTCTACTGAAAAGAATATACAAGCTAATAATAAATCTGTGGGGAAGGATATTAACCACAAACTACTATGTCTAATTAGTAACGTACAATAGCCAAGGCCAGGGAGTGAAGGTATTATTTATCAGAAGAACTGATTTTGACAGTTTAAAAATGCAAAAACATCTATTATTTGTTATGCCAAAACACATCTTTCAAAATACAGCATATACATAACTCCTCTCTTACTTTGGCATTGTTTTGAATGTTACTGCTTTGTAAAAATGCCAGATATAGTTAAGGCACAGAGGAGGAATTTGTGTTGCTTTATCTTTAGAAGTCCATTACAAAACCTAAAAACAAGTAGGGTTTTTTTTGCCTTTACAACCTCCCTTGCCTATTCAAGAGCCATTCTCTCCCTCTTATATCTCCCTTCAAAAGCATCCCTTTACTGTGAATTCTCTTAGTTCAGCGTTTATCAAGTACTCTGGGCCTGAGCTCAAATAAGGCTAATGCATCTTGCTGAGAAAGAGTGGTAGAGATCTCTCTGGAGAGATCTGTCAGCCCCTGGAGAGGTCTCTGCATGTCCTCACTGCAGATTGCTGCTCAGTGTCTCGGAAGCAAGAGTGCTGGTCCCCAAGACACATTCCTTTTGGGCAGTCTCCAGCAGAAATCCTCAGAAAGAGCTGTTTCTGTAGCAGTGCAGCAGTAGAGCATATGAAAGGAGTGTGGAGCAAAGAGGAGGAGAGCAAGTGTGTTGGGGAGAAGGAAACAGATGAGGAAAGAACTTAAAGGAGATGGGGATGTAGTGGAGGGGAAAAGCATCATAGCAAATGGGCTAGAAAGTCAGGCAGGTGGTTATGCAGTGGTAATGGAATCATAACTCTGAGCTGATCAGAAGAAAAAGAGAATAGGACCTTTTAAACTGAGCACGTAATTTTTACCCTTTGTGACTCAATTTCTTTGTACTGGAATGGATATAATGATATATGCTCAACATTAACTACTAATTAAAGTCACTAGATTCCACAGAATGGAGCCTTCATGAAGACTGGCATGTTGTCTCGATTGTAACAGGGAGGGGAGTCCTCTGTATTCCTGCTATTTCCAAGGATTTTGTCCTTGGAGATCTTTTTGGAACCTGCAGTGTGCAGGTTTGCTTCATGAAAGTCAGATAAGCCCTAACAAATCCCCACTGTGACATGTAAGGGGAGGAAGGCCTGTGAGAAGGTGAGCCCTGCAGTGGTGAGATGATTAGCAAGTCTGACACCTCAAAATATCATGGCTCTGGGTGCAAATGTAGCAGGTTTTCAGTTTCGTTTTGCAAATGTCGTATATTTAATTTGCCTCATGAGTTTTGTATCTGCAGTTCTGTTAATGTCACAGTTCTATGTTGTTTTTCCGTAGCCAAGAGGGCTGAGCAAAAAGTTTTGTAGTGCAACTGGAGATTCTCATGAAGTGCATGAGCAGCTAAAATGCTAAGAAAAGCACTGAATACCGTGAGAGTTATGACATGAGAAAAATGAAAAGTCCTTCTCTGACAAACATGCGTAATACATATACATACACATGTACTTGATACTTTAGTGAAGTCTGGGAAAATTCATTGCCCTTTTTTTTGTCAAGTTTGGCACCCAAAGAGCTACCCTTTAGCTCCCTTCAATTGGTCTTTTCCCTGTCCCACCTTTAAGTGGTTCTCAGCTACCTGCAGAGGGCTGCAGGTGTTGCTGGGGCAGAGGTGTGCTGGCTCTCACTTGACTGCAGGATTTTGAAAACCACAAAGTCAGCAAGTGGTTCTGGAGGGGCTGCTGGCAGCTTCAGCAGATTGCGCAGCCACTCTGCGTCTCCTACTTTGCCTTCATGACTGCACCTTAGAGGAATAGCTCAGTCAGAAACTGCATTTATATTTTGCTGCATGGAAAAGGATAACAAATATCCAGAAAAATTAATAGCAAGCCTGCCTGCTTCTTTTCCCTTTCCCTTTCCTGAGACTATGAAATGGAGATTAGGAAAGCAAAGTCAAGGGCTGGTTTTTTCCTTTTGTTTTGAATGTGGAGCTCCCATGCCCAAGACATGGATGGGATTATCGTGTTCCCCTGGGGTTGGCAGGTTGCCATTAACAGAGCCCTTACAGGGAAGGTGCAGCAATGTTTCTCTGCACGGTTTGGAGCAGAATTAGTATTTGCTTCAGAAGAAATTATATGCTTGTAAAGGGAAACCAGGAGGGGGAAATAACTGCTGCTCTGTGGAAGCAGGGACAAATAAGAATATATGGGAATAGTTTCTTACTTTGGTACAGGGTAGTTCCACAGTCTGGTGGACAAACGGGCAGTGCTTGTTGCATTGGACAGACCGTAAATTGATTTTTTTTTTCCTCCTTCTGATCAAGCTGTAAATCACAGCTGTTCTTGTTTACTGCAGATTTTTCTTTTGTGATATATGTAACATAGGATGCTGAATTTTTGTTCACAAGACCAAAAATACTAGCAATGTGGTCACTGGATGATTAAAACATCATTTGATGGAAACAGGTGTATAGCTGGCATTGAACATTACCATTTCCCTGGTCAGATAATAGAAGTAGTGACCCCCTTTCATAAATGCTACCTCCAGGACTCAGACTACCTCAGCATGTTTTCTAAAAATAAGCCCCTTGAAGTATGAAGGATGACTCTTCACAGCTGCCTTCTGTTGTCTAGGTTAACACAGTAGTTGATGAGAGTTATTTTATTCCATTGGTTCAGTAGATGGACTTTGTTTACACTTGAGCTCAGGTGGCCCAAGTCTTAAGGTGCCATCACATTCCTTAGGGTTTTGTCTTTGGTTCATTTTTTTGTACTGCACAAGTAAGATTTTGCATATGGTACAGATGAGCAGGAGTGGATTGCTGGAAAGAATTTCCTAGTACCTAATTACCAGAGTGAGTTACAGTAACTCACCTCTGTCTTTTCAAGACCAAGTTCTGTGTTTAAAAAATAAGGCTATGGGGGACTCAAAGGTTTTGGAAAGATGGGTGAGAAGATTTTGGGGATGCTATTAAATTGCCTCCATTTTGCAATTTCTAGGCAAAGGATCAGCCTCCTGCATGTCACATGGGAAACAGCATCCAGTCTTATCTGGTACTGAAACAGATAATATTCAGGCAGTGATACCAGAAATGAAGATTTTCCTTTATTGCTGTCCACATGGTTGATACTCTAAAAGTAAACTTTAAACTTCAGTGTGTAATTTAGGGCTTCTGTTTAACATTTCATTTCTGTGTGTGACCCTCTCCACTGAAGATTATAGATTATTTACCTGTGAGGTGTTACAGCAGGCAGCTTTTCAGATTCAGTGCTGGGAATTCTTTCAGTAGCCCTTAAGTCTGTGAACAATGCGATGATCCATGCATTAATACAAATGTGATTAAGTATCTTTTCTCAGCTTTGTTTGCTTTGTTCTACTGATGCCTACAAGTTACACAATGAGTAGCATGTACAGGGTCTGCATTAAAGGCAGTTTTGCATTGTAGCAGAATTCATGGCAAATTTATTTTCCTTTTAGCAAAACTTTGGTGGGGAAAAAAATTGCACTGTTGATTTATTTTGAATGAACTCACAGAAGTCTTACTAAGTGTGCCATGTGGAAAGCTCCTTGAAGTGCTGAGGGTTAATACTCTCTGCTCTTAATTTCAAATTCCAGATAAATATGGTTTCAGCTTTGATCTTATCTGGACTAATTCTTTGTCACTGTACTAATTAATTCAGCATGCTGCAGAAAAGATGCTAATTTGGGCATCAAAGAAATAAACGGGTGGGGGGAGGTTGTGTTTAATCAGAGTTCTTAAAAGATAAGTTTTACTCCCATTAGACTGGCTCTGGAAGTTCAGTCATTTTAGTCTAGCTCCAGCAGTCTGATACAGTAAATAAAAAATAAATTAAAAAATACAAAAATGGCACTTGTTTGCTTAATTTTGATGTACAGGAGCATAATAAGGTGGATTTTTTTATATTTGCAACTTCTGCATAACTTCTCTCTTCCTGCTGATCATAATAATTTTAACTCTGATCACAGCATTAGCATAATGTGGATATCTCTGAAAATAATCTGAAGATCGCTAAATATGAGGATTCTCACATTCAGGAAGCTCAGCTGCATTTGTGAAGCACAAATAATAATTGTAGAATAGCACACCTGGACAATTTGTTCCATGCTTCCACTGATGTAATAAATCAGAGGTTAGGTCCTTTTTTCCCTTTGCAGGGGAGCTGGTTTTGGTTGCCTAAGCTGCCCTGTTGTTTGCCATGGAAAGCTTCTGCTTTTGCTGGCCTCCCCTTGTTGCTGCCCTGGGAGTGAGCCCTAGTAGTGGGAGAACAGGGAGGCAGCAGCCCAGCTGCAAAAGTCTTTCCTGCAAGCAAGCCTCACCAAATCAAACTAGAAGTCATTTTTTTTCCTCTTTATTTTCGAGTTCCCTTTCCAATTTACCCAACAGCATTGGTGTTGTACGGAGCACTGTCCCGGAATTGGAGGCACTCCCCACCCGGAGCAGGGAGCATCAGGGGCTGAAATAACCATTTCCTGTGTTCATCATCTTACTGGCACCTTCCTTTCACCCTGCTAAAGCAGGGAGGTTGGGTCAAAACCTGTTCCTGGGCAAGGCTTTGTCATGAGGAGGTTTTGCTGTAATGTGTGTTGGACACTGGGAGGGGCATCTCCATGTGGCTGGGGCTAAATCCTCCACCGAGGGAATGGGATCCACTCTCTGGGAGCAAGGGGCTGGCAGAGGACCAGGCAAGGAGATGCTTAACCCCTCCTGTCCACAGCCCCCTGGCACTCAGCTGCCCTTTTTCCATGTTTTGCCAAAACAGGTTCTTTCCTTTCTGTAGTTTTTTTAGCTGTTGCAAAGCTCTTGATCCCAATGGTGTAATGCTCAATGGCACATTTCTGCCCAGTAAGTAAACATTTAGTAACAAACCTTTTAGGTATTTAGAGAGCCGCTAAAAATGTGAAAGATGTATTTCATTAATGCTGCTATTAACATAAATGTGAAATGAGCCTGGCCTGTAATCACCATCAAGTCTGATTCACTAAGGATCTTTACAGCAATGTTTAATACTCTGTAAAAGTGTATGTATGAAAGCAATTAATCAAAGCACAGCGCTGCTTCTAGAGTATTTCTTCTACCGTAAAAGCTGAGTGATAAAATAACTTAAAACACACCGCAGTAGTGGCAGTTAATAAGCTTTTTATAGTCCCCGTGTGGACCTGAAAATCATACCTTATTAGTATCTTTATCTTTCTTTCTCACTTATTCATTCTTACTCACATTTAAATTTAATTTTAAGAGTTATTTCTAACGTTTCATAAGGGACCTGCTTTAATAATCTCAGCATTTTTCCCCATTTTGCTGTGAAATGACTTGGAGTCAGAGCTTTTGTTATATGTACTTTGCAAATCACTCTGGTTTTTTACAAATCATTTCTGGAGATGTCAAGATTTTCTGACAGTGTTAGGATTTGTGCCTTGCTTGACTGTGTCGTAGGCTCTTCTGAACTATTTTCCCACAGATGTTTGTACTTCCATTATGTACCTTGTTAGCTGTGGTGGAACCTCCTGATCTCGGGCAACTGCATTAGCTAAGAAATCCAAATTGCTGAATTTAGTCAGCAAGCAGCTTTCAAGGTTCCACCCACCAGATGTTTCTGCTGCTTAGAAGTCTGGGTCTATAGACCTGCCTGCTTTTTAATCCTTGAAGCAAATATCAACACATTTGAGATCTGGCTCCACACGGAAACGAAGTGTTGCCATGACCACAGCTTTAGGTCTTGCATGCAAGACATTTATCCCAAGTAATAACAGAACAGGTTCTGTAGTAGGTTTGTTTTCATTTTTATCCCTTAGAATCCTTGGAAAGAAGCATACATATGCTTTAATGCTACAGCAAATAGAATGGCAATAAATACTGCAAGACAACATACCTTTGTTATTCAGAGACTTTATTTCCTTAATGTTTCTGAGGGGAATGATTTCAGTTGTTTGCAGAGCACCCTTTGAAATTAATAGAAATAGGATAATGCCTCGCTCTTGCACAGCATATTTTCAGCAGCTGCATATGGGCTTTTCCCAAAAGCACGAAGCGCTCAAAGATCTGTTCACATAAAGAAAAACCCTTTATGTTTTTATTTACAGGAGAGCTGTGCTCTGAGTAGTTGGAATATTAACTTTCCCAACTGAAAAGTATACTAAGGTAAACAGGGCTGTAACATCTTTAACTGTGCTTCCCAGGCATTTACAGTGAATAATCAAAGAACTGGGGCATTCACTCAACCTGGGAAGGCATGGATTTATTTCCTTACTGTCATTGCAATGACCAGTGGCTTCATTTGACATAAATTGATTATAGATGGCTATAGAATGAGAAGATACAGCTGACCCATTTGTTTTCAGCTCTTCTAGTTATATTTCTCCATTTGTTATAAAAGCTTTTCAGAGTAATGAATCCATCAGATATTAAGTTGAAGCAAATTTGACTGTGCACAGTATAGCAAAACAGACATTTTAAAAATTTGTGTACCATACAATTTTTCAGTCATGTTTTTGTTCTGCTGACAATAGTATTAATATGGAAGGCAGATTTTACCACAGTCCAATTATTCATTGCCTGGAGAATTGGCATTTTCAAATCCTAAAGCCATTCAGTTTCTATAGAATTTTAATATGGACTTGATTAATTCCATAGTATAATTTGACAATAGATTTTATCCTGTTCTTGTTGAAGTCAGTCGAGGCCCTCATACTGATAATATGATCAAACCTAATCTGATCATGCAGCAAGTACTCTTACTACCTCTTTTTTTTGTTGTTCCAATAAGCAGCAGAGACTATTAAACCTCACAAACCCATGCAAAATTACAATGGCTGGAAGTTAATTTTATCATCAGAAGCCTATGGCAATTAGAACACTTCAGTGAGCAGACCATAACTTTTAGGACAGGGTGTATGAATTCAGGCAGAGATAATACTGGGTTCTTTGTGGTTTAATGCTGTCTGTGTATATTTCTTTTCTTAATGCTGTTAAATTTTGTGGTGCTTTTATTTTCTAATATTTGTGCAAGATTTTTGTTGAGCTGAAAAGCATAATAAGAGAACAGAATGAAAAATAATGATAATAAGGGAATGGATGTTTAGCAATGGGCAGAACAGGCCAAAAAAAAAAAAAACTACATCTGAATATTTCCCTAACCTTAAGCTACATGCTGCATACTTAGTGTAACAAGTCAAAATTTTAAGCCCAAACAAATCTATCTGAAGCAAAAAATTGCAAAGAAATAGTCATAGAATCATATCATGGTTTGGGTGGAAGTGACCTTAAAGATCACCAGTTCCACCTTGCCATGGGCAGGGACACTTTCCACTGTTCCAGGTTACTCAAAGCCCCATCCAAACTGGCCTTGAACACCTCCAGCAACTCCAGTTTCCCTGGGCAACCTGTTCCAGTGCCTCACCATGCGCAGTGAGCAATTTCTTCCTAATATCTAATTTAAACCTACCCCTTTTCACTTTAAAGCCATTCCCCTGTGTCCTATCGCTCCTTGCCCTTGGGAAAAGTCCCTGTCCATCTCTTCTGTAGTCCCCTTTAGGTACTGGAAGGTGCAATAAGATCTCTCCTTATTGAACTTTCTCTTCTCCAGGCTGAACAACCCCAGCTCTCTCAGCCTTTCTTGATAGGAGAGTAGCTTCAGCCCTCTGACCATCTTTGTGGCTTCCTCTGGACTCACTCCAACAGCTCCACATCCTTTTGTATGTTGGAGGCCCCTGGAGCTGGGTGCAGCTCTCAGGATGGGCTCCCATGAGAGTGGGGTGTAAGGGCAAAATCACCTCCCTCAGCCTGCTGGCCACACTGCCTTCAATGCAGCACAACAACAAAAGTTGTTTTCGTCAAGACCAACTCATTATTCCCAGTTTATAATTACACTGAAACTTGCCAAATTTATGGCAGGAGCAATTCTACCAGCAAACAGCACTGTTTTTGTAAGGTTTGTCATGTTGGTAGTTCTTGCAATCAAAATTGTCACTTTATTTTATTTAAAATGTATTTCCCCAGTAAGCAAGAAATAATATCTAGACTTGAAGGGACATGTGTTAAAGACTTGGGTTTTTTACATTTCTCTTGAGTATGCAACATATCCAACTTCAACTCCCTGCAGCAATACAAAATGCCCAAGAAAAATGTTTTCAAAATCAATACATGCTACAGTCGAATATGAAACTCCACAAACCTATAATTGAAACTGTGAGAGAAAAGCAGGCAGCCTGAATATAAACAAAGTACCAGAGCTGGATTATGACCAAGATGCAAGTGTTAATATGGCCTCCTGAGAAAACTGCAGTGAAATCTTCCCAGCATGAGCAAGTGTCAGAAAGCAGGGGTGTTTCAGGAGCAGCCTGCTGGTGCTCATACCCAGGTGATTTCTTGTTTGGCTGCCCAGCATCTCTGTAGAGAGTAATATATGCAGAGTTTCATTTGGCTTTTCTTTTTCACCTGGGTAATTTAATACATGTGCACCCACCTGACTTTGTTTCTCCTCACTCTATGTACAACCTCTGTCTCTCTTGTGTTTCCTGACTGCTGCCTTCACTGCCACCACCACCTTTTCATGGGGTGTGTGACTCCAGTCTCTTGGAACTACTGGAACTCAGAAAGAAGCAGTGAAATCAGTCTGCTGCTCTACACTCAGAAAAAGCATGGAAAGTATATTCTGTATTTCTGGAAGTGCTGAAATGAGTAGGGACCATGAAAAAAGATCTGAAGATTGTTTGTAGACAAGGTGTGTGTTTTGAGCAAAGGATCCCTCAAAGAATGCAAGACACCATCTATCTCTACAGCAGCACATAGGAAAAAAGAGAAAACCATGGAGGCTCTCTGCTCCCCAGCACAGTCCATGACAGAGGCACTATAAAGCATCTCATGTTACTACCTGTAGTATTTGCCCTTTTGATTAGTACCACATGCTATGTGTCTGTCTCTCACATCCATCATTGCCTTTCTAACCAAGTTCTTATTGTCTGGAAAACTTGCTGCAGAGTTCCCAGTCACTTCATTTGACTACAAGCTCAGAATTATTAATTAAATTCACAAAAAATTTGGATCACTATCTTATGAGCCTGACTATTTGCAAAATTTCTGCTTTTGCCTGTGGAGAAGCATAAAGTCAATGATTTACAGCTTAAGTACAGTCACAGTAGTTTCAGCTGTTCCACTCGAGGCAGTTTGGGCTGACATGAAAAATAAAAAGGGTATAAGAAAGATCACGGGGGCAATGCTGCAGACTTTCACAGAAGAGTTTGAGATTTTGAGTCAGAGTAATTAGTTTGTGATATTTATAAATATTGTATATTTAATCAAGAAGTAATTACTTTTCTTTACATTGTTGTCATGCATATAAGGGCACATTAATTTGCAGTGGAAGATACAGATTGATCATTTACTTGTGAAACTGAGAATTTTAAATTTGTGCAGAGGAGGGGAGGTTTTTAAACTCTTTATTTGGTCCATAATTCATGAGCATATTTGACCCCAGTATTCTGTCTAACTCCATCAGAAATTAAATGTAGCTCCCCAGTTCAGCCACCTTTTGTAGGCTGGGTAAAGCAGACTTGTTATGCATATTTGTACAGTGTATAAAACAACAGTGCAAGCCCCAAACCCACTGGGGCCTCTGGAAGACTTTCACAGCATAAATATTACATGACGATATATTACTAGGCAGAAAGAAAACCTCAGAAGTTTAAAAAAGAGTTCTTATGAACTGTCTAGATTTGTACTCTTAGAACAAAGCAAGATTTTATTCTTTCTGATTGCATCCTCATTTAAACAAAGAACAAATGCTAAAATTGGGGCGTAATGAATGAGAGACAGTAGTTACTGGTAAGAGCAAAATGGTGGCCCAGTCTGGATGCTGACACCACAGCCACTGCAGATGACTTTCAGAGAGCTGTCATGTGGCAAGAGGCGCCTTCAGCCACTTTAAAATGTGCCATGTAATATTTCAGCTCTGCAATGCCCTGCACTTCAGGTTTGACAGGGCTTTTCAACTAAGTTTCAAGGTAATACTGATACCATATCTTCCAATGTGGGAAATTTATGAGTCACTAAGATAAAAACTCAGTGTTTTGATTGCCTAAAATTTCTGTGGTTTATGATAGATAAGTACTGGTTTTTCTTCTGTAATTATTTCCTCATGACTCCTTCTTTGATATCTTTAACAGATTTGGGAAGAAGAAAGAAGATAAAAGTGGCAAGGCAGATCAGAAGGGGACTCCAAAGCAAGGCATGCTTAAAGAGGAGGAGCTGGAGAAAATGAAAGATGAGCGTGAAAGGTGAGTAAATGGCAGGAGCATCTTTGTTCATCAAGTGAGAAACCTCAGAGCAAGGGGTTTCCTGAAGGAACAGCCAGCCAGCCTGTCCCAGACAATGCCCACTGCAGTCAGGTCCAGGCAAACCAGAGCATTGGGCTGTTCCTGGCCGAGTCAGAGCTGCTGTGTGACAGGAGCTTGTTGTTCTGCAGTTTCTGTGAACTTCACTGTTGCATTCAAATCCCAGCTTCTGCTTTAGCTGGTGAAAATGAGTTCCTTCAAATCCTGTTTCACCTCTGCCCATTCCCAAGGCCAGCTGACTTAGTAATTTTCTCCTTAGCTTCTCTACAGCAAGAACCTCCTCCCTTCTCTCCTGACAGTTTCTGCCATTGTTTTCTAGCACTTCAGACCTCTTTGGCTTCAGCTGGCTGTGCCATCAGATAGTAGTTTTTGTACTTTGGTGTGTTCTTTACTGCACAGTGTTTGTTGGTAAGCCACATGTTGCAGAAATACATATGCAACAAATGTTGAATATGCTGAGGAAACACCTGGAAGAAAGCAGGTTCAGATGGTTCAAATCAGTCTGCAGAGGCAGGAGTCTGCCAGCAGTGGGGTGGCAGGCAAGAGGGGCAAGGCAAGAATCTGGGTGAGTGCCTGCCAGGTGTTGTTGTATTTCTGAGGTAAGACCTGGGAGTCTGTCCTGTTCATAAAATACACTTTTCTATGCCTGGTCTTAGTGAATTCCTTATCTTTCCAGATTAAGAGATTTTATAGTTTTCTGCTTTTCCCCATGTCTACTCTTCAGGAACCGGAAACAGTTTGTCAGTGCCAATAAGGTTCAGAAATCTCCTCTTTCCCTTTCTCCAATGCATCCAGAAGTACCTCCTATGCTGAAAAAGGTCTTTGTTTCCCTCTGATGGCTGCTATCAAAAAAGTTGAAGAGCCCATAGTTTCTGGCTCTCAAGAAGTATCTGCAGATGTTGTAAAACTTTACAAGTTGTAGTAATATATTTTGTCAGTGCAAGCAGAAAACTTGTCAGAGGTGTCTCTCCTTTACTGAAATGTCCTGCTCCTGGGGGAGAGAATGGAAGCAGACATGGTTCCTTTTGTGCAGTGTTTCCACTCGGGTCAGCCTTTGTGGTGCTGCTTAGTGCCCAGGGAAAAGACATCCTGCTTTCATTTGAGTCATGCAGTGCATGGTCAGCCCTATAAGTGGTAACTAATGGATTTGATTGGGGAAGAAAGTCAGTCCAAACCCTTGAAGTCTGCTGCTAATTTTTACTACTTTAAAAGCTAGCAAGGTATCTAGTTACTACAGCACTGCTACTGGATATGCTTAGCCAGTGCTTAAGTATTTAGTTCATCTAAGTAGTGTCAGGAGAAACTTTGTACCATTTGTTTTAAAATTTCTGTGCCGTGTCCTTGATTTTTGCCAGATTGATGAGTGTCTTTATATTAAACTGCTGACTCCCAATTTGGATACTGGCAATTTGAGAGGTATGTGTCCTTCATTTTAAAGAAGCCAGTGTCTTTTATTAGGATCCTGGCAAGCTAAGAAGCATGTATCCCATCTGTTAAAGGGCCAGTGTCATTTACTAAAATGTTGGCAGGCTGGAAGGAATGAACCCTTCTGTCTAGAGGTCTAACATTCCAATTGGACACAAGATAATTGTTCTTAATATTTCTTTAGAGTTGTGTGCTTTTTTTTAATTACAGTCACTGATTGACAGTAACTTGGTACGGCTGCATTAGAAACTGGCAGCTCAATGTCTTCATCATCCTGGTTTCTCTAGTAATGATTTCAGTTTTGACCTGGAAGAGTTTGTGACTGAAATGGAGAACAGCAGGTGTATTGAGAAGTGGATGAACCAAGATGATATTTTTAACTCACTTGTTTTATTCTTCTTCTGTAAGGCACAAGAATAGGAATATCACACTTTTGTATCAGGTAGTATATCTTATATCTCTGAGGGATTCAAATTAAAAAATTTTTAAAAGCCCAGAAAAATAGCGAAGAAATTTGCCCTATGTTATCCTCAAAGGTATGCAACATGTGCCATAAAAACAACCAATTTGCTTCAACTTTCTAAATGAAGTAAGAGCATGGCTGTGTGTTTGTCCACATTAGACTGCCTACAGGCTTACTATTGAACCTTTCTTGAGCTGGTCATAAAATAGAAGAGGCTCTATTTTAGTTAGAGAAAAATTATATAAAGAAGCTACTTCTCCTATATGGGTAAAAACTGTTTGGGAAATTGATTTAAATCACTAAGGAAGCATTACCTGACTTCAATGTAGATCAGTCCTTTTGCTTAGTTGTTGACTGTTCACCTAAAGATGATGCTCAATAAGACAGTAAAGACAAGTTTTATAGCTTCGTCCCAAGATTTAGTAATTCTATAATGTAATTCAAGTCCAAGATTTTAATGCACATATTGGCAAAGAAAACCTTGTGGCACATTCACACCATAGATCATCTGCTTCTATGACTTCACTAGCTGCAATCCTGCATATTTGGTCTCATATTTATAAAACTGAAGCTTAGTAGAACTCATTCATATTTTCAGATATGTTCTTGTTGGTTGAGACAAGCGTATGTTAAAATTATGGGGGATGTAATAGTAGAAAATACTAGAGAAATTCAGCAAGTTTTGTCCTCTGATACCTGTGATCAAATCCTATATTTATTATCTTGAACAAGCTAAAATTGTTTTTCTAACATTTAGCCTTTCTAGAATAACAAAATGCACATCTAATTTTACTTTTCCAAGATTAGCTATATAACTAATTCTTGTTCAGATCCTCAATTCAATTATTACAATCCTAAGGTCAGATTCTTTGTTTAAACAGTTTTCTTAAATGCTGACTGCCTACCATACTAAAAGATACTATGATTTGTCATCTGACTGCTATTTTTTTTTCAGAGGCCATGTTGTCCATTTTGGACACTAGTGGAAGAGGTTAGAGTAGTTGCTTTTTGGGCTGGGTGTGACAGGATTAATGATCAAGGGCTTTTCAGCATCTTAGCAGCTGTGGAACTCGCTTGGTTTTGGATATTAGTTTTGCATGCAATATATGCTTGGCAGCTCTCCAAAAAACAGAATACTGTTCCAAGATCTCAGCTGAGAAATATTTTTTGGTAGGAAGTGCATTTTCAGTTTACAGGACTAGGCTGTGTCTCATAGTTTTGCAGTTTTTTGATTGGTATGGGATAGGCACAACAATATTTCACAAAATCCCAGGGATAGGCTTGCTGTACAGACTACAGCCTTCTTCCAGAAATTTTGACAAGCTTCAGACATGCAAAACTGTCAGATGTGTTCAGTGCACAGTGCTGTGCAGTACAAGCTCAGTGACTGGTTCTGATGGGAGACATCAGCTCTTGTGTAGGTGTGCTGCATGAGTGTAAGCCCATCATGCCTGGAACAGGTTGGATTTCCTGCTTGCACAGAGAAGGAATTGAACAGTGCATGTGCAACGAGTCTGGCACATCCAGAATGTGTTAGAGCTAGTGGGCGTATGCAGACAGAGTATTCAGTGCTCATTCTGTAATGCAGATGATTCCCAAAAGGACAGGATTTGCTTGCACTTTGGTCCTCAGCATAAATTTGCCTGGCAACTCTTTTTATGGGCTGCCAAGTTTCAGATTTGAACCTCAGAAAGTGAAAATAAATTTACTATTTTGCTAGCCTAGTAATTTCTATTGCACATTGTCCCAGTCTCAATTTTCAGAACAACTCTCAGTGCTGCCATGTAGCTGCAGTTCTCTGAAGCAGCCCCACATCCTGCACCGAAATGCTGGTATCTTTTTTTTTTTTTTTACTGCTTGTATTCCCTAGCAATCCCCAGCAAGATGAAGGTCTCATTGTGTTCATTGCTGTTAGGGAAGCTTGGGCCTGACTCCAAGCACTTACAGTTGAGGTGGAAGAGAGAAAATCTGACAGGAAAAAAAAAGTGTCCTCTGGGTGGGAATGTGACATGCAGGCAGTGCAACTGCTTGTCCAGGTTTCTGAAAAGTCCCTGTCAAGCTAAGAATTGATTCCAGACCTCAGCCCCAGGCTTCCTTTCTTTTCAAAGCCAATACTTTATTATACAACTACTACTTCTGCAAGCTTCAAGTAGTGAACAGGAACTTTGGATGTTAGGCATTCCTTCTTTAGTAATAGCCTTATCTGTGTCAAATTGAATATGAATTCAGCACGTCCTTTAAATTATTTTCTTCTCCCCCTACCTCCTTTAATTTTCATAATGCCAAGGTGATGCAATGTCAAGGAATTTTGAGTGGGGAAAAGACAGGAGCCTCATGATAGTTCAGGAGTATTGACTTAACTGGGGGTACAGTTCTTTGAGGTGATGGTTTGTCCTTCCTGACACAAGTCACATGCTTCATTGGACTGAGGCCTTATTTTAAATAAACTCATTGTTTTGTTCATCCTTCAAAGAGTTTGGCTGTAATAAAGCATGTGCTCCAAAGGTCGAGAATCTGCCCATAAAAGGAAGAAACAAATGCTATATCTGAGGGTTATTTTGATCAAGCTGACTCAAATCTGTATTTTTAGTGTGTTCAGTGTAAATGACTCAGAATTTATCATTTTAACGATAGGATGTTTGCTACGTTATTAAATACTGGAAGAGGCCTTGTCTTTTCCTTCCCTCAAAAAAGATTTCATCCCTTCCTCCATTTCTTTCCCACTCATTTAGGGTTCTTTTCATTTTCTAACATTTGAAAGTCATTGTAAAATGAACTGGATAAATATATTAGATGCATGAGTTTTACACATCATAATTTGTTTGCCTTTTAAATGCAAATAAAGTGACTATCAATTGAAAGAAAAATATTTTTTCCTGTTTCTTTAGTATTATTGTACTGTGATTTTCCTACTGAGACCTAAATTTCTCTTCCAACAAAATTGAACGCTTACTTGACATTAGAATAAAATTTACAAAATGAAGCACCTTGTTGAAAATTGGAGGATTTTTTAAAGTAGCATGAGAGTTGGTTAATGAGGAGGCACTCCATGTGAAAAATAATCCTCTGCATATTTTTGTTGGAGTAGTTTTGTTAAAACAGTCTTGGTTTTGTAGTCCTCGTTGGAGTTAATTGAGGAAAATTTTTTAGTAGTATTGAGGTTTGAGTCAAGTGTTAGAGAAGCAAAAGGAGTATTTGGCCCCTGCTTTCTCAGTGTATGAACTGAATGCTTAAGTTATACTGTATCTCAAATAGGGGTAAAACTAAATGGTTTCAGTTTTTATGTTAAACACTGACTTTCCTTTACTTTTCAGAAACCTTCCAGCAACTGAAGAGCATTTCTCTTGTCTTATCAGCCCTGATGCTTGTTGCCTGTTCCCATAGTTAAAAAATCAATACATATGGTTTTGGTATTTGGCAAACAACGGTTTAATTTTGCAGCTGCAAGATCCCTGCACGAAGGGATGCCTCTTACAGAAATAAAAACATTTAGAGTCCACTTAGAGAGGAGAGAGTACTTGGGAGTGAAACTTCATTCCCTTTCTGTCAGCATTTGTTTTATTATATTTAATTACAAACAGTTTGTACATTACTGGAAACGAAAATGAAAATAGATGGATATATGGCAGTATGGTAGAAAAGCCAAATTGCTTTGAATCAAAAGTTGAAATTCAGACTGTTGCAAAAGTCAAAGTAAGATTTTTAAAAATGCATAGTGCATCTTAGAGCACGTTCATACACATGCACATTGTTGGCGACCCCATGTAGCTTTTGTTCCTGTGCATTCCACCTGCCAAGTCTAAAAGCATTATTATGGCTGTTTAAAGTCCATATTGATCTCTGATAAAATGTTCATAATTGCTCTTCTCACCATTAAGCTCTGTGCTAAACCACATGTTTTTGGGACACCTGAGCTTGTGCATCATTATTTATTAAGGGTTAATCCAACATGGTATATCTGTTCATTGAGTATTCCTGACTTTACAGCACAGCTAGGTCCTGTGGTTTAGACAAAATAAAGTGTTGGATGTGATCCCAGTTTTAATACTCCCAATTTATTATAACCATTGAACCCTGATCAGATCACAGATTGGATTGGATCCCAGTTTTTTAAATGTCCCAATTTATTGCTGGCTTGCAACCCTGATAAGAATACATATTTGATTAAGGCTTCAGTTTTCAAAAATTCCAGTTAATTACTTTTAGATTCTTATTAGATCATAGCTGTATAGTATGGTATGTTGAAGTTATGAAAAAATTACTGGATGCTGTTGCACAGGTCAAGGTCATAGTTTCATTTTGTGCTGACAGTATGAAGTTATCAGATTTCTGTTTATTACTGTGGCAGCACTTGCACTGGACAGGAGGACAGATTAATCCCAACCCATTGATTCTGAATGATTCTCATTTTAGATCTGCTGCTGCTCTGCATACCAGAACATGTAATAAAAACCTACCATGGAACACTGGGAGATTGATGTTTGGTTCTGAGTAGCCGAGGTGGATGGGTCTCACCTACTTCCACAGGTTTTGTTGTAACATTTAGAGCCAGACAGCAATTTCAGAGCTGCTTCATGTGGCTTTTTAACTGCTGGAGGACATTTTTAAGACAGCCCTAGGTCTACAGTTGGTCCCAGATTGTGCAGGTTAAGAACATTAAGAACTGATGATAACAGAGTGGAACAAAGGTATTGGCCTTCTTCTTTAACTGTGACAGCGTGATTCCAGGCATTGCACACTGATGGAAATAGCACTTCCTGGTGTCATAGCTGTGCTCTCAGAATCTAAGCATGGAATTCTCATCCAAGCCATTAAGCATCCTTCTTTTGCTCGTCATTGAGGCACTGGTGTCATCTGGAGACACGTTATCACAAGGTGTGCCACCTGTCCACCTAAGAGGTCAGAGCAGCTCAGGGGCAATGGCTTAAATGGGCCAATGCATGGTTCTCTTCTGTATATATCAGAGTTTTATTACTTGATGATTGTTTTGGTTATGTAAACCTGAAATGCTCAAGAAACTTACAGACCAAACTAATGAAGTGAAACAGGCCCAGGTACTGGCCAACCAGGCTAAATGAGTGTTTTCTAGGAGGTGGACTGTCCTGGCCTAGGGATTTCTTTGATGCAGTACTGAATGTAGGTCAGCTCTTGCCCACTCCGGAATCAATAAGAATTACTTGGAAGCAGCATTTCATTCCTTGCCCTTCCATTTGTGATTTATGACAGTCTATCATAAATCGTTGGCATGCACTTTGAAGTAGTGCCACAGCACAGAATTCCTGTTCTCAGACTCCCTTAGCTACTACAGCATAAAAATGAGAATGCAACTCGTGGGGATAGACTGGCAGGAAATCTGTTTGCATGTGTAAATCTCCATAGTGATCTTAAACCAAGATACCTGAAAGTCTTAAAGCTTTGACTGCTCAGGCAAAGCTGAGTTTTGCTTTCAAATCAAGGAATGTTAATTAGAAGCAACCTGTGAATCCCAGACTAACAGATGGAGGCTGTTCCTGTTCTTGTACTGAGAAATTCTGTTCAATGCGTTCTAGGTTCAGTGTCATGTGTAGTATAAAGAAATGTGCATGGAGTATCATACCACATGAAGCTAGGCTTGTTCCTTCCACTACTAGGATTTCATTCACATGAAGGCATAATGTTCATGCAGTTGCAGAGATGGTTGTGTGAACTCATGAGGTGTCACTAGGAAGTGGAGCTGCAAGTACCTGCTCAGGAGATGTCCCAGGAATACCCCCTTACTGACAAGGTGGCCCTGGGGACTCAGCAGGTGCCAGTTTTCCTGGGTCTGTCCTGAGTTGTGTTACAGGATGTGGTTGTGAATGTTGGGTTTTCATGAGGTGTCAGATCAATGTTGTGCCTTCCCATGGTCAAGACAATGTCTCTGGTATTTTTCTTAAGACAGTGTTACCAATCCTCTGTAGTTTTGATTGATACCTGCTACAGCAATTGCTGGAGCCAAGACAGTCACTGGCAGCAATTCAGTTCATAGGTGGATGTCTCTGTCTCCGCATAGCTTTTCTGCAGGTGTACTGTGGTTGCTTTATACTTGTTCTCTGTTTATCTGATGAACTTCTCTGAAACAGTTTGTTTGATGTGTCAGTTGGAGAGGTTGGAGGGATGATTATGTGGCTTTGACTGCAATTGGTATTGTGTGCCTTCCTGACATTAAGTTCTCAGTATCCAAAGCATATGCAAAATTAAGTCTTCTTTTGCAAGAGTATTGTTATTTTAATTCTCTTTTCCTTGTGTCTCTTTCCTTTCACTTTGTTCCAGAGTGAGTTAATGTTCACAAAAGGGACTCAGGTATGATATGCACAGCACCTTACATATCTTAACACCAAAGTGCAAATGACAGCAGCCCGAGACTTCCTTTAAATCACCACTGGGACCTGGGCCTTGCAACTGCAGCTAAGGGGTGAAAAGTCTCTGCAGACTCCAGGCCATTTTGCAGGGAGGAGCTCTTAAAGGTGTCACAACATCTCAGGTGAAAGATGTCAAAGTAATTCTGACAAACCTGGAATGTTTCCACTCCTTAATTCCCATTGTCACAAAACAAGGAACATCCTATTGGCAGGAGACTGAGAAACCTGATCTGTGCAGCCAGCCTTGTTTTCAGCAGGAGATTGAACAGGATGACCTTCAGAGGGTTCCTTACAATCTAAATTTTACTGATATTGTCACTTCAAGATGATAATTCCAGGGTAGTTGTGAGTAAAGAAAATTATATAATGCAGTAAACTATAGACTATAAGATACTTGGTTTTTCTGATAGTTGGCTTTCTTAATCTGCTGCATTTCATACCCACTGTACAACTAATGTGGACAGGCAGAAAAGCTTTCTCTGATTTAACAGCAAGGGTGAAAATCATGTTCTCATTGAAGTTCATAGGACAGGAGAAAACACTGACCTCATTAGAGCCAGGATTTTCTTTAGAGGGCAGGATCCTGTGTAAGCTGGTAATCACTCCTTGTCACCTCTGAAATAAATGGAAGAACATTAAGACCTCAGTCTTGTCTATCCAAAGCTCCCATTCCCCATTTTGTGATAGGAAAGGGCTGTGTTTCATCTTCGGTTTCTCATAATCTTAAATTTTAAGATCAGCATTGCTCTATCTCCTCCTTAGGTTTTTCTGTTCCCCCTTTCTTTTCTTACAACACTCCAAAGGCAGCTTCTTTGGTCAGTTCAGTATTTTACAGGCACGGGATAGTTTTCTGGAACAGGCAACATTTTATGGATTGGTGGGTTTTTGTCTTTGGGGCATTTAATGATGCTACAAGAGCTGTATCTTGTTACCCTGAGTCTCTAACTCCCTTGAATTTGTGGCTTGTCTTTCTTTATTTCTGAGACTGTTTCTATTCTTATTTACAATTACAGATACTAATTATGGGGGAGATGTTCAAATCCAGCACAATAGAATGAGCTGGAATGAAGAAAGATTTGCATAGCTTATAGGGAGGATGTTTCTGACAAATATGGCTCCAGTAGAATACCCTGAAAGATAATATTAAATTAAATATTGTTTGATTCTTTGTGAGTCCATATCAGATGTCCTCAATTTGCTGGCAAGAGGTGTTTTTTTAAATGTTTTTTTTAAACTATGAGGCTCACCTGCCTCTTGAGTTTTGTTAGGTGATGTTGTTTGAAAAAATAAAAATGAGTGTTCTGATAAAAGAGGCGGGTTTGAATAGAATTGTTAATGTCATTATAGGCCATGCCTGTCTGTAAAACAATTCTGAAATTTTAAAAAATTAAAAGCACTGTACTGAAATTATCTCCTCTGATACTCAACTGAAATATACCCATTCCCATCAGTGATTATGGTTTATGAATGTCTGAAGAAAAGATGTATTCATTTCACTATTATGTAAATGAATGAAAAAACAGTATTTTAGTTACCAAAATATATTTTGCTAGCAGCTAAAAAGGAATTAAAACATTAAACCCAGTGGAAATCTAAGTGACCTCCTGCAGAAATAAGCTGCGTGCCCCTAGACAACCCGTTACTCAATATATGTATGAATTAGGTAAATGAGACACAAAAGCAGATACTAAATCAGATGTAAATTGAGTAATCATTAGAGTATGTAGATCTCAGAGAGAGTCACATGAGTGGAGAAAAAAGCTATAAAGTAGTTTTTATTCTGCTGTTCTCAAGGAACAACTGAGTAGAATGTTTAGCATCTCAGTCATCTCAGAGTACTTTAAGGATTAGGTCCTCTTAAGTTTAGGTATACTTTAAAGTGGTGGTATGCACACTCAATTCGCTACTTTCATTCTGCTCCTCTTATTGCAAATGGAATAGAAATGATCCCAAAGACCTGTGGCCCATTTTCTGTTACATGTTTTGTCTCTGCTTTTATTCTTTCTTCTCCCCCAGGGACATCTTTCATTGACTTCAACAGCATCTTGCTCATTTATGCTGCTCATGCTTCCACAAAGACTGGTTCTTTTACACCACCATATCAGAAATTTTGCTGTATTCGTCCGAAGTATAAATGAAGTCCCTTTGTTTATACATTATTTTGGTTAGCAAATACTTTTTGCGTCCTGTGTTTGACTACTTAGATATGCACCTTAGTGCTCAAAACATGTCATTCTTTGTGCTCTGCTCAGTACTAAATACATGGTCAGTGCATGGTAAATTAAAAAAAAAAAAGTTACATCGCTTTTACTCTTTCACTGGAAAGTCAGAAGAAACAGGGTTTTCTCAGAGCTCATGGGGAGTGCCATGGAGGAGGAGTTCAAACACCTCCGAAAATGTGCTTTTCGTTGTGGGCTTGTTTTGGTTATCCCTACATTCAGCTGTTGTGATGTGAAATGCAGCCTTGCAGGTCTCCAAGTAAGAGAGGCCATGGTCCCTCCTGGGCCAAGCTTGCCACGTGCAGGTTTTTCACTCTGGTCAGACTTGGTGGCTGTCAGTGCCACTGAGTTGCTTCTGGTGTCTCCTGTTGGGCAGCAGGCACCCTGTGTCCAGCCTGGTAGACAGGAGTCAGGAGGTCAGGAGTGTCTGAGTCTCGAGCTGATGCACAGCGACCCTCATTAGCCCCTGCCTCAGTGTGCAAAGCTCATTTTGAGCTGGGGCTGCTGCTGGGTTCCCAGAAGTGCAGGTTGGGCTGCAGCTGGTGTCTTGCAGTTTATTTCCCAGTGAAGGCCATCTTTGGCTCCACAGCTTTTAATGACCCTGGCCCTCTTTGGGCTGCTGAATTGGTAACATTAAGTCCTGTATTTTAATTTTCACAGTCTTAGAAGCTTCAGCATTTTCTTGTTGCCCACTCACAACCCTCCCACCCAGCTTTTACAACTGCTGGGCCAAGAGATGAGACGTATCTCTTACAGCTTTTCATAGCCCCCACATTCCATTCCCAAAAGCATTTCTGGGTCTTCTCCAAAAGTCACTTCTGCTCAGCTCTTCTGGAGTTTTCTTGAGGTAGTTCACATCCTTTGCTGCAGCTGCTTCACTGTGTATTCTGCAGTCTTTTAATCCAGCTTTTGCCTGTCAGTGTCTCTGTCACCGATGTCAGGCTAAAGCGCTTTACATTGTGTTTGTCACAGGCGGTGAATACATATGTGGTCATTGACAGTAGCTCAGCAGAAACACAATAACTTGTTAAGCCACAGTAACTCAATCGTGTGTCTGAGCTGCAGCTGGAAGGAGCTGTTTGGGCTGTTAACCCTTTCCTGGCTGCTGCACTCTAAGTGTGTGCATCTTTTCATGTGTTACTAGATGAGAACTGACCATGTATGATTTGAGCAGCTATGTCAGATGGGAAGAGTATCTGAAGGATAAATGAGAGCATTCCTTGATTTATAGCTTTGGGGGTGTGCTACTGAACAGCACATGAGATATACAGAAGTTTTCAAAATACAGTGTCCTACTTCCAGAAGTACAGTATTTATAGGGATTCTGTCTTCATTTCACTTCTACAAATACAACATGTTTTCAGAAAGTTGTCTGGAGTTCTATTAAGGTTATATATGTTTTTATCAAACTGTATATTTTCTGAAATTATTTCACCTAGAATCAACTAGATTGGAAAAGACCTTTGAGATCATGGAGTCCAACCTATTTGTTGTGGGGAATGACTAGAGTAGGATACATGTTTGAATGCTATTGAGAAAAAGATGGGTTACAAGAAAAAAAATAAAGGGCGTTTCCTGATATGGCACTGCTGTTGCCTGTCCTGGCTGCTTCGGTGCCAAGGCTCTGTTTTTACAGAAACACAGCTAAGGGGAGTTGGTGCCGTTGTGCAGGGGTTTAACTGCAGAGCACAGTATTCAGGTGGTCATGAGATACAAAAGGAAATATGTTAATTTCCCTTTATTCTGTATGACTTTTTCTTTTCCCTTTCTCTCATCAGGAAGTTTGTAGAAACTTTAGTGCCTCACTGAATTGTTGAGATGGTGATCTGCACCTCTCCTCAGCTCTTGTTTTACTGCCAGCATCGTAGTGCTGAGGGGCATTTTATCTTTCTTCACTAATTTACACCAGTTGTTTAACCAGACCCATCCAGTGCTGCAAGTTGGGGGCTGTCTTGTAGTAACTGTTCAATGAGTTGTTTGCAGTTACAGTTGTGTTAATTTAAAAGTCTTGGATTTTTAGGTTGGTAGGTTGGTTTGGGGGGTGGGGGTTGGGATGGGGAATAAAGATTTTGGTGTTTCAAATAGGGAGAATTTCAAAGGCAGGTGGAGAAGTGGTGAATGACTAGAGGGGGATACAGAGAAATGACCTGCTTAGTAGAGTTGGCAGAGCATTAAAGAAGTTATGGAAGGAACAGCAATTTTTTTTCCCCTCACTAAAGAATTCCTGAGGACCTGCTGGTATGTGCTATGGATAAGATTGCTTTAAAACTGTGAAAACACGATGCCGAAATACAGTGTGGAAATTTAAAACTTCACAAAAATGTGAGAAATTTCACACGTGAAAAACATGTGAGAAGGCATAAAAGGACAGGTAAATACAAAGAAAGAAAAAACAGCAATCTGATAGTTTGTTTCCCTATATTTGAACATTTGGATTGAAATGAAAAAGAGATCACTGAGCAAATTTTATAGATTTGTGCAGAAGAGTAAAAAGAAAACAAGAAATATAATGCAGTTGTAATAGATGTATTGAAAGGATGAAACATTGATCATAAAGAATTTCACATAGCCAGGTATTGACTGGTCCATATAATATAGAATGGAAATAATTGTTTTTGAGAAAATTTGACTTATAATACTGGCAGCAATTGAAGATTGTGCTCAGAAGGAGAAGCTGAAGAAGCTAGGCTTATTCATGGGAACAAAAGAAAATTGTGGTGACCTAATTCCAGCTTTTGTTGTGCAGAATATACCAGTATTGATAGCAGGACAAATTACTCTTTCTATCAGACATGAAAGCAAGATTAGCGTGATGCTGCTGGCTGCACTACTCTTGCTTTCAAAGCAGTCTCAAATACCTGGGGGACCAGTGATGTACTGGTCCAGAGAACATGAAGGCTCATCATTTTCTGAGAAATTGCTGTGACTCATCTCGGATCTGTGCTGTGCCTTCTGAACTGACATGTGATACAACCATTCCTTGAAATGTAGTGTGCTCCCATTTTTCTGCCTGTGTACTGTGTGTATGTGTACCCATGTGTGCCATAGGACTTGTATCTCATTCCTTATATTCCTGCACTGAATTGTGTGTTTAGGGGGTTTTGGCCTCTAATTGAGGATGAAACACTCCACAGTTTCCTGGGTTAAACAAAATGAGTGGCCTCAGCTGCACTGCTAAGTCTCGCCCTCCAGGCCTTTCATCATCTTGGTTTCCCTCCTCTAGACACACTCCAACATTTTGATGTCCTTTTTATGTTGAGGCACCTGAAGCTCAACCAAAGCACATGCTACCCAAGGTGGGGCACACAGGATTTGAGTATCAGAGAGGATAAAGCTCATCTGCTTCACTGAGGGAAGGCAGAATGAATAGGGGGCACCCATCCCCTTGACAATTGTATCATCTGTGAAAACTCCTCCTGCTGTAAAGTATGATTACGTTTTAAGTGTTGAAAACCAGCATCACCCAGCACAGTTAATGGAGATGTGAAACGGGAAAGTATGAGTGGTACACATTGGTGTACTCAAGTACTTGTCTAGAAAGGCATGTTGTTCTCGTTAGAATTATTTGTGAACCTTTTTATCTACACATTATTTCCAAAGTATTAGCATTTGTTTTATGATACAAATCTAGTGAGACAAAATAAGTAGTGTGAATCCCATTCTGCACTTAGTAGTTCCTGTCTGTCAGATGGAAGCTCCCAGTGTGCTCGTCATTTTTCTAGGGAACATTTTTCTCCATGCCTTTTAAAGACTTTCTCCTGAACACCTTCAATTTTCAATATGCAGGGTTCTGAGGCCATTAAGCCTTACTTGGTTAACCAAGTCTGCCAGACCCTTTTCACTTTTACTCCTGTGGTACAAATTATTCTGTTCTTTCTACACTGCTGTTGCACTTCCAGTTACAGTCAAAAGCAAATGTTGACTTCTGTCAGGCATTGCATCTCTGTATCTTTCTTCTGTTCCTTGTTTCTTCTTCCATGCTTCTCTATTTTCTGTAAATCCTATTTATTACATACTGTGGTCAGCATTCTGCCAGATCCATCTCACTGCACTTAATTACACTCTGTTGAAGAATAGCTGAGCAGTTAACAGAAGAGCTCACAGTCTTGCTGTACATTTTTTTTCTCCAGTAGGAATGTTGAATCATTGAATATCATCTTAACTTGAAATTTACCTGAATATGTTTTACTATTCCAAAGAGATTACACAGTGGCCCTGATTAGCAGCAGCATTTTGTAATACCACTTAAGGCTTTATCACAGTGGAATACTACCAGTAACAGTTTTTAATTCACTTATATGTACCAATTCATTTCTGTCAAATTTCTGTTAATTTCTTTGCTGTTTTATTTTGTCCCTATCCACTATATAATGCATGATTTTCACATTTATTTACCCAAAATACATTCTTTTAAAAATTAAATCTTCAGCAGATTAATTGTGGTACTTTGATTTGAGACAAATGTGCCATCTCTGCATTTATGTTCACATTTAATCTACTTTTCACAAGTTAATCTATTTAGGAGAACCGTGGTGGGTCAAGTAACCAGGGTTCAGTAACAATTTTGCTGGCTAATTTAGATAAAAAGTTCCAGGATTTGGTTAGGTCTGTGCAGCTGCAATGTGGAAGGTAGGTGTAGAATTAAACCTGTATTTGTTCATGCATCCACACTTGTGAAAAGCCTCACTATATTCAGCATTAATTTTTTCCATCAGAATGGTGACCAAGCTTGGTTACAAAGGTGATTTGCCAGAGATAAAGAACAGAATTCCTGCATGAACCACTCTGTTTTATCTGGCACCAGTTTCACAGTGTACTGAAAGCTCTAAATGGTTGGGTTCAGGTTTGGTGTTTCAGATTTGCGTGATGGTTACTGTTGAAGCAGATCCCATTTTACATTTGTTCTTTGCTTTTCATTTTTAGGATTGGTGCAAAGCATCAGGAGTTACGGCAAAAGCAACTGAGGGGCCTGAGTGATTTTTCTGCTGGTCCTGGAGGACCTGACATTGATGATGATGAGGTGGATCCAAACTATGCCAGAGTGAACCACTTCCGAGAGGCTTATCCCCCAGGAGGCATCTACAGACCCTCCTCACCAGCAGTAGGAGAAACTTTTGTTTATCTGCGGGATTCTTCCTCAGCACAAATGGAGAGGGAGCACTTGGAAGGACTGTATGCAAAAATAAACAAGCAGCACTACCCACAGACTTCTGGTGACAGGTAATATTGCCACCTGGCATTACAAAAAATGTCATCTGGGTAGGGAGGGAGCCTGGGCCTCGGCAGGGGAGTCAGACATGGGACTGTTCTGATGGCCCAAACCCCTCAATTTACTGGCTAGAAAGCCATGAATTTCCTCTTACCAAAAGCAAGATTTGCTGCAGCAGTAACCCCAGAGCATCTGAGCAAGACAGCAGTCAAACAGAAATCATTAAAGAAAAGTCCATATTTCACAAACAGAATGAATGAACTGACTGCAGTCCAATTCCTGCACTGCTGAAAGAGTGTTTTTTCCTCTTTCAATCGGGAAAAGTTCTTACCCTGCAGAAAAAATAATCTCAGTTTTCAGATCTCTTTCAATCCTGTAGATCATCAAGTGTCTATTAGTAACAGGTTTTGTGTGATAGCATGATATATTGTATATGTTTATGGTTTAGATTTTCCCAGCTGCGTGATATTACACACTTTCAATTAGTTTGGGGAGAGGACTGAGAATCATGGCATTTTTATGCAGACTGTGAAGTGTGGCTCCACAAGACTGATTGCCTTTCACAGCCTTTCCAATAACTAAATGGGAAGGGAAGAACAATTTTTAATCCTTACTGTCAAGCTTCCGGCATTAAAGAAAGCTGGTCAAGTTCTTTTCTGGGTTAAAGGGGAAACCAAAATTCCTTTGAGTTGATAAGTACCCACCATTACAATGATTTTAAAACTGGTTGCTTCTGGATTTGGGGCTAAAAGAACATGAGACTTCATTTGTGGCATTAGTATATCAGTCTTGGCTTTTTCAAACCAAAGTACAAGTGTGTGGGCAAGTCTGTGTGAAAGGAAGAGGACAGACAGAGGACAGACATGGGGGACTTCAGGAACTGTACATGCTGTGAGTTCATGTTACAATCTGTAGTGTCTCCCCATAGCCTCAATCCGTGCCATGTAATACCACACTCGTTAATTTTGGAGAAATATGTCAGCACAGATATGGGAGTGTTTCCAGTTTGTGGCATCATAGTACTTTAAAAACATCTACTGAGTCATTGTTATAAATACTTATAAATATAATAAAACACTTCTGACGTAAATCTAAGTTCAGAGCAGGGAATGGGCCATGTATCGCTCTCTTTCTCACCAAAATACAGTATGGTAAAATTCTTTCCAAACATAATGACAGGCTGGTTTTTTTCTTCCATCTCAATAACTCCTCCCCTACTGCATAAAAAAGAGGTAGTGATCCCAGGATTTTACCAGCTAGGGGGTTTCACTTTACTAGAAAAGTCTTGAGGCAGTTGTAACCGAAGTCAAACGAAAGTTGCATATAGTAAAGGTATCAGAAACTGAGTTTGTGCTGACTCCATAAACCAAGATCTGAGAATTCCCAGTGGAAGATATCTAAATTCAGGTGTGTGTATCCTCCAAATATGAACATATACATATGTAACTCAGCTAGACTAAGACATTGTTATAAAAGTTGCTTTGTAATTTCAGTTTTAACAGGATTTTATAACTTTACGTTTTAAATATGTCATCAGTTTTGAAATGAGGCCTATAGATTGTCTTTCCTTGCAGAAAAAAGAAATGCCTTCTTCTAGTGGATTGTTTGTATTGTGGTTTTGACTACACTGTATGAACTCTTGACTTGCTATGGGGACAAGATTGAATTCCCAACCAAGTTTGGATTTGGTATTGGGATCCTGGATTTTAGTGTGGATTTAGCTGTAATTGCACGGCAACATGATACTCAGTTAGAAAAACTAAACCCAAAACATCAAGCAGGCAGGAAAAGTTACCTTATAGCTGAGCCCATGATCAGAAGTCACACTTGAGATGCTGTTCCATCTGTACTGAAAGACCAACAGTCCATAACTTTGCTTTGTTGAATTTCTCAGGCTTGTAACCAGATTAAGAAAAAAATAGGAAATGTGAGATTCTTATTAGGCTATCTTTGTTCTTTTTTTAAATCTTTCTTTTCTTTGTCTGAGAGACAAAATGGTGTTGTTATTCACCAGCAGAAATGTGCCAAACATGAATAATTCTATGTGAATTTATGCAGTGGGTCGTGAGGTCTCAGCCAACAGTTGTTGAATAAAGTGTCAACTTCAGGCAAGGAAATCTTTCTCTGCTAGAGGGAGAGTATTGAAAGGAGAAAGAGATGTGGAAATAAAAATCCCTGGATAACACGTTAATTAAGAAAACAATCTGCTTCCAAGGGTCAAGTATGAAAACTACCTTGTGTGCCTCAGAATGATGGGAAAGGGTTATAATGGATGGTCATAAGCCAAGCCACGGTTATTTTGTGTTTGTGGGGCTGAACATTTATCAACACATTGGTCACATAAACACTCATGCTTTGCTCTTGCTAGCACATGCATGCTTTCTCTCAGAGTTTTGCTATTAATTTTACTTCAGATGGATGCTTTTTTCTCCCACATGTGACTCTCAAGTTGTAATATAGTGCATGGAGACTTGATCAGTGACTAAAGTAAATGGGGCTAGGAATAGAAGGAGGATTTGAACGCAGAGAGAATAGATTACTTCATTTCAGTCTGAGAGCTCCAGTTATGTATCATTATGATTGAGAATTAAAACGCATTGTTTGAAACAAGAAGTTAATTTTTATTTTATGTTATTTTTGCAGAATAATGTCTTAGCATAATTAATGCCTTTTAAAAATGGGAGGCCATTTGTAAAGTATGAAACTTAGTGGACAGAAAAGAGCTGTTCACATTTTGCATATGCTTTCCCTTTTCTCATCCAGGAATCCATCGGGTATTCCTGGATCATTCTTTGCTGTAGATTCACAGTTTAAGCTGAGAATATCCCTCAGCGTGCAGGAAAGCAACAGGCTGCACATGTATGGACTCTGTTGCTGTAATCAGGATGAAGTATGTTTGCTGCCTCCAACACTGCTCCTCAGGGCACACAGAGATCTGCTTCACATCGCTCTTTGTGCACTAATGTCCCATTTACCTCCACTTGCATCTGGCATCTCAGGGGCTTTTTGCTTTGGGTTTTTGGGGGCTTTACTTTGTGTCTTATTTACAACTGTTGTGTAATGTTCTTCTGCACTGCTTCACAATTGTTGACTTTCATTCCAACGATGACTATATTCAGTGAAATAGAAGTAATTTTTTGTGTACATTTTGCTGAAAGCTTTGGAATTCTTAACTTAGAGAGGTGCTATATAAATGTAAATTTTCCTTATTAATGAACATAGTGAAAGCATTAGCATGATCAGTGTATTCTGTGAATGTTAAGTTAGAGTGGAAAAAAAAATTAGCTGGCAAAATCACACATTTCTTTGTAAATCAAGCATTTTTCTGTTTATTTCTAATTAGCCACAATTTCTGTAATGCAAATGGCATCCCTAAGGATGGTGCAGCCTGCACAGCCACCTTGTGCAGCTGGGGAACTCACAGGGTCTTTGCCTGAGCCGCTTTGTGTTTCCGAGCCTGCAGCAGAGGCTGAGTGATCTGTGGCCCATATGTTCCTGAAATGGGTGGTAAGTCACATCTCTGAGTTTAGTCATCAAGGCTGTGCCATGACAGTGCTAAGCTGCACTGTGGCAGAGCCTAGGTGTCAGACCAAAGCCAAAAGAGCAGATGCACAACACTATTATCACTTAAATGTCAGGCATGTCACACGGTGAAACCCTTTCTCGCATTTCGAATAAACAATTTCATCTTTTTTCTTCCCGTGAAGATGGTGCTGTCAAGTATATCCAAACACCCCAAGTACATCTCTGGAAAGGTTCTAGAGACTTTGCTGAACTTATTTTCTCAGCCCAGAACTATGAAACATTAAAGTCTGATGCCAAACTCATTGCCAAGTATAATTCTTCACTTATTTATGTGACTTATCTTGGGGAATTTCAAAGTGCTGGTCTGACAAAAACGAATACAGTTTTCCTTTGTTTAGCAAGAATAGATTCAGAGCTGTATCTTGTTGCAGTTTTAAAAAATACCAATAAAAATACAGAACTCTTTTATTACATAGGAGTAAAGTCCAAAGCCCCAAAGTCTGATCCAGCTTTTTTTTTATTTTTGGAGATGCTGTTTGGGGGCCAACTGTGAAGATCCTAATTTCTATAACGATAATTAATTAATTGAAAAATAAATCTTCCTTGTTTCAGGGTGAATGTTCCCTTATGGCAACTTGCAATCTTTCAGAATTCTCAGTATAGCAATATGCAAAGTTGAAAATGGGAAAATTAAGCCCATACCTCTGTGTCCCTCACATCTCACTCTCAGAGCTGGCCTGAGTCAACAGACAGAGAGAGGAGAGAGATGCTGAGCAATCTGCCTCGCCCTCTAAAGGAGCAAAGGAAGATATTACTGTGCATGTCCTGAGGAACCAAGTGCCAAATGTAAGCAATGTGTAAGCCAGAGAGGAGGGTATAAAAGGGTCCAGAGTTTTAAAATTTAGCAAAAAAGAGCATTTTTACTTAAAGACTAAATGCTTGTCTTTTGGGCAGGTATGGGCCATTCCCACCCTGCTCAATCCAAAGCCATAGGAATCCTGACCTGCACAGAAAAGTATTTGTTGAAAAAGGGTGAGCAGGGTTGCCCAGTTGTGGCACTTGGCCATGTGTGTCTCATGGGCCAGAAGCTGAAGTTTTCTTGTTCTCAGTTCAGAGCACCATGGGCATTGCTCATCGTGCATCCATTTACAAACCTTTCCTCAGTGACTAGCATAAAATCAATCCACTGCTCTAGGAATGGATGGTCCTTTACTCAGACAAGATTGTTCTTTCAGATGAATATCATGGAGGCAAGGTGGAAATTGAATGAGGCTGTGTAATATCTGTGTGCCCTTTGCAACTGTACCTTGCATTGCTGTGGAAAGAGAAATGTGGTCATGCATTGGAATGTTTTGATTTACCAAGTTTGACAAGTTACAAGCAAGGTATATAGTTTCTCTTACCTTAGAGCCTCTTCTGCTTGATGTCCTAAAATCATCTGTGCTTTTTCTTTGTCTTGTACTACTCAACATCCCAAGACTCTCCTCTGATTCCTCTGGAATTTATTCTTTCTGAAACATACCACAGGGCCGTCTGAACCTTTGGCTGCCGTCTGATCACTGCTTCCCATAATGTTAAAACTGAAAACGTAGTGTTGGGCAACTTACTGTCTGTCCTGGCTGATAAATTTCTGACAGCAGTTAAATTTAGAGTGGCATTGGCAGTACAGCAGAAATTCCATGGTTTCTGGGGGCTCTCAGTAGAGTTGTCCTGCTCGTGGAAGCAGGGTAGTCCAGAAAGCCCTTTGGCCACCAGTTCCAGTGTAGGCTGTGCCACTGGAGTTAGACTTGTATTGTGTATTTTGCTCCTAATACTACTGGCTGTTTTCTTCCTCAGAAAGGGTTCATGCGTGCTGCATACTCACTGTGCCAATCAGGGGAAATGTTGGGTAACTGGACTGCCTGAGGAGATGTGTTTAAACAAGCCTTGGGTTTATTTCCCACCTATATGGGGAAAAAATTTAAAATCTCTGGATAACATTCAAGCAAAATCACTTAATGTTTAGAGTTCGCTCTGCTTTTTCCCAGGAACTCCTCATCCAAATCTTCCAACTTTGGCGCCCAAGTCCTATCAGTCACTTCTCACGAAAACCCAGATTTCATGGAACTCAGGTGACCCTGAGCACTTTGGAGCGTGTCTAAGGAGAAGGAAGTTGTCAAACTGCTGCTGCTGCCATGTAATGTGTGCATGCTTGTTTGAGGCCATGCATTCTTCAGCAGAAATAAATTCTGTCAGGAATAGTCACAAATCTGCCTGCGTGCATCCTGCCTGCTAGGGCTTGCATTTGGATCACCTCACTTATTGACAGATGTGTAAAATTTTATATACTGCACTCCCACAACTCCCTTGTGAGTGTCCTGCTGCAGATGCTGGGGAGCCTGAGTTTTGGCAGCTGTGTTAAGCATTCAGGTTTAGGTTGGGGCTTTTCCCTCCAGCCCTGTCTTTTCTTATGTGATATATTATTCTATGGAATTATTTTACATTAATTCTGCATATTTACTGGTAATGTCCCATTCTTTCAGCTGTTTGGATGCAAATGCAAAAGATAGGTCCCTGAAGAGAAAGCCAGGTCTGTTACTGGGAAGATGAGACCATAGCAGATGATGTAGTGAAATGCAGATGGTATTGTCAGCCTCTTAAATATACAAATAAAGACAAAGTGAGATCGTCCATGCAGCTGGAATGAAATCATATGGCCTTGCATGTGTTCCTGCCATAGTGTATTTCCTAGTGTGATCAGAAGATGCTAAATTCTGTTTTATGCAGGATGTAATTTGACCAAAACCTCATGCTTGCCCCTTTAACCAGCAGCGGAATGATGTGTATATTAACTTTTCTCTGTGCAATTTTTTTAACAAAACACCATTTGATTTTAAATGCTAATATGTGTGTGTGGTTAATTAAGAAGCCAGAATTGACTGTAAGGTTGACTATAAGGCTCCAAGAAAGAGAGAGGGAAGATCGTTACACTTCTGCTTATAGATAGCTGTTTATGAACCAGCAGATAATGTGCAAAATTAAGATTTTGTAAGTGGCATTTTAAATGAATGGTTAATGGCTGACAATTAATTAAACTGAGTTGTTTAATAGAGAAGCTGTTAAAATCTTGTTTATAGGCCAGCCACTTCCATACTGAAAGTGCAAACCCTGATAGCATTTGGTATTTCCATTTAGTAGACAAGCAATGTATCTAGACATTTTCTTTGAACAGAGAGGTCTACCTTAGTGGATACACAGTATGGATGTAGCATTGTGTACTGTGTTTTCTTCTTCCAAGTTAACAGTTGTCTGGTAGCAGTACATAGAGAGAAATGCATTTCCTCTGAGAATTTGGTAATCTTAAATAAAATTGTTAAGTCTTACTTTAATTAAAGTGTAGGGGACATGATTAAGTCTGATGTGATTCTGTTTTCCCTTTTTTTTTTTTCTACTCTCCAGTAGTTTGTTCTATTTCATACACTTCAGGGTTTTCAAAATACCCAGCTTGTCATTCCTCCAGGTTGTCTTCTGTCGGAATGAGTCTCTTTGGCCCCATCATTAGCCTTGCAGAGTTGCTCTAGCTAAGGAGAAAAAAAAAAGGAAGTATGTTTCAGTCAGGTTTATTCTGTACCGCAGTTCTGGTTAAATGATGAATGTGAGCCTAGTCCCATTTCCCTGACTGAAGAGAAACAAGCAGAAGGTCATTATGCTTCTCACAGTTGTGAAGCTTGTCCTTCCAGCAAGTCCTTTGCCAAGAAACTGTTTGTTTTTCTTTTGTTTTCCCTTTCTCTCAGCCCAGTTCCCAATCTTTTTTATTAACCATCTCCCGTTTTCTCCCTAGCTTCTTGACATACTCATTTTGCCATATGATCTCCTAGCTTCTGGATATGCAAGTAGTTCAGAGAAAAACCCTGGTGACTTGGCCTTGTGCAAGCTTTGCTGTGTAACCCACTGTAAGATGAATCTAGGTTGCTGACCTCTGGGACCTCACACTCTATCCAAAATCATGACTTTCAGAAAAATCCTCTCCTACATTTTTCCCTAGCTGCTAGTTAAATGGGAAAAAGGGGGTTTCTTTCTTTCATTGTAGAGATAATCTTGGTTTAGTAAAACTGAAGGTGAGGGTGTGGGTTTTGTTGTGCTAGACGTTTAAGTCTGTGAATGAATGTGTCTATTTTGGACGTGTAAGAGTTCGACCATGAGGAGCCTGTTCGTGTGTATTAGTATGTTCACACTCCAGGTGGTGGGCGTGAGCTCTTGGCAGGCTCTTTCTTGACTTTCCATTTCATTGAGATAAATTAGTGATCAAACTATTCTGAAAAGTAGTCAAAGTTTAGTGGAACACAAAGAATAATTTCCCCCAAGTCTGAAAGTATGAAGAAAATATTACATTTATTTGGAGGAGGAAGAAAAAAGGGTTATCGCTGGACTGCTTCAAAATGCTGAGTAGGTCCAGTTAAGAGAGTAGTGATACCTGTTCAGTAAGGGTGGAGAAGTAACTCTTATATGTGATAGAGAGAATGGACTCACTGGAGCCCTGAGAATTTTTTTTCAGTGTCTTCACTTCTGCTTGAGGTTATGTAAGGTCAGTGAGACCTGTGCTGACAGGTTCCCCTGAGCTACAGTTAAAGCACTTCTTAGCCTTCCTCCTAATTAAGCCGTGAGAAGCATAACAGAGCCCTGAGAGTCTTCAAGCAGCACCTCACAATTTCTCATACATGCTCAAAATAAATTGGTTTTCCTAGGTCCCCAGGAAAGCTGCTTACACCCAGTGAGAAGGCTGCAGCACAGGGAGCCATGGGGTGCTCCTCAGACCCACCAGCATTACCAGGTTCTGCTGCCACCAGGAACAATGCAGGAACTCTGGTAGGGTTTTCCAACATGGCATGTCCAGGCAAAGTGCTCAGCACCCTGTGGTACTCATACAGCTTAACTGTGTAGTGAAAGCCTCACAGTGGAAAGCTTTGTCATCTCTATGTATCCATAAGATGTAGAAAATTCCTACTGTATACTGATTTTTCTGCAGTCACAGTTCACCTGGAATTTATACCTGCAGATCTTTAAGATTTTACTACTAATTACAACATAATAAGATATAAAAAGTCTAAAGGGGACACAGATCTGACTTCAGAATTAATCAGTGGGAATCTTCTCCTGGAAGTTTGAAGCATCTAATTGCAGGATAAAATGACTGCTCCTAAAAATTATCCATGATCTTGTTCCCTGTTTGTGTCAAGATGCCAGGGGCAAATAGTTACCCAAGTGCTTAGTTGGCAGCATTGTTGACAGAAAGGATAGGCAAAAGCATGAACCAGATCTTTTGATTAGCAGAAAACTGTAAAAACTGATGTTGTTAGAAAAGCTGAAAATCACTCAATATTGTGCTAGCAGAAATATTGGGAAGAATGATGAGATGTGATGGAAATGACTTAATAGGCAACAGGATGCTGAATAAAAAGACAATAATTGTGATTATTGTCTGACAGCTGTGCAGAGTGTACAGTCGATGACAAACTCTAAAACGTGCTGGTTTTCAATCCATGATCACAAATCCACTGGCACAGACAGTAATCCAAGGGGTCATAGTAAGCCAAGAAATAGTTTATTGTTTCATCAGCTCGAGTCTTCTGATGTAGTTAAGTTGGTATATACTCTGAACCCCTGTGACTGCCCTTGCATTCCCACAAGGGGACCTGGCACCATCTGGAGCCCACGTGTACTGTGGCTGAGGAGCTGCTTCTCTGGCAGGTCATGCAGCAGCAGGGCATTTGTTGACATTGATCAAGGTATCAGTATTGATCTTGGGATGGTCTAAGAGAATTGTGACTGCTTTGTGGAGAGTCATGTTAGACCCTCATAGAAAATGAAAGAAACAGCTTGTCTTCAACTACACCGTGGACTGCACCTGAGAGGTCTTTCATTAGGACACAGAGACATGAGAAAACCATGTTGTTTCAGATAGCCACACTGGTTATCTCTTTTTATCACTAACTTGTCCTTGATGTCTGGAGGCCATTTTTAGCAAGCAGTGAAGGGTTATTTCATGAAAGATTTTATACTCTTCAGTTGCCTGCAAAACAGGTAGCTGCCATCATTTTTCCTTTCCACTAAAGTGAAGTGGAGAAAAACAAAGAAACAGCCCACAATAAAAAATATGCAAGAGGAGTAAGTGTGAGATACCTCTAGGAAGTGCTAAAATTGCAATAAATATAACATGCTTGTAGAGCAATAAATGTTCTCTTAATTTATTTTTCTCCTAGTTTCTCTCCAGTTTCCTGCCTGTGTACCAGCAGGTCAGTGTGACAGTTTTGCAGTGTCACAGTCCTCTGCTGAACATGCACTCTGGGAGGTTGCTAGCCCCCTCCCTCCAGTGACTTGGTAGCAGTAAGGACGAACAAGAAAGTGACAACTAATGTTTTAAAATTTCAAACAACATCTTATCATTCAGTCTTTGACCCATATTTATGGTTTAATGCCTCAAATCATTTAATTTTAATCTTAAATAAAATTTCTCAGCATAATAGTATCTTAGGGGCATTTCTTCTCAAACCAGTATTAGCCGGAACATGTCCTTCAGCCATGGAGTTTATCTGTTATAAACACTTCTGCCCTTAGGCTTAGATGCCTGCTTAGTCCTGCATATGGTTATTACCTTGTAATGGGACTAAACTGTTAATTATAATTATGGTATTTACATAAATGCATATAAAACAATTATTTTGAGACTGGCATGTAAGTTTAAGCAAGGAACATGTTTCTAATGCAAGTGTTGTACATGGCCTGGCAATTGAAAAGTAAGCAGCAAGGCATCTTCAGGGGAATGGAAGCACAATAAAACATGATGAGTCTTGCGGAGAGGCAGGGAGGGGGCAGCTGTTTTCTCTGCCTGAGTCACCATAGTGCTCAATAACTGTCTGAAAGGATTGCTTTAACTGAGCACTTATGTGCTGGAAGTGTGCTGCAGACCAGGGGACCTGGGCTGCTTCTGCTCTGCTCTCGGGTCATGTCAGAGGAGGCCTCTTCTGGCTGCAGTCCCTGCTTTACATGCCAGCAGAAACTTCCATAATGTGGCAAAAGGGTGTGAGGCTGTGGAGGAGGGTTGGAGAACAGCATCAGAGCAATAAACCTGTTCTCTAGTTGTTATTGATTGGTAGTACACAAATGACAAGCAGTCTGTAGTCCTTCACCTGAATAACGTGTTGTTTTCTTCCTTTAACATCATCTGCCATTCCTGATTGAAAAAAAAAAAAAAGGAAACCAAAAAACAAACCAGGAGACAATTATTCTCTGGCTCTGTATACAATGGCAATGTTTAAGCAGCAGCTGCTTCAGAAAGGGAGAGTAAAGGGGACTGGGGGAAGGGATTGATCTTTTCCTCCTTTTCTCTGTAAATACCACTGTCTGCATCGGTGGTGATGCTTTGACCTCTTTACTACAGAGCTTGAAAAGTCTTGTGCTCTAAGTGACATGTTCTGGCTCCAAAAGTGAATAAGCAGAAGTCTCATTCTCTTTCTTTGAATGCTGTAACAAATATATTATCAATCTAAACGTGATAGGGCTTGAGAATTCCTCCCAAAATTTAGACTCGTTAGTCTGACTACTGGCATTTTTTTCTATGTCCGCGTGGCTTCTGAAAGAAGTGTTCTTTCATACCTTTTTGCCTTTAATCTGCACTCTGCCCAATATCTCATTACTATTAGCTGTGGCAAATATACCAGATGTCTGAGCAGCTTCATTGTTCTGTTGTTTTTCTTTTCCAGACTCTAGTGCATAGATAGATGTTAATTTCTCTTTTGTGTTAAAACTCGCCTCTGAGGAATAAGATTACCAGTGTTCAGTCTTTGGCCACTAGATACTGAGGTCTCATATCTTTTGAATGCTTTGTCTCAGTTAGTGTTTCTAGTAGCTCAATGCATTTAAAGTGACTGGTCTGTTCTTTTTTAATGCCCATAGAACCTTAAATTAATATTCCTTGACTTTAGGAAAACAATTTAACGTGTTTTTAAAATGTTGAGCAATGATACACAAAGACACCTGCTCTTCCAAGTGGGTGGAAATTGAAAATCGTGCCAAGAAAAATGCTGTTTCTCAGAAAAGATCAAAATATGCATTGTTTAAAGCATGGCATAAACAAAATAGATTATGTAAGAATCGTGGGCCCTTGTTTGGGATGAGATCACTCACTTTTGGGTCCATACCTTTTCTACTAACAGTACTTAAGGTTTACATCTAAAAGGCCATGCATGAATTTCTGCTTTCCCCACCAACTTTGAGAAGGATAATTAGGAAGGTACAGGCACTGTATTAGCACAGTTCCCACCATGGCCACTGGTGTGCTTGAGTAACACAGCAGTAGGTCCAAACCTTTAAGAAAACATGTTTCTTTAAAATGAGTCAGAGGACAACTGACAGATTTACAGGTAACAAATGTGAACACCTTGGATTTGACATTTTTTTAAAGTACAAATTTTGTCATTTGTATAGTTACATAAGCCAGAAATTGTAAATTTATGTTGCACAATCTGAAAAGCAAATGATAGCATGTGGATTTGTGTCTGCTGCTCAGAGAAAAAACTGATATGCAAGTCCTGTTTCCATCAAAGTAAATGGCAAAATCTCCGCTGGTTGAGATGGGAAATCAGAATTGACTTCCCTACCTGGTTCTCCCTGGCAGAATGAAGTGATATTTTCTTTTCTGTTTTATACTTATTATTTTCATAGCCAGGTTACTGAAATTTGAGCATTTCTGCCATACATCTGCAGGACTGTTTTTGTTAAGTGCTTTTATTACCTTTTGGCCTGTTCTTTACATCATGCTATAGACAAATGATTTTTACTTTTTTTTACCCCAAAGTTTAGAGCACAGAATACAGAAAAGTCTGAAACATTAATTGGACTAGACTGCAGCATTTAAAGTAACCTATTCTATCGTCCATTTACCTCCCACATGAAATGAAAACTCTATTTTGATCTGAACTGTCACAGATAATTTCTGCACATAAAACACATCCAGAGACAGCTTTCAAATGGAGTTGTCACTTCTTATTTAGCAGGCTGGGGACTCTCTATTGTTGTCAAACCCTCTTTGCAAAGGCATCACTAACACACTGGTTTGCACAGTTGTATGTAAGAGGAGGAATGGTTGTACAGCTTCCATGAAACAAAAAATTGTATGTAGCTGATGAAATACTCTGCAGCTGAGCTTACCTACTATTTAAGAGAAAAATCCTTTTTTTTCTTTATGATTACTATTTTTGAGCAGATTTTCATGCTGTGTGCTGGTATAGGGAGGGGTTGTTTTTAGTGTGAATAGTGACAATTACGATTTAAAAGCTAGTAGCCAACATTCTGTTATTTTCCCTGACCTGTCCTGGACCAGAAGTTTGGCTTTAATCTCTTCACAAATTTCAAGAATTCTTAAGCAAGCGCGCTGGGAATATCTCTGAGTTGTGAGTACAGAACTGGTGCCTCAGAGTGTATCCCAGCCAAGATGCTCAGGCAAGGCTGTAGGGCACTTGTTTCCAGACTGCTATTCTGATGGTGGCCAATGTGGCCATCTGGTGAGGCCGGCTGGAAGACCCAGCTATGGCATCACAGAAGAAGATGACTTAAAACTTAAGAACTACTATTCTACAGACTTTATTTTTATAACATTCCATTTGCCTTTGAACATGATATATTTTCACAAAATAAACTTGCCTCCTGGCCTCACTTGCATTCTCAAAAATTTATGCTCTTGGAATAGGCAGTTAAATAGTAGTAGTGTGTGATTTTTATGGCATTTTCCTCACAAAGTTGGAAAATTGACCAGGATTAGGGGGTGAAGAATTTGGTTTGTGTGATGAGATGTTCTTTATTGCTGTCTCCACAACTATTTATGCCGGATTAAACAGCAAAACACACGCTGGCAGAATGCACTTCTGACCTAATTCTGCACCACAACACAGATAGGAGACTATCTGCTGATCTAACTGATAAGCATGACTTTGTCAAATCCAGATGGATGTGAAAGGAGTGAAACAGAGATGAGGCCCAAGAGCCAGAGTCCTGCATTTTCTGCAGCTGCCTGAATCCTTTAGATATCTTCACTCTGCAGCTGGGCTTGGGGGGCAGGACTGGAGGGAGGGAAACTGCCTGCTGCGGTGTGGAATCTACAGAAAAACAAACCTGAAAGCTAGCACCTTAAACATTACCGGCCAAAGCAAATTGCCTGTTTTAGGGACCATATCGTCTGTAATGAAGCAAGAGATACAGAATGGAAATCACATTCCAATTTCTAAGCTGTATGCCAGAAGATTTGAGGCTTCTTTGTTCGATGTGTCTCAAACTCCCTCTTGGAGAGTGATGTGATGGGGAGGGGGTTTCTCTGTTCCCAGTTTTGCCTATAAATGTACTGTATTCATGAATCAAATTTAGTGGCTATCCCATGGGGAGCAGTGAATTTGATGGGGAGGAAAAAAGGTAGTTTGGTGCATTAGTGGAGGATATACTTGAATGCAGAAAAATGAGGGAAGGAAAAATCTTATGGTCAATGTACTTAAGTTAGAGATAGAGCACATTAATGGGGTTTTAACTTTGGTCATGGCAGAAAAAAGCAACAGATGGAAGCACTCTTTCTTTCATTGGGCTAGCTTTCTTTCCTCTCTCTTGGTGGGACAGGTGTACAGACCTGGACTTGATTCAGCACACCCAACTATCTGCTGCTCCAGGAATGGAGACTCTGATCCCCATTTGTGATGGTTGGCAAGCTTATAAAGTTGAGGACTAGGGAAGTGAAGGGATGTTTATCCTACACCAGAAATAGTAATTTTGCAGGCTGCATTCTCACAGGTGTTCAGTGCATACTCTTTACAGTTAGTTACCTGACACCAAAGCAGCTTGGTCCTATTGTCCAATAGCTCTATCAGGTTGTTAGTTCTTCTTCATAAGGAAGTGTATATTCTGTCCACAGTGACTTTAAACAGCATTGAGGCCTCACAGACTTTGTCTTCAAAGTTTGTCTTCACATTTGTCTTCACAGCCTGTGTGGGCATGTTACATTTGCCTCCTTCCTAAAACATCAAGTATCATTGTCAGGCATCTTTTGGACCAGTGTTGTTTCCATATTATCTTGTGCTCCCCCACCTGCTTTTACTGATTCCATTGCTCTGCTGTGCGTGGGAACAGGACTGTCTATGGATTATACATCTGTTCAGAGCCTATTGCAAGGACACTTTCAGAGGCAGCCTCTGCGGGTTCTTCCCCTGCAGTCAAACCAGCTGGCCAGTGGCCTGCTCCAGTCCCACGGTGATGTGTTTTGGTTAATATTGGTGTGTCCTGAGAGCACTGTACCATCCAAAGCACCCCAAAACTTCAAAGCTTGCTTTTCTGTAGCTCTGCTTTCGAAACATGAAGCAAACATGTCTGGCAGCAATGCTATTTACTGACTCCTGAGAATATCCTTAGTGGTCACACCCTCATTTCAAAGGCAATATATGGAGCCATTATCTGAGTAAATACAGTGCCTGTCACTGAAAATCCATTGATGATGATGAATTCTAGTTACTGATGACTGCAGCCAGATCCACAATGGTGAGCAGGGGGTAAAACATTAGCCCTTAAGCTCTGTGAGTTGCCCTCTGTAAGCAGGTCAGGGTTTCACAAGAGCTCAAGGAAAAAAATTATATATATTTTAAAAAAATTTTAAACCCCTGGAATCTTAGGGAAGAGGTGAGGAAATAAGGAGACAAGGAAAGAAGAAGGAATAACAAAAATAAACAAAACATCCTTTGGGGGGAGGGGAAAAGCAGATTAAAAGATTTTAGAAGAGAAAAAATTAAGGATTTGAACAGTGACAGAATGTTCTCTTATAGAATGGTGGAAATATTTATCTGTGCAGAAGAATAAACTTGGGTTGGAAAAATTTCAAGAGTTTCAGGGAAAGTTTAATTTCTTGGTTATCTTCAAGGAGATGCATGAAGGGAAACCATGGAAATAATATACTGCTAGAAATATGCTAGATCTGTGGTGGGGTGAGGGCATTTGTGCTTTAAAATGCTGCCATGTAAGTATCACTTTAGTGTCCTGAATATCATTGTTAAATGGGGTTAACTTGTATTAATCTGAAAGAGTTCAAGATTTTCATGTTTCTAAGTAACTTATGCTTGTGTGGTGTGACACTGCTCTATACCAGTGGAAACTTAGCGCTAGAAGCGAGCACATTCTGATTTACAGAATGTGGATGGGTGGTACTTCCCCTCCGTGCTGGATAGTGGCAGGTCAGTGATTGTCCCTGCCCTGTCCCCTCCTGAGCAGGGTGAGCAGGGCAGGTCCCTGCAGCGGGAGCTGAGCCGGGCCCTGCCCTGCAGAGCCTCTGCCTGCTGGCCCTGGCTGTGCTGCTGACAGGAGCCTTGCCAAGCGTCCGCTCAGCAGCGAGCTCAACAGTGATCTGAAGCCACCCTATACAAGTGTCTGAGCACGGATGATGGGTTCTTTTGTTTATTTGTCTTGTTCATGTTACAAAATAGAGGTGGTGGAAGATGGTATTTGCTTTCCTAGTGTTGACTCAGAGTACCTTTGCTATTAACCACAGCCCCTGCCCAGCCTTTTCTGCAGTGCTCACTCGTCAGCTTTGACCATGTTCCCCAGAGTGAGATTTCTCCTCGTTTTATAATGAGGAACAGGACGTTCAGGTTTTTCCATGTGTTGCCACCAAAACCAATATTACAGCCAGACTCAGCAGCAATGATGGCAGCACACAATAATAACCATCCCACATGCGATTTAGATTAACTGCTCTTCTGTTTAGTTCATATAATGCCTCAACAGCATGATCTGATTTGCTGTTTTCACATAATCCATCATTAATTCTTTGAGTTACAAAATGACATTTTTTAGTAGCAGATGGAGGGAAATGGGCTCCCCTACATTCAGAAGGGAACTTCACTTTCTCCAACTTCAGTTATGTCGCTTTATTTATCTGACTTTTATTTTAAATGTGGTTTCATTTTACAAGTATGAGGATTCTGGGGAGCAGTAATGCTTCTATTAGAGGTGTTGTCTTTAGGGCTTCCTTTCAGCATGAGTGGAACTAAGTAATAATCACTGACCACAGGCCTCCGGCTCTGAGGGTAAGGGAAGAGAGGAGTGGGTGTTTCTGCAGCATGCACAGATTGCCTCCTCCTCCATCTGAAGAAAATGCTGTTGTGGCTGCCAGAGGAAGCTTTTGGGCTTGTAGAGGACAGCTGTGGCACCCACATGGCTTCTGTCAGTGGTGGCAGTAGCTGGAATAGGAGCCATAATCCAGTGCTCTCCTACCTCCAGCAATGCAGGAGAGCAAGTAGGAGCAGCTCTTTGGGGAGTCAGAATTGTTTCCAGAGCTTGAAAAAAGAGGAGAAAGGCAGTAGAGGTGGAGAGTTGCATGGAGATGGGGCAGGCTGTCTCCTTCCCAGCCCTTCCAGGCACAACAGGTGCAGAAGCTCTGCACCGACTCTTCCCCAGTCTATCAGTCCTTTGCTAATTGTCTTCCCTTGCCTAAAATCTTTTGGTCCTTGCCTGCTCTCCTCCCCTTTTCTCCTCACAGCCTGTTGGAATCCCTGCCTCCCTATGAACATTACCCTGCCGTTGCTGAATTGCATTTTGCCACCTCATGAATGAGAACAAATTAAACTACTTTATCTTGATCATTTGTGCAGCAAAATGCAATTTGCTTGTGTTGCTGCAGGTCCTTGAGCCAACTCTGTTCTGGACACTTTTATCACTTTGTAATCTAATCTGCCGAATATCTCAGATCCTCTTGCATTGAAAGAAAATGTGGGTTTAAGACAATTTCTTTCTAAATCCAGCTGTGTATTTATGCATGCACAAACCCACAGTGATATACATGTCCTCATATATGTATATATATGTATGTACCTCTATAATAAATAAAAAATATATATCATACTTTGAAAGTCCACACCTAACTTGCTAATGTCAGCTACAGTTGATGGACAGCCAAGTCAGACTCTTTTTATAGTCCATTTCTAAAATGAAACCATAAATTTTAAACCCAGGCTTCATCATTGCAGAGAAAAAAGCTTTTCCAGCCTATTGATGAAATATAACATTTGATAGGATTTATGAGGCCCAGATTCAGGAGGATAATTTGCAGAGCACTTAAAGCTCCTTTTTCCTGCCCTTTGCCTTCCCTCCTCTCAAATACACATACCAAAAAAAGCCATTAGTAAGGAAAAATTATTAAGGAAGATTTTTCTTGATTCCATACAAATGTCAATTTGTGAGAGAGAAAGAGGAAGAAAACAGTTGCAGGAGCTCTTACAGTAAAGGGGTCTAAGTAGAGCCAGGCTGATTATATGAGAGTAATACTGGCTTTTACTGATAAATACAGAGTGTGATTATTTGCTGTAATACAGCCATTTGTAAAGTGTCTGTGTGTGTGTATGATTTTTAATAGTACCGGATGGAATTTATTTTTTTATCACATTGAGATATTCACAAACCAGCCACATAAAGTTAAAAATAAACCAATACCCAGCTTCTTGGTATCTTGATAAAGTTTCCTTCTGGCTTGTATTACCAGAGTGATAATTTCAGAGGAAAAACATCTTCTGTAACTTGTGATCACAGTATCTGTCAAATGGTAGGAAATGAAGAAAACTGCCAGACAGTGTCAGATTTATTAACAGCTCTAAGAAAACCAAAATTAATGCATTTTCTCTTCTTTGATGGGTTGAAATGTCCATGTGCTGTACTTATCTTAATGGACAAGTGAAGGAAGTAGCACTCATCAATTAAGTCTCTCATTAAGCTGACTACAGCTTAATCTGGAGCACATGCAGGAGTACTGGGTCTGTACCAGGCTGTACCCTCAGAGGTGTTGCAGTTGTTGTCGAGGAATGCTCATCCCACAGATGCCAGGAGCAACGTGCTGGACCAGGGAGAATGCAGTCCTATAGGGCAGGGAGGGGGACAGCCGTGGAAACAGGCTGTGCCACTTGTGCCTGGGCAGCTGCTGGCCTGACTTCCATTGGAAAACTGTATTTCCACGTGTTGATAACCAATCTTCATCCATTTGGGTTGAAACCATCTATGTAGGACGTGTGCTGAAGCTGAATTTTTATGGAATCAGATAACAGCTGGGTTTTTTGGGGGGCAAGGGGTGCAGCTGGAAGAAGATGACAAGGGGTTGTTTTGTCTGTGCAAAAAGTAAAAAGCAGCAGCATATATTCTTTCAACATGAATCTATAGTCTTTCCATATGCTGGAATGGGGTCTTTTCATTTTGGAAGGGAACGCAGCCTAGTCTTACACCAGACTGAGGCTTTTGCCACCCTTTGAACAGTGACAATTTGACTAAGTTATAAGATTTAGAGTACTTCCCACACACATGATAGAAACTTGGCTGCTAATTCACCAAAAGTACTTGTCCTGAGCTGCCAGAGCCAATACATGTTTTTCCAGCAGCAGGTTCTGGCTGCAGGGACCAGATAGACTCCTGTTGTGGGAATGAAGGATGAGGTAAACAGGGTGTTCAGTGATGATCAGTGTTCCCAGGCCTTAACACCACCTTCTTCCAGGGTGGAAAAGGGTGAGCTGCTTTGAATGCCCTAAAAAATGCCATGGGGGATAGGACAAGAATCGAAACAGAAGGAGAGGCTGGAGCAGCTAGAGGATGGGGAGAATAAAGGGAATGGCTGGGCCAGGCCATAGCTGTGGACAACTTGTGGATGCTTCAAAGTAGAGAGAAGTGTACCAGTACTGCAGGTTTGGTGCTCTGTTGGTGTGTCAGGCATGAGCACCTCATCTGAACCAGTGCCAAAAGGAAGAGGTGCTGTTGGATGTCCCATGCCACCTGCAGCCCCATCCTCACTGGCAGCTGCTTTGGGAGGTGCTTCTGGGAGATGGGTCTCAAGGAGTGCTGGAAGGAGACATGCTGACCTAGGTGCATCAGGAGAGGTGTTTCTGTACTACAGCTGCCTGTGGGACAGAGATTTGCTTGTATGGGGAGCCAATAATGGGTGGAGGAAATTGGCATCCATGGCTGAAAGATAAGGAAGGGAAAGACTCCCAGGCATCAGGATGAGAACAGAGAATTGAGGCAGCAAGACAAAAACAGCTGGGATTGGTAAAGTGTGTTTTTAGACATGGCAGTTGAAAGCATATGAGAATCATTCTGTAGAGGCAGAGGTGAGCCTGAACCTGAACACTTGCTCCAGCATTTCTGGGACTCCCAGCCAAACACAGAGAGATTGGTTTGATCTTCCTTTCCCAGGCAAGGTATGCCAAAAAATGGTTCTGTAGAGTTTGAAGATTCTATTATTTAATTTTTTGACATTTGAATTTAGCATTTTTCAAAGCAATTACTAAGAAGGAATAGGGGGCTTACCTTCAGTCTTAAACACCTCTGTTCTCCAAGTGGAAAAGCAAGGGTAATTTCCTATCAGAAGTGCAGTTGCAGCTGTAAGGAGCTAGAAAAACAATGTACATCAGTAAGTCCAGGAGCTTCCATTGCCTGCATAATGCAAACCAATAAAGTTGCACTGCTAACTTGAGGCCTCCAAGTTCAGAAATTCTTCTCCAAATGCCGTTTGGCTTGTAAAGAGTTCAATTCTATTTATGCAGGGCTTGTGATGGAAGTGGGTTGAAGGAATGTGTGCTCCCCAGTCTGTGAATGCAAACTAAACAACAGGGGTCCCAGGACCCAGCTGCACTGAGGGAATGCCCAAGGGGGGAGGCTGCTGTAAGGGTAGATAGGGTGGCCTTAGAGGCAGCAGAACTTTGCAAAAATCCATCTATCACTTCAGCATCTGTCAGGGTTTTTGTTGAGCAATAACCACAAGCTAAATTTGCCATATATAATTCCAGAGAGAAGTCAGTGGTAACTGATATTTTGATTTTTGAATGTGTTCCTGTGAAACTGCTTAAATCTCAGTTGTAGTTTGGAAATACTGCCCTATCAGAGAACCAAAATGAATTTACCTTCAGAGCTGTCTCCATGGTAAGATTGTCATACAATTTTTAGCCTTTTGCACTATTAGGGTGTAGAAAATATAACTACGCCTATTTCTTTTGCACATCTGTTAAATGTTTCATGTGTCATTTTAGTATATATTGTGAATAAGTGAACTTCAGATCGTGGCACTGGAGTTAGGATGTTCTGAAGAGTGTGTATGGATTATACCCCTCTGCAAGAAGCCCCATATGTGAAAAGAGTCATTCGAGCACACCCAGGGGTGCTTCTGCTTTGCTGTGCCTTGCACTCGCATCTAGCAAAATGAGCTAGAAAAATTTTCACTTGTTGTCTTTGCTTTTCCTTAGCTTGTAGTTGGAGCGTTGAATGCTTTCTGTGTAAGGCTTACACGCTTCACCTTGCATGTGCCAGTGGCTTAATAAGAGCATCTGCTGTCTCTCTGTAGCAAATCTGATGATTTTTCTATGCACATATATTTAGTTGTGCATATAAATAGAATCCAGGCACTGTTAGATGCATATGAAAGTGAACGTCAGATTGAAATGGTAACATATGAGGTTTTCTGCAGTTCCATTTATGAAGTATCAAGTTAAAAACAAAGCTGTGAAGTAGCCAGAAAACTTTTTATTTCTGCAGCCAAAGGCATATGCTTGTACAGCTTAACGTAATTAGGTCCCGATATATTCTTAGAATGGTCAGTATTTCATGGGTTGTATCATTGTCTGCGAGCTGGTTTTTCATTATGGTTGGGCTTTTACACAGCAGAAAGTAGGAAAGCACTGCTCCAGATGTCTGGCTCCTTTCAGCGACTTTGTTGCTGTCTACAGCAAAATTTGAGTTTTAACTCTACAGAGCAAATTCCCTTTGAATCTTTGGATACCGTTAAACAGTATAGTACTGGAGTATGTGTAAATGTCTACAAAGTACAGTGATTGGAGTGGCTGGTTTAAGAGGAGCTATAAAATGGTTCCAGCTGGAGTGCATTCTTGAGGTAAGCTCAAAACGCACTCCAAATTGTCAGCACACTACTCAGAAAAAACACAAGAAACAAATCATCTTTAGTGTGCTTTGCTTCCCTTAATGCACATAAGGACAGTGTAAATGGAAGCTGGTCAATTTTCAACAGTTTGTGTAAAATTGTCCCTAGGTTTTGCTTCTGTACTTCAGCTTTTGTGAATAAATGCATCACACGGGGTTGTAAGTATACCTGTGTGTATTTCTGTGCTCATAATGCTGTCTATATTTCAATAAGTATTGTGTATCCGTCCATTAATATTTATATGGAACAGAGAGCTTTGGTTCTTGCAATTTTTAATAAACATTGATGGTGTTACTAGTTTATACAGAGCATTCAATATGCTCCATCAAAATGGCAGCTCTAATTAGGTTCCTTGAATTAGCTAATGGATTTTGAGAAAGATAGCTTACAAAGCTCTTACAGCTGTCCAAGATACTCCTGCCATGGCAGAAAGACAAAAGGCCCTGGAAGCTGCAGATTTGAAAGCGTTAGAAATGCGGCTGACAGTTAAAAAAGATAAATTACATTTGTATTTTTTTTCCTGTAAAAGGTCTAACACTGGATTAATGTTATTCTTGTAGTGACCATTTATTAAAAATACCACAAAAAAATCCAGCTTTATAGTAAGGATGTGTTTTGGCTCTGAGAGCTGTGCTTTACCCTTATGCTTTGCACATGATGTGAATTCTTTTTCAGTTTTAAAATTTAAGTTATATCTGCCGCAGAATTATAGACACAGAGAACTTGTTTTTTAGTTGAGGTCAAGTTGCCTACCTCCTCTCTAGCTAAGCCAGGTATTAAAAAAGCAAACCATATAGAGGATTAGTTGGTGCCACTCTGCCAGTGGTGTAGATTGGCATGTATGTAACAAAGAGCAGATGATACAGACTCTAGTGTGAAACTTGGAGAAGTAATTTCTGAGAAAATAGATGGTTACTCTGGGCTTTGAAATTTTCAACAATGTTTTGGAACATGGGCAGTGGCATCTACTGTGAGGGAATTCTTAGATCCTCAATTCTTCTCTCACAAGGGAGTGCAGAAATTAAGACTGCACTGAATAGTCACCTTCTCTCCCTCCTGCTTTTGCTTTGTGTGTGGTAAAGAGAATTCCTGAGGGACTCATGAATGGCTAATTCATTGGAAGTTTGTAAAGTAGTTATTATTTCAGCTTTAGTGATTAGTTTAATAAACAGTAGTGCAAAAAGCAATAGCCTGTATGTGAACAAAACCTAGCTGCCAGTTCCAGGCAGGTGTGATAGTCTTTAAGAAATAGAGTTACATTTCTACACTGGAGTTTAGCATTCAGCATTTGCTTTGTTGGATTGTTAAAGCTGCTGTCAATGGAGTTTGGAGGGCTGAAAATCTGCTCTGTGTTGATGTGACCTATCTATTGTAAATATGCCAGCTGCTTTACATCAGTAAAGTAAAATACCCCCTCCCAAGCTGTGTTGTAATACAAAGTGCCAAAAAAGGCAATTTAAGTACTTTGCCGCGTAAATCCAGATGAAATTACCTTGGAGAGAAGGCCTTCAATTATGCCTCACACGTGACTTCTGCATGATGGATAAAAGGCATAATTGATATCATCTTTAGTGAAGAAACCAGAAACTGTTGCATTGTCTAGAGGCTACTGAAAATACCAGGAAAATCTGGTTTTCATTATTTTCATTGTGTGTTGTTTATAGAGAGTTTGGTTGTTGTCAGCAGCCGAGTCCCTAATCTCCCTGCTTTCCTAGCCCTTCAGAGACAAGTGCACATCTCGTATCAACAAGACAGCAGTAAACTGGTCCCATGCCAGAAACAGACATTGCCATTAACCAGCCCAAACTGGAAAGGCATCTTTTTTTACTATTAGTTAAGATCTGGTGATTGCCTTCTTTGATGAGGCACAATACATTGAGCAGAGAAAAGGAAAAAAATGACCTTTCTTTGAAATAAAGATGACAATCTGGCTAAAAACAAGAAAATGTCTGCCTTTTTTTCTTTCCTTTCTACTTGATTGCAAATAATGTGTTTCTGTTAGAGTAGCATATACCATATCTGCTTACAGTGAAATTAAACCTCAGTGTGCGAATTTTGTTTCCATAAAACAACAAATTAGGCTATACCTCCCATTATTCCTGTCCAGTTGTAGTCAACTATAAGTTATAAAGAGAGAAGTAGAGATGAGAAGTGGCTGGTTTGAAAAGATGATTCTCATTTGAATGTCTAGGCTGTCTGCCATGACAAACAGGAAAAGGTGTTGTATGTCATGTGAAGGAAGGGAAACATAAAAGGTTGCCTTGTGTCAAGCCACTGAGAGATATTTTATAAACAGTTTGGAAAAACTGAAAGTGATACAAATCTGTTGGTCTCAATCTTCAAATGGTTCTTTTGAGGTTTTTGTAAACATATTGTGAGCTATTTGGGGAAAGAAAAGGTTAATGACATTGCTAATTCATATCATGCAAGGTTCTCTTTCCTTCTTTCTTCCTAATGAGTCTGTAGGAACCTGAGAATATCATCTTCTCTCTTTCCACTAAGCTCCTAATGTCAAGAGGTCAGTAGTGATGTTACAGGGTCAATAGGACTCAATTTACCTCCAGACAAATGGTAGTCATGTGCTGCCCTAGGAGGCTTTGACCTTTTGGACAGAAGTGATTGTACTGCTTTTATGTTCACCTAAAGAATTGAAAGGTGACAGCATATGTTTCACTGAAGCACAGTTATGAGTTTTTAAAATATTGTAAAACAGATTAAGATTCAGGGACTTTAATATACAGGTTCAACTACGTGTAAATGACTTCTTCAGTGTAATTTGTTTTTCTGCAGTTTGTTTATGTTTCTTTATATGTATTTATGTACCTAGAGAGAAATACATCCATCTAATGCTGTCTCACAGTCAGTCCATCTCTGCAGACCTTCTCAGACAGTCCTGCCTAGATGGAACAGGGCTCCAAGTCTACCTACCAGTCACTCTGAACGAGAGTCCAAATCAAGTGTCCTCATAAAGCCCCTCTCCATTGAGAAAGACAGTAGTTGGGATACATCAAGGATGTTCCTGCCCACAGCAAGAAAGCAGGTGTTGTGGAGACAAATAAAGCCATATGCACAGTTCCAGTTCCTAGAAGGATGTCGTTCCTAACTTGGGTCCTCAGTGTGAGGTGTGTGTAGCCAAAACCCAGGCTGGCTTTGGCTGAACATCACAGGTGGTTCCTGAACCTCCAAGGCAACATCAGGGATGTCAGCAAGGCATTTCTGACAAGTCTTTCCTAGCAGTACCATTTTCGTACTCAAGTTCATATGAAAAGAGCAAATGTTCATATCTCTCTAAAATCTCTTTTTCTTGGTGGTCACAAAGATGAAAGCTGAATTACAGTAGAATTATGTTCTTACCATTGATTTTCTTTTTATCACTTCCCACTATTCTTCTTACTATTGAGGTTGCAAAAATATCTTCATACAGGGTAGAAATGCAAGGACTGAAACTGAAAGAGAAACTTACTCAAATATTTATTTGTTATAACTTCAAAATGGAAGTTTTATCTTAAGTGAAAGATAGATACTCTTACATGCTCTGTTGGACGCCCTTATACTGTGTATCTTTGTAGACCACTGTGTTCCTTTTAGTATGTAAAATTAGTTTTGTTTTTTAGCAGATCATGAATGGAAGATTGTCCATTCTCTAGAGTCTGTGAATCACGTTTTGTCTTGGATTTGTTTGTTAATGGAAAATTCTCTAAAAGAATAATTTTTCTTTTTCTTCTTTTTTGTTTGCTTGTTTTGTTTTATTTTAACTTGGAAGCACCAGTTGTTTGCTTAGGGGACTGACAGTCAGCTGGGTGAAATCAGTGTTTGAAAGAAGCGGCTGGCAAAAAAGCCCTGTGCAATATTAATGTGTTTAAGAAAACCACTGGAAACAAAATGTTTATTGCCTCTTTAAATGTATGTTTATATATAGCTTTAAGTGGTTCATCTTACTTCATGTGTGCAACACTTGCCTTTAATTTGTGTTATCAAGAAAGCTGCAGTAAGAAGTCACTAATTTAAAAAATGGCATTTGAACTTGAATGATGGAAATACAGATTAGCAATTTAGAGGAAGAACACAGGGGATATTTTACTGTGTTAAACCTGAGCCATACATGTTAAATACTGATTATGGTACTCTAATTCTTTGGAAAAAAAACCCTAGTCTGTCATATTGAATATTATTCAATATGTCTGTCATATATAATATTATTGCTATGGCGCTTGTTCATCTCTCTCTTCAGAGGTGATGGGGTGAAATTTCACCGTCATATTTTACATAATGTCAGTGAGCTGGAAGCTCAGTCTCTGCTACATTATGGTTCCCCTTTTGTCTTGGGCTGTCTGTTCCAGCTGTATTGGTTGAGAGGCCGTTTGGAAGCCTGTCCCTTGCAGTGGGCAAGGTGGGTTCTGTGTGGTGCTTCCAACAGGTGCAGGCACAGGGAGGGACGGTGAGTTCTGGCCATTGTTTGTGCAGTTGGTGGCACAGCCCCAGCTGCTGGACTAGAATGGTCGTGTTGGTTCAAACAATAGCACAGACTTGTTTTCTCCTTCTCCCAAGCCAGAAAAAGTCCTCATTCTCCCAATATTTAACAAAACTACAGAATAGTTTATAATAGTTAAATAGTATTTAACAGAACTGTAGTTTTGTTAAATACTATTTAATAGTTAAATAGTATTTAACAAAACTACAGAATGACTACAGGAATGTACCCTTTCCTCTTTTGAATGTTCACATAAGTTTGTTGGGTTTTTTTCTATTTCAACCCAAAAAACCAAAACATTGCAGTGTGTGCAGCTTACTGGAAGAACTGTTGAACTTCTCTTAAGTTTGTTTATGGCTTGGGATTTTGGACGTGCTTGTTACTATTGTTTGAAATCAGTACCTGAGTCTTCACAACTCTTTGAAGTTTCTCAGAGATTCATTCCTACACATAGACATTATTTTAGAACTTCCCAGTGTCAGCTGCTTGTGAATCAGTCTCCTTACATGTAGCACAATTTCAGGAAATTGTTCTGAAAACAACTGGAAAATGCTGAGCGAACAGTTCTCTCAGTCTTGTGACACAGAGAAGTCAGTGAGTACATTAAATTTTGGATGCTGGGAACATGTGATGGTGGGGGGAGTGGTAAAAGTGTGGTTGCATGGTTCTCTGAAGAATGTGTAGCGTGGCTCCAGAGCCATGTCAGGGAAGCAAGCGTGCACAAAACTGTACACATGAGAAAGACTGTAATATTTATATCTCCTCAAGGAGAGAGCCCTGCATTAAATGTAAAGCTACTGTAAAAGAAATCTGTCTGCTGTACTTACCAGGCTTGCTGAAAAGCTTCAGTAAGTGTCCTTAATATACGCTGACTTTGATTGGAGTATTGTTTCTATATTTCTTCTGTAAGCTCAGGTTCCTTTACAATATAAATAGTCATGCATCTGAAACATTTGAACTGGTATTCATCTGCTGTTTCCCTGTCTGAGAACTGCTATCTGATCAAACCAATATTTTTTAATTATGTATTTATAGGCAGATGGGAGAATAGTTTACAGTCAATGTATGATCTTCTCTGCAAATCTTGGAATATTGTGTTGGGGTTTTTTTAATATTGCCTTATCAGTTTCTTTTTTTTATTACTGATGACTTCATTCTGTTTGAATTCAATGCTTCAGTTTCTTTGGGGTAAACTAATAGATTATGTATGCGATATTTGCACAGTGCTGATTGAATTCATCTGGTGAGTTTGAATGTGGTTCATATATTCACATAATTGTCAGGAGCCAAGTTGAAATTCAGAGCTGTTTCATGAGCATTGCACAGGGCATCATATTTATCTCACTTTACTCAGGAGTGGGTAAAACTTCCATGGTAAGCTAGAATGCAGCTCTTTCAAAAGCCAATATCTTTTACATTTGTGCCTGTAAGCAATGGAGAAAAAAAAATGTGGAGCTTTAACTGTATCCTGAAAATATGAAGTGGATGTACTGACCAACTCTCTTCCTACCTGTTCCCTTCACTTTTCTAAGAAATTTTGAGCCTGCTGGCCATTTTTGACCAGACTTGACTGGTGACTTGATGTTCAGGAGATACTGGAACACAAAGTTTCAGTAAGTGCAAATAAGCAGCCTGCTAGAGAGGCCCGGATGAATGCTCATGCTGGGGAGAAACACTGCAGTGTGAACTGTTATCAGACACGAGAGAACCCACAGGAGAGAGGCACAGGAAATCAGGCTTCACGGAGCTGCTTGTTTCCACAGAGATTATGCTTGTGTTTTCACACTAATCCAGATGGATAACTTTCCATGTGCTGCTATCTTTCATTTAAATGTTCCTACTCATTCTCATGGTTAGGGTTTGTATTTTAATACTGCGTGGCAGAGGTTTGCCAAAGCAAAATCTGTCAGGCCCTGTCTTGTAATAAATATAATCAGCAGCACCACTCCCACTCGCTGGCTCAAAGGGTTTGAGCAGAAGGAAGTTCACCTACAGGAGACTGACAGTGGAGCACAGGCTCCTGATTGTCTTGCAATGTGTCAATCTCAGATTTAATTTTAAAAGGTGGGGGGAAATGTATGTGGTATTTTCAGATTGTCTCTTCAGCCAAAGTACCTGGTGGTAGAAAATGGGTTAGACCACTGGTGACAGGTGCTGTACAGTTTGCAGAGAGCTGCAGGAAACCAGATTGGCTGGAATCAAACTAGACCTATTGCCTGTATTTCAGTGTTTCCCTCTTAACTAGTGCTGCTTTGGGCTATGTTGTTGGCAAAGCAACAGGGACAATACTTTGGGCTTATCTGTATGTTAGCAGCCCTCATTAAACATTTTATCTTTATTCACAAGTAATGTCAGGGGATTTCACAGGTATTGTAGTGCTCATGAGCTATGGACCAGGCTTCACTGTTCTAAGTGATAGTTTCCATTAGCTAGACCTCAGTTTCAGTGTTTTGCAAACTGGAAATGGTTCTTCACTATTTGACAAGAATTAATGCAAAGAACAGAGGCATTTATCTATGGAAGGAATAAAGGTGAAGAGGGAATATATCTTTTTTTCCATCAATAGTCCACAGAGTTTGTGCAAGCTTTCTGCACTGTCTTGGCAGATCATGAGAAAAATCTCATGTGCTCTGGAAGATTTCAGTAAGTCAGCCAGAGAAGCTTGAAACCTCTGGGACTTTATAGAATGGATGGATAACTTAGGCTTCAGGAAAGGAAGTCATTTGATTTTTCATGGCAACATACTGATGCTGCAAGTAACCATTTCCAATCCTACCTGCATATTCAGTTGCATTTGCAGCCTATGTGGAATTTCTCTTAATTGGTAGTTAATTTCCAACCAATCTAGATTGCTGATACATACTAGAAACTAAGTATTATTGAACTGATGGGTTAATGCCCAATATTTTATGTGTGCTGTCCAAATTATGTTTGCTATGCAAATCCTGTAAAGGATTTCCCTAGATTCTGGCATACTCATAGAGGAGTGTGATGTAGCAAGATGCTCCACTGACTCTGTGCTCATGCGAGCAAATCTCTGTCTCTGTAATCCACTGATGGTGAGGCACAGTTAAGGTTATAGATTAAGTGAATATACAGTGAAATGCTGCAAAAACAATGGTTTGAGTTTAGGAGCAGCCATAAATCAATTGTATAATTAATAATTCCCTGAGAATGGCAGTAAATGCTACTTAACTATACACTCAGTACTCACCCCAGTGCTGAATACAGCAGGCCTGGAAATATCTGCTGGAAACTTTTAATTTTTTCATTTAAAATATGAGCAACGTTTTTTGAATTCTTAGCCATTTTCAGGATTTTATTTAATAGTTCCTGGTTATAGCTTGAGCTTCTACAGTTGTACAAGCCTAGCTGTAAGGTTTTAGAAGGCTCACTAGGGTCAAAACCCACAGAAAGGCATGTGTTCAACTTGATAAACTAAGCAACTCCACCGGATTTACCAGAGCAGTTTGCAGTGTATGCAGTTCTGCATACAAGTGAGTCTTTGTGGATTACTAAGTGAATTACTGTTTAATTACCACTTTAAAACTGTAGTGTCAAAATTTAATAGTGTGCTTTCCCATCTCTCTTGCCTAGCCTGGATTTTCATGGTTGATGTTTGAGTTCTTTGTGTAATTGGGAGGGAGTTTGTGGTTTTTTTATGAGACAAAACTTTTTTGTGCTTCTCTGTGAATAATAGTTTATTCTTTACCTAGAACATATGTAATTTTAGGGAAATTCCACATTTAGCATGGGAGCAAAAGAAAACATTTTTTGTCAGCTTATCATCATCATCATCATTATTATTAAAATATGATAGTCATTTATAGCTGCTCACAGGAATGTTAAAAGTTTTCTTGTGCTCCCCCATCTGTCTGCATCCATCTGTTGTCTCTTGTCTTGTACTGGAATTGCTAAGTTCTTTGGACAGGGACAGCCTTTTTTAAAAACAGGAATCAAGTTCACAATTAGCAGCTTTGCCAATATAAGAAAGCAAAAATAAGGCTGATAGAGGCCAGTGGGAACTGCACAAATCAGGAAAATCAAACACAATCCCTTTGTCTCGGGTCTGGCAATTCTCTGTGTGTACCTGGTGTCAGATATGTGTGTTGATAGGAGTTTCATTCAGCTGTTTTTCCCCCAGCGGCTGCACAGGTGGCGGGAACGCTGATCGGATCCAGAGGCTGCGGAAGGAGTACCAGCAGGCCCGGCGGGAGGGCTTGCCCTTCTACGAGGATGACGAGGGAAGGACACCCCTGCCAGACTATGACCAGCTCTGGGTAGGTCCTCAGTGGGATCATTAGGGCTTTGGCAACACTCAGAGTTAGCAGAAGATTCTGGTTTGTTTGTGTCTTACAGAAATCCTCTATTGGTTTAACGTGAATTTAGGGACTTCATAGAAGCAGAGAAATCCCTGATGCCAGCCCACCAAAGAGACAACACGCCAATGAAATGTTGTCTCTTTTTAAGAGAAAATGTTAATAATGAGAACTTGGCTAAAATTAACTTGTCCATTCACTGTGTCTGATTTAGGCCCAGGTTTCCTCCATTAAGCCCAAGACAGGGAGTCACTGCCAAACTTTGTCATGTGTGGTAGCGTCAAGGCTTTTCAGATGGATTTTTGGTACTCTGGCTGTTCATCCAGTGATTATCTGGGTTAACAAGAGCATTAGAAGAGCAGCCTCTCACTGTGCTTAGCTGCGAAGTGAGAGGAAGGAAATAGAGGCATGTCTGTCCTACCCTTCCTTCTGCACATGGGACAGTAGCAATCTGGCCATGTTACAACCTTTGTAACTTTTCTAAAGTGAAAAATGTAATCATTTTCTCCCCTGCATCAAATTTCTTAAAATTCTATGAACACTATAGAACTATATTTGTTGTATGCATGTGTATATGGTGTATTTCCTGTTTTACATCTAGGCCTCACACTACACAGAGACATATTATCTACCCCACTACTGCAGAGTAACCCATAACCTATAGAAAAACTAGAGATTGAATCAACAGTGCTAGCTTTTTTAATCTGTTAAATAAATGCAACAGCCATAGTCTATGAGTACTCAAGAGGTCTGCCTGAGCAAGTTTTGAACTTGGACACTGTCTCCTTAGAGGTAATTATAATCAACCAGCATTCAAAAATGTAGTTTTGATAAAATGCAATTTATGCTAAATTCAAAATTATAGTTTAAAAAAGACAGAATTGTGTGAAAATCTTAAGAATGTATATACTTCTGAAGTTTGAACTAACATTGGTTTTAATGTCTCTAAACTATCGGTATGAATACTGAAGTGAAATCTGCAATGACTGCCATATTATAAAAAATCCTATGCAAGAGTAGACTTTATTGAAACCACAGAGAGATGCAGAGTTAAAAGGGGTGTTTTTACATAAATTATCATATATATTTGTTCATTAACTCCAAAACTGTTGTTGTGTATATTATTCTTATTCAATTACCAAAAGTGTCATCTTCAGCAAAATAATTCTTTCCTTAAAGCAGTTAACTTTAATCCACTGCCTTAAATTTTGTGACCCAAATTTGTGAGTCAATGTACCTGCCATTCTTCTTCTGAATTGCTTTTGTAAACTAAAATAAGAATATGCATCAAATATGTCTTCCTGTTGAAATTCTGTGGTAAGTGTCCTCACAGGTCTCAGACTGGGTCAGTGCTACCTCTTCAGCAGCCTGAGGATTTCTACCTCTTATCTGAAACTGATAAAACTTTATTAATGCTCAGATGAGGTTGGGATTTGTTATCCAGCGTAGTTTCACAAGATTCACAAAGGTTTCTTCTAGGTAATCCTCTATAAACCTTTCCTGTTAGGTATAATGCCCAGAGATTACTGATTTCCAAAGCTTTGCTTTTCCCATGAGGCATGTTGTCCTTAATCAAAGCCCCTGAAAGGGTGCTTGAAGTACCTTAATCATGAAATGATTCATAATAGTGGCACCAGGATTGCTGGGTTTTGTCCTTCCAGTGCATAATATTTGTAAACAGTTTTGTTACGAGGAATGGCAGTCTGCTTAAAAATCAGAGTTTACCTTGAGGGCTTTAGTACTCTGAAGTTTGTTGCTGCAACAGTTCTTCTTGTTGAAGTAGTTTATAAACTTCAAAGACTTCTGGTCTCTTCATTGCAACAAATCATCCATTGATCCAGCCAGCCGTGCTTTCATAGGTACTGTCTTTTAGTCTGGGAAACACCGCAGCCACAGCTTGCTGTCTTTTGACTCATGGCTGGAAGTTCTGCTTTTGCGTGTAGTTCTACCCTTAAAATACCTATGTTGCGATCTACAGAGACAGAAAAGAAGGAACAAAAATAGAATCAAAATATTAAAAAGAAAAAAAGATGTCTCAAAGCATCTTGCTAGAATGCTACCTCAAGTTAGCTTTTAAGCAATGCCATCATTCCCACCTCGGGCAGCTGACCCTTAGCAGTACTGTGGTAACCCAGATTGAACAGCAACTGATTTTTTTCCACCTTTACCTATCAGTGAAGAGACATGTTGATGACTAATTGCATAATTGTAAATAAATAAAAACTTACTCTAATCTTCAGGATGTCAGGTCTTTCTTTAGAGAGACAACAGACAGCTGAGGAGGGAGAAAACCTTCTGGTAGAAGTTTTCTTGTTTCCCAAGTGAGGTTGTGGCACCAGGGAAGCTGCAGCTGGAAAAGAGAGGCTGGGTCTCTGAATTTTTAAGACTCAATTAGTCCTTTCCTTACTTTTCTCAGTCAACTGTTTTACCTAAGCCAACTTTCCTATAAGATGTCTTTCTAATGTACAGCAGCTGCTGTAATCACTTCCCACCATCTCCTGAAACATGCAGATAAATTAGGAAATGCAGAGGATAATTTGAGAAGACACTATCCCATCGCAAATCAGCAGCCTCAAAAACAGACCCTGGGTCTTGTCCTCCAAAATAGTATCTGAGAACTCATGAAGCAAATTTCTATCTGATAAAGCTGACATTGACAAGTGGCCTTTAGCTGACACTGTAATGGGACAGAATTTCTAATAGAAGGGGTATTTCTAACAATCTACTTTTTTTAAGTGGGATAAATCAAGTTAAAGCAGAGCCAACTGAAAAGCTAGCATTGTAAGGGAAAATGATCTCATGACAGGCAATTGGGATCCATAAATGTTTTAAAAATAAGGTCAAAAATTCATTTTAAATAGGCCTGCTATTCTCTCATCATCCATTCCTCCCCCCTGCATCCATTTTCCAATTCTCCTCTGTTCTTCTCATCTGTTGCTGGATGAATTTTTTGCTCTCTTGCGCCTTCATTCTGCTTTCTCTTCCCCACAGTCTATTCCTTTTCTTTTTGTAAGAAACTGAATAATTCAGTTTAGTGTGTCTCCATAAACAGACAAAATGTCTCTCTGCTATAGAGCCAGACCCTTTAAAATTCTTTTCCAACTCCATTGTGCTTTGGTTTGTTGTCAAGTTTTTAATCCTTTGGACTTCCTCCACACTCCCCCCCTCCGGCCCTGCATCACCCACCCCCTCTTTCAGGTTTATAACTAGGATAAATGATAAACCAAATTCTGTATGGTGGATCACAAGACTTAAAGTAAACCTCAGCTAGTTAGCCAAAGGACAGGCTGATAATAAGCATAAATATTGTCTAGAAAAATGAATGCCTTTTGTTGTCAGTGTAAAATGAGATTACCCTGAAATTTTCTGACAGCTAGGGAATATTGGGATGTATCAGCTCTAAAAAGGGGTTTAGGCATGTGCATACATGCTCATCTCTTAGTGGGACATGAGATACTCAAAGCACTCGTGAAGATACCCAATAAAAACCTAATCCGGGTCTCCCAAATGAGGCAGATGTTTGTGTACTATTATCATAGCTGCAGTATCAGTCAGACTCTGAAAGAACTGTGTAAGAATAAGCTGCAAGAACTTATTCTCTCTAGGAGCTGAAAGGGTTTTCCACAGGCAGTCTTTTTCAGGGCTTTAGAGTCACAGCCTAATAGCAGATCATGAGAAATAGCTAAGGAGCTGTCAAGAGAAAGCCATGCAGTTAGCATCTGCACTTGTATTTAAGGGCATTTAAATAATGAGGAATTAATCATCTATTTGAGGATTTACTTGGATTGTCTTACAGACTTTGTACAAATCCAGTTACTTAAAACATCAATTCTTTCCTTCAGGATGGCAGTAAATCCTTGAAACCTTATCTTTTTAATGTACATTCAAGGACTACATGTAACACCAGCCACATTGCAAATAGTTCTTCACCTGTTAGTGACCACAGCAGCTTCACTGTAAAGAACCTCGGGTTAACTGTTTCTAAAAGCCATTTCCTTATTTGCAGACAGGATTTGCAAGCTTGTAAATAACCTAAAGATACAAGAAAACCTGTCTCTGGATCCTGGCTGTGAACATTTCAATTGAAATAAACCTGTAATGTACTGAGTTTTGTCAGTTCCCAGTTGAGAGTAGGAAAAAAGAATCATGCCTGTGTGTGTTAAAGGCCACGTACTTTATTGTGTGCCTGGCAGCATTCCAAGCCTAAAAATCAACGAGAACAAAGAAAGGAGCATTAATAACTGCATTATTTTTCCATAATGTGTCAAAGGGTTCTGCGCTTCCTTCAGGATGAATAAGGAGCTGTTTGTACTTTTCATGATCAATTAATTCCATGTTCAGGATGTTGCGTTTCAAATAGGTTAGGTTCCTAAAACACGCAAACATTTGTGTTGGACTATGGTTAGAAACCAGAATTCCAACTTCTAGAATAGTAACATTCCTGTCTTCTAGCGCAATGGGAGAAGCTGACAATTTTATGTGAAACTATATAGCAGAAACTGATGGAAATCCCAGACTTTCTGAGTCCACAGACTATTAGTAGAAAACATTAAATAAAAAGAAAAGAAGAAAAATACAATAATTTATTTAAGGTATGGCTGCTTTGAAAAATACAGATCAGAAGTATTTGTTGTTAGAATACTAATTAAGAGAGTACTCAAAACATTTTATTAGAATGTATGATTAACTTACTGATCAAGAACTTTTTGATTCCAAATTATCTCTGCTTAATGAAGTTTTCAGATTGGGATGTATTACGCAGAACTGTTCTAACTAAGCAGAGTGATTTTGTAATTTACAGGCCAGCTTTTGGGGGTAGTTTTGGGGGGAAATTATTTGGGAGAAATCCCCGCCAAACCTCATGTGAAAAATAAACTATTCCAAATGGCACATGCAAGGAGAGCCAAATTCAATTCCATTAATACTAGTAATAAAGAGTGACTTCTATAACTTGTTTGGAATCATTCCTACTTATACAAAGGTTAGATTTGATGCAGATTATCTGAACCAGAGGGCAGTCTGAAGTGCTCATGTCTTCAGGCATGCACTTTGTATATGCTCTCATTTACCAGGGGAGTCAGTTCTGGTACCATATGTCATCTTATCAAAGCTCATTGGTGCTGTTTATATCCTGTGAATTCTGTGAATTCCAGAAATTCATCATGACATCTATTCCACAAGGTGCCTCTGCATACAGCTGGGTTTTGTTGTTTTTCAATGCAGGGGGGTGATTCTGAGGATGACAAACACTAAGCATTTCTCTTATTTCATACAAGTTGCTGAAAGAAATCAGACAAAAACATGCAGTGCTGCCAGGCTGTGGCTGTCTTTGCTGGCTCACAGTACTTTGAGAGATTCAAAATGTGAGAGCAATCATGTCCCTTGCAGTTAGGACAGGTTCTTCTGATATTGCCCAAATGGAGCATTAGAGTGGGGCATTGCAGAGATCATGACAGCTGCCACAGATCAACTTGATATGATATGAAGGGCCCTAGAGGTTTTCCATTGTATACATTTTGCCTAATTTGCCAGTATGTTAAGGGAGGCAAGAAACAAATCTCTAACTGATAATTATATTGATGAGGGGAGCCTGTGAGCAGGTAATCCATGCAGTTTAGTATGCTGAACAGTTACTCTGCTTAAGCATATAGCCCACAGCTCTGCAGCTTTTATCTGTTGGCTTTTTATTATGTGGGCAGGAAAAATGGGCACAAATAGCCTTTTTGGAGCTAGCTGTAATCTGGCTTGACTGCAGTTCTCAGTAGTAGCTGGGTCTTTGCAGTTTGCTTTGGTTTTGGCAAGCTCCTGCCAGTATAGGCTTCAGCAAGTTTCTATCTCCTTGTTTGTCACTCTGTAGACAAGGGGCTGTGTGGCCACTTTCCCTGAGCATGTGTGCACACTCTGCCAAATCTCAGGCCAGCATCACATGGTAAAGCTGCAAGAGGACTGAGATTTTAACACTGACTCTTCTCACATGTGGCTGCCAAAGCCAGTACTTTGCACCTTGAGCCTTCCCTCCCTTACTTAGCCTCAGTGATCTTGCTCTGTGACAGCGTAGTCCCGGCCCCCAGCAGCTCAGTGCCCCATACACCAATAGAATCAAATACAGCTGCTCCTGGGTCAGGCTGCAGGGGAGGGGGGAAAGTTGGCTTCCTTTTAAACTGACCTCCTCTTCCTCGGGCCATTAGTAAGAGGCCTGCTTCAACTTGTGGAAAGGGGCCCCAGTTACAACACACATTTTTTAATCACAAGACAAATCTGTTATGCCACTGAAATTCATGTCTGAAGCTAAGCATGCACTTAGCTATTTATTGGATGTGGCCTGAAATCAGGCCTCAAACCTGATCCCCTTCAGGCACAAGCTCTGGCCTTTACTACCAGGTATCCGGTGCATTTGTCAAATAGATGCTGTCATGGTTGACTTCTTTTTCAATTCTTACTGCTTAATTTCCCTGGGTCATGTTCATGTTCAGTGTTGCAGATTAAAAAGAAATCTCCTCCCTAAAACATACCTATGATCCAAAGAGTTGCCTGGCTACTCTTGTCCCAGACAGCACCCCCTTTCCTGAAGATGCCGGTCACTGTCCAACTCAGCCTGCTAGGGATAATACCCCGCTAAACCAGAGAGTGGTTTGGAGAAAGGACTGCAAAATTTGTTCATTTAACATCAAGGAAAGCAGAATGACCTCAGTGAGGCAAACAGCAATGATTGCCCAGTATGTGCAGAACTTGAGGGTCAAGGGTTGAGCCTGAAAGAAGCTGGGTCAAGTAATACAACTATGTCATTGAGGCTGTTAGAGAGCCCAGATCTTGTATTTATTATAGTTAAGTATGTGACAGAAGCCAACTGAAATAATGGACTTTTCATTACTTTTGATTTCTGGATTGAGTTCTTCTGTTGTATTACTGTGCAGCACTTCTCATTCCTGCAGTGCAAGATCTGAGGTGGAGGCCTTGGTTCTTCTTGAATTTTGCTGAAGTTCCTTGCTGCAAAATGCATTAGCAGAACTGCTCGGTACAGCTTCAGCAGTCAGGGTGTCAGTGCTCTGGCTACATTGTTGTCTTGCAGTTAGAAAAACACTAAAAAGTGCAAGATTTTTTCACAGCCAAGGTGTGAAAAGTAATTAGAATGTATCACTGGTGTTGGGCATTTGCAATTATCTGTGAATATATAAAGGCCCTATTTTTCTCAACAAACAGGCGACATTGCTATAATTATTTAAAATGAAAAGAAAGTCAGTGACTCAGACATGGAGAGATTGGGTGGATAACTTTATTAGTTCCCAGTCTAAGGTCTGTAGTGCAGATCTTAATCTAATATCAAGACTGCATTAAAATAAAGTACAAAATATGGAAAAAGAGAACTGCATTTACCCCATAAGGCTGGTGCTGAACATAATTTTGACTGTTCTGCTCATGGCCAGCTCTCTTCAATGTTCAGCTCTAAGTCTGGCTCTTAAAAAACACTGGAAAAGGGAGCACTACTATCTTCCTTGTTGCTCCATACAGAATCTGACTAGAACATATTCCTCCTATGAGATGTGCTCAGTTTTGAGAAGTTCTGCAAAAGTTAATAATCAATTTAATCTTTGTTTGCATTTGTTTTTTCAAAATTTCTTTAGTGTTCTTGCTTGGTTTAGTAAATTGAATTTGCAAGCAGAAATTTCCCAATGCAGAATGGCACCATGCAGCCTAATCTGAAGGGCTGATTTTGATTTGATTTTCTTGGTGTGTTTTTGAGACACTAATCAAGGAGGTTTTTATGTTAAACAAGTGGTTTTGATGCTAAACACTAAGAAAGCAAGCACAACACATACTCCTGCCTGTGTTTTTGCTGCATTTCCTCATCAGATGGCCTGACTGTTGTGTTAAATGTCATGTTGCCCAATATTAAGTAGCGTCATTCCAGCTGAACATGTGTCATAATCCTGTATGATAGGAGTTACTGACTCTGCTGTAATCCAGGTGATAGTGGAATGTCTGCCTTGCAAGTAGAAATAAGAGTTGCTGCCTCCAGGGGTGTCCTGCTGCTCAGGACAGATGATATGTGAATAACCCAGAGTAGCATAGATTTCATAAAGTACTATATCAAATTTAGCATGTAAGTTGTGAATGCATACAACTGAGCAGCAGGTATCTCCTCTACAATGCAGTCTGGTCACCAATTATAAGATCTTTCTAGATCAGTCTATTCATCCATTCTCTTGCTAGGCTGGAATAATGATTGTCAACATTATGATTGCAAACAATGCCCTTCTGTGTTAGGAATGCCAGGGCTGCATGTGACAAGAAACAATGGCAGGATCTCTGAGGGAACCTCGACCCTAGGGAAGCCTGGATCAGATTATGCTTTCCACCATCAGCTCTTCCAAGAAAAGTCAGAGTAGCAGATACCTAGAGTGAAAGTTTGAAGTTACTGTGTGACCCAAAATGAAGGGAGTCACTTGGATTCAAGAGTTGCTGGTAATGCAGTAAGCATGGTTATATTAAATTATATTCTATAGGTCATAATTTGATGATAACTTCTTCAAGATAAGATAAAAATTTATAATTTGAAGTACTTGCCTGTGCCTTCCATCTCTGGTCTGCCATCATCAAAACAAAGACATTCTGATAATCTAAATTCACTCTTTCCTGTGCAGTGATTATAGGGGAATTTAGCAAAATGCTATCTAGTGATACCCACCAGTGGATCAGTATGAACATTTACATTTGCGTTTGAAGCTAATTTTTAATGTATTTCTCTTAATTTGCTAGGAAGATACTTGTCAAGTTAGCAATTAAACTGTAATTTGGTCACTGAGGTGTTTACAGGATTAATAGATCTCTCTCTTAAGCGTATGCTCCTGGGTTTGAAATAACAGCTATACTGCGTGGTAGCATGACCCCACTTGAGTTTCACACACACATGCACAAAATCAAATTCCATCACATTTTAATGCAAATTTTACCTTTGCAAATGATGGCCTGAAAAGAATGAGTTTCCATGGTAACCTTAGGGAACACATAACCTGTTTATCATAACTTCTCCATGAAGCAAGACAGGGGGTGGGGAACATGCTTTGATGTCAGCTATATTTTTCTGCAGACAGCATTCTGCTCTAGCACATGTAGAGAATTTACCAAAATACTTGCCTACTGTCCTAAATGAACTTTTTTTTCTGTTCTTAGAAACAAAAGCAGTTGTATGGAATAACACAGGAGGTAACTGCAATTGGCAATATTCAACTCCATTAACTGACCTTTCAGCTCCTGTCTATTGTTTGACAACTAGGTCAACATTTTGAAAGACCAATCAGAAATTAATAGTTAACAGATCTCTTCCATCACTTTATCTTTTTTTGCTTTCCCTCCATGCTTTAAACTTAGCCCTCAGGTATCCCTGCTGCCTTTCAAAGCCACTTTTTTATTTTTTCTTGTTCTTTCACTTCACTGCTGAAAGTACTTCTTTGAAAAATGCCTTGAAATATCTCTGAACTCCTACATTTTGGAGCTACCATGGAAAAAAATGTATTGATTATACTTCACATTCGGTGCTGACTTTCAGAGTTGAGGTGGTGGCTCCTGGAGCTGCCATTAGCGAGAGTGAGTTTGATGGCTGTGAGCATCTGTAAGGTTGTATTTTTCCTGCAGATGCACAGTAACTCCTGGCTAAAGGAAAGTATGTCTGCAACATTTTTTTTAAGGTCATTAGGAGTAAGGAACAGATGTTGAGGTTTTTCAGAATGCTGCTTTGAAGTGCCACTTTGGAGTCAACTGACAAGACTGACCCTATAGGCAGTGATTTTTGGGATTGGAACACAGAGGAACCATTGCCCACAGTTACCCATCTGGTATCCATCTGGTACCAGCAAACAACAGACAGTACCAAATCACAGAAAAACTGTACCAACTGCTAAATTGGTATCAGCAAGCAAAGAAGGTCACCACCCAACAGCAGTTGCAAGCAGGAGAAACAATGTCTGTAACATTTACAGACTGGTATCTGAAGATCCGGAGGAACCTGATGCCATAGCATATGGAAAGCAATTCCTGTCTCTAAGCCTGCTTATGCTGATGTTGTTTGCTCAGTATTAATCCATGTTTGGGGAGGGGTTTGGGGTTTGTTGGTTTTTGGTTGTTGTTTTTGGGGGTTTCTTTGTGGTTTTTTGTGTGATTTTTTTGGTTGGGTTTTTTTTTGTTGTTAACCATATTGAATTTGCTGTGTGGAGAGCTTTTGTCGTGATGCCATTGAGAGAGTGCCTCTCTTTATTGGCATCTGTGTTTAACAGGATTAAGGTGGATTTAATACCCTGTGCTACAGACTAACCATTCAAATTCTAGGAGTACTCTTCCATAGTGGTGTCAAATCACAATGGAAGGAGTTGAAGTTAACTTTTAACTCCGTGACGATTTACTCTGCAGCTTTTCTTTGATGTGAAGTATTCTTGGGGAGAGCTGTGGCAGGGGGTTGTTTTCCAATTTTACTGCCATCTTCCTCTTCTTCCCTCTGGTCATTTTCCCCCTTCTTCCTCCTTTTCTTTTCTTGAAGCAGTGCGCTGGTTTGTACAGTAGCTAAGTGCATAGAATGCAATAATACAACAGTGAGAGATTTAGTGCCTCTAGGTGCTACCCCTTCTACTCTTGAGGACCTCCAGCAAGGCATGATTTTATAGACAATGAAAGGCTTGCTCTCCCCTGTGAAGCCGCCTGCCTGCAGGAAGCTTTTCACTGTCTATTTCCACTACTTGCTCTGCAATTTAGTTCCATGCCCTGCTATTTCCCCCTCCCCTCCCTCTTTTCTTCTCTGACATACACATGCATAGACCCCCTGCGTACACATTCAGCACCAACACCAGATGTAGGTAGACACAGCAAAATAGCGTTATCTCAATGTGTGCGTTAAAACGCTCAAAAATACAGCAAACATTTTCATTTTGCCATCCTCATCTTAAATGGAAATATTGATCTGTCCTCTGTTTGCTTTCCAGGTACTGACACTGTCATTTCATTTTCCCTAAAAAGAGCACAAGCTCATAGCTGAGCTGCAAAGCATGGCCATTACACCCTGGCATTGGTGCCAAGAACTCTGCTGACTTAGCTAGAGAAAGATGCTGAAAGCCTGACTTTGAGAGAAAATTCAATTCAATTCACTTCATACAATGTCTCTCATGAAGTATTTCAAAATGCCTTATATCAGGAGATAACATAACAAGAAAATGCTTTAGAGAACTGGATATTCAGATAGCAAGACAAAATGATACACAACAATGAACTGGAGTAAAAGAAAAGATGACTGTCATTTAAAAGCAGTAATCATCTGGATAAGTAGTCTTGTAAACTAATTACAGTGAGAAGAGAAGCAAAGAATGCAAGACTGGGAAGAACAAGAAGTAGCTTAGTTTCAAACAGGGTAAAGCAGGGGACTGGTTTCATGGAGGGAGAGGAATTACACACAGTATTGTAGAACAACTAAAGGAGATCTGCTTTAGAAATGTATCCACACATATGGATTGGTACGCTGTATATTGCATCACAAGTGTATCTCCGTGACAAGTTAAGTTACTCTCTTTAGTGGATGGGAAGAGATTAATTACTTTGGCCTGGTTCAGGGTAAGACCAATTGAAGTGCCTCCTCCTAGTAGGAAAGAATCAATGCTGATGGGTGCTGTGGGTTTTTTGGGTTTTTGTTTTGCTGTTTTTAAGTTTCTCTCTCAACTCAAGGGAAACTTCTGTTTGTCTCTAATTTGAGAATAGGTTTGCAAGTGAGGGTGTTGCAAATCTGGTGCTCATTAAGGACAATTAAGAGATAGAATTAACCAAAACATATTATACAACTAATGGAAAAGGAAGCCACCCACAGAGACTGACACAGGCCAGGAAATTATCTCATTTTGCTTGGTCAAAGTAAACCGTAGTTCTCCAGCACCAGGGATTGGGGGATCGTGGAGCAAGGGTACAGAAAGCAGAATATTTTCTTTGTGGGACTGTGTAAAAACACTTTGCAGTTCTGGCTTCACCTCCATCTTTGCTGTTTTCTCTCTCTTTAGTGTTGCAAGATACAGCAAATGCTGAGAGCTTGTTTTCTACAAAACTAAGGCAATTGCCATGTTTTTAAACTGTTATGGGAACAGCCTGTTTCCCTTTTAAAGTTCCCATCTGTGTTTGTATTTCCCTCAGTCTATTGCCTTTATAGAGAATTTTCTGCTCCCTCTAAATCTAAACCATTAGTTTCACCTCCTTGAACAAGAGGTAGGGCATTACTGAGGAGGAAAAGTAAATCCTGAGATAATCAGCCCTGCTTAATTTCACCATGGAACACTGCTGTTTTCAGTGTTCCTGGTGTTCATTGCATAGGGAGAAGGGACAAGTGACTCTGAGTATGTACATTTGTGTGTGAGCATGTGTATGTATATGTATGTATCTGGAGAGAGAGACAGGCAGAAGGGGAGGATTTAATTGCCTTGCAATCGGACCAACCAAGTAGTGTTCTGATTGCATACAGCTGATTTTCTAAGTGAAAATCTTCAAACCTATTCAACAGCAAAACCAAGATCATCAGTGACTCTGGAGTGTGTGTCTGTGTTTCTTATAGGGAAGAGGAAGGTTGGTTTGATTACCATCTCTTTTTTCCTTTGGACAAGGGTGTTTTTCTCATCCAAGGAAAATGCATTCTAGCAGCATGAACATAACTATTAATCAACACTTAAGTGATAATCAGTGAATGAAAAATGATGACCAGAAACTGAAAATGTACTTGCATAGCTACTTCGGTGCTTTTTCTTCGAGATCATGCCCTTACATTTTAACATGAACAATTCTTATAAAATTAGTGCTGATATATTCCAATAGGCAGTGATTTAAAAAGCCAACACTTACTTTTCACTTGAAAAAAAAATACTAACAGGGAATGATATATTAAGATCTGCATAAGTAATGTTATAAAGCTACCTTGGTAGTATCTGAGATAGACTCTCAGTTTATATGAACCAATAATATCTTACAGATTTACTTAAGAGATGAAGATGCAAAAATCATCACTGGAATGCTATATTCAAATGTGTGAAGACATGTTCAGGATACAGAGAGATAAATGTTTTTCCTGTGTATTTTTGCTCAAAAAGGAGATGGAGGCACCAAGACATGCAGGTATATGTTAGCTTTGGGAATGCCTCCAAGAGGAATCAGATGCTGTTGAAGTTAAAACAAAACTCCCCTCAGTATTTAGCATGCTTTTCTGAATCATGGCCAGGGTATGTGGTGGCATCCAGCAGAAACCAAGGCTGTGTGACTCTCCTAGTGAGCAACACTTTGCTTTTGTTCTTCAAGATGTTTTTTGACCAACTTTGTCATGGTTCTAATACTATCAAGTGTTCTTTGGAATAATCTCAAAACCAGATTAGTGTAAAATGCTTAAAGTAAGTGTGTGCTTAAAAAAAGAAAGCACAACGTTCCTTGGGACTGAGCCCAGAAAGCAGAACTTTAGGAGACTGCAAGGTCATGACTTGGTAATTGGGCCATGAACAGGCATCTAGAGCCATCCATTGATTCACCTTTCCAAATTATTTAACCTGTATTTTCTGTTGACACAAATATAAAAAAGTTCATTTGCCACACTACCCAAAACAAACTTGAAGACTTTGGACCATGATTTGAGAAGCTCTGACAATTGTAGTCCTGAGATATCTGTAAAATGGAGCAGGAACAGGTGTCTCAGGATCTGCTGGGAAGATACTGCTTCCTTCCTTATTCTTGGGAATAAGTTTGTTTGTAATAAACAAGTTTGTAACAGAGAAGTTGAAAGTGCTCTTTCTCTTCAGTGGTGGAGGTGCTTTTAAGAGCTCCTGTGGAACATCATCTTGGCTTGCTATCACAGCTAAGAAGAAAAGCACAACTAAGAATATCAAAAAGAAGTATTAAAGGTGCTGTCTTATATCCAAACAATGGTAAAGCAGTACCAATGGGCTCATAGAACATTAGACTCCTCTTCGAGGACTACTTCTGCCATTAAAATCAATGCAACTTAATTAAAGCAAATTATAGATAGATACATCTATAAATAAGATATTAAAGTGCGCCGCTGAATATGATAATTGCTGCATATTTAGCAATCAGCGTGTGTGTTCTGCTTTTGCCAGGAGGGATTTCTTTCAGAGGAATCAATGGAGCTTTATTAAAAACCATCTAAATTAGAGGGAGAAATGATGAGTGTTATAATAACGCAAAATCACTGTTTCAACTTTCATTGCAAAACTAGGAAAGCAAAATATATCCCTCTTTGTGTATGTATGGAAAACATCAGGAAAATTCTTTTGAATTGTAGACAGTTGTAGAATTTTTAATCTTTACCTTTTTATGCAAAACAAAAAAAAAAAACCTGGATGGAAGAAACCTTGCTTTCTGTAGAAATGCTGGAGCTCTCCAAGGGTGGGGTAATGAGGATTTCACAGCAGTAAGGAATTAAAAAGTCCCCATCGATCAATTTCCTCTATTTCACATGGACCATCCAGTTCACTGTCTTACATCACCTGCCTCTGTTTCAGCAGCTAAAGAGAGTTAACAAGTCAAATTGTCCTCTTAAATTTCACTTGCAGTTCCCAGAACCAGGAAGAGTTGAAATGCAAAAAATAAGTCAGTTAATTTTGATGCTTCACCTGTGTATGAAACATTGAGACCAGGATGGGGAATAAATCCACTTTTACCTCTCCATTTTTCTTCAGTTTTCACTTAATTGAAAACAAAAACCAACTGTGTCTCAGCAGAGGGGAGACCTGAGGGTTAAAGGGCAAATTCCGTTATACCACAGCTCTTTTTGGCATGCTGAATCTCAACCCATGTGATTAGAAACGCTCACAGACAAAAGAAGAGCTTTGAGAACAGAGGTCAAAACAGCATCTGAATCAAGTCCTTTAGCAGATGATCACAAGACTATTGAAAAATGCACTAAGCAATGCAGCAGTTCTATGTGTCATGTTTATACACAGACTTTCAGGCAAAAAGCAGAAGTGGGTGGCATTTTCAAAGCACTTGGATTGATGGCAGAGCAGAAGCTTCAATCTGCAGCCTTCCTGGGGTGTCTCCTGTCTTACAGTGCATGTCAGTCGTATAAAATACAGTGGTAGTATCCTGCCATTTTTATGGGTAGAAAACCACAGTGCACAAGCTCAAGTGACTTTTCTGAGCATACAGAGTGAATAAGTGAAAAAGCTAGGAGTCCCAGGACTCCAATCTTCATAAGCTTTTTCTGATATCCCATAATTTTAAATAAGTCAGGTATGGCTCAAGTGGAGTCAGCGGTGTTTTGCCCTGGATTCACAAACATGTAGCTAAAATCCCATCAGCCTTGAGGAAGTTATATTATTGCTATTTACTTAGTGGGCAGAACACTGTCCAAATTTTCTTTCTGATCTTAATGATAATTGAAATGTTTGGAGGAGGCTTATTGTTCAGAAGTCAGGAAAAAAAGGGCTGAAAAGTAAAAGGATAGTGCTACTTACCATATGAAGAATTAATACTCCTGAATACAACACCCACTGAATATTTTTCTTTTTTAACAGTACAAAACTTTTGACTCTGAGCAGAGGAGTAGCTGGTTAAGAAGTTTTGAAAGATTTTTTTTAACCAACTGACCTCTGCAATGATGATGTAGTTTTCTATATGCAAGTCTGAATACCTGCAGGAGAGGGAACAGCAACAGCAACCGTATGAGACAGCCAACCTAAAAATGTCTCTGCATAATTTATTCTCCTTATAAGCAGTATCCATGGTCTTGGGTTTTCACTGTGCTGGCTTCACTCAGGATGGACATTGAGCAGGGAGTCAGGTGGGAATTCGTGAGAAGAAGTAGAGCCCCAGGCAAAAAGACACTGTCCTGCTGAATTCTGCTGGTAGGGACAAGGCGTTGTTGCTGATTTCTATTTGCAGTGTGGTAGCTCTCACCTTGAGCTGTGTGTGGATGTACAAGAAAAAGTCAATTCTGGTTTCATGAAGCTTAAACTTCAACAAAGATTGCTATAGTTGTTATTTTTTGTACCGCAGCATCTGTCCAGCCCCTAACACCTTGACCCATAAGGAAGGGGCAAGGGAGGCTCTTCTGCTAGCAGCTAGAATTGTAGCCTTCAGCAAATGCTCCAAGAGGAAGGCAGTGTAAGATAGGTGAGAGGGAATGAAATGCAGGATCTCCTAGGGAAAAAACAGTCGCATGCACTTTTCTGTACAGCTTTCTCTTCCCTTAAAGAATTGTTATTCTGCAACCTCAGAATTCTCCTGTAGGCAAATTCCAGACTTACTCAAGCCCACAGGTATATTCTATTTATAGCTTAAAATTTATTTGCAGGTGTTTGAATGCTCTAAGATATTTGTTTCTGGCTTGATCTATGCTGTCCTTCAGTCTACACTTCTACCAGCCTGGTTCCTCTGCTTGGAACTGGCAGGGGTTTAATTAAGGATGCAGAGGTGTCACAGGATATTTTCTGAGAAGGGATACCTTTCTATCACAGAAATCTTGTTAGCTAGTGAGAATTATTGTTTCTAAAAAGAGAGGCTTAAACAACAGAAACATAAACTAGCCATGTGTAAAAACCACCTCTCTGGCACACAGAAAATCCTGACCGTGAAGGCGTTGAGTTACATGGACGCAGTGTCTTGCCAGTTTTTCTGGCATCTTGTCTCTGAGTGTGGCCACTGCTGTGACTGGGATTCCCAAAGGGGCAATTAGGAGAACAACCTGCTGGTGCAGAAGTTCTGCTCTCCCATTCAGCTCTCCAAGGCCTTGCCTTTCTTCCACCTGCCAAGGACTTTAGTGTCTCCTGCTAACCAGATGTTAGTTGGTTTGATTCATATTTGTATTTATTTGTTTTACATTCCACAAGGGCCTTGGCCATACCAATACTTTGCAACAGTTACATTTCAGGAATTGTTTGCTGTTGTTTTTTGATGAAGATAGTGTTTTCTTTCCTCGATTTAAGCGTGCTGGTCTTTTAATTGCACTGATAGGATGATGGCTGTTTCTGTGTTTATCTCTGCCCATTATTTTTGCATATTCATGTTTTGCTTGTTAGTTGAGGCCGCTCTTAAGAGATGAACTGTTCATAATGATGCCACTTATTTAAGTTGATGTTGTTTATTTAAACCCTAAAAATACAGGAGCATATTTTGGATCATTCTTTCTGTTATGCCTTACCATACATTTGTGAAATGTGTATTTCACCTGCTGCTGTGTTCTCTATTGATTGGGGTGTTGGTCTCCTAAGCTCTTCCAGCTGCCTCTGTAGGGACTCAGCTGAGCACTGCACCTTCTGTCAGCTCCCTTGCTGGTCACCTTGTGGTCACCACCCATTTGGCTTTGACAGCACTTCCAGGTTTTAATCCTGTTTTATTAAGATAACTGTTTCTTCACCTAAATATGTTGTGATTATTAACTGTGTGTTAAAACTTTCACACCTGGTCTGAGGGCCAGCTGCATATGTCCTGTTTTAGGAAAGGAGGAGAACTTGGAATATTTTGATCTTACTAATTAGTACATTTCACACCAATTTTTAGCTTAGTTTGTTGTAGAAGGTAGCAAAGGAACCCTTTGCTTTGACTCTTTCTGAAACATAAATAACTTCTACTGAGGAGGTGTTTCTATTTTCACAATTTCTCTTTTCATCAGGGTAGTATTTTATTCCAGGCACCATTTTGGCACTCCAGGCTGAGTGATGATACGCTTTTACTGTCGCATGGACAGATGGAGAAGGAAAATCAGAAGAAATGGCTGAGCCTTTAATTAGCTGTGCAGAGCCAGAGCATGCTTTTCCAGTGCACTGGGGGTTTTATATAGGGTGTGGAGACTCAGCCGCTCGATGGATCCAAATTAGCAAAATTGTGTATCCGCCACCAGGGTGTTTCTATGGTAACTGTCTCTCAAATCATATATACAAACAGACCTGGCAGGGGCTATTGCCTTCTCTTTGGTCTGCAGGAAATCATCAAAAAAGGGGTGTTTTCAGGCTGAAAAAAGGCCTTGTGATGTAAATATTTTTTACTTTTGGTGGTTGGTATAAGTTTTGGGATTACTGCTTGATGCTGGCACAATTCTGAATGTTTGTGTTTTTTCATGTTGCCTGGCTGCTGTTACTCCCTTTAGGTGTGAGAGTGCAGGAAACTCACACCACTACCAGACTCATGCACATAATTAATAACCTATCTAGAGCTGCACAGGTAGACCATCAAAAACTGCATGTTTTTGTGGTGAGAGACCAGATTATACATTTGTTTCTTTTCCCCTCATTCTTCTTCATAAAACAGGAGAAATCTGGAGGGTCTTCTTTTACCAGTGTACCTGAGAACTTAAGGGAAATTATGAACCTGATGAAATTAGTAGTGTAAGAGCAGCCAAAGTGGCTGTGACTCTTCACCTAAGTGACTCTATAAAGTCTCTCTGCATGTTGCTTTTTCTCGTGGAAAAAAATGAATGAATGATCCCTTTAGCCTACTGCCCTCTTTTTGAAATGTAGGGCAATTATTGTTGTTTTTTCTCATCCAAAGTCAGGCACTGCTAAAGCATGGGTCATTTCAAATCAGAGGCGTTTCTTTCTTGTGGCCAACAGTTCTATGAGGATGCCTTTCTGTTTTCAATGAGATAAAGGAAGCTTGCAAGAGGCCCGTACTAAATAATTTTTTTCATTTACAAGTATCTTGCATGTTTGATGAGTGCCAAGGTGCATAACAAAATTTGTCTGGAATAATTTCTCATTATTTGCAGCCTAGCAGCTGCAAATGATACTTCCTCTCTTTGTATAGGACTCGGTTTATGTAATGTACACAGAAATGCTTTGTAAAGGTAGATAGCACTTAATACACCTGAATACACAACTTTTCTCATTGCAGTGGTTTATACATCTGTTCAGTGAAAATGGTATATTGTGCATAAATTACAGGACTGACAGAAATGTACTTTAACCTGTAGAATGCAAAAAACATGTTAATTTTTGTTTTCTCTTTTCTCTAATCAGGCATTTGCCAAAAGCTTGGTGTGATTTATTACTTTCTTTTTAATGAATTGTTAAAAATGTTTGAAAAGGCATTAAATCTTCCTTTCTGCTATTAATCTGTAAAAGGGGAAGGGGATTTTAAATGGCCTCTTAGTATATTGCTTTATAAAACTGCTGATTCTAGCAGCACCAGAATAGGAATACATACTAATGTAGGAAACACTGAAGGCAGTCAGAGGCTCCTCCATTTATGGAAGAAAAGACTAATAGCTCCATTTTAACAAGGCTCTTAACACTTTGGGCCATCAGCAGGCATTGAGTGAAATTGGGAGAGCTCCTGTGTGCTAAAAGCATTGAAGTTCACCGTTTGTACCCGGCTGGAGCCTTCCTGATAGAATTGTGCTCCCCAGCCAATGCCCGTTGCCATCTTGAACACAAACCAAGTAGCGCTGGCATTTTGGCTGAGTGCACTAACGCTGCACTTTTGAAATGGCACCAGAGCATCATAAATGCACTTAACTCCCAGCTGGATACTAAGCTTTGCAGGGGCGTTAGGGAAAGTTTCTGGATTCATGTTAAGAATAAAAGAAAACCTGTTTGTATCATATTTTATGCTAAAGCAAAACAAGCTAGTGGAAGGGAAAAAAGCAGACTTGGTACTAAGATGTTAGCTTTGATTCAGGTAGTTATGCCACAGTAATCAGAAGGGGTGTGCTTAGTTAGATGATGTCCTCATGTTACTGGATGCCAGGAAAAAGGCCAGCCAGGGAAGAACAGAGAGTATCCCAGCTAGTAGGCAGATGAGGGAAAGGTGATGAAGATTGTACCTGCTCTAAACACTTCTTTGATACAGAAGCCTTTCTTGTTAGCAGTGATAAGATTATGTATGGCATTTGAAGCTTCTTTGAGCCCCTGCCTTTCTTTTGTTGATTTTGGCATGTTGCAGCATCATGTGTTCTCTGCTTATCGTTTTGAGATGCATTGTTAGTAGCTGGGCTGCATAATTGATCTTCATCTCTAATTACTCTCCTCTCCACAGGTGCCTGGAAAAGGTCCAGATGGGAGCTCCTACAATCTTCACTTCGAGGGGGTGGAAAGGCAGTATGCATCCTTACCCAGGTACAGCACCAAGCCTCCTTCCAATGGGGAGGGAGGGCAGCCCACAGATGATGTCCAGCTCTAACATGAGAGATTATTCTGCACTTTTGTCTTGTCATCTTTTGCTGCTGATTTACTGCCATTTTATACCTGTACTATTAATTTGGACTTTTGAATTTTTAAAAAACAGGTCTCTCATTGAACATGTCAGCAAGAGTCATGATCCATAGCTAGAGAACATGACATTGAGGGAGCTGGCTCTGCAAGAGTTATAACAGGTCGTAGCAGAGCAGAGCATAAATGACTGAGTTTGTAGTGATATAATCCCAGCTGGCATTGACAGAACATTGCTGTGGAAAGCTTCCACTACAGCAGCCACAGCTACTGAAGTCCCACTGTTGCTACAAGGGCTGTCTGACTGCAGTCTATTCCATGAGAACATCTCTGTGCTTTTACTAAATGCTCTGGATATGTGAGTGAATTCTCTGAGGGCTTTTTTTAATTTTTAATCCTTATCAACTGAATGAAGAGTAATTCTAGTCTGAAACCAGTGGGGTATAACAAAAAGGAAGCATTTAGGGGTTTCAGCCCAATTTCTATGGGAGTTCTAATAGCAGAGTATAACACAAATCAAGCCAGAAAGGGGAGTGAGAGGATGCTAGAAGAGATAGTGGGAAGCAGGGAGAAGAAAAGACAAACAGAAAAATATTCTCCATTTAGAATTAGAGGGCTGGGCAAGTCCTAGGAAACATGGTCCAATCCACTTCTTGGACCTACAGGCAGGCTGATTTGTAAAAGCAAAGCAAAAATAGGTATCTATAAGAAAGAAGAGATTTTTTTATTGTGAAGTAGTGCTGGCATTTAGGAAATCGGTGAATTATTTCTTTTTGCTGCTTCTTTTTCTACTCAGCCATTTACATTCAAAGGTGAACACTGAAAGATTGATTGATAAATATGTAATGCTGTGTCGAATTCCAGACAAAAATACAAAGAATATTTTGCTTTTGTTAACCAGAATATAAAGGCTGTCTCACAAGGCACTGTTGGATGTCTGTAGGCATTTTTAATGTATATGATTTCTAAACCAAAGGATGTGTCTGCAGTTTACTTCCTGCCTTTAAATGATATTTGTCAGCCATTTTTTCTTGGACATTCATCCTGTGCAGTAACTGGCTTTTCTGACAGAGTCCTGCTTTCCAACAGTGTCTTGCATGTATTTCCTGGCTGACTGTGGGTGTTTACTCTTCTGGGTAAATGGCCATCATTTTTTACAGTCCTCCAACACTCCTGTTTCTTCATCATGTTTCTAGCAGTGATTTTTGCATGTTAGTTAGGTGTACTTTAATTTTGCACACTCCTTTTTTATTTATTTTGAACATTTATTTTGTTGCCATTTTGTTGAATACTTCCTTGTGGATTACAAGAAAGTAAATTCATAATTGGTGCTCAGTGTAACTCTCTACAGAAATTTTTATATTTGTATGTCTTCTTTTATTCATTTTCCCTTTAAGAAAATTAACCATATTTTTTCAGGTGTTGTAAACTGAAAATTTCCCAGTGAAGTAACTTCCATAAGCCAGAATTATTTTGATTTCCCCAGTATTTCTTTCAAGGGGAACGACCAGAAGTGAGCACTACAGATGTAGACATGCCCTTGTTTTATGTAGTAAGCATTCTCTGTATCCCTTCTGTCCTATTCTTTTCCAAATTGCTGCATCCTCAGCATGCTCCCTAGGTGTATATACTGCTCATCTCTACAACCTGTGCTTTTGTGGGGTTTTGGGGTTTTTATTTTGAGGGTTTTTGGGTATTTTTTTAAAGTAGATTTATCTGAATAAGATAATGAATTTTACAGTATTGTTCCCCAAACCTCCATTTAACTTGCTGGAAACACAACTCTCCAGCTCTTAGAACAGGTTTGAGTATTTAACTGGTGGGAAATCTCCATTGAGAAAGTCATCCAAATATTCCCTAAGCTTTTGAAGATCACTGTGAAAGTGTCCTTTCTCTCTGTGCCTAAGGAGATTATGCTGGAGAGTGAGAAGACCTGCACTTCAGCAGGGCCGTTTGTGCTTCTCAACCCAAATATTTACACTGCTGCACGCAAGCCAAGCTGCGTCTCCAGAGGGTTTCCACCCTGGCAGGAGCAGAGCTTTGGGATATCACACACCCTTGGGCGTGCCTACAATTCAGCAATCGGCTGCTGCTTTTTATACTTCAGTTTTGTAAGTTTTGCAGTTTCATGTTACTGCAGTAATTAAGCCCTGGCAGTCACAAATGACTAGATTGTACAGTGAAGTCTAAATCCAGATGAAGGGGATGCAGTCTCATTGCCAGCCACTAATGGAAATGAGTGATTTCTTTTGTTCTCATGGCTGACTGCCCAGGAGTATAGAGGAATCCAGGTAAAAACCACCCATTTGCCAACCAATTCTCGTCGGTGGAGGATCTATGAAAACTGCTGTAATGAGCAGCATTATTAAAAAAAAGGAAAATAAATTAAGAGAAAGAGACAGAAATGTAGAAAGAAATGAAGAGGTAGCATTTCCTCAAAAGAATAGCTTTCTTCTCTCAAGCATTTTAGTATTAGTTCACATTTCCTGCCCTTGAGTTTATTCCCCTGCTTTTGTGCTGTCCTCACTGTGGTGAGGCCACTGAGCCACATTGGTACAGATGCCATATGGAGCTGTCTGCATACTTAGCCATTTAAGCCCAGTTTAATAAGAGATACTTACAGAGGCTTCAGATGAGGGTTGTAGATGCTGGGAAACAAATTCCTGTTGCAATATTATGTTGAGTCCAGGAGGACATGACCTTTGCCTGCCGCTCTGGCGTGGCACACACAAGGAGGGAGAGGAAAGCGCTTGGACTGCAGCCAGTTTCACCGGATGAGGAGGGAGGAGGAGATCTGTACTATGTCAGGAGTAGCTGGGACCAGCACAGTGAAACTGTTCTGCTCACCTGAAAGCCACCAGGACTCATGCCAGTGTGGGTGGGCATGGAAAAATCAAGTAAGAGAGCTTTGGTCTTCCTCCCCACCAGACAAGAAGGAGGAATGTTCACCTAGCAAAATCTTTATCAGTGTTTGATACCCCTAAGACACTGTCCCGTTCCTTTGCAAAGGCATGCGTCCTGCATGAAGTCAGATCTGATCAAACCTGCTGCTGGCTTGAAAAATTCTGAGCTTTGAAGCATCATTGTGGCTTTGTCTTTTTTTTTTTTTTTTTCTTTTTTCTGTTTTTTCTCTGAAGCTGTTAATTTAAGTCTAGATATTATGGGCCAAATTCAGGTGATACAAGTCTGTATCAACACTATTTGAGGAATTCAGCTGTCAGGTGTGCTTGTCTTTTCAGTAGGTGCAGCAGCAAATTACTGTCCTGGTCTCACTGAAGTAAGTGATGTCCTTTTTTCCTTTGAGTGGAGGATCTGTTCCTGTGTAAGGTTACATGTTTAATTAAAAGGGGAAACAGGAGGCAGCAGCCTTTGGAGAAAGGCTTTCTGTCTGATTGGTCTAAGGAGTGGTGAGCTGAGCTACATAGTTAAGTTTCTACATAAAATAATGCCAGCCTGTAGGCTTACTTTGGAAATGTCTACAGAGGCAAACATCTGAATTAAATGATAAGTGGCTGTGGCAGCAGAGTGGCAGGTCTTCATCTCTCATTGCATTGTGCTGTTCTGTCTGCAGAAAAGCAGCAAAGTGGGAGAGACAGAAATGGGAGGCTTTGCAAGAGAGATACAGTTCTTTGCACTCAATACTTATGTGTTGCCCTGAGGCTATTGCTAAGTAGTGCTGAGCAGTAGTATTAAGCAATATTAAATCCTCCTGCTTAGGAGAACGTCTTGATTCTTACACATCTTAGCCTCTTCTTTTGGGAACAAGAGCAGGGCCAGGTTGTGGGAGCCAGAAAAACATTTGTATCTTATAAACTATTTTTAATGCGTACTTTCTTGATGTAATTCAGAATATTTTCCTGATGGAGCTATGGAGCAGATATGAAGCTGAAGCTGCTCTGTTTGTTCATAGTTCTATTTTTGAGCTTGCATTTATGGAAGTCTGTCTTAATGTAAATCACAGTTCTGCTAATGGCAGCCTTGTTTGGAGAAGCCTCGTGTAGAAGGACACGTTCTTTTCTGTGGTGGTGGAAAAGCTGGCTGTGACCAAAAGCAGACTGACAGGCACTGGGACAGCAGTGGTTGACAAGATGAGTGGGGATTAGAAAGCTCAGCCATCTTTCCAATAAGAAATGCTGATTCCAATGGAAAAGTAGTACTTCAGACTTTCTCTGGAATTATCGTATTATTGAAGAACACATTTATGTCAGGAAAACAGGGAGAGCCAGAAAGGCTGTGAGAACATTAGAAAATAACTGCTAGCATGGAAAAATGAGTTCAGGCTGTGTAGGTGGGTTCAGCTGTGTTGCTGTGGCTGGCACAAGACTGCTGAGCAAACTGCTAATTTGCTCACAAGTCTGTCTTAAATGTAACATGCATCCTGAAACTGGGAAGCTTGGAAATGGATTAAGGAGCCAGCCTTGCCATACAATGGCAATGGGTCGTTTTCCCATGCTGGAAGCTTCTCTTCAGGTTGACCATGCAACTTGCATGATGTGAGAAACAGATTTGTGAAGGATTCTCAAAATCTGTCTGAAAGCTCTCAGAGTCTTGTACCTTTGTATGCAAACTCTAAGGTGTGCTGACTTAGAAAGGCTGTGGAATAGAGATGGCATTGTTGAGAGAGAGATTGAACTAGAAACAAGTTTCAAATTATGGCCTTGCAAAAAGACTGGATATTTTGGAGAATTAGAACTGTTAAAGATGCATTGTAGCAAGACCATGTGGGGTAAAATATTAGAGGATTGGTGGAAGAAGTGTTAGCAGCATTGTGAGGCAAAAGCTAATGGGCTGAAAAGCATTTATAAGGTATTATAACCAAGAAATAGGTTGGCTTCTGATAGAATGGCGTTGAGTTTTACATCTCTTATGTCTCACCCTTTATTCTGATAACAGAATAAAATCTTCTAAAGTGCCTCTCTGTTGCCCTGTCTCTGTAGAGCTGGGATTTTCCAACACACTTCTTAAAGCAGTAGCTGAAAGCAGAACACTCTCCATTTCTAGGTATGATGCCAGAAAGGACACACATTTTTGATCACCTTGTCTGAGCCCTCCAAGACTTTCTACATTTATGCGTCAAACTAAATTTCAATTTTGATCCATCCCATTACTTTTGTAAATGTCTTTACAGAAGCATCTAACCTGGAATTAAAATGTCACATTCTGGAGAATTCATTACATTCTTTGGAGGTTAATTATTTTACTGCTTAAAGAGATTATGCCCTTTTTTTCCCCTCAAAGTCTGACATTACCCCATTTCAATTTCTAGATACTGTGGTAAATATTTTTTCTGCTAGATTTTAAGAGCCAAGCCTGCAAAATTCCTTCCTTGGAGTATTTCTGTGCAGAGATCATTTATGTTATGTTTTCACCTCCCTTTCAATAAATTAAATAGATTGAGCACATAGGTCTTACACTGTAAAGCAAGAAAATAGCATTGACTCATGGGGCCAGAGTAGCCGTGCAGTCAATTTAGGAGGTAGACTCTAGAATTGAGCAAAAACATTTTGAGCCCTTCAAATCAAAAGTAAAGTTTTGGTAATATCTGTGTCCTCAACAGATAAGGTTCCTCCAGCAGAAGAAATGGATTACTTAGCATGTTTCATTAGCTGCTTCTTGCACTTGAATGTTCTTGCCTTATTTTACCGAGTTTATTTCAAAATGCAAGATTTTTGTAATTTAATTGAATCCTGAAAACATCATCAGAAAGTGACTTGACACAAATCACGAGAAAAAGTTAATTGTCTATTAAATAAGACTCATCATTCACCATTGTCTAGCAGAATCTGAAATTAATATACTGACATTACTTAAATATGTATATAGTGTATTCTCTTGGTTAACAAAAAAGAAATCACAGTTTTAGTGCAGACTATAATTAGCTGTAAATCAACTTGTCAGAGCATTCCCAGCCTCTGGGAATTGACTAGCCAAGGACCACAGATGAAAAAGCAAGGTTTAAAATTAATTATTTAAATCAAAATTCCCTGCATGCTGGTTTAAATCACAAGAATTTATTTGTTTGGGGTTTTTTTTTTTGTTTGGTTTTTTTATTTGTTTGTTTTTTGGTTTTGTTGGTGTTTCTGTTGTTGAGTTTTGGGGTTTTGGGGTTTGTTTTTTTTTTTTTGCTTGGAATCCCTTTGATTGACCCTACTCCATCACTTGAAAATCTGTCCTCTTTCTTATTTTGTACTCATTTATGTTCCTGCCTGGCATACAGCAGTTTGTGTCACAGCATTGACCCTGCAGTGCAGCCATGGTTCTGGCCATCAGCTGAGGCACGTCCCACTGGTGCTGCTGTTGACAAGTACCATGTGGTGGCACAGGGGTTCTCAGTGACAGTGTTGCTCTGTCCCATCACACAGCTGCTGTTCTGCCAAGCTGTCTTCCAGACCCCTTCTTGGTGCTCGGACACTCCTTGGAAGCAGCTTTGCTCTGTGTCTCACTGTTCTCTCACCAGTTGGCTTCATTACATGGCTCTACTGAAACTGCGATTTCCTCCAGGTTTTATTGGCCCAACATGGTCCTTTATGGCAGGCAGAGTGGCAATGCTGATACAGACTGCAGGGAATAAATACCATTGCTGCCTTGCAGTATTGCTTAAATTGGAGCATTGTTCACCTGGCTAAAAAGAGCATCTGCAGTTCCTCTCTCTTGGAAGGGGCCAGGGATGCCAAAACTTTAATAGCAGTGAAATAATTTATCAACCCTGTCCAGAATCACCCACATCTTAGTCTGTCACTGAAACCATGTTATTGGACATACATTGCACAACTACAAGGTGAGCATGTAAACTTCTGGTGCATAATATAATACCCAGGATTTTTAGTAATGCCCAGGATTTTCCTTCCAAAGGGGTGAAAAGCAGGTTGATGGGAAAATACAGTGTAGTTCCAGGTGCCTGAATAAAGTCTGTATCTCCCTTGTTTCTAACACTGATTAAAATAAGAGGAGATGGTCAAGGGGAATATTTGAGAACCAATTGTAAATGGTCTTTTTTAATTTTTGACATAAATCATATATTTTTTAATATTCCCCTGGCATAACTTCAAAACTAAGAAGACTTAATAATTTGGTGTCTTAAACAGGATTGGAAATAAGTAGGGTGAACTTAAAATGAATGGCCCCACTAACTTCATCACCCTAGTCATGTGAAATATAAATAATATTCAAACAGTATATTCTGCAGTATACTTGATTATTAACTTTCTCTTCTGTTTTAATCATCTAAAGTGAATTCAGGGATATTTTTTAATATGATTTTTATCTTGACAGCTGTGCTTTTATTGAAAATGCAGCAAAATCTTGTCTATCTGTATCTTCCAGTGTGGTGATCTCATTATAAATGAAAGATATGTATGGTTTTAGTTGGATTTTAAGTGCTGGCAGGTGAATTTATAATCAGTTTTAATGGAAACACTGGTCAAGGACCTCCAAGATATGTTGCAATAAACCAGCCAGGATGAAATACAGGCAAAGAAAAAAGATCATTCTTATATGCTAGAGCCCAAGCTTGGGAACCAAGCTGATGTGCTCATTAAAAGATTAACTTAAATCCAATTTCAAACAGTTTTAAGATTTAGCTAACTTTTCTTAACTCTGGAAGGTACTATAATGATAGCTGTAGATCTACCCAGGCTCTAGGAGGTGTCAGGGAAATCGTTGTACATCATGGCCAGAGCCCAAATCACTACCAGGACAGCAGATTTGTGGCACATACATGCAGCAGAGAGCTGGAAGTGCTCTGTTGCAGCTTTTTCTGTTCCACCTCAGTTTCAATCCCTTTGCTCAGGTGTGCCATGATACCTAATATCACCTCAGTGCCATGTGTGAAGTGTGAAGACTTTATTTCATATATCATGTCAAAATACATTTGTCCAAAAATGTGGAGAGTTCATAAATAACCTGTGTACACTTTCTACAGGGAGAATCTCAGGCATTAAAAGGCAGAGCAGGTAGGAAAAGGGTCAGTGTACTACAGACCTTTCAAAAAATAGTCATGTGTCTTTAAAGACTTGAATGAAAGGAGGAAAGAAATTTGTAAACAGGATCACAATTTCAGAAATCTCTGCGGTGAATAGAAAAGGAAGGAGATTTAGTTGTAAAACATACCTCCAGCTTTCTAATAAAATAGAAATATCACTTGAAATGAACATGATGCCTCCATCCAAGCCAAATTAAGTCTAAATAATGAAAAAGTATACTTTAGAAAGTCAGAAAGGTCAAGGTTCGTGACACCAAATCATGGATTGCAGCTGGCAGGCCACCTCTATAATTTCCATGGGAATAACTAAAGAAAATTGACTAAAGAAAATGCCTGTAACAACTGGGACATAGCTTGAAAAAAAAACCACTAAAAGCCAGATGTCTCAGAAGAATACTTTGGAAGTGTAGAAGGAGGCAGACAGGGATGGGATTTGTCAATTTTCCTAATAAGTCAGTCAACTCCTCATAGCAAAAAGCCAGTTAATGCAATATGGAATAGTTTAAAAGTCAATTAATATTTTGAAACTAAGCAGCCAGCCTTTTTGCAAGGAGATACTATGCCGACTAAATAAAAATACTTTCAAGTGTCACATTTACAGAAAACATGGATCTGGTATGAATTTTAGTGTATAATCAGGCATAAGGACCTCCCACTCAAACTGAGGGCACCAAATTATGCTTAAAAATATGGGAGATGGAGGAAAATATTGCATTTGAACAAAAGGGCTTGAATTAATATTATAAAATTTAATGAAGTCTTGGAGACATTGCCTCAGAAAAGAAAGCTGTATTAACTATGCCTCCAGTGAGTAAAAGAACAAAACAAATGTTAGGGAACAAAATATTAATGAAAGAAAAAAAGTGTCAGTACAAAATGGTTAGGTTGAGATGAAGGATCTGTGGAAAAAAGATAAGTGAATGCAAATTAGGAAGAAGATTAAATTAAAAACCAAAAGCATATATCCCATAGAATGCATCAACAGAGTGATGTGCTGAGTGAAACCTGGGGAATAAGATGTGTGCTCCAAAATGCAAATACATCCATTGCATTGTTAAGATGGATATTGAAATGGCTCAGGAGACCAGCGGACTGGGAAGCTCGGCTGGCTGCTTTGTAGGTACGGATATTTGGAATAAAAATATTGCTGCTTATGCTGAGTTGTAATTCCGAACTCATCAAAAAGTGTGGGCTCTAGGCTGCAAAGGTGAGAAAGAGCATTGTGAAATAAGACAACTCTGCTGCAGTTCTTGGCTTAGGCTTTCCCTTGATAAACACGTCCAGAGGTGCAGCTGAAAGACGGCTGTCAGCAAACGTGCTTTAAAAACACCTAACAAAGGAAAAAATTGTAGGAAGCCAACAGTATCAGGTGTAAATATGTATTATTTTTGAGGATGTTGGGTTAGGAATTTTTGAGCAAGCTTCCTGCAGCTCTCATTTTTGTGTGTGAACCTCCTGTACGCTGTGTCATTGCTCAGCTATGCTCCTGTGAGCAAACAGCAGCTTTGCGGTGGCACCCTTTGCTCAGAGGCAGACTGCACTTAGTTCTCCATGTTAGGTCTCAATTCCTTTGTCTCCATCCAGTCTTTGCTTTGCATTGCAGACTCAGAAAAAAAGAAAAAGAAAATAAAAAAAAGAACAACCAGAAAAAAAACCCCACACCAGAATCACAGCCCTGCATGACAGTGTGTTGGCACAATGGCAAGTTTCAAGCCTCTAATAGCAAGCCATTTAAAGAGAGTCAGTTACAGGTATGAATTATGTGCATGTTTAGGAAAGAGGAAAGATTATGATGAAGTAGGAAAGTGGATTGTATGTGGACAGTCTTAATTGCATGCTGCAAGGTAATGACAAGCTGTGAAATCCTAAGACCTCAAATCTAGTTCTGTGTTCTTTTACAAACATGTAGGGGACAGAGTCGTGAGCACTCCGAGTGCCACCCACCGAGAAATGAGAAACAGGGTGGGGGAGATGTGAGGAGTGCAGAAACACAAGGGCAGCGCACTGAGCAGACCTGCCCTTGTTTGTTATCCTTGCTGAAACCCTGCCTTGCGAGGAAGGAGCTTTTATATAAACTGGTGATTAAAGGAAAGAGGTATCTAATTTGGGATTAAGAGAGTTGCTGAAGAATTTAATAGTAAAAACAGTTGCTAGAGCAGCTGTTTCAACACAGTTCAGACAATTGGCAGCCAAACTGCTTCCATTTCATAAGTAGGTGACATATTTAATTTCTCTTCACAGAAGTCTTAAATATATCAGGAGAAAATGCACAATTTTAGAGGGCTTTGTCCAAATGCCTTTGCTCACATTCACCGAAGGCTTTTTTGTTGCTATTCAAGTATGATGCTTTAGAAAGTCATGCTTTGGATGTGTTGATCCAGCTTGAGAACAGCCAGAAATTTACTACTAGAAGCTAGTTATGAGCCTGGTCCAGAACCACTGCAATCCGTTGATGTGTTCCTAATGATTGCAGTCAGTTTAGGATGAAATGCAACCACTGTTGAAGCATACTTTTTGATTTCTTTGCTGTCTGGGTCAATCTGGTAGTAATTTGACAAACTCTGATTAGGTTACTTGTTGTTTTCCCCCAGAATTCTGCCCACCAATGTTAGCAGTTTCTCTCCAGATTTTTGATATCCTAGCAAAAGAAATACATCTTTTCCTGCTCTATGTGTTCTTCTTCAGCCCATCCAATCTTATCACAAATATAAGTGAAATAAAAGTAGTCCTTAAAAATGAATGTGATTCAAGGTTGTTGAAGAATTGCAAACATTCAGATCTCTAGTGGTTATGGAACAGTCACTTTGTTAAGAGCAAGCACAGAGCTAAAACTCCTATTCTACCCTGTTAGAGAAGATTAATTCCTGCTTTCTTAAGAATCTTTACCCTCATTTCCAGGCTTGGAAAAGATTGCATTGTTCTAGCATTTAATAGTTATGTAAATTAGCACTGATTTTGTCATTTAGCACCTGTGCAAAATTTTTTGCTGGAACAGTTCTTTCAAATATGGCATAAACAAAGCATAAGATGCACAGTGATACTGTTCTTTTGTGGATGCTTATTTGGAAAAATATGCATGAGCTATTGAGCATGTCATGGATATGCAAAGCTTTGTAGGCGTGTGGTTGGTCTTAAATAACACATAGGCCACTAGTCAGACTTTCAGCAAGCTTTATTTTGAAAATATATTAAATACCATCATGCATATGCTAAAAACTTTACCACATCTTTAGGGTAATGGTAATGTTTTTACTCAAAATCTTTGTCTGCCGAACATAACTTAGGCTGGATATAGAGATATTGACACAACTTCTGCTGGCTTCTGCCTGGTATTGCTGTGGCCTCCGCTGCTTCTGTCCTCTGTTCTGTGTGAGCAGATGGGATCCTGCAGCTGTTTGAATAAATATTAGTTTTAAAGAATTATGCTGCTCTGATTAACCATTCAATGAGGGGGGAAATGGCAGGGAAGAGAGCACCTAAGGAATCTCTCTACTTCAGGCCTCTTGCCCAAAAGCATTCATTTAGATGTTTGAGCAGTGATGAGGTGAGGAGTTATATAAACGGGAAGCCGTTCCTCAAATCATTATCTTCTCTCTGCATAGAGTGTAATTGATAGCTTATGTGCTTGCAACAGCTGAAAAAATAGAGCAGAACATGCAAACACATCTACTGTATAACATACGTGGGAAGCAAGTGGAGGAGAGTGTTAACTGTAATAGAAAGTGAATTATCTGCCATTTTTGTTCCACCCCAGATGTAATTCAGCAAGGAGATTGGATCTGTGCACTAGATAGTCTGAGTCCGTGCCTTGGAAATTGGCAGTCAGAGTTCCATCCAAAGGGCAGGAAATGTGTGAACAAAACCCAGCCCAGATTATCAAGCAAAACCCCAAGCCCACAGGGGTCCTTGGATATTGAGTAGCTGGCACTTTCCTTCATTTAAAGTAGAAAAATAGCTCTTGTTTTACAGGTGAGGGGAGCTGCTTTGAGAGCAGTCTGTCATAGATCATGGCAAAATCTGGCAAGAAAAACCAATCTCAGGATGATTTCACAGTGAAAATTCATTTGACTGGATTCTTGCTTGGATCTAGGGGCTAGTTAGTGCACTGCTGTATATATACCCATGTGTCTCCAGGTTTTGGACCCTCATTTAGCATTTTGCTATGAGTTTTGGTTCAATCTGAGATCCTATGCTTTAAAGAAAAGGTATGTTTGTTTACTGAGAACTGACTTGTCTTCAGTATAGAAAGAATGTATTTTTACAAGCATGGTATGGCCACAGTTTCTTCCCTTGTTTTGCTTTCTTAAGGAGATAATAGTGATACACTCTTGAACTGAACTCAACCAGCCAACACAATAGCTGGGACAAAGCATGTAGGAAAAAGGATGCTAACAGTGCTTCCTCCAAAGATGCTCAGACAGCAAACACACTTTACAGCTGTACATTCAGCGATTAAAGATTTCCAGAATCAGTTAAAAGCTTTGAGGGTCCCAGTAGCCGTGCTCAGAAAACCCATGTGGCTTCTCTGTGTGTAGACTTCTGGTAGTCTTCTAATTAGCTTTGTAGAGGTCTCTGAAGGCATCTGGGTTTCTCACTGACTCGGGAATTAGGCTGAATTTAGGCTGCCTGAACATGCCAGTGCTGGGTTTGAGCATTTTTGAGTGTTTCTGTGTGGATCTCCTCACCCCTCTGGAATGGCAAGAGGGAGCAGCGTGGTGGGATGGGCTGTGCTGTGGTACTGACTGCACCACACTTTGTGGCAGAAAGCACAGAGCAGATCGGTTTAAAACAAAAGGGAATTAAAAAAAAAAAAAGAAAGGCAAATTCAATTAGTCATTTGAAATTGAGTTGGGGTTTACAACTTGAATTTTTAGGCCCAGATCCATCAGAGCACTTAAGCACCTGCTTTACCTTGAATACAATTTGCTTTTCAATAGCAGTTATTTGCTATCAGAGAGCTCCAGGAAACCTGGGCTTAAATGGACATTGTAAAGGATGAAGGAAGGATGGCAGACAGGCCATCTTGGAGAAATTCCTCTTTTTCACTCCCTACACCTTATGTGGTTTAAATAATGCCTCCTTAATGCAATGCTTTGTGTTACCTACTCTGTAAATAATGTCAGGAAAGGTTATTTAATGATAATTTGACTTTTTCTTTGAAAAGACTTGTTACTAATCTTAACGTGAAATCTCTTTAGTATTATTGAGGGGAATAACAACCTAATGTCATTTTGGTTTGATTTCTTTGTATGAGGGGGTGGCAACTCTCCCTTGTCTCTCCTCACCAAACATCAGAAGCAAGATCTGTTACTGAGAGATTGCTGCAGTGGTACTTGGTCTTACAGAGATTTCATCAGAAACATTTCATTTTTAATGAACAATGGAAAATGTTCAGCTGTCCATTATTACACTTCTTTGTACACAGTCTAAAAATATAAATGGAAATTATAATTACATCTGTAATTCTGGGTCCCAGCTGAAATCGCTTTAATCTCAATGTGAGGGAGAAAAAAATCAATACAGAACCCTTAACCCTGGTCTTTTCCTCCTTAGATATTTCATTTTCAGTTGTGCTAGTTTATACCACAAGTTTTATAAGTTTTTCAAGGAACTTTAGTATACAGAGACGATTTCGCATCCTCAAAATGGCATTGGTACTTTGTGCTTTTCTGATTTAGAAATTGTAATGATGTTCTTGAGAAATGGATTATATTGTAGCTGCTTGATATAATATGATGTTTATCTCTTTTACTTTTTGTTCATTAAAAAGCAGGGCCTTTGAAATGTTGCAAAGTTCTTTTAAAGAAAATCCTATTTTACTGGCAGCAGAATTACACATTTTTTTTCTTTCTTTTTTTTTTTTTCCCAAGAGGAATCCAAGTCAGCATTAAAGATTTAACATTGGGATTTGGAAAAGACATCTTTCTCAACTCACCACAGGCTCTCTCTACTCCATTGTACTTTTTTCCTATAGGCTTCAAATAGTAGGTCTGTCAAGGTTAAATATGATCATGTTTGGGGTTTTTTAATATCAACATCTGCAAGTACAGAAATGTCATCAAGTGTTTTGTGTTTCTGAAACCTGCACCTTTCTGCAAACCCAAGCTGAGACCAACAGTTGCTTTTGTTTGAGTTAACATCTGAGGAGGAAGGGTGAGGTTCTTTTATGCTCTAAGACCTTTGCAAACTATTAATTGTCCACGAATTGCAGCTTCCTCTGAAACATCTGGTTCTGGTAATAGTCCAGACATGATGCTGCAGATTAGGGTACGCTCTGCTACATTGCCCCAGTTGCCACACTGTTAATGATCATGGATCTAACATCCACAGAGCAGAGGTGTGCTGTTCATCTTGGCAGAATATCTTCTTTCTTTGTAATTGCATGTATGTACCATTTTCTAGATCATGGGCACTCAAAAAGTAAAACATAAATTAGCAGCATTCTGGTCAGGCCTTTCTCTGAATACCTGAAAGACACAACTGTAAAGGAATGTTTCCACTTGAAGTGAGGCATTTCAGCAACCTACGTTTAGTACCCGAGGTACAATTTATTTGCTGTCTAAGGCTGTCAAGCCTTAACTTCCTGATTTCATTCCAGGATACAGATGTTTCATTCTCTCCCTGCCCTTTCCTCCCCTTGCAGATACCATTCTATACAAAAGCCCAATCCAAAGATCATTGAAATGCTTCCATTGACATCCAGAGGCTTTGGCTGGGGCTGGACGAGTCTGGGGCACAAAGTTCTTCGCTGCATCGAAGTTATTCCTTCTCAGTCTGGTATCCAGGCAAAGCACAGATGTTTTTCCATCTTTACTTCCCCCTGCAAAGTATCTTGATGGGCTTTTTATGAGCTTGCCACTTCAAGTCTATCACACTACACAATCTGAAAATACTTGGAGAGATATTATAGTAGTGACCTTTATTGTTCATTAGTGAATCAGCAGCCTAGCTTACTGTGGCTTTAAATGAGCTATATAAATTGGTTGTTATTTTCAATGATGATTCCCTTGATTTGAACATACTAGAGCACAGATAATTGATTGATTCATTATGTAAAAGATTGTTTCAAGTTAGAGGGTGGTTTTATTTAATTTTTTTTCTCCCAGCCAAATTGAGATGTGCTGTCTAGAATCTTGGCCAGGTTCTTACCAGGTTCATATCCGGAAGCACTCTTGCTTCTCTGTTTCTCAGTGATGGCACACAGCAGTCTTCCTGGGTGGGTGGGGATGCCTCTTTGATTGTGGTGCTGTTCCTTGTAATGTCAGCTGAAGCTGCTGCCAGCATAGAGTCCTGCACGTAAGACTTTGTTGCAGATGTGTCCTTTCAAAATAAATTGAAGTCCATACCAGGTAGTGCTGTCCAAAACCTCTCTCTGTCTCAATGCTGGCTTGCCTCTACCCTGTATTCTAAGTGCTATGCTGTCACCTCTCTCAGGTATCACTAATTCCCAGCTATTGACATTCCTTTGCCAAGGATGCAGTGTTTTGGTGTGTCTTTAAAGCGTTTTTTTTTCTTTCTTCAGCTGTGTGCTCCTCTTTCAACTTCAGGAACCTGATGTCTCCTGTTCTAGATACATAACTAAGCTGATAGAACTGTTACAACAGCCTGTACTTGCTTTCTCTAAAAGGTTGTTTTGCTCTAAGATCTTTGCTGTTGCAAATTTTATCTTGTTGTCTGTCATGCAGCACAGTGTGCAGATGGCACGGAAGTTTGTTTAGAAGCTACACATCTCGTTTATTTGAAGTGTTGGGGAGGATGCATGTAGATCAGGGACATTGGTGAATACACCAGTTCCCAAAGAGCAAAGGATGCTGCATGCCCAGGGACCATACACATAAATCCTGCTGTGGGTGCATGGTGCTGCCCCAGGCCAGGAATGCATGGAAGAAAATCACACAAATCTGATGATGTCTCATGTCATTTGGGACACCTGGCTGGCACTGCCAGGGCTGGCGCTGCTGGCAAGGAAAGTGAAGAAGAGAGCAGTAGCCAGGCCAGGAGAGGATAGTGGTAAAAAATGTGATGGGTTCTAGGAATCCAAGCCTAGTCCTTGCTGAAGGAGGCAGAGAGGACAGTGGAGGTTGTGGCATCTTGTGCTGTTGTCCTGTACACCCACCTCCATCTTGTGGTCTAACGCAATGACCTCTGACTTCCAGATTTGCTTAAGGAAACAATGTCCAGCAAATTAAATAGGGAAGAGCTGAGCTCAGATGTGTATGAAAGTCAGCAGTTATGTTGTTTTCATGTGGGAATGGAACATATTTGTGTATATCTATTGCTATTAGAGCTAATACCATATACATGAGTAAAAACTCCACCTGTGCCCATAAAGCAGTTGGAAGCTGTATTTTGCATTTCCTCCATACTCAGTGGTTCAGGTCTCAAAGCAACCTCACAGTGATGTACTTGGCAGTGGTGCCATGTGTGCGTGTCTCTTTCAAGCACAGCTGTTCTACAGGACATCTTGAGGGGGTGCTTGCAGATTCTCGTCTGTGTCTCACTTCTCCAGAATCTGCTTCTGCTCCCAGGATCTGGCTCGCCAAACCCTCCTCATCAACTCCTGAGCAAGTCAACAGCCTGTCCCAGGCTGCTGCCTAAGAGAATGGCAGGGCTTTGTAAATAAAGGAAACAATTGAATGATAAGTTCACACTTCAGCACGCTGCTTAACAACCTGATAACAGTTAATTACATACAGTATTTTTAAATGCGGCAACAGGGAGATAACTCGTGCATAGGTGGAGCACAGGCCCTTGGGCCTCACGACCGGAGTTTAACCTCTTACTGCCCATGCCCCTAAAGAGACTAGTGGCTGCAGCTCCGAATGTCACCAGTTCTGAACTTCTACTGGCCAGCAGTGACGCAGGGTCATGCACGTGAAGTGTCCTCAGCTGCAGGTGGGGGCAGGGGGAAGCTCTGCTCAGTCCCAAATCTCGTGGGTCCTGCTTTGAGAGCAGCCTGTGAGCTGACGGGCAGAAAAGGTGGAGCAGGTAGAGCGGGGCCAGCCGGGAGTTGCTGCTGCTGGTGTAAGTGCAGGAGCTCTGCAGGAAGGAGCCAGCACAAACACAGCTGGGATGGGCGCTGGGGCCGGCTGCGAGTCACAGCAGCTGCGCTCAGCGCTACCGCTCCCTGGGCTCCGGGTGGGACGTTTCCGTCTGTCCCAGCCCCGTGAGATTGAGGGTCTGACCCTTGTTATTTAAAGCACAACTTCAGGACATCTGCTGTCAGAGCACCCGCAAAGTTTGTGGCTTAATGCAAGTCTAATTAACTGATTTGCCTATCCAAATCTGGAGATTTACACACTTCTGTAGAGGCAGCTGTAAAGTTATAACTTCAGCTGTTTATCATGCCCTGAGCCTTTAAATCTCAATTATGAAAGGTGGTGTTTAATGGCTAGCTGGAAAATGGGTGGTTACCAGAGTGTTAATGGAGTGCGGCAAGCCAGGAAATGTATAATCTAATGCCTGTATAGAAATGAAAGGTTCTAACAAAAGAAAATATTGGGGGAGGATGTACTTACAGGCTGTTTGTGCTATTTAGGAGAAAATCAGTACATGAGCAGTAGGGAAACAATGGGGACTGAAATACTGCCTGAAGAAAGAAATAAGAGCTGCTTGTTTTTAAGGTACCTCTTGCTCCCTCCCCCAAACAGCCATCCTTCTTCTCTGGGTCTTGAGCTTTGCCTTTGTTACAAAAGGAAAAAAAAAAAAAAAAAGAATGATTTGTCACAGTGAGTTTTACAGAATGTCTGGACCAGAAAGAAACATTGAAGGAAAAAATAACCAGCTACGTATTCCTTTTTTACTGAAGCATGGTTTTACTACCCAGTTTGTGCCATTGGAGGCAGAATTGACAGCCATACTTCATCATGGCAATGGGAGAAAGTGCTGCAAGGAGTGCTTTAATTTAAATGAGAAATGCTCTAAGAGGAAAAAAAAAAGCCTAAAAGCTTGGTAATAACATTAATAACCACTTCTTACAGGTTTTTACTAGCCCACTAAAGATCAGACAGCATGTTAAGGTCCCAGTGGCTGAATAGTAAAGACCTGGGCCCAGGTTATTATTACTTAGGAAGATTCTTTTAATGATTTCTGTTATTAGTTGAAAATCATTTGAATAGTTCAGCTGAATGGTCACCATGCTTTAAATTCATTTCGAATGAAAAATGAGAACAGGGTAGAATTTGGGTTTATGCATTTCTGAAAGCACTCCACAAAACCAGCGTGGATAGCAGTTGTGCTCTGAATGGGCAGGCAAAGGGCAGAGGTTTCCCTGCTGGGGAGGAGCTCTTCTGGACTGTGATCAATTCCTTCTGAAAAGCAATTTTGACTATGGCAACAGAATTTCTTTTAAATCAAATTAAAAGCTCCTAAATCACCACAGACTCCGTAATTTCTACTCAGATAGCCTTCAAAAAAGCAGAGACCTCCAGTAGGGGTTGGGATGAGGCAAAGGGGTCTGGGTGGTATTTCTGCCTTTTGTGCTGCTGCTGCACTGAAGCTGAAGTGTTGGGGTCTCACCTCTGCATCCCACTCCCCTCTCCCAGACTGCCTGCTCTTGAGGAAGGCAGCTGCCTGTTCTCAGGGCAGGGGGAGCAGGGTCCCCCTGTCTGTTGGGAGTTGCTACACAGTAAGACAGGGCAAGTGTTACCATAGCACAGCTTTCACTTCAGCATCTTGCTCCAGTAGTGGCAGTACTTTTTTTGTATTCATTTGAATTTGCATTTAAATGCAAAATTCAACCGAGAAGCCTAAACAGTTGCTTCTCTTGCTGGCTTAAGAAGCATATGTCCTTTAAAAAGAAGTTTTCTCCCCTCCAACGTAACTTGGTTAGCATCTTCTCAGAAATGTGACTCAGAAGACCAAAGGCCAAGAACTCTTTTAGTCTATAGGAAGAGCTTTTGGTCCCCACTGATCTGCAAAACAAAAGACCAAAGGGACCTTGAAATCTCAGCCAGGTCTCTCCCCAGCGGAGCATGGGGGTTCCTGAGCAACAAGCATGACTGCTTAGCATTGAGAGTGGGTTACCAGTGCCCAGAGGTTAATGACTCACACGGCATTATGTTGTGCTGAATAATGAGGAACATCTGAAATGACACATGTTGTAATGACTCGCTACTTAAAGTACCAATCTACTTAAGATCCCTTTAAGCTTGAGGAGATCACAGAATAGCAATGTCTTGTTCAATAGGTGCTACTTTATTTTATGCCTTCTGGTAGAAGAGATGTACCATGCCTGAGAGCATATGAACAAAACAAGTGAGGAATTGAGTAGGAAGGATTATTGCACTGGTTGTTGTGAATGCTTTTTAGGCATTTATAGAGCACCAGCTAGCACATTTCAAGTTTTGTTTTTGTTGATTTCAGGGTTTTAATCCTGGTTGTCACAGTTCCTATATTTGTAGGTTGGATTTAGGGAAGGAGAGCAAGGGGAGCTTTGCCTGCAGGATGAGATTATCAGAAACTGGTCTGAGATTTGCTGTGGAAACTAAACTAATGCTGGAGCAAAGCAGCAACGCTGTCTTATGGTTTGGTTGCTGATGGGAGGGAGTTTAATTTAATGGTACTCTAAATTCTGATGTTAACTAATCTGTGACATAGTTTGCTCCATTAGGGATTGAGAACAATCTATTTTCTGGCAGACAAAATAAGTTGTTCGTGCTGTCATAAGAAGTCATACCTAATCTTACAGAAAAGTTTTAGACCTGTCAGACACTGCTTGCCTGTCTTACTGTTGTTTCTGCAGTCTGCTCTCCTGCATGGAAAGCTGGTACATGACTAAATTGTACACTTGGTCTTAGATGTAAAAGCAAGCGTGACACCTGAATATCTCCAATTGCTAAAAATGGCCCAGGGAGCAGCTGGGGCCCAACACCTCTGTGGTGTGGCCCTCTGCAAACAATAAAGGACTCAGTTCTCCAGTTGCTTTAAGGCTGAACTTCAACTAGAGAAATATAAACACTTCTCTGCACTTACCTGCTGGGATTGTGGTGCTTTAACTGTTTGTTTCTAAATATTTTAAGCTGTAATATTGAAGAGAGAGAGAAACTGTGCAGATAAATTCTTATATTTGGGCCAGTTAGCACCACTTTAGACTTTGCAAAAGTGTATGCAAGACAGGAGAATCAGGCCTGCCTGCATTGCATCTGGAATGTATTGCTCGAATTTCAAACTTATTTGGACTCGTCCTTCTCCAAACCAAAACCAAATAGGAATTCTTTAAAAAGGGAAGAGAGATTCTTCCACTATTACACCCCCCATTCACACACACACCCCCACCACCTTGAAATGCAGGTCATTAAAAGATCATTATTTTTATGGGTCTGCAAAGCCTGTAGAAGTCAGGGCTGTGTAATATACATTGCAGAGTGTTCTGCTAATCCAGTCCGACCGCAGTCGTGCCTGGCCCAGGGAAGAGGGTCTGGTAACTGGAAACCTGACACTGAAGGAATTCCAAACACAGTCCTCAAACTAAAAACAGCTCTCTCTGCATGGCATGTGCTACATGAGAGCCAGGGATTGTATTCGTTTATGTTATCTGATTTTTCAGCCTTGTATTGTTGATAAAAGAACAGGAGAAGGAAGCACCTCCACCAGCTCAGCCCATAAATAAAGTGTGTATGGTGTGGTAGAGGTTAGTATGACATTGCAAGACATCTGCCTTCTTCTGTGGGGTACAAGCCTCTCTCACAGACAGCAGCCACAGAGCACTTCCTTGTGCTGCAGATTCTTCCCAGCACTAAGATACCAAATTTGATTCCCAGTGAATTTTAAATGCAAACCCTCTATTTGGCTGTGGGGAGTATTGATCTGAAAGGGCAAAGAATATTTATTATAGGATTATCTCACCTATTAAGATACAGAGACCCACCTTAATGCATCTCAGTGATTTCTTTGAAATCTGCAGTGATTTGAAATTTCATTAATTTATTTATGTTATATGCATGTTGAATATTAAGCAACAGGAGTTCTTAGAGCCACTGACTACAAACAGCACTGCAGTATCTTTAATACTTTATCTGGAGAGATAGGCACTACGTGATCTTTTCAGTTAATTGTTTTTAGTGTTTGTTGAGAAGAGCTTTATAAAGACACAGTGTAATGTATTTGATACTTCAAGATTGTTTGTTTGCATAATTTAATTCTTACATCAGCTTCTCTTTTCTTCTTTAAAAGTAGTTCCTCCTGGCTGAGAACAAACATCACACAATCACACTGCATACAGTGGAGTTCTTCACTGAGAATTTGGACACAGATAGGATCTTGTTGCTTTCTCCTGTTCTTTAATCACAGCCTGGGCTGTCTGATGCCATCACCCAGAGTCTCTGTATGTCTTGCTTAGACATGAAAGAGACTGCAGCCAAATGTGGGCTTTCCATTTGCTACTTAGTCTGTGGCTGTCTTTGAAGTTTATTTCAAGAAGTACTCTCTAACAAAGTAAGAAGGCAGGTTTTCTTGTGAGATTATATCCCTTGCAAAATATTCCCTCAGCAGCAAGGAGGAGATAGTGATGTAAGAAGAGAGCATTCCCTTCCTTGCTTTTTACCAGGTACTAAGAGGGTGACCTCTGTGACTTTCCCTATAGAACAGAGGGAAGAAAAACCCTTTGTCACAATGAAATCCAAACCCCCAACGTGATGGGGCACAGCACGAGCAGTTAGACCTTCATTTTGCTTTCCTTTCCTTTCAGATAGCCCAAGCACATGTCTCCAAGGATGTTAAAGGTGACCTGCAAATGGAGGTTATCAATGAAATGCAGTAAACCTGAAATGTAATTTTTTTTTTCTGATTAGGTTTTTGAAGCATCAGGTATTTATGCCAGTCTACTCTGTAAGATTTTCCACAGTTGAAGAATAGCTAAAACGGGGGTTAAAAAAAAAAGAGGAAACCTTCAGATACCTGTCACTAAATAGTATTTTGGGTAAAGGAAGTCTTTCCTAAGTGTTCCAAATCCTGTGGTTCAGTTTTAAATAAACTCAGAAGCTCTTAAAAATTCTGCAGTGAAGCTAGAAGATACCCAATTTTTTGTGCTTGGAAGGTAAATAAAGCAGAGAGAAAAACAAACCTGCTTTAGGCTTTACCTGTCATAGAGAAAATAACAACACATTAATTGAATATCAGTCACAAATTATCTGCTTTTCTTGGACAAGTCTACTTTGTGCTCCTAATGCTCAAAATGGATCACAGTTGTTAACTGGTGAATCATTTTAAAAGATAAACTGGTAGAGCTGCAAACCAGCATATGAAGTGAAACGTTCACAACTGCCTGTATGTGATGTGTAATTTCTCTGCAGGGGAAGGAGGATGAGACTTTACTTCCTCAAAGCAGAAGGGGAACCATTTTAAGGGACACCTTGCTCATGACATTTTTGAGAAGTGTTTTCTTTCTGCCCCACCAGTTTCAGTCCTTTGTGGAGCCTGGTGCTTCTCTCTCCCTTCATTCAATTGCTTCCTGCAGCAGCAGCCGCTGCTTTTAGCTAGACCCACATCCATAATGCACTTTCCAGTGGGACCCAGCAGGGCTGAACTATCAGCAAAACCAGGTTTTGAGCTCTGAGATCAGTTCCTTCCCAGGATGTTGTGTCAGCTTCCCTGCCTTCTGCCTGCCATTAATTGCACTGTATCCCCAGGTCAAACAAATGGCCAAAAATCTGGAAAACAGCTGACAGTCAGAGCAGCTCCTACTCAGCATGTCCTCTCAGAGGGCACGGTCCTGGCCTGGTCCTTTTGAGTGGCTGGACCTGCTTGACCCAATTTGTGGATTTTTGATCACTCCCCTGGGTCACTGATTTTCCACTTGAGATTATTGTTTTGACCCCCACACCATGGGTCACTGGGGAGGTGTGATATGGCCCTGTGAACTCTGAACTCATCAGAAGCCAACAAAAACAGTGCAGAGAGGAGAAGAATTTCATTAGGACCTCCTCAAAGGTGGTAGTGTCTGCTGAGGGAAAAGGTAGGAGTTGTTTTCCTTCTTGCAGAAACAAGCACAGCATCTACAAGGGACTGCCAAGTAGAAAGTGTTTGGTTTGTTTTGTTTTGGCAATTTCTTTAAGGATAAACAACAGCATGTACTTTTACACCGTGAGCTATCGAGTGAGAAGGGTGTTGGTTCAAAGGAGCTGTCCTCTTCCTGCTGGGAACTGCCCTCAGTGTCCCAGACTTACGGCTAATGGTGACATCATTTCTGCAGGCAGAGCTTGGTATTTGCAGTTGTTTCTTTTACCTTACTAAGAGTAACTTTCTGATGCTTAATTTGTCACACTTGAGGAGGGAAGGGCAGTTTTTTCCTGTTTTTTAAGACTGGTCAGTTAGAGGTTCATGGAGATTCTGTAGGCTGGTTGGTTGCACTTTGAGCAGCTCCCTGAGAATGAACTTCACCAGGCTTGGGTGGTAGGTGAGGAAGAATGAATCCTTGGGAAATAATTTGGCTTCAACATGCTGTGCTGGTCATAAAAGGGAAAAAAAGTGTTGTCATTGTAGCTTGTGTACCTGTGAGTGTAACACCCACTGGGATTGCTAGAGAAAGCGAGCTGGAGTGTGGAGCAGCCATGAGGATATCTTCTGTGAAATCTCCCTCAGTCATGCTGCCCAGAGTCAGCCTTTTCGACAGTTACCAGTGTTTCCCAAGGTTGTACTCAGGCAAAAATTCTGCTAATTGTTGGCTATATTACTGCTTGTATTATCCCCAAGGCTGCTAAAATAATTCACATACCCCTGTCTTCCTGGGGCTTTCCTAAAAGGTTCGTGTGAAGTGGATTCCTGTCAGGTCTCTGTGTACAACCTGTCATGACTCTGGGCAGGACACTCAAGAATTACACCTGCTATGGGTGTTTTTCCCTCAGAGAAAGGAAACTGGTGCTGACAGTGAACAACTTGGGGTTCTATCTTTTAAAGAAAGATTTTGCTCTTCCCACGTGTTGTTCAGCCACAGATGGTGTTAGCTGTAAGTGAAGCGGTGGTGGATTTAGTTTGCTAGGAGAGGGAACAGCAATGGAGATCTGATGGCATCAGCTCAGGCAGCCTGGGGCCATTTATCAGGTCTGGCACACTTTGATTGCCTAGGCACATCTTCACTTCACAGTCCTGGGCCAGAGCAGCCTGAGTGCACAACCCTCTGCACAGTCACAACTTCTGTGGCAGCAGTGTAACACTCATTCCTAAAACTGGGCTGGCTGAGTTTTCCTGGGAACAGCTCTTTTGGCTGGATGGCAAAGCACCCCTCTTTTCCTGCATCTTGCAGAACTCTGGTGTCAGTTGAGGCATGAGTTATGTACTGGAGGCTCAGTATGTCATGCTGGTGGCTCAGTCCCATTGTCAGCCATCATTTTGGTGCCAATTCATCCTGAATTTGTTTTTTAGAGTAGTACAATTTGCAGTTAAAACTCTGTCCAAAAGCTACCACTGGGTTTTCAGTGAATTCTGGGTCAGGTTCCAAGCTCAGTCCTTTTTTAATGTGATCCACAAGAGTTTCATTGATGATAGCTGCCGATGAGAACACCTTATAAAACCAATGTACAGGATTTTGAGCATGATCCTTATATTAAAAGGTGATGGGTGTAGGTTTGACATTTGTTCCTCTTGGTGTGCTGCTTGACACAAAGCAGTACCTACCATAGCAGAACCTTTTATGATTGTATTTGGAAGTACGTATTTGTGCACAGAGGCATTAAAGCTGAGTGTGATGGGACTGGCTAGTGAACAAGCCTTCATGCATGTGGAAAAAATCGTGGAGCAGCTCTTTGGGCTGCTCTGGAAATGAGGCTTTGTTGCAAGGTGTAGGTGTGTGAGCAGTGACGGTAATTGTCTCAGTACGTACGGTTAAGAGTGGTTTGGTATCTCAGAGAGTGGCTTCAGGCCCTTCAGCACTTTGTCTGGACTGTCTCACCAGGAGGTGGGGGGGAAGCTGGGAGTGCCTGTCTTTTATAATGTTCTGTTTTTAAAGCAGAAAGTCTCTGGGGAGCATAGGGTCCTAAAAGTCCAAGGCCTGGAATGCTTCCTTTTGCTCTTTCCATTTTAAACAGGAAACATTTGCACTAAGTTATTCCAGGAGGAGAATTGTAGGTTCATTTCAAGGCAGATAATGTTTGTTCATTGCCTATGTCCGTGATTTACCCCATGGGCTTAAACGAGTGCAGCAGAAAACCACATGTTTTGTTTTACTACATGTTAAACAAGTTCCAGCGGAGTCTGGGAGCCCAGGTTAAGAAAGAAGGAGCATGCTTGTAAAATCTCTGTGTGAACAAGAGAGTCATTGACAAATTTTGAACACCTGATCTGTTGTACCAGAATGATTACTTTTTTCATAATCTATGCAAAGAATATTTAAACAGTTGATGAGTTCAGTCCCAAAGACACAGAGCAGGTGTAATTGATCTATATAATTGATCAACTTCCAGCCCCTGTTTTGGGTCAAACCTCTGTCTTCTTCCCTAAGCTCTCATTTGGAGAGAAGCTTCCTGTGCAGTCAATGAGGGGTTTTGTCCAAAGTGCAAAGACATTTGCAGTCAGACTGGCAAAAACTCCTAATTAAATTGAACTTTTGAGGATGCTCTGGTGGCATGTCTGTGAGAACAATTATTTTTGCCATTTCAAAAGTATCACAAGTTAAGTTGTAATAGGAAAAAATATCAATGCTTCATTAGTGGAAATCATGAAATTAAGATGCAGAAGACTACAGAGAGGACTCCATGGCACATCCTCGGGGATGGCACATCCTCGGGGATGACACATTCACATGTTGCTTTTCACATGAACTAGGGTTTGTGAGATCCATACTGATGCAGACAAGTTACAGGGCTGTTGTAATATCAGGCCTTTTAGATCACAGATTTTTTGAAACCTCACTGGCAACTTGCCCATTAAACACAGGTATTGTAGCCTGACATCCCCAGTGTTCTTACCCAGTTTTTTCAACTACGGTGTTTGGAAAGTTTTACAGGCTGACATATTGGGAGAGAATAGTGGGAAATGGCCTGGAAAGCGTGAATATTTGTGCATGTAAAGCTTATGGGATTTGCAGACTTGCAGACCCAACTCATCTGTTTATCCTCAGGCTAGATAAGATTCAGTCAAATATGCATTGTTTAAAGGAGCTTTGTTTCCATTATGGCAAATGGATCACAGGAGACTGACTTTGGAAGCTGAAAGGCTCCAGTGCTCCCCCATTGTAAAAGGGCTGTGATGTGTACTGGACCCTTCCTCAAGTGTCCTGGACGTTACAGACTTTTGTAGCATGCAGGTGGGAAGTTTGTTATCCTTCAGAAGTTCTTTTCATTCATCAGGACTTGTTATGCTTGAGGTGGCATTTCCTCTCCCAAAGTAAACATAGATTGTATGTACAATAATGTATCACTGGGCTAGTAGACTGCCTTTTTATGTGCTGTATTATGTTTTTTTCTTCCTCAGGCGTGGACCTGCAGAGCCACTAGAATATTTAACAGGGCCACGAGTAACGTACAAAGAGAGAGATCTTCCCTACTACCACGGAGGACAGCCTGTTATCCACCCATCCAAGGGGAACTACATCCGTGTGCCGGACACAAGAATGGCAGAACTGAGGTACCCTCAGTATTACCCAGGCCAGCCCGTGGCAAACCAGCATAAAGGACCCCTCCGGCAGGACGTGCCACCCTCCCCTCCGCAGTCCCACCGAGCACCAGCTTACAGTGAAATGGTCCGACACCGTGGGACCAGTCCAGACCAGTACCAGTACAGGCAACAGGATCCCAGGCACAAGAACCCCATGACTGCAGCTGTATAGCCCTGCACTGGACTTGGGCACATCATCCTTGTAGACTTGTTCCTAAGCGTAGCTGCCTGTAAGAATGGCACACGAGACCTGGAGTCGTTCTTACTGAGCTGGGCTCAGCCTAGGTGCTTTCTAACAGGCGAACTAAAGCCACGTGAGGTACGATGTGTTTTGAGTATGCGAGGTACCAGACAGTTGAGTGTTTTTTAATTCCTTTTAAAAATAGAAAGTGGCTGCTGGGAATGAAACACAACACTTAATACACCTCAGGGCTATTTACTAAATCCAGTTACACCTTTACAGTACATAGCTGTCTGTGTGAGGGCAGCAGAGTCACCAGAGTTTACTTCAGAGTGCTGTTGTAGAGCCTTTTAAGTGAGAACACAGCATGCAGTACGGACTTCTTGCAGAGCTGGGCATCTTGTGTATCTAGTGTGTGATCATGACAAGGGACTGCCACAGAGATGGTGGCCACATTCCAGGCACGTCCTGACCAACAGCTCTGCTTTAAGGATGCTGCAGTTCCAGATTTGTGATCTGGCCTCTGTCTTCCTCTGTCTTTTTGGTGGTGGCAGCATTTATCTTGTAGCCTTCATTTTTTGCAGTCTGTGTATCAAGAGTCTTCTCTTATTGCACCTGCTGCAGTTGGAGTAGGGTAAAAAGCCTTATCCCCTGTGCTTGGGCAGGCTGTCAGAGGACAGGCATCCACCTGAGAACTGTGTCTGTAGACGGGGGAGTGTGTGCTTGTGAGTGTTGGTTAGTTATACAGTGTGCAGTCTTTAAATGTAAACCCTGGAGACCAGATCCTCAGCTGCTGTCAGGAAATGTCGCTTGAGGGGTTTCAGTGGAGCTGGCCTATAGGGAAGTGACCAGAGGGGTGACTATGGGCATGGACTCCATAATTCATACTAAGTTACTGTGTCAGGTGCTGCCTTGGCTCCATCAAGGCAGCCCATTCCTGGCCCACTCCAGGCGGTGTTGGAGCCAAGTGCCTGCCAGCAGCGTGCCTGTCCCAGCCAGCCCAGTGCCACCACAAGGCACCTGTTCCTGGGGGCTGCCTTCCATGCATGGGGGAAGCTCAGCCTTGGGCAGCACCGGGCCCGCTGTGCCAAGTGCCAAACTACTCGAGTTCCTGCAACCAGAGGCCATGAGGTCTGTGAGGAAAGGCGCTTTTCACAGTAAGGGGTGAGGGAAAAGACAAGGAAAGTAACAGGAAGGGCTTCAAGACCCTGGGGCCCAGGAGGAAGATGTGAGAAGAGTTGTTTGTAGCAAGTTATTTGCAGCTGTGCATAGGAAGAGAGAAGGTGTGGGTGGGGAGGGGGTGTCAGCAGCACAGCAGAGCCATGGTGGGGGGACAGGGTGCTGGGGTACATGCTCAGTCATTTGCCCCAAACAGCCTGGGTTTGCTCTGCAGCCAGAAATGTGTGTCCCCAGCCACAGGGACCTGTGCGACCTGACCCAGGAGGGCTCTGAGCATTTAGAGATCTGTCTCAAGGATTTTGTCAGGAGGAAACCATGCAGTATTGTGACCTAGAAATATGTTATTTCCAAGTGTCCTTAATTCCTCGACTTCTGCCTTTTGGAAGTGTCACTAAACCACTAGGCCTCCTTTCCTCATCAGGAAAAGACTGTGACCTGGCCAAGGATTAAGCATAAGGATTTCTTTGATGTCATTTTGACACATTTGGTATGCAACATATCAAATCACATAGATCACTTCCCAGGTGTTAAATACCATCAGGAGGGTTTCTGCTAGGAGTATGTCCTGCTAGCAGGTAATGGCCCTGATGAGAAGCAGCATTTAATCCCAGCCTACTTTCTTCTCCACTGATGGTGCTGGTTAGAGCCTGGCGTAACCCTCAGGCACAAGGAGCACTTGCAGCTGCCTGAGTGGCTGGCAGGCTCTAGTGCTTGCATTCCCATCAGCCTCCACCCACCACAGGCTGGGAAGCAGGAGAGAGGAGACAGCTTTCCATGGCAGAGGAGCACCTCCATGATTCACATAGAGGGCTGGACTCCCTGGGGCAGGGGCAGGCACAGCTCTAAATCCAGTCAGGAGGAAGCATTGGTGGGAGGGAGAGAGGAAGAGGAATGCAACTGATTATGAAGCAAGAGTCTTTGCTTCTTATTCCATTTCTTTCTGCTCTCTTCCCTAGTAATGTAGGAGGGAAAAACCTCTGGAGGGAGTGTTGGGTGTAAAGCTGGATGTCTCTCAGTACCTTCCATAAATAAGGCACATTCCCCAAGGAAACTGTGCCTGTCATGTACGTGCTCTGCACAGCCCTGTACTTCTCTCAGAAAGCTTTAGATGCTGTAGGATACTCAGCCAGGACTTGGCAGCCACAGGATAGCCGCTGGTGTTATAAAGGCCTGTTGAAATTGAAGCAAAAACAAATTAAAATACTTTCCTTTCCCTCCTTGAAATATAACCCCTGATACATTTGATCCAGCTGCAAAGAAACTAATGTTTGTGACAGTGGCTTTATCAAGCCAGGCCACAATTAAGAACAGCTCTGAATGTAAGCTACTGCCTTTGTAAATCACTCTCAACTAACCCTTCAAATGGCATCACAGCACAGTGAACAGAACTTATTTACAGTATTTCATGAGCCAGGGCCAAATAAAATCTGGATGGAAACAGCTCCTAGATTATTTATAGCCTTTGAGGGACCTGCCCAATGTCTCCTCGTAACCTGAATCTTTCCTTAAGAGCTCCCCATCATGGTATTGGCTCCACTCAGTTGAGGCAGACAAATCAAACAAACACCTTCTGAGCTGTTAATCTTACCTTACCCAACAGGTTATTAAATGATGCTTCTGCTCAGTAAGCAGAAATCACTAGAGAGCTTCTTCCAATCAAAAAAAAAAAAAAAAAGATGTAAGTATAATATATGGATGCATCCTACAGGTAAGGAGCTAAGGAGGAAAAACAGTGTGACCTAACTGGGGGAGCAAGACCAAAAAGTATTACAGAGCATCTCATCAGTCTCTGGTGCCATTGTTCTGGGAGGAAATTGCCATTTCCTGATTTAATATCTGGTAGAGGTACAGTATTTTCAAAAGTATAATGTGTAACTACAGTATATATAGTCAGCTTTTCTGCAGTATAAAATGTATGATTTTAGCACCATATTGTGGAAAAATATGTACCGTGCAGAATTCACGAGGTGCTACAACTGACGGTTGAAAATACACACTTGCAAAATCCAAAAGAGCCGTTAAGTAACAAGTTGTTCTTTTCCCATATGTCCATATGTTTGGGAAAATTATGAGTCTGAAATGCTCTTGACACGTAATTGCCTCGCACTCCCTCATCCAAAATGTGCCAGTCCAGCAGCAGAGTGCCTGACGTAGTGGGTGTGAAGGGAGAGTTGGATTTGCCACGGGAGCAGCCCTGAGTGTGTGTGTGTGAGCAGGCATCGAGACCGAGGGAGAGAGGCCCGCACTCACGTGAAGCTGAAGCTTTGATTTCCTGAGCTGGTGGCGTGCAGCCTGCATTTCTGGCTCTGGCACAGGGCCAACCAGGCCCAGCAGTTGAAAGATTAAGAGATAGAAAAAAGAGCCTGTGGATTTTCTGAGTGACCACCCACTAGTGAGCCATGATCTTGGCCTGTGAGCCGACTTTACCACTGTGATATATTGTGATGCAGAAGTCTCTAGGCGCCCCTCAAATGCGTAAAGAAACATCAACTGCCCTTTGTGGGGGAAACTAAGCATAGAGAAGAAAAAAAAAAGGCTCTTGCCTTGAAAAAGTGCATACAGTCCTGAATTCAAATTCACTCCAGCTTCCTGATCTAGAAATAGCTTCACATGCTGCCTAATTTTTTTACAGATGAATTGTGCTACCTCTTCCTCCCAGCCATCACAGATTTGTTTATCAGAGTCAGTGCTGTGAGTGAATCCTAGTGACTGCTCTGCCAGGGCCACATCGTGACACTGCTCTGAGCAGGGGCTGCTTTGCACTTTCAAAAGGCCCCACACCTGTGCTCCCCATCACAGTTGTCCTGCAGGGTCCTTAAGCCTTACATGCAAAATCAGAAGTGCTATTCACTATCTCTGCATAGGAAAGAAGGCTTTGGAAGACACTATTGTGTTACTGTGAGGGAGAGAGAGGTACTTGTGATCCTGACAATATCTGTATGTTTAAGTAAAACTGATTTAAAAATCATGTGTGATTGTTTTGGGGGAGAAATTCAACACGTAATTTGACAGGTTTTTTCTAGTACCACATCAGAGATTTTGATCTTTTGTTACATATGGCTATATAAATTTTACCTGGTTTATTTTGCATTAAAATAAAGGCTTTAAGACTATATATGATTATGTACTTGTATGTAGAGTTTTTCCCTTCTTTGTGTCTACAAAGTCATCCTCAGCCATGGATGTGATTTGATATTAGAGGATGATACATGATCAAGCTGGATTAGAATTGGTAAGATGACTTTTTTTAACAAAAAAACAAAACCACAGCAGCCATGTGCTGCTTTGTAGGGGAAAAAAGGCATCCCAGGGCTTAACTTGATTCTGTCTCAAATCTGCATTGTCTTCAGCTGTATTGCCTGAATCCTGATTCCATACCCCAGGATTGAGAGGAGAAGCAAGAAAAAGTCCCTTGTCAGCTCAGAGAATTTCAGCTTAGGCAGCTGCTTGTTCATTGCTGAAGTTCCCTAGGCACTTTCATCTCAACATGGAGCTCTTCTCTTGCTGTTGGTACCAGCTGAGGTGTTCTGCAGCCTGTAGCAGCTGCCAGAGGGCTGAGAGGGCTGGAGACCCTGCCAGAGATTTAGGATGCCTTGAAAGTTCTGCACAGGCTCTTCACATGAGGTATGTTGGTCATTTAACTGAAGCTGGTAACTCTTATTTTCACATATTATGTGCAAGATAGATCTTTGTAGGATCAGGCTGTGGGTTGCAGTGAGATCTGGGCAAGAGTGTTATGTTAGGTGGAATAATTTTCAAAATAGATACTTCAGTGAAAAGGCATTAGTACAGAGAGAAGGAATAATGAAGCCTAAGATGGAAATTACAGGTTACTGTGAAGAAAAAGGAAAGAATAAAAGAAGAAAATAGACAGAAAGGTGTAATAGAAATGGCAGAATGGTCAATAAAAATACATGTGTACTGCATTCCAAGACATCTTGAATGCAGGTCTTAGTATTTACAGCCGAGACAGCTCATGGATAACTGTCAGTCAATTTTAGCATGTATTAAATTATAAACCACATAGATGCCATTTTTTGAACCAGTCAGGTCATAACTTGCACTCACAGCTGAAAACTGAACAAATAAAAAGGATACCTCAGTTTGTCCTGCTAGAGCTGTACAGAGTAGCAAAAGACAAAGTAGGAGTGTATTGAGAGCTGGAAACTCGGTGACCACAGTTTGAGATCATAGTCCTTCTGCCTTGGTGGTCTCCTGTGGTTTCCCCACGACAGCACTCAACAGCACTCCCCGGGACCTGGGCTCAAGTTAAAATCTGTTTTTCAGACTGCTCTATCTGTGTAAGGAAGTATGTGGAGCCATTTGACTGTTCATTAATTGTAATGAACAAGACCATGCCCTCCTGAGACCGGTATCCGCTGTAAGCAGAGTGGGATGCAGTGCCTTTCCGCACGGAGGCTCTCGGAGCTGCGCTGCCCCAGCAGCAGTGCAGTGACCTGCTGCAATCTGCTCTACCCACAGCAGAGCATCACAGCCTCTCAGGCATGAAGAACATGGCAGCTGGGCTGCTTGGGAAGCTCTCAGGAAGCAAAGTGCCATTAGCAAGATTGAAGTGGAGCTGAGCGGCTCCTGCAGCCTCCCAGACAACATTCAGGGCTTCTGGTAAGTCCCAGAGGATTCTGGCTCAAAGGCTCTGGAGGTCTCCTCAGGAAGATGCTCAGACTCCCTTTGCTTGGTGTGCTCATCCCTACAGAGGAGGTATGGAGGTGCTGAGGCATGCCTTGGAAAGGATGGAAACAAGACAGAAGGGATCCTAATTCCCAAGTGTGGGATCTGCTCCAGGGGGGACATCTTGGCTGATGGTTTTCTCAGTGAGCTGGATGGGAATGATCTGACACAGGCAACCAGAGATACAGGATTGCTCTGGGAATGGGTAAGGAGAGGTGAGGGAGTGGAGAGTGGGAAATTATAAGGAGAGTCAACTGGAGCAAAGGAAAGGGGATGAGGAATTAAAATAGATTGAAAAAGGGTACAGGGTGTGTCAGACCTGAACAGGAAATAGGTGGGAAGGAGAGGGGATTGTCCCCGGTGTGTGAAATTCACAAACCAACAAGGAAGGTGGAACTCTGATAATGCTTCCCAATTTCCGTTTTGCATCCCAGACTTGTAACATCCCTCCACTGTTCCAGAGTCAAGACCAGGGACAAAGCAGCACAAAGCTACCTTGTGCCTTATCAAGAAGGCAGAAGAACAAGTACGAATTGTGAGGAAACCCATCAATCAGTGTGGGGAGAGAGACACCCATCACACATCCCTGCTCCCTCCCTAGATCACATGCTGGCACCCAGATCTCACAGCCTGTTCCACACACACTTCCCTTCATCTCCCTGGGTACCACCAACATCACAGTCCCCTTTCCTGACTGCCTCTTTCATCCAGTGGTTCCCTTTGATCACTGATGTCCCCAAAACCACATTGACCTTCAGTACAACTTTTGCCTTCACTGCTGAGAAATCTCACATGCCATCTGTGAGCGTAGCTAACCAACACCAATAATTTTGCTGGCACCTGAAAGAGTCAAAGTATGTGGCCCCCAGGACCACCCCGCATGGTATGGGGTGGGACTGTGCCTTCATTACATACAGTAACAAGTCATTTCTGAGTCAGTGCTTTGTGGGTATAGATTGTAAGAAAGACAAAGATTTCATCTGCTTTTTTGCTTGTCTAGAACAAACCTTTGACATGTGCAAAAGCTATTTTATTGCTGGCGTGGTACAAAAATCCTGAACCAGTTTCAAGGGCCAAAAAGGTGATTATAGTCTTTAAAGCAGAATTAATTCTCAAACTGTTCCCAAAATATGCCTGACAAACTAACCCAAGCCAGATGAGTTGGCTGTGCTCATGGTAAAAGGAAACCTCTGTGCAGAGGAAACAGCCCTGCTTTGCTTTTCCAGAAGAATATCTGCATTTGAAAGAAATAATTTATTGGGAAATATGTACAGTACAGTAAAATAGCAAAATGAGACATTCAATGAGGCTTCTATATAAAGCTGTGCCCTTTGCCTCTGGTGGATAATGAATACAAATTATATAAAGAAGCAATGAACATTCAATGTTTTATATTTAAAATACATTTGTGTGGAAAACAATGTGGCACAGATAAAGGACTGAAGGGTTCTCAAAGATAATGCCAGAAGCTGCGAGATGTTAGCAGCTTTGTCGTATAAGTTTCAAGGTGTAGGTTTTTAATTTTCTCTTACGAATCACAGAAGCAGTCGTGAAAACTGTCATTAAAATTCATGGCAAGGAAAGTAAACTTACATTAAAACCTACCCTGCTCTTCTCTGAGTTCTTGGTACTGACTAGGAAGTGTCTGCTTCTCAGCCAAAACCTTACCTACGCAATCTGATTTAGTCTCCAGGCTCTGTTAAACTGGAGTTTTCATGTATCACATCCTTCAATCCAGAGTACAAAAGGGAAAAAAAAAACCTTAAAAATTGCAACATAGATTTTCAAACCAGCAAGCTATGATGTTAAGAGGTTTGATTTGCCATTTTTTTTCTAGGAATAAAAAGACAAGGGAAAACAGAGCAAATATGAAGAGATTTGTTTATAGGTAAATAAAAATAAATAAACCTCCCCTCCCTTCCTCCTAGGTATAGATATGCATAATGTATATGTACACACACTTAGGTACTGCTGTTTTTGATCTAAAAGCAAGTTGACTTTAACAGCTTATTTCTAGCCTCTCCCTGAAGGAGTCAGTATTTACAGCAATGTACGCATGAGAGGAAGGCAGTATAAACGGTGAGCACTTGGTTCATGAGTGGTTGGATGTACAGAGCGGCTGAGTCCTGCAAGCAAAACGAGGAGGCGGCTCCCAGAGCAGCATTTCCTCATGCTGCTTGTCGCTCCAGTGCCTGCATCCCTGTAAGTGACAATTTGCAGAGGTGGGCTGTGTTTGCAGGGCAGCCCCTGCCCCAGGTGTGGAAAGGATTGGCAAAGCTGCTGCAGTGGGTGAGGGCTCCTGGGTGGGCACCAGGGCCATGGGGCAGCCGCAGCGCTCACAGCCCAGCCAGGATGGGCAGGGTGGGTGGCACTTCCAGGACATTGAAACCAGAGTATGAGTTAGAGCAGTTGTGGGGCTGCTCTTAAGACTGAAGCTGCCTGACAGTCTGTTGGTTAATTCGGCAAGCAGAGGAAATCAAAGGCCCTCTAAGCATGCTCAGTTTCCACTCTGTATTCACATTTGGCCAAATTAATCACAACTAATTCAGTTAGCGGAGTGTTAGGTTCAAGAAGGGTGTTTCTTATCTCTTCACAGAGGCTCATGCACACATCCTCCTCATCATGGAGGATGTCTTTCCTACCCTCCTTCTTTGTGCCTCTCTCCCCTCTGTTGAAAATAAGCCCTCCAGGCCAGTCATTTTTCTTTATATATAGTAAGAGGACAGTAAGGCCTCAGTCCAATGTGCATTTAATGCACTCCTGCCTCATCCCTCCCTCCTAGCACTTGGTCCCACCCCATCCTCAAGTCCTTTCTCCTTCCCAAATTGTAGGGATTTTCATTGCTGTGAAAGGACAATGGAAACTGAGCTGCTATTGGAAAAAAGACTGATTTGTTTTTTCTTTGCTGGGCTGTTTTTGACATGGATCATTTCCCAACTCAGTTCCTCAGATTACTTTGATGGCACAACAGAGTGGATAGAGCAGTGAGGGAACCAGGCTGGGGGTCAGGATGGGTTGGAGAGTGGTTAGGCTGCTGTTGCTACAAAACAGAAAAGGGAAAGAAAAAAAAGAAAATAAAAAAGAAAGAGAAGAAGAAGAAAAAGAAGAAGAAAAATAAGAGAGGAGAGGAGAGGAGAGGAGAGGAGAGGAGAGGAGAGGATGCTAAGTCACAGCCAAAGCACAGTGTATTAGGGGCTTGGATTTAAAAAGTCAAGCACCGTCTTCTGCAAGGGTTACATTCCTCTGCACATTTACTTTTGGCCAAATTTCCTGAGAGCAGAGGCAGCATTCACCAAGTTTGATTTCTTTAGGCTCTCTCTTGTGGATTTTGTTCTGTGTTTAGCATTAGGAAAATATGGGAAATCTTGAGGCTTCACATAGGTTGTGGATTTTCCCCTTTCCTGGAGATTACTTGCACATGGAGGCAGCAGGGAGCCCTGGGACCCCTTGCAGGTCAGAGGTAACACACACATCACTCACCTTGATGATCTGGAATAGGGGTGCCCAGGAAGCAGGGCAGTCATGGGCTCAGTTATGGAGGGCACACTGAGGTTTCCATGTACTTGGGCTTCCTCAGCTCAGGACAGCTGCTCCCAAGGATTCCTGTGAAAGGGGCACAGGGGTCAGCAAGGGTGCAACCAGCAGGTCCCAAAGCGTGGTCAGGGTGCTCACTGTCACAGCCCCAACTCTGTCACAGTGGATTTTCTGTAGGACTTTTTTGTCCTGCTGGCAGGGACCTGCTCAGGGATGCCAGCAAATGATTCAAGTCACCCTGTAACATGGTTTGTGTCAGTCATGGGTCTGGCCAACAGCAGTGACATTCAGCTAATGCTCCCCCAGCCTCAGAGATGAGAGGGGAGCATGTCTGCCAGCTAAGTTTCAGGTCCTCCCTGGCCCTGCAAACTCTGGGAGAACAATAGGAACCTTTGGCACACACGGGTGGTGTTTTGGGGCAGTGTTTCAAGGAGTGTAGCTTTTGTTTTGGCTGTTTGGTTACATGTCTCCTCTTGGATGTTTATGCTGAACAAAAGGCACTTGTTCTCTCACCAACTTCAATGAGCTTGAGTCCAGCTGGATTTGTGCTTTAGGTGTAGAGTGCCAACAAATACCCCCATCAGCAGCCCCATGTGGAGAGAGCCTGGGGACAGCACTGGCCTGGGCACACCCTGCTGTCAGTGTGCTCTCAGGAGCAGGAATGAAAACACAATTTGTAAAACAGCCTCACTGGAATGGGTCTGGGTACCAAGCCCAGAGGGCAGCTCTTGGGGCTCTCTGCACTGGGGAATGCTTTGATGCTTTGTGTGCCCAGGATGTTCAAGTTTATCCTCTAGCTGCCAAGTAACCTGCTTGTCTGCTTTAATTTGCTAAGCCTTTTTATTTTTAAGAAATCCTTTATTTATTAAAAAACTGTACATTTCTAATTAGTTCGCTCTGCTCCTTTCTTGCCCTTCTCCCACATGTCCTATAGCAGGAGCCTCAGCTCACAAGCCGGAACAGCAGTCAGGGTGCAAATATAAAGTATAAAATAGGCCCAACAGCTGCCAAGCACAGACAGGCGCATTGAGTGGGTGCCTGTACAGGGCAGGCAGGCTCCAGAGACAGTGATTCAGCGGCAGGCAGACAAACATGCAGGCTCCTGCCAGGTCTGTGTGCAGGGGAGGGCAGTGGGGTTGCCAGGGGCTGCGTGCTGGGGTCCCAGGCCCTATGGAGCCGCCCTGGCACTTTGTGTCAGCACTGGAAGATTGTTAAGCAGAGCATGGGCTCAGTTTACTTTTACCCCTGCTGTCAGCCTTCATAAACCAAGATGTTTTAAGTTATCCTTATCCTCAAATTAATAAATTCTGCTCTGTAAATGTGTAAACACAGGAAAAGAACTCGACTAGAAAAAAAACACTCAAAAATTCAGACTGGTGCTGTGCAGTAAGGACATTCCTTTTCCTGACAGGATATGGGATCAGAGTTTAAAAATATGCATTATGAGAGGTGTGTTGGGGGCAAGGGGGTGAGTAGAGAAATCAAGCCCATTGTTGGCTAAGCAGGAGAGGCTGAGAGAGGAGACAGTTCAGCAGCAGGTGCCGGCAGTGTCCCTGAAGCCATGGCTGCCGGTGGGCCAGGAGGCCGCTCAGGCCCGGCTGAGGTGAGGCTGGGCCGGACTGCAGGGCCACCCACAGCCAGGGCCAGGGCAGCTGTGGACAATGGCCCCACAGAGCTGCTGCCCGCAGGCGCAGGGCCAGCCAGCCTCAGGGGCAGCCCCACATGGTGGGTGCGATGGCCATGAGCAAACAGTTCCTGACCGCTTCCCTCACAGTCGGGGACGCAGGGGATGGACGGCCATGTTATGCCCCATGGCCACTGTGGGCTGGTAAGGAGAGCCTCCAGCCTCCTCAGCCAGCTTCCACACAGGCAGGGGAAGCTCCACGGTTGTGAACATCCTCTACTCATGTGTCCTAGTGATATAGTATCTGCTCCAAGTGCAAACCTCCTCTTGGGATGTAGCTGATTTTCCCCCTGACAGAGGTTGGTCATGGAGAGGGTAACCCTGGTGTGGGTGCATTTTTATTTTTGTCTGCGAGGGTCCCCTCAGAGGTCCCCTCTGTCAGAGACACAGCGCACACAGGACTGGCTGAGCAAGTGGCTGGCTGCCCCCATGCAGCCCCCAGGCCACACCAGGAGAGAGGTGGGATCCAGGCAGCATGCCTGGGGACAAAGCCAGGAAGCTGTTGCTGGTCAGGCATTTCAGGGGAGGGGCATGATTTCCACAACAATAAACACATCTGATTATTTGATTAGAGGGAAGACAAGGTCCCCAGGAGGAGGTCCTCACACACAAAAGACAAATAACTTGTGCTCCCGCTGGCAGTGGCAGGGCAGGAAGATGAGGGCAATGTCCTATTGAGGCTTTGATCAGCCAGGGTCAAGCATGCAAGCTAACATGGCTGAAGAGGTTCAGGCTGCAGTCCCACTGCAGGACCGTGCCTGGCCCTCTCCCAGCCCTCCACTTGTCTTTTCTGCAGTCTTTCACCCCTGCAATGTGGGAGCCTCCTGAGGCAGATTCTGCCTCCCAATGTCTCCTGGCTTCAGCAAGGCCATGTCCACTCTGAGCTTCTCAGTGTCGGGCATCACAGCACATCACTCTACTTCTGCCCCTCGCTCATTGCATGTCTGGGATAGACCAGTGAAAGAGGCTTCTTGGTCTCATGGCATGCCTTTTGCCATGGTGCTAGCAGAAAGATGCTGAGAGGCAGCAGTTGGAAGACAGGAGAGTGTTAGAAGGGCAGAGAAGGTAATTTTCCAGTTCCATTTCTCCTGGACTTATACTTGGATAGTCTGGCCACAGTCATGGGCACTTGGGGATTTTCCTGGCTCCTGGAAAGTTGGGATGGCCCTTTCATCCTGCCATAAGAGACCCTGGGGACTCTGCATTTAAAAAGATGGTTCTTAATGGTACCAGCAACTGTACATCCTGTGATGAACTGATGGCCCAGGATGGAGGTTGGATAAAGTGTTCAGTGTAGATGTTTTACAGCTGCTCTGTGCCTTCATAAGACGGGTGGCCCCAAAGCCTCGGTGCCCCAATAGCTTGATCCATACGAGTCCCTCCTGCAGAAGAGTCCCAGAGCAGGAAGGCTCTGTATGTATAGAAAAGGGCTTGAAGATCTGAGCCATACTTTTACTTTCCCTTGGATTGTATGTGTAAAAGTAACTTGTATTTGGCCCACAGAACTGTAGTGCTTAGAAGGGAGAGCAAGAAAGTGATGATTTTGCACTTAGAGACCAGAGCTCCCAAGATCTTTACAAACACAACACAACCCTTTCAATTGGGAGAGGCCCTTGCTGATCTCCTGTATTGGGGAGAGTGCTGGCTGAACACAAATAATCACTGGTACTCCAGAAATCAAGGTAAGCAAAGAAAAAAACTTGTTTCAAATACAAGTTTCTACACAGAGTTGTATTGCATAGATGCAGTATATAGATCAATGGGTGGGCAAGCTCTGAGATTCTGGTCCTAGGTTATATCTAAGAGTTTATTTAATATATGAAAAAAAAAAATCTGCTTCTCCCTTCGATATGTATGCTCTGTGAGAATTTCTGTGCAGACATAGATGGAATAGGCTGGAGCACTGGAAGTTTGTGCTGTCCATGCTTCATAGCTTCTCTCAGTCCCCAAGCACTTTTCAAGCTGTCTGAGTGGCCAAGGCCACAAGGAAATGCTTGCCAGTCTGTTTGTCATCTCACACCCTCAGTAAATCATCCCAGTATCATCTGGCTCGGAGCTCTTAGAAATCTGGACAACCTTGACAGAAAGTGTGGGTAATGGGCTGGGAAATCCAGCAGAAGAGTTTTAGGGAACATGAGACCACAAGATACGAGTCTTGCCTGAACTGCCACAAGACCTTAGGTCTCTGCCCAAGAGTGCAGTTAGAAAGCAGCCCCTTAAATGGATGCCACATCAGAGATATTGACTTACCAGTGGCCTGGGTACAATTACCCATGAAACTTCAACCTGGGATATGAGTATCACTAAGAGACAAACAATCCCATCTGCAGCCTGCCCCTCCGAGATGTCTTCTCTGTTTATAGAAAAGAAGGGGGTGGTGAGCGTCTGTTAAAATGTGTAACTTCCTGGCTTCATCTTTGAGGAGTCATGTCTTTTAGTGGGATTTGTCAATCAAAACTGTCTAATGGCACAGCGGTCAGTGCTCCTCGCAGTGGCTGTGGCAAAGAAACAGGGATGCTACGAATAACTTTTCTGTCCCAAAATATTTTGATTTATTTGAGGGTCTATATGTAAAGGGAGCACTGATACTTCACGTGGCTGGTGCTCTGCAACCAGCGCACCCCTGGAGAAGCAGAGATCTCTGGAAACCTGCAGGGAGAGTGAAGGAGGGAAACCATGACCTCAGGGAGCAAAGAAAATTTTGCAAAGCAAAAAGAGATGCTTGTGTAACCTCCCATAACTACCAGCTCTGAAGCGATTGCCAGAAGAATCACTAGGTTCGGCTTAAGTTAATGAAAAAAACAGGGAAGAAAGTTGTCCTTTCCAACCTGCACCCACATTCTCATTTACCTTGGGCAAAAATAAAACATGCCTAGATATGAATTCTGCACCAGAAGATACCAACTCACAGAGGGTAAATGACTTCTTGTGGTATATAGCAGTGGGAATTCAGGCATGTAATGTAATAACAAGAAAGGATTTTTAGATTTGTCTCAGAAACCCTGCTAGCTCAGACATTATAAAAAAGAATGCCAAACTTTTATATCTCTATGAACACAAGACAAGAGTAAAAGTTCCTTAAAGAGAGTGAAATATGTCTTCAGTTTGAGAAGAGCTGTCTATTTTGAAAAATTGCTGCAGAAAACATGGGCAAACAGCACCTCACATCTGAACAGCACATTACTGTTCCTCAGTTCTTTATTTGTGTAATTAAATGCCGCATTAAATGTTTAACCAATGACTTTGCTTAATAAACATTTCCTTAGTCATTTGCATGGGATGTGACAGCACCAGATCTGAGCCTCAATCAAGGTGCCCAAGCAAAATCACAAAGCAATCGGCAAGGAAAAGTCCTGTAGTGCTGCCTCTTGGGGTGAAACAGCAACACAACACAGCAGACCAGGATGGGACATGAAAAATACAGAATGCACTTAGAGCTGACAGCCATTGTGTAATGTGACCCCAGTCACATGGGTATTTGATTAGCAAACATGACTGGGAAACAGCCCTGCTCTTAGGAGAAAGAAATCTTTCATATCCCCTACAATCAAGCCCTCAGCTTTGTTTTATCAGGGAGATGGCATCTGAATGCTTCAGCAGAACGGGCTGTTCTACGAGGGCACATTGCCCCCCATGTGTCCCTGTGCACAGGACTTTCTCCAGTGGGGCTGGATGAAGGAGAAGCAGCCTGCAGCAGTCCCTAGGAGATCTGCGCCAGACTGGTGGCTTGGGAGCCTCCCAAGTGCCCACTGTGTGCAGGGCTGAGACCATCACACTGCAGAGAGGGAGAGTTTGTGAATTTGTGTGTCAGGCTTTTTAGTTTGGTTACTGGAAGGTGACTGGCAGGTAAGGGGAACACAAAATTTGTGTGCTGCTTCAAGGTCACCAGCCCAAGCCACCAGTGTTGAGCTCCATCTCTCTCTGTGGGGTCTAACAGGAGGACAAGCAACAAGTATTCTTCTCCTTCACCTCCTCCTCCCAAGGCTGCAGATCGTGAGTTCGTCTGGCACAAGAGCACGGACACTTGCTAGCCTCTCTAGAGAGGAACTCAGGATAGCCAACCATCGTGAAAGGATCTTTTTAGGGGACAAAATTGGAGGCTCCAGCTTTCCTCTTCCCCCTCCTCACCCACCTTCCCCCCCTGCTGCTGCACCACACGTCTGTAATATTTTATTTCAATCAGCTTTGTTTTGCTTCTGAAATGTGCCTCACTCCCTCTGTCCAGACATTTCATTTCCCTTGGAGACAGGTAAATAAGTAAATAACTGTAGTCAAAGCCCTGTGTGAGTACCAAAGCCTGCAGTGCTAGGAAGCAACTAGTGTGTCTGATTTCCCAGTGAAAGTCCAGGTGCAATCTCGGCAGCACGGCTACTGTCTGCCTTTCAAGCAGATGTCTTCATCTAAAGCCCCCACCACCACCCCACTCCCTTTGTGCATCCTCACAGGGAGGACGGGAGTGGGAGACAATATAAATTAATATCCATTGGAATGACAGCAGCTGGTGCCTTGCATAGCTGCAAACACGTGTCTTAGAAGTAGAGTGATTAGTCGTAAAACTGTAGAGCTGAATGTTTATGCTTGATCAATTACAGGAAAACAATAGATGGTGTTTTTGTCCAAGTGGGAGGAGTGAGGGGAGGGAGGCTTCAGCCATGAGATGATTTTATTCTTTTTTTTTGTAATGATAGCTTCAAAGAATATGGGGTCCAGTTACCAAAGAGACTGGCAAACGGCAGCTTCTGAGAAACCCACTGGTTGCAGGCAGCACTTAGCAGTCTAAACCTCACACAGATCTTTTTTTTCCAAACTTCTTAGCATTTATGAGGAATGGGTTCAGATGGATTCAAAGCATGGAGCATGTGGGAATGAATTAGGCAAAGCTTTCTAGTGCACAAGCATGTATGCATTATGTGTAGAGGCCTTCAGCTGGAAGGAGTAATTTTATGTCTGTTTCTATACTTAGAGCCTCTCCTACTGCCCCAGTTAAGCAGAAATGTTCCTGTCAGAGCAGTGTCATGTTAGTGGCTGCAGTGTGGCACAGGACTGTGCCTTCGGCTCCAGCTCTAATTCTTAGCAGCACTAATTGCAAACACAGTCTGTGTCACTCCCCACATCCGCAAAAAAAAAAAAAAAAAAAAAAAAAGGAAAGGAAAAAAAAAAGAGTTACATTTTGCAATAATTCTAATGGAAATGCTAATGGGATGAACAGCAATATGAGGCCAGTGGGTGACCCAGCAATTTCATCTGTGCTGGCAACGGATGACCATCTAAACGATGTTCGGGTAATTCTTCCTCTCATTAGCAGCACAATAACTCATACACACAAATCCATAGGCATTTGCTATAATTTTTTAACATGGCTGGAAATAGAAGTAAGCACATGCAGTATGCAAGCGTTACAGCATGTGTTGGCTGTAAATCTGTCTGGAAGTGGCCTGATTCTGTTCCTGGTTAAAGCAGTGGGAATTTTGCCATTGACTTCAATAGAAGCAGGATGGGATTTTTTTGGACTTATTTTAAAGTGAGGCTTTGTTTCTTTGGAACAGAGTTTTTGGATTCACAGCTACATTTCACTACTTGGCTTGAACTCACGTCAATTCACCTTTCATGTGTTTAACAGATGGGGCTTCTCTGCTGCTCACCTTCTGTTTGGTACCAGCACTGTAACCAGTCTCCACTGGGTGAGAACCACCTGTGGCTGTGCTGGGGGACTGTGCCAAGAGAAGGCGGGATCTCACATGGACATCTCTGGGCACCTTTGATTCAAACATGTAAGAGCACTTGGAAGACAAAGCCACTGCTTTCATGTTTTCAGCAGGTGGAAGGTCAAAATATTTCTTAGAGCATCTAAGATTGAGGTGAGTGGTGGCGAGGAGCATGGGGACCTCTGCTCTGCCTGCGATGGGTCTACTATTTCTGTGTTGTGTCATGTACAGTGGGGGTAATTGCAATCACTATGGCTTTCCCAAACTAACTGTAGCCCTTAGGGATAGCACTGTGTTGCAAGTGCTAGGATATACCTATATACACTTAGTTAAGTGTGTAAGGAAGAGGCTTATATATGGTATAAGACCACGTGTTTCTCTGCTGCTGCCACAGCAACTTTTGAACCATTTTATCAGAAATATAAATCTCTGGCAAGATTTCCAAAAACAGCTGGGGAGATAAAGGGACTACGTTAGTGCCACCATGGCAGAAAGACGTGAGCTCGACCTTTATTATACATCCATGAATCCAGCCACATGCTAAGCACCTCTAGGAAAACAGCATTCATTTGTTCCATTGCTCACACAACTAATTGCTTCATCGATTTTCATTTCTGGTGGCCACAGTAGGAGGAGTCCAGCTCTTCTCATCAAAGACTACAGTTTCATACTGCTCTTTTCTAGCATTGTCTCTGCTCTCACTTGGCTTCCTTGCTGGGCACTTTCAGCTCCCCCTTCCCAGCTCTGCCTCTGCCCTACTCCCTACAAAGAGTCATGGGCTCCTCTGCCAGCTGTCTTCTCACTTTCCAGGGAGACACCTCTTCTCCTTCACACTTTGCTAGCAGTGTGATATCTAGACCCCCTCTCTCATTAGTCATCCACAACATCCTCTCTCAACTATTGATGCTTTACAGCTTGTCCCTCCACCACCCCCACTCTGAAATTCCTATCACAACAAAACACTCAGGAATGAGACAATAAATATGTATTATTTCAATAGGAGCCTTAAAAACAAAAAGCTTTTGCAACATCTTCCCAGTCAGAACCACAGAGATTATAGTAAGACAGAAAAACTTAAGAAACAGCAGCTGTAAAATATATTTAAAAGCCTTTATTCTTTCCTATCACAATGTGGCAAAAGAAACTAAATACTAAGCTTTCCATTTGTTTAACTAAAAGCTGCCATTCCTCAGTCTCTTTGATGATAATGATACCCACAGTTAAAATCAAACTGCAGCACACACATGGAAAACTTTGAGCTCTGTACCAACTTTGCACAATGTATTATTAATAGCAAGGTTTGTGAACCCAAATGCTCTCAGGTGCTGAGAGCAAGGGGAAGCCTGACTGTGCTGGGCTCATGGTTGATGCTGATAAATGCTGCACACTGAGGAGGCAAAAGAAAAACCTGCACCTGAGGATTGTCTGTTACAGTAACCACTGGATCCACTGTGCTGTGCATGGGGAGAGACCAGTCAGGAGTGCAACATCAAGCAAAGTCAGACAAGGGGTGGGAGGGAAAAGGTATCAGCTGTCCCATTTTTCTTACATGGAAAGGAAACAAAGTATGGTAAAGGTCTGGCACTATCCACAGGATTACACTGGGGAGCTCTTGTGTCACTTGTCTAGCTCAGAATGACCAAAAGACCCCACTGCCTCTCCAAATCTGAAGCTGCGTGGCCACAAAACCACCTCTCATTTCCGGGTGCCTGATAACAGTTATTCTAGTGCACCTTTTCTCTTCAGCAGATTCTTGCTGCTAGGCCCTAGGTTTGAACTTCTGAGAAGCATACCCTGAATTTGCAGAGGAGCCACGTGCTCCTAATGTCCTGTGAAGGCAGCTGAGCACAGAAGTGTTTTCACTGCCCTGCTGTAGAAGCTGGCCAGAAAATTGTCTCCTTCCTGACTGTTGTTCTGCAGTCCCAATTCCCCGGAGGATCCTTTGGTGCAGTTATTTGAGGCATGGACTTCATGGCCACCCTATTGACTGTGAAGCAGCCTTAGCACCATTGATTTCCAGACGAAGTTGCGCTAAAAAATCATTAGGGTCTGTGTGAAGGATCCTGAGGAGAGAGGAGTGACCCTCTTGGGAAAAAAATACCTACTCTGCAATGATAAGGAAGCAGCCCCATCCCTAGAAGGAAAGGGTGATGACTGTGACACCAAACATTCACAGAAAGGGAAGGGAAGCAGAGTAGGGCTCCCCCAAGATTATGGATTTCTTGTCTAGGAAGTGGCATAAATGCGAGGTCTGACTTGAGATGTGCACTTATGTCAAAGAGAGGATTATGAAGATGATCTTCAGCCTGATACATCCAGCACAGCTGTCTCCAGCAAGACCATAGTGCCACTAAGAACTTTGGAGGAGAGGAAGCATGTACATAAGCTCTGTGCCAGACATGTTTTGAAATGCTCTCAGAGCACAGGAGTGTTTGGCTGTGGTGAAAACATAGCTCAGCATGGCTTACAGCTATCAGCTGGGATCCTCTAGATCTGTTCTGATCTGTCTTTTATTAGCAGATTATGCATGGCTTTTTCTGTTATGAGATTGCTTTTTGAGGTCACTGATGTATGCTAGGTGAAGTCAAGTGAAAAGCAATGGTTCCCTTGACATACTGACCTAAGTGTTCTGTGTTAAAAAACCATCTCCAAACAACAATTCAGCAGCATCAGAAGTTCCTACTTCTGATATTGCACAGGCATAGTCAAATGGCAATCTCTCCCTCAACAGTTTACAACTTAACTAAATGCTAAAGTAATCCTCCGGCTTGTCATCCATGTTGTATCTGGCTCTTGGTTTTTGTCTGCTTTGTCTCTTCAGATTGTAAACTGTTTGAGGCAAGAACTGTCTCTGAGTCTGTGTTTGGACAGAAGAGAGGTCCTGGTCCTTGCACAGCCAGGTACTATAATAAATACAAGGCACAATAATTTATTTTAAAATGAACATCAAAGAAAATAAAAGATTAAAAGGGAAAGAAAACCTTTCACAGCTCAAGGCTTTCCCCCATGACAGTGCTCCAGAAGAATGTGCTATCTGCTGGAGGGAGCTAACTGCTAACCCCAGTTGCTGGGAGGGCTGTGTGACGTACCACCACGGAAGTCACGCCGGAATGTGCCTGGGATGGGGAGGGAGGGAGGGGGAAGAAGGGTGAGGTCAAAAGCTAAACCCTGATAAGAAAAAGAGAAATCCCTTTAAAATACACGCATGCCTTTTCTTGCCAGAATCTATCAAGCCAACAACCAAAGCATGGTAATGGCATTTTGTTTATATGAAAAGAGAAATAGCTTCTGTGCTAGGAAATTTTTCTTTTTGCCAAGTTTCAGGAAAAGGGGGGAGGAGAGAGTACAAGTGATTTGCTGGTTTAAGAATTTGTATATTTTTGAGGAGGTGTTTTAGTAAGACTGGTGGGGTGGCCCTTTCTAACACTGAGCACACAGCCCTGTGAGTGCTTACTACAGACCGTGACACACCATGGAAGCAAGCCCAGCAAAGGCAACGACAGCACTTACTGTAAAAGACATCGTGCTGGCTTTGCAGGGCTCAGCCACTTGGGTCACATCCAGCCATCAGGGAAGGTGATGGATGAACTCGCACCAGCTTCAGCAAGACTTTAAATGAGGCCCTTGGTTTGTGGGTAGAGGTCCACAAATCTGCCCCTCTAATGCTGTCTATGGAAAATTTGCTGTTGACCCTAACTGGAGTGCAGTCCAAGTGGAGCTTCTCCAGAATGCCCATGTACTGCTCTGTGGGTAGGAACCACAGTCAGTGGGCCATTTTGGGTGCTTTCAGCAGGTCAACATATAGAGTCACCTCACACTAGAAACTTTTTGCTTTTTCAAGAGTCTTAATTGCACCCAACAGTTACAGTGGGGTAAGATACTCAAGCCCCAGTCAAAGCTCACAGTAGCAAAGCCCACAGAAATTACAGGGTCTGTTGGAGGAACAGATGGCCTTTACAGCTCCATGGTCCCTTTGCAACTGAGGAGAAGCTGTGGAAATCATCAGCCTCCTCAGAAGCTGGGGGACCAGTGAGTGTTTGGAGAAGGAGCATGCCAAAGCAGAGAGGAACCAAGTAGGTTATATGTAGAGATGGGGTCAGGAGGGATGGCTCCCTTCAGGCTTGGGGTTTTGCTGCAGTGGCTTCTGATGCTCTTAGCAAAGCGACATGCCTGCTGCTACACTACAGCAATTCAGGATCTGTCCTTCCAGCCTGGGTCACTGTGTGCCCCCCTCCCCTCCTCCATTTTCTCTTCCAGGTCCATTCACTGTGCCAAACAACAGCATGCAATCATCTTGTGGGGGTTATTTCTGCCTAATATACCCACCCAGTGGGATTTCAGTGAACATTAAAGTGGTAGATGGAGCCTTTAATGAAGTTAACCTGCGGAAACCGAGAGAGCATTTGGTTGAAGTATACCTGAAAGCCCAGGATTACACAGCATCTGCTTCAAAAGAACCCACTGCCTCCTTTCATACCACTGCTGTATTGAGAAATAATACAGCACCTTTATATTCTGCCTAATTTAGTCAGCTTGCTGAGGTCTGAAAGCTTTCTTTATTAACTCTAAAGATGCAGGGTCTTTCCTCCCCCGTGTCAGTGCCACTGCCCCCCCGCACAGTCTGCTGCACGGAGCAGGCCCCCAGCAGCACCTCTGCACCCCTCCCGTGGCTCAGCACCTCCTGAGCCGGCAGGAATCGCCCTCCCTCTCTCTGCTAATCCCACGATGGATTTTAACTCCCCTGTTTTTCTTCCTCCCTGTTTCCTGTTTATGCATTTCCCCCCCCCCCCCCCCCCATCCCCTTGTTCTGTATCTTTGTTTCTTTCACATCTCCCCTTCTCCACTCTTCTTTTACCTCTGCTTTTTTCCCTCCTTCATCTCATTTCTCCTTTCCAGGCTGCCTCGGCACTCCCCTCATTTCCCCTGCAGCAGTCAGTGCTGCTTCCGTACTCTCCAGGCCCAGAGCTCCTGGCACCGCAGCAGGGCAGTGCTGGCCCAGGACCCGTGGGGCCGCCTGAGCTTCAGGCCACACCACAGCCGGGCAGAGGGAGAGCTGCACGCCAGCAGTGCTCCCCCTGTGACAAATATCCGTGTGCAGGAGAGGCAGGGAGAGAAAGCAGCTCTCTGCCGCCAGGAAGATAGGCTGGCAGCTGCAAAAATGGGGGGGACATGTTAGAAGGAAGTGAGCAATTACAGGGTGAGTGGGCAATATCAGGGCAGGAGTGGGGTGGGATGGCAGTAATGGGATGAGCAAGGACTTGCCTGCTACAGCCCCCGAGAGCTGAAGGGGCAGCCTCTGGGCTTGCTCTGCAGCCGCTGCTCAGCAGATTAGCAGACGTGGTACTCCCCATGAAAAATTAACAGGCCAGCTTGCTAATTAAGCCACCTCTAGACTGAAAGTTTATGGGCTTGAATGCAATGTGCCAAACTGCTTTGTCCAAGTTGTGGTAGTGGCCTGCTCTTTTGAGTATGGACAAATTCCCCAGCAAACAGTCTGGTTGAAGGCTACAGCTAATGGGATGCTAAGGTAATTATCAGCTATTTGTGGCTATAAAATGAGATCTCTTAATCGTGCACCTGATAGACTAATAAAAACATTTTATATTATGCACTTAGAGCTTTTTAGCTCAGGATCTCAAAGCACTGTCTGGAGGAGGAAAAGTGCAACAAGAAGTCTGCATTTCTGTGAGGAACTGGGAGACAACCCACACCGTCTGCCCCCATGCCCTGCGCTCCCGCTCCTTGGATACCCTGCCAAAAATGTTTGAGTCCCTGCTCTCCTGCTGACTGACAATACTTATGGTTTTATCTAGGCTGGGTATCATTTTTCCCCTCTCTCATTCCTAACCCTCTTTCAGTCCTGCCGTGTTGTTTTCTCTGGAAGGCTGTCAAGATCTGCATTGGAAATAGTATGTTTTGACATAAAACTGGGGGAGACACCCTGTTTGTCCAACTACTCTGGAGCCCAGAGAAGGTTACAGGAATACATGATGCCTTGGTTTGAATTTTATTTTCTTTTAAAGCAGGCTTGAGAAAGGCTCTAAGGAAAAACTTGGGGATTTCCTGCGTTACAGATACCTCCTGATGGTCAGTTCATGGGGAGAGGAGGACTCATTTAGAAAGAGGAAGCTGTGATTGAAAATAAATGAGGCTGCATGATCAATGTTTAAAAGGAGCTGCAATTAGAGGGAGGAGAAGAGCAGATCTGCAGAGTGCCAGGGAAAACCCTAGGTACACAGGCCCTCAGGTCAGCAGCAGGGAACTAGGCAGTGTCTGAGGAGGCTTTCTGCTGGAGGGGAGGAGAGATGGGGGAAATTTCACTGCATCACAGCTCTGACTAATGCTTGGGCTGCAAAATTCCTTCAACCAAATTTAATGCAGATGGTACGTTAAATATTACAGTACCATTAAATTACATATTGTCTCATTTTCAGTGAGGTTTTGTGGATATTTCTGACATGCAGACATGGAAAAACGCTGCAGTTCCCAATGGGTTTGGTGAGTGCTTATTTGTGGGTTTTAAAAACGCACAGGAGGACTGAGCAGAGCCCTGAGCCCTTTGGCAGAATCAGGACTTCCCAGCATGGAGAGTTGATGAGGTCCAGCTTCCCTTGGGGCACAGAGCAATACCCACAGCAGCAGCAGCAGCAGCAGCAACTGCCCTGGAAACAGGCAGAGGTAAGCTTATGGTACATAGCATCACCTTGTGCTCAGTGCCTTCAAACCTGAGAGAGGGTCAGAGTATTACATGCTCCCAAAATAAGTATTTTTGACATTCTTCTACCTGAGCTGGAGTAATAGGTATCACCAGCTTTATTATCATCCTGTCCTGAACACTTGCAGTGGTAGAAACTACAGTAGTGCTGCCTGGTTCTTTAGTTGTGCCTTTCTTTTCTCGTGACAGTGGCATGTTGGGGAGAGGAGACTCAAGATCTGACACTAAACACAGGGCTGGATTTGTGGAGAGCAATTGAAAAGCAGCTGAGAGAAACCTCTGTGGAGCAGCAGGTAACTTCATTTCCCATCACCATTTTCTTTCCTGGGGTTATCTTCTCTTCATTCAGTAACAGATCAGAGCTGTTATCAGTTCAAGGTTTTGTTTGCCCTCTTCTATTGACCTTAACCAGTGGAAACGGAACATAATGGAGGAAAAATTGCCCCTGTGCCATATGGTACATGAGATGGGGCTGTCTCTGATTAGGGCTTGGTAACCTCTTCCTTTTCCATGCATGTCTTAAGAAAGGAATGATTCATGCTGTGGGTTTATATTACACTCTGATATCTGTGTTATGTTTTGCAAGGGCTATTTATACACGCAAAAAATCACACTTCGCTAGCTTGATAGTAGTCTAACTATAAGCGAGTAGTAAATAATAGTTGCATAATTCCACATCAAAATACAATAAAAATACAGGAGACTCTGTTGCCACTGGCTTTGCATTGACTTCAGCGGGTTTTGGAGCACGTTTGAGCCACAGAAGATACAAAATCAGGTATCAAAACACACAGAAGGAAGAAGGATGCTACAGCCCTCAGGGTAGCGGCTGAAATATCAGATCTATCTGTCAGGCCAAATCTGTTGCTGTCAATGAACTTCCACTGGCCTCAGAGGAACTCTAAGCGTTTGTGTTGTGTGAATGTGCTTAAACAGGTTGGCATCGTGATTTCATTGACGTGAGCTGGTAATGCTACTCGTAACTGATAGACAGCAGAGTACAAAATAATTAGTCTCATCACCCTAAATGAATACCAGTGAAATGTTCTTACTTTCCCTCTCACCCACACAATGATGTATCTCACTTCTGCCACATGCCAGTATCTTTTCACTAATTACCAACTTCAAAAAAATGAGATAATATAGCTTTAATAGTTTTGTATACTGTTTGTTTGGAAGTTGGAATCTAAAATCTAGGGACTCATCAACAACATAAAGGAATTGTTTTTAAATAGCTTTTTGGTGCAGGGTTTTAGGGCTATTTTCACTCGCTTTGAAATTTCACCTCTCAAAGAGGATGGAGGTGTGAGTTAGCCCCAGTTTGCCAGATACCAGCTTTTAAGCCTGTTGTGGTCGGTGAATATAAGCAACAAGTAAACTCATGGTCCCAACAGTTCCAGCTTGGGCAGAGACTCCCCACCCTCTCAAGGCAAAGGCGAAACTTTAGGAGCACTGCTAGGATGACTGTGAATGCTGCTCTCAGTTTGTGTTTTTAAAGAGCATCTCGGAGAAAACGGGTTTGGAGCGTGGAAGTCAACTGTGGCGCAGTCCCGGAGGGGGTTTGCATGTGTCCCTTGTAGAAACCTTTGCACCGCACCGTGGGTGCCAGGAGCGAGGCAGCGTGCGCTTCCCGCTGCCTCGCTCCGCTCTCGCAGGCGGCTCTGGTCGAGGCTCGGCGCTTCTGGGTCTCGGCCGGCAGCGGCGGAAGCCCACGAGCAGGGACAATCCTTGTCCTGATGCTCCCCCATCCGACAATTTCTGGGTGTCTCCCTTCGCACAGCCGACTCTTTTGCCGTTATTTCCATCGGGTTTGGTTCCTGCCCGCGCTGCGGGGCCGTCGGCGCCCGGGCGGGGGCCGGCCGGACCCGCGGCACGGCAGCGCGGCTGGGGCGCGCCCGGCTCCGCGGGGCGGCTCCGCGGGGCCACTCCGCTCCCGCGCTGCCCCGGCCCCCGCGCAGCCCCGGCCCCCGCGCTGCCCACGGGCGGGGCGGGCGGGGCGGGGCGCGGGGCGGCGCGGTGCGCGGGGCGGTGCGCGGGCGGGCGGGGGGGCGCGGGGGGCGGTGCCGGCGCTCGGCGCTGACAGCCACATGCCGCCCTGCCTGAAAAGGCTGCGAGGCGCCGGCGGGGAGGGAGAGGAGGCGCAGACGGCGCCCCAGCCCGCACCACCGCCGCCGCGCCCCGGGGGATGCCGAGGCGCCGGCCCCGCGGGTCGCCCTAAGGGAGAGGCGCTCCGCCGGCACCGCCCGCCCCGCAGCCCCGGTGCGGGGAACGCCGCCGCCCCTCGCTGAGCCCCGCCGGAGCTGGTCGCGAGTGGGGCGCCCACACGGGGCGCGGCGCCCCCGGGGTAGGGAGGCGAAGCCCGGCTCCGCAGCCTCGGGTCTTGCGTTGTGGGTTTCGGGTTTTTTTATAATTTGTTCCGGAGGATGGATACGTTTCTTCTCGCCTGGGGATTTCTAGGGCTGTGCTTGCCCGGCTCCGGAGCCACAGCGGAGACAGGTAAGGCGCCCTCAGGAACAGGGGATGTCCCCGTCCGCCCAACTTTCGGGTTCCCGGGCGCGGTCCCGGTCTCACGCATAGATGCTTTGCGTGGGAATAAATTTAGGGAATGCATGAGCGATCGGCCGCGCCACGCAGCTTTCGCAGCACGGGTTTTGGAGGGGCTCATGCGTGTGTCGGGGCGGGGATGGCGCACCCCCGGCAAGGAGCGCAGCGCTTGCAGCCGCGCGGCTCCCAGCGCCCGGCGTGGAGGGGCGAGGGGATGGAGCCGCACTGGAAAGTTGCGTGCTGGTTTTTTGGGGAGCTGCGGGGAAGGGAGGGCAAGCGTTAGGGACCAGCCACATGTCGAACACCCGCGTCCGAATGTCCGCGGCCCCGCGCCGGTTGCAACCTCGGGAAACTTTAGGTGAGAAATTAAAATTGTCTGGCGGGAGCAGGCAGCTGGGGCCGTGCAGAGCTGGGAGCGGACGAAGCGCTGCGGTGGCGGCGGCACCCTCAGGAAAGGCTGCCCGCGGTACGTGCGGGACCTGTACGCACTTCGCAAACGCTGGGCTGTCCCGGGACAAGGAGGGTTCATGTATCGGGACGCGAGTGTCTTTTTCTGCTCCTCGCTGACGGGCTAGGCTGGACTGTCAGGAGGTGCCGGGATGAAACCCGTCTTTGTGGTGCTTCGGCATGGAGACAGGAGTGGGGCAGGCTGACGCTGGGCCCTATGCTCCCCGGACACTGGGTTTGAATCTCGCTAGTGGGGGCAACAGGGTCCCTATCTGGAACAGTCTCTGGAGGAAAAGGATCTCCCGTCCAGTGCTCTCTCTGTGCTCAGGAGCTGCTTGGCAGAACGGTAGTGCCAAGCCGGCAGCTGCTGCGCTGTGGCTTTGCCTTCCCGTTAGTCGGGGCCTCGGGACATGGCTCAGGGCCCTGAGCTGCGGTCTGACCCGAGCAGCGTTAGATGATGGCAGAGTACATTCTCCCTTCTCCTGCCCCGGAGCTGTGTGGCCATCCAGCTTCCCCTTGAAAAGGGGAAGTGAGAGAGTCTCTGATCCCTGAGAAAATCCCTCTCTTTTGCAGCTCGAAGCACAGACACTGCCGATAAACATTCAGCTGCTGGTTGGCATCACCTCCTTCCTTACGGGTTATAAAGGAAAGGGAAAAAAAAAATCCCATCTTTTGTTCAAGCAGGAAAGAGAATAGGCACTTGATGGGATGAAGAGAAAGGGCAGTGTCCTGGGAGGCCCTTGCTGAGTGCAACAGTCTTTTCAGATGAACCCCGTTGCAGAAGCAGTGTCTGATCCCCTGGAGCAGGTTTTGTGCTGTGGCAGATCGGGCTGTACCCTGAGGCTGGCTCCTCAGGGTGCACTGGCCAGTCTGCTTGCGATCTCTGTGGCCGCTGAGCCCGAGTGTGTGCCTGTGTCCATGTGCTCACCCCCTTCTATCCTGGAGTGAGCTCGGCATCAGGACTGTTAGCTAGGAGGAGGTTTGAGCAAACCGTGTCTCTCAGGCCATTCAGGCGCTGTAAGCGGTGTTTGTTTGAATGCGGGGTTTTCCCGGCTAAGCAGAGCATCACATGGTGTTAGAACCAGCAAGGAAGTTGTCTCTCTGTGGCCGACACCAGCGGTGGTTTGCCGAGATGATGATGTGTGGCTGCAAGTCCGGTCAAATGACTTTATTGCCAGCACAGTGAGCGAAGGTACGGGGTAATGGGATGCAAACCTCGATCAGGCTACACTCAGCTTCAGTAAATTAGCCAGCCTAGTAAGGGAAACATGCCAGAGGTAGATGGATTTATGTTTCAGTCTGGTGTATCTGAAAGCCTTCCCCCATTACGGAAGTCCCTCTTTAGGTTCCCTAAGGGAGGTTAGTAGAGAGGGGAGACGTTTTTAATAGACAATAATATGATAATCCACATGGAAAAAAACCCTCATGCAATATTTCTACAGTAAGAGATAAACAGTGCAGCTGCCAATTTGTATGTCGCCAAGCAAACCCTGAGATAACCATGGAGGAGAGTGGGTGGGAGACCCGTGAAGATAAATCTGAAGGTTGGATGGCTGTGTGTTTTTCATCTTCCCGTAAAAAGCAATGAAGTAAGAAAGTAACAGATTTGAGTGACCCAAGTACTGAGCCGTTCAGATGATGTTTATGCAGCTCTGAGCAAAGCTCACTCTGAAGCCTTCAAAACAGTTTACTTAAAAGCTATTATTTTTAGTAGTGACTTAGGAGATGTAGCAAGGTGGGGAGGGGGACCAAAACAAACTGCTGCCAAGCAAGCGCACGGCCACACATACAAACATGCACACACACACCCACACAACACTGAGTGTAGTGCCTTATGCCTGTGTGCTGTTAACTCGGCTCATACTGGAAACAAAAGCTTTTTTAGACTAGGAATCAGATAGTTGTTGAAGCATCACTGAAAACCACTGATACAAGCTTGGTGGGGGGCTCTGATCCCGGTTAGGATGCTGCATTTTGTTTTCCTAGTTTTACTGCTACAGAAAATCATGGTGTGTGGTGTTTGGCGTGACAGGCATGCATGTTGGTCCCAGAAGGCTCTATGGAGGTGCTTCCCATCTCCCTGCCTTGCTCTTTCTGCCTCCCTGTCCCCATCCTCCTTCCCAGTATCTTCTCTGTGTTTGGTACCTTGTGTGTGGCTTTAGAAGGTTAAAAAGAGAAAGCCCCCACTTTGCTGGGCTGGAGCAGGCAGCACTTCCCATCCCGGCAGGCGGGTGGTTGGTTTCCTAGCAGAAACCTCCAGCGCTGCCAGGCACCAGGACATGGTGGCCTTGTACTGCAGATAGCTTGAGAGGAGAAAGCATCCTTCATGGGGTTTAGGAAGCTGTCAGGTTCAGATAAGGCTGGGATCCTATCCTGTGGGACCCCCAGTTGTATTAATAAGGAAAAATTAATTTTTAAGCACTGGGATTGCTGCCAAATTATATGACCTCTGACAGACCAGCTGTGCTAGGAAAATAAATTGTCTACATCTGAGACCCGTGATCCTATCTGAAATCAAAATAGAAAAAAGTTGTCATTTAGCCACAGTGGTGGGGGCAGATTGCAGCAACCTGAGAGCAAACTGGAAGCTGTTAAACTTGTTCTCCATTGTGTAGTGAAGTCACCACCACCGTGCCCCCACGGAGCCTTGGGAATACAGTTGTCTAATCCGGGAAGTGCGGAGAGCTGATGTGCCTGCACACACCCAAACTGGGGCCGATGGTGTCAGCACAGGGGTGGGGGCAGAAGTGGGGTGTGAACGTTTCCAGCTCCATCCTCACTCTGTAACAGCCCTTTGACACATTTCTAATTATAATACACACACACACAGACAAAGAGGTAGCTGGGCTATTTTCGAAATCCCTGTCTACACCCTGGTGGAAACCGCAATACTAGCAACAACATAAATCAGGGCTGTTGCTAACAGTGTTGCACACGGCTTAGCGCTACAGTAGCATGGGTTTAATCACACTCAGAATCAAAGGGTCAGCCTGCTCCCTGCCTGAGCCAAAGCGCAGCTCGGAAGGCCGGATCCTGAGCCAGGCTTGATGCCTGTGCAGTGAAAAGACACAAACTCAGACACGGAGGAGAGGTTTGTCAGCACGAGGTCACCAGGCACGGGGCCAAACACTCGAAATCCCCACTTGGATGTGTAGCCCTTTCTATGTGCAAGTGGTGCCCGTGAATCAGGGAGGACAGCTAGAGTAATGCTGGGAGGCTGGGCTCCACCTACAGCCTTGGTGAGGTGACCTCTTCCCAAGCAGTTTGGGAAAAGGGGTACAAGCAACAGGTTGGCATGCAAAATAGCCTGAAGTATAACTTGCAGGGGTGGATAGCTGTAAGGACTTTCTGTCTGACTGTGTCTTCCCCTGTCTTCATACTTGATGAATCAACAAAAATGGGCTCCAGAGATAAAGTACTGGGCTCCAGGTCTTTGAAACCTACCCTCATTTCTCCCTGTGCACTTGAGACAAAGGCAAGACATCTGCCCAGCTGTTCTGGGGGGGTCACCCAGTCGCTGTGAAATGCTGTCTGTGTAAGGCTTGAATGCTTGCCCTTTTCTATGTCCCTTCTAGGAAGATGGTGAAGCCAAAAGGATGCTCTCCTTTTATGCTGCTTATGTTTTATTGAAAGGCTTCTTTGAACCCCCTTTTTTTAAAGGAACGCATGCAGAAAGAGGAAGGAGGAAAACCCCTTCTGCATGTAGACACATACACTTATAATCTCCCTGATTCCTCCTCTCTCTTCACAGGCACACAGATCTCTACCTTTCCTCTTACACACAGAGCCACACCAGCCCTGCTGCTGCCACACATGCACACTTCTGCATCCATCCCTTCTCTGTGCCATCCCTCACAAACCCAGAGGCCCTTGACAACTTTCACCCTCGTGCACACCCCAAGCTCACTGCAGCTTTCCTCCCTCCTGTTTGACTGCTGAATATGTGCCCAGCAGGTAACAATGTGTTTAAGACACTCAGCAGAATGTGCAATAACTTTGACAGCGTGCTCAAATCCAGCTGCTGCTGAGCCTCACCACCAGCACCAAAGGCTGAAGCACTGCTGCTCAGCAGCGTGCATGGGGGGACCCATGGCAGGGCTCTGTGAGTGTCTCAGGAGGGGCTGCTCCCCTCCTCTCCCATCCGTGGGGCTGGGCTCTTTGCAGCCAAGGCTCTGCATTGTGCTCTGAGGCTCCAGCAGGGCCTCTGGGAGGGAGGGCCAAGCCAGGGGTGTTGTGAGATTGAGAGGCTCTGCCAGCTGCTGTGGGAAAGAGTCAGGGGTAAACTGCCACTGCCTGATGGGGAAAAAAGGATTCAGTTTCAGAATGGACTCTGACAGATGAGTTCAAAAGGTGTGAGGAAGCTGGGAGGGTGTGGGGGAGATGAGAGATGAGATAAGCTTTTTCTTCTTGTTGGAATTTTTGTAATAATAATACTAATTAGTATTTCAGAGGCATTGAACACCTTTCATCAAGCCTGAAGCTCTTTAGAGAGGAATCCTAGGGGAATCTTTTTTCCATGTGTTCAACTAGAAATGTCTCTTGTCTCCATGGCCCTTGAACGAGTTTGTTATTGACAGCATTAATGGGGGTGGCTCAGCAAATTTTCACCATCCTATTTTTTCCTCATGTAGCCTATAGGTAGGGTGGCAGGCTGCCATGCAGGAAGCTTCAAGCTTCTGTTTCCCTGCCTGCAGTACTGGGGAGTTTTACTCAGAAACTGCCTTACCTGCAGCTTGAGGGTCTCCTAAAGCTGCCACCTATTCCTGGGAGATGGCAGTGTGTTTCCATGAGATTTCAAGCCCCTGGGAGCCTAACAGAGAGGCAGGCATGATTTCTCCAAGTTCAAAATGCAGTTATTTGCCTCCCTTGCATGTGTACACACACACACTGGCCTGCTCCCCAGGATGATTACTGGAGCAGCCAGGAGTTGTAATTCCAGACTCACAGATTATATTTGCAGGCAATCTGGGAGAATTGTGTGTACACAGCTCTATAGGGAGACTGTTGCTATTAAGTTGGTTACCCTGTTGGAATTGCATTTGCCTCTGATAGAAGATGAAAAATAATAGTTAGTGAAGGTGGATAAACAGGATATAAAATCTCATCAAAGATATAAGAGAGGGGTTGGACAGGATGGACATTTAAAGGTCAGGGTTGTCACTGGCTGAAGTGGTACAGAGCGATGTCAACCCCTGGAAGGCAGCTATCCAGAACCCCAGGGGTAGAAATCAGCTGAACTCCAGTGATTTCAAAGCAAATTACCTGGATTTGCATGCAGGATTTGGCCCTCTCATTTTCCATGGTGAAGCTTGAGTAGGTCTCTATTTCAAGGTTTCTATTTAATTCTTTTGTGGATTAACATGGGGGAAAGAAGTGCGATTATCAGAAGTCTCCAAATCTTCTCTCTCTTCCTCCCTCCAACATTCCCTTCTTATTTAAAAATAATTTGAAATTATCTCTTTTTTTGCAAAGGCTTGGAGCTAAAATCTTCCATTTGCTGAGCTTTCTAGTGTTCTCCTTTCACTGCTGTCCAGTGCTATAAAATGAATATATTGCATCCCTTCCCAGTTGCCTTAGGAAGCAGTCAAGTGGCTGCATTCCTCAACTGATGGATTGGCGTGTTCCTTTCTTGCTTAAGCCCAGACAGTGTTTTATGAGCTTGTCTCATGACAGGCTTGAGACACTTTGAATTGAACACAATCCTAGTTCAAATCACAAAAGCAGTCTTTAAATTCTACTTTGCTGTGTCTCTACTTTTAAGTGAAATTTTACTTAAACTGGTAACATTTCTTTTTTTAAATTAAATGTTCTGGGGACTCTCCCTGATTGTGTGAAGTCTCAAGATGTGGATGTGGGTAGTGCTCTGGAATGAAATGTGCATGTAAGAGCCTTGTGTTGTTTGGGTGTGTTTGTCCATTAATTTGTTCAGGAAGCCTTTGAAGCTTTATCTTGCAATCCAAAGCAAACACACTTCTGCTAAAATGATCTATGCTACTGGGGATAAAACATCTAATCTTATTAGCTTCCTCTGCACTTTGTCTCTCTCCTTGGCCAATGGTTAAACTGCATGATTTAAGTCTGAGAGTTCATATATTGTGTTTCTGCCTTCTGTGAAAGTTGTGCTCTGTGGTTTGGGGTGAGATCCCCTGCCACGTTAGCTGTGCCCAGCCAGGGTCAGAGCTCAGGAAAGGAGGCAGGATGAGCGTTAATGGTAATGAGTCCCTGGCAGCAGAGATCTGTTTGTCTCCTCCATACTGGGGTTTGGCAAAGTGCTTGGACACGCATGGACCTTGAAAAACTCAGAAGAACTGTGTGATGAACAGAACTGAAACACAGGGTTTCCTGTGCAGGGTTTCCTGCACAAGGGCTCGAGCCAAGTTCAGCAGCTCTAAGAGAAGTGGGTCATGTATGCCAGCACCTGTATTTTGCTGTGCTGTCAGGGGGTTGACAGGGCAAATCTCCTCTGCTCAGTGCTGAATCCTGGGACAGTGCTGAATCAGTGCTGAATCCTGGGACATGGAAATCTGCAGTGGTTGAACGAGAGTGTGAAGTTGGGCTGGAGGGCCTCATGCCAAGAAGAGAAATGACAAGGCTAGGCAGTGCATCTGCCTGCTGTGGAACGCCCACGTCTCTCTCCCTTGTTCCTTTGCTGTCCTCAAAGTCTGCTCTTTTCAAGCAGCACAGTCAGTGATGCTGCTGCTGCTTGTAAGGCATCCAGAACACCCTAATTTTTGTGTGCAGCCCTGAAAGCTATCCCAATAGTAAACTGACCTCAGCAGGTCAAAACACATGGTAGTGTTGTGCTGGACACTACAAACTCTGAGAGGCTGTAGTATGTATGTTTGTTGTCAAACGGGCCTCTCTGGTGATGATTATTTTTGTTACAGACAGAGTTGGCTTTAGTTTCTGTGTGGAAGGTCCAACAATAACAGTGAGCCCTGCTCTCCTGGGGTGAGGGAAATCCAGAGGGGTTTAATCGGCAGGAAATTCAAGTAGGAGAATGCTCTGCTCCCGGCCTAAGGTTTCAGCATGTGCCTGATGAGCTGCAGAGCTGAAAAACCCCAAGTGTAGGTGAAGGTTCTTGGAGCCTGGCTGTTATTTTTGGGTCCTCTGAGTAATGATTGCATGTTGTGGCCTGGGAGAGCCAGGAGGAGACTTCATCAGGCTGGGTGTCTCCAGCAGGTCAGGGCACAGAAAGAGGTGTAGTTCCCCTGTTGGGGTGGCCCTGCGTGGAGGAAGTTGCAGGGATAATTTGTGTTATGGTGAGCCTTAATGAAAAGAGGGGTCTGCAGATTTCCCAACCTACCATAGTCTACTCCAACACTGCCAAGGAGTATTGACCTCTCTAACCTCCCTTGAGGAGCCCTGTGCTCTCCTGTGGCCTTGTTGTTGGCACAGCACTCCACTGGCCCCTCTACTATGTGGACTGGCAGGGGCCCCAGCAGTTTGCTTTGAATGCCTGCATTTTGCTTACTGAGCAACGGGATGTCCCATGCACCTGGAAGACTTGGCTTGTACTTCAGAATTTAATTTTAATTTTATTAAGTGAATTCAGGGCTGGCAAAAGCTGCTGAAGCCCATTAGCTATGGAACACATCTTGCTTCCAACGTGTACAGACTGAGCAGTAGCCATGCCCCTAACCTTTTCTTTTTTTTCTTTTGCATGCATCAGTTTGTAAGAATCCATTTACATAGAAGTTTGAGCCTCTACTGTATACAAAGCAAGGACATATTTTATACAGAAAGACAGTGGTTGGCATGACTGCGGAGTCAAACCCTATGCCCATCAGTGGGCATGGTGACAGATTTTTTTTGTTCTCATAGCAGGTACCTGCTAGATACCTGTGACTCAAAAGAGAAAAAGCCCAACAGAACATTTACATAGATATTAAAGTAATTTTACCTCTTCAGATAACTCTAAGGAGCCTTGAGTTCCTGGTATGCTATTGCCCACCATGTGGGCAAGGCAGTGCTGTACTGAAGTAGCCCCCTTCATTTCTGCGGACTTCTTGGGTAGGAATGAATGAGAGGACAAAATGTTTCTCTGAGAGACATAGATAAGCTTTCCTGCAGGTGGGCAGACTTTCACTGCTCCAGGAAGATGGTGACATTTTCCTGCTGAAATCTGAACACCTGAGGGATGTGGCTGGTGCTTGTTGACTTGGGAGGTTCACCTGCTTGCCCTGTTTTGCTGGAGAGGTCTCAGCTGCAGAGAGCTGGGCTCCAGCCTCTCTCACTTAGGCTGTCCTCACTGGCACCAACAGTCTAATTTGGGCACCAAGCTGACCTGAAATTAGGATCAAGACTAGGATTTTCTTTAGCTCAGTCCCATTGAACTGCGATGTTGCAGGGCAAAGGAGAAGTTTCAAGGTCAGAGTAGAACTGTGTTTCCGCTCCTGAGTTCATTAGTTGGGGAAGAGCTGACATCCCTGTTCACACGACAGTTCCCCTCCAAGGGGTTGAGCTGCAAGGGGTCACAGGGTGCTCACGGTGTCTGGCATGAGTAAGGGGCTAGCAGCTTCTGAGTGGTGGGTGATGTTGGTGGTATCAGCCTAGCGGGTAGCATGTGTGTGAAAGCTGGAGAGACGGAAGGGAATCACGAGGTGTGGAAGGATTGACTGTGTTTTCATTGTTTGGAGACTTTGCCCTTTCCAAGAAAAATAATCTGCAGCTTGAATATTTTTCTTTGCTGGAGGGGGTGGACATGTGTGCAAACGAGGTGTGAATTTTTATGAGAAGGTGTGAAAGCGCGTACATGAGCGAAGTGTGAATTACACGTCTATTTGTACATTAATGTCAACAAGTCCATGAATTTCTTCTTTCCACGTGAATGTCTCTTTCTCTCCCTCCCTCCAAACCCACATAAACACATGTGTGGGCAAATATGCCTTCCTGAGAGAAGATATTTGTGCAAGAATGTAGGTTTGTAAATGTTTGTGTGTTGAGCAATCTCTCCTGTGGAACAAAACCAGATGTTTTTTGGTATTCTCAGCTCTTCATGGCAATGCTGCATTTTTTCCCCTCGTATTTTTCAGGATACTTACAGGATTATTTTAAGAAAAAAGGAAGGCTGCAGATCTGCCTTTGGGTGTGTGCGAAGAAAGTTATTTTGAAGAATGAATGTGTTAGAGGGCATGAAAAACATGGGGGAAACTGCGTGTTTTTTCACGGCAAAGGAAGCCTCGCTGGCCCATGAAGGGCCCTCCTGTTGCCTGTGTTTTTGCACAGGACACGTGCATTTTCTTCAGGCAGCGTGCAGGCAGCAGGTTGTTTATTCAAAGTGCTTTTTTTCCAGGAAGCATTTTTGCTGAGGGTCCTGCCTGACTCCTGCTGCTCGCCTTGGTGCTGGCAAGAGGGCAGTTTGAGCAGGCTGGGATGTCCCTACCGAGAGCTGGTAGACTTGTGATAGCCTGGCAGGGGACACCCCTGGGACCTGGCAAACCCTATGGCAGAGGAACAGAGCCAGACCCACAGCAAGGGGCTGAGGCCACACAATCTGCACTGCTTTGCTTCTCCTGGGTGGGCCTGGGGCTTTGCAGTGAGTGCTGCTGTGGAGGGAGAGGAACATCCCTCAGGACCATGGCAGTGGGGAACACTGTGGAACACACCCTTTGCTCATGGAGCTGCTGGGATGTGTGGTTACCCTCCTTTATCAAGGGTGATGCTTCTCTGTGCCTTGGCTCCCTTGGGGGTGTGGGTTGTGCTGCAGCCTCCATCTCAGGGTGTGCAAATGTGGGTCTTGGAAAAACCCAGTTGCACCCTCCTGCATGTCCAGGATCCTCTGGGGCTGTGGGGCTAACCTGACAGTGGGAACATCCCACAACGGTTTGCACCCCACATTGTACCCCACTGCTTATTGTCAGGGAGGAGAACTTTCCACAATGTGGGACCGGGGCAATCCCATATGCCTGCCAGCCTGCCCTATGGAGGGACTTAGGGCTTTGTTGGGTTTTGCCCATTTTGGTGGGGTTTGTGTGTTTTTCTGGGTATGAAGAGTCAATATTATCTTCTGGGGGCAGCTGTTGCAGCTTGTGGGCCTGGGTGCAGATACAAGGGGGTGGCAGGGGAGTGGGGAAAGCAGAACACACAGTAGGGGCCCATGGAGAAAGGGACTTTGGGATTTGTAGTGCATTATCAAGTGACCCCGTGATGCAGATTTTCCTCCCAGCAAGTTATGCTATAATAAATTTGATTTGCAGCATTCATGAGATTAAATGTTTTTTTGATTACAAAATCACCCTCTAGGGCCTGTTCTAGCCCAAAGCTGAGAGAGCTTCCTCTGCTTACCACGCAGCCATTGCCAGCCATTTGTGGGCTAGTCCCACAAAACCACCACTGCTGATTATCTGTGTCTGCAGCTCCAGTGCATGGGGTTAGCTTGCAAGTCTGCTGAGACGTGTTTGCTGGGGCAGGCAGGTTGGGAGGGAGACACAGCAAAGGGAGAGGGGTTTTCATGGGGTTGCAGGCTGGGGCCAGGAAGGACAGGTACTGTTCTTAGCTCTGCCACACAGTGTGGCTGGGTCTGGGCTCACCAGCATCCCTGACATGCCTCAGTTTCCTTCCCTGGAAACAGCACAGCTTTCTGCCCTCCTGCAGCTGGATTGAATTTGTAGTGTCTAAATTCTGGTGTCTCTTGAGGCAGCTGTGGGAGACTGACACAGAACAGCTTGCAAAGGAGGCAAAAGAAGGGATAAAATGAGGCAGCTACAGATGATCTGATATCAATCTGTCTCTTACTTTATGGCTCTGTAATTGCCTTGGCAAGAGCATTCATTTCTCTTTTCTGGTCTGTGTGAAATGCGGTATGTAAGTGTGGCAGGAGGTGGAGGGGAAAGGAGTGTGTTTGTTCTGCAGAATAATTCTCCTTGCCCAGAGATTAATATCATTATTAGAGTACCAAAAGGATGTCAATGGCCTGGAGAATGGTCTTTATCAGACCACTCCTATCAGTGGCCCCGGGAGGCCTGCTGTGCACACCTGATGCCCGGAACATCTCTCAATGCCTTGTTCCCTTCTGTGTCTCTGCAGCTCAGCCATGTGGGGGTCGCCTGAACTCCAAGGATGCCGGGTACATCACCTCGCCAGGGTACCCCAATGACTACCCCTCCCACCAGAACTGTGAATGGGTCATCTACACCCCTGAATCCAACCAGAAGATTATCCTCAACTTCAACCCTCACTTCGAAATTGAAAAACACGACTGCAAGTAAGAGCCTTCCTCTACCTCTCTAGTACATAGTTACCTCCTCTTCCTGCTTTTGCCTAGTGGTATGGGTCTTGTACTTCCTTCTGCTTGAAATCAAGCATCACTCTGAGCCCCCACAGTGCTGCATGTCTTTGCCTTTCCAGAGCAAGGGTTGCCTGTGAGATTGTAAGATGCTGCTTTGGACACATAGGATGAGCCTACTCTGCAATAAACCTGCAGTTCTTAACTTGGCCTGATACCACCTGAAAGTAAGATCCAACTGGTTAAAAGGCCACTGTTTTTTCTGTGTTGAAGTAGCCTCACTCTTCTTTTAAACCATCCTGGGAGAACAGAGCAATTTCCTGCTGTGTAACTAGGCAAAGGTATGGCAGAGTGCCCTGTGGCTGGAGACCCAGATTTAGGCCATGTGAGGCTGGAGGCATGGTGGTCTGAGCTGTTTGGGCTGCATCTGACTTCCCATAGTGCTTTTTCTGCTATGTTTGGTAAACTGGGGAGATGAGTTTTTTTTACCTTTTATTCCCTTTTTCTTCTAAGAAAGGACCCAGAAACTAGATGTCTGGGAAAAACAATTAACAACTAGTAAAGAATAATTAAAGGCATCAAAGAGCGCCATAAAAGGCTGAGTTAATAACATGGTCTCAGCAGACATTGAAACCTGTGGGTTTCATCTGGAATCCACAGCCAGCTACAGGGATGCCTGAGTGTGAAGGAGCTTGGGGTCTCCTAAAACAGGCCTGACATAGCAGTCCTGCTCAATACACTGGTCCTGTTGATTAAAAGGGGGTTGCATATGGAGAGGGAAATTCTGTTTGTAAAAAAGGACAAAGGAACAGGGGAAGCATTTATGGGGCTGCAGAATCAGTCCTGCGGAGAACAAAGAATTCAGCATGGGTTTGATGATGTACTGAAGGTTATGAAGTGCAGAGCTGGATCCTCAGCTATCATAAATCAGCATAGCTCCTCTAACTCTAATGAAGGTGTGCTGATTGATGTCATTTGGGATCTTGTCACCCCCTACAGATAAAGTCTGGGCTAATAAGGCTTTGAACACCATGAACTCTCCCTGAAGTCACTGTGTGTGCAAGGTGTGTAGTGCTTTGCAGGATCAGGCCTGTGTATAAAGAAGGGAGAAGGTACAGAAAGGCTTAAAGTGGGCATAGATGAACACAACAAGGCCTTGCAATGGAGGTGAGAATGATAGATGCTATCAGATTTTATTGCTGCTTGCATAGGCTGAACAGCACAGCCTCCTCATAGCTAATGCAGTTGCCCCAAATTCACAGTGATAAAAGCTGTATAGGCCCATATTTGCAGTCTGAAGAGTGTGCCATATGCAACAGGACAGTGTTGCATGCAGGGCAGGGATCAAACTGAGCCAGAGGGACTTCAGCTTCTGCCTCTTCAAGGCTTCAGGCAAGCAAAAACAGGTTGGTCAGAGAGCTGGAAGTCCCCATGGGCACCAGACTTTTCCTCCACCTGTAGGAAGGTGCCAGTTTTAGCTCTAATCATCTTGTGCAACTTTTGCCATACTTTGCTGCCTGTGAGGGAGCATTGTCTGGTCCCAAGCTGCAGGTGGTGTGTTCAGTAGTGTGCTCAGGACTGCCTGAGCTCTGGGGGTGTTGGTTATGCCTTTGCTGCTTTTTGCTTTACTGTGGCAATTTTCTGAGTGGCTGCTGTGTGGTCTCACTATTTCCCTTTTTGCATGTATGTGCACAAGGAAGCTTTTCTTAAAGGGAAATAGGATTTATCCACTTGCACTTGAGCTTCTGCTGGCCACAGCTGTGAGCTGAGAGCCAAGCTGACTTAGGGTGCCTGCTTTCTCAAGCCAGCACTGAAGAGGAGTGGGTTTGAAAGAGCTTCATGGACAGTGCTTGATGGGAAGCATAACAGAACAATGAAAACAGTGCATGATAAACATGGCCTGAAAGAAATGGATAGGAGTGAGATTATTTTAAGTGACCAACCAGGAGGAGGCAAATATGGACGCTGTGTAAAGCTTGGGCATTAATACATTACATTAATAATAGGTCACCATCTAGTGATAAATCTCATCTGAGTGTCAGAGGGTTTTTTATGAAGAAGCAAGGACCTGATTGCAGCTGCAGGTGTGAACCTTAACAGGAACAGGAGATCAGCATCAAAGACACAGTCTCAGGGCAGAGCCCTCCTTTTGACATCTCATCATTAATATAGAGCACATTCACATCAAGGTGCCAGGCAGATGGACTCCATGGAGGCACTCACTCTCTGGGCAGACAAGGTCCCCTGCTCTGGTGTTGCCACCTGGCAGCTATTGGAGCAACAATGGGGCTAGTCTGTGCTTCCAGCTGCCAGAGGTAAACACCAAAACCCCTTCCTCTGTTGCCTCTTCTTTCAACATTTCATTTTACCTTATTAGGCTAAAGTTTCTCCCTCATAAAGCATAACATTTACATTCCTAAAACCCATTTGAAAGCCTACAAAAATGTCTCCAAAGTCTTTTTAGTTTTGCTGTGTCCCTTCTGGCCTTCCTTGTATCTGCTCTGGATTTCCCTTTGGGACAGGAGGCATTTCCTCCTGTGTTTTGTGCTGTGCCTGACACCCTGGGGACCTCTGAGGAAAGGTCAGTGATTTCCCCTCGGCCAGCAGCTGGCTGGAAGGGGCCTGTGAAAGTGGTGCTGCCTAGATGCCAGAGCAAGAGCTGCCTTCAGAGAACAGCTTTGGCAGCCTGGAGGGTGGAAGCATCAGCCAGGGATGGATGCCCAAGGTGGCAGACAGAGGTGGCTGCTCAGTGCTGCTTGTTGCTATTGTTTTCTGGAGGCACACCTGGGCTTTTATTTTTCAGCTCTGTCCAGCTGCATTAAGTAACTGCACTCTATCACCTGCATCATGAAAGGAGTAATTTGGTATAATTGAAGCCCCAGAACATCTCTCTCTGAGTGCTGTGTCTGTGCTCTGAGGAAGTGTCTTGCTTTAGGAGCACGCTAGGTTAAGAAAATTGGCCTCCTCCTGCTGTTGTGGCTGTTATGCACCAGCAGGGATCCCTGTGGCAGGGAGGGTGGGCATGCTGTGGCAGGGAGTAGGGGCCAGGGCCATTGTTTGTGCTGTCCTGCAGCTGTGGGGCCACAGCAGTAATGCCAGAGCCAAAAGGGAAGTTTGATGCTCTGATAAAAGATCTGCCGAGCTATTCAGAAATGATCATTCTAGTGCCTGGCTGTTTGTTTCCCTCTGTGCTGCGAGTGCAGTTGGAGCTCAGGTACTGCACCCCACATCACAGGTATCTGTTCAATGAACAGGGAAGTGGCATCCAGTGGAGAAGAGCAGGCTGCTGCTGTGGTGAAATGTTTCCACTTCTGTGTGATATGTGGGTTGCTGGGCACTCTGGCGCATGCTGGAGTTTATTCGGGATCCCAGGAGTGACCTGAACCATTTGCAATAGATGGGCAACAAGGACAGCTTTTGCAGTCATGTAGCTAAGCTGTCCACTCCTTCTTAATTGCCATTGTGCTGTTCTGTCTGCTCTGCTTGCTTGGAAAATCCAAGTCCAAAACCTCAGCTATGCATGAGTCATTGTGTTTATGACCAACCACCTTTTCTGTTCGTGCCACCCTCCCGCTGCTGGTCTTCTCCTTGGAGCACCAAAAGCTCCCTCCTGTGTTTGGCTATTTTCTCTGCCACCCCCAGCCACACTCAGCTGACCCTACCAGAGTTGGGCTGGGCCATGCACACGCAGCAGAGGCACTCTCCCTCCAGGCTGCAGTGGACGTGCTCGTGCTTCCTCTGCCAGCACAAGACCTTCCAGCTGAGTCATAACATCTGCTCCAGAGGAACAGTGTTTTAAAAAATCCCGACTGGTAGTCACACCGCGGCCAGTGGATTTTTCTGCGGCCATTTCCAGCACATGCTGCAACTGGGTAGCAGTCGGTGGGATCCCTGCCTGGGAAGGAGCTAGGGGACGGCTGTCGCGGCTCGCAGCCCCCTCTGGTGGCACATGCCAAACGCTGGCTAAAGTTTCTGGAGACAGCGGCTGGGGACTCCCAAATGGGCTGGAGATGGCAAACTGGAAATTGACCTGCAGTCAGGCTCTTCCTCCTGACTTTGGGTCCCACTGTCAAGCCCAGAAAGTTTCAAGAAACAGGAATTGAGGCCACTATCATGAGGAAATTCATACAGTGGTCACTGTGACTCCCTAAGTGCCCTAATGATGCCAAGAGAGTTGAATCATCCTGATGTGTGCTGGGTACAGGGCAGGCATGGCAGGAGGAGACACGTCTGCTCCCAGCTTGAAGGCCAGAGTGAGCCAAGGTTTGGCTGGGGAGACAGCACCGTTCCTAGCACCCATGTCACAGAGCACTGCTGGCCAGGGGACACCGGCAGCAACATGCCACAGCACAAAGGGTGACACGTGCAGCTTGGACAGCCACTGAAGGCCTCTTATGGCAGCATGGCCATCTCCTGAGCAGCCAAAAAGCTGGGCACTGGAACAAAACAGCTCTGCATTCTTCCTAGAGAGCCACAGAGCCACTGGCTCAAATTCCTTTGAGCTGATGTGGCAGGCAGAGCTGCATCCAGAGCCAGTAGCCACAGCCAGGCAGGCAGCTGGGGCTGCCGCTTTCAGCCTGCCTCTCTTGCCATCTCCTTCAAACAAGAGTGTAATATTGGGAGAAGCCATCCTTCCATCAGTGAGGGTTAAGAGTAGACAAGGCAGCAATCATGGACAGCTAATTAGTAAATGCTTTGAAAAGTATGCATAAGTATCTTATTAGCAAACATTTTAGAAACAATGCAGTTCATCTAGTGATTAGCAAAATGCTTAGAAAAGAGAAGTACATTTGGAGCACTGGAGAATGCCAGGGGGTGGAGGGGTTCTTTGCTAGGATGCAAGGGGAAGTGACTGCATCTCCTGAAGTACTGGGGGAGTCGAGCTTTAACTTTGCAGTGAGGGGAAGTCAAAGATGAGACGTTAAGGAAGGCATTTGCTTGCTCATACATCTGTGGCATGGGTAGCCAGAAGCAACATTTCTAACGTACAGGAAATTATTCAGTCTGGGTAACATGACACTGCAGCTCAACTTGTCTTCAAATGGGCTTCTACTGTTTTTTAACTCCATCCAGCATCCGCTGTATGGTTCATAATTCCCATCAAGCCCGGGTCATTTTCCAGAATGGAACATCAGTGAATGGGTTAGCTGTGATGATGAGACCAGCCACATGAGTTAACAGCTCAAGGTTGTTCACATCCCTCTTCTCTGCTTCCCATCTCTGCTTTCTCTGTGGCTGTGCTCCTCTGTGCCCCAGAGCCTTTTCCTGGAGGGACAGGCTCGGTCCAGGCTCTACAGAAGGTGGTGGCCCCAAATACACTCTCATGGGGTCTCCTATGACCCGCCAGCTCACTAACATCTGGCGCATAGGAGTCAAATCTTGTTTTGCACCTTGCTTCCTGTTGGCATGATGACAAATTGAGGGCCAGCTGGTGACACTGGGAACAATAGGATTAGAGACAGAGACCTCTCCCCCTCCTTCCTGCTGTTGAGGAGGAACTGGCAATCGTGGTGGTGTACTCGCTTCTTAGTCAGCCTCTCTGTCCAGCAAGGGAAGGAATAGGACCTCACAGCATCTGGAGAGGGAGCCAGCACAGGGCTGGCTGTGGTGACTCCTGAGTGGGTTCAGAATTCAGCTAAAAGTGTCAGAAACATGTGCCTTTTTTGAGCAAGCTCCAGCTCTGAATCCTTTGCATCTTTGCAGACCCTGCTCAGCGCAGAGGCAGTAGGATAGGAGCAGGGCAATCCCACTGGAATGCCTGATAACCACAGTGTTGAGGTGCTCCTGCTGTTTCAGCAGAGCCTGAGGCCTTTGACTATCTTTGCAACAGTGCTCCAGCCCACAAGGTGACACCAGGTGACACCTTTCACAGAGGCTCATCCCAAACACGTTTCAGAAGCCTAAATAAATGTCTGTGGGACTGTGAGTCTTGGTCACTTTTTTTGTGTGGTACAGAGGGCTTAGCAATGCTCTTCTACATCATGGGTTTGTTGTCTGGATGCAGGAGTTTGAAGGTTTAGTGAATGTAAGGGGAGTTCTAGGCTGATATTTTTGTTAAGGACTAGATGCCAAGCTCTGTAAAGGAAACGTGAGATTTTACCTTGATTTACATAGGAGCTAGTTTAGCCTTTTAGTGAGCAACTGTTTGATTTAGCTACTTGCAGCCTTTTTAATGGATATAATCCCTGTTGTCAGGCTGTAACAAGGGACTGGCAGACTCCCCAGCAAATATCAGTTCTGAGAGTTGTGAGATTTGGGTTCTTCCCCTTTCCTGCTATTGATTTATTTTTCCTGCCTTGGTGAATCACTTAAAATTCTCTGTGTTATAAAGAAAAGAAGATCTGGGTATCTGCAGGCATAAAACCCAGTCTAGATAGCAGCAGTGCAAAGCACGCTCCCTTCCAAAGGCTGCTGAGCAGCAGCATCACACACGAGTAGGTCAGAGTGCAGCAGAAGACGACCAGTTTTATTCTCAGTCTTTTCTGGCTGGGTGTGAATTCTGCAATTAAATATGAATGCAAAATAAAAAGAACAGACTGCAAAGAGCAGACTGAAAAACACAAGAAATTTGTGGTTGCTTTTGGCCACAACTCAGCATAGAACATATTTGAAGGAATTGGGGGAGGTTAGGTTTTAGTCTGAGGCAAGTTCTCCGTTTCCTTTAAATCAAGCGGCTGCACACCACCACTGAATGGCATGGTAATAATACGTTGCAAACCACAGTCTGGTGATCCTGGAATTCCTTATAAGTTAATAGCAGTCATGGTCCACTAATCACAGCTAGGATGTTTTAAGCAACTGTCTTTGATATATTAGTTCAAATACACCATAGAAAGCCTTCCTTATGCTGGCTTAGTAGATCAGTAGCTCATTAGAAAGAGTGAATAACCTAGGGATTTTCTGTTGGTTTCTCACCCCACCCCACTGCTAATCCCAAGGAATTCTTGAGATCTACATGCAGCCTTAGTGAGCAACCACGGTACAGTGGTATGGTGTGGTTTTAAAGTCACACTGGGTCAGACATGGAGATATTATTGTTTAATGAATTCCTAGAAGCAGAGCATGAAGCAGTGGGGTCTGACAGCAGAAATCCTCTGCCAAAGACTTCATTCTGTTACAAATGGCACAGAAACTAGCAGGGTGGCTACTCGTGTTATGTGACTGCCCCCACCTTCTTGCAGCAGTGCAGAAGATACTGTGTGAGGAATCTTTTGAGGCGGAGTTGTGCTTTCCTGAGACAAGCAGTACTCATCCACTGGTGATGGGAGAGCCCCTGTTCTCAGCCCCGTGCCTGCTGAGGCCATGCTGCATGCAGGGTGTTTGCATGGGAAGTGCTCCACGTGTTAGAAACCTCCAGGGAAACCTCAGAGCTGGGGTTGTTGATGGATGTCCAACAAGAAGTGCCCCCCCCCGCCCTCCACCAGCAGCACAAGAGTTTGAGGCATGTGCTCAGCTTCCTTCCTCTTCTGTGAGTGTTGTGTGAGGTTTCATTTACATTGTTATTTTGCAGTGAGAAGGAAGGTGTAATGACAGTCTCTTTGGCAATACCAATATTTGGCTGTTAATCGTGGGTGGGAATACCGTCTGGGATCTCCATCACCAGAGGGGACTGACTCACCATTGATCTATGCTCACTGCATCTTGTTGTAGTTTTTTTTGACCCATTTGATTTCTTAGGTTTTCTTTTGTGAAAAGCCTCTGATTTTTCTGCCATTCCGGAGCAAAACATCTCTCTGTCTTTAAATATGGCAGATGGGGATTTCTTCAGATGTCCAACAACTCAATTGAAGGAGACCTCAGGAGACCTCTCCCCTTCCCTGTCCCCCTTCTCAGCCTGTCTTTTCATCTGCAATCTGGAGATGTAAGGGCTATAGTAAGAGTGTCAGAGGAAGTAATTGATTCATCACACGCCAAGAGAGGAGTCTGTTGCCTTCAGTGTCAATGGAGCTGAACCAGAGCCTGGAAGGGTGAGGGAGGCTTGTAAACACTCCATGGCTGAGCTGGCAGGACAAAGCAGACATACTGCCACGGCTGAACGGGAGGGTGACACAAAGGTTGCTTGAAAGAAAATCTTTCTGAACAAAGCAGTGTCAGGGTCCTTGTTCGTGGGAGAAACAGGGACAGCCCCATCCCCCTGCTCCCAGAGCACCTTAAGGAGAAAAGGTACCTACCAGCCTCATGCAGCATCCCATTCCCTCATCTCTGTCTCCCTCTTCCATCTTGACGTGGCTGCCTCTCTGATCTGCTGTCCTGGGCTGGGCTGAGCTCACCTCAGGGGTACCAACCAGCCCCTGGCAGCAGCTAATTCCTCCCACATCCCCAGATAGTCACTGCTGTCAAAGAGAGCCGTGTGGGAGGCCACTGCTGCTGCCAGTGCACAGCAAGGTGTGGCACGTGTGTGGCACAGCACTCGTCCTCATTCAGGCATTGATGTGCTCAGACTTGGCACTGTTTGGTTCAGATGGCTATTGAGCTGCAATGCCCATATTGTGAGGAGAGAAGGGAGTAGGAGGTGCTGTGCTGTGCAGTAAGCAAGGAGGGATTAAGCAGGATTGGTGCACTGTTTGCCTCAGAAACAGCACTTACTACAAGCTGGCACAGCCAAATTGTGGGAATGCCCAAATAGTGGAGGCTGCAGGCCAGTCTTGGCAGCAAAGTTTTACTCACGCGTGCAGCAGCTAAGGCGGGATCTGGGCTGTGAACAGGCTGTGTCTGAGAAAATGCGGGGTCAGAAAGTCATGCTATGGTGGGGCAGTCCCAGGGTGACTATCCATCATTAATGAGGGATGTAGACAGCCAGGAGGGTGAGGGTGGGCTGGTCAGGGCTCTGTTCTTACAACCTCCTTTATAGAATTGGTGCTTAACGAGGTGTTTATTTCAGTTTTGTTCTGAAAAAAAGCCAGTGCAAATGAGTGATAGTGGAAAGTCCAGCTACCAAGTTCTGATCCTCATCTGATCCCAGTTTTTACTCTTTCCTTTTGCTTTTCACTGCATGTTGTGTCTAAGGCCATGATGACACTGCACCAGCAAGGTGTGATGGGGCATCACTCCCTCCTCTGGGACTAGGGCTGGCACAGCAGGCCACGTGAGTGTTCCCTAATCCTCATCAGCGCCCTAGAACTTGGACAGCCCGACCTAAGCTCGTCCCCACCTATTGCTTGGGCTGTCAGGCACTGGATCCCATCAGAAAAGGGAAATCTGTACCCCCACTACCCCCACTGCAAAGAGATCAAAGTGAGCATTTACCCTTGCCTTTTGCCTGCTCTGCTGCTTTTTGGCAGTAAATTTTCCTTTTGTGGTTGTTATCTTTTATTATATTTATTTTTTTCTTTCTGTTAGTGATCAAGTGCCTGTGAGTGGTGACAGTAAAATGACATAGAAACCAAAGTCTAATTTTTTCCACAGATGGATTGTAGCAGAAGGAGAAAAGTGCAAATGCATTTTCTCAAGTGTCCTGCGTTTTGGGGTATGAAAGGGTTGTGAGTTGCTTCAGTTCCCTTAGAGCAGCAACAGAAGGCAGAATGCCATGGAAAGGAGGCTTATTCTGAGCATGCTTTATATATTTTATTCCTGATTTCACCATGATTCTCCCCTCACCAATGAACACCAAAGACATCTTGCAACAAAGGACCCCTGTAGCTAAAAATAGAAGAGTGAGGAATTTATAGAGATGGTTTTGGAGACAGAAATAAAATTAAACAGCCATGTGTAACTCCTGAACACCAGCCTGCAGAAAACCCCCTAAGTGCACATTAGCACATCTCTTTTCTTATGTAACAGTCGGTTTTCCAGGCCTGCCCCAGATGAGAGCAGCTCTCTGCCCCAAGGCGCCTTTCCGCAGCTTGCGGGAGGCAGCCTGGCATGGATGAGCGGCACAGTGCGGGGAGCCTTTGCTCTCCCGTCTCAGGGGAGGGCAGCAGCATGCCAGGAGCTGAAATTCCCTCCTGAATCACAGCTTGCCTCAGGAGCACTTTGCAGTTGGGTTTTATTCCTCCCTTTGCACGAAGTGTTTTGGCTGCCTTCCCCCCCTGGCCCCCCGCATAAGTTAGCAGTAACTGCTGAAAGGCTCTTCCCATCCATAATGCTTATAGGGGGTGAAAACAACAACCTAAAGGGTAAAAAATAGAGCCTCTTCATAGTTTCCATTTTTTGTCTTCAAGGCATTTTTTAAGAAGTTTTCCAATCTAATAGAGTTATTTTCCCTCCTTCTCTATTTTTCTTTTTCTCTCCCTCTTTCCTTTTTTTATTTTTTTTTTCTTTCCCTTTAACTGGATAACTGGATTTTTTTCATTTCTCAGAAATTCTGGTCAGATTTTTTGAGGAGATAAGAAAATAATCCAAAGCACAGTAGAATGATTACAAACCCCCACAATAATGTGATTACACAAGACGTAATTGGATACAACAAATTCAAAACAAACTTCTGAGAAATCCTAAGCAGTTTTGCCTGTGCCATCACCCCCCACTCCCCCCACACCAGCCTAGCTCTCCCCCTGCTTGGATTTTTGTCATTTTAGTCGCTGAAATCCAGTGAAATCCCTTCAGATTCAGAGCAATTATAGCCCATTTCTCTCTGTTGTTGCCAGAGTCAGTTATTTCCATAAGGGCAAAACAAGGGCAAGCTCTGTGAGCATCTTTTGCCTCAGCATAGGCAAAAATGGCCCCAAAAGGTTCAGACTGAGATCAGATTCATCTCTGCATTGTTCAGACACCCAAAGCCCAGGTCTAGTCAGTAAGAGTGATTTAAAGTACTTCTGTTGTCAGTGCAGAAGAACAATTAATCCCAATCCAAGCTGGGTGCGGGAAATCTGCTTCCACTGAGAGTAGAGGACATTTCGTTGGCTAAACCTAGACGTGGTACAGGCTTTTTAGTTCTGTGCACAAATCCGTATCAGAGCCTGTGTCTATGAGGACTGATTCTCTTCTCACACCAGGATAAATTAGGAGTGATTACCCTTAAAATGATGAGTTACACATGTGTAAAACCAGTTCAAGTCAAAGGAGAATCCAATTCATCTGCTGTATTTATAATTAATTACTCTGATTAAGGGCTGGCAGCTAAGATCAAACTCCATTGCTCTTGTTTCATCAGACAAGAGAGGTGCTTGCCTCTGCTATCATGGCTGTAAAAAAAATCATTTAAAAGTCCTCAGTAGCTTCTGGAACAATTTAACCTTTGAAAGGCATGTCCTGCAGTTGCTCAAGATTGTGTAAACATCACAGAAAAGTTTTTTTTGTCTTTCGCAATGTAACCACCCATGAAATACGGATTTGGTTGGAAGGTGGCGCACAAAAGAGCATGAAGATGAGTGGTGACACAGAAAAATCTACAAAGCCAGCTAGCACATAATGGACATTAATTCTAGCCACCTCTTGATTGCACAACAAGCACAGAGATGCTGGTTCACCATTTCTTAACTATCGCTATACTACTACTGCGATTTAGTTTCTAAGAAACTGTCTGTTCTTAGAGAATGTTCAAAAAACCTCATGCTTTTTATAAGAATTTCTGAGAAATAAGCCTCCCACCACCTTTTCAAAGGGGGAACAATTCTATTTACTAGCTGCCTTTGTGGCTAAGCACAGGCCTTGCCCAGCTACCTGCAGAATATTAACACCTGCTGAATTTCACTAGAATTGCAGTTTCTCTTCCTCTCCTCAGCAAATGCATTCAAGACACAATGACATATGTTTCAAGTGGATCAGAGGTCTTGAAGGCTCAAGTCAGCCCTGGGCATTCCCAAATTTAGGGCTGTTGGCATGCAGTCTGTACCTATTTGTCTCCCTGTCTATCTGGGCCAGATTTCTCCAATAGAATATAATCTCTCCAGTCAAGATTGGCTTCTATTCTTGGCCCTGCTGCAAACTTCCTGTGTGACCTTGGGGCAGAAGGCTCCTCTCTGCCTTCCTACCTCCCAGGGTCTCGTGAGAATCCCATCATTACTGTTTGCCAGCTGCAGTCATGAGCCCCATGGAAACGCCTATAAATAATAGCTCCAAATTAAACATTGGGGAGGTTCAGGTTAGAGCCTTGCCTCTCCCTCCAGTCCTGGCAAGCACTGGAAACAGGGCTTTGCTGAGTACAAGTCCTCACCTACTTCAAATCATAGCTCTAGAGAGAGACAGAGAAAGCTGCCAGCTAGGTCAGAGCTTGGCCAGTCCTCCTTAGGCTTTGAAGCAAGGCTTGCACAAGTTTATGCATTCAGAGGTCGAGTGATATGGCTGTAAACATGTGAATAATTTGTTTTTTATGTTTCTCCCTATGCTAAGCTGGTATCCCTGTAATGCCCTTGAAGCATGTTTCGGGGGGGAAGGACTCAGCATCTCTTGGGACCTGGGGATGATGGTCAGTGGGGTTGTTGATTTTGTGTTCAGCAGTATGGGTCACTAAACTGTTTGTGCTGGGTGTCCCTCTGGAGAGGAGCACCCAGAGGAACGTCACAGGCTTGCTGGTGCTGCTCCCCACATGGGCTGTAGCATATCTGGAGCTCAGCAGTGCCTGAGTGGGCACCTGGGAGGTCTGCCCTGGCCCTAGGGGATCATGGAGCACAGCTCAATGATCAGGGAGCAGATTGCCTATTTTGCAGCAGAAAAGGATTGAAAAGCTGGAGGTCTTCTCATAATTGCCACAGCTGGGGCTTGTTTGCCTTTGTTGCACCTCATTTTGGAAGCCAGCAGCAAAGTGACATGGGAAAAAGAGAAAGGAAAGCCTGGGAAGCAGAGAGGTTGACTGGAGGAAAAAGCAAGCAAACAAGCATGAATAATACAGGCTGTAGAAGTGTTTTACAATTAGTTTATAAAACTCTCTTAACATCAGCAAAGCACTTTCTACTAAAAAATCTGTAATAAAAATGCAGCAATATTTGTAAGCATTGTACATTTTTCGTTTAATTCTGTTAAACAACTTCAAGAAGACCATCTAAGCCTTGTGTTTCCCTTTTCTCAGCCTCCATAGTCTGGGCAGTTAAAAGCACTTCAGCATTGCCTCCTAGCCTCAAAACTCCCTGGTGAAAAGCAGTTTGAGGTGGTTTCAAACCAACTCACTGGCATTCTCACTCAAGTGGCAGCTCAGAATATGTTGCCGTTGTGCCATTGGAGGAGCAGCCAAGTGTGCTCACCTTCCCTGCAAAAGAAGAGTTGGTTAATCAATCCCTTATACCGTGGGTTACAGAGGTTGCACCCTGCCCTCACATGTTTATGCTTGGCTCGTTGGAGCGATGCCTAGGTGTGGAGAGGTGGCCATGAAATGTGCTTGGAGGTGGCAGCTTTCCCAGTGGAGCTAATGCCAGAGAGGTCAGCCCACAAGAATGTTGGTGCATGTTGACTGAAACAACAGATTTGGTTATATGAGTGAAATGCAAATTGCTGGGCACTGTATGAGTCAGTTTGAACACCACTGCAGCATAAATGTGTCCCACTCAGCTGTGCCCTAGGCCATAGTTATCTGAAAATGAAATGGTTAGAGTAGAAAGCATGGTTGGGTTTTCTTCCAATTTTTCTTCTTGTTTTTCACAAGGGAAGAAGAAAGTCTAGAAACCATATTTAAGCTTAACAGGAGTGAAGATTTGGCCAAACTGGATTGTAACTTGACCCAGAATGAGGAGAATGGGGTTTATCTGTTTGATGGAGGGCCAAGGCATGGACATGCCTAAAGCTCATGGATCCAAAACAATCTGTGGTGGGGATTAGCTGGCATTCTTGCTGAAGTTTGGAAGTTTAACAGTTTTGATTGGCTGTCTTTAGTGTTTCATTTTGAAAGCCTAAAGCTTAATTGCTGTGATGGAGAGGAAGTAGGGGCTCCTGCTCATCTGGGCTGGTGCTTTCTCCCAAGTGTAGTACTTCACACTCTGTTTATATGACCCAAAGAAAAGGTTTTGCCTCATGCAGAGCAGAGGACTTGGGCCAAGATTTTTTGACGAGGGAAGAAAATTCCTACACATTTCTATTAATTTTACATTTGGCAAAAAATTATTTCCTGACCTTCTCTTAAAGGCTTTTTTCAGTTGTTTTTAACATTTGATTTATTCAGGATTAGCTCCAGTGTGAGAAAGCTAAGTTAGATGCTTGAATGAAGCCAAATAGGGCTTAATTTAAAGAGGCAAATATTTCCTGATGATTTACTTACTAGATTCATTCTTTTAATTTTCCATTTGCAAATTGCCCATGAGCAGATTGCAATATTCCGTAATTGTATGTATTACTGGAAGTCTGTCACCCATTCAATAAGCAAAAATTTCTTGGTCCAGAACTTGCTTCTGAAATTCCAGGGCTCCTACAGAACTGGGTGGCTTGAGGAGCCATGTGGACAGCACTAGGATATTTGTTGTGCTGGCCACAGCAGAAGCTGCGATCATTGCAGTCAAGTAGCTGAAGCCATGTACTGTGTTGGCGAGGTACAAGCCCACGAGGGCCCAAACAGATGTGGTTCCCTGGTATGCAGCTAACCTCTGCCTGTGCATGAAAATGGCAGCTTCTACAGTCCACTCCATTAACTGTGTTTTGCCAACATTCATGTTATTGCCAAATTAATTTTTTGCCACATACTCAAATTTCACTAGTAGCCAGTAGTTCTGCAGCACAGATGTGCACTTCAGATGTGGAAGGGCTGCAAGCACGCTGAAAGCAAGTAGTTATTTAGAGAACAAAATGTCCCCGCTGTTTGCTCAGTACTACTTTAAACAAATAGACAAACAAGGAGGAAAAAATTCTACTTAGAAGAAGCACTAACACTGCCTTCTATGTTCCTCCTCCCTGGAGAGATGGTAGGATGAAGCTCCACATGATGGACATTAGTGGGGTCACGCAGGGTGCTGCTGACTGGTGTCAGGGTAACAAGGGGTCACAAGGTGATAGGGGCTAGGCCGAGCTGGGGAGAGAGCAGGGGGAGCAATCTTCATTTGCACTGCTGTGTGTCCACACACCAGCTAAGCCAAATGCTCTTCCTCTTCCAGTGCCACTTGTCAAGACCGCTTGGATTTCACCTTGGCCAAGCCAATTGAGTCTGTAATGAAGTTAAAGGCTGGGCAATTGCAGCTAGTTGAGTGCTCAGTCCAGCGTAGACAGGATTTATCTGCAGGCATTTTGCTTCTGGCTCTCAGCCTGATTTAATCCCAGAAAGGAGTGAAACCAAAGCTGTCTGGGCCATCTTTCTTTGTGGAGGAGCACACTAAGTCCCTGTAAGTTTGTTTTGAGGCTGTTGCTCGCCGATATGTGCTTTGCAGAACGGGAATGAGTCACATGAGGATCATTCTGTATCCAGCAAGCTACTTCTCCTTTCAACTCTCCATTCTCAAACAGAAGATCTTGTGACAAAGAAGAAAGGCAGATTCCTGGCAGCCTGGAAATGCTTTTTTCCTCCCTGGCCCCTTAAGAAGAGCTGTAGTATGTTGTTCAAACAGGTTGATACAAAGCAAATAAACAGTCCTAGAGAGATGGTCAGTTTCTGTAAATAGCAGCGCTGGCCACACAGGAGAGGGGCGGGGAGAACGTGGGTGTTAGAAAGCTGCTGAAGAACAAGATGTACACGTAAAAGCTGTTTGTTTCTTCACAGCACACAGAGCCTGATACTACTACCTTGCCTACTCATGCCTAGAAAATATGGAAGGATCTGTGGCAGTTTCACCTTCCAGCCAAGCTTTGCAACAAGCTTTTGTCTCTGCAGCAGGAGGCAATTCTTCTAACCCTACGCATTCCTCCCCCAGACCAGTCAGATACCCAGGCCAGTAGGAACATCTTCAAGTAGGGTTTAGCAAAGGCAGCTTGCAGTTGCAGGGTGTACAGGATCAGCAATAATGAGTGTAGGTACCCAGCTCTTACACAAAACTTCTTATCCATGGAAAATCTTCATTAGCACTTAATAGAAGAGGATTAATATTAATGTCCAAGCGCTAAATGAGTTTACTTGCCATGCTTGCTAAAGGACCAATGTGGTATCAGTGCACAAAAGAGCTACCGACTCACGTGGATTGAACACTCACAATCTCACTTGGTATGTACATGCCCAAATCCCACATGGATACTGGAATAAAGCAAGCTGTGCCAAACAGCACAATGGCACTCCAGAAGAGAGCTCAGGGGAGGAGAGCAGCCTCAGCAGAGTTGTGTCTGAGCTTCTCCCATGCCAAAGGAGTTTTGTGGAAGTGGAGGTAACACGTGTTCTAAATTTTGCGTGTTGGCTGTGAAGGTGAGCAGATGTATGTACAACAAATTAATGACGTGAATGACAGCAGAGGAAAGGACCTAAATGTAGTCAGACAAAAGAGAAAAAGTGTTTAGGGGTCTGTGGTGTGGTGTGCTGTGGATAAGAGTCCCAGATACCTGTCTGGAAGGCGTTCTGTGAAATATGCAGATACTGAGAGTGGTTTCTGTTTGTGCCTGGCATCCTGAAGCATGTCCCTGACAGATGGTTTCCCTGCCATTTCACCTGCCTCCACAGGTACGACTACATCGAGATCCGCGATGGGGACAGCGAGGCGGCAGACCTGCTGGGCAAGCACTGTGGGAACATTGCACCTCCTACCATCATCTCTTCTGGCCCCTCTCTCTATATCAAGTTCACCTCAGACTACGCACGGCAAGGTGCCGGCTTCTCTCTGCGCTATGAGATCTACAAGACAGGTGAGTGTCTGAATCGGTGCCTGTCTCCCAGGCTGTTTGACACAATTATCTTTGTCTGGAGATGCCTTTGGCCACCTTTTCAATATGATTTCTAGCATATTTTCCAGAGATAAAGGACTTTTTTTTTTTAAGTGAAGCAAGTCTGTGCGTCACATTTCCAAGAAGGTAAAGATGTTAGTGGCACATGACAGTGAATTTTTGGATCACAGGGTGCAATTAAAGCAGGGTTCCTCCTTAAATACTCTCTTGTATTCGAGGACTAGAAACATATATCTTTACTCTCTGGCATGTGTGGAGCTTGTTAGGGCTAAAAGGGGATTGTCCCTCTGTTAGAAGTGCATGGAGCTCCCCCTCCTGTGGAGCTGTAATCCAAGGTTGATCAGTGATGCTGTGTTTTCTCTCCACGGATGTGGGGTTTGTAACTGGGGAGCTCTAGTCTTCAAGTGATTGCTGTCAGCACTGCTGTCAAAGTCTGAGGCAGCACCCTTCCAGGCTGATATAAGAGGAAGTGTTCATTATTCTATTTAATACTTAATTACTATAAAGTAAAGAAAAATCTGCTCAAAGCCCTTTTGGTAATGTCTCTGTCTAAATATTTACCAGAATTTTGTGCCTGGGAAGAAAGGCTTGAAAAAATAGCCTCTGCTCTGTGTGCATGTGAGAGAGGTGTGCCTGCATGCTGAGGGATCGGGAGAGTGTTTTGTGTGGGCACACAGGCACCTGCCATGTGCCCACATTCCTTTGGTGATGTGTTAGAAGGCAACACACGTGGCTTTCAGTCATTGCATCTAGCACAAAAAAAAAGCCTGTGCTATGGGAAGAATCAAAAAGGATCACAATAGGGTTGTTTATCCAGCATCTCTAAAGAAAAGGTGGGGAGCACAAGCAGCAGTGCCCAGGGGCCCTGGGCCAGTTGTGCAGCAGGCAGAGGTGCACAGACAGCCCACAACCTGGCTGGAGGTAGATGTGAATGTTGAGACTTTGCTGCAAGAGAATGAAACTCCCTAAATTCATTATGAATCAATGAGGACAGGACTTGTGTGAAGGTTCAGATGGATGAGGAAAGTGCTGTTGCTGGTAGTTGCCTGGACTGCATAACTGGCCATTGAGCTGCTGAGCAGCCAGCTCACCACCACTGTTACTTTATGGTTAGGATGCAGATTAGTCCTGAAAGTTTAGCGATTCAGCCAGACATTGCGGTTTGCTAAGGCCAGTTGCCATCAGTAAGGATGGCAAAGAATGCAGGTAACACCCACCTCAGCCCCCCTGCCTCTCTAACCCTGCTCACACCTCCTGTGAGCCCAGCAGGCTGTGCTGGGTTGTGCCTGACCTCATGCATCCATGCCCTGACTCAGGGCACAAAGCACTGTGGGCTGATCCAGCTGGCTGAGGTGGCCTGGCCATGCTGTGGGAAGGGATGGCAGACAGGAACCCTGTCGGTCTGACTGGGAGCCAGCAAGGGACCAAATCTGTGAGGAAAGGAGAAGTTGTTACTGGGAGGGAGGGAGAGGAATCAAGAGCTGATCTGAAGGAGAGCAGGTATTGGATGGAGGCTGGAGCTGAAGTGGTGCTGGCTCATTTTGCCACCCCCACCCCTGGGGGCAGCGATCCTCTCCAGATACAGCCACACTTTCTTACAGCCGCAGCCCACGAAATCAAGCCTGGCAAGGCAGGTTCTGGCACAGGAGTGTGGGTGAGCCCGTGATCCGGGAGCACTCCCAGCCCACACCTGCCCGACCCCAGTCCCTGCCAGGGCTCCAGAGAGGGCCGTGGGCAGTGCTGGCTGCAGGGCTCTTGCAGTGCAAGCAAACCCTGCAGGGCTCTTGCAGTGCAAGCAAACCCTGCCTTTTGTTGGCAGGCAGGCAGGCACGGGCCAAGTTTCCATCTGAGCTGTCAGCGTAACCAGCAAGGGTGTCACCAGCTTTAAAGGTCATCGGATCGTCATTGTCCACATCAGTAAAAGCAGCAGTGGCTGCAGATTCCATCTGTCTTAAAGGTGACCTAAAAAAACAACTCTTTTCAATGGAGCATTTATTTCCCCACCTTGTGCTAAATTTCCCTTATCACAGTGTGAGAGGGAAGCAATCTGCATACAAACAACCACATACCAGTCTTTGAATCCCCTGATGGGTATCAGCCAGCAGTCTGTGGGCTGACAAGAGCCGCCTGCCCCGGCTGGTCCAGCCTCCCTGCTGCTCCCTTTGTGAGTCAGTTTCGCAGGGCCGGCCTGAGCTCTCCAGCGCTGTCTCCTCTCCGGCTGGCCTGTGCTGCAGAAGTCAGCATGACTCCCGTTGATTATCTGCAGCTTCCTTATAAAAAGCTGATCATTGTGTTTGCTGCTATTAGCAAAAATGTAGACAAAGATGCCGAATGTGATAACAACGCCACGGGAGGAAACTGTTGTCTAATGTGGTCTTGCCTGTTGCTAGAGGACAGTCCCTGACTCTAGGTTTAGCCTTTCATTTTCCCGTGAGCTCAGAGCTTGTGTTATTTTCACTATTTATCTGTTAGTCTTTCAGGTTGTTTGGAACGAAGTACACTCTTATCCCTGCTCATGGCATTATGCTGTGATTTGTGTTGGCTTTTTTTTTTTTTTTTTTGTCTCTGCATTTTACCCCACAGGTTCACACCAGAAAAGCTGGCTGGTTCATTAGGTAGTCAATTAAGAGCCTCTCCTGAGTAGCTCTCCAGCCAGGCACTGCAAGTGCAGTGCAAGATCCTGCTATTACTGCAGGCTGCTGGCCTGACTCTGTAGGTTAATGCTGAATTGAGTAACAAGTCTGCCATTAGTCCTGGGAAGGCTGGTGCTGCCTGGGAGAGCTGGAGCAAGAGGGTTTGCAGAGGAGAAGGAGAGTGTCCCAGTGAAAGTGAAGCAGAAACCTTTGTGAATGCTAGTGCCAGGTTGCAGCAGTGGCCAGCAGCCTCTCTAACATCCCCTTTCTCCTCTGATAGCTCCAGGCTGCAGATTTCTGTTGCCTATTGTCCTGACAAGTCTTTCAAAGTCACCGTGGTATGAATATGACACAAATTCCCCCTTCCCCAAGCAGCCCGAGGCACCTTGGTTGTATGAGAGGGGGCACCGAGCTGGCCCGGCTGCAGCCGAGGCCAGTGCTGAGGTCAGCAATAAATAAGAGGCAACATTGTCTGTCCTCCCCACCACGCAAAGGTCTTCCTTAAGGATAGAAATAACTTGCATTTCTGGTGTGGATGGCTCATTCTGTGAAAAAGAGGGCTCTGTTCCTGCTCTCAGCAGAGACCCCCCTGCCACGGCCTCTGTTATCCCCACTATTAATGTGGCCTCGTTGTGGAGACGTATGCTGGAGCTGGCCCCTGTCCCTTGTGTGGGTCTTTGGGGCAAGAGTGGGGGCTGCAGGCTAACTGTGCACTTCCCAAGGGTTTGCAGCAAACAGTGGAGACATTGGCACCCTCCCACAGGCTCTCACGCTGTGTAAATATTTGTGCTTACGGATTTTCCCAAGAGGAAACTGAGGCACACATATCTGTGCTGGAAGGCTGGAGTTTGCAGGAGACTGGCCCATGGGAACAGCCTTTCCAAAATGAGTACATCCCAATACTCCTCTGTGCCCTATCCCAGGCAGCTCCTTCCCCAAATGGGGCTCCTCCACCAGCCCTGGGGTCGCTGTGGCACCTTTGCCTGCATGGCTGCATGTAGCAGCTGTGTCATGGCTGCATGTAGCAGCTGTGTCATGACTGCTGTGGATGGAGGCTCCCTATGTGCCAGCCAATCTCTCTGCAGGCTCTGGAGTAGCACACAGGTCTGCCAGGTCAGTTTGGGGGTGGGTTAGAGTGGAAAGTGCCAGCTGAGGAAGACAGACCAACTTGGTGTGGCCTCCCTGTCCACCACCACCGATGTGAGGGACATGGCATGATGCTGGCCTGCCAAATCACAGCAATGGCTTTGGATAGGATCACTCTTCTAGTCCTGGTTTTGAGGTAATTGTCAGGAGGATCAGCAGTGGTTTACAGATTATGTCTGCAAAGCTAAGGGATTTTGAACCATGTTGACCACTACAGTACCTCATGGACCTTGTCTTTCCACCTGTGGAAAGCTTTGAAAACCACCTTCTCACTTCTTGCAGTTATTCCCACAGCTCTTGAGCTGCAGGACATTTCCAGCAGTGAATACACAACCCTAAACTCAGAGTGGGGTTTTCACAGTGCCAAGTTGTTCGCATTAAGCTTCGTTGTTGCTAAGGCTCTGGGTTTTTCCTGCTGCTACAGGCTCCGAGGACTGCTCCAGAAACTTCACTGCCTCCAACGGCACTATTGAGTCTCCAGGTTTCCCTGACAAGTATCCACACAACCTGGACTGCATCTTCACCATCATAGCCAAGCCAAAGACAGAAATCCTCCTCCACTTTCTGCTTTTTGACCTCGAGCATGACCCACTGCAGTCAGGGGAAGGAGACTGCAAGTATGACTGGCTAGACATCTGGGATGGCATCCCTCAGGGTAAGCCACAGGGTGCTGCACTGCTTTCCTTGGCCCTTCCTGGCGTCACAAAGCTCCAAAACTGTGCAGTCTGTCAGAACACCAAGGATGCCTAACCTCAGAGGTGGCTGCAGCCTGCAACCTGCCTTTAGGGCACACCATGGCCAGCTTGGGGACAGTGTGCCTGCAGAAGGCTGCCTTCATTAAACCACAAACTACTGCTCTGTTGTAACCACTGATCTGAAAAGCCCCATGGGACACTCAAAACACCAGCAGATTTCCCTCAGGGAAGGGCAGTGGGTTCATGCAATGATGGGAGGACTTCCCTACCTTATAGCAAAACCGAGAAACAGAGCATTTTGGAGCATTTCCCAGCAATTGCAGAGCAATGCCTGCTGCAGTGGATATTTCTGCACTGCATGGCACCAGGCCAATAGATATAAAAAATAGCCCATCCCTGAAGCCTATCTTTTTTATCCTGATCGGCAATGAGCTGGTGACCCAGGAGGCCTGTGGAAAAGCAGGCATTACCTTTGCTGCTCTTTCTTTTGCAGTTGGCCCCTTGATAGGCAGGTACTGTGGCGTTAATATGCCATCAGACATCCGCTCGACCACCGGTGTCCTCTCTCTCACCTTCCACACGGACCTGGCAGTGGCTAAGGATGGTTTCTCTGCTCAGTACTACTTGATCCACCAGGAAGTCCCAGAAAGTAAGTTGGAAATGTGTGTGTATGACTTAGTTGTGTCCCCTGTGTTTCCCATCTTTCTTTTGGCATATGTGAGAGTAAAGCAGGCAGAAGTGTGTCCAGGGACAGGTTCTCCACCAGCAGTGCAGACAGCAGTTTCACTTAGGTCTCTTCTCTATTTTGATAGAAGTAAGATTTCAAGTAAGAATTTAACTTTCTGACCTTTTCTTGACTTTTCACTTGCTTGTGAAGTCTTCTCAATACCTTTTGGGTTAGCATCCTTCATGTATGTACTGAGCCCAAAAGATTTAGGGGAAGACTTCAGCCCAGCATGTGCAGCAGATTCATTAAAGCATGGGGAAAAATATGCGCTCTCTCTCTCTCTCTAGTTTTCCAGAAATTCACAGCCCCAAACCACAAATTGGAATTTCTTGGCTGTCTAATTAAAGATTGCTTAAAGCTCTAAGAATTTCAAGCCAAATTTTGTTTTATAACCCTTAATAAGGGAGGTAAATTGATATGGAGCGAGGAAATAAGTTGTGTGTTTTGAGAATGAAGAGCATTTTGATTTTTTATGATAATGCAGGCAAGGAAAGATTCAATTTGTTTTCCCATGATATTTTTGCCTCAGAACTACTGTTCTTGACCTCTGTTCACAGTGAACCTCTGATACAACAGAAGAAGCCTTCAGGACAGCCCTCAGTCCCAGAGAAAGACAGGGAGTCCCTGACCTGCCACTGAAAGCCTGTGACAGAGAGCAGCGTAGAGTAGGGGTTGTGCAGCACCAGGGCAGCAGGGTTACAATCTCTTACTCTGTGATTGAGTAAGGATTGTTCTGCTGAGGCTGTGAGAGTTACAGATAAGCATGAGCTCTTCACCATTACCTATTGCCACACTCAGTTGATCTGTTCTTTAATCCCTTTTCTGATCTGGATTTGTAAATAAAATGTTGAACACAAAGCTTGAGAAATCAAGCACCAGAGCCTTTGTGAAAGTGCCAGACCTGTTTTCCTTTATGGTGGTGTAAAATGAAAGTTTAGTAATAGCACTGACATCCTAACTTGGCCCATCATTTCCATCCAAGGCTGATTTGACCACATTAAAAAACACAGGCAGTTTGGTGGAGCCCCGTTGGTTTACAGCAGAAGCACGCTTGGACCCATGCAGTATTTTCTATCACTGTTTTCTTTGGTATTGTTTTTACAGGACAGCTGCTATAAAATAGATGAGCTGTGCCATAAAAATGAGCTAATTGTGACTTCTAAAGCTTTAGAAGTGAGGAGATCCAAACAAAAGCATAGCAGTGTCTTTCATAATCTTGTCTGGTTAATCCCTATGGGCCTGATACCACATACAGTGCATGCAGATAGACACAGACACAAATACACCTGCATCCCTGCTCTCATATGCCCACAAAACTTTTAGAGATGCCCATTCCAATCCTTGATGTTCCTGCTGGCAACAGTAAGCACCCTCCTAATGTGTCTGTCTGTATTCCTTGCTTTGTCAGTGCTTACATTTCACCTACAGCCTTCAAAATAGGAGCTTTGTGGCAAGGGTACTTGGAACATCTTGGTGGAGATGGAGGGAGGCAAGGGACATAATTGTGTCAAAACTGAACAAAAGTGAAGAAGATGGAGAAAGGGACAAAGATCCAGACTGTATTAGTGTTCAGAGGGCCATGCAAACACAAAGCTGCCCTATCTATAATTTTTCAGTGCCATCTGTGAACACACACAACCTGCAAGATGGTGCAGATCTGTTCGTCTTTCCAGACAGGCAGCTTTGCTCAGGGTTAGCTGGAGAGATTAGTTCAGGGCTGCCTTTCACTCGGGGGTGAAGTACTGAGAATGTAAACCAATCTCTTGTGTATGTGTGTTTTTGCTCTAGACTTTCAGTGCAATGTGCCTCTGGGGATGGAGTCTGGCAGGATATCCAACATGCAGATCAGTGCCTCCTCCACCTACTCGGATGGGCGATGGACCCCTCAGCAGAGCCGGCTCAACAGTGATGACAACGGCTGGACCCCCAATGTAGACAGCAACAAAGAGTACCTCCAGGTACCTTTCCAGCCCCCTCACCTCTTCCCCCACCAAATGGAGTGTCACACTCCTAAACTGACCTGTGACCATAAGGGCTGTTGAATTTTTTATTGCCTCTGGCTCACGGGGAGCAAGCAGCAGGGGAGCTGCAGTGCCTGGTGAAATGCGGCAGGCTGGCTCTCCCATTAGCTTGCCCGCACAGGGACTGACTCCATCCGCTGTCTCTCTCCCAGCCCCTCCTTTCTGCCCAAACCTTGATGGACTTTCCGTCAGACTGACAGAGACTGAGAGACCTCTGCCACTTACAAGGGCCACTGACTCCACCACTGGCCTGAGGACCAAAGTCTCCAGGGGGTGAATAGAAAAACAACTAGAATAATGTTTATCTCATCAGTGATGCAGGGAGCGTGAGCGGGCTGATGTCAGGCGGGGGGCTGACAGAGCAAAGGCTTTCCCTGGGAGCTGGTTAGAGCCACAGTGTGTCCACACACAGCTTCTGGCTGTGTCACATCACCGGGAGACACTGCTTGCTAAAGGGCACTACGAGCAGGAGGTGCTGAATGTCATTGCCTCTAGCAGACGTCTCATTCTTCATTCATGGCAGGGCTACTAAGCCAGCTCTGCTGACCTTTCTCAACCCATGTTGTAAAACAAACAGGAAAAAAAACCAGCAGGGCAAAACCAAGAGCTGCAGCACTTGCTAATTGGATATTATGCTTTTATTTTACATGGAAAAAGTCAGTCTCTGTCCTGCTTTAATGGATGTGCGCTTCTGTGCAGATCCTATTGCTTGGTCTGAGGCAGGAAGAAGGCTTTGTGATGGTCCCATATAAAGAGACATCAAGATCCTTAGCTACTCTTGTCCCAGGGTTCTATCCTGCTGTAGTCAGCCCTGGCAAGGGTCGTGGATGTTGAACTGTGCACCCACAGAGAGTGAGACAGGCTGAATTTGCACCTCTTAATTTTTCAGAGACAGAGAGAGGAACTAACTAGCCAGTCTGGAGTGGTCACCACTCTCCTTCTTGTCCCTTTTTCCCCTGGCAAGGTGGACCTCCAATTCCTGACTGTGCTCACAGCCATTGCCACACAGGGTGCCATCTCAAGAGAAACCCAGAAGGGCTACTATGTGCGTACCTACAAGCTGGAGGTCAGCACCAATGGGGAGGACTGGATGATGTACAGACACGGGAAAAACCACAAGGTAATGTCCTTTTTGTCTCTTCTTCCTGCACCTTGGTGAGTCTTGCAGCCAACAAGAGGGAAGAGAACAGAGATTTTGCAGGCCCAGAGGGTTTAATCTGTGAGGGACCCTTTTTCTGATGACAGTTAAAAGACTGATGATGCTCTGAGCAGAAATAGTCCTTTCTCCTCTGCACAGCAATGAGGAAACACTATTCCTTGGAAAACCTGGCTGCTGCTGCATCTTTCGTGGTGGTGAGAGTATGTTCTTTGACTGCAAATGAAGGAGAAAATGTTTTCACAGCCTGTGTTTTGCCATATAAGATTCATTGAGCTTTTGTGGTCGTAGACCCGTCTGCATGCTGGGTTAACAATCACAAAGCCACATGAAACTGTAGTTCAGGAGTTACTGAGGCCTGGAAATGAAAGGGCACAAATCCTAAGAGGCAATTGCACCATCCCAGAGAACAAAATGAGCAATAAATAATGAGAAACAATTCAGGCTGCCAGAGCTGTGAGATCTGCGCTAAGCAGGCATGGTCAGAATGGGTGCATTGAGCCCTTGGAGCTGTGCGTGTTCTTGCTGTGTTTCTGGGACACCCACAGAGGTGGGAGCAAGGAGGAAGGAGGGAAAATATGGGTGTTCATCTGTTTCACACCATATGGATGCTAGTGTGTGGCCAGGAAAGATAAACTTGGAGTGGTCTGCATGGGAAGTATATGGAGAGGAGGGTTAAGGTAGCCATGGTGCCAGGCTGGCTTTTCTGTCTATTGCTTTGGTCATGTGGTTGTTCCCTGGTTAAGGGTGCCTCAAGAAAGTGCTTCTCTGCTCTTCTGTGGCACCCTCCAGCACTGCTGCTCTGTTCAGGTGCTCCCTGCTGATGTGCCATAGTGTGTCTGTGTGAACTCTGGCTGGGTCCCACACACCTCCCCCCACACACATGTCCCAGTCATTTTTCATTGCTCAGCACTTCTATTAAATTAGCTGTCCCTTCCCTTTGCTGGCACGAAATGCAGTAGCCTGCCTTGTCCAGGATTCATCCAGACATTTCCTTCCCTTCCGGGCTTGTGCGATTTCCCCTTCCCCACAAGTGTGTCTTAGGTTCAAATTCCCTCTGCTTCCCAGAATGAGTCCTCACTGTGCAGAGGTACCTATCAGGGTCTCATACCTGCAATATTGGGAGTATTTAAGCTCCTCATGTGCCAGTGAGGGAGTGTTAGTCCTATTTTAGAAGCAGGGAAATGGAGGCATAGGGCAGTCCGGCCCCGCATAGGGGATCCTCAGCTGGGCTCCCCCAGATCCCAGGTGTGCTGGCTCCAGGACGGTAGCTCATGGCAGAGCTCATGTACAGCCCTGACACGGTGCCCATGCAGTGGGGTGGAGCCTCTGTGCTCTCCCAGGACCCACTGGTCACAGCAGACCTTTCTGTGAACCAGGGCCATCTCTCCTCACCCCAGGTGAGTTTGGGTCTCATTGGGACCTTTTCTGTAAGCTGAGTCAGGCAGGATATACTCATCATGCTGAACAGAGAGATGAGCTACATATATAGCTCAGTGTTCCAAATAACCACGGGCAATAAATTTAACTTTTCAAGTCTTAGCTGGAGCAGAAATCTAGCCTGGAGGGTGGTTTTAGTTGCAGAGGAGAATAAATATCCCATCCTTGCAGTCCTGGGTGTTGGACACTGCATCCTCAGCCAGGGTGGAGCAGGACAGCATGACTGGTTTCAGTGCTGCTCAGCCAATTTACATTGCTCCAGCAAGACCCTAAAGCCTGGCTGGTGTCAATCCAAAACAATCTTACAACCATCTGAATTGTCACCATTTCAGGACTTGGCCCTTGATTTCTGTCAGCTTTTTTCTACTCTATTTCCTCTTTTCATTAAAAAAGTGGAAAAAATCAAACCTCTTCTTTTTTACTCCTCTGTTCCAGTATCTATTAATTCCCACATTCTGGCCTTCATGTAGCAGACACCTCCCAAGGCTGGAGGATAAGTAATTGCTTTTTGGTGGCTCGCCTACCCCTTGCATCCGGGTGACTGCTTTCCTGCCCCGCCAAACAAGTGGCTGCCAGCTGCTGAGCTTCAGCAGGGCCAGGCCAAGGCCACTTGCTCACAGACCTGGTGCCGGGGGCGCTGGTCCCACATTCCGTGCCCACACTAATCCTGCTGTTCCTGTGCTAAGCAAGCTCCCAGATGTCTGTGATGTCTGTGCTCGGGGTGCAGCTCCCTCCCTGCATCAGTGCGGAGCTCGGTGCAGCCCGGGCTGCAGCGCTGGAGCAAACCATGCCAAAGGGATTCATCAAGTCTGCCGCAGCTTGATTTGGTGCCATGAGGAGCAGGGAGGGAGGGGAAGGTGTGGCTAGACAGGCACTCTCTATATACATGCATATATATATATATATATATATATATATATATATATAGACACATACATATATGCATATATGTATATCTGCACATGCACATGTATATATGCACATGCACACATAGACATATGGTGTGTACCAAACACTGCTTGGAATTTCTGCCAGCTCTGTGGGCCAAAAGCAGTGCTCTGCCACGTGTAGGCGGGTCAGCTAACATTCACATCTTCATCAGGGAGCTAATGCAAGAGAAAACCAGCAAGTGCAGGAGGATGGGGAGGGGGTGATGCTCCCTGCAGAGGATGGGAAGCTCTCATCACCTCTCTTTTGCCCCCTACTTCCCCTCCCTCCGGTGTTTCAGATGACAGTGGGGCCAGGGTGTTTCCCTGCAAATGTGATGGCTCACCTTTGAGTCCCCAGCTGCTGGCACTCAGCAGCAAGGGAAACGGGAAAGGCAGGATGGAGCAGCGGAAAATGTGATTAATATGTGCTCACACAGACAGGGCTGGCTGGGCTGTTTCCGTGCTGAGCACTGCTGTGTTTCTGGGATGGGGAGGCAGTGGGAGGGTAGCCGGCAGGAGTGGAGCTCCACACATTCCCTCCCCTTCCCACCACATCCCTGCTAGGTTTTCCTCCTTCCTGGCAGCCCACTCCCCACAAAGCCTGGCCCAGACATCCCCCTGTCCAGGGGCTGGTGCTCCATCTTTCTCTCAGGCGTGGGGCCAGAGTGGGAGGCTAACTCAGCAACCTGGCCAGAGGTTCTGTGCTGTCTTCTTGTGTGTCCCTGAGAGGGGAGACAGGGAGGAGAGTGGCCACCACAACGTGCCATCCTCACCAGCATGCCCCTACCAGGGGACAGGGCCAACCCAATCCTGCTACAGAAAAGCTGTTCTGGCTCTTGCTCACTCTGTTTTCCTCCACCACCTGGGACCTGGGACCAGGCTGATGGTCTCTGAGGTTTGATGTTATCTTCCAGGCATCAGCCCTGGTGTGCATGCCGAGATCTTATCTAATGGTTTGCAAATGTCTTTAGAAAACAACAACTCTTCTTGAACCTAAGGAAGGAAAAGAGCACCTGGCACGATTTGACCTTTTGTTTTTGGCCATTTTCTTCGCCTGGCAGGATTTGTCCTTTTATTTTTGTCCATTTTCTTTGGACAGGCTCAACTATGAGGATTTTATCAGAAAACCAAGCTCTCATCCATTTTCATCCTCTTCCATCTTTGTAGCATCTTGGGTTCCAGCTCCCATGTGGTGTGAGCCGCTCTATCTTAGTAACTGTGGAGATGAGCTCATAGGAATCATCTAATGTGGCAAAGGACTGGGGATGGGATGGATTTCAGGATTTGGAGTGGGTTTGGGCCATGATGAGTGCTGCTCTCACTGCCTCCATTGCTCTGTGTGTAAAATTTTCAGAATCTGTAGAAGTCAATGGATGAGGAATGGCAGCAAGATCCAGCTGATGTGTATTTTTCATTTCTTACTTATTTAGATGGTTTTGTGCTTGTTATTAGTTAACTTTCCTGAGTGGCATTTCAGGTGGTAGCTGCACAAAGATTGAATTGCTGCAAGGAGCAGTGTCTCAGCTGTACACTGCAGCTGGGAACATCAGAGGTTTTTGGTGCTAGCAGGGAATATTGAGGATGACTCTTTGTACCTTCCCTTAGGAATGTTCCTCTGTCTTTTCAGTTCTTAGGTCTCCTGTATTTACTCACCTGAGGAAGGAGAGAAAAGCTTTTAGTCCTGTGGCTTTTTTATCTGGAAAACTAAGGAAAAGCTGGCACAATGAGCCAGAGGGCCACAAGTGTTTCTGCACAGAGACATCATGGTGCAGAGGATTTGCCCAGAAACATCCAGGTCCCAGCCTGCTTCTGCTGCTTTCGCAGGCAGGACAAAGACATCAGACTTTGCCAAAGGCAGACTTGTGCATTCACCCTTGGTGCAGTACCTGGGGAGAATTACAGCCCTGGATTTCCTAGCAAGGCTGAAGCTTTGTATTTCTGGGCTCTCTATCTCCTTTGCAGGCTAGCATAGTACCACTCCTCGTGTCCCTGATGACTCCCAAATCTGAGTGGAGCCTCTCAAAGACACGGAGCTGGCAAGCCCAGCCCAGCACAGTGTGCTTTGCCCAGACACAGTGCTTTGTTAAGTGTTGCCAAGTATCATTTTTCTTTTAACTCCTTGTTCCTGGATTTAATAAATCCAGAACTATCCACCCTCCACTTGAGCCAGAATCCTCCCACCATCAAACATGCCCCATTTTATGCCTTCCCTATGACAAGGAAAATAATCTCCCCTACTTTTCTCCTTCATGCTTCTCTGTCTAAATCCTGAAGCCCTAATCCTGTTAGCATGCTCTGTTCCAGAGCTCTGTCTCCACAGGAGTAACATAATCCTGCAGTAAATCTAGTGGGTCCAAAGAGACACATACGTATGGATGAAGGCAGGGCTGCTGCTGTCCTTGGCCTTCTCCTCTTCCTCCCTCAGCCACTTTCTTCAGCCCCCCAAGAAATTGCATAGTGGCCAAGCAGCATAATAAATAAAGCAGGAGAGAGGTTACCTCTTACCCCCTCCCTGACTCGCTGCCTCTTCAACTTCATGGCACTTTTTGTCTCCCTGTCCTTCATCTCCTTCACTCCAAGCTGCCAATGGCACAATTCCCATATCCACTGGAACTAATGTAGCTTCGGCAATCCCCCCATCACCCTATGATGGTTCCAACATGTCAGAAATGCAACTTGTAAATGCTGCTGTGGATCTTGCATGTGTATGCACACAGAAAACTTTTGCAGTCCTCCTCTAGCCTAGACATCATGTCCCCTACTTTTACAGCCTCTCCCTAACCACTTGGTTTCTGCAGCAAATTAATTAAGCAGGTCAGCTCTCATTGATTATCAATTTAATTTCACATGCAGACCTGCTGTCTGGACTAAAACAGAAGTAAACATACAGTGTATGAGGAAAAGATGGGCAGCTCTTTGATGCAGCAGTGAAAGGGAGTTCCCTTGACTGTTTCTTGGAAGGTGCATTTAATTTGTTAATGGTTTTCCCATTCGTCTTCTGGCTCTACCACCCTTCAGTGTGTGTTCATGTGCATAGGCATGTGTGCTCTCCACTGAGTATATATCTATTTATCTATCTATCTCCCTAGATCACAGCCAGGTATTTTTTTTTCTGCTGGTGTAAATTACTGTGACTTCTTATACTTCGATGGTGATATGTTGATTTACACCATTCGAAGACTTGGCTCAAAATATGTGCTGAGTGGGATGGGAAGCAGATAGGACGGGAGGAATAGCAATGTTCTATTTTGGTAGAGAGGGAAGAAATCTTTGCTTTCTTGGCACTCCCAATTTCACACATTTTCTTGCTAGTTCTTCCTATGCTGTGAGTGCTAATTTGAGGCAGGATGTGGAGCCTGTTGAAGTCAATGGGCCTCTCTCCACAGTGTGCTGGGGCTCTGGGGTCAGGATTTTCAGTACAGGGAAACCAGACGGTCAGGGTCAGACCCTGGTCAGCAGCATCAGGACCTGCAGGCTCACAATGCATTTCCCCTTGGGAAGGAGCCTGAAAGAGCAGGCATGTGAGAGTACCTCAGGTCTCTAGCAGCAGCAAGCACATGCCCTCTGGAAGTGGCCCCTCTGTGTTATGCTGAACAGGGTGCCAAGCAATGACTTGCCGTGATCATTTGGGGCTGTTCAGAAGCGAGGTTCAATGGAACAGATGATCCTACCAGTGCAGCTGATAGCACAGCTGGAAGTCAGGTGCCAATTCTGCCCTCACAAGCTGGCAGTCTGGAGTGTCATGGCCCAGATTCAGAGTTCATAGCTTGTTGAATGTGATCTAGCTTGAGTAAGTTGCTGATTTCTTAATCTAAAGCAGAATTGAAATTGCTCTTCTTGGAAGCAAGTAATTGAGACCAAGGTCATCTAAGAGATGTTTTCAGTGATGCCTATAGCAGTGATAAAGTTTTTGGGCTCAGTCCTGCTTCTGCTTTCTGTCAAGCTTGACTGTGCAGAAGTCAGCAACAAATTATGCTGGTGTAAATTTGGATTCTGGCCCCTGATGCTTGTATGTGTGAAGTGAGCTAAAAAAGAACAAAACTTGAAACATGTTAAATCAAAAAGAGCAGCAAACCTCGTCAGTGACTGTTAAACATGCTGGTCCATATGCAACCTTTGGCTCATGGAGTCTTCACACTGCTGACGATGGGAAGCAAATAGAGGTTGCCAGGAGAAGACTGGACTTGGTGCTCTTGGACATCTGCTGTGGCCAGCATTAGGCGCCATCCTCTGGGACAGGGAGACCTTTGGTCTGACCTGACATGCTGCCCCTTATGCTAAAATAGTTGCACTGGCTCAGATAAACATTTCCTGTCCTCCGGTGTTAGGTTCAGAGATAAGGTGTTGTGTGTCAGCTTCTGTGTTGGCATAAAGCTGAAGGCTCTGCTGTGGTGTGGAAATATATCCTTTAAAATTGTTTGTGTGTGTGTGCGTGTGTCTGTGTGTCTGTGCCCGCGGGTTTACAAGGCACACACACACATATGCCTGGAGAGTGTTTCACAGTAACCACTCTTCTTATAGCCCTCCTGCTGGAAAAAAAGGGTATTTGGTGTCTGCTGAGCAAGGAAAAAGATGGGAAGTGAGGTCAGACGGGATAAAATAGGATATTAAAAACACATAAACCATGCTGTGTTGTTAAACGGTAGCAGCATGATATATATTCTCTAGATTAGCATTTCTGCTCAAGTTCACATCAACCCCTCATCCCAATTACCAGCCAGATTTGCAAGTGATTCCCTCTGTGCAGTGGCTGCTCCATCCACTGCTGAAGGAGGGGATGGTGATGTGCAGGGGCAGCCCAGAGCTAGCTGGGGTGCCATGAACAGCCCTGTAAACACCCTCTGCACACCCTGCCGTGCTGGATCCTGGGAGAAGGGAAATAACATGTGCCATCTGCAAGCCTAGAGCCACAGGAGGCTCACAAAATGCTTCCTAGCTGCTATTCAAGGCAAGGGGCCAGGATACTGCCTCACCCCTTCTTCTGTCCTCAGTTGTTTGACTCTTGCCTCCCACAGGAGGCTGGTGCCAGAGATTACACTCTCCTGCTTTCCTGAGATAAACTTACTGGGAACTCTTGTGCTTAGTACACATACACATGGTGGGAGCTTGCAGAAGAACCCAGCCAGCATCTCAGTGTGGATGTGGGTCCTAGCTGAGATGGGAGCATAGTCTAGCCCTGTCCTGAAGTGCTTGGAGTGAAAGCAGGCAATGCCTGCAGCCTTGGTCAGTGAGCTCTGGTGCTTTATGCTGGGGCAGAGAAAGGGTTGAAAATTATCCTCCCCTTGGGTATTTCCTCTTTCCCTCCCTTTTCTTTCCCACTATGGCTTTGCAGCCTAAAATAGAAACACATGTATCCAGTCCTTGTCCAGCCTATTAAAAAAATGGGCAGAAGAGGTGGATCTAACATCCATCTGGTAGTTATTGATTATGGCCATCTGGTAAGGCAGCAGCCTTTTCATACCATGTGGGATCATAAACTCCCGAAAAGCTGTCTCCATGTGGCAGGCTGCATGTGCACAGGAGAGGCAAAGGCAAGGGGCTGAGTGAGGCAGAGCTTGTCACCCCAGGCAGAAGTGCACCCTTCCTGCTCACAGGACTGCTTGCACATGATGTTCCCAGGTGGAGCTCAGTGTAAGATGCATGAGGGGGTCAGCCTGTTTGGGGGTATCTTGTCACTTGTACTGGAGCAGATCTAGGTCTGGAGGCAAGCTTGAAGCAGCTGGGGTCTGATAGTCTGAGGTGCTCATGGTTCTCAAAGTGCTGTGAGAGGCAGTCAGGCAGAAAGCTCCTGGCCCTCCTGTCTGGTAGGTGAGTCCATCCACCATGCTGTCCTGTGATATATGAGCAGCTCACATGTCCCCTGCTGGCCTCTGGTGCTTGGAGGCTGGCCCTGACCAGAAAGCCTTTCCTTGGTTTTCCCTGCTGAGATTATTTTGACTGCTTATCTGGTGAGGATGTAACAGTGTGTGCCAATGTACATTTGTGCCTCCCTTCCCTTGCAGACATTTCAGGCCAATGAGGATGCCACAGAGGTGGTTCTCAACAAGATCCACAGCCCAGTGCTCACACGCTTCGTGCGCATCCGTCCCCAGACCTGGCACAACGGCATCGCCCTGAGGCTGGAGCTGTATGGCTGCCGCATCACTGGTGAGGGTCCTCTCCTCTCCCTGGCTTCGGTGCTCCTCTGTCCCTCCAACAGCCTGTCCCAGGGGGCTGACCCTTGCCACTTCATGGCTGCTTGTGGTGGGAATACTGTGGTGGGAATACATGACACTGACTAGCATGGAGGCATTCATCGCAAGGGATGCGCTTGGAGGGAGAGGACTGCAGCTCCTGCAGGGAGGGGGAAATGCCCTTTGGTGTTGGTTTAGTGTCCAGAGCTTAATGCTGGAGAGAGAACCATGAGCACTTCCCTTCAATGACCCTGACTGTTCATGGCCTTTCCTTCCCTGCAGATTCACCCTGCTCCAACCTGCTGGGAATGCTTTCTGGCCTCATTCCTGACTCACAGATCTCTGCCTCTTCCATCAGAGGCTATGACTGGTCTCCCAGCATGGCCCGCCTGGTGAGCAGCCGCTCGGGCTGGTTTCCCCGCGTGCCCCAGGCCCAGCCTGGGGAGGAGTGGCTGCAGGTGGACCTTGGTGTCCCCAAGAACATCAAAGGCGTCATTATCCAGGGGGCTCGTGGAGGGGACAGTGTGACCACCACTGAGTCCCGTTCCTTTGTGAAGAAGTTTAAGGTGGCCTACAGCATGAATGGAAAGGACTGGGACTTCATCCAGGACCCCAAAACAATGCAAGCCAAGGTAGGCACTGCCTGGAGCAGCTGCAAAACAGGATATTTTTCTGACTAGCTTCAGTCTGCCTGGTGGGGTCTTGGGAAGTTGGCTGTCCACTCCCACAGAGACCTTGGGAGCTTGGGGTTGTCACCATGAAATCCTAGGTTGTGTCTCTTGGTGCTACTCCAAATCTGTACTAGTGGCCGTAAGTCCCACCTTTCCCCAGGGACGGCAATTGCTTTTCATTTTCTATTGTGGACCAGGCATGGACATCACCTGCTGCTTCTCTCAGCTCCTGCAGGTCAGAGTCCAAAAGATGGTGTGTTTAATTATGTTTTGTGTAAAACAATTATGTTTTACATTAACTAATTACATATTTTAAGGAGAAAGGTGTGGCTGTTGTGGTGTGCACCTCTGAAAGAGGAAGATGAATCACAACTTCTCTTTAGGAAATTTTCTATATCTGAAGTCCCTTTGCCACACTGGTGTGACCCTGAAATTCCCCATATTTTTTCTTTATCATTGGAGTTCCCCATAATCTTTTTGCTTAGTGCTATGGGAGTGGCAGGGGGCTTAAGGAGGAATAAATAAATTCCCTGCTACTGCCTGTTCTGTTTTTATGCATACTCCTCTGCCTAAAATTTAGGTAAGTTTTAATTTTTCCTGATCCTTCAGATGAGGGCTGATGCTATCTATAGCCCTCTGTTTATTCCCCACAGACTTTAGTTTGTTCATGTAAGCTGAAAAACACCAGTACTTGGACTGTGAGGAAAACCAACCATTTACACCATCCTAGAACATGCAGTAGCTTCTTTATTTACCAAGGACAAATCTGATCTCATTTATATGTCAATTTAGTGGATATTCCCTAGGCTTCCCCTGCATGGCTTGGATCAGAATCTAACCCCTGGATTCTGAGCAGAGGCCAGGAGAGATTGTGCAAGTTTCTCAGAAACAGCCTGGCTGGTCCTCTTGAAACCAAGAAGGAACCGCCCAATTTCTGCTCAGCTGGGCTCAGTGGCCTGGGGTCAGTCAGACTGTGGCCACATTCTGCCAGACCCAAAATATCAAGTCTGGTTGAGAGCATGTGAAATGCTCACAATGCACACATCTCTTGCCTTTTCTCTCTCTCTCTTTCTCTCTGTAGCTTTTTGAAGGCAACATTCACTACGACATCCCCGAAGTCCGGAGGTTTGACCCTGTTCCTGCCCAGTATGTCCGAGTGCACCCAGAGAGGTGGTCCCCAGCAGGAATAGGAATGCGCCTGGAGGTGCTGGGCTGTGACTGGACAGGTAGGAACCCCTACACTTCTGCCCACTGCCTGCTCTGGGGCCAGGCACTACACCAGCAAGGAGCAAACTTCAGGTTATTTCCTGCTGTCCTGCCTCGGCCATGCTGTGGCAGGGAGGCTGCAGCCATGAAGGCAGTTCCTGTATGGTGACTTGGCCCCACCTTTTATTTCCGCCTTGAAAAGAACTGGCTTTGATGCAGGATGTAGCAGCAATGTTTGGGCTCCAAGCTTTCACACAGGGCCCCATGCAGAATTTGTCCTCAGCTCCTTTCAGATCTTTTACCTGGACATTGTGCAGTCTTTCACAGCCTCTTATGTTAGAGGACATTTGGGCTTTTTAGTGCAAATAATAAGACAAAAAGTAGGAGGAGAAGCAGAGTTGCAGTGACCAATACTTCATCTACTGAGCTGCCACAACAAGGCTTTGCTGTAAAAACAACAGTCCCTCTCTCACTGAACCCAACGTGGAAACCTTTTTGCAGACAAGGTTGGGAAGTTAACTCTACATCCCTAGGACCCAGGAAACTTGGTCACTTTTACCTACCTGTTTTTCACACGTAGTATGCCTTTCAGCCACCATTTTTAATACAGAGATGAAAACTAACTTCACACACTTACTGGGATCAGTAGAGGTTGTGCCTCTGACCCTCTGAGGTTCAGCGGTGATTGATTTCTCCACAGTTTCAGCCCCAAAAGCAAAAAATGTACCCAAAGGGTCATTTGATCTGATGCTAACTTTGCAGTGCCAGAGGCTAGTTATCCTCTTTTTTAATCTTTGATTTTTAATAATCTGCTTACATATGAATCTGGAGTCCAGATGTCAGTGATAAAGAGGTATGATTTCCATTTTATAAACACATCTGTAGAAAGCATTTTTTGTAAGAATTCCCATTCTAGGAAGCTTGAAAGACACAGATCTTTTTTTACCCTCTTGTGCAGTCTTTAGTAGCATTTCCTCCTGTGACGTGCTGCAAGATGCATTGCAAACACTTAACAGCAAATCACCCAACATGTACACACTATTAATAATGATAATTTTTCACATTTGAAGTCAATAGTAAATATCCCCCTGGACTGGCAATCCATTGTAAATTATCTACACTTTAAATCGGATTAGATCTTAGTTTAAATTTTACGACATCTTAGGATGTTGTGGGAGAAGCAGGTGCAAGAAGCAGGAGCTGAGGATTTGTGCAGACATGGTCAGGCAGCTCCCACATTGCTGCTTCCTGCAGCTCCCAGGAGTCTCCAGCTGCCAGATCTCTGCAGACTGTTGCTGGATGGTGCATCACAGCACTGCATCGCTGCCATAAGGGGAGCCAGGACCTCCAGCCATGTGCATGCCAGCCCTTCCACGCACTGCTCCAGCCTAGCGAATGAGGGGTTTGTCATCTTTATTGCCTTGTGCTATTTTTGGCCCAAATTTTCTTTTACATGTGTGTCCATGCTCATTTTCAATATCAGTAGCAACAGCACATGTTTTTTCCAGGCAAGGTGCTTTATGGTCATTTCCCAGTCTGGGTAATAATTTGCACATTGTAATGTTTAAAACTCAACTGCCAGGTCATAAATATCCCTAGCTTTATTAATCTACAGGCATTCAGCTTTGTAATCAGAGCAGGGCTTGTAATCTTGTGGATTCACCATGTTATAAAAAGCATTTATATCCCTGATGCAACCTGGGGAGCAGAGATAGTCCATGGCATTATCTGCATGCATAATCCAGGCTGGCTACATGCAGCAGGCTTGACAATCCCCAGAAAGGGCCCTCCTTTGCTGGGAGGACCCAGGCATGTTACAAAAGTGGCTGCGAAAACCCAGGTAATTGCACTTGCTTGGGAACAAGATTAAGAAATGGATTAAAACAAGATGATTAAAAATATTTTCAAGAGAGGGTCTAAGCCCATGTTCATCCTGCCCAGGTGTTTCTACTTCTTATCAGCAGCAAGCATCTTAATTACTGAGTTAAACACGTAACAGCCGCAACTGGGCTCACAAACTAGCTGGCTACTAGCTCAAAAATTGGGAAGCAGGCAGTCAGCAATTGGCTTCTTTCAAAGACCTGCCAAAATTTTTCCTCTGAAGAGTGGAGAATGATGAATGTTCACTAGCAGCTGGGTTTCTATCCTTTGAAGTTCCAAACATCTGGTTTCAATTGCTCAGTGACTTTGCATTTTGATTAGCAGTTACCACCAGTTGAACAGACACTTGCAGGGCCAGAGAGGAGTGAGAAAGCGAGCAAGCAAGACCTCTCTTTTTCACTTTCCATTTCACACATGACGCTGTCCTGCCTGTTATTTTCATTATCTCTTGTAACCATCGTGTTGCAGCTCTACCATGGTAACTGATTTTTCAAGATATATTTCTGCGGCTAGTCCAGGGCAATACAACACTGTTGATTTACATCCGCTCGGCATCTGTGTCCCATATGGGACTTGCTTTCAAGGTCCTTCCACACTGTCACATTTCAGCTATAAATGTTGATATATAGGAACAACAACCTAAAAAAATGTACCCGCTCTAAATAAGTTCCAGCTTTCGATATGTTGCTTTCACCTGCTGCCTTTTTTTTTTCTTTTTTATGACATTTTTCTGTGGCTGGCTCCTTGCAATTTGCTTCTTGGTTGCATTTGGAGTTTTATGGGGTTGTAACAAATTTGAACTTACAAATTAAAAGACTTTGAGGCTATTTGGTATTTTATCCTGAACAAAAGACAGCCATTGGGGGAAAAAAAAAAAAAAAACCAGAAAAACCCAGAGAGTTTATGTACAACATGTTTAATAACAGGAAAATAAAAGGGCATAAAGGAGCCTATGGAAAATATTCAATGTATTTAGCCATTTCCTCCTGCTTCTGGCTTTATTAAATGATATCCTGAAGGGTGCCGACAAAGAAACGCAATCACGCATAACTGAGCAAAGCTGCCTCTTTCTAAAAGTGGAAAGAATCAAGTCTGCTGTACTCCACTTAATGCACCCATAAAAGGAGAGTTTGCTGGAACCTAATGTCATTTACTGTTGATCTTAATATCCTTCCCTTTCTTGCTTAAATTTCCCCTGACACCTGCTTGGAGGTTGTTACACATGGGCCACGTTAGAGAAAGGGAAATTGGACAGAGACCCTTTGAAAGCGTAGTCAGGAGCCTGGAGTGTGAAACCAGATGCTTTCTGCAGTGAGCCAGAGCTCACTAGGGGATCCTCTGGGTCCGTTTGCGGTTACATCATTTGTGGGTTTGAGTGACTTGTTTTATAAATTGGCACAATTGGTGGGAATGTTGTGTGTGTTTTTTCAATGTGTCATATGGCTTTATGAAAGAAAAAGATGTTCTGCCTGTGATCTCACTTATCCAGTAATGACAGCTAAGTGGATTTCCAACTACCCATGTAGATTGTAGATTAAAAAATTAAGAGAAAAAGTAGTGTGCATGTCTAGAGAAGAGGCTCGTTCAGTGGGAACTCCAAATCCATAGAACTCCTATATGGAAAGACAGTTCACTTGAAGTTCAAACCATGCTGACATTTGTAGCATGTGGAAATCTCATGGCATACTTGTTCTATCTCTTCCTGCCATTATAAGAACATGAAGAAAAATATTTTTGCCTTGTTTCTACTACCTGGGCTTCTTGTTCTGTCTGTTGCAAACAGCTTCTCTATTCCATTTTTTTCAGATGTCAGGCCCACTGCAGAGACACTGGTGCCCACTTTGAAGAGTGAAGAGACCACCACTCCCTACCCAACTGATGCCGAAGCAACAGACTGTGGTGACAGCTGTGGAGAAGACGAGGGTATGTATCAGAGCAGCACATCTCTATCTAATAACTGATGGGTTAAGAGCTAGGAAAATACTCTTATCTTCCCATTAGCGCCAATACATGGGGCTGATTCCTGGAAAGCTTAGAGTAATATTATTAGTGATGGGCCAGGATTAAAAAAAAAAGAAACCAACCCATAAACAAATCTGCCAAAATCTGATAAGTTCTATCAAGGAAGGATGGAAGAGCAAGAGATAGCAGCTAATTCGGTCCCTGGCGTACAAGAGATGAAGAGCTGCTCTCCCAGCTTCCTTACATGACCTGAAGAAACTCATTTAGTGCCCTGTTTGGAACCATCTCCATTCCAGATCACCTCTTGGCTGTAAATCATAAACTCAGAAGGTGATTCAGACTGCCTGGTATGCAGGGCTCCTTTTGCAGAAGTCACAACTGTGGAAGTAAATCACAGCATGTATTGAAGACTGATGTCCTGAACACTTATCTGCTTAAGGATCATCTTCCCTAATATCAGCAGCTTAAAATTTAGGAGGACAGTCTGGGCTCCTTGTGTGGGCACTAGAGAGAGGGGAACACTAACTCAATGCAGAATTTCATCTACCCAGTCTTAGATGGCTGTCAGACATATGTGAAATGGTTTGGTAACTGTAGCACTTGGCTACTTCTTCTGAGGGTGGAAGAAGCTGAATGTTAGCTTAGACTCCGTGCTGTGCTTTTTAAGGTTCAGTGCTGGGGGAGGGCTAATCTTCTCTGCCTCAAATCCCTATCTGTAAAAGCAGACATCAAATTATTCTGCTTCTTGCAAGGGGGATGTGAGCATCTAAAGGTTGTGAAATGTCCAGATGAAGAGGAGAGGGCTTGACAGAGCTGTGCAAGGTTAGTTGTACAGTGCAGTGTTCAGGAAATGCATTCCCCTGGGTGCAACAGCAGAGCCTGGGCCTCAGCACTGGACAATGTACACAAGGACTTCAACAAGAATCTCACAAGGAAAAACTATCGTCTGAGATATCTCCTAGGACTTCTGTCACTTCAGCTTTCAGTCCCAGATAAAAAAAAAATTAATGGGTTTTAAAATAAATAAATTTATAAAAGAATATTAATTGGCTTTTTCACACCTCCCATGGGGATTCTGCTGTACTTTAGTTCTAGAAATGTAAGTCGCAGAAGTAGCTCAAAGGGCCTGATTCTCATTGCTTTGCCTTAGTGGTAAGCCTGTGCAACCCTGCCACCATTGAGGCACTTGGGAAAGTGATGGAGGGAAATTTAGGCCAGTAACAGTCTCTGCAAGAACACAATTCCCGGGTGCAATCCAGGGCAAGAGAGCAAGCAGAGTATGCTGTGGAGCGTGGAACCAGCCTCCCTGTCAGCTTCCCTCAGATTTAGCAACAATTTTCATTCTCATACTCCATAAAACAATGAGCGTGTTTCTCTGGACAATCAGATTTATGACAGCCAAACAGAAACAATGCTGCTCTCCAGGGTATGAGATTAGATTGGAATAAAAGGATCCATGATCTACATTGTTTTGTTTTGGAGTGGGAGCATGTAAAAAAAGCCCACTGCCCCTTGCAGTGAAGTTCTGCTGATGCCTATCACTTGAGTCACTCACCTCCTTCTGGCTGTGGCTCACTTTGTGGGCACTGTGATTTAAAACTTCCTCTTTGCTCAGGAAAATCCTGGCCTATAATTAGGCTCAGACATGCATGTCCGCTGAGTGCCTGGTATGGACTCAGCCCATTTCTGCAGCCTCCATGCACGTGACTGATTCCCTCTGCCAAAGGAGCCAGCAGCTGCCTCAGTGCCACATGCAGCCCCTGGCATGTGCCCGCCTGCCCACAGCCTGCAGAAAAGCTCTCCAGAGCTTTCAAAGCTGTTGTCACAGGGGAATTAACTCTGCTCCTGTTTCAAGATGGAAAGTTGAAGGACTCGCCCAACGACCATGTGGTGAGTCCATAGCAGAGCTAGAAATAGAGGCTGGCTTCTTTCACTCAGAATCCAAAAGCTTGAGCTCATGGTGGCCCCACATTTTCCCTGGTAACATTTCCATGAGAAGGTAGGAAGCAGTGAGTGACAGCTCTCCAGGATGACAGACAGCTCCCGTCTGGTGCAAGTGGCTGGGTCTGTCACTCAGGAGCTGGGTTTCTGGAGATTCTCCTTTTGGAGCCAGGCAGGAACTTCTGAGCATGGGGCACTCAGGAAGGACTCTTCACTGACATTTTAAAAGGCATTTAATTTTTACCACTCTAGGGGAGGAAGAGAAGGTGCTGATTAGAGTCTGGAAACATTTGGTTCTTGCTTTTATATTTGCTTAGTTTGGTGGATTAGCCACAGGACGTGGTGTGAACATTTTGATGATGCAGAACTTAAGGCTGATCCTTGGAGCTGAGGAAATGTGAGATAGGTTAAAAGCATCAGTGTGAGTGAGATTTCATGCTTTCTTCAGTTTTGATGGCTTGCCAGCTATTTTAGTTTTGGGTTGTTTTTTAATAGCAACCCTTCATGGGTAAGTCATTTTTTAATCTGACTTTATTTTGCTTCTATTTCTTTTTGTAAGATTTCCAACTCCCTGCGAACTTCAACTGCAACTTTGATCTTCCTGAAGACCTTTGTGGTTGGTCACACGACTTGGCAACTGGCTATACATGGTCTTTTCAGCCTTCAGGCACCTGGATTGGCAACTCTGAACAAAGCTCTGACACTGTGCCTGGTAAGATGATTAATACCAACCAAAGCAGGGAAGAGAGTGCTGATGGGTCTTTGTCCATGTGAACAGTATGAATGATGATTGCACAGCTATCATGAGTTGCAGGGGCTATGCAGAGCTGAACTTCTTTTATGGAAACTTTCAGATGCTTTACTGTATGGTTCATGACTTATTTATAGGACTGTGACCACTGGCACTGAATTATACTAACTGTCCTCTTGAGATGGACTTGAATCAGACACTGAGCTTTGAATCCTGTGGGACTGTGAAGGCTGGCCCAGGCTTTGTTCCACATCCTGATCCAAATGTCCTCTGTAGGATCCAGTGCTTTTTCCCCAGAGTGCATTTCTTCCTCTCCCATATGTTACTCAGATTGCCTATACTCTTCAGCTACTCTGCACTCTGGGCTTGCAGAGGCTGGATTTCAGTCTCCTCCAAGTGAAGAATGAGCTAAGCCCTAAGAGTGCTGGAAATGCCAGCTTCTTGCTGTTTGACTTTTGCTCTTTTTCTCTTCGTGCTTTGGAAGCAGATTTGCATGAGTGTGACAGAGCCTAATTTATGGAGGACCTCACTGAGATGTGCTGGCATGGCTTGCAAGGGAGCCTGCCTCTGGCAATGTGGTTGATAAATCAAGTTCTTCAGCTTCACATCTTGGAACTCACGCCAGGACTAGTGTGCTTTCCTTATCCCTCATTGACTTTGTGGCATGGCTGGCACGAAGAACATTTGCCAATTTCCTTATAACAGTAGGCTGTGTCACTGTAGCACCGCTTCACTCTCAGTCATTGCTTGTGAAAGTCAAGGCTCCTGCAGGCAAGCTGGCTGATCTTACCTGTCCTGGGCTCTGCCCTGGTGCCTGGTGATTCCAGTGTCTGTGGGTCCTGTCCCCATGAGTGTCTGTGAGTCCCTCCTTGCCCTCCCCTGGGTAAGGTTGAGTCTCAGAATGCAAACATGCAGGCGAACCTGTTAGCCACCTGGCAGAGTCGCTGGCCAGATTGGCAGTGCCGCCAGCCAGTTGGAAAGCCGTGCAGCCAACACCTGGTAGGCAGTGCTAAAGAGGAAAATATGTATTCCAGAAACATATGGGAAGAGGAGAATCTGCTACATCTCCACACACAAATCACCCCCACACAAATGCACACATCATTTCTCTCTTCAGCTCCTGAGGTGCTTAGCTTTTTTCTAAGAGACACGGTAATGCTGTAAGTGCAGCCCATATGGACATCTGAAAAATTCTTTGGCGTGACATAGGGATACAGTGTCTGCTAGGGAGAAAAATATTTTCATATTTCAAGTGTTTATCTCTTCAGCATTTGAGTGCTTCAGAAGATTAATATCTGGAGCTCAGTGGAGCCTCAGGCAACAGGAGAGAACACTTACAGCCAGCCCCAGACTTAATAACCCTCCCCATCTCATTCACTGTAATAATGTTTAATTAATATAAGTCTCCTGCAAGTAGGATAAAAATTACTTATTTTTATAACTCAGACTCAATTTTTCATTTCATTTCCTCTCCCCTGAGTCTCTGTACAATTAGTTGGCCATAGTTTCTTAGAAGATCCTGTTGTAGCCCAGGAGAGGCTGGTACTGCCTTAGACAGCAGCATGCAGTCCTTGTTTTTCTTCTACTCTTTCTCCTTTTTCTCAGTTATGAGTCGCACAGTTTCACAGCTGGGGCTGGGGAATGTCGTCCTGCTGAGTTCAGTGGTCTGTTTTTGTGCCAGTGTGGAGAGCTCTCCCTTAGGGTGCTGTGCAGTCAGGCACTGAAGCACTGAGGGGGAGCAGGCAGGAGCTCCAGCACTGCCCTGCAACTCATGGGCTGTGTGGGCAGCGGAGGAGGAGGGGGGCTGGAGTGACTTCCCCACAGCAGCAGGGGAAGCCAGCAGCAAACACCAGCACAGGCTGAGGGGTCAGCACTGGCACTGGCCTCCTGTCTGGTTCAGGCAAGGGTGTGCCATCCTGGCATCTGTGGGCTTCTCTGCCTTGCCCCCACAGGGCTGCAGAGAAGCTGGAATTCAAAGGCATCACTGCTATGCCTCACTTTGGTCCTGCTCTTAGAAATTAAGAAGACATGACACAAAAAGAAGCAACTATTTGCTTTTTTTCTCCCCAAGGAGCTTTTAAAGGCAACTGGAGAAACATGAAAAAGAGGCAATGCCAGCTCCTTGGTGGGGACAGAATCAAAGCATTGTTTGATTCACACTCCCCTATTCTTCCCCTGCCCTTCCCTCATGCTCCCTCCAGCACTTTGTTTCTAGTTAGAAAATTCACACTCAGACTCCAGGGAGCAAGGAATGAAAAGCTGTTGTTCAGGGTGGTCTTTGCTTGTGAATTCCCCACCCTGGGGTGAGCAGTTGGGTGAAGGAGAGCAGCTGTGCTTGGTTAGAGGCAGGGCAAAAGTTAAGGAGAACTCAAGGCTTCTGGAGCCCGATTTGCTCTGATTTAAAGGTGCTGGCCCAGGCTAGAGGCCATGGCTGCTCCACAGTAGCAAGAAAGTGTGCTGTGCCTTTAAGAGCTATGTGGAATGTGGTTTAACTTCTTTTGAAAATGGCAAAACAAAAATTAAAATTAAGAAGGAAAAAATAATAATGAAGGGAAGAGCCCTGGCTCAGTCTGCATAAGAGAGAGGAAAGGAAATGACCATGGTGAAATATCCTCTGTGAGGCACTTGATTAGAAAAGTCTGCTGAGAGACAGGCCTGAATTCCTCAGATATCTCCCAATTTCATTTTATGCGCTGCATGCAATTCCTCCTTGTCTTTGGCACAGAGAACTTCTCAAGACTGACAAGACACCCACTGCTCTCATTCCACTATTTTTATTTCCAAGATACTCTTTCAGGCAGCTCTGCATTTCTTTTTTTAGCCCTGTGTTCCTTGGGCTCTTCGCACCATGGATTAACTCCACGTCCTCTCCTGCAGGCTCCCATTACACGTCTGGGGACCTCATTGGTGAAAGTGGACCCAAAGTGCCCAGCTCAGCAGAAGCCCAACACGGTTCCAACTGCTACCTGCCCTTCGCAAGCCTAGAAAATACCATTGGCTCCCTTTTCCCTGCCCCCATAAGAGATTGTCAGGATTTTTCCCTCTATGGACTTTCAGATGCTTCCCATCTGTAGAAGGATTCCCCTTAGCTGCACCTAGCAAGCTTCACGGAACAACAAGTTCAGGTTTCAATGAGATTTCATCCCTCCTCCTGCTGCACGCAATGGCAGCGTGCCATTGGTGTCAAGATAAAGGTCTTAAGACCTGAAAATAAATCTGGGTTAATAACTTGGGCACCTCACTTTTCACCATCTTTGAATTTCACTGGGGTCTTGATCCTGAAGGGTCTAAAGATCCTGGTTGTATCCTTAGCCAGTCAATGTGATTGTATTGCTCTCAGTGATGCTACACTAATAAGCCAGTACTGAAGAGATGAAATCTCCGTGTTTTGCCCATTTTTTCCCCCTTCCCTTTTCTTGCAGTGCTTAAGCAAATACCTTATGGTTCTAGAAGAGAACTGTGGGATCTGCAGCTTTACCATGTATTGCTTCTCCTTTGGGTGAGCACAGCATCAGGGTCATCATGAACCCCGTGTTGTTCGGATGCTGGCAGCTGTACGTGTGCACAGAAAAGGAAGCACTTTTAACCTTGCAGCACTCCTGACCACACAGCTCTTGGGCTGGGCCGCAAAAACCCACTGAGAGCTTCTCTTGTGGGCCATGGCCTTGCTGGCTTGGAGGGTCAGGAATGCTGCTCACTTGAGTTGCAGGCACTGCAGGGAAAGGTTTATTTGTTTCAAAGTGTTTTCAGCAGAGGAGTGTTTATAGTGCTCTGAAGTTTCGTAAGAGCTTATTTTTTAAGAGAAACAAATGTTAAGCTGTTTTTAAGCTGATGGTGACCCCTTACCATTCCTGTGTTTTTCCCATGGGATCTTTAAAAGGGAAAGTTTCATATTTTTCTTGCAATCCATGAGAACTGCTGTTGGAAGGCCTTGATTCTACTGTGTCCAAAGTAGCAGAAAGGTTTTCATGGTGTTAACAGGGCAGGGCTGAACTGAAGTGGGTCTGCACTTACTCTCATGAGAGTCTCAGGGCTTGTGCCTTGGGGACACAGTTTGACCTCAAGGGTCAATCCTGTGTCCTTTGAAGTAGGAAGGAGTTTTACATGTGGGGTGGTATGAAAGTCAAGCATTTCTGTGCAATGAGTGAGCAGCTGCACACTGTGGGAAGCAGACCATATATCCATCTCTGTCTCTCTTCGCTCCCTCATGTGTGGTGCAGATTGCTTCTCAGCAAAGCTGTACGTGTCTCTCCTGACTCTCATTTGCACAGTGAGGACAGCAAATGCTAGAAAGTCCTTCATGCCCTGGCTGCCCACAGCACGGCAGAGCTGGGACACCCCAGCACCCCAGTCACAAGAGGTTTGCTGAGCGTCAGCTGCTCTGTGTGAGTTCCCTGGCTGCAGGCTAGGGCCAGGCTCTGGCTGTCCATGTGCCCATACTGTCATGCATGATAGAAGGAGCTGTGGCCATGGTCTGTTCCAGCAAAGCTCCTGCTTGCTTGGGCTGGGCTGGAGGCAGAGGAAAAGAAACCATTTCTCTGGGGCTCACTGCTTGCTTCAGTCACTTTTTTGACCCAAACACCAGTGACATTCCTGCTTAAAAAAGCAGGCTGGAATGCTCTCTGCAAAGCAAGACACCATCTCTCAAACCTTAGCTGCGCACCACCCCATGGCTTCGCAGCAGTGGGTCACAGAGCAGGGCTGGGGAAAGCAAGAGTGTGTGCGGCCTGTGCAGTGCAGCCCCAGCCTGCTCAGCTCTGCGCTTGTGCAGGCACAGATGCTGGGCTGGTGGGGCTGTGCACACCTTTCATGCAGGGGCAGGCAGGGTGCCCACCACGCTGCCAAAGGACAAGTTTTGGTGGCTGGCAGCTTATAAATGTCGGGCTTTAATTGGGATTTGATTTGTCAGGGACACCGTGCCCTCCCTGCACTCCCTGGGGAAGGTAACAGGACTCACAGTTGCACTGTGCTGTTGAGGGCGTGAGGCTTAATTGAGAGGATGTAATGGGGGGTCCATTAGAAGGGCTCCGGAGAGCAGGCTGAGAGCCTGGTTCTGGGTAAGTGTGGGATTTTATGCCTTTTGATGGGCTGATTTAGAGACTGAAATGGCAAGGACTTGGCAGGCTAATTAACACATAATCAAAATTGAGGGGATTTTCCAGTAGATGCAGTGATCTAGTTAATATAAATATTAGTTTTATGGAGGATTGACTTCCCATCCTAAATGAAAGTCTGTCATTGAGGAGAGGCCTGTCATGAAATTATAGTGGCAGCCTTTTGAGGTGAATTTGCATGATTTGCCAAAAAATTTAAAAATGTGATAACTATCCAATTTCAATCTGCATATTCATGCAGCTGCCATTCCCTTGCTACCAGACCACCCTGCAGTCATAAGAGCATCCAAGCTGATCTGCTCCCCAGGAGTGGCAAGAGCTGATGCAGCTTCCACCTCACATGCCCCAGAAGAACAGCAGGATCATGCCTCACTGGGATGTCCACTTGGCCATGACACAGTGTGGTTGGGGTGGCGTTTGGGGCTGTGCAAGCCGCAGACAGTGCCCACAGCAGTGTGGTCACCTCTGGGATTTGACAGACAAGAGGTGGCTGCAGCTGGGCTGCCGTGTTGCCAGCTAAAGCACACCGTGCAGCAAAGGAGAGTGCAGCGACCTTTGGAGGGATGTAAGTGAGGGCACTTCATGTGTTTCCTCCACAGGAGCAGCAGCTGTAACTCAACAATATCCAGTGAGGGGGAAATGCAGAGGGAGTCTGAAATCTCAATAATTGCTTGTGTACATGCTGCCCGACATGTTTTGCTGGAACACCTCCAGATGTGCTGCTGAGATCTGTGAGGGAAGGTGCTTTCCTTGAGAGAGGGTGTGAGATGTGCAGGACCCAAGCACAAGGCAGCCTGACCTTGCACAGGGGGTGCTGCTGTGGCTTGTGCTTGCAGTCTGACCCAAACTGTGAGGCTTCATCCCCCATTGCCCCTAATGTCCTCTCAGATGGCTTCCTAGCAGGAGGGGGCAGGTGTGCCAAGAGAAAACCACGTTGCCCAGATGGTTGGTTTGCAGAGCCCAGCTGGTGATTTATCCAGGACTCACTGCCATGCACACAGGAGGGGCTCTGCCATCATCTGGCTAGGGTGGTTCCATGTTCACATTACTGGCTCCCTTACATCCAGATGATCCCATAAATTGTCCATGAGATTTATTCCATAGCATCAGTTGCAAAACAGGTAAAATGCCTGAGTGGGTTTTCCTGCCTTTTTTGAGCCGGTGCTTTGAACTAGCAGTGCCAGTTCTGTGGAGGATGTAGCTATCGTGTTAGGAACAGAGACTGCAAAGCAAAGTTCTGGGAAAGAGATTAAAATGCATTTCTGATCCTGGAAGAATTGATCAGCTCATCATTGCAAAGCTCCCTTCAAGTGTTTTAACAGGGGAAATCAGCCTTTCAGATGCTTTCTGTGCCAAAGGCTTCCATTTACTGTATCAAACAGAGTGACTGCTGGAACCACCAGGCTTCCACATGCTGTTCCAACAATTACCTCCACAGTGCCCTTATTCAGTCAGTCTCAGCAAATTTGTAGGGCTTTTCCAAAGGTCCAACTAGCCATTAGAGTGATCCAGCCATTTCATCTTCAAATGACATAGAAAGTCATGCCTGCCTGCACTTGGCTTTCCCAGAAACTGGTACTGGTACCAGGAGCAAGAGTGCACGGTGCCCAAACCCACTGCTATTTGCAGGGGAGCAACTGGAATCACCACCCAAGGACTGAGCCTCCTTGCAGCCCTTGGGACTGACAGTAGGTCCTGGAGAGATCTCTGGGCCCCAGCAAGAGTTGGGCAGGGAGCACAGGAGATGGAGGGTTCCCAAGTTTCTGAAAGATCCTGTGTTGCTGAAGGGAGCATTAGTTTTGGCTGCAGTTAAGGAGTTTGATAGGAATGGGAACAAACAGAAGGTCAGTGTCAATCCTGGCAGGAGGGATGTCACTCAGGCACACAGGCTCTTCTGCTGAAGTGGCAAGGTAGCCACACCAGATACCACTGGCTTTTGGGGTGAGGATAATGGGAGGTGTCCAGCTGCACAATTAGAATAGTCTGTCCCCTCTAGTCAGCTCTGGGCTATGGGCAGATCCAAGGATGGCTCAAAACCCTGCACTCAGTCAGGCTACTTAGGTACTGGCACCAAAGGTTGGTCCTGAACTTTGAGGATATGGATTTGATCATTCTTGAACCTGGCTAGTGCTTTTATTTAAGATTTGCCTGTGAGACCATTTCAGCTGTGAGATAAGTGTATGACTACAGTCTGATTTGCTCCCTTGTTTGTTGCTGCTGTTCTTTTCTTGTTGCTGCTTTTTTTTTATTTGAAGAGGCTTGTAGTGAATTACAAAAAGAGGTTTTTAATTCAGGAGACCTTGATGACTTATTATGCCTTATCACTCCTTAGGCATGGAGTACAGCTTGTTCTTTTTTTTTTAATTCCTCCACTTGTTTATCTCCCACATCTCTTCCTCCACTACTAGCACTCTGAGGTAAATCACAAGAACACTCCTCCATTAGAAAACGGCATGGTACTTTTTCAAGTGATTCACTCAAGCAGGAGTGGGCAAACACTCTTTCATCCTTTTTTTCTGCTACTGTTTGTTGGCATAAAGTGCCAAGTGGCACAGGGACATTTCACAGGTGCTGGAAAATTTTGCTAAAATGTTGCTGTTTCTTTATGTGGCCAGTTGGGAACAGATTTGTCCTTCATACAGCAAAATCAGTGAAAGTTCATAGAAGTGGATATGCTTTTGAAGTACTTTGATCACACATGGTAGGAGAAGAATGATGGCAAATATTCCTGTTATCTTGTCCTAAATTTATTTTAGAAGGCTGCATAGCTCACAGTGGTTGGTTTCTGCTCTCTGGCACTGACAATCTTGCAGCAGGGCCAGCACTGTTGATAGATCTCCCTTGGGCTGTGATGTCACCTGACTGCTGAGCAGCAGTGATATCAGCTGCTGTTTTCTGTTGGGACCTATCTTTCCATGGATTCCAAGTTGAGGTCTCTCTGGTTTAAGTTTTGGAGGTGTTTTGAGCACACTCTGCAAACATTCTGAGTACAGACACTGCTCTTGTCACTGCTGTGGGCACTGAAGCCACAGGGGGAGCAGGGCAGGCAGGGCCAAGCTGCTGCTCAGAGCTTGGCCCATCAGGCACAGCAGGCTAAGATGTGGGGGAAGGAGCTAACAAACCCTTCAGTATAGTTCTGGGGCAGAGATAATCCTCTTGTGCCTGGGCTGGCACATGCTGGCACGAAGCACCAGTGGCACTTGCCCACTGTGTAGCAAAAGAAAGTGTGCACATCCCTCTTTTGAGCAAAATGCAAACTCGAGCAATATTTGTAGCTGGCCTGTCTGGGTCACCTTGCTCTACAGCTGGAGAGACCCAAGGGATTCCATCCTGACATTGGTCATGATGGAGGGACAGGTAAAGATCACTTCAGCTACACACTGGGCTTTCAGTCTGTGCTAAGGGACTTCAGACATCCAAGCTGCAAATGGGAAACTCCTTGAGGAGGCTTTTCATCAGAGAGGGCTGGAAACCACTGATTCCAGCTAAAGTCAGGTGTGCCTCGGGATTTGTATCCATGTGCTTTTGCTGCTATTGGTATTCAGATCAAATATCTCCAGTTCCAGCCTCAGCCTTGAACTTCTCCTGGGATATCAAGTGTATCAAATCTCTCCTCCCTGAGGACTGACAAAAAATGTGGCACAATTTAAATGTAATATTAGAGCAAGTGAATCCTCTGTTGTATGTATTTCAGCTACCTTCAAGTTTGCAACCACCCAGTTGTCACCTATGCATGCTTCACGCATTGGGTCCATGTCCTTCCTCTGTGCTGTGCTTTAGAGGCTGTTTTGCTGCATTACAGAAAAACTGAGAGCCAGAGTTTCATTTTGTTGCACTTATCCTCAAAACCAGATGAGTTTTCAGCACTGGCATTTAGAAAAACCCACCTCAGGCTTGTTCACTGAGGAAGCTCCCAGTAGAATAAACGCACATACCCCCTGCCAATGCAATTATCATGGCATCACTTCCTCTGACAATAACTTGCTCTAGCTTTTTAACTTCTTCTAATTATGTCAGTCTTTTTCTTAAACACTTTCTGTTGTTGGTCTCCTACCCAGGGAGAGGGTGGTGCCTGGTGAGGGAGTGTGCAACTCGATGCCCTGCCTGGGCTGGATGAACACACAAAGGGTGCTGGTGTGAGACCCCACTTTTGCAGGCATGGGGCTGCACTGCCGCGCAGCACTGCCAAAGCCACTTGGCAGTAGGTGAGACACTCGTTGCCAGTGGCTGCAGAAAACAATGGAATGGTGTTTTTCTCTCTGAACAGATGTCAAGAATTACCTGCAACTGCAAAGCAGCGGAAGGCGGGAAGGCCAGCGAGCCCGGCTCATCAGTCCCACCATCTATTTGCCCCAGAGTGCTGTCTGCATGGTTTTCCAGTACCAGGCTTGGGGCAGCAATGGGGTGATGCTGCGGGTCTGGCGGGAAGCCAGCCAGGAGCACAAGGCACTGTGGGTCATCACGGAGGACCAAGGGGAGGAGTGGAGGGAAGGCCGCATCATTTTGCCAAGCTACGACATGGAGTACCGGGTAAGATGTTTGCAGAAGGTGTGCTGGACTAGGTAGACTTCTCCAGCATCTTGATCTCAGTGTTTCAGAGCCCAGGCCCATTCATCTTTGGGAAATGTGGCTGTTTTCACTGTGTTTCTCAAGTTACCATAGTAACTAAGCTACACTGTTTGTTATTCTGAGAGTGCCTGTCTTCTGCACAGACTTGGGCCTTTGTTCAGCCTGTTGCCTTTCATATTCCTCAGATCTCCCAAATATTCTCCCTTTTTCTTTTTTTTCCTCTATTTTGTTTTGTGCATTTCTTCCCCCTCCAAGTGAAGGTCATCAGATAGTCTGACCAGAGGCAGATGTGCAGCTCCAGGGAGCAAATGCAGCAGCCAGGAGAAGTGGGAAGCTGGGAGCGAACACAGTCAGCTCTTAAGGGTGGGCAGCAAACAGCCATTCTCCAGCCTCAGCTGCAAGTGTTGACATAGGAGAAGGAAGAGGGAATGCAGGCTCATTTGTGAATCCTCTTCTCTGATGCTTTAGCCTAGATCAGAGGGCTCGGTGCTGGGCTGTAGGATCATGGCCCTGTCCCACTCTCAGAGATCAATGGAAGAGAAGGGATGAGCTGGAGGGAGGAAGGGAGCTGTGCTGCTTTGCCACGGCCACCTGAGCCCCTCTGGCACAGCTGTACCAGCGTCCCATGGAGAGGCTGCTGCTTCCAGGAGTGTCTTTGGCACGGTTGTCCCTCCCGGGCAGCGTGCCATTTGCCAGGGAGACAGTGCTACTGTTGTCACTTGTTAATGAGCATCAGCACAGTGTCCAGCACCCTCCAAGGCAGAGGAAATGTGGACTCCCAGGCTTGAGGCAGCAATTTAGTGACCACCCTGGTGGGGAGCCTTGCTCCAGCCAGCTCCCAGCCCTGAGCCTGACCCAGGGAGCTGCTGCTGTCAGGCCACTGACCCCTCCAAACTGCTGCCTCCCGCATGGGTTGATGGCCCGAGCTTGGGACTCACAGCCCAGACATTCCATTGCCTGTGCAGTCAGATACCCAGCCCTTCAGGGAGGTGTCCTTGAAGGCAGGCATGGATCCCAGGCACCTTAGATGAAAGAGGTCACCTAATATTGGGAGAGGAGGTTTGTGAAGTACGTAGCCCTAGGAAATCATTTGGACCCTTGGAATCCTAGTATCACTAGGGCTGGAAAAGGCCACCAGGATCATCAAGTCCAATCATTAAACCCAGCATCATCATGTGCAGCACTAAACTATATCCACAAGTGCCACATCCACATGCCTTCTGAACACTTCCAGGGATGGTGATTCCAGCACTTCACTTGGCAGCCTATTCCAATGCCTTCAGAGTAGGCAGGGGGATATAAAGCTAAAGCTTTGCACTGGAGCTGTCTGACTAGTTTGCTTGTATGGGTTTGGCTTTTTAATAAAATACCAGAAAACACAATATGCCTACAGATAAGAATGATGGGCACTGGCTGACTACTTTTTGTGCTAAACGTGAATATACCAGCATGTGTATAATGGCGTCATTATGTAAATATTGCAAGTGTCTCCACTCAGCAGTTCTTAGAGCTAACGACTCTACTTATTTTTGTAAATATATTTTGCCTGTGATTAAGTAGGAATAAGCTGACCCTTCTCCTCTGACATTTCAATACTTCTTATATAATGTTGATGGGAACAGCACTTTGCAGTTAATGTAGCTGTGCATTTTGTGTCCTTCCCTTCCTTTTTGTGATCATAGCTCAGTTAATACCATGGGCCAAAGCTGCTGCTGCAGTAACTCAGAGTTATGCCACTGTGCAAGGGCTAGGGGGGTTCACTGAGTCTTTATTCCTTATGAGTGGCATTTAACTGAAAAAATTGCAAGCCAAGAGCTGCCAGGCCAGGCAAAGATGTCTCTGTTGAACCTGTCCAGGCACAGCAGCTTTCCCTGGGAAAGGGCTGGCAGAGACAGGGCAAGAAAGCAGGACTAGTGTCAGGTGATCCACAGGTCTGTAGGGAAAGCCTGGAGCAATTTCCCACCCTTTCCTCTGGGAGCAGCAGCCACTCTCCGTAGGTGGCTCTAAGCTGGGAAGCGCCCAACTTAGCACTGACATTTCTGTTGTGATTTCCCACAGATCGTGTTTGAGGGATTCATCCGCAACGGCCACTCGGGAGAGCTGGCCCTGGATGACATCCGGCTGGGCACCGACATCCCGCTGGAGAACTGCATGGGTACGTGCTGCATCCCGCCCGGGGGCAGGCAGGGAGGCAGGGAGGGGGCAGCTCAGGCTGCAGAGCCTTGGCTTGCACGCTGTCAGTGGGCCACACCTCCCCTGGCCGAGTTAGCAGCAGCTTCTGGATCTCCGCTGGGACTTTGATTGCCCATGAAAGAAAGGAGGGCGACTCAGCCTCTGGGGGACAGGGCTCTGCCTGCGTTGGTGTGAGGAGAAGGAAGCACATGTCTCTGCCACGCAAAGCTGAAAGAGCAGCTGAGGGTTACTGAGGACTATTCTGTGTGATAAGGACATACACCAAATTTAAAAGGAAAGTGCTGAACAAAAGAAGCCTGCTGTCAGTCAGTATTACACACTTAGAGGGGCCAACGAGTTCAAAAGGAGTTTTCTCTAATAAGAAAAAAAAAAAAAAACTGCAGAGAGGTTTTACAGCAATGTTAACAGAATAACAAAAGAAATTTTTGCCCTAGAATTCACCATTTCCCAAACCAGGCCAAAAGCCAGGTAAAAAAAGAAAGGACTTGGGAAAAAAAAAAGGAGCAAAAAAGTGTGTTTCAGCAGTTTGCAGGTGGAGCCATTGCCTGCACTTTTCCTCTAGCTGGCATATCCATGCAATCACACTGATGGCTCTGGCTGCTGTCCTGCTTGGGTCTGTATTTAGAGGTATCCCGGCTGAGCACGGGACCAGCAGTATCTAAATAGTGGGATCTGTGCTGAGAGCTGCCCAGAGCAGCGAGGTCCTGCTCTTGTGCATGTCCTGGGAGAAGCATGTTTCACTAGGAACTCTGACCCATCCTGAAGCAATGGAAAAAGCGGGGAAGAGCCTGTCTCCCTTTTGGGCTTTGAAAGGCCCCATTCAGTGAAGCTGCTCACCTCAGCCCACCAAGGGATGATCCTAGTGCCTCCTAACCCAAACAGGACAAACACTCTGTCCCAAGGGGTGTTTCTCAGGGGAGGAAGCACCAGACAAACCATGCTTGGGAAGAGCTGCTTACATTGCTTGCCCCCCTATGTGGGCAGGTGAGGGTAAAGATGGCGCAGAAAGCAGCACTGATAATAAAACAGAGGACTAGGAGTGCCCCAGAGAGGCTCTTAAGCACCGTCAGTCCCCGTTTCTTTGATGCTTTGAACTCTGCTGGTCTCCCATCTGTCAAAGGAGCTAATACTTCAGATGTCAAATTCCCGGTATTTAAGGCTTGACAGTGGTGTTTTAATCTCTTGCCTTCTATGGCATTAAAGAGAAGCAAGACCCATGATTAACACTAATAGTATTTCCTATCTAACTTCTTTGGAACTCAGCAATTCACCTAGCTCCAGTCTTATTGTATCTTGGGCCTCATGAACCTAAAGCTTAATATTTCAAAACCAAAAGCATTAATAAATTATGACGCTTCAAGCATTTTCAGCCCAAAAAACACACCTAACTGCTACACAAAATTATTTTTACCCTGTCTTGAAGTTGAATGTGGATCTTAAAACCCATAAGGATTGTTTCAGATCATTTCCAGCAAAGGGTTCCCACTGCAAACTTTAACATAACTTAGGGGTCATTTCCAGTTTCACCAAAATAATTATGAAATGGTAGCAATACCATGCTGCTCTCTTTCTTTCAGAGCCATGAGAATAGCTGACTCCAGCACAGGCTACTGTTTTTGCAAATATAATCCTTGGAAGTAATCTGATTCCTTTTTAGCATGAAAGAATGCTAATAAGTCACAATAATTTTTTCCTTTGACAAATGTGTCATTCACATTTTGAACCCAGATGATGATTTCATAGCAGTCAGTAGAGCCAGAGTCTGCTTCTGTGACTCACAGGCATAATGCAGAAGTAATCTAAAAATAATCAGAAGTCTATTACTTCTGCAAGAAAGTAATCAGTAGTAAGTACCGATTATTGCTTTTCAGATCCAGTAATTTGTAATAGATTACATCTTCAAAGTATCTCGAAAGAAGGAAAACTATCACTTGCCTTTGTTTCTTGTCACTGTGAGATAGAGAGGAGCAGGGCATCACTGCCCAGAATTCACACAGTTCCCGTGTGAGAAACAGTGCCAGAGCTGAGCCAGAAACCAAAACCACTTTTGGAAATTTAGGGGGTTTCAGGGTTTCATCACTGGGCCAGGTGAGGCTTTGTCATTGGATGACTCAGGCCAGGCAGGCTGAATACAAATGACCCTCAATCTCAGACATATTTTCCTCTCAAGTGTGTTTGAGTCAAAGCTTTTTGTGTCTGTTTGGTCCCCAGCTGGGACCAGGTTTCTCACGGTTCTGCTGAGGTTGGCTGGCTCCCTGTGCTGTTCCCAGCGAGTGGCTCCTGTGGGAGCCTGCTTCGCTCAGCCACTGCAAATCAATGGGGATGTGAACTGGGGGCTTGGTGTGTAATACTCCCCTCTCTAACATGAGCTTCTGTTTTTCCTCTGCAGAACCCATCACAGCTTTCCCAGGTGAGAACTCCTACTTTCCAGGTAAAACTGCACTCCTCTCGGTGGTTTTGTTTTGCTGGCATGGGCTTTTACATCGAAGGAAAGCAATGTGTGTGCTTGTACAAACAGCAAATGTTCTGAGCACTGAAATGGCAAGTGTGTACTAAACTTCCCCCACCACAGCAGCAGGAGATGGCATCCTCTGACTTCTGCTAGGTGACAGAAAACAGGCAAGCAGGCAAGTCCCCCGTCTTGGGACTGAGTAGCTTTAGGAAACTTGCCATGATGAGAAGCACTTAGCTCCTGAAGAGCAGCTAAGCCTGGGAAGGGTGAAGAGTAAAGAGTAGTTTTCAACTGACTTAAATGGGAAAAAAAAAAAGAGTAGCCAGTTAAAAGTGAAATCTGGTGGCAGTAATTCACATTGTTGTGAGGGAAGGTGGTTCTCTAGTTCACAGATGCTCTGGCAGTGGCATGTTCAGTGCTGGCAAAGGAGGGTGGGCTGATTCTGCTTGGAAGGGGAAGGGAGTTGGGAGGTTTAAGTGAGAGAGCAAACTGCCGACAGAAGCTCTGAAGGTGACAGTGAATAAAAGGAAAACAAGGTGAAAATGGTACATTTAACAGCTTAATACTAGCCTGGAGAACAGAAACCAACACTTCTCTGATCAAACCTGCAGGGTAGGAGAAAAGGTGAGGAACTCCGAGGAACTGCCTCTCTCTTTTTGGGGTGGGGTGCTGTTTGTCTTGCTCTGGGGTGGGAAAAACTATCTACTTTTGCAGACATCAGTTTAGTCTGAGGGGTTTACATGTTTTTTAAATTTGGATTTTGTTTTCCTGCCTACCTCTTCAGGAATATGTCTGGGGGTTGTGTTGTGATGAAGAGCAAACTTGGAGCTCCCCTTAATTTTGAGAGTTGTTTTGTCAATTGAATCAACATGCCCTTTGCTTTCACTGGGACATGATGTCTGTACTGTGCTGGTGAACTGTAAGATATGGCTGGACTGTATCCTAGAAGCAGCTGCATTTCCATGTGGGCAGAGCTGTCCCTCCTGGGTGTGTGCATTGGGAGCGATGGCAAAGTGGCGCCGAGACTGAAGGGACATGCACGACTGTCCCCGGGGATTCAGACTGTGGAGTGTTACCAATGTGAGGGACAAGTGCAGGGTCTAACACCGTGTTTTACAGTCACACCCATACTGTAACAACTAGGAATTCAGTTCTGCTTGTTTATAGGCTTGTTTATCTGATATTCAGGCTTGTGGTGTTACTGAAAAGCTGCTGTGATATTCTCAGGTGGCAGTTAAATCCTCACAACCATTCATGACTTCCACCATTGCTCTGTATTCTCCTAGGCCTGGTCTGGTATCTATTTTGCAAACACCATCCTTGTCTTTTGAGACTTGTTACAGTGTGAACCCTCTCTGGGTCCTCACATTCTATTCTAAAGTCTATCCTAAAGTCCTGCTAATTCGTATTGCTTGTCTTCCTCTTTGCCCCTGCCCTGCTGCCTGAGTGCCTCCACTTCCCCATCGTATTCCCCAGGGCACACTGGCTGGCGAGAAACAGTGAGGTCCCTGAGCACCACAGGCAGATGCTGTTACAGACACACCTCCCCTTCTCCCTGGAACTTGCCAGCTTGTTCTAACAGCTTCTGCCCATTCCTGGCTCCCTCAAGGACATCCTAGCATTGGTAGTAACAGGGCAGAAATTGCAATTGCAGCAAAAGGTTGAAAAGGTTCCCCTGGATGACAGGCAGGAATAGATGGCACAGAGGGATGCACCGACCTGGGAAAAAGTGAAGTGCAGAGGGAAAAGATGGAGAAGTGGAGACTGGAGACAATTACATGATAATTAAAACGAGGGAGAGACAGACATGCCCAACAGAAGGAGAGGGTAAAATGAGGGAAAGAAATCCCTGGCTGGAGAAGAAAATGGAGCTGGAGAGAAAAAACTATGCATGAATTACTGAGATGTTCTATAGCCCCCACTCCTGCAATTACATGATGAGCTGAAAAAGTCAGATGCCATTAAAAATAATAGCAAATCCTTCCTCTCCTGGCCTGGGAGCAAAGCTGAAAATATGCACCTTACAGGCTCCAGCATCACAAAGAAAATAATAAGAAAAGAATTTGTGTAGGTGGAAGATGTTTCACCCATTAGGTCAGGATCTTACAGGACCAGGAAAGTGTGCTTCAACTGTACTGCATTTGAGCATTGATGTGTTCCACCCTCAAAGAAAGGGTACAGCAAGTGTCTGGAAGCAAGGGATTAGATAAATACCAGGTGAAAAATAAGAGATATATTCCAAATAATGCATGGAGAAAAACCATGGAGAAAAACCACGGGGAGAATTTGCCTTTGGGACTGGTGGATTCTCTCCCTGCCGGTATCCTAAAGTCAAGATAGAGATATCTCCCTGGAGCAATGACAGGTAGCAGTTATGGGGTTGAGACTGACACTGGTTTTGTGGCATTCAGATTAGATGAGTGTAATACTTGCTTTCATCTGTGTCAGCTACGAAAAGTCCAGCTGTGTTGCTTGTCCACAGCAGTTAATGTCAGTGACTTCAGGAAGGAATATGAGCTGTGACACGGCAGTGGCAGAGCAAGGCAGGCAGCCCTCCAGGCAGCTTTCTGGAAAGGATTTTCTCCTTTTTCTTTCCCAGATGACTATTGCTTTTCCTTCTTTGGGTTTTGATTCTCAGTGCAAAACTCCAAAACTAGTCCCTATAGAGTGTTCCCTACTGGAAAGAGAATGGGGCAGTACCTGGCCAGGTTGGAGGTGTGAGGATCAGCAGCACAACCACATAAAATATCCACCCTCTAGGGATTAAATCAGGTTTCCACTGACTGGTGTTCCAAGCTGTGCCATAAACACAACAGCCACAAACTTGACAGCAACAGCAGGAGGCAGTTCTTTATTAAGATGAGAGCACTAGTGAATAAATGAGGAAGGGCAAGTGTGTGTGTGGCAGAAGGCAAAGGGGAGTGGAAAAATTATTAAGTTAGGAAGATGGATTTTTTTTTCCATCTCCCTGAGCAGTGAACTTTTCCACTAATATAACAGAAAACTTCCAGAGAGCAGCAGAGCCAGTAAAAACAGAGCAGATAACATCAGCTCTGTGTGTTGAGTGGATGGGCAGCTATATTTAGTGTCTGGCAATGTAAGGAAGAACAATCATTAATGTTGGGAATTGGCTTCATTAGGGCTTAGAGACAACTGAGTGTGATTCCTTAATGACTTCAGTTGCTAAATGAACTCTCCAGACTTCTGCTATCTCCTCAGCAGGACCATGCGGTGCGGAAACGGGGGTTGAGGAAGGGCTCTGCACCACCCTCATGCTTGAAGCCCTGGCTGGGACATCTGGAGTGGGTCAGGGCCAAGCCAGGGCTGTCCCGAAGCTGCAGCCAGCTTGAGTTCCCCAAGGGATCTTTCCCACAAGCAGGATCATCTGCAGTTTGTCATACTGCTTCCCTCCATCCCCAGGCAGGCAGAGATGCACAGGGAAGGAGTAAGGGCTGCAGGCTGGGCACTGCGGCACGTGCTTCTCTCTGGCCAGACCCACTCTTTGCACACTCAGCCTTCACTGGGCAATGTACAGCCATCAGAAGGAAGCCTTCCTCCCGCTCTCTTGAGACTCAGGAGCTGTTGTCACCCCTGACACCTGCCCCTCTCCCCATCCCAGCTCCCACCATGGGACCTGGTGCATATCAGTGCTGTGAGAGGCTGTTTGTTTGTAAATCTCTCACTGAAACAAGGTGCTATGTAAGCAGAGACTGTCACCAAGTGTAAACACCAGTGGCCTCTATGCAGCAAGCAGCCCCTGGGGGTTCCCCTGGGGGTCAGCCCAGCACCCCCATGCTGTCAGGCACAGGAGAGGTGTTGCTGATCCATTGGGGATGGTGCTGGGTCACATTCGGGTCTGCGCCAGCTCAGCCAGCTGGATCTGTGGAGAGAGACAATGGGGGGTTATCAGTGAGGCTCAAGGCATCATTGAACATGCTCAGCCTCCGAGGGAGCTGGCAGCAGCCCCCATGGGATGTCCTACACTGCCACCCCCATGCAGACAGGTGAGGGGCAGCAGCTGCTGGAGAGGCGCAGGGATGTGCTGCTTTCATTCCCCAAACCAGCATGGCCAATGGAGTTAGGGAAGGAGGTCAGAGGGCTGTCTGCTCCCTACCTTTGCCATCCTCAACACACAGCCCAGCCTGTATGCCCCTTCTGCAGGCACTATTGGGGGGCAGGAGGGACAGGGCCACCCCCACTCCTGATGGCGAGGGGCAGCTGGGGTGAGACAGGTTGAGAGCAGCATATCTGCAGTGAGGCTTCTCCTGAGACATCCGAGTTCCTTGCCTACTATGACAAATATGTGGGTGGTTCCCAGCCTCCTGCTCTATAAAAGTAGGATTTGTCTTGCTTGTGTGGTTTTTTCTAGCTTTTGAGGTGGGTTTTTTTGTTGTTGTTGTAGCTATTCATCTGGGTGCACCATTCATTCTTGATTTTAGTCCCTGTGTCCAGTTTTTGAGGAATGGGGACAGGAGAAAAGCCCTGTGAGTGGCAGAGGAACCATCATTTTGCCTCATCTCCTGTGCCACTAGCTGCAAAGCCATTGCCATCCCAAATTTCCAGCCAGTGACTCTGCTGTTAGGCAGTGTTTGCAGGGGAGGGCAGAGGCTGTGCTGCAAGATGCCCTTGCTGCTGGCAAAGCTGAGCGCATCCTGCGCTGTTTTATATTTTCCCCTTGGCGTCCTCCAAGCCTGCTCAGGAAACCAAGCTGGAGTTTGGTTAGCACAGAGCTCAACAATGTGCTGACCCCAAACCCAGGAGCCCCCAAAGTTCTGCAGGCCAGCACCGAGCCAGGGGGCTGCTCCCCACTAGCCAGCCAGGGGCAGGAGCAGAGGGTGGGCACAGGAAGGGGGGCTCAATGTGTCCAGCAGCAGAGCAAACCTCCTGAGAATTTCCCTGGGGACTGCAGCCCCCTTGAAGTAACCAGTAAACAAACGTGGTGCAAAAATACATCCCTCCCTAGTTATTTGCAGCTCTCCCCCAGGAGCGCTGCCGGGGAGGTGCAGAGCTCTGCACTGCTGCTCCTGCCCCCGGGAGCAGTGTGAGCAGCAGCAGCACAGAGCGGAGCGGTCCTGCCGTGGGTGCTGCCAGTGCGCGCAGGCTGTGCGGGCCCCCTGAGCCACAGATGTGGGCAGGACGTCCCCGAGTGACCCAGCCAGGGACAGCAGCCCGGCAGCCCTGCCCTGCAACACGCCACAGCTGCAAGAGCAGGAAGGGCTGGCCGTGGCTGGACTGAGTGTGGGCACTACCTGCCCGTGAGTTCAGGGGAGCCAGGTGCTTCTCCAGCCCTCCCGAGGTGTGGTGCTTTATCAGCATGAATCCATAGTCCTGGCTTGCTGAAGCTGCAGAGTACATGAGTATCTTGTCTGAATATTGGGTTGAATTTTGCATCCCATGCCCTGTTAATAATTATTACCATCCCTTCCTGCTTCAAGAAATAGTAAGGAAATCTGTTTAGGTCTGTGAATGGGGCACCTAGTGAGACTAGACCTGTGTGCAGAGCACTTTCAGACAGAGAACTTCTTCTCTGTCTTTGCAGTAAGAATGACAAATCCTTCTCCTTGTAATCTCTTTCCCAATCTCCTGTGGTAACTTCCTTGGCCATCTGAGATTATGCTTTACTTCCAATTACGAACATGATGTGTTTTGTCACTGCTTGACAACATCTGCCATGTGGAGACAAAACCAGGTGGCTGATCTGGAGATGGCCAAAATAAAGAAGGGGGAAAAAACATTCATTGATGCCAAAATTAACAGTAATAATAGTTCATATGGAATTTGTATTGCGTTCCAGGCAGCCTGATTAATTAAAAGGGAAGGGAAAGGCCCTTGGAAATGTGGGCTCAGCAAATGCCAGGCTGTGCCCTCCCCTAGGAGCACGCCCTGTATCTGGAGGCGGCTGTGGGACCTCGTGTTGCTCCGTGCTGTACTCTTGAAAGCATGTGTGTTTCTTTTTGTGCGTCTGCATGCCTCCCACCTAGCAACCCTGTTCTGTGTCTCCTCCCCAGGGGCAACCCTCCTGCCAGGGACCGAGCCCACAGTGGACACGGTGTCAGTGCAGCCCATCCCAGCCTACTGGTATTACGTTATTGCCGCCGGAGGTGCTGTTGTGGTGCTGGTCTCCGTCGCGCTGGCCCTTGTGCTCCACTACCACCGGTTCCGCTATGCGGCCAAGAAGAGTGATCACTCCATCACCTACAAAACCTCCCACTATGCCAACGGGGCCCCTGTGGCCGTGGAGCCCACCCTAACCATAAAACTAGAGCAAGACCCCAACTTGCGCTGCTGAGAGCCGAACAGGAACGAGAAAGCAAACAAAACACAAAACAGACAGACAGACAGAAACTAAGACTTCAAATATGTTGCCTCAGTTTTGCACTTTTTTCCTTACCTAGCATACGTGTGAACTCTTAGATATCTCCATCCCTTCTCCGTCCCCCAACCCTCCCCAGATCTTTTACAAACTCTAAACTAATGCTGCATCTTGGATCGCCAGAAGAGACACACCGCCCCTTCACTTCAAAAGTGAACGCTCCCTTTCTATTACTTTTCAAAGATACTTGGGGTGTCAGGTGGGGGTTTGTTTTGTTTTGTTGTGTTTGTTTGGGGAGTTGGTTTTTTTTTGTTGTTGGTCAGCTTCTTTGGGTTCTGGGATTTTGTTCTCCTCCCCGTAGGCAACCTGCAAAGGAACCTGATGGTGAGCCTGGAAGCTTGTGTGTGAGGCTCGTGTGCATGTGCTAAACCTGCGTGTGTGAGGGTGCATGGGATTGTGTGTGTCTGACTGACTGAATGTATATTTAGAAACAGCCCCTTTTTAATTTGCTTGTTGTTGCTTCTACTTGCACAGGGAATGCTTTTATTTTTGGTTTTGTTGTTGTTAATTTTCCCTCCTTCCCACCTCCTCTCTGGAAGGTCTGGGACGTGTTTATGGTGAATGCCCTGATTTGTTTACCTGGGAAAGAGAGCAATGCTTTTTTGTTGCCTTATCTAGCTTTGGCTGGGTTTCTTGTTTGATAGTGTTAATGTCTTGGGTGCAAATTGAGGAAAGGCCAGGCTGGACAGTAGGAATGTCCGCCTCAGGTGGCTAGAAGAATCCAGAGAGGTCCATAGACATTCAAAAAGCAAGAGATCTCTCCATTTTATTCTTTCTGCAGCCAACATGAAAACACAGCCATTGTTTGGAAGAGGGAGGGGAAGCCCTCCTCTTCCCCCACCTGCAAGTGAATCTATTTAAAGTTGCCTTATATCAGAGAAGCTCATAATGAATGTTTTGTTTGTATCTGTTAAAGCCAGCCTTAGGGTAACACGTAGACTTCAGCAGGTCTTAGTGGATGCTAAATACTGTAGTTTCTTGAGAATTGAAGGTTTATTTATTTAATAAGTATCCTCACTTGGGTGCTGATGGTTTTGCTTTTACACAGGGAAGGGGGAGAAGGCTCCTCCTTGTCTTTCTTCTAGAAATGTTCAAGGGAGAAGTACAGTTCCCTTTTCTGGGTTTGGTTTTTTTCCTTCTGCCCAATCCATAGCTGCTGAATCATTAAAATTGCCCGTTGACTTTCTAGAATGTCAGTTTTGCGTTTGCTAATGTTCTGCTTCTTAGAGCACCAGTAACATCTAGCAAGCCAAGCCCAGCCAGTGCACCTGGGGGGCCCAGCTATTGCTGCTGCTTTAACTGGGGAGGCAAGGAGGAGCCTCCACACGCCTCTGACTGTTGAATGGCCCAGTGTATTGTAGTGGAAATGCCTTATATAAATTACTGAATGATGACATGCAAAAGTGGTTTGAATTTTTAACCCTAATCTGTTTGCAGGCAAAAAAAAAGTACCTCCAGTGAGCAAGGTTCTCCATCTTGTTTGTGTCCATCTGTGATGACTGATCAGATTCCTTCCCCCCTTCTAAACTTGCTAGTGCCCATCCCTCCTTTTCCTATTAATATTACATAAAATGAATCAAGATGAGCAGCTCTGTTAACTTCCCTGCAGTCTTGAGCTGCCTTTTGGTCTGGGAAAAAAAGTAAAAATACAAACTGTGCTGAAGTGGTATTAGCCCCTGTTGCAGCACAGCCCTATCCTAAGGGGATCTCTGTCAATGGGGGTGTCACTCTATCCCCATCCTTGCCTTAATTTTGTGCAGCCAGTTTCAGTTCCCCATGCTGGTTTCACAGCAGATTTCAGTGGGATCCTCTCAGCTGCAGCAGCAAGTGGCTGAAACAAGCAAGGAGTGCAGAAAAGCCCAGGGTGATGTGCCATGGTGAGCACATTAGGCGTGGTGGGTGCTCATGGCACCTGGGCCTGGCTCCCACAAGGTTGTGGAGAGCAGCAGGGACATGCCTGTCCCACAGGGCCAGAACAGACCCAGGGAGCTCCTGCCACCTGGAAGGCAGTGCCAGTGAAAGGTCCCTGGAAAGGGGCTCCAGGGTAAGGGTGCTTTCAGTGTGAGCCTCCTCATCACACAGCACTGGTGTCACAGTGCATCTGGTTTGGGATGTGGATTCCTATCCCCCTTGGTCAGCTGCAAATTAAAACAGATGTGAAATACTGGCATGTGCTTATTTTCAGGTCAGCCCAAGCCATGTCAGCAGATGATATTGTCCCGTTTCCAAAGTCAGCTCAGTCTCCCTAGTTCAGACGATTTCACTTTGACCAGGTTCACCCCCACAGACTTAGCAAGTGTACATTGGTGTGTCAGAGAGGAAAATGTGGCACCCTGTCTTTTAAACCAAAATCACCAAAGACAAAACAGAAGGTCACTTCGAGGTTTTTACTCCCAGTTCTCCCCTGCTCCTTGAGCCCTGACATCCCCAGCATTGCCCAGTTGCCTGTGTGTGAAAAATATCTTGTGGAAATTTGAAATTCTTTGAAGATGTATTGTGTGGAATGTAATAAAATGATGATATTTTTATACAAATATCTGGGGTTTTTCTTTCTTCTTCTTTCTTTGCTAATGAGAATGCTGTGGGTTGAAGCAAAGCAGAGTTCCAAAACTCTTTGGAGCATCAGGGCTATTCCTTTTAGCCAAGTGGAGTTCCAGTTCCTGCTGCGTGCAGACCCAGCTCCCAGCAGCCCAGATGCTGTGGGCTCCCTGCCTCGCTGCACTCAGGATCGGGCCATTAATAGCAGCTTTTAGATCCATTACATTTGTACCAGGCCTTATCGGAGTTTTGGGAGGCTGGACTGACTCTTGGAATTGTTTGGGGATTTCACCAGCATTGCCTAAGTGCTAAATTGCTCAGTGTGATTACACAGAATTTCTCCAGCTGGGGCCCCTGGAGACAGGACATCCGACTTTGCAGGGCCCCTGGGGCTGGCCTGGCTGCCAGCTCAGCTGAGCCACATGCTCTCCCCCTGAGCTCAGCAAAAAATGGGCAAGCCATTAGCAAAATTAATAATGAAAGCAGCAATGCTTTCCTTTCCTCTTCTGTGCAGTCCCTGTTTCTACGTGCCAGACTGTGCAGGGGACCTGTACGTGAGTGTTTGGACAGGTGTAGGTCCCTGCTTTCCCTCCACCTGAGTCCTCCCAGCTTGTTACAGGGACCTCTGCTGCAGCAGTTCTGCTTCCCATCTTCCCTGTGTGCACCCTTTACCTTTACCCCTTCAGCAGAGTCAGCAGCATCACATTTCATGTGAAATATATTTTGCTGCAAGTTTGAGAGGTTTTTCCTTCTCTCTTTATTTTCCTTCTCTCATATTCTTTACCCTGGCATAAAGCTCAGCTTTGCAACGAAACTTCCTGACTTTACTAGGAATTCAGGCCATCAACCAAAAAATAATTCATATGTGATCCCTCACACTGGCTATTCAAACACAAGCAAAGCTGAGTACCCATGCTGCTTTTTTGGGAGAGGGCTTTTTTCCCCTGTAATTGTACAGCAAAGCAAATTACACTTGTAATTTGCATTTTGTACACTTCAGCGACTGTTCAAGCAAAATTCAAAACAAATATGCACATGTGAAAAACAGGGAGGGAGAGACTGACTGATGGCTTCCCAACAAGGAAGAAAAAAATTCTGTTAAGTAAACAGACGAAAAGGGAGAAATCGTTCAGGATTAATTATTCCATACGTGCGCCACAGACAGATTGGCCGGAGAGTTGGGTGCTGCTCAGGCTGCAGCACATCTTAGGGAAGAAAGCAGCTAAAATTAGCATGCTTTGTTTAAGGAAATAAATACAGCTTAGTGTGATTTTGATGCAAACTCTTCTGCCAGTAACTTCGGGCATTTAAGTGTCTACCTAAAAAAAAGGAAAACTTTTTGGGGGAGCAGTGGGGGGCTCTGTTTTTCAGGGGACAGCATTGTGTCCTGTGCGTCACAGGAGGCTTTGGGCATGGCTCCCTAGTGGTATGTGCTGTGATGGTGTCAATCTTTTTATCTTATCTCTGCAGTTGGTGTTGTGCTGAAGGAGCAGAAGGGGGTGCATGGGCGCTCTCTGTAAGCACTGGGGCACAGCCAGTGCCTAAGGGGGATGTGAGGGAGGGAGCACTGACCTGGCAAAGCAAAGGGTGCCATGGGAAAGGCGGTGCTGTGCCTTGGCAATGTCAGCGTGCCTGAGACGGCTGATCGGGCAGGAGCAGGCTGCAGAGCTCAGTCACCAGCCACACAGTCGGGTCAGCCTCCTGCCAGGGCAGGCACCTGCAGGATGGCACTTGGCACAGGGTCCCCAGAGCTGCTTGTCCCCGGGCTGTGGGGGCGAGGTTGGCTTTTCCTGGCCTGGTGGAAATGCCTCTGCTGCCACGTGCAAGGGAACAAGGTAGAAACCAGGCTGTATGTGGGGCTGTGTTTGGATTTTTGTCCCTCTAGAAACCTTGTGAAAACCTGCTGACTTTACCAGGGCCAGCCCCCACTTAGCCCGTGTCAGGGGCAGCGTGGGGCGTGCAGACAGCAGGCGAGGCCCTGAGGCGAGCTTGGACAGCCGCTTGGCTTTCCGCCACAGCTCCTCCATCAGAGGCTTTGGTGGCTCTCAGCAGAGACTGCAGGCGTGACTGCCAGCTTGAGGCATCGTGTTGTTAGCCACTGCACTGTAAAAACAAACAGCAACAACGGGCAGGGTGATAAACATACCAGGATGCCACAGGGCTGCCAGCTTCTCCCCAGCTCCATGGCAGCAGGGCCCAGTGCCGCCCTTCGCTGAGGAGATGCTCTGGGGTAGCGCAGAGCGCAGAACCTGCATGGCAGCTCCTTACCTGGGCTCTCCAGAGCTGAGAGGGGGAGAGGGAGAGGATTACACTGTGTAATGCCACAGTCACACCATACACACACATGCCACCACCACTGTTTCCTTGGCCCGGTGCCACTGCTGAGGGGAAGTGCAAAAGCAGGGCTGGAGAAGGGGTCAGGCTGCAACGGGGGATGTGTCTGCTGCAGGGAGGGTTGGCAGGGTACTCATTCTGGGTGCGTGCAGCAGGGCCAAGTGCCACAAACGGAGGGGCAGCACCAGAGCTGGAAATAGCTGCCTGCTCATGGGCCACCTCGACACCAAACACCCAACCTGGCTCCATGTCTCCAAGTGCTTTTGGTGGGGGGTCTTCAGCTGCCCAGCCATACTTTCCCACCTTATCTTCATATGGGAAGCTCAAGGATTGCAAGAGGTCATCCATGCCCCCTAGTTTGACAATGATTTTGTGGTGGTCTGAGGTGTGCACAGTTGGCCATCACCACAGCAGCCCCAAGGCAATCTGAGAATAAGGTCCAGCAGTTCCTGCACTGCAGAGGGAGGCCAGGCCAGGGAGTGGCAGCTTGTTTGCTTTCTTTAATGCTCAACTGTAGCCAAAGCACTGTTTTAATTTGAAATTTGGCAGGGATTTATCCCTTCTGTAAACTAAAGTAGTCCTGTGTTTCTGGAGGAGTGGGAAAGAGAGAAGTGAGGTGGATTTTCAGCTGGAAATAGAGCAGTGGGGGATTCAGAGGGAGTGTTTCTGCCCGGAGCCCGTGCTGCTGCTGCTGTGAGCAGTGCCTCTCCGTGTGCCGAGGGTGGGAGGTGCCACCCCCAGCCCGGGGCTCCCAGCCAGAGGAGCAGCGCTGCGCCGCGCCAAGCAGAGCGGTGTCAAGGCGAGGCCACGGCGGCTGCTCCGCCGTGTCAAAACAAAGTGATGTGTGTTGGAGTCACACTACTGCTGTGGAGAGAAAAGGACTGGGAATGAGCAAAGAGAGAAAAGCAAGGATGAGAGCAGAGCCGGGGCTCTGTCTCGTTATGCCAAGACTGGGAAATGTCAATTTCTGACCCCGTTTTCCTAGCTTTGGCTGTATTTCATGTTTCAGACCCTCACGGGCACTTGTTTGGCAGCAGAGCAGCAGTGTACCTCCTTCGCTCCCTTCACTGGGCAGGACAGCACTGGCCAAGAGGGATGTTGTAGCAGCCCGAGAGAGGGGTGAGCGTGTAGCTGGCTGTCCTCGAGTCCTTTCCACAGTGGGGAAACAACCATGTGCTGCTTATTTCCCCAAAACCAGCAATTTGTTTTTCTTCCTCCTACACACTCTGCTTTTTCTGTCCCAGCAGGCACAGCCACAGATATTACTGGGAATGAAAGACTGTAAGGAGCAGAGCACACAAAGCACCCATCACCTGGTGCACGGCTTTCAGCCCCAGAGCTTGTGGACCTCTGCAGAAAGTGGGGAGCAGGAGCACAGGGATGGTGGGAATGCATCCTGGGTGCTCTCCAGACCAGGCTATCCTGTGCCAGAGTGGCTCTAAGCCGGCAATAAAAAGAGCTGGAAATTACTGCAAGTTTGATATATTGTTTGGGAAAGGCATCTCCTGCTGAGAGGCTCATTTTGTTCAGCCAGAAAGACTCCAAGAGACACCACAGATAATCTGCAGATGCCTGTGTGTAGAGAGAGATGCCAGGTGATAGAGCTCTGCCCCAGGGTGATTGAGCTCCCCTCAGCAACCTGGCAGGAGGCAGCACCTGGTGCCTGGACCTAAACCAGACAAAGTCAGGCTGGAAAGAAACAGCAATTTTTTTCTTGACAGTTGTCATTTGCCTTGGAAGAATGTGTCCAGGTTCCAGCAATCAGGGCTGGGTGCTCTCTCCAAAGCAGTAGTTCTTGGCTTGGTGTGGGGGTCTGTGCCAGAGGTGGGGGTGCTGCTGGTAAGGCCATGCAGGAAGGCTGGCATTGAGCACCGTGGTGGTGGGAAGCACGTGCCAGGCCATGAGACAGCTGAGCTCAGCTCTGGAGAGGTGAGCTGCCTTGGGCAGATTTGGAGAGCTTTCCTGCAAGGGGCATGAGTGTGTCTGTGTGGGACACCAGAGAGCCTTGTCTGCTCTCCTGCCCCTCTCATCCACCCTGGCACAATCCCTCCCACCCCTGCTACTATTTTAAAACAGATGTACACTGAAACTCTTTAATGTCTGGAAATACTAATTCGCTCCTGCTCTCCCTCCATGTGAGTTCATACAAACATGGTATTAAATCAGCCCTTGTCTGATTAGAATTTTATCTTTCTTTTTCCAGGTCCCATAAATTAGCCTTTTAGCTGGCAGTGCTCTCAGATCCAACAGATAACAGCCTTTCTTGGCATCTGGCTGTTTCCAAAATCATTGCTAATATCATCTTTTGGCCAGGACTGGCTAGGTGCTCACAGCTATCATTTGGCACACGGGCTTTAAAAATGGCCTTTCACTCAGGAGAAATCATTCCTCATGTTTAATTACAGTTTCCCCTTAACTTTCTTGTCTACCTTTCTCCAGAATACTTTTTGCCTTTTAAAATGCAAGGTAAATTGTGCCTGAAATCTGCCCTTTAAGGAAGCAGCTTTCCACAACACAGAGTGATGTATGTTTCTCCCATTCTGCCCACCAGCTTGCAGGGCTTTTCTGGGGACCCCTTTCTAAGGGAGGTGCCTTCTGTGGCCTGCTCTACTTGTCAATGTATTGCTGGGACTTGTCCCAAAGGAGCCTAGCTGATGACAAACAGCAGGCTAGATTCTGTGACAGGCTAGATTCTAAATCATCTCCACTAGGAGCTGAACTGAGACCACCAACTTCAATTCCCACAGACACCCACACAGCCTGAGCTGATTCAGTTAATGACTCGAGAAGCCCCAGTATGGAAAAAGAAACGTTGAATTACATTTTTCCAAAGCTTTCCGGAGGGTGTAGAGCCCTGCATGATAACATACAATCAAATAGCAATGAAATGGCATGTGGGGAACAGAAAAATGAGGGCCTGAGGAGGAAGGAAAATAGGCAAGTAGGAAGATATCATTTAAGCAGGACTTAAGAGTTGTATTAGCATGGGGAATTGAGCAAATCACTAGAAGAGTAAACAGATTCTAGGCTGGGCTTTTTGTATAAATGTTCTCTCTTTTCAAGTTTTCCCAGTGCTCCTTCCTTTCAGGCTGGAAGAACTGGTGTTCTTTTGAAAGTGTTGATTAACCAATACTTTTTTATTTCTGGCTTTTCCCTCAAGGCTACCCTGGGAAATTACAAAAGGATCAAATTGCTAGCTTGTTCTCACACAAAATTTAGAGCAGCTACAATATGGAATGTCAAATGACTTCCAAGAGCCTTTCTCCACACATGGGCTCCTCGGGCAGATTGTCATCTAATTTTGACCTCTGCTCATACAGTTTTGAGCAACATACAGTTTCTGTAGGGTTGTGTGGGTGACATGGATCTCACTGCTTGTCTTCCAATGGGTGACTAGCAGCTCAGACATCTCCACGTGTGAAACGCTTTGCAAGTTATTTTTCCACATGTTTGGATCTAAATGTTTGCAAGACGCCCTCAGGCAGTTCTCCCAGCCCTAAGATGTTGCCATCTGGGCCTGTCAGTTCAAGAACTGTTGAGAAATCATGTGAACTCACCGCTAAAGTGAGGATTTACAGAAGGCAGTGTGCACCTGTGTTTCTCTGACAAGGTACCAGCAGCCTTGAGTCAGCTTAACTGACTCACTCCATGCAGAGCTCATCGGCAGGAGGGGCAGGTGTTGGGCTCTGAGCCTTCCTGTTGCCAGGTGCACTTGCAAATTCAAAGAAATCCCTTCATCCTTTGGGTGCAGATACAATTCTGCCTGAGGAATGAGAAGGTGTCATTAATTCCAGGAGAGGTCGGGTGGTGTTGGGCCAGCATGGATTTCAGCAGAGACCCACTCTGGAAGTGAACCTTGAAATGTCCCTGGCATGCATTGCCTGGCACAGTTGTCTGGGATAGCAAAAACGTGTATTTGACAATTCAGGAGGCCTTTTCAAGTCCTAAATATCCATGCAAATATGCAGAAATGTTCTTTTATAAGGTTTTGAATAATTTCTTTGCATGGGGCTTTTTAGGTACAAGTTACAGTCTTTAGTTTTGGTTGTTTGTAAGTAACCTCTTTAAACTCTTCTTGCCATTTTGGCACAAGGCATAAAGTAATCTTGGTTCCAATCACAACTACTTCCAAGGTGTGACTTCTATCGCTTTCTAGTCCCTGATTTTTTGCATTCCTGATCATTTCAAGACACCTTCTCAGTTGAGTACCCCAAGTTACAGTCAGCTTTGAAAACTCTTCACAGATTGAAATGAAAAGACATTTTCTTTTGGAAAAGTGGAAAAGAGCCATGGTAACTGTATGCAGAGAAAATGATAGGAAGACTGCACAGGAAAATAACTTACTTCTGCTCAGATTTTAATATGTGCATTTGGTTTCTAGTCCTTGGTCTGTGCTGAACAATAGAAAGACATGTCACCACTAAAAGGAATTTGGATCAGGGAGATGTTAACATAAGGGCCTAGATATGGCCATTTGCCTCTCTCTCCATTTCAATCAGCTTTTGTATTAAAACATATGATCAAGACACATAAATTCCTCAAATTACTGTGAATTTATCTGAAACCCAAAGAGGAACTGGGTCATTGAAGGTCTATATCCAGTCAGACATATGGGAAAATATGAAAAGTAGAGTGTGTGCTAAATGGATCCAGCATTAGTGGCAAGTAATGACAGGCACTAACATCCTACTCAAAGGTGTAAGGGTAATACCCATGAGCATGTTAATAGTGAATTATGGCCATTATGGAGGCACCAATGACAATATTTTAGTGCTATTCAAGGTGTCTGATTTCTTTGCTTTTTGCTCACTCTCTTTTCTTCTTAAAAGCTGGTGATCTGGTGGTTATGAAATGTGACATAGTGTGAAGATCCTCTTCTCTCAATTGTGCAAGAGTCTTCATTGACTTTGGCCAAGGGAAGATAATGAGTTCGTCCTCCTTCCACAAGGAAGAGCCTTGTAGTAGTTTAACAATTACTTTCTTCTGGCTGGTCTCACAGTCCAGTGACCAGTGACAATGATGCTGCCAGAAGGCCTCTTTTAACAAACAGTGCTTCCCATTTTGTTGTTCTAGTGAACTTCCCGAGAATGGAGGATGACTTCCCAAGCTCTGAGCAAGACTTTGAAGACAACGACGATCTAGGTTGGTATGCAAATGGACATGGACATGGACATTGTCCATACGCACATGGACAATTCAGCTGTGACAGCTTGTATTTCAGTATCAGATGCTCAGATTGCTCACAAATCTCAACTTTAGTGCTGTTAGGAGCTAGAAAACACACTTGAGAACAAACATTGAAGTGATGGCTTAGCATTCAAAGGCATTGGTTTTCTTTTCCTGTTTTCCAACAGCCAGCAACCTTGCAAAGTCAATGTATATTGTATTTGTGTTAGGACAAGTGAAACTGATCTTTTAAGCATTAATTGCTGCTTGCATGGCATTTTGACTTGTAAATGAAGAAAATTAAGTCTGAGACCTGTGACAGATTGATTCCATAGTTTTGAACCTAGTGGCACTGGAAGGGCCAGAGTTTCAGTGGGTTAGAATGCTTGCACACTATGTCAATAGTCTGATGTCTAAAAGTGAATCAGGGTGCCTAACTTTCTTGGCAGTTTGGTGCTTCACATGATTTCTAGACCTGGGTTAGTGAATCCTGCTGAGATGGTCCCCCATATATACTTTAACTCTTGTAAAGCCATCACAACTCCAAGTAAGAAATGTAAAAAGGTGAGGGAGGAGTAAAAAGTGATCCCTGGATAATAAGTGCCCGTTCCACTGCAGATTACTTTGGATCGGATAGGAACGACACACTGTTCTCTACTAACTCTCCAGGAACTGGGAAGCTGGACAAAGAGAAAAGCTGGCTATACACCCTGGATCCCATCCTGGTGACCATCATAGCCATGAGCTCCCTGGGTGTCCTCCTTGGGGCCATCTGCGCGGGTCTGCTGCTCTACTGCACGTGCTCGTACGCCGGGCTGTCCTCGCGGAGCTCCACCACGCTGGAGAACTACAACTTCGAACTGTACGACGGCATCAAGCACAAGGTGAAGATGAACCACCAGAAGTGCTGCTCGGAGGCCTGATGGGTGCCTGGGGATCACCCTTGGCATTGTGCCCGGTGAGGTGGGCTGGCAGGGGGGTACTTTTTTGCTGTTTTCTATGGGAACTGAATGCCATAACAGGGAATGAGGGGAGCGGGAGTGAGGAGAGGCACTGCTCCTGCCACCAGGTCTTGCTGCCGGGTGACACTCCACCAGGACCGAGTGGCTTTCCTGCAAACCAGACTGTGCCAGGCGAGGGGGACTGAGCCCCTTGTTTGTTGGTTCATCTTCATTTTCTGCTGATGTGAGTGGCTGGGATGTGGTAAGGGAGCCTGGTTTACCTTTTGGATGTGAGAAACTAAATGTTGATTGTTATTTCCCACCTCCTTTCTCTGGTAAGCTGCTGAGAAGGCTGAGGGATTTCTTTAGAAATAACACACACACACACACACGGAGCCCCTGTCCATTTTAGTCTCCGTCCAGATATCATTGTAGGGATTTGTGCACTTCACACTAAGAACAGGAAGCTGCAGTTTGCGGTCCTGAAAATGGAAGCGTGTTGTTACCTTCAACTTTCCTTCTCCTGGTAGCAGGGGAAAGGTGGGATACTGGCTTTACTGTCAACAGTAACAACAGCACTTTCTGAAATAATTAAGAAAGAAAATAGAAGGGAAACCCTATGTGTAGAAGCACCTCTTTGAGAAAAGCTGAAGAGCCTTAAAGTGATTTGTGAATAAGAGCCATTTATTAAATCCATATCTTTGATTGCAACAGCAGAGGCCTTCATCAGGAAGGCCTTTATTTGAATCTCCCACCCCTCTTGAGCCTGCCATTTAATTTTTGCTATAATGAGAAAATTGCAGCAAAGGAAAGATAGAGCCTGTCGGGTTGGTGGCGCTTAGGTAATGGCTTTGGGAAGGGGGCTTCACTTGGGGTTTGACTTGAGGTACAGTGCTGAGGCCTCTCCAAAGTGCCAGGAAGGGAAAATGAACAGGGAAGGAGGCTGGAGCCATGCCCACAGCCCTGGGGAGGCTGGCCATGGTGCCCACTGGCACCCCCTCACCCTCCTGATGCTCCCCTTGTCCCTGGAGCTGGGGGGTGTGAGCTGGTGCCATCAGCACTGCTGGACCAAACAGCTGCCACCACATCCCCTTTGGAGCAAAGCTGTGCTGCTCCTGATCAGTAGCAAAACCCCCAAGTTCTATCTGTGAGCTGTTTGTTTTGTTTTTTTTACTTTGAACAAGTGCCTTAGAAGTATTTTTCATCCAGCTGATGATCAGTGCTGTAGCAAATAGCAAGTGAGGCCTTCATCCTTCCCCACAGAATGGTCTTCTTCACCACTCTCTGCTGGTTAGAGCCCAGCAGAAATCTGGTCCTTCTACTTTCAAATGGTCTGGCTACATTGTGTGGCAGCTGGTACCTCTCCACTTACCACTGTGCTGTGGGACAGGAGTGTTATGAAAATAACTGAATGGAGAAAAAAAGAGTTGAAATGCTGAACCCCAAAGCAATGCCTTCATTTCCAGTTCAGTACAGGTGGATCACCTCTATCAGCTTGTACATAAATTAGAAACCTTCCTGTCATACTGGGTATGCTTTTCCAGGGGCTCTTTGGTTATACCTGGCATGTCCTGGTTTTTACATTTTACCTGGCAAGTAGTTTGGGGTGGGGATGGCATCATTTTCCTCACCAACTGCTATTGACAAAGATGTGATGTGCTGTGAAGCTCAGTTTGCCCAGGCTCACAAACACATCGTGCAGGAGCCCAGGTGTTTGGGGACATGAGGAACATCTGGAGAGGAGATGAGCATGGACACATGGGCAGTGCCACAGCTGCTCCTTGGCACTGTAGGAATAGGAACATTTGACCGCTGTTTCATGAAGAGCTCCCTCAGACAATAAGATTTTAGGGAAAAAACCCCTTCTCTGCTGTGAGAAAGGTGCACATGTGCTGGGGGAGCAGAGAGAGCAGCTGCATCACCAGCACCTCTGCGGTCGGTGTACACACGCAGAGATGTGCACACAAAGCCTCCATTTCTCTAATTCACACTGTGCACCCGACAAAAACAGCAGTAAATGTGTCTCTGATTCTCCTTTCGAATCACCTTATTCCCTTTGGCCTTTTTCACAGACAAATTCCACAGGGGTGTTATTTTACTGTACAAAAGAAACAGAGGCAGTGAGAGGAAATGTACCAGACCATTTCAAAGCTGGATTGCTGCTGCTCAATGATTTCATTCCCTTCAAATCACCAGAGAGGGGAAGGATGAATGGAAAAGGACCATACAGTAGAAAAGCCAACTTAGGCAAACAATAGGTGAAAATATATAATTAAAAAGGTGATGTTATGGTGTCTAGTAGGCGTACAGAGAGAAGAGTTCATATATAGATATATTCAGAAATAGTGTGTTTGCACACGCACGTGAATTCTCTGTATGTATCGTGTATGTGACTTATTCCGTGGGACTGACTCGTGTTAATGTATCTCTTGATCTGGGGCAGGGGAGTACTGCTGACCTTGGCACTAAGGTGGCACGGGCCCAGCCCGTGTGTCCCGCTGGCCCCTGGCAGCTGGGGCAGGGCCCACGTGTGAGCTCGCCAGGCGAGAGAAGGCCGATCATGCTGCACAGCCAATACCTCACTTACCTCTGCCGGGTGCTTTACTGTTCTATGGAAAACTGTGTTTGATTGTAACTTCAACAGGGAGGGGGGGAAAGGTCATTGGTGCATTCAATTCATTGCATCCTCCTCTGCAAATAGATTAGGTTTGCTGATTGCAATTCCCTCTGTGAACTTCAGAAAAGGAAAAGAAAATCGGCATTAATGCCTTTGCTTAAATGGGCTGTTGCCTCCATGTGCTTCCCATGGCAGGACATGTTACTAATGGGCGGGCTGTAGTTCTGGGTGACTTCATTTTGTGGGAAGGTGCTGGAGGTGAGCATGGGAATTAAACCATTAAGAAATTATATGCAGAAATGGAAATTCTCCAAGGTTTGCAGTTCAAGGTATTTGACCATTTACTGGCTGAGCCAGGACTTACCGACTTAAAGAGCTTTTACTGTGATTCTTAAGTGTAACAAACAAACAAAACAAAACAAAAAATAAAACTGTGTTTATATGATTTGTATAAAAACCTTTTAAAATTACTATTTAATAAACATTATGGTAGAGATTATGTTTCAGTGGCTTTTTTATTCATGAAAGAGCAGCAACAAGGAAACCAAACTGAAGAGGGCTGTGGGTATCAGAAGCCCCAGCAGAGTGAGGTGCAACTTGAGGCACGCAGGGCCATGCCCACTGCTCTCCTCTGCTGTGCACAGTGTGTCCCTTTGGATTACCCCAGGCTGAGTGGCACACCAAGGTGACATGGGATTTTAACACAGATCCAGTGCACACACACAGCATCTCCGATCAGAGCTGGGGATGGCTGGAAGCTGCTCTGGCCCAAAAGCAGCATCTGAGAGCAAACCCCAAAGTGGATGCAGGTCCTTTCCTGACACCCTGTACCATGGCCTAATGCTACCAGTGATCCCAGAGAGGATCACTCTCACCAGTGCAGTTTTAGGCTAAAATTCATTTAGAAAAATTATTTAGAACTAAAGTGCACTGGTAGAGACCAGCCTGTCACAGTTTGTCCACCTCAGGGTACAGGTGCTCGTATCCCAGCGTGTCCCTGTCCTGATTCTATGATTCTATGCCCAAAGTGGGCAGTGACTGGGATGGGGTGGTGTTCTGCAGTTCAGCTTCAGCGCTGTTCATCACAAAGACAGTGGGGACTCCTGGCAAACCCCAATGCCAAGCCTGGCTCCACATGCTTGTCTTCTCCACCCTCCCTCTGCTCTGTCACACTGCCCTGGTGGCAGCCCAGCCCAGGGGAACCTCGTGTCTCACAGGGGTCCTGGTACCCTGTAGCAGGCAGCCAGGAGCCACTGCAGGGCTGCAGAAAGGAGAAGCTGTGGGGCTGTACCTACAGCTTGGAAACTCTTGTTTATTTATGGGCACCCTGACAAATGAGAGCCAATCCATCAAGCTCTGAGCACCTTGAAAGCAAATGAAATTTTGCTGCCATCTCCAAGATGGTGACCCCCTCCCAAAGCGTTTGTGTTAAAGAGGGTCTTTAAGCGATGAAGGGTGGCTGGCAGCTTAGATGAAGATGACAGTGTAGCTGCAACCTTGACAGCTCTCCTCTCACCTAGGAATAAAGAACTGATGTGCAGATTGATACCTGGGGGAGAGGCTGTCAGGGAGCAGGACGGAGACGGCAGATAAGCGACTCAATCAGTGTCAGAGCTGTCCTGCCGTAACACGGCCTGTAAATCACTGCAGTGAGGGGGAGCTAACGCAGGCAGCAGAGAGCAGGTAATAGAAACACGGCCCACAAAGCAGATGTGTGCTCTGGCTGGGGTTAGATGCCTGTGAGCTGGGCTGAAGCTGCTGCCTGGGCACCAAGGGAGCCAGGTACCCACTTCAGGAAATTTAAATCTTCTGGCGTTTTTATTCCGCACAAGCCAGGATTGCACGTGGATGGGGCTGCTGTGGAGCCGGCAGGATGGGGTGGGACCTGGAGTGCCCTGGTGCATTTGCCATGCACACAAAGGTACCCACTGCAAGCAGAGGTCAGACTGTGGGGAGCCATTGGGGGTGTTTCACATGGCACAAGAGTAATCAGGGGCTGATTCAGGCTAATGAAATCTATTTCATCATTCTTGGGCTGCTCCAAGATGGGGATCCAGGCACTCCTGCACATCCTCTACAGCTGATTGCAATCGTGTGTGCACCCTTGCTGTTTCTCCTGCCCCTTCTTCTTTCAAATATTCCTTTTCTTTTGGATTTAATGGGAAATTTTTTCAAATAATGACTTGCTCTCTGGACAGCTGGGGGCTTGGCAGTAAGGGGAGCCATGGGGCTGAGCTAATGAGTGGATTCGTAATTAATTAATTGCAGGCAGGTGCAAGTAGAGCCTCCCGTTGCCTCACTCTCTTCTGTCACTGAAGAACGCCTCTGTCTATCACCAGCCATCCAACAGGACTGAGCAAAACCTGGTGCCAGCTTTGCTGTGGACAATGACTTTGGCAGGCTGACTGGTGCTTCACCTCCTTCCTGAAGAGACCACAGGGAGCCTGTCCATTGCCTCCATAATTTCCAGGCCCCCTGAACCCTGATGACAAACACCCATAAAGGCACATTCTCTCCATTGGGAAGCTCCCAATGGCCTCTTCCCATGAAAGTTGGATGGCTCTGTTCAATAGCTGCACTGAAAAAATAGTTCACTTCTTCCCCCTTTACACCCCAAATGAACAAACCCACCTGGCCATGAGAAGTATTGGCGAACTCCCAGGTGCTGACTCCTGGTGAGCTGAGCACTGGGAACCTGACTGCACCCAGTGCAACCACTGCTGTGTCGCTGCTGTGTCCTTTCAGCCTTACTGTGGCTGCTCAGCAGAGCCCTGTGGTGTAAATACAGAGGGTGACACTGAGTTTTGGTCTGTATGCATCTGTAGCAAAATTTGCATTGAATTCAATAGGTCCATGCTGTCACTCCACTGATCAGGTAGGACTAGGCTTTCCTATCAACTCCTGTTACATGCAGTGACCCATTTGAGGCAACAAACTCACCGTGTCTAAAGCAGTTTAATGGGAAAATAACTAATCCCGAATCTGTTGAGAGGGAATGACTCCTCTCCCAGCTCCTGTGTCATAACTCAGCTGCACTACTAATATCCAAAATGGAAAGCACTGCATTAAACACTCAGCAGCTCTGCCCCCACCTCGGCCCGGGTGCCAAAAATCAAGGGAAGAAATACAGCTCTGCTTCCCTGTGCTGCAGCAGTGGCTGGAGGGCTGCAGGGTGAGCCAGCCCATGCTGGTGGCTCACGACTGTTGGCTGCAATAGACTTTGCTAACATTTCCTTGGTTAAATGTTTACAAACCTGGAGGAAATAGCTGTCCCAGATGTTGCTGATAATTTCCTATCAGGTCCCTCCTGGTGCAGTGCAGGACTGCTTTGTCACCCTTTGGATCAGCTGCCAATCTCATGCTTAATAACAGACTTGATTTCTCTACAAAAACTGCCCAAATTTCTAGCGCTGTTTTTGCCCTCCTGGTCTCTGGGGTTTATACAGAGTAGCTGTGTCCTGGCTCCCAGCCCAGCTCTCTGTGCAGCCCTGGAAGCAGAGTGGCTTCAGCAGAGGCTCAGGACACCTCGGTGATGGGCTGTGTTGAGCAACACAGCCGTTGCCAAATGCATTTCAACCTCATATTTTAAGAAGACATTCAATGTGCTTACCAAGGCTGGGGAGCCTTTCACACCACAGCAATAATCCAGCACTCGGCCATGAAATCCTCAGCACAGTGTCACATCCATCCCTTTCAGCAGAGAAGTTTTATTAACTTAGGGTGTGAAAAGTTTTGGAGAGCAAAAGTCTCTCTTCCCTCTGAGAGAAATAAGGATGATTTAAGCAGTCTGGGTGCATTTGAGATGGAGAGTGAGTCCCCCAGCTGACACATCAGAGGGAAAAACTGTAAGCCGAGGCTGCATTTATTAAAGAAGGAAGCTGAGGCTGTGCAAAGCCAACCTTTCTAAGCACTCCACGAGAGCATTTTAATAAAAAGCACAACAAGCCCACAACAAATCATGTCTTGAAAAAAAAAAAAAAAAAAAAAGTCAATTCCTGTCAAGGTTTGAAGAATCGTTTGAGCTTAAGGAAAAGCGAATTCCTGCTCCGCTCGCCTCCCCTGGCCTCCTCTGCCGTGCGCGGAGCAAAGCCCTGGCAAACGCCGCCTGTGACACACCGCAAATCATGGCGGGAGCGGGGGGGCGCCCCAACCTCCGCGGGAAGGCCCGCACAAGGATTGAAGCTTAGAGAAAATGGAATTTATAGTCAAAGCATTAAAATATTAAAGGGCTTTAAAGAACAGCCATGAATCTGATTTCGGAGGGGGGTGGGACACAAGTCTGTCATCAGGCAGAGACAAACGGCTGCTGGACTTGACAAGTCACATAAATCTGGTGGAGGAGAAGAAATAAAGCCCAATCAGACCCAAAAAAAAAAAAAAAGGTGATGAAAAGATTTTAGGGCATGAAGTGTGAAAAGGAGAAGGAAAGCTAAAGAAGATAAGGAGTTGAAAGCAGAAGACTGATTATAAAAATAGCAGCAGAAGTACTGATGGAGGTAGAGGAGAGAAAATTTTTAAAATGGTCAGAAGTGCCCTGGTGGCATAGGTATTTTTGACAATCTTGCCCAACACTGCATGATTTTCTTGCACAGCAAGAATTTCTTGGGATGGCTTCAACAGCTCAGGTCCAACAGCACGGACAGGAGGAGGAGGAGCAGCCCCCACCACGCAGAACAGCAGCTCTGAGCCCTCCGGCAAAGAGAGGGGGATCACAGGCAGCCCCATACGGCCCAGTGTCTCCGGGAGTGAACCCCCTCCATTTCCAGAGGCAGAGCAGCACTCACCAGGCCAATCCCCACATCCTGCCCCCCACAAGCAGCAAACCCCATTCCTGAACTGGAGATGTTTTCCCCTGGGATGTGCCTCCAGGCTGATCTCAAGAGCCACGGCCATTGCAGGGGGCCAGGCTGTGGATGGTCTATTGTGCAAGAAGCCAGGCAGCGGGATGAGCCTGCCCGGCCCCACACCCTTCACCACACCTCACTGGGGACCCCTCCAGGGGGACTCCCCCCGAGGCAGCCCTGCCCCACTGAGAGTGGCACGGCTGGGAATCAGCCCCTCAGCGCCTCAGGGGCTGCTGCCACACTGTGTGAGGAAAGACCGCAAACCCAGCCAGGAGCCACAGCCAGGACCCGCTGTAAGTTGGGAAACAGTGTGCACTGAGGACTGGATTTATGAAATGCTGTCTGTAAGCCAGCCCTCCCTCCGAAACACTAAACAAAAAACAACATTCAGATACATTTCGGAGGAAAACACAAAGCATCTGGTTCCCTTCGCTGGTGTACATAGCAAGAGAAAAGTTGGCAGTACATTTGCTTACCATAAAAGAGAGAGCTATGCAAAAAAAAGCCACATTAGAGTAGCGTTGCCCAAAACAGAGTTAAATGTCTGCCTTGTTTTGAACGTGCTCATGGTGGAAATGTGAGCAAAGGTCAGTCCAAATTAATGAGAACTGAAAATGAATTGGCTGTGCTGGGACTGGCACCCTGCCACCACATCTCGCCCGGCAATTCTTATTTATCCATTTATTTATTTTGTTGGATGAGGAGACATTCTGCAAACACATAGAAAACCAGGCCTGGCACTCCTTCCCTATGGGTGACACACACAGTTCCAACCAAGGAGATGTGGCACCCATCCCTGTGCTCCCCATGTCCTTCCCTGCACCCACACAGGCAGTGATTACCTCCTGAAGCAGTTAAAAACTTCTGTTTGTTGTGGTTTAGAGGAAAGAAGGGGGAAGAAAAAGCGAGTTCCAGTTCTGGCTTTCTTCCTGGAAAGCGAAAGCCATCTCAGTAACTTTTGCTTTGCTCTACTTCAAATACACAAGTACTCAGTGCCATTCAAGCAGTTCCTTCCAGCTGCAGCAGCAGCACACTCCAAAGGGATGGACAAACATGGAGGAAACATGCTGAGGTGACCAAAGGCAAAGGCAGCTGCACAGTTAACCCTTCTCCATGGAGCTGTGTGCCTTGGGGATTCAAGGAAGGGGATGGTGCAAAGCACATTAGCCCGCTTCCCTGGGATGAGGAGCCCCACCCTTGTCCTCACCAGCTCTGTGGAGGCCAGGTGTAGATACAGGTATCAGCAACGAGAATCCTAATCTGGGCCTGGTAGCATTATGGAGTGAGTCACAGAGTCTCACTTGGAAATGTTTTTCAAAAATAATATTTTTTTTCTTTTTTTCCAAAGGAAGAAGTTAGACCCTGAGCTTGGAAACAATGTTAGCCTCAATTTCAGAGGAAGAGATGGGTAAGAGGCCCCTTTAAGGCAGTTTCACATCTCAGCCACAGCCCATCCATGCTGCTGGCATTGCCCCAGCCGGGGCCACAGGCAGGCACGGGGCTCTGGGCACACACTGGATTAATTATCCCCAGGGGCCATCATCACACAGCCAGGGCTCTGCTGACAGTGCCATGGCCAAAGCTCATTAAAACAGAGCAGTGCCACGCCTGGGAACAGCAGTGTGCTGCTCTGGGATAAAACCATTCCAAGAGTGATCTGCAGTCCCTGCCATGCAATGATGCCAGACCTCAGCACATGAGCAGGGGGCTGTAATGGGACCTGCAGCTACAGCTAAATCAGGATCTATTTCAAGGGCTAAGGAGGACAGTGAAGCTGGCTGGAATGGTGGAGGGTTTGGTGGGTGATTTGGGAGGATGGGAAGGGCTGCTGTATCTTGCATTTCTGGATATCCAGTATCACAAACAGGACATTGCTCAATGACTTAAAAAATTAACACCTCTGCCTGAGGTTATCAGCCTCAGGGTGATGACAAGGTTGTGAGCACAGCAATGTTGCTGGAATTGAAGAGATTCTGACTCGGGAATAAGACTTGATGCTTTCCTCAGATTCTGGAGATTAAGTAAAGATAATGCTGATGAAGTGCAGGGAGCCACACACAGCCACAGTGACTCATCACAGCTGCCCAGGTGACTTTGCAGGCTGGGGAAATATTAGCACAAGTTTTAACAAGTGTTCCTCCTGATGCCAAAGGGTGCCCTGATGAATTTGGATGGCAGTAATAGGGTACTGGGCTCCTCTGACCAGGCAAGGGCACAGAGTTCTCCTCTGGGCATACAGGGATATTCACATCCTAAAAACCTCTGGTTAGGAGACCCAATGTGCATTGTAACACTGTTTGACAGAAACAAACACTTCTTCTTCAAACAAGCTGCTAATTATAAACTAATTATAAACCACCTCTAGCTGGCATCCCCATTTAGCCCAGGCAGGACACACTTTGGCTTGGCCTGCAAACATGGACGGCACTTTGCCTGTACAGTCCTTTGCCTGTACCCAGCCTGGCATCCTGCACCTCTTCCCTAAACACAGGGAACCACAGGATGTGGCCCACTACAGGACAAGGGCAGGGAGACCTGCTCCTCCTGGCTGTCCCCCTGCCCCACAGTCCCCACACGGAGGGGCTCCACAGACACAGCCCAGGACACCCACCTGCATCCACACAAAGAAGTCACAGCCTGCAGGTGAATATCCTCACATGGGGAAGGAGGCTTCCAGCAGCTACTGCATCATTCATGGTGAATGGGTGGTGAGGCTGGAGCTCACAGCTGCTGGACACACTGCCTAATGTCTGAGTCAGAAATGTTAGCTAGGCTCTTAAGAGTAAACTTTTGTTTGCACTTTCAGAGGAAGAAGATACAATTTCTGGTTGTATCTTAAAAAAAAAAAAAAAGGAAAAGGAAAAAAAAGAAAAAAAAGAAAGAAAAAGAAAGATAAATACAATCCATTAGCAAATTAAATAAAATCAAGCCTGGGATTGTGTTTTGGTAGCACTGGCTTTTGCAAGAGCCCCACGCTCCAGCCTCAGAGGTCACTGGCAAGGCAGGATGCTGCCTTTGTACTGCTCCTTTGGTGCTCTGCTTTACAGTGGAGATTAATTTAGAAAAAAGAAAAAAAGGATCATTTAAAAAAAAGCTCACCCCTCTCTCTCCTCCGCCGCCCTCCCCAAGCAGTGATGGAGGATAATGAACTGCTGGGACTGTCATCCAAAGAGTGCTTAATGACAGTATTCACTCTGTGTGTGTAGCATTGGCTGTTCTCAGAGCTCTCATTATGAATAGTTTTCAAGCTGTTTTGACTATTTTCTGTTACAAAGAGGAACTCACTGCTGGCTGCCTATTTTCATCACTGAAGCTGGCCAATGTAATCCACACGGAGCTGTGACACCATGGCCAACAACCAATGCTCCCATTCTCTCTCCTCCAATTTATGGCGGTGGAGAAGGGCCAGGCTCTCCTTCCCTGTCCCTTGCCCTTGCTTCTTTTTTGGGCTCACACTCTGGTTTTGCAGGTGATGCTTCTCTAAACTCTCTGACTGCAGTGTCCCGAGGCACATCCCCTCGTGGTGCTGGACCCATGGGTGTTCATGGCACTGAGGAGCCTGCGCCTCCCAATGTCCACTTTTGGGGGCTGTGAGTCCCCACTGCAGGCTTGGCAAGGGGAAGGGGACCCAGCCTGAGCTTCATCTGTGCCGCAGAGACACCATGAAGATGCGCTAAAGCAATCTGTTCTCCCATCTTTTCGCAGGCCCTTTGCCGTGAGACACAATATTTCGGAGGGGCAGCTGAAATCTTGCTGGTGTTAATTTAGTTTCGGTCTGCTCGCTGTTAACTTCGGGCTCGCTGCGCTTTTTGTGACTCCCTTTCTTTAAAGAAAGCTTATTTCTCTTCAAACAGGGTGAGAAGCAGCTTGGCACCACAGACACTTTAAAGATGTTTGAACATTTGCAAGAGGAAGCAAACACATTTTTTAAATATTATGAAAAGCACCTTGAAGAACAACTTCTCAGCAAGATCCTCTCTTGGGCTCCATCCTTTGCTGCAGGAGCCCATCACTCAGCCTGGGAGCAGCTGAGACTCAGTGCATCCCTCCACACTTCTGTGCTGCATCTCAGAATCCTGTTCTGGGCAGGCCATCCCCAAGGCCAGCACAGGGACTCAGGGCACAGAGTAGGAGATAAGCTCTTCTGAATCTCAGTATTATTAAAAATTATGAGGGATAGTCCACAGCAGCTCCGTTCTGCATCCATACTCAACTGCCAGCCCTGAGGCTCATAAAAATAAAGACAAAAATTAATTCACAACATATTCCAGCATTGCCAAGCGAGCAGTGGTTCCTGAGCCACCCCTGGGCCTCTCTGAGGTTTTCAGGTATTGTTTCACTGTACATCATTTCATGTGCTTACATAAAATGGGAATAGGACTTGTCTTTGTCTTGCCCCAAATGAGGCTTTCATATCAAATCCTTGATTTCCCGGTCAACATAAAACTTGAGGATTGGTTTTATTTTGAATGAATTGTGAGGAAAATTAGGGGTAGCTGAGCACAAAAAATTTACATGCCTGTTACTGTCCAGAAATAATATGGTTTTTTTTTCATGAAAAGCCTTTTTCTGGCTAAAAGCCTTTCCTTTCTAGTATTCTAACTCTGCACATACACATCAGTCTTCACTTGACTTCTTGTCCCTTCTGACACAGTGCCACATTCCTCGTGTTTCTCCACTGATTTTTCTTGGTAGAGCCGTGTCCCTGCCAGCTGCCTGGACACAAGCACACAAATCACAGCCTGCAGGCATGGGAGCACTGATGGCCAGCAGGGACCATTAGATCATCTCACCTGACCTTCCCTGGTGCAGGGCTCAGTCTGGCATTCAATTACTCCTTACCAAGCCTGGTAACTCCTGCTTGGCTCGAGTGTGTGGGGCAGAAACGTGTCCTGTCTGCATCCAAATATATCAAAGGCAAAGGAATGCACAGCTCTCCTGGGTAGTTTAATCTTTATTAACATTCCCTTTTTAAAAGGTCTGTTTGATTCACAATTTGAATTTGTCTGGCTTCAGCTTCCAGGTGTGGGCTTGTGTGATGCTTTTCTCCTCTAGATTAAACAGCCTTTTAATACCTGCCTTTCTCTCCCCATGAAGGTACCTCACACAGCACAATTAAGTCACCTCTTAATCTTCTTTTTAATAAGCTAAACAAGCTGAGCTCCTCCAGTTTCGCACTGTAAGACATTCCCCCAGCCCTTCCTAAGGATCAAATCTCTAATTCTGCCTGATCCCATGCTGGGCAGGATGTGTGGTGAGGCAGCCCTGTGCAGCTGATGAAATTGGGCAGCTTGCAGGAGATGGCAGCTTGTCTCTGCTGCCTGCTCCCCCAGCCAGCCTATATTTATGGGGAGACTGCTTAGGGGTGTCCAGTGACATTTCACACCCCTCCAGGGACACCTCCCACCAAGTTCCCCAGCTGAGCAATGGAAAGGCAGTACCACAGCTGGCCCCACATGTACATAGTAGATGCCAGACAACCAACAAAATTTAAGGCTGTTTCCTAGTGTGAGGAATTTGTGATGTTCCTAGAGCCACTACCACATCAAGTCATCCCCATCAACATTAGCCATGGCTGAAATTCACAACTCTCCATGGTTTCAAGTGGCTTCCTCAAGTTTTAAGCCTTTTCTCATTGAACATTTACCTGGAGGAACAATAAAACAGCATAGGCAAAAAATGGAAGCCAATGCACACGCAATGCTGCACACACATTATTGGCAACAGTCATAACTTTTGATCCATTTTTTAATATGTTTCCTTCTGAACTGGAGCCCAAGTGCCCTAGCCAGTGCGTGCAGGGACGGGGATATTTTGGATGATGCAGCTTTACAGCCAGCCAGCCCACAAGATGGATTTTAGCCACAGGCTTCAGCAATACAATTTCACACAGAGTTATAACATTTTAGCTGGGAGAGCAGGCAGGGCCCCTCGTGCTCTCCACCGGGTATTTGTCCTGCCTGCGAATCAATTACAGCAGCCACGGCGTGCATTAGGATTGCTGCTTGGCACCTATTTCAGCCCTGATATATGTTGCTGTGCTCCGCAACAAACGACTCAGATAAACCTCCAGGAGGTCGTGTCTGTCAGCAAGGTTTTTATTAGGTGAGTCGTGCCCGTTCTCACAACAGCAGGGCTACCTGGCAGAAAATTGTAAGCTGTTTCCCTTGGAGGGGGCGAGCCCTAAATGAGCTTCCTGGTCTCACTTTGGGAGCACACTCAGATATTAAAGGGACTAGAGAGTATCATTACTGCCAGGTGATAAAAACAACCACTATTTGGGAAGACTGATGGCCTTTGTAAAAGCTCCCAACAGAAGCTTCATTCTGCACAGTGGATAATAACAGCCGTCTTGGGCTGAAATCCCAAAGCAGCTGCATTTTCCAAGGCTACAAAAGTGACTTCAGGATTCCTGGCGCCACATTGCTCAAGCATCACTTTTTGGCAGTCAGAAAGCCCAAGAGCAGTTAATATTCTTCAATGATCACAGCTTAAAGATGTCATCTGCTCTCTCCCCACTTGCAGCTCTGCTTTCAGGATTGCTTTCCTGTCTCAGCAAGGGTGCAGGAGCAGAGGCTACCTGGGGCAGGAAAACCAGCAAACACATCTTGCCCCTTGCAATGGGAGGAGGAAGGTTTAAGTCTAACTCTCTGCCACTAAAGTAGCTGCCAGCTTGCATTATGACATCATGAGGACATCATTGCACCACACTACAGACATGACCTTGCACGACAGCTTGTGCTCTGGGAGCAGGCTGCACCATCTGGTACCATCTCCAGCCCATTCTCACTATTTGCAGTGCCCTGCCTGGCAATCACACCTCCCTGACCACTGGTCCTGGGGCAAGGCACAGGCTGGGACATCTCATTTTCCTTCCACTCTCTTGGCCATGGCCACACTGAGCAAGCTGTCCCAGCTGAGAAATAGCCAACCTGCATAGGAGCTACTGGAATCTTTCCAGGGTTTTGCCAGTCCTTCGACCAGGGCTCCTCAAAAACACAGAACTGCCCCCAGCTCTCCTGGGTGCTGATCAGATGCCCACTGATCTACCAACCAGCTTAACCATGCAGTTAATGTCTGTGGCCATTTCCTGCACCCCTTTCCCTTCCCACATCCCTGGCCCCAGGGGTGACCCTGTGAGAGCCCAGAGGGAAGGTGGAGCAGCATTGGGATGTGGTGAGGCCATGGTGTGCCATCACCCCACCCATGGGCTGTCCACTGTGGCAGACCCAGCAGCCTGGAGAAGGGTCTAAGTGACAGGGATGCCTCTCATCAGTGCCTCAGAGCAGAAGCTGAAATGGGGGCAACATTCACCAGAGCACAAAAAAAAGCCACAACACATTCCCACTCTGCCCCACTCGTGCCCCCCTTGTCACCACAGGGGTGTCAGGTGTGAGGGTAGGGTGCTGGCCAGCCCCTTGCTGGGCTGGAGGCTGTGCACAGCAGCCACAGGTTGGCTCCTGCACCAGAGCTGCCCCACATGGGGGACTAGCTTCAGATTGCTTTCACAAGGTGCCTCATTGCCAGTGTCACTTGTATTCATCCCTGACACCTATTCATCCAGCTCAAGTGCTTTCTTCTACATGGATTTTCTTGGCTGTTTTCTCTAGATGAAGATTTTCTGAAGACTGCTAGTTCCCTTTTAACCTTTCAAGAGTCCTCTCTGTATGAAGTTCTCTTCACATCATCTCCAAGAGATGCAGGCAATAAAGTCAGAGCAGATTTACGAGTTTGAGAATCTCATTACATCTATCTACCCATCAGGAAAAGGAGCTGTCTTGAAAAGAGGCAGGGGATGGATTTTGCCGTTACCTATTGTTTAAAAAGATGAAGAAACCCTCTTCAGTCCTTCCCAACCACCACTGTATAAAAACATCCTCTGAATTCACCAAGCATAATGCCAGCCTATACCAACATCAGGACACAGTGCCACAGCTCCTTGGAAAGGTGACAGCACTCAGCTCCACATCTGTGCATCTCAGCCAAGCACCTCAGCTGGCTCCAACTTCAGGCCCAGCCACAATGCTGCTGTGGATGACAGTCATTCCAGGCAAACCGTGCTCTTGGAGCCCTGCTAGAGACAAGTTAGAACAGCTTGTGAAGGACAATGGCAGCTCACTGTCTGCCTGTGTAGGTGAACATGCTTAGCAAAACTCAGGGTGGGACGGGGAGCCCTTCATATGGTGCCCATGCCCTTATGGGTCCCCAAATGCATGACACCATGCCCATAATGCTATGCTTTACAGTTTTGCTATGGAACCCAAATAGGACTACCATCCTACCTCCATCCATCCCATCACAGACCCCACACTACAGCCATCCACCCTGGTAACAGCTTGCCATGAAGGACAAAGGCTGTAAGCAAACCAGGCAGAAGAAAGAGCACCAGGGAGACTGAGTTTTCAGAAGTCAGCCACCACGAAAGAGGTGACAATCCCCTGTGCCACCCTACCCAGCGTTGAAACCACTGCCCTGATGAGCCCTCACAGCAAGCACTCACTCCCAGGCTCCGTGGGAGCAGTGCAGCCAGCTCCCTGCCTGTTCCCATGCTCTCCACTCTGCTTTCCCAGCAGCCAGGCCAGCTCTCCTCCAGGGAGCTCCTATCTGTGCCTGTGGGGATGGGGGTGTGCACCAGGAAGGGCTGACACTGGAGACACTCAGAGGCAGAAGCTCCTGGGTAGTGCTGCAGAGGGTTAAACAAGCGCATTAGCAGGATGCAGCCTGGCGGATCATGGTAATGGGTCATGTGTTTGCCATGTTCCTCGACCACATCAGTCAGGGATTTGTAATGGCTGAAGTCCCCACTTGGGAAATACATTTTCCAGGCATGGTTCCAGCCAAAAGGCAGCTCTGCAGCCCTATTGTGAGCACGATTTTGCAGCTTATTTGCAAACGGTCAGAGACCTGTTTAGCATTTCTCCCAGCCCAGATCATTCCTAAATTGCTCAGCAGCCCCTGCTGTGCTCAGTCTTGGAGATGGAGAAGCCCTTGGGCTCATCCCCAAGTCTGTGCTGAGTTACTTTATCCAGAGCAGGTTGGGAGGGGGCAGCAGGATGTGACAGACATCTGACACGAAATCGTGGCTTCTGCAAGGTCAGCGGGGCTTTGGTCACCAGCTTACAGCCACGTTTTCAGCTTGAAAATGCTGGTGTCTAAGGCCTTCAGACACTCCCTGCTCTGTTTCACAGACCTGGAGCCTCTTTCTCTGCAAACAAAACAAATCAGTTTTGATCTTTCCCATCAGCCTCTTTTGCAAACACACATCCCGTGCGACATCTCTGCTCATACATCAAAACACTTGGAGAAACAAAGCAGAAACCTGTCAACTAAAAAATTAATTAGGATAGAACCCTGATTCTGAACAAATAAGTAAAAACCCCACCTCCCTCCAGCTCTTTAAACAAAAATCTCCATGCAAGGATTAACTGCCAGTGAGCAGTAACAGCCATTTCGCTTGAAAGGTGACTGATCTGTAGCTGAAATGTCAGAGTTTACTTCACAAACACTTTTCTGGTTTTTTGTTGTTTTGGTTTTTTTTTCTTACAAAAGAAGAGCGGAAAAGCCCACCTGTCACAGCATATGTCACAGTTGAGACTGCCACAATACACAGAGTATCACCATACAATTTCAGAAGGCTTTAAGCATTTGCCCAGACAGAGTAACACCATACCCCATCAGAAGGCTTCAGGCATCCGCCCATAGAGAGCAACATCATACCACTTCAGAAGGCTGCAAGTGTCTGCCCTTCTTGTTCTTTAGCCCAACCTTTTATACCCCATATTGATGCATTGTGTGTGCCCTCTGTTCCCTCTGGTGATTGGTCAGTGCACCTGGGCACTCCAGGGCTCATTACCTTCAATGCTGTTCACCTGCTGCTCACAGCTGTAGCCCATTGGGGATGAGGGCACAGCCCCACTCCCAATTACCACAAACTGTGTGCCTGCACAGTAGGTACACCCTTGGCCATTGCAAATCCTCACTGTTGTATGAAGCAAAACACTACGTCCCATCTGAAAATATTAGTTTGTGATGATATTTTGTCTCATGCCGATCTAATTTCTGAGCTGTGGTGAGGCACATCCTGTGTTCAAAAAGTCACTGTATGTGTAGGACTAAATCCAGGCCCTGATGGAATGGCACTCCCTATCTGCAGATCCCTGGCCTTGGCTGGACTCCGTGCTGAGGATGCAGCCATGCTTTAGCACCACCCAAACCCTGCAGCCCAGAGCAACCACCTCGCTCTTGGGCTGAGTGAGCCTGCAGCAGGTGAGGGGCTGGCCGTTCACAGCAACTTTCACCCCTGCAAACCTCTTGCCAACAACAGCAGCTGAGGCCAGGAGCATTTCCACGAGCCATGCCAGAGGAGGAAGGCCTTGGAAGGGAGTGGCTGTGGGGCACTGGCTGAATGGCAGCTGGCAGCAGAGGTGCTGGAGCACTGCACGAGCAAGTGCTCAGCACAAACCCAACAGCCCCCCAGCCCAGCTGCTCCCAGGCCACCATGCCAGCAAATGGCCCAATGTCACAGTGTGGGACTCCACAATGTCCCCGTGGTCCCAGTGATGGGACAGCAGCAGTGGCATCGATGGAGCATCTCACTGGTTCTGAGCTGGAAGGAGACAGGGAGCTGTGGCCCACTGTAGGCTGGCAGTGACCACTACCAGCACACCAGCTTTTGCCTCTTCCCTTAGCACAGCATAAAATACAGCTGATAGAGGAGTTTTGGTGCAATCTACAGACAGATTTCAGTGCAAGAGTCAGCAAAAATGTCTTCTGCTTGGAAAGAAAAAGCCAATCAGGAGCAGAGACAAAGTCTGATTTAGAAGAGAAGGGGGGAAACCAATCTACAAAGAAAAGAGACAACAGTTTTGGCCAACACACCATGGCATCCATTAAGTAAAACAACCTGTCATTTGCATTCACTTGGCAAGTGACTAGACCTGAACTTGGCTGCACACTTGATGATCCACCATTACTTTCCAGGGAGAAGGTTGAAATATTCCTATTCCTATTCATTAGGCCAAAGTAATTCTCTTAATGCCACTGAACCAGCCATGGACAAGATGCTGCACATAATGTCATTGGCAGTGTTGCTAAATGAAATCCCTCTGCAAGCAGTCAGGGGAATCAATACTCACAGTAATTTGTCCTTCCAAGTTTTCCTCCCACGCCATCTTATTTGTGGTGTCAGCCTGTGCCAGCTCCATCTACCTCAGCCATGTGTGGGGCATGGAGGGTCCTGGGGCTGGGTGGGTGCCCCAGTTAGGTGCTCTGCCTCTGCTACTCTCCTCCATTTAGGAGCTGCCTCCCAGACTCATGGGCACACCTCTGTGTGGCCCAACATGTTGTTATGGGGCTGGCAGGCTTTGTTGTAGGACTGATCAGTGCCAAAAGAGAGATATGAGGTGCTCTCCCCTGGCTCCTTCCAGTACGAAAGGCTGATTTTATAACACATATCAGAATAGAATCATGGCTTTTTCCAGTAATTGGAAATACAGCAAAGCCTTCATTAAATTATTAGCCAGAAATTCAGCTTCTGTTAGACGATGCTGCCACACCACGGCAAACATATCAGGCCATCAGTGAGTGCAGGGCCCAGGGAGAACCCAGCCCTCACACATTAGCTGCAGTAAATCTTTATTGCTTCCTGAGCCCTTGCTTTGGAACACATTAAACATCAATATCGCAGCACTCAATGTCGCCCAATATTATATCAAATCATTAGCAAAAGGTTAATCATTACAAGAAGAAGAGGTCTCAGATGACAAAACACTCATTTCCTATGTGAAAGCACTACCATTTGCACAGCAGCACAAAGGTTTGGGCTGGTGGCACTGCACACTACCTGAATGTGCCACCATGACTGGTGGGTGTAGGTAGGAGGGCTCCTGTCTGTCCACAGCCAGAAGAAGGAACATGCCCAAGGGACAGACAAGTTCCATCCAAATCCCCATCTTCCCCAGCCAGCGTGGGAGCCAGCTCAGTGGCAGAAGCCTCCCCCAGGATTCGGCCTGAAATGGGATTCCAGTTGCAGCCGCTGTCACCCCGCAGCGCAGCCAGCCAGGAGCCCTGCAAACCCAGGGAGGTCTGCACAGCAGGAGGGCCCCTTTAGAGTTCTGTCCTGTCATAAAAAAATATATATTACCAAGTTCAAACCCTTGTGCTTCTTTTCTGCTGGCATAATAACTTTGAAATGTATTATTGCTGAGACACTCGCCTCTCTCTCTCTGCCAACAACTCCCTGGAGAACAGCACTAGCAAAAGAAAAAACTTTTTACAGCTTCTTCATAAAAGAAGTCAGCAATCCACTGGACCTAATCAACTCTTCCTAGAGATGATGGAAACAGAGCTTCAGCTGCAGTACACAAGTAGAACCTCATTGGTATGCCACAGAGAAGTCTCCAAATGTGCTCTCTGTCTTAGCTGGTCTCTGCCATGGAAGCAAAAGTTTGTGTTGCTGCCTCCTCTGCCAGCTGTGCTAGGGAAGGGTGAAGGACTAATACTGAAGTCTAGGAAGAACTAATAGGAATAGAGAAGCATTTAAGTAAAACCACTCACTTACACTATAGATCTCTCCTCACCAGGTCAGCCTGCCAATGCATCAGCACAGCTGGATGGTATGTGTGAAGAGAACCCACAGCTGATTTAGGATAGCAGCCTAAATCAGTGGTTTTAGGCTGCTCTTTTCACTCAGCCACAAAACACTGGTGCCAGAAATCTCAGCAAGAGCCACATTAGTGGCTGGTCTTTCCACCGCCAGGAGCTGTGTCGTCTGCAGGAGAAGACTTCCATTTCAGAGAGCACCTGATGGCCTCTGAGCTAATCTTCCCTGCTCCCAGAGATATAGGCAGCCACAGATGTGCTTAGAACTTTGATTATTTTTTTTTAAATCATTTGAGAAATCATCTTGCCAGGGAACAGTTGGAAATGATAGTCCTAAGCAGCTCAGAGGCAGCTCAGCTGGCAGACTTCAAAACAGGGCCATTGTATTAAGCATTTAAACTGGAAAAATTAATGGTTTGGCAGTGAGAGGCTAGATCAAAAACTGATGCTGTCCTAGGGTTTTGCAAGTAGGCAAGGACCAAGGGCACGAGGTGGGGCTGAGCTGGCCCAGCATGCTGCTCAGGTCTGCAGAATGGGGGCTGAGCCAGGTAGTGTCCCTGCCATGGGCAGCTCGGACCCCAGCCAGCAGCACCCCGTGTCACTTGGCCTTCTGCATCCTAGTTCCCCTCACCTGTCACCAGGGACACCAGCACACTCTTACCTGGCAGCATGCTGGGGAGTGGGAGAGCATCCCAACATGGAGTGGGAGAGCATCCTGCCCAGCAGGTCAGGGATCTCATGCTGCAAAATCTGGATGTCAGTGCCATTGTTTCTGGGGTGTGTGCTGGCTGCAGCAGCAGCAGTGGGCAGCTACAGGCACCTGAGAAACCAAGTGTGTGAGGCAGTGGTTTGGGGCAGACCACAGGGGACTACTTCTTCCTTTCCTTCAATTCCTAGTGGAGAAATAGAAAGGCAAGTGTAATCAATTTGGCATGTATCTATTTACTATGAGCACATACAAAAGACTCATAATAGATCCCCTCCCCCACCTTTGGCAGCCAGCCTACATGTTGGCAAGCAAAAGATGTTATCTTAAAGATTCACTGCAATACCCTGAGTCATGCTGGAAGTTTGAATCCACCAGGAAGCCTGCTGAAGTCAAGGTCCTAGTGCAGGGACGCTGCCTTCCTTTGTATTGCTCGCAGCACTGGGTGGGGGGGGCTCACGGAGAGCAGCACTGCACCCGCTCGTTCCAAAGAGTGGCAGAGAGGAGCCCCCAGCCCTGGCCCTGGGAGCAAGGTTACAACAGCACCACTCCACTGAAATTCTGCCTCAGCCAACTGGGCTTTAACTGGAGCTCCAGCTAAACCTCACCTTGCTTTGCACCCTGGGGGCAAGGCAAGTGAGGTTGCTGCGGTGGCTGCCTTGGGCGCCAGGCTGTGGGAGACGCTGTAGGCTGGGGGATGTGACAGAGTGCAAAGGCAGTGGAGCTAAACTGATTTACATCAGCCGAGGAACTACCGCACGGTTGGGCAGCAGAGCATAGCCACTCAGGGAGCAATAGCAAATTCAAAGCCCAGCAATAACACAACGCTCAGCTGAGCAACTCAAGGACTCCGAGGAGAAGAAATTCAAACCATGCAGCCGGCTGTCTTAAATCAGGTGGATTTGGAAGCCAAGAGCTTTTTCATGTCCTCATCAGGCAAATTCAGACTTAAGCAGCAGAAACCTGAACTTTTCCGGGGGAAGAGGGCTCCTCCTCCCCAACTGTAACATTTTCTGTAAAAGCAGGTATTTGTTCCCACTATTTCAGTGACAGTCACTTTTCAGAGTAGCTAGAGCTCAGCAGAAATAAAGTCATACGGCCTCTGCAGATGATGGGATACTGCATACCTCAGTAGACTGGACCACAGAGCCTGGACCACAAAATATGTTTTAACCAGACTGTGCAGCAACAAGTTTTCAGCCGTCCATGGACAGAAAACCAGCATGGCAAAATGCTGCATCACTGAAATCCATTTCAGGGAAAAGGGGCTCACGGGGGGCTTTGCAGTCTGCAATGTACATCAGAACCACATTTTGGGGAGAGGCAGACATAAAATGTGTCACGTTGTCGTCATCTGCAAACAACCAGATGGAATTAGGACATTTGTGGCAGTGTTAGTTATTGCAGGGAGATGTATAGATCTGAAGGCTAAAGGATCAGATAAAATCATTTCATGTGAACTCCTGCAAGACACAGGCCACAGAAACACAAGCCCATAATTTCTGTCTGGCCCCAGGCTTGTCTCTTAGAGAGATCTTCAGTCTGGATTTGAAGATACTGAAAGATGGAAATTCTTCCATCCTTCCAAATACATTAGTAGAGAATCTTAAGCATTAACAAGTGAGACACCCCATTTTCATCTGTGTTCGTCTTTCAGGCATTGTAAATTGTTATGCTTTTGTCCTCCAAATTAAAGGCACTCCGCTCCCAGAAGGCTTATTTCTAAATAAGTACTTAGAGATGATGATCCAGTCACCTCTTAACCTTTCCTTTGTTATGCTAAATTACTTTAAACTTCCTTCATAGCTCCCTTCAGAAAGAGATTTCCAACCTCTGAACCTTCTTCTCTCCCAAGGCAAGCCCTGGCAACCGCTCCATTCCCATTGTCCCACCAAAGGAGCTGCTTAATTGAGCAGGAAGACAAAGCTGATTAAGCAAATCACTCTGGAAGGTAAGAAAATATGCTGATGGCCACACCCTTGGTGTCCTGAGGCTTCCACAAAGCCTCCTTGTCCCAGACTGGATACGCTGATACCCGACCACCATCCCTCCATGAGAGCCCTGCAGGCGGCACCCTGCCTGGTGCCCCTGCTGCTGCCATCACCCCAACCACATGGCCCTGGCTTCCCGAGGGCACCGGGAGATGCTGTGCACAGCCAAATCTGTTAAGCAATTAATTAACGGTGATAATTAACCTCTTCGATTACTTTTATGCCTTCCCAGCAAAACTCTGGGGTGCTTTTGTTTACTTGCTGTGTGGCAACTGCTTGATGGATTTATATGAAGTAAATTAATAAATAGGAAGTACCCATGGAAAGAAATAATTGGAAGGACTTAGTGTCACTGATTAAATTATCCATTCAAAAAGCAAGCGTTTCAGCAAAGCTTTTTTCTTCTCTCCTACATCTGCACATCAGGAGCTCAGTGCCTGCCAGGCCACCTTTCCCTGCGCCGACGCATCTCTGCTTAAAGCCATCGCTGCCACAGCGCTTCAAAGGCACGTGGCGGTGCCTGACAGCGAGCATGACATTTGTCACGCTGACCTTCAGCGCCGCATCCTTCCCCCTGCTGTCCCAACACCCGTCTTCTGCCCACGCCTCCATGGCTGCCTCCCCCGAGCCCCACACTGACATTTCCAGCTCGCCAGCGCAGGGACTGTCCGGCCTCAGCCGGAGAGCGCAGGGCGCAGCCCCGGCTCCGGCTGGGCCGCGGGGCTGGGGGGCCCCTCAGGCTGTGGGACTGCCACCGGCGGGGCCCTCGGGCTCTGGGGCTGCCACCGGCGGGGCCCCGCAGGCTCTGGGGCTGGCACGGCCGGGCACGGCGGGCCCAGCGCGGGGCCCGTTCGGTGCGTGAGCCCCGAGCTCCATCTAGCGGGGCCGGCAGGGCCGGGCCGGGCCCGTCTGTAGAGCCCCGCGCTGCCGGGGACACCGCTGCCCCCGGGGGCTGCCAGCCCTCGCCCAGAGCCCCCGCCGCCGCTCGGCTGCCCACAGGGCCCGTGTCCGTGCAGAGGAGACCAGAGCCAGCAGATGTTTCGGGGGGTTACTCTCTAAGATGAGCCCGTAATGGCAGGAGAAGAGAGCCCGTGGTGCCGAATGAGCGGGGAGCTGGCTGGGCAGAGTGGTTTGCGGTGGCAAGGGGCTGTCCCCGCACAGGCGGCCCCAGAAGGAATGGCTCCTAAAGGACCATCCACAAACATCACCCCGGGCACACGCACATGATGCAACACTGCATCCCCTGGGCCTTCGGGCAGAGCTGGCACCAGGGCTGCTGTTGCGAGGTGTGATAACATCAACCCCGATGGCTGCTGTACCGGCTGCAGGGCAAGCACATCCCAGGGTCAGAGTTTAGCCAAGGAGTTCAGTGGGGTGAGGAATGTTTGCATCTTCTCCTTCTTTCTAAACCCCAGTGCTTGAGTGACACAAAGCCAGCACTGATACCAGCTACAGACTTTCTAAATCGCTCTTCTCTCTGGCTCTTTCTCTCAAAGATTTCTCACTAAAACACTCACAGAAATGTTCACAGGTTGCTTTTATGAGTAAGTTATTTATAATCTGCTGGCTGTTCATGTATAGTCCCCTAGACTTTTTAGATTTTATTTTCTCTGTAAACTTAGAGAAGGGATGCAGACAGATTCAAGGCCTAGGTGACATTTTCAGGCACTGATGTGCTCCAGAAGACACAAGGTCTGAGCTTTTGCATCCCATTCTCCATGAGTAATTAACACATCCCTCCTACCAAAGAAAGACAGTTAGATAGTCACTTCTAGCTCTACTTTTGCCCAAAGGTTGCAGTATTTGGTGTTCCTGTGGAGTCCTGAGAGCACACTTGGCAAGGGGTGAGAGAAGCTGCTGCCCAAACCTAGTGTCCAGATGGTGTTCAAAGCTCATACTCCAAATGAGAGAGAGGTGGATCAGCCCTTCTTCTGGCTGGATCTCCTTCCCTCACCATTTACCAGTGCTTAAAGAAAACAAGGTTGCAGCACAGAATATCATGACATTTGCCCTAAAAAAATTAAAGAAAGCAAAAGAAGTTAATTTACCCTGTTTAAGTCAATGGGGCAAGAGTTCCATTTTTTTCTGCAGCATTGAGAGCAGCCACCTTTCCCTTTTGTAAGGAAGAGCAGAGTTGGTCACTGAGGTTTTAAGGGAAGTTCAGCTCCTAGAAGGACTGGTAACAGAAGGGCCTGTTTCCTGCAGGATGGAGAAGAGCTGCAACCACCCTCTGTGTTTCTCCAGTTTTGTGTTGACATTTTTATTTTGTGTTGCTCCTTATCAGCTCAGGGCCAGCCTGGCCCACAGGCAGCTGATGACATTTCCAGTCATCGGCATTTTTCCAGTTGAGCTGAGATTAAGCCAGTGTCTTCTCATAAGGACTTGGACGTTAAAGGACTGAAAGAGTGCTAACAGCCTCATCAACGACCCAGGCTTTCATGATCTCGCACTGCCCCTGCCTTCGTGCCTGCTGTGTTTCAGAGCTGGTGCCACCTGCACCTGGAAAGGTTCAGGGAGGGCCGATGGCCAGGCCAGCAGGGTGCTGTGCTGTGCTGTGCTGGCACACGGACCACAGGCACTGCCGACACCATGGCTGGCTCCTTCCACCTGGCCAACCAATGGAGTCCAGACATCACCCACCTCTTCTGCCAGAAAAAACAGAATAAACTGTAAATCAGAGGCTGCAAAAGCTTTGCCAGCAATGCTCCTGCCTGTGCCTTGGCTGCTCACCTGTTGCAGCAGGGTTGGCTCTGACTCTCTCTAGAAATAGCATTGGGCACCTGATTCCCAAATTGCATTAGATGCTCCAGGGCAGAGGTCCATACAGAGAATGCCAGATGGTCTTAGTCAGCTTTGCTGCACCTGAAAACATCACCAGTTTAAAATCTTTTTTGTTGTGGCTTTCCCATGACATGTCAAGAATTTGACTCAAAAGAACACAGCCTGCAGCCCGGTGAGACACCAAGCCTTGGGCATATAAAAATGTATGGAGAAACACGTTTCTCCATGTATTTAAGCTTAATTTTATGTGATCTGGACATTTTCTTATGGAGGAAAGGGCAAGAGAGGTAAAAATGACAGTCTGTTTTATGGATGTGCACACACATCCCACAACAGAGTTGGCTCAGTTCATTCTGAGAAATCCCCTCTGAAGGCCCCACTCTGGCACCCTGGCAGGGAAACTGTGGCTTGCTCAAATATGTGCCCACAGATGCACAGCTAACAACCTAGGTACTGGTTTAGGAAGGCAGAAAAAATGGCATGTGTGTCTTGGCAGGTGTCTGTCATAACAAATAACAGTAATCATAATAACAAAAATTACAATAATCATAAGAAACAGTAATAAAGAACCCTGCATGCTGCCAGCTGGACTGAATTGCCTGTGCAGTGTCCATGAGCACTCCTTGCTCAGAAAGCAGAGATGCCACATTAACAAACAATTCCTTATCTGGAGAGAGCCAATGAGTGTGGGCTGCTTCCTCTGGTCTCTTTACCCCCAGCAAAATCTTCCACCAGCAATGAACAAATCACTTACATCATAGGCATTCACCAGAAATCAAAGCCCTGGCAAGTGATTATTGCCCTGACACTCTTCCCAAGAGGAGGTTAATGCCGAATTCTTTATCCCTTCTGTATTCCTGCTTTCCCTGACAACCTTGCTTTTTTGCATTTGCAGACAGTTCTGCTCTATTTAACGCAGCTCACCTGCCTGTCCAACGGCTTCACATCGTCCGTCTGTCCTGCAGAGCAACCGCCCCCTCGGCAGCTCTGCCTGTCCCACCTGTGTGCTCAGCCTGGTGTTTCCTCAGCAACTCAGCTTTGACAACACATTTCCTTCTCATCCAGCACAAGGGACGAGCTGAAGCTGTGCATGCCAGCCTTGCACAGCACTGCCCACAGCTGGACCGTGAGGAGGTGGCAGCCTCAGCCCTCTCTGGGAGGTGAGGGCAGCTGGCATCCCTGGCCAGGCACAGGGCTGATCTGCTCAGGGGCCAGCCAGCCTCCAATGCAGGAGGAACTGCAGGCACTTCTTCAGCTGTACCCCTATGGGATGGAGGGCAGAGGAGCTTGGGGATCAGGCAGCTGCTCCTGCAATTAAAATTAGGATTTCCCATGTGTTGTACTCCATGTGTCCCTGGGGCTTCTGGCTCCTGGCTGGGCAGCAGAGAGCCCAAGAGACAGGCCAGTACCATGAGCCTTGCCACCCACCCACAAACCAACCTGGCAGCTGAGGTGCCTACAATATACTTTTGTTTCCTAAGAACAAAGTTTCTATTTCCCCAGGAAGGCTCCCTGGGCCTCACCCCAGCAGCCCCGCTGGCAATATCTCGGGGATGCCGTGGGCAAGGCTTCAGCAATCTGCTGCCTTGGCCAGCCCACTGCTGGAGCTCCTGCTGTCACTGCCTGTCTCTGAGGGGCACAAAGGTCCAGGGAGCAAACTCCATCCATATTCCCCCAGTGTGACATCCCACTGGGTGGGCTGTGAGGGTGTTGGGGTTGCCTGAGCTCCTGCCAGCCTTGGAGCGTTGTAGGAGAGCTCTGCCTGCTGACCCGAGCCCCAGGACATGACAGAAAACCATGTGTGCTGACAGAGCACAGCAATGGCCTTCCTTGTGCTGTTGGGATGAGGGTTTGAAGCTGCTGTGTTTTCTATATACACTGAGACCAAAATATGAGCTTTCAAAATGACTTGAGATTTGCTGGAGGGAAACAACAGAGAGGGAGTGCAAAGCACATCCCTGCTTGATTTAACTGCTTGCACACCACACACACACTGCCCTTCTGCCAAGCCCAGCCCAAAGCTCAGCCCTGTGGGCTCTGGAAAATTGCACCCTTGGCTGAGGGCACATGGATCCTCTTCATAAGTGACCACGGCTGTTCTGGACTCAGCAAGGGCCTGGCAGGTCCCCTGGGTCTAAAGTTCCCCTTCTGGCTCTGGTACAGGGTCTGAACTGGGCTAGGGTACCCTGGAGCGAGGTTCAAGGTGATTCTGAGTCCTCGGCTGAAGAGAACCATAGAGAGCTGTTCCCAAAGGCACTGGAGGACAGGGGGAGAGCAGGGGCTGCTGTTTTGGCAGGGATCACCAATATCACATGCACACCACTGGACATGCTGAGGAGCCATCCCCACCACGCTGTGCACAGCCACACCAGCCTGCCTGCCTGCCAGCCCAGCAGCTCTGCAGAGCACATTCCAGCTGTTTACATGCTTAAGATATGCAGATACATGAGGCACAGGCCTAAGACACCAAAATACCTCATTGTACTTGCAAATGAAGCATCTCAGTATTTAAGTGCACAGAATTTGCAGGTGCCATTAATTTTCCCCACAGTTTGGTGTCTGGTGTTAACTGGAGGCAAGAGAGTTGTCAACAGGAGAGTGCACCTGCAGTTTTGAGGCTGCCTTAAAATCAGTGACAAAACAGCTACAAAACCCAGAATCAAACTCAGGCAAGCTGATGAAATCTGCAGAAGAGCCATCCCAGCAGGACAGGGCAGCTATTGTCACCTGTGGAGCCAGGCAGGCACAGTTGCTGTGTCCCTAAAAGGACCATGAGACCCACTTACCTGACAGCCTGTTAGTGCTGAAGCTGCTGCAGCCAGTCTGTTCTCTTTCTTGAAGAAGAGACGAGGTGATAAATACCCAACTGGTGCTTTTTCACCACAAAAGAGGAAAAAAATAATCAGCAAGTGGTACACTCTTCTTTCCCATCAGACTGTCATGGGTAACTGCCAAAAATGTTCATACTGGAAGATGAGACAAGGAAAAGCTTAGAGAGGTTCATTACACCTGAAAATGAGATACATGTTCGCAGCAGTGGTTAGGAAAGGAGTAGCATCAACATTGTCTGCAAGTTTCCAGCAAATCAATGCATCTTACCCAGTGTCACCAGCAAAGGGCTAACGCTTCCTTTAAGATGCCATTCCAGACAATGCAAGTGATGACTCCTTTTATAAAACTTGGCCAGAGAAGTTACATTAACACAGGACAGGTAGTACAAGCTCACCTGTGGAGATTGCCAAGAGCCTGCAAAGCCACACATTACCTTTCAGAAAGGGGCCTGTATTGTATTTTAAAACCTCACAATCAGTGTTGTAAATTGTGTGCTGACACCCAGCCTCCAGTGGCAAACATAAGAAAAGTCCCAAATAAAAGTTCCTCCCTAGGAAAGACGTTACAGATAATAGAGAAATCTCAAGGAAAAAAGTTGTTTGCAAAGATGCAGGAGCTTCACTCAGTGATTCTGGAGCTGTCAAAATCCAGGTTGACAGGATAATTGAAGAAAAACAATTTCTTAAAGAGTAATGAGCTAAAATAAAGGAAATGTATTTCCTCAGCTCTGGCAAGGGGATATACTGTTCCACATAGTGGAAGAGCCGAGTGAGACATTTTGACATACATACTCAGGCATTGAAGAGCTGCAGCCTCTTTAGGAAATTAAGTAATGAGAGTGAATAGGAATAAAGGAAAGTGCCTCTTTGGAGCAGATGAAAAGACTCCAGATGTGTACATGGCTGTGACTGCTTCATATTGTTTGGGACTTTCAGTCCTGAAAACCAGAGAGACAATCCCAACAAAATATGTTTGTCTTCACCTGAATGCTATAAAGCCACAATAAAATCTAATGTTAAAGCTCAAATACAGAAAGGAAATGCAAGAGGAAATGAAAAGTGAAAAAGAATCTCCCCTTGAAAACAGTAATAAAGATATTCCACTTCCCCATGCTCTCCCTTATCTCACATCATTGGGGAGCATTGATTCTGCTCACATGTGAGCTTCTGCACACACTATGCCACACACTGCAGGATGTAATTTCTTGGTTTGAAAAGAACAATTGGAACTGTCGTGCTTGTCAGCATCCCCAGCTCTACAGGTCACACACACACTGTCACTGTCATTGCCACCAGGTGCTTCCTGACAGCTCTGTCGTGGCCACTCTGGAATAAACCCAGCACAGGACAGCATCTACCTTGGGTTGATTATTAAAAACTCAGGCTATACTTATATTTATAAAAACCTCTTACAATGCTCCTTACAGAGTTAGGGCAATGAAATGAAATCAGGAATGCAAAACTCAAGATGATGGACCAAGCAGGTCTAGTACCCCTCTGTGGCCCAGCCCATGGCCATCCTCCTGGGTTCTCATTATTTGCTTCTTCCAGGGCCCACCATCATGGGCAGCACTACCCACACACTTGCTGGGACCACACTTCTGAGGCCCTTTCACACAGCCCTGTCGGGCTGGCACAGGTCTGGTCTGGAGGACACAGCTCCATTTGGGTGTAGTTCAGGGCATGGAAGGACTAAGCAGGAGAGCCCCTGCCAGCAAGGCTCATTCAGCCTGAATCTCAAACAAGAATATCCTACTCCTTCCTCAGCTGTACTGAGTCTGTGCTGACAGCACTCTGCACTCTCCCACCACTGCCCCTTCTCTGTGGGCACAAGCAGGCTGCTCCCACCTGGAGAGCAATTCAGCAGGCACTGATGCCCAGGCCCTGCCTTGCAGCTGGGGCAAACACCTCTGCAGATAACACTGCAAACATCAGATTACATCCTTTGGGACACCAGGGCCCTGCTCCATCACACACTGCTGGGGTGACTGCAGAGGAGAGCGCCACTGCCTTCATTCTGCACCTCCACCCTGAAGAACAGCATTTCTCTCCTGCACAGATCATGACAGTGAGATTATTAGAAGGATGCCATGCACTCAGATAGGCCATTAGCAAGGAACAATCCCTAGGTAAATAATTAGCAAATTACCTGTTTGAAAACAAATGGAGAAAACTTAATTCTTGATTGTTAACAGTCTGGCATCTTTCACATTACAATTACAGCCAATAAGCAATTTCACATGTGGGCCTTGCACAGTAATATTTTCCTTTGCCAAGCCATTTTCCCAGAGTAAACAAAAACCTCTGAGAACGCTTATCTTAGTATAAAACCTTGCAAGAAAAATAAACAGAATTATGTCCAAAATGAAAAATAAAATGGCCTGTGTTGGTTTTACAGCATTGGAAAAGCCATAAAACTTAATACTCCAAGTACAAGAGGTTGAAGCTGTTTGCTGTCATTTGTGTATCCCTTCTATTGAACACCATCTTCCACTGCAAATCAAGTCCCTAACAGCTGATGGAAAAACAAGAGGCAGAAGGAAAACAAAGCTGAATTGTGAAGTATATGGATGATTTTTCTTTTTCTGATGGCATTAGAGATGAACAAAGTAAAAAGAGGAGTTTCTTTTGCAGTTCTGATGTATTTTAAGAATTTTGCACCACAGACTACATTTCAATTACAGGACCAGAGTGTAACAGCAGATGAGATATGATGCTTAAAACCCATCAGTTTTCCAGACAGGAAGTCTCACAACAGGATGGCCACCCATATAGGACAGGGTAAGTGATGTGGGCTGGGGTCTAATAAGGCAGCAAGAAAATTAAAAATAACTGTCACAGCTGCATGGACTGCAAACTGGAGCTTTGGACAAGAGAGATCTGCAAGCAAGGGCTGGATCCACTGGGATAAGTTGGGATCTAAGGCAGCAAAATCTGCAGTGTGTCCACCAGAGACAGACACTGAGCAGCACAAAGACAGAACAAAGACAAGGAGGCAGATGTGGAGCAGAGGTGATGGTGAAGCCAGCTGTGCTGCCAGGTGTCACAGGGATGCTGAGGTGCATGGTACAACAGGCAGCCTCTGAGATGGACTTCCAAAGTGCATGCAGACACCAGAATGGAAAGATAGCTGAAAGAGAGGCTTTTTGTTTCACTCACTGATTCTGAACAGATTGAGTTACATTGAGTCACTGGCTGTTTTCTGCTTATATCCTCCATCATTTTCTGTACAGTTTAGATTATATTTAGAGTCATGAGAACATCTATGCATTGTTTGTTTCATTCATACTCAGCTTAGACCAGCCTGATGGGGATTTTGGCATTGGTTAAGAGCATAAAATCCAGCAAGAAGCAGGAAGAGACAGATAGAAAGCATGTGGATAAATATCCTGTGTTACTGGGGTGAAATAAAGGAAAAGAGTGCCTGCAAGTATTCAATTAATTGAGATTTAAGATGCCACCCGGCAGCCTTGTTCTCTGTCACCTGGCAAAGGCAGATGGCATCAGTGCTGCCTGTGGGCAAAGTGTGCCCAAAGCCAGGGACATACTCAAAGATACACAGCACGACCTCGGTGAAACACTTTGCTCCCCATAGCACAGGGCTGTGTGAAAGCAGCCAACATCACAGCAGACATCACAGGATGAGCAGGACTGGTAGCCTTTAAAGCATTCCTAATGGAAAATGGTGTCTGATGAAGACATCATCATTTTGGCATGGCATCACAGAAAATTTGCTACAGGCAGCCAGCTTACCAGGACAAGCAAAATATCACAGAAGCTTTACTGAATTTTTCTAAGTGTTTGTCAACATCCTCATCCCCATCACCTTTGAAAGGGCCAGCTGAGACCTTGCCTGATTCTAATTTCATAATGAGGGGTATTAGGAATAGCTCTGCCAAGCAAGGTCTCATACCTGGGCAGAGCTGGTAGAGATAAAAGAAACGAGTGATGAGGATAAGGTTTGACAGGGAACAATTCTGAGTTCTAGGAATCTAATTTTGCTTACCAGAATCTCTTCAGCAACAATTTTAGTTGCAGTCTGAGGGGAAAGGAGATGGAGAGGACAAGACAGAAACATTGTATAGAATGAGCAAAACAGTGGGAGAAAAAAGGAGGAGAAAAAACAACCTAAAAGCTATAATAAACAGTAGGACCCAAGGGAGAACAGAAAAAAATGAGATTATTAACAGAGGAAACTGGCTGGCTCCACTGAGCAAATGTTGGTGAACAGAAAAATTAAATTCTGCATGATTAAACAAGGCATTAAACTAGTTGGGGAAAAAAAGAAAAAAACCCAACCAAACCCAACAAAAACCCAATAATCACATGCTGTCAGAAATAAGTCAAGTGGTTTTACTGACTTAAACACTCAACTGGACTAAAAATGCTCTTTTACTAAAGCAACCATAGCAAATGCATGCCTATTGCTGAGAGCACACATTTTAGAAAAATGCACATTTAAGGAGGTATCCTCTGCTGATGCTAATACTTGTCTCTTGATTCAGGCAGCAATTTTAAATGTCTGCAGCCACAGGCAACAGGAACATGCAGAGAAGAACCCCATATGTCTTGGATTTCACCAATCCATATCTTCTGGGCACTTAAAGAATCACCCCTTAAACTTCTCTAGCCATCCAGCTGGGGTCTTCCTAATGAGGTGATGGCAAAGAACATTTTCCCCTAGAAAATGGCAAATAAAATCCAACAAAGGTTATTTTTAAGACCAGCCCAAAACTGGTTGAAAGAACTTTTAGTGCCCCTGGAACTCAGGCAGCTCTCCTAACCCTGAAAGGATTGGCACCACCATGGAGAGATACAGGGAAGCTGTAACCATGCACCACATGTCCCATGTGGAAATGGCAACAACAGTCACTTTGGGAAATTCTGTGAACAATTCCAGGGTCTGGTTCTGCACAAATTCCACTGGCACAAATGTGGGCCAGCTCTGCCAAAGTGGCAGTATTATAACTGAGACTCACAGCTTGAAATCAAACCTTGGCAGAGTACTGGCCCAGATCTGACATAAATCAGCCTCTCAGTTCTTGCTGCTGCTTTGGCACAAGGTGGCTGAGGAAGAGTTGTTGCTACCCCTTCAGCTGGAGTTTGGACCCAATGCATTCCTTCCTGAGTGCTGCCACTCTCAGCACATGCAAAGTCTTGGTGCAAGAAAGCTGCAGCTTGAGAAGAAAGGTTTCAACACACTTAGAACCCTAGAAAAAACAGGATTTTTTCATCTGTGAAGTTCTTTTTAGCATGAGCTGTATGATGTTATGTTGTAGATGCTCTGACACAGGACTAGACAGACAGGAGGGCGCCCTATCAGATGCCAGCTGTGCTCCTGACACAAGCCTTTGCCCTCCCTGGCTCACAGCACAGGCTCATGGCGCTGGTCAGCAGCTGGGAAGACCCTTCCCTCGCTGTCACCAGAGCACTTTCTTTCTCTACTGCTGCAAAGGGCCAGCACCACATCCAGCACAGCTGCAATGGGGAAGCTGGAAGTGTTTGAAGCCCATGACACCCTCCCAGGAAACATGGGCTGGCTGAACACATGGGAGCTGTGAGAGGCACTGCTGAAGGTGCCAGCAATTAGGGCTGCACCAGCTGCCCAGCCAGCATCAGCTGCCTGGCAGGCACCACAGCAGGGCCCCACAAATCAGATTTGCAGGAGTGCCCTGGGGCTGGCTGATTACAAGGGGGTTTTCCCACCAGAGTTGCACAGTATGAAAGTAAACATTTTGAACAGGCAGGAACCTGAAACTGGTGCACAAGCTGAGCAGAAACAGAGCCAGACTGAGTTACATTGCAGGACTCTCCTCTACACCATGGAGAAGTCACAAATGAGATGTGGGCAGTGAACAAGGCCTGAGACTCTTGGTCCTAATGACATCTATCAAGGGAGGTATTGGATGTAGATACAAAACTCGTGTGCCACTGTTCCCCCACAGAAATACAAGAATTCACCTCATTATCAAAGATACTTTGCCTTCAGGGACATGCCTAGCACAATACTTTAATTTTTTCCTTAGATTCAGTGGTACCATTTTTTCCTTAGATTCACTGGCACCTTCCACAATTTATAAATTAGCAATAACAATAAAACAAGGCAGCCATTCCTGGGCTGAACCTCATGCCAGCAAATATGATACTGATCTCTTAGCCCCTTAAAACAAGCATCCTGTATCTCTAGTTCAGACCTGCAAGCTGCAGAGTACCAACCCCGTGCTTGAGGTGTAGGGTCCAGGGGATACTGTGGAAGATGGCCCCCATTCTTTTCTGCCTATAACTACGGTGGGAGACAGGTTGTCTTCACCTCTGCAGTAAGCCAGCTCCCAAATTTAATAAAGGTTTCTCCTTCCAATTGCTTCACCAAATACCAGAGCAACACTTGCTCTTGTAACAAAATGTCACTTGCTTTTCAAGTACAAACTAAATGAGCTTTCCTGAGAAAATAATTGCCAGCTATTAAAAAGCTACTGTTGGAGCTTGAGAGAACTATTAAAATACAAAGAGAAATGTACCACATTCTTCCTGAATTGATACTTCAAACAAAACCTATTTTTGTTTTGAAATGTGGCACTAGAACAATGACCAGTTGCTTTTGTATTTCAGACTGAGAGTCATGCAATCATTTTCTAACAGCAGCATTTCTGTGTTGCTCATGAAAATAGTGGGGGAAAAAAGCCACAGGTCAGTCAGTCTCTGCCTTAGTCAGCAGAGGAGTCTCAATCCATCTCCCATCAAGTCTCTCATCACACTGGGGAATGTCCTGCTCAGGACTAGAGTGGACACATTTGCTTCTGCCAGGGAGTCATCCCCAGGGAAGAGCCCCCATTTTCCTAACTTCCACCTTCTTAGTCCTCATTACAGCCTCAAATCTTACACCAAACAGCAACTTACTGTTGCTGTTTTCTTAAAAGCAGACTTTAAACAAGTATTTTCTCCATAACTGTCAATTCTTCCTCTTGCCCTCTTGAGCGCTACTTGAGATGGAGCACTTTGAAGGATCAGCTTTGTAATATCCACATGCACAGCCAGAATTGCATCAGTACCAGACCAGAACTGCCTCATCTCTCCTACCCCTAGAGCATCCAATTGTGTCAGGCCCATAACCTTGAGAATTCCCTAGAAAGGACAAGGTTGAGGTAGATTTTCTCGAGCCATATTGCACTGAACTTACAGTGCTGTACTGTCCTTTAGTTGGCTTTAAGCATCTGCTCTTTTCTGTCATGACTCTGTTTTGATAAAGGTCTGGATGCAGCACTTCCAGTGCACTCCCATCTCCCAGGAACACGAGGTATTAGAGCAGTTTCATCTTTGCCACAAAACCTTTGCAGCACCTGTTGGCATGAAAGAATACACCATTCACTGACACTACTTGCCCCTCAGCCTGCATTACAACCAGGTACTGTAAAATGCTGCCCTAATTACGCTGTCTAGAATAGCTGGGCCACTGTTCATTAAAAGACAAGTCAAATTACTGAATCTCTCTCTCATCAATCTCTGTTGGTTGTTATTCTGATGACCAGGTCAGCATTGAGACTGCTAATGAAAAACAGAACCTGGCAGATGACCTCACCAAGGACACAGCTGCTCCCCCACAAGTCACAACCTTAAACACACTGGAGATGGAGACAGACAAGCAAAGCAAACATCACTGGAAGCACAAACCCTTGTGTCAGAAAGAAGAGAAGAAAGACTTCACAAAACAAATGGTGACAGGGAGATGCAGCAGCCATCTACTTACTGTGAAGTGTCCAAGGGGTAGCTCTGCCTAAAGAGAGGACATCCTTCAAGCTACTGTGGAAAAGGCACTCTGGGAGCTCAACCTTGGCACTGGAAGGGCAGTGCCAGCCAAGGCAGCCCTGTTGGCACAGGGTGGCACAAACAGCTGCTGTGTCCAAACAGTGTGGTGGTAATTCCCAGTGTCTGACCAGTGTAGGTCATATCCATACCTTGGCCTGGCAAGCCTGCCTGAGAGCTGAGCAGAGCACCAAGCAACATAATTTCTCATCCACATGCTATCACCAAATAACGCCAAACTCCAGCTTAACCAGTTTTGTTGATGAAGCAAGTATATATTTTTTAAATCTCAGAAAACATAACAACATACATGAGAAAATTCTATTCTATGTCGTTTAAATTATACTTCCTCAAACTGGAAAACAGGATGAAGAGGATCTGGTTCCCAGACCAGCGATCCAGAGCTAGAAAGCACTATAATTAGAACCAGGACCGAGACTGAAGACCCCAGGTTGTTAGCAAAACTAGTTAGCTAATGTCATTAGAAAGCAACAGAGAATAAGCAAGAGCCGACGCAGACTCTACAGCAATCTAAGCAAAGGACAGTTTAATAACTGTACTTACGATATGTTTTAAAAGGAAAAAAAATCACTTCATGGAGTAGGTTTCATCCTGGGCAATATCCATACACTTGGACTTGGCAAAATGGCTTGGAGAAGAGGGTTTCATCATAGTAAACACAGCTACTTCACAGCAAGATTTATTAATACATCCAAAAGAAAGAAAGAAAATCATTTTGTCACACTATATACAGATAATACATACAGTGTTTTATACACATATTACATCAGTTTTTACACAAGAAAAATATACATAAAAATGTAAACTTTTGTATACAAAAACCCTTAAACAAATTAAACAAGGACCAGATAACAAAAGGAGACCAATCTATTATCATTTAATTGATTTTTTTTTTTAAATGGTAATACAGTACATTCATTGAGAAGTATGAGGAACATGTGAGCCAACCTTTCCTATTTAAAGGGAAAGTACAAACACAAGCTTTCCTCCCCGCCCCTGGAATGCTGTCCGTGAGCCTCCAGCACTAGAGGTGGTGTGAGTTGCCATTGCTGCCAGGGCCCCTGAAGGAAGGAGCCCTTGTTCACCACACTGTCCCCAAGGGACACATGCACAGAAGCGAGCTGGGCTGGGCTGTTTGTGCGTATTAGCCAGGCTTCCAGCTAATACCATGAGACGGGACGCGGCAGTGCCCGTTTGTATGTTCCCTTTAAGCAGTCATTCAGTGGATTAGCCTTGCTGGAGGAAGTTGCTTATTTTTCCCAATGTATGGTATGCTGAACACATGTGTCAGATATGAGAGGGAAGAAGGAAGGGGTGTAAGAGACTGCTAATCCTTGCTACCATGCAGTTACTTCAAAATCAGGTACATTTGCAAGCTACAATTCACTGGTTCAAAATACACTGCCTCACCTTTGCTTTCCCACTGCAACTTGTTTACATTTTAAACTCTAGTGACCGAACAACTGTATGAGGCTCTTTGTTACAAGGCTGTTTCTGATATCAAAGCATGATCAAGCTACCTTTAAAATGACACCAAACACAAACTTCTCGGAGACAGCCTTAAAAAGAGAGAGCATTCCCTCTAAGCACTTCAGATTGTCCATTTGCCACCTTATTTTATTAAGTCTAGGATAAATATATTTACCCTGAACTGGAAAAAGGATATTGGTCGAGCTTGTGACATCTGTTTTGCTCCATTTGCAGATAAATATTTTTGGGAATTAGAGGGAAAAAATCCCAAAAAACAAAGCCAAATTTTAAAACCTCAGGCATAAAAGTAAGAAGGAAATTATTTAACATGTTGGTGAAAAAACAGTTGCAGAAACTTGAACTTGTTGGAAACAAACAGACGATAGATTTCAATGAAGGCTTCTCACATTAAATAAGTTAGACGGGTTATAGACATCTTCAATAAAAACATCCATCCTCCACAAAGTATGTTAAAATGAAACACAATAGTGATGCACTGGTATTTCTCCTAAAAAGGACAGAAGGACATGAAATCTCCTTAGTGATATCAGTACTATTGAATGTAGGAGGTGAACAATGATTTACAAAAGTAATGAGGGGAAAAGAAAATCACGAATCATTTATTATAATTGGACAAAAGGGGGATGGGACAGAATGTAATTACTGTATGCCTCAGAAACATCTAAAGGAAATAAATACTTAGAAACTTGTGTTTCCATTTCTTTCACCTAAATGAGTGTGGGAATAAGGGCTTGTCTGCTTGCTTTTGTTTTTTTTTGTTTCCTTATTTTTCTTTTCCTTTTTAAAATAACAACCTTTCTAGTAAAAATTCAAAAGACAATTACAAATGGCTTTAGATAATTAAAAGTCTCCTTTTTAAAATAAAACTTTGATAACACATTTCTCCATTTCTTCTATATAATGCAGCTTCAGTGAGAATAAGTAATAAGGGACAGCAATTTGCAAAAAAAAAAAAAACTGAGAAAAAAAATGTCAACCAAGTTTTCATAACATATACACATGTATATGCAGGACATCTACACTCTATATACATATTTAATATAGGTATGCATGAGTATATATCAGGAGATAACCAACAGGTACATTCTCCACATACACAAACTGAAATAGCGTAATAGGCGTGTGCGTATCAATCCACACTGTCCGCACGCAGTACACAGACATCCATACACACGCCCCAACACATGTATCATAGAAGCCATGTGTGACTGCATGAAAGCTCAGATGGAACAGTACACCAGTTACCTTTTTCTAACAGAAATGCAAGGAAGACAAAATTCCATGGCTGAATTGTGGCCAAGAAAAATTGTGTCATAGCCATATTGAAAACATGGAATCCAGTATGGCTCGATGACAGAACTGGAGCAGCATTCTCCTCTGAAACTGAAGCCTAAGATACACAGTACTTCAATGTGACTGAGCAGGTTGCTGACAGCTGCTTTCTGCTAAAAGGATATAGAAGCTCCATTTAGCCAGAAAACAGAAAATAAAACACTTCAGCCCATAATTTACTTGCATAAGCAATATTACCCAATACACAACTAGATGCAAAGTGCTAGCATGTTAATGGTCAACTCTGCACTCCATTTTAAAATCTGTTTTATGATCAAGTGTAACAAACTGTGTTTCTTTTGATATGTTTGATGACAACCCCATTGCTCAGAACAGAGCACAGGGCTGCCTTCTGCTTACTTCCTGTGTTACAGGAGATACAAATTAAACTTCTTTTTTCTCCCTAGGGTTGAAAATTGGAAGGTAGTATTTGGTGGGTGCAGTTTTCTCATTTTGACCATTTAAATATAATGCTGGGTTAACCTTTTAATATGCTAGGAAGCTCTGCATCAGGTTCCATGAAAAGTTTGTATTCATCTGCAAATCAATCACAGTCCTACTGAATCGCAATTGAAGCTGGGGAAGTTGCATAAGTTCAAGCAGATGCTCAGGGCCCAATTCAGCTACCACTCCAGTCACCAAGAGAATTTCCCTCATGCATAAGCAGAGCTGGATTGGGCCATTAAAGCTGATTGCTGCTAGCAAGAGAAACTGCAGAGATGCAGGGACAAGGAGGAGCTGGAATGGAGGCAATGGAGCAGGGAAGCAGAAGAAGTTGGCATTTTGCAAGAGGCCTCAAAGAGACTAAATAAAAAACAAAAGCAGAGACACAGAAAGGAAACTCCACTGCGAGGGCTGAGGTAACACAAGCCAACGGTGGCCAAGCTCAGATCAGTCTCTGAGTCATCCAGACCCCTCAGAAGAATTTAGAACAACTTGTCTGGCACAAGTGCTTACCTGTTACACATATGTTAGGTGGACAGTCCCTCTCTTTAGCTCACACACTCACTGGTGTTACATCTAATGTACAGGTGTGTGACACAAGGTATATTCCACCTATCAATCTGTATGCATGTATATATAGATTTAGATTGATTGCATTCATACATATTTATTGTACTTCATGAGGGCAAGTCCACATTCAGCAAAATGCTTCTGTTATCTCATATACAGATATACCTCTCTGTACACAAAAATGGGTCTATTCTCCTCCATAAAGGCATAAGGATTTATGCTCCTAATTCCCATTACCACCAAATAAGCAGAAGAAAAGGCCTCTGACAACTTCCACCTCCCTAACCTTTTGCCTCTATGCATATGTGCCAGAAACAAATTGTGGAGAGAAGGAAAGGGGGAGAGATGCCTGGGGGAGCATCAACATCATGATATGGAGGGGAATAAAAGAAAAATTGCAAAAAATTTCAAATTTCCATTCAATACTAGAAGCTCTGTTTTTCTAAAAAGGTTTTTAAAGTCACTGGGATCATCATAGAAGTGATACTGTATGAATAAATAACAATTAGGCTACGTTCTCCAGCCTAAATAGAACAATATGAAGAGTAAGCCAATCTGAAGAACGTTTCTGACTTCTCACAATTTCAAATGAGAACTCCCATAAAGAAATCTTTCTTCTCCAATTATGAAAAAAAGGTAAGTGGTAAAAATCAAATTCAGAATTTTACAGCCTAAATGAAACTCCTTTGACTGAATGCGTATTTTGTTCTGCAATCCCACAACAGAAATTTTGGGGCAAAATTGATACACACAAACATCCTCAGAAGAGAAAAAAAATCTGCTTTGGAGACAAGATCCTTTTAGGAATGGAGACCACTGCACAAACAGCACCCCTTCCAATCTAATTGGAAAACACAAGAACACTGATTGACAACATTTTCCAAGTCAGACCGTAGGAGATTCAGGTATTAATTTGCAAAGATACAGCAATTCTCATGCCTCTCCATCCCACTGAATGCAAACCTTCCCATTCAGTTTGTTCTGGAAAACTTCTTTCTTCCATCATTCCTCCTCCCCCATTTGTTTTATTTAAAGGCTGTCTTTGGGAGCTTGGTATTTTCATGGCATTTTAAACAGGGCTCAAAGCAACTCATTTGAAAAACAGTAAAATTGACATGATATCAGAGTTAGCCTCATAACAGAAGATTATATAGTAGAGAGTTTCAGTTATTTATATAACAGTGAGGACATAACAACCCCCTACTAAATAATCACATTTCTACAATACATTCCATCACCTCTTGACTACTTTTCTCTTTACAAAACTATGACCTACATACAATATACACATTCGTATCACACATACATCCCCCCCCAATGCATATTTTTGTGTGTATATATAATACATACATGCACACAAGCAGTCTAACTCTATTTATAAGTCACAGTGGGAATTCCTTTGTGAGGAAAGGAGGGGAAAATTCCTGAATAAGACACTGTAGATTCCTAATGTTCCAACTTTTCAAATTCCAACTCACAGAGCTAACTGGAAATAAATACATTTAAAAAAAGAAAAGGTCTTACAAACTTGGTTCACAACTCCCAGCTACAGTAGTTGGATTTTTAAATTTGATCTATTTACCCTGTAACTAAATTTCTAATCATAGGTACAAACCACGGATAAATTATTGCAGAATGTAACACTCAAAATTTAAAAAGAGTTATAGGAACAGTAATATAAGGGTTAAAAAGAGTTCTATACTTGTTGATACAGGATACCATTTTATTTTATTTATATATATATCTATATATAGATATAGATATCTGCAAGGTAGCAAAGAATAGCTGTACACCTTGACACGGCAAAGATCCAGTGTAAAAAGGTGCTTCACTAGTTTGTTTTTCCAAAAAAGCTTGTATATAATTTTATAGCTATTAAAAACACATATGCAACATAATTCATTACACTCAATACAGCTTTAGTATAAAACTTATAATTTATGAGGTGATGTTAATAGCATAAATTAATATACCATTTCTCTTAAAATCTACAATAAGTATTCTGAAAGCTCATTGGGGAAGGGTATCTTTAAATAAAAAGTTTAAAGCTGAGCGTGATGAAAAAGATTCTGTATGCTGAAGTTGAGATGAGAGCCCCGAGAAGAGAAAGAGTCCGTAAGCCAGACACTGTTGACTATAAAACTGAACAAAGATTTCTCCTTCTTGCGCTCTCACTTAGGTGACGCTCTACTTAAATTATTATTTACTTTTAAAACTATTAACTTTTTTTTCTTTTTTTTTTCTTTTTTTTTTTTCTTTTTTTCTTTTTTTGTTAACTGCCCTTATTTCCACAAGGAATCCCTGAGACATACCCAAAACTGTACAGTGAAGGTCATCACTGTTCAGAGAAACTGGTTCAACCCCTTCTGGTAGGATGTAGCTATTTTGCATGAGAATCAAAATGTCCATCACTTCAGAATGAATCTACTTGCACCAGAACCAACTACACTGTTTAAGATGCAGGTTAGAGAGTCATTTCAGGGTAAATCAGTCCACTCCAAGGTAGAAGCCAATGCCATCGCAGTTAGCTACATCAGAGCAACCTGCACCAAAGTTAAAGTTTTCCAGAGGATATCTGGGAACGTTACCTATCCAGAGTTCATCTCCGTGGGCACCAGCTGACAAGGAGAAAGCAGGTTAAACATTAGCATCACTGGACCAAGTTCAACATGCCTATGTGCTCACACATGGGTAACTCTGGACATCTCACTGTGTGTGTGTTTGGGGGACTAGCAAGAGGAAGAGGAGGAAGAATGCATTTTTCTACAGCAAGTACACTTTATGGTCAAAAGCCTAAAGTTCATCCTATTCACTTTCAGACCAAATTCTATGACCTCAAGTAGACTGAAAAGGTGCCAACACTTACTTCAAGGAGACAGATAAAGAAAGCCTTTTCCAACTATTGCTCTCAACTTACAGCCATGCTCACTTTGTCCTTTCATGCTTCCACTACATTACTTCATTCCACAGTAGCTACAAAAGGAGGAGAGTAAAACAGGGCAAAGCAAACAACTCAACAACCATAAGAAGTACCAGACAGCAAAGGGAAAATAGTCATTACCATTTGGGATTTTTTTTTAAAAGAGACAGAAGACACAAGTGAGAGATTTGTTTTAAGATGCATCTTTTCTAACTCCTTCTCCTTCCCCAAACTTTTTTTCCTAACAGTGCCTTTGTCTAGTTTTAAAGACAAGACTAAAACTTTAACTGATCAGAACTAAGGTTTCCTATGACCAGACCTCTCCTGAAGTCCAAGTTGAAGTTTAGTGAATGCAAATATAGATTTTTGTCACCAATCCTCCTTACTTTTATTTGGGCTTTTTATTTGTATTAAGAAAGAGTATTTAAATGTTAATTCGTGACTTTCTACTGATACACATCTCAAATGAAGAGGAACTTCTCAGAAGGTAAAATCTTGCTAAAAATGCCTCAGTGTTCACTGCTAGCATGTGCACTCCCATGATCAATGTTGTACCCTCAGTATCTAGTTCATGACATATTAGCATGCTGTGAAACATCTCCCTACTCACTGATCTGAAAAATACTTTGTTCTATTGCACTGTCATTCTAGCATCCAAATATATGTTATGAATTGCAGAAATCTCTCCTCCTGTTCATCTTACAGTCAGATTTGCTCAGAACCACAGAAGACTTACCAGCTGGCATAACTTACATTGGAGAAGTATCTGAGAATGGGAAAACAGATGCAAGAATGATGAAGAATGTGTAGTGGAAGGAAATAAAGGAGGTATGAGAAGTAGCCCACAAATCCCCATCATTAAATGTTACCCAGAAGATCAGAAAGACCTTGTGGTCAGAAGGTGAGAAAGACCTAAAGATCCAGCCAGCACACTAGCCCCAAACTATTCCTTCAGTTACTATTTCTGCCACTACTGGACCTTGCAAGAGGTCTGCACAGGAGAGTCCTTCACATGTAGAAACACAAAAGGAAAAATACCCCAGTTCCACCAGGGAAGCTGCCTGGACAGCCACACAAATGTCTCACTGCCCAAGGTCACTACAGGTAACTTTTCTATTGTTTGTTGGCTGAAAGCACCTCCTACCATTGTCCTGCAAGTCTTGAAAGGTTAACTGCAGGTAGCTGATCATCTAAAAATGTTTCCCTCTTCTCTGCCCAAAGGCTCATACTGCTGGAGAATTCATGAGCAGATTTAGCTCACTGCAGCACAAAGACAGGGAGAAATACCCGTGGAGGCCTGGCAATGCCTACAGGGATATCCAGCAGCAAGGAGGCTGCAGGAGCTCAGGGAACAGCTGGAGCTCAGAAGCAGCACAGGTAGCCACCAGGGCCAGCTTCTCAGGGAAGAAAACTGCCCACTGTCTATTGTACACCTTTGCAGGACTCTCTTGGCAAGCAGATTCAAACCCAGAATGCATGTAGATGTGGTTACAGCAAGATAAAGTTTCAAACTGAATATGGCTGCTGGTTTGCAGGCTCAGTCTGAGGTCTTTTTCCTCGGCCATGCCCCTAAAGCCAGTGACAGCTCACAACAGAAAATCCTAATTTTTCAATACTCATCTTCCTTTTATAAAAAAAATAAAATAAAAGGCCACTTCTTTTGGCTTCTCTCTGTTATTAGGTACAATTCCTCTTTGACAATTTATTTTCTCTGATTTTTGCCTAGCAGGCAATAAGCTTCTCAGGGCTTTCAGTGCTTTCCAAACCAGAACTGCAAATCCCCATTTTCAGTTGGAAATCTAGCTGTTACCATTTTCCCCACAGTGCCTGAGGCAGACCTGCAACTGTGCTACCTCTCAGCATTATCAATTTAGTGCCTTTATGCTCAGCCATACATAGAAGCATGCTACTAATGAGAAGGGATCTAAGCAAGAACCCAGAGGAACTGGAAGGCAGGAGGAGACAGAGTTCTTGTATCATAATTATGAAGCCAAAGAACAAATCAACGTTGAGGTATCTAAGTGTATATGGTTCCCCTCAAAGCTGGTGTAAGGTCTTCTTGGGTGAAAGGAAACTTCAAAGCATGTCTTAGAGAATGCCTTATGCACCAGAAGAGCATGAAGTTATTCCTGACAAGCCTCTGTACATTGTCAAAATTAATCTTGTGTTAAATACTTTTGTACAGAGACTAATTGAGGTGCTATTATTGCCAAAATTATGTAAATTATGTCTAATTTTTTTCATTCTTTAAAACTCCAATCTTATGTGAGGGAATTAACTTTTAGGTTCAACTAGCCTTATTCCATTTGTCAACACATAAAGGGCACAACAGGTATTGAGAATCTGAAATTGCTACACTGGCTCTTTGGTGAAGGGGTGACAGGATGCTAATTGCTATAAGAGCTGATACTCAAAAACATTTCATCTCATGAGGGAGCATGGAACCTACTCGGGAACCACATAAATAACAGCCTCGAGGACCACCTTAACCAGGCCAGCAGGATTTCCCAGAGGAAGAGGTGTGAAATATCTCTGACTACACATACCTCTCAATTAGATCTCTTGCATCCAACAGTAAGACACTGATGCACTGAAGTCAACATGTTGTGTGGGTGTAGAAAGCCACCTGGAATGATCCACCTTGTAAAGCTAAGATCAAGACCCGTAACTGCTTGGCAGCCATGAAACCATGAAATCGGTGGTAGTGAAAAAATGAGAGGTGAACCAGGAAAAGGCAAGAGCGGTGGCCCGTTTCAGAACACTGTGGCAGACAGGACAGGGAGATTCCTATTTCAATTGTATACAAACTGAAGTTTATTTTTGAAAGTGCAGCTTTATTGCAAACTTAGTTTGCTCATGGAAAAATGTAACGCAGTCAGTTTTCAGAGAAGAGTCGTCAAGAGATACACAAAGATTGAAATCTAAGTGGGGAAGAGACTTGATGTCCCAAGCTACTTTAAAGAAACTCAGGCACATAAAGGCCATTGATTTCAAATGGTAATAATGGGCCTCCATTGCTCTGATAGCTTCTGAAATTCCCTGTCTAAATCAATGCACAGATTAGGAGCTGGGTTCTGTTCTGAGTTAGACCAGTACAAACTCACTGTGACCTCAGACTGGAAAGCTCCTCTGTAATTTACACCAACACAACCAAGCAGAACTCGGTTCTCAGCTCCTATTATCCTCTCTTCCCTCCCAGCATTTGCTAAGAAAGAGAAATATGGTGTGGGGCAAATATACTCTGCACTAGCTGCAGCTTCATTAGAAGTTTGATGGGCACAAGAACCATTTCAGGACCAAAGTCCTGAAACCGATACATAGAAATTAACACCCTCTAAAACTACATGAATTCACAAGCAGATTAAGGAATTAACCATTTGGTATACTAGTTCTCCACTTTTTTTCAGTCAGACATCGCAGCACATTGAAGAAGGTAGATGAACACAACAAAAATCATCTGCAAATCAAACAGTTGTCTCCTCAACAAAGTACGGGTAACATAATATAAAGATAAATAAAAGCCTTGTCAGATTTGCCTCATTCACAATTATCACTGGGCATTCCTCAATCAGCAGGACAATCACAAGCAGGATTTCATAGGCTTCAATTAAATTTTTTATGTACTTTAAAAACATTGAAGTGTTACAAACATATTTAAATCACCACTTAAAATATCCGGCTTATATTATTAAGATCTATTTTACCAAGTATGAAATAATGACTTCATAACAACAGAAGCATGAAAATAATTTTTGTTTCTTCCACCCATATACAACTGCAATTTCAGAAAAAGACATATGCATCATCCATACTCTTTTATATTTAAAGAGGACAGATCCTTCAAGAAAAGAGGGATAATATGATTGCTACAATAATAAGAAGACACAAGACCTATCCCATTTAAACTCTGTTCCTTAGGAAGATGGAAGGAGAGGTTTGGGTCAGATATTTTGGTGTGTGCCTGACTGCTAACGAAATGAATTTCTATAGCAACTAAACTTCATTCAGTGATCCTTTCCTCAGAAAATTTATTAAGCCTTCCTATTACATGTGCTTGGTTCTCTTAATTTCCTGAAATAGACTGTAATTCACACAGGTAGAATAAAATCCATCGTCTACAGTACAAGACTGAAATGTAGAATTTTCTACTGTCTCTCATCTGCATCTCTGAAACAAACCAAGGAGAGTAGAGACTTGTATTAAACAGGAGTTACTTTTACAGTCACAGTCATGTACAATAGCAAGTTTGAGCCCTAGAGAGTCATAAGCAAATTCCTTCTTGATAAGGAGATACAAGTAAACACCTCAGAATTTCTGCTGCTATTACCTCTTGGTTTAAAGAACAAAATTAAAAAGTAATAACTATTTTAAGAAATCAAAAACCTAGCTGATTCCTTTCTTTAGGAATTGCAATTACTACCAAAGAGTGAATAGTGTCATTAGCAGGTGATCAGCACAAACAAAACCATCCTGCAGACAGAAGAAATTGTTACCTATTTTGCATTAGTGATTTCTCTTTTGGTTTGCCATGACTGGTGATAGGTACCTGCTAGTTCCTTACATTCAGCTTCCCAAACAGAGCATCAAACCCTACAAATGTTGGAAAAACTATATGGCTCTCAGGGGATTAAAAACTGTCCAAGAAAGTCTCACTAGTCAGACATATTGTGAGAAATGCATCCATTTGAAAGTTACAATGGGTCTGACCTAGACTTGTGTGGATGGGCAGAAAACCAACCTAATTCTTCCTGTTTCAGCTGGGAAATTCCTGTCAGCCTGTCAGGCGAAGAGTTCTAGACAAAGACACACTTGAAAAGGCAAATCATCAATGCTACAAGGCCACAGTAATTCAGCAAGGAAGGAAATTTCTCACAGGAATCTTCTCTAATCCATGATCTATGTTTCAATCCTTCTGTTTCTTTTTGTTTTCCTGGGCTAACTTCGTAACAGCCTTCAAATTTATGGGCAACCAGTCAACTGATCTCTTTGTTACTTAATGAATTACAAATCGTGATTAAAAAAAACCCAAAAAACAACAAAAATCAGCATGCAGTAAGAACAGTGACCAGTTCTGGAAGGGGACAACTACTTCTTCACCAAAAGAAGAAAAGGAATCGCTGCTCCCTGCACCCCAAACACACACACACACGGAGGAGGTCAAGAGACTATTTCAAGAAACTGCCAAACTCATCCTTGAATTGTGATCTTGACTTCAGTGCACCACTCTCAAATCAATGTGTGCAGCCAAGTTTTCTATGCCAAATGCTACCTTTGGAAAAAGAGTAAATAAAAAAAAAAAATCAAGAGATTTCTGCCCACTGGAAAACCTTCTACCAGATGCTAATGGGATGGCAAGCACTGATCCGAACCCTAGGGAACAGTAACATGCATCAGTGATCTGAGGTATCTTCCCATTTCTAGGTCTTACTGCTAAGATCATTTACATCCAGTAACTGTGCTGTATCCTTAAGGAATTATTGGGGAACAGTGAACCTGCCTGCAATAAATGAGCACCGGTGCCTGACGAGCACATGTGAATGCTACAGCAAGGTTCACAGAGGGCTAACCCTGGTCAGTACTGAAGCAGGGGTTTTCTTCTCAACCCCCTCTTAAAAAAAAGGGAAGAGAAGACAGACAAAATAAAGAGAAAGGAAGAAAGGAAAGATAGAAAACACAGGTCCCCCATCTACCTGCAGGGAGCCAGGCAGACAAGCTCAGTTGGGGGTGGTGAAGGGCGCGGATGCGTTATTGGTACTGGTAGCGGTGGCACCGGTCACTGCGAAGCCCGTGGGAGGAGCTATGGAGCTGTGGCTGGGCTGCAGGTCCTTGGGAATGCCACTGTGGGAGCTCAGCTGGTGCCCAAAGGCTGCGCTGAACTGAGGGAGCTGTTGTTTGGGGGAGGTGGAGCCCATGAGTTCAGCGGAGGCAGGACCCATGCCACTGAAACTGGTCTGCGGTAACCCCGGAAGCACACTGGAGCTGTTGGGGGTCACTGTGGCGAAGGCAGGCTGTGTGGTCTCTGAGTGCGAGGTGGTAGGTGGTGTGGACAGGGAGGTGGACAGGAGGTGTCCATCTGCACCAAGAAGGTTGCTAAACGGAGAGGGGTCCCCAAGATTGACAGGAAGATTTCCCCAGTGAGTTCTGGGGTTGACCACCCCGCTAAGTGGCACATCCAGCTGCGTTGGGAGCAAGTGCTGTGCCATCATGGGCATCTCTGCTGAGAAGGTAGCTGCCAAGTTATCACCAGAAAAGGATGTGGTGTGAGGGGATGTGATATGGTCACTGTAGGGAGACGGCACATGCTCACTATCATAATGGCTTCCATGGGGTGAGGAGTGTGAATGGTCACTGCTGTATTGCTGTCGTGAGGTGATCAGGTCATCTGCCTTGCTCAGCAGCTGGGCAGGGTGGGGCCTCTGGGAGGCATGGCTGCCATCATGAAGTCCATGAAACTGTCCCGGGAAGGCTCTCTCCCCAAGGCCACTCTGGCTTATCAGAGTGGCAGAAGTAAGGCCAACGTTGGCTGGGGCTGAGAACTGCCCCTGGATCTGCCCTGCCAGGGGCGTAGGTGGGTTGGACAAGGTAGCAGAACGGAGCAAGTTCTCATCCAGCTCCAGAGCGGAGAAATTATCGTGTACTATACGCCCATTCAACAGCTCCCCCAGATCCGTGTTAACCTCTCGACTCAAGGACTGCATTCCTGGAGCTCCAGCACCTGTAGAGAACACCCCTATCGCTCTATCTGACAGCTCCTGAACTGGCACACCATCTGTCTGTGTAAGTACTCCAATGGTACTCAGGCACTCTAGAGAAGTTACAGCCTGCAGGGCCCGTTCCAGTTCTTCAGCTTCTTCTGTGGTTGGAAGAAGATCTCCATTTTTACCTGCAGAAACAGGGACACCACCAGTTAGTGCACTGCTCTCAGGTGAGCCTGGCCCTGGCACTCAAAGGATGAAGATGTACAGACAGTTCAATACAGAGCTGCACTGTATGATAACCTTCCAGCATGGCTTGCAGTACACAGAAAGTGTCATTCATCAGTGTTCACTAGACAAGCAAGGTAAGAAAACCATGAAATTACACCTTCCTCTTCAATTGAAATCCCCCTCTGCCTGATCTCTTCCACATACTATAGTAGGAGATGCCTCTTAAACTTCCTAGACTTAAAAGTAAAAATGCTTAAATAAGATCTTCAATGCTGCAATAACACATGGTCCTCTTTCTACTTACCACATTACAGCCTGGGCCTAAAATTTACAGAGACAGTATAATTCAGGTTAATTTCAATTCAAACACAGTCTGATGTCACATTGTATCAGAAAATGACCAAAGAAATCACGTACCCAACTCCAGGCTGTTCTAATTTCTTTGTTATAAGTTATAGGTACTGAGCTTTAGAATGCAGAAATTCAAGAACATTTCTGATCAAAAGCTAGTTTCAAAAATGTATTTAAAGATTTTATTCTCACTCTCTTTTTATCAAAGGCCAGCATTGACTGTGATTCCAGCCCCACTCGATGGCAGAAAGATGCCATTACTGAGAACACTCTTGATTAAACTGTAACACTGACAGGCAGTAAAAATGTAAAATGAATTATTAAAATACTAAACCAATTATGGTTCTCAGAGCAGTAATTACATGAGCAAGCAGAGAACTATGCACACAGCCTTCTTAAAGTCTGCTTTACTTCAGAGCTCCCAAACAATAGAGCAAACACACACTTCCTTCTCTAGAATTTATTACCTCTGTAGGAAAGCAAGCAACTCCTCAAAATGCAGTTTAGAAACACTCAATTCTTCAGTTCACTGACTGTGTTCAAGCTAGCATAAAATAAAATGGTACCTTCAAAGAAATCAAAATCTTGCAAGTCATCAGGCAGCCGTGGCAGGACATCAGAGAAGTCCTCCTGATTCAATTCCAAGTCATGTGGAATGTCTGTGATTTCATTGGCGATATCATCAGGCAGCTCATCAGCACTGAGCTCTGGAGTGGAGGGGCTCCTGAACAGAAAGGAACATTAGTCCCTGGTGTTCAACTCTGCTTGCTCCAAAGGACAACCCATCAGTGCACATCCATCTACAATGGATGCTTCCCCACACAGTCTTTCCTCCATTATCTAGGTAAAAAAAATGCTTTTAGGTAGTGTCTTTAGGAAGCTTACACTTAGGCTACTCATTAACTACATAAGAGGCAACATCAGGAGCAAAATATTTTACCCATCAAACCCAATCATTGCTCAAAGCCAAAATGACCCACCACTTAAAGGTTTTTTTCAACAGCCACATGGAGATGCAATTTTTAGGCCTGCTCCAGATGCTGCTTGGCAGCTTTGTACAAAGCTCACTGGCAGTGCTCAGGCCAGCAGTGGGAAAGTGGGCAGGAGCAGCACTGACCGTATGTGGGGTATCTCTACTGGCAGTGAGACAGTGGCAGGCATGGTGAGGTTCCCTTGGGGCACCGCAGGAGGAATGGGTTTCTGGGGCCGGCGTGGGCCTCGCCTTCTCTTCTTCTTGTGTTTTTTGGTAAGTGCAGGTGGCTTCGTTTTTTTCCTGGGTTTCCTCTGCTGCTGGTGCTGAACTTTACGGGAGCTGTCCCCTCTCAAGAAATTATCCTTTGGGAGCAAAACAATACCAATGGGAGCATATTAAGAACAAGTATTACTTTCCTAGCTTTTTTCACCCTGGTCATTCCACAGACATGTGGAATGTAATGCAAGAGGAACTGTTACCTTACACCCAGACACAGTTTCAAAAATTGAGCTGTTTCCTTCCTCAGTGACCCCAATGGCAAAAATAACATAGACCAAATTTTGAGATATTGTGAACTGGAGATTGTGCAGTGTCACTTTAAAAATTATCATAGCAAACCCTAACTAAAAAGTGCACAACCATAACATTTAGCAGCACTCCTGTAAGTATTAAAGACAAAACACTGTTGTGAGGTGGTGTTAATGTGGATAATGTGCAGCAGCTGAAGCCTCAATCCTCAAGTGCCTGCTGACATAACAGAGGGACAGCACTGAGGAGACAAAATTAACACTGCTGGACTAGAATAAGGATGTGGGTAAACAATTATGGCCTCATTGCTTCTGAACAGCAATCACTGACACATTAAAAAATAAATCAAACCATCATCAGTCTTCATCATACTGGGTACGGCAGAGGGTTATATTTGTTACAGAGGTAAACCTTGAGCGACATACTGAAGATTGCCTTGAAAGGGGGAAACCCCATGCAGATCTGTGTAGCACAAACCCTCACATTTTAATCCAAAAACTCTCTAATTCACAATTATTGGAGAAGCTGGGCAAAAACAGTAACAAAAAACTTTTAATAACCCAACTAAACAAAAGAAAAAAAGAAGTTTTACACCTAATTGAAGGTAGGACAAGAAGCCTTGAAGGAGGGGCAGGACAGAAGTGGGTTTGTGAATTATCCTAAAAGTTTTGTTCTGGAAGATTGGTGTCATAAAAAGGAGAGCAGAGGACATCAACTTCATTTCTGCATTCTCTCAGCCTGAGGTAGGCCACTGCTTTTACTCTGGGATCCATGGATCCCTGAAGGAAGTTCGAGATAAATTCTAATAGTTACTAAAAGGTTAATAAAGTAGCAACCCCATTATTTCCATCCTTGCAATTGCTCTGTACATTACTTTGGGCCCCGTGTACTGAGACTGTTTAAGATGCAGTGTTCTTAATATCACACTTATATTACATTCAGATCCAAGGACCAGGAGTGACCCCAAATAAAATGACCACAGGATCTCTCACAATGATCTTCTATTTCTCAATTTAAGACAGCAATCGTATTTTCTCCAGTGAAGAATATTCCCATGTATACTTCATTATATCCTCAAAACTACATAAAAGATTGTCACAACATACTTTATACTAACTGGGAATGTTTGTCAAGTTTTACCCTTTTAAGAAAAATAATAGCAAACAATCTCTTAAGTTCATAAACTTGCTAGTGGTCAAGGAAGACTTCATAGGAACACTGGGGTTAAAACTCCTGATCACGCCAATACACAAATAAATACAATGATGGCTTTGTACTTACCATTTTTTTGGCATGTTCTTCGCACAGAGGTGTTTGATGTGTAATGTCAAAAACTGGCACAGAGCACTGCTGACCATCTGCAAACTTGGCTGTGCAACTCGAGAAGAGCTGCTGAGAACGGTTCAATAAGATATCTGTGCATTTGTGCATCAGGAATAACACAAGGCAGTGGTGGAGGAACGCCCTTTGATTTATCAATCTGATAAAGATCAGAGCCTTCAACTCTATCTGTCCAATGATACTATTTTTAATGAGTGCCTTAAATTTGCTATTCAAGTTCAAAGCTAGGTAAGGCTCAAACCCAACTTTTAAAGTGAAAAAACTGCATTCATGCAGAATCTCTAATGATTTTATTATATACTGATAGTTTTATAAAAGCAGCTATTTCACTAATGAGTTCTTAGCAAAAAGAAGCCTTTTCCTGGAGCCTTAATCAATAGATCAATAGTAGCAGTTGGAACAGTGTAGTCAACAGGACTATTTCCTTACAGACTAATGACAATCCATACTGAAACATTAAAGAAAGAGTATTTCTTAATTCAATCTTTTAAGGTACATTCTTGGCATTTATCTTTAGAGCACAGACAAAGAAGTTTCAAGATCCTTCCTGCTCCTCTGAAAAAAAAGATGTGCAAGCAGACAGAAAGGTCAAGTAAATCCAAACGTAAGCTTGCTGAGATTTCCTTCAGAAAATCCGTAGCAGGAGTAAAAATGTTTCCAGACTTACAGCAAATCAAACAGATATTTCATTGTGTCTTTTTTCAAACAGCACTAGAAGTACTCCTTCCATCTTGAACAGTTCTCAGACCTCAACATCACTGTGTATGTTTATAAAATGTTAAAACAAAAAAAAAGGACAAAGAAAATTAAAAGCTTGCAGAACAATCCAGATAGCAGACTTGGATGGATGAGTCAGAACCAAGAATCTGTTCATTTCAGAGAAGAAAATGAAGAGAGAAAAAATGGGCATACATGCAAAATCACTAGTCTTGACTACCCTGCTCTACACACAGCAACAAGAGAGACCACTTAAAATTAAAAATTACCCAAACAAAAAAATCCCATCAGAGCCATGAGGCAAATCCCAAATACAGCTGTATGCCATGGTACTCTCTCATAGAGGTTTTGAACTGCTCTGCAAACTGCTTTTAAGCAGCCTGCAAAAAATCAAACAATAAAAACAAGGCATCTGCAAAACAAAAAGATTGGAAAGGTGCTGCAGTCTGACAGTAGCTGGGTGCATCAGCACTAGTCACTTTTAATACCAAAATCAAAAGTTCCAACAATAGGAGTCACCCCAACAAAAGCACCAACAATTCTTCAGCCAAAAACAAAAAAAAAAAAAACCAAACCAAAGTCTGCAGTAATTTTAAGTATTACAGGTCATAAGTCTGCCTTTTTATAGTCTTCAGAACCAAAACTCACACCTATTGTGCTCTCTTCTTTCTGAGATTTTCAGCCATTGACTTCCAACATTCTTTCTAGGTTTTGTTTGAAATTCCAAGCACAGGGAACCCTTCCTCATCTGGACTAAGAGGTTCTGTGACTCCTTCTATTCTGCTTCTTTAAACAAAGCAAAGTATGATTTCTATCTTTCTAGTCAGTGTAAGCCCTGTTTTTATACTATGTATAAAATCCTTTTTCCATGAAACTGGCACAGGAAGATGGTCTATTGGAACCTACCAAGACCTGTATGAAAGCCAGGAGGCTGAAAGTCCCATTGTTTGTACCAAGTCATTCTGAGGGATGATCATTTTGCAAAGGTTTCTTGCCCACACTAAATACAGCTCACAAAGTAAAATGATGTTCCTATTACAAATACCAGTAGAGACTACTTATCCTCAGTGTCTACACACCTGAATCACACAGCCGAATGAAAAGCAAAGGAGTTGCTTTTGTTAGTATGATGACATACTAACAAATAGGCATTTCTTTGTGAAAACTTAGTTATCATGCAAAAATCTAACAAACAAAGAAAAAACCTCCTAAAACAGAACAGCCTCCATGCCTGAATGCCACTCCCAAACAGAGTTAAGAGGATACGCTGAAAACAGTGCCTGGTGAATGGAAGGGCCTTGTTAGTGCACTGCTCTCCCTTCGAAGTCCCACTGCAGGTTGTTGGTTCTGCATCTCTCTGCCTTGCTTGGCTTGTGCTGAAAAGAAAGCATAAAAGAGTTTACAGACAAAACCCCAGTCTTGTGGTTACTTAACATAGTTATTATACTCAATGTAGCACAGTAGGATGAAAAATTGTAGCACACATGTGTGTGTCATGATCCTGATGGGTGCACACTACTAACAAGCTCTACACAGGGACACACAATAGATGTCAATGACAGGTGAAGGTGTGACTGTAGTAACAGGATTATTTCTTATTTCACAGGGCCTTAATTGTAATGAGAGGTGCTATGTGCTACTACCATGTAAATATTACAACACCTTGCAACAGAAAGGGCAGCAATAGGTGAGTGTCAACACAGGTAACCCTCAAAATGAGGTCAGTCTTTAGAATTCAATGTACTGGGTATGCCTAGATGGGAGTCAAGTGCACTTTCAAGCCTGTTCATAAATCCAAACATGCCGAGCAACCCCAGAGCTTACATGCAAGCATGTGCTCAGACAAACTTAGACTGAGCTCTGGAGTGGCAGAGCCTGAGCGTGCTCAACATGGATAAAAGCTCTCCTTCATCAACGTGCTACAGCCCAATCCACCAGCAGGTGCCCGGGGCTCCCCCAGCACAGCCTGTGTGCTCTGAGCCTGAGCTGCAAGCAGGCGCCAGGCAGCGGTGAGGACGGGCACTGAAGCGTTACACAGCTCGCTCGGGTGAGCCTGCTCTCCAGGCACGCGTCACCTTCATGGAGATAAAGCTGCCGATTCCAGGGCTCACTTGCACCTCTGGACACGTTGTTTTCTAGGTTGACAAAAAGTTGTCTGTAGCCTGACTGTTTTCCTTCAGCCATTTCTGTCATCAACTGTACTTTGACTGAGCAAAGTTTTAGTTAGCAGTATTACTCCTGTGAAAAATTTTCTATCTGAAAAGACTCTGTGGTTACTTAAATTGACCAGAGCAGTGATGACAGGCATACCTGGCTTTGCTGGTCTACCCAAAACAATGTAAACCTTTTTTGCTTAATAAAAGGGAAAAATAATAGGGAAAAAAAACCAGCAAGAGCTTGTGAGTTTAGGTGAACTTTTGCCGTAGTGTTTAAGTTTGGAGAAATTTATACACAACTTTGTAAGCCAGTTATGGAGACTTCTACATTACACCTCAGAGCAGTTCTTCAGAATCAGTCCACCTCCCCAACAACGAACACTTCAATTGTCATGAACTACATCCCACTGAACCAGGAACAAAAGCATCCCATTAAACACAATATGCTCACAGTACCTAGCTCCAATCTGCATCTCATACTATACACTGCACCCCACAGTCACACATCCTGTAAAGCAAAACCCCAACAGCAAAAGGATGCTTCTGATACCCCAAATGTAACACCAGGGTTCAGACTTAGTCTGTTCCTCCATGAATATGAATCAACCAACTCTCCATATGCTGAGAGCTAGAGGGATGTTGACATTATCTAGAAAGAATTCCCACAGAAGATAACCTTCAAAGTTGTTAGAAGTTATGTATTTTGTCGCCAAGTTTTATTTAATGTTAGATTGAGTTAAATCTAACAAAAAGCATGAGCTTAAATTTGGTTTGCTGGGAAGATAATTAAGAGGAGGTACAGACTTTTCAAAAAAGCTGTCTGAAAAACAAAATCTGAATTGGAACAGTGAACTACAGACCAGACTGCACACCTTCTACTGGCACAGTAAAGGACCAGATATTTGGGCACAGAAACTGCTGAACAAACCATCCACATTCTACAACATAAATCTGGAGAAGGCCTGTCTTCATGGAAAACTGTACTCCATGTTTCTTTTTCTCCACTGACAGGCACTTATGTGTCATGTTCTCCTGCCTCGTGTGTGACTCCCGTTTCAGAGCTCATCCCTTCAGCTGCAGGATGCTCAGCCCGTGTCCCCCTGGCCAGCCCCAGGCCCGTGCAGCAGCAGGGCAGGTCTAACCTGGTGCAAGCACACGCTGCCCTCCGGAGCTCGTGCAGGAGCTGCCCTGCGCGCTCGGGCTCCCGGCTGGCCGCCTGCAGCAGCGCCTTCCGCAGCGTGTGCCGGCATTTCTTCTGCCGCGACTCTGCCCGCTCCAGGCGGCACAGGTGCTTGTATTTCTGCTGAAAGTAAGTGCAAAGTCTGGTCACCCTGGAACTCCTGTCATCTGCATTGTCATCATCGGACCTGAAGAAGGGAAAATAAAAACAAATATACTTTAAGATACTACGTTTTTTTCCCTGCTAAGCTAATTTGTCATTCTAATGGAATTGTTAAATTGGCATCCCTCTTCTAGCCACACAAACATCCAAATGCTGAATCAGGCAGTGTTACTTGAGAAATAGCAAGAGCAGGATCCCTTCTAAATTCTAAAGGTATTTGCCCTTCTTAGTACGTCATTATTAGAGATTACATCAATTTATCATCAAGTCTGACACATTTAAATGTCTAGAGCCTGCTGTTCAAAAAGAAATCTATACTGTTAACCTTTATTTACTGTTGATGTCACAGCAAATGAGACCAATCTTAAATCAAAGTGCAATTAATGGAGAAGACAAGGGTGGGGAATTGTGTAGTGGAAATTTATTGAGGAACAATCATGCTGGAGAAGATGGTCAAATTCTAACAGGTACCTAAGCTTCTGACTTCTTCCAATTCCTTTTACTTTTCCAGGTGGCATATTCCTTTTTAAACCAAAATACACACTATTAACAGCTAACAGCTGATACTGATTTCCCCTTGCTGCAGAGTTGCAGTTGAGTTACAGTACAATAATAGAGAAGAAATTCATATTTAACTCAAAGATACTGAGGGAAAGATCAAACCACGGCCAAGCAATGATCAGAAGAAGGACTAATCCAACTCTCTGTTGGCTTAAGAAAGCCCTTCTCCATTTGTCTTGGCTCTCTGAATGTCCAGGCACATATAAACAAGACCATCAAACCATGTCAACACATTCAGTTAAATGAAGTAAAAGTCAGTTAAATTAAACAGAAAATCATCACTGGAACTTGTTAAAACAAGGTCCATGAAGCTACCCAGAAGTTCTCCACAACAAGCACTAGTTTGCAGAATAAGGTTTTTTTTTCATGGAGCAACAAAATGCATGTGCTAAATCTAAGCAGACTCTGTTTTTTCTCTAATTTTTACAGGAGTAAAAAAACTCATGAGTCTTTCCTCTAATTTTTTTCCTATAGAACAGAGAAACTTTTTGCCAACTTTCCTATCTGTAACACAAAAAAGGGCAGGGGAGAGAAGAGAAATCCAAGCAAATGAAGCAAATCAAAAGCTGGCAGTGTTCAGAGCCCGTGGGACTGCATGAGCTGACACCCAAACCTGCACACAAAAAAGGAGGCCACCACTGAGACACAAGAGATGTGAAATACCAGCCATGCTATTTACTAAATAAAGTAAGATCCAGAAATGCAGACAGCAGGTCTGTCCCTGAAAGGCAGTATGGTGAAGACCTACTTTCTTTTCTGCAAAGTCTGACTCTTTTTACACACAGGCCAAATGGAAGAGACTGCAGCCATCTCCACTAAGGCTTTCCACAAGAACTCTGCAGCAGCAAACATTGCCTTTGACACAAATGCATGTTTTTGTGAAGTTTCATGTAAAGTCAACCATATGTATTTTGTCTATTAAAACAATTTACAGCTTATTTTCTAGAAGCATAAATTACAAGTAATTAACTTCTGCAACTACATGCTTAGTGGCAAATACAATCTATGTTAAAAATATTTAACATATGCAATGTTTAGAATATTTTTACATTGAAAATTAAAAGAAAATACACTTTTAAGATCTCTTAGGAAAGAGTGCTTCCTGGGGAAAACTACCTGTTTAGAAAAAATTGACTGTGGGCTATTTAATATAGATTTTCCTTTTCCAATGTATTACTAAAAGAGGAAAACATAGATAGCATATATATTTATTGGTAAGTTTAATATCTTAGATATTTCATTACTGCTCTGGGCCAAGACTTTTAAACAAAGTTACTGATTTAATTTTAAATATGGTTAAAAATTAACTTTATGAATACCAGAAGTATTCCTTAGGGGAAAGAAGTTTCTTTCATGTGGAAAGAGTGTTTTTTAATGCACATTTCTCTATATTTGAGACTTTTTACTTCTCTCACATTGAAAGAGCCATTGTATGCTAAAATATTTTTGACCTTCAGTTTATGAGATCTTTTTAAAAAACAGACAAATACATATATCAAAGGTATAGAAAGAAATCACGCCTGCAGCGGGCAAGGGCTTATTTTGAGCCAAAATTTCTAAAAGCCAATTTCTAAAAGCCTGTTCAGAACTTTGTTCCCAGGCCAGTAAGATTAGCCAAAACATTTATATGTTCAAAGAAACCTAAAAATATCAAAATAAAACCTTTTTTCTTCAGTAGGCATGAAAATGAAAGATACTTTTATTGTTGTTCTTTCATAAACAAGTTTGCCAAATTCTATTTAGTTTATTCTCCTAAGCTGGATATAAAACTTCTGAAGTTCAACTTAACGTGTGGCATTTCATTTTTACAAAGAATTCTGAAAGTGCACACAAGCCATTTGATAATCCAAAATGCTTTCTCCCAACCCTTCCCTTTCAGACTGTCATGTGGAAACATCAGGGGGATTACTGCTGAGTGTTCCTGAAGAAAACAAAGACAGCACAAAGCAGCAGAAAGAAGAGCAAAAGGGTGAGCAGCCAGGCACCACCAGGGAATGAGGAGAACATGCTCTCTACTCTGAGACAACCCAGCAACTACACTTCAAATCCCTCCTTACAGAGTGTTTTGAAGAATCTTCCCTTCTTTCTTTTAGTTATTCTACTTATTGGGAGTTATTAAATCCAACTTTTGACAACACAGTGTTGATATTTAATCCTTTGAGGGAGGTGGTATGAGGAGGGACACTCCTTTTTCAAACTTGCTACTTGAAACGTTTGCTTTATCTATATTTCAGAGTATGAAGCGAAAAAATATTTTGTTATAAAGTTATTTGTTTTCCAGCACTTTCTAAGATACCAGACTCAGTAATCAAATAATCTAGGGGGAAGCTTCAGGAATCTGCAGCAGGGAACAGCCCCTGCTTGCTCTCCAAATTGCTGCTCCCACAAGGGATTCCTCCCACCCAGCAACCTTCTCTGCCAGCAGCCAGCCTGTACTGTGCCCACTGCCAGCTCCTGTGCTATTGGAACTCAAACATTTGTGCCTGCCTCGAAGCACTGTGTCCTGAACTCCTGGGACCACAGGAACACAATTTTTCAAAATTAAAGCACAGAATAATAAAAGCAAACATTTGGCCTGCGTTTCCACAGATGATTGCAACAGTATGAATTTTACAGATTAAAAGGCCAGAAGGCAAGTGAACCAAAAAATGTAGTATTGTTGTCATGGTTTAACCTCATCCAGGAACTCAGTACCACAGTGCTGCATGCTCCCTCTCCCTGCATGCTCACTCTCCCTGCTCCCACCAGTGGGATGGGGAGGGGAATCAGAAAAAAACCACCTTGTGGGTTGAGCTAATAATAGCTTACTAATGAAAACAAAGTAAAATACACTACTACTATTTATTGTAATGAAAAAAGAATAAAAAAGAATGATAAACCCCAAGAAAAGTGATGCCCTACAGAGTAGCTCACCAACCCACTGACTGATACTCGCGCCTTCCTCAAGCAGCAATTGGCTCCCCCCAGTTTATGTCCTGGCCATGATGTTCCAGGCTGTGGAGTATCCTCGTGGCCAGCTGGGGTCAGCTGTCCCAGCTGTGCTCCCTCATGGCTTCTGCTGCAGCCCCTCTCTGGCAGAGCACAGGGAACTGAAGTGTCCTTGACTTAGGGCTAACTCTACTTAGCACCAGCCAAACCATCAGAGCGTTTCAGCGCTCTTCTCCTACCCAACCCAACACACAGCGCTGTGCCAGCTGCTAAGGAGAAAATGAACACTATCCCAGCCAAAACCAGGACACTGTTAAGACATTAATTTAAAACAAATCAGGTGAATTTTTGGGAGTTTAAGATGTCATACAAGAAGTTCAACAGAGGTTTCTCCCACAATCACACAAGCAGAAATGCTGAGAAGCAGCTGCACAGTGAAGCAGAAATTAACTGTTCACTTTCTTTCAATAGTCTACTCTGAAAACCATTCCTCTTGCTGTCTTCCATCCAGTCAAATAGGAAAAAGACAGAATGCAGTCAGCTGGTGGGGACCATAAGCTCAGACACAAACAAACAGAAAAAAAGAGCTTTAATTTTACTATGAAAACCAGCAAGTAAATCTCCTAAGTTTAGGTTTTTAGTTTAGATTTCAAAAACAAAAAGTTTTGGGTAATAATCTCCATTAGTTTTCTGGTAAAGTAAGTCCCCAGAATTCAGAGCTGTAACAAGTCACTGGCTGACTTTAGGAGGCACCAGTCTGTACCACCAGATCAGCAAAACAGAGTCATTTTGACAAATCAAATCTCCCCAGAAACAGCCTGAACTAATTCCTCTTCAGCAGCCTGCAGACCACACTGCAGAAGTGTCAAAGTGAAATATTTCAGGTAATAAAAGCCACTACAGAAGTTTGCAGAATAGGAAGTCAAGTTTTAGAAGGTTGACATCAAGTGACTGTTTATCCATGGTCAAAATTAGTAAGGTTTTGAAGAGCTAACACTGAGCAGGCTGATGGAAGTACAAAAGCACCCAGATGCATTCAAAAATTTATCCATGATGGATAGTTAAGACAGCATTTAACTGAGGTGCACAGAATGCTAGAATGGAAAAGAAAATGTCAAGACAAGGTATTATTTTCTCTCAGTATGTGAAAAGAGTAGGAAGAATCCAAAGGAAGTTAAGACAAATAGAAGACAAAACACACAGAGATGACCTTTATAAGTTCACAAAAAAACAGGGATCTATGGAAGAATCAAATCAAATGTCAGAGAAGAGTGTAAGGGAAGTTATTTAATAGATATATCTGCTGTGAAAAATTATGTATGATTTAGAAGTCTGAAAGTCTGTCCACGATTTCCCAGAACATTTTATTTAAAAGTTGCCTTTTAAGTTAGAAGTAATGTTTGTGAAAGGTCACTCTAAAACTGCTGATGCCCTAAAAAATGGCGGTCGTTCATAATAAAAGACTCTTTTATTTTAAAAAAGTGAAGTCTACACTCTCCTTAATAGCTTTGATTCACTGAAGGCTCTTAATATTGAGCATCCTGGTGTGTGTCCTGATGAGAGAGATACAGCTTTGTGGTTCACCTTGAGAACAATCTTCAGAGATGGCAGGAAATTCTAGTAAGTTTCAGAATTTTCAGAATGTAACAACAAAATAAGGTTTCATTAACATCATTATTCTAAGTGTGATAGCTAAAAACTAAAAAAATAGGGGAAAGTTGTAGAACCAAAAAGTCCAGTTGCACATTGAATTTCTTTGTTAATGACATACAACAGTATTACAATATTACATCTGGGATGCTTTGTTGTAACTGTCTACCTTCAAATTTACATTAGTAGACCTATATTATCATATCCTGCTGTAAGTTTAGATTTGTGACTCAGCAGTATATAGAGAACATCATAAGCCTTTCAGAACCAGCAGTTAATTCCTGTTCTGTTTATCCTTTTGATCCCATGCTCACAAGTCCCATGCTTCCTTCCAATGCTCACAAGTACTGACAGAGGTTTATTCAAAACTTAATTATGAAAAGAAATACCATGGCCTTTTAAAATCCCCATTAAAACAATAGCCTGCATAATTATTACAAGAATTAATGAGTAAAATGTAGCAAGTTTACTGACAAAGTTATTAACAACCAGTAGGAAAGACAAGAAACCAATAGCAACCCCATTTGATTCTAATTTAGCACCTCCAATCATCAAAGCACACAAGTTCATGAATAAATCCTACTAAACTCAATTAAATTCAGGCAAACAAGCTTAAATCCTTTCCTGATGCATCCTTCTGATAGCAGACTGCACAAAGGTCTCTAAGTTAGCTGGAAACTGGGACAGAAGGCGACAAGCTGTTCCATAGCTCTTACAAACAAATGAGTTCAAACAATCCTTTGTTTCAGCAAAACACTTGAACAAGTGCTTAGGTTCCACTGACTCCACTTGAAGTGAAGCTCACATTTACATGATTTATTCCATCAAGGCCAGCATGAATACTAAAGAATCATACTCACTCAGGTCTCTCATAGCCGAGGCTTTCTCGGATAGACCACGCAACCTGGTAAGGGGAGGTTTGCTCTGAATCCTCCAACTCTTCTCCACTGTCTTCAGACCAATCCAGCCCTAAGGGAATTGAAAACATGGAAACTGGATGAAAAAGGCAACCACCTCATATAAGCCCCTGAGCAATCTTTGGCACAAAAGATGAATGTATAGAATACTTGCAAGCATAATTAAGTTTGATTAAATTATGCAGTATTCTCAATTATGCAGGAAAAGCTACAGTAACAGCTCCATTACAGTGTGCAAATAGCATGCACTGATTTTTATCATAACTGAATTTTCCTTTTAAAATCCTTATTGGCTTCTTTACCCATAAACAGTGCAAGAAAAATCACCAACTATCTTACCCACAGAGAAATACTAGTTTTCATAGTCAAATACAAGGTAAGAGAGAAGTCCCTGTCATGAAGAACTGACTACTTGGTAAATTTTAATACTATATGATCTAAATAGGCCAATTTCATTTCTGTTTATATTCTGACCCCTTTTCTGTGCCAAAACATGGAAGAATATGAAAACTGTAAGACACAGCAGCAGGGACAGAGATAGATACACAGCTACCCAGGGTGTTCCTCTGCTCAGTCTCTGTAATTGCCTGCCAAATGCACATATTAGTGGGAAGAAAGAGCTAAAGGGAGAGATACAAACACTCCAGCACTTTCAACAAGCAGCATGTTTTCACTTAATGATGATGCACTATGATCAACTTACAGCATGCTCCAGCAGCCTCAGTTTGGCCAGAAAGCGGCCAGTAAGTTCTCAGGTGGAACATTTTATCTGGAGCTTCATCTTTTGGGGTTTTTCCTATTCTCTCTCCCACATCCAGTGAAATTCTTGCCACTTTCTTGCAGCAGATGGGATAAAATCCCATTCCTGCATTTACAAGCTAGCATTTTTTGCTTTTTCATTTTCTTGTGTGCTCCTTGAAAATTGACAGAGTTAAGGAGCATTTCATTTTTGCTAAAACTAAACTAAACAACTATATCTGAGATGATTCTGAAGTCAGATGCCTTAAATCTGGGATAATCATCATCAGTACTTGGTCAAGCCCTTCAGAGTTAGAGACACACACACACATAAGCTTGGAACACAATCATCAGGTAACTCTTCATGATATAGAACCCGCACTTTAACATAAACCACAGATATCAGAAACCCAAATTTTCAAGAACTTCAGCATCCTAAAAAATTATTTTTTATTTTTATTTTTTAAGACATATAATTGAACTAAATTAAGATACCTTAAGACATTTGATAAAATACCAGAATTATAGTTTCAACTTAAATGTTTCTTTTTCCTGTTGTCTCTTCCATAAAGGAATGAAAAAACAATTTAATCATTTCATAAAGATGTCCACAATTGACAACCACATAACAAATTGTTTAAATCCCTAAGTTTAAAAACAAAATCAGAAACTGAGTTGTTTTGCTTCTCCTGGGCACTGCAAAAAGGAAAGAATAAAATCTAATCCAGATTCAACTGTACTGACACTGAAGACTGCAGTTACATTAATATCCAATTACATGGCTCTGATGTTGGTACACATAAAACTGGCTTAATCTTTTGAAAGATTCTCTAGTGCTGCTCAAATATAGAAAAGAAAATCTGAAATTTTCTGATCTGGCATATCTAGTCTTTAATATTAAGGCTTATAATGAATAAATAACAAATAAATTTTCCACTTTCACGTAATTAATATATAAATTCTTTTACTTTGCCAAATATAAACTGTTCTAAATGCGTCCACATAGTTATGCACCTGCCTAGCTGTACATGTATAGGCCTAGCTGTACATGCATAGGTCCAACTGTTTTTTAGTTTTACTATACCTCTTTTTAAGGAGCACCTATTCTCTTCATCAGCTGAGAATGTTGAACCTTAAGCACAGAAAGGGATCTTTCTACAGTCTTTCAAAACATAGGTCACTTTCTAAGCTACTGAGGACTGTGACACTCAGAAATGCCTCTAGAGCTGCCATTCCTCTAAAGACCTGCACTATATACAGGACCATCAAAGCTGTTTTCTGAAGAACAATTTTCTTTGGAGACATGATACTGGATGCTAATTATCTCCTGAACAAATAGTCAAAGTATCCCATGAGTGCCAAAGGGCAGATCTTCACAGCAAATTAAGAAAAAGTTAATTGAAATTGCAAAAATTACAGATGTTTGCAATTAAATAAGACATTATGTAGGAAATGTCCAGGTTTATCTGAAGTCTTTTTTTGTTTTAAACATCATAAATGGTGTTCCTACTTATATCACACAGAGTCACATTTCCTTTTCCCTGCCAGTATTTTACTTATTAGAAATGTACAATCTAAAACTAAGCAGAAAAGTGACTTGGGAGGGTGAGGAAGATAAAAAAGGACAGATAGGTGTGCCTAGGTCTATATTCACAACAAGACAAATCAGCCATAAGGTCAGTTGCCTTTTCAAATCTTACAGAGCACTATTATCATAACACCAATTTGGCTATATTTGCTCATATTTTCATAAGCAGCTATTGATCATTATATGTAAGGGGAAGAATATTTCTGCACAGTATGGAGACAAGACTTCACCCTTCCAACTATCTTCCGTAACAATGCTGCTCTCCTGAAGTGGTCTTTTCCTTCTGTTCATCCATAGACATAAATAGGGCCCAGTCAAGAAAAATTCTCATGTGTTCCAATTTTCCAATTAAGTCAACTGGAATTTCAAATATGCAGAGATTGATGGGTCAAATTGCCAAACTTTCACTTATATTCATTATGTCACGTGCACTTATCACACACCTAATGTTTCAATCTAACATTGTCCACTCATGTAGGTACTGCTAGTGTCACATTTACTACTCAAGTTGCAAACCTTCTATGTGAGGTCTCTATAACCCAAATAATGTTTTCAACACCTCAGTTTGGTTTCTCAAATGGTTAACAGAACGTTAAGAAGAATAAACAACCAAAATGCCATAAACCATTTGGGATGGGTCCAGGCATTCCCTTCATAGACAACAGAGCTAAACAAAATGCCAAGAGATTACCTAGCTCAGGGTTATTTTGTAAGGACCGCACAGGAATTCAGGACAGGGCTAGGAAGACATTCCCATTCAGTCTTTTGGTTCCAGGTTAAAATACATGGCTGCAGTGCATGTGTGACCTACTCACCTAAGTGAGGAAACAGATCAGTGTCCAGCTGCTGTTTTCGAGTGCACAGTTTCACCAGTCTCTGGAGCCGGCTCATGCAGGACGAGTGCGGAGGGAAGGCTGTGGCTTTCATGAGGACCCGGTCAGTCCGTGGCGGGTCCGTGCCAGGAGCCCTGGCGGGTGGCAGGAGAGGCAGAGGTCTCTTGTTGGACAACTGCCGCGCTTGTGCTATAGTGTGTGTGGTGGGTGCCACTCCCTGCATTGGTAGGCTGGTGTTCAGAGGTTGAGGTGACTTGCAGACTATGCCCTGCGGTAGCCCTGTCGGCTTTAACGAAGCTGATGAAGGTGGCGGATGGGAGTGCTGCTGCTGCTGCTGCAGAGGCTGCTGCTGCAAAGGTGCAGGAATGGGGCTAAAGTGCTCTTGGCGAACTTTTAAAATCTCTGTCTCTCTCTGGCGCTGCCGGTTGTGAGCCAACTTGCTCTGCAACTTTTTCTTCACCGTTGCCCCTTTCTTTAGGTCATCATCCTCCTCGTTGAAAGCAAAGGGGTCTTCTAATTCTGCCTCCAGGTAGTGGAGAGGAAGCCTTGCCCCTGGAGGGGAGAGGGACATCCCATCCAGTCCATTGGGCATCTTCAAGGCCAGGGTGGGCACTGTCAGACCGAAGGCCATAGCATCCATCTGATGCCTGACCTTTACCTCCTCTATGGGATCATTCTTTTTCTTCCTCTCCTTTTTCGGTATAAAGCCAAGTACCTGCAGGTGGCTGTTGCAGTACCTTTGAAAAGTTAAGAGCAGTCAGTTATTAACTAAACTTCCCTAAGTAAAATCTGAAGGCAAGACATCACTTAGGAAAAACTCACAGACACATTTCAAGCAAATATAAGCAGAAGAGGCTTTATAAGAATTGTACACAACTTCTAATATAACAGGTAACTGTGGTGCTCCCAAACCAGCAGGAAAACAACTTACACAAGCAACTATTCCTAATATTAAGATATAATATTCTTCATTCGTTATTCATAGGAAAATCACGTAGTCATTCAAAATCCTAACTCTCTAATAGGGTAAACAGTCAAAGTCCAAAGTGAACAAAACAAATGGACAGTCTGATACAAAAATTAGCAAGAATGCAAGCCATTAACTGATCAGTTCAAAAGCTCTTAAGAAAAAGTACATCGAAAAGTACTTCCTTTCATTTGCTCATTCTTTCAGTGGAAGTAGTTAACATTTTCATCAATGCACACATTATTATTATTATTATGAATTCCACTGTAGTAGGGAGCAGTTTCTCATAAGGGCAATCTCAGTACATATCTAGCTGCTATGAAAGACCACTATTTCCACTTACTGAACAAGTAGCATAAATACTTAAATTCTGTTTTAGTAGTTTAACATGATGAATTTGAAAGCCAGACGATTAGCTGAATATTCTTCAATAAAAATCTATCTTAAAACAAACTCTTTGCTGCTAGAAAACATTCACACAATGCCAGAAATATGCATATATACAATCCAAAAGCACGGATTTTAAGTTCTTCTAATACGAGAAACTTTCAAAGTCATGCTATTAAAAAAAAAGAAAGCGAGAAGGTCTTTGACATCTGTCACGAAAGTAAAAATAATTACAATTTATGCCACAGATGAAATACTAGAAAGTAAGCAATTAACTTTTGTTTGATTGGAATCAGTATGTGACAGAAATTTAGGAACCATGATGTGATCCTTTCCCTGTACACCACAAGCAGACACTCCTGCCTCTGTAGAACCCACCAACAATCAAAATTTGCCCTTGCAGAATCCCATCTATAATTTACAGCTTATAGATGACCAAAGATACAAGGAAAGAGTGATGTCTGCATCAAGGTAATTATAGACAAGATATTGAATAGAACACCATGAAGCTATTCTTTAAAATCAGACCAGTATGAATCTGAGAACAGTAAGTTTTTTTGGAAAAATAGGTTAAAATTACATTATTCTGGTCTTCATGGAGCAAAAAAATGGCAGAAAAGCCCAAAACAACCCCCCAAAAAGGTTTAGCACTTCAGTTTAATCACTTTCAACTTGTCGACCCATTTCTAAAGAAACAATGAGTGAACAGCTCTAAAGGGTCCTTAAAAGGGAAAAAAGAGAAAGCAAATTCATATATGCTGTTTAATGGTCTCCATATATGTACAGCTTCTTTCAAGACCCACACTCCTAAGGTTTCACAAATCAGAAAACACTGAAAAGCACTGCTACTTATTATTGCTATTGCCTAAATAATTTCTTCATTACATTATGTTGTAAGTAAAAAATAAACTTAGATGAGGCAAGCTAAAAGCCAACAACTTATGCAGTCCTTATTAGAACACACTGGAATACTGTAAATTCATACTGAGAGATGCACTTCTAAAAATAAAATTATATAATAGAGGGCTGTATAAAGCTTCCCTTAAAGTCAACAAGCACTGTTTCCATATTTAAAATTAAGCCCTTTTTAAATATGTTGTTTGAACAGTTACCACGGCACTTTTAGCATGGCAGAAGAAAAAAACCAATAAACAGACTAAACAAACACAAGGGAATTTTTTTCCCTCTTATGCCAATAAAACGAGTGTTCTGCTCAACACAAATGCTTCCCTTATATTGTCCAGAATTTAAATTACTGTCATCTTGTGCTTGTGCTGATGTGAGGAGGTAGAACTGCATAGTCTGTTTTCATTGCAAAAACAGTAAGAAAATAAATAGAAAAGGTGAATAAGTCTGTGGAAAGGTAATAAGCTTGCTAAAATTCTCTGAGTTTTAGGCTAGTAAGGGTTTGTCTTGTTCCTTTAACTCTAACAGAATCATTTTTATATGGCAGAGAATAAAGCTTTGGCTCTTACAGCTGACCATGCTGCCTCACTGAGAGCCAACTGGCTCCGCTGGACACAAACCCACAGATGCCAGGCTACAACATTCAGATTCCAGTACACACTGACTTGGCTCTGTGCTTTAGGCTCTGCCAACTCCCTGTCTTCCAGTATAACCAAGGCTGTTCCACCTTGGACTAACAGGAGCAAGAAGAAAGCAGGAAGAGCAGTTCAGTCTTGTCTGGGTAAAGCAGACTGCACACAAGCAGTTTTGGCTAGGCACAGCTCTCACTAGCACCACTTCAGCCTTGACCATGTCATGCTCTTGCTAGCCCTGCACACAGCCAGGAAGGCATGGACCCACATTTCCTCATCCTGCACATTCCAGGATGGCTTTTCAGTCAGCCCTGAGCTAAAGTGGCTCTGACTTCACGCGGTGCTGCAGAGTCTGCATCAGCAGTTCAAGCCCATGGAAGTCAGGTTACTGGGGAGACAGGAACTGAACCTGCAAGTAGCACAGTGCTTTTCACATAGCTCTGAGCACAAAACCCAATAGGGTCAAGCTGGCCCTACAAGAGCCAATTCCAACTAGCCTGTCTTAGAGGCTCAGTTTGTCACTGAGTGTGAATTGTCTGTGAGTTATGCTCAGCTGACAGTATCACAATAAGTATCTAATTCAGGGGGTTTTCCCCTTCCTCAATCAGCACCAAAGGCACTTATTCTGTGCAGGTAATGTCAAATTAAGTCCACAAATATGGTGGGTTGATATCCATTAAAATTATCATAACATGAAGCACACAAAACATGATGGGCTCTGAAGAATTCAGCTGGACTGTTTCCTGCATCCACTGGGAAGGCAAGAATTTAGACAGTCAGGTTTTCTACCTACAAATGCATTCTGCTTCTTAGTACACCCCAGTTTGGTATCAATTTCCATCTCTTACTTTAAAAAAGACACATACAAACTGGGAGCAGCTTGTATATTAACAAAGAATTTAATAATTCTCTTAAGTGAGAAGAATTAAAGACAAAGTAGTGTTTAACTCAACTATATTGTAGTAAACCTATATTTAGAAATCAAGTTGCATTTCATTATCTTTGTGTGTATCTGGTTAAGAAATAAGTAGGAGATGTCTTCAGAGAAGAGAGAGATATAAAACCCATGTGTGTATCGTCCCACATATATATATTCTCTAAAAAATACAGTGAATAGAAAAATCAGACTTCAAATAAGGCAATGAAGTCACATATATTAATAGATTTAATTTGTAGAATGTTAATGGTTAATAAGAACTGTAATAATATGGCATCATATTAACCATCTTTGTGGCCAGTAGCATCTCATTTGTCTGGGGTCAAGTGATAATTCTTCTTAATTATCTGTGGACAGACTATGAAGCTTTTGGCATATAATGCATGCATCATCTTGAAATACTTTTTTTTAACAATTTCTAAAAGTATAAAAGAAGATAGCTGTCAGAGCATCATACAGCCTGCTTCTGATCCTGTACAGTTCCATGTCTAAAACTGTGACAAAATGACCATCTGACAGTAACTCTGTACACAGAAATGAAAAGCTATGAGTGAAGAACTCAGACACTACAAACATCTTTATATTGAACAGAGTGTGAAAAAAGTCTTCTAAGAAACAGATACAGGTTTGCTTGCCAAAAAGAAGTTTAGAACAGCCACAGTCTTATCACTAGCATTCATTAAATGTTATTGTTAAAATTAAACTCTGCCCCAAGAAACAGTCTTCTAAAATATTCTTTCAACTATCACATCCTCTCATTTGAAATTAAAAGTTTTTCTCTTTCAGACACCTGCTGTCCTCTTCAAGTACTGTAATGTGACACTCGACATGCAACTGAATTATTCTAATATAACATACACCAGATGTCATGACCACACTTCACTTTAACTTGAGAAAAATCAAAAAGAACAAAGTGTGAACTCAATTCAAGGTGTAAAGAAAAATCACAAATTCCATGGGAACATATGAGACATAAAAAAGTGTCATTAAGTACTATTACTTCTATTGTTTTTTAGTATGACCCCTGGTAAACAGGAACTGTTTCAGTCAGCTCTTGCATCTGAAATTACAGCATACCATTTGTGCTAACAATTTCTATGATCATTTCTGTGAGCTTATTTCCAAAGAGCCTCAATTGTACAGTAGCAAAGAAACACTCACTGACTGTCAAATTACAGCTTCAAGTTATTCATCTTGTGCCATTTGAGCATTTGCCCTACAGCTTTTGACAAACATTCATGTTTTTTTCTCACTTCATCAGTCTCCTCAGCTGAAATGGCAGGTGAAGTGCAAGTTAATTTAGAGCACAGTCCAACTGTTGTTTCAGACAAGAGAGGGAGCTGTGAGCTGAGGAGGAAGTTATATGTAGGGCACAGTGGGAACACCACTAATAATGCAAAAGGTTAGTGAATGGCAGCTAATAATGTGAAAGGTCAGTGGAGAGTGGCTTGATTTTTTTGGCACATTTTATTCATATTTTAGGTTTTAAAAAGCATTTCTACAAGAACAAGCTTCAGATAGTTAACATACATGTTAATTAAACACTACATTGCTGGCAAAACCTGCAATGACAGCTCTGAAAAATAAAGTCATATATTGATGGCAGACCAGATTAGACAAATTCTGCTACTTCAGCCCGAGCAGCACCAATGAGACTGGTGTTCAGGAAGCCTTAAGGAGCAAGGAAGAATGCCCTTGTGGTTACAGTATGGGCTGCAATTCAGGAAATCTACTTTTAATTCCCAACTCTCAACAAGTTCAAGGACTATATTTTGCTAGGAATTTAATACCCAGGCACTCTGGGCATCTTCATTTGGGCAGGGAGGGGGAGAGAAATAAGGGAAGCAAAGAAGAAAAGGAGTATGTGGCGCTTTCCCAGCTGGCTCATCTGTTATCAACTAATATTTATTTTCTTCCAGTAAAATAATACTAGAGATCAGTACCAAATCACCAATACTGAATTGTAATTCTGGATTTGTCCCTACGTGTCACTGCCCCTTGTGTCCAGAATATAAGCATTTTCAACTACTTGTCCTGAAAAAGCAGATGGAACTGTGCTTTTGGGACTGCTGGCTAAACAAGCAGGCCTTTTGAAGAACATGAACTGTGAGTGACAAAGCAAATGAGTTAGAACAGCTGATATTGTGCAGCAGGTTTGATCCACAGTTTATAGTGAATTTGTGAAAAGCAGTGAACTCTCCCATAAACTTCCTTGGGATTAAGTCACTGCCCTCCCACTGAGTACTTGACTCCCACAGAACATAAAATAAAGTTTACTGGTCTTAAAACAAAATTCTCAAAGGAACATCCTGGAATACAATTCACTCAGACTAGTCCCTCCCTCATCCTGAAACCAGGCAGCAACTTCAATAGAACTTCCCAGCCGCTTCCCACTTTGCAGAGAGGAAAGCACAACTCACCTACGGTCCTCAGACTTGGGGATGGGGTTGGTGCAGCGTTGGCTGTTGTACTTGGCCACATATTCACATTGCTTGAAGGGGGCAGTCTTGTCCTCCAGAACGTGTCTGATGCAGAAGGCGTAGCCGTTAAGTCGCCTCTGCTTGCACAGTTTGGGGCTATACGAGCACAAGGGCTTATTGTCAACCTCAGAGAAGTGTATGTGTTTGCCTTCATACATCACGTGACTCTATTCCTTGTGAACATCAGCTGAAAGAACCAAAATATTGAGACAAATCACATAAGGGAAGAAAAACTGCATTCAGTTCTAGGTTGTGCGTTTCATTCAAGCCGGAAAGAAGGATCCAAAACAATACCTGATTTTAAATCTTCTGTACCATGTCAATGTTAAGAGAGAGCCCCAAGGACACCACTATCTTGGAATGATGATGAACCAAGATGAAGCAGATTGTCTAAGGAAAACATCAAAAGGGTCACTGTCAGTCAGAATAAAACAGATATTCCTACAGTAAGTAAACAGGCACACGTAGTCACCAAGCCCACGGTTCAGCTAGCATCCAATAAAACAACAGCACAATAGTTTTCAATCAGTACTCACAGATCTTGGAAAACATTAAAGAAATTACTGGGGGAAAGAAAATTCTACTGCCACCACACTTAAATCACTTTAACAGAACTTCACTCATCTACCAGAAAGTGATTAGAAGCTACAAGTTAAAAAAGGTTAAGTGTCAGATTAGATCACTTGTTTTCATAAATCAAGCTGAAAGATGATTAACCCATTTGATTGCAGAGGGTTTACTTCAAGGTATCTTTGTTTACAAAACCACCACAGACTGTCTTTGCTCTGCAAAATTACTTTGCCAATCACTGCAACAACGCTTTTTTCAAGAAAAGCTGTCTTTACCACACCTGATGACCAGTCTTTCAGATTTTGTAGCTGCTTACAATTTCTGCAAGCATCCATGTGCAGTCCTACCTAAGGTCATCATGGTTATTCAAAGTTTATCCTACCACACTGTACCTATTTTAGGGAAATGCAGGCATTAATATCAGTCAGTACTCCCATGAATGCCAGAAGGGCTGAAATGCCAATTCAGCAAGAGGCTGGGGTCCTACAGTGGTTCCTACAGTTCCCAAAGCTGGTTCCTACAGTGCAAATCCATGCAGCTGTAAGGTACTTTTTCAGATCCCAAGATTATGGAGGTCTTTGGCAATAATCTTTTCAAAAAACCAAACAAAACTCCCAAACCATCCCAAAGTAGTGTCAAAAAAATTAACAGTACATATATTCTGCAGCTACTGTGATACACTAAGCTTAACCTGCAAAAGGTAGCTTTCATTCAGGAAGGTCATCCTGAAGCACTGGAATGAACTCTTTTGAGCACTCAGTTCACTTTCATATGTGCTGTACACCAAGGAAAGGAATATTCATAGAGATGATATTCAGGAAATATGTAATAAATTAGAGGCATGTGACAAATGTACAGATTACCACCTCAAAGAAATTATTTGTTCCTGAGGCCCAAAATGGCAAGAACAGAATTGCAAGGAGGAAACCTACACAGACTTTGAGGGAAAGATGCACTTTGCTCTTGTAAAGGTACAAGCCTCCACTTTCTGCTGTAAAAAAAGTACCATGAGAAAATGACAAAGCACTACGGCACTGGGGGATCTAGAAAACCAATTTTAAGTCACTAGGGCAAAACAAAACATCCTATCCCACAGAGTAAACAACATAAATCTGGCCTTCATTAGCATATATCTAGCTGTAGATGCAGAAAGACAGAAGAGTATTAAAAGACTTAAAAACACACTTAAAATTCTTGGAACAACTGTACATGCACACAAACAGCACTACCGAGCATATGAATGGAGACAGGTGCTACAGAATGTAACTACTGCAAGCAACCTGAACAATCATTTGACAACAATGGTAACTTTGTATTTCCTCTTGATACACATTTTCCCTTTCCAAGCACACAGGGAAGCGGCCAGCCCCAGAGGCAGGAGCCTCATGCTTTGCTTACACCAGAGAGCCACAACAAACACCCACAGTCACCTGGACCAATTTCAATCACCTTTCCCAACTTTTCTCAAAGGCACTATATATATACACACACATATATTGAAATCAACCAATCACTGGAGTATGGCTTTCTACAACATGTCAGTCTTAAGAACAAGAAAGTTCACTGTTGACTGTTTGCTTCAAAAAGACAGAACGGGAAAAGGGAACAATCTCTTTAGCATGTTAAGGACCGAACATTCCTTTCAGTCACCTTGGCTCAGGCAGATACTGATATATCCTCCAGTATTCCGCAACAACATGAAGGAAACACATAAATCCCATGGGAACACGATGACCATACAGGAGCTGTGGTCAGTGTTTGCATCCCATGTGCTTGAGAGATGGACTCCTCTATTACTATGGCAGCAAAAGTAATCAAATGAGTCTCAACTACTTGTGACCCACAGACACAACACTGACAGAAAGCCTTTTGCTGGAGAGTCTGCTTCTCTCAGTTTATCAAAGCTTGGATTAGGTGGCATACTGGACTGGACATAAAACTTGAAAGACCAAGTGTATCTTGCAGCTGGAGTGACCCACATGTTGCTCTCTATTTTCTTCTGGTTTATTTATCACCTTCTTTTAAACTACCACTATCATGCTTTGCAGAGTTTCTGATGGATCACTAACTTTCTCCTCTTTTGTACAACCCAGCTGTATTTCTCTTCTGAAGGTTAGCAGGCAATAGACCAAAGAAAGAGCTCCTTAGGATGGTTCCAAAGTAAACAGTGAGAAATGCATACCTTGTGTGCCTCCGTTAAGTTTCTGTAAGGAAACTGCTCCACAGTTCCCAGCCACTAATCCTAGATTTATTCTTGTGGCCCCAGTCTTATTTTTGGATTTAACTCATAATTAAGTCTTATTTTTGCATTTTACTTGACTGTGTCAAGGCAGGCACAGTATTTCACTTCTCACTTGTCTGAGAGATACAGGGCACAAGAGCAATGCCATTTGAAACACTCACACAAAAATACTGACAATAATCCCCAGGGAAACCAACGAGCATGAACGTGAGTTTTTGGGTCTATACATACACTAAAAGAAGCTCATGCAAAAACAGCCATGTTAAAAATCCTGACAGTAATCAATTACTCCAAGTACAGTGCAAGGAACAAGAAAGCCAACAAATATTGTAGCCAACCAATGTTATAGTAAAAAAACAACACAGCAATTTTCTCAAACTTGTAATTATATCTTTATTGGTAAATTCTTAAACAGACTCCCCAAAAGACATGTCACTATGTGGATACATTGCCAGGAACAGAGACTGAAGTTGGACTTAATCTAAGAAGAGCTTTTTTTTTTACTTCCATGGCATACCATATAAGAGAGAGTGTGTGTGTGTATAAATATATATATAAAAATAGCGAAGATACTTAAATCTCTTCATTCTGATTTCATCTAATGCAGTGTTTTGTTTTTAATAATTTACAGGAGTTCTTATCAGAGCTTTTTGCTGCTACGTAAAAAGTAGCACAAGCATGGAATAGGCACATGTCACTGAACTGAGGAGAACTGAAACTACACTTAGCTAAATAGTGGGTGGGGGAGAAATTATTTTTGTCCCACAGGATTCAGTAAGAGATGACGGAAACATGGACTTCCCCTGGAAAAAGCAAATGCTTAAGCAGCTGTACTTCACTATAAAAATATCAGAATACAAAACTTTCTGGAAGCTGTTTTCGGTTTTGCATTTATACTCTACATTGAAGATGTAGGAAGGTTCAACGGGAAAAAAAAAATTATGCCTGCATGTGCTCAAACTAACTTTAGCCACAACCCGTGAATGAGAAACCAGAAGCTGCTTCTTGAGGAACCTAGATTTTCCTTAAACAACTGATTCTAAATAAAAGATTCTGAGCTACTTAGAAACAACAGGGCAAAGAACAGAAGGGAATCCAAAAACGTGTGCCCTTGCGAAATAAAAAAACATGGTAGGGAATAAGGTAAATACAGAGCAGCCATACGAGATCACAAAACATCGCAGCTAGAGGTACCTGATGAAGTCAGTAAGAGATTGACTCAAAACATATCAAAGAAATATTTCTTCATTTTTACTATTCACAGGCAGTGAACTGCTGGAGCTTGCAGTCACATGAGACTATGGAAGCAGACACTACCATCAGGTTCAAAAAGGCAATAGAAAAGTTCATGGACAATGGGGACATAAGTGATGCACTCTCTAGCATGACCATTAAAACAAATATGGGTGGTGGAGGAGTAAGAGAAGAAAGCACAAGGAAAGTGTCTGGGCTTTAAAGCCCTTCCTAAGTAGCATCACTAATTCCTACGGCCCTAAACAGAACATTCAATTGGATCCAAAGTAATCTGACCCAGCAGGGTATTTTTCACATTCTTATAAGTTTATCACTAATATTTGTAACTTCATAACACGTTCACTTCTCCCTTTGTCCCATTTTTTATTCTTGAGCAGCTGACTGCAAGAAAATCTCCTCCCTCTGGCTAAAGTCCTATCTGGAAGTGTGAAGAAGAGTAACAAACTTAGCACCCCAGCAAGGCTTTATAGCAAGGACAGGCAGGACACAGAGCAAAGTCACACTCTGAGACATCAGCACTTAAGAGCAGAGCTATTTGTCCTGCTGAGTGCAGCCACTGGTTGTCCATAAGATAACTGAAGGTGGTTTGCACAGTGACTGCAAAAAGAGAAATGGAAGATTTCAATACACACAGGAACACACCTGTCCAACTGCCAACACCTACTATCATCCTCTGGAAGAAGCCAGCTTCCAACTTGCTTTTAGCACTGGCTTTGCAGTGCAGGCATAATCAGCTCCCTTGCAGTGCACATCAGCTCCAAAGACAACACAGCTGTAGCTCTGCACTCCACACACTTTCGTCCAAAAGAGTTAAACACTCCTTCAGAGAGGCTGGAAAACAGTGTAGCAGCAAACTTTGGAGGATGAGCTTTAATACAACCATACCCAAGTAGCAGCATTATGTCATACAGAAATCTGGTACCTGACACTGTGAGTAATCTACAGGGAAGGCAATGGCTTACTCACTAACAGAAAACCCAAAGCACCAGAGCCTCAAAACTCAGATCGTTAATTTTGCACAAATGCTGTGCTGAAAATATTAGAGTATTTTAAATCATGTGGGTTGAAACATTCTTAAACATATGCTCAGAACTTGACATTCAATGTACGTAAGACCCTTTTAGGCAATGGAATCCCCAAATGCATTGTAAATTGCAAGGCAATTACATGCTGGTGGTTAAAAGATGTATAATTAAGAGGACTGAGCTCAGAGCTTCACACACTGCATCCAAACAAAATCCACAACTACAGAGGTCTTTACTGTGTTGTTTGCATTTGCTAATACTAGCCTAAATTTCATGTTAAATTGCTTGGTGTGCTCATGCATGACATCTCAAAGACAGGGTACAATCACCTCTATAGGTTCCCAAAACCATCAGCTTGGAGCCAGAAGTAGAACATGGATCTACAAGAGTCTCAGCTTCTCCACAAGCACAAATAACATAAATAGTAGTTTTGTCATTTCCTCTTGACCAAGAAAGAACAAGTGCCTGTCACTGTCAGACCCATTTCCTGAAACTGAGCAAGCACACGGAGTGCAAGATGTTTGGAAACATGGAATTTCATCCACTCCAAGATGAACAGAAGCCACAAAGTTCAAGACAAAAAGACAGGCATTTAAAGCTATTTTATAGCAAAACTTTTCAATTGGTGTTAGTAAGAAGTATACTTCTAAGTATGAATCTAAAACATTCATTTTCTCTATTTCATAGCAAGTAATACCTCTATTTGAAATGTTTTGTTCTATCAAGAGAAGCCGTACTACATCTAATTGTGATCAACATCAACACCACAAAGTTGTAACTTCTGTCCCTGTGCTGTGATCTAACCATAAGTTTGGATTAGTTCTAGTCTTTTAACAGCTCCATTCTCTACTACACTCAGCTAGCAAACCAAGAATGCTGTAATTGTGAAAACAAGAGTCTTTTTGTCAGTAAAAGCACTCAAATTGAGACAGAGGACACTGGGAAGCAACGCACATCAGCTACAAGAGTTCCTGTACAGAACGCTTTCATTAACTAGAGTACAGTCCTTACTCAGGAAGGCCTCTGAAGTGCAGGTACTGCAACACACATGCAGGTACCCTGACAGATCAAGGCATTCAACATGCTAAGATCTTACAAGATATTTTTAGTTACCACCTGGAATCGTATTTTGGACTACTTTTTTTCATATGTTAAGATGTACCTGGGAAGAAAGAAGCAATATTGCCCTCATTCTGCCTTTTTAGAAAGCTTATTACTTCAGTTCTGGCAAAAGGCAGTTTACATTGCATAAGGATGTCCAATATATTAACAGAAAAGCAGCAGAATGTTTTAGGCAACACTGGGAAAACAGATTATGCTTTAGAATATAACACAATAAATACAGAATTAAACTTAAACATTATTCCTAATAATAGCAACAGCTGCAGAACTTACAGACTTGTAACTGGTTACAATCAAGAGCAGAAAACATAACTATGAGGAGGAAAATAAGAAGTCTTTGCTCACAAACTGAACAGGTTGTTTTTGTTTTCCTACACCACATGAACTTAAACAGGAATTTTCATTTCAGCTGGTTCACTCATCTGTACCTCATAGTATCTTAGAGAAAACCTGACAAAGATAGCCCAAACCCTAAAAAACAACAAACATTTAAGACTCTATGGATTTTAGAAACTTCAGAGGATTTGTAAAGAAGAAAGAACTTACATAGGAAAATTTGTAACTACTGTTAGTTCCTACTAACTAAGAGTACGTTCCTACAGATTTCAAAAACTAATTTCCTAAACATGGCTATTGCTGACCTAAGGTTCAAGATGAGCTCTGTATCTTGAAAGTTTTTTGAACAAGGATTTCTCTATTTGAGCAGAAGGTCTCCAGGCCCCAGTCCTGCTATCACATCCTCACAGGGAGGTTGTCACGCATGGTTATTTCAATGTAGTTATAAACAGGCCTGGGTTTTGCCAGGATGAGCAGGGCTGCAAAGAGCAGCCTTCAGATACAGCAACAAATGGACCCTTTATGACATTGCAACACAGCAGAAATGTACTTTAGAAACATCTCAAAATACCAAAAGCAATATCCTGAGATAAAGTAGAAATTAAACATACCATAACACACCTTGCATCTGTACTTGGGAAAAAAAAATAAGTCCAAGTCTTTTATTTATTCAAATAACACATAGCCTGCCTGTCCAGATGAGGCTAAACAAAATACCTTTGTCTTATTTTTAGTCCCAATACTACAAAGACAAATAAACTTATTTTCTCACAATACAATATCATTCTTGCTTCAGCAGGAATATTCAGTAAATAAACCAATAGAGCTCCTCACAGAGGAGCTTTTCAGCAGGTATAAGCTATTGGAGTTTCAGTGTGGTCCTAAAATAAATTTGTACCTCCTGATGATTTACCAGACTATGAGAACACAGTACACACAGTTCTGTAGGACCAGGTCCTACACACAAATTCAATCACTCATCACAAAAATACTGAACAACAAAATGACCCCCAGTACATAAATTTAGTGTTGCTTCCAGTAAATAATTTAGCTTTACAATTAATAAAACTTGTGTGATCTTTGTATGGACTACAAACAGTTCATGCAAAAGGACGAATGTCACCAGTTTGTAAGTGACAGCTTCCCGCAAAACACGAGCTCTCCAGTTCAGCCATCAGCAGTGGTACCTGGTGGGTATGGCCTGAGCGTGGAACACTGCCACTACAGGTGAGCCCATAGGGGAGGGCACCTGTCTACAGGGGAACAGTGCATTGCCCTAATTTTGTCAATTTTATTTTTAAGTCTCCCAACCCTTAAAAACTAAAACGCCTTAAAGTAAACCTGCATTGCACATTGTTGAGTAACTAAGTTAGAACCAAGTCTATGTATTTTAATCAGATGGTATAATATAAGGCTTTAAGGTGTCACTGTCACTTCTAAAATTCATTTGAGGTTACTTGTACAAAGCCATTATAGTTCTGACCTAAAAGACACATTAAGGAATATCTGACCGAAACGTGCCACCTCCCGCATTAGAAACCGGAGCTATTTCACCTGTGCGGGGTGAAGTGCGATGGTGGGTCTTCCAGTGCACTCACTTCACAACTACCAGACGTTCTTTTCCCTGAAAAAAAGGATCCTTTCATTTTCAATCCTGGGGGGCAGCAGCACCTTACAGAGACCCCCCAGCCTAGCGGGACCCCAGCCCACAGGGACATGAGAGGGGGCCAGACACAGCCCTTGCCGTGTAGGGGCTACCGGAGCGCTGCCCTCCCCGGGCTGCGGTGCCAGTGGCTGTGGCTCCTGTCCCGCTAACGGGTCCCGGGACAGCGGGGTGGCCGAGGGACCCCGGCCCGGCCCCGGCAGGGCTCAGGCAGCCGCCGGCCCCGGCATGTGCCCGGCACCGAAGGTGCTGCCCGGGCAGCCCCTACCCCTGCCCCTGGTTCCGTGCTCGGGGGCTGGCCCGGGGCCCCACGTGCCGGCAGCTTAGGGGGCGGGGGGGACACTCCGAGGGCTTCCCCGCACCCCCAAAACCGCCCCCCGCTACCTCCCAAAAAGTTGTGCGGCGAATCCAGCCGCCGCCGGCCCGGCCGAAGGGGGTCACCGACGGGGGGGAAAGGGGGTACGGGACGGGCGGGGGGGAACCTGCGGCCGCATTCCGAGGTGCCCTCGCCCCGCCGGCACCGTCCCCACGGCCGCGGGCGGGGGGTGGCCGGCGGCGCCGGTGGGGGGATAAAGCACCCCAAAAACGCTGCGAAACTTTCCAGGCCGCGGCCGGCGCAGCCCCGCGGGACCGGCACCGCCTCCACCGCGGCGGCCCCACACCGGGCTGGGGGAGGGGGTGCCCCCCCACCCCGGCACCACTTATTAAAAGTCATTTCGCCAAATTAATGCCGCCCCCGTCCCCCCGTCCCGCGGCCCTGTCGCCCCGCGCGGGGGGCGGGGGGGCTTGAGGGGGGGGGTGGGGGAAGAGCGGCCCCAACCGCGGCGCCCCCTCCGCTTCCCCCCAGCCGCCCGGCCCGGGCGGCAGCGGGGCTCGGCCCGCTCTGGGCCCGGGGCCCGGCGCGGGGGGCCCGGCGGGGCGGGGAACGGAGCGGCCGGGCCGCGCCGCGCCGCGGCCTAGCGCCCCCCCGCCCCCGTTCTCCCCCGCCGCCCTTCACCTCCCGGGCAAAGGCGCCGCGCCCGACCCTCCCGCTGTGCCCCGGCGGCCGTCTCACCCCCCTCCGGCGCTCCTCCCGGCGCCCGAAAGCTTCAAAAACCCCCCTGGCTCCCCGCACCCCCTACTGCGGCCTACGCCGCTCCGACCGATCCCCGGCCTCGAGTAGCCCGCCTCCCCGCCCGCCCTGCACCCTCCGCACCGCCTGCCGCGCTACGCGAGCCCGGGGATGCAGGCCGGGCCTGGCTTACCTTTCCAGCTGCTTTTTTTTCCCTCCTCTCTCTCCTCTCCCCCCTTTCCCTCTGTTGGGCTGACAGATCAGAGTTTCCTCCCCAGCAGAGGGACTGGGAATGTGCTCGGGCTCTGTGCTGAGGAGCTGCTGCCCCCCTGTCTCTGAGAAGATCCTGCTTTTTGTGAGGAGGAAGCTTTGGGGGCTCTTTTATTATTTTAAAACTACAAAGTGCTCAGAGGGTAGGTGATTATTAAGGGGAATCCCTGAATATATTCTCCAGCAAAGAAGGCAGGGCTGCTGGGGCTGCTCAAGAAGAGAGCCAGCAGCCTCCTATAGCACCACTACAGGCACTGAGAGGACATAACATCAGAGAGCGGCTCCTCTGCCCTCCAAAACAACAACTTTCCTACCATCTTGGAGGTAGTAGCGAGGGAGAGAGGGAGGGGGAAAAAAAGTACAGAAGGTTTTTATAAAGTGTCAGTTTGGAGGAGGGAGAGAAATGGCCAAAACAAAATATTTTATCGTGTGTGTGACTTTTTTTTTTTTTAATAAAAATAAAATACAAAGGCTCGTCGCTGAAGAATTTTTTTTTTTAATAATCTGTAAAGATCAACTCTCTGGAAAAAAAAATTAAAGGAGGTATGGTAAAATATTTTTAGTTACTTCGTTGTTCTTAAAGCTATGTAATTTTTTTCTGTATTTTAATGTTTTTAACTTTTTTGTCATTTTGTGATGGTTCTAAAAATTAGTGTGTAATTGTGAAAGTTTGTGTAACTTTTTTTTGGTATTCTTAGTCTTAGTAAACAGCTGAGATTGATGTCGGATAGTTTGGTGTAATTGTAACATAACGTCCTTCTCTCTCTCAAGGCATTGTAAATAAAATTGGATATGCAGGTATGAAAAGACCCATATTTTTTAATTTTTACTTTTATTTCTTTCTAGATTAGGCTACGTAGAGAAACAATGAGGGATTTAATGTGAGTGAGAGGAACCTGTTATAGATATCTGAGGAATTGTGCTGTCATAAATTTAGCATTGTCTGCCCTTCAGGATGGGATGTGAAAAAACAGAACTCATAGCAAGAAATTTGGGGGCAACAGTTGAGTTTTGTTCTTAATATTTTCAAAGCATTTTGCACCCTTCTAAAAACCTGTTTCAGTTCTTTCTAAGTTACTGTTTTGATTTAGGGGCTTTGTTCTTCATATTTATGAATATTATTCCTAACTTATAGTTGAGAAATGCTATAAATTTATACTACAGTGTCTTGTAATATAAATTAATATTACTTTTCTTTGTTGCACATTCTTTTATTAGATTGTAAAAAATATATTAAATGCTGTCAAAACAGTGTCAGATGCTGTGGTGTATCTGTAGGTGAAGACACTGATCACTGTATTCAGCAGATCTGTGCTAATGTTTCTTGAAGTAGTATTATGCACAGCCCTATTCAGAGATGAACTGCAAAGATGCCTTTTTATTTGTCCCGAAGGAAGAGGAAATAATTAGGAAACTAATGAGCTATACGTTATGTTTTTTCCATTATAAAAATTATTCAGGTGGTATAGACTAATTGAACTGCAGTCAGACTAAGGTCATAAGGATGAAGTACTGAATTACTTAGTATATTATCACCCTCCTCCTCTCCCCTGCCAAATCTGACATATATTGGTTTAGTTCAGTTCTTGTAATCTAAAAAAAAATTCCCATATTTTAGGTACATCCGCATTTCAAAACATACTTTGAGTTTGCCCAGCCTGCATGGTGAGTGTAGCTTGTGTGTTCATAGTGGGTTTTTCATTTAGATAAATAGGTTTCAATTAAAGTACAATTAAAAGTCAGCTGGTCTTTGTGTCACACTGTTTTTGTTTAGCAGAGTTTTTTAGATTATTCTTAGTCTATCTAGCTCATTTTTAATAATCTGGAGTGTTGCATTCAATGGAATCATTGCATGGGAGGTGTTTTTCTGTTATTTGATTTTTTTTCTGTTTTTCAGTTATTAATCTGTCAAATAGATAGTTCTGCTGATGTTAGAAAACAACAACAACAAAAAAACCCAAATATGTTGCTCCCATATTGTATCCCAAAAGAGTTTGTATTTTGTATAGAAGTAGTGCAATAATTGGGGTTCTTCATAATTTTACCAGTCATTATTATATGCTTTGGAGCATGAAGTATGATTATTCTCTTTGTAAGCTGTTTCAGCAAAAACTACTTTTATATCCCATACCTAGAATTCATTACACAATGATGGGGATTACAAACATTGGTCAGGTATAGGATGATTGAAAAACCGCAAACCCTTTGAAATATTGCAAATAAATTATCTTAATTAATTTGGGAATTCAACAAATGCAGCATAAACTAGTATTTCCTTTTATTCTATTCTAAATAGATAGATAAAGGGCCAAATTCTCAGACCCCACTTTTGCAGATGCTTGCAGGCCTTACTAACACTTGCTAATTCAGAAGTGCCTGAAGGATCACTGTAGTTCCTGGCATAAAACTCTTCCCAAATCGGTAGGATTTTGCTCAAGTACTAAATTTAAGTTTCTGTACAAAGTGATTTCTTGTATTAACCATTGTGTTAAACAAGAGAATTGCTACTTTCAACTTAATTCAGTAGTTCAGTATAGTTCAACTACAGTTCAGGTTCTCTTAATTGGAACTATTTAGATGGTTTTTGTGTTTTAGGAAGAGAGGCATACCATGAACAACTAATCTATGCCACATCTCTCTGTGGTACCCTTAAGAATATCTGTACAGCACACTTAGTATCTTGGAACTGTATTTTTTAAATGGGATGCAGGTAATTCAACATTATAGAGAAATAGCTATGAATGCACTTGAGAAGCTGAGCACAGAAACAATATTAAACCTTTTCCTAGGCTTGTGTGTTTGACTTTGCAGACACTGACTTTAATCAGATTACTTGCCTGCCTAAATTTAAACATGCATCATGACAGCATTACACATTTTGGTGACATCCAAAGATCTATCTGATGTGTTTTAATTGTGAAGCCAGAAGCTTAATGCCAAGCAAAATGAGAAACATTTTGAATCTGGAAGTTTGGAATAGGAAAACTTGAAATGGAATACTTCTGGTATCTTGTACAAAAAAAATTAATTCAATAAATTAATTCAGTCTTTTTAAGGAGGAGGAAGTAAAGAGGAAAAATTTGCCAGATCTTGGTTGTGTGGACTATTATGTAATCATTCAACAGAGAAATTAAAAATTTGTACTTCATGGATGGATAAATTTATTTAACAAAACTTTATTTACCTGAGAGTAATTTGCTTTTCACTAACTTGCTAAGAGATACAAATATTATTTTAATTTGCTGAAAATAAAATGTTACATGGTAAGGAGCTAAAGGAGCAGTCTGCTAGCTTTAGTAATGTAGAGTGAATTTTTTAAATATTTGCTTATCTTTATGGACAAGACTCTTAGGCTGGGACATAGATTATTTTGATGGGTAGCAGTGCTCTGAAATTACACTGGAGGACAAATTGGACACTGAAACTTCTGTACAAGGACAATGTGTAAACCCCAAGCACAAAAGGTCCCCTCTACAACATTCAGAATTGTATTCTGGAACTTCCATTCTTCAGAACGGGTCTGTCTGCCTTGATTTAAATCAGCCTCATCCCTGGACCAACTGCTCCATCCAGGAAACTTATTGTACACTTGAGCACAGAGTGGTCAGAGAACATTAATGTTCCATAAATCACATGTTCTGGCTAATGAGGCATTCTGTGCTGATGTGTCTCACTTGTGTTAGTAGTGAGACAGGGCGGTGATGCAGTGAATAAGCTTTGTGAGTCTAATAAAGCAATGAAATAGGTGCTTTAGCTTGTACACCACTTACTGGAGGAGAGTGCATCAAGAAATGAACCTTGATTCTCTCCCAAGGTCGTTCACACCCCGAGTGCAGACCTCAAGAATTTCTGGAGCATGCCTTAGACTCTGTGCATGTGATGAAGACTCTCAGGTTCTCCACAAATAGTGTTACAATGTCAGCATCTTTGTATTATTTCTTGAAAGACATTGTACTGAGGAAACAGTTCCAAGGTCTTCAAATGCTTGCTAAAGGGATTAGCAATTTATTTAAAATGCAAGTGAATGTTGTGAAGGGGAAGAACAACTCTAAGTGTATAGCTGTTAATTCAAGATTTTCTTATCTGAAGAGCCACATTTGTATAGAAGATCTTGTCTTTAGGCATTTAAAGACTGAAAAGGGTGAGAAATTAAATAAAACCCAAAGTTATGATACACTCTTCTAAGCAATGTCTTGAGCAGCTGTGATGTAGTATTAGTTTGTGTAATAGTGGCAAGTTCTGGAGTCAAGCTAACCATTAAACCCCAACATATTAACATTTTTGAAAAATGTTTATTCTTATTTTTCACCAATTCTTTAAGATGAAAATTTTATAGCAATGGTTGTCTCTTGCGTATCTGGGTTTCAGTTACTCTGCTGCTGTTGTACGTATTTGATAACCAGCATGCTCTTTGCCACTTTTCCAAACCACAGAGTCCTTATGTTAAAAACACTGCCTATGATCTGAGGATTTTTCTCTAGGAAATATACCCAAGTTATGCCATAAATTGAACTTCTTACACCAGCTGCTAAACTCCTTCAAACCCGTGCTTTAGTGCACTCCTGTGTGGCAGATAGCACAGCTGAAACTATAAGACAAGTCCTATATACAACAGAGTGACTTTGCTTTACTTAGTTTAAAGCCCCAAATGCTAGCAAAGCAACATGATGTACACATGACTAACCTTGTTTTCCTGAGTGTTAGGAGCTTCATTAAAGCTTTTTTCAGCAATGGGAATTTTCCTGTGGGTTTCAGTAGGAGTATAGCTGAAGAAGTATTTAACCAATTGGGAACAGATGTATGCTAGCTATTACATGATAATATAATTAATTGATAGTGAACTGTACTGAAAATAGTAATTAACTAAGACTTCACTAATCTGTTCTTCATTATCAATGTGTATTTTAATCTGCATTAAATAAATGGTATTGTCTTCCTAAAGCTCAGCAAAGACAAAACAGTAAGACTGTTAATTGTGGGAAGGTTGTCCAGGGTATGTTGGGCATCTGTGGAGACCTCTTTAAATAGAGGACAAATTAATGGAATAAGCTGTCCCAGCAGAATGCTGTAATACCATCCCATTTTACTGGGAAGCCCTTCGTTAATTCAAAGTATACTATTGTATTTTTACTATCTGCTTCTGTCTATGGATATTTCATTAACAGTAATTGTAGTGGTTAAGAAGCTCCACACTTTGTCAGCAGTCCTCTCTGCTATTAGTCCAGCCTTATTTATTTACATTCAGGTTGCAGAGAGTCTTGGTCACCACTGCAGGATGGAAAGGTGAGAATTCCCGCTCTGGACCAATCAACGGTCTCTTAAGTCTTCTGAGAGTAGCTTCCAACAAAGGTGTGAAATATCCTGTGATGGATAATTGAGAAATAAAGGGCATGCAGGACAAGATTTTTCTAAAATAGTTGGAGCTGAGCTAACATCAAAGCAAAGGCTTAATTAGTGTCTAGGGTCATGGGATTCCAGTGGATTTTGAAAGTTTTTTGTTACATACAAAGTTTTTTGCTCTTAGTATGTTTCTTTTTGATACATGGTTCTCATCTCTGTTCCATTTCAAACATAAACACAGGTGTACAGATAATGACAAGAAGAACTAAAACTATTTCTTTAAAATATTAGTTAATTATATTCAAAATTCAGCATTGGCTGAGTGAGAAGATGTCTCTACTACCTCTTATGCCTCTAAATCTCAGTAGGCTTCTCAGCATTAGGCACTGTGAATAAATGTGTACATGTAGCTGGAGGAAAACATAATTATTAACAGTGTTTAGCATAGCAGGCTTTGCTGATTATGGAATCACTAATCTTGTTTGAATTACAAGGCTTTATGTATGTTATTTATGTCTCTCTGGGCCATTTTTCTGTGAGCTATGGAGAGTTGGAGCAAACTGGGTACTTTGGGACAGTTCACTGACATCATTCTATCAACTAATATGTGTTACTGTAAAGCATCTTTTGGATAAAACCTTACACAACAGAAAGGGCCATGACTTGTGTAAGCCCACATGCACAGTGAAGGATTTGGTGTTCATTTCTGAACTGAGTTTTCTTTGTGACTCTGTAAACTTCAGTATTTTGTTCGCAAAAGTACTTGTGCCCGCTTGGCATTTTATGAAAAATAATCATCTATTAACATCTATAAAGAAATTGAAAATTGTGTTTTGTGTTTGGCTTTGGTATTTTTTGTTGTTTTTAAATCAGAATTTTAAAACTTCTAAGGTAATTCTAGGAGAACTTACATATTTTGACATTTTGTGGGGTTCTTGTATTCTTTATAAAAAGCTTACTGCTGTTGTCAGGGAAGTCCTTAGCTTTTAGCCACTCTCCAGAGTTCCCCATTTACTTATTACTTTTTTTCCATTCTAGTAGTCACCATGAAGTCCTCTTCTATTTGCTTCTCTTGCTTTCTCTGTCCTGTCAGTGCCTTGAGAGAGTCATCTTCTAACCCTTCAGCACTAAAGGTGATTTCATCTTACTGCATATTCGAAGAACACAACAAATTATTAGGAGACTGTCTTGTTTTGGGAGAGGACATTTTGGCTTAGCCATTGTTTGGAGTGTTTTATGAGGAGTGGGGTTGTGGGGACAGAGATGAAGTTATATTACCTTTCCCCTTTAGATTAAGGCTGAGGCTAGTCTGCCATGCTGCTTTTCCTTTAGAGCTATGACCCTAAGCTACTTTTCTGTTGGTTTCAACATTAAAATACAGCATATCCCCCAATCAAGCATGCAGCAGACTGTCTTGCAAGAATCTCATCAGCTTCAGAAGTGGCAGTGATCCAAAATCTTGTACTTCTTGGGGAAATGCTACCGACACCTTCTTTTCTGCTTTGAGCTGTGCTTCAAAATACATTAAAAAATAAGTCGGTTCCAGCTATTTTTATGACTGGCCTAATTTTGCTGGACATGTCAGAGTCTTGCTGAGGACGCACCTGTTTGACTTGAATTCTGTTATGTTTCTTTTTATTGAAACAGCTCACTACACTGCCCAGGGTTTTAAGCACTCTCCCTTTGGAACTACAGAGATGCACCCATGGGATTCTGGTGCTTTCAGTAAGGTGGCTATTGAACAGGGTTTGAGTTTTGTTTTTTGGGGTTATTGTTTGGTTGGGTTTTGTTTTTGTTTGGTCAAGTCATAGCTCTAGACCTAGATGCTTAAATCTGTCTGCAGTTATAGTTTCTCTTTAATCTGAATGCACCTGGCCTAAACTTGCTTGAAAGTGTAACTGCATAGTATGGTCTTACCTTGAATTAACACACCCTTTGCCTTCTCTACTCTCCACATGCACCTGCTGAAGACAAGACTACAAAAAGGCAAGGTTTAATCCGTCATGCTTGGGGTTAACGGTTTGCACACAAGAGTCTCGTTTACACCGGGCTGTGCTCAGAGAGGAGGATACTTATTGACCACCCCCATCCATCTCTCCCCGGACACACTGCTGTTCTTGGCAGGCTGTACAGGCTGGAGTGCACAGGAGCAGGGAGATGAAGGCTGCTGCACCTGAAGGAGACTAGCAATGCACCCGCTGAGAAGTTCTGCCAGTTGGCCACCAGGTGGAAGCAGGGCTGCACTCGGGGAATTGCAGGAATTGCAGCAACTCCGGGGCTGCGCTCAGCTCCAAAACAAAGCCTAACAAAGCCGCTGCCCACCCCAGCAGAGTCGGGATAACGGCACCCACCAGCCTCGCATGTGGAGTGAGCTGCATCAGCACGCTGACGGCTCAGGCAGTGTGAGCACCTGCCTGCTCAGCCCTTACCGTAACACCAGGAACAATACTCAGAGCATGGTTATCTCCACATCCCACTTTTTCATAATTCTCTAACCTGAGGTTGCAGCTTCAGGACCGGCAAGTAGCAGCACTGACTGTAAACCTTTTCTCTTAAATAAACAGAGGTAAGTTGTGTGAATAGCCCTGTTTTTGTAATTTTTGTTCAAATATTTTGCCCAGCCTATGTCACTTCCCTGCCTTTGCAGACCCCTGTTATGCTTTTGTCACTAGCTGGGTAAAAGTCCTCATATGCACCAACTGTTCAGCCACCAGAGCAAACAGAAGGAATAAGGGGTGGGCTATGCTCTAAACTCAGTGGTTAAAAATGCTATTTTAGATTTCTCTTTCCTATCTAGTTCCCCATAGTCAAATTTATAGAGAGAGCCTTGTTGCTTCTACCAAGTTTGGCTGAAAAATTCTGTACTTGACTAGTTAGATGGGAGAGTAGAAACAGGACAGAGAGCACCACATGTACTTCTTCCCCTTCTTGCCTTTTTTGATAAAGGCTGGACAGTTTTTGAACAGAAACAACAATCTACTATAAATACTAATTGAAGGACATAGAACTGTCAAAAAACCAAAAAGCATGCCAGAGTTCCCAAAGTACTGCTACAACATTTAAGGGGAAAATAATCTAAAGCTTTTGAACCTTTATAAATTTTGAAGTGATAACTGACTTGTTGCATAGCTGAAGTTGCTCCTCTGTGTTTGTACAATGGGGGCGGGGGGGGGTGAAAAAAGGGTTTTCATCTTAGGAGCCTGAGAACCAAATGTTTTTCTGAATACAGGATTCAGCTACACCCTTTCTTCCTATTTTTGGCATACATCACACACATTTTTCTTTTGCTATGTGCCAATAAACCCCTGCTCCTGCTAAAGAAGTAACATTCCACAAGGACAGGAGGAAGGTTTCATGCTGCACTTGGGCCTGTGAACTGCCACATTAAAACCAGATTGCAGTCTCCCTCGCTGCCTCACTAACATGCATAGCAGTACCTCAGTAAAATGAACAGTTAGCCTTTTCTGTACCACCACGAGAACTGACCCTGTTCCTGCTGGTAACTGCAGATGGCAGGCTGAGTAAAACCAAGTCTAACACTGACGACTTAACTCGTGTGAGGACACTGTGATATACCAGGATAACCAGGAAGAGTCTTCTTCCTGGGCAAAAGGAAAACAATGTTTTAAAAAGTTATGTGTTTGTTACTGAAAAAATTTAAGCATGGAAGAAAAAAGGAATTTTATAAAACTAAGACTTCTACAGCAGCACACCCATACACTATTATTCTACACTGAAAAGTGTAGCTTCTCCTCGTGCAAAATTAACACTTTTTTTTTTCAAATAATACAGTGGGAAGTGATGGCTTTATGGTACTGTTCCCATTTTCACAATTCCTGGAAGAATTACACTGAACTTTAGTAGCCAGTTGAAAAGGAAGTTATCCTCCCTCCAAATTTACGTTAACCAGCATAATACAGAGGAAAGAGTCACTGTTCTGAAGTTATTCTAGAGCATAAAAAACTCCCAACCACACAACCAAAAAATACCACATACAACCCTTTCCCCCACTTTGCTATATAAAGATCAATGCACAGAGAATTTTTTTCTGCATTTGAACTGGTATAAAAGCCTTTAGTCTTTCTGCTAATTTTTTAAAGCAGTTCAGTATGAGAAAGCTGTGTGAAGGCTGCTTTTTTTTCCCACAACATCAAAATGATTTGTATTTCCTCCAAGAGTAGTCTCAACTGAAACTAAATGAAGAAACATATAAGTATCCAGAGCAGAGATGGGTCTGAACATTGGCACAAACCAGGTATGAGGGACAACTTGCTTTAAAAGTACATTACAAAAATAGCATGATCACATTCTGACCAGGGTTTAATATTAACATACCTGGATACTCTGGAAGGAAGTGCCAATCTAGTATTTTTGCCATGTAAACCCCTTCCTAGAAAAATCAAGATTTATTGAGTTGCTTACTGAATTCTTTTCATGGAAGAAGCATGAGCTACATGAATTACACAGGTAATGGGGTGGCTTGGTATTTATAATTTATTTGTATACAATCATCATGTACCCTGCCTCTGGGTACAGTAAGTTGAGTGCTGCATGTTCCCTCAGACACAACAGTCCTACAGTATGATGGGGCTATTTGAAGCGATGAAAATGTGAATGAAGGAAGAAAAAAATACAACAGCCTGTCAAATAGATTTTGGAAAAAATGTATCAGTCACAGCAGTTAACTGCAGCAAAAACCTAGAAGAAGGTGGTGGAAGTCTGATTAGTCTTTAGCAGATGGATGGCTCTTCTACTGCATGGGCACCTTCAACAACAGCTTTCACACACTTGGCCATTGTCTGCGATGCTCTACTGATGGAATCTGTAAAAAAAAAAAATCCAAATATTCAGTGCACAGACACAATACAAAATAAATTTAGTACAAGACAGGATACAAAGAGGATAAATAAAATCACCTAGTTGAAAATACAGTCTGTGCTTTATGAAAATTCCAAGTGATTTTACTGAAAAATTTTGTTTCTTCAAAAGACTCAAATGCTATGCATCTTAGTGGAAAGCTTTAAACTAATCATAAGAACCTTACTGTAAAGCTAAGTAAAATGTTCTGATTTCAGAATGGAAAGGCCACACTATACATACCTGTCATATAGAAGTCTTTTATTGTGAGCTGAGGTGGAACAAGAGGATCAGCAAGAAGCTGTTGCTTTGCTAACTGTGGTAAGAAAGGAAAAGAAAGTCACCTGTATAATAGGAGCTTGTTACCAAATAATTTGTTTAGTAAATTCTGCATTCAGTGCATGTCAAAAAATGCAAGATAGGAAGATTTTTCAAAAAGGCATTATGCTATATAACAGCACTAAATCATGCCAAGGTGCTTTAGTTTTGCTTACCTTTGCCAACTCATTTGCCTGGATGAAGTAGTTTGCTTCTTCCACGTCATCATATCGAACCAGATTGGGCGATACTTCTTCTAAACGCTTCCGTATTTCATCGAGGTTCTCGTAAGGCAAGGTCAGACCAGCCAACTGAGAGATTCACAGAAAGAAATGCCATCAACTCTAGGGATTTAACTCACAGTGGTTTAGATCACCAATCCATAAACATCTCTAAAGTAAAATAAGGAAAAGTCTACACTCCTGAAAACACAGGCAGTTAGAATGCACAAACTGAAGCAAAGTCAGTGTTCTGTTGGACTCTGATGCCTACACAGCCAACACTTCCCCCTGCTAAAAACCAGGCTGTCCTGTTTGCTATACAAAGGATAAAAACAAAAGGAAGTACTTGTCTCCTTCCATACTTCCATTTTCCTTAGCTTACCACCAAATGAGACAAAAGTTAATGCAATTATCAATGCATCTTGTTCCTTTTAAGTAGTGAGGACATATTTGACCTCATCTAACAATACCAGATCCTGGCCTCAGAGTCTATGTTGCTTTCTTTCTAAAAAGCAAGAAACTGCATGCTCCCACCAGCTTCCCCTAAAGCACTTCACAAAGACCTGCAAAATTTGCAAAGCTTCACCCATTATGCATTCCAGCAGTATACAGAAACTGCAACATTAGAACTATCTTCAAAAGGGAAACAGTATGATTTAACTCACAGAATTAACCTAGGATTCAATACAGAACATTACTTCTTAAAACTGGGTGTTTTCCTGAAAATCTACCTCTTTTTTACATTGGAACATGTTTACAAAAAGGAACTTAACCTCTCAGTGTACTTTTATTAGAAGCAACTTATAACAGCAACAGTACCTCAGAGACAGCTCTAATAATTTTCCAGTCTTCCCTTGCCATCCCAGGAGGTGTTACTGCTACTCTTGTCTGCTGGGCCCGACCTTCAGTATTCACATATGTGGCTGCTTTCTCTGTATATGCTGCTCCTGGGAGAATAATATCAGCCATGGGAGCTCCCACATCCCCATGATGCCCTAAATACACAGAAAGAGGAAACAGTACACAACCATGAGACAGAAGTAAGTCAAAATAAAAAGAAATGCTTTACTAAGACAGAATTTGTGTGTTCCCAGAAAAAAAAGGGATTTTCTAAGTTTTGCTTAGCCAGTAATTTGAAGCCCATGAGGCTGGCTGCTCTGAGGTCTTACTTGGCTAATACTCTGGGGAGAATGAATGAACTACAAGCAGGAGTAAATGGTACTTCAGTCACTACAGTCACTCAGATTTGGGAGGTTCTTGGAACAAGGATACTTAGATTAACATAAGATCATGTTTTGGTATGACAGAACAGCTGGAAACTAATGCTGTTTTGTCTGCCAGGCCTGAAGCTATGTTTCAGAAGCTCTATACTGGTTTATATTCCCTTATTAGTCATCAATAGTTTCCCATCTTTACCTAAGAAATAGGTAACCAGTGTCTCAGTCATGTGTTAGAAGTTCCCTTTCCTGGCTGAAAACAAAAATTCCTCAAAGGGATTTATGCCACTGTTTATGCTTTTTCTCCAACTATTAAGATAGCAACATTTCTTCATTTACATCTACTAATTACCTTGATAGATGATAAAACAGTACTCTGGCAAGTCTTGACGTGTTATAGCACCCGCATCTGCTCCCAAGAGATACAACACTTTGGGAGCACTTTTCCTAATTGCCTCCACTCCTGGTTTGAAACCCAGGTCCAAAGCAGCGACTTGGCTTGCAACCCTGTAGGAACAAATACATCATGACTTTAAGTAATTTCAGAATTCTCCCTCTCCCATCAGAACAGACCTAACTTCTTTTTCTGACTAAATATTTTGAAACTGTACGAGAGGTTCCTAATAGTAACAAGACAAACATGAAGCTCAAAGGCAGGTGAAATATTTGACAGAGTATTGAGGTAGTTTTGCATTTTGACAAGCTGACACCATTTAAAGTTTTCACAAGGAATCTCACCTATTTAAGATGGGATACATAAAGGCAGATATTGAAAATCAGGACCTAGTGGCAGGCAGCTCACTGGTGAAGCTTGATGCTGCAGATGACATTTCAGCTATGAATGGAACTCATCAGGCCTTTAATTTAGGGCACTCATTTGGAACATGAAAGACTGGGGCCATCACCTACTCAAAATCATCCAAGACTTAAGGCCACTATTTCATCACTATTCATTTATTCATACATAAAAATACTTTTAAAAGAGTGAACTAATAATTCCATTTTCTGGCAATCTTCCTTTTCCAAAGCAACAGATTTGCATAATCCTCCATAATTAGGTGCCAGTCTTATTTAAAACAAAAAAGATTCTCTCTAGAGTACAGACTTTCCAATTTTGTCTGACACAGTCAGACATAGAGGTTTCAGTAAGTTCGGTTGCTTTTTACACTTAAGGTTGAACGGATGGTGCACCAGAAGTATGGAAGTCAATATGAAAGACTGCCAAACCACATTTATATCATGAGTGTTCTTTAACTCATCATTATTTTGGTACTAAATATTTCAGTTTCAGCAGCAGAATGTTATATTCGAGTTTCCTTCAGAGGCCCAAGCCCTGCTCTAACTATCCTATTTTTACATCAGTGAGGCTGCTTTTGGCAGAAGAAATTTTTTGAGTCTCCAGAATTGAGAGCCATTACATTTGGTAAAATAATTTTTCCTTTACAGAGATGGTCAATTTCACAGAATTTTAGAAAGGGAGTGGTGAAGGACTGTTTAAAGAGAAGTTGTCTATTAAGAGGAGTAATATCCTGACAAACTGAATAGCTAAGATTAAAAGCTCTCAAATGGAAATCTTTGAAGCATTTCTGTTAACTATTCAGTTGAGAAGCAGCACAGTAAAAGGAATATTAGAAAAACCCCAACAAAGAAACCATATTATTTAAATACTCTTGCCACTTTGTTTTTCTTCCTCTAGATAAAATGCAGTCATTTAGCAAGCAATACTGGTCTGCTGTGCATCCTACTGTGGTAGATGTTATTAAGCCCTCTTGTATTCCTTGTCTAAATCTAGAAATTGAAATTCTATTAATTTATGATATTCAAATGTAGAATTTAAACATTCCATGTTTAAATTCTACATTTGAATGTCATAAATTAATAAAAACTCATAGAGAGCCAGGTCAAGGAACTCACTTTTGTTAAATAGTTTTTGCTAGCTTGTATTTCTGGTTTTTACGTTCCCTTCAGGTTTTAACCCAAAAGGCTGCTTATGTGTACAGGAAGCAATCTGTACACATACATTGTGGTAACCTGTGTAGCCCAATGTGCAAGCAAGCTGCTCCCAAAGAAGTTTTTAAGCAAACCTGTGTAGGATGTTCATGACTTTCCAATCAGCACCAGCACCGCTCGTGGCCCTGCTGTTCTGTGCAATGGCAGAAACAGCGGCGAGGATGGCAGCGCCGTCACTGCGCTGCAGGGCTGTGCTGCCCACCACCACCATGGGCTTTTTGGCATTGTCAAGGACCTGTGCAAGCCAACAACCAGACATTCATTCCACAGCTACAAAGACAACTCTTGGGACAGATAATGTAATACATCCCTGATTTCTCCATAAGTCTTCCATGTAAACCTATGGTTCTAAAATAGCCATTACTTCACTACGAGATAAAGCCAAGAGAAAATGCTGTAAGCAGGAAACTACGTTGTCAGTACACAACTGTACACTCAATAACCACACATTTAAGTGGAAACAGCAGCACCTGGAACAGCCTGTTTTATGTCAAGAAATATCTCTGGAGTTTCCTGCACTGCAAAGTTTTGCACACCTGAATATATAATACAGTTTGTACACACTTGGTGCACACTAATCATTACTTCATCTCTGCATTTGATTAAAAGCAAATAACCCCATCTACAAGATAGCACTTTTCTTCAAATCTGTCTCTGGGGAATTCAGATTATTACTCAATACCTGTGGAATTTAACAGTCACACTCTAAAGTTCTGTGTACCTTGGAGAAGGAATGCTTGCCAGAAGCAATCTCCTGAAGTATCTGTGGGGACTCTCCCAGATGTTCATATCTGTAGGTCAAATCCACAGGAGAGCCAACAAGGGCCACTTGCAAGTCATTGTGAAGCCAGCTGAAATTACAACAGACATTTTATAAAAATTAAAGAAATACAAAGTTTTACCCAACTAAACCAGTAATTAGAACTTCAGCAGTAACTTAAAAGAGCATTGCAAAGGAATTTAAATGGCATTTAAAGGAATTTAAATGGCAATTTCATTGGTAAGATGCATGGTAAGATGCAGTTTAGTTTTATTCTGGCAGTTAAGCAAACCTCTAGGTTTTTTAGAAAGATTATTTCTCTAGATATATTCCAGAAACAGTACAACAACACACCTTACGTGACAAGTTCATAACTCAATTCCCTCCTCCCTCCAAGCTTCTGCCAAGTCAGTTTTAGAAATCCACTTATTTCTTAGATAAACAAAAAAATTTAGCTGGTAAGAATTTTTTTCTTTTTGCAGCTTCTCATGGCACAGACTTATAAAAATAAATGAAAATACACATTCAGAAGTCTCATTGCATTTTCTCCTTTCAAAAATTCAATGCCATTACTGTTTAAAATAATGTATTTTCAAAGATCCTAGCATTAAGAAGGACAGGGCTTTTATAGACCTCATTTGCCTTGCACTGACGTATCTTATTAAAATTGAATTAGTTATGTTCAAAAGTTTGGGAAAGCCACACTACTTGGCAAAGAAAATGTTAAACTGGAATGATGGCTTCTAAACTCAGCACATCTGATTTGTTACACTGCAAAAAGCAATAAACTGATGCTGAAAATAAATCTTTAAGGAATACGCTTTAACAGACTTCTATAAAACAGAAAATCTGAGATGTCTGTGTAATGTAACAAAGAAATAAATGTCTGAGTAGATGAACCTAATGTAAAATGTCAAAGTGAGAATGAACTAGCTCTACACCACAAGGTACTACCATTTTTCCACACATAAATCACCATTCCCTTTACTAAAAGGTGAACTAAATCCAATGATCCCATCTGAATGAATGCTCTTAAGTTACTGCCTGCAGCTCCAGCAGAGCACCGTATCAAATCCAGATGGAGTCACGTGCTTATTCACCCCAAGGAACACGAACCTCTTCCGAATCCTCGCATTAAAGAGCGGTGCCTCAAAGCGTGGGTTGGTGCCAACCAGAAGGAGGACATCTGCCTCCTCCACCCCAGCAATCTTGGTGTTCAGCAGGTAGTTAGAGCGTAAATCTGTGCTGTAACAAAAAGATGTAAGAAAGAGAATAAGAATTCAGTAGAGGGAAGGAAAGAAGTAAAGACTGTAAATGCTGAAAATACTTTTTCATCTCAGGAAAAGATAAAGAAGAGATTTCTCAATCCAAATTACTAATCATAAATGTACTAAAGTTTTCACACTACAGATAGAAACAGAATAACTTATCCAGCTCACAACAGTGTAACTGGCTTTCAGTGACTGACTCTTAAAGTGCAGCAGCTGTACATTCAGTACAACATGGGGTAAGGGTGCAACCCCTGCTGGAGTAGAGACTACAAATCAACTCTCAATCCATAAATACTCTCTGTATGTGAGGACTGTAAATTCAAATAAATCCTGCTAATGCATTAACAATTGTTATTCCTGCTATTTCAGAACATTGCCATGAGATGATCTGCAGACTGGAAAGTTTATTAACATACTAATTATAGACAGACATTGCCTGTCCTCTTACCCAGCTCCAGCAGTAGGAAAGATCTCTTCAGTGCAGAGCATATCACAATTCAGTCTATTCAGTAGGTCTTTCAGAGCTATTAGTGCTTCTGCATCCACCAGCCCTCCTACAACTGCTGCTATATCCTTACCTTCCACTGATTGAAGCTGCAGAGAAAGGAAGCATAAACATAAACAAAAGAAACCGCCGAAACAAATTCTTATTTAGCCCAGATAAATATTTGTTATATTAGGGCATGCCAAAGCCAACAGTGCTGCTGCTGGCCTGGAGTAGCACAAACTGATCAGTGATGTCTGATTCCTGCCAGGCAGCAGCTCCAGCTCCTTCAGAACTCATGATAAGCAAAAAAGAGCCCTCTGCATTCTGTGCAGATCTCTCCCACTTGAGTTATCACTTAGATGTAGCTAATTCTCATTTGGTGTGGTGAGAGAGGAAGGTTGGTGAATGTTTTTATTTTAAAGACACCACAGTGCAGATAGAATACAAACTTCCGTAACACAAGCTCTGGTAGTAAACTTAAAGGTATTATCTGAGAAGAAACAGCTTTTGTAACAAACCCTGCCACTGTACTATGGGCAAAAACATCCTTGAGGAAAGTTCAATTACAGTTATTCAATTCTACTTCACCCACATAAAATTTTTAATCAAAATCCAGAGCAGTCATGCAGCACTTCATTTGAGCTGCAGAATCAATCACCACACAGAGAAAGCACTGAGGAAAGCACAATTCAGATATAAGTAATAGAGACTTAATGTCTTTGATGGCAAAAGTGGTGATAGCACAGTTTAAATAAATTTAAAGATGTCTTCAGATAGGTCAGAGTATTGGGAAAATTGCTTCCTCCTACATTTCTGAAGAAACAGTTTACTTTCCTATTTAAATAAAAGTAATTTCTCTCCCAATGCTCCAAATGAAATCATAAGAAAAAGTTCTTTAAAAGGTCCAATCCATGAAACAGGAAATATTAGTCAAAATAAGACATTTACATGGAAGCACAATGGTTCCCCTCTAACATTAAAGAAAAAATCCTTTTAAATAGAATTAATTTGATATTAGTATTTGTAATACATCCAGGTTTAGAAATTAATTTTAGACTACTTATATTGAAAACTGCTCTTACCAAACCAGCAACACGAGGTAACACATCCTCCCATGAGGTATACACAAATACTCCTTTCTCATTTTTCACCATTGGCTGAGTAAGTCTCTGACGCTTCAGACCATCATAAGCAAACCTAAGTGAAACACCAAAAATATCATTAAAGAGCAAAGCCAATGATAATTGTGTATAATTCTGTGAGTGAGTTTTCCAATTACAGGCTTTTAGAAAAGAGAAAACCAAGAACTATTTCCCCTGAAAGTTTAACTTTTCCTTCTCAAAAACAATCAGTAATAGAAATAAAAGTTACTGTGAAAAAATGTTACAAAAATCAGAACATTAGAAAACTTGGCAACTTTAATTACAGAATTAAAAAACATATTTTACAATTATTCTTCTTCACTGCAGCTTTACAATACTACCAGCTGAATACCAAAGTCGGTGCTACTGTGCACATTCCTGGTTCTCCACACCGTGCCTTTAATGCATGCATGAACCCATGTGGGCACAAGCACATCCACACACCTGGTTTTGTCAGATATCCATTCCTCATTGATATCTTCATGCAGCCTTGGCAAAATCCTCATCACTTCTCCAGTTCTTGTGCTCACTACAATGTTACTTCCAACTGCATCAAGAACATCAATTGACTCTACCTTCCTGTTCAGAAGAACAAATAAATCACTTTCAGTTTTTCATATATAAGCAGTCAGTGTCTTATTTCTGGCCTCAATAGAGACAATTTTCTTCGTAGTAACTGGTATAGAGATGTATTTTGGATTTAGGGTGAGAGTAGTGTGATAACACAGGGATGTTCTAGTTGTTGCTAAGCAACATTTACACCACATCAAGGACTTTTCAGCTTCTCCCACCAGTAAGGAGGCTGGGGGGCACAAGAAGCTGTGGGGACACAGGCAGGACAGCCCACCCCAACAGGCCAAAGGAATGTTAAGCACCACACAGCAGCAAGCTCAGCATGTGAATGAGGGGGAAAGCTGGCTGGGGGCTGCTGCTGGGCAATTGCAGTGTGCATCACTTGTTTTGTACACTCTAATTCTTTTATCATTATTGTAATTTTCTTCTTCTGTCCTATTAAACTGTCTTTATTTCAGCCCACAAATTTTACACTTTTCCTCCCCAATTTTCTCTCTCCTATCCCACATGAGGGGCTGAAATGAGCAACTGGCTATGTGGTACTTTGCTGCCTGCTGAGAAAAAACACAACAGTCTTTTAAAGCATCCAGTGTGGGGTACAAAGAGTTGAGGTAATCTGCTGTTACCTCAACAATCTGTTGTTGAGGGAACAACAGATCTGACCAGAGTGTGTGAAAACAGGTTTGTTATAAACACTCATTGTATTTAGTTTAACAGGCGCTGCTCTCAGAGTTGCTGCGCACGTTCTCAGAGCTGTGTTATGTAACACCTTGCTGTCTGCATGTGCTCCTTGTTTGCTGTTTATCACCTCTTGAAGGGGGGTTCAGGATGTCATTCTGTCACGGAGTGCCACTGGTCTATGACGGGACGGAACCGCTGCTGGAGGGACCGAGCCGGGGCTCGCCTCAGCACCGCCGCCGCTCCGCGCTTCGGGCGCCGTCCAGCGGACACGGCTGGTAACGACACCCTCCGCCTTCCCGGAGAGCCATCGGCGGGGAGACGCCTTCCTGCGCCTTCCCCTGCCCCTCCACACTACCTACAACAGCTCTCGGGATTTTGAGTACCACTGGGATGGTCAAACCAGCCTGTTCCCATGTTCGAGGCCAGGCTGGATAAAGTCTTGACCAACCTGATCTAGTGAGGGCATCCCTGCCCATGGCAGGGGTGGATGTGACTAGATGATCTTCAAGGTCCACTCTAATCCTTAATGTTCTGTGATTCCGTCTCCTGAATGTGTTTCAGGTCTTGTTTAGGGTTAAACAACTACTTAAGAAAATCCCACAGAGATCTGCTCTTCTGCTCTGAGGCTGAAGAGCTTAGTTGCACAAGATATTTTAAATAATATCCTCAACAATTAGTGAGTAAATGAATTTGTATTTTCCTTTATATGCATCTCTTACTAAGCAACCAGCACAACCTACAAGTCCACAACATTTTAGGGTAAAATTAAGGGAAGAACAGTCTGCAAACTATAATGTTCTTACTTTTCTTAAATAAGCTCTAAGTAACAAAATTTGTGTTAGATTCAGTCTATGGAAAAGTCTACAACAAAAATGCAGAAAATAAAAACCAGAAAAAACCCTTGGTATCACAGATGGACATATTCTAAGATAAAGTGTACAACAAACAGAGAAAGCTGTGTCTTCAGCAGAAGTAAAGACACCTACCTTGTCTCCCAAGGGCGTGCAGTAAAGGCATATGGCTTGGAGGTAAGAGCACCAACTGGGCAGATGTCAATAATATTTCCTGATAACTCAGACATAAACATTTTCTCAACGTAAGTACCAACTTGCATTTCATTTCCTCTTCCGGTTGTTCCCAAGTCATCTACCCCTGCAACCTCACTGGCAAACCTGGTGGGTGCACAAAGAAGGAGAAACACGTCTGGCATGTACAACTGCAACACAACATTTTTCAGCCCTCATCTCATTTTCTTAAGATAAAACATTAGTTCATACACCTGAAAGAAGAAAACAATTGTTTAGGTGCATTGTCAGCACCATCACATACAGGACCATCTGCAGAATTTCCTTCAGAAAGGGCTACAAAAGGTATGGGGAGGTATATCAAAACCACAGCAGTTCAATACTCCCTGTACTACACTAACTGAGTCCAAGATTAGTCCTAAGTAACAAGTTCTTTCTAGAACTAGTTGGGTACATAGTACTGTTTTTTATCTGGCTCAAGTTGGCCACTACAGCATCTCAGGGCTACAGAACAACATAAATACAGCTACCAGAGGCTATCAAAAATAAATAAATCTTACAACTGTGGCTGAGGAAGTCACATATCCATTCTGGCACCAACACCATGGGACCAGTTCTGCCTTGCAGAACTCTGATTTCACTTTCATGCACTGGCCATCTTTCTCTATTTCCTGTCTGGTAGCTCCAGGAAACCAGCTATCAGTCACTAACAGAAATAAAATTTTTAAGTACAATCAGAAAATAACTTTTTAAAATACCCCTCATGGGGTTTCTTTCACTAGTAAGAAACTGTCACAAGTATGCCTGTTTAGTGCTCTGCTGAGTGAAAGTAAAGGACTTTACCTGATGCATCGAGTGCACTGTATACACCGAGTCATGATGGTTTTCACTAAGGGGCCGATGTTCTTGTCCTCCACAGCACGTTTGCTCTCCCTAAATCTGCTCCTATCACTGCCAAACATCATTGACTGGTCCTACAAGAGACAACAGAACACACACCTATCCAGGCTGCTGGAAAGCACAACTGCACCTAAGATAAGAGCATCATACATAAGTCTACATAATTTAATTGGATGTTGTACCTGCAGATCACATTCTCCACCCTGATCACAGATAGGACAGTCCAGTGGGTGATTTGCCAGCAGAAACTCCATTACACCCTCTCTGTTAGGTTCAGAGAATGAAGTTAATGTCAACATCATATAGCAGATAGTACAATTAATCAGTCAAAGGAGGCTAAAAGAAAGGTACCTTGCTTTCCTGGACTTCTCAGAGTTTGTCAGTATATTCCAGCCCTTCATAACTGGCATGGCACAAGCAGCAACTGGCTGCAATCACCATAAAAAGCAAGCATGAACACAATGTATTTCTTCTCAGCATGGGCACAAACCCCCATCTCCTCCCCCCACAATTCTAACATAGCTATCTGTTATAAATAAATAGAAATAAGGAGGTCTGCATGGAAAAAAAAAAAGAGTCTAACTGATAAAGTCACTAGAAGCCATATTTATTAATAATCTGCTATATAAAAAGGTAAAATGAGTTATGATTTATTCAAAACATAAAATTCTACAATTTCCAGTCCCCATTCGAGCAATTGCAGCTTTATTATTAAGATATTAAGAATATCAGTTGTAATAGATACAATGCAAATGAAAGAGCTTCAGCAGACATCTAGAAAACCTCTAGAACTGAAATTCAGAGTAAGAATCATTTACAAGACATTTATTTGCACAAAGCCTGTATAAAGTCTTGGAATAAAATTCTTCTCAAGATTACTGCAAGAGTAACAAAAACTCCCACTCTGTAAATAAATCCCTCTTACTTTTCAATCACATCATGACTTCCACCTTTAGTGATAACCCAACATATCCAGGGACACAAAGCTCAAACTATGGAATTGAAGTTGGGGTGAGTTAAAAAATTTTATGTGTGAGTATAAATGTGTAATCCAAGACTGAACTCCAAAAGAATGTGCATAGATTTCTTAGCACTGCTGAAGAAAGAGTTCACTCCTGAAATCAACTATTTCACAACAGTGAAAATATAAACTACTAACTGCAGTCTTTACTTAGAATGAACCTGCATGTACTAATCCTACAACTAAATTAATACACTATCTGAGGTTTATTATTTATGTAGTTTCAGCTAAAAATGTGTGGCTGAAGCTTGAACTACAAAGCATAAAATGCATCTAACAGCAACCAAGATTATGACAACAATTACTTACAAGATTTAAACTAGGCCCAAGCACAGCAAAAAATTCCTACTGAGCTCTGCATTGCATATTCCATATTGCAATTCCTATGAAACACAAACAATACCTTTGGAGCCTTCTCTATTTCCACAAGACACATCCTGCAGTTTCCAGCAACAGAGAGACGATCATGGTAACAAAAACGAGGGATCTGAACTCCAGCCTTTTCACAGGCCTACCAAAAAATAAGAAACAAAGGAAAATTAAATCTAAGTGAGACTTTTCAGTTCCATCTCAGAAAACACTATACAGCTTCTCAAAGAGTAACACTGTCAGTGCTCAAGAACAGAGTGCACTTGACCTTTCATCTTAAGAAGTGACCATAAATAAAAAATTGTGACAAAGCAAAAAAATGTCAGGATATCAATTACAAATATAGATTTTCTAACCTTTAGAAAGGTTAGAAAAACTAACTGACCTCTGTTTCATTCTTTCCTCCAATAATAGAGAGAATTCTCTGCAACAGGGCACTAGCAATACAAATTACATTTTAAGAACACATACATTCTTTACAGAAAAGTGCATCAAAATAAAAATTGAAAAACATAAAAAGAGCGCCATAACCATAATGATTTCTGACAATGCAACAACACAGATCCTCTGTATAAAGGTACTCCAGCACAGCCAATCTTCAACAGACCCTAAACTCAAAGACAACATGACAGAAGAAGAGATGGGGGACAGAGCCAACTGATTTCCAGAGACCAGATGAAGACAGCTAATGGGATCTATGCTACAGCATTATAGCTATGCCTGCCAGCAGAAATACCACTGTATTGTGTATTTTAATGCTCTAACCCATTATACCACATCTTCATTTAATGGCTTCTTAAAAAAAGCTTTACTTGAAATTTTAGCCTGAAAAGTAACAACGTACTGAGGTACAGGCTGGGAGATCCAGGTTCCCTTACTTCCCACACCAAGAATAATAAAAGCAACTAAGGACGAGCATTCTGAATCATAACAACTAATAACTAAAAGTAGACAATCCCTCATTTACCCAAGACACACTGTAATAAGATACAAAATGTACAGGTTCTGAAAGACTACAACGTCACATAGTGTTCAGAGACAGAAGTTCAACCAGAATTTATTGAAGTCTGTTATTGCATTGATAAAGTTTTGCAGCTGGGATTGATGCTGCCTGCATCTTCTTTCAAGCAACCATGGCATATTTTCCTTTTTCAAACACTGAATTCCTCCAAGGATTTCTGTCACTTGAAATTACATCACAGTCAGTCAAAATATCTCTAAAGAATTGCAAGAAACAATGTAAAGACAGATGGCTTTTTGCTGTATGGAACAGAAAATGCTGCCAAGAAGAGAGATGGGAAGTTGCAGAAAATTGAGAATGCCATTCCCCAGACCTGCAGGACAGTGGTTCCAGGGTTCACCAGTACAGGATGGCCATCCACAAACACCTCTATTTGGTTGCTGGCTGCTGTTGTAGTTGTACGCCCTGAAGGACACGGAAAAGAAAACAAAAACAACTTTCACTTACTGCTAGATGGAAACCATCAGACCCCCCACTTCTGATTTTCTTTACAGAGTGCTGACAGAATCCCAATTCTACCAAGAACGCAACACAGAAGCCCTTAGCCTGCAAAGTACGTATGCCTATGTGCCCTTCAATAAACGAACTGCACACGCATTTACCACAGAGACCCAGATATAAACTACAGACACTTACCACATACTCTGGAGGACTGGGTGACCCCAGCTAAGGTCCTGGGGACAGCAAGCAGCCGGAACATGATGCTTTGGTGAGAGAGAAAACAACGCTGTTGTTATCAGGTCAGATGTTTGCTGGCGAGTTTTAAACCGGCCGAGTAAAAACTTCTACCCCAACTGCACAGCAGCACATATGCTCATATAGGAAAACCTATATGTACAGCTATGGGACAGTGAGTTACTCCTCCAAACGCAAGATACGATTCTCTACCAATCTACACATCACACGCAGGGTGTCACTGAGCGGCCTCTCCGCCTGCAGCGGAGCGCCGGCCGGGCCCCGCTCCCCCACGGGCCGGACAGCGTAGCTCGGCAGCGGCGGGCCCAGTGCCGCCGTTCCCGGGGCCGAGGGCACGGCGGGCGACAGCGCTCCCGGCGCGGGGGTCACCTTGGAGGCGCCGCCGCCCGCCGGGCAGCCCCCGGCCCGCCGCCCGGCCCGTCAAGGACACCGGGAGCGGCGGCGGCGCCCGGAGCAGCGGCACCCGCGCGCACCGAGCCGCCCGCGGCGGCACCGCCGTTACCTGGCGCGGGACGGGCGGCGGCGCCGCGGGACGGCTGCGCTCCGCCTCGGCCTCTGCGGCGGCGGCCTCGGGCCTTTCCGCCGCTGACCTCAGCCTCCTTCGGCTGTCTCCGCCGCCTTCTTCGGCAATCTCCGTAAAGGGCAGTCCGCGCTCGGCAACCTCCGGAGCGAACCGCTTCGGGTATTTCCGGCAAGTAATAGGCGAACGACAACGCGCGTAATTTCCGCCGCCAGCCCAGAGCCTTTTCGGCCACCGTCACACGCACTGCCCTCCCTCGGCAGTTTCCGTCCCTTTCCGCCCCTTTCTTCGCTCATCTCCGGCAACTTCCGTTTGGCCAGCAGGGCGGGGTGTGACGACAGTACAATGTTACAAAGTCCGTGGGACGCCGCAAACCTTCCTTGGGTTTATAGTCAGCCTCACTTTTATTACTTCGACCTTTTCCCGCACCCCTGGTGTCCCATCCGCTGGCCGCCCTGCGCTGCAGCAGCCAATCCGTGAGGAGCCACCTCGCGACTCGCTCTCGCGGAGGAATACAGCTGCGTGCAGTGCCGCGGAGGGATACCAGCCCTATATAAGGCCGGCGCAGGCGCGCCGAGGCCCTTTCCCGCGGCGGTGACGGTCGGGGCGGGCGCAGCGTGTGGGCCGCGCGCCGCCGCCATGGGCTTCGGGGACCTGAAGTCCGCCGCGGGCCTCCGCGTCCTCAATGACTTCCTGGCCGACAAGAGCTACATCGAGGGGTGAGAAGCGGCGGGGGGGGGTGCCGGGGCGCGGGAAACATGAGTCGGGCCTGGCGGAGCCAAGCGGCGGGGACGCGGGAGGGCCCGAGTCACCCCGGCAGCTGCACGGGCGGCGCTGCTCGGCGGCCGCCGCCGCTCCACGTGTTCCTTGAGCGAGGGCGGTAAACTGGCTCGTTCTCCGCAGGTACGTCCCTTCCCAGGCTGACATAGCAGTCTTCGAAGCGATTGCTGGCCCGCCGCCTGCGGAATTGTTCCATGCTCTCCGGTGGTACAATCACATTAAGTCGTATGAAAAGCAAAAGGCAAGGTACGGTAAAACTCTGAAGCTGCAATATTTCCCCGAACTAGCCTACAAATTGTTAAATTTGTTTCTTTGAGTTTGAGCAAAACTGGTTTCCTGTGGCACCACGTGGCGTTTTGTGTTGTTGGAGCACAAATAGCCCCAGAAGCAGGGCAGACCTCTTGTCAGTACGGAGGACAAGATTAATGATTTGCAGTACCGAAGGACATGAAAACAAAAGGAGATATGAAAGGAAATAGTATCTCTTTTCTCTTTTAGTGGTTTTACGTGTTCATGAAAGGTGCTATATTGACATCCGTGGAGACTGCAGGCCTCTCTCAAAAGGTACAGCACAGGGAGGGTCAGTGCTGCTACACTGCTTCCTCTGAACCTCAGTCCTCTTCCAAGGAGACACTTCCAATCATGGATGGCTCAGTCTCCAGTGCATTTCTGAAGCTTTTGTAATGCTGAGGGAGACTGAAATTCTGAAGTGGTTTCACAAAGTATCTGGAAACTATTTATGGTTCCTGAAATCCAAAGCTAGTTTTATGGCTTCAGTGACAGCCATTCATGTTAGCAATACAATTATGAGCTTAATGTAAGATAACAGGTCTATGTGAGCTGCAAGAGAAGGTAAATTCAGGGAGTTCGGGTCATTTGTCTTGTTGAGAGTAAGAGTTTAGGGTAAAGTGTTCATTAAAACATAAGAAAATAGCAGTTACCTTGCAGTAATGTGTTTTCAGTAACTTACTAAGTTTTAAACAAGTGAAAGTAGTTCTAGGGACCCATGAACAAGTAGTTGGTAATTTTTCCTAGGCAGAATATCATCCAGATTAAGGATTTCAATAAGAAAGCTTGTCCTATCCATGTACTTAGCTGGGCAGGCTCATATCAGCTTTGATAAGTTATAGCAGATCCCATATTCACAGATTGCTTGGCTGGCATGTCAGGGGCATTGGGGGCTGTCTTCCATGAGGTTCTAATTTCAAGTAGCAGAATTGGATTTTTGCTCTTTTCAGCACAAGTTTTTCATTATAGGTGTATTTGTAGGTGTATTGATAAACTGGCAGTGATTGTATTGACATTTGAGGAGGTTCCTAATTGCCTGCATTTTTCTTTCAGCTTGCCAGGAGTAAAGAAGGCTTTGGGAAAATATGGTCCTGCTGATGTTGAGGATACCACAGGTGGGGCCACAGATAGCAAAGATGATGATGACATTGACCTTTTTGGATCTGATGATGAGGAGGTACTTGTGACCTTTTTGTATTATTATTGCTTATTGCTTTTCAGAAATAACCACATAGGCAAATCTTCACCTTAACCTAGTTGAAAATACTCATATTTCTGACCTTGCAATTCTCAAGTATAGCTATCTTTGCAGAATTGGAAAGCTTGAAAGGTAAAACCTCAAAAGGTAGAAAGCAATGGGCTGTAGTGGGGTGAACTGTCCAACTTTGACTGGTTACATGATGAGTAAAACAAAAAATCACCATCTTTCGGCTGACAGGTGTGATGATTTGTTTTTATCTGAGTAAATGCCAGTCAGTTTAGTAGTGCTTTGGAGATGTGGAGGTTTAGTGCTTTTCTGTAACTGCAAATTTCCCTTTCAGGAAAGTGAAGAAGCAAAGAAACTGAGGGAAGAACGTCTGGCCCAGTATGAATCAAAGAAATCCAAAAGTATGTGCCAAGAGCTTTCTAATCTTTATGCCTGAGTTAATTTTAATGCATCTGGACAGGATGGTTAGAAAGGCTAATTAACTGTAATAATAGATCAGCTTGACTGGAACGAGACAGGAGTAATTAGCTTCACTTGGATTGCCAGTGAGCTCAGCCTTCCCATAGCAAATAGGAGTGTTAACATGCTTTTTGTTCTGGTTCATACCCTCCCGCTTGTTCTTTCCAGAGGCTGGGCTTTCTACATACATGGAGATACAAGTTTAGAAACTGCTGCAGTACACAAGTTACTCCACAGCTACTGGTCTGGAACTGTTCAGAACTGTAGCAGTTGCAGTATTCCCTCTGTGGAAAATAAACTGTTACACAGCATTAGGCTCCTTCTCAGATGATCTGAGAAGGACTTCCTCTGTAACAAACACTGTCATCTACTTAAATCTGTGTATACATAATGTATCTGCATATTGAACCTTTGGATGTATACAGCTGCAGTACAAGAAATCTATGTGGGTACCAGAGGCCTGTCACAGCAATGTGAGCAGGTTCTTGTTCATGAAATTGGATAAGTTGCTCTAGTAAAACCAGTTTGCAAGTATATTCAAGAGTTTTTGGAAGATGCCTATCTTTTCATGGTGATTTTCTTCCCCCAGAACCAGCTGTTATTGCCAAGTCATCAATCCTGCTTGATGTGAAACCTTGGGATGATGAGACGGACATGGCCAAGCTGGAGGAGTGTGTGCGAAGCATTCAAGCAGATGGCTTGGTCTGGGGGTCTTGTAAGTATGGGCAGATTGCAGAGCAGGGAGAGGGGGAGGGCAGGCCCTTGGGATAGAGTATGAGTAGTGGGACTTGGGGTCTCTGCTGATCTGTGAAATGTAGGCAGCTGTGATGGGGGAACTGCAGTACTTCCATGTCTTTACATGGTCAGAAAAGGTGTGTTAATGCAGTGGCTGGTTAAGATTCAAATACAGGTTTTAAAAGCTATAGGACTTGAGCTCTGCTCTCCTGCATCTCCCTGTACAATTCCTGATGCAGCAAACAAACACCTTTACCCGCCCACATCACTGGTTTGGAAAGGAATGGAGTGCCACAGAAAGAAGCTTTTTCAATCAGTTGTAATGAATGCTGAGTTGTTAAGTAGATGGTCCATAATGTGGACCAAAGACTGTTTTTATATATTCCTGCTTTAAGAGATTCCACCAAAAAAGGAGTAATAAATGTTATTTTTTTTGTTTTGCAGCCAAGCTAGTACCTGTTGGCTATGGTATCAAAAAGCTTCAGATCCAGTGTGTTGTTGAAGATGATAAAGTTGGAACAGATATGCTGGAAGAGAGAATAACAGCTTTTGAAGATTATGTACAATCAATGGATGTAGCTGCTTTCAATAAGATTTAAGTCTTGATATACCTAGAATAAATGTTGTTGCAAAAAATGTGCAGTGTCTGTGCTTGTTTCAGAATCTTAGAGTAAGCCAGCTCACAAATGTAAGGTTTTCTTAATGGATAAAGTAAAAGCCAAAACTGAATTTCAGGGTTGCTCTGACACCTCACTGTAGTATCCAGGAGCACAAGCAGAGCATCACTTCAGAGTTAACATGACCATGGCTTTAAAATATTGAAATGCTCTTCTTCCATCTGCAGAGGAAATTGCTGCTTTGGAAGTGTCTGGGATTCCTTTGGAGGGAGGGATGGTTTTAAGGGAAAGGAGCAGGGCTCCGTCAAAAGCATGTTTTAGTGGGTAAACTGTAAATTCCTTTAGTTAGCTAAGGTGGTGACTAACCAAATACACCACAGCCTTTTTTGACAGCTAAAACCACAGTGAGAGAGAAATGAAGCTAAGAAGCTAAGTTCAAAGTGACTTGTGGTGCCCTAGAGATAAGGCCTGAGACTATGCTGCTGCCTTCTCACCTGTTCTGTGACTTGGAACTTTTTTTTTATCCTTTCTGAGGCTTGGTAACGTTTGCAATGAAATTCCGTGCAGTTTTGTGTGTTAATGAACAGCGCAGAGCGCTGCCGAGGCGCCGCTGCCGGGCGGTGCCGCCGGGGGGCGCTGCGAGCCCGGCGGTGCCCGGGTGCGGAGCCGGGAGCGGTGCGCGGGCTGCAGCCGCTGCCGGCTCCGTCTGACCCACGCGAGAAACTTGCGCTCGGGACTTAAACAAGAAAATAGCAGCTGAAAATGCAAACACACTAAAGGATATAAAAAGTAGTGAAATTAACAGCAGTTTGAGCTGTTTACTCAGCTCCAGATTGGTTTCTAGATTGATTTGGACATTTCATTTAGTGATTGAAGAACCAGTAGGAATAAATCCCAAAAACTGTCTATAGAAATGATACAAATGTAGAAGCTGTCAAAGTTGTGAAGCTTCTAAACAAATTCATAATTCTATGCCTTGCATTGGACTGACAGGATTTATTGTGACCATGAAATGTAATCCTTTTATGTGCCACATTGGTCACTCTGAGATGAAGATGCCCACTGTCAGAGTCTGACAGCTGCATCTTAAGTAACTCTTTTTGTTGTTTTTTCACAGAGCATCTGTGTGGTTATCTGGCACAGCAGGTCCTCTTTCTCCTTGTTTAAAGGTCTGCCAACTTATGATTATGTACGAGCTTTGTTTATAATTTGTCTCAGAAAAAAATCTGCCTGCTAGAGGCTTAAAGCACGGTTAAAGATCTGAAAGTGGGTATTGTTACAGGCTCACTTGCCACTTTCCATAAGCCTAATTCCTAAACAGTACCCTTTCTGTGGCAATTCTCTAGCTGTTGCTTTTTCTAAATCATGGAGCTTAGTTTCACCAATTCTGTCATGGTGCTGTTAAAAGCAAGAAATTGGCAAGCACCATATCAGACAAGCAAGTTATTAAAAATTCTGTCTCAAAAATATAGGTTTTATTATCTTGGCCATCACTTTTTCTGACCTCCCATTCAATGTGCTGCTTACCTTGATACTCTTTCCTTGGCTTTCAAATTAAAGTCCTAAGTGGATAAAATGGTTTGATTTATAGATGATAACTTTGTTAAAATGCAACACTGAGTCATCCGCGTGACCTGCAGACTGGATCTATGTATCTTACATTTATGCTAAGCATACACACACAAACTCTTTGGTTCTTAAGATTTCTTGTGTGTGTTGGGTTTTGGCAGGGGTTTTTTTATCCTGAAACAAAAAAGAAAGTTGCACAGAAACAAAGGAAACAAAAAAAACCTAGAGAGCACAGTGTTCCCAGTGAAGATATAGGTAGGTGTTGTGGGCAAGAGTATTCTGCTCAATCCACATATATTTGTGTTACGTGGTTTTGGGTGGTGTTTCGGTATGTGCTGGCATATTACTGTGTCATTGTGCCCGTGAAAAAACAGCACCCTGGACTAAATAAGGCAAGTATCCCAAGTGCACCCCATAAGAGAGGGATCAGTAGAAAATTCCATTACTTCAGTATGTTCTATACAGGTATACTGGGAAAACAGTTTGAACAAAACTAATCTACATAAAAACCTTCAGAAACACAAAGTTTCAGTCCAGGAAGAAGATAAAAGTAACTAGAACCTGTCCATTATGAAATGTGTCAATTGCTATTTCTGTAGTATCTCTTTGCATGATGACACAGGTTCCTTTCCTTTTTCTGGCCCTTTTTTTCCATTGTGGTGAGTCTAATGAGCATTCCTCAGCCCAAGCAGCATAGAATGGTTGGTATTGTTTTGGAGACTTTTTGGAAACAGAAACTTAGAGCATTATCTGTTTTGTTTAGATATCTTGAATTACTCTTGAAGAAATGATTGAGATAATTCTGTAACTGATCTTGGTGTGAACAGTAGCAGTTACACTGCACAATTGTTAATCCACCTAATGCCACAGATCAAGGCTGATTTTGGCTTTATTCAATTCTATCCTCTGTCTTTCTCCTGTCTGCTTCTGGCCACACTTTCTGATCCTTTATGCAAGATGGGACATATATGCTCCCCCATTTGAAAATCAGTCTCTGTGCTGTGCATAGGAACCTGTGTGTGCACAAAGCTGAAGAAACCTGACATGAACCTTAAATCCCATAGCAGAAAGGGCCAGGGCTTGATTTCACCTTCCAAAATCTTTGGGAAGGAGCTGTTATAAGAAAAGCCAGTCACCACACATTGCTGCTAAGAAAAGCAAATGAACATGCTCTTTGGAAACAAGAAAATTTTATTACTTCACCTGGAATACAGCCAGGAGAGTACATCATTCTTAGAAAGATGTCAGGGAACATGTGAAGAAAAACTGCAAAATGTTTGATTTAGGCACATACAACAGCACGGTGCCAAAATATTATGATGAGCAACTATGTACCAGGCAGCAAATGACTCAAAGGAAGAATGCTGCTTACCAGCTTTTCAGTCCAAAGGGAAATACACTGAAATTCCACTGATCCTGCCTGACTCTCAGACTCTGAAACCAGAGCCCAAAGAAATAGTTACAGACCACAGTCAGGCTGTTTCTATTTATGCAGCTACCAATATTGGATGTGCTCATGCATATATATATATTTTATACAAAAGCAAATCTATTCACATATAAGGCCTCAGTTATAGCATAAATGCTACTGTGTTGGCAGGCCATATAAACTACGTAAATTATCTGAAAGGCAGTTTTATTCGATATGCCTAGGCCAATAACTAGGAAAAAACAATTCAAATTTACCCAAAGCTCTATGCTTTTACTTGCAGTAGAGTTTTGTCCCACATTCAACTTTTTAATTAAGTGGTATTGCATCAGAAATTGGTTCACTCCACATAGCATTTATATATTTGCATTGGTGCATGTATGATTCTGCAGCAAGCGACAAGTTGTAACAGAATACAGCATAACTGGGACTACTTCATCTTTCTTATGGGAGTGGACTCCATTTCCTGGATGAACTGTCTTGCCTCTAATTTGGAAAAAAAGTCTGAATTTGGCTACAGACTTGTAACAGAATACTAATAAATTCACTCCACCCATTTTTTAAGCTTAGCATTAAGGCAAACAAAATGTTATATTATTTCTTTACCTTTGCTTGAAAGAGGAATAAAGAGCAATCAATAGTTGTAAAAGTCTCTAGGACTAAACTTTTAAACATAGAAAAAGAAGTGTGGCACATAAGCTGTAAGAAACATTTTCACTAATTCTTTGCATGTATTGAATGAGCCTAATGCCTATATGAAACATCTGCTCAGTATTTTATACCCAGCTAGTGCTAAAAATACAGTAAGTGACCCCAAAACACAGGGTCTCCTGTCTTAGTTTTGAGTATAAGATAAAGAGCAGTGTGAGAAGACAGGTTTCATTTCCATATTTTTCTTTTTTGACAATAGAAGGCAGCAATTCAGTGTTCTCCATTTTGGGATTCTTCTCCAGCTGCAGAATGGAGCCACTGATAGCTTCATTTAGGTGGGATGTAGCCAGGGGATTCCTCCTTGGGGCAGTAGTAGGCAATGAGGAGACTTATGACCCAGTGATGTACAGCCACAGCCTCTTGGGTGAGAATGCCTCAACCAAGAGTTGTATCAGCAATGGCAAGGAGGAATATTTTTATTATGTGTTCTTTTGATATCAATGAGGTATGGAACCACAGCAAACGAATAGGATCACAACAACATTCCTCAGCAAAAGCCCAGTTAGAGTAACTCCACCTATGCTGATAACTTTCAGTTCAGGCTGTATGTGCATTGCAAGGGCACATGTAGAAATCACGCGTCCCTTAAAAACCTTTCCATTAAAGCAGCAAGTGCAATGAAGCCAGCTGTTTACAGAAAACTGTCTATGCAAAGATGCACACCTGACTGGCAGATGTGAAGCCAGGAACACCTCCAAATCTCCTGCCAGCTCCTCTGGGGAGAGCTGCTGGCACGAGCGGTCACTGGGCAGTCTCACAGCAGCGCGCGGGCGCGTTGTCCGAGCTCCAGAGCTGCTCGCTGACGGTGCCCGAGCGGCTCACCTCCCACAGGGCCAGCTTCAGCACCTCCGACACCGTGCTCCTCACCTGCGCCTGGAACTTCTTGCTGATCAGAACGTACAGGATTGGGTTGAGGCAGCTGTTGATGAAACCAAGGCCGGTGGAGAGGGGAATGCCATCCTGCAGTAAGTCATGCAGGTTTTCATCGTGGTGAGCAGACAGCTCCACAATGCTGAATATATGATACGGTGTCCAGCAGACAAAAAAAGCCACAACTACAGCAGTGATGGTCCAGAAAAGCCTGCTAGAAGTCAGTACAGTTCTCCTCTTCACTTTGACAATCAGCAGCGAGTAGCAAATAACCATGGTCACCAAAGGAAAGAGGTAACCAAATGCAAGCCTGACCCAAATGAGAATGTGATGTGTCAGCAAAATAAGTTCTCTGTCATGCACATGGAAGTTGTTGTAGCAAATGGTGACATTGTTGAGAACTGTAGCTGTGTCTCTAAAGTACAAGGCAGGGCCACCAATAATTGCAGCTGACATCCAAATGACCCCACTGAGAAGGAGGGTGTTCTTCACAGTCCTGTACTTGTAGGAAAAGACGGGGTGGACAAGGCGGATGTAGCGGTCGAGGCTGATGAATGTCAGGAAGAAAACACTGGCAAACATATTAAGCAGTGCAATGAATGAGTTCATTTTGCAGAGCCACTTCCCAAAAGGCCAGTGGAAGCCCATTGCCACATATGTAATGTAGAGGGGCAGGAAGAGAACAAAAATGAAATCTGCAATGGCCAGATTCAGGAACCAGAGTGTGGAAACAGATTTATCCCATTTAAAGCCCATAAACCAGATGACAATGGCATTACCTGGCACTCCCAGCAGAAATGCCACACTGTAAAAGAAAAGGGAAATAATATGGGCAATGCTGAGGGAGGACTGGGGTGACTCATCTTCCTCAGACAGATCGTAGAAGTAAGAGTAGTTCTCAAAATCTTCAAATGTCATGTTGCAGAGTGGCTTTCTGGGGAAGAAAAGAAATGAAATGGTCAAAGGAGAAATGTTTTACTGCATTGTAAATAGTGAACTGCAATTCTTTCATGTTTTTGGCCATAAACCAAAAATATTGCCCTAGTTTGACATATCTTCACCTTTTATCTGTCAGTTGCAAGCACAAAACTCCTGAAGAAATTTGGTCACAGGCATTTCAAGAAATGTTCAAATCAAAACAGACCTTGAAATCTTCAATAACTCTTATGTTTTCTTTACATTCATTTCTTAACAGACAGCACAGAGCACAGTATCACTGATAAATTTCTGGGAGACCAGATGCAAAGTTTTATTGAAGAATGATTGTGCTGCTCTTTTCTGGTCAGGTTTTGTACTTTACTGCTCTGTCCCTACGTGAAGCAAGTTTTATACATTATATCTATCTAAAATCAGAAGAGCATTAGACATCTATGTAGGAAAAAAAAAATCACTTAAAATGCTAGGAAGCCATCTTCTGTAAAATTTCACCCACCACCCTGCCTCAAATTATAGTTAACAAAATGACAGCAATTTCTCCAGCAACTAAAAGTTCATGGGTTTATTCATCTCTTTCATGTATGTCTTTGTATCAAGAAATGATGACTTCCAGGCCCATTTAACATCTTGGATTTCCTTAATACAGCAAAGAATGTAGAGAAAGAAATATATAGGACATGTTGCAGGTATAATACACACTATGGTGTTCTTCCACTAGTGAGCTGAGAAACAGGTAATAGATGAAAGAAAGTAAAGCTTCCCATGAACCAAAAACACACTGTAAGAGCTTAAAATGAAAATATTTGTGTGTCCTTTTTTTTAAGACAGAATTATAGGATTTTCTCAGTTTTCTTCTCTTGCAAATTATAGGATTTTCTCAGTTTTCTCTTCTGGAATTTGCAAGTACAACATGATTTTTTCACATAGAAACTCTTTCTGTGGGTGGGAAGGAAGGTGAGGGGGAGGAAAAGTGGAATATAAACCAAAACAGAGGGGGAAAAAAGAAATTAATGGGAAAACAGACAGGAAACAGAGTTTGAACAACAGAAAGAAAAGCAGTCAGAAGTTATTTCACAGTATTATTTCACTGTGTTTAGTTTGCAGTATAGACAAAGCCACAGTCAGACAAAAGTCTCTGCAATGATCAGAACAACTATTGTGCAAAACTCTGTTATCATTTAAAGCTGAATAGTTTGGCTGGGCTCAGCTGCACTTAAGACCTGTGCCTGAGAGCAGTCAATTAGTTCTGCTGTGATTTATCTTACTGCTGAATTTCTGAGCGCTATCTCCATTCCTGAACCAAAATTCAGCCCGTGCATCTGGAACTCAGCCCTGCATTCCTGCAATGCCATTAATTACAGCATGCTAGGGACAACAGGAGAGGGGTCTCCAGAGCACACTGCCTGCACAACCACATCTGCAAACTCGTATTCCTGTGCTTACCTTTGCTCCAAAAAGTAGCTCACCCAGTTTGAAAGGATTACTCACACCAGCAAAGCTACGCATGTGCACACGCATTAGCAGGATTAGACTTCTCATTTGTAGATGGATAGACAGGGAAGGGAAAAAAAGCTTGTGTAATTTTATAACTCTTGATTAAAAAAATATGTAGTAAGAGTCAGCACAGCCTGTTCTGTCAAGAGGGTATGTTAGCATTTGTGATTTACATCAGGCTGAAAGAATGTTATTTGGTTTGCTGTCCTGATAAATGATACTTATTGGGCTGCATTTATGTAATTACATGCCCCTTGGGGGTGGATTCTGCATCAAATACCACTACCACCCATCTGAGTAATTTTTTCAAACAGCTTAACAGCTGCTGAGAGAAGAGTATAAACATGGAGCAGTACCGTTAACATCTGGAACATTATATTTGGACAGTTTCAGAGGACAGTCAGGTTAGCAACTGGATTTTTAAGTGGGTTTGCCTATATAAAAAACTATATCTTCAAATCAAATTTATGCAACTAAACAAAAAAATTTCCAACTATAATGACAATGACAAACATTTGCCTACTGCCCAACAATGTTAATTTTATATTTAGCATTTTAAAGATGATGTATCACGGGAGAAAAAACAAATACCCAAATAAATGCCAAATATTTCCCAAGCCTCCTATAGTTTAAAACTCCAATGAAAGAGCACACCTTTAGAATGCAATTATTTTTCCAGGGTTGTATTTTTCCTCCTCTCTAACTCTAGTCATCAATGCAGGGAGTCTTCTTTAGCAGTAGGAGTAAAAAAGCAGAAGGAACATTGTTTACCACTGCCCCCAGCGCATAGATGCTGAAATTAGACTCTATGGCTAGGGCTCAGCAAAGACTGCCAATTACGTTTGCAAAGCCCAGAAACTTTTAATTCTGACACTGACATATATGAAGCACTTCTATAGCTGGATTCGTGGTGTTAAGCCCTGTCCTGAAAAAGATAAGCAGTAGGTAATTGTCAGCAGAGTTATACTGGATTACATCAGTGAGGACACAGATTTTTTCATTAATCATAATTCAGCAGGGATGTTTCTCTGTGGTCCTGAAACACATTATCTCTTAATACATGACTCTGAAATTAATAAATTTCCAGAGTCAAAACAGTCTTGCAGTTAAAGTCTAGGTCTTGTGAAGAAATCTAGTTGTACTCCTTATTCTGTCACTAATTTCCTGTATGATCTTTGACAAATGGCTTACTTTCCAAGCTGGAAAATTCTCATGAATGTTTGCAAACTGAGGCTCAGTAGAGAAAACAATACTGTCAGAGAGCAGTTTCTGCTTGGCTTTATGGCAAGTGCTAGTAAGGGTAAGGGAGGCTTGGTGCAGTTCACTGGCTCAGTGTCCCCAGTCTGGGGAGCCAGTGCATGGAAAACATTTTTTAATAAACAGGAAAGTGTGGTTAGAGGCCTGCCAATACGCCTTGGGAGCAGCCACAGGTTACAGAACAGTGTTCTATTGCATATGGATTCATATATCCAAGTTTAGATTTCATCCTGTCCTTTTTTTTTAACTTTATTTTAAATAGTAAACACCCTGTGCAAAGTGTACGCTTAGCAGTTGTTTGACGAGTCCATTCCTGTTTGCTGAGCCACAAGCAGCTCTGAAAACTGAGCCTCCTTGATTCAGTTGCTTAATTATGAAAATAGTTGACCAGGAAGTTTCATTTCCTGTCCTCTTCTGTAGAACAGAAGTTAATTTCTAAATGACTTTAGAGGAATATAACAGGATGGCTCTTGGCACTTTTAGATCTTAGGACAGAAAGCAGAATTACCAAGAAATACAGATCATCAGGAAATATTTCTAAAGCACAAAGCCACAGAACTGCTGGGAAGAGACTTCACCATGTGTTGCATGAACAGTCTTTCTCTGAATTTCAGCAGGGAATTACAGACTTGGATCTCAGTTGTCATATTCACAGCTTTCTACTAAAAGTACCTAGAGTTCATGTCCTCTGCCACTATTATAGCTGAGCCATAATGACAACTTGAACAAATGGTTGGATCTGCCTAAAATAGAACAGTTCTTGTCACACTGAGAACGGCCCTAGAGTTATGACAGGGGACAGTCCTTTGCAACCTATTCATGGCAATGCCACAAGCATCCTGTTTGGCCAGGGGAAGTAGCTTGACCCCTCCACACCTCAGCCCTGAGGTCTCTGCAACGGCTTTGGAATTAAATTGCATTGGGCTTTCAGTTTAAAATAGAAGAAAACAAACAAAAAAGTTGCAATTTCCATCCACTTCACTTGAAGCAAAGTCCTCCTGGGGGTTCAGAGTTCCCTGGGCACCACATGAGTTAGGACCTAACTGAATTACACTGGCAGCCTTTACCACAAATTCAAGCTCAGCCTCTGTCTCTCACATGTGGTCCTCATCACTTTTGAATTTTACAGAAAGGTCAAAGGGAAGAGTTTATTCATTGTCTCTGTTAGTTAAAGGTAACACAAATATTTGAGTGGTAACCCCCAAATCTATTTTTTCAGTGTGACAAACAGTGTTAGAGCCTTTGGCCAGCTAAATTGGTTTCAGAGGTCACAGCAATGGGTCCTGATTTACTAGGAAAATCATGGTTTGGAGGGTTGGCTGTCTCAACAGTTCAGTTCACAGAGGGAAGATATTACACAAACCCTCCTATCCATGTCTTTTTGAACAATTGTGAGCACATCACATTCCATGTCTATTATCTGTGGCTAAAGGAAAGCTTATTTGATTGCATCACTTCAACTTCTGTCATTTGCAAGAGTCAAAAGCTGGAGAACAACTAGTTTCACAAAAGGTCACTTAGGGCTGCTTGTCATATTGTGGCAGCAAGTTTATCCAGGTATTGAATTCAGTTGCAAGCCCTCATAATTTTTTCTTGGAACTTTTGGGGTGACAAATTTTGAATTTATCTAGCTTCAAAAACATAAACATGAAATCCACCTGGTAGTTTATCTGTAAAGTTCAAAACTCAGAAGGCTGAGCAAATTCATTAGAGGTACACATGTATTTATGGCAAGCATTTTACAAAGACATAGGATAGATTTGAAAACGCACAAGGAATACTGATGAAATTACAGACTGTCATAGATTCACATTTCTCCCTCAAAAGGACAAAGCCAAGATAACCACTTATATTTATGCAGAAACATTCCTATAGCAGGAGGTGCCTGATACACTCATACTACAAAATTAAATCAGAGCTATGCTACAGATTGAGCCTAAAATTGACCCTGCAGACAGAGCTACTAGGAAAGGAGCATTTTAAGCTGGTAAACACAAAAGCAGAACCAAGGCTTGTGTCTATGTTTTCTCTTTCACAGACACGTACACACACAATTGTCTTTTGACCATCCTTCTAATGATGATTAGATATAGGGTACCCTAATTACTTCATATGTCATCCTGAATTCAATAATGGGTCACAACAGATACGACATGTGACTGGAAATGTTGTTTTTGAGCCACAATATAGATGTATTTGTTTTAGCAGATAAGAAAGGAATGCAAATAACAATCATTCTCCATTATGTCTCTCAGCAAAGCAGTGTTAGAAATGTATTTGCAATGTACTAGCTAGACATGTCCTAGAACTTAGGCCAAAACCAACTTTCTTCAAGCAAGGCCAAACACGACCCTGTTAGTCATAACACACCCACCTCATCTGTGGGATTGACGTCCTTTGACCAGACAACAGCCTGAAAACACTTCACACAAAGTGAGTGCTACAGGATCAACAAACTCTGATAGCACAGACTCAGTTAATACTGGGTAAATCTACAATTTCAGACCAGCAGTTTTGCTAACACAGAAATGTTAAACAAAAAAATGGAAAATCCAACTTTATATCTAAATAAGGCTGCTGTAGTAGGAAAAGCATCACAGTAGTTCTGGCCTGAATATAAAATATCTTCCCGACAATGGCTGCAATTGAGCATTGTCCCATTTCCACAGTCAGAGACCTGATAAATGTCTGCAACCAGCAACTGCTTCTCATCAAAACCGATTTATTTTCAAGCTGATCCCAAGCACCAAGTCTTCCATTCCCAAAAATGACAAAGAATCCCAGATGTCCCCAGGATATGCACTTGTGAAGGGGAGGACACTTGATAACTCCAAAATTAGCACTTGTTTCTACTCTTATTCCCTTCTAAAAGTAAGCTATAAGTGAGAATATAAGCTAAAAGTAAGAATATAATTTTTACTATTTCTTTGGAATATAAGGAGTTGCTGTAGCCACTGCAAATCACATAACCACAAAATTTGTACACTAGAGTCAGGAAAATGACTGGTCATATCTGTGAAACACTTAAAAGTGGCACCATTTTTAGAGAAAAAAAATCTAATATTCTTACAAAAAAAATATAGGCATTTAGCTAAACAGTGACACTTGAGATTTAAAAATTGCCTGATGTATTGTATGTCAGCACTGCCAAAGTATTTACATAACCAGTCATAATGCTTCATATTCATAACCCTTACTGAAATGAGGTTCAAGTGAGAAGTATCATCAGTCTGGTTGACTGTAGAACGCTGAGAATGACCTACAGGAAGTCTCTGATCAAACCAAGTGCTAAATCTAGAGTCCCTGCCTAGTGGCTCAACCACAGCCTGTCCTCCCTTCTCAAACTCAGCACTGTCCCTTCTCTCACGGTGAAGGGCAGAAACCACAGCTTCACCTCTGGGAGACCTTTCCCTTCCTGAAGGGAGGCTCCCTTTGTGCCATCATGCTCAGTGTGGTGGAGGAAGGCAGCACTTACCTGGGCAGCCCCTACTGCTCCTGGTCTGTTTTCTCTGCCGGGAAGAGAAAAGCAGCCTGGCTTTGCCCCCTTTGCTTGCCATCCCCCAGAGTGCTGCGTCTCAGCAGTGCCAGGACACACCTCAGAGCCAGCAGGCACACCAGGAATCCTACTGGCTGAGAGCTAACACACTGATCAAGTGCTGTTCCATGGAAGCTTCACGTGTTTTCTAGTCCTCCTCAAGTGCCAGCAGGATTTTCTTTGGCTAAAAGCCACCATAATAACTACATACCTAGAGCAACAGAGATATCTGATTTTAAAAATTTAAGTGCTTCAGATTCGCAGTGACTGGACTGATGGAATAGTGAATGCTTGCATTTCTAATTAATTATGGCTTTTTAAGGTTTTCATGCAAAAATTACTTGGAATTTTTACTTTGCAACTGTTTCACATATTTGTGATGAAAGAATATTTTGACTAGCATTCATGCGATCATTACATGATCATGCAGCTCCGAGCATGTTTTTTAAATGCTTGTACTCTTTGAACAAACACATGCTTTAACCACAACTCCCTCCAACCAAAAACTAATAAAGTGAGAGTAGAGGATATAGAGTAAATGAAGAGATTTTTCTCTGCAGCTGACTCGGTAGACTAATTAAGGCCAATTAAACAAATGTTAGACAACAGCCATTCAAAAGGCACTGCAGGGTAACAACAGGTCATTACAGAAAAAATCCCAAGTAACACTCTCCAGCAAGATACAAAATATCTATTGAACAACAGATAAAAAATAGGTTACAATCTGCTATATTTACAGTTCTTTTAAAAAGAAGAGTTAAGAAATAACCCCAGAGAACCACAACTCATACCCCTAATATGCCTTCTTACATCCTATTCAATTTCACAGATTAATTTCCTAGTCACTTATTGCAGTATGCTTGGTTGTGTACTGCCCTCTAAATTGATCTCTGTTTTCCTAGGTTTATTCTACCCCTCCTTTATATAACTCAGCAGTTTCTTCTGGCATAAATGTAACATTGCTATGCTTCTATTACTCTTGACACATACTCTTGCATGGGCGTATCAGAACATCCAATTCCAAAATACTCCTGGTACATATCAGCTGGAATGTTTTGGATAACATGATAACACACTTTATTATGTCCTCACACTTAATATACTGGGATCACTGTGTACAGTAGATTAAGGATGTCTACTCTTGTACCAGTGTTATTCTAATTTTCCTACTCATACAAAGCCAAGTATTTTTTTACTTCAAGATCAAGTCTATAGTAAGTACTGGCTTTATTCCTGCAAAACTGAAAAATTCAAATTGTTAAACACAGTTTCAGGAGGACTGGCCATTTATCCATTTCCCTAACATGGTATTGGGAACACTCCCCAGCACTGATAGGAATAGATAGCACCTATGATTAAGGTGTTAAATGAGAAGCTTGGAAATACTGGTTTTACAGGCTTCCCATATTACCTTTACAAATCACTTCTCACTTGACTCTGCCAGATATGGTACAACACCCTCAGTTAACACTACTCAGGTTTCTAAAATGGGCAATGGTTCTTAACATAGCCAAAATATCTCATTAAGGTGATGTGGGGCTGAAACACATTAAAAGGGCACCACTAGAAAGAAGAGATGGGAGTGTAGAAAGTGGCAGTACATTGACTGTACAGGACTTACTACACATCACTTTCTCTGTCTCCACTAGAAGGCCTCAGAAGGGAATGAAATTTGTGTGCCAGGCTCACACTTGCTGGAAGAAGCAGGTATTTTATGTTGGGAAAGTACCCAAAGGCCCTAGTCCTTGAGATCAAAGCCTCACAGGATCTAGGCACTATAGCAGGTAATGAAAGACAATTCCTGCTTTGTTTATAATTAAACAGAATAAACACATACAAGAGTAGGGAAAGGAAGAGGCATATCTTGCCTAAAGCCAAACAGTAAATTTGAAGGTAAAGTTGGGAGCAGAATAACTTGCCAAAAGAATAAAGAGGCAAATATCTTCAGTTGATTGAGAGAAAAGATGGTGGTTCTTCATACTTGTGCCTTTTGATTCTTGAAATACATCCTTCAAGAAGCATCAAAAAGGGACAAGAGAGCCTGGGTAGGGGAAGAGAAGTAGGAGCAACAAGCCAGCAGAAATTCCTCTTGGGAAAAAGCATCCATGGCCTAATTTGTGGATTTTTGCTCCTGCTTTAAGGCCCTCAACCCCTGGACATACTGAAGATATAGAGTACAGAAGTAGCTGAGCTCCCCTGGAAGTACTAAATGCTACCTTTGAGGAAGGACACAAAACTTTTTCTTTTTGTCTAGGAGCCCCAAGCACACTGTAAAAGCAAAAGCAATTGTGAGAGAGCTCATGTCCACATCATGGCATCTCCCCTGTAGAAGCGATGTCCCTTGAACACTGCCTGCCCCAGTCACAGCAATCCCTTTCTTCTGCTCAGAGACCACAAGGAACTTCTCCTCACAGTCAGCTCTCTTGTGCAAAGCCAGCCACAACAGAGCCCAGCACTGTGGGGAAACTGCTAGCTTCAGACTGAATGAACACAAATTAAACCATTATCAGAAATAATGAGCGCAAATTAGCCAGACAAGCAGCCACCACAGTAAGAGAGACAGCTGAACTGCTGGCACATTCCATAAGACAAAATAAATAAATAAGCAAATAATAAGACCATTCAATAGATTACAATCCCCTGGAAACCTAGCTGCTGCTTAGTGCTTGGAATAGCAGAGTTATTATACAAAATTAATACCGAATAATAGATCAAAAACTTAAGTGTCTGTTAAAAAATACAAGGAGAAGAAAATTCTTTAAGGCACCTGGCTTTATTAGGAAACAGATCTAAGTTTTCCTCTTGAATCAAACTATCAGAAATGAACAAAAATGGAAGCATTTCAGAAGTTGCTCATTTGGTTGTCAGCAGAAAAAGAAATTCCTAAAAGTAAAAGAAAGAATGTATAATGCACAGGACATAGAAATTGCATTATTTTGATCAATGCTTTTCCTCTGCCCTCACCCATGCAGTAAAAATCTGAAATCAGATCCTGCTTAGGAATCCTTAGACAGAACTTCTCTGACTTTTCCACAAAGGCAATTAGAGAATCCAAACCATAATTCATTCTCCAGAGTCAAATAACTTCCACCGTGCCACAATCAAAGAGATTCTCAGTTCAAGAGAAGTGGACTCACTTATGGCACATAAAAAATCCCTAGGATTGAAGTAAAGTTGACGGAACCTCTATCCTGTCTGCCTGGCATAAATTTCTGAGAATGCTTTAAATTTGGCCAGAAGTTACAGTGACATCAAACAAAATTAAATTGGGTTATCAAAATATTTGCATTTCCCAGTTCTGAGGCAGAACAATAACATTATGATTGTGAAAGTAAGCTAACCTGTCATAAGTAAATTAATCCTGAAATCAGTTTCTAAAAATCTGCTCTGCCAAACTACTTTACCTTGACATAGCCTAGTCACTCTCTTCTCCTTAGCTATGAATTAATAAGCATTTTATATTATTCAGTCATACAATTTCATTCAGCTAGAAATCAAATGTGCTTTAATTCACAGACAATGTTCAATGCATACATGTTTTCTAAGTCCACAAAACCAGGTCTGGGATATTGTTGGGCTTGCAAGATCACATCTGGAAAGGCGACAGGTGACAATGACACTGTTATCACTAAGTGTGAAGAGCAGGTGGAACCTATTCCTGTCTCATTGTGTAGTAACATAGAAGGCTTCAAATCCTATTGTCACTTCCAATACACTTACTGAAAGCTAGATCCATGTCCTACCTTATTCCACAATAGTAGGGAAAACACACACACTTTCCAGCTGAGATTACAGAAACCTTATTCAATTCTGCAGAACTGTAATTCTTCAGAAGTATTCTGTTAATCTCCTATTTAAGTTGAAATGATTTCCAGTTTCTGTTCTAGAATATGTTCAGATCAGAACTGATGTATTTTTAACTAATTATACTGGAAATTGCTGTAGCTATAGAAGACACACTATCCCTGAGCAAATAAAAAAATTAAACCAAACACACTAGGGAACACAGACGGGAGAGAGAGATTTAAGTCAGGGTCACTTACCATTCTCTGACAGGGTAAAACTTCTTGGAGTGTGTATTAACATATTCAAAAGTAATTAAAAATTAAATTCACACACATTTCCATACCTTTTCTTGGTGCTGGGTGGTTCAAAGTAACCTTTGAAGTAAATGAGTATCACATTCTTTTTTCCAAGGAGCTCTTTTAGCCAGTATATGCTATCCCATCTTACAACATTTGCCTGCAAGTGTTGCTGCAGCAGTAGAGACTCACTATTTAGAAGGGAAGGGACAGAAAGATCTTAAATTTTAGAGAGTTTGACCTACCTTGCTCAGTTCTTTGAAACAAAATGCACTGTAAATCAGGGATCTGAGCTCCGTAGCAGAGGGAAGAATGAAATGATCTGCAGAGTTCACAGTCACTTCAGTGTGATTCCAGCTGCTTCACTTGGCCACTGCCTTCCCTCTAATAAAGCTGCAGAATGATATAACGCCGTGTTTGTTTTCAGCTGAGGAAGTTGTTTCCAACTTCCCTTGGTTTTCTAGACCCATTTTTGAAATATTGCCACGCTGTATAATCCCAGTATTTCACCAAAAATAAATGTTAGACATTTGAATGAATCATTTTGGTCAGTGTCCAAGCAAGCAACAGATGTGGTGGCTGATGAATGGAAAGAGACCTTGCAGTTGTGGGCTGCTTTTTGTTCTGCAGAGGAGAGGTTGAACAGTATTTCTTTGTAAGCACTCTGGTTTATAGAAAATAATGTTGAATGAGCTGAAAGATGTTTAAAAAGTCACACTGAAAGCATCATTTTGTAGCTGTACAGTGTGATACATTCATTTGGTATTTAGGATTTGTAGATTAACCTCCTTTTGTATGTAAGAGAGAAGTAAGATCTTCAAAACACTAATTAGTGACTCTCTCTGTCAGATAGTGTAACACTGGCCAGGAATCTGAACTGGATTTTAGGTGACTGGGCCTGACTCCCAGTTCTGTAAAGAGCCTTATGTGGCTTTATGACCAGGCCTCATGATCTCCATGTTGCTCAATTTCTCAGTCTGTAAAATGGAAATATTATTCCCCTGGTATCTACCTACCACAGCTTACTTGACTCTGATGGTACCACACTAATCATACCATTTGAAATCAGCTAAGCCAGTCTACCCTGCCAGTGGAAACAATAATTTAATAGTGGTACTCTGCTGTCACTAATGCAAAACATGTAACACGTTCAACACTGATTGAATCTAGTACAGGCCAAATTTCCCAGATATCAAATTTATTGATTCCAGTGAAAAATTAGAAAGAAAAATCTCCAACTAGCCAACAAGCATAAAAAACAACAACATAGAAGAGTGAAGTGCTTAGTGAGATCAGCTAAACTGGGATTTCAGCATCTGGTTAACAAGGCTATCAGCTCTTAAGCAACTCTCTTTAGGTTCACAGACCACAGATTGTTTTAACAGGAATCAAAAACTCCTTCTAGCAAACTAGTGTTCTTTGTCTTTCCTCCATGACAGTTCTTCCTGTTCTGCCATTATAACTTTAAACACTGAAAGTTATATGTGTATATTAAAGTTTTACATGTACATTGTACATGAGAGGGAAAGTCTCTGATTCCATGAAAGGAGGATGGGGATTATGCACAGAGCCTCTGCACCATAAGGAAAGGACAGGGGAGCAGGACTCCTGGGAATATATGGGGACGAACAGAGGGGGTTGCCTGAGGAAAGCACACTTATTTCTTGTATTTTAAAGATTTCCTGTTTTCTCTAGTTACTGATTGGTGAATCTTCACTAATAAAATCTCTTTTAACAGTATTTATCTTCTTTCATAAATGCTGGGATAGGGTAAATACAAGCACCTTTTAACAGCAGATATGCTGGGGGTTTTTTCTTATAATGGCACATGAGTCTGTGTCTCTCTAGGCGTTGTGCCAAATCTAATTATTGTAAGGCAGTCAACTCAAAGGTTTGCTCAGTACTATTTCAGCAGGACAAAAGAGGATATTAAGAGGTAGATAACCCCAGACATGACCCACAAAAAAGATAAAACCCCCAGCAAACAGTCACAATTTGCCAAATGCTCTTCACCTTCTTGGTGAAGGGAGCATTCTGGAGAGTGCAAAAGCTTCTTGCAGTTTGGGGTAGTGAGGTCCTTAAGGCATTGTTCCCTTCACCATAAATTAAAAACAAGTTTGTGACTACTGAAACATATACTGGTGTTGATACCTCAGCTCTTCCATCCTTCAGAACCAAGGGAGGATTAAAGCCCATGTAGCAATTTTCCTCACCCTTCCTTACCACTGCACCAAATAGAAAATACCAAATGCTAAGGGCCCAGAGGTCACTTTGCAGAGGAAGTTAGAATGAATGGATGAATGAATTCCTAATTTCACAGGAAATTAGGGTTTTTTCCAAGAATAGCAGATTACTACCTCTCTGTCCTACTGACATTTTCCCCTTTTCCATGGAAAGGGACTTTTACTTTGATGAGAAATTACCCAACTTGCACACTATAACCAGCATAGTAACATACCTGGCAGAAAAAAAAAACAAAAAAAACCCACCAGATTTTTACAGACAAAATTGCATTCAATCTGAAAGGGTTTAGTTCTCCTTGTTTTCTGTTTAGATCTAACTGCAGCATTTTAGTCATATATAGTTTTGATTAACCACAGTGGAAATCTTAAACCCCTAAAGAATGTAACGTTAGGCTCTAAATCTTTCATTGTTTTAGTTCTTTCTATGCTCAGACACAGTGAAACTGGAATGGTGAGTCACAAATTACATGGCTTTTTAATATACACTTTTTTTGCAGCCCATTAACCACTGACATCATTTGAGTGTGATCTTTGCAGATAATTTTGTGAAAATTACATGCTTGGAAGAAAATTAGTGAATAAAAAAGAATACCTTGTTTACTTTCATGTCTTCTTTTCTATTTGGAAGTTATATTTGTATTTTGCAGTGTTATTTGTGTTTTTTCAATGGGATAAGTTATCAAAGCCAATATGCCAGAGAGCTCTGAAGAGGGATGTGCATTCATGAGCACACAGTGCACCTGGACCTTGCAGAGCAGGGAAAAACTACTTTATACCTGATGGAAAAAGAACAAAGGAGAGGATTTACATCCAGCCGTGAACAAACTGGGTCTAGTGAAAAGCAAGCTAATTTTAAAAGCACTTCTGATTCTTTGGAGGCTTTCTTAACCCTATAAAACTAAACAAAAGCACAGGATGTATGGAAAAAAATATACAGAGGACAAACTTCCAGAAATGCTTTACTGGTATTGACCAAAGCACAAATTACAAAGCAATAAAAATAATAAAAGTAACTTTTAATTTATCTGGACTGCCAACAACTGCCTGATAGTTCTGACAATTATCCCCACTCCTGGGACCACCAGATTTTATCAAGTTACCTATTAGTGTGTGCAGATAATCTCAGAACTAATCAGCATCCCATCAATGTTCCTTAATTCAGTTAAATTATACAAACCACGAATTTGCAAATTAGTTCAAACAAAAGATATTTAGTTTTTCTCAGGGTTAATTTAAGCTGAACAACACAAGAAAGCAACTACTTACTGTTGTTTACAGCTAGGTCTTTTTTCTTTTTTTAGAAAAGTAATTCTTCACTGTTCCTTTGTCCTCACTGTCTGAATACCTCATGGACTAAAATCCACTCTGGAAAGACCACGTTTAACTACCTGACAATCAGGAAAGGGGTAATTTCCTTCCTTCCTGTGAAACTAATGGCTATTCGTGCCTATCCTTTAGGTAGAGCTGTAATGTTTACTTGTGGCTTAACTACCCACTATATACCAGAGTCAGCAACTGTGACAAAATTCTCCAGCGACACATTTGAACAAACCACACAATGAAGGAAGGTTTGGCTCATTTAGGCAGGTCTGCAGCTCCTTCTATGCTGACATTAACGATCTGAAAGATTCTCATGTATAACACATTGAAGAAATTCAATAATTCTGCAGAAGGAAAAAACTCTTTCCTCATTACTTCAGTCAGGTCAAAACATACAAGCATATATTGCTATACATCTATATATGAATGTATGTACATACCAGTTCAAGCTGCAGCATTTTATGTAACTCCCACAAACACAGTCAGCAGAGGTTAAATTCTATGAAATAATGAATATTAGAGACTAATTTATTATAGTATATATTTATGTGGTGTAGGTATTATATGTTATTATATAATGTATGTAAAGTATTATTATATAATGTATTTTTATATGATACCTGGGGAAAAATACCATTAGAAATAGCCTTTTTCCTCCATAGATTTTGCTTTTATATGTGCATTTTTTCTCATTTTCTACAAGTAAGTAGGAATTATTTTCTACATAACTTTCAGACCACAGGTATTCAGGTTATAAATTCATATGACAATAATATAAGAGATTGTATGTGCCACTCAGATAACACTTGAAATCCATGGGATTTTCAGAGTGTGTCTTGACAACCAAACTTCTGATATATGTCATTGAATGCTAAAGACTATTAATTGGATAGCTAACCAGCCAACTCAACAACAGTATTTTTCCATTTTAGCAAAAATGCTGTCTCCTCCCATGGAAAGGAATGTCAGTGTTTGGAAAAATTATTTCAGAGATTAGAGACACAAAAATAAGGCTATGCAAACCACAGTTGTTTCACCACGTATTCCACAAAATATTTTCATATCTTCAGGACTGGTTGTATGGATTAACCAATTGGCTCTTTTTCACCTCACATAAATTACCTGGAACTACAGAGTTACCTCTGTAGACAGGTCTGAGGAGTGAAGCCAGAATTTACTGCACCTTGGATTGAGTCAGATGTCTCAAAATCTGCCCAAAGCCTAGCCAGTCTGGGTTCAAAGAAACCCAGAGCACAGGGGTGAGCTTTAACCACACCCCTTAGGGACTGGGGCTGCTCTACCCACTCGGCGTGCAAGTCCCAGCATAATTGTTTACAACTATGCTCACAACAGAGGTCTTATTTTCCATTTAAAGTGCAAAGACTCAGTTTCCACCTTTTATATATTGTGTCTTTGCATTAAAATGCACAAATCCCCAAATCCACGGTTCAAATAGGATTACATTATGAGGCTACAATGGGCAAACCTCCCAACCCAAGAGGTGCTTCTGTTTCACTTTCTGCAGTCAGCTATTAACAATTCACAGCCAAGTTGCTGAAGACTATTATGACGAATAACAATGCAAAAAGCAAGCAGATTTGCATGAAGGAAACAATCACCAGTTCCTGTCCCTCACTATTCTATTGCTCTTGGCTACTGTGATCACTGAGACACAGCTGGTCTTAAACAAAATGGGGACAGGGAAACTGAAAAGGATTCAATTTCAGTGTATAAGTCAACCTTCTCTCTTTCTTGGCCTTCAATAAAAGCAAACATAACACCATCTCTAATCAATCTTTAGTGGGCTCTGGGGATGAGGCATAAGATACCAATCTAAGCAAAGACTCAGCTAACACCCCCAATATTTATCTGTCCATTCTAGTTCTGATTCTGAAGCTCTATCAAGACACAAAGGTTAATTTGAAATCCTCCTCACTTTGCCATCTATTTTTAAAGAAGACTATATGACCCAAATTCAGCACTTAGCATGAACTTCAATATGGAATTTACATTAATTAGAAGCCCATATCCTTTACATAAAAGGCTAAATCCATGAGATTGGATTTAGCCTTTTATGTAAAGGATATTTAAGTTGCTACTTGTATTTTAAAGACAAATAGGCTCCCTTCTGAGAAGAGAAGAGAAGAGAAGAGAAGAGAAGAGAAGAGAAGAGAAGAGAAGAGAAGAGAAGAGAAGAGAAGAGAAGAGAAGAGAAAACAGCCATTTCTACATTTCAGGTTGAGAGACTAGGCAAAGGGAAATTACACTAATTGTATGAACCTTGGGTGCAAACCAGAAACTGAACTTCAATTACTTCAGTATTATAAAAACAGACAATCTTACAACATGGAACAGATCAGAAAAAGAGAGAGGCCAAACTCTGATCCAAAGTAATAGTATGTGAAATGCTGAAGAAACACAAATCAAATGAAAGGCTTTTTGTTTAAAAGTTCTTTTTCTCCCTTTAAAAATTTTTCTATGAAAACCTCTGTGTTTTCAAACTATAAGAGAAAGAGACTTTTTTCAAAGGCTAATGTTTTTGCATACCAGCATTCTTAGCCTAAAATTAGGTTTTGTCTTTGGGAAAAAAACCCAGGACTTCTCTTGTTTAACTTTCTACTTGCTTCCTGAATAGGATAAAGAAAACTTTCTTTAAATTATTCCCATGGTAAAGCAAAGTAGACAGTCCACTTTTTCTCAGATGTAAGAGAATATCTTATGTGGTTTATTGCAGGAACATTAAAAAAGTTAAACATTATTTAGAACAGCCAGAGCAGAGAAAAACAGCACTTATTTAACTTCCTTGGGAATACATTTTGACCCCACCTTAAACTGCAGAGCATCCACTGACTCAATAGCATATATTTGGAACTCCTCAACTCCTAAAGATTGCACTACAGACAAGGAACCTGCAGAAGCATTTTACATTCCAGATTACCTTAAATTCATATCCATCTATTTAAAATCAGAAAAGTTCCATTAAAATGGATGTAATTCAGAATATGACCGGGGTAAAAGCTGAAACTTATGGAAGCTTGAAAATTCTTGATAAACAGAATTAATAACCTTCCAAGCAGTTTTGAGAAAATTATCTCTCTGTATCAGAAAGACATTATTGACTTCTGGGGTAATGGGAATTAATATTTACTTATGCAAAAATGCCTTGAGTTCCTACTGTGACAAAATGTGAGGTAGGCTATAAGGGAGTATTAGTCATCTACTATACTTATTTAAAATATTTCAACACTCTCATTGGCATTTGATTTAAAAGCCACATTCATTTGTTATCTTTTCTGTTAATAAAATGGATGGTTTAAAACAGGCTAAAGCAAACAATGTGCTATGCAGACCAGATTAACTCAGTGCTGAGTATAAGTGTATTTCCATCATGTTATCTGACTGTGGTTAGCACAAGAACCTCTGGTGTTTCTGTTCCCTTCAGATCTGAAGGCTCTCAGCCTGCAGAGTCCCCTTCAGCATGGAGGAAATTGAGTCATTTTATGACTTTCAATTGCATCTTCCAGCAAACACATGTCAGAAATTATCATATTTTTCCAAGTAATTTGGTAATCAACAATAATACTTGAGAAAATCTTGCAGTTCTCAAGGGTCAATCTGACTACATCAATCAGACAATGTTAAAATTGGTGTTACATTTGGAAATAAATATGAAACAATGGAAAACAGAATAGAGAAATTCTAAGGAACATTTTTTTTTGAAGCTATAAAAAACTACATGCACAACATGAAGGCCAAAGAATATCCTGCAATTCATGAGCAGACACCTACAGCCTAATTACTGACTCAGATCCTTCCTTCATGTCACTGCCCTAAAAAATCAGGCAGAGTTATTTTGGAGAGATTAACTTACTGATCATAAACTGAAAACAGAAATTACTGTAACAGGAAACTATTCATTTTATTATTAAAATCTGTTCTCTGCAAACAGAATGCTCTTTAGCATACAAACTTCTCAACTGCTGGTTTATTTTCTTTGCATTTTCTTTTAGAAAAGAACACCCTAAAAACAAGTTAATTTAAGCTAATGGGGAGACTTAAAACATGTAGCAGAGCTAAGGTATGGATTTGAAATCTAATGTAAGATGATTAGAAGCCCATCATACATAAAGTTTCTGAAAGCACTGGATTTGGATACATTTTGTAGCCATACTGTTTAAAGCAAGCCTTTCAGAGTTGTCTCCTCAGCTGCTCCTTCTGCCAGCAAATGAACAGCAACAGCAGTCCTAACAGCAGTAATAAAACCCTCTGGGATCAGTGCATCCCAGAACTTTTCTCAGCACTATTATAATAAAAAATCTCTACATTCTGTACATGTATACAGAAATAAAATATAGAGAGCAATTTTAGTGGAAAAAAGTGCAAAGAACCCACAAACTGACAAGGCAAGCCTGTGAAAGCAGCAGCATGGCTTCCAAATATCAATTAAAAATTGACTAGAGAAGGATTTTCTTCTAATAAGATATTGGAAAAAGAGTCAAACTGTTTCATATTTCAAGTCACCTTTAAAAAATATAAGGCTTGATTATAAGAAAGTAAAATAATATTTTTAGGAAAAAATGATCAGCCCATGCATTTCAAAAATTATTTTTTAAAGCTGTCTTTTAAAGCTTCTTAATGATATATCAAATTTTTTTCTTGGTCACTATCCAATCATGTACCAAATATTACACAACTGTCAAGCTTTGTGATTGATTAAACAATTAAGAAAAAGAGAAAAAATTTGTTTTGGTTTTAATTTCGTTTCAGTGCCATATCCAAGTAAATAAAAGACCATTATTATTTTTTTAAAAAACATACATTTTTCATTCAAAAATGAGAAAAATACTTAAAATAGAGAAGAATCAATGTGTAGTAGTAATCTGTCAATTCCAGCAAACTGTTTGGGAAAAGGCGAGCAAAGAAAACAAGAAGCTCTGGTTTGTGAAGAGATTACCCTTACCTTTTACACTTGTGAGGAATTATTTTCTTTTGCTTTGAAAAACCTTATTAAATATCACAGAATTCATAATAAATTGCAAAACTAGAATACCACAGAGGACCAGATAATTGTTCCATAAGTCTCATACCTGATATCAGCCAGTAGCCAACATCAGATTTTTCAGAGAAAGACTACAATTACTTCTTAGGAATTAAAGGTTTTCATACAGTGCCAGGCACTATGGAACAGCCACTCAAGTGTAAAGTTGGAAAGAGACTTCTTCCCCAAGGTTACTCAGAATGTGAAGTTCTCTAGAATCTACACACATAGTCACACTGCCTTGTTACAATCCAGGCTAAAACCATCAACCCATCTTTGGGAACATTTGGCAAAAGTAACTCCTGCATGGCTCAAGCCCCAGACCTTCAGCTGTCAGTCAGTCAGTGAACACTTAGCTCAGATCCTTTGAAGAACTTTACCAAAACAACTATTTAAGATAAATTAGGCTTATAACATCAGAATGCATAAAGTACATATGCAACAAACTAAAAACCTAGCCAAGAGTTTCCTGCCAGCTAGTTTTACCAAGCTTGATTTTCTTTCATCACATTATCTCTTTTCCAATCTGAACCCAGCTGTTGGAAGCAATTTGACACTCTTTAGGAAAGAGTCTGTCTTTGTTAATTTGTCTAAATGATTTCATAGGTACAACTTTGACTTACATTTGGATAACAGAAGCGAAAACTACAACAAATCAAAGTAAAAGTAGAAAGCAGTGCAGTGAAAGGTATGGGGCAGTTTTTAAAATCTGAATATATGAGAAAAGATGCCAGCAAAGAGAAAAAAAAAAGTCTGAGGCTTACATTAAGAGAAAGTATAATTTTTTAAGAGGAAGGGAAGTTTGTCAGCCCTACTCAATGTTCATATGTGAGGAGTAGTTCCCTAACTGGGAAGAGGAGACTGAAGGACAGTAATCTCTCTCAACGCCTTACATGAATTTGAATCAAGGTGCAACCTCTACCTCATAAATACAGAAAGAGTTGAAAGCTAAGAAACACTTGGCAACACAAGCCTAAATTCTGAAATCTTTCAGTGACAGTCCAAGAGAAGAAAATTACATTCTATCTTGCAAAAATATTCAGGAATGTGCTGAGGACATGTTGTATGGCATTATAAGACAGAGTGCATCGATTTCTCATAGCTAAAAAGGGCTTCTGTTTCATATGAGCCATTCTGGAAAAAAAACTTCAGTGCCTCAGCTATGTAACCAAGCTTCCTTTGTTTCAATAAGCTATGGAGTTAGCAGAGCCACAGTAACTCACTAATCCTGCCATAAACCACCATAAAAGTAAACTATTTTAGCCTAAGATAACATGTCTATATATGTGTTTGCCACATGTTTAAACAATGAAGCTCTGCTGACATGCAATAATTTGGGCACGTGCCTGAGCCTTCCATGCGTGCAAATGCTCTCAGCCGAAAGTTCCAGTTTTCCCAAGTTGTGTATTGTACTAGGCAACAAAGTATCATCAGACAACTTTTGTTTTGTAATAAATATTTATTTTTCAGCAAGAAATATATATTCATAGGCATGTATGTATCAAAAGAATCCAACAGCAACTAAATCCAGCCTTCCTAAAGAGAGGCCTTCTCCTACTCTTCTGTCATGTGAAATTTGTATTGAATTACTTGCTCAGCGTGGGTGGACATTTCTAAGCCATGGTTTCATAATCACATAGCCACACAGCAGAGCCTTTTAACAGCAACTTCTTTAAATTTTCTGTGTTGCAGTGCATTCAGGATTGTTCTCCCTCCATTGCACAATCCAAGGCTGTATCTGCACCTGTCTTCACACATAAGGGTGTTGTGTTGACTTTGTGTCTGCCTGGATTACTGAAACACCCTGCTGCTTCAGCATAATGAGAGAAATATGCAATGGCTGGTTTCCCACAGGAGATGAGATAAACGTTCAAAACTCTGTAAAGGAATGTAAGAGAACCTGAGGTAAGGTCACATTCTTAAGCCCACTTAGAAGCAAAGCAGCTCTAGTATTAACTCTGGTAAAGTCAGACTTTAACGCTCTGATAAAACCTACTTTAACAATCCACACCGTGTAAAGCAAGCTACTTTTAATGGCTGAAAATAAAATAAAATAAGGTAACGCTTTAGCTTGCTTTCAAGTACATGAAATACTGTGTTTAGAAGGAGAAAATGACTAGTACAGTTGTTGAAATTAAACTCAGCTAAGAGGTTACTTTTCCATAACCAAAACCACCCTGCCGGGGCTGACAAAAGACGCCACCCCGAGGTGTTCTGGGGCAGTTTTGCAGCGGCTGCGCTGCAGGAAGCGAGGCTCTGGGGTTCCGGGGCTCCGCGCGAGGCGCGCCGAGCCAGCTCCGACAGCCCGGCCGCATGGCGGCTGCGGGCCGGGAGCCCGGGCGGGCGGAGCGCGGCGCTGAGGGAAGGAGGCGCCCGCGCCGGGCCGGGAGCAGCGGCCCGGGAACCGCAGCTCCCGCCATTCCCTTCGCGGGGCGCGGCCCGCCGACCCGGAGCAGGAAGCAGAGGATGGCGTCCCTTGACCCCAGGGCGGCACTGGAGAGCGAGCGGGGAATGATGGAGGTGAGCCGGCGCCGGGGAACCGGGAGCGGGCGGACGAGTGCTCGACCGCCTCAGCGGCCCCTGAGCGCCCGGCCGCGGGTGGCGGCTCCCGGCGGGGCGGGGCGGGCGGAGCTGCCGCGGGCACAGCCGGCCCCGGCCCCTCTCCGCCCCGGGCGGGGGGCCCGGCGGGAGACGGGGCGAGGCCAGGCGGGCACCGCGGGCTCCGCGGGCTCGGTGCAGCCGGGACGGGACCGGACCCGCGCCTTGCGGTGAGGCCACTGGTCAGAGGCCGCTCCTGCGCGGAGCTGCCGCCTCCCTCCCTGCTGTGGTAGCGCTGTGGGAAGGCGCTTGGCTGTGCCTCTGCTTAGGGGAGGGACTTGTTCTCCCCTGCCTGCCCAGCGCAGCTGCTCTCAGGTGAAGCGGGGGCTGAGGTGTTCATGGAGTGTATTTCGAGGAGCAGTTTTTATTGCCTTTTCACCCTTTTTATTTTACTTGTTGCGGTGCAAGAGTGACAATGTTTGGAGTGTCACTCTAGACACTCTGGAGAGTTTATCTGATGCCTTTGACGCCCAAATACTATCAGAATACAGCACTGATTTTTTTTTCTTTTAAATTATTTTTTTAAATTTTAATGTGTTTCATACCTTTTGGTTGTGTTGTTAAATATGATTGAAGATTTTCATAGTCTACCTGCTGTACACGGAGTAGTTCAATGAAGCCAAAACGAAGCATTGGTTCTAGAGACAGCTGCTAAAATAGCTTGATTAGAGTTTTACAAAGTCAAATATTAATATTTCTGCATGTAACTGGTTGTTTATACATTTGTTACAATTTAAAGGATTTTTTTGGTTGTAAAATATTTAACATTTATCTTGAACAGATAGTATTTATTTACTCTTAATCCAACAGTTTAACATAGTTGCAACTGTAAATATCTTAACCAAGGCAGAATTATGCAGTCTTTCCTTGAACATCTGAAAAATCCTTTGTGGATTTATAGCTGTAGTCCCTGTTTTAAAAAAATTAATGCTCTCAGGCAGTCCAGATTTTGGCAACATAAACAAGGCATCTACATAGTAGGTTTCCTTAATTTTATTAGCTTGTGGGTTAAGCTTAGCTTCAGATGGTAAGCAAGCTGTATATCCTCACACTACCCCTGAAAACTAGGGGTTTTTCAAAACACTGATATAAAGAGAATAGGTTTTCCTCTAAGACAACAGATTTTCCTCCGTCCTCCAACATACTGCAGTTACCACTCCTCAGCATCTTTGACATGGAACTAAACGTTGGCGTGTCTTTAATCTCCTTTTGGAGCAGTGGGTGGGGATGAATGGTTGTGGTGTCCCCTGCTGGCTGTGGAGCTGCCTCACTGCCTCACCCCTGGGGCTCCCTCCTCTGCGGTTGCTACACTTGCCACACTTGTAGCTTTATCATAACATTGTATGTCTACAGTAAGACTTAAAATAGCAGGAAGTTGACTTCAAGCAGGTAGAACAAGTGATTTTACATAAGGCATTCCTCATGAGGGATAGTTTTCTGTATTTTTCCTTCACTTTCTTTCAGATCCTGGCAGTATATAGGAAATAGAACAGGACTATTGAGATCAGTTGATCTGTCAAAAAACCTTTTCTCAGCTGCTGGATGAAAAGGTTTATTAGAACAGCTGGGGTTTCTTGTTTATTTTGTTTTTTATTATTATTACATAAATCGTAACACAATCGGAAGTAGAAGGAGTTTGGTGTTTTGGTGGATTATGTTGGTGGGGGGCTGCTTAAAGTTGAGCTATTAAGATAAGCTATTAAGATATTCCTTCTGACCATAACTGCTATTACAGCTCAAGTATTTTATCATGAGCAGTGCATAGTCTCAGAAAGGACAACAGTGTTTAGTACACAGGGCCCATGAGGAAGAAAGAAGAAACAAAGTTATTCCAGAAGGAATGGTTAACATTTATATAGGAAAGACTGTCAAAATTACTTCTATATTAATAAAAGATGTGCTGTAGACTTCAAAAAGATTTAGCCATTTGTTCAACTGTTTGCAAAATGGTACAGAAAAATTTACATGCCTTAGGGCATGGAAAACATGCATTATTAATGTTATTTTAAAAGGCTCTTTAACTTCCATGTTGCCAGATGGGATGAGAGAAGTGTCCTGCACTGCAAATGGCCTCCTGTTTGACATTTATTGCTTGCTAGTCTTGAGTCAGCTTTGGTGCATGAGGAAGGCTGGTGTCTCTAAGGTAGGTACTAAAGAACTGATTTAATGTTAACATTCCATAGCATAAAAGGCCTGTGTGACCTGAAAGTCCTTTGTGTTTGGACACCCCAAAGCATGGAACTGCTTGTTGCTGCAGTCATATTTTTATTTAAAATTGTGAGATTCAAAATTGATTGGCAGATCTTTTGAGTAATAAGGCTTCCTTTTCCAGCCTAGATAATTACTTTGTGTTGTATCGGTCTCATATGGGTTTTCTTACATATCTCTCTCGTCTTAATTGTTAAGGCAACTTAGGAAATTAAGTAATTAAATTAATTTGACGAGGTTACTGCTTAATAACTTAACAGAGTGTGTGCTCTGCTCATAAGTATAGTATTTGATTTCATTAATTAAAAGTTAGCCCCTTCTATCAAAGCTAAAACGTATTGCTAAATGTAACATTAAGGTAACCTAGTAAAGCAGAAGTTTCTTTTTAGAATGCAGCTTCATTTAAATCAGGTATTGGTCTATAGCTGAAACAGTTTAATGCTTTTAAAGAAGCTTGGACTGAAGGAAGAGCTTCAGTCTTTAAAATGTCTTTAAAATTACTGACTTTAAAATTTTTTTAAATTAATTAATTTTTTAAATTACTGACTTTAAAAATTTTTTACTTACAGATGTTTGAGAGAATCAAACGATCTGATGAAGCTTCTGCTTCTTCAGCACAAGGTAAGAAGTTGAAAAAGTTCAAAGAAGTTTTTGTTGCAGTTACATTTAAAAATGTGATAACTATCAATAGAAGTATTAGCTCATCTTGTAGTTCAATTGCTTACTTTGATTTCTTAAATTTCATTATGGAAGTTAGATGGAAGGAGTGACTTCTGAATCATCGACAAAGTTTCCATGTAGGTGTAATTCTCTTGTCCTGTTGTTAGCTGTTTGAGACACTTTACATTTTATCTCAGTAATCATGGATGTTGCAGTACCAGTGTAGATGGCCAAGTCTTGAACTTGGACAAATCAGTAGAAATACTCACTCACCTCAGATTTGAAACAGTAAAGCTTATTTTATGAAGTTGCTGGATGAACTTTAAAAACAAAAGGATCTCTTCACACTTTTTTGAACTTACTAAAACTTTTATCTTCCTTTAAAATAGTAGTTTTGACAAATGCAGTGTAAGAGAAGTAGCTAGATGCAGGTAAAACTCTCCATCTCCTTGATACTCTATTGGTTTTTGTCTTCTGTACATGTGTGTTTGGTTGGTTTATTTCTTGGTTGTTGTTTTTGTTTTTCTGTAGGAATCCAAAGACATGGTGCTGAGGGCTCTCCACGACAGGACAGCAGTAGCAGGTAAGTTAGGTGATGATCTAACTGGCATCCAGCTTACTGCTTACCAAAGTAAAATGGGAAGAATCTGCTTTTCAGCCTTATCTGTTACCTTATGTAATGGATGACAGTGACACAAAAGCGATTAAGTGTATGATTGGAGGTCCTTTGTATCTTACACCCATGTACTGGTAAAAACTGTGGGGAAGGTATGTTGTAGTGCCCCAAACTACCATGTGGGTGTCAAGTGTTTTTTGTCTTCTTTTATTTTAAAATACTAACAAACAGACGAATGAAAAGAAAAAATTGCCTTTTTCTTTTGAAGCAATTATTTTCAGATTTCAGCTAACTGTGCCTTTAGGCTGTTATCCTTTGTTCTGCATTTAAGAAAAAAGTTTTTTAGTGAAATTTGCTTGAGAATACTTTAAAATACATAGTCTCACCATTAAAAATACATAGTCTCACCATTACAGTTCTAAAAAGGAAACATTTATCTTGCAAATCTGTGTAGTAAGAGAGATATTTAGAATTTCAATGCTAAGGGCATGGATTAAACAACACAACATGCCTTGACAATATTATCTGCTTCTTTCAGTTTACACAGAAGAGGACAAGAACATCCTCGGCCTGGAGCATCCACTGTGCAAAGTAGACAGGGATACTGCAACTGTTGCCATGTACACTACAGTAATCTGGAACAGGTGAGGCAGCTTCTGCATGATTTGGCAGCAGATAGCAAGGAGTACCTAAGGCTTTATCAACTCATAAATATCAGTTTCTACACCACACAACCAAAACTGAGTGAAAAATGAGCTGTTTGTGAATTGCACGTTATGTGCCCTCAGGAAGATCCATTGCTTATTTGTTACCTCTTGTAGAACATGCTGATGGAGTGGCACACAGCTGCTTTTCCGAAGTGCCACACATTGCATCCATTATGGTTTTCTCTGTGTCTTTAATCTTGAGATCTCTATATATTTTAAAGTACTAGGGTTATAGTAATATCTTTGATATCAAGGCTGGAGACATTTGATCAACCGTTTTCAGTTCTTTTGTCAGTCTCCTGTCTTACAGACTTTTTTAATGAGAAAGTAGAAGCCTATTTAATCTTCTGCACTTAAGAAAATTCTTGTTAATTTGAGTGAATTGCAGGATGTTTGCTCATGTTAAGTTCAAGAATATTATAAGTAATTTATACATGTATTTATAGTATTTGTTCTGGTTAAGAGACTTGTAAGCAACTGTGGGATTTGTGAGAGTATTTGTACTAGTTAGAAGAGATTTGTCAGCAGCTACGAGAACCACTAATTTAAGTTCCAACTCAGAAAGATGCTTCAATACCTTTTTTGTATTATTTGAGACTGCCTAAACATACTTAAAAATCTCAATTAAGATTTTAAAATAGTAAAAGAAGATTTTTCTTTTTATTTCAATATTTTCATAGCAATGGTGTAACGTTTAACCTGGGAAGGAATTTTTAGGACTAGGCCTGTGTGTTAGCAGAAGTATTAGACTAATCATCTGTTGCATCTTTCCCCAGCACATTTTCAGCTCCCAGCACAGACATTTTACAACATACTGTAGGAATCGTACGGGTACCAGTAGCTTGATGGAGCGTTTTCTTCAAGATGTTTTGCAGCATCATCCCCACAGATACCATGACAGCAGGTATAATACAGAAGGCTTTTTATTTTAATATGTGTAAGTGGAATGCATGTTCCTGTGTTTATTCTACTGCTGAGCAGTAAATTTGGCTCATTTGAGGTGAAACTTGCCCATTGGAGACAATTGCTATTTATATGAAGACAAAACTTCACTAGTTATAGATTTCAAACACCACCACTAATAGCTTTTAAATATGAAGACCTTAAAAAGAAGGAATATATAGGTCAGCACTTACAATGGCAGATTGTACAATCTCACATGCATTTACAAATTCTTAAAATTTGAGCTTTTTATGTTTTATTCTAAATATTTTAATTCTGGGCCTTACATATATATATATATGCTTAGCAGTATATTTAATGTATGTTTTGAAAGGGCGTATAATTTTAGTTTGTTGATTATGTCAGGTAAGTATTTACATGTTTATTTTTTCATTAACAGTTTGCCTGTTCAGTTAATACTTGAATTACATTAATTGGCCAATTCATTAATGCTCAAATTTTGAAAAGTTCTCTTTATTTATCATGTGCATGTTTCAAGAGTGATAAGAGGATCAGTGTGTTAAATTTTTCTCTGTAGATGAAGGAAAATTCATTAAACCTCATTTGTAGTGTTTTGAAAGGCAGACAAAGATCCCAGTTTGATCCCAGTACAGTACAGTGTTTCTGTATATGCAGATCTGCTATGTGTCTTGACAAACAAGCAGAAGGGTGTTTTTGTTTGAAAGCACTCAAATACAAACATTGGTATTATCAGGGATGTGCCAGAACTAGCTAATATGCATGTCTATGCCAGACTAGCCCAGGATATGATGTACACGTCACTACAAGTAAAGAAATTGTCCTCCCATCTTAAATAAATAGATTTTATCGCACTGTCGAGAACATTCAGCATTTGTTGCTGTGGAGAAAATATAGGATTCACTTTAGACAGGCTTCTCTGGAGGTGTCACTAATACAAGGTTTGGTGGTGAACAAAACCTACTAACAAGGAAAAACAATCTACCCAGGTTCCTCTAAGTTGCTGGTAGAAGGAATAGAGTGAGAAAAATAATATACAAAATCTAGATTAAGTTGGAGGAAGGAGTGGTAAGTACTCGCAAATCTAGACAGAGTTTGGAGGAAGTAAAGCAAAGATGGAAAAGAAAGCATGAATAGATTTATGCTGTGGTCCTGCTCTGAAAAGAAAGTTATGGTCTTAACTGACACTTGAGGTAAGATTTTGATTCTCTTCTTTCTCATGTTAAAACACTTGGGTTTTTATACAGTTTCACAAGTTCTTTAAATAACTGTTTTTGCTGTTTAGCCGAATTTATAAAAGGGATCTTTATGTGTAATTTTAAAAGATTATGGAAATATTTGTAAGACTTGATTTGTTTTACAGAACCAGTATACCTAGTAGTTATGTGGAAAAAGGAAAAATTCACCAGAGCTTTGCCTTATACTGAATTTCAAAGGATATTGTTGTTCTCCCCCAGTAAAAAAACAAAACAAAACCAAACACCCACAAACCATCAAATCATTTCTTCCTCCAAACACTTGGTATGTAAGTTTTTTACCTAAGGAAATAGTATTGAGCATTTTAGAAAGTAAATCTTCATTCTACTTAAGGGGGTAATTTGTAGCAAAACTGTCAAAAGTTCCTAACTACATAAAACTCTTGTTCTGTTCTCTTCCCCCAGGGACATTTGCTTAAAAGTAATTTTTGAGAAGTGCTTGTAGGCTGTAAACTGAGCTAGAGACCTAGGAGTTTGTTATAGTTTCTCCATATGAAAATTTATTTAGTTTTATATTCAGTCTTTCAGCAAGGTCCAGGTGCCAGGATGCAAAGATGTTTTGCACAAAGATGGAAGAGCCCTGAAGTTAGGAAGTTAAAAGATTAATTCTGTTGCATCTGGCATTCCCTTTAGGTCCTATTTCAGAGCTTAGGTGACCAAGAATTCATGCTAGGGCAAAGCAGCATTTCAGATGATAGGCATTGTTTGATCATCTGATGTATTTGATTACTTTGCATTCATATAGTAATAATTCTTTTTAAATGTTTCATTATATGACATTTCTCTTGCTTACTCAGTCCTCTATGCCTTAACTATATGTAGTCTCAGTTATATAACCAAGGAAATTACTGTACTGTGACTATAAAATTTGTTCACAATACTTCTGTTAGCTGATGTCTGCCATGTATTAAAGTAAGCATCCATTTGGGTCTCACAAGATGGTTATAATTTTTGAGTGAAACAGAATATTCTCTTCTTCAGTTATATTTACATATTTTAAAAATTTTTTCCATTGAATTTGCCTGGCTGCTACACATTAAAGCCTGTGGGTTCCTATGTTGCACAGGAAAAATAGTTCATATCTGCTAGCTGTGTTAATTCTGGAAGACACAAACCCTTGTGTTTGAGGCAGTCTTAAAGACAGAACTGCCAGTTACAGAATATATAGAAATCTGTTGTCACAGCAAGGCTGAACAATCCTAACTTGGCTTCTTGCAGGAGTGAGTCAGAAGCTGTGATGTCTGTGAGAAACAGTAAACATGGAATTCCATGGCCACATGTGCAGAGTTCCTATCAGGCAGCCATGTGTTGTAGGGAAAAGGGCATTTATACTCAACAATGGTTTTATGCTGTGTCCTATTATTATGTTCCATTTATTATGTTCCATTTCTCTACAAGGCTCAATTTTAAGTAATGATAGTATGATCAGTGAAATCATCTCTTTTTAGGCTTAGCACTTCAAACAAAGGAAATAACTTCAAACAAAGGAAATATCTAAATGTCTTTACTTTTTCTGCTGTGCTGTATTTATAAAATTATTGTAATCTATGTTTGGCCATTCTTAATTGATGATTGCATAAAGAGGGGGCTAAACTAATGCCCAAATTGTTATCTTTAGCTTCGTGGAGCATTTTCCCCTCCATAATTAAAAAAAATTTAATATCTCTGGGATGCATAGAACAACTGTAGTAATTTCACTTTGTTCATTATTAGTGATGCAGTCTAGGTCATGACTCATAAAAAACCCCCACACTGCTGTTGTTTGAACCATTTTTAGCATATTTACACTATTTATCTAAACTGGTTTTTCTTCCCTCCCCTTTAGACCAACCTATGATGACATGCCATTCCCCGTCACTCTGGAGCCTCCTAGGATTTCTTGCCTGTCCTCAGAAGAGATGCAGAAAAAGAAGAATAGTGAGAAACAGGAGATTTCCAGCAAAGACCAGGAGTCTGTTCATGAAATAGGCTCTTCTGTTCCATGCCTGTCTCATGAGGGCACAAAGAAAACTTCTCTTACGCAAGCAGGTTTGCAAAAACTTCAAAGAGGCCAGGAATGTGTTCCAGGGATATCCCAGCAGTCTGCTGGCATTTGTAGTGATAAGAAATGGGTAAATCTGAAACATGCCCGAATTGCAGGTCATAGCCGTGAAGGTCAGTCTACAGCTGTGAGCCCTGTAACTCAGCAGTTTTCTCTCAGCCCTACAAGCCACAGTTCCTCTGTTAATCCTAGAGCAGGAAAAAATGTTAGGGATTTGGCAGCATCAAATCTGTTTCTGCGAAGAGGATGTGATGAAAGAGCAGTGGAGGTCTGCAGTAGGGATGTGTTATTGAACCCACGCTTGAATCCTGCTCCAGCACTGGTTCACCCAAAATGCCCTTCAGTTTCTCATCAGAATCCTACACACAGCCACAGCAATTCTTCCTTTATTACCTCAGGTCAATCTCTCTCAAAGCGAGATAGTTTACGAACTCAGGATGAAACTTTGGTGTCTGATCTCCATCTCAGGGATACTGTGGGTATCAGCAGCTCCCTAGATCTTGGGACATCCCCACAGCTAGCAAGATGCAAAAACATAAAGACAAACAGACGGGATGAAAGTTCAGTGGATGAAACTATTGAAGATGTAATTGTGAAATACTGCCATGAAACTACATCTGAAGAAATTTGTTTCAAAAAAGAGAATAATCCCAGTGTACCTTTTTCATCACTTCTGGACCATACTAATTTAGAGGGCTCTGAAATGAGTTTTGACTGTGATGCACCAATTCAGGTAGGAACAGATTTACCCAAGGCAGCTATAAAAGATATAGAATTCCTGAAAGAGGTCCAAGTATGTTTGCAAGATAAGGACTATGGAACACATCTCTCTTCTGTTTTAAAAACTGAGTCATTAGAGAAAATAGAAGCAGTGAAAAAGGACATTGTAGTTCATGCCGAAGAACCAGTTCTTCCAGCCCTGCCTCACGTGCCTCCTTCTTTTGTGGGAAAAACTTGGTCTCAAATAATGTATGAAGATGATATAAAAATTGAAGAACTTGTGCGTGATTTCAGGGAAGGTCGTTTTCGCTGCTACTTTAACAGTGAATCCTCAGCCAATTGTACAGGGAAGAGAATGAAGAAAAAAAAGCAGAAGGATGAAAAAAGGATCAATATTATTGAGAGTAATAGAACAGAAAGTGCGCCAGTTAAAGCACTGCCAGAATTTAATGATGCTTTAAGTGGTGGCTCTGATTTTGATAACCCGTCTTTAGCCTCAGATACACTATGCAACCCACAAATTGTAAAAAGGCCTAGGAAAAGGACATGGCGCCTGGCTTCAAGGTGTCAGGTGGTTAAAGTCAGCCATGGCACCCAAACAAGTCTGCTGAACTACCCTGTGGCAAAAAGGAAAATGTCTAGAAGGGAATCTGATCCAGCTGATCAGAAAGCAAGCATTGCATGTCTGGAGAATGAAAAAACTCCAAACATGAAAACTAGACTATGTGCCCTTAAACTTCCAGAGTCCTATAGCAAGATCATGAGCCCTGTACAGCCCAAGACAGTGGTGTATGTACTCTCATGCCCAGAGGTAAAACAGTGCAAAGGTAAACCTATAGATATTCCCAAAATGAGGAAAAACCATCACTCCACAGATAGCAAGGACTCTGTAAGATATAAATACAAACAATGTTCTCTCAAATATTATGACCCACTGACAAATCGAATTCTGAAAACACCTCCTAAGAGTACAGCTGGAGAAAAGGCCAAAAAGCCCTCTCATGTTCGACAGCTTTTCAGAAGTCTCAGCTTTGATGCAAACATGAAGAAACTAGCTGATACACAGAGGGAAAGCACACCATCAAAGTCACTCAATCGGTCAGACTTCTGTAGTTCTTCTTCAGCATCTTTCCTGCCAGATCGAGATAAAGGGAATGATGCAGCCTCAAGTCAAAAGGCAGATGGACCATCTGTTGCCACAGAAAAAACAGATTGTCTTGTATCTGAGAACTCTTTTAAACACCTAATCATTTCACCTTTGAACTCTGTGATAGAAGGAGATTGTAGATTAATTCCATTTAATAGAATTACCAAAACTCCTCTGACCTCCATCAGGAGTGAGTGGTCAGAGAGGGAGACTCCAAAAGCAATATGGAAGAGAAAAGAAGGCACTAACAAAGAACCAGTTTTTTCCAGAAAGGCTGCAGGATCTAAGTCTGTCAGATGTACTCTTGAGAGGAGAGGAAACAGAGTAACCACAGGCAAACAAACGTCCAGAACTAAAAAACAGCAGAAAGAGGGTATGAGAAGACAACTTCAGCCTTGTGCCCAGAAATCTGCTTTCTCCATCCAGAGGTACCAGACAAGGAAAACTACAGTGGGAAAGCACCCTAAGAAAGAGAAGCCAGATGCTAAAAAATTAAAGGTGAGGAGGAAACCAAAAAGGGCCTTTCTGAACTCAACAGTTGTAACAGGGATTCCTGAAAAAAGGCAGAAAGTCACATCAGAATCTTTTCCCAAGAAACCAGAGCAAGCTTCCTCCAAAGTCAGGAGCTGGGAAGTCAGTGGAGATCGGGGTCATCCTGGCACTGTGAACCGGCCCTCTAGAAGAACCTCTGCTGTACCATTGCTTCGAAACTGTCTTGTTCTACCAGGTGAGAGCTAGCTACCAAAAGAACTTTTTTTTTCTTTTTTTTTTTATAGCCAGCACCTGGAAGAAGGAAGGAGGAAGAAAGAAGGCCATAGACAATGCAGTTGAAGTGCTAGAGATCCAGAAAGTGCAAAGCCAGTCTAATGTGAAATAAATAAAACTGTAAACTCAGCTCTTGTTCCTGGAATATGGGGACACAATTTATTGCACTGTTCTACTGTGTAAAGCTGCAGAAGTTGTGGATTTGATTTAAAAGCACTTATAATCATATTTACTAGTCTTCACCTGTACATCAGCAAAATGACCTTGAATGGTATCATATTGTTATTATGGTATTATCAGTGCGTGACAGTGCACTATAATAAGGTGATTTAGAAGCTGTGTTAATTAATTGTGCCTATTTAAATTTTTTCACGTAATTCTAAAGTGCAGAAGATGACTCACTTGCTATGCTAGAAATTTAATGAAGATAATACATCAATCAGGGCTGAATTCTCTGTATGTATTTTGTGTTTGTGTATACGTGCACCTAATTCAACACATAATATATACTTGCCTGTGGAATGGCATTAAAATTAATACAGTATGATACAATTCAGATCAATTCAATGGTTTCTTGAAATGAAATATGATTTTACACATTTTTGTATTGACTTCTTTGTTCCTGAAATCATGTCCAAAGCTTTTTTTTTTTTTTGACTGAAAGTCACTGTGGGCTCTCATCAAGCAATAATGGACCATGCTGGTAAGGAAAAATGTCTCCTTAGGGGACTGTTCAGATGGTGGTAGCTGAAGTGAAATCTTGAATTCTAAAAGAAGTACAGGGTTATGTTTGAGGGCTTTTATTTTTGTTTTTAATAACTTGTTGATTAAGTTTGTAGGTGAATTTCACATTCCTTAGTGAGGGGGATGGAAAAGTTATAATGCAAACAAATAGCAGCAAGTTGTTTCAGAATGTCAGCCTTGAGTTTGGGGTACTGTGCTTTTCTGGCTTTATTTGGTGTAGTGTTGGTTAAATTTTTATGGACTAGAGTTCAAACTTTCTAAATTTTCAGGAAAATATTTAAATAAACCTAGCACAGCATCCATCTAAATGTGTTAGAGTTCAAATATTTGGTTAAAAAACCTGGTTGACTAAAAATTGTATTCCACAGAGATTCAAGTTTGGCTCCTGATGTTCCATTTACTATGGTTTTATGGGAAAAAAACCCCAAACCCATGGTGTTTTAGCTTAGTTTTCTTTCTTTTTTTAATAGTTGTTATGATGGCAGTTTATTTGGTGTGGTTAGGAGACATGAAGCCAGTCTCACGGGTGTTTCTGTGCTTTAAAACCTAAGATTAATGGTTCATTTCCAGTAAATTAAGCACGCAGTTAAACATCATCATAATCCAGGATTTGGTTTTCAAATCTTCAATTTGATACATTATATAATCTATTTTACCTTCATAAATTCTCTAGTGGTACAGTACTTTTTTCAGAACACAAGAAAAACATGGAAAAGAGTAGACCCTGCTGTCTCTGGCATTGAACATATCTGTACATTTTCCCCCCAGAAAATAAAACCATTCTTGATTCTTCATTCACTTCTTTCTGAAATGCCAAGGGTCACAGATTTGGGCTGAGATAAAGGTGGACCTGGAAATGGTTTATTTTAATATACAGTATGTGAAGGAAATATCAAAGCTGTCATCATGAACCACATGTTCAGAGAATATTTTGAGGATGTTTTTAATGTATATGCATATTTCCTAAGATAAATAAAAGATGTGCATGTGTCAGCTGGAAAGTAAGTTCCTTTACAAGTCAAATATGGTCTGACATATTTTTTTTATTTGTTTTGTTTTAATTTATTTTATTTTTTATATAAGAGTTGATTTCTTTGGACGAATTTTCCTATGGTTGTCAGTAGACACAGAATCTTATGACTGTATTGCAAGTCACTGGAAAATGAAGGGCTGTAATATAAATTTTTAAAGCCCTCAACTAATTGTGCCTGTATAATTTAATATTTTGTCTAATATAAAACTGATGTTTTTAAAGCAAAGTTTTAAAGGAATGGTTTTTATAGAAAGGCTAATTTTTAGATAAAGCAAAAGAAGATTTTTAAATAAAGTTTGTTTTAAAGCAAAGCTTTAACTATAGATAAGTCCCATTCTAACATATTTTTATGATACAAGAATGTTTTCCTAACTTCTTCCATCTTATTTTTCACAGTATTTCACACGTGAAGAGCATGAATTATTCTGTGTGTGAATAAGTTTTAATGCACATTGTACTTTAAGAACACTAGTGTGTATTTGTTTAGAGTCAAAATACTGTTCTCCATACTCATTCAGTGTACATTTGTCTTATTCCAGTGCACAACTTTTCCTTGAAATCTTGAGTAATAAAGATGTGTTGAGGACTATAAAATTACTAATATTTTTAGACTGTAATGTCTTTTGTTTTTGGTAATGCACCCTCTTATCAGGATGGGATTTTTAGAAGAAAAATGTTATATTTAAATAAGAGTATAAGTAGCTATATATTTTCCTTTAAAAAAAAAGAAAAATGAAAAAAAAGTGTGTAAGAATTTATTAGAAGAATAAGACTTGAGGTACAAGTCTGGAAACATTTATGTGGCTGACATTGTCAAAATAAGGTTTACTGTAGGCTTGGATGTTAATCTGTGCCTCACTTCCAAATATTCAGAAACCTCTTCTGTGCATGCTTGATGACCACTAGGAAAAAGAGGCAAGACTGTGATATGAGAAGCAAAAGCAGAAACTGCTTTGGAATGAGAATTATGAGCATTTTGCAAAACAAAATATTGAAAAGATACTTAATATCATGTGCAAGAAGGAGAAAATTTTGGGGTCTTGAGAAATAGGCAAGCACTTTCCTGTTAGATAAGTAATGGAGTTTCTGCCCTTATGGAATAGAACATTGTTTCATTAGCAGCATGACCAATACTTCAAAACATGGTTGTGAAGTCTACAGCAATGGCAAACTTGAGAACTGAAACACTTTCTCTCCAAAACTGGTGGGTGGGTTGGTTGTTTCTCAGTGATACATCTTGTTTCTATTTTTGTGTTTCTTTTTCCCTTTTGTGTTTTTTTTTGGCTGGGGGAGACTGGGTTCTTTTAATGTTAGTAGACAAAGAGGCAAAGAGGTTTTGTCAGTATGTTTGCATCTCTTAACATAGAGAAGCAAGAAAAGAGCTGGAGTAGAGAGGAATAAGCTCATGCTTTTTGAATTAAATTGGCAGCAGTTAGAACCAGTACCTTCTTTAATAGTTGAGAAAAATATTACCATTTCTTCTTCAGTACATATGCAATTTTGATGTGTAACTTTGTAGTTTTTATTATATTGTCATATTGTGCCAGGGGCTAACCAAACATAAAATAGCAGTCCCCCATAACTTCAGATATCTGACACTTGCACCTTGCAGTTCTTCAGTTAATTTTCTGATTGGATTTTTTGCTCTCTTGTTCTTTCTGACACGTTTGTATCCAATGTTCACACATAATTGTGTTATGAAAGTACCCTTCTCTGGGACTCAGATAAATGAGGTTATTTCTGCTTATAATGAGCCTATAGCTTCATCTGAAATTGTGTTTTAAGTTTCATGCTGAATTTGTGCCCAAATGAGAATGTGTTTTGTGGTTTTCATGTTGTTGTTACTGATAATGTATTTTGCAATAATTTTGCTTGATGTTGTAATTTTTTATCTGCTTCTTTGTCTCTTTTGTCTGTGGTCACTTGACACAATGTGGGTTTGTAAGGATACAGCAATACTACAGACTGGTTCAGTGGTGTTGCTGGATGTTCTTTCTCTGTATCTTCTGCTCATTTTATTTCAGATTTGTTGTTTCCATTGTTTTTCTGAGTCATGTATTTGGATTTCTTTTTTTATGTTGTAAAGAGCTAAATTTCAGGGCAGTACATTCTGTTTAGAAGTCAATCAGTGACAGGTGACAGAAGAGGATGTTGTCTCAGTCTGAAGTGCAGAGGGCAGGTTGGCACAGGTGCTCCTGTGCTTGGGAGTCTGCTTTACCTCACTAAATGGTGTGAAACAGGAGTGGGATGATGATTCTTGATTCCTTTGTTGGTTTTCCTTTCTTCTTCCTTTGGGGTCATTCTGCCTGAGAACAAAGTAATCTGAACTCGTACTGGAAATAAGGGGTTTTCAGCTTTTGGTGTTTTGGGGACAGATAGGAAAAGTAAAATGTGTCTCTTTCACTAATGTAACTAAAATCACTGAATTTTTGCCTTTAATATTTTACCTGCTGAATTACAGCATTTCTGATAATATTTTTCAGAAAAATTTGTAATAGCATAGTTCTGAGCATGCCCAGAAGCAAAGGTTTTGTTCCTTGTTTGTTTTGCAGTTATAAATTCATTCATTCCTTCAGCAGAACAAATCTTGTTTTAATAAAATAAAGACTGAATATGTGCTTTTGGAGTTTATTTATTCTTGGAGTTTACCTTGAAGCTATTTGCTATAATTTGTTGTGGAAAGAACACAAACAGAATGCTATGGAGTAAGCTACTACTATGAAGGCAGACAGTCATAATTGAAACAACTGTTCACAATGGTGTGATATCTTGACTCAGTGAAGCCAAGATTCATCCCATTCTCTGCCAGCTGAAGCAATGACACCCTAGGATGGCATTGAAAAGATGACAGATGCATTTAAAATGTCTAACTTCATTTGGCAGCATGAAACCAAGAAGCCCCAACCACATGGCAAGCCGGATGCCTGCAGCACTTACTCATTAAGAGCTTTTTGAGAATCTGCGCTTACTATATGAGGGCAGGGGCTGGAAGTACAGTCTTAAGCAGCTTTCTACTTTATGCAAAACAGTTTGGCATCTGTAATCATAGACCAAATAAAGGCAGGCAGAACTCTCTTCAAAACTGTGTGCAATAATGCTTTTAAGAGTATGGTAAACACATTACTGGAATACCTTGCACAGTATAGTACCTTGTTCTATAAATTTGTTAGTCATTTGGTCTTTGTAGCAGTGCCTGTTTAAACCAGTGTGATTTTTTTACAGGAGCAACACAGAGAGATGTGTCAGATCAGTAAATGGCTGAGAAGCAGAGACATGTGGTTTCCTGAGGTCTTAGTAAGTCATAAAATTTCAGGACATGCTTTGCAGTTTTCAGTCCATACTTGAAAATATCCATATATTACGTAGTTGGCTGAAAGAAGTTAATACTGTGCTATCAAATAGTGATTAACTAAAGAAACAATTGTTCAGCCATCTGAACATGGAGTTACAAGTATGATACTATAAGCAAAGTTTTAAGTCAGGTGCTTGCTCTTTCATGGGAAATAAAAGCAATTAACAATATGCTTATAGAGCGTAGAAGGGCGATCCAGTCCAAATTGGTGTGTTTGAGAGTTATGATGGAATTAATAGCACAGTTTTAGTAGGATTGGGATTCACTGGAGTAATTAGTGTTATAATTATTGTGTTTTGATGGTTCTGGAAGTCATAATTATTTATTGGAGTGCAGAAGCATTTTTCCTGAAACGTACGAACACATCATCATTGCAGTTTGTGATTTAACAGTTTCAGCATTTCTAAACTTAGGTTCTTTTTTTGTCACTGTTCTACCCTTAAGGAAACTGGAAAACAGCTTTTCCCAAATACTGGGAATCATAAACAGGGTTTTCAGTATCACATATCCTCAAATATAGTTGTACTTAAATGTTTTAAAGCTGGTCAGCTTCTCATATTTGATGTGTCATACTGCATTAATGTTGGCACTGGTGCATCTGAAAATGTTGGTTGTAGCCTACTGAATTATGATTAATATTGCACAAAAAAGATGCAGAATCAAAATGCACCCTTGCTAGCTCATGCAGAGAGCTTAAACACTGTGCTGGCCTGGACATTGTGCTGTAAGAATGAACAGAGAAGCTGAAGCTGTGGATGCAAGGCATGTGTATGTCTTGCTTTTTATTGCACTGAAATTTTAATATGAAGAGGGAGATATAAGTGATGCATAAGACTTAAGTATGTATTTTAGATTGGAACTAGATCAATAAATATTTAGCTTTGGAGGAGTTGTTTTGTTTTGGTTTTTTAATGTTTATTTTATCTGAACCTTGGCAAACAATTGTCAAAATCCATCTACTCCTATAGTGGCACAGCTCAGAATCTGTCACTCACTCTTCTGGTATGTTACTTTTATTTGCTTAATGTATGGATAATATTTCTCTTTACTGCTGCATATTTCATACTTTCTGCCTCTAGTAAGACGGGAGAAATGTTTCTAACAAAGGTTGTGCACATACATCCTTTTGAAGGTTAAAGAGAAAATTGTAAGGCAATACATGGCTACAAGCAGATTTCTCCACATGCCAAAAGGAGCTTTGTTAAAATTCAGGTCTGATGATGACTAATAAATCAGTTGCCCAAATGGTGATAGAAACACTTTTAATTTTATTGGCATTAGTTGCAATCTGCATATAATTAAAAGTAAACATACTGACTTTTTGGTGACAGTTATTTTATAGATTTCTAAATGTATCTAGTGCTTTAATTTTTCGATCTGTTCTAGCAAAATGTCATTTCCTGAGTTACTGCCAACACACTCTAGTTCTGACTGGATCTGGAGTCAGGGTAATAATGGAGTCAAAGTCAGCATATTTTTACCTACCACAATTAGTTACTGTTCATGCAGCACTTTCTGTGGATGTAAAGAACTCTTAAGTGTTTAATATTATCAAGAATTATCTTTTGTATTATTCTTATTTTAGACATTAGTGTTGAGTGTATTTTTAAAAATGCATAGATACATTTATATTTTTGTGAATAGAAATGTGTGTTTGTCATTGATAAGCACAATATTTTTTATTTTTAGAGCTCAAAGGAGAGCACTAATGAAACAGTATTTTACGTATTTTTATTTCCAATTATACAGAGACTAATTAACTTTTTCTGTGCTTAGCAAATTTCTGGTTTCCTCCCTCACACTCCACCATTTTAAAATAAGAATTCATCTGCAATGCAGAGTTCTCCATCTTTATTTTGTCAGAGTAGGGTGTGATGAGTGTCATTCGGCTGTATCACGAAGATAGTTTTATGTAATTATGTAGCTATTGCATATGCCTTCATAACTACCTTTGCCTTTTCACGGAAGCTGTAAAGGGGAGACAAGGATCTCTGTCTGGCCCTCATACTTCTGTCTTGTTTTATTGCTCACCCCATCCTTCTCGAGCTCCCTATGCAGCCAGTGGGTCAGCTCCCCTCTTTACCTTTATTTCATTGAGTTCTACAGTATGTTGGAAAACAACCATTTTTAATTCGCAGGAAAAAAATTAATTGAAACTCTTTTCAACCAGTTTTTCCTGTAATACTCACATTCTAGTGCATATATGGGGAAACAACAAAATTCTGACTTCTATTTTGGCAAGCCTTGTGTTCCCACCATCTCCCCATAGCTCCCAGAAGCGCAGGCAGGGCTGAGGTTGGCAGGCACCTCTGGTGACCATCTGCTCCAATCCCTGCTCCCAGCAGGCTCAGCTGGAGCAGGCTGCTCAGGGCCAGCCACATCCCACGGATTCTGAGCATCTCCAAGCAAGGACATTCCACAGCCTTTCTGGGCAGCCTGTTCTAGCACCTGGCCACCCACACCCTTGTCGTTAAAAGGTTTTTATCTCTGTGTTTGAACAGATGTGTTTCAGTTTGTGCTCACTAGGTCTTGTCCTTTCCCCACCCAAGCTCTGCACGTTTGTTCCCTGGGTGGCAGCTGGACCAGTGCTCATGCCGTGTGTCCCTCGGGGTGCTGGCACTGTCCACAGGGGCTGTGGGGAACAGCTGGCACCAACACCCTTGCCCAGCTGTTCCAGGGGAGGTTTTCTTCAAGTGGGGAGCCCAGCTGATAAAGGTGAAGGTGCCAGTGAGGACCCATGTGAGGTTTGGTTTTCCTGGGTTTACCTGGCTTCTGTGGCAAATTGAGTCCTCTAAGCCAACTTTCTAAAGCTTGATCCTTCTTTTTATCGTACAGGAGTTGGGGTGTTTGTGTTTTTGGGGTTTTTTTTCTTTCCCCCCCCACTAGATGTTTCCTTTATTCTCTTGAATATTTGAAGTTATATGGGTTTGCTGACTGAAAATCTAAAACTTCATACTTATGTGCTACAATTATAATTTTTTTACAAGTCTCTACACTTCTTATGTATTTTCTCTCAATGCCTTTTTTCTCCTGTTTGCTTTTAGCTCCATTTGCTCTTGGTTGAGACTTCTGTATTGGTTTACACTGAGTCCAAGATTTTCTCTAACTGGCTTAGTATTAATTTGGTTTTATAAATATTTTACAAACATGGCATTCAGGGTTACTTGCTGTGGCTTATTTTGTTACAGCTTTTTTACACTATAAGTTTCTTATTATTTGTTTTGCTTCTTTCTTTTTTCATAGACTTTCTTGTTTGTGTTCGTAAAGAGCTTCTGTTTGGTTACCTACTGCTGATAATTAAGTAGCTTTTAATGAGGAGGGCTGGAGGAAGGGGAGTTAAAAGAGCCCTCTTTTGCTGACTTGTGCTGCCATTGCCTTCTCCAAAGCAGGCTAGTGGCATTGTGCAAAAACCCAGGCTTTTCTCACTTTGTCACTTTATCTCCTTTATTAAGGATAAGGGATGTCAACTCTGTAAAAATATAGGTATGTAGATTAAAAATCTTGTAGAACAGCTAGAATAGTAACATTCAATTAGCACATTTTGCCACTGCACTCTCTCCTAAATTTGCTGTGAACAAAACCTTGATAAATTTGTGTCAGATACCACATGATGTTGCAAACATTCCCGACGTGAGAACTTGTGATATTTGTGATATGCTTAGATTTCTCTTTAAGAGGGCATTTTGTTTTCATTTTCTTTTTGTGTGAATACTGTGCCATGTCTCTGTCATCAGTCTAAGTTCTTTTAGTCCATCTTAGATAGAATGAGACTGCTGTATCTTTTCTTTGTTAAAATACTTATTTCTCTTTTCAAGAGGAAATAATTAATATTTGTCAAAAAATGACTTGTAAATCTGAGCTCCCCATGATCAGTTTGTGTGAAACTTAGTAAATTCTTTCATTACATCTGAAGAGGTGGGGAAGGCATGAGTCTGCAACCCACTCTTAAATTTTATGTGAAATACTTAAGTTGTGTTGGGTTTGAATTCTTTTTCTCCTTTCTCTTTCTTCAGCACTGTTTTAAGGAGCTACTTTGTGCTTTTAGCAATGTTTTGGCAGTCAAAATTCTCACCCTTTAACTAGATTTGAAAGGACTGAGTAGTGAAATTCAAGCACAAGTTGATTTGATTTTAACTTTCATTTTCATGTTTTTAACACTTAGAAGTGAAGAGGACTACCATTTGTATCACAGTCTCAGCTTTGTACTTTTGAGGAAGAAAAATTTTCTTTCTAAATGATGAATTACAAAGGTATTTGTATGCTAAGTTGGCTGCTTGGTTGAGGAAAGGTTGTGGTAGTTTTTATTTTTATTTAAAGTAAATCTTAAAACTTAATGGACTTGATGCAAGCGAAGATCATGGAGCATCTCAGATATAATTTTTGTTAGCAGCCCATAGGAGGACACTTGCTCTTTTTCAGCCTCTTGGTATTATGCCACTTAAGGCACATAGAATTTCTCTTGCAATTGCAAAATGCATGTCTACCACACTAAAAATTAATGTTGAAAGAAGAATTAATAGGCTGGAAACACTCTTCTTGATTAAAAAAATTGTTGCATGTAGCATGAAAGGCCTTTATGATGGCATTCACTATGTGATGTCAAGGTTTTATCCATTCATATTTGTGCATGTACTGGGCTTATTTGTCAGCCAGGAAGACTCTAATTGAAGGATGGATTTGAAACAAATTATGTTGAAGTAACTGAGATTTTGGAAAGTCTGGACGTGGATCTTAATTTTGCAGTTTGAATACGTGAATTTAATAAGTACAAAAGAAACTTTAGTGTTGCTGTATCTGTTCCAGTTGAGGGAGGGCAATAGGACATTAATCCAGTAAGTCACAGCCCAGATCATCTAGGAGCTAACTTCTGTGTTCAGCAAGCTTCTGTCAGTTCAAGGGGACCTACTTCTGAGCTCTATCTGAAGTCTGTAACATTTTGTCCTGATTCAGAGCCAGAGCACTGCAGGTATAGCAGAATATTCCTCGTGTGATGGGGCTGAAATCACCTGGTGTCAACACAAGGATCTTCAGCGCCAGCCAGGAGCCTGGGTCAGGTCCCAGGCATGATGTGCTATTCCCTGAGGTATGCAGTTCACTATTCCTACTCCAAGAATATTTGTTCAAGTTACTTAAATATTTGAATTATTTTGATGCACAGTTATCAGTAGAGGAAAAGCTTTACAGCTATAGCATGCAGTAATTTCACTATGAGTTTACCTGCCTAGCCCAAGAAGTTATGTTAGTTTCTTACCTGCTGCTTCCAGTTAAGGATCTATTTAGCTTGCCTTTCTTCAGTGGCTTACATGTTGCGTGGTGTAGAATCAAAGACCACTTCCTATCTCCCTGCCTCAAGCAAAAATGCTAATTCTTCCTGTCTTCTTAACTGGTGCTTTGATAGTATGTATCACAACACAGGGGACTGCACAGCAGGGCTGCCAGTGTATGTTCTCCTCCCAGCTGTGCAGCTGCTCCAGGCAAGCTAACTATAGCTTAGTTTTTGTGAGTGGCATGTTGAAGCCATCTATTTATAAGCCAAATTAGAAAATGCCTTGGAACTGTAATTTTTCTTTCAGGCTTCACTTACAGCTATCCAGAAGCTCAGTATTCCATATACATAGATTTGACTATAAAATTTGAACTGGTCTAAAAAGTAAAAAATAATATATTGGAAAAGCCAAAACAAAACCCCCAGTTAAATTATTAAATTTTGGAATATAGATATCAGTCAAAAACCATTAAAAATATTTTTATACTTTACCTGTAAGATGAATGAGGAAGAATGTGCAGAGGCACTAATAAAATTATTCATATTTATTTTTTCCATTTTCCATAACTTCCATAACTTGTTTATTTTGAAAGTATTTCTTACTAAGAAACCCGTATTGTACATGTTTATGTAAGGTAAAATGCTTGAGAGAAACATTTTAAATGTGCTCACTAGTTTTGACCTCCTTCAGTTTCAAATCAAAATGCATGCTGACTAATGCTAGAGATTTGTAATGGTCTGGATGCTGGTCCAAGTATTTACTTGATTTTTATGAGGATCAGGCCCTAGGGAACCTGAAATGAATATCAATAAAAATGGCATTCAACATAAATGGAGATCCTACATCATGTGGGGTTAAGGAACCTTCCCAAATCCACAAAAGAAACACAAACCTTCCAATTCTTTCTGATTTATAGATCAATATATCAGTATTGGGAGGACTCAGCTTTTCTTACTACTTTGTAGGGGCCTGGTAAAGTTGTGGAATTTAGATCTGGATTACACAGGCTGAACTACACGAAGGCCTGTGGATAATATTTCAGTCTGACAGCAGCCAGCCTTTTTCTCTGCAGAGCCATTCTCTGAACGTGAGGGTAGGAGCATGGGCAGCCAGCAGACTGTGGTTACCCACATGGGTAGGTGATGTTAGCAGTCTATGCAAATTGCTCTGGGAGGGTTTTCTGCATTAAATAATAGACTTCTCTCGCAGATTAATCTCCTATAACTGAGCATTTTCTTTTAAATATAAACAGCTCTGTGCCACTTTTAGAACACTTGGATTACTTTGTTAAATTATTAACCAGTTTGTATCATCAGTAGGGGAGTTTTTATAGAAATGAGAACAGGATCTTACTCACTAGTTATTTTTAAAATGTGCCAATGTGAAGGCTTGTACTTGTGACAAGGCTCATGAAGCCTAACAGAGCTGTTGTACTGATTTTAAAGGAATTACAAAGATTAGAGATAGAAAACATTCTTTTTAGGCATAAAACTCCATCCAGGTTTGGTGTTTGCAGTGTATTTGATATTCTGCTTCTGAAACCAGTGGATGTTGATGCTGTTTAGTAGCTCTTGGTAAGTTTTTATTATATTTCAGGATGTGGCTAGTAGGCTGTGAATATTGAAGCAAGGGGAAAACTGGTATTTAAATCTTCATTTACTGATAAGTATTTTCTGCCCTGACACATGATATGGGTTGGAAGTAGGCTGTATGTAATCTTCTTTCTCTTCTGCTTTTTCTATCCCTTGAAATAGAGGCTGCAGGTAGAGAAGCACTGAAATCTTGTTTTGCTTGAAGGCCTGGCAGGAGAAAAGTCCAGCTGTAGGGCCACAGCTAAGTGGATTACTGTCAACTAAGTATTTGGAAGTCCTTACTACCAAGTTCTCTATGATTTACCTGGAGGAAACCAATGTATCTGTTATCCATAAATTCCAAATCCTGGGCTAGTGGAGTATGGTCAGGCATGAAGTCTCTGTAATGGTGTCTTCCAGATTCTGAGCAGCTCAGCTTCTGGACAGGAAAGAAATAGGCTCTTCCAGAGATGTAGCTCCATCCTCTTTGGTGGGCAACTGAAAACAAAACAGGTCTGTTTTGCTCCAAACTGTAATGAAATATGATGCAAGAATATATCAAAATCCATCAGAAAATGGAATTACCTTTCTGCAGAGTGCAACTTGTCTGTAACTGAAAATATTTTGGTGAAGGACGATGTAACGATTTAGAGTTGAGAGAACGTGGGTGTCTCTTCCTCCAAGGCCCTACCACATTACTTTTTCCAGATAAATTTAGAAATCCCTGTTTTACATTTCACATGCCTGTTCCAATTCTCCTATTCAAAAGGTTAATCATGAAAGTATGCTGAACAAGTATAGATGTCATGAAGGTGGTTTGTGAAATCTCTGAGAATTTGCATTACATGACCATTTTGAACTAGTGTCAGTGTGCCCAAAATTAAAATTTAAGATTCAATAACATCACTTTCAGTGTCTCATTATGCTGTGTTGTATTTCCACTTTTCCTCTTTGCACTGTGCAAAAACAGATTTTATTTTCCATGGAAAATTACTAAATTTCAAAATTGTGTATGGATATATGCTTTGTGCTGTTTATATAGCCAAATGCTCTTCTGACTTTGGCAAGGCATATTCAGCAGATGGCTGGAGAGAGTCTAATCCTCTCCCTCCTGGCACAAGGAATGCTAATTACTATGTGCCTTGAGCAAAGAGCCTTCTAGATAGTCAGCTGCCTTTCCTATTGGGGCAGGAATGTCTGCTGGAGAATGTAATGGAAAGATCTCCATGAAAATTCCTTGAGGACATCTTTACTGTGAAAATTAAAAAAAATAAAATTAAGAAATCTCTACTATCTCCAAATGTCAGTTGGAAAAGAAATAGGCCTTGCTGGCAGCCTAATGCAGATCATACCAAGGATTCATGCTGGGTAGAGCTTGGGTTTGGCAGGATAAGTGGGAAGAGATTACAACTGCTTTCATCAAAACAGAATCAGTTTTCAGGAGAGGCAGCAAAGGATATCTCTGTCTCCTCCTGACACAGCCATCTCAGACCTGTGAAAGATGTGGTGGGAGGGTTACCAGATGAGCATTTGGCACTTCTTGTCTCATTATTTGCAGTTTCATTGAATTGACAGTGAAGCATTGCAGCAAAGGAGCCAGAAAGAGGTCAGAAAAAACTGCTTGCCCAGCATGGGAAAATCACTCAATGAAACCTGAGACATTCCACCATGAAAGTAACCCAGAGAGCTCAGGTCCTTCCAGAGCTGTACAAATAGGGAAGGCACCCCTAGTGCTGATCCAAGGTCCTTGTTTGCAGCTGCCTCATTTCCAGCAGTGACATGACAGGAAGCCAAGGGATGAGAAAGACAAAAGGAACAGCACTTGCCCTAGCACCCGCTGAGACCTGGCTGTCCTTGCCCACCTCCTGCTTTCACTGAGCCCTTACCTGCTCCTGCCCCAGCACTCAGCATGGCAGTGAGTGTGAAAGGTGACCTGGCCACAGCAGCGATTCTGCTGTGGGGCTGCTCCTGCCCGATCTGGCCAGGAGCAGGGAAATTCAGAGAGGTGCTCACTGGCATCTTCACTGGAGGTGAGATTTCCTCCAAAGAAGAGCCTGAACGTGACCACGGGCCACAGAAGGAGCTCAGTGCCTGACCCATGTACCCACCTGTGAGTTGTGGTGGGGAGCCCTCTGGGCTGGTGGGAGGGAGACAATCACCCAAGGTCTGCTTTGTCTTTTTGTATTTCCAGCAAAGGCCTTCAGACCCAAACCAGGCAGGTCTTGGGTGTGGTGTTTAGCACTTTTTCCTGTGCATCCTCAGAGTCTTTTACCCAGGAATTTACTCTGCTAAACTGATTCTTACCAAAAAAGAATGCCCTTGGGCAGGGCATTCTTTTTTTGGTAAGAATCAGTTTAGCAAAGTTCCTGGGTAAAAGGAACTTACTGCCAAAGCCTGTCCCCAGAAGGCTGATGGCACTTGTCAGTCTGGAGCTCCTCTGTGGCAATAGGCCTGCTGGGAGAATCACCCTGCTCACAGTTTACGTGGCCAATACTGACATGGTCAGGCTGGTATGGTGGCATCAGCCAAAAGAAACCCCAAAGGCAGATTATCATTTATCCAATATATCTGCTTTTTAGAAATTTAAGTTGTTACCACCTGCTATTTACCATCTTAATACTCTAACATACCAGCTGCTAAAGCTTCTGTGCTGACTCTTTTCACTTGCCCCTCAAGACCTCATTTCTGCTCACAGCAGTGCCTGGGTAGCTCCTGGGCTCAGGGTCATCGCTCCTGGCCTGTGTCACTGCTGCTGGGAGCCCTGTGGGGCCCAGTGCCAGAACTGCACTGGGAGCAGCTGAGAGGCAAATGGGGCAGGCCAAGCTGTGGTAACAAGCTGGCAAATATGCTAGCTGCACACCCCTGCTATGTGAGCACATTATTTCCTCAGTGACCTAGTTTTATGAATAAAAAAGTCTTCCCTCTTCATAACCACAGTAACAGAGAGTTTTATTAATGTTTGCCACTATAAAGAAAAGGTTACTGTGTCTTAATTTTACTAGGTTGCTTTAAAACCAGTAAGATTTTCTGGAAGTTGGGAGATGGCTTGTGATCAGCTGTCAGTTCTATGTGCACGCTTCTTCAAGAAATGAGTCTGTAGGGATGACTCAGGCTTGGCAACAAAAGATGTTCCCTCTGTTAAACGGTTACCTCTGGAAATGTAAGGCTGTTTCTTCATTGCTCTCTTGGAGAAGGGAGGGGATGATAAGATTGCTAGGATTATGATCATGAATATTTTAAATTTGAGCTCTCAGTTCAGCTGCATGACAGCTCATATCAGCCAAATAACATTTTCTACCCTGACTGGATAAGCACATTAGTGCTTCCAGAACAGATTCTAGTTTTGGCTCTACAACTGATTGCCTTAACACATTTGTCTGTGACCAAAAAGGGTTCCAGAAACCTGCATTTAAATGTTGCTGGAAGACTATTTGTATCTTATCTAAGCCCAGACTGAGGGCTGTTACCATATGCCCATATCTGTAAGGGCTGTTCTCAAAATAGAAATAACTAAATTCACTTGAAAACTAGAGGGAGGGAGGTTTCAGGCGTGGTACCTCCTAGGAGGTAACCTGTGCTCTTTTACACTGGTCTGGCTGCTGGGCTGCAGTGTAGATAGGTAAAGTCAGGCTTAAAACAATTAGGCTGAAGAAAATAAAGTCATTCTTTAGCTGGCATTAAACAGTCTGACATTTTGAATGGAATTATTGAGAGGCCAGACTTCCTGAAGCAGAAGAATAATTGCATTAGTTTCTTGTGACTGTTACTTAGCAAAACAATGCAAAATAAATACATTGGATCACATTGGTTTTGATCTAGGAATTGTTTCATTATTTTATTGCAGTGATACTCCTTGTCTGCATCCATTCATCTACTGTTATTTCCCTCTAAAGAAGCAACCACCTTCTTTATTTAGGGGGCTTCTGGTGTCCACATGTAAAAAATGGGATGAAGAGATGAGAAACTGAAAGGTAGTTAATGTTGGAGCATTTCTTAGTCATAAGATATAGGTAGAATTTAAGAGAGAAAAGTAAATTAATTAATTTCTCATGAGAAGCAGTATTATAAATAATAATAGAAAAAGTTGGTTTTGAGCTATAGGTTTTGAACAATAAACCTGTTCTTGATAGTGAGGGGTATAGGAAAAGTAGCACTTTTTCAATCAGGTATGCTACAAAGATACTCCATGCAGGATAAAATAGTGCTGCTTTAATTTCCAAGGACGTCTTAAAAAACACGCTACATTTCCATAGTAACAACAAATAATACTGTGTGTTTAAACTTGTGGTTAGCTAGTGGGATAAGCAATTCCAGAAAACCATGGGGAACGTATGCTTATAGAGAAATAATGAGATCTTTGAAGGGTGACTAAGCATGAGTTCATGTGGGTGAAAGGAAAAATGAAAGCAGCGGGGTAAAGGACATAATTTCACATCCCCCAGGTGTGGGTTCTTGACATGACAATCCACATGGGAGGGCTGTGTGTGGCTCCTGTGGGTGTGAAAGAGGAGTATCCTCTTTCATGGTTGTGAGGACTTCAGTTTTTTTGTGCTCTAAAGATTTGTGGCTAAGATTTTTGTCCAGAAAATTAACATGAAGCCTGAGGGGTTCATACTCCATTGGGGAAAGGTTTTTTGGATCTTATTTGCATTTGTACCAAGAAGACAAAGCAGAAGAAGTAAGTCCCTGAACTATCTGCTGCATTAGGGCACCAGCAGCTCGAGTCTGGTAAAGCAGTAAAATATTGTTGGGTCGTGATCTTTTCTGTGCTTTGAGAGATTGAAAATTTACTCGAGCTTCCTTAGGAAGCAAGAAATTAATAGCAGAAATTATGCAAAACATTCATATGGAATCTGTGCATAATTTCAATGCAATGTTACAAAACAACTACATTGATGCTCTCTTTGAGAGATGAGTCGTGTGAATGACCAAATCTCTGACTAACCTCTAAGATTTCGGAATCCATAGGTACAGAATGACTGGCAGGGAGAAGCTGAAAGAGGATTTTCTTTGGTTCCATATAAAACTTATAAGGAATTTTGTTTAGAAGATCTTTGGCGTGGAGATCGTAACACACCAATCTGTGATCCATGTCCAATATTGCAAGTTAATTTTGTGATAAAAAATATATTTTAGTAACTCATATGTGTTGGGGACACCCTAAGGCTTTAGTGCAACAATTTGATAATACTTTGCACTGATTTTTCTTAAAAATCCAGACCATCTCTCTAGAGAAATGATGGTTAAATGTTTTAGGCTCTTTAGGTTAATCAATGCCAAAGCCTAGATACAGCATCAAATAGGAATCTTTTAGGGTAGCATGTTTCATGTCTGATTCATCCCTTTGCCTAATTAGGGAAAGAGCAGGGAAAGTGATCCAAATTTGTCTATGAAGAAAAGTCAGGATGCCTAATTGGATATAACAGTTTCTGGGGCTTTTTCTGCCTGTTTCGTAGAGCTGCATTTTTTGGAAACACCAGGATTTTCCTCATGTGATGAACATTGCCACTTCTCAGCACTTTTACCTACCTTTTACAGCACGGTATGACAGCAGTGATGACAGCAGCAGCAGCAGCACAGGTGTCTCTCTTGAACACAAGACTGTGTACCTGAGCAGCACCTCAGCACCTGCCAATTATTGAAGGAACAATATTTCTATTTTGGGGTGAGCATTGGAAAAGCGACTGTAACACCTTTAAACGCTGTGTGTCCACACCTGTGAACCATCTTCCAAGCAGCAGTAGCTATAGATAGTGAGTTACTTTTCCCAGTGAGGTTTAGTAGCTCAAGTGTGTGTTGTACTGGCCTGGCCATATTCCTTCTGCTTCTTAGGCAAATGCAGCCTTTCTCTTCAGGGCCTCTCTGTGCTAAAAGGTATTTTCAACTTCAGTCTCATGAAATTTTCACCTACCACTTGGGCTTACACGCTGCAATCATTGAGAGCCTGGTCCTGTCTACCAGGAGAGGGAATGAGCTATTAGTGTTAGTGTTGCCTCAGGAACAAAAGGGGGGCACAAGAAAAAATGGGTTTCTGTTGGGCATGAATGAATTTATTCTGGGAAGGAAGAGGATTTGCTTAGCGACTCTAACCATGAGCTTCTGAAACAGCCTTCCAGAGGCAGTAGAAGGACAAACTCCCCAGTTAATCTTGAAGGTAGTGTATGGATGGAACTGTGCAGTGGAATAGCTGGGGGCTGGACTTGATTCCAGAAATCTCTTGCAGTCCCCTTCATCCCTGCACAAGTGTGTCGGGGAATGAGTGATGACATCATCCCTCCCCTTTCCAAAGCTGCACTGGAATAGCTGCAATCTAGCTTTTTTAGAACCTACCACTTGGAAATGTTTGATCAGCTATGGCAAGAGCTTGGGATGTAGACTCCATGTATTTTTTTTGAAGGATATATAAATCAAAGTACATATCTAAGTAAGATTTCCCCTGCCACCCCATCTTACTTTCTTGACACTATTTTTACATTTTACCACACAAGAGTGAAACAAGCTAGCAAGAAGCAGGCTGCTGTCACAGCCAGAGTTAGAAGTGCTTGCTTATTAGAAGAGCAGCCTTTTTTTTCCCTGCTGGTGGCATATGTTTTACTTGCTAAGTATATCTATATGAGAGGAGTTGACAAATGTGTTCTAAGTAGCCTCATTGACCAACATGTTTCTGCTGCTGTTCTCTCTCTCATTAATAATTTGGACAATATGGTGAATAATTGGCATTTTTAGTATGAGAATATCAACTGTCACTGCAGCGTCTTGTGTACAATTTCTTACATGCACTTGCTTAAATGCTGCTGAGGAATCCTACTAAACAGCTTGTAAAATCCTTTGGCTTTGAAGGCTTAGTTAATTATACAGGAGGACACAGTGAATTAATTCTGAAATTAGTCTAGCACATTTATTCAAAATAATTTTTCCTGCATCCAGAATTAAACGATTTATTTCAAATTTCACCTGGATGCAATTTGAACTGCAATTAATAAACCCTCTGACCCATTTGCTATTAGCAGCACAGCCGTGTTCCCTTTCCTTCCCTGCTGAACACTGGTAAGATATATTCTTTTATCATTTTACTTTCTTCTTCTTTACTTTCTTGACCTAACATTAATATTTCACAGTGTTAAGGGGAGAGGGCTGGCAAGAGGGCTATCCTAATTACTGTGTATATTCTACCCTGGAGTGCTGGAACACACAGTACTCACAAAAGAGTTCATTTTTGCAATACTACTGGTGAGCAGAGTTATTAATGAAGATGTGCACCCAGATCTCAACAAATAAGTGACAGTTCTTAAGGAAAAGTGACATTTTTTCCCTGTATTTTATTCTATAGAATTGCTGTGTTTAAAATAGTTCTGTGCCGAATATTGTACATAGTTCCACTACTGGACATAGATGGGAAAACTGGTCTTAGGGCTCTGTGGAACTAGGAAGTAGCAGGAGAAAGCTCTTCCTCTAAAGTGTATGAGGTTGAAACAAAGATGGAAAAGTGAAGGGTAATGGAAACCCATTTCTGTTAGATCTACAGTTTGGAAAGATGTCTGCTTCTGAACAATCTAGAGCCCGTGCTCTGTTTCCTGAATCTGTCTTATGTGTTTCTCACATTACTGTATCACTTAATGCTTCCCTGCCCCCTCAGTTACTGAAAAGTATTTAAAGAGGCTAAAATAAACAGAATAAATGAAAACTACTGATTTTTCTGACTAAGAGCTGTGTTGTTGCTGCATTGTTAGGTGGCGGGATGTGTAGCAAGAAATGGTCATATCATTACAAAAAATTCTAACAGCAATATTCCCTTTCACTCTACCTACTGAGGAGCTCTTTAAGAATAGCTGAACGTGGCGAATTGGTGAGTATTCAAATATGAATGATTAAAACCAGTTATGCTAATGTAATGCATTGTTCATTGCAATTACCAGGTTTCTTCTCAGTATAAATTACCCATACTTACACTGCATATGATACAAAGTAAGGAAATATGGGTGGCATGAAGCTTCAGTACAGCTTTGTCTTCACTGTTAACCCCCTGTTGAGAAATAGAGAATGGCTACCACCCTCTTTGCATGCAGATTACAGGCTGTGTGCATTACTTACCTGCCAGCTAATGAGGTTCTATTGTTCAAAGTCCCCCGTGTAATTACCACTTTTTAGACTTGCAGCATGCTTGGTACCCCTCCTAGAGCTGTTAGATTTCTTCTGTTATTTACAGCATTGGCTGGGCTATTTGCTATTGCAAATAAAAAGGAAATTTCTCTTGATGGGGGTCTGTCATTTTGTCCTGTGTGTACAGCACAGAGCCCAGCAGGACCCTGGCTGAGCCTGCTAGTGTGGCAGTAATGTGAGTAAATCAGAATCAGATCTGACTTCTGCTCTTCTCTGGGGACAGAGTTCAGCAATAGCTGCTTCTGCCATGCTGTTTGTGCTGCCTGCACTCCATGGCATTTATACCTTTCATTGCCACGTCACTCTGGAGCTGCCCAGCTGGAATCACCTCTTATTGCCAAAGTGACAGACTATGCTTGTGCTTTACTCCTCTCTAATGATCATCACTGTTGTAAATTGGAGTTGTTCTTATGGCATCTTTGCAAAGACTTTTTGATAAACCATGTTTTCATCTCCTGAACTTGTCTTCTTCATATTCCATCTGCAACAGAAATATTCTTCTTTCTGTTAAAATGAAAACCAGTTTTTCTCTGTGGGAATACCTAGGAATATCCTGCTTTCTTATTTGTTACATGGATCCTTGAAATAAATATTAGATAAGAAACTAATTTTGAAATCTAGAAATTATGTTTATTTTCTAGTAAGATACTGTCTTATTGTGCTCACTCAGAAAGATCAGTATTATTTATGCTTTGTAAGGAACAAGTTCTTTAAACCCATATTTTACATAGAGATTTTCCCAGGACAAGTGATATGGTGCTTTTTTCAGGTGACATCAGAAAAGGCATTTGATTGTGTTGGAAGTTTGTGATCTTTATGGCTGGGTTAACAGAATCTGGACCAACATATTGCACCTGAGCATCAATATGAACAGCCAAGATTATAATCAGCAGTTTTGCATCTGAAGCCTTTTTAATTTGAATTGTGACACCACGAAATTTCATCCTGTGTGCTCACTGCCCCCCACCCTGAAAAAGGAGGAAGGAATTGGAAAGCTCTGGGCAATCATCTGAAGTTGTGATGTAAAGTCTATTTAACACCCTGATGGAAAGCATGTGTGTACCTTACATGGTACACATTTGCTCCCCAGCCAGTCTTGAAGCTCCAGCTGTCAGCTGTTTTCTGTGTATTTCTGACTGAGATGTTGCAATTTCTTTCACTGGATACAGATGCTGCAATAATCCATGCTTCTGGTATTTTGTTTTCAGACATCTGCACTGCAATATCTCTGGGATTATTTCATAGCATCTTTCAAAGTTGAAAGCAAGTTCAAAAAAAACCCAAACAAACAAACCAAACAAAAAGCAGCTGTCATTTGTAGTAGGACACTTCATTTTGGGCTGATTATGCTCTGTGAACTGCATATGACCATCTGAAGGCTTCTAGCAGGTTTATGAGGCACAGCTTGAGTTAGATGTCCATCAGGGCTTTGGAGAGTAAGCACGCATGCTTTAGATGGTTCTTCAGGTGATTGTTTCTGCTGGAGGCTTGTACACGAGTTAAATGTAATTCAGGTACAAAGATTTTCTTCAGAAAATCTTTGGCCTACACCACATTTGTACAAAAAGGAAATAATTTTCTACCCTCAAAATCTGGCTGGCAAATTCAGGACCAAAGAGTTTCAGAGAGCAGGTGTTTCCAGTGTTCATTGTTGCTAGACTTCTTTCTTGTGTGTGGTGAAAGTTTCTGGATTTTTTTTTAATTGCATGGTCATTCTACTCTTTTTCTCTTTGATAATAAAATATTTTCTAGAATTGTATTTATTTTAGATTTGAATGCACTGACATAACTGATCCTTTGTTCTGTTTATATGTTTATGGGGAGAAACATGAGCTGCTGTTTTTTTGAAATATTCTAGTGATATCTAATGATGAGGAACACCTGGGCTGGGTGGGCTGCATGGAAAATGCCTGGAAATGTGAAATTTAAGGAAGACCATTTTATGTAGAAAATGGGTATAGCTTTCTCATTAGACCTAGACAACAGTGAAATCCCAAGGCACATTTTATATTTTTTTTACCCCTGGCAATACCACGGATCTGTCTTTTCAAAGTGTTTGTCTGCTGCTACACACCTAGATTTTGAGTTTCCACAAGCAGCATCTATTTAACTGGCATGATAATTCAGATTTAATTGTTTTAAAAACTAATAACACTACTCTTATGAAGTAGTCTGCATGGTAATGATCTGAAAAACTGTTTATACTTTTAAATTAACAATGATAACGAAGTCAGGTTGGAATGTAGAGAAATTATGTGAAACAGAACACTACCTATCTTTCTGGAAATCCATGTGGTATGCAGACTCAGCTTAGAAGGTATGAACTGACAAATAAAAAGCTATATCCAGACCAAAAAAAAAAAAAAAAAAAAAAGAAAGGAAACATCCTTATTTCCTCAGCAGCAAGACTTGCACCAAAATAAAGCATATCTGGTTTTGGGTATTAGAAGTCTGCCGGGCAAAATGTTTGCTAAGAAATCCATATCTAAACCTGTCTCTGAACTCAGGTTTTCTGACTCCTGAAGTCACAGTATGAATACAAAACAGATTCATCTTCTCATATCTCTTTGAAGTTATTTTTATCTTTGCAACTATTCTTCATCTTGGTGGTTCACCCCAGGCATGCTGGACTGGAACTGAGAGATGTTGTTCACTGAAAATGCACCAGTCCTTGTGCTTGCGGTCCAGACTGCCTGCTGCTGAACGCAGCACCGCAGAGTGGATTTGCACCAGGTCAGAATCTGACCACGCACCTCCCTGCAGTCCTCCTCTCGGTTTATTGTGCACATATCCATTTTCCTTGTAATATCTGCGCATTTTTGGCAGCATTTGGTTCTCACCTCCCCCCCTCTTCATTGCAGGGGTTAGTTAGCTGCAGTCAGTGAGGATGAGCGGGGCCCAGGGACCGAAGAGAACGCCGGGGGGATGCAAGGAGCAGAGCTGAGAGCCGGAGGCGTTGGGAGGGAGGCGAGGGGGGAGCCCGAAGCTCCGCACAACACGTGGAGTAGGGGCTGCTGGTGCATCCCTCTGCAGTAGCTGGGGACTGCCTGCTCTGAACTGCCTCCACTTGCAGCGCTGCCCCTGCTCTCAGGAGAACAAAGCTGCCCCTGCTGCTGGTCAGTGCCTCCGGAGACTACTCCGAACTTAGCTCAGGGCTGATGCATTTCAAAGCTATTTCACCCCTGCGTGAAAGTTCTTTAAAACAGCTCTCAAACCCAGCTGTCTGCAGCTGTGCCCACGTCAGGGGCCAGGTCTGAGCGCTACGCCTCGGGCAGCCGCGCACCCGCTCCGAGCTGCCGCTTCAGCCCGCTCGGCCGCGCCCCGCCGCCCCGGCCCGGAGCGGCTCTGCGTGCAGCTGGTGGTGCTCACCCCGCCGGCAGGCAGCACCTCACTCTGGGCTGCCCAGCGGGCGGCGGCACCCGCGGCCGGCGGGGCGCGGGGGTGACGGGGAAGCCGCGGGAGCCGCGTCCGGCCGGTGCCCGCGGGCAGCACATCGGACAGCGGCCGCTGCCCCGCCCGGCCCGGCCCGGCCCGGCCCGCCACGAGCGCGCGTGCGCGGGGCCGCGCGGCCGGGGGCGGGCGCGGAAGGTGCGCGCGCGCCGCCGCCCGCCCGCGCTGGCGCTGAGGTGTCGAGGCGGTGCCGGTGTGTCCCTCACGGCGGCGGCAGGAGCCGCACGGGCGGTGCCGCTGCGGGGACCCGCCCGCCCCCGCGCTGAGGTGCCGCTGTGTCCCTCGCGGCGGCGGCGGCGGCGGCGGCAGGAGCCGCACGGGCGGTGCTGCTGCGGGGACCCGCCCGCGCCCCCCGGGCACAGCCCGCCGGCCGTGAGGGCTGTGCCGCGCTGCCCCCCCGCCCCGGGGCGCTATGAGCCATGAAGCCGCCCGGCAGCAACTCCCTGCGGCAGCCTGGCTGCGGCAGCCGCCGCCGCCCCGCGCTCCTGCCGCTCCTCGGCCGCCTCGTCTCGCTGCTCCTGCTCCTCCATGGCTCCTGTGTCCCCCGGGCCCGCGCGGCTGCAGCCGCCGGTGGGTATGGCGGGGGTGCGGTGCGGGTGCCTGAGGTGTCCCCCGCGATAAACCCCGGCAACATCAATTTCCCTTCAACCGTTCCTTCCTCCCTTCCCTCTCCCAGCTTTGTGTACGTGTCTGTGTCGGCGTGTGTAACCCGGGGCTCAGTTAAGGTTTCCTTGCTTGCTTGCTTTCACAAAAGAGAGGGACGTGCGGTGCCGGTGCTGCAGTGTGTTGGGTAGGGATGCTGCCCGTGAGGGATGCGACACAAAAAGCTCCGGTGGGCTTTGGATGTGTCACGGTGCATGTGGACGGCGATCCGCTAATTTGTCTGCTTGGGGTCGGGTTTTCGGGTGTGCTTTGTTGTTTATTTGCACTTGGTTGCATATAGGTGACATGTGGAATGCTCTGAATGCAGTCTGTTTGTGCATCATGTTATTATTGTCGGTACATTGTCGTTGCCTTGTAATATTGTTGTGTTGTTACATCGCGTTGATTGACTGTGTTGAAATTTTAATGAAGAAAGATACAGGATTTCTTTTCAAAAGCTGCTACTGACGAAAAGGGCTCTTGTCAAAGTTAAAAGAAGTAGAAATCAATTCCCTTTACATAATAGGAAGTTTAGCATTCAGTGCACATGGACTCTGAATTCAGTGTATGTTAGCAACACTGGGGTTCTTAGCTTTTTGTAGATTTTTTTTTTTGTGAAAGAATTTAGCTATGCAAGAGGATGTGGAGGATAACTATATATCCCTTAAGTTGAGGATTTTTTCCTCCTGAAGGTTGAGAGGTATTAAAATATTTATAATCTATGCATATGAAAATGTAGATTAATGCAATTAAATAAATAATGTTCTTTCTGAAACCATTTTGTATGTAAAAAATGAATCAAATCTAGCTCGGTGAGTAAGCTATCTTTTTGTTTGCTTGAGTAATTAGTAAAATGTTAGAAAACTGCAAGCAAATATGTAGCTTTTTCATGGAAATAAACACATTCTGCCATGGAATTTATGGCTGGCATCTCTTTCTTCCCCAGGCCTGCACTGGAATGAAACAGCAAGTGGTATAGAGGAAGTACTGGCAGATGAAGAGAGTACTTTTCAACAGAGTAACAGCAGTAACAGTAAAAATAACAGCTACAGCAATGCAATCCAAAAAGAAATCACACTGCCTTCAAGACTAATCTATTACATCAACAGAGACTCTGAGACCCCTTACCATATCCTGGATACCAGGGCAAGGCACCAGCAGAAACATGACAAGGTAGGGTAAAAAGAGGCTCATCTGCACAGTTTTCAAAACTGTGATGTGAAACTGTGTTTGTTTTGATCTGTATATATTCAAGACTTAATGGTGGTCCCTACCACATTTTTTAGGAATTAAGGGAGTACATGTAATTAAACAAGAATGTAATTTCCCTTGTGTTAACTTAAAGATAATTATTTTGAATTCCAGAATGGTTCAGAAACTGAACTGTAGATAAAACAAATGAGAATAATGTGAGGTTGACTTGACTAATCAGTATAGATTCTGGTGTCTTCACTTTTGGTGCACAACCATCAACAAAATGTTTCTTCCAAAATAGCTCTAGACTGCAGAAGTACCTGCATAGGGAGCTTCTTTGGAATCCTAAACTTGCAGCATGAATTACTTAGCTCTGAGTGTGCCATGCACTACCTAATAAATGCAGCATTCGTTTCCTGCCACTGCATGGCCAGTGAAGACCACTGTAAATGTTGCCATTTTTTGTCAAACAGTACCTGCCTTCTTCATATTTTATGGCAAGATCCAGTATTACATTTTGTATGGATGCACCTAGTAAGTTTTTTTCCTCCTGAAATTATATGGAGTTGAACAAACTTTGGTTTTGGGAATAACCTTGTAAAGAAATAAACCTGTCTAAACAATATCACTTAGTACCCTTTAAATTAATTTCATCCCATTTTATAAGTCTTTATTAAAAAAATTAATTTCTTCCTACAGGGTAAAAGGTAAAGTGAAGGTAAAGATGATTTGAATATAAAGAGGTAGGGAAGAGACAACAAAGCAAGTCAGTGTGTATGATATTACTGAGGGACTTAGCCATAATGGAGTTCCTACCTATTGAATAGCATCTCTCTTGAAATTTTAGACGGTGAATTTAATGCATGTTATATGTCCTTATGCTGGTATTGATTATGTGCCATTTCAGATGTGGAGTTAATAAGAAGGCACTGAATAATCTTTGAAAAAAAAGGTTGAGGTACCTGTTTAATTTTTATTTTTTAATAGGAAGAAAGGTTGCTTCCTAGCTTATTGAACATGGATACTGGTGTGTGCCTTTGGATGCATCTCAATACATGAATGTGTTATGGTTGGCACAGAAAAGCTTTTTGTTGGAAACTGGAGCTGCTTAAGAGAACACTACATTCACACCTAATATTCTTTCAAGTGACTCCACTCTTTTAAATACACTTAAAACACTAAGGTCTTGCTGTTCCCCTCTTGGGAAAAAGGGATTTAAAAGTGCTTGCAGACTTGCTTTTGGGAATAATGCTTCTTCCACGTTGCTGTATGTTGGTTTGAAATCCATTGGGGACAATGTGCACCAATCTCTGTGCTTACCCAGCACTGCCCACCAGAACGTTGCTGTTCTTCCTCTGCCCTACCTTGTACCTACACATTGGAGTAAAGCTCTGCAGAAATCAGTGCTGACAGAATTGGTATTGATTTTCTTGGGCATGCTTGCTGCTGACTGTTGTGTAAAGTGGATCTTCTTTCTACTCACTGTGTCCCTTTTAAGCACAGGGAATGCTAATGCTGCAGTTTTTCCCCACAGAAGGGTTCCTCAGTCCTGGGCCTTCATGGAGAGTGCCATTATGTTGACTTCATTCTTCTGGCATGAAATTTCGATTGTTTTATATTTACTGTTTATATTTAATTGAAGAAAAGAGTGGATTATGTTCATTGTCTGGATGGATTTTTGTATGTCTTGCTTCTGGTCATCGTACCTGATGCCTTCACCCCAACTTGCATCTTGTGCATTTCCTTGGTATTATATTATTTTCTTCTGTTTAAGATTTGCTATGATCTTCTCTGTAGAGCAATAATCAAGGCAGGGGGAAGTCTGGAAGTTGTAAAAAGAAAACCCAAACAACAACCCATAAACAAAACAATGCAATTGATTGTGAAAGATACCCAGGGGTTGGCTTTGACTTGGGGGGGGGGGGATTCTTTTCAATACTGGCTTTTATCCTTCCCAAAATTAAAAAATACATATGGTAATAAAGATACATATGAGGTATATAAGATATATATGGTAATATAAAGGTATATGTGGTGATATAAAGGTATATAAGATATATATGGTAATAATCTGTGAGATTTTGATGTCTCTTATTGGTAATTAAGAGAAGTAGTTAGGTAAATAACTATTAAATAACAAAATATAGTTAGGTAAAGAAGGACATCTGTACATTAGGATTTTTTTAATAATGTGAAAAAAGTTGAGACAGTCTTCTATATGTATAGAGTGGAAAATTTTGAGGAAAAAATGTTTTTGTTGTTCTTTCACTGTTCTTGGGGCTATACATTTTAACCTCTATTTTCTTGTCAACCTTAATATGCCATTTATAGGCATATGATGTGGAAACAGTCCCTAACTATTGATAATATTCAGTAGACTCCTTTCTGTGGAACGTCTGTACAGTGGTCAGAATAATATGGCCTGTGTGTGGGATTAGGCCTGAATGCCTCAGAAATGCTGAGTCACTATAAAGGAGAGGGTGAGACTAGAAGAAATGATGTGCATGTGGGAAGAAAGAGATTGGAGAAGTTGGGGAAATATAATTATATAAAATTGTTTAAAATATTCTTTAAAAATCACATCCCAAAAGTAAGGGTCTGCGATGTTCTTCATGAAATGTTGGTAGAAATTAAACACTGCAAACAGTGTAGCAGAGAACAAAACCCCCATAAATAATAAGTTACTTTCTTAGCACTGATTTTCTGTATCCCCTTTTGGTGAAATGTCATCATGTTGAGGAGGTGTTTGTCATCAAGACCCTCTCGCATTCCTCCTTCTTGGAAAAAGCTTTTTATTGCTGCTGAAAGAAAGAAATGTTCACCATAGTTTTGACAAAGTGATCTATCTCCAAGGGGGCAGAGTTCTAGTATATACTTTATTTTAGCTTTGTGCTCTTAAAAAAGGAGATTTTAAATACTTGATGCTTGAAAACTCTGAATTCTGTGTACCTGTTTCCTCATAGTCAAATTAAGGCTTGCTGGTTTTGAGTTCTTCTGAAGTTATTTTTAGTGCAAAATGCTCGAAAATGAACATCTATTTATAAAAACACACTGAAGAAGCTCACAGGAATCCATAAAATTGATGAAGAGGTCTGAGTCACCTGTGGTCTTTTTAAGCTTCTGCAGGTGGAGGTAGGATTTTGAAGGAACTGTTAATCTCTTTATTGAAACTGGATGACTGCTTTGGTTCATTTTCACAGGCTACATACACAAGATTTTAGGAGCTAGCAGGAAGACTGCATGGGGCACAGCTTGTCACAAAAAGCTAGGAGCAAGTCCTTACAGTGGCCAGCAGAAGGAAAAATCCTGCAATGCAAGGTGTTTGAAGATAATAGGATTGCTGGAGAAACAGAGCCCAGGGCAATCTTAGCAGATTTTGAGTGGAAAATAACTCAAAATGGATTCATATGGAGGCTGACTGTATCTGCTGGAGAGTTTCTGAATCAGAAGTTTTCAGGAGCTGTAAAGAAGCCTTCTCTTCATGCATAATTATAAGCTGTTAATGTGATTTTTGGGAAGGAGAGAGGTGTTAGGAAAGCTGTTTTGCAGATCCTAAAGAGGAAAAAATAAGGAAGAGTACTTTTGACTATGACGATGTTTTGCCCTTCCCTAAAAAAGTTAGATTTGTTTTGAGCTATTTTTCATGGGGTGGAACTCCAGGTGTTTCTGATCAGGTCAGGTGTTTGTCATTTACATAAAGAACATACTCCTGCCAGGTGGATGCAATAATTTTTGCTATGTTGCCTTGCTTTAAAGGTTGAGATACAGTGCTGTCTCAGTCCTTTATGTAATTTTAGTATGTAGCATATGAAACTTGAGCTGGAAAACATCCTTAAGATGAAGGAAAACAACTCTTTTCTATTTAAAAGGAAGCAATATTGGAAAAAAAGCTTTTTTTTTGTTGAAGAATCTTTGTGGTATTTCAGCTGGCTTTGTCTTTTCTTTCTTTTTCCCTGATCTTTCTGTGGTGCAGCTTCAGTTTGCGCTACTTGTAAATGGAAGATTGTGTGTACTTTTTATTTTTTTCTATTCTATATTGAATTTATATTAATGCAAAAGGCTTATCTCGACTCTGTGTCTTCAGTAGTTACTAACAGGAGGATTGAAATTGGTCTTCCTTTCCTGCCTTTTGTTTCTCCAAGCAGATTTTCCTTATGCCAACTTCAACTAGATTTAGATCTTTCTTTGTTTCTTAGCTGAAATGCAGGTCATGTTATTTCTACAGCTTCTTAAATCCTTTTTTTTTAAATGTATTTCTAGATTCTTTCAGGAGCTTCACACAATAACCTATGAAAGGTTTATTTTAGGTGGGACAACACTTGTACTATCTATGCCTTGTTCTGAAATAGAAATAAATGAAGTTTATAGGTTTTCTAGCATTTGTGGGAGGCTGAGCACTGCAGGAAGGTGACCCAAGAGAGGGATGCATTACTTTGTAGGGCCTTACAAAAAAATCCTCGGGGAAGATACGGCTTTGGAGGCCAATGTTACTACAGAAGGGTATCTAAGTATTGCCATGGTGGCAGAGAAGGGTGAGTTCTGCCCCCTGGGGTTTAGATACACAACAGCAGGATTGCTTCCAGAGGTCTTTTTTCACATGCCCATAACCTTTCTTTCAAAGAACAGTCTTTAAGGCTTGCAGTTCAAGTGCATCAAAGTAACTCCTCTGTTGTTAAAGTCCAGAGACAAATCATCAACAAGAGTTTTTCTTTTGATGATTTGTCTTCTGTATGTTTAAAACATACAGAAATGGTGTATGTTTTAAACATCAGTTTTTACATGCTGCTGGCACATTTATATATTCTGTTTCAATATGAAATGCTTTATTTCCAGGGAGTAGGGGAAGGTTGTTTTGGTGGATGTGCCACACAGTGGAATGTAACCAAATGCTACAAGAGGGAATGGTATCTCTGTGAGGTCTGAGGATAGGCTAACAAGCTGAAAGCAGGATTATAAACTAATATGTACTAAGTCATGTTGACTTGTGACAAAACTAAGGCTATTATTAGAATGGAGGTCTAGAGCAAAAAACTGTTTTGATGGTGTAAAATCCATCTAAATCTGACTTACATTTCTATTTCCATCCATAATGAGAATGATGAAACCTCTTGCTCAGCTTCTAAACTCGGAGAGGTAGCTTTTGGCCATTATTTTAGTCAGCAGAATTGTATGAAACAATAGATTTCTAAAAGCAATGAGCTTGTCCTTTGGAGATTGTATCTGCATTAATACAGCAAAAACCTCATAGCTACCATTAGTCAGTTAAATAAGGCTGATAATTTTGTTTAAAGACTTGTGATGGAACTTTATTATTTTTGGAGGGATAACACATTATTGCATTGGGCATCATTTTACTGTGAAGAAAGTAAAACTAATGTAGTAGTTTATTTTTGGTGATGATGATTGTAAATTTCCTGAAAGTCAGAAAAAAGTGAATTATCGAGAAAGGATGCCCACATATGATAACGAAAACAATGAAAGGATTCAAATTGTGACCTAAATCAGTAGAACTGAGATTCCTGTTACAGCCATTTTTATATTGAAACATACTGTAACCTAATGACTGATTTGAAAGAAACTGGAATTCTTTACACATATGGATTTTTAGCTTGAAAAAACCCTGAGAGCTACTACTTTGCAACAGCAGCTATACCACTCTTAGAATGTCCCTGGTATGAAGAATCTCTTATTACAATGACTTTACCAGTAATTTGAGCTCCCAGAGCAGGGGGAAAAAAAGGAATTTTTTTTTTTCCCCCCGTAAAATTTGGGTATGAGGACAGGAAGAATTTCAGAGACTTAGACCTTTCTTCATCCCACATTGCTGTACATCAGCAGTAAGTCTTTGCTGAAGAAAAATTTTATATAATTTTGGAGCTTTGCCATTGGAATAGGCTGTCAAAGCAGGAACCTCTGCAGAGGTTTTTAGATGATAAGCAAACACAGACAAAGGAACTTGGTCTCCTCTTTATGTAAATAAAGAATACTTTTGCAGGTGTGAGCATTTGCATGTGCACAAGCTGTACAAGAGGATGATGTTTAATATTTTTCCTGTGAAAAGATGTATATTCTTCAAAATAGGTGCTGATCAACATTATATTCTTGTTTTAATTTATATTTCTTTGGCAATGAGAAGAACACTGTATTTCAGATTATACTTCAGGTATTTGTATTACACAGTAGTTGATGAGAGAATACAGTGAAATTATAAGGTGGATAACAGAATTGCAGATACTTTTCTGAAATCTTTCCTCCTATCATTATGGCACATGATGGTTGTAATGCTTAAAACACCTGATTATAATTCGCTTTCTATGCTAACTTATTGCAGGAAAATAATGTTTCAGGATTAGATATTTATTCTCATTACCTTCAGCTGCTTTAGGGCTTTTGGGAGTGGTTATCTGTTGTTAAACTGAATTAAGAGAATCTGTATTTGCTGTAGCAGCAGTGTATTGCATTCACCTGAATTCAAAACAGTGCTTTTGCTAAACTGCAGGGATCTAAAATCTTTTTGAAACCCATGGTTTCAGCTGAGTTTGGTGAACATGCCCTGCTGCAGGTCATCAAATTAGTGTCAGCTGCTTTGCAGCAATTGCTTTTGTGTACAGGCTGCATCTGCTAGTGAGTCACACTAATAGATAGCAAGTAGTGTTTTTATACACAGAAATGTTTTGAGAAATAGCAATGCTGCTATATGTAATTCTACAAGAGGACGGGGTTATATGATATTGCAGACCAAGAATAAAAATTACTTTTAATAATTTGAAATTGCAGAAAGATAAAGAATACATGGTTCATGGCTTAGAAGCTTGAAGGGTGATACACAGATATCATTGAACAGTCTTGGTTAGACAACAGGAAAGCTGTAGCAGGTCAGACTAGTCATCCATCTAGCTGTCACTGAAATCAGTAGCTGATGCCTAGGGAGAGATTTCTCATGTTCCAGAATTATCTTAATGGAATAGTTCATGCTGTTGTAAATTTTGAAGATATTTAACGTTGAAATGTTGTTTGTGGCATATATATGAGAACACATCTTTTTAGGTAAATGTTACATATGGAGGAGATTCAAAGCAGTAGCTTGTGTATCTCTGAAGTGGAATCCTTATGGCACAAAACTAATTGCAGCCCTTTTCCTGTAACAAATTTTCATGCTTAAAAACAAAAATACATGTGTGTTTTGAAAACATAATAAGGTTTTTGTCATGAACAGGGGCTTGGAAAGCTCCTTGTGATACTTTTTCCTTTGTTTCATCTGTAAAGAAAAGTGGATTTGGGGTTGAAAAGCCTTTCCTACTAGGCATGTATTTAACCTGACATTCCCTTTTTTTTTTAATGTATATGCCAGCAGAGTCTTTCTGAGCATGCCACCTGTTTGTGCTTATACTTAAACTGTTTTGCTCTGCTGATTCAGAGCAGCTGTAAACTCAGATCTGCCAGGCCAGTGTTAGCAAATTGGTGAACTGGTGAGACAACAATATACATTTACCAAAAAATAGAACAGAGAGAAAGCTTAGTAGTGGTTTGCTTCTATGTGATTTTAGATATCAGCTGGGAATATTTTTTTAATTCTTGTTTAGAGTAGTTGTATTTTTTAATGAACAAAACCAGGCTTTAGCTAAGATTGTTTAATGGCATTAAAAGGTACTTAAAATATTTGTACATGACTTTTGTTTTTAAAAAAGAAGCTTGACAACAAAGCTCTGTGACCCTATTGAAAGGGAAATTATAATTCTGGCAGCAAAGAATGATAAAGTATTACAGGAAATGTCACAGCTGATTTTAGTCACAATAGCAATTTTAAAAAATTATATTGAAGAATTTTCTGAAAGATTATTAATAACTTTGCTGAGAAGGAAGATTAAAATCGGTGCTGCTTTGTGTAGTGCAAGAATGGAAGAGAAACATAAAGACCTTATCCTTTGAGGAGAAATTTCCAAAAGAGAACACAACTAACCATAAAAGCTAACCTTCATACTATTTAAGTTATGCTGTAAACTAGCTAGAACTTTATGTATTTTCTGTGACATACCTGAGGGTTAATTGTGGTGTTTAATAAAAAATAGGGGTTTTTTGTCTTTTGACTAACGGGCTTAGTCATAATATTCCAGCTTTGTGTAATTATTTATACTGTATCAAATTAGTGTATAAGTGAGCATGATTTTATTAGAATGTTATCAGCAGAGATACTGTGAAATTCAGATCTAATCTCTTCAACCCTGCTAGAACGGCTCTTCACAAAAAGGAATTCTTGGATCATCTCTTATCATTTCCCCATTTTTCTAGAAACAGATAAGCATGTTTTAAATGTCTTTGGCTACAGTTATTACAGTATAGAGAAAAATAAAGAATACAATTTACCTGACAAGAACTGAATATCCTGAAGTTAAACTCAACTCCCTGTGCAAGACAAGCTAATGTTGATCTGTTCTGTGTTGACCAGCATCAGTATTCTTTTTACTGATTTAGCTACAGTGCCAAGTACAAAGCCATTAATTGGGAAGGGATTACTTTGAAGGAGTTTTTCATAATATGTAATAGGAACCTTGCCATGATTTTCATATTTGAAAGTGTGTATTACAAATGCTTTAATTATTTCAGTCTTTTAAAGGGAATGATTGCAATAACTAAGTTAAAAGAACAGTATACTACATTGCTTATGTTACACAGCCATCTGGTTATGGCAAAATATAGACATTTGTGTGAAACTTTTTTTTTCCTTTCCATTTTGTGAGGGATGAGTGTGTATTTCAGAGTACGCTTTTCAGGTACCAAATGCTTCCTTCTAAAAAGGAAATCCTTTTGAATGAGAATTTGGTACAAGGGCAAAAGTTTTCATATGCCCATGAGATTCATCAAAATAAGCATGTTTTCCATAACTTTGTTTTTCACAGTCACATTTGTTTTGTATCTGTGAATATTTTGACAACTGTGTGTTTCTGTTTACAGGCTGTACATCTGGCCCAGGCGAGTTTCCAGATTGAGGCCTTTGGCTCTAAATTCATCCTTGACCTCACACTGAATAAGTAAGTGCATGATTTGAGGTTGCTTTCACTCCTGCTCTTATTATCATCTTGTGGTACAAGGTCAGGGCATGTAACATTCCAAGATCTGTTGAAAAAAGATGCTGTTATCCAAGTTTATTAATACAAAACAACATTTAACATTTTTTATGTAAGATATCAGTAGCACTTGCTGACACCCATAAAGTAGATACCCTTAACATTTTATTGTTCATGGTAAAATAAATTGTGATAGATGGAGAAATTCCAGTATGGGTAGTATTTGCAAAGTGTGAATTTTCTTGTGCTTTTTTTAAAACTAATTGGTGAATTATCATGAGATGTTTTAGTTGCTCAGGTCAGTGTGCAGAAATACTGTAAATACTTATATGAATAGCTCATCTTTAGTGATGTGGAAATCATGTATTGTCACTACAGTCATGAAGTTCCTAATGAAATGGGACTCTTAATGGTGTAGCTGTGCTGAAAGGTGCAGCTCAAGTCTGTTTGCTGTAAGACAGGCAATTCTACATAATTCTTTGGTCTAGAAGAGCTGACTTATAATACAGGGCAGTGGTGGTTTAGTTGTGTATATCCCACATGCTTTTATATCACCCCTGAAGGTGTGGAACTATGGTTTTCTAAAAATTGTAATGACCTTTTTTTGTGGATGCTGAAAGTTTAAGAATAAGGTAGAAGTATAAATTCATACTAAATATTGGGCAGGTAAAATGTAATGCTCAAAAGTGCATTTGTCCCTTCTATGTCCCTTGAGACTGAGCATGTTTAAAAAAGGAGAAACAAATTTAGAGAAACAATTTTAAAAAGCATTCTTCTCGTCTTGAGGTTCATATGAGGTCTTTTTTTGGTTTTAAACTGTCATATAAGGGAAGTTTTGTTAGGGATAAAGACACACACTTAGTAAATCTAATAGCTTTTAAAAGCAGCAAGTTACTGCTTTAGAAAATTTGCAGAACTTATATTTGTGTATTTGGCTTCTTGGCTGCTAATTATCAGATATTTTGCTGTAAAGGTGAGCTGGGAACATTTTCCTTCATCCATGCATAATTTTGAAGTTAAGTTGCTCTTGCATTTTTTTCTTTCAAAATGTTATGTGAAGTCATGAGTGTCTGGCAAAAGATGAATTATGGGAATGTCACACAATTGAAGGACAAAGAAAGCTTGAATATAACTGGATGTTCTCTAGGCTATGGAAAAATTATAGTGTAATTGCAAGACTGTTGTTTTATGAGGGTTGGACCTGTGCATAGTAATTCCAATGGATAATCATGACATACTATTGCAGGGAACCAATATTTAGTACCCTCTAAGCTACAGGGAATTCCTCCTCTTGGTCTGCTTTCACTGCTCCTGTCTTCACATCAGCAAGCAGTGAGTGTGAGCACGCATTCCCAAGATGGCAGTGTGTGTGGGGTATGTCTGGGAACACAGACAGTGACAAAGAAAAACCATTGCCTTTACTGGCACCATGTAAACTTGCTGACAGCACTTAGGAGAAGAAAACAGGCTCATAAAGTTCTTCCACAGCTGATGAGAATTGAAAGTTTGCTGGTGAAAGGTACTCCAGCCCTCTTCTGATTCAGGGGCAGGACAGCATTCACTGACACAAGCGTTAACACAGGCTTTAAGTTCATTCAGTATTGGTGCCTAGGCTTGAGGTCTCTTATGTGGTCACTGTCTTAGGCCTTAGGATTTCCAGATACAGATCTCCCTATAGCTGTTGACTGACTCTCAAGTTTCCTTGCAGATCACACCTATGCAGAATAGAGAGCAAGGTCACAAAGGGGGTGTTACAAGTAGGACTTAAGATAGGCCAGACAGCAGTGATCAGGAGCAGGGCTCTGCCAAACAAGCTGACTGTCTTGCAGCTTACACTAGTGACTCTTTTTTAGGCCACCTCCTCTCTGTTTTCCATAGGCTATGTCCTGATTCACCTTTCCTACACTTGGCACATTCCCTGAATGTTCCATAAAAATGATTGCACATATCCACAAGTCTGGGCAGACATCCTGAGATAAGTTTGTTCCTTCCCAGGAGACAAATTATGTTGTTTACCACTTCTTATCTGTTCTAAATTTCTGGCTGAACCTCTTCAAGACCATGCTTGAGTGTCTTCTTCCATGGCCTGTCGGTCAGTGGCCTAACAGAGACAATAATGAAGACCAGAACTCTTATCTCCTGTTCATTAGGATTTGGGTTTTGTTGCATTTCCTGTCGAGTCTCATGGTGGATGGCTATTATCCAAGTAAAATCACAAGCCCATTGACATTCCCCATATCCTGGCAATGTTACCCCTTCTCCAGTCCTGCTGTTTGTCCTTGCTTATTTTTAACAACAAATGGTTCATAAGTAAATGACAGATTTTTTTCTAATTGTGGCTGCTTTCTCAGCAATCAAAAAATGCAGTGCCTATCACTTCAAAAGGAGAGAGGGAATGAATTTGCTGTGCACCTTAGCTGAAGAAGTTCTGCTCTTGTGATATCAGGAATGTTCTTACTGCCTGTATATAAGGCACAGGGTGCTCGGATGCCTTACTGATATCCCTACTGCATACCTCTTTATACATTAGGCTTTCTCCTGGCATCTTTAGTGGTTTTTGTCTCATAAACATTTGACTCTTTAGCTGGTTCTGCTCCAGAAAATGACTTCAAAAACCTGTGATAGTTTTTGACTGGACATAATACTTTAAAACTGTAAGTCATAAAACTTGTAACATAAATTGTAAATACCCATAGACAATGATGTGAAAAAGACCCATTCCTGTGTTTCAGTTATTTTTATGTGTTCAGCAAAAAGCAGCATTTTGCTACTGTGTTGGGTTGTAGTTGGCATAGTGCTAGTGTCTAGTCAGAAGCAAAGGCAGAACAATTGGGAATACCCTTGTATATGATGAATATATATTTCCATCAGTTGTCTAAGGTGAGTTAGTGCCACCTACACTGGATGTGTTCTGTGCATTTTGGTTTTGTTCCTGTGTGTTTTTTTTTGAATGTTCTACAAGTAATTAAAGCTAAAATCGAGGATGGTTGTTGCATGCAAACAGGTTCTCGTTTTTGGTTTTCTATACCACTGTTGAAAACTTTGTGATTTCCTACCTTCTATGTTGCAGATGCTCTTTTTTCACAGCAAATACTATAACTTGGTAATTAAGTGAAGAAAATTGGATATTCAATTTCATTAATCTGTAGTGGGTTAATAATGTTTTTAGTTAATACTCTTAGTATGAAAATGGAAGATTGTAAGGTATTTGTAGTGTGGTGATTGTAATGTGGTAGTGGGGTAACAATCCCACTGGAAAAGTTCTACTTACAATTCAACTAAGATTGTCTGCCCAAACTCAATAAACCTCCTATGCAATGAGTAGCATGTAGCATTGTCATAAAACAGAATTTATATAAAGAGCCTTTGTTGGAACATTGTATTTGGGTAATCAATGATTCTAGTATATCTGACCAGTTTCTTATTTTATATTGCTGCATTATTTACCTTGCAAACAAATGTTTGCAAGGTGCTAGAAAATTAGTTTTTAATGTTCTCATTTCCAGCAACATGTAAAAAGACTTTTAACTTGCTGTTTTTCTGCTGAAAGAGTTGAGTTTGTGCAGGTAACTCTTAAAGTTCTATTTCAAGGTAGCAGGCTTTATGTTCTGGTGTAGTACTAAAACACATTAAAGAGCAGCACTACCAAAAGCAGTGAATTAAAAATGTCTACTTGCTGCTTTTTTAGTGAGGAGGGAAGTTGGCTGTATTTTCTGTCAGTTTAGAGCCATGGTCTAGTTCCAGCACAGGGGGCTGAGGCTGTGCTGGAACCTTCACCCAGTGGGCCTGTGGGGGCTGAGACACACCCAAGAATAGGAAATTAGTTAATTGATATGGACAGAAACAGAGGGGAAACCCAAAGACAAAAATTTCTCTCCCTTCCTATGGATAACTTGCCTCAAAATTTAGGATTCTTGGGGAAGGGGAGGAAAAAGAAATCACCAAAATCAGTCTGTATTATTTAGCTTTTCCTTCTTTTCTCTGTAGAGGTCCATCTTTCTATGAGACTCAGTTTCCAGGAAAATGGATTTCTTTTCCATGAAGATATCATAGAAAAAATATTTGGCATCTTTGACATGAACTGCAAAAACCCATCCCCACTGCATTTGACGACATGACTTAACAATTTGAGATATTAAAATATGATGACTGTGGTGGAAAGTTAGTTTCTTTTGTGAAGTGCAGCCAACATAAGAGAAAAGTTTATCTAATTGTTTAAACCTTATAATTGGTATTTATTCTTTGTGGTGTATGTTTCTGTAGGACTGAATTAACTGGAGAATGGTCCCAGAGGAGGTTACAGTGTTAGCCTAATTTAAAAAACAGGAGGGCAATAACTGAATTATTTGAGAAACTACTTGATTCTTGGGGTTTTTTCATAATTCTTTTTTAAAATAAAATTTAATTATTTTTAAAATGAAAATGGGAAAGCTAGTCACAGTTTTTCAGAAGGAAACTTTGAGTATTTATGACATTCCTTAAATAAACAATAGAAATTTAATAAATTCACCTAAAAACTGTGAGTTCAACAAAGTTTGTGAATATAATTGAAACTGTTGATATAAACAAGGCTGTAGATGGGCATTGCATTAGATGATCATGCCTTGATTGTTTTAAAACAATACTGCAGCAAGGTCTCTTTGTTTTTCCCATCTTTATGTGCTACTAAACTCTATCTGCCAAATGGACAAAAACATCTGATGGGTGTTCTGCTAAATAACTAAACTAGGTTGCTCAGACACTGGTACTGAGCTTGAAACATTTCAGAATAGTTAATAAAGTATTGCCTGGTAATAGGTTAGTATAAAGATAATTTAACAAGTATGCAAGAAAGGTAATTCTTGCTGAACTCTGATTTTCTGCAGGCTGTCTGCTAGGTTGCTGGAAGGGAATTTGCTTACTTGTATATGATATCTTTTGGTAATTTCATAGCCTTTTCCTACCCAAATCAATTCTCTTCATCAGGATAGTTAGATGCCAGCTGAGGTAAGCCACTTTTACTCTGCAGCTCTCCTGCTAATGAAAACATCAGCAGTGAAGTACATGCCAGGGAAGTGGATATGAGTTCTTCAGAAAGCATCTGCTGCTTGCTTCAACAGCTGGTCTGTGCCTTCAAAGGCAGCAGCTACAGGGAATGGCAGATCCCTTTGCTGCTTATTTTGCATTTCTCAGTGTAGCTCAGATAGAAGAGTCAGGGAGCAAGACAGCTCAATAAGAACAATTACCTGAGATAAACAAGGCAGGGTGGAAGGAACTGTAGAAAAGGACACAGCAGAGAAATTATTTTGTCATGAGTTCATTCAGTATGTTGCAGCTTTGTGTGTTCATTGCACAGGATCATACTAATGTGTCACTATCTGATGTGATCATGACTGACACTCATTTCACTTAAAGCTTGCACTGTTTCTGGTGCTTGTCATACTGAAAGTCAAATTTGCTGTGCTGGATGCATTTCTGCCCTAAGCAAGATGTGAATGGTTCAAAATGGATCAAAGGTGGCAAAACACAGTCCAGTGTAGATGGAGATGCAAATGTATTTCATAAAACTCAGGTTTGCCTTTCAGAGGTAAATTTAGGCATTCTGTAGGTGATAATGAAAGAAGAAGAGTTATTTTGTGCTGTGGAGACCCCTACTTTATGCATGAGTTTTGTGCCTCATTCCTCAGGCAATTGTTCTTCTACTTGAGCTCTTAATCAATGTATTCTAGGCCTTTCTTTTTGATGCCTCTTACATAAAGGGCCCCATCACACCTCCTGGTGAAATTACAGTGATCTTCTGTGTATGTCTTTTGTGTAGGAAAAAATGTTTGAAAGTTATTTTGGTTAAGCATTCTATTTTTTTTTCCTTTAATACTTTGTCTTTTGTCAGATTTGTCAGCATTAATAACAGGTAAAAGTTTTGTAGGGGAAATTTGCAGTAGCAGTTCTATGTATATTTTTACATCTGTTGATATTCCCAGAGTTTTAGCAAAATGTAGAACGAATTTCCTTACCCTTCCCGTCTTTCTCAATGTTTGCAAGCAAGATGTTCTTTTGGATGTTTTGCTAGTGTAGGCAGATAGTTGAAATGAGACAAAGTGATACAAGGTACCTGACAAAAATCAGGTACTTGCCAAGGGGGAGGCATACAGTTTAAGGAACAGCTGACTGTTATTTTATAATGGAATGTTCAAAATTCTTGCTGTCCTGAGGGAAATGTTAAGAGAAAAAAGCCCTTGCATGACCTTGGTGGTTGTGTGGCAAGCTTAAAAACATAATAATGACCAGAAACTAGAGATAAACACTCCAGTCCAGCCTTGCATGAGAAACAATTTTGTGAAATCAAAAGTCTTATAAAAGATTTTCCACTCCACCTTCTAGGTGGTGGATTCTGTGTTACATTTGCCAAAAGGGTGCTTCACAAATTAAAGTCGAGTTTTGTTCATGGCATGGCTTTTGGGAAGTATTTCATAAACAGTGGCCTTAATTTGCTGTGGAGGGCATTTGTTCAGCATGGAGAATTTCACTGATGTGCCTTGTGTCCTGCAGATGCCAAAGGTCCATCTTGGAGCTGGCTGGCACCAGCTCTGTTGGACATGGGGGAAGCTCCCAGCAGCTTCTCAGAGCGCCACTCCCACAGCTCCCCCACTACCAAAACCTTGCCACACAGACCCCATACATGTGGGAAAGTCAGAGATGAGAAAAGTGTGGAGTCTACTGGGAAACTGTTTGCATCCCTGCTTTGTACTTGTAGTATTTGTGTATATACATACAAGAGTTTTCCATCATAAGTACTCCATGTTAGATATCCTATCATGTGGGACACGGTATTTGGACAAAACCCAACTGGGAATTCTTTGGCAGTTGGAACTAATGAGAGGCTAAAGAATGGAAAAGGTTGCCAGATGAGGAACCAACTAAGTTACAAAAGAAGCTCAACCAAAATCCAAGAAAATAATACTAAATTCTGGAAAGGTGCTGCAAAGGGTAGACTAAAGTTTTGAGCAGCTCTTACATCACACAAAATAAGATAAATCTGAGAAATGCTGTAATTAAACTGTAGTTAGTTGTGAGTCAGTACACAAAGGGGATACCACTTACTGCAAGTCTTATGAGATGCAAAAAGCTCTAGATAGCATAGAAAGAAGTTCTGAGATCAGTCATATAAGAGTCATACTAAAAGAGGGCAAAAAAGAAGGTGTGAAACTTGATTTGGCAACAGGTAGTTAAGTGCTGATCCAGGAATTTGAAGAAACCAAATGGTCTTCATGGATTAAAGCAGAAATGTCTGTAAAAATTGGAATCTGGTCAGGGCCCTATCATGTTAACACAGTTCCTGTGTTTAATCATTCTCAGTAATTTTTTTAGTACTTGTATTCTAATTACAGTTTTCAGTTTTCTTGCTTATGTCAGTTACCTGTAGCCTTGTCTGTACCATCCCCTACTGGGAACTGCAGTCTTCATGCTTCATAACAAGTATGAAAAATACAAAGAGTAAAAGGACATTATCAACACTCTAATTGTTTTGTATATGTATGCCTTTTTACAAGCTTCAGTCTTGCCATGTTGAAGAAATAAATATTTGCATTGTAGTCAAGTACTTAAACTATTTATACAGCATTTGTATTTTCTGCAGAAAGCTTATAGCTTACTATGACACAAAGTTAAAATTATTTCATGCAACTGAATTTATTTTTAAATATGCACTTTAAAAAAAATTTTAATAATGCCTTCACAGTGATGTTTAAGGGAAATTATTAGACTTCAGTAATTATTCACGGCTATTAGCCTTGGTTTTGCAGGCCCAGAGTGTGCTGTGTCAGTTTCATGAGGAAGAGCTTCTAAGAGAGCCATGGTAACTGACTTCTGCAGGATGCTCTCTAATGAGTGTAATGCCTGATAAATATGGCATGAAGAATTGATTTGAGGAGCCAGGAGTCCCAGAGTTAAAGTGTTATCAGGATTGCTAATAGCCTAATCTGAGTTTGAGATACCCATTATCATAGGTTGTTTTTAGTCATGAATTCCCATCAGAGCTATTTTGCCACACCAGATTTCCATAATGGTGTTTTTTATTTGTAGCAATGATATTTTTGTTTTGATATATGTACCAGTATCAGACCTTTTAATGATTTTTTAAATTCTTTTTTTTAGTTGCAAGTGTACATTAGAGGCTTCAAAAATGCTAAGAATTCTGGATCACATTAAGTAAAATGCTTATCTTGCATATTTGGTGGGCCAGTCAATGTCTTTAATTGCTTTGCTCTCCCTGGGCATTATGCTGCAACCCTGATTGTAACAGGGTGAGATGTGAATGGGGCACTGAGGTTATTACAGGACGTGTACAGGCTGGCTAAGCTTAGTTTAAATAAACCAACAAAACTGTAAGTTACACATTATGGAAAATTATTATGCTTCTGAAATTTTCTTGCCAGAGTTAGAAAGGAAATAAGAATGAGAAAGGTGTCTGAAAATAAAAAGTGAAAGTAAGAAAAAGCGTAGTATGGAGTGTGTTTTGGGTTCTGCATTGTGTGTTTTCTTTTAAGGAGCATTCTTGCTTTTGAAAAAAACTGGAATATTTGCAGCTTGTGAAAGTGATTATACACTCCTGTCTTCATAAGAATGGTGTATTTATTTGTTTAGCCTTACATACATTCTATTTGCACTTTACGATAGAATGGAAAAGCTCTTTGAAAATTGTGATGAACTAAAATACATATACTGTCAGCAAGCAAAGTTCTAAAGCCAAGGGGTATTTTTTTTTTTTTGCATATTTAGAAGGCTGGTTATCTAATTGTAAAGCTAAAATACAGGGGATTAGATTGCAGAATGAAATTCCCCCTTCTATACCACACTCTTACTTCTAGTGTACCTTCAAACCATTTACCAAATATAACCTGCTTGATTTATTTTTTTTTAACTAATGCACAAGCAAAATAAAAATGCTTTGAAAATGGTAACAAAACCCCTCAAACCTACCCATAGCAATAGGAAGAGTACTCAGATTTTTCTCATCTTTATTTATCCTTTCTTTGACAGTGACTTGTTATCTTCCAATTATGTGGAGATCCACTATGAAGATGGAAAACCAAAATTTTCAAAGGTATTGTGTTCTTAAATTGTCATTCTGAGGGAACAATGCCAATAAAATGTTAAAAAAAAAGAGGGAGAAAAAATGTTTTGCAAGACTTATAAAATTCAGAAGTGTTTTTCCACACATAGAAGGTGACTGTGATCTCATCATGTACGGATATCTCAGTGACCCAAGAGGAATTGTACAAAAAAGAAAAGCTGTGTTTTGGGGTGAGGAGTAGGCATTTGTAGGTGGTACTAGTGAAGATGATCCATTACTGCCAGGACAATTACATCATGTAAAATATAGCAGGTGGAGGGGTTGAAGTCACCACCAGATTAATCTTCATTAACTATTTATGTGTCCTTAGCACAAAGTGCAAGGAGAAAAAATAATGGTAATGTAAGACATTTAAACAAACACAAAAGTCTTCCAGTGACTTTTGTTTGCAAGGGTTATACAGTCATGAAACAGAAAATGAAAGATTTAACTGAAACCTTAACCTCTGGAGTTATTACAAAATCAGCATATTGCTAGACATCTAATTAATTTTGTTTGTCAGACTAGCTCCCAAATTGAATTCAGTGCCATAGGCTATTGATCCAAAGCCAGATTGAAGTTCTGCAAGGTAGTTCAGCCCTAAGGGAACCAGACCAGTCTTTTTGTTTGTTTGTAGCAACAAAATGAGGACTGGAAGGTTCCTAGGAAGGTTATAAACTACATTTGTAGGGAATTACTTTCTTTGTATTTGGTAGAAATGCCAAAATATTTTTTGCAAACTTACTATGTATGAATGATATCTGTATTTAGAGGTGAGGGAAACAAGCATTCTGGTTGTGTTCATGTCTTCAGAAAGTCCAGACTGTGTTTGTCCAAATATTAGTTGTCTGGTTCATTATTTTGCCCTTTCTGTAGAGTATCTCAAAATTATAAATGGCAGAATTAAACAACTCCATTGCAATGCAATTACTGAGATAGGCTGTTTTGTTTACTTCCATGAAGAAGAAAAGCAGTTTCATGTTACATACAAAGGAAAATGTTCCATTAAGACTCAGAATTGTGCAGAATAGGCCAAAATGCTAAATGATGCAAGAAAACAATTCCCTCTGGCATTTAGACTAGCTCATGCAATTGTCAGCTGCAGCACTAACATTGAGCACTGCGGTTGCTGAATCATGAATCTCTGGAAAATTATATTAGAACTTCAGACTCAGCAAATGGGCTACCTTTGCATGCTGCAGTAACTTGATCCAAACTTCCTAGGGGATGTTTTCTGAATTGCTGCATTTGGAAGCGATAATAGAGCTCCTGAGGTCACGTTAATGTGTAAAAGGCTTCATTAAAGATAATAAAAAGATCCCAGAACCCCACCCAATTTGTGTAGGAGGTCAAATAAGGACTGTGTTCTGGTCCTTTGCAGTATCTTGTAATACTTTTTATGCCCAAGTAAAAGGTTGTTTTGTTTCCTGATGTGGATCTAGAGAAGTGAGATCTCAATGAAAGGTACTGTATTTTCATGAAAGAGGTAGTTAATTACAAAGATGACTGAAGAACAAACAACAATTTCTTTACTCAGGTGATCATCTTTAAAGAAAAGAAATCAAATTTAGCTGTTAAAAAGCATGTTTTATGTATTCTCAATGATGGAAGAGTAAACACAGAATGATTACTTTCTGTAAAGTACTTTGATTTAATTATATACAATAACCTGTAAGGAATTTAAATCAGAATCTGAATAACTCATTAATTAAGATGCACAATGGAAGTAATGCTGTCATAGACAAAGAGCGTTTACATGTTTTGTACTGTCTCGAGTTACAGTCATTACATAAAGAATGGGTTTAATATGCATGCTGGAGTTCAGATGATATGACACAAGAATTAAAAGTATTTTTATGATGAATAGTAGGTTTTTCAAGCAATGGCTGAGAGACAACTACACTTCAGGGTTTTTAATAAAATTTTTTGAGAATACTTTTTAATTTACCTGAGCTTACTGCTGATAGATGGTAAAGGCAAGTACATAAATGAGGTTAATGTCTGTTGTTACTGTTAGATTTTTTTGGCATTGCTTTTATGCAACAGACATTAAATCAGGATAATTTTGTGTGTGTGTTTGTTTGTTTTTAAAAAATTATTAGGGGGGAGAGCATTGTTACTACCATGGAAATATCAGAGGTGTGAAGGATTCCAAAGTTGCTCTTTCAACTTGTAATGGACTTCAGTAAGTGCATGTTCTCATTTTTTAAACAAGGCTATAACTAATTATTATTCTTTAATATTGTCTCTTAATATAGAAGGAACTGAAACAATTCAGGCTCAAAGATTTTTTATGTTTTGAAATTTTTCTTATTATCATTGGAATTAGTGTTTTGATGCTGTCTCATGAAACCTTTGAATACAATAAGTGCAGGTAAATATTTCCCCTGATGACTCATTATGGTAAAGGATAAAAAAGAATTATATTTCAGCAGTTGGTATGCTCAGTATTCATGTATGATTCTGTCATAGCAAAATCGATCTTTTTGTTAGATTGTACAAGGAAAAAATGCAAGATATTCGCATTAGTTCCTGCTAAGTGCAGCTCAGCTGTTGATTATGTTCGGCATGCTCGGGGTGTGTCATAGGACTTCCTTTTTCCAAGGTCAAAGGGAAAATGATACCCCTTTTGGTATTTTTCATTACATTGCCACTACATTTACTATTAGTCCATTAAAATGTGCCAGATATCTTAACAATTCCCCAGTCTTGGCGTTAGCTACAAGTGATATTAATGAAGATATATTTAATATTGGTCAGTTTTTCAGCCCTATTTTTGGTTTTGTCTTATCAAAGTTGATATCCTGGAGTCAAACTGATTGCCTTGTAATCCTAAATATCACTTCTTTTTCTCCATGTTCTAGTGGCATGTTTGAAGACAGTACTTATTTGTACTTGATAGAACCAATGGATCTGACCCACACTGCAGTAAGTTTATTTTTCTCTAATTTATTTGGTTTGGGAGAGTGCTCAAGGAATACCAAATAAAAGATCTCAATGAAAAGTACTGAGATCTCAGTGAAATGTATCAATAAGTGATGTGTCTCATGCATCCATATGAAAATGAAAAATATTTTAACACTTGATTTGAATTTGTTTAAGGTGACAATTATGTAATTATTATTTACCTACAATTTTTTCTGCTCTTCTTTAATCCTTTGTTTCCTACTTGCTGTTGATCATTTAGATGCTGGGAACAGACAAGTAAAACTGTTTCCCATAGCACATGATTATGGACTGTCAAAAAGTGTTTATCAATTTGCTCTAGTACTTGAAGTAAAGTGTTTATAAATTCATTAAAAGGATCTCTAAAACTCATTTGTACATTCCTCTCTAAATAGCTGCATCAGATTCCTCTTGGCCTGCCATGATTCCACAAAAAGCATACTTAAATAGATAATTACATCTGGGTATCTTAAACTTTGTATGTCTTAAGTCAGTGATCATTGTGTAGCTTAAATGATTGTGATCCAGCATATTCAAATATAAGATTATGCTGGATCAGCATATAGGACTGCATTTATGCAAGTATTTTGCTATTATTTTTTTTTTTGTATTTCATGTTTTATGTGTACAACCATTTCTAAAACTTCAGCTGTTAATACAGCTGCCAAAGTTTCACAGACAGTAGTAAAACTAGGTATATTTCTGACTTCTGAGTGATTTTTAGTGAAATGATTTTGCAACATTGGGACAGAGAATTCTCAAGGTTTGTATCCTGCTTGGTCTGTGGGATATATTGCAGATGCTGTGCCACGGTTCTCAAGCTTGTCTCGCTCTGGTTTGCATTTGACAGTAAATATATAGTATGTGACAAATAACTAATGCTGCTGAACCAACACGTTGTAGTGACTGGAAGATTATAAATACTGAAAGAAGTGCCACATTTTTCACTTGATGGTATTAATTAGAAGAAAATTTCATATATTTTTCTTTTTAGGAAAGTAAAAGTAGGCCACATATCATCCAAAGAACTTATGGAACACAAACCTCCAAGCAGTTGCGGGACCTTGGTACGTTTTTGCTTATGAGTTTTTAAATATTGGAAATAATTGTATATATAACTTGGAAAATTTGAGTATTAGGCTAGGAGTGTTTATAAAATTGCTGATTATTTAGAAAATCTTGAAAAATAGATATTTACCTGCCTTTTTTCACAATTATTGCCATGGGGTATAGATTTTTCCAAAGGCAGCCGTAAGACTTTCATCCCCAGACCTGTGTTTAGCTTTTCTATGAAAATCACTGAATTTAATCAGTGATATTAATGTTACTGAGGCAATGAGAAAGAAGAAAATGTATATTCTAAGCCCAGGTTATAATTTCTTCACCTGTCCTTGCATGCTTTAAAATTTCTGAATTACTTGAGTTTTGATATGTCTTATATCCTTTTAAAAATGAGCTTTTGAATAGCAAGGGTGTTTCTAATTTTTTTGATCTTAATCTACTTTTGGTTTGGACAGTGTACATTAATAGTTTAAAATAATTCTTAAATTGTAATTTTTACAGAGACTGACTCTAGTTCTGAATGGCCTTTTCTATCTGAACTGCAGTGGCTGAGGAGAAGGAGAAGAAAGAGAGCAGTAAGTAGAAGTGTGATCCTGACTTAAGACCATTTATAGTATCAAACTCACTACTTTCTGTATTTTTTAATGTCAAGAGGATATAGGATTTAGGAAACAAGTATTTTTAGAAGCTTAATATTGTCCCATAATACAGTTATCAAATGAGAAAACAAGGCTTTTCTTCAAAAATAGAAAATTTGGAAGAATGGTGATTAAACTTTCTAAAGTTGCAGCAATGTTATGCATCAATTAAATCGAAATTTAGTAGTGGAAATTAATTTAGAATTTTAATTTTTTTGTCTGCTTGAGAATAAAGAATAATTTTGAATGAACTCTTGCTACTTTATAGATATCTGACTTTATTGTCACTTGGCTCATTAAGTAGCATGATTAAATCAAAAATCCAAATGAGGACACCCAGAACTGGGTTACTGGGAGAACCTAAGTGGGCAGTCCTTATCATCTTCACATGCATATGTATCAGTTAGGGGAATAATTGAATTAAAGGAGATTATTCTGAATTTCTTCACTGAGTTGCACAATCCACACCATATTTTTGAGGGTGCTTATCTTTTTAGTAACTTCCTTCCTCATTAAATCTGTGGCGAATAGTACATCATGTAAGGAGAAGGAAAGCAGTGGTGATGTCTGCACTGGAGCCAAAAGAGCACACCCTGAACTTCCTGGTGATGTGGCTCAGATTCTCAGCCAGTGTTTAAGTTACTGGAACTATGATCCTTTACCCTACTTGCATTTCTCACCCAGTTGTTTAGGATTTACATACCCTAAACAATAGATATTTTATTTGTATATATAATAAAAATCAGCTGCAGTTATTTTTGAAAAGAACTACATCTTCATGGTTTCTCAAAGAATTTCTTTAATTCATCAGTTGTCTCGTGGTGTCTTTGAAGAAATGAAATATCTGGAGCTCATGATAGTAAATGACCATAAAATGGTAAGTATATCAATTCAGTGGTAATCTTCCTTTTGGTGACAGTTTGTAGGCTGATGTACAGCCTATAAATCGTTACAATTTTTGGGCCCAGGATTTTATTTATCAACAGCTATTAGCATTTGTACTGTAAGACACACTGTAGGCCATAATACCTAATGAAACTTAATGTTACCTAAGAATTTCTGGGGCAATTATATATTCAAAATGAACCTGGAACACTTTGGTATCATATGGATAAATCAATATGCCCATCACTAACAAAATAAAACAACAAAACGTTGTTGTCCAGAAGAAACACACTAAATGTTCTAAAATTACATCCTATCTTTGAAGTTATATAGAAAGAGGTCAGAATTTGTTACTTTGACTTTAGTTTTACTAATTTAAATTTTAATGCAGCAAAACATGTAGACAAAACTCTGATTGTTCTTTGTGGCTACTCCATACTTATAAACAGGAGTGATAATGGAGTGCAAGGTAAGTTGTTTGTTTGATTCAGAAAGTGTTATTAAAAAACCCAACATGCATGGGGGGAGGAAAGCCCAATTTTTTTCCCTTTTTGTCTTGAGAGATGACTGGAAAAAGTTAGACTAAGTGATATTTGTTGTAAGCACAACTTCTTTTTGTTTCTTTTAAATCAAATTTTGCTGATACAATAGTTTTCACTTATTTTATTTGCGAGTAAAAGCTTTTCATGTCTCTCACCCTGCTGCAAGTTTCCCAGTGCTTTATGGAGTTGTGGGCTCTGTTGTCAACACTAAAGGGTGATATTTAAGAACAAGAAATTGAAGATATCAGAACAGGATGCAGTAATTCATAGTTGTTCCAATGCTGAATAGACAGATAATGTACCCTCCCCTCACCTGTCTAATAAATCATAGAAGTAGTCTGGGCAAACATAGCCTGTATTTTATCTGTGTTAATTTAGCACTGTGGAGGGAATTTGAATGGGTGGAAAAAGCAGGGCAGAAATTTCTTAAGCTGTTTTCATTTGTAAAGCCACCTGATGGGAAACTGCTCTTAGGAGTATTCAGGTGTTGGTTATTTAGCATTTGGACACAGTAACTGAAATTATGGCCATTTTGTCTATGCTTGGTGTGACAAGCATGAAGAGAAAATATTCCTAGGCCTATCTCATTCCCCTGCAGATGTGCTTGAAGAGCTCACTACACTTATTACAGACACTGTTGTCTCCTCTAAAGCTTTATTTGCTAGAACTTATAGCACAAGATTTTTTGCTTCATACTCATCAGTGACTTAGAAACAGATAGTAAATATTTTCAAATAATAAAATGGATATACCTGGGAAGTGTTCACAGTTAGGAGTCACATCTTGCCAGTCCAGGAACTCGCTAAATAGACTTTCAAGGTTTTCTGCTTACCAGGAGAGGGCATTTTTCCCCTGCAGCAAAGGTCTTCGTTGGAAGAAGTATCTTAAACCTCCTTGATCATTGTGTTAAATGGTTAATACTGTGTATTTTCACAGCATTTCCTTTCCTCTAGCAATAAAGATATCTCAACACATTAAATTAGGTTGTTGTGTTTTTTACTGGTTTAGGTTAATTTAGTTTAGAATCTATGTTTAACCACATTACGTGGTGTATTACTGTTGATTTTAGCATTTTAATTCTTTCATGAAAACCAAGAACATTTTTCAAAGCATATTACTTTACCTTTCCACTTCTGGAAAGGTTTGGGATTGGCTCAAAACAAAAAGCCAAAGGCACCCTTTCCCCCTTCCCCACTGTCATTGTTCTCTGGGGAGCAGTCCATGGTATAGTGCTCCTCTCAGTGTGCATCCTGGGCACCTACTAGCACCATACCTGAGAGCAGCTACTCAATTGCTCACAGAAGAGTTTCTTCTTCCAAGGCCTCTTTTGAAGTACTGTGTTTCATAGAGAATAACTGACAGTTTCATGGAGCACTGTGAGGATATGAGACTTGTTGCTTTTAGCCAGTAGCTGAAATTAATACATTTTTTGATAAAGGCTTTTCTCCCCTGTTCTAAGCAATTTCATGTTCATTTTCTGTGAAATTTTGAAGACCTATTTTTCCTATCTGCAAATCATACTGTGTAATATAATCTTGGTTTATAGTTTTACAGTTTCTTGAAAGTCATATGGATTCATGTTCAGATACCATAGCTGCATCTTTAAAAAATTTGCCTTGGAACAGAAGGGGCTTATGAGGCAGGATGAGGAAAGACACGAAACCATTGTAATGACATGCACAGACATTGTAAAGCAGAACTTGTAATACAGCTCATCTAGCTCTATTAAAAAAAAAAGTGAAGTTAGGATTTAAGGTATTCAGCTTAACTGTTTTAATGTTCAAACACCTATTTACTTTTACCATGTGCTCCCCCTTCCATTTTGCCTTTTCCTATAACTACTGCTCCATGTCACAAAAGTATTGTGCTGTTGTAGAAAAGGAGGCCTTTGCAAAGAGCTGTTCACAGGATAAGTGGTAAATGCTTCATCTTCATGTCTTGTAATTAAAGTGATGGAATGTGGCTACTACAGTCTGATATGTAACTCATCAGATTAAATAATTTTAATGGGTAAAGCATCCTCTCAGTTTTGAGCTCATGTCTGTGTTCATGTTTACCTGTAATTTTGTCTCAAACATTTGAACTCTGATTCTAAACATAGTATTTCTTATGGTTAAATGCTCCTTTTACAGTTGGGAAAGGCTGCATAACATAGCTCCCTTTATCTTCCAGGGATTCTTGAATATGAGGTATAGACTGTGATCTGAAAGGTTTTTTGAGTTTTCCCATTACTCTTTCTTAAATTATTAATTTTACTTTCATGCTGTAAAAATAAAGAATTAGTAATAAATATTTAAATTCTCACTGTGTTCTACATTCTCTTCTTTTAGTTCAAAAGGCACCGTTCTTCAACTGCATACACAAACAATTTTGCAAAGTCTGTGGTAAACCTTGTAGATGCTGTAAGTATCAATATTTCTTCTGAAAACTGATTCACTGGCTTCTACTTTAGCACTGTGTTAAAAATGTTATCATTTTCAGATACCAAATTTCAATTACACTTTAAAGTGCACTTCTAGTTCCTCTGCAGAAGAATAGCCTGGGGTGAATGTATAAGAAACTATCAGATTATCTGTGGCATTTTTCTTAAAGCTTGCAGCTCTCAGAGTGTGTCTTTGGCAGGGGTGATTTCATTATCTGCCACCAATTAAGATTAAGATTTAATCAAATTTATATTTGTCTCTAACTACAAGTGATTGAAACTGCAAGTATAACTCACGAGGGATACATATATCTATTGGAAGAAAAAGCCAGTGTGAGTAAAATAATCTGCTTTATAAATCTCTATTTATATCTTAAAAACAAGCAAAATGCCACTGAACTACATTATAAATGGGTGGATCTGACACAGATACCTTACTTGTATCTGTGCTAAATTTAAAACAATTTTGCATACAGCATATAAACTAAAAGTAATATTTGTGGTAAAATTAATTTGGGAGGGTTTTATTCCTCTTTTTGCTACATATATAATGGTCACACATGTTTAAGAGCTCTATATGTATTGAAAGCAGGTAGATTTTCTAGTAGGGAGGAATACAGAGGGTGCCAAATGCTGACTCCGAGTCCCTTTTCCATGTGACATTATTGATACCAGTGGAACTGTGTGATATGATTCAGTCCAAAACATTGTCAACAGTTTGACTTGGAGGAAACAGTGCAGTATTTGTTTTTATATATCAAGTGTACTGGATGTATATTCAAAATTTAGGTGAATATATTTATAATACATGAAATACCAGAAGTGTTTTGGAATATTTTTCTGCAATGATCTGAAAAATTACTAGAGCATATAAAATGTAAATAATTGTAATATTTCTGCAATTTATTTTGGACATACCCAAAGAAAAGGTGACATCTTTATTTTTTCCTCATCTGATAATTATTTCTTTCTCTTTCTTCTGCATTTTAACAAAAGTCGTTTAATCCACCTTTTCTTTCTCTATTATGTCTGGTTTTTCCATTTTTATCTGTGTGTATGCAGAAACACAGGCTTCATTCTTGTGTAGAATTCAGTCCCTTCAAAGAGATCTTACAAAATGACATCTTAGTGGTTTTTTTCTTTAAATAAAGCATGAAAAAGAGCAGGATTTTCTGCCTTGTTATTCCCTTGTGTCCATAGGGTGTGGACTGTATTTCTTACTGATTTATTGCTGGCAATAGGATAACAGCTTTCAGAGGTTTTCAGGTTCTCTGCCCCTTCTTCCATGTTTTTGTTGCTGTTTGCTTCAGGAAATAGAGTTTTCCTCCAGGCAAACAGAAATAAAGTCTTTATTGATTCACCCCTATGTCATTCCAGGCAGTTTAATTTCATTGGATTTGCTCGTGTTGTAAACCATTTTCTGTGTATGTTCTCAGCCTGAGAACATCTCTCCCTGAGATTCAAGCACGCTAATACTCTTTTCCTTCCAAGGTCTTGGACAAAACTGGGCTTAGCTGGTTCCTATCTCTTGTTTCTTTATTTCTCTTTTTTTTTTCTAAGCTGAATATTATACATTGACTTTTTAATAAGGATAACTCTGCCCTGATACAAAACTGGGTTTCTGGTTAGGGCAGATAAGGAATACATCTTTTGTCGACCTACAAGTTCTGTGTAACCTTAGTTATTAAAATTTGACATTTTTTTGAACTAAACCCAAAGACAGCAGTAGTTTTATGTCAGAATCAATGTCATGCACAATGTTAAAATGCATATTTTAAAACTGTTTTGTTATTATTAATGCCTGATTGCTGTTTTCTTGTCTATTGCTACAGTAACATTAACATTTATAATAAAAAATAAAAAGAAATATTTTTCCTTAATTCCACTCATGCAATGTGACAATTAAGTGATCATACTATATAAATGGAAATCAAGCATTAATTGAAATTTGGATTTATTGGAAAACTGAGACATTATTTAATTGTAACTTTAAAAGTTGCAATTAAAACTTTTGTTTTTAGCTACTCTTGGAGATAGTTTTTTTTCTTGGAGATCTCCCAGTGTACCTTTACATTTCTTCCTTGCTGATTTTTTGCACAGGTTTTCTGCAATACTCAGGGGAAAAATTATTTACCATGAGATTTTTAAAGACAATGGAGTTGCTCAAAAAAAAAAAAACACCGTGCAACAAGGGTTGGTTTCTTTTTCCTTCTAAAATGTAAAATTTAAGTGGATCAGAATATCAGCTTTTAGGAAATGCAAGGCATTGCCAGCTAACCGTTTCCCCATGTTTTCCTCCTGCTTTATCCCTCTTGTCCTTCCGCTTTACTCTTACTGGCTAAGTGTGCATGTTTGACCCAGTGTTCTACTCCTGTGCCTGTCCTGTCTCTGCCCTCAGATATACAAGGAGCAGCTGAACACCAGGGTGGTGCTGGTGGCTGTGGAGACGTGGACAGACAGGGACCGCATTAACATTCACCCCGACCCCCTGCAGATGCTGCACGACTTCTCCAAGTACCGGCAGCACTACGTCAAGCAGCACGCCGATGCTGTGCACCTGCTCTCGTATGTACCCTGGCAGTGGCTCACAGTGCTAGCTCCTGTCTGCTGCTTTTCTTCACTTGGCTCTTCTTTCTTTTTTTTTCCACTTGATATTCTCTGTATCAATCAACATCTGTCTTCCTTAGGAAGCTTAATTGATATTTAACACCTGTTTTTCATAGGTGTAGTATATACCATGGTCATGTGGATAGATATCTATAATGATATTTGAATGTCTTTGCAGCCTGGAGACAGTGTCACATGTGGAGTGTCTTTAGATGAGCCCTTAAGGGCACTTAGCTTTGCTAATCAGGTGTGTAATGTGCTGCTTTTCCAGTTACGATCAGGAGAGGGCAGAGCTGACAGGATTGTGTGTTGCCACAAGAGTGTTCCAGTTAGTAAATTTATTCACACATGTGGCTGCCGTGATGATTTATTAATGGAAGGTCTTCTTCTTTAGAGCGGTAATGAATTGTTCTGAGACACAAAGCATTTTGAGAGGAAATTCCACTTGCATCACTAGGCACGACTTCAGCCTTGAGCAAGGATTATTTTACTTCATGGCATTGTAAGCAAAGAGGAGGAAATGTGTGCTCCCCTGTGCAGCATAGGGAAAGATCTTAAGCTGTCTCCCAGCAGCATGACATGCTGTGAGGATGGAGTAACTAATGTCTTCCGTGGTGAATATATTTTCTCCTGTAGTTCATCTTCTGCAGAAGAAGATAAAAATAGGGGATGAAGAATTTCCTCCAGATTTCCTTAATACAGGCATCACAATACAACACTGATTTTGTTATTCATAATACAGGCACAGTGCTGCTGACATGCACTCTTAGTGACTTCCATGCATGTGTTCTGTTACCTGCTGAAGAGTTTGCCAGCAAACAGGCTCTTTTCATGGTGAAAAGTATCAAATCCAACCTGAAATACAAGAAGTTCCATTTAAACATAGGGCAAAAAAACCCTTTCATTGTGAAGTTGGTCAGATGCTCGAACAGGCTGCACAGAGAGACTATGGAGTGCCCATGCTTGGAGATGTTCCAAAGCTAGTGGAACATGGCAAGCTCCAGCTCAGCCTCCTTGGAGCTGGGGAGGGGTGAAATAGAACATTTCCAAAAGTGCCTGCAATCCTGTCTGTTGTAAAGCCCCTGGCTGTAAGTGTTTAGTTAAGCTGCAGTCTGAAAGTTCTGATGGCTGTTAGAATGTTCTGAAAAATAAAGATGCACCTGGATGGGGTAATCTGTCATTTTAAAAAAACCCATCAATTTTCAAAGGTTAGGTCATTCATACACCATGCAGGATCACTGTAGGTTGTTTGTAGGCTGTGTAGATTTATTGTTATGACTATGAAGTTAAAATAGGTGTAATTCATAGTAATTTATAGGCATTTTATTGAATAATTTAGATCTTCCAGATTACATCACTTAACTAAATTATTTGGAGCTTACTAACAATAAATGAAAGGAGGCAAGGTTAAAGAGCAGTATTAAATTACTTTCCCTTTAGATGTACTTCTCAGTCTTTTCATTGGGATTTAAAACTTAAATTACTTTGGATTGAGATAATAATTTTTAAAGTTCTCAGTACTGGTACATTTCAGAACAGAATTCCTTCATGACAAATCATAAATTGGAATATATTGTGAACTTTTTAAAGAAATGTTGTTACTGTATTGCCTTAGGAGTCTGGCACTCAAGCTTTCTGTGCTTGGTTTGTTTGTGGGTTAAGGCTGATTCTGACTCTAGAAGAGAAAAATAGTATTTGTGTCAAAGTTTACATAAAACCACCTCTTTCAGTGTTGGTATTCTGTAAACTTGCAGTTGCTTGTTATGCTAGAAATAGATGAATGTACGTGCAATCTATCATAGTATGTGTGAGAGTATGCTCTTTCAATAAGCTCTTGGTGCCCAATGTCAACGTGTTATAGTTTCTTCGTTTTTATTTGTTTGTAAGGAATGTGACATTTCATTACAAAAGGAGCAGCTTAAGTTACTTTGGAGGTGTTTGCTCTGTGGCCAGAGGAGTAGGAGTGAATGAGGTAATTTTTTTTTTCATGACTAAAGTGAAATAAAGTAGAATCTCTACATTAAAATCTTACAAGTTCATATGTTTCAGTACCCAGGGTTTTAAAGATAATTTACATATTAAAAAGTTAGTATTCTCACAGCCAGCATTCTTGATCATCATCAAACTACTGCTGAGCATGCCTTTCTTTTTAGAAAGTATTTCTTCTGTCTGCATTATTGTCTTAAAAAGAACTTAAATTGCCTTTTATTATATTTAACAGAAATTTAGACCCAAAAATCTTAGGAGTATTTGAAACACAGTACCGAATACTCTTTGTCTTACTACTGTAAGACACTTGATCTTCAGAGGTACCAATGTCATCTGATTCTTCCAGAAATTTTTTAATATTGAAATTAGAAAAAAAATTGTCCCCGTGTATTGATGTTTTGACTATTACTGTTATTTTTTCCCCTCAGTGCAGAGTTAAGTTGATAATGAAATTCTCCTGTTTTTATGTGGGTTAAATCCTACTACTACAAAACTGTACTGCATATATATCAAATAAACTTCTTTCTTTAGATTAACCAGTGGGGAGAGATTGTCTGAGATTAGGAGAGCAATATTTTATCTGTTATGTGCCTTACTGAGTTTATTTTCTTTATATGCACACAGAATTGTGATTGACTGCACTGAATTATTAAAATAGTAGGTATGTAGTAAGGTAGAATGAGCCAGTGCAGTGTTCATTACAATAACTAATGGGTTTTTGTTTCTTTATAATTGTGCTTCTCTTGGAATGCAGTATGGCCTTCCTTTGCCCATGGCACAGGAACTAGCCCAGAGTCTTGCTCAGAATCTTGGAATACAATGGGAGCCAGCTGCCAGGAAACCGAGTATGTACATGGAGTCTTTTGTCTTCCTTAGCTAAATACAAGCACTTCCTTTATTGTGTTTGAGAGAAATGCCAAAATTGCTGTAACTATAGAACAAGAATTGCTGCTTTTGGAAATATATGTAGTGAAATTTCAGCCTCACCAAAATAAGAGCTGCCAGTTTAGCGACATTTTGCATGACCTCAGTGATGTCCTGTGTCGAGGTTAGATTCATAACCAATATTCAAAGGTATATTGGTAAAAACACCATTAATTTAATTTAGAACTCATTGTCTATCATCATGAAATCTGTAAATCCAATAGAACAATTGCTGACTTCTTGAAATGCAAAAATGCCTGATTTACAATTGAAGAAATGGTAAGGAGTTATAATCTAGTCCAGTGTGTCATTTGCTCAATTTGTTATCTTGCTGCTTCGCAGTCAGACCAGATTTGTGTTACCTTAACATGTGTAGAGTGTTGGTACAAAAACTGCTGCAAACCCCTTCTCAGGGCTAAAGAAAATTGTTTGGTTTTTCACTTGCATCTTGTAAGGAGTTTGGCTACCTGCTCTGTTTCCTCTTTAAAAATGTGAATGATAATGTTGGCTTTATTGTGGATCACTTCAAAATTCTGTGAGTTAGGAAACCATGCTTAGGAATATTGTTTTGTAAAGCATTGCTTTTGAATTATATAAACTAGCAAATTGCTAAACTATTTTCTATATAATTGTTTTACAGATAAAACAGAGTTGATACAATTTGGAAATCAGAATATTTTTAAACTGAAAAATAGAGGTTTTTGATATGATAGCTTAGTGTCCTTATTTGGATGCCCTTTATAGAGAAAGATTAGTGAAAGGCCTGGGGAGAGTAGAAATAACCACATAAATGATTTCTAAATATTTTCCACGGAGAAACTCTGGATTTCCAGTAGTAACTACAGTACATCTATCTTTGGTAGATCATTTTTATGGGCAGTTTGCAGCTTCTGTTTTATCAACCATAAGGTGCTGATCTTTTGTTTTTATGTTATGAATTTGGTCACTGTTGACTTACATGCTATAGCTGTAAGTAAACTGTAAATCCATTTTCATTCAACTACGTTTTTGTATGAATGTTTGGTTGGCTGATTGGCATATTACTGTTAATAAATTTATGCTGAAGGGAAAAAGCCTGTCCTGTCCAGTAACAATCCTCTTTCAGGGTATTCTGTATTTTTAGGGAGGAGAAAATGTGAACATTTAAAATCATCAATATTATGTGTACTGCAAACAGCTTTGTGCTGCCTATTTTGAGAGTATGGAGGGAAGGATGTTGCCAACTATTTTTAGCTTTGTGTAGTGCCTAAAATTTTGTGTTGAGTCTTAAGAACCTGCAGATATTGTAATCTGAAAGTATTGTATTTATTTAAGGTGTTAGTATGTCTTCAAGTGGGCTGGTTTCCTTTTTGGGGCTAGAGTTTGTACAGCCAAGCAACCATCAAATCTTTGTATAATTAGTCAAGCTCTATTTTTATAGTACTTTACATTTATTGTAAGCATATTTATAACTTCTCTCCTTTTCTGTTGTATTTTGGTCTTGTCTGAGAAGAGTGTGACTGCACTGAATCCTGGGGTGGTTGCATCATGGAGGAAACAGGGTATGTCATAAATATCAGTAATTGAGGGCTCTGGAATGAGTTCACAGTTTACATTATGGCAGAAATATTTATGCATTGAGTTTATCCATGTGTTTTAGTGCTAATAAATGAAAAACCAGAAACAGTTGGAACTCAATCCTTAGGTAAATAAATGGTCAGTGAAGTCTGAAGGGGAAGCACATCTGTATGGGAAGAGTTTCATTGCCCTCCACCCTCACACACTGCCAATGATTCTTTTCTCTATACTGTAAACAGTTGAGTAACTTCTGAAATACAAGGGTTTGAGTCTTAGAAATCACTTCCTGGCAGCTCACTGTGGAAGCTTGATTGCAAAAATCATGGAGAAAATTAGTTACAAATGAGACAGAAGGAACTTAGTTTCATTGTACAGTATTTGGAAATTGGTTCCGCAGTGGAGTTACTTTGTGGCTTCACTGTAGAGTTGTAATTGTCAGCCACTGTAGGAGTGCAGCAGAAAGTCATTCCATAAATTTGCTCCTGGAATCCAAGGTAAAGCATTGATCAGAATAGATACTGGCTTCCTTCATGTGGTGAACTCATCAAAGTATTGTTCTTGGATGGAAATATCAGAAGAAGAGGCTGTGGAATAAGACTCCTCTGTAAAAAAGGTTAACAGTAAACAAAAGCCAGGAGCAGAGGATGGTCATGTAGAAACTGATAAAGGACTGACTAATGAAATGAGGGAATAATTAGCTGCCCTTTAAAGCCTTTTCACTTAACTCCATCAGTGGTGTCAGGGGACATTTTTTCTGTATGGAATAGTTCAGTGGGGAAATAGCTCAGTGGCAGTGAGTTGTTAGAAGAGGAATGGCAAACCTCCTTATGGCATGGTTACCCCAGTCTTTCATAGTGTGAATAGATCTCATTCCCAGATCTCAAAACATGACTAGTAAACATATCAGACAATTTCTGAGTAAGAAATTACTAATAAACTACATTTTCAGTAGTCTGGGAAAAAGATTGAGTTGAGGAAATCTGAGAGAAGTCTATAACATTATGCAAAAATAATTACACTTTCTTCTAGTATAAGAACTAACGAGACATGAAAAGAGATTAGCAAATATGACAGAAGAAAATGGGATGAAATTGTTTTTCTACCAGTTTGTATTAAGCTGTGAAACTTCTTGCTGTAGCATCTTGTAGGTGTTAAAAAAAACCTGAGAGGATACTGGATTATGCATGCAATAGAAAGGGTGAATAGCAGCTACTATGATAATGTGGGTTTACCTTATGAAGAAGTTTAAAACCTACAGTTTTATGTGCTGTACATGAAGTAGAAATATAAAAAAGGCAAAATGTTTTAAAATTTTTCTTTTGTTCTGATTTTATTATTTGAGAATAAGACTGAGCTGTTATATTGTTACACACAGTGGTTGTAAGAAACTGGGATTTACAGAATTTAAAAAAGGTTGTGACCCCTTTGCCCCTTTCCAGTAGCTGGTGATGTTTCAAGGCATTTACTCACCTAATTCTTTACCATTTTAGGGTATACCATTCCAGGAAATTCTCCAAATGCAGCATTGCAGAATACAAAGAATTTTTACTTCGTGGGGGCGGTGCCTGTCTTTTTAACAGGCCAACAAAGGTAATAAATAACTTGGTACTCAGGACGTCTGCTGCACATTGTAATGAAAATGTAGTCATTTCACTGACATCATCTCTTCTCAAATTTATTCAGATGTCTATGTGGGTATTTTCTTGAGGTTGTAATTAGCTGTTCAACCCCTTTAGCATTTTAAAATAATATTGAGAGGAATGCAACTGATTTCTACAATTCTTCATACTCAAATAATGATAAATTCAGTATAAATGCAACACTTAATAAGGTGGAAGTAGTACAAAATAAATCCTGAAGTGTATGCTCCACCTATACTCAATTCTTGGACTTTGTGTCTGAGGTTGTTCAAAAGAATGCCAGTTACCACATTAGGAAATAGAAATCCATAGCTGATTTCATGTAGACAGTAGCGACTTTTGGTTATTCTCCACATTTGCTTCGTTTCATTTCAAATATACATCTAGCAAACTATCATTCATAGCTGTTTCCTTCTACCATTGCTTTTTTGCCTAAAAACTTACCAAGGTCATAATTTTTTTCTAAGATAATGTTAGCCTGACATCCCTGTAAAGCTGAGCAGTATAAAAATATTCCATGTGGCTCTTTTTGCCAAGTAAGAGCAATCCAAAGCATTAATATTCTATTTAATCACAGTGTCAAACTGCTGTCCTTGTAGAATTTAATACCACATGAGGCTATTAGGCTGTTTTGTTTACTATGCTGTACCCTTTGGTGGACCATCACCTTGCACAGTTAACTAAAAAAAATTTTGCTTGTTCAAGTGGTTTTGAATCTTTTCCCAGGGTAGCAATCTTTGCTTATAGAGTAAGAATGCAAGAATTCTTACACAAAGGAATAAATAGGGAAATGGAAAAACACAGCTTCAGTTTTTAGGGACGGTTGTCAGGCAAAGTAATGTGAAAAAGTTGTCAATTTGACTCAATTTGACAGAATAAAAATTTGATTTATTTTGAGAAAAAGGCTTATGGGGAAGTAGTTGAATTATCTTTATATATTATCTGTGCCAGTGCTTGACAGCTTTAAGTACTTTGGGAGGGCAAAATAATCATACAGTGTTTAGAATGCTTTTATTTGCAGGTCAGGAGGTAAGGTAGAAAATTGTGTGTATCATCCTTTGGTAAGTCAAACAGAATTGTTAAGCAGTCACCATGATGCTATTTAAAAAATTGTATCCTGAGTTATGCTCTGACACGTACATGAACATTAAATGGTTCCTGATTGCCATAGGAAATTTCTGTGTGCCTGCTTGTGTTCTGTAATTTTCTTGTTTGATAGAGAAATGAATTTCAGTTTCAGAGTAAGAGATCTTGCTGTTTGCACCAAAGTGTAGTAGAGACAGGAGCTTACAGAGGGGAGGAAAAAATTAAATGCTTTTTATAATCCTGTCAACATTACTGGTGAAGAAGAGTGCATATGGATATTTCTTCACTATTGATTTGCTTCTGGCACCCAAAATTGTAGGTGCTATTGATTACCTATATGGTTTATACAACAAAAGTGAAATATTATATTTCATTTTTACTTGGCATTATGATTCCTCCCTTGCCCCAAACAAAACTACCAAAGAAGAATTCCATACAAGTTCATATATAATTTGTATTGTATTTTATGTTGTGTTTCATATCTTGCTAGTTCTCCACAGCTTTACTTCCACTGAGCCCATGCAGAAAGGTTTACTCACATCTTTCACCCTTAGATTAATCTGTTCACATTTTAGTTTGTTAACTTCTAACTTCATTTCAACCATGTTCTAGTGGATGTGTTTCTGCTGCTAATGTTCTAATTAAATTGGTGATTCCTGATATTCTTACATGATTTTAAAGCAGAATTATATTGAAAACAGACAAGCCTCTGGCAGAATTATTTCTTTGACAAGACTGAAAAGTACCTTTAGTCAAAATTACGATGTGTGGAACCACTGTAGAATCTGCATCATCCTGAGCTGCAGAATTTATCTGCATTGTCTGTGTCTGGTTCTAGGATTAGCTGTTTAGTAGTCTTTGTATGTGCTTATGTATAACTTACTAATAAGACACATAGGACTTCCTTTTGGCAGTATTTATTTCCACTTATTATTCTCATGCACAAACATTGCAGAGGAACAGACAGTAGCTCATTGCATGAGCAAGTGTGGGTACCTGAGCAAATCCCAAGAATGATATTGTGGACTGGTTTCTTAAAGAAATTGTCACAAAACTGAGAGTCTATGGAACAGGAATGAAATCCAAATGTCAACCCCTAAAATATTACTGTAGTGTCTCTCTATTTATCATGCTTTTCTGAGATCAGTATCTCCTAAAGAGGACCAGCATTCCTGTGATTTGGCTGTATGCCTTTCATGTGTGGAAAATTTTGATGAGCAGCATTTGAAAACCACGCTGCCTTTTCTCACTGAGGCATGGCACCTGCATTGTCTGGGACAGCACATTTGTGTAGCATTGCAGAAATGTGACGCAGAAGTCACTTGACACTAGTTTTATTCTTACTTTGGAGTGGGGGCTTTTTTCTTTCAGCTCTTTGAAGCCACCGAGTGTGGAAATGGATTTGTAGAAGCAGGAGAAGAATGTGATTGCGGTTTCCGAATGGTAAGTAGAGTTATAGATTGCTCCACAAGTCTTTCTTATAAAATTTATTAAGGTAAATTAAGTGATTGGTAAGGGGGGGGGGGAGGTTATGGAAATGAATTTGTTTTGCCTGTTGTTTGGGAACAATTTTGTTAAAAGCCTGTGTTAAAAAATATGATAATGAGTGCAAAGACAATGTCCTCTGGACAGCTCCTGCTACACCAATGACAAGGTACAGGTGTTTCCCAGCAGTTTTTGAGTTGCACTGGAGAAGTGCTTACCTCTTGGCTTTCCTGGATAGCATATCTGGAGTGGGAAACTCCTTACTGATACTTTGGAGACTGGTGCTTGTTTTCAGACAGAACAAGTAAACTGTTTTTTTCTTCTCTATTGCAGAAATACTCCTATAATGTTTTTGCAAAAATCTGCCCTCTAGATTTGAGTTCTCGTTCTACTATTTAAATATAATTGCACTTGTAATTAGGTTGGAGGTTTTTTCTGCATTGAATGCTATTGAACTAAGCAGCATAAATTTGGCACAGGCCTCAGAAGGTGTGAATCCCTGTGTTGCTATAGCATTGTGTTTTCCCCTTAGTATTTGAGTATTGTAAAGGCTTCTTCCAGCTGATAATTTTAAATCATCAGTGCTAAACTGAATCTTTTGTCTGCTGCTATGTAATAATTTGATGTTGGAAAGAAAAAAAATTGTTTAAAATGGAAAACTAAACTTTTTGCTTATTTTTTTCTTCAGGAATGCTATGCAGACTGTTGTAAGAAGTGTTCTCTTTCTAATGGAGCTCATTGTAGTGATGGACCCTGCTGTAATACATCGTGTCTTGTGAGTGTTGCTGCCATGTATCAGTTGTTCTTTTCAGTTGTCCGTGGCAGTCGTGTGCAGCCTGTTACAGTTCAGTGTGTTTTAGGTAGAAGGAAAAGGTGCAGCATGTGTAGATTCTTAGTGCTGAACTGTGTTTTTAATTTTCTAGTTTTTCCCACGGGGTTATGACTGTCGATACGCAGTGAACGAGTGTGACATTGCAGAGTTCTGCACTGGGGATTCTGGACAGGTATGTGTCCAGAAATGTTCTCTGCTTGCACTGCTGATGTCTGTTTGCAATCTTTTTCTGGTATACATTTAACAGGAAAATTGTATTAACAAACTGCACAGTCATGTGCCCAAAATGATGATATAATGGAGTGTGAACTATTGTAAACTCATGAAAACAATAATCTAAGTGGACTCAAAAGATGGCTTCTCTATGTTTATTTGGTTTTCATAAATCTTGGGGTTTTGTGTATAATATTTGTGTCAGGCATCCTTCTTTATTCTTTGCCTGGTCTATAACTTAAATAATAAGAATACACTGCAAATGTGAATGTATTCAAAGGTAATAACACTAAGATTTTATGAAATAAAATGGCTTAAAATAAAATTGTAGAAAATTACAACTAAAGGAGTATAGAAACATAGTATCATTTAGGTTGGAAAATACCTTCTAGATTGAGTGCCACCATGAACCCAGCACTGCCAGCTCCACCACTTAACCACGTCCCTAAATGCCACATCTGCATGTCTTTTACATGCTTTTAGGGATGGTGATTTTCCTGTGATTTTCTGGGCAGCCTGTTCCAATGTTTGACAAGCCTTTTAGTGAAGGAGTTTTTCCTAATATCCAGCTAAACCTCCCCAGCACAACTGAAGGCCATTTCCTCTCATCCTGTCATTTGTTACCTGAGCAGAAGAGGCTGACTTCTATATCTCTACAATCTGCTTTTAGGGAATTAGAGGGTAGTGGGTGAGAAGGTCCCCTCTGAACCTCCTCTTGTGCAGGCTGAACAACCCCAGATCCCTCAAACTGCTCCTCGTAAGACTTACATAAACTGTGTTATGTTTTCTAAGAGTGTGCACATGTATGGGAATTTTAAAAGTTGCAGATCTTACACATTTGTCCTGAAAACATTTGGCTAATGTAAAATACAGGAATAAACAGCAACCAGAATGTTGTTTCAATTTTATTTCTTTTAAATAGTCAACATCCTGTACATTTTCCATTTTCACAGCAACTTTGATGTTTTAGGTGACATACACTCCTTTTCAATATTGAATGTTTATATATTTATTCTCTTTATATAAGAACTTCATAACTCATGCAGTCATCTACTGCATCAAGTTCTTAACCTTGAAGAAATGAGATTCAGGACAAATCACAATCTCTTTGGACATTGGCTGTAGCTATAAATGCCAATAAATTAACAATAACTTCCTTTAATTTTATCATCTGAGACGTCAACACATAGACAAGTAGCTATTGCCAATATTTTATCGTAAATCTTTTGCTCTGTAGATGGAGGATTCTTAATGAGAGAGAAAAGGGCTTTCTCAAGCTGCCCTCAGAGTGTTGGCTAACACAGTCCAGTGCAGTAGCATTCTCTTTCCAAATTTTGACAGGTCCCTTTTAGATGAGGAAAAACCTTAAGGATGGTTTAAAGTGAGTCCTTACTTTAATAGTCTGAGGTTTCTGGACCTAGTGATTTGTTTGTACGAAAGAATTTCCAATGCCAAGAGAACATAACAATTAAGATCATTAAGCCCCCTGAAGCTCTGTAAGCAATAGACTGGTAGGCTGTGACCAGGTGCTCCCTCACGGTTGTAGTGGAACTGAAATGCATGGGGTGGCGGTGTTGCAAACATGGCCCCAGTATTAGCTACCAAATACCCTCTTACTGAACACATTGGCTCTCATCTTGCCTCACCTCCTTAATTGCTTCTGGGAATATGCAGGAAGTTAAACTTGAACATTGTATTTCATGGCTCAAGATGTTAATTTTTTCGTTTCTGTTTGTAGCTATGAAGATTATTGCACTAATTATGTTTTCAACTCCCTTTATATATGTTGTCCGATTTTCTTAAAAACAGGAAAATTCCAGTGTGATACTCTGACGTATTATTACAGTACTCATGACAAAAAAGATTTTGTATTTTTTTCAGTGTCCACCAAATCTTCATAAACAAGATGGGTATGCCTGTGATTCTAATCAGGTATGCAGTGTTTTAAAATCCCTGTGCATCAGCAAATAGAAGTCAACACATTCTTGTTTTGTTTTGGCATTGATTTTTTTAAAATCTCGTGTTCCATATTTCTTCATAAATTTTATCCTTTAAACATCAATGTTGCTTGTGTTTTATGCACTCTATGAATTGTAATAATTTCTACTTTGAGTGAAATCCAATTGGTAGCTCTACATTTTATACATAGATATTTTAGTACACTCCATGTTAATAAGTTCTTTCCAGCTATGCAAACGTATAAATCAACTGCTTAAATGTCAGTGGGTATTGGACACAAACTGGCTTTGGGAATCTGGGCCAAAATGTGTACTTCATCTACCCAAATTCATGGAATCTACATCCCAACATGAATGTGAAGGGTGGCAATGAGACATTTGTTGTGAGAGGGGAAGGAGATGAAGTTGTTCTTATTTCTCATTCCTAACATGTTGTATTTTGTTTAGGGTCGTTGCTATAATGGTGAATGCAAGACAAGAGATAATCAGTGCAAATATATCTGGGGATCTAGTAGGTTGACTTTAACTACCTTAAATGTATTTTATTTCTAGTTCATTCCTGCCTTTGCTTTGGATTTTTCATGTTTTTATTTTTTGTTCTTGTCACTACAAGTTAATGTTTTCTGATCAGTAGAGTGAGTAGACTGCAGTGGGAAAATGGCTTGATTGCCAAGTGGAATTCTGCATCTGGGAGTGGTGTCAGTGGGAGTGATGATGTGACTGCAGATCTGGGCAGGGCAGAAAATGCTACTGGGGCGGGGAGGGGGTTGAGGATTTTTTGGGTATAGTTCAAAAGCAGATGTTTTGGGCTTTTCTTTAAAGACAGTCACCAGTTCCATTATCCCATCAGTGGTTCATGCCAAAGCTGCTCCACCTTGCCTCTCCTTCCTATACTATCCTCCAAGTGAGGAAAATGAGTACATTGGTGTGAACGTAAATATGCATAGTGTGATTTAAGTCCAGAGGTGTTGAGTTAAACAGAATTGCAATTGCAATGGGCTTTGCTTGTAGCAGAGAGGGGCTGAATGTTCTGTTTAAGGACTTGGAGACAATTCAGCAGAGTAGAACTACCAGGACGTCCTGTGCTCTGGCATTTAATGTGCTCTTGTGCATTTTGTCTAATCATAACTGCCACTGAGACCACTCTGTCTTATTATTTTATCTTCCTCTATATAGTTGTTGTGCTTTTCTATTTTCTTTTTTTAGATTCATTTTTAGAAAAAACAAATAAGCTCATCAGTAAAAAATTATGGGTTTAAAACCTATTAGTTCAGAATTTTACTCCCAAAAATAAGTAAAAATTGCATTCTGTTCAAGTTTGGTTTCCTGTGAACATCTGAAAAATAGAATAAAATCAACATTGAGTTGATGTCAGAACATATGCTTATCATAAAGGTCCTATATAAAAGCTTCTGAAATGCAGATCAGGAAAAATTGCAGTGAAAAACAACTAGATTAAATCTATGTGCAACTGTTATGAAGTGAACAAAATTAGACCGTAGGTAAATTTCATATGCAGAATACAATGCAGACACTATGGAGGCTACTTTTAGAAGTTCAGAGCAAATATTGAATGTATCTGTAGGTATTTCAGTTTAGCCTGCTCTCCCTTTTAGTCACTAGAAAATACCATCTGTGCACATACATGTGTATTTAAATTGATGGTTTGAATTAAAAAAATTTCAGAGAACGACTGCAATGAATTATGCAAGTTTCAAAGCTGTCACATTGCTAGTGAAAAGCATGTTTCTTTTTTCTTCATCAACAGAGTCTTCAGGATCTGACAAGTTTTGTTATGAAAAGCTAAATACAGAAGGCACAACAAAAGGAAACTGTGGAAAGGATGGAGACCGATGGATTCAGTGCAGCAAACAGTAAGTTCAGTTTGGTAGAGATTATTTGTAATTTAAATAGATTGGTAATGGTTTGATATTATCTACTTTTTCATGCATGTTTCAGCAGCTTGTTTTGCCTTATTTTGAATCTCTTTTCCCTCATGAGGTTTGCATCTTGAAAAAATTGCACTCTGACAATTCTATAAGTGACTCAGCAATAGATTTGTAAATCATTCTAGATTTTCAGAAGAATGTACTGTGACTTCAGTTATTTCAGAGTAGCTGAGGGACAAGACAGAAAAAAGTCACAAGTTCAAAACATAAAAACACCTCAGCCTTGGCAGGGATAAATTAGACTACATATACACTGTACACACACTCTGTACTTGCTCTGGGACTGACACCAGATTATGCTGGGTCAACTTTTTTCCAACATTTATTTTGACCAGAGAGGACCATTAGACATTTGGATGCTATAGAGAAAGGCCCGATTAAATTCCATGTGATCATTGCTAGATGAATATTTGATTAAATGTATTTTTCAAGTAAATGATCATTAGTAGATAGACTTAAATTTCTCCTGATTTACTTCTGTTGTGTAATTTTTACTTATGTACTTACAAATTTCAGTTTTGGAATAACATTTTCCTTCTTTTACTATTTGATACTTGTATAGTGGACTTTTTAATATTATTAGTTTTCAGATAGGATCATAAGGAAAGGCATTGTTTAATTTAGATGAGGATAGTGTGTTCTAATGTGTATGTTAAACCCCTCATTTCTATAAAAGCCCTCATTTCTTTGTTGGTAGAGAAATGCAGGACAATGATCTGGCTGATGGGCTATTTATGTTTTTTTCAGTTTTAACAAAGTCAGTTTCCAGCATTCATTCAGCTGCTTCTGTGACTTAGGACAATCAGTTAATATCCTTCTATTGAAGATATAAAAGATATTTAAATATATGCAGATATAAAATAACATTAAAAAAAGCAGATTCTTTACAAAAACTTGGGCACACACAACTTCACACTAAAAATTGTTATGGTTCTGTTGTCTTGCAAAGGAAATAAAATGCAATGAAGATTTCAAACTTGACATTAATGTGTGGTGTGTAAGCTGCCAGAGAGAGAGAAGCATTTCAGCCTAACTTGACAAAGCTTTGTACAGTTTGGCTCCTCTTACTTGTACTGGATTGTTCTTAGAGCACAGATAGATTCTGTGCTCATGTGAGCATTCCCTGGTGCATTGGAGTGAGCCATGACTTGTTTCTGCTTTCTGTCATTTAAATAAAATAATACTTTATTTCCAGGCTTGCACTCTGAAAGTCTGTCATATGGCTTATGGTAATAAATTACTGTGATCAGCAGCACCATTGCCAGACTTTCTTTTTTGTAAGTTTACCTCATATTAATCCATTAATATTTTGGTTTTTGTTTTCGTTTTCCAGTGATGTTTTCTGTGGATTTTTGCTCTGTACTAATCTTACTAGAGTTCCACGAGTTGGTCAAGTTCAAGGAGAAATTATCCCAAATTCTTTTTATCATCAAGGACGCATAGTGGACTGCAGGTAAAAGATAATGCAGTGTTCCAACATGATTTATCTCTGTCAAACCTAATTAAATTAAGAGAGACATAAATATGAGAGTCTGAGTTTTAGGTAATTGCAGGAAAATCATTATTTTGAGTGATATTTCTCTTGATTAAAAAAAATCCCCAAACCATAAAAAGTTCAATATTCCACATCTAAAGAGAGTAAAATGTGCATTATACTCCTGAATCTCTCCCTTGATCCCAATAGCAGAACTTCAGTCAGAACTGAATACTCAGCATTATGTTTTTCTGGGGGTGGAGAAAGTCTGTGATTGCCAAAGACCCATATTTTAAATAAAATGATTTTGAGTGTTAAATACTCAAAGAAACAGCTGTAGTGAAGTGAAGGCTGAGAGGGAGGAAACTGCAGAGTTGTGGCAGGGTAAGATCTTCAGTTAAAGAGCAGATAAATGAGTTTCAGTCTCCTGCACTACTGGGTCTGTGCACAATACTGGATTTGTATTTTGAAGTCATTGGCAACATTGCAGTTTTTGTCACCCTAAGAGTACTGTCTTAGATGGTTGGGTCCTGAGTGAACAGTGGTTCTTAATTCTTCCATTGTTCCATTATTCCACTAGTGTTTTTATTCAAATCACATGGGAAGTTAGTTTTTTAGGGTTTTTTCTAGCAATAATATTTCACAGCACTTGGACAAACAGAAAAAATAAGGAAGTGGTCTGTTAGAGACTTGAAAAATCCCCAAAGCCTAAGGTGCCCTTCTTGAGTATTTAGGTTCTAATCTGGACTTATTTTTATTTTGACAACTGGAACACTGTCATTGCTGTGGACAGACAGAAAAACTCTATAGAGTTTTGTTCAGTCTGTCTGAATAAAAGAAAGGTGCAGGGCTTTCAGTGTCTACACCAACATGCTTTTAATATTTTCAAAAGATTCCAGTCCTAATACTAATACTGTCTTAAAACTTTTCTCCCAGTGGTGCTCATGTTCTTTTAGACGATGATACGGATTTAGGTTATGTGGAGGATGGAGCTCCATGTGGACCTCAGATGATGTGTCTGGACAAAAAGTGCCTGCCAATCCAGTCCTTGAACATAAGCAGCTGTCCCATTGGTTCCAATGGAAAAGTCTGTTCTGGTCATGGGGTGAGTCTGTACTGGGAGTGAGCAGCTCAGCTTCCCCAGCTCTCTCTGCTCTGCCTGATCCTAACACCTGAAAGTCTTCCTAAGACCTTTTAATCTGAAACTACAAATGTTGGATTCAGGGGAAGACTGCCATTTTGTGATGCATAAAAAAAAATTTTAGAAAGGAAAGTTCTCAAATCGGTTCTGCAGTTATATCCAAAGAATCAGGTTTGTAAGTAGCCAGAAAGACCTCTGACATTAGTTATTGGAAGGACTTCTGTAATGTACTACCCTTATTTCAAGCTACTTGCCATCTTGAATTAAACTTTTTCCTGCACACTAACACCTTTATGAAGTTGGTCTTGTGTTCATAGATTTATAGCCCATGGCTTAAATAATTAAAATTCCAAACCGTGGGTCCTCAGTAGAGAGGGAGTTCTTGAACAGTTCCAAACAGTTCTTGAACAGGTCCAAAGTGTATCATTTTACATTCAGGCACATTATGTTCTGTTATTCTACCTGCAAGTTCATTTGTTTACGGTGTTTGGTCTGTTTTGACGAACAGATCACTGTTTTAAATACCAATAAAACCTTTCCACCTGGCATTCAGTGAGACAAATACTTGCCTAAAGGGCTGGACTTTGTACAAGAAGGGATTATTTCTTCTTGTTGTCTCTGCTTGTCTCTCTGTTTCAAAATAGAGGGTTAGGTTCAAAATCAACAATAAGAATTTTAAAATTTGAAAGTAAATTATCTAGGAGATTATAAATCATCATGGTACTTCTTGAGTGACATGAAGGGTGAGTGAACCATCTTAACCTATTTGTTTTGGATTATTACAATCCCTAATTTTAAAAGGGTATTTCAGTTGATCAAACCTGCCATAAAATGTGTTTATCTTCAAGTTCTTAGGTAAGATTCTCCAGTGAATACTTCTTAAAAGCAGAGCATGATAAAAGTTGAATTAAAAAAAATCATATGTGTTACTTAGAATCATTTGTGGGTAGGTTGTTTCCTGGGTTTTTTTCAGATTATGTTCCAGTGTCCAAAAGACATAGCTGTTTGTCTAAGGATTGACTTCATTTCTAGTCTTATAATCGAAACTTCATCCATCATGTCTGTTTCTTGTGTCATGCTCTTTTCCACAGCAACCTCTTCTAGCAGCACCATTCCATGTTCTTTTTCATATGGGAAGCTTACAGCTATTAACTCTTACTATCGATTTGGTGGTTTAGGCTTTGTCCACTGGATAGATTTTTCTGTATCTAATAAATATACTGCCCATTTTAGAGTGCCAAGTTCTTTTTTATAGGTCATTCAGGTAAATGTAAACTGAGGAAGAACTATTCTCTCTCTTTTAGAAGCCATACAAGCATTCCTTATTGCTGCTTAGGAAGAATGCTGACAAAACCAATGAAAATATATTGACTTTGTTCTACATGGGAGCAGGCTGTAAACGAGAGGTGGGAAAGTGTAACCATGTCCTGAACCTTTCAAAGGCAAATGTTTGTATCCCTTGTGGGCTTCCAGGCTCAAAGTCCAGACAGTTGGCTGCTGAAGGTCTAGCTAGTCTAGCTACATGGCTGCCATTTTTCACAGCCTGTGCAGGTGTGTGCCAGTGATGATAGAACCAGTTCTGCTTTCTCCTAGCATGTGAGAGTATTAGGAGGGTTGAGGCAAACTTCCAGGTGTGTTATGACATTCCAAACACTCAGTGCAATATATACAGTATATAAATAGGTACATTTTGTACCTTGATTTAAATGTCTAATTACATGTTAAATAAATACAATGTGACATGTTTATAAAATGTAGTTAGAAATTAAGTGCTGTCACTTTTTTTTCCCCCCTAGGTTTGTAGTAATGAAGCCACTTGCATTTGTAATTTCTCCTGGGCTGGGACAGACTGCAGCATTGATGATCCTGTCAGGGATACTGGTGGCAAGAAGGATGAAGGACCCAAGGGTTTGTGTTTTGTTTCAGTTTTTATGTTGTTTTTATGTTTTTCTGTTGATACATGGTAGCAGCATTAGCATATAAAAAGCAAATACTATTGTACAGCTGTGTTTAGACCCTGACAGTAAAATTCTGCTTCATCTAGAGGAAGTAGATTTTTCTACTTTGAGAATTGATAAAACTTTTACTTTTCTAACTTAAATTTGGGGAAGATTTCAACAGGTAATGTTTTTTTCCTTTGTCCCTTATTCTCTATTTTTAATTATCATTTTCATTGTGATTGGAATCTGACTTAGTGTAGCTCTTATTTTTTTATATGATAATTGAACATTTATATTTTATTAGAGATTTTCAGTTTTCTTAGTCAACTAATTAAGAGAGCTGTGGCATAAAAAAGGGAAAAGTGGAATGTCCCTGGTAAAATCAGATTCCTTGAAATCATATTGCAATGAAAGAAAAAAGAAATTAAGATTTTTGATAAGTTAAATTATTCTTACAATCGTTGTTGCTTGTTCTTATGTACTTGGTACGTATTTCAACTACATATGAAGTACAAATACAAAGGGGAGGTATTGAGGAAATAATCCAAAAAGTTTTTTCAAAGAGGAAGGAAAGTATTTGAGTTTCTCTCTGACTCCTCTGCCAAAGAATATCTTTGGAGTTGTGCTGTCCAGTTTTTTTAAATGTCTTTCCTGTAATCAGGGCACTGTTCAACATCAGACTATATTCATCCAGTCTTATGCATTTACAAAGTCCCCAGTTCCAGGTTCTTCTGCTCCCTTTGCAAGATAGATGGAGAAAAGATAAGAGTTATTCAAAAGGGTAGTCCTGAGGACTCAGAATAATTAATTAATTTCTCTGGAAGTACCAAGGTTTCAAGGAAGGACAGGATTTTGGTATGTCCCTCTGGAATGGCTCTACATCTGTCTTGTGTGCCTTTTTGTCTTACCCCTTGGCAGAATGATTCCAGTAGACCTTTGCCAAGAGCTGCTTGAAGAGATCATCTTGAAACAAGTTATTGGTGTGAAGGAGGCTCTGTAGACCAGTCCAGATATGTATAAGGAATTTTTACATATATGTATAAGGTGCTTCCTGGACTCCCAGCATTGCTCAGTGTAGAGCTGCCTGGTTTGTACTCTGCCTTACAAGCCACTTTTCATTCCATTTCCTCTAAAAACCTTCCTGACAGTGGAATGCTGCTCAGAGAGTCTAAAAAAAATTATGGAGACCAACACTGCAGAGCTGTTCAGTTCTCTGTGTGTGTGGATGAGGAGAGCAGGATTTACAGCTGTGACACTGAGAGCATATAAATTTTGCTTTGTTCATTTCCAAATCTGGTAGGTGAGAAATTATTCCCTCCTCTGTGAAAAGGTCTGTAGGAAGGGTAACACAGAAGGTACACTTATCTCTGATAAATTACTGTAAGTCAGATTGCCTCATCTAGGTCAGAATGGAGATACCTTAGTGAAAATTATTACATCAACGTTGAAATATTCTGGGAAAAAGCCTTAAGTGGATAGTATGTCCATGGATTTCTGCCAGCAGGTACAGCCAAAGTTTAGACTGCATTTTTCAGTGGAGTCCTCTGCAAAATGGCAGACTGTGCTTTTGTTCAAGGTGGCTCAATGATCTCAAAAGATGGATTATTTTCCTTACAGTGTTACAGTAATTTACTGATGTTGAATCACCTAGAAATGAATTTAAGAGACTGAACACTGTGATCTCTTTGTGTGCTTATAGAGGAATTCCTTTGTGAGAAGATTTCAGAAGAGTAGAGCAGTAGTTCCTTTGTTGTAATGACCCAAAATATACAAGAGTAGCCTCCATTAATTTTTATCCCTTATTGCTCCCTATGCCTTAGCCAGTTTACAAGTCTAAGTCAAGGAAACCAAAATAGTTGGTTCTCCTTAACATAAGATTGAATTAATTGAAACACTCATGATGTGAAAATTCATCTAATAGATTTGATCTTTTTCACACCAAAACTCCGAGCACTTTTCTTGCTGCAATTGGAACATGTAGGTAGGGAGTGTTGCTATTTACTTATGTATTGTTGTGATAATTGACAATTGACTGCTATTCTGCTGCACTTTTCAGACTTTTCCATCATCCATCAATTGCTTTTTGGCTCCATTCTCTATTTCAGGATAAAAAGTTTGTGGTCCTTAATTATGTTGCTATTAATTAATGACTCTTGAATTACTCTATACTCAGCAACCTACTGTATCCTGTACTAGCAGATGTACACAGCATTTAGCAGTTTGGGGAAGACAAAGAGTTCTTGCTGTTACTTTTTGGTTACTGCAGAGACTTTGAGTTACTTTTAGAGTGTTAGCAGTTTTGAAATCAGTGGGACTCCATATACACATGAGATTCTTCTTTGCAATTTAATTTGCAGAATTAGGCCTTTGTTTGACTAGTGGAGTACTGTTTGTTTATTTTAATACAGAACTTACATCTCAAGTGTGTGTGTGTGTTTGTGTGTGTGTATTTATGAAACAGGATAAAAAATCCCCACATAGTTCAAAACACATTTCACTCAGCATGGAGTCTATAAAATCTTTGTCCCTAAGTTCCCATTTGACAGGGAATTAATCTCCTTGCTTGTGGTCTATTGTGACTCCATGAATCTATCAAACTTTTAATCTCTAACCTAGGAGATGTACAGAATTTTTTCCTGAAAAGTGTTCCCTTAAGGAACTTATAAGGATTAAAGATAAGGCCTCAATGTCTTGAGAGACTATCTGAACATATCAAAATTTCTAGGGTGTTACCTGAAGCATGTTTCTAGGGTAGGCTTTTGGTTTAAAAAGGTGTTACCTGTTTTAGGTCATATAGATAAACAGAGAGTCCTATTGATAAACCCAGTAACAAAGAAAAATATTACTAATTACTAAAGTAATTACTTTAAAAGTTGAGGGGTTTTATTTTTTCCTGAGGTGGAATTGTTTCCAGTTTTCATATTCTTAATTATATAATGGATACAGTAAGTTTCTGGTAATCAAAAAGAAAGTAAAAAAAGTTTTTTATTGCTAATTTATTTACATTTTGGCTGGTTTAAATAAGCAGTAGCTTGAAGATGTTCCTTTTTAGAGTCAATAATAGAATCACAAGGTGAAAGGAATTTACAGGAAAACTTCTCATTGAAATATTTGCAAGCATTCAAAGAAAACCAAATAGAGCTCATTTCAGAACTTTTAAAGCTACACTATTTGGTAAACAAAGGTTTGTGAGGAGACTTGAATTGTTTATCCAACAGTGGGTTATATTCTAAAGTATTCCTTTGAGGAATTATTTCATGTTTTCATTTCAGACATATACGTGATGATTTCCTGAAAAATTGTTCCCTTTTCCCTCCACACAGTGAGCATGGCCGCTAACAGGCTAATAGGTGCAGTGGCAGGGACCATTCTGGCCTTGGGGGTGATTTTTGGAGGCACAGGGTGGGGAATAGAGTAAGCACTTTTCTCAGTTTGAGTTCTCTGTCTGGTGCCTTGGTGTGTGAGGTAACCCTGTGCACCTGAGCCCTCTGTGTTCCCTAGCTTTGTCCTGTGGTGAAGTGTTTGTCGTGTGTTTGACTGTGTCTGTGTCATGTGGTTTGCTCATGCAGTGTTGAACCTTCTCCTGTCTGGGATAATGTGGGGCATAAAACAATAAGTTTGTGAATTTTTACATTGTCACCATAAAATTAAATGTTTAAATGTTTCCATTACACCAAATTACCAAAAAAAGTAAAAAAGGAAAAGGAGAAGAAAAAAGGGATTTCTTGATTATTTTGCAAAATAGACTGAGTAATGTGAACTGTTTTATTACATGCAGGGCTTTTGGTCTAATGATCAAGCTAGGCAGATGAAAGCTGGTGATAGTCATACAGACAGGTAGTTTTACTGTAAAGCTTCTGAAGGTTCTGTTGCTAAGATTCTGTTACCTCAGGATAGCACAGTGCTGGAGTGTAGTATCCATGTATAAAGAATATGTATGAGCAATTTTTATTGTCTTTTCATAGTTCTAGAAAATGGTAATCCTAAGTGTTATCCCAGTACCTCAATTTTAATTTTAACAATGGCTATGATTTATATAAATTGTGTTCATGTATATATACACATAAAAAGGCCCATGTAAAAGCTATTTTCATTCTGCATTCACTGTGCAAACTACAGATGACATGACTGCTATTTTGCTGCTCTGAGATTTCCAACTCCTCCATGTTTCTAGTTCTATATATGACATCTGGCATGTGACAGTGGCACCTCTCTGAAGGGGGACTCGTTAGGAGGACAGTCTGTGATTTCCAGTCAGGCTGAGTGCAAAGGCATTCACACACCGTTCTAGTCCAGTGAGGCAGCACTTTGTGTGTCTGACTCTGCAGCCCTGGGAACCTGTCCAGGCATGAAGCTGATCCGAGATTCTCAGAAGAGTAGAGACCTTTGCATTCTCAGGGGACAATTATTAGAAAACAAATAGAAGGAAGAAGGTAAGAGGTCATTTCCTTGAGAAAGATCAGATCTGTGTTTCTGGTAGCTTTTACAACTGTTTGCTGAAAACTGAAGACTGTGAAAGTTGTAGAGATTTGGGGGACAGAATCCAGAGCAGGAAATTTACCTGCAAGTTGAGGACCACTTGCCTTTTGCTTACATTCTGCCTTGTTCTCTTCTGTTTGTCTCTTCCCTCACCTGCTGTCTCAAGCTACTCAGCTCTGACCAGTGTCCCTGACCATTTGTTCTTCCTCCTGTATCCTTCTATACCAATGCCAGCTTTTCTTCATCTCTCCTCTGTTTTTATCACTCACTACCTGACTCATTCTTTTTGTTTCTATTCATTCTTTTTTCCTGCATCTCATCAATGTTTCTCTGTCCTCTGATTTCTTCAGATACAAATGTGCATTCAAGGCAAGCCACTGCTATGTTTTGTTGGTTTATAGAAAGCACACAGGGAATGCAAATTCCCTCTGTGTTCCTAGTGCCCTGCTGGCCATTACCTGCGTGGCTGCAGGGGAGGGTGTGAGCATCACAGCCTCGTGCCAGGACCTGTCCTTCTTCCTCCTTCCTCACCACTTCACTTGCAAATTGTAAATGCTTGTTCAAAGTGCTGAAATAACTTCAATTACTTAATGATTTATGAACTTATTTCAGGAATCATGGGGGACAAAATGGTGCGGTAGTTTCTTTTCCAGATTTCATACCATAAAATGGATTTTCATACCATAAAATGGATACTTAGCTTTGATAACTGAAACCAGAGGATTTGGCTGGCAAAACAACAGGCAAGAAAGGACATCAGATCACCAGAGTTGTTGCTACCTGCAGGACAGTCTGCAGTAAGCTTGCCTTTTCTAATACTGGCAGAGTTTCCAATGGTGTGTATTCATTCTTGTAGAATCTATTGGATGATGCTGAAGATTTTGGGTATAGTCTGAAGTCTGCTGAAGTTTCAGGTGTGTTCTGCTTTAACACCTTGAGTAGGATTTGTATCAGAGTCCTAAAAGTGGCCAGGGATGGTAGGATAGTCATGCTGGGGCAGTGTCCTTGCAGGAAAAGGAGGTGTGCCAGGCAGGAATCTGCAGGAGATTCCTCCTGACAAATCTGTGTCTGCAGGTTGTGGCAGTGCTGTGGTGGAAAGAACAATGTACCAAAGTGTTGCCTCTTGTTATAGTCTGGATGGAGAATGATCCCACAGTGTGGTGGTTATTAAGACCTGCCTCTTACTTCTGGTTTGTCAAGCATCTGAGTTCAGTGACAGAGAGGTTTATTGAGCTGAACCATATGGATTTTTATTTTTCTTCATAAACGTCCCTTTACTGGTAGCAAAATTCTGATTTATTAATAATACAATTTTTTATTTGGTAATGCTTAATAAAACATAAGGCATAGATCCTTACAGTAGGGTAAAACACATAAAAGTAATCTCATTTTAAGTACTTTTATGTGCACAGTCTGTCTTAAAATGACCCATCAGTGATCCTCTTAGATCTCTATTTTGAAACTGGGATTCAACAGTTAGAGTACTCCAGACTCATAAATAAGTGGTTGCTCTTTAGTCATATTACCTATTCTACAGGCTTGATTTTTAAAATATTTATACTTTTCTATTACCTGAGCCTAATTTTTTAGTATATTATCATCTTCTGTTTAAATTGATTGAATTATTTAATATTTATAGTAAATAAAACCAATACTGATTTTCTTTATTTAAAGAATAAGCTGATGTTTGGTGATTAGATGTGCTCTTTGAAATGGATACACATCCCTGGGCATTAACAGCCAGGGAACATAGTGACAAGAGATATGTAAAAGTGTTGATTTGGCACATCCTTATCTGACTATGTTATTGTAAATTAATCATTGTACCTCTTTTGTGAGAAGATGGCATTCTATGGCTAGGAAGAAATTGGCTTTAGAATTTTTCAAGGCTTATTTATTGTAGATTTTCAAGGCAAATTTATTACAGATAAATCACTTGCTGTGTTTTCAGTCCTTTGTTCTGTGAGATCATTTGATGAAATCCAGAGCAAACAGTAGATCTCAGTCAGATATGGTGGCTCATTAGGCTGCTGTTACAAGCAGGCCTTAATTGGAACAATGCCTGCAGGATGGCACTTACCCTCCACCATGCTCAAGCCTGTTAATTTGAGCCAGGTGTGACTTAAGTCCAAATAAGACACATTCTTCCAAATTGTGCAGAATTACCTTTTGATTTTTGTTGTCAGATTTGCCCACTGTTTGTCTCTAAAGCTCATTAAATTGTTCTTCAGTCCAACCATTTTATTAATGTTCCTGAATACTCTATGTGTAGGAACTGCAGGAAACAATTTTTTAAACTTGGTTTTCTTTTAGCTAATCAGAATGTCCAGAAGCCCTGAGGTGAGAAAGTTTTAGTGGAAGCAATAAAGTTAGGTGGCTGCAGTTTTAAATTTTAAAACTTAGGGCAAGTGCTTATTGCAGTGTGTGGGGTTGGGCAGGAGGTTTTGTAATATTGGCCTAACAGCTTAAAACTTGCAGTTGTTGCAGCTGCCCTTGCTCTTTCTTTGCTGCTCTCTGGCTGCTCCTCTTTTTTCCTTATATTTGCTGTGTGACAGTTTTCCACACTCAGCTCAGAACAATTAAATAGGAAAATTTCAATTGCTGTGTAGAAGTGTTGGTTTGGGAAGAGGGGGACAGGGTAAGAGCTATTTTTGAAGGCTATTCCTGAATATGTAAATGGTTGAACAAAAAGTGCGTGATATTCTGCAGAAGAACTGTTGAGTTGTTTTCATTTTGCAATGTTTTACATCAAAGACTGCAATGGGAAGTTTTTGTATAGAGCAAATGTTACTCAAACCTCTGTCCTGTGTAAACAGAGCACTTAAGGGTCAATTATTAATATCTTATTTAGGTGTTTTCTTGCCCTCTTCAGAAAATTGCACAAACATATTTTGTGCTGCTTCTTTTTGTTGCTCTTTCTTCTGCTCCACCCTTCTCCACTTTGTTGTTCAGTAGCTTCTTGAGGATGATGAAGAGATGCTTTGATGTTTGGAAAGCTTAGTGGAAATAAACTTTTATTTCAGCTTTCATTCCCTATTATATAATCCTTTGCTCTTGTCAAACAATTGTATATTTAGCATTGACGTAACTGTAGGGTGTCTGGATTCTGATGAGTAAGTGGTGCCTGGATGCTCTCAGCTCAAATTAAAATATCTGCACCTTTCAGGAGCTCCATGGAAAAAGAGAGGGCTTTTTGATTTTTTCTTTCTTTCTCATTTTCTGTAGTCTTAAAACATACAGCATTCATCCTTTTCCCTGTAAGTTAAGGAATTATTCACAACTATCTTAGTGTCCTCAGCTGACTGTTCATGAAGCAGATAATGGAGTAAGTTACAATGGAATTCACTGTCTAATACTAGGATTTTATCTATGGTAGAAGTCAGCATAGCACAATGCAGAGACCAACAGCTTTGTTTGTTCCTATTGTTAAAGAAAAGTAAGTTAAGTTGGGCTTGTTGAGACTGTGTAGAGGCATCGCCTTGTGTGCTGTCCATATTCCCTGAATTGTTTGACTACCCTTCAGATGCTTCACAAAATGTGAATGAAGTCGTTGGTTCTTATGTTGTCTTACCCTAATCCTTTATCACAGGTCCTAGTGCCACCAATCTTATAATAGGCTCCATCGCTGGTGCCATCCTGGTAGCAGCAATTGTCCTTGGGGGGACAGGATGGGGCTTTAAGTAAGCAATGCCGCATGTCTTCTCCTCGGTGGCTCTGGCATTTCTATTTCTTGCTTACATCACTCAGTTTTGAGTTCCTGCTACAAGAGTTCCAAGTTAACCCCAGACTCTAACAGACTGCTTTGAACAAGAAATTATACATGCATAAACAAGCAAAGGAAATGGATTTGAAAATAGCAAATGTTATCAGGGTGCAAAGTTGAATAACAATAAAAGAATTAGGTGAATTCATGAAAATTAAATTAACATTTAAGGAACAAGGTCTTTTTTCACCTCCTGTCCGTAGCATTGAAGCTGATTGTATTGGTTAAAAAGCCCCCAAAAGATACATGTCATATTTTGAATGTAGTAGTACTTTCAGACTGCTCAGCTTTTTGACAACAAGAGATGTCATGTAAATGGTCAGTAGTGGAAGGAGCAGAGTTGTTTTCAGGAGTGTTGATGTAGTTGACTCTGGAATAGCTGACCTAACTTGTTCGTGGTTACTGATTTTTTTTTTTTTTTTTTTTTTAGTTTTTTTTTTTTAATTATTGATACACAACTTAAAAAACAAATTCAGGTTTAGAGAGACCATTTTGAAATCTTCAGCTATTTCCTGAAAGATGAAAGCATTTCTCTCCCAATTCTAGTTTGATGTGTTTTGTAACTCTAAGGACTAACAGATTAGTCATTCCACTTGACTACTCTGTTAAAGCAAACAGAGAGTCTTGTACAAAGATACTTAATTCCTACCCTTTCTGTAGTGTTCAATCTGCCCAGATGCATGGCCTGTATTTGGTAGAAAAGTTCTCCCTTTAGAAAGGTTATAAACACTGTGACAGAGTTCTCCCAACAGATCATGGAAGAAATTCAGTACAAATGATTTCTCATGGCATTTAAAGTTGCTGTTTCTATTCAATAATATGAATCAAGGTTAAGCCATGATACAACAATAAGCCATAATTCTTCAAGAAGAGTAAGTAACAGTAATAATAATAATAATAATTCAAAGAAAATTTTCTATGGCTTCTATTCATATTTCATGTCAAAGTTGAGAAGAAAAAATTACTCTGTAATTGATTAAGGCAGTTATTAAAATAGAATCTAGTGATAACATCTTACCTTGTAATTCACTTTCAAAGGTCACCTGAAAATGTTCTGGTTTATACTCTTATATTTTTGAAGTTTCAGCTGGCCTTAATTAACTATGCATATAGAAGGAAAATATTTCAAAATCTCTTTCAGGCCTACTGAAAGCAGCAAATCAGGCTTTGCCCTTTCTCCTGGACAAGGCAATTAGTCCCTGTTAACTTGCCTGTCACTGTTGGTGTTCTCAGACTCAGCCACATTCATTTTTCTCTCAGTGCTTGTTTGGAGGGTGCCCATGGGAATTAACCAAGCAAGATTCTGTTGGGGGAAAAAAAGTCTGCTTACCCTTTTGGATGGGTTTTCTACAGTAAGAGACATTTGCCCATTACTTAGCAATTCACAGATTTTGCAGAAACAGGGTGTGCATCCCTAGATGATGGCTTTGTATTGCATAAGGTAGTTTGCTGAAAGCAAAATACATGTCATGAAAATATAAAATAATTAGTCAGTTCTTCCTCTGAGTCTTTTCAAACTGTCTTGTGCCCTGGCCGTCTTTGCCCTTTGCCATCAGCCCTGCAGCCCCTGCCTCCACCAGACACAGAGCTTGAGAACTTGCACTAAAGAGAGGAGTAGGACAATCCCTCCCTGTCTAAAACATACAGGATGTAACTGATTATTTATTTTTCATGTTTCACACTTCTCAAACTGCTCCCACAAATGATCAGCTTTGCACCCTGGTGTCATTTGTTTGCCCAAAGGAAGAAGCTTGTTCTGCCTATAGAGGATGTGCACTGGAAATGCCTCCTGGAGCTCCTGCTGTCACAGGAGCAAGATACAGCTGTTTGTTCTGTAGCAGAACCTCAAAGACACTGGCCTGGCCTAGCTCACAGCTTGAAGTGCATGTGTCTTCTGGGGGCCAGAGGGGAACAGAAGAGGCTTTTCAGCTTGTACATAAAGAGGGCTAGCACATGTAGACCCCCGATATTTGGATTCAGATAGATCTGGAGGGACAGGTGAGGATAATAAAGGGATTTTAACTTTTCCTTTTTTTAAGGCAAGTGATATATTTAGTCTCTGCAACTATGAGAGAAGGTAGCTAATGCTTTACAAACTGGGAGATGTGATTTCTGTTTCACAGGTTATCAGATGTTCATATGAACATACGGTACTGTGGTGTCAAGTCCGTATCAAACGTAAGCTGCAACTAAGCAAACTTTGTTCATGAACTGAGGTGGGAGGTGGGGGTTGGAGGGGAAGTGTTAAAGAAACATTGATGCAAGTTCAGAGAGAAAAAAGTAAAAACAGCTCAACAAACAAATTCCGGTTTCAAGAATGAATCCAAGGTTCATTTTAAATCGAGTTAATGTGTGGACAGAATAGGAAAGAAAATATTAACTGACAATTTTACAGAATATAGAATCTCATGAGACATTTCAGGTGGCTTAAAGGCTGTGGGTAGAAACCTTTTTAGGAAGTAGATTTTACTCAGTTGAGCCTTGCATCATAGTTTTAAATCTAAGTACAGCAGTAAGAACTTGATTTTGGTGCAGCAAGTCTGTGCAAGCTTTTAACATGCAGTGTTGAACATAGGAAGGACATTTTTACCATTAGAGTAAGCTCAGGGCCCTACAATTTTTTCCTAGCATATATTCACTCACTTCTGCTAAGCTGCTGCAGTAATACAAGTCAATTAATGCTTTTGTTACTGACTTTAACAGCAGTTTTGGTAAGAAAACATTGCTAAGAGGTAATACTAATAAGAGAGATGTGGAAATGTACATGAAGAGCTGCTGCTTGTTATAGCAGAATACGAAAGTTACAGATAGAGAATTGATTGTAGGCACAATTCTATTTCCAGAAATTGTTCTTAGCTAAAGAGCTGCAAGGTTTTCTGTTTCTTTAATAGAAAATTCATGGAGGAACCAAAGACTTACCCAGCTGTAACAGATGCTGTGGTTGAACTGGTCTGGGCTGTTGCATTTAGACCCCAAAGGTTTCCACAAGTTAAAGCAGTGGAACGCTGGTGGCAATTTCATGAGGAAGAGGCTTTGGTCCCTTACCAGCATTTCCATCACACATGAATTGTGGACCAAAATCCAGTCATCACTGCACAAACAGCAGCTAGAATAAAATGTGAGGTATTTTCTAATATTTTCCCCAAACTACTGGAAGAAATGGGAGGTCAGTCAGGTCAACTTAAAATAAGTTGCTTTTTTTAGTTCCTCATTTTGATAATGGGAGGAGTTTTTCTTGATAATGAGGGAGTGTTTCTTTTCTGATTTTTTTTTTTTTTTGTAAACATGACCATGTTAGGCAGTGATGTGCTGTGGCATGGAGTGCTTTTTTGACTAAAAATAACCTATACTTTTCTTTCTTTTCTTTTTGTTTGAGACCCTTTGGATTACAGACAGAAATGACCCTCATTATTTAAAGAGGCATTAAAACTTGAAATGCCAAGTCTTTGGTGTTCTAAGATCTTCCACATAAACCAACAAAGGACTAGGAAGCAGCATCATTCTTGGGTGTGTCCTTCCCTAGAGGACACTTCTGCCCCCTTACCATTTAACTGAAGCCTAGCAGAAGGAATCTTGTACTGCTGTAACTCAAAGCTAGAACTGGTGGAAATATCCAGAACCTGGATTAGTGTTTGGTAATTCAGGCTGAAGTTGTTAAAGCAGGTCAGGTAATCAGAACAGAATTTCAGTTCCTGCAGGGTAACACCTCCCTGCTCACCTCTGAAGTGCTACAATGGCAGCTCTTGTTGAAGCTTTGCATGTGTGTACTGTCTCCTTATTGACACTGTACCTCATGTTCCCTATTTCAGGCTCTTATTTTAGTTCTTCACATGTTTCTCTCCCTCATACAACATTGTTAGCAGAATATCCTAAGTGAAGAAAGGCAGTGGTTTGGTCAGTATCTTGTTCCTCAAAGGCTGTATTTCTTCTGAATAAAACTAGGAAATAAGTAAATATACGGTTTGGACAGAATGCATGATGAGGTTTGTACTAGAACACTACACCAGTGAAGAACAGGTTAGAAGAGAGCAGATAAGATAAAAGCCAAAAGTTTTGTTAGATTGTTCTGGGAAGCTAGCATAGCATCTGTCCTCTATAAAGTCCAATTCTTTAATTAAAATAAGCTCAGGTAACAGTGTAATTTGGTGTCTGTTTTAAGGACTTGTCCTCTTCAAGCAAACAGTAATATGGTACTGCCCATATAGTGGAAGGACGAGTTATGTCACCTGGATTTTTCACCTGCATTGTTGATTTTAAAGGACTGACTAATTAGGTGTTTATCAGTAGTACTTGAATTCCAAGGATGCTAGACAGTATTTAAAAGGAGATGGGGGAAAAGAAGCAGACATGTCCTTTTCCCATTGAAGCTGGCAGGACAAGCAGATACACAGCAGCCTTTAACTCACATTTAACCAAGTTCTGTAATATTCATGCTTCCTATCTGGCAGTTTTGCAAGTTGGCCTGAAACTTATTTTCCTCATCTCAAATTTACCTGTAGTTTAGAAAAGGAATTGAGATACTGACGTAATATCAGCCTCATTCCAAAGGAGCATTATTACAGTAATCCTGGAGGGGAAAAGACTGAAAGATGAATACAGTAATCTTCTTTCAGAAACTAGCAGTTCTTAAGCACTCATCTTGCACCAATCCAATCACAGGTATCGAAGGAAAAAACCAAAATCAAGGATTCCCAAGAATTACCAGCCTCTGGAAGTCCTCTCAAAAAGAAGTTGCCTTTGCATTAGTCTCAAACCACCAGTTAAACATTATGTATAGAATAAATATTGTAGCAGTGGTAGAAGTTAGCAGGGCTGCAGAAGATTAAAGATCCAGGGGTTGGTCTGTAGCTTTAGGGAATATATGAATTCCTATTCTGTATTTTTTGCATGTTGGTTTGGTGGTGGTAGTAGTGTGTATGCCCAATGGTGAAACTAAATGCATGAGCCCCTTGCTTGATGCCCCACATAAAGCCAGATACTGGGGAGGTTGCACCCAACTTTTGTTGTTGCTTCCTAATGTCTTGCTGTGTGACATAGGACATCTACATCGCAGGAGATTGGATGTCCCCAGCTTGATGCCACTTAACATTCAGTTCCAATCACACAACTGACAGAGCTGTCCAGTCTCCTTCGAATGCAATGTCTCAGCTGTCTTTTGCTCCTTACTAAGATTCACAGCACTTATGGTCAGTAGTGTGGTAAGAGCTCACAAAGGCACACACACATTTGTCTCACTGGATTATATAAACTAAATTCTGGTGTACCAGAGCCGGGCACTTGCTCTGAGAACTCAAGCCTCTGCTGGCTGAAGTGTTGCCATTCCTGGCACTTGTGACTCATTCTCTTTAGGTAAAAGTGTGCATTCTTGGCCTAGTGCACACCATGTGTTACTGGGAGCTGAAAAGTTGTACAAATTTAGAGCACCACTTGAAATACTACAAAAATACTTGATTTCTGTGTGCCAGCATGATCTTTAAACTGCACAAGGAAACCTGTACTTGGTGTTGTGCTGTAGGAAGCATGCAACCAAATTCCTTAAATAGTTACCCCTTGAAAAAGTTCCTGGTTCAACTGTCAGTGTGAGCTTTTTACTTTACTATGACCTTAGCAATGGCTGTGTTCCTGTCATACCTAACTAATGCCTTGCATTTTTCTCTTTCCGTCTCCTTTTGATGCAACCTGGAAGAAATGTCAAAAAACGAAGGTTCGATCCAACCCAGCAAGGCCCTATCTGAAGAAATGCCATTCAAAAAGCTGCTTCTTGCACTACTGGATTTTGGGTATGATGTCCTTGCTGTAGCTACACAAGAACTAAATCAGTACAGAAGAACATGAGAACAGTAACTATAAACACAAAGTTGGGATGTTGAGATAAGTTGGAAATACTTCCTCTATTCACCTTTCTCTTGTTAACATTAACTGACAAGTGGTACAAGCAAACTGCTTCAAAAAATCAGGTGTTTTTTTCCTTTTCTCAAATTAAGAAGGAGACACACAGACCAAGTGCAATAAGAGAACTGTTCCAAAATAATGGAGTTGCAAAAGATTCTTTCCCAGCCTGCTGGCACTCTAACTTCACTTGAGTTCGCATGACTTCCTTTTTCTTATCAAACTCCAGTGGCATGAGGAGCTGATTTTGAAAGGGTAACCTGCATGGCTCACATACAAACAACCAAGTTAGCAAGCTGACCCCAAGCAGAATCTGCAGCCCAATAAATACAAAGCACTGGGAAGCCAGTGCCAGGCTTCGACAGCTTTTCCAGCCACGCAGTGCATTCTGCAGCTGGACTTGAGGGTTCCCTGCTCCATGAGCTCACTGTCCATCTTGGACAGGAGCCTCTTGGGTATGGAAGCTAGAGAATGATGGATGGAATTCTTCCAAGAAGGAAAAAGTGTAAATATGGAAATAAGATTTTGATGTATCATTTTCACAGATTATATATAAATATATATATATACGAGAGAAAAGAATTTCCATATAAAAAGGTTCTATTCTTTATGTAAATCTATTTTTGATGTTGGGTTTGGTTTTGGGTTTTTTTTTCTTCCCCTTTTTTTCTGTAGCATGTTGTACAGCAGATGTTCTGGGCTTGCTCAAAAAAGGCAGATAACAGCATGCAGATGCAGGGAGTTCTGACACCAAACTTAGATGTGATCTAAAGTTTGTATGCTTGAAACCAAAAACAATTAAAATGTATAAATGCATATCTATGTATTGACTATAAGTCTGAATTACTTCTTTTGGCTGTTATACAGACTTTTCCATGATCTAAGTAACACACACTCAAACTAATCACAAAAGTGCCAAACTCTTTTTTTTCTTTTAAGAAAAGCTACTTTTTTTCCTGCCTAGATCCTGTAAAATAAAAACTTAAATAAGCCTTAAAATAGTCAAAAGATGTTAAAGCTTGGAATGAGCTATTATTCTCTTGCCTTGTGCCCCTCCACTGGAAGCAGCTTGCAAAGGTGACTGACCTTTTTAACTCACTCCCTGTATCTCTTTGATGCAGGTCACTATTCAAAGTTTAATGCAAGATTAATACTTTGACCCTTGGCTACTGATAGCCAGTTACCACCAGGATATGTGCAAAATCCCAGGTAATTTCAGGTGTGCTGTCATTACTTTTAGAGACACCTTCTGCACCAACACAGATTTTTACAGAGTAGTCCTGGGCAGCAGTCCTGTGTCCCTAGGAACCACCTGGCTGCAGCTGCCTTGAGAGAGGGTTGTGAAGAGGTCTAGTTTAGGGCTTCCTTAAAGTACAGAGCTGGACAGTCTGGCTCATCCTTTTAAGCTTGACTTAAATCATTTGGTAAGTGAAGTAACTGAAAATTTAATTGCTGTGTCTGATAATCAGAATTAGAGCCAAAATATTTTAAAAGTTGTAACTTCTGGATGTTTAGTAACGACAGAAGCCCAGTTACACTACTTCCTGCATCTTTGTTCAGAGGAAATCCATTTTCCAAGTTAGCTTTAAGAGCCAAAACATAAAAAAAATGCTGCAGACATTCTCCTGTGAGTTAGAAAACCTCATTTCAGTTATTTTTCTTATTATGATAATGTTCAACTCAACAGTCTCAATATCTTGGTTTTGATTCATAGTTGTCACTAAATATTTTCAATCAGCTTTAACATAATCACATTTACACTTACTACATTATAAGTTAAAGGTGCTGCACACACAGGTAGTTGACATTAATAGAAATTGTAAGCCTTATTCTGAAAATTTCCTGCTTGGCTTTAAGCAGAATTAAATTAGTGACATTTCTCTGATGACAAACCAAAAATACTTGCAACTGTATTATGTTTCTCTAAAAATGCTGCGATTGGGAGCACAACATCTAAATTTTTTCAGGTTCTGCTTCCAAAGCAAGCATAACCCACAACAGGAACACCAGTGCTATCAAAAATTACAATAAGTAAAGTCAACTGGATATACATAAACTACCTGTGTAATAAACCTTGGAGAGGCATTTCACAAACAACATTGTTAGTGTGTGATGTGATGTTTTAAATCAGACCACAGTGGTCCCCAACTACTATGTATATATGTTCAGTGCTGGAGTAACTTTTTTATTTACACCAGCAGTTTCATAGCAATTAGGATTTCTTGACTGAATTTATGCTCCAGTCCTCAGCCATTGTGTGCATGGGAAGAACACACTTTCTGCCCTGTGTGCACACAACACAAGTGACAATACAGCTCAGAGTAGGTACAGGCTAAAGTGCTTCCTGTGCTGGTAGACAGTTAAAAAGCTGGATTTGATAGGTGTTGATTTTGTACATGCCCTGGCTGTGCTTTGGGAAGTGCATATCCATTTAGCAGTAACTCGTTCATCGCAAAGCGGCACCAAAAGAAGACCAGGTTGACTCTGCCTCCATTTCATCCACTCTACATTTGCTCCATTATTTACCTATTCAGCTGGACAAGAAGCTGTGGGAGCTGTATAGCTCATTCCAGTCTGCTGCACGATTTCACTGATTTGATCTGATACTCCTAAAAGAGAAGTCTGCCAGGCAAATTAACAGCTGTATAGGTGCATGGTCAAAAAACACATTACTCAAGGCTGGAGTCTAACCAATTTTTCTTTACTATGCAAAGATGGATATTGCACAAACAGATGAGACAAATGTCTGAGGAAATGCCATAGAATACTTGAAGTTATGTTTTAAGCCTAATCAGTCATGTTTTATATTCATTACTGCTTCCACTGTTACTCTTCCTTTTAAAAATGTTTTGTAATTATTTTTTTAAGTGCACAACTCGATGTTGTTATAAATCAAGTTTTTGTTTGAAGTTAATACTCATTCATATCCTGTTGGCTGCTAATGAATGGAAATTCAATAGTCCTTGTTCTGCATCTTAGCAAGATGAGTATTAAAAATGTCATGAACATGGAATGGAGTAGTTTTTAATTTTCAATCTTTTTTTTTCTTATTTATTCTCTCAGTTTAATTTAATTTCTGTGTTCAAACAATCATCACCTTTGTAGTAGTGGAAATTGAATGGAGTTTTCTTTTATGAAGGATCTCAAAGTGTGTCAAATCTCACAGTGAGGCTGTGTCTGTGGGAGGAGGTTGCACGCAGCCTCTCTGCCGTGCATGGAACCAGCGCCCCTGCACCCAGGATGGGCCCAGCCTGCTTCAGTCCCAGCTGCTGGCTACACTGAGTTCAGTGACACCTGGAGGCTTTTGTTAGGGGAGGGAAGCCTTTTCCAGCTCAAAAATCTGAATTATATAATTACAGGAAGTCCAAAATAAGGCCCTTGAAGTATTCTTTAAATAATTACATCATAACAACCAGATATTGTGGCCATCATTTTAATGGAATACTGTATGAAACTCCATCTCCCTTTTCTTTTTTTGCCAGACTAACTCTAGTGAAGCCAGCCTGGGAAAATTAAATGCATGCATGTCACAGTTACCAGATAAATACTGATATTGTTTTGCTTTCTCCAGCTCCAGACAGGGAAACAAAATACACTCTGTATGAAAACATCTTTCTCATTCAGAATGATAGAGTGAGGGAACACTCTCACCAATGGATACACTATTATACACATCTATTTCCTGTCATTTAAATATAGGATTTATCCATAAACTCAATATAAACATGCATTTTGGCTATAATTAGAATAGACAGTCATTCCTTAAAATAGGAGTTAAGTCTTTTGCAGCATATGAATAGAAAAGCAATATAGAGACAGATGCATACGTGCTTTTCATTTCCCAAGAAAAAATTTTTAGAATTGTTTTTGAAAACTTTCTCAGTTCCAGCACAGTCACTGAAGATTGATCCTGCTGGGGCACTTACTATCATGGACAAAACCAACACAACACCAAGCCACATTGTACAAACCCAAAAAAGCCTCTTTTGTTCCAAATGTACTTCCTATAGATTCCTACCTACAAGAGCTGAAAAGTTAATATAAATCATCCATCAGTAATATCACAGAGACTAAGTGTCCATAGAAAGCTTAAATAAAAAAGTACTTAAGAATTTTAATGGGAGAGATGCTCAAACTAGTACAATTGAAAGCAAAAGGTCACAAAAACATTATCTTAAAGCTGCACACACTGTAATTCAGTTCAATGATTTATTGTTCACAACTCAGCAAGCACATTCTTGTAGGTTTGTGGAATAAGTTCCTTAGTGGGAACAGCTAACATAATAGGGGACACAACCCCTAGATAAATACAAGGACTCTATACCAGACCAGCATCACCAGCCACTAAACATGTTATTTCTGAGCAACCACAAACTGCTGAGGGCAGTGTAATTATGAGCGCTCTAATTTGTAGAAAACCCATAATCAAGTGTCAGCTGATTTTTTCTTATTAAAATGTTCTTCTAAAAACCTTGATTTTGTAATAAGCCATGGGATAGCCCTCATCTTTACCACTAGTACTGTAACAGGTCATGCTTTAGTGTGGCACTTTGTGAGCCAGTATAAGAATTCCCCCCATCAAAGCTGGTAGCTCAAAGCACAGAGGAACTTAAATGTATTTTACATGGTCCAAGTCCACTTGTCAGACCTCACGAGCACAACACTGCACCACTGTATATCATACATTCACAGATTTCCTCAGCCATCAGTCCAGCTGCTGGAGGCTTTGAGTTTCCTTTGGAGACTGTGAAGCAATGTTTGCATCTGCACTACACAGAGCAGCTGAGAGAAGGGCTGATTCTTGCAGCTGTATTTAACTGGTGACAAAGGCACGAGCACGACACCCCCCTTACGTTACACACCACTAACATGCTGTGGGTTATAGCATTGCTTTGCCTCTTGTGCAGAAGGAAAATGCCCCTACACATAACATGTGCTGCTTCCCTGCACTCTAGCCTGGACACTGTCCAGTCAGAAAACAGCACATGCAAACTGCTTTTGACTGGTTTCCTATCTCCAGCTGAGATGGTGATCAGTTTATTCTCATGAATGAAAAATGTCTAAATATCTCAAATCTACGTGAGGGTTACAGAAGAAAATGGCACCAGCAGCAGCAGCTGATATTCCTGTGAGCCTGCAGCTTTGACAATGTCCTAAGGATCCTTGATGGGAGCTGTGCTGAACACCTTGTGCTGTGAAGCTGAAGGAAGTGCCCAGACCCTACCAGCACAGCACAGCCCTGTTCTCCAGTGGTCCCAGCTGTGTGGCAGCAGCGTTGGGGACACCTAAAGCTCCACCTGTCTATAGCAATGCCTGACTTTCAGCCTCAGTGCAATCACACAAAGATGCTTCCGCTCCTCTCTTCAGCTTATGTAAACAGAGATGTTAATCTCCCTAACAAGGACCTCTTCCCAAAACATGATTTCTAGCCCTCTGGTTTGCTCCAAAGCACACTAATAACTGTATAATTACAGAAGAAATGGACAGAACTTGGAGTAGCAGTGCTCATGGCTTTGTTAAGCAGTCTCAATCTGTTCTTTCAAAGAGAAGGCTCACGTTACTTCTAAAAGTAAGTACAAGGACCACAGTCTAAACCTCCATACTCCATTCATATCTTTTTGTTGGGATTTTACGTATTCTGACCATCCATTTCCTCCCCATACCTTTTCCCTTGTCAACATGCCCCACTCAGAGTGGCACAACAATGAAATCAGATGGAGGCAAGGTACACAGGCAAGCCTGTCTCCTTTGGAGTCAGTCACTTCTCCCCTATTTCCTTTCATGTACATCTGAACTCTGTATTGCTATTTCAAGACTGCTCCATTATGAAGTTACTCTTACAGATATTGTTAACAATAACATAGTTTACAGACAATGAATGCTTGACCAGGATTTCTGTGCCATGAGAAAGCAGTTCCAAGAAACAAAACTATTCTAGTGCCCTCCAGCATTCACTGAAAAGCTTCAGGAAATTAAAGATTTTAACTCCTCCTTTGTGTAATGAGGAGGTCCCGAACACAAGACTGAAAATTGCCTCATTTGCAGAAGGAAAGAAACAATTGCCTTACATTACAGAACATCCTCTGTTGGATCAGGGGGCTGGGCAGGTAGGTAAAAGATTCAGGTCTCATTACATTTTTGCTTCACTTTTCCTTCCTCTGATTTGGCCGGGCACTTTCACTTCAAACACAAGATCTCTAGGGCAGGAACTGTTGTACACAAAGGTGACCTTTACACCCAGGCCAGGGAGCACTGCTTCTAGGCAGAGCTGGTTAGCTGATAAGTTTGAGACAAACCCCCCTCCCCAGGTATTCAAAAAAATTAAAGTCTTCATGAAATATGCAACTTTTTAGCTGTGCCTAATCAGTAATAGGATAGGAAATAAAGGACCTTGTTAAATTAAACTATAATCTTTTCAGAAGTTCCAAATTAAACTCACTACATAGAAATTCACTCTAGTATCACCTTTATAGCATCTCCTTTGAGAATAGGTTTCAAAGGGTACATTTGTGAAATAAAAATGGGAGTTTCAAAGGCTGAGTTGCCTGACCTGTTAAAAAATAAATAAACTATATACTTAATTTTAAAAAACCCAATGTTCTGTCTGCCTCTATCACATGGTTCCTTACTGATAACGTATGGGTTTTACTCATCTAAATGACAGAGCTTGTAGTACTTCATTCAGGAAAATAATTCAAGAAGGCAGATTTGTCTGCCAATAAATTATACATGACAGATCTTGCACATTAAAAACCCCCAACTTTCTTCTCTGACAACAGCAGTAGTGTACTTATAAGGCTTCAGACCCGTGGTTTGAAGAGTGGCAAGTACTTTATAAGTGCCAAAGAGCCCTAGTAGGAGCTACCAGCAAAACACAGAGCAAAGTGGATAGTCCAGCAAAGAGACTGAGAATGAGCAGGCAACCAAGGAGAACTGAACATCCCCAAGTGCCCTTTCACATGAGACAGAATATCCTCATTACTCTCCAGAATCTCCTGTGACCTATTTCTTGGCCCTAAATAATTTGTTATCCCCTCCTCCAATTTCTTCTTGAAGACTGTTTTCCCCAGACAGCTTTGAGTGGGAATGTGCAGGCTCCCTGCATGGGGTTGTGGCTGCCAGGGGAGTGTCTGTGCTGTGGGATGACTGTGACAGCGGCAGGGCTGGAGCCCTCCTTGGTGGCCCACTGGCATAGCCCAGGAGCTGCCCTGAGGCAAGCATGCTCCAACACCCTTTTCTCCCAAGAGCTGCAGGAAAGAAACACTCTCAGAGAAAGAAAAGGTAGGATTCCACATTGCAGTCCTGCTCAGCCTCAGGAAAGAATGCACTATGAAAGTGCTTTTCTCCCTGCGAGAAACTGATCCTGTAACAGCCGTGCTTTCTTGGATGTTAGTGGCAGTTTTATGAAAACATCTTTCACTGAACTGCTCTTCTAGCTGTGACATACCCAGGGTGACTCTCCTCTGCCTGGAGTGCTGAAGGTGAGAAGGGTTTCCCCATTGTCTGTGGGGACATGAGGAAGCAGGAGGGCTGAGTCAGGAAGAACCAATGACTTTATTCTGGAACATGTTGATATCAGTCCAACACCCAAATGGCAATGAATCCCTTAATTCAAAAACTAATAGTTGTCTGGCTATAAATACTCAGAATGCCATTAAAATTAATCAAAAGCTTTCAAACTAACTAAATGGTTAATGTGAGACAACTTGCCCAAAAGGCACAGATTAATATTTAATGTACTATGCTATCAGTTTGGGGTTCTTTCTTATTTTCTTGGAGTGCTTAAGTCTAGAGAAAAACGTGGTCACATCCTTTATAAAGGTCATTTGCATTTATAGTGTCACATATCACCAGAGTATGTTTTCAAATATATATATTAATTTTTTGACCAACATTGCTTAGCTTGCACTGGTAAAAATACCTGCTCCACACGTCTTTTCAAAGCTTGTGTTAAATACATTTGCCAGGAAAAGTGTTACCTCTTCCACAAATTAATTTAAATAAGTGGCTTCAACAATGAAGGCAGCTCACACTTCTGACATGTCACCTAAATTTCTCTTGGGGAAACACTATGAACATGGCAGTGGAGACAGAGCCTCTCACACCAACGGTTGGTTGGCATAGAGAAGACACATTATTACAGTAAGACAAATGTAGTCTAATGGGGAGCTGCAGTTCCTCAAACCTTCTAGCAGAAGGCCACTTCTCAGCATAGGCCAGAGACATGCCAGGGTGTCCACAGGGCTGCAGCTCCTGGCACAGTAGTACCCTGGTCTCCTGCCTGTCCCATGTCTTGTCTGTCAGCTCCATGGAAATGTTTCAGGTCTTCAGCAATAGTGTACAGCACTGAAGAATTGTATGTTTAGGTAACTATATCTTTCCACTGGTTAGAACTGCTGAAGTGTTGCATCACACACAGTGACTTTCCTGCTGGCCATCTCTACAGACAATAGACCTAGAAGGTTGTTTAGAGCAGTGTGGGGTCATCAAACACTTTGGGAACAGAGATTCAATCCACCAAAAGAAAAAAAAAGAAGACAACTTGACATCAAAAGTCAAAAAAAAAAAACAAAACAGGTTTAGATACTCAAAGCTCTCTACATATAATTTTAAAAATTAGTAAAATATAGCTGCAGACTTTGGATCAATGATTTAATTTCATTTCCAAGAAGCTCTTGCGAGTCAGGGAGCCAATTTTAAGGACAGTTTAATCTTCTGCTTCAAATGAGGAGAACTGGAAAAGTTAAAAATGGAAGTAGGTTTCCACACTCTTCCTTTGTGGATTTTGAAGAAAAATAAAGCCTCTACCAGGTACTATGAATTTAAAGCTAACAGACCTTTGGGTATCCCCCACTCTGAGAATCACAAGTTTTGCCTTTGCCATCACTTAGCCAAGTTTCACACAAAGCTGGAATAATTTGGAACCCAACTCAGCAAAACCCAAACTTTCAGCTAAGAATATGCCTGTAAAGCATTTTTAGTAAGCCTAAAACAGTTGTCTTTCATCATGTGGGACAGTTTTAAAAACTCAATACTGCTTTCAGGTGTGGCTGCTTATGGAAGTAGCAGGCAAGCTGTGCATCCCATCACATGTTACTGTCTCTCAGCCTCAGTGCTGAATCTCTTTTTTTATATGTAAATGCTTACTTAGATCAAGCAACCATAAGCCACTGCCTACTAACTTAAATGTTAATTTTAAACCACCAGAAATTTTGCTGGGAGCAAATGCAAGAAGAAAGCAGCTCTGTAGTTATTTATACCTTTGCTCTATTCAAAATGCAAATACCAGTTAAATGGCCTCCTATTTTTCTTACTTATCCCTTATTCCTTTATCCTGATCATTTAACCTTTTGTTTTATTTTTATATTTTTCTGGTAGAAATAGCATCCTTTCTGTAGTGTTACATCATCTGAAAGCTCTGTCTCATCTATGAGTAAATAATCTGTCTCATCTGTGAGTAAATAATCAACTTTTCTTGATAAAAAATATCCTTCCGCAAATGACTCTGGATATGATCTACAGCTAATGTGAATTATACTCATAAGATATGGAGACCCACAGAAGATATGAACACTGGCTGCCAGGGGAATATATCACGTGCTGCAATGAAAGAAAGATTACTGATAGCTTAAGAAGGGCACAGAAAGCTTGATTGAGGGAGTGTGTGAAACTGAATGAGATGGCCAATTTCTTCCCTACTAGGAGGCTGAGGTGATCAATCTAATTATCAAAAACCTCTTTTCCAGAAATAGAATGTAAGTGCTCTGGTTCGCAGGGAGCAGAATGTAGTAGGCTCAGGAAGTATTTGTGGAGCCAACTATTTTATCTGTAGCTATATTTCCATTGAGCAGCAACTCTCATTTCTGTGAGAGCCCCTGGTTCAATACCCTTGGGTCTGCCAGCATTCTGAATGGAATGAAACCAATGTTGTTCTTGATCCAAATCCAGATAAAGTGCACCCCAGAAGGGGACTCAAACTCACTTCTTAACAATGATTCCACAAAGGTTGCAGGTTGACAGAAATGTATCAACTCACAAGAAACATTTTATCATTTCCTTTCTATTTGGCTCTACCCTTAACAACATGGGGGACAGTCCTTAGAGTGATGTACCACAGATACAGAAACAGCAGCAAAAACCACTTCTGAGGCATTTTAATCTTGCTCAGCTCTGGCCCCTGCGGCCAGGCCTATCACGAGCACAAGCAGCCCCAGAGCTTTTTCTACCCAGGAACTGCCTCCACAACACCCAGATCTTACCTGCACACTTTCCTTCGCTCCTTTGCCTTGCTCAACCCCCTAATACAGAGGCAAGGAGAAGTACACTGCTTACCCACTTGCCAAGGGGGCTCCAGATTGCACATGGGTCCAGAATCAGGTACAGAGCAGATTTTAAAAAGAAACAAATAAAACCAAAAGATGGTTCTTAAGGATCATTTCAGCTCTAGAACCCAGGAGAAAGTCTACTGGAATAGCCTGTATTCCATAGCACAGAGAAGAATATTGGAGATCCTACATATGAGAGGTTTCCTCCACCATGTTGCAAAGGTCCCTTGCAAGGTATTACACTCCTCATTTCATCCTGAAGTCTGTTTCAGCAGCTGGTGATCACTATTCCACCATTCCCAAACTCACACTTCTAGCCAAATAAATGGAACATTTGCAAATTGGCCAAAGTCCTACAGTACAGCAATTTACAAGGGTTCTAGCCAGTGTTCTCTCATCCGCAAAAAGTTCCTTGCACTTTTGTTAAACAGTAGCATTACTTACACAAAATACACTTTGACAGGGTTTGCTTATTGAGGAGATAGAGCATCAGAAGGAAAGCAGTGTTTATTGTCATAGGCACATCACAAGACCAAGGGTTTGGAAAGGAAGTTGCTTCTCCATTTACACAGACTGGATGCACAGAAAAAGTGCAAACCATAAAGGTATTGATGAACATCAGAGAAATCAAAGTCTCAAGCCAACTTTCCAGTTGATGTGATCCAGTGCAGCCCCACAGTCTTCAAGGAAGATAAGCCTTATGCTACTGAAACACAGTTGCTTTCTGGGGAAGGAATTATGATTCCACATGCAGAGATAAAAGGGAGCTGCCAGTGAAAGCCTTGGAAAAACAAATAGTTTGCTGCCCAGCTCTATGCACTGGTGCAGCTGTACTGGCTTCAGACATGTAGCAAGGTGCTACACGATTTGGCCTAGAAACTACAGAACAAAGAAAAAAACATGTTCTCACCTGCCTATTGCTTCAAATAGCTGGTGTTAAGCAAGTTCTGCCTAGCGCTGGCTATCAGCACGGTCACAGAGCCCCAGCTCTTTGAGTGGTAGGTTTTCTGTGTGCAAGGGGATCACAGCAGGCACAGTGAGCACAAGCAGAGTTGTCAGTTGCAGAATTGTGCTCAGGCTTTTTTCTCCATGCTGCACATAACAGGAGACAGCCTTTTCACCAGTGCTTTCCTTTCACTTCCCTACCAGCTTAACCCATTTCTCCAACACAAAGGTTTTCCAGCTGGTACACAGAAGTCATAATCCAGCTGAAAACCTCATAGAGAGAAAATGCAACAACACTAGACCACATTATTGTTCTTGGGGGGGAAAATGGAACCAGACCATCCCCTTCTGCTGGAGAACGTACAGCCCTCCAAGTTAGTGCTTCTTAAGGTAAAGTTGTATAAATTGAGCTGCAGTGGGCAGCACAGCCCAACTACTTCAAATAATGCACTTATGTGGAGTCCTTCTGTGGCTCTTCTCTGGGTCTCTGCTTCAACTTCTATGAGCTGCAGCATGTGAGCTGAGCCCTAGGCAGCAAATAGCTCTAGTCGTGCCACACAGATTCCTGCTTTGGGGTGAAGGGATCTGCAACAGCCAACCACATAAAGCAAGATACCTGAGGTCTGAGCCAGCTCGGGACAATATGAGCTCCAAGGGCAGACTTGCTTTCTACTCTTCCCCTCCTGCCCCCCGCCGGTGCAGCAAGGGTAGGGGGGCAGCTTTGCCAGGTCTGTTACTCTTCCAGCCCGCTGGGCGCCCCTTGCCCTCGGCCAGAGGCAGCACGGCCACCAGGCTGCCCCGGGAGAACCGGGGTCCGCGAGCAGAGGAGGAGAGGCGGGACGGAGAGCGGAGCGGACTCGCAGCAAGGACAGCTCCGCACAGAGAAAGCGGGAGCTCCGGGTGCCCGGGAGCAGCGGCCGGGCCCGGGGGGTGGGGGCTGCTCTCGAGCCCTGACGTAAAAACTAAGCGGGGCTGTCCGCTCCGGCTTCTTAAGGAGCGCGGCGGCGGCAGCGAGCTCGGAGAGCCCTGCCCCGGCCGGAGCCTGCCCGAGGTAAGCGCTGAGAGCCGCGGGCGGCGCGGGGCGGGCGGGAGCGGAGCGGGACCGCCCGGGGTCGCTGCACCGGAGCGGGCACCCGGGCGGGACCGGCTGCGGCAGCGGCGCGGCCGAGGGACTGCCGTAACGAGAGCTCCAAGCTAGATGATAGTAACACATTAATTGATTAACTTTTAAATTATTATTGTCAGGCATTATTCATGCCGAGGAGTGGAGCAGGAGACTACACTGCAAGGCGAAGCAGGGATAGCGGGGAGGGTGGGAAAAGTCAGAACCAGGAAGTGTAACTAGCACTCACACACACACAAACTTCAATAAATGGACAGAAATAACAAGAGATTGGAGGGTGTAAGGAGGAATTGCATGGAAGCATTCACCACATGCACAGGTAAGAGATTTCATTAATCTCCAATTTCCTGGGCATCCCCTCCAGCTCTCAATTATCTAAAAAAACACAATCTTGAACCTTGTGGAAGACTAACAGCACAGTGCTGCCCGAGTTTGACCAGACCATAAGGACTAGTGGCCTTTGCCACTGGCCCTTACTAATGCCATGCACATCACACTTTCAAGGGCACTGATTCTCATATTAATGCCCTACCTACCAACTCCTTGCCCAGGACTGTCCCCTTGTTTTGACAAATCCAGAACCCTTGTCTTAGCCAGTTTTGTAACGTATAAAGTTTAGAATAGGTGCTGGGGAGCAGAAAATACAAAGCAACCAGTTCAGTTTTTAACCTGTCAAATGAGATGGGCTCTGTCAAAGTCACAGAACCATCATTTAAAGGATTTTAGTATTATTATTTAGTATTGTTAGCTTCTTTTAGTATTATTCGTTTGCTTGAACAATTTGTTGGGGCTCCCCACCCACTGTCCTTTGTTGCCTCACCCTCATGGTCATATTTGAGACTGCCAAATTGTTCTGAAAACCAGAAACTTGATAAAGTTAACTATGTCCCTTGAAAAAGTCTCAGTAAGCAGACATATGTGCATACTGCATGGCACACAGGTGTCTGTGCCCAGTGGAAGGGCTCTGATGCACAAACAAGAGTGAAGTAGTGACTCACAGGATGTTTTTGGCTTGTTTCTGAGAAAGCAATCAAAGCCTGCCTTGTGGAGTAGGGTACAGAAGAACGATGTTTCTTGGGGATCTTGGAAGCAGCAGGAGGACAGCCCTATTACTACCACCACTGTCATAAGTGACATCCACTAGGCAGGGCAGTGTGGGAAGAGCAAGCTGTCCCTCTTTTGTTCCCTAAATGCAATGTTCAGGGCCAGGGCTGTCAAACCAGCTCTTCTCACAAAACCCAAACTTGGATTGAAAAGTGACTGTAGACTGGGGAATAAAGTCTGAATAGTCTGAATACCTCAAAAATGTTCCCAGAACCTGACCAGGTATCCAGACAGGGGGCTAGGTAAGAATAACATTTCTAGGACTGAAATCTCTGAAGAGTCCTTTAGCTCTATAAAGAAATATACTTCACAAAGCAAACTACTCTTCCCTAGTCTCACACACAGGCTACATTTCATGCACAATTCCTCTGCATTCAATGTCCTGCCTTTGGCATTTTTCTTCACAGAGCAAAGGAACATTTCTTCAGGATCACTCATAGAAGAGACTATCTATACAAAAAGCCAGTTGCTTATCTAGCTCATTAAGAGAAGTAGCTTCCCATTCCCAACAACCAAACTGAAAATATACAAGCATGAATACTCAGCAGATCAGCACATGCATTAAAGAGAATTTTGTCCTAAATGCTGATCTCAGAGGTAGCTGATTTCCACAAATGAGAAGTTCTCCATATGCCATGAGCTACACTAAAAACAATCCATCAAACTTGTTCAATATCAGAAATGCTAGAAGTTTGTTAGAAAATATATCAGAGAAATATGGACTAGAAATGAAATCTGATGGAGACAACTGGGCCTTTCTATCCACAAAACAATAATTCTCAGAATTTCTACCTATCCATTATTGATACTACTTAGCAAGTTTCAGAGTTTTAACAGTTAATTCTCAGGGATTGGCAGTACACATTTATACTTTTAAATATACACAAAGACATCACAGCACAGGAAAGAGTCAACATGGACCTGTTAGAGCAAGTCCAGAGAAGAGCCACAACAATGATGAGGAGGGTGAAGCAGCTGTCCTGAAAAGACAGCCTGAGAAAGCTGGGGCTGGAGAAGAGCAGGCTGCAGGGACACCTTGCTGCAGCCTTCCAGTACTTACAGAGGGCCTATAAGAAAGATGGGGACAGGCTTTTTAGCAGGGCCTGCTGCAAGAGGACAAAGAGTGATGGCTTCAAACTGAAGGAGGACCAATTTAGATTAAAGAAAAAAATCTTCTACAATGAGGGTGGTGAGACACTGGAACAGGCTGTTCAGAGAAGTGGAAGATGCCCTATTCCTGAAAACAGTTCAAAGTCATGTCGGATAGGATTCTGGGCAATCTGAAGTGGTTGAAGGTGTTCCTGCCAATGGCAGAAGGGTTGGACTAGAGACCTTTAAAGGTCCCTTGCAACCTAAACTGTTTTATGATTCCATATGCATGGGTACATGTTGTACAATACAGCTGCTATGTGATGGCCTTGCTATACCCTCTTCTCAGAACTGTTCTGCCCTTTAGCACCTAAACCACTCCTGGTCAGTGGGTGAATCTGAAACCTGCAGTAATTAAAACCATTAAAGCACATTTTCAACAACATTTTTCCACCTACTGTCCACTGATCCTTGTGATTCTGAAGACTACTTTAAAGGACTCAAAATGTTGAGAAAAGCAAGACTGCCTAAAAGCTCAAATTATGTAAAAAGGAATGTATTTTTACTGAAAAATATTTTGGATCTGTAAAGCAAAAATGGCAAAAAAACTTTCAATATTAAGTACTTCCAGATAAGACAGTTCATCATTCAGATCTGAGGATGAATAAAAATTTTTACACATGCTTCTGCTGCACAGAGCATTGTCACTCCTCTAGTATTTGTGTACATACAAAAAGCATACACAAATCTTTAAGGAGCAGAGAAACAGTATTTAAGTGCTTTGCATATCATGTAAAGTTAAGAGGATTTTCTTCCTGCATCTAAGAGTGAGATGTTTTCAGCTTCTCTTGGTTTTCTTATATTTCAGTGATATAATGGATCTTGGAAGCAGAAGAAGAATCCCCTGCACCATGAGACTCACCTGCTCTCTCCTGCTCATGGCAGTGTTCTGTGTGACACCTTTGCTCTGCCACAGCCAAGTTGATCCACTGGCTCTTGGGCGGGCAGACCCCCAGTGCTGGGAATCCTCCTCGGCTGTTTTATTGGAGATGAGGAAGCCTCGCATTTCTGACTCTGTCAGTGGCTTTTGGGACTTCATGATCTTTCTGAAATCCTCAGAGAACTTGAAACATGGGGCTTTGTTCTGGGACCTGGCTCAGCTCTTCTGGGATATCTATGTGGACTGTGTGCTCTCCAGAACCCATGGGCTGGGGAGAAGGCAGCTGTCAGAAGCTGTCAGAAGCCCCAAGATGGCTACTCTACATTCTCAGTTCACAGAGAGAAACCAAGGTCACTACTCCTTTAATATGCATCTCATGGGCAATAATCAGAGTCTAGTGGAAAGAAAAGAGATTGAGGCCTATTGTGCTATGTGGTAACAACACAGAAACGGAGGCCAGTGCTATGCAAAAATCCCCTACTCCTCCCAGTGAGGTGCAGAGCTGTGTTTATGTTCAATGTGATCTCAGTAAGAATTTTACCGCCAAACAAACCGAACTCTAACAACAGCTTTTAAGTTCCAGTTTGATAGGGTAGAAAAAGCAGCAGAAAGTGTGATACAGGAGGATTCAAACAAAGAAGGCATCTCAGCAACTGAATATACCAATATATTCTTCCACACCAGCATTTTTACCACAGTTGTGCTATGAACAGGCTAGCTCTGAATCCCCATTCTGAGAGGAATGCATTGCACTGTACTGTTGGGGAGAGTGGCAGCCTTTTGCAGAAGGGTCAAGGTGTGTCTACTTGCCATCTAGCAGTCAGTCACTATTTTTCATTTCCATATCGGTAACTTCACCCAACAAACAATGGAAACAGATCTCAGATTTAGATTCATGCAGGCTTTCAGACACAACTACAACTCCAGGAAGGACATCACTACCTGTGACACTAAATGCTGCAATCCCTAGTCTCCAGGTTCCCAGCCCCCTCTCCATGTCTGTCAATTACCATCCTCATTCCCAAAAGGGAGACACAGTATAGCTTTTCCTAAATCTCAGTCTTTTCCAAGGCTTCAGTTCTGATCCTGCTACCAACAGATATATCCTTCCCTGGAGAATATCTACTTTCAGATAGAGGTAGGTGCTATAATTTGATGGAGAGGTAGAAGTGCTGCTTCCATCACCAACAGTGTAGTGCATGAGCCCACAGTGAGAGGCAGAACTGGCTTTACACTTCAAAGGATTGAGACCCTTGTCTCCACTTCCTAAAGCAGTGTCTTAGTTATTAAGATGCTTAGGGGGAATGTTCATGGAATAATGAAGACCCTCTCTCAGCAAGTACCCATTAGAGTGTCTCTAAAAATTGGACTCGAACTCAGGGTTCTTGCACCTCAGGGACAATACACCACTGGACCATCCCACTCTTGCCCACAAACCTTAAACATTTTTGAGTATTGAAAGCTAGAATCTGGGATAGGAAGGACTGAGAGGTCCTTACCCTACTACCTACAGGCAGTATCCTGAACTTTGAGATAGGAGTTGAACTTGAATCAATCCCCTCAGACTGAAAAACTCTCACACACTGGGTCAATTTCTAATCTTTGAGTCAAACAACCACTACCTGCAACTTAAAAGCAAGGACTGGATCCTATCCTGCTCTGCAAAGAATCTGAGCTCTGACTGGATCTTTACTGTGTTGGCATGCAGCACAGAACCTACTTCTGGTTTCCAAGTGATCTTGGACATCATACAGGCAACAAGTTGCTCAATCCTTACCGGACTGACGTACTTCTGGGTGCAAATTGAACCCAGCTTTAGACATACACGGCAGTAGGTACTGTCAAAAACTGAGATAACCCATCAGGTTAAAGCACTAGATTAGTTTTGGTTTGGGATTTCAGCTTGGAATATCACTGTCTAAACTCCCACTTAGCCTTTTGCTTACATCTGGCTCTACGTATCCATATCACACTGTGATTTTCCGATACAAAGAGCTTTTGTTCTAGTCAAGATTAAAGAGTAACAGTCCGATGTATTTTGAAGAATCAAATTAAGGGGCTTATGATAAATTCTGACAATTCTTATCTCTTATACAAAGAGATTTTAAGTACTACTAAGTATTCACACCCTCTTTGTTTTGTGAATTGTAATCAGTTAATCTGGTTTCTCGGTACAGCTGATTAACATCAGTTTGTTGCAGGCAGCTTATAGCAGTGACAACCTATTTTTTTTTTTAGAGGAGCTATCTAACTTCTCATCCAAGTCTCACAGTTTCTTAACAAAGCCAGCTCTTTTAATCTTTGTAACCTGTGATCCGACTGCCTTATTTCACCAGTGCAAGTAGAAATCAATTGGTAATAATTGCAGCTGGAAATGGCATAGCAAACGATGAGGAATAGAATTTGCACTTATGCATAGAGGTACAAGCCTGTTTCCTCAGCCCCAGAAGCAGCACTAACAGCACTTAAATTACCTTGTGTACTTCACATCTACATGAGCAGGTATAAATAGTTTTCAGTAGGCTTGTTCCAGAATTCCAAAAATAAAGCAAAATTTTCTTGTTTTATTCTGTTACTTTTGCAACAGTTGGTAACTTTATTGCTTCATACTCAAGTTTTTTATCTTACTCCTCTTAAATAGTTAAAATTTCAATATGTTTGGGGTTTGTTTTGTTGTTTTAATTGCAAACAGGATCAAAGAGGACCAACCTGCATTCTCTGTTTTTCCTTAAACATATCACTGAATTGGAAAAGCAAGACAGATATCTAAACTTGGCACAGAAATACTGATGTTAAGATGTTATTATGAGCATTACATTTCAGAACTAATGGATAAATCCATACTTGTGAAGATTGAGAATCAGGAACTTTTCTAAGGAGAAAAAAAAACCTACTTTGTCACATCTTAGAGGCACTTTCACAGTTACCCATACTTGGTCCTCCTGGGAAACGATTCTCTTCAAGTGTGCACCAAGAAGTGGGAGAACTAGCCCAGTTCCAGACTTACAGATTCAAACACTGTTTTCTGGACCAGTCTAGTCCCTCCAGGCTTTTGACTGTATTCACAGTCTGAAGATACTCTTAAACTCTAAACAACCCATGAAAAAGACTACAAAATCAGAACAGTTGAATATGAGTAATCTCACAAACTGTCTCAGTCAACCTAAAATCATACTTACCCCAACAGCATTTCAACTTCCCTATGTATTCTGCAGAGAATTCTTAATCAGCTGTTAGTAGAGACAAGTGGGGAGAGTTTTTCAGATACCTGGCCAAGCTATCTTTAGTAACTCTTTCCTCTTCCCTAAAAATACCATGAAAAAGCAGGTTTCATAGATGCATTTCCAATCTATGACAACACTCCAGTTACATTACAGTTATAACAACTCTAACCAAAATAAAACTTTAAACCTCCAAGAAAACATAGCTTTTGTACTCACGGCAATCTTCCTGAAGAGCAGCTGTACAAGAAGATCCTCCTCAAGAAGCCACATTGCACATCCTCTGTAGAAACATCTGCAGACTACAGATACAAACCCTCTGCTTCTTTTCTCCTTTCTTGCTTTCCTTTTTTTCTCCTTTCTCTTTTCACCCAGCAGTCCCACTGCCCCTTACCACTCAGTGGCCTCAGCTGTGCACACAGGTGCAGGTGATCAGGCTCTGACCACCTTTGTCCCTTACAACTCAGTGGACTCAGCTGTACCCAGGTCCCTCACAGGTGCAGGTGGTTAGGCTCAGATCACCCTTTGCACCTGGCCCAAGAGAGACAATTCCCTGTCCCAACTCTGCAGTTTGTTGTGGGGGGTAGTGGGGCAAAGGCTATTGAACAGTTGATGTCTGGTAAATAAGCAGGTATTGTGTTAATCAGTTACTTTTTCAGAAGACAAATACGTTTAAAAGAAAGAAAAGCAACCAGCTGCCTTTTAGAGATCATTGCAAAGAAAACACCCCATAGTTCCTCAAGGAAATAACCAATGTGCTACTAGGCAGTGTGAGGGATCTCACCCACTGTGCAGAGAGGCTGATAACAGGCCAGTGTGGTAGTAGGATTCTGAGCATACTTAAACACTTTGATTCTGCTAATTACAAGTAGAAGAGTTTTATAGGAAGACTACAGGAAAAGGTCCATACTGGGAAAAGATCAAAGTGACATGACACTGAAAGGCAGCATGCAAGTGGAGGGATAGGGCTATCAGGGCAAGAGGCTTGGGGGCAATGCTGATAAAATATGACCAGCAGCAGCTAAAGGCAGAGGAAATGTAAGATGTGGGAAACCGAGTATTCAGCTGCTCTTTGCTGTTTGGAAATTATTTACTTATATGCATTTTTATATCACTTTTCAGGGATGTTTTCTCATATTCAGAGGTCACCAGTTCTGAAGAAGAAAGACTCATTTGAAGATTTAATAAGTATCCATATACATAAAAGTAGATCTATATTACTCGGAAGAGTCATTGGAAAGCTAGGAAAAAAGAGGAAATTACACATTTAGTCTAAGATTTTGATTTGTGGATAATTTTTAACTACTTCTATTTATTTTATTTTGTATTTTAATCCCCATTGATGTCAATTCATGTGGTGGAAGAAGGCATGTAACCTCAAGCATGACATCTCTGATTAACTTGGACTTTTGGGTTTTCTTAATCACCAATGAATTGTCTCCTTACTAAACTGCATGATTTATAAGCACCAATGAATTGTCTCCTTACTAAACTGCCTACTTTAATCTGTGTGTATATCAGGCTTCTTGTAATACATGTGATCTGTTCAAACTATTGTCTTTTGGGTACTAAAACAAGAAATAACTGATTCTTCAATAAAATATAGACAAGCAGAGAAGGAATTTGTCAAAAAACCTCCACTGGCTACAAGACAGGATTAGAGAGGCGATGGTGATGTTTGGTTGTATGCAGAGCTGTACACTTGTACAGAGCAACCCCTGCTCAGAGACTACAAGAGACATCATCTTACTGAAGAAAAATGGTACATATTTCTACATGAAAATTACCTTCCAAGAATGTTTTCAGTTTTGCAGTAAAAGGGTTAACAGATTTTATCAGCTCCTCTGCTTTCACACTTAAAATGTTTAATCACAAAAATTCTCATCCTTAACTTGCATTTGCTTCTTTTTTAGTTTACAAGTTCTTTGTAGAAAAAACAACCTCTTCTGACTCTTATTGATAACCCTAGCAAGCAATTTGATATTAAACTAATGCAAAATAACTTATGGCAGGTAACATTTGATTGCTTTTATGGCATAAATTATTTCCATTGCCAGATTGGCTGGATGAAACAATGAATTTCATCTTTCCAGGGCTATTACATTTAGTTGTTCATTCAATGTTTCTTTTCTTGAGCATGTAGCAATATTTGGTGGTTTGTTTGTTTTTTATTTTTTTTTTTTCCAAAATGCCCACAGAAAAATGGGCTTCCTCGTTGTTCATCAACTTGCAGAAATAAGTTCGAGTCACAAAACATGTAAAGAAATCTTGAAATGGTTACTGGCATGAACAAAATAAGGCTTAATCACAGTCCCATTGAGGGAAATCCTGACTTAAGGAAGAAAATAAAAAACTGTATGAGGGCTAGCAGCTTCAATGGCACTGAATTTGTGCTTCAAGTTAAGCATGCAGCAAACCATTTCAATGTTTAAGAGAGAACACTAAAGCAGGATAAACACAGGAACACACAGTTTATTGTACTCAACAACAGACCCCCAGTTGCAGCCACAGCCTATGAGAGTGCTTTGCTGCCATGTGGGAGGGCAGCAGGAGCATTGTTACAATAGATCTGCTCTCTCCTCTATTGATGGTGCTCATTAATTACATTGTTGTCCCTAAAAGCCTTATTGTTGCAAATTTGTATCAATATAAGAGAGTCTTCACTCAGTCCCTACAGTCACCAAGACCAGCACCTGACAAAGAGTGTGAAAGGCTGGATGCTCAGCCCAGGAGGATTGGTATTGGAGTAGAGCAGATGTTACCTGTTGCCATACACTCCCAAGCTCCAGCAAGTGTGAAAGCAGACAGATTATCTGAACAGGTCCTGTTTAACTGAGATGCATTTCGACTGGGCCCTTTGGGCACCTCTTGGTGATTCCACTTTAGATAGGTCCCACCTGCAACAACAAGATCCCTTAGGAAATGGCTCATTCAGCTTTCTTCCTCTCTTCAGACAGAAATACCACTATGGACCAAGACAACATTTATCTTAAATGAATTCACAATACTTCTCTGCTTCAGTAAGCTTCTTAATGAATAGGCTGTAGCAAAATTCAGCCTTTGAGGCAATGGGCAGGAAAGGATGTGGAGGCAAGACTGACAAAACCGATCAGTCTCTAGGATAGATCATACTATGGAGAACATTTGGAAATTGCTGATGTAAAGAGGCAATCTGTGTTATTAATTGTGCTGAAATAAAAAAGGGGATGCAACTAACTACATGTAAACCTGCAAGTGATAGAGTGCAAGTGATAAAAGAGTGTCTATATTAAAAAAAAAACAAACACAAGAGCTCTCAGTTTGAGATGAAAGTAGATCTGCTATACAGGAACATTTAAAAATGTCACTGTGCTTAAAGAAAGGATATTGCCTCCTACCACTGTTCCTCATCAAATTCATGGCAGATCTTTGTGTGAACTAGGATTGTTTTCACAGATACTGTTCCTGGCTTACTGTTTTTCAGTGTGAGTGTGTCTGAAGAAGGATGGGAGGAACATGTCTGACTGAAATTCCTTCACTGTCATCTGAACTGAATAACAGCAAAATAAAGACCTTGTGATTTTGTCCCCTTCATCTTACAGAGATCTGTGAGCTAAACAACTCCTCTTTAGCATGGAAAACAATTCTTTAAGTCTTTACATAATGACATGAAAAAAACAATTCATGGTAGTTCAGGAATATCTATTTGTAAGAATTTGTGTTCCAGGTCTGTTCAATGTTGCTTCACACCAAACCACCATTTGTCAGTTGCTATTGTTTCCAACCAAGTTGAATTCAGATGCACACTAGAAGGAGATTTAAAGCCTCATCAGAAGCTGACCATAATCAACAAGTAGGTTCCTTGGATTGTTGTGTGTGTCTCTGGGCACTAGCGTATTGCAAAAGCTATGAGCTTCTATCTCACAGTATATTTATTTATGTTATGTTATGGGTATATCCACTTTCTAATTACCTCATCGCTATTTGTTCAATGGGGTCCTCCCTCCTCCCTCAATAAGTTTCTTTTTTTTTTCATTTTCACCCTCTTTACACTACCTTTGCTACAGACAAACCACTTGTTAGCTTCCAGTAGCATACCATTATTTCTTGCTGTAAATTCTCGAGTGTTTGCAGTACACGTAATTCAGGCCTCCTTTGACTAAAACTAGCATAAAGAATGAGGAATGTTCATTAATCTCACTACCACAGTGTAAGGTCTTTCAAGAAAATGGCTGAGGTGCTACCAACAGAAAATAAGATTTCTACCCTCTTTAATGAATCAGGCAGCCCCTTTATCTTGATGATTATAACTCATTCTGAACAATACAACACAAGGAAAATCTATGTGGAAAATCTGTGTAGAGTTCTGCTAAGCAGCTTTTCTTAAGCCCTATGCTTTTCATTAGCCTTTTCAATCACATCAGCCTAAACACTGTTTGATTATATATGAAACAAAGCTTCAGAAAATTTACCTATTTTTTCTCCCAGAGCTTCCAAAAATATTTTGTTCTTACCTGAATGAAATTTATTTTCTTTGTCATCACAGAAAAAATCCTGTAAAAACTTGGGCTATTTTCTTTCTTGGCAAGCTGGTATCATTTCAGTGACATAATTAAAATCCTTAAAGGTATGCAAATTTTCTTGAACCATAACTGGTTTTGAGCATATACAAACATAGTTATTTACTATTTTTATGCACCTCCTGCCAAAGATTCATAGTAAATAACTGACTGTACATTTTTTTTCTGTCTGAAGTGGTACTGAATAATTTCAATTTCTCAGGTCTTTAAAATCCTTCTGTACATTACAGGAAAAAGTGTTTTCCTTGTTGCTGGCATCAACAAGAAATAGGGCACCATTCCAAGGAGGTAACTCAACCATGGGGTACCAACAGCTGAAGAGAGAGAAATGGGCAATCGTTTGCACTGCTGAGGAAGTCACAGCATAGCAGCTGGAAATCACCTACAGAAAAGGAATATAGCTCTTCAGAATCCTCCAGGTGAAGGCTCTAAATGCAGAAACCTGTCATGCTGTGTTATTACAGGCAACATCTGAGACACTTTAAAGAGTCTCTTTTAAGAGACACAGTATCAATTACCTTTAAGTAGTTCAGTGAAGTTGTAAGGTGAATGGTAGCTTCCATCACTTACAAGCTGGTGAAATTACCTGGTGGATGAGGTCAGAAAAGGACCTGCAAACATGCTCAGCTGTAGAGAAGAACTCCTGGTGCAAAGCAGTTTGTTGGGCTGAAAAGCAGAATAAATTTTAAGTCTTTCTAAGCTTTTGGATGCTGCCAGAGCACTAGAAAACCCTTAAAGAATCTCTAAGATAACTCTGTACAAGCACCAGCTTTTTCTGTCATATTCCATATTACATCCTCATTATCAAAAGTGAGGCATCCTGAATGTTGAACAAAGCTCTGCTGTGTAAGACCTTTGATTACAAAGGGATTTTGTACTGCTGGAAGTCTCCTAGGACTAGAGTTATAGTTACAGAGTCACAGAAGTGGCAAGAGCAAAAACCTCTCATGCTCTCACCAGTTTAAGTTTGCTCCTTAATTGACTGGCAAGACTCATTAACTCTTAGGAGCTTTGATTCATCCAGTTCTAAATCAGTCTGAAATTAGGGGCTATATTTGGAATATGCTCTACCTTACTATATAGAATAATACTACAAAGGCTAAAGCAAGATTCTGAGTTTCCTCTGAGGGTTACATGACTATGAACAATATTATGGTATAAATGGGATGAAGGTAAGAAAACAGTGACAAGATGACTGGAGAACTTATACCTGGTTGAGTCTGGAGAGACAACGTGTCCTTCAGTTTCATCATTAGCAGTTCCAATTCCTTTCTCACTTCCTTCTCATCAGGTGGTATCTGCATTGCAGTGGGAATAAGAACTGTATTCCCCATTCCACCAAGAGAGTTTTCTGCCAGTTTAGGCAGATATGTTTGTTTCTCTTTTGCTTGTTTATGCTGTCCCATAAACGGTTTGTCATTCTGCAGGGACACTGACTCCAGTGGGTCATCTGAGAATGTGAAGCCCACTTCAGTGGGAACCTCAGGTGTCTGTAAAAGCTGCATTCTATTCACAGAGTTTGGGGGATTCAAAGATTTCCATTCTGCACATGTTCTGAAAATAGGCCTTATTTGGGCAGGATTTAATTCACTCTGCATTCTCCTTTCCAACAGAACATGTGGATTTCTTGGCATTGTATTATGACACTGTGCAAAAGGATGCTCTGATGACTGCAACATGGTCTACAATAGACAAAACACAGAAAATAAATCGTAAAAATAATTGGTATTTCCCTTTGCCAGCAGTACTAAAACAGTATTTTAGAAAATGCTACAAAAAAGCTGTAGGAGGAAAATATGTAAACATTTTCTGTGAAATAAGAGCCTTTTAAGAATCTCAGAAATAATTGTAATGATAAGAATCACTATAATTGAAAACAAATAAAATATTTTCTATAAGATGTCTGTATTACATCCCAGTAAAAGACAGCAATTAGGAATGACATTATAGTTATTCAATGCCAGCACTTTGACTCTTCTCTGAAAAACAGACTGCAATGAAGTATCTAACACTTCTGTTGGAAACTCTTTCTGGAATATTCATTATTTTCATTGCAGTAGTATTATTTAAATATGCTCATATGAATATCTGTGCTAGATGTCAGATATGCACAGAATGACAAGAAAATACATACTACCAAGACTTTATCTGCTTTCTCTGAAGAGAAGAGCCTAAGATGACTGAAAATACAATTGGAAGGTGTATGAAATAGTATTAAGAGTGCTGGTCTACAGGAAAAGCAGTTGTTAGTGTTCAGTAATGGCTCATAGCTGTGACAATTCTTGATATATATATATATCACTATACCTTTACTTCTTCCTTCATGTGCTGCAGTGTCATTTGCAGGTTTTTATGGCTTACTCTCAGGCTTTGCAGTTTTGCCTCTATTTTGCAGCTTTTTTCTTCCTGGCAGTTATGAAGAAATTGCATTTTGTCCTTCCATTTGTTGAACTGCTTTTTCATGTACCTACCAGAGATACAGGAGGGTGGGATTTTTGCTAGACCAGACATACACAAATATATGCATTCATGGAAATGAGCAAACACTTTAGCACAACCTTTATCCCCTTTACTAGTTCAGGAAAATTTTGTCAGCTTTGGGATTAGAGGCCAATATTTCAGAAGCTGGACTGGATCCATGGAATTAGCAAGAACATGAGTATTCCAAATGAGGAAATATGGGAGCTGAGTAGAAGTGTGGCCACATCTGAACCTTGCGTCTTGGGGTTTTACCTTTCCCACAAAGGTGGCTGCAACAAGAGAAACAATAGCTGTTCCTCTGCACAGAAGCAAACTACTTATAGCAACTCCCTGACCTGCAAAAGATTCCCATTACATGCATGGGCAACAATGAAGTAAAAGCAGGTTCTGCCCCTTTGATAGAATTTCTTCTTGCTGGTGGTACTCTCTGCAGTTTCTTCAATGATACCAATAGCTTTCAAGCACAGTCCATTTTGAAAAAGCACTCTGATTTTTGCAATCAGAAGTGCCATCCTCCTATGTACAACAGAGATTTAGAAACTACCTACTTAGAGCACAGTTTGACAGAAATACCACCCATAATTCTCTTCTAGTTGTGATTTCTCTAAGAAGTCAGGGTAGAAATAGTTTTGCTTTCCTCACAGCTGAGGTACTGACAGTAAAGTTTGTTAACACTACAGTAATAAACCAACTGCTTCATATGACAGATCTGAAATAGTTATCTGCCATGTTTAGTTACATTCAGAAGTTCACCTGATCCACTTTCTGTGGTAATGCTTTGGCTTAGAGACAGCAGCCTCATCACTTGAACTATGCAAGATTTGTCTGAATGGGACAGCAAGTCAGACCATTTAAAATTAAAATTAATACTACAGTGGTCCCTTATAACAATATTTAAGGGCTCCTCACTGTAAAATGCTGTCCTCCTTCGACTAACTCAGAGTCCAGTTCTGAGAACAGACAGGTGAATGCTGGAAGTCAGTCCACAGACAAGTGGACTGACTATGACTATGAGTAATGTGATTCATTTACGCAGTTCTATGATAAGCTCTGGGTCAGAGCAGCATTATAGGAGCAGGCATCCCAAATATCCTCTCAACGATTGCTAATCTAAAGGAAAGCTGAAGATCTTTGCCATATCTCTTTATTTTCCCAAGTGAGAACAGACCCACAATGAAATTGAAATTGTTTAGCTCTAATCTTGGAGTGCCCTTTTGTGAACTTGGAGCTGCAATTGTACTTGGAATGAAACAGAACAGGAACAGAGGGAACTGAACATACTGAAGAAAATAAAGAGAACAGATTCAGGATCGAATTCTACACTTTACTGTAATTCCATCATTTTCAGTGGTCATAGGCATGGTTATATAGAGCCCATTTATATACAACTACAAAGATGAACAGGGGGAAGGCAAAAATGCAAGTCAAAGGTAGGCATCATAGCTCACACACCAACTTCCCCCCTGCCATGTCACCCAAGCAAACAAGTCTCCCAAGAGACTATTAAATTAGGAATTAATATTTTACAGTGTCAAAGATTTGACTATCAGAAGGAACTTCCATACCTATAGTATTGTATTCATCCTATTAATCTCTATTTGTTGTACAGCATATTTTTTAGAAATGAATTCTACTTTGATTTAAAAGCTTCATGCAAATTATGAAATTTGTTTTGATTAAGCCTTATTCAGAGAAAAATTTGAAAAAGTATGTTATTCTGACATTTTTATCTGGATGAACATCTTTTTGTCTAAAAATTCCCTTTAGAAATATTAACTAGCAATTGCAGAAACGCTGATGAAAGCAAACCAAAAACTGTTTTGTTTTGCCATTGTTTTTCCAGTGATCTTCATCTAAAATTTTTGTTGCTGAGTTTTCATTATTCATCCTCTTTTGATAGGATTTTTTAAGTCTAAAAATCTCCAAAGTATGGAAAAGTTATCTGTCTTCTAGCCCTCCAGCTGGAACAGCAATGCCCACCAGTCTTCAGTGAATTTACTACAGCATTTACCTACCTGCTGTCACTGTGAATGCTTTTAATGGATTCATGCATTTTTAACACATCTGCTTCAAAAGAGGCTATTGCCTAAAAACAAAAGGAAGTATCTGTTCATAACTTTATGAGCAATAGCATTTCATTTTTGTATGCAAGTTTTATTATAGGAGTCCATGGCAAATTTTGGATCTGACAGATCTACAGATTTACTAGTTAACCTTTTTAATTTAATGTATTATAATCAACTGATGCATTAAAGTATTTCAAATGGCTGAAAAATTTATTCTATAGAACAAATTCTTTGTTCTATGACAAATTTAAGTGTATGAGAATTTGTTTGAAAATAGAACAAAATCCATATTCCTGATTTCTGCAAAATCAAATATTCTGATTTGGGAACAATCTCTCTCAAGTCCCACATCTGCTTTGAGACAAGAAGGTGTTGAAAGAGACTGTATATAGAAAAGAAAAGAGAAACTCCTGGTCTTTAAATGGAAGTAGCATTCTCTGGACCATGCTAGAGAACAGTAGCCCAGAAGTCAGGGAGACAAACACCTTCCAGCTAGATTACTTTTGAGCCATGATATAAGTTTGGCAGGAATCAGGGCTGCCAGGAAATTATGAGACTAAGAGCTGGATCAACCAGGACCTCCATACTCATAGATTCTATTAAAAGCGATCATTGTACTTACTGTCTACATCTTTTCAATCAAAGTGGAAATCATCTGCACTGTAAGATCTTAGAAATCAGTATAAGACTGCTCAAAAGGAATTCTCAGCCCAGAGAGAATATAAGAGAGCAAAGCACCTGACAGAATCCCAGCCCAGGGATGCAAGTCCTGTCCTGCTGTTTTCTAAAATGACAAATGCCAACCGTCAAAATTCTATGTTTAAGCAACATCTGCCCACAACATCTCGTGCAGATATCTGCTGGCTGGCACTGTACCTTGAGCTGGGCAGCAGAGTTCTAAAAGACAGGTCTTCCAAAGGGCAGCACAGGATTAGCAGCCAAATGAGTGACCTGATACACACAGGCTAGTATTGTGTTACTGCACCCCTTGGCTCCTGGGAAGAACAAGATGAGTGGATGACACAAACTGGTTTGAACACAACCCAGTGTTCCCTGTATTCTGAGTAAGTGCAGAGCCAATAACCTCTCAAAAATATAGAAACAAAAAATTGCTATGTACTTTTTTTTAGCTACACTGCCCTACCCACTCTTTTAATATTGTTTCTTTGGAGAAAAGCTGGGAATGGATTCATAGAGACCTTTTGTGCATTAGCTATTTTAGTTGGAGTGGACACTGCTCTGAGTTTATCCTAAGAGGGCCCATTCTGTCCTCTTGCTATTTCCATGGTAACAAAAATGGCCTGAGTCTGATAAGAATTCAGGTATTCTTCTTTGGCATTTGCTTGCAGTAGGAAGACATGATGGCCTTTTTTACTGTCAGAATAGCGAGAGGACTCCAGACTCATCTAGACTTTAGCATGCTACTCTACGACATCTCAAAAAACCCCAAGGCAAATATTCTTACAGGTGCTTCTGAAGGTCATGAAAGTCAAGGAGTTAGTCACTAATCTTGGGAAGACAACAAATTCAAACCTCACTAAGTTTTCCAGTTCCATATTTTTCACTGTAAGTGAGGAATTTACAGAAAGGTGAAGCTGCCCATTACATTTTCACTGAAATTAGAAGACAAATAGATAATTAACTTGCTAGGTCTCCTTCACAGGTTTAGCACTATTACTGCTTTGTGTTTTGCTCACCTGAGCTATTGTCTTGCCTTGCTCTGGTGTCATCTTGTTATTCTCACTCTTCTGCATTACAGTCCTGTTTTCAGGTATGAACCTGGGTGACTCTGGGACACAGTTGTCCACTGGGAAAGACACATTCTCAGGACCAAGTAGTGGTGAAGCACTGAATTCCACAGGAGGACTGTATACCAACAGAGAAGTAATGGGTAGGGAAAGGATCAGGACTCATTGTTTTTCTACCCAGGAAGACACAAATGCAGAAAACTAATGAATTGTAAATAGACAGACAGATGTGCTATTGACTAAGCAAGAAGTAAAATTTAGCTGTGCCTGCTGGCATATTTTGGTTAAAAGAATGAAATTCCTGAAAACAAATTCCACTCTCCCAACAGAATCTCAGCAACAGGTTGTTCTTTCCACCCATTTATTCTCAGTGCAATTTGCTGCTTCATTTTTTTGCTCCATTTAGCCAACATAACCTTCAATGCTCATTATTAACCACTGTGATGAGTGGAAATATAGTAATGACTTTAAATATTAACCAAAGCACAAAAAACAACTGGTCTGAAAGAAGAGGAATGGTGAGATCATCTACTTGCTATTGTGAGTGATTCCACAGGTCTGCAATTTAGTGGGACTTTAGTAGAATGCCTGCCAGTGAATGCACTGTGGGTCACATGTGGAAAGTATTCACAGTTAATTTCCAATGGATTTGTTACAGAGGAGGTGTTTAAGAACCCATGCAGTTGTAAAGGAAGTAAATATTTGCAATGCTTGGCCCTAGACTGAGTATAAGAAATGGAACAGAGTGAAAAATACAACATAAGGAAGGAGGGAAGCACAATACAAGCCTGTTATATTTTATAAGACAACTAATCATTAGGTTGTCAGCATGGTAACCATGGTTAAGCTACAGAACAATGTGCAGCAACTTCTCAGTTATTCTTTCCCTTTTTAATAGAAAAATCATGACATGGTATCTGTCATAACAAGGTCCCTTACTCAAAGGACATAATCAAGCAAAATCCCACAGCCTGACATGCAGAGATTATAAATTCATCTGACACCGAAACTCACGAAGTCTTTTTGTGAGCAGGGAAGTGCCTCTCCTGCACTGACTCCAGAGCCGTCCTTCTCTGAGCCTCTTTTCTTCTCCAGTGCTCTTGGAACAGGTTGTTCCTGATGGTGCGGACAAAGTGCTTCGCGTTCGCTTTTGCTGACATCTATTGGAATGAGGGATAATAAAGAAGAAAGTGACTTTTCAAACAGGTGCTGCCCAGAAACAGACATATTCCAAAGCAAAGGTCCATCTCTTCATCATCTGACAAGGCTCATGGCTGCTATCTGAGCCCTAGAAGGGGAGCTAAGGTGGGTAATGCTTGCAGGGCCACAGGCAAGAGCAGCTCCAATTCTTTTAGGCAAAATACTGACTGAATCAAAGTCAGACAGCCTGGAAATGCCTTAACACAATGATCAAGCTCACAGTCACAACAATAATTCTGCTGACTAGTATCTAAGGAAGAAATACTTTTATACTTGTATAAAGCATTTGTAGATATAGTCTTCCACGGCTCACATCCTCCTCTCACAGAATACAGTAAAATATACATCCATTTATCACAGGAGTGTCAGGCTCATGTACAACAACTAAGGTTAGTAGCTGTATTATTGGAGGACACCAACCAATTCTGCCTCAGGTGACTGCTGCAGAAGATGGGGTGAGCCCTGACAGACTGAACAGGAAAACAAAGAAAACACACCACATGCCTCCTAGTGCTTCTCAACGAGGTAGTAACGCTACCACAAGGTGTCAGCAAGGCAAAGAAAAACTGCTGATATTGCAAACCTCCACTCAGCTGCTCAATCCCTGATAAAGACAGTGTGAAAAGAAAAGGACAGCATCTGCTAAGAGTGGAAGGGATGGGGATAGCAACTTACTCCTGATTATTTTATGTCCCACACAATAGATATAAAAATGGTATCTGTCATGGTGAGTAGCTTATCTTTTAAATTTTGGTGTAGATTTTGGCCTGTATTGTAATATTTGGCCTATAAAGTAATATTTACAGGGGTTTTGTTAGAGTAGGGCTTCATAAAGGAAATCTAAATTCAGTGATTCAATTGCAATTCTGCAGCAACAAGGTGGCTGCAATCCAGGCTGCAACATCTCTTGCCTTGGTTTATCTCCTGTCCTTCCTTCTGGTGCCTCTACAAACACACATTCCCATTCACTCTCAATTCACACTAATTTTAAGGTCTCTACTTAGAAATCTCTTAATGAGGAGTTAATTTTTTATTTTCCTACTTTCTCACAGATGGAGTATGAGGAAGAATATTTGAAGGACTGAACTGTTATTTTTAATGCAGATATTGAGCATCCAGTTGTAATTTCTCGCAATGTAAGCAATAGGGTTTTGTTTTCAGAAAGAGAGCAGTGAAGTAGCAAGAGTTTAATGCTACCTCAGACAAAGGGTGACTACAAGAGCAGTCTAACAGTCTCTAGTTTTAATGCAAATACTGGCTACCCAGGTATCTTTCACATTAACTGCAGAGGATTGGGAAGGAGAACAGGAAGTATAGATTTCTAGGGAAACTTCCCTAAGTTTCAGCTCATTTACTGGAACAGAAAGATACAGTTATACAGATCCACAAAAAGCCCATCTGCAGCTGTGTGCAAGATCTGGAATCTCCTGCTCAAAGGAGAAGCCCATCTTCCAAACACAAATTCCCAGTGTTGTACTTTGTCACTAGTGTGATGATAGCACAAGTTGCCCCTGTAACAGAGTCCAGGTATGTGATCTTAGTTGGGCACATGTTACCTCTTTGTGCTGTGTCCCTGACAGAGACAAATGAGTCAGAAAGGTTTACAGTAAAGTGGAAAAACTGAAGACATTCAGAAAAGAGAGAAAAAGAAAGACATTTCAGGCAGGAGTTTTTATAACTTTAGAATTAGTGAATTTCTGGATGAGTCTGCATTGGGATTGGGGTGAAGGAACATTGGGACATTGAGGAGAATTTTCATAAATTTAAGGATTATCTGCTAACAGAAAATTTGCCATAAAGCTTCTTAAGATGAAGACTTGCACTGAGATATTCATAGCTCTATTCAGTTACTTCAGAATAGAATATTCATTCTAAAGTTAGAAGCCTGCTTTTGTCCTTTCCCTGTTTCCCTGTTCCCAGACTAATAATGCTAATATGTCATGGTCATTATGGCTAATACACACATAACTTTGAAATGCTTGTAGTTCAAGAATCCACTGCCTACTTGCCTCCATGGAGAACCACAACAGGGAATGAATCAGTACAACAGGGCTTTACCTGCACACAGTGTTCCACAACAGGATGTGATCTCTTATGTGGTTTGCAGAGACGGCCAGTGAAAAAGCAAGCTTGGCAAAGGTCAAAATTGAGGCACTTTAAACAGCGATACCTGTGAGAGAAAACAAAAGTATTTCTTTACCTCCTCACAAGTAAGGACTTGATGTAAGTAAGCTTGATTACTGAAAACTCAGATCCCTGGGCTCTGAAATTCAAAGAAACATCTTCGTTAGAATAATGATTTTCCTCAGCATTTTCTGAATTCAAGCTATTTTTCCCAAATGATTGAGGACTTTTCTCCGAACCCATCAGTGGTTTTGATCTTATTTATTTACTGCACTGAAATGCAGTCCATGGAAGAAACTGTTGTTCTAGCACCATTTCCCATTTTTCATAATGCAGTTACAACTTCATATGCTTCTTACACACCAGCTTACCTCTGTTTGCTGCTTCCATGGAGCTGTAATATTGACATAGGATGCATAAACAAAAAACGAAAAATGCAAGAAACTAAATCTGCAAGCTTACAATTAGTGAGAATATAGTAACAGTAAAATGCTTTTCTGAGCATTCTGGTTAGATGGTAATGGATAGTGTTCTTTTTATACCACTATGCCATTATATAACATTACTTAGATAACAAAGCTGCTAAGATGGAAAACTTAATGAGCCAGTTAATACAATTGGTTACAGGAAAAGTAATTAAGAAATGAGATACACAGGTTTAATTGACTTTACCCTTGGACTCTCGGTTTACCTGTGGCCAGTTTTCATGTTTGTGCTAGTGAGCTAAAGAGAAGTAGGATGAAGACTTGAGCATTAGACTGCAGTGGTTCTCTCTATCCCTCTTTTCCTGGTTAAATTAGATTACATCCAAAGCTTGTTACTTAGTATATCAGTTACAGCCTGTAAGGTATGCAAACAATGGTAAGAACTAATTGTGTGGATGCTAAAGACCACTGACACACCTGATGCCTGTAATGGGGAAAACTTTGCAGATTCTGCATCTAGCTTGGTGAGAAACCATTTCCGTGGCTGATAATCTGTAACATGTAGGGAGCCACAGGAGGACAGCAGGCTCTGATCTCAGCCAACACAGGAATTTTTCTTCAACAATAGCTGCATTCAGAACCTAGAAAAAATACATGTCTCAAGCTCATACATTCACTTGAAAAAAACTGGTGGTTCATCTACAATCTCTAATAAAAGCTCTGATACTGGATTTTGCTGGCATAAATTTTCCATTCATGTAAAATGTTACTGGGTTCCAAAGGTTTTGGAATAAATGCTAGAATCTTCAGTAGTATCTTACTGAGCATCTTTTCTATAGATACAAATCCTCCCATACTGTGGGACTGATGATCAGCCCTGCTTCTTAAAAGTAGATACTTGGGGATGTTATGTGGTGATACACTTGAAATTTTAATCAATCAGCAACATTCAGAATAATTTCCCAGGACATCAGAATTTCACTCACCCCATGGAAACAGTCATGAATCGCAATTTCCACACAAGACAGAGTGCAGCCTTCTCCCACAATGGCTGGGACCTACATCAAGAAGAAAGGCTCAGAAACACCTCAATAAAAAACAGATGTTCCCATCATGCTCTGCTGCGATGGTGACAGCACACAGATGGTGAAGTATCTATAGCAATGCCATTTTACACACTATTCTGAAGAAAGCCCGTTCATATTCATGCCATCAGTATGCAGTTTCACAGTTCAGGGTATGTCAGAATGATTTGTTTCCAACCACTTACTGTAATGGATAAACATACTATATTTCCACACTATACTCCTGAAGGACACTAAGTTTAAATCCCAGAGGTCATTTTCAGATCTCATTTTCAGTACCAGTTCAGCTGGAAATACCTGTATGCTAAGGCAACTTGCTGCAACTGCAAGCTGTTCTAGTGAGTACAGACATCTGAAGTTTGGAGTTGCTTTAGGAACAGTTGTATCCAGCTGTTTCCAGGATCTGTAAGCTCAGGCAACAGAGCATTCACTAATAAAAGTGGCTATTTTGAAAAAAAGGACAGAATTTGATTCTTTTACCTACTTTGTATGACAGCTCCCTATACCCACAGTGTCTTATTAACTTCAGTCCCATAAGGTAATCAAACATAAAAGGTATCAACCATGAGGGGTTTTCTTCTGCTAGGTTAGTACTCTCCTACAAAATCTGTTGAGTAACAGCACTGCACTGACATTACCTGATTTAAGTCTGTTAGAAGGCTTCTCAGGGCACTTTGGGTAATCAAGGTCTCCTTCCCATCAGGGACAGCATAAAACTGGAAGAAAGCTGAAAACAAGGAAAAAAACCCTGGAATCCTGGCAGAGTCTGAACTGTCTTCAAGCTATCTTCAAACTGCTATGGTAACTGCAGTCTAACAAAGAAACCCTTCCAGAAAGTTTCACTATATTTTGTACCTAACAGGCTCTCAGTGACTGCTGTGACCATAGTTTTCCCTACAGTGAGGGAAAGAGAAGGAAAGCAAGGAAAAAAGCAATGAACTCATTCTTACAACATTAGGAAAAATATTTAAATATGTTTATACAAGAAGTGGTCTATTTAAATTGTGAATTGCTAATTTAAAACCATGGGGTTTCTGTTATTTTCTGCTAGGCAAATAGAAGTTTTACTTAAATGTCACTATAACCTCTTCTGAGGCTCTCTATTGCAAAGATGGCTACAGATATTGATTGGAAAGCATTATTCTGCATCAGCCTTTCTCTACAACTAAGCAGTCAACATAATTTACTTTTTTCATGGCAGAGCTTTTATTTTAAAATAAAAAAAAAAGATGGTGGAAATTTTCCTCAATGTTCAGTATTTCAGATAGCGTATAAAATCATACATTTCCCACCTCTGTATTTAGCCAGTAGAGTATCTCCTGAAAGGGAAATTAGGGCAGCTGCAGCAGATCTAGTTCTGACATACCCTGTTCCAGATCTAGGAAAATGAAATAAGTTACACTATTCTCATTCACAGAGAATATAAAGACTGAAACATCTAAAGAATGGAATACTGCTATGTAGGAAGAAAACTTCAAAACATGTATCCTTTTATATGTATAAATGTAACCAAAGTAACATTTCAGTAATATTTTATGTCTAGAACCTTTTGTCACTGAAAATAACTGCAGAGTTAACTGTTCCAAGATACCATGCAATCATAAAACAAAAAGAAAACATCTCCTTCAGAGACTTCACATTCCAAGTAAAATGTAATTTTACATTTACAATGTATGTCCCAAAAAAAATCTGCTCTTTTTATTGTGGGAAGCCTTCCCAAATACAGTACTGAATAAAGGATACAATCTAAGTTTTGCATATATCATCAGGCAGCTCCACTGTGGCCCCAGATCTGCACTAAGCTTCTCTTGGGCTGATTACATTTAATTTCACTGAAACTCAATTTAATCAAAAGGATCTATGGAGGAGCAGGACATTTAGTTTTGACCATTAGATAATAATAACGTAGATTAATTTAGAACCAAATTTTGTGACATAGGCACCTAATGAAAAACACTAATTTTTTTTGTGAAGACGATGCAGACATTAATCAGAAACCACAAATCAGGAAATCCCAGAAATCTATATTTAAGATTTTACTTTTGCAAAGATTCAAAATATGTCTTCAAGAGTCTTTAGGTAAACCCACACTGTGTAAAGCTGCAATACCGACTCTCAAGTATGAACTGCATGGGAAATTGTTGTTTTTCCAGAAATTTCAAAGAAAAAACTTCAAGACTAAAGCTGAAGTCTTGCACCCTTAAGATGTTTATGTAAGCTTATTAAGTAAATACCACAAAAACATGGAAAATTCCTATGTGCTCTTCCTATTAAATACTTTCCAATGTTAATAGTGGACAATAGCACTCTATAGAGAAAACATTATTAGAAAATTATAAGAAGCTCTTCCTATCTTATATACACGTCAAGAAACTTATTAAATTCTTTTTTAAAAAAGAAATAGCAGCAAAAAGAAAATGGCACCCCTAAGACATCCCTTAGAAAACAGACTAAAAGACTAAGATAGTACTATTAAGAAGATTCTTCTACATCATTTCCCTACGGCACACAAAAATTACAAAATACTCTTGATGTTTCTAGCTTTATTTCTTATAAAAGCACTTATTCTTATCCTTAATGGAATTTCTTACAAAAAAATTTGATAAAGTGGGACCTTTAGCAGTAATGATCATATGAGTAATGAATAAAGATTCAAGAAAAAGTTCTGCAGACCACTTACATCTCATTTACTTTCAGTAAAAACTTTACTATCATGTAGAAGGGAAAAATTTCACCTGTGGTAAATAACTTGTACAACGAACTTAGTCTGTCTTTTAAATCTGATACAATCACAAATCAATCCTGCCTTTGGTGAAATAACTCATTATTTACAAACAATACATAAGAAAAATACACTCTGTGAGGTGTTTCCTTATTTTCAGAAACTGTGCTATTCACTGAGCTGCTCACCTTAGTTATGACACATCAATTTTGTTTCATAATTGGTAGATTAACTTCTTAAGCTAGAGGAAAATGAATAACAAAAAGTGACTGGCAAATTCCTGAACTGTGTATGGGTACTGTTCTCCTGAGAGAAATATGGATTCATTTCTAGGAGTGTACCAAAATATCTTGGAAGTCAGATGAAAAGCTACTCTGTAAAGCTGTTCAGAGAAAAAGTCAGCATGGACTGGCAAAGATAGTTTTGGGAGCATTTGAGCACTGTGTTTCTGATGCAGTTTTGTGCCTTATATTCCTACCGCTGAACTACTCCTAGTTTTTATACAAAGCATAACCAATCAAAATGGGAGAGTTTCACACAGAAATGGTGTGAGAGTGGTAGAAACAAACTTAGTCTAGCTCTACTTTGGATGGGAGCAATATGTCCTGTCCAAAAACACATTCTTTAACTCTACAGTACTTCACAATGGATCTACGTTTCTTCTTCTTCTCACCTGTCATACATGGCAATCAGCAGGCCCAATGTGAATTCAGCAGCTCTTGGATCTACCTGGCCTGGTTTTTCTGACCTTGCCCTTTGGAAGAGCTTCATCAGCATTCTAGAGATTTGCTGCCTGTTCAGAGAAATCCGCTCTTCCCTCTGGCTTTGTTCACTTGATAGGATGCGCTGAATCAGAGAAACGTCAATCAAATCCACTGTGGAAAAATTAAGGAAGAAATGAATGAGGGTCCCTGCCTTTTTATGAATGGAAGCATGACTATTTTTCACCAGAAATGCCTAGCTAAGACAGGCATGTAAAATGAAGCCTAAAACAGCACACCACATAAAAAGAAAACCAGTACCTGTGGTACTTCTACATTGACACAGAGCATCAGGCAGATGCTCATATGATTTATACCTCAACCATATCAGGAATGAGATCAAACTAAATGTATTCATAGAAAAGCATCCCCAAATGAAAGAAATATGTCCAAGGCCAACAAACTAGTCACCTTCTCTGTGTTACCCTGAAGACCTCATTTGCAATGTTGTGCATTTTCAGCACAAATAAAAAATTCAAGATTTCCATGAAATTTAGCTCAATATGGAATTTACATCCAGTAATTTCAAAGTGAGCTAGGTGACCAGGACTTTGTTGCACAACTCTTTGATTGCACTGAATTCTCCCTCATTTCAAAGACACGGAGAATGAATACTAACCAGAAGTTTTCTGCTCTATCATGTTCTATTTTGTTCTCATTAATTCTTATAGTCCAGTCAATGCATTTTCAATAAGCCATGATTATTTCCAATAAATCAGCTCCTAAGAAACACATTAGAATTTGACTTTTCAAGACCATAATAATAGATTAATAATTGTCAGTGATGTCTACATAGTATTGCTGCAGATGGTAGATAAACTTTGATTCTCTCATAATTTTAGAATTTCACTAATGTATTTCCATTGACATTCAAAAAGAAAAAAAATCAATTTGTATATGAAGCACTATCTATATCTTAAGTGTTCCTAATCCATTCTGAAACTCCAAGGTGGAAAATGAGAGAGCAAAGTAGCATAATAACTCATGGTGACAGCAATGCAAATTTGATACAGATTCTCCTCCCTGTAAAAGCATAGGGTTCTCTTTGGCTACTAACGCTGGCAAAGACTTTGTACTGAGCGTAGCTTTAGGGCTGTTCTGTATACGGAGCTCTCAACATCACTGAAGGCCTCTGTGAAAGAAAACAAACACACATTACAATTGAGTGGTTCATTCAAAACTAACTAAAAATCAAAGCAACCAAATTTGGAGTTTCAAGTTGATCAACACTCTGAAGAAAAATTTGGGGGAAAAAAACCCCAAACAAATAAAACACATTTTCTTTTTTAAAAAATAACTTTGTGGGGTGAACAATCTTCTTGTAAACAGTAACACCATCTCTTGTAAAATCAGAATTTAACATAGAGAGCACATCTGTTTCTTTGGGAATCAAGTTTATTCATATATCAGAACAAGGCCTGTGAGGGTTATGCACTGCACAAACTTTTAGCCAAGATCATAATGAAATAATATTTCTTCACACAAATAGGTTTTTTGATCAGAGATGCTCTTCTTCAAGGAACAGTTTGTCAGTTTGCACAGCAGGGTTATTGTTTTGGATGCATATTGTTTCAAGCACCAAACAAATCTTCTGTCAAGATCAACATGTGGGACTCTTGCAGAAGAAGACAAGCCCTTTACCAGAGCAAATTACTTTTGACATCTCTGTTTAGCAAACCCACTCAATCTGCTTGACTAAATCCCATACCCTTATATGATTTCAGCTTATTTCTTTCACATCAAGAAAGGATGCTTTTCTGAGTGGAAAGTAAGAGATGCTGATTGTGACCTATACCTAATACTTTACACATACCTAGAACTTCAAGACCAAAAAACAAGCTTGTTCACTAAACTTCAGAAACTAGAAAGGGATTTATCAGTTATCCTTCTGTCCTCAGAGACTCTTTTCTCCCTGTACTTCAGAGAGAGTTACACACAGTTGATTAAGGCTAAAGATAAGCAATAAATATGTATAAATGAGTAGAAATAACTCACAAAATACTTAACCTGTTCAGTCTGGAAAGGCGCCAATCTGTGTGCAATGGTTTCCAAGAAATACACCAGATTAATATTAATAGTCAGCAAATTATGAGCTCTTCTGGTTCCCAGATGCTGCCTAAGCTATAGAAAGATGCCAATAACTGCTATACCATCTGTTTAGTCCTGCTCTTGTCATGCTATGTTTTGTGATATTATTTGGAGATGCAATGTAGCATGTCATAGAATGTGAAAAATGAGTTTTGACTTCCACGCATCATCAGTTCTCTTTCCTCAATAAACTGATCCAAAGCCCTTTTGAAAGAAACAGAACAACTCCCACAGTTTTCATTAGGCTATGGATTAAGTTCCACATGCTTATTCTCAAATACAAATGCTAGAAATAGACACATGATTCAACTCAAACACCTTCCATGCACAAGATGATTTTCAAATTGAAGAGAATCTGTTTTAGTAGCCATCTGCTACTTAATTCTAGTCCACCCTTACAAACAAAATGTGGCCTCAAAGTAGGGCACTCTGTGCCTGTCAAACACAGTTCCAGAATTAACTTGTGAGGACACATAAGTAAAATAGCAAATTATTTTAGAATTACTACTGATGAGAGGCTATTTAGGGGCATTAAAATATTTCATTTCTCATAGGAAAGGGGCTTCCCCTCTGGACAGAAAACCAGCATGTAATCATTCTGCTGTGGGTCAAATTTCACCTCAAGAAATATAAATGCCCTTTGTAGAGAAGCTGACAAAGGAGTTCCTGCACACATAGAAGTGTGCTGATTCCTGACATCTTCAGCTGGTTACCTGCTATGCTGCATTTTGAGGTGCTCTGTGGCAGATGAGGTGTCCGCTGAGATTTTGCACTCAAAAAGGGAGTGTATGGCCATCTTCATGCCTATCCCAAAGTATGAAAAGCACCTTTGCATTTATTATAAATTAGAGATCATGGCCCTGTGTGCCTGACCATTCCATAAGCCAATGTGATAGTGGCAAGGAAGGTGCCTGGACACATCCAACAATAAAGGTAAGACATCACAGCTCTGTAATTTGTCATTTACGTGCTACAGCATAGAGATTCTCAAGGTGGCATGATTTCATTAAAATTCAGTAGTTTCTGTTCAAAAAGACACAGAAACGCCTTTTGAAAAAAGTTGGGGAAAAATAAGAAAAATCCTTACCCTGCAAGTCTGGATCCATTTGAAATTAACAGATGGCATTAGGCATTCTATAACAAAACAAACCAAAGTGTAAAACCACATATTCTACACAGAGACATATTGAACCATTCAAATTAAACCTTTTAATCTGAACAATTCACTGGATGCATTTCAGAAATTAAATTAAACAGAATTACATTAAACAAAATAGTTTTGGTGCCATGTGCAGAGAAATGCCAGCAAATGGCAAGCTCTCTGCTCAGCATAAAATAGGAGTAATTCAAGTAACTGCAAAACTGTAGCAGGGCAAAACCAATCCTCAAAACAGTTTTAAGTACAGGAAATGAGATCTTTCACTATGAAGAGCTCAGTGTTTACATGCAGGATTACTACATGGTCCAATGTAAAATTTCAGGTCACAGAGGGCATATCTACACCAGACTCTTCCTCAGATTCACTGATTGCAATTATTCAAAAGTATTTTCTAAAATTTCAAGTAAAACTAAAGTTTTAGGCTGAGCTAACATTATTTCTTATTGAGCTGTTATGGAAGGGGAAAACAAAGCTTAACCATGTACCTACTTACATTAACAACTGTGAAAGCAAAAGTAGTTATATCTCTGCAGTAGTGGAAACTGAATGTCTCCCCTCAGGATTTATTTCACTAATGCTCTAAACTACATATATTTCCAATCACAGAAATGTAAGTATGAATTAACTAGTAGTAACTATCTTTCAGCTAACACTGCAATTGCAAAACACTAGGTATAATGGATCTAAGTCACACAAGATTTCAAAGGCAATCTATATAATTTATTGTGCAGAACAAAGGGAAAGTTTGCTAAAATAAATAAAAATTAAAGAGTTGGAAATTATCTAAAACTTAAATAATAAATTCGATGTTAAATCTGAACTTAAACAAATGTTCACTTCTTACATTTTTTCAGTTAGAATCATTGATAATTTGTCATAAACATGACAGAATACTGGCCATTTATGAAGCATAAATATTCAATGATCTAAAATTACTGAGTCTACCATAAATATGCTCCTTACCATTTTAATTAGTGAAAGCTGCAATTTGTGTTTCAGTCTCTAAATTTCAGCCATAACCTAAATTTAGATGCTTAAAATATTGAGATACAGATTTGTTTTAATAGTCTTTTTCATTCAAGACTACAATGGCACAGTTTTTACTGTAGTCCTTCTTTGAAAAAAATACCACGTTTCTTTTCCACTATTCTATTTTCTTTCTTACTAAGGGTTCTGCAAAACAACAGCTCTGCCCAGCATTTACACAGGCACATAAGTTTGTCTATAGATAGATATTCATATGCAATATATATGAAAATATGATACAACTGTTCCTAAAATAGCTGCAGTAGTAGGAGTCTCTGCATAACTTGACAGAAAAGTTCATGTACAGAAATCAGTGAAATCAGAAGACACAGAGCAATGAATTAAACATAAGTGTTTGGTGAAAGCTACATGTAGCAATCTAGAAGGTAGACTTACAAATGCACAGCTTACCTCCTTTATTTTCTCTGTACCAGAGGTACATAAAATAAAGAAAGTGGACAGGATGAATGTAAAAATATTCAGTCGAAACTCACTTAAATTAGAACTCATTAGAATTTGCTCACTCAAATAAGAACAGATCCACTGACTTACTGAGTTATACAGCATGCATAATATATGAGTGCTTGATACTTACTGTAATATGACCAGATCTCTGTCCAGTACAACACAATGTCTATCATTTAAATCACCCATATGGAAAAACACACTATAGTCTTGCACTAGGGTATTCATAGTCTCAAAGTCAACCACGTATTTCTGTGTTTTACCAAATTACATCATATCTATGAACCCTCCTTCCAAAAAGTTACAGAAGACATTATTAATGTATGTACAGTCTACACTTTCATATACAAAACTCTGTGGACAGTCCAGATCTTGACTGCAGTGGGAGTGCCTGGGTGAAACAAAGAGAATCTACTTCAGTGTTAGCACATGAACACAACGTGAAAGCAGAAGCATTATCTGCTGCCCATGAAATCTGAAGTAACTTTGCCCATTGACACACTCTTTCAGCCTGTGTTATATATCAGTTCCTTGTGTGTTTTAATAGTGAAAAACACTTAAGAAAACAAACAACAAATTAAAATTATGTACAAATACTCAGGAAGTAAATTGTTACAGTTAACAGTCCTGGTCCCATTAACATGAATACTCTTATGTGCAAAACAAGGATAGCCTTTTTCTTGACTCTTAGTGGAATGTGAAAGAAAAGTAACACTTGACTACTTACATGTACTTTGTTTGACATATAGGTTCTCAGAATATGTACTTTAGCAAATAAAATGTGTTTTGAAGCATGTTACATAATTAAATTAAAGTTCAGAGAAAGAGGAGCCACATGAAGTAAGGCAGAAACCTCCCAGCAGATCAATCAACTTGATCACAGAGACTTTTCTTTTGAAATCAGACAACATATGATGAACATCTTAAATATGCATAAAAGAACCTACAGTTACTTATGTTTCCGGTGAAGGGTGAAGATATTCTATGTTTTATTCAAAGGCCAAAATTATTGTCCCCTCTTAAATACAGTAGCTGCGCTTACCTTCCTCTCATTACTTACTGAAGGTCCAGAAGTCAGATGACACTGCCAGAGAAGTCCAGTAGTTTTACAGCACTTAAAAGTTGACTTCAAGACACAGTTCTAAAGGTTTTGCTTTTAAATTAAAGCTGCTCACAACAAATGCCTAGCAAAGGCCCAGATCAAAGTATCAGGTAATTGTCTAAGCAGTCAAAACAGAGAACACTAATTAATTAGTAATAAATATCCTGAATTATTAAAGATAAAACTTCTTTGATCTTTGTTTCAAAGCTTTTTTTTTTTATGGTTGGAGTGCAATATTTCTAAATTGAGAGGCCTTTACTAAGCATCTCCCAGTTGCTGAGAAACTGTTGCTATAGAGACTGAAAATAAGGTAGAAGCTGACAGAGTAATGCAGAAAGCACAGTGTGCTGTAACAAAGAGTTGGGGCACACAAAGAAGAAAAATAGTAAGCCCTAGTGGTAATGTCCTAGAACTAGAATTGTTCAGACCAACCACAAAGCTCTTCAGCATACCCGAATGCTAGGGTTTAAGAGGAATCTATATATAACATTTGTAAGACACAACTTAAAGCCCTTCTCATACATTTTTCAATGGTTACCGTAACAGCCAGGTAGAAAGAGTCATCGATACCATGAATATCCTGCATACATAACATGACTTAGGGACTTGGGAAAAAATGTGTCCCAGAAATTGCTTATTACTTACAGAAAACCCAAACGTACTGATGACTAAGTCAATTGCTGTTTTATAGCTGTAACCAACGTTGAATATGTTACCATATTTTAGCTTTCCTATTATTTTTTTCTTTCTTTTCCTCCTAAAAAAAGCTAGGAAAAAAACTTATGCTTCACTTCACTTATGCTTCATGAGAAAAGACCTGAATTCCCCTGCAAATCCAGTTAGAATAATTTAGGATACACAAGCCATCCCAAGCAGCTTTTTCTTTCTGCTCCCGCTGTCTGAGAAGAGAGGTTTTCAGCTGGTGACTCAGAAGTCAGATAGGTCTACTTATATATAGCAGAAAAAGGTATTTTCCCTCTCATTAACAGCTGTGCACTGCTAGTGCTTGACCTGCAGGTTGTTTGAACTATCTCCACTGGCAGAATAAAGGAATTCAAAGACTAAGATTGCTAAAGCCTATTCATATAGAAAAAGCCCAAATGTAAATACATATTAGAGAAGCTAACTTTTCTATCTTGGAAAATGAATTATAGAAAACACAGGTAGTTTGTAGAGACTACTGGACTGGTAGCATCCCTCCCTGCTATTTTCTCCTGAGACAGCTGCCTCCAGATGCTCCTCAGAAACTCAGCCAATCTTCTGTGCATACACTACTGGAAATTAATTCCCTGGGGACTACTTCCCATGAAATGAATGGTTCCTAACACTTCTCTTCAAGTCTTTTTACAACACCTACCTCTACAATTTCCATGTGAACTATTCCATGAAGATACTTACAATAATATCTCAATTCCTCTAAATGTTGCTTCTCCCATATACACTTTGCATAGAATCCCAGATTCTTCCAGACCACTTGTGATACTCCAGCTCTCTGAGCTCCTCTTTCTAAGACCAGCAAGACACCCCTCCCAGTCCTGTCCTAATCAGACAGTAAATTATCTTAGTTTCCTCATATAAGAAGTCTGCCCCTATTCAGAGCTTGAACAGAAATAATGAATTTATTGCAACTATATGTAACTGATTCAAAGAACAGGAAGCTTTCTATTTTGTTTTAAACATATCTGATAAAAAATTAGCAAGTACAGGAACATCATTAACACAATCTTCATCATTTAAGACACCAAAGATGCAAGTAAAAGTGGTTCCTGAACAATTCCGTTAAAACAAGAATTTAATTATGTTTGACTTAAAACACGAGTATTCTCTTGAAACTCATTAAATAAATAAGAAAAACATGGAAACAAAGATGAACTTGTCACTAAGGAGATGTATAAACATAATTTTTGTTTAAAAATCAAATTTTCCTAAGAAGATATTTTATTACAAAAACACTGTGTTTCAGTACCTCTGAAAAAAATATTTGTAATTACAAAAACTTCTACTCACTGTATGTGACAGTCCTCAAAATTTTCATATGAACATTTTAGGCATTAAACTATGTTTTTGCAATAGTTTATTGGTCTGAAAAAAACCACATGGTTAGATGCAAATGAAATCTTAGACTCATTAAAATCAGTAGAAATTTTACTTTGATCTACAGGTTAAAAATGTTACATTCATGCCGGTTTTGAAATTTTTTTCCACCTAGAGATTTCCCAGATTTTTTTAAGGAGGAAAATACTGCAAAAGCTACAGCAATGCTTAGACTTTCTTTCTAGTTTGCTCTTTTGGGCAATGGAAACCTTATTTAATATGAGAATTTCCAGCATTTTTTTCTCCAGAAAACTCTAGCTAAAGTGACCCAGTAGGTAAGGTTTCCATTTCTGTTTAAAAAAAAAGGCAAAACATGAGCTATTTTTGCTAGCCTCCTAAAATACTTCCACATGCAAGGAGATAAAGCAGGGCACTTTGGGAATACTTGAACACCTGATACTGATATCACAGGAGAAGGCCACAACTAAGCACATTGCTGCTAGCAGTGTTCAGGCCTCTGCTTAGCATTGCATGCTGACACAAGAGGAACAGGACAGCTCTACAGAACAGCAGTGCCATACAGGTAGAGAGTAGACAGAGAATGACACTCTTATGTCATTGGGAATTCCCTGTCTGGGTTAAACAAGGTCATGGTTAGCCAAATAATTAAATCCTGCATTCACGAAGAATGTCCTACTGTGTCTTTAGTCCTTTCCCAAAAACCAACCATGGAAAACCAAAAGGTTTTGTGCTCAGTAGAGGCTCTGGGTATCTAACTCGGAATAGTTTCCCCATTCTTCAACTCGTCCTTAATGGCGAAGAACAGCTCATAGTAAAGAATAGGCTGATATAAAATTCTGGGAAGAATCTGAAGGAAGGGAGAAAGAAAACAAAGCAGGGAAAAGGTCTGTAGAAATGAAAATTAGAAAGAAATTGTGAGAACATTGGAAAAGAGCAGGAATTTCACAACCTGAAAATAGAGAGAAAAGTGAAAAAACAAAACTAAAACATGATTTAGTGTTTATCTGTTCTTCTTTTGATGAACGAGAACAAAACTTGAAAAGCAAAATGATATGAAAAGCAGTAGAGAAACATGTGGGAGAAGACGTGGAGTTTTCATTCTGCTTCATATGGATGCATTTCATTTATTTCCTTTAGTGCAACGAGCTTTTCCTAAATGGAAGAAAAAGCATATTTTAATACCACCCATTCTTTTAATCTGCACTAATTTCTCGCACAAACTTAAAATATGTTAAAACAAAGTAATCCTTACAAATTACTAGTATGACTGAAGATCACAGAACCTGATTAAAGCTGGAATGTAGAGTACTGAAGATCACAGAACCTGATTAAAGCTGGAATGTAGAGTTTGGGACCAGTATTTTTAAAAATTTCAATAGTACAAATAAATTATTTTTGTCTTACTAAGTGACAAGAAGTTCATTATGAAAATAGTACTCAAGGATTTTGTATTTTCTGAAAAATCCCTAATTCTAGTAAGGTCTGGCCTTCATTCATGCAAAGTCACAGCCATAAATATGCCAAAAGATATGTATGCTAGCATAGAAATACTCTGAATACCATATAAGCAAAATCAACATAGAATGTAGAAGCATTAAATGAAATATTCCTGTTTTGCACAAAGCCTGCAGAACTTTGGGGTGCAAATTCAACATGTACATAGGTAAACTTATTTTATCATCTCCTTTTGGGCAGAACAGTTGTCTGTTCATTTCAATACACAAACCTTACCTTACACTTATAAATACCCAGTCTTTACCATGCCTAAGTGCATGTGTACAGTTTGTACATCTAACACTTACAGGTCTGTGCTCAAAGTTGTATCACAACGTGCCCATAGGTGGCAGAATGGGCATACACGAGACTCAAGTAACCCTCACCTGAACCAGCTCGTGGGCTAAGCGCCATAGAACTTTTTGGGTGGTTTCATTAATTTCTAGTTCTGTCATGGCTTCCCAGTTACCATTCTGGAGCCTCACTGGCATAGAGAAGATAATTCCTTCAGGAATGCAAAACTGACCTGAAGAAGAGGGGGGAAAAAGGACAAAACGGATTACATTCCGGATTACATCCTCACCAGTGTCAACACTAAGTCCTACAGACTTGCAAAAGTCTACAACTGTAAGATCTCATTATAAATGGAGACTGCCTTTTTCAATCTACAGTTCAAAAAATAATGTCCCTTTTACTGTAACTTTGTACTTTAGTTAGATGTGCATGAATTATAGCATCAGATGGGTTTGGGCTGCAAGAGACCTTTAGAGGTCTCTAGTTCAACCCTCCTGCCACGGGCAGGGACATCTTCAAATGTATCTGAGCCCCATCCTAGTTGACCTTGAATGTTTCCAGGGTTGAGACGTCTCCCACCTCTCTGGGCAGCTTGTTCCACTGTCTTATCACATTAATTGTAAAAAAACTTAATTATATCTAATCTAAATTGACCCTCCTTCACTTTAAATCCATTGCCCCCTCTCTATTGCAACAGGTCCTGCTAAAAAATTTGTCCCCATTTTCCTTAGAAGAACTTTTAAGCACTGGAAGGTGCTATAAGGTCTCTCCAGAACCTTTTCTTCTCCAGAGCCTTTTCTTTTCCAGGCTGAAAAACCTCAGCTCTCTCAGCCTGTTTTCATAAGAGAGGCATTCATCCCTGTGATCATTTTATGAGGCCCTCCTTTGGACCATCTCCAACAGGTGTCTTTCCTGTGTTGTAATAACACAATTGTGTGTCAGTTGTACATCTTAAAAAAGGGGAAAAATTATTGATTTCATAAGGGTTAAATGGCTGTTGTGAAATATTCCATTAATTGGTTTATATAATGACACAAGAAGAACACACTTTCATAGCCTAGGCTCTAAGAATTATAAAGAGTTCTTGCACAAAACACATACATCAGAAAAGCATTTAAACAAAAAGACTAAGAGATCATTTGCAAAAAGACAACATTAACCTAAGAGATGCCTCTGAAAAGTGAGCATTATCACAAGCTCTGTTAGATTTGGAAGTTCTTATGATGAAACAAACTCTTAGCCTCACACGATTTGTTTTACAAGATTTTATTAAATGAAAAATATTGATTAAAAATAACATTATAGATGGGGAAAAGCTATTATATGCAGGGCAAAGCTACAAGAGAACATGTGAAGCAAAACCAGCTGTACCTTCACTAAGTATTCCCACAGAAATGATCTCCTCAGAAGGAGAGCCATGGTACCAGTACCGCAGCACCGTAGCTACAGCATGAGCAGGTAACATTCCCTTGCAACGGGACACCCGGGACCTCAGCGTGCTCTGTGCCGACACCAGCTCTGAGTGGATCCACTCGCTGCCAACAAAACATGGAGAGAAAAAGCATGACAAACTAAGATGACTGCAGGAAGAGTAGTTTTCCAAAGAAAAAAGAACTAAACCTGAGGAAAGAAAAGTCAAAACTTACTCAAACATCACTGCTGAAAGCAAGGCATTTTTACACAGAGAAAAAAGTCTAACAAAAAGTAGCTTAACAAGTTACAAGTGCTGTGAAAGTAAGGCCATTTACTCAAGTCTTAACCTCTATTATTGTTGTAATTTATAATTTATATGTAATTTAATATTTTATATGTAATTTATATATTACTGTCTTCTGTAAGAACCCAGCCACAAACCAGTCTACCTGTGTGAGGGTCAGTACAAGCCTAGAACATAGAAATGTCTGCTCTCCAGTAAATGCTAAGTCTAGACCAGAGTGGGAGCTCCAGACAGCCAGGCCTGGGTGCCTGTAACATCAGCTGCCCTCTCACTGCACCCACCCTTTCTCTGCTACTGTTCCTTCCACAGGAAGCTATCTACTTGCTAGGTATCCTTTTCACATATATTACCAAATCATCTGTTTTGGGAAACTGACAACATTAGAATGCTCAGGCCTATTCCATGTAATTCAGGTTCAGAAATCTGTTTAATACTATTTCAAAGTTCCTTCATGCAAACTAGACATTTAAATCACTACCTGGACTTCTATCACTTCTTATAAACTGCTCATGATATAAGAGAAACCCATTTAAAATGTAGGAAAAATACAGTTATAAACAGAGTTGGCAGGAGAGTGCAACAGCACAGCACTAGGATCTACCCAACTTCTTTTGCAGATGGAGTACTTCAACTTGTGTTTTCCTTTATGTACAGTGCCAATCAGTAAGGACAAATCTTGAAAACAAAAACATTTCTTGATGTTTTATTAGACAATCCAGATAAGCATGGATTAAAAGCAATTATTTAATTTTACTTGAAAGAAATAAATCTGTACTGTACCTATCATAAATCATATTCAACAAAGGACGTTGAAAATTAGGAGGGCCCCGAATAGCACATTCATATCCATAAAGTTTTGCATGTGACAAATCAATGTAGTTAGACCCAGTAATATTGCCCCAAACAATCACATCTTTAACTCCTGCAACAAAGGAAAGTGAAAAGACAAATACTTTCAGAAAAATGGGCTTCATAAATCCTTTTCAAAATTAATTATTCAAATCTGTGCCCTGCCTTGGTAGCATAAATTATTTGACCTGAAAAATGCAACCAAGTTCTCCCTAACATATGAAACCTCATCACAAGCTGAAAAAGAAGCTTTAATTTATATCATGTTACTGTAAATAATAGAAAAAATCTAGTAAATCTTTAACTCTTAAAACAGTCAAATCATATTGCAAACATACAGCTACGTTTCTTTTAAAATCCTCTAAAAACAAATATAAAAACAGTAAAAAACTATCATTAAAAAAACTACCTGCTTTGGTGCAAAAGGATTCTCTCAAATAACCTGTTGATAGACTATTCAGTCTCTTAACTTGCTTTTCTATTTTATTGGCTCCAAAATATCTAGACTTTTCATCAATGACCAGTTCTAGCCATGCAACACTCACAGAATCCTGATGCTGAGCAACTGTCAGAGCACCCCTTTGCTATGCAGTGCAGAACTGTGCAAATAAAACAAAGCTATAACAATTGACCTGAAAATGGAAGTTAATTAACCTCAAAATAATACTACAACACAGTTCTACTTTACTCTCATTATCTGCACAGCAGTATGTTGTCATGTTTATTCACAGCTCCAAAACAACAATGAACTACAGAGTGCAAATGCAGTCTTGAAGTCCTAGTTCCCAATCTGCAAAACAATTGTCTTCCTTAGCATATTTCCAGCATGAAATACACACCAGAGTGGCAGGGCTGCATCTCAGAGCTAGCAAAGACTCTGGCATTCTGTACAGCCAAGAAATTCAGTGGGTGCACCACTGTGCATTTCTGCATGCACATCAACTGTGTTCTGGAATTAAATATATACTCTTGAAGGTGCACTGAATTCCCCAAATGCTAAATAAACATTCACCTGCTGTGTTCATATTCAGCTTCCTGGCCAGCATGGCTTTAGCTGCACTTTCCCAGGATGTTGAAATGGCAATTATATTTTCAGGCTTAATGGATGGGCCATACATCCTTAACATTGTTGCCTTAAGGTTTGCAAAGGTTTTTCCTGATGAAATGACTTTGACCTCACTCTTGGCATTCTTCTCAATCAAGGGGGCATACACTTGGCAGATCTCACTCACTTCTCTGATGTAGTTCTCAAGGGATTGGACTTCAAGGTTTAAGAGGACATCATCAAGAACAATGATAACATCAGCATCAATAAAAGCCTGATCTGTTTTTGTGTGCTCTGAAATACTGCGGAGAAGTGGGAATGCCATGTCTTCAGCTTCCATTACCATACCGTGAAGCATTTCCCTAAACTGCTCGGTGTCAAGCAGATGGATACTGATTTCTGTGGTCACCCCAAACACTTCTCCATTTGCCAACAGTGGGATCAGATGATAACAGATTGGAGCTGATGCACTGGTAAGAGAGCATGTAGAAAAGTTACAGTTAACAATGAACCACTGCTTGCTTGGAAGTATTACATAAACACAAAGGTGTTTATTTTGTACTAGATTACACTTAAAAGATCCATTAGCTTGTACCCTTTACTGCTCCTTTTGTCATTTTAACAGGTTAAGAATTAAGAGTTGGGTCCTCCTTTCATTCCTGAAGCCTTTCATTTGAAGTCTTCTCCATCCTGTGCATTTCAGTCAATGCCACCACTTAAAATTTATGTCTTTATAGAACCACAATTTTTTAAGGTGCTCTATTAGGACCACTAGAAATATAGGAATTTCTATAAGTAAAGACCTGCTCTTTACCTTCTCTAATATTTCCAACAACATTTAATGCAAGATAGCTGCACCATAAAATTTCTAGCTTCTTTTGCTGGACAATTTCTTGCTTATTTCTAGCTTATACTTGTTTTTCCCTAAACTGATCTGAGGTCCAAATGATGCCTGTTCATACCCCTCATTTTGAACTGGTGTAGAACATAACAAAACCATAAATTGTTTCTAAGTCATATACTAATTGCTAAGTTAAATACTAATAGTGAGGGTGCAGAACCAAGTCAATTCATGGAATTACAGGGATTTGTGATTAACTTCAGATGGTTACACCTGTTATATGTGATAGGAAAAAGTGCATTCTTCTGAACAGAGTAAAAGTTCACAGACACTCTCTTCACTCTCACCTGGTAATCCAGATCTGCATAGGATTGATAAGACTTTTAATCTCTTCATCCTCTTTTACAATTTCAAGATGTGCCTGCAGGTTCTCCTCAGCAATGGCTAACATCTCCTCACTCAGCATCATTGAAGTGATGCCATAATACTTCTAAGAACAAAAAGGATGATCACTAAGCAAATGGCAGTCCAAACCCATCAAGGTAACATTAACAATTGCTTTATTTTATGTTTGAAGGAGGAAAAAGGAACAACAATGTTGTACAACATGGGCTTACAGTATTAAAGGCAGCTTATTACCTGAGCATATTCCAGAAAATCATTCAGTCCTCCCAGAAGCTGACCCTTCCCTCCACGGTCCAACAGTTCTCTCCAAATGATAGGAGACTGTCTGTGTTTCCATCCATTTGTTTCACAAATGTCATGAAGCCACTGCTGATGACATCCCCACCAGATGTTTTAATACATCACATTTGATAACATTTAAACATTACAACTACAAGCATTTCTTACTATTTCCTCTCATTATTTAATTACAAGGTGCTTCAGAATTTAATTCCCAGTGGGTACAAAATGCAGGAATAACACAAAGCAAGGTATGGTGATACAGTGGGATAGCTCACCTCCAGGTCTGGATTTCACTTAGTTGTCTTAGTGGTACAGAAGACAGCAATGTTGTGAAGCAGAGAGTAATCTGAGGATTCTTACTGAGCCACAGAAGGTAAGTAAGGTGAAGAGGTTAATTGCTTCTCACTTAACTGTTTGAGTTACTTGGTGGAGGTGTAAAGCAAAATACACAAGGTAATAAATACCACAGTGCTGTCTATTTCATGGAGTAAGACTGCAGTTTTTTTCAGAGCCTTATAGGCAGCAGGTCTATGACATAAGTATATTCAGACAGGCCCATCCACACTGTAAACAAGTATGTGATATTTAACTTGATACTTCCACTGTAATTCAAAGCCCTTGAATGCCACAAAGGCTCTTGACAAGAAAGAACTCTGAAGGTATATGTAATCACAGTGAGCAAAAGATTTACAGGCTGAACGGCCATTTGTACTTTAAAAATACCCCAGAAAACCAAGCAAGCAAGTAAAACCACCTTGAACTTTTTATTGACATAATAGAGTTGAGGCTGGTCCACACTTAGCGCCCATTTTCTGTAGTAAAACTCAGAGATGTCAGTTGCTCAAAACATTGTAACCTTTCCTCTGCCTGGCTCTCACAGCCAGAGATGCTTCTGCAGCACCTCTATCTACAGAGCAAACCACTTATACAGGAGAAGAAGAAACATACTGCAGATAAGCACATTTCTTGGTTTGTAGAGCACTGGAGCACCTACCAGCTACTTGATTTACAATCTCTTACCTCCCACTCGTCAGGGTGCTGAGTAATCTTGTGAACCCTGAAGTTGGGCAAGTTAGTCTGGAGATAGTCAGCCAGGAGTTCAGCTTTGGCATAGTAAGGGCAGTTTGCCTTACCTGCAAACACAGCAACAGCAGCACAATTGCATGGTTTTGTCAGTCACTGATACGGGCTTAAAAGACCAAACATTGTTTATTGCGAGCTAGCTAAGGAAGAGTAATTCTGCAGGTGAAAAACATTCCCGAGCCAGCGTCCAAGGGGCCGAGGAGGCCACTCCTGGGGGCACAGCAGCAGAGATGCTGACGCCTCACCGGCGGGATGAGGGGGAGCGCTGACCCGGGACCGCCTGAGGCTGCGCTCCGTGCGGACACGGCTCCCGGAGAGCCGCAAAGGGGCACGGGGGTGAACCCGCAGACAGGGCCACTGCTGCAAGCATGGAGAGCTGCCCTGCCCGGCTCCCGGTACAAGGTGCCGCTGCCGGAGCTGCCCCGCCCGGCTCCCGGTACAAGGTGCCGCTGCCGGAGCTGCCCTGCCCGGCTCCCGGTACAAGTGCCGCCGCCGCCGGTGCAGCCGCCCGGCTCCCGGTACAAGTAGTGCCGCCGCCGCCGCCGCCGCAGTCCCCCCGGCTCCCGGCTCTCCCCTCACCCGCCACCACGAACTTGGCCATGCGCGCGCCGCCCTCCAACGGTCGCTTTGGCGTTGCTCAGCAACGCGCCTCGCGCCGCGGCAGTTTGTCCCTCGGCCCGCGCCGTCCGTGCCGCGCGGCCCGCCGGGAGGTGGCGGCGCGCCGGGCCCAGTGTCACGGCGGTGCGCGTGCGAGGTAACGCGGCCGCGGGAGCCCCGGCCCTGCCCGGCGCCAGCGCCGCCGTTCCTGCGGCGGGCTCCGAGCCGCTGCGGAGCCGCTGAAAGACCTCTGTCCCCGTGTACTGTCCCGCCCCGCTGGGCAGCGCCCCCAGGGCCAGCGGGAAGTGATCCCGAAAGCCAGCGGCTTCTCCCCGGCACCGGGAGAGCGAGCGCCCGCGGGTGTGCCGGGAGGGCGGCTGTCCCGTGAGATGGCAGGCAGGCTGGGGCAGGCTGGCGGGTGGGATCCCGTTACCCGCTGCTGAAAGTCTGCAGGGACCCTCCAGAGCCCTGGCGGGAGACGCGTGTGCTTGGGGAAAGGTCCTTAAGGAAAAGACTCTGCTTCCCGGCAGAGCTGGCAGGTAGAGCAGCAAGGAGGAAGCAAGAGCTGCCCTTGTGCTGAGATGTTTGACTGAAATGTAGGAGACCAAATAAAAGCCTCTCTGCAAATCATTTTCCGGGGGTCTTTTACCAAATCTTCTCCCTTCCTGTAAAACTGTGCAGATTTGGCAATTGAAACCGGGGGAGTTGAAAGTCTGGTAACTAATCCTTAATTTTTAATTGTTTCTACAGATGTGTGATCTTGTGCAGTTTCTCCAGGACTGTTTCCACCGGTAGAATGTCATCGGATTCCTTACTTTGAGTTGGCGTTTCAAATCTGTTCATGAGACATTAGCAGAAATGAATAATAAAATAAGTTATTTGTTAAATACTGTCAGATGTGTGCATAGGTACAGTTCCATGCTCACTCCCAAATCTTCAGCCACAACAAGAAAACACATTTTGTGGATTGGCAGATACAGGGATCCCTTAGGAAATGTGAACTTCAGGAAATTACTTTTAAATATTTTGCCTTCTCTGCATGGATCGTCTCTTCGATTTGTATCTCAAAAGACAGATGTTTATAGCACAGGTGCAGAGGCTTTGGTGAGCGAGAAGGCTTCCCAGAGCTCCTTGGAAGTTGAAAAGTTGGATGATGCTGGGAGCCTCAAAGCGAAGCGTGCAGTGGATCACAGTGACCCATTCTTTACCAGCCTCCGGAAGTGCTCCTGTCCTTGCGACGCGCTGGACCTGGCTGCAGAGGCGGCTGTTTCCATCAAGCACTACACGAACGCTCTGACCATGGCCTGGAGGCTCTACAAGAACCTGTCGGAGGAGCAGCAGCGCTACGAGAGGCAGCTGATCTTCGAGCACCCGGCTTTCGCGAAGCTGTGCCAGCAGCTGCTGCGCGACGCGCGCAGGATGACGCGCGGGGACCTGGTGTTCAGCCTGCACGCCCTGGTGAACCTCGGCGTGCCGCAGAACACGCTTCTGCTCCAGACCCTGGTGAGGGTGTGCCAGGTACGTGGGAAAACCCTGCTCCTCAGTTTGGGATGAATGACCAGCGGGTAATTCTGGGAAGCTGTGCAGCATCAGTGAGAGTTGGGTTACATCCCTGGTTTAGTCTGATGGTCCATGGAAACAGTTCCCATAATTCATTTGTGCTTCTAATTTCTTTAACTTTTGAAACCACTGCCTGATTTCGGATTTAAAAGAGAGCAGAAATCTCACAAATCATTACCTCTTCCAAGTCAACTGAGTTTGACTGATGTGAGACCTTGTGGGTTCTGTAGAACTAAAGCTTGTAAATTGACTTTTCAGGAGGGGAAAGAAAATTGCAGTTACAGATTAAAAGTAGTCAGTTTTTCTTTTCTGAAACTTTTACTGGTTTGAAATAATCCGACATTGTCAAAACTTTTAACAGGAGAAGCTCAATCAACTTGATAACCGATGTATCTCAGTTTTGGCAACTACTTTAGCAGGAATGGATAAAGACAAGAATGTGAGCGCTCTTCAAGCTGGATTACAGTGAGAAAAATATATCTTTCACATGTTCTTCATATTTAAATGTTGTTGAAATGCTTGTCTGTTAGAAATCATCCAGGGTTATGTCTGCACACAAAATATGTTCTGTGGTTTTAGGATTTAAATGATCCCATGACATTAGAGCTGTGTTGGAGAGTGAATTTTGGCACTGTCTTTGCAGTTTCAAGGAGGAGGGCTTCCAGTGGTAAAGGGTGCTAGACTGGTCGCAGGGGACTGTGTTCTGACTGCAGCTCCACAAGTGCAGTTTTTTTGTGATGTTGATCAAGTCCCTTCACATATCTATCCCTTTTTCATCTGTATGCAGACAGGAGATAATGACACCATTTTACTTAGGGACCTGTCTGATTTTTCATGATGAAAAGCATTGTTTAGCAGCCTGGGAATATTTTCTTGCATTTTAGTAATTGAAAACTTTGATGAAGACTAGTTGTGTCCAGCAAGCCCTCTGTGTAGTGATTTATCAGAATAACTTCTTTGGCTTTTTTTTCTGGGCCTGTGTGATTTATGTGTGCAACCAGAAATGCTCTTTCCCATGAGATTGATTTTACTGAGGCTATCACAAAACTTGCCATGGATTATTACTTTTGACCCTGTATCATGTTCTGCTTTGAGAAAGTGCATGTGATACCCAAAAACCAGTTCTCCTGGAAGCACAGGTACACAGTTCTTAAAAGTTGGTGGAAAGCAGGAGTGCCATCTACACTTTTCTGTCCTGATGTCTGGAGCTCTGCCGCATTTGCAGGGATGAGTTTCAGGGCAGTGCACTGCCTTAGAAAGTGACACTTAATATTTTTGTAGGTATGTTTACCTGTACGGGTATATTTAAGGGTGGTTCAGACCTAACAATTACAATGCCACACACTGAGCCAGAAGAGGAGGTGCTAGGGGTGCATCTTCATCTTGTGCAGACAATCTCTGTGTTATCTCCTGTTCAGCCCACAGCACTGTTTGTTTGGTTTTGTTCCTCACTTGCATCCAGTTGTTGTCTGTGTCCATTCCTGAGTTTCCTGTCTGTTTCAGAACTTGCCTGTGCATTGATGATTTAAAGATAAAAATGTGCAATTTTCTTTTTCTGCAGAAGGTTGTTAATTCCTTGAGGCATAACAGCACTCATATTTGCACTGTTGCTTGTGGAGTCAGCTCAGGTGTCCCTGCTGTTAAGTGTATCAGCAACAACAATTCATCTATCAGGATTAACACTAAGATAGCATTTAGAATTGGTTCCATGTGTAAAATATCTGTGTCGCAGCTATGTCATGTAGACTTGTCAGCATTTCAAAAAAAGGAAGATGGGAGAAGAGCAAGGAATTACAGCTTTCACTTGGGGGCTACATCAGTGAAGAAAATGAGGGTACTTACCTGTTTGTGCTGAAATGAGGAGAGCTCTTGTGTGTGTTTCTCCATCAGGTTACTAGTGGAGCAGCGCATTTCAAGCATCAGAGACATCTTTATTCTGCAAAACCTGATGAAATGCCTGGGAAAAGATGCTCCAATTTTTCTGAAAAAGAAATTAGAGGTAAAGTTAGTTGGAGGCTCATTTTTACTCCCACAAAGCCTCTGCTCTTGCATAGTTTATGAATTGTGTATGGTTCTTTGCAGGCACTGAAAGAGAAAATGTAATAGAAAGGTAACTGTATTTGCCATATGCATCAGAGTCCAGCTATATCTGTAGGAGGAACTTATATTTGGAGGCTGGTAATAAAACAAATTGAGGCAGTAAAACAGCAGTGCCCTCACCTCTTTGAGTGGCCACATGGTGTTTCATAGAAGCGCTCACAGGCTGTTTCCTGGTTCCCTTGCCCAGCCTGTGGCTGAAGTAGGTGACAGGAAAGTGGTCTGTGATGAGGCTGAGTCCAGTAACTGTACAGGGCAGGAGGACTGCAGGCAGTGAGATGCCAGAACTCCCCAAGCTCATGGTATTGCTTTCCTGTGTATGTGGTAGGTCCCCTGGGAAATACAATGGCTGGGAGCAGGCTGTAGGTATTATGGCAGGGTTGCTGGGATTTGTCTCCTGATTTAAAAACCCTTTTGGAAACCTTCTTTCAAACAGGGCCTACTGGGGTTTTCATCACATAACTGTAGGGTTCTGACATCAGAGGTTTTAATAGCATTCATGAAACATCATAAAACTGAGAGGAAAATAACATTTGCACTTGTTAACTACAGAAAGCACGTAATATTCTGAGCCCACAGGGTGCTATTTTTTTACAGGGCAATTTCTTATAGATGCATTTTGTATTTAACCTCTGATATGTATACAGTGAGTGAAAATACTGTATTTTAACAGTCAATATAATTTGTAGTTTCATTTTTACTGTCATTTATATCAATGTCATTATCAATTTGATAAATGAAATCTCCTTTCTGGCATCAGAGCTGACTCACTTTGCCTCAGTCCGCTTTCATAGCTGGGTGTTTATGTAAAATACAGGCCACTCACATACTGTTAAATCACTTTGGAGTCTTACAGTTTTCATGCACATGCAAACCCATAATTGGACTGCTATGAACTTTTAAGTTAACTGTGTCTATTTTATTTCTGCTTCTTTCTTAAAAGTTGGTAGAAGATGTATACTCACCGTATTTGGAAATTACCTTTAATGAGGCTTTTTTCTTTTAAAATAACCTTATAAAGGCAAATTGCTGGGAACTTGTGTAGTGACACATTTCTGGAGCACTTGACCTGCTATAATTGTGTATTAAGAAATTGACAGTAGTTATTATATGCTTTTACTGGTTTTTGCTTCTTTTTCTTTCCTATAAATCTGAACTAAGGACTTTGGGAAAGTTTTGGTGATAATGTCTTCACCAGAAAGCAATGATAATATACCTGAAGAATGAAGGATTTAATAAACTCTGGTTCACTTTAGATGGCAGTTCTGAGAGAAATAGATGGTTTGACTTTTCCGAATGCACTGCGTATGTTTTTGGCTCTTGCTGCAATGAATTACTGTTCCCTTCCAATCCTGAATCCCTGCAGTAAAAAGATCCAGGGTAAGAAAAAAATATGTTAATTAAATTTCCCTTCCTTATACCAAATTCTTCCTAATTATTGTCTCATCTCCCTTTTCTGATTTCCTTTAAAACTCAGGAAACGTCTTTGTTTTACAGGATATTTTAGTTATGTGGAGCCATTTGACAAGCAGCAGGACAGAAAATTACTGATCAATAATAAAAGCAAATAGCTCTTGTCAGCTCTTAACATTTATCTGACTTACATATTTTTCTTTAATTTTTTTCTGTACACATATTTAAGAAAAAGAATTTAATTTAGCAAGGAAAAGAGATTTCAAATAAAATTTTATAACAAATCTGAATTGGAAATTGGCAACTTACAGGATGGATTGGTGACTTAGTGTAATTAGTTGGTAAACTAAAGGGAAAATAGCGTTTCCTTGATTACTGGATTTAATTATTGAGTACTGCTTAATAGCCTCATGCTGTATCCCACAAAAATATTAAATGAAAGCTAATGCTTTCACCTCTCTCTGTACCTTTCCAATACATTGCTTAAGTATATGTGGTCAGTATGTGTTGATTCATGCTTAAAATACATAAGAATTTGTGTCTCAAAAAGCATGAAAGTAGCAAAATAGCATTCTTAATAGAAATTACCCAGAAGTGTTGAGGCTGCTTGTACAGTTTTTATTTGTCCTGGTCATTCATATATGTTAGGGCACAATGTTTAATTGCACATCCTGCCTTCTCCCATAGGACTTCCACCACACTCAGCACATAGGCCAGGTGGCATACACAGAGGGAGCAGTGACTTTCTTCAGCATTTTTTTAGTGCATGCTGAAAATCAAAAATCCCGGAACAGAAGACATCCTGGAAACACAATCTTCTTACTTATTTTGTTAATTTGTTCCCTTTTGATGATTGATGTATTGTAGCTTGATTCTGGCTCAGTTTGCTTTCTTCTGTCTCTCAGTTTTTTAATGTGTTTTAAAGCTCATTTGAGCTTTGCCTATCTAGCCAGAGTCTTCCACAGTTTCTTATCATATTTTTCCCTTCCTCCACCCCTTAACCAAACTGTTCCTGCAATGTCTCAATGTCTCCAACCTACAGCTCCCATTGCTTTTTATAATTTGTCCTTCATTGATCTTCTGTTGCAGAAAATGTCCATGATGTTCCATTTCGGCAGTTAATTCTCATTCTGGAAGCTTGTCACATTGTCCAGTACCGTAATGTGAAACTGTTTTCAGCATTAGCAGACTATGTTCATTCTACTGCCTACCTTTGGGACAAAAGACAGGTAAATTTTTTGAGACCAAATAATTTATAGCAATACTAATAGAGTATTTGATGCTTCCATCTTACCTTTCTTCATGTTTGTCCTTGATCTTTGGAGAACAAATGTTTATGAATACCAATCTGATGAAACTGTTACATTTTTTAAATGCTGTTCTATTTATTGATAAGTAAAGAAACAAAAATTTTGAAAAATTTGCTTTCATTTAAAATGTCTTCTATGAAATCAACAGGTAGGATCAACTTCATTGGGTTTTTTTTGACTTATAAAACTATCTTTTCTTTTAGATTATCCTGTTTCTCTCTTCCTGTGAGACACTTGGCTTTCAGCCTACTGAGTTGCTGGATATTTTTGCTGAGAAGGTGACAGAAGACCCTGATTTCCTTAACTTGAAAAACCTTTTGACTGTTCTTCGAGTGTATTCACGACTCAACCATGTTCCCAGAGTCCAAAAGCATCTGTAAGTTTTCATTTGGAGTGCCTGATAATATGTTACATAGTCATTACAGAGTAATGCATGGCCTCTAGTATTTAATTTTATTTGTGAAAGAGCTCATAATCCTCTTTCATTCATCTGTAAAGTAAATTGCTGTGTCTTTTCATATTTTTTCTAAATATTATTTTTTTTCTCTAACTGAAAGACTAAACAGGTTCTAGACTGACCAGGCTACTAAATTTGTTCATAGGTAGCTGTTTCCTCAAAGTAAGAATCAAACACTAATGTTAGATAACACAAAATACCGTAATACAAGATAATAAAGATTTCTAAGTTGTGTTTTTGTTAGAAATACATACTTCATGTAGCCTTATTCGTGTACTTAGATACTTTTCTTCTCCTTTTGGAAAAGGTTTTTTGAGATTCTTCATAGCTGCTTGAACAAGTGTCTGCCTCAGATTTCCAACATAGAGCTGCTGAAGGCAGTGTATTCACTGGGCATCTTAGGATATCTTCCCCAGCGTGCCCTTGATGAGCTGCTGCAAAAGGACAGCAAGGATGAACTTAAACTGGCAGGTCAGACCTTACTTTGTCATGTTCTTGTTTTAAACAGGATGTCTGCCTGTGTATGTAATTTGTTGTAATTGTATTAGCAGATTAGAAATTAAAGAACACAAGCATGATTAATATTAAATTTGAAGTCCTCAAGACAAAGCTAATGTAGTGATGGTCGTCTGAGTGATGTGGGTGTGCTCTAGGGAATCAAGCTTATTGTCTTGGGCCCCATGGTGGCAACAGTTTAACAGTAGGTGTGCATTTAAACATAGGCAGTCTTAACCATTGCAAATTAACTTTAGTACCTGGAGACATGAGTAAAAATGGGATTTGGACTGCTCTGAGCTGCAGTGAGGACCTTGGAATGGTTTGTAGGAGAATTTAGTTTCCACATTACAATTTTGTACAGCTATTAGACTAGTCAAGTGGATTTTGCTATGCTAGAACAGACTATAAATGATAATTAAATGAAAAATTCTGTGGGATAATATATTGCATGTAATAATTTTTGTATCCTTTTTCAGATGATCCTAAGGAACAAAACACAATGATGCTTCGCTGTGTGAAAACGTGTATGGAACTTGACAGCCCTTCTTTCACAAAGCCTGCCTTTGTGCCGACTGAGAATATGTCCTCATTAGTATCTCTTAATCTCAGAAAGGCTCAGGAGGCACTGATAGAACTTCTGGGAGATGAGAACATGTTTCTGCAAAATGTTCAGCTGCCATACAGATATCATATTGGTATGAAGTGATATTAATGTCATATTATTTTAATACAGATTAATAATCCTCAAAATGATGAGATGGAAATAAATTTGAATAGGGTGCAAGTGATTAAAAGTTTAACACTTTGAAGATACAGTAATTTAACAAATTATGTCATTGATTGGTGAATCTACTTCTAAGGATGCCTCTATTAAAGTTTTTAAGTCAATTTATTAAAACTTTTATGATTTCTCTTGTTTACAAAGGCTGTTTTGGAATTATTTTTCAGGCATCAGCAAGCACATGTTAATTGTACATAAATCCAATGTGGCCAACTTTGACAGAGTTGACATGTTAGTACCAAATTATGTTAGAAAGAAAGCCAAACAGCAGCTGCCTTATTTTCTCTTTTCTTCTCTTTTGTTCTTTTGTTTCTTCTCAGGAGTTCTGGCTAAGATGTAGGCTCTACTTTCATTTCTAAAATGGGATATGACTTCTTTTGGTTTTGTATTCCTAAATATTTCTAATGAGGAATTGGATTGCGGGAAAATCTGAGTAGGCATGACAGACTGCGATCAAGAGTAGTTTCTTTAAATAATGATTTCACTCTATAAGGTTAAATCTGCAGTTTCCAGAAACAAATATTTTTTTTCTTGAGATGGGCAAGCTATAGCTCTATATTCATTGCAGGGAGGGAAAGCTATCAATAATAATTCAATTATTAGAGAACAGCAATTAGAAACAGACCAGTAGACCAGTGATGGTGTCTATTTACTTTTTCAAATGAGCTGTTCATTTGAAAACAATTTGAACAATTAATCGGTTCAAATGGCAACATTAATTTTAACCTCTTGCAGAGTTAAATGTTTTGTTGTTTTGTTTTCAGATTTTGAAATCAGAATGGATTCAGACAGAAAGAAGGTGCTCCCCATAACTGCAACAGATGATCATCCTGACTCACGTGTTCAGAGGTGGTTTTTTTACTGCGTATTTTTTCTAGCCTGCTAGTTTTATTTGCATGTATCCTGTCCAGTTACCTCTTTGGTTCACTGATTTGCAGAAGTAAAGTAGGTGGCTCAGTTGTTATTTGTGCTCACCAGAATATCCAAAAGTTGCCATGCCAGTGCAGAGCAACAGTTCATCCATACCTCTTCTAACAGAGGCTAGCACTTAACATTTCAGAGAAAGAGGCAGGAAACATCACAGTGATCTGATACTCTTGTAATGAATGCAGGTAGCAATTTTTTTTAAAGTGTTTGTCCAATTAAATATTCAGATACTCTCTCAATTCTCAAAAATTTGCATCTCAATGATATGTTATGTCAGTTAATTCAGATACTGAAATATAATTTGAATAAAAAGGATCATGATGTCCACATTTTAGGTGATTAATTTAATCTTGTAGAAGACTGACCTCTCAGTAACTGAAGCAGGACATATGTCATTTAAGTAATGCTTAAGCAGAATTGGGTAATGCTTAACATTTATGTGCTGGATCACTGCACAGCAATGTATTTTGTACTGTTTGCTTTTTGATTAAAGGAGAGCTGGTGAACTGTGTAACAGAAACTCAGTGTTCCAAGGCATTCAGCTTTCCCACTTCTTCCTGGTCAAACCACCACATTCACCCTTCCAAATAGGTTATTATGGCAGGAAGTGACTGATTATGAATGTCATTAACAAAGGATCAAAGTAAATGCAGAACCTGTCAAATTGATGGAGAATGTTGGATGATCTATTTCCTTCTCGTTGTGGGAGAAGTGGAGATCTAAGTACCTAATTCTGCTGTAGTATTTAGGTAGATGCTGGTGCTTGTGTGCTTGTGTGAAGCTCATGGAAGAAAAGAGTCTAAATTACTTAAACTGGAAGAAAGAAGAAGATAATGAAATTTGTGCAGTCCTCATACTTTTGCCTATCAGAAGGACACATGTATATTCTGCAGTGCTAATGGACATCATTGAATCATTGTCTTATAAATTATTATTTTGCATGTTTACAGTGAAGTCTTCCCTACTTTCCTTGGCTGCAGGTTGGCTTTTCTGTTTGCTCCTGTGTCTTCCTTCTGTCTGGGTACAACACACCCCCAGGGGAAGCTGGCAATGAAGAAGAGGCATCTAAATAAACTGGGCTATCATGTGATTCTGGTGAGAAGAGCCCTGCCCTGTCCCTGTTTCTGTTAGCAGCATGGTGATTGGTAGATCAGGCCTTGTTCTACAAAGCATGAAGCTTCACCAGGAATGGTGGGCTTTCTCCACAGTGGTAATTGTGTATAATTCCTAGTTAGAGGGTAGTGGTTCTGTCACTAGGGAGAAAAGAGAGAGGAACTCTAAAAGACAAGCTACTACTTACCATTATCAGTAGACTATTAGTTAAGGGGAAAAAAATTCAAGCCACAAATTGCTTTGTACCTGAGAAACCTATGTGTCTTTGGCTTATTTCCCTGATTTTTATAGACACAATGATTCAAGTGAACTTGTTTTTAGATTACAGCTTCCTGTGGCTTTCTCATTGCTGAGCACTTGGTTTGTAGGGCAGGGTAGTTTGGACAATAGAAATAATGTACCCTGTCCTTTTAATTTCTTACAGATCCAGAACAAGAAGTTTCAGGAAATGAAAAATGAAGATGCAGTTGAGTTTTTGAAAAGAAAAATTTATTCAGAAGATGCTTTCTCTTTTTCTGAAGCAACTGTGCAGAATAATAATTAAAATAACTAACAGTTTTGTGTCTCCTGATTTCTCTTTTTCTTGTGTAATTTCTGTAAGGATTTTAACAGAAGAGATAAATAGTTTTATATACAACTACCTGCTCCACCATATTACTGAGTAAGAAATGGTTGTGAAATGAACGCTGCCTGCTGATAGTCGGGGCTCTCTTTTGTGAGGTGGGAGCTGATTTTATTTGATGGAAGGAAATAATTGATCCAGAGAGCATCCTTACATCTATTGCTGTTACAGTGTCTTAGATTAATCTGTACTTTGCTTCCCCTCCTGCATGCTCCTAGTTAAATTTCTCTCTTTTCTAGAGCTTATCCTGGGAAAAGATGTAAGTTTAACTGTTTCAAGTGCTGTTGCAACCTAGTTCACAGCTAGGCACTAGGAGGATTTCCTCTCAACTATGTAGTTCTTTATGCAGAACTAGACATGGTAAATCAGTAAATAACTACGCCTAAGTGGTGTATTAAAAGATCCAGTCATGTGGAAACTTTCTGAAAAAATCAATCTTGCTTAGTTTTCAGAACTTTAGGCCAGTAATGGTCCTGTTTGCCTTATGCTTTTTCTTTTGAGCCCTTTGCTTCACTGCTACTGTAATAGATTTTGATGCTTCTCAGTGCAAGAACATAGATCTGCTGTGTCTATATAAGCTGACTCCTTCTCTGTTTCTGATATAAGCAGCTCCACCGCTATTCATAGAGGTGTTGCAATACTCAGATTTGTTCATTACACCCTGCCATGCATCTCCACAGACCTGTTATGCATTGGTGCAATTGATGATAGGAAAGAGCCGAGAGAACTGATACATCTTTCCTGTTCTTGATAACATGAAACTGATAAAACACATTTTGTTCTGCTGGAGCTGTTCAGGTTGCTAATGGCTTGCTTGTTTCTGCCCTGTAATCAGATCTTCATTCACTACTTTGCTGTAGCACAGTCCCAGGCCCATGGGATGAAGGGAAGCAGGGAAACAGCCATACTTGCTACAGTGCCTGTGTGCTACCTAACCGTGGAGCCCTTGCTTCACTTGCTAAGCTACAAGCACTGTGCTCTTTGTCTTTCTGAAGTAGCATGGACACGTGGTTAAGGCACTACAATGATGATATTAAAAAGGCATTATGGTAATGAGATAATGTGGAAAGAAACAATATGCTTAGAAAACTTCACTGCCCAACTTTTGTGGAACATGTACGTAGAATATAGTGCATATTTATGAAGGAAGCAGTGTAACCAAAGCAGCATGGTTGCCTCTCTCTCTCCAGCATAAAAAGCAGAGAGCTGTTCAGCATTTCAGTCTCTGAAATGCAGCACATGCAGAAAAACAGATTTGAGGCAACTGTAAAATTAAGAGCCAGAGCAGGGGTCATTTGCTTGACTCAATGAGGAGTTTGTTATGCTCCCTTTTTGGACTTTCTGCTTTAAGGAAGCACTGAAAGTGAAGCAGGCTGGTCAGTGCTATTCTGTTATTCTGAGCTGGACTCATGGTCCCAGCCTGCACTGAAGGGTGTCTAAAATATTCAGTGCTGGAGGGCCAGGTAGCACCCAGAGCTGTGTTTGAGATGGTACTCGGTGCTGTTCAAGCTGGAAACCTGCAAACCAATGCTGTGGTGTCAGCTGTGGCTCTTGGGTGGGCTGGGGAGCTGCTTCCTCCAGCTGCTCCTCAGTCACAGGTGTGTAAATTCAGGGACAGAACACAGGCAGGGGTGCCAGCAGCCTGGACAGAACTAACCAGCAGTGGGCACAAAATGGCACAGCATGTTATTAAATTAGTTAATTACTATATATTCTTTCTTAAACTCCCTGTGAGTAGGTAGAAAATTACACAAGCAGGGTGGAAGTGTAGTAGTCTTCCATACAGATCACCTTGCTTACTGAAGTTTCTTGCTCTATGCTCTCTCAATAATTTATGTCATCATCACTGATTCAGAGTTCCAAGCTGTATGAAGCTGCTGTCAGACACTTCAGAGCTGTAGGTTTCTTGGATCTTTACATATGCTAAAAAGGTAGTCTGCTGAAAATAAATCCAGGTTTTTCAGATATCCAATTCATGTAGTAAGGAAGATCTAATCCCCTGTTTTGTGCATTACAATCTATATTTAGAATACCATTCTCCTCTCCTGAATCATTATTAAAATTAGTGGGAGACTCACAATGAAGATCAACAATAATTATTTTGCATCTGTAGTTATGGGGTTTGTCACTGCATGGAGTGTTTGGTGTGAAAGGTGCAAAATCCCTTTTTTAGGCCAAACAGGTACAAAATGGATGATTTTAGCTGACCTGCCAGTGAGGCTAACTGGAGATGTAAGCTGCGCCTTTTCTACCATTTTTACAGTATGCCTGCAGATTCAGGAACGTGTTTCTAACCTTTATTCACACTTGGAACACTTTGTAAGTTCAGTGGCTGGAAATTGTTTCTCAATGAGGAGTGGGAAACAAGGAAGCTGCATATGGATTTATTTCATACAGCCCACGGGTGTACCTTATGAATGGATGGAACCCAGACATTTGCTCTCATGTTTGACTGACTAAAGGTATTTCAAGGGTGTATTGCATCTGTAGCAAGTCAAGGTTCTCAAATCCATGGGAAATGAAAATAAGTAATTAATTAAGTAAACTAGATTGCTGAAGCAGGGGAAGATTTTCAATGAATTGAAGGCTTGTTAAAGAAAGTATAGGGCTTAGAGTAATTATATATCTATGACTTAAAGACAGGGGACTCAGCTGCACTAAGCAACCATCTATTAACCAGACTCTCATAGGAAGGCACTATATTTTATTCCTGGGCCACAAAGAAGTCAGAAAAGTAGAAGCATGTCATTCCTTCATTCTGAGCTATGAAATATTGGACTTCATTATTGGTCCTGCCAATCTCAAAGAAACAGATAGTGCCTTTTATGATTCCTGGTTTTTACATGCTGCTTGTTGTTAGACATTATTTCATTCATAAATCTTGTCTTATTTTAAAACAGTAAAGTGCCATGATAAAGCTGGATTATCTGGTAATTTTTTCCTTCAGAATAATGCATATACTGTTCATCCTGTGAAATCTCCACGTCATCAGAAGGCTATACATGTAAAAGGGTGACAAGGTTACATCATTGTCATATATCACACAGTCAAAAAGAAAACATTGAGACAAAGATTTACAAATGTAAGTTATATAGCAAATTTCACAGGCCCAAGGATCCATGTTAAGCATTGCAGGATGTGTGAACAGATCTAAAATGAAAGCAAGAAACAGGCAGAAGATGTGGGCTGCAAAGGTCAGGAAGGTTCTTGCATTAACAAAAAATAAACTACTCTGATCTGAGCAAAAATGAAATAAATTTTATGAAATAATGCAAAATGAGAACAGTGAGTGTTTGGAAAAACAAATTTCCTCCATAAACAGCTGGATTTTCAGACCCTGATGATCTGTAGTTCTTTCCAGTTTGGATTTCTTCATGTTTAAAACTACTTTTGAACCCTAACCCATTCTCAGGGTATTAAATATTCTGGCTATGTATTTCATAACAAACATACAGAAACTCTCTTTCAAATTTCCACCTTGGTCTCAAAATGATAAAGATATTCATAAGTGACTGGGGAAAGGAACTAAAAGTTCATTGCAAGAGTGTGATTTTTGTTAAGAAATCAGAATCTAAATAAACTGGGTCTTGATTTAAAGACTGTTTCTCAGGTATTGCAACAGTTTCTGCATAGACAAGAGGTTGAGTAATGCTTTGTAGGCAGAGAGCTAAAGATGTTGCTCTGGTTAATTGCAAAAGTGAAGAAAGTACTAAGACTTCCCTCTAATTGGCTCCTCCCTCCCTCCCTCCCTGGTCATTGCAGTAAGTATTATTGTATATTGCCATTTGTTAATATTGAGCTATTCTCTTTGCACACAAATAGCAGTGCATGAAAGCTTGCATGAATGAGGTTCCAGTTTCAATATCCCTTTACTAACAGGAGAATATTGGAATTAAAATAGAACTGCAGGTGTTTGGCAGAGCTCAAAAAAGGTGGAACATTCACTCCTAGGTGAAATGTGCTGAAATTAGTTATTTTAGAACAAAACCAGAGCCATAGTTATCTGATGGGTGTGACACGCATAATTTTAAAGGGACTATGGTACTTAAGTGTAGGTTGTACTGAACATGTAAATCTTGTGGTTTTGGGTTTTTTGCTATAGTAACTACAGCAGCTGGAGTAGTTCTTAATCTCTTTTAACTGATGTAAATACAATGGAACTCTGAACTATGTTTTGAATCAGTCTTTCTAGTTGTAGCAGGTTTTCCCCCTTTTCCAGTATTTCTGGGGAACAACGGTATAAAGTGGCAATATATTAATGCGGTAGCAATTGTAAATAGCCACCCAGAAATAATAAGGAGGAGAATTTGTATTTGTCTGTAACAGGTCCTTGTGTCCACAGATAACCAGCGAGGTTTTTGTTTCATCCTATTTCCTCTCTCAAAAAATGCTCCTCTAAGTACTTGGTAACATTGTTGCCATGGCACCTATTAAAACCAAGATAAACTCTTGCTTTATGAATCAAGATGAATTTTTTTTTTATAAACAGGAGAATTTATTTTCACTTTGCACTGCTATAGGTAAGGGACTCTATCCATGCTTACAGACAGGGGCATTTTTTACTGAACATTTCTGATTCTTGAGGGGGTGCCATAGTTTATTCTTATCAGTTCAATCCACAAACGGCACTACTGAAACCTTCTGTATTTCCCTGTTTGATTTTCATGGTACAGATTCTGCTGCACATGTCACCTGTACTCAATCACAGTTTAGAAAGGTGGGGAAGTATGTGGGGGCTGTGGGGAAAGGGGGAGTGGCTCCTCAGCTGGTTTGATTAAAGTCAGGGCACTACAGCAAATATACACCAGCGGAGGGAGTGGCTCTACAACTTCAAAGCAAAAAACTTTAAGTGTTAAGTGAGCACAGTTTTCTCGTTCTGCAGTAGGGAGCAGCTGGTGAATTGGCTTCTGACTGCACAGACGCTGGTGTAAATAGCAACAATTGTCACTAAAGCCTTGACTTGCGCTGACACAGATGAGATATGATTCAGGAAATATACAATGGCCTGTTGAGGAGGAGTCCACATTTGAAATGTCATTCACATGATAAAAGACTATTTAATCTTTAAAAATACATATCTTGAAAACCAATACTGTATGGTTCCTTTGTGATTGCTCAGCAGTTAGATATCAGCTTCATAGAACAGCAGATCCTCAACACACAGAACTCTCCAGAAAATACAAAAGAAAACTACACCCCTTACACACTGGATTGTATGGGGCAGAAAGAGGGCAAAGATGATGCATTTGTACTTCTTGCTTTAGAATATGCTTCATTTTGCCAATGAGTGATTTGTCCCAGGGACATGCCAACTTCTAAACTAATCTTCAGTCTGGGTCATTTCTGTATAAATGTAAGGAACATGATGGAGATATGAAACGTAAAGCAGACCAAAAAAAAAAGTGTTTGGAGATTTGCTCTGTATCAGTCTGTGCTCAAGGAGCAGGACAAAATGGTGAATGCTCTCTGATGTCAGCAAGAGGAGTTTCTTCTCAGAAGGCAGTAATCCCCCCCAAAAGGTAGTACTGAGGAGGGTGGGTTCAGTTTCTGCTGATGAAGAATAAAGAAAGAACTTTCCAAAATTTCTACTGTAGGTTTGATATTAATTTGCTGAACCTAATAACTCAATATTTGAAGGGGGAAAAAGAGAACAGTGAAGGCATCAAAACCACTCTCTCTGAACAGAGATAAAATGATCTGACGTTAAGGTAGTAGTCAGAGACCTAGGGAATCTGACTTCAGCTCCCTGCTTGCCACTGCTTATCTGTCTTCTCATAGGAAAGGCCCTGAGAAGGTCCTTGGGGCACACCCAGATTCCTGCTGTTCTGCACCCATCTCATTAGTGCATGACTCCAAGGAATGCCTTGTTTGGCAGCAGAGACACAGTTCCAGGTGTCTGTGTTCCATGTCTGTATATTGGGGATGCCCCCATGTTCAGTTGCTTGGATTTATAAGCTCTCCCAGGCACAGGCATATTTCAGACTTTTCAGGCTGATATTTCAGACTTACTCTTTGTACAAAGAGTAGGAACAGTCCAGACATGAGAGTGGAGAAAGTCTTGGCTGCTTGTGACCAATGCAAGCCATGTCCACAGCCTTACTGCAAACCTACCCAGTCATGTCGCACAAGCACTTTAAAGCTACACTACCCAGTCCCTTACTCAGATACTATTGGCAGCAACTATTTTTAACAATATCACTCACCAAAATACAAGCTGTTTCTACTGCATGTCACACCCATACATACACACTTCAAATGTGCCTTACAAATTCTTTAAGGCTCATTTGCAAATCTGTGCTGGAAATTCTACTGTAAGTTATGCAGAATGGATTTGTTTGACTCAGGCAAGATCCACTTTGAGGTCTTCTGTCAGGTACCATTGACCTCATTAGTCATCTCTGAGATTCTTCAAGGGTATCATAAGTATTTTAACAGTTTCTCACAGTGGTTGAAGGGTCTGGAGCATTACTCCCCTTTCATGGGCACACATACATAACTGCATGCACACAAAAAATACATTTACACTCTGTGATGCTGGCATTGCACAGAAAGCTCAGTGTGTCTGTCATTGTTGATAGAATGAAGGACAAAGGTTAATATGAACATGTTTTATAGCTGCAAAAGCTAATTACTTACTATACAGTGTGTATTGTTTGTGTTTAAGAAATCATATGCAAGCATATTCACATCTAATCATAAAGTATTTTAGTGCTTGCAACAGAACTCATTAAAAATAATCCTGGCTATTCTAGGACATGGTGCAGTAAGCTTGTTGTTTAACCATTAAGCCATAATGGAGACTTATGTGCTGTCCTTTACAGTTCTGCTAACAGGAATAATATAATACTAATTTATTTACCTATAAAGATAATTATTTGATTTAAAAATACAAGCCAGGTTTTTAATGTTACATGATATCTTCGGTAAAAAGGCCTAATTAAAACAAACAGTGCATAACTTTGTACCTTCACAAAATAGAGGATTTTTGCCTAATTCTTGCCCACTCAGAACAACAACACAGGATCAAATACTTCGGCAAATTCTTTCCTCCTAGAGCAATTCCTTTGAAATCATGAGATCTAATCATGTCATCAGAAGGTATTCTTATAAAGCAAAGTTTTTAGGACTGAAGAAAGTGAGTTAAAAAAAAACAAACTTCTTTTCCTGACAGTTGATCCAAGCACACTAAAATCTTTAAGCAAACTGAATCTTTGATCAAACTGCAAGAACAATATTCTGCAGCCAGCCTTGTATATGTGGACTTGGGGTTTAGCAATTTACCATTGCGCCTGAAAACCACTGCTAATACTTCTTAAAGTTTAATTGCACAGTCCTTGTGCAGAATAATTTCCTGTAGGAATTATGTTTACATAAGGATTACAGGGTTTTGTGCACAACTCCTTATAAACATGATCACCCTTAACCCCTAGATCAGAACCAAAAGAGTTTTTATTTTTGAGTAACACATGGTAAATATCATCTTGAATTCAGACTGTTTGTTGGAGCTCAAGATCCTTAAGCAGTGATATTCTGCTGTCTAAAGGATGAAGTAAAAATAACCATTCAGACCACCTAGGGTTAAGGAAAGACAACTCAGCACTAACATTTTTCTTTCCTGGTTAAGGAAAATGAGGAAGTTGGTCTGCCAGGCTTAATTAGACCAGTACAAATTTTGTCACCTTGGTGTCATCCATTTCAGTAAGGAGCTGCTTGCTGAATGGATACTTGAAGCTCCTCTCTGATAGGAGAGCTGTCTAAAAGCTGCATCACAGGACTTGTGGAGAAAAGGCAGGTGTAATTTCCCACACTGACACAACACACTGGTTTTCATGGTTATGCTCAAATATGTGAGTGTGCATGTAAACAAATGCTGTACAATCTATTGAGACATCCTTGAAAGTGTCTGTAAATGTGTGTTTCTTGCAATTGCTAGATCATGTGCCAATAGTCAAATTAGTTCCACTAAGATAAAGCTTATGCATCCTGTGTCACTTGATGATCTGCAGGACATTTAAGTTGGCTTAATGGAACTAATTTTAAGGTTTACTAGTAATGTCATTCTAATCTAGTGTATGTTGGCTGGAATTCTTCCTGGTTTGTGATTATTTTAAAGTCCCAAATGTAAGGTTAATGGGGTGTTTTCACTTTAATAGCTGAGACAGAGAGAGAGCAAGAAAATATCAGCAAGATGGCTAGAACAAAATTGTTGTAAGCGTAGTTTACAGTATATTCCCATTTATCCTAAGATTGTTGCTGGAACTAATGAGGTTTGAGAACACTTAGCACTGTCAAATCACAATGGAGTCCAAAGACTTTCAATAAAACCTTTCTATAACAGAGCTGTGGAAGCTGAAGGCTTGGAATACTGAGGGGAACAATGATTCACATTGCAGACCACACAACATATTGCTGAATATATAAATGCTACAGAAAAAGACAGTGCCTATAGAACATCCTATCTCCTCTGACAAGACAATGGGAAACAGAACTGTCAATTCATTGTAAAATTATAGTGATAAGCAGAGGATATTTTAGTAAAACAGATGAATTATCTACCCCCCTCTTCAGTGGAGCACAAGTCTAGGATTTAAAGCACATTAGTCTGCTAGTGTTTTGACCCCACGGGGTGATGATTCTGTTTTGGACACATACAGTGAGTTTTCTGCAGCAATGAGAGAGAAAAAAAAAATAAATGGAGCACGATTTTCTCTGAATCCCAATAATGATTTAAAATACGTTGATCGTGTTGAATTCTATCTAGTTTAGTTAGGTTTTTGGCTTCAGTGTGGGATTTAGCTGTGAAGTGGGAAAGCTTAACACGAAGAACTGATGTTTGCAGAGACACACATGTACATTTTGTTGTCTTTTAACAAGCTCTTTGTCCTTGAAAGTAACATGCAGCTCACTAGGAAATCTGGGTGCAGGAAGCTACCAGGATCAAACTCCCTGCTATACGATAGTTGTTTAAAACATGTGGTGTGCTTCAGTATGCAATCTTTAAACAAAACAGTTCTAGCTTTTGGCTGTTGCTACACAGACTGTATGCAGATAAGTCACAAATAGCTGAGCATATGTGTGGTGCAAGGTTAAAACAATAACAAGCAGGTCGAATCATTCAAACCCTGGAAATCACTTTGACTCCAGGCCAAAAGCTTAGCTGGAGATGATATCAGTATGGGATAAAAAGAGGATAAACTAACAGGCTTAGCAGCCAGCTTGTTGGAGTCAGCATATAGTATCTATACTTCCAGCAGTACAGCAGATGGTCATATATTTTTAAGGAAGCACCAGACAGGGAGTCAGGAGATCTGAATTCTATTCCTGGCTCTGCAGCAATGTTCCTATGTCACCTTGGGGAGTCACTTTTTTCCTCCTTTTTTCTTAATCTTTTAAGTAGTGGAAATAATATTTGCTTGTCTAACAGGGCAGTTGAGAGGCTAAACTGATGCTGAAAAAATAAGCTCTGAAGCTCTGAGAAGAATGTATAGAAGATGTACAAAGCAAACTTGTTTGGAAAAAGGGACACCACATGGTTTCATGTGGCATGTTTGTACAACATATTTATGCCCTTCCTCTCCCCAGAACGTCCCATGCCTTTTTGCCCACTATTTTCAAGGAAGGAATAAATAGATTAGGCTGCCTCCCATATTTGCTAGAAAGATAAGCAGCTGCCAGTAAGAACCTGACCAAAAGACAGACTTTATTACTGAGAGACACATTGCCCTCTATCCCCAAGAGGGCAACAGACTTGTTGAAGTTTATGGTTCATCCCAAGATATTTTTTTGCATTGGTGGCAGAATAACATCTCTAATGGCTTTTATTCTGAATTCAGAAGTGCTGCTTGCCAGCTGAACACAAGTAGAAAATGAAGTATTGTCTTTTACAAACAAATCTTCTGCTGAAATCCCCCAAATAAGTCCATTTATTAAATCACAGAAATGTCCATAATTATTTGCACAGGACTTTCATCTAAAGTCCATTAAAATCAACTAGACTTCAAAAGAATCCAAATCAAAGACCTAGCAAGCAACTGTCATTTCTTCTGAATTCTATATTCATTAAGCAAAATTACTCTATCTATCTCTCCATCTCTATCTGTCTGCCTATCTATCTTCATAACTATTAGGCATCATAGGAGTGATGTTTTCACCACAGAATAAATAGCTTTGGCTTTCAACATGAAGGTGGAAACTTTGGGCTGGAGTTGAATTTTAGCACTTATCATAATTTGCTCCATTTCTCTTTATGCTTTCATTTATTTCCCCCCTAGATTCTGAGTCCCTGCCAAGGGACTGAACCCCAAGTCTATCAAAAGGGCACAGACAACACTATAGAAGTCTTAAAATCATTAGACTGCCTCATAGCAATGGTGGAGACAAAGGAAACAAAAGCAAAGGTTATCTGTCCTGAGTGTTAATATGAACTTCCAATATGAATTTATTTTGCTGACTCCTCACAAATGAAGCTGCATCTAATCCTGTAAACTTGACTTCTTTCAGCTCTTCTGGAAGTCCTTGTGGGCTGGATATCTACAAGGAGAGAATACTCAGCATTTTCAGGCCCAGGCTGTTTAGAAGGTTGCAATAAAACAGAAAGGGTCTGGTGTGATTTATGAAGAAGAGCATATTCTTCTCTTGCCTGCAGCCTGGTTTTGTGAAAAAACACTTTTGAGCTAAGCTGTTCCTCTTTTACACTGGGACAATTCTGCTGCTTGTTTCCTTGATAACAGCCTTTGTAAAAATGTAAGAGGACTTTGTACTTTGATGAGAAGAATCAATAAATATCCCACAGGTAAAGCGTGGTATTATGTCCATTATGTATGTACACAAACTGACTTATTGGAGTCTCTACATCCCAAATCCATGCAGTTTTCTTCATCAAATCACCACAAGATAGTTTTCATCCAAGAGAGAGGATAAGGGAAACAATTCCTTTCTGAAGAGCTGTGCTATATGTCTAACTACATTCTACAAATATTAACATGTGCCATAAACAAGAAATTAAATATTTCAGATAGTAACCAGGACACTTTTTAAAAGTTTATAACAAAAACACATTTTATGACAGTGTAGAGTTGTAAGTCTGTGGCTAGAGACTGATCTGGGCCAGCTGAGAGTGGTTTAGATGAGGCTCTGATGTCCCAATATTTCCTTTTATGGAGCATTAGTTGCTCTTTCAGGTCCTGTTTTAAGTTAGGTAAGTGATAGAACTGCACTTAAGAGGTCACAGAAGTGTTCCATAAAGGCACAAACACAAAAACAAAGAGAGTAAGGATAGAGCTTGTTTTACTACCTGTTCTTCCCTATCTCTATGATTGCTATAAGCTAACCATCATGATTTGCTGTAGATCTTGCAGGTAACACTTTCTCTAAATTCTACCAAGTCTGTCACAAAACATTTTCAAAGATAGAAAGGTGACATGAAGAAAAATGTTCTTAGTTCTTAGAAAAAGTGTTTCAGTAAGAATGTGGCTAATTGTGTTTGTGTTTTGGGGTGTGGAAGAGATTTTTAAGAATTAAGAAAAAGTAGAACTTTTTACAAATGAAGTTAATGATTCATCTAGAACTATTTACAAGTAAAGCTAATGATTCATAAAGGGCAGGTTGCCACCCAGGATAAGTCTAGTTGTATATTATAATTATATAAATTATGTGTTCAGTCCAGATCTATCTTCCTCCTTTTTAGGCTGCACTGTCTAGTGCTGGGTTCTTTGCACAAAGATGTGGCTTTCTCTTGGGATCATCTTTTCACTGGGGATACTAATTCCTGGAAAATTCAGCTTGAAATTGCAATATGACAGGTGAGTGTGAACAGGTGAACATGAAGACTTGTGAATGCAGTGGAAGTCCCAGAAACTGTGTAAGAATAATAATAACAATTATGAGCTGGAAAATTGGACACAGGGTTACTAAGCTGTAAGCTTGGTAAGAGTGGGAAAGAAAACATGAAGATGGGAAATGAAGAATGAGTGAATCTAATCCAAGCCAAAAGAGACATAGCTACAGCTGTAGGAGCCACAGAATGGCCTTCAAATGCATCTCAGGATGCCCTGTTTCCATTAGTTGAAATGCATTTGGCTTAGCCTCTTTCCTAATGAACTTTGAAACCAGATGCTGCAGGAGCAAAATGCCTTTTCTGAGTATAAAGCAAGGGGTATGACTGAGCAAAATTGTATCTATTAATAAAAGACAGATTAGGTTATATGAAAAAGATAATGATGACCTGTTGGAAATCTCTAACAAGTACAAAAAAAAAAAGCTAAGGGAGTTATTCCAGACAACCTTCACTCCAAGGTGTTCAGATAATGAGATTATCACATTTTTTTATTATTGATTAATGTTTTGAAAAGTATGAAATCTCTAGTTATGTTTTATTTTCCATTCTCAGTTGCACTTCAGAAAATGAGTCATGTAAAATTATTCTGTTTGCCTATCTAAACTGTTTTGGTTTCATTCACCCTCAACTTTCAAGGAGCTAGGTAGCAGCCATTGTGGCAGCTGGGATTTTCAGGGTGGGCATGAGCATAATGAGGAGGCCACCTATTTCCATATAAGTTTATACATGGAATTTTCTAAAGCAAACAGAGAAAGTAGTCTGGTTTCTAGGAATATAATTCATCTAGAGACGATGGTCTCTAGATGAATTATATTCCTAGAATATAGTCATGAAAAGAACAGAAAATCAAGCAATACCTACAGCAAGCAAGTTCCCTCATAGAGTACCCATACAGCAGCTCTCCTGGAAAATCTCCTAGCAGAGCATACAGAGTCACTACTTCAAATGTATTATTCCCTTGGATAATATTTCGTCTTTAGATTTGTATCAGAGATGCAGTTAGAGCCTGATTACAGTGAATATAATTCAGCAGATCCCTGGTAATGTATTTTTCATTTTTGTTTCTAATTATTGTCCAGAATTGAACCTGTCTAGTACTTGCATGGAATTTAAAAACAGCTACTGAATAGTCAGTGTGACTTTGGGTGGGCAGCACCTGAACAAAGACCAAATTATTAGTAAAGCCCATTTTCATTGTCCTCTGCTCTGTTTAACAATGAAATGAAATATTCAATCTATGAGCATCTCTTGTGCTGAGAACAGTCCTTTAATTTGTTAAGCAAGCTTAACAGTAGAATTTTAAAAACTGTAGTTCTCATGGGGTCACATGGGCTGACTTTGCACTTCTCCACTGAGAAACGTAGTCCATAATCATAAACAAATGTATGCTTTCTAATCTTAATTCACTATTAAAAATGGTTTGTCTCTACACTGGCTATTGTGAAAGGTTTATCAGTAAATAAGAGCTGGCCATCTGGCAGCAATCTGACTGTCTGGAATTTCTCTGATTTGGTGTAATTAAGACATAATGTCAATGAGGATAGAAAGATATTACAGGATATTGTTTCCCTTCCTGATAGACAAAGAACATAGCAAGCCTAGGCATTTAGAGAGAATAAACTCTGAACTGCAGCTGAGATGTTTATTCTGCTAGCAAAGATGTTTATCCTGCATCTACAAGGTTTATTAAAGACATCATGACTGTTGTACCAATCTGTACAACATGACTGTTGCACCATTCCTATGAGCAATACAAGTGTAATCATTTTCCCCCACAGGTATGGGGCTATTGGCATCTCATAAAGCAGTGGTAAACTCCTGTTTTAACTATCAAGTTCTTACTCAGAAAAGGTGATATGTTCAAGAGAGGTGTAAAAAACCCACAAATCCCTCTATTTCTCTGGGGATAAAGTGAATGAACAGTGAATTCTATTTGTATGTATATTAGGCTGATAATTGTACATTCCTGCATGGAAGCACAAAAGATGGCAGTTGCAGTTCAGATGATGAGAACATATTATGTTGATGACTATAATGACCATGATTTGCTTTTGCAACAAGAATTTCTGCTACAAAAGCTTTAAAATATAAAATATTCATTTTTTATACTTGTCTGGTAAAGACTCCATTGAAGTCACTTCAATGGAGTGTGAAGCAGTTTGTGGCTGCTAGCAAATGGGAAAGTTTCTAGTATTCCCCATTCTATTCTGTTCTCATCAGTAGTGGATAACTGGTCTCCCACCTTTGAGTAATCCATGCAGTCATCAACATCCACTCCTCACTCTGAAACCCTTTCACTAGAAGCATCACACTTACTGTCTATCCTGGAAAGCTGATCTGAAGGAACACTGAAAAAAATTACAAAAAACCATTTCAAGGGCATTTTTAACAGAACACACTGATTTGCTTTTTCTGCATTTTCCCATCCATTTTAATTTGTTCTTTGTAAACTTTCAATGTTTTCATCAGATTAAGCCTGTAGTAGATGAAAGTTTCACAGGATCTCATGAAAACAGACACTGGATTCTATGAGTCTTGTCTAGAAATATAAAATGATAGATTCTGTTCTAGAAATTTTTTACTTTTTGTGAATTGACTAAGAATATGCAGTTCTGGAGACAACAATATTTACTATTCTGGAATAAATTGGCTATTCTCATGAAAAGCAGTTTGTAGACATCTCGAGTTGTTATCAATGTTCATTTATCATGACTATCAAAAGTTCCTGCATGCTGAAATAGACTGGCCAAGCACAAGGTTAATCTGGAATAATTGAATAAATCCTGAATGTGAGGGGAAAAAAGTGACCTCTTATCAAATAAACAGTTTATATAATGTATTACCAGTGCCCTTATTCTGGCCCTGGTCCTGCAAAGGCAGAAACACACATGAGGGCTCATGCAAGCAGTTGGCTTCTGCAAAGCTGGTATGGTGAATAAAGCACTGCCACTGGCAAGGAAGCAGAGTGGCTAATGCTCTAGCAGCAGAGAAGTCGCATCACTTAGTCCTGTTTGCAGCCAAAACATTCCACAAATTCATAATTTAAAGTTTTGTTAAAAGTTTAACAGCACTGTTACATGCTCTATCTTCCTTCTACATAACAAAATATTTCTGAAATAATGGATACTTTAACAGACCTTAAAATTTATCTTGTTTCTCTACTGAATTTCCAGGGATCAGGTTTGGCATATTGTACCAGAAACAATTCAGCAAGTCCACCATCTTCAACTTCTTTGCAGTACTTTCATGGTAAGTAAAAATAACTACATGTGCCTAACAAGCAGAGTGGAATCTTGGGCTGTAAAACAGATATGCATGTAGCTCTTGATAGGAGTTAAGGTTAAAGTAAACTAGAAAAAGCTTTATTTAACTTTGTTTTTTAATGTAGTGTGGAAATGCCCTTCTACTGCCTGAAGGAATTTAGATTAAAAGGTTAGTTTCTTTGCATGGCTGTGTGAAAATGCTGCTCTTTATTGGTGGTGCCCGAGTCAATAAAAGCACTAAGCCTGTGCTGTGTGCTCTATGAACAGATGACTGGAGAGTTACCAGGACAATTTGAAGGAAATCTTTCATTTATCGATGTGCAACTACTCTAATATAGTTCTCATTCTACAAACCGAGTTTCATTTGTGCATTTCTTTCTTCTGTGCACAGCTGGACTTGTGGAAACCCCTGCTGCCTGAAGACATCAGGGCTGGGGAAGACCTGCACATAAGGGTCCCAGCCCCTCTGGTGCAGGAGGTGAAAGAGAGCTTAGCTCAGCATATGATCTCTTACAGGTACAATCTCCAATACCTTAGTGGGGAAGGCTGGCTCTGATAATCTCCCTTGCTATCAGAACAGGACCAAGCCCTATCTGATAAACAGTCAGATAGTACTGGCAATAGGACCCAACCTTTGTTCCACATGCCTCCAACTTACCTTGAACAGCCAAACAGAGATGTCATATGAACCTTTAAAAGCCAATTCCCCTCTTCCCTATGTATTTACCTTCCACCTAGCCCAGACTGTGAATCTGGAGCAGGAACCTGAGACAGCCCAATCTGTCTTGTTTCCTGCTGTGGCCTTCTCAGCGGTCACTGAGAGGATGGCACTTGAATTTATGACTCAGTTTTTTAGTCTGAACTCAAGGGGCCAAACTTGGTGTAACCATTACTTATAAGAGCATGCTTTGCTCTTGGAAAGCATGGATATCTGAATGGAGGGTCCTTCCACTTCTGGAGAGCCCAAAGGTTTAATTGGTGTCACTGCAGCAAAACAGCCTCTAGCTCTCCTTTTCCCTTTCCTGTCTCTTGTTACTCCTCTGGTTTGGAGAAGAAATCTTTCAAAGTGAATATACAGCCATTTCCTTCAAAAGCTTTTTTTTCTACCCCTACCCCTATCTCACCAGGCTGGTGAGAATTTCCTGGCACCATCCAGCCAAAGAGACACATCCCAGCTTGGGACAAAGATCTCAGTGGCAGGTGGGCACTATGCACACAACTGGGAGCCACAACCTGCAAATGTCCCACAATGTCTTATCACACCTATGCAGTCACATCTTCCCTTAAAACCAGAAGATCTAATCCAGATACAAACAGTGTCTATAAAGGAAAATGGGATTAAATAAGAGCTATTCCTCACACAGTCCCGTTCCCTTTTGGAACTGACTTTTTCAGGTAACCAGTAGCTAATTTAATTTAGCTGTATTTAATATAAATAACCCTGTAGTCATTCAGGGCTGATGACAAATGGCCTATGGACATACACTGACATTTACCAATCAAAGATGAGTTTAAGGAGGACTGGTGTCACATCAAAGCTGTTTTGAGTTAAAGCTGATCTTGACATCCTGCATCTTACCTGACAAGTTCCTTCAGTAAGTGTGATGCCCTGACAACCAGAGATGAAGAGATGCGAGGCTGCAGCCAGTACAAATTATCTAGCATGAGGTTTAGATATTCAGTACTTGGACAACACTCCAGAAGATATTTAACCACTTTTTTATGTCAAGACTCTTCATTTTTTAATGGTTTCAACTGATTCTAGTGGAAATTTAAATACTGAAGTGAAATTAGCATCTCAACTTTGTTTTCCCTTGGCTAGAACTGTATCTACCTGACATAGAGTTCTAAAGAAAGAGGAGTAATTATTAGTCATGATGAAAATTTTGGGTGTGTACTTCAAAGAGGCTGAGATGAATACAACAATAACAGAGTCAAAGTCCCTATGACAAATTCAAAGCAGGAACCACCCTTTAGAAGGCAGCTGGCATGCAGGGAAGGTAACATTGCAGTCAGGTACGTAATGATAGAGACATAAATGACAAACTATAATAAGGACATCAATATTCCAACTGTGTCGGACTCTGTGGTTTGAATTCTCCAGAGCACTGATAAGGTATTTTGTGTGTGTGGTTTCACTTCATGGAAATTTTCACTGCCTGAATTTTAGTTTGAAGTTTAGACGTGAATAAACATCAAAGCTCTGACTGAAAGTTAAAAAAGTTTCTTACATGTGGTTCCCAGAAATGCTTATAAGTGCCACTGTCAGCAGAAAAGCCTGTTAGCCCTTCCAGCACGTGAGATGAACAGCATGGGAGCTACCTCTGCAATTGTCTTATCACAAGGGTTTACAATGAGCACAGATCTGCAGCAGTTACAAGGGGCTGATTGCAGTAAGAAAGAACAGCCTCTCATCCAAAGTCCAGTGAAGCCAAGGAAAAGGCTTTTATTGACTCCCTGAAACATGGAATCATGCCTGTGTTTATACTAGTTTCTGAGCTATTTTTGTAGCTAAAAAGCAAAAAAAGCTATTTGAAGGAAATAAGGAGTTTGTTCTGATCTTTGCAAATTGCAATGAATATTTCCATGAAATCTTTGCAAATTCAAAATGCCTCAATAAAATATGATCTATAAGATCAATCAATCAATCTCAATAAGATCTAATCTTAAATTTTTCTCTTTTGCTTCCTTTTCCTGAAGGTGGTATTTTTGGAATTTCGCTCAAAAACAGAAGAGGTGAAGAAAATAAAATCTTAAACTTTTTTTCTTGATAGAAAATTGAAACTTAAAAAATCTGGTAAAAATTATTATTGTTAAAACCCTGTGAAAATCTCAATACTTTGAACTTTGCTTTACATGAAAGTAACTATAATGCTGATGGTGATGATCTTGCCAGGCAAATCACAACAGAAGAGTTAAATCCATTTGTTTGATGATGTAAGCAATGAATTCACCATGACAGTTCTGCAGCAACTGTTTGTAATTGTTTTCTCTTCTATCTTCTCTTTCTCCATCCTTCAGAGTCCTAATACCTGATGTGCAGAAACTTGTGGATGAGAGCATGCCAAGGGAGAAGAGCAGCCACAGACAGGTCTCAGGAGGTTATGTCTACACTGAATACCATCCAATGGAAGAGGTAAAGAAAAACCTAAGTCTGCTTCTGTACTTTGTTGTTTTCTGTTCTGTAAATGCCACAGAAGGCAATTCTCTGTTTGCAGAAAGCTCAGCTAAAGTCACTGTACCTCTTTCTGACCTCCTTCTTTAAAGAATCAGTCCTTACTCTTTGACTAGAATCTTAGCCTGGTTGAATTGAATATGGATTTGCCATTGATTTTTATTAAACCTGCAGTTCTTAACTGAACAAAATATAATGCTCTGTGTGAAGCCGCTGCACTGTTTTGTGGATCATATTCTGTTTTTCATTTGGCTGGTTTGCTACTTTTCTACCCTGTCATTCTTTATTATTTAGTATTAATTTGTTTAAGTCCCAGATAGTTTGGTGCTGAGGCAATTGTGAAGTGCAATGACTATTGTGGTGTCTGGAATCCCAGTGGGGAAGAAGAGGTGAACAGTGGGAGATCTGTAGAAAGTAGTAATTTAAGGGCAGGGTTTTGACACTTTAGGAGAAAACACTGTCTTAGGGGTAGGCAGTGATGACTCTTTGATGCCATGTTTCACACGCCAGTTGGCAAACCTGGACAAAAGCAGCGTGTGGTGGCAATTCTTTCTCCTAGCTGCATAATAAAAATGAGAGAACAAAGTCAACCCTCATGTAGGTTTTGCTTGAGCTCCCCATTGAGGATGACTACTGCTGACTAAGGTGTGGAAAATCAGTGCTGATAGGGAAAAGACTGTAACATTGTTTTGAAGAGTTGATGGTGTGGCTTCATGTCTGGGGAGCTCACCAGGAGGATGCCCAATAGGATGGGCAAGTTGAATGACATTCAGAATGGAGTATCTGTGTCACAAGGCAGCAATGTTCCCTTCTAACACCCAGTGACATACAGCCATGCACAGAGGCATGTGAAACACCTGCCATGCCTGTAAGTGACATCACAGACTGAAATAAACTCTGAGGAAAACGTTGCTTGTCTAAACAAAAGAAAATGCTTTAATCTGGAAATGGAAGTGGGAAAGAGAAGGAAACTCCAACTTTGGACAAGGATTCTTTGCAACTATTTCAGATTTATCAATGGATGACTCAGATCCAGAAGAACAACAGTGAGCTGGTGACTCAGCACATCCTGGGGAAGACATTTGAGAATCGAACAATGTATTACCTACAGGTAAGGGAGGAAATTTCCCTTAATGATAAAACATGTCTTAACAAAAAAAGAAAAGTGCTCAGGAGAAGACAGGATTCAGATGTTTCCTAAGATAGCGTTCATCCCAATCCACTGAAATAACAGGAGATGGTTTTACTCCTCTACATTATAGTAAGATTTGCCAGCTTTCACAGACACTATCATTATGAGCTTGCTATTGCTATTATGTACTGAAAACAACAAATTTAACTGAAGCCTTGTTTAGAAATACGAATCAAACTGAAACTAGCTTGGCAGCAGCTGTGTGTGAGGATAAAGACTTTTAGTTTGTTATTTTTATTACTTTTTACAGCAGATAGCCTTTCTGCTAGCAGTATTCCATGACTTTATTGGACATACTAGCAAAAACCATAGTCTTAATATCTGGGTTAGTTATTGCCTAATCTGTTCCTATCACTGAGGAGTATTAGACACCTTGCCTTTTTGTTACTCCCCTTCTAAAAACAAGAAATTTAAACATTTTCAACTAAGAGTAACCACTGCTATGAATGATGAATACAAATGGAAAAGGAAAAAAAGAAACTGTTCTATTAACTGTTCTATTGATACTTCTGCTCAACAGACACTTTAAAACTCATGCCTTGTAATACTATAAAGATGGGGTTATAAGGAAAAAGAGCTTGTCATAAAAATATCTGTAATAATAATAACAACAATAATAACAATCTCAGATGGCTCAAAGGCATATCATGGCACATCTTTTACTTTCTTGTATTACATTAAGCTATTTTATTGTAATGTAACAGTTTTTAAATGGTCACATTTATATTCTCTTAGATCAGCCAACCATCAAATAAAACCAAAAAGATAATTTGGATGGACTGTGGGATTCATGCCAGAGAATGGATCTCTCCAGCCTTCTGTCAGTGGTTTGTGAAAGAAGTGAGTCCTTACTCTTCCATTTAGATAATAACCAAACCATATCACTTTGGATGCTTCAGTTATATTTTCTATTGTGGTACCAAGTATTATGCTTTTCTCTTAAAATACAATTTGCAAAATTAGTGTATAGTACAGATATCTGTGAAGACTAAAATCCAAATCACAGTTTGAGATATGGCACAATATTAATTAGTGCACCAGTTCTTCCACCTGAATGTTTCCAAAGCTTCCCAAAACTTGGTATCAACCTCTCCTTTTCTCACAATGGCTGTTAGATCAAGCCTCTCTCTATCAAAAAGTTAAAGTCCTCCTGAAATAAAGAAATCCTAATCTATGATATAGCAATGTTCCATGTGTATAGAAAAAGTACCTGGGGATCAGGTAGATGTTTGGTACCATGGTGATATCCAGGGGTGAGTAATCACCTGATGATAGTTCTAAACTCACTCTTTGCAGTGATTACCACCAAATTCTCTGCTCAGTGCTCTCTATGTTTTCTTTTCAGATTCTTCAAAATTACAAAACTGACCCAAAGATAAGCAGATTTCTGCAGAATTTGGACTTCTATGTCTTGCCAGTCCTCAATATTGATGGCTACATCTATTCCTGGGAAAAAGTAAGTAGTGAAAATCCAGGAACTAGACTGAAAGTTAGATGTGCCCAGCATGTTTTGTTACTTTTAGATAGGGTCATAGCAATTATATTTAAGCAGAAAACAGTGATACTCACATAAATCCTCTCATGGCAGAGAGATTGTGTTTCTTCTGGCAGATCAGTGATCACTTGAAATGAGCTAAATATTGCTAGCAAACATCACAAGACTCGGGAAGACAAAACCACAAGATCAATTATTTTTAGGTTTCTGGGGATGGGATTACTTCTTTGATAAGAGCTCAAGGCTTGGTTGATGGACTTAAGTATGTCTGGAAGAGTTATTCATTCTTCATAAAAGATGTCAAGTAGCAGATGGGTCTTAGAACCTTTGCATGGCACAGGAGGAGAATTGGTCAAATATCAGGCTATTCAGTTATGAAAGAGGTGCGCCCTTCCAAATAATATCCTGATATGGAGAATAATGCAAAATGTTGGTCTTCAGCCACTCTGCTGAAGGCCATGCTTTTAGGCCCCTGTGCCCAGCTGAAGCACCTTTTAATGCAGGACCTTTGGGATGGCCATTGGCTACCACCATGTGGAGTGGGCTGTCTCCCACCTTGCTCCCTGGCAGGTGTGGGGTGTAGCAAACACTGCACTTGGATGCACAGGTAACTCAGCTGGGAAGCTCATGCAGGTACTGCAGTGCACTGAACCTGTATAGCTGGGAGTTTAGCAGGGAACCAGGGAGCAGTAGCAAAATTAGCTGATAAAAAAATAATTTATCTTCCTGAATCTGAAACATACTCTCTTATCCTTCACAATGCCTTGCTTAGCAGCACCTCACTGCACAGTTGAGTACTACAGGAAAAGCATACTTTAAAAAAAAAAAGGGCAACAGGCTTATTTCAGGGTGCACACAGGTTTGTGGCTGATGACAGCCTGGCTGTAGTCAATGAATTGTTCTGTCACTGAGCTTTATCACCCTTGCACATGGAGTTGTACTCTTACAATACCAGGGTTAGTTAGAATGCAGAGGTCAAAAAAAAAGGGGGATATTTACACCATATAATCACTGCCATGTGGATCACTGAGTTTTTATTATGTAACAGAAGTTACTTTTCTTCAGGATCGTTTGTGGAGGAAAAGCCGTTCTCCATATGAGAATGGCACCTGCTATGGCACTGATCTGAACCGAAACTTCAATTCATCCTGGGGCAGTAAGTTTGAAGTATTTCAGATCATGAACACAAAAGTAAAGCATGAGTAATAACTAGTTTCTGAAGTAAAATGTAGTCCCATAAGAAAGGAATATTCACCTTGTTTTCATCAAGGAATATGCAAAAATAAAATCCTGCTTTGTCAAAATACTAACTCATTGACTTTCCACCAGTGAGCAGAAAATCTCTCTTATGTAACTATACCTCTAACTCACTGCAGGAGCAAGCATCAGCTCTAGGCAGGAATGTTAAGAGTAAGTCACTTAACAGCCAGTATTTACATTTGCCATGAATTTCAAGGAGCCTCCAAAGCTTCCCTGGAATGTAGTTCACTGTGGTGGTGTCAGAGTGTTTTTGTTGCAGCCATCCTGTAAATGTGCAATAAATATTTTAGTCTTGCATCAAATTTTAGTTGCTACCTTCTAGTGTAATGCTAAAGTCCCACTGAGCTGTCTAGTCCCCTGCCCACATAAACACATGCCTCAACACTCCAAGGTAAATTCCCCAGTTCCCTCTGAACTGGTGTTCTATATTTCTCCATTGGTTCAGTGTTTGTATTCCTCCCCAGGTGTTGGCATATCCTTTAACTGCAGCAGTGATATTTTCTGTGGATCTGGACCAGAATCAGAGCCTGAGACAAGAGCTGTGGCTCAGTTTATCAAAAACAAGAAGAGTGACATTTTGTGCTATTTAACAATTCACTCCTATGGACAGCTCATCCTCACCCCATATGGTTCCACAACTACACCTCCAAGTAACAATGAAGAACTGGTAGGGCAAAACATTTATCTTCTACCTTTGTAGAGAACAAGTACAGGCAGTAGCACGTGGTGCAATTTTACTTGCACTCTTGCCTTTCCTTCAGAGGAGCTGGGCTTGTTCAGGGACTTGGCTTGAACAGAGTTACTGCTTCTCTGTTTAGCATCAGTAAGGTTTATTTGCCTCAGAAATCCTAATTCTTCATCTTAAATCAGGAAAACTGAGCTACTACAGATAGGGTTAATGCAGAGCAAGGTAAGTGGAGAAGAGCACCAACTATCACCACATACAAGAATGAATTTGCCACTTTAGGATGCCAGCACATTATACACATACAGTTATCATGATTGTGTCCAGAAAGGGTATTCCCAACATGCTCAGAAAAGTGGGAGCAAAGTAAGTACCTATTTCCTGGTTATTTCTTCCCTCAGTTTCTGAGTGTTCTGATTTAAGTCCACTTATGTGTGTATTTATGAAGATTCTGGTAGATGAAGCACTAGTCCAAGAGCATGAAGGAGTTGGGTTTGGACTTCTTATGAGTCATTGGAGAAGTCATTTATTTTGTCTATAGATCAGTTTCTAAGGATGGTGAGATACAGAGTCTATGGTAATAAAACAAGTAAGAGGTCAATCACTGCTGTAGTCAGTACCAGTGTGTTATATAGCATAGACTCTAAATTCTCCAAAATACAGGCTGTAGCTTTACAGTAAAGCAAATAGGATCTCTATCTAGTAGCAGAGTAATCTTTAAAATTTTAACACAATTTGCATTAAAAGAATCAAGAACAATTTGTTCAAATGTTTCTAATGGGTTCCTCTAAAGACCTGAAGTAATATCAAAACCTAAAGCCGATCATATGTAAATGTAAAGCTGAAAGAGACAAAAATTTTGGTCCACTCAAAATAATTGCCAAAGGTACTGCCACTGATGACAAGGCTGTTCCTCTTTTGAATTTCCAGATGCAAGTTGCAAAGGAAGCAGCTGCAGCATTGACAGGAAAGTATGGGACCAGCTACAAAGTAGGATCAACTGCTTTAATTTTATGTAAGTTTTTATGTTTCCCTTTGACTGCTGTGTGTTTCAAAGAATTGTGTCACATGCATCAGCAAGTACTGTTTTGCTGAATTTCTACTTTGAGTAATATTTAAAGGGCTGGTTTGGTGCAACATGTCAGCAGCAGTCATTTAAATACAAGATAATGCTAAGTTATAAAGCTGACTGCAGGAACGGACGAAGCATTGATCAGAAGCTAGTTCCTACATGGATTCCTCACAGATCCATCACAGAGGACAGACGGAGATTGGTGATAGATCATCCTGACCCTGCTGAAGTCAGCAGCAAAACTCCTATTTGTCTTCACTGGAATCAAGCAAAAATTAAAATCCCAATCAGGTCTACAGTTACTTCATCAGACATTATCACATGGCAGCTGCTTACAGTGTGTGAAGTATATCGGTTTCAGCCCTGTTCCTAATAGACTGGATGGCCTCATCACAAACACATCATAGCTAATATGAGTTGACAGCCTTTACAAAGAGGATTGAGGGCCCTAGAGACTGCCTGGTAAACCCAATATTTTCCCAGTAAGCAATAAGTCATGCTAGTCAGTGAGAACAGTAAGCAGTTGGCTCCAGAACCCATGTGGTTTGCATATTCCAGTGGCTGTCTCTGCCAGTCCCCCAGTGCCAGTCCCAGGGGCACAGACTGCATGAGCAATGCAGTGTAAGTGTAATGCAACTGGCCTGTGCCCAGGGCTGCATTTTGCCAGGGTTTGTACTTACACTGAATAGGTAAGAAAAACAGTCCACAAGGAAGCTGAACAGAGATATAGAAGCCAGAAATTTTTCAAATTTGACCAAAATTATGCTTTTAAATATATATATAAATTCTAGTCAGAATCCATGTAGGAAATTAAGCACAAAAACAGATAAATGTCCAATCCGCCTTGTACCCCACACTAGTCATAGTAAAATGCTAAAAACACAGAATCCCTGAAACTCATCTCTTGTTATTGTTCAGTACCATCTTATGAAGAACAGTGTCACTTAGAAAACTCCGTATACGTTTAGTGTAGCTAAGAATTACAGCACCTAGAAACTGTTCTCTGTGTCACAGTGATATATGGCTACTGCTTAGTTCAGGGATTCTGGTGTAAACTTGTATTAACTCTAACAAGAAGTATTTTTAAAGAACCATGCTTAATACAAATATCTCCTCTCTATGTTTAAATTCACAGACAGTAACTCAGGCTCCTCTCGGGACTGGGTGCACACGATTGGCATTCCGCTCTCCTACACCTTTGAACTGAGAGACACCGGCACTCATGGATTTGTTCTCCCCGCTGACCAAATCCAGCCCACGTGTGAGGAGACTATGCTGGCTGTCACAACCATCATAGACTATGTTAATAAGAAGTACTTCACAAATGGAGATGTGGTGCTGACCTCCAGCAGCTTGGGCTTGAGCCTTTGTCTGAGTATTGTACTTACATGGTCTGCTTTTTAAAAACAGCTCAGAGAAGCAAGCAAGAGGCTCACATGAAAAATATAATGCCCCCTCAAAAATAAAAAGTTATATCAGCAAAGGAATTAAATGTCAAGTATTTCAATAAAGGCTCATCCCTTAAAATAAAAGGACTTGTGGTTTGATAGCTCTGCTTTTGGGAAGAAGGAAAATATAAAAGAGCTGTTGCAATTTCCCAAGCTTCACTTGCTGGCTCTGCTTAGTCTTTAAACCTTAAAACATTAACTCATGACAACTACCCATGGGGACAGAGCACTGTTACACCCTGGTTCTTTGGAGCATGTTTTTAGGGGGTCATCTGGGCCTGTGCAGCCCTTCTGTCAGCCACAGTCCTGATCTGTCACACTATTCTTTACTGCTTGAACCTGCTGACTCCTGTGTGTTGCTGGCCTTAGCAGGATACCTGTGAGACTTAAAAGTCCACAAATCCCTACAGAAAATTGGATGGCTTCCTTGTCTTCCACTTTCCTTCCCTAATCCATCACACTAGGATTCACTAGAAAATACAGGGCCTCAAAAGCTGGGGAAAGGCCATGATCAGTAAACCATCTACAACAGTCGGAAGCAAGCTGAAGAGTTGAATTGGTGCAAGCATGTAGGGACAGAGAAGAGGTGCGGCTCTGTCACTTAGACACAGTCAGATTACTGAAGATAGAAGGTGTCCAGATCCTTCAAAAATTTTGAAAGCAAAAGGGAAAAGAGATAAGGATGGGATGCTATTCCTACTGAGCAGACCAGAGAAAATTGTTTTTGCATTTTCAACTTCCAAAATTGACTGGTGGTGACAATTATCCTCCTTAATTTAGACTCCTAAGGGATTTCACTAAAGATTGTACATAAAGAAAGTCTATTTACAAAGAGGTTTCTTTCTTACCAACCACCTTAGTCCTTCGGGGCTGATTGTACAGAAGCGGGTTCTGTTGTCTGCTGTCCATCATTTGGGAGAGCCTGCAACCTTCAGGGATTTGCCTGGGATCCTCATGCAAAACTGGAAGCTCCAGAAGTGGAATGCCAGAGGAAAGGAAATATTTCAGCCCATTGAGAAGGGATTCTCCAACTGAGCCAGTCAAAGGGGAATGCCAAGGTAAGAGCTTCTGTGTTGTTACAGCCAACACCAGAGGGTGCAGGGCATTCACTGAAATGGGGAAGGCTTATTTTAACCTGTACTCTGCTTTTGAATCCAGGAGTCCCACATTCCAGAAATATGTCCACCTGGCTTGGCTACTACAGATAACAGATGGGGGTGTTTTGTCATGATAGAAAATGAAGAATCCAGGGAATAGGGAAAAAAAAAAAAGAAAGAAACATATGATTTCCTTAGAAAATGTCAAGATTGTGCTTGAAAATTGAAAGTGTACTAACCAGAGATGTTTCAACAAAATATTTCCAGCTTTGGGGAACAGAATGCTGTCCAATTCTTTTCCAGTATTGCCAAGAGAAAAATGTGCATCACTTCACCATGGTACCAAAAAAAAAAAAAATACAACCTTGCAGTTATATTTCCAAAGCACATCCTATTGTCACTTTGTGTGTATTATCAGTTGACAAGTCTTACTCCTGTGTTCATCATGCACAGATTATTACCAATTGGTGTAACTAAATCCGCAGGTTCCCCAGAGCATTGTCCTTCCAGACCCACCACTCATTTACAGTAAGACCCGTCTGTTGCTGGGCACTGCAGCAGGTGTCACTAATTAGCACCTCTCCCCACAGAAGCTGCATTAACTGTAAACTTCTGTTTAGTTTAGGATGTGACTTGTAAGTCTTTATATTTGTATATTCTGTCTTTGGAACTGTAAGAAACCAAACAAGTCCATCTGGCCCATGACTGTGAGCCATCTTTAGGCAAGTGAGGCTTGACCACAAGTGTTCCATAGCCATTTGCTGGGGAGCTGCAGTGAAGCTCCCTGGTGCCACCAGCAGCAGATGGCAGTGCCCTCTGGGAAACAGTGCCCACGTGCTGACCTTGCCAAAGCCAACCCAAGCCTGGGTTGCCACCAAACGCTTTCCAAACCTAGCCCATGATTACACTGCTAGAAAAATGCTGCCAGTCAGGGCTTCTTTTCTGGACTCAGATACATTGCACAGCTTCTATGCCTAGAGCCAGAGAAGAAGTGAGCTAGTTCTGCTGATTGTATCTTTTGATAGAAATGCTTATCACTGAAAGATACAACCGGGTGTGTCCTAAAGATAACTAGCAGGCTTTTGTGGAATGGCTCTGTCCCTCACTAGGTCCTCTTGTTGTAATAACATCCATCAGGCATGGGAAGATACCCCTGAACATGCACCGAGGCAAGGGAATACAGGGGGATTTTACCTCCAGCATTCAATAATTATAGAAGTGGAGGGGAAGCCTTTGCCAGAAAAAACCCCAAAAATATATATATGTATTTGGCAATAATCATTACCTAAAAGAATGCCTGCTGATTACACCCGGGTGTACAGCTCCTTGAATCTCTTAGCAATGGCTCACCCCCTTTGCACAGGGAAACCACAAATTAATGTTGTGTGGAAGCAGCACCTTGCCCCCAGTGCCACTGCAGAACAGACATCCCACAGGAATGCTCACAGCCCCTCTTAGGAACTACCATTGCACAAGCAAGGCACAATCACTAAAAGGCCAAAGCTACAGCAAACTGATGTTTAAAATCTTACACGGGCTCTATATTTCACATACCCTCCCAGTTTGCTGACTTCTCTGTGTATCTGTTGAGCTTGTACAAGAGTGACACAAATGGCTGAAAAAAAATCACTGCAGAGCTGGTATATTGTACCAACCATGTTTTTCAAAGGAAAATTTTAAAGAAAAATGTAGTGTGGATGTCTCTGCTGAAACTCCCCTTACTTCATGAATCCTGCCTTTCTCTCTCCTGCATTCCATTGTTGCCTTCTTTGGCCCTTGAGAGTTTTGCTTTATGATGAAGTATAGAAAGAGCTGCATTCTGGTTTCTTGTAATTTATCAGAAGCACAGCATTATTCTACAGAGACTAAAGTGGGACTTTAGATTCACTCATGAAAGCACATGCAAAACAAAAAGTTGCCATGAAAAATGAAAATCTGTCTATTCACTGTCATTTCTCCCCAGTGACTTTACCAAGATCCATGCTCCTTCCCTTTCTTTCTCACAGTTAAGCACCTGTATTGTGCCTACTTTATTATATAATCAGTACTGTGAAGGTTTAATTACTTTTGGTCATTCAGGTTATTGAAAAAAAAAAAAGGGGGGCATCCCAGTTATGAGCAATAGTGTTCTATATTACTCTTGTTAACATTTTGTCTGTAGTACAAAAATAAAGATTGACAAAAGGACCATCAGTGATCTCATTCCATTTCACACACGGAGCTCCTCTCTCTGTTAATTTTTCCTCCATGCTATGTTAATTTGATACAGTCCTCAGGCTCTAACAAGTTAGCAACACTGCCCTCATTAAGGAAAGTGAACATATCACAAGGGAGCTATATTATTAAATGAATGCGTGTAGCCTCATTTCTTAGAGCATCACATGATAGAAGAGCAAAAACCTACAGTTTTGAGAGGATGGTAGAAAACACCTCTGGCAAATCAGCTTCTGGGGAAGCATTTACAATTCAAGTTGTTACTTCCTGATAAGCTGCTTATGTTCCAAATGTCATTCTTTCATGCAGATTCTATTCCAAGCAAAAAACTCTCAGACTTAAATATCTTACACTACGTATGAAAACTAGGAGGAGTCTTAACCAGAACAAACCTGCTCAGAAACACAGAAAGTTCTCAGACAATTTTCCAAACGTAGTCTGGGGGCCTACTTCAGACAGAAAGGTCAGGGTCTGATCGAAAACCAAAGTATACTGAGCTGGTTTGGGGTTCCCTTTAGCCAACAAGCTGTATGTGCACATGGTCCTGATAAGCTTTATTTCATTGCCTGTGTCCACTTCTGGCTGGGTTTCCTTGACTGGGAATGTCTGGGATGTCCAGTTGTATCATAGACACAAACAACAGCAGAGCCCATTGCTTCATTGAGACATGCTGCTTTAACAATTTGCTTCCTCATAAATGGCTGGCCAAGGCTGCTTTGTTCTCATTACCACTAAGCTGAGAGGGGACAAATAATAAGATAAAATTACCAGGGGTTATGATTGGGCATCAGGATTAGTAAACTTGGGTACTCTTAATGAAGATGTTGTCTAGAACGCATTTTATATTTCTTGTATCTGTCTCCCATCAAATCTTTATGATCCTTGTTGGTATAAAATATAAGGGAATAATTTGATAACAACCTGTCACCACTTGCTTCTGCCTGCCAAATCTCACAGGGTCTGTTTATGTGCATGGTAGGCATTCATAAAACCCACTTACTTTCTGCAAGCTGGCAAATAACACGAGTGCACTATTCAGAAGTGGCCAGCAGAAAGAGTAAGTGCAATGTCATCATCACACCTTTCATTCACCTCAGTACTCTGACCTAAGGCACATCCCATCACAGCTGCACTCTGCTGTGTGGGAATGCCTCAAATAAAGGCAACGTAATTTAGGGAGAGGTGGTTAAGATTGCATAGAATCAACTGCAAAGGAAAATCCCTAGAGGAGGGATAGCATTTGTGGAAATGTTGGATATTTATTGTGATGACCAAGATGTAAGTACAATTGCTTTAGCTGCAAGAATGAGGAAATGGATAAGTCACAGACAGACTAATCATGCCATTTTCCTAGCTTCAGCTTCTCCTGCATCAGTGTCTAGAAAAGACAGTCCTTGTTCTTAAAGTGCAAACTCTTCCTGTTCTCAAACACCCATACAGCTTTACCTGGGAGAGTTCTGAGGAGGAAAAGGATTACTGATGTTACTTATCTCTGATTAGTGAGGCACAGGGCGGAAGCAGGATAAAATTAATGAGGGAGATACTGAGCACAAGCAATAACCAGGCAGCAAGGAACACACAAGTAGGTAACACACTCTGTGATAATTAGGTGTAAAAGTCTATTTGCCAGAGACAGACAACAGAAGTTCCCATCCTGAGACTGCCTTTATGTCATTTACTGCTTGTGCCAGGGCAGGTCAATCAACTGACTGCAGCAAGCATTCCCCATCCACTGTCATTGCCTAACAAACAAAAAATAAATGTTTGTGGTTTATGCCTGTGTTCGTGGTTTCTAAACACAAAAGATAAATGCATGAATCTATGAAAAGGCCACTTTACTCCAAATTTTGTCTTCTCATTTCAGTCACTGTTTCTGCAAAGTCTTTAGATTTGCACCTTGGGACTTTTTTTTCCCCCTCAACTACCCAGTTAAAAACAAATGAAAGATTTTTTTTTTTTTTTTTACTCAGGTTTTGTGGGGGCTTATGCTTTAGCTTTCACTTCAAAAATGAGTTTCACTTGGATTAACAACGTCCCTTGTGGTTGACCACTTGTGATACTGGAATTGCTTGTGAATTTGTTGGTGTTTGCTTCACCAGTTATTTGTGGCATTGCCCTGAACCAATCACAGTGTGATTGTGAAAACACATCATTATCTAGATATAAAAATCTGGGAAAGCCAGCTCTGTGTCAAACACTTGACTAGGAAATAATATTAAAGGGTCACACACAGGGATAACAAACCATCCCACACCAGAAGAATATAATTCTACTGGGGACATGATTGCATAAGACTGCATAGCCAAAAAGCATTACTTGGCATTGCTCCCATCTCAGAGACAGGTAGCAAGATACTTGTGCATGGAAAAATCTATCCTGATGTATTTTGTCTGCTATCCAGAAAATCCCATTCATTTCAGAAACTTGTTAGTGCCCTAAACTCCCAAAATATTATCCAAGGATATTCTTAGCATCCAAGCAACTGACAATCAATACCAGTCTTGAAGAGCAAGATGAAGAATACAGTTTAATAGCAGTTATTCACAGAAAGCAATCTAAACCATTTTGTCATATAAGGTGCCAAATTTAAAGGATTCTTGAACACTAAGGCCATCTCCATCATGATGATCCTGTGTCTTATTGAGTAGGACCAGAGTATTACTCACTTTTTGTGACTTTTGAGTTATCAAGGACATACTGGGCAAACAGCCAAGGTAATACAAGTTCCATAACAATAATCCATACTGAAAGTTAACATGATGGCTATGCCAGTTGGGGGAAGGCAAGACCTTCCAGCTCTGGTACCTGCTTGACTTAGGTTTTCTTTAGTGCATAAGAAACTTTATAAAGTAAAGCATATATCTTGCAAGTGAGAGAGAAGTCATGCAAGGTAATCAGCAAAGAAACAGGAAGTAGCAGAATGATGAGGTGGAGAAGCAGTGAATCCAAAAGCAGTTTGGACACATTTTTTTAGGGAAAATAGTCAGTAAAACCCTTATGGCTTCATCTGCACATAGGACTGTCATTGCGTGTGCCAGCAGAACAGATCAAGAGATTGATAGGAGTCCTGTTCTATTTAAAGGACAAAGAAATGCGTGGAATCAAAGAAGTTAGAAATGGAAAAATGGAAGACTATCTCCTAGAATTCCTCTTTGGAGTGTGTTCCTGGGCATGGTTGTCTACTTAAGTCAATAAAGTCTCAAGGTTTCCTCCTCTGCGTTCTCCTTCAGCCTGTGGAGCTGTACATTTGCCCTTCAGTTTTCCAACCTTTTCCAATGCATCTGACTCGGTTCAGGAGATATGGTTTTCATCTATACAATTGTTTTGTTCATTCAGCAAGGTTTGCTTGTCTCAGTTACTTCTGTGGATTTCATGGACTTCCAAAGATCCAGGACAGCCCCTGGCTTTACCTATTGATTATCTTGTGACACAGTGTCCTATGGATTAAAAATGAGTAAGTTTCAGGAACTATCACTTCCATTAGACTGCATGGATAAGATGGGTCATAAAGGTTTTCTCAGTAGCAATACATAGGTTTTGTCCAGCCTACTAGCAATCTGATATTTATCTACTCTAGGCTTTCTTTATAATATCAGCAGAAGATTGAGTTCTTCAACTATCTGCCAAGGAAAATCAGGGACTTCATCTGAGTATTTACAGTAATTTATTTATCATTTTGCTTTTCTAAGGAAAGAACATGAAAAGTATTTAATAGAATGTTTAAGAGGTATTCCAGTGAAATACATCCTACTTTGATCACTTGTTTTTTGAGAGACCTTAGATTTCTATATGCAGTGCAGCAGGTTTTACTTAAACGACTAAACCCAAACGTTGACATGGTGCCATATCATTTTTTGAAATTACTGACTCCACCTCTTTCTCAGCTTAAAACACACAAATACTTGAGAGAAACCCAGCAGGAGCGTTACTATGATGCTGTGTCAGGAGGAAGCTGCAGTGAGTTAGTGAGGAGTTTTGACCTCAGAGAAAGCCAGAGTGTCTCGGAGGACTCTTCACTAAAGAACAGCGTTTTCTATACCAGGAGTGGAAACAGAAGCTGCTTAAGAAGAAATTATCCTCTTTGTTGAGTAGTCATTTTTTCTAGATGCACAGGAGAATAATTTGTAAAACCACAATGTACCTCCAAGATGTAAATATTGTAAATAAGTATTGCTTAATATATTCAAGAAGAAAATATAGCTGACTATAATTTAAAAGGCAATGTTAAACTCGCTGTGCTATTCCAAATTTAAGCTTGAAATTAGCCCAGCACACCAACAGTGTCTAAGAAATTTCTAAGGTTTCTGTCACCATGGTAGCCGAGTGGCAATGGGCTTAATCTTGCACTCATTGAGTCCATAGTCAGACTTCTCCTGGCCTTAGCAATGCTGGATCTGACCCTAAAAATCCTAAACATACTTGAGTCCACAGCTTGATTTCTAAACCCTTTCTTACCCACTTTCCCACGGCAAATTGGGTAGGGAAATCTTTGGAAACCATTCACTTGAAAGATGTCCGGGGGAGATTTCTTTCATTCAGCAACAAATCCCTGACTGACTAAAAGAACTGTGTTGACAGCCCTACAGGAAGCCATGCCATCCACTCCTTGGGCAGCAGCACTTTTGGCAACATGTGCCAATTTAGAGGATGGGGAACAGTAAGGGAGGGGAATCAGGAGTCAGACAAGGTCCCTGGAAACTTCCAAGCCATTTTAAAATAAGAAGGGAATTGTTGCCTTGGTTAGTGCAATTCCCAGTCTCTCACAGCCACTAGACAAATCAACCATTATAGTAAAACATTTATATTGTCCTTAGTGGATGATGATAAACTGTAATGATTAGATAATATGCAGGAGTTCACATAATAACTACTCAACAAAATCACCAGGTCTGTGGTATAAAGATGCCTCTAAAAGCCCAGGGCCACAGACACAAACACTTAGAGTCTAATCACCTTCTGTTTTTATCCTCTTTTCCTCAAGAAATAAGGCCTGAGAGATCATACTGTCTATCTCTCAGCCTCTCCTTAATAACTTGTGAACCAGCTGGCTGCTTTCAGCCAAACTGGCAATGTGAAAGAGGTCACAAAAGCAAGAAGTTCTTGCAAGCTGCATTAAGAAAAGGTGGCTGCATGAAGCACAAACTGCATGTTTGTGCCTTTAAGAGGGAAAGGGGTGCACCCAGAGGTCAGTAATTAGGACCCATTTGAAAAGAGCTGGGGGGGCGCTCTTCAAGGGAAGAGCAGAGGAAATTGCGGGTGCCTTTTGGCACACTTCTGATGGAAACTGAAGAGAAGTGGGTTACAGACTGTGTGTGGGCAGGGACACAATTTCTGAGCAAACTAGACTTCATTAATTCTGCTGCTTGGTTGTATTATTGTTTTCTGTAAAAATGATGAGGATTATTAGACATAGCTGGTAATTGCATTACCAACATGAAAAGGCCTTAACAAAGCCACAAGGGGATGATGAGAAAAGAGGCTCCAATACTGAGAAATTGCAAAATGTCACACAGAAGAGGAGCCAAGATCAACATATGACTTACACTGCACGTTGACTAAAGTAATGTATGTGCTGAAAGCCCTCAAAAATAGGAGTGAGCCTGCAGGGCATTAGAGTAAGGGTGGCACCTTCATAAATTGGTGTATGTTTTTGGACATAGCTGAGTTCAGCCAAAGGTTGTTCTGAGAGTTCTTTGATCCCTTGGGAAGTTGGACAAACTGAAAGACCTTATGCATTGCACTGTGGCTTCCTGTGGAAGTGTTACCTCAGAGCTGACCATTGCGTGTGTAGAACACTGTAACAAGTTTCTATTTTGTAGGAGTATGCTTAGAGCATCAGGATAAATGCTCAGAGACAAAGCAAGGATCAGCCCTAAGAAACCACATCCCTCAGACAGATCTGAGGTGAGGCCTGTGAGAAATGAGGAAGCTACAAGCTATGCAGGTGCTGCCCTTATGGAAACGACTGAAGAGTCAGATTCTGCTCCCATTTGTGGTTTGAAAAGAAAGAGCGAGCCTGTAGAAATGATGGGCTTTTTTCCAATGTGAAGGCAATCTAGAAATAAAACCCAGTTTTTACAAGTTTAGCTCCTGCTGAAAAGACCGTCTCATTCTTCAATTGTCAAACTACAGCTCCTTAAAAAGCAAACAGAAGGCAGCACAAGGAGGGAATAAAGAATAAGGAAGAGCTGTTAAACACATAGCTCATATCTTCATCAGATGACAGGGTGATAATTTGAACAACTTTTTCTGTGTCACAAGGCTCAAAGGGACTACTGATTCCCTTTCCTACGATGACTCAGGCAAGGATTTCCCTTTTTGTTATTAGCCTAGTTACTATTTTTCCTCATACCCATTTTGTTGCTTAGGAGACTGCTAGTCATTAAAAACTCCACAAAGAAAACAAAATTTAAAAACAAAACCACAAAACAAAACCCAAAAACAAACAAACAAAAACCATAACAAGTCAAAATATAACAAAACCCAAACAAACCAAAAACCAGCAAGGCTCATTCATGACACTGCTATCCAACTTATAGAATGCTGAATGTTTTTGCCTCCTAGGATCTGCCTGCACAGAAGTAACTTGCTGTATTAGTATAAATAGTTGCCAAGGAAGTAATTTTTCAGGCACAGATACAGTTTGCTCTCCAAAAGTCAGGTATAGGTTTATTTTTTGTGTCTTTGGAGCAGTAACAGAAGTCTCTCCAGCTGAATCATGTAACTGGGCTCTGACTTCTGTGGCAGAGGGTTGGTTAGAAGACAGAGTCATAAAACAGAGCAGCAATTTCCCTGTCAATACATTAGGACTGGAATTCTATAATAATTATACTTGCTTCCCTACATAAATATGAGAATTAATTCTTTTCCCAGGGAGGAATGTTTAGTACACATTCTAGTTCAGTATGTTTATGAAGCCCCACAATAACTTTTCTGCCATGTTTTCATCAGGAGATCTCAACCTGCTTTCTAAGACTGGTCATCATAATTTCCTTTCTTCCCCTTGGATTTTTTTTTATCCTCCCTTCACACATCTCACTTTCTGCAGTCTCACAGAAGGTGAAACTGCAGCCACGAGCTCTGGTCAACAATAAGAGGTGTTGAAAATTCCTGGATTCTGGTCCAGGCTTCTAATGACTAGTCATGACTATTGCTCTAAAGAGAAATCAGTGTAAAATATTTTATAACACGTCACACATGGTAGAATATGAATCCTGCATTACAAGCCTTGTCTTTTGTTATTTTCTCATTTTTTAAAAGGACCAAATACATAATATCTTGATAATGAGTTGAAGCTCTTTAGATTTCAAATCTCTTGAAATCTCTGGTTCTAATTTTAGGTTTAAGAAATCAATGTCAGGCTCCTGTTCCTGACATGCTGAAAGTGTGGGTTTCTGGCACATGCATTTAAAAAAGGATGTATTATAAATTGGCTTCCTAGGGCCTGAGGACTTTGGAAAAAGACTTATTAAAAGTTATGTAGCATTAGGAAGCAGAACACGTTCAAAAGCTTCTGCTGTACAAGATGACTCATAAGGTTATACCACCGATTTCACTAGTAACACCAGAGGAAAATTATGTCCTAGATCAAAAACACTCAGATGTTGTGAACTGGTTCCTGGGGAAGGCATGTGACACATTTTACCATGATTACTTCCTTAGCTGAATGAAGTGACTGAGAAAGCAGATAATATCAGCATATCCAATGCAAGCGGCAGGCAATGAGGGGATAAGTTCTTATGTCTTGATCTTGCTCTTATTTGTAGATGCTGACACATCTCCCTTGGACTTCAGGAAAGTAGGACTGACACCAATATAGCTGCTCTTAATTTCCTGCTTTCTTTTCAAATGCATTCTTCCTATCTATAACTCCCTGTAACTTGTCTTTTTAGATTCCCTCTCCAGGAAGCTTGTTCATGTCTTCCTATCTGTTTGCCTAAGCCAGTGTAGCTCTTCTCCTTTATACAACATTTGTTTATGATGCAGTGGTATCTTTGGAAGAGCTGGCACTTTCAGTGATCTATCTGAAGCATGGACAAAGTGACAAGACTGTTAATGTCCTTTCAAAATTACTGTCCTCCCATTGGCAGGGGCAAGGACATAGATGGGTTGTATGTGAACCAAAATATACAATCAAGAAAAACACAAAGAGACAAAAGCACTTTCCCAAAAGAAAAAAAGCAGAGGAGGTTACATTAAAATGGGTGTTCCATCATGGAGTGACAACCTACAGTTGGAGCCACAGGGTCATGACCAGTCCTCGTTTTCTTTATTGTTAGGTGGGACAATTTATGTATTAATTTCTATTTCTGTAGCTCTTAAGACCAATACCAAGAGGTCAGGGCCATGCTATAAAAGGTATAGTGACATTTAAAACAAAGACAGTTCCTCTTCCCTATAGATAGCACATACCTTGCAACCTAGACAGTATGCAGCACAAGGAGAGTGACACATTGCAAATGGGAGACATATGGGGGGCAAAGCAAGAGCCAAGCCAGGGACACTACAGCAGGTTTATTGCTCAGTCACAGGCAGAGGCAAACATCCTGATTGATGTCTGCTGCAAGCTAACTGGGTCATGCTGGTGGAGGGTGGGAAGCAGATTTCATTTTCATTGCCATCCTGCTTTGCTACAGGCAGCAGGAATAGCACAACGTGACTTCAGGAGCCCACAGGTAACTGCCTGGAACTGACAGTACACCCCCCTTGCCCCCAGCACAGGGAGGGAATTTTCCTCAAGTATGGTTGCCTTAATTCCCTCCTCATTTTAACATAAGCAAGAACAGCTGAGTCAGATCTGAAAGTCAGGTCTTCTGGCTCCAGCTCCTGGACTTGGAGCTCTCAGCTGTCAGTGACCTCCCTCAGCTGGGAACACTTCACATCCATTTTCTTCACCGATTTCCTCTGTAAACCTGTTGTGCCTCAGTTCATTAGATAATACATGCTTCAGTGTCCTCACTGTAGTCTGTACATACAGCACCAAGCATGACATGGCCCCAGATCCCTTTTTAGAGTGTCCATAATTTACTAAAATCCAAACAGAGCTATAGGAGGGGGAGAAGGGGGAAAAAAAACCCCACACAACTCCAAGAGGCTGTGGGGTGCATAAAAAAGGAAAATAAATTATGAGTGTTCCATTACCTTCTGCCCTGAGGAGAGGGGCAACAGCTGCAGCAGCAGCCACCAGTAATGTTCTTAGTGAGGACATGTGCTGTGTATCTCACAACACCATTCCTTTTTCAATTCATTTTAGCATCTCTTAATAGCTTCTACCTTTTTCCCCTTTATTTTAATCAAATAAAAGCAGTTGGAAGTGCAGGCACTTCTGAGTGTCCAATGCTTTGCTTTGGGAAGCTGGGGAAATACAGCATCATTTCCACCTTGTCTGAAAGGGATAGAAAACATCTCAGGCCTTACACAGGCTACTGCTTCCTTGTAGATTGTCATTGTGGGGTTAAGCCCTGTTTTAAAAATAGGGGAAAACTCGTATGAAAAGTGCCTGGAGGTTTTTGAACTGGTTTGTAAAAGTAGCTGCCTGAAGGAAAAAAATAAGAGAAAGAGACATGAAAAACAAACTCAACACCAAATAGTTTCTTATGTATCCATCTATTGCAACTAGTCTGATATTAATAGAACACACACCAGCAGGGAGTGGGAAAACAAACATATTTTCACGCACATAAAGGGACTGCCTAAATGACTCACATATGCAAAAATAAATAAATGGATCCCCATGATAATCTGAAACTATATTTTATCCACATAAACAACTCAGCTTCTTAACTGTAACCTAACACGTTAAATTCACTCAGTTTTATTTGAGGGCATCGACAGATTGAGTGATCAATCTCTATTACACTAAGCTTTTTTTATCCCTTCCTTACAGTGCCATTTTTCTTCCCACTAGACATTTTAGTTCATTTCCCTGAGCCTTCTTCAGCTTAATAGCTGCATTTCAGACTCAGAGGGAAAAAAGCTATCAAACTTGCAGAGGGGAATGAACATAAGTGAATGTTGTACATGAGAAGGGGAACAGCAAATTAAAATGGAGTAAAAGGACAATCGTTAGCATTGCATGTGCTGTACTTAAAGGACAACAGTTATATATTCCAGTTTCATAATGGCAATGTTGAGAGTCAGCCAAGTGCTGGCTCCAGATGCTGTAAAATCAAGAGGCAGAGGGTTTTTTGTTTTGTAGAACTGGCAAACAGGTATTCCCCTAGAGAAATGGAATGAGGACACAGCAATTAACTCTCCCAGTCCTGCAATCGGAGTGCTAATCACATCCTTAGCAACTGCATGGTCACTATGGTACCGACAACATCTTCTGCTCAGTTCCTTTCTGACTCATGCTCTGGGTGACTGGCGATGGTCAGAGCAGAGGTGATGTGCACTTGTGACACTGTGCTGAGTGGCTCCATCAGTCTCCATTCTGCAGTACCGGACGCTATTGCCAACGAGGATGAGCTCCAAGGATAGCAAGGAAGGCAGTAAGTGTCCAGAGAATCTGTGCTGTTTGATTTTCAGAAACATTGTGCAAATGACAAACACAATGCTTCACTACAGCCTCTCTGCTCTAATAGTCTTAAATGTGAGGCTAATGAACCTCAATACCATTGAACCTCATTATGCTGTAAATACCCTTTGTGTAACATCTTTTTGTGACTCGGACACCAAAACCAATAATGAAGCTATAAGAAAAGAAGGAAAGGAAAAGACTACAATCTTAAAAAAAAAAAAGAGAAAAGCCAGTCAGATTCATCTTTCCACAGCAAGTATTTGTCCTGGGAGAAGTAGTGAAAAATTATACAGGTTTTAATGGAAAAATGCTGGGTATTGAGACATTTCTGGATGCTAACAAAATCAGAAAAGAGCATACAGGAAATAGACTAACAATCCGCCCTTGATGGAGCTGCTTAGAGTGGTTGCTGAATCTCTCCTGTAGGAGGTTCTAAACCCTATGCACTGCAGACACAAACAACTGGAACAAGCTTTCATTCACTGAACATGAGGGGTTTGCAGCCCTGGCATGACTGCTTTGGGCTTTCCAGAGACACAAAAGAACTGGAAACCCAGCCCTCACTGTCTGAAGAGTGCTGCTGACTCCCTCGCCTCCCCAGCAGCACAAAGTAGTAAAGGAGAATTTACTCAAGACTCCAGCCCCTTATTTTCAAATCTCAACATTTTGGTACGCAGGAAGACAAATCTTACTCTCAGTCAAGCAGCGAGAAGGAAACAAGTGTTTTCAGGAAGAAGATGGATGTAATGTAGTCAAAGAATACGAAGTCTATACCAGGACACCATGCAATTGAAAGGAATAGGAGGAAACATTCCATGGCAGCATATTTCCAATATGTCCCCAGATGCAGGACTATGTCCTGTGATAAAACTGGTACTGATCATTTTCAGAGGCAGAAGCAGCAGATGCTTTGTGGCCCTAGGGTGACAAACATCTGTTCTCACATGTGGGAGATAACATTGAAATGGAAGGTAGGGATATTAGGAGGTAGTCCACTGGAGTAGTAGTACTGACTGAGAATAAGATAAATGCATAACTTAATAAGGATTCACAGAGAGGACATATCTGTCAGCATTTATTATATACCCCAACTGGAGAACATCAGTTCTCCATTTTTCTAATAGATACCTGCAGCAAAGATATCCTGAATGATGTATATCCCACTCACTGATTGCTGGGCAAACATTATGGGAGTGTCAATATTTGCTTTTTTTCTAGAGCTATCATTGTTTGAGAGGGTATAAGACATTTTGGATAATACTCTACTTGAGATATATTAATTAAATCACAGACAAAAATCATCTTGTATGCCTACTTTGTGCTATTGTCATCCCATTTTACTTTGCAGTGAAAACAACTGCTAGTCACGTGATAAATCCAGAACCTGAGCAAGAATTAGTGATAGTGGAGCTGGAGATAAACCCATAATTGCAAGTTTGGTCAGCTTACCCAAAGCCTTCTCCACAAGCTTCAAGAAAAACACTGCTCACTATTCAATGAAGTTGCAGTACCCAGAGTATGGTAATTGATGGAGTGACTGAGCTGCAGAGCTGTGCAATAATATTTCAGTTCATCCCATATATATATATAGGTAACTGTATTTCATATAACAATCTCCCAAAGCAGATGGAAGTTCACTGGGATTTTTAGTAATAATAGGCCCGGGGAGTCTCCTGCTATGCTCAGAAAGAAGGCAGAGGAAAAGTAGATTGCAAAATCAAAATACTGTGATCTTGGCTTCCTGACATACAGCTGTTTGGAAGTTGAACAGATATCTCAGATCTAGAAATGCACGGCACCAGAAGTTTTGAAAAGACAGCTTTGTTACTCATGATTGTTTTGCTCACTTCAATGTTTTTCCTCTACCCTGCTCTATAACCAGGATACAGTTTGACCTTGCATACAAAAAATTGTGCCTTTCAGTAGGTGTTGAAATTAATTTTATTGCGAAAGTCAGTTGGGAAGGTGTTTGAATCCACAATATATCTTTTTACACGTGTAGAAACTTGATTTCATGAACAGGAACTTCAAGCATCTGAAGTAAACAAAAGTCTGTGGTAAGAATCTGACCAGAAACTTTTGTGTGTTCTATGCTAGAGCTTAGATTTATTTGAAACATTACCAAGATCCTGCCAAACAGGAATTTGTTCTGTCATTAAACTGTTTGGTAGCTGCTGGTCAGTCTAAGTCATGTTTTTCTTTGTGCATAGTCTGAAGAGAGCAGGAGCCTCTCACAGCTCCAGATACACAGGATAGTTCAAATATTAAAGCCTGTATGTTCAGCTCTCTGGACATTCTTGGGACACTTCCCAAAGGATCAGATATTTCAATAACACCACAAAATTCCTTGCGTCTCCGTTTTTCACTTCTGATGAAACTTCCTCTATCAAAGACCAGAGCTAATGATCCAGATTTAGTCAACAAAAGTATTTACCTTTCAAAATAATGAGACCCTCTCAGCTGGTAACTTGTTAATTAGTTCCCAAGCATTCTCCTTTTATCCTCTTGTGCTGCAGAGGCAAGCCGACAATCCTTCCAATATTAGAGGAGGTTATTTGAGAAGTGTTATCTCAGAGTCCTATCTTGCTCCAGGATCAATTTACACCAATGTGTTGATTACAGGAGAACTCCTGATTTACCTAGAGGCAAATGTCTTTATGTATCAGACTGCCTTACCCATCCTAACAAGTTTTTGCCTTGTATTTTTGCATGCCTAATGTCTGCAAAGCAATTAGGTATCTGAATTTAAGCCTCTCTGCCCTATTATCTTTTAACAATGCTATTCTTTCACTCTGGAGCTCCTAATACTTGAGGTCAGAGTCACATTTACAGAAAAGCTATTTATACCACTTTATAATTCAGTGCCCTTTCTTTCCCCCCTTAATTTTACATAAAGGCTCTACTACCCAGCTATACAAAAGTACCAGAATGTAAATAAGAATCTGTCCATAAATATTTTTTCTAGCACCCTGACATTTGCAAGTATGGATGGACATAAAGAATGAGGATCTGTTCCCAGTTTCTGCCCCAGTACTAGTAGAGTCTGAAATACACATGCTGGGTTTCAGTCTTCTCCAGCAGCTCCCTTAGCAACTGGAGAACTCCATCAATTAGTCCTCAGTGCAGGATATGCTTCAGCTGACTTGCTGGTAATCAGTTGCTCCAGAGCCTTGATCGATTTTGCCCTGTGATTATCAATTCTCCCATCAGACAGAACAGTCGATCTCAAAAACAAGAAGACCTTTCAAGAAATAAGATCAGGATGTTTTACTCAGCACACATTTCCTCCTAAAACCCAAATTTGCAAGGCACACAAGTGTGTGCTTATCTTCAAGCACAATTAATCACCTCTTTAGCAACAGGAAGTTTTTCTGGAACTGGAGATTACATCTTCTCCAGTTCCATACTGTGTGGTTTTACATTCTTTTTCTCTTTTTTCTTTATTTTAATTTTTTTTAAATGAAGATTTCCTCTAATTTTTTTTCCCTGTCATATGTAATGCAACTGTGCAAAGTTTTCTTTCCAAAACATGGTGGGTGGGCAAGGAGAAAATTATTTAAATTATATGGTGGGGGAATAAGTTATAAAAATAGCACCATATTCCTAACTTTCTAACAGGAATTTTTATTTCTGAAACATAAAAATTCTCTGGAGGTCTGAGGACTAAGTACACATAAGACTGAACCCAGCTTTTAAATTAATTGTTTATCTTCTATAAATTAATTACATAACTTTCTGAAAGCCACAAATAAGCACCAAGAAGCTGCAAAAATTGCAATTAAAACAAAAGAAAAGAAGGAATAAAACTGCCATTAAAAACTTTATCCTTCCCAAGTCTCTGGGACATCTTCTGAATACCCATCTAATTTTAAATGTGTGTGATCATGGCAAAATGCTGCTACATGTTGCAAATATGGGAAATATTGCCAATATTTTAAAAATATTTGAATAGAAAACTCATATTTTAATCAGACATTTAGAACCCGTGTGTGTTGCCTGTAAAGCCAATGCAATGATTCTGATCTCCACAAAACCATGAAACCAAATCCATGATCTCCACCCTAGCATTGGCTGTGGTGGTGCTTTTTGGACGCGAGTTCCAGGGAACAAAATTTTAGAAATGTAACCCATTAACTGGAGGATTCACTTTGGGTGTATTTCACTTGCAATACTTGAAAGAAATCTAGTCACTTCCTTAGAGATACTCTCATGTTTTTATACAGGTAACTCATGAAGATTCATTTTATCACGAGGTTTCCAGCTTGTTTGTCCATAGGAGGAATAAATCTTGAAGACTATCAAGATCTGATAGTCAAATTTCTGACAAGCAGTGAACTAAGTGCCTGTGTTTGCAAAAACCACTCATCTGATGAACACTCCCTGATTAAATAGATGGCTCATAGAACAAAGAAGTAAGCACTAGGGAAGGGAGGTTAATGAATCAAGAGTTTTTTCAAGCTAGCACTACTCTTTTCTTCCCGACTCCTCCTCCTGTTCTTTAAAAAAACATCATCCTAGAATAGTTTTTTTTTTTTACTTTTCTGTGTCATTTGGACACCTGTTCCTACAAAGAACTGGTCCAATATTTGACCTGAAACTTTGTGGAGCAGCCTTCTACACCTCCCAGATTTAATTCCTTCATTTCAGGATGTGCAAGGTCTAAGATTAAGCAGTTCAGGGATACTTAAGGCATTCTGGACTATCACCCACAGAGTGATGTGGGAGTCTTCTGCAGATACCCACAGCAGCAAGAATACAGCTGGATTATTGTCATAATAGTTTTGTGTGAGGAAGATAAAAAGAGCACTAGGAGAAAGAAGAATAGCTTAGAAAATATTTCCATGTAAAGTGAGGCTACATCATGGGAAAGTAGAGAAGCCCTCATTAGAGTTTCATCTAGAGTTTAAAACCTACTGTATGCTATTTGTGACCACTACAAATTACTCAGAAAAAAATTCCTTGCTCAGCCTCAGGCTTTGACTATCCTTATTTGCAGTTCTATAGCTTATTGACTAGCTTCTCCATTTGATTTTGTACTTTTCATTAGTAAATTCTTCCTTTATGAATATTTGAAAGCTACTCTTTGACATACTGCTTACACAGAGGAGGTTGCTCAGCAATGCTGTGGTCCCTTTTATTTACTCCTAACTTCAGTTGTTTCTGGTCAGCCAAAGTAGAAGTTGTTTTTCATTATAATTTCCTTAATAGATAAATATGTTACTATTTGGTTTCATTCATCTACTAAAAACTTATCAATATAGAAGGGTCTGGCAGCTGCAGAGTTCTCTTCCTACCCTTCTCTCCAGGCCCTAACATGTCCTCACTCCAGAGATTATAGTGTTACAATATTCCCTTGTATTTTAACACTCCCTCATTCTTCAGGAGCATCTATTACATCAAGTTCTCCTTCCATGGTCATACACTCTGCCTTCACCTGTTATTATTTTTAAGCTTGTGGTATGCAGACATTGATATTATTTATTTTTGTCCATCTACCTATTTTTAAACAACTCCTCTGCTTAGCTCTCTGCTTCAGAATATACCACTGTGATTTCAGTTTAGTCATCCTCAATGTCCTCCATCATCCCTGTTCCCACCTTTAAGAACTGGATACAGAGTTCAGATGCTAATGGGGGGTAGCTATGTGGAGATGGAGGCACTCTTTTACCCAAAGACATGACTACCTACATCCTACCCAGTGCAGACAATTCACTGCCTGATCCTGCATGCTGCAATGAGATCAGAGCTGTGTGGCCACAAGCCCCTTTCCATAATTAGACAAGGGCTGCATTTTCCCTTGGAAATGCCCCTATTTATCCTCAAGACATTTCAAAGCTCAAAAGCTCATTTTCTCCTTTTTAATTTTTTTAAAGCAATGGCACAGCTGATTTATCCTAGCAAGTTTTTCCATGTCAGGAAAATGATAATGAAAAACAATTTCTACTTTGAATTTTTTTTCAGCTATTCCATTACTGAAGCTTCCATTGGCTCACTGGAAACTGCAAGAGAGGGTTTGACTCTTTTCTGTGGAAAGAACACGGAAAAAAACTTACTAGGCTTTTTGTAGCAAAAGAACAATTTTTCTTTTATCCAGTATTTTACTTCAATTTTGTATAACATTCCTTTGAAAATACATGTCCCAATTTCTTTTTAGACTTCTTTATTCTGTTCTGCTACTGAAAAGACTGCAGATGGAAGGGGAGAACCAGGAACTCCCCATGTCAATCAGCTCTATTCATTCAATGGCTGTATTTATTAGTTTCATTAAAAACATATTGAGCAGGCCTGGTTCCTCACTTCTGCACGCCTACACAATCCTGACTGCCTTGCCACCCCCCTGTCAGTAAGGGCTCTATCCTGAGGCCTCTCTCAGCTTGAGATTCCACATGAAACATGAATCCAAGAGGATATCACATGCTTTTAGGTCTTGTTGGAAAGACTTCACACAGCTTAACAGGTGTGGAGGGGGCAGGGGACAGTTAGATGAGGAAAAAATAAGTAGTTGAGATGAATCAATAATTCAGTTAAAAAAAAAATAAATGGAAAGAAAAAGTCTGTGTAAAGCTTGGAAAATATCTCCATTGCTACTGCCATCACTGAAATGAACGTACATGTAACATCTGACCAGCACATTGCTCATAAACGATGGTTTTGTAGCAAATAAAGCACTTTGGCTGCCATCAGACAAGGGAGCAGTTCTTGGAGAAGGTTGTTAATTTGCTACATTTGTAATACTGAGGCATGGGCTGGTCTCCTTCAGAAAATGTTATGTTCTCTACATACATCCTCCTGTCATTAAAATCAGAACTATGTGGAAGAGCAGAACCGCAGCAGGAGCCTGCTACTTACAGGGCAAAAAGAATCGGTACCAACAGAAGTGTTAAAACTATACTGGCTGTCATCTAGCACTTTTGTTGGTGCCCCTTAAAAAAAAAATCTTTTTTGTTGTATAGCAAACCACAAAAAGTTCTGTATGAATGAAAAGATCTCCACAACCACGATGGAGAATTAAGGTTGCAGTTTAAGTGCCACTTAAGCTGAAAACCTACCTAGTAGCTTTAGTGGTCTTTAGTTCAGACACCAGGCTAGAGATGACTCTTCAGAAAATGAGATATCTTTCTGCTTTCAGCCCTGAAAAGCATTCCATAAAAATCTATCTACTTAGCCACACTGGAACTTAACATCTTCATCTCTTTGAAAACCATCGCTCTTTCCATGAACATCAGATTGGATAACTGCTACCTAAACACCCTAATGTCCTTTTCCTGTCCTTAAATAAATATGGACCACAAACTTTAACACCTGCACCCTTGCACCCTTACAATTCTTCAACAAAGGAAGAGACTGGAGTTTACACTGATGCCCTTAAGTACTCCCAGAGATGTATCATATACAATCTCTTCCATACATACACTCTTTTTTCTTAAGTCGGTCACAGTGTATTAACTCACAGTTTGTTGCATAGCCATGGTACTTTTTTATCTTTTATGGCAATAGAGATTCAAAGATACAGCAAAAAAAAATCTTCTTGCTACCAAAAAACAACAACAAAAAAATTCTTAGTATTACTTGCCCTGTCCTCAAAATGTTTGATTTGCACAGCCACCTTTGACAGAGAATTCTTAGCACAGCTTCCTTTCCAGCTGATTGAGCAAAGGTGCACTGGCATCACAAAATACATATCAGCATCACATCAGCATGGTCTCAGCCAAGACTGAATACATATATACCCTGATACTCACGTGTCTTTGTGTGACAACAAGTAAGTTGGACTGAGACAGAGAGCTCATCCAGCTCACAAGCACATACTTGGCCCTTCCCAGGTTACACACAGCCCCTGAGTGATGCATTACACAATTCCAACAAAAAACACAGCAGAGAGGACAAGGCAGGGAGAAGGGAGAAACATAGCAAGCCATACTTTCACCTACAGTATTGGGAGTTTGTCACAGCATATGCCACAGTTGAGACAACCACAATACACAGAATACCAAAGTACAATTTCAGAAAGCTTCCACCCATACAGAGTAACACCTTACCATTTCAGAAGGCTTCAGGCATCTACCCATACACAGAACCATCACACCACTTCAAAGGGCCATAAGCATCTACTCTACTTGCTCTTTAGCCCAGCCTTTTATCCCCTCATGTTGATGCCTTGCAGCTGTGTGCCCTCTGTTCCCTTTGGTGATTGGTCAGTGCCCCTGGGCACTCCAGGGCTCATTGCTGTCAATGCTGCTCACCTGACCTACACAGCTGTAGCCCGTTGGGGATGAGGCTCAGGCTCAGCCCCACTCGCAATCACCACAAACTGTGCACCTACAGTAGTTCACCTGCCTGGTGCTGCCACTGAAGCTGCCACTGTGGCACTTGGCAGCCAGCTAAGGAGAAATTGGTGTTTAACAGGATATACCTTGATGTAGCCTCTGTGTCTTTGGAATCTGATAATATCTTTAATGCAGGTACCCCTGTCTGGTAGAAGAATGCTATCATCCCTGGTTTAGGAAGTTAATGAGCAGCTAAATACTCCAAATACCAATTAAAATATTTAAATATTGAATTCTACTGTGAATTTGGACCAAAGTGACAGGTTTACAGAGGCACAGGAGTATCTGGCTTGACACACAAGGTTTCTTAACACCACTCTTGTAATACACTCAGAAAAGCTTTGTTCCTCTCCTCTCTGACATTGCTTAACTATAGGGATGGGGTAGGAGAATGTTCTTAAGGATTGTGGTACCACCAGAAAGGGAACATAAAAACTTTCATATTCCTAAGCAGCTGTGTGTGTACACGTGTATAAATACATATGTATGTATGTGGGTCACACAGAAAGCAGTGATGGTGCTGAGGGGGACGAGCTGCTCACTCTGACAGTTGCCAGCACACAAAATACCTGTCAGTCTGGTTCCCAACAGGTTTGTATCGTCTTGCACCACAGCTGGAGATGCTTGGCATAGCTAAGAGCAGCTACAATCAATGAGCCTTAAATTTAAGTGGTACAGAAAGTGGTTTAGTCCAAATAGTTCTTCTGGGTCAGCTGTGGGGCATAAGGCATGTAAAGGAAGAATCATAAACATCCTTGACCTATCAAGTGTTTTCACCAGCCATAATTTTTCACCAAACAAAGGAAAAGAAAAAACTTCATAAGCATAAAGTGATTCTGGCATCAGACTCTTGATTTCAGTCCCATTGCACTGTAAGACAATTGGCACCATAATCAGATGAATAAAAATTATGGCACAGTTTGATGGTCACTTCCTTTTACTGGATTTTTCTGAAACCAGTTACAAATCCTTTTCAGGAAAACCAACACAAAGAAAAAATATTTTTTTCTGGGCCTTACTGAAAAATTAGTTGCTGTACTTATAACAAAGGGTATTGCACCTATGGCTAGAGTTACATGGAATTGGTTTTGGTCAAGGAGAGATGCTGTTCCAAACTTGGTGCCAAAGTAAACTCAAGTCCCCTGCAGACTAGGCTGTAAAGGTCCAGAAACTGGATTTAGCATACAATTTAGTAATTAACAAATGACAGTTGAAACCATCCTCTTGAGCTTGGCTACTGTCAGTAGAAACCCTTTCCCCGCTGCTTATTGTTAATGCCTGAACTTCTGTTAAGTGTACCATCTCTAGTCTCTCCGTGGAAAGCAGAATCCAGCATTAGGCTTTCACAGCAGAATTACCCAGGAAAAATGTCTATACAGATATTAACACCTTTTTGTGTGTCTGCTAGAGCCATGGAGCAAGTGAATTCCATGGGCATTCTGTACTTATGCTATTTATATTTACCTAAAATGTCTGCAGTGGCACGGGTACAATCTGGCTCTTCCACATCCTCACACAGTTCCCAACCATACAGCTCCTCATAGCATCTTGCTCTACTCAAAATCAAACTTGAGCTGAGGTTTTCTCTGAATGTTTTGTCCCCTTCCTCCCTTTCTCTTCTGCAAAAAAAATATACATATATACAAAAATCAGTAAGGAATTTAAATCTGAGTGTACATTTCTCTATTAAATTGACACAAACATATAAACAATTTTCTCAGAGCTGTTGACTACTTTTCATCTGTTTAAGCAGCTTCCAAGAAAGTTCTTCCCTATGTGGAAGTAAGGCACTTCTGAAAAGTGAAGGATAATTGCCCAAAACTCTTTTGACATAGTGACTCACTGACAGTGATTTCTGATTCATTAGGGGCACATTCTCCTCTTGATCCCTCTATAACATCAAAGAGAAAGCTGCCCTCCTTAAGTTTGTCAGGCAGCATCTCCCCAGGGGCTGGTCTTTTGCTCAGGGGCTGAACAGAATTGCTCAGCCCCTGGATGTTTCTTTCACCTGCCCACTGCTGCAGCTCAGCTTCCTTCTGGAGCATGTGAGTAGTTCTTGCTGCCAGGAGCACCCAGTGCAGGCAGTGGCAGGGGAGGGAGGAGGCCTGCCCAGCCTGGCAGCCATCCCGGCTGCCACAGCTGACACCTGGGAGCATCATGTTGAACATCTGAGGCTCCAAGCTCAGGTGGCCCAGCTGCTGGGGCTGCATTCAGAAAACAGAGCAGCTACTTCTCACACTGCAGATCAGTTAATTTTGGTCAATGCCAGGTCACAATGACACAGTTCCTGTAATCTCCTGGAGCTCCCTTCACAGACAGCCGTGGTCATCAGGAGAGCCTGAGAGCAGCTGCTGCAGGGAATGGCGCCATGTGGCGGAGTTGGCAGTGCTCACGTGGACACGGAAATGTGGACACACCTGGAGCCTCCTGGGGCTGCCTGCTCAGCACAGCTTACAACTCACATCACTGAAATCTCTTATCTTTCCCCACACAAATCTCCTAGAACAGCACCCATGTCTCTGCCTTTGAGCACCCACTGCCCTCAGTCCCACACAGGCAGGGCTGCAGGGGGGTGTCTGACAGGGCCATACCACCAATTTATCAGTAGTGACAACCAGGCTATGGCTCTGTGTTTAGTAATGAAAATGTGACTTGTGGATGCCTAGATGGCTGAGTTCAATCCACACCATGGCTCAGAAGCGTAGACACCCAGCATCAGGAATGCTGATAAAAGTAGGTAATAGCAATGCCCACCACGAAGAACATGGCGGCATTTTATAATTCTTTGGTTACATTTTATACTTCTTTGCTGAAAATAAACCCCCTCCTGGCTCTACAGAAAGCCTGGACATCTTTGCAATGGGGACCCCAAAAGAGTGAGGTAAGGTGTGGCAGAAGAGGGGTGACAGAATCACCGTGCAGGGAGAGGGTAGCATGGCTTCCGTGTACCGGGAAAGGACCCACCTGACGGGAGGACATTTCATCCTGTTCTTCCCTTCCACTTCAATGCTCCTGCTCCTGATGGCACCACTTCCAGCTGCTGAGGCCCTGAGTAGGGCTGGCCCCCACAGTCGGCGCCAAAAGGTGCCCGACAGGACAGGCCGGCTGTGCCGGGACACCTGAGGGGAGACAGGCGCCATTCTGAGGGTCCGGGCTCCCCGCAGGGCCCGGCCGTGAGGCGCCTGAGGGGCCCCGCTGTGGGCCCCGCTCTCCGCAGGGCTGGGACGGGAAACTGTCCTCTGGCAGCATGAAAATATGGACAAGGAGAGAAGTGAGGAGTGGGCTGAGATGATTTGGGGAAATGCTTGCAAGATAAGCATCAGAAAATAAAAACAAAATGGAAAGAGTTAAAGTTTATTAATTACCATTCCTTGGGATCGCAGGGTGTTTGAGGTGATGCCTGGCTGCTCCTTACATGACTTTACATGGAGACAAAGATCTGTAGCTGAGTCCTTCCATTCTGTGCCACAGCTCATGAACTGTATTTAGGTTACAGCTTTCACTGTTTCCCAGAGCATCAGGTGTTGGTTGTTCTTTGATCATGAGGGCTGTGCCCTCCTTCCTATTCCAAGCTAACTTCTTTCTAGCAGTTCCTTCTGCACCATAAGCCAGCCACACTATTTCAGGGTCACAGGAAAGAGGTGGAAAGTAGCATTTATTTTTGGGACCAAAATATTCCCCTGAGAAGGCCAAGGTTATCATTGATGAATTTTAGGAACTTGTATTTATTTTGCAAGGGTAAGAAGCTTTTGTTGAAGGGCAGGAAAGTTCTCATTTCTCAAAGATACTTCCTTAATATTCCAAAACAGTTTTAAAATGGTATCATCACTCAACTACACTTCTCTTTACTTGTGGGCTTAGTACTAGTCCTAGGTTTCATGACATCAGCTAGACTGAATCCTGAGAGGAGAAGGGCCTCCTGATTACCTCAGTAAATTAGAAACACTAGATAAGATCTTCAAACCAGAAGGCAAACATTTGCTTGGAGTGGGACTCTGCTTCCCAGCTCCCACACTCTATGTTACTTGGGAATCTCAAGCTGAATTCTTGCTCTACCTGTTTGAGGTACTTTTGTTCAGTCTGCACCTCCAAAAAGCCCAGCAGAAATTCAGCAGATAAAGGTAAATTTGACTTCGTTTGGAAGAGGATTCAAAGCCCTGAAGAATTTTAACCTCAAGACTAATTAGCTGCAGCATCTTTGTCTTGTTCAGTTTTATTGCCTCTCATCAGAGAACATTAAACTGACAGAACAGAAGCAGATAATGAATCTGAAACCATGCACAGAGGTACATGAGGAAGGCTCTGTGAAAAGAGGATGTGGCTGTTATGATTTCAGAAAAGAGATTTCCAGAAAAGTGAAGTCCATGGAAAAGCCATGGACACAGAAGGCCCCTGGAAGTAATTGTTGCAATGACCTTTGTTAGCTCTCAGTACCACAGAGGCAGGCACATGATGAGGCACTCAAGCTCTCAGTCAGTAGATATGGCTTGTGACTAGGCCTTTGGAAAGATTTCCAGCCAGCTGGTCAGTAACTGTTAATGAAAAATGTTTCTTTCATATCAAAACTGACATCTTAAAAAACCAATTAAACCAGAAGTATTACAAATATTTGTATAAAACAGTAAAACAACATGATTCTGGTGGCAAACCTTTGCTTTCATTCACATTTAATGTTTCTCTCCTTGTTTACATTCATTGGAAAAAGGTGAGTAAAGTCAAAAATAAAAATAATAATTTTAAAAAATTGAAAAAAAAAAAGAAGGGAGAAAAACCTGAGAGACCTGGGGTTGTTCAGCATGGAAAAGAAAAGACTTTGGGGGAGACCTCACTGCAGCCTTTTAGTACCTTAAAAGGCTGGCAGGACTCATAAAAAGCATGGTGGGACTTTTCATACAGGCAGACAGCGACAGATCAAGCAGTAATGGTTTTAAACTAAAATTGAGCAGGCTTAGATTAGGCATTAGGAAGAAATTCTTTACTCAGAGGGTGGTGAAGCACTGGAACAGGTTGCCAGGGGAGGCCTGGATGCCCTATCTGGATGCCTGGCAGTGTTCAAGACAGGCTGGATGGGGCTCTGAGTGACCTGACCTAGTGGGTGACATCCTCTCCCACGGCAGGGGAACTGGAACCAGGTGATTTTTAAGGTCCCTTTCAGCCCAACCTATTCTATGACTCTATGTCGTGCTAAGTTTGCACATGGTGAGTTTGCATCAGATGAGCTCAACAGAAGGATCAAATACAGTTTAACCCTAGAAGTAAATGAATTTTTCTTTCCTCAGAAAACTCTGTACCCAACATCAGGAGTTGCCCAAGGTGTGTGACTGTGTGCTACTGAAAAATTTCAAAGAGGAGGAGTTCATTCATTTTCTGTCCTTTCCCTGGCCTCCAGCCCAGGGAGTGTCTGACAGCTACTCCTGCAGATTAATAACCTACTTGCCTCTAAGAGGACATGTTTGATAGCAAAGCATCGTATTTTCTGAAACTTCCTGGAAAACAACCAGGTTAAATGCTTACCTGTAATTGATAATCATCCCTCCAGTTGGGTTTCACACTGTGCTACCCTTCAAAAGGTCTTTGGATGTTCCTCTCACAGGTGGAGAGCAAAGGACTAAATTACACTAGAAGTATTTTTGTCTAGATGTACAGACATATGTAACTGTCAGACAGATCAAGGTAGGTGAGATGCTAAAAGCTTCCAGAAGTTTTCAAGGAAAAGAGAAAGTAAAGGAACCTAGACCTTGTCTTTAAAAGCAAAAAAAGTTATAATGTGAAAATTCTATTTGCAGAAATAATTCTGTCAAACATAACTCCATTCATACCTACATCATACCAATTGATCCATAATAGAGATCATTTTTTTCAGCTATGACAACTTCTTAATCATTCAAATTCTGTGACACCAGGATGCCACTGTCACACTGAAGCAGACAGAACATGATCCAGTTTTGACCATTTGTAACACAAGCCCAAAATTTGGACCTGTGCTGAGCCCTTTTTCAGTGCTCAAGAGCTGTTTCTTAACATATACCCAAACACTACAAATTACATCCATCATTAAACACCTGGTACAACCTGAGCAACCAAAGCAGCCATGGGTATCACTTCTTCACTGTCTTCCAACTTGACCATATGGTTTTTCAGAAATGCTTAACAACACCCCAGTTCCTTCTGCCTTCAACTCATCCCCTGGAGTGAGTTACCTCTGGATATGTCTCTCTTCATTAGCTACAGAGGAAGTATAAATGGGCAGCCTAGAGTGATCATCTGACTTCTAGATGCAGGTGTCAGGAGGGGAATCCTACCCTCTGTCTGTCTGACATAAACAATCCTAGCAGGTTCCCCAACAGGGCAAGTGAGGCATGTTTTCCCAGAAGTGAAACTCAGCCAGCTGGCATCAGATGGGCCCTACAGAACGTCCTGCTGCAATGCCCACTGACACTGCTGCAGTGTGTGAGCACAAGGCAGCAAAAACCTAAAGGCATATTGGCCTGTCTTGAAAAAGTAATTTCATTTTATGTCATGACACTGCGAAGTAATTGTGCTCAAAATAACTGGTTTTACTGCCTAAATATGTTTTTAGTACTTGAGCATCCAGGTGGACTCAATTGTGCTTGCAATTGTGCAGACATTAACGAGGGACAGTAAATGACTGAGGCGGGGAAAGAGAACAGTGCTGCACTCCTGGGAGACAGCCTGACACATGGAGCACAGCGCAGCACAAGCTCTCAGGAGCCTCAGAGTCTAGACCTGCTTTGACCACTGACTGACATACCTTGTAAAGCTAAGCATGGAAAATAAAACACAACTGTTCTCTGAGTCCTTTACAAAAATAATACTGGCTGAAATCTTCAACAAGTGTAAACTATCAAATAACAGAAATCACTAACTCCAAAAGAAGCAGGATTACACGCCAAATTCGGTCAGCTTTTAAGAACAAGAACTTCCTTCCTGAGCACCTATTCTGAAAGTAACATGTGAAACAGCATGAATATAAGCAACACTGGAACTGTTACAAAATACATTAAAAATAAATTACTGAAATCCAGAAATATTATTCTGATGGGCTAAAGCACACTTAGAAGTTGTATTTTTATGTCAATAACTGTTTACAGGACCATAGCCTTAATTCCAAAAGCCATTTTCACTCTTCACAGAAGTTTTCATAAAGAAATAATGTACAAGGCACACTAAACACTGTTGGGCCAAACACATTCTACAGTTTATTACACATATTACATTCTTAAATAAAAATGCGTCACATAACATTTTTGCATAGATATCTTACAATATACCAATTTAAAAAAGAATTATGAAACAGACCAGTAACAAAAATAAATTTTTTCTTCATTAATAATTTTGTAACATTAACATACCACCATCATATAATACAAATAATATTTTTAAATCTTAAGACTTTTTGTACAGCAAAAAAACTGACAAAGTAATATATTTATATATATATATATATATAAAAAGCTTAAAAAAAATAAAATGTCAAAAAAAGGCAGAACTGAGGGCTACAAGATTGGGTACTTCTGTGATATATTAGAAATACCAGAGTAGGCCTGAGAGAACGTGACCGAGGGCATCTCCGAAATGCACTTGTCAGACACATCTGGTAAAAGAAAAATTATAGTGCAAAATGAAAGTCCTTCAAGCAATGTTGTTTGTTTTTTTCTTTTTGTTTTTTTTTGGTTTTTTTTTTAATAGGGAGCATTCATACATTTTGTTGTTTTTGTTGTTAAACAAAATTTCCCCAAACAAACATCTAATGTGTGGTAGAGAGTAAGAAAAGTTTCAAAGAAAAAAAGGGAAAACAGGTTACTTTGAAAAGAAAAAAAAAAAATCTCAGCCTGCATTATTATTTTTTCAACTAGATGAGCAGACATGCCAAACTAAGGCCTTGTTTCTAAGAGAAAAGCTCTTATGGTTTATATGCAGTGATTTCAAAACCAGGTACTTAAACTGGTGCAAGAACCTTCCTGTAGAGGTATCTTAATTAGTTGAAGCATTTCTCACACTTCAGCTTAACTGCATAGGATGCCAATGCAAACTTGATCCAGGCAATCACATAACAGGTGCAGCTACAAAGTGATTTAGCTAGACTGATTTTAATGTAGGACAGCTTCCCTGGTAGAGACATGGCCTTGGTAACAAAGTAGTGTTTAAACCAGTGTTTTGATCTACTTCCAGAATCTGACAGGTCTGGGGATTTAAATACAGAGTGATGGGTAAAACATATGTTGCAAAACATAAAGATCAGCCCTTCAGCCATTCAGGCCTTCCAGGGACTGCATGTTAGCTTTTCATTTCCCCGAGAGCCCAACAATAAAGGCTAAAATTCCCATGTTTCTGTCCATTCTAGTTCCCTTTAGTGTGTACATGCGAAGCCCTCATCCCCCTCCCTTCCCACCTCCCCTCCCAATCCCCAAATTTGCAGCCTACTCATTCACAGTACACAGCAACATGTATTTCCCAGCACTGTTGAAAACTTTCCTACAGAAGCTGACATGATTCTTAAAATGCAGTGGCAACAGCAAGTGCCCTCCTTAAATGAAAGCAATAGGCACAGTTGGCTACTACAAACTGTAAGTCAGTAGCTCAGTTTGCTCTGCTGTGTAGGTATATACAGTGTACTGTTGTACATCCACACCCACACAGAGACAGGGTGGAGAACCTGTTTTCTGGCAGTATATAGAAGTTAGGATCAAAGCACTTAAAAATAAAAGGTAATCAAAGCTTTCATTTTGAAAATCACATATTCCAACTTCAATTATTACACCAAAAATGCCATCAACAAGCATTAAGGAAAACTATAAAACCCTGTTTCTAAAATGACGCCTGCATTTGAAAGTTTTCAGGTAGGGAAACTCATTCTTGAGGTGATAAAGGCAGTCTACTCCCCATCTCAACATTTTTATGCATATAATTTATATATACAACTATACCATTATATATATAAACTTATATAGCACAAGTATTCTCAAGACGTCTTCCTCTAAGGGAGGAGGAAATTCTCAGCTTTACAACACAGATCTTAGTACCTGGTAGGCCAGATCCTACACTCCTCACAATGCTAAATCTTGCCACTGAAGCCTGTGCAGAGCTGTGGAGGAGAAAGACTACAGTAGTCATCCCTAAACTATTAATAAAAAGAGACTCAAGTGTGACAAAAGGAAGAAAAATATCCAAGCTTGATCTGGAAAAGATCATTCATTAAAGTGTAGTTTAAATGCTAATGAAAGACAGGCAAGACTTGTCAATGTTGGGAGAAAAATATTTCTGTTTTTTCAAGACAAAGTTAAATAGTTACTGTCAAGCATTGTTTTTCTTTCTTGGTATGTAAATATCTTTACAAGTGCAATTCTATCTGAAATCAGCAAAAAGTAGTTTAGAAGTTCTGGGTTAGAGCATCGCCCAGGATATGAAAGCTCAAAAACAGTCTCACTGGATGGAATGACAGAATGTGCCAAGTCCTGAATGAAATCAAGAGTAAAAGCCCTTGATCCACTGAGTGCTGGCCTTGTAACATTAAATTATTTACAACGTTTTCCTCTTTTTTTTTTTTTTAATTTAAAGATTTTGACATACATTAAGAGAAGAGGAAGGGAAACACTTAAGGAAGTTGGACTTCATCAGCTTTGCCAAAAGTACCAATTACCACCTCTTTTGTCACAGACAAATAGTGTGTTAAATAGAGGAGCAACCTTTATATTAGATACAAACCCCAAACTGTCTAGGGTCAGATAAAAATGAGGGAGAAAGCCTGATTCTGTAGATATCAGAAGGGTCACAACTAAGATATACTCAGTCACTGCAACAATCATATTGATCAACTCCATTTTAGCTACACACCCTGCTGATTAGTAACTTTTTTATGCCTGAAGTTAAAACAATTCTGAAAGCAAGAACTGAGGGATCCTCTTGCATTCAGATTCTTCTTCCCTGTCTGTGTTTGGTCAGTGCTTCCCATGCATTAAGTGAAAATGTGCTACCCCATGAAAAACAGCAATTCCAAAAAGTCTGAGGAAAATAAGAATGAATGAAAAAAAAATGTTTACCCTTGTAGAAATATGTTGGCTTAGATTTCAGGTCCTGGAAACCATTTCTGAGACATCACATGGGTCTTCCAGTCTAGCAAACTTGTTTCCATAATATCTGGCTGCGACACATATCAAGGTAGGATATTGCTCCAAACTGGTTTGCTAAGGATTTGGGTTCTTTTAAGATTTCTTCCTCTCTAGGTCATGAAGAAACTTTATAAAGTTTAACAAGGATGAAACTCTGAGAATTCGAGAAAAAACCTACAGATCTGCCCTACAGTCTGTTTCATCAGCACAAGACTATGAAGAAATAGAACCAGAAAACATTTAATAAGTAAAAGCTGTGAAACGAATCATAGAAATACAGAAAAAATAATATTGGAAGGTACTTCTGGAGGTCACCAAATCCAACATTTAACCCTTTGTTTAGTGAGATCAGACTGCCTCGTCCAAGACACTGAAAGAATCTAGCATTTCACTTCACTTGCTAGTTTAGCCAGGTAATGTAATTGTCTAGACTGAGTACTAGCTACTGAAAAAGAACAACTCAGAGATAATGAAAAATACTCTGGATTCTGCCATCCACTTTTAGACCAATCTCTATAAAATATATCTGATATTTTATGTTGCTCTTTATCTCCTAAGGGGAAAACCAAACAGAACAAAGATGCAATGAAGTGCAGTTTTAGTGTAAGAAGTGACTAAAATACAGCATCATGTGTCTTCATATTTGATACAGTACAAATGAAACAATATATTTTTTAGTTCAAAGTGAACCATCAATGATCATGTTGAGAAAAACCGAATCTTGCTAGCCAGGGCTCAAGCTGGTGGTACAGAAGTCTATTTTTATAAGCATATTTTTATGCACAGATTTGACAAATTTGATTAGAAAACTAATTATAACAGTGCTTCCTAAATTATTTTTATTGGTCAGTTTTCAAAATAGAATCTTGACTTTAAGTTGTCTCAGATAATGGAAAAATCCAGAATAAATATATTTTATCAACACTGTCACATACAAAGCATATCTTGACCTGGAATATTCTGTCTTGGTCTCCCCAGTCACAAAAATGATTGACATATGGGAGCAAGTCTAGCAAAGATTCACCACGGAGGCAGTGGAACACACGATGGATGAAGAGAGGCTGAGAGACATGATGCAGCCTTAGGAAGAGAAGGGTAAGTGTAGATCTTATTGCTATCTCCTAATACCTAACCAAGACTGTAGAGAAGTAGCCAGACTCTTCTTGGAGGTGCACAGTGGAAGAGGCCTGAAAACAGGTTTGAACATGAAAAATTCCTACTTGACACACAGATTTTTGGATTTTTTTTTTTTTTACCATGAAATTGGTTAAATATTGGAACAGCTTGGACAGACAGACTGCAGAATTTCCATTCTTGAGGATATTTAAAACTCAGCTGAATACAGTCATGAGCAACCAGCTCAAGTTGGAGGTTGGCTAAGATGGCCTCTGGAGGCCCCTTTCCACATGCAGGATACTATGATTGACTGTTCTGATCCAAAATATTATTTAGCTAATCACAAAAACTGACATTTATTTTAGTTGCTTCCTCTGTGTACACTATTTTGGGAGACTTTTAGGTCAATCTGTTTTCATCCTATAGTTCCATAACCTTGGAAACCACTATCTGATTTTCTTATAATGGCTCCTCTTTTGCAAATAGGCATAAATCTCACATTGAAGGAAACAAGGTAAAGCTTCTCCTTTCTACAGCTGGATAACTGTCCTCAACTGTCACCAAATTTATGGGTTTGCTTTCAAGAAGCCTTACACAGAGCCTTTCCTCTTTAGTCTGATTCTACTCATAATTTACAGAGAGAGAACAACTGTACAACTTTAGCAAGGAGACACAGGCCCAAAAAGGAACTAGCTATAACAGACTACACAAGTTTGAAGTGTACAGCTTAAAATATCTGCAAAGAAACAAAACTTGTCATTGCAAAAAAAACCAATCCTGGAATGTGTCACTCTTTATGCCTTTCCAAAATGGAGACTCCTTCTATAAAATACCAAAGTTATGGTTCAGAATTTTAATAATGACTACAACACTTGCATATGAGCACCCAAAAACTAAAGTCAAGAGATTGACCGGGTACACCATATATACAGCTGAAAAATATTACCCTTTTCAAACATAAGAGGTGGTTTCAAAGCTCACATTTGGCTTCAGAGTTGAAGACCTGCTACAAAGCCTGAGAAATTTAGAATCTGCCTTTTACACCCCTTTTTTCTATGTTTTTTAGGCTATTTGGATCCAGGATTTAGATGCAGGCCTGTCTTTTGAACAAAGTAAAGATATATTTCAGCATTTTTTTCCCTTGGGGCCCTTGTTCTGGTATTTTGAAATAAGATGACAACAATACCGTAAATGACAACTGGAACTAAAAAACAGTCTTGCTTGACTTTTTCCAATTTAAATAGAGCCTGGTGCTTAAACCATCACTTAATAATTAAGGTTTGTATACTACTGATAGCATGCCTAAAGGCAGGTGTGTTCAGAGAGCAAAGGAGGATATTTATGCAGGTTCACAGCCAATGAATATCCTAGTGGAGAATTTGAGAGCATAAATTTTAGGACACTATGGTAAAGAAATTCTAGGATTCTCTTACACTTTTTTTTATCTAATGCACTCACTGGATGCTCTACAGTTTCACACAGCTGAGGTTTCAGTTCCCATTAGACATCTTCCTGAGGGGCAGCAGAGGGGCAGCACCAATCTCTGCTCTCTGGTGACCAGTGACAGGATCCAAGGGAATGAGATGAAGCTGTGTCAGGGGAGGTTCAGGCTGGACATTAGGAAAAAGTTCTTCACCCAGAAGGTGGTCAGACACCAGAAAAGGTTCCCCAGGTAAGTGGTCACAGCCCCAAGCCAGCCAGAGCTCAAGGAGCATTTGGACAACACTCTCAGGCACATGGTGGGATTCTTGGGATGTCCTGCGCAGGGCCAGAAGTTGGACTTGATGATCCTTGTGGGTCCCTTACAACTCAGGACACTCTGTGATTCTGTGATCTGGCAGGATGCTCTATTTGTTCCAACACAAATTGGATTCTAGGGCCCTCAGTCCCAGTGGAACAGCTGGGTGGAATGGCCATAAGAAGTATGCAAATACAGAAGTAGAGAAATACGAGATTGTCAGCAAGCAGTGCTCTGCAATTTTTAAATGTATACATATATATATATATATATATAAGCATATATATATACACATATAGAGTATAGTTAGTTTTAAATCTTTGGAATAAATTCAATTTTTTCTTCTCTCTCTTTCTGTCTGACTTTCTTTCACTCTCTCTCATGCTCTTATCATGAATATTACATCATTGCCCCTAAAAGATGGTTAGATTTTGGTCCATATTTCATGCCATATGGGCCAGACATCGTATTTCCCCCCTGTCCCCAAAGTGTTCAGTTGACAGTCACAGTGTTTTGTGAAAACTGTGAGGAAAACCAGCATCTTTTGAATAAATTCAATCTCTCACTGGAACCAAAGGTTGCAAAATGCTGAGAATTCAAGTGCCAAGGATCCCGGTGACGGCTCTTAAAAACATCTTTTGAGTTTCTTGTTTGCTCTTTTTTCCCCTTAGAGTACAATTTTACGTCCCAAAACATAAATTAAGGGAAATATTTAACAGTCAATGAGTCAAAACAGTCAAAGAAGGGCAGTTGGCTAATACATTATAAAAGAGCAGCAACCATTTGTGGACCACGCGCTATTTTGTTTCATTTCTAGACACATCTTGTAGGGATGGTCCGAGAATATACAAAATATACAACCTAATGACCACCTGCCTGCTTGCATAGGCCATTTTCATGGTCCTAAATGCAGTCTTTGGAGTCAGGGCCAGTGCCAAATAGGTTTAAATACAAGTTATGGCAATACATTTTTTTAGTTTTTTTTTTGTTTTCCTTTTGTAATGAAGACTTTTATCCACTTTGAGCCAAAGAAATCAAATTATCAATATGACGGAAGGGTGAGCATGAGACCTCCACTTCTCCTTGATGATTCACACCGTAGGCCAAAATGGACCTCTAGGTTAGTAATACTTTGGACCAATCATTTGGAAATGCCTCACTGCTGTATGTAAAATCCAATCCCTTCCTTCACCGCTCACATGGTTACATTTTTTCATATAGGAGTGGGCTACAGCATCAACTTGATGAACAGAAAAGCAGGACTTTGATATTTTCTTTAACAGGCTAACGCTGAATGAAGCCATTGTACTTGGAAGAGGTTCTTGATTTCCTACTCAGAGACTGGAGTAGGATTTTTGGCTTGGGGGTTGTTTTTTGTGTGTAAGAGGCTCAACAAACAGATTTAAATTAAAACGTCTGCAGGTGCTCTTTACAGAAACAAAAGGCTAATGTTTTAAATTGGTTAATAGAAGAACTGCAAGAAAAAGCAACATAATTCACCACTAAATCATCGTGGGTTGTGGCTAATCTGCTCACATGATGTGGAAGGAATCCTGTAGTCATGCCTGTGTGGCCAGTCCCAGACTGATATCCAGGTGAAGACAAGGAGTTCTGAAGATCACTTGTTTGTGGAGAAAAGAGAAAAAAGGTTTAAGCTTCCAAACAAGCTTTTAAAGTTTTTTGTTCAAAAAATAAACAAGAAGTCCTAGCTATGGCAATAAGGTGAGGCTTACAGAGATATTAGGTGCTGTATCTCAGGGGTTTATCCCTTGGCTACTTAGCCATCATGGCAGCAGCTTCCAGAGTCCCTAGTGCATATGTTGTGCAATTGCCAAAAAAAAATTAAAATAAAAACAACCAACAAAAATATAATCCTCCATGAAGTCTACATAAACTCAGGCCAAAAAGAGGATGTTTGTGTCACAAGTGTCACTCCACAGTCTACTGCCATTAAGGCCACTGGTATTGACTTAAAAGGATCTCAAAAGCTCAGTTCTGGGAAGAAGAACCAAAACCAAGACAGGTCAAAGTGTCTGTGAGAAGTTTGATGCACTGAAAATTAGCAATTCTCAGAGTAAGAACAAAAAAACCAAGAGGTTAATTTTGGCTACCAAACTGGGATTTGGTTTTCTAGGTCATTGTTTTCCCCCCATCTATTTAAAAAGAAAGTTAGTGCTACAAATATGCAACTTCAAGACGACATATTCTTCTACTGAGTTGCACTGAGAAGCAAGTTAGATAAGCCCCTCTTACTGCCGTCCACCTGCAGGGAAGCCTCTTCTGTTTTCTTTGATTTCCACTGGCAAAAACAGGAAACAAATCCAAGAGGGATGAAGTACTGTAAGTAATTGTTCTTTTTCACTGACTTCACCTCTACACCATTTCCTCGCCTGCATCTTCTCCCATCCAGCTGGGGCAAGGCATAAAAGAACCGATGAAGGTACTGAAGTGTAACTGGAGCATGACACTGTGAGCATGTGGTCCCTGTACAGAGGGTTACACGGGATCAAGGTCTCTTCTCCTGTAAGGTAGCACGTTGTAACTTGAGTTCCACTTTCATCTCACAACACTAGCCCAGGTGACATCCATGCCAAGCTGGCTGATATTTAGATGTGTCTCTTCATGTGGAGCGCGAGGTGATCCGACCTGGAAAAACACCTGTAACATAAAGCAAGCAGGAAATGAAATAAGTACAGGACTTTGGAAAACAGGGTTTCTGCTCCTTCCTTGTTATGTACAGGAGAAAATACATATCCCAGTTTAGAGACATTCCTTGAGCTATCCATGGATCCCCACCAAAGCCTGTGTGATCGACCTCTGTGACCACAGATAGGCAACTACCCTGGCTCTTCAGCACCTAAAGAGATGACTTTTATACCTTCCCTGTTCCTCTCCCTCTCACTTCTTTCACTGAGTCAGATATCAGGGAAGAGTGCTCATCTATGCAGCTGTACTATAAAACCAAATATTTAGTATGCATGTGTTTGCGTATTAAAAAATAAATAAAACAAATCACTTTCATTCAGCAACACCATTTTTAAAAATACCAGCTTTCTCAAGTGCCCACTCCTTGCAAAAAGCACCAAAGAATGATGCTAGTTTTGAAAGCTGAATTCTCATTTCTAACTCCAAACTGGAAGGAAATCTGGCTCAGAGCTTGGAGGTTGACAATCCATTTGGGTTCATATCTCTCCCTTCCTCTCAGTTGGGAATCTGGGTGGTAATATGTTGATTCTGATGAATATTATCTCCCTGAAGGATATTGACAGAAGATTTTATGCCTATTTTATAAGAGTAAGAATTGAAAGACAGAGAAGGCAAGGAAGTTATAAATCACACAGGTGGGGTAAAACCAGAGGGAAAAAAAAGAAAGCCAGGACTTGAGATTTTGACTTCTGTTCTTTATCCACAAAGACTTTTCCATCTCATAATAAAATCTAATGTTTTGTCATTCTGAACATGTAGCTGGATCCTGATGAGATAGACTCCATGGCCATTAGCTATGGGATTGAAAGCACCAATCCATTACACCCACCATCACAGTGCCTTTTAAGATACTACAGCACCAGCAGCAAACCACAGGAGAAGCAGGCAGTGGTTCCAGCTGCTACCCCACAGCTCTAAAATGGAGCCTGTCACAGTGGCAGGTCTCAGACACACTCAGAAATTAAACTTCTACTGGAAACTTCAGCTGAGCATTTAAAATCAGGAGGTTTTCAAGGTCCCTGCAAATTCTGGCTTACCTTCTTTCCACCTTAAGCCACAAGATACTTATTTATTTTAAAAACATTTACTACAAATACCACATCAACCCCCATATACCTGTGGCTTTTGAGTAACCTGGGTCTGTAGGCTCCAAGAACACTAGGAAAAGCTACTTACAGAACTGATTTGCCTGGCATGTCTTTTCAGTGCTCCACAGAACCAGAGTATAAAGCAGCCACCAATAATGGTCTGAAGAATATCCAAATGGCTTATTGTAAGAATCAAGATAGCTCATATATGGGTGCTGGGTGTATTTTTACAAAAGCAGTAGTTGAGTGTTTTGTAGTTTTCAGAAAGAAGAAGCAGAAGAACAAACTGAACAACCCCCCCCAAAAGCCAATAATGATAGATAAAAAAAAAGAACAGTCAATCTAAACACTCAAAGGATAAACATCCTAAGCAGAGAAAGGCTGAGAAAGAGAACTATGAAAATGAAACTATTTTAAATAGTTAGGGGACCTTTTCTGTCCTGCTGAAGTATTCCACTGCACATTACACACAGAGATGACTGATCAAGAGGTACATTTTTAGGACAAAGAAACCTTATAACAAGACAACTTCCACAAGAAAAGTCATTTACTTATCTTCTGTGAATGAGCAATGAGCATAGCTCTGCTCAAGTCGTCTCTTCTCTACTTGCAGGGCTTACAAGGGAGTTAATACCTCCAGAAAGGCAAAAATGAGACTTCAAAATAGGATGGAGGAGGCATTCCCCCAGGGTCCTACATGAGGCACAGCAAGGCACATGGGAATCTGACATGGACACTGGGCTTTCACTACAGCAGGCTCTGCACAGCTAGAATTTTCTAGTCCTAGAGTGACAAAATACATCCTTGGACCAACGTCTCTCTCATCAGTCTTAAACTGAGAAAGCAGCATGCTCTGGCTCCAAGGGCTGCCAAAACAAAACAACAGCTTGAGTGGCTGCCAAAAAGACATGCACCAGCTGGCACTTCAGTCTAGGACTAGTCATAAGACCCCCACCCAAGCACAGCTTTTCCTCTCCAGTAGTCTCTTTTACAGATGCAGCCCAGGAAAGTGTATGCTGAGTCACACCACAGCCAGATCTGTTAAAATTATAGATTCAGTACATTGCTTCACATCAGTAACTACCATATTAGCACCCATAATATTTTTATAGGTAATAAAATGCTGCCATATTTGCTAGTTTATAGCTAATAAAGTGGTACAATACTAATTCTTCACATTCTCCCACTGACTAATTTGATTAGGTCTGTCTCTTGGTAAGGCTGCTGGATGTGGATATTTATTTTCCACTGTAAAACAGTCCATACTGTTTTACATTTACATTTACAAAATTTTTGCAGCTAAATCACACTGTCAGAAAGTGTATTGATTACTGGACACACTTCTTTTTTTTTTCTTGCTGGGACTAGAGGCAGCAGTGGAAGAGGCTCCACAGGATAAGCTGTCAAAGGAAACTACTCTTCAGAAATCAAGGAACAGGGGCTTGCTGGTCTCTAGTCCTGCCCATGGCACAAGAATTTGCTCTGCACCTCTGGCTCTGCACCTCTTTCAGTTCCAGACCAGCTCTGCACATCACACGTGGGCCCATCACAGCCTTCTCTGTCATCCCCCCCTCAGTCTAGCTCTTCCTAGAAAGAACAGTTTATGCTAGAATAAGACACTCTAATTATAAAACTCATACAGGGATGTGTGATACACAAATTCCCTGCTCCCAGACATGATTCCTTCCTTTCTCTTTTTGCTCTATCTCCTTAGCAACACAATACTGCTTGGCACTGAAGCCTCTGAAGGAGGAAAAAGGGAAGGTAAGTACAATGAGAGAGAATATATTGCTCAGCCATCTTTCCTACCAGCTGTGGATTTTCCACTGTGGGATGTGTTCATTCCAGCTAAGTGCACTCTCAGCTTGCTATCAAACAAGGAAACCATGAGCACGTTTGCACATATGCAGAGAGGAAAATGCATCCCAACTTAGTCTGGCACTAAGTTGCTGTCTCCTAAACACCTATTTATCCAGAACCAGCAAGTGCCACTACCCTGTCAAACTCTTCCCCTTGAAGTGCTGAGGGCTTGCACTGTGTGAGGAACAACCCTAGCCTGTGTTTCTGAAGAGCAAAATTCCTGGGGAATGCTAACAACCAGGATAACCCTGGCATCTGGAAGGCACTAAGGAAGGACTTTCCTGGGGTGCTTTCCACACCACTTTAGCCTTTTCTCCTTTCTCTACTGCTGCCACAAAGCCACACACCACTTGCAGTACATATGATGTTACTCAAAGCAGTGGTAGTTTGCCAGCTATGACTAACAATGTGATCTGTGGGCTGCATGGTGTTGGGATAGGGCTGGGACAGCAGGAGAAGAGAATCTCATCTCTTTTGTTATAAAATTTACTTATACACAGAGGACACTAATACTCCTTTGACATTGATCGGAAGGTGAGAGACACAAGCACATCTAAAAACAGTCTTGGAAGGGAACTGCAGCCAGACCGTGTGAACATCATCCCCCTCTGCTATCTGAATCACCCCTTCCATGCTCTGTTTGCCAAGATACAGCCTTCAGCTCTGAACAACAGGCACAGGATCTGTGCCACATCAGTGTTGTTAAAACAGCTCCAATCAGCTCCTTAAAACCTAACAAGGCAGCATATCTGAGAGAGTGGCCACAGCTTCTGTCGATAATGGGGAGTGCAGTAAAGGGTAGTAGTTCAAATACAGAGAAACTGTTCTCCAGCTGGAACCCTGGCTCAGGAAGGCACATCTTTAAAAGCCTGCCTAAATGACTAAAGGCAGTTTTGGGCTCATGTTTCAGTGCTTGCTTGAGGTGACCTCTGCAGTAGGTGGTAGCAAAGAGGCCTGAGAATGAGAAAAGAATGACAAACAGTAGTATGGCAGAGTGGGGTAAAAGAACAGGCACTGTCACTCTAAAAGCTTCTAACAACTGGGGAAATAAGGACAAATCTGCCTCCTATCACCACACACAAATAGTACCGGCATAGAGTTTAACAGTGCACAGTCCTCAGCACTCTAAATTTTATTAATAATGGTTTCCCTTCATCCACAGATTCAGCAGAAGAGCAAAAATGCATTAGATGATTACAGGAATATATCTCTTGACTGCCGTGACTGAGTTTGCTGCCAAAGAGAAAAGCCAGGTAGAAAGGGATAATATGTGGAAGGAGAATAATGAACACTTAACAAATGGCTGAAAGAGACCAAGGAGTTGAAAATACCAGCTGTATTTCTCTAGATCTCTGCTAAAAACATTGTTTGTCCTGACACAGAAACCCTAGGGCTGTATGTGTGTTTGTGTGTGTGTGTGTTTGTGGGGCCATTCGAGGAAAGAAAAGAGAAAGGCAATGCTTTACATTTAAAACAGAGGATATAATTGTTCTCATTCACAGAAGTGCTTAAACAAAAGCAGAACTGCAGAGGTCCCTACTTGGCTTATCCTGTCCCTCATTCAGTGCAAACAAAAGATGATCCAGGGATAAAACAAAAGATAATCCAAGAGGAAACCCTCCGTGGGGGAAGGGGGACGGGAAGAGGGGAGACAAGGGCAGAAGAGCACTTAAGGAGATGAAGCTCTTGGAAAGGCAGGATGTGAAAATGATCAAATTTCCTTCCCATAAAAGGATGGGGTCCCTTGTTTATGTCCCACACATCCTCTCTCCACGCATATTCTCTGTTGGTCTGGTGTACCCACAGGCTTCCTAAAGGCTTTATTGTATTACAAAACGGTTCCTTATCACAGTCGAGAACCTTAGTGCTGCATTAAAAAGATGGGTAATTTTCTTAAGCCTCTTTTAAAAATATATATAAATAGGATTAGCTGGATAACATGTTCAGATGCAAGCACATTATTTGATTACTCAATAGTGGATCCAGGTTTCACCCAGGGCACTGCCAATCTTCAGCTGGGGCGGGTGAGTGGGGGAGAAATGCTCATTGTTCGATCCTGTCAGTGCTGTCAAGAGTCATTACAGGGGTAATTGCTTTTGCTCCACCCTGATTTCTTATCAATTGGGACTGGGGATGTGGAGAAGGGTGTTCTTTTGGTTTTGTTTCTAAATTGAAAGAACCCAGCTTTCAAAAACACTCAGCACCAAGCAAGGACGAGCAGATTTTTCAGAGCAGCTCGGTATTTACTGGAGCAGCTGGAGCAGGGAGGCTGCAGAAAGCAGCCGCGGTGAGAGCGGCAAGGGCGGCTCTGGCAGGAGCTGCTCACTCACAGCGCATCCCCGAGTCCCGGAGCGCGGCTGCTCCTGACAGGCTCCTCGGGAACTCGGCCCTGCGCACCTGTCAGGCTTTCACATCTGGGCCCTCTCTCAATGAAGGTGCACAGTATCTCCCACTTCAAACAGATGTCAAGAGTGAGATTTAAAACTGTAGGAAGAGATTCACTAATTAGCAGGAATGTGCAGAGATCATTGATCTTACACAAAACAACCCCATGAACTTGAACGGTAAAATATGTCTAAATCACTCTTGGGCTTTTGAGAATGGTGTCCTTTGTTGTCTTTTCTTTAGGAGCCCTGGACTCAGTGCTGAGAAGACAACGATCATACAGAAATTGAATTGATTTTTCCCTAGAGGTTTCTTATAGATTTGGGCGACTTGTGGCATACAGCCACACACTCCCCATTCCTCCTGCCATACACCAATGTTTTTGTGAGGCCCACTATGCCAAAATGTGGGTAGCCAGTGGTGCTTGGAGTAGTCCTTGAAGCAGAGCAAATAGAGGGAGCTTTGCCTTTGTGAGCACAGGAGGCTTACAGGATCGGGAGACAGAAAGCTGGGGAGATGCTTTTTGGAGAGGTCCATCACTGAAATGGTCTAAGGCCCTCTGGATGTCTTCTCTGCTTTAAGAGTATTAACAAGACCTGTTCTGTGAACTGAATCCTGTGCCCACAACAGACACCAGCAGGGTTCAGTCAGGCCTACACCTGGTCCCACATTTTGTTCTGTGCTGTGGGATTAGACTGCTTAGGAGGAATTCCCCATCTGCCAGCCTGCCTGGCCACTAAGGCAGAGAGGACAAGAGCTGAGCAGAGGGTCCCTCCATGGTTCAGGGACAAAGGCAGTGGGACAGAAGGGGCCTCTCTGCTGGGAGCCAGACCTCTTGTCTCTGGGAGCTGGCAGCTCCATGCCAGCCACAAAAGTCCACAGGTTTCTTGAACACCACGTTAGGGGCTGCATTACCTGTCACAATGGTTGCATTTAAAGGGCTTTGCACCCGTGTGCTTTCTGTAATGCCTCGTGAGCTCGTCGCTCCGTGCAAAACGCCACTCGCACCCTTCCCACGAGCACTTGTAAGGCTTCTCACCTGCAGGGGGAGGAGAGAACAGTCAGCGTGGCACAGCAGCATTATGAGCACTCAACTTGATAGCCCCGTGTCCTCCCACCCTGCCTCTAACCCATTCGAGTCAGTCAGCCCTTCACACAATTCACAGTCAGCGTGGCATGCAAATAACTTAGGGCTTGTATACTGGGGATAGTTCCAGTCCAGACAGCTAAAATTCTCACACAACCTTATATCTTGTTTTTACCCCTTGTGATTCTGTTTACCCCTTGTGATTCTATTTACCTCTTGTATGGCCAGACTCACATCTGCTCCCCTCAAGCATTCATGACTGCTGTCCCCAAGGACTGCACCTTTTTTACTTACTTCTGACAACAAAATCTACTTGTGGGACCAAGAAATTATGTGAGAGTTTGAATTTAATTTCTTTGAATTGGCTGGTCCTTCAGGCTTCTTGCACTACCCGTTCATCAGCTGTTATTCTGCCCCAAAATATTAACAATACCATTGAAAGCAGTGAAATGGTGTAGTGGTAAGACAAGAGAGATTCTAGTCTGTTGGTGTGAGTTGGACTCAATGATTCTTGTGGGTCCCTCCCAACTTGGGATATTCTATGATTCTATGCTCATATCTAACTATCTTCTAATGCACATCAGTCTCTGCAGATCAAAATCTGCCATAGTGTAACATCTGTGGAGTCATTAACACCTTCTGATGAAGAATCCCAAGTCATGACTCCCTTTTCCTTTTCAGTGTACATGCATTGGTGTGCATTCAAATTTAACATCTCCCCACACAACAAATGCTCCAGTGCATCTCCTCCTATAGAAACTCCATGTCACTCTTCCCCATGCATTCAGTTGAGATAAAAGTCAGACAAGAAATCACTTTCACTACCAAGCTTTTAAGTGGATTATTACTTATTTATTTGTTCTTAAAATTGCTAAGAAGGTAATCTTAAAAAACCCACCACAGGCCACACTGAGGCTGCAATCTGTAAGACCCCTCCAGGCCAGTCACATGAGACAATCATTTGACCACAGCAAAGACAAAGATTGCTATATTTAGTGCGTCTATTCAGCAAGTATAAGAGTGAGATCTGGATATGGGAGACTTATGTATATCATGATGATGAACTGGAGAGGCAAAAAGAGCAAGAAAAGTGAAAAGGGAAAGAAAAATGCAGCAAAATACCTGGAAAAATGCTGTTCTCTGGTTTCTTTCTGCAGACTTCTTGCTGCACAGTGGTCATCTGCCCCAGACAGAACAGCAGAATGGGCTGAGACCTCAACTGAAGTTGAGCCATTTTACTGGCTCAAGTTGAGCCTTTGAGAAGTTTATTTTGCTCAGTAATTCAATTAAAGGATTCATTGGGATGAAGTTGTGAAGAAGGGACAGCAACTGGCAAGACTACACCAAAATATCCATTTATCCTACAGTCCCTGAATGAAGAAAGGCCATCCTGGATGTCCCTGCTGTGAGTCACAGTCCCCCATGGGAAAATGCCCAACAGGACAAGGGACTGAGCCAACAATAACACTGCCCCACTTAGAATGCGCCTGCTTGGTCATTTCTGCAGACTCACCTCTTGTTCCTTTATTTTTTGGACAGGATTTCTTCAGGAAAATAAGAAGTTAGAATCTTAGTGAGCAAGGTGCTGGTGTCTTGTTTCTGGGCTGGTTAATCAACTGTACCTCAAACACTGTCGCCAGTGCTGGCCCCACGCACTGGAGCTGCAGTTGCAGCAGTCTCTCCAGGCCCTTTGCACCCGACCTGTCAAACAGCATCTGCTCTCCTCATAAAAAAGGGATTTCTCAGTCCTGTGCCTGTGATGGAGCACCAGTTTGTCTGAACACTTCATGCATTATTTTAAAAAGCTGTCAGTAAACAAGGCTCGATGATAGTGCAGTTCCTTGGTTCTCTGACGCTCTCTAGTGCCTAGCTCAGAGTGGAGACAGCCAAGCAGGGAAACTGCCTTGCAGCACATCTGCCACACACATGCTGCAAAGCAAATGCAGAAGACGACTGCTCAGCCAAATCTGGCAGGTACAGCCAGTCTGAAGGATACAGTCATCTACAGAGCAGAAGGGTGAAGAAAAAGCATCCTGGGCTTTCTGTGAAACTATATAGGCTACTAGGACAGAGGTGGAGTTTGGCTTGTTAAAATTTGTCAAGAGCTTTGAAAACAGACAGTGCTATATATATATGCATATATAGGTTACAAGAGACAGAAAAGCCAAGCGTGATTACTGGTGAACCCACAGAATGACACATATCTCTGTTACTTGCTGCAGGGGCTCCTCTCCCAAGTGTTCCAGCTTTGGCCTTGCACAGCCCTGAGATGAGTTTTGTTTTTCCTTGGTAACCCAAGCCCTGTTCAGCAAAATGTCAGACAGTTCCTCTCAGGGCTCCAGACTGCACGCTGCCATAGCAGGCTGCCAGTGCACAAGGTAAATGCAAAGGAGCACAGTGACCTTTAAAGCCATGTCAGCTTCAGACAGCTCCTTGACCCAGAGACCTCCAAGAGGTTCAATTTCCTGTCCTCCTGCAGCTACTCAAAAACACAAGAGGGAAGGAGAACAGAGACCTGCCTGTCTCTGCATGTGAAGACTAAAAACAAACTGCTCCTTCAATGGCTGCTGTCACCTTACATGAAGATGAAATGGAAGTGTGTCTTGCCAAGGTGCACATATGTAGAAAGCATGGGAATGAAAAAGGGGGAGAGTCCTCCTACCTCACTACTGGCAATAGCAGGAAGGAAAAATGGGAAGGATCCTTTCCATGTGTTAGGCTGCTCTTCTCTTGTTCAGAGGATTAAAAGAGACTAAAAAGATAGATGATGAAATCTTCTTCTGCTGAAGGCAATGGCAAAACTCCTACTCACTTCCACAGGGCCAGGATCTCCCTCTTTTTAAGAAATTAATTATGAGCTGCAAATCCAATTAAAAATAGGAACATCACGGAGTTGTGCCACACTGACTTTTTTCTAATCTCTCAAATTAAAAACCACATTCAAAACTTGTGCCTGCAAGCCACACCCAGGAAGGAGGCTCTACTCCTTACTTCACCTTTATTTAACACAAGGATCTATGCAGTCCTTAAACAAATCCATAAATCCACATTTCTACAAACACACTCACCAAAACAATCCTACAGAAATGCTATTAGCCCTTCAGATGTACTTTAGGGTTTCAGTCCATCATGACTGCACACTTCTGTGAAGCAGCCTCTCTTCCCTGTGGCTGTGTCCTGTGGTCCGTACCTCACTTTAACCTTTTCATGTTCCTAGAGCACATTTTATACCCTGAGACTAGGATGCCTGGGGAGTAGGGTCTCTGTTCCACTTCTGTTTATGTCACCTCACCCAACTGAGCTCTTCTTCAAAAGTACCTCCAAAGCACATTTCAGTACAGTCTGGCCCTCCATCCTCTACTTCATCCAGCCTGGTCCAATCTGGTAACTGGAGGACAAAGACCTTTGAAAATTTATGGGAAACATGCAATAGTGAAGCTACAATTATATAAAATCATAACAAAAAATCCATCAGACTTTGACAGCCCTGAAATCGGGTCACTGTTCCTTTTGTGACTAAGATGAATGCAAGACTAAATATTAGGCCTCTAGTTACAGAAATAAACAAATTATTGCTACAGCTTTTTCTTGAAAGCCAAAAATTTATCATTTGGAAGCATGAAAAGCCAAGCACACAATCCCATTTACACTCCTGTGGCAAACACACACTAGGTTTCCAGCAAAACATGATGGACATAGCTGGGCTGGTTCTGTAATGACCACCACAGTGGAATTTGGAACTTCTCCCTCCATTTTCCAGCCTCGGGAATTCTTGGTGCTCTAGATATTGAAAGCCAACATCTGACCCTGCCACTTATGGCATTGTTTTTCAAGTTAATGGGGAGGCAAAGGCATGGGTGGGCTGTGACACATCACACCCAGGCAGTCTGGAATTGGAGGTGAATTCCTCTGCTGTGATGGTGCAGGGGGCCAGGCAAGCAGCTCAGCTGCACACAACTGTATCTTTGCTCTCCAGCCACAAGCCAGAGAACATCAGGTTTTTGCTCCAACACATATTTAAATTATAAATCCTGTACGAACCTTCACAACAAATATTTCCTCACAAAATACAGCAATGAGGATGTTGCCTCTTCTCAAGATCCAGACCCCCTGTCCTTGCCACCTACATCCCACAGCACCCTCTAGGTCCCAGACATATTTCTCTTATCCAAGTAGTAAGGCAGTGTTTGCTAAGACATCTCAGAGAGGCTGTTTCAGCAGAGTGATTAGTAGAAACATTAGGTTACAGGACACAGAGGTACCTACTCAAGATCAGCTGAGGACACAACCACAAAAGTACAGCACATAATGGGCACATTATACTTCTTATAGCTGCATTATTTATTGCCAGTCCCAAGGGTTAAAAAGTCATAAGAGCACTCTTCTACAGAAATAATGAGATTTTAAAGAAGAAAACAATAATAATCAGACATCATTTGCCTTCTGCTTTGTAGATAACCTAGGGCCATGGTTTTAAACCTCTCCTTGCAGCCCTGCAAGCTAGGAACATTTATTTTGAGATATACAGGAAGAAATTTGCTCTCTATTCCCCAAATTTTTTTAAGAAAAAAACCCTCCAGATTTAGGGATGTGCACAATAAGATCAGAGAGTTCCAGTGTGATGGGGTGAAGCCCTGGCTCCATCCAAGTCATTGGAAAAATGTTCATTAGGCTCAAGTTTCACCCTGTATCTTTATGGAATTGAAAGCAAAGATATTATGATTATTCATCCATATCTATTTCCTTACCTCCCAGGCACTCTCCTGCAGGGCACTTAGTAAAACAATCAAGTAGTTTGAGCTCCCAGTCCTGCAGTGAACTTCAGAGGAGAATCACAGTCAAAATCCTTGCTGATATTTCTCTGTGCTAAAATGTGGTAGTGTCATGGGACTCCCTTAGTCCCTTGACACTCCTTTTTGATCTAGCCAAAAATGTTAAAAGAAACTGAGGGGAAATCCCCAAATTCAGCCTATATGCATATTTTGAAGGCTATTCAAAGCAAACATTAGTTTCATCAGTTTGAAGAGCTCCTTAATATTACACAGCTACACAGAGCTAGTGTGTGAAAGTGTGTCGCAGACATCTTTTATGAAAAATCCTTTCCTTAGGATTTTTCCTCCTGAGAAGCTGAGAGGCCTCAGGAACAAAATGTAAACAATGGTTATCTGCTGCTGTGGAATGCAACAGGTGCATCTGTGATTGGTCCATGTTGGTTGTTTCTAATTAACGGCCAATCAAAGTGAGCTGGCTCAGACAGAGAGCCCGAGCCACAAGCCTTTGTTATCATTCTTTTTATTCTATTCTTAGCTAGCCTTCTGATGAAATATTTTCTTCTATTCTTTTTGTATAGTTTTAATATAATATATATCATAAAATAATAAATCAAGCCTTCTGAAACATGGAGTCAGATCCTCATCTCTTCCCTCATCCTAAGACCCCTGTGAACACCATCACAAAAGTGTATTTAAAAAACAACAGGAAAAAACTAGCATGTGTTATAATCCACTAAGAATTTTTCATATATAGTTTCAAAATCCAAGAAAAAGTTGTCTGAAAGAAACACAAATATTTCCTTCCCTTTTATAATCTGTAATTTAGAAACCATTTAAAATGAAGCTAGTTCTAAAAGTCTCAATTTCTAAAAATATGTATTGAAAGACACTTTCAGCTACACATTTCAAGAATGATGTTCCCAGAGAACTAGACAAACTGTAAAATTACAACTGAAAAAAGGGATTAAATGCAAGATTTCTTGCGTGTATTTTTCCTATAAGGATGCTGTGGGGGTCTGATATGTGTGAAGAATCAAGTGCTTTTTACGAGTGTTTTAATAACTTTCCTTGCTACCCTAAGAGTGTTTTAATGATTTTTCTTTCTACCCTTCCTGAGAAACCCTTTTGGGACCTACTGCTCCTGGGCTGAGCAGGACCATGCTGTTGCAGGAGCAGCAGTGTCACTGCAGGATGAACCCATGCATCCCTCAGAGGCCAGTGCCTGTGGGGATGCTGCTGCTGCAGACAGGAGTCCCTCAGAAGTGCCAGGAGCTGGTGTGGTTTTGGGGGAGGAACAGCCCCCCAGAGCAGAGAAATGCCAGGCAGGCATTCCTAGCAGTTTATGATGAAAGTCTGCCTTAGCACAATGAGAATCCTAATGTGGACCTTCACATTACCAATATTTTATATTTATATAGCACTCTTCATCTCCAAGGGTCCCTGAGAGCTTTACAAGCTACATACATGGCATGCCAATGAGGCCAAGCCATAATTCTTCTAATTAGTTGAACATCAGCACACAGCACATGGCACAACAGAAAATGTTACTGGTCACTCCTCTCTTCCTGTGTCAAGTGCTATATGAGATTTAATAGAAACATATCTCAGAAGGACATTTGGGGTTAAGAACCACTGAAAAATGAAATCTAACAAGACAGGTCTCCTAAACACCAGTGCCTGTCTTCCCTCATTACATATACACACCTTGTCAAATAGGAGACACAGAAGAGGAGCTGCCCCAGACCTGCTCCCCACTTTCACACCACATTCAGCACGTTACCATCACATGGCTCAGGCAGCTGCTCTGCTGGGGAGGTTACAAAAAGGCTGGTGAGCGGCTGCAGTCCAGAGATCAGCCTCTTTTTAAGATTAATAAGTTCATTTCTTTAGCAAAAAGGAAGAGCAGGCTATTTAATACACACATCCTCTGGAGATCAATGCTAATATCTAAGTGTATGTGCATGCAACCCATCAACCAGTAAAACTAATTACAAAAATCAATTTCAGATACTTTTCTGAGCCTTTCATTCCTCAATATACTCCTAATTGATTTTTGTTGGAGAATAGAAAGTCTAATTAATATTTTTATTATTTAAAAGGAATGCAGAGGAGGGGGCAATGGTGAGTGCTTAACTGGTCTGCCAATGTTTTCTACACAAAAAAAGGAGCAAAAAAAATTAAAATTGGCATTTTATTCAGTTTTGCCACCTGCTGGAAAAATGGAAAAGCCTTTGAAAGGGTGACAAAGCACAAGAGAAAAGCTGGCAGAAGACAGTATGGGGCAGAAGAGGAATGTGACAGGATTGTGAAATACACAATGTGGGAAGGTTGTACCTATTTTTAGAAGGGCAGGGATGATCAAGTGTAAAAGCAGTACATTTCCATGAATGATGTACAGCTCCTTTCATCCAAAAGGTCAGAAATGCCCTTATAGAGAGGTGACTCTAATTATATTTATATTAGAGATGGGGAAAAAGAGGTTAAGAAGGAGACCCAGTGTCCAATCAGTCTTTCCACAAACTTCAAAGCTCCGGATTAGTTCCTAAGGGCCTTGCCAAGGCTCGTCTACCAAGCCAGCAGCAGTCTTCAGCATGTAGCCATTCAGGACACAAAAAGAATCCAATTTTTGCAGCATTATGTCTTATACACACACAAGCACCTAACACATCCACAAAGCCCACTTGCCTAGCCGAAAAGCAGAGAAAAGCAAAGCATGTAGCAACATTCAAAGAAATGGAAATGTTCCATTTTCTACTCAAGAGGCTGCATTTAACAAGCACACATTGCCCTCCATACTGAACCCTGAAGGAGGGGAGGAACGCCCGGCTTTATCTCTTTGGGTCTGAGCACTACTCCCATTGAGAGTGATAAAGCCTTTGCAATGTGCTCCCCGTTCAAACCCCTCTCCACAGCTCCTCTTTGAAGGAAGCTCCTCCGTGGTGGGGAGCAGGGCTGGGGGACAGATGCTGGTGCCAGCCTGATCACACAGGCCCAGCTTGTGCCCCATTAATTGCCAGCACATCCTCCCCTGGGCCAGGCCCTGGGGACAGGAGCAGAGCAATAGGGACACACGAGCACCTGGCAGCAACACCAGCAGCAAAACTACCCAATTAAACCTCCAGTCACCTAAGTGAGTGGGGACGGGGAGGAAAATTTAAAAAAAGAAAAAAGAAGGAAGGGGAAGGGGAAGGGGGGGAAGGGGAAGGGGAAGGGGAAGGGGAAGGAGGAGGAGGAGGAGAAGGAGAAGGAGAAGGAGAAGGAGAAGGAAAGGAAAAGGAAAAGGAAAAGGAAAAGGAAAAGGAAAAGGAAAAGGAAAAGGAAAAGGAAAAGGAAAAGGAAAAGGAAAAGGAAAAGGAAAAGGAAAAGGAAAAGGAAAAGAGTTGCCTGGCAACAGGCAGGCAGAGGCAGCTGTGCAGCAGGTCGGGCTGGTAGCGGCCGGCGGGGCCGGCCCATTAGCGCCCGCATCTCCTGCATTTCGTGCCGGGGTCTCCTGGTAACAGCCCGAGCACGCCGGCCGCGCTGCTGCGCTTCCCCTCCTCTCCTCCTGTTCCTCCCGATCACGCGAGGCATCGCTGTTTGCCCTAATTACACATTCTCTGCTGCTTCAAGCTGCCATTACTTCGGTCCCCAGAGGAGCAGCAAGAAATTTTTAAAAATGTCCTCTAATAAGGGCTTCTAGTTTCAGATTCTGTGGAGCTCTGCAAGCTCAAAGATGCAAAGCAAGGTAGCAGCGGCAGAAGGAACAGATGAAAAAGGAAAAAAAAAATATCAGCAGCTCACTAGACCAGATTTTTCCAGCACTCTGAAACCTGTTCTCTTCCCTTTGTTTTTTGTAACTCATCTTAGAGGGTGGGCAATGAGATAGCCTTTAAGGGACATGGTGCATATTTACATAATACAGAGCAGTGTATCAGAGATGTGTTCCTTAGAAACCTATAGTTTAGGTCAAGAGTTTCTGAGAAAGTCCAGACTATAGATAAAGGCAAATAGATCAGGAAAAATATGAGATACATGTATCATGGACTGTGTTGAGAAATGACAAAAAAAATTTAAGAGGAACAGACTCCCTTTTTCCAGATGCTAACATTTTTTATGGTTTTGCTCCATATTTTTGCTAATGAATGTGAGGTTTGCTTTTTCAAACTATTGCAGTGCTGATGTTTTTCAGCATTTACCATCTTCTCCCTTTAGTCACTAGAAAATCAGAGAAAAGGTGACCAAAAAAATGATGCAGACTGGCAGAGACAGCACAGGAATAAAACACGAGGGGGAAAGAACATGCATTTCTTTTGACTTCCCACTCTGGTCAACAGCAAAAATGGAAAAAGATCAATGATCTCAATCATTCAGATACTGAATCTGATTTGGAGATAGATGCAAATGGGAAATAATGTACTTGGGTTTAAAGAATGCACCGGCAAGTTCTCTCACTAAAGGCTGCCCTGGTGCCAAGGCAGAGCTACCTACATGCTGGCAGGCAGGGGCTGAAGGAGATCCCACCCTTCCTGGTGCTTTCTCTGTCCTGGGCACAGCTGGCAGGGCCACCCAGCTGCTCCACACTGAGCAGGGCTCAGTAGAAAGGCCTTGGCAGTGCTGCTGGGCAGCCCTTGGTGAACCAAGCAGACTAATCTCAAGAGCACAAGGCAGTGAGTAAAGAGAGTTAATTTTATCAGCCAGGAAGACTCCCCATCTGGATTTCAGAAAAGGCACAAAGGATTACCTGTCCTTGGCTCTAAGGGGGTTACATGCAACCAGCTGGAAAGCACCCAGACCATTCATGCTGCCAGGTGAGGGCAAGTAACCAAAGGAGAACACAAATGTATTACAACATTCCGTTGCTGGGTGACACTGTGTCTTCAGGGAGAAAAATCAAAAAATAAAGAGGTTTCCTGTATGAAACATGTTTACTAACACACATTCAAAGCCAAAGAAAGCCCAAGAAAAAATCACCTTTTCTATGGGTCTCACAAAGAATTAATGATAAAATATCACTCATACGGAAGTCATTTTACAACAGATCACAACTTAATCAATTCAAGTTAATTTTTACCCAGATATTCACAGATAGAAGTCTTCTATTATTTTCAACTACATGGGCCAAGCTTTTAGCTAAACTTGTTACACTGTGCACAGTTCTTTTCTCCCTGCCTCCCTCCAACACACATGCTCCGATTTCTAAAATAACAAACAACAACCCTACTGGAAAAAACCCAAATGTGGAAAATTTCACTCTGAAGAAGGAAAGGCTTTGCAAACTTTACAGGTGACCAACAAGACATACAAATGGAAGTTTATATTAACTAAGCTATTAAGACCTCTCTGTGTGTGGTGGGAGTCCAGATGTACAGGAGGAAGGAATAAATCCCCACTAAGCCTCTGAATGTGCTCGGTCATACATTTGAGTACACCTTTCTTTCAGAACTCAGCTGGGCATCAGCTTTTATCTTGAAACTCATGTTTGTCATCATTAGCTTAGCTAGCATGCTTGCAAATGTTTTTTCAGCATTCAGTTTTTGCAGCCACAATTTTCAGTTCTGAGTCTTGAAAGCCAGACATCTTCAGGAACAAATCTACCTAACACAACATGTGTGTGCTTATCTGCAAATGGGGACTTCTGGGATTGCAAACTGACCTGCAGCGTTTTAAAGACTTTGATTCTTATTAAGCCTTCTTATCATGTCTAAAGCTGGCCAGTGGAAAGATTTTGGTTCTGCAGTTATTGTCCTGAAACAGGCGGCTTCACCCACTGTGCAAGAAGTTGATCCACACAAAGAGTCGTGGTACTTGTTTACAGTTCTGTGCAGAAAGGGGTGCTGGGTGGCAAATCCACAAAGGAGAGCGTAGATGTGTTACCTATGCTTTAGTGAGAATCTGAATCACCACACATGTTATGAAGGGAGTAAATCCCTTTGAAATTTTATATGGTAGACTGTATCCAATTGACATTGTGGTGGTAAAAGGCAATGGTATGTTGAGAACGATCTGTTATTCCTCTTACAGGTCAGTTTGTCCAAGACCCTGATCAAGAGGGGTTAAGAATTTTTGTCAAAATGCATGAAATTTGGCTTTCCTCTTAACATGGGTTGACACTTTGCCCTCAAGAGGATTTTGTGTGGAAACATATCATGGCTGCCCAGCTGGGGCATAGCACCGAATGCAGCTTGGATGGAGGCTCAGCTCACAGTGCAAATCCTGTGGGACACAGTGCCACTCCCCTGCTGGGCTCAGCACCTGCCAGCAGTCATAGCAGTGGGACAGGCTTCCAAATCCATCTACCCAGGTGCTTCCCAGCTCCATTTTGGCTTTCATTGCCTGCCAGCCAGGCGGGAAACGTGTTGTGACATCACGGAGCCCTGTGTGACAGCAGCCCATGATGTCACAATGCCAACACGAGCAAGCACATGGAGACTGGGCAGCCGGAACATCTCAGCCTGAGCTGCGACCAACATGGCACGCCGAGGCAGCTCACGAGTCAAGGTGTCACTCTTGCAAAGGACCGGAATGAGGCTCATCCTGGTGGTTTTCCTGACCATAGTGCTCCACAGGCTGTCCCTGTCATTCACTGCCCCCACGTGTATGGCCAAAGATCGCACCAGCAGCCTAGACCCCTGCAGTCCCACAGGCTGGGTGAGGTTCAGGATGGGCATCGTTCCCGAGGGTCCAAAGAAACCGCCTGCTTTCGCCAAGAGCATGACTGCTGCATGGACCAGCACCACCGGCCTTTGCAAATGCCAGCACCAGGTCAGGGAGAGGCTGGACATCGCTCCTGAGTGACTGAGGCAATCACCCATTGTCCCACAGAGTGCAGCCTCCAGCCTGCCCTATCCTTCGTGCCAGTTTTGGAACCACCTTGCCCCTTGACATGAGCTCGTTGCTCTGTACAGCCTGGCAACCTGTGAGGCTGCTCAGCATGGCTTGTATTGCCTTCTGCATCTGGAGAAACGTGAAGAAACCTCAGGGACGGGGAAGGTGATGGACGTCCTCATCTTCAGTATGGACAGACTGCTGGGAAAAGAGCACCTTGAGGTGGTCCAAACTGTTCTACAGGGTGCAGGCCAAAACCAGCCTGCCCCGCGGGGCCATCAGGCTTTTCTACCACCTCCACATGAAAGACCTCTTCTAAATCAAGGAACCAAAGACAATTGACAAAACAAGAAGATAAAACCAGATTACAAGGAAAAAACAATGCCAACTCATCAAACCAGGGAAAGGGTAATTTTAGCAGAAGGAGATTATGACCATCAATTCACGGTGCACGGATTCAAGAACTCAAAAGGAGAAGACTATGCAAAAGGAACAAATAATTTAACCAAAAGAAGATTGAATAATAATTAATCAATAATATGAACTATGTCTTGTAGCCAAGGAATTTTAATGCCTTGTTCCTGTCAAATGTTCTATGCGACTGCCTAGACAACTGGCAGCAGAGAGGTAAACCCATGCATGTAGGCTGATGAATTGTGGCAAGACACTGCCACAGGTAGAGAAACTGCCTGTAAAAGTACCCCATGCACATGCCCACATACCCAAAAGTTGGGCTACTGAAGAACACTGCAACAATGAACAAGTGGATTAGATGAAAGTGTCTCAGACAGATCTGGACTGGCAACATAAAGGTGAATTAGTTTTGGCTTGGTGGGTCCACGATGGCTCAGGTCATCAGGGAAGAGATGCAACATGGTGGGCTCATGACCAAGGGGTGGACTTAACCACAGACAGTAACTATGAAACATGTGCTGCAATCAAGCAGGCCAAGCATAAAGCCCTTGTGATAAGGGGACAATGGCTGAAATATAAGTATGAGGAGGCCTGGCAGATCAATTACATCACACTCCCACAAACCCACCAAGGCAGGCACTAGATGCTGACAGTGGTGGACACAACCACTGGATGGCTGGAGACGTACCCTGTGCCTCACACCACTGCCCAGAACACCATCCTGGGCATTGAAAAGCAATTCCTGTGGTGACATGGAACCCGAGTCAGACAATGGAACTTATTTCAAAAATAGCCTCACAGACACCTGACCAGAGAGCATGGGACTGAATGGGTATCTCATATTCCCTATCCCTGTCAGGCTGATCTCCCTACCTGCAGCTGTTTTTTGCTGTAAGGTGGGCATTGCTTGTGCCATTGTGCCCATGGTTTTATTTGGGACCCCACCACCCTTGTCAAAAGCATGGACACCTCTGCTGTATTTAGATCAGCTCCCATGAAGCCTTGTAGCTCATCTGCTCCTGCTTTCAAGTTGCTGCTGCTGGTATGCAGGTGTGTGGGACTGTGTCCATGTGGGGTGGGAAAGACAGGCTCTGGATTAGGAGAGGTCCATCCAGGCTGCTGGCTACTATCTGCCCAGATATGACCCAGACTCAAACACCCACACTGTGCTTAGGAAAAGCCTCTAACCCAGCACTTGCCTTTAAGATGAGAGGTAGCACACTTGGCTTTTCCTGCCCAGAGCTCTTCAGGTTTCCCAGTCATACCCACCTCAGCCTAAAACAGCATTTCTGAGGACACATCTCCAATTCATCCCTGGCATGACCTCAAATAGTTTAGAAATGACAGTGCTTTTGGACAAATGGACAGGAAAATCATAACTTCTCCTTGTTAACTTGCCAATTCTAACCAGTGTGGGACAGCAGCAACACAAAGGGAAAGTGGCAGAAGACAAATTGGTGGGGTTTTTTTTCAGTCTCTTTTTGTGATCTCTATCATTTGCCCACTGGCTGGCTACTTCACAGGGGCTCAGGAGCAGGTGGATGGGTATAAAGAAAACACCAAATTACAAATTCAAGAAGGCTCCTCTGTGCCTTACCAAGGTAGACTGCCATAACACTTGGAGGCACCTGCACTTGCCCTCCTGCAGCTGAACAGACAGAAAATATCAATTTCTAGGTCTACCTTGTGCCAGAAATCTTCTCACATGGCAAACAAATAACACCTATTTACATTTTCAAACCCCAAAATTAAGATTGTCCCATGCTATTGATTTGGCAAATGATGGAGCAGAAACATGGGACTGAGAATTCAGGTACTGACAACTAACCTATGGATGAACACCACTGGTGTTTTAAATGGCAAGGGCTGCTTTTGGCAAGGGCCATCCTCCTGCTGCCTGGGTGGTTCTCAAAGATAATTTTTTAAGTCTAAATTCTTGCTGTAATAATGAAGTGAGGCTCTGACTCTCCACAAGAAAATAACCACACTCCCCTCCAAACTTGCCAAATGGCTAAAAGGTTTCAAGATCAGAAAGTTAGAGGGACTTTGGGATCAAGCTGGCCTTATTTTAATCAGCTTTGATAAAGACTTGTTATGTTTTTACACAAAAAAAACCTTTTAAATAAAAGTCCAACATCACAACAAAACCACATCTTTCCAAACTGGCTAAACAACTATAGTCCCCAAGAAATGCAGCCCTGAATGAAGGTCTGTCACATACCCTTCCTCCCTCAATTCCCTGGCTCTCTTCCAGCAGCGTATTCATGTGTTGCTTCAGCTGCTGCTATTGGAACTTCAGGATTCTCCAGGTCCCTCCATGTCCCCTTGGAGGTTTCAGTCCTGCACACAGAGCTGTGGACTCATCACAAAGCCATGGGTCTCTGTACAACAAAACATCTTGGGCTTTGGCCTTAATTTCTCCTATGTCACCAATACTGTTCTCCCAAATGCTTTTCCCTGAGTCATTATTCAGTCTTGAATTCTGCAGAATTGGTGCTGTGCTTGGCTACTGGCTTTTTCCTTCTCTTCAATGGTTTTCTGTTCACAGATGCTACTACACTAAAACAATACAGCAATGCAGCTTCCCATTCATGTGCTATCACTGACACAGAGCCTTTATTTTCTCTGTTATTCCTTTCCTTTGTATTAATCCTCTTTCCTATCATCCAGACTACTCTCCTCAACTTTGTACCCTCCAATAATTTTCAGATTTCAGGTATTTTCTTTCATCTCAACACTTGGTGAAAGTTCTTCTCTATTATTTGATACACAATCTCAAAAACCTTCTGTTGGTAAATGCTCTTTCTAATCTCTTGTGTCTCATCTTTTTCTTGCAAATGTAGTACTTTGTTTTCCTGCAGGGTGGATTTGTTTGTTTTAGTTACTCTCACCCAGCATTTTGGATCAAAGAACTATATAATTTAAAATAAGATGTCCTGACGATGTGAAACAAACCCCACTTAAGAAGTGCTATCTTAAGATCACATGTAGACTAGTAACATCTATTTACACGGGTATTTCCCACTTGTTTAGCCCTTAGAAACCTAAATACAGATCTGAGGTGCCCAACTGTTGTTTCTCAGACTTGAGATCCAGTTGTATCCAATCCTGGTTTTGGATGGATAAAGAAAAAAAAGAAAAAGCAAACCTTCTGATACTTGTAAAATGCAAATCCTAGCAGAACCCCATAAGGGTAATTTTTTTAATCATTGTCCCAATCTTAAGGATTTCCTGGCCAGTTTTTATGTGCTGCATCATCCCCTGTCAGAAAGGACCCATGTCATCTTATACCTTTCCCTGCAAATTACTGCAAGGAAGGCTGATAGGAATGGTTTTGTCAGGAGATAGAAATCTCCAGCAGTCTCTGATCTGGGAGACAGTCACATCCCATGACTAATCTTTCCATAGGTCACAGGCCAGCTCACCCTTAGACTTATTTGCATTCAACACTCTCCAGCAATATCCTGTTTTCTAATTTAGGAAGTACTGATGATTATACATGGGGTTTGGCTCATTGGAATTCCTTTCCTCTCCACTCTCCATTACATTGACAATTCATCTCCAGACGTGTGAAGGCAGGATGAAAATTTTCCTCTCTCAAAAGAGAGAAAATGCCATTGTTTGCACTGATGTCTGCTCCTCGAATAACTGTTAGAGAATGTGCCAGAGTTGAATTACCATGACAATCCTGGTTGCTCCTTCTTTAGATATTTTTACTGCACTGACAGGAAAGAAAACAGGAAGAAAGGTGAGCTAGAGGTTTGGGAAAACCTGCACTGGCAGTGTGGTTTTCCCAAACCTCTAGCTCACCTTTCTTCCTGTTTACAGGCCCAGCTGCGATTTCTTACCCGAGGAGCTTCTTTGCTGCACTCTGACAGTCAGTCCCACCACTGCTCTTAGCTCCTTTACACACCCTTAACTTTAGATGCACCCTTAACTTTAGCTTGCTTTGAGTTCAGTCAAATATTTTCATTTCCCTTTCCATACAGACAATGTTTTTCCCTTTCCCTTCCAGATTAAATTCTCTCCCACACAGATGATTGTTTTTCCCTCTCCAAAGGTCATCCAGAAGGTGGTTTCATAACCAGTTTGACCACTGATGGGCCTTAGAGCGCTGTCCTGATTCTCTTGCAGATGAGATATGGGACAGTAAGTGGAAGATGCACCAAGTGAAATGTGAAGTGTGGGGTTTGATGGTCCCTGGGCTTCCCAGCAAACTAAAACCCCAAGAGAGCATTGTTCCCAATCTAGCAAGCTGCTATCAGCCCGCATTGCCTGCAGCCCAGCCTGGCTCATCCCGAAGCAGCAGGAACAGCAGCCAGCGCCTGTCTGGTCAGCCTTACATATGAATGAAAGGAATGCAGCCTCCTTCCGCTGCCTTCCACCCCCCCCCCGCCGCTCCCCAGCCCATGGCTGCTTGTTTTCATGCACTGCAGTAAACCCCTTTGATCCAGCGAGTGGACTTTGCACGTGCAGGCTGAGTGACCAGCCCACATCTGCCTCGGTGCCTGAGCCCCACACTGGGAGCTCTTTGTGCGCCAGGCACTCACACCCTTCCACAGAGCCCACGCTGGCACACTGCTCTCGCATGACACACTAACAAAAACCACCAGCCAAAGGAAAATAGCTTGCAATCATTTCAGGCCCTCTGGCTCAGCCACTGACTAAGCCAAGTGGCTACTAGCCATTGGCACTGCTGGGTGCATTTGCAACCCACAGCACACTCAGTTCAGGCATGAAAAAAACAAAGCACCCATGGAAAAAAGGGCTCCTTGTCCCATGCCCTGCAGGCTGCATGGGAAAGGACACAGACCTGACATTTATAATTCAGTCCCAAATATCCTTAGCTACTCCTCTGTGTCCCACGTTTTCACCAGAGGCAGGAGCTCCCTGTGGGGAACCCCACTGAAGAGGTCAGTGTGAACACATTAGATGTCCTGATTGTACCAGCTCTCATTTAAGGCATCCAGCAGTCAGTGTGTTTTCAGGGAACAGAGCACGCAAGCAGTATGAAGGAGTCTGAACGACTTTGTGCTCCAGACTCAAATAAGCTGTTTAGGCAAGCCTATCACACTCCTTCCCTCAATTTACTCAGGTTGCTCCCAGGATGTAAATGTTCACAGGCAACCTGCTTTCCACAGACAAAATGAAAGACAGGTTTTCTGCTCCCAGGTTCTGCATCGAAGATGTGTTTTAACAACAAGGCTGCATCCAGTCCTCTCACAAAGGGTAACCATGCTTTCCACAAAGCTGTACACAGCTAGGACATGGGTAGGGGCAGGGTGATTTTACAGCTGTTAGGATGAGAGAGATCATCATTCCAAGCTTGTATTCCCTCTTGTTTTTTTTCTTCCTGCTTTCCTAACAACCTAAGCTATCTGCTCAGGACATGGTGAATGGAAACAGAAACACTCCCATAATTTGGGGCAGTTTAAACCTCTGATGTTTTAACTGGCAATATCAGAGCTAGCTGATCCCACCAGGTGAAGTGCTGGGAATGGGAGGTCTGGGCTCTGCACCCAGGCAGCTGCAGTCTCATCCTCTGATAAAGGTCTCCCCTCTCTGCCAGCGAAGGCAGACGTGCCTCTCTCACCACATCAAGCACTGCTGTGGATGGGCAGGCTCAGCACGTCATGGCACCACCTACAATCCAAGGCTATTCAACAGAAAGATCACAGGGCCAGTGAGAAACGTTTCTCATTGTAGATTAATTGTAAAACATAAGATTTCATATGGTAATGTTAGAGGGGAAAGGTTTTGGCCTCAGAAAATTCAACCAGGCCTAAGGCTGGGTTCAAAAGCATGCAAACTCTTACAAGATTTTGACACCAAAGGTTTGAGGTGCTGAGAGATTAGAAGTTTTTGTAAGTACTCCTCATGATTCCTTGTTCATATCCCCATTTGCATGACTACACCAGGAAAACTTCACAAGTTCACCCTTTCCACACTATTGTGTCAGATCCCTGACTAAGCTCAGGAAAAGCTGCGTAAGACCCATCACTTCCAGCTTGAGAACGAACATGGGGGTCATATCCGAACAGACAAGATCACTGGGTCAACAGCTCTCACACTCTTCATTTGTGCTTTCATGGAAGCTCCATCACCTGCTGGAAGGCCTTGTCTGGAATGTCCCACTGGCCAGCCCCAGCAGGGACAAGCCCTCACAGCAGCATTGGTGCTACAAGGAACCAACATTCTGACCATGTTGGTGCTGATTTTAAAATTAGTGTACTACTTTCACTGGCTTTCAAATCACTGAATCACAGGTGAGGTCACTCCTGGCAAGGCAGCTATCCCCAGTAAAAGCACTAGAAAGCCCATATAAAAAGATCAATGCCTTTTATGTCTTACTATGATTTATACTTCAGACCATGTAACTTTCACAGTGCTGCCTAGTATGTGATGGATGCAGCTCTCTTAACAACCCACATATTTATCTGATTTACTGTGTTGGTCCAACGTGTTATTTTCTACCTTGCAAGAACAACCTTGCTTCTAGGAATCTGCCTGCATGATAAGATCGTGAACTAAATGTGCAGTTATTGTAAGAGACCACACATTTTACAGTAAAATTGAGAAAACTGATTATAGCAATCCCTCTGGAAACAAGAATAATCACATGATAAGACAGTGCTAATGGGAATTTATCATCTCTCATCACGTGTGAAGCTTAGAACAAAGCAGCAACGTGTGTGAACTGCATAGCTATTAATGCCAATGAATACCAGCTGAAGAGCTGCTGGGGACTATGAAGAAATGAGGAGGGAACCTGAACAGCCAGCCTAAGCCAATTTGGTATGCTTCAACCAGCTTACACACAGATATATATATAACACATTTGTAAATGTTACCCAAAATAACAGCCTCACATCTATCCATACAGCCCATTCCCTCTCTACCTACATTATTTCATTCAAACTCCATGTCATTCTTTTATTTGTTCTCACTATATTTTAGCACTGGAGAAGTCCAAGATCATGAGTATCTGAAGGGTGTCTCTGCATGCCTACACGTCTGCATATGCACACACTGCCTCATGCACAGATTATTCCTCAACCACATATTTAAGATCTGAAACACATTTCTCTTTCTCCCATACAAAAGGCACCAAAAACCTACCCACGCTAGTTTCTATTTGAAGAAAATAACATTTGACTAAACTTTACATTTTTAAAGTTGTCTCGGGGAAGTGAGTGCCAAAAACCTGAAGTGACATACACATAGTTTTAACATGAATGATACATCTACATCCCTTAGGTATCCTAAAATTACTCTGCATCAAGCCCCATAAGACATATGAAACCCCAACAGGTTAATGGTAGATGGTGAACTCCTCTGTTCTATTGAGTAACGGATACATTTGCTGGACTACCATATTTTCCACTGTTCTGTTTCATAGACAGAAGCTTGGACTTTCAGAAGAGATTTTTTTTTTCCTTTCTAAATGAGAATAAAAAGAGATGGTTACAGGTAGGTGGCAGGACAAGATGAGAGAAGCACCCTGCATAAGTACCTGTATGAGTCCTCTGGTGAGCCTTTAAGTGGGAGCTCTTTGTGTAAACTTTCCGGCACCCATTAAACTGACAGCGATGAACCCTCTTCTTGTTTTCTGGGGATGCTTCTGTCCCTGCACCTCCTTGCTCACTGTCACTTTGCCCACTTTTTATTGTCCCCGCAGTCGCTGTTGCTACCCCCACTTTCACAGAGCTGAGTGAAGTTTTCTTGGCCACCAGTTTCAACGTCACTGCGCCATCCACCGCTGAGAGAGTCTGTGGGGTTTTGACGAGGTGGCGGCTGAGCTCCGGAGAGGAAGGGGGGGTTAATGAGGTCACTGCATTGAGCTGGGCCTGGTTGACGGCCGTGTAGCCTTCTGTGGAAGAGCTGGTGGGCTGCGAGCTGAGGCACGTCTCAGACAGCAGCTTGTCACGGGAGAGGATGATGTCCATGCTGGCGCTTTTGTCACACGTGCTCGTCTCCACTGGCAAAAGGATGGGCTCCAGCCGCCGTATGTTGTCCTCTGCATCTGGGGCTGAGGAGGCATGAAGGAAACAGTCCAAATCCTCACCAAAGGTCTCAGAGATCTTCCGTGGCTCGGTCTGAAGGTATCGCTCCAACTCCAGGCATGTCTGCAGAAGGGAAAGGGAGATGGGAGGGAGAGAAATCGCTGTTAGAGAGAGATTGCAGCATAGCTGCCACCGAGGGCAGAACATGGTCCAGAGGCATTCTGAGACAGCACTCATCAACAGCAGCATCTTCTGGTGAGATAGTCACACCCTGGGAGACACGAAGGTTTGGCACTTGTTTGAGGCTGCTCAGAGACAGTCTGGGAATACCCACATATGGCAGCAGGTATTATACCAGAAGTGAAGATACAACAACCAGAAAGTATCCACTACATTTTCATTAAAGTCTGTACATTGTTGTTCCATGGGCACCAGGGCCTTCCCAACTTAAAGTATAATCTGTCACTTCCATATCAAACTATCCTAATAGAGTCATCATTAGGCATGTACCAACAAAAAAGTCACCCTTCCAAATAACTGCTTCCTCTTCCTTCACAAACATTAACTTTCTCTCCAAATTTAACTCAGTGTAGTTGGTTGGGGCGTAATCTTCCTTGAACAACACAATTCTGAAGTGTGACATTTTAAGATAGGAGGTAGAAAAGCTTCCAGTGAGACCACAGCTTGTTTAAAGGGCCTGAGAGAAGGAAAGGTGACAGAAAAAAACCCCTAACTTCTGTCAGTTTTAGAGGGAGTTTTGGCACACCTGGTCAAATGGAGCTTCCTGCGTACAGGACACCAGACTTGCACACAAACATACACTCACTCCTTTATTAAAAAGTAGGTGAAGTTTCAAAGAGGCTATCACATAAAAACGTGCTCCTGCACCTCCACAGCAGTGATCATCAGCACAAGGATGGGATGAACCCCCCTATGTGAATGTGTCTTATTATGAAGTGTCCTGAGCTTGCCCCAATAAAGCCTTCAGCCACCAAAGCACTGCCCCAGTGTCCTCCACAGTCAACACTAAAAACTTTTATTGTTTATAGAGAACCATTTGCTGCAGTTTCAGGAGCTTTTAATGGAGTTTATTAGCACTGTTTTTCATTTCTTGCAGCTTGAAAGGAGAGCTGGTTTAATACCACCACTGTGATTTCACAGGGCTTGGAGAAAGAGACATTCTAACTAATACATTTTAGAAACCTCTAAAAACTACTCCTCAGAGAACACTTCTACCAATATTAAGAAAGGGGTTTTAGTAAAAAATTTTTAATCTATGGGAGCTGGTGACCCAACTACAGCTCAATCTGGAGAGTCCAGCATCTGATCAAGAAATAAAAGCTTCATATGACCAGAGGAGAGACAGAGACTTCTGCCTTCTGAGACAAAGGTCTCATCAACAGCAATGTAAGAAGGCCCTACTGACAGCTCTCTAGGAACTGCCAGGTAATTTGAGATTATTACTTTCAAAGCTCCCACAAACAGCACTGTTGGTTGCAGATACAATGTGATGGGATGACTTTCAAGTTCACCACAAAATCTGCCACACCGTTGTTTCTTTTTTAAATAATAGCTGATTATAGATCTGAGCTGTAGAGATGGACAAAAAGCAAGAGAACAGAATATATGCAGGTGAGACATGCTATACTTTAGCATGCATGTTATATTCAGAGGTATGAGACTGTCTGTACACAGGCCTGGGTGTGGGACACAATTAATTGTCCTTGCCTTAGCAACCTTTCTGTTTTCTTTAGAAGGTGCATTTCTGGTACTATGAGAAAGAGCTTTCTCATAGCTAAGAGTCTGGTCTCTCCCCAGATATATCCTAATGGGTTTTGGGAGAAGCTTTCCAACATGCCACATAGTCTTTCAGTAATAACCCCCACCACCAGGAGAGGCAATGTTTTTGAGTTCTTCACATCATGTAATTTGGGCTTTCTGGTCCACTTAGCGTTCATCCAACGGGGCAGAAACAGGTTTAGGGGCCAAATAAATAAAAGGCTTCCAAAGGAAAGAGCAAGCATAATCACAAATGAGGGGTGGAAAGGGGGAGGGCAGCAGCAGGGAGAAGAGACAAGGACTCAAGGCCATTAAATCTGATGACAGTGACATGAAATTTCAATTGCTGTGGGATCAGAAAGCTGCATGCCAGCTCTGGGCTGCCCATGGAGGGGAGGCGAGCAGGAGGTGCTGCTCCTTTAAGGCATCACTACCCCATGACAACAATAGTGGGCCTGACAGTTTTTCCAGCTTCACCATTAATTTTCCATAAAGAGCGGTTTCTCGATGAGCCCTTTTCAGGCAGAGCCTGATGCTTCACAAACCTGTAATTATTCCTGGCTCCCCCCTCCCGCAGCCACTGCACCTGTGCCATTTCAAGACACCAGCTGGTCATGTCTTGCCTTCTGCCTCTGAAATCCAAAACCAGAGGATCAAGCCCATCTCCCCATAGAAGGGGGGAGAAAAACAACTCAAAGAAACAATGTAATGCAGTCCCTCCCACCCACCCCCCTCAGCCTCTCCACCAAGTCAATAGCAGGGAAGAGCCTAGCAACTGCTGAGCCAGAAAAGCCCTGCACCTAATCTGCATGGCAGACAAAGCCTGGCCAGGGGCTATGGCCACAGCCCTTCCCTCACCTCCTGCCAGGGTCCTACCTGCTGCTGCACCCTTTTTTTGGTGGCAGAAACAAAGAATCTTTCCCCATATGCACTTCCCAGCTTATTCCAAGTACCTTACACGACCTTCTCTTCTTGTGGTCCCAATCTCCCAGGGAGTGGTGAGGAAGAGTTTAGAAACCAGCCTGCTTTCTTCACTCCTTGCCCTGGCATGACAATTTTCAGGCCAGCTAAGCCCACCACCTTGTCTTGAGCACTGACCTAGAGAAACCAGTCAGACTGAGACCACCAAGGTCCCCACTCCAGGCTGGTAGACCACCAGGAGGGGCAGAAAAGTTCTTTGGTCATCATTCTCACAAAGCTATTTGCTACTGAGCACATTTGCTACTGGGTTTTTTGTTGTTGTTGTTGTAGCTGTTTTTTTGTTTTGGAATTTTTTTTTTTTTTGTGGGAGGAGTAGGACCACTATCTACAGAGACACGAACCCAAGCTGCTGAATGATGTTGAATCCCTATAGATCTCCACTTCCACTACCAGCCTGGTAGGAAAATAGTTCAAGAATATCTCTGACAGGAGTGAGCTGCTCTTGTCATGCTCTTATCAAACTTCTGCTAGACATCCAGCTTCTCCTCACCACTGATGCAAGAGAGGGAGCTTTGTGTAAAGATGGAGTACACCACATGGGACAGGAGTCCCACTGCCCTTTAGTTGCTACACTGCAGGCAGTGTGGTGGGTATTAAACTTTTTATCCAATGCCTGTATGATACACAGTAATAAAGAACTTTAAAAATTGCCAAGGGAAGAAGAGAATGGCTCCCTTCAGGAACAAAATAACAGCCATAAGACTGCTGTTGATGGTCAAGCCAGTTCCACTGGCTAGGGATAAAAAAGTGTGACCACTTATTCAACCCATCTGCCCTGATTAATGAGGGTCATTCTCCTTGCACCTTGCTCCTCAATTTAACCAGTTAAAAGAAATGATGATTCATGGCTGACAAATAATAGGATGTGACTTTGTGAGACCCCATACTTGAAGTAAGCCAGATAGAAAAGGCCAACAGTATGGCATGTGGACAATCCTGTCATGGCCTTAGTCTGATTTTTCAGTTTCAGATACAGTTGCAAAAAGTCTCACTTCCCCAACAAAGGAACATTTCCATCACCTGCAAGAAATGCTGTGTGTTCCCTCCCAGTAACTCAAAGCATCTCTTTGCTCCCCATATTACACTATCATCCAAGTCCTCTGGGGCACATGTAGTGGCAGAATACACATGAACTGCACACCATGACACTTCCATGTGCAGTCCCAGATCCTTCACAAGGACAGGCACTGTAGAGCTGTCCTATGCCTGCTAAGGACCTACTTGTTGGTCCTTTCAGAGTTTGTAGTCACTGGTGCAGGAAAATTCAGTGCTCACTACATTTGTCAATTGAGAAAGGTATGAGCTCTAATCTAGTTGGATTCTTACCTCTAAAGCTCATATACTGAAAGTAAAGATTATTTATGAAACACATTGAGTATGCTCACCACTATGAAAGACAACTCAAGAGAAATCCAGTGTGTGCCTCTGACAGCAGAGATGTGATACATGTGTACCATTTTCAGCAGAGCTTAGTACTCACCTTACTCTACAGCCAGCAGAAATCAAGATTGTTTTGCCACTAACTGCAACAAGGAAAACAAACCTCAGACTCTGCAATCCCTCCCAGACTTGCAGATACTTGACTTGGTTCAGAGTCTGTATTTTAAGATGTCTATCAGCTATCCAGGTTAAAGTTGATCCAGAACATTCAAAATCCAGACAAGAAGGAACTGGAGTTATCACTCATGATGCTGGTGTTTGACTTCATCTCCCTCCCCCAGAGAGGAACCAGAAGAAAGGTTCTAGCTGGGACCACCAGCATTATCAATGTGCCAAGCCTCAAGGCAGTGTATCTCCCCTTTAGAGAATGACAGGCCAGGAGCCTTTGCAGGGACACAAGTTTGGCATCTAGATTCGGGTCCAGACAGCTCTGGAAAACCTAATTCCACCTGATGAACCAAAATATACACCTAGTTCTCAGGGTATGAATCTAAACCTGCTCCAATGAAATGCAAAGAACTAGTCTTGGTTGACAGCCATGTTATGTACTGGAATTTCACCCATCCATACAGACTTTTGAAAAATAACAGGTCACTTGAGAAGCACCTGCCCATGTTGTGAAGTCCTTAAAGCACTCAAACTTCTGGGTGCTTTGCACAGGTAAAGACAGGACAATATGGCAACAGTAGAGCTCTGTCAAGGGTAAAAACAAAGTCCAAACACTTCTAATAATTTGAGGACAGAACATCAGGGAAGGCACTGTATCAATATGTTCATTGGCTTCCTCTGTTTTATTGATGTTAAAGTATTTTATAATGTCTTGATTCTGAATTTTTCTAACAGATCATCAGAAGTTCCTATCTGGAAGTGCTAGTTACTTCTAAGTGCCATTTTACTGCAGATATAATTGGACATCAAGCACTGAACTTGGAAGCTATCCAAAACCTAATTAGGAAGTTGGATACTTAGATCAGGCTGTGACAGAAAATGAAAATGTCTAATGTGGCTGACAAGCAAGGCTGAACTACCAGGTCTGTTTACAATACTTGAAAGGATTCTCTTTGTAATTTACACAAGCAAAGCAGAGTTACACATGCAATAGTGAAGGTCAAATTTCAACTTCCATCATGACCCCATTGCTTTCCACTGGCATGTAAAAAAGGGGCCTCATCTGTAAAAAACGGTGAAAATATCAAGACTGCATTGGAGGAGAAACTGTCTCCAACTGAAGACAACCCAAAACAGTCACAGTAAGGTCAGTGGCACTGCTGTTCACTCAGGCTCAGAGCAAACAGTGGCACCAGGTCCAGTGCCAGTGTCAGTGTTTCATTGTGCACCAAAACAGCAAAAGCTCTGAGCGACACCGACCCTTGCATTGCTGATACCACAGGCACAAATTGAACTGAATGTTGTGGGGCAGCACTGAAGTTAAGAGGAATAAAAGATTCAAAACTTACCTGCCTCCCCTGAAATGCCATGCTATTTTTTATCCTGAACCCTAAAACAAGATTTGAACGATGGATCTTCTTCCCACTGCCAAAGGCCTTCATTGCTTCCTGAACAACAACAACAAAGCCCAGTACTCTTGCCCATTTATTCCAAGATTGTCATCTGTTCCCACCCAGCTGCCAAAACCTCCAGCTTTTCCTCTTGGCAACTTTTACTGGGCAGTTGCTAGTCATGAAAAAGCTGCAGCACATCAGAAGCTTAACATTTGGGACAGAATAAAATAAACAGAGTTTTAGTATTAAAATAAGTAGTTTTGCAAAATACACTTGGGAAAAAATGGAAAACTGCAGCCTGAAATGAAAGTATATAAGAAAGTTTCAGGCAATAGCAAATAATTTCTATTGCAAACGTTTTAAGACAAAACTATTCACGTCTTGCATGTCTTGCATGTCACATGTCTTCACAGCACATCTTGCCTATGTGTTATATAGTTCATTGGGAAAAAAAGAGAGCTAAAACAACTTTTCAGATACCACAATAAGATACTTATTGACAGCTCACTTGTGGTACATTTTTGTATGCGTGTTCCTAATCCCTTGTATACACTAAGGAAATCAAGTTAACTGGATGCTTAGCAAAGAGGCTTTTGCCAAGTGCAAAAAGCAGGCACAGGCACAGTCAGCAAAGAAAGATCATATGATATGAAAGACTTGTTTTCCTGTGGTAACTTCAACATACGCCTGAGGCATCAGGCCAGTCCTCCCTAACACTGTCCGAATGGGTGACACCAGCAACCAGTCTGAAATGGACAAGTCTATTAATTCTTGACTCCCCTACACAGGACTGAAGTCTCTGTTTGCTAATTTCTTCAACACAATAATGGCCTGTGCCCATTTTCCCTCTTGGTCTCAGCCCAAAGAATGAACCGTTAAGGAAGTGTATTTAGCCAAACCAGCCCATTCACTGTTATTCATGCACAACAGCACTCTCAATAAACCCTTCTACCATGACCCAGATGGCTTTGTCCCTGGATCTTCTCCTCTTATACTTCTTCAGAGTGTTAGAAATGCTGAAATCAGAAGCCTCAACTGCATTCAGCAAAGATAATTTTAAAGTAAAAGTGCGGATATAAAAGACAGAATCACTACTTTCATATAAACATGACTCATTTTCCTGTTGCTCTGGGGCATGATGTAACCAGGGTTATCAAAGATTTTAATCAGACTCTAAAGATCAAAAGATCAAAATCAACTTTACCAGAAATTACCAATTTTCACTAGCAGAAATGGGAGGTAACAAATGTCTCAAATAGGAAAAAAGTCTGAACCCATAACTCTGACCAAGGAGTAAAAATCAGCCTTTGTTCCCTAACTTGGTGATAATGAAATACAGCTTTATCTAACTAATATTCTTTTGAATGGACAAGCCGAATTTTTTCAATAAAAATCTGTGGTATTTGGGCCTTAAGCATAGAGAATGGCAGTGCACTGGTTATGAGATACTGAACAAAGGACTGCAGCTAAGCGTGGCTGAATTTGATAGGCATCTAGATAGGAAAAAAAAAAAAAGGATGAAAGAAATCTGCAAACACTGAGCCAGGGCTTTGGACGGCTTTTGTTGGTTTTTTTTGACCGTTTAAAAAAGACAGAAAAAATATCTGCAACCAGTCACAACAACAAAAAATAGCATCAATGTCAGCAAAGGATTAAGGATAGCCAAATCAAGAATTCAAAGTACGAGCAATCCATTGTGCTAGTATCAAAATATGATAAAAGCCATGTGTGCTGGCACACCATCACATACCCTGCATGATGCCATACAGTCAAGACAGCAAGTAGCCATACAATGACCATTTGAAAAATTATATATAAAGTAAGAATGTTTCAAAATGTTTCTGAAGAGAGCATTTATTTATATAACAACCTTGGATGGCTTTCAGCGAGCTGGCTAGTGGCCCTCACTGCAAACTTTTCTCCAAACTTCATCAAGCCTGTATTTAACCTGTTGTAATCCAGTTTGGAAGCACCTTTGGTTTAGCATTATAAACAGCAAAAAAACACAATTAGTTCCTTGAATTGTCAATCCTAGCTCCCACTGAAATCAAAGGATCAGGTTCAAAGCATGCCCCAGAGTGTGGTAAACTTCTCACAGGAAATGGATACGCAAGAGCAAATGCTGACGACTGTGGAATGTACGAAGCAGCGCAATATTTTAGGTCTCGATCCTCAATTAAGATTCATCCTTAGAAAGTATTGCAAGGAGGTTACACAGCAGAATTGGATTCCTGGTAATTACTCTGGTTAGGTTCATGAATGAAAAAATGTATTCTTTAGAGACATTTTATTAACATCCAGAGGTATCTTAACATTTCTTTCCCAACAGCTGACACAAACGTACACAGCAGTTGCGTTCGCGCACTCTCAGGCAACAACAGCATGTTCATAAGCACAGTCTGTCACAATGAGCTTATTAAACCAAACCTGGAGATGTGATCAATACACTCAGTACACACACATTTCCTAAGAGTCCTGGGTTGTGAGTCATCTCGTCTGCTCTGACCTGAAAATATATTAAACTAGAGGATGCATAACACTGAATTCCTAACCCCAAACGTGCAATTCCTCATACTGACTTTGCGTGATCAACATTTTTGTGCTGGGACTGCTGTGTCTACCCTGCCCATTCATTATCACATCTCAGGGCTCAAAAAATCTTTTGTATGTTCCCTTTTGTATTATTTTTGGCTGTGGGGAGGAAGAGGTGGGGACCTGTCTGGGAAACAGGAAGCAGGAGGGGAATGCGTTGGAGAATAAGGGCAGAACAAAAAAGAATAAAGGAGCATTTATACCATTTCTAAACGATAATAAACATATAGGACCAAAGCCTGCCTCCAGCCATGTGGGGAGCAGTGGGCTGTTTGCCTGAAGTTTAGACTTTATTGGGAGCACAGCAACTGTCCAAGTGTATTTACAAAAAGTCATGTGCTGCCTTTTTCTTTGATTTCCTTTTAATCATTTGGGCAATTTGTTATCTTACAAGAGCAAGAAGATGCGTGTGCTACTGTGATAAATACGCCAATCTGGGCAAGGAAAAGAGAAGACAACAGACTTGAGTTTTGCTGTTGCACCAAGAAAAAAAAAATTCAGACTAGAAACAAAGTGATGGGAAGCACAACCGGATTCTCAGTTGGGGTAAATCAGCACCGAGCAGCCCCAATTTCATGGTTCCTGTTTACATCAGCTTGGGACCTTGCCAACACTCAAAATCCATGAAATGCTGCTCTTGATTAGCACCACTTAACTCTGTGGCTTACATTAAAAAGAATTCAACGTGTTTTTTGATGGCTGGAGATGGTTATTTTCTATTACAAATCTTGTCTACTTTATTTGGGACAGTGTGACCTAAATGGAAAAATAGGAAGAATTTAAAAACAACAACTCTCAGACATCCTGATGCTTGGATTTGTTTCTTGTCTCTGTCTCTCTTTTTTTAAAGTTTGGGTCCTCTATAAGAGGTATTCACAAACTGGTTTCTGCCACTTCTAGGCCAGAGTTTTCATCATCTGTGTACAGAAACAACAGCCTCCATGCTTGAATGTCCCGTTGCAGGTAAATGTGCAACTTACTTTAAAGCCTGGTACCTTCCAAAAGATACTACATTACAGTCAAAGGTGTTTTTCCACTGCTTTTCATTTCTACACTGTTCTGCCAAGGCTCTTGTTCCAAAACCCTTAGCCACCAGGGATTTTGATCAGCCTCAAAATCTCACAAGCAATGGACTCAGGCAGTTACACACCCTGATAAAAGCAGCATGGTCCTCTTTAACAGCAATCTGTGAGAGCACGCTGGTTAAGAGCCTGCCAGGACTGGCTCAAATGCTCAGCAGCAACCCAGGCAGCCGCTCACAGGCATCTGAGATCTATATCCCCAAAATAGAGAGGGGATCTTCTGTGGATATCATTAGCAGCACAAGGTGTGCTGTCAGGACTGCACAAGGCACTGCTCAGTCCCCTGGAAGGACCACAGCTCAGCTCCCAGCAGGCAGTACGGTACCAGCTGCACATGGCACAGGAAGCCAGGAGAGCCCATTCAGGGCCCTGCCATTTGCTGCCTGGAGAAAGCTCAGCAGGTCAGAGCCCAGCTGCTCGGAGTCAGCACACCTCTGAGAGCCAATTGACACAACCACAGCTCGCACTCTGGCTCACTTGCTTGAGTGACTGTGGACACCCACCCAGTTGTTATGATTTTAATACGCTGCAATATGAAAGTGCTATTTCAGGACAAAGTTATTAATAGCAAAGCAGCCAGAAAATAGTCTAGAAGGAATGCAATGTTTTGGCATTCCTGGAAGACAGGATGACTTCCCAGCATCCAAGAAATCATCAGGGTTAATTCAAGATGTTCCTATGCACAAGCCTGTCTTTTGTCACTGCATGATAAGCCATCATGACATAATTTCATAGGACCTGCACGCTGCAGCAGTCCACAGAGACTACAATGCAGAAAGGCCCAAAAGTTGGTACTTTGTTACTCTAAGTAGGCTGGTGAAAAGCAGAGGCTGGGGGCTATGACAAAGCATCAGTAGGAACAAGTTAGGAAAAGCTCTACTCTTCCAGAAGGACAAGGATGGAACAGGACTTGTTTAAGCCCTTCTCCAAAACCTGTCTGCCTCCAGGACCTCAGAGAGGCTCTAATTTTCAACATCTCTTCCCCTATCAGCACTCTTTCCTTTCCTTGTTTATTCATACTGCATTTCCTCAGCAACACTCTTTATTTGGGCAGGAGCTTCATAGTCAAGGCAAGTCACTGTCCTTTCTCAGGTTCTCTTTTAAACCTTCTGTTTCTCCTAGAAAAATATCCTTGGAAATGTATTGGAGAATACTGTGGAAAACACCAGACCCCGACTTGTTTTTGTTGGCAACTTTCCCCCTAAAATTAAATAGGAGGGTCCAAATTAATTCCAGGTGCATCACTGAGTACAACACTCAGCAACACTTTGCAGGGATGATACCACAGGAAGGCATCTCTCCACTGGCAAGGCTCTTGGCATCCCTTCTGCCTGCAGCCACACAGCTGAGATGCTCTGTGTATGGCTTTCAGCTTTCCAGCCCCATCCTTAAGTATCCCCCTCGAGCAAACCGAATGAAACTCAGCAATGCATCTTTCCCTAAGAGGAAAAGGACCAGATGATGATGCCAGGAATTGGAAGATGTCATGTTCACAGCACTACAGCATTACCCATTAAACCACCACAGAGAGCTCCAGCTCACTACTGAAAATGCATTGCAGGGAACTGCAGTCCCCCACCACACTCCAAAGAGGAAACAAACAAAACCCACTTAGCAACAAGGAAAAGAGGAAACATATTGTAGTCATTATAAGCCCAGCAGTGGACATGTTATCTGGCCTATTTCCAACTCGGACATTTTAAAAATGGAGCTAGTTTACCTTAAGTGTCCTATTTTTCCCAGTTTCCTTTTTCTAGTCTACTTAAGTCCATACAGCATCTCCCAAGATAAGCCTGCCTTTGTGGGTTGGCTTTACATGATTCCTTCCCTTTATTGTCTTTCTGAGATGTGATGGAAGTCTCCAGTGTCACAGCTTGGAAGACTACAGCCAGGTTCCTTGGCATGGTTTGCAGCAAGGGGATGGGTGGGAACTGAGGAAGGACAGCCTCTCTCCAGCTGCACGAGAGGGGTCCTCTCATGGCACAGCCAATGCTTCCTGGCATTTTGTTTATCATTAACACTGTGCAACTAAAGCTGGTTTTTAGTAGCCCTCAAAGGTGGAGTCTGCAGCCAGCTCCTGTCATCCCAAACACTGCAGAGCTCTGTCCCCATGCTTTGGTACAATCCCTGCAATTGCAAACATAAACATTATGTTCCTCCAAGTACAAATTACAGCTTTCAGGAACTGCAATTTTATTTTGGTTATAAACATACGAATGTAGCCTTTATGGTGGGAGAGGAGCCACATGTGAGACCACAGGCTGAGTCTTTGCTTCACAGGAACATTCCCGGGAGTACTCTGCTGCTTCACCTCCACACAGCTCTGGTTCCCAAGCAGTTGCACTTCCCAAGTAGCTGCATTACATTACAGCTCAAGGGAAAGCCTTGTGGTGGCCTAGGCTGCTGGAGTGATCTGCTTCAGATCCTGCAGTCCAGGAAGTGGAACTCAGAGAGAGACAAAAACACACTCAAAGCATGTTTCTTTAGCTATAGCCAGCACTACTGGCAGCCTATGCATTCAGGATGATTTTCCAGGCACACCTGTTGTCATTCTGAGCCCCTGCAGGATACATGGCAGCAATTCTGAACACCTTGGAGCTGCTCTCACCATGACCATATCTACACAAGGGACTTCCTCCATTTCAAGTGTCTCTAACCCTTCCCTGCTCTGCAGATGTCCCATCACTCCCCAGCATCAAGCTCCCGACACCTGTCAAAGAAGCATGATAGCAAATTGCTCCTCCAGGCCCCTGAGTACCCCCAGGCATTTCAGCCCTCCTGTCAAGCTTGCTAATGTGTCCCTTCTCTGCCACCAGCAATGATGCATTCCTGGAAGCAAAAACTGCATTAAAAGTCCTCTTTACATGTAAGCTAAGAGCTTTCTTTGTCTCATACCATTTTTACTCATAAATATAATATCAAGGTGATCGTGTTCTTCTCAGACTACTCAAGAGTGTTCTGTAAGTAAAACCTGCAATTGGCAATTTATCAGATGGAAAAATAAAAGCCACATTTGGTTTCTCCCTACACTTAAAAATGACCACGTGCAGTCTCTGAAGCAGCCTGATCTTTTCAACAAGGTCATGGATATCAGCTGAGGGCACAGGAGGAGAAATAAAACCATCCTGCACATGTTTTCCCTTCAGTGCTGTTTTTTTAGTGAGGTTTTGCTCACTTTCTAAGCAAAGAGGAAGCCTCTCCTGTTCCCATCACCCCGTGTTTATCCACATTCCAGCAATCAGTGGCTGCTCCTCCAGGGGCTCTCCAAGGGCAAACAACAACTGGATCTTGCCACAGTGCAATTTTGAACTTGAGCCACATCCACTGTGAGTGGGAGTGAGGTGGGAACCCTGTGAGAAGCGGTGATAGAGGCAGTGGATGACGGGACACCATGAAATCTTTTGAAAACGTTGCTCCTGCAGGCTTAAACAACAAGCACAGCACACCCTTTTCCTAGTGAAAGGCCTGGAAAATGCACTTTAGGAGGCACAGCCTTAGGAGTCAGAATAAATCCTCCCAGATGTCCCTGGTGACAAAGCAGCCCAATTTGATCAATACAGCAGCATTATTAACACTGCACTGCCTTACATGAGGATAGTCATATGTTCTTGCCTCTGCTGAGAGTGGGGGAAGGGGTGCAAACTCCTACAACAATTCACAGGGGAAACGTCTCTCTCAAAATCATTAAGCCTGCACAAAGAATCTCTTACCCATTTTCATGGAAGCTGCTTTTTTGGGAGCTGCTTTTTTTGCTTTTCTGCTTCACTAGTATTGATCAAGCTTGGGTGGAATCCTAGAAATAGTATGTGCTTTATGGTTTCCTCAAAAAGAAATTGTTTTTAACAACTTAGGATCTCTATCTTCAGGCTTTTGTTTCTGCAGCCATGAATACCCTCCATTGTGGGGGCTGGGTATAGACACAAATGTAGGTGGTTAACAACAGAAGGTAAGACTTAATGGTTAGCAAATATTTTTAAATTATTATGAGAATTAGCAATTAAGTGCATTTGGATTCAAGCAGAAGTATTTGTAGCAAAAAGGCATATCTCTCTATATATAGATACATACACACATATCTTGCTGCTGCTTCTGAGCCCCAGCCAGAGTCATGGCCTTGCTGTGTGTGGCTCTTGAGAAACACATTTATAGACAGTTCTGGTAATTTGGGAATGACAGGAGAATGAGAAGGCAAAGAAAAACAGTCCTAGCCTATCACCTGCTTCACCACAGCCAACAAATCTGAGAATTTTGTACAAACTAGGTCCTGTATGTGCCTGGTGACAAGTTTGCAGAAAGCTAGAGAGGTACCAACCCTATATGCCAGGTGACTCAAACTGTATCAGAGAAGCTGAAGGCTAAGTGGTAGTAAATTGCATGGGAGGAAGAACTGACTAATAATAAAAAAAGGCCAGCAAATAGCCTTTGAAACCATGAAAACGACCTTCCTACCCACAGAGAGGTGTCACCCACTGCTGGGAAAAACTTGCCACAGGAAGTTTTTGCTAATGTGTCCTTTCTCTGCCACCAGTAATGATGCATTCCTGGAAGCAAAAACTGCATTAAAAGTCCTCTTTACATGTGAGCTAAGAGCTAAGGTGGCCACCAGCCACCTTTCTCCAGCACTCATCTGGGACAACACATTGTCAAAACTAGAAAACAACAGACTCGCTCCCTCTGAAATCCAGCTGTTCTTTCCCTCTGCCACCTCTCCACCAAAATACACTGAGACAATCAGATCCATGAAGGTTAAAAATGCTGAGTGTGAGCACACCAGAGCACCTCCACATTGTATCTGCTAAGTGTTTCTCACCAGAGAAGTGTGGTGCTGCTTAGAGCTACTGGCACAAAGTTCTTCCGGAAAGGGGTGCTGCAGAAGTGTCTAGACAGACTAAAATTAAAAAGAACAACTTATATGACACTGCCCACTGTCTGCACAGCAGGACAGATTCTCAGTGGGAGGAGTAAATAGCTGGTGCCATAATCGTAGCTAGTGGAGTCATCTTAATTTACACTGGGCAAGGATCTGGCCCAGAAAAATATTCTTGTAAACTTTGCAGCCAAAAATTCCTCTGCTAGACCACATTCCACCAGTCAAACTGCCAGGGAAGACAATTGCAGAAATAATTTAATTAAAATGGAGATCAGGGAGCTGGTATCCTTTTCAAGCTCTGCTCTTGACTTCATCTCTCCAACAACTGAGAGCTTGGGTGTCCCAGTTTCCCAGCCTGTAAAATCAGCATGCTACAGCTTCTCTGCTTTCTGAGGACAATGGCTCTGAAGCATCCTATCTGTTCAAAGACCAACCATCAAATCAAACAGATTTGATGCTCTAAATCTGAATGCTCTAAACCTCCAGCTCTTGGATGAAAGGGCATGTATTTTTCTCTGCTGAAACAGCTCTGTCTTTGCTCTTGGAAAATTTGATCTTTAAAAAGTCAACTTGCAAGTTTTGCTTCCAAGGCTGTAGGTGTCAGGTTCTCTGACTTATTGGGGTACTGCTAAAGATTTTTGCTGCTACAGACTGCTCAAACTTGCCAGCACAGTTCTGGTACTGAAGTAAGAGTTAGGCAGAGAGTACTGCTTTCCCACAATTTTGTCATTCATATTTCTGAACTTCCACTTTTGTTCTGATTAACATCTGGGAGGACAGTGAATTTTCTGCATATTCAACTCTTTCAGGAAATCATTAGATGAAAAAATACACCCAGGATGCAGACCAGTGCAATCACATGATCAAGTCATAAGGATGGTGCCACATGATGTCTCATTGTAGCAGGTCCTTTGTTTTCACTCCACAGTTTCTGTTAAAATATTTGGTTTTTTACTGGCCTGCAGAATCATTGGCAATGGCACATGGCTTAGGACCTGTTTTTTTACAGCCCTCATGTTCCACACAAAAATCCCTCACAGATACCCACAGCTTAAGAGCTTTTAGAATAACGGGGAGGTAGACTACAGTTTTTGAGAAAAGTTTTCACAGAGGCAGACCCAAGCAAGAACCCAGAGAGCCCTGGTGCCTGCACCAGCTGTGTGCCTCACTGCTGTCTGACGAGGCCCCATTGTTTTGTTATAACCCCAGCAGACCCTGCATGGAGCCAGCAGCTTCCCTCCACACAGGAAAGAAAGGGAATCACCCAGCTTCTGAAACACCAGGAAAGTATTTCTTTGTCATGCAAGCAGCCCAAGCTGATTCAAAGGATGGCTAAGCAGCACAGAGGACAAACACAGCAGGAAGGCCCAGAGTCCAGCGTGTCCCGACAAGCAAATGGAGAGCACCTCACACCCAGAGCAGCTGAGGTTCATGGGCGCCCTTTCTATCCTTCCCCTGGCTCAGGCAGGCTCCTCTGCCCTATGTGAGGGACTTTGGCAAACCCTCTTTTAAGGTGCATGGCCAGGGTGCAGGGAGCCACACTGCTCAAGGCCACTACAGTGGATAGTGGCAGAGTGGAGGGACCCTCCAGAGAGACAACAGTGGGACCCCACTACTGACCACACAGCATTTCAGGCAGGCTGCTCCCTGCCCACATTGGAGCAACTCCCTTTCTGAAGAGCTGTGCAGCCCTTGGAAGGACCTGGACAGGCTGGAGAGATGGGCAGTGAAGAACAATCAGAAGTTCAACAAAGGCAAGGTCCTGCACATGGGAAGGAACAGCCCCACACACCAGCACAGGCTGGGGACTGCCTGCTGGAGCAGCTCTGTGGGAAAGGACCTTGGGGTCCTGGTGGACAGTGAGCTGTTCCTGAGCCATCAGTGAGCCCCTGTGGCCGAAAAGGCTGATGGGATCCTGGGTGCATTAGGAAGAGCATTGCTAGCAGGCCACAGGAGGTGATCCTGCCCCGCTGCGCAGCCCTGGTGAGGCACATCTGGAGTGCTGTGTCCAGTTCTGGGCTCCTCAGCACAAGAGAGGCAGGGAGCTCCTGGAGCCAGCCCAGAGGGTGGCAACAAAGATGGTCAAGGAACTGGAGCATCTCTATTATGAAGAAAGGCTGAGGGAGCTCAGGGCTCTGGAGCCTCCCTCACTAAGGAAGAACCATCTGGACACAGTCCTGTGCTGTGTGCTCCAGGATGACCCTGGATTAAACTGGATGACAAACTGTGGTCCCTTCCAACCTTACCCACTCTGTCATTCTGTGAAGAGAAGGGTAGAGGTGTGCTGGGTGGGCACCCAAATTCAAGGGGCCTTTACTCTTCAACTATGGTCCAGGTTAAACACTGTTTCACATCCATCAACCACAAAGCCTGTGGTGTTTAACTAACTAACCAGCACACAGATACTTTTTCCCAAACAAAGGTCAACAATGCACAGCAGCCCCAACAGCTTTTCCCAAAACTAATACCACCCCACAGTTATATTTGTGCTTTTAGGCTCTTTGAAATGCTGAGATCTTTCATGACTCACTCTCAAAAGCCAGCACTTAGAACCAGCTACCATCAAGTCAAGTCATCAACACCAATTTGACTTCATCCCATTTAAAGTCTGTTTCATTAAACAAACAAACACAAATTTGGCATCAGTTTTTTGTTTCCCTTTACTCTGATGGATCACAGCCCTTGTTATAAAAACATGCTTAATAAAAACAAATTGGAAAACTAAGGAAACTCATAAAAAGCTCTGATTGTGAAGAAAAGCAGGGAAAAGGGCTTAAGGAGGAAATGCTACATTTTTCTGTGATGCCAGCAGAAAGAGGCAGTTTATAAAGAAAACCACATAATGGCAGGAAATAAATCCTTGAGACTGAATTTGGAAAAACACAAATTAATGCATTTATGGAAGAAACAGCAACACAACATGCACACCTAACACAAAGCAGAGATCCAGTAAGGCTGACAAGAGTCCTAGAACAGATAAGACAGAGAAGACCAATATAGCTTTGAGGACACATTCTAAGCATCTGATTCACAGGAAAACTGGAGGGAACAGAGAGATGGAAAGTATGACAAAACTCAAAGGGACATGCACCTTTATTACTATTTATCACATCTGTTCTGCAGTCAGAGTTGTAATCTCCAGTCAATGAGCAGGGGTCTCATTTCACATTTAGATTAAAAAATGCATTAAATAGGTGATATAGATGATGATGGGAAAAAGCATCACAGCTTTGTGCAACTATAAACACAGTGAATCCAAACAAAGCAACAGACTTGCTCACGGAGAACAGAGAGAATATGGGAGGGAAAAGACTTGGGCAGCAAAAGACAAGAGTCTGTTAGATATTCCTCCCCTAAATCAGGTTTTAGCACAGGCTCCCAAGGAATAAAGGCTTCACACCAGGTAGATTTCAAAGGACACTGGAAAGCACCACTGAGGCATACATTAAGAAATGCTACCTCAGCAGAATTTCATGATCTAACAATGCCAATTCCTAGAATTTGGTTGTTTTTTTCTGGATGAGATCTGCTTATATGCAGTTTATTGCTGCTGGATGAAGACAGACCAAAAATGCTTCTAATCATGTGCACCCTGCTCTTGAATCTCATTTGCCTTCAAAATTAGCCAGTAAAACCCATGTGCTGAACACAAGGTCTTCTCTGACCCTTCTCTAACCTTAGAGACCAAGCTGCAGTGTGAATGTGTCCTTTTCCCCATGATGTAACATAACATGACACAGACTCACGCTGGATTCAAGCCAGAGGAGGAGGAGGAAGACCCCACTTCCATGAACCTGGTCTCTCCTCTGAGACACATTTCCAACCTGACACAGAGCACCCATATGATGGGTTCTCAAAATGAAAAGTGTCTGGCCATCCACGTGTGCACACAGAGGGACCCTTCATGACACAGGTTTATACTGCAGCATTTCAACATCATTAAAACAGAGCAAAAAGGCCTCAGAAAGGACTTGTGTACAGAAGTGGATTTTAATGTCACAAAAGGCCACTTTGGTAATTTAGTCTCACCTCTGGATGACATAGTTCACTGAAGAGCACAAAGAGCTCCCTTGAACACTCACTTATAACCACGTTCAGGTTGGTTTCCCCTGTTAGATATGAAAGTCTGGGAACCTTCAGAATGGGAAAAAATCAGAATGGGAACCTTCCTTCTATCCATGCATTGAGACTTTCAAGAGACTTCTCTCACCTGTCATCATTTCACAGATGGGTATGACTGTCCTGGGGGAAGCTGTGCCTACACCAGACGTTATCCTACCTTGCACTGTTGGGGAGGCCACATTTAGCTCTTAGAGACATTTTCTAGTTCCCTCCCACACCCACATTTTCTTCATTTATAAAACCAGTGAAAACAAATCATGCTTCACCTTCAGTTTTATAGAGGGCAGCTCAGGACCTCTCATTCCTTCATGGAAAGAAAATTTCTTTCTGTACAGTTTCCATTATTTATTAGCTGAAGGTCGGGGGAGAAATGGTATTTATAGGATGCCTAAGGCCATGCTCACTATAAAACAGAGTAAGTCAATATAGCTACAGCACAACTCAGTGGCCTATTGTGCAATATTTTAAAAAATGCACTCTCATTACAGCACTTGAGAGTATCTCCTCCCCAACACCAGTGAAAATACATTTATGAGAGCTATGGAGCAGCAAGATTGTTTTAATCAGATCATTAACATGGGTGTGCTGTTTTCTGCCCACATCCTGATATTTAGTCCAAGTCCTGACAAGATCTGGGATTTGTATAATCTATTCTCCTGAAAGGTGTCAAGTGACTTTGTGGACACTGGGCCAGTGCAAATTCACTGTAACTTTGGCAGATCTGCACTCACTGACTGATGTGAAATCCCCAATGTGATGTGGATACTATTCTTTCCGTTTACAAAGAGAAAAACTATTCACAACTGAATGCCAAAGGTCTCCCTGACCTCTTCTACTTAAAGAAATTGAAATGAGACAGAAATTCCCATCTTACACCATACTGGAACATCACCTGACCAGAGACGCAGCTTGCTCAAACAAAACCGACTGAGTGTTATATGGCATAGCACTCACTGCATGAAATAATTCACATGAGACAGTCCCAGTGAGGAGAAGGCTTCAATCTAGAGCATCCACTCAGTGTGCAGCTGAGGTATTTGGGAGTAAGAAGCCGCCCACACCTTGCTTCCCTTGCTCTCCCTCAAATGTATTCTTATAAGAAATGCACTTCTTATGTGAGAAAAAGAAATCCCAGTGCAGCCTTTGTAGAGCTCTCTGCACCTACTGGCATTCTCAGCCCTCAGAAAGAATGCTGGGAAGTCACCCAGACAGTCACCTGTCTACCAAGTCTCTCACACCAAAAAGCAGCTCCACACTGGAATTCTTCTGTTCTCCCTCAAACTACTGGGGTTTATTCATGTTTTAAACATGAATAAACTAGAATTCAAAAAAGCCCAAGACAGGCACACTCAGTAAAGAGTATTTAAACTGGGCACCCTGAAACTTATTTGCCAGAATCCAAGAAAGATTAATAAAGGAATCACTCCCAGAAAACAGAAAACTGCCTTGAGTGAGCAGGAAATCAAGGCTGCCTGAAGAGAAAGCATGAGCTCTGCAGCCAGCTCAGAAGTGCAGTGTGGTGCCAAGGCCCTCATACTATCTTTTAAATCCCCAGATTCTGAGGGGGTTTAAGCACACAACTTCATCCAGGAGGCACTGGAGACAGGTATTTTAGCCTAAGTCTGGAAGGTTTCAATCTGTAACCAGTGTAACAAGCACCAAAGCTCCCACTGACCTTAACTGACTCATTTCCTCTATAAAAGCCCTTCAAGGTGAAACCAGGTCCTTCCATTTTCCTTCCATTGCCTACAAGAATCTTTCTTTGTGCTTTAAAAACACAGAAGAGGTAAGAGAAGTACCAGTAAGGAAGTCTACACTGTTTTCCTGCAGTCAAAAGTAGGAAACTTCTCCAGGTGACATCCACTTACCCTGAAATTCTCAACCCTGAAAGAAAAGCACCTTACAAGCTCTTCCACTGGGTCACATCGCTTAAAGCAGTCTGCCTTGTCCTCCAAGATACTGGAGACCTCCAAAACTCTGAATGCTTTCTTCCTCTGGTCTGACCAGACAGAAACATGCCTTACTCTCCCTATTTGACTTGAACCTCCCTGCTCTTTCACAGGTTTCTTAGAACCCCAACTCTCAGAGACTTCTGCTTACACCAGAACCATCTTTTTCTCAGCACCAAAGCCAAACTCCCAGTTTCCTTGATTGTCCAGGAAAGCCTACGAACATAATTAACACTACTCTGGGAGATCAAAATGCAAAAACAAATAGAAGAAACACGTACCTTGGTAAGGATCTGATGGACAGCAACCTTCAGATGATCACAACCACTCTGAGGTGCTGGCATTGCTTATGAACAATTGGGGGAGGACTGTCACACCATCAGAATGAACTGGGACAGCAGCATCATGTGGAGCCAGAAAAGAGGTATTTTACCCAAACTGACTGTATTCTCAAATCAGTCCACTGCTCTTTGCTTCTCCCTTATTACCTTAAAATGTAGACAAATTTGAAAATAAAAACAAGAGACACTGAAGTTCATCCTCACCTGATCTAGACACTAATGAGGGAGGCTTTTTCCACTAGCACTGATTTTCCACTGCGCAGCAAATGCAGCCTCTCCACCGTCCACGTGTCAGAAACAAAGCCACTTCTGGCCTGATGCTTTCCATATGAAACACTAGATCCCATCTTTCTTCTCCCCTCTGCCTTCCTCCTTTCCATACTTAATTACTCACACAGCAGCTGTAGTAGGTTGCAGATGAGCAAAATGTTTTCTTCAAAGCAGCACAAATTTTCCAGGCTGATAGGGAAGGCCAAAAGAAAAAAAAAGAAAAAACAAAACCCCAACAAGAATTATTTAGTACTTTTCACCAGCTTGGAGCAGGCAGCAAGCTCTGCAGGCTTGGCACACTTCAAACCACTGCACAGGAAAAGAACAAAGCCCCTGAGCCACTCAGCACCCAGGGATGTGGGCACCTCCGATCCAGAATCCAGCAGTAAGCCAGAGGTCCAAGGCAGGGCGACTGCACTGACTCCAAACCAGCACAGCACCTCAGCAGCAGCTGAGCAAAGGAGAGAGGAGAGAGCAGCAGCTGCCAGGAGACAGGGAACAGTGTGACTGCACTGCTTTTGTGCATCTTGCGTATCACCAGGCCTTGCCCTGAGGAAGGGAGAGCACGCACCCAGATAAGAGACCAGAAGTATCCAGATACTGCCCACAGCATCACATAATGCTATGGATGCAGTTCTCCAAAGATGCAACAGTCACAGGATGCAGAGAGTCTGGGTACCTTTGACTAACCAAATTACTAATAGCCTGGAAAAATTAATCAACTTTTAGGGGTGCAAGACCTGAAATGAAAAGCTAAAATTGACAAAAAAGTGGAAGATGTCACCCAAACTAAGTCTCTCACACTGAAAAGTGCCAGGCCCTCAGGAAATTCTAGTAAGTACAACTCATTGAAAGATTTCTACCAAACATTCTCAGAAAAGAAATACATTTTTGCCCAATCTTTTATTGGAATATATATTCAACATGTTATCCACTGAAATGTCACACATCCAAGATGTAATCAGTAAGGGCAGACTTGAATCAAGCCACACAGTGACTCAAATCTGGGTCTCACACCTAAGTGCTGTGATGTGTGTTTTGGGTGTAAAAAGCAGGCAGACAGGAGCACCTCTCACCCCCTCCTACTCTACCACCCAAAGAACAATTTTCACCGTGGCCTTTGATAACTAGAACCTTTGTTTTCCATCCAGCCCTGGTGGAAAACAAAGGCAGGCGATTAAAGGCAGTCGTACTTCACCCCCACCAGCACAAAGCAATTCAGCACAATGCTGATTCCCCTCCTGGGCTGGAGCAAGGCAAGTCAGCAGAAATTGCAAATGTTCAAAACCCAAGAACTTTCCTTATGCACAGAAGTGGACTTTGCCCACTCGAGAGTCAGGATTAAAAGCAAATGCCTAACACCATAGTAGCCTATTAGTAATGAAAGCATTTTTTAAATCTAATTTAGCTGTCCTGACACATGCCTTTTTCCTCACTGCACAATCTAAATAAACATTTATTTTCACTGTGATTTCCAGTCACTTCAGTAATACCAGAAGAAGGCTGCAGTGACAGAGCTGCAAGGCAGAAGGTAGGCTAGATAATCCTGTCCAAAAAACACAAACCCCGTTTCCAGGGCTTTTTGGATTATCTAGGTGGAGATACTTCCATTGACTGCAGTTTCTGTCAGAATATGCTACCTTACAAAGTTCCTTTATGGTCAAACATCAACCCTATGTCAGCATCCCTTTAAAACTGACCTTCTGAGGCTACAGGTTTAAAGGACAGGATTTGTAAATCAGGACTCTAATTGGAATGTCTCAGAAGAGCCTCTCACAAGCCAGGGTCCTTCTCCTTCACATCCTTTCCCATAAATCACCCTGTCTCCCAGGCTTGCCTGTGTCACTGTCTACCTCTCTATCCCTTGCAGAGTATGAGCTGTTGACCCCATGCATGATTTAAACTCCAGCTTTGCACTCAGGTCCACAATGCTGGGAAATAACAAGAGGATTAGGACATGTGACACGCTGTCTGTAAGCATCATGATCAAAACCAGTATGACACTTATTTAAGTATGGTTGGTGGGCCTTCAGCAAGCATAAATGACGTAAACATCCCTGTGTAAACGACTGGGACTCTTTGGTGTGTACTCTACAGCACACTACACACCTCTTAACACCTCTCCAAAAAGTAACACAGGTAATGAATACACAGTTGCATTGAGTGGAAATGCTTTGGATTGGAAAGGATCCTTCACATGCAAGAACAGGGAGTGGATGGGTACCTACTTCAAAAGGATTATCAGCTTCAGAGCAGCTTACTAAATCAGAGTTGATATATTAAACCTTTAAAAGAAAAAAAAAATTAAATACCTTCTGCCCAACCATCCTACACTCAACTCCAACCCCTATTAAAGATTTGAGAAGGGTCAAATCAGTGCCACACACAGGTTGTCACAAAGACAACCCAGACCTCTGGGAAGGGGCATTTAAGCTTACCTTTCAGAATCTCCTTTTGATTTTCTCATAGAGGCAACTCCCCACCCCACCGACGGCTCCTCTGCACAGGAGCTGCCCTGGTGGCTGCTGTGGCAGCATCTGGGCCCACAGCTCGAGGGGGGCTGGAGCCCATGGCCCCATGGCCTCACACAACCCTCCCCTGGCTCAGGCACTGTGCCTAAGCACCACAAACCAAGAGCAGGGATCCCCAGAGCAGCAAAACAGAACACAAGAGCTGCCAACGCATCTTGTAACTGAAGAACTGAGAAGCAAAGGTTTGGTGTCCTGATTAAATCCAAGATGTCTCACTACCTTTGAGCATAAAGGCTGAAACATGAACTCACAGGCAGCTTACTCTCACAGGCAGCCTAACAACCTGAGCAGCCAAGCAGTCTTCCTCACCAGCTGCTGCCAGAGCAGGAATGGTAAACACAGCTTTTTCTGATGTACACACATATAAATGCCACTTACTTGCACTTTCTCAATGCTGCTGGAATCAAGAAGAGTCAGAAATCCCAGGATGTTTGGGATTTTTTTTTTTTAAACAAAAGACAACAAAACAAGTCTTCAGTGCCTCAAATACAAAGAAAGTATAAAGAATATAAAATTAAAAAATAAAAGGTCTGTGACTTTAAAGACCATCTCAGTGTCATGGGAACCAGGCACAATTTTTTAACTGGCAGTGGCAATGTTGGGGGGAAGCTCTTTTCCTGGCAGGTTTGTTTTGTTTGCTTGCTACAGAATCCACTGAACTCTGCAGTTTGAGTGAATCCACACTAATTTTGACCAGGGCAGAAGCACCCACAGTACAAAAAGGACCATGTGGGGAGAAGAAATTCAGTAATTCAGGTGAGTGATTCCTGCAATGTCAGTCTAAAAGACACCACAAAAATGGCACTCCCAGCTTCTGACCACTGCCAGGAGTTTGGAAACTGTGGGGACATTGTAAATGTAGGGAATGGACAGGAGGTACTTGAGAGTCCAGGGAAGCAGAAAGAGGAACTCAGGACTACTCTTAAAAACACCTTTATTAGCTCTCCAAAAATTCAGCTTGAGCATCAAAAAAGAAAACCACCATCAATTACCAATGCCTGGGCATAACTTTTAGTGAGGTTTTGAGCATGATGATCAAAAGTCTACAATTTTTCTTCCCTCTGCAAAATGCGACAAACTTGATAGGAGATAAGGTGTACTACTAACCCATTGCTTAATGTACTAAACAACAGTATTGCTCAGTCAGTGAGCAAAATCCCTTTGTTTTATTAAGACAACTGCAATCAAGGTTGTTCACATGCAGCTACAATCAAAGAGAAGCAGCTTCCTTCTTGCTTCCCTATAATGTTTCCTAACTCAGAATGGAGAAACAACACACTGGATGTTTCTCAGTGGAGAATCATTTGACAAACCCTCAAAATATCCCCTAACAATACCCAGAAGATACCATTTGCCTCAACCCTGAAAAGCTTAAGTATGAAATTACTATCTGGAACTGAAAACCTTCTACCATTTCTACATGGAAGTACCACGCTGCAGACTAGCTATATATCATGATTTTCATGAAGCCTATTCTAATTTATGCACTGCCTATTCAGCAGGACATACAGAAATGTACAGGCTTGGGGAAGGGTAGATTTAAGCATCCCAAACAAGTAAGAGAAAATACTTTCTAGCTGAGTACCCACATTATGATTGTGCATTGCTTAAAGGTATTTACCCCATTTCAAAATCACTTGACACAAGTCATTCACATAATCTGCTATTTTAAGACCTGTAACGTGGATTGCAGGACTCTATGCTTTCAGAATGCCAAAAAATAATCACTTTCAACAATACATTCTATAATTAAGAAATCATGTAACAACAGAGACAGCAGTTTCAAGTTTGTCTCTCCTCTCTTTGTCCATTCTTTCTGTAAGGTGACAGGAGCATGCTTTCAGCACATGGAGCAAGCAGAGGCACTGCAGGTATAAATGGAGCGGCGTTCAGAGTCTGAAATACACTGCATTACACATGTGGCTGTTCTTGGAAGTCAACCATTTCTGAAAGTTATTCCCAAGAGGCATGATGTACTATAAGCACTTAAGAAATGTGTTACACTGTGACTGGAACCAAGATGAAATAGCAATATTAAAAGAGATGGTTTAGTTTATGTAGTGGCCAACTATGCCATTAAACTAGAACAATGGAGACGATGGGGAGGCAGGAATGTTCTTCAGTGTGATTTATTCCTTTCCAGTAGGAGTGGAAATTTTTCCTATAGGCCTGAAAATGACCCTGTCTGCCAAGCAAAAGTCAGCATTAAGATATAAGAATTCTACTACATTAGTCACCCTGGGATACTCTGCTCTCACACAGCACAGGGATCTCAAAGCCCTCTTCCAGGATGAGTCAAAACTCAGCCTTCTGAGCACCACAAAAACCATTAGGCCTTAGCATTGCTGTTGCCAGTTACTTCAGAAAGAGGGAAACTGAGACTTGAAGAATTGATTAAAAACAGGCAAAGAAGGCTATATGAAAGGATCAACAGAAAAACAAAGGCTTCCTCGATCCTATGCTTTACAGGAAATGTGCATCTTTCTTGAAAGGATCATTGTTTGCTGCAGCTGAGAGCAGCTGGGTCAGCCAAGGCAAAAGGAAATGTTATCAGGCAATGGTTATCAGCAAACAATATAATGCCATTTCCACTTCTGCCAGCCAATTAGACCTGTGCTGCCTGCTGACACGTGGGAAAGGCTATCTCCTCCAGAATAAACCAGGGCTTGGCACCTAAGCACTGCTGCTTTTATACAGCTGCATCAGCTACATAGGATGACTCTGTGCATCCACCTGCTCTCTGTGCTCCCATATTCTGATATTATGGGAACTGCCATGCTAGACACTTCCCTACGCTCCCCATGAATATGAAGACAGCCCCAAAATGTCCTGATCAGACCCCTGTTTTACAACAGCACAGTGAGTTCTGAGTCCACCAAGGGGCCTACAGAGAAGGACAATAGGGATGTCAAAAATGTCACCCCTAGGAAGAGGCATATCTGATTACAAAAGATGCCTTCTGCACCCTGATCTTTCAATGATCTCCTAAATGACATTGTGAAGGCCCAGCAGGAAGAACAGAGGGAAGCCTCATGTCCACCCCTTCCAAACCCTCAGCCCTGCTCTCCCCCTCTCTGCAGCCTGGCACACAGAGTGGGACCATGTGCAGCTGCACAGGCTATGCTCCTCAGAGTTATCTCCCTCAGAAACAGCCTCCTACCCACTTCCTTCCTCTGCAGAGTAATGAGGTGCCCTTCAGCCTCGTGCTGCCTCTGCCAGCAGCCTGGTTCCAATCTCAGGGATGCCACATGAGACAGCCAGCCCAGAGCAATGGCATACATGGCCAGAGGTCCTCCTGCAGCAGCGCAGCAGCCACGCAGGTGCTGAAATCTCCCCCGCCCTGCCCTGAACTGCAGAGTCAGCTCACAGGGACAGAGAGAACTAGGACGGTTCAGTCAGAGTCAGGATGAAGCACCAGGCAGAAACACGAGGTGCCAGCCAGCTGACTTAGAGCAAACTCATTTCCCAATGCACACAGCCCACCTCTTCCTTTCATCCCTCCTCAGTGCCATGGAGGCTCAACACTGTGGAAAAGCTAAACAAAGTTCTCTCTCCTGATGAAATTGTACTATTGATTACTTGTTAGATTCTGACACCCCCACTCCAAGAAAAAGCCTTCTCACCTCAAAAGTGTTTTTGCCTGAAGGAGTACACCCAAAGCTCAGAGAGGAACTCAGCTTTTGTTGCCTAAAAATCAAGCTCTCCCTTCCCAAAATGTGTTTTTAAAATACATCAAATGCATCACAGGTTCATTTCCAGCTTACGCTTCAGGTATTTCTACTTCCACAATGCAAACTATGTGCAGGGTGGAATAACGGTTTCTTTGTTTGCATTTTTGCCTTCTAAAACAGAAACCTACACAAAAGGAGACAATTTGTTCCTCCACAAAATCTGTTTGTTTTGTACATATTGCTGGGTTGCACTCATTCAACTCCAACACTAATTGTCAAAAGCACAGATACCAAACTTGCTCACGTTCCTCTAGCAGTGGGAAGGGAAAACAGGAGATCAGCTGACTGTGTGCAAGCATTTACCAACCTGCCTGTGCTGTCAGTGCCCTCTGTGAGTAATGGGTGTTTCACAATCTGAAATACGAGCAACTGGCCCAGCTGTGTATTCCTCAGCAGCCAGCAGCTAGCAGACTGTTTTCCAGGCCCAGGAGAAAAGGAAGACAGGACTGTGTCAACGCTTTCACCCCAAGGCACGCTCTGATTTTCAGTGGGGCAGGTGCATCTTTCATGGTGCCACAGTGAGCATCGTTTGTCAGAGCAGGACCTGGCACTGACTACCTCTGCACATCACGCACTAGTAGCTGCTAATCACAAAACCGGAGCTCACAATGTGATAAAGAAGCTTGCTCTTAACCCACACATCTATTTTCCCCCCCAACCCGTGCCTTTTTAAGAGACTGAAGTAATCTCCTGGGGCGCTGCTCTGCTGCTGGGAGAAGCACTGCTCTGGAGCCTCTGTAGCACCGCTGGAGCAGAGGCAGGACTTGTTCAAATGTTTTTACTCAAAATTAAAGCTGCTGTTTGTCTCCTCTGACACATCCCACAGGAATCAGTCACTACCCTGTCAGCTCTCTTCCCCGGAGTGTCAACTGTAGCCTTTCGTTTTAAACGACCCTTTAGAAACACACACATTCTTTGTCTCCAAGTTGCTACAGTTTGCCTAAAATAAGTAAATCCCCAATACTTGATTACGTTGCAAGTGATTCAGAAGAATTAAATTGGGGTCTCTGTGTCAGTGGGTCTGCCAGGCTTGTGTAACAGCACGGTGTCTGCACAGCCAGCTTCAGCTGCTCCCACCACTGACACATCAGTTTTGCTGCCTGTTGTTTGCAAGGAGAGTCCAGGCAGCAACAGGGGAACAAACCGTAAATACAGGATGCATTGTGAAACATCGGGCACTGGTTGCAGGATTTCAGGAAATAAGGGAAAATGCTGCAAATTATTTTCAGATTCTCTTTTTAACATACGTGGAGAATCAATGGGGTTTAACCAGGAGCAGGACTTTAAATTCTGCAATGGTAATCCTGGGATTGGGTAGGTACATGCTACTGTATAAAACAAACTGCTGCTCTTCCACACATAAAAGAAGGCAGAAGGAGACAGAGTATCACTCGCAGCACTGCCTGAAGCACGCTGGCTATGTCAACACACTATGTCGCTTTGGACTGCTTGGACTGTTAGTAACATGCAACCGATCCAACAACGATCCCATGAAATATTTTTTAATTAAATTATATTAACCTCTTCAGTTTAATTAACATGTTAAAAATATAAAAGGAAAGCAGATGTGACCATCATGGATGTGTGCGCTGAATATTAATAACAAAAAGCATCCCCTCCCCCTTGGAGGATAAAGCAAAGTTGGTTTGGTCATTTTGCAAAATAAACCCTGAATGTGTTCACCCTGGAGCTGACAATGAAGCTCTGCTTTGTGTGCACACACATACAAAGCTGAAGCCAGAATGATTTTACTACGGGTAAAGCTTTGAAGATCCAGCCCCGTCCAGCTGGCTGACAATGCTACAGCCCGAGTACTCCCCAGCAGCTCTGCCATCCACGTTTCTACCCATGCACACTTCTGAGGAAAAATCAAATGAACATCCCGAAACTGACAGGCTACCCTTACAGTAGCCAAGACTCAGGTGAAGGCTGGCAAGATGAAATCCTGTGGCTCATTATTCTCACACTGATAGTGCCACGGTCCGTGCGCTGCAATAGCACCACATGCCATCCCAGCCACACTCCACTATTTCTACCCACCAGCAGATGTTTTTTTTCTTTTAAAGAGACACCAGTTTCCAGAATTTCACCTGGTGTATTGCCTCTACCAGAAAATCACATAAAGAAACAGAACTACCTCACAACATTTGTTCGTAAGTAGAAACACTGTCTTTCCTTTTCTCTCAATATCCCAGCTGATAACTATTTACAGTTAACAACTGGGTGCATCGTGTATTTTATACAGCTCTTCTCTGTAACCTACTCTTCCCCTTGGTCTTACTTGTATTCACGCTGCCAGTCATCATTTTAATGCATTCATAAGAATTGATTTCCATCTTTCTCTTTATTCTGTCTGCATATTAACCCTAGAGTGCCTCAAAACACACTGGTTTACTGGAACCAGCCTAAGGCGTCATTGTTTCAAGACAGCGAGAAGTGTGCGTTTCTACTCATCTTCCAAGGAAAAAAAAAGGAAAAAAAAGGAAAAGAAAAATAAGTCACATTCCTAGTTACTGAACTTAGCCTTAAAGCTTCTGCTAGTGCTTCCAGACACCTGCCCACCCTCCACCTCCGACTTAAGCTACAATTTTTATTGACATATACTAATTACCTGAAAATAAGAATGATCTATTCCATTTCCACCAGCTGCCAGTTGTCAGCACTGGCTAGAAGTGGGTAGGATTGTTTAAAAGAACAAAAGAAAGAAAAATAAAAAAAATCTAAGCTCAAAAATGAAATAAATAGTAGTCACCATAAAAAACAAAACCCTAAAGAATGCCACCGGATCTCAGGTACTGTCGAGTGTGCTCAGAAAGGACTGAAGGCAGACAGATTTGAATGGACTGCTCAGTTTGTCACGGTAAAAAATACAGAGATTTAAAGGTCTACCCACGCGGCAAAAAAAAAAAAAAAAAAAAAAAAAAAAAAAAAAAAAAAAAAAAGAACCACCAAAAAAACCCAACCCTGAATTAAAGAACAAAAATAAAATAAAGTCAGAAATGCAGCCTCAATGCACCGACTGTCTGCGTTTAAGAGATTTACAGGAGTAATTTAAATGATTCACCTGCTGCCAGTTTTCCTCCAAGGATGGCAAAGCTGAGAAGTAGCCGGTGTCGTGGACAAGCTGGAGTTCCTGGAATATACTATAACTAGCCAAGACATCCATGCTGCTGCTGAGCAAGACCCTTTCTTTCTGCTTTTGTGTGTGTTTGTTTGCTCGGGTGGGGGGTTGTTTTTGGTCATAAAAAAAAAAAGGAGGAGGAAAATCAACCAATGATAGATCCAGCGTCCCTTTGGCTTTGTTTTGTTTCAGTCACACTTTAAAAAAAGAGAGAGAGAAAGAGGATCAGCGCGGAGGGACGGCGAGGTTCGGGGGCCGGGCCGAGGAGGACGAGCGGCGCCGGCGCGCACCGAGCACCCCGCGGCCGCCGCACCGGGGCACGTCCCCGCCGCGCTCCGCGCAGCCCCGCGCCGCGGCCATGCGCGTTCGCGACCGCCTTCCCCGCCGCCCCCTCCCCTCTTTATTTTCGGGACACCACATCCCACACCCCGCCCCCCCTCACGCCGCTTCCCTCTCACCCTCCCTCAGCAAGCCCGGCCCGGCCCGGCCCGGCCCCCCCGCGCGCGCAGCCGCGCGGCCCCGCTCAGGCAGCGCGTGGCCATGTAGGGTAAACGGCGGGGCGGGAGGGGCGGGCCCGCCGCGCGCCTGAAGACGCTGTGGCCCAATGGCGGAGCAGCGAGGGGCTCGGGGGGCGGGGCCGGAGCGCCGGCGCCGGCGGCGATTGGCCGGGAGCGCTGCTCCCGCCCCTTCCCCGAGGCTCGCGAGGCGGCGCGCGGCGAGCTATTTTTAGGGTGCTATATAAGAGGGCGGCGAGGCGCGTGGTAGTGGCAGAGCGCGGTGCGCTGAGGGGGGATGCGGGGTGGTTGTGTTCGGGCTGTGGGCGCCGGGCGAGCCGCGGCCCGGCCCGGGGCTGCCCCGCAGGCAGTGCCTGCCGCACACCCCCGTTCCCGCACCGTGTGCACCCCTCTGCCTCTCCCCAGCCTCTAGTGCTCGAGTTCCTGGGGCTGAGGGTCGCCTGGGAAAGATGTGTGGCTTATGAGGGTGCTGGAAGGAGTAGGAGTGGGAATTCACCCCGAGTAGGAGCCGCCGGCCTAAGGAGCACATGCACAGTAGGCAGAGCGTAGGAGCCCAGCCCCTGAGTGCTGATCCAGCCAGACGGTCCCCAGAAATGCACGTGTGCTTACTGAGGCATCTATCATGGCATTTAATCAGGCTGAGATGTGAGCTGAGACCTCTCGGAGTGCTAGTCTGGGCTGGCTAATGAGCTGTTTGACCTTAAATGGTTAGTGTGGCGCAGAGCTTCCCCAAAATCACTCTGGCACTGGGCACAGTTGCATTTCTGCTTTTGGAAGGATTGCAGAACTGAGTGCTCATTTGAAGATTATGGGGGTGGGGAGGGGCTTCCAGTAATAGAAGAAATATGTTCTCTTTGTTGCTCTCAAATTTCAGAGGGCCCTATTGTCCCATCGGTTGCATTGCCAGAGTTGTATCTGGCCACCACGCTGCAGGATGAAGGTGCCTCTGGTGCCCTTTGATGGTGGGTTGTCGGCACACTTAAGTTGAACTGGGTACCAGGGCAAGGAGGTGCTGCCAGGGGTTGCTAAACTATCTCTTTGTGCAGCAGTTGCATCACACTTGCCTTGCCATGACTAAGATCTCTCTTCTGGCTTTTCTCTTCCCTTTGGACCTGGATGAGCGTGCCAGGGCCAGGCCTCGGCTGGTATTAATTGAGGAAATGCCACTAGCACAGACACATCTCTTCCCAGGTGTCCCAGTCAGACTGATGTGGAAGTACGAGGCCACAGAATTCGTCAGTGCTGATTACTTCATGGTATGTTTTGTTTCTTGGCAATGAAGACAAATTGCCTTTTCCAAAACTGGGTCCATGTCAACAATTTTGAAAACTGTATTTGAAGAAGACTTGTCAGAATAAACCTCTGCAGAAAGCCCAGATAATGGCTGCACCAATCCCAAGTTCTTGTAGGTGCTGTGAAGAATGAAGCAAAGTAAGCACCTCTCTAGTCTGAGGAGTCAACATGTAGAGGGAAAAGGGGAAATGAAGCTGTTGAAGAACTGCAGTAATCAGAAAAGAACTGGACATGGGCAATTTTCTCAAATAAACAGTCTCACCACTACAAAAACACTCTGTGGTGTTGAAGAAACACCAGGATGACTTGCAGGAGCTGTTGCTCAGGTGCTGACCTGAGGCTCCGGGTCTGGATGGTCCAGGGGCAGCTCCCTTGAAGCTGAATGTCTCCTGTGAGCTGCTTGTGAAAACGATGCCATCCCCAGCCTTCACCTGGGGAGCCATAGGTTGTCTTAAACAGGACCATTCCTGCCATCTTTAGCTTAGCAGAGAAGCTGTGTGTGAGGCTGGACATGAATAATAAACTACTCTTTCTCATAAATATACCCATAAATGTGTAAATGTATGTGTTAGTGGGAAGATGAGAGGGAAGGCTAGTGCAGCAAGTACTGCTGGAGAGGTCTTGCAGACCATCATTACCCATTCCAAGCATGCCTCAATCTGGCAAAGCAACACCTTCCCTGGGCACCTTGGGAAGGGAAGACTTTTAAAGACTCTAGAGGAGAGAACTTGACAAAGGTGGTCAGCTGTGGAAGGAAGCAGCACTTGGGTGTCACAACACACTCCTGTACTGAGAGGGTTACACAAGAAATACCTGTTTCAGAAAAAGCTGTCTGTAAGCATTTATCCTTAACAGCTTGTCAGAACAAGGCCGAATGCATATGCAGAGGCTTTTCTGACCTAGGCAGAGAAATAAAGGACAAAAGCAGTGAAGGTTTATGCTCTCAGCTACTTAAATATCTAAATGTCTTCAGTTTTTTTGTCTTTGAATTCAGTAATTCCCATAGCTGAAAAACATTTTCTTGCTTTATTTGTGACCTTGTTTAGCATAACTCCAATTTTAATATGTAGAAATGTTAGTGGTCTGATATCCAAGCTCTCCTCTAGCTTGGCCTTTTCAAGCTATGGGTTGCTCATGCTTTGGTTTACTGCAAAGCTTGATGTACAGGCAGCCCAGGAGTCCTCTCTGCTTGATAGTCACCTCTGCTTGCCACTGAGAAGCTCTTATTTGAATCAATTAAAATCTTTCTAGTTGACTATCTTATCCTGAACTTTCTGCTGAAGGCATGCCCTGTAGGAACTGCCAGCTTTCCACCCTCATGGAGGAGGCTGTTCTCCGTTGTGGAGCTCAGCTGCTCTACACCAGCAAAGAGCCTAGACTGTGCCTGGGCTGCACTGTGACTGGTGGCCAGATCTGATGAGCAGATGCTGCTCTGCTTCTCTGGCTGGCTTCAGGAGGAATTGTGTCTGAGGGCAGGATTTTGGCTGTGAGCCTTGAGGTGAAGAGCTGGGCTACAGATCTGGCCGCTTGCCTGGGTGGTTTCCAGGCAGACATTGCATTTTTATTGTCTCAGATACTCTGCTTTGGAGGTCAGTCGAGAAAGCAGAATGGGGTTGTCACTTGGCAGAAGCAGAAAAGCCTAGACAAAAAAAGAATGTGCGGTATGCTGGGTATAAAGCTGTTAGTCCAGCACCGGAGGTGGCATCTACCTGTGCTGACCCAGAGGTAGCAGAGGGTGATTTCTGCCAAGCTCTGGTTTCCCAGGCTGCACTGACCTTTCTCCTGGCAGATGGCCACTTTCCCTGCCCTGGCCCACCACGCCACCCATCACAGAGAGCAACGCAATCAGATGTGGAGGAGGAGCCATATCTCCCCACTGCTGTACAGCTGGGCTCAAGGGCATGGAGGACCACACAAAAATTCAGGCAAAGGGAGCAGGCTGGACCTGCAGGGAGTGAGGATGGGCATTTCAGCCAGGGCACAGGTTTGTCATATAACAGGTAAAGAAAATAACTTGCATGAGGAGAAGACTTCATCATTCCTGTGACTTGCTGAAATGTCAGGAAGATGCAGGGAAGTGATATGGCTGCTCGTGCTATAGCACCAGTGCTCTTTGGCACCTGGAAAGGGGAAGTGGTTATATTTTTTACATTAAGGGGCGATGAGAACAGTTAGTCCTAGTGAAAATAAATAAAGAAAATATTTCCCTGCTTCTTCTGCTCTCCACGAGAAAGAGGAAAGGTATCTTAACTGTTTTCTATGAGAAGCTTGAATTTATCACAGTCTGCCATAGGTCCTCTGGCAACAATGTTTTCTATTCTCTCCAAGCAAGGAGTGTAAAATCACTCCCATCACTTTGCTGGGTCCCTGCAAGGCACTGGTGTGCACAGAAGCAAAATTTTGGTTGCTCTGATTGCTTTCCCTTGTGATATTTGTGTCTCCACTGCCCCAGAAGCAATGGCAAGGGATGCTTAGTGGGGATCCACCAGAGAACGCTGATTTGCAGGTGATTTTCAGATGCTGATTTTGTGTTTCTTTGCTTTGGCTTGGGCAGAGACAAGATGCCATAAAGCAATCAGGGAGTATATAAATTCGTACTGTAAACATTTCCCTGAGTACACCTCCTTTGGTACCAGTGATGTTTCAACAGCTACACTGGATTACTCTGTACCCAGCTCATGATGCAGTTGTAAACCCAATGGCCTTCTGCATAGCCAACAAAAGTGCTAAAGCACTTTCTCCTGCAGGGACAAATTGGCCCAGGTGTCCAGGCTATCAATTCCTTCTACCATCACATTTGCATTTAGGCTGCCAGCTGCATCTCTTCCTCTCCTCCATCTCAGCCTGAGCTAATACAGCTTCACTGTGCTTAGAGCGTTGTTCAGAGGTGTTGATTCTTCAGGCTCTGTCCCTCCTGGAGAGGAAGAGGTTGTGCCTGCAGGTTGGTAGGGTTGAGGTTGCCACTGGTTGTAAAGCCTTGCAAAGATCAAAGAGGGGGGAAAGTACTGATAAATGCACTGGAACATGCTTGGATTTGCAGTTCAGCCTCTCCAGAAGTGGATGCAGAAAGCTGCTACCGGGGTAGTGCAGGGTTTGTGGTGGTGGTTTATGGCCAGGTGGCTGTCAGTGGAAGAGCTCAAGGGGACCCTGCTGTTCAGCGTTGCCACTACTCCATACTCCAGTGTGTCTGTGCATCTGTATCCATGACCACATTTGGTGAGAAACAAAATGCAAACAAGCATGAAGCAGCAAAAAGGGAGACAACTTCCATTCCTACAGTGAAGCATGTCTCTGTAGGCCCCAGAAATCCCTGGTTCCTCCTCCAGCTGGATACCTCACTCCTTCCAAATCTCTCATCTCCTTCAGACCTCATGTTCCTGGAGAAAGGTCAGTGCTGTTGGCCCCATGCCTGCACAGCAACGTTTAGTGATGTGGAGGGCTGTTCAGTATTTCATTGTTCCTTCTGGCAGGTGCAGCCCAAGACACAAGGAACAGAGGTTGTTGCCCTTCCTGTCTCCATGCTGGGGAGCAGCATGGCTGTAGCTTGCAGCCGTCAGTGGCACTTGACTCTGCCTGGACGGGACACACTGAAGCAGGGTGGTGGCATCTCTGTGCTGGGCATGAATGGGTGGAGGTGCCTCCTGGTCTCCAGTGAGTCACAAGCCGTTCCCCAGATGTTCAGCAACAAAAGGGGAGACGAGAGTATGACACAGCAGGTTCCTGTGCCTCCCCTCCTTCTGGAAAACATGCACCTTCTCTTTCAAATCAGTGCCCTGTGGACATTGCAATGGGCTTAATTGCAGGGCGGCTAATGAGCACTCTCCAGGATCAGAGATGGAATGGGCCTAACCCAAAATCATAGCTTAGGATACCCAAAATTCTCGGTGGACTTTGCAAGTTGATCACTTGCCAAATGCAGAAGATGCTTGATGGGAAAACACGACATGCCATCCTGAAGCAGAAACATTATCCAGCTGGGTTCTCTGGGCTGAGGAAAAAGAAAAAAGAAAAAAAAAGAAAGTGCCTGATGCTTAAAGGGAAATTTAGAAATTATAGTTGAATGGGTCTCATCCAGATCTGTCATGGATTTTTTTGACCCCCTGTCCTGAAAAGGCAATGAGTATGCTCAGCCTGTAACAGGATTGAGTTTCCACTGTGGGGAAGGAGCCTTCATCTGCTGTGGTTTGTTCATATGCTCTAGGGTTTTTGTATTTCTTGTAATAATTTTTACCTTATGGCTGTGACTGTTTGCATTAGGATCAGTCTCTGTTTCCCAGTTTTCAAATCCAGGACACAAAGCCATGCTGAAGAAGAGCACTGTGGTTGTGTATGTATGATGGTGGGGCAAAGCTTCCAGAGGCAGAGAGGTGCAACCCCAGTGGAACCAGTGGGAAATGCAACTTCCTTTGTGTCCCAACAAGACCTCAGAACCCAACTGTATCTAACAGCTCTCTCTGCTGTCTTTCAAGTCCTCCCTTCTGCCCAAAGTGATCTGTATGTTTCTGAACCTCTTGGCAAGGGCAGTTATCATTGCTATTCTGTTGGTGTTCAGCACTTGACATAAACAGTCTCTGATCATATTAGTAAGCTCTCAGGTGCTTCAACACTACAAATAATAAATAATAATGAGCTGCAAAGAAGCCCTCTGAGTCTCAAGTTCAGGCTGGACTCCTACAGCTTCCATGTGACATGTCCACTCTGCAGACCTGGGCTGCTGTTGCCGTGCAGTGGTGCTGCTGGAGAGCAGCCTGGGCTGGGGGTCCCAGCAGCCTTGGGGGATGCTGTGCAGCTGTCAGCAGACACACTTGGCTGCTGCATCTCTGAGTGGTGTCCTTTTAGTGAAGGGGTCACATCACACTTTGGTAGTTTATAGGAAGTCTTACCATAATACATGAGAACATTGGCTTGGTTCAGTAGATGGTAACTGGGGACTGGCTTATGTTATTACAGATAGTACTCTGGACAAATGTTGGTTTGACTTGGCTTTAGCAGCAAGAGCCCTGTTAAAAAGAACTGAAATTGCAGCAGAGGTAGAATACACAGCAAGAGGAGGCCTGCTGTGCACAGCTCTCCTGTGGCACTGCAGAAAACACCCAAAGCATGGGGGCCTGTGGAAGAAGAAGGTTCTCTGGAAGCAAACTTAGAGCAGCATCACTGGGGGTTTCTGCCTAGACTTCTTGCAGAGGAAGGAGATGCAATGCATTAAGAACAAAGCCTGTCTTTGGCTGGAAGCTGCAAGACTCACAGTTCTGTTTTCACATCCTCATGGGGTTTCCCTTGAGTCCTGTTCCTACGAGAAGCTGCTGAAGGTGTGGCTCTCACAGTCGAGTGCGGATGTGTGCATTAATGAGGAAATGTTGGCATGCAGGGAAGCAAGCCCATGCTGCTCGCCCCTGGCCAGCTTGTCATGCTCCCTCACAGAGGTGCACAAAGAGTAAAGTACCTGGATTGGCACAGCAGTGGCCAGGATTCACACAAAGATACTGCAGTCAAACTCTGCTCTGCTTTATGGGTTGAGCCTTGCTGGCTCTGCTGGCGTGCCACTGGAGCATCACCTGGCTACCACAGCATTTCCCCCTCTAAAGAGCATCTCACTGGGGACTCCTGTTATGAAAAAAGATGGAAACATCTTTTCCCTTGGGCAGCCTCTTCCTATCCCAATAGCAGCTGCATCTTCAGGGCTTCTCCCTCTCTGCACTCCCATCCTGCTTGAAGAGGGACCTTTGAACAAAGCTTTGCAACACATAACCTGTAAAAAAAATTTCCTCACAAATGAACTCTCCTGGGGGCTCAGTCCTTGTCTACTGGGCAACTGTGAACCTCTGAAAGGAAAACAGATATTGTTCAAGAGGGAGAGTCAGTCTTTGGGCTTCTCTCCCACTACAATCTTTGTTTCTTGGCTTTGATTTCCCTTGAGGTCTACATGGCTCTGTCCATACCATGAGCAGCACTTAACAGATCATCTCATACTGATTCAGCCTGTGGAATACTGCATTGCTGTGTGAGACAGGTACCTGTCTGCAGGAAAAAAAGGCAGTAACTCCAAGAGCGCTCCATTATTCCTGGGGTGTTGGTTGCAGAACACCAGAATTCACAGGTTAAACATGAGCGAGACAAAGCTTAGTCCAAAGTGACAAATCATCAGATCCCAGAAAGTAACCTATATCCTCTCAAAATGCAGATTAATGCACAGTGGCTATCATACCTGATTCCCTCTGAGCTCTCTCTGGCTGGGGAACATTCCTGGCTGCCCAGCTTGATTTGGTAGTTGAGGAAGCTCTGCTGGCCTGTCCTTTCTTCAGGGACAGTGCTCAGCAGGGGGCCAGCAGTTTGTCATCCCTGCCCTTTGCACCCATAGCAATTCCTGCTGGCAGTGTGTAACTGTTCTTACTGGTAAAGCCACAGGGAATGTTATGAGATTATTTGATAAGGAGTGAGGGAAATAATTTTATAAAGTGGAAGTTGCCTGCAGAAGTTGAGCTGAGAACTTGTTCTGAGGAAAGAAATTAAGAGGTTATACATGTGGCTACCTCTAAAGTGGTAGCCAAGAAAATCTGAGTCTTGTTCTTCAACACTGTGCCTTGAGAGCTGGTTTGTGGGTGGCGAAGCGTAGAGATGCTGGGTCTCATCATTCCCTCCAGAGCTTTGCCAAGCAGAAGACAGGTGCCTTTCATGCCAGATGGATCCCTGCTGATTTCCAAAACCAGGAGTTGAGAGACAGAGATACAGAGCTTTGGAGGAGCAAAGGGTGGGGGAAACATGTCTCTCCAGAAACTCTTACAGACTCTTGGAAGCAGGTGAGCCAGCTCAGTTGCTGCCCCAGCCTCTGACATCACTTTTTCTCTGTGGTAACACACAAAGATATCACTGAGTTTTTGGCAGGAGTGTCTCAAGGGCTTTTGTGGCCTGGATGGGTGACATACAAAGCTGCCATGGCCTTGCTGTCAGTACCACTCTGGTGGCAAATGACCCCTCTCCTGTTCGGGTAAGAAGGAAAAGCACTGGCCACAAACTTTCCACTCTTTTGCTCCTCCACCCTCCAGTTCACCAGGGACCACCCAGGGAGACCAACTGTGGGGGCTGAACCTCTGCCCTCTTGCATTTTTCAAGCATGTAGTTCTGCTGCAGAGAGTGGCCTGAGAAACCATGACAAATCCCTTTCTGGGCAGAGTTACTACAGCATGCGTATATACATTTTTAAATAATTTTTATTAACCTGTTTGCTGAATTCTGCACAAATTCAGCAGTGGTTTTCATTAAGTTGCCATGATGAAGGTTAGCAGAGTATTCCTGAAAAAACTTTCACCCGGCACTTGTGGTGTTAAGTGTGATTTTATAAGCCAGCAGGATTGCTCATGCCTTGCCAAAACTGGGGATGCATGGCCCTTCTCCTTAAGAAGGGCAACTGCTGCAGGAGCTCGCTCTGGGTCTGTTTGAAGTCAATGGCAATTTTCCCATTGGCTTAAGTAGGAACATGTGTTTCAAGAAATTAATAATGTGAAACTTGAAAAGCAAGGGGTGGCGTGATCAGGACATGGCCTGGTTTGACCTGGAGACTCACTTGAGTTTTACTGCTACATCTGCCTCCATCTCTCAACCGTACATTAAATTGTACAAGTTTGATTTGCGTCAAAGAGAGCTACAACTATTATTAGTAACCTATATTATTAGCATTAATGGGATTAGGACTGATAAACTATGGAGGTTTCTTTGTTTTCCACCGGTAATTTCCACTTTAAACTGGACTTGCACAGAGTGTGTGTCCGGCCTTATGGCCTCTGTATTTGTCACGCATGTTTTGTTCCTGCTTTAGACGAGCTGGTAGAAAAGTTTAGGAGTACAAATAAAGGAGGTTTTGGAAAGAAATCCCTTAATAGAGGCTTGTTGAAGCAGCTGCTATTTTCTTCTTCAGAGCAGAGTAAACAGTTAATAAAATAACGTTGCTGTTGCTGTGATGAGTTGATCCTTAGGGCTGACACGGTGCTTGTCCCCAGACTCAGCTCTTGCTGGCTGCAGGAAAGTGGCTGAAGATTCCCTGAGCCCCGAGAGAAGCTGGCACTGTGGGAGGGTTTCGGCGCAACTGTGATCCCCAGCCTAGCCCACACGGTCACCCCGCGTGTCTATGCAGGACCCAGGCAGACCCTGGCTGCTGCAGCATGAGAGGCAGTGCTGGGAGCTCTAGCCAGGCCTTCTTAGTCAAAGCCACTGCTCAGGGGTTTATAAAACAGCACAGTCTGTAGTGTGGGGCTGTGGCTGTGCAGGGTGTAGGGCAGCTCAGCAGTGCTTTGCAGAGCATGTTGGTGGAGAGCAGGTCTGCAGAAGAGACATGCCCATGGCTGGCAGCTGCCCAGTCTCAGAAGGACTCTGGCCACCACGGGTGCAGCTGCACGGGAAGCCCTGCAGGGCGAGATCCCCTCTGTGCAACAGGCACCATCACAGTCCTCACTGGCCAGGGCATCCTGAGGAGGCCAGGGGCTCCATCCTGAGGAGGCCAGGGGCTCCATCCTGAGGAGGCCAGGGGCTCTACCCTGAGCAGGCCAGGCACTCCATCCTGAGGAGGCCAGGGGCTCCACCCTGAGGAGGCCAGGCACTCCATCCTGAGGAGGCCAGGCACTCCATCCTGAGGAGGCCAGGAGCTCCATCCTGAGGAGGCCAGGGGCTCCACCCTGAGGAGGCCAGGCACTCCATCCTGAGGAGGCCAGGAGCTCCATCCTGAGGAGGCCAGGGGCTCCACCCTGAGGAGGCCAGGCACTCCATCCTGAGGAGGCCAGGAGCTCCATCCTGAAGAGGCCAGGGGCTCCACCCTGAGGAGGCCAGGCACTCCATCCTGAGGAGGCCAGGAGCTCCATACTGAGGAGGCCTAGGACTCCATTCTGAGAAGGCCAGGGAGTCCATCCTGAGAAGGCCAAGGACTCCTTTCCCCTCAGGACCTGTGGCCAGGGACTGTATCCTCCCCACTAGACCAGCAGGGAGCCTGGACAGGCATTGCCATGTGTCTTGCCATTCACTGCAGGACAAATGCTTATTGAAATAATTGCCTCTAACAGCTTGGGAGAGGCCATTAGGGTCTGCCCGGGCAGTGATCTACAGATAATGACTCCCTCTGAGATTTTCTCACTCCTGCAATCCTCATACCAGGTGCATTAAAGCTGACCTACAAAGAAAAATGTTTTTCTCTTTGTCTCTCGCCTTTGTCTTTTTTTATTATTTTTTAAAATTCCTTGTAGAGTTTTATGAAATACTACTGTTATTGGTGCATTGCTCATTGCTTCTTAAGGTTGCACTAAAGGGTGAGCCTTGCTTTTTACAGAATGAGAGACAAACTTGCTGATATTTTACCTAGAAACAGAGGGACTGTTGAGGTGAGCCCCCACTGAGCAGAGGGACTGTGTGGGTCTCAGGCAGGGGATGCAAACCCTTAATTGGAGGGACAAAGGTGCCAGGTGTGATGAGAGATACCTGTTCTCCCGAGCCCTTCACCAGCAGTGGCTGTGTAAAGGTTGCCAGCAGAAGGAAATTTTCATCTGAAGAACACACGGGGTTTTTTCTAACTGAAGCATTTTATGAGAGTGTGCCAGTCTGGACATAATTTTCCACAGGAAAGTCAAAGTGAATTATTTGGGTTTCTCTCTTGTTTTGATAATGGTGAAATGTCTTGTTTTGATTTCCATGATGAAAAAAATTTTTTACTCCCACCTTCTCATTTTACTACATTTTTTGCTAACTATAAACACACTGTTCAAAACAGTTAGTAATTTATCTCTATCTTTTTCTAGATATTATTTAATATAATATCTGTTCTTTTATATGTGCTGTCATGTTTTGACATCTAAGCCAAGTGTCTTTTTATTTTAGTCAAATGAAACAAAATTAAGTTTAAATGCCAAGGCAAAGCAATTCAATGTTTATTGAAACTAAATATTTTCTTTGTTTTTGGAGAGGTTTGGGGTTTTTGTTCAGTTGTTGTTGTTGTTGTTTTGGGGAGGGTGTTTGGTTGGGTTTTTGTTTTTGTTTTTTGTTAATTTGGGGGGGTTGTTTTACTTTGGGGTTTTTTTTAAGTTTTCCACTTCATGATGGGAAACTATATTCTAGGTGTGAGGCTGTGGAAATCACCTGTTTCCAGTCAGTGTGCTCTTGGGCACTCAAATCAGAGCTGGCAATTAAAAAGCAAGCAAGCAGGTTAAAAAGAGTGTGAGAAAAAATAATTTCCCTTTTCAGTTAATGAGGCTTCACGTGGAAGAAGAAAGAGAGGATGAAAGGCTTTGGTGTGACCTGTTGTGTAGCAGTGGCAGAGCTTAGGAAGTGACTGTAGGATGTCCATGCTTGCTGCACCATCTGAGCAGCTGCCAGGCTGGCGCTTATGGAGTTGTGCCCAGAAGCCATGGAGAAGGTGGTGCAGATTCCTGAGGCAGAGGGCAGTGCCTCTGCCTGGCACAGACATCTGGCCTTGGGTGCTGGGGTTTCTGTTATCAGTGTTGTAACTTGTGTGATGCTTGCACATTGGGCTGTGGTAATGGCATGTATACATCACACTTTGGAGATGCTTTTTATTGACTTAATGTGAATATTATTGTCATCGTTTATTACGGGGAAGTATCGTGTAGTAATTGAAATACAATATGGTGCCATTAATCACTCTGAGTATGAAATGCTAACTTTAAACTGTTGATAGTATATTAAATGCTCCTCTAACCATAAAACAATGTGACTTGCAGTCGGATAGTTTACAAATGGCCAATGTGTAGGATTCATGGTGATTGACATTTATATGGCAGTGTTCATGTGCTCAGTTCCTGAACAAAGTACTTTCTTTGGGATTTCTGTGAAGGCATTGGGACTTGCTGCTTTCCAGTTCCCTATGCAGAGATGTAAAGGGATACAAACTGCAGGCATGACCATTGTGTTTTACAGCATGTCCACTGCAAACCTGAGAGATGTGTGACAGTCTGGATTGCCCAGTGGGCTGTGTGCTGTAAACATTGCTGGCCTTCTTTCCTCAAGACTCCTGGTGAAGGAAAGCAGTAAAGAAGGGACAGAAACTCAAATAGTGAGGTTTTAGGCAGGGACTGCTGAAATGAAATCCATTGGCTTTCATGGGATGCTTTTCTAAATTCTCTCTTCTGTGTTAACTAGAAAGGAAATAAATGCTTTTGAAAATAATTTTCAATTAAAATTTAACCTACCTACCAAAAAGGAAAAAATAATTTAAACTGGTACCATTGTAAAACAATAACAGTGCCACCCACAGTGCCTTGGGCACATGTGATAATTCACCTCCAGGCTATGTCCATGCCTGCTGCCTGGTGGCACAAGAGCACCGGTGGGGAGGGTCAGGGGCTGTGTGCACCAACAGGCACAGCATAGCCTGGCTAGGGCTGGACAAAATGCAGTGTTGTAGAAACCTCAGGCATTTGCTGCTGCTGCTGCAGCTGTGAGAAGCACTGCTATTAAACCACTTACAGGAGCCCCACTTTTTACTGCCTGGTTTAAAAGAGGTACTTCAATGGCATTCACAGGAGGGGAGAAGATGTGTAAGGTCATTTCACAGGGCACATGTTTAAAGATTTTCCAAGAAGAGCAGAGTAAGGTTTTTCTTCTGGGGAGGGAGGAGCCTTTTTTTTTTAGCCAGAGCTTTTATTGTCAATATGTATTTTTAATAGAAGGGAAGTGATAGAAGCAGTAGCAGGTGACAGAGCCCACTGCTGTTCAGCTGCTGACATTTATAAAACAATGCCAACATCTCTTCAAAACAGACGTTTGCTTTCCACTGCTGTATTGATGTACACATTTATTTTATAGCCAACAGCAGCAAGATGAAAATGATAATGCATGAAGAAATCCCAGAGGCACAGCCCAGTGGTTTTGCAAGGCAGCCTCTTTGCCTTTGGCATGGTCTGGATGCTGACGGTCCGGGGTGAGTCACTACAAAGCAGCATGGGCTGCACTCTCAAATGCACTGAATGCTCACTCTTTTGTGCTGTTTCTGGTGACACCACCTGGGTATATCTTCATCATCTTGGTGCATTTACATTTATTTCTCAATTATATGCAACTAAACCTGGGCAGTTTGATGGCAGGTGTTGACTGGAGAGTGCTGATCAGCTGTGAGGTTGTGTAACATGGTGGGCACCAGAGAGGTGAAAAAAAGTGTACTGCAGGCTATGGAAGAGGAGAGGGAGCCTTCCAAGTAGCATACTGGAGCAGAATAAATTTAGTGTGCAGCATCAGTATAGACTGGGGGACACATGAATGGTGGTGCAAATCTGCAGGCTCAGCCCCTGTGTGACCAGCTCAGGCCCCGGTGTTTGCTGGGGGAACACTGGGTGCCGTGGGGCTCACACTGAGAGCCCCGTGCCTGAGGGCTTCACGTGTCTGGCACTGAAGTGCCCCCTGCCCTGAGGAGGAAGGCTGGTCACACTGGGTTAGAGCCCAGCCTTGCAAATCAGCTCTTTATCAAGCATTTTTGGTCATGTAAGAATAGTCCTCATGGCAGCAGGCTGACCTTCAATCCAGGAGGAAAGCTTATCACGTCTTGTAGGATGATCCTTACCGCAAGGAAATCAATACAGCAATAAGCTTTTATTTCTGGATGAAAAATTAAAATAAAGAATACGCCATATCTATTGATTCTTTGAATTTACATATTTGGATATATTTATGTTTGATGTCTGCCTTCTGTGTGCAGCTGTTTGCCAAATGTGACAGGATTTGTTTTTTAAACCTGGGGGTGAGTTCTGCCCTGTGCATTTAAAATAAGATTTCTCTAAATTATTGAATATGTCAATAAATAAAGCAGAGGAAGCAGGCAAGGAAAAACCCAGAGGTCCTTGGTGAAAGGAAGTTGTAGATGCTGGTAATAGGCTCTTACAGCAGTAAAAGAGAAATAAAAAGGGCAACTAAAAAAAAAAAAATTGAAGGGACAAAGAGTGGAACAGGGTATCGCTGCTCTGATTTTCTCTGGGTTTGATGGTGTTTTTTGACTTGGCCGTGAACTGCATTTTTGCTTTTCTGTGAATTCAATTCTGCCTTGTAGTTGAAGGTGAAGGATAAGAGAAAGATTTAAATAAATGCTTTGGCAAAGGGAGAGAGAAGTCTGAGGTGTATGGGTGAAGTCTGAGATGTGTGGGTATCGCTGATGTCTATGGGAGGGGGCAAACAGGCAGGAGGATGAGGGAGCCCTGGAGAAGATGCCAGTGCCCAGGCACGAGGAAGGACAGTGCTGGGGGAACCCAAGGGACTGGTGAGGAGGAAGGGGGCACCAGCGTGGCCAGTGGCAGGGCTGGGGGCTGCTGGTGAGTGCCTCGGCCCTGACCCACTGCCCCACCAGCTCTTGGGGGAGCTGATGAATAAAACATCACATCTTACAGAACATGTGTCATCCCAGCCCCAACATTTTAAAGTCTCTTACTCTCCTCTCAAGAGATATTGCAAGAGCAACCATTTAAATGAGCGCTACATTATTTACAAGTTTCACTATTATTAAATTAATGTTACATTCATCAGGGCTTTTGTTTTGTTTTGTTTTCAAGGCAGAGCTGTAATTTGAGCAACATATTCATCAAGTCTGAAATGGTGGCTCCAATTATTTTAACATTCATTTGCCCATTCAGCTTCCTTTGCATCTGCTGGTTTCCTCCCCGTGACAGTATGTCGAAGCTGGGACACATTTGTGCTGCTCAGCTGCTCAGCTGCCACGAGGGATGAGATGGAAGGAACACATTGGAGCCCAGCACAGTCAAGGCCAGCAGGGTTCCTCTGCAGGGCCCCTCAGATGCTGCTTGCAAAGGCAGCACGTGCCCAGGTGTGGATCTCCTCTCTCCACTGGCAAAACCTTCTTGGTGTCAGGCATGTAAAGATGGAGCTATCAGCTTCCCAAGGGTAACAAAAAAAGGCTCCATTGATTTGCTGGCACGGGAGCCTCAGTACAGCAGTCATGTGCCTGTGTTGTAGCAGTGCTTGTCAAAGTGAGTGTGGGCTAATTGGTCCAAATCTGAAAGGATGCTCCTGAGTGCTGGGTAAGCAACCATAAGAAAGCATCAGCCATTCAGCAAGTGCTGAAAATAAGCCAGAATAGCTAAAAAAAAATGTTTCATTATTTATTTTAATGCTGGAAGTGTAAGCTTTCCTGTCATGATCGTAAAATCTGATCATTTATTAATGCTCCTCACTTTGAGGCTACATCATGTACCATCCCCAGCCTTCTGCCATTGCTGGCGTCTTCAGCCTGGTCCCACAGCTGTGCCCTGCCACCTATCCACCTCAGCAGGTGCCAGGATCCCCCTCTTCCCAGCCACAGGCTCTTGTAAGGCAGTGGTGGGGACAGAGTGGACTTTTAGAAACAAAAATCAATAACCACAATCTGTTTTCCCTTTGTCTGCTTTCTCAGCCTGGGAGATTCATTTGAGCTTTTCTCTGCAACCACAAGAGCTAATGACATGCTTTAGGTTTTGTATTTTATTTTTTTTTTCTTTCCCAGATGAGGCAGGAGGATCTCAACTGATTATTTACCCACAAAAGCTAGGGTCTCTGGGCTAGGCACAACCCAAACATCACGGGGCTCCCCATAACACCCTGCAAGAAGATGGCCCTGATGTGCAAGCACTCTTGTAGGGCCACACTGATGTCCGTGGGCTGAGCCCTGGCAGCTGTCCCAGACCCTGATTTTGTGCCTCCCCTGGCACACCCCCTGGGATCTCTCTGGTGCTGTGACAATGCAGGAGTTGTGGGGGCACATCTCTCAGGGACCAGCTGGAGCATCAGTAGGATGCATGGCTGGGGGGGCATGTGGGAGACAGGATAGCAGCATTCGGAAAAATAATGAAATGTGGCCCCAGAAAGACCCTCAGCGACAGCTCCTCAGATGTGCCTGTGCTCTGTTCATTAATCTGTGATAATTAGACTTATTTGCAGAGGTTAACAGCAGTGGCACATGGTAATTACCACTCGTTCCCTGCCGAACAACTCATAAAGCTTCTCAGATGCCACAGGTCCGGCTCCAGGTAGTTTTGGTGCTGATGAGACCAGTGCTGGGAGGTCAGGGACACCCTCCCAGGGGGACGTGTCCCTAAGACCTCTTGTTTGTCCCAGACCTGCTTCAGGAACAAGCTGCAGGAGGAGTAGGAGGAAAACAAATTGCTACCCATCTGTTCCTTGCCCCTCTCTCCTTCTCCCCTGCCTTGATGGCCGGCTGGGGGCTGTAATTTCCCCAGAGCAGAGACAGTATCACCCCAGCACGTGAAGGGCTGCTTGGGCAGGTATTGTGGCAGTGTGAGTGCAAAGGGACCAATGTACCCCCCAGTTTTGGAGTGGGTATATGGCATTAGAGCTACTGAGCACTGCAGTGGGGCCTGATGGACAGTATTAGCAGAGCTGTGCTCAGCTTGACCAGGGTAGGGGTTCAGGAAGATGGAGCAGTAGGGTGGATTTTGGACAAGAGTTCCCTTTCATCTCTTCTCCCCCTCTCTACCCCCACCCCCCCCAGCGAAACCAAGCTAATTAGTCAAATAGATGAGGATAGGCCAGGCAGGGAGAAGCCCCGTTGCGTGTCCTATATTAGTAACTCACGTGGGAGTAGCCAGATTGGAAGGAGATTGAAAGGGAAAATTGTAGGTGTACATCGGAAGATAAGTGGGCTAAGCCTTTTCCCGGGCCCCGCGTGCCTGGCTCCGACACAGAATTGATGTCACCCTTCTCGGTGACAGCCAGCCGCCCCACATCAGCCACCCGCGGTGTGACAGCCAGCGGGGCGGGCTCGGGGCTCCAGCCCGTCCGGGAGCCATGAGCCGGCTGCGAGCTCTGAGCCGCATCAAAGCAATCAGCCAGCAGCGAGGGGGGAGACACTGGGCACAGCCCCCAAAAGGTGCACAGGCGGCTGCAGGGAGGGGGACAGCCTGTGACAGGGGCTTCTCTAGGCACTGACTGCGTCCGTGCTCCTTGAGCTGCCTGCTGCTGCCACCCCACCTCAGGCAGAAGGGCCCTGCCTGCCAAAATACAACCCTTGTGTCTGCACCGAGTTGCTCTGGAGATCACAAGGCCTGATTCTTCTCTGCCTTATGTGGGGTTTATCACAGGTAACTTCTGTTCTCAGGAAGTTGCTGTGTGCTAACGCCATCCATCTGTCTCGGTGATAAGAAATCCTCTCTGCTGCCCTAACCAGCACAGCCCAGTCCCAGCCCAGAGCGCAGTGTACTGGGCTCCGCAAATGTTCAGAGGACCTTTGGAGTGGGCATCACAGAGACACGTGTGGTGACTGCAGCACACCCATTAGAAAGTGTGTTAAACAAAGGAGCACACCTTCCAAAGCAGCAGGAGCAGCCTGGTGGGTGATTTTCTGACCCACTAATGGGGCACATATCAGTACTGGGCCCCGTGCAGTGATTTCTGTTCTCCTGCCAGTGACCAGTGGTGGACCCTTCCCTTGAGGAGCGACACAGCAGCCTGCACAGTGCTGTCCTGCCGCTCTGAGGGAAGCAGTAGATATTTGCAATTAGCCCTTTCTCTCCGGGCTCAGGAGTTTGCTTCAATTATCAGCCAGGCAGTGCAGCCCGGAGCTGACGTTCCCCTTTGCTGGGGCAGTGGGGCAGCGTGCCGTGTCGTGCCGTGCCGTGCCGTGCTGTGGGAGGGACAGCGCTCCCCGCCAGCCCAGGTGCTGCCTGCTCCGCTCCACCCGCTGGCCGGCACTGGCACTCCTCAATTCCCACGCCAATGGCAGCTGAGGTGACAAGTCCGGTCACTGGCTCTGTCAAACCTACTTTCCTGACCTACTTTTCCTCGCTCCGCAGTGGTGGAGCAATGCCCAGTGTGTGCCTGGTGCTGGTGGCACTGTTCGTGCAGGATAGCTCTGCTGCCGTCGGACAGGGCATCTCAGCAGCTAAAGTTTCCAGGGAAAAAAACCCAAACATGGAAATGCAAAAAGCAAGGGGAACAAAGAACTTCTCCTGCTGACACCCTGCAGCCAGCAGTGCCCATCTCACCCTGTGAGATCCCCCAGCCCTGCTGTTAAGGGCAAAACACAGCCAGCCATGGGCCATGCTGAGGGGACTGAAGGATTGCAGGCCCAGGAAGGGCTGTCCTTTGTTCCTATCACTGCTTTCACCTTCAGGGTAAAAGCCAGGCAAAGATGCTATCACCAGTACCAAGGGTTTTTTCCTTCCACGATTTTTTTCCTTCCAGGCTTTTTTTCCTTCTGGCCAAAACCACCTTTAGCTGGGTGGTTCAGTGAACCATGGCTTCACTAAGTCAGTCATTTTCTGTATGCCTGCCTTTCCTTGGTGATGGTGGGGAACAGAAGAGGCAGTGGCTGGCAAGCTCTGGGCCTTGGAAAGGGGAAACAATGGTGAGAGGAAACACTTCTGCTGCCAACCTCTACCTTCACAAAAAAATATTTCTTTGTGCCAAGATCACGCGGGGAAAGATGTATTTGCTCACAACTCCAGGGCTGGTTTTACTGGTGTGTGGTCCTGCACTCTCCTTCTCTTGTCTCTTCAGACTCCTTTGCCAGCTTGCTCTTGCACTTCCTCCCAGCCATTCCTCACAGCTTTCCTGTCTGCCTGCTCTTCTTGCCCCAGGGCATCCTCACAGACACAGCCAAGCACCTTTGTTGCACCAGCTCCCACTGGATCTCTCAGGGTTTTCCTTGTGTGTCTGTGCTGTGCATATTCTGCTTATTGTTTCAGCTCTTTGGGGTATCAGATGAGTCCATCAACTTCTTTATCCCAAGTGACAGGACACAGGAACCTCCACAGATCTAACACACAGTTTTGCTGGTACACAAGCTTTACAGTTCACAGGGTGTGCCACTGTATCCAGAAATAAAAAGCAAAAATTCTTTCTGAATTAGACAGAAACTTAAAAACTAACTAACTAGCTAGACTTCTCCCAAGTGGAAGAATGTTGTAAGTGAGTTTGGGAAGCTCTCAAATCCTGGCTCTGGGCAGACCCACAAGGAGTGCAGGCATGTCCTTGTGAATTTTTTTCTTTTTTTTTTTTTTTTGGTTCAGTGACAGTTCATTGAGCAGGAGATGAAACATTTCAGGATTCCAGGCTGGCATTTTTCAGTGCATTTCTAACTAGATGCAAAAATGGGTGCTTGCATCTGAAGGAAAAACATAGCTAGGCACATGTGCAGTAAAGGGAATAAGCATTTGGTCAGGAGGACAGTTCTCTCCCAGCTTGCTGGCAATGCTCATGGTTTCTGTGGTCCAGGATCTCCTCTTACCACGTGTCTCAGCAAAAGCCAATGCAGATCCCAGCACATGCAGCCCAAAGCAAGGCCAAAATGTTGTGCTAGTGCTGGCTGCCAGAAAGAGTCACGTGCTGACATTTTGTTTATTTTATCCCCCCAGCTTGTGGGTCTCCATCCAAATGCTGGCCCCTGTGGCAGGGCTGTGTTCATGGGCTCTCAGGGGCTCTGCAGCGCCCCTCAGTGAGTACTGCAGCTCTGCACTGGTGCTGCAAAGCTCTGCTGCTGCACAGCACCTGCCTCTGCTGTATTCTAATGGTCATTTGCATGGCTCTGGGGACAGCCCAACACCTCATAGCAGCAAGCAGGTTTGTAGGACTCTGGAAATTGTGCCAAATAAAAACACAGTTTGAAGGTTAACTGGAGACCTTCCTTTAAGCCACAAAAACTTCACCCCCTTCCTGGAGCCTATCCGTGCATCCATCTGGGTGTGCTCACCAGGCACAGGGGGCAATCTTGTTTCTGGAAATGCTACTGGTAGTCTCAGTTTTCTGAAGTCTGAACCCATAACAGAATATTGGCTTTTTTTTCTTCTACCTCTTGTTTCCTTTCTTGGTTTTTTTTCCAGAGCTGAGTGGACCATGAGAGCAATAATATCTACAGCAGCACAACAAAGGAAATATTTAGTGGTGTGCATACTGACAACACAAACCCATCTTCTGAGCCACTTCTAAAAAGTGATTTTCTGTAAAAAGATAAAAATAATGCTAAAAAAACACTGCTCCTTGATGAGACCCACAGAATGAAAATTAGCCTGGTGATTCAATTTTTGTTTTGTTTAAAAGGTTTCCCATTTTCTAACCAGCTATTGCAAAAGGATTTGCCATTAGTAACAGAAGAGGCTTCACATCTGGTCAGGGTTTCACCATCAGACAAAGGGGAGGACTTTAGTGAGGCATTAAATGTAGATAATGGATTATCAACAGGGAGAACAGACCTTGGGAGGGTGGGTGTGGGGAGGGACGAGGGGACCATGAGGCATCAAGGGGCACAAAGGCAGCAAAGTCAGACATCTGGGAGGGCTGAAAATAGCTCTGGGGGGCTGCTGCTCCCTCCTTGGGCGGCTATGCTGATCCCCTGATGCCTTCCAGACATGGCAGTCAAGAGGGGAAATCAAATATTAACTGGTTCCTGCTCCCAACCTGCGTGAGGAAAAAGATGAGTGAAGCAGGAGGGAGACTGGTGGAGCCAGTAGGAAGCCATGCAGAAGCCAAACACTAAATTATTAGTGAGCATGAGTAGCAAAGCTTTCAAAGGCAGCTTTGACAGAGACACTAACAAAATCCCCAGGGTAAACAAGAGCCTTTGTTAAAATTAGTGTAAGACCTATGTAGCAGCTTTGGTGGATTCAAAGAGCAGCCCTGGGATGGAAGAAGGTGAGCAGGCAGAAGCCAGGAGAAAACAGAGTGCCTGGAAACAGCATCAGGGAGACCTAGTGGAGCTGCACAAATCCGGGGAGGAGGAAGATTTGCAGTTAATTACTGTCCATCCTGCCCAGCAACCCCAGCCTGGAGCAGGACCCGGGCACGTGGCAGGCCCAGAGCCAAAGGAGCAGCCTGGGCACCAGGTGCTAGGAAGCCATGCCCAGAGGGGCACCACCATTGGCAAACACCAGTTCATCCAGAGCCCTGGAGCACTGGGGCTGGAGCATCAGCAAAGGCTCTGTGTGTCTGTCCTGGGCGTGTGGAGCCTGAAGCCTGGCTCTGTGTGAATGTCTGGGATGAATCCTGGCAGGTGTCCCATGGATGGCACCCCTGCCTTTCCCTTCGTTTGTGCCATGTCAGTCAGGACCCCCCTGGACACCCACTGTCCCTCTGGCAGCTGGGGAAATGGGCTGGTGGCTTGGAGCCCTAGGAGCCTTGGGGTGTGGAGAGCACAGAGGTGGTGGCCCCATGTAGAACAAAAATGGGAGAGCAGGAGCCAGAGCCAGGAGCCCTTGGCATGGGAAGGACAAGCTGGGGAGGAGATGCCATGGGCAATAGATTGCTTCCCTTTCTGTCTGCAGACCTTCTCCTTGTCTCTGACACTGTAATAAGGACTCAGACTGGGAAGGAGACACTTAGGTACCCCACAGGAAGGGAAGACCCTCTGGAACAGCCTGAACTGCTGGTTATTTGGCATTTGCAGGATTGCCTTAGAGACATCTTTGGGATCGTGGCACCTTGCAATTTGTCTCTCCACTGTCTCCCACAGTGTGAATGCCAAGCAGAGCTCATCCTGCAGCTTTTCAGTCCCCCAGCTGTCAGCAGAGTTTGGTGGCAGTAACCTTGTCCCCTCAGGAAACTTTGCTGGAAAGGAAAACATGGAGGGTTGATGGGTGATGCTTGAGGAGCTGGGCAGAGGAAGCTGTGGCTGCCTAAGAAACACCTGGGGCTCTCAGGGCAGGGATTGTGCCAGGTCTGCTGCCCACACCAGGAGCCCCAGGGCCTTGGGGGCACGGTGGTGGGAAGGGTCAGCCAGCTCAGTGAGAGGATTTGCTCAAGCTCCATCCCTGGAGGATCTGCCATTGCAGCCCCTCTGTCCCCTCTGCCGTGGCAGAAGCAGCACCACTCAAAAGCAGCTTTGGCTGCTCCTGCTCTGAAAGACGGGCCTGGCTCCAAAACCCACTGACGTCAGGAGCAGCCTGGCCCCGGCAGAGCCTGCTCGAGATGGTTTTGGTCTGATGAGAGCTCATCAGTCATAGCAGAGCTCCAGGAACGCCAAACAAAGGGTGGCTCAGCCCGAAGTGTTTGTATGGCCACGTTGCTATAGTGCCCGAGAACCTAGGGTTTAAACACAGCCATCCTCACAGCAGCCTTGAGAGGGAGGGATGCTTGTCTGGGTCCCAGGCAAGGAAACGGAGACACACTGCCATAAATCACTTGCCTGTGGCTGAAGGAAAGGAGAGCTCGTGGGCTGTGAGCCTTCTGGGGTGCAGGCCAGTCCCTCCCAGCCTCCCCTGTGCTTGCAAGGCTGACAAAAGGCCAACCTCCCACTCTCTGGTGCTGCTGAAGCCTCTTTGGTGTCTGTCTGATCCTTGCACAGATGCAGAGATGCCCACAGTCAGGCAGAACCACAGGATGGAACAAAAAGGCAGGAGCCATCACTGTGCTGTGGGGCTGGAGCATGGGAGGGAGAACAGCAGTAAATAAGCTGTGGCAGCAGCTGAGCAGGTCTGTAGGCTTTCTTTGGAGAGGACCCAAGCATGTAGCTTTGAACATCAGGCAGGCAGGCAGCACACACCAAAGGCAGGCTGCCTGACCCAGCCAGGACGGATGGCTGGAGGACACAGGGCAGGGAGCCACAGGCTGTAACAGGAGCTACTGCAACCATCAGGCTGTCTTACTTTGCAGAGATTGGGCTTGCAATGCTAATGCTCTTGGTACCTTTCCAGCAGGGATATGCAGGAGCATCCGGGGGGTGTGACTCAGCAGAGGCAGAGCCGCAGCCACGTCCCCAGCCCTGCACCAGTGCCCCCATCCCGCCTGCAGCCTGCCGGGCATGCCCCACCCAGGGCAGGCACTGGGGGCTGGCAGCAGCCTGGGCCCGGGGCAAGGACTGGGAAAGGTGGGGCCATGGCAAGGAAAATCTCAGTGCATCAGGGAGTGGTGTCAGCCCCATGGGAACTGGGTTTCTGTGAGTGACTAGATTCCCTAAGTGCTTTTGCTGCAAACTGTATAGGCATACACCCGGGCTCAGAAGTGACCCCAGCCCTTACGAGTGGCTCTGGAAATAAGGGAAAGGTGAGAGGAGAGCAGTGGGGGTGTCCATGCAGGAGTGAAAGAGATGCAGCTCCCAAGGACACATGCACAGATTGAGACAAAAGCCTGTGTGGAGTTGTACAGGCTTCATATGAGCAGTTTCTGATGGCAGAACAGCCATAAATTCTGCCTCAAAACGAGGTGCAGGAGGTGGCTGTGATGTGCTCGTGGGAGGACAGCGCTCTCCTTTGCCTGCAGCTCATGGAAGAGCAAAGAGCCCTGCACAGCCTGTGGCCTGAGACTGGGTTTTTCTTATTTGGGTTTCTGTCTTGTAGGTATCTTCTCTGTATGACAAAAGTTCTGGAGGGAAAAAGCTATTAAAGATGTTTCCCATTTGCTGGTTTATCTGCTGGAACTGACAGTTGATAAGTTTTGGAGGATAAGCCCATGGAAAATGTACCATAGGAGAAGGCAGGATGCTGAGGCTTCAACGAAGGCTTTTTATCAAAAATGTCAGCTGGTCATTGAAATTAAGTGATGTTAATAACAAAACAAACAGAAACACTGGACAGCAAACAGCCTGCTCCAGTCACATCACAGCAGGTCAGCTCACATCATTATCACGTCTGTAACCACACCATAGGAGAGCCTTTTTGCCTCCCCAGGGTATTGAGGTAAAGCAAAGATCCACGTTTCTAATGCCAAAAAGCAGCTTTATAAAAATACCTACTTCCAGGTCTTTTTATTCAGCACAGGGAAGCAAACACTGGGCATGGGCCCAATTGTACTTTCCTTTGTGGGTCACCTTTAAGAACTGAACAAATGGAGGATCTCAACATTAAAATAGAATATGACTGGAAACTTCATCAGGGATTGAACTCCCCCTGGCCTGCCTCTGACCCTCCCTGCTGGCTCTGCTCCCTGGGGCCTGGAGCTTCATGGAGCAGCATTGTCCAGGAATGCAGAGCGGCCACTGGGAGCGGGCTCCAGCATCCGCTCACCGCTCACCGTGCCGGATGCACTGCGCTGCTCAGATACGCCCTGACCTTTACAGTCATGGGCCTTGCAGGGTTAGGAAATCCTGGCCTGGCTGAGGGAAAATCCTGGTGCACAAACAAGCCTTGCAAAGCCCCCACTTTGTTGCGAGGTTCCTGCACCGACCAGTGCCCCCATGGTGGGCGCTGTCCTTGGAGGAAGCGAGGATGGGGAGAGGGCTCTGGGGAAGGGGTGTGTGCTGAGAGAGCAGCCTGCCCACACCACCTGCTCCTTCTTCTGTCAGTGATGGGGAAAAGTCTGCTGGTGACTTCTGGGGCTGCTGTGTACCTGCTAGGCACCTGGGCCTGCCTGTGGCTCCCAGGGCAGGGAGCAGGCAGCTCCCTCCTGGGCTGCCCTCTCCCTGGAAACAGGAACTCTGCTAAAGAGGTCCTGATGGTGTCTCTCCAGGCACTGGGGGGTGAGCTCAGGCTGAGCAGCTGCTTGGAAACCCAAACCACCCCCGTGGGGCTGGAGGGGCTACCTGGGCATCTTGTGGCTGGTGCCAGTAGATGTGGTCCCTCCTTGGTGCCATGTTTTATCTCTTCATGTCAAGAACATGGCTTTTTTCCATACAATATTTCAAGATGCACCATTACAAACCAAGATAGAAGGGGTGTTTCTTGCAGCAGGAATTGGGAAGAAAGGTCTTTTCCCTCCCAGGTGAGAGTGGTGGGAAATGGTCCATGGGCAACGGCTCTTTAGGAACCTGTGGGAGGTGTTTGGTGGCCTGCACCCCTGTCTCAGCTTTTTATACCTTCTTCATCTGTGCTGCAGTACCAACCAGAGCTCTCCGCTTAAATCCCAGCAGGTAGGACTATACCATCCTGAACTTGGAGAAAGCAGGGCAGTGAGAGGGGAGAGACCTGCCTGGAGCCCCAGATCAGTGGACACCTGTCCTTCAGCCACCCCCCACTGCCATGCACCCCCATGTCCCCTTGCAGGCTGTGCAGGGATGCCTTTCCTTGATTTCCTCACTTTCTGGCTGTACCCCCAACACCAGCCTCCTCTTCTTCTTGGCCTCCCCTCCTCCTCCTCCCATCCTCTCTGAGTCTCATCCTAGGGCTGGACACACCACACACCTCCTGCCCTCACTTGCAGCTGCAGCTCCGGCATGCTTACATCCAGAGAGCACCGTAAATAAATCCTGGACGTATCCAGATTTATAACTTAATGGCCTGGCTGTAAAAAGTTATTTCCCTTTTCAGCCCTTTTGCAATAGGCTTGCCCCTCCTCTCCTCGTTTATTTGTTACTATGAATATTTGATGGCTGACTGTAAAAAGAAGTTTAAGTACCTAAATTCATTCTCTGGTACAGGCACACTGGCTGCCCTGCTGCTGCCAGGGAGTTGTGTGGCAGCCTGGGACCTGGGAGGTTCTGGGGAGGCTGTGCAGGACCTTGGGGGCTCAAGGAGAACTCACATGCCAGCATGGGCTGTGGGGTGAGACCTTGCAAAGGCTTGGGCAGTGACTGGGTTTTAGGAAGGCTTGGTGAGGACAGGAGGTGGCACTGCTCCCACGGTCATCCCTGTTGCTGCCTTCACCCCTTGGCAACTCTTCCTTTCCCTCCTCAGCTCCCCTGTCCTCACTGTGTCCCAATCCCTGTAGGGAACATGCTTCTCACCCATCACCCTGTGGGGGCACAAGGGCCTGTTCATCCATGTACAACAGGCTGGGCGACAGAAATAAAACGCATCCTTGCTGTGTTTGCAGAGAGGATATTGGTCTGTGGGAGGAAGGGAAGAGTTGCCTTATTTCTCACGCAGGCTGGCTGCCATCTCTGCAGAGGGATGGTCAGGGCTATGGCCTTGAGTTGGGGCAGGCTGGCTCTGAAACCCTCCGTGAGCCACAAGAACAGAAGAGCTGCAGTCCCTGTTCCTCGCTGGCTTGGCAGCGTGTGTGCCCAGGTTTGCACAGATGTTTTCTCCTGGCAGGTCCCGCCTGCTCAGGCACGGCTCCTGTAACTCATCTCTCAGCAGTTCCACCACGTTTTCTCCCCCTCCTGGCCAGGCACATGGCAAGCCCAGACAGCCCCTGCAGAGCAGCAGGAGCCTTTCCTGAATTCAGCCACGCACTGCACATGGAGGCAATGCGTTTCTGTTTCAATGAGACCTAAGAGCACCCAGCTCACTCCGTCCAGATTCACTCTCAGCACCCAGGAAAAAAATACCACATCAAATTGGTGGGAATTCAGCTTGGTTTTTTTCTCTCACACCTACCAGGGGTGTGGAGTGAAGCATCCCAGCCTGTCCTGCCCAAACAAACCTGCCCTTGCTCCTGCACCAGTCCACAAAGACAGCGCCGGCATGAGGAGCGTGGCGGTGTGGACAACATCCCTCACACCATTACTGGGAAAACAGAGCTTGTGCCCAAAACAGCAGGAGGAAAACGCCTCTGGAATGGCACCTCCTGCACAGCTCATACCACCCTGGGTTGCTATAATTTGTCAGAGGTCAGGAGGACCTGCAGTAGCCCAGCCTGTCCCTCTGCACGGGGACCTGCAGCTCATGTCGCTGCTGCCTGCCCCGAGCATGGCATGGAGGCTTCCAGGGCATAAATAATTCAAGAGCAGTGAAGAGGATTTCTTCCCCCCTTCCTCCCTTCCCTGGCTTATAACAAATGTTAATTTAATCAATTGGCAGTAAATCTGGCTGGTTGCTGACTCACGACAGATGGTGCCCCTGCGGGCTGTAGCAGCAGCTTCCCTCCCTCCTTTGGAGATGAACAATGCGGGAGCCGTTTCCTTGCTTTTCACCTTTTCCCTCTTTGCCTTCAGTCGGTACCGAACGGACACGACTGCAGAATGTGTCAGAGGCTGCAGGCAGAGGTGCTGAGCTGGCAACAGGGAGCCCTGGCTGCTGGAGATTGGCTTGTTCATGTCCCTGGCTGGACATAACTTGGGGCTGATGAGGCCACAAGGTGCACAGGGCTCAGAGGTGCAGCACTGGCACCGCTGCTGGCACTTGCCAGCACCAAGGGGCTGCTGCAATATTCAGAAGCCTAGCAAAAGATGTTCTCCAGGTTCACCATGCTCGTGACCTTGTGCTTCTGAGACAGTGGGGGCAGGACCCTGACAGGGATCCACCCCAAAGCCCCCCACCCCACTCTTAATCCCCCACAGCCCCAGATGGGAAGCGAGAGCAGGGGCAAGGCTTCCGAGGGCACCAAGGCTTTTGGGAGTGTGGGACAGGCAGTGTCTCAGCAAGGGCATCGATTTTAACAGAGAAATTAATTACTTTCTGGCCATCACCTGTTCTGGTGTGCTGTGGCGCCGGTGTCTGCTCACCTGAATACAGGTCATACTCCATTGTCTGGTTGAGGAGGCTGTTTAGAAATGGGAGAGAAACTAATCTCCCCATCGTGGGCCTGGCATCAACACACAGCTACCTGAGGGTGTTATTCTCTTGGGCTGACAGAAAAAGAGGAAAGCAGCTAGACAAAACTGTCTGGAAACAAGGATAAAAGTACCAATTACTGCTAAAACAAGCTCACATTTTTGCACTTTTATCAATCTCTGGTAATGTTTTGACCTGTGTAACAGCAGGACAGGGAGGATGTGACGAGACCAAATTGGAAATTGTATGTTGAAATGTTTCTCTAAATGAAAATTGGCTTACAATGGAATGGATTTTTTTTCTGCTTCAACATGTCCATTTTTGCTTACAAAAAATCAATGACAGCTTAAAAAAATTAAAACATTTCTTGGAAAGTTTAATGGGGAAGAAAAAAAAGCAAAGCCTTTCCATGATGAATGTACCGTTTTCATCAGATAAAACCTATTAAGATGAGCTAGAAAGCTTTTACTTAGTGGGTTAAAGAAAAAATTACTCCAGTGGCCTTTTTTTGCTGAGATCAAGAGCAGTATGTTTAATATCTGTTACAGCCTCTGTCAGGAGACTACCTGCTGCCTTGGCAGGGGATGCAGTCAATTATCTAATAGGTCCTTCCCGCAGTGGAGCGTCAGGTTGCCTCTGTGCTGCCAGGGCTGGAGGTATGAAAACAGGGTTCTGCTGTAGCCTCCCCAGGTGTGATGGAAAGGGGGGCTGTGTCAGGGGTCCTGCAGGGTGCTGCTCCCCCCAGCACTGCTGTTTCCCTCAGGGAGGACCAAGATCGAGTTTTGAAGCAAGCACTGGGAACCAGCTGCAGGCGGTAGCACCTGACACTGGGGTTTCCTGAAAAACAAGTGGCGAATGCCCAGCTCCCAGCAAGGGGTTTGGCTTTGACTGGTTTTAGCGTCCTCACACAGCTTTTGGTTAGAGAAAAGACCTTTATTCTTCATCTGTTGTTCTGTGTTTCCTCTCCTCATCGTGCCAGACACCTGCTCACCATTTTTTGCAGACTTGTTCCTAACACGCATTTGCTGCTTCAGCCTAGGTCGAGTGTCTCCCACAGATGCACAGCAGAAACCTCCACTCCTGGCCTTGATTTTCCCTCTGCATAGGTTCTCATCTCCCTGGGAAAGGGATGGTGTCTTTCACGTCTCAACAGATCAGGACCAGTGTATGATTAATAATGGAAAACAACACCATGACCATTCCTTGGATGTCACTTACCCTGACATGGGAAGCACACGAGGGCTGTGAATCAGCAGCACTTGCTGTGGAGAGTGCTCCTTCAATACATTGATTTCGTGTTGCACAGCTCCCTAAAGAGTGTGTGGGGTTTGCTCACAAAGCTTTGATTTGGCTAATCAGCAGGATTATCTGCTGTGGCGTGTCTTGGGGCTCTTGGAAATGAAAGGAATTATAAAAGTATATTAATATATATTACAACCTCTACTTGCCAGTGGCTCCTGCCCAGCACGGGCCCTGGCACCCGCTGCAGGGGAAGCTGGCAGAGCTCCCAGCACTTCCAGCATCTCCCTGCTTCCCTGAAGAGTCCCTGTCCACACTCTGCCCTGGGGTGAGACTGCTGCTGCAATTCCATTTATTGTCATTCTAAGTGCTACCTGCAGTGTTTCTCTTCCCAGCTATAGGAGGAAGGAATGTCCCTTCCTTGAAGGGCCTGGTGTCAATGCCAGCAAACAATTGGATAATCCAGGTAATGAGAAGGAATATCCAGAATTCTGGTTCTGTTGTTTTGGTTTTGGTTTTTTTTATGTGACTTGAACTTCTGCAGCACCCCATAGGGCACATCAGAATGCCACCATCCCAGTTTGCATGACACTGACACCAATGAGTTTTCCCTGTCCAGCTGATAATCACTATCAGCCAGTGTTCTTTTTAAAGGAAGCTCCAGTCTGGGCTCCAGCACATGGTTTAATGCATTTTAAATTGTCTGGTACTTGCAGCTGATGTCTGTGTCCTCCAGCAAGAAGGTTTCCAGAGCACATGTCACCCACTGAAGCAACGTGTCTTTTCTACCCCAATGTGTGGCTCTGGTGTTGTGGAGTAACTAATCCCTTCCCCAAGGAGTCAAATGGCTCTTGAGGCAAAGCACACATGACATGGTTTCTGTATGATTTTTAAAACCTGCTTGTGGAAACCTTGAATTTCTACTAGACCAAGATGCTCTGGAGGGGAGCTGCATGGCAATTAAAATGCTATCGTTGTTCTGTTTCAATTAGAGGTCCTATTAATTGCCAAGTCTTCAAGGTTTTTCAAGTAGCCTCTGGTGAAAGGCTGCAGCAGCGTGTGGAGATAGATTGTGTTCACATGTCATCTCACGCCAGCAGCCATCGCAACAGCTACTCCACTGCAACCACACTGGGCTATCACGGCTTGCTTCTTTATTTCTTTTGTCACTGCTGTTCATTACCAAAGAGCTCGGCTGCTGTTCAACAAAGCACTTAAGGTCTTGCTTCATTTGCAGTGAAGTCAATTCCCTTTTGCGGTGCTGCAGCATGTCCACATTGAGGGTTAGTGTGGAAAGAACACCGGATTGCTGCTCTGTCACTGCTCCCAGTCTGGGAGTGATGCCTCACCTCACAGACAGCGGGACTGCCTGAGAAAAAGTGTGCGTATTCCATACATATTCTCCAAAATACACCTGTTTATTTGAATTTGTTCCTATTCAGAATTAAGATGAAGGTTTCCATACAGATTCTCCTGTTAAATTGACTGGGTAAGGGACATGCATCTTCAAGGGATGCACTGTGGGATGAAAAGGAGCTGGACTGCCATGTCTGATTAGAGGAAAATTGTTTCCATGTGCACAGAGGTTACTGCTCGCCTGGGAAGGGGATACAGAAAGGAATCAGCGCAGAGATCCTTAAAGCTTATGGCATGCAGAGGGAAACAGTGTGGGAGGAAGAGGAAGGAAGTTTGCAGAGATGAATTTGGGGAGGCTGATTTAAATAAATCCCACAGAAGGGTTTTCTCACAGGAAATATATTTATTGGATCAAGAAGGCAATAAACCAAGCAGATGATCCTTATCGAGGCTTCTGTGCTGGGGGAGCGGGGCCAAAGGCAGCCATGACGATAACAGGGATGACCTCAGTGACGATTTGCTGTGAGTGACACGCTGAAGTTTTACACGCTTCTCAGAAGCCCTGTCATTCAGCCACTATCCTTGCTATAAAAAAGGTTAATTGATGCAAACCACATTTTTTCCACCAGCATGTGCCAAAGCAGCCAGTGTATTGTACACACACAAAACAACAACCAGGCTTTCACATGGCTTGAATTAGATGGATGACAAGAGCTACCAGGGGGAGTCAATTAAGCCGCAACCTTGGAGTCAAACTTGCAGATTTTATAACAGTGCCTAGTAAATAATGGGTACTTGCACATCTCCTTTCACTAAGAGGCACTAGCATATGTCTTTGAATATGTTCTCCTGGTAATTGCACAGGGAGCATACACATTTGGTCCTGTTGTCTACCATGAATAATGCATAGCGAAGAGGGGGGAGCTGAAAGTGCCGAGCTGCTGGGTTTTAGATGGACTTTTTTATCATTGTTATTTAGATGTCACAGCCGTTCTCCTAAAAAATTGCTTGCCTCCTTTGTCACTGCAAAAGTGGGCTTATTTAGGGGAGAAACAAAAAAATGAACCATGGACTAAAGCTAATCTGAGATTATCCATGCAAATTGGCAGCTGAGATTCAGATGTGAAAATCTACCCCTGATAAAAATGACTAAGAGGATTTCTGCTGAATTTCGTTTTTCTCCTGACTCACTAATCCATGCTGGGGGAAAATCCTCCTGTCCAGTCTTGTTTAGGTTAAATCACATTAATAATGTTGAGCTGAGGACGGCAGGTATCGGGATCCATTTTAAGTGCGTGCTGCACTGCTGTTGTGCTGCTCACAAAGCACAGGCTTTACTTCTCCCCTCAGTATTCCCCACATTTGCCTTAAATCAAAAAGGTTAGTCAGCACAGCCAGCTCCTTTGCTTTCAACCTGCTGGGGTTTTTTTTTCTTAAAACTCCCACTCAAAAGGCAGAGTCAATTCAAAACCCAGGAAGCCTAAGGGCTAAGCAAGTTGCCCGGGGAAAATAGAAAGAGTGTATGTTTGCAGGCTGACGTTTGAATATCTTGTAGGAGCCAGAGCTCCAGCTGTGTCTGGGTTGTACCTTCGCAGTGTTAGCACGCATCGGGAGCATCTTGTGGAGACGTCGCCATGCTGGCTCTGCCTGGCGCCGGCAGCCACGGCAGCGAGGAAGCAGCAATGCTCTCGGCCATGCAGGCAGCTTGGGTTGCCATTTCCGAGGAAAATTTGTTTAAAATCCGGCTTGCCAGTGAGGTAATTACTGCACAGCAGTTTTCAACAGCAGTTCACAATGCAGCGTGAGAGCTGCCTCCCGCAGCGGTGGCCAAACCTGTGCGAGCGCATTTCCAGCAGCCAAGGTGGCGGCTGCACGTGCTGACACTGCTGCCTGCAGCCTGGGATTGCTCGTCCCTTGTAAGCACCTTTAGCTGCTTTGTTACAGCATATGCCGTACAAATTGCTTGCTTCACTTCAGTTAAGCTAGACTGTTACTTATTAATAACAAGAGCTGTGTTTTTTCCCTGTGACAAACATGCTTGAAGCCCTCCGGGGATCCTGAGCAGCGTGCGCTGAGGTGCAGCTCCCGCTGGGGTTTCACTCAGGGCTTAGGATAAATACACACCAGCAGCTGCAACTCCTGAAATGTTGCTTAAGCCAGCTCAGCACACAGGGGTGCTGGACCTTCCCTTGGAACATGACTGAGGATGCCATGCAGTTCTTGGTGTGGGCAGGACTGTCACATAAATATAGTACAGTCCTGATCCCAGGACCTGGCAGCAGAGCACGGAGGGAGGGGAAGATGCTCTCACCAAACACCACAGTATCACCCAGGTAGGGTGGCCATGCAATGCCATGGCTCCAGGACAGCTTGGGGCTGGGAACAAGGGCCAGGGCAGCCTTCCTAGATCACCACCAAACCTCCCTGGATATCCATCCCAGCCTTATGGTATGGGGGCTGGAGAGGAAGGAAACAGAAATTTGTGTACAGTTTGTTGCATTTTTCAAGGGATTTTGGGTCTGCTTGCTTTTAATTTCATTAAAATCCCAGATATTTGGATGCATTCCATGGCTGACTGAAAAATGAGGGGGCTGGAAAGGATTATGTGAAAAAGTTGTCAACATATTCCTCTTCCCACACTCTTCGCTTCCCCAAAGTGCCCCAAAAACTCCAGAAATGTCAATCAATAATAATTAGCCCATCAGACACAAGTGAGAAATGCAGGCCCGTGCGCCGGCACGTCCCCTCCCCGTGAGCGGGTACCGTGCCAGCCTCGCAGCCTCGCCGGGGGCGTGGGAGGATTTGGACGCGGCTGCAGCCTCCGTGCCAGCTCCGGGCACCAGCAGCTCTGGCAGTGACAGCCATTGCTTCAGATTCAGGGATGCGGAGGCTGCAGGGCACGCAGACCCGGCCCCAGGGACCCTCTCTGGGGGACACACAGGAGTGGCCTTGGGGCTGGAGCGGGTGACAGCTCCCCAGCCCGCAGCCCGTCCCCTGCGTGCCTGGGGGATGCGGGGATGCGGCCGGGCAGGCAGCGTTAGCATCCCGGCAAAGCTCCGGTCAGGAACTGTCCTGCCTGGATAACCTGGAAATGTCACTGCTGTGTCTCACCTGCTCCCGTGAGCAGAGCTAGCGATGCAGCAGCATTGTTTGATCCCACAAGTGAGCTACATTTCAGGAAAAGCTTAGAAAGAGCTGCTGAGGCTTGTGCCAAAGACATTTGGGAAGAGATTTCTATCCCCCCGTGCTCGCCTGCTCAGCTGACGAGCACAGACCCCACCACTTGCTATTAATCACACGTTGGTAGCACCTGGCTCCAGTACAGGGGTTTTTTAGTCTAAAGAAATTCCTCTGAACTAATGAATGCCATTTAGCTAGAGCGTGTCAGAGGCCTGAATTCGCCCAGGAAAGCTCCCTGGGCAGAGGGGCTTTCTTTCAGGGTTCAAAGTGTGCTTGATGTGTTTTAACCCTTAGATGCCTGGAAAAGGTCTGTGTCTTCTGTAGGAAAACTGCCATCACTAGCTTTATGAACACATAAAAATAGACCCATGTTACAAGTTCAGCTCTTAGAATGGTCACTTTTTAACCTGGCAGTAAAATGCCTTTAGCCTTCCTCTGTCATGGGGGGATTTCACTTTGTGCTCCCACAGTGACTCTGTTCAGGTCAGGTGGGGGCTTTACTCGGCTGCATGGGGACCCAGAGCTTGCAGTTTCTGTGGATGTCAGCAGCTAAAACTGCCCTGTTTCCCATCCAAAAGCTGATGTGCCACACACATGAGCACATCCCCACACTGCACGCAGCCACACTGCAAATGATGCAACCACGGCTGGAAATGCATCAGGGCCCAGGGGGGAGCCACTGGTGCTCCTGGAGGCTGTCAGCTCCTGCTCTCCACAGCAGCGAGAAACTGTGGTCAGATCACCATGTGTGGGGGATGTCACAAAATCAGGACAAGCAGCGTAGCTAGTGGAAAACCGATATATTTCACTTTGAAGACTCAGAGAAGGTTTTTATGAGATTTTAATTACCCCGTGTTTTAATTATTGATTGATTGGTCCCCCAGTGAAGCGAGATTGCCAAAAAGGAGGCTTCAGGACAGAGCAAAGCCCATCTGTGTCTCTCTGGGTGTTAGTTGCTCGAGGCACATTAGTAAGGCTGTTCTCTGTGCTCTAAAATACAGGCAGTATGGAAGGAGCCTGGCTCTCTACTAAATACACTGCAGGCATCAGTCCCTCAGGAGGGGTGCCTTTAGCCTTCAGCCGGCTTTCCATCACGACAGAGGCTGCTGCTGCTGACCCACGGCCGGCAGTGCCCTCCCCTTGGAGAGCTCGCACTGAGCCCCAGCGCACACGGACGCACGGGAGCAGCATCCCAAAATCTGTCCTGCAGCCGTAGATGCAGCGGGAGGGCTTGTGCTCTGGCAAGGGAAAGAGTGTCCTATAACAGCCCGTTTTGGCCATCTTGTGGAAAGGTGGGAGGCGCTGGTTTATTCATTCCCAATGCCCTCCCACAGTCCCAGCCCTCCCTGCCCTGGGGGCAGCAGTGCCCAGCAGAGTCTGTGCCAGGCTGTGCCAGTGCCCTGAGGGTGCTGGGCCACCCCCTGCCCTGCAGCTCTCCCCTGCACACAGGGAGGCATGTGCTTCATTTTAGTGGCATCAGGAGTCCCACAGGGGCTAATTATAACTCCTAGGATTTTATCAACAATTAGCTCAGCACGGATGGTCACATATCTGCACAGTGCCAGCTGTTATTATCGGCTGGGCTGGTAGTAATGCTGGCTCCTCATTTTCCCAAGTATCCCCCACCTTGAAGCCTTGCTTTTGGTTACTCACAAGGCTGCTGAACTCTTAACCATTTAGACAGACATTCTCCATCCCAAGAATCTGCCTACAAGGAGGTTTTATTTATGTCTGGAAAGATTCAGGCTAAGACAAAGAAATGGCTTTGCTCATGGAAAGCACTTTCTAGTTTTAGGCAGCTCTGGGCTTTCCCTGCTTTGGCAATTGGATACTTTGCAAATGTGATTTTTGGAGTACATAGCCCATGTAACTCACTGCTGAGCAATCTCAGGAGTCAGAGGAACTTTGTGACAGGGCAGGAGGTAGTCACAGCATCGTGGCTTGCTGCCTCTCCGTGAAGCCACCAGCACTGGAGATTTGCTGCCATTAATCTCTAATGTCTGGCTGCTTTTTTACCCAGCCCAGTCTATACTGAGAGAAACCCAGCCCGGCAGTTCAGTGTTCATCTCTGGGGGGTCTCATGTAGGAGGAAATGCTGGCAAGGAAGCAGTGGCATGGGCACCACAGGAGATGTGCTGCAAAGCCCAGTGCTGCTGGGGCAGAGTGGCTCCAACTGAGGGGTCTGCAGCGATCCCTGGGTGATGGGACTGGACAGACCGTGAGGATGAGGGGAGCTTGAGCAGGGATGGCAGATTGAGTATCCCTAGGGAAACTGCCTGCCCTGAAAGGTGTCAGGAGAATTTGGACTGAGCAGAGATGAAGGGCAGCACATTTCTTGGCACTACATCACTACAAGCACCTCCAGGGAGCAAAGGGGTGAAGATGCAGAGAAAATTGGGAAAGAAAGGGGAAGAACTGGTGGGGAGGGCTAGCAAGGAATGAAAGGACAGGGTGGAGACATAGGGCTGGCAGGATGATTAGCACCAGATGGCAGGTATCAATTATTTACCATTTATGTACAATAAAAAAATACAATTTGACGATGGGAAGAGCATGAAACAAACTCAATAGCAATTCAAAAGCATATGGAAATAAAATGCAGCAAATTAAGGGGTTGTAATAAATGTGCATCGTGGTTTGTAATGCCCCTGAAAGAATTATAAATGTGAAGCCTTTGTGAATAACACTTAAAAATAAATGTAACATAAAAAAGAAATTAGGTACACAAATAACTTTACATTCAGGCATTTATAAAATAAAATCTGTTTGCAGCAGCTAATTAAGAAAAGGGCTCTAATGAGCCTCACTGTTCTTTACCTTAGAGACAAGGCTGAAATGTTCAAAGTGGATATAGGTATGGTGGGTGCCGTTAAAAACTCAACTTCCCTAACTTTCCAGCCATTTCAGAGATGAGATATTTCCTTTCCAAAGACAGGAGCTGAATTGCGGTGCCGTTAAGCCTCCGCCGTGCCTGGAGATGCCATCTGCAGCTCCCTGCGGATGCCCCGATGCTGGCACCGCCCTCCTTCCCTATTGCCACTATTACTCAGTTGCTGGATCAATAAATTAACATTTACTAGTGGGAAAAGGCATGACTACGCTGAGCTTGAAATGTGCAACTCCCAGAGAAGATCCTGTGTTGCTGTGATTGGTATTTTCTGGTTTAGCACAGGATGGTACTGCTGGAGCTGGCAGAATAATCTTAGCACAGTGAGCAGAGCTAGTGCCACCTGAGCCACACACCTTGTGTAAAACACTATGTCACACACAAAACAAGGTCAAAGCAGATTACTTCTTTCTAGTAGATTAGAAATCTTCCATCAAAATATCATTAAGCTGATCACTTCCCACAGAGCATTTGCTTTTTACCAGTAAGTGCTTTCCAACAGCTGTACAATGAAGGAAAATCAGCAGCGTTCTTTGCTTTGCTCCCCTCCCACCCCAAATTATTGGCAACCACTTTGAAGTTCTCCAAATAATGTTTCACTGGGCAGAAGCCTGGAGAAGGTTTGTTCAGCACTTAAATTGCATTTTTCATCTTTCTTTTCTAAAGAGCACTGGTAGCAAAGGAAGCAGCTGCCAAAAGGGGCCGGCTGCATGTCCTGAAGTTTTTGGTGTGGAAAATCATTTGGAGAGAGGGGCTGTCCCACAGAGGCTGTGGGCAGCGATGCTGATGGGCAGGATGAGGGGCAGAGTGGCTGCTCCCAGCCTGGAGAAGCCTTGCCAGGTGAGATGGCAGCAGCTGGGCTGCAGGACAATGTCACGGGCCGCGACCCATCCACGTGGATGGAACAGAGAAACACCACTTGCCCTGAAGTTGTTGCATTTGCCTCACACAACAGCATCACTTCCATATTTTTAAATATTTAATCTATGCAGCCTGGTTGCCATGGGAACCCTCATGTAGAAATCTGGACTTTGGGTTAATCAGAAGGATCCTTCCCATGGCTGGGCAGGAGCTGGGCTTCCCCGCCGTGCAGTGCCAGCACCGTTCCCTTCGAAGGCACTCGCTCTGCCCTGCCAGAGGGTGTTTTAGTGTCTGCCTCTAACACACTGCCACCTAAGCTTTGGGAAATCCTCTCCCTAGCACTCAGGTGATTCCTACTGGAAGTCCTGGGCTGCCCCAAGTACTCCTTGTGGAGAAAGCTCTTTTCCACAAGCAATCTAGGAAATGTCTGTGCCACCTGGTGAGACACCACAGGGCGCCTCTGGTTCCCACTGCACACAGTGCCAAGCAAGAGAACAGAGACCATGAGCAGCCTGCTGGGAGAAAAGGGCTCTGAATTCTCATGATGGGCTGAAGACAATCATTCCCTTGCTCATTCCAACACCTGTGTAAGAAGCAGGGACTTGGGCTGAGGACACAGAATAAAGCACACAGGTTATCAGCAGAGCTCAGCCTCTCCAATTTGGCCAATATACACCAGTGTGTGTAAAGGACAAGCCCACTTAGGAATTTCATAATCCTTTCACAGACCACCTTTTTGTCTTTATGTTCTGGTTTGTGGTGTGAAGTGCTCAGCGTGCTGCACAGCACAAGCAGCACAATGGCAATGAGATGCTTCCCTCAACTTGGCCCCCTCCAAGCAGCAGACTCCTACTCCCACATGGCTCCCATAGTTCATCCTCCAGCCGAGCTACTGGGAACCACAGTCTGACCGAAGTACAGACTTCGCATCCCATGCCGTTGTCCCAGCTACCCCCCAGAAGGTCCATCAGCCACAGGAAGTGTACAAGAGTGGGAGATGCTGGCGGAAGCCCAGCACTGACCATGGCCACAGTGCCTGGGCACAGGGTTTCACAGAACAGAACAGAAACCAGTGGTACACAGTGCTTTACTGCTCATGATGACCGGGATGTGTTAGCCAGCTCATCCTTATGACCTCATCCAAAGCTTTTCAGCTGGCATGGAGGACTTTACATTACTAACTTTTAAGTGGGAGCAAATTGGTGGCTCTTGGTCTGCTTTCCTGGCCACTTTTCCCTTGTGTCACCCAGGGAAGACAAGGTGTGACCGGTCACCCCTGTGCCCAACCCCTGACAGGGGTGAGGAGGAGAGGGGTCCCTCTGCACAACCAGCACTTCTCTTCCTTCCTTTTCATTTTCAGATGTCTCCTCCCACTCTTGTTTAAATATATCACCTAGATCCCTAATATTTGCCAGCTGGGGGTAGTAACACTGGCTCCCAAGGTGCCTGCGGCATTTACATGAAATTAGGCAATGGAAGAAAACCATCTCAGCAATTACGTGAGAGATGATGGTGAGCCAAAAAGAAAAATGTATTCAAAAGGTGTGTTCTCCTGCCAACAAATTAGGGTTAAATTACAGAGCTCAAGAGCCTTCAAATAACTTAAACATTGTATTACAAATTTCATTTCAATTAACGAATTAAATAGGAAAACGAGATTATTGCCTAGCAGCTACCATAGGAGGTAAACAGCAATGACCTTCTCTGCTGTCACCAAATGACTCAGTTAATAAAAAACCCAAATTAAGACAATTTCCTCCATGCTTGCCCTCTGCAGCCCTCCTCTGCTCCGAATCCGCCCGGGGGCTGGGGCCGGCCCGGTGGGTGGGTGCCCACAAGCCTCTCCCGGCTCCTCGGCAGCCCTGCCTGAGCTTGGCACAGGCTGTGGTTATTCTGTAACCTCTGTGCCCCCCGAGCAGGGCCCAGACCCGGCCGTGCTCAGCTCTGCTGTGGCAGCCCCGTGGGTGCAGGGACCGGGGCCCAGAGCATCCCCCAGCGTGGGTGCTGTGAGCAGCGGGAGCAGGTCTGCCCCGCCGCATCCCCTATGACAGTGTCTCAGCAAACAACTCGCTGCCGACTGCCCTTTTTTATTACTTTACAGCACAGTTTTTCCTCAAATTTTATGGCATTTCATTAGAGCCGCCAGAAGGTGATACTGCCCCCTTTCCAGAAGTGAAATAAATTCAAGTTTTATCGCTTCTGGAAATGCTGGAACAGCTGTCAGGACATTTGATGGATTTTCTCAATTACAGGACTTGTGGAGCATTTTATACTTACATCCGCACCCAAGTCTAATATACTGTACTAGATGTTTGTTCCCCCCGTTATCGCTTTGCATCTCCCTCCCTAATAATGGTGAACTTGTTATTTTCCCTTAATTCCTTTTTTACTGTAACCTTTTTTTCTCCACAGTAATCATTGAGGTTTTCCTTCTTTACTTCCCACACCGTGTAACTGCTCCATGCAAGCAGGCAGTGACCCCGCAGCTGGCGAGTGTCCCTGTGGCAGCTGAATCCAAGAGCACTTCCCCCTGTCCCGGCAGCTCTTGGGCTGGATGTCATGGGGACAGACCGAGCAAGGAGGACTGACTCCTCTGTGCTGCCCTGTGCCTTCTGGGCACAATTTCCTTGGAAATAAAGCCCCTCTACCTCCTCACTGATTTTGGAGCTTCCCAGTGCAGGCAACACTCCACATGCAGGGACCCATCAGCATTCCCGTGTCTGGGCCAGGGAACACAGGAGGAGGCCCAGAGCCATCTCCACCTTCTGAAGACATCCCTGACAGATGAACACTCATTTCCCAGTGCTCCCAAGGGAGCCCTTCTCATCTGGGCTGCTCCAGGGACTGTTTTCCAAGTGATCTATAAGAAATAATTTCTCAGGCTCTTCTCCACGCTGTCATGTACCTGACAGGCTGTATCAGCTCACACGCCACCGTGATCAGATCCCGTACTGATGAAGGCATTATCTCCTTGTTGCATCTTTCAGTGAAGATACCTCACCTAGGTCTAGAGATTGATGGAGATATGGTTTTTTGTCAGGGTAAAATTATCTCAGCTCACCAATGAAATGCACAAGGATGCCAGGTTACACCTTTCCCTTCTTTCTGTCTGTGATCCAAAGGGAGTGACAGCTCAAGGTCTGCAGGTTCCCAAGGCAATGAGCAGCACAGGGTTCGGACAGGAACATCCCCTAGGAGCATCCTTACTCCAAAATGAGGAGAGCGTTGGGGGCCACAGAGCTAAACACTGTTGAAAAGGCCACTACTGCTTTGTGTCATTTAATAAGCACTTTATATCCATGCCTTCCTCTGAGGCACAGAGAGAGGAAATCCTGCAGAAATGAGTGCCCCAGCACTGCATATACTGCTGGAAGAAGCTGCAACAGTAAAAAAGCCCATGTATTTTGAGGTTTGCCTAATTTAACCCAAAACTTCATCTCTTTGAGATGACGGGGGCGGCCAGGGAGCAGGATGAGGTCTCCACTCGCTGTAGGAGCAGGAGTGAAATAGGGTTGAGATGAAGATGGAGCCCAGCCTAGAGGAGCTCTTGTACCCTCTCACTGCCAAGATCAGGCATCCCCTGAGCTCTCCACCTTCCCCCCATCCTCAAGAGAGCTGACAGAGAAATATGAGGGAGTGGCTCCACACAGAACACCGTAGATCTGCAGGAAATTTCCACAAGCCAAGGTGTGATCCCAGATTTATTCAAATTAGAACAATTAAGGCAATTAAAGGCAAAGCAGTGCTTGGGGAAGGGGGGAATCTACTACCAAACAGACTTGCTATTACAGTCTATCAAATTGACACAAAAAAGATTAAAAAGCTGATTTACATTAAAAAAAAAAAAAGGAATAACAAAAAGACTAACATTCCCTAAAATAGATAACACATCCTGCTGAGAAAATCACTCCACACATAAAAGAGAAGCAAAGGTGATTACATATAACCAAACTAATCTTCTCTATTGCTTTAATCACCTCAGACCATTTCACCTGCTTATTTGGAAACTGTTAACCCAAGGAAAAAATTATTGTGAGGACGTCCTCATTTCCAGAGCTATGCTTGAATGGGCTTGTTTTCCTAGACATCCATCCCCAGTGTCTTTAACAACAGCCTTTGCTCCACAAGATAAATGTTTGCCTAAGACTATTCTGTAGTTAATACATATATTCATGACTCAAGCATAATGCAGCAAGGAGAGAGGGTACCAGGAAGCTGTGAATGACCCAGCAGGGTCATGGCAGGAGTCTGTCTGTCCTACTACTGTCCTTACTAGCCAGCAGTAAATTTTGCCCAAATTTGACAGATGTGTAGTGTGGGGGCCTGAAGAGTGGCCTGGGCACAGGGTGCACAACAGTAGCTTTATATGTTTTCTTCCTAAAATCCTGACTGGCAAGGTCAGGACAGAGTTTACCTGAGGCTGTTCACAGAGCTAGTGACATGAGTGTCTGTGGGTTGAGCAAGGTGAGGGATAATCACCTCTCCTTTCATGGGGTGCCTTCCACCCCAGCAGCTCCAGGACCTCCTTGCGTGCCAAAATCACCATTTCTGGGACCCACAGCTGTGGGCAGCTCATCCTCACACCTGTCACAGCACAAGAGAGGGAGAGCACTGCATGTGGTGAGCAGGAAGAGAGGTTTTCCATTGGCAGTGTGCATTTACTGTGCCAGTGCTGCCAGCTGTGGTCAGTTTGGAGCAGCAGTGCTTGTGTGCACCCGTGGGCACACGTGTGGGAGTGTGGGGCACACAGCAGTGCCCAGGTGAGTGCAGAGCCCATGGTTGGTCCCTGCCCTGCACGCCACACCGACACACAGCCTGCAAGCAGCTGTGGCACAGCTGGTGCTGACCTGGTGGCTGGGAGCCAGGGGCTCGCTGCTGCTCTCCAGGGGCAGGAAATTGCAGTGGCCAGCAGGGGCACAGGGCAAGAGGTGATGTCAAAGCAAATGGATTTCATACAGTGATGCTCTGGTCTCTAGTTGGGGTGAGCTGCAAAGAGCTGCAGCTTTCAGATGCATGTGGTGTTTCAAAGGTGTTGCCTCTGCCCTGGCAGCAAGAACAGGAGTGCCTCAGCTGGCTGCAGGGACCTGAACACACTGTGCCCACAAAGGTGAATGTGTTGGCCCTCTGCTGTATGTGCATGATTATCTTGAATTTAATTGTGTTTGATACTGGATGCAACACCTGTTGCTAAATCAGCGATGGTTCTTTCTTTGCCCAAGCAGCAGCTCGTGAGATTTTACAGAGGGTTTATTGTTACATGTCACAGCTTTGATCCCACTGAAGCCCAATGGAAACTCACCAGTGTGGCAGGATTTGTGTCAGAGCTCAGAGAGTAAATAAACACGCAGAGGAGGCTCCCAGCAGCAGTGGCCTGGTGTGGCTCTGGGTGCTGCTGCTGTCACTGGCAGCTCCGTGCTGTGGCAGTAAATTCTTGCAGGTCTCCATAACTCACCCCAAACACCTCATTCATTTTTCTTACAAATGCAGTTTCGCCATAATCTCCAAATTCAGGGCTGGCATGAGTGATACGTGTTATCCTGGGATGTCAGCGAGGACAGGTAAAAAAATTCTCTCTCCCAGTTTCTGCTTTAACAATCAGTTCAGGCTGGACACGCATGCACTGCCCTTTCAGACACTCATTACCTCCAATAGCCAGGATATTCAGAAGAGGAGAAGACATCAAGCCTGGGTGCATGGAAGGAATGGGGGAACAGCAAGCATCCTCCTCCCAGCCATAAATCACAGAAATCGAATTAAATAATGTCAAATTGAGGGACAAAAAGCCAGTTATAGATCCATTTTGCTATGCCAGCCGACATGGCTTCCATTTGTGACTCGTTGAGTGACATTACTTATCCTGAGTGCTCCTCTGACAATATAAGCTCTTAATGTGAAGACATCTGTAAAATTACAGTAAAATGAATGAAACCCAGAAAATTATGTAAAGTTTACAGGGTTGCTATTTTTTTCTTTTTTTCTTTTCTTTTTTTCCCCTTCCTTTTCTGAGGCCTCCTCTCAATTTCTGTCTACTAAATGAGGATTTGGGCAATGCTTCAGCTGACAGTGCCTGCCTGGAGCGATGGGCTCTTCTGCTTTTGATGCATCTCAGCAACCTGAAACTAATACCAGCATGCACTGTACAGTGAATAGACCTTCATGTTGATGAGGCAAATCCTGCAGCACTTAAAAGCAATCTGTGCTGAAGTGTCCCATGTATCTTCGTCTTCAAAGTGCAACACACTTATGAAAATTGCAGATGCTGCGGTGCTATTTGTCTGGAAGGAGACATTACAGGTGACATATAAACCTGATTTCTCAAACAGATGAGGTCTGTGAGAGGATTAAGGAAACATCAATAAATTAAGATGTAGAATAAAGTTCCTGCTGTTTTCTTTGGCCTCTCTCTTGCTGGCTTGACAGTCAAGTGCTCACGACTGCAAACTTGGCAGAGCACCAGGCATCCCTCCTTTGCCTACTGCTAGAATATAAGCAGATCTTATGCTGTGATTGCCCCTTGGCAGAGAAGGCAAAGCCCCAGTCCCCAGTTCCCCTGGCAGTGCCCCCTCCCCAGGCACCTGCCTCCAGCCCCTCGGCCAGCAGCCCTGTGGGCATGCAAGGCACCCAGCAGGCACATGCAGATTTGTCTGGAATTTTTTTTCTTCTTTTTCTAGCTGTGCACTGCAAACCCACGTGGTGCTCTGCAGTGACCCCAGGAACAATGTCATTAAACCCATGTCACAGCCCCATTTGCAGCAGCTCCGCGCTGCGCTTCCCAAGGAGACAAAATACAGGAAGACAAACCAAATTCCTGCTGCCATCTTCAGCTCTGCCCCGATAATGCACTGCAGCAGGGCTGTGCAGGGGCAGCATGCTGGGCAACCCACAGCCCCCCAAGCTCCCACAGGCAGACAGATCCCTGTCCTGGCTGCTCATGGGAAAAGCACTTGGTGCTGCCAGGAGTGGGTGCTGGCTGCACTGGATGGACACCACCCCAAAATCAACACTCCATAGATAAATCATCTGAAATCCCAATAAGTATGTCTTTCATAAAGCATTCACAGTGACAGAGCAAGGCATCAAAATATTTTGCTTTTTCTTTAAAACAGATTTTTTTTGCTGTTGCATTGGATAGAAATGGATTGTTTTAGAAAGGGTGAAATAACTCCATGAGAGTCTGTACCAGCTAAACAATCTAGACTGATCTGAACTACATCTTTTTCCTGATTTGGTTAGAAATTGTGTGACTCCCCAGACTGCATGGAAAAAAAAACCCACACAGTGAGAAATTACTGTTTTCTTTATGAGCACAAATCCAGGTGGAGAAGGTCAAAGATAGGAAGGCAGATAAAGGGAACAGATATGACCTGGTCTGACCAAGGTTACAGGAAATGCCTTCACCAGCACCCACATTCGGTTGAAGCAGCTGGCCAGTGTTATCCCCTTGGGACAGGATTGTTCACACAAGGAATTAGGAAGGACCAAGGGGTGAAGGAGCTTGGCTCTGTCTTTCCCACCTGCAATGGGAGCAGGGCAGCAGAATGCAGACCCCAGAGAGCAGTCTGGGAATGTGCAGGCTGCACTAGCAGCATGACTCCCACACTGAAGACGGCTGCCAGCCATTCTCCTTTTTGTCAGCACAGTCTGCTTCACGGAAACAAGGGAAATCTCCAAACCTGGGACATAAAAAAGGCATCAAGCAAAGACACAGAAGTCTTTCCCTTTGTTTCATTGCAGATAATGGGTGGCAGCTACCACTTTGAGATCAAGTCTTCCACTGCTGAAGACCTCCAGCTGAAACATCACCAGTCATTTACAACCTGCCATTAAACATATATAGTCATTATAGCTCCTTTCTCCACTATTTGCAGCCTCAGGACTTTTTGCTCAGGCTGCACATAAGTTCTTGCACAGAAAGATTTAAAAGGAGAAAAAAAAATAACAATCTTGATCTCCCAGAAGCTGTCTCAGGCTGGGGAGAGAAATCATGCTGTTGTCCCAGCAGGGTGGCACACTCAAAGAGAATTATCAAGGTACACATATAGCTTCTCATGGTGGTGTTCCAAACCCCAGATACTTATGTCATCCTACATACTTCTGGGCATGGCACTCCAATATTTCTTGCATTAAGCCTATCTTAAACAGGACTCCAAGAGTTTGATTTTACTTGCAGGTAGTCACAGGAAAATCTAATGATTAACCAAACCTTTTTCTTTCCTGTAGCAGTAACACCTGTGTCTCTGTAGCTATTAAATGTATAATCCCAGAGGCACTACCAGCCTTTGCTGATGGGCTCAGCTTTGGGCAGAGGCGCATCCATCATGGAACCAACTGGTATTGTCTCCATTGGACATAAGGGATGTTTCTGTCAGCTTCTCAGAGAAGTCACCCTTGTAGCCCTTCACTACCCAGTCTTCCATCCCCAAAGCAAGACCAGATCTGCAGGGAAAGGTGATATCCTCTGTTAGACCCTCTGCTGTGGCAAAAGCTGATGGAGGAGTTTTGGAACCGCTGGTATCCCACAGACCACTCAGCAGCCACCCCTGCACAGCAGCATGGAGGAAGGCATCACCAAAATCTGCCCAAGAATTCTTTGTTCAGATCAGAAAGACCACCTCTTCCTACAAACCTTCCATCACCTGAGATACCTCCCCACAGAGATGGCATGAGAGAAATGATGGGAAAAGGAATGATCAAAGAACGCTCTTATCAGGATTTTTGGCAGCTTGCTATCATTCCAAATGTAGGCATGGCAGATACTCCTCTGGAGCACTGATGGGCCCCTGGCTGGCTGCACAGCAGTCCATGCTAAGGGAGATGTCCTTAACAAGGAGGAATCCTGCACAAAGAAATCAGTGCTGGGAAAAACCAGACTTCCTCCCCAGAGGTGTCTGACCTGGGGTAGTTCACGTGAGCATGCCTAACAGAGCAGACACCATCACCCAAAATTTAACTTGTTCAAGTAACTGGCACCCAGCCCACTGCTCTCTGCAATGAAGCCAACCCCAGGTTATCTGGCCTGTGCAGAGGTTATTCCTCATGGACTGTGGTTGGCACTCTCTAATGCAGCTTTGGCATTGTGCTTATAGAAACAGCTTGTTTCTGTTCACTAGGAGTCAGTGCTGTAGTTTGATGCTTTCTCTTGCATTTTCAGGTTCCCATGGCTCCCACATTCTGCCTTGCTGTGATGTCTGTGTCAGCCAGCTCATGGAAATTTGGCACTGAAATGGTGCAGAGTTGCATTGTTTTCTCACTCTGCAGTTCATGATCCCTCCCGTTCCTCTCAAATCACAGTTACAATGAGGGTGGCCAAGCCTCAAAGACAAAAGCATCTCTGGGATGTTTATCCCACCTTCCTCTTGGACACGTAGTTCATGTAGCCATGACCAAAGTGACAGTGACGGCAAGCCCAGAGAATGAGAGGAGGGTGAAATGCAGATCTTAGAAACACAAAAACTGGGCAGGTAACTCAGGGCAGGTCTCATGTCCACCACGGGAATCAGTGGTGGGAGACATCAGGAGCAAGATCAGACCTGACTACAGCTTTGCAAACTACAAAGCTCCTACTACATTTCCCTTTTGCAGAAATTAAGACTCATCCAGATGAGGTTCAGCAGAAACTCTAAACTGAGGCAAGAAACGTGGACAGGTAGCATCCAGTTTGTTCCTCCTCTGCTAAAAGCTTCCATAAATTAAAACAAACTGGATCTTTCAATTGGTTTTGCTTGTGTACTTATGTTCCAAAAAGAGCTAAATGTGTTTGGCAGATTGAGACAGGTATGATGGGCACAGGGCTAGAGATCACCCATGCCCCAGAGCTAAATAAAAGTGAGGAAATATTCTCTGCTAAGGAACATCAGCTCTCCATGTGCTGCATCCGGATACAGCAGCATCCTTCCCACTCTTCTTCTTACTCTCTTCCTACCGATAGAAATGGGCAGGACAGCTCCTCTCCCAGAATGACTTACTCTTCATTCAGAGTAGAATCTTTCCAAGGTGAAGCTATTCAAATTAAACCACAAATCTTCTCATCTAGAGATAACACTCTGCTGCCTTCCCAAACCTGTTCTCATTTTCTTTTGCCATTTTGACACCATTAGCCCTCCACAAGCACTAGCACACACAGAGATAATTCTGTTAATTTTATCGTGCTTGGAAAGGCACAGAACAGCCTAAACTCAGCCAAATGCTTGTCTCTGCCTTTTCCCCACCGTATAATATCCTTTTGTATATAGCTCTGCATGGCAACTCATTTATATCAAACCTTACCAGTTAAGGGAGGAGGAAAGGGGGGCAATCAATAGTTATCTTGCCAAGGGGATCTGCAGTCAGTAGCCTCCACTTTTCCTGCAGGCAGAGCCAGCTCCCACTCGCTGCTCCCCAGCCAGGCTGGTGCTGTGAATCCCATGGCTCCACAGCCACAGCTGGGCAGCAGGTAGCACCCATGGCTGGACACCCATGGAGCTCATCACAGCCAGCCATTGGCTGTGGCTGGGGGCTTGGGAACACAAAACCTTTGTACCCTTGGGGTTTGGGGGAACTGCAGCATGTGAGGGAAACAAGCATTTCCACAGCTGTATGATATGAGCAGGGGCTGTCAAAAAAAAAAAAAAAAAAAAAAAAAAAAAAAAAAAAAAGTATGCTTTGTGTATAAATTGAGGTGAGGAGCTGCTTTTGGGGTGCTGATTTCTGGTGCAGATTTTCAGGCAGACATCCCAGGGCCGTGTCCCCAGCTCTCTCTGGCGCTGCCGGGGAGCAGCAGACGAGGCAGGTGGAGCACCAGGAGCCCCCAGGCAGAGCTGGAAATGCTGCTGAGTGTGCTCCCAGCAGTGGCATGTGAGCGTCACTTCAGTGGCACTGAGGGTCATCATCTCAAAGAGGGGACACCAGGGCAGACAGGGTCTGGGGGAGGGCTAGAGCCCTCCACTTCCCAGCACAGCCCTCACCTGCACCCAGGGAGATCACCCCCAGAGGGACAGACAGAGGGAGAAAGCAAACATTTGTACCCCAATTAACTTACTAAGATTTTCTAAATTAGTATATTCCTCTCTACACAGTTTTTGCTTCAAGCACAGAGTAGAAAAAAATCGATTTGCTTCTCTCAGCCCAATTCCCTTTTGTCTAATGGGGCTGTTGTAAATGCCAATTTTACTGTCATTTACACTGTGCCCATCTGAGCTATTTTATCAATAGTTAAATAAGAATACTTTAAAGTAATGTGTATTTTTATTTGAATTCCAATTTATGTTCAGATGCTTTGACACAAATCTAGTAAGAAAGGCTCACTATTTTCATAGAACAAATTAAATTGTATGTTATATAGCCATACAAGTAAATATGTTATATCATTGGATAAATAAATACTTGTGATTAGATACGGTATCTCATTCTTACCTACACATAATAGGGAGGCTAATGGAAGTATTGTACAAATCACTGTGCTTTAATAGTTAGCAGTCCATAAAAATCAACCTGAAAGACAATAGGCAAGAATAAGCACACACACACAAAAAGGCTAAACCCAGTTATCTGGACCAAGACTTCCTGCTTTCCTGTTTCAGACTCAGAGCAGCTTAGACTCATTTTCACTTAAGCCAGTGCCTCTGGGCAGAGAGGCTGAAGCATAATTAGTTCTGCAGAAGATGTGGGAGGTGGATAAAAGGTGATGATGGACCCTGCTGGTGGGATGGATGATGGGGATGGACAACGGTGATGAGCTGCCAGAAACAGGGCAGAGTTAAAGCTGCAGAGCCAGAATCAGTATCTGGACAAACCAATAGCCCAAACTGCCCATTTGCAGGGAGTTTGGGGAGAGCATTGGTCTTGGTTCATGTTGTCAGACAACGCTTTCCTTCTGAGTGTGGAAGAGAAAATCAGTTCTTTTTAAGCTGATAAACACATCCCAGCTGGGACCCAATTTGTTGTTTGGATATTACAGGCTGAGAGACAGACTGGAGTCCTGGCATGTTTTAAAGAAATTGTGGCTCTCTCGTCAGCTAAATTAGTAATAGATAGCACACGCCTGTTATGGAAACCAAAGAGGGCTAATGGAAATCATTATTTTCTTCCACCCACGCTCTTTTTTGCCTGCATTTTGTTTCAGATCAACCTGCACTACTTTTTAAATGTTTCCACTATATTTTTCCTTTTTAAACAACCTGTCCCTCCTTTCTCTAAATCCTGCAACCTGAGTTTAAACTAATTGGGCATGCTAAGAAATGGAGCTGCTGAATGTACATGGAATTTTGTGTAACCAAGACTGTGAGATAGTGATACTGAAACCAAACACTACACACCAGCTCTTTTCTTTCTTCCAGAACCACAATTATTCACCAAATTAGTGTTTGCTAGCATCTTGAGGGGCATGATTTATTTTTTTCAAATTGTGCAGTCAGTCTAAGCAATATTTTCTATATGGTAGGAACAGGCTCAAAACCAGCAGGCTGTGCAGATGGAAATGGGGTATTTAACATCAGAGTGATATAGAATATACCAGTCTCAACATCCATCTCTGAGTTAAAATGTAGGCCAACGCTGGGGGCAGCATTTCCAGGAATTATTCCCTAATTTCCCCTTCTCTTCCCTTTTCACCCTGACAGAATTTACTGTGTTTGGTTTGGTTCTCATTTTGGCTTTCACTTCCACTGTGTCTCATCCAGCAGCTTTTTCTCCATGTGCAGTACATGAAATCCCATTCTTCTTTGAAAGGAAAAGCTTCCCATCTCCAACTGGTGTGTTACTGAGAAGCCCCAACTCCTTCTCCCTCGTGTGTAGGGCCAATGTGGCCTCATGGCAGCAACTGCTTCATGGCATGCAGGCACACTGCAGTGCCAGGTCAGTAACCCATTCATGTTATATTTGCCATGCCTGGTACCTAATTGAGTGCTAATTATACCAACCATAGCTTTTTCCAGCTCTTGAAGCAACAGAAAGTTTTTGAGCACACCCAGGCTCACCAGCCATGAAGTATGTGATAAAAGGGCTAAATAGACAAGAAAACAGTCACCATTGTTTGGAGAGGTACCAGGTATTTCCAGCATGTCTAAGCCCCTCCCTGGTCACCAATTCATTGCAGTTCTCCCTTCTGTGTGGCAATCTGTCACAGGAAAACACAAGATGCTCTTTAAAGCTTGTGTGACCTTTAGAGGTTGAGCCCAAAGCAGTTTTGCTGACATCTGGCGCACGAGGGACTTGCTGTAAGATGGGATAACAACAACAACAACCGCGGCTCTGCAGGGCCAGCATCTGTCGGTCCCAAGGCAGGGAAGGCAGCACAGAAGAGGGAGGCAAACAGTACCTGAGCTGGCCCTGCAGTGCTGAGCCTAAGTCACATCTTCCCCAAGTCAGAGGGGACAGAGATACCAGCAAAGGAGGCAGCCTGGTGACAAGGGGGTTTAGTGAGAACACACATCATCATTTATCTTTGGATAAGGAGAGGGGGTCCTCAGAAGCCTGGGTTATATAAGTTAGCATGTCTCTGCAATGAGAAGACTGTGTGTGAAGAATCTGGTCTAAATTCTCAGAACAAAGTAACCAAAATGAGAAATTGTTAAACAGGCCTCAAGCAAAGTGAGAAGAAATTCAGCTTAATGAGGAAGACAGAGAGAAGTGAATCTATAAGGGGAATAAAATATTCAGGTGGCATTTTTCATGGATTGAAGGGAGAGCCTAGACTTTTTCCTAATCTGCATGGAGTTCTGACAGTGGGTTGGGCTGGGCTTTCTGCAGTGTGCTCAAAAAGCCAGATTTATTTTTCTGGCTACCCTTAGAAAACACAGCACACTGTCAAAGTGTCAAAAAGCTGCTTGTGCTTATCTGTTCCCACACTCCTGCCCTTGAAACATCGCCTCTGCTTCTGGGAGAGGTGATATTTGATAATTCAGAAATGGGCTGTTATTTAGCACAGAATGTAACCAAAGCACTCAGAGCTCCCTAAGTAATGGCTGCACTGGCCAGAGCAGGCAAACCCTGCTGCAGCAGCCTGAGAGCTGGGCAGGTCCTCTGCTCCACACCAGGAGATGTGGTGGGGAACAGCTGAATCCCCCACTCAGAGCAGAGGATTTCCCCTCCCCAGCTGCTCCATCAGTGGAAGAGACGTGATGCTGCTCCAGCAGGATGGTGAAGCAGGGGGACTCCATATTTCAAACAGCAGAGGTTAAGCAAAGTGACCAATTTCCTTGGGCTAATTGAGCATGCAATCTGCCTGCTTGTAAAGCCTGTATTTGGCCAGGAAGATTTATTACTATTAGTAATGATGAATGTCCAAGAGCAGTAAGGGCAGGCCTGAGCTGCAGATCGTTAACTTTAAGTGGTATGATGTTGACGAACCATTTCTATTATCGGTTACTTTGTTCTGAGTTAACTGTGAATTTAGACCTAGTTCTGTAATAAAGTGCTCAGGGAGTCCAGTGAATCTTGTTCTCTGTGGCAGATACTAAACCTGTAGGGTTTTGTCCATATCCTGATGAGTAAGCAGTTCTAGCTCATCCTGGGAGGCTGTGAAATGATAGAAGACTGCTCTGTATGAGAGTTTGGAGTTAAGCCTCCATCTATCTCAGAAGCAGAGGCTGAAATGGAGGACTGGCATGCCTTTGTCATTGGATTTCAGAACAACACCTCTTTATTATCTTCATTGTCCTCAGAAAGTCAGCACCAGTTCAGAAGTTTTGTCTGTGCTACAGAATGGTCATGTCCATCACAGGGGTGTGGATGTAGCCCTGCCTTCTCTTACATCTGCTTTAAAATCAGTTGGTCAGTTTGTATAGGCTGGAAATTGCAATGTAATAGTCTGTACAGTGAAAAGTGCTGGATGTTTTACTGCCTAATGTAATATCTGTCACCCTCCACATTCATTTTTTGCAAATACTCTCCATTTCCTTGGGTGAATATCCATTAGTGTATACAGCTGCAAAGCCCCAGAGCACATCTCACCTTCTCTGCCTTCTTTCCTCCCCAGCACTACTTGTGCTTAATGTCATATTTGTACAAAACACTGTCTGTTTCTGCACTGGCAGAGCACAGTGGTCCTCTAGAAATTGTCAGTGAGTGCTTGACACCAAGAGATTATTTTGTTATAAATCACTCTCAAAGATCCCTGTGGCCTGCAAAAAATACTTTTGTGTTGCTGTCTTTACAGCTGTATGTAGACTAAAACCAGATGTGCTTCTGTGTTTCCACAGTAATTATTGTCTTTCGTGCTGCCAGTGCAGCAGCACTGACTGCTCCAGACGACATCGAGTGCATTGTGACTGGCACACCACAGAGCCAAGCACAAACCTTTCTGGATCTCCATGTCACTCGTTGGCCTCTGTGGACCCTGGGCCATGGGCCATCAATTGCAATGCTGCAAGGAGTGCAAGGAGTCTGCTGCCCAGGGTAACCAACCTGGAAGCTGAAAACTAATGAATTTGCCTCTGAGGCTTAATTGTAAGAAAAGTAATTAATCTTGCTGGGTTTCACTCATCATCGAGCAAACTTTTGCTGATGAAGAAGAAAACTGCTGAGCATTCCAATTCACTCTCCAAGTCAGCCTCTCCCTGCTGGACTCCGTAGGTAATTGGCACATCGTTCCTATCCTATTTTCTACACATTCCCCAGGAGGCATCCCTGAAAGGAAGGTGTCAATGTCAGTGAGAGAGGGGCTTTTGCAACTCAGACTTTTGTTCCCTCTCCCAAAGAAGTTCCAAGTTTGCTTAGTGCCCCGATTTTGCTCAGAAGGGAAGGAGGAATGTGCAAAACAGCTGTGAGAAGGCTCCACAGCAGCTGTGTGTGAGATCACACAGCCCTGCCACGGAGCCAGTATGAAGCAAGCATGAATCCAGCTCACATCCATCCATGGTTTAAGCCTCTGTGACGGTGCAAGAGATGGAGATACAAAACACTGGGTGTAATCTTAACACCCTTCAGGCATCCGGCCTATCGGAGGCATTTGTTTTAGTTTGACTCAATTGCTCTGTCGAGCTGTTCTATGGGGAGCCTACACTGGCTGGTAGAGACGTAGCCACTGCTCAAGATGCCCTGTGCAAACTCCTCAGTGAGCTGGCAGACTCAGAAAAGTGCAGAGGAGCTGCCAGGGGGCTGTGAGAGCAGGACTGGCAGAGTCAGCAGGGTGCCAAAGGGGCAGCAGGATCAGGGGCAGGCAAGGAGCTGTGCAGCTGCACAGAGGCAGCCCTGCCTGGTCTGGAGGAACACCAGCAGCACTCCCATCGCTCAGGCTGGGAGTGTTGCCCAGGTTTTATGGGAGCCTTACACTGAGATCTGGCTATTGCACTTTATTCGCCTTTCAAGGACCAGAATTTATTCACTTAAATTCTGATTGCTGTGATTCTTTAGGCTTGCTGCACAGGGGCAAGCAATTCAGTTTCTGGGCAACATGTATGGGTGGTACATGTACATCATTTTTGTCACTCGTGTGAGAAAAAAAACCTGATAACATACAAATATTAACATAAAGGGCAAAGAGAAGGATGAGAAAACAGACAAATCCATGAGTCAAACAAGAGACACTCAGATGGTTACATTTGTTCTGCTCATAATAAATATTTTCTCACACAAAGTACTTTATTACTAAAAAGAACACAAAGGCTGAATCCTTATACTTTGATCTTGGAAACACTTCTGGAAATGCAGTTCTAGCAACATGTAAAAATGTTCATGTTTTAGACAAATTAAACAGATTTTTAATTACCTAGTTTAATTTACATCTGTACTTGATAACAAAATGCAGAGAAGATACTTTATTAAACACATTAAAATACTAAAACTGAACAATGGGGCTAGAGCTCAAATGTCAAAACACTCAAAAAGAACCCTCTGCCTCAGTATCCTGTGAAATGAGAAGGATGTGATGGTAAGACAAGCCTGTTTCACCTCTACTGGTGATTCGGAGTGAGAAGCATTTCCATTCACTGCCAATGAATGGACCAAATCAAGAACATTGAGATTAGATTTCTTGCTTGTCTCAAAAGCTTTAAGTGGAAGAAACATTCTGCTCCCAAAAGGAGTTGTAAAAGACCTATTTAGTGCATGGAGATTTTCATATCTTAGCAGACTCTAAAAAGGAAAAATAATTTTCAAAAGTTATGTCAGCCATACACTGCAGACAGGAACGGGTATGGGCCAAAGGCACGGCAGAGATTCACAACAGCTGGAGCAAAAACTGGTGACAGCCAAGGCTACACTGTCCTGCAACCTTGGAGCTCCTGTCTGCAGACAGGGCAGAGGGAAAAAGTGCAGCAGAAACAGAAAATGACCTGTGGCCCAAGCCATGGTACATGTTTGCAATGAAACAATGTTTTAGCTGTTTAACCTGAGATGCCTTTTTTTATTTTTAAATATCAACAGTTTATTTTAGAATAACTGTAATCAACAAAATCTAAGGCAAAGTACAGCTGTTATCGCTCCTTGCACCATCTCTTGCAATTTTGGGGGGAATTAGATGGAACTCAGCATAAGTAAAATCAGTTCAACCTTTTAGAGAAAACAAGACTGGAGATGAGCTGAACTAAATGGCACAGCAATGCCATGTCACACGGTGCACCTGGCAGCGGTATCCTGCTGGGCCAGCTGCAAAAATGAACTGGCTTTGGAGCTTCAAATCTTGTTATGTAGTGCCATCTTGAGGTCTTGGGAGAGGAAAAGCAGCTTTTCTGAGTACAGACAGTTTTTATCTGGGAATAAAAACTGTAATAGTTGGAGCAGTCCATTCTTCAGGGTGTATGATTGAGTGCATTCAGCTGGATTTGTGAACAGAAGATGGGAACTCACCTGGCTGGAGCACCACTGGCTCTTTCCCTGCTCCCTGGTGGCAGCAGCTCTTTGAAACCTTTTCCAGAAACATTTCACCTATCCAGCATTTAAAACCCTCAGTGACAGACATCACACTGGGACTGCAGGTGGGATTGAGGACCACAGCACACGGCTGCTCCTGTTTGGCAAGGCACAAACACACAGCTGCTCCTCTGCCCTGTGCTGCCAACTTCTGTTCCTCCTGGGGGAGAGCTGGCAATGCAGGGAGCTGGAGCCATGTGTGCTCCAAATCCCACCTTGCCCCCAGTTACTGTAAACATGGTGGTTTGATAGCTTGGGTGTCTGGTGGCCACACCTCTGCCACTTCCAGCACCAGTGGCTCAGGGCTGGGGTTTTCCATGGGGATATTGTGTCATGGTGGAGCAGCAGTCACCCTGTGCCTGGCTTTGGGCTGCAAGGGTTTGGCCACAGGGCCAGAGGGGGCAGGCAGCAGGATGGGAGTCACAGGCTGGAGTAAGAACAAGGCAGCAGAGGAAAGTTTAGAGGAATAACCTGAAGGGCCACACGGGGAGGGCACAGTAGGGACATCAGGAAGCCGAGGTGCATTGAAGGGCAGCATGGCTTGGCTCTGGCACCTCACCTGCCAGATGGTGCCTGAAAAGGGAGGGGGTGGTTGGGTGGCACTGGGGGCTGAGGAAGGGGGTCAGTTTCTTTCGCAGGAAAGCAACCAGCAACAGGACAAGGGGACACAGTCTTAAGCTGAGCCCGGGGAGGTTTAGGCTGGACATCAGGGAGTAGTTTCCCAGAGAGAGATTAGATATTGGAATGGGCTGCCCAGGGGGGTGGTGGAGCCACCGTTCGGGGAGGTGTTCAAGAACTTAAACATTCAGAGCCGTGATCTAGTTGGCACGGTGCTGTTCAGTCACAGGCGAGACCCGACGATCTCGCAGGTCTGTTCCAGCCCGATGGATTCGGTGACTCCGCGCTGAGGCTGAGGCCTCCGCCGCCCTCGGCCGCTTCCGTGAGCGCTCGCGAGTTTCCGGCCGCCTCGGCCGCGCGCACGGCGGGGCGGGGGTAGCGGGGGGGTGAGCGCGCGCTCCCCCTCCCCCCCCCCGGCAGCCCCACTCGGTGCTTCCCGCGCGGGCCGCCCCGGGGCGGAAACGCCGCTCGCGCCTTCCCGCCGCCCGCTCGGCTCTTTCCGCCTCCCCCTCCGGGGCGCTTCGTTCGTTTCCGCGGCCGCTCGGCTCTTTCCGCGGGGGCCGGCGGCGCGCTCGGCCGTTCCCGCCGCCTGGCGGGCGCTCGGCGCTTTCCGTGAGTGCTCGGCGGTTTCCGTGCGGGGCCGGGCGCGCTCGGCGCTTGCTCCCTGGCTGGCGCTCCTCAGTCGGCCGCTGCCTGCCTGTCGCCGGGCTGGGAGCGCCTGTGTGTGTGAGTGACGCGGCGGAGGTGTAGTTTGACGCGGTGTGTTACGTGGGGGAGAGAATAAAACTGCGGCGAGATCCCAGGCGCGAACGAAAGCAGTGACGGAGCAGCCTGGTAACCGGTAAGAGGAGGACGGCGCCCAGCAAACAGGGGCGGGGGGGAGGGAAGGAAATGGAGCCCGGCGGGGACCAGGGGAGCCGCCGGGCGGCAGGACGCGGGGGCCCGGCCGCGCACCGCCCGCGGGAGGGGCGCCCGCCTTAAAGATGGAGCCGAGCCCTGCAACATCCCCGCCGCCGCCGCGCCGCGAACAAAGGATAATGGCGGATGGGAGCCGGCCCGGCGGCGGCCGCCACGGCCGGGCGGCGGCGGCTCTGTCGGCAGCCAGCGGCGGCGCTCAGCGCGGCGGGGAAGGGGCGCCGCGCCCCCCGGCCCCCGGAGGAGGCGGCGGAGGACGACGACGAGGGGGAGCGGCGGCGGCGGGGGGCGGCCGCGCTCCCGCCCGCGCCCCCTCCCCGCCGTGTGCGCTCCGGCTCTCGCTCCCCCGCTGCCGCCCCCGGCCCCGCCGGGCTCCCGGGTCCCTCCCGCGGGGCCGCCGCGGCCCCCGCGCCCGCCGGAGTTCCGCTTCCCCGGCGCCCCGAGCGCGCCGCACGGATAAACAAACAGACTCCCGCCGCGATGGACACGAGTGCGTGGGGCGCTCCCCGGCTCTGTAACGAGAAGCTTTTAATAAAATCTGTGCTCGGAAGCCGGGGCAGCGCTCGGTCCGGCGGCTCGCTGTTACTCCGTCTCCGGGAGGCCGCGCCGGGCAGAGGTGCCGGTCACCCAACACCGCGCTCCGGGCGGCACCGCGGGCGCAGCCCGAGCTGGCGCGCAGGTCACGTAACAGGGATACGGTTCCCTCCTGCCGCGCTGCTGCTCCCGGTAGTATTTTTAACCCAAAGCGAACTTGAGCCAGGCTGCGGCTGGTAAATCTCGGTTTGGGATTTGCTTTTGCCAGTTTTCCACAGACCTGGGTGCTGCACAGCGAACAGGATTTGACCTCTCTCCCAGCTTTAGTAGCAAATGTCAGCTCAAATGCCTTTTTCCGCTTTACACCAGCCTTGCCTTGCTGCAGCTGGGGGGCTTTTTTCTCTCTTTTTTTGCCTAGAATAGAAGACAGTGTTTTGACTTTGTTCTACTTTCAAATCCTGGATATCTGCAGTTTTTTTGTGTTACAGTATTAAGCAAAAACAACCTGGCAGACTTTTTAAGCAAAGGTTGTTACACCTCTTAAATGTATACAGGGATAAAAAGTTTTAAATGGTCATATGATTTTTTTTTTTTTCATGAAACATTTTTAAAATTTTTGTTTCTTTCTCTTTAATATTGGAATGCCGGCTCACAGTCTGCTTCTGAAATAACACCTTTTTCTTTTCTTTTTTTTTCTTTTTTCCCCCCTGGGGTTAGAAACATGTTTCCCATTTCTTAAATAAAAGACCAGAGACTTCTTAGAAATATCATGTATCCCTGTTTAGTCCCATGCTGACCACCACTAAACACGATTTTAGAATACAGGAATTTTGAGACTCTGCTTGCATCCTTTCTTCCTTGTATCAACAAATGTGGATTTATACAGTAAAATATGAAGTCACTGAAATAGGTTTTGTTCAAAATGAATATTTGTAATTCTCACCTATACTTCCTTGTATGTGAATTTCTGTTTTCTCTCACTTCCACCACCTCTTTTGAAATGAAGGCCAAAGATGCTCTACATCACTTCACTGTGTAATACCAACATGAGAAGAGAGTTTCTAAACTTTAAAGTGATTAATAGACGTCTGAGGACTTCAGTAAGCAATGCAGCTGTCGATAGTGATTAAAGAGAGTGTAATTGTTGGTGTATTTCATTCATTCTTGGTTTGATGGAATACGCACTACATTGTAAATACAGAAATGGGACAGAAAATCCTTGCTTGTTGTTTTTTGTAGTTTTCAAAAAACATTTAATTTTATTCTATTTCATAATAGAGTGGAGGACTCTCAGATCCATGTTTTCAAACACAGATCTCTGCATTTCCTCACCAGCTTTGTCCCCTCACAGGTCAGGGAGAAAAGGGAACAGGGAGGTGGTTTTGTATTTGCTAAGCATCACTTACATGTGACCTAAAATGAAATTATTGCATGTAGTAAAGAAGAGTATAATCATTTTTAATGCTTTAATTGAGAGAACACCAGTATTCAGAGTTGGTGCTCTCAATATGGTCTTTGGATCTGCACTGAACAGTCTGCATCTAATTTATTTTTTTCTCATAGGTTTGGTGATATGTGTGTCTACTACTCTGGGTAAAAAAAGTAAAAAAACAGTCAAACAAAAAATCCAACACAAAAAACACCCCAAAGGTCTGAAAAGGGTAGAGGGGTTTGCTGATACAGAACATTTAGAAACATCTCATTTAGACTGTCACATCATTTCCCTGTCTGTTTCTTGGAAACCTGCACCAGCACAGCGCTCGCTGTACAGACTCTCCTGTAGATGTTACTCTGCAGAGTAGCTGTTCTGCTGCAGTGAGAAGCAGCCTCTTCTTGCCTAAGTGCAGCTACAGCTCTGTAGGTGCATATTTTGATAAGAGACAAGGCCCCAACTGGGAATTTCTGTTGGCACCGTTTTGTAACAAATGGGATATTCACACTTCACCTCTATTTTTGGATCTCTGGAAGCAAGGGGAGATCAGTTACTCATGCCACACCTCTCAAGGCTTTTGTGCAGTGAGAAGGCCGTGTTAGCTTTCTGCCACTAATCTGACTAAAGTTAGTTTTATGGGACATGACAGCAATCCTCATCTACAGAAACAACCCTACCCAATTTCCTTTAGCTCTCTGCTTCCTACCTGCATACAGCTGAAGTTCGTGAAAAGGCAGTGATTTTTTTTTTTTTACTGAACCAAAAATTGTGTTGCCTCATCTGCAGTCTGAGGTCATATTTCATAGTGATTGTGAAAACCTGAACAGCCTGCCATTAATCATCTATGTACATCTCCCAGATTGAAGGCATTGATACCTATTTTGTTCTTCAAAACTTTTAGATCACTGCAATTAAAAGAGGTGAGTGAGAACAAATACAACACCTTCCAGCTTTCCATATTTTTGAAACAGCCTTGTCAGCTGCACAGGAGGTGAAAATGTGCCAGGCTGTAGTTGGCTTTCAGGTAAAAAGCACTCAAAAACAGCCAAGAATTCTCTGCTGCTGTTTTTGTCTGGCAGTGCTGGATTTATAGTATTATGTGTCAAGTGGAAAGAATAGAAAACTCAATGTTGGAAGAGCCACTTTAAGGTGAGAGGATAAAGAATTTAGAGGATACAGCCAAACATCCTGTTCCTGTTTGGATGCATGTATATGTTTACCTACCATGTACATACACACAGGTTTAAAGCAGCACTGATACTTGTTAGTTACTTGCAATGACTCTTGAGTAGAGTGCAGAGAGGTACAGGATATTATCCTAAGATAATAAGCAATTGTATTTTTGTCCTAAGAATATTATGAGAGTTGATATTTTGTTAAAAAAAAGGACCATTAGGTGAATGATGGAAAAATAGTTCTGAAGATAGGAGTGTCCTGCCAATTGCTTTTCTAGATTTTGTTACATTTCAGTTGTTCTCTGACAAACTACACTGGCTACTTGGGACACAGTTGCAGGAAGCCTTACAGTGAACTATTTTGAATCCACCTTGGTTCAGGAAACTAGAATAAAAATCTCTGGTTTTGATGCTTTCACACTTTTTGGAGGGCAGAGTTAAAGTGATTTGTAAAAATCACTGATCTTCTAAGTGTTCAGTGATAGCCTGTTAGTCAGTGAGGTTATCATGAAAACTCCTTTTCCCTGCACATGGCAGAACTAAAGCTGGGTTGTATTTTCCTCTTTAGGCAGAAACTTTTTCAGATAGATTTCGAAACTTACAAAAGAGCAGATAGCCTAAGAAATGTGGGAATTCTTGGACCTTATCTCCTGACTGATGAACTGAAACCATAGTTCCTCATAGCATTTTTTGGTAATAATACTGGCCAAAGCATCTTCCATGTCTTTTCCATTGCACTCTCACAAATCCTTGGGCTACTGCGTAGGGAAGTGGTTCAGCTGTTTGAGAGGTGTGGATCCATTTCCACCTGGATCATCCCCTCCCCTGACTGCTGCAGGGCTGCACAGGAGCTGTACCAGCATAATCAGGGGAAGGGATGGGGCTGGAATGAGCAGGGAGATAAGGGCAGCTCAGTCAGCTCTGCTGCTAAAGGAGAAAATGCAGCCTTTGTAAAAATTTTTAAATTATCACTGTGTTTATAACTAAGCTGGATGACACAGATCCTGCTGGGGTTCTTCTTGCCACAGAAGATCATTCAGCTAAGTTATTACATGTGCTAACCATGAGCAAATGAACGTGGGCAACAGCTGTTCCCAAACTTCAATATCATGTATTAAACTCATTTGTTCTGCTGCTTATTTACTTGTCTGAAACACCTTGTGTGTGTGTTTTTTAGCAAGTTCTCTGTGCACTTCCTTTACTTCCTTTTTTTTTATTCTTCACATTTTAAGTTCACTTGTTGCTGTTCACTGAAGCTCTTTGCTGCAATATTTTAATAATCTCTTCAGAAACTCCACAACCTCCTGTGACATTTTGGGCCCAGTATTACATGCACTTTTCTTATAGGTGCTACCCTAAATTTCTCATTCTCTGTGCTGTTCCAGTATCAATTGGATTTTACTTCCCCTTGCACCTTTCCTTGGGCTTGAATGTTAAAATCTCATCTGTAAAATCTCTCTCATCATCTTTTACACTCCATTAAATAATGAATGGGAAGCATTATTTTCTTGCCTTTTTCTCCTGATGACACAGCATCTGGCTATGTGTAGCAGGCCTGGTCGCAAAATCCACTGCTGCTTGTCCATTTCTGCAAGTAGCATACAGTATGAGCAGGCTTTGTAAATTTACACCTTTCTGAATTGTAGAGAGCTTTCCTTCTCTTGAAAAAAAAAAAGCCCAGGGCCTTACTGTAGGTGTAGGACACCTGCCCTCTTTGTGAAACTCATCCAATTTTTCCCTTTGCACTGATAGGAAAATTCTGGGAGATAAAATACAGGGAAGGTGTGAGAAAGAGTCCTGTGTACTAATGCCACAGTATAACCAACAAAAGTAATCTGTTGCTGTGTTTTTGTCTGAGCTTATACAACTTTATGTGGCTCTTAGGAGGCAGAGTCTTGCTCTCCCCCTCCTGCTCCTGGCTGTGTGGTGTCGGACCATCCCTTTACATTGTCCGTAATGTTGATTGTATACAAAACCTATTAACTCAGTTCAGATCACTAACCCAGGAGAGAACTGTGCTTTTTTAGTAGATAATTTTCTCCTGCACAAGTGAACTGAATTGGTTGGTGATTGAGATCTGTTTGTGCTGGTAGCACGAACGCCAGTGCTTTGCAGTGACGGTAGGGGAAGGAAGGAAGGAAGGGTACACAGCAGCTGAGAGCTGTGCCAGCAGACCCATCTTGGGGAATGGCAGCATATCCACGACTTGAAGAAAAGAAGGAAGAGTTGGACTCTGTCCATAGTGATCAGAGCCGCATGAGTTTGTCTTTGCAGCTAGGAAAGCTAAGAACACAGTAAGCCGAAAAATAAACAGCAACAACAAAAGGAACCAAAGGAGGAAAGTTTCCTTGTTTTAAATGCTTGGTCATACCTGTGTGATTGAATTAACTGCTCCTTATCAGAGGCAGATTTCAGTCTTCTCAAGAGGTTAGATCATTGTACCTCTTAGGTACTTCTCATTATGAGAAGCCCATTCAGCAGGGGAGAATTATGTGTAACACCTCTCTAGTGAAGCCTAAGTTGAGATGCAAAGCTCCAGAAGGGTCCAGGTCCAGCCCTTGGGTGCACATCCTGTCAGTGGGCCCAAGGCACTTGGCAGAGAGCTCTCTGTAGTGCCACTGCTGCTGCAAACTGATAACTGCCTTGGCCTGTCTGCCAGATTGTAAAACAATTCATGGTGGCTGAAACTACTGGCCTGGAAGTTGTAGTGTAAAGTTAATGTGGATGTGTAACCAGTGCACGTTACCCTGAACTGGGGAGAGGAAGAAGTGTGTTACCTGCTGCAAATAGCTGCTTTGTCAGCAGCATGGCTGTTTGAAAAATACATCTCTGCCCAATCCTCACAAAGCTAATGTTGATTATATAAAAAATACTCATCCTGTTTCCAGCCTCCCACTCCTAACCAGAGTCATCACAACAGTAATCAAGTTACAGGATAGAGGTGTTTTTTTCAGCATCTTTGTTGGCTTCCCACAATCTTGTGACACCTATACCCATGACTTGATTTCCTTTGCTTTAATGGACAGGCCTGGCTGCAGCAGGGTAGAGTTGGCTCCACCTTCCCTGTTCCTGCTTCTGTTCCCAGTATGACTGCCTGTGAACTGGATCAGAGAACTGGTCCAGACTAGGAATTAGTTGTGTTTCCTTGTCTGTAGTGCAAATTGGTTGCCTTGTCCCATTTACTAGACAGCTTCACAGACAAGTGTAAAGGTGTAAATAAGAAAGAATTTAGAGGAAACCAGAGCCTGAGCTGGCAGGGCTGCCAGCAGAAGTGCTTGCAAAACTGGAGTTGCAGAAAGCAAAATGGAGATTTTCTTTTGTGTGCAACACATTGATGTGAAACATGGATTCTCTTTCTTTCTCTTGTCCTTTCTGGTTCATGAGTGGCTCCCATTGCTTACTCAGGGTCATTGCAGACCTTCAGCATTATCAGCAAATCACACCCCTGTTCTGTGGGGACAGTCATGTTGCTCACAGGTAACGGAGGTCTTAAACTCCAGTAAGGTATTTCAAAAACATTATTCTTTCTTTGGAGATGATGCTTTTGCAGAGTATATCTGCCTGGCAGGCATGTGAGTGATCTTTCTCCTTTAAAAGGCTCTCCTGCACTGCCCAGGCAAATTTTAGAGATGCATGAAAAATAAACTAGAATCCACTTGCTTGATAATGTTAGTCAGAATTATTTTACTACAGAGTTTGATCACTGTTGCATTTCAGTTGGTTTTTAGGGAGAGGCTGGGTCATAGATTTAATTTTGGTTCATTAAGCAACATAGTCTGATGATCCTTCAAGCAACAATGTTTTCAATAAAACTAGTAAAGCCAGAGCAATTTTAGGATTTAAAAGTATTTCCAAGTCTAAGCTGTGGTTTAAGATGTAGATATTTTGGTTTTAATGTTGCAGTTAATTTTGTGACGAGGATGCATTCAGAAATTTGACAAGGGCAAGGTTTGTAAGGAAGTGCTGTTTTTCTTGTACATACTGGGGCATACTCTAATCTAGCACTCCAACCTCAGAAAGAATGCAAGGGTTTTCACTTCCTGGAGGGCATTAAAGCAAAAAACATTCTATACTGCCTGTTAAAAATTAAACAAAGGTATTTAATAATAACAACAATGATAATAAAAAACAAATAATATTGCTTTGCAGGGTTTTTTGGGGTTTTTTTTCAGAGACTTGACTTGATATTTGGTAATTATCAGTGTTGTGTGAATAACTCAGTCTTAACTTTCAGGTGACCGATTCTAAAGATACTTATTAATAAAACTGTTAAAGCATTGGTCTGAAACATCCATTTTGTTGTGTTTTCTTTCTGAACTCATAAGAAGTGTTCTTTTTTTTTTAGACAAGACTTTCCTGTATTTACCAAGTTATAAAATTTCATGGTTTTATACTATGGGTTGAACTCTAGAAATACCACATACGTTCCAAGCATCAATCAGAATGAGTACTGTTTGTTTATATAGTTCATGTCTGTCAAGCTTGCAGGATAAATATCTCAAGTGCTATTTTTTATGAATTGATGCTTTAGCCACTGACATTCAGGAGTGGGTTAGAAACATTAGCCATGGAGCTGTCCCTTCTCACCAGCAGACAAAATCTCAACGGACACAACAAATTCTACCTAAAATCCTCATGTCGAGTTTAAGTGTGCAGCTTATAAATACCTGAAACTCCATGCTTGCCCTAAGTTCCCCAACTGATTTGAGAGTCCTCTGCAACAGAAGAATGATGTGAAAGGAAGTGTGATATGTGTCACTTTGGGATTCCGGTGTTTGACCCTTTTCAGTGTACAGTATTTTGCTGAAGTGACCTATGCTATTTAAACCTCATTGTTATTATCATTAAACCTTATTGTTATTATCATTAAACCTTATTGTTATTATCATTATATTATTGCAAATGGATGATAAAATTCAGGTCACTAATTTAACATTTGAGACCATAAAAAAATCTTTAAATACTGACAGTTGCTCTCCTTCGTTATAGGGTGGAAAAGGAAACATTTACTTTATTCATGGGAAAGTCCCCTGCATATCTGGGACTTCCCAGAAGATTTGGTTTCAGAATATACATTTACATTCATATTACTTTAGCATGTCATATTTAATCTGTGTAATCTTTTAAGAGATTTTTAATCAGTGTAATCTCTTAAGAACCTTCGGTCCAGTCTTACATTACTCTATTCTGATAAATTACATGTGTCTATTAATATTTTCACACTGTAAAAGTAACAGAGATTCTGAAAACATTTATTTGGAACAGAAAGATTTCAGGTAATAATAAACATGTTTATTGGTTCTCTGACTCTATCACATTATTCCATTAAATCATACCTGATATGTAATTTAAATTAATAGAATTAAGGAAACACTTATATAGATGTGATTCCTTTTTCTGTTACAGGTCTGAGATTACTACATGTTGTGTTTTTGTCCCTTGGGCTTGGAGCACTCAGGTTAACCATGGGTGTAGGCCTTTCTAATGCTCTGGTTTTTATTTGTATCTTTCTATAAATTGTTCCTGATCTGCTCTGAGCACCAGAAGAGAGCTGGGTCATCTGTATGGATTCAAAGTAGCTTTAGCTTTGCTCACATAAGCATTTGTCACGGACCCAGTGACTGAGCCTCTGGATTTCCCTAGCACATCTACAGAGTGCAGCCTGTGCAGGAGGCAGTGATATATTAAATATCCTTGTCCTAACAACATTTTGTTCTTCACTTCAGGAGGGTGACTTGCTGAGCAGTCACTCCTCACTCCTGTAGTTGTTGGCTGAGAAGTTTCAGTAGCTCCCTCATCTCAGAGATAACCCTTTATTTGATAAAAATGTTTAGAGGCTCTCCCTTACAGAGTTTCAGGCTGCCCCAGGCTTGGAATTGCAACAGTTCTTCCAGCCAGTGCCTCAGACCTGGAATGTTTAAAGGTTGCTTGGCAAGTGGACAAAGATCCTTACAGCATGTCACAAGGTTGTCAAAATATGTCATGCCGCATTTAGGTGGTTCTTACTCTGCCAGAATGAATGGCGAGGCAGTAAAAGACCATAAAACATAGAAGTGCATATGGAGGAGAACAAATGTAATATTCATCTGAGTTACTCGGGCAGGTCAGGTGGAAATCTCAAGTTCTGACAGCTCTACTCAGTGGAAGAAAGGAACACATGCACCTTCTTTTAGATGCATCTTAGCCTTGCTAACTTGGCATCATTTTCTGCTCTGAATACTCCTTTAATTATTGTAGTGACAGTCCTCTTTTCTCCCTGTCAGTGGGAAAGGAGACGGTCTCTGACCCTTGCAGAATTGTCTCTCCTTTCTGTCACTGGGCTGCCTTGGCTCTTCTGCTGGAACACCTCCACGTGTCAGTGTTTGAGGGGAAAGGAAGTGGCTCAAAATGTTCTGCTGGTTGACCAGTACAGCAGGGTGAATGATTTATTTGGTATATCTAGATATCTGGCTGGTAGGAGAGAACTGTTTCTGAACTCTCACTCCAGGAAGAGCCTGCCTCCTCACGAGGGCTGGTGGAGCTGCTCCGGTGGGCGCTGAGCCCAGGCCAGCTGAGAGCAGGGTGTTCCAGCCTGGGCACAGGGCCTCCTTAGCACAAAGGGGCTACTTTATTGTACCCATCTCTGTGCTCCCCTTGCCTGGGGTCAGGCTGCATTAACAAGCTCTTAGATGGCTGCTGTTTGCATCCAGCAAGCTTTCCCCCTGGGCTGGGCAGAACTCCCTCACTTGTCATGGTACAGATGTAATCATGGCATCCTTTTAACATTGCCTGATGTGCTGTCACAGTTCAGCTCTGCAGTGAGAAGAGCAAATAAGAGAAGTGGCTGTCTTCAGGTAGCTGCCCCCATCTGGGCTGAGGTCAGCTTCAATCCCATGGAATCATGGATCCCTCACTTCCCTACCCACAGCTGTTTCAGACAAAGGTAAAATGAGAATTTGATTAGGCCAGAAATTAAAGCTCATCACAAGTGGCTGTGCTGATTATTGACTTGCTGGGCCTGTACCAATTGCAGAGCCTGTTCCTGGAGTTGTGGTGTATTCAGCAGGAGCCTTAGCTCCCCAACAGCATGATAAAAAATCATTTGGTGCCTGTATTTTATATTGCACTAAAGATACTTGCCTACAAAGGATACCATTCAGATACAATGTTGTGATGGATTTTATTAAGTAGCCAGCAGCTACATGTGGTGAGGTGAGCCACAGTATTTTCAGCAGTCCCAGGGAGAAAAGGGGCGTGTATTTTGGCGATTTCATATGGTTTCATTTTTGAGAAAAGAAAGTTTCTACAGTTGGTAACAATTGCAAGAAATCTGCCTAGATTGAAAATTAGGTGAGTTTTATGCCCTAAAAATAATGTCAGAGAACAGATGGTAAACTGTAGTAAAGTGCAGTCAGTAACTGAAATGCATAAATATGATATTGGCAATGAATGTGTTAAGAATGACAAAATGGGCAGAGTTCTTAGAAGTCTCTCTGAATAGATTGGATATGTTGGCCAGAACATTCTTGAAAATGTCTTGGTTCTCTAAAATTAAGTTTGCAGATCTCTTCTGGTGGGTTTTGGTTATTTTTACTGTGCTAACAAAGGTGTTTAGAAATAGTTACCACAGTTCTGTTCTGCATGTTGAGGACCACAGACTTAAAGCATGTGAATTAGTATTTTAATACCCTAAGCGTCTTCAATAGGAGCACAGAGCATTTATAAATAGAACATATTTATGGATTATGTTTTCAATAATAATATTACCTAATGCCTTTGTAACCTTCCTGGAATTTGTTTTGACATTTTGTTTCGCTAAGTGAACTCTGGCAGTGTTTTGGGGGGCATTTTGGAAAGGGGAGGGAATAAGACAGTGGAGAGTCATTTGTTTGCTTTTCACTGTTAATGCCCTAGGAAATGCTTGCTCTGGTGTCTCCCCTTGGCTGCTTTACTGGGCTCTGCTCATGTATTCACATAAGGCCTATCCCAGCTATTAGATAAGGTTGGTAAAAAGAGGTGTCTGGTTTGTTTATTTGTTATTTATTTATATTGAACAAAAAAAGGCAGTATAGGTTAAACTTGAATCAAATTTTGTGTACCAAATACTTGCTGTATGCTTTTGTATTTATTAGTGTAATTTGTGGTACAAGGAACTAATTGCAGTTAATAGCTGTCAGAGCCTTTTTTCCTTTGAAAAAGCTTGAAGGCAGAAATACTAGATGCTAGTACAATGCCAGGAGTATGGAGTCAGATCAGGAGGATAGAGCAGTGGAGAGGGTTCAAGCAACTTTCACTCATACACCTTACCTGTGCCTACTGATTCACCATCTGCCTGGTAAATATCAGCTTGCTTGAGCTATGCCAACAGAGAACAAAATCTAGAGGAGATTGCTGGTGTGGGTGTTCACCACTGTAGCTCTGAGATTACATTTTTGGTCTTCTGCCCTTGTTTTAAAATCTGCCATGGCATTTTCTTTAGTAAAACAGAAGTTGAGTGTGCAACACAAATAATTTCCAATGCTTTCATCGCTCATATATTTAAATCTGGTGTGAGAAATTTTCACTGACTGTAGTAGTGTAAGTTTTGTTGAAAAAGTCATGATCCAGAAAAGTTGGTTAATTTTATTTAAGGGAACTGGTTGCATTTCTTCTGTGTCCTGTATGAATATACTACCTTTTTCCCATCTCTTGCAGTGGCTGTTACAGGCTGTATTCAGTCAGCAGAGAGTTTTTAGACACTGCTCTCAGTGTCACATTGATGGAGACAGAGGGTGGAACTACAGATATCACATTCTATTGATGGAATGATTCTGCTTTGTGTGAGATATTTTTACAGTGAGATTAAATTTTTCTTGTATGTTCAAGATGAAATATTTTAACTTCAGTGACAAGAAGAATTTTTCCAGCTTTTTATTCTTCAGTTTGCCTGGCAGATTGCTTTATTGCAGATTATTTGCAGAACGCAATCTGAAGACTGTCCTTCATTTTTGGCATTTTTAGTGGCGTTGGATGTTGCACCCATTCTTTTATTTGCACTTCCACTTGGTTTTCCTGACTTCTGGGCTTCCCTCACCCAGAAGCTGATGTGATCATTGAATGGTTTTGTGGAGAACCCATTCTGTGGAGTGCTAAAAGGTGGATTTCAGATGAAGCAGCAAACATAGGTTGTGTTCACAGTGTGATACACAGACTGCTCACCCAAGGCAGAGGACACAAGGAGCAAATACCCAGGAGCAGTGGCGGTGCCAGCTTGGGATGACAAAGAAGCTGTGGTATAAATTGCAATTCTTGTGCCAACCCACTTTGTCATTAGTGACAAAGAGAGATAATTATGGGCCCATCTTGTCCTGTTAAGCGTTTATTACTGGTTATTTGAAGTCCCATGTGTTAGCTGTAAATAAAATTATTTTTCTCTGAACATTTTCAGTCTGGCAGCCGCTGAATGGAGTTCATAAAGTGGCTGTTGAGCTGTGGCTAAAAGAGCTGCTGCTCTGCAAGGTGACAGTGGACACGTTTGCAGATTGCAGGTCAGTGTTCTCAGTGCTTGTGCTGGAACCATGAAAACAGTTGTGTACCAGAGTGGTGTTTGATGGTCTTCTCAGTGCTTTCATGGTGGATCTGTGGCTTTATAAAACCACATGCATTAAATACAGAATGAGTCAAATTCCTGAGCTTTGGGTACCAGAGCTGTGCTTGCTTCCTGAACAGTTGTACTGGCACACCTGCTGTGAATACAGGGCTTGAGAAACAGGCATTGCCTCAATTTCCCTTCCCTCAGCTGCTCTGGTCCTTCACTGCCAGGAGCAGCTGGGTGAGTGGATATTGCCCTGGATCAGGAGCCTCATGTGGCAGTAGAGTGACCTGAAGGTGATGGGTGAGCAGATGAGAGGGTGTGGTACAAGTCAGGCTCAGAATGGGCATGAGTCTCTTGCGTCTCTCCTCTGCACTGTTTCTGGAGACTTGGCTTTCTTCAGAATCTGTGTGTATACTTGAATAAAATAAATGTAGAAGTCAGAGCAGGACTCTTCCCAGCGTGTCCCTTGGTGAAGCTGTGCTTGCTGGGCAGCAGGTGGGACAGTGCCTTCCAGTGTTTCCTGGGGCTGCAGTAATGTCAGCTGGGCACTAACTTCAGTGTAAGCTTGAGCTTCTGACTGTGAATTGCCACCACAGTGCTAATAAAGAGAGAAAATAAAGGCTTGCAGGGAAAAATGCTCTGTTTTACTGTGCCAGCTGTCCGCTGAAAAACATAGAAAGCTTTGGGGTATTAAGGACTTTTGCTTATGAAAGTGGATGGGAAGTTTTATCTGCGCTAACAGCCACAATGTGGTTTGATTCTTGGATTTGATGGTGTTTGGGAAAGGATCTCCACCTTTCTTTTCTCCAGTCTGCCTTGGGAGATGAAAAGCAGCCTGTCTGCAGAGCAGGAAAGCTCCACAGCTTGTGTGAGCAAGAGGAGGCCAAGGAGCAGAGCCTGATCTTTAGGACACATGCTAAAATTCATGGGGGTAAATCAGACAGGAGATACAAGAAGATGTAGGGAAACAAAATAGAGCAGACAGACCAGACATCCCAAGAGAAGGATACTGAAGAGTGAAGAAGATGAGATGAGAGCTGTTGGAAGACAATTGTATTTTATCCTGACTCTAGGCAGGTAGGAGAGGAGGTAACTAACAGCTCGTGCTCTGGATGCACAGCATTGATGGTCACTTTAATTATCAGGGATTACAGGAGTTAGCATTACCTGTAGCACCTTGGTCAGCATCCTGTCTCCAAGATAGAGATCTTGGAGACCTCCAAGTTAAGATCAGTAGGTACCTCAAAAGACTACTGCAACCTGCAAAAATTACTTGGGATATAATCTTCCCCACTCGTAAAAGCATTTATTTGAATTTTTAAAGATTAGAAATCAATTTAAATCCTGACTCATTAGGTTTTTATCTTCCTTTTGGTTCAGCACTTTTTTTGGCATGAAAAAAAGTACTAATTCAACATATTCTTGATTATTCTTTTTACCCAAGTGCCTAACTCATGTTTAAGCCTTAATAAATTTCTTATCAGTAGCATCAATCTGAAACATTTTTCTCCTTTCTGGGATAAATAATAAAAATCCATCTAGTCTCTTCATAAAACAGGTTTTCATTGCCTTGTTTTCTCTGAATACCCAAATTTCACAGAATCCATTTTTAATACAGGCTCCCAGTCTCTGCATTGTAATCCAGGTGATGTGTAGGGTCCAGCTACACAAATATAGTAGTTCAAGATTACCCTGTTTTTTATTATTGTTGTAGTCTGACTCTGTAGGGGAAATCTGAGGTGATCAAGGGGAAATCTGAAGTGATCTCTCTGCAGCAGTCCTTAGCTAAGTGCCCCTTCCAGCCTTGTGCAACTAAGGAGACAGGTTTATTTGGATTTTTCTGCAGTGTGTGTAGTTCAGTTGCATTCTGCAACTGTTTGTTTTAGTAGAATCTGTCTTCTTTGGTCATGGTGTAAATTCAGCTGGGACAGTTAGTTCTGCTCTGCTGAACTCCTTTCTCCCAGTCTTGGTTTAGCTAAAATAAATCCCCATCTTCAGCTGAATGTTTCACTGTTTGGCTCTTTGCTTCCAGAGTTTGAGATCATTAGTAAGTAAGTTATTAGGAAAAAGCATTAGTAAATATAATACTGCTGCCACTTTTGAACTAAAGAAGAAAGCTGTGCACTGCAAAAGTCATGAGTTCAACCATCTCTAACCAGGTAGTCTCCTCAGCTTTCTGGTGTTCAGAGTTCATACCCAAGATGTTTTAGGCAGGCAGTCTCTGTTTTTCCAACTCTGGTTGTTAATAGCTATTATTTTCAGTTAGTTTCATTTAGAATACTTGGTGCAATACTGCAGTTACTAATGTTTTCTCAAAGTATGTGCATGTGGGTGTCCTCTCCTGACAAGCTGGAAAGTAGCCTGGAAGCAAGGAAAAATGAGAAGTGTACTCCCTTGGCTCCCATATCTGTCCATGCCTGGAGATTTGTCCCCACTAGGACACTTTTCAGATCCCTCTCTTCATTTGAGAAGTGCTGGTGTGGTGCCTGCCAGGGAAATCAGTGCCAGGGAGCAGGGTGGGCCTCTGTGAACAGAGAAATAAAAGGAGGAGGTGGCACCCATGAGAACAGAAAGATGCTGGGATACATGTCAGCAAAGCTTGTCTAGACTAGGGGTTTGAAAGCTCAGAAAGATGTACAGATTGGCATTCATTTATATATGTTGGGAGGTTAAGTTTTCAAACCAAGCATATTTTCACTGTAAATTGCAAGGATAGGAATTGGCAACCTTAATTTCAGCTGTCCTGGCCTTACCCATACACGCAACTTAGTAAGTGTTTGTGTTCTGTGTGCATGGTCCTGGTCATCTTGGCAATCTGGATCATACCCAAACATGGAGCAATGCAGTGACCAATGTCTCTGGAATATGATGCCTTAATGTTCAAAAATCTGATTCCTCTTTTTTCCCACAAGTTACTGTCAAAGATAGTAGCAAAGCTGTTAGAATTCAAATACTGTGATGTATAAGTACAAGTTAAATTGAACCAGAGTCCTTAGAATCTGTAAACAACATGAGACTGAGAGCTTGTCAAAAAGCTGCAGGTTGTTAGAAGCTCACTTCAACTGCATGTGTCAATATGTAAATCTTGCAGCCAGCTTCCTGCACTGCTTGGTTCTTACATTGCAAAATGAGGAAGTTCCTCTTAGGTGTTTGCAATTTGTGTTAAGAATTTGATTTCTGAAATGTTGGTGTTGCAGAAGAGGGAGTATCTCAAACAGTTAATCCTCTTGCTAATTACATATGCAAAAGATGATGCAAGTGTGGAAGCCAAGCTTGTAAAGACAGAGGACCTTTGCTGAATGGTGTATGAGAGGATTGGAAATTCTTCCTAGGAAAACATTGCATTTATCAGCAGGAATTTGGCACCACATTTACCTCTGTGATCATTGCTAAATACCTGATACTTGCACATTTCATCCATTTCTAATCCAAATTCACTCCATGCTGGAGTCACAATTTCTGTCAGCAAACAAAAGCATTATTAGTTTTGCAATATACTTGGATTTGTAGCTGGAAAGTTGTGTTCAAAAGTTCTTTGGAGAGACTTGGCTGGGAGATGTTGCTGATGTGAAAGATCTGCTTCTGAAATGGTTCCAGTGACGTAGTCTTTTGACTGGAGTCACCATGATACATGCATGGAATTGGGAAAAAGTTGTTGATTTGCTTACTTGGAGAAATATTTAAAATAATGGTAAAAATCAAAGGGAAACCTATGGTTATCTGTTTTGTAGTTTTCAAAATACAGAATACTCAAAAGAAAAATGGGCACATAGCATGGAGGACTAAGTGTTAAAATGTGACCTGTGTGTTAAAGTTGGGATAGAAAACCATGTAAACTGTTGTAATTAAGTCTTTAAAAGCTGTTTGGATAAATGTGTTGCAGATACTAATAGTGCATGGGTTTTCTTGTGTGCCTTTTGAAATATAAAATGCAACATGGGAAAGACTTGATTTGTCGTACAGAAATCTTGGCTAGAGAGAGAGGCATAACAAAATTCCACTGCTTAGAATAGTTTAATTTGCTTTTTTTAAAAATTCTATATTTTCTTTTATTGTTAATTTTCAAGGAAAATCAGGTTTAATTCTTTTTCTCCTTTACTGATGTTAGAACTTAATATTGGATACTTTACATTTCAGTGTTGACACACACACAAGCTCATTTGAATGGTCACTTTCAATAGTAAATATACAGATTTTGATTTATATACACTGACTTGGTTTCTTTCGATGTAGGATGCAGTTACTACTGTGAAAAGCTGTTTTATCTTTCTTGATGATCAATTGCTTACTGTAAGACATTTCATATTCAGGGTTGAAGTGTGACTCTGCTATTTTAGGCAGCATAAAAGGTATTCTCTTTCCTATAACACTGAGGTATAGTTTGCATTGAAATGGAAGCTTCCCTGACTTTGTGTTTAAAATGGAATGTCTGGAGTGTGGATGTGGTACCACCACCTGTCTTGATGCTTCTAAATCTTTTCCTCAGTGGGCCAGGGAAGGAGAGAGGCTGTTTTGCATCTTTCCACCTTTCTTCTGCTCTGAGCATCCTCTGCCTCCAGGCCCCTTCCCAAAGCAGAAATGCTCTAATGGTTGTTTTGGACCAGCTCTGAAGAGAGGTGTGCTGCCTTGGGGTAGCCAGAGGCCAGAATAGATTGGGCAGCATGGGGTGGTACACAGAATAAGTGTTGTGGCTATGGAGGTAATACCCATTCTTAATATTAATTCTTAATATTTGGTATTTGGAGTTCTGTATAATACAGTAACATTGCTATGTAATTTCCTTGTATTTTGAAGTTCTTTTTAATATCAAGTATTTTCATATCTGTTCTTAAAGAAGAACTGAAAAGTGATTTTCTCAGATCGGTGCAGAATTTAACAGGCATTGCACTCTGCCTACGTGCATGGGTTTGGAAGTTATGCAACCTCTTTTTATAGAGTTGTATGTTCTGATGATCTAGGTTTGCTCAGTTAGTGTTTAGAAATATTAGTGTATTAGGAGCTGTATATCATAAAAAACTTAAGTTATGGCAAACTAATGTGTACCTCTAAATATAAAAACATTTGTGGTAAGGTTCAAGTAGAAACTTCCATCATTTTGTATACTGGCTTTAAACTCACTGGGTGGAAGAGGCCAAGTTGCTGTGATGTAGAGCCATACCCAGCGTGGGGATGGAAAGAACTTGCATGGAGATGCTGCATATTTAGTTGAGGCAGAGACAACTGAGAACTGAGTGCCCAGCGCAGGAACAATTGCTGTTGGATATCTGCAGCTGGGGGGAGAGGGAGGGCTGTAACAGGGCATGTTGTCACCTTGGCACTGAGGGAGTGCCCTTCCTGACATACTGACAGGTCTTTATTCCAAATTGCAGAGGTACTAGGTCATCAGAGTGCAATTGCTCAGGTTTTTTAGGATGAGCAAAATGCATTTTTTCCTGTTCTCATTGTTGGAGGAGACTGGACTTGTTTTTCAGAAACATTACACGCAGAAAAATCAACCTGAGGCAAACACCTGGCATGAAAAGAATTTGCCTGAATACTAATAATTTGGCGACATTTAATAAGCAAATTAAAACAGTGTGTAGTAATGGGAATGCAGCTGCAGTGATTACTGCCAGATTCACCAAGAGTAATGGACTTTCATACCAACCCAGACTTACAACAAATATTGTGATTGTAGGTAACTAAATGACCATGGAATCTGGAGCAGAGAACCAGCAGAGTGGAGATGCAGCCGGTACAGAGGCAGAAACCCAACAGATGACAGTACAGGCACAACCACAGATTGCAACGTTAGCCCAGGTATAAAAATCATATGGTGTAATAGTTTTACTTATGATTAATATTTTTAAGAGGGATAATGTCTGCTCACGGGGCTGAGAGAAGATTTTGTTGATAACATTCTGAAACACATGTGATGTATAGTTCTTATCATATTTGTCTTCGCATTTTTAAAGCAGTACAGTAGAGTAGTAGGCTGTGTTAGTTCTGGAGAACTGTATGTGTGTAAATTGTGTAATGTTAACACAGTAATGAATAAAAATATTTCTAGCATTCTTTACCACAACCATACCACTGAAAGGTATTCATTTCAATACGTGTAATCTACTGTCTTGCTGTTGTGTTTTCTGTTAAAAACTTGTCTGTAGTAGTCAGTTTAATTCTGAAGAAAGCAAACCTAATATGTAGATAAATAATGCAGCAAATAAAATATTTTATCAGATGGGATTTATATTATGAGCATTACAATCAAGTGGAACAATCTGGCGCTTGACAGCTCGTGTTACCCTGTTGTCTCCAGAGTTTCACAGAATTTTTGGCAAGTTAGAGAGACAGAAGTAGATAATTTGTTTTCCCCAAATTATTTTGGAGAGACAAGAAACACAATCCCAGCTCTATCTCTGATTTTGGGATTGGGTTTCATTTTTTAATACACTGATGGTTGGCAGAAGCAACCCCATTGTATGAATGGCTACAGAATATGTTTAGCTCTCTTCTGTAACCATTTAATTTGAAAACTAATTGTAGTCTGCAAAGACCAAACAGGTGATTTTGATCTCATAGTTTATGGAATTGAGTGTCTTTTAAGTGGCACAGTTAAATCACTTAGTTTCTATAAATGATTAGTGTCTTTTTAAAGTCATTGCACCTTTTGGTAGTCCAGAGACTACCAAACAAGGCCAAACATGTCCTGCCTTCTGTAGTTGGTACATTTCCATTCAGTGATAGTGTAGGGATTGGAGCTGTTTAAATGCACGGGATGATTTTGTTGGGTGAAGCTCTAGTGTGAATTTACAAGCCACCAGCTGCCCTGCACCAGCTTGCCTCTTTGGGCAGTTTTCTCACTGTCTAACTTAGGCACAGGATGTAGGTGGTGTGAATAACACTTCAATGTGAACTGAGTGGAAGTAGTTTATTTCTCCTGCAAAACCAGTTAACTGCTGCTCACTTGATGTGCTTTGAGGTTTAGTCCAGTGAATCAAGAGTGTTTTACATTTATGTGTTAACATACTAACCTCCAGGGAGCTGAACTTAAAAGTATGTAGTGGGTAGCATGCACTTTACTTGGACATAATTACCCCAGTGCTTGAATGAGACTGTTTTTCCAAGTAAGAAAACACTATACAAGTATGGTTAAAATCCACATGAACCACCATGTTGTCATTCACTATATTATCTGCACCTTGGCTTTTCCCCAGCCTGTGCAGAGTTTGTGGAGGTGATAAAACAGTCTAAACATAATTCCTTGTGTTGTTCACATCAGTGTGATGTTACTATGATACTTTTAATAAGTGAAGTGGCAGTAATTGGCATTAGGGAGTGCCCTCACAGGCCTAGCCAAATCTAAATAACTAATTATACCAATTTAATTCTTCCATTATCTCTTGTAAGGTCACCCCTTTTGCAAGCTTAGTTTAATTGCTGAATTTTTAGTGAGTTCAGGGTAGCTTTCAGAGGCAAAAGGAAACTCGTCCCAGTTCCACAAGGTATGAGTCAGAGACATGTGCGGAAGTTACACTCTGCTGTGGGCTTAATCCAACCACAGTGGCCTCCAGTTGATCAGCTTTGCTGTCATTGCCAAGGACTGTTTAGTCAGACATGCATTATTGAGAAAGGTCACTTGGCAAAGGAATATAATTTGTCAGAGGAAAGGGCTCTCATGTTAATCTCAGCCCACTTTCTCTCAGATGCAAGTTAAGTAGCACCATGTAATGCTGCATCTGCTTTCCTGAAAAAGGAAGGTAAAAGCAAATGCAAATTGGTGGATTACGGAGAGACAGCTGTGGAGGAGAGAGGTCTGCATGTAATTCCCTTTAATTTTGTTGTTAAACAAGATTTCATTGTAAGTGATGGATGTTTATGAAAGTTCAGAGATGAGCTATTGCAGCTTTTTGAGAATCACGTGTTCACAGGGACAGCAGAAGAATTCCTTCTGCATCCTGTGCATAGCAGCGCTTTGAGATGAGGTGGGACAGCAGTGCAGCCCTTTCTTGCACTACAGCTATGTGGATTGAATATCTTTTAAAATGCTCTTGAACCCTGGAGCATTGTTAGGTTTTGCAGACTTGGGTAACCAGAAGAGAGCTGGCGAGTCAGCGAGCCATGGCCTGGCTGAGGTCTGCCAGAGCAGCTCAGGCTTGCCTGCAGTCCTTCCCTGAGGCCAGGGAGTGTGGGAGGGACACTCACTGGGGCAGGGTGCGCTGCACCCTGCAGCCTCTCAGGAGCCCCCAGCCCCTAAGCCAGGCATCCTGTCAGCAGACAGCTGGAAGTTCTGGGTGTGCTGGGCGTGTGCCCAGCCATGGAGCAGCCTTGGTGCGTGGCATTCAGCTACCCAGAGAAGTTGCTGTGGCCTGCCAGGGTGAGACTGTGGCATGAGCAGCTGTGTGTGGCTACTGCTGTCCCCAGAGCCCGAGCCACAATGTGCCATGCTGAGCTCATCTGCGTATCCCTGCTGGCATGGCTGCCGTGCCTGCAGGTCTGCCTGGAGAAACAGTTGGGTTTAAACATGGGCAATTGTGCCTCATAGAAATAACTCCTGAAAGCAGAGTTTGTGTTGACCTGTTACACAATAATCACAGTGACTGCCTGCAAAATACTTATTTCCACTGCAAACTCATGGGGTTTTTCTGTCTGAACACATGGTCAGTTTTCCTCATTTACATGCACTTTGCCAGCTACTCATATGGCTTTATCTGTAGAAAGTGAAAGGTATGATTCCCTAAAAATGTTAAGTTCTTACATCTGGCAAATTCTTTGCATTTTCCTGAGTGAGAACAAAAATAGCTCCACTCCCATATGTTTCTGCCTCTTACTCAGCAGTGTCTGTAGGAGTACACCCGAGTCTGAGCAGTATCCAAGTGAAGTAAGTGAAAGGTAATGATGTATTTGTATCAGGTTACCTCAAAATAGAGGCAGTTGTGTTCTTCTTCTTCTTGTCAGTGATTTTACAAATTATGTTTGAGCCTGCAGAAATTCTGCTTTAGATTATTTTGTGAAGTAGGTCAGGTGTTGGGCTCAGGCAGTTCAGGGGATTTTATATTACGCTGAAACATTTGGGTCATCTGACTGGGGTCTAGAAAAGGCATAGTTCTTTCACCAAAACAAATACTGAACTAAGGAGATTTTGCAATAACCTAATTTATGCTCACTGTCTCTTCTTTGCAGGTATCTATGCCAGCAGCTCATGCAACATCTTCTGCCCCCACGGTGACCTTAGTTCAGCTGCCCAATGGGCAGACGGTTCAAGTGCATGGAGTGATTCAGGCTGCCCAGCCATCAGTTATTCAGTCTCCACAGGTCCAGACAGTTCAGGTACTGACTGAAGAAATTCCTAAAATGTGAATTGGGCCTTTGAAATAGGCCTGTTGTTGTGCTGTATTTGTGTCCTGGATTGTGTTTTTGCAAATTTGTACAGTATTTGCTACTCTGACTTTTTTTCTCTTCTGGCTTAACCACTTTTCATTTTCAAACATTGCTGAGTTTCATTTCCCTCTAGAATTTGTTTGGTGAGTTTAGCAGCTTTATGGTTTTTCCTACAGTATTACTCTGCTTTTTCTCTATACTGTATTTCCATATATTTTTATTGAGTAAGAGTTCATACTATTCTCAAGTGAACAAAAAGATGATTTTTTTTAATACTGTAATTTTCATAATTAACGAGACCAGTATCCTAGAATGAGAGCCTTTGCTCAGTAAGAAATATTTGCGTTGGTTTACGGTAAAGGTCTCTGTATGTTACTGGTTCTTTAAAATAAACCTAATGGTCCTTACATAGAAATGGTTTTAAAATGTGCAGGTTGAGTGTTGTGTGCTTTGTGAAGCCTTAGCATTTTCTCTTCTCTGAAGCAAGACAGGTAATGCAATATGGTGAGGTAGCCTGAAGATAGGAGACAAGTAGTCTGAAATCTGTACAACTTCTAACTTGCTTTTTATCCACTTGAAGTTCGGTGTTACTGAATGCAGAAATTCTTTGGTGTACAGCAGCTACACCACAGGACAAGGACTGCACATTATTCATTTGCTGTTAGAACAATTAGCTCAAAAATGTTTCATTTCAAAAAGTAGGTAATGTGACTTTTTGATAGAGATATTCAACTGGGCATTATTTTTAAAAATAAGGCATGTGTAATTTAAAACTAGACCATTCTGATAATAATCATTATTTTTTCCTTCTCAGCTTCAGTGCTGAGTTTGTGGCAGGCTCTACCATCCTCAGCCATTGCAGTCAAAATTTGAGTTTTAATCTATCAGAGGTGAGCAGTTTTGAGATAAGTGCACAAGTTGCTACCCTGGAGGTAGAAGATAAGGGACTGACAATGAAGCCATTCTTGGAATTCACCTGGTTCAGTGCAGATCCATCATGTTTTGATATTCAGAGTCCAGTAGTTCACAGTCAGCCTTGGACTTATTCAGGCCCTCTGTCTGACAATTATGAGATGTGAGTGCCAGAAAGATTTTTGAGCCTTTAAGAATCTTCTCTACGGTGCATAAATTGTCAGGATATGAGCTCTGTTTCTCACATAAGCATAATTAGCTTTTATATATTTTGTCATGCACATTTTGAATTTAAAATAATATTAAAATAATTTCAATCATTTTATTTTAGCTTTCCTGCATAAACATTCTGGTTTTTTAGCACAGGTACTCAGAATTGCAGCACTACATTATTTTTTAATATCTTCATGTATGACATTTTCCTGGCAATTTCCCCCATAAAAGACAATGTCTCTTTAACATATCTACCTCATTATTTATAAATTGATGTTTTTTCACTATTATATTCTTTATTTCCAAATGTTTCTGCTACCTTAATTTTGTTTACTTATTCTCTCCCTAAATTTTACTAAAAAAATCTTTTATTTCCTTGCAATGGATGAGAACAAAACATCACAGAAGGCAAAAACTGTATGATATTAATGTTTAGGTTTTCTTGCTGGAGTATTGAAATTGTAAAGATCATTCTGATGGGTAGATCACTGACTGTGGTCATTCTTTGTGGATCTATTACTAAGCAGTAACTTTCTGTTCATTATCTAGATAGAGCACTTGCATTGTAGTGTTTTTCACAGGATATCAACATTTCCTTAAAATGAAGGCATTGGAAGTGTCTTGTTAAATTTGACTGCTGTTCTTATTTACAGATCTCCACCATAGCAGAAAGTGAAGATTCACAGGAATCAGTAGACAGTGTCACAGACTCACAGAAACGAAGAGAAATCCTGTCCAGACGACCCTCCTACAGGTATGGAGCTTAAAGCAGAAGCATTTCTTGATGGATGGGTGTGTTGACATGGAGAAACAAACAGTGGGATTGTATTTTTATTATTTTTAGATTTACCATTTAACTGAAATCTCTCTTCTATCATGTCTTGCAATTAGAGTATGGAATATATCTGTGGAATAGGATGCAAAGAGATAAGCGGGAGAAGGAAGAAACCTCAGCAGTTACACTCAGTTGAAGTGTAACTGAGAAGTGAGCTGAGAACATGCTAATTTCCACATTTCAGAAAATTGAGGTATCATTGTGATAGATGCCTTAGAAATAGCTTTAATGAATACTTAATATACAAAATACACTGAAGCTTTGCAAAAAGGGACTTCTGTGTAATCTGTAGTCTGCAAAAAATCAACTCTACTGGTTTTCATTATTGCTGAAATGCTAGCAGCAATCAAACTTAATTCCTTTCTCCCATGAGACTTAAGGAAGCTGTGATGTTCCATAGCTCAGAGAAAATTTCTGCTTGAGCAAAATAGTTTGTGTTTAAAGTTAAGTCAGTATATGAGTAGAATATAGTGAAAGGTATCTAGTGTCTCTTTCTCATGGCAAAACCAGCTGAGGTTCTCCTTCACGTGGTGTGTCATGTTACTTTATTCATTAAGCTTTTGTACAGCTTTTTGTGTCTGTACTAAATCCCACTTTCTTTCTTAAAATATGCTAAATAGCATTAAGGAGCAGCTCTGGAGTTCAGTAGGTTTTAAATGACCTGTGAGTTGCTGGTGCTTTAGAAAATTCAGATGCTCCTTTTTTCTTTATGAGCATAGCCTTGGAAATAGAAGTCGGGCTGTGGGCCTGAGCATATCTCAACCATGGTACTTTTTTAACACTTGGGAGATTGTCTGCCTTGTCCAGCAGCCTTCAATGCTGTTCTGCCAAAGATAGTGAAAATCATTGCTGAAGATTCCTAGCCATAATAGATCTGGAAAAATATTTTTATTTGTGAGTAGCAGTGTTAACTCCAAGGCTGCCACAGATTCCCTTCAGTCTGCTTCTGCAGCAAGACACTTGATTTTACTATATATGGAAGAGTGGCTGTATATGGTGAGAAAACAGAGCTAAGTAAACAAGCAGCAGAACTGAGAAGAGGGTGCTTGTGCATGCTGACTTCTCATTGAGATGGACTCTCTTGCATGCACTGGTGCCACAACACAGCCTCTGTCTTCAAACCAGATCCTGGTGACACAGCAGCATTTGTTAGCTGCAAAACTTGTATATGCAGCTCAGACTCCAGGCTGGTGGTGGTTAGGTCAGAAAGGCTGAGCCAGACCACTGCTGTCTTTAGAGACTTCCCAGACTCAACCTGCTGTAACTGGCCCAAAACAAGATAGGGGCAGAAATGTCCACAGCATTGAAAGCCATACCTCTTCCACAAAAACTCCTCTGTGATTCTGCCACTCAAGTACATCATGTATTCCATCAGTTCATAGCCCCTGTATTTGTAAAGCTGCCACCTTATCCTTTACCTTAAATCCATTTTTATGATGGCAAAGGTAGGTTTTAACCACGATTTAATAATGTCATGAGGTTAAAAGTGATTTTTCTTAATCTCCTTGGATTTTTTTCTTCATCATCCTGGCTCTCTCCATATTTTTTCATCTGTTTCATTCACTAGTTTCTGATCTAACACCTAGACTGCAAACTCTTTGGATGGGAATTTTTTATTTGTCCAAGTGGTTATTCATACAGTGTTGCCCAGTGCTGGGGTTTCTTGCATGCACACAAAGTCAAAACAGCAACAGCAAAGCTCTGTTTGTCAGGCTGCTGAGCAGAATGAGTGCTCTTCCCCTCAGATAGCTTCATACAGCTGTTCTGGCCCACACAGCCTTAGGAGGCTTGTCTGAGTTATGTTGTCTTGGAAATTGGGGTCTACAGCTGTGTTTGCTTTGCCACCGAGTTCCTTTGCCAGTCCAATGGAAAACATAGGAGGAGAGTTAAAAAAATATTGCCCTTTACCTAAGGGCATTTTACTGCATTTTGCTGTGACATAATAGAATATGCCAGCAGTGAAAGGAGCCTAACAGTCCTCTGAGGAAGGACATGATTGATCTCAGTGATGCAAATTGCAGTGACTGCTGTGGTCAGTCTACAGTCATGTTCAGTGGGACCTGTAGCAGTGATGTTTTAAAAGTTTTGACTTTGGATAATTAGCTCATGGAAATAATGAAACAATATGTTCTTTCCTTTACCCATGAACTTTCTCAGGCAGAGCACCTGTGAACATAACTGTGAGACTGTTCTCAAACACTGGGTATTGTCTCCCAGGCAGGTGTTAAATTATGAACTGCTGGCTGTCTGCAAGTATTCCTGCTAACTCCCTTGGTACTCAGCTCTCTGGCTGAGGTGTTTATAGTCTTTGAAATGGAGCAGTTCACCCAGTGTAAGTGAGGAGACAGGTTCTGACTTATTTTTTCCAAATATTTATATATCTGAAAGCAGGAAACAAATAAAAATGGATGAGAGAAACATGCTCTGAAGAGAAAGGAAGGGTTGTAATAGCTGTATCATGGGTTTTGACAAGCACAGCTGTTCTGTGCTGGCTCCCTTGCTCATCAGTGCTTGGCATTTTGAACAATCCTCTCCAATAAGAGTTTGGAGATAGTCTGTGGTTTTCATTCTCCACTCATATTCTCCTTGCTGGCTTGCTGCACTTCACAGTTTTCCCCAGCCTTGTGTATCAGATAGACTATTTTTCTCCCCCAATTTTTATTAAAATCTCTACAACACACTGTCTTTGCCAGAAAAATTTTGAATGACTTGTCCTCAGACGCCCCAGGAGTGCCAAGGATCGAAGAAGAAAAGTCAGAAGAGGAAACAGCAGCACCTGCCATCGCCACTGTCACGGTGCCAACTCCCATTTACCAAACCAGCAGTGGGCAGTACAGTATGTAGTCTGAATTTCTCAGTGGTGCTAGTAAGTGGGGATGAGAAGATGAAGAGCTATTATTTCTGTAACTGTTGTTTGGACTAGGACAAAGCAGGAGGTGAAAAAAAGATCACTTTATTTTGACTGTTAACCAGGTCTTTTGAACACATTTCTATTGTAAGTGTTTGAAAGGCCCCATTAACATTCTGGGGCTGCTTGCCCCTTGGTGCAGCTCATGCATCCTGAGGCAAAACAGGAACTAACTATAATGCTATTATAAACTTCTTCACTTCAGGAACTAGATGGGGCAATTCAGAAGTTTCTTTTTTTTCTTGGCAGATCATTAACACTTGTTCACAAAGCTGTAACCTCATCCTTAGAAAAAAACATTATGGTCTGCAGTTACATTTTTGGAAAAAAACAATATTAATATATGTCATAAGTATATAAGTATATATTTGTGTGTTAGATTTTATAGATACAGTGTTTTGACTTGAAGAATGATTGAGGATATGGCCTTAAAGATAAGACACATGCTGTCTCACACTAACCATAGAGCAGGAGACATACAACACAGACAAAAGGGAAAAAGAACTACTTGTTTATATCTGTCTCTTAAAATCTCCTTAAAATTTTGTATCTCTGTTTACTCCTTAACCGCTTTGCTTTGTACCCTGCTTAATTTTATTGAAATGGATGTGGTTAATTCTGATTCCTGTTATAACTGTACAATAACTGTGTGTGCAGACACTTGAGGTTTTGGTGTGTCTGTATATAGGAACACAGTGGAATTCTGTGACTCAAAAGGGGTGATGTCCCAGTATACCTGCATGACAGGACTAGGGGAAAGAAAGGAAAAAAACCAGCAAAGTTAAGACTGCGTGCACCAAACTGTACCTTTATGAATGATAAAACAGCTAGTAAGGGTCTGAGGAAGTCGTGGAGAAGGGAGGACACAATCGGAAGGGAAAAAAATGTCAAATTAAAAAAGAAAGTGAAACACAAGATGGATAGCACTAGCAGCAGAGGAGACTGAAGGGCATAAAGCACAGAAGATGAGAGGAATTTCAGATGACAAGAAAAACTAAGGACTGAGAAAAATACCTAAACCAACCAAGAAGAAAATCTTAACAAATTAAAAAGTATTCCCTGGGGGTGGGTTGTGGCTCTTCCATGTAATTCTGTTTTATTAGCGAAACTAATCTGTATTTTAGCTGTGGGTTTTGGCCCTCACAAACATTTGAAAACTTACCTTTCAAAGGATGATTTCTTTCACGTACATTGAAGCTATGTGTCTGATTTGGGTGTGTGTAAGGGTTCAAAGGATTTAGCTTAGATCAGTATTCTTCCATACCTAGGTTTAATACTGTAAGTTAATGAGTGAATTGGTGTCTTAAATGCTGGGTTGATTTTTTTGGTCTGCAGTTGCCATCACCCAAGGAGGAGCAATCCAGTTGTCTAACAATGGCACAGATGGAGTACAAGGTCTCCAGACATTGACAATGACCAATGCAGCTGCAACCCAGCCTGGCACCACCATTTTACAATATGCACAGACCACAGATGGACAGCAGATACTGGTACCCAGCAACCAAGTTGTTGTACAAGGTGAGAAACCTCACAGCCACTCATTCTGTGTAACATTTTCTCTGTGCAGGTATAAGTTGCCAGCCTGACTCCTTCAAATGTGTCAGGAAACAGAATTAACAGCTTTGGCACAGATAAGTCCATAAAATTACTGAAATTCTGGACAAAGCTGTTTGTCATATTTTTGGAGCCTTTCCGTTTAGATTGGTAAAACTGTGGATATTTGAGGTTTAATATATTTATTTTTGCTTTTCCTTGCCTGCATTTTGTCCATGCAATTTTTTTATATGTTCTGCAAAAACTAATACCACTTTAGAGTTCTGAGTTCTCCCATATGTGTAACAATAGGAAATCTCAAGCAAACATTAAAGACAGGAGAGAAGGATGTTTGATTGTTTCTAAAGGGACACTTTAATTTATTAGTAATTTTCCCCTTTTTTCATAATTTCTTCCTACTGTGACTTTTGTAAGTAGTCACTGAGTGAGTGACTCAATCAGTGAGTCTTGGAATCACAGAACAATTTAGGAGAGTGCCTTAAGTGATCGTTTTGTCTAGCCCTCAACTTAGCAGACCTATTTTCACTTAGAGTAAGTTATGGGGACCTATTGTATCAAAATACATGCTTTGGTTTATTAAAAATTGAGAAGTATTACCAAATTTTTATTGAAAATAACAGAAATGTACCCCTGCTTCTATGACTGTGAAGTAGTTGATTTGAAAGTTATCCAGTGAAGAGTTTATCAGGCATCAGTAAAAATGCATAGCAGAGAAGGGTACTGTTGTTGAATTGATCTTTGGGTTTTTGTGTTCTTAAGGACATATGATTTCTTTAGGTGGTATTGTGATTTTTTGTGAGCTCAGGCAAAATTAACACATTCCTAAGATTAAAATTAATAAAGTAAAAAAAAGCCAAGGCCTTGCTCATTCTAGAGAAGCAACAGAGTGCACTGTTCATCTCTTGTGGGACTAAATGCTGCATTTTTGCACCTTTTTTTATGTTAGATACTTACACCTGCAGTTCCTCCTTTTCCAGGCAGATGTTTGGAGCATAGCTAGAAATAGTGACCCCCATCCTTCTCTAGAAAAATGCTAGAATTGCCCAAAAACCAGAGCAGTACAAAAAATGTAATAAGGAAGAAAGAAGCACAGCTAAACTGCAAGACTAATCAAGTTACTAAGCACAAGTGAAGATTTCTCCAGCAGTAATGCCCAAAACCTTGCATATATGAATAAAGGCAGCCTGAGGTGGCAGTGGTGACCCAGATGATGGCTGTCCCTGCTGAGCTGTGGCCTAGGCTGCATGCTTAGAGAGATGGCTGGGTCGTAGGGAGAGGGATGGCCGTGTCAGGGACAGGACAGGTTAGAGAGGTGAGCGGGCGCTCTCCACAGCACGTGTGACAGCGCTGTCACCACACTGATGTCCCATTCCTGTGTGTCCCTGCAGCTGCCTCAGGAGACGTGCAGACCTACCAGATCCGCACGGCCCCGACCAGCACCATCGCTCCAGGAGTGGTCATGGCGTCCTCGCCCGCGCTGCCCACCCAGCCGGCAGAGGAGGCCGCGCGCAAGAGGGAAGTGCGTCTGATGAAGAACAGGCACGTACCTCCACAGCTCTGCCACTGCCCAGGCAGCTCTGCGCTGGCCTAGAGTGTCGAGTGCTGGTCTTTCTTAGCCATGCTATGAAATGCTTCATGAAGAATTTGCCTTTTTTAAAAAATGCAAAGCAGAAATGCACATCTACTAGTGCTGTGTGTTGCGACTGTGAAACCTTGAGTGAAGTGTCAGACTCGTTCTGTGAGGCGTGTGAATTTGGTTGTTGCGGTAAGGAGAAAAGCACTCAGTGAGATACTTGTATGACTGCAGATATATTCTTACAAACATTAAGATGAGTTGCTTTTTTTGAGTTACTACATTCATGTGGTTACTTTGCTGGATTTTCTCCCTTAGCCTTGCTGCTGGCCCACATGTGCTCCTTGTGAGTACTTTCTTGATTGTCTCACTTGTTCTTTTAGCCGCTTTGGGTTTTCTCCTCCAGGGGCTGAAAGGCTCAAGCAAAGGCTAAATGAGCAGCTATTCCCTTTGATTGAAGTCCTGTGGAGCCAGTAGTGGCAGCAGAGGGGCTAAAAGAAAGGTAAAGTCTTGGTCCTGTAGGATCCAGTGTAAGCTTAGAGGTGGGAGTGGGTGAAGGCAGCAAAGGAAGGGAGCTGTAGGGAGAAGTTGAGCTCCTGAAGTCTGTTGCTGTGGGAATGGGAAGGGGTGGGCCTGAACTGGCCCATCACACCAAGCTTGAACTCTTACATGGGCCACAGATTGCAGCCTGTGTGTTCCACTGTGACACTGAGAACCCAATGCTTCCCGCCCTTCTGAGCAGGGGAAGCCCCCTGAAAACCTTGTTAACTTCATCTGTCAGTCTGAAAAAACTGATGTTGTGCAGGTTCATTCCTCTTCTGTAGGTTGCTGTGCTGTGAACATAATGAAAACCTATTTGAGCAGACGCAGTGCTTATACAAGGGGCTTTAATGAAATAAATAATGCTGAACAGCAGAGGTCACTTTTTTAAAAGGTTTTTGTACAGAATGTCACCCATCTCCCTTTTTATATCGTTTTCTCATACCAGGGAATAGTGGATATCACTCTTTCAGGCTGTGCATTTGAAAAAAAAATTAATTAGAATCACAGAATACCCTCATTTAGTCATCAGTCTTATTTCAGTAAAAGAAAGCTTTTGTGTTTGTGAATGCCAAGAAAAACAATGGGGAATTACCCCACTTGAGTTAAATTGACAGCTTTTGCAACAGTATCATGTTGCATGTGGTGCTTTTAGCCTGTCTGCTTAATAGATATTTGCAAATCTAAGCTCCATAGCAAAGTGGGGAAAAAAGGATAGCGAGGCAGATGGTAAGGTGGTACTTACTGGAGGATTATAGTGTAAATATTCATAGATATTATTGTGCAAATTTTCTGTATAAATTTTACATTTTTAAAGCTGTGTTGTAATTCAGTAAAATTCTGCCTGTTCATAATAAACAACTAGCACACACAGACTTGAGGTGGCTTAATATACACAGCCTAAAGGGGAAAAAAAATCACAGAAAGAAAATGTTGTCACTCAAGGAGACTTGTTAGTAGTTTGCACTGGGAGGCACTTCCTGATCCCCTAGTACTTAATCTTTTGCGAACGGCCCAAAATTACTTAAATTCTAAATGTTACACATGCTTTACTGAAGCACTGCAGGCATGTGAAATTGTATTTGTGGGAGTGACAAATGGATACCTGAGTCCTTTCAGGGCTTACAGGCTGTTTTCTTCATCCTGTCTCATTTGTGGAGCTGAATTTCAGAAATTACTTTCAGAGGCTTCTTATCAGTTAGGTCCTGGAATGCATTCTGTTTTTACAGCTCCTATTTATCTAATAAGGGGGGGAACTGGGTTCTGATTTGTCCTCTCATTTCCCAGAACACTGACTGTCTCACCAGTGTGTGCAGTATTTGCAATGAAGGGGCACACAGACTCTCCTTTTTGGAGCTGTTCTGCTTTGCACCTGAAGGTTCAGGGCAAATAAGTGTTTATTTCCCTGTGTCTGCAGAGTGCTGCTTGGACAAGGGGCACTGCAGGAGTAGAGCCCTCTGCCTGGGCTCCCATCTGCCCATGGCATTTAGCCTTGTGCTTGCTTTGCACATTGGTGCCATTATATTGCTGTGCAGGGTAGTTCCTGACTTGCTGTTCCTGCTTCAGGATGCTCAGCAGCACATTAATACCTTCTGGTATTTTTCACTGGTGGTCTTGGTATGTTACCAAGTTACCTACAGGCAGCTCACTCTTTACAAGCAAGACTTAGAAGTTTGACTGTCTTGAGGTCTGTTTTTGGCATAGCTGACAGGGACTAAAGAATGACATTTTTTTTTGTTTTTTATTTGAGTCATTAATAGTATCATTGCAGTGATGCAGACATTATTAAAATGAAAGCATTGCTCAAGAGCAAATACATGAATGCTCTAAATACAGCACTTTTTTACACTAGTTGATCCATCTTGTTGGACTGCTCACAGGGAAAAGTTAAAGACTGTAAAAGAATAATAGATTATAATAAAGTCAAATTATTGCAGCAGCATTTTACTCAGCCTAAAGGTTCCAATATGAATCCTGCACGCAAAATTTTATCCCTGATTAGGATCCTATGCTCACAATATAATAATAATAATAATAATAATAATAATAATAGTGTTTTACTGGCGCTGTCTTACTGGGATCTGTATGTTGAAATGATGCGTGGCTCTTGAGTGTGTGTGATTTGTGAGGAGCAGTTGCTATGAACTCAGTGTTTTTTCCTCACTTGCATTTCTTAGCAATACCTCCATATTCTGAAAATGGCAGTACTAGTAAAGGTTTGCCTGAAAGCAGTTAGGTAGCCCATGTGTGCAATTGATTGTTCTGGATTTGAATGGCCTTTTTTGCTTTGCAGAGAGGCAGCACGTGAATGTCGCAGGAAGAAAAAGGAGTATGTGAAATGTCTAGAAAATCGAGTGGCTGTGCTTGAAAACCAAAACAAAACACTGATTGAGGAGTTGAAAGCACTTAAGGACCTTTACTGCCACAAATCAGATTAATTTTGGATTCTCATTTTCACTTGTCCAGGTGGGATAGAGACTGGTTCTGGTTATACCCAGAAAGACAAAGTAAACTTTTTATTTTCTAAACATTTCTTTTTTTCTATGCGCAAAACTGCCTGAAGCAACTACAGGATATACTTCATCTGTGCTTTGCATCAAACTGTGAATGTTCAAGTACTTGCCTCCACTTCTCCCCTTACAAGATGAATTTCATCATCAGTCTCAGCATGAAGAAGAACAGGCTTCTCTCTCGTCTCCCGATCCTCTTCAAGGAATAACAATGGTCACTTGGGAAGTTACTGTGGGGAGGGTCCTTTTGTAAAATGTCAAGGATTTGTGCTGAGCTCTTTCCATTGCCTTAGAGACAGAGCCACCCCAGCCTCTTGGTCCAGAGAGCAGTGGGCCACACAGGTGGAGCATGTCTGGTGCAATGAAGAAGCAGTGGTTGCCACACTGGTTTGACACGTTCCTGCTGAGCTGTACCAATACATGGCTGAGCAGCATGCCAGACCAAGGGCACCTCACTGCCATGTTCTTGGTGTGGAGAGAACACACCTTCTTCAGACTAGCCCAGGAGGGGCTTTGATCTGCAATTATCTGTATTAAGCCCTCCTGGACTAGTAAAACATTCTCCATACTTGAGAAACAAATGCATTGAAATGAGCTTCACTGGTCAGTTGTTGATTCTCATGGCTTATGTGTGCAAGTGCGTTCAGCGTTCTGAATGCACGGAAAACAGACACCAACTTCATAGGATATGGGTTGGGGAATTATATTTGGATGGGAAAGAAAATTTTAAAAAAGATGCAGTTGTGATGTTCTGTAAACAGGGGTAACACATTACAGCACTACCTATTTGTATGCACAACAACTAAGCAGTTGAAGCATAGCCAACTCCACTTAAGTACTCTCTGAAGACAGTATGGTCTGTGTCTCAAGTCCTCTCAAGCAATGAGGTTGTTTTTATTTCCCTACCACTGTCTTATGCAATGGAAATTATTGTGCTCAATAGAAATATCAGCCTGGTTTGCTAAATTCTTTTTTGAACTTTGAGGCTGCCTTCTATACATAAATTAAATTTCAGTATAACTACTAGGACAACCTCAAATATTCAAGAGGACTTCAAACACGAATATTCCAACTCCTGCTTTGAAAGGGAAAATACTGATTATTTGAACCTGGCCAGATTAGCTAAACTCTTAATTTATTTGGGATATTTTTTCATGGAAAGGGTCAGATTTACTGAGTAATCTATTCCTGCCACTGAAATTACTTACGTGCCTCAGATGTTTGCAAGATCAGGTTTTTTTTTCTGTGCACTTAGGAACTGTGGTCTTTCCCAGATTTATGGTGTTAAAAAAGGTAGTTCATATTTAAAAAAACCTCTGTACTAAGCATTAGGACTTCAAAAGAATCATGCTCAAAAAGAACCAAAAAAGATCCTCAAGAAGTTGTCAAAAAGAATGTGTCCAAAAGAATCATGTGCTGTTTGTGTACTGGCCCTCTGAAGCCAGTCTGTCACTGTGTTTACTCGGGTCATTTGATGGAGTAAGTTTACTTTGTGCTTCTGGTCAAACTTCTATGTATAGAAACATATGGATGAGGCTCTGGTCTATACCAGTGCCTTGCCTAGCAGAGTATTAGCTAATATTTTTTCCCATTCACTCTATATCTATTTAAGATAAATTTCATACACAGGCTTCTAAAAGGTTGTACAATCAGTGTGACGTTATAAGGAAAATACTTGGAAGACTCTGGGCAGTTGAGTCTCAAACACCTAAGCAGTATTAAAAGTTCTAGGTTTCTCATTTGAGGGGCATTCAGTTTCCAAGAGACTTAATTTAAAAGGAGCAGGGTTAAACTTACAGCATTATTGTTACAGCTAGAGTTATCAAGAATTTCCAATTACACTTGTATTTCAAGAAAAAAGCGTAAGCATCAGAAATATGAAATAATTCACTTTCACAAGTTTTGTGGGTGTTTATAAATGGTCTATTTTTATCTGCCATAGAGAGTTGATTTTTTGTTTTTATTTAATGGGAGATGAAGCTGTTAGTTTAGCAGTGCAAATTTAAAGAAGACCCTAAGTTCTCACCAGTGCTTTTATAAAAAACTGTTTCTTAAAATCAGCGAATACAAATATATAAAACGGTTACATTTTCCACAACGAGTACTGAAGTAGAAATGTTGTAATACAGGAGTCATTCTTGTAAAGCATGAAGCTCATGGTGGCCTCATTTGCAGTTACATGGAATGGTTCCTGCAGCTTTGAGGAACACAGAAACAGCTGTATATGCCCACATTAAGGCTGTTCTGTTTGCAAAAACTGTGAGGTTTTGCTCTGAGAGCTGTGTCTAGTGGGTAATGAACACTGTTCAGAGCTTGCTGGTAATCACTGGGCACAAAGCCTGGGGGCTGGATGGGCATGGGAGCCTAAAACAGTGCCCAGGTGGGGTTCTCCTAACACACAGTTTGTGCAAACTTGTGTGGCAGCGAGAGGAGAACTGTGTTACCCGTTTGCGTGTGGTCTGCAAGTGGCCTGTCGTGGTTTTAGCCTAGACTTCATTAGCAAGTACAGTTCCACTGAGAAAAGGAATGTAATTCAAAGTACATAGGGGTCTGCAAGAATCTTTATTTTTATTTATGCTGCACTGAGGATTATGAGACACAAATTTATTTAAGGAAAATTATAGATTACAATAATAAAAAAATGTATTAGACCAAGTACAGGGCTGGCTAGGCTACCCATACATGCTTTACTATTCATATTGACCCAAAAAGGGAAAGAATATGACACAGGAATCAGTTCCTATGTTATTTACCAAGTAGTGAGGTTGGGGTGATAAGCTTCTATAGACTAAGGCTGTTTGGAAGTAGGATGGAAATGATGCTGACAAGGGGGAGGGAGGATTAGTTTTATATCTCACGGTTGTGAGTTTTCAAGAACTGATAGACTCTTTTACCTGAAGAGAGGGTTAGAAAGGGCTAGATCCGTTACGTTCATAATAAACAAGAATTGGTTTGAAATATAATTTTTGTAATGTCATTATTTTGCAAAACGACAGCACCAATCAGGCAGTTAAGATATTGTCAAAGGTGCTCTTTTAATTTAGATATTCTTGGAAAATACATATGTATAATATATGTACATATATATATATATACACACAGTATATAATCTACAGCTCTGAGAGCTTTTAAGTCAGGAATGCTGAGTATTATAGTATATGGAGGTCAGAAAAAGAATTTTTACTTTTCTGTGTGTCTGGGTGTGTGTGGATGTGCGTGTGTGTGTGAAAGCTTCCCCTCACCCCAGTAGCTCTGGGCTGCGTTATTCTAGCTCTTAATTACTGATTTGTTTTGTGCTGTCTCTCAGTTACCCATTTTCAATAATTTTATTTCATCTTTTGTGGCTTTTGTGAAGTTTGTTTTTTATTGATGAAGATTTTTGAAATTATGTAAACAGTTTGTTTTACAACCACCACCACCCAGAGTAATTCACTTCTGTGCTTTTTTTCTCTTTGGCAGCTATATATCAAAGGCAAAACATTTGGAAAGGTTGTTAAGGTGTTATTTTCTAAAGGAACCACTGGTAAGACTTCTGTTTTCCTCCTGAGGTAGTGGTGATGCATTCTTCCTTAGGCAGCAATTTCACCAGCACTGGGTAGTTGCCGGCACCGTTGCTTGTATTTGAAAGCACAATTTTAGCCTGTTGTGCTCGTCAGGACTGCTCAGACACCTGTAGTTCTGGCTAGCCTGGAGCTGGCATTTGCATTGGAGATCACTGTCTTCTCTGGTACTTGTATATTGGTCAGAAAATTGGTGGGGTGTTTGGAATCATTAAGAGGCTCAGGAAAAAAAAAAAAGATTTAATAAGGAAAAACAGCCCTGATAGTTTCTGACCTAAATTTGTACCACAGGTTGCTTTTTTTAAATCTGGGCTTCCAGTAAACTGCAGCAGCAACTAGTCATCTGTTAGTGAAAACTGGCACCTGCTTTTTTATTTTGTTTTTTCATTTATGGCAGACAGTGCTTTTTGTGGTTTAAAGACAAATCCACCCATCAAAGCAAGTTCGATATCAGTGGTTGCAAATCTATGATAGTTCATAGAGGATTTAATTGATTTTGTAAGACCTTGTTTTTATTGTAATTTTTTTACCCTGAAGCCTAGTTAGTGATGTAACATTTGCCAATGATCCAACTAAAAGGTCATGTATTTATTTTTGTTACAATATGTTCTTTGTAAATGTTTAATTAAAATGTGCACTTTTAAAGAAAAAAAAAAAAAACAACAAACAAAACACAGAGAAAGAAAAATTAGGGTAAATTTGGTTTGCCTGAGAAGATTTCTGGCATAATTGTTGTGATCCTGCTGCCTGCACACAATTCACTCCTCCACAGCAGTTGGCTCCTTGGCTAATTGAAGTTGCAGATCAGCACCTGGTGCCCAGCAGGCATTGCTGCTGAAGGGCAGGAGAGCTGAGGGGCAGGAATCAGGCGTGTGGTGTCTGGAGCAGTATGTAGAGGATGGATGTGAAATTATTTTTAGAGTAGAACTAGTTCAGTGATCCCATATGGGAAAGGGAGGTTACTTTTCTTAATTTGAGATTTGTCTGCGGATTTTACAAGCTGCATTCCAAGAAAATAAATCGAAAGGCTTTCCAGTAATTTAACACCAGGAAGTAAAGGTACATTGACAGTGTGTCACCTTGCTTGAAAAGAAAAGCACAGCACAACCAGCTTTCTTTAGCAGGAATGATCATAATTTAACCCTGAAGTCTGTCATTGTGAGCAGGTTTTAAAAAGCATACAGTACATCGATGGTTCTCTGTTGTCTGCTGGGAACTCTTTTGTCTGAGCTAATTTGCAAGCTGATTTTACAAAAGCCTGAATGTATCCTGAAGCTCAGTTGGTCTGGAAGGAGCCAGACTGGTGAAGAGAGGGTGCTGAAATCCATCTTCTGTGTGCTTGTGGCAGGTTCAGGTCTGTGGATAGATAGACTTAAGTGTGTGAATCTTTGGGGAAAAGGGACCAGATCCAGGTGGTGTAAAGAGGGTTTGCATTTCAAGTGTTTTGCCTTGGAATGTGTTTTTAAAATGTATTTAAGCTGTGGCCTGCAGAGAGATGTGCTTGGGCTGGCTGGCATAGCACAAATTGAAGGGAGTGACCTGTTTGCTTTCTGGCCCTGCAGTGCAGGTTTGTGGCTTGCTATGTGCTGAGTTCAGCAGGAGGAGCAGGAGCAGGCAGCTGTCCTCGGGAGCTGTGTGCTGGCAGGGAAAGGGCCAGGGGCAGGCTGGAATGACCCATGGCTGGCACACTCCATAAGCTGAGCATTCACTCACCCTCAGCTGCATATTCCTCTAAATTAGGGGATAGCTGAGAGAGAGCATGGGGATGGCAGGCCTTGAGCCAGTTGCTTATCTGGAAATGGCCACTCTTAACAACTAAGGATGTTTGGGTGCTCTCCACAAGTTGTGTTTTATCCAGGTGCCACTCCATTTTTTGTGTGTTGAATTGCATTTATTTATATTAAAACTTTAATTTTAAAATGTTCTACAACTTCAAGTTTAAATGAGATTTGAAACTGTGCTGCTTATAATGGACTTCTTGGGATGGGAACAGGACAAGAAGAGGTGCTAGTTGGCAGCCAGCCCCTCCACAGACTTTTTTCCACAGATTGGTTGTTCACTTCAGAAATTAGTTGTTTCTACTCTGGATTTATAATTTGAAATTGTTTTGAAACAATGTTTTTCAGGGAAGCTTCCAGAACGAGGGTATTTTTCTCCCTTTGTAGTGTAAGCTGGAAAGAGTATGTTCACCTCATCTGCATTTCTGATTCTTTACCCAAACCATGTCAGCACAGAACAGGGTATTTGAGCTTGACTCCCACATACTTGTGGAAGTTAAAAAGACTAAATGGAAATCCATCAGTGGGGGAAAATAAAAGCTTTTTTACATCTCCCCAAAAATCTAGAAACATCCCTGTTGTGGTTTTTTTCTTTTTTTTTTTCTTTTCTTTTTTTTTTTTTTGTGCTTTATCTGTGTTTAAAAGGAATTGTACTGGGTTATAATGCATTTTATTAACACTATGTACATATTAGCTGCTTTGTGTTTCAGAATGGTAGTAATTGCTTTGTATATTAAAGTGATTCTTGTGAATTTGTGAACTATTGTCATAAAGAAGTGCTTTTTCTTACTGTAACCTTTGTGGTATAAACTGTCATAACTCCCTTTTTACACAAACATTTATGTGCAGTCACATAAACATGCTTTAAAAAACTCTATAAAGTCTCTTTTTTGAGCAGGGTGTTCCATTTACACTAATTTAATTTAGTGTAATGCAGCTAGAAGAATATGGGAAAAGGTGTATTTTGAGCAGTCTATCGTATCATCTCAATCTGTGCTCTGCCCTAAGTATTCATAAAGTATTCTCCCCAAAGAGAAGGCTGTTTTTAATCTTAATTGAATTAGATTAGTTAGAGGTTAAGTCCTGAAAAACAAAGTTTCTCTTCCTCCTGATATTTTTAAACCTGTTTTCCAGTACCCATTCTGGTGGCGGTTCTGTTGTTTAACAATGTTTGAAAAGCTTATGCCTTTCACAGTTTAAATATGCTGCATGTCTCACTTTTGGGCATTCCTGTAAACCATGTACTACTGGTCTTCAGAACAGAACAGAAACAGAAGGCAGCAAACACTGCAAGGATCACAGCCCCATTATGTAATTTCTAGGCTGGATCCAAACACTGGGATGGAAGCCAGGAGAACAAATTCAGCACTGAGGTAAACACACCTCCAGTGAAGTCAAGGGGAAGCAGTAAGGTCAGCTCATTACAGCTGGGATTTCTAGTTTTTATAATGCCATTCACATTCTTGCTCAGAAAAACCTACAGTAAGGAGAGAATCCCAAACAGGGTTAGTCCCTGAGATAAAAATGCAATTTGGCTTGAATTTTGCACTGAAAAGAACTGGGTAACACAGATCCCTGTGTAGTCAGCTATGTATCTTATTATCAGTCAAACATTACCTTGGCTGCAATGGCATTTCAGAAAAGCTTGTTCTCTTGCACATGTTTCAGGGATGGTTTCTCAGCGTCGCATCATGGTTGTGTCTTACTTGGTCGCTTCCCTGTGGCTTGGACCCACTCCCTAGAGCAAGTGAATTTCTCAGGAGACTATTTGTGCATTGCCCCACTCCTCAGGGATGCATGCCAAACACATTCTTCTACAGATGAGCTCAGATCACCTGTTACAAAACAGGATCAGTGCAATGGAGCCACCCAAAGGAGTGGGATTCTCTAGTGTTGGGATGAACAGGGTGACCGAAAGTGCTTGGGCAGGGTGTTGGTATCATTGCCAAACAGCTGCTGGCAACAGCTGTAGTCATGCATCACCTCATAGTAGAGCAGGAGCTCCCTGGGACCCGTGGGCTGGGAGTTTGCCGGTGTCACTGCCGAGGGCTGCTCCCTGTGCTCCTCACCAGCACTCACACTCTGCTGCTCGTCCTGCACGCCTGGCGACATTCACTTGCAGCCTGACTCACTGCTGACCTCTCCCTGAAGGTAAGTGGGTGGGAACACACAGCACTTGTGAAGCCAGCCTGGGACAACAGAAGGCAGCATTCCTTGCCTGGTGCGCGTGGGTGTCAGCACTGCCCGGGAGGATGGACTGGGCTTTCAGCTGAGCTACATTCTCACTGCTGATGCCTGCCCCTAAACACTGTAGCTTTAAATGCAGCCACAACTGACATGTACGGGGCTGTGGCCTAACTGCAGTATTCCTGGCTCTGGTCTCCCAAGTCTAACAGGACGTGTGCCCCAGTGGCAGTCAGAGGAGAAGGTGTCCCCTTGAGGGATGCCACTTGCTGGGCTGGGGAGGGGCCACCAAGAGCTCTGCAGGTCAGGGGCAAGGCACTCACCTGAGCTGCCAGTGCCATCTCGTGCTTTTCCCCAGTTGTTTATGGGCAGTAGCATCACTGCAGCCTTCAGACACCCTCCCTTGGGTGTGCATGCAGCTGCTGTGTAACAGCAGCACAGAGAAAGGAGCCAAGCCCAGTCTCCACTGGCACATCCCTGCTCTGGCAGGATGGCTGTGGGCTGTAACACCACCAATGGGGTATCTGACACTGAAAACTTAACAATTAGATGGAATTAATCTGCACTGGTTTAAAAGTACAAAACTGTTTCTATCGCCAAAGGAAGGCCTGGGGCAAAACCCCCTTCTTAAAAGTGTGCAGGTTGCTGCACCAGCCTTTATCCTGTGCTTTATTCAGTGCTATTTAAGCAGAATTTTTAGCATGTTCCTGCTATGGCAACAGTGCAAGCTGCTATGGCTGTCAGTGCTGCAAGCTCCAGCCTCTTGCAAGGGCCCAGCACTGCCAGGCTCTTCCCACAGGAAAGTTCCCCTGGGCACTCACGAGCCCAGGCACCAGCATGCTGCTTTCTGCCAGCTCCAGCCCAAGGGGAGCCTGAGCCACACATGAGCCTAAAAGGAAGAGGAGAGGTGAGAACTTACAGCCACACTTCCAAAACTAGAGCTGGAGAGAGGGAGGAGAGCTCATAATTCTTTTCAAGCACTGCTCACCCAGCTGAGAGGACAGAAGGAGCTACACCTGACACGTGAGAGCTCATTTCAGAATCTGTTTTCAATTAAAGGTGCTGTCTTCCTTCCCCCAAACTGACTCCAACTCCAGTTTCAGGCTGCGAATTCCCAGCCAGCTGCCTAAGCACTGTTTTAGTGACACCATGTGGCTTCTGAGGATACTGTTACAGCAAGTGTTCCGGAACAGCAACTCCAGACGGGTCTGATGCCAAGCAAGGAACTTCGCTGAAAACATGCAAGAGATGTGCCAGAGATAAAACTCAAACCTTAATGACAAATGTGTCATTTCCACATTACAGTCAGCACAGCACTTCTGGACCACCGACCAGGAAGTATGATGGAAGCAAAAGTGACAAAAACTTCCAAAATGCCCGTGGCCCAAAGGTGCTTTGTTCTGCTGAGCCGTTTGCTGTTGCCAGTGTCAAATACCTACACATGCTCAAAGTCTGAGCCTGAACTTTGGCTTTTTGAGTTTAAGTTTAAAGCAAAAAAAGTTCCACATCCACACACACAAAAAAGGGTACTAAAGCAATTCCGAAGTTTAGAGGTGTAGCTGTTTTCTGTTAGCCATTGTTTTCATCAATTTCATTCTTCCACCACTAGAAAGAGAAGGAAGTCTGCTGCTGGTGCGAGATGGATTCCCAGATCTTGTGGGATAAACACACAGATGTGTTTTACAAGCTCAAGGTATGAAATCTGTTACTTGGAGCAGTGTCTTAACTACCACTGTGCACTGAAAGCACTCTAAAACCTAGACACTGCCCCAAGGTCCCAAGTAATTCAAGAGTAAGTACTTCCCCTGCCGCAAAGACTTTACAGAGCACCCTCCTGCCCTAAGTAACAGCCCTCAGAGACAGAGGGAGCACAAACAAAGGCACAAAGTAGAACATTACCTAGTGGTACTTTGAGAGTCAAGGGCTGATTTGATATTTTAAGAACAGCTTGAGTTTCCTTGTTGCACTTTCCCAGCAGCACATGTGCACTGGGCATATCCTCCAAGGAGTCTTGATCTGTATGAGGCAGACTTGTTATGGACAACTCAGAAACCACAACTGCTTCAGTACTGCAGGTGTAGCCCACTCACTTGCAAATCAGGTAAAAATAACACTGATTTTTAAGCTGGCTTACTTGGCAACCCCTGTTCCCCGTGCCCCTCCGGATTTTGTTCTTTGTTTCACTGTGCCTCCTCAACGCAGTAGTGACAGCAATAAAACAACTTTATAGCATCTGCCTTTGGTTCTTTTCTGCCTTTTAAGTGGTTTCTTTTACCACAACTTCTAAGATGCAGAAGTCCTGAAGAGTTAAAGCATTTAGAGCTGGAGCATTAGTTTTTATTTCATACTACTTTTATTTCATCCTACTCTCCTACTTTTCTAGAGTTAAGGCAGCGATAAAGGGAAAAAACCCCATTGTAATCTCTTTAAGTTTCCCCCCAGAAGTTAAATGTGGTTTGATTTCAGACGACATACCTTTTGATATAACAATTTGGATGTTGGATATGACTCTATTCAGATATGAAGCAGAGGTTCAATATGCAGAACAGAAGTACAATCCTTGCTGTATCAGACCCAGTGATCAGACAAGACCATCAGAACAAGAAGCCAGTGAAATAACACAACTGCAACTTCATGCTCAGGAACAAGTGTATTGAGTAGAAACAAAGGGGAGAATTGAACAGCATCAGTGGCTTATTAACAAAGCAGAGAGTCACAAGTCATCCCTGCGACTACCCCTCTGTGCTTTGTAGATATGAACATCCTTGCTGGAGTCATAGTGGACCTCAGACACAGAGAAACGCTCTCTCAGCATCCTCAAGAACTTGAGGTCGCGCTCGTAGCGGATGCGGCAGGAGAGGAGAATCACCGTCCGCTCTGAGCACAGGTGCTCCAGCGTCTGCAGCAGTTCTGCAAATGTTTCTTCCAGATAAACAATGTCTGCACCCAGGATTAAGTCAAATGCTCCTGGAGAGAAGTTATCCAGGTCTTTTCCCCACGTCAGCTCCTTCACCACTGCTCTGGGACGGAGTTCAGGGGGTAAGTTCGCCTGCACGTTTGACTCCAGGAGCTCCAGTGCAGCTGCTCTGTCTGTGATGGTAACTCGGGCACCTAAGGGGACAGGAGGGCATGGCTCACACTCACAATCCACACCCCTCAATGCAGCATGTGGAATACAATGCTTAACTCCGGCAGGCTCCTTAGGTCCTGTTAAACATTAACAGCTCCTCTGAGCTGCCTGATTGAAAACAAACAAATAAAAGAACAAAATAAGCAAAACCCCCCTGTCTAGGGACATCCTACCCTCCATCAGTCACTTAAGAATATAAAGTGTATGAAGATTAAGTTGGGTAGGGAAAAAACCAAATTTTCTGGTGCTTTTTCTTAATGCATGAAAGTCAAGGAGTTACTTCTGGCCTTTCTATATGTGACAAAAGAATAAATTACAGGGGATGTTATTACAATTAACCTGCTCCAATTCCATATTTTTCTACAGGAGAGAGGCAGCTAGAGAGCGTCTTTCACAGGTCAGACAAAAGTTATGCTTGTATGATTTTTCATGGCTTGACTGTATTTTGTCAAACTATTTTGTTCCTATGATTTCAATAGGCACCTTTCACAGCCACTAGAGCTTTGAATTACAAAATTAACCTGGGAAAGATTGCACAAATTTAACATAGTACCCAGTTCCTGCTTCATCCACAGACAGATCAGCAGCAAATCACTTCATTTCTCCATGCCCTGTGTGCAAGACAGGCTAATGAAAGGCTTTTGCAAGCTCAGAGAGTGGTTTCTGTCTGTAGCTTTATCTGCATGGGAGGACAAGGGGAAGAGGGGAAGCACAGCTCTTGTCCCTGGGGGGAATAGCTGCAGAGCTGAATGCTGCTGAGCTGCCTGCCATGGCAACAGGCAGCAGCCTCAACAGGGTCCCGCCACGGAGTAAACTGCAGGGGCACCATGGCTGCAACAAATACCCAGCGGGCTCTGAGTCTATCCAGGAAGGAAGATGACCCACAGAACCATCACAGCTCACACACGCAGCTTTGGTGCTCACTTCTACACCAGGCATGTACATGTAAAAGAGCTAGTTTTACTACAGTTGTGATTTGCTTTAAACCAGACAACAAAAAAGCCCTTACCTAGTAACGTGACCACTATTCCCAGCAATCCAGTTCCAGCTCCCAGCTCAATCACAGACCGATCCCTGAGATCAATGCTTTCCATCTCCAGATAAGCACACAGAACAACAGCCTAAGCCAAGAGAGAAGGACGATTAGGCACAGGGTTTCAGTCATACTGAACACAGGCTTTCTGGTTTAACCTGAGGGAGAAGGTTATAGGAAGGGTCAGGTGCTTCAGGTCTGCAGCAAACTTTGTTCAGCACCTTTCCACCTCCTGTGTGCACCTGTAGTCTTTTTATGCTTTATGGAAATTTTTTATAGAGTTTTATGGAAGACTCCTACTGGCAAAAGGAAAAAAGAACCACAGAGGTTACAACTTAGATGTGGTAACTGCTCCATGAATCCCCAAACATTAACAGGAGGTAGAAAGAGTTGTATTTGGAAAGAAAAAGTTGTATTGGAAAGGAAATACAATAATTGTACCTGGAAAAATTTCCTCAAAGGAAGTTTGAGGGGTTGTCAAATACTAGCAAATGAACCCAGTACTGCAAAAGCCCAGAATAAGGTTTCATAGTATCTTGTATGGTATTTCAAAAGGTTTCTGCATAACACTGGTATGCCCTCAGGAAGGACACAGGGAAAGTAAACTAATGACACTTCTAGCTGGTTGTATATAGCATGTTATATGTTATATAGATCTTGAGAAGGACCTCTCCCGCAGCAAATTCTGTCAAAGCTGATGTCCAGAAAGATCAGCAATACTGTACACCAATTCATTTGGGAAGTTTGCTAAAAATGCTACAGTTCTTCTTTTAAAGAGGTAAAAGTGCAATCTGCGTGTGGACTGAAATCCACCCCGATGGGAAGCCCTTGGATTCCTGCGGGGATGCTGTGAGTGACTGCGCTGTGGCCTTGGACCCATCGCAAACCTCTCTGTTTTGGACGGTTCCTATCCTCAAGATAAAGACTATCGGCAGTCCTGCTTGGATCTGTGCTGTGCTCTGAAAGGTGCCAAGCTAACATCACCAGCCACTGTAAAGAAAGAGGTGAGAGTTATCCGGGGTATTTCCTGTATTGGGCACTGGCTATGCAGGGTTTGGGTGGTGCACCTCTCTTGCATTCCTGCAGGATCTCTTATGGGGGAAGAGGGAAAAGTAAAGCATAGTTTAACATATTCTTTCCTAACATGAAAAAAAAAATTAAAAGCCTTCCCTTTACAATTCTACGGTAATTAATTTCCTACGGTGAATCTGAAAGCTCGGCAAGAGCCACGGGAAGCCACCGAGAGCGGAAAGGCTGCGCTTGCCATGAACACCTACCGCGTCCCAGACCACGGCCGCCACCCCCAGGCGCCGCCAGTCCTGCTGGAGGCGGATGGTGCGGCTGGCGAAGTGGAAGGTGGCCCAAGGGCTGTGCAGCTGCCGCGCTGTCCAGCCGCCTCCCTCCTCGTAGGGCACCAAGGCCATCCCGCCGCCGGCTCAGCGCGGCCCCGGCCGCCGGGCAGGCCCTGCCCGAACCCCGCGCTGCCCCGCGCCGCGGGCAGGAGATCCCCGGAGCCGCCGCGGGGACAGGCCCGGCCCCCGGCCCGGCCCGGCCCGCCCGCTTCGCCCGCGCCGCGGCCCCGCGGCCGCCTCTGCGCAGCGCCCGAGCGGGAGCGGCAGCGCTCATCTGCCGCGGCAGGGCGGTCACTGCTCGGGTACGCGGGGCTGGGCTGGGCTGGAAGCGCCCCGGAGCGGTGCTGCCCCCGACCGCGGCGGGAGCGGGGGCCAAGGCGGCGGGGAGGCAGTGCCGGGGCCGCCGGCGCCGGGAGGCCCCGGGGCGGCCCGAGGGGAGCAGCGCCGCGCTGCCTGCAGAGGGAGGCCGGGCCCGCAGGGGCTCCTCGCCTGCTCACGGCCGCTGCCACGCGGAAAGGTCCGGGGGAAAGGCCCCATGGTCGTGGGACATTATCAGCTATCCCCGCAGCCTCCCTGCCGTTCCAGCCTTGGGCTTTTGCTTCGGGGGTTGGAAGGCAGTGCCCAGAAAAGGCATTTGTGCATCGCACAAAAGCCCCGTCCTCCATTGCCGGCACGGTATCTCGGCAGGGGCTCATCCTGGCCTGGGAGCGCTCCCTCAGGCGCTGGGTACCCAGCCCAGGCACAGCAGTGCTGATCTCAGTCGAGCTCCGTCCAAGGCAGCACAGCCAGGGCTGCTCTCGGCTGGCCGTGTGGCTGAAGCGCTCCCCGGCGCTGTTTGTGCAGCGGTGTTTCTTCACCTTTGGCTCCATTTAATCTCTTGTTTGGCAAAACAACACAGTGCTCCTCTCCTGTGTTATTTACTTGAACTAGCTCCAAAGACTGCTAAAGGCCCTGGGAGAGCCGGGGAAGTGTCCTGGCAGCTCTCATGCTCCGGCTGCCTGGAGGCACAGCCCCACAAAAAGGCGCAGTGCCTGCAGCCTCCTCCTGAGCCCCGAGAGGAGCGCGGGGCGGCAGAGGCAGGGGACACAGCTTCTCTGCCCCATCTCCAGTGGCTCTGTGCCCTGACAGCTCCCGGTAACAGCACCCATGAGGCAAGGCCGGCCCCTCGAAGGTGGGGACTGTAACCAGCTCCAGAAAACATCGCCTCTCTTTCCCACAGGGACCAGCAAATCTGTCTGGCAGTCAAAGGCAAATGTGGTTACATCTAAAAACTGTCAAGTGGCTCAGGATTCGTGAAAAACTCTGTGGAGGATCATTGCAGGTAGCACAGGGGTAACAGTGAGTAAAGCCTGTTTTTAGGGTTCTGCTCCTGTAGGACAATGGAACCCAAAATTTCACTTGCCCCAAACCAGTCCATACTTGTCTTAGGGCAACTCAGACTTCTCCCTATAAACATGCCAGAACAGGTGTGATGATTCAGTTTTCTGTGGTTTTATGTCCTAAAGTGCTGGTCCCTTGCCACTATTCCTGCTTTTGAGAGTTTGAAATTGCTTGTGCTATTATCTTGATTATTTTTTTTAATTATTTATATAGGCAGTGTGGGAAAAAAAGCAATGAGAGTCATTACATTTGAAACAAGAACTCTGAATGACTTTTTGTGTCACCTACATTCTGCCTAAACTACATCAGCAGGCGAATAGAAGGAAACTCCCAAATGGCACAAAGCTTCCACCTCCTGCACCATATGCCAGCCCTGGGATCTCCAGCCAGAATATGAGGAGTGAGGCAGGGCTCCAGTGCTCCCACTGCCTCCTTTCTGTCCCCAGATGAGTTTTCTTCACCTGCAGTATTTCATAAGAGCAAGTGTCTAGCTGAATAGCAACTAGAGTAAAAAAAGGCTGCATGTGAAAATGTATTGTTCCCAAAGATGACAATGCAGTGAGTGCTTTTATCCCAATAATGTGATTTTATTAGTCAGATATCCCTGAATATCTCAGGAGCACAGCAGGTTCTCTACCAATCCTGCCCTGCTTCCCAGAAATATTTCCCCTTCTTCCCTGACAATGTTGCTCTGCCACTGACTTCCATGAGCCTTAGACAGAAGATCAGAAATTACTTTCCAGATCATAACTGGGTAGTGAAGCTATTAAGAGAGAAGCAAGTCCACTAGAAGTTCAGTAAGGGCCCTGATTTCCCATATTCATTCTGAGCCTATGTTTACCTTCTCTTCATTTTACCACATCCATTTTCTAATAAAATGGAGTACCTGGGTGTTACGGTGACAGAGAGACACACTTGGTTTCTTCTACCTTTCCTGACAGTAAAAGGATAAGAAGAACCCAACAACACAGAATTGTGGCTAAAACAGATATCCAGAGCTGGAATGCCTTTCTCCCAGCAGGGCTAAAGCTCAGCACAGCAGTGCAGTGGTGAGAACATAGCCTGGTTTGGCTTTTGAGCACTGCAGAGGGCTGCAAGGACACCTAAGCTGTAGGTAATCTTGTGAAGTAGGAAACAGCTGATTTTAAGGTAAGCAAGAATGATTTAAAGTATGAAGAAACACAGATTCAAGTCCATTCTTACCTCATTCAACCACTTGATAAAGCAGGCATAATGTAGCCAATTATGAGTAAATCCCACCACCTCGGATTTGGGTAAGCTGCTCGGGGTGATTAAGAAAAAGTGTTTAAGCACAGTGGTCCTTGAAATACTTAAAAGATCAAAGAACATGGTAGGTAAGACAGAAATGAGTACAAATTATTTAGAATCTATACTAATATAACTCTTACTGCAATCTTCTCTTTGCTGCTTAGTATGTAAAATCCTCTCTTAGAAAAGAATGTGCCAGTTCTTGCGGTAGCTCTGCAGACACTGGGTGCACTGCATGTCTGCGCATGGATTTTGGAGACATCCATGATGGGAAAATACTGCATCCCTCACACAGTCTCTGGTTACCAAGGCAAAGGCAGATATAAATAGAAACAATCTGATTTTTTTAAAACTCTATCTAGAAACCTGTGTTGTTGATAACCCTGTGACAGCAACGCCTTATTCCAAATGGTTCTGTTCTGCATTTGTGTGGAAACTTCTGGCTTAATCCTTTCCTCCCAAAATAAACAGCAGCTACTTCTGGTTGTCATTCCACTGAAATATGAAAATTGTCTTGGAAGTAAAGTTTGGGAAAATATCTGTTTTGCTAAGAGCTTTCATCAACCAAGTGAACAAGAACTAGCACAAAGCATGGAGGAAAACCCAGAAAAGAAAGCAGTCTTTCTCCCTATGTATCACTGTAAGGAGCCATTCAAATGACTAGCACTGAAATGATTTAACAAGTTTTACATTTTCATCTTCACCAGTAGAAGAATCTTCCAGATTCTCCACATCAGTAAAATAGATGGGGTGGTGAATCACTTGCTGTTAAATACAAAGGGAATAAAGCAGAGATTAATTTGGTTGATGACAGCTTGCGGTTGCAGAATTGAGACAGCCTCAGCTTGAAGTGATTTGGACCATCTTTGAAACTGATGGGGTGAATTAAAAATGAAAACTTTTTTTTCTGCAGAAACTGGTGTGTTATCAGTAGACCTTAGAACCTGATGCTTCTGCAAGATCCTTGCAAAAAAAGTGAAATCTTGAAATAAATGTATAATCCAATCTAGCATTTCATTTCCTTTACACACAGAATTACATTAAACAGTGGAAGTAATGATCAAAAATATGAAGATGTGTCATTTCATAAGTGCTTGAGCTGAAACACAGGAAGTTTCTGGAACGTCTGAAAAGGGAATTGTTCCTATCAGTAATAGTACATTTATGCCTTCAACCTTGCCTCTTGAAAAACTGCCATATATAATCACCACATTTATTTAAATGTCTTGTTGCAGAAGGATCACTTCGCTTTTATTAGAATTATGTGAGTGAGCTCTCGAAGGCCTTGCAGGTCTGAAAGCAGACATTGTTCTGAAGTTTCAGTTAAGGAACAAAAAGCAAACTGAGAAAGCTCTTCTTCACAACTAACCACTGGATTTCCAATTGCACTTCATTTGCTGGAAACCTCCCCCCACTTTCAGATGTTCACAGACCTACAGCCTTACCCACATCTCCAGCTGCTGAACCTCCAGGCCACGAGATGCTACTGCTGGGTCTTGGGAGGGGAGAGTCCATAACCATGGAGCAAGACTGACACGTGAGCAGACATGGGAAAGGCTGCTCCAGCAGCACTCCAGGGGCACTGGGCTGTGGTGGGGAAATGGAACAGACATGGGGCAGGGAAAATGCTACAAAAACCTTCCTTTTGTGGAGTCTGAGTATGGATCTAGAAGCTTAACATTAGGTGGAGAAATTTGTGATATATTCTATAGGTGTAGTGTTTTGCAATTTGAGATGAAATTATAGTGCAAGCAATGCCCGGTATTAATTTAAAACTAGTTAACAACTAATTTTAAACAATTTTAAAACAATTATATGAACATACAGACAACAGCTATAGCATTCATATAGATGCAAAAGCATTTCCCTCAGTGCAGCTGTTACCTTTTTAAAAGAAGGAAGAATCCAAGCATATGAAAGATGTGGGGGATTTAGTGTCATTTCTAATGGTATTGTCAGTGTTTCTCTTCTTGAGTCCTTAGAAAGAAAATCCATCAGACGATAGAGAAGATGGAAGAGTTGAGTCTAAACAATTTCAGGCACCTTAAAACTAACAAGGAGGGTCCCTTAGCACTGCTGTCCAGGCTTTGGTGGCCCAGAGTTGGAATTAGAACTGCAGAATGTTACCCTAAATAAGCTTGCTGCAGGACTTACACAAGCACAGTTAGACTTTTCTGATAAAAGCTAGTCATGTTAAAGTTTGTGTTAAAATACTGAAAAACATTTTCCTTTTCCACAGAAGAAATCTGTGGAAGAAAGAAATCTTTCCACAGAAGAAATCAAGTATTTCTAATACTTGATAAATCAAAGTGGTGGTTCTGCCAGCCCAAAATACAGCTTTGCAGGCCTCCGTCTTGGCTCCAGCTCATCTCAAATTTTCTTCTCAGGTACTAAGCCTCCATTATCATGAACTTAGTCTTTGGTAACTGTCAAGCTGGTTTTATTTTACCTGAAGACAAAACAAAGGCAGGAGCAGAAGAGAGAAGCTAAGATAAAGACAGGTTTACTCCCACATGCCTGTGCTGTTGGTATCCCTGCAGCCATCCAGATGCTCACATGCCAGCCAAGCAGCTTCTGCATTGCCTGTAATGACATCTTAGATTGCAGCAAAGGCAAAAGGAGGGGTTTAATCAATGACAGCAGCACTGCAGTCTGTCCTTATGCTATCAAACACAGCTCCCCAGCCCTGGTTTGCTTGTATTCACTGCAAGCCAAGGTAGTACAGGAGATTTAATAGTGCGTGAAACATTAGGGCTACTAAAAATCCACCTTGGGTGTTCTGAATAACCTCCCTGGTTACTTTTTTCCCCCAAACATTGGAATATTCTATTTCCCTGACTCCTGTTTTGCTCAGGGATTTTTCCCTTAAATGGCTGTAGTCTTAGGTTACTTGTCAGCTTCAAAAGACATCACACGTGCAACATTTTTGTCCTGTCAGCTGGCAGTGGTTTTCAAAACAGGATGCCTATTTTTCCCCCGATTATTTCCAACTGAGACACAGAAGTCTGAGCTTTTGTTTTCAGTTGGTTATACAGGTTCAACCTGGTGATTCATTCTTCCTGCAGTTGCATTTCCAGGAAAAGACAAAGCCCTGGCTCTTCTCCAAGTTATCCAAGTAAGATCAGAAAGCTCTCCTCCCCCAGCTGTGACACTTTCTAAGAAGAGAGAAATTGAACAAAACACATCCCAGAGTTGGTGTCATCACCCTGCAGACAGGCAAGGAGGTGCATGACCTTGGAAAGGCATGTGCAGTACCAAGTCAGGGTGAAGATAACAGCAGAGTTTACTGGATTTAAGATTCTCGGCCCTGTGAAGCACAACCAAGTGTGTGCAATGAGCCATTCTCCATTTCTGGGACTGATGGTGACTGTGAAGCTGGATAGTTTACAGGAAATTCTGCAATTTCATTTCAAGCCTTTTAGAAGACTTTCATCTTCTTGTTGCAGTTGGTGTGGACAAGAACATATGCTTGGAGTTGGGAATTTTTCAAGAGTTGTTACTCATAAAGAAGCTGGTAACTTTGGCTTCAGACATCTCCTCTTAGGGATACTGCTGCTTGCAGATGAAGGGTAGCCTGGTTTTGCATAATGAGGCAAAGGACAACAGAGTTGTGTGGATGTGAATGCAAATGCTGAGATTTCAGAGAGGGACTTAAAAACCTGCACCACTCTATGAGGAACCATTGCAGGAAATGTAAGGACTTGTCTGAGAAGTGCCAGCAAACAGCAGCTCCCATGTACTCAGCAAATGGGCCAAGTAGAGAGACAGAATTACCTACCCCTGCAAGTCCACAAGCCAAAACACAGCTGGTAGCACTAATATTAATCGTGTCAAGCCTGGTAGTCTTCATTTATTATGCATCCTGCAAATAATTATACATATAGTTAAGTTTATAGCTCAGAAGCTGCATTTAGTGGTTGGCAGGGTGTGCTCCTCACTTGGAGTAGTTGGCAGGGTATTGCTCCTCTAACCTCATTAGACTAACATGAGGAGCAAGTCTGGTCCTTTGTATATTCAGAATAAACCACAGGTCTTTCTAATCTCTGCATATTAGTAGCAGAGGTCACTACTGCTTTGGCTGTCATCACAATCTGATTTAGGGTTTGTTTCAAGGTGCTGTCTGGCCTTCTTTAAAGGCTGTGTGGAGCTCTCCTGAAGTTTGCAGCAACTTCCTGAGAGGGCTTAAATTAGGATTCATTTCTCACATTTTTGAAAGTTACTTTCCTTTCCTTTTTGTGAAAATTGAAGCACAGGAGGGTTGCTGCCCAGTGGGTGCCCTGCTCAGAGACAAGGGGTGGTAATTGAGAGTCCCATGGCACACACATCTCTTTCTGGGGCAGGGGGAAAAGAGGTTGAATCCCAACAGTCCGTAGTAAGCTATTTTCAGCTCAGGCATTCAGTATTGCCACGATCCACCCTCCAAAATGCCTGCTTATGCAAAATGTGGATCTGCCCATTGTACATGAGTAACTGATTTTTTTTAATAATGGAAACTGTCTGATGATTCACTGGGGTAAATCAAGCAGAACAGTAGAAAGATGAGACAGAAAATAGGAAGAGAACCAGGACCAGTATCAAGTAATGATAAAGGGTACTCAGTGTATTGCTATAGCAGTAAGTCAATAGAATGTTAAGTAAAAGACAATGTGTCTCATTTCTGCAGGGCATTGTTCAGACTACACCTATTAACAGGATCACCTGGTTCTGCAGAAAATACACACAGCAACAGGTTTTGTCATATTATCCTGGTAAGTCAGCTCTGAATTAAGACTTTAAGAGTTACTTTGCCAAAATGGAGCGGGAAATGAATATTTCTCATCACTGCAGCTAAATGAAAACATGCACAGATATGGAAAATTACTCTTTACTGGTGTACTGAGGTATGTGGAAGCGGAAGCTTAACTTCTGGAATGACAAGGAGGTGGAACAGTTTGCTGTTTCTGTGACTTCCAGGGATTAAATTCAGCTTCCTCTTGCTTAAGACCTACATGAATAAGTCCTCACAGGGAAACAGACTACTGATTTCTTTCCTCCCTCTGCAGGTTTGTATAAATCCTGATAGTCCACAACAGCAGTAGCGCAGGGGAAGAGCAGCCTTCGTCTCTCCCCCTTTGCAGAATTGCACACTGAGAACAAGTATGAAACCCACAGAAACTTCAGCCTCTGTGAGGCAGAGGAACCAAAACCTTCACACTCAAGTAGCAGTGCAGCACATCACACACTCCGGCCACTCTTGAGTTCCCAGCATTTTTCACCTATCGGCACAAGTACGTGGGTTTTGGCTCTTGGCCCCAAAGGCTGGGTCCTGGTGCTCAGCTGCCCAGTGAGCCACTCCTGCTCACTTCCTCACCCTTGAACAAGGATTTTCCACTGCCCAAACCGCAGCTTTGGCAAAGGATTTCCTCGAGGCTGCTCCAAAGCTGAGGGTCAGTAGAGGTCCCAGCTTGCTGCTGGGATGCCCCGAGGCACTTGCTCAGCTGCAGCACCCTTTGCCGAAGCCAGGCAGCCCCACAGCCCACGGCTGCAGGAGCAGGCAGACTGGCTTTAGGCACGGACCCTGGGCATGGCTGCTGTCCTGCTGAGGTGTGCAGGTTTGCCTGTGCCTCCCAGCACTGCTCTGCCTGGAGCAGCTCACCTCCAGCGGCATGGAGCCCCTGGAAGGGGCCCAGTAGTGCAGCAGGACTGCAGCTTGCTCAGCCTCTCCAGCTTCTGAAAATAGTCACCCAGGTGCAAAGAGTGAGGGAAGGTATTGCTCTTCTCGTGCAAGAGGAAATTATGCCAGTTTTCATATTAAAGAGTGCAGATGCAAGCCAACTCTTATTCTTGCTTGAGAATTAATTACTTCAATAAGTCACAGCAACCCTCTAGCTTCTTCTTTTTCCCACCATGCTCACAAAAAATCAGTGAGTGCAATGCCAGAGGGAAGAAAACACCAATCTCTCAATGGCTATTTTGATGAAACCCCTTTTTCTCTCCCTGGCCCAGGTCTGTCTCTTGTTCCACCCTGGCCCTTCCTAGAACTGGGAGCAGGACTGGCTGGCCTACAGCTTTCCAAGCAGAGTGCAGAGGCTGCAGAAGGACTTCATTTGGCCTGAAGTGGTTCAGGAAGAGCTGAAAGCAAATCTTCCCCAAGGCCCTGGTGTAATCCACAGCAAGGTCAGATTCCTCTGGAGTAACAAGGCTTTGCAAACTGTCAGTAGCATGCAGACAGGCTTAGCTAACACAGTTTAGAGAAATTGCTGGTAAGTGAAAAGGTATCATTCATCAGTCTGAGGGAATAATCCTCATATAAGACTATAAATCATTTGGTCTGTCATTTTATTGTGCCTGGGATTAAGTTGTACAAATTCTGGAAACACAGCATCTCTGACTTCCTCTCTTCAAAGAAACTACACATGGTTTGCCCAAAAACTCCCGTGTTTCTCATCACATGGGAGAGCCAACATGGGGATTTTTCCTACAAAATGGAGTAAAATCCTGAGCCTGCTTATCTTTGGAATAACTGCCAGCATGATAGCAGAGTTTTGTAATACTTTTGTGTGTTCCTAAGTCTTCTGCAGAGCCATTCTTCTTATCGGGGGCCAGAGTTAAATTTTTGTAGCGATAGTGGGTTGTTTCATTGCAGAACAACGCATGTTTGCCTTTATCAGGGCCTCTGACTGCTGTGGGTATCTCGCCCTCTAATCCATCTTCCCTGGAGTGTATTTGAACATTCCAGTCCTCTGAGGAGCTCTCAGGTAGCTGAAACTCAGCAAGCGAATCTGCAGCTGCTGGGGACTTTGAGTGCTCCCTGGGGATGCGGGCGGCCCCGTGCAGTGTGGCATTCCCGGACGGATACCGCGCACGGCAGGAGCGGAGCGCCCGGCGAGCGGCCGCCCCGGCCCGGGAGCCCTTCAGCCCCTTAGAGGGAGGGGAGAGGCCGGCCACGGGCTGCTGCAGCTCGCAGGGCTGCGCAGGGGCTGCCGCCGGGGCAGCGCGGGCGTTGTGGCTCGTGCTCCTGCGAGTGGCTGTCCCCTGCCTGTCCCCCTCCTGTCCCTCCGGGCTGTCCCCCTCGCCGTCCCCCATTCCCGCACGGCCGCTCCCAACGCGCCCGCGGCACGTGCACGCCGGGTCAACGCGAGCCCCCCGGGGGCGGGGCCGAGCGGGCGTGGCCACGGGGGCGCGTCTGAGGCCTCGCGGCCGGCGGTGCGTACGCGCGTGCGCGTGGGGAAGGCGCGGGGAGGGGAGGGCGGAGACGCGGGCCGGGGAGGGCGCGGCGGCGGCCGCGTGACGAGCCCCGCGCCCATTGGGGGAGCGGCCGTCACGCGGCGCCGCGGCGGCAGGCGATTGGGCGGCGGCGGGGCGGGGCCCGGGCTCCCTCCGGCGGGCGCTCGCGCGAGGCCTGTGCTCGCCGCGTGCAGGAGGCGGCGGGGCGGTCGCGCGGCCGTGGGGGCGGGCGGGGCCGCGCGCGGCCGGGGCGGGGGCGGAGGCGCTGAGCCCGCCCCGCGCTCCGACCCGCCCTGCGCCCGCCTCCCCTCCCCCGGCCCAGCCCGGAGCCGCGCAGCCGGGGCCCGGCGGGGGAGCTCCGAGCTCCATGGGCAACACCGTCACCTGCTGCGTATCCCCGGACGCCAGCCCCAAGCTCAGCCGGGCTCGCGGCGGCGGCGGCGGGGCAGCGCCGGGGCCCGATCGCTGGGCGGACGCGTACCAGGCGGCGGCAGCGGGCGGCGGCGGCGGCGGCGGCTCGGGGTCGGCGGAGGCCGAGTCGGGGGACTCGGATCCCAGCGGCGGCGGCGGCCCCCACCTCCAGCACATCAGCGACCGGGAGTTCCCGGATGGTGAGCGGCGGGCGGGCGAGGAGCGCCGGGCACCGCATCCCTGTGCCCTCGGTGCCCCCGCTCCGCGCGGGCGGGCACCCGGGGGGCACCGGCGGCCCGAGGCGCGGCCCCTTTGTCCGGCGGCGGGGGCAGCGCGGTCCCGCCGGCCCCGCGGGGCTCGGCCCGCGCCGCGCCCCAGCCAAAGTTCCCCGCGGCTGTCACGGCGCCGGCACTGCCCCGGCGGGTCCGGCTGCGGGCCGGGACCTCCGCCCGCGGGACGAGCCTGGGGCCGCTCGGCGAGTCCCCGCCCGGGCCGGGAGCGCCTCCCCTGCCGGGCAGCGCCCGGCCCTGCCCGGATCCCGCAGAGGGGGTCGGGGAACAAGAGGAGAACGTGGCAGAGCCCCCGTGTGCTCCTGGCTGAGGCGGAGAAGTCTTGCTGCTCCTTTCTCCCTAACTATGGAGTCGTGACTCGGCCGTAGTGTTCGGGCAGATGGTAAAAGCTGCTGCATTTCCAGTCTCTGTTGAACAGGAGGAAGGAAGAGGGTGTGTGGGGAGTAAGGGAATTAAGAATTACAAAGATTGTGTGCATATGACATCACCGTGCTGGACGTGAGTAATTTATACTCTGGCTGTGCGGGGTTGTAACTGTGGACTCATGACACCGGCGCTCCTTGTCGCTTAGCTCTCGGTGTTCCCAATTTGCTTTCCTTGGACTCATGGGAAGGTACGTGTGTGCGGCTCAGATGGCTCGCAGTGACACCCGGAGCGCTGGTACCTCACAGAGCCGCTCTGTGGGCATCTCCTGCCTGCCCCGGAGAGCCGCAGGGCCGTGCTGCCCGAGGGGCTCTCCACACGTGTAACAGGTTCGGGGTGCTCCTGCTGCTTCTGCAGCCGCACGGTGCAATCTAGCACCTCATGATATTCAAAACTTAGTTTAATTAACAAACATCTTGCTTTTCCTCTTTGCAATTATAACCACACCTATGCGAAATAGATTCGCTTGGAAAAAGATAGTCTGCCTGACATCTTTAATGTACGGTGCGTACAATAACAATAATCACTGTAATCCGTGCTCTTCTTGAACTTAAAAAAAATTTTGCTGTCAAGACTCATTGCAGAAGAGTGTGAGGAGACCTTCAGAAAGGGAGTTAGTCAACTTGCAGGGTTCTGCACAGCACCATATGGTGCAGCTGTTCCAGAAATGAGATGGAACAGCCAGCCCCTTGGAGCTCCTCTGAGACAGCTGTGCAGTAGTAGAAATTATGTTTGCTGCCCAGGAGAAATAAACCTTTATTTTTGCAGGAAGATTATTACAGAACTCTCTCAACTCATTAGGGGAGGAGGAGCTAAACTCTCTAAAGATTCTAATAAGCCAAGCAAAAATGCCTAAGCTGAACAAATCTCCTCAGGAATAAGGGTTGTATTTGTTTGAATCTTTAGTACGTGATCATGTCAGCTCTGCTGAGTAACAGATTTAATTGTGAATTCATCCATGTTTCAGGACTGGCCTTGAAGTGGAGATGTATTAATTTTTTTTTAATTTGCAAGCCTGAATAAGAGTGTATTGTCCAAGAATAAGATACTAACTGTCTATCACAAATTTTACTTTTGTGGCTATAGAAACTTGAGTCTTCAGGCAGGAGATAATCCTAGAATTAGAATTGCATAAGTGGTATATGTTTAAGATTATTTTAAAGACCACTTTTACAGTGGTATGTGGTTCACTATTGCCCTCCAAAGTTGATCTGCTGCAAGTGATAGATGATATTTGAAGTTTTCTGATTGATACAACTCTTTAGGTGTGCAGTAAGTATCAAAGTTTGATACCTTTATTAAAATAAAATTCACGATGGTCAATTTTAAAAGTAAAACTTATTGTGTTGATTTTTGAATGTTGCAAAGCATTCCCTGGATAGAATCGAAGAAGTTCAAAATGTAAAGCACTAATTATGAAGTCTGAAATCAAGTGTTATGATCCAGACTTTATGAAGAAGTTAGAAGTGAGACAGCTATTTGTTTAATTTAATACTTTCTATGAAAGAATAAATCTGTAATAGACCAAATAGCTATGCTTATTCCTCTTAAACTGTAGGATGTAAAAGCTGTTGGCATACCCAAACCATGCAGACAGCCTGCATGTTTCTGTGCTCTTGACTACTAGAAAGTATTGTTTTCATTTGGGGGATAAAATGTATTTCTGTAGTTGATTATTGCATAACATCATAGGCTAAGATGCAAACCTAGTCTATAACGGGAGGCTGAGGAACCTATTGACTGCCCTTGTCTTGAATCCTTTGGCAGGGAGAAAAGAGAAAGCTGCAAGGAATAAAAGTCAAGATCATTTTGGCTATTTTTGTTCCATGCTGCTCAGTTCTAGGAGTTTCTAAGTAAACAGCTAAATATATCAGAAAGCTAGCATCCCAATGGGATGGAGATGCTTCATTCCTTAAGTTTCTACCTCTATGTTGTTTGTTGTTCTAAAGTCTGTCTTAAGTACTTTTGCACTTGCTTTGCTAAAATTGAATGTTTTGGTTGTATCAGGAATGCAGAAGTTACCATCTGAGCTTTGGCCTTTTTGTTTTGTGTTGTTTCATAGCTTTGTGTTGCTCTTCCATAGCAAGTGGAATGTCTTCCTCACAGGTCTGTGCTCTTAGTGAGGATTATTCTGTAGCTTCCCCAGCACTCTGTCCTTAACAGGCACTACTTTCCAGTCAGCACTGCTTGGATTGTCTGTATCAGATCAGAAGGAAACAAGAAAATTCTCACTTTCTTAAAATGGACAAACTACAATGTGGTATTTATGTATGACAAAAAAGCAGTGGTAGGTGGAATGGAGGTAAAACACACAGTAAAACTGAAAGCCTCATGTTTCAGCAAAGGTTAATTCAAACAGGAAAGGTTTGTCAGATCCTCTACTAAGAGAATTTAAAGCATGACCTTGTATTTTATGGCTCTCAAGATCCTGAGCCATAACCTATTCGGTGCATGCTTTCTCCAAACAAGAAATAAGCCTGTATTTGTGGCTTGATATGCTAAGGCAAGTTGGATTAAGTAAACAGGGAATAAACATAACTTTGAAAACAGAAGTTTCTTCCAACTAGTTTCATGCCTACTGCTAATATTAAATATCAAAGTCTACCACGAATCTAAAGCAGCTAGCTGACTTTTCAGCTGAGCATTAAGTGTTCCTTAAATGAACAGTTCAACACAGTTTGCATTGACCAGAAAGGCTTTCCTATCTAGTTTTAGTAATGGTAGCTCTTTCATCTTAGTGTGCCTTTTAGTGGGCTGTGGTGATTGGTTTGGTGTTTGCTTGGTTGTTTGGGTTTGTTTGGTTGTTTGGGTTTTCCCCTCCAAATGAGTGTCTGCTAATCTTTATTTTGGGCTTCTTTTTTTGTTTTTCTTGAGATTTTTTTCTTGTTATGTAGGGGAAGAGTTTCTTACGGCTGACACTTTCTTGCTAGATCCCTATGTTTAAACATATATCTACTACTTCAAAAATTCTTTGATCCTTGGACAAAACTAGAACGAGACCTTGCTTGGCAGATGTTTCTCACTTGTACTTGAAATCATCTCCCTGCCGTGCTGCTGTTCACTGAGTTTGAGCAGAGGTTTGCTTAAGTGCCTTGAACCAAGGGGAAGAGTGCTGCCCTACTGAAGTGGTGGGACAAAGTGACCTGGTACCCTCACCTGAATAATTGAGGGATGGAGGATGACAAGACAGTCATTCTCCATTCCCATTTTCTGGGAAAGGACAGTCAAGGATGAGAGGGAACAGCAGATGGGATCAGGAGAGGAGCTGAGTGGGATGTGATCATCACACACAGGTTAGATGGGAAAGCAAATGGAAGAGGACTTTGAAGAGGGATGTAGCAAGTGAGGTTTACCTGGCCTAGTGCCTTGAGTAACTCTTGAAAGCTTCAGGTTGTCTGCATGCTGAAGTTATTAAACAGTGTTAAAGGTGAACAAATATTTGGATATATTGGTTGTCTGTGATCTGGTTATCTATACCAAGTTGTCTGTAAATCTCCTTGCAGAAGGTCTAAATACTGTTCATTTGTTTCTCTTATATAATTTCATCTTATTTCAGGCATGTGGGTGGAGGTTTTTTCCTGGTGGTTTTTTTTTTTTTTTTTTAGTTTGGGGTTGGTTTGTTGTTGGGGTTTTTTTTAAATCCTAGTTAAAATGTTGGTTAAGTTAAAACATTTTGGTGCAAAGTATCAGCTTTTTAATGCCAGCAGTTTTGTCGCAGGGAAGACTTAACCATTTTATGTTTTTGTACCTCTTTATTTGAAGATCTGTAGCTGCATAGGTTGACAAATACTGTTGTCTGTTTGGACAAACATGAAGCCAGATCTAAAAACCAAATGATGCTCTGGTGCTTTTTCTTAGTATTCCCTCTCCTTTTTTCCTTGTAGTCACCAAGTTTTTCACCTAACTTAGACTCCCTCTTGGTTCTCCCTAGCTGTCAGTATCCCTTTCCAAAAACTGACTAGGCATTCATTACAGAGGTGTTTGTAGCAGTTGCAGATAGTCCAATACTTCATTTTTGTCAAGATCACAGACTTTCTGTAAGCCTGAAACACCTTCCATGTTGTTACCTTAGGAAGCTTGATGCCATGGCCTCTAGAAACAATCTGTGAAGTACCTGTAGTGGAAATCACTGAATCACAAAGTCATCAAGGAGCAGCAATGAAATTTACCTATAGAATTGGGAATTTGAAATAAAATAATTCCTTGCTGCAGCATAATATTTGTATTTCTGTTTTTATGCTTGGATACTGCTGGCAACTAAGGAATCCTCTATCCTGTTTTTCTCTTCAGTAAGTCTTGGAGACTTTTGCGGCAAGCAAATAAACCTTAGGTTTTTAAGAATAGTTGGTATAGAACACGTGTACATGAAGCTCATGCGGAGGGAGACTGATTTGTGTTTCTGGTGTGTTTTTCAGCCTTTCAGCATAACAGGTATTGAAAGGAAATATATAATCAGAGGGGTTTGATGAGGCTTGCAGAACTAAGGAAACTGAAGTAATTTTAATCTGAACGTTTTTCTTTTTCTTTTTTTTTTTTAACTGATTCTGTGTGACTTACCTCTAGCATCCATATCCTCTGCTGGTTTTCTTTAGGAGATTTGCTGCTTTCCCTCCTACCTGCAGGGTAGATGTTGTAGAACTACAGAAGTTCAGTGGCTAGAAGTATGTGTTCTCTCAAGTGTGATCATTGTGGTGAGGTCATACCAAAAAGCTGACGAACAGGGAATGAACTCTTGCACAGCCAACAAAACACAAAACCCTACTCCTCCCAGATTCATATTGCACATTAAATTACATTTCTAGCCGTGCTTCTTCCACATACAGGGAGAAGGAAGAAGTTACTGTGGGAGGCAGGAGGGAAATTCTACCAAACATGAAGAACCCAGACCTTGCATCTGTCTATCCTTGCCAGCAAGTTTATGTTGAGATTTTTAAACCTATCTGGGTTTTTTTTTCATTACATCTAGAGTTTGAATGTGCACTTTTATTTCACTCACTGGAAAAATAATGTTTTCAGAAGAAAACTCTGAATGTTTTGATTTCAAGAGATAAGTGAGGATGGTACTGACTTAAAAAAACTTGGTGCTATGTATTTAAATCCATAGTAAAGCCAGGTGAATAAAATTGAAGATCTTCCTTGCAGGTGATGTGAATATCAGGATTACCTTGACAGTTTACACAAAAATCCCCCTAACAGCCAAGCAGCATTCTATACTGTTTGACGAGCTGTGTGTGCATAGCACAGCTTTGCTTCTGTTTGGGGTTCTGGAAAGATCTCAAATCATTGCAGTAATCAAACATTGTTGATTTTTTTCCAGTTTAGTGAAAACTAACACTGGCTTGTTATGAAATGTGTCAGTCAGGCTCAGATAATAAACTCCTGAATGCCAGTATATTTCAAAGACTAAAACAAGTTTTTCTCTAAAGCTCTTGGACATGTTTTGTTATGTGGGTAGTTATTTACAGAACAAACTGCAGGTAAGGTCCGGGCTTCATTTGAAGTTTGCAAATATGGGCAATTGGGAGAGGTGAAAAATGTACCACGTGCCAGTCCTTCAGGTGGCATGTGACGCCAGCAAACCCTGCAGTGTGCCTTGCTTTGGTCACCTGCAGACACAACCTGAGACTGGAATTTCTGGTGCTCACGTGTTCTGCTTTCTGAACCATGGCTTGGAAGCGAGGCAGAGAACATGTGAGAGTGTTATGGGAAGGCTTTCCTTATGCCTGCTGTTTTCAGCATGGATCTAAGAGTCTAAAATTTGGTTGCTCTTTAATGTATACCAAAATTTGGTTTGGTATGGTATGGTTTGGTGGTTTGGGATTGTTTTTGTTTTTTGGTTTGGTTTGGTTTTGTTTTTTTGGGGGTTGGTTTTTTGGTTTGGTTTGGTTTTGGGTTTTTTTTTTTTTTTGTTTTGGCTTATCAGTTAGAAAATTAGAGCTGTGGACTTTGACTTTAACCTCTGGTGATAGAGAATTGTGTTATGTGTGAAGGTCGGTGTGGGGAATAAAAAGTGACAGCACAGAACTAATTCTTTCTCTTTGTCCTTTAAATGGTCCTAAATTAAATGCAGTACAGGAACACATCCCTAACAAAACATTAATTACTTCCACAATCTAGCTTATGAGCTACTGTTTTCCTTCTAGTTCAAAGATAAAATCTTAGGGGCATCTTGTTTACCACTGTTTTAACTTGTCCTGCTTTTGCTGTGGAATTTGGGGCACTCCTGATACCCTGCCTTGGCTAAAATCTGTAGCAGTGCTTTATAACCCTGGCAGGTACATCAGGAAATGTGTGGAAGCCTCCTGGCTCCGTTTGGTCCCAGAAAGGGAGGGTGGGTGTTGTGTTGTGTTGTGTGGAACATGTCTCAGCCGTGTTTCCCCAGCAGGGTCTGTGAACCGAGTGCAATAGGAACATGTTGGGATGCCCTGGGGAGGCTGTACAGACTGGTGTGCATACTCCTGCACTTTGAGACATGAAAGAACACATATTAATATGGTATTAGGTTTTTTTTGGTCCAGATAAATTTACAGATTATTTAAACCCTAGGTAGTCTCCGTCCAGTGTTTAATATTTATCTGCATTTTTGCTTTCTAAAGTCTTCTGATTTTAATAGCAAATTTGAAATGTTTACTCTGTCAGTTTCTCCATTCCAGCTCTGGAGTGTGGTGTAAAAGAGCAAATAATTCCTTCCTAATTAAGAGTTTGTTTGTATTGTATATTGAAGTGATTTCTGCATCCTTCCAAAACAGCAGTGTGTACTTAGATATGTGCTGGGTATTGGTGATGATATTACTGCTTCTGTAGTAGTGCCATAAAAATTAACTGACATCTATTAAATAGCTATAAAATGTCCTTCTGTGTCTATTGTGTAAAGTCACAATATTTAGAAATAATCTTTTAACAATCTTTCAACAGGGAGAGTTGCAAATAGAAAGCAGGCTATGCGTGCTGGCCTCTCTGGTGCATTTGGAGTGGCTGGGACAAATAAACAAAGCAGGTTAAATGTAGAAACCAGAGCTGTAACTTTTTCCTAAAAGGTTCTGGGAAAAAACAATGGAGTAACATAATTTGAAGGGGAAATAATTTTGTATAAAATTATTGTTAGGAATAACAGACTTTCTGAAATGGATTGGCAGATTTGCTCATCTAATTTGTTTTATTTTTTACATCTTTATTGGCAGTGTTAAGTGGCTTGCATCTTTATAGTATAAGGTAATGAAATATAGGGGGAACTCTAGCATTAGTCACAGCTAGTAAGTCATTGAGGAAGTGACAAAACACAATTTAAAGCAAAGAATTTATGGTATTATTTAATGCTTTAAAGTTGTGCTGTATCAAAATGTTACTGCTGTCTAGCGAAGCAAAGGATGAGGCTAAAACTGTTAAGGGAAATGCAATAGTTTATTGTTCTGGAGTAGTGAAATTGTCAAAGGGCCGCTACTTAGTGTCGTCTTTGACTGTCAGCTTTATTCACGGGATAATACATGTAGCAGGATGCAATGTGTAAAATGTGTTTGTAATAATTAGAAGTCACCCGTGGATGTGTGTAAACCATAGATAAGTAGCTAGCATAATAAATTCCTAAAACCTACACACATTCTTACATGGCATGGATAAAGTCTTCATGTGGATTTTGTGTTATGGAAAGGATGCCAGATGCTGAGCTGGGGCAGAGGATTGCCTTTACAGTTGCTGTGATGTGCCCTGTGGGGACTGTGTGTGCACAGCAGCAGCAGCAGAGGCGGCTGGGATTGTCTGGAGTGCAGGCCAGCTGCAAGGATTCCTCAGAGGGGGAACGGTGGCAGGGGCAGCACGCTCAGGGTCATCTGACCAGCTTGGTAGTACACATGAGTAAATGGCTCTGAGACATGCAGGGAAATAAGGGGGAAGGTTGTTTTTAACACACTGTTCTCGGACAGGTAAAGGGCCCTTGTGAAGCCGCATTATTGTCCTGCTCTCATAGACCTGATTTCTGGTGGGAATCTTCCCTTCTCACGTCTTTATCAGTAAGTGTGAGGGTCTGATAGAAAGTGTTTTGATTTATATTGAGTTAATAGCCTCTAAAACAAAAATGTTCTGGGGCTGTTTTCTTGCTTTTTATATCATCCTTTCATTTCCCTTTCTTGTTTCTGCATGTTTTAATTCCCATTATTCCTGTTTATCCTGTGTCATACGTGCTTTCTTTTTCTGTTAGCTTACTGTGAAGCCTGAGTTTTCTGTCATACAATTTCTGATGCAGCTCCTACTCAGGACTTACCCTTCCCTTCAGGGCTAGTATCTTGGCTTTGGACTCATAAGTGCTGCCAGGAAGAAGTATTAGGAGTTGTGCTTGGTAGTGAGTCAAATTGTTTGCAGACAGATTTATCTCTTCCTCTGCCTTTTCTTTTGCTGTTTCCCATTAAATTTTACCTCTGCTCATGCCCTTATCTGCCTCTTGCCTTATGTTTCCTTCAGCTGTATTGCTGCTGCTTTTTGGTACTTCATGAGCAACATTGGCAGTTCAGGATGAGCAAATAACATGACTGCTTTTTCCATTGCTTAGAAAAAAGCATTGTCCAGGGAAAATGGCACAGGCAGGATGGTTAAAGTTCTCTGGCAGCTTCTAAGGGGAAAGCTGCAGGAAGGTGGTCTGTTAAATGCATCTTTCTTTGCAGTCTCTTGCCAGACCAAAGCAGGTACACTCTGTCTGCTTGGGCCATGTTATCCTGGAATAACAAACCCAGCTACGGTTGGTCTTGATCATTTCTGATGGGATTTCATACTGGGAGCTGTGTGATGTGTCTTGGACTATTAGTACCTGAACTGTGGTTGTATAATCTGTGTTGTGAGTTTAATGTGCTGTGGCTGCTGACACACCTGCCTTCATCCAGCAGAAAGTGTCTGGCAGAGCCAGTATGGAACTGGAGCCAGTGAGGTCTATGATCCTTTCAGTTCTGTTCCTCTCCTTAAATGTGTGGGTCTGCTTGGCTCAGGGGGTTGACTCATGTGGCCTTGTCAATTTTGTGTCACTTGGTGCATGCTGCAGTGCTGTGGATCTTCTTGCCTGGAATGACAAGAGGACATTGCAGAGACATCTTGTCTGGGATGCAAGTTGGTTATGTTCGTTCTTGTGCTTTTAGTCCTAGACCTGATTTCTTGCATGTGAGGGGCATGGATATAGGGACTGGCAGAGCACAATGAGAGGCAGAAGCAATGTAAGAATTGAGCATTAACAAGTCACATGGTTTCAAAGTAAATCAAAACCATAGGGAAGTCAAGATAGTAGTGTATTTTTTTAATGAGGTGAGGGAGGATGGGTGTTATCCTGTATTGTCTCTTCCCTGGGAGAAAAAGCATCTGTCCTGCCTAATGTTTATCAGTGACCTGGAGGAGGTGATGGAGGATGCCCCAATTGCAGATGACAGCCAACAGGCAGTGTGCTGGAGGCTGCTTATTCAGAGGGACCTGGACACTGGGCCAACACCAACCCTATGAAATTCACCAAGGAGAAACACAGAGTCCTGTGTTAGGAGTTACTGACTTCAATGCCCTTTTCCTTCAGTTTTCCTGTGCTTTTTCCTCCCCAGTTTTCCTTGCTGCCTTTCCCTAAATATGGCCCAAGACTTGTACAGTCCTACAAGCTCTTCCCTCCCATTCCATAGTGAGTCTCATAGCCCTGTAGGCATTAGTCCCCAAATGGGAAAGGTGATCTAGGCTCTGTGGACCCTCATTGGAAGTTTTCAAGGTTCAGCTCAGTAAACCCTTGAGCAGCCTCATGTTCTACCAAAAGCTGATTCTGTTTTCAGCAAGAGGTTGAACTGGAGACCTCTGAGAACTGTCCTAACCTGACTTACCCAGTTATTCTAAAAGTTGCTGGTGAACTGTAAATAAGTTCTCAGTCATTTGCTCTGTTTGCATCATAACTTGCTGACAATGATCTGTATTTTAAGTGTGCATATTGCAGTCTTGATTGGCCTGTTGATGATACTTCAGTTACTTCCAGGCTGGCAAAATACTTCCACTTCTGAATCACTGTTTGTGTTGAGTTTGTTAATGCAGTGCTAGCATTAGAAGCTGTATACTGTCTCTTAAATGTGATTTTGTTAAATCAATGTTAGAAACTTGTCAGACTTGTGGACAAGTTTTAAACAAGTTATACTATTTTGTTAAGATGCTACAAGTGGTACTTAAAATGTGGCAATATGGCATGCTATTGCATGCTGGGTTTTTTATTTTTTCAGAGGATCAACTGCTTATTGGAAGTACTCGAGGTATGAGCTGTGAGGCAAATTCCACTCTAGGACTTTTTACATTTTACTGCATGAATAAATTCAGGTATCTGTTCACTGTGTGCTGTGAATGAGCACAGTACGGTGACAATGGAAATACTGGTTTTGTAAATTAACTTTTTAAAACTTTACAAGATGGTTTCCTTTCATGGCTGACTGTGGTCTTTTTGAGAGGAGAGGGGATTCCCTTTTGAACAGTCTTGGTTTGGTGTTCCTGAACAGATGTTGGCTACTTAAACAGTAGAGATCCAGAATTACAGTGGTCCACATCCTGGAGCAGTGCCAGAGCAACAGGGCTGGACTAAGATCAGCAGCGTGGTAAAGCCCAGTGCCTGGAAAACATGGATGTGTGGACAGCAGTGTTGTGCATTCCCAGTGGGAATCTGGAAGGAGGAGTTTTGGGGACCCGTGCACTTGTGCAGTTACATTCCCTTGCTGGTGCACGGGGGCTGTGGCACAAACATTCACACAGTTAAAAGCAGCACCCGGCACTCTGTGGTTTGGCAGAGTTCTGTTGGTTGGGTGCAGGAAAGATTGTGGGGTTTTTTAATTAAAAGTTGATGGTGATTCTTAGCTGGCTTTTCTTTTTAGGGGTGTGGCAGCTGTGTTGGTGTCCCAGCTTGAACACTTCAGAGTGCAGTGCTCATGCAGGAGTGTGTGTGCTTGTATGGCTGGCGTGGCCTAAGAGTGACAACTGTACCTGGATGCCAAATTGCTCTTCCCAGGACTTAGAGCATCACAGTCCTGGATGATTCTGTTCATGTGTTCCATAAGTCACTGTGCCTGTAGCATGACTTCCTCAGAGCAGCTGTTTCTGCTGTCAAAGCTAAGGCAGCTCAGAATTTCATCATGATGCTCACAATTTTATCAACAAACTTTTGTGATCACTTCCATCTTAATCTAAAGGAGTATATATCCTCTTCTAAAGCCATCACTGCTCTGTTGTGGCAAAGGATTAAAGCAGTCATTTGGTTCTTCAGTAATTCCCTTTTAGCTTTACATGGTTTTATTTGAAATTCCAAAAGAGCTGAATAGTGTAAGCTCCATGTTTTGATATTTATCAGCACTGTAAATATTAGGTTATTTTGTAAGACCACAGAGATTGTTTCCTGCTGTATTTGGTACATAAAGCATAGAGGGAAAGATCAGCAGTGATAATTTTTGTTGCTTTGGTATGGTTTTTAAAAATTATTCTCTTGATAAAGTTCTAGCTTTCTGCTCAGTACTGAGCACATGTCCCACAGCCAGCTACCCTAACATGCAGGGGCACAGATTGACTTTTGACGATAAATGGATTTTTGAGATCTCCCTGTCCAGTTTTTTGGGTTTTTTTTCTCAGAGGGAAAAATGTAAAATTTTTATTCATCTTGGCAAAAGTACAGTTCTGTTTCAGGGAGACAGCCCAGTCTACATGAGTTTGATCATGTTGCCATCACTGTGCTTGAGAACTTTGAGGATGGGTGGGAATTGTTGCAGTTATCTTTTATTAAAAATATCTCCCTTTTTTTGTCCTTCCTATTTCAGATTTAGCCTTGGAGTCTAATCCATCTGATCATCCCAGAGCAAGCACAATTTTCCTGAGCAAGTCACAAACAGATGGTAAGCTAAGTTTTTTTTCCAATTTAACGAAAAAAAGGAAAAAATTGGAAAAGTAACCAAAAGTAACAGCTCAAGAGCAGTGCTTCAGTTCTTTCAAAGCATAGGGATTAGTAATTTTTGTATTTACACAGAAACTTGTTTGTAGACCATTTTACTTAACACTTTAAATCACTTGATCTTTAAAATGCTTAACTATCAGATTTCAGAGTGCAGTTCTTACTCATCTGAAGGAGCAAGGCTGCCTTCATTAGTGTAATTCAAGTTTCAAGCAATGGTGGGTTTTTTAATGACCAAGGACTGTTTCAAAAATTGTTTTAAAGTAAAAAAGTTGTAATTGAAAAAAACTAATTTTTCTGTAATAAGTAATAAGCCTAAGCCAGTAGTCTAGTTGCTTTTGAATATGTTGTTTTAAACTGTTTTAATAGTTTCAGAGGATAAATATTCTCCAATCCCAGTTTTAATTATATAGATGTATTGGGATTCTCAGTTTCTTTGCAGATCATGTATTTAAGTAATAACTCAATTTTCAATTTCTTTGCAGATCCTGTGTTTATCTCATAACTCAGTTTTGAAACAATTGCTATAGCTTGTGCATTCCAAAAGGCTGTTAAAAAGTGGAGACATTTCTATATTGCACATATAAAAATTCTTTTGTCAAATTCTGTCAATAGGACATTTTGAAGTTGCAACTAAAACAAAGTTTCAGCTAATCTTTTTTAAATGCTTCTGTTTCTTTTATGGTTGGTTCTTGTTTGAAGCACTGTTTTGCTAGGGAAGTGATGCACTTGAAGTTGCATGTGTTGATGGAAAGCTGCAGTGTGTCTTTTAACTTGGCACAGCTTTGCTACAGAAAAGAATTACTTTGACAGGTCTGTCAGTTGCTGTCCTGCTTCATTCTTGTGGCAAGTGGTAGAGTTGTCAGTTGTATCCCCTTTGCAGTGCTCAGGTAATCTGTGAGCAGTGGGAACAAGGCTAGCCCGGTTCTGCAGAGGAGATGGTACCAGAGAGATGTACAGACCTCTTTTTGTGGGGCCTCTGAGGTCGGTGTTCAGACAGCCAGGGGGCCTGACCTGCTCATTTCAGACACCTCTGAGATGAGCAGTGCTGGAGGTGCAGCTCACACTGCCAGAGCTCATCAGCAGTCACTGTGCAGCCTTCCTGCCCTGCTCTGAAATGCTTCAGCCACGTGAACAGCCTTCTTGGGGTAGTATTGCTTTAAATCTCATCTGGATTTCTTCCAGTGAAATGTATTGAATTGTGTAGATTTGTGTTCATGCAGAAAAAGGGTCCTCTAGGTGAGGTAGTAACTATTAAACTGTTCTCTGGAGTTTGTATTAAATTAATTAATTCTTATGGAGAAATCAGGCAGAATAAATTATTTTCTAATGTCCCTCGTACTACTTTAGTTGACCTTCCATAGAATAAGCAGAATTAATATCTATTAGTTCTCTCTCAGTGAGATGTTATGAGGATTATGAGTTTTGATTTATGAAAAAAGACTAAAAAAATATGGATACTCTTTTCCAATTGTCAGTTTTTCTAAAAGTGTAAGGGAATGTGTCCTGCTAAAAAGTGGTGATGATCTGAGGTTAGAACTGTGGAGAGGTGCCTGTCCATGCAGGTCACATTTGTATACTTTGTGCATGTGTGCAGCTCTCCCTGACACTCTGTTGTATTGCTGCTGTCACAGCTGGAAGTTTAACCTTGCAGTCTCTTTTGAAAGACTAACCCAGTTTAAAATGATCAAATGACAAGGTTGCAGTTGTATGATAAATAGGGGCACAGCTTGTGCCATCTTCTGTGCAGTGAAATACCCTTTTACCTTCTGTAATGGAGGGAGAGAGCTCCTAAGTAGTGCTGGGCACCTCACTTCCTCCTTGTGTGCCTTTGGCAGGCTCAGGGCGGGCTGGTTTTGCTTCTGTTTGCTGTTGAATGTTGGACATTGGCTGTTTGAACTGTCTGAAATCCTCCTGGTTTTCATGATCCACAGCATCTGTTCAAAGCAGAGATGTTTTTCCCCTTACTGTGATGGGGAGTACTTGTTCCTAAATGAACATGTGGGTAGACAGAAGGAGTGTGTAGCTTACTAGCTTGATAAAACATGGTATCTTTTCCTCAAACTACTTTTCAAGACGCCTAAAATAAAATTTGAAACTTTTAATATTCCCATACTTTAGAAAACTAGATTAATAGAATTGCTTTATTGAATGTAAATTGGGAAACCTTTCAGTTCACATTATTTTTCCTTCTTTCTAGTGCGAGAGAAAAGGAAGAGTAACCATATAAATCATGTAAGTAAACTGGATTCTGTGGAAATAATATTAAGATATTGGGCCAAAGACAAATTCAAGTAAACAACTGTAGTAGTTCTAGGTATATAATCTTACACATGTTCCAAATCTTCCTTAGAAGGGTAAAACTGAATTATCTTTGCCTGTCTCTAAGCAATAAGCAAGCCCAATATCACAAAGCATTGAATGGCTGATTTCAAAAGGATAAAAATGAAATTTTTTTGGTCAGTTTTAAGTATTTCAGAACAGTAACAAAGAAAATATAAGCCAACCTGTCTGTATTTTTTTAAACAAAAAATAAAACTGCATTAATTTCTCAGCCAAGATGGCAAGTCTTGAATGACTGCTGCTTGAGTATTGCTACAGAACTTATTTTAAAAAGTGTATCCAGTGTGAAAAGAGAATAATGAGCAAATATCATCAGTATGATAAACAAGTGATTCTCCATTAGTTTTAAAATCTGAAATTATGCTCTGAGCTTCTTCCACAAATATTAGTTGGTTTGGAACTTCACTTACTAAAAAAACAGCCAAAACAAAAAAGATGTAATGTCACTAATAGGTGGATAAAAAAATAATTGACTAGTAAAGGTAAGAATGGAAGTTAGTAACAAAGCTTAAAAATATCAAAAGTGTCTACTGATAAAGTACTGGTAAGATAATGGTATTTCAAGTCTCTTATTTTGCATGATAATGCAAGGAGTGGGGGGTTGATTCTTTTCCCTTTTCTTTCTCTCTCTCTGTCTTTAATATAATTCCATTTTGGTCTGCCAGTACCAAGGTGAAGTGTGATTGGAGTGTTTTTGCTGGCAAACTTCAGCTGGAATGGGAGATATTCCCAGGCAGCTGTTGAATTTTGAAGGGTGTCAGCATTTTCATATTGAAGATTTTCAAGTTTTAGACCAGGCATTTAAAAAAACTGTGGTGAAAACTAATGAATCTTGAATTGTTTGATTGAAATTCCTCCCTCAATTATGATGTCCTACCTCTAGTGCAAGGCATTCTCTGCAAATGCTCAGGGAAGCCTGGGTAGGGTTATAGTGGAGGATTTCTTGCAGTACAGAATGGTCAGGATTAGGATGGATGATGGAGCATATTGCTAGCTCTAAATAATAATGGTAAAAGTAAGGGTAATAGCAGTACTCTGCTTCCAGATTGCAGATGCTAAACAAGACATGTGTGTAGGGAGCCATGTCAGGAAAAGGGTTTTTTTCTTTGAAATGGTAACATGACAAACCCTCAAATGTTAAACTGGATAACCAGAAACTGGAAATGTGTAGGGTGTAAAAGAAGGGAGAAGGTGGAGTCACAGGGAAATCTAATAGAGTACATCACAGAGGGAAGACTGGGACACTAACTGAGAAGAATGGAATGGGAGAGAACTGGAAATCAGGACTTGCTGCTTTAGCTCAGCTGTTTCTGCTGTAAATTATCTAAAATCATGTTGTGTATTACACGGGATGGTTTATAAATTTGTCTTACACAAAGGAACTAGATGGCTGCAGGGTAGCTTACATTGCAGTAGCAGCCACTTGAGGTGTAAAGCCAGAATGCAATGTGCTAAACAAAAGCTTACAGAATCCCTCTCTTGAATGTATTTCAGTTCTTGTTTTCTTTTTTCCCCCCAAGGTTTCTCCTGGGCAGCTTACAAAAAAATACAGCTCATGCTCAACAATATTTATAGATGACAGCACCGTCAGCCAGCCTAACCTTAGAAGCACAATAAAGTGGTAAGGACCCTTCTCATCACCAAGGGCTTGTAAGAGTGGCATTGTAAGGGTTATTTGGGATTTTCTGGGGGTCTTGTCTGTTGCAAAGCCAACTGCACCCTTGAAATGAGAGAAGCACAGCACTGCTGCTGCAGGTTGGTCATGGAAAGGGTGTAGAGCTCTGGGTAATTGACTGCTGGAGGGAGCTCTTGTTTCAGTCACAGAGCTGTCCTGTTTCAAAGCTGTTCTCATTGTGCACTTGAGGCAGTGCAGAAGTGTGTCAGCACTGTGGCTGTGGGGGTCCCAGCTATGGGTTTCTCTGGGTTTGCATTGAAGGCACTTGAGACAGCAATTCATGTTGGGACTCAGGTGTTTATTATTTCTTATCAGTAAAACTCTCACTACTGTGATCTGGCAGCTTTTCATTAGAAGGCACAAAATGGCCAACAGTCTCTTTTTACAAGGTCTTTTAAGGCTAAATTATCCAATTAAGAACTGACACCTAGATTATTTTCCCTTTTAACCCAATAACTGATCCCAGAGAGCCCCCAGTGCAGACTTTTCTGCCCAATTACAAAATGCCACCCAAACCCATGAAGAAGAAGGAAGAAGAAGCATGAAAGAGAAACCCAGCACAACACCCTGTGCTCTCCATCTTGCTTCCATCCACAACATACTAAAAATCCCTAAACTTAAATTTCTCACCAAGTGATACACCTACACTACTTTCTGTAATCTATTTCACACTTTTGTGGATTCTAGTCTATCTTGAAGTCTGGGAAATTTTCTCCATGAATGAGGGTCAAAGTCAGTGCTCCCTGGGGGTCAGGGCACCCCAGAGCAGACAGAGAAATATTCCCAGTGCTCTGGGTTTCCACATCTCCCCCTTCTCTCTGAACCAAAACCACTCCTTTGACAGCCTCATCCATCATCCATCGGACACACTAAAGCAGACATGGCACAAATGTTAAAAGGACTGTGACACCAATCAGAACGTACACACCTTTCTTCAAAAGTTCTCTCCATGCTGGTGCAAGATTAAATCAACTGAACACACCCCAGCCATGACCCATTCTCTTTCCTGAGTTTGGCCACTCCATCTTCTAACTGTTGTGTGCTTTCATGAATAGATTTTGAATGATAGACAAATTCACGCAACACATTTCTTCAAATTCCTCACATCCTTGTCCATGCACTAACAAAAGATAATCAGTTGCCACTCTGTTTTGCAGAGTCACCTGTCTCACACCTTGAACACCAGCTAATAAATTGCTCAGTGCCAGAGAGGTAGCACGAGAGTGCTTACTCAGTTAACACCTGTTTGATCCAATTGCTTCAAGGCTGCTCCTGCAGCTGCCTGTGGCAGAAGCTGTTATAAATCTCTGGCTTTTTTTCCATGTGTTAACATTGTCATCACAACTGGGGTCATATCAACTGACAGATCTTTTCCCTCTACATCTTTGTTCCCTTATCATTGTCATGTTGGGTGTCAGTAAAGAAAGTCTCCCAATGCTGCATGGACCACCTTAGACATTGGATGGGCTGGCAGGCCAAATTTTGTCCCACAGATGAAAAAGACTCCTTGTGGTAACTGCAATGGAACCCTGTTGGATGGTGTGATCATCCTTGCTGTGAAATTGCACCAGGATGTCACATTTCTATATATAATGTGATTTGGGGTCACATCTGTTATTTTGTCCTTATTTTGTTTTGACCCAGGAAGACTAAATACTATACAGAAGTCCACCTTCACTGAGCCAAGAATTTCCAATTCTTGAGGTTCATAAAGAGCGTCAGGGAGAAATTTGGTCCAAACTCCCCTTGTTTCAACCATAAACACTGCATTGACAACTTTGTTAACCATCTGTCAGCCACACATTTGACCACACCCCATATTTCACTTAAGTTATCATCTAACAAAAATTCTACAACATCACTGATTCTCACACCGATGAAGAAACCCAAAGTCCACAATCTTCTGTGGGCAAAGCCCAAGGGTTGGAATGTCTGTGCAGTCCACATCTGTGTGTCTTCTTCCCTGCTTGCGGAGTGGTCAGCATTTTCTTGCACTTGATAGAGTTTCACATTCTTCACTGAAATCCACCTGGACTTTGTACCTGTTAAAACACAAACAAATCCACGTTCCTGCAGGGACTGGAGGATTTTCTCAAAATCCTGGAGGTGAAGAATGAGTCCTGATGTGAAAATAAAACATTGATCAGTTTTGTTTTGGAAAATTGCATAGAGAAATATAAAATAACATAAGTTGCTATTACTAACATTCTTTGGTTATGAACAGGAGAAAACATCAAGAGCAAAACAATGCATGCAGTAAAGAAGAAACTCACAGCAATTAGGAATCAATTAGATAATGCACATAATCAATACCACAGGTGAAATCATACAGTTACCAAGCACTACAACAATGAACTGTCATCCCAGAGTCTGTGACAGCCAATAAGCCTTAAAAGAACAGAAAATTGGAGAAATCATGTCCAGATTCACGTTTCTCCAAACTCCCTCTGAAAATAGGCTCAGCTGTCATATATGGTCAAATTGCCAGTTGTTTTGATGCAGAAAACATCTGGGCTGATTGTCAGTCACTCCATCCAAGCAGAGCTAGAGCTTGGCCAGAGCCCGAACTCTAATTGGTGGGTATCACTTAACACATTTTAAAACAAGACTCTTAAAAATAACAATTATGAATAAGAAACCTTAGGGTTAAAAACCAATCAAACTATCAAGTAATTGAATCCCTCCGAAGTTTCTGTCAGGATAGAGATTCTTCAAACACAGCAAATCTCTTCTTCAGCTGAATGAAAGATTGATTACCCAATACAAAATTAATACTCAAAAAAGAGAAGTTAATGTTACAACTGAACTCTCTGCTGGAGTACCTCTGTAATAATAACTGAAGAAAACCATGAAACTGGCAGTCTGGATTTAAAAAAAAAAACTAACCAAACATATGAGTAGTTAAAAACAGATCAAACATATGAGTAGTTAAGAAACAAAAAGACAAGATCCTGAAGAGACGTGTGTCTTGTAGGTGATCACACAAAGAGATAGTAAAACACATAAAAGCTGGCTGCAAATATTACAATACCTTAATAATAATTCTTAACACAAAAGTCTGAGTATAATCAACTTATCAACAGGAAGTGTTTGAAGGGGTTAAGACAACTTTTTTAAAGCATTCATATAACGTTAACAACAATCACTATTTATCAGTATTACTTATAAAAACCAAAAATAACAAAGGTTACAAACTCAGTACCAACAAACCCTAGAACTCTGAACCATTGGGGAGTCAGCTGATGACCCCACAGATAGGATCTGATTGACATTTCCCAAATGCTCTGTCTTCTGGGATTTTTTGGGTAATTGAATCATTACTAATACTTTTATCTTTACATGGTGGGAAGCGCTTTTCACAATGGAAGATTTCTATCTATATCATATTTGGAATAACATTGATCTGCATAGTGTTCCCTTTTTTCTGCATCTTGGGCAAAGGCCTGGCACTTTGCCACTTTTCACTGGTTCTGGACACTTCTTTTTCATGTATCTCTATCTTCTGCATCTGAAGCATGGTCCTCAGGCAAATGCTGCTGCTATCACTTCTGTGGAGCCAGCCTGTTGAAGAGCTGGGTGCAGCCCCGTGAGAGTTTTCGAGAATCCCTCGCGCTTCTCTCAAAGAATTTTTCCAACCGGTTCCATCCAAACGCCCTGGGTTTCCACATGTTGGTTTGAAAGTGTTTTGAGATGGGGAGTTTAGGTCACACTGAAAGCCACATCAAGAAATTCTTGACCTGGGAAAACTTGAAATGGATTTTGTGTGGTGTTGCAGGAAAAGTTGTAGGGCTGTGTTTGGTACTTTGCAGTGATATTAGTCTGCCCTCTAGTTGTGGAAAACCAGCATGTTGCTGACTTAGGGTTTAGTTCTGGCCTTTCTGCCTTTTCTTCACGTACTTGTTCTTTTAGGTAGGTGATAATTATGTTCTGCAATGTAAATGGCTGCTGGAACTATTTCTCTGGGTACCAGAAAGTCAATTATTTGCGCTTAGATGATACCAGCTGAGAATTGAGAGAGAGTTTTATCAAGTAGGTTGAGGCCCAGAAGGCTTTACAGATTTAATTGTGTAGTAGAGTTTGGAAATGTCTAAGTTGATTTGTTACTTTAAAATTTGGGTTCAGACAAAGGTATGCAGCATGTCACTTCTCTTTTTCTAGAGAAAAACAAAACAAAAGCCTAAAAGTTTATGCTTGTACCATTTTGAAGTGACAAGTGTACATTTTGTACAGCTGACAGCAGATCAGAACTGTTCACGATAGGTTCCTGTGATGGCAATGTTCCTGTTACCACCACAAGTAAAGAAGCTGAAATTTTCCACAGTAGATGAGTGTTAATATATGAAACCTATTGCTTCACTAAGCAGAGACTGAAATCTGTTCTTATCCACTTCTTGGATTCTGCTGGTATAATACCATCTTTATAATTCTCTTATTTTTAGACAGTTTCTAAGTTAGACAACTAGACAGGGTTAAAACATCTGCAGAATCTCTGCAATGGTATATGTAACTCCAAGGAGAACTTACTCACATTTTAGTTGGGAATAGTCTGCATTTGCACTAAATATCACCTAATCAGGAAATGAAGGTACATGTTGAAAATGTCACTTAACACTTACTTTGTTGCACAGATATCTGTACAATGACTGTAAAAGTAGTTTGGCAGGAAGATATGATTTGGCCAATTTCTGTCCAAACAGTTAAACATCAGAAATGAGATGTGTAGTGCATGAGGATGGGAGAGGAGGTCACTGCAAGATGGATTTGTAACATTCCACTGAATGACAGCTTTTGCAGTGGAATAGTGTGCATGGAAAATGCTTCGTTAAGTCTTCTTTTCTTTTCTTTTTTTTAGTGTAACATTAGCAATATTCTACCATATAAAGAACAGGTGAGTGAACTCTTCCTTTGCTGAAATAGAATGACTTTCTTTTGGAACCAGGCATAAAATCATAGAATCACTAAGATTGGGAAAAACTCTCAAGATCATAGAGTCAAATATGTCTTGGTCACTTCAGTGACAGCTGGTGAAACTTAAAGGAGGTGAAAACTCTGGCACTGTATGCTGAATGTGTTTTCTTTTTGTACCCCCTCTTGAGCAGCTATGGAAGGGTCAGTAATGCACCCATCCAATGGCACATAAAACTCCAAAACAGGGAGGGAGGAAAACACAGTTAACTCATCACAAATCAGCCTTTGGACTTTGTTCAGCTTTTCCTGAGTACAGAGGTATGGATTAGTTTTGATGGGTGAAGGAACACTCTGTCCATGTGCAGATCACTCTTGCCATTACAGCTAGTTCCAGCATAGGCTTCTGAATTAGAGCTGACCTTTTGAAGTAATGCTATTAATGAGTTTCACCTAGTTCCACATTTTGGGGGGAACTTTAGTAAGCATAATACAAGAGCATGGAAAGCTATTCATTGTTTAGCATCTTAAATATTTAATTGTAAGGACTCATCATTAAATGCTTTGCAAAAATACAAGGTAGCTCCATTCCATATTATAGGAAAAGCTGAACTATGAAATATGTCTCTTGATCCTTTTTAATGAACAATGATTTTAGTAGAACATAGTATTACCAATTAAGTCTTATTGCTAAACCAGAGACTTTTGTTTTGTAGAGATTCTGACAGATCATTGGATATTTTTGATGAAAAATCTCACCCTCTCACAGTAAGTAATTCTTTTGTCCTCTGAGTGTATGTCAGTAACATCTTGATTTATATGGTATAAGTCATAAAAATGTATTAGCACCAGGCCACAATCAAATTGATCTTAAATTATGTCTTTATACATAATACAAAGTGCAAACAGTGACTTTTGAGATCAGCTGGATCATGAATAGAGCCCAGTCTAAATGTTACAAAGTATGTTGATTTTTATGCTTTGACTATAAACAGAAACAATCATGTGCCCAGTTCTTTGTATTCCGTGTCTGAAGTTTCTTGTCTGTCTCTCTTCTCCCCCTCTTTAATAACTGCTTAATTAGAAGTGTTTTCTGTTTCTTTAGGAAGACCTGGTTAGTAGGTATGTGCCTAACCTTTTACATGACTTCAGACAGGAGAATGTAGAACATGGAGCATCACACAAAGTAGGCAACAGTGAGCATGGCCCTTGAAAAACTGGAAAGGCAACATTTTAAGGCAAATGTGCTTGCAGTAACAGCAAGGAGCATTCAGGATGTGATTTTAATGTGACTGGTCCTGGTTCACCTTTTCAGACACTCCTAAAGATGCAAAACCTCATAGTACAGGGAAGCTCAAGAGTGGAGCATGTGCTTTTCACATCCAGTTTGAGCACCCCTAACTTAATGCCTGTCCTACAGAACCACTTACTTTGTTTTTCATGTGAAATCAATTTAGCAAATATCCAGCAGCTTTAAAAATTGAATTTGCGCTGGAACTTACCTGAGTGAATGCAGGAGAACCTATTTTGTGGATCTCAGTTGTTAATAAACAGATTTTAATAAACACGTTAATATTTTAAGTTTGTTAAAGTTTCATCCTAAAATAGGACTGGCTGTGCAAGGAATTGTACAGTGCAATATAAATAAACTCTTTATTCAATTTTTAAAAAAAAGGACTTCAGGACAAGAGCTATATTCAAGATTTCTTGTATGGATTGTAGCACTTCAGAGCAAAAAGTGTGGACCAAAACTATTTTAATGTCGTGGTTGAGATGGTCACAATACAAAACACTCAATTTTCAGAAGCTTCAAATCCTTTTTATTCTAGCATGCATGCTTTTTTACATTCTTAAAAAACTCCTAAGTTTACACTTTACTCATTGGTCAGAAGAGACAAACAGAGAGCTTATTGGAATAGAGTTGCAGGTTGCTCTTATTTATCCTCCTCTCTTTCTTGGTTTCTGTGTCAACGACCTTGGTATGAAATTCTTTCAGGGGTAAACATGGATCCCCCTATCAAACTTCTTTCTGGCTCAGAGAAGTCACTGTAAAACCTCTCCCACAATTTGAAATGCCTGAATCTGTTGTTTCGCATTCAAAATTATTTATGTAAGATGAGCTCCATCAGACAATTTCTTTATTTAACAACCTGACATCCTTTGATCCTTTCATATAGCCTCCCTCCTATTAAATGAGAAGACAATCATTGTGTCCTCTGGGGAACACTTAAAGGTCTCTTCTCTCCTCCTGCAGCAAACAGACAGAAATAGAGTTAGGGCTGATTGTCACACTTGTGAGGGAAAGGCACACATGGCTTGTTAGTTTCTATAGCAATGGTGTTTTGCCTGGGTACCTGCTGTTCCTTCAGGAAGGTTAATTAGCAGAAGCAATCTCTGAACACCTTGTGTTCTAAAGATGCAGTCACAAGGAGTCCAAACCCAGCTCTGCTGACCCTACTAGGACCCAGGTACCAGTATCATGGATTTAGTCACAAATACCAGTCTTAGTGCTTCCTTTCTCACTTCCAGTGCCTTGGTTTGAGACAATTTAAAAGGAAAACACTCTGGAATAAGTTGCCTCTGTGTGTAGGTTAAACCAATCGCTTTCCACCAATAAGGAATGAACACAAGTGAAAAAATAACAGTTTACTAACAAAGAAAACAGCAACAGGCAAATATTAACAGTAAATAACTGCTGAAAACCAAACTGCTGAATCTCACATCCTGGGGGATCAATGAAAATGATCCCCAGATCATTTTCAAAATGCCAGAAATATCCTTCCCAAGATGAGAAAGCCACTAACAGCAGTCTCTCTGAGACCAGGGAAAAAAACACCAAAAAGAGAACCCTGGTCTTGCACAAGGCAAGCCCACACAGCAGCAGGGCCCAGCTGCCTTCCCGAGCCAAGTCTAAAAGCACCTGGGACAGCATCCTCCCATCCCCAGCAGGTCCTTAAGACACAGTGAGATTTTGGGCACAGATGGATGAGGAATACAGTACCATTTTGGGTTACCTCAGGACATCCAGTCAGCAAAAATGTACTTCAGATGTGCTTTTGTACCACGTGTAGCACAGGAATGAGCAGTGTTCCTGCTCATGCTGTTCCTCATGCTGCATGGCCCCCCTGTAGAGGTAACCTCTGTTGCTCAGTGGTGTATTAGAAGGCTGTGTGGGCAGCACTAAGTTAACTTACATCTGCACTTTACTTGACAATGCTCCCCAGCTATTTCAAACTACAAAACCACAGGAAAACACTGCTTTGCTTACCTTACAGCTGCTAGCTTGGTGTCAGGCAGCTGTGCTGTTCTCAGCTGCTGTCCTGACCATGCTGCAGGTCTAACTTGGACTGTAGACAGAAATCTATTCAGTATCAGTCTTGCAGAACCAGTGTGCAGAGCTGGAGCTCTTGAAGTTTCATCCCTCCAGAAAAAGTGCTAAGTGTCAGAACATATCTCAAACACTTTGGGATTGCTTTTATGGACTCTTTATTTCTGAGCTTCTCCCCTGTGTTTAGAAACAGTTTAGCACTGTGTCAGAGTTAAATCCAGTTGTTCACTAGTTTTGTTGTCTTTCTGGTGTCTCTCAAGAATGAGTCCTATGAAGGCAGTGTAAATTACCTTCTAGTGCTACCTGTGACAGAATTACTGCCATGTGTTCTTCAGTGCTTCCTCAACTAGAAGAGGAATCTCATGAAGTCTGTTAATTTTGCCTTTTGAAGAGCCTTTGTTTCTGGTGTGCATATACCTGTGATTTTCTTGCAGGGAGAAGCATTTTTGTTTTACATCTCTTTCAGTCTGAAGAATGTTCCATGGACAATAGTTAGCACCTAGCAGTGATGATGGTAGTTCATGCTCTTTCCTGTTGGCCCTACAGATCAAACAAGTGTTCAGAAGAGTCATACCAGCTAAAGCTCCTCTGTTTTGTTTGGAATGTTTGCAATATTGCAGGGCTGCTTGTTTCAGGGTATAACTGTGTGACAGGAAATGGGTGTATACACCTCGGTGAGAAGAAACAAGCTCATTTGGAGTCAGTGTTAAGTAAGCAGCTTTTCAGTAACTCCAAGAACTTTCTTTCAGCGGGAGGAGGTCCCAGATGACTACTACAAGCACGACCCTGACCACAAGCACATCTACCGCTTTGTCCGGACGCTCTTCAGCGCGGCGCAGCTGACGGCAGAATGTGCAATAGTCACACTGGTAAGGGCACTGCTGCAGCTCCTGCCTCTGCAGGGCTTTCCCTCTCCTCCTGCAGAGATCTGGGCTGAACTGGCAGTGAAATAGGTCAGAGTACCTCATGAAACCCTGTTAAAGACAGCACAGTACAAGTGAGTTCATTATAGATTTCTAAGTAGTCACAGAAGTGATTAAATAAAAGGGCAATTCTCTTTTCTGTATATAAATATGTAATGCTTAATTACTTGCCCAATAAAACCCTGTTTTGTTTCATAATACATAACTCACTGAAGAAACTTGAGAAGAGCAGAACAGTGGGATGCTGTAAACTGGGGTGTGCTTAGATCTTACACAAAGACAATTTTTATTTCAGCTGTGTGCAGGGGAAGGTGTTAGTTTTGAGTTCATATTAACCACAACAGTCTAAAGGGACCAAGAGTCAATCCTATAGGAACTCTAGGAGAGTTCCTTTCTCATTATTATGTCCTTCAATCATTGCCATCTTTCTACCAAACTTTTTTTTTAATTAAGCCAAAGAGGCGGTAACTTTTTTCCCCAGGTGAGATGGAGGTGCTTAGAATTTAAGAACAATATTACATTACAGTTCGTTGTTTGATTTCAGAAAGCATGATGGATTTCATCAATTACAATTATTTTTTGAATTTATATATATATATATATATATATATATATATATATATATATATATGTGTGTGTGTGTGTGTGTGTCCATATATGTATATGAAAGGAAGTTTAATTGCTACTTTAGACTGTCTCTCAAACTGCACTTTGTTGCACAGTAAACTTCAGTCTTCATTGTGGATTCTTTCTGAAGAGCAGTGTGAAAGTAGAACAGGATTGTCACCAAAAGACAGTATAGCAATTAAGCAAACTCAGCTTGAAGGACTCTCTTTAATAAGGAAATGAGTAATTAAAAAAGCCAAATATTTATGAGCTCTTGAAACTCTGAAAGTAGTTGGAGGTTTTTGCTTTTTCAAAGACAGGCAAGCAATTTTGACAGAACAAGATGACAGCTAACCCTGGGCAAACTATGTGTTTACAAAAAATGGAGTTAGCTTTTAAAGTGAATTTTACCACTAGATGGCCCTGTTATTATAGGAACACCTTTAGGCTATTCGAAGGCTACAAGACAAGGATGGGTAGAAAGCATGGAGAGAACTCGGTGACAAAGATCAGTCCTTCCCTTCGACCTTAATAGGTGAAACTTCCCTTACCCACTAATTTAGCTGAAACTACATTAGAAATTTGGATTTAGATGAGGGAATATAAAATTAAAAACAATTTCTATTCAAATTTGAAAGTGCATATTTCTTAGTACATAGATCAGTTTTCAAGGAAGAGAGAGATTGAACATCCTGGAGTTGGTTTGAGATCTCATGGGGGGAAAAGACCAAGGCACATCTTTGGGCTTGTCTCACTGCCTAAGCTACAAGAGCTGAACCTTAGTGAGGATGAAAGGTTAATGTGGTGTGGTGTGATCTGCTCCCTGCCAGTGATGTGTGACTGGTGACAGAGCTGGAGCAGTGTCTCCCCAAAGCAGCAGTGCTCATTGCTCAGAACTCTCACCTCACTAGCTATTGTGTGCCCTGGTGGTCCAGCTCTTGGGGGAAAATAAAAAATGGAACCTGTAGCTCCTGAAAATTTGGATTCTTAAGTGTAAGTAGTAATGACTGACTTATGTTGACACACTTAACAGTAATAAATAGTCCTACTGGGCTGGCATGTTTGCTGCTCTGCTCTGCTCCAGGTCTTAATTACACACATATAATTTTGGGGTTTTGTTGTTTGGTTATTTTCCCTTTTTCTTTGTATAGGTTTATTTGGAAAGGCTTTTAACCTATGCAGAGATTGACATATGCCCTAGTAACTGGAAGAGGATAGTCCTAGGAGCTATTCTGCTGGCTTCTAAAGTCTGGGATGATCAAGCTGTGTGGAATGTGGATTATTGCCAAATACTGAAGGACATTACTGTTGAGGACATGTAAGTTGCAAGGTTTGGGTGGTCTGCAGTGGTGGGGTTTTGGGGTTTTTTTTGTATGTGGGGGTTTTTTGTTGTTGTTTATTTTTTGTTGTTGTTGTTTATTTTCTTTTAAATAGCATGTGATGGTGCTGAAAAAATCTCTGTTGCTATGATATATATATATATATATATATATATGTATACACACCATATATATGTGTGTATATATATATATAGAGTGTATATTTAGTGTCTGGCCTCATTCTCTTTTTTACCTCAAGAAACTTTGGATAATTACCCTACTTTGAGACAAATCTCTATTAATAATTTTAATGACTTATGTGAGTGACTGCCAAGTTAGTTTTCTTTACCTTCTTAATCTCAGTGATGAGCCATGGAACTAAACTGCCCAATTTATAGTCTTATCAAAAGGGGAGAAAAAAAGGAGAAAAAAAAAGTGATCTGAATTTGTCCCCTGCCTTTTCTGTTTTAGAATTTGAAGAACTGCAAGGTAACCCATAACTTGGGACTTTAATGTGTGCTTGTGTGTCCAGTTAAGGCCTAAACATCTCAAGGTCTGAGCTCCAGTGCTGCTGCTGGCCAGCAGGTGTTGTGCAGGCCACAGCTACTGCTGCAGCTTATCCTCTCTGGGTCGGTTCTTAGTTGTCCTTAGAGTGCTGAAAACAAAGTCCTCAGTCTTATTACTGCTTGTTTTTGTAAGGCTGTTCCTTAGATGTATTTTTGTCTCAGACATCCATTTCAGTTTCTCAGAAATTTTGCATCTGCTGTCTTTTCTTGCTGCACTCAGCTTTAAGCCAGATTCTGCAGTATGGGAAGATAATTATTCTCATGGCTCCAGGCTCATACTTTGGGCTGGAGCTGTGTTTATGTGAACTGTAGTTAGACCATTAGGTTTTCTGTTAAATTCCTTCTCACAAAGTTCTATCTCAGAGCTTTGAAAGGTCAATATTTTTGTTTTAATTCTGTTTGCTTGCTTGTTCTCCTATTTCTCTTATTATCACAGGTAGAAATTATACAAGTCCAGCTTAAATGACCAGGCATTCTGGTCTTGCTTTCATGAGATGCTTTGTGTGTGTTTGAGTTGAATCACAGAGCTGTGCCCGGAGCACGTGTGCAGGCCTGTGCAGTGACAGCCAGTTGTAGCACAGGAGCAGACTGAGCTGGCAGAGCTCTGCACACAGCACTGGGAGGCTGCCTCTGTCATGGGGCAGTGCTCTTGCCCCAGGCTGTCTTCCCTGGATTCAGCCCAAACTAGTGTTTCAAATACAGTAAGTAATTATTCATTTGGGACTCTTCAGGAGGAGGAATATCTACATTCCTCCCTTTTAGGTAGGGGGCTGTATTTCTAAAAATGAGGGAGTTTTCTGCACCAAAACAATTTTTATTATTCAAATTATTTCACATCTCAAACAGCAGCCACTGTTACTTGTTTTATACATACCCCTTGCCTGGGAGTCCTTTGTCTCAAAATGCAGGACACTGCCAGCTCTGCTTTCAGGAAAGCATAATTAGTGATTTTATACAATGTACATCTCCACTTAGCCTGGCCCTGAGTACTCATCTCTCTGAGGAACATACTTTAAGCATTGCTGCAAATAACTCTAAGATGGCTGAAGTGGGGTCAGCAAAGCCAGAAGTGCTGGAGTGTACATCTTGCTCTTTTTGATGTCTCTTCTTCTAGCCCTATTTGGGACAAATCAAATTGATAGCACAGAAAATATCTTTAACAAGCAGGATATTTATCCTCTATTGCCAATGCTGGGTCTCTTGCAATTGTCAGTACTTGCATTTTGAAAGCAGTGATGGTGGTAAGGAAAATAGATGGAATTTAGGCTTTTTTCCCCCTCCAATTTGAGGATGGGATTTTTGTAATCCCATCTCATTTGAGATAATTTAGACCTTTGAATTTAGGTATGGGCAGACACTGTACTTCCCCCTTGCTGACAGTGGCACAGGGTGTTCATCCCAGGCTCTGCAGCTGGGCAGACTTCAGCACTCCTTGCCTGGATAACATCACCATTTTAGGGACCTTGGAAAACTGCTTCAAATACTTGGCAGTTGTTTTAAGTTTACAAGCCTACCTTCAATTCGTGGTTGGTACATAGTTAATGTGAGTTTTAGTAGTTGCAGTATTTTTAAACCAGTCATTTGATAATGAGTATTCCAAATACAAATGTTAGTGAGAGAAAATAATTGGCAAAGGATTTCAGTCACAGTTGCATTCTGATGTTGGAGATGGCTGGTGATGCTGCCAAAAAATCCCCCCAAAATCCCAGCAGCTCTGCAGCTAAGGACAGCTTGGCAGGACTCTGCCAGGTGTCACTCCCTGGGTGAGCATCCCTGTGCAGGGACAGCCCATCTGCAGGAGCTGGTGGCAGGTTCTGTTTGTGAGCTCCTCTGAGCTCTCCTCTTGGCTCTCTCTGTCTAGAAGGATCTCACTAACCTGGCAGATGCTCTTGTTGAACCACTGCAAGCCAAGCACAGGGGCTGCACCACTCTGGAACTGGCAGAAGGTTTTATATCTGATTCAGTTCACCCAGTTTGCAAATATCTCTGTGTGTGTGCTTACAAGCCAGGCAGCCCTTGTGAAGGCAGCATGGCTGCACGTCCTCCCCACCAAACTCTGCCTCCACTGTCAGAGTTGTGCTGGCAGTGCCCCCGACAGCTTTGGGGTTTTCAGGAGCTGGTTTTTAGGGATACAAGATTTATCTGAAGGGATACAAGATCCAGGCCTGGCAACTGCCACATGTGATCATTTGCCTTTGCCTCATCCTACTCAACACAGCTGAAGTGTTTATCTTAATTTTTCTGTCACAAGCCCTTTTCTATTTGCCCAAGGCAAAGGTGGTGGGTGTTTTTAATGAAAGACATTGTTCTTTTGGGTTTTGGGAGATAGTTTTTTGTATTGTTTTACTTATTTCTAATGGGGGAAAAAAATCAAAGGAAATTCAGTTGACATTTGGAAGTCATCCTTTGCTCACTTTGATGAGACCAAATCCATAATTGCTGAAAAATTAACAGTACAGCTGCTAATCTTGCCATGATTGTTTGTAAGGGGACACATGCTGTTCATTCTTTAAGCTACATATATTTGTAAATAAGGCACAGAAAAAACATGGGCATTATCCTTTCCCAGGTTTTAAACCACTGTTAATAGACTTGTTAATCCAATGAAGAATTGTATTTTTACAGAATTAAAATGTATTAGCCTAGTGAGTACAAAAGGGGCAGTGAAGAGCATTTACTCACAGGGTAAATCAACCTCTGATCAGCTGATCATCAAAACATTATCTGATTTACATTTCTATAGGCTTATGACCATATGAACAGGAAATTAATTTTGGCACTAGGTTCAATGATACTCAAGTCTGCTATGCTAGAAAGAAACACAAAGCTGCTATTCATACTGAGACCCACCACCCAATACAGGACAACACAGATGATTCCTTGATTTATTTGCCCCCACACTGATAGGTAAAGCATCCATTTTAGAAGCTCCCAAAAAAGCAGTAACAGCCTTGGCACTGACATGGTGCAGCTCATCCTCTGGTGTATTCACTGTTGGCCTGTACAGCTGCTAAATTCTGTTGGAACAGATTTGCTACCTGTAGGGGCTGTTGTTGAGTTGTTGTTGAACTGAATTGCTGTGTTTGAGTACCACCAGTTTCTTTTTAGGTTAATTTGTAAAACATTGTTTCTCCTCCGTAGAACATCTCTGCTTTAGCTGACCACATTACAGTAGCTGAAGCAGTTTTTTTCATGTCATGGCACTCTCCACGTTTTCCTCCAAGTATTTTGCCCAGTGAAAACAGACAAGAGTAAAAACTGGACAATGCCCTTTGACATAGTACTTTGTTATCCTGCCTAATGCTATTGAGGAGAAAATTCCTTCTCCCACCTAATGCTGCTTATTTATTTATTTATTGGAGATGAATCCATGTTGCTTCAAGAGGCTTTTTTCTGTGAGATAATAGCAGCAGCTCTTCATAGATCCATTTGTTGCCGTGGTGATCTGCCTACTCCTTTTGTTAGTCCGCCTCTGCTTCAATAAACCCCCTTCCTGTTATCAGCCTGGTGAAAATGTCTGCAAGTTCTTCAGAGCTAATAAACAGCATACATCATTCCTTTCATCTGATCACTATAGCGTGGGGCCGTAAGAGAGTGAGAATGGCGCATGAATTGTACAGCTGCACTAATGGAACTCGCAGGATGAAGCTCCCGCTCCGCCGGGCGGGTGCACGCAGGGCGCTGCCTTCCGAGCCCAGCCCGAGGTGCCAGCACTCAGAAGCTGCACCTTGTTTGGAGCACCAGGCAATGACCTGTCTCTCGAAACTAATAATGCACAGCTCTCCGTGACCTGTTTCAAAGTTGCTGGGTTTAAAACAAGCTTGAGGTCTCTTCAGTGTTATCAGCCAGCTAAAACAATCTTTTTTTTTCCTTTGTCTCCTGTCCTTACGCCTCCTAGGAACGAGATGGAAAGACACTTCTTGGAGCTACTGCAGTTTAATATCAATGTTCCTGCCAGTGTTTACGCCAAATACTACTTTGATCTTCGCTCCCTAGCAGATGACAATAACCTGAGCTTTCTGCTGGAGCCTCTCAGTAAAGAGAGAGCACAGAAGCTGGAGGTAAATGGTCTGAGAGTGGCTGAGCTGGGGACTCCTCTCTCTTGTATGAGTAGTAAGAGCATCTGTTGCTAATCATGTTAAGTGGCAGTTAGAAAAACTAAAAAGCTTTTAGATTAGTGTATTACAGGGTAGTTTAACCCTTTTATAAATACAGTTAGCACTTCTAAAACCATGCATAGGCTAAGCTAGAATTCTGAGGAAAGGAAGGGTTTTGGGAGAGATTAGAAAAGTCTAGCAGATAGCAGAATAAAATGGATGTTATTTTGGGAACCGTAGTTCAGCTAGGCTACTTAAGATTGAAAGGATTAGTGTCATATGTAATGGATTGTCTGTCCTTCCCTGGTCACAGTCTGTATTCCAAGCACCTAGAGACAGTCACACTCAGACCCTTCTAAATACTACCAGCTGAAGGTTTCCCACTGCATCCCACTGCACAGCTGCTTTTAGATTTAGAGGGAGCACTCTGACTGCTCTCATGCTTTAATAAACAATTTGTCTGGGGGCAGCTGTAGAAAGAGGTTGTGGCTTCCCACCTTTACAAAGAAACGCTGCTTCAAGATAAACTTTTGGAATAGCCCCTTGTTGGGAACCCTTCAGAATGCCCCGAGGGGTGTAAATGCAGATTACTGTCCCTTTCTGCTCCATGGAAAGGCTGCCCTTGTGGGGAGGCCCTGCAGCCTTCCTGGGATGAAGGCTCGATTTAAAAAGCTTTAACTTCTGCAGAGTCAGTCTTCCTAGTTGCTGGAGATATGTAAGACTTTTTGAAAATATACAAATTACCTGGGTTCCCAGGGAAATTTCTTGTTGGATCAATGCAACCTTTCATCTGTCCAGGTTTAATTGATGACTCTGCATGTTGTTTTGTTGACCTTTCAACAAAAGCATTACCACAGGCCCTGTACACACTGGTACCACAGTCCCTTTCAGAGAGGGGTGTGCTGCAGATTCTTGGCTTATATTGTTCCATTGTCCATCCCCAATAATTCTGCCAAGGGCTAGGGATTTTATTTTGTCCCATAAGTGCCTGAACTTCAGGAGTAAGTGGGATCCCTCCTGGTCCTTTGGAATGAGAAGTATGATATGCCTATGAATTCCTTTATTTAAAGTTAAGCAATGCAGCTCTTCTGCTTTGTCTCACCCTTGTTACTTGCACTTTAAGCTAACACTGTCACTAATTGTAAATGTGGTTGTAGGGCAGTTCATAGTCCACAGGAAATTGTTTACTGAACTGCTCAGTGCCAGGGCATAAGTGGATGATTTACAGATCGTGAGCCTGTTTTGTTTCTTCTTTCTTAGTATTTGGGGGCTTGGTATTTAAAACCAGAGTAATTTTAGACCACTTTGTAATTTGCTATCATGCACTTACTAAATGCATGTATATTGGACATTTTGGGGTGTAATTCTAAAATGTGATAAATATTTAGACTATTTGCTAAAATTTTTAATTCTACTTTTCAGTTAGAGGCATATAAGCAGCTGATAGGAGCCTGTATAAAGCAGTGAATTAGTGAATTCCAGAAACTGAAAACTGATTTACACCATATGGGCAACTGGGGCTAAATATGTCAACACAGGTTGCTGTGTGATTGATGTGCTAGCATTAGAGCAGGATGGAGAGTCTGTCTGGTCTTGCACCAGGAGCTCATGCCGCCAGTGTCTCAAAGAATGCCACTCTTGAGCCAAATGCATGCCTCCAGAAGGTCGACAGAAATAAATGTAAATAATTATTTTAAAATACACTTAGAACTTTATTCATGCTCAGAGTGCTTTTCACCTTTTGAACTTGCAGAACACTGGGCTGTGCTGAATGGGTGCTGGCTTAAAGGGAAGGTGCAGGCTTGTAGCTGATCACAGGACTCTGACAGTTCATCTGGTGATAGGTGGTAAATTATTAATGGAAGTAAATGTTCAGGGCTGAAATTCAGTTTGTTTTTTTTATTACAGGTATCCTTATTAATTTGCATTGATAATGCCTGAAGTCTCCAATCAGAAACAGGCCTTGCAGGGGAGGAGACACAGTATTTTTTGACATTTGTCTTACTAGGATTTAAGTAACTAGTCTTGTTACTAGAACAGCTAGATAAGCAGGGCAAAGGCAAACCAATAAATTCATGAAAAAGCAATTCAACACTGGATTGTCTACATGTGCTAATATTTAATTGCTATAGTAAAGTACCATGGCTGCCGTCCCATCTCAGATCATGGGGGTGATCCTGGTAAGAGAGAAAATGTCGGGAGTGAGGGTGTAGAGAAGGTAAAGGCAAAACAGATACCCTAGTAGAAATCAATTTCCTTGGCTTGCTTGCCCTGAGTGGCCAAGTGTAAGATGCCCAAGGGAGCACAGAAAGCTTTTCAGTTTGAACCTTTTGTCTCAGAGAAATGCCTGTGTGCGTTTCTGCAGTGTTGAAATAAAATTTTTGTGCTGCTGCATGCACCAGACCCAGCTACTGGGGTAATTTTCAACATAACTTCCACAAACTTAAGTCTGAACTGGATCCAAGTTTTTCATTAGATAGTGAAACTAGTGAAATAAAGAAGATACTTGCATGTGGAAACCACTCACCTTCTTTAGGTCTACCGTTCTGATGGCCCATGTTTACCTGGGGACAGACCCCATTACTGCTTTCCCTCCAGAGCAGTCCTTATCTATTGTCATTCTGGAGAAAAGCCAGAAGTGTCACCGCTGCAGAGCACCTGTGCTGGTGGAGCTAACTGCAGGTGTAAAACCTCCCTTGGAACGTTCAGACCTTCCTAATGCGGGTTTTGCATTTTGTGTGTGTGTGTGGTGTGCAGGCAATCTCCCGGCTGTGTGAAGACAAATACAAAGACTTGTCCAAAGCTGCTATGAGACGATCTTTCAGTGCTGATAACTTGGTTGGTATCCGCCGTTCTAATGCCATCCTCTCGTGAGGAGAGAGCGGGGAGCAGCACAGGAGCAGCACGCCAGGAGCCGCAGGAATCACCACTCCACGCACGCCAGCCAGCCCGGACGGCGGCTTCAGCAACGGGAGGCGAGAGGGAGCCAGCCAAGGGAGCCCAGCGCTTGAGGAACACGCTTGGTGCAAAAGACAAGACCTTTGTCAAATCAACTCTCTCCTCCTTCTGATGTATCCAGAGGTGCAAAAACAAACTTATCTCCTTCTCTCCCCCACAGACGTTTGCTTACTATGTAGGCCTATAGCTGTGAACTCTTGAGGTTTTTAATAATAAGTAGTTTTAAATTTTAGAATTTAAACACTAACCACATGACTGTAGTTACAATGTTCTTCCCTCCTCTCCCCTGTCATCCAGAGTCTTCGCTGCATTTGTATTTCAGGTCAATGCAGTGTTAACAAAAACAACACACGGGACTCTTAAAGTATAAAGCCGCTCTGGAGCTGAAAACAGTAGCATAGACACGTGTTGATGGCTTTTCCCTGGTTTGGCTACTAAAAGCTGCTATTATTGGTGATGTGTTCATACCAAGAAGCTGCCCAGCAGGAAGGAATTCCATCTCTGCACCCACAACTTCACTCCAGTAAAGATTGTCAAAAGACTTTGAATGTTTTCACTGGGGGCAGAGATACGGTTATATGTATTGTTAAAATGTATAGGGTCCATGCTGCATTTCTTGTGAATTATGGTGCTTCTCTCATTTTCTAATACTTATATTGCTCTGGAAGAGATGTAATCTGTGTATTTTTCTGAGGCATTGAATGAAAAAGTTGGTCTGGAAACATCATCACCATCCCAAACAGTGTAGCAATCCAGTGGTGAATGGCGTGTGTGCAGCACTGCTTCTCTGAGTTCTACTGCAGATCTCTTGTGCTATATACAGTGAGTTCCTAAAGCTGATATTGTGCATCCATCTGGCTCTCCTTGGGTTTCAGTTTCCTGGGAGGAAGTTACATTCATAATGAGACAATAATGAGTTTGAGAATCCTGGACTACCTTATCAAGGTAGATGGAAAAATACTGTGTTCAACTGAGAATTATCAAAAAGCTTTCTATAAACCTTTTTTTTTTTTTCCCAAAGTGAATTTTATCTTGTGCAACTGCTCTAGAGGCTTGGGGTTTGCTCTTTCTGAGACTTTAGAACAGAGCTTACTTTCAAGCTCTGAAACTGAACTCTAAACAGGATAAGTATTATTGTAGACTCTTCCTGTTACAAGTCTTTGTAGTATCTTCCCTTCTTGGATCCAAATAGGTTCTAGGCAGTGTCCTAGAAGCAGATTTCCCTCCGAATGACACGGGTTTTGTGCACTTCCTTTTACGGCCAAGGCCCAGAAACTTACACTGAACAACAAGTCCATCTGCCTTTGGGAGTGGGGCTGTGTGAGTGCCATCATCAGTGTGGCTGCACTCAGCTGTTCAAGTGATGCATACAGCCTTTTGCAGTATGCAAACGTGCCAGCCCCTGGCTCCCAAACCCACGGGACTTGGCACTTCAGGTATTGATCACAATTCAATACTGAAAATAACACTACATCTTCAGGTGGTTTTCCTTTCTCATGTTTGTATTAAAAGAAAAGCTAATAAACTCTATTTTAATTAAAGTTAAAGGTGAAAGGTGTGTTCTGTACAGCTGTTGGATTCCACTGCCCCACAAAAAAGGAGGAAAAAAAAAAAAAGAGAAAGCCCAGTGGTGTGTGTGAAAGCCTCTCCATTGCCCCACCAGCCTATCACCTTCATTTGGTCCCCAGGGGCTGGCACTGTCTGGCAGCAGACTCCTGGGAAGGGTGCAGCCCTGCATGGCTGCCCAGATCTTCCCACATGCTCTTTGGATTTAGAACTTGACTGAGCTGCTCAAACAAAACCACTCACTGACAGTTTCTTTGCACTTCAGTGGTCTTTAAGTAGGGCCAGTCCCTCTGGAGGCGATTTGATGGTGTTTAAGTCCTCCCTTGAGGAGCACTAAATTGGAAGCTACAAGTGACCAGCTCCTGGATTGACTTGTGACCTAATTGCTAACGAGCTTTGCTTCCCTCAGCACGGCCAGGTGCCTTCAGCTGTGTGGGATCAGCCTGGTGCACTCTGCTGTGGGGCTGCTCCAAAAGCAGCCAGTCACTGGGAGCTGCTCAGCAGAGACTGGGGCCACTCATTTCCCTTTTTTCCCTTTCTCCCTCCAAGAGATGGAGACTCTTCCTGCTGATCTGGATGGCAGGTGAATGACATCTCAAGCTGATGGCTGCTTCTGCAGTACATCCTGCAGGAGACAGCTGCTATGAACCTAATTTTGCTTTGACTATTACGTGGCTTTAGTTTTACTGTAGCCCAAAGCACATTATCAATGGGATTTTGATCTGTTCAGCAGATACTAAGCAGGTCTGAACTCCAGCTCAGCTTAAGAGGAAAAAGTACCAATTCTGTGAAGGGGAAATACCTTCCAATTTGCACTACTCTGTATGCTGGCAACACTTTTCTCGAAGAGGCAAAAGAAAAATTACAGTCATGGTCCGAATATTGAAATTACAGAAATTACTGTTACCAATCTCTGCTCCCAGGGAAGAGAAACTGGCTATGGGATCAATATACCTTGTTTTTCTTAATCCAATAGCTGAATAATAATCTGTGTTGAGGTGACCTCTGCCTGCTTTGAGTTCCAGGGCAGCACTCCCCATCTGGCAGTAAATGCTGTGTGCAGAGACAATAGCTGTGTTATGGCCCAGCAAGAGTGATGTGAGCACCAGCCAGACTAGCAGGAGCAGCGTGTGTTAGCAGGGGCAGGAGGCCATGGAGGTGTTAGTGGGTACAACCCTAACCCTTCCCTTTGTGTACAGGGACTGTGTATTTGGTTTCCTAGGGAATTTTATGAGAACTACTTCAGTTTGGGTTTGGCAGTTAAGAGGACAGGCACTTGAGGATGGAATAAATGTCAAGACCACTGCTCCTGGATAAGAGTAGAGGTGTCAAGCATACCCTGAGCAAGCAGAATTGGACAGAAGAGCCATTGAGGCAAGAGCTTGCACAGGAGGTTGGCAGGAGTGCTCAGGGCAGGGTGAGCTGCTCGTTCACAGCTCAGCACTGGGCAGGCTGCAGCCCCCACCTGGGATTTCCCACAGCACCACAGTGCAGGACTATGACACAGAACTGGTATTCCACATCATTACCTGGGAAAATATCCTTGCACCAAATAAGCTGTTTGCCAGCAGAGAGTGAGGTACAGGGTGCTGCCAAAGTGACTGTAGTGCCCTTACTAACACCCTCCCGCAGTGGACTGGCAAAAGAGCACTTAAATGGCAGAGCATGGGCCTGTTTGTCTTAGCATGAGGAAAGTCTCAGGCTGCCTTCACAGACAAGGCATTTTCTAGGTCAAATAGCCACTTTGGCTTCTGATCAATATTAAAACCTATTTGAAGAGCCACTTGGTCCCCATGCCATCAGACATCCCCATGCCATCAGACCCTGCCATTCCCCACGCCACCCAGCCTGAACTTGTGCTGCATCTCCACCTTTCAGCCCCAGGGAAGCCGGTGACTGCCTCGAGGGTGGCTTAAATTGACCAAGTGGAACCTGGAGAGTCCAGGAGCACAAGCACAGGCCAGCTGTGAGGGATGACGTGTGTGCTCAGTGTGTGCTCACGGGGACACAGTCCTGCAGGTGATTCACACACTGCCTGCAGGAGAGGCCCTTCCCTTGCTTGGAAACAGTGGCTGGAGGTGGGCGGTGGATGGCAGTGCTGCCAAACTCCTGTTTACCGAGGAGCTGAGGACACAGCAGCTTCCTGCAGGCAAGAATGGCAACAAGGCTGCCAGCAAGGTGCCGGAGTTACTTCCAGGAGCAGGCAGCGAGTGTCCACAGCTCCTTGAGAAGAACCTGATGCTGACGTGGGTCATGTTTCCTCCACACCCCAAAACTGCTGCCCTTCAAGCGATAGGATCAGTCTCAATGGTGTGTTTTGCCTGTACTTGAGCATGGGGGGCAGATCCCTGCAGAATCAGGTGAGTCAGGCTGTGGGACTGTCAGGTTTATCACTGGGTGCTGGAATGCTGCTTCCAGGTAAGAGATCCTATCTGGTGGGACCTGGTGTGTGCCTACACACCTAACTAGATAGCAGAGTCCTGCACCATTAGTCACCACGGAGCCAGCCTTAACCCCTTGCTGTCCCTCCCCAAGTGCTCCTCGCAGATGGAAGCACGGCCACCCAAAGGGGCCGGCGTGCAGCGTCGTGCTTGGCTAGGAGCTGTCATCTGCTTGGCCTTAGGAGTACCAAAGGGCACATCTTCAGGGCCTGATCTCAGCACAGGGCAAGGGACAGCGCTGTGCACACTGCAGAACGCCAATAAAAGTTGATAGTTAACCCTCTTTTAGCAGCGAGGCGTGACCTTGGCCCGTCAGGGAAGGCGCTGTCAGCGCGGCCAGGGCACAGCCCCGAGCACAGAACCCGGCCCAGGGCAGAGCCTGGCACTGAGGGCACGGATGTGTGCCATCCTCCGTGCCAGGGGCAGCGCTGCGTGGGGTTCCTGCACACGGAACGTGCCATTCCTGTGCCACGCAGTGCAGCTGCCTCACCAGTTCCCCACGATCCCCAGCGGTGAGAGCCCGGCTCGGCCCTCCAGCACACGCCTCCCCCTCCCCCAACAGGCAAGCTTTTAAGGTAATAAACACTCTAACAGAAGCACAAGTAAAGAAAACAACACACACTATTTTTTTATCCTCATAAATAACTAATCTTGATACTTCTCTTTGAATAAAATTTCTTCAGCTTTTCACATAATATAGTACAGTTATTTAAGCAACATTGAACAGCATGGGTAATGGAAGAGGCAAAACCCAACATGTAAATTGGCTACAGCAGACAGGGCACACGGAAACGGCTCCTTCCCCCCTCCTGCCACTTGTTGCTGAGAAGCCAGGCTCAAACACGAGTTGATTGCATTACCCTACCATTACATCAAAGCTGAAAATGCTCTCGCATTTTTCAATAGGCAACGGTTTGTAGCTAATCTTAGATTTCTTTACACAGTCAGTTGCACTTTGGAAAAAAACAAAAACAGCAAAATACCACCTTTGACATGGTTTTGTTCATTGTATTGCATGATGTGTGTTTTGCTGTATCTACAAAAGGCACTATAGAGAGAGAGAGGAGTCCAGCAAGGTGTGGACTGGAGGAAATTGGAATAATTTAATGCCCTGGATTACAGCACGAGACTACCCACAGTGTCTCTGTGCCTGACCTGCCCCACTGCTGAGAACACACCTGTCCCTAGCCTGTATCAAAGGTCACTACATAAGGCTTCTTTATGTACAAATTAGGCTATAATACAACTATTTACAGTGTGTAACACAACGTGGTGCAATTCTGTCCACAATAAAGCACTCCAACATGCTGGAGGGGGTGAGCCCTATTGCAAGAGTGCAGATGGGTGCAGCTGAACAGTCCCTGGTGAGCCCTCACACCTCTGTCTCCTCTAACCAGGACTCCCCAGAGACACTCATGCCGTACCTTTATCCAGTGATAGGCCTCTTGAGCGTTCCCTCACTTCCCAGGTTTTGGTTTTAAAATGAGGTGGAAACCTTTATGACTGAAGTGGTCCAAAGGTGTTAAGAACAACCTCAGATCCTTGCAGTCCTGCAGGAGCAAAGCCGGCAGTTGTTCTCCAGTGCTTGAACAGCTGGGTCACAGTGCCACACTTGAAGGAGGGCAAAAAGGACTCTTGCAATGGCTGGGTAATTTCATACATCACCATTGCTTAGGGCAGGCAGAAACAAAAATTAAAACCCAGGTGCTTTCACAAGTGGCTAGAGGCAGCCAGCCTCATCCTGCACCACAGCTGGAGCCCCTTGCCCTGGCTGCATTTAGTGACTTTGACAACAGGGCCCCCCCACCATTATTCTACTTACTGAAACCCAGCTGTCACCACTGCTTAACGCCAGGCAGTGCTGCTCTGTCAGTGCTCAGCTGCTGTCTGATCCAGGGAAGTGAAAACGGCTTGGGAAGTTGGAGGAAAAGAGGTATGAGTGCTCAGCTAAGTTTTCCTAAATTAACTGCTCCCTCTCAAACCTGGTACTCTCTCTAGCAGAGGCAGAGCTTTGAGAAAAGCAGCAACAAGTATTGAAGCTGACTGACTGGAAAACCCAGCTGCTGCTCCGGAGAGACAGCCTGCCACCTGGCTGGGACACCCCCATGCAGTCACTGTTCACTGCACGGGTGCAACCACCCTTTTAGGGTTGGTTGTGCCACGCTCAGCTGCTGTGCCACATGCCACAGCTGGTGGGCAGGACACAGGGCCTGCCTCCCTCGCCCCAGGTAACCCACAGGGGACAAGGGGGACCGAGGAACTCACCCCGCTGCAGAGGCGAGGGGCGCGAGCGGCACCGACCCTTCCAGGGCACAGGGCCCTCGGGAGAGCCCGGCTGTCGGGGACAGAGCCCCTTGCCAACCCCGTGCTGGGCCAGCAGCCTCACACCCACAGGGCCCCTTGTGCAGCCCCCGGGCTCGGCGGCTCCGTGGGCAGTGCAGCTGGCTGCCCATGGCAGAGCAGGAGCCGCTGCCGCCCAGCTGAGCCAGCTCCTGCCCGGTCTGAGCCCCGACTGAAGGAAGCCGGCTGTGCTTGCCCAGGGCAGGAGGGACCACAGGGGATCACCTGGTCCCTGCCTGCCCTGCAGACAGCTGGGACCCTGTCCCTGTGGCAGATCCTCTCCACAGCCCCTTCCTCCTGCACTGCCACCACCCATGAAGCCCCGGCCCGCACAGCTCCTCCCCTCCTGCTCAGTGTGCTGCTGCCTGAGCAGGGCCAGCGGCTGCCTCACACCAGGGCCCCCAGGCTTCCCCTCCTCAATGTGTGGTGTGCCTGGGGGCTCTGCGGGCACTGAGGGCAGGCTCCTGCTCTGCCATGGGCACCCAGGGAAGCAGCACCCCCTGCCAGCTCTCCCTGACCCACTCTCTGGGCTTTAGTGAGGGGCCCAGTGGCAGTGCCACCTGGGGTTGGGGGCCACCATCTGCCCTGCCTGCTACAGCTCTGCCTTTCACCCTGGCACCAGCAACACCTGCCCAGAGGCTCGTTGTGGGACACAAATCAGTGCTTGAGGGCCTACTGCCACCTGACTGGCCCACAGGCAGCGGCATCCCAGGACCCCAGCCAGGATGCGGGACCCCAAATGGGGCATACATGGCAGTGCCAGGCTCCAGACCACCCCGTCCTTCTGTCCCCACATAACTGGCAGCACCTCCTCCTGCCCTGCCTGGGGCTGCAGCTGCTCTGTGCCTGTGGTCCCAGGCAGCACCACCACGGTGGGGCTGAAGATGCCAGAGGTGGCCCAGCTGTCACCCCCTCTTCTGTGGCCCAGGGTCTTCGTAACCCTCTCCTCCCTGTGGCTGGGGTCACCGAGGCTCCCTCTGATCACACATGGGACAGCGGGACCTGCTTGTGGTAGGAGGCCATGCTGGGCAGCACCGTCCTGCCCACCAGCGCCGGGCTGGCCTCACCGTACACCGAGGCACCTGCAGGCTTCCTGGCCCGGCAGCAGCGGGTGCTGAAGCGCCTCCAGGACTCCAGCGTCTTGCCAGACCAGATCCAAACGCCGGAGGTGATCCCCACCACAAGGCACATGAAGTACTTGAGCATGAAGACAGCATAGTCAGGCTTGGGGCGGTGAGAGTCCCCCGGGCAGGAGCAGTTCTGTGCCTGCTCCCAGGCCTCCCGGTTGTGCTGCTCGTAGATGTAGCAGGCGATGACGATGGTGGCAGGCACGGTGTAGAGCACGGTGAAGATGCCGATGCGGATCATCAGCTTCTCCAGCTTGTCGGTTTTGGTGCCGCCCTGCTTGATCACGCTGCGGATGCGAAAGAGCGAGATGAAGCCAGCCAGCAGGAAGAGGCTGCCGGTGAAGAGATAAACCACTAGTGGTGCCAGCACAAAGCCACGCAGATTCTCCAGGCTCTGGTTGCCCACATAGCAAACCCCAGCCACCGGGTCACCGTCAACAGAGCTCAGTGCCAGTACAGCAATGGATTTGGCACTGGGGATGAGCCAGGCAGCCAGGTGGAAGTACTGTGAGTAGCTGGCAATGGCCTCGTTGCCCCACTTCATGCCAGCAGCCAGGAACCAGGTGAGGGACAGGATGACCCACCAGATGGAGCTGGCCATGCCGAAGAAGTAGAGGAGAAGGAAAACCACGGTGCAGAGAGCAGGGCCTGTGGTCTCATAATGGATGTGGTGGTGCTCCGGGTTGCAAGCCACATTGGCGTGCCCTGCCACCAGGCGCACGATGTAGCCCAGGGAAACGAAGAGGTAGCAGGCAGAGAGGAAGATGATGGGGCGCTCAGGGTACTTGAAGCGCTCCATGTCAATGAGGAAGGTGGCCACGGTGGTCGAGGTGGAGAGGAAGCAGAGGATGGACCAGAGGCCGATCCAGAAGGTAGCGAAGGTCTTCTCATCCTGGGTAAAGTAGGGCTGGTAGCAGGGGATGGCACAGTTGAGTACCTTCCCGGTCCTGATGCGGTTGTACAGCGGATGGGACTCCTTGGAGATGGGGATCAGGGGTGCTTTGCACTTGCAAGTCTGACCACAGTCCAGCCCTGAGAGGCGCTGCCCATCGAGCGGCGTCAGGTTTTTGGCCATGTCCTTGGCAGGGCGCGTGGGCTTCCCGAAGAAAGGCGGCAGGGTGGTGGCTTCCGTGTGGTTGTATCCCATGCAAAGCACCTCAGAGTCCCCCAGCACCGGCAGGTTGTCACAGCTCATCCTCTCGGGCCAGGCGAAACCGTACTGCTGCATGATGGGCGAGCAGCCGGCCTTGGCCCGCTCGCAGACGGAGCGGCAGGGGGGCAGCGGCTTCGTGTAGTCGGACAGGCAGATGGGGGTGTACATGCTGCAGAGGAAGAAGCGCAGGTCCGGGGAGCACTGGATCTCCACCAGCGGCCAGAACTGGTGCACCTCCAGCCCAGCCTCGTCCTGCGTGTCGTGGTTGAACTGGTTGGGCATGTAGGTGAGGTTGTAGCCGATGCCCTTGCACATCGGCACCGTGATCTCCTGGCACACCAGCGCCTTGGAGGCGGCGCGCCCCGCCGCCGGCAGCCCCAGCAGCAGCGGCAGCCCCAGAAGCAGCAGCGGCACCGGCAGCCCCCGGCCGCCCATCGCCGCCGCGCGTCCTACCGCCGCCGCCGCATGTCCCGGGCACCTGCCGCGTCCGCGCCGGGAGCGGGGCCCCGCCGGGAGCGAGAGCGGGATCCCGACCGCCGCCACCGCCGCCACCTGCGCTCTGGGGCGGGCGGGCGCCCCCGCTCCGCGCCGCGCCCGCGCCCCGCCCCGGGACCGCCCCCGCCGCTGGCCCCGCCCCGCCGGGGCTCCCCGCGGCCGCCCCCGCGCCGGGCACCGAGCCCCGCTGGGCGGAACGCCGCGCTGCCCCGGCCCCGCTGCTGGACGCGTCCCGCTGGCTCCGTGCGCCGGCCCGGGGGCAGGCGGCCGAGTGAGAAGAGGACGGTGCTGCCAAACCACGACTGCTCCGCATCTGTGCATCGCCTTTTCCTCTTGCCCGCCGGGCCCCTCCCGAGACCCGGCACCCTCCGCCCCGCCAGCGCCGCGACGGCCCGGCCCGGCTTCCCCGGCTCGGCGCGAAGAGCCAAGCGGCTGGAGGAGGGCAGGCGGTGCCCGCGGCGCTGCTGCCGCTTCTCCCCTTCCTCCTCGGGCCCTTCAGCCCCTCTTCGCGGGAAGGGGCCGGGGCCTCGCCCGCCGTAACGGGACTGGGACGAACGGGGGAAACCCTGGGTAGGGGAAGGGAAGACGTGAAGGGGTCCTGACCGGCTTTGCCTTGCTCCGGCCATGGCACATCAGCCCGGGTACAAGGGACACTGTGGCATCTACCGGCGCTGCCCGCGCCCAGGGCAGCGCTCCTGACTGCCGGAACGCTGAGCCTCGGCGGGAAGGAAAGCCGCCCCTGCCCGAGTGCAGGCAGCTGCGCTACCACATTCCTGCCCCGGATTCCGGTCGCCATCCGCTCCGCCAGCCCTTTTCTTCCCGCCCAGGCGGGTGGCAGGCGCTGCAGCGCAGCGCGAACCAACAACGAGACCGTGCCGGGGCAGAGGGCTCTGCCCAGCGCCCTGGCACCGCGGGCTCCTGCCAGAGCCACCGAGGTGGTCACGCTCGGTTGCCAGGAATTCCAATCCTCCAGTCCATGCATTCGTAAACACCGAAATTGCCAGCCCGATTTTCAAGCGCTTCCCCGAAAGCCCTAAAACCCACGGCATGTTCAGGGCGCACAGGGGAACAGACCTTCGGGGGTCCAGACTGCAGCTGCTATGGCAGAGCCTTATTCTGCCCAAGGCAGAAGGCCTTGCACAGGAGCTACTCACTCCACCTCAGTGGATGTGGATGGAAGGGCATTTTAGACCAGAGTACTTGCATCCAGCCCTGGATCTACGATTCCCACAGCACATCACAGATACAGACACCTTGCATTCAAGGCCTGGTGCTGGGGAACACCAGCACCCAAAACACCCCTAACTGCATCCAGAGCCACAAAGCAAATACTCAAAGCATGACTTAGCTCCTGCCTTCCTCCCAGAAGCAAAACCTGGCTTGCTTATTGCTGAGACCAGTGGCTGATGTACTCTCAGGCAGAGCACTGACTGCTGATGAGCAAAGCCATCAGTCATTTAAAGGCGAGAGACCTCACGACCACCTCTGAAATCCACATCCACCCAGACTAGGCATGCATATTACTTGGCACTGTCAACTTTGACTCTTAACTTTTTTTTTTAAAGGAATAAAATAAATCTCACATCCCTATACCTCTTTACACTGTAAGTTTTCCCTGTAATAGAGCTATACAGAAGAAAATTATAAGTCACATGTTCCTTTGGAAGACAGTGGCATATCCTTGTAGCAGGAGTCATAACTTTTAATTCTTCTCAACAATGAGTTTCTGTGAACTAGCAGCCCAGCAGAAAGCAATCACAGACAGTTTCATTATGGCTGTCAGTTGATTATCCAAATTATAGCTGAGAGAAGAGGGCAGCCTTTTTATTATCATCATTGCTGTACAATTAGAAAATGCTGATGAAGCTCCACAAAAGCAGAAATTGTCTTTTTTTGTTGGCATTTTTCATTTTTATAAGCATTCTCTTGGGCAACATCTAAGTTTGATTTGACACACAATGGGGAATGGGTACATAAGTGGGAAGGGAGAAGATAAGAAGGGGAAAATGGGGCAGCTCTTCATTTCAGTTAATCTATCAACTCTTGTAGCCTGGTTCAGGTTTTGCCACTCCTCCAGATGTATCTAATTCTTAGAGCCTGGCTGTAAATAATGCTGTATTTGCTACACTGGGGACACATAAAATCCAATTAAGAGCCAGGTAGACATCTGTTGGCTTGCTCTGTGCTTCTGTTTCCTTTTTGTTTTTTATGAATATGTAGCAGAACAACCAGAGCAGGATTAAATACGGGGTAAGTGCAAGTGCAGTTGATAGGTTTGTTACTCATCTTTTCAGTAAAGGATGAGAGTGCAGTGCATCCAGCACATAAACAAAATGTGTCTGCACAAAATTTACTGTGTTAAACCCTGCAGACAAAAACCGAAGTGTTTCCTGGCCCTATGAAAATGCTTTTGTAGTTAAAAAACTCTTAAATTATTAAAAATCACTTTACCTTTTATCCATGTGCAGAAAGGTCCATGAAGCTCCACTGTGCTAGGCAGGTCTGCTTGGCAGTACATCTAACCCCTGCTCCTGGCTCCAGCCCAGAGGATTCAGGCATGGACTGGCAATACATGTCCTCACAGTCATACCTTCCACTCACTGACAAGTTTTCAGCTGGGATGCAGTGGTTCCTGGTAGAAGCAGAAAGTACAAAGTGGATAAATATTTCTGTATTTGGTTCTTTCACTGCTGATTGTCAGCATACACTGTTTACCTGGACAAATTGCTTTTGTGAAGGATAACATGACTTTTAAAAGACTTTAGAAAAGGACTAAGTGAGTTTCCTTTGTAAAGGCTGGCTATTGCCCTTGCCCTTGTTAGAGGACTCGGCAGACTTTCGCAAAGAGCTTTTCAGCCCGGGCTTTGGGCAGGGACAAAGCCGGAGAGCACTGATCTCGCTCTTGGCTTTGCCGGCACCAAAGCAGGGCAGGAACCTCCTGCCCCTCTTGTCACAGGATCAGCACACCACCCCTTGGCCCTCGACCCTTCTTGCTTGAGGCAGCAAATGCTGGTTTTGTCTGCACTGCTGACAAGTCTCCATCTCCCAGGAAGGGAGCAGTGGGGGCCCAGCGCAGGTGACTCCCGGTGCTGGTGGCAGCCTGCCAGTCACCCCAGCTGGAGGCTGTGCTGGCTCAGGCACTGCTCAAATTAGCAGTGACCCCTGATAACAAACTGCTTGAGTGAGGAGGTGCTGGGGACCGTAAGGTGCCTTGCAGCAGCACAAGACTGTGCCTTACTGCCTGTCAGGAGTGCAGAAACAGACATCACTTCTGGCATCAGGGTGCAGCCCCCAGGCAGCACCAGCACAGCAGACCACTGTGCATTGGTACAAAAGGATATCAGTGTTTGCCCCACACTGAGGACACGGCTGCATGCTGCACCAAGGCAGGTGTGCTTCTGCTTCCACCCCTGGCAAGTGTTTGCCTTCCCACCTGAGAGCTGCAGCTCCAGGCTGCCTGTGCTGCAAACCCCAGCACCAAGGCTGACCTCGTGCAACAGCACCTGGAGCAGGGGGCTCCTAAATTAGACCAAGGTTCTTGCTGCAGTGCAGGCAGGAGGGACCTGACAGGCAGGGAGACAGAGGGACTCTTGGCCCTTTGCAAGCAGGCAGAGCAGAGTGAGAATCACTGCCAGCATTTGCAGAGGGACCCTGGCACCCAAATCCTACTCAAGTGCAACAGCAGTGGGGTGAGCATTTCTCATGTGCCCAGATGAATTAGAGGCTGTGGCTTGGGGACAGGAATTCAGATTTAAATAATTTGAATCCTTTTCACCATTCCCTTAAAAATCCTAACTTACATCAATACAATTTGGTTTTATATACACCTGTGCAATTACACACCTTAGCATATTGCAGGAGAACAAAACCACGCCAAACTGTAGCCATATCCAAAAAGTTACATGGAACTTGAAAACTTCTGAGTGAATTAATCCAAAACATAATTTATAACAGTGACACAAACTTCAGCAACACCTAACTAACACAAGTCCTGCAGTTTGAAAAATGCCACCAGAAGTTCAGGTAAGTAAGACCAAAGTAAAATCAGGGAGATTGCTGCACATAAAACTAATCTTGCCAAACTCATCACCTATTAATTAACTATACTTGTACATATAAATGCACATAAAATATATGCAATAAGCTTTCTTTGGTCTCCCCAGGCACTGGGAACCTTCCCATAAGCCACAGTTGGAATATTGAAGGGATGCTCCTATCCTGAGGTGCCACTACCACAGCATGCAGAGGCAGGATCAGGGCCCTGGCCCAGAGCTGCAGGAGGGTTGGTGGTGATGAGGATGGGCCTCTGCCATGCCACAGCCATGGCTGGTTTCAAATCCCCTTGTTGTGACTCACAACACTGAGATAAAGAGGAAGCAGTGAAGTTCCTTACATCGAATTTTCTTGGGGGGTATAGTGCAGCCTGAAACTTTTCAGATATGTCGTTTCTGAAACACAGCACATAATGCCTTTTTTTTTCTTTTCTTTTTCTCTCAAAAGAAAACAGTCCCCATAGTGAAGTTGACATGATAAATTAGTATAGCCCTGGCAAAGCCCTCACTCTTCATTTGGCAAATACTTATTTATGGACTTTCAATTTGTGGCTTATGTAACAACAGGGTGAGTGACTTTCAAAAAAAGCTCCGCCATGTATTGACCTGATACAGCCTAATGGGTCCTTCAGAGCAATTAGGATTTATTGTGTTAGCGTCTATTGTGTATAGAGGCCATTTTAAAAACATGTGTTATTTACCCAGAAAGCAGTAATGACTGTTTAAATACAGTGAGATTGTTTCTTAAACTCTTGCTGCTCTATACATTGCAAAGAAGTTACTCCAAATATTTCTCAGTTAAATACTTTGTTCCAGCGGGATTTCCAAGCTGGATTATTGTATGGCAGATATATTTGTATGCCTATAGCTGTAAGTGAACTGAGCTCCCAGGAAAGCTGCAAAATGAGCAGCCTTGAAGCATGGAATCTGAGATTTTTTTTCTCAACCAAGGGGCCAGAGCTTGCCACTCTAGTGGTCTGAGCAGCCCAGGCCTTTTCCTAACTTAGAGAGCAGAGCATTTCCCATGAATCAAACAAGTTTTGCCCTGTCTGAAAGTGACCATATGAGCCATGAAGCTGTAGTTTGCATCACAGCACATCTAACCCTCTACATGCACATGAGGTGGGGCCATCACCACTTCCCTGTAACCTTGTGGGGGCCAGCATGCAAGAACACAAGCGCTGGTTTTTGAAGACAAATGCAGCTGTGAGAAGCCAAACCCCTGGCTAGGCCCCCCAGCAGGCCTGAAGGAGCCCAGCTTTGCAGCCCAGCAAAGATCAGCTCTGGCTTAACCAGCTCTGACGGACCACAGAGTAAAACAAACCCCAGCTCATCCAGGGGAGCCATCAAGTGCCTCTATGAAACAAAAAAATATAGATTAATTACTGCTTGACTCTTCTTCTGACCAATGGTGTTTTAATCAGCACTATCTCAGTAATAGTTCTTTCCTTTTCTACCTTTTTCCTGCCCCCTCCTTTGCTGTGTGAAGCCTTCAGGGTGAAACTGCTCAAAGCAGTTCTTTGACAAAATGCTTTGCCTGCCCTGCTTCAGATCACAGCCTTTGGAGACTTATTTCTATCTGCTTGTTTTACACCAAAATTGACATATTATCTGTTACAGCTGCAGAGACAGAAGTACTAAGTCATTTTTTTATTCCAGCAAAAAGAGGGACAGGTTTTTGTCTGAAAAATTTGTGGCAAGTATTTCAGAGTTAGGATGCAAGTTTGTAATGGCCAATCCTCTGGAGAACAGTCAGGCAGCCTAGACTGAAGCTGGCTATAACTTATGATTTCTGTTTTGTGGAAAATTCCAACATTAAAAAACAATGTAAAACACACCAGTTTGTTCCAAACAGGGCAAGCTGCCCATACTTCTGAGCAATCCTGCAGCATCAGGAAAAGCTAGAAGGTTTCCTCTCAAAACATGGAGATTTCCTAGAAGCCCCCTGCCCAGGAAAGCCTTAGGAGCAAAGGATGGGGGAGGACCTGGAGTGGGGGACATGGAAATCCTGGAGAGATGGATCTTGCTGGCCAACTGGGCAGACTTCAGGCAGGAATGTGCCTGGTGAGCATTTGTCTCTTAGGTCCTGCCTGATTTTCAGAGAAAGTTGGTCAGTGAAAACAGAAACATTTCCAAGATATTTTCTGTCTCTGCCAAACTGACACTTTACAAAGAAACTGCTCTCAGCAGAAGCATCTGCAGTTATGGGTGGTCTCTCCTGGCCTTAAAATTCTATGAATTGGTACAAAACATATCATAACAACTGTTGCTGTTAAAAGCAACTTCAGTCTGTGTTCAGAATAGTTCGAGTGCAGTCTGTCTTTTCCTGAAAATAGAGAGCTTATTTAAAATAGATTTCAAACATGTAAGCCAGTTTGACTGCATTTCTTCACTAACAACTCAAGATGCTGTGATCAAGACCTTCCAGATGCAGTGATCCTGGACTCTCTTGAGGCAACCGTAAGGGATTGTTATTTCCAGAAACTGGACTCCTTTACAACATGCCATATTGCTCGCTTAAGATCAGAAGCAATCAAAAATTATGCATTTGAAAGATTTATCCTGTATGTGTACTTATGTACATTATACATTACCCTAGAAGGAGAACATTCACATACATTTTGTGTTTCTATGAACCAGAAAGCATCAAAGCCAGAGACCTCCTGAAACAATGTCTTCTATCTGACCTTTTAGGCATTCTTGCTAAGATCAAGCACTTCAGATTTTCCCTATCTGCTTTTGACATCCTTGAAGTGCTTGACACAGAGCTAGAGGAATATTAGAACTAAGATTCAGCGAGTCATGTCATTCACATCACGTGAATGAAACTATGTTGAAATACAGATTTAAATCCCTGCATAATCAACATTTATTGGACACAATAAAAAGAGCCAGAAACAGATAGGCAATTAGCACTAGCTAGAACTATAGACATTTTGATTACTTCCTTCTGCAAGTCATTCATGGCATACTATAATACACAGGTCAAGGTGATTTTGGAAAGGATGTTGCTAGCAAGTTTCTCATTCAGGTATTAGTCAGATGTGAAGGATTAGCACATGCAAGTGACCTTTACAAGCTGTAGTGGAATGGAAACGAAGCAGAGTCTGCAGCAGAAGCCAGAATGGTCTTTTTCCATCTCAAGGCTGAGTGGTTGATTTCCCAGCTCTCTGTGGCCATAAGGGCAGGGACTAATGTTAACAGAATTGAAGCAATCCAGGAAATTTGCTGGGCAAAAGAAGGAATCCATTCTCTAAATCCTGCACCTCACTGCCACATACAGCAACACTGAGCATACAATTATGTTATCCAGCTTGGGTTATGACCTGGTGATGCAAGAAAGTGCTCCAAAATATTCCACAAGTGCTAGCATAGAGTTGCCAAAAATATTGATGACAAGGTTGTATAGTCCTCTTACAAAGCTTTTATTTTACCAAACTGATAGAATCAAACTGATTTTGTAAAAGCAACAAGCTGATACAAAAGGCAGCACAATTGCTGCAAAGATGGGACTCATGTAGGTCAGCATCCTCCTTATGAAGGAAAGGCATGAAAACACTGAAGTAGCTTGGTTCAGCTTTTAGCTCAGAAAAGTCTGTCTGACTGCAGGAGAATTCATGCTGGATATGCTGGTGAATTAACTGTCCCACTATTTGTGACAAAGGAGAAACTGAGCCCTTCTCCATGTTTCCTTCAGGCTGGCAGTGCAACCATTACACCATCACAAAGCAGACAGGATTCTATTGGTGCTCTCACAGAAATCCCTGTGCAAGCTTCCACCTGTGCCAGGTGCTGACTGTACCTGCAGTTCAAACTGCTCTTGGGCTGAGCAGATAGGGAACACAAATAACAGGAGAAAAGAAAGGTAATTCTCCTTGTTTTTGCAGACACAAAAGGTTTATGGCTTGTCTCTATGGCCAGAGAGAGCTGTGAAATCAACCCCACGGTGCTAAGCTGGAAAAATACCATTGTGCCTCCTGCTGCAGATGCTGTTCCCCTCTCTGTTCCACTAGAGCACACGAGACTGAGAACCTCTGCTCTCTGCTGCAGGGAGGGCAAGGCTGCACCTCCCTCAGTCAGGCCCAGGCTTACAGTCCTAAAAACAAAATCCATCTTCTGGTAGATGAGCAGTCTCGAGGGAAACAAGGCAGATTCCTTACCTGGGCCAGCCAGCTGCATCCTGACAGGAGCAAACATCCCTCTTTCAGGGAGGAAGGGATAGAGCAAGGTGAGAAGACAGTGTAATCCTTTCAGCTGAGACTTTGCCAAGGATGTTGCTAATTAGCAGAGAGAGGATGTACTGTGGCTGGTGAGAGACAGACACGTTCTGTGTTGTGAGACAGTGCCTGCAACCAGCTCTATCTGTGAGACAGTGGGCTCCCTGATTGTGTTTGTACTGCAGGAGCCATCCCAGCAACACCAGCTGGGCCCTTGATGCCCGCTGTGCTACCCACAGCCTCATATGAAACCCTTGATGGGATTCCAGACAGACAAAATGTCTTAGTCATAAATCTTATTTTCACTGTTCTAATACAACCAAACCTATTTTGTATAGACAGAGTGGCTGTGGCTTCCAGGCCATGGAAAAAGACTGGTACTGGAGCAGCATCTGTATTTCCTAGGCTTTCTTGGCTATCTAGGAGACAGGAGAGTGTTGTAACTACTAGAGGAAACAGGGAGGCATTTTCAATCTCTACCAGCACTGAGATGGTGGTCCAGAACTGCGTGTGTGTATCTCACACACTGCAGTTTGGAAACATTTCCAGCTGAGACTACTAAATTTGGTCAGCTGGTGTCTGGTCTAACCACACTGAGCTTAATCTGCAAGAGCCCAGTTTAAATTTGTGGGACTGTAAGTGGTTGTGCTTGAGATTAGCACCTGTTCCAGCAGCCCTGTATTCAAGGATAGCTGAAATACACATCGTAAGAAAAGCCAACAAACTAACCATCAGACCCCACAGCTTCTTCCATAGATTACAAGTAGATTCCCTGACAATATAAAAGGAATTATTCTTAATTTTGTGCCTCTGTGTACTTTCCATGGGGGCTAAGATGCCCTGAATTTCTCCTCAATACTTAACCACATTTATTTATGTAGGGTCAAAGCTGCCTTGTGGCTCTTTTAATCTGGCATATTACCAAGACAGAGCTAACTGTGTTAAACACAGGCTCCTGACTAAACCTAGCATAGTAAATTCAGGAGATGAGCTGAGACTGATAACAGCAGCAACCTGATCTCTACAGAAGCAGGGATTAAACACATTCAGCTGCACCTTAATGCAGCTGCCTAAAACAATCCCAAGGTGCGCTGGGCCAAAATGTTCTTTAAGAACTTCTGTATGTACTGATGAAGACCTTGGTGTGACTGAGAGCTGGCATAGATATGACAGATCTGAGGGGAGAGAAGTGGAGGCAGGCGCTGTCTGCACTGTGCAGACTTCTGAAAGGATGGACAAGGTTTGGTCTTCAGCCTGAGCAGATTCCTCACCTTTACTAAGCTGACTGAGGTGTTATCAGGCCTTCCCCTAAACAGATCAGAAAAACCCGTGCAGGTGATTACATTATGAACAAAGGGGAAAAACAACAGAAACAAAACAACAGCGGTGGCCTGCAAGTCTCTGCTGGGGAAAGAGAGCCAGGCCACAGGCAAAGAGCCGAGCCTCAAGGTGTGTCGCTGTAGGCTGCAGGAAGGCACGGTGCTGACTCTGAAACCATCCCCCTGCCCTGGCTGCAAAGTACCTCCTGAACTGGCTCTGAGCTTTAGAGAATGAAATCCATTTTACCTGCCACAAAGAGGAGCTTGGTGAGGCCTCCCCAAGCCGGTGGGTAAAGGAGAGCTGCCAGTTCCCACCCCCCGCTGCCCCCTCCCAGGCAGAGCGGGGGGAAGGGGGAAGGGGCAGCCATGGCAGTAAGTGCAGGAACAATTCACTGGAGAGCCACGGTGCGCTTTGCAGTTTGCCCACTAATTACTATTAAGCCCCGGTTCCTTTTTGTGTTCCAAGGGGCGTCTTCAATGTGGCACTGCTTCTTGGGCCTTTCATGCGGCTGGGCTAACCCCTGAATAGCGGGCTCCCCCCGCCCCTCCTCGCTACCTCTCCCTTTTTCTTTCTCCCTTTTGCTTTTCTGATAGTATTTTCTGTCCATGTTGTGTAAGGCCCTAAATGAATCTTGACTGCCCCTACAGCCGACTGGAGACGCACAAAAGCAGCCCATTCCAGTGGCCACAGCGCCATTGTGTGCCCTAACAATGCACTAATTGGCGGCGACAATTGTGCGGCCGGGGAAGGAGAGGGGGCCGCGGGGGGGTGGGTGGAACACGGGACATGGGTCCTTTCCAATCACCGAGGCGGGTCACGGAAAAAAGAGAAGTGTGAGGAGGAGAAACGCGCTCTGCCCCGCGTCTCTCCCGCGGGCACGTCCGTGCCCGTCCCGGGCAGCTTGCTCCAAGGGCCCCCCCGCATTCCTACGCGGACGTGTAAGGCGAAAAATTGTAACGCGGGGCTGTGCAGAGCAAGAGATGTGCAATCTAAAAGGGTCGTCACAATCACAAACCAGGCTGTCTCACCATGCCAGAGGCTGGAGAACTCATGTGATGAGGACACCACTGAGATATTCATGGGAAAAGGTCACACACAGAGCCAAGATGCTGATGTTGGGGCACTCTGCCCTGGCTACACGTGGGAGACTGCTCACTTCTTTCTAAACTGAGCTTAACATATCTGTATTTTGCACCAGGACAGTGGGATGCAAGGACGGTGCCCTACAGCACTCTGCTGGGCTAGGTGCTGGTCCTGGGGAGTAGGAGCCTGTGGTGCTGTTGGGAGTATGGGAATGAATCTGGGCCTCATCCCCAGCACCAGCAAAGCTGAGGGCTGGAGGGATGAAAAGGACAATAGGTGCCATGGGACTGAAGCTGCTTATTGCCACTGTGACACCACCCAGGACTCGGGAAGGACTAACTCAGTCTCACACTGAAATATGGCAGGAATGAGCCCATGGATTTTGAAAGCTGTCCCAGTATGAAGTTAGGCCTGGAGTTTTAAGGCTGCTGTGGCTGACAAGTGAGGGACAGATTTTAGCTCTATTCATTAGCTTTTAAGATAGAATATGAGACAGGAAATGGCATGGCCAATGCTTTTGAGAAAGAAGTATGTAAGGCTCACCCAGTTGCATCGGCTCAAAATTAATTCAGACAGTTGAGAGACATGGGGTCAGATGCTGAAGTGCTCAAGATCTGCCCATCTGTTTTCCAAACAGCTCCTATCAGCTCCCTCAGAGAACAGTGAAGACCAGCAGGTGTGGAGCACTGTGGCTCCTGACAGAGAAAGCAAGGCTGGCAGCAATACTCAAGTTTATGAGGGGCTCTGAAATATCTTCTGGCAAAGGTCTTTCTCTTATTTGAAGCTGACTGACCTTTGAGAAGCATTGTCCACAGCAGGGTCAGGAAGCAGGTAATTCTCCTATCTCTCTCAAGACAGGTGTAGGACTGCTGTGGTGGGGGACACTTCTACTAGATGTTTTGATAAAGAAGAATTACTTCCTGCATCTGGAAAGAAGCAAGAAAACACTGTCCCATACAGTGTCATCTAAACAGGGAACAACTCCACAGGAGCCATCTCTAGTGGAAGAGCAATACTCTTCTATAGTAAGTCCCATGTATCAGCATGGCTTGGAGAAGCAATCTTGCCATAACCTCATGAAGGGCAGACACAACAAGCAGGGAGGACAAACTGGAGCTACAGACCCATGGACAGGCAGGCACTGTGCCTGGATCTAAACTACCCGGTGCTCTGACTGATTGGGACTGGCGTTTCAGTTTGGTCCACTACATATAAACACTAACTAAGATGAGAAGTCTGGTCCTGCAGCCAAAACGCCGAGGGGAAGCCTACTGTGAGCCCAGTGTGAGAAGCAGAGTTGCAACAGCCTAGAGCTGGAAGTGTGCATAGTCCAGGGTACGCTGTGTAGAAACCCTGGACTCTTGCCCTTTTCACCCCATGGCAACATGGAGCACAGTAGTTCTCTTATTGTAATCTCTCAGAGTTCATGGTACAGCATTTCTATGAAACACCAAAGGACATCTCTACTGCCAGGAGGAACCCTAATCTCTTCACTTGTTGCAAGGTGGATTCATAAGCTATTTTAGCTCCTAACATTTGGTGGTAGCAACATCCTCCCCAAGACAAAATCATTAGTTACCTGCTCTAAACATAGTAAATGTGCTTCTGCTTGCCCTCCCCTAGCAGGCCTCCACACAACTCCTGCTGACAACTATGGAAACATTCCCATGGATTACCACAGATGCAGGAGGAGGGCCTTATATAGTGAGACTTCTCTGCCTCCCCTTTGCCCTAAGCCCTTCACAGAAGTACTTTATTGTTTTATGACAGTGCAGTTAACACTTGACATAAATCTCTAAGCACAGCTAACAATGTTGATACTGTGTAAATACCTACAGTAGAGACCTGTATTTTATTATGCTTTTGCCCTCTTTTACCTGTTATCACCCAGGGTTAACTCTGTGCTAAATGCACTTGTATTTCACAAGGAACCTGCCAATTTTATGCACCGCTACACCTCTCCTGTCTTAAATACTCAGAGCCCAGTTCTGGTTCTTTGACTAACTGCGGTTTTCACTGGAGCCAGCAGGTCTTGAATCCTGTAAAGGATCCAAGGTAAAGGATCGAACATGCTGTCTGTCAAATCCAATACAAGTGTCCTTCAGAAGTGCAGAGTCCAAGGCAGAACAGGACATTTTGCAATATGTACACAAGCAAGTATCCACCAATGTCACAAGCCGCTGCATGACAATGTCTGATGACAGGATGGTGCTGGCATTTGTTTTCCACCCTAGCCTTGCTTTCATGAGCATTTGTACCCCTGCTCTCAGAAATCATTGCAGGGGAAGGTACAAACTGAGGGAGAGACACAGAATCACAGAATAAGTTGAGTTGGAAGGGACCCACAAGAACTAGGGAGTTGAACTCCTGACCCTGCACAGCGCCATCCCCAGGAGTCACACCCTGTGCCTGAGAGCATTGTCCAAAGACTTCTTGAACTCTGCCAGGCTTGGTGCTGGGACCACTTCCTTGGGGAGCCCATTCCAGCCCAACAACTGGAATCTTTCCCTAATACCAACCTAAATCTCCATGACACAATTTCAGGCCATTTCCCCAGGTCCTGTTGCTGGCACCACAGAGATCAATGTTTTCCCCTGCTCTTCCCCTCACAAGAAAGTTGTAACTGCAGTGAGCTCTCCCCTCAGTGTCCTCTTCTCCAGACAGAACAGACCAAAGGACCTCAGCTGCTCTTCATATGGCTTCCCCTCAAGGCCCTTCACCATCTTTGCTGCCCTCCTCTTAGATGCTCTCTAATAGCCTAACCTCTTACTTGTATTGTGGTGCCCAAAACTGCACACTCCTTGTGTTTCATTACTTTGTTGCTGCACTTCAGTTATTTGCCTGCACTGTCAGTCAGAAATGAGATTAATTTATAATCCTAAATGCTAGGAAATCACTTTGGACTGAACTGCTCCATGCATGCTGATTATATCTCCTACTTTCTTACACTGATTCAGTAATTTGTACTTTCTTATTTTTAAACAGTACCTAACTTAAATAATAATTCCTTCTTATTTACTTCTAAATGCATCATATTGTACCTACATGATAAACACCTGAGAATTTTTAAGTAAAAAGTTCAATGCTTTAACACAAGCTCTTATCTGACTTGTCTTGCTTTCCAGATGAGCCTCACACCTTCGTTTTTAATATCTAAATGAATGCCTTGAAACTAAATTACAGAAAATTGGAAGTCACTATAAACAACGGACTGACTTTTTAAAAGCATGTTTGTAGCTTCAATGCCAAGTTTTATATTTGTCTATGCTTAAAATGGATGGAATTTACTCCTGCTTGCCTTGGAGACTTTGTCTGGTTTTAATTGTGACACTTGATTATCTGAGATGCTTTTCACCACCTTCTCATAGTGGTAATACTCAGGCCTTTAAATGGGACCACTATTTTGGAGAGTATTTAGTTAAACAAGAACTCTTTTAACAAGACAGTCCAGAGCTATGTACACACACTCCCAGAATATTTTCACTTGCCCTCAGCGTGCTTTCACTGAAAAGGTATGGTAAGCCTCACAGCCAGTCCCTAAGGAAAGGAGGAGGTTGCTAGCTCCACTCTTTCAGAAAACCAGTCAACTTCACATATTAACCCAAATATTCTTAATTTTGGTCTGAGAGCTGGAAGGGTAGCTCTTTTAAAATGAATTATCCTGAGTTTAAAAGAAGAGCTAGAGCTTAGATTGGCATGCTGTTCCCAGGGCTCCACAGAGCCCACTGTCTCTGCTCTGCCTGGATGCTTTTTCACACCACCTCTTACAGGGTGAAGTGAGGAGGGGAGGTGGCAGTGAAAGGGGAAGGAGATGTCATAACAATTTGCTCACCTTGTAAAGCAAATAAGGAGGAAGAGAAGGTCTTGCACATAGTTTCCTTGTGCAGCTTGTGTGGTCCTGGTCAAACATTAACTCATCACTTGTAGCTGATTTCATCACAGAGATGAAGTCCAAAGGTTCCTGCAGGAGAGAGGATTGACATTCCTGATGGACTTCTGGTCTTTCTGAGGAGGGGCAGGAAGATAGTGAAGGAGGGGATATATCCTTCTCTTTGAAAGCTGCCAGAGCATAGGGCTGGCTGTGGAATGCTCTGGGGAGTCTCAGGCAGGGCTTTTAGGCCCATGAGCTCCACCATAGCTCTGTGCTGCAATATTTAGTCATTGAATCCAGATTCAAGGAGCTACAGAAATTCCTTAGCTGGTGCACTGAAAGAAACAACCAAGAACAACAAGAATCTTGCCTGCTCCTACATCCATAGGTGTGAGAACCCTCATAACACGGGCAAAGTCCTGCCCTTCCAGCCCCTCAGGGGTCCCCTCAGTCCACCTGGGAGATGCCTCCCTTACTCAGAGTTCAAGGCCCTGGCCTTGCACCCTTCTGGCAGAGAACATGTGGCAGCCACACTAAGCAGCTGCTGCTGCAAGCCTCCCAGGAGCTCTGTTTCCAAGGGTGCCTCAAAGCCACAATAAGCTCCCCTGGGAGCTTGTGGCAGGGGTCAGCACCATCAAAAATCTAGGAACTTGTGGTGTTCCAAAACCACAAGATTTAACTGGGAATCCAAACCCCCAGAGCCTGATGCAGACATCAACAGTACTTCCAGAGGCCCTCCTGGCTGAGATCTGAGAACAGTAAGTATCACATTTTCTTAGTTTCAGAAGACTTTAACCAGCAGAGAAGCATTTTGAAGAAAACTATCACTCTTTCAGAGCTTGCCCTGCCCATGGTACAGTACCCACCAGAAGGGAAATTAAAAAGGACGAGTAACATTTTTTAGTGTTTATTGAGAGTTGCCTTTATACAGGAGGGACTGGTGCTCTGATGCAGTCACAAGTGAACTTGAAATAAATACCCAAATAAACTCTGCTCAAGTGTCAACAAGCAATTCAACTCAGTGGATTTAAATTATAACATCATTACACATCAATAATAAATTAGGACTACTGCCCAGTAGTTGCAGATAATTTAAAAAAATATCCTTGTCAAAAGTAAAAAAAACAAACCAACAACGCAAACAATGAAACACACAGAACAATGTTGCAAATAAGTTAACACAGTAGCACACACATAAGGGTATTCCAAAAACTCAGGGTGCACTGCCAGCAATGCTAAAATTGACTGTAAGGGGTGCAGGTGAGCTGGTGCTCTGGCAGGAAGGAAAGGCCAGGCTGCCAGGGACCACATCAGCCACTATGCTCTGCTGCTCACACCTGGCTTTCAATTGCCTTGACTGAACTCAAGTTGATTTGGAAGCTGCCTTTGTCACTTAATACCTATGAAACACACATTTTGCTCATGAATTTACTTTAGCTTGCCTCAAGTATAGCAGGGACTTACGTAAGGTAACTTGGTATCACAGGTATTAATTAAAAATCAAAACTGAAAGCACAGTTTAGTTTAAGCAAAATCAACTTGGTAGACAAGTGCATAAGCAAAACTGAAACAAATCCTTTTTCCACCAAAACAATGCTGTGTATTCAAGGATCCATATTGGTTTAACATGTGGATTAGACAGGAATAAATAAATAATTGAGCTGCTGACACCTGTGCACAAGGACAGAGTCTAATACACTTTGGTCCTAGACAGCAGATAGCTCTCCAGACCTAGATATCTCTGATGCTGACCACAAGTGGCATGTTTGCAATTTGGATTAATGGTCTCCCTAAGGAATTTGGGTGAAATTGTCATTTTAACATATGACTCACGCCATCACGGCCACACCAGGGTTTTCAAGTAAAGAAGGATTTTGCACATTATTATCTAGGCTGTCTCCTCACTGTACTGCTAAAATGCAGTAGCAGCACTGCTGCTGCTAAGGGGATTCCTGCTACTGGTGTCAAATGTGGACTTGTGCCCCAGGCTGACACCTGCCAGATACTTTAGCAAATAATGCTAAAATTTCAATGGGTTAACCCTCTCTCTAAGGTGAGGCTGACTGAACCCCCACTGGGTCAGCCTTCAGGGAGCCAGGCTGCATTAAAATTGAGCTGAGGAAACACCTTCACCTCCACAGCACTGGACCCAGCTGTGCAAGCAAGCAGGGGGCTTGGTATGGGAGTCTCTGGCCAAGGGTTCCAGGAGGAGCAAAACTGCATGTGACCTGATCCTGTTTTAATTCTCTGTACCTGACATTATTATATATGCACACCTTCTGAAGGTCTTGCACAACTGCATCTCAGGCTAAGCAGCCAGCAAGTCTCCAAAACACACATGATAAGAACCAATACCATCTCCACACCATCCTCTCTCATAATGCCCTCACAAAGCATGGACAGTAAACAAATTTTATGGTTACCATTCCTAGTACGATGGAAACTGCAAGGGTACTACACAAGCAAGGGTTTTAAACTCCGATGCCATAAACGTTGCATGATGGCAGAGCATTTCTAAAAAAAATTATTCACCTCTCAAAATTTAAGGCACCAAAAGGAGCAAAAGTGAGGAGTTCCCACACAGCTTGGTGTCTTCAGAGCTGGTATATGAAGCCTATAGAGCTAACTTCATGAGGGCAGAACAAGCAAACTGATTTACTCAGCTGCTCCTGCAAAAGACCAGGCCCAGCCATACGAGCATTTCAGTTTATGTCTACAAGTCAATAAAACAGCAGATGCAATCAGGAAATCCAAAACAGGAAGAGAGACACTAATATACTGTACTGTAAGGCACTCCTACTGGGAAGGGAAAATTGGAAGGCAAATTACAAAGGAGAGAACGACTGGACTCCACTGGTTCAAAAGCGGCACAATGACCTATGAAGCTCCAAGCCTGGCTACAGGCTCAGTACTGTGAGTAAGGAAAGGGACAGAGACAGTGGAGAGAGAGTGGAGACTGGCTTGCAACTCAGTGGCAGGAAAAAAAAAGAAGATTATGATATTATTCAATTTTTTTTTTATACAGATCAACAGTCAGCTGCAATCCAGGCAGTGACCTTTGGGAAGCTTAGGAAACTCAGTGGCTTTTGTTGCTACAGGGAAAAAGCAAAATTCAACTGGGCAGCCTCCCCATTTCATTGTAAACAGACATCCTCTGCTCTTTTTAAAAATCTTTCAAGGCATTATCATCAATCTATTGTAATACACACACTATCCTAATAATAAGAGAAGCCTTGACAAGAGGAGCTCTAGAAATACCCTGATGATTCACTCCTAACAGGGCCATCAGAGCCTGTGCAGTACTGCAAAAAACTTAAGTCCCTCTCAAAAGAGTACCTTCCCTCAAACCTACCAATTCCTACGGATCCCAGCAGCAAGCTCATATTGGTATGTGCCAGCCAGGATATTTTGTCACATCATGAACCCATCATTTTCCACCACATAAGACAGACAAAAAACAAGAAAAGCAATAGGAGGATTCCTACACAAGAAACACAAATTTATCTTTTTATAGATTGATAATACAAAAAGAGCTGAAGTTTGCATCACCTAAATAGGCCCATCTTCCCATTAAAGGAAAGGTAGATGGTTAGGGTAAAGAGGAAAAGAGATTTGAATGAGGATCTCAGTAGTGTCCTAGATTAAAATAATATCAGACTAACAACTCTAAGTACCTGTAGAGAGTGAAGCTATGGTCCACTGCAGTTAAGCATCCCATTTTTACACAGATGACAAGTTCTGTACAAAGCAAAAGCAGTAACTGGATTACAGATCAATTCCTTCTCAGTCAGTTATGAAAGCATCTTCTCTTTGAAGAAGACAAACAGCATATTTCGTTCTTGATTCACAATGAAATGGCATCATTCAAATTTATTTCATGCGTGAGTAGGACAAGTCCGAAGTACCAATGCATAATTTCACCTGGGGGGGGGGAGGATGTTGGAGAGTGGTGCAATCTGCAAAGCCCCCAGGAACTTTACCAGCTGATGCTCATCCAGAAGTCTGCAGAGCAGAGCCCCGTGCAGGCTGTGGGCTGCAGAATGGGCACACAGAGCAGTGGGGACCAGCACAGAGCACTGGTGAAACAGAAGAGACAACCATGCAAGGGTACAGCGCTGTCTGAAACCCAAACCACCTGCAGAACCCCAGGCTGATGCTCCTGCTTGCAGATGGCTCCTGCAAGAAAATTGACTGAGGGCAGGATTAAGCCTTTCATTATGCTTACAAAAATTGGTGACAGAATATTTTATCTTACCCATTCATAAGGAATAACTGGTTTTGGGTAAAAGCTAGGCATCCCTGAGAGGACATCATCTTTCACCTTACAGCCAGCTCCTAGAGCTACTGTGAAGTTTTATCACTTTTCCAAAGTAGAAATTAACATCTATTCATTTTAGGAACTAGCTGGTTTACAACACCACTGGATTTTAAAGCAAATAGCCTGATCTGTACTGTACAGTATCCTTCAACATAAAGCTCTGGGTACTGACAGAATATCATAACATGCTCTTGCTCTGTGTCATTTGTAATGGCAGTGGTTTCAAACCCATGATTAATTTCAGCAGTTTTGCCAACATCATACTTTTTTTATCCTTTAAATCTCTGTTAGAAAAGAAACTGTTCTGTAGTACATGCACAAACCCAGAGCAACTCCAATGCTGTTTATGTTGTTATTCCAGCATTCAATTCCAATATCTAACCATCCACATGACTGGTACTTTGGAGATAGGACATCTGTCAAAGTAACTAATATTTTGCAATGTCTGAACCTTGATTCCTTGACTCCACATGGTTTTTGACAGTGCACTCAAGCAGCCTTCTCCAAACTGAGGTGGACATGAACAAGCACTGTGAGGTATTATAAATACCAGAGCATGATGATATGTAAAACACCACCATTTTTTTCTTTAATGACCTAACATTATGTCTACAGATAATTCAAAATAGTACCTGCCAGATGCTGACAGTTTCAGAGCTACTGGCTTTGCCACAGCAGTAATTGTAGTGACACAAGCTGAAAAACATGGGAGCGTTCTGTTTATTCAGCCAGTACCAGTGCAGTTCCTGTTTGCCTGACTAATTCCACAATACTTCCCCAGTGTTTGCATTTCTGAACACACAGGGAATTCTTTGCATGGGAATGGATTTGCAAGGAACATTATACCTTTAAGGGTGATAGCCAAAAGCAACTCATTTCACATGAGGAACAGTGAGCTGACACAGAGACACCATTGTGTATGGGAAGTATTAATTTTAGTGACAAAGGTGCATGATTCACCAGGTTTATTAAGTATGGGAATCCCTACAGCACTTTGCCAAGAACATGGAAAAATTCTCACTTCCTTCTAAAGAATCCCAATGAAAGAAGGATTTCTGCAAAAGAAAGGCACTGGTTGTCTAATGTATAGAGATATAAACATGCTTCTGTGTATATATATATATATATATAGTAGTTGCACTCAAATTTGAGAAAGCTACTTTTTTCTTTGACTGGAGGCTGGAAAAGGTAACCACTTATATCCCAGTACAAGGCAACTCATTGTAGCATTTTACCTTTTAATGTAAGCATGATGTACCCTGTTCTTTCATTTAAAATACTTCTGCAATTAGTGAAATGCTTCCACAATCAAAACTGCTTTCTGCCTTGAATACAACAGTCTGTAGATTATATATGAAGCAAAAATCAGTATTCCATATTTTCACAAACCTATGTGAGAGGAGAGGAAAAAAAACACATGCAACTGGCATTATTCTCCTGAAACCATATTTACTTTCTATATATAGATTGTGTGTGTCTGTGTATATATATATGAATGCTTTCATAGGTATGTAATAGACATATCACTGCAGGGTGTGGAAAAGAGTCAGGAATGTGAAATAGGGAGAAGAAATCTAACTGCTCATTGGAAGTGAACTTGCCATGAATTAAACATACTGCCAGTAAGGACACACAGCTCTCCAGTTAAATCCATCAGGTACTTCCCTTTACAAAATAATTCACTGTGTTCCAGGTGTGTGAAGCAGAATCATACTTCAAGGAACTTCACTGTCCACCATGGAAGTCATTATGGAACACTAAATGCCTCAGAGCTCAGAGAGAATGCAGGACACAAGTTGCATGTAAAAACAGCAAAGTACTGTTTCACAATTTTGGAGGTATTTGCTAACTAAAATGGGCAAGATCACTCTCCTGACTATCAGTTTAACAGGTTCAGATTAGAAAAGCATTTGAAGTAAACTTCAGGAAATGAACAGAAAACCAATTTGAACACTTAAAATGCCCTGAAGTTTCAGACTGGAAGTAGGAGAGCCAACATCATGTTATAACAGACAAGGACACAGCCTCCTGTGAATCGAGAGTAACCAGCACAAATCTCAAAGTACTCCAGACAGAGCTTAACTGATATTTCCAGCCTGAACAAAAAGAGCAGCAAGTCCCATGGTTATCTGAATATGGAGTAATTCACTGGGGTGGTTACAAATATATAAACATAACTGAAGGAATTATTCTGTGTCTTATGTTTGCAAGCACCCCAAATAAGGTTTAAGGAGGGAGATCCTTTAAGATAGTTCTCTGAAAACATGAGGAAATGAAACCACATGTCCATATCAGAAGGAGACAGTGGATTTAAAATAATTCCTGCTCTCTTGGGTTCTGTGAAACATCTCACCAGAACCCCTGCCAAGGCTACTAATAAATAAATAATACACATAAATAAGTAGATGATTCATCAACTCTAAATGAACAACATAAAAAATAATGCAGTCATGGCAGCAAATATTTTCTGCCTTGAGATAAAGTGTTCTCCAGAGGTGGAAAAGAAAGTTGGGTACTTAATTAGCTAGACCTAAAGCATTTTTCATAAACCACATTTTGTACAAGAGCCAGAGGCTGGACTTCAATGCAGTTTAGCCATTGGTATTTCAAAGCCAACAAGGCTTTATGGCCACTTTGGCAGCTCTTATTTCACAGATGAAGGAGGTCAGGCAACATTTTTCAAAACAATTTCTGCCTGTCTAAGCAGAGAATTTGCTTGAGCTAGCAGCTGGGAGAGGGATTCTCTTCAGGCTGGCCACTGCCTTAAGGACCTCATGTGTTCTGATATGACAATTCAAACATGTTGCAAGACTCTTCAAAGTTCTCGTCCATATTCAGTTGCCTCCAGAAGGATTTCTGCTTCTTCTGCAATTCTTTCCGCACACACCTGGGGCACGGTACAGCCTTCACTTTGCACTCAGAGTGGAAGACAGCACCACAGCTTTCACACCTGCAAACACAAATTAGTGTCAAAATAGAATCACAACATAGGACCAGAGCATGCAATGGGCTGCACGTGGGCTGTGGGCAGTAGGTATTCCTTGACACTGTTCTGGGAGCTCAAAGAGTGTTATGCTTCATTCGAGTGGTGTTGTAAAAGACACTGGTATGGCCACACCTCTGCTGGTGTTAAGCTACTCAGGAGCACTAAGATAAATTGACTTGCATTCATTTTGCAGTTGCTGAGAATCTGTCCCAGCATTTCTGCTTCATAGACAAGTTTTTAGAAGGATTAATACTCATCTTCTTTGTAATTAGTACTCAGGTACATCACTGAAAAGACATCAACTTTGTTTTATGAAAGACAAGTCTTGCTTTGTTTGTAAATGAGGCGTGACTATATTATTTTCCAATAAGTTATAGTTCAGCAATTGCAGAAACAGATTCTGTGATTTGCAACAGCCATGATGCGACATATTTCTCACTGAAACTCCAGTGGTCAGCTGTTCTGGAAAGAGTAAAGAACAGTCCACTTCAACAGCAGTTGTCATTTCAAGTGTAAAAATGAAACAGAGGTAAGTGATGTTGTCTGCCCTGTGTCCTCTTGAAGACTAGACTAGATGAAGACAACTGGTCTATGTTGATCAATTGATCAATACACTGAGCTATGCTTCAGGCATTCAAAGCTGTGTTATTCTGTTCTCAAATGTGACATTAGGACTTCAAAAAAAACAACTGCTCAAGCAAGATGACTGGTTTACTTTTGGGGTATTGTGAGGCAATGAACTTAGTGTCACAGCAGATCAAGTCCCAGATGGAGATGGATGTGGAGCAATGAAACATCTGCAATCATGAGTGGGCTACAACTCAACAGTTGGACGTTCTCAGCCTTTCAATGCAAATATCCATCTGTAGTGACGAGTCACTACAGCTTTGAAACCAAAGAAAAAAGTAAAAGGAGGACTGTCAGAGGTAAAAAGTCTTCCATTTCAGTTGGATAATCAAATAATAAAGCAACAAAACATGAAACTTTAGAGCAATCCTGAAATACAAACAGTGGGTGTTGGTCACCCTTGGTGATTCATCCCATAGGACATCTTGAAATGCCTTGCACTTTTTTTTTCCTTTCTTGTAGACATTGTAGTCAAATGACTACATAAGAATCCAAGTGCCCATTAGTATAACTTGAGTGGGGTTTTTTGTTGGTTTACTTTGAACCTGATTTTCTTAGAAATAAGGTTCTTGTCTTCAAGACTGTGGAGAAATTAAAAATGTGAAGAAAGAAAACCCCCAAAAAGTGAGAAGCCATAAGGCATGTGGTCTGACAATACTGAGAGAAGTCCATAAACTAACACAACCTGTTAGCTACATTGGTTGCATCTCACCTGTAACTTTTAAAAAAACTGTTCCTGGTCTGACTGCACTTGAAGTTTTATGCATGGCTCCAAACATGGTGTGAATTTTAATAACTCCAGAGCTTTAAGAAGGCTGTGCAGAGATTTAATGAGGTGCATTTCTGACTAGCATAAACTGATAAAACCTAAATGTGAGTAAGAAAAGGCAGGTGAACATGGCTAAGTATAAAGCAGTATATCTACTGGCTTCCATGCTCTCTTGCAGCAAAACCTGACTGTTGGATTTCTCAGTCCAGCTACACTCTAAATCTGGTTTTGAATCAAGAAACTGGCTCATGCAGAGATATTTACAATTTCTGTGCTCAGAGAGTGCGTTATTGCCCTTATCCAGGGAAGCACATGCACACATGCTTAGGACTCACATCCCACTGATTTCTTTGGGATTACTGGTCTGCCTTCCATTAAGTGTGCTTATGTGATTTGCTGGGCTGGGATCTCCACAAACAGACCCACTAATGGGCAAAGAAGAGACAGAAGACAGCAGTGTCTTTAAAACTTTACACCACTCTGAACTGACACTAATGGTGATTTTATCAAGCTAATTCTCCCTTGTTAGTCAGCAGTTTACAGTGCCCTGGAAGTTGCTAGAGGGTAATGATTGATGAGGAGTGTAATTTTGTGCTCTCACATCACCACCCCCTATGCTAGCCCAATACTTCTCTACAGCATGCATGGAAACAACAAAACCTACCAGAAATTACTGCTGAAGTGGATTGAGCAGGATGAGAGAGGAGCCAGCACACCTGGTGTCCCAAGTCAAAGGCCATCAGCAGAGCAAACAAAGACTGATGGTGTTCAAATTAATACTAATTCATTTTTCAGAAATAAGGTCAGTGAAAAAGGTCAACAAACATTTTTCCCATCACTTAGAATCAAAACAGAGAGAAAAACGGTCTGAACTGTTATTCCTTAGAGCTGGTGCAGTAGCTGAAGCTGTGCCCAGGACCCCACACTGTCAGGCACTAAGCAGAGGCAGAGCAAACAGCCAGCCCTGATCTCACAGTCCCTGCAGTGGCACCCACTGCTGCCATCGTGGGTCCATTCTGGTGCCCCCTGACTGCTGCTCTGAAGACCCCTTTTCTGCCTTCTCTTGTGAAGGCTGAGCCCAGCCAAGGGGTCCAGATGACAACAAGGCAGCAGCCCAGAGGAAGGGTGCTCCGAGTTGGAGAACAAAGCTGCCTCTAGCTCTGCTCAGGAACAAATAGAGAGGACACGCGTTTCAGCCTTCACTGCATGCTTGTGTCCCCCTCACTGACAGAGTCACCAGGGCAGGGGGGCAATGCTGATCTTGCTCTGCCTTGGTGCAACTAGCAAGTCACTCCTTTATAAGTGGTGGAGCTATACTACCCCAAGCTACCTACACAGCTCTGCTTTTCCTCATATCAAATGCAGCCAATCTTAACTGGCCCTGGAATGCCAACTGGTTGACCATTTCTAACCTCACTGTGAGGGATTCTCCAGTTATACCAAAAACTCCACCATTATATTCCTTTTTAGAATATTACAAACAGATTGCTTCCTAGTTAATTCTGAGATCTAATTTCATCTCCACATGTGAATTTCACAGGGTCTTTTGTTGTTTTCAAGCCTCAGTATATTAAAATGATTTTATTTCTCTGGAGAAATAAAATATATTTTGTAGCCTATAAAAGGCTCACTTAATAGTTCACTACACCTACTTATCTTTCCCTTAACCCTTGTTGTTGTCATAGGTAATTCACAGTTCAGGTGCTATTTCTGAATCCTGACTTACTCTTTGTCTAGAGGCCAAGAAGTCCCTACATCCTTTGTGAGAATGCTATTCACCACTGATAATAAGCTGATGAGCCCATAGCCATTCAGGCCTTTCATGTTTCCTTCTTTAATGAATGATATTGTGACACTGCACATTAATAGCATCTTGCTATTTTTCAAACAGCATTTGAAGACTTAGTGAACACTGCATGTTGTTTTCACACAGACTTGCAGTCTTCTAAGAAGGCAGCTGAAATAGCTTCCTCTCTATTTTGGTGTTTTCTTTTTTTTTTTTTTTTCCTCTTTCCTGATCTAACTCAATTTCTGTTGACACTTTAGAGGGTGTTTTATGTTTTAAGGATGTTTTACTTGTATAGAATAAAAAAATGCAGAGAATAATTCAGTCCTCTAAATAATTTCTCTTGCACTGGAAAGTGTAAGAGAAAGGGCAGAGCTCTCCACAGCCAGAGAGGCATTACAATGCTCTTATTATTATCATCACTAGTTACAAAAGAAAAGGCTTTCTACATTAAAAGCATATAATCATTCCTTGTATGCTGCCAAAGTTAGTATCTCCCATTAGGTCTGGGCATTTGAAACATAGCAATATTTAGTAAATTGCAAGTTCTGGCATGTTCTTTCCATGCTTCCCATCTATTTTTTCCCAGGATTACAGCTCAAGTAATTCTAGGTGCTGCACAACCAATTGATTATGCTTATGTTTATTCTTTGTACTGCACCACCATTAAGGGCCCCTGAGCAGAATCAGGTGCCTGAAGTGGGGGGTACAGCACAAGGAGGCCTCAGAGACCTTTCACCTCAAACAGACAAAATGAAGCAGGGATGATCAACAGGTGGTCCAGGATGTCATCTGAAAGCCAGGTTTTTGGCTTGTAGGAACCTAACTGGTTGACAGACTTACCAATGTGACAGCTACAAAGGTGGGGTGAAGCTGCTAGAACCAACAAGGTTTATTAGGATACCTTCAGTCCCTGCACAGGGGCTGGCTGTACAGATACAGCACCATTCCCACCTCACAACAGGAAGTGAGAGGTGAACTGGCCTAGGGGCTCCTAGCAGAGCTGAGAAGGGCAAAGAGCTCCCCTGTCCCATTGCAGTGCCATATTCACCCACCACCCTTTCTTTGTAATTTTATATATTAGCTTTCATGTTGTCATTTAAAAAACTCACTTCCTTTGTGCCAGACCTTGCACGCCTTTGGTCAAGTGAGTAATCCCTTGGAAGAAATTTCAGCAAGGATTTGATTTAGGACTAAATTGTTCACAACTAAACTCTTATTTCCTACCACACAGAGTAAAAGCAGGATTAAATGGGAACATTCAGTATGTTTTCCTTAGATGATGCTAAATATTCACCAAGCACCCGAAACACTAAACCACCTGTAACTCGGCTATTAAAAACCCCAAAGAGCAAACATACTGGCTGAAGTAAGCCTTGCCTGGAGATTTCAGCATGATCACCATCCCACACTATGCACATGTGCCTGTCTGCAAGCATTTCTGAATTGCTCAGCTGTGAATATCATAGACAGGCCCTTCAAACTCTGAGCCTTCAGCAGAACAAAGAAAAGGAAAAAGGACTAGCCTGTGTTCACTTACAATACAAAAAAAGCCCCAAAGGCAATCAATGCCTGACACACACGTGCAGCAATATTATTCCAGTTGCCTAGGAACTAATGCAAGTAGCCTGCCTAGGGAGGGATGCCCACATGGTAAATGAATGGAAGAAAGTTGGCACTAATATGACATCGATTGAACATTCTAGTTAAAAGCCACAGTGACATGAGGCAAGTAAAACCAACCTCTAAAGCTATTTCAGTTGTAAAAGACTGATGAAAAAGCTGGTATACTTTATTGTTTTCTGTTTACATCTTCCAGATAATATTACTGTGCTACCCTGCACAAACAAAAAAAAGACCATCTGGGCCAGAAGATTTTGATCAATTTTGACAGATTCAGGAGAAATCAAATTACCAAGAGAACTTAACATCTACTTAGGTGCCCACATTTCCTCAAAGAAGTGCTGAGCAGATCACTTCAGAGTGCTTTGAACCAGCTATCAGCATCTGATAAGCTAACCTCTTTCAAAACTAGGTACTAAACTACTGTCACAACTCAGGTGAGCCCAGCCTGGGGAAAGGCTTTCTAGCAAAAGACGAGCCAATCAAAGCAAGAGGGAAAATTATGTACTTTGAGTGATGCCTTTGACCTGTGCCAAGGTATTTCCTGCAAATACTGTGTACTGAATATTTCCGTCTCTCCACCTAACATGTACCTTGAGCATTGCCTTTGTCCAGTGACACGGCATCCATAACACAAAGCTGTAACTTTGCAAAGACTTCAGCATGCACAGCCCCAGAGCCTTTAGTAGGCCTTGTCACTATGTGCAAAATACATTCACAGGTCTTATCAGGATGGTGGCCAAAGATTACAGAGGCATCCAAGCTGGTTGATATAGTCAAGTCTGCTCTGTGGCACGACTATTTTAAACTTGGGCCTTCTGGTTTGTCTCTTAAAAGGTCTACATGTCTTAACTGATCTGCAGAACAAATTAACTTAACAAAGTGAAAACAGTTTAGCCTTGATAAATGAATATGAACACAAAAGAGCAACTCTCCGTGGTTCACATACATCTACAGTCAGCACATAAAAGGAAAGGAATGGATTAAATTGTTCTTAACAAGCAAGTAACTTTACCAGCAAAACACAACAAATTTAATTGCCTGTGAAAGTAATCATTAGGATGATGACAGGCAAGACCAAAACTTTATTAAATGGCTAACATAATCTTAATCATCACCATGATTGCTTAATTATCTGATGGGACAGAAAACATATTTTAATAAATTCTACTCTCATTCCAAAGGTAATTTTTTCAGTATTCCTTAAGATTTAAAAATTGTTAAAAATGCTTCTAAGTTATAAAACAAATACAGCAACTACTACAGACAACAGTGCCACTACCCAGACTTCACTTCCGTTGTTTGGTTGTTGGGTCTTTTTTTAATTTTAGTAGAAAGAAACAAAACCTTTTCCTCACATTAGTGAAGAACAAGCAAAATCAGAGCAACCTGAGGGGAAGTGCCTGCTTGCTAATGGGCAAGGATAGCTCTAACAAGCCAATTTACAGTCAAGGATATTTAAAGTCATTGCACACCTGTAAATATAAAATAAGTGATATAATATGATAATTTTATATATTTACTCACTAAATTTTAGTCCAGGGCAAATTTAGCCCAAGAAATAAAATAGGAGGTAGATGCTTCGTTTATTTAAGTTGCCAGAGCTCCAGCAAAAGCAGAGCTCAGAGAGTTTACATTAGCTGAAAATTTGGTCCATGAAATGTACAATTAATTCAAGAGGCTTCAAATAGTTCTCATGATTTAAAGCCTTCGAAAACAAAGTAAAATTGTGAAATTTTGAAAGAACTCTCATGAAGTATTATATAAATATGGGCAAGATAGAAAAGAGGGGAATAAGGGACAGAAGAATCTAAGTGACTGGAAGAGGCATCAAAAGGATGGGACAATTTTTAAGAAATGGTTTAACTACTGAATCACAGCTTTCATTAAGATCTGTGCAGAATGGCCACCTCCCAAGAACAGCCAGAGAAAGGATGTATCATTGAAAGCTTATGACTTTGTGAGCCCACCCTTGCATTCAAGGCAGCAAACTGTTGCTCTGCATTGTTGAGCAGGATGTAAAGAGCCTGCCAAGCACAGCCCACAGACCCGCTAATTAAGTGAACTGATTGTGTTTGTTTTGGAACCGTTTGCCAACAAAGGAATGTGTCACACTGATTAGTGAGAGAAGGGTATGTAATATGTGTGTATTCAAACCCTGAGGAGTGCATAACCCAGGTATTCACTCTGTTTGCCCAAGGACTGACAAAAATGACTCTCAAGCAAATAACCAGACCAAAGAGAAACTCCAGCCCTCAAGAGGGGCCCTCTTTTTCTCTCAGCTGTATCTATCTAAAGAATACCCATCCTTCATAAACTCCCACTGAACACTATGCCAGAAACTGCTGAGAATATTTTGGAGAGAAACAATCTCTTCACCTCAAAGCTGACCTAAGAGACCATGAGGATGGAAAGTTTAACAGTCAACTGAGAACCACCTTGGAATTGTAATGGCCAGCTGACAGCTGTCACTCTTCTCTCCAAAGAGCAAGAAAGGTTAGAGAGGTAGCCAAAAATCCAAATGCCAGCTCAACACAGACACAAAGCCAGGCTTCGCTTTTCAAACATGCAGCAAAGAGCTGAAATTTGCAAAAGACGTCATGCACCCACTTTCAAATATTTCTAACCTAACAGCCCAGTTTGCTGGTAGAGTTGATAGCTCAAAAGTGAACAAACATTCAAATGCAAAAAGAAAAATGTGGTCCTCAGTTCAGCAGCTCCTCTTTCCTCCTCAACTCACCAGCTTCAGCCAGGGTACCTGGCAGTCCACTATTGTGTACAAAAAAAAATACAAGTACAGTGCTGCAGATAGCAATTCCAGAAAACCAGGATGCAGAAGGGAGTTGTAGGCAATTATCTCTGTACACTGTGGACTCAGAATAGTACAACTAAATCACAAATCTGAGCTGTTTTACTCAGAGCTCTGTATGACAACTGACAAGGAAATTTTGAATACATCAGAATTTTCAGGTATAACTGCAAGTCTTCATATGGACCTTCTAGGACTTGCCATCCATTTGCCAGGTTACTCTGTACATCCCTCTATTTCTAACTAGCCTCCTCACCTTACCTTGTCTTGTAGTGCTCAGTACACATACTTCAGAAACCTCTCTCATCTTCAAGAGATGGAAACAAATAGAAAATCCCTCCACCTGGCCTCCCTCAGTGCTTTGGAGCTGATAGAGCTGCACAGTAGCTTTACTGTACAAGCTCCTCTGTTGGCTTAACTTGCCTCCAGAGCAAAAATATTGAACTGAGATAATCTGGTTAGCTCCACATAGGTGCATGTGTAGTAATGAGATGAGGAAACTAACTAGGAAGGGAATCAGAAAATGCTGGGGATAAACAAGGTTTAGTATAAGGAATACAAAAGGAGTAAGAATGATGAGATAAGAAAGAGAATTCTTGGAGAACCTTTCATGCTGATTGTGTTTTAATTAAAACCGTTAACAAAGACTGCTGTCTTTGGCATGACATCAACTATAACTTCACATTTGTGAAACATGAACACAAGTCCTTTCTGGCTTCTAACTCACACAAACACAGGAGCTAGAGCAGCTTCTGTTGGCTTGAATTGCTGACAAATTCTATTTGATTCCAGAGGGTTTTGAACTCTGTAATTGCAAGGTATGTCTGATCTCAGCTGAAGGGCGGGGAAACAATATACACCCAATAATGGGTTTGTGACCAAAAATCTTCCAAACAAATGAAATTTTAACGTGAACTTGTATTCTCAAATGTTCCTTCACAGTCTCATTAATCTTTTGGGAATATCTTCAATCACCTATTATGCAGTCTCCACAGACATCTTGTGTTTTATGCCATCTTAGTCTGTCTTTTAACTCAGCCTATCTCACCATGCACCCCACATGCATTCTTTCTTAAAAACTGTTTATAAACCACATATCACACACCTTGCTTAGCTTTTATCCACTGCTTTGTCAATACATTTTTTAGAATAAGACTGTGGAAAAACAATATGCAAACAACCTTTGAAACTCAGATCAGACTGAAAATCCCTTAAGAGTAGTCCTTGGTTACTTTTAATTTAACATCTTTGTGCGTGCAAGGGAACCAGATTCTTAACAAATCTTTTTAATTGTCTGGTCCTGATCGTTTCCAAAGGTGGGTCCTTGATTCTTTCCACTTTCAAATGAACGCTTTGGAGAACTAATTACAATGACTGTATTTGAAACAGCCATAAAAATACTTAACTGTGGATGTCACATATACTGTCTTTCTGTTAAGGGTGGAAGAAAGTATATCTCCTTTACTGAAAATCCAAGACACTACTGAAAAATAGTAACACTGCTATGTTGCCAAGTCTGCCTTGGCTTCCTCCATTTTGCTTCTAGGTTTCCCATGTGACTTCTGTCCCTGACCTGGCACCCAGTACTCTACATGATCTGAAATAAAGGTTTTTTCGCTTAGTTTAGGACTCGCATGCACTTACTTTGCTGCCATCTGAGAATAGCAATATATTTAAAAAAAAAAAATCTTGCATACACAGGCACAGAGGAATACGCAGGCAGAGCACAGAACTAGCCAAAACATTTCATGGGGAAGACACTTCAGAATGGATGGCTATTGTTTTATAATGGATGATCCCTGTACATTATGGGCCCAGTGATACCAGAGAACAGAAAGATGTCTGTGATTGCTCCAGAAAAGTAATTTGGCTTTTCAGGACACTTTGCAAACTCAGAAGAGCTTTGGATAAATCACACTGTGTGATGATCTGGGGGCTTGTTCCTTTCTGAACAGCTCTTCTGAGACTTACAGGACCTTGGGAAGTAGCACTTCTCATTTGCTTCCACATTTGTTCATGGTGGCCTCCCTGGAGCAGTGATCTACTATGGCTCCCAAGAAATGTGTATTAGTGGAATCTAGTCCCTAATTATTTAAATAAAGGGTCATGAGGCTGAGAATCCTTAAGGCTACAACACGCAAATCAAATGTATGACTGACTTTACCACACTGGAGTACCTGCTTGTAGAAATGTCCTCAAAGGGGTAAAGGATTTCTCCATTGTTGCAAATCTCACAGATGAAACCCTTTTGGCTACAAAGGCTGCAGCTATACACATGAGAGGTGGCAAACTTGATCACCTTCCCCAAGAAAGGAGCCAGCTTTCCTTCAATAACCTGGAATGAGAAGACAATATTGAATGAACCCCACAGAAATAACCAGAATGACCTGAAAGACTGAGACAACACTTATTACAACAGAAATGTAGGTATGTGCTGTTGGTTAAAACAATAGGAAAGTTACTTCCCAACAATTAGAGCTTCATGAAAACACAAGTGATAACAGTAGTCATGGAAGCACCAATGATCTGAACATGAAAACTGATTTACTATCTCTTTGTAAATCTGTACATGGCAATAATAAAATATTAGTAGTCATTTTAAGTACAACAATGCATTCATACAATAAGGCACAAAGAAGTAAATAGGAAACAAGTTTAGGGCTTCCACATTATCTCTGACAGCTATGAATACTGCCTTACAATATTCACTTCTTCCTACTTTTTATGCACATATCACAGTTTTGTTATTTCTTTTCCTTCAAAGTACAAGGTTTTTTTGCATGTATTTTGTGAACAGAGTCCTGGCTTTAGTCCTTTAGTAGCTGTTTCCCACTGAAAACCATTCAAATATAATGTTCTGCTCCTTGCTAAAACAAATAACTTCTTAGGTACAGTCTTGAAGAGGAACTAGTTTTTTTTTCCTTTAGTGTCTAGCTCTCAAATCAAGAAGTCCCAGAGAATCCTGCTAGACCATGAGAAGGGATTAGCACTCCTCATGTTCATGTGGAAAAAATTACCAAACCTTAAACTGCTAACCACAACACTCATCTAAATTTGTGACTTGGAGACAATGCCTCAATAAGGGGTGCTATTCAGGCAAAATACTTTCCATTCAGATCAAACTTCTAGAGACTTTAAGGAATTCTGCTGCTGTAGGGAAGAATGAAGATGGAATAAGGCCCTAAGTGTATATTCTTCTCTTCTGGGCTTCCTGTGGTCTGAATGGCAGCTTGCCAGATTAGTGATAGAAATGTATCATGGGATTTGATAGCAACCTCCTGTAAAAAGGAAAAGAATGCAGTAATTGCTGACTGAAGAGTTGCATGGGGATGTGCCCTGGAACACAAGAGTGGGGAGTTTTACACTTAAATTAATGTCAGTTCAACCACCCCTTCCCTAAATATGGTAACGCCACTTGTAATTTGAGTTAGGTGTAACCAAATCTAGAGAAAGCAGAGATACCAATGCAAAGAAGAACAACAGAGAAGCAAAGCCAGGTAGTAAGGAAATAAATTTGTGTTCCAGGGCAACTTTCTGCCCACTAGCCAAGAAAGCCAGTACTAAAAAGTACAAGTGGAAAAGGAGGTGCATGGGGAGTGCTGGTGTTGATGGCAATGAATGGCACGGGCAGAAATGCGCCCCTTCCTTGCCTTCAGCTCCAGCCTGCTGACAACACCTGCAACAACAGGAAGCAGCAATGTTATTGCTACTGCTGCAGATAGGACATCTGCCCATGTCAGAGGAAAAATGACGTTCCTATTGCATCCTGGTATAGGAAGATCCCCTTCAACCACATATAAACAATGCAGAGAAGCTGCTGCATGGAATATGAAAATTAAGCCATAGTTCAAGGCAGTGATACTGCTAACCTTCCAACAGATGGTCAGAAGGTAATTTAGATCCCCTAGGCTAGGGTTTGTTTTCCATGTTGAAGGAAGAAATATTTTGCTTGCAGACTCCACAGTTACAGAGGGGAGACACAGAAGTTGACAATATTCCATAAACAGAAAGAAAGAAACCGTGAAGCCACCCAGCTAGAGACAAGGCTACAGTCACCCTCCAAAAACCCACTTAGGCACTAACAGATGAAATGGACATACAAAGATAATAAATAAACCACAATGCATACAAATTTTCCAGAGAATTTTAATGCTATAGGAGTCACCTCAGGCCACAACTGCTCAGCTTAAAATGCAGGCTAAAGGTACAGTGTAAACAAACTCTCTAAATCTGAACTAATGTCACTGTCAGCAACGATTTAAAAGTTAAATATCTGAATTGCAGTAATATTTTATATAATGTAATAAACACAATTATCATAATCTATTACCTTCCTAAGCTCTGGGAGAGAATTTAAAACTACAAGGAACAAACACTTTCCTGTGCTGAAGTGTTCACAACCTAAGCAAGACACATGGAGTGGGCAGCTGCCCTGAGGAGATGGTGTTATTTGTCCCTCTTTATTTATTTATTTGTATGTCTTGTTGTAGCACTGTAGTGGGTGGGCTTGTTACTCTGACCACTGCAGACATACGAGGAAGATGATATCTTCAAAGAGCCATGCCTGACAATTTTGCAATGTGAATTACAGGCCATTTTACTGTATTATAGGAGGAAGACAAAATGCAGCATCAAGTCGATGTTATCACTGGTTTTAGCATCTGTAAATTTTGTGTTATTTTGTTTCATCAGAGACCTCAAGGCTATGCACAGGATGATTTTTCCTTGCAGCCTTCTCTCATTCCTGTTTGCAGCTAATAAGAATAAAATCCTCATCTCCATTTATGCTAGGCAAGCAGAAAGAAGAATCCTATTTGCTGTCCCAAGTCTACTTGGCTGTCTACTCACTGCTTTGTGGTAACAGTTTCACAGTGAGTGCTTTATGGCATGGGAAAAGGAGCATAGAACTTGTCATCAAAGATTTTAAAACTTCTCCTGTGATTGCCAGAGGTCCAGAGTTGGTCATTTTAGACATCCCAGAACCATGATGGAAGAGTCCCAGGATCTTCTCCCAATTGTTGCTAGAACCTGATTTTGAGTTTCAAGGAAACATAAGTGATAAAGAACAGAAGTGTGATAGTCAAATGTAACACATTATCCAGATATCATGGAAATTATGGGAGGAAAAGAAAGACCTCAAGAGGCTGTCTTGGCAGAGCACTAATATTTACATCACTCTTTACAGCTGTATCTGTTCCTAAAGCCTTCAGTGACGACGACTTCACAGCCCCCATGCAGTCTAATCCAGCACACGTCTGTTCTCACTGCTGGAGTCACTCCTAAGCTTTGACCTGAACCTTTCCTAAGAACATTTCAGTTTACAAAATAAGTTTACAAAACAGAGAAACTGTGAAATCACACACTACAAGCTGTAGAAAAGTACATCACACTTCAGAAGTGTGGCAGCTTAGCATAAAACTAAGTTAAGAGTATGCCAAAGCAACAGAAACTGAAATTTTCACCCTTGACTTATCTCTTCAACATAGGGGATGTCTCAGCATATACCTGGCAAAGGATTAAAAATATATGCCTGTCTCTTAAAAAGAAAAAAAGCATCAAGCTTAAATTAAAATTTTGCTGAGTTCAGATTCTCTTCTACTTACAGCACACATAAAGAGCAAGGTCTGTTTCAAATCCAAACTCTTTGTAGAGCAAGCAATTGTTTAATTGGTCAAAACTATGGGTGAGAGGTGGTTAATGATGGCGTCCCAGTCAGCAAATGACAGAGGGTACAATGCAGCTTTTTCTTCCTTAACTGGCCAAGGAATCCATTCCAACATCATTGTGGACACAGGGCCATGCTGATCACTGCTGTACCTGGAATACATTGGGCTACACTGCTTGGTGACAGCAGAAGGAAAATGGTTGTGCCCAGAAGTCCAAAGCAAGCTGTGTCTCTGAACAGCCCCAGTGTTCAGATCAGAATCACTGTTCATCTCTCTGGATCAGGAAAAACATTTCTCTAAGCTTCCACAAGACAGAAAGTCATGGCTTTGCACACACTCCTGCGTGTGTCACATCAGGAATTGTATAAAAATACACACCCACAGGTACATACATAAAAGCCAGGCCCTGCCCTCAAAGCACTTACAATTTAAACCAGCAAAGCAAACACTGCTTTTTACAGTAACTGCCACATATCTTCCACCTGAAATGGGACAAGCTGTGTTTTGGAGGCGCCTCCCATACAGGTTCCCTGCCCAAACTGCACACCATCCCTCTGGCCAGAGTTTGGCTGCAGGTGCCAGGGCTGCCAGGAGGAGAGGACAAACCAGGAAATCCAGCAGGAGCAGCTAGCTGCCCCACTGCAAACCAGGAAATCCAGCAGGAGCAGCTAGCTGCCCCACTGCCCAGGCTCCTGAACCCAGCTTGGGAAAGCTCAAGCTGTACCGAAGAGCAAGAGGGGAAGGCAGAGACTTGTCTGCAGCAATGGGAGAAACAAAGGGGGTAAAGTATCTGAACATGTGCTGAAAGGGTGGTGGCACAATTATTTTAGATGACTTCTGCAACAGAGGCCTCTCATACAAGTCAATATTATGAATAAAGGCAAATCAAACTTTCTTCTTGGTATATCTTTGTGTTCAGTTGGGGAGCAGTATAATTCTGAAGAAACAAATGCACAGAATAAGCGAGGTGAGGGGGAAATGCAGAGACTGCCAAACACTGGCAGACAAGCCAATGCTGGCAAAGGCTGCCAGAGTCTGTATGGTGGGAAGGCAGGACACATGCACTGGGTTGTGATTCCTGATCCACCAGGAAGACAGGAGATAAAAGGCAGCAGTGGCTGTGCTACAAGTTGAAGTCCCTTTGGATACATCACATTAATACGATTATGAGGGCAATGTGTGATCATTCAAAGCTTAACTATTTGTCAGGAGAGCTGCTTGCCCCCAGAGGTTTCCTGATCCTTCATTCAAAGACTGGAATTTACTCACAGTTCCCTCGCTCTATATCAAGGTGGTGTTTTTACAAACAAATGGATAGTCAGCTGTCCCCAGAGAACAACAGCTGCAAAGCCACAGACCAGAGCATCCACCAAGCCAGAGTGGCCCAAAATGCATATGCAGAAAAGGGCTATTGCTCACAGACAACTTTCAGAAGCAGCACGTGTTTCCCAGGGGCCTGTGATCAGAGTCCCTGTGTCTAACCTTCACAAAGCATTTCTGAGCCCACAGCACAGCAGTCCCCTCATCTCTGGCACAGGCTGAGTTGCAGCTCTGTCCTGACTCCATCCCTCATCCTGGCTCCCTGGGCTGAGCACAGGGCTGGCAGAAGTCCAGCTCTGAAGGCCCCACTGCCCAGACCCAGCTGTGCCTCCATGCAGCACAAACCCCAGCCCCCATTACACACAGCAGAGAAGTCAAGCCACTTTGTCTTCCCTGTTCAGTCAACAAAAACTCCCTGTATGAGAACCTACTTCCCAGCATGAAGGAGAGTTGCACAAACCAGTCCCATGGGAGAGCAATGTAGTGAACGTGGTGTTGCAATATATGCTTTCATATTAAAAACCAAACTAGAAAAGTGGCCAAGGGAACAGAGGTAGAACTTCTCAAGTCTGTTGAGAGTTTTAACCCAGAGATGGTAACCTGAACTCATGACTTGTAATAACTTTCTGTTTGGGCAACAGAGCAAGAGCAAAAACTAGGCATTAAAAAGCCCTGTTACAGAACCAGAGTTTGTTCCTGAGAGTTGTTCAAATTCCAAAATACATTAATAGAAGCCTCTAGCTGGGACTAACTGAAAAGCAATCACATATTGATTAGGCAAGGAAAGCATGGAAGACCCCTCCTAACTCAGACTGTGTCATTTCCACAGATGTAATAACCCAACCACTTTAGCAGGAACTAGAGGAGAGATGTGTAGAAACAGAAGGACAAATGAGTTAGCTGTAATCCACCAGTGCTTCAAGTAACACCTGCAATAGCCTTCCACCCACCCAGGAGATCAGGGCCACAGAAATACCCAGATTTTGCATCATGGCCACATAAATCAGCACTAAAGTCTATCAGATATGATGAACTTTCTGGACAGGAAAGAAAAAACAGCACAGTTTTCAGACATTTCTGAGGTCAGTGAGTGTTTGTTTTGAGGGCAGGGCTCCTGTCAGCATTGCTAGATAAGAAGCAAAAGGTACTGAGTAAGATCTCCATCCCTGCAGAGTCTATGTTGTGAATTTGAGCGAAAGTCATCAAAACTCCTACTCTGTCTGTGCATTTTTACCAACTTCTAAAAGTGCAGTAGATGTTTACCTAGAATGGAGATCATAAATATCTTTGATCACCTACATTAGGACTGTCAGAACAGACAGTAAAAGAAATACAGCTTGCTGAGCTTTCAGATACACCGTTTTGCTCAATGTGAGAAATTGCAAAGGTTAAGAAGTCTAGATGCTCAACAGTGTCATGGTATATTACAACCACATCAAGTGTTTCTGGATTGAAATACTTTATAAATTAAATTTGGCACTCAGAGTAATTCCTACCATATGATAATAAAAGAAAAATCTGACACAGTCTAAACAAAAAAAATCCCTTCTTAAGATCCAAGATAATGGAGAATCAACAGATGAAGGATATTTTAACAGAAGCTATCCGGAATCTAAGAGTAGGAAGATAAATCTATACACATCTTCAGGTAGATATTCTGCCAGCTCTTGTACAAGGGGCAGTCAAGCAGAGGCATCATGTAACAGTGTGCCTGTAAACACTGTTAGTTCACTGTGGCTAAGTGATCAGGGAATAAACACTGAGATGGGAACCTGTGAAACGTCCCCAGCACTCCTGAATCCTCAAACTGAGACCTAAAATTTCCTCAGGTATCAGAAGCACTGGAGGAAACTCTGGTTATTATCCTCATAAAGGAGAACCTGCTGCTACTGCTCTGCCTAAGAGCTTGGCCACCAGGGTTAAGTATTCCAGGTAAAGTGGTAAAAAGACTGTAAAACTCAGGTTCTGTATTCCTGCCACTGAGAGACAAGCTAAATTTGCCAAATGGCTTTGTGACCCCACCCTTGTAAATCAGCTTGTTAATCATTATCGTCATGGAGGCGATAAAGTTGTTTTATGAGCCAACACTGAAGCAGTAACATTAACTACTTATGCAGGGACTGGTGTATTTCTCTGCAGATAACATTTATTAGAAGGTACTCTCTTTAAAGATACAGGTTTGCTTCATAACCTTCTTTTGAAGCACTGAGCAATCGGTTGCTCTTATTCCTCCAGTCTGATCCACATGTCAGACACAAGTGATGCCTGGAGGGTATGGGTTAAGTGATATGAAATCCCTAAAACACCTTGAACTATAGGTTCACATCTAGACTAGATTGTCCTGGCCTCTCCTCCTGACAGAACAAAATTTATGATTATTTCTCAAGGCCAGACACACACTTGGCTCTGAGAGACAGACATAGACAGAATTTGCCAGGAGGCACTGACACAATGCAGAAGAGACATGAAAGGCCAAGAGGCACTGAGAAAATAGAAGGGGTGGTTGACATGAAACTCATTCATGATCCCCAATTACATAAATTGAAGAGATATAAAGGACTTTAATTCACAGAAATAATGTCTGGCAGTAGGAAGCTACCTGAATGAGCAGTTAACAATTGTGCACAGCTTTCCACCATCCTCTGCAGAAAAGGTTTCTGCCCCCATTGGTTGTTTTCTTTCTACCTCTCCAGAAACAGCTAGTCTGAATCATGCCTTTTCCTAACAAATTCAGAGGTAAGCTCCAGCTTTGCCTGGACTTTAAAGCACTACAGAGAACATGCTTCCTGGACTGAATGAAAGGCAGATAAAATATCCTGAAGAGACTGTCTTCAATTTATCACTTGGATGCTCACTACCCTCCAAATTTCACCAGTAGAAGCTTTGTGGAGGAGGACTAAACATTCAATAATCTTTCTTCACCTCCAGGACACATGAGAAATATGCTTTTAAATGAACTACCAATGATACAAGAAAACAGGTCTAGAAAAAACACCTTTAGAATGACTGTCTGACTTTGTTAAAAACTTCTTACCAGAGAGATACCACAACAGTCCAGTGCTCAGAATAACTGTTAAGTTGTTCCTAATGCCTACCTCAGATCTTCTGCTATAGTCAGGATCTTTACACTCTACCTCCTATCCTTACATTGCAACATCTAGTTCAGAAACCATTTTCTGACAAATTCTCCTGTTTGCCACAGGTAATCTTTGTCAGGACAAGCAAAAGTGGACCGGGGGTACAGGAAAAATTTGACTGCCTTTCCCTGTTTGTTTACTGGATAACAAGCAGGTATTTTCTGCATTGATTAAACATGCAAATTGGGCATTAAAGCCAAAATGGTAAATGCAAGCTCTGCCCCACAAAGATTTCAGTGGGGTCAGGACTTCTGTGATAAAAACACAGACTTGGAAACAAGCATGCTACAATATGCTTAGCTAAGGATAGTACAAGTTGCAGAGAAAATAAAGGGAAAACATTCCCTGGCTGGGAAGTTGCCAGTCATTTATATCTAGAGAACAGACAATGCTTGTGGATTGCTAATTTCCTTGAGGATTTTTTCTCTTCCGTTGGCCAGATTCTTAACACCACAAAAAAAAATTCTTGTTATAATTTCAATGCACAATTAATCTTTAGTTCAGAGGAAAAGGAAATGGAAGGAGGAAGGATGATCATGAGGTAAAAGTTGCAGAGAGGCAGATATCAGATCTTTTGTGCAATATACTAATCAGCGGGCTTTCCTTGCTCCATTTTGACTCCCAGTCACCTCTTTCAGACTGCCCGTCTTGTTTATTTAGATTACAGGTGATTTAAGGGAAGAATGATCTCTTACTGTTTGTGTGCATGCACACTACAATCAGTCACTGTGCACTGCTATACAACAAATGAAAAAAAGAATACAGCAGTAACTTCAGTAGTGACAAGCATGCTCTGGGCCCCAATCCCAGCTACTCCCAACAGCAAGAGTGATATCACCCCACCCCACCCTCTCCCTCCTCTTCCCTTTACACTCTCCACAGTCCCTCTCTGTCCCAAAAGCCTGTTCATCCTGTGGTACAGGTGACAGCAAGGGTGGGCAGGAGCAGGCGAGCCAGGGACTGTGCTCATCCGCTGCTGACACCAGCGCACATTGTCCTGCACTAACTCGTCACACAGGGCAGAGAGCAACCCAAAAGGAAACCCTGCAATAAACACTGCAAAGAACAAAAAGAACCCCACAAAACCAACTGCCAAATAAATCAAACTGAAGCAGAGGAAACTAAAGGAGTGAGATTTGAATAAACAGAAATCAGAAGCCCCCTTTGACTTGTTTGCATCAGGCAGTCCGCGCTGATGGCAGAGCCATTTGCTGTTCACAGTCCTTCTGGAGCAAACCCCTAAATATGTTTCATTTTAATTTGCTATTAGAGAGATACTCCACAAATTAGCCCCTAACTAAAACAGGCACTGGGAAGAGGAAGAATTACAAGGTCAAGAGCAAACACTGCTAATCTGACAAGCCCACGTAGGCAGGGGGCGAGGTGAAGATGGAGTTTTACATTGGCTGGGGGAGAGGAAAAACAAACTGGTGACAGTTTGAGTCAATTTATAGCAGGAGACAGAGAGGATGACAAGGTTTCTCCAAGCCCTCCCCCACTCTTCTCATTGAAAGGAAGAAATGCCAGAAATTTCAGCAGGTCTCTGGATGCAAGCTGACACAAGTGAAGAGGAGATGGAATTGTCTCAGTATAAACAACATGCCAGGAAATCACCTGTGCCAGCTCCCCCACCAGCTCTGCAACAAGACTCACACTCACTGTGCTTCAATTGTCTTTCCTCCTTTCTCCTTCCCTCAAGGTTTCCAGGCAGCTACAAAAATGCCAATTTTGTCACACCCCAAGTTCTCCTCATCTTGTTGCAGGGATGAATTATAGGTTGTTTTAAGAAAAAGGTATTCAAGCAAAGGTTAAAGGCTGTTCTAATCAAACAAGGTTGAAAGAGTACCAGGAATTTGGTTGGTAGAAAACAGAAAGCACATTACTTAGCTTAAAAACATACGTGACTCTAAATACAGAAGCAAATATGCATTCAGGCAGAGAGTATATATAGACTTTTTTTTTTAAGATTAAGCAAGCAATTGCATGCAGAGATATTAACTGACTCTACATGCCCACTGAGCAAGATGTTATTTCATGAGTGATAGCACAAAATTAGAAACTTTCCTGCCTTGCATAGGACTGGATCTGGGCATTTTAAGGATCCATCTCTGAAGGATTTTAGAACAAGAAAGCAACATACCAAGAAAATGGCTAGGGCTACTCTGAGAAAAAAACTCTGTGAGTATAAAGTATATTTAAAAGAAAAATCTTAAAAAAAAAAAAAATGTTCTTCTCTCATCCAAGCAGGTAGCCCTGAGACACTATTTTATTTCTTAGGAAATCTGTTTTTTTCAGGATGCTAGTCCTGAAGGAACACCCAGCTGGCTCTCCCAAATCATCATTTTAAGTGAAGTAGAGCAATGAGTTCAGTGCCCAATCTTTCACACTGCTAACCCATATCTCCAGTAGTGGGCTTTTCATTCTGCACAGCAGAAAATAACAGAAGAAACCTGTTTAGCACAAGACAGCAGAAAAAGGGTAACTTATATTAGTGCTGCTGCTTCTACAGGCTGAAAAAAATTAAAGTATCTCTGGAGATCTCTACTCAAAAGTTCCTGTGAATCCCTGGCACCATTACTGGGTCATTTTAAACAGAATTTCATTCTAAAAAGCCACACTTAGCCCAAGAGGCCTAGATTACATGTTCACAAGGAAAAGAACTACATGCACTTAAAAAGGACTACAAGTTAGTTACTGTTAAAAATTCTGGTTTCATGCAGTGCTGGAACCAGTCCTACCATTACAAATACCTACTAAAGATCTTGCTAGATCTCTAGACTTGTCTGCAATACCTAATTCAGATGAACTTGTCTTCCTGACAGCCACCTGCCAAAATGCTCCTAACCAGCTCTTCATGCCCTAACCTGGCTGGCTCTGCCCTGCTCTCTGCCTGAGAGCCACTCTGAATGACAGCCACTCCCCTCCCCAGCAGAGCTGAGGTAAAAAGGAAACGCCAGTACCATCACTGCCATTACCATCACTGCCATTACCACTGATTGTAACCAGAGCTGTCAGCACTTTGAGAATTACACACACTCAGGGAATATCAGCTAACCTGAAGCTTCCTGTTCTGCTGAAAGGCAGCTCAGTGCTGGCAACCCCCCGAGAGTGACAAAAATAAATGATGTGCCAGGTGCTTTAGGATGACCCTGCCTGAGCAGGGAGGCTGGACCAGATGACACACTCTGGTGTTTCCAACCTCACCCATTCTGTGATTCAGTGATAAAGGAGCCACAGCCACAGGAAAGCAGACAAGCTGTTTAACTGCTGCTTTGCTATCAGATCTTTTAATATTTATGAAGATAGATACTGTATGTTTTTCCCATCCTAGGACTATTGTCATATTCCTCTGCTAATCTACTTAGTTTAGAACACTGTCAATCAGGCACAGCTCATAAAGACAGCTACTGACATTATGCCACTGTGGTCTAAGATGCATCCTTACATAATTCATGTAGGCAAGTATCTGGTTTTATTACACTGGTAGTAACACACTGCAGGACTCACACCTCTGTCACACACGCTGTGTCAACCCTTGCTTGGGAGGCTGGAGCTGTGAATAAATGTTTTCCCAACAGTGCTGAACTCTGAACTGTGGCTGCTATGGCACAGATGATGTGCCTGGCATTTTGCTGCCCTTGTTGAGCACAGCCAGTTCACACAGAGAACTGTGACAGACAAATCTTCAGTCATCTCAGCATAGCCAGGCCTGCCCAAAACCTAATTCTCCTTCTCATTTTCCACCTCCTGCCCCTTAAGCAGAAAAAGGGCTTGCCTAAAATTGAAAGAATTTGCTGGTACAGCTACATAGGTAAACCTCTTTGGTAAATAGAAGCTTAAGATGATACAGCTTATATTGAATCACTGAATGACACAAATGACAGCAACAGACACTCTCACTGATATAACTCAGTTTGCACTCATGATTTCACAGGCTCAGCTACATGCACCAAGAGCAGGAGGGCATTTGTCGTGTACCAAATTCAGTAATACTTCTGAAACTACAGCAAGCCCAAAGCATATTAGCCACCCCCCATTTTTTTCAATCAATACAGCCACATGCACAGCCTCTGTGTGGGTTAGATGCTACATCCCATCCTTTTACTGTATCAATAAAAAGGAACTGCTGGGCCGGGACACCACCACTGATGGGCTTGGAATTCATCAGGGTGTATGTTACCTATCTATACTAGGCATCTATCAGCAATGCTATGAGGACTGAGTTACCAGAAAAGAAGTTTTACTTCTGAAAAAAAACAGCAAGTAAAAGGCAAAAGAAGTCCACATCTTGCATTCTTTGCTATTGTTGGGACTGATGAAACAACTTGTCTAAATCAACCCAAAGCTTTGCATGTATAAAAATAGTAGAAAGAGCATCTCTGATCTACTCCTTCACTTCTGTCTAGTAGGTGCAATGAAAGTACAGCGTGGGTAAAAAGCCTGGAGGAGTGAAGGAGATCTAATGATTTCCTTGCTCTTCTAAGACTTTGTAATCCTAATCTAACAGTATATTAGGCTCAAATCAGGTAGAACTTTCATTTCATTGAAGCTCATTTTTATTCCCCACACTCTTGTTAGGAAGCCTTATATGCAGAAAAGCTTAACCAGAAACATTAAGATTTCCCAGTGAGGAATGTTTCTGTGAGACCAACAGTGCAGCAAGCCCAAAATGCTCCCAGGAGCTGTAATCAGTGCTGGGTGTAATCAGTGTTCCAAACGTCAGAGGAAGCTGGAATCATTGATCTGTCAGTAGGGGAGACATCTTCCTAATCCCTTCAGTATAGTATGTCTAGTCTGAAATCCTATAATCCCTTTATTTTATGTACTGTAACTGTGGATATTCTCATTATGGATACTTAATCCTCTCAAGGATGATACATTTCTGGCCTCAGTGACACTATTGTGGCATTAAACTCCTCATACTCATTGTATTTTGCAGAGAAGCACTTCCATTAAGGATTCCATTGGATTTTTATGCATTCCTCATACTCACTGTGTGATCTGTGCCATATTATTGTGAGAACAGGGCTCTCCTGTTCATCCTTTCTCTGCACTGTTCTTCACATTATTTGTAGGTTCATCTACAGGTAGTCAGGAAAGTTGATCTGAAGTCAATAATGTTTTAACTAAATTTCAACAGATTAGTTTATCTACAATGTTAAAATGGACAAATAATACTACATTAAATCCCTGTATGGACATACACATTCAGAAAGAAAATGGCCTTAATGCAATTTATGCCACTTTGTTTCCAAAGTAAATGGAGATAAACCAAATGAAAGCCACTTATATTTTGAATAACAGTATTTACACAGTGATTTAATGTAATTCAACTCATCTTTTTAAATTCCCATATTTTGTCACCTCATTATTTTTCCCTGAGTGTTCCTGTATAAACAAGTCTTCAAATTATCATCTTTTTAAATCTCCCATCTTGCTCACAATTTCCATCCTTGGCATCCAGTAATTTTTGCCCTTATGTGGATCCTTTTCATTTTACTCTATCTTTTAGAGTAGGTATAACCAGGATGAAATAATTAGCATGATTAAGAGAGTTTCCACAGTAAAGACCATCAGAGAATGACAGAATGTGTAAGGCTAAAAGGGCCCACAGTGGGTCATCTGGACCAACCTCCCTGCTCAAGCAGGATTACCCCAGAGCATGTGGCACAGAACTGTGTCCAGGCAGTTCTTGAATACCTCCAGCAGAGAGGAAAAACTCCACAACCCATGGGAACAGGTTCCCATGCATGGTCACTGCACAGTGAAGTTCTTCCTCATGTTCAGGTGGAACTCCCTGTGCATCACTGCAATAAGTTTTGTGCACTTGTGCATCTTGCTATTTAACATTAAAAAAGGCAAGACATTTGTTAACTCTCTATGGATGAACTATCTGAATCAGGAAATCACCACAATAGTGCCTTCTAGTCTTTTACTTCAAAAGCTCCCATCAACATGTTACGTAGTGTAAGGAGCCAGAGTTACTCTTTATAAGAAATACAAGACTTGTCTGAGTCAGCTTTGGTGCAAACCAATATTTAACAGTGTAAAAACTGTCAATTTCAATACAAGCAGCTCCATAATCACATCTGTAAAATCTAAATGGACAGTTTTTAACTCCTGTTGCATGAACTCTGTCCATATATGCACAGAAGTATCAGTAATGTCAGCAGAGAAGAGTTCACACCTCCAGCAGGTTTAGGATGAAAATATCCTGGACTGTAACAGCACATCATGGTCCACAAAACAAATCCATTTTTCCAGTATATTACGTCTGCTAACACCAGCAAATTCAGGAGTGAATACTTGCTTCCTAGCAAGAGATGATCTCCCTCTGGAAAGCTTTAATTGACTGGAATAACCCTGGATAAACTGCCTAACAGAGATGCAGAGGGTTATGGGCAACGCAGGGCAGATGACACGAGGCTGCAAAGACAAACAAGGGCAGCCAATGAGGCAGAACAGCAAGCTGTGGGTTTTGTGCCTGTTAAATCACACTTGGTGTTTCTGCCTATTCAGTCTGAACACACCTCATCAGTTATCTTGTCTGCTAACACCAGGATTCTAAAAACATCTACCCACAGGAATGCCACAGATAGACTTCTGTAAACTTTAATGTAGTCCATGAGGCCTGGGGCTACAGCAAAACCTTCTGGAGTCCATGTATGCATTTGTGTGTACATAGAAATAAAGTCTGTCACTTGCTGCCTCTTTGGTTACTCACACCTGCACTACAAGCATTTGTTAACAATACAAGTACTAGCAAAAAGCACTGCCTCACCAGGATTCGGGAAATTTCCAAAAGTAAGGCCACTTTTTTCCAATCTTTTTTCACTCTGCTTTTAACCTCACAGTAAAGTCTTCCCCACTAGAGCCCTATCCAAATGGATCCAAGTGACAACCATCCCAAGACCACCAGACAGCCCAAGTATTTACTCTGACAGACTCATAATATCTAGGCCCTGTTAGGCTTGGAAAGAGATTGATATTGGATTTTATTTTAGAGTAGTATTATAAACTGCTTCATCTACTGGCAAACAGGCACTTCAACCTTTTTGAACTAAGAACAGACCCTCAAACCCCATTTTTGAAACTCAGCTACTGGGTAGGAAACAACCATGTTTTCTAGGGTCTTTAAAGGGAACTTGGCTAGGAAGCAAATCAGAATTGAGCTGGGACTAACCAGGGTAAAGGTTGCTTATATCTGCAGATTACCCCTCTCTGCTTTTCTAATTCACTCACCATGCCTTATCTTTCCATTAATCTTTAATAAACCTTTTAGTTAATTCCCCAAACACATGCAATCTACATGACAGCAGGAAACAGTGCAAAAGCAGTCCATGGATATGAGGAAATAGGCAGCAGAGGAATCAAAAGGAGGGAAAACTTTCAGGATTAAAACTACCCAAACTGCAGGTCAGTGGAAAATTATGAGCAACTGGCAGAAAGCAGCAGTAAGGGGCAAAGCAGACAGGAGTGAGGGGCTGTTAAGGGTATTAGTATTTATCTGACCATTGGAGTCATTCTCTTATTGGGTGCTCCTCTCTTTTCCACTCTGGATCCACTTCGACAAAAACAGGCAATCGGATTTCAAACTTGGAGCCTCTGAAATGTGGAAAACCCTCTCCATGCTCACAACAAGGATACAGCTAGATTAAAAGGCAAATGTAATTTAACCCACCCCAGCAGAAATGATAATCAAATTATATTGCCTCTAAATATGATAAGTTTGGGACTGGGTGCCTCAGGGGAAGAGAAGGTGTCTTGCAAACACAAACACAAAGAAACATGTTATAGGAAAGTGCTAAATCAATGCATGAATTATGACTTCTACCCTCCTTCTCTCCCCCAGGGTGCTTGATAAGCTGCTGCTTGCTTCTAAAATATCTACTACCAATGTTAGGAACTGATTAAGCAGCTTACAAAGCACTGGGGGCTAATAGACAGGCCCACCAGGGAGACTGCAGCACTGGAGTTAAGTAGCTCGCTTTTTCATGGCTTGATTATTAAAGATGAGATAGCAGAACATGCTGAAAAGATGTGGAAGCAGTTTCAGACCTCAGGCAACTGGCCTTTTTATTTTATATATGGAATCATTTCTAGCCTGTGATTTTACCAGCCAACAAAAGCCACGTTTCCTGTTGTTCTGTAGTCTCCAGCTCTGAGGGGCATCTGAACTACCTCAACCTAATGTGTCAGCTGAACATCCAGAGCTGACTATGCTACTCTTATCCTGCAGAAAAGGCACCACTAGAGAAGGGAGACAGGTGAAAGAAGTTTAAAATACTGTTTTACACACCACTGACAGCAGCATTAGTGTGAACACACAGGTGCCCAGGTCAGCCAGCACACCTCACCTCATTGCTTCTTCCACTGTGCATCTCAGCATTGCAGCACACTCACCTTAGATTCCCTAGTCTCCCTTTTTCAGCTCTTTTTCCCAAATTCTTCTTGTGTAATCTGTTACATAATAAAATTCTGCTTCTCAGGTAAATGCACTTCAAGGTTCTTGCTTAGTTGAATCAATAACAATGCAAAGACAAATTCTGCTGGCACATTACCTCTTCCATGATCACATCTGTCATGGTAACACTGCATGGCTCAGCTCTGTGTAGTAGGCTGGCTGAGGTTTGGGGGAAGGGGGGGTGGGGGTTAGGGTCCACCCTGCCCCCTCCTCATGGCAATGCTCAGCAGATTTGTAAAGAATCATGTTGCATTAGGGTCTTTTCCAACTTCAAAATTCCCAAACAACTACTCTTTCAAGCAAAGAAATAAATACTACTTGTCACCTATGGGCTAAGACTGATGAGAATTTATTGAGCAGATGAAAAATTTCTCATAGCAAAGTTCTCTTTACAGACTACAGCTTTCTTTCACAGTGTCTTTCCATCCCTATTTGAACACCGATGCTCTAGACTTTCATCCCTAATCAATGACACCATTAACTCATCTTTATACTAAACTACAAACCACAGACACAGCGTGGAAGTACAGGTATTCCCTTAGAAGGGAAATGTACATTTAGCTCTGAAGGTGAGAACTGCTCCATGTGTAACAGGTAGAATAAACCAAAGACACTCACCTGCTGAAGGTCTGCCAGAGAATAAAGATGGATTTGTTGAAGAAGATACTCTCTGGGAAAGATCCTGAAAAGAGACAAATGGGTATATGTCACACCTTTTTGACTGGGAAACTCCTAAGCTTCCTCTCCCCACCAAATAACAGCAGGACAGTGATGTTAGAGAGAGAGAAACTAGAATTATATCACTCTCTAAGCACCACCTGTTTTTACAGTTTTCTGCATGGGCACAATAGTCCCACAATAAGAGGAATTTCTGTGCCAGTGTCATGCTCATATTGTCAGGTCATATACTGAGACATTAACAGCCACTGAAAGCTCTTTCTGACCACAAACGATGAGTCTTTAAACAATTAATGCAGCAACAAAAATAAATAATGCAAACGACACATTAGAAGTATTTCTTATGGTCTCAGACAAGATTCTGGTCCGCAACAAAGTTGTAACACTTAGTTTCACATGTGATTTATGGTTTTGTAACTGAAATAACTATACTGGGGAAAAAGGCCATGCAGATACTGTTCTTCCAAAATCAAGCTGACTGATATCAATTCCCCTTTCCATACAGAAATATATGTATTGGTATAGACTCTGTAATGACTTACTTAAGAAAGCAATATTTACCTTACATTAGCCAAGGTTTCAGGAAAGACTATTGCTTATGTACTGACAGACCTGATAAGTAAAGCTAAATCACAGAAAACTGAACAGAGAAGAGATGCCCTAATTAGACTGATAGGCAGTAAAATGAAAAACTGGGTTAATATAACATCACAGAGGGAAAAAAAGGACATTGGAACTTAAGTGGATATTAACTAAAAACGTTTATGAAAATGTATGTATCTGCTATAAAGATGTCAGGAACAGAAAAAGAACATCTTTGTGTGCATGCACAGAGAAGCTGCAACGACATAACCAGCTAAACCACAGAACAAGAGAATAAAGCTACCAAATGCAATCTTTCCACAGAACATGGATTCTAAGAAATAATGAAAATACGTCTGTTTCTGATATTCCATTAGTTGTCTTAAACAACAGCCTTATACTGATACTTTTCAAAGCTGTATGTACTGAAGGGGCTAGGACCTCTCACTGCAGCTAAGGTGGGCAGTACAAATAATTCATAATTCCTTTTGTACTTTTGAAAAAAACTTAAGATTTACTGGGGTAGGAGGAGAAGAGTTTTGCAAGCAAAGCACTGACAACTGCAGACCATCCATCTTACGGCACTCTGCTGGAGCAGGACTGTGCCATTGCTCCTTCTCACTCACCAAGCATATCCACTCTACCCACCCAATTCTCAGCTGCAATCTCACTAGGGCATTGCCATTTTTCCCTTTCAGCTCTGTAGGTTTTACTACTGCTCCTTTTTCAGGGGACTGTGTTGCAGTGGCTCTGCTGCATCACACCTTCAGAATACATTTGGCACAATGTCAAAGACCACTGCAAAACAGTCAAAATCCAGACATCAGACTGGAATTGCTCATTTGCACATAGCAGACTTATTGAAAGATAAGGAGTCAACTCTGAACAACATTTTGAAGCATTAGTATTTTTTCAGCTCAGACAGAATTTCTTTCATTAAAATTTACTGTCATTCTCCCCTATCATACAGGCAGGCACTAAGCAGCTTTGCCAGAACCTGTATTATCTGCTGATGCCCTTACAGCCCTGCTAAAGAAAACAATTAGCTAATGAAACATTTCTTGTTCAGGAAATAGCATGAATAGCCCATAATGCAAAAACTGTAAATGACTAGTATTGATGACTAACATCACACTCCCCCTGCCTTCAAGGATGGCATTTTATTTCCTTATTTCCTGCAAGTTCTAACTCCTAGTAAAAAGTGTGCAGGTGAAAAGCAAACTCATGATCAACCAAATTCCTTCGTCAGACAAGTCTCAGCCAGCATAGGCCCTGGTGACAAATTCCTATACCTGTCCCCTTCCTTAAAACATGCTGATTTGCAGCAACAGCTCTGCAGAGCTGGTATCCAACACACACCTCCTCCCTTCCAAATCTCCTTCCAGGAAAAAAAAAAGTAGGCATTACCCTCCCAGTTTTATGCAAAACACTTATATACATACATATATATTTATATATACACACACACACATAATCTGCACTTAAGGGAGGGGCGTGATTATTTCCATTGCTAGAGGATCTGAGGCATTAAAAACCCCTCAGTAAGTAAGGCTGGTGCAGCTCCAGATGTGCAGTCCTTCTACTGACTTGAACAGTTAACATTGGTTCTCTGTGGTAGGCCACAGAGGAACAGCCAGGCAGCCAAAGCTCACGAATGCAACAGCATCTACAGAAGTCATGAGGTAACCAGGCCAGTCCCTGCATGATTCCCAGTAAATGCAGAGGTGCAAAACACTCCCTCAACATTTGCTCACATCACCAAAGGTAGAAATCAGAGCCCCATGACTGTGAAACCCTGAAATTGCCTAGAAGGAGGCAGCTCAGCCCCCACTCATATAAATGAAGTGCTTTCACCACACCTGTGGCAAGCTGAGCAACTCTACAAAAACAGGTCTTTCTGTGCTGCATGTTTGCAATTCAGTTGTTCTCCAGAAAATTCCTATTAGTCCTGTTTGGAAAGAAAAACCCAAAGCTCAACAGCTACCTAAATTTAACTGGTGAAGCCACCTCCCAAAAATGCATCTGTTCATTGCCAGTTTTTGTCAGCCTCCAGTGAGTGGGGAACAAGAGTATAACAGGCACCAAAATACCAAACACATTTTCAAAAAAACCCTCATAAAATGCAAGCAAATCAGTTGGGGCAGGAAATCCATACAGATCAAGTCCTCCAGTGAGCAAGAAAATGACTGATGGCCAGTTTCCAACCATTTGCTTGCCTGCACAGGTTCTCTGAGCCTAATGAGGTCATGGCTGATATAAAGTCCATTTCAGTAGGAGGCACACAGGACTAATTCAGAGCCTCTTGCTTCCCAACACAGAGGCCTCCTCCCATGCAGCCAGTAGGAAAGTAGTGTCTATGCTATCTCTGTCCTCCTGTCACCTACAACTGAAATTGTTCAAAGAAAACCAAAGTCAGGTGAGATGGGGCTCACACAAACACCGCACCACGGCATTAGCATCCAGACAAAGTACTACAAGGCATCCAGATCAATCCAAAATCACACTCATGTCCAAAAATCTCACAGAGACCCAGAGCAGGCTAAGATAATGTCACTTAGGAACACTTCACTAGAAAATATGTGTTTAGTTTCTGCACAAGGTTGCATCAGGAGCTTTGAGCATGCTTAGATTAATACAAGGCCTGGATACAAAAAGACCAAAATGTGCCTGAACATTACTTTTCCCTTAATATAAAGGTCTTTTATAAACATCAAATGGGAAATCTCCAATTAGTCATTTGAAAGCAAAATAAAATATGTCAATTTTGTAAATATTTTGATTGATGTGATACAACTAACTAGATTTCTTTTTTTAAATTGGCCAGTTAAGAGCATTCAATAAACAGTGGCCTTTCAGTCAAATCTTAACACAGAAAAGAAACTGGAGTGAACCAGACAGAGGTCAAACGCAAGACGTTAAGACTCATCACAATAAAAACTCAAACCTCTGCAGCTTCAGAATGTGACCTGTGACCCCTGAGAGGCAAATGGCATCGAGCGCATGTCCCACTAAAAGCACCTCCTAAGCTTTCCCAGCTTGGAAACTCCCGGACCAGTTTCACCACTGGTGAGTCACAGGATTGCTGTGCTGTAAATCCTGGCTACCAGTCAGGGTTTAACCTGCAATGAACAAACCAAGTTCAATGCTAACCAGCCTCTAGCTTTGCCAGCTACTGTGAACAATGAAAACCAAAGTCCTGTTGGCTAAAGGTCTTTAAACTGCTTTATTGTTATGTCCTAGATATAAACACAATCAATGCAAGCAGAAAAGAAACACATCATCCAGAACTTTGGATCCAACTAAAAGAAAGAAAGGAGCATTCTCAGTTTCTGATTATTATTCTTTTTTGCTTGATACTTTGTAATCTGAAGTACAACCTTCAGGCAAGACAGAAATTTCATCTGTTCCTTCTAGGATGATCTTATCAGGTAAGTATTTGCACAAACAAAGGTTATCTTTTAGTGTCCTCCTGCAAACAGAACCACTGATAAGAATTTGCTTTTTGCATTTGGATAAAGCGTGTAGTCATGGTGCTTTGTTAGCACTAAGTAATTGCTCTGCATTTAAAGCCTGTTTATCACCAGCCTAGGTAATTTTTCTTCAATGGGTTAAATACCCTGACAGCTCTGCTAAAGCTACAACCAATTAATCTGCCTATGCCTGACACTATAACCAAAGTACAAATGTGATAAGCAGGGGGAACTCTTCTTTTTATAGTGCAATCAAAAGAAATCAAGTTAGGTGACAGGTGGGCACAACCAAGTCTCCTTTTTACCAAAAAGCCTCTTAAAACCTAGGATGTGAGGGGGGAAGGGAGGGAAGGTGGCACCAGGTTTCAATGGGTCTGGTTTGACCAGGCTGAGAAGTGTATGATGACTGAGCTGTGACTCACAGGGGACGCAGATGACCCGGCCCAGCACAGCACTGCGTTCAGCCTCCCCTCCAGCCCCGTGCAGGAAGCTGCTACACCCACAGCTGGCACAGCACCAGGGTACCAAGTCCGCTTCCTCCTGCAGCACAGCTCATACCCTGGCACTGCAGCTTACACCTTTGGAGCTCTGCACTACCCTGCACAGAAAAGCAGCTGAAGGCCAGCACAAGCTGATGAGCACCGTTCCTGTGGGTTTTGGCCCTCTTTGGGGGCAAGAGCCCTCTTTGGTCCTGAGCCTGCAGCCATGCCCCAGCACCAGCTGCAGCCACGTGTGGGGCAGGACCTGTGCACACTCTGATCTCACTGAGAGCAGCTCCAAATTTTCAGACTTAGTATTTGGTTCTAGAAGTACAGAGGGGTATCAGTGAGTTGCTAGTTATCCCAAATACACATGGCAAGGTAAATAACGTTTCTTGCTGGGTTTTCTCTTGCAATTCATTTGATATGGACATTGTCAATTTAAGGTAGAGAACAGCATCAAAAGTGAGGGGGAAAGGCAGGATTTTTCCAGTGTTGTTAGTTCTTATAGCTTTCTTCAGGCTTTTTATTTTGTATTTCCTTGTTAATCTTAGCTCCTGTAAGTTTATTGGGAGAGAAGAACCCAAACTTTCCAGCCAACTAAAGTTACTCAGAAAAATAGGGCTTTGGGAACTTACTGATTTTAAAGTCAAAAGGTAAAAATTAATGAATGAATTACAACCAAACCGAAACACTACTTATTCATTCAGTTCTTGTGGCACTATACCAGATTTTTTTTTCTAATTCTATGAGCTTATGCAAAAAAGCTTTTGTGAATCACTTCACATTCATGAGGTATGAACACTTCTGGTTATGTTCTGGGAACAGTCGCTCCCACATATCTTCAGCCCACACTAAGTGCTAGATTTATTAGCAAGCATGTCCAGGTAAGGTATTATTTTACATTGTTATGAAATTCCCCATGAGCACTCCTATGTTAAAACAGTTACTCTTATCATCCATCAGCAATCCTGAACCAGTTTACAAACTTCCTACTAAAATGCAGTACACCAACTCCCTCTCCTTTGTGGTTCCTTGAGCAAGGTTACAACAACATTGTGAAATACAAAAATTACTACAGAACTAACTCATTAATCAAGTAGCACTGTTACTAAAAGCAGAACAGATAATTAGAGACATAGTTTCATTTTAAATCAAAATAATTTAGAGCTCCCAATTAACTTGAAATTAAGAATAAGAAAATGGTCTCTGCTTTTGTCAGACACCCTTGAACCTTTGCACTTTGCTGCTGGAAGTTCTGATATAAAAATACAGGGATAAAAATGGCACAAGTCATATTTAACACTGTGTCCACGTATAACGGGAACTTGTTTTTAAATAATTGTTTTCTTGAAAGCAACCTGGTCTCAAAAGGTGAATGGAAATTACCAATGTAAAAATGATGCAATATCACTCATCTCTTTGACAAGGAGATACAAGGTGTGTGTTGTCATCTTACTGCAAAAGTCCCATACCTTCTTGGTGATCTCTCATGGGCAGCTCCTCACAGCACTGACTCCTTCTTCTTCACAGCACAGCCAAAAAAACTCCAGCTCCCTTCTCAACCACCTAACCCACTCTTTTATAGCACTCATCATTATTGGACACACCTGTAGCCTATTAAGGGCAGGCCTGTTCCTAATCTTTAGTAATTAGTACAGCTGCAGCTCCTCAGGGGTGAGATTGCCTTCTGCACTACTCTCTTACATTCTATTCCTCCACAGGTGTGCCCTCTAGACCATAAAATGCTAACATGAACTTGAAAGACCCACCTGTCTTCTGGTGGACTTACCATGGAAAGTTCTGGCAGGTTCCTCAGCTGATGCTTACCATGGTAGAGCATTAGCTTGTGCTTTTAACCTTCCCTTGACACAAAGAGACAGCAGCACTGCCTCCATCCTGGCTGCTCTGGCACACATCTCAATGCTTCGGCTCTTTGTTACCTCTAGCTGAAATGAAAGCTCAGATTCTACCTAACACCATCCCCTCAGTTTTAGCCAAACACTTTTTAAGACGCTAATTTGCAAGATCCTGTGTGCACAGTTAGATCTTCCAAAAGAAAGAAGAGTTGAAGCAAAGAGGTGAAGGTAGTCTGTTTGCATCAGCTCCATCCACAGGCAATTTTATTTCAGCTACTGCAATGACTACAGGCATGCAGGATCTAAATAAACAACAAATGCCTTGTGCATACTTCTTTGCATTTATTTTCTCACCTTTCCTCACTTTGGGTTGTTGTTTGGTCTTAACACTTGTTCTTCCTCTAAGGATATGTAGATATCCTCTTTGAATGATTTTCTCTCTCACCCTCTTTCCAACCACCCATGCAACAAATTTTCTTCTTCTGTTGGTCTTGCCATTATCTCAGAGCCCCAAAACCACATCCTTCTGTTTCATCCCTGCTCACACTTTCTTTTTGCAGTTTACTGCTTTCAGAATCTCTACCTTTGTTCCCCTGCTTTGGAATTTTCCACTCCCCAAATGCCTTAAACATAGCAAAGAAAATGGAGAGTCTCCTTTGACAGTCTGGAGATGACTTAATGACCTTCTGTTGTCCTTGGTCTGAAAGATGACATAGCCCCAGCTTCACATCCATGAGGTATTTGGAGGTATACTGATTGCATTAGACCAATCAGTATTCCTGTGATGTGTTTAGACAGGTTCCCCAGTTGCCACACAAATATTTTGAAAGTAATCTATTCCTGTGTCAGAAGTGCTCTGTCTAAGGCCTCAGAGTAGGAAGTGACAGGACTCTATTGTTCAGCATAACTGAATCTGGGCTTGTTCCACCCTGTGCTGACAGACCAGCAGGCTCAGCCAAGAGCACACATCTGCAGCACTGGAGCTGTACCTTTAACCTCCTGCTGCTACAGGAGAACTGTATACTAGAGCCTGCTAAGTGATGCATCTAGCACTGCAGTTTGGCTGGGTAGAACTGATGTATTGCTGTTCTGGAGCTGACAGACAAATGGTATCAGACTGAGATGAGTAACAAGAGGGAAGTTTGTCCATATAGCTTCTCACCACCATTCAGATTTACTTGCAGTACCAGGGCACTACACCAAGCACTAATGCATACGGGAATGTCCTACAAAACATTTACCTTGTGTCACTGCCATCTGTCCAAAGTATCTCGGCTAGCAGCACCTGAACTGCAATTTTAGATGTACAGCTGAGAGAGCAGAGAGCCCAGAGGGCTCCCCACATGGAGCTCCAAGGTTGGCCTAAGTTACCCCACCCTACAGTAGATATGCAGGCATCTGAACACTACCCCAAAAATCATTCTGCCAGTTCCTTGACTTGAAGAATCTTCAATCATGACAAGAACAAAGCAAACCCAGAACAGAACTTGCATCATTCATTACAGTTTCATAGAATACCCTGATTATTTAATAGACTCAGAGATTCTGTGTCCTTCTCAGCCATCCATTTTAATGACTCCATCTTGGTTTGTCTGGGCCATTCATTCCCCATCTGCAGGTGGTGGTGGGATCTGCAGAAGTCCACTTGCACTAATTCTGTTTTGGCTCTAGGTTTCAGACTTGTATGTCTCTGCCTGAACAGCATCCACACAAGCAAGACGACAAAAACAAGCAAGAACTTGTTCAGTAAATACATTTTAGTCAAATGACGTGTTGCAATACTGACAGTTACAGCTAACGAGGCGTAACAACATCCCTTATAAAACAGGGAGCTCAGCAACAGGCTGGGAATCTCCTCTGGCTAATATCAGAGGAACACTGCTCATACATGCTGGTGGAGGGCCTTACTTTACCTCCCAGACAAGTCCATATTCCTTATTTTTTTCCCCCTGCACATATGAAAGTGTAGAATCCAGTGGAGCAATAGGTGAGAATAAATCACTATAACTGACAAAGACCATTTTTACTGTGAGCCTTCTAGCTACTATAATTAAGGATTTCTTCTGTCTTTTCCTTCCTTCCTTTTTTCTTACTTTCTTTCTACTTTGTCACTTGCGTCTTTAAGGTTCACAACGTGGTTTCAGTCCTGAGTTCCCTGCTAGATGTCAAGTTTCAAAGTTCTCAAAGCACCTATCTAGGCACACCAAACATTATAAATAACATTTCCACATTTAAGCTAACTGGATCCTGAGCTAACCTGGTTTATAGCCATCTGGAATTCTTCAGAAAAAAGTGACTGTTAGCATTGTAAACAGTTTTGTCTTCACAGAGGACACCAAGAGTTTCCAACTTTATTGCCATCTTCATTTTGTGATCTGGGCTGAAGAGCAAGGTATAGATTTAAAGTAGATGATAATGCAAATAGTATTAATAAAAGAAACCTCAGAGAGATCGGCCTTTCCCTAATAAGGCAGGCTCTATCAGTGTCCCAGAGGCAGCAAGGTGCCAATACAATTAATCAGTCTGTTTTTAGTTCTCTGTAGACAGCAATATTAACAGTTTGTTTCAGTCTGTTTATATGGGCCTGACAGGTCTTCAAGATGCTGTGTTCACTCTCTTGTGATTAATAGTCATTCACATACTAAGGTGAAGACCAAGCAGAAAAAGAATGTTTTTAGAAGAGGACAGATAACTGGATTCTCTCTCTCCATCTTTCACTTTTAATTAGGAAACAGTACTAAATTTAGGAATGCTGTCTCACCATATTGTTTAAACTCCTCCCTTTTTTGCAACTTGCCTCTGGGATGAGCCGAAGGAAAATTTAAAATCGCATATTTTCTTTGTTTACTTTTCAGCTGTGCTCTATAAAGTCATCACACTGGTAGTGAACATCTGCACACTGGGATACTGGATGAAGGCAGCAAAGCCATTGGGAGCATTTTGTGCAAGGAATAAATCCTTATGGGAAAAGAACTTCCTTCTTCTCATCTCTGCACACCTCTTAGGTGATATCTGAGGGAACAACTGAGCACCAAATTCACCTCAATGGAGACTTCACAAACCAAGAAGGAAGCAGACTCTAAGGTGTGTACTGTACACTCCTTCAGGGGCTTTTACACTTGTAGCAAGTCCTATCCAACTACAGATGCTTCCCCAGTACAACACCAAACCTTTCTTGGGCTGGGGCCCTTCTCTTCACCACACAGCTTTAACTGCAGATGGTGTGAAGAATAAGAAAAAGGAGCATCAGGAGCATTGTTTCCCAGCTTCTCCTTCTAGTTGTTTCATTTTGACACAGGGATGTCTTCTCTCCCCTCTCTGCTCCAAAAGAGCACGCTCACATTTCTCTGATACATTTTGTCCACTCCCTCTTCTATTTCCTCAGCAATTGTCATCTCTCCATTTTGGAGGCAGATTTTATTCCTCTTTTGTCCTGATGTTTTCATTAACACAACTTCCTGAGATTTTTTTCCTTGTTTGAAACTCCTTCTCCTGGCTTTCCATGATCCCTTTTTTACCTCTAGTCAATTGATTGCTATGCTAGGCCTTCTTTGAACTCTCTTCTTTTACTGTCTTACCCAAGCCCATTGAATTCCTTGCCTCCTTCTGCCTATTTTAATAAGAGAATTACATTTTTCAGTACTAATCAGAAAGCATAATTTTCTTTCTTCTATTTTTTCTGAACAACCTTCAAAAATCTTCTTTTCTCTTCAGTTTTATTGAAGAAAATGGCATCGAAAACCAGCTCTGCAAGAAAATACCATCATCCTCTGGAGTAAAAGAAAACCATGCTAATTTTTAAAATGCTGTAAGCTGCCCTAGCAAATAATAGGAATTGAGTAGTAACACACAAACACATACTAACCCACAGCGCAATGCTCTCCATAAACCTGTTGCTGTATTCTTCTCCTACTTGTTCTAGGTAGTTCATCAAAGCAATGACACAGGTTATGTACCCAACAGCAGCCCAGCTCTCCTCACCTGGGATAAAAACACCAGTTCAGTCTCCTCTCCCTTCCAAAGAATTCAGGTCCCTAGAACACCGTGTTCAAAATACAGTTACTGATGTCACCTGCTTCCTTGCCCTTTGGCAGCTCACTATTTCAAAGCAGTGACTTTCCTACTTGAAGTCTTGTCTTAAAAACTGGGGTACAAAAATGCTTACAGATCCATCAGGTCAGCTGCATGTGCCCAGAGCCACTCACTTCACAGTATGGCATGGGCAGACACATCTTCCCATTTCTTTTGGAGATCCACACCAAGAACTACTTGGCCTTTTTAAGATCACAACAGTGGCTTGACAGTTTTAAGAAAATTGTTCATTTTTACCTTCTTAGAAAAATGCAGTAGCAGCTGAATGGACTAAGATGAAGTCTAAAATGAAGTTCAACTTTTATAAAACTCCTGTTTTCACCACAGCAAACTCAATATGAAACACCTTTTGCTGTGCTGTGACCATGCATTTGCCAATAAACAAAACATTCGGTGCAGCCATCTCATGGATACTGGCTGAACAAGAGACCAGCATAAATCATGTGCTGGGTTAGGTGCCAGGGGACTGCATCTGACCTCTGCCTTTGGCAAGGTCATACCACAGAGGAGAGCAGAGGTGCTGGAAAGGTGGTTGACTCTGGCCCCCCTCGTGCTTTGTCACAATGTGAGGTGTTTCAAAGATCCCAGCAGTGATTACCTCACTGTGATGCCATGGCAGGGGGCATGAGTTAGCAGATCTGACTGAAAATACTCACAGCCAGAAAGCCTGAGGAGGAGCAAAAGATGCTCACCACAATGTGTAATGCCCCAGGGCTAATAGCTGTCAAGAACAACTTCAGATATTCAAACCCTAAAACATCATTTTCCTTGGCAGAGGATAACCCAGCTTCCCAGGGAAGTCAGATACAGCACACCACCTTTCTAAATGGGTAATGCCTTCAGAACCAGAGTGTGAGAGAAAACAAAACAGGCAGCAGGTGAGACAACATGCCAAGGAAGCTCCATCCTTGTGCTGCAGGCTGGCTGTGGCTCTTACCTTCTACGCAGATCCTCAGCCACCGCTGCCCTGCAGCTGAACAAGTAGGCTCGCAGGGATTTCAGCTGCTGTCTCAGGCGGACAACAGTTGCCAGAGGTTCAGCATGACTGTACAACATGGGATTTTCCTGCTGGATATCAATTAATGGCTCCTCATAAACATATTCCAGGAACTCTTTGGCTTGCTTTGACACCTAAAAAACAAAGCAGTTTAGTTAGGCTTTTCTCCAAACTTTTTCTAAGCAGATCTCCCCCTCTGTGATCTGTCAGCTATTCTATGCATCTGAAAACTTAGTCTGTTACCCATTAAAAATGGAGACAGAGTTGAGAGAGATCCAACTCTCTCTGCTTATAGCCAAGTCAAACTTCATCAAGCCCTTCAAAACTGAATGTAGGAGATAGCTACTTAGCCAAAGTACAGTGATATCTGCAGTCACATATGCTTTTGCTGCACAGTAACATAGCTTACTAGATTTTTTTCAAGTCTAAAATCTGAATAACCAGTTTCTTTCCTGCTAATATTTTTCTGTTTGTTCACTGCTTTCTTTTTGGCAAAAGTCAAGTTGTTGTGCTTTTTAAAATACAATTAAATAAAACTGAATCTTATTGGTATTACTCCCAAAGTTCCATCTGCAAGAAGTTTTTCATGCATTTTTCATGATAGTGCCCTGTTTTATCTCCACCTGCAAAAAGCTACTGTAATTTCAATAAATGAACGGGACTCTTGTTCCTTAAGTGAAAAGGCCAAATTCCCTCTCATTCCCGATTTCTGCATTTTATCACAGCTGGAAAAGAGAAGATAGGATTACGTGAAATGAGATGCAAATCACCTGAAACTCTGCTACAGAAATATTACTGGTTCCACTATTCAATTAGTCCTCCTGGACCTCTAAGTCAATGTTTACACTGAGACAAGGGAGGGATGAGTTAGGCTAACAAAAGTAGAAAGGGGACACATGCTACAGCCTCTGGAGATTTAGGAAGTTATTTCCCTTCTGGTGCTGTAGGTAAGAACAATACACATCCTTATAAATAGCACCACTCCCAAAACCAGCACCAGTAACTACTGACAGGGGAAGCAAGCCCCAGATGTAACCTTTTCACAACATTTAATACAAACCTAAGAAATATGCCAAGGCCAGCCTTGCACCAATAACTACACAGATAACAAGATGGGCCATTTTAAATATAGCAGACCATAACTCCACACGTTTCCAGGTCCTGAAGCTGTATTAAATAACCTACCTATTTACATTAAGCACCCCACTAATTTCTTTTTTTTTTTTTTTAATATCCTGCATGTACAAAGAACTGTGCCATCTGAGTGGAATCAGAGCTAACGTTGCAACAAAAGCACCTCAGATTTTGTAGAACAAAATTCTATAAACTCCAAACTTATCAAGTTTTTTAACACTAGCAACATTGATATTTTATTATGCTTATTGCAGTGCATTAAAAAACTGCAGTTAAACAATCTGCTTTTACAATCATTAACTATCTGACTGCAATATCTCAGCAATCCCTTGGCAACTTCCGTATCTATAGTAATTGTTAGTCCTCTTCCACCAAGGAGCAAATTAAAGGACGTATTCCATGATTCCTGAGGAGGTGTGTGAGTGCCTGGCACAGTGACCACCTCCTCCCATCAGGAGGATCAGGTGCTCAGTTCTGTCTTTGTCTATCTCCTTGCTTTAAGCCTCTGTCAAGGTGATGGGCTCCTCACCCACCTGCCCTGCTGTCTTGGGAGCTGGGGGGTGGTTCCTGTCCAACACTGCGCTCACACCTGTGCACACCTGAACCCCACACTGGGCATCTCTCCTGAAGCATCAGGAGCACAGAAACAAAGCAATGCCACAACTGAGGTCCCCTGAGTGACTCTGCCATGTGCCTGCACTATGGTGACCAAGCACTACTGTGCAGCTGCATGGTCTGAATGCAGCCTTTAACAAGAGAAGGGCAAAGCAAACCTTTCCCTCTCCTTGCCAATAAAATGCACCCATGGAGTGCTGATTGCAGGAAAAGCAGCTTTGCCCAGCATCATTGGCTGACAGGTGTCAGTCCACTCTGCATGGCTGACACAGGCACACACATCTTGTAAAACATTAACTCACATTGCCAAACACAGCAATGCTACAAGAAGCTGAAACACAGTCTAGAAACAGGAAGGGTTGAGCAGTCACAGTAATTCAATATTTTAGTATACATCCTAACATACTCACAGCCCCCCAGTTTTACTGGGCAGTAAAACAGTCCTATTAAATCAGCCATGAGTGAGAAGATGCAAAGTGCAACAGGATTTCAGCTTTAAATGTCATAAAAGGATGGATGCTAACATTCCAGACCTTTCCTTTCTAAAGTCTGCAAACTTACAGATCAAAATTCAATTTACCATAAGTCAGCTTCTCCTGAAAGCTACTGGCACAGGGAGTTCATTTCCTACTGTGTTTGTCTGGCATTTTGTGCAGGCTGAAAGCCACCTGAAACAAGCTGCAATATTTAGTGGGCTTTGCATGCAAACAGAGAAAACACTTGTCCTAAGCAAAAGGAAGGAGGAGTGTTCACAAAACTGCCTCTTTTCTTTTGCCTTCACACAAACACATGAAAAATACAAATATGAAAACAGTAGGAGACATGGGGAAAAAAGCAAACCTGGGCACTGAGCTGCAGCTTTGGTTTGACAGAAGAAACATGTCTAACTGCCAAGTCCTTTCAAAGAGCTTCTACTGCAGCCAAGAAGATTTTTCTTTTCCTACCCATGTGCTACCAGATGTTAAGTGCATTGCTGTTTTTCAGGATCCTGGGTATGGGAAGAGACAGCACTACAGACGTTCATTGTTTCTGATTTTCATGACCTGTCTTACCAAAAGCAGACAAGAACCTCTCAATTTCCAAACTAAATTGATGCCACAGCTTATTTTACAGCTGCTGAGCTCATATAACATAAAAAGAAAACCATGTACAGTTACACTGTAAAAGCTCATGTCCTACAGTACTTTTTGGTGCTTGCTTTACCAGAAACAGGACAGACCCCAGAAACACCTGAGGAGGTGGGGAATAGGTGGCAGTGGAAAGGAATGCAGGTTTGCAAACTCTTCATTCAATTTTGCTTCCCATTTGGTGGACTGACAGGCACATTTCAGACTGTGTAAAAACAAAGCAGTTTGTGAATCCTGGAGCCCTGTCTCAGTCCTGACCATCAAATGTGGCATGTGCTTATTTCCTGCAGGACCTCTTTGGGGTGTGCAGCCAGGAGCACATCCTCCTCTGCAGAAGCTCCACTTTCAGGCAGTGCTGTGCTACGTACAAGGGGCAGGGCAGTGTGCTTATCTTCACCCTCCCTCCCTTAGTTCCTGCTCTAATAGTTGGGAATGATGTTGTTTTTTCCTACCTCAGGGGTTGTGTTCCTTTCTTAAATTCACCTCTCTGAGCACTTTCACACAAAGACAGGTAAAGCAGTTGCTTAGAATTTGCGTGTGTTCCCAAGGCACCTCATACCTGTTCTGTCTACAAAAAGTGCAAAACGAAATTTCTCACTATTACAGTGAGATGACAATAGATTAAGTTTTCAATGAATGCTTAAGCTTTAAAGTCCTGCTTCTTTTGGTGCCTCTGCTGCCTCTACCACAGGAAACAGATTAGAGCATAGTTTTTATGCTGCAGGTTTAGAAAAAAACCCAGCTAATTTTCTTGGCAGTATTACTGACAACTTGATACGAGGCCTTTGCCTTACCATCCACTAGCCCCATATCAGGTCTGCTTATACTACCACGTGGTAGCAAGTTTAGTCCTTGGTAAAAGCATCCAAAAAAAGAACTTTTAAATATTCCTAACTTCTAGGCATAGGAGGGCTTTTTGTCTCCACACCTTGGAGCTTTGCAACTTTGAAGAATCTTGCATTTCACAGAGCAAGACTATAATTTTCCTGATAGCAGGCTCTGGCCACCTTTTAATAATCTCCCCATCTGACAAATTTTCTTCAAGAGACCTGCTTTTCCCCTAATAGGGCATTTACTGGTTATTTTTTTCCTTTTCAAATAGCACATAATAATAATAATATTTGCAGACACAAAACATCAAACAGCCTCTCCTAACAGTGGCTGCTAGGTCTGAAGCTCTAGCATGGTCTGGATTCCTTATGAGTCTGTTTTTCTTTCAGCATATACTGCCTGAGATGGCAAAACAACACTGTTACTGTGTTTGCTGGTATAATGCTTTGAGGCATGTAATCAGTGCCCTTATCTCGCAACCAGCCACCGAGGCAGCAACAAATAGCAGATTATAAAAGTTTTAGAAAAGCTCTTGTGTGGCAAGTGAACAACTGTAGAATTTTCTTCTTGTGTTACTTTCATCTGTTTGGTTCAATCAAGTGCTGCAGCAATGTCCTTCTAGTGTCCTCAAAATGCTCATGCCAAGAGACAGAACATACTGGGCCTCACAAACATTGCATTTGGTAAGCCAGTTTCCTATAGGTATTTCCACAATTTAGTGGATTCAGTAAGCAGTGCCAATCTTTAGTCCCTGGTGGTCATGAAACAGGTACTCCTCAAGGCTCCAAAAACTGCAAGAATTAGAGCTGTTGTTGTGTGCTACCTGTCCCTTGAACAGCTAGATAAGCAATGATGAGGAAGATGCCACCAGGAAGGAGGAGCATGGCTGCTCTGGTGGAGGAACACCTTAGATCTGGCCAAGGAAACTGTGATGAAAATGTGTCTTGTTGAGAGAGTGAGGCTCAGTTTGTCAACAGGGAGAAAGGAAACAGTATTAGCAGTCAGTGCCTGCAGCCTTCAGGCTGTTGTGTTTCCATCAGCTATTCAGTTCACTTGCTAGCACTGCAGCCTGCAGGGAGATTACCTTGTATTTGGAAGTGTCCCAGTTATGAACCAGCCGTGCAGGGATAAGGAAGTTGTCATCCACATGGCAGGTGCTGCAGTAATACCATCCACTGTAGCTGCACACCTTGGCTTTCCCATTGGACAAGCCTATGGAGCGCTGACAGCCTAGAGAAAAAAGAGGAGCAAAAGTCTGGGTTTGTACACCAAGCCAGAGATACACCTTCAGGATGGAGTCAGAAAAGTATTCCTCCATTTGAGATCCTTTTAATATTTTATTTACTGCACCCTAGAGACATGTCTCATTCCATTTAAAAAAAAAAAAAAATCGAGACATAAATACCAGTATTCCTGGACTAGCACTGAAAAAGCACACACTAACTTGGGCATGTGTGACAAAGAGTTCAAACAGCAGTCAAAAGATACTTCACACTTCTCAAGAAACAAAGGCAGAAGACTTGCTTGTGAGACACTGGGCATTTAAAAGCCATGGCCATCTGAAAACCATGGCCTGAAGCTTAGACAGGCCACATTCTACTGTATGCTTCCTCCAGAGAGCTCCCATTTTCCCCACAAGAGAATGGGCCAGCACTGCCTGCCTGCAGGGGTGCAAGCCAGCTCCTGCTGACAGCCAGAAGGGATGCTGACTTGGCAGGTAAGACTCAGCCACAGAATTAGCACAGCCAAGGCAAACCACGGTCAGATCATGAATAATAACTGAGCAGCAGTCACACTGAGAATGAGTAGTTCTTGACGAGCAGTAGTGACACAGCTCAGTTCCCAGCAGGGTTTATTTCCTTACAATTGCATTACTCCGTGTCTTACAAGGTCTGAGATCTGCCTGACACTTTTTTCACAGCTAGATCCCTTGCCTCTTCCCATGCCCTCTTGCGTGGAGCCCCTGGGGAAAAACAATGTATTCAAAAGCTGCTGCTTTGGTTGGAAAGAACTAATGCAGACATCTCCTTCATCTGACCACCTGTTTTCACAAAACACATAAAAACTCAACATACTTGGCACTTCTGTCTTTCAATGGTGACTAAAATGAGCCAAAAGGTTCATATGATATTAGAGTGGATGGCTGAAGACAGACAGCATAGTCACATTCAACAATCTGCTCAGGAAGTGAGGGTAAAAATGTTTGGGTAAGGTACATCAAGATGTCTGTGGTTGTTAACAACACCTCTAGACACAGTTCACGTGACAGAATCCTTGAAATGCCAGGGTCCCCATGTGACATTTACAGTTTCAGCCAGAGCACCAGAGCTCCACTCTGGCACATGCTGTATGCTCAGATGGTTTCTCGCACAGCTGGTGAGAAATACTGAGTAGCAGAATCTTTGTACATCACTTTTACTGCAAAAGTATTGGTTAAACAAGAGTTTTTCAAATAGAAGTCAACTGACCGATTGCTTTTGTCAATAGAATTAATTTCATTTAGTGTAATTATGTGACTTCTCCAGCTGAAAGCATCTTTTCTCCTCAGCAGAAGTTACATTGATTTGAGAAAAGATTGCAGGTCAGGTATTCTAGCCAAAAGCCTAGCTCCTCCTTTCCCACATCAAATGATGTCACCATGTCCCACTCTGCTCTAAAAAAAATCATTAGAATAATCTAACCAACACAATTGGCTCATTTCTGCCTCTTTCACACTCCAGAGCCACTTGACCACTGATTCTCTGCAATACACACTACCAAGTGAATCAGTATGAGACACATCCTGTTTCAATCTCCTCCTTCCCCTGCCCTCTTGGGGAAGTAAACATATGAACTGGTCAGTTATGATAATTATGTTCATATCAGATAATTGTGTTCATATCTTCTCCTTTTCTCTTCATAAGACCAGAACATAAGTATTAATGAGTTCTAGTGATAAAACTGTGTCTGAATGCAAATAGTCTCCCAAGTCAACGTCATTGAAGCCTTCTAAACATTCCCCACTACCCAAGACTTACAAGTCTGGGGATGAGGATGGGACAGGACATACTGATTTCACCTAACTAGCACCATGCATTCCACTGGCTGCTACCTTGTCTTAATGCCCTAACTCCTGTCTGTTACACTGAAGGTAAGAATAAGCACAAGTCCAATTTGAACTGCCAAAATTCTAGATTAAAACATTTGCAGTTGAGAAAACCACTTTAAGGCCTAATTTCTTGTGGCCTCCTAGAGCCAGAAACTCATTCCAGTCCATGGAGACAGTTTTCTCAGGAGAGGAGTGACAAAGCACAGAAATGCTGGGGGTCTTCTCTCCTCTTCCCTGTATCCAACCCCTAAGAACTGAAGTCTCCTCTCAGGGTGAGGAGAGTCTCAGCAAGCAATCTTACATGCCCTTCATCTTCAGAAAGGGTGGTTTATGAAGAGGAGGAAGTGGAAGAAATTTCTACCCAAGCAGTATGCATTGCTTTCACCCTTGTTACAACCCTTTCCTGCGCCCACATTTCCTCTTTACACCTAGTATTTTTCATTCCTCTTCATATCCTCAAGAAAATATGTTCTGCAAAGCTACATAACAGTTGTGTAGCTGGGGTTTGTTAGATGATGTGGCGCTGGCACCCACTTTACATCTTCCCCTACTTTCCAAGCTCTGCTGTTTGAAAATCACCATCTTTTCCATTCCTCTCTGTTGTGATTCATAATGATGGCTATTTCTACAACCCTTTCAAATCAAGTTATCAAAGCACTGATTTTCTTTGATGTTATGCAGTTCAAAGTGGTGTAGTGTGACAAACATATTTCTGTGGCATAGACCACTTATGCTACTTTGTTTTTTTAAGATGGAAAAAAATAGATCAAGAATGAGAGAGAAAGAAGAGGAAGAAGGAATAGCCATTGGCTTAATCTTGCACCTGGGCATTCAGGTACATCAGCTTGCCATGATGTCTGCCAGAAGCAAAGCTAGTGCCGATTCCTGGCTTGAAACCCCTGAGCAGCTCTCCCAGCAGGACAATCAGATGTAGCTGACCACCACTGAGATCCATAACACAATTCAACAGACAGTTTAGGGTTTGGGAAGGGACCATGTTTGCAGAGAAAACATTTAATTGCCTACATAACTAGAGAAAGCACCCTGCAGAGGATGGGAGAAAAAAGCAGCAGAACTTTCACCAAATCTCTCTCACCTATTCCTAATGCTCACACAGAGTATTATCTATATAGCATTTGTACAAAGGTCTGGCAAACCCCAAGCCTAATGCAAAGAGATCATCCCTCCCTAAAGAATGTTATAGAGCAAGCTACAGAGGGAAGAAGTGTAGCTGTAAGGTACACTGCTAGCAAAGAGAGGGAAGGAATCATCCCAAACCTTTCATCATGGAAAATACAACAAAACAGCCTTGGAATCAAGGAAAGAAAATAGGGGTTAGAAAAAACAGCAGCAAGAAAGTGCTCTTGGGCACTGATGAATCTCTCTCAACATGTCTGTGAGCAGAACAGGAGTATCAACATCAAGAGGCTCATGTCCAAGTGCGAAGCCTTCAGGAAGAAAACAGTACAGAAGGTGAGGTTAAAAAGTTGTAACAAAACTCTCTCCTTGACTTAAGGTGGTAGACTAGCATGGAGGAGGAATCCAAGACCTCTGAACACAATTCCTCTTCTCTGAAGCAGGGAAAACACCGCTTTCAGGTTGCTGCATACTCTTGTGGTCAAGGAAGACACACACAACTATCCATTTTATCCAGACACCTTTCTCTTTAATCTTTTAGCAAGAAAAGACTGGAGCAGCTCCACAGTGAAACAGAGAAAGTGAAAGACCAAATTAGAATCAAGTACACAACTGTTTTCCTTATTCAATAAAGTTCCTTGCTTGGTAACAGGAAAACGCAAGTCCCTTGTGATTGTGTGCTATAATTAAATCTGTGACAGATTAGCTTAGAAGCTAATTCATTTAGAAACAACATACAATACAAAGAAAAGAAAATGATCCACAGACTTCAAAAGGCTTTCAGCTTGATAAAGGCATAAAGCAGACTAAGCAGAAGGAGCACAGCAACAAATTTTCAGTGTTAGATCAGACACACAACATTGCTCTATCAGCTCAGCATCAACAGAAATAAGGTGAGAATTACTTCAGTTGCTTACCTTTATTCCTGTGCACCTATTCCAATTCAGTCCACCATGGGAAAACTCAAATTCACAAGGAAGATACACTAATGATCCAATTCAGTTCTCTCTTATGCCTACCCAGGTTTGCATTACACTTTGTCCTTTCCCCATTATTACTTTCCAGAGCAATTTTATTTCAACTAAATAATTAAAAACTTACAAACCTCCAAGCAAAGTCTGACACTACTCACCTTGCTTACATTTTCTGTGAGCTTCTTATGAACTTGAAAAAAAGACAATAAAACTGTAACAGATTAAAGTAAAAAAAAAAATCCGTGTTGAAACCATGTGGGTTTGACCCTATCAAGTTATAATTACCTAAACAACATAGAAAACTCCTATCCTGTCAGCAATGTACACATACCACTTGAATTATAAACTAGATCACCTTCTCCAGAAATAAGGAAAGGTACACACAACCAAAGGATGGTCCAACTGTTCCAAGTCAATGGAAACCTTGGCTTTCAGCTATAGCTCAGGACTAAATGCTAAAATAACAGACTTTCCATCTTCCTTAGCACCATTTGAAGGTACAAGGTCTGTCTTCTTGTCTTACACATTCCAGCTCAGGTGACAGCCTACCAGGGCAGGCTTGGTGGCTCTGGGCTGTGACTCTAGACAGTGACCCATCCCACCCTACTGGAGATGTCTCACAGGCACCCAGCTTCAGAGCAGCTCTCCAAAGCACATGAGAGGAACTATTTCCTAGACACCCAGACTTTCTACAATCAGCAAAGACTGGATTGGTGTAGACATCCAATATTTAGATGCCTGGGGGTAGGTGAAGTGACCAAAACCCTTTACATCACTCATGCTGAATGCACAGAGCTGTGACTTTCTCTGTGAAGATGAACAACCAAGGAAAATCCCCCATGTTGGAAACAAGTCAGGTGATAGCACATATGGGTGCACACACAACATTCTGCATGCCTGTATTGTACATGTCCTTTGTAGAAGACAGCATACAGGCATGCTGCAGATAACAGCTAAATTCTGCCTTCCCAGTAAAACCAATAGTAAAGCCTGCAAATATAACCCCAAAACTTAAAAGTCAAAGTAAGCTTTCATTTCACATATATAAGTCAAGAGAAACATTTCATCACTAAATGAGAACTAAAATCCTAGCTGTGTCAAATGACAAGCAACAAAACTATACATTTGGAAACTAGTTTTTTATGTGCTTGGATTTCCCCACTTGAGTTTCATCAGAAGATAGGTTCTTTTACCTTTTGTGTCAAATTCTAAGAGGTGGCAAAGTTACATTCTTCCCAGAGAATATGCTCTATGGAAATTACAAACAGCTTTGAAGACATACTTTACACATAAGCTGTTGTTTGTGGCCCTTTTAGCACATGGCCGGTTTACATTCTCCTATGCCACATTTTCAAATCTTTCCCTGTGTTCGCAGGACAACAGTGCTGAGGAGTAACACCATACACTTCAAACTAATCTGGTATTCTTTTCCCCATACCCTTACAGGACTATTCCCTCCAGTATCTGGTGCTTTGCTGAGACTCTGAAGTGCTCCCTGACAGAAGGAAACGGGATCTACCATGAAATGGCTTATTGGTAGGATTCAGTAATTCACCAGCTCTTGGGTCAGGAATGGGAACTGAACACACTCTCTGGGCCAGCTCTTGAAGCCTTCCTGCCAGCTAGAAGTGAGGAGATAATGTAAGCATAATTAATAATGGCATTCCCACTTATAGAGTCAATTACATTCATACTTGGTTCTGCATACTGAGAAGGCAGACCAGAGAACAGAGCAAAGAGCAGGCCAGCCATTTGTGTGATCAGAACAAATACTGCTGCCAACACCCTCAGCCAGGTCAGCAAGAGGTTAGCAACATGAGTCTCTACTTAACCCACTTTTCATTTCTGCTCTGCAGTTAGTTTGAAGGCCACTTACCCTGCACTGCTCACTCCTTGACTTACACTGAAGGCTACCTGGTTTGCCAAGTTTCATTTATTTGATACAGCATTAGCATACCTACGAATAACCAGCTCCGTTTCTGTTTGAATACACAACTGGTTTTGTATCTCCTTTTAACAGAAAGAACAACTGTGCAGTAAGTGTGGTTACATACTTTTACCAATGCTATTTGGCTGAATTTCTTCTTGGTCACTCACCACTACCACAGCACTGCCTCGGGCACGCGAACTATCCAGTTTTACACAGCACAGCTACATGTCAGAGAGTATAGATGTTGCAGAAGGTCAGACTGAGAATCTAAACCCTTCCTAGCAGGTGGCTTTTGGTTTGTTCTGTAATTTTTTTTATGTTACCCCTGATTTGATACACATGCAATAGTTTTGCAATAATACACTGCTTTGGCATGTGACAGAAGAGGGAGAACCTTGCCAACACACACACAAATGCCTTAGTTTTGCAGCAGTGGACCGACCCTAAAGCAGCCATTTTCCTTCAGTGTTTGTCTCTCAGGGCTGCACATCTGCAAGGACATTCTGATGCCAAACAATGCAGAGTGCACTTCACAGGATTTTTTTCCCACAGCAGCATTAGGAGGGGCTCCCTGTGATGCTGGCTTCTGTTGCTAGCAAGATGCACACATCTCTGCTATCTCTTCTCCTCTGTTAAATTTTTCTTAGAATAGCCAGGTAGATTCACATTTTATGGAGCAAGAGTAAAACTGTGCAAACAGCATTGGAACATAATCTTTGCTTTCTTAGGAAACTGAATTAGCTGCCATGGCCCAAACCAATTCAGGAACCTGGTATAAACTGCAACAGCAGAGAAGGTGTTGTGGAGATGCCTGTCCCTTTTCTGGGAAGGTAAGGTCTTTAGTAGCAAAATCTGGCTTAACTGGTTTAAAAAATGCTAGCCCAACAAATTAAGCTCTCTCTTTTACACAATTCATGAAGAAACTCTGAGTTCTCCAAAAAAGAACTGTGGGGAGTATGGGGGTGGTGTATAAGTGTTGGGAGTTTTCAGGTCTGAAAAATACTTCCTTTTGTCCAGATGTAGTTTTTTTCCATCTCAACAAAGGTGAGACTTGGAAATTTAGATTGCCTGGTTTGGGCATTCTTTTCTTTGAACTCTATGCCAAAAGATCCCTCAAGACTAGTTTCATTCAACAAATGGACCAAAAAGGTCCCCAGACAACCAAGAGTTCTTTGAGGGTAGTGGAACTCATACCTGGCACCCACAAGCCAGGAAGAAACAAGGCACAGCCAAGAAGAGCCTATGCTTACAGTAGAGACACGTTCATACCCAGCAGAAGTGAGCTCACAATAGTACAATAAATTAGCACATACTGAAAACCTGCAGAGTTGTTGACAGGGACAGATTAGAGCAATGGAGCCACCTCTCCCCACAGAGGCAGAAAAGGCACCCTTCAAGGCTGCCAGGGGAATATGCAGATTCATCAGCCAGGACAGTTGTATCAGCAGTTCCTCTTGCAGGGCTGAGACAAAGAAGCCAGTTAAACCCCAGCTGATTGCAAAGCGCACATCAGGGCACAGAACAGGCACTGAGCTGATCAAGTACTTATCTAAGCTGCACTCCAGGCAGCAGCAGGCCAACTCCAAACCAAATCCCATGAAGGAGAAAATCTCACTCTGTGGAGGTGCCAGCCAAATCCCAGGAGGGTGAAGGACCCAACTTGTACCAGACAAAGCTGACAGTTTTCACTGTCACTTCCTCTAGTCATGCCATCCTAGAATGGCACTGAGGAACTCATCTTATCAATGAAGATTAAATGGCCTCTGTGATCATAACTGATCACTGATAAACAGGTTTAATCAACCCAAGTATGTGATATCTTCCAATATTTGTCCAAAATGAGCTGTCATATGGCAAAGCACTGTGGCCCAGCAAACTCATGTTTTGAAACATGTTGGTCCACTGCAAATAAAGTGCTCCCTGCTACACACATTCCAGTCACCCTTGTTTGGAAACACTCCCCCCACTCCTCCCCCTACAAGTCAGTGACCTTGTTTAAACATGGTGCATTTTCCAAATACTAACTTAGACCATGTATTTTTCTGCTCAGCTGGTTTAGAAATCCCACTGCTAGCAGTGGAAGTTTTACTTTTAAATGAATAGAAATAGGGCCTGAAAGACACATACAAGACTAGAAGACTAAAGCCTGAAGTGAAGATACCTAAACAATAAAACCTTTACAGTGCAAAACATTCCTAGGGGATTTTACAGAGTCTCAAATACAGGGAAGGTAAAAAGCTGCTGAAGCCTTGGAAGAAAGAGATCAATTGAAATGAAACCAAGCACAAAACAAATACAGCACTTAAAAAAAGCACAATCCTAAAAGCCTAAAAACCCTGGACAGGTGAGTACAATGGTTATTCAGAACTAAAATGTGACAGGAGTGCTAAAAACCTTCTAAAGGACCTTATGGTATTTTATGTTTGTGCTGCATTTTCTAGGTTTATCCTCTAGCATTTTTATTTCAGTGACATGCTACAAAATAAGTGTTGGGTGTAATGACGCTCACTAAGTATTTGCTAAATTCAAGGATGCTTCTCAACTATCTGTATTTGAGAATACTGTAAGGCTTTTTGAGAAGTTGAACAAAGTTGACATTGCACATGACTATTTTGTTTTGTTTTTAAATTACACTTGCGGGCTTGCAATCTATTAGGAAATAATATCTTTTCACTAAGGGGGGAAAAAAAGGAATTTTATTTTTACTGCAACAGGGACTGAGATAGAGCAGAGGTTGCATGACCCGTGCATGCTGCACTGAGCTGTCCCCCAGCTACATACAGGATCACAGCACTCGGTGCAGAATGATTCCCTGAAAGACAACAGCTCTCCACCTGCTGCTTCATTTGACAGGGCTGCAAGCTCAGGAAATAGCACATTTACTAACCCTGGCTTCTCTGCACCTAGTGTTGAGCTCAGCCAGCCAAGTCATTCAAGCCCTAATAGCAGTATTTATGGTTTTGGCAAGTGAGGAGACATGGAGAAGCAGGGAGGAAAAGACAGAAGGCACCCTAGAAGAGGAGCAAGGAAAGCCACACAGAGAAATGAAAGCGTGCAGAGCATGTTTTCCAAAAGGCAGAAATTCCCACATCCATTAGAGCTCCTGGCAGACAGAATTGACTTCTCTGGAAAAAAAGGTCTGTTTTAATAAAGGACAGGGGGAAAGAAAACAAAAGGTGAAACAGAAGAGAGCCATCAAAAGAACAGGACCTATGCAAAAACAGGAGGCAAGGGCAAAGGCCATTTGTCTTCCTCATCTGTAGAAAGGTGACAAAGAAACGACGATAGTGAAGGGCACCTGGGGATATTTGCTCCTTACAGACCTCCAGGAGAACTTCTCCAGGAGAAATGCCTACCTTTCCCTGGAAGCTTTTCTCTAAGGCAAAAATATAAATAATGGTCACAAAATTAAAAGAGTTTATAAACTCCCTGTCTCTCCACTGCTAATCAGTGGTCTGTTCACTCATTTTTTTTTCAAACTACAAGTAATGCCCTGCCCTCTGCAGTCAAACAAAGTTAGAAATGTGGAGAAAAGCTTTTGTGTCTGCTGATCAAGCAAAAGACAACTTTTTTCCAAATGCCCTTCTGACTCCAGGGCATCAACACTTTGTCCTCTCTGCCCCATGACTACATCTGACACCACTGCCCTGGCTTATATCACGAGTTGAAAAGTGCCAGCCAGACTCCAAGATAAACCTGTCAATAGCAAGGCACAGACATTCACATTCCTCCCTACCTGGTTGTGAATATCAGCTGTTTGTCTGGGACCAATTCCTTAAAAAGCTTTTACTGAGGGAGAAAAGAAAAGGGGGATGCCAAGGGCATTTCAAACAGGAAAAAAAAAAAAAAAAAACAAACCTAAACCAGCGAGGGAAACCCCACAAAGACTGCAAAGAGAAAATAAATTTTAAAAGCCTGTCCCCATCAGGTCCTCCCAGCAACCTTCTTTATCAGAGGTTCATTGTCAATCAATTAGCCAAGGCAGCAGGGGTCTGTAGGAAGGGGGGTAGCTCGAAAGACAATGGTCTGCCCTGTTGTATTACTATTTAATCGCTTTTCCTAAATAAATAAAGCAGCCCTGAGGTGCTGTCATGTCAAGGGAATTTATAACAAAAAACCCCTTCATTTTTCATTGGTCATTACTTTTCCTTCCCTCCCACCCCTGCAGGACTAGAGAGGGTTATTACTGTAGCCGTAAGTTCCATCTTTGTGTTGCTTGCCTTTGATTCCCACTCGGACCTTGCCACTTTCTGGCACTAATTTGTCAGGCTGAACAAAGGAGGGATTTGTACCTCCTGTAAGGTCTCAATTAGGAAAGGCTTCTGCTGTATTATGTGCCATTGGGACAGGACACAAAGACGGTAATTACAGGAATTTGCACTAAATGGCTGAAGAATTCACAGCAAAACTTTTCTTCCTCCCCCCTCCTCATCTTTCTCCAAGCTTACCCCTCCCAGCAGCCCTGGGGAAAGCCGCTCTCAATGCCTGCAAGCCGTAATTACCAACAGCAGGCCCCTCAGGTTAAACAGCAGCCCATGCTGAACGGCACAACTGCCTGCAAGAACAGCGAGACACGCTCAGCTTGCCCTGTGCCTCCTCTGCAAAAACTTTTCTGAGCCAAACGAGTTTCCCCAGTTTCTCCCAGTTATAACTAAAATTATTTCTTTCTCTGCACCATGGTAACAGCTCCAAGCTCCAGCCAGCCCTAAGGGTCCCAGGAATGGCAAAGGAGTCACTCCTGCAGAAAGTGCTGTGAATCCCCATCCTTGGGGACACAGAATCCCACTCACCAGCTTCCCACGGACCCACCACAACTCAAGAAGAGCTTCTCTGCACAACAACATTTGTTCCGTTTGGCAGACTAAAAGGAGACCACAGGAGTATTGGGAATGCCTCAGGTGCATCAGGAAAAGACACCATGAAACCCTGCTCAGAGCACCTCATTTTTGTGGGGAATACATGAGTGAGGATATTAATCACCCCATGTTTGGGAGAGGGAATCCGCTCTTTCCCAGAGAAAAGTCTGCTCCCATACTACATAAAGCAAGACTAAAACCTGTTTCACACTGGAGACATGCATTTTGTTGCCATCTCAGGGCCTGGTTTTAGAGGAGGTAATTGAAAACATTCACTTGAAACCCTCCTGAACCCCAGAGAGAAGATTAAGCAAAATATAAAACAAATTACATCAAGTCATACAAATGTGGCCAAAAACAGAGCCGAATTCAGGCAGAAGCCCAAATACCGTGCCCAAACATTAACTGCAATGATGCCAACCTCCATGATGCTCCAGCTGCCAGGTGGATGCCACGCACTGTGGAGGGATGAGCAGGAACATGACCTGCAGGTGGCTACGAGAGAAGGACAAACCCAACTACACCCACAGACAATTTTGAGTGCAATCCAGTACTTCTAGGGCCCAGGTCTCCCCTGAAAGGGATTCAGGGCAGCCAGCAGGTCCTGGGCCCAAACAGAAACTCCCTAGAGTCATCATGTTCTAGAGCAACCTAAGAACCACACCCCAAAGAAGCATGGAGAGGAGGCAGGACCATCACAGCTCACATAATACAGGAGAAAAAGTCTCCAAAAGAGCTGCTTCTGCTTGAGCTGACAATTTCTAAGTGAGTGTAACTAAAGCAAGTCAGAGACCATAGTTTAGGCATAAGGTGCCCAAATTTGCTCCAAACAGGTGCCCTTGCTAAAGTAAAATGACAATGTACTGCATTCAGACATGTTCTCTCTATTTTCACTTCCTTCCCAAACTGAATAAAAACATGATCTTCCCTATAGGACTAGAGTCAGTCAACGAATTCAAGCCCCTTTGATTCTGCACCACCTTTACAGTGTCCTGAATCATGAAAACAGCTCAGCCACCCTGCAAGGCAGCCCTGGCCCATATAGTGGTGTATGTGCAAGATCTAATGTTTCAGGACTGCTCATCAAAAGCAGATGAACCTCTGAATATCCCCATAGGCTTTTCTCCACAGCTGACAGAGAGAAAGGCTAACTACAGCCACAGTGAGAGGCAGGGAACAGCTGTGCTGCTAAAACACACACATGCTCTTTCAAGTGATTTTCTTTTCCTGTAGAGGGGATGTAGGTGCAGATGCTGCAACCTGGCTGCTCACCTGCACACTTGAAGCTCTGAACCGTGAGCCCTCTCTCCAGAGACAGCGTGGTCAGGATGCTCAGGAAGCTGGTGGTCACAGACTGCCGCTTGCTCTTTCTAAGGTCACTCCCAAAGGGCCGAGCTCCAGGCTTGTTCCTGAGCGTGACCTGTGGGTTCTGAGTCAAACTTCGGGTAGCATTGGCCGCTGCTTTCAGCGCCTCCATCCACTCCTGGGCCCGCTGCCGCGTCTCTGCGCGCAGGCGCAGCACATCCTGGGGAAAAATGACCTGAAAGCAAGAGTCACAGCCATCCTGAGTATCTGTCTGCACTGACAGGCACACATCCACGTTGTAGCTCAGCAGGGGATCTTCATCAAGCCTACCAGGCTGGAATGCCATGAGATAAGACCTGTTCAAGACAAAAGTAAATGCCTTCCAGTTATTCTGGACAGTTAGTCTGTAAAGAGTCCCTGATTTCAGAATATTTTGGTACTCTTTAGTGTTTTCAGTCAAATTCATGGATAGGAAAAGTTCCATAGGCTTCTCTAACACCCCATTAGTTTGAGAAAGGTCACTGTTATTTTCAGGCTTTGGCACATTCTCCAGTTTCTCCTGCTGTCTTGTAAAAGCAGGCCCAGAAGCATGCACCGCTTCCCAAAGTTTCTGTCCCCAGTCCAAAGTCTCCCAGGAGGACTCTGCCTTGAGCTGTAGCTGTGAGCTGTCTGACAGGACAGTGTCCACCACCTTGGTTTCCATGCCACCAGTGACAGCGACCCTTTGAAAACGCATGAGCGGATACACGGTGGGAAGGGTCTGGTTGCCGCTGCTGTCCAGGCAATACAGGTACAGTTTGTACTGAGAGAGTTCAGCGTAACAGGTTTGCCAGTAGCTGTCATTGTCTCTTCTGACTTCCAAGTATCCCTTCTTCAGAAGATTTGAGAACACTGTCTTGTGTTCTGGAAGAAAAAAAAATTAGAATATTACAATTATTTTTTTAATTGTCTCAAATTACTACATTATTCTGGCTTCTCAATCTCTCCTACCCATACATGGCATATCTGAAGATAGGATCACAGAGAATCTTCATGTAATAATTATTAAACACAAGCCCTAACTCTACTTTTGAGCCACCAAGAATACAGCACTTTTTTACCCAGAGGTATCAAAACACCTTACAAAAAGGAACAAAGAAACAGGGACAGAAAAACAGAGCAATTTTCCTGAGAAAGCAATTATCCAGGACGACAATGGCAGAGCAACAAAACACTGCAGGTCTCCCAGAACTTAGTCTAGAAGTGGACAATACTATCAAGTCATCTATTGCCAACTAAAATAAGATTTTGACAGTGAAAAACACATAAAAATTAAAAACACCTCACCCTCTCTTTCCTGCTCCTTCCCAGACTCAACTTCATGTTTTCACACACACCACCTCTGCCTCCCTCACCTTAAGCAGCTCAGAGGCAAAGGGCAGAGTGGCATCTGCTCGGCTCCTCTCTGCTGCTCCTTCCTTCTCACACCTTTCCCCTGCTCCAGCATGGTCCTCTCCAGGGGCTGCAGTCCTTCAGGTTCAATGTACCCCTGCATGAGCTCTCATGGCTGGAGTTCCTTCAGGAAATCTCCATATTCTCCAGCATGCAGGGAGATCCTGCAGGGAGATCCTGCTCCACCACGTTCTCCCCAGGGGCTGGAGCACATTCTCATCCTCTGACCCTCGGCTGCTCTTGACACAGCTGCCAGTGCTGTCCCTTCCTGAGATGTGTTCTGCCAAAGAGGCCCCACCTTGGCTGATGGGCACAGCTGTGTCCTGAGCAGGGGCTGCCGGAACAGCCCTGCTTACAGCACCTGGCACCTGCACTGACCCAGTGAATGCAGACCTGTGCCCAACACAGCACTTTCCTACCACATTCCAGCATGACCTGGGACCAGAACATTCTGTGCAGCTCTGTTTACTCCAGAGTTTTGCTGATTTATGAGAATCAGGTTCAGGAGTAGCAGATATGACCAAAAATGAAAAGTAAGAGGCTGCCCAGAAGGATTCAAACACACACATCTGAGCACCTCAGCACTTCAGGTGCTTTGGAGCAGATCACAAAACCCAGCCCAAGGCAAAGTCAAGGGGAATCTTCTTCATCCACAGAACACCAGCCATGCACAAGTCACTCCAAGCACTAAAGTGATGCAAATTTAAAAGGAATTATCTAAAGCATTTCTGAGTTTTAAAAAAAGGTTTACATACAAAATTTGTTTCAATCTGATTTGCACCACTTCAGCCACCACAGGCAAGATTCATATTTTCACCTTGGGCTAGGCATGTGGCTCCAGGCAATTTTTGTTGTTCCCTGTATAAATTCAGAGGCATTCACTGCTACACTGTAATACCAACTGTAATACTTGGCACCCCAAAACAACAAAGGGCTGAGGAATAAACTCCCATTTGAGTTCTACTTCACCCTTCCATTAAGGGTACCTGTGCACCTGTGCTGAGTGATGACTGACTAACAGTGACAGAATTACCAGACACAAGTAAAGGTTTCTGCCTCGAATTGTCTATCTCCCTTAGAGCCTGCTATTCCTGGCACAGGAGCAAGGTAGCCACCTGGAAACAGCTCCTCATCCACTGCCCAGCAAATTGGGTCACAACAACATCAGCATCAATTGACTTTAACACAGCATTACAGACCACAGCAATACAAGAGCTGGTCTACTCAACATTTCCACCCTGGGGTTGACAGCCTTTACAGCCTTTGAAACAGGGAGGCATGGAACTGGAGGCATAAAACATTTTCAGCATCTCAGCTTAACCAGTTACACTTATGTTAACAGGCCACACTCTAACAAGCTTTAGACATCATCTCTGAGTATACTGAGGATGCCTGCAACACAGAGCTAAGAGAACAGAAACATCTGAACTGGATGAAGCTTCAAAACAAAACCAGGCCTGTATAGAAACTACATCCCCGTCTGTACTGGGCTTCCCAGCTAATATGACCAAGATTGCTGGCCAGACTGCCCTAACCACTGCTGGATAAGGGGTGAGTCTGTCTGTCCTCCTAGAGCATAAGGAGAGTCAGGGACTCATGAGTATTTGAGGGACTTACTGTCCAGGGGCTTCTGATACCAACTGGGGCAACCTTGGGCTGTACCCTTCATACTAAGAAGATGCTCCTGCCTTTGGCTGCAAGTACTCCTGTAGCTAATTCTCAGTTTCTTCTATGGGCAAGAGAAAGAATCAGAATAGCAGCAGTGTAAAAGCTTTTGCCAGCTCTTCAGCAAAGACCAGCTTTTAAGGATTTATAAGGATTAAGCAGACAAGCTCCAGTTAAACTTAATGAACATACATGAAAATTAATTGTTTGATATCCTTAACGTTGGTATAGAAATCTCATGGGGGTTAAAAATGGGAGAAGGACGCTACCTTGCAGCCACCCTAATAAAAAGGAGGCACTTAGGTTTCACCTTGACAGCCCAGCCTCAGCTTCCCCATTTACCCACATACTCAGAACAGAGCCTGCATTTAACTCCATGCTCAAAGGACTCCATCTAGAGAGATTTCCTACAGATATGGCAAAAACCATAACAACTATTTCAAAAACTGCTATTTTGGCACTAGGTCTAAAAAGGTCAGTATAACTACACCTTGCATATCAATAAACTACTCGAGGATATTTCAGCTAAATATGAAAACTGAAAGCCTAATCTATAACCCAAAATGGTAGAGAAAAAGCACACTTTGATAGCCCAAATGGATAGATGTGCACACACATGGACACATTGAAAGAGAACCAATTTTGTTCATCGTACATCTCTGGCCCTGACATTCATTAGTATTTCTGCACTAACTCAAAAGCCATTAATTTCTCTGAAACCCACACTAATCCCTTTGTAGTGCAGATAATGGACAGCCATTCTAGAGTCATCTTCCCTTTCTATTAATCCAATCAGGGAGGCAGCGCTTCTGCAGCTCCAACTGCAATCTCTCTCGCTTCCATCAAGTACAGATGACTGTTCAAGCTTCTCCATAATAAGACAACTCATAACCTTCCCCCAGCCACCCCTCCTTCATCCACACACAGGTTTGCTTATCTTTTGTTGAGTTAGAGAAAGGCTATCTCTCCCTGTCTTTCACAGAGGCACCCCCTCTCCCTCCTTCACTCCACTCCTTCCCTTCAAGCTCTGTGAAATCCGCTCCAATGGCTCTGCTCAAACTGGGACAGAACCAGCAGCCACCTTGATTAACATTCAAATGCCTCGTATTGTTTAGGTCAGGGCAATAGATGCTGGCAGAGACAGGCTGAATTCATATGCTGAACATACACACACATCTCACAGCTCTGCTCCTTTATCTCTTCCACAGGCACTGTGCCAGATAATACCTTTTTATTCAGAGAGCAAATGGTACCATCTTTCTATCCACCTTCCAAACAGAAACTGCATCTCTTTTCCTCCTTATGGAGACAGGCAGAGTAAATTGAAGAAGAGTAAAAAAAAAGGAAATAATCACAGTAAATGGCTCACATCTGAGCCATTTGGAGTTATAATTTCAAGGAAAGAGGTGGAAGAAGGCAGAGAAAAACAGAGAGAGTCTCAGCCGCTGGGACAGAGTAATATCTTCCTCAGCATCTCTCCTCTCCATTGGGAAATGCCCCCTTGTCCCAGATAGGAACTCTGCACATTGCACTGAAACCAGGCCAGCCTAGTGCCCACCCACCACTGGCCACACTTGGGGCAGCTGGTGCAACCAGCATCCCTGGAGAGAGACCAAATGTTGTACCAGCATGTCCAGATGATACACACTCCAGAACAACTGGCTGTACTTGCATCTCAGTTGGCATGGCAGGAAAGCTTACTCTGTTTTTCCACCACTGAAGCATTTCTGACAACAGTCATTCCAAGTAACTTGGAAAAGAGCAGAAGCAGAGATGCCCAGTTTGTAAGGAGTTTGAGGGGGCACTCTTGAGGGGGCACTCCTCTCTGAATTCTCTAACGCTTAGTAAGTGATGAGTGTAAGTTACAGAGTTTTTGCCAGTAGTTTTCTTCTCAGATTTTTAAAAACTGAACATTTTTACAAAACATGTTTGGGACCTAAAATGCTCTCAAATTGGGTTGGGCTAGTCACCTTCTTGGTGGGATTTGCTGGATCAGGGACAAACTGTGCCTCAGATCCACAATGTTCACTATCTTCCTACTTAAAAATACAGTCTTGTCCTCCCACCTGTTTTCCCACCTGGGTCTGCAGATACGTATCCTTCAGTTTGTCAGTGTGCGGGTGCTCAACACAGTGACAGCTCTAGAGTTCTCCAAGCTCACAGGCAAAGCAGGCAAACAAAACAGCTAGCTGGAAAAAGTACTGTAGCACCCACACTGTCAGGAGTGGCAGTGTTTGAATAACACCCACATGGCCATCAAGCCATGCTGTGTTTAAAACACTGTGTTTTAAAAATCCAGGCCAAGCTTCACTGTATATTACAGAAGCAGTATTCTCTCTTTGTCTGCCAGGCCACATGCCCAGAAATACAAGAGCCTGCCTTGAATTTGCTAACAACTTCTGTCTTTGCTAGCTCTGCTTCCTGCTTGTGTCCCATAGCACAACAGGGTTTATTTCTAGCACATGAGTTTTTTCACTAGCAGGCCAAAGATGTTGCCCCAAAAGGCACAGCTTCTTTTCAGGTCCTTTTCTTTCTCAGCACATGGAAAGGATTCAGTGTCATTTTATTTGTATTATGGTTTAGTGGTAGAATCAGCAGTGCTGGATTAACAACTGGAGGAGATAATCTTAAAGGTTTTTTCTAACCTAAATGATTCTATGATTCTTTAAAAGAGCAAGCAGTAGGAAGAGAGAAGCCCACAGTAATGGGTACACTACGACAGTAAGGAAATAAAACAGTGAAGAGTTCACATATGCAGTAACTGGGACAGCTTTGGAGGACTGGGAGACCTCTGCAGGCTCCAAAGGGAAGTCCTTTACAGCACTGAGGACTGACAGGAGTTGCTGAAGGTCCTCTCAGTATCTCACAGCATTCATTTCATTTGGATTAAAACTCTGAAAAGGGATGTCTTCAAAGGATGCAACCACTATGACCCCTTCAACAACTGCAGTAGGTTTTATCCAATCTCTAAATACATTCTTCAGTCTTTTCTGGAGAATAATTAGTAGCCACAGACACACGTCTGTAAAACCTACTTTCTTGCTTTTGCACTTCTTTTCAGGTCAGCTCACAGTAGCAGCAAACTCTTTGTGAGGCTCTTGTAAACACAGAGGGAAGAAATAGCACAGCTACCTTGTAAAACCTGCACAGCTGCTGAACAGAACAGGTAAAGGAAACAGGTTAAAAAGAGATATTTTCAGAGCACAGAAGCTCTCCTTCCTCAAAGAAGGTACCCCTGCCTTCCAACATTCCACAGAGAAAGCTCTTGGAGGGCACACAGCAAGCACTGACTACCTCCAGAAGTGTGTCCATGGGAATTTCATATCACAGAATCACAGATTAAGCTTAAAACACCATCAGGGACATGTGCAGACCTTCAATGGCTCCATTTTAATGGAGTTTCTGTGAGCATATGAAGTTGTTACACATCAAACCCAGGAGATGCCAGGATACAGCTGACAAAAACGAGGAGCTCTGTCTCCACACTTGAGGGGGCATTTCTATTCTGCATCCTTTCCACAGAAAGATACAGAACAGAAACGCCACTCTACAAGAAGCAATATATCTCCCTAGACAAAAGTAACAGCAGGTGCACTTGCCTTTGTCACCCTTCTTCTTCTTCAGCAACTATGTCACAATATAACACAATAACCTAAGTGGTTTTACCTATATATGCACTTATATATACACTTAAACATACTTACATGTTATATATATTTATACACACACATCTCCCCCCACACTAACACTTAGGCACCTGCTTTCCATGTTCCAATATAGCTGACTTACCTGGGAAACCCAACACAAAAAGTTTCTTTTAACCCTAAACAGACCAGCTGTTCCTAACTGGAGTCAAGCCACCATGTGCATACAAGCACCCTTTCACAATCCCTTGATTTTTAGTTAAGGCCTACCTTTATTTAGATTACAAAAATATTTGTGGCACTAGCTGCTGTTCCTCTTTATAAGTGCCTGGCCCATTGCTGGCATCTACAAAATAAATCATGGAGATGGAGACACTGGGTCAGTGTTTCCAAAGCCCTGAGCACCTCTTCAGTGCAGTGCTTGGGAAAGGAAAAGGAAGAATACCACTTGCTGAAACACCGCTTCGTATGGCTCACTGGAGATGCCTGCCTCAATCTGATAACAACACCTCCTGTGCCCCACACAATGCTGGCAGGAATGCCTTCATATTGACAAATTGACTGCTTTAGCTTCTGTTACTTGCTTATGGACTGAAAATTCAGCATTATTTAAAGAAAGAGAGCAGAGATCTTTGGGTCTTACAGTAAAGCTCTGTACGTCAGCCCTCTTTTTAATGGCTGCTCTTTCACTTTATGAAAACTGGTTTTGTTTGTATTTGCCATTCTCCCAACAGCTTTAACATTCAAAGCTTTTTTTAAGTTTGGGAAATCATTCAAGGAAATGATCAGAAATACATAGCAAATAAATAATTTTGTCCTGAGTCAAATTGAATAGGACAGAAGCAAAAAGTAAAACAACTTTAGATATTTAAACTATAAAAAAGAACAGGAATCAAGGTAAGTTCAAAAAATTATCCTTAGGCAGGCAAACACCCAGAGTTACATCAAAGACAAAAGAGCCATACTGATTTATCTTCTTTTAAGAGTTAACTCACAGCTAGATTTTGAGTAGGTTTTTTGTGTTTTTTAACATTCAGCTCCTCTTTCAAGACAAATATTAAAATCAGATAGGAAACTCCTCATATAAACACAAACAAAGCAGCAGCACAAACCTGTGTTTCCTTGGATATCCCCTCCGTTGGTTAGTGCCAGGTAGGAAAGCAGAGCACAGTTATTGTCCTGCCCAGGTGCAGGTGGCTGCTGCAGGGAGGTGCCTGTGAAGACCACTCTCCAGTTCACATGGCTGATGTCAGAGCGTGACCTGTTGTGACCTGGTTTGAACATGGAGGCTTCCTCATTCTGCACCAGGATGTCATTCACTGAGCGAGGCCTGTCCCTCCGCCGCTGGCAGATCTTGAAGATATTAAAAGCTGTGGTGTCCCCTTCCCCTGCCCAAGCAAGGTTGTCAGCAGCTGTTCCCCTCTGCACCAGGCACTGGTCTTTGGCAGGGAACACCGTCTGAGCTTTGGTTTCCAAGAGGCCATTTTTGCAGTGATCCCAGATGAGGCTACTTTTGGCTAAGGAGGCGACGTTCCTCAGGTTCCTGCTCTCTGTTATCTGATCAAATACCTCATGCCCAACCAGTTCTGGGACCTCCTGTACACCATACACCTCAGAGGGCTGCACAATCTTTTCAAGCTTAGTATCAAAACTATTGAAAAAGTCTTCAGTCACTTCCAAGGCAGGGCTAATGTCATCCACTTCAAGAGCCTCCATGTCCTGTGCTGCTGTGGGCTCAAGGCGGCGCGATGCGTTAAGAAGATACCACATCAATATGGACCCAAAGACCTGCTTCACATCTATCCTTGGCACACCATGAACTTGGATGTGGTGGGCAAACACAGTCACCAACTCCAACCCATAGTGGTAGGAAGTAACCAACTCAATTTGTCTTCAGAGGGAAGATCTAACACCCACTGACCAAGTAGGCTATGGTCCCTGTATGAAAAGAGCTCATGGGGATGAAGAGTACCTGTAAAGAAAAGCAAAACATCACATCAGGAAGAGTCTATTCCCAGGTAAATATGTTTAATCACATCACTCCTTTCAGTCATAATCCTCTTCATTTAACTTTCTCCTTCAATTGGCACCAAAATTACTGTGTATTAAGAAACCCTTTGTATTTCTGTTGTTCAGTCTGTATGAACTCTGTGTATAATCACTTTTTGAACTGAAAGCTGCAGAGAGCAGGATGGGACACCAGATGATGGAAAACCAAAGCAATTTCATTTGTTAACCAAGCTTTAGAAAGCTGCAGTGAGAGGTAGCCACCCAAGGAATGCTTCAGAGTTTCCCTTAGGACTTTCCCTTTCCTTCCCTTTCTTTTTTCTAATAAAAAGTTGATAAACTACAGGGTCATAACATAGGCCAACCAGCCCCAAATAGTTTGCTTTTTTGTCCAAGATTGCTTGAACTTGCAATTTTATGGAGACCAACATGAGTTTTACAGCAGCTACCTTGCCTATCTGTCTGCATGAACAGAACTCTGACATTTGCCAAACAAATCAAGTCTGCTGCTGTCTTGAAGCTCCATCCACAGTGCTGCCATGCTGAAGGGAAAAGCACAGTAGGTATGTTTAAATTGGGGTAACCTGGCAAATGTCTGCGAGTTCTTGGGACCTGGAGACTGGGCATTTGTACTGCCAGGAGAACACCCTCAAGTCTCCTAAGACAAATCACAGCTCCCAGAGCCTGGACATGCAGAACAGCTGAAAGTCAGAGTTTTGAACACATCAGCTCAAGTCCTAGAAGCAGCAAAGCTGCCTTAGCTCAGAGCTCTATCTAGATTATTACACTCAACAAAACTAATTAGCTGGGCTGGGCCGATAATTAGCAGCTCATTAGCTTGTAAATGCTGCTGAAGTGCTACCAGGACCTATGAAGATTTATGCTTAGCAGGAAAAAGCATCTATTAAACAGCATCTAAACCAGATAATACTTCTATTTAAGGTGTTTTGTTTTTTTTTTAATCCAGAACAGTCTTTTAGCCTAATTTCTGTTAGGAAAGCTGACCATAGCAAGCCAGAGGAAGAGAGGAAGGTGGCCAGCAACCTCAAAAGGAGGGGGCACACAATTCTGTAGCACGAGCCAATCTCCTCCACAATCCCCCAGTGGCTTCTGCCCAGCCCGGCTTCAGTTGTAGCCAGCCATGACACAGCTGTGCTCAAAAGCAGCAGCTCACCCTCCCTCCTAGTGGATCTGCACTTCAGACTGTGACATCCACAAAGACACTCCAACTAAGTAACTTTCAAAAGTAATAACTAATCACATACACAACACTGGAACATCAAGCCTTTACACTGAGATCTTACTCCCCTTAACTCTTTGCAAGGATTCACTTTACTAGTCTCATAGTGAATCAGGGTAGGATAAGCTTCAATTATGTGAACACAGAGTAAGACACTGAAGATCGAGACCACAACCAGAGGGCTGAACAATACAGACTTGGAGTTATTTCAAATCAGAACAGTCTGGGAGGAGGCTCTTTGCAAAGATGTGTAACTGTGGCAGTTGACAGCAGTGGGAAATTAAGTCATCCTGGGCACATCTGCATTGTCAGCTTAATGCAGCACTGAGTTTACTCTTGAAGCTCAGTCCTGCTAGCAGTCCCAGAACAGTGTTCTGGTCCCTGGTACCACAGAGCTTGGGAGCTCAAGGAACAGCCTAGGGGACATAGGTGGTGCAACCTGTCCACTTATTCTACACCTTTGCTGTAGCATATTTTTACAGCAACAATGGTAGTTTGAAGTTGCAAACTGCAAGAGCATCCACTTGAACAAAACTAGCACCAACAGAACCACAGGCCTGCAGTGAAGGCTACAGCCTGGTCCATTCAAAGATGCTGCCCCATGGGGATTGGCAGAGGATGCAGCCTTGCACTCCCTCACGCAACTGGAGCGGCAATCACTCCAGAAGGGCTTGTGACATGCCACTGCAGCATTCTAGTGGCAGCAGAACAATGTTGGTCTGTTCTTTAAGTCCCTAGGAAAGGTGGAAAGCAAGGGATAAAAACTGACACTTACGTTAACAAGTTGATGCTTCAATGCCAGAGGCTTCAAGCAGCAGAATGTTTCTCTGGATCCTGTGAGACGAGCTGCCAGCCAGTCAAGTGTGGTGATGCCAAGCTACAAACTGACCTCACAGCCAGGAGGATGCTGAATCACATGGTCATGAGAAGATGACAGGCCCCACACAGTCCATAACTGTACCACACAGTCCATAAACTGCAGCCTTCATACCTTCCCAACTAGTCTGTTTGCCCTGCTCAATAAAGATGTGAAAGGTGACATCAGTGGTGGCAGGCTCACCCCCCCCTACACCACCAAAAGAGTTGTGCCACTAATTCCCACTAGTACTGGGATCCTGCAATTACATATCCTCCATAAATGCAATTAGGCACTTTCTGACAGCAGCACTCAACAAAAATTTAATTGAGATGTCTGCATGGATTTGGTGCCAAATGAAAGGAAACTCTGACACGGCAGTAAACAGCTTCATCACAATCTCCTCCAGGAGGGAACCAGTGAAAAATCACTTCCTTCATGGGAAGAGTAAAAAAAAGGCTAAAAATAGGATAAGTTAAACTCCTTTTAAGATACTATAAAATGTATTGCTTTATGTATTGTTTCTTGAAACACCTTAAATTTTCCAAAGACATTCAGTCTAAGGCAGTGAATATGAGAGAAAGAACGAAGCATCAGCCCAAACTATTATAGATTGATGGAGCTATGGACAACCATAAGCTTGGATTTGTGCTCATCCAGGCCCCTGGGAACTGGTCTTAGTGAAAAAAGGATGAAGGAACATGCTGCATTGTACTCAGCAAAAACTGCTGGACACAGGGATTGCAGCAGCTGAAAAACAGTTTTCTGTGTATCTGCCCAGCATGAACATGCAGCAGTCAGATAATTAATGTGCACTTACAACACAAGAAGTCTTTACTATCACAAGTTTATAGTGGCCCCATCACTCACATGGCTGAGGTAAACAGCAAGTATTACTGGTCATAGCACATGAGACACTGAAGTTCAATTTACTAAAGATTACCTCCCTTGGAGAAGCCACATGGGCTTAACTTGAGTGACAGCACAGTCTGACACAGAGAAAAGTCATGAATGACAAATGCCAAGGAACATACACTGGAAGAGACCATTTCACTTCCTGATGCATTTTCTGGATCCTCGTGGGTTATGGAAAATACCCAAGCATTGCATGGCAAAATTTAAAAAGCACAGAAAATTCTGTGAAGCAGAGGGGAAATGCAGAAAGGAACAATAGGAGACTTTACACAACTTGCTAAGCAATCTTGTTGGTTTTGGTGCTCAGAGAACTTCCTACCTCTCTTCCAGATAATACAGATGCTTAACACAACAAGTGATACACAATAGATAAATAGACTTCCCCTTTTCTCTGGTATTTGGAGAGAGAATCAGAAAGGAACTATCAATGATGTTCATAAGGAAATGCATAAACTACAGGAGCTCTCAGTCAGTAAAAGGTAGCCAAAGACAGGTAATATTAAAAGTCCCTCAAGTCTCATTGATTCTTAATGACTCTTGAGCTCAGATTCCTAGCGAAGATCAGGGTTTCTGAGAATTTTATCTCAAGAGCACAAGAGGAGTTCTACAAGCCACCTGTATGCAAATAGAGAGCAGGCACTGGGAGCTTGCCCTATCCCCTTCCCAACACACTGGAACCTTCTGTAGGAACCAGCTCTGCTTTTCTCACACTGCATTACAACTGTGGGCTGAAACTCCAAGACCAAGAAGGAAAACAGAGAGAGATTCTTTCAGCTGGGTAACAGTTGGGTAGCAGAGGAAATTCAAGCAGCCTAGGGACTTTTATTTTTGTTATGCTGTAGGCCTGGACCACTACAGTCCAGTTCATGGGCTTTGTGTTGTTCAGACAAATCTGGTCTGAACACATCTGAAAAAGAGGCTGATGCAGTGTCTCTGAATGGAATCCACTGGGGTGGCACAGCTAAGTGCCTACTGAGCTTTTCCACCTGTCAGTCTGAGAACCTCACACTGTGACCTCAGTGTCTTCCAGTGGTACTTCAAACAATCAAAACCTACAGGTTTTGCTGCTTCAAGGATTTCTGACCTGCTCTGTAGCTCACATCAGACAAGTATTGCCCTGAATCTAAACAGGGCACACTTAGGTCAATGCTAGTCCTTGAAAAGCAGGCTCTGCTGGGCAGAATCCCCGAAAGAAGCTATGAAGCTGATGACTTAGGAGCTACCTAATAGTTAAGAAGCTGAGCTACCTGTATTTGTGAGGTGGGCAGACCTGACTGGACAGAAGAGAGAGCAAGGATGCAGAGGTGGCTGTCACACACACAGCTTTTAGCATTGCCTACATCACTGGCACAAAGTGCTTGCACAGGGAGCTGAAGAGTCCTGGCTCCAGACACTTCCCCTCTGGTGGTTGTGAGCCCCAGGCAGTGCAGTGACCAGCTCTCTGAGCAGCAGCTGAAGGCTGCACTCCTGCTTGTCTGTCACACCCATCCTGGAGAGGCAACTGATAAGAAGGAATTTCACAAGGGACAACTACAGAGAGTGAGCATCAGCTGGGACACTGCCTCTGTGCAAACTATCACATTCCCTTAGATCCTGGATGTATTTTGTTCCCATAGCACAAGGCAAGCCTTTTCCCAAGTGATTCCTAAACCCCACATGATTTACTGCCATGTACATCAAGTGAGACAAGCTTGTTAGATTCACCATTTCAATGATTGGAGGAAACTTACAGTGCTTCACAGAGAGAAAACAAGAAACTTTTAATATACAGGGAACCACAATTTCAAAAGGTTGCCATGTAACAGTCAAAGGTTGGTTCAACATCACCTGGGCAATTGTCTTAGGATCACATTTTTAAAGCCTCTCCCTAGAGGCCTCTTTCCCCAACAGACAAACTGAGAAATGCATTACTTGAATTTTTTAGAATATCCCAACTTTAAAACGTCTCACAGAAATATCTTTTGACTGATATTCCTGCACAATGTAACTGGCAGTACTCAGGAAAAACTCACAAAAACTGCAGAAAGAGACATCCTGGTCAGGAATGCTTGGCTATAGGGTCCAACAGAGGGTAACTGAATGTAAACTTAACCATTTGCATGTTGTAAACCCACCTGTTTGCCAGTCTCATTATCCTTAAGGATGAAATTAACTGCCAACATTTATCAATGAAGAAGAGCTCCCACATCCTGTGTGCTAGACCCAGGGAGAGGCAAACAGCAGGAACAGCTGCAATTAACCTGGGGCCTAATTACAGTCAATTTAAAAGAAGCTGTGATCTCTTCTACTCCATAGAAAACAAAACAAAACAAACTGCAAAAACCTGAACTGAAGAAAGAAGTGAAATCAGGTAGGAAGAAGAATGCCATGTTCTGGGAAGGGAAGCAGACCCTTAGCAAGGACAGGAGTCTGGCTCTGTGCAGCACAGATTTTCCCCAGCTGCTGATCTCACCCTTTAACAAGGAAGCTCCCCAGGCATCCTCCCTTTGTGGAGAACCAACACACCACAGCTCCAGAACAGCTCACCCAGCAATGCACAATAAACAGTGCTTACAGCATATGTTATCTTTAATTTTAACTGTCATTTGGGAACACTGATCAAAACCCAAGAAATACTAAGCTGCAAAGAGCACAACAGCCTGCACCAGAACAAACTGGGGCCAGGGCTGAGGAGCACCCAGGAGTGGAGGAAGACAGACCAGCAGAAGGATTTCTTTTCCTGAAACTGACTGCTGGACAGCTCTCCCAAGATCTTTATCACTCACTCGTTTTCCTTGCAGCAAATGACACACATCCATCCTGGCTGGGGAGCACCACCAAGTAATGAAGGGCTGTGTCACTTCCTGGGGATGAATAACCACTAAAAACCTCAGCAGCTGGACTGGGATGAAGGATAAAGGACTCTAACAAGGGAGGGAACAAAAAGCCAAGCAGACTGGCCACAGGGGAGCAGCTGGTGGTGACACACAGCCCAGGCTGCAGCCAGCCAAACCCATCAGCACATGGGCACTTTCTTGGGTCACATCAGACTGAAGCCCAGACCATTCCTCTGCATGCTGCCTGCCTGACCCTGCAAATTCCACAGGGACAAAAAGAACACAGCAGTGCAGTGATTTGGCCCTAGATGTGGATCTGTGGTCCCAAACACACCTGTAGCCTCAAATAACAACCCCTGAATGATTTCTGTGCTCACATTCCAGTTGTGTCTAAAGTTGTGTAACTTGGATTTTACATACTGCCCCTGTCTACAAGAACACTGCCTGATCTGCCAGGCACACAGACACCACAAAAGAGCCTGTCACCTCCTGAATTCAGCAAAGAGTACAGAAATTGTCAGGGAACAGGGTATCCAAGAGGGGCGATACAACTAGGAAACGTGATTGAAGTAGACAAGCAGGAAACAACAAACGTGACTCAGTCTAACACTTCTAATTGTATCTGCCTCTATGGAGCAGCTTGGCTCCTGATAGGATGTGGAGAAACTTTGTATATGTCAGGTGAAATAACACTTTTCTTTTAAAAAAAAATAAACATTTCTACTTAATGCAAACTGAAATTTTGCAGGTATCTCCTCACTCCACATTTTCTAGGACTAGGCTGAAGAGGAAAGACAGTCAGTCCTTAAATGCTTGACTGATTTTTTTTTTAAGTTCAGAAATTAAGACATTTTCAATTTACCCTTGTTGAGCTGTGAACAGAAGTAAAAAACATAGCTGGGAATAACATCTTGCATTGCCCCAGAGGCCCAAAAGAAGATCAGAAACCCACCATCTCCCACAAGGACACAGAAGACCATTTCTTCCCTGAGATCCCGGCACAGCTGTAAGGAAACATGCTTGACATCTGTACTGTACAGCTTTCTGAGTGGCCCTGACTGCAGCTGGAGCTAACTCCTCTCTCCAGCTGTGGCACCCAAAGAATCAGCTGGGACAGGACAAACCATTCTACAGTGAGACCTGGATTTCCTGTAACTGTTAGCAGTTGCATGCTGACATTGAGGGAAATACAGCACTTAATCAGAGCCTCTTTTCACACATCAAACTAAGCTCTTCTCTTGTTTTTCAAACAGCCAGGATCACAGTGCTTTGTCACCTAAATTGGCAGGAGAAGAAGCACTGATCCAAATGATGCTGAAGTTCAGCAACCTACCACAGCAACCCAAATGCTCAGGTCCTGGCAGCCCTGCCACAGCAGCCAACCCTGAGGGATGGCTGTAACCACTGCTACCACCACAGAGCTGTGTGACTACCCAGCAGAAGAGCTTGCTCTTCTCCAAAGTGAACTACATCTTCATTACTGAAAATCTTAGCAGAAGATGACACCTCAAGGCATCTGTAGAAACCTCAAGGCATCTGAAGATACTGAAATGGTAACAATAACTCACTTCAGTCTGATCAGGTCCTGCAGGAACTATGTATCTAGCTACTACAGACGGATAAGAACTTTCATTCCACTGTACAGTGCTCTGCTTCACATCAGATTTCTGATTTAAGTCCCAAAATGAATTCATTAATTTTGAATAAATAAGACATAAAGGTGGCAAGGTGAAAATTACTGTTGCTTAAAGTGCATGGGCACTGGACCAACTAAGACTCAGATGCTTTCTCACTCTGAGACTTTTTGTAGTCAGTTAGCAGGGTATGCAGTGCTGAAAGTGAGATTTGTCTGTACAGCTTTGCAGGATGAGGATCATTTGTGCATATTTGCAGAACAGATCAGGAGCAAGCCATGATGCCCTACACAAACGTGCACCCGAGTTTCTCCCCTCACCTCAGGCTGCCAGTGACCCCAGCATTCCTGCTGCCACTCCAGCTAGCACACCTTCATTCCCACATAACACAGACTCCTGTCAGGCCTGTTTGATCCCACAAGGTGTAACTCCGCTGGCTGTGTCTGGGTGCCTGCTCCTTTAAAGAAGCAATTTTAGTGCAAGGAAAGACCGCGGCATTATGTCACACTCTGGGCCATTGAAATAGAGATGTCAGCACCCTGTGCCTACACATACTGGAGCCTGACCCAAGGAGCACCCAAATTCCTGACGAGACCGTGAGCCGGGTGGGGAAAACGAAAGCAGGGGGCCTTTCTATGCAGAGGGGAACATGCCATTCCAGACGAGCACATGACCACAGCCGTGTTTGTGCTAGAAATGCGAACGCGGCCGCGCCCGGGCCCTCGCACACAGCCCCGCACGCTCGGGCGGGCAGGCAGCGCGGCCAAGGCTGCGGGAAGCCCGGCGCGGCCGCCCGCCCGGAGGGGCCGGGGAGCCTCGCAGCCCTCTGGGGCCCCGCCCCGCCCGCGGCCCGAAGGGAGGGTTTGTTTATTTACCTGCGGCCGGGCCGCGCCGTGCCCGTGCTCCGGGAGGGGCCCGCGCTGGCCCTGCCCGGCCGCCCCTCCCGCCGCCGCGTCCTGCCGCAAAGCCGTCCCGGCCGCCGCGGGAAACGGCTCCGCGCACCAAGGTTCCTGCCGCCGCCAGCGCCGCGCCCGCGGAGCGCCCATCGGCCGCCGCCCGTCTCGGCAGCCCGCCAGTCTCGCTTCCCTTAAAACACGGCACTAGGAAAACCGCAGATTTCCTGTATAAACACCCAGGGTAAAGCTGCACCTTTCCAAGTTTAAAGCAGCCGAGGTTCTCAGGGAGCTGGCACTTGGCTTCAGGAGAGATGGGAAACGCAAAATTCTAACGGGATTTCAATAGTCCCCACTGCGGGCTCGCTCACCTAGGCGCGAAGGCTGCAGGAGCAGCGTGGTGCATGAATCCGTATGGCCACAGGGCAGCATAAGGATCTCCAGCAGAACCTGTTGCCCAAGGAAAACAAAGACTTACAAAACAATTACAAATGGTTTGTTTCAGGTAGCACGGCAACCGCCTGGCAGTACTGGTCTGTAAAAATAACCTCGCGGCAAGAAATAGCCACGTCTGGATGAGGGATGCACCTGAATTTTGACGTCCCATGCACACAGACCACCTCTCACCAGCACCATGCACAGGTCTGGGATCAGGGGTGGCTGGTGTCTCACTGGCTGTGCCACTGGGGACTCGGTGGGGCTGTGCTGAGCAGCAGAGACCAGGTTAGTGCTGAAGTGGAGCCACAAGATGTGGTGCTGAACTGAATCCATCAAGCAGATTCACAATCCACAGCAAAAGGCAGGAGTTAGGTCAGCTTCCACCAGTAGTTTTTCATCTCCTCACACATCAACCATTTAGTGTATGCTGCAAAATGCAACTGGCATAATTAACTAAGTAGTATTTGAATGGGTTATCTCACTTCAGTGACAGCAAGGATAAATGAGAGCCTTTGGCCTACAAAATACCAGTTAATCTGGCTGAAAACTAATTAATCTTGGCCTCCAAAAATAACATATTACTAGACCACCATACATTCCAAGTCCTGCTCCCAAAGATGAATGGCTTCTTCACTGTGTAACAGTCAAGGATTGATTTTTTTTTTATTCCAATTCAGCTGTACCCACCTAGATCCCACAAGGGACAAGGCAGTATCTTTGCCTGCCATGTTATTTACCACTATCCAGCCTTTTGTCAAATGGTACTTAAACATTTATCTCTTGGGCTCCTCAGAAGGAAAGAGACTCTCTAGAACTCCTGTGTCTGACAATGTTTCAGAACTTTGTCTCTCTTCCAGTTACAAACTAAACATTTCCTTTCAGACCCAACCAGAGCGTGCACAGGGCATGCTGGTCCATTACCTGGGGGGACACAGCTGTCAGGGGAAAAAAAGCAGGCAATGTGCACTGTAAAAAACCTATCTCTTTCTTGCTTCTGATTCCTCTAGTTGATTTCTCTAGCAGATATTTTTCTTCCTGCAGTCTATGTGCCAACGGAGAGAGGAAAAAAAACCCCAAATATCAACACTACCTTTAAAAGCTGCAGAAAAACACTCTCGGTTCTGAAGAAATAGGAATCTTTTAATTTTTTTTTTGTTATAACTATGTATATCTTTCAGACTGCAAGTTTCAGATTTTGCAATTTTCGTTTTTAAGCATATAATTGTCCCTCAACATGAAATCACAAGCTGTTTCCAGTAAGATATACTGGTTAAAGACAGTGGTGGCTATCTATCAGAACCTTCCTCACAGCTTGACTTCCAGCTCTGTTCTCATTGCTCACCAACTATCAGCACATGGCCCAACACTGAACCATGCATGGACCCATATGCTGGTTACCTGTATGAGTAAAAAAATTGTACATTGTTTTTCCATATGACAAAGTCATAAAGGAACTCATCTTCCCGCTACTTGGAATGTGTCAAATGTATTTTTTTCCTTAGTTTCAACACTGTGTTGAAAGAGGAAAAAAATTTCTCTCTTTAGCAATACTGGAAACAGCTGCTCTCCTTGTGGGACAGTTCGCAGGGCCAAGTGCTCCTTCAATCTGAACATCTTCCATGAGTACACCAGAATCACCTTACAAAGACCAGATCATTACACCATGTATTCCTAAATTTGGCTCCTGCTCACAAGAATCCAAACCTCCTTCTCGAACTGGGAAAGTCTCAACAACCCTCTGGGAACATCCTTTGCTGGCATAATGAGGAAGGAGCGATGCCCATTTATTGTGGCCATTGACCGACTTGACAGCTCATACCAGCTGAGCATTAGACCCACCAGTCTTCCACTGCCTCTGAAAAAGTGGCCTTTTTTCACACGTTTTAATTACTGACTCCCTACATAGAAGCTATTTCCTCACAGAAAGGCCATTAACTGGAGCGTTCAGCACAAGATGAAGCCTTTCTGATAATTGTTGCTTGAGTTGTGTTTGTGAAAATAAATATCATCAGATGATTAAATTAAACACCACAGCCAGCCCGGCTATACACTATTTTCACTTATCATGCAGAAGGGGAGATCAAAGAGAAAGGCTCAGGTAGAATTATCCCAAGTCTTCCAAGTTTGGCTGATAGCTACCCATTGAACACACTAATTAGCTTCCTGCTTAGGGTGCGCAGCACAAAATTAACCCTCCTAAAATTGGGTGGTACAGCCATTTTCATGCTCTGTAATCAACTGCATGCAGAAGGATGAGTGTCTCATCTCTGTATAGTAAAGCAGCAGCTCTGCCTGATTCTGATTTTGAGGGCTCTTGGGCCTCCACCCCCTTAGGAATTTTGTGTGGGTGCAAGGAGAGCTGTGCCTAGGGAACACGAGGAAAGGCTAGAGGCACCCCAGTCCTGCGGGGTTTCTGCCTCGCAGCCCTTCCCTTCCCTCCTGGTGGGCAGCCCTGCCCGGCTCTGCGCTCCTGCAGAGCAGCAGCACGGCTCTCACAAGCCCCTGGCACGGGGAGATTGAACAGGGGGATGGTTTCGGAGAGGGAGTTTGGCCCAGCACTTGCCTGCTTTGCCTCCTTGGGCCCTGAAGGGCAGGGGAGGAGAGCGAGGCAGTGGGCAGCGTAGTCTGTTCCCACTGCGAGCCCGCTGTCCTCCCGTGAGCACACACACCCACACAACCAGAAAGCTCTGCTATTCTTCTGCTAATGGGATTGGCACCGCTTAAAGCAGTCTGCGAGGGTATTGTCTGCAACCACAGCAAGAGAAACATTATTCAAAGGCTATTCAGGCCCCAAAAGAAGCGGCAGAGCAGAGTAATTATCGAAGACTCTCCATTAACGAGGGCATCTTTGCTCTTTGTCTGTGTTGGTTTAATAAGGGCCACTAATGGGGCCGGGGGAGGGGTGCACTAATGCTTCTAAACAAACCTCCTTCCCTTCCCCACCCCCGCCCTGTGAGGAGAGCTGCCTTTATGGGCACTGACAGCCGGGCTGGGAGTTACCATATTGCAGAGTGACCTTCGGGAAAACTTAGTGTGAACCCGGCCGCATTCAGCCCCATCCCCACCGAGCCGCTTGGAGCATCGTTTGGGTAGCTGTTCTCTTTTTAGCCTTTCCATATTTCCCGATGCTCGCCAGACCTTTTTGTACACCCCCTGCCCAACCTCTCCCATGTCATCTTGTGACCCTTCATGGCTGGACACTGAGTGGCAGTAATGAGGGACGACAGTGCAGATTAAGTTCTCGCAGCAAAACCTGGGGCTGCTGTCCATTATCCAGCAGCTGCGACTGGGAGATGCTGCTGGGAAGGCACGACTGGAGCAGCCTCCCCTTCCCACCCTGCCAGAGAAGGCAGGCTGGGATTTAGCATGGGCCCATGTCTCCTACCTTCTGGTGATGAAGAGATGGACTGAAGCAAAAGCAGGCATAACCTGTATCCTGACATTCTTCAGAGCCACTTTCAGGAGCATGCAGCTGAAATTCTTTGGAGGGCTCCTAAACTGTCCCCATCTTCAACCACCAGCTGTAAGGGGCCAGCCAGTTTTTGAGGCAATTTGCAATATTACAGGGTCAGATGCATGCTGGTCACTAAAACAGTGAAATGGGGCCAAGAGGTCTCAGGAGAGACAAAAGACAGCACTGAAAGAGAGAACTGTAATGGTACACACAAATATGAGTATTGAACAATACAGCCTGTTCCAGGGTGATGTAGATAGAAGGTTGAGAATTTCTAGAATCATTTTTAGCCAATGAGGAATCTCAAGAACAATAAAAGGAAATTGTTCCCCCAGCACTTGGAAAGGTCTTTTACTGAAGCTAAGTTATGGACACTGTGCTGTTCTAGCTCACCTTCAAGTAGATGGTTGTACTGCACAACCAGTCCATGGACTGCAGAGACAAAGCAGTGCCTTTGTGTCTGTACATGTGCAGGGCAGCAGTCTTGGGAACCTCACTGCTGAGCCTCTTTTGTTATGATAAATTATTTCATTCAGCTGAGGTATGGAGTAACAAAATTCTCTGCACAGACACCCACCCAGTCCTCTCCGTTTAGGCAAATATCCTGGTGCTAAAGGTTTATCACAAACAGAGGAAGAAAGATATGTGGAGACAGACTCCTCACTTAAACCACCTGACTGGTTTGAAGAAACAGCCTCCACAAAGGAGTTTACCCCTGTTTCCTCAGGGCTTGGTAGTTTTGAAATTTTCATGATTTTTGCCTTTACAACATTTCACCAGTAACTGCATCTCTTCTAACAAAAGAAGCTTCTCTGAGGTGCTCCTCTGAACATCATCTCTGTAGGATAAAAACATCTCAGAACAATCCTGCAAGTCAAAGAAAGAACAATATCCCTTTACACACAGAAAGCTAAGTGTCAGTGAAATTAAATCACACTGAGGTCATTCTTGCCATGGCAGAGCTAGGAAGTTGATACAGTGCTTCCTCCAGAGTCCTACTACAGTGTATCAAGATCACTGGTATTGCTTCACCCTCTTGAATCACACTTCAGGATCATCCTCCTCATACAGAAAATCTATGCTGTTTTCAGAATTTCCTTTTCATTTCAATCACTTTCTGTTTATATTATATTTTTTCCTTCTTAATAATCATTAAACGTGCATAAAGTAATGGTTACTAGTAGCACAGGACCTGGCCTCTGGCATGGGTTTTGCTTTATTAGTGTCTTTAAAAGTCCTCCTTCTTTGCCACTAGCAGATAATACTGCCAGCTTTGTTGCAAATGAAGACAATATTTGAACAAAAAGCAGTGACTCAGAAGGAAGAACTGAAATGTCATTGACATCCAAAGCAAGAAGAAATTAACAGAAAGGTGAAAAAAAAGTAGGTTTATGGCTTAGAAGATATGGATACCATAAAACAAGTAATTGCAGCATGTAAAGGAGAGGCGGTCAAAGCAGAGATTTGTCATGAGAAGGGCGAGTCTTGAGACCCCTCATGACAGAAAGCTCAGTGATCAGCTTGTGCATGGCAGGCTGAAAGGAGGAGAGCTCACAGTATCCTATCTCCCAGGGACAGAGATAGGATGGGCAGAGACTGGTGGATCTATTTCTTGGAACTTCAGACACATAGGACAGCTGAAGATGAGGCATCAGATACAAAAGAAATAGAAACTCAGCAAGTAAGGTCTTGGAAGCAAAGCTTTGGTCTAAGAGCCACCACCTTGTCTGCAAGTCTTTGTCCTATTTAGTCTCCTCAAGGTCTAGTTACTGCAGGGAGCAGGGAATGACTACATCAGATATCATCAACCCAGTTCTGTTTAGACTTGCTCATTAACACCTATAGTACAGTACAGAGATATTCTCTCACCACCTTACCCCTTTATTTATTTATTTTTATTATTATTAATAATTTTACTAGCACTTGAAGCTAACAGACAATGAGTGCAAGTGGATTCCTCCAGGTTGCTCTACTTCACTCTACTGCTGTTGTTTAAATAAACTGTCTAACTGGGATCTGAATCCTACTAAAACAACAAAAGGACCTTCATTGGCTGTGCAGTTTTGGATTGTGCCTTGAACTCTGGTCTTATTTAAGGTATCTTGAGCCATTTATTCAATTGCACCTTTGTCTTGAAACCCAGGGGAAACTGGACTAGAGTAAGGAGGAGTAAAGTATGCATTTCCAGAAAATCCTTTGTATATGTTTGCAAGGAGAAGACATATTATATGGGACAGGAAGCAGCTATTAATCTCTGCAAGTGCCATCCTGGTTTTGTTCAATGTAATTTCCCTGCTTTGTATCCTTAGAGTTCTTCTTTCTCTACTAAATAGGTCTTGTTCTGCCAGTTTAGCAAAACCTGTCCCTCTAATGCCCTCAGCTGGTGCTTCCTGCACCTCCTTTTCATTCCTGCAGGCCATTCTCCTGGTAACAGGAGTGGCACAGAGATGCACCCACTCACTCAGCAGCCTGGTAGATCAAGTGTTCACTTAGAATAGGGGGGACACTAGTGACTGTGTGACATTTTTGCCTGTCCATGCAGCCCCATTTAGAAAGACTCACAGGCAGGAATGCCACATTAGGGTGATGACTTTCTTTCTTTACTCCTCTGGTATGCCCATGGGCTTCCTGTGTGAGTTTAAGCAAGCTGGTTTAGTCTCCACATCTCCATCTCCCTGTCCAGAAAGGAAATGCTGCTGCAAGGGTACATTTGAGAACACTTAAACTCTACTCTAATAGGGACTGAGAAATCAAGTTTTCATTCACTCCTGTCCTTACCAGGAGTGGCTTCTGTATCCTTGCACCATGTTTGGCCTCCCCATCTTATGGAGTTATAGGCAGCATTAAGGGATGCAACTGAATGTTCAGTACTCTCGTTTCCTGACATGTTTCCTGCTCTTCTCCACCTGCCTACCTTTGCTCCAAGCCCAACTCTCTCCTTGTCTTAGCCTTTTGTGGCCTGTTTTGGTGCAGTCCATGGTTTCCTCAGCTTCCCCATCATAGGCACTGACCTTATTCTGGTGTCAGGACATTGCTCACTCATCCTGTGAGGTCTTTAACATGGCAGGAGAGAGGAATATCTGTACCATGGGAGGCAGCTCAGTGCAGAGATTCCCCTATCCAGCACCAATCCTGCCAGTTTTGGGACTGGGAGGAACACTGACACCTCAGTGCTGTCTGTGCAACACTTCACTCACCTATCTGTGGGGCCCTGTGAGAGGCCATCCTGCACCCAGAGCCTGGGCCAGTCCCTCTGCATGGTAGCACAATCCTGTGGAGCCTCCAGCCAATTCAGGGATGTCTCACAAGACACTGCTTGCATTCAGTGTGGATACAGCCTATGTGAGCTCCTTGCTGGGATGCAAATGCTGTGGGAAGGAAATATCGAAGCTGGAGTGAGAGGAGTGAACAGATGTTTTACAGCAATAACTTCCACCTCAATCCCCCTGGAAAGGTTTGGATAGAGAGCCCTGATCCAGATTCCATCTAGAAGAAGACTGAGATGCCAAAGCATTCACAAACATAATCTACTGACTCTACCTTAAAAAAAAAAGTCTACAACAACTGACCACTTGTAATTGCTGTTGCTAACAAGTTGCTTTTATTTTCTCCTATGGAGTTACAGCCAGACCTTCAGTGTCTGCTTCTGTACTTCTCTACAGTGACTCTTCATGTTAATGCTAATTTAATTAGCAAGTAGCAGAGCAGGGAACTCTGGATGATGTTTTTGCCTTCCAGGTGAGCTGCAGTTCCATGGAACTTAGAGCAGCCTCAGGGCTCTTTTTCTTTCTGGTGTAAGGGCCAGAGCTCTCAAGACCATAAATGTGGCCCACAGGTATAATTTTCCCATAGCTACAACTGCTATACAAATATTATCCTGGGACCTAAAATCCTCTTCACTCCATCTATGCATCATGGTATTCATTCAAAGTACATCCAAGAATATGATCAGCCTCAACAGTATGTGTTATAATAGTCTCAGCCTTTTTCATTTTAAATTTTAAAGTTAGGGCACAAATAAAAAGAAGGGGAAAAGGCTGATAGAATTAACAGGGAATCCAAGTAAATAAAAACAATGTATTGGTGTTCATGCAGATTAACCTCTTTGGTGATAAAGGAACATAAGTTTGCCTTGGGCAGAGGAGTCTCTACAGTGTCACCTACAAGAGACTAACAGCTTTTAGTACTTACTACATCCTGTAAGAGTAAAGCCCAAGCAGTCAACCTTTAGACAACTGTGTCACAAGATACCAAGGAGAAAAGCTTTGGCATCCTGTATCTGAGTATACCCTGTAGAGGCCAAAGTATCTTCTACTCCACAAATCACACTGAGCTGCAAATCAAAACTGTAGTACTTATTCATAGGTATCTATGAAGTCAAAGCCACTGTAATGCCTTCCCATCTTCAGCCCTTTGCAAGAGCCCCCTTTTTCTGGCTTCCTTATAACAGGATCTATAGCCAGCAGGACAGCACGTTTCTGGCAGTAATATGCCACTGAAATACTGTGACTTGCATTTGAGTGATTATTTTGTGTCATATCTGACATCCACCTGTCTATACGGACCTTCCTATCCGATCTATGACATTTTGCCCACCATGGCTACTCTGCCGGAGCCCGTGGCCAGGCATCAGTGCCCTCTCCCGGGCAGAGCTGGCCCGGCACGAACGCCAAGCCCGGCTCGCAAAGCTCTGCACTGCAAGCCAGCCTGCTTTGCCTCAGGCACTGCAGCAGTATGATTGTCCTTTTGCTGTTGCCCTGACACTTCAAGTAACCTCACCGAGCATTACAATGACAGCTGAGCTTCTCCTGAAGGAGTAAGGATTAGCTGAAATATAACTAAACAGATGAGAGGTGGTGCTCACGAGGATTGGATGTCCACATGTCAAGAATTCTGAATGATGAAATGGATGCAATGTAAATTAAAATTTGTTCTGATTAAGGTAATCAGCTAATATATTTAAGCTAGGCTAGTTCAAGTGTGGTTGCATTTCAGCTTCCAAAGACCCCAAATTCTGGTTGCTAATGTGCTGTCAACTGCAGTGTTACAGTGACAGATCCCTAATGAAAAACAAGGAGGAGAAGGCAAAAGAGTCAGTCAATATGTTTCACGATGTTACCTTGAGGTTTCAAGTCTCCTCCTTGGGTGCTTTGGAGAGCTTTGCTTGGACTACTACTTTGTGTATACACACACATAGTAACACAAGTGCTCCTGGTGTTACAGCTCCTGTGTATTCATAGGGATATGAGAGACAACTTATTTCCTCAGAGGAAGTTGGGAAGATAAATCCAGTCACAACAGGGAGGTGCTCAGATATAGAAGAAATTGCAGCTACAGCATTTCAACATCTGAGTGTCTCTGAAAGCCATGTGTAATTTCCTAAGCAGATACATTCAGCCCTTCTAATTTTGCCGGTGATGGGAAAAGGTGCATTATAGTCATCAACAGCACTTTACTTTCCATCTGTGTTTCATCAAGAATTGTGCAAGGTATCATGATTCATTCTGACTGCTCAAGTCATGAGCTCCCTCTAGCATCAAAAAGGATTAATGCAGTTGGTACCTTTGTCATCCTAAAGGAACAGAGAGCAAATATAAGGAAATATCAGTAAGATGAAAGATGTCTGACTCTTTTCTTCTTTTTTGGACAAACAAACAAAAAAACCAAAAAAACCCCAAAAAACAAAACCAACCAACAAAACAAAACCAAAAACCACCCAAACCAAAATTCTTTAAGCTAGTTACATGCACATAGGTAAACATTGTCACCCTAAGAATGATGAGGCAAACACACTCCCAGGACAGGAAAAGGCAGGATCTTAGTTTACATCCTAATCCCTGAAATACAGGTAGAAATTGTGCAAGCCCACTCTGGTTATTAGCTTTCACAGGGGACCAATATAAACTGGCAAGATGATGATTCTGGCCTTGGAGCTGTGCTCATTGTTTAGATGAGCATTGTCACCAGAAAAGAAATAAAAAGAGAAAACAGAATGAACCTGGACAATAAGCAGGTGAAACTATCCTTTAGAGTACCTCAGACCACAATATTCCAGTTGGCTATTTAGAGCTTCTCTAGTCTTTCTTTCCAATTTATAGCATTTGGGAGCAAAACAGGATTGTTTCAGTGGTATTAGAGCTCCCCTTCCCCAGGACTACCTAAATGGTGTCACTTGAGTAAATCGTGTCAGTGAGAAAAGCATCTTTGGGCTATGATTTAAGTCTTCTGGAGTGTGTTGGCAAGTTTCCTTTCCCAGGGCCAGGGAAAGAAGCCATGTAGCCAACATCTTTTTTGGTTGCATTTGGGAGTGGTTGTGGCGGTGACAAGCACAAACATGCTAAAGCCTGTATCTCTGCTCCACTGACTACAGTATTTCTGTTGTGCCTGGGGCACGGGAAGCCACTCTCTATGGCACAGCAATTCTCTCAAAACACAGAGAGAGCAAAGAATGTCAGAGTGAGGCAAAACTCCTAACAAGATAGGAAATGTCAAATGAATTTGCTGCTACACACAGTTGCTGGTGAAAACTGCAAGCCAAACTAGAACATAGAAGTAACACCAACCTTTATACCAGTGCTCAGTAGTTTAGAGAGCTCTTTCTCTCATGCTCAGAAGCCACAACTCTAGTCCAGGCAGGCACTGCAGATCTCAGTTGTTTGTGACATTCCCAGTGATTCTGCACCAGTGTCTGCTGTCCTGTGTGGTCATCTTATTGCAGGGGTTCCATACTGTTGTCTCCTTATCTCAAAAGTTTCATGCCTATTGGTGTTTCTCGTGGGCAGCCCCTCAGAGCACTGACTCTTTCTTCTTCACAAAGCAGTCACTGACTCCAGCTCCTTTCTCACCCAGCCACCCCACTCTTTTATAGCACTCTGCTTCTCATTGCTTGCAGCTGTGGCCTGTTAAAGTCAGGCCTGTTCCTAATCTTTGATAATTGGCCCAGCTGCAACCCCTTAGGGGTAAGATTACTTTCTACACTGTCTTTATTTCCTTATATTCTATCCCCCTACAGTCCTGTCTTGGACATCCAAGTCTCGTCTTTCATATACATCACATGTCCATCACTGCTACCAATATTCCAGAAAAATCAAGCACCTCATTAAACCCCCTATGAGGCCTCAGTTTTGAAGAAGCTTATGCAAGAAGAATCTTTCTTTGTGTTAAATCCAAACCAGTCCAGTCTTGCTGGGATGATCACAGACTTCATTCAAGGTTGCAAGTTGCAGAATAAGTAGCACTGGAAATCAGGAGCCTCTCCTCTCTTCATACAGTCTGAGATGCTTTAACTTCATGCACTCATGTTGTGGCCAGAGAGTCCCAGTGACCCACACACAAGACACATGTTGTGCCTTTTCTTAGGAAAAGAAGAGCATTGTGCTGAGCAGGGACACTGCAGCCTCTGCCATACCCCCTACTGCCAGGGCAGGGGGAAGGACTCACAGGGTGAAGTGCAGGGCAATCAGCTGATGTGGAAAACCAGGTCAGGCCAGGCTCAGATAACCACATATCTGCCAGTGCTGATACTCCAGAAGTGGTGCCTAATGATGCTGGTAATTGCTTAGAGCTCATCTACATTTAGAACTTTGGCACTGCATCCCCCTTCAGTGCTACTTTTTCTGATGTCTTACATGCACCACCTCACAGACCTCCTGTCTGATTGCATGGGCCACCACACTGCAACCCCTCCCTCTCCACCTGTTTGCAGAACAAAGCAATGCTGCACACTGGCTGACAGAAGATATTAGTACAATTTTTCACTCCTCAAATATCTCACGATACTCCCCTGTGTAAAAATTTTAAATATGCCAGCTGTTGTCTCTGTTTCTGGGTTTAAACAAAACATTTATCATGGACTCTTATCTTTTTATCATCTCACTGCTATGTCAGCAGCAAGATACTGAATAATGAACACAAAGTACTCCAGGCATCTCAGAGCAGTCAGCATCACTGCCTCACACATGCTATCCTTGGCTATGATGCCAGTCAAACTTCTCTGGAAACCTGTTGAGCTTCGTAACATTATGCCCAAAAAGCAGTGTTTCTCTGAGTGCAGAGGTGGCTCCAGTGTCTCTTCATTTTGGAAAGAAAATGGAAATTCTGGGCATTCAAAATTAAATACAAACCTGGTTTCCCTACTTGAAACCATTTAAACTGCAGTCAGGAATCTACAGTTCATTTCAAAATAGTAATTTCATTGCTAAAAACTCCTGACAACTCTCAAAGAAATGGGAGCTCATCAATTCTGAAACACAGACAAAAAGAACAAATACAGCATGTGAAGTGTCTCTCAAATGTCTCCTGATAATTATCAAGAATATGTAACTTCTACTATTTGTTAGAAAATATATGAAATGTCATATCTTGCCATGAAGTACTTGTGTCTTATGCTCTAAGTATTAACTATTAACTTATTTTAACTTACTCTACATAAGAGATCAGATAAAACAGACCCTACAATGGATACACAAAGGAAAAACACCAAATAAAAGCCTGACAAAGCCAACAGAAACCAAAACCACCACAGTCTGGCATTTTAGAAAGTGCTTTATTTCCCAGTTCTTTCTGCAATGGCTCACAAACATTATTTTTGTTTGCAAGATCAGAATAAACATCAGTGTACCACCAAAAGTATTAGGTTGTAGTTAATCTCTGAAACTTCTTACCTTACTAATGTTAGTTATGCTGGCTGACTTTATGGTACATCTTGTTAGCACCTGTCCCCAGTGAAATTTTTTCCATTTTTGTAGTTATTAGCTAATCTCACTAGCAATCTCTCATTTTGCAAAGGAGTTCAGAAGTCTGAAATAAGAGGAATGGAGAAACTTTTGTTCATAGATTAAACTAGATGAATAAAAACATTTCACTATGAAAACATCAATCTTTTTCAATCTTTTTACAATTGCAACTGATGAACCCTAGGTCACAGCTCCTGAAGATGCTAGATTTGGTTCCAGTGTAGTCTGCCTTTTTTTTTTTTTTTAAGATGTTAAATTCACTTTGCCTGATCCAAGGAAAAATCTCAAGTTTATGGAATACTTGAGCACAAAATATTTTTGGTAGCTATGGAACATGGATAATCATGGACTTTTCCAGAGCAGCTGGTGGCTACATAAAAAATTAATAATTCCTTTCCCTTCTATAAAACGTAAAAAAAAAAAGAGAATTGCCATATGTATTACTTCTATGGCCCTGACATGGCCAGAAAAGCTTAACAAATAAATTATACACAAATAAACAGTAAGACAATAATCAATAATGAGTGATACAATTGGAAGAAAATACTTGAAGTTCCAGTGAAAGTACAATTCTTTCTGAAGCTCATCTAATTCATTATCAAAGAAGTCATTTTCATCCAACTGTTCATAAACAGTTTTATGGACAACTAACAATTCACCATGTTCCTTGTAACAGACTCTTCTCTTTATAGTGAAATGTGAAGAGAGAAGATGAAAAGATTAATTTAGCTAATGTTAGGAAGCTATCCATCAATTTTATATTCCATTGCCCCCATTATAAAGCAGTAAGTGCATCATAGTACCCTGACTAGGTACCCTTGGTGTCCAGTGCCAGGTATTTTCCAAAGGTGGTGTAAAAACTTACATATAAAACTTACCCTCTAAAGGAAGTTCCCTTCTTAATCAGGAAAATAATCTCTGGAAAGCACAAGAATATAAATCTCATTGCCAAACTCTGCTTATTTCTTTTCCCAAAGTTAACAGCACTTTCACCAAAGATGCCACTCACCACAAACTTTGCCCCATTCTGAAGCACTGCTAGACACAACACTGGGGAGATGCCACACCCTTAGCACCTGTAAGAACAGCTTTACCAAAGTACATAAAGTAGAATCTACTGCTGCAGCATCCTCTCCTCAGAATGACTCTCCCATGCTCAAACCTGTAAAAATACGTCTGGTATTGTTTTCCAGCTGAAATGTAAGGGATTAGACATATTCCTGAGTTAATTCTCCACCTGAGATCTACTCTAGTGAAGTGACTATGCTGGACTTGAAAGGCCTAACTAGAATACATCCAGAAATGGAATTCCTGATTCAGACAAGGTACACTACTTCCTTCACACAAAATTAATTCTTAAAAATAAAAAATGAAAGGCAATAGTGACTTGCAGTGATCAAACAGACATCAGGATTTTCCACTATGACTTGTGCCCAGATGTAAATTTCAATATTTGAATCAATATGAGGAAAGCTAATTTAATTTATTGCCAATTAAAATGGATTAAAGCACTGAGAAACAAAAGCAAATTCAAACAGCACATTCCCTTCCCATTGCCCCCTTTCCTTAGACTCAACTTTGAGCCCCCAGCTTCTCTGTCTCCCCTCATCCAAGGCAGCACAGGGTAAAGAGGAATATGGGCATTGCAGTCTGTAACAGCTCCTTTCTGTTGCTCCATCATGGTCCTCTCCACAGGCTGCAGTCCTTCAGCAGAAGCCTGTTCTGGCATGGCTCCTCTGCAGTTCCTTCAGAAAAATCTGCACCTGCTCTGGCATGTGATCCTCTGTGGTCTGCAGGGAACACACCTGCTCTGGCACCTGAAGCAATTCCTCCCTCTCCTTCTTCTCTGACCTTGGTGCTGAGAGGGCTGTTTCACCTTCTTCCTCCCTCCTCTCTGCCATGCAGCATTTTCCCTTTCTTGCAGACCCCTCCCCAGAGGTGCCCCAGCTTCACTGATATGCTCAGCTGTGTCCTGTGTCCATTGCAGAGCTGCCAGGAACTGGCTGTGTCCTGCACAGGGCCACCCACACCAGGGCACCTGAACTCAACACAGAAGCACAAACTCAAAGTTGAACATTAAGAACTTCCTGGCCATCTCCTGTGCTCTCTTTCAAGCTGTGCCCAAAGCGTCATTTGTGGGACACAGTGGGGCAGACCCACAGACTGAGCTGGACTCACAGCAATAACTTTGTACTGATAAGGTGCTGGTGCACAAAGTGCAAGACACTGCTGTCACCAGCACAGCTCTGCATTTGTGCTGGCCTGTGTGGAGATACAGGTGCAGGAGCAGAACCTGTGGCAGGTGCTTCCTCTGAGGACTTCTGGAGTGAAGGGGACAGTGGAGCTCACCCCAGTATTTTCCACTCCTTAAGCAAAATGCAATGATAGCTTACATTTCAAACAAAACCCCCAAACAAAACTGAGGATAGAGAAATTTTCTAAAATGATAAATTTGTTTCTGTGCTGCTCTGAGTATGAGAAAGAAGCAACAGGAGAAAGGCAGAAAAGTCAAAAATCAGAACATGTTAAAACTATTTCCCCACTCCCAAAAAGCAATGAGTACAGTGGTAGGAGACAACAAAAAATATAGCCAGTGAGAGGTAATTTTATGGCTTGTATTATGTGCAAAGTTAGAGATGCACTAGCACCTGACATGAAAAACCTGTGCAGCCAAGAAATTATTGTGAGGATATTGATTTTAAACCAGTAAAGGCCTCTTTCCACAGATCATCTGTTCTCAGCAGAAGTCAGGTGAAGAAGGTTCCCACTTCCTCCATCTCCTTGCACGTACAGAACAGCTCAGATGTGATAACAGCTTTGTCAACAGCCAAGACCACGGAGTTATCAGACCAGTTTGCATTCAGAAGATAACCAGCTGAAGATAAAAGCAAAATACACCATTAACATTCTATCTTTTATTAGATGTGAGCTCAGAGCATAAATAGTAACAAAATCAACAATTTAAAAGCAGTATATTTAAAAAACATTTACCATCTAAACGGAGCCATTTCAGCAATAAGAAATTGCCATCTTCAGCTGTAGCTTTGAGAGCTTTCTATCTCCTGCAAGCAGTTTTTTGCAAACTTGTCTTCCTCTTCTGTTCTCTGCTCTGGTCTCTTGACAGTTATCTGGACTACTCTCAGAGGTAAATGATCCTGAGAAAACAGCAAATGAACTAAGAGATAAAAGTGGAAGAGAAGGGGGCAACACCTGCACACTTCTGACAACTGAAGTATCCTCTGTTAGAAACAAAATTTCCAGTTCTCTCTCACATTTAATTTTAGCTTTAAAAGAAACAGCTATGCAAAAAAGTTGACCTTTAACAGTGACCTGATAAAGCAAAACTGAACTTAGATCTACGATAGATTTTTAGGTCCAACTTGTGATTAATTTGCAGAAACACTGTTAAACTGTAAGCTGGCTGTGGGGAGAAATTGAGATTTGTTTTCTTCTCACTGCTGACTAGTGTTTGTCAAGGAACATATTTAAGAAAAAGTATTGTGTAAGGGCAATGCTATGTAAAGAGCAGGAATGCCTACTTTCCATTATATTCTTCAGTTGCTTATTCCTTCTACCAGCTCCTATTCCTAAATTAAGGACACTTGAGGGTGACTGTTCTAGGCACTCCCAACTCTCTGTACATTTTCCACCAAGTTTTCATACACAAAGACTTTATCTTCCCTTAAGCTGGAAAGCAGAATTCATTCAAGAGATTAGTATCAGCAGCTTTACATCAGGCAGAAACACAAATGCAACTGTTCTTGGGAGCTGGAAGATTTATCTTCCACTCAACAAGCACTGCAGAACACAGAGGCATGGCCTCAGAATTTGTCCCTAGCTCAGACAGAGCTCAGATTAAGATCAAACTCACAACAGAAGGCTCTCAGTTCATGAGACTTTACTATTTTTGACACCACTGGTGTCACTAAACCAATGCAAATTCCATGCACAAAGAAAATTTGCCCCATCTAGAACTGATGTGACAGATGTTAATCAACAAAAGGTGGTTTGCAGAAATTGTTACTGGCATGCTGTCAAGTGACCAGGTAGATCATGCAAATGAAAAAGTGCCCTCACGTGATGGGACAGGTGTTAACTATGGACTCTGGTGTTAGATGCAAGACACTGAACACAGCACAGATGGAAGATCACCTACAGAGGAAGAAAAGTGCCAAACCTTTCAGGCTCTAAGCATGGTGGTTTTGAGGGGTAGTTTGGAATGCTTCATGTTCTGGATAAAAAGAAAAAGAAAGTGAAAAGGCTTTGGTTATTTTAGGTTATTAAAGGGTTAGAAATATACAACATTATTAAGTTAAAGCTTACTCTGTAAAAAGTGTGTATCTGAAAGACTCTGGATAAAAGCTCTCTGCTGTTTCTTTATAAACAAGCTTTTATTTACTTTAATAAAATGCACAGAGACAGTAAAGAGATCAAGGAGATGCCACTGACCTGCAGTTTCAGTATGACATGCAAAGATGGCAATGTATGAATGAGTATTCATTAACATTTTAGGACACACTCATAAAAACATTGAGATCTGTCAAAACACTAGGCATTTTGTTGAGTAGACCAGAGAGAGTCAGCAATAATACTAATATTCTGAAAAGGAAGATTTACTTTTATTCTCTATTGGAAAATCCTCTTCCTCCCACCAAAGAAAGTGCATTACATAGAAGTCATGTCATCAAATTTTATTCTCCTCTGTTTCATTCCTGCAGGTCCGTTCACAAGATCTTACACACCTTCATGCTCTCCACGTTCCTTGAAGGCTTGTAGAACTTCTTGAGTGGGCAAGGAGAAAGAACAGCTATGTCAGCACAGAGACAATCACTGCTTGTCAAGGCTGCTTTCAGGACTAGCACAGACAATGTCAGTCTAGCACAAGGACACTGGCACTGAGCTCCCTCTCTCACTGATCTGCCAACACACACCTCTGTTTCTGGATCTCCTACTGCCATTTGATTGCCACACCCAATTATGTTCTAAATGGTATCTACAGAACAGAAACTGTTCTCCAAAGAGCAGAAATATTCCTTTCTGAAATGATCTTTCCTGGAGCCACTGAACTATCAACACTTGACCAAGGGAGAGAGCTGAATGTTTACAGTATTTTAGTGGCAGTTTATGCTGTATTGACACTGTCCTGCTATAGAAATCCAGACAAATTAGACAAATGTCCAAATGGCAGATCCAATAGTATGTAAGCTTTTGCCCTCTAGTTCCTTCCTAGTGAGGACCCAGAGATCAACTCTTGTGAAAGCACTATACTACAAACAGATTTTCATGATGAGCCATATCAATCCTTGTTAGAAAAAAGATCAGGAGGAGTGAGAAATTTAATTTGCTCAGAACAGCATGCTCTTGTTTAAACAGGCAGAATGTCATTAACAGAAGCCAGTACATGCCAAATGACCAACTGAGCCACGCTGCAGAGAGTGAAGGATGGTTGTAGTAAAAACATGAATTCCAATTACCCACATTAAAAGATCTGACTGCATGTGCCCTAAAATATCTGCATCATTTAACCACAGATAAGTGTAATTAAAATAGTATTAAAGAACTATGTGCAAACAACTATAGTCATGTCTCCATTTTATTTTGAGGTACATACATCTATATATGTATGCATATGTATTTTAAAACTACAAAGTATCCAAAGGTAACTTGTGTGAGGGGCTATCATATACATGTTTTTTGCAAGGTGTCTTCTATCTATCAGAGGCTAACACAGACTACTGATGAGAATTACTCCCACAGCTCCTATTTTCCTGTCCAAGGAAGACTCCTTAGGACAAGGGCACTCCTTGTAAAGCTTTCCATGCTTTTAAAACCCCTTCTGTACAAGAACAGGATGGGATCCTAGTTGACAAATATGTACCAGTAGTTTGCATGATACAGCAATACTATTTATGATCACTCCTTTGAAGACTCTCCAGAAAACACTTCAAATTCCTTCAGAAAATAAACATTTCATTTGTCATGTGCATCAGAAATGGAATGGGATACTAAGATGTAAGAGCTTACATTGAAAAAAAAACAACATATGCACACACACTCCTGTTTATTTGCTCTTCTCTTCTTTCCCCCCCAGATCATGCCTTAGGTGCTGTTTTTGGATAGGCCAGCTGGATAGCTTCTGACCTAAAAAATTAACACCACCTGTTTTACACAAGGCTGGTTTCATTCATTAATGAGGTGCATTGTTTTGGGGAGAAGATAATTACTACTGATGGGATAGGCTCTGAAGTCTATTCCTACAAGAGCTTTGTTCAGAAAGGCAAGGCAGATGAAAGATGATTTTCCCATCAGAGACCTATAAAGAGCAGTAACGTTCCCCACCATCCTCAGCTGTATCGCACTTTCTATCCCTAATGGAACAGAATCTTCCTATCCAAATATCTGAGAACCTATCTGCTTGAATAGGCTTAAGGGAGAAAATTGCACTTTTGCCAACAGACAGACAACTTAACAGGCATCTACTACCCACAGCCAGAATCAGGAATTCAAGTGGTATGAAAGAGGTCAGCCCTAACAGCTGGCAGAAACCATCCTTTCCTCCTTGTTTTATCAAATCTTTTCAGTTGCTGTGAATGTAAATGGTCTGTAAAATAGGGCTCCTTCATACTGATCCCAGTCACAATGATAAACCCCTAAGCAGGCAAATAAAAAACCTTACTGCAACTTAAAGGAATATATGTACTTATGACTGTGGGGAAAGAGGGAGAAAAACTGATGGGGCAAAGCTCACCAGTGTTTACCTGTGCAGTGAACTCAGCAGCTCCTTCAACAGTCCAGCAGTGAAACACTGAGAATTGGAGGGCCTGAGGGCATGGGATTTCTGTGGAAGCCTTAATAAGTCTGAAGAAAGAGACATTTGGGCAGATACTGAGCTGCAGTCAGTGGGATGAGAAAAGCAGCAGGTTAATTCAGTTGGAAAGAAAAGGTTTGTTTTCCTTGGTAACAGGTAAAGAAAAAGAGTCTACAGCCCTGGGCTGAAGCTCCAAGAGGAGTTTCTTCTTTATATCAGAAGCTAAGAATGGGCACCTCAGACTATTGGGAGTCATTTATCTGCCTCTGGTGCTCACCAAAACTGAAGCAGCTTTTCTGCTTTTAAGGGCAGGGCAGGCTTCCCTTCTCTTCATACCTTTAAATTCCTACCATGAACTCACACTATCCACTACTGGCATAGAGAGGACTATGGATAGACTCAAGAACTGCATTGAGCCCTTGGGCTCTCAACCCCAAAACCCCCCAGGCACAGCCCCCATCTGCCCTCCCAGCAGGATCCTTGCTTTTCAGCAATTTCTTCCACCTGAAGTAGTTCTTCCACCTGAAGCTTCTCCCTGAAGCTGTCTTACTTGTTCTCCATCTCCATCTCCACTGCCCTGACAGAGCTCTTGCATTTCTCCCCATGAGCCCCCATAGCCACAAAATAGACCAGTATTTGAAAAGAACAAGTAGTTTACATTTGAATAGGAATATTTTACATTAAGTTACTATAGAAAAAAAATATACATACACATACATACACAGACATTTGTGCCTCTAAATTTTGTGGAAACTGCAATAATTTTGTACCACAAAAAGCACTCATTACCAGTATTAATTTCCATCCAAGAGGCCTCCAGCCTTGAATGAGAGCTATAGATATGTACCTTTTTACACCTTCTCTACATTTTACCAAAAGATTATCTTTGCATGCACATACAGAAGCACATCTCTTCTTGTAAAGCAACCGACCACTCTTACAGACAACCAACAACAATAACTGGATAGGATAAGTGCATAGGATAACCAAGGATAACTGGAGAATCAGTTGTTCATTTACAGTACTGTTGAAGGTCAGGAATTCTAGATTTTCAAAATAAGCGCTTGCACACAACAACCACAAGAAAAAGGAAACATCTGCAATTCCAACACAAAGTAATAACCAAGTATTCTGCATCAAGCTACACAGACTACTCTGAAAAATCAGCCTTGAGTATTCTATTTAAACAACTTTAACGATTACACGTGGCACCATTTACTTCTGATCTTTTTCAGATACATAACAGTCTTCTCTGTAAAATATAGGTGGATATTAGTGAAAAAATACATTAAATCAAACATAGAGACTGGACATGGGGGTGAGTTCATATTCCTCCTTCAGCAACACACACAAAACAAATGTAAAACACACTTTGAAAAAGAATTATTACATTAAATTAAAATAAATGACACAGTAATAAACTGAAATATGTATCTGGAAGACAAAGAACTGAAATTCTGTAAAAATTAAGAAAACTGAAGACAAAAATGTGAGTATTGACTCAAGAATCATTTAAAATAAATTTTCCAATAAATAGAATAACAGAATTGCAAGTCTGATCCCCAGCTTTTAAAAACAACTAATTCTTTATTGCTTATTTAAAATTCTTGCAGCTTTTTCTTCTATTGTTTTCAGAGTACCATGCAAATCAGGATAGAATACAAAATTAATTTCAGAACCTGCAATTCAAGATGGTTTTCTCCAGCTGTGAGCAGTAGGTCAAAACCAGAAATACCACCAGAAATACTGTACAGTACAGGAGGAAATTGTAGCTCATGGTGGAAAGAACTGTGCACAAACCAGAACTGTTAATGAGGGAACTAAGCAAGAACTGATGGAAATATAACTTGACTTTCCTTAAGCTTTTGCTCCAATCACAAATGTATGGTCTGCTTTGAAGGGAACTAAAACGGAAACAACCTCTTGCTGGTAATCTTTAGCTGTAATTTATTCTTTTGAAAAGAAGGATTCTCAACAATGAGGAAAAATTCTCAGAAAAAGAGCAACAGAGGGAAAGAGAATATAGGTTGGAATGCAATAGTTTAAACTTTAAGAAAAGCTGGCCATGATGGAATTATTGAACACAGCAGCATAGAAGGAGGTACCCATTCTGGTATGCAGTTTTTGAGCTGGAAAAGAGAAGAGGACTGCTGAGTGAGTGCTCCAGAACTAACACTGCAGCAGACAACTTCCATCTGGGAGATATTTTGGCAATTAGCAAAACGACCTACCAAAAAAACCCACCAACAAACAAATAAGGCAAGATTAAAAACCCCAACCAAATAAATAAGTGCCACAGATGAATCTTGTGGGATTTTTCCTACCTAGGAATGAGTAAAGCATACCATAAAACAAGTCAGTGTAGATACTAAATATTAGAGGCTCCGAAAAAATGGAGATTTTTTTAATGCACTTGCCTGATAAAATACTGGCTCTTGTTTAATAAGAGCATAATCCTGTTGGAAAATTCTAATGGGACCTAACCCAGAAACATTAGCTTTAAACAAATAATATTTATAATGTTAGTTAGCCTCAGAGAAGTTGATATATATTAAGACTAAGATACAGCACCTAACAGATTTTGCATATAAAGGCATTTGGAACTCAAATTCAATGTAAGGCTTTTGAAAGTTTTAGCTTTAAATAAAATGAAAAAATAATTTTAAATCGCCACTGTTTAGAAGATGTTTGTGAATGCTTGAGTGCAAGGTACAGTAACAATTTTAAAATGTTAATATGTTGGTTCATATAATATTCACAACACTTTCTTCTCTACATAAATGAACTAATAAATTTCCCTGGGGTTATTTGTTTGCTTGTTTTCAAATCTGAAAAAGAGAGAATCCTCATACTGGATTCTTCCACAGCATGCAGAAAAAACCCCTATTTTATGATCAAGCTCTCAACTAGTTAGCAGGACCTAATAACAAAAAGGCTCCTATTGCTGTATAGAAACTACTCTGAATGTTGCTCTAGGAATTCAACATCTGAAGTAAACAATGCAATTGCTTAACTTGATGTCTATGTTGTTATCAGTTTTACTTCATTTACAGCTTTAAATTGATTCCAAGTTATTTGTAGGTGTGATTTTTTTTCTAAATGTCTGTCACACATTACGCAGCTCAGTGCTTGTCACTTACTATGGCTTTACCTCAAATACTACTAAACTTTAATTTTTACCACATTTTATTTTCTAAAGATTCCTGGTAATTATTTGAATTGTATGGACCGCATAAGTCTTAGAATATGTCACCTTTGAAAAAGATTAGTATATTTTCTGAATGTTGTGGTGACAGCATACTTGGACATATTGCTTTGATTGCTTCCTTTGTTTGCTTGGGCTTCTCTTTGTTAGGAATGTATCCACAAGCCCTACATAACAAACAACAGCAGCTTAAATCACATTTGTCTGAGCTGATAGCTTCAAGGGCACAAAGCAAGAGGTAGATAAGCTGAAATGGCAGCATCAATCATTTTCCATGAGAAAGACTCCTACATTTAGTTGTTATGACCAACTGCAATTACAGTACCGCTGCAAAGGAAGGCTGCATGCATCAATGAACCTCATTATAAAGCCAGAACTTAAGTTCAAAGGTGTCAAGTCAAAAACATTCACTGTTACAATTCACACACTTTTCTTTATCATACAACCTTATGTTCACCTGGAAACCTCACCTTTCTCCACTCCTTGATCTTCACACCATTAACATTATGATCAGGTCAAAGTTGCATTTTCGTAAGCATCCATGTCCTTTATCACTTTGAAGTTTAGCATCCTGGACCTTCCTTTTGTCACAAAACCATTGCCATACTGATCCACTTTGCTGTTGGATTCTGTGATCTTGGAGCTGACAGATTCTATGGTCTCTGTAGTACAATAAAAGTCAAGGGTTTCAAGCAGAAAATGTGAACCCAGCATTGTGATCCACATTCTAAAGCTAAGGAATTAAATTGTGGAAGACCTTCAGAAACAATGAACAAAATGGCCATTTGGATAGAATCCAAATTACTCAAAACTTGAAACAGAAGAGAGAGGTGGTGTTCCACAGGGCAACGGAATGACCTGGAGTTGGTAGTGAGCCCCATCAGTCCAAGCAAAACAGCTTTCTGTCAGAAGTACTCTAAAATATGCTTATTCTGAAAGTCATACAGAAATTAAAAAAGAATGGCAGTACTTTGAGAGCACCTGCCTTTCCTTCTAAGACATTTAGAGTTCTCCAATTTGAAAATCCTTCCAGGCTTCACAGGTGAAGGTGAAGAACTATGGTGAGGAACTGTGGCAGTCTCTGATTTTATCTGTTTCCATAGACAATGCTTTCTCTCTTGGTTCTTGTTTAACTTGGCTCACACAAGTAACAACACCCTCTGTATTTTCTTCAGCTTAAAAACAAAACAAAAATCAAACACTGAAGTTCAAACTCCATTGACAACGCTTCAGCCCCAGTAACTGTGCATTTAAAAGAAAAATATTTCAGGAACTCAAGCTAATAGTTAAGGCATATATGAAGTTTACTGCTTTTTAGCTTGATAGCCAGTTATGTCACCTACTGTGCTCTAAAGCATTGCAAGATGACATGAACTTGCTCCAGTAAGGCTCCCCTCAAGTAACAATATTTAAACCAATTTATAAAAAAAAAATAAAATGTTTGGAGATATAAAATCCCTTCCACAAAAAACATCTTTCCCCTTTCCCACAGAAAAATAAAAAAACTAGTTAGAACTGTCTGAAAGAAATCTGTCTTGGAGTTCCCCACTATCAACACATTTGTCTCCTTTCTTCAAGACAGCCAGAACAAAATCCACTGTATTTTCTCTATTCTATTATTGACATATTATTGAGAAAACTACAACTTACTAAGTGCTGGCTGGCTGTCCACAATCCGTACTGGGATAGTCTGCACATCTCCCAAGAGGATCTGCTGCACTCCTCCTTCCAGGTTTCTGGAGTCATCCACCCCTTCAGCTGGCACCAGCTGGCCCATGGCAAGCAGACTCTGATCAGAGGCAGGCAGAGCCCCAAAAGCAGGCACAGCAGCACTGTCCTGTGTCAGACCAGCACCTTGCAGACTGTGCCCCTGAGCCAGTGCTAGAGAATGGCTGCCTATTGCACTCCCCAGGGAATCCAGGAGACCTGCAGGGCTGGGAGGGGAATGGTTATTTACAGCTAGCAGGGCTGTTGATCCATTTGTCGAGGTAAATGCTGACTGCAGCTGTAATCCCTGTGGAAGAGAAGGCAGAAGTACCAACCTAGCAGTAGTTACAGCAGAAGGAGTTTGCATTTAACAGCATGTATTGTCTTGGTGCCTTCTGACTTCCTACTCATTAACTCTTCTGAACACTCAATCCCAGCAACTCTAGGCTCAAAATGTACTTGAAAACAATTAGGACAATGGAATCCAGCAGCATTTAGAAGATTGCTTCTGACCATAAAGTTCTAATTTTGGATTGATGTTCAGTTTCAGATCATTCCCCAGTACTGTCCATTCCCACAAGAGGTGGGTACTACAAGCTAAGCACACTGCTTTAAATAAAATCATGTGAGATGGAGTCAGGCTGTCCTCAGAAAGAGAAGAAACAGCAAGTAGAACAGAGTCTTACTACAGATCATTTTTCTAGGGAAAAAATCATGCATTTTGTTGGGGTTCAGGAAATATGAAGGCAGATTTTCAGAGTAGTTAAGGAAGAGGGATAAGAGAGCCAGCTTTGAAGGGAGATGAGCTTTAAAAGAAGCTCTTTTAGCACGACATTCTTTTCCCTCCCTCTCCAGCCTTTCAACTTGCATGTTTACAGCTCTGAGCTAGGAGCAGTTTCAGGATTTTAAGATATTTTCTTAAGAGCTGGAGAAGGATTTAAAAGGAATAAACAAGATTGTCTTATCTCCCTTCAGTTTTGCAGCATTTTCATTATGAAATGACTGGACCATGGAAAATGAACTTGGTTTGAGGTAGAAACCCACTGCTTTTATCCTCTTGGTTTTGCCTTCACAGGAGACCCTAACTTCAAAGTGTCAAAAGATGGAAGTGGGATCCCCTGCACCACAGCCACCTGGTAAATGTGACATGCAAGAGCAACCAGAGTAAGAGCTGACAGCTACTTCAAAGTGTGTGTTAGCCAGCTACGTTTGGGATCTGCTGAGGGAACATGCTGTTCTAGCTTGCCTCCAGCACCCCCAGAACAGCATGTTTGATGTTCTGTACATGACCTGACTGTACCTGAAGCTGTGCAAATATCTTGGGCTGAAGTGAGGAGAGTGAAGACAGCAGCTGAGCTGTTTCTGGTACCAAGGGCTCCCCGCTCTGGTTGGATTCTGCTTTGGTGATGACTGACTCGATTCCTGAGCTCCCTGTGGTGCCAAAGTGAGGAAGCAGACAGTTATGACAAATCTCTTCTTCCTGTTTAATAAAAGCCTCCCCTGTGAACCAAACTCCCTTCAATCTCAATACAGATATACAGAAGACATACATATCCATACACATATGCTGTTCCCTTTGCAGAGCTTGGTTGCTAAAGAAAGAAGACCGGGTATGACAAAAAGACAATAATGCAGGAAATTTATATGTATCTGTACAAAGCAAAAACCAGAGGCACCAATAAATCTGTTCTTGAGAGCAAAGTAATTGCACCCTACACTGTACTTTGAATTTGTAGTCATAACATAAAAGCTCAAACATTTCTAGCAAAGCAGCAAATAATTTGACAATAACTATACCTGAGTAAGGGCTTAGAAACACACAGGTATCAAAAGAAAGTGTTGTCTTTCAAAGCAAAGATCTACACAGGAAATTTTCTATGTCTCACCACTCCCTTCCCATCTTTGTGAAATCAGCATTAACTTCTATGCAATATCATGTAAAGTCCATTTATCTGGAGGTCTTTCAGCCTACAGATTATATAATATCCTCAAAATTCTTATTTAATGCAAGAATGATGCACCTAATTTCCTGAAGTTTTGCAAAAACTGAGATTTGCTTATAACAATTTCAGCAAGAAAACTTCTCATGAGATCACTCCTATTTGAGCCACCCAGAATATTTTGGTTAAGCTTTATGCAGACACAGGCAGACAGTGCTCAGCTTCTTATTTCTTAGTTCCACTGTTATGGAGGTAATAGAGGAACTTGCCCTGGGAATGCAGATTAGTCTGGTGAATGCAAAAATTTGAAAATTATCAATTGCAAAAGATTTTCTACCAGAAAATCACAGGAAAAATTTCCAGCAATCTGAGTGGAGGCAGGTTTTTCAACATACATAATGATCTGCACTCTCTTAACTATCACAACTGACCAGAAGACACATACAAACCTATAAATCTTCTTGAACACAAGTACTTCAAATATTTAGACTATTCTGAATATTATACAGAGATCCCATATGCATACGTGAATGTTCACATGCAGGAAGAGATAGTTCTCTCCCTGGGTTGTATTCTACAGTGACACCCCTGGGAAAAAAGGTAATAGTTCAAATCTCTACTTGCTACAAAGAAAATTGGATCACATGGAGATAGGGAGTTCTGCACAAACAAGTTCTGTTACTGCCTGATTTCTTAAATGTACAGTTGTCTCCATTTGGCACAAGTTGAAATTAAAACAAATATGTATATTAAAACAAATATGTATATTAAAACATACATATATGTTGAAGTGAAAACAAATATGTATACAGTTCATATAAAAGTTCACTAAATTTTCTGTTTGCTTGAAGATGCTAAATAAAAGCCAAATTTATAATTTTAATACTTCTGCCAACACCATCATGACTACACCTATTTTGCCACACATGCAGTCAAATAAAAAAAAAAGTCAACCAAAAAAATTATGGCAAAATAATCCTTCTTAAGTTCACCTGAGTGACAGGACATGACAGCAACCTCCTGGGAAGGAAAATGAACTTGGGTGACACAGCTAATAAAAGACATTTGGAGACACAGGTTACACGTGCAGTCCTACCATCGGAAGGTGCTGAGGCAAACGCAACCGTCACTGTTTCTGTGAGGACATTCCCACTGTCTGTGGTCCATTGCAGCTGAAAGGAAAAAGAACTCAGTTCTCAGAAAGGGTGCAAGCTTGTCTACAGGAACACAGGCTCAATACAGGACTGATAAGAAAACAGTGTCTAAAACTACATTTTCTTACCTCTTTATAATTAGGCATTTTAGGACCTCTAGATTCACAAAAAAAAAGTACTGTAAAAGATTTTTAAACTTGCAATGTGTATCAGGAAGATTATCTGCTTTACGTGCTCTTAAGAGTTTAATAGATTTTAAAATATAAAATAGTGAAACCATTTGGCTAACTAACAAGCACACTCATTCACCTGGGCTACACCAGTGTGGGGAGAGGGAAAAGACTGATGACACAGCATGATTTAACAGTGCTGTTTGTCAAAGCTGATTTTAAATCAGCCATTTCCTAGCAATTAGTCTCATAACTGGGAAAGCTAGGATCACTGTCTACTCTTTAATACTAAATACATGGAAGAAAATTAAGGAACAATGTTTAACAGTTACTGAGCATTCAGAAGATTCAACTCCAACCTCACTGCACTTACTATAAAGTGCATTTATTATTATTAACACATTCAAAATGTTTAAGTCCTAATTTAGACAGCATCTGACACACACTTCACCCCCATTTTTTCAGCTACTGAAAAGCAGTAGTAGCTTCTTCAAAACATAGACAGTGACAAAGCCATGAATAAAATTTTATGCCACGTGTCAATTTTTCTACGCCAATGGCTTCCAGTTCACGCAGTCATCAAAAAGTGCTAATATGGTGTCATTTGTCAACCAACTAACAGCAATCTACTGCTGACAAGATAAATACTGAGTAAGGTCAGAAGATTTTATTCACATTTAATCCAGACTTACTCAGCCACAGATTCCACAGAAAATATTGCTGCTGGAAATATAAAGTCACAGAAAATTCTGGATGAAATACAGCTAAGTGGTAAAAGTTAAGATTTCCAGTATTTAACTCCAAAAATCAAAAAGATACACAAAGACCAACATACCGTTGCTGGGATACTTTCTGAATTATACACCATCTCTCCATTCCTTAGGGACTTCTGCACTTCATGAATGTGGTTCTTGATGTCATTCACAGTGGGGAAGAAGGACAGGTTATGTCTTTCTGGCACTTCATCAGGTGTGAACAATTCTCTTTCCACATACTTTCTGTCATATGTTAAAGGACATTTATTACCATACTTAAATATATTCCACTATTTCCTGCTGTTAAGAGACCTTGTTACCTTCTCCCTCCCATTGTTGCAATGACAAGACAAAAGCAAGCTAGATGATCTACTGAGACAGTTCTTTGTGCATTGGCTACAGAATTTGGAATTTAAAACCCCCATTTATTCAAGTAACTTTAAAGAGTACAGCAGCTCTTACAGGAGGCTATCTACAATGATATGAAAAGATATCAAAAGTTGGGAAAAACAGACTTAGGACATCTGGGAATTAGATTCAATAATGCACCATCATTGCTCTTTAGCTGCAAAGCAAATGAATCAATTACAGAAGTAGATATAGCACTATGGACTGAGCACTGCAGACAGTTCTGTACCTCAGCTGCTTCCTCACTGCATAGACCTGCTCCACTCCCTGAGACACCAGCTCTCGGATCTTGTCTGCCACTTGAGGATGAAGTCGAGAAGGCAGAGTACTGTTCTCATCCCTAATGACCTCCTCCTCCTCCTCAGGAGAAGACATAGAAAGATGGGATGGTGAAGGAGGGAGGCAGGAAGTTTCCATCTCATGATATTGGTGGGCTTGCTGAGTAGGTAACTGTACATACCACCTAGCAAGAAGGAGAGAGGTTATACACACAATTCTCAAACAAAGGCAAAAACTTAGTGTCTTGGGGGAACAGTCTGAGGACTACCAACAACCTAGTCAGTGTGACAAGTTTTTACAGCCCCTGAGCAAGAAGATGTCTTTCAAAACTTGGGGCCTTTTCATACCTTTCAATGCAAAACAAACTAGATCAACCCTAAAACAATACAACTATTTCTATCAATATCCTGCATGGAAACACCTGCTGAAGTTCCTTAGCTTAGTGCTTAACACATTAATACTTCACTGCCACAGAAGTCTTAAAGACATTGTGGATTTTTTTACTATTAACAAGTGACTAAGTAAAAAAAAAAAATCAAGTAAAATACTGCTCTTTTTGGCTTCATTTGTGAAAATAAAGGAAAAAGTGGAAGTTTCACCTGAGGACACCACCAGCATCTATCAAGTTCTTCTTCAGCATGTTGAATGCTTTCTCCTGCTCCATTCTTATGATTTTCTTGTCAATTTTAGGGTCAGTAGGAACCCTGTATTCTGGAAACTTTTGGACCTTTTTAATATAGATCCTTCCAAGGAGGAATAAAAAAAATTCTCCATCAGTATACTTTGTCCTTGGGAAGGGAAAGGCAAAAATCCCACTTACTTCATATCAGGCATTAATATAGAAAAAGTTCAAGCAGAGTGATGTCAGGTGTGAGGAGTCTCTAAAAGAACTTCAAATTCTTAAGGATACATTAATAGATATGGATGCTGACAGACACACTTCTGGTCTGGAAGCCACTCAGCCAGAGTGATTTTACTCCTCAGCAAAAGCCCTCGTCCCTCACTATAGTAAAACCACAACACCAATTGTGAACAGGCTGCAGTTCACCCAGCTATGCAGAATTGAGCACATACAGACCTAGCTGCAACTATTATCAAGCACACTCTGAGCTCAGTGAACACTGAACAAGCACCCAGGAGAATGCTCAAGGGTGAGGAAAAAAACCATTAGTGTTGAAGAAGGAGAAAATCCCCAGTGAACAGGAAGAACTGTAATTCTTTCAGCACACAGGACATGTGCTAAATTAGGATGATTGACTGATATCAGTGCAATTAAAAGCCTGAAGAAACAACAAATAAGATGACAAAGTTTTAGAAGCAGAAATAGTCACCAAAGGAAACCACAATAACTTGTGAATGCTCAGGTAGATAATGAATCCCACTTGTATTTCATAGAGTGATGTATTGCTACTTTGCATACAGAGAACCTATCAAATTTCAGCCTTATTCAGTCAGACAGGACTGCATTTCCTCCTTACCTCTACAAGAGTATCAACCACAAATTATCAAGGAGATAAAGCAAAAGAGCTACAAGAGCTGTGAGTATCAGCTACCACCCCAAACCAGTGCTCTGTCATGGCTCACAGAAAGAATGCTTTCCTAGGATGCTCAGTCACTCTTACAGCTTTATATATAATTCTTACCTTGCTGGACAAGTGGCTTTGTACAGCTGGCTAGAGGTGCTTTCCTGCTCACCAGCTTTTTTGGGCTGAAATCCTTTCCTCCTTGGCCCATATTGGCACTCCATTACAATGGCTCTGCTTCCTGGAAACAGAAAGTAATGCACTCTGTTCAAGGAACCACTTAATTCATTACAGTAAAATACTAACTACAGAAGAGATGAGAGTTCTGAAGCAGTCATTTCTGTTTGCCATCAGACTCTTCAGAAGGCAGAACCCTCAGGTACAGCAAGCAAATACAATGCAAATGTTTCTCTCCCAGCATGTAAGAACACAAAGCACTTTAAACCATTTCTCAAACTTATTACACCTCACAGCACTCCTCAAATATGTGAAGCAAAATATTGGCCTTTGCCCTGGTGAGCACCAGTACTTTATAAGATCAGAAGTCTTGCAAGCTACCAAAGGAGCACAGTACTGGTAATAAACATAAAAAGCAGAACCCCCAAAACAACAGAGAAAATCCCCAGCTGAAATCAAAGGAGTGATGGTTTTGGCTGGGATAGATTTAACTTTCTTCCCAGTAACCAGAGTGAAGCTGTGCTCTGGATTTGTGCTGGAAGCAGTGCTGATAACACAGGGGTGTTTAGTTACTGCAGAGCAGGGCTTAGACAGAGTCAAGGTCTTTTCTGCCTCTCACCCCACCCCACCAATGAGGGGGCTGGGGGACACAAGAAACTGGGACAGGACACAGCTGGGACAGCTGACCCAAAATGACCAAAGTCATATTCCATGTCATGTGGCATCATGTGCAGCATATAGAACTGCGGGAAGCAGGAGGAAGGGGGGGACATTCAAAGTTAGAGTGTTTGTCTTCCCAAGTAACTGTTGCAAATGCTGTCCTGGGGATGGGAAACTGTGAATGAATTCCTTACTTTGTTTTGACTGTGTGTGTGGATTTTCCTTTACCTTTTTAAACAGTTCCTATCTCAGCTCATGAGTTTTCTCAATTTTACCTTTTCAATTCTCTCCCCATCCCACTGGGGGAATGCGTGAGCAGCTCTGGTGATTTCCAGCTGGGGTCAAACCATGAGACAAGGTCAGCAGATATTTCCAGCCTCTTGGCTTAAATCAACACTTCAGACCATGCTGTCCCATAAAAGCTCAGCCTCGCAGTTAAGAAATCTTAACTGCTAAATAACAGTTTCAGCACAGTACACCCATACAAAACCAGACGGGCTCAAACAAATATTGCTTTGCTCTAAACTCAAATTAAGTGACTTCTTCCAGTCAGACCTCTAACAAAAGGGATTGACAAGCAAAGCATTAAAGTGGTCAAGAAAGGAACATCTTCCAAATTTCTTCCACATCATGTTTAGTTATATTTTATTTATAGTTTGTGCACTCAAGTAAGCAGGCAAGGAGCTGCCTATGCCACAAGTGATATACCCAGAAACTTCTGAAGTATTATATAAAAGCAACATAATGTGTTTCCATAAGATACCAAATGATCTAGATGAAACTAAAGATGTCTCACACGCATGTTGGGGAAAAAAAGAGTAAGTTGCTTTGATTTTATTTCTTAGTTTTCTTTTACCTCACAGTTTATGGCTGAAGCTTTAAAACTGGTGCTAACATTTCCCTTTTTCACTAACTTTCAGGGAAAAAAAAAGGGAAAACCCCAAACATAACTTACATTCCTGTCACTCATTTTCTCTATGTAGCAAGTAAAGCCCGTTCATTTTATATCCAAATTAAACTCTTGGCAATTTCACATATGCACTGCATGAGCTAAATATGTAACTAACAAGCTGTGAAGTCTGCATGAACATTTCAAAAAGAACCCCAAATGCTAAAAGTCTCTCTGCTGAGGTCTGTTGATGATTATCTTGCTTGTTTGTTTGGCATTTTGAATTTATTTATTTATTACTTTAATGTTTGCAATTTAAATAGTTTATTGACTCTTGTGCATCAAACTCTTCTAAGAATCTTCAAGTTAGGCAAGAATAATCGAACAAGCTCTTACCCTTACAAGAACTTTCAGGTCCTAATAGCGCAAATGAGACCTCTCCCTAAAGACCTCATCACAAGAACCCCCATCAAATGGTACTTAGCTAATCTCTAAAGAACAAAAGGAAATAATCACAGCAAAACATAAAAAAGGAGACAATCTCCTTCAGACTCTCACAGCAGTGTGCAAGCTGCTCCTTTTTTATGTTTGTGTCTCGACCTTATCAGAACTAAGGAACAACATAAAGATTCTTCTTTGCGGCCAGCTGGGAGGCGATGTTGAAATTTTGCAAGTGGTTATTAAAACAAAAGTTAGTTACCTGCATTGACAAAGGGGATCCCATCATATGGGACATACTGGGATTTCCACATCAAGCGTGTGGCGGGTTTGGCGGGGCTCGGAGACTGGCGCGTGCCCCACACGCTCTGTGTCTGCTGCTTGTGCAGCGCCAGGACGCTCTCTAACTCTGCCTCGCTCACGCAATAGCCGCGGTACGAGTCCCCAATTCTCTGCGTGGAAAGGACGGGAAACAACAGCGTTATTCACCCAGCTGACTGCTAACACTGTGCGTGAAAGCACTCAGGGACTCCGGCAGGTGAGAACACAGGCCCAGATTTTTGGCACTCCATGTTTTTTGTCCCCACAGTAGTATCCTCATAAAGAGATTTATCATAGGATCTAACAGAAGAGCAATCCCCACTGAGGTCAGGAGTTTGTCAGTCATTCAAGACCCTGAGAACACCAAGAGCCCCTAAAAAGGTTACAGTCACTGTCAACTCTGATTTCCAGAGGACAACTTCACTCCCGTAGTTTACCACCAACACATACTTCTGTTGCAGTCACTGACTAGACAAATTAGTATTAGATTAAGGTTTTCACTTGACTGCCATAGAGGAGCTCTAATCACTAATAATCGTCTCTGCATCTACTGCAACACACACTGCACCTGCCCATACCACCAGTAACTGTCTCACCTACTTAGTGCACTAACTCTGAAATGAATGTCTTACACAACATCCCTCCCAGCCTTCGAGACACTCTTGATTCTCAGCATTACACAGAAACTTACTATACCAGATTTGCCATGTGCAAACTGAGGATGGTTTAATTAACTCTGCTAATGTCAGGGCAACTCCACAAAAATTGCATCTAACTTGACTCAAAGAAGTTATCCAGCTACTCAGTAGTTCCTACTCCAGCTACTCAGTTCCATCGCAGTTGGTTCGGTGCTGGTCTGCCAAGGCCAGCCAACAAGCAACAAAATTACTGGAACAGAGAAGAACTTTTCATCCAAACTCAGAACGCAATGCTTGCTTCTATTCATATGCAGCTGAGGGTCAGGCTGGCCAAGCAGCTGTAACAGCCAGAGTAGTTTGCCAGCTCAGTCTTAAAGTGTTAACAGCAGGAAAAACACATGGTGAATGAGTACTAAGGTCTGATTGATTTGCCACCTTCACTGACAGAACAGCTAGATGTTTAAATAATACTGACAGCAAAAGAGCAACAGTGTCTCCCCAAGGTTATCAACAGATACCTTAGCAACAACTGCTTAAAACCTGCCTCACACTCATGTAAGAAAAACAGAATGTCTGTGGTTAGCAAGACCTGAAGTCAACAATGAACCAGTGACAATCTTGTGAATGAACTGGGCCAGCACAGTGCTGCTGCTGCTGGTGCAAGGGCAGACACGGAGGGCTGTGTGTGCAGTGGGTGTGAGTCACTGGGACAAGAGCTGCTCACATCTCAGAGCTCACTGCTCTGCAGGCACTGCTGCAGCAGCTGACCACATCTGCACAGGCTGCACTCACACGCCTGTGGGAGCAAGAGACAGTGGCAATTGTTTAGCTAGAAGTTATAAATAATATTTCTGAACAAAACTTGATCTGAAAAATTCAGGAGAAGGAAAGCAGCCTGAGAAGTACCAGAACTTCTTTCTTTCCAGAAGTCTGGGATGTTGCCTTTCAGAAGCGGTATTACAGCACCACTGCACATAACAAATGCTGCAAAACCAGCTGGTTTTTTTTCCCATACCTTATACCTGTCACTAAAAATAGGTCACTGACTTTATTCTAGAGAGATGAGAAGACTGACAAAACTGTTGTGCCAGAAAAGTAGCAAAAACAGTTAAAGAACTCTCTCCCTTTCTGGCTTTTGCCCAAGTTAGATAATTTTCCCTAAACTGGTGGAAGGGGAGGAGGAGGACAAGAAGAAAACCATACAACATGTAAGATCCCTGCTTTCTACAGGCTTCACAAGTAGGAAAAAAATGGACAAACAAGACTACCTTCCTCAGACAAATAGTGGTTAATTAATGTAGTTTTAAATTTAATTGTATGGTTAATTAATGCAGTTTTAAATTACATTTTGTTTCAGTAGGCTGATACATGCAGGAAATGCATTCTGATCAGACCACTGAAAACTAAATACAAGTTAAAAGAAACTGTTTAAATTAACTCTGCAACAATGTAATTACCTTGAAGCAATCACATACTCTTCAGCCCTTTAACTCCAAGGTTCAAGCCAAAAAATTGAGTGATTCCTTCTTTCTCCCCTGGCCTTGACTCAGCAAAGTACATAAAAGCTAACCCTAGAGTACACACACCAAGACTGCAGTTTTCCTTGAGGAAAGGGTACAGAGGCACTTTGCAGTCCAGACACAGCAAGTGTAAGCTGAACATTTTGAGACAGCCAGCTTTTACTGCTCTGTGTTTGCCCACAGTCCCAACTGCCCAAGGAGTCATTGGCCTTAGGAGAGCAGTGGCTTCCCCTGCTGACACCTTGTGTGTCACAGAGACTGCAATACTGCTTTAAGCTTGCTTCAATTCTGGCAGACAGCTGAGAGTGGAGTTGTGAGCTGACATGTTTATCAGCATCTCTCCAAACTCAATGTGCAAATTTCAGTAGGACCCTTCAATTCTGTTACTAGTAACAAAACGTTTTGACACCTGAAAGATAATTGACACCTCAAAATCCCAGTGTCTCTAGCTTATGCCCAAAAAAAGGCACAATACATCCCAGCACTCTCTGGTGGATCAGGGAGGATTAATGCATACAGGCAACAGTTTTGCTGAACAGCAGAGGGAGATGTTTGTGTCCTCAGAACATATTCAAATAGACACTATTTCTATTTCCTTTTCTTTAAAAAGAAGAACTTTTCTACAAATGTCACTGTGAATTTTAAACACGGCAGGTGAAATTTCTTGTAATAGAGAGACAAAGCAGATCCTAAGTCCTCTGATACTATGATACCAATAATAAATGATTCAGATAAGCCACATGGATGTTAAGACAGGAAAGAATCTACCACATAGTGCTAAAAACACAGTGAATTTTATGAACTAACTGTCCAACTGATTTAAGCAACTGTTTCTATAAAAATGGTATCTCCACCAGGGAAGAATTCATGCTAAGAATTTTCTGACTTCTTAACATTTATGTGGACATAAGAGTGGATGGTACCATCTGTATTAAATAAATGGCATAATACAAAAGGAATAGATTGATATCTTTAATTTTAAAATTGTTTCTAAGCAGATACAGAAAGAAATTCAATTTCTAGGTCCCTCAAACTGCAACTTCTAGTTGCCAGTGGCCAAGCCAATAGAAAAAAAAATGGGAGAGATATCTAAAGAGATTAGGCAGCTATGGAGTATTTAAAAGCTTTCCTTTTAAAAAGTATTAAGAAAAAGTAAAATAAACATCTGTCAGAAAGAGTCTGGCAGCAGGAGGAAGGGGTAGCTGGTCTCTCAAGAAACATCCCACCTCAGACTTGACACTGGCCAATCACATGGATTTTGATTTCCATGTGATAACACAAACCACATGGACAGTTGCAGAAGTCAGCAAAGTTTGCTCTGTCATTCAACAGCAAACCCTGTTGAACAACATGTGGCACATATTGGCTCTTCCCAGCACCACAAGGTATCAGGTTTTCAGCACCACTTCTTTTAATTCAGGAGCAGTTGATGGTCAGTTATTCTAAAATAGAGAGGGATTTCACAGCATTTTATGTGTTTAACTGTGCTAGCAGGACCAGTGCTATACACCAAGAAGCTTGAACACTTCTACAGCAATAAATTATTCCTTTCAAGGAACAGGAACAGTGTCTCAGAGGTAGATGATAAAACATTCTGCCAGAATTCTTTGTGACCCACCTCACAGTTCCTGAGACGGCGTGCCCATGCAGGCGTATTTAGTGGCAATGGCTGAAGAGGGATGGGAAAAGAATCTTCCACTGCCCTGAAAAAAAAATAATAGAAGTCTATACAGATATTCAGAAAAGCAACAACTTAGTCTAAACTACAGGCAAGATCAAATCAGTGTATTATGTATAATCCTAGAGCATATGATCAAACTATGGATATTGTATTAACAGGCCTTAAAAACCTGTGGTTTTAATTTTCATATTCTATTTCATTGTTAAAATAACTTACAGTGAATAAAAGTATTAAAAAACCCCTCTGGTTTCTACATTCAAGTCCTCCAAACATTCAGTACACTGTGTGTTCATAACCTCTTTTCCATGGTAATTTTGTGATAACCATTGCAAAAACAAACTGCAAGAAAAAAAGGCAGTGCTAACATTGCATCAAAGTGATTGTTCATCCTTTAACCCCTGACCTACCTGGTGGTTGTTTTTTTTGATACAGTGAGAGATGCCTGTGGATGTAGAATGTAACTGCTTGCACTGTCTGCTATGGAAGCCACCACCACAGTCTGCAGATTCCCATCACCACACTTCTCTTCTGAAATATCTTTACCAAAAAAAAAAAAAAGCAGCTTCCTGATTAATAACTGAATATAGAATGAGGAAAAGCAAGCTATGATCAAACTTTGTATTTGAAGCAAGCCTTTTGATGTAGGAAAGAAATTTTATATATGATAAAGTAGTCTAATAGTTGTGAATCAGTGCTCAAACTCCATGTGCTCCAGTGCTCACACTGGCACACATATGAAGATACACTTGGTAAGGCTGCTTATATTTAATGACTATGGTAATTGTGAAGGTAAATAATCAGAGCAATTTGCAAATTACTCTGCTTTCAGGAATCCATATAGGATTGCACAAGTATTTAGTTCAGCTGCAAGTCACACACTGGTTGCTTTTAAAATAAGAAAAAATGAGGTAATGATATTGCTTTGTACTTAGAAAAGAACACTTAAACAAGAAAAACAGGCCTCTTGTAATTGAATCTGACATGCTGTTAGAACAAATGTTTTAGCCTTTCTTGGTAATGGGGAGCAATCCACAAGCCAAAAATTGCTCTTAGATTGAAGTCTGTGTGTACAGTTAAACAAAAACATAATGGAAAACTGTGAAAGCAGACATTCAATATTTTGGTCTCAACAAAAACACATGAGGTCTCTTTAGATGAGGGATTTTTGCCCTTCAGTTATGAAAGCTTCTTTTCCTCATCCAGAGAGAGTGGTAAGCTATTGACACAGTACAGAAATGGATCCACACAAAGCTCCATAAGAAGATTCCTAAGTGTGCACTTGGATTAACACCACTCTGGCTCAAAGCACTGGTTCCTCCTGCAGGGACATGCCCTTAAGACACTACAGGCTACTCTGAAGTCTGCACCATTCTGTGCATTACCACCATGTGCAGACAAGTGAAACTCAGGAGCTGACAGGCCACTCTCCTTTCTCTTCTACCTCCACAGTAAACTGCTGGCAAGTCTTCCCAACTGTCTAAAATGGAAATGCAAAACTACTATTTAGTATTTCAGCTTAGTGCTTACAAAGAGTAGCAGCAATTATTTTGTAACTAAAGGCCCAAGTCAGCTTTAAAGTAGAGTAAGACTGCTGTAATCAAACCTGGTTTTACCCCTGAAAGAGCTGGAGAGAGAGGGAAGGTTGAGCATTAGGGTAGGAACAAGTCTTTCAATGCAAGGTCAGGAAAACATATTGCAACCCTAAGTAAAAGAGCTAGATCACTGCTTGAATGCCAAATCTTTCTTCTGTTCACCCAGCACCAGGACTCTACTCTTTTTCTGAGCTATCATTCCACACGAACACTCAGTCAGTGCACCAATCTTGACAACTTTATAGAGAGAAGGAAAAAACAGTTTAAAAAACATCTGAGACTTTAACAAAATGCGACCACCTCGTTCTCAGTCTCACTCTGTGAATGCAACCTAGTACATAGCATTTTGCCATCCAGCAAGGATTGCAGATAAATAATCAATGCTTTCAGATTTCAGTATGTCCATTTTCTAGAGAAAACCTGAAAATGTGGCTTCCAGTGTATCTCAGCACATGCTTAAAATGTGACAACTAACACATCCCAATGAATGGAAAGTTACATCTTATTTTCCTTGACTGGGAACTGAATTTCTACCTAAATGATTCATTCTTGGCTTCATAGAAGATGCATCATCACCAGTGATGTCTGGAACAGAAGATTTAATGTTCTTCTGGCCTGTCTGCATTACAGGAATTAACTACTTAACTCACAATGAAGTAAACAAATACTGAACATTTGAAGCCAATAGTACAGCTGGTGGCACAAATATCCTTATTAAAGGTAAATAAGGCAGGAAACAACTCTGTGCTTGATATGTCAATCTACCCATAACACACCCTTGAGAAAGGGGGCATAATAGCTCTCATAAGCTTTCATTATGCTTTTGCCCAGCAGAAAATGTGGTGTGGGAGGCACCAGATTCAAAATCAGAAAGCAGGTTCAGGGTGCACTCTGTCTTATAACATAGGAAAGGAAACGAGGTGCTTAAAAAAGAGCATGGAGGATGAGCTTAGTCACAGGAGCACAAACCCTCAAGCCCCACAGGTTAAACTCACCCTGTGTGCTGGTCACATCCAGAAGCTGACCTGGAGGAATAATCACTTGGGTCACTCCTGGCTGGGCAGAAGGAATGACATGCAGCACCTGCCCATTTTCTGACTGGCTGGTAACAATCATCTGTAAGGCAGTCACACAGAAGGATGAATGGCTCCAGTTTGTATGGTGATCATGCAGCATGACTGGGTTTGATTATTACCAGAACAGGAAATATTTTGCTTAGAGTTAGGGACTGTATATTTACTTGACTTTACATAATAAGCAAACTGTATCTTTATTGTCAATTTCTTAAAATTACTTTCCCCTTTTAAAATAGGTCTTTAATTAAAGAAAGAAAGAAAGAAAAAAAACCCAGTACTTTACCTGATTCTACAATGAATTTATTTGATTCTACACATTTATTTGAAACTGACAATTCTACTATTACACACAAACACCTGAAAGCCATTCATAGTTGGATTCACTGTAACTCCATTCATGGACTAGCAGAACTAATAGTAACATAAAAATTGTGAGCTTTACTTCTAACAAACTGACCTCTATGGGCAGCATTTCATGCAAAAGCAGAGAGAAGAAAAGTCCCAGGGCTTAAAAAAACAATACAAATTCAATCACCTGGGATTCTGAAAAACTTGAACAACTCCTCTTGGTATATTTACACAGGACATAATTACACAGGACTCTGGGTGAGAGAGTTGCCTTTTTTACAAAATAGGTGTTACAAATTACAAAGTAACATTTTAAGAAAATTAATTGAGGGAGAAAGGTGAAACATAATGACTTAGCTAATGTACTGATTCCCCAAAAAGCCCAGAGATTTATCCAGGGAATATAGAGAAAGCAGCAGCAGTAGAAATACAAGATTGTCACACTGCAGCATCCAGGCTCAATAATGACAAAAGACATCAGTTTAAAATTAGTAATTGCTGCAGACAGGATTTGCCTACCTGAAGAAGGGCAACTGGAGCATGAACTGTACCACAGAAAAGTTCCACCTTGTCGCTAGATATAAAGTCTGAATCAGCTGTTGCTGCACCAAACCACCAGTAAGAGAGCTCCTCAGCGAGCTCCCTGGTGTGTGAACACTCACCATGGGTGCCCCGGGCCCTCCCAGGGGCTGCAGCTCACACAGCGGCTGCCTGGGCTGCTCTGCCCCGTGCAGTTCCTCGGCAGAGCAGGACCGCGCCTGGGGAGGGCTGCCCGACAGGGGGACTGCGATGGGCAGGGCTGGGGGAGAGTCGCTCTGGCCGAACAATAGATCCCTGGAATCCATGCACCTCAGTTGCTTTCACAGAGGAAAAACAGTAAAATGTACTTTGAGCAGCAACTTCTACGAAGGAAAAAGAAAAAAAAACGAAACAAGAAAGAGAAAAGAACATTTAAAACCAGTGTGCAATAGCATACACTCAGAGGAGCTCTTGACCTTCTGGATCAAGAGGCTAACACTAGCAGTTCTACTTTTGTTTTCTACTTCCATGCTGAAAATTATTCTTATACCTGTTTCCTAGAATGAAGTCTCTCTACTAAGACAAAAGAAAATCCCTTTTGCTCAAAATCTACTCCCCAAAAACCATGTATCAAACACCTCAAGTCTGCCCAGAAACTGAGAAGACTTATACCAAAAACAAAACTGTAAAATATTCACCAACTTGATTTGACTTCAGAAGAAATCCTAGATACCATTCCACTTGGCCTTTCCATACATGCATTTAGCTATGAAGAAAAAAAATCTCTACACATTTAAAAAATTCTTTACCACAGAAGAAATACAAGCAACACAACCTCTGATTCAAGGCCAGGAATTGTACAGCATAAGGTCAAGAATCAGATTTTCAAAATCCTAAAAAAATAGAGTGCATCTTCATCAAGTTCGTAGAACCAAAGTCTTAGAGTACATGCCATTTTCATTAAATTATAGAGCATAGGCACAAATACTTGTCTTGTTGAAACTGTGACAACACAAACATTAAGCATGTCAAATAATGGGAAAATAGGCAGTCCTTGTGACAATAACATGTCAAGGTGTCATTTGGCCAGTGCAAGAAGGGCTGCAATTTGTTCTATCTCTTGCAGCAACTGCACAAACAACTCTGATGTTTTTGCAACAAAAATTAATACATTACAAATCAAAGAATGAGGAAAAGTGTTTCTAAATTTTATCTAAAGTCAGATTTTATCTAAATAATCCCATCAAAAATTCTGCAGGTATAAATCTTCTGTGCTGAAACTGTCTACAGTGAACTATACCAGAAAAGCAGCACCAAACAAGTGGCACCTGTTGTGTTAAAGCCATTGTGCACAGATCCTAAGCACACAAGTAAATCACAACCTGAATGACATTTCATGTCAGAAAAACATTCTGCAGAAGAGGATTCGTGCACAGAAATCTCCCCAAATAAGAAGATCTGGCAATATCTAATAAAAAATACATGAAAGACTCCTCCCCCTCAATACATACACAGGTGTCCTGTGTCCCTGAACTCTTTATTTGTCACATTTGGTCACTAAGCAATGCCACCTCATTTTCACCTGTTCTGAACCTCTCCTACTCCAACACATGTCACAAAGCATTCTTTTTTAAAGAGTTAACAAAATAAAACATGCATTTCTCCAGCACCATAGCAGGACATAATCACTGAAGGTTGTCATTACATGTAACATCTGGATATTCATCAGTTCAAAACTGAACGGTACAGGAACCCAAGGGAAGGATGCACATTCTTAAAAGACATGATGCATTACTCTAAGGGCAAGAAAAAGCCCTGCATTGATGAAATAGCATATTTGAAACTGTAAAGGAAGCATCTACAAGGACAAAGCATTCATAGCTCACCTGAAAAATCTGATCATTTGTTTCTGACTCTCCTGTAGCATTACAGCTGCCTATGAACAAATCATTAGATCCTTCCATAGCAATGTCATGGTCAGCTCCCCTCTCTTCCATTACAAGGTGACCTGAAAAGGTTACAGAAGTTCATTTTAGCCTTCTGCCAGGAGATTGCTGCAGGTGTTGTCTTCAGGTTTTACAAACTTAGTGTTACAAGTTCTAATGCTGTTGCAAGGCAACAGCAAAGCTCTCCAGAAATCCTTGCCTCCTTATCACATTATTACTCACTGCAGAAAAATTCCAGTGTGCTGCTCCAGGAGTAGAGCTCAGCCTTTTATATGAGACAATTTGCTTGATTTGTCATTGCATACACAGATACAAAACACACATGCACCCTCCCACGATTTTCATCTGAATATGTCCAAAAGCACTGAACTAACAACCACACACATCCAGAGAACACTTGATATTTAAGCACATGCCAGCAGTGCTTTATAAATACATTAGTCACCTTCTTCCATAATCACCAGACAGAATTTGCATTATGCAACTCTGTCATGCAGACATCTTGAAGCAAATCAATTTGTTTTAAAGGCTTATAAGACAGCATGGAAAAGAAATAAAATTACTATTGTTAGTCTACAGTGATATGCTTTGGGCAGAAAAAAACACCAGATATGGAAAACAAAATTCGGCATTAATCACGTGGTGGAAGACAAAAAGAGTTCCCAGCACTCCAGAGATCTATCTCCTATCCGAAAGGAAGCTTCAAGATACTCAGCTGCCCATTGCAAACCTTCAAACAGACAGATAATATTGGACAGTGAATTGCCACATGCACAGGACAATGCTCTCATGCACACAGCACACCCTTTAAAGCGGCAACCAATCCCAAACATTCACAAGCAGCAGGACAAAATGACAATTAACTTGGCCCCTGCCTAACAAGAGTTTACATCTATAACACTACACACACAACATACCCAAATGAACAGCAGAAAACTCCTGGAGTTTGGGGTGAAGGAGGGGGAAGGGTGGTCACGATTTTTCCCTTCAGTATTTTATTTTAAAGACAGGCTGCATTATATTAGCACATGACTCCTACCAGCTGTATCTTCTTCACCACCACACAAGCAAATTCCTCAAGATGGACCTTCTTGGCTCTGGAATTTCAACTGTTTACAGCTTTTGCAAGGAGACTGTAACAGGCTAGAGAGTAACTTCAAAAGAACCCTACAACTCTTAAAGCACAGATTTATTCTGCTTTGCAAAGGTATAAAGGACACAAAGGCAAAGTAAATCCACATCTCCTTGGCTTTTGAAGCTGAATAAAACATCCTGCTGATACAAACAACATTGAGAAGTTAAGCAGCTCATATGCTCAATATATTAATACTCTAATCTAAAGCAGATTTATTTTTCCATTCAATTTTCAAGTGATGACACTCCAGACCAAGTTCCAAATGAAGTTACCTCATGTTTACCAAATATTTTTGAGCTTTGGATCTGAGAACAATTATAAGATATTTCAGTTAAAATGTCTGAAGCATCTTAGCAGCAAATGGAAAAAAAACCCCAGAAAACCAGATTTCATCATCACTCAACCATTTCCTCTCAGCTCAAAGATGTAAAGAAGAGACAGCAGTTTTGCAAAAGCAGCACATTTAGTTCTTTGAGATAAACTGAGTTTGTTCCAGATACCGATAACACGGACTCTGAGCATGCTGGAACCCAACAACAGAACACAAGGACAGCTCTATGGGGACACACCAATGACCCCAGCAGCCCAATATCCTGTAGCTAACAATAGTTAATAACAAAGCTCAGGGGGAAAAATCCAGCAGTGAGGTAAATACACAGTGATATTTATCCAGCTTCCTTTCATAGGCAGCTCATATATTTTATATTTGTGTTTAAAATAATCCCTGTGCTACAATTTTGCCCCATGATTTTGTCTGATCAGTGTTGTAACCCAGGCAAACCACTGGCACACACACCACTTGGAAAATCAACATCATGGTTTAACCATCCAGGTTTCATTAACCTAAGTGCTTGTGTGCAACCACAAACAAAAATTATTATTTTTTGTCTAAAAGAAATATGCTTCTACAGAGGTGTACAAGTACATGCACAGTTAATAGATCTTACAGTTGTATAAATATTGCTGAAGAATTCCCCAAACAGGAGAGTTAAATCCTGTATATTTATGTATACGTAAGTATAGGAATATTTGTTAGGAACATGTAAATAGCATGTAAGTATCACTTCATAAACATTAAGTGAGCACCACAAAAATTCCCACTGTAACATCAGGGCATCACACGTTTAACAGCTGGCTGAAGGAGAAATGTGTAAGTTTAATGCTAGTGTACAGTGGGAACAAGAGCTGCATCCTCAAAGCACACAGGCAGTTCTCTGTGCCTCAGCTTTAGCCTTAACACAGCTCCACTCCCACCACTTTATAGGTTGCTTCCCGATTCCAGTATTCCAGGGCCATTTCCAACACATGGGTTAGTGTATTTTAATGCCACAGGTCTACTTCCTTCAACCTGCTTCCATTTGGGAAGCCCTTTTCTCAAGTAAAGGGAAATCGATGGCCATTGTTGTCCCAGGTTCACCTCTACAAAGACAGCAAGCAGCCACAGAAACTGCTACCACAGGCAAACATGATAACCACATGAGCACTGTATGCAGAGTGCTGGTTATACTTAACAGAAAATACATACAATTGAATGCTTCACCATCAATCTCTTTTGAGTTTTCTGCAAGATTATAAGAAGACTTTGGATAACTGCATAGCTTACAGCAATCAAAATTCACTGTCTGAAAAAGCTCCCTCTGAGCACATTTCTCTACAACCATTCACAGTAGCACAAATTCACAAGGGCGTGAATTACAGCAAAACATATCAGGGAGGAAATCAGGACATAGTGATACTTCCCAGTAAAGGAGTTACAATTAGCTTTGTCAGCTTGTACTAAGTTTGAGATTTAGCATTATCTCTATCACAGAAGAGGAGGCAGATGCTGTTAAGAATACAGAGAAGATCTGGGGACTCACACATAAAAGGTTTCTCAAGTCAGTTTTTGGTAGACAACGCCAATAGCTGGAAAATGACCCTGTGTCAATTTCGCTGACAAACAACTCTAGGTCTGTGAAGTATGCTTCAGAAATAGATGAGATTTCAGAGCCTCACGAAACAGCAAACACCCAGCACCCGCCCGCTCCAACACCGAGTCACCACTCAGGGAAACCCCGGCTGTTCCCAGAGGCCACGAACAACTGTCAAAAAGGTGGGGGGAAAAATTTATAAACAGCGCAAGCACACAGCATGTCCTCACACAAGCAGCCTTCTCCCAAAACACCAAACTCACTTGCAGCTTCTTTTTAAGTCCACCCCGCGTTGGGTTTATTACTCCTAGTAGGCAGTTTATTGTGGGTGTGCCGCTTGACGTGCAGAGAAACACAACCCGAGTGACTCCGAGCAAAGACCACCGCTCCAGCGACCCCGGGCGGCACACGGGGCACTGCCCGGCCCGGGCACAGCCCGGCACAGCCGGGACACAGCAGGGGCACAGCCCGGCACAGCGCGGGCAAAGCCCGGACACAGCCCGGCACAGTCCGGACACAGCCCGGCACAGTCCGGACACAGCACGGGCACAGCCCGGACACAGCTCGGCACAGCACAGGCACAGCACGGGCACAGCCCGGCACAGCACGGGCACAGTCCGGACACAGCCCGGCACAGTCCGGACACAGCACGGGCACAGCCCGGACACAGCCCGGCACAGCCCTGACACAGCTCGGCACAGCCCGGACACAGCACGGGCACAGCCCGGCACAGCACAGGCACAGCCCTGACATAGCCCGGCACAGCACAGGCACAGCCCAGGCACAGCCCGGACACAGCCCGGCACAGCACAGGCACAGCCCTGACACATCCCGGACACAGCCCGGACACAGACCGGCACAGCCCAGGCACAGCCCGGGGCGGCCGCCCTCAGGAGCGGCCCCAGGAACCGCTCCCGCACCTGCGAGGGACCCCGGAACGCGCCCCAGCCCCGAGGAGCGCGGAGGGCGCCTCAGCCCGCACCCGTCGCACCCCTCGGCACCACAGCCCCGCGGCGGGGGCGGCGGGAAGCACCGGCCGGGGCCCCGTCGCGGCGGCCCGGGGGGAGATGCCGGAGCCGCGTTACTCCACCTGGGCTCGGCTCCCGCAGCCCCGCCGCCATGCGCGCCTCCGCTCCGCGCACGCGCGCCCGCCCTCAGCGCGGAGCGGGGCGGGGGCGCGCGGGGGGCGCCGGGAAGGCGGCGGCGCGCGGCCTCTCGGGAGCGCGGCGGGCGCGCGGCACGCGGGCGGCGCGCGGTCCCGCCGGGGGCTCGGCCGGGGCGCGCCGCGACACGTGCTCGGTGCCGGCGACAGCCATGGCGCAGCTCACGGCGCAGCTCACGGCGCGGTTCCGCACCGAGAACCGCAGGTGAGCGGCCTCCCCTGCCGGGCCGGGGGTGGGTTCGGGAGCGGGTGACGCGGAGGCGGTAACGGAGCGCTGTGCCCGCAGGTTCGCCGTGGAGGATGTGCCCTTCTCGGTGCCCGCGACCTCCGAGACCACCGACCTCAGCCACCTCATCAACAAGCTGCTGGCCGCAGCGCACGGTAGGTGCCGCGGCCGGGGCGGCCCCTCGGAGCCCGGCGTGCCCCGTGTCCCCAGGCCGGGCCCGGCCCCGCGCGGGCTGTCACAGCCGGCGGCACCCGCGGGCCCCGAGCCGGTCCTGCCCCGCCGCTGTGGCTCGGCTGCCTGCCGTGAGGCAATCCTGGAATTGATGTGAATGAAACGCTGCGGTACCGGCGCTGCCGGGCATTCCCAGAGAGATGGACCACAGGCTGGAATGCTCTGTGTGTGCCCGGCACCACAGGCCAAGCTGCCACAGCAGATGGGAATGGAAGTGTTGCTCCAAACCTGGCACAAGATCTAATGAAACCAGAGGTTTCGTTTTTATAACGGCCTTTAAGAAAACTCAGCTATTCTGTCGGGGCTGAAATGGGCCGACTGACTTGAAAGCTGATCTGAGAAAGCCACTTGTGCGATGTTGTTCGAAAATCCCATTTTCTATAAGAAACTGGGTCAGTGGTATTATACCCTGCTTCTTGAACCTTTTGCAAGTTGCTTTCAACCCGTGACATTGCAAACAATTCTGAACAGAAAACTGGTCCACAGTGCAGTGCTTCTGACAGAATGCAGAGCCTTTGTCATTTATGCCATTACAAAGGGAGAAATACGAACCAAGAGTTCTCAGGATTTTCCTACTGTTGCCACAAATACAGGGCTCTAGCTGGTAGTAATGAGAATGGCAAGATCCCTACAGAACAGTCAGGAAGCACCACTGGGGTTTGATTACACAGAGCTACAGAGAAAATGCAATGAGAGGCAAACAACTCTTTGAACCCCAACAGCAAATTTTCCTTCCTCTTACATAATCCTGTAGAAGTGAAGGGCTGCTCACTTAAAACTGGGAGAAGAAACTAATTGGTTGGGGTTTTTGTCTTGTTGTCATTTGTTTTGGGGTTGTTTATGTTTGGGTCTTTTTTAAACTCTTCCTGGCTCCATTTCCTGAACCATTCACAAAATTATACCATTTTTGACAGTGACAAATAAGTAGTGACACCTGAACATTGGTTTTCCCCATTTGTTTCAGAGGATCACAAGTATGTGGAATTTGACTTCCTTATCAATGGGCAGTTCTTGCGGTTGCCGCTGGTCACACACATGGAAATGGAAAACATTTCCACAGTAAGTCATACTCGGTGTCTCTCCTTCTTGGGCACTATAACATATTTAGCCAGTTTGCTTCAATCTGATTTAGATATTACACTGTTGACTGGGTAGATTTCTTTGCTCAGTTTCATTTCTTTTCTTTCCCAGGAGAATTCCCTATATTTTTAAATCTATTACAAACTGCAGTGATTAGAGACTGCAGACAGAGCAGTGCAAGGATGTTATCCAATCTGTTGTCTGTGTACAGTTCAGAGGGAAATTCTTCTCTTATTCAGTTCATCATTGGACTGAATACATTTTTGTGTCTTATGGTGGGGGATAATGGGAATGTTTAATATTACCTCTAGAAAATGTTGCAGTGTTTTAGACACCAGTTTTGTATTAGTAAATGTAGAAGAAGAGAAATGTAAGAAGACTGAAATCACTTGCTTTTGCTTCCAGCTTGCTATTATAGTAATTTGATAAAAAGATGGAAAGCAATGTAATTCACACTTTTTTCCTAAATATTTTTGTTCTACTGATGTGGCAAAGAACTTGGATACCAAGACCTTTGCTCAATAAACTTGTATATTTGTGCCACACTACAGTTAAATTTTACTGTTAAGTGATTAAAAAAACCAAAACCATGCTACATCACTAAATAAGTATTTTGTCTGTGAGCTCAGGAAGAAGTGGTGGAAATAGAGTATGTGGAGAAATACATGGCCCCTCAGCCAGAAGAATGCATCTTCCACGATGACTGGATCAGTTCTGTTCAAGCCACTGAAGAATGGTACCACACTAAGCCAGTTCTAAGTTTTGTGTTGCTTATTTATGTTCCTCCCTGGTATCAAATAGAGTGGTATTTTCTCTTTAATAATCCCTTGGGTGGATTTTCTTTTCCTCTTTGCTTTTTTTTTTTTAACCTGTCAAGTCAGCTACTTGCTTTTGTAAGCAGTTCGCTTGTTATACTGTCACAACAGTGACTTTAACACAGGTAGAAAACAGCTAGAGACACTGAACTTGAGATATTGCTTATACAAATGAACAAAATAAATGTTGTTTAGTATCCTTTTTCTTAAAGGAAAACAAGTTTTCCTCATTACTCTTTTTTGCTTAAAACCTTGACTTCCAACATGACACCCATCAGCAACAAATAGAATAGCTTACTTTTCTCCAGAGATTTTCCTGAAAAAAAGCCAAAGAGGCATAATTGCCTTTTCCTACTGAATTTTCACATTTATTTCCCAATGAGCTTGGTAATGTTCATATATTAAGTAGAGATTTGAAAATGCTTTGAGAACCTCTGGCAACATAGTAAAACTAACAAATTGAGTTTTGAATTATGTAAATTGTATAAGGGATCTTAAGTCACATCAACCAGAACATGCAGTACTCTCACTGCTTGTCTTTGTAGCCTGTACTCTTGGCCTCCCAGTTGCAAGGCTTTAACAAAGCTTTGCTATGTAGCAAAACGATATGTTTTCCTCTTTCATGCTATTTCTTTTAAACCGGTTACTCTGCTAATAGTTTTGCCACGTTTCTGGTTGAGGCTTTATTTCATAAAAACATTTGTTGGTCTTAAAGATGCTTCCAATGCTGTACCTGTAGGATATTAACTGGCTGCTATGACCAGACTGCTCGGATCTGGTCTGTGGAGGGAAAATCCATCACCACAATAGCTGGGCACACAGAAGTAGTGAAGGATGTGGCGTGGGTGAAGCAAGGTCAGTATATATAGCAGGGGGACAGTAGTAGTTTGATTTCCTGGGGGGGAATGTTAGCATTCCTTAACTATGAATATTTAATTGTTTAAATGTAATTATTTCAATCTCTGTCAGTGGTGTAAGAAATTAAGTCATGGTGTGCAGAAAATAGTCCTTTGACAATAATGAATATAGTCACTTTAAGATGGTTGTTGTCAATCCACCCTGCAGTCTCCATCAGCAAATGCTGGTGTATATGTAGTTACTATAACTGTACTTGCAGGGCAACATGATGTAAACTGAAGCACATATAAGTTTCTGTCTATCTGCTATTTCCTCTAGGATTAGAATAATTATTTATAAAAACCTTGGAAAGCTGAGTTGGGCATGAGTGTAACTTTTTTCTTCCTCAGATAGTTTATCATGCCTGTTACTCAGTGCTTCCATGGACCAAACTGTCCTGCTCTGGGAGTGGAACGTGGAGAAAAACAAAGTGAAAGCCCTTCACTGCTGCAGGGGACACGCTGGCAGTGTTGAGTCCGTGGCTGTTGATTGCACAAGAACCAAAGTGAGTGACTTCTGGAAAAAAACCTTAGTGGTTTGGGATTTAGCAGCCTGTACCTCAAAAATCCTGGTTTTATCCTTGCATGGGTGGGTATTCATCATCATGATTTTATGACAAAGTGATAATTTCCCAGTTTTGTTATGAGTGGTGGTTATTGAGGATTAAGAGTGTCACATCAATGCTAAGCCATAGAATCACAAAATCATTTCATTTAGAAAACAAGTTAAAATTTAAATGCATGAGAATTGTATGCTATAATGAAGTATTTTCAAATTTGACCTAAATTTTCATGGCAGTTTTGGTGGGAAAAAAATTTCCACCAGAGTTCTTGGAAGAAGCAGGTGATAAAGAGGTTCTTTCCCTTCACCCAGGAATTCAACACTTATGAGCACTCCTGCCAAAGGTGGAGTCACTGCTCCCAGCTTGATTCAATATCAGACAGTTTAAAGTCAATCTTTTTGGTGCTGAAGGAAATAGGTATTCTGTAGATATTTTTCCTACAAAGGAAGTAAAAAGAATAATTTGATGTATGCCAAACATTTTGGGGGGGGATTTTAGGAGCCCAGCATTGTTATTTGTGTGTCAGAACCCATTTTTCAAGCAGGTCTCTTCCAAGGTCCATCTGAATCAACATTTAACAAAATGTTTCTGTTCATACAGTTCTGCAGTGGATCCTGGGATAAGATGTTAAAGATCTGGTCTGCAGGTAAGATGTAAGTTTGTAAGGTTATATACATCACTATGCTGAGTTACTGGTTTACTTAATTACAGTTTCAGATCTTGTTATCACAGCTGCATGATGGCTGTAAGCACCATAAATATGGGGATTTGCTTAATTACTTACATGGAGATGGAATTCAAAAATCTGTAGCTCAAGTCTCCTGTCTTCTGTCCCAGTACCTACAGATGAAGAGGATGAAATGGAAGAAGCAACTAACAGACCACGGAAAAAGCAGAAAACAGAACAGCTTGGACTAACAAGGGTAAGATGAGCTCTGCGTTTGTCCAGGATTTTTCTTTAGAAGTGTAGCCACAGCAAATAATTTCTCTTTGCTAAAGGTGACTTTAAAACTGCTGGTATGTCTCAGGATAATCAGACTCTTTTATTTATTTGATAACTGACTCGAATCTGTCCCCATTGTATTTTAGACTCCCCTGGCAACCCTGTCTGGCCACACAGAAGCCATCTCCTCTGTGCTGTGGACAGATGCTGAAGAAATTTGCAGCGCATCATGGGACCACACCATTAAACTCTGGGATGCTGAGACTGGAGATCTCAAATCCACTTTGGTGAGATCATTATACTCGAGCTGTAGGTTAGCTGAGTCCAGCTCAGAGAAAAAGAAAAAGCTGTGTAAAATAGTAGCTCCTGTCTTAGTTACTATTTTCTTTGCTGACAGACAGGAAACAAAGTGTTTAACTCTGTCTCCTACTCACCCCTGTGTCGCCGCCTTGCATCAGGGAGCACCGACAGACATATCAGGCTGTGGGATCCTCGCAGCGAAGGTGAGCTAAACATGCTGGTCTCAAAGGTGTTCTTCAGAGTCAGAACTTTGTCCTGTCAAGAGACATCTCACAAACTTTTCTGGTCCCTCTGCTTGAAACCAGCCATCTGGGGGCTTTTATTAAATATAAAGCTTACATCTATTTTCTGTATTCTGCTGCAAGACTTGTTTTAATGTCTTACCTAAGAATTTAGAAATTATTCTTTTTTTTTTAAACTTACTAATAAATGTTCAACTGTGCAGTTGCAGAATGGATTTTTTTTGGTAAGGTTCAGGCTGAGGCTGGTCTGATAACCATTAAAGTGAAACAGTAGTCACTTGGACATGGTACCATATTTCATAAACAGATGGAATTACAGATATTATGGCTAAGCCTATCAGATTTATTGTCACAGAAACATTTCATAGAATGGTCTGGGTTGGAAAGGACCTTAAGGATCATCTACTTCCAACCCTCCTGCCCTGGGCAGGGACTTCTTCCACCAGGGCAGAGTGCTTAGAGCCCCACACAGCCTGGCCTTGAACACATCCCTTTTTGTAGGTACCAGAAGGCCACAAATAGTAAATAACATTTACTTGTTTAGCTTCTGTAAATCTAATCCAAATTTCATCAGCATATTACATGTTATTGATAAAAGTAATTTTTTGGTTGATTAAAAAAAATCTTTGAAAGGAAAATTTAGTGACAAGAAAATACATTTTGAGCGGTTTCAGGTTGGTTTCTTTTTTGGTTGGTTGGTTTTCATTCCCAGAACTTGTATGGCTTACATTTTTGATCACTTTATTTAGAGTTCACTTAACTTGAACTGCAATTGCACTGGATTTTGTATACATCTTCAAATGCTGGTTTCAGCATCTGCTGATGTCTTTTTTCCTCTTTCCATTCAGATGGCTCCTTGGTTCTCCTGTCTCTGACTTCTCACACAGGCTGGGTGACATCTGTGAAGTGGTCACCTACCCACGAGCACCAGCTGATCTCTGGTTCTCTGGACAACATTGTGAAGCTTTGGGACACAAGGAGGTAAAATAAACCTGTGTTTGTTGTTGTGGCACATAAGCTTACAGGGTGAGCTACCCCTCATGAAACAGAAAAAGCAGCCAGTCAGTGGAAACACCTGTGGCATTTGTGAAAACCCTCTAGGTTTTGGAAGTCAACCATAAAAAGGAGAAAAATACTTGTAGGCTACCACAGGGCTGGAAAGTTTATGCTGTTGAGCAGCATCTACACATGGAACAAGGAAGCTATAATAAATTCTTCCCAACAAGTGATTGAATTTCAGTCTCAAAGTTGTTTGCAAGCAGATGAAAAATGTTGCTTTCCTCTTTGGGAATGTAGGAGAGGAAAATACTGATGTGATTGGCTCTGGGGAAAGCAGAGGAAGCATCCCAGATGGTCAATGTCTGTACTCTCTCAAAGTGTTTATAACTGCTTGATCACATCTGTTTGATAGCATTGGGATAGCATTTCTCCCTGGGAGCAGTTGTTGTCTGCGATTGCTCACATAACTTCAAACCTGTTTTTCACCAGCTGCAAAGCTCCTCTGTATGACTTGGCTGCTCATGAAGACAAGGTTTTGTGCGTGGACTGGGCAGAAGCAGGGGTAAGAATCTGAAGAGCAAGTTACTTGATTTATATGCATGATGTTTAAGAAGAGAGCTAAGAGCAGTCATGGGCTGTTGTCTCCTTATGCTTAAAGCTAGAGGAGAACAGGCAGCTGTAGTTGTGCTGTGTTTGATGTCTGGTGATGTCCCAGGCACTGCAGCGTGTCCCCACACTCTGCAAAGGGGAAAGGTGGGAGCAGGAGCGCTGTGGCTTTCACTGAGCATTTTTGTCTCTCTAAACAAGAAGAGACAAGAACAGCACTGCACCTTACTCAGAGAACACATGTTCCGAGGTGGCCTCCCACCATGGGGACTAAAGCATGAAGCAAAGCTGGGGCCTGGCCATCAGTACATGTAGAAGGGGAAACTGTAGAATCCTCTAGAGCAAGCTGTTCTGCTACTGCAATGGTACACACATATTTAAAATTACCAAATCCCCCATTCTGTGAATATTCAAAATTCTCAGTGTGGCTCCTGTTCACTGTAAAAGTCAGGAAAAGCTTTAGCAGCTTTCCTACACAAGTTTCACTTCTAATTATAAGAGGAGAGTAAGAGAAAGTTGCTTCTGCACTCTGATTCTGGGATTTAGTAATGCATTAACAGTTCATTATTCACTGCTGCTTTTTATAAAGGAAAGAAAAACTGAGTCCTTAACTTCTGAGTACTTATTTTGCTTAGTTCTGGTATTAATCACAGTTTCCTTCTCTCATCAGTTGTTACTGAGTGGAGGAGCAGACAACAAACTGTATTGCTACAGATACCCAGCTACAGCCTCTGATGTTGGGGCATGAAGGTCAACAGCCAGAAGACTTTTTTTTTTTTAAAAGAATGATCTCTACATGCATCTCTACACAATCAACTTCTGAAGAAGGGAGGAGTTTGTTGCTCAGAGAGCTGTTCCTGGTTTTGTATTGGTAACCTATATCCATATTTGTCACAGAAAAATAGCAAAGCCCAAATGGGATTCATGTGAAACAAAGCAAAGGTAATTTCCTCCCTTCTGGATGGCTTTGAATTGACATCTTTTAAATTACTATTTGTATAGCCCTTTTAATAAGAAGTAAACTGTTTGCTGATACTTACAGAAAAACTACTCAATGACTAAATTATTTTTTGAGTTTACCTGCTTTATGTTGAGGAAAAAAATAAACCTTTTATCAACAGTTCATTGGTTTAGTGTGTAATTTCAGATAAAAATGAGATTTCAGCTCTCCTCTCAGTCTGGCTGTTGGCAGTTCTTACGATTTAGTCCTTAATTAAGAACCCAGGCTTCTTTCTAGGATGAAGACTTGGTATGTATGCAGTATAAATAGCATACATTTATATGATGATATACAGGAACTTGACAGATTTATTGGCAGATGAAATATTCCATATTTTAGTGGCTCATAAATTAGGGTTGTAGATTATAAGAATGCCAGCCTTGCACTACAGTACTTGTGCTGCAGTACCACTCATGTAGTGTCTTGGACCTAAGGATGTGTAGAAACAATGGTGGATCACACAGAGAAAGCAGAAGTAGAAGGAATTTGTTCTTACAAAGAACAGATGCAAAATGTTGCAATAGCTTTTAGGTTGACAGAGAATAAGCACTATTCAAACATGCTCAATTTCTCTGCTGGTGGTTTTGCTTTGAGTTCAGCATTCAAATGCAACAGCTTTGCTGCAGCTTGTTAGATTACATACATGTGCTGTTCAAGCAGCACCCTGTTAAACTGTGTGCAGACCTCACTTGAATATCCTCACCAGTGCCTTGGCTTCCAATCAGCGTAACACCTGCACAGCACTTACAAGTCAAATGCTTGAATTAATAACTGTTCTTTGAAGAGTGGGAACTCTAACCTCCATGTTTATAATATAGTCATATATATATCATATATAAACTATATATATACTTCATATATAGTTCTGAGTAAGGAGTTTTAAGAAATATCAAAGAGCAAAACTGGTGAAAATGACAAAGGACAGGGTAAGGATCTCTGATCCCTTTGCTCTGCAAGTGAAGTACTGCAACTAACAACTTATATGTCTAAAGACTCATTAAAGCAAGGTAAATAAGCTTCATATGGTTTTCTTGCCTTCCCAGAAAGATTTACAAAACACTTCTTAAAAAAGATTGTTACCTGAAGTGTCAGCTTCTCTTAGACTAATATTATTTAGACTCAAGCAAACCCAGTGGCATTAGTTGTTTTAATTTCAGTGAATCCATCAGATCTATTGTTACCTGTAAAAAATACACAGAATATATCTAAGAAGGTAGGTTTTGATAGACCAGAGTGACAAGCAGGAGCATTTTTATACCCTCCTCTTGTCTGGAAAAGTACTGTGGCAAAGGAACAGCCAGAGAAGGAACTAAGTAAACCATATTAACATGAGTGATACCAGTGTGAGTACAATGTATTTTTGGAATATATCTATTACCACTGTCCATAAATTATCCTGAAACCAAGACATTTTATATTTGGCTGACAATTCTTTCAATAACCTGTAATCTTAAGTAAAATGTTTTAATAAGACTTTTGAACATGCAGTCCTTCCATTTAAAATAATCATGCGAAATTACAGTGATCAACATGAGTTGATTTTAAAACTGCAGAAGAACTGAGTCAAAAACATGGTAATCCAGAGTAAAGGTGCTGATGGTGACTCTACTCACAAAAAATAATTCTTTCCTCCTCTGAAAACCATTTATGCATATTCCTAGTGCCCTAGCAGCATAATACAAAACCATAAAGAATTTTTATGTACTAACTGCCAATTTTGCTTAAATATAAAAGTGATTCTACATGGGAGGTTAACAAAGACAATCAGCTACTGCAAGATTGACCTACATTTGGTTTTTTATTGATGGGAGGTGGGGGTAGGTTTGTTTTTGAGAGGCTGTGCAATACACAGTGTTCTATTTCTATCTTTTCATTCTGCACTGACACCTGGCATGAACTGTCCACCAGCACCCGTGTGCTGCCTCTAAACACAGCTCGAACACCACCATGCACTGACACACATCAAAAGCATTAGCTCAAGACAAGGTTTCACCTGCTTGGTCCCTGGCTTAGTGTCACATTTGCATTTTCTCTTCATGTGTTTCCTTTTACCCAGCTGGTTCTTTCAGCTTTCTTCTTGCTTTGAGAATTTCATCTTTGCTTCTGGATGGCTGCCATCCCTTCCCTACAGCCAGCCCTGGCAGAGCACTGGGTTTTCTCTCTTGTTGGCATTTGGTTTTTCTAATCTGTCTTCTCTCAACTGCAAGACTGAATTAAAAACAAGGGAAGGGGGAAGGAAACATTAAGTAAAATAAATATTCCAGTGACACACAACCTGAATGTGTGTGTGTGGACAATGTAGACACAGGAGTTTGGGCCAGCAGTGCAGATCTCCAGCCAGCACTGCTCTGCCTGTTCCTTTCAACTACAGTCCAGAGCCCAAGGTGAGGTTTGTCTTTAGTGAAGATAAACTTACTGAAGTTTTGATGGGTTTTGTACAGGCTGATAAATTTCCAGGATAAACACAACATATTCCTCTAGATTTTAGTATGCATACCTTAGGAAACAGATCTAACCACATATGCTTAAAGTGACTTCTGCAATTTAAACAAAAGTGTTTCACTGAGATCAGAAGGAAGCACAAAGATAAAGGAATGCACTTTAAATGAAAACTCCTAAAATGTGAGGTTTTCTCCTGAATTTTCTGACACTTCTGCAACAGAAAGCACTAGATAGGCACATGCACAAATTCCCCAAAGGAAAAACACACTTTTGTTACACTCTTATGTTAGTTTAAGTCTTATTAAATGTGGATAGAACTTGAAGAGTTGCAGAATTTTTAAAGGCATTCTCATTACTGAATTAATGGAGGGTACAAATTATCTCCAAAATTGTGTGGTGATAAACATGATTCTCAAAAAAGCAAACAACCCCTCCAAACAACAAGCAAAAGTCCCAAACAAGCAGAAGATGTGATTTAGGCTGATCTGTTCCATGACCTCTCTGAAATTTCAGCATGTGCTCTTTTCCCTTACTGTGGAGAAGGCAAAAGGTTTTATCAGAATAAAACTTAATGAGAACTAGGTAAACACACTTCAGATTTCTACACTGTCAGAATGGGGCTGCCAAGCTGGCCCTGACACACCCCAGCCCAGGGGTAAATACAGTTTATGGATTGACACCCTGCTTCAATTTGAGAAGCAGGGTGTTAATCCATAAACTGTATTTATCAAGTGACCTGCACAGATACTTCATTGGCTAACAACAAATTGTAGTAGCTTACATTGCAATTGATATGCCAAAAAAAGTACCATCAAGTTTGAATCACCAATTTTGTTTGATGTAAGCTCACTGGCAGATATCTCAAATTACAGGCACAATTTGGGATGAAATTAGTTGTCATGAAAACCAATTTAAATTGCCCTGTAAATTGCATGAAAAAAGTGGCTTTTCAGCTGCCAGTGAGAAGTTGGCTAAGTCTGGTCTAGGAAAGACAGCTGCTCAGTCTGGATGAGTCTATCAAGACATATACTGTAGGGAATGCTGAAAACATAACTCAAACCACAAAAATGTAAATTTCTGTAGCAATTTCAGCAATCATACTTGAAACCTTCAAAATGTTGATTTTCCATGTCTTTGCAATCTATTCCATTGGACAACTAGCAGCCTGTGTCCAACAGGGGATCTTGGTAGAAAAACATAGTGGAACTAAATAAACATTGAAAGAAATGCTCTGTGATTACTACTTACACTTTGAGTCTATAATGTATAATTTAAGCAAAGAAATTTCTTTAAATGCTTGAAATTACCTCTGAATGCAAACCAGAACTCACAAAAAGCTGTATAGAGAAACATGATAAACCAGTTAGAGCAAAACATCTCAATAATCTATATTGCTTATCCAAAACTCCCCCCATCCTACTGTCAATGGTCTATAAATTTAGAATAGGGAAGTACTGATCAGTCCACAGCTGTTCTAAACTGCATGTGAAAGACAGCTGAAATCCCTTGGAAGAGCCTTCAGGAAATGCTCAGTGAATTCATTCCTTTCCTTTAACTCTCTATCCCAGTTCTTGAAAACTATTCAAGTCTGTTATACACACATGCACAAACCAGAAATCTCTCATGGATTTCTGCTCCCAAGACAGGTCAAAAAAATAGCTGACAAAGCACAGAAGAAATACTGGAAATTGATTCATTCACCAAAGAATGAAGATGATCATGTGGTAACATCTGATGCAGAGCTGGATGCCAAATTAGTGATAAAACTATGGACCATGAGGAGAGTCAGTATGAATTAATAGTTGGAATATGAATACATGAAAATGGCTCATTCTCCCAGCCAATAACAAGTACTAGTTACTTTCAACAGGGCACCCTCAGTTGCCTGTATCATTTAAAAAACCCAAAAAATGCTATCAAGTGACAGAATAACATTGTTGTTTTCTGAAGCTGTTCAGCACCAGAGAGGAAGGCAATCTTAAGCTATTTTCCCCTCTCAGTGGTGTCACCACCATACCTGTGCACACATCCCTGCACACACATTTGGTAGAACAGCTTAGCAGGTTTGACTTTGCTTCAGGAACCAAAGAGGTACTGCAGAGTCTGGCAGCCAGGCTGAGAAATCTTTGTCATGTGGCCTTGTTTGGGGATCAGCAGGGTGACAATACCAAATAAGCTACACTCTCCTTTGTTAAAATACTTACAGCATTGAAGGCTAGAGGGTGACATAAATTCCTTGTTTGTGTCATTGCAAGCCTTAGGCACACTGCTGATTGAGCAGTGGATGTGGACACCCAGAGCCATCTGCTCAAAACACAGACTGAACCAAAGTCTGCAAGGTGTGGCATGGCTGTGCATTAGTGGGCAGTTTTGTTCATGCTATGATGCTTGGGATTCACAACAAACTTGTTTTCTAATGTCCCCTGTTAAAAGCCACTAATTCATTTTCTAATTTAAAGATCAGAAATTTCCATCTCTCTCCCATTCTTTTCCTCTCAGGTGTTGCATAAACTTTAGCCCAAGTGTGAAAAGATTTGTGCAAATCTGCAAAAACCTTTTGATCTTAAAAAAACAAAAAGGTCAAAATTTGACAGAATTTCCCTGAGTTCCACTGGAGAGATCTTATCTCTCAGGTCTCAGATTGGTAGTTTGTTATTCTGGTGGATTCTGAGCATAGGATGAGCTGTTAGAATTTGCTGACAGTAGGTTTTTAATACTTAGAGTAGAAATCAAGAATACTTTTGATGTTACACAAAAGATCTTGCTTCCATCTTACATCAACATGCAAATGGTCCTCTTGATATAAGCACAGGATATGAAAGAATAGTGGATTTAACAATCATAATGTTTTGCCTTTAGGTTTAAGAGTATACAGAGACCTTCAATGGACAGTCTCTGCTGTTTCTCAGAACACAGTACTTATCTCCTGCAGCTACAATGCTAAACAAAGTGTTTCCTAGATCTAAACAGCACAAATTTGAACAGATCCTGGTTTCAGCTAACCTGCTCTAATTCAGAGCATGTCAGCTAATACAGTGAAGCCTATCCAAATCAATGGCATTAATACAGATTTTCAGAGAAGCTTACATGCAGCCTACCTGTGTGCAATTTACAATAATTAGATCTTGTATCTTAATGTAGCTGAAAACTGAGTCAAACCAATCTCCAAAAAATCAACTACTCCATGTCAGTGAAGGCTTTTCTGACAGGAAATACATAAGATTTGTCTTCATTGTAACTAAGCTTTGGAAGAATGGTGAGGGGGAGGAGATGATGGTTTTTCTCCTCTTCTAATCCAATCTATTTGAACAGAGGAATCAAAACAACAGCTGTTCAGTACAGTGCTGGTGCCACAGACTCCAGCATGAACTCACCAAAGACGAGATGAGGAGGCTACAGATTCCCTCTTTCAGCTTTGCAGTCTTTAGGCTGCTGTGACTTAAAGGTGCAAGTCCAAATGGTCCTGTTAAAAAGCAGCCATGACTTTTGCCAGGAGAGCAGTTTCCAAGCTGTGCACCATCCCACCACACACACCACTCTGAACCTCTGCAGTATCCATACGGATTGCTTGCTATATGTAAACACAGGATTATGAGACAAATCTGACCAGATCATTGTTGAGAATAATATTATACTACATACCAGAGAAGTCTGTTTTAATGAAAGGATTCTCTATTTCTAATACTTTCTCAGCCTGCTGCAGTATAGTTCAGCAACTGAAAAATACTTTCACTTTTGGGATGTCTGAATTGTAATCTCTTATATCTTGGCCAACACATTTGAAGGCAATAATTTTGCTTACCCAGCTCAAGTATAGGTTTTGCCATTTCCTACTGTCCTTCGGTATTAATTTTTTATAACTTGTGATACAACAGTTTGTAGGGCTCCTATTCAAAAAAAGTTGAAGAGAAGCAAACTCCGTAGCAGTATCCTGCCATTGACTCTCCTTTTGCTATCCACTCCCTGGTTTATAAGCCAAGTATCTAGTTTCTTATTCCTCACAGGGTCAAGAAGGTAAAATCTTCCTCTTTTTAAATAGACCTTTAGGCTAGCACTCCAATATAGCAGACACTCTGGGCTCCCAATGCCATGTCACCATATTTCTCTTCCTACACACATTTGAGTCCCTTGTGACAGCAGGGCCAGGGCAGCAGGCTGTATGGACCTTTGTCCCACCTTTTTGTCAGTGACATTTACTCTGAGTGCCTGTGCTGTTAGATCCCCCCACCTTGAGAGGGGCTCCTGAGCACAGCAGAGCAGGGCTGAGTTCCAAGGAAGCACAGCCTTGGCTTTATGCAGCCCTGGCTGCTGACACCAGCCCTGCACCACCAGCAGGCCCTGGCAGGGACCTGCCTGCAGTCAGACCGCTGCACACCTGTGGCTGAAGCCACCACCCCCTCTCCAGGGGCTAATCCTCCCTCCGGGGTGTGCTCAGAATTACTCTTGGTGAAAGGCACAAGGAGCTTGGATCACCACCCTTCTCTGACTTTTGTCTTGGTTGCATTTCATAAACTGCCTACAAGTAGCACTCAGCACTCGTCAGTAACTAAACTTCCACTCTTGTTTCTGTTCTTCATGTTGCTAAGAAGCTTAATTGCTATGAGATAAAAGAATGCTTCTATATTTTAAATTTTCTACCTGAACTGATTATGTCCACAAAATAATAAGCAACAATTTCCTTCTAAAAAGTGTTATTTTTTAAATGTTCTTCCATTCAAATGGCCTGTATAGATATCTACTACGGAGCAGTAGAATACTGATGGGCACTTTATGGTACAATACACATCAAAAAGCTTCTCCTAGTATCAGATTATTCTTTCTTTTCTCCTTCTTTTTAGCATTCTTGTTATTTAAATGAGTAGTGAATGTGTAACATTAGGGATATACAATCTCTATCTCTCCCTAGATATATATTTATACAATATATAAGATCAGGGCACGTTAAAACGTTTATGGTCTCCTGAGGAAGTCACTGCTTGGGATTGATCAGAGATTAGATTTGGGATTTCATTAAAAAATACATTAATGCTGCATTTTCACAACTAAAAGAATAAAAACTCCTCTGTTAAATATTCAGTCTAATTATACTTTGCAAGGACTATTACCAAAGCTGTAATGAAGAAATAATTTTATAATGCTTGAAAACTTCAATAGCACATTATACTGAAAAACAGTAATTATGGATTAAAAAGACTTTGTGTCTTTCCAATTAAAAAATTAAATTCCAGCATAATAATGTGCAATTGCTCATGTGCTATTCTTTATAAATCATACAGTGTAAAATGACAACTAACATGGAAAAATAGTGGAAAAAAATTCCCCCTCCATTGCCTTTACCTCTTAAGCCTTAAAAAAAAAACCACCACCAAAACCACCTTGGGATAGTAAAATCAATATTTTACAGATATTTTAAAAACATTTATGGGAAATGGGTTGGAAAGGAATATTTACAATTACATTACAACTGCATAGCCTTTTAAACTGCTGTTTTCAATGAGCATTTCAAAAACGTTAATCAAACTTATCTAAAATGCTTAACAATATACACATAAAATCATATACACAAATGGTTTCTCATTTATTTTTAACTTTTTGCATTTTTGTTATTTGGGGAATTATTTAGATATACACTATAACTTACATATAAATCTATTTAGATATTATAATTTTTTTATAAGTTTCCATAAGTTGCAAGAAAAAGAACAGAAAATTTACCTTATAAAGTTCCTGGAAACATTACTGGAAACATCTTATTTCCTGCATTCAGTTAGAGACATTTTAGTAGAAACCCAGCAAACCTCACCATGTTTAATAACATGGTAAAATATTTACATTTATCTTCCTTTGTAGCATGCCTGTATATCCCTTAAACATTTTTTTCTTCCCAATGTCTACCATGTCACCATTGCTCCATATGAAGTCTGACATGTACAATAATGACTTTTTTTTATTTCACTATTCCCCCACCCCCAGGTACCCTACATCTAACTGCAAATGTTGTTAAAATCTGAAGGTTGTTTTATGCCCCTTAGCAGTTTGGAACAATGTGCTGCTTCTGCCACCCCCAGAGCTCTCACGATAAAAATTGTTAATAAATTGGAATTGCCACATTTTATTTTTATATTACTTATTTTATAGCCATATCTGAGGAGGAAAATAAGGTAGAGCTCTTATCAATGTCTCAGGTAGATTACAATGTAAGCCAATCTGGATGCAAAGACATGTCATCATTAGCTGAAATACATACTGAGGTATTTATTGTATCTCTAAAGTGAGCTCAGCAAACAAAATAAAACTAAACAAATCCCCTCCACAGCTGGAGAACAACCCCCTGTTGTTCTCTATATTTGTTATTAAAACTGAAGAATGTGCTTACCACCATGAACAAGTCACCATAAAAGAAAACCTGCAATGACTTTGTACTCATTTAGACAATTCCTTCCCAAAGTCTTCCCTCCATCTTCTGTCCCTCCAGTTACTCTTTAAGTGCTTTTTCTGAGCAAACAAAAGGGAGAAGGGGAACTTTTCTTTTCTGCCTGAAACACTCTCCTCCAGGATGACAGTGTAATTATATGCAAAGTGCACAGTTAAGTGTGGAAGATGTAGCAGGGACTTGGTAACCAAAAAGATTGTGTTGCTAGGGAAACAGGGGCAAAGGGGTCTGAGTGGAAAATTTGTACAGACCTTTGAGAACTATAAACGCTGTAATTAGTGCAACAAACTGGCCTTGCTTACACTGCATGGCCTGTGTGTCCCAATCCCCAATCAAGATTCTGCAAAATAAAATGAATCGAAGCCAAAACTGTACATCTACTGCAAATAGGTTACTGTAAAATAATACCTTTACTCCTCAGTTTTCACTTTTAGGAAGTGAAGAGGTTATAATTACTATCCAGTGTTTATTACATTTTTCTCCAATAGTTGGTCAATGTCTGCACCATAGACATGATTACATCACATAAGCACAAAAAACCTCATAACAATAGAAATCTGTAGGACTGGGACTTAGAATCAGTTGTTTTAAATTCACAGATTCTCTAATCAGAACAGTTGCAGTTGGTATACTGTAGAGTAAAAGACTGAGCTTCTTTTGCCTTTGCATGTTCCACCTTCCACAGGTTTAGATGCAGATGGAAGGAAGGGCTACCAAATCTGAGTTTGAGAAGCTGCAGGGGCACAGGCTGGAAGGTGAACCTGCTTTAAGGCAATCACTGTACCTGTTGTCACATTTCCTGTCAGTCTATCAGGTATCTGCTCTATCCAGACCCCTCCTGCTCACCTGCCCTTGCCAGTTCCCCATGATTTGAGTGTGCATCCTCCCATGCTAAGTATGGATCTGGTGCCTTTGTCTGCCTGCCTGCAGGAATCACCTCTTCTGAGCTGCAGTCTTGTACAGTTCACTCATCTTTTTCAATGAAAGAGAGCAAATGTAACTTCAGAATTTAATTTTTTTTTTCAACTAAAGAAATAAAATAGGAAGAACTCTGCAGAGCCTTCTGGGAAGCAACATAGAGAAAGGCTAAGCCCTAATTCCTTGTCTTCTTCCAAGCAAACAGTTTCTGTCCTCATTCACCCCTGAATATTCCAATTATCCTTCTAATCCAAAAACTACCTGCACAAGCACCTGGACATGAGAGCTGCATTCTCAGTAGTGAGTTTTTCAATTTTAGAATATTTGAAGCTTTATGAAGAAGTGGCTATAAGATTGGATTGTATTTTCCAAGCTTGGGATGAGGCTTTTTTAAAAAGTTAATCAAACAGGAAGCCAACTGTTTGAGTTGTACATATTGTAGAACCAGACATTTAAACAAAATGCAAACAGCAGCCAGCTTGAAATTAGTTCAATGAATTCTTCACCTGTAATTCTGTAAACTGATTGACCTCATGTCCAAAGGCCTTGAACAGCCTGTGGCTTCCCATTTGTATCATTCTGTTGCAAGCAGGCAAATTTCTTTTATACTAAGAGAAGCTTTCTTACACATAGGAAGTTTCAGAAAAGGAGATTGATGAATTCAGCACACTCAAGGTCATTCCCCATGGTCATTTGCCAATGTATACAGAAAAGTAGAACATTTTTTCTCCTTCACCCTCACTTTTTCCTCTTTTAAATCTTGCTGGCCTTATTGTTTATTAAAATTCCAGCTATAAAAATATTTTTATGGAATTAAGAAATCAGATGAAATTAGTACATGGCTGTACAGCATTGTAAGTTAGAAAATGGAATCTTCTTAAGTGTGACCAAAATTTTGGCATACCATCATCTTCCTGAGGAAATACCAACAGTCCCAGTGTTATGAAGTACAACCAGAATTTCTGTAACAGTTTCTAAACACATTATTGAAACTATTTTTACAAGCAGAAACTTGAGAGAACATCATCATTACCCATTGTGCACTGGAAGAATCAATAAATTGGAGAGATGGAACAAGAGGTCATTGTGTTCTCTCTTTCCCAGGAAAGATTTTTTCCTAGCCATTAGAGTAGTCTCCCTTAAGCAACCCCAGTGAAGAATGTGGAGAGGAGAAAGATGACATTTCCAGAAATATCAGTAAGCAACAAGCACAAAAAATAAACTACACTCTAGAAGAATCATAAACATTCTGTACATGTTTCATTAGAAAGGAAATAGCTGCTTCCCAGAATTCTCAAAAAAAGCCCTCAACTAAAAAAAGACTAATTTCTAATCTTCTACTTGCAGCCTTTCATGTTATTTCTTTTTCATGTTCTGAACACACATTTTACAGTGTGTCTAATATTTTACCCAGCTAGCTGAACTACCAGGAAGAGGAAAGTTAACACTTAGATTATTAAACCCTTGAAACACCTAAGATAGTTTCCCTGCAGATTGCATGGTGGAGTTTAAAGGTCCAGGACCATGGTAATGAGGTCACAAATGATTGCTCTTTATCCTGGGCCACTCACCCACACTGCCAAGCAGTCCCTCTGTACACAGGGCTCACATCTGCAGCCCTTAGAACTCCTTGTTTGTCCTCTCTAAGTGCAACCCCAGCTCTCAGTCTGTCCTTGAAGCATATCAGAGCTGACCACCCCACACTGGTGATGCGGCACTGGGGTAGAGTTGGCACACACAAAAAATTGGCTCCATTTTCACCTGATCCCCCTTTGGGAGGAAGGCAAAGCAAACAGTTTTGTTTTGATTCAGATTTCAATAGCAGCTGTCGGAAAGCTGCTCAGCAGTTTGGAATGTCAGAAGCAGTCCCTTTGGAGCTGGATTAGAGGGAGATGGAGACAGCCAAGAGCACTGAGAAGATAGCTGAGTAACCATGGAGTAAAACTTACTGCATATTCACAGACAGAAAGAACCCATTCTCTGTCACATGCAGCTCACCCTCAAATCTTGCAAGCAAGGCCCAAACTAAACCTATTCCTTAGGCTTGTCTAATCCATTTTCATTAAATAACTGTGTAAGATGTACTGGGACAAGAACTCTAAAAATAAATCTGCCAGTCTTATTGGAGGGGAAGCTGCAATGCATGCAAGCCAACAAAAATAACAATTTTTCATTCTACTCACAGTTCAGGAAAAATATTCATGTTTGCCAAATTAAAAAAAAAGACAAAACTGATGGGAACGGAAAATATTTTCATGCTGAAAGAGGATATTACAAACAATGGAGACTCAAAGTCAAATATCTCTTTATCCTTTTTAAAGGAACTTTCTGAAATACAACACCAAATTTTTGCAAGAATGATGTAACCTTTAAACAATACTACTCCAAACACTTTGTCATCTAACTCTCATATAATTATTTAACAAATTATGATGGAGCAGACCCACCCATGCCTACACATCTGAGAATTTCTTCTGGCCTCCTGGCTTTAATTTTCAGTCCTTCTGGCAGTATTGAAAAAACTGAAAAAGAGCTGAATATTTCAGGCCTACTTTTATTTTAGAAGTTATTCCAGAAGTTCACAATACAGAAGTTCAATGAAGAAACAACATGCAGATAAGCAAGACTGATGATTCTCAGATTTGAGCCTAGAAAATGGTTAAAAAAAAAAAAAAACAAGAAAAGTGCCTATAACACCTTTACTCAAAACTATTTTTTGACATTTCCTCAGAAGAGAGGGTAGGTGGAACAGCTTTTCCATGGGATCAGCCTATATATATGTATACCCTAGGGCTGATCTAGACAGCACCTGGAAGTACCAGCAGAAGCATCAGTGGTTTGGGGTCACTTGGCCTGTTCAGCTGGACAAGAGGAGGCTGAGGAGAGACCTCACTGCAGTCACAGCTTCCTGTGAGGGGAAGAGGAGGGGCAGGCACTGATCTCTGCTCCATAGTGACCAGTGACAGGACCAGAGGGAATGGCCTGAAGCTGGGTCAGGGGAGGTTTTAGATTGGATATTAGAAAAAGATTCTTCACCCAGAAGGTGGTTGGGCACTGGAATGGGCTCCCCAGGCAAGTGGTCCCAGCACCAAGCCTGCCAGAGCTCAGGAAACATTTGGACAATGCTGTCAGGCACAGGGTGTGACTCCTGGGGATGGTGCTGTGCAGGGCCAGGAGTAGGACTCAGAATCACAGAATAAGCTGAGTTGGAAGGGACCACAGGGGACACTATCTCAACCATCATTTCCCTCCTCTAGCTGAGATGGTTTGAAAAACCCAGCCACTCTGTACTGAAACATGATAACAGCAACATGAATATTTTCCACACAAAGCTCTGCAAGAGGAAAAGGAAGAGGGAGTGTTTCAGCCTAAAAGACCAGGAGTCACCCAGCCTAAGACAGGAGTACACATCTTCAAATGCTTCCCAGTCAGAGGCAGTGCATGATAATCTGAAAAAGAGAGGAACAGCTGGCTCATTAATACATTAGCCACATGCAGGGTTAGGATGAATCAATTCAGCTACAGCTTCAGAAGTCCCAACACCTCTACAGAGAGGAAAAGCTTTGCTCTGCCCTCTTATAGTGGCCAACAAACTTCTATGCCACCTGCAGAATCAGTTACTCCAAAGCATGAAAAAATTTCTGCAGACTCTGGACTTTCAAATGAGAACATGCACTCATTTAAGAAATGCCAGTTGAAATCTACAGCAACAAAATGAAAACTTCACTACTTATAGAAATTAAGTTTTCATCTTGAAAGTAGGTTATGATAGTTATCTGGATAAGTTTACACATAAAGACATTACATCCCACTGTCCTACTTTACACATGGCTAAGTTTTGCAAGAGAGAAGACAACTAGAAAACTGAAGGAAGTAAAATTCTGTTGTGTTTTGGCAACTAGAAAATGGAAAGAAAACAGTTAGTCAATTCTCAATATATCATATCAATATTCTGGGAATCTGGATCCCTTACTAAGTCCTGATTCTTTCAGCATTGAAGAGATCAGCCAGAAAAAATACATTAAGCATTGGATTTAGAAATTCGTAGTTTGAATGTAGACTCTTCAAATATACATTTTAAAATACTCAGCCAAGTTGCTTTTGCCAGACAAAGAAAATAAGAATCAGAAATAGATTTGGACTGAGCAGATTAAAATGAATTCTTGTAGACTTTCCAGTAAATCCACAAAAAAATCTTTCATTTTAGAATTAAGGTGCAATTGTCTTGTATGCAATGAATACAGTTCTAGTGTTCCTCAAATCTCTATCAGTAATTCAGGCCCCCCAAAAAGGTAAGAACCACCATCTCTAATTCTTACAATAATCATAAGTCTTGTAAAGCATGTTTTATAATGTAAAGTATGTAGTGTTCAGCACTACAATAAATTCAGAAAGGAGTAACAGCTGATGCAGTTAATAATATCTACTGGAGCATTATTTCCTTAAGCTGCTCAAAATTCAAGCAACTAGAATAAGTACTAATTTATAATAACTGAGTCACCACAGGGTAGCCTGTGCCTTGTACTGAATCCAATACCTCATATTTTACAGCATCTTAATCCTGTAGTTGACATCCAATCCACCGCTTCCCAAAAAGTTTTTAGCAAAAATGATAACATCTGAATTTGCAATAGGAAAATGAAACAACATAGGACCTCTTGTCCTATGGATCTTTTAGGCTCCCACAAACTCATTTTTCTCTCTTTGAGAGGTCAGCCACATTTGGCACTTCCCAGTGCAAGGACTACACTACAATGTTGACCAGCAGTACCACACTCCTGGTGCAGGGAGAGAATTTGTTCTTTACTTTGCATGCTCTAAGCCCACTACTGCCAGAAAATGTTCCAGTAAGAGAAGGGGAAAAAAAAAGTAACATAAACACACTTATCAAACAGCATCTGACACTGGCTGCACCCAATCTCAGTAATGGAACTCAGGCTGAAGGAAGGAGAAAATGTTCAAGCAGATTGTGTTCTATTGGATTATGAAATACTTTTTGGAAGAAACACCAAGTTTGTACTTGATTAGGATCTCAATTCTAGGTGGTCTGAAACATGCTTTGAGTTGCATTCAGTGTGTGAAGTACTCAGACTACCACTTCATTGCATGGACCAATCAATTCAAGTCAGGCCAGTGCTTTTAGTTTGTTGAGACAAGAACATACTTCAGTTACTTTTTTTTTTTCTACAGATCTATCCTGAGGTCAATTAAAATGTTTTATTATTTAAAATGTCTTATTGTATTTAACAACAAACATTATCTTTTCTTCTAGCTGTCTAGAATAGTATCATAACTGTATTAACACAGTTCAGTAATTTTGCAGATCTGGATCTCCTTTCAAATCCAGATGCCACTGGATATTCAGTGAACTGCTTAATGTTTAAATAGTTATCCTGTGGGCAGATATTGACAGTATTTTATTACAGTGGTCTTTAAAACAGACTCATTTCATTTCACTGCTACAAAAGGGTTTAATATCCTGCTACAGACACGTACCCTCATCTGGTGTGATGGTGAACATTTAAATTCCAAGAACAACAGCATTAAAAGGATCCTACTATGAGTTTTAAGAGAAAAATCTGTCTCTAACACCTTGGGTTTGGGGCATTTTGGAGCTGTTTGAAAGCCTATTAAGCTGGTATGGTTCAATGCACGTAAGATTTGATTTGTGATGCATCAAAGAGGATAAAAAGGGGGGGAACTAGATCTAGCTAATTATTTTTTATCCCATGGCCATCTAAAAATAAAATCCCTGGGGTTACAAGGCAAATAGTAGTTCCAGGAAAATACTCCAGGGCATACCAAGGATTCTTTTTAATTGTTCTATCTTCAAGGAAATTGCATGCTTACAACTCACACCTGAGACAGCAAAACTGTATTTGGGACATAAAAGTGGGTGTGACAACGGTAAAATTTCCCAACCCTGAGAAAGCCATGAACCTTGGTTTTTCATAGAATCATGTAACAGCTTTGGTTGGAAGGGATCTTAAAGATCATCTTGTTCCAAACCCCTGCAGTGGGCAGGGACACTTTTCATGAGACAAGGCTGCTCAAAGCCCCATCCAATCTGACTTCCAGGCATGGGGCATCCACAGCTCCTCTGGGCACTCTAAAAGCTTTGGAATTGTTCTGCTGTCTGCAGTTTCACAGGACCTTCCTTGGTAACAAAGGTGAGACTGAGCACAGATTCTGCATTGTTTCTCCTGCAGTTAGAATAGAGATGCCAAAAACGAGGCACGGTTGAAATCTTGATATTGCCAAAGAAACACATGAAACACCCATGCAGACTAGGCCAGGATGCAGCCCTTTCATGAATTTGCCCATGAAATGTCTCTGCCTTAACTTGCAATTAGCTTCTTGCAGCACCAAAACCAGCATCAACTCTCTATGGGTTCCAGTAAGGCCAAGACCATGGATAATCACACTGCAAGACAGAGTTTGAAGATTTTTTTTTTAGTTTATGCTGCTCTTGCCTTCCTGATCCTGTCATTTCTGACTGCACAGCAGTGGGTTTTAAAAGCTGTTTTGACTGGGGTTGTGGCTCTAAAAAGAGATATATGGAGCCACTGGAAGTGCTATGGAAGAAAAGAACAGATATGTAGGCAATACAGCTTTAAACAAGCAATGTAACTCAACACACATTTGTGAAATGATGCTCCTTAAGTGGCTGCCTGTGATGTTGCCCAGAGATCCCAGCGCAAGATCAGAATCAACCTCTGACTCCCGAGCTCCAGGACCTGCTGCTTCCCCTGGGTTTGCCTTCCTGTGTGGATGGATTTGGTGATTTGGGATGGCAGCTGTCACACACCTGCAGGAGAATGCTGTCATCCATCCTACTCTTGGTGCAAAAACAGCTCCCTGCAGTCCTACTGCAAGAAATTTTTGGAACTTGGCAAACATCTCCCTGAAACCTGTAGATAACTTTATGGGCTAAAGACATTGCTTAGAACTTGAATCAAAAAATCATCACAAAAAGGTCATTTTTTGTGTGAGGAAAGGAAATTTTTCCATTGAAACTGCAGAAACATGCTATAGAACAACAATTCACAAATGGTTGAGAATGTCTTAAAAAAAAAAAAAAAAAAACAAAAAACCCAGAACAACCCTAGACCAAACTGCTCTACTTAAACAGGAAATAGAAAACAAAAACTTCATCTCAAGAGAGAAGTAACTCATAATTATCTGACTGCTCAGCCTAGTTTGTGGTGTCCCAGCTGATGTTAACTGTATTCATTACAGCAAATACAGGTAATTTTGCAAAACTACAAATCATGAACCAAATTCTGCTGTAGACCTTCATCTATTCTACACAGCACCTGACTACATCTTGCAGCTGAGCAGCACTTTTATGAATCCTGTATATAGAAAAATATTTTTCAGAAATTACTAAAATCTTGCAAAAGCCACACAAAAGATTTGGGCTAGGCCAGGATGTACCTTCTTAGTTAATTTGTCCAGTACAAGATGTTGTAGGTCAAGTTCTAACTTGTAATTAACTTCAGAGATTTGGAAAGATGAAGGGCAACGAGAACACTCTCTTACCTGCTGCCTGCCTGACACACAGAGCCAGATTAATTCTGGCAGTTTCACTGTTCAGTTACTTGAAGTGGACCCCCACTGGGAGAAAACAGAGAAACCTCCCTGACAGCCATTTCCATCAACAGTGAAATTAATGTTTACAGTGGTCAGCTACACATCTGTAGTTGGAAAAGGCATCCACAACAAACTGTGCAAACAGTATCCTAATCAACAGCTTAATCACAGCAGTTACATCCCCATGCTCATAAGTGTAGGAATTAATGAACAGTGTTCTACTTTGCTTGCAGTGATGAGGTTTTCATTTACTACTGAATCTTTTCTTTACTACAAGCAATGTCACCACAGTGTGAAATTGCTATTGACCACAGACATGCTCCTACATCAACACAAGCATCAGTGACAGGGCCATGGCCCAGGTTACGTGAAACAAGAGTTGTGTAAACAGACAGTGCAGGAGGAGATGAATCAGGCTTGTTTGGCAGGAGTAAGACTTGGAAAAAAGCACATGCAGTGGTGATGAATCCAGTCAATTTCAAGTGTGGAAGAGCTTCACCTAAATTATCTCTTCCATCCTATTCTAACTTATGTCTGCACTACAGAGCACTTAACCAGGACATGTCTGGCAATGAACAGTGCTTCTGTAAATGCTGTATACAGATGAAATAGTGTTAGACAGCAGCATTTCTAAAGTTTGGAAGTCTGGGTGGGATGACTATCATACACATTTTCCAAATGCTGAGTGAAGAGCCGGGAAAAGGACAGCAAGCGAATATGATAAAGCACAAGAAGCTTTGGCTTACAACTTCTATAGTAGTTTGCTGTGCAGTCAGATCTAACCTCAAGAAGAAACTGAGATACCTGAGAAATCTTCCTAGCAGTCTCCTGCCTGATTATCTTACAATCTGAAGAAAAAAAAAAAAAAAAGAGCAGCTATTTAACTGAGGAACGTAAGTGCTTATAATGCAAACAGTGAATCAAGAACTGGAAGATGGTCATTGCTCACCACAGAGATGCTCTTTCCATTCTCTTTGTCTTCACAGATGATCTTCATCAGCATCCTAATGTCTCTGACAGTTTTCCTATATGTAATGCAAGGTGTGAAGGTATTTTGAACACCAGACATATTTACAGTAAAATCATTCTTACATGCACAAAACCAGAAATACTAGATTTGTAATCAGTGGTGAAGAAATAGTTTGATGGAGAATGAGGTCATAGACTCTTTAATAAAGAATCAGATCCTGTTCATCTGGAGACAGGCAAACATTCACAGACAACTGAACAGATGAAAAAGACTAAAATCTGAGAAAGTACCAAATGCTCCAGACTTCATTGACTGTGAATTACTCTTTTAATTTCAACCAAGCAGTTTTCCTACTTGGATGCAAATTGACCCATGGTCTCTGGTTGTGAAATGCACAATATTGGGAACTTGATGCTGATGTCATATTTATTGTCCCAAACTCTTTCACCACTGGAAAATCACAAGCTAGCTATGCCCGGAGGGACACACACTAGTAATCCTTCAATTCTTCAAGATTCCAAGAAATCTGCCTCTCCATTCTGAAATGAAATATAGCTGACAATGATTTTCCAGAAGGGGAATTGCTCCAAGCCTTTTATGCAAATTAGACCAAAATTTAATATAAGACCTCGCAAAAAACCTCAAACCAAATAATTTATCTAGTTTACCACCTCTAGTTTAAATAAGCTTTGGCTCCAAATTCTGCTCATGAAGAAAGATGCTTGTTTTGAGTAAACAGACAGGTGTAGGACATGAGACTATTTCAACAATCAGCCTACATGCCTCCTCAGGTAGGCTTCAGCAATTGCATTCTACTGAACAGCAGAAGGAACCTACCAGCAGAAATCCAGGGCTTTTCCTCAGTCCTGTTCTCATACCTTCACTCCAAGGAGAACACATGCTGAATCCTTCTGTTTCCAAAATCCAGGACTTTAGGCACCTTCCCCTAATGGTGGAATTGTAGTGTCCTCAGGAACTGACCAAACTTACTGAAGATGAAGATGGGGAAAGGCAGAATTTTCAGAACTGTTCTCCAGGATGCACTGGAGGAACAAGAGTATGAATTAAACAAATATTTCCCTTCTGATTATTTTTTTCCAAAAGGGTTTAAAAAGTGCTTATTTTATTTGTAGTAAATGCCCACTACCCTCAGGGCAAACGCTCAGGCAAATCTCCAGACTGTGCAAATACAAAAACCCCTTGCTACTAAAAATAAATCCAAGATCAGCCCATAACTTCAAGTGACAACTTTTTATTTTAGGCAAAAACAAAACAAAAAGGCCAAAAACATTCCGCTATTGCAGTTTGTAAAATTTTCACTGTTTTCAGTAGAAACAGTTCACAAGTCAGAACGCAATATTCAAATAACATTGTGCAAAATTGTACTGGCATAACTACACATAGCAAAAAGACTAGTGTAAATCAAGAATTCCATTGAAATTAGTTGAGCTGCTCCAGTTTTACAACAGTGTACATCACCTCAGAATAGGCCCTTTTTTACAGAACATCCCTGGAATTCCTCTTGCTTACAAAAATTGCTTTACATGCAACAAGTAACCTATCAGTACAACATAAGCAAGAACATCTCCACAAGTTATCACAGTGTAACAGAGGAAAACATGTCAGCCAATTTCATACAAAGGCAAATCTAATGGCAGTTTTGAACATCCCTTGACTGCTACCCTCAAAAATTGCACATCTCAATAGAAGAAATAATTTAGAATGAAGCCAAGCTATGTTCTTAACTATCAGTACATTGACAATTAGGATGGATTATGGGGTTTGTTTTCTTTTTTTAGCTTAGTAGATTTTTCCAAAGAGAGTTGCTCCAAAAGTTTGTGTAATAAATGTTAATTTGCAGTGTTATCAGGCCAAGTCCTCTTCTGCTATTCAGATAGATCTGTCAACACTACAGAAGTCTCTGTAGTCAAATACAAATCCCAATAAAGAACTATTTAACAAAGACCATACCTTAAGCATTTACTGACAACGTGCAATGAAACCAAGCAAGCAGTAACAGGACTCCATTTCCATTTGGAGCATTCAGAAAGAGACTGCTGCAGTTCAGCTGGGGTACAGGACTGGAGTTTCACAGAACACTTGTGAGTAGTTAACATTCTCCCCCACTTGATGTGCAAAGTAACAGTTTCCAAATAACGCATCTAAGTCATTCTTTGCATAAACAGAACACTAAGAGTGGAACTGATTTTCAGAGATGCTGAATGCTCACAAACTCATATCAAGAAAATACACAGGTACATCTGGCAGTGATTGGTAACTTTGTTTTCCTGTACACCCATATTCAGAAAAACCATTCTAAAAAGAACTCTTTGATCACAGGAAAACCAATTGTTCCCCAGTGCTTTTCACCTCCCTAGGTTATGAAGGACTTACCTTCTATTGCCTTTCCTAACAACAAACATTTTTGGTTTAACATATATCAACCTGGCTTGGGTCTAAGTCATCTGATGAAGGGCACACACCAGAACCATGGAACTATATGGAGAAAGCACAGTCCTGATGTTCTCAAGTGTTTGGGTGCTTTTATTTCCTTTTTGTAGGTTATATTAATCTCATGAGGACAAGTAAGAACAACAGTTCAGCTTTGCTCTGGAGATGCATGTAAGTGTGCATCAGTTCTGGAAGAGATCAGCTCTGCAAGTCTGTACATGGGAAAAAAAATAATAAAAGGTTCTCAAAAATACCAGCTCTGTCTCCAAGCACACAAATTAAAGTGGCAGACCTGTTTGCATGCACACAGTAAGTCAAACAGAAATCAAGACACCCATGAAGTCACCCTGCAGGAATGATCTCTGTAACTGCAAGTCTCTGGTCACTTCCTACGCTTCCTCCTTTGCCCTCTCAGCTTGATGGAGAAGCTGTCAAGTACTCAGCAAGGAAACATTTAGCAAAGACATATGGACATCACTGGCACTGAGTTTCTGTGAAGACATCAGTCAGCATTTTAGAGATGTCAGGGAGAGAGAACAGATAATACTTCAGCAGGGACTTAGTGTGCTACCACTGAATTCTCTTAATAAGCAACAAGAAGTTTGGCCTGAGGCAGAGGAAAGGTTAATGGATATGACTTTGTTTCCTTCTTCCCAAAAAACTCAGTCTCAGTGTTTTTCAACAGTCTCAGACTCTGAATTCCAGGAAATTGTATTTTAGAACAAATCAAAAAATAGCCCTGAGACTAAACATACTTTATAAGAGCTGCTATTGCTTTACGTAAATCAAACACAGCAATCATTTACCGCCACACTAAGTAATATTTAATTTTCACTCCCTTTTTTGCTCACTTGGGATACATACCTGAAACCAAGAATTTCTTTCTAAGATATATGTACTTAAGCACTGTCTGTTACTTTACCAAGTACGTAAATGCTACAGGATTATGGCACCAAGCAAGGAAAGAATAGCTGATGCAGGTCAAACTTTACCAAAGGAGCCCTCTTCTCCTGTGCCTTGAGTTTTTGAAAAACAATTCTAATAATCACAACTGTCACCACAGACTTTGTTACAATGTAGTCCTTCCTTGTGATTTAAGTAGAATTTACAACTGGAGTAACAGCATTTAGTACATCTCAAAATCAACTGCCAGGGTTATTGAACACAACCACCAGCTTTTAAGTGTGGCTAGAAGTATAGCACACCAAGAAAACAAGAATATCAAATGTATCAAGTTGTGCATAAAAACAGACCTTTACTGTTTCTTAAGCTACAAAGTAGGCAATCGGGGAACTGACTAGGTCTATGCATAGTTAGGATTTTAAGTAAGCCAAAAGAATTTGAACTCTTTCAGTAAAACTGTGCTTGTGTGATGCACAGGTCAGCTCCCTTCAAAAATGAACATCCCACTCTATACATACAAGAATTTTTAAAAAGCTCCATGCACTCTCAAAGCTATTTGCAAATCGATTTAAATACTTCAGCTAACATCTATGCTATGGCACAAGACAGCACATAAAAAATTTAAGGCTAATTTTTGTCTGCACACATCAAAGCTGGTCTCAGAACAAGAGCTGTCATATTTTCTTAACTCTGAGTCTTTAGTGTGGATTTGTAATAAACTTGAGCTGCCACAGCAATAGTAGAGTTGTCCTGCATATAAAAAAGACTGAATGTTGTCCTGAATGCTGTTCTTTTATCAAAAGCAAAAACTTCACACATTTACATTTGGTTTTTATCAGAGCAGCTCACTAATTTGTACAGTACATTGTCCAATAACATACAAGGTAAACTACCAGAGAGATACTCAAGTCCTACAACAACAGGTGCAAAAGAAAGCCCTACGGTAAGAAAGCCCACTGCTGCTTGGGAGAGTCACAATGTGATGAAAACAAACGTCAGAATGCATTTTGGTGAAGTCAGTTAAGTGTCAAGGCTGTAATAAAGGCTATTTGTTAACTTTAGCCCTTCTTAATGGTTCTTAACCATTCAGTTAAGATCTCCTAATAAAGCACTAGGCAGTTTGGCAACAATGAAGTTCTTTACATGCTACTGTTACAGAAATAGAAAACAGACTTAAAAGCACTTCCTTCACCTGAATATGATCTGGATCAGTCACACCAGGTTTAAACAAACCTATCTAAAGCAGTACATTTTAGACTTCAAATTGCACTGTAGTGTTTCAGAAGAAACAAATTAATACCCACAAAGCCTAGAAAAGAAGTATCAGCTGGCAAAATTACACAAGTTTGGTGCACAAATCTGCTTATTTTTAAAGCTCTGTTCCTCAACAACTCCAGGTGACAGGCAATGTCAGTGTAAATCAAAACTTTTACTTCAAAACAATCCTGTCCATTTTCATGGGAAAATAGATAGTAAGCCAAATTATTCTTATCTGCTAATTTAACAGGTGAAATACTTTTATACCTTCTGGTACAATTTTAATTTACTGGGGTTTTTTGCATAACATTTTAAAAATACTATAAATAGAGAACTTGCACATTCTAGCATGATTTACACTTACTTGCTGAATGAAGTACACTGCAGCCATAGTTACTAATACAGAACATAAAGGAACAGCAAATACGCATCAAAATTATGATGATTATCTGCACACATATGCAAGGGTTTTTTCCCTAAATCAAATTGTTTGCAAGCAAATCCATCATCTTAAGCACTGAACAAGACTGTTATATCTGCAATATCATCTTTAAATAGTTGCCATTATGAGGAGACCTGAGAATACAACTGATCCATGGAAACTATGTCGATGGAAGCTGTGTATATGCAAGCCAGTGAGACCTGCTTGCATGTAACAGACCAATATTCAGACCCAGAGACTGTCCACAATGACATTTACTTTGAAATTACTGAATCTAACTCTGTTAAAGAGGTACAAGATCAATTTGTTTTATAAGTGACTATGACACTGGTATTCAGGTCATTGGAGCTTTCTGCATATCTATAATTGTATTAACTCAAACCCAAGTAATGCACTCCAGGAACACATGAGAAACCTCAGTGAAGTTCCTGAACAGTTTCTGTTTGCAGCTGCCTTCCCCCCCGCCCCCCCATTTTTGCCTTTCACTGTAATTTCAAAGCAACCATTAACTGCCACATTATCAGGACAAACCAAGTATCAAAAAATCCTGTTTTACATGCCAGCCTAAGCTGCTAGTCAAAAAGAGAGAACACATCTGCTGCTGTAAACTTCTGCATAACAGATACCATGCCTGACAAACCATCACCTTCAACGGACACACAAACACCACTATGACAAAAGGGAGGAAACCATGCACAGGTATTTCAGTATTATGTGGCCAGGGTCTATAATACAGTGATGAATCACATCAGAGCAAATTTGTACCAAGAGTGATTAATGATTCAGGCTGACTCATAAGGATCTAAGCAAGCCTGTAAGAGCCAAGTATTTTCTGGAAGAAAGCATACTGAGTAAGAGGATAATATGTTTTTTCCCTACATCTGCACAAAAATTCTATGGACAAATAGAACAATAGCAGGGCAAGTGCTTTAAAATGCAATTTTCCAGCCAATAAACCAACACTAGTAGGAATTCCGTGAAGGAAGGAATTTTAAGAATGTGACTTACCAGAAGCACAAATTTTTGATATCAAAAAATTTACACAATACACTAACACTGTTTTTGCATACTCTTCTTTTTAAAAGTTTCAAACGTATTAACTTGTTTTGCTTTGTTTAGGTCTGAGGCTGTTCAGCAAGGTCACATAATTTGAGACTGCTGCAATAGTTCAGCAATCCTTTGGTCCCATGAGCTGCAAGCCAGCAAAGTATAAAAAAATCCTTCCCTACCAAAGGAAAAAAAAAAAAAAAGGGTAGGGGGATCATCACCAGGAAACACCATCTGCTACAAACCAGAAAGACAAAATTTTGTTACAAAATACACATTTTCATACAAAAGACATCTTGCAAAACCATCTGATTGCCCCTCCCTCTGCAGATTACAATGGTAAATGGGATCAGCTGGCTGATCTTGAGACTTGTTTTAGTGGGGAAAAAAAAGTCAAGAGGACACACGCCATCACAACAACTGGTCCTTTAAATGGGAAAGGATTATGATAGTCTTTGTTTTCACCAGTGTTTAAAAAAAAGCAGAAGAGAAACAGAACCAGAGTCTTCCAAAGCAGGAAGTACAACAGCATATCAGCTGCTGCATCCTCCTGAACTTCTCAATGTGCTACAAACTGTCAATTATGCAAACAGTTTTGATTATGGCAGTGCCATGAATTGTTAAAACAATGCGTGTGTGTGATCAGAAAGGTCCGGTCAACTGGTTCCATTTTTTTCCCAGTAGTTGCCCAGAAAAAAGTCAAGACAATCTAAATTATTCTTCAGCTTCCTCAATACATCCTGGCTGCTGGAGCAGAGAGTTCTGTGGTATTACTGTACTTGTTCCACGAGAGATCCTGTCTTGATCTGTGCTTGTAGTCAAGGAGGCCATAGAAATGGGCTGTAACAAACCAGGTGTCATGCTGGAGGAGACAGTCAGGCTGTGTGTAGTGCCCTTAAGTGTGAGATCCTGTGTGGGAAGAAGTGGCTTGAGGATGCTGACAAGACAGAAAGCAGAGCCACTTTTCGGAATGAAATTCACTTTGTTCTTGTCAGGGCAATAGAAGGCTGGAATTTCGTGCAATGGCTTTGGCCTAGAAATAAAATACACACAATAGTTTTATGGAACAATCAAATTCTGCCAATGGCAGGGATGTACTGCTGAACACATCACCAGAAACAAGTTGAGGTTTCAATGTGAAGTATTTCAGCTACTCAATAATGACTTAATGACACTCACAGCACACAGCATATGACAAGATGGTTTAAACTGCTTGTTTAAATGTGCTGCAACTAACAGCATGCTCTTAGGGCAGGCTGTTTCCAAACCAACTTTATGCTTGATCACAAATCCTATCCATGAATTAGCACATTCATTATACGAGAAAGAATTTTCAATCATGTTCTCCAGAAACTTTCACAACCCAACCAGTTCTGCCCCACATACAGACACTATTTATACAGTAAGCCCTGTGAAAGAAAGCTGGCATAGCAATGATCCTAATACTGCAAATCTCAAAGGAGTTCATAATCATCTGGAGTTCCCCTTTTCTATACTTTTGCCTTCTTTGCATGTTCACATGAGTGTGCCCTGACTCTCTGCAGAAGATGACCCCAGTCTTACTAAAAAACTCAATGCAGAGAGTAAAATGCAGTTTTCCTGATCAAGCACTTATCTATAATCTGGGAAGGAAGTGCAGAACACAAACATAGATCCTGACTTGCAGCTTTGCCATCTCAGCATTGAACTCAGCCCAAGACATGCTTTAAGAAAAACAGAGCTGGAATGGAAATCATGGATAGCTTAGGAATGCCTTCTGTGCACTAACGCTGCAATGTAAATCTACTTACAGTAGCCAAAGTCTACTTTAAGACAGAACTACAGAAATCTGCTTTAAATTCTCTCTTTATTGCTTGAAAATAGCCACCAGAAATTTGTATTCACTTTTTGTTGTTGCCAGCATTGTCCTTCAGCCTATAACCTCTCCTTCCCTTCCTTGTGTTTGTAAAAGAGCCATGTTCTCTTCTGTCTTTGTTTTACTAAGCCAAGCAAGCCAATCTTCCAGTGTATTTTTGTAGAGATACTTTATTGTGAAAGAAATCCTGCTTATAAGATAGGGTACATTTCCATACTAGCTGATTCTCCCCAGTGTCCAGAAAATTCAACCCCACTTGTAAATTTCCTTCCCAAATGAAAATCCTGTATAGGATTTTCAAATAGAAATTACATTAAACAAAAGGTTGAGCTTTAAATAGTTACACTCATGTATTCCACATACACATGGAATTCAAGTAACAGATGTGCAAAGATGTTTTTTCATCAGACTGCAGTGTCTGAGGACTGCTATGGCTATGCAGAAACTTCTGCAGAAGCCTGTTTCACTCTAATATAAGAGAATTGTAACCTATCTATACTCCTTGTATACTCCATGTGGCAAGATGGAATTTTTAACTGTAAGTTAAGATTCTAGTATACAAGTGACATAAGGGTATAAAAACTACTTTGAAATAATAATAAAACATAACCTCCTAGAATATTCCCAAATCACAAAAGCTGGCTTTTCCAGAATAATCCAAGCATCAAATACTCAGGATCAAGTTCACTCTTCTGTCACTAGAAGTTTCACAACAACATTGATTTAGCTGAAAAGGATATGGTCTTCAGAGTCTAGATTACTGGATGTGCCTGTCAAGCTGTGACATACATTAGCTGATGTTACTCCCTGTTAATACCTCTCCCACTACCTGATTATTTGAGTTCTTCACCCACTATCTGCCAGGTAAGAGACTCCTCTCAAATTATGCTGGTTTTTAAAAAATATCACTCAAGATTTTAACACTAAATTTCAGCAGTAAAATATATACAGATATGCCAATATATAGTCACACCAAAAAACAGAGATCAGGTTGTTAGCATGGCTTTAGCAACTGGACTAATAACTTCATCTGACACAAAATCAATAAAGCAATAATTAATCTGATTCTTAGATGTTATTTCTTATGTAGCAAAAATCAACTTACAAGTTTTCCTCAAAGACTTTCACCTTTTCACAGCCCTCAGGAGGTTCACGCTTGAACATGTAGCTGTTGTTGGGTTTTGGCGAGGTAGCGTATTTTGGCAAGGGAGAATTATTCCCATTTTCTGCAGGAAGAGAGTTGCTCATTATATAAATGTGACACACGATAAAAAACCACAAGAGCTACCTTTAAATGCCCCCTGAATTTAAAGCCACTTCATTACCAATGTTATGAAATTCAAAAACATTTCATTTGCCTTCAAAGCCTTCATTTGCAAATAAGCTTTCTTATCTCAATTTCTTTCCTTCTTTCTGTTTCTTCTTATAACATTTTCAGGCTCTTCTGCAACATCTGGTCATTCCTGGACATTTTCAGTTTTTAACTGCAAACCTAAATCTGTGGTTCTGTACTGTCACCACCTACCCAAAAGAAATGGGCAGAAGCCATATGCTTTAAAAAACAGAACAGGTTTATGTTGAATTATAAAATTCTCCTAGGATCTGTCAGAAGATTCCAGATGAAAAAATAATAATTAAATAAACCCTAAACACTTAAACTTTTATGGGTATGTCTATGAAATGAAATAAGGTTGCAGATTTTGGCCAAGATCATAAAAAATACCCAACACAAGCAAAAGGAAACAGCAATACTGTGCTGTTTCACCTGATGCTGTACATTCTTGCTTCTTCAACCTGGTTAAAATACTCAAATAATCTATTATTTAAAAGAAAAGCTTTTTGGGAAGCACATTCCTCAGTCACATCTATCCAGTTTTAATTAATATGTGTGCACACATACGGAACATTTGGAAAAACCTGGTCATGTACAAAAAAACATACAAAAAAGCCCACATTCTACCATTCCTCCATGGATGCAAGGAACAAACGCTCTCTTTTACCGATGTAGTTACGCACATCGCACAAGTTCAGCATTGTTGAACTTCTAAAGCGACGCAGTACCTTTATCTCTGGAATCACCAAGCAGATCATCTGCAGAACACGGGCTTTCCTCACTGCCTTCATTACAGATGGTGAGAAAGGAGCTTGGAGACACGGACTGGGAGCGGCTGCTGTTGTTGCTGCCCTTGTCTGCCCCACCGGGGGTCTGGGTGTCAATGCTGCGGGTGCTGCTGCTGCGCTGCGCCAGCGGAGGCGGGGCACGGTGCCCATCTGGGATATCTTGAGGCTGTTAGAATTAAAGGTATCAGACAGCTGCTCTTGTCTGCATAGCAATTGCTTTAAATCCAGGAATGGTGAGGGTCTTTTTGGGTTTCATAAAACCATTTGAGGAAGAAAATTTATTCGTTACATGCAACTTCAAAAGAAACTAAAATGTCAGGTTCAGAAACTAAGGACAACAATTTATAAGATTTCTCATCATCACAGAATTCCTGAGGCTGGAAGGAAGCTCTTGAGATTATCAAGTTTAATATCTCTGCTCAAGCAGACTCAGGTAGAACAGTGTACCCAGGACTCTGTCCAGTCAAGTTTTTAATATCTCCACAGACAATGATTCTACAACTTCTCTGGGCAACTTGCTCTGGGCTTTACACACCTTCACACATTAAAAAAAAAAAACCAAAAAACCCTAACATTTTAAAATTTATGCCCACTGCTCCTTTCCCAATCACTGGGCATTACTAAAAAGAGACCAGCTCCCTCCATTTCTGCACATGAGATGTTTATGTACATTGATAAGATCCCTGGAACTGTCTCTCCTCAAGGCTGAGCACTCCCATCTCTCTCAGCTTCTCTTCATATCAAAGACATTCTGGTTCCTTAATCATCTTCAGTCTGTATTTCTGATACCTTAGTACTAAATCCACCTCTAAAAACCACTAAAATAAAATGAACATTAAAAATGGGCAAATTATGGTTCACCTAGCATGGGGATACTTCAGCATGGGCAAAAAAAATTAATACAAAAAGTCACAAAACAGACATTTTGCTTTTCTCTATTTTACTGAGATTTCTTATTTAGAGGAAAACGTTCAGATTCAAGCTTTAACTCTTTCATTCCTTTAGCTTTCCAAGAGACTTTTCAACTTAACCTTATTAAAGAAAATAATAAATAAAAATATAAATAGAATTAATTGCAGACAAATTTAACTCAAAAACAGTGCAAAAAAAGTTTTTGATCTCAAAGCAAAACAAAAATAATTATATAGACCAAACATGGTGGCAGATACATACAACAAGTTGTTCCTCTTTGTCTCCTGTCTCCTTAATTATTATCTCAATCTCTTGATTCAATCCTTCTACGCTGTTTCGGAACCGTGACCCCGTTGATTTGGCAATCGGTATCACAGGAACGAGAGCATTCTTTGGGATGTGAGCCTAAAGAACAGAGACAATAAGAAAACAATGTAGATTTATATACAAAACAAAGTTACTATTTCTACCCAAAAGTGACTCTTGAAACAGAACACAACTACACTTGAGTATCAAGGACTTACATGAAACCATAGTGATTGTGTTCGAATGGATGCTTGAACTGAAGGCAGACATCCTGAATTTTGTTTCCAATCCAATTTCTTGCAGTAAAAGCTACATAACCTAGTCTCAAAATCTCCCTTGATATGGTCTGCCTCTACCTTGACATAGCTTTACAAGTGAAAATGAAACAGTAAACATTTACATGTAAGTAATTTTGAAGTAATTTTGGAATACATTCACATTTCTCCTAAAGTGAGCTATACCACAATGTCAAATCACTCATTGTTGGATGGTAACCATGTTAAAATGATATTTTAATGGAAATTTGTGGCCACCTGCAATAACATGACACGTGCAGAAGGAAAATTGTTCCACAAATACAAGATTGCACTATGTTAAAAATTAAGACCAATGTATTCACTGTATTAAGACAGAATAAAACATTGTAAAAAACAACTTAGGGAGACTTCCACATAAAGAATAAAATCCCAAAGCCAAATGTTAATACTTAGTTGCTTCAGAAGGAAGATTAACAGTTTAAAAATCCAGTGTTTCAAAATATGCACAAAAACTTCATTCTCAGAAAACACATTACTGAAATTTCCCAGAGCTCCCTTTGGCACATTACAACTTCTTGAGATCTCCCAGTTTCTCCATTAGCATCTGCCCTCCTGTTAAAAAAGTCTCCCTGCCAGAACATTAGAAGATTCTGTACTCATTAAGCAGTGGTAATGTAATACTTTCTGCAGGTAATGTAATACTTTCTGCAAAAATTCAGTTCAACTCAAAGAACAGCACAACACACTGAAGTCACAGTAGAATTCCCACGTAAAACTCCTCTAATGAACGAGGGATCAGCATTATCTGGTCTTCAAAGTCTATTTTTGTTGGGGGGGTTTATTTTAATTTTTCCTTTAAGTAACAAGACTACATAGACAGACACCAAAGCATTTTAATTTCCTGTGTACATTCTCAAAAACCACACAAAGCTTGTCTGGCAGAAAATCTACCTCAGAAAAATTAATGTACACAAGACATTTTAAGCACAGATCATAATGGAGACTTCTTGTCACAATCACAATTCTCCACAGCAGCAGAACTCATGAATTATATTGGTTCTACTTTCCTGAAACATTAGGTTAGCCATAAAAAAAACCCCAAAACCAAACATCTTAAAGACTTGCACAAGAACTACAAAAGCTTCTGTTCAGGAAATGCTCGTCACTCTGTTTCTGTCAACAAAAATGAAACAGTCTCATAGTGGCCAAACTTGTAAAGAGTTTCCCAAGTCTGGCCTGAAGATGAAAAAAACCACTGGAGAAGAGCACAAAAAGTCTGAGAAAGTAATCCTGCTAATTCTGTTCCAAGCACGGCCTTGGATCAACAATCCAGTAAATTAATACAGGTTGATGTGCAGTAACAATATAGATATACCAGCACAAGTTCAGGCACTAAAGGCTGTTTATGCACTCAGTTATTCAACATACACATTCTTAGGACAAACTGAGCTTGTTAAGAAGTAGAACACAAGTATGCTTTAAGATTTCAGCAGCCATTAGCAAAATGTGGGAATTCTTCACCTTTAAATATGATTGCCTACCACAAAAATTCTTAGGTTCATGCTACTATTTGAAGAGCTCAAAGTAGATTCCATAGAGTTCAATATAGTTCAGTACAGCATGTTTCACTTCCAGGAAAAATAATATTCTGTACCTGACTGAGGATGATTTCTTACCCCAGGGTGCTAGAGGGTGGAAAAGGAAGGAGGTATCATGACATGGGTGGAACAATCAGCCTCAAAACAAGAAACTTTATTACAAATACTGCCTTCACAGAGGTCTGCATGGACATGCAGGAATAGGCTACTAGCTCTGGACTACTCATCTGAATACCCAGGAATGCTCACAAGGAGGCAAGGTGCCAAGCACAGGGTAATAATGACTGTGTTCACACAGCAACACACTGGCACAGAGTTTTCAGTTCTGAGACTTACAGGTATGGCATACACCCATGAGGTAGGAAAAAAGGGTGATGACAAATCTAAATTGTTCACAGGCATTTCAGGAAAAACGCTCTAAGCTCTTCCAATTTTTCACAAGTAACAAAACTAAACAGAATCCCAGGGCTTGTGATGCTTTTGCATCAAGCCACCTCTAGGCTGAATGTATCATGGTAATTCTACTCAAAAAACAGAATGTTCCACCTAGTGAGCTGGTAAGAGTGACACCAAAAAAACCAAGCCCCCAACACTGTGAACTGCATGCAGTTGATCTCAGTATCAATCAATTGGTCAGACATTGGGGACACAGGGTTGCTAGGAAAATGAAAGGAGCAGGGGCCTTGATGGTTCAGAGTGCCACATAAAAATGTAATATCAGCCAAGTGCACTGAGGAAAGAAACATTATGTTGCAAAAAAATAATCCATTTATTCTTCCATCTGGTTTCAGTTCTGGCCTCAATTCTAGCTTCTTCCTTATACCAACACTGAGAATATAAAAAGATCCAATTGTTTTGACTCCTATTCACAGATTTAGTACCATGCAATTAACTCAAAATGTTCTCAGAAGCATCCTGAGATCACCTGAGTAAGCTATGACCTTTCTGCAAACTTCTCTTCCAGTTAGAGAGAGACAGAAAGGAACATTTCCTGAATAACAAAAAAACCACACAAACAACAAAACAACCATTTGTTCTGAAAAAAAGCTGTAGTCAACAGCAAGGGCTTGATCCTCCCCAACTATTTCCTGATTGTGAGCAGAGGATCAGGAACAGCCAACAAGCTCATTCTATAGAGATTGTGTGGATTTCTTTCTTCACACAAAAATCATATTAGAAAGAAGCACAAACAAACAACCAATCAGAAGCTCAGCTAGCAAGAACCACTAAAAATTTTGCTGTAATTCAAGAATTGCAATAAAGTTTAAGTATGGAAGAAAAGAGGAAATAAATCCACTAAAATTTCTTCTTTTAACTAGAAGAGAATGCCATTTTCCAAATGTTAAACAGAGTTTACCTGGTCTCTGCGAAGGAACTACTGACACAATTTCCTAATACTTTTCTCACCTTGTCAGGAATCCAACTCCTTGAGCTCAGAAATCTTTACATGACCCTTTAGAGTCAACAAACACAAAAGTTTCCTTCAAGCAAGGAATGTAAAAAATAATTTCTAAATATTCTAATTACTAAATTCTGGTTTCCCAGTCCTTCCCACAAATCCTGAAGGAACAGAGCTGCTGCCAAAAATTCTAGTTTAGCAGTTCTCAAAAAAAGAATGAGAAAACACAGGAACTTTGTCCTTGATGACTACAGCTACAGATTTTCACTGAGTTAAAAAACAGCTGCTAAATGCCATTAATCTAAACGCTTCACTTAGTCTTTGAATCCTTCTTTAACTTCTTCCCTTCACAAGTAACTTGACACAACTGGCACAGAATTCACCAAGAAAAACAATGTTTTGTTTTGTAACAGTCCTGGAAAAGGCTGCTTTGCTTCAATTTACATTTTATAGTTTGTTTCACGAGCCCAAAAACTAATTATCCATTGCACAATATTTTATTCAGGCACTACAAGATTTGGCAGAATGTAAAGACATCCATAGCAGAAACAAAATAATAAAACTATCACGCTGTTTAAAAAGTCATATACATAATTTGGGAAGGTATTTTTCAGAATAGTAGCATTGTTCTTCATTTTTGAAATTAAAACTCACTAAGATGATTTGTGCTAAAGTGACAATACCTTAGCATTCAGAAACCCACAGGTTTGTAGAATGCCAAGCAAACTTATTAAAATGCATGTAATTCTCCAGTGTACTAAAGGGCCCACATCAAAAGTCCTTCAGTATACTTTTTGGTTGAAAATGTCCTCAAGTTCTACAAATTCAGAAAAAAACACCTTAATCAAGTATGCTGCTCTGTATTTTCTTTTGGTTTGGTTTTTTTAACCAAAAGTTTGACACATGTTGTATGTTGATTTTCATGAACTTTCTCAAAACCCCCTAGAAAGGGACTGGGTCAGTCGTCTTTCTTTATTCATAATTTTGGACTGTTCTGACTTGAGCAGTCAATAAAATCAGCAGCACAGTACACTGCACCCACACTTCAGTAATTCCTAAATTGCTATGTCAAAAAAATGTAATTCTAAAAAAAATTCCTAAATATTTCCAGTAGCAGAGAATTCAAACTACCAACAAACTGAATTAAAGAGGCACACAAATACTGAAAAGCCATGACTGCTAACTAAATGTCCTACAGCAGGGATAAGAAGTTAGGGTCTGAGACAAAAGGTGCTCATGACTTTTATACAAAGCAGGAGTTAAGAACAGCAGAGTAGAAGAAATTCAAAACACTATTCTCTTATTTTCATTCTTGAAGTAGAACACATTCAGACACCTGACTTTGAAAGAAAGAATGAAAAAACCTGACCTAAATTATTTCCAGAAGGATGGAATGACAAATGAAAATTTTTATTAACTGTCGTCAGATTATGATATTTGTTGGAACAATTAATGTCATTTCAGGAGTAATTGGGAATGTAATTAGATTTTCAGAGAAGCTTCACAGCTGAACTACTTTCTCAATTCACAACACTGACAGTTTCCTAGTTTCTTTCAACTACATTGCCTTGCCAAGGCTATTGTGAGGGATTTGTTCATTTTGTAACTGTCAAAAAAATTGTGTGTATCAAATGTACATTCATGAGATAGTAGGGAGAGAAAAAAAACTTTCCTTCTGAAAAAACTTACCAAACTTTTCTATTGGTTTTCCTAAAGTTACTCAACAAAAACACACTTGAAAAATGATCTGTGTTTTTGAAAGCCTTTAATTTTTTTACGCCTGCTATCAATTGAGCTAAAAATATTACACCTCTGTCAACCTGACCTCATTAGAAGCCTTGAAATAAAACTGAAACTGCACACAGAATGTGTGGTTGCCTAACCATCACAATTTTTGTAGAAGGGATTAGTACTTTAAGTCTCAAGGCAGAATAAATGGGGAAAAAATACAAAATCTTAAAAAGGTTGAATGATTTTATGAAGCGTGTAAACACTTAATCTCATGGAGTAGCCCTTTGTCAGGTAAACTCTCAATCTCATCACAGTATTAGATGAGTGTTTGGCAAGACAAAATGTGCCCAGAAAAGCTACCCTTCATTAGAGTACACAGTTTTACCAGCAGTTTGCTCTATGCCATACTCTGTGTGCAAAGTTGTAACTGTCACAGCAACATGAAATGAAGATGGTCTGTAGTTTTAGATTTAACTTAGCTGTCATCCTTTTGTGCAACCTGCATAATGCATTTTAAAAACCTTGCTTCAAGGACATATTTAACTACCTGAAATTATCTGAAAGTGGGAGTTCAAAGCCAGCTCACTCAAGTAACCAAAAGATCTGGGCTACCATTCACTCAAGCAGCCAAAAGAAAGCTCTATTTCATAAAATTCACCTACAGCTACAACATATAGGAGTCTGTGGCATTTCTAAGTTCCCTCTAATACAAATCACAACCTTGAAAGGATCTAAAAGTAGTATTAGGTACCCAACATGGGCAAAAAGCACTCAGCCTTACCTGACTGTGGTTAATGGCTGCATGGTTGCCATGAAAAGGGGACTGCCTTTCCTTGTCCCGATGATGCCTGCTGCTATGTTTGCTTCTCTGCAGCTGTTGACGCAATTTTGCAATCTAACAAAGGAAAAATTCATGTCAGATTTCAACACGTGTATTCAGGTGCACAGGTAATTTCACCCATTTATTCCATCACTTAAAATTATTTACTACCATAACATTCATAATTACTGCCAGCACTAGATTACATTCAAGTTCTTTCAAATCTAGTATGCTGGCTAGCAGTTCAGCTGGTGCTCAGAAGACACCTCTAGAGGTTTAGTGAAAGAACTTGAAATACATAAAATTTGAAAGTAGTGAGGTCACTGCTGTTATTTCCCTCTTTGATAAAAAAATGCCACTCACATTTAACATTTTCTTTCCCACACATTCAGATAGCAAATGAAACGCAATTTGATATTTTGTACCAAGCCCACCATCTGTACAATTACACAAAGTAGTAAAATACTCATGCCTTCCTGAGGCATCATGGTAACAGTGCATACCAAAAAAACATTTAATCCAAAATTCTCAAGTAATTTCTGACCTCCTTGAGCTGTTCATTGCTGCCCCATGATGATGAACGTTTGTGTGAGCTTCTCTTCTTTTCTAAATATTCTTCAGCCCAGGCACTTTCTGTCTGTAGGAAGAAGATTACAGGACTAATTAAAAAAGGTAATTGCTACTTTCTGGCAGAATAATTTGAGACAAATTAGAAAAGAGAACATTTAAGATATGCTAGATTCAGAACTGAAAGTGAACAGTAACTAACTAGAAGCCTCTCTCACAGGTAAGGTACAAAAAACCAGAGTGAAACTATATAAATAAAAAACCCAAACCCACAACTTTCAGACCTAGTGTAATATAGGGATGTGCTAGTTTCCCTTCCAAATGACTGAGCATAAGGCAGTACTCACAGCCAGATGTACCACAGGCAGCTACAGAGCTCTGAAGAACCACTGTGAACTAGGGGAGATTTCCTGCACAGATGCTGACCTTGTTATTTCTGAAGCATTAGCAAGGGTGGCTTGGTGTAAGCACTGTGAAAAGCCTGCACCAGCACAGCTTCAAAATCACATTCTTCCTCTCAAGAATGAGAAGGAAAGCAAAGCATATAAGCACCACTAGAGCTATTGCAAAGCACAGAATAAATTTATTAATGCTTCAAAGGGTTCCAGGTTCACAGTTGGCCCAGGGCAAGCAGAAAGCCACATAGATAATACTAAGCTGGTTTCACTGAACCAACAGAACTATTTTTAATAAAAAATCTCACAAACATATTGTGGTGAAGGAGTTTTGAGAAATGCAAGGTATCATTCAGACACACAGTATCTCACCTAAGGAAATGCACAGGCAAGCCTGTGGTAATACTGCATGATACTGCTTTATGGGCAGTTTGTATTCCCACCTAGCCACCTCCAGCAATGTCTTCAAACACAGTGAACTGTAAAGGAGCTAAGAGGACAGATAGCAGCATCTATCAGTCTCTGAGCAGCCACAGGAAGTAAGGGGAAGAATTTCTGGAAGCACTTTACACACTGAAAGAGACAGCAAATTCCTTGAAATTCACTCTTGCCACCAAGCAGTTCTTGGCACACAGTGGTGATCTAGCTGACCTCATTTCCTGGATATCTCACTTTCTCCTGTAGAGAAGAACTTGGATTGCCTCCAAGTCTTCACATCTACAGTGTGCCATGGTTGGTTGTTTTTACACATGAGACTAACAGTTTGCAGAAACCACATGCTGACCTTTCCTAGCCCAGCTGCACTTGTATCACAGAAACTCAAGTCTTTTGTGGTATTAATCCCTATTTTGCAGGGAATATGGAACCTTAGCCCCAAATATACAGGTTGCAACCCCACCAGTTTCAGTTACAGACACAAGTTGCATATAAATGAAACCTCCATTATCAGTACTTTTTAATCTTCATCATTCCAAATCAAAAACTAACTAGGACAAATCTGAATAATCAAGTTAATAGGGTTGCTTTGAAATTCCTATTTCATAGCAAAACTAGAATCCGTTACAATCTGATTTTCTAGAAAAGCACTCACTGATCTTTATAATAAAATAGAATAATTGATAACCCCCATTTCCAAGTTCCAGTCTTTGTCTAATCAATTCTCAAATGTCAGTCAGGAGTATCATCCTATCCTCTAACTCCTGGAACAGTAAGCTTTAGCTTCTAATTCTAGCTTCCCAACTCAGCACAGCCATTACACTTGCCTACAGGAGAATAATTAACACTTTAATTAGTCTTTGCCTTTAATTTACATTCAAGACTGACTCAAGATTCAAGAATTATTTAATAAATTAATATCTGATTCATTTTAAAGCATTAAAGTTGCTTTGATGCTCATCCTCAAAACAAATAGTGAGAAATCTTTTCAGATTGAACTATAGGAAACCCGTACATCAAAACAGAAATGCAATACTATTTTAACAAGTCTTCTCCTATTTATTCCCCAAATTTTGATTATTACATTTATTATCAAGAAATAGACCAAATAACCAATAGGCAAAGTGGGATTTATATTTCTCTGGTTTCTTGAAGTACTACTACTGGCTTATTAGTTGTTACCATGCACAACATCCTCCCCGCTTTCTAGAATTACAAAGAAATTAGTTTAAGGCTGAATTTATTACAGACAGTAGAACAGTTCAGAAAAAAAAGTCTTAAGAGGCAAAAACCTTCCAGTCAAAATGAATTATTTAAGAATTAAAAAAACAGCAAGTAGTTGTCTCATTTAACTTCTAAGAGAAACATGTTTCATTCAAAGCAAAAAAGATGAGATGATTAACACCTGTTTTATGAGCACTTAATAAGTGTAGGTATGAATTCTAGCCAGACCCTTGCATGCTCAATAATACACCTATTCATCATCCAACAACTATTCTCCACATACACAAAAACAATCTAGTTTTATAGACAGGTTTCATCAAAATCCTCAGTTGCAGGAGGAGTCTGACAGAGACAGTCTCTGCATGACCTGGGGTCCCTTACACAGCTCTCAGCCATGACCATGGGCATTTCTAGGAAGGCCTGCAAGCTGCAGTGTGCCACTAAATGCTGTCTCTTCCCAGTCTGCCTCTGAATGACTCTGCTCCCTGTGCCATATCTCCATACAATCAAGACACCCTGCTTACTTAACTTGAAAGCCTTTTATAACATTGCCAATTAAATTCCTGTTCTCAGAATCAGAACACATTCATTTCTTGTCAGACTTTGTGAAATCTCAAGTTACACACACTGGAACCAGAGTATCTCACCAGTGAAACTTCATCCAAATACAACATTTTCAGAGAAGCTGAACAGTACAAATGGGCAGCCTGTATATCTTGGGAAACTAACCATTGTAAGCCACATTTAAAACTTGTCCCTAGCTCCAGTGGCTGCTCTCAGGAAGATTAAAAGCAGTAATACCTCATTAGTGTCATATCAACATCAGCTTTGGACATACAGATGTATGTCTGTAGCCCTAAACTTCCTACTGGTTAGATAAATTCTAAATTAGGAAGTGCAAACACATCATTCTAGTTCTCTCAGAAATACACTACCATAAATCACCACTAAATGTTCTCATTCTGCAGAAATATCTAATGCCCTTTACAGTCTTCCCATTAACCTTGCAAATACATTTCCTTTACAAAAGCCCCCCTACCCCAGCAGTTAGATGTGTCAGAATTGGAAGAAAAAAGCCAAAAGCAAAATGCAAGCCAAAAAGGACAATATCTGGCAAATACAGATTATAAAAGCCCAACCATGATTCAGAACATATCAAAAATAAACTGAATGAGATCAACTGAACATAGCAAACACTTTGGCAGCAGTAAAAAATACAATTATTTTGTAAAAAGTATTATTCTAAGGAATCAAATAAGAAAATAAATTGTTAGGACACCCATATGGGTTTAGTTCTGTCCTTTAATGATCCCTTTTAATAGCCAGGCACAAACAGCCTCATATCTTATATCACACACTTTTCTTCATTCTCCTCCTCTTACTTCAATTTGCTTTTTTTTTTCCACCCTGTCTTCTAATCATTTTTCTAATTCATTCTCCTGCAGAAAAAGGATTTGAGGAACAAGTTTTCTTCTTCAGCAGCTCCTAATTCCACCTTATCCACATGGGCATATTTCCCTACAAAACACCTTCCTTCTCCACTGATCTGCTCTTTGAGGTCCTTCCCATAAAAGGCTGTGGATCTCAAAAAGGCCTCACAGTAACACTGCAGATCTCATCTGCTCAACAGCCTACATGTTCTTAAACACTGCAAACTATATGGACACATTTTTTCTACTGTTACCATACCTAACAGAGGTTCAAACACAAGGATGTCCCATATGCTATGAGATCCTCTTCCAACTGCATTCTGCTTATGTCCTTGGGAATTACAGGAGACTTCTTGTTGAAAGTCTGTTCCAGGCATAGGGATTTCATTCAATTGTTTGTTGGTTCCGTTTTTACACGTAGCATGGGACTGGACCTTTAGATCTTGTGACATTTGGTTAACCAGGTGATGTTTATTGGCAAATCATGTGTTTTTTAACACTTTCCAGTTGAGCTAGATTTCAACACCATTCACGGTTCAAGGAGGCAGTTCTTCAATGCATATAATTCTATACTTGGGGCACAAAGCCCAGGTGAACATTATGGGGCTTTTACTAGCAGAGGATGAAGAGCTGGAGACAGACATACAGGTATATAAGGATACCTCATTAAGTTCTCTATATAAATCTAAAGTACACAGTACTTAATTCCAGCACTATCTACTGTACTGCACCCTGTAAGAACAATAAGAATACAGATGCACAATGCACTAGTGTTTTCCTGAGGCAAGAAGGAAGTGGAACACCTAAAAGATACTACAGTTCTCTTTGCTTAAAGAATGCAAATAATTCACACATGCAATAGCAAAGGTAGGATTCCTGCAATTTGAAAGTGAATAGGAACTTGTGAGCAAGAAAGCTGAAGTGAATGTTTTCAAGCGAAAAGCTTCTTACATTTAAATCCTGTCTTCACACTTAGGTGCTCCCAAGACAAAAAGCCTGTCCTACCTGTGTGGCCTTGTCTCTCATACAGGGAGCAGCTTGCCCATGGTTATCCCGAGGCCACTGTCCAGCGAGGTACGGAGCAGCGAGCGTATCCAGGGAAGAGGTGCGGCGAACAATGCTGGAAGGGCTTGATGAAGGGGGCCTTGATTTGTCTGTTGGAGCAAGAACATTTGATTACACAGAAATCAAGAGAGAGCTTATCCATCTAAACAGTCTGCAAGAAATCTTATCAAATTGGAACTATGTTACTATGTACACAACAAGATACTTTTAATATGGAAATTAAATTCACTTTTCCAAGCTCTATTCTGTTTGAATAAGCTTGAAATCTGTTTTTATGGTTTCCTTAAAAACATTCTTATGTCACAAATGTTGCATTAGTGCTTACACACCACTATTTACTCCTTTAAAACTCTAACAGTCATTTATCTCTTAAACGATGAAGGTGTAGAAGAAATAAAAATGGCTGTTTACACATAGATAAAGGTTAATGAAGAAAAACTGGGTTGAACTTTTTCAGTTTAATGCTGAGCTTACAGTTCTTCCCACTAGTCCTTCACCTACATCATTTCAAGGGACACTATAAACCTGCATGCTTCAATCACCCAGCACATGACATATGGCACAGCCCTTAGATTCAGAAGTCAACTTTGATATGGTAATGATTTACATTTTACAAGCTAATTGAGACATCTCCTCCCTTTACATGGTAACCACATTCATATTTGCCTGGTGCTGTATCTTCTGCAACACCTCATCTGTAGTGTATATACTGGCATCCTATTTCAGAACAATTTTGATACTGAGAGGGATCCTTACGAAAAAAGGTTAAATACAACAACCATTAGAATTAATATGAGAAGGAAGACTACTGTTAAAAATAAAAATTTGTATCTATCTCATCAGTCAATGATGTCTTAAGTCAAGTGTCAGTAAAAGACTACACCACAAACCATGAAGAATAAACACTGAAGAAAGTTTGCTCAAAACAGTAACTGAGGTTGGTAAATTTAAGAGATTGATAAGCAGCAAAGACCCAGGGTTTAGATGAATATGTGTTCACACATTTTGAGATGAAAAATGCAAATCCTGAGATCACAATGAGCTAAGCTTACTATCATCTCATCTACTTCCCACAAAATAATTTTAATTATACATGAAATAATTGTGCATAAATCTTACCTATAAGTAATAGAAAGTCCTAAAATACATGGCTACAACACAGCAAGCATGATGCAGAAATCACATGGAAGCTTTATAAAAGGGCACTGGAAAAACTCAGTCATCTGTCCTGTCTTGCTGTGCTTTAGCATTAATTCTGCACTAGAAGTATTTGTATTATACATAAACTCATTTACAGGCAAAGAAAATTGTGCCTGATTAGTGTCTGAGTGCTAGTCAGAAAATAAAACCATTGACACTAAAAGACCAAAACTCAATTTCTAAGCTGTTGCAATCTACTAAAAATACATCTGAGAAATACTAATAAAACCTGTTGGGTATAGATTTCAGTGGAGTGGACAGAACCTAAGTCTAGTGACATTCTACACTAAATAGCCTGATGCAAATTTATTAGAAATGTACACACTAAATATGTGGGAAATATTTCAATTCAACTATAAGGAAACAATTACTGGCACTATAATCAGCCACACTCACACAAAGCAGCCAGGAAACCTCATCTGCTTTATTATTTCTACAAGTACCAACAATGATACAACCTTACTACTGAGCTCACAGCAGATTTGCTCTCAGGGTGTAGCAGCAAACATGTTTGGGAGTTTGCACTTAAGACTCCTGTGTCAAAGAAATTCTCTGACTACTACTACCACCACACAGCACACTGAAGGGTCTGTTTGTATCAGATGACTTCAAAACTATTCCCTTTGTGTGCACTATAGGACAACGTGGCACGCTAACACAACTGCCATTCCTTAAAAATTACACTGGCTTCCAAAGTTAAATCAAACATGTTATTTGCCTTAGAATTAGCTGCCATATCCTCCCTGTTTGTTTTTCTTCTCAGTTATTATTCTTCCTCTTCAAGAAGCTTCTCTCTTCTTACCAAGGGGAAACAGAAAGGATGTGAAAAAAAAATAAATAAATCAGGAAGTGTACATAGTCAGCCACATCATCTGCAAAAGCCACTGCAGCAGACAGCTTCAAAACTGGAGAAGCAGAATCTATTTCTCTCTCCTCCCTGCCACAAACAAAACAAAAAGCAACTGGAAGACTATTTTGCTGAACAAACAGAGAGAACGAGAACTGAAGAGTCTGTTTACTATTTAAGTTCAAGGGAAGCTGCTCATTTCAAGGCAGAAAGCCTGTAAATATTCTCTTTTCCTATGATTTAAAAACCCATTTAAGAAATTCTGTTTTCAAATTATTTATATTTAGATGGGGGAATGATGTTTGGATATGTTTTTACTTTTCCACCTTCATAACCTGTCTTTATACAAATTCAAAGTCTACTACACAATTCTTACTGTTTCAAAACATTTCAATGGGAACATGTACAATGTTTTCATTGCACTTTCCCCTACAATACTTGAAGCAAGCGTTCAGCTGCTATTTTTCCTTGATGTGACCTACATAACAAGAGATCTGCCTCCATAGAGATAACAGTTACAACAGCTGTGGCTGATGAAAAACAATGGAGCTGTTTCATCAAATAGACGCTACTTAAATATTAGATCTCTTTTAATTGGCCTGATTATCTCTCTAGTATTTGTGATAAATATCAACCCTCCTATCCCTCCACCACTAGTATAGATTTATTTAGAAATTAAAATCTTTCTGCAATCCAGTCTCAAGCAAAGCAAACTAATAGAACAAACCCAAGGCAAACACAGAGAGCACAGATCAATGAAGTCCACAACATGGGGGAATAACAAGCAAGCTGCCACATCTTCACCAGTCACTGTGAACAGGTGACCAACACAAGTGCTACAGGTGACCTGGTGTCACACACACCACCTCCTGCAGAGCAAAGGCACCTCCAAAGGCAGCAGAATTTCAGGTACTCTAACAGTGGGACTGAAGAGCAAAACTGAACAAATATAGATGCTTACCAGTAACTAACTAAAAGGTATGAAAGAAACTAAGAAACATCATCTAACAAACACTTACTGTGAGAAAACCAGCAGCAGAAAAGCCCAGGATGCCACTGAAGTCACAAAATTCCCTGACAGTTCCACTTAAGGAACTTTTTATACAAGTGGGCTACCCAAAGCAGCGAGAAGGGATGAGACCCAACCAGCTCCTCTGGCATCGAGGCATACAGCTGACATTTTTGTTCTGCTTTGGTCAGGCTTTTCCCCAGGAAGGACATTCATGGGATCTCTCCCATACACAGCTGGCACTGTCATCTTCTCCAGAACTGCAACTGATCTCTGGGGCTCCACCTGCATTTCATGTTTCATTAAAAGAGCTGAACAGACTCAGTGCACTAAGAACAGACACACCACCCAACTGTGTACACTCCCTCCAGAAGATAATCTTGCCTATCATCCTCACATAGATTTGAAGAGAACTATTCACTGGTAATTCAAAATTGTTCCACTGTAGCAGAATGACAGAATGAGTGGTGTTTTACAAAACCAAACCTCAGAAAGCCCAAGATGTTCAAGCTACTGAAGTCTAATAAATGAAAATATTTTTAATCCAAATAAGTGCACTTCCCCAAAGTGCTTGCCACAAGAAATGCACAGTATGATGCTGCAAAAATGAATTCACTTTCTTTACTCCTACCATTTGTCAAACAGCTTAGGCAAGCAGAGCAGGAATATAAAAACAAAGTCTTCTCTCTTACCCAAGAGTAATATCTTATCCTACAGTAATATCTTTCAAAACTACTGCAAAACCTTGGTCATTAAGGTTGACAGGTCTGCAGCTACACAAGTAGGCTTGACTATTACCCTTTCATAGACAAAACAATTAAGTTTTCCTCCAAATAAAGCCAACCAATTTTTCTCCTTAATTTTCAGACTGAGTTTACATGTCCACTACAGTCAACTGGAACACATCAGAAAGTCCAGCACCCAGCAAAGAACTCTCTCACCACCTCAAGGCACCTGAAAGTAAACAACTGCTATGGCTCTGGTCCCGACCTTCTTGTTTACTCAGCCAGGTACACTGTAACACTCTTGCAGCTGAGCAGAACAACTCCTCTAAGATGTGTTTCATATAAGGACACAAATAACAAGATCCCACTAGATCTTTACTCAGTGAATAAACCAAGGTAAAACCAACGATGACAGAAATGTGTAAGCTCTAGCTCATGCTACAACAGTGTACTAGTAGGTCAAAACAATGGCCTCTACTGGGAGGCAAGCTTGCAGACAGCTGAAGAGGCATATGGGAACACTGAACCAAAACTGGAGATTGCAGGACAGACATTGCAGTGTAGAAATGAGGCCTCAACAGAGATGGGAAGGGCAGAACACAATAACAGGCAACTGGAAGCTGAATTCTGGGAAAGAAGTGCTAGAGACTACAGAAAGCCAAAGTAAAAGATGAAAACCAGGTAGTAGCAAGATCTAGGTGTCTGGTCATATTTAGGAGGGAGAGAAGTGGCAAGAAAAGCATGGAAAATTAGAAATTGTATGACAGAATCTTCAATTTGTAAGTATGCCATAGTCAACAGAAAATTCAGTTGAGTATTTCCAACATTTAATTGCAATTTAGATCAGAAAACAAGGGCTGAAAAAACCCTCTGAAAACCACACCCAAAACCCACAAAAGTCATATTTGTAAATTCACAAGTTAGGGTTCTCAACTGTAAAGCAGATTCACAAAAACTAAGTTCAAAACTATTCAACTGTTTCCCGGGAAAGAAAATCTGAAGAATATGAAACTGAATCTGAAGTATACAACTTATATTTAGATACAACTTAAACTTAGATACAACCAGTATCTAAGCTCAGAAAAAGCTATCATTTGTCTAACCTCAAGGTTCATTTTTATCTAAAGAAAGAAGCCTGCAGCTGTAGGAATGAACTAAAACCATCATTAACTGAGAGCAAGAAACAGAAAAACCCAAGTTATTCTGCAGCAGATTCTCAGCAATACCCTCAAATGTCCTGTGTGTCTGCACAACCATTGCCTCATCAGTAAAAAAAGTTCCACCTCCATGTTCTCAGCTAACACTGTTTACTCATTTAGATGAGGAAAAAACCTGAAGTTAACTCAGCCTCTATCAAGCACTGGACTACACAAGACAAATGTTAAGCAATAGGAAAGAGGTTTAGCTTGCATTTGGGGCCAGTACAAGTACTGCTCAGGAACTGCAACATGTGGAAGCAATTAAATGGACACCACTCTTCTGTATTCACACATCTTGCAAAAAGCCAGTGGAGTTATCCTAATACAGGAGAGTGATCAAATGACTTCTTTCCTTACACATATTAATTCTTCAAAGCAGTAGAGAGGCCAGCATGGTTTCAGCAGGCTTCTCCACAGTGACTCAAAGACAGTGCAATTCTTCCACCCTAAGTGGTCTGACACATGCCTTTACAAACAGTTTGTGAAGCCGGACCTCAAGGCTAACCACACTCTTCCTCATTCTCCAGGCCAGCAGATTACATCTTAGGCAAGAGTTTCATGAAGTTCACAGGAAGAAGACGGGATTTTGTGATGTGTATAAAATCTTTCAGGTTACTGATTAACAAGAACCTCAAATGAAGAATACACACATTCCTCGATCCAAAGCCTTTAATATAATACAGCCTTAATAAAACCCTCATTACTCTTATCTGAAAAGTGGAAAATCAAACTCAGAAGCTTATCAGTCCTTTCTTACACTAGCAGACTAGGAGGCACAGTCATCTTGTACCAACTGGTTATGATTGTCTCATTTGGCAGTACCACTCTTCAAAAGCCAGGACAGGAGAAAAGAAAAAACCCAACGTGGTAGTCTGGTTATAATCATTATTTTAGAAAGGGGGAGGAGTATTAGGAGAAGCAGAAGTGTTAAACAGAGGGCTAGTCCTAGATTTCCACATATACACTTCTGCATATTAGTCAGCTTTACTCTTTAGATTACCACAGGCAATTTCATGGAAATGAGTAGCTGTAAGCTTTGGTATCCTAAAAGTAACAGATTTGAGGACATGAGCACAAAACCTCACTAATGCATTTCTGAGTAAACTTTTAACCCAAAAATAACGACTTACATATGTCAGCCTCTATTATCCTCGGCCTGATGCCATATATTACCTATATTTAAGCATTCCCAGTAAGATTTAATTATTCAAGAACATAAAATCCAGTTTGTTACAACACGTATGCTTATCACCACGCTATTTTCTATCTTCACTGTAGCACAAGCTTGTCACCACTCTCAGGCACACACGTCCTTCTGCAGGGTTCATGCTGAAAGCAACTACTAAGAGAGACACTGAATACTTTTGTTCTACACCTATGTGCCATGCCTACAGCACTAGTTAGCTCTTTAATTACAAGCTTAGGGACACTGTTTGGATAACACCACATACACCATCTGGCACGAGGTGGGCAGAAAGGGTAAATGTGAAGGCTTCACAACAGCCCCCAAACACCAAATTCACCTTAAGTTTGTGCCCAAGCACCCAAAGTACATCTACCGCCTGGATCCGAGGCAGTACTGGCGGTACTACAGAAGCGGTCACAACCCCCACATGGCACGCTTGGCTCTCTATTCCTCCTCTGAAAGCCAGGGCGCAACAGAGCAGCAACAAAAGCAACGAGCCCTTCCACGCACACACACCCGGCAAGCCCTGCCGCCGGCCAGAGAAGGGGCAGGGCGAGCACCAGCCCGGGCACAGCCCCGTCTCTGCCTCTGCCCCGGGGCACGGCACGCTCCAAGGCACCGCCGGCCCCAGCCCTGCACCCGCGCCCGGCCCGGGACGTGCCCTTTGCCGCCGGCCCGGACCCCCCGCCGCTCACCTTTGCAGACGGGGGAGCTGGGACTCTTCCTCTCTGGGGAGCTCCTGCCCTGCTCCGGCGACTGCCGCCGGTGGTGGTGCCGGACCCTGCTCTCCGGCAGCGGAGGCACCGGCGAGGAGCAGGGCGAGGGCCCGCTGGCCGGCGGCGGGGGCGGCGGCGGCAGGTGGTGGTGCCGCGGGGGGCTGCCCCGCGCCCCGCCATGGCCACGCGTGGGGCTGCCCCGCGAAGAGGCGCCGCCGCCGCCGCTCCCCGCTCCCCCCGGCGGGGCCGTGGCGGGGCCGCCGCGCCCGCCGCTGCCGGGGGGCGCCGCGCGTGGGAGCCCCGCTGACGGGCCGCCACCGCTCCTCGTGGGGCTGCCATGTTGTTGCTGCGGCTGCTGCTTGAGCTGGAAGGGCACCGTGGCCCGCATGGGCTGGAGGCGGCTGCTCGCTCCCGCTGCTCCGCCGCCCGCCGCCGCCGCGCCGCCTCCCCCCGCCAGGGAGGTGGCGGGGGTCGGGGAGCCGCCGCGCCTCACGCGCTGGTGGGACATTGTCCGTCGGGAGCCGCTGCTCGCGGAAGGCGGCCTGAGGCGGGGAAGAGAGGGAAGGGTGCGAGGCGCGGGCCGCACCTCGCGGTGTCCGACGCCTCAGGTGGCGGCTACGGCCGCCTCAGCCTCGTCCTGGTTCCCGTCCCGCTCCCGTCCCCGTCCCCTCCGCGCCGCTGCGCCCGCAGCCTCCGTGCGCCTCATCAACAATAGTGCCCCGGTCGCGCGCCCCGCCCACCGCGCCCTCCCATTGGGCGCGGCGCCGCTCGGCTCGCGCAGCTACGGCGCGCCCATTGGCTGCGGGGCGCGCGCCTGAGTGGCCGAGCCCGCGCGGGGGCACGGGGGGGGCGTGGGGCGGGGGCAGCGCTTAAAGCGCCGCACGCGGGCGGCGGCGGGGCCGCGCGCTGTCCCCCACACGTGCGGCCGCGCAGCCCCGGCGGGAACGGGGCGCGCTCCCGACTCCCCCTCACGCCTCCCCTCACGCCGGGCCGCCGCCGCCGCCGCCGCCGCCGCCGTCGCCGCCGCCGCCGCACGGGCAGAGCTGCGGGCTGGCGGCGACTCCCCCGCCTCTCGGACCCGTTCTGAGGGACCATTATCCCTACTCCATCATTCCTAGCCCGAGGTGCGCTCCAGGAGGGGACGGGGCTCCACTGCGGTTTATCCAATCGCTTTGCCACCAGCTCGGTGTTAGCGATGATAGCACCAGAGACGTGGGCAATATCCAGGCAGACTTGACCCTCTTTTCCCTCAACTGCTGTGTTTACTCTCCTCTGCTAAGTCAGATTAGTTGCATCTTCATTGTAATCTTTTAATAATATTTGTTAACTGCTGGTATCCCCTTAACGAAATTTATACATTAGAGCAGTGAATGAGTGCATGGAACAGGCCTTAGTTTACGTGTTTGGTTATTTAGATGCAAGGCAAACACATGTTAGTACCCTCAATACGAGAAAGAATCAATAAACCTTTTTTCTGTCTCTATTGCAAACGCCTTCTGAGCTACCAGTACTTACACAAATTCTTTTCAATATTGCTCTACAAGTTGCATGTTTAAACTGAAAAGCATTGCTATGATACACATGGTGTGACAACAATTTACATATTGGTCTCTGTTCATCTTGGTTGTGCTTGGGTTTCTTTTTTCCTCTCTCCTTTGCTGTTTCTGATTGAAGCCCACTTCACTCAAAAATCCCTAATTCCCCTTTGAAGAGATCCATCCTTGTGGCTGACAAGTTAAACAAACCTGAAAATCAAGACACTGGTCCTTCTTAAGGATGCCTGGATACTGGCCTACCTAAAGCCTTGAAGGGTAAAGCTCTTGTTAGAGTCGAGAGCTGTTTGTGGGGAATCAGACTGGCCAAAGAGAACAGGACAGATGTAGTGATGAGGCTGTTGTGACGTAAGCTCTTGCATTCTGGATTAATTACATTTATTTTGAAAGGCATTATGCTCTCTCACAGGTACTGTAAATGCTAGTAATATGGCCTGAAGGAGAGCTGCAAGGGTCAACCAAAACCTTCTGCAAGAGGCCGTGCCCTGTCTCCAGAATTACCCTGTGCTACCCCTGAAAGTGGCTGCCAACTGAAGGCACCAGAAGCCCGGCAGGTCACCATCAGCCCTATTGTATCCCTTGCTTCAACTGTGCAATTTACTTGTTACCTTGTAAATCACACACAGGGACACTTCCCAGTCATTTTCCTGTAGCCATCACCAGCACTGCTGGTACAATGGGGCAAGGCATCAAAAACCCAGTTTACTCATAACTAATGAAATATCTGGGAGACAGTGTTCTCCTCACTGAGAGACAGTATAAGCTGCATACTGTATCATTGGGGGTGAAGGGATCTTGTAATTCCCTCAGTGACTCCATGTACATACTGAAAAAGAGAACCTCAGCTTTAAAGCTCTCCACAGGTAGACACCCAGGAGGTAGAAAACCAGCACCCAGCATGTCTGGAGAAATAAATGGAACCTGTCTGCTGCTTTGTCCTTCAGTAGTTTCTGTGACTCATCTGTGCGGCAACACAGCAGAATAAATTTTTGAGAAGGGGAAGAAAATAGTTCAAATCCTTCTGAAAGCCCATTTTGCCATAACATAAAGCAAGGTCAAGAGACAAGGAGAACAAGTTTTTGGGAACTAAATGGCAAGATGACATCGTCAGAACCCAAGGGATGCAATCAACAAACAACAGCTATGCTTTCACCAACTGGTAAAACACCACAGCTACAGAACAACCCTACCTGGAGCTGCTGGCAGAAAGCACCAGGGGAAATGTTGACTTTTCAGCTTCTCACCCAGTCCCCCCAGCAAGGAGGCTGGGGGGCACAAGAAGCTGTGGGGACACAGACAGGACAGCTGACCCCAACTGGACAATGGGATGTTCTGCACCACAGCAGCAAGCTCAGCATGTGAATGAGGGGGAAAGCTGGCTGGGGGCTGCTGCTCAGGGGCTGGCTGGGCAACTGCAGTCTGCATCACTTGCTTTCTGTGTTCTTCTATTCTTGTTATCTATATTATTATATATATAGATGTAATATTTACTATATTGTATTAATATCTATTATCATCATCATATACCCTATTGAACTGTATCTCAACCCACAAATTTTCATTTTTTTCCCCCTCAGTTCACTTCCCCCACCCACTGGGAAAGAGCAAGTGAGAGAGCAGCTGTGTGGGGTTAACCTGTCAGCTGCCTGACAGGTTAAACCACAACAGCAGCCCAGAACAGAGCAGTTATCCTAAAGAAGGTTAATTTATGCAGCGTTTGTTTCACTTCTTTGCTGAACTTTTCAGCCAAGAGCAGAAGACGCAGTTCTTCCCTCTGAGTGGGTGACAGCACCCACTCCCAGCACCTGTACAGCTGTGCAGCAGACTTTCATCCCAGTTTACACTCATCAGAAATACTGGGGAGCAGTATCTCCCAATACTTGCAAGGAGTGTGCCATAAAGATACTTCTAAAGCACAAAATATTCTGCCTGCATTCTCACTCCTGTTACTGTTTTGAAGAGGCCAAAGTGACAGGTACTGATTCATATTTATTTTCGTGCCTCATGCTATGGAGCCAAGTCACGACTTGGATTGCAGAAGATACCTGTTACAATTATAGATAGTACTTCCCACGTTATTGTCACACTGCAGAGATGACACTGCTCCACAGAGTAGCTGTGAGAATATAAAGCACAGCATTTATGTGCACTGCTCATCATCAGTTGTGTTGCTGTGCACGCAGCAGACGTGAGAGCTCGACATGTAAAGTCATGTACTCAGCCCTGCTCAAACACCGTGTACTTCTTACATTCATTTGTTTAAACTGTAACAAATGTGTTACAACAGGATCTTACTCCTACACCTTATGGAAATAATGGAAAGAGCTAAAGCAGGATTATGAACTTGAAAATAGTTTTGAAACTCGTTTTCAATTACAAAATAACCCAAACCCTCAAAACAAAACCCCAGCCCCAGATAACTTGGATCCAGATCCCCAGACTCTCCTGGCAATTCACACCTCTCAGGCTCTGGGTTTCTTTCAGCTGTCACCTTCCTTTCTGCCTGCACACTTTGCCAAATGCTGTCCAGGCCACCTCTGAGCAACACAGTTCTTATGGTTTCATGTGGAACCTCTAGGCTGGGGTTTCTTCAAATCCATGACACTCTAACTCTGGCCACAACACCTAATGTAATGGTGCCAACAGTGATCCCAAAAACAGGAATGAAACTCCTCATCACCACAGAGGCTGTGAGCCTTCTACCTTCAGCATGTGCATCTGCCTTTTAGTGCCCACAGTCACTTCAGCGACTCCAAATGCCCTGGAGTCACACGTGACCCCACGTACACAGGGCCCATCTCTGTGTCTCCAGCTCCTCCCTGCCTGGAATTTTTATCAACCCACTGGTGCTCACACAGCAGGCTGCAGTGCCACCCCAGGAGGCGGTAAGCACTCCCACATCCCACTGGCTTGCAGGCCCTCAGCACCCATCCAGAGTCCTGCCAAAACCTGCTGGGAGATGGAGCCTGGCTATGGCAGAGGGCCCCTTGTGTGCAAGCTGTTGGCTCTTCCTTGAAATACAGCCTGTGGTGAATGCTGCAGATCCAAACAAATCAATCCAAAGGCTGAAGCATATTGAATGCCCTCAAGGGCAGACTGATCAAACACTCAGAGCTGCATGAACAAATCTGGAACCTGCTGAAAGCAGGGATGTAAACAAGTCAGGGAACTGTTCAACTGCTAACACCAAATGAAAAGCAGAGAAACAAGGGTCAAAGAGGTTTAACTAAGCTGAGAGGCCCAAATCCCACTGCACGCCTAATAAAACATAATACTTAGGGAGCTTTCTGGTACTACAGACTGAAAATGTGTGAGTAGTACTGCTCACTGCTCATAATAATAGCTATGAAAAATGTTCTGTTAAAATAATCGTAATGATAGTAAACCTTACAGAAAATAACAATACTTCAAGCAGCTTCAAATATGCTATTGTCTTATTCCAAAATTAAATAAATGCAAAGCAGCACATGTAGAGGAGCAATCTACTGCCTGAAATTGGTTTTTTTAACCTACAGTTAATGTAAGTAATATTGAAGGTTGAAAGACTAAAGATTCTGGGAGTCTGATCTAAACACTGGATTATGCCTCAGGATATTTCATCGCATTTCTCATCTCTCTCCTGCAGAGTCAGTTTGTTTTGCTTGTTTATGTGGGTGTTGAACATCAACTGGAGAAAAAGACATTTAAAAAATAGGACAAATATAATAGAATTTGCTTCACACAAAACCTGTAAGAGCCTAGTTAATATTCCAGAATATCTGTGGGGATTTGAGAAGGCAAACAGATTGAAATAAGGTATTAAGATTAAAACAATAAAAAACAACAGATGGGACCTTGGACATAAATCAAACTCCCCGCAATAAGAAAAATGCAAAATGCACTTCTGTCACATTTTATAAGGTACAATCTTTAAGAAAAGTTGTCACAGAAATAACATTCAGAGGCTTCAGTGCCTCACTGACATTAAGATAACATATTTTTGACAAAGAAACTCAGTTCTCAATGCAACACTTACATGCAGGCTTGGGAGATGCTCCCGCTGCACATTCCTGGCACACATAATTACCTGAGAGAAGCATGAGGTTAATTTCTTTAGAGGCCGGTGCCAAGCTCACCTACATGTGACATGTTTCTCCATGCATACAGATCTGTTTTCTGAGCATCTGTTAAAAGTCAGCAGCAACACTAAGCAATAACCCTGTGGTGAGTGTCCAGCTGCTGAAGGAGCAAATGGAGTCTCACTTTCTTCAGTGATGGGACCTGAAACTGTTCTTGGATGGGGATGAGGGAAGAGAATGAGCAGCAGGAAAAGAATGTTGTCCACCACATTCCAGAATCTTTTTTCTCAGTAACACTGAGAGAAGTGGCCTAGTCCACTTAAAAAAGAAACAGTCTAATCTAATCTAATCTACCCCAGGTACCCTACAAGATGCTGAATGATAATTTGCACATGGTTCCTCCAATTCAATAATAAAACTTTCCTACCTTTTAGGAAGTAAGGAATTTTTTTTATCTTTCAAAATCTTAGCATTTTTAGCTCATATTTACAGAACTTGCAAATATACTAGATTTGTCGGTATTTGTGTTGTGTTTAGACATGTAATGCATTTCTGTGTTTCTAATCTAATGTTAGAAGAACCTGTGGAAATGACAGAAGAAATTCTTCATTTACAAACATTAAACACTGATTGCTCCGGCAAGGCACCAGCACAATTTCTGTACTGTGAGGACAATGGAATTACACACTATAAAGTATTTGTTTCAAATGTTGATACTATAAATTAATTTGGTAAGTGGCAATATTTCTATACTGTAGGTTTTATGACCATGTTGTAGGATGATAAACATCCTGTGTAAGTGATGAATAGGCATGTAACTACAGACACTTAAGAGAGCAGAAAAGAGAGTTCACTCTTTCTGATTCGGGCCTAAAATCTTTTGCTTGTACTTGTTCATGTAACATTTAGAAAAGGTAAAGAGTTGGTGGAAAGCATGTTGGCATGGTTTATTCATGCACTGAGAGGCAGTGACAAAATGATTTTTCTTCTCTCTCCACGGACATATACTCGCTCTGTAGTTAAACTAATTAACTCGAGCAGAGTGTGTGATGAAGCATAAGCATGTGATTCTCCAATTTGGGAAAACACTTACTAGGAAAGAATGGATCAAGCAGAGTTCTGAATCCTCCCTTGCACTCAGCCATGGGTGGCAGGGGAGCTTTTAACTTGCTTGGTCACATCCGAAGCAGACATCAATTTGTCTCTGTGGTACCATCCTGTCCTCACGCACTGCCTCTCCCATTCAGCCTGAGTGCCTCGGGGAGAGCCAGAGCGCCACCACCGAGAGAGAGGATGTCATCTTGGAGAGGAGGAAAGCACAGGTGGGTAAAGCCCCAGCTCTGCTGCTGTTCACAGCCAAGTGCTCAGACAAGGTGTCAGGCTGATTCTGCTCAGACAAGGTGTCAGACATCTCCAGCTGCTGTGGCCGCCATGGCTGAGCTGGAGCTTCATCATGGCCAGGTTGCAGAGTGTCCCTTCTCCTTGAGGCCCACCTGAGCTGTGCTGGGCTGTCCCAGCTCCCCCAAGGAGGGGCACCTGCCTCAGGCTGCACACTGAGCAAGAGCTCAGCCTGCAAGAGCTGCTCTCAGCTGTGCCACTCGTCAGCACGGAGCCACGGCTCTTCCAGCTGGCATCCCACCAGGGCTCATCCTGAAACAACTCTGCCCTTCCTCCTGCTTCCCTCCCCCCTTCCCCAGCAGTGCAGTTCCTCTGCCTGCCTCCTGCACCTCACCCCAGGACAGGGGAAGGACTCCTGGGGCTGTTGGTTTGCCACAGGAGAACCTGTGAGCCCTTCCCGCGGCTGGCTGCTGAGCTGGGGTTAACGCAGTGCCCAGATCAGGTCTTCTTGACACTGCTGCTTGCGTCTGCCTGGCTGCAAATACTTCTCATGTCAGTCTCAGTTCACAGCTTATATAAATGGATGGGAATTTCTGCTTGTCTGTGCCTTAAAAGCACATTTCTATCCCTCATGATCACAGGGCGAAGCTCAAACACATGATTTAGTTGCATTTTGGTTTTCCAGAAACAAACAATAAATAAAGTTAGCCTGCTTAATAGTGATTTTAAGCCAGCCACTTCTGAGGCTTGATTCAGAATTGCTATTGGTCCTGCAAGAAAATTCTTGGAAAGGCAAAAAAAAAAAAAAAAACAGGTTCTCAATAAAGTGTTTCCACCTCAGCAGAGATCAGTCCTGCAGGAAATTCCCTGGTCATCCATACACATGTTGGTTGCACCAGTGCAGCTGATGTGTACATCAGCAATGCCTACCTCCTGGGCTAGTCCCACCTATACCCTGCTACAGTGAGTTGTCCCAGATCTCATTTTTTTAACCAATCCAGAGACCTGGAGGTGCTAGAAGTTACTCTTTACAACATATCTGCAAGGATCAATTATTACCTTTCCAATAAGAGGAAAGAGGAAATGGGACAAAGGCAATGAAAGGGAAGGAGATGGAGAAAACAGGTGTAATTTCAGTATTACAGCAGACTGGCAAAATACCAGTCACTGCAAAGCACACAGACTGTCAGGAACAAAACCAGGAACAGAGCACAAGCCAATCTCACTCCCCACAGCCCCTTGTGCACAAAAGTAGCTTAAGAAAGCTGTATTTCTAGTCATTCTGATTAGGAAATCTGATAGCTTGTGGCACGAATTTCTCCCAAACAAAGGCTGCAGTAGGTGACAGGGGAAAGCAAACAGGCCTGTACCTTTCCTAGGAGCTGCTTGCAGCCTGTCACACTCAGTGGCACGGGTAAAACGAGCTGTACAACCTCTGTACCCTTTTTATCACAACGCCCTATACTATCCTTTCCTGCTAGCACTTGGCAGCAACAACAAAGAAATTGGGCCAAAGACAAGTGCTGAGTTCTACAGTGTTGCTGATGCCTGAAACTAGTCTCCCTACCTTCCCTTCATGCTTTCTCCTTCCTCAAATCCACCTCGTGTACGTGAGGTGCTGCCCACTGGCTTTGGGCTTTATCTGCCCAAGGCACCTGCCTGCTCTCTACTCACTCTATGTCCCTGTTCTCAAAAGGACTTGATGGACTGTGATAGAGGGTGCTGGAAAGCTCCTGTCCTGTGAATTGAAATGCACCTGGATCAGTTGTTTCCAACATTTCTCAATATGTGCATCCTTAACATTTTTCCAGTGCTCATGTGAGCCCTGTCTGGAAATGCCATTTGCTCAGACACTGTATAGTAAATACAGACTTGCTTTCCTTAATCACCTCCCACAGACCAGCTGTCCTCAGGCAGCCTCATTTGTTGTCTTTGTAAAAGAGGCATCAGTGATCCCCAAAGCATGACTTCAGATCACCATTTGTGGGTTTCTCACAGACTTTCCCCATGGTACTGAGAGCTGAAAGAAGATCCCCTGACATAAAGGAGAGTACCCAAGTGTGCTGTTTAAATTCCAGGAATCAAAACATTTCAACTCTTCCCTGGATGGAGAATGACAATGTTTCAGGTTAACATGAAAGGCTGAATTTATAGAAATATTTTGGTATAGTTGAGTCTTCCTGCCTATGGAAAATGAACCTTCTAATCCAATAGAATGTGGTTTGGGTCATGGCAGTGAGCAGATGTGTATAATCTCCTGCATGTGGAGAATTTCCATAACATCAGAATTAGCAAGAAGTAAATAGGGAAAAAACCCTGAATGGAAACAAATGGAAGACTGACATGGCTGTGTTCCACAAAGTACGTACTGCAGCTGCATCACTGCTCTGGAACAAAGGGGAATATAATTATTGTTGTTTTATTTTCAATTCCCATTAGCAAACCAAAAGCAAGTAAAAGTGGTTATTTCTGCAGGGGAGAGCTGGCAGGGGTGTGTATGAGGTCACACAGGGAAAGCATGAGGAGACTTTCTTAAGACCAAGTAGCTCATGCACCCAAAGAAAAATCTATCAGTAAAATTCACCATTCACACTCTGTTCCTGCAGGGCTGAGTCAGGCTTCTCAGATGCCCTGAGGATAAGGCTCAGCCACACCTGCTGGGGTAGGGCAGGACTTGGCTGCTTTTACTGTCAGCCAAGCCAAAAGTAAGAATTGCTTTTGGGGACACAGCTACTTTTGTCACACTGGCCTCCACTCCCAGTGTGCTTCCTGCTCCCAGGGAAAGCGAGGCCTGCCATGGTCCTTCCCTGTAGCCAAAGATTTCTAGCTTCACTTGTGGGCTGAGATGATTTGCCATACAGGCAGATACTCAGCCATACACTACTTGCCTCAGTTTGTTGTTTCCTCCTTATTTATGACAGCAAGAAATGAAGCTCCTCATTCTGTCTCCCTTCTTTCTTTGATTTTTTGAGTTAGTTCTTTGGCCAGAGACTTGCATCACTTACTTGCTTGCAAAAAGAATCACTGTGGATAGAGAAAAATAAATTAACAGTAATTGAGGAGGAGAGATAAATCAACATCCAAGCTGCAGAATGGATGCCACCAATCCGTGTATAGAGGAAAAGCGTCAGTCAGGGGAAATTTGCAGCATCCTTCTACTGTAACTCAATCCATCTTTTTCAGTTCAACCAACCCACACATATGCAAGGGGGGTTTCCTCTTCCTCTCACTCCTGGAGCATGTTAATACTCATGGCCAATAACGATATGAACCACCAACAAAAGACCGTGCTTTTTGTCATTAATATGATCTTTAATAAATGGAATAATGCACCATTTTTACAGCAAGCCTTTTCTCTCAGGCCTAAAGAATAGCCTTTTAAATGTTCTTATCCAATGTCTCTGTATCAATACAATCTCTTTATTTAGGTTTATATATAACAAAGCAATTCTTACAAGTATTCATAGAAAACTCTGTAGTGGCTTTAACAATGTCAGCTTTCATAGTGGCATCCACAGATGATTAAAAACCAAAAATTAGCTTTTTATTTCATACTCACACTGTTCCATGAAACAACTTATACAGCATAGCAAGGGTATTGCGCAGCTTATACAAAAGAAATAACTGAAAGCAATTATTTATAAATTCATACATGATATTTTTTCAGTCGTTTGAGAGGAAAACCAAAAATACCCGTTAACAAAAGGGTTCTGATGAGACTCCATATTCTAGGATTTCTCCCCCTCTTCCCCTAGAAAAGCTCGCTCAGAAAGTACTGCTCTCTTTACAGTCTTTCATAAGGAAAATGGCAGTTTCACATCTTCTTACTTCAGCCTTTACAGAAGACCAAACCCTAAAAATTCCTTCTTGCCATGTTTATTTTCCTCTTATACTGCATTTGGGGGGAAAATAATCAACAGCGATTGTAAAACATTATTCCAGCTTATATAAATGTGAATAGAGCACGCTTTCCTCTAGAGACAAAAAGCAGACAAGAAACATAGAAACACAAACCATTTTAAATACATTTCAACAGTGTGAAAGAGAGAGAAGAGTCACCAATCAGGAAATTCAAAAGTGACAAATGAGTCAGCTATAACTTGGACTTGCCTGTTTGTTCTTGTGACTTCTTACAAACTACAAAGACCAGAAACATTAACTATTTTCTGAATAAACAAGACTGAAGTGTGAAACTTCATGATACAGTTCTGAAGCACAAAAAAGAAAGTGAATCAAGTGCTCTAGAAACAAACCTCACACATGTTTTCTGTCTTAAAAACAAGTGAATGGGCTACAAAAGTGGAGGTTTGGGAGACCTTGGAACTAGAAAGTTATAAAGGCTAATTATTTCTGCTTTAAAATAGTTACCAGGTGAGACGCTGTGCCACGATGGACACACTCCAGTGATAGATCTGCAGAAGCCTGTAAGGACTGGGAAGAAATCCTTCCTGTGCTGTGGTGTATGCATTGAAGTTAACCAACTGAATGACTTGCAAATTCAAACAATTGCTGATGAAATCAGCAATAGGCTTTGAAAAATGGCTGATGATTACACTAAGAATTAGCATAACTCCAACTAGTTCCTGCTTATTATGCACACGTGTATATTAAACCACAGTGAAATAAACAGAAATGGCTGCAAGAAGTAACTTGTATTAATAATGCACTGCTAACACAGACCAGCATGGAGCCCAGATCAACATTAAAGGGCCTTGGTGTAAATGAGGATTTATCTTGAACCCTTCCACTCCCACTCCCCCCGTGCAGTCCCACTTCCTGACAAAGCCACAGCTGCCCTGTGCTGACCCAGCTCCACAGCCTGAATCCCCGACTGCAACACCCAGCAAGGCTCAGGAGCCAGGGCTGCCCCTGCACTCCCACATTCCACATCAGCTTTCCCAGGGCTAATCCTCCCCAGAAACCTGTAACAGAACAGCCAGAACCCACCGCTCCTCTGCCCACTGCCAGAGGCAGACTCCTGCTGGATTCCAAGAGCACTGGGCTCAGCCACGAGCCCTGGAGGTGCCCATTCCCTCAGGAACACAAGTGCTGAACATAACATCCATCTGCATTTGCAGGAGCACAAATCTGTTCTTGCAGAAATGGAAGTTCTGCCTCCAATTTTACTCAGTACAGAAGAATCCCCAAATGAGAAAACTGATTTGTTACTCTTTCATGTCAAAACTGAACCTACTTGGGGGATGGGTGAGATCAAAAAGGGATGTATTTCTATAGCTACAGTTTCATATGACAATATAGAAGCCTAAAATGCAATTTGATTTAATGGACTAAAATACTATGTTTAAATGGCAACCACACATATAACTATAGCTACTACATAAAAAAGCCTTGTAAAAATTATCACGTTTTAAGTGTTTTGGGTTATTTTTTGATCATTGAGAGAGGTATCTTAAATTACTCAGCTTCAGATAAAGCTTGTCATGTGCATTCCCAGGCTTTTCTCTCTCTCTCATATAAATCCATTCCACCCAAACAATCAGTGACAAGTCTGTCACAGGAGATCCTGAACTACTGGACTGTGTGTCACAGTCTGATCCCAGCTTTACTGTGATGCACTACAGACAATTTTAAAATGGCATATGAAAAATCCCCCCCACATTATACTTTCTACCAGTGCTACCATCTGATGCTGTAACTCACAGAATTTAATCCTGGAACTTACACACAACATATATATGCATCTAAATACACACAGAGTTTGCAAAAAATATATATATATCTGGCTGCACTGCAATATGTATAGTTTTTTCACTGAAGAAAGGCTTGAGGTTGAACAAAAATTAGTAAGCATGTTTTAAAAAGAAAGTTAATATAGTTACCAGTTAAAATGGGTACTGGGAGAGCAGACAGAAAAGTTCAAATAATCCCAATTTATGCACAATATTGTTGTCCAGTCTATGATCTTTCAAAGACTGATCAATCCAATTTCATTTCACTTTGATGAGCTGCTAAAAATCTTCCAATTAGATATCAGATCATTTATATGCTACTGTGCTTGGCAATTATTATTTTTATGGCTTCAACCCAGCCTATTCCAGCAATGGGACCAGCCATCATTTTTATACAAGTAAAAACTACAGCATAATTAATTTCTAATGTACAGATTAAATATGTCAATTTTAAAATTCACCCTAATTAGGCAAGAAATGTCCACAGTAACATTTCAATGGAAGAATGGTTAGGAACTTTTGTATTTTTCATGTAAAGAAAATAACAATCTGAACATCCACACAGTAATGTTGTATTAGTGGATATTTTTTAACATTTAAAAATGAAATATCATTGGCGCAAAACGCACTGAACACTGGAACTAGGGCATATACAATGTATATATATATCTTTTTAAGTAAGTATTCATTACTATTAAGTTTGGGGCCAATAATTTATTCCATAAATTAAAGAACTTCCTTATTCTCCTCTCTGAGGCAGGTAGGATTCCAGATTTCTTTTAGAGAAAGCTGACAGGTAGGAGGATGTGAACTTTCTGAACATATTCATGAGGTGGGAGGTTTTTGTTGCTTGTTTCCTGAAAATTGCCAGCATCTATCTTGCATTGTTTTGTGCCCAGTGCACTGAAAAAAAAAATCAAAATGTGTTGCCTTTGAAAATCAGATAATTTTCTATATGAAAAACTAGAGACAAATGAGTGGCACCAAGAAAGCAAAACAAGAATGGAAATGTTGTTTCTGAAAATATTGTAATTATGATACCATCAGATGGTTTTCTTTTAAATTGGGAATACCTTTACTTGAGCTGTGCAGTGTAAGTGCATCTTGGAGTTTCAAGAAAGGCCTTGGTAACACTAACTGGCTAGTATATCAAGCTGTAAAGCACTATAAGCAAATTCAGGGAAATGTTGCAGATAATCTGACCTGTAAATACCAATTACAATCTGAGAAATACAAATACCAACAAGCATGTCTGTTCAAAGGGCTAGAATTCACAGTTTAAAAACCATGTTACGTTGGTATCTCTATTACAGGACACAGAACAAGAGACAATGCATTAACCTAAACAACTCTCCTGCCTTCTGCTAGTAAACCATTTTCTATACCCAGCAAGATGTTGGATTTTGTCTTATACAGACAAACATCAAAACTGTTTGCTCTATCATTTTACTTGAATTCTCCATTATAAATTACATAACAAATATTCTACTATTGCCTATTTGACAGTGGCACAATTAATAGGTATTTACACTACCATTCTATTTTAATTTCGCTGTATTTATCTTGCCTGCAATATACATGAGAAATTGATGGAAAATTATCAACTTTCATAATTTTCCTTTTTTTGAAAATCAAATAAGCAAAATCATAACTCACAAGGAAATGAATCACATTTGGTTTCCTTGTTTATTGTACAATAACAACCATCCCCATGTTTGATTTGTAGAATTCTTTCTCTTACATGTATTTTGTTTGGTTAAGGACGATTCCCTGCAGCAGGAAAATTCAATTTCATTTAACTTACAGAGATAGTATTCTATGGACACTGGATTATGTGGTGTGAGGAAAAAAATGGCATTACTAAATTAAACATTAAACCCAAACTTCTAACCTGATTTAATCTAGCTGTGCAGAATTACAGTATTTTGGGACCTACTTTAGAGTTTGCTTTGACTGACCTTTCAAAAAAGAACAGATTTTATCTGTTTAATCTACATTTCCTGATAAAGTACATTTTTCTATCATTTTACAAATTACATTTATCCATGGTAGATTGCACAGCCAATCTTGCTACTAATTATAATTTATTCCAAACACCCTCCAGCAAGTAACAGAAATAGACAAAGGAAAGAAAAAAAGTATTGTTTACGAATGTTGAAGGAAATCTGCAGAACAACATCTTGATCTGGTATTAAAGTTATTTTGATTGCATTGATCACAAAAAAGTTGGATTTCTTACAAAGGCATGGCCTGCAAAGAAAGGCTAAAAGACTGGTGCAATTCTGTCTCAGCAGAAGGAAGCAGCAGTCAGAGAAGTAATTTTTCTCTCCCCAGAACAGTCTGATTTAGTAAGAGTCCTAAATATTGTTTTCAGCCCACATTCTGAAATGCTGATGGATGATACATGCAAGGCAAAGAAAAGTCATTGGGATAGGAGTGAAGAATCCTCAAGACCACGATCAGTGCTCCCCAAAAAACACCACCAAGCACCCCAAATGGAGACTCACAGGAGGCCAGAGGAGAAGAGAACCCAGTGAGCAATATGAATAGAATGCCAGAAATTCTGATTCAGGTCTTGAAACCCAGCTGGGCAACTGGCAGGTTTTCAACATCTGGGACGTGAGACTGCAGCAGATGGGAAGCCAGAGAGTGAATTAAAAGTCAAACTAGAAGAAGGCTGTGTTTTTAAAAAGGGGTGATATAAGTGCATTATACAGGGGGAAAGCATAATTATGCCTCAGAGACGAGAGGTACTATTTGAACTGGTGCTTAAAGAACATAGGGAGCTCAAAATGTGCCTTGTGGCTTGTACTTCTACAACTACACTTACTCAAAGTCTGCATTTATAGTGCTATCTCTTGGAGATATCTAGGAGAATCTAAGAAATGTAAAGAAGTGTTACAAGAGAAAATCATAGCAATCAAGAACAAGCAAGGAATTTTCGGCAACAGCAAGAATCAATCAGATGTAAGCAAGGCATGTATTAGATTAGCTGTATCAGCAGATAGAGAAGAACAGGGTTGGCAAAGTTTACCTCAGGGGGAAAAAATGGTAAAATGGCAAGGAAACAAATGAGCTTAAAAGCAGAGAGCATCTGCTTCAGTCAGCTGAAAGGAGACAGGCTGGGGGAGGCAATTGTTTGCTGCCAGTATCCTGCCACAGGAGTCTGGCAGGCTGACTGAATTGATTTTCTTTCTTTGAACATCACCAGTTTTCAGATGAAGTGATAAATCTTTGCTTGTTACCAAAGACTGATGTGATACATCTTTTTATTTCCAAATAGTTTTTACTGAAGGGTTTTCAATTGGAAAGAATTCTCAGGTGGAAGGCTGTTTCTTAGGTGGAAGGAGGTTCTAACTAATAAGAAAATTATTTTCTTTCAGTGGACAGTAAAACCAATCATTCCAAAAAAAGGAAGGGTTTACTTGAGATAGTGAATAAGCTATTTATCTCAATACATATTACATTCACATTCACTGACAGCTAAAATCAATGTGCATATCAACTGAAAGAAGGGACTAAGCAGAGGGGAAAAAAAATCCCCAACCCTCCCCCACAAACACCCATGACTTTTAAAAGCATGCAATAAACCTTAACAAGATGAATGAGGGCCTCTAAGAACTCTGGAGGGAGGACGAGTTTCAACTCAACTTGGCAACAACAATCAATTAGGATGCACCTACCTGCATAAGGAATCAGGCTCATTTTTACTCCTTCCTGTCTGTAAGGAGGTAAATCAGGAAAGACTTGTGACTCATCACCAAACTGTTTTGTGCCAAGTAAGATCGATGGTTTTTTTCTCTGTGTAAACAAAATACGTTCACAACCTATCTTCACTCAAGCTTTTAAAGTATGACAATTACTAATATTTCTGAATAAAATGTATTTTTCAATGTACATCATTAGTGATCTAAATAAGGTTTTACATAAATACAGGGGGTGAAACTCCACACAAAATAAAATGGAAAAATGGCTGACACTGTCTCCTTACATTTGTTCAACATTTTGTTACTTAGCTTCACAGGCTGGCATCTACTACTATAAAGGAAACACATTTTGATTAGGGAGGATCAAAAGAAAGGTACAGAGCTCAGATTGGTTTTTTTTTTTTTTTGTTCCTTTTTTAAAGCCCTTTCAAGTTGGGGAAAATTCATGCATTGTCACCTCTGAGCACAATGTGATAATGGCAGCTGCTTCAAGCTGGCTACAATGTGCAAAGTTCACTGTCATGACCGGCTGACTGCTCAACTGTCAAGGAAAAATTAACAAATACAAAAATGGGAACATGTGGCAGTTTTAGAAACACACTTTTCAATAAAGCCTACTATGAACTATAGACTATTGCACATTTCAACATGACACAAGGAAAATAAGGGGTTCAAAAGAGAATACACTTTGTAACATAGAAATATACAGACTAGCTTGTGCACAGAAATCAAAACATGGTTACAAGACACCACTGCAGTCAAACCTGTCTTATAGTCTGCTTATGTTCTTAGTGACCTTAAGAAACTGGTCCAAACTGATTATCAGCAATACTTTTTTTTGTTACTTTTTTTTAAAAAAATATTTTGAGACCACATCTTTGATACACATATATATATTCCGTGGTCAAAACAGACAGACTTAACTTTAGCGATACTAAATAAAAGTGCAAAAACGTTCAAAAAATAAAACAAAATAAAAAATATGGAAGCATAAGCTAAAAATTTTCTGCATAGCTGAAATCTATTTAAAGCGAGTCCTTGGTAGGGGTTGCTGACAGGAGGAGAAAGCAGTTTTTTAAAATGTCTTCTGCACGTTTGTTTCAAATAACGCAAAACAAAGGTGGGCTTTTGAAGCGCTTCACAGGCAGTTCACCCCTGCGTCCTTGGAGACCATGGTGGTGGCAGTGCCCCCCTCTGCAAGGTACACAGCAGTGCTGGATTTGGGGGGCACTGCCTGCTCGCCGCCGTTGTTGTTGACCTCGCAGTGCAGCGGCTCCGTGGAGATGACCCACGTGGATGGACGCCACCGCTTGAGCGAGTACGGGGTTTTCACACGTTTCTTGATCTTCTCTCCTGAGCCTGATTTGCCATCCTGTGAGGAGTCACCTACTGAAGGGAAAAAACCAAACCAAAACAAGAAAACAGAACAGAAAATAGCATTATGAGAAAGGCGAGATTAGACTGGAGTCCAGGGTTGTTACTTATGTGAAACAGAAACAAAAGAACAAAATCTACAAACACAGAAGCAACTGTGGGGCAGAGGCATGACAGGTGTATCAACTACAACAGCTGCCACTAAAACAAGGGCTTAGATTCTGTTCTCTGTCAGAAATTACTTCACTGAAGTAATTTGTGTTACCTGGAGTGCACATGGGCATCAAACAGGAGAATCAGCATTTGACATTTGAGGGGCTTTTGCAATCATAGTATCTTATATAACCTGCAATGGGAGGTACAAAAGAACATTGCTACTACAGGACAGCAAAGGCTAACACTTAAATAGTGCAATGTTAGGTCCCCTAATCCTACTCCACCTGGCAAAGCATTTCACCTGAAAATAAAATAGTCCATTCTCTGTTAAGACATTAAGTCAGGATTTGGAGTGCTGGGTTGTAAAACTGGCAGAACCAACTTTAACAGTGATAAAACTTCAGCAGTCAAAATCTGATTGTTAAAAAAACTTTACACAACCCCTTCTTGTAACTTAAACTTCAATTAAAGAAAGTCACTGCAATAATATTTTTTCTTTATCTTGGTAAGATTTCAACTCACATCAACATGTTAAGACAAAAATGAAGGTCTCCTACTTAAAAGGAAGGCTTAAACATTCCATCGCTAAATATTCAATTATATCTCTTGAAAGATATGTTCTTGTTTGGTTTTAAACCTTTTACTTCCAAAGATGCCTGGCATCCAGTTTACTTCACTAGTATCACAGCATCTTCCTAAACACACTCATGAGATTTGCAAGCACCTTTCAAGACTACAGTGACTTCTGGAAATATATTTTCTTTAAAATGCACACCACGAGATCTTTCCAATAGCTCAAACAGGCTCAAATCCAGAGGATGTACCTAATTTAACTATAACTACATGATTACATTCTTACTGTAAAAAGGAGAACCCCATTGTAACCTCTTAGACCTCTGGCCATAAAACTCTCAAGGAAGTTTTTCTGAAATAAACTATTAAAATCAATTCCTTCTCTAATTACATGGATTAATATTTATGTACATGGCAAACTGATGAAGAATTTCTCTAATTGTTGGAGCTAGGACAGCAAAATAGAAAATGCCTGACTGTCCACTTAGGCCGGGCTAATGCAGTACAATCAGTTGCTTTAAAATCATTAAGCATATAAGTAGTTACTATAATAAATTATTTTAATCAATGCATCTTAGAGACAGCTACACTTGAAAGAATGAGGAAAAGTAAGAAAAAAAAGGTTTAAAGTGCCCCTGCAGAAAAAAAGGACACTTTTCCAATATGCTTTGCAGCTACCAAAGGTAGAAGCCTTGCAAGGAATAATGAAAGTTAACCTAGAGACAGAGTGGATGGGTTAGAAAGAGACAGATTTATTCTGTGCATGTAGAAGGATGATAGTGATCTAATATACTGGAAATGATGGAGACAGGACTGTATCAAAAAGACAGAAGTTGTGCTGAGGGAAATTACATTTATATGAGATTTAATGAGTATGCTTTGAGGAGAAACGGGAGACAGAAATAATTTCTGAGCAGATATATGCAGTTATTAGGTAGAGAGGTGTCAGGGAAACCATTCAGCCCTGCAGGCACTTACACTGCATACTACTGCTATCCAAACTACTTGTGGCTGACAGATCCAGCGAATTAGGCCTCTGTGCTCTTCTGCTCTGGGTCTGCCCAGGATTTCTCACTACACTCTGGATGCTGGCCGCAGCAGTGTCTGGACAGGGATTACTGTTGTTGTTGTTGGCGTTCGTTCGCCCGTTGTCCAGCGGCCGCTCCCTCCTGTCCACCAGGCGGTCCAGGACACCTTCATCGTGGCCGACCTGCTGCTCCCGCCTCAGCAAGGGCTCGTGCTCGTCGGGACTGGAGTTGATATTCAGCCGACTGTCCTCGCCACTGAACTGGTTCTGAAGCATTTCCTGGGCCCTCTGCGCCACCGAGCCGCTGCTCTGGCCAGAGGGCACCGTGCCGTTGGCGTACTGGGCTGTGCCAGTGTGAGAGTTCATGCCGTGGCTCCTGCCGGCCACTCCGTTCATGGTCACCGTCACCACGTGGGGCTCTGCAGCATTGATAGTGTTCATCTTGGCTACGCCCGTTTCCACCTGCTTCAAGTTTGATTTGTGCTTGCCACCGAATTTTAACCGTGGCTCCTTGGTTGAATTTTTGGTGTTTAGAGGGAGGCTAGTAGGCCTCTTCGGTAGGTTCTGCTGCTTGGGTAGAGGATAGACCTGAGCAGCTGGGACATCCGGGATCAAACACGCCTGACCGTTGGTAGCTTGTGTGAAGTCCTGCTGCCCTGTCACCTCTACTGCAAGTTTTATCAGTGGGTAAAGCAAGCTGGAACTAGTGCTGCTCAGCGGATCTGGCCCACTAAACTGCTTAAGTGAATGTTCCATCAGATTCTCATCAGAGCTTTCTTTCAGGTTCTTATCCACTTCTTTTGGATCCAATTTATTTGTCTCCAAGTCCTCCTCTGTTAGCTGCAGACAAACAGGGGTGGGCCCACCCGGCTGCATGACATTTGTAGTGTGTAAGTTTGTTTCATCCGAGTAAGGCATTTCGGAGATGGTGGTCATGCCGGTGCTGGGAGTGAGGCCAGCTGTATTGGTGGTGGATAAAGTGGTGACACTTGTCTCGGGACTGGGGATGCGAGCTTGTGCTTGCTGCCGCTCGTAGTTAATGGAATTTCTATTCTTTTCCCCTGAAGTCAATGGTGTAGTGGACATTGAATGTTCAGAAGAAATGTTCTTTACTATGCTGTCAGTGTGGTGGATTGAATCTTCAATGTAGGAAGAGGAAGAATAATCTGGATATGGCCTTATCTTTGATACACGTCTGTGATGCGACAGATTCCTTTAAAAAAAAATAAGAGGTATTAAGATCATATATGTAAAAATCACCTCATACTATAACGCCTCTCATTTAAGAGAGCTGAGTGTCTTTCTGTTTATTTTCATGCACAAACTAAGGATAGATACAGTACAAACTAAGGTATTTCAGCAACTTCCTTGAAAAGGGCTGGGAATAAAAAAATTTGTTTTACTAGGGCAAAATTTCATTATGGATATTACTTCCTAGCAGAAAAATAATGTTCTATTTGTCCAATACACTGTTTGTCCAGTTGGCAAACAACTGCTAAGGTTCTGCTCTAGATGCAGAGAAGTGATGGTGAAGAAGGTCAACAAAAACCCAAGAGACTAAATCAACAAAGTGATTCTGGGAAATGTCACAAGGTCCTAACCCATGAAAATGCTACTATTTTAACAATTTAAGTATTTTATGATTTGAACATAATATTTTTTTCATGACAATGAACAGTGTCATATACAACAACATTATTCTTCTCTCAAATCTGGATTTCTAGAGTATACTATTAAGCACTAAAGTCAGTTCTGCAAATTCTCACTCCCTCTGGATCATATATAAGGAGAGAACATGCAGCACTTCTCTTGCTGAGGTCAGAACAACAATGACTTAAACAATGGCCCTGCACTTTGTAAACTGAAAAACTACAGGTTTGAGACTTGGTAATTTCCTGAACTCACACTGACTGCAAATTCACAGTTTTTAGCAGAACACTTTAAACAGAAGTTTGATGCATCATTTAGCCCGTGTACTTAACGACAATTCACTTTGTCACTTCCCATCATGGCAAGCCTGCTGGGACAGTTTGCCTAAGCTCAGTTTAAAAGGCCCCTCTGTGAGAAATACAGTTGTATACATAAAAGGTGCCTGAATTCTGGGGACACACAGGAGATCTTAAGAACACAAGCAATTGGGATTTTGCCATGCAATACCCATATGCAGACCAGGTCATGTAACACACACCACTGAATGGGTGCAGCAAGCTGTAGCTTCTGCCCTGGAGTGAGCCAAGCGCTGCATTGGGCATTCCCTGCTGTCTAAACCCAAATGTGCTCTCCACTTACCTCTCATTTTGCATGGCAGTTGACATAGGATTGACTGTTGGACTAACTGATTTATTTCTCTCCCAAATCATCATGAGCTCTGCCATTCTCTCCTCAGCACACTGTGCTGTTAGTCGAGCTTCTGCATCTTGATCCCAACAGTCTTCAATAGTCTCTTTAAGTGACCTCACAGCCTGCCAGGAGATAAAACCCCTTTAAGTTATTTTACCTTCATACTGTACTTCTAATTTACTGTTTTATGGCAGCATTCTACATGCCTGAAAACAGTCACAAGCTGGTGAAAGAGAGAAACAGAAGATACACAATTTTATTCACAGCAAATTAAACCTAATACTAGCAATGTGCAATTTAATATTAACACACCTCACATACACACATCAACTGGGAAGACACTTAGCAAAAGCTACATTCACCAATGTCCATACAGCCTTCAGCCAAGCCCTCTGATGGATGCATGCTCTGCTCACTCTCCTTGCCTTATAAGAGCTGTGTACTAAGGACTGCTGATATTGGAAATGCTGCCATGGTTATTCTCACAGTTCTGCTAATGGTCACTGCTTTGCTCCCCTGCACTGTATGCAAATAACAGCTGTGCTCTCTTCATCATCCTTGTCTTCCTGTTTACCACAGTGACATCCAAATGTCTCGTAAGTATCAATGAATTTGTCTGCCCCATGGGAGGAGATTTTTGTTGCACTTGTTTTACAGGTGGAGAAACAGAAACACACACGTGTTCCTGGCATCACACTGTGGGATGAGCTGTACAGTCAGGATTAGAGCTCAGGACCTCCAAAACGTGCTGCCATATGCTCAGGGAACTGGAGAGGAAACAACTGAAATGATGAGCACTGAACACTCCTGTTTGCCCTCTATCTGGAGGACAAAAGCCAGGCAGACATTTCTGGGCCCCTGCTGCCAGCCCATGGCCACAGAAAGGATTTGGTCTGCCAGCACAGCTCCCATCTACAGCCCAGCTTTAACCTCCCCAGCCCTGAGGACTGTGCAGAGTCCCAGCTGGGCACTGAGGCATTCAGTGAGTCCTGCTGGCTGTCTGTGTGCCAGAGCTGCCTTGTGCCCTGCTGGCAGTGGAAGCCAGGACCAGCTCTGAGCACGAGCCAAGAGCTCCTCGCCCACGGAGCGAGCTCCTGGCATGGCTTGCATCTGGCAAGCGCTGCTGCTTGGTGATGCAGCTCTGGCTGCACAGGTGGGGACAAGTTCCCCCACAAGCAAACCTTTCACCTCCCTTCCCACAGCAGATCACACAGGGGACAAGCCAATACTCTCCCCTCAGCTGAGGGACATGAGTCAGGGTACTGGATCCATTTTCTCTCCCACAATAAAATGCCTTCATTCAGCTTTTAGGACTTGATTTTGTCACCATTCAGACTAAATCAGTGGATATCCTAATCTCCTGCCTTTCCTCTTTGCAAGACTTTTCAACCAGTGTTTAATTGAATACTGTCTGTCCTGCAGCAGATCCTTTCCTTTTGATGTGTTAAGGATCACTAAAGGACACAGTAGTGACTGTACAGACAGTACACTGGAGTTCTTCAGCATCACACCACAATTATGTGTTTGCTATTAATTTCAGGTTGAAAGACAACTATGCTAAAATGAACTATTTACAAGTACCAGCACTCATCAAAAAGACAGAAGGGACCAGAAATTTGCATTATTCTATTATTCTGCTAATATCCTTCAGTGCTGACCTCTGAAGCCAAGTGCGGCCCCACTCTGGCACGTGAGACAAGAATATAGTAATATCTCAACACAGCTTAAAGCCTTTGAATTATTTCATGTCCATCCTCTGCTCAGGTTCTTGCTTTATACTATGAAAAACAACACTGCTAATCAAGGTCTGTAACAACATAGATGCTTCCAGAAGCACACTAAGACTGCATAGGTAATCACAAATGAGGATTCCAAATCTTTTGATAATTATGGGATTAAAAAAGAAAGCATTACTTTTTATTTGTATTTCTCAAATGAAAAGGACAAATGCATTTGCTTCAAAGATGAATTTGCATGATGGTATTACAACCCAACATAACAGCAGAGCTTTAAATAATGGAATAAAGTCTTTTATCTCATGTATTAGATACAGGAGGTTAGGATGCGGGTCCAGAGTGAGGTTATCTGGAGCTTAATTTTCTACACTATCTGCGCCCTAGAGTGCTCATTCAGATATTATCCTAAACTGGCATAGGGTGGAAGAAGTTGTTTGACCCCTGTGATTATTATTCTTTTCTCTTAAAGCAATGGTGTAGATAAATTCTTAGAGCTGGAGTTACCACCATTTTGATTATACAGAAAAAAAATTAGTAACACCACAAAGAATGTGCTAGGCATTTTAAATATGGGGATCATCTAATAATGCTGGAGCCTATCAGCTTGGTAGAACATAATGAACATTTAAAATGGCAGTCTGCAAAACAAAACAAACCTTGAACTGTTTCAGAAACAGCTGTCAAGCTTGGTTCTTCCAACACCACATCTGCCAACATGGCTATAGTTAAAACAGCTGTTGTTTGATTTCCTATATAGTTTGGGCACTGATTTCTCTTTTTTCCTCTTCCCCCTTTGCCCCTGAGACTGGGTGGCCAAAGTGTGCAATAAAAGCACCTCTCTTGGAAGCTCTCAGCTGGGTTACAGCATGTTTTACTGCAGTGTACCTCTGCAGGCTATGCTCCTCTGAAAGCAGGCCCCCACCTATTCACACCAGGCGAGGCCTTGGGCTCCTCCTGGTCTGCACAGCAGCTACAAACTTATCAACCACCAAGCCTCTGAAGATTGATGGGCATCATTCAAAATGGGAAAAACAAGAAGTATCCTTCTAAATAACAGCCAAACACGGCAGTTTCACACTTGCAATTCAGCTGTGTTACCTTGTATCAGGTGGAACCCAGTCCCTGTTTGCACTGCACTTCGCTTGTAATAAAAGACAAACAGTCCCCTCCAAAGCAAGGGGATTCACATTGCCTGAGCTTTGCTGCAGATGAAAGCAAGCACAGACTGTCACCAGAGTTCAGCTGACTTGCTCTAACTTGTTGGCGCACAGCAGCAAGGTTCTAAGCCATAGCTACACTCACTCAAAACAACAAGCAATGTTATAATGTTGATAGTCTTGAAAAAAAACTGCAGATCAAATGAAGCCATATAAAATCTTTTATGTAGTTAAAATGAAATTATTTCTAGAAGCTTTAGTCTCTGCAAATCTTGAGGTCTATACAAGTTCAAAAAAGTTTATTACAATGTTTACCAATTTTAGTTTTGGAAGAGTATACTGATGTTTTTGTCAGCTATTTTAGTTGGTATCCTAGTTCAGTTTTATTAGTTTATAAGATGTCAAAAGACAAAAAATGGCTTTGTGTTTCTCATTCAGCACACAGAGAACACATGGGCACTTCATGCCCAATACTACAGACAATGTCTGAAATTAATGTAACAGGTTATCTTTGATAATCACACTGCAGCATGCAACAACAACAATAATAGTATTTTTCCTTGAAAGAAATCTGTCTTTCATGTCAATAACTTTTAAAAACTGAATTCAGTATTTGAGAAGTTCATGCAGAAACAGCTCTCAATCTTTAAATACTAACAAAGAGGAAAAAACCTTAAGAATTGCTTTTAAGAAATGAGTACACCCTAAAGCTGGTTAAATCACTGTTTCTTTGAAAATATTCTCCCTCACCAGGCTGTTCTCCTTCCATGCTTCAGGGAATTTTGGTCTTTGCTTCTCTCTAGACACCAAGACTTGCATATCTTCAAAAGTGGGATGGTTTCCGACTTCAGTCTGGAAAGCCATCTGGTACTCTGGCACAGATTCCCCTGTTAGCAAAAGAAAGAAAGGAAAAAAATCAATCACAGATTAAAAGGCAGAGCAAAGACTTTCAGTTGATGAAAGGCATTATCAAAGTTGCTGTCTATCGAGATGTTCCCCACTTTCCCCAAAGTCTAACTTCCAAAAAAAGCTGAATTAACTGCAAATGAATTAAGTGCTGTTCAGCAACCTTTCAAAGGATAGCATCTTCAGACTGTGCTGGTTCAGTGGCACATTTGGAATGTCTTGGAGCCTGGAGATGACACCAACTTTCTGTGAAATGCCACTGACTGATGATCTCCATGTACTTCATTTGGGAGGAAGCCCAGCAGGATTACAACCCTCTGCACACCAAGAACAGCTGTTTGACTGCAGAGAGTATGCTGCATTTCAGATCCATTCTATATGCTGGAGCTTGGGCAGAAGATGGTGCATGTGGCACCAATCTCATGTGCAAATTTTATGTCCACTTCCTTTTTGTTTATGTTACAGGTAGGGAGGATTTCCCTAAATTTTCCATGTCCTATCCTAAACAAAAGTACAACTGACTAAAGGCTACATTAAGTCATAGCATGTTTTCATGGTGAAAAGTCTGAAAGACACTTCAAGCACGTCTATCAGTTCTCAGAACTGGAAACACAGCCTTTGCCATCAGTCTAACACTCAGTGTTTTTAAACTCTGGACAGTAATACTAACAACAATAATAATGCTCAAAAGGCACCTAGCATGAGGCCTGCGAACCGCCTGATCAGGTCCTACCGAGCCTTTGGGCAGGAGCCACACCTCGCCCCCAGATGTCCTGACAAGCACCACCTCGAACACTAGATGGCACCGACTCAATGGCAGAAGCAGCTGAGGGAACGGCTTCCCTTCTCCACTTTCAAAAGCTCGGGCTCAGGAGCAGCTTTGGGTGCTGGTGCCACTTCCTACTGTTACGGTTTTCTGCAGTTCTTTTCCTTACCTGGGAAGAGGTCTGTACATCTCATGAATATCTCCCAGTAGATCAGGCCCAGAGCATACATATCTACTTGTTTCAAGGCAGATTCACAGTCCCTCAAGTTCACTGCTCCTTCAAGCACTTCTGGGGCCATGTAGCGGATCGTACCGACCTGGGCAAACATCACATCAGAGCTTCACATCAGGAAGGAATTTCCAAATTCAATTAACTTTTTTTGTGCCCTTTTCTGCTTGGTACTCTCTACAGTTAAGGAAAACACAGCTTGTTCCTAATCAATGTCCCCAGTTTTTTAGATTCTTACCAGTCTAGTCATAACAAAACCTTTCCCCTACTCTGCCACTGTTTTGTATGTACCAAAACAAAATTATTTTGTCCCTTACTTAATGTTCTCAAATGAAATATGATATAGCTGAAGTGTTTACTTTTCCAAGTTGCTTTGTTAAACACCAAGGTATGTATCATAAGGAAGAGGATCCTGCTGAATAAGAAACTTGTTCTCTATTCCTGGACTGTCAGGAAGGTTCCACCCTACAACTCCCACAGTCAAAGGTTATGAACAGTCTTGGAAGATACCTATTCATTTTCACTTGGATATGTGGTAGAGTAGAGCACTTATTCATCAGTACTTGTAGGACAGTATTTTGTCAAAGGACTATTCTACAACCCTGAATTTTAACCAGCAGTTTCCCTGTTTCTTTTATCAGTATGGAAAGATCTAGATGGAGCTCTTCTGCTCTAGGTATTTTCAATTTAGCAATTGCTTTCTAGGGGAGAGTGATTAGCACCGTGTAGCATGTTCTTTGAATGACATATGAAGTTTTTCTGTAAAAGCACAGATAACAACTACACTGAACTATTAGGCACTCTTTATTTAAAACAGTCTCACTGTATTTCAGTAGCCTGTATCAGATGTCAAGCAGCAGATGCAAAATGTGGTATGTCACCATTTCAGAAAAATTAACACCAAAATCAAAAATTAAAAAAAAACACCAAAGAATGTTTGGTCTTCAGTTAGCATTTGCAGTACAAAACCAAAGGGACTTCTACCACATAATCACAGAGAACATGGCAACCAAACTTACCTTGTGTCTTCTCGTATCTCACACAGAAAATTCAGTCTGCCAATCTATCGCCTTTCAAAATGGCAGGTTTGTGATGAGTATTTTGAGAATAGTTTTCTCAGAAACTGCGAAGCCTCCACAGTTTCTTCCTGGGGAGGCTTCAGCCCCTTCTCACCCATACTGCATTCCCCATTACAGAAATTGTACCAGCTGAACATTCATCCAACCATTGTACTCACCTCACTAATGGCTGCATTGTCTTCCTCACCAGGTCGTACCAGCCTGTTCCCAGTCAGCTTCATGGAGAGCCCAAAGTCACTGATGACACACGTGCCATCGTTCTTCACCAGCACGTTGCGGCTGTTCAAGTCACGATGCGATATTGCAGGTTTGTAATGCTCTGTTTGGACACACAAGTGCTTTTACCATTTCAGCAATTCCACTGCTTGGCAAAATGAGAGAACCTCGTTACGTCTGCTCAGCTATTATGAATAAAGAATCACTTTATTTTTTAGAAGGCTAGTGTTTTTGTTTCTTTACAATGAGCTCCAGAGGAAGCTTCCTAGAGAAAACTGACTGGCAGCCAGAGTTTCACTGTATCTATACGATATATTAGGCTACTGCCATACACAATTCTGATGTTCACCAACACTCTTCTTCCCAAGGGGTATTTCAGCACGACTTTGGCAGTGGAGACATTGTACAGTTAAACACAAACCTGCTGCCACAGCCCCAACAGCCATTCCAAATACTCTCTGTCACTTCCACACTCCTGTGTCAAATGCAGCACCAACTATTTACATTACAATTGGAATTATCACTGGCACTTATTCAGAAGGTATGCAGACAATATTATTCCAGAGAGTCTGAACATGTTCATCTTGCAATGGATCTGACCTTTTCCAAAGAATAATCTCAGTTGTTCCTATTTTTTATTTATTTTGTTAGTAAAGCAGCCAGCAGTACAGAACTCGTTTTAGTGTGGAATTTATTCTACTCCATGTGTTCCCTCCTAGCATTCACAGACTGTGGCTGTCTCTCCTTTATGATGGAAAGCTTACACATTTTCTGGTTGCTAATGGACACACCTGTCTGCACATCTCAAAATGATGAAGTTAAGATGATAGCTGTAGCTTCAATGGCACATAGGAATACTGATTTGGGTATTTTCAGCACTTTTAATAGCATCTTTAGTTGTCATTCTTTGCTAGTGCTCATGCTTAACATTTGAGATATATAGGTTGAAATCTTAATCCAAACATTAGCACCTCAATGGAGATATAATGAAACCAGCCTTTTATTTACTGCCAAAACCCTAACATTTCAGTGCCAGGCCATATTCTGCAGACTGATAGATCTCAGAATATCTACTTTATAATTATGATACTTCAGCTGCTGAAATACTGGGTGAAGCATGCATGCAGACATAGAGAGATCCCAATCAATACATTGTCACAGCTAGTACTCTAATAAAGTACCAGAAAATCCAGCAGTATTGTTTGTACACAGCAAAGATTAGGCCCAAACTCTCAAACAAAAATCCAGAGACATGATAAATAAAACTAGAGTGGGGTTAGAATATTTAATTTGATAGCATACGGTTCACACACAAACTAAAAACTGCTTTGGTGATTTCTGAACTGCAAAAACAGACAACACCTCATCTGTTTACCCTCTGCCAGAGAGGCAGGCAGTGCTTCAGCTCTTCAGTAATCTGTTGCCATGATACAGCAGCAATGCACAGCTCTGCCTCCTCCTGCCTCTCCCACCTCGGAGCCAGGGCTGTCACACAAGGGCCACAGAGCCACAGCATGGTTCCCAAGGAGGGAACAGAGCAGAAGTTCTGAGCAATCTCTATCTGCATTCATCAATTCCTACTCACAGTAGGATAAAAGAAAGGCTGGAATCTATGACCTGACAGAAATAAGAATATACTGAGATCTTTGCATCCCTTCCTGGCCTTACCTCCTCGAGGCAGCTCCGTGTGCAGGTACGCCAAGCCCCGCGTTATCGAGTGAGCCAAACGACAGGAGCTGACCCAGTCACTTGTGTGGAGACTCAAATATTTGCACAAAGAACCCTGAAAAGAACCCCAGAAAAAGACAAAACAAAAAACCCCCACAGATTAAAATCATTATCCAGTAGAATAACTCAAAATCTTTTGGAGACTCAATTTTATCCACTGCTTCTAAAAGGTATAAACCTGTAACTGCTTTTGGGTTTACCCACATGTTTTAAAACACAGTATTTGACTGAAGTTTCATTCCAGTGCTGCCATTTCATTTCTCTGAAGTGAAATATGAATTTTATCACAGAATAGCAGGGACTGCCTCTAGAAAAAATGATATTAATTATAAAAGTCTTGTTGCAGAACAGAATAAAGGTAATTGCTGACGTAACAGCCTGGGTTTCTAAAATGTGGGCTTTAGACCATTATCACTTAAGCTTTGTTTTTTTTCTTGGCTTAGTGGGTTGACATTTCAACCAATTCTAATGGAGGCCACAGGACTGTTGTCATAAGGTGACTGGCAAAAATTCACTGTATTAAACCAGCTTCAAGATGTTTCTGCTGCAGAGCCTGCCCACCACTAGATGTTTTTTAAGCCAGCTGAAGTCTGTGATTTTATGCTTTTAGTGAAGTTAAAATGATAACCAGGAAGACTTTTAGTCAAGATTTAGAGGGAGATATATTTGTATTTAAGACTATCTTGTCAGTCATGAGTTACACATTAAATTGGGGATATTCGTTCTGACTTTAACTTTTATCAAAAGTGATATTTTTAACAATCAGAGATTCTATTTGTGTTTTAGAACACTTTTTCTGTTGTTCTGAAGAGACAAGAGTGTCTGACTACTGGGGTGATAATTCTGTGGCTATTACATATTTCCTACCACGTCATGCTTTACAACTGACTCCCTTACCGACCTGCTACATCTCAGAGTCCCATCAGAACAGCATGCTGATTGATAAATGCACATAGCATTCCTTTTACTTGCCTATTTCCTTTGGTCTGAGGGCATGTTTGGATAAAAACACAACCTGGCTCAAACCTATCTGTCTTGCTTTCACCAAGGTAACACCAAGAACAATTTTCCGTGTAAAAATGCCCTGACTTGTGTGTTCTTATTTTCAGGAAGGAAAGTATTATGAGGGAGAATGATGTTTTGGATGGGGAATATTTCATCTGCACATCTTGTATGGGTTAGTCCTTATTGAAATCAGATTTATGGCTCCAGTTTGAACACTGGAATTCCCTTCTACCAGGGCTGCCACAGCAGGCTTCCTTTTCTGCTGTTAACTCCACATACAACAGAACATCTGCTCACTAAAATACAGATCACACTGTGCATTAATTACACCTGCTGCGCACTTTTTCCAATGACTTCCAAACAACAGTGGATTGATTTTAGACTAATCTTGCTGTTCTTAATACCACATTGGGAAGGAATCTGATAATATGAAGTCATAAGCTTCATCTGTACATTTAATCAGGTCATTAACAGAGCCTATTTACATAAGCAACAAGACACAAATTGCAATCAAATTACATTTCAACTGAAAATCCTTTCATTCAAGAAAATAGCAAAACCAGATCACTTCTGAAGACAGTTATGCCATGCCTCCTAGGAGCAGAATACTCACTTGATTTTACTTAACTTTCATTTTATTATATGAAAACATGCCAGTTTTGTCAGAATCGCATGCTTTGCCACTATCCATCTGGTATGGGCACAACTGACCTTTTTCATGGTCACTTCCAGTTTCTGCAATCTCTTCTTAGATGCCTGTCTTACAAGCTGACATGATGGAGTGTGTTCTCACTTAGAAGTTTCAATTAAGTCACTTTTTATATTTGTGCTTTGCTGCCTTAAGTTTGTATATAGTGCACAAATGTGTAAATACATACCTGTGTTTAAGGCATGTATTTACATGAGTGCACTTAACTTGCAATACAAGCATATGCACAGAGCCTAAAAAACCCTAAGACAGGCCATCATTACTGCTATGTAGCACTGTCCTGCTCCTTTCTGCTATTCAAATAAGCAGCTGTTGTCCTACTGCCTCCACAAAAGATCAGGCTTCAGCCATTCCCTTCACACTCTGCAGGAAATACAAGTTTGCTTACTTGAGACTAAAAAGCTTGTTAAAGAAAATTATTTAATTGAATAACTAAGGTTCTTTCCCATATACAGGCAAAAAACTCCCCCAAGATAAACTGAGACACCATTTTTTGCATTTTCATATAAATATCCCCCACATACATTTTGTGATTTTTCAGATAAGCTATTCACATTTATACTGTGTAATTTTTAAATGTTTCTGTTTCTGTATATGTGTGTACACACACAGAGCATGAAGTTCCCTAATCCATGAATTTGAGAAATACAAGCCTTCAGTTAGCTGATGAGATTTGAAGGTTCTGGAAAGTAAGGCTGCCTTCTTAAGACACATCCTACATCATCAGTATATGCTACAGAAAGCTTTAAAGAAGATACCAGGATAAAAAGTCACTATGATTTATAGTACTATAAACTAGTTTGACAACGATCTTGTATCTATTACATTTCACTGTAAAAAACCTCACTATTTACAGCTATTGAGCGATGCCATAAGACAGAGATAATGTCTTAATATTAAGAAGTTTTACATTTATTAGATTACTTTTAAGTAAAAACAACTTTTCAAATTCTGTCATTGAATAAAGACAAAATTGACTAAAAAAACCTTGAACCAAAACCAAGACCAAGTACTCCAGAGCTAGGAATTTGTAAGACTACATTTGGTAGCACTAACCAGGAAGTCTAAAAAGGTATTACAGTAACCCACAATAAGATCCATTAAAACTGTCATTGATATGGATTATTTTTACATTACTGTGCAAGAGGCACCACCAAAACCTAAAGTACCTCCTTTTCACGTGGCTATTCTTAGGATTCTTAACCAACCCGACTGATTTTCTTGAAGCACTTACATTGGGGTAATATTCCATCACCAATAAATATTCCATCCGGCCGTCTGCAGTGAACCTCTCATCCCCCACAATGAAGCGGGCGATGTTCTCGTGCTCCATCAGTGGAATCCTGTAAATGTTCCTCTCATTGACAAAGTTCTGACGATTGGCAAAAGAAAAGACTTTCACAGCAACTGGGCGTTCATCTAGGGAACCTTTATACACTGCTCCGTACCGCCCCCGGCCAATCAGCTGCAAAAAACAGAAATAATTTGTTCACAAAATAATAGGTGAAGACAAAACCCGAGTTTTCACTCTACAAGAATTGTATGCCAACTTTTATCCTGACTTATACTATAATACAGTGAAGATGACGAGTATTTTGTAATGAAAACCAGAATTAGAATGCTTTCATAGAGGCTATTTTGGAGTTAGAAACCTCAGCATAGGCCAACGTAGCCTTTACTAAACTGATTTATAATCTCAATATCCATACATATATAATAAATAATCTAGTCAGTATTTTTATATACAGAATCAATAAAACACATCTGTTTAGTGCTGCTAATTCTCTTACAACTTTTGCCTACTAAAGATTTATAGCTTTTATGTGATCAATTTCATTTCACTCCAGAAATCACAGACTTTAAGGGAAATAATTTAGGTTTAGGGCAGTTTGTAAGCTGTACCTTTCAGGTTAGTAGTGACAAAATATGCATTTGTAGTGCAAAATAGATGCCAAAAGAGGTGGAAAGATTTTAAAAGAAGGGAATAATTAATTCCTGACTACCTGTGAATATTTATTCTAGCCCCCACTATATTAGACAGTCTTCAAGAATGGCCTTTCACATCTCCATAGTAACTGCAGAACAAAGAAGTGATCTCTAAGCCAAAATGCAGGGCCACCTTCAGGAAGAGCCCTCATTTCTAAAGCTCAAAAAATTCCAACTACATAAGAATTTAAGCACCTATGTAAAATAATTTTCAGGAAGACCCATACATGAAACTGTAAGGATTTCATTAGCCATTTTTTAAACTTTTTAAATACTTACAAATAGAGGAGGAAGAGAAAACAGAAGGGATAACAAAAGTAATGTTTCTAAAGATTATAAAATTGTCTTACAGGAAAGTTTTCAAAAATAAAGCATCATTTAATTGAGAAACTTTCTGTTTCTCAGTCCTTTGATAGCACTGTGTTGCAAAACAGCAGCAAGTCAGCTCAAGGTATGAATGTGCAATGTAGTCTACCCACAGAGATGTCCAAAGGCAAGCACAGGTTAAAACATTTGTCCCTGTGACTGCAGGCAAGGGGTCAGAAAGGCCATAGCCTTTCTCTCTACCAAGTTTCAGACTTGGAGAAAGTCGCTGCTTTCTTCAAGACTGCATTATCAGTACAAGTGCTTCCATCTGGGGCTTTGCACACTTTTACAAAACCCATTGTTAGACTCTCCTAAACTCTGCCTCAAGTCCTTTTTTGGTGTCAGAAGACACCTAAAGTTCTTTGCTGATCAGTGCTGTCACCATTAGAGAACTCACACTGCATGTCTGCAGTCTGCATCTCCAGGTGGGGCTTCTACTGGGAAAAAGAAGAAAAGCACCACTCTGCATCTCAGTTGTTCTACTCATTTTTTCCTGGCTAAAAGGTTTTAAAAATTCCATATGCTATATCAAGCATACCAACTGGAAGCATAACATTTTGCAGTTTTGTGATGATATCTCTAACACCGAGCTGAGCAGAAAGTTCTGGTTGGCCTCTAGTTGCCATGGAGCTGGATAGCGCCCCACAGGGAAGAATGACTTCACAGAAATGCACCATATACTAAAATATACCACCCTATGTGCAGTAAATTCTATTTTCCAAGAGTGTTACTAAAGAATTTTAAATTCCTACAGTAGGACACTGTATTAAAAGCAAGCAGTGTCAAGCAAAACAGATGGATCTTCTGATGCAATGCTGAAATATAGCACCTTCTAATTTTCCCCACTACCTCCCAGGGTTTCTTATTTTGTTCTCAAGGTAAAACATGTTCTAGCAAATGCCAACAACATTACTAAAAAAATTAGACAAAATGTACCTGCAATAACCCTTTTTTATTTTAATTTCTTCTTGAAGCTGTGATTTAGAAGCAAATATTACAGGAGCACTGATACATTCATTTCTGTAACTATGCCTGGGATATGACCACAAGCATTATATTAAATAAAAATAAAGATTAATAACTGAGTTGAATATTTACCTCTAACAACTTTAGATTATCCAGATCCAATGAGGGCTCTGATGCTGCTGCCTCCATCATGTTCATACTGTGCAAACCTTGTTTACGGTCTCCTGGGGGAGAGGGTGAGGAGGAAATCAGCCAGTTTCCTTTCTGGACATGCTCCAAGTGAAAAAAATGCAACTTACCTGGGACCTGGCAGAATTACATATAGTAGGCAAGGATGAAATAAGTAAAAAGAAGTCCTGTAAAATCTTCTCAAAATCAGCAAAATGAGCAGTGAAGGTGCTGATAAGCCACAAACTAGAGATATCTGCTACACAACTATTTTGATAATTCAAAGTCACTGGCAATAACTATAAAGCATGTTCACCACCTCACTTAAGCTGTGCTGAGCAGAGGATTTGTAGAAGAAAAATGGGTCCCAAAATGCCAGCTTAGAGAAGTCATAACTCTCTCCAAACTGTTATAAAAGGAATATCACCATAAAATGTCAGAGAGGAGAAAGGGGAGCAGCATTATGTACAAGCATATAACAGGACTGGGGAGAACAGAAGACCTAAGTATAGCTCTGAGCAATAGCCAAACAAACAATGGAAAAAAACAAAGCCAAAAATATTGTCAAGCCCTACCTGCAAGCATCCTGTATCCAAAGAACAGAGCAGCTATGAGAACAGCCAGTACAGACACAGATGCCAGGGCAATAACGATGGTCTCATCTCGATGAAAAGAATGAGAAGAATCTGAAAGCAAACAAGATGAGGACTCTTTAATTGTAAATTTGAAAGAATCAACACTATAAAACATGTAATTGTTATTACAACAATGAGAAGAAAAATGTACTCTGGATTGTCTAACATCCCACATCCTTTTCCCCTCAACATCTAGGGATGGCAGAAGAGCTGGTCAGCCCAAAACCAGCTGGGCACACATCCATCAGCAGCCTGGCCCAGGTTTCCCTTGCCCTGCAGCGAGAGGCACTGACAGCAGAAAGTGATCCTTCTTTCTATCTGGCAAAGTTCAGCACAGCCATACAAGGCCAAGCTGATGCAGCTCTCATCTGTTATCTGTGCCTTAATCCACTTTCCTGGTATGAATCAGGTTTGTCACCTTTACAAGGTTTTTTTATTGTTTTTCCCAGGACAAAAATCTCAGTTTGCAAACTGGGCTGCAAATATGATGAAAATTGAATGTTTCACATTCACTCAAATACCTAAAACATACATAAGTCCACTTAAGCAAATATTTCAAAATACTTGGGGGTTTTGATTCGTGTAAGTGCTCAGATAATTATTGGCATAATTTTTAACACACAAAAAGACAGAAGTATCTCTACAGACTGAAGCAGGAAATCTGAAACAAAAATAAAACACTAAACAAAATTAAATGAAACTAGTTTTATTGAGTCTGTTGTAAAACATAATTTGACTTTTTCTCAAAATTAGTATCTTGCTTTTTCAGGTTTTCTTGGTTGGGTTTTTTATTTTCCCAGAGAGGAAAAAAGATTTCCTGAAAACATTTGTTAGTGCCTTGAAATGTTCCTCCATGTCAGAGTCCAGTCTTGCTTCTTGCAGGCGTATAAAAATCCAGCCGCTTTAATACAAAAAATTATTAGTGCAGATACTCTTCTGGTGTCAGAATCGCTGGAATGTGGCGCTACAAAACCTCATTTACTTTGGCTTCAAAACCAAGTTTGGGAACTATGTTTAAGCATGTCTTACATACTGCAAAAAGTACTCCTTAAAAGACTGTAATGAGACCTAACTAGGCTAAAACCACAAAATATAAAATGCACACAAGACTTAAACATTGAATAAACTTTTAGGTGAGACTGAAATACAATTTATCCCAATCTATACTAGCTGAATAAACTGACAAATTCACTTTTCTTGGATTGCATTTAAAAGAAATTCAACATTATTCACTACTTCATTTTCCCAGTATGGACATACACAAGAGAACCATGTAAGAAGGAAAAGCAAATTTAAACGACAACAACTGTCCTTTTTACATAACCACAACAGTAAGGGGAAATAATGAAAAGCTGGTAAAATAGAATGCCAGAGAGAATTTCAGCTGTGACAGAAGTATGTGAAAAATCACCTATCAAAACCAACATGCAGCTCATATCTGATACTCACCTTAAATAAAACAGAGCTTGTGATAAATCACAATACCATCAAATTTAAATTTGTTCTATCAAAAGAAATACCATCACTACTGGTTTTGGTAAAATAACTTTCACCATGAAAATAAGATACTGGCATAGAACACTAATGTGTAATATGAGCTGTGACTTCTGTAGTGAGGAGATGAAAAGATACACATTATAATTGTCATCTAAATTATGTATTCAAAGCATAGGCATGCATATATATTGAAAGCCACAACATCATAAAGGAAACTGTTACATTATACAAAGCTATATGAAACATGACACAAGTGCAAGCAGATGAGTAACTGCTGGCAGGGAAATGGTAGTTTTGACTTTCATATTTTTATGAATGAAATTTACATTTTATTGGGCTATCTTTTAAAACATATATTAAATGTGGAGGGTTTTGCATCAGTTCAAGACAGTTCCTAGCACGTACTAAGGAGTAGCAGGTTTGCAGAGACTGACCCTTTGGTTATAATCCCAGCTGTATTTTCCTTGCCTGCACAACTAGAGCACAGCCATTTGCTACCTTCCCATTGCCAAATAACCAGCAATCATTTCCCTCATGGTGTGCCAAATGATATCTGGTGCTCGAGTTTGATTGCTCTTCTTTAGTTTTCTGTATAATCAAAGGCTTAACAACATGCCTCCATCAGGAGGGCCCTCCACTACCCTAGAAAGGATTTTGCTGTTCAAGGGCATGCTGAGCAACACATTCTTCCACAGCTCTGGCTGCCTTGGCACACTCCCCTTAGAAGCCTGTGAATGTTGACATTCTGCAGGCTGAAGAGATACCAGAAAATCTCAAGACAGCATTTTGCTCCCCTCAGCAGCTGAAAAACACACAGAGAAAAAGGATAATTTCTCTCTCCTTCCTTGATGGACCATCCCTTCTGCAGCCTTTTTCTGTTTAGGGGGTAGCTGTGCAGCCACCAGGTAACCTCACAGACCTCCCTGGCCTTCCAGAGGAAACAATGTTTTAATTTTTTTTAAGGAGAGTTGTTTCATAAGAATTTTAGATTGGCATATATTGAACTAATTTTCAATTCTTACAAATATTTAAAAATAAAACTGTCAACATTCCAACAGCCAAATCAGTCCTACAGTGCAAGTTACTACTGTCAGGATGATGAACAATAATAATAAATTTAAGAATAAATACACATTTCTTAGTAAGGGTAAGTGAGCATCTCAATGGAGTGACAACATGCAGCTCAAAACAGCATGAGTGAGTAAAGTGCTGTGTGTGACAGCCAGTCCTTTCCCAGCAAGGACAACTTCACTCTCTTTTGCTTGTAAATCTACACCAAAAGGAAAGCACAAAAACCCCACCATGACAAAAGGCCCAGACAGCTCCAATGCCTCCCTCACCCCCAAAAGTGCTATTTCTATCAACCCTCTACCTGCTTTGTAAAACAATTACTTTGGATGTTGTCAGATTATCAATCTTTCTTAAACAGAACAAAAAGGATATGTCACTTATCAACCCAGTTTCAAAACCTTCCAAAACTTTAATTAACTCACTGTTTTTATTAATCCTTGTCTGGATATATTTAATCTTTAGTCTTTCACACCATACTCACCTTTAAATGTCTAGCTAAGAACCATACAGGACCTCTCAAGGCACATGGAGAGGTTCACAACTGCTCTTTTACATACTTCTAAGTAATAATTCATACAAGTTTTTTATATGCATATGCACAAGAGTCATGTTTCTCTTGGTATTATTTGGAGATATGTTTTAACTAACTCACCAAAAGACACATCAGTGTAGGTCAATAAAAGTAATCACTAACCTTTAAGCAAGGCACTTTTAAAATAAGGATGTAAAATGCACAAGTATAGAAGTTCCTTTTCATGCTTTTGTCCATGAACTCATGGTCTGGGTGAAAACAACCGTGACTCATTGTGATTGGGACATTCCTTATGAAAGGTATGATTTGATATTACATTTTCCTGAACTAACATTTGGTTGGTCTTCAACTGTTGACAACCCCTCCCTCAAATCAGTGGATTCTGCTTTTCAAGTTTATTTACAGGACCAGACACGTGCCCTACAGCTTCAGTATTTCTTCATCATGTCATTGTACAAACTGACTTTAAACATGTCTAACAACCACTCAATAATCTCATTTGAGTTTTTTGAATCATTACTAATATTGGGGTACATAGTGACAAATATCAACTGATTCAAAAACACTGTTTTCAAATCTCAGACTGGGAGTGCTGGTATCTCAGTATTATTTCCAAAACAATGTACTGCATAAAAACAGCAATGCCATAAAGGGCAGAATTAGCTGCAGACTCTAGACAATCCAATAATTAAGGAGTTGGCTGCTGAACTAAATTCTACCGACAGTTGTACACAGAAGATCTTGTCAGAGCTTTCTCCTATTTATGTTACTGTAACTGAAAGGAAGGCTAATGAAGGTGCTTGTTTCACTGCTACTTGTTACTGAGGTTTTTATTTCCAACTTCAGCTTAGGCTCCCTCATCTACACCAAATGTGCCACAACAAAAACTTGAAACCAACAGAAACTGCTGTAAGGTCCAAACAACCTTAAAAGCCAATTTCTTACCCCACTTGAATGGGAAGGGGAGCACTGCTCACAGATCTACTGACTCTACAAGCAGCAGTGCAGAGATTCCATGTGGAAGGCACCCAGCATGTACCCACTTCTGTCTTGGAACATTTTACCAGTAATTCTTACAGTCTACCAAGTCTAGCAATCCCATCACAAAGAAATATCACAGCAGACAGTGCAATTTTTTTTTTAAAGTAAGAAAAAGAAACAGAGCACAACTCATCAAAACAGAAGGACAACCTCTTTCTGGCTGGGGAGCAGCTGGTAGCCAACAGGCCACCATTCCCAGAAGTGTCCTGACCTCATCACCAATAAAGGGCTTGTTTTCAGGTTCCAAAACCCAAGTACAACAGCTCCTGTGTATGGAGAAGGTACACACAAATAATTGGGAATGAATTTCAGAGCAAACCACGAAGAGGAAAGCTTCCAGTATTCAGTTAGAAGTGAGTCATCTGGCTGAACCCAGCCCTGCTCTTGGGACACTCCCTGCAGGCACTTCTACCACATGAAGCATTTCTCTCCCTTTTCTCAGACATGACTGCCATAACATTTTCCAAGCACTTATACAGTATCTTTGATGAATTGAGGATTTTGGATTAAGCTTCCATACTACCACACATGGAAGTTGTCAAACTGCAGCCTTCCTAAACTTCCCCAGGAATGACATACAATGAAGAATACTGCCAGTGCTAATGGCATCAGGAAGATCAATGTTTTTTCTTCAAAGTAACTTTTCCATTATAAACGTAAGGTTGTAATATTAATTAATGCAAAAATATTCCAACTGTGCCTATGCTTGAAAAAACTTTTTTTCTCTCTAATTTAACTTTCAAAAATTAAAGCCTCTTTTGTAGGCTTCCTGTTTCCATAATTTAAAATCAGCGTTTATCCTATGACCAAAGAAAGTTGTGAGAAATGAGAGAAAACTGAGACAAGCCAGGTAACAAGAGCCAATGGCAAATGAGTCTGTAAACATACAGAACACTCCTTCCTGGGAGCCAGAAAGGGGATGCACCATTCTTCTATCTTCCCTCCCCTTCAGCAAATACTGTGAGACCTGCAGACAGGAGGCTGCTCTGGAAAAAGCACCAACCAATCCACCACTGCCAACACCATAGCATCAGGTCAAGCATCCATATCTGTGCTCTTGGAGAAACATTCCAGTCTGGATGATGAACTGTGTGGAAGCCAGGCAAGTTCTCACATTTCCTATGTCACCATTCAACATATTGTTTCCCCAGTACTATTACTGAAATGAGAGGGTATGAAGCAAATGGAATGGGAAATGAGGAGAAGGGAGGACAGTCTCTTCCCTATGGCAGCTGAAAGCTGTCCAGAAATCTTCTCTCTAACCCTACACCAAAGGTGCTACACTGCAATGGCCAGAGAGCTCCCTGGGACACCAGAGAGGTCACTGTTACAAGGAGATACCTAAAGACAGCCATGGGAAGAGGCACTAAGTGTTAACCAAGTTGAAAAACTAGGAATCTCAAGGGAGAAATTCTGATTGTGTAATTAAAGGCTGTATCCCAACACAAACACACAAAAGGATATGGCCTTGAAACTGTGCAAGCAATGACATTGTTTCCTTCTAATATCTGAATATGAAACCTTGGGCTTCGGAATGCTGTTTCAAAGCTATATATTTACATGGTGGTGATCATATAATAAAGGGCATTTGCACATAAATTTCCACCAGATCTCTATATTGCTATTAAAGCTTTTCATTCCATTTTCAGAAATCTGCCTGCTCTTCATGTAAATGACTCACAGCTGTGTATCTGCCACACACTAGTAAATAATTCTAGAAAATATATGTGTGCATTTAAGTTTAGAGAAGCATTGTATAAAAACATTTTAGACAAACATACAATTATTCTATATAATCAAAACCAGTTTTAAAAGTAATTACCTATGTTCCCACAGAATTTCTGGTAGCTATGTATCAAAAGCAAAGTGATCTTAAAGCCGATCGGTACCAAAATACTAACATTTAATTAATTTGCCATATCACACATAAGTAGCAACATTAGTCTTAACAAATAAGGAAAACACCATTCTTTAACCCTCACAGAACAACAGTGACATCTGATTGTTCAAAACAACTACAGCTGTATGGACTCTGATCAAAGTCAGTAAAATTACACAGGGATTCAAAAGATCTGCCCATACAGATCACTTTAAAAAGAAGCAGAGTCTTCACGCCATCCTCCAACTATTTCTTTGATGTGATAGATTCAATATGTTCATAGCCAATCTGGTGCACAAGTTGCTCTTCCATGAAGGAATCTCAGCGATAGCAAGGATGAGATCAGAAGGAAGAAGGAAAGCTTTTGGTTCTGTCACCAGCACAGTGTGAGATGGAGGCTGCAGGGTGGGGGCAATGTGGCCCTCAGCTGCAGATAACTGCAAATATGCTCTGCACATCAGAAAGAGGCCTTTCAAGTATATTTAATTCAACATGCTTCTAAAGTCACATTTCTTCTCACAGTAGTCCTGCACAATTTTCATGACATTGATAAGATCTTGATCCTTTGAAAAAACATACAATTAGCAATCCTTTCCAAGGGCTCACAGACCTCAATTACAATCTGTTTATCTGTTTTGTCTACGCAAAGCTTGGATCAAACGTGTCCTCAGAATTCTCCACAACTAGTAAAACATGCATCCCTTACTGCATTCTAGCAGCACATTCCAACCAAACAAAAACACATCACAAGGTCTTTTTTCCTCTCCTCCTTTCTGCACAGTAATCAACATTTCTTTCTGACCAAGTGACCATTGCTTCATTCCTGATCAGTCCTGCAGCAAGAGAGTACAGTCCTCATCACATTAGAGCAAATGACAAGAAAGCCTCTGATATAAGCACTGTGCCAGAACAACCCAAACTGTTTTATGTAAATCCTAAGTTCATTCAGTGCAGGGGACAAAACACGTAAGGGGGGAAAAGTACAAAATTTTAACAAAAAATGTTAGTAGCCTTTTAGATACCAGGGACACAGGTCAGATTATCGTATAATGAAAACAAGAGTCCCATCTACACAGATTTAATTAAAAGCATTTAAACCAATTATTTTTTTGTTCAGTTGGAGTTACAAGGTTGGAATACCCTTAAAATATGGTCTACAGACATTTACAATAAACTCCAGCAGGAGCTGTTCTCAATTTTCTATTGAATCTATGTATAGCTGAGAATGATGGAAGGAAAAAAATAGCATTTCCTAACAACTTCTGCTATTGACCTAAGCTTTTACAGGTGCATGTTTTAAATCAACTATAACCCTAATTCTGTTTTATGAACCCATGTATAAGAGGTAAGGTTGCATCTTTCTGTAAGCATTTGACAAATTATTAATAAAATTAAGATCCATGTCAAAATTTTGTAGTAGGACTACAAAATGTTATCAACATGACCATCTCCAATACTTAAACCAAAGTTAAGGTTAGGAACTACTCTTTCACATAAAATCTTGGAGGCACTTGAAGGCACAATGAAGTCAGCAATATAACTTCTATGGAAGCACAGTGCACACGCAGATGGAAAACACAATGGGAACTGTATTTTTTGTGGGAGATGGTGCAACACTCTTTAACAAAATAATCCTGCCAATCCATAACCCTAAGGCAGTTTTCTTTCATAACTGAAAATGGATGTTTTCCCTGGACTTAACAGCAAGTCTCTGGTTTCTAGTCTATTGGCTTAGATGAAACAGATAATTTGCACTTGCTTCCAATCATCACAGTGTTTGAAGAAAAGATTTAAACAGTCACAAATATGTTTCCACTTTGCACGCAGCATCATCCTATTTGACTGATTTTAACTTTTTATATAAAATTTTATAAACTCATTGTCATAAGGTGCCCTTTATGACAATCTTTTCATATTTTTCTCCAATCGGGAGAGCTAAAATTTTAATGCACTTTTCACATAACCACATCACTGTGTGGAACCTGGATGTCAGAAAGCATCAGTCTCTCATGAGATTTGCAGTAACATCAAAACCTGGCACTCATGCATCACAGATCCATCTGCCTCCTCAGTGAATGCCTCAAAACATCATACAGCTTGGGCTGTAAAATTTATTTCCCATAATGTGCTCCAGAGGAATCCTGCTATAGCTGGAAGTCAGTCATCCGTGGTGGCAGAGTTTCAGCAGGCAGATCTCTCTTCAAAAATCTGCTGCTGGAAAATGTAATTTGAATGTAAGCTTTGTCTCTAAAAGCCCTCCTCTGTCCTTCTCTGGTGTACTGGCTGCCACCAAGCACCCAATCTGGAGGTTTTTTTGATGCTGAAGATTGCCATGATACATCAAAATCAAAAATGAAGCAAGAGTGGTAATGTCTTTGGCAGGAGAGTGGGTTATGAAATCCCTAAGTGCTCTTTCTTTGATGATTAGATACAGAGAGGTGAATTAGCAGCTTGTCACATGTGTGCAGAAGAAATTAATGAGTTCATCAAAACCCAACAAAACTTCTCTTCCTGCCTTTTCTTCTGGGAGTTCAGAGATCTTCAGTATAATTTCTAACACTACTGAATAGAACCTTATAATCGTGATGTATGTAAAATAAATAGCAACCCTAACACAAAACTAAATCTAGGTTATTCTTTCTGAAGTTCCCTATATACCAATAAATATTTGATTACTAGAGAGATAAAAGAAGTATCTTGCTTCTATAGTCAAACTGGTTTTGAGTACACCTCAACCTTACCTTCGAGCTAAATGGAAAACTAATGAGAGCACTTAACAACGTGCTGGGGACATCTTCCATATTGAAACAAAAGTAAAAAAAATGGTTTTTAATAAAAAGGCTGAAAATAACATTTACATTATCCCCTTATATTCATCTTGGACCAACAGGACTTCCTGCTTATCAAACCAAATGGTAACACCAGCTTTAACATATGGCACACTTCCAGCCTCTGCAATGCACTGGATCAAAAACTACTTGTGTTGCAATGGAAAAAAATGAGTGCTTCAGAAAGCCTCTTTAAAGATATTTGAAGTTATTTTAATTCCAACAGGCTGAATAGCCACATATTCCACGTCTGTAATGTTCCCAGGCACCAAAAATAGAGCCCAGAAAATTACATCAAAACACTGAAACGCCTGTTTTTATACAGATGAGCTAACAGCCAGCCCCTCAGATCCTTCAGGAAAGGATCAGCTCAGACCCCTGGTGCTGCACTTTTCATGCCTGCAGGAGTGCTGCAGCCCAGGAGTGCTGGCTGCCCGGCAGTCGGGCTCCCCTGCTCCCAGAGACACCCAGGCCCCGCTGGCACCCTCCGGTCGGGGGGAAGGGAGGCGGGGCCGGCAGGGCGGGACGCTGGGCCTGCCCCAGCAGGTTCCAGCCGGGCACACCCGAGGGAGGGCAGCGCCTCCGTTGCCAGGCTCGGCCAGAGCTGTGCTGCTGCTGCTCCCGCGTGGGCAGGGACACCGAGCCCTGCGGCCCGGCAGCACAGCTGCACGCCTCCCCTCACCGCCTTCCAGCAATAGCTCTTCTCTCTTGTCAACCTTAGCAATGGACAATGAAGAATGAACTGATTTTATTAGAACACATGATTGTACAGGGTGTTTATTCCAAAACATTTCCCTAAGCATGCAATGAAATCTGAATTATAGCACAACTTTAGGCGGCCAACCTGTTTCAAGTAGAAGCCCAAGATCAATACAAACAGGGTAAGAACGAGTTCTGACAAAATCTTTCCTTATACGATTGGTTTATGTCCTGGTATTCCAGATGTAATACCCTAAATCAGCTTAATATTGTAATCCTCAAGTGTAATCCTCAAGTGTAGCAAGTATTATAGTACTAAAACTTAACTTCTCCCACTCTCTTTAAGTCAGGAACATATTTCTGTACTTCTAATACAACTCTGTAGAGCGTACATTTTTGTACATAACAGGTTTTGTAAATTTAAATTTGAAGGCCTACACTACAAAGTTGTGAGTTAAACCTGTCTGATATTTTAGAAACATTCACACTTAGTAAAAGATTGTTTTGTCTGGCTAATACAAATTCAGACAATGCCTGTATTTTGCCAAAAGGTACACATCTGCTCTAGCTCTTGCTATCATGGTTTAGAAGGAGAATGTAACATGAATGCACACGTCCTGTTTTCCCATTAATCCTACCTACTTACTCTCTTATTTTCCCCAATCATCATCTCTACCTGGCCATATTCTAACTTTAGCAAATGCTTTTTCTAGGACTGGAAAAATATTTTTGAAGTCTTCCATAATTTTAAGATGAAAATAACCATTACATTTCTCTATACTCTAGCATCGTACTGACTGGTATTACCAGGTATGTCCCAGATGAAATGGTTATTAGAAGGAATTGAGTGATGAAGCAGAAAGTTGGGATCAGACAGAATTCCCCCTCCTGCCTCACTCCAGGGAGCCTGCAGAACATGTGAACAGCATCTCCCCTTCTCTTCCCCAGGACCACAGGCAGTCTCACTCAGTCTGCATCGGTGCCTCAGTCTCAGTCCTGTTCCTCACTCGGTCCCACTCAGCACAGGCCATCCCTGAGGACACTGCTCGCCCTGTGTCCCTGCTAGTGAGCAGAGAAGGGTGGCAGAGCAGCTGAACCTCTCCTGGTTCCTGCTGAAAACCACCTCTCCTTCCCAGCTGAGAGGCCTTAGCAAGGGCTGTTTCCCTCTACTGTCCTTGCTTAAATGGAGATTCAGATGGTTTCCGGGCAGGAAGAACCTCTCTCTCAAAGATACTGCGCAGATAGGAGATGCAGCTATTTGGAGACATCCTCAAGCAGAAGGAAACAAAGGACAGAAAAGGCTGTGGGAACCTGACAAGCCCATGAGGAGGAGGCAGTGGCAGGGCCAGCACGTGACAGAGCAGGAGCTGACACAGTGAGAGGCCCAGAGAGGAGAAAGGCTTTAACCTCCCGAGGACCCCAGCAAAATCAATAACCTCCTGTGCCAAACAGCTTCTGCTTCCAAGGCACCAGCTGCAGTGACCTTCCTCAAACAGAAAACTGCATCTTGTATGAGGGCACACAAGTGCACCTTAGATATGTGTAAATGCATTTCCTTTTCCTAAAGGAAAGAAAAATTCCCCAGAACTTGAAATATAAAACAAAGAGAAACTTAGATTGTGTTTCTGGCTCTGACAGAGAACAGCCTGATCTTAGGTAGGTTACTTTGCTTCTTAGTGCTTTATGTTAGCTAGTTATATAATGGGAAAAACAGTACCTCCCCTAACTTCAAAGGTTATTCTGATTACTTTAAAATAGCATGAAGATGAAAAAGGCAATAATGATAAATAGCAATCCTTAGTTTGCACTTATGCAAAATCCCTCTACAGATCTAAGTGCTTGATTTCAGATGAAATACAGACACCGTTTGATGTTCGGCTCTTGCAGCACAAGTGCCAGCTCAGGCATCCCTTGCCTCCTACTCCCAGGTGCTGTTCCAGCCCAGCAGTGCCCAACAGCTGTGCTGCACAGCCACAGCTCTGCTGAGCTCCAGCAGCCAGCAGGGAGGCCATGGGAGGGAGGAAGGACCATATCTGAGGCAACATCCCTGCCAAAATAAATATACATCCATCAAGTACAAAGGCTGGCATCAAAGCTATCAATTCGTGTTACAGCTGACTTCACTTGTATAACATGTTCTGTCTGCCCTACAGTAACAAACTTGTTTCAAACCAGGAATAAATATTTCAACACAAATCTGAATAGGTCATGAGGAGACATTTCATAATCCTATGGAAATGACTTGCAAACGATGTTGGAATCTGCATGATTGCTAGATGAACTTCACAGACTGAATAAAACATATTGAATGATATGGCTTCTGTAACTCTTCTACTTTAAACATATTTTCCATAATAAAAACTTTCTTAAATGAATCCCTGAACTGGTCACAGCCCTGAGTATTGGTTTCAGCTGTTTCAATGATGCTGTACAATTAAACTGTAAGTCTAAAACCTTCACAAGACACTTATTTACACAGATACTGTAGAAATTACAATGGAAAAAGGAGTCTTTTAAAAAATGAATATAAAGAAGTCTTCTGTCAATCTAATTTACTCAAATCCTGACCGTACCATGAAATCCTATTAAATGAAAGGCAAAAACCTCAAGTCCCATTAAGCAAGTAGAAATCTTTTTTTGCAAAACAAAAAACCCCAAAATTAACCTTGTGACAGACTCCTTTCTGACAGGTGCTCCTGCTTTAACACATCACAAAATATATGCAGTCATACACAAGGTTTTCAAATGGCTCTTCTGGTTCCCAACTGGTCACCATCAAAGCATTTCTACACTTCACTGAAGACACTTTTAACACATCCTTGTTTGGTCACTCAATCACTAGTCTAGCTTTAGGGATATGCAATTCTGTAAGCCTCCTCAAAGTGAATATACATAAGCAGGACAAAAATGAGGATTTATGATTGCAAATCAACTCCATGCTTTCAGCCTTAACTATAGTTTCATAGTTGGGGTTTTTTTTCCCTTTTTTTCCTTCTAACAACTCACAGGTAATCACACCAGTTATGCCTCTGAGAAGATATTGTCTTATTATTGTTTTAGACAGGAGTTCTGGTTCCCAATCTATCCTTTAAAAAAGGAAATCCAAGTGTTCTGTGAGTTTCATGACACTTACACAACACACTTTCTACTTTTCTTTCTAAGCTGCCATTTCCTGAAGGGTTTCAACACCTGGGAAGGTCTGTCAGAAACCCAGTCCACTGCAAAAATGTATGAAGTTGTCAAGTACTTGACCACATTTCCACCAAACAATCAAAAGATAGCTCCATTAGAGGTGGAAGCTGATGGCATTTGCAAGAACATATCTGCTTCTCACAAAAACCTGCACCTACCTGTAACTGTTTCATTCCATAAGCATCTAGAAAGAATGGAAAAGCCTGCCTTCCAATCTCATTTCAATTGCTCTATCATAACACAGGCTGGCATTGTGCCAACAGCACTTTTGGGAATAAGACATAACCCATTACAGTGATTACAAAGGCAGGACAAGGAATTCAACTTCTGGCATCAGATGTGCTAGGCTACTCATCAGCTTTGGCCTAAGCACTATCAATGCCTAATAAGTGGTAATTTCAATTCTTATACAGGTAGAAAAAACTAGAAAAAGCTCTAAATTTACCTGCTTGTGTCCACCTACCAACTCACACGTAAGTGTGCAGGCACAAAATGAACATGTGATGAACATTTAGGGGACACCCGGTCTCAGCTAATCAAATACTTAGTGCTGTGTCCCCTTATACAACAGGAAACTTCTGTTCCACAGCAATCATGGCACAATGACCACACAGCCAGAGTCTTCTTAAATGCAGGACTGTGCTCACCTCTACTTCCTGCTCTGAGTAGTCTACTACAGACTATAGTGATACACACCAGCTCAGTGTAGGATCAAGCTCAGCAGAGATGGGAGAACCTGCTCAGACTGCTATCTTTGGTACTTTATTTCACTTAGTCTATTCTGGAATATCTAGTGAAATCAAGGATTCACAACTTATGAGTTTCCCCTCCCTTAGCAATATTTAATTATTAGATATCATAGATATCTAACATTTCAAGACTATTATGAAAATTTTCCCCTCCAAACACTGAAATCTCAAATTAGTTTCAAACCTTTTCCTTGATGCACTCCCTCCCACTGCTCTTACTCACTATTCTCTTGGTGCCAGGCAGAAGTGCCCCATTTAACCCTCCAATGCTGGCCAGGGACAGCCTGCACCTCCCTGGGCTCTGTGTGCCTGTGCCAGCCTGAGCAGGGCTGGCAGGGCCTGGGACAGCAGCCCCAGAGTGCCTGGCACAGCACTCAGAGGTGTGTGTGTGATGCTCCTGCCTGCAGTCTGTACTTATTTCACCCCCACACAGCTCCAACTTGCTCCAGAGATGCCATGAATGGCTCTGCAGCTGGGAGTGGCTCACCCAGGGTAAGCAGGGCTCCCCCAAGCCCACTGTGGGGGGCACAGCCCAGCCTCACCTGCAGGTAACCAGGGCAGGATGGGGCTGCTGACCCTGCTGATACAGACAAACTCAAGTAACTCTTCAGACTCGCTGAAAAAACTTCTCAAAAAAACAGTTAAAATAAATGTTCATCTGTCACTGATTTCTCTGGCTTTCCATGCCTTAATTGCAGTAAGTTTTCACCACGTTCTCTCTGCTTTCCCACAGCACTGTGAAACAGCAGAGTCTGGAATTGCATCCAAAGGAAGAACACTGCTCAGTGCAATCCACTGAGGCTCAGCATCATCCATTTTGCCTTAGTCACTGCAATTATATCCTCAGAGAACAGAAATGGAGAAAAACAGAACCACAGTTTGAATACAACCAATTTGTATTTCCTGCAGTTTGAATGTCTACCCTGTCAGGAGTTCATGTTGGTGTGAATGTGGGTATTTTCTCCATGCTTGGGGGTTATTTTGTCTGGTTTTTCTGTTGGGGAGCAGGGGGTGGATTTGGGTTTTGCTTCTTTTTGAAGTTTTTATGTGTGTATTATATTGGTTTTCATTTTTTTAAAGAGAAAAACCCCCCAGGTCAAAGGAATACATACATAAAAACTGTGCTTCTGTTTTATTACACTAGTATTAATTTATTGGGGTTTAAAGCTCTATTTCTCCATGCACCACTACTTTTAGAGCAGGTTAATGCTTCAGTAGGAGAAACAGCTACAGCCAAGCAAAAATGATCACAAGTGGCTCCATACAGTTGGTTCAGCTGTTTAGAGCACATATCAGCAGTGTATTCCTTCAGACAGACATATCAGCTTGTGAACACATCGACAGACAGGGCACTGAACCACAACTCAAAGAGAAAAAGAAATAAGAGAAAAAGAAATATTTTTATTTGGCATAGGGGGAAAGAACTACTTTCACTGCTACGGCTCCAACACTTGTATTTCCTGCTCTAGCATTACGAAAGTGAGAAGTGTTTTCACACAGGATGCAAGGATACCTTACACCCTTGCTCCAACTATATATAGCTTTAAGTCAATACCAATGTCTGGAACAAGGAATTTTTTTGCTAGACTCAGAAAACACTTAAAGGCCTGCAAGCAGATCCTAAATGAGCCTCATGCCACCAGGCCGAGGGAAGGCAAAACTCCATGCCTAAGTCAAAAGCTGTATAATATCATTCACTGGTACTCCAGAAGTTTTCAAGAAATAATAATGCCAAGAAACATATATGCAGTATTTTGAAAGGCTCAACCTTTCAAATAAATGCATTAAACTGTAGTGATTAAACATCTGAGTCCACCTCACTGGAATCTCAAAGGAATTTAAAAGAGCTGGATCATAAACTCCTGTCTCACTGCAATTTGATATTAATGTCTTAGAAAAAGAAGTTCTTACATCTCTCAGAAAATTACAACTCTTTCCACTTCAAAATAAGAGAAAAAAGCTAAAGCACAATTAAAAAAAAAAAAAAAAGCAAAGCTAATGGTAAATCTTCACACTTCCCTCTTTCAGTACATTCCTTGCCCTTAAAGATTGAATTCCTAACTCCCCCTCTCACACATATCTATACAGCAAATGTTTTTCCATTAATTGATTCTGCATGGAAGTATAGAACACAAACTGAAACAGGGTGAAACTCAGTAAGTTATATTTTAAGGCTAATTAATATATTGATTTCTTTCAAATTAAGAAATGTGTTACAGAACAAAACATCTCATATTCGAAAAATAAAACACTGATAAACAAACAAGGTCTTCTGAGAAAGAAATGTATGGACTATCTAAATAAATCTGATGTTTGGTTTTTTGAAAGATCAATACCTATTCTGATACTGAAAACATGGAAGCTAAAGTACAAAAAAAAAAATCTGCAGACCTCAAACAGCTGACATGAAAAATGAGATCTCCTACCACAAAATTCAGTCCAAATAAGAATTGCAACAAGGCAAAAAAGGACTCTGTCGCACACAAAAATAGACACAACACTTGGTGTCCTAACTCTAATGCTTATGTATTAGTGTCCATAGCAACACCTCACCATTCATTTTATTTATTAAATACAAACCAGCAAAAATAATAATAGTGAATGGTATACATCAACAACAGCTAATTCAATACATAAGGAAGAAAGGAATATTCCCAAACCTATCAGAGAAAGAAAACAAAACTGCAGCATGACTAAGAAAAGTAACACCACAAAATACCAATATAAAATAAAAAGACAAAGAAATACTCAGTATGGGTATACAAAAGTAGTAATGGATTGAGGAACTGTATTCTTTGTAACTTCATTCAGGTCTCTTTATAACTTTTTCAGGAACTCACCACACCCTAGTCTGACCTATTAGCCACAGAAAGCTTTCTTCATTATACAACCAACACAAATATAAACAGACTTTGGTATCAACTTGAATCCCTGTTTAAGTACAATTACATCCACAGGACTCTTCACCAAGATTTTAGTGAATACACTGCCATCATCTTCCATTTGGACAGCAACAACAGGAGTTATTCCATCTTAGAAACTGCAGCTTTGCAAAAGCCTGCAAGTGGTGTATAATCAGGGGTAACACAACCAGGAGCACAATGATTGTTCTGGCTCCCCTGGATGCTCTAGGAACTCTGTTTTTCAAGCATGAGTGTTCTGTTACCCAGAAAGCCAACAGATCACCTCAGGCAACTTCAAAACAACCCTGACATTTCAGTTCTTTAGAAATAATGGAGATAACTATAGCAAGGATGACATATGTCAGGAGCTAGATGCCCAGTTATGAAACTTCACATTGAGAATTCCAGAGTTAGTCACATGTTCACAATCCAAACACTTGAGGCACTTAGCTGATTTGCCATTCACTCTTTTAATAAGGATGTGAGCCTTTCCTTGTAAGGAAAACTAATTTAAAACACTGATCCCCAATATGCATCTACATGCAAAGATTTTGTCTGATATGATGAAAGGATGAAGGGAAAGAGATGATCCATGGCTTCCATCAAGTATAGCTCCTAACCCTTTTTCTACCCCCAACAGAAGGTGGTCCACCGGCACAGCTGAGAAAGAAATCAAATCACACAAAGAAGAGTCTCTTAGTGCATATATACAAAGATAAGCACAGTCTCAAGTTCAGGCTCTGGCTGCAGCACCTGCAAGCCAGATCCAACCCAGCAAGGGCTGCCTGCAGCTCTGCTCCCTGCTTTGGGGGCAATGCTGCCATCTCCACCCACAGCCTGCTCTGCACCAGCCTCTGCTCCACAGGAGCCACCTGGCAGCTAACCTACAAAACTCCAGCTCTTTTGTCTAAAAGTAATTCAAGTGTCCTTAGAAACAACATCACACTCTTAAAAGCAAATGCTTTATTTACCTAGAGCTCCTAGGATTGTGCCACTGTCATTAGCATTTTACCTCCAGATAGCATACTCTCTCTGAAGATACATTGATTGCTGTATCATAAGGAAAGTAGCCAAAAATCAATGTTAAGTAATATACTGGATTTTCTGGACCACATTATTTTTCAGATAAAGAAAAAAAAATTATCAAAAACGGCTCAATAAGGAAACGTGCTTAATGACCAACTTTGAAGGGCCAACATATTTTAAGTTTCTGTCTGGACTTTCAGTCTCCTCTGAGGCATTGTGCAGAGCTACAGCTGCAACTCAGGTAAGACTGAAAAGCAGCTTGGCTAACAGGTTATTCTAAATCAAATGCCAAGAACCTAAAGCTTTCTTTATAAATTGTATCTATTTCAAAACCATGACAGAGAATCAGATTTTTGTCAGCAAACTAGCACATAATACAGAAACAAGTCTAATTAAGGAGCAAGAAAAAGACATGAAAGGATTTCCATGATCCATTTCACTGTTCTACACAGATGAGCCCAATAGCACTGAACACCAAATGACCCAATATTGATAAGTGATCTTCTGTTTTGCACTTAACAGCTCCATTCCCAAGTCTGCCTCTTACTATGCCAGTAGTCTGAGGACAAAGACTATTACTGTGCTGGGCATAGGGTAGGAATTTATTAGTAGTAGCTGGCAACACCTAGCAGTGCTTTATAATCAAACTTCACAGAGCTCTTGTGCCTTTTAATCTTAACTCCATTCATTGCAAAACTGTTCAAGAAAACCAGAGCAGAGCCACGCTAAAAATCCTGAGGAATGCTCTGTGGGTAACACGGCAGGACAAAGGGGGTTGTGAGAAACAGTGTTCACAGCAAGCCCAGCAGCTCCAGGCTGCCCAGGGAGACACAACTGCAGTACTTTGAAGCTAATGCCCTCTGTCAGGAGCTGGAGCCACAGAGCAGCCTGTACACAGCCATTTCTGCCATTCTGGCTCAGTGCAAAGAGCCTTTAGCATGACAAGACAGGGAAAGCAGGAGATCAACACAGCCAACGTGAAAATAAACATTTGAAAAAGCACAGGGACACAGACAAGCAGAACATCCACAAAACATAAACAGTGTTTCCATTTTGCTTGGCAATGACTTCAATGTACACTATCTTGGCTAATTCAGTTGAGTATGCTTTGTTGAGCAGAGTTACCTAAACAAATTTCATGAGTCTTTAAAGGAGAAATGCTTTCACAGAGCTGTAGTCTTAACTCCCACTGAAATATTAAAATTTACAGCACCTGCCTTAAAACATTTGAGCAATAGTTACTGAAGCCTATCACCACTGGAAAGCCTGTTTATGTATGTCATCCAAAAGTGCACTGATATGTCAGTCTGCCTTTCAGAGAGCTCTCCTACCTATTTCCCAAATTATTTGTACTAAGTAGCAGCATAGGGTTTGTTTAGAATAATGATGATATGGCATATATGTATTATAGTGCATACTGCAGCATGTGAATAAAGACATGAAAAGTATAGCATCCTTGTCTACTCTCCACTTTGCCTTGAGATGAGGTGAAACAATTCCTTATCTGGTACCTTTATTATTTACAGTCCAGCTTTCCACTAGAGCATTCTGAAAGAGTATAATTCCTAGAAGCCTTATCTACTTTTACCTTGGGTCTGTAAGGCATTCACAATAAAGCCCCAACACACAGTCACAGAAGGTATCAGCTAAAGATGACATTGAATGTATTATACAACACATAAAAGTCTGACAGTACACAGCATTCCCAGTAAATGGAAAGAGCATCATTACTATATTTGTATTACCCAAAGATATTTGCAGATCTTTAAAGTCTTAGAAGTGCATAAAACATAAGCAAGTAACTTCCAGCTGAGATGCAAATTAGTGCCTCAGGAACTGCACATGATAACAGACTGTGAATCACTTATTTACAGATACCAGTTAACTTAAAATGCACGTTTTCACTATTACTGAAGATGGTAAAACCAGCGATTACATTACAAAAAATTTGTGTTTCCTTTCTTAATTTTAGATCTTAAATATGAATAAAATATTCACTGTGCAGTACTAGAAACAAGCAGGCTACTTCAAGGGTGACAAAGATGCAGATCAGACAATTGTATCAAATGAATAAGCTAGAAGTTATGCTCACAGGTACTTGAGAAATTGCAATCTCTAAGGACTCAAGAAAAATACATTTAGCCCCCTAAAACAAAGCACAAATACAGCTCTAGTACTTAACAAACACACTACACTGCAATGTCAAGAAATAGAAAAAATCCCACCTCGCATCCAAAAAAATTTAGATTCCAGCATATTTTTAAGAGAACTTTGCTGAAGATCCTTGCTCATGGCCTTCCAGGTCCCAATGCACTACTAATTCCTGCAGTTACCTTTCCCATCAAGTGTGCTCCAACAGGAGGCTGACAAGGCAGCAAGGAACATACTCGTAAAAGGAAAAAAAATTTAAAAGAGTGTTTGGGTTTGGGGTTATTGGTGTCTTTGTAAAAATAATATTTGAAATGTTTCTGCTTTTTCAAACAAACGTGTTTGTTCTTTTAACATGGTTTTCAGCATTTTGTGGGTTTGGTGCATAGCAGAAATTTAAAAACATTTCCAAAACATTTCAATGTCAGTGCAAGTAAAACACTTCAATTTCATCTTCCTGATTAAATGTTTTTGTAAGAGAAAAAATTTACACATACAGTTTTCTGCCTAAGTATGTTCTGCGTTCACAGCTAACATTTCATATGCAAGACTCCAATTTCACATCAAAGCTTTACTTTTAAATTCAGTAAAGATTCAAATTTAATCTCAGGAGACTATGATGTCTTAGAAGTTAGAACAGCTAAGTGCTGCTACCAACAATCTTTAAGAGATTCTGCTTTTGATAGATTCAGTTTTAATGGGAAACTGAAGTTATTCGACAAGCATTACCAGTTATCTTGAGAGACTTGCAAAACATTGCACTGGTTCTACAGAAGCTAAGGCTTTCACTTGAATTTCTAAATAACCTTCTATAGCAATTGCTTTAATACTGTGCCTCCTGCAAAAACTTTCACTTCTACTCTTTCTCCCTTACCCTAGTTCACCATCACTTTTCCCTCAGTTGCAATGATACAAGACATAGCCTTAATTAGCCAACATTTCTGAAAGCTTATCACTAAGCATTTGTAGCAATGTGCACCCAGTGTCACAGCCCCCTCCAAAGTTAATTAGTTTCCTGTAACCAAATAAACAGCAAAAACACCCCACTAAGCACTAAATTTTAGACAGAAAGGCAACTGAAGGTTCAGGAGAATACACATTTGTTAACAGCTGGCTAAAAATCAAAATATTTCATAATGAATCCAGTATACTTAAAAATTGCTTTAAAAAAGCCCTACATTTCATTTTCTCCCTCCATCAGTTGCTCCACATGCAATCTCTTAACAGAGAGACTAAGAAATCTCCATGCACATTCACCAGTATCTCCTTCAGCAGCTCAGCAACTTCATTTTCTACAGCACCCTAAAGCAACTTCCTCAGAGGTACAGTACCATCCTCTTGCATCAAATGCTTAATTGTCTCAAAGCAAATTTCTTTTTTTTTTTTAAATATTTAGGCCCTTAATTACTGTCTTACTATAGAATGCCTCCTCACTGAAGGAATAGCTGCCTCACTGACCCCCAGTCATTTCAAGGGTACAAGTTTTATTCCTTGTGTAGATCACTCCCACCTCCATCTTTTAAAACCTGAGATCTGCCACCTTGCAAAGATTTGTCATTTCCTCTACATCTAAATCACCTTAAAACAAAAAGAATAATGCACATGAAGGAAAAAGTTTATTTACAGAGTGTTTTTTTAGATTAGGCAGATCAGAAATTAAAGACTACAAATGTAGCTGCTCAGGTGCTGCAACCCAGCTGAAGTAAATGCATTTCAATTATAAATTAATATTGGATGCTGTTCTCCAGAAAAAGCAGTTCAAGACAACTGAGAGTGAGCAGGGTTACAACTTTCCAAAATTAGCCTGACATGATCTAATTCAGCTTCAGTGGGAGTTAGATTGGGCCACACGCCCATGGCTACATGAGTCTAACTGCTGCCTCTCAAAAACAATAGTTAAATGAAAACTGTCTCATTACTACCATAATTAACCTGTCCCAGCCACATATATTTGTAATTACTTCTTTTTTTTTTAATTGCAGTGTATGTCAAAGTTTCCATACAATTCCATGAGCCCTTCAAGACAGACTTTTACATAGCTATTTCATGTACAGAGCAAGAAGGCTGGCAAAGAGAGGCAAGAAGGTTACACTGGAAAGATAAGCCTGTTATCAGTGTTACAGAGTGAAGAATAACTTCCTTGACAGTGTGAGGTGGTCTCTTTCTATCCAAAACTCAGCGCTCTTATTTAAAAGAGGTTTCCTAAATCCTCCAAAAGTAGCAGCTGCCCTTTGCTGTTATGAGATGAAAACCCTATACAACATTCAACCACATGTACCAGTAACTGCTCAACTGTTGCTGCCAGGGATTTTTTCCACATATCACACAAATACAACACCTGTCATAGAAAAATACATTCTTAACACTCAGTTGCTGCTACATTAATTTATTTGCAGCACCAGGAAGCAGCCTTGAGGGAAAAAATAATTAAAAATTGCTCTTTCATCTTGATGTTATTTTAATGTGAATGTTTCATTACAGCAATATATCTATGACCAACAAGAGAGATCATTTAAGTCTTTAGCTACTTAATTTCTATTCAACTGGCTATTATGAATGATTGAAGAACTAATAAATTTGTCTTCAAAACAGTCTCAGAATTTAGGAGGCATTTTGTAGTCATAACAGGCAGATATTTAGCATGTCAAACTAAATATTTGACAAGGCCAACAAAGTAAATACATCTCAACACACTGACCCAAGAAGCCACAGTTGGCCCCTTTTGGACAGTGTTAAGGGGTATATGAGTATACTGGCTGAAAATATAAGATGGAAGAAGAGTGAATCTATCCATGAGAGATTGATCACAGAAGAAGAAAGCACATCTTTCCCTTGTCTTGCAAAAGTGCAAGTTAAAGACAGAGGATGAGTGGTTGTTTCTGAACGTCTGCATTTGAGCAGCTCCAAACTCCACAGGCAAATCTTGAAATGAGAAACAGACACCATTCCCCAACCACTACTTCTCCTGGCATCAGGAAACAGCTATCTTAATCTCTGCCTTTTTAATAACTCCAGACTGTGGCTTCTAGACTATCACCCATCCTACAATATTTGCAAAATTCTAGCTGGAGGGATTAGCAACCAACAGCTACTCAAATCTGCCTGGATTATCTTTAAGATAGAAGAGATGAATATTATGACTACTCAATGTATGATTGTTTTAAATTACCAGCTGTGCATTAGGAAGCAGTAAGGATTAAATTTCAGGCTTCTAGAACCTGTTTGTCCTCAATCTTATTTTTCATTTGTATAAAAATTTTGTTACAGAACAGGTTGGATTACATGTATTTATACTCTAATCAAACATAAATTAAAAAAAAACAACAACAAACTGTTCTGTTCTACACAGATACAGTTGTGAGATAAATGTTTTGACATCCTAAAAACAACATTGACATTATCTTACATGTTACACTTAATTTTTCTAATTGCTAGATGTCACAACAATGATAATTTGATATACCTAACATGTATTAAGATCTTAATTTTGTCCTTCTTGAATCATTTATGGTCTAGCTGTATCTTTCAACACACCACTGTTAAGTATCATAGAAAAATGGCAACCAAAAGATTGTATAAAGTAATTGTTTTATTCCATTCTTTTTCTGGGTGGATTTAGCTCAAGGGCCTAACAGTATTCTGCTGTTTCCACAGATCCTTCATATAGCTGCAAGGAAACATCTTGAAAAGAACAACTGCAAATTCCCTTAAAAATTAAGCTTTAAATTGATTAGGGTCATCAGCAAGGTCCTCAGGTTCCATTAGTTTTTAAGCTACAGCAGAATTTCTGCTTGTCATTCCAGGAACTTTTTATTCTGTATGATTTCACTGGAAATGAGAAAAAAACCATTTACAAATACTTAGTTAACTGTTGGCAGAATTAATCAGGCTTCACATAATTGTACACCAATCACCTCCACTTCAACATTTCCAGGATTGTAAGTACAGTTCCAGGGGGTCTGCTACCTTACTTTGGGCCATTCAAGAACTTTATTTATCAAAAATACAGATGAAAAATAATGCTCTTACAATTCACAGGCTATAGTGAAATAACCTTCTGCAGAAGATTTCCCATGTGACTGTGACCTGATCAATTTAATAATCTAAAAGGTCTGGAAACACAGATTGGCACAGCCTGTGCAGCTAACCTTGCTAATGTCCTCACAGCACTCTGTCAACTATAACAGAAAGGCTGGAAGAGTGCCCAAGAAAGGTATCCAGTAACTAATACAAAGCTTCCCAACAATTCTGTAAAAACTCAACCTTGCCAAAGGAAGAATTCTGTACTTAATACACGTGCCAAAATATAATCTTACAGCACCAAAATGGGCTCTGGAAGGAGCTGAGAAACCATGAACACAACACCACTTGGAATGTGGGTCAGTAACACTGCAGGGTTCTGTGTGCTGCAGCCTCCCTGCTTTTTCACCCCTGCAGCTTTCTCAAGTATCCTGTACCTCCAGAATGGTGCTACCAGAGTGCTGGATGTCAACAGCCAGGAGCAGCCCCATCCCTGTCAGATGCAGCATTGGTAGAGCTTCACAAACAAAACACCAGAGTGGTAAACGAGGCCATCCTTGCTGCTGGAATGGCCCATCTCCATCTCCTAACCCAGTCAAAGCAGACAGACACTGTGCTCTGAAGCAACCTCCTTTGCTTGTGCTTATGCCTAAAGCCAAATTTGCCTATTATGAAAATGGAAGGTGACACAATAACACAAAACAGTTTGAGTCAGTAGAAATGTACACTGCAGCATTCAATTACAGCTGGGTGAATTAAGGACAGTGTTACAGATTTAATCCACCCCATCCTCCCCACCCCTTTGCAAATCAAGATAGATCTTTTGGTATCAAAAAATCCATTTAAAATTATTTGGTGATCTTATCACTCAACAACTGAATTAATTCAGCTTGTAATTTTTATCCTTTGAGAATAACAAGCCCAAATCATTTGGTAATAACCTGGTCTTCCTCTTTTGGGGAGACAGAAAGGGACAAGGAATTACCATTACAGGTGTTCTTCCTCCTGTCTAATTTCCCTGCACAACACTAACTCCAGTTACATTTGGGCATGACTCTTACCAAAGTCAAGCAGAGTCTGTTCTGCACTGCACAGTGACACTGATTCCAAATGGTGATTGTTCACTGGTTCTACAAACAGTACTGTCAACCAAATGTTTTAGCAACTTCTTTACCCATTCATACTGTACACACTTTCCAAGTTAAAGACCACTGGTTTTTAGCATGCCAAACCAAACCCTCATTTTGATCCAATGTCCTTACAAATACCAGACCCTACAGCCATTTTAGAAAGCACCGTGATAACTATCAGCATCTTCACACTGAAGCTAATTCAAACACTATCATTCCTAAACACAAGCTATTCATTTGGCATTCTACAGCTGTAAATGCTATCCAATTACACACCTTCATTTCCCAAAATACTTTCCACCGATAAAGAGCTCTTGACATACAGAGCAGTTGTACCTCCATTTACATACCTAACTTTATTCAACTTCCTTTTCACAATTCTTATTTAGAGAAGGTTAGCCAAATGTTTAGATTAGGCCACTAACTCAGCCTCTTTACATGTTCTTAACTTTTGGAACACAGTGTAACAGTGTACCTGCTAATTATGATCTTGCTTCTGTCTTACCAGGTTAAGGGGTCTGATCCCTTGATTTGGATCTGTATGTTGGGCTGATTTGATAATAAATAACTGAAAAGAAAATTACATTGCTCAAACTAATATTCTTTGAACATTATGTGGAAGTTAGCCCTTACCAGAGATATGTCAAAGAAAGAAGTCAGATTTCAGAGACTGTTAGAGAGAATTTGTGATACAAGACCAGTTCTACCACTCAAAACTACCTGTGATTTATGACTGAACAGACAGGCCAAACTTTCCAAAGGTACCATAGTGTTAATGAAACCACTGGCCTCTTCTCAACAAAGTCATGAATCTTCTGAATACCTGCACAGGCTTATGAGGTTGAGCATCCAAATATCAAAACACACAAGATTACAGACCATTTTGAAAAATATAAACTGTATTCAGCATTTGCCAATACAAACAATCCTCTTGTAAGCATTTAGCTCATTATTTGTGGAACAATGTGGAATATGAGTGTGACAAACTTCCTAAGGGAAGGATCTGCTCTGTTTGCCATCTCTGTGACACAGAAAGATCACAGGTTTCACATTTAACAGTAGCACAAAAAGAAGGCTCTTTCCCTAAAATCTTTATACCATGCAAAGACAGAAACACAAAGATCTGACTTACTGTAAGGTGTTGTATCAGTGGGGTCAGGAGGTGGGAAGTTTTCTGTGAAGTTGACATTACACAAGTCTGTACTACAGCAGCAGAAGCGGTATGTTCCATTCTGAATCAAGGAAGGGGTGGTTGTAACTATACACTCCTCAAAGTGACACTCCTGTGGGTCTCCTATATGAGACCAGCAACCTGCAAAAAGAAGCAAATGACCTTTTTTTCCCCCAAGTAATAATAAAATTAATTCTACTGACTGGATCAACACACCTACAGAAATCCATACATTACCTGATTAAACATTACAGAATGGGGTGAGAACAGTTACCATAATCTGCTTGTCTGACTTTACTACCATCTTTTAAACCAAAACCTGAAGAATTTCTTTTAGAACTCCCCATGGTCAAGGAGAAGAAAATGTGGGCAGGGAAGAAGGCCAATGTCCAGCTATTGCCTTACTATGATAAAATCTGAATTTCTGAGCCTTCTAAGCAGAAATATGCTATTCCTCATCTCTCTGATACCACAGACCATATCACCATTTTCTAGTCCACAGACTAAATGAGTTGTGACCCAATCCCTTCCTTAGGCCACAAGACTGCATCTACAGCTTGGTGCTTCTTGCATAGTTTTCAAAATTCTGCCCTTCCTCATTGTCAGCATCACTGCCTGGACTTTTCTACAGGACCACAGCCTATTGCCTGGTTCATACCAGGTCCTTTGTCCCTGCAGCAACTGTTCATTCCCAAGCATGGTCAACAGCAGTTAAATGTCATTTATCCACAAATACCTGGAAGGGAAAGGGGCAGCAGTGGGGCAGAGGTGAGGAGTCAAGCTGCTCCCTTCAGCAGATTGCCAGATCAAACAGGAATCATGGACTACAGCTCCACAGGCTATTTGTAAACACCAGCTGCATTTTCATTCAGCATTATACTACATTAACTTGCATCCAAGTAAAAAAGAGAAGAATCCCTGAGAATCATAATCAAAACATGTCTCCAGAAATTGCAAGGTCCTCCACACTTCTACCTTCATTCTCCCCACAGAGCAGCACTGATATCTGAAATATAGCTGCAATTTCCTTTGTAAGCAAACATCCAATCAATATGAATATACACTTTTTACGTAATAAGACCCTTTCTGTTAAATTTATCATTATATCAATTCATATACTGAAATTCAAGAAAGTCATCTTCCTCTGGATGAGGAAGAAATTTGAATGCTTCTTCTTTCAACTGTACATTGATGTCTCTGGTCTCTTTTAGAAGTTATTAATTTCAAACAAAAATTCTGTTCACATTTAAAACAGTTAAATGGGAGTTTAAAATTATGCATTTCAACAATGTGCAAGAAGTCTAGTTCTGCAGCTGCGCAGCTTTGGATGAGCTGGCTAGATCACAAAGAAGGGAAATAAGTAACAAAACTACTGCACTAAAACTGAACTGTTACATACCTTGTTTTACAAGATGTATGTCTCCTTCTCTTGTTTTTTCCCAAAGTCCATAGCAGGTACTACCTTTCATGCACAAAATTGTGCCATTCTCCTGGGAGATTCGGCTCTCACTGATTCCATGGTCCTGCTGATAGGGGTCTTTAAAGGCACACAGCCGCTCCTCACTCTGGGTAGCTTTAGCCAAAGAAAGAAAAATCATTTTTGTCAGTGATTCCATGCATTAAATATTAACTTTAATAAAGAGATTATTAAGGCCTTCTGAAAAGATGCATTCAAAAAAAGCTAGATGAGTAACTACAAGGCACTTAGATGCTATTCAGAAGTACAGCTCAGCAAACATCCAATCACAGTAAGAATTTGTAGTACATTTTTCAACAACCAGATTTCATCCAGTTCTTTAACTCTCAACAAAGCATTGGCAGCAAAAAGATGCAAGATGAAGTAGATTGGTCTTTTGGGTAAAAGAGATTTTGAACTTCAAGTAAAATTACAGCATATGTAATTGTAAATTATTAAAGGTCCTGTATAAAATATCTTCTCACAGATGGTTTATTTCTTTGATCATTCTTCAGCACTACTCCCAGAGAAGCCATGTTTCAGCCAAGCAGACTTACTGCAAGAACACTGCTTCACAGTGTCACCAGCTGGGGTGATTGGGTAAGAAAAACCAAGAGACCTGGATACACGTGTCTCACTTTTAAGGCTGTTACTATTCATTAGGAGTCAAAATTTGTAATTCCTTTATGCTGAGACAACTATAGATTGCTGCACTATTCAGGCCAGCATTCAGTGTTTCCCAGTTTATGGTGTGGCAGCAGTAATTAAAATACCACAACTTAGCTGATTTTTCTACTGGTCTGGCAGAGCATGTGTGATCCGTTGAGCTGCATGTCAGCTCAGTGGGGGCAAAACTTTCAGCTGAGGAGAAAGAAACTTCTTAAGCCAGTGTAATTCAACCCCTTGCAGCTCCCGCACTCTAAGAACCTGGCTGGCAGTCCATGCTGCTCACCCACCTCTCTGAACTCTGGTCAGAAAGTCAGTTGCCTAAATTTCACATCCGATTTTTTAAAAAAAACTCTCTGAGCAGAGTTAGTCAAGTTACTGAGTACAAAAAGGTCACACATGAACAGCCAGCACATGCTGCCTGCAGCAGAACTTGCCAGTTGCACGCTGCAGTTTTATTCTCAGAACAGCTGAGTATGCCAGGCGTGAAGCATCTGTGCTGCATTCTCTGCTCCACGACATGGCACTGGCCAAGAGACAGCGCAGCAAAGGACAGCACCCACTGCCGTAAGGGAGCTGCATCTGACTCACTTTGTGGAAAGTCAAAGGAGAAAAAACTGTCACAGAATTATAATTTTCAAGACACAATGGGACAAAAGTATACAAGCCTTGTGAAATAGGACACATCTGCTCTGAGGGACAGTAGGAAGGTTTTAAAACCGCTTGCATATGATAGCTGAGTGGGGCTAAGGCCATCCAAGATCTGGTTGTTTACAAAATGCTCAAATTGCACCAAGATAAGCCCTTTCATAACTTGCCTTTGTGAAAAATTGATTTAAAGGAACAGAATTTATGAAACAGCCACACAAATCTGGTTTCCCTATTTAAAAAGAAAAGTAATTTCCAGGAAGTCCACTTTAATAATACCTCAATATGTTAAAAAAAAAAAAAAATCTTTGAAGCCATGAACTAATAGAGGAAGAAAAAAGACCAAAACAAACCAAAACATTTTGAGTTTGCCTTGGACTCAGACAAAAAATAATGACATGTATCGTGTCTGTGCACCACCAACTGAGACAGCTTTAATTGCTCACTTTTCAGGTCGCTTAATCCTTCTATAAAACTCCTAGGATCAAGATTCAGAGGTAAGAATATGAGAACACACCCAAAAAAAGAGAAGCTGTTAAGAATCATGCTAGATGCTATCCAACCATACATGTACTACAGAAAATAAAAGTAACTACCAAAGGCTTTTCTGATTTAAAAAGACTGCATTTCCCTATAAGAATACCAGCAGAGGGGAGGATGGGGCAAGCATGAGAAAACACAACACAGCGCTAGCTACCTGATTGTCTATCAATTTTCTTGCAAAGCAATAAAAATACGGGTGAACTTGACACAATTTAACGTCAGATGATCTCAGTGGGAAACTTTTCCAATAAAAAAATCAAGGTTACTCATCCAAGAAGTACAGTTTTCATGCTGATCACTGCACATTCCTGCTTCGATTATAACTCAGGGAAGCACGGCCCCTGTGGGAGCAGTACCCACTGCAATACTCTGCTGACCCCTGCCCCTTCCCTGATGGCATGGAACATCTGGAGAACAGGGGACATGGAACAAAAGCTACTTTATTTCTCTCTGTGTCCTCTGTACATTCATTGTTGAAGCTGTAATGCTGAAGAAAATTGGGTAGGGCATTCAGACGTACAGAAACCATCTTGCAGAACAACAGAATAGATGAGCTGCTTTAGTTACTGCTTGTGATTTCAGAACATTCCTGCTCTGGGATTTCTTTCTTCCAGGCAGTGGAAACTAGTCAGATTTAAAAACTTTTAGTACTGGAATACTTCTAGGTCAGGTCTTGAAAGCAGCCTCTAGCCCAGGTGAGTATGTTTGTATGCCTTAAGCCTTGCCCAAGAGAAGTACTACAAAGTACTACTACAAAACACACACAAAAGTGCTGGAGTGCCTCTTTATAAAAGCTGACCTATTTCAACAGAAATCTTACTCTTCAAGGTGAAATACCATTGCTCATTTGGATTTCCACGTGTTCCACATAGATGACGTTGTCTGTCAGTTTTCAGTCATCAAGGAAGGCAGCAGGTATGCAGGGTGCATTCTGAGCTGAAACCCATCTCCCTGTCCCTTGGGATCCCTGCACCTGCAATGCTTGAGGGCAGCCACTAACACACTCTGGAGCAGCTTAGCTGGAAACAGTTCCAAAGCTGTTTCTCCATGCTTGGAAATATTTGAAAACTGTCTAGATATGGTCCCAGGCAGCTGGCTCTAGGTGAGCCTACCTCAGCAAGGAGTTGGACCAGATGACCTTTAGAGGTTCCTCTCAACCTCAACCATTCTGCAATTCTTGCATGTCTCCAATGTGCAGCAAACAAGACACAAAAATTATTTCTCAGCTGGGCTCTTTTTAGTCTCCAAGGCAGGCAAGATGGTAGGGTAAGACTAGAACTACTGGATTCTCTTGCTTGTCATCAGTTCAAATAGATCCAAACAGACCCGAGGAAATACCTTAATGTTAAGATCCTCATTAAACAACAAGAGCAATTAAAATAAATAACTTAGCTTATGAAGACTGAGGCTGATGAACTACTTTATTTGATCCATCCAGTTCATTTGCTACCTGTCAGAAACATGAAGGGCAAAGTCCCTGCAGACGTGTGTGCTCGCCAGATATTAGGGAGCCATGAGCAGTTCACTGTGCAGTGCCCTTTTCCTTACAGATGCCACAGACCCAAGATGCACCAGCAGTGTATCCTCAAATCAGCAAAATGCAGAAGGCATTCATTTACAGATCAAGCTATGCAGTGTATCTGCCCAGACATGAAATGTCCCAGCACACAAACACAACTAAGACCTAGCACCAAAGTGGCAGCATACGTTTCACAGCACATCTACTGCATGGCTGAAGCCATCCTTTAAAACTCCGAATTTACCTTTATATGGTAATTTCATAGTAAACTCTGTTCAACACATTGAGCTCATCACACATTCAGATCTTTTCTAATTGACCCTTTAATGAAATTTCATGAGAGATTTTGAAATAAATAAATGGCAACTAAATGCCTACATGTCATACACCACTGAAAAATTGGCTACTGGAGAAACTGCAGAAGCAACAGATAGGATGACACTGAAGAGGACAACAAAACTTAAACAAGAAATTATGAAGGATTTATAATGAAATGTCAATTTTCCATTCCTCTTGTCTTTGCATACCAGACAAACTATGTCAAAATACTTCAATAGAAGTAATAAAACAAATTCAAGCTTCTGTTCTCTCATCCTGCAGAGATTTCTAACAAAGACAAGAAGGCAAGCACCATTCCCACAAGTTCTACCAAGGAAAAAGCCAACAAGAGCACGGCAAGCTCTTCAACTCTCTATCACAAACCAGAAAAAAAACAAACCTCAAAGTGAGTTTTGCTGCTCCCCAGCCCATTTTACACTTCTATGTACACAAAAATACATTTTTATATACAGTTTCAGAAACAAACACAAGTAGCATTTGGATTGAATATGGGTGCTCCAAGCAGTCATCTAAGAATCAGTAAATGTTCTCAGCTTTCCTGCTTGGCTGCCACTACTGGTGAGTCCGACCACCACACACACTTCTAACAGACTTTACTTGAATCAGACTGTGAAAACTTATTGTCATTTTCCAAGAATGGGTAAGCAGACTACAATAAATTACTTCCCTGGAATCACAAAGGAACTGGGAATAGCCCATTGTTTCCCAAGTCCATCCTGTGGCTCATGGTTACTGTTGCAGTGGTCTGGGGGCATACAGTTCACCCCCACACCACTATACAGCCCTGAAAAAGAGGACCAGGGCTTCAGGAATTTCCTTCTGGCATACAGCTCAGGGTTTTATGTGATTTACCATCTTATTCAGTTCTATTGTCAACAAAAAGAAATATTAATGTAATGACAGAAAAAACGCTATATAGATTTTTTTCACTATTTTCTCCCTGTAATCATGATGTTATTTCCAGCTGCTCAGAAACAGAGAACTGATTCACACTGATAAGTGAATTCTGTCTGTTCACTACAAAAACATCCTGAGATGTTTACTATCTGAGTATTTGCCTTTTTTCCCCACTAAAGATATTTCTGAACAGCAAAGATCAGAAGAAAATTCCAAGTGCATCTATTGTGTTGAAATGAACACCATTCATCCATACCAGGAGTTTAATCAAATGAATACATCGCTATTGTTTTTAATATAGTAATTCTTTCATGATCACTGCATGTTCTAGGAAAACAACTACTGAAAACAATGAAAGAGAAATACCAAAAGTTACAGCAATCCAACTGCAAATCCTTAGAACATGAGTCATATTTTCATTAATAGCATCGGAAGTCACTTTCATTAGTACTTCAGTGATGCTTCCTGACCCTGCATCTATCCAATGCAGTACACAGAATTCACATCAACTGTGAAGCGAGTGGGAAAGGAACAAAAAAAGGACTCAAATGTTACTTGAATGCTACTCTATGATCTAATCATTGGGATTAAAGATAAATAACACACTTGCCACTTTATGATTAATGCCAGGCAAAACATTTTGTGACTCAACAGTGACAAATAAAAGAATGTGAGAACAGTCTGAAGACAAACCTGCATGCAATCTACAAGAGCAGACCTGCTGGCATCACAGACCACACACATGGGTACCTGGCTGGTAATTACACCAACTGCCTTTAAGTCCATAAAGGTGACAACTTAAAAAAAAAAGGCAAAAAAAGGTTTCTGAGCATGTTTGCCTGTAATGGAATTTCTTTAAATACAGACCACCACACACTGAACTGTAAATCTCAGTAGGCTGCATCAGATTTGTTTTCAAAGATTGACATTTTTTCTGTAACTTGTCCTTTCAATTAGTGAGATTTTCATCAGAACAGCCTTAGACACAAAACCTGTTTTATTTTGGCTCTGTCAGCTTTCTGTGCAACTCTTTTATTTACACAATAGGGGGAAACATCATTGCCCTTGGGACAGAGTTATGAGATAGTTTGCATCATGAAGACGTGCTATTCCAAGGAAGGTACACACCAGGAAGCTCCTCTGAGGATCTTTTCAAATACTGACAGCTGAATTCTCGTGTGATGTACAGAGAAATAGAATCTTGAAGAAATCATCACTTAGCAAATACTCTGTTGCTTTTTTTTATCTTTTTCTCCTCAGAGGCTTTAATTACAAATATTTCTAAATGTGTATCCACTTATATTAAAATATATCATAAGCAGATGTCTTTTGAAGGAAGTCGTGCTTCTCCAGACAGACCACTCTCAATATCAACTTAGAGTGGGAGGAAAAAAAGCTAAACTACTGGTAATCCTCCACATATTTATACTTCTGTATTCTGTTTTGTAGCATGTTTGACCAACTGAACAGCAGAGCTCTGTACTGACTGGTTAGAAAAACAAATAAATTGTCTGCCTAAGGATTAGGCATGAGGACATGAAGGTCTAAACCAAGCTGAAATGGCCTGGAGACTTTTTGAGCAGGAGGTCAGGAGCAGCACAGTGCAACACAAAGCCTGGGAATGTTTGGTCAGGCAGGCTGCACAGCCTATTGCTTTACACAACCACTGGACTCACATTTTAAAGACATGAAGATGAAACAATGGAAATTTGCACAAGAGAATACAGCAGAACTTCTAGGAAGGAGGAAGGAAAGTAAAGAAAAATGCTTCAGAAATTTACATCTGTGGTAAATTTACATATTTTCCTCCCCTCCTAAGAAAAGGAGGGGAAATAAAAACCATCATAATCCTTAACTATGTTACAGGACATAATATGTACCTCAAGATATACTGTAAAATATATTTTGACAAGTAACCCTTTACAGTTTACACTTGGTGTTAAAATCTGAAATAATCTGTTCACAGTACACTGCACGCCCTTAGCCTTCGTTGATGAAAATTATTTTGGTTTTGTCTGCTTTTGCTGACTAACATCACAGTTTCAAATGCTGGCAATTAAACAGAGCCAGGCTTTGACTGAGAACTAGTGCCAAAACTGAAATGAATGCTTGTACTGATACCCATTTCAAAGTGATTGACTGCACAGGCAGATGACAAAATAACTTATGTTAACTACAAGGTCCTTTGCCCTTGAAACAGACTAGAAAATTCAAGTGTCTTTTTTCTGTACATGGATATACATGGTCCTTCCTTCTCAATCTAGCCTTCAAGCAAGCAAGTAAATTTGAAACCTGTTTTCTTCCCTTGCTCACTTTCTAACAGAGTGTTGTGGGCTGATCGGGGCTACAAGCAGCAATGGAGACATCAGTGGAGCCTTTTCCTGCTGCGTCGTCTTTAACAGTCCTTGGGTATCTCATTGTTTCAGCTTCATTCTGCAGAACCAGTGGTCTGCTAGCACTAAATAAGTGCAACAGAGCCAGACCATGTGGCAACTGCACTGACTCACGCTGTGCAAAAGGTTCACATTTTGCTTTCCACTCAGGCACTGCTGTCTCAGACCACTTTGGTACACAGTCCATAGCTTCCTCTGGGACCAGCTGCCCCTCCTGGCACAACCTCACTGGCTCCTGACTACCAAAATGTGCCCCCCTTGCAGCCTTACATTAGTGCTGTACATCTCTGACCAGATGCATCCACCACACCAGCAATCTCACCAATTGGAATCAATGTAAATAGCCATTACGGAGAGGCCAAAAAGTAAATTGTCAACTCAAATTCTGTACTGAAGGCCTTGTTCTCCTTTTACCCAATTCACTCTCAAAAGAAGTGTTGCCTTAGAAGAACCCAGCTTATGCAAGAGAAGCCAGGCAGCAAAGAACCACGATGGCAGAGATTTATTGCTAGCAGCTGACAAATTATGTCGTTCCCAAACACTGCCAGATTTTATGAAAAAATACCTGAGTTTACTGCCAATAAACCATGTCACTGCCTTATTTCTACAACTTTCTAAATGTTTCTGAGGATCACCAGACCACCTTGCTGTGCAGACTTCATGAGCACCAGACATTACTACAGATGCAAAGTTTTATCTACCTAGTAAGAGAACAAGACACAGTAGCAAGAAAGCCAGCAACACCTGTGTTTGGGGTCAAAATTCAAGAATGTCAAGTGAATTTGAACAGTTAATACTACTTTACATCAAGAGGATAAGAATTTTTCAGCTGATATGGGAAGAGATTTGAGCTGAACCTGTAATGAGGATATTGACTCAGCCAGGGTCAGAGAAGGACAAACTGCAGAATTAAACCCAAGTGTCCTAAAGTCTCCACTACAGCCATAACAAGTTGACCTTTGACTACAGGAAGCACTAATCAGAGCTTCCTCCACCTTACAATATCTCCTCCACAATGTATACAACTAAACAAGACAAAGAATCTACCTCTCACAGTGACTCAGCATTTTCCTTAACATCGTTGCATAGCTGCATTCAGCTATACAATAAAAACAAATGTCCTAAGTGTGTGAGTCTGTCTAGTCCAGCAGGTTTCCACCTTCCATCTTTTTCCCCCTCTGCTGAAGTCCCCCTGATTTTCAACAAGACAGAATTACAACAAAAAGCACACAACAAAAAGGTAGTGGAAAAAGGTTATCAATCTGACCAATATGAAATTCCCAAATATATCACTTGCTAACTCTGAAAAAAACCCTCTGGTATGTTAAAAAAAACTGTACCAGTATCTTAGTTCAGTAATTACACAGGCCTGATGACATTTTATCACACAACTTGGCACTTCAGAAATAGCTGAAGGTTTTCAAGAAAGAGACTGCAGCAAGTTTCTTGGTATTGTAAAAACAGTAAAATGTCATGGCATTTTAGCATTCACTTCATTAAGCTTTAAAATACTCATCTTTATCATCAGACTTCAATTTAGAGTAATTTCCAAAAACTTCATTTTGTATCAAAGCAAAATCCAGTCTGTGTGTTCTATATGGAAACACAAGGGTCCAAGCACATACAAAAAGTCTTCTGAAAAAGCTGATTTTTCAGAATATTATATATTATAATATTCCTAAGTAGACTACTCCTAAGTAGAAGCAAATTAGCATAAAACATGATTAAACCATTAAATACCATAAAAGTGTCAAATCATAGAATATGTTTAACACTCACTTAAGGGAGAATCTAATCTACTCATCTAAACACATTAGTGGAGGATAAAGTATAAAAAATTACCCTCAATTCCAAATGCTTGTTTAAAAAATCTTAGAGTTTCCATGAAACTAATAAAGTTGAAGATGATGATTTTCTGTGAGGATTCAAATGGCAAAAAGCATCCTTGTGGTTGCAAATCCACTGACTTGTTTGCACTGTCTTGTCTCTAGATGAAATTATTTTTGCTTATTTTACTCCATGAGCAAACAGGAATTCAAGTCTTTACACATAGCTGAATCACCTCAGAGAGAATCTACTTAGATGCACAATGTAGAGCAAAAAAAAAATTCAACAAGAAGTACTTTGCAAGCCAGCTTTAAGTACACCTTCCACTTTATTCAAGAATTAGTCCAACATGCACATAAGTTCATTTAAACCCAGATTTCTGGAAAAGCACAGGAAAGGGAGTAGCTGGCCTTCACTGACTCGACAGGATTTTAGACATCCAACTTCTCAAGGTCTCCCTGAAAAATCCCAGTCTACATTTAATCTGAAAGAGTGACTAAGTTACAGGATTTAAACAAGTCCTGCATTTTTCCAATTATGTTTTTATATATTCTTCACTTCCTAAATGACTCTGTCTCCATTCAAAGAAAAAATAAGTAAGTTCATGTTACTGTTCAGCAATTATGTCAGAATAGAAATCACCACAGCCTTAGTCACACATAATCTTTTCCAGTGGCCAGTGTCTATTCATGGAACTGAAAAAGCCTGAATTCTTTATCTTTGCCCTAGACTGGAGTTCAGGATTTTTTTCTGGGTATGAGCGTCTGGCTTTTGTTTATCTGGGCTGTCAAAGTAAAGTATTTGCATGGAATAACACAGGAAACTCTGCAGCAAAAGCAACACTAAAGCAAACTAATGATGTGATATTTATCCCCCAAACTCAGACTTCCCACAGCAAAATTGCTTATTTCAGAGTCTGCTTTACATTCCCTCTAAAAAAGATCTGCTACTTGGTAATCCCCCAACACACGTAATGCACTCACTTTTCTACCTAGCAGGGATGCCAGTTCTACTGCAGATATTACTGAAACACTTTCTGGAGAGCTTTACAGTACCTTAAATCTGGGAAAAGATAGAACCCATACAGCCTGGGTCTTACAGCATATTACAAACATTTTTCCTATAAATATTTTCAGGATGCTGTGAATACGCTGCTGTGAATACACTACTGTGAATATGCTGAAACATTCAAAAACTGGCAAACATTCTTGGACCTGAAGCTACAAGGAAATTAAGCTCCAGAATCACAACCATATTTTGCCTTCAGAGAGAAGCATAATCTATTTGGCTTTGAAATATTACACCCTGAAGAAAACGACAAGAGCAGCAAAAGGCAGAAACTAGCTTCTACCCAGACATGCTCCACAAGGGTTTGAAACTTCTCACCTTTCCAGAATTCCTCACAGAACACATGCTTAAATTCAAAAACATCTCAAGTCTTTTTCTTCAAGGCATTTATTAGTATGCCACAGAATGCCCCACAAACCATTGTTATCTTGAGTCAAGAGCACGGTCAACATGAAAGCTGCTGAGGCACCCTAAGGCAGCGAGCGCAAGGGGAAAGGCAGCTCTTGCACAGGACAGGCTATCGAGGACCTGCGAGAGACTGTGGGCTGCTACAGGAACCTGGGACTCACTTCAAGCACTCCTACTTTGTGTTCCTTAACTGAGAGCAGGAATGGAAAGAATTGTCAGCTAAAGGTATTTATGGCGTTTGTTGAACTGGTCAAAACCAGAAAATATTGACTTTGTTTCTATTAGACTTCAAGGTTATCAGCCCATTGAACAGAGGTCACTGTTCGTGTATTTCTTGATGTTATGGTGCTTAAATTGTTAGAAATTTATGGGCACAGCACTGCACTATTTAAAATCAACTCATACATTTGCTTTATGCATTTATTATTTTTCCATTTAAATCCTCGTTGTACCAAAACCAACTTCATTGGCTAAGAAGGTGATATAGGCAAACTTTTGCAGACTTTGTATAATCAGAAAAAAAATCAGTGTCTAGTCAAGACAAGCTCTTCATTAACTCCTGATTTCTAAATGTATGCAGTTAAAAAGGGCACGGTTGGTACATGCAGACAAGCCCAGGTTACTGAACACACTTGTTTCAAGAACTGGCGTTCACATACTGAAGTACAGCACGTCACACCAAGGAAACAACTTCTGGGGACAAGGAAACAAAAAAAAAATTAAACAGAAGAAGATTGTTTTTAATTATCTCTGTTGATGCTAATGACAGGAAACATGGAAAAGGGCACTCCCAAAATAGACACTCAAGGAAAGGACTGTGATCAGCTTGCTTAACATTTTGCATTATGCACCTGAGGATGATGGCTAGACCTATGGTCAAAAGACCATCTGAACTCCTCACCCTGCACATATACCTCAGGGAGCACAGGTTAAAACATCTCTCAAGACACAGCAGAAGTGTGAGCAGAAAACATCAGGTTCTGCAGGAGCCAAGGCAGCCTAATCCACCAGCCAGCTGCTGCAGGGGTGAGCACAGAGCCAGACTGTGGGGGTTCTCCCACTCACTGCAGCTCTCTACCACAGACACAGACAAGATCAGCATCTCAGACCAGCAGAGTCTGAACTTTTTCTGATTCAGACCTACTTAAAAGGCAGGAAATAAGCACAAACAGCATCTTGGCATTTGGGACTTGTAAGGAAGGAACAATGCCAAATCTCATTATGACAACCAAAAAACCACAACAGCACAGAGGCTTTACAATGGCAGAATTTACCAGTAAAGAGGTGGTTTCGTCTTTTCACTTTTTTAGAAGACTTTAGGCTTTCAACACCAAAAGTGTTATATACACTTGTTACAGGGACATTGAAAAAATATTACTTATTTGATTTGGTGTCTTTTGAAACAAAACTGTGATCAAACACTTTGTTAGCCTCTACTGGGAACATTTTCACTTATGACTGGGGACGTAGTTTAGGGGTGAACACAGAGGTGCTGGGTTAATGGTTAGACTTGCTAATCTTAGACGCCTTTTCCAACATTAACAATCCTATGACTGTATGAACTGATAATTTTTTCTCTTTAATTTGAACTAGAAACATTAGAAAGCAATATAACTTGCAACAAACATTTAAATAGCAGCTTGAAATAAATTCAGCTCAGGTTTATTAACTCATGTACTTATTTCCTAGAAAACTGGCTCTAATTTATGAAAATTAAAGTGCAACATAAAGAAATACTCATGTTTGCACACACATTATTCACGCTTTTATATAAAAAATACATGGTTGTACAGATTATTTCATTTAAAATAATCAATATGCACCTAGAAAGTAGGTTTTCTATTCTTTTTAACAGATTTGTATAAAGGAAAACTTACTAGCAATCTCTGTAAATAAGAGATCCTGATCCGAGCCTGAATTACTTGACAGGGTGATAAGCCAGATAAGGACAATTTCTGGTGATTAAAATACAAATCCTTCCAGTGTTAAATGAATTTAAGTTCAGTATTTTGCTAAGCAGTTTTATGAGAGACATGTCTTTTTTTTTCCCCCTTTAAACATAAACATGGATATCACAAAAGGGAAAAACGCAGAAAATACACAACTCATAAGCTGAATATGTGTTTTAGAGTCTTAAGGCAAGATATAATTTATTCGAAAATATTCACTAAACACATTTACAGGATCAGACAGGTTTTCAGAATCTCTGAGACAAACTAATACTGCAATCAAAGGATTAACAAACCAGCTGCCTATGTGCCATTACAGCTGATTATCATAGACTGTAGACAGCTAGCTTGCTTGGAAAGTGCTTTCAGGAATACTCCATTGTTGCCAGAGAGAAGGGTACAGAAGGATAATGTGATAGTAACTCATTATTTTATGATACATAAAAAGGGAATGTATGTAATAGGAATTGCATGAGATTTTTGAAAATCTTGTTATAAACTACATTTACAGTAAAACCTGGCAAAATGAAGAACTGGAGGCTTACTAAACACTGCCATTCAGAGCTAAGGATGCCATGCAGTGAAGGTTCGACTTTTCAGCCTTCTCCTCCAGTCTCACTAAAAACTAAACCAATGCCAAAATTCATCTTATCATGAGACCTTATCACCTTATACATGCTAGAATAAAATCATGGAAAGAGAAAAAACAGAACAATTTGGAAGTTACAGGCTTATCTTCAAAATGTTTTCAAGTATCTTTTCAGTTCACGTGTAGAAAAAATTGTGAAATAGAAACTTCCAAGAGCCCTCAATAAAAAAAGTCCTTGCTATTAAATAGTCCTCTAATAGTTTGTTATGTCCAAATATTTTTCCCTCCCTAAGGCTGTGAGAAAGAAATATTGTTCTTAGTGGAGACTGAGCTACTACCAAACAGGAAAGCAGCAGAACTCAGCATATTTAAAAAGATACTGATGTGTTTATTTAAGCATTGCTTACAAAAGAAAAGGATGTGTCTTTAGTTTTCTGCTGACACTAGTAACCAACTTACTTCATCCCTCAGGTAGTTGGTAAAAAAAATGTTTTCAGAGTAGAGCTGTGTATCTCTATGAGAAGTATGGACATGGCATTCTTTTTGCTGCATATGGTTTACTTTGACTAAGAGTGGTTTTAGTCTATGTAACTTGAAATTAAATATTAAATCCTAAGATTCCTGTACAGGCAGAAAAACAGGATCATCTTCATCACAGTATCTAGCTATTGATATGGCTTCTATATCTCAGAAGAGGAAGCCAAAGTCAGAATTTCACAGCCAGTCAAAAGAGGATAGACCGCCTAGGGGGAACTACAGAAGTATAAATATGCACCAGTTATTCAAAGCACAGCTTTCCAGAAAGCTTTTAGATTAAATAGATTATTCTTTCCTACTTGCTTCTTCTCTAGTTTGTCTTTTCTCCCTCACCTTCTGGGGATTTAAAGGTCTTTGAACATCCTGTGTCGGAGATGAGATGAAACAACAGCCACTCACAGTTTTTAAATGCTCTGTCTGAACAAGGCAGAGTAGTTAAAGAAAAGCAGCTTATCATAGTTTTATCATCAGCTTCTTTGTTTACAACGTGGTTATTCTCCAGATCTTGCTTGCTGTCTCTATCCCATAATACTGAAAGGTAAACCTCTCAGGTTTGCAAGCTTTTTTCACTCTTACAAAAAATCTCTTGAAATCCCCCTCCCTACCCTTTCATCCAAGTAAAGATGTCTAAGAAGGTCTAAACACAAGTTCATCCACACTGCCTTTGTCTTCTTTATTTCTAAAAGCTGTATTTTCCATTACACCTTTTTTTCTAAAACACAGTTGCACATCATTGAGGACAATGAGGATGAGAAAACAGGAAATATTTGATTGATGTGAGGTTTAATGCTACCCAGCCACTGTATTATTCAGGGACCAGAAAACACTAACAGAAATTAAAATGAAGAAGATCCCAACAACAGAATCAGTCGGATCTCAGAGGAAATATAAAAGGAACTCATGCTCAGCCTCATTAATCCTTTCCCCCTGCCTCTAATTAGTATGTTGTCAGTGCTCTCTGAGAACACTGGACCATAAGGATGTATGACACAGGTATCAACACTAAAGTGAAATGCAAATAATGAAAATGTTGGCAGATAAATAAGTCTCTTCTCTGTGAAGAGGAGAACAGAACACAAAACACAAACACAAAAATCCAGGCCAGGTCAGCTTTGTAGAGTAACAGCAAATGAAAGTGAAGAATGTCCAACAAAGGAAATGTGCAACTGTTACCACCTGACAATAAACCAGTGACCACCAGTTACAGAAGAAAACGAGCATTATCCCATGGATCAAAAAAAAAGAGGGATTGATTAATTTATGCTATTTATGCCTGAGCTTTCTCTACCTAATAAGCAGAAAGACATCATTCCTTTCAGCTGAAGTTCTCTTGGTTCAATACAAAGCCAAACAAGGAACCAAAAGACAAATGTAAATGAAGTTCCAAACAAAAATAATTGTTTTTTTCTGTACATGAAAGTCAAGTTTCAGGGTATTTTCAACACTACAGAAAAACGTTAACAGGACACGACAGTTTTCAAGCTTTGGAAAATACTAACTTGTAACTGAAAACACAGGCAAGATATGTACAGTGAACTTCAGCAATCTCTGAACACACTGAGTAGCTTACTCATAAAGTACTGTCATTGTAATAGTAGTATTTGGACTTTAAAAGTTAATGAAACAGTGAGTGCAGAATCTGTCCCATGACATTTAAAGTTCCAGGTAGGTTTTACACCACCACAGGAGTCATTATTATGCACCTTTCCACCTCCCTGCTGCACCCCTGAAGCAGTAAAGTTCTCTCTTGCTATTCCTCCCTCCCCTTGATGCTTAACCTCGTTATACCTTACCTTTCAAAGTCCCACCACATTCAGTCCCTACTGATGTTTTTTTCAATCTGCTTATCATTTCCAGGCCTGCTCCTCCCCTGATGCATTTGATAGCAGCTGCCAGTTTCTTTCTTAGGCACCACTGCACCTTTTCTAGGTCACTCTATACACACAGCACAGCTCCTGTGAACCGCTGCCAAGTCACCGTCACTCTCACCTAATTTTATCCAAGCTTGTGCAGATATTAATTCCTACTACAATGTAATTTCCCAATGAAGAAATTAGTTCCTCTTTTTTAAACCATTAAAAAGTATCAGCAGCAAAACCCCCACACTAACAGATGCATTAAGTTGACACGACACATGGCTCCATTGTGACTGTCTTTGGCATCCCTCAGCCTGTGACCTGGCCTCCACACTTCAGTGTTTTTTGCCCTGAGTCATTTCACTGTGTCTTTATTCTGATTATTAATAAACTGAGACAGGATCCAACTCAGGCTTTCATCCAAATAAATATCAAAAACGTTAAAATAGGAAAGATAAAATCCATCCAGGTTACTATCATGTTGCCTGTTACCATAAAGTTCTTATCAAAGTCCCTACTCAGGAGAAGCAATTTGTTCTCTCATTTTATGGGATAGCATATGTAACTCCAGAATCTGAGGGAGGGAAGGTGAGGACATTCCAGAGACTCCTGTGGGCCCTGGTAAATTGACTGGCACAAGTACCTACGGTGGAACATTCTCTTGGTGAGCCTGCCAGCCAAACCCACAAAGTGACCCACAGGAGCTCACCCTGATAGGAACCCACTAGTGGATGGGCACAGCACTGCAGTAATAATGACTGCAGAGGAGATTTTTCCCACTGGTTTGTTCCTGCCCTCACAAAAAGGAGTCCCTTTCTTAACCCTGTGTCTGCTCCATAACCTAGAGACACCAGACGCCAAGACAAGAGAAGCTCTTTTTTACAGACTCTGTCCTCCTCTCCCGCCCATCATAAAACATTGCTCACTTGCAATTTCCAATCAAATGTGACAGAAAAGTAAACATCTCGTGGATACTCGTTTCTGCAGAGTACAAAGAAACCATGCTGGCTAGAGGTGAGTGGCACCAGAACCACTCCAATGGAAAGAAAAGGAGGCACAAGAGATTTTACAGCCAAAGGAAAGATTACTTAGAAGTGCCTCCTACTTCATCCCTGCACAGCAGCTCTCAGAGGGCCTCTGGCAAACTCAGCGCTCCCAATTTGGCCAGAAGTTTTCCCATCATCAGCTCTAATCCCCATTTCTCACTTCCATACCTTTTTTAGCATACACATGTCACCATTTACACTTTACTTAAATGGTACTGAAGTTCCGGTCAAGTGCCAAATGGCAGCGTTAGAGGCAAACACCAGGTCATGGTGCAAGCTGAGAAGCACTGCAGAGATCTCCCTGCTCCTTCCCAGCAGAGCAAGCAGCTTCCCAAGCAAGACACTTGGAACAGGGAGGAAGTGGAAGGAGAGGCACATGCAGTGTCCTGCTGAGTTTTAACCTAAGCTCAGCCATACGCTCCTCACAGCAGTGCCTGTTTGTAAAGCAGCACAAACAACTGAATCCTATGGGATCTACACACACCCCCCCATCACCTTCTGCTGAAGCACACACTAACATTAATCCTACACTGGCACAAACAGCATCTCAAAAAAATCAAGAGTTTTGTCTATTAAAACCCAAAACTTACACTTGGCAGTAGGATGAACAGAGCAGACATTCTTTTAATTTCATACAGTTTTCTTGACATGCATAAATTGATTTAAAAGATTCTACTCCAGACACCATTTAAAGCTAAATGAATCTGAGGCTGACAATTTTTTATTTTCTTAAGCTTTACTTTTTATACGTGTTCAAAGAAAAGTATTGAAAAACATCACTGCAAGCATCACTATAGCAACTGCAGCTCTTGAAACTTCCTTGATGCAAGATACTCAGATTCCAGATGGAACAAAATGCCATGTCTGTCTTGCTTTTCTAAGGAGCCTCTCTTTCCTACAAAGCCTCCAAGACTAGCAGGGACATCTGCTGCAGAAGTTGCTCTTGCAAAGACCACACAGACTTGGATAAATTCACCTATTTTCACAGTTCCGAAAAGAAATAAAGCAATCAATATCTGCACCCAAATGCCTGCAGGAAATGCCATCAGAACAAGAAAAGAGTTATGCAAGGTATTTATTTGAGTCCCTTTACAACCCAAGGGTTGACCTCATTAAAGTCAGAGACAGTTTTGTCACATATTTCAGCAGTGCCAGAATTCCACATTTACAGATTTCTCTGGTAGCCCAGCTCTTTGACTCACCATGCTGCATCCAGGGTATTTTGTAACATTTCATTACATCTGCTGCAAACCAATTCGGCCTAGCTACCTGGGTGCAATTTGCAGAAAAGGTTGTATATCCTTGAATCAAAATCTTAGAAAAAACTAACAGCAATAGTAACTTTTTAAAAAGTACTATGGAGACTTTTTAAGATCCAGGGTTGTTTTACCTCTAGGAAAAGACAGAAGACTGGAATAAAGGCACCATTGGCTTATCTTTTTTTATGCAGCCATCCAGGGGTGAATAACAGACAATCGTGTATTTCGTTCATTGGTTCCAACATTTCACATAAAACTCAATGTTATGGAAGCATGAAAAACCAAAAGATCCTTTCAGGTGCCAGTGCAAACTATAACTGCCATTATAATATTCAAGTAAAAAAGAGAATACCATCAGAATACATTAGCTCTCCACTGTATTCCCGTTGCCAAAACCACGTGTATTTAATGAAAACTCTGATAGATTCTCTGGTTTGGCTCCTGGCCTGAAAAATAATTACCCAGACATTTGCCAGGCTCTGGTCCAATCAATTTTTTGGAAGTGGCCCCTCAGTTGCAAGGTGAACTTGTCATATTTTTGTACCTTCTGTGCCAAATGAAGGCCCTGGGCAGGGCTGTGGTGCCAGGAAAGACGAGTAACTCACCACTGCTAACAGCGGGCACAGTGCCAGCATCTACAGAGTGCTTGCAGGCCACCATTTCCAAATGGCAGCACGGTCCTGTACTGGGAACATCCTTATGCCCTGGAGATTCAGCCCTGTGTCCTCCAGTACACATAAATGAAAACAAGTGCTAACACACCAAAGAATACTGCCTATAGTTCTTATTGCAAGTTTCTGCTATAGCTGACAGATGGCTCAGTTCTTATGAGTGGAAGAAAAAACATTTCTTAGCAGACATCAAATATTTGTGCTTCCTTGGCACACCTCTCAAAGAATTCAAGAGCAGGAAAATAGGGACAGTATGAATTCCCATTCCAAAAGGAGAATAAATAATGGAAAGAAATATACAGGTCATTAAATTAATTAACATTGTGCAGGCCATATTTGAAAAATAGCAGACTGAGCTCAATCTATACTTCTCTTCTAGAGCCCTGGACATAACACTCCAAACAACCTCAGCTGCCAATTAACTGGAGTCCCTACAAAATCCATCTATTGCGGTGAGGAATCCGACAGTCACTAGTGGAGAAGTACAATAAAAAGGTTTAAGTTACCACTGTCATTTGACAAATGTGTAAGTAATAACTTAAATTCTATTTCTTCAGTAATTTTTCATTTTTAAAATCATAAACAAGGGAGTGTCTGCAATTTCTGATGGGTATCCTATGTATAGATAGGGTATAGAGTCGAGGTCTGAGAGAAAGTTCAAGTAGTACCAGTATCTAACCTGCAAGCAATGATGAGAAGCTACCATAACAGCAATAACAACTGAAAACATTTCTTAAATGGTTCTCTAAATTCTTAAACCAACTATCTAACCAAAAAATATTTTCTAAATTACATACATGGAGCTTTAGGTACTAAATGCAAACCCAGACATGCAAATTTGATTATACATTTCTGGCACACTATCAAGGCACAGAAAAACACCACATATACTTGTCTGCTTAACTTTAACAAGAAATAGTTTTGGTCATAATTATTCAGAATTTTTAAAACTTTTTTTTTTGGTGAGCTAAACAAGTTCAAGGAGATCACCTCTCACTTGTGCATATTTTGTGGGGAAAAAAGGTAAAACTTCAATGAAATTACTTCCTTCTAACTATCTTAGCTACTTCTAAGCACAAAGATGGCATGCAGGATCTATGGCTGTAGAGCTCCCATGTCTCAAAATATGACTCTAAAAATGGCCAGCATTACTTAGACTGTGTCAAGGGAACCTACAACTTCTAAATTTGCAAATAGATACATCTTTCACATCTGTCTCAAAATATGACATTGTCAAGCTTAGGGGGAAAAAGACAACAACAAATGCTTCTGTGAGGATTTTTACATTTGTTCTTTACCCATTCTAGTATTCCTAAACAAATAAGCTGCAGTGGTCAGTTACACTTTTCCTACACACTACTATCAATAGCTGTGTACTATTAACAAAGTAAATCTTGGACTTGTCTTTTCCAACTGAGGGAGAAATCTGAGTTTTCTGCTTGGTCAGCAATATTTGCAATATATTTTAGCTTTTGACAGTGTTGTTTTAAATACTTGCAGAACTACCATTTCTTGAAAAAGAAGTCTACAGAAAGTAATAGCCATTGGTAGATCCTCCTCTCTCTGATGCTGCATCCCCTAAAAACTAAATTAGTATTTTACAAGAAACTGTAAATCAACTGCCTTGAGGCTTAAGTACCAACTATATGTCAATACTTGTGTATCAACTCAGTGATCACTCCTCTCTACACACATAAGATTTGCTCATAAGATTTGCTAGCAAAAGACAACCACTACACTGACTTAACACCAGTTTGTTCAATCCTTACAGTAATTCTAAATCCCTGTGAAAAAGCAAACAAAAAAAGAGTACATTTTCTTTCAGAGAACTTATCTGCATTGTAAAGCAAATGTTGGTTTAAAGCTATCTGTAACCACTCAGCAGCACTGCCCCCTGCACTGCCCTGCTCCCAGAAAATGATTAACACCACCGTATGGGCAGGCTGCTTCCCTCCCTCATCATCAACCCTCCTAAGTTTTCAGACAATACAGGACTATTCAGATCCCCATCCTGGCCTGCTTCTTTATGTCCCTATTAACTGACCTGCAGCTGTACAAACAGCAGTGTTTCACCAGCATACAGTCTCCTCTACTACAATTTATCTCATTCAATAGCACTCCCTAAAGCTTAAGTTCAATGTCTGAAAAACAGTAACAAATACCTTCAAGACATACTCTCTAGTCTACAAAACTATACACAGAGGTCCCAAACAGTAAACTGCATGACAGCCTGTCTACTGCATCTCCACAAAGGGGTTTTGCTGAAATCACAAGTCCCGGGGAGTCTGAGGGGCCATGTGTTAGTTTTATGAATATTCTGACTCATTATCAGGTTCCGTTCTCAAAACAGAAAACAGCACTGTACAAGCTTTGCCAGCACAGCCATCAACAAAAGCCACCATTTATTTCTTCAGGTAGAGGAGGTCTCCCCAGCTGTGCTAAGAATGCCATCATCTTCCTAAATAAACTATTAAACTGATGAGGGGACTGTAATTTCTCTAAAAAAAGTCTGGAAAGAGTTGTTTTTTCAAATTTGCAAAACAAGTCAGCTAACACGAGCAAACAGTCCCTCTCACAGCTGACATCCCTGGCTGGCAGCAGGTTGGAACTCATTTCCATGCTTCCCCCTGCTCCCCCTGCAATCTTTCTGGGCACTTCTGGGTAAAAGAGAAAGAAAGAAGAGAGATCCAGACACATCCACCCAACACACATCCAATCCCCTGTTAAAAACAATCCACATGACAATGGCTCAGCTACACTAAATTATTCTGGATTGTCTTTGCACAGACATCTCAGGGCACAGTTTTTCATCTTAGTTGTTCAAAACATTCAGCAGGGGAGCACTTAAATTAAAAGCTTTTTATATTGGTGCTGCTTAGAGCTACTGCAATTTTTAGAAAGTCTTAAATCTTATCCACATCAAAATCATAGGTTCAGAAGGAAAAATGTGGCATCAGAGTTGAAAATCCTTCTCCCAGGCAGAACTTCTCCGAATGTGTTCTTTCTTGATCTCTTACAACAGTTCCCTCAGTTACTGAGTATTTCAAAAAAGTTACAAATTACCTGAAATTTTTGCCATAACTAATATAGACGATACACTTTTAGTATTAGACAAAATTAGTTTTAAGTCTTAAAGAAAGTATTATTTTTATAATTCACAGTTTAAGAAAATGGATTTGAATAGTTTTTTTTTAATAATTTACAGATTTCAAAGAATGGGACATGTGAAAACAAGATTGTATTTTTCTAAGGTGGCGATGTTGACATCTTTAACACATTATTTCCCATTTGATTTCAAGTATAGAACAAGAGCAGGGGAAAACCTTTGAATGTCCTGTTACAGCTATTGTGTCTCACTAACGCCAAGGAAAAAGGCCAGGGACAGGAGGGGCCACATTCAACTTTTACAAGAGCCAGCAAAAGTTACGGCCCGGAGTTTATTTCCAAGAACTCAGCTAACCCCTTCAGCACAATAAAAGGCAGCAGTTGATGGGTGAAGCGCTCTTTTCCTTCTCCCCCTCCCTCGGCCGGGAGAGAAAGGCTGGGGCTCCCCTGCCCCGAATGCCTGGCCCTGCTCCAAGCTGCGCCTGACGAGCTCCCGGCAGCTCCGGGGCACTGCAGCCGCCGCCGAGCGCCGCCAGCAGCCCCCGCCGAACACACGGGCACCGCGGGCACAGCCGCGCCTCACGGCCGGGCCTTCTCCTCCTTTTCCTATTCTAGACGTGCTAGAACATCGCATGGCCCGGGCTTCACCGCAGCTAACCCCGTGTCACTTCAGCTCTCCTCCAAGAAAAGCGGGCGCTAATACCTTCTAACAATTAACAAAGTTTACATATAGTGCTGCTCAAGTCACTTAACGTTTGATGCAAAAAACCTCTTAACTCTTCTAATTTCAATTGCTAGAAACTCAGTTATATATTCAATATTTGAGGGGAAAAAATTCATTCGTAGAGAAGTTCTGATTTCTTTTCTAAGCACCACTGATAGGGCAAATAACTACAATAGGAACCAAATTCTACATAGCAGAAGGAGATTCATTCTTTAAACAAGTATCAACTAAGGAAACACCTCAGCAACACAGTAGCGTCACCACTAACTCAATTTGCTCAAGAACGTAATGCTCACTCATACCTTCACATTTTTTAAATCACAGTAATTTTTATGCTTCATATTCATATTTTAGATTATCTCCTTTTCTGACTGACTACAAGCTTGGTTTAAAACAAAATATATTACAATACAACCTAATTATACAAAAGACAGCAGTTTCTCTGCTTCCCAGCAGATCTACATTAAGTTTCAAGTTAAAAAACAAAATTAGGCACAATACAATGAATTGTGCACAGAAAATGCTGCCTGTTACCCATTTATGGAGTAGGATTTTCTTGTTTGGCTTAGGGGTCTATTTACTTGAAAAGAAATGTCACTTTTCTCTACAATAATTTGCAAACTTGATTAAAACTGTAATTTGAGTTTGACTGACTATCATATTACAGGGTATAAGCCAAATCCTTGCTAACAAGGCCCAAAACACATCCTTTCAAAAAGATCACTTGCACACAGGAGGGACACCCTGCAAGAAAACACACATTCAAATCCTACTGGCAGCCAAGTTCCATCTGAACAGGGTGTAACTTGTGTAAATTACCAGCAGTGAACCAACAAAGAATCCCATCTCCTCAAGCTCAATGCCAGCACTGCCCAAGCTCAAAAAACCACCCAGGAAATTTACCATCCCATTACCATCTTGTGCTGAAAGCAGTTCTCAGCCCTAGCCTTTTGTTTCAAACATAAAAATTATATACACACTATTTAGCAAAGGCATTTACTCTGCAAATCTTACATCACAGACATTCTGTTTGTAGTATCTAATGAACACAGCAAGTACATCCTAGGTTAGGACCAGCTCTCTCCACCCAGAATGGAAGAAGCTTTTCCCAAAGCGAAGGGAGAAGATTACTGCTTGATCGTGTATCACTGAACAAGGAGCAGCAAGAGACTGCACCCAATAAAATACCTGGATGAGCTTTAATGAGCACAAAGTGAAGTTGTAATAAATGCTACAGATAAAACCTAATGTCTCCCAACTGCTGAGAGGAAGAAGAGGGTGCAGGTCTCTCCAAATGACACTTGGCAACGGGACTTTGCTCCCTGAGACAGGCATTTCCTAGTGCTGCTCAGCAAAGCACTGCACCTGGGTAATTCTGCTAAGGAGAGCCATTTAATTAAATACAGTCCTAACAGCACACACAGGGTGTGGGAAATACACACAGCAAACAACAAGTACAGATAAGGAAGATTAAGGGTACAAGAGAAAAGATTCTGGAAGACAGCAGGTAAGTCCATCTGTCCAAGAGGAGAAAAGCACTGGCTGGGTTACCATTGCCATGCAATCCACTCCCACATTCATCACAAATTATATATCCACTGGTCATAACCCAGCTGAAATGTAAAACCATTTTTATGCCTAAATAATGATTTAGTGTATTAGTTATCACTTAATTTGAAAATTAATTAGCGATCCACTATATGGTACTGAAGGAAGGGGCTGCAACTAGCATCATGCTCTCACTTTGCTAATTTAGATTATGAAATACATACAAATGAATGCCTGTGAAATGCAAAAATAAGAATTTATACGTAAGAATATTTGAGAAGAGACACTGATTCTGCATAATTAACAGGATGGAAGAGATGGAAATGTTTGCTCTTCAGCAACCCGTAATTTAGCAAGCTGCTATCACGAAAAACCTGTTATTCCATTTATCATTTTCTCACCAAACTGGACTAAAATTTCAGTCTGGATTCCATTTAAATCTCTGTAACAGTGCAGCTGAACACGGCTCCATAATCACACCACGGAGTATTTGCTAAGTAGGCTATATTTTGAGAGAGAAGGAGGTGAAAGACCTTTTCCTTTAGATACACTAAAGTAGCCTTTGAATCAGACTGAGGGACAGAGTGAAAAGGCATCAACAAAGCCCACATCAGGGTAATGAAGCAGAAAAGCAGCGGGATCAGCAGCAGCAGAGGGAAGGAGCTGAGAGGACACTGGAGCTCCCCCACCGCAGGCAGGATGGCACCAGTGCCTACGTGACAACGCGGTGACAAAGCACACAGCGCAGTCAGGATGAAGCTTCGGATTAAGGCCACTCACCCTCCGCACACTCCTTCAGGAGCCACTTATGTGCTTTGGAAAACCACACTTGTGATTTATTTGTACCACCAGCGGTGTGCAGCACAAATCCCCTGCGTGATGCTTAACAAGGAGATGGGAAAATGCACAAGATCGGCCTTTCACCATTCTTAATGTATGGGCAAAGTATCAGAAGACCTTTATTTCCAGTATAGAGAAAAGGTTTTTCCCAATGACCAAATACACACCATTTACAAGGATTATCGTGCTGGTTAAAAGGCATTTCAGCAAGCTCACTGCTCAGGGTGTGAAAAGGTCTTAGGGTGTTACATTAGTTTCCCTCCAGCTATTCACTTGGCGCCAGTAACAGAGTACAGTACTTTTGAAATCCAACACTTACATTGCATATGTTTTTTGGATGATTTCCAATTCTGACCAGTTTCAGATGTTAGACACACAAACATACAATATTTTCCAGTACGCTTTTCTGGTTTCTAAGCAGCAGCAGTTTTGCACTCTCTAAGTCAGAGATTATAGCATTTTGTGTAAAAAAAGAAAAAAAAAACTCTAGAAACTTTTCTTCTACAGATATGAAATGAGTATTTCTCCTTTTCATCACCCTGTTCTATCCTGCAAATCTACCAATTGTCTTTAGAAAGAAACCAACTGTACCAAATCACAACTTCCATAGAAAAGACACGATGGGCTTTACCCAACTAAAATGCAAATATGGATGTTAAGCAATTCAAAATTTTAAATGCAATTCAATATCCTATAATGTCATTAATCAATATTCTTTTCAGGAAGGTAATGGCATGAAACAGCTTGCATTAAAAACAGCAGCAAAACATTTTGCTAGCAATGATCTCCTTCAATCTTGGTAAGATTTACATCTTTCTCTAGAGTCGGAATAGACAATTATAGCCTTAGAACATGTAAGCCGACATTTAAAATGTCCATAACTGACTACCAAAACCATTTGTTTACCAGGTCACATAAAAAAATGAATTATCCAATAGTGTAAAACTCCATTTTAAAGTATTACTTTATAAAAAAGCAATTAAGCACCAAGAAAAGTCTGACTTTATGCAAACCCAAGCTGTTTACTATGAACACAAGATAATTGTCTTTGTTTGGCTTATCATTCGAGACCAGTATTCAGCAGAACATAAATGTATCCTTAACTTTGTGCTTATCATTAAAGATTTGTTCATTTTCTGTTGTACATGCCCCAAGAAAATACGATTTTGAACCTGGTTTTTAGCAAGTTTGCAAAAGATCATAAATAGAGTGGTAAAATCAATAGTCTTCATATCCTTCTTTTCTTGCTCATGCTAGTACCTCTAAAAATCATAGAGCTGTCTAACATCAAATATCCATGCTGTATTTTCTTCAAAAATGAACATTACTTCCTAAAAATCTCAAGCAGGATACACATTGCACATTCTTCTGTGTGTTGTGATTACAGCCTATCCAAACATGATGCAGAACCCCACAGTAAGAGCTTGTGTCCATAATGCAGCTATCACTTTACCAAATAATCCAAAACAGAGCAAGATCAAATGGGAGAAGAAAAAAAAAAGACCCCAGTCATAATCAACTCTTCAGTATGAAATATTTAAATTATAAATAGGTTCAGTATAACCCTATGCAAAATTGTACTGATGAGTTATTTCAACAAGTAGCTTTTCAGAACAGCAATAATATAATTGTTAATATTATTAATATAATAATTTATTTTGTATTATTTAATATTATTTTAAAATACATCAAATGTGATACAGTAGCAGAGCTAGAAAAAGCTCCTCAGAGCTGTGCAGATTTTCTGTTTCAATGTCTCTCATCTCTTACTGTCTCTGCCACTGCAGAAGTCTCTCAAAAGCCAGCTATATCTACAGTATACTTTTTAGACAAAAATATCCACATCATTTACATATCTTTATTATTTACATTTTCTCATTATCTTAAGTAACCAAAAGCTCAGAAACCCAAAAAGTTTATAAAGCCTTTACCCTCCTTCTGCCAGGGATTAGCATATTTAAGCATTCTAGGGAGGCCCTCATGAAACAAAAGATAAGGGCTGGGAAGTACCACAAAGAAATGCTTCTCAAGTAGAAATGGGTGCTCTAAAATAAAACAAAAAAAGGGAAAAACCCCAACACTTAAGCATTCACACCACTTGCTATTTACCCAGTGACAGAAACAGAGGTTAAAAAAAAATCACTGCAGAAATTCAAAAGACGGTAACAAAAGCTGGTGTATCACACACAACCAGCTCCAAGTTATTCAGTTCCTTTTTCCTGGCAGCAAAGGTCTGCTCCAAAGATCACCAAAAAGCAAAGCCCCAAAACAGGCCTCCATCTCCTATAAATCAAGTAAACTATCAAAGGGAATAGCAGAAGAAAAAAAAAGAAATCTCTCTCTCCTCAGGCAAGAAGTTCTGAAAACATCAACGCTTAGGCCAAGATTTTCATTGAGACAATGCAGTTTTAAATTGGTTTATGTGTTTTTTTTACACACCAGTAGTGAACGACTGGGTCTCTTGTGCTCCACGGACCAATTGTGGTGAGACAGATTTTTCTCCTAATCGGCTGCTCAATAACTCTAGTCAACCCTGTTATTCAGTAATCCAGGAATAATCTTCTGTCTCTCCTGGGGCCATTACACTGCCTCTCAACCCAAACTGAAGCAGGATTAGCACCATTTTGCCTCTTCCCCTCCAATACTTGCTGTTTCTCTTGAGACAGAGCTGACACTGGTGGAACTGCACAGGGCAGCAGTTTGGGGATGCTCTGGGCAAAGACCAAGCTGGGAGCAGGGGGATGTCATACTGAGCAGCTGCTCTCAGACAGGTCTCACTGAACCCTGCGGCTGGCAGGGAAGAGAAGGCAAGGCCAGCTGGCTGCCAGTGCAGACTGGAGGTGGCTGGAAGTCCACAAAGGTAGTCCCTGCCAGATCAAGGTTCAGACCAACTTCAATCACCACAGAACAGCACCCCAGGCTTCACTGCTTCCTTCAACAGCAAACCAAACATCTAACAACTCTACAAATGCAAAGAAAGCAGTGTTTTTGAGCCAGTGGTCATATCACTGAAATAGAAATTTGTACTCATCAATGCTGGCTGGAGGCATGTTAGAAAACTGCTGTTGTTGTCTGATTGTTTCAGTATTTCACTGTGTCATTCCTTCCACACATCCACAAATTAAAACCAAGACCTTTGTCACGGGGAAATTATTTTTTATATCATTGACTTGTCACAGTGCCTTTATGGGAATTTTACATAAGTCTAAGTTGTAACCTCGTCCTGCACCGAGTAATTAACAGTGTAGAATTGTACAAAGAAGAGTAAAAGACTAAACCTTTGAGCACTAAATGTTACTGCACTGCATTCTTTGACCTCTGCGGAGCTAAAATGTAACACCATCTATTTCCCAGCAACCTATTACCAAGTACATCTACCAGTTGATGAAGAAATTTCAGATTTCTTGGTAGAGAAATGAGAAATGCAAACAATCTGCTATGTTACTGATAACACTTCAGGATCGCTCGGTTCAATTTTTTTGAAGTGCTTTCATACATTTTTGATAGCTCAGTGAATGGACTTCTGGGTAGTCAATTTGCATATATTTTGATAGAATATGCAAAGAGGCTCTCTGAACATCCCTTTAAATAAACTACAGAGAAAACGTTCATTATTTCAGTAGCTACGAATGATCGATTTCTCTGTCCCAGAGAAATCAGACACCCATACATTCTCTGCATTAAAATTTAATTGGATTATTTACTAACAACATCATTTCCTTCCTGAAAACCATTTTATGCTCATCTCTAACAAGCCTTTAGAAACCTCTAGAAGCCAAGTGAAAAGTTGAAAAATTTACCACAATTATATATTTAAAATCAGATTTTTTTGAAATAAAAATAAACAAATCCATATTAAAATACCCAAAATCAAAAGCAGACTGTTGAGCAACCATCACTCAAGTTGAAGAGCAAAATCAGCAATGAGCCTGCTAGTCACAGGTGCCTGGATTCTCCCCAGATTTTACAACTCATCAGTTTTGGCTTTTCATAATTACTCCACACGGACATTTCTGACCCATCTCTGAGCAGTAAATTTGTACTTCCTTCTTTGTGCTGACCCTGAGTAACTTCACTCCTGGACAAACACCAGTTGACTCTGGAATTTCAAGTGTTGCAAATAATCAGACTTGCCTTTCCTTACACACAGGTATTCATGAAATTCAAGACTACTTGTCCAATGCAAACATCTCAGGTTTTCATCTAGGATAAAGCAAAGGCACTGGGAACAAGGAGTGTTTCACAGAGAGATGATGTGTAAAGACAGGTTAACCACACAAGACAACTGCACTGTATCACAACAAAAATGACCTTAAATTAGTTTGATGAGAATGAACTTTGATAATAATGGAAGATAAAAGGGTGTTTGATTATTCAGAACATCCTTTTAATTTCCTTAATGTAAATGGTTACTAAAATAAGGAAAGATAAGCAGGCAAATAGCTTCCGAGCCTTTCAGCTTGGAAGGCAGGTGAATCTATCTGCAGGTAAAAAAGTTCAAAGATTTGCTGTTAGAAGAAAAAACACACAGCAACACAGTCTTAAAAATTTATATCTTATGAACTTTGCTAGTTAATCACCCAGATCTTTCATAATGAAGCATTTAACTGCTTACAGCTTGTAAACCATTTCGTACAGCACAAAAATACTGTATTTTTCTACAGAATTCTACAGCAATTTTCACATTTGAAGTATTGTTGTGACATTATATTTCATGTTGTTACAATCATTCATCTTCTCTGCAGAAGAGTCCTGCTACACCAACAGACATGAATTATGTTATCAGTCTGATACAGAAAGGGTAAGTTTAGATGGCTAAATATGAAACCATGCTCCAATTACATAAAAGAAGAAATAGAGACCATTCTGTACCAGAGGGAAGTGCCACAGGCTCTTCAAATTTAGATTTACAATAGGATATAGATGTGGGTTATTAAGAAACCCAGACACTCACAGAATCTAAGTACAGACACAGATTGCGTTTCACCATCCAACAGTCCGAAATTCCTGAATAAATAGTGAGCAGGCAGAGCTAAATTTCTTTCTCAAAATAATTGCCAGAAACATAGAAAATTTCAAAGCAGGATACAAAAGCAGTGCACACTCCCACTATTTAACAAGTGTTGGAGCTGACCCACAGCAGGAGCCCCACGAGCTGCAGTAACTCACCAGTCTGGCAGAAAACTAGGTCAGTAGCCCCACAAAAACACTGCTTAAATTTCTGCCAGTTAGAGACTTTAAGCTGCTTAATGAGGGGTTCCAGATGAGTACAAGGGAGAGGAAGGACTACATTGCTAGGAGCAGGAGAGAAGCTGGGAGAGATTTCCTCATGGATTGCTGCTGTAGAAGGATGACTAAATCACCACCTCCAGAAGGCTCAGTCTCCTGCCTAGCTCCTGAAGGCTCTTGCCAGAATGAGACAAATGGGACACAAGTAAGCAATGAACTCCAAGTACCCCTCTGCCTTCCCTACCTCAAAGGGCACTCACTCACCAAACCTCAACAACTGTTAATTGCAGACACTTCTTCAAAAGCAATACCATGCAAACCCCAGATTTGGTATTCATGGTTACAAATTTGTACATCATCTTTAAAAACACATTAAACACCATCCCCACAGAGAAATTACTTCTGTTTACCCCAAAATGAAAAGAAGAAGGGTGGCAGGAGAAGGGATAAGGCAGAGAGAAATGTATTTCTTGATAAAATTATCTACATAAAAGAAGTGCAGTTGGAATTTTGTATAATTTAGAACAGAGTAACTTATTATCTCATGGGTTAGCTATTTTCAAGGTAACAAACTGCCCACTAAACCAAAAATTGTACAAATGGTGACACTGTAGCACCATTTGCAAATCCCAATGCACTGACCCGGGCAAGCACCATTCTGCATCAAATAATTGACAAGTGAATATTACCTTTGCTTTCAGCTGCCTAGCTCCCATACCAATCCCGAAGTTTCCACTTTGTCCTACCTGCTCCAAGACCATCAGTAACACAGATTACATATCCAAAGCACTGAAATGCAGAGCACATCCCACCATAAGACTATCTGCAGCTGAAAGGATTTGAATTATCTTCTAGCTATGGTGCACTACCTCTGTGTATATTCAATGAATGCTGCTCAGTCGCAGCTGTTAAGAACAACAAATAATTAATTCATAAAAGGGTAACTTACTCAGAACTCTTCAAAAATTTACTATCTAGCCTTACCTTAAGCAGGAAACATGAAAAGAAAAAAAAAATTTCTTACAGTGGTATAGATTAGCTCTAAAACCGTTTCCTGTGGGATAATGGCTTGCTTCTAATGAAATAATAAATCACAGGGAATAGTTAAGAATCAGAAAAACAAATGAGACATCTATTACTATTTATGAACAATATTTAGAACGGTTCAGACAATTTGCCTGCTAGCTTCAGTGACCATTGGGGGTGTGTATGGGGGTAATCTACCTTCAAAACTCATTTTTCTCACTTCCACAAAACTTTTGAAAACTACCATATCCATAATCACTGTAAACACTGTAAAATTAGGCAATTAAGCTATAGTAGTAAATATTGGAATGTTGGTTAATATTTGATATTGGAATTAACACCAAATACACACCTAAAAACTCCCACAGACTTTTAAAGATGCGCTGGCATAACCTAAAGCCTGTAACTACAGTGCTATAGATAATAAATTCAAGTTTGTAGTAACAATATTTGAAAGCAGCAAGAATCCCTGAGATACTGAAATGTAAGGTGTTCTGAAACTTGCCTTAAAATCCAACTGCTTATTTCTGTTGAATTTCTCCCTGATGTCCACCCAAGACAGCCAGCTGCCTCTGTGCCATGCTCTGTTCAGACAAGGCTGTGGACCTGGGAGGCCTGTGCAGTCCATGGCCACAACAGGAGTTTACCATCTGCTGACAAGTCTGTTCTCAGTCAGGTTTTCACGTGGGATGTGGAGGGTGGGAGTAAGTTTGGAGGTAGAGAGAGGGAAGTGTGGTTTTGTTGCTGTTGTTTTAAATACACTATTTCTGCCATACCTAGAGTGGTCAGCATGCTCTTCTCAACAAGCTTGAACTGAAGTGACCTTGTCCACCCAGCCTTGCTAACAATACCTAAGAAGAGGATCTGTGAATCCCTTACAGGCTCTTGATAAGCAAAGCCACAGTGGCTTATCACAAGATGCTATGCCAAACACACATTTTAGCCACCTTATAAACAAAACCAGAAAGCTCTACAAACTTCAAGGGCTGCAGTATCAGATTACAGAGACAAACCCAGCCAGTACTTCAGAAAACCCAATCTGACCTTCTGACTGGCTGCCACACAATCTTGACTTCCTTTAAATTCTGCTCCAATTCTACTCACATTGTTTCATTGCTTTAGGGAGCTTTCACTTCACAATGAGGGCACCTCTGCCAATGCAGCCTTGCCTCTGTAAATAATTTACTGGTTACATGATTTCATCATAAGCAGTGACGGGAACTGCAGCATGGGGGAATTTAAAACATGAGTGTCTAAACATGCACTTAACAGAATCCCAGAATCCCCCTATCATCTGCAATGCCTGGCACACCTGCAGCAGGTCTCCCCTTGCTGCAGGAGCCACCAAATATGTTTCATAAAGATGGGGATGAAAAATTCCCTCCAAGAAGGATAACTACTTCAACACAGCCACTGTAAGCTTCACCTGGTGTACACAAAAGTAGAGGGTACTGTACACTGATTCCCCCCATACCTTTCAGCCAGTCTCTCATATTTGTTTTAAGATTGAACACATCTCATGGCCACAGAAAACTGTCTTGAGTCAATTAAGAAACATCAAACATCTTGCTGGCCCCATCAGAATATTACACTGCCTGATGCAGGCACTCCAAACTATGGAGGGTGTGATAAGGTGCCTCATCCACACCAGCCAGCTGCACTCCTACACCTGTGCAGCCATTGCAATGCTGTCTTCACAAGAGGGACCATGACAAACAGCTATTTCTCCTGTAAAGGCCTTTAAAATAATCTTTCATACATAAAACTAGTTGTCAGACACAGTTTATGCTACTGGGACTGTCCAAGAGACAGAACACAAAAATTTCTTTCCATTGGGATACAAGGTTTTGTTATTTGAGAGCTTGATTGTAAAAATTGGAGCATTTGCAGTTCTGAGGAGTTTTATGCTCTTGTGAACAGGACCATTAAAAACACTCACCTGAATATACATTCTTCTGCTTACACAGCAGAAAACAAGCTTAAGCAGTCACTAGAATGCTGTCCTCCACAGATGGTAGCTTGTTTGAGAAGCACCAGGAGTGGGGACAAGCTGCAGAACAGCAGTGATGTCAATTCTCCATCATTAGATAATGGAGTGCTTGCCTGTCTTCTTCAAAAGATTTTGCTAGCAGTTGCAGATTTCTCCATACAAATTTCATTTCTCCATGAAATTACTGAGTACTGAATTGATATTTTTTAGGATTTGTTAATAATGTTACAAGACAAAATCAAGCAGAAGGAAAGTTTCCATCAAAATTGCAAAACAGTGGTAATTCAGGTCAAATAGGTTACAAATATTTACATTAACACACTAGGTCTGTTTTGCCATTGGCTTTTTATCATGATTTAGTTTTGTTAAACTGACCACCACAACAAGTACTTCTGTTCTCATTTATTTTCACGTTATTTCATCTCGGTATGTTTATACACATAACCTGAAATTCAAGTTTTAGAACCTCTTCTAAAAACTAATTGCACTCTTAGCCACCTTTCCAATGTTAGCCAACTGAGGACAGCATTGAGGGACAGTTGGATTGACATTATTTATATTTACTTACTTTTAATTTAAATTGAGAGGGAAGGGAGTAATTACATTTATTATAAGCCAGCCTGGAATTCCGCCTGTAATTAAGGATCTGACACATCTTAGAAGAACTCCATTTTCAGTAGCTTAAGACATTCACCAAACTATCAGTGAGGTCACAGATTTCATACAGCAAGCACTCTTCTACTGAGAAGTTAAAAACAGACTCTGTTAAAACGATGTTGTCATGACTGCAACAAGACTAGAAAAAATAGGTTGTGAAGTCCATATTAAAATACCTTTTTAGAGTATTCTGTTGACAAGTTCTAAAAGTGGAAGAAGCTGAATTTAAGCTGTGGCAGACGGGCTGCCTCATACCAAGGGTGTGGCTCCTGGTTGGTTTGCGGTGAGCTTTTTTTTTTCTTGTGGGGAAGTGGAAGGGGAACAGAGAGAGGATTGCTCATTTTTTTGACAAAGTACCAAAATTATAGGCCTCTGAAAAACTTCAGAAGGGGTTGTTAGTTTGGAAACTCAATTTTTCACAGACCAGCAGCGCTGGATGTGCTCTACAGCCTCCCTAGGACATGGGATTGTTGCACACGCTGCTTCCATAGGCAGGGAAAAATCTGGTGCTTTACGAATAAACTGAGGTGAACTTCAGCTCCTCATCCAGCAGCCAAACAGCTACTCTGGTAAAGATGGAACTAAAAGCATGACCCTGTCTTTTAATCTTGCTTTTCCCAGGGAAACACACAAAATAGAAAAAAAACCCCAAAAATACGAAGAAAGCTGGTATGTGGAAAAGAGTGAAAAGGCAGAACACAGGTCAGTGGAAAAAGCAGCAGTGGTGCCACTGCTCAGAAAAGCAGACAAAAGCAAAGGAGGTCAAACCCAAATGAAAAGGCCAAAAGCCAGGGAGAAGATGCAGCTGCAACAGAGAAAAGAAAGACTGGAAATGCTTGTGGTCTCCCATAAAGAACAACTCTGCTTTGTAGAAGCAGCTTTTGATTCTTCCCTTTCCCTTGCTCACCCTCTAGGTCCCTGGCATTTTTTCTATGATCCTGATCACAATGTTGTGCTTAGGAGAAAAATATTATTGTAGCAAACAGTAGGAAATAAACTGCTCACTTCAAAGCATACAACAAGATATCTTTTTAATAACATCTTGTTTTCACTATATGAAGTTTTGAGTTTGTGGCTGTCTTTTTTTTTCTTTTTTTTAAAATTAATTTCTTCCATAACCTTACAGCAGAAAGCTCTCACTGGGGTTTCTGGATGCAAGACTGCATATTTGTACCCCATAGTATTTAGAGAATTACATCAACAAATAAAAATTGTAAAATACCATGTATTTTTCATTGGATCACTGCAGATTCCTGTTTAGTGCCAACAAGACTACATGCTACAAGTGAATATTATCCATCCTGAATGAAGGAACACGTTCATACTATGGCAGAGACAGACAATTATGCACAAACTGTGTGCATGTGCCATTATCAGAAATCTACCCCTTAGTTTATTTACTAAGAAATCTACAAAGACTTTAAGCCAAGGACAATTCCTCTCTGTCCAGTCTTTTCTGGTGACTAACTCAAATATGGATTTTTTTCCCCCCATGCTTAAACAAATCTTTATTCCATGGCCCCTGTGAAGAGGATTCCTTCTTCACACTAGCCTAGTGCCTACCTGGTGCTTCAGCCATTTCACAGGGGAAAATCAAGACAGAAAAAAGTTAATTTCCAATTATGTTATCAGCATTCTTGCACCTCACTAAATTTTCATGTGCTTCCAAGTAGTAAATCATTGAAATAACCTTTTCTGTTAGAGATATCTTACCTTTCCATCTATTAACCAATACTCTACCACACATTCATCTGTATGACACAAAAGATTGTGATACTTTTAATTCTACTGTACATTTTTATTAATATAGTTTGATATCTGTGCCTAGTTAGAATGTTTCTCCCACAGTAAAGAAACTGTAGCTCAGTAGCCATGTCCACTTTCATAATGGCTTTCATGTGGCCACAACGTAAGGTTTGGCAACTAAAGCATTTTAATTCAACAATCTAATAACACTACATTGTCCACTTTGGAATTTGGATGCTCAGAGTTCCAACTGTCCAAAGAGGACTTAAAATCTTGTCTCCTAATTCCAAAGCCAATAATTTTAATTAAGACCACAATCCTGAGCTTGCTCTCTCTCTCAAATACAGAAAGCCTTGAGAAAATTACAAAGCTCACCATTAGCAAAAATAAAGGCTGTTACAAATAGGAAGGGATTGGAAGTCAAATGATTACAAGAAAAAAAATAGCCACAACTACTAATTAAACTAATTAGAAACTAATTAAAGCTTCCCCACAGTATGTGTATCTTTACATTCACCGAACTGCACTGAGAAGCTGGCAATATCTGGGTAAATCCATGTGATCTGCTTTTATTGATTCTCAGACACGAGCCCACTGGACTCCCTCATGCTAAACTTACTACTTGAGATGCAAAAAATTAATAGCTTCAGAAATGGTTAAATGAAAACACTCTTGGGGTTTCATCTGTTCATTTAAATCTCCTTTGGGTCTAGGAATTTCTTGGTATCTACAGAGAAAGCAGGACTCAGAATAATTCCACATGTACTAGTATCAGACACCAAAGCATTCCAGCACCATAACAGGATAATGCCAAGGCTCAAATTACCTCTTCTCTCTTCTACACAGGCAGAACAGCACTTGAAGAACACTGGGCAGAAGAGAGAAACAAAAGTGAAAAAAACCAAAGGAAATACAAAAATATGAAAAAAAAAGAAATGAAAGTAATGAAATTTTAGCAATGTGTTCACATCTCTACAATTCGTTTTTTCTCACAATATAAAATCCCAACTAGTTTCACTCTCAAAAGACAAGGAAGAAAATAAGGAACAGGGAACATTCTAGTTTCCTGCTGCTTCTAAGAAAAGCAGTGAAAGCATGTCAGAGTAAAGAGACTTGGAACTGCTAATTTAGATGCAGCTTAAGATTAGAAATTCACTTTCATCTAAAATAAGGAACAACCACCATGTGCCTACCAAATAAACACTTTTTGCTGAGTCATTAAAATATATTTAAGTAGTTGGGCAATTGTACACACTACCTCTTCAGTCATCTGTTTCTTAGCTGCTTTATTAAATATTTCAGAAGCAGGTCAATCAGAAAAGACAAAGAGCATGAGTGGATGATACAAAACTACAGATATTTGGAATCTGTGGCCTGCTTGGCATAACAAGTTGAAGAAATGTAGTGGTCAGGAATGATTATAAAAAAAAATCAGTTTAACTAATGAGAATTCAAACAGTAATAGGGTAAGGCACAAAGTAAAACACTCCAAAATATATTTGAAATGACAGCGTTTTGTCTTTTGAACTTTTTGTATAGAACTAAACCAGAGCAGTTAACATTGCTGAGAAAGTAATAAATTAATTTCTAAACCTTTCAAAACAAAAATTTCCTTTTATAATTGCCATCTCTAATAATTGTATGATTTGCAATAAAGCTGTCACTTCTCGTAACTCTTTTCTCTGAGAGCAGCTTTACTTAGTACAAAACCATCACAACCAGCTTTCTACCATGATAAATTTCAAAAATCCACAGTTTGGCATTGTAATGAATGGATGCTGAAGTGGGTGACAATGCACCCCAAGGCAGCAAACCAGGTATGTGTTCTCTTTGCTGGTGGCACACTAAGCAACAACAAGATACTTCATCTCACTGTGGTCCTCCTCCCATCCACTGTGGATGTATTTTTTAAGTACTGTCATGCTTTTGCTCATTACAGTCAAAGTTGGGCCTCAGTGTTTGCTTTTTCCCTTTAAACATCTGTCCTGCAATAATCAATGTGCACAGAGCGAGTTCTCAAAACACAACTGGTGTTTCAGAACAGAGCACCCAGGGAATGAGACCTTTCTCCATGTCCCAAGAAAAAACAAGATTTATGGCAACTTAGACAATTGTTTAGAGGGGAAAAGAAGCTATTTTTAACTATCTTTCCTAGTGGCTGCACTTAAGGGAGGCTCCCATTTCCTTTCTTCATCTTACACAGCAGCCATAACTACTACTTCCTTTTCCCTCAGCTGTTTTTACAAAATATCAGGGCTTGCAGCTTGCAACTATGCACTGTCTTCAATACAGTCACAGGTTCAAAGCAAAAGCCAGATACTGCTTCCAAACCAACTTCTGCCCTGAAGGGCAGCAGGCAACTTTACCTTTGAGTGTATCTATTTCTGTTCCACACAGAAATAGCAAGCCTGAATTAGGCAGGGCCCTGAGGCCAGCCAGGGGATCCAGATTCAAGCTGCTGTGTAAATAAGTGTACAAGGGGATGTAGACCTCACACAAACTACTACAGATTGTGGTTGTGCTGCTCAAGGACTGCTACTTGGTGTGATCATTTGCACTTGGGACAACTAAACTCCAGTACAGGAATCTGTAGAGACAGAAAGCACTGCTAAAACAAGTCTTCTGCAGTCCTTAACAGAACTAGATAAATGCTACCATATGCCAAGTATGGGACATGAGAAAGGAACTCTCTCTTTGTCCTCAGATGGAGACATTTGAGACGAAGACAGTATTTGTGTTCACATTTGTATACATTTGGTGAATAAAAACCGGAAGGATAGGAAGGGCAGAGCAAGCAAAGGCTACTGCAATTCTAAGATCACTTCCAAAGACTGATCTCATCAGTCTTGCACAATACAATTCCAACACAAAGATGAAAATTCAAAATAAATCCAGTAGAACTGCAAGTTATCCGCTATCACGCTAATGACCAGATACAGATCTCCCAGAGAGCATGATCATTTTCTTTTTGAACTCTCACACCCACCTTCCCCTGCCACACAGGAGTTTACAATGCTGAGAATAACTTTGGGTTTTGTCTATGCAGTGACAAATTATATTACCAGCTTGCCTCTCAAAAGTCCTGGAACCTTTTAATAAAATGCACCATAAGAGAAATAATTTGGAAATCTGCGGCATGGAACCTGTATATTCCTCAAGGACTAAAACAGCCCTTCCCACAATTTTACCTTGACTGCCCCTCTCCCCAAATCTTAACCGAAGCTTCTTATGATTCTTCTGAAAGCCTTATTTAAATATATATCTGAAATCACTTCCTTAATTACTCACTCAAGCTCATGCATGTTTAAAAGAAGTTTGGTAGGTGAGCCACCTCTTGTGGGCTGTACTGAGCCAAGTTTAGGTAGGCAATGACCGTCCTACACTGCCTCTAATCTCACCCCAACAGCATCTCCCCCAGAACAAATTATACATCCACAGTGCATCTGTCAATTAACAGCCTCAGAGTTTGTGTTCTGCAAGACAATAAAAGTAGAAAAATAAAGGAGCCTTACTTTTTGAAAGCATACCAGAAGAGTCAGAGAAGCTAAGCATTCCTCTAGGGAAGAATAAACTTCAGTCTCTTGCACTTCCTTTATGCACCCCAGTTGATCTGAGCACTTATCAAAGATCTCTTTTTAGTAACATGATACAACTCGTTTCTTTTCATTAAAGAGAAGAAATGCATAAAACAGCAATGTTCAAGTGGAAATGAAAATGTCTTTTTACAATAACTGAAATAAGGGCAGTAAGTGAAATTTAAGAAGAGATAGTATCAAGAAAGAAGCACACAAAGAACCACCTCTGAGATGAAGGATAAAACATCCATGGGGAAGGGAGAAGCAGGAGAGTGTGCAACTGTGAAAGTCTGTTCCCTGCAAGGCCTTGAAATTACCCCTTTTTCACCAGATGAGTCAAGTACCCGGCAGAGAAACACCTCATAAAAACCACCATAGTTATGCACAAAGCATCTGAACTAAGGTCAGATAGTTGCTATAATGAGTTTAGGGGTTTACATGACTAATTTCATGCTTATTTATAATGCTCTGGTTTTACGCAATTTTGATTTTGTGAGTGAAAACAAAACTACAGGACTGTGCTCATTCTCTGCTAAGAACATTTGCATTTTCCTTTCTTTAAATGCTCCACTTGGATCTTAATCTGCAGGATTACAATCTCCTGCTCAAGCAGAACAATTGACAAGGGAGAAGGAAGGACGTCCACAAAGCCAGATAACATAAAATATGAAACTACAGTGTTAAATTTACTTAATTTATCCTACAGCAACTCAGCATCTGCATACTCACAACTTCTTTCCAAGAGCTGTTTTAACACCACAGGTTAGGAACATGCACAGAGTCAATCAAACACAGAAGTTGGCAAACTAGTTTCCATCTGAACTCACTCTCTTCCTTCACATCTCTTTGTTAACTGTTCTTAACAATTATCCTCAAGCTGTTATGGTGCATCTCACTCTTTGTGCCTCCTGTACTATTAGGGGCATCTGCTATTAACTGTTTGTCCTCACATAACCAGGAAAACCTGAAAATACCTTTCCACACTTTCTTCAATATCTCCCACATTTTTCCACTACTAACTTCTCTCCAACTAATTCTGGTAGCGTCCATGTAGAGATACGGCTACCAAATCCAGCAGAAGCATTTAACAGGGCTCACTTTGTGCCACATCACACTTACCTCTTAATTTTGCTATGCCTTAGAAATAGACACCATCCAACTTCATAAATAAAATACAATTAAAAAAGGCCTTTTCCTGTAAATGCTGTTTGAAAAAGCCAAAGCTCGCTCTGTTCCTCTTCAATCAAAGGGAGCTGAGTTTCTACTGGTGCTTTCTAATACTTATTGCTATAAAAGAGCACTTCAAACTTCCTCCCACCTCAACTAGATAATAAGCTTTTCCTTAAATCAAACATAATTAACTGTACAGCAATTCATTAAACCATTTCTCTCAAAAACCACCACTCCTATAAAATGAGGGGGAGCCAGCATTCTGCAGTTCTGACCACATCCCTCCAGGTGAGACCCTCAGCCCCAGGACCTGTGCTGCTGGTGATGGCACTGAGCTCTCCAGGTGCCTTTGTGCCCAGCACAGCACATTGTTCAGCTGCAAGGTCCCTTTTCAGAAGGTGATTAGCCTGCCTTGTTTGCTGCAGGATGAATGATGCTCTGGTGCCTGTCTAGACTGAGTCTCGCTGGAATGCAGTTACCTCTGCACCTCGCATTCCCACACCTCAGGGAAGTGAGGCAAGCTGCAGTGTTATCAATGAAGCACTGAAACAAACTGCTTTATGTCATTGCCACAAAGGAATTTACTATCAGATCCCATCGCATACGTCACCCTCCTGTGCCATTAAATATTTCAGCTCAATGTAATAACTGTTTGTTTGTGGTACCCCTGCATTTTACACAGTTGGCTGCAGTCACATGTTGAAAGCACATGTCGGTAACATAAAGGTAAATTTGTGACATGCTTCTTCTAGCCATCCTAAAAAGAAAAACAAAGCCAAGGGTGGAGAAGGATGGACAAATCTAGGAAAGAATCAAGACACAAATACCTTCTTCTGTAATAACACTGGTAAACATCCAGCCAGGATGTCCAGTTTTATCTGGGGAAGCCAGGATATTGCAGTAGGCTTACTTCTCTGTATTTCCTGGCAGCCTCAATAAAATGCCTGATCTCCAGAACCTCTGTCAAGTTGAAAGAACTACCCATAAATGTGTACAAATGAATAACGTATTCAGAACACAGGAATACTAAAAAGGCTTCTGGGATTACACCAGCATCTTGTATAATAAGTATCTGGAAACAGAATCTAACTGTACTGGACTTCATTGTCCCAAAGTGATTCTGGATTTAAGCTTATAGCATGAACACAAACACATGAAAAAAGCAACACTGAGAGGCTCAGAACTGGCATCACATCAGCACAGAAAGGGAAAAGTGACTTACTTATTAAATTTCCATTTAAAAAGAGAACATTCACATAAATGTTAATTTCCCCCTCAGCAAAGATATAAAAGACAAGTTAGTTGATACAGTAAAATAGTTCAGTATGTAGAATTATCTTGATTTATCTTCAATTAGAAGCCTGTCTAAAGGCTGTTGACATCTTTGGGTTTTTCTTTTGCATTATATGCATGAACATATTGCAGGAAGATTGGAAGTGCTATACATCAGTGTCATTAAATATATGCTGAATTCTGATGTCTGAAAACTATGGATTTAACTATATTTAAAGATTTGAACTTGGCAGAAAAGATACCATATGCACAACAAATACATTAAACCAGCACCAAAGAGAAGCCATATCTAACCTTGCCTTAGTAAAGCAACCCTAAAACACAAGTACTGTATGGAAAACTCCACAGCCTTTCAGTCACTTCAATTAAGCACTAGTTTTCACTAATATGTAACAACAAATTTATGGAAGATTAATCATAATCAAAAAGACAAAGACATTAAGAAGGTTGAGATTTTAAGCAAATTCTTATTTCAGTTAGTACAACTGTGGATTATTCAGGCTCTCTGTAAAAAGGTTCTGTAAATTTTTGCATTATATGCCACATAAAAACTTTTTTAAAATGTTAAAATTTTTTAACATTAACTTTTTTAAAAGTTAAAATTTTGCTTTTAATCTGTTTCTTTACAGGTCAAACAAAAACCTGTTGCTGCTATTATCATAAGCATTGGCTACACACAGTGCAGTTCAGACAGAGTTCTAGGGCACATTCTGGATTTACTGGCAATTTCAGATGCTTTCTCACTTAGCCAGTGCAAGCTCCCTTCTGAAACAGGGCATCCAGGAGTGAGAGGACAATGCACACTGCCCTAGTGCTACACACAATTCACTCTTCTTCACAATGGGTCTCCTGGTGTTTCATGAGAACCTTAATTAACTGCAGAGCTTTTTTTTTTCCCCACCTATCTTCTCCCCTCATTACTGGATCACCAAGTCTGTTCCTAGTTTTGTTTATACCACATTAAAAGCTCATTCTTTATTTTTCTGCATGCCTTATTATCTTCTCAGCTCAGCTCTTTTGTTGCTAACCCTTCTCTCACTCTTCCAAAACCAGACAAGAAAATCAACTTGCTGGCCGTGATATCACTTTGGCAATATTTGCTTCCTTCACAATATTTGCAGACCTTCACTTCTTCAAGATGAAAGACTTTGTTTTGATAACTACTTCAAAGTACATAACATCTGAACACTTGTTTCCACATTTAACTCTTCCATTCCTCAACAGAACTCAATGCAACATCCCTTTCAGTACATTCCCTCTTAAATGCCCCTAGATTTCCTCAGTGAAGTGATTCCTGCTCATAATATTCTTACCAGTCTCATATATTATGGCACCACTTACTATTCAATTGTCCTTATTGTCTTAGGACCTCACTGATTTTTTTCCCCAGAACATTGCAAAATGATAGGAAAATATTCTTACATTTTCCAAGTGAAATCACAAAGTTGAGTTATTATATTATTACTGCATCACTAGTGTTCCTTACTTTAAACAACCCACCTTCTCCCCATTTTTAAAATTAATTTACTCTGTGATGTCATATTTAGACTGTGTATTCCTGTACCCAAAGGCCACATCTTCAGTTTTAAGTAGCTATACAGTCTACCTACAGATCAGTAAAATAATAATAGGGGGTTATTTGTTTTGCATACAAACATTCTATTTCAGTATTTCTTAAAATAAGGGAAGCTAAATTTGCTGACAGCTTCCTTAATGGTACTATTTCTCTGACAGGAAACAATAAAAGACAACAAAGTCTCTCTATTTGCCACTTTAGATATTTCTAAGTCTGTATGGAAAAAATCAGGAAAGATACTTATTAGATTTGAAATTCTTGGCTAAAACAATGAGAAAAAAACTGTGACCAAATAATTGTGTTCTGCTACAACAGCATTAACTACTACAGGTTAAATTTAACTAAAATTTAATTAGGTCAGATTCATCTTAGCATAACTAAAAGAGAAATTATTTAACAGGTCCTGATAGAATCTGGATGTAATTAATAAGTGTAAAGTTTACCCATCCCACAAAACAAGCCATTTATGATGATTTTTTGGAAGTTAAGAATGCCATGAAAACAGTAAATGTTCTAATATTAAAAGTATTAGGTTTTAGCAGAACATACTGGTAGAATTTTGGTAACAGTGAGCATGTAGGGATACGCACAGACACACACACACTCTCTCTCATATATACATGTATGTTTTACAATTTATCTTCACTGTATCTTTGCCATACACATAAGAACTGAGAATTTGCATCTTTTCTATATAAAAAAGTTTACAGAGGTCCAAATAATACCGCAGTGGGCACGAGGAATGATTTCTCCTACTGTTTCCACATCGTTTTTTCACTCATTTAAATTCACTGAGTCATTCATCGCTGCCTGCAGAGCCGAGCAAGAATAGCACGGGAGGCTGGAGCGAGCGGTGCAGCAGCAGCAGCGGCAGCCCCGGCGCGTGGCCGGGCCCGGCTCCTGCCCCTGCCCCAGCCCCAGCCCGGCCGCACCGCCCCGGCCCGCCCGGCTGTTTCGGGGCCGGCAGCTGCAGCTCCCCGGCCGGGCCCGTCCCGGCCAGAAATAAGGGAAAAGAACTTCAAACATGCAAACACAAGAAACCGACACCGCGCTGGCATCCAGACGAACTTCATTACAGGGCTCCTTTTATCCTTCTCTGATTGCAACCGAAATCATTTTAATACAGAAAGCTGCTTCTTGGGCTGAGTGACTGCTTTGCATATATATGGCAGTGCCACTGTCGAGCTAAAAGACAGCTGCTACAATTTTCCTACTACAATCTTACTTTTCTTCACCTTACTATATTGGTTTTACATACCATTCATATCTCAGACAGGTAAATATAATAAAAATTTATATTTAAGAACTGATAGTTTAAAAACATCTAAATTTTCAGCTAAGTCTCTTCTCCACATTTAAATATAAAAAATCAATTTCTAGAGTTTAAAATCTAAACAAATAAAAAGACTGACAAAAATTCACAGGACATTATCTTCTGCAAAAAATATGTCCACACCAAGATTTTTGCAGCTTGGAAGGTATAGGAACGCTAGGCCTGCCAAAGAAATCAGCTTTACTGACTTCTCTCTGCATCAGAAGGAAGGACTAATTTTGAAGTAGATTCAGCAACAATCTGACTACAACAGAACCACTACTCTAACAAAAGCAAGCATTTTTTTTACAGTGGATAACTAAGCATACTGCTGTGAGATCATTTATTTAATATAATCACTACTAGAGAAAATAGCTTTAATGGTATCACAACCCACTATTTTTCCTGATACAATTTTGTGAAGTCTACCAAAGGATTGTGGATTAATTTTAATTCTTGGGAAAATTTAATTAAGGTTCTTTAACACGGATGGTCTAGGAGTCTTGTATCAAGTATCTGCTGCTTCAATTGTAGAAATAAAATGTTTTATTTTTAACAGAAACCAAACCATGCTGAGGAAGCCTCATAAGGGAAAAGCAAGAGCAATAGATCATGTTTAGTCAGTTGTTCTTGTCCCTGAACTCCATTACAGCTTCTCCCACCAGGTAAAGCTGACCTTTGTGACTTATGCAGAGGGAAGTGCACTTGATGCCAGGAATGACGAGCTTGAGATGACACTGCCAACGCCCAACACTCTGATATTAATTAGGTGCTGCATTCTCCAATGTATAAACTAAGGAGCCAATTAACATATGTGACCTACAATCATACTTACAGCCATCTCACCACCACCAAAAAACCCAAAAAAGCCTCTTACCCATCTTTTCTTACACCCATCCTGCTTACAACTCAAAACAGTCAAAGGATATATAGTGAAAGCAGCAGCATAAACATCAGCTTTTGGCTGGACATAATAGTAAGAGCTTCTGTACTGACCTGTTAGTGGCAGTGGGCAAGGTAATGCAAGGTTCCCTGAACCACTGCCAGTGTCATTGTCTGCCACTTACTCCAGAAGGTGACAGTTCACACCTTGCCATTACTCCTGCTTAAACAAACAATAAACTACTTTTCACGAACTTGACAGATTGAAGCAAGTATAAATATATGCATTACAAAAACATTCAAAGGGACCACTGGAAAAGCCTGAGTTACAGCACTGTTGAAAAGAAGATCATAAGGAAGTTTGATGTGTGGGGTATCTGAACTACAGAATACACACAGGACAATCAGCTAAATGTAGTTTTGAAGTGTGAAAAACAATGCATACCATTTAAGTTACTCATACACACTGTGAAGTTCATAAATGGATGATAAGCATTCAGTAAAATGATTTGGGCATTGTTTTGCAAGTTCAGTCAAAAAATTGGCTAGTACATTGTCTCAGAAGCACCAGTTGTTCCACAAGCAGCAAACTAATTGCCTAGAAATGTGACTCTTCTCCCACACTTCTTAGCCAACTCCCACATCTCCCACAGAGGGATCCCTCATTCTCCCCCAGATCTCCTACAGCATGCCAAGTGAACAGGAAAAAAAAATATTCTGTGCATAGTCCAGAGCAGTGTATGCACCAACACTTACATCCTGGGCTGAGTTATGCTCCTCTTTTCCCTTGGAAAAACCTCTACCTTGGAAGTTTTTCCTCTATTCCTCTATTCAGTTCCTAATTTTTCATGAAAATGGTAGCAAATTAATCTCTTGAGACTTTTCTCATCTTTCACATATGGTTGAAATTGGCTGGCAGATTACGGAGTTCGAGGTGGAGACAGAAGGGTTCACAGATGTCAGTCTTCTGGGTCCATAATGCATATTTTTCCTTCCTTTTCTCACAGAATAAACCAAAGAGAGGATACAGAGTACTGAGAGATACAAAAGGTAGACACATTTACAGTTCAAAACAGAACACACGATTCGAAGCAAACTCAGTAAGGCAACTGACAAAACTGACAGATCCCAGTGACTTGAAACAAAATGCCACCACCACCCAAAAGCTTGTGATTTTGAAACTTACAAAACTGAGGGAAAAAGAGAAGGGTAAAGGCATCATCTGAATGACTGTGTGCGTCTCATTCATTCTCACAAGAAAGAATAGAGATCTCCCAAACTGCTACCTATAACCATGCTTTGTCTGCCTTCCCAGTGCAGAAGGTTCATTCCACTCATTCTCCAAGCAAGTCTGACAAATGTTCAGACACTGTCTCTGTCTGGCCGTCTCATACGCCTTGGTTCTCATCCCACAGCAAGCCAGACCCAATCCTTCATCCGTTCATATCTCCCCTGTCCCAGCCTTTCTTCCTGCTCACCACACCCCCTGACTGACCTCTCCTATCAGATTCTCAGCTGCTCAGCCCAGCTCCCAGCTCTGCAATTAACACATGAACAGACATCTCCAGTCACGCAAGCATCATCAGGAATCAAAATTCTGGGAAGACCACAGTTCTCAAAATTTTTAAAAATAGAAAAATTGCATTTCAAAACACTGATGATCAAAAGCTTAAAGACAGGAACTTATCTAAACTGGTATTCCCTGGCAATTGCCTGTGTATGCATACTACATTACATTTTCAGGTGGATTGCCACATATTAATTATGGCATATCTTAAACAATCTTGCATTATAAAAGAGGCAAAAAAATCTACTACTGTTGCATTATGAAAAACATGATAATTAAGCACTGTAACAGGCCAGACTACCTAGACAGGCTGTGAAATCCCTCTTCACTGGAGATTTTAGAGATGTTAGACAGACATCATTATCTGTACTTACACTACCAGGCCATGGAGGAAACAGAGAAACAACTTCCAGCCTTATGCTTCTGTAAACTTATGCTTCAGAAAAAAAATAACATGGAAAAAAAACCCAAAAAACACTACACCACCAAAAATCACAAACAGGTAAAAAACAACCAACCAAAAAAAAACCCACAAAAACCCCCAAAACAAAACACTATAAAATCCACACTGTAGAAAATCAGTTTGCATACTGAAATGTTAGTCTTTTGGGGAACAATTCCTGTATTTCACTTATTCTTAAATTCAAAATCAAGCAGTGAGTAGCTCTACTATGTCTACAATCTCAATAAAATTAATAGTTACTGCCTGCAAGCTATGCACAGATTCCAGTCCTACCCAACCTAAATCATCACCCAGCCTGTTTTATTCAGGGCATAAACATTTTGTTCCAAATGAAACTTTACACTCAGCTCACAGCCCTGGCTATAAAGTTATATTCTGCCCAGAAAATGACAGCACATGTTCATAGCACAGCCAGACTGAGTCCAAACACAATGCAGCTCCAGTACCAGGCACTCTGTTGTTAGGAATAAAACATTGCTGAAGAACCCAATACAAATTTCTTGTCTCTTCAGTGAGAAAGGCAGAGGAAAATGGTATTTACCAAGGAAACAATTCCACTGACTATACAAACGACTGATAAATACCTAATGAAATATAAAAAGGGGAACAACAATGCAGAACTCAACAAATATTTTTTTACAGAAATTTGTAGTAAGTGCTAGGGAGATGCCATCAAAGTAACCTCTTCAACAAACTTCACTGTAAGAAAATTTTAAGAAATCCAGTTATGCTTCTCTCTGTCCAGGGTGAAGTGAGGTTGGCCTGCCTTCATCAGAGAAGGACAGGCAGACAATTGAGCCAACTTTTTATACACGGTGCCTTTGAGGGTAAAACCATTCACACTGGAGCAAGATATCTGTGTAATGTCTCAGGGCTTGAAATTTGAGTTCCTTGGCCACCAGATGAGCACAGCTTCCATCTCCTCACAGGCTGTGCCAGCAGTGCACAGTGCAGTGTCCCAGTACTGAAGTCTGCTTGGGAACTGGAAGCGCCTGAGCCAAAATATCACAGAGGCTCACACAGGCTGATTCACCTAAAGGAAAAAAGGCTCTTCCCAGCAGGGAGAACAGCTTGCACAGCTACACAATTTCTTTACACAAGCCCACAGCCCATGAAGGCCCAGCCTGGTGTCCAGGCTGCACTTGTGCTGTGGTTATCCTTCAGGCACCAGTGTGCACCCCAAGCCAACAGCCTGGCCTCCATTTCCCAGGCTAGGATTTCTGAGACGACTCCCAACACAAACAGAAAAATAAGCAGAATTTTTAGGTTACATTTGAAAAAAACATAAACAATGGGTGTAGCTCTTGTAAATAAGGAGAAATCAGGGTGCAGATAAGTTTAAAAAAACCCCACTGTTTAATATGCAAGATACACAGGGTCAGTTACTAATTTGAAACACTGAATTAGAAGAACTAAGTTGAATATCCAAAGGAGATTATTCCTCATTTCACCCAATTCACATTTCAGACAAATTATGTTGAGATACTAAAGTAACTTAAACGAGCACGGCAGAATTAGATAAAGATACTTCAGTTCACTCATTTTAATTAATAATTAAAATTATCATTAAAAAATTTTCAATTTCTATCCGATTCCTTCCATGCTTTAATTTTTGCAGCCTTGTTGAACTGCACAGATACAGAATTATGAAAATACTCCCAAAGATAAAAGGATATTCTGTTTGCTTTAATTTTCACCTTATACTTTCTGCAAATAATTTACACATTAGACAATGGAATGCTGTCTACCCTGGCCATGTATGCAGAAGGAAAAGTGGTTCAGTATTGCATATCACAGAACGTAAGCAAGTGAAATGAGGAAAGATTGTATCTTTAATACCTGGTCCATACGAACACCCAAACAAAATTCTTTTGCAATACTGGGGAACAGCTCAAAGGTTCACCAACCACCTTTTCAGGCACAAACCCTCATGATGAACACACTAGAATCCTCTACAATATAAAGACATATTTTTATATGTCTCCCAGTTCTAAACAAAAGATTTAGAAATAACTATTTAAAAGAATTTGAAAAATAAAGAACAAAATGTTGCAAACCATTTTTTTCCAATACTGCTTTTTAAACCTCTACCCAAGACTGCTGTCAGTAAAATATCCTCACTAAAGCATTTCTCTTTACAAAGACTAATACATTATTTAAATGCAGACTTATCTGATAACTGTTAAGATCTGTATTTTAAAGAGGAAACCAGTAATATTTTCCTCCTAATAATCAGCAAATATTTCTGCATCTAGAGCTAGTTCTTTATTATATCTTCAATTAGAAAGGGGAAGGAAGAGCCACCTTCTTGCTTCATTCATATTCCAGATTATGAGTGGAACTATCATCTACAACCCCATGGTAAGATTTTTTGTGTCATCTTCTTTATTCATTGTTTCATCTTCCCTTTCCTGTCCATACTAAACCCAGGTCTTTGTGGAGTTCTCCCCAGAGAGGTCCAGATATTCTTCTCCTCCAGACAGAAACTTAAAAACCTGTTATCAAAATACTTTCCCTCTGATGTCATGATTCTGCATTTATAGGCACTCAATTCTATACACTGCTGAGATATAGTATCTGTTCACTAATCAGAAGAAAGAATTAATAGGGGTTTCAAAGCTACAAAGGCAGCATTTTCACTCTGATGGGAGCATACAGTTCATACTTTGGGGGAGGGGAAGAGAAGAAAGAGTGTTGGCTCTTTCATGAACATAAAAGGGCAGAATTACACATTAGTGTAGCTTCCCCATGTATAGACATTTTTTTTCTGAAATGCAGTGTAAACTTAAAATCAGCCATTAGCTTCCTTAACTAAAGCTCAAATCATCCATGTAATTACTTTTACAGAGGATTATGACCAAGTTTTTTTTTAAAATGTGAATTGTTAAAATTTCACAATTAAGAAATAAATCACAATGGGAAAATAGGTTCCTATTCACAAACCAACCGACCAAGCTGGCACCGTTAACACCCTTTTAACAAGGCAGAACTGAAATACTGGGAATGCTGTTGCCAGGTCAGAACTGAAGTGAATTGGGTAAACCGTGCAAATGGGCTCTTACAGCACCTGCCCAGCCCTTGGCCTGCTACAAATCTGTGCTTGCTCCTTCAGGAACCCTTCTTCATCAGGGCACAGAAATGACCAACTCACTGAAGTTTTCACAAAGGCAAAAAAAAACCTACACTTTATAAAAAAATTCATTTGAAAAAAAAGTTGAGATGCTGATGCTGAACATTCTTGGTTCATATGTGCTTTAATACCAAGATTTTTGACCTTCAGAAGTCCCTTCTCCCAGGAAAAAAAAAAAAAAGAGGGGAATAAACCAAAAACATTCCTCAGAAACGACCACAGAGAGACGCTGCAGACATCCATCGAAAATAATGGCAGTCAAAGGTCAGGATGATATAGGGAACATCGAGCTTTTCATTTATGAATCTTCCTGAAAGAGACCTCTTAGTAAGCAGAAGCAAGAAAATCAGGGACTATCCAGTCAGAGAAAACTGCCTAAACATGTGTCATTTACAGGATTTTCCTAATAATGGCACCAAGTATCTTCAACTTTGACAAATTAATTTTAAGACCTCACTGAAATATAACATGGAAACCACCATGCTTGTTGGGTCATCCTAGCAACATTCAGCAATTTTCCTCTGAAGATTCGCTTATGAACTATATCCAGAAGATTACAAAATATCAGGAAGAAAAGCAAGCACTGCAGATTGGATCCCGATCAGTAAAACGACAGAAAAGTCGTAGGAGTCTTCCAAAAGTGCTGGAAAAAGCATACTGCAAGAACAATTGGTATTCCTGCCTAACAAAGCTGGGTTACACTCGAGGGCTCCAACACGTTAATCTGTCACCGTGACAGAAAAGCAAAGGATGCCAGACCAACATACATCTCTTTTCCAACACCCTGCATATCTAACACTGAGCTTCCGAAGACAATTAAAAATAGGACTACAGTATCCAAATATACGAGTAAGGATGCTCTTAGCATTTCTGCTTCAAACTTCGTCATAAAAAAGAGTACCCTTCAAGACCTTTCAGCATTCCCTAATAGCGTTTTTTTGTGTTCTATAATCACAAGTGACAAAAGAAATAGCTCCATATTTGCTTCAGATCTCTCCAGGGGAAAAAAAAATACACATTACAGTAATTCTGTTACAAAACTACAGCACATGTGTAAGGCCCCGAGAAGCACCGATGCTGATAAAATTAAAAATGGCTGTGCCCGAAGATCCCACAGCGAAACAGGCACAGCTCTGCTGACGATTAAAATATATATTAAAAATTCCTGCATTACCTTACAAAGGGCGAGGTATGCAAAACAAAAAGATTATATATATTTCCAAAACTGAAGTAAGTTATTAGACAAGACATGCAGATCTAAGCAAAGCATTCTTACTGAGTGCAGGTCGAGCTCATTTACACAATAAAGCAGATTTTATTCCCCGAGACACTTAACGTATCACGATTTCAAAACTTTTATCAGGCTTCGCCGCTGAAATTAATGCCCAGTACTTTGTAAGGAGGCACCGATGTGCCCAAATACCAGCGGACCCCACCCCCTTCCCGCTGCCAAAATGGCCAGTTCGTTCCACCCAGTGGCTACTCACCAGCCGCAGTGCCGAGCAGTAGGGTGGCACTGGAGAGCAGGAGCACCAGCTCAAGGTGCTGCAGTGAGGCAGGCATACCTGGGCAAGCCACGGTTCGAGCCGCCAGCAGAAAAAAAAAGGGGGGTTTAAAAAAAAAAAAAAAAGCTAAATCCCGAAGAGACGAAATTCCTCTTGCTTTCGCACAGCCTTCCTTAACTCTCTTGGTTTACAATCCCGTCTGGAAGGGCAAATGGCAGATGAGAGGAGCCGTCTTCGCTCTTACTCCATTACAGCCGCCTGCCTTCATGCCTCGGGAGCCGGCAGCGCTCAGCGGACACGGGGGAAGCGCCTGGCTCTGCCTCCCAGCCCCGCGGCATCTCCCCCGCCGGGGAGGACGGCGGCACGCTCCCGACCCCGCTGGGAACCGGGCTATTTCCCACGCAGCTTCACGACATCGAAGAAAGCGCCCGGTTGGGAAGGGAACATATCCAGACGCGCCCACAGCGGTGTCAGTCAGCGCGGGCCCTGCGGGCTGGCCGGGGCACGGCGAGCGAGCTAGGCGCTCACGGCGGCGGCGCGTCCCATCCCGGCAAAGGTCTCTGTCCTCTGGCCGCCCCTCCTCGCTGCCTCACGCTCCGGGGAAGGCGGCGACGAGGCCCCCTGTTCTCACGGCGAGGGCTGCGGTTGCATCCCGGCCCATCTGCCTCCCGCGCCGGGCGGGCTCCTCCGCGCTGCCCCGGCCCCCGCCGCAGCACCGACGCCACCCCCGGCCACCCCGACAAAGGTGGGGCCCGGGGCGGCGAGGCCCCTCCTCGGCGGCTCCAGCTGCGAGCGCACCCGGCTGCTCTACGCGGGCGAAGGCCCTTCCCGTCCTCCGCCTCCCGCCCCGAGTTTCCACAGCGCCGGGCAGCCTAGCCCGGCCTCCTCACGCCGGTCTCCGCTCAGCCCCTCCGCGCTGCCAGCGCCTTCCTCCCCCCGCGCCGGGCTCGCCGGCGAGGGGCCGCTCCGCCTCCTTCCCCTGTCCGCCGCCGGCTGCGGGCGGGAGCCGAGCGAGGGCCGAAGCTCCGCCGCCCGCGCCCCCTCTCGCCCGCCCGCCCCAACAGCACGGGCGGCTCCAGACACAAAGGGGAGTCGCTGCAGCCGCCGGCCTGGGCGCCCGTCCCGCCGCACCGCCCCCGCCGCCCGGCTCCGCCCCGCACCATAGAGGTGGCTCCAGGTAGGCAGAGCGGGGCCGCCGGGCGGAGCTCCGCCGGCTGAGGGAGGGGGCGCGGGGCCGAGGGCACCGCCACGGGCGGGAGCTGCGGGCGAGGGGCGGCTCCGAGGGAACGGGAAGGCCCCGCTAGACCTTCCTGGGAAGGCCACGGACGGCCCCCCCCCATGCAGGCTGCCTGTGAGAGAGGCTGTCAGCAGGGACGCGTGAGCTCAGGATTCACAAAAAACGCTGTAACAACAAGAAAAAAATGTTCAGCAGTCTCCGAGATTGCGTCATGTTTGAGCTCGGGGGCCTGCCTGTCAGACACCCGGAGCTTCTGCCTCGTCCTCGGGTTCAAGCCCCCTGTGAGCTTCCCAGGAACGCTGGCCATAGCACCTACTGCTCTCCCGCGGTGAGCCCAGGCAAGTCACGGAAACACAGATCCCTTAGGTTGGAACAGACCTCTGAGATCATCGAATCCAGCCTGTGACCGATCACCACCCTGTCAGCTAAGTACCACATCCAGCCTTTCCTTAAACACCTCCAGGGATGGTGACTCCACCACCTCCCTGGGCAGTCCATCGCCCTTTCTCTGAAGAATTTCTTCCTAATGTCCAATCTGAAATCCACTCAGCTTCAGCCACGTGACTCTCTCAAGCAAAACCATTATCTACCTCTTAAATTAAAGATATTTTATGATTTCAAAACAAAGATAAAGTGAGCTCACTCAGCTGTTTGTATGCTTTAACCTTTGCTGTATTGCACAGGACCAAAGAGCTGATGGGAGGGCTGCAACTGGGATGTAGTGTTTGATGTTCTGGCCTAGCAAGGCTCTTTCAAACAAGTTCTACTGGCTGTTGCATAGAAAAAAGGTTCTTAAGAACACCCTGCACGCTGAAGGCACCTTCAAATCTGGGCATCACCAAAGGTTTGATTATGGGAAATGCTTCCCTGTGCCAAAATTCCTATACCAGTTTCAAGGGTGAACTACAAGTTCAGAAATCCAATTCCACACCTCAAAATATTGAATGATACTACATAAAATGGTGTTGTTGCAAGTCAGAGTTACAATTTTAGTGATAATAAAAGTTTTCTGCACAATTCCATTCCTCTTCACAAGCCATAATAGATGAAATAGATGTAATCTGATACTTTGATCATCAAGAGAATTATTAAATAAATTGTACTAGGATATTCTTCATTGTGATGCTTTGGCCAGGGTCATAGTTTGACATTCCTAGGGTCAAGGTGAATTTACACTGATAGTTATAAAGTTGCCTACAATATTTTTACTTCTAATCTATGCAGATCCAACATGGTTATGGGTAAGACAATAAAATATAGAATCACAGATTGTAATTTGTATTGCCACTTTCCAGAACTGCAACCACACGTTAACCACAGTATCCTTCCTGTTATTTGTGAAATATGAATGTCAAGAAATAGCCTTTAGAAGTAACACCAACACCAACTCTCCCCCTTCAACAGCTAGAACAATTTTACCTCCAAGAGAGGAAAAAACCCCAACACTGAATATTTTTCTGCAGCACCAAAATCCAATGTTCTTTTCTGGTTCCACAGACACCAAACTATGCCACACACCTTCTGCCCAGCTGCAGCTACCAATAAAATAAGCAAGATCTACTTTGTTTAGAGAAAACAAGAGCCTTGCCATGTGGGTTGCACAGCACTGCCACTGTTTAGATGGTAAAAGAAAATTACTGTAATTGTTTATGACGTGTATGAAAACCTGCTCAGCCTGAAGTAAATGACAGAGGTCTCACTTGTTTCAATAATTCTAGTTTTGGCTCATTAATTAATACTAGGAGTTCTTCTCCACAAGAAATTGTACAAAAACATATTCTGCCTTAAAGTACTTTTCTTTTTTTCTCTCCACAAAACAGATTTGTATTTTGTTCTGTGTTTTCCTAAAATGAAGGCAAAAGACATGTCATTGTAAATACAATTATTTCCTTTTAGTTTCACAAAAAGGAAATAATTGTATTAAAAATGACATGTCATTTCCTTCATCCAAACCCGATCAAGAAAACGCCCTACTGAAGGGCAGGGGGCTGTGCATCTGCTTTGCTGGAGTTTCTATCAGGCCCTTGGATTGATCTCATACACTTGCAATCACAGCAGTTTGCAAGAACTTCCCCTGCTTCCCCAAGTCCTGCAGATGTTCTCTGCAAGGGCCGGGTACCCCCAGCCCTGGTCACAGCCCGGTGCCAGGCGGCAGAGCAGGAGCGGCAGAGCAGGAACTGTGGCACCCCGGTGTCCCTGGAGCAGGAACTGTGGCACCCCGGTGTCCCCGGGGCTGGCAGGGCCCAGGAGGGGCTGACCCCCTCACAGATGTAGAAAGCAGTCGCTGCTGTCTAAGCACAGAGGCAGCTTCCTTTTCCCACGGTGCTGGGAGGAAACCAGAGATCCAAACTGTCACAGTCAGGCTCGCTCATTGTTATGTGCTTGGACAAGAACATATTTATAATTCTTCCTGTGATATTGTTTTATCTGTAAGCTAGGATTTCGCTCTCCTAATGTTCAGCAACACCAAGTAAGACCTACAGAAAGGTAGTCAGGATAATGAAAAATTGCAGAGCTGCAGGACTGTAAATCTGGCGTGCAGGTTCAGGTAAAGATGGGGAGACAAGAGAAAACACATCAAATTTACCAAGATTTAAAATATTCTGACTGAAGGACTGTATTTCCACCAGGAAGAACTCTGACCAAGGAAACAACACTACTGAGCTTAGTGGTGATAAGACTGTTAAAAAATCTGAGGAGGAATGGCCTTAGGAAGCAGATGGTCTTTTGCAGCTGTGTTCACTGTTCTCCCAGCCAGGCTGAGGCAAGGCTGCCCCAGCAGCACGGCCATGGGGCAAGGACGAGGAGGACGGTGGCACAGGAGCCAGGGTCTGTGGCTGGGAGCTCCCCAGGATGAGGGTCAGATACAGCAGGGGACGTGTATCTTGCCCTTGGGTAGGGAGCTCTGAACAGCACAGGCACAAACAGCACGTGGGGGTTGCCCTTTGCTTCAGTGAGACACAGAGAGGAGAAATGCAGCTGATAGGAGGCTCAGGAGTGTCCGCTCTGGCTCAGACTGATGCAGACACAAACACGTTGATATCACTGCACGTAAGAGAAATCAAACGAGTCCTTGTTAGCAGCATCTCCTTTAAACAACACGCTTCTTTATTTTTAATTAACTGGAATAAGGGAAACTATTTTCATGCTACCAAGAGAGTATTTCAATCAGTGGAAAATAAGATGAACAAAGAATGAAGAAAACGCAAATGAACTATGAAACAATAGCTTGAGTTTCATTTCTTTTCAGAAAATCCAATGTTCAGGCACTTTAAGAAGATTTCTCAGGGTAGGTTCACTGTTATCCAAAAGTTTTTCAGCGCTGATGCAATATAACTGTTATCATTGTTAGGACTCAGGGGACTGTTCTTTTTGACAGGGCCTTTCATGAAGTCAACAAATCAGTTTAAAACAAGCCATAAATTATATTTGGCTGCCTGTCAGCTTGGCTGGGGTGTTCTCCCAGTGCTGCTGTAAGCGTTGAGGAAAGAATATAACAACACATCCAGATATTTTGCTTTTAGGAGATATTTTGTTCCTAATTTAAAAAGAAAGCATCTCCCTAGCATTGACTCTGATGCATAAACATATGTTAGAACAGCCATCAAGATTTTTACAGACTTCCTTACAAATAAATACACCCGTTCTGGATCCTAAGTGATGGCTTAATAAATAATGGAGTCGGTACAGATCTCCCCAACAAGTGCCTGCCACTCATTGCTAAACTAGGGAACTGTCAGCAAGATCATCACCCCACTCTTGCTCCTGTGTGTGGAGAGAGAGGTGGTTCCTGATAGATGGGATCCAAGCCTCCTATAGCTCCCCAGATATTATTAACATCCTGATTTGCAGCCAGAACTCACAGAAAAGACAATAGTGTCTACTTACAGTCTGCTGAGTTAGCAGCTACAGCTTTAGCCAGTGCAGCCAAACAAGAAATCACACACAGACATCGTTACCTTTGGAAGTGTTCAGTTCCTTGTTTTATATAGATTTTCCCATCAGTGTCCAATCCTGGCTGCTGCACAGTGGCATTAACACACCCCATAAGTCCCCTTGGAGTCAGGGCAGGGAAGGTGGCTGTGGGAAGACCACACTTACAGGGAAGCAGGCACATATTCATAAGGAAAAACAATGAAACCTCTGGAGACTTCAGAAGCAACCTGAACACAGAAGTACCTACCTCAGTCATGGACATGTTTCCTTGGGATTGGGGAAAGGCACCCTCTCCTTCAGAGCCTTTTTACAAACTACCAGCAGCACTTTCATCTTGTCTGAATTATTGTTGGGTTTTGCTCCTTTTCCGGGGCTTGGTATTACAGGATATTGGGAAAACAGATTCTACAAAGGAGGGACAGAGGGACACCAAGCCTTGACTGAAATCCCAGAGAAGTCCTTTATGGGGTAAAGTCTGTTTCTTTCTGTTCTTTCTGACAGGATAGAAAAGCCCTATCCACAATGGTCAGCCTGTCCTGACAAGATATGACAGTGGCAAAAGCTCCCGTGGCATCACATACCAGACCAGGCTCTCGTGCTCCCAATTCTAGCAAAAGCCTTAAGGAAATGGTAAATCAAATTCCCTGCCTCAGAAGGAATTAATTTCCCCTTTAGTCCAGTTAAATAATCTGTGCCAGACATTACTTTTGGCCTTTAGACTCATAAAAATCTGTCTGAGGGCTGTTATGACTTCATTTTTCTTTGTCTCTCAGACAAAGAAAAGAGCACCTACTGTTGAGCTTTTGAAAAAACCTCGAAACATTTATGAGCATGTACTAGTAAGTGTTTTCAGACTTGAGTTTTTCTAGCTCTACCAGGCTGTTGTGTAATCTACTACAAGGTGAACCACACTGTGCAATGAAGTCATGACAGTCTTTGACATCAACATCCTAAATCAGAAAAGAAGTTTTGTGGCAGCTTTGTTAACCTTTTGATAACAGACTCTTAATAAATTGAACACAAAAATTAATTGCACCACTCTTGTGGCAGTCCCCAGAAAGATCTATTTTGATGTTTTGCTTCTTTTTTTGTGGTGGTCTCACATGCCCTGATTTTGGTGTAGCAAGTGGTTTCCTATGGGGAGCCCATAATTGCATGATCAAAGGATCATGTGTGAGGATCAAGAGTGGAAACATAAGCAGGTGGGTGTGGGACAGGTTGGCCTTGAGCATGCAAGGAGAAGGAGGAGGAAGATGCACACTGTGGGATAAACAAAGGGATTGTTTTGTTTCTAAAAGGATTAGCAGTGAAATAGTTAATCAGCATTTTTGCATTTCATAATACATTATATTTCCCTGTGATAATGAACTACCAACAGTGTCGGTAGCAGCTGCTGCCTTGTTTTAGAGATAACACTGCTTAGTCTGTGGAAATCTTATCTCCACTTTGGGGGTGGAGGTGAGAGAAACTTTCAAGTTAGCTCTGAGAAGCACCTCCCACTTTGAATTAAGTCTGAAATCATCTGTTAAAGGCCTTTTACAGCTTGTCTGAATCTCTTGGCTTGTTCATCACAACATAAAATGGGAAATTTGCTGCAGGGTTTTTATCAGTTCAAAACATCACTTATTCATTAAATCCAACAATGGACGTAGTCAGAAATAGAAATGTAATGAGCTGCATCAGAATCATCTTCTGGTCTGCAGCAATGGGTATGTCATCACCACAGACCTGCAGGGTTTCATTCCTGAGAGCTACCTGAGCCTTCTCACACTCACAACAGGCAGCTGGGAACGGAGCTCAGGCAATCTCCAACACTCTCTCCTGCTACTGTTACCTTCCTTTGCCTTCTGGTTCTGCGTTGTTGGGATTTTTTTTCTTTTCAGTTGTTGGTTTTTTAATTACTCACTACACAAGATAGTTAGCAGTGCAAGTCAGGTTGGTTTCCAAAAGCCACCTTTTCCTTTTTGGTCTTTAATTTCTTGCGGACAATTTGCAAATTTTAGGTTGCAAACAACCTAAAGATATTTCTCCAATCAGCTCAATACTACCAGGAAGCTAATAAAATGCCCTCAGAGAACAAAATGAAAGCCTGTGATAGACTTGCACTCAGTTTTCCATGGTAGGGGTCCAGAGGAAGCAGCCTCTGTTTGTGCTCATTGCTGGTCACCCTTGAACTTCACATCAGCTTGACAAGTGCCAGGCATTGAACTAAAGGACAGAAGTGGTATCTTCAGCATGCATTTGTTCCTTGTTATTTTAAATGACAGTGTGGAGGGAACCCTTTTTGCTCAGACTGTTTAGAACTGCTGTCCTTTGCAATGAGAACAGAGGCATCAACTATGAGCCCAACAGCAGAGCTTCTTCAGGTTTTGTCTTCTCTTGCAAATGTGAAAAGGAGTAAAAACAGAGCTGAATTGAAGCCCCTTTTAACTCAGATTTTGTTGCCACTGCAAGGACAATGTCAGAGGGCTGACCACTCTCAGATCCACAGCTTCCAGAGAAAGGTGCTGCTGAGTGTGCCTGCCCAGCATTCCTCTCCTGCATGCAGCCAGCTCTGGGAACGTCACCTGGAGCAAGATAAAAATAAAATTATTACCTTTTACTAACCAAACAGGAGATTTCTATCCCTTCTGCTTCTGCCTGTAACATGACATCTGTTGCCTGACAATTTTGAGACATTTTTATCTGAGAAGATTGTTCCTTCAGATCAAGAAATGAGTCAGTACCTCTGCACACCCTGCTTGCTTCTCATGGATTGATTTGGAAACATGAACCCAACTAATTGCTTCCCCAAAGCATCCATCAGGAGCCCTCTCCTTGAAGTGATACAGGCCAGGACACCAACTCCAGCCACCAGCATCAGTCCTACTTGCTGGGGCCTGCAGCTAACATTGAGGGCACAGTTGCTTCCTACCCCTCTGAGTTGAGTAAAATCAATGTCTGAGCAGGGTTTCCCCTCTCTAGCATTTTTGTCAGTTTCACTTTTGTATTTATTTACTTTCAACCATCCCCTCAACTTTGGAGAAGTTGCATTTAGCAAAAGGAAAAACTACCAGCCCTATAGCTCAGCTCTCATAAGTGCTGAAGCTCTCACATTCCCAGCAACAGAAGGGTGGAAGGGGTGTGAAATGAGGGCAAAGAGAAGCATGGACCCTGAACTAAATGTTGAAAAGAAAGAGGGAGGAAGCTGTAGGCAGGAGAGAGAGGATCTGAGGAGTGAAAGGAGGAGAGAAAATGTTACAGGAGAGGGTTTATGTTTGAATATGGATTTAAATGAAAATGCATTTTGATTTAACAGAAAGGAGGATGCTAAACTCAGATCTCTGTTATGAGCCACACTGACAGGGACACTGGCTTGGAAGTTTCACAGTGCCCATCTGCAGGAGTAGGTCCCTGGGACAGGCTGGCAGATAGTCCTCGACTCAGAAGGAAACAGCAAGTCTCAAGTTTCTCTTGGCTTAACCAAAAGCTGTAAAGCATATTCTTCCTGCTCTCCACTAATATTCAGAGCTCCCCTGTGTATTTTGTTGATGAAATCTCTCACCCCAATTCAGGAGATAGCACCATTTGCTAAACATACTCTGCCTTGCTACCAGAAGAGCTTCTGACCTTGTCCTGTCTTCTCCTTAGCATTTGGCAAATAGTTATCTGTACTCACTGTGACCTCCAGCCAGCTGGGTAAAAAGCTCTGGAGCCAAACATGTGCACAAATAATTCCAGGGGCAGCTGTTACTACTGGATTATCTCTTCCTGTGGTTTCTACAGATAGATATAGTTAATATATGTTGCAGTTTACAGCTCCTTTCCCTTTAGCAGACCAAGGACCATCTTCCTTCAACTCAGGGCCATTAAATCCATCTCAACAAAGAGGGCCTTCAATCTGGTACTCCCCTGTTTTGCCAGATGTATCCTATCGGATGAAACAGAGCCCACAACAGCCAAAATCACAAATCACAGCCCTGCCATCTTTAGCCAAGAAGGTCTCCATTTAATCACTCTTCTCAAGTTATGTGTAACAGAAGCCATTCTGTGCGTATCCAAGCACAGCACCCCTCTCTCCAACCCCTCCAGCCTCCCACAGCCCAGACATGAGGTGTTTTTCCACCCTGACGCATTGAGGTCCACGCCTGATCAGAGTTCACTCAACCCGAAGAGCAGCAATGACTCGCTTCCAAAAAATGAGACTATTATGGCTAGAGACCATTATGAAAGCCTGCGTGAAGCTGAGACCAGATGTGTACTCAGCTCACTCCAAATATTGCTTAGGGCAAAGCCCTGGATTGTTTTGGTTTTGTTTTTTAAACAAAACAGGATTGACAGAATCTCCTCTGTAACAAAAAAGGTTTTCTGATGTTTTTCTGCACTGCTGTTGCAGATGTGTGGCCGGGCTGGGAGCTCACACCCACCGACAGTGACCACAGCAGCTCTCAGAAGGGGATGAACACGTGGAAGGAGCCCTAATGTGATAGGATGGAAGTGATGGCAATGCCAGCCCATTTAAGTTCAGCTCCAAGAATCAGCTTGTGGTCATTGAGACCATGTTATTCTTTCAGTAGGATGTTCTGTAGAAGCCCCTGGAAGTGAGAGCGATAACATGGCTCTGATCACTTTTTGCCTTTACAGCAAACCTTTCATCAGAGGAACCTCAAAGCAACTTGCCAGCAAGAAAGGGCACAACCTCACACTGTGCCTGTGAGATAAGCGAAGGATGGAATAGATTAACTGCTTAAAAGCACACAGCAGCTCTGTGGGATGAAGGAAAAATAAGAAAAAAAACCTTATATATATACATACACGTTTGAAACCATACAGGGTTTTATGGAGAGGCAGCCTGGAAGGCTGCCAGGATACTGAAATTGCCACCCCTACACAACCACGAATACCATGGAAACCAATGGGGCACTGGCAGGCAGGAAAGGAAATCAGCTGAAAAATGGCTTTCCATGAAATGCAGCCAGGCTGGGACACTGCTCCCCTCCTGGCTGAGGGAGGCCTACGTGCCTAACCACCAGTGCTGCTGCCCGTGGGAGCTGGCCTCCAGGAGGGAGCCATTCCCAGTCCTTTCCCAGCCTGGGGTAACGCTTTCCTGGCGGCAGCCAGTGGATGACAGCAGAAAGAGGGATGGCTGAAAACTGCTACATCATGTCAGCTGTGGTGTGGAGGTAATGGAAACCCTGAGTGCTTAGTAAAGCTTCAACACATGCTGGGAGGTATAGGAAGATCAAAGTCAGTTGACATCTGAATGAGGACAGGGAAGGAACAAGTATGTGCAAGCTCCTGCCTGCCCTGTCTGGTGAGGCACCATTAAAAAGCACAAAACACTCGTCAGTTTTCCCTCAAAATACTAAGAAAGCACAAAGAAGGATTCCTTTAACATGAGCAAAAGTAAGTAAAGGAGAGAGGCCTGGAAAATGGAGCCAAAAAGCCAAAAATAACAAATGAAACTGAATATAACAGGAATAACAGAAATAAACAAACCCAGACAAGCAGTGGAGGAGGAATGAACACACTGTTAATCTGTCAAGTACACCGTGCCCACATCAAACTACAGAGTAAGCCCAGAGAAATACCCAGTCTCCTAGCTGAGCAAGGGCACCTGCTTGTTACCAAACAGCACTCATCCCTTAAAAAGTCATACTCCTGGTAAGCCAGGGGAGGAGGAATTCAAGCACAGAACAGCTGTACTCATTCAAAATACTGCTAAGAGGAACAGCGGCATCTTATGAGTAAGCTGGATACGGCGCAACCAGCACCAGGCTTGAGCAAAAATAGCCCAGTGGAGATGAGAGGCAAGTAGAGACACCAGCACACAGCTCTCCTTCCGGCTCTCAGCAACTGAAGGGTGCAGAGGTGGTCTCCTACAGAGCCTAGATTGAATAGAGGCAGGGGGACATTTCTACAGAAAAGCAAAGAAGGCTGGAAAACCAGAGAAGCAGCAGAGCAGCATTTCTGCTGCACTAAAATGCACAGAGCTAACAGACCTTCCAGTGGCCACAGGGGAGGGCTGGAAGGGGATGGGAGCATTGCCATGGCTGGCCCTGATAAGGCTCTATCTAGGAACAGGAGAGGGCTGTGCAGCCGAGAAATGGGTCTGGAGGAGTGTGAGAACAACAGGATAACATCAGGCACTTCTCACACAGCTGAAGGACCGCCACTGGTCATCAGGAGACAAGTGCAGATGGGAGACTTTAAAGTGCTGCCAGAAAAAACAAGCTACAGCCAGGGTCGAGGAACATGGGATCCAACTCCTAGTTGTCAGCAATTGTGGTGTATACATTGCTGAAAACAGATGCAGTGCCAGGAAAATCCAACTCCCAGCATGAAAAGAATAACTTAGGAATGATAATGAGAGCAGCGAAAGCAACTGCGACTGTGAATTAGTGATTACATAAAAGTTTTTATCTTAAAGTTATGTTAGGCCAAATCCTGAAGTAATTTTTTCATCCAAGAATAATCCCTCGAGACCCTGTGATTTGGCCACAAATTGCTACATTAGAAAAAAACCCAAACCAAACAAACACACCCCCCCCCCAAAAAAAAAAAAAAAAAGGCACAACAAAACAAAGATTTCTTTTTTATGCTGGCTGGACATGCATAGCAGGCAATAACTTTGACTGGCATCAAACACTTCTCCAGCAGGTAGCTGAAGTCCTCTGCTTCATGCCACCATCCAGCACCACTGTGAGGGACAGGCCAATCTTCAGGATTTGCTCCTTTATGTGGCTGCTACCCAGGGAAGTGGGAACTGTGGCTGTTTGGTATGAAGACAAGTACATGTTATTCAAGCTCCCTGAAACAAGTCAGGTACAATCCTCATCACAGTTCCTCCCACTCGGACCTATCAAAGCTACTCCTGAAAAAATGAACATACAGAAGCCTGGGTACTGCCATAAGGAAACATAGCAATCATCACTGCCCACCGTGTGCTGAGCAGCAATAAAAATGTCTTTTAAAAATAGCTGATCTGGGACAAAAAAATACCAATGTCTCAGTGGCAGGCTCAAAAGAACAGCAAAAGGATTCTCCCTATCCCATTCCCTGGGCATTACTGAGCTCAGCAGCAGCTCTGAGCTTCTCACCTGGAGGACTCTGTGTAGTTTCAAATAGGGCATCTGCAAATCCCAGAACCCAATAAGTCCCAAGGAGATGCAGCCACAATGAAATACCTCTCACCTCCCAGAACCTCTCCCCATTCCAGTTGGAGATCATCACACACATGAAACTTCTCTACTCATTTTTTGGACTTGGCTTACCAGGAGTAATATGCTGCCAAGCTGCAATTGCTAAGGAGGTATCAAAAATAACATGAGAAAGTGAATATTTGGAGCAGGAGACACACCCTTCCCATGACAGACGACCTGCTGTAAAAGCCCTGACAAAAGCAAGGGAATGTGCTCAAATACCTGTTGTAAAATCTGAAGCTTGAATGCTGTGCAGCCAAAAATCCTGGAAATAGTTCTTTCAAATAATGCAAACACTTTGGAGATTCTGAGAGAAGAAATAGCTGGAAATAGTTTTAGATAAAAGAACCTTTCATGCCAGCTGGCAAAACGCAAACAGATGGATCAGATAGATGGATAGATGGGGCTTAAAGCCACTTTTGTCTCCGCAGTGGGCTGGGCTTGTGTATGCAATGTCTAAGGCAGGATATCTCATTATCTGACCCTTAAATGTTAGCTTTATGAAATCATATCAGATGAAGCTGCAGCCTTCAAAAGCATCTCTGAGCTTGGCAGGACTCTCACCTCCCTCCCAGCAGGCCTTGGGCTGCCTTGGTGCTCATGCACAGCCCTCAGGTTCTCCCCTGCTCCGAGCATCAGTCCAGGCTCTGACAAAGCTCAGGGAGGTTTGTTAGGGTGCAGGCAGTTTCACAAATACTTGGTCAAAACTCTTTGCTCCTACAGTGCAACAGCAACAGGATGACCCCAGAGGGCGAGAAATGAAGGATGCTGTGAAGGCTGAAGGGAAATCCCCCAAACTGTGTTTGATATGTTTAACAGAAACTCACTGAGAACAGGATGTGATCCACACAAAACAAATCACAGTAAGCATTCTGTATTTTTCGTAGCCTGTGCAGCTTTGAGTAAAGGTGATGTTTAGTTTGTGCTGTGCTTTTGATGCATGAATCTAAAGAGGCCAAACTGAGGCACCTCAGAAGGGGAATTACACCTTGTTTGGAGGGATGGGCTGAGGCACAGGTGTGCAGGAGCCCTTGCAGTTTGCTTCAAGCCAGACACCCTCTCCTCACGTGCTTTCCTCATTGGGTGACTACGATGGGGAGGGTAGGGCTGTCCCCAGCAGTGGCAGCTCATTGCCTGTGATGTTTATCACAAATTGCAAGGACCACAGGCTCCTCCAGCATCTCATCCCCTGGGACTTCAGTGCTTCACTGCCAGTGAGACATCCCAGTTCTGCTGGATCACCAGCCAATGCAAACCAGGGTCTCTGCAGCATCTCAACTGGTGTGAAGAGATTGCAAAAATCTGGAAAGACTAAAATAAGTACATGGACCAGGAAGAGTTTAACTTTCTTTTAGAAACGCATTTTTTGCTGTATTTGAACTATGCATCCCTGAAGATTTCATGTCAAAATGGAATTGTGCAATGAATATTAAATGTTTATCAAGAAATTCACAGTTGAAAGTGGTCTGCAATGACAGATCAAAAAAGAAAATCCCCTCTGCACCATTTCTATTCTCATTTTTTATGACATATTAATTCATCCAGAAGGACTTTAATACTCACCTTTATAGACATTTTTGCTTTTCACATCAGACATGAAACTTTGCCATCTTGTTCAAGAAGACACTGAGTTACCAAAGACACGGCAGGATTACACCATCAACGTTGCAACATCGAAGGCCTGGCATGACTAATCCCCATGTAAGTGGAAAAAGACCAAAGATGGGCAGTCTGTGCAGTGGGTAGGTGCAGAGCCAGACAGTCTCCTCCAGCCCACAGGTGCATGGGAAGCATGTCCCATCCACACAGAACAGCCTTGAGTCTCTGCACCCTTTCCCTTGGGTGCCTTCATGGGGACAGGGGCACACGTGGCCCTGTGGCACAGCAGGGCTTGCCTCGTGGTTGCCCCCCTCACATCAGGAGAGTGGCTTAGGATAAGGGGGTTGGCTCCCAGGATGAATGGTGGATTCTTTGCTTTCATAAGCATGTTCATGGGAAAAATCCACCTTTGCATAAAGCATAAAACCACTTTTAACTGTGGCGTTTGAAAGACACGCAAAACTCTCTTCCCTGTAGAAATGGCACATGAGAGAGCACAGAGACTTTGTGGTCCATCTGAGAGAAGTAGCTGCCAGAAGAAGACATCACCAAGCTGGCTTCTCTTTCCTGTAGGCATCATCTTGTGATGATTCACAGAGCCCAGCTGAAGGGCATTGATGATGTGTCTGTATGATGCAACAGCAGAGCTGTGTCAGATCCAGCACCAGAGCACTACCTTCCAGAGTAAGGACGCTCAATTTTGTGCTTGGCAAGACAGTCTAACCAAAAACTTGTATGAAATTGGCCCAAACCTTTTCCTAGCAGAGAGCAGAGGTGGCTGATACAGGCTCCCACAAGGGTCACTGTGGGTTCCTGTCTCTGTCCATCTGAATTCATTAATTAGAGGAAGATGAAGGCAGGACTTACTATTTCAAGGGATTTGCCCTCACAGGGCAGCATTTCCTGTGGTTTCTGCCATTGAGCTGACAGCACAGGGACCAGAAACAAGAGACGTGAATTAAAAATAGAGAAGAAAGACCTGCATCTTTTGCAGGCATGAAGCTTGACTATGGGTTGGCAAAACATTCATTGCAGCAATTTCTGAAGGTCAGAGCATCATGAGGGGATAGCAATCAACAGCTGATAGCCAAAGGAAGCCCAGATGTTTAAGTTGCATGTTGGGCAAATTTGATTGAGAAATCAGAGAAAGCACAGATTCTGTTATTCTACATCCAGATATTTTTTTAGGTGAAAAATGTACTTGAAACTCTTTTTTTGCAGCTTTGACCTGAGCAAACAGCTGTTGTTCAACTGTCAGAGTTGTGAGCTCCAGTGATTTATTCAACTCTCATGCTAGCTGGTATTTCTGACAGCTTGGAGACTCATGTGAATAAATCAGCATTTCAGCTATTATCAACCTAAGTGTCTACACATTCTGCTAAAAGAAAGGAAAATAAACTGGTCCTACAAATGTGTATACCAGGAGCCAGCCAAACCCCACAGGCTGCTACCTGAGAAAACACTTTTTTTTTAGTTAATGGTATGGTGTGGGACATAACAAGTCTTGTTTCTTACTGCCTGGAGTTACTTTTAGATGATACCCTAGATTGTACATCCAGATTGCACACTTGGACTGTGCTGTTACATTGTCACAGGCTCCGGTGCCCACAGTACCTGCATTGTGACTCAGGGCAGCACCACGGGGCGTTGGAGGATCATCCACCACCCCTGGCATCCAGTCAAACCTTGTGCAAACCTCCACCAGGATCAGCAGATGTGCCTGCTCTTACAGCTTACATTGCTGGAAGCTGTCAGGAGTCTCCAGGAAATGCCAGTCAGAAAGGGCTGCAGGCAGCAACAAAGGAAAAACAAATCTCAGCCTAGCATATCGGAAGATATTTAGTACAGAGGAATATTTACAAGTCCTGCTTTGTGCTTTAGGCAGAGCATTTGATAAAAATGGTCTTCTCAGCCTCCTTTATTGGCAAAATGATGTACATCAGTTGGACTTTGGAAACAAAAGGTGAACAGTCTGATAGAACAGATGCCTGGTTCCTGAACAAGGGCCCTGACCCTCACTCCAGACCAAGAGTCTTGAGCATTTGCCTGTAAGACTGAGGCCGTTTACCAGTGCCTGTCAAAGCAAACAGAAAGGTCACCACTGGCCACAGTAAGAGTTGGATCCAGGTGAAATGCTGCACCCAACTCAGTTTTCTACTGAATTTTCAAGAAAAAATAAGCTTTTACAAACCTTTGGAGAATGAAGGCTTTCACTTGTAGCTCTACTGACTTCACCATCCTGCCCCAACAACATAAACAAAGTAAATTACCTGAGACTTGCAGACTACCCTGGCCAGGACAGCACAGTTTTCCTATTTCTACATGAGAGGAAGTATTTCCTGGTTTGCAAGGTGTGGTCAGGCAAAGGGAAGAGATCCTTTTCTTTAATTAATTTTGTTGCTATTTGTATCTGCACTTTTTTTTCATAGTTTCAGGTGCACAAGTTATCAGAAATATCTGCTGCAAGGCATAAGCAGTGACAGTTCTTAATTCTGCCTTCTCTCCCAAAGTAAATGTGAGGCACTTTCCCACAGATGCTATTTTGATCACCAAAATATTAAACCTGCAAACTCAGGGTGGGGGGAAAGCCTTTCAAATCAAGTGAATAAGCCAAGGGGGAAAAAATAGACTCAGTCATTTCTCCTACCCATTTCATTAATAGCATTCCACTTCAGAAGGGGCACAGGCAGAGCCAACCTCTCTGGGTGCCTGTGTACAGCCCAGCCCCTGCAGTGCCCCTCTCCTGCCCTCCCTGGCCCTGCCATGCCCCTGCCAGGGACCAGAGCTGGCAGTGCCCAGGCAGGGCTGTGGTCCCCAGCCGGGCCGTGCTCCAGCCAAGTGTTTGAGCAGGCACGTACCCCAGTGAAAGGAGCAGGACTGGTTGTGCTTTGAGATAAGATTGTCTGCCAGGGCTTTGTTGGAGGCAGCCTTGCAGATGCAGGAAGGAAAACAAGCTGTAAAGATGGCAAAAGGAGAAGGGAAAATATGCCTCAAGGGAAGCAGCACCGGCAGGAGACAAAGCGAAGGGCACAGTAAGGCTGAGACAAACTTGCACAGCACAGGTCATGTCCTGCATGAAGAACCTCCCTCACTTGTGTGTTCTGCACCTCCCAGGGCAGCCAGTGCTGGGGCAGGGTGCCAGGACCTTGGCAGGAGGCGGTGCAGTCCACCCACACCCCGTGTTGCCTGCAAACTGTCCTGAACAAGCAGCTGGGACACTGGCTGTGAGGCCACCTGCAGCCAGGGCTGCTGTGCTCACAGGGACAAGACCTACCTAGGAAACAAGTCATGGGGCTCCTCACCTGGTCAGTATTTCAGTGGCAGCAGGAGAAGCATTTGCTGGCACAGTTTGGAGGGGGATAATCAAAGGCTGCTCCCACAGGAGAGGTGACAGGTGAGGTACAGCAGGAAGAGCAGAGCCAGCCCAGCAGCCCCTGCTGCTCACAAACCAAGCACAGCACTCAGGCTCTCTCTCACGTTTGCTTGTGTGGGATGCCTGGTTGTTCTTCCAGATCTAGCCTCCTACTGCATCCATGCATCCTGCATTCAGTCTGTCCTGTGGATGTACAAAGAGAACAAGGACCTTCACAGAGGGTCCACGGAGGGCACCACTTCCTTACAGATGAAGGTTTTACTGCTTGAGCATCTTGCTTCAAGCAAGGCAAGGATTCAAGGGGAAATCCTAGTTCCAGTTTAGCCCATTTGCATTCACCTGTCCCACAGGTATTTTATACAGCATAGTTTCCTGGTTTATGGCCCTTTCTCCATTGCTCCAATCCACAACAACAGGAGGATGGAGTCTCCAGCTGGACAGTGAGGATGGTGTGAGGGCAGGGAGGCCAGGGGCAGCTGAGTTTTACATGTTGAAGTGGGAAACAGCACTGCACAACATGTGGTTTTGGTTCTCTGCAGTCTGGAAGCTAAACCCAGCACCTGCAGCCCCACAGGAGTCCTGCTGAGAGCACAGGGAGGAGCTGTGGGCTTGGGACCGGCTCAGTCCTGTTGGAATTCAACTGACTGGTGATAAACTCTGGGAGCCAGACAAGACCTGAGACAAGACCCAAGATAAGACCCGAGATAATCCACACAGCTTCCTGCTGCACTTTTTGGCTTGATGCATCTCCAAGTTAAACCGGCACCTTGTCCTCACAAGTGGCTGAGCTGTGGTTCCTGGCACGCACCGGACCTGGAGCACAGGAGCAACAGGACTGGGCCAGAGGGTCCACAGCTGTGCCAGAGCACCGTGGGCAGTTGCACACCCCAGGGACCCCAGGGAATGGCAGGGTACTTCCAGTGAAAGTCACAGCTGCTGCTTTGTGCCCTGAGGCTCAAGGTCATTTCTTTTTCCAGAACAAGGAAAAGAGACTTGTGCTAAGTACCTCAGTTTGTTTAATCCACCGTACAGAAACAAAAGCCTGAGAGGTTCAAAGCTCCTGTGTTTATTCTATCAGGCTTATTTCTGGGCTAAATAAACCATCAAAATCTAAGTCTCAGCTGAAAACATGTAAACATGCTAGCTGCAACTAATGAATAGTTAGTGTTTGCAAAGAAAAAGCATGAATCCATAATTATTGTGAGTCACCTGGAGAAACTGGAGCAGTAGCCAACAAAAAATCCCCTCTGAATAACTCAATGGGAATGAAAATGCCTAAAACCGTGTACATCATCAACACCACATCCTCAGCCCAGGTGAGGCCAGAGGGGGGCAGGTCTGTAGAGGATGTTTCAGCTCCCCACTGGTCACTGACCAAGGACCCCATGCCAGTCTCAGCAGAAGCCCATCCCTGCATGCAAGGGCAGTCTGACATCCACATTCCCTCCGTGACTCATAGGATTGGACAAGTCAGGCTTTTGCAAACAACAAAAAAAGATAAAAATCATATTGCTTGGGGGAGTGCCAAGCTATTATTTCACCCAATTAGAGTCTTGAACTGCTGTAAGTTAAAAGGATTTCCTCTGCAAAGAGAACATTCCCCAGCCAGAAAGTCTCCAGAAAGGTACAGGCGCAATAACTCCTGGCATTTGGTGTTAGGAAACAAACATCTAGACAAAGCTGCCTTCTTTTGATTTGTTTTTGATGGCATTTTTAAAGGATGCTACAGTACAGATTCTAAGACTTAAATTTCTATTTTTACACTGTGGATACCTGTGACAGCTTCACACATCCAGAACATGCTGGAAATTATTTCCACATCTTCGGTTGTTTTATTAAACCACTACACTCTAGAAGTACTCTGCCCCCTGGGGTTCTAATGGATGGGTATCACTATTTGCATGGATGGGCTGTCAGGCAGGAACAAGAGCTGCCTGCGCTGAAACTGCCTCCTGGGGAGACTGTGAGTGGGTCTGGCCTCATGTCAGCCCTGCTTGAGAAGCCTCAGTTGATCTGAGGAGCACAAGGGGCAGCCCAGGGGTCTCGCAGGAAAGCACCTGACACTGTGGTGCAAAGGTTCAAACACCCCCTCCTTTCATGTACTGCAGGTGGCACACCTGGGCCTGGGCACAGGGGCTCTCTCTTGGCATTCCTCACACACCTTGGCACCTCCTTGCCCACACCTCCTTGCTGTGAGCCAAGCAAAGCCATGGAGAATTGTACTAAGGGGAAGGCTTTTACCTTGTCCTGCTGTTCCAGGTGGGCATTGCCAGGCTGGCCATTGGGAGCAAGCAGCTTCCCCTGCCACAGCACTGCCCACGGTTGCTTCAGCATGTTGCAATACACTGATTGAGCAACTGGCAATTATATTGCATTTATCTCTATCTGCAGTGTTATGGTGTTACATTCACAGCTGTCTAAACAGGAGCCTGCCTCCCATCCACGGTAACTTCCATTTTGTGTGACCTTGCTGGTCCTGCAGCAGAGAGCAGCACCAAAGCCTGAGCTCATGTTTCGGTGCTGCCCCCCACCCAACCAGTGCCACACCAGTTTTTATAAAGTCATTTTGAAATGTGCTTCTACATTGCTACAAAAGCAACCTTATTGCCACCCTGCAAAAGGAAATGTTTGGGTTTTGGCACAGCCAGCTTTAGATCCTTTTCAAGAAGGGGGAGCTCAGTGTGGCTGCCCTGGGACTGGCTGGAGCTTTATCAAGAGGGATTTCATCATGGACTTAAACAACCTCGCTCGCAGCCATTGTGCTGTCAGACAGGTTTCCTTCCTCTTCTTCCCAACACTTCTACATCACATCCTATTGAGAGCTCTTCTAGTGCCTCATAAATAATGCGATAATGAGAGCCCTGTACACTTGTGGGATTTGGGAGGCATTATCTCAGTTTTTAAGAGTGGAATATGAAGATCAGAGATTAAAGGTGGCAAGTCCAATGGGCTGTGATCCAAACAAGAGTTCTTCTAATTCATTCCCCTTACATTTGGAACCCTTTCCTGGCTTGCACAGTCAGCCCAGCTTTTCTACTACTTCATCCTAGCATTTCTGTCCTGCCCCATCCCTTCTGTCCAGGGTACCTCACAAATTTTACACAGGAACATCGCTGTCTGCCACTCACTGTATTTTGCTTGAGGTCTGTAGAGACAAAATTGCTGTTTCCATTGGACAGTAACTAAGATGAGAAATTAAACGTCAGAAAATCTATTGTAGATTAATACTGCTGAAAACTTGGGAATTATTGAACATAGGGATATTCACTCCTGTAAGAGGAACAACCTTTTTCTTAAGAAATGCAACAAAGTGCAAAGGACATGGAAATAAAATGAAATCTCAGAGCTAGGGCTCACCCTTGGAGGACAAGCACTCCCTGCAGAAGCTCCTGGATTTCCAGCAGGGGCTAATTAAGCATAAGGAAATGCAAGCATGGATGGAGCATTTGACAGCACTCCATGTTATCCAGAAGAGGCAGCCTCCATCTCAGGGCATCAGCAGCTCTGTGGGGGCCAGGCTGATTGATGCTGAAGGCTGCACATCACACCCTGTGGCTGGAAAGGCACAGAGGCTGAACCTGACAACTCAGACAACAAGATTTCTAGTCCAAATTTTAAGCTGCTCCAAAAGACAACATGCTGCTGTGCTTCTCCCTGAGAAACAGGAAGCTACTGCTGAGCTGTCTATAGTTTATAATAAAATTATTATTTTTTCCAGTGAAAGTGAAGCCTTGCTGAAGGACCACACAGGCACCAGGATGCAGCACAGACAGCAGGAAGCTGACTTGTGGGATTTTCCATGTGAAGAAATAGCTTGAGAGATGGGTGAGCTGAAGGTTTTAGCTGAAAAACACCAGTGGTTCTGTCCCTCCCACAGCAGGCAGGCTTTGTGTGATCCCTGAGCAGTTACTGCTGTGTCTCCACACCAGGCACCTCTCACTGCAGGGACACACAAAATCCCAGGAGAGCTCTGGAGAACTTCTCCACTGCATAGCAGAAGGGCTCTGGAGTGTCTGTGGGTGCTAGGAACAATTTCAGGATGGCTAGAGCAAGCAGGATTGCCTGCAGGAGGCTGAAAGGAAGAGCACATCCATGGCCTCTAGGCATTGCAGTGAGGGGCTGCTGCAGGGCCCCCCAATGTTCCCGTGAAAACAACTCCTCATGCACAGGGAATGCTACCAGGCAAATTCCCAGGCAACAAACAAACAAACAAAGACTACAGTCTTAGCCTGAAGAAAACACTCATTTCCTGACAAGGGCTTTCATGGTGCTAAGTAGCAACTCAAAAAGCTGGATGATGTCTCTGGTGAGAGGGTTCCCAGCAGAAGCAGACAGTGAGCAGCCCCTGCACTCACTGATGCCCATCCTGCAGAGCAGGGATGAGAGCACAACACAGCTGTTCAGTTCCAAAGAAAAAAACAAGCAGAAAACTCCCCTCAAAAAACCCCAACCCAAACAAAAAAATGCAACCAAACCAAAAAAAGCCCCCACCAAAACCCAAACCACTAATTTTACCAGGTGCTTTGCAGCTGACAGCCAGCATGGCTTTCCCTTTGGGTCAGTGTGAATGACAAGGAAAACCAGGTAGGAAATGTCCAGGACCTCAGCCAGAAGCTGCCAGGCCCATGTACCTCACAGACCCGGTCCCCTCAGAGGGAACACGAGATGTTGTCACCAGCACACCCAGAAAGGCTGCACTGTCACTAGATGAGCACCTGGCAGCTCCCAGAAGGCTGAGCCTGTGGTTGTGTCCCAGGCAGTGAAGTGGAGGCTGTGTGGAACCCCTTCTCCAGTAACTGCTCAGTCCAGGGGACTGTCAGCTAGGAATTGAAACTTACTGTGGGCTGTGAAAGAAAGGATGCCTGTCTCTCCAGCTCTCAGTCAACATGAGAATAATTTTCAAAAGTCATGTTATATCCCTTTCAAACTGCCAACCATCCCTTTGAAACACCCTCATTCACCCTCTTCTAGGCTTAGCTCTAGTTCATCAACCATCTTCCACTGCTAGTTTTGGCTTAGAGTAACCCCTATTGGTAAAATGGTCTAAGGATTACATTATCATTTTACATCCTTCTGTTCTACAGGTCTTGCTGTTTTGCTTTAAGTGCCATCATCAGTCTGGCTAACTCTTCTTTCTGCATTCAAAATACTCAAAGCCTCCATCCTTACTCTAACTTTAGTTCTGGGATTTTGGTTTGGCTTCATCAGTAGACAAAATATGCATTTTTGGATGAACCGCCTCCCTTGCAAAAACTAGCGACCCATAGTTCAGGCTCTACAAGATGTCTTTGATGCACAATTGCTCCTTGCAGGAGAGGCTACACAAGCCTCAAATCTACTGTAAAGAGATAAAAGGTTTGGGTCCCAACTAAAAGCCTGTCACACTTCTCAGGTAAGAATCACCACTTCTCTGTGCAAAGAGGCTGCAATATTTCCCAGCTATAACTACAGGCGTTATTATTATTTTAAGGTGCAAGACTGTACATAAACACCCAAACCCCCATTTGTGGAAAACCTTGTGTGAGAAAACCAATGTAATCAGCCTGAACTGATAAGCAACCTGAAATGCAGTGACCTGGCCTACGGTGACTGCAGTCTATCACCACTGTTTATTTTCACTGATCATATTTAGCACTTGAGCTGAATACACTTACCAGTGTTTCAGCAGTAGCCCTCGTGGATAGGCAGCTCATTGTTCTGAAGATGAGTTTGTAACAGCTCAAACCAGAACCCAGAATACTTATTTTCCTTTACCCACTTAAAAGAGGTGATGGCAGATGAGTGTGGTCTATCCAGCACTGAAAAACTTCAAATTTGCTTCCTCTTCTCCACCCAGTATTTCAGGGTCAAAGACATTTTGAAAGAGAATAAAGTAGAAGCTCTAGTTAACTGGATATTAAAACCAACATTCTCAGCATGGGAGCAGGAGAGGGAAGACATGCTGCTTCATGACTGAGCTCCAATGGGTGCCTTGGGAGATGGAAGCTGGCCTGCACTGGACATTGGCTTGCAATGATAAACCACTAAAATGTGCTAGGTAAGGAAAGAGGTGAATCTCATTCCCTTGTTATCAGGGGAATAAGCAAAAGGAAGGAAAAAGTGGCCATGCAAAAATAACCTCTCCATTTCAATCCCACTGATTAGATCTACTAGCAACTGATGTTCATATAAATTTTCTGATTAGGGTAAATTATACATGACAGATTCTTGAACAGCACATACATAATTTATCTGACACATCTGAAGAAGAAACTACATTAATAGTTCAGAGGAAACTGAACTTTATGTCTGGTAGGACTCCTGTTTGAAAACGCATTTACAATAAAAAAACCTAAAGGCAGTAATAGTCAACTCTTCTATTTCATTATGAATACTTTTTAATACCTTTGCTGCCCATTTAAACATTTCATCTTAGATTCATTTTACTTGTCTAGCAAAAAGCAGATAAACTGGAATGGTCTCAGTATACCCAAGCAATCTCAATTACAGCAGATAAAGTCACTGCAACCTTCCTAAGGGGGGAAAAAAGGCAGTTCATATTCTTGATACTGGTAGAACAGTGCATTAGTAACTTGTTACCATCTCCTCAGGGATCCACTTGCTCTTCCAGGCCATGGGCAGTTCAGTACCAAGGAGCTGCTCAGGAAGAACCTCCAGTATTCCAGAAAAGCAACCAGCTACACTGGCTGCAGTTACCAAAGGTTACTCAGCTGAAGAAACTCATTTCTGTTCAGATAATACTCTACCACTACACAGGAGAAAAAAAAAAGTCCTTCATAACAATTAATAAATTGAGTGCTAAGCACAGTTTAAAAAAAAGTTTCCTTTTCCACCATAAGAGCTTTAGAGTCTTGATCACATGATGCTACTTCAGTGCATCTGTATTCCCACAAGAAAGCAGAATTAGCAAATGGCTGACTTCTGCTACTAATAAAACACTTGTCTTTTCTGCTTCATTATCAGATAGCTGAAGTAATTTTGCCTTGGGTTTGGCTTGGCTTGGATTTAGGGGCTTTTTTCTTGGATTTTTGTTTGTTAGTTTCAAGGGTTTGTTTGGTTCTTGCTTTGTTTTGTTTTTAAATCAAGTGAGGGAAATTGCTACAATCACCATGAAGCAATTTGAAAGCCACCTCACATTTGTTCAAAACATGCATCTGAATTTTTTTAGCCAGTGCAGCAAAACCAAAACATTTGGAAGATGCTTAAAAAAGGTTTTATCAAGAGAATACAGTGCAGACTTGGTAACATACCTCAACTGTTCAAAGCATCTTTGGTATCATGCACAGATATTTGTATCCATTTTACAGAAAATGTAAGGATATTACAACCTTTGAAATTTTTAGAGAATAAACTGCAACAGAACATTTACAAATTTAGAACTTCAGAAATGACAAGTTATTTAAAACAATATATCTTAGAAACAGTCCCAATAATGGCTTGAGGAAATAGCAAACAAGTTAAAAGTTAAAAGAGAGAGGCATAAAATCTCCATAAAAATGTTTTTATTCCTTATCAGTGGAGACTGGTTATGAAAAGAGGACCTATTGTGAGCTTTTAAACAAAAGAAACCAGTAATCCTCCTAATTATCAGAGACACCAGGGTATCCTGTTCCAGGGAGAAGACAGCTATCAGACCCATCTCCTTGCCCTCTTGCAACACAGGGAAGTTAGTTTTCAGCAAGAGGCTAAACAAATTATGTAGATAAATGCTACTCCAAAGCAGCTGTCCAAGGGCCAGTGTTTTCCCCTGTTCCACATCAGTCTTCACCCTCATCTTTAATTTTCTTTTTTTTCTTCTTCTTTTTCTCTGTATTCTGCAAACAAACAAATGTTGCCATGAACAAAGCATAGTGGAAGAGCAAAGCAACACGAGTAGCTAGGCAACAGGGCTCAGAGCCCAAGCATCACCCCAGCTGCCATGCTCAGCAGAGCACAGCCCAGGCCATGTCCTCCCTCAGCTGCTCACAGGGCCAGGGAGGCTGGGCCACGCTGGCACAGCTCAGCCCTGTAATGGTACACACCAAGGGCACAAAATTCAACCCTGGGTTAAGAACAAGACTTCAGAACTGGGCCAAAAGCTGGGTTTGGTCCCATCTGCTCTGCTGCTCTAGAAGGTACCAAATCAACAGGTACAGCCTCTGCTCCCTACAGGTCCCAAAGTGGAGACAGATACCTGTGGACTGGCACCAAAGGACACTCTTCCCACTAGAAAAGATGAAAAGAGGGGGAAGACAAGAGCTGGGGGTGAGCAGAGGACAAGAGGGGAATGGAGGCATTGCAGTCACAAACTTTCCACATATTATTTTGCAATGCAAATCTTCTTGGACATTACAGTGGTGGAGATGACAAAATAAAGTTACTAGAGCAAAACTATTTGCATGCCATGGATTACACATAGAAAAATTTCTCCCCACCCCTCACTCTACACTATGTTTTGGAGAGAATATTCTCAAAAATGATCAGGTAGCTATGCAATTCTGCCTCACCTCAGTTATGGGGCTGGTGGGGAGTTCCTCACTCATTACCACCTCTTCTTCAGCTTGCTTTTCCTTATCCTTTTTCTTTTTCTTCTTTTTGACAGGTTCACCATCTTCTACAGCTGCCCCTTCTGTAGCACAGAAAGGAAAAAAATGAAAGGCAGGTTGTCAGTTATTGAAAGTGCAAAAGGAAAAGCTATGAGACAGCAGGGGACGCAATGACTCCTATTTACTGTCTGTGTTAACTTACCTGCAGAACTACTCCCTGCTATAATCAAAACATAAAGCTACTTCAGACAGTGACAGTGTTTAGACAGCACTATTCCCAGCTCCTGGTGAATTCACATAATCCTATTCCTATATGCTGCTCCCAGAGTTTAAAACAAACTTACATGTTTTGTTTGCCAAATTACCTTCAAGTACTCCATGGGAAAAGTGACTGTCCACAGTTTGGCAAGTATTTTTACCAGCAACAAAAGGACTCTAAATCCCCCCTTAGAAACACATTTAGCCAGCAGTAGCTTGGTCACAACTGATTTCTCCATCTTGATGTTGGAAATTTGTGAAGAAGCAGACCGGTTTTCCTTACTGTTTAGATTGGCAAACACCAAGATCTCTTGCAACTTCAAGCATTTAATGCAGAAACACTTTCCTATCCTGGACGACAGGAATTATTTATAATATTATTTATATAAGCTGAGAGGAATGTCAACCTAGGGAAAGATTTACTAATGGCCTTAGAGTTACTTTTCAGAACAATTCATCAACAGCTGCCCTATCTAATCACAGGGTAATGGAACTGTGATTTACCACTCACTTCCTAGAATACATCCCACAGTCTTAGGAATCTCGAGGTAAAGATACCAAGCAAAAATCATTACCAAGCTGACAGCCTATGCAGCAGCCAGGCTGTTACTGGAGCATACCCAAGTTAAATTTATTTGCACAGCTGAGTCAGTGCTGGATACCAAGTTTCACACAGTACTCATGACTAAGTTCTGAAAGCAGCAACCACTGTCCTTCAGTAGCTACAAAACTGATGGTGAAACCAGAGGTGTTTGTGGTATGTATCTTTGCTACTGGAGGTTTGACTCAAGACGTCATTTTCTCACCATATGTCCCCCAGGAAAGAACCAATTTCATTTTCAAGAACACTCACCCACCACTTACAAAAAGAACAAGTTCAATTACAAAAAAACCCCAAACCACATAACCTCCTAACGTCTTGATTGTACTTTGTCACGAGTTTAGTTCCTCAAGCCAGAAAAAGGATTATATGAGTCAAAAATAACACTTCAAACTCTGGCTCTAACATTAGCTTCAGACAAAAAAAGTTGGCTTCAGGGTAAGTAATTTCTAGACATGTCTACAGAAGAATGCAGCCAACACATGCAGTTTTCTGACATCAAAAAACATACCAGAAACAAAACAGCAAAAGATTCTAGATAAAAAACCTGGTAAATATAACTTTGAGTGGATTGTGCCACAAAATTCACAGAGAACAGTGTGCAAGCATAAGGCATTCAAAGCAGGTATAAAAATAAGTGTCCTCACCTCCCTATGAATGACATGGGGAAAGTAAAAGCAGCTGAAAAATAAGCATAAACTATATTAAAGCCACACTGTATAACAGGAGCATAGACATTGTATTTTGCTATACTACATGTTTTTACTCAGCTGGATTGGTAAGATATACATTTCCAAGAAAAATGTTGGGTGATAACCTTGAAAAATTTATTTCTTGTTATTACCCTCGACGTCATCAATTCTGACACAGCAGGCAGTGGAACCTGTCACAATTTGCTGTGCAATGATGCACTGGGTGCTCACAGGCACTGGCACTTCTCACAGCAAGCAGCAGAGCCCTCTCTGAAGATTTCAGCTGCTGCCTTCTAGCAAAGCTCATCACAAGACCTCACATATTTGTACCTAGAATGAGGGTAAAGGCTCCAGGGGTGCTGGTCTTTTCCCTCTAGGTGCAATACTGCCAAGTCAGGCAAGGCCAGTGGGGGTTTCTTTGTGATACACAGCAGCTGACAAGGAAACCAAGAGCTCTGACTCAGGCACAGAGCACAGAAAGCAGCAGCCTGAGGATCAGTCTGACTGATGGCCCTGGGAGTGCTGGACATCACCAGCAGTAGTTCCACTCACCATTTTTGTCTAAGCTTTTACACACAAGCCTGATGTCCTGACGTACCCTCCCTCCTCCAGACAATGCTCCACAGAGTGTACAGAATGAAGTCACACTGTCTATCAGAAAAGAACATCCTGCCAAGCTGTTGCTTTTGTGACTTGCAGGGTTCACTCCATTAACACCATTAACTGAAGATATTTCTCTTTTCAAGAGATACCTTCCCAAGTCACTAACTGCTACTATATCCTGATGCTAGATGCAAGCTGAAGGCTTCCCTGAGGACACTGGCTAGCCCAGCTGGTGGTATGAATTCTGTTTGGCCACATCCAACTGCAGAGACCACAGTCACAAAAACATCTGCCCTATTTCCCTTCACCAACACAAAAACAGGTTTTAACAGCTCCTAAAGTGGATTGTAACTTGTTTCAGGCACTAATCCTTCCACCTGGTTTCCTGATAGGTATAAAAGGTGAATACATACCTCAACCCCCAACCCCCTGCCAGCTCCCACCCAAAGCACTGCCATTCATGCACCCCAAACAGGGAGAGAGAAAACACCACACATCTCATCTTGCAGTAACATTTACACTCCAGGCTGGCATAATGCAAAATACTGTCCCTCTTTACAATGGTTTGACAAAAACTCTTCAGTGGCAGCTTCCCACTCTTTCCTGTCCTTTACCTTCCTCTTGTAATACAAGCCCAACAAAAAAATCTGGCTGAAGAATGCCTTTTTTTCTGGGACTGCTTTTCCCACCGCCCCCATTTTTTATGCAGCTGCACAAACAGCATGGAGAAGGAGGAGGCAAAGACTTCTTTCACAACACACTGTCTGGATGTGTTATCTCTGACCAGGCAAAAGCTGAATAGAGCACTGCAGCAAAAAACAACAGAGACAAGAACAGCAGACCTTAAAGGCTCACATGCACATTCAAGTGGATGTGCAATATAAATCTTAATGCTGGGACATCCTCTGCACCCTTCTGTGTATTATGTGACTTGCTGAACTCCTCAACCTTCTAGGACCACCAAGCCTCCACTAGCACATTGCAATCAGAGAAATCATGCTGCAAAACAGCAAGGCTATGCTCTGTCTAGCAGGTGTCAGGGAAATTCGTGTACCCATGCTGAGTGCTCAAATATAATTTGCAAACATGAGGCAATGCTATTTTCAAGGGTACAAGAGGACAGGCTAAAGGGATTAATTCTGCATAGAGGTGACATAAGATAAATAAACACTCTGGAAACATTTATTCTATAGTCTGAAGCAACTGGCATAGTTAGCACTAATGCCCAAGTAGTCAAATAAAACCCAGTTTTTAGAAAGATCTGGGAAAAAGTAGGAGCTATTAACCACACATTTGTAGAATTACCCATCTTTTAAGGAAGAAAAGCAATACATCTGAAGCCTGTACTTCAGGTTTGGGGAAATTTGCAAAACAAACAGCCAAACAGCACAGATTTCAGTAGTCCACAAGTGTTCTGGACACTACTTCCAGCTCAAGGATATCTGCAAAGCTCCACCCAATCCCCAAATCTGGAAATAAAGTAAATGAAGCAAACACAAGCAGGTTTGTGTATAAAAGGACCAACCATTGAACAATAGAACTATGAACTGAAATACATCCTCAACTACATCCTCAAACTACAGAAGAGCAGGCTGGAAGGCAACTTAATATTTCACCTGCCTGTGAGATGTCAACACTTGCTTTGATAGTGCAAGGGAAGCCCAAGGGAACAATTCTGGCTATAGTAAGGGAAGTTGGTTCAAAATCAGCAGCTGTGAGAACACCAACATTCTCTAAAAGCAAATGGGCAAAGTTCAAGCTTCCAAAGTACTCATGTCCTTTTCTCATTATGTTAAATACAAGTAAACAAGACAGAGCACAGATCTCAGCTTTACAGCACAAAGGATTCTCCTTTCCCCCAGTGTAACTTTACTTCTCAGCTGTGTTTAGATTCCTGCAAGTTGCTCCCTCCATGTACAGACACCATGGACTAAGTGGTGTCTGGAATGATCACACCTCCCATCACCTGAGCATGAAGAGGCATTGAACCAGTGTATCTGCATTCTGATCCCCTAGAGCAGAGCAGCAGAGAAGGCAGAAATGGAAGGCTCTGACAGCCTCACCTGCTGCAGGCACGGGTAGTTGGCAAAAGATGAGTAAAGCATGGCCAGATCTGGCTCTGGATCTCACAGAAGTGACTTTAAGTCATCTTTTTCCTCATTTTTCCCCTTACAAGTTACACAGTGGTGAGAACAGAATGTTTCTTAAAATGAACCATAATGTTAAACTAGATAGATTCTGAGCTGTAACTGCAAAACATCCTTCACACAGTAACTTATCAGAGAAAGAAAGAACTGTGGACATAGTTCAGTTTTAGCTCCCCAGAGAATAAAAATTGTTCATGCACTATGTAAATTCAGATGGAAATTTCCAAGTGTCATTTCAAGTCAAATTCTGACCTTTTTATATGTTGAGAAATGCCAGAAAACACTTCTACACAGAATAAAATAGTCTTCTTGAAAGAAAATAGGGCAAGTTCTGGTTTTACAGAGAGCAGCTTTTCTGTCTTCAAGATACTAAATACAAACCTGCTGAGCAAGAAATTCTGCAAGAATATGAGCAGAGTTTTGTTTTTAAATGTTCTTACACATTTACAACTGCTTGTAAATTGACTGCAGTCTGGAGTCAGTCACTTTTTTAAATACACTGCCATTTTCAAGGAGAATACCCAGGTACTGTGGCTGGCTGTAACTGCTAGAGCCCAACTGCAGGATGCAAACAGTGACACGGCAGCAGCACAGGTACAGCAACCAACCTTTCATCTCTGCTTTGAACTTCTTTGCTTTCACTGCAACCTCTGTGTCTTGTTCATCCACCTCCTGAATTTTGCGCTTCTTGGAAACAACAGGAAGTGTTGAGTCACCAGAGGGGTCAAACACCTTCACTTCACTGTAATGAAGAAAAAGGTTTATGCATTAAGAAGAGCAAACCTTCAGGGAAGACCCTGCAGTTGAACATAAACTTTCCAACACAACCTACCAAGAATATTTGAAAATCAATTTTGCTCAGCTGACAAAGCATCTACAGGTAGTGAGGCCCTCCCACCAATACATAAGTGCCTTTATCAGTAAACATGACTAGGAAAGAGATACCCCACAAAGTACAAGTGTCTGATCTGAAAATACCAGTTAACTAAGTTTCATCCTGGTTTATACCTGCTCAAGGCTCTACAGAGCACTTGAATTACCCATTACATTGATTTCTCTGATGCTGAAAGCCTATCCAGCATAGCCATATGGTCACAAGCACACGGCTCCCCATCACTTAGTGTATTATTGCATTGTATTTGGTATATTATCCCATAACTGTACCCTAGGGGTAATAATACACACACACAAAGCATTAGAAGTAGCTTTACTTCTGCTTTTTCTACACTGCCTCTCCACCATTAAACTGAGAGGGCAAACTCACAAGGCAGGGTAACATTACAGCTCATTGCTGTAGCACCTGTATCACTGAGTTTATGGGACATTCAAATATCTGTGTGTGAAACTGCCTCTTCTCAGTTACTGCATGCTCATTTGTTCAGTTCCAAACTCCTCTACAGGCTGTCCAGCGCTCTTTAATTGGAACTTGTAAGGGACAACTGAATCATCAAATAACCATGAAGCAGTTCTTTTCTTAATCAGAACAGAATTCCTACTGAAGAAAGAAGTTGTTTTAAAACACTAAGTCTAAAATATTTTGTCCCCAGACACATAATGGACATCTGAACTTTTCTAAAATAGGACTCTGAAGAAGATACCCAGCACAGGTTATAAAAACAACCGAAGCTGAGTGACTGGGATAGCAAGTATGTGGTAATGCCAGCAGACAGTACCATCAGCTCATTCTCTAAACATGGGAAATTATTGTTATGGGTATTAACACTGCATATCGGTTTAAAGAAATTGATTATGCAGCCTTTTGCAAAAGGTGGAGTCTACTTCAGATAAACACAAATGAGTGCTCAATGGCTTCCTTGTCATTGTCATAATACTGCTAATTAAAAATAAAACCAAACCAAAACCACAAAACCATAAATAAGACAAATATAGCATCACTTACACCTTTTTAGGAAAGCATACAGAAATGTTTCATTTGAATCTCATCTCTAAAAACTAACTCTCATTTACCCTCTGATACATTACTTTAATTTAGCTAATTCAAACAAAATCCATAGTTCCATACAAGACTAACATTCTTGCCCATCTCCTTAAAACACTATTTTAGCCTTTCTGACATGCTCATGCAGCAGTACTGCCATTTTTGTACTACAAGGACAATTTGACAAGTACTGAGTTTAGTTTCCCTTTTAGGTAGCCAGAGTATGCCAAATAGCCAGGCATTATCTTCAGATTCTCCCCAAGCCTAGACATGTTTGCAAAGCATGTCTACCAGCAGGAACATGTCCTGGCAGGAGTTCATGATTCCCCATTTCCAGAGGTCAAATCCCAGCATCTATGTTGTCTCTTTAACAACCTCCTCCCTCAGCTCCTGCCTCCTGACACGCCCTGATGCTTCATTTACTGACTGACACTGTCTGCAAAAGCTGCTCCAGAAATCACAGCCGTCACTACACTTGGAAATGCCTGGCATATGGAAATAGAAGTCACAGCTAGACTCCAGAAAGTTGTTTGGGAGCTGCAGATGGGTGCAACAGTGCTAATTTTTTCTCACAGAATGAGCACTGAAACCTGGTTTTGCTGAGCTCTTGCCCTCTCTACACCAAAAGCTCAGCAAAATAAGCAGGGCAAGCAGGAAGCCTGCAGCCAAATTAAGAAATAAACCCAGATGTCACAGCACAGACTAATAATACCTTGTTCAAATCCTCAGATGTTTAGCTGCCCCAGTTGCAATTTACAGTGTCACTTTGGGCACCAGAAACTGTTCTAACAGTGTCCAGAGTACAGAAACACCTTATTTATTGCTCAAGACAAGTTATTTATTACATACATGACTTAAGGAGATGAAGCTTCACTCAGAACAAGTGGTGTCTAGTTTTTTTTCCTTCTTTCAAGAATAAGTGGAATAAGTAGGTCTCTAGGACAGCTTCCATATCAAATAAATTAATTAATACTCTGATTTTCTCCCATTTATTTCGTTTGGAATTGTAATAAATAAAGCTGCTATATATTAAGACCCTGCTTTTTGGGGTGCTGCTGGTAGCACCTAAAGTACTTGCTATCTGATGATGTCAGTGATTTACTATTAGAAAATCTGGGGAAAAGGAAATTCTTGCTAGCAACAGAACTTATTAGCAATGTTTAAATAGCACAGAAAATGTTTCCTGGATCTTAGGTCAACCCAGCCCACAACCAAAAAGCTTTTCAGAAATAAAACCATGGAGTGTTATTTTTACTCAGCCAAGCTGAAAGGAAAAATTATTCACCTCTTGTTTTGATATTTGTCTGCCTTGGCCAAGGCTTTTCCAGTGCCACTAATTCTTCTTATCTACAAGAAAAGTTTAGATAGGAAAAACAAATTACTCATAAGGAAAAGGATTCACAACACAAGTTATTCAGCTCTTGAAATGGAAAGACAGATGCATTATGGGTCAAGCTCTTGTGTACTTGCATTAGCTTTACACCTGAGTGTAGAGTACTGACAGGGAGTGTAACTGAGGTGAGGAAGGCTGAGGTGAGAATGGCCTTCCTAATGCTGCTCTTCAAGGGCCCAATCCAAGTAAGGTATATCTAATACTGGATCAAATATGCAACAGTAACGTGACACAACATTGTACCTCCAAATTCCCAAAAGCAGCTCAGATTTGCGCACTTTCTTCCTTTGGCAAGATTAACTGCATTTAAGCGCAAGTACCACCCTACAGCTGGCATAAAGCCACAACACAGGCCCCAAACTAAATTAAATATGTACTTGTCAGGTGATTGGTTTGTCTTTTGGTGTTAACATCTCTCCTTGCCTTTGTTCTGATGGGAAGTTTCACTGTCCATGGAGAGAGAGCAGGTTTTTCTGGACATTTCTTTTCTGTTCCAGTAATGCCAGTACTAGAGCACTAGCATCAGGTCTAGCTTGGAAGGCTGAACCCAGCTGTCATTCACAAGAGGACATGCAGCAGCCACATAAAAGAGGAAAGGGTCCCTATGCTCCCAGCACCCTGTGCTGATGGCAACATGGAACAGTAGGTGTGGAGAGCCAGGATATGCATCAGGTGGTAGGAGGGCAGTGCAGCAACTTGCAGAATAACATCTTGCTTTAGCTACAGAGAAAGCTCCCTAAGACTAAGCACCACCAGATTCTGTCCAGATTCCAGGAACCAGGGTGGAAAAAAAGGACACAAATACTCCTTCTAAGTAAAGAGAAAGAAACTATTAAGTAATAAGCCTATCCTTGCAATTCATAGAGATGGAGGGAATGTAAAGGTATGATCTTATTAATCTTGGTCACTATCAAGACTTTTCAGTATAAAGCAAATAGACAGCCCTGTAAACAAGAACAGCTAATACACAAATGCCTGCAGCTAACTTACACACTTGGCTGCTCCAGCCAAAGCTGGGAGAAACTACAGGGTAAGAGTGACATGCTACTGAAAGAGAAGAGTCAAAAAGCAGTGTCAGGAAATCATACCCTGAACAGCCTCATGCAGCTCTCTGTAAGACTTACCCCTCTCTCTTCCAAAAGTCTCAGCCTTGTCTCTACTTTTAGTCTGTTCTCAGCTCCCATTTCAGCACTGGTGTTCTCTCCAAGGGCATCGTAACGAATAGTCAAGGCAGTCTTGGCTGCCAGCATTCGAGAAATCTGGGAAAGCCAAAAATAATATTAAATGCTAAAACTTAACATAAGGCAGTGATTCACTCTGATCTGGAAACCATACCCACATACAAAAGCACAAAGTAACCATTTACTAGCAGTGCTCAGTCCAAAAAGTAATTAGTGTCTCATTCTTTTAACACTGAAATACTGTTAATGTAACACCTTGCTTCCTTGATAAATAGAGGGAAATGTCTGAGACAGCAAGTCAGTTACACATATCCTACTCTACCCCAACCTTCAGACCAGGTTAGTCTGAAGTGTAATTTCCAGATTTCTCCACAATTCAAACACATATTCATCCACCTGCATTATGAAAGACTTTAAGACCAAGCTGTTAAAAACTTTAGTACAAAAAGAGTCCAATTTTCAAGCAAGACCAAAGCCTTTAACACCTTAGTTTACTATCACATAGAAGAAAGTAGTAACACACCCCTTGAGAAAGCCAGTGTTACATCCGAACTCATCTGGAATACACCTGTTATTGCTCAGCTATGTCAAACAGACAATTTTATCCCCTTTTTTGAACAGGAGTGAACAATATTCAAAGATTTGTAGGACAGTAGTATTTTCCATATCATCACAAAGCAATACAGTAAAGCAAGCCATGGAAAAGCCTCACTGTGAAGCTCAAGCCATCATGAAGCTCAAGATATTAACGCCCTGGAAAAAGCCAACCCAGTGAAGAACTACGCAGCTTACCTTTCCTTTATTTTTGGTATTGCTTTGTCCCACCAGGGAGGCATGATAGATAAGGCCAAACTTAGGTGTGTCCCTTTTAGTCTTCAGTGCTCTAAAGAGTGCCTTCTCAGCACCCAGCAACTGAACTGTAGAAGCTGGATGTTTTGCCAGATTCAGGAGGGAACCTAGAAAGAGGTGACACAGCAAGAGGAATTTGTCAGAGAAGCAGCTAGGCTAGATTCCTGCTTCTGAATAGTGTAAGAAGCTCAGATCCATCTGTTTCCATGAGAGCTGTTTCCCATTTGTTTCCTGAAGGACAGGTCAACCATTTCAGTCTTTCATGCCTCAACTGTCTTGGTTTGATTTGAGCATCAGGAAAGAAGGCTGACTCAATAAAACATATTCCATTGGAATAATGCCTGCTCCTGACAGCAAGAACATTTCATCACAGATAACTGAAATAAGGCTGCTATCTTGAGCCAGTCTGACTATAAATGCCCAGTGCTGGTTTTATACCTCACAAGTGACAGAACTATCAGCAGGAGGCTCAGTAAGTGTCTCAGAAGAGGTAGTGACTTAAGTTGCCCTCATATTCCAAAAAGAATTCAGGCCAACTGAGAACTTTGTCATCACAGACTACTACCAAGCTCATGCTGGTACTCTCAAGCTTCCTGAAGTGCTGCCTTCACCCCATTTACCACAATATGTGCACCAGGCCTTACATAATGCTGTTAGCTGACCAGCTCCTCAGAGAAATCCTCTGATGAAGTCACCTAGGATTCATTCATGTCGATCACTGTAACCCACCTGCATGAGCAATGAGTCTTGCTCCCACTAGTTCTCCCACCATGACAGTGAGATTGGGAGCAATGGCCATCATTCTGTTCTTCAGGTAGTCATAGAGCTGGGTCCGGTACTCTGAGATTTCAATCACCTGGCACAGACAGAATTTAGTTACAGGAGTCAGTATCAGCCAACCAAAAAATAGAAAGAAATAAATATACTGACACGAGGAAGTGCTGAGAATTCCACTGTAGGAGACTAACAAATTGCAAAATGCAAACAGCCAAGGGCCAGAGTTATGGGAAGATTTATATAGAGCATATTGCCAGAGCAGAGCTACATCCACGAAGTATATTGGATCCGTTCTGCTAATTCCCTAATGCAACTTATTTTCTCAGCAAAACTCCTGACAAAGGAGCTGATAACATGCCAAAGACAGAAGCAGAACAAAAATACTTAGTAAGGACATTTTCTTTAGGACAAAACTCTGGAATATTCAGTTTTCACATAAATCTTTGCCACCATTCTCTTGAAATGGGATACATGCTCTTTACTTGTTTCATACAGACACAATTAGAATGCACATTAAAAAGCAGCCTGGTCTAGACCAAGAACAGGAACTCCTAACCCTGCCACTACTGGTAAGGTCACAAAGGGATCCAACTGACACAACTGAAGTCAGAGGGTGTTTGTTCACACACATGGCCCAGACAAGAGCAGGGTAGAACTCCTAATTCTTTTGGGGCCTTAGTGGTCCATTTTTAACCCAAGGTTCATCACCTAGCTTCCACAGTGACAGATTAAAAAGAGGCTACACAATGCTACTATCTCAAATTCTTGAAAGTACAATGATAGCAAAATTCCCCCCAAAAGTAAGACTGCCACTTTCAGAAGGCCTTGTGCAGGCATCAACAGTCTGAGATGGCTCAGATGAGGTAGTGACTGTGCACCCTCATGTCTGAACATCAGGAAAGCAACAATATAGGAATCATCACTGCCATCACAAGAGTTAGCACTGCCCTGGGAAAAGCTCTCCTTGGCAGAAGTGGCTCTTCTGAGCTGAAATAGAGTCCTACTGCTACCCATTCATGTGTACATACCTGATCACAGAGATGGATTATGTTGTTTATGTCTTCTTCTGATACTTCTGTCCCCATGGAAATCTCAGCAGCAGCCTTCACATCCTCCTCAATCTCCTCTGGTAGGATGTCAGAAACATCAGAGGAAGCAAAATTGCTTCTGTCTCCTGTGGGGGACAGATGAAAGCATGTTTGTGCTGGGGGCAAGATGAACTAGTAAAAAAGGCACAGAAACAGACGAAGATAAAGGCCAAAATAAAAACAGTGAGTAAAGTCTGCCATCGCACTATTCCGAATTCCTAAAATATACGTCAGTGTTCTGACTTTGTGTTTATACCAACTAGGAATGGTTGGAAATATTAAATTTGAAACTAGAAAAAAAACCAGAAAGCCCATACTGCGTATTTCACCTCTTCAGTAGCTGGTTGCTGCAAAATTTTCAAAGACAATATTAGAAGAAGAAAACTCCAGGAAGCAGACACCACTAACCAAATCTATTTAATTGTTTCTACAACTGGGGGGGAAAAAGCTGCCTTAAAACCACAACTCTCTCTGGACTGCAAACTTCATTATTACAAAAAACCAACCAAGCAAAAAATAAATCAATACAAAGCATATGAGCCCAAGAGGTGGGGCAAGTGTCCAAAATATGGCATTCTTTCTGCTCTCGTAAGTAATTCTACAAACTGCTCTCTTCAAGAATATCCAGAGACAGGCAACACTTCTCTTTTTATCAGTTTTTAAGAGCTGATTTCCAAACTGGTCTGCTGACTAACTGAGATTCTAAGATGTGCTGGTGGTCCATGAAGGACTGGTTGGTGATGTGGCATTAGTTTTCACTTAAGTGTCCAAATGGCAAACTGCACCACGATCCAGATACAAACATACCCTCCTTTTCTGCTGGCCCCATCTACCCTGCTGCTGAAGGCAGCACTGCTCAGGGTGATGGCAGCTGGATGAGCAGAGTGGGTGTCACACCAGTGCCACTCACTCACACAGTGCCCACTGCCATGCCCAGGCTTGGCTGCCTTGGCCACTCACCGACTTTGCGCACGCATTTGCAGTAGGTCAGGTTATCCGTGATGATTTTGCCCAGCTCAGGGAAGTGCCAGCCGTACCACTCCCGGCAGCGCATGATGTAGTTATTCAGCTCCTTGTCCAAGTCATCAAGAAGTGCTAAAGGAAAGAAGGACGGAGTTCTTTTCCTAAAAGGGCAACCTAAAAACGTGGTACTCTCAAACCAACCAATTTAAATAGTATGAAGGGAGACTACCTGAAGTATTTCACTCTATAAATATTGGAATCAACCAAACTACAGTACACTTAGAAGTCTTTACTTTTCAGAGAACTGTGTAATACCATAGAAATGTTGGAATACGTTGGCACAATACTATAGAAATGCTGGAATTCCCATAAGTGTGGCCTCAAAGTTTCATCACAGGGACCATCTTGGACAAACTCCCTAACAGCTGCAAAGCACATTCCCCTAGGAGCGCAGCAGCCAGTTCTCCTTCCTCTTAGTCAGCCAAAGTGCTGACAAGGCTGATGTAAAATCTAGGCATCCAATTAAATTTAAGGAAAAAGTGTTTTACTACATTTTATATTTATAATATAAATATACCAAATACAAAGCCAACGGGCTCACCATTTACTAGATATGACAAATAACCAGATTTATAGTTTATTAGAGTACAGCACCTACAGTATATATTGCTAGAGAGCCCTGAGGCTAAAATATTTCCTGCTAGTGCAATACCAACATTCCCATCTGTTGTCTCAGTGGTAGTGACGAAGGAACTGAATTACATCATTAATTTCAGTTTAACTATGTTTCATCATTGGCAACAGTCTGGGAATTAATATTCCAAACAGAATTCCTCACCACTGTTTCACAGCAAGCATGCAGATTATGATGTGTGTCTCTTCAAGAAAAAATGAGGAATGGGCTTTCCAAGCTGCTTTAACAATTTCAGTCTGTTTTCCATTTAGAAAGCAGGGAGACAAAAGGCAGCATTACACACTGCAGTGTGACTTACATAGGAGTCCATTTCTACATTGCCCTCTTTGCAAGACACTACCTAAATGATGGGTCAGAAAATGCTATCCTGTGGGGCCCATTCTCACAGCACCACTCAGAAGGGAGGCATGTTGGGAAGGAAAGCCCTTAGAGGACTGAACTAACACAGCCTGTAGTTCAGCTGATTTCTACGCTAAGAAAAAGTGCATGCCAGTTTATTGTATTGCCCTAAAAATGTTCCTGCTTGTGGAAAACCCTTTTGAGAAAACACACTTTATGCCTAGATGAACATCAGTGCCCAATTTACTCAGACATCCTAGGAGGAAACTGACAGCAATACTTTTCTTTAGCCAATGTAAAGAAGTCAGCTATCCGAAGCCAAAGCCATTAATAATTTAAGCTCTAAATATACTTACAAATTGCCTGGATAATCATGGTATCTACTTTGTCTGGGCTGAACTTCAGCTTGTATCGGGAAAGGCTGAGGAGACACAAACACAGTTTGATCAGCATCCTGACATCCTGTTGCAGAATATGCCCCACCTGTTCCTTTTTAACACAAATACAGTTGTTCACAGGTTCATTGAAACCAAGCTCAGTTCTGTGCCACTGACTGCTCTCAGCTGGGGCCAGAAGCTGCACTGACACAAGCTCCACAACAGCCCTGACAGGAATCCCTCCCATACCCTGTGACCAGGGTGAAAGTGAAGGTTATTTGCACCACCTGCTGCAGACTGAACACGAGTGCCATGGCAGGAAATTAACTGGCTCTTGGTTTTTCTGCATAGTTCTCCACAAAATATCTTTGTCAACAGCATTTCCAGTTGGGCAGCAGCTGGAAGCAATCCACAAAACTGCACCTCCCCAGCAGCAAATACCAGCAACACTAATGTGAAGCAACAAAAGAAACTTCTTGGAACAGATTCTCACTGTCTGAGAAAGCCCATTACCATCTGGCTTTAATGTTATGTTAACAATTCCTCTGTAAGCTACAGTGAAAGACACTTGGTATCAATGAGGAACTGCATCTTAGAAGTCCTTTTTCAATATTAATGCTCATTTTGTAAGCAAACACTTTTAAGGAATTGGCTACAGCAAAGCATTTCTCTAACTTGTCAATGGCTTGTAACAGGACAAGCTCATGTCAGAATATGGATTAAAAAGTGACTTGCTAATGGATGCTTGATCCCATGGTGATCCAACAACTTGGTACTTAACTACTACTCCACTAAATCTAAAAAGCAGCCAGAACAAGGTGAGAAGAACAATCCTGCCTTTAACATTTGCATTATCTATTATATGGGTGTTTATTCCGCAGAAATCATCAAATTGTGGTCTCCACATTGTCTCTTAGTGGCAATGGAGCTTTAAATGACTCCCTGGACTGCTCCAGATACAGTCCAGAAGTATGTAACATGAAAAAGAAAGCTACCAGCTTCCACTTTGGGTGAAGATGAAGCCTTTCCCTAAAGGGTGGGTGCAAACTGAAAGCCCTTCCTTTTAAAACAAGATTTCAGATACAGAAGTATCTTGACTCACAGAGTACAAGACCATGCCACATACTCAGAAACACTTCAAGCAACAGCACAGAGAGGGGCAGACAGGATGTTGTTCTGTTGTAAGAACTCACCTGTGTGCCAGACCCAGGCACATAGCTGCCATCTCTCGAGAAGGGAGGCCTGTTATGAGCCCTTCGATCTGTGAGCGAATTCCTCTCATCAGCTCTGTAACCATTGGGCTGTGTATACAACTCAAATTCAGCTTCTCCTGCAGTGTGGAAATCAATGGTCCAAAGTCAGGCACAACACAACATTCCTCTGAAGTCATTCTTCCAGCAGCCTTACATCATTTTAACTGGTTATGCCACTGCAATCCTGTGATCACACAATTTTCATTCCTTTTTGATGTTCAAGGTAGTGACACTCTCAGTTCCCCACACAGTTAATATTCCACTTTGAAGAGCAGATTTATAATTAACGCTCTATCTGCTATGTAGAACATTCAAGATTTTGAAGTCTACTAGAAACAGTTGGTCCCAGAAAGAAAATACAGAGGTAGAGGGTTAGGGGCTTTGCATCTTTTTCAGAGAACAAGAGTGAATAACTAGTTTAAAGTCCTTGCTATTATTCACTAACATTAAGCCCTCATTTTGCAGCCTACACAGTCTCCTAAGACAGCACGAGGAGGTTGTCAGAACAAAGTTCAGTGGAACAGGGAGCAATTGGACATGAGATGGGAAACTGGTCTTTGACACCTAGGAGACTCCAGAAAATTAGAAAATTAGTTTTTCTACTTGCTAGATTTCTAACAAATATTTAAGAGAGAAATCAAGCAAACTTGAAGACCTCAGTGCATTCTTACCATGTCAGTCACCTGTGTTCTCAAGACAACATCTTCCCTGTACACATACTGAGATTAACTATCCTCTATGCTGCAAACACAGCACTGGCAGCATAATCCATTGCTAGCAACAGCAAAATCTCTGGAATCTGACTATAGCATTTCAGTAGCATAAGACAAAAGATAAAGCAAAATCAGTTATCACCTTTATAACACCTCCAAGTTTGGCATCTGCCACAGCCAACTGCTCGTGGGCATCTTTTGCCACTATCTTCTTGAGAATCTTCTTCAAGTTCTTGCTGAGCTTGCCTTCTACAAGAGCTGTGGATGCTGTATAAAACAAAAGGACCAAAGATGTTGTTTCTTTCCCCTCCTAAAATCTGTAAAAAAATTACTCCTAACTTCATGTATTTATTTTAACTGTCCACAGTAGCTCTAGTGTGAGCTGCAATTACTACTTCACCATGCAATAGTTCAAAATCAATACAGAAGAAAATTATACACATCCTCCTCTGAAGGCCTAAATGAAAAACTTTTCTCCCAGTTGCCTCTCCTTTGTCCATATGTTTTCAGTTCTATTTTTGCCAATTTTGTTTAAGGAGCTCTACAAACAGTATGCCATATGCTTTAGATACATGTTTAACATTTCCAACAGCAAAGTTAGATGGGAATATTTTGTGTATAATTTAATTAACAAACCATTTGCCAGGCCCCTTAGGCAGCAACCATGATATCCTAAATTGAGTAATGGCTTATTTGCATTCTCTGGTGATAATGTACTACCTAAAGCCCCAGGAATGATGCCAAACTGGACAGTCAGACAGACCCTTTTAATACAGCACGCAGACAGGAGAATCTTTAAAGGATGTTCTTAATTCTTAAATATTAATAGAACTGTAAAAGCTTTACAATCCCACACAATATATTTTAAGCAGGCACTTATACAACTCTGAGGGTCAGCTCTGTGCTCCACTGAACTTCTGGGACTGATACATCTCCACCACAGTAACAGAGCAGCAGCTAGAGATTTTTGGTTTCCAGAACCTAATAACATTTAAGAGTAAAATCAGACTGCTGTGCTGAGTTTCCTCTCAACCCTTCTGCAATGCAGATAATTTTCTACCCTACAAGCTGGCCAATAGCATCTAAGCCCTTTAAACAGTTGTTGTCATCTTATTGCAGGGGGGTTCCACACTGTTGTCTCTTTATCACAGAAATTCCATACCTTCTTGGTGTTTCTCATGGGCAGCCCCTCAGAGCACTAACTCTTTCTTCTTCTCAAAGCAGTCACTGACTCCAGTTCCCTTCTCACCCAGCCACCCCACTCCTTTATAGCACTCTGCTTCTCATTGGTTACAGCTGTGGCCTGTTAAAGTCAGGCCTGTTCCTCATCTTTGCTAATTGGCCCAGCTGCAACTCCTTAGGGGTAAGATTACTTTCTACACTATTTCCTTATATTCTATCCCCCTACATACAGTCACATACATAGTCCTGCCTTCAAAATAAATGAGCCATAAGTAGTTTGAACATCTCCATTTCACAGATAAGTCAACTTGAAGCAAAGTAGTAGAAGGTGCTGGATGTTTCCGAGGTTTTTTTAATCAGCCTAACTATACACGAACTGAATCCAAACCTATGCAAAAGCAAAATAATCCAAAAAATACGCCACAGAGAGGAACATAAAACCGCTTCAATCTCAGCTCTTTTACTTGCATCTCATGTTTCATGGTTGTGTCTCTATTCTTGTTTCTTTGCTTCCTTTATAAGCTACCCCTACTGCATCAGAATACAAAAAACTGATCTTTAATTATAAATGTGACCTGGAACATTCACCTACTTAAGTCATACAGCACATTCAGCAGTAAGTGTCACACCATTTCTCAATTATTGCCTAGAATTCCTACCATTTCTGTTCAAATCAGGCCACACATCAAGCATTTAAGTGCAAAACCCACTAAAATTATTGAATATAAGGTTTTCCATTTTGCTTGAACTCCTGAATTTGAGGAGAACACAGACTTTTCTTAGGCTGAAAACCACAGGCATAACATGTATCCATAAAACCCAGGTGATTGTAATAATGAATGCTCTCTAATACCTGTCTGTTGTCTCAGTGGTAGTGACGAATTGTTGACTCAAATCAGCGATATTCAGCTTCAACAAGAATGCATCATTGACAACAGACAGGCTATATGTATCAGTCACAACGTTAAACTGCTTAAAAATATGCACTGAAGGAAAAAACTAGACTTTATTACATCTTTACTGCACTATACACTGGATAGGTGTCCTCATAACCATCAAAACCAGCTCATTTTAAAACCTGTAATTTAAAAGCTAAGAAAAGAAAGAGAGCATGAACACAGGCAAGTAATGAGTGAACTAATGCATGACAGAGATTTGATTTTTTTTGTAATAAGTGTTAACTCACCAGCAAGTGCTTCTGTTGTGTCCTGAAATTTTTCAAAGTGTTTCAGCTTTACTCTACAGAAATAAAATAGAAGTGTGTAAACAAGTGTACATAAACCACATGCTAGAACCATTTTATCATTTTCTGCCTCTGCTCCTCTCTTTTCCCTATGGCTTTAAGAGAGTAAAGATCAATATACAGACCCTCAAAGAGGACTGAGAGCACTAAACTGGCCAACTGAGTCTGGTGTGACATTTCAACTGGGTCCCACAATATATATATACAGGGAAAAAAAAAAGGAATTTTGATTTGGTATTTCTTGGACCGACATCACCAGAAAACCTAACCCCCCCACTTTTTGCTTTGTAGTTCATATTTAAAGACAGACATCATCCATTTAAATTTCAACACTGCACCCTGACTGACTGATGATAGCATCTTCCCACTCATCTTCAAAAGGAAATATTCTGCCTCTGTGGAATGCAGAGCCTGCACAGCTCAGATTTAACATGCTTTTCAACTAAATACATCTTCAAAGACTTTAAATTTGAACTGATTCATTGCCCATGAATCCTCATGTCCTCCCCTGTAATTAGATGTTAGAATACATGTTCTGAGTTGAGTTCAAGACAAACAACAAAAATTTCTTTAAAGCCCTAAGTGCTGACCAAGCCAAGAATCATCAGAAGAGTGTTTAACCACACTGTGTCAGATCCCCAGGCACAGCTTCCCTCTACCTCTCACACAGCCTGTGGTGCTGATATATAGTTACAGTTAAGAAGCTATCTCAATCCAGTAAATTCCTTGTCAGGGACAGGCATTTAACTAATCCAGCCCTGATTAACCACTGCTGGTTGTGAGTCAGGTATCAGCAAAGGAAGCAGGGTCACAGATACAGCTGAATACTTGAGTTAAGCATTTGCAGATCCCAACAAAAGCTTCAGGCTTACACTAATGCCTTTTCAGAAAGGCAAAAGAGGAATTATTTTTATCAGAGTAGAGATCCCATTAAGAGCCATATCCTGTATAACAAGTGCCCAAGATGATGTCTCCAGGACAAGATTAACCACACTACAAACAGGCAGATGCGGGATATTCTGGTCTCTGCTCTAAGTACTGCTACAGAGCAGGATAAATATGAAATGCAAAGCTTCCTCACATGCATCCATTATAATCAAAGCTGGTTAGAAATCTTCCAATAAAACCACTAGAAAGACTTGGAAGGAATCCACCATTGTCCCCAGCTTTAGGGCAATTTGCTAGAAAGGCCAGTGATTAGTGGACCCTGCATTCGCTGTGCAACTCTGCAGTGGTGCTAACTCTCACTGATGGCATGGGCAACAACACAGCTCTCAATTCAGTGATTTACACAGTTCCACCTGGATTAAGCTTCATTTTTCCCAAAAAGAATTTTCTGTGAGCACAAAACCCTATCATTCCACTGACACTTCCAGCATTACAAGCTTGGATGTATTTATCAAATCACCCACATCACCCTAAAATATTGTTCAACTTTTTTGCTTTGGCGACACATGGTAATGACTTCTGCTACTTAATTACACTGTGAAGTATTTCTTTCATTTTGATATTCCATTGTAAGCATCTCAGAGATTCTAATTTTACATTATCATTGCTCACAGCTTTTACAATACTGAAACCCAAAAATCAGTACTTCATTTTGAACCTCAGCTGTGTGTAACTGCAGGCAGCCATGTCCTTCCACAAGACACAGTACTACCTGTTGTCTTCTTATTGCAGGGGTTCCACACTTTTGTCTCCGTATCATAAAAGTTCCATACCTTCTTGGTGTTCCTCGTGGGCAGCCCCTCAGAGCACTGACTCCTTCCTCTTCACAAAGCAGCCAACTGACTCCAGTTCCCTTCTCACTCAGCCACCCCACTCTTTTATAGCACTCTGCTTCTCATTGCTTACAGCTGTGGCCTATTAAAGTCAGGCCTGTTCCTAATCTTTGATAATTGGCCCAGCTGCAACTCCTTAGGGGTGAGATTACTTTCTACACTATCTTTATTTCCTTATATTCTATCCCCCTACAACTATCCCCACACAAAGCTGCTTACATTTTGTTTGCTTTTTCAGGAGTTTCAAATTCTTTCCATAGACTGTCAACTTCTTGAAGCTTTTTCTCATTCAGAACCTGCAGGAATAAAAACACAACACACAACTATATTTAGTTCTTCAACACAGGAGACCTGGAACATTTACAGGGCATCCAACCACTCTGCAGTAGTTAACACTGATTGAGTCAACAAACTCATCTTCAGTGATCTCTGTTTCACCATTCTCGCTCAGCAGCTTTACCCTACTAATAGTGCAACATTTCTACTTTCACCTGAATTACAGAAGTTCTTCAATAACAGCTGTGTCCTCCTGGATCTGGAACATTAAAGCAAAACCCTCTTCCTCTTTATCAAAACTGGGCTTGCTCCACCTCCTCTACAAGACTCACTCATAACCACAGTGACCCAAACCAAAATTTGCCACTACTTTGGAAAAAAAAACCATCTCTGGGAAATCTAACAGAAAGCAGTGATCCCCCAAGTTACTTTCATTAATCAGAGCTAACCCAAACAAAAAAGAAAACATCTCTGTAAAGAACAGTCAGTCACCACAGCTTGGTCATCAACCACACCAACAACTGCCCAAGAGCCTAAAGCAATGGCTCAATCCCATCTCTGTACACGGGGAACCCCCTCAGCTTTTAAGCAGCACAAGATTAACACTTACGCTCTTGGAGCCTATAAGCATTTCACAAAATGCATAGTGCCTGGCAAATTCCCAGAAAATGGCTTAGGGGAATAGTCAAAATCTTTACAACACTGTGTTCTTTACATCTCACTCCTTGTGGTTTTGTCCCCACAACGCAAATGCAATGCAATTGCAATTTAACCCAGTGCAGAAATCACTCCTAGTATCATGAATTTTGCTCCCTGGAAGATTTTTTAACTCTGGTTGAAGGAGGTTGTCTTTTTTTAAACTCAATTAGTAGCTGAGCAAATAAACCTAGCAATTAACGTCCCACATGACTGTGAGGCACAGCAAAACCTTGGGGCAACTCTTCCTTTCCTCAGCCAGACAATTCTTTCCTGCAGTTCCTTTTTCCTACACCAAGACCTACAGAATTTTCAGCCTCTCTAAACAGACATGGGGACATAAAGAAAATTAAAGACATAGAAACTGCTAAAATCAAGACTGTTAGCGTATGAAAATGACACGCCTATGGATAACTGCTGACAGCTGCTGCAAACACTGCAGCACCTCTGCAGATACCTCCCTGCAGTTCTCTCTGTATGTTCCTCCTCCTACCTTTGCTTCATGCCTAGCCTATCTTCAGAAATTAAAATATCAAATTTATATTAAAATATTGCCTGAACTGCACAGCTTCATCCCAATGAGGTGAAAAGGTTTCAGGGCATAGGAAGGAAATATCGTGCTCCACAGAGCAGCAAGGATGCAATTCTGCTGCAGGCAAAGGTAACCAGAGCCTTCCTCTCTTCACACCTGCACTCATGTTCACACAAGTTAAACCCCAAGACTAAGTTGGAGGAGAAAAAAATAAGGATGTTATGGTCAAACTATGACCAAGCTGGTAAAACTGTACATGAATCAACACTCGAGCAAGACAAAAGCCAGAAAGGAGCAGGACACTGTAGCAACTCTAGTTTAGGCTTGCTCAAAGCCCCAGGGAGCTGCAGCCTAAGCCACCCGCTCAGGAGGCCAACAAAGCCCTGGGAGAGTGGCTGCTTGTCCCTCTGGGAGAGCGGGGTCGGGACACGAGAATCCTGCGGGGACCCGCACCGTTCCCGCGATCCCGCTTCCAGGCACGGCCCCGCACAGCCGGGATGCGCTGCCCGCCTCGCACCGCCCCCTCCCTCACGCACCCGCGGGGCTCGGCGGGAACAGCGAGGGCACGGCCGGGAACAAAGGGATCAGCACTCCCAAACTCGGGGAAAGGGGCACGGCCACGAGAGCACAACTTCCTACCAAATCCAGGCCGGCAGAGGGGAGGAAGCGAGGGCCAGGGGTGACGCTCGGCAGGCCCCAGGAGCTCTGGTTCTGCCCGCCGAACACCTTCAGCCTCCTCCGGCAGCCCCTTCCGCGGGGCCTCGCTCACAACGCGGCCCCTCTGCTCCCACCCCCGGCCCTGCTCCCCCCCGAGGGGCCGCACGGGATGCGGGAACCCTCCCATGCCCGTAATTCCCACCGCAGGCCCGACGCGCTCCCCTTCGCGCTCCCTTGTGCCCCGCCGCAGGTCGGTGGCCGCGCCCCGCCGGGCGAGAGGCAGCGCGCCCCGAGCCGCAGCCTGGGGCTCACCTTGAAGATGGCGTAGCCGGCGGCGGTCTCGAACAGCACCAGCATCGCTGCGGCGGGCGGGAGGGCAGGTGGGGGGCGCCACGTGCGCCGCCGCACCGGACCCGCTCAAGCACGCGCGCGCCGCGCAGCGGAACCGGAACAGGAAGCGGCGGCGGCAGCGGAAGCGAGCGCGCGCGGGGAGCGGAAGCGGCGGGGCCACCTTCCGCCCGCGAGCCACGTGGCGGGGCCGCGCCCGCGCCCCCGCCCGGTCACCGCCCCCGCCGCGGGTTCGAGCCTCCTGACGCACAAACACGCGGGAGCCGCCGGGGTGCCCCTGGGGCCCCTCACCCGAGCTGCCCCCGCTTCCCCGGTGCCGCAGTTGGCGGCAGGGTCGGCCACCGTAGATAAGACGCGGGTGTGTTCCCCGGGACGCGGGTGGTCCTGCTGGCGACTTTGTTTCCCGAATGGATCCCTGAGCGGGTGTGAGCGGGTGTGAGCGGGTGTTCCCCTCGGCGACCCCGAGCCAGATCGGCCGCCGTGCCGGGATGCAGGCGGCGCTCCCGGCCCTCCGCACACGGCGGGTTGCGTTATCCGCCCGCTCCGCTCCCTGACCTGCAGCTCATCGCACCGAGAACAGTTTGTTTACATAAAGAATTGTTAACAGAGTGCGACTGTGCGCCTTTAAAAGCTTGGCTTCGCCGCCAGACAAGCACCACATTGTGCTCCCATCGACCACGCGTTTGAACGCTGCGTGTTTCCCCAGGCTGCTGCCGTCTCCCGGGGCAGGGGCAGTCCTGTCCGGGGGAAGGCAGGGCCGGGGCGCTGGGCGGCCCTTTGTGCCCCCTCCTGCTCTGGTGCCCCCTCGGGCTTTGGTGCCACCTGGTGCTTTGTCCTTGGCACGGCCCGGCGCGCACAGCGCGGTGCCTGGCTGACCTACTTCTGTGCCGCGGTCCTGCCGGAAAACCGAGCAGCTGCCGGCCGGTGGGAGGCAGGCGGAGAGCGCCCTTCCTTGCCCTTAGAAATCCCCGCTTATTTCACAGGCAGGGTTATCTGTACTGAAAAACAGGCAGAGATTTTCCTGCCCGCAGGAAGAGAGGCTCCGAGAAACGCTTGGGTTTTGATTTATATCAGGCGTTCATTGCTGCATTTTATGCAACCATCTGTATGAGTCAGCACGCCTTTGTTTCCTCCATGTAAGGAGTATGCTGGAAAGCCAACAGTGAGAGTAATCTGTGGATTTGAATATTTCTGAAGATTTTTTTTTTCAAAGGAAAGTCTTTGGTACTTTACATTACACAACCAATTTTCTTAAAATCCCACGACCAGTAATATTGCCAAAGAAATTAGGTTCAGGGTGGTAGAGAATTTCCAGGTTCCACCTAGTTTTAAAGTACTGTTTCTGGCCCGGCTGGCAGAGGACCATTGTTATGTAAGAGCCACTGTTATTTAGCTGGCTGCCCTAGAACACTGCATCCATCCTGTTTGCTAGCACTAACCCCTCTCAGGCAAACAAATTGGCATGATGAGACTACAGATTGTTCTTAGGTTAAAGTCTGCTTTTTTAAGAAATCTGTTTCTGATGGACTGAAGCAGCTTTCCACAGACTGTATGTGTGGGGTTTTGAGAAAACCTCTTACAGCTACTGGCTCCTAAACTATACAGCAGCTTGGGAGAAATCCATCAGTGGAGGTGAACTTTATTGGCTTCAGGTGACAGAGATTAAGTGCAGATAGGGAAATAAGAGACCTTATAAAACACCTGAGATTTCAGTGAGGTTATTAGGGCAAGTACCATTAGCAGTGTGTGTGTAAATACAAGGCTGATTTAGGGTTTTGTGGGAAGAAACTCGTGTAAGTACATGTGGTATTTTTGAAACAGCTTTTGTTGTTTTCTGATTAAGTGTGTTTTATGTTGAACTGAGCAGTTGAAAAAGAAAAAAGTGGGGGCTTTACTGCTGTACATCCACAGTTTTCACAGGCTCAGTGGAGATTAACTTTGAAGATGCTGTACAAATCTGGCTTGTGTCCTGAAGAGCTAATGAAGCCACAACTGATGGAACAAGAAGGGAGTCAAGACAGGTGGTGCTACATTTAGTGTGTATGCTGATGAGCACATTCTAACTCTGTATCTTTATGACTAGGTATGCGGATAGGTAACTGCATTTTGACTCGTGTGAGTGTTGGCTTTTAGTATGGGATTACTTGAACAAGTTGGGTTTGTGCCAGGGTCTGAGACTTTGGCCTTAGCACAGTAAGGCACTGTTTTAAAAAAATCCCTTCAGAATTTATAAAAAGCAGTAATGTTCAGGATAGAATATTTGTCATTTTCCATTTTGTTAGTATTGTGTGTTGTTGTGGAGCCCTTGCATAGCTTATTTTGGTGCTTTGTGTTTGTTATTAAGCTCGTAATGAGCTCTTACTGTGAGCTTGGCATGGCATGAACATATTTGGCTTTTCTAACTGCTTGGCCTTGCCTAAAAAAGATCTTCTTCATTCTGTAGCTCTGTATAGCATTTGTTTTGGTTCTCTTTATTTATTTTTCCCTCCCTTGTTAATTCTGAATTAACAGTTGTTTAACAAAAAAAATTCCCATGAGTCTAGATACTGATTATTCCACTGGCTGGTAAAAGTGCACCTCTTGGTGTAGCTGTGTTTGTAACTTGGCATTCAGTGACAAGCAGAAATGCAGGCAGACTGCAGCTGCTTTGGTGTTTGGTGTTATTATAGGGGAACATGGCACAGAGCATGGAGCTGTTTGTGTTAATGAATGCCCCCTGCCCAGAGCTAATGCCCTTTCCCAAAGGTAGCTGATGAAGTTAAAACTCTGTTTAGAAGCATGAGGCTAATAATCTCCTATTTCAATTGAGCAAATTTCCGTTGGTTCATTGATTTTACATTCACGTTATTTTATGGTTCTGATGTGTTTTTTTCTACTTGCTGGCTTCTTAGAGCTAATGCCTGTGCCAGCAGTGATGCCGTGTAGGAGTTGCCTGAGTTGGAGAGGGGATGTTAGGAGTCCATGCTATAGTCCAAACAGCTTGCAGCCTAAATCTAATCTTTAAGGTAGATGTTACTTCTTGTGCACACCTCTGAATAGCCATGCTATGCCAATGTAAAGCAGGGCACCTATTCTGTTTTAATGATGTATCTTTGCAAATTTGTTCAAATGCAACTGCCTGGGTGCAGATTTGCTTAATACATGCACATCCCATTGCTTGCATGGTTGCAATGACTTAAAAAAAATGCACTGTGTCTCAACAGAAAAGTGAGCTTTGTTATGACATCTTAGTAACAACCTCAGCAAGATATTAGAGGTAGGCAGAATGAAAGTGACTTTTGCTCCAAGATCTGCTGTTGTGGAAAGGGTTATGTGTCTTCACAGAATTGTCAGGGTTGAAAGGGATCTCTGGAGCACCGAGTCCAACCCCTGCCATGGCAGGGTCACCTGCAGCAGGTGACACAGGAACATGTCCAGGTGGGGTTTGAATGTCTCCAGATACAGAGACTCCATGGCTTCCCTGGGCAGCCTGTTCCAGTGTTCTGCCACCCTCAATGAAAGTAAGTTCTTTTTCAAGCTGAGGTGGAGCTTATTATGTTTTAGTTTATGGCCGTTACTCTTCGTCCTGTCATTGAGCACCACTGAGAAGTGTCTGGCACCATCTCTTGGCACCCGCCTTTGAGGTATTTCTGTGCATCCATGAGATCCGCTCACAATCTCCTCAGACTGAACAGGCCCAGCTCCCGCAGTCTCTCCTCACGAGCAGAGATGCTGCAGCCCCTGCCACACCGTTGTGCCATCCGCTGGCCTCTCCCCAGCTGCTCCGGTCGCCACGATGCCCCTAACGTCCGTCGCTTCTTCCAACGGCGATCGCGCCTCTCGCCGCGGCCTGGGTGGGAGCCGGTGCCGCTCCGAGCGAGGTCCGGGCGCGGCGGCGGGCGGAGCCCGGCAGGGAAGTGAGCTCAGGCGCACCGGAAATCCCGCCCGTGCCGCGGCCCTGTGTTTGCGCTGCGGGCAGAGAAAGGAGCGGAGCGCCTGCAGCGGCCCAGCCGAGCCTGCCGCACGACACGGGGCCGAGCCATGTCTGACCAGGTACGGGCGGCCGTCCCGGCCGCGGGAGGACGGCACGGTGGGCGCGGCGGCCCCGGGGGCGCGAGAGGAGCTGCCTGCCCCCCTCCCCCCCGCCCGCACTCTCCGCCGCCGCGGGGCAGCCCCGGCCCGGGGCGAGCGGAGTCGCTGTCGCCCGGAGGGCGCCGGGGAAACGTTCCCCTAGGGGAGTGTGTGTGTATGTATGGATGCCGATCTCCGACCTCGGCCAGATTCGAGCCTCTCTGCCCGTGTATTTTAATCCTTTTTCTCTCTTCCCTCGGGGTGTTTCTCGAGGAGCGCGGTCGGGCTCCAGGAGGGGATATTCGGGGGCCGGGGCGGCGTCCGGAGGGAGCGGGATCGCCGCCGGGGCAGCCCCGGCCCTGGAAACCCGGGAATGCAGCGAGGGATGAGCTGTGTTGCACAACTGTTGTTTTCTTTCCGTTTCCATTTCCCGAGTGTGTGGTAGGATGGTTTTCCCCCGGAGCGGGCTTTGTGCGGGTTAGGCTAGGTTTGCCAGGTCCTCTGTTCGCCCTAGGAATGCGAAAGCCTGGTTTTCTCCCCCTCCTTTCTCAGCTGAGCGTTGTTAGCCTGGATTAAACACCCCGTCCTTTATCAAGGCTCTGTCCTGCTTTCGCTCCAAGTAATATTCTCGTTATGCCCCCGTCATTTCTGTCTTCTGAGCCGGGGACCTCAATAGTTGCTTGTACCGCAAGTTCCTGGGTTGCTCGGCCTGGCATGTATACAGCGCTTTGCTTACAACTATTGCTTTAGGCTATGTGACCTACTGCTGGAACGTTAAAAGAGCGTTCCGGTTTTACTTGGTATTCTGTTTTGCTTTATTTTTTTGTATTGTCATCATAGGGCACTGTTTCCTATCTTTGATTTTTCCCGGAGTGTAGCCGTCGCGATAATGTCAGTACCTACAAACGTTTCTCGTGGTGCTGTGAAGTCAGGAGTAGTACTGGTGCTAGCCGGGAAATGAAAAGTCCCCAGAGACAAGGCTCAGCTTGGGGCATGCCGTGTGTGCTTTGGGGAGCAGCCTCGGTGCGGTGTGAGCGGTGAAAAGGAGCCAGCGCCGTGTGCGCTGGTGGTCTGCCTGCCTCCCCGCCCCCGGCTCCCCGGCACGATGCAGCTGACAATGCTGCTGCTGCCCCTCCGGCCTGTGCCTGCCAGAGGGGCAGCTGCGAGCACAGCCACTGCCGCCTCCTAGGCGGACGCGTTGTCTCTGTAGCAAAATACGTGAAAGTGACTGCCTTTTAAAAAAAGCCAAACAAGCCCACCGACAATTTCTGAACTAGGTTTTATAGGCAGATGTTCGTGTGACCTGCCCTGTAGTTGTCTGCATATGTGAACCAAGGCGTGTTTTAACAAATAGCAGCTTTCATTAGTTAGGTGAATCCTTCCCCAGGCAAGTTCTGCTAAAACACGTGTATTTTGTCTTTGGGACTTCTTGAAGTATGTAAAATTCCATGTATGTGGTAACCTGTTGTGGCTATGTATTTTAAAGATCTGTGAATAAGGAGCCTGCTGTTTATTTTTAATAGATAAGCAAAACACTGTTAGACGTGTCATTCATTTCTGGGGGACTGTGCAACAAGAGCTAAACAGATGCTTAAGTGGAAGGATAGCATAAGGTTTTGCAGCACTGTAAATCTCATTCCTCTCTTTATCAATCCTACAAGAATAACTGGATTACCTAAAATTGTGAGTTGCTTAGAGTATCATTCTTTTTGGCCCTGGAATTAAGTCAAGAGGGGGATCATTTATCATCAGTAAAAGAAGGGATTACTTTATTTTCAGTGTGAAATTGACTTTTATGAGAAGTAGGAAAGAAGAGCAGACTTCAAAAAAAAACCCACACGGCTGCTTAGTGGGATCTAAGCAAAAATGAAACAAAACACAAATTGTTTTCCCCTCCCTTCAAGTGTCTTAGGCCGTTTTTGAGTTATTTGAATCTAAAGGTTATCTGTTCATGTACTGCTTATAAAGAATGCTATAGTTTGTACGTAAAAAAATGTAAGTGTATTTGCTTTGTTAAGAAGTATGTTGTACATACTGTACATGTTGTTCCTCTAGTAATTTTGGTTTTGATGATTTTTCTTTAAAATGCTGAGAATAGAGTTTGGTTTTTTTTTAAGGTTAGACATTGAAGTTTGAGCTCTTCTGCAGATTGGAGGAGGAAACTTGCGATATGTTGCCTCATGATGTTTGTTTTGTGTGTGTTTTGGTTTTGTTAGTCGCAATAGCAATACCAGTGTGTTTCATCTAAGAAACTCTTCGTGCTTTTTAGGGTCCTTATCTAAGTGTGGGACAGTGCTAGTCGCCTTATTTTGTGCTCTTTAGGAAAACTGCAATGAAGCCTTTAAAATGTCAGGCATCTAGTGAAAAGTTAGAAGTATTTCTGTTCCCTTTGTGTGGTGGTCTTTTTTTTATGTCCTGTTTCATGAGGTACCCTAAAGCCCCTGTTCTTTTCATAGGGCAAGAAGTCTGGAGGCTTGCTTGCTAATTGCTGATCAGGATTTTGTCAATGAATGCTAGTAGTTTAACAACTTTGCAGTCCTCTTCCTTTCTTTATTCCTAAGTGTTTTTGTGTTGCCTTAACCATTTGGTATTGAATGGCAGTATAATTCACTGACAAACTGCAGAGAGCATTTTCAGACTTGCTGGGTCTTGTATCCTAGTGTAAGGTATTTTTCTCCTATTTTAAGTCTTGATTATTGGCACTTCTATTATTTGATTTTATATTTTTTCTATTCTCCTGAAGCCACAGCTTTCTTTCCTCTTATTTTGTGGGTGAGAGAGCTTGTGGGGCTTGAAACAAGCCCCTCATCTTTATGGTTTGAAGACTTCCAATCCCTCTGCTTATTCTACTGTTTGGTGCTTTCCCTATTTGTTTTTAATACCAGAGCCCTCTTTCCCTGAGGGTAGAAATCAAATATGAATCATAGTTTTATCACTCATATTGGCCAGAGGCACTGTCATAGCAGCAATGATCATTAGTAATACCTTGTACAGGTTGATTGGGTTTGGAAGCCTGAGTAGGTAGAGCTGTTACAATGTACAGAACTATATAACTACTACAAATACCTCTACTGCTGGGGTAATATGCTGTCATGCCATTTGTAAAGTAAATTTAGACAGTGACTGACCTGAGATGTCATGCAGAGGTTCTTTCAGTAATAGTGAAACAGGAGCTAGTTTTGAAGCTACAAACCAGATCAGTAGAGATCTGAATCTTGGTCTGATTCCTAGAAGTTAGTAATGCTGCATTGAAACAGCTGTGCAGTTATCAGAACAAGTTGCAGCTTCTTGTTTTTCTTTCTGGTCAGGAGTGAATACCAGTGTGTTTCTATTCCTGCAACTAGTCCCAGAAGCTTAGAGTCCAAATGTGTTAGGGGAAACTTTATGGAACACAGGTGATCTGACTGTGTTACCTGTGAAGAACTCCTTTCATGCTTCTCAAGTGACTTGCTTGAAGGCCAGTGTATGTCAGGCTTTTTGAAAGCCTGGGTTGAGTTTTTGGATTTGAGCTTGAAGGGTGATGAATCAGTCCCTGCTGTTTAGGTTGTGCCTGGATGGGTATTAAAAAAATAAAAGGTGTTCAAACCAGGTGGAGTCTCTGGCTCATACTTCTTTCCATTGTAGAAACTGAATTGATCTGGGTTGAGGCAGTGAGTCAAACTGATAGAAAGAACACTTCCTCTCTTTCTTTACTCCAGATTGAGACTGGTACAGCTGGGAAGGGTGTTTGCTGACTTGCCCTGTGCTCTTCCCTGATCTTTTAATGTTCAAAGAAGTAGTGTGTGTTTAACTTCTTTAGGGAGCAGGGGGAAAAAACTTAAAAAGGTTTTAATCTGGAGGTAAAGACCTATCTGGATGGACTTAATAGAGAAGGTTATTATTTTGTGTGTTTTTGGCACTCGATCCTAAATTTCAAGTCCAACCTTATAAAGGATATTTCTGTACATTTTGCAAAAAATTTCTTTTGGGATGGGAGCCTGTGGTAGACACCTGTACATGTTTTGTTTATTAGAAAAGGATGATTTCCAACATGATCAGCAGGGTACCTGTGGTTATGATTACTTGGGAACAATTCTTCATGGAGCACCCTCTAGATCTGATGTCTGTGTAAATCCCTTTGTCCTGCAGTGGAACATAGCTAAAGGCCTGGTGCAGGATATGTAGTGACAGGCAAGGAATGGGGTTAATAACACCTAATTTCTCCCTTGTTTCATCTATCAACTGGTAACACGAAAAGTCTGATGTCCTTAATTAATGTCTTAGAGTGTATAACACTTAAACCCTTTTGATGAGCTTTAGTGCTCAAGCTGTTGAATCAAACTTGTCTGTACAGTTAGTTCTTACCCTGGAAAGATATCAAAACACTGTAGTGCTTGGACCTTCACCTTTTTAAACTTTGAGGTATTGTGGTCTTAAGACAAACTTGTTCTTTTGTTGTCATAGAAAAGAAGCTAGCTGGCCAGCCTTTTGAAAATAGGACTACCTTTGATGCAGTGGGTTGAAAAATGTTTGCATGGTTCACTCTCTTTAAGTTGATAGGGTGTTACAGGTACTTTCTGTTTACTCTCCTCATGATGTTCTTTTTTTCTGTCAAGTAGCTGAACCTTGTAGTACTCTTAGTATGCTTCTTGTGGGTTTTTTGCTGTTTGTGCAGGAGTTAGAGGTATAAAATCATACTTCTTTTTGTATGTCATCTATTTCCTAATGGTTTGTCTCTCATTTCTTATGTTCTTCATGGTGTTTCTTTTCTCTCATTGATTGAACTTCTCACAGGTAGACAGACAACCTTTCATAATACTATGTTGTTGTTATTTTTGTGCACACACATACAGGGAAGGAAAGAAGACACCTTGAGTAGTCTGATTTCACACAATAGAGGATGAGAGCTGCCTTACTGTCCAGTGAAAATAATAAAGTGTTAACTGAGCAGGTTTTTTTATGTTTTTCTTGCAGGAAGCAAAACCTTCAGCTGAGGACTTAGGAGATAAGAAAGAAGGGGAGTACATTAAACTCAAAGTCATTGGGCAGGTGAGTTTTTTACATAATTGTTTGTTGACATTTGATGTAGGTGTGACTTCTTGCATGGTAGAAATGACCAAATGCAAGTTGATACTTTCAGTTCTTTAGTGTGGATCCTCCTCTGCCATAAACTACTTCCAGTTGCATTTTCCAGAAATGTGTATTAGTGTACTCTGGTATGTTTTTTGATGCATTGAGGGATTAATTTATCCAAAGGTATGAATGAAATAAGTGGCAAACTTGATAACTTCAGGTCCTCAAAGTTTGTGTAGTATCCTAGGCATGAGATCAGCTTTATTTTTCAGGGATGGGAAAAGGATTGTTGGCTGCCCTGTTGGTAGATGTAGGAACCAGATGAATGGTGGATTAGAAGTCTGAATTGCGGCTGCATTGGAATGTGAATGTTGAGAATGTTGGAATCTTCTGTGCAAAGAGCCCCTAGCTCAGATGGCAGCTAGGATTGTTTGTTGGAGATGTAGTGTTTGCTGCAGTTGGATGGAGGCAGATGACTTTCAAGTAGGACTAACAGAGAAACTGCCTTACCTCTTGCTGGCCTAATCAGCAGTTACAAGAACACATTGAAAAGCTGGAAGTGGCCCACATGCTTTTTGCACAGAACCTCTTGCAGTCTGTTTTATCTGGAGCCATTTTGACAGTTGCAGCTACTTGCATATTAGGGCTAGTGGGAAGGACTACAGAATAATAAGATCTGTGAATTCTCCTTAGGTTAGTCTCATGTTGCCAAGTCTGCCTGTATCCTAAGTTCTGGATAATTACTCTTAATTGAACGAGGTTTCGTATATATTTTGAAGTGCAAGCTTTAACTTGTCTCTTTAGAATCTTAGAACAGAAATCCCCTGCATATGTATGTTTGTATTTCATAAGTATATCATCTGGGTAAGATGGCAGCACAGACTGAACCATGGATGGGTTTTAGTCACTTGAAATCAAAAAACTCCATGTTGAGCCTAAGGCTATACAATGCCATCTGTTTTTTTAAAAAGCGCTTCCTATGGAAGTACACAGCAAATTTAGTGACTGATAAATCATCCTGGAGGTTCACATCATGATGCACCAAGGTATGCATGGTGATAGTTAAATCACATTCCGTGTTTCATGTAAGTTTTATGTATAGTTTTTTTTCTTAATGAAATGTTTAAAAATAAAATAGATGAAATTAGCAGTTACTACAAGGAGAGTAAATTTTTTTCTTTTCTGTCCTTAGGACAGCAGTGAAATTCACTTCAAGGTGAAAATGACAACACACCTCAAGAAACTCAAAGAATCATACTGTCAAAGACAGGTTTGTGAAACAATGACATTCTTTAAAAAGAAAATAAAAACCCACTGTGCTTTCAAATAAAGACATTGGAGGTATCTGATGGTGCAAACATAATGGATCTCCTTGTTTCTTTTAACAAGTAACAGTGCTCCTATGTAAGACAATTGTGAAGTTATACTCTAAGTTAAAGAAACCTGCAATATTAATTGTGTATGTCGGTAAATAGTAACAATTGTTACAGACCAAAAACATCTCTTCACTTCCAGATTCTGTGGCAGAATCTGTGGATTCACAGCTGCTATTTCCAGAAGCCCTGGCCTAGTTTGCCCCCAGCTTTGGGGATAGATGCCTTGTGTGGCCTTTTCTTGGATAAGTGTGTTGGAGTTCACTTCAGGAGATATAATCACAAGTAATAATACTTTGGGGGCTTTTTCCTAATACTTTGAGACAAGTTGAACTTGTCATTGAAGTGTTCTTTCATGAAACGTTATTTTTTGCTGCCTTTCTGGTGTAGGAGGAAAGAAAAGATCAAACACCAGATACATTTGTAGCACAATCCAAATGGTTAAAATTATGATTCATTTTAAAAACCTGATTTTTTTTTTTTTAAATCATCTTGGAAATAATTAATGCAGCATTCTTACTGACTAAGGAGCATGCATGTGTGGAATTCTTTCTTAAATAAAGAAATAATTGCTTGAGTAAACACAACTCTTATCTCCTGAGCTGAATTCTGGAGGGTCTGTGATTTCCTTTGCAGCAGTCAGTGCAGTTTTTGGTGTCAAGTAGCCTTTCTCTGGTAAAGGGACTATGAACATTTCTTCCCCATTGGCCAAAGGGATTGTTGAAACAGTGTGAAGATCTGTCCTTACCTGAGACAATTTTCTGCCTAGTTGCAAGCGGTATTTGAGAGCTAAGTGATAAAATTGTGTCGTATTCCACATGAGTGTGTTTTGCTCATGACCTGCAAGAGAAGGAAAAGATGATGAGGTGTTTGCCTTATCTATTGATGTGAAGTATGACGTTCTGCCAGAACATGGGCACCTTGTGCAATAGACATACTTTAACTCTGTTTACCTTTGGGATGTTTGTTTCACTTTGTTTGAATGCTGTTCATTTTTCTTCCCCTCAGCTCTGCTCTTTCTTGTTCCCAGTGCTGAGCATTTGCAGAATTGATAATGGTAAAGGTTGTGATTCCTTCCTGTAGCCATAGAAGATTGGGAAAGCAAGGGTAGGAGTTCATGAAGTAAACATCATGTTTCTCCTGTTATCTTAGGATCCTTAAATAAGGCTGATACACTGTTCAGAAAAATACTTGTGTAAACATATCTTGGGAGAGAGGGCATAGTCAGTACTTAATTCATAAATAAAGACAAGTTAAAAAGCTAAAGAAATGTCCAGGTAGTTTAGCTACAACTCCAGTGAGACTCTGGAACAAACCCATTTTGGCACTATCATACTTTTTGAGTCACTTCTTGGTAGTCTTATTTGAATGCGACAGAATATCTGAGCTCCCTGTGTAACAGGAACTAACACTCTTTTATGACTTTGATGTGTTGTTTTGATTTAAAATGTTTTTTTTTCTTGCAAACCCATACAAGATTCAGTAAGTTGGGCTTTTTTCTTAGAGGTGTGTTTCTTTTTTTAGGGTGTTCCAATGAATTCACTCAGGTTTCTCTTCGAGGGTCAGAGGATTACTGATAATCATACCCCCAAGGAGGTGAGTTTCTTCCTAGAAATATGGTTTGACTGTATTTCTTTAACTAGGATCTTTTAGTACAGTAGATAGGCAATTTAGAAAGAGCCTGCTTGGACCCCCATGTGTAATGCCCCAGAAAAGAGGGTGTAGTCACTGCTTGCTGGGGGGGAAAAACACAAAGGGAATCTTCCCATTGTTGAGCTTGAACTTCAGTATGACTTTGGAATAAACACGTATTTAGTTCACATTTAGTAGATCAAAGTGTAAATAAACAGAAAACAGTTACTTCTGTCCAGTGACTTCCACCAATTGTTACAAAAAAGCAGGAAGAAACCCATAATAATGACCTTCTGGAAATATCAAACAAACTTGTTGACTATGAAATTGAACAAGTTGCTCTCTCTGAGAGAATAGTTGTAAACAGGCTTTGAGTTGCAAGGTGTAGGTGTTAAGTTGCATGGTGAGCTAGTAGTGCACTATAGATGTAATTTATGTGGCTCCACAGCTGATGCTTTCACTATGATGTTGGTGATGTCCTTGTTCCCCCTAAACAAGAGGTTTGGAGAAAGGTAAAGCCAGCAGCTTCCAGGCTGATGTGGACTGTTCCACAAGTGGGTCTTTGCTGTAATGCTTTTGCTTTGACTCAAATACCTAAGTGTGGAGAAAAATGTCCAAAAATTGGAATATTGTCTAGTGAGATGGAGACTGAAACTTCCTTCACCCCTTTGATGAATTATGATGGGACAAAGGAACAAAGCATTGTATAATTTGTCTAGGACCTGCTCTGATTTCATCACACAGATTTATACAATTATTAATAACAATTATTTGCTGTTTTTTTTCTCTGTTCTCACAGCTGGGGATGGAGGAGGAAGATGTGATTGAAGTTTATCAGGAACAGACGGGGGGTCACTCAACAGTTTAGATCCTTCTGATTTTCTTCCCCTTTAATCCTTTTTTATTTTTAAATAATAGTTCTTTTGTAATGTGGTGTTCAACACTGAAACTGGCACCCCATCTCTGGGAGTTTACTTTCAAGCGTCTGGTATTTTGAATTCTCGTGCTCATTATACACTATTGTTTCTGTTTTCATTGTGCTGAACTTCTGTGATCCAGCTGCAACCTTGCTCCCCTCTTCCCTTCTGCCCTCCCCTTTAGGAATACATGTACTCACATGCATTTGTATGTTCACTGGGTTCGTGCATTTCAGGCACGAAGGCTGTAAGATCTGCCAGGTGGGCGAGTGTTCTTAATGACTTCCATATCTGCCCTGAAGTTTTGATGTGTGACTGTCTCACTCCTGGACTATAACTTTCAGTGCGAGATGAAGTTTTTCAGAGAACTAAACTGTGGAGAAGTTGTGTATCCATAACTCAGAGCTATTTTGCTTAAATTATGCTGATGGCCCAATGAGGAAGATCGACGAGTTGGAAATGGAAAAGCTAGAACTGTTGTCATCTGTTCCTTGCTCCAGAGATGGCTTTGCTGAAGACGTGAAATTGAAAACCTTAATGATTTTTAAATATTGCCAGAAGAGCCCAGAAGCATTTTAACCTCATATAGCAATTAGTGCGCGCAGGTATCCATGCAGGAATGTTCACAGCAGCCAACTGGTGTTACTTTGACACGCTTGTTTGTACCTTTTGGCCTGGGACGTGGGTTTTGAATGGACATTGTCTGTACCAGCTTCATTTAAAATAAACAAGAAAACCAATTTTGTAAACAACTTGCATTTTCTTTTCAAATGATTGGAAATGAGCAAAACCATTAGAAGTTCTAATTAGGGTATGCTTTTCCTGTGACTAGAAGTTGAAGCCAGAAAAAAACTGTGCTCTGTAAATATACCTCATAAATATTTTTTTTCCTACTTGCCCTCATAAAATACTTGATCTGCTTGTTTTTCAGGTGACTCTTAGAGACTACTAGCTGTTTCTTTTCTTGGAAGGGACTATTCACGTAGAGTTACGTAAATCTTCACTTCATGCACAGAATTTAAACTGAAAATGCAACTTGGAAGTAAATAAAGATGGCTTTTAATGTCTACATTTCATATGATATGGTACCATTAAATAATCTATGGTTGATGACATGGAAGTGTCATGACAGTTCATTGGGCATCATTATCAGGGTCTACATGTTCCAGCTGCCTGCAGGTTATAAATGGTCAGTTGGAGAACTTGTTACTCAATATGAAAGCTGAGGTGGGAGATAATGAGCAGAGTAGTGTGAAGAGAAGATTTCACTACTCTCTCTGCTTCACCTCTTTTGCAGGTGAATAGGACTTCTTTGGTAAATCAAGTTTAATATAAATGCCAGCTTCAATTAAAAACAAATGCTGGCATACTTGGAAAAAATAGCAGGTTTTAAGTACTTTTTTAAAATGGCATTTGCTGTAAAGCTAGAGTGCATTTTCTTTCATGCTTGTGGTTGTCCTGTTCCTGATTTAGTAATTTTGTATGCATAGTTGCACCAAGCAATTTTTTAAAGATTAAAATTTTTGTTTACAAAATGTCAGAATATGGGGTTTTCTTAAAGTATTTTATGTAATTCAGTTCTTAAGGAAAGAAGGATTGCTATGATGATGTAGAATGACACAGCTTTTCTGCATCTACCTCCTATTGCTTTTTTAAAATACTAAATACATTTGCTTCAGAATACCAGAAATAAAACAGCCTTGTGACTATTGCCAGATCATCTTTTAAATTAAAATTGGTATAATGCTCTTTTTTGTAGGCAAGTTCCAATTATCTCTCTTCTGCAAACTAGGAACTGAAGTGCAGCTACTGGGGTCACTGTGGAAGCTGAAAGCAGAGCTGAGAACTGAATCCACATCCCTGGGGTTTGATGCTAGTACTCTAGTGGCTGCCCTGACTATCTTTGCTTCTAGCTGTTCGCTTTCCTCTTCCAAATCAGTTTTTATATGCTCATTTATATCAGCTTTCTAGCTGAAGCACTGCATTTGGTTCTCTTGAGACTGTGGAGGAGGGCTTTCTGCAAAATGCAGCTTCAGTAGGATGAAGCTCAAGGCGAAGATTGCTTTTTGTTCTGTAACCTTGTCCTAAAATACATCTCTTTAGTGAGTGCATGTGGAACCAGTGACAGACTGATTTGACCTCTTTCTCAGGCTGATTGTGAAGCCTCAAAGAGCCTCAATAGAGCTGCTGGGCTAAAGTCGTGTCTTTGCTGATAGAACTTGATAAATTGAGAAGATACATGTGCTACAGATCCACTAGTGCCCTTTTTAAAGAAGTTAATTCTTTGGAATTACAGGTTGAAATCTGAATTTTAAAGTAAAACCAACCTGAGTTTTGAAGTCAAGAAGCTAGACTTGACTTTTTTTCCTTTCTTTTCTTTTTGAAAGACCTAGTCCTTTTCAAAGAATTTCTTTTTAAAAACATGGTCTAGAGTGGAAGTTTTAAAGCACTTACAGTTTCCAATGCTGTAACTGGGAATAAGGTTGGATTTCATATGTTGGAGAAAACCAGAAAATCTTTCATCCTGCAATTTTTGTCTTTGCTTACTTGTATATTAGAAATAGGTTGGTTTTAACTCCTTTAAAAAAGTGTTGGGAGAACAAAACCCTCTTCACTGAGTCAGTTAATGGAACGGAAGGTGGAAGCTAATACTTTCTTTTGAATTGTGACAATATATTTAGTTTTCACTATGGTGATGTATAAAAGCTTTATTGAAAGGAACTTTACAAAACCATCAGTCTTAACAGCTTTTCTCAAAGCTGCTGTGCCTGGAGGATTTGTGTATTCTCAGTATAAACATGTCTGCATGATCACCAGTTTGATAAAATTAGGATGTTTTTAAGTTAAATGCATAAATGTTGGCAGAATTTAGACTTCAGTTCATGTTAGATAATGCTAACACATAAATTCTGCCATGAATTTTGACTAGCCATATATTGTTTTAGAAATGCTGCAGTTGTTTACTGTAGTTTTTAGCTTTTCATAGTTTAAATGGATATTATTTAAGAATACAGTATTAAAATATTTATGTTGATCTGTGCTGTGCATCTTCTGTGTGCACGCTTGAATTATTGCTGTTCAGGTAAGTTTTCTTAAATGAGAAAATCAACCTCTGAAGCACTCTACAGAGACCAGTAGGAATTGTGCTGGATGTTTAGACTGGTTTTGGTTTGCTTTAGAACCAGTACTTAATGCATATCTAATGAAGTTCAGCTCCAGTTTAGAGACTGCAAAAATTCAAAACACTTCTCCACAGGAAACTCTACAGGAACTGCAATATAAATTGAATCTACAAGTGTTACACTTTTCTAGAAAATATCAGGGAAACAAAAAAAAAAAAAAAAGACATTTTGCTACAGTTTCTCTGTAATCTTTGTAGTCTTTTTATTGCTGAATCTGAAATCTAGCTGCTTCTTACAGTAGCATTTTTATTGCAGCTTGCTGTTTTGGAGAATTCCTCCTGAAGTCAGCACTGAGGTCTTCGTACCTTTTTGTAACCTGGTTATATCATTGTTTTGTCTCTTAACACAAAATGGACCAAAGAATCTATTTGGCACCTCAGGTCTGTCTGGATTCATTTCTGTTGGTTGACCAAACAAGAATGCTTTTACTTCCTGTTGTTGGGATGTCAACACAGACCAGTGCTGCAGTCTAGGAAAATATGTGAGTGAGTCGCAGCTGTGCCAAAAGGTTTCTCTTGAGCCAGACTGGATCCTTGAATTTGAGTGCAGCTGAAAGAACTCTGCAGTGACACATTCCTAGCACCAGGCATTTGCTCTTTCATTCTTGTTTCAGGCCTAGCTTTTCAAACAGGTGAACGTGAGAAAACACTCATGGGTGGAAGGATGTGTTGAGTGTGTTCCTGCCTGGTAGCTTCCATTGATCATGTTCCTTGGACTGCTGGGGTGGTTCAGGTTTGTTCTTTGCCTCCAAAGGGAGTTAATACGAGACAGAATTCCTTCTGGGGTTAGAAAGCCAGTGCATTGACTTGACATGTACACGCTTGGTGAGCTCATTGCTGGTGCACCGGCACTTCCTTTGGCTCTGCCACAGTGTACGTGTGCCTTCTGTAGCACTGAGGCTGGGCAGGAGCCTGGGCTTCCCCTGGGAGTTGTCTTTGAGCAAGGTTTGGAATACCTCCTTGTGGGCCAGCTTGTCCTCCTGTCACAGCACTAAGAGTTGAGCAAGTGGTAGGTGCCAGTTGCTGCTGAGCTGTAGTTCTTGTTTGGCCTCTTGTCCCTGGCAGTGCTCTGTGGCTCATAAATTGGCCTGTTTCACAATTTGCAGTGTTTTAATGTGTACTATCCAGCCTCCCAGCTCCTGTGTTTGAAGGTGCTGCAGGAAGTTGTAGCTCTGGAGACTGCTCTGATTGATTGTGTAAAGGTAACCATAACTTCAGGTGTTCAGGGAAATGCAGTTGGGTTTCTTTTCTGTAATATGTTATAAACACTAAAATGATTTTAGAAGACAGGTGGATGTCAATTGCTGGTGCAATTTGGAGAAATACTGAAAAACTGGTTCAATAGTAAAAGAAGAGTATTGTACCTTGGGGCTGGAATTGATGGCAGTTTAACTCCTGAGGTACCAGTGGTGCTCTCCAGTGTTAACTACACGGATGGAACTCCTACTATAGAGCTGTTTTTCTATAGGCTGGTGCTAGGTATAGAGATGCATTGATATAACTGAGGAAAAAAATTAACTTCACTCTTTGCTTAATAGCTACATACCTGATTAAATTTAGTAGCTGTGCTTGTGTTTTGGCTTCCTCTAGAGGTAGTCTAGCATCTTCCTCTTTCTTCATTTGCTCCTCACCCTTATATGTTGCATTTTCTCAGTTTTTTCTTTTGAATTCCAGGTTTTCTATTGCCATGTCAACCAGCTGCTGGCACTCTTCCTCTAACCACATTGCCCCTTCTTTTTGTCTGCATTTTTGTCCCTCTTAGAAGCATCGCCAACTATTGGTTGTTTACACGCTTTCTATTTAGAAAATAACTATCAGTTACAGATAAAAAAATACTGTTACAATACTGACATTACAAGCATTTAATACTGTCTCACATGAGTTTTTCTTAAATTGTAACTGGAGTTTTGTTCAAGCCTTTCTCTGCAGCTATTTGTTAGAATATCTTTTTTTTTAACTGTAGATGCTGGGAGTTGGGCTTCCAGAGACAAAACAATCAGATGTAGCATGAATGTTGTAATTGCCAGGAATCTTGCACACTGCAGCGTAGATAGGCTGTGGAATTTCTCTTTTTTCAGGCTGCAGGGACTGTGGCATGGAGGACTCTTGTTACCATGTCTGTTTAACAGAGTAGCAGCTTAGGTACTGCAAGTTTGGGATGTAGTGTCACAGGAATTTCAGGCAGATAGACACACAGGCCAAGTCTTTACCAGAAATCCTCCATTCTAATGAACCATCTACTGCTAAAGTAAGCATCAGTCTTTCTAGAGACCATCTGCTGCTCCCTGTTCCTCTAGCTGTTGCTTCTTCTGGAACTGCAGAAGCTTCCTGTGGTAATCCTGCTGCTGCCAAATATGTTCTTGTGCTGTTTTCCCTAATTGTGACTTTGCTGCCACCTCCTCCTCATGGCACCTCCACTCCTCTAGTTTCTGTTTCTGTAAACTAAAATATAAATGATTATTAATTGCTATAGCAACCTTGGGTTTGCTGAGCATTCTTGCCAGAAGAGCAGATCCTAGCCAGGGGAGCTCAGCAGATTGCCAAAGTGAAGGGGAGAGAACTGAGAATAAAGGGAGAACAGGTGCTGATTAGTGTTGTGCAGCATATATCTGCTTGGTTAAGAAATATTTTTAAAAATTACTGTCTACTTTCCTTGATGCTATTTGTAAAGGGGCAAAAACCTGTGTTGCATTTTTCACATGTGCTTTTGAGAAGGATATGAGGATTATAGGATATGGGTATGTGTCTTACATGGAACAAAGATTTGGAGAAAAGGGATGGAGGAGTACATAGGAACAATTAGGAAAGTTCTGAAAGTAAGAGCTTGAAGAAAAAACTGGAATGCTTGTTAGTGTAACAAGGACACAAACCCAGAACAAGAACCCGGGCTATGCAACAAATGAGGCAATGGAAAGCCTTGGCTGACATTTAAACGTAAACAGAATGGCAGTAAAATGGGCTATTTTTGCAGGAGGATTCACACTGAGAGTAGGGAGCATCAAAGAAAATCGAGGAAATTCATGAAGCAAAGGAATATTCTCCTTATTTTGGGAATGGGAAGTTAAGAAAAATAAAACTAAAAGTCTTCCACCTCACTGAATGTGGTTCAAGGTATTTTCCAGCCATCTTGGTGTTCTCAGTCCAGCAGTTTCACTTGAATGCCTATTTGCTTTTGCTGAAATAAAGTTAGGCAGGGCATGACACTCATTAAATAAAAAAAAAAAGTTTTTAAGCCTTTCTTTTCAGACATGTGGTTAAAACATGCTGCTTCTCCTGCTGGGGTTCTCGGGGAACTTGCCTGTTTTCCCGGGAATGCGCTGCGGTGCCTTCGGGCATTTCCAGGTAGGCTGCAGCTCCTCGAGGCCACCCGAGGAGGTCGCTGTTGTTCCCGGGAAATGCCGTTCCAATGACAAATTACCCGAGGGACGCGAAGGACGAGATGGTGTCAAACGCGCTGTTTGTGGGAGCAGAACATTTCAAAAGGTGGTTAGAAATGTGAGAATTATACTGCACCAGAGCTTGTTTCTGATACTGATCGGTTTCCCAGAGCTGTGCCTCAAGTGTTTGTTGCGTTTGGTTTTGGACTTTTTCCTAAAGCTATGTCAGCAGAGGTAAAGAACTAAAGTGCTCTTAATGCCTTAATATATATATATATATATTCATTTTTTTAATGGAATATACTTATATCATTAAGGAATAACCTACATTGCTACAAGATCTTTATAACCACGTCCTGAGGTTTTTGTCAGGCAAAACACTCAGTAGTGGGTTTAGTGTTGTATGGAAAGTGTGGAATATCATCTTCATGAACTCACTGTTGAAAACCTAAATTTGTTTAATGCCTTTGATTCAATGTTGATACTGATTTTTTTCATTATCAACAGAGACTTTGAAAAGTCAGAATTCAGAGTAATGACAAATGGATTAAAATATTTTTTAAAAGTTAATTTAGAAGACACACATGCAATACTAAACTTAAGAAAACTCTGATATGCTGCTAAGAGATGGAACTTTATCTATGCACGTGTTTGAGAGTTCGGAATCAGCCCGGGAGTGCTGAAGAAGTTTGCTGGCTTCTTCACACTCTGTTGTTAGTCTTCTGTAATGTTAGAAGATGCTTTGTTGTTATCTATGTTTTTTCATGCTGAAACATCCTTAGGTGTAGACACACGTTCCTGGCTTGCAAACGAAAAGCAAAGACAACAGCAGTTCTGTCCTCATTCCATTCAAATGTTCCCTTCTCAATGAGAACATTATCCTGACTAACCACAAGTCCTCTGTGCTCCTCTCTTGTTCCTTTTCCAGATCTAACTTCACTTTTTGCATTTGTTCCTACTGCTCTTTTTCCATTTCTGTTATTGTTCCTTCTTCCTCTTCACTTCTGACATTGCCTTTCTGCCTTTTTTGTTCTCTTTCCTGTGAATATTTCTCTTCTTGGCATTTTTCAGGAAGAATCGGAACAAGAATATAAACTTGAGGTGCATTATTAATTATATTCTGTAAATGATTATTTATCTGTTATTAACAGAGATTTAAAATTCCTGAAAGATACATGCTTTAAGTACTTATTAAAGTTGTTTTGACTCCTGTGGGAGTTTTCCAGTCACTGTAACCAATGGTGCCTGTTTTCACTATATAGTAAATGTTTTATATATTTTAATATATTATTTTTTTCTTCCATAGATACTAGATACTTGCCTTTGTGATACCTGATAACTCTTATGCTAATTTGCTAGTATTTATTGTCCCAAAATATTGTTACTTAAGCTGTATTCTTGAACCTCTGCATACTTTATATTTCTTCCTGTATTTTTTTTCATGTTTTTGAAGTTGTAGCAAGGGAGGGGGCAGGTACAGGGGTTTCCTCCAGCCCCAGAAAAGAGGACACTGAGGAAACAGGTAAGGTCTAAAAAAGCATAAAACTCTGTTAGCTGAGTGGTCAGCTGGAGGATCACTATGGTGAAATGGGAGTGCTATTGACAGCCAGTCAATAGCTATTCTGCAGTTCTAAACTAGGGCTGAGGAAAGCTTTTCCAGGAGATTTAGAAATATGAGATGCATACCTGAACAGCTGCTTTACTTTGCTGTGTGGTGTCTCTTTTAAAGAAGGTACTGGGGAGTGCTTCTGGACTCCAGGTTTTTGTGAGACTCATCTTGGGTATTTACAGTCCTGGAATTGCAGGTTTTGGGGCTCTGGACTCGGTGGGCAGTGGGATGGGTGGGCTGAGGGCTCTGCATGCTCCCAGGCTCCCTCCCACAGCTCTTCCCAGCACCTCTGCCTTGGCCAATTGGCAGGGGAGGAAGAAATTGGGGCAGGTGAGCAAAGAGCCTCTGTGGGTGATGCTGAAGTACATGAAAAAAACAAAAAAGCAAGCTAGTGAGAGTAAAAGAGAGTTGGAGTTACCTGAGCTTGGCTACACCTGTGCTTAGGGTGAAAAATGAGTTGGGGCAGCTGGGGAGCTCTTTCTGGCATGGGGCAGCCCTAGGGGCAGGTGTTGTGTGCAGCCATGCCGACTGTGAGGCTGTGGGATGAGCTGAGAGAGGGATCTGGGAATGGCGGCCCTCAGTGCCCTGTCCCGGGACTGAGCCCCTGCTGCTCCCTCTGAGGGGGAGCCTCGACGGGGGGGAGGGGGGTAAAATGTGCTGAGGGAGCTGGGACAGCACCTGTGGGGAGAGGGAGTCTGGCTGTCCCTCAGTGTAGGCTGGGACAGCACCTGTGAGGGGAGCCTGGCTGTCCCTCGGTGTGGCTGGGACAGCACCTGTGAGGGGAGCCCGGCTGTCCCTCGGTGTGGCTGGGACAGTACCTGTGAGGGGAGCCCGGCTGTCCCTCAGTGTGGCTGCAAAGGCACCTGTGAGGGGAGGAAGCCCGGCTGTCCCTCCATGGTGGCCACAGGTGCCCTGAGGAGGCAGCAGCCATTTTGCACGGTGGATGATGGTGGCAGAGTTGCCGGGCTGCAGTAGCCACAGCCAGGAAGGAAGGACACACTGGGTAAGTCTTTGTTCTCTGTTTTTATACTCATTTCATGGGAATTTCTTCAGTACATGTCCCTGCCAGCACCTGCAAGCACCCTTTCTCATCTCCACGGCCCCTCTGCTCCTGCCTGCTGCAGTGTGGGAGGTGCTGGCTGGGGTGGCTCTTGGAGGCAAGATGGCCTGAGCCAGGGAAAACTGGAATGCTGGAGATACAGTGGCGATTGTTCTTTCAGGGAACAAACATTTCAGTCTAGAGGTAAATCTGATCTTTGTGTCAATATTTTTATATTTATGTTGGGTTTTTTTTTTTTTTTGTAGTGCCGGTAAGTGTGAAAACAAATCATAAATAGGACCCAAGTGTTGTGATTTTATCTAAATCTCTCCCAGTGACGCAGAATTGCTGAGGAAAAAATAAAGGCAACTGTTCTCCTGTATACATTACAGTTAAGGATTTATGTGAGAGTTAAACCAATGTCCACTGATTTGTGTGGGGAATTGCTGTTTGCCCTTGGGGAGTTGCTGGTCTTTGTTTTGGCTGTTACCTGCTCTCAGTGTACCAGGGAGGCTGTGTACAGTGCACTGGGACCTCCTGGTCCCCTTTACCCCTAAGAGCACTGGTTAGACCAACAGCTGAGGGAAAAGGGATGGCATCTCACGGTGTGCTTTGAGACAGAGCTTGTCCTCTGCTCCTCCAGCTGTGCTTTTTCAGGGCTGCAGGGCCTCGGGAGGGTGTGTAAGGAACAGTGCTGTTCTACCATTAATCAGTAGTGTCTGCACTTCTGTGCACACATACATCACTTGAGAGTTGACTGTGTACAATTTCTGCAAGTGAGTGATTGTTTTGCCACCTTAACTTTATCCTGATGGTACAAAGTAGACAGAATCTGTACCACAAGCCAGACAGCACTTAATGTATTACCCTTGGTGTCTGAACCATGATTGAAACCAGTTTTTAACAGTAATAGATAGTCAAAGACATTGCAGGGGAAGGGGCAGGAGGTTTTGCTGCCATAGGGATTTACAAGATCAAAGTTGCTGTCAATTGGGTATTTTCTTTCCTTCTCTCTGTTTAGTGCTTTTCAGAGTTACTTGTTTTTATTCTGAATGTCTCCTGCATTTCCTGATGACTGGGAGGTCTCAACTGTTGTTTCAGATTCAAGCTCTATATCCTGTATTTAAAAACCTGAAAGATCAGAGAGAGTAACAATAAAATGAACAATCAAAATTTAGACTTGATTTTACTTAAGAAAAAGCTTAGGAAGGTGCAGAAAAATCCTGAAGTTTTGTTTTACTCTGGCCTTAACCTCTCAATGTGTTTTGCACATCTGTAAGCCCTTGCAGGTAAACAGCAATCTCCGTCTCTTCCTGATGAAGCCCCAGTTTTCTTGCTAGGTTTATCTGAAAGTACAAGAGTAAAGTAAACTGTAGCAATAAGCAATTATTTAGCAGTAGAAGATTGTTCTCTCAATATGTATTTTAAGGGCACTACATGGGAAACCTGTGTTAAAAGAATGAACTTCAGTCCTGGAGAGGAAGGAGCAGGATTTTTCCTGAGAAAAGGAAGCCATTCTGCCTGGGGATATTCAGCGCTCTTCCCTGCAGAGCTGGCCTGTGGTACAGGATGTCAAGGCGCCAGCAGAGAGAGCCATTGTTTCAAGGATGTGTGGAAAGCTGCATACATGGTACAACTTGCTGGCAGGGCACAACGATGAACTGTGTGAGTCTAAAAGCTCACGTGGATTTCAAAGGAGATAATTCTTGTAGAGAAGGATCTTCACTTTCTAAAAACTTGCTCCCCCTCCCCACAATATCTGGACAAATTTGCACAGGGATCACCTTACATCCATGCCTCAGCTGTTTTTATACTTCCTGTAGTGTATAGGCTTTAATAACTTACCCAAGCTATGTGCAGAGCTTGTCTCAAAAGAATTTATACTGTGGGGGCAATCTCATGTGCCATGGGATGTTGGTCAGGAAAGGGCAGAGAAAGAAAGACACGAATTCCAAGTATGTAGTTATGAGTCTTGGAACTGATGTCAAATGTGCTGGGGTTCAAATTCAGCATAACAACATGAACTGTTCTTCTTTGAATTGTCAGTCAGCAATGTTGAAAGTGCTGCATCCTTAGGTGGGGCTGTTGCTATCACTCTGCTCTGAGCTTCCTTCTGAGTGTGCACCAGTGCTTTTTGGCATATTGCAAGGAACACAGCATTCCCAGCTGTTCTGTTGCCCAGGACTATTTGCAAAGCTGAAATGTGTCTATTTACTTTTGTTGGGGTATGTGTAGTTTCTTGACAGCTTCATGGTCCAGAAGCAAAACCCTGTAAAAATTCAAAGCCCGAACAAATCTCAACAGAAAGCTTGACCAAAGCTGAAACTTCTCATCTTGCTGCATGCTGGAAGCTTCCTGAATTCTTGATGTTATGTGTTCTTAATTGGCAGAATTTCTTACTTTGCCAAACCCTTCTACTGTGGGGGTAATGAAATCTGAAACCAGGCAAGTTTACTGTGGTTCTGAATTTCATCACAAATCACATCTCACACTTATTTCTTGCCTGAGGGAGAAAAACTCCAGTATCTTTGTCTCCAGAAAGGAGGCAACGCCTGCATAGTTCCTCCATGCTGGCTGATTTTATTGACTCAGTGATAATTGAGGAAGGAGTCAGGTATCAGCTTGTGTGTGATACTGGCACACAGAGAGAGCCCTGTACAACCTGAGGCTGGCTCTGATGAGACAGCCAGAAAGAAGCAGTGACGGCAGCACGAAAAACAGCGTTTTGCTGACATATCTTTGTCACTAAAGGTTAAAGTGCAAAGGGAAGAGCAAGGAAATTACATATTGCTTAACAGAGTTTCTTCTTTATGAATGGAGTTCTGACTTCAGGAGAACAATTTCAAGTACCCAGAGTCAACAATATATGCTAAGAAGAGCCAAACATATTTCATGCAGGTATTTTTATGTAATAAAAATACCAAAATGGAGAGAAGACTTTAAAGATGAGTATTTTTTTTCCAATGACAACCACAACACAAAAAAGAAACTTCCTGAGACAATGTTGGTTTTGTTCACATTTGTTTGATCCTTCAGAAGCTCTTAAGCCTTGTGTGAATTCTCACTAATAGTTTTATATTTCTCACTAATATTTTACATTTTATTTCCTATCACTTGATATTGTAGGAAGTATGTAAATTACTTTTTCACAGAGCTGAGCAGCTTCAGAAAGTATGAGGAGCAATAACAGCATGTATGCTTGCTGCTCTGGATGTTTAGGTCTTATTGTTCTTAGGGGCTATATACTTCTGCTGCCTTGCTGTCCCAATCTTCCTCACTAGAAAAAATGCAGATCAAGTCTTTTTTTGGTAGTTACTGTCAGTTCTACCAGCCATGCTGCTGCTTCTGGGGTCTCATGCTGTCACCACTGTGCAGAATGGATTGTGACAATGCTTGGTATGATTCTAACACTAGCCTAAATCTGCTTTGAGGTAGTGGGGGGTATGTACTATAGATTTGACTAACATCATCCTTTTTCCTCTCCCTGAGAGCTGCACTACCTTCAAGAGTACTAGTACTGAGAAAATCGCCAGTGCTCCTCTGGCAAATGTGTAGTTGGGAGGGAAAAAGTCTGTAGTTGTCTTGCTCTGAATCTACAACAGTGAATAACGGGAAACACTCATGGAATTACAGTAATGGGAGAGTTCTCTGAAGTTATCTCAGATCAGTGGGTTTCTAAAGCATCCCACAAAACCAGTATGGCCTATAGTAAAAACTGTTTATTTACATTACTGGGATCCTGCAATATTTTTGGTGTGTTGGGGTGCACCTTATCTTTCTCACCTCTTTTTAAGTCTTTTAAATGATTTTCACCTTCCTATGACCTTCATGATTTGAGGCTTCAAATCTTCAGCAGCTTCAGGTCCTTACCACAGTATCTGCACTGCAGGAAGTGGTGCTTTGCCTTGAAAGATCCAGGGACTTCTTGGAAGGTTGTTGTAAGGAGAAGAAAAGGAAAAGAAACTAACACAAAAATGAGTTCTGTGGAAACAGCCCTGGAGGGAGTTTTCAGAGCTGGGATGTACAGTCCTTACAGGCTTACTAACAAGAAATTCTGTATGTGTGGAGTTCAGAAAGGAGAAATCAACTATGAGATGAAACCCATGCTGTGTGAAAAGGTGTGCTTTAGGAACTTCCCTGGTGTGAGCAATGGGTAGCCAGGAGAGTTAAGAGCTTCAGCTAACAAATGCTGGAGAATAACAGATAAGAGAGTGAAACTCCCTCACTAATGCACTGGACTGTTTTCTTTAGTGTTCAAAACAGCAGGAGAGAACTCACCCTGCTCAGTGTTAGCAGTTCTGGCCTGATACACACATGAAAGTTTTGTACATATAGAGTACAAAAGGGAACATGTGATTCTTTAACATCAATTTCCTTTGATGAACTTCTCTCTAATCTGTTCCTTCCCTCTTCTCTTGGACATCCATATGCCTAAAGCTGGGCCAAAGTTACCAAATGCTGCATTGGTGCCAGCATGGCTTTCTGTGCCTGATCTGAGGTGATGGTAGAAACAGAGCCTGCAGTGACCAAGCATCAGCAGCTGGACAGCAAGGATGTTATGTGTTACCCCACATCATCACTTAACTGAGCTGTATGGCCAGGCTGAGGGACACCTCTGTTGCACATGAATCATTTGTGCATAATTTTAAGCATTTGAGCAGCATTTTCTTGGTATCTGGGTGATGCTGAGCTTCGATTAAATCAGTTCCTTGGAACAGTTATCACAGCAGTGAAAGCTGCTTAAGAGAAAATGGATCTGGCGACAAAAGCTCTGAACAGCAGGTAGCTGATTCTCTGCAGAGGTAACAACAAAGGCAGGTGAATGCAGTTAAGATTCTAGTCAGAGCACCAAAATTAAGTGGGACATAGGAGAGTAGTTAAGGAGTTAATAAAGCTTTTGTTGTTCTTAGCAAGAAGTGGCTTTCTGATTTTATTGTTGTCATTGCATGATGAGCTCTTCTTACTCAATTATAGGTGGTATCTGTTCCTTGATCCTATTTAAGCAATGGAGAATTTAATTTGTGTGACACTTAAATCCAACAACTAAGCTGTTTTAAGACTCTAGTGCATAAAAATATGCATGGGATGATAATTTGGTGTCTATCTTTATACACTTTTATGAGAACAAGAGGACAAAATTTGTTTTGTGGTGACTGTTCTTCTGTTCAGAAAAGTCAAGGTACATCCGGCTCTTTTTCAAAATATGAATTTGAGCCTTTGAGCTGCATTTGTAAAAGAAAATAATGTGGTTTTTTCTCAGAAATCGCTGAACAGATAAAGTCAAGGGAAAAAAGGGAGTGGTAAACTTTCTTTGATTCAAGTCTTGAGGAATTAAATTGAGCATTAAAATAGATTTGTACCATCAGTCTCCTTAGACGTGAGCACTGCTAGGCTTAATGAGAAGGTACTGAAGCAGAATGACAGTTTCTTATTAACTCAACAAGACTGGTCTAGCTATTTCCACACTGCTTTTGCTTGCTCATTAATGACCTTCTGCACTATAAAAAGAACAGCCCAAACACTCTAAGCCCCTGGGAAGACCTTTTTATATGGTCTATCAGATGTTAAATGGCCTGCTAGCAGCGAAGAAACAACCCTGAAATGCTGATCAGCGTTTTTGTCTTGTACTGGTGCCTAGACAAAAAACTATAATTGATTAAATTGTCTACTGCAAGATAACAAATGCAGGTGACATGCTAAGCCTGAGTCACTGATGTCTGCACTTCATTCCAACCAAATCCAAGTTGACTTCAAAGTAATGGAGTCGCAGCTGTAAGTAGCTGAGAAAAGATAAAGCTGTCAAACTTACCATGAACACCACTGTAAAAATGAGTGAACCGCCTGGCAGGAAAATGTTTGTCATTGACCCATCATTCTGAAAAAGCAGAAAGTATAGCAGGGAGTTAAAATACCATGGAGGTGATTGTTTCCTTTGTGTGCTACCTGGAGTTCTTGTGTCAAAATCTGAGCATCTTCTTGCAGCTAGAGCTAACACTCAAATGCTGGACAAGTCTGCTTTTTTAGCCCAAGCCTCACCTCTACAGTCACTTCCCTGCAGCTGTGCAGAATTGCAGATAATTGCAGAATTGCAGATAATTCTGGGCAGGCCAGGGTATGGGTAGCCAGGTCTGCTGAAACAGGACTGCTCACTGGGACTGGGAAATTGATAAATCAGGTTGTGAACTTTTGGCAATTCTTGTCTGGCTGTTTCACTGAGTTCAGTGGCCTCTACTCAAGCTTGTCTCAGTATGGGAGATTGCTGTGGTTGGGGGAGGCAGCTCACACAACTGAGCCTCGAGGTACTTTGAACTCAGTGCAGTGGAGCCTTCAAACACACCATTGTCTGCTCTGAGTGTTCACTGTGTTCTTGGAGCTTGGGAGAGTAGAACTGAAAGCTGTGTTAATGATTTTCGAACATAGTCCTTGACTTTGTCCAAAACAAATCTGAGTCTGGAACAGTTTTTAAAAGGAGATCAACTTTGAAAAATTTTTGTTTGTTTTGCTTTGTTTTTGTTCTCTGTTCATCTGAGTTGGAAGTTGGTGGATATGCAGGGAGTTACTTTAGTAGGCACCAGCTCAAGTCTGTTGAATCAAGCACTATCAAGGTACCTATATAAAATCAAAATAAATGTCTGCACAATTCCCTTGGACAGAGATTAATGATTTGACTTGATATGAAATCCCTATCCTCTAACCTGGAAAGCTTGCAGCTGAAAAAGGAATAGTATTTAATAATAGACCAAGACTTGATTTCAATGGAAGCATTGTCTGAGTAGGGACATCAGAGCTTGGTTCCAGAGCACTAGTAAAAAAAATAAAATAAAATAGGCTTTTTATTTATTGGGCACTCAGACTTGAAGACTCCCAGGTGCCTATTAGTCTAAGGGCTTGTCTGTACAGGAAAGTTAGTGTGCAATATGTTGGAATATGAATTTACAGTGCACCAACTCCTCTGTGCTCCCCCTGTGCCTGGATATTTTTAGCACACAGTAATGGTGCCTTTCTTCATGGCAGCTCATTCAGCTTTGAAAATAAAATAAATCACATTCTGCTTAATGCCTGTGTGGTGAGTGAATGCCAAATAGCCAATGCCCTCTAAACTTGTACCTGAACTTCCTCCTCCCACCTAGTACTCGATATGAAGCACTCGTTGAGAGGAGGTACTAGTACTGGTACTAAGGATGGTGTTCAGGGGGGTTCTGACTTTGGCCAGGAAGATAAGTGTGATCCTGCTTCTTCAGAAGGGAGAAAAACAGCATGTTTTCAAAAGTCTCTGTATATCACTTCTCAAAAAAAGCTTTGAGAATGTAGCAGTTTAGATCAGAGGGTTCCAGTATAACTCTTTTTGAGAGTTATTTTCATTAATATTTTGCAGCTGACACTAAATAACTGCATCCTTTGCCCAGCCAAAAGGCATGTATGGCTTTTTAATGAGGTTACATTGAGGTTTACTTGAGGTTTGCTTTACTTTCTTACTTGGTTAGTTTTAAGCTCAAATCCGCTCAAGTAAATGCTTTTGCTGGCATATGTTGATGAGGCAGTATCAGAGTGAGAACATGGAAGAGGAATAAATGAGGGAGGATGGACATATAGGCCCTAATCTGTGGGTTTTATTTCATTTTTTGTGGTAGTGCTGCAGTTTGCTGTATTTTGAAACCATCAGTGGAAGGTGTAAGGCACCTGGAGAACCCTCCGTTTGCTCACAGTTCTTGTAATAAAAATTTGGCAAGGAAACCTGACTGTTGGTGAAGTTTTGAAAAATGGGATATTGTTTGTTTTTTCTCTTAACCTGGAAAGAAAAGTGCAGCAATGACCCTCAAGATAATATCTGGTTTTGGGGGAAAAGGGGAGTAGGAGACAAAAATCTTGCTAAATCAGTCTAATCTGTACTTGATCTATTCACCTTAGAAAATAAATTCCTTCACCCTTATTAATTTGAAAATGTACAAGCTTGCATTTAAACATTAGGAACTGCTGGCAAATCTTGCACCTTTCACAGAATTGATGCTACCTTGTTGTTCTGCCTCAGGTATCCATGGTATGTCAGAGGAATGCAGCAGAGAACCAAAGTCTGACTTAATCTCTTTATCCTGCATTAATCTGAACTCCAGAGAGAGACTCAAACTCCAATCCTGAGTTTGAGGCTCTCTGAATTCAGCATCAGTACTCTTGTTTACTAGGAGAAAAATGAGGGAGAAACAAGTTGTAGGCCCATGCACCTAACAAATGGTGCCACATGAATTAGACCAAATTTCACACAACTTATTTTTAACTGACTCATTTCCTGAGAAGGATCTATTTTGTCAGGTCCTGCTCTTCTGTATGGTAAAAAGAAACACAAACCCATTAATGCTGAAGTGAAGTATTGTCTTTTTCCCAACTCTGTTGTTAAACAAGTGAAAATTATTCCATCCAGTTGGAAAATTATTCCATCCAGGCTGAAAGTAGCATTGCTGCTTTGTTTGTCCTATGTGTGTGCAGAGAAGATACAGCAACCTGATGGGAAGGCTGGGATCCTCACTGGGGAACTGTACCTGGAGTCCACACATGTTGTTGACTGCAGAGCCCCTTTCTGTGGAGTTCCTTCTTACTCCCAACTCCCTAAGACCAAAGGAGAAGAAATGTGATTTGGATGTCAACCACAGTAAGTTGCCTTCATGGGTTGACTGTGGTGAACCAGTCAACACTAATTATTGCTGGGGACTGGTGTGTGATGTTTGCAAACACAAGTCTGCAGCTAGAGCAGATCAGAAAAAAGCCCCATGTCCTTTATGTCAGTCATGCTGGCAGAAGGCTCTCATCCCGGTCAAACTGTGCCTTGACCAGCTGATGTAGTGCACACAGCTTTTCCCTGCCTGTGGTGTTTTTAAAGCCATGCTATGCATTGATGTGATCACAAAACATTTGAGCTCATGATCTCCTGTGTTGTAACTGTGATGAGGATAAACCTAAAGGAAGCATCTGCCCTTCATGCAAGGACAGCATAGCTACAGGTAGGAGCATCAGTGTTAGCATAATTAACCTTTTCTTTTATGCAAAGGAATTGAACCCCTACTGAAGTTGTGTCCGTTTGGAAGGTAAAATCCTTGACCTTAAATGACTTGCACAAAGACCAAGAGGAAAACTGTCAGGCTGGGTCTTGGGAGCAGCCTGACTCCTGATCCTCTGCTGAAGTTGCTAGACCAAATGTCTCTGTCCATTCATGCTGAATGAATTCTCAGTCTGTGCTACATTTCCTCCTTTGAATAATAATGTTAATGAAAAGGAAAATGAAAGAATAAGGTAATGACAGATAACACAGAGAAAACATTGAAAAGTGAAGAAAGAAATGTCTGGGAATAATAGCAACGCTGTTATTCCCATGTTAATGATTCAAGAGCTTTCTGACTGCCATAGAAGCAAAAATGGTACTTGCTGCAGTCTATAGAGATTTGGGGGAATGCAGGAAATTTCAAAATTGGTCACTAATGGCCTCCATGTTTGTTCTCAAAAGATACCTCCCCTCCTGCAGGGGTGTGAGGTGGTCTCTGAGATACAGAATGCCCCTTTGCAGGTTTAAATCTGTAGTTAATTAATCTGAAATCCTTCCTATCTGGACTTACTGGTTAAGAGAGCTTAATAAATTACTGAGACACCAATCTCAAAGAAAATAGGCAGAGCTCCCAATTATATCGTCGGGTTTATCTCTGCCAGGATTGCATGAATGTGCCCTTAGTATCTACTTTAGCTGCACATCTGCTGTTCTTTTCACCCAAACACAAATACTGGTGATTCTAGTAGCTCTTAAATCACTTTTTCCTTCAGACTGTGTGTTTTGTTGTAACTACATTCACTTCCCTTGCTCCCTCCCCTGTTTTGAGGTCAGTTGCCTGTGACAGATACAATGTTTATTTGGTATGTGCCGCTAACCACTTCTGATTTTAGAGAACATGGTTTTAATTAGTTCTCTTCCTCTCTGGTTGCTGAACAGAATTGGCCTCAGGTGGAATTTTTTAATTGTGCTATTGCTGTCTGTTACACAAACTGGAGTTCTGTTTCATAGAGTAAATTTGAAACAAAAATGAGATTTTTTTGTAGCAGAGTTCACAGGGCCGGTCAAACTTTAAAAAGTAATGTGAGCAGCCTTTTCACATGTGTACAGTAATGTGCACAGAAGTTCAGGGAGATACTGGCTTTCCTTTCTGTTTATCTCCATTTTAAAAAATATTTACTAAATTATCTGCTGACACGTTTACATGATGTTGTGCAGTTGTGGTGCTGGAGTTGCCTATTTCTGCTCCCTCTTTAGGAACTGGTGTCTGGAGATATTTATGGGGAGCTCCAGGCTTTCCCTTCTCCCTTTTCTCAGTCACATCAGTTCTTGTTTGACTGACCTCTGAGTGATTCAGTTTGCTACTTTGTTGGAGGATTTTTGTTATTACTACTACTCTTATTAATATTTTGTACCTTTTCTTTTGTTTGTTTTGCTGGGCTAGCTTGCAGCTGCTGTGAAACAGCAGTTACTGAAGGACCTGACTATTGATTTCCTCTGCTGTGGAATACTTGGGAAAACAGCAGACTCTCAGCCAGTACAGGTGAGAGCAGTTCTCTGCAACTTCATGGGCATTTGCCAGAGTATATCACATTGTTGGAAGGTTTTGGGGTTTTTTGTTTGTTTGTTTTTGTCTAAGCTATTTAAATACACTCTGGAAAAAGCTATCTGTAGTTTGAATACACCAGCCCCTTATCTATACAGCCTCCAGAATCTCCTATCTCCAAGTCTGTGGTTTCCAAGATTTGGTAGGGTTCCTGTGAAGATAAATCACATCAGAGGCATGACCTTTATCCTTGGTGCTATTTAAATAGCTTACATATCTATTGACTTCATGCCCTGTGATTTCAGTTGCTGAAAAGTGAACACTAAGGAAAGGAAGAGTTGACCTACAGTGTATCAACTGAGTGATCTCTTCATTTATAGATCTCTACAAATACAGATGTTGTTTTTAAAAACATTCTCCCTCCAGCACCACTATGTTGTGGCTGGTTGCTCTTGAGAGGGAATTTGTGCTTCCATATGGAGCCTAGCAAAAGAAGATACTAATTTCTGTTGTAGATGCTAAAGTTGTTGAGGGAAATATGAAGATAAAAACAAAACAACTGGGAACCTTCTTTGTCTGTGAATAAATATTCCCTAATGGTTCTTAAGAAAAATCTTTAAATCATTTGCCTAGGTAGTTCTGCATCTTTGTGCGAATTTTCTGTTGGAAGGGAGGGTGAAGATAAAGAAAGGTACCTGCATTTCCCCATAAAGGGCAGCAGACCCAATATATTACAGAAATCTACACTAAAGGGTCTCCTTGTGTTTCCTTCACTGCAGATGAAGGACTCCCTGTCTTCTGTATTTACAGTATGGTCCCATTTTCCTTAAACTCTGCTCTGGAATAATCTATTAATAAACAATCCCCTCTTTTTATATTGAAAGGCCCCTGGGAAAACTATTTAATGTAAGCCAGTGTGATGCAATGCCTACTTGAGTTGGAGACAGTGCAAAACTATAACTAAAGACTGATTAACTCACTCACCAGCACTGATGAGTTAACTCTGGCTGATTTACTGGACTGTTCAAAGATCAGAAACACCAAGGGCAGTGCTCAGCTGAGGCCTGGGGGTCAGTGTGAGGAATTTAAAAGATGCATCCTTTTCTTTGGACTTTGCTCCCCTGAGGAATATTAACCATCTATTTACACTGCATAAACTGGATTCTCTATTGTTCTTTACATTTTGAAAGTGCTAAATATCATTGTTCTGGTGACAGATATAACTCTGCAGTGGGATGATAGCGTTACAGGTTTGTGGGAAGACAGACTCAAGTCCTCTTCCTCCACACTGTTTCTCATTGCTCTCACTCACATAGATGGTGCATACTCTTCTTCTGGTCAGCTCTCTCCAAAGACTCTAGAGTTTTCTGTGAAGATGACCAAGAGAGCCACAACGTACTATGAATTAAATTTAATATATGAATTATTAGAAATAGTTCTCATAACTGCAAGTAATAAAAGTTAGCTCCTGTATGTGGCCTCAGAGCTGTCCTTTTCTGGGTTTTGCATGGCTGTATAATGTCACCATGGACCATTAGCTGCAATTTTGCATGGCAAATACAGCTGCATTTCACTAGTGAGGTGCTTTTATAGCCCAGGGTTTGTTTTTATTAATGTTTTTTAAAGTTCCTTGAATTAAATGGCATAGAAATTTCTATTATTCCAACATCTGTGCCTCCATGAGAGCTTGTGTAACCTGAAGGAGCTGTGCAACTTTAAACCAACTCCATAGCCTGCGTCCCTGTGAAAAAATGAAGAAATACATTTGTTATGTTTCTGTTGGTTCCACACTGCTGTTTGCATCATGCCTTCACTTTTCCATCAGCAGGGAAGGTCTCAACAAATTCTGTCAGTCTCTGGATACAGTAGGTTTTGGACAGTGTTGAAAAGTCTGAGGGATGGCCATGGTGGTACAGTTGCAGATGAAAGAAAATATTCAGCTGGCACCCTGAGTCTCTCTTATGCTGACAAGGACATGAAAAGGTTCCAGGCTTTCTGCCATTTCTTACCTAAGTATAGCTTATCCTTTTGATATTTATCCATTTTACCACTTCTTGATCTGTTTGACCTTATGAAACTTTTCCAAGATATCTTTTCTTACCCCAGTTTCTTCTATAAATTCCCTTTCCAAAGCTGTTACCCTGAGATACGGCAAACTCTCCCAGCTTGAAAAGAAAATGTCTCTATTTTGTAATTTTGAAAGTGTTGTGTACATTTGTGGTGCTGTAGAATAATTAGTGTGAATAACATGGGAGTTTTTCTGGGATGTAGACTTTAAACCTTACATTCAGACCGTGTTGGGGTGGGAAGCAGATTGCAGAGAAGTAACAATCTGCTGGCTGTTGCTTACACAGAGCAATCCTCACTATTTCTTGTGATGGTCTGAAAGAAGCTGAATTGGAAATCATTACATGGAGGTGTAGCTTGTTTGGATGTATAGCTTGTTCAGATTGACTGGCAGCCATGTGTGAAACGGGCCCAGGGCTGAAACAGCAAAATTGTTGCAGAGCAGGATTGAGCTGGGCTGGCACTGAGGTGTGGGAAGCTCATTTAATGCAAGTTGTAGCTGGTGGTATCAGTGCTTCCCTTTCATGAATGCAGAGTTTAACTTTGCTGCCAGCCTGGCAACATCCCACTGGGATAATGTAATGCAGCTGCAAGATTATTTTGGCTCTGTGCTAAACTCCTTCCCATGCCTTTTTTTAATAGTCTGTCTCCTGCCTTTCCCCATTCAGTCATAAAACCTTTCCTAACATTTGTTCTACTTTTAAGAGCTAGTAAGGGCATGGCAGTTGATAACAGAGCCAACACCCTTCCATAAAAATGCACTTTTCAGCAGTGAAATCTGCTGCCTGTTGGGGAATTTCAAGAGTTGATGCTGTGTTTTGGTTTGTCCTCTTTGCTAGCTGTCCCTCGTATCACAAGGTTGGCCAACATGCAGTCTTTGTGTTTCTGTAACTATTTAAAAACTGGGCCGAGACTTTGAAATGGAGTAACAATCTAGCTTGCCTGAGTCTTGATCCACTGAAAGTGATATGAAAAGGCCTGAGATCCACTCTTAGGAAACAAGGCTTTTTCAGATTATTGGTCCTTCTATAAGAATCAGGGCCAAGTTTGGCTCTCCAGATACTTGACAGATAGTCTCGAGTGTTGGTTTAACCTCGTTGTCACAATTATTTTGTAACAAAAGCAATTATTGATGTTTTATGTCATGTGTCAGTTGTGGTAGAATGAGATTTGTTGTTTTAGTCATAACTAAAAGAGGCTCAATTTCTATCGCCAGCTTTCTAGTTCTTACCTATCAATGCAAAGAATTTGAGATTATAGTTAAGCTTCTTACTTCTTTCATAGTGTTAAACCCAGCTTTTAAAATCAGGATAAGGCTCTCTTTCAAGAGAATGAGGAAATGATCAGAATCAGGGTAAGGCAAAGGTAGCTAATTCCACTCTGTCTTTGATTGCATTCTTGTTCAGAACCTGCAACAAAAACTCTCCCAACCCATCCTTTCGCATGTGATTATTTTCTTTTGGAATTTGACCTTTAAATAAAAATTTAAATAATTTTGATTTCTTGTGTGGAAACCACAAATATGGAGGAATGTCAGCTGTAGCAGTGACAAATGTTAGTGTCTTCAGGGGCTGAAACAATGGACCAGGGTGGTGAAAACTCTCCTCCTGCTTAGTTAATTCCTTACCTTTTAATGGCACGCGAGGGGGCCAGGTAAAACTTTCAAAGAACGCAAACTGACCTCAGAGGGAAAGGAGACTGCTTTTGTGTATCTGCCCTTTTTTCTTAGCAAGAAGGTGATGACTTCAGTTGCATTAGTAAGAACCATTTCACTCTACAGCCAGTGTGGTACATTGATCCAGTTTCTCTTCTAAAGTTCTTTCTCTGTCCTTGTCCTGACAGACCATTCTCGTAAAGGGAGATCTCTTTCTGCCGCTTTTGTTGGTGCCATTGTTCGGAGTGCCTTGTCAACCTGCGATTAAGACCTGCAAAAGATCTGGGAGAATTTCTTTGTCTTGGTTTTTCTGAAGTCATCCGAGGGGCTCACAGGCAGGCGCTGTTCTTTTCCCTGTGCCTTCCTGCTCTAGCCGCTGTGGGGGTCAGAAGGAGACGGGTCAGACATGGACACCCTGGCTGAGTTAAAATAAACCCTTCGCAGAAAGAAATTTAGATATATAATAATTTTTCAGGTTTTCAAAAAAGACTGACCAGCCTGCTTCTAGATGCAAGCTCAATTGTCTTCGTGTCCTCAGGATTGAATATTGTAAATCCAGCTTTTGATTTGCGCTTTTAAAAAAGGTTTGCCCCTGCTGTCTTGACAGCGTGGAGTAGGAGAGCAGCAAGAGGTTTTCAGAAGATGTGTATTGAAAATAAGCGGTCAGCCTCTGGAGGGTGCCGGGGTGCAGTCACCAGCATGTAAAGGCAGACATCTGTAGCATGCTTTGGGTTCCAGAGATATTTTTATGAATGAAAGGTGCTGATGACTGGAATGCATACTGAAATAGGCAGTGCTAATGGAGTCTCTATATCTCCTTATCTTCACTCGTAAATCTGCCCCCGAAGATAAATGTTTAATAACATTCCAATTTGGTTGTACTTGCTAAAAGTGATTGAACTAATGACCCATAATCCAATAGATCCATTTGTAGTGAATAACACCAAGGGTTCAATCCTTTGCTGCTGATTTAGCGGGATGTCTGCTTAATTTACTACATTTCACTGTCCTCACTGATCAAACCAAATTATTTACCTGGCACTGAATGTAGTCCACCTTTCAGTTTCAAAAGGGCAACAATTTCTTTGTATGTATAAAATATAACCTCACATGTTTCTGGGAATCAGTAAATGTGTGTGTGAGAGGCAGAAATTTGAGTAGCTGTTTTGTTATGCTTTGGTCAGATGACAAATGTATGTGGTAGTACTGCATGCACAAACTTCTGATGCAAATGCTTGTGAATATGGGTCTGAAATTTGCTTTGGTCAGTAATACCTCTGCACTCAACTCTTTCCTGCAAACATTAGAGAAAGGTGGAACTATGGCTAAAGTAAATTCGTATCACACTTCAAACAAATACCTGTAGAATTCTATTTGGCAAATGAAGTGCTCCTAATCACTTCAGTGGGAATCTGTCTGGTTTAAGGAATGCAGTATCTTGACCTAAGACCCCTGCTAACACTTAAGTAATGAGACCCACTGAACCATGTGGGACTACTCATGCACATGATTAATTTTATGGGCAACTCCAGCATAGCCCTTTGCAGTCATCGATTTTTGATTGCAATGTAACAAACTTAAATATTAGGCTAGAGTGACAGGGACCTCTGTTATGTTTTCCTGCTGCTGTGCTGAGGATGATCTTTTCCTTCTAATCTAACTCTTGTAGAGAGCTGTTGCTTCCATAAATCCTGAAAAATCTTCCAGTAGCTATTTACTCACAAGTTCTCTGTTAGATTTAAACCACTAGTCTTCGTTCCAGGAACTTCCTGTAAAAAAAACAAAAAAACCCCAAAAACCAAAAAAAGCCCCCCACCCTTCTGCTGTCAGTCAAGTATTTGCTTTGTTGCAAAATTCTGCAGTTCAGAGTAATGATGGTTGGAGTGGGTAAAACTGTGTGGGGAGAGAAATAACTATTTTTATGAGATAATTTTCTTAAGACTGCTTTCTTTTCAAGCATTGCTTGTAAGCTTGATGTGTGTTGTTGCCAACTCTTTACATAAGAACTGTGTTGAGGCAACTGATCCTGATACCTCAGCTTGTATTGTCAGTTTTGCAGCCTTGCCAGTAACAACACCTCACTGAAGACCTGGACTGAACAGTGACTGGTAGAAATAATCTTCCCCCATTACTAAGTAGACTTTAATTTAGTAGATTGGGAGACCAAGTGAAGCTCCAGGATGGACACAGCAAAACAGTGAGAGGAAAAAATATTCCCTTCACAGCCTGAGTTCTGTCCTGCTCTTAGGGTGATAATGCACAATGCATTGGAAAGTTTGCAGCAAAACTGAAGTGTTTCATATGCTTGATTTCAAAGGCTTCACTACATACACTTTTTTAAAAAATTGTGAGTATGTAAAGCAAGCCCAAGGCAAGAAAGAGAAGTAGCCTAAACAGACAATATTGCTCTTCTGTCCCCTTTTTTATCCTTGTGGTGAATTAGACAAGTTTTCACCTTCTAATCATTGTGTAGGATCATGCACAACTTCCACCATAAGCATTCTTGCTTTAACCTTTGTCTTAAGGTCCATTTTCCTGCCACTATCCTTCATATATGTCTCTGTTTAACCTGGCTAGTTATGATCTACAAACCTGATTAGGAAAAATCTGCTTCCTCAGTTGAGAGTCAGTGGTTGTTGTATCCCATGTTGTCAGGACAGGCTCTTATTGCGAGTTCACTTAAATTTAATTTTCTCCTCAATGTGACGGGGCAGAGTCTAATCTAGATGATCTGCACAAACTACAAAGGGTGTATGTAGGGGGAATGAAGCGTATTGTTGGAAAAAATAAATCCATGTTTCTGCAGGAGAAAATCTGTAGGGAATAGCTGGTTGGCCTATTACACTGACTGATATAACTGGGAGGAAAGAGAATAGATAAGCTTTTGAACCTGCAAGCCCTTTTCCAGGTCTCCTGATTAACAATCAGGTTAATGAAATTTTTGTTTATGTTTTCTGATAAATGCTTTATGTGTTGCTTCATACTGAAGGAGATGTGGCTTGTACCTTATTACTCATTTTTTCTGTCAAAGTGATTTCATGTGAATATCTGTGAAGATTGGATCCAGTTTAAAAAGGTAGTTCAAAGCCTTCTACAGTGAAATTGAGAGCATCTCTAATTTGTGAGCTTTAGTAGCATTATTGTTTAAAAATCAAATTACAAATGCAGTAAGCAAGCAAGCTAGACTGGCTAGGCTGATAGCCCCAGAAACATAAATTAATTTGTTTTCTTCCCCCTAGCTGGGGGCCAGCATAAGCAGTGCCATGTCCCAGGTACAGAAATCTACTAATATGCAATAATACCTGGAGATAGGATAGGGTCAATGTGGATCTTGGGCTGCTGTGATGAAGCAGTGGCAGAGCCAGTTGTGTGTTGGTAGGCTCAAGGGTGAGACTGGCCAGGGTCCAGGTAAGTTCACTCTGTGAAATAAAGATAATGGCTTGGAACTCTTTGGAGGGTCTGCCCCCTCTCTCCTGTGTGAGCAGGCAATGCCAGGGGTGGGTTACAATCCCTTTGTTTCTTTTAGAGGAGGCTGAACTGAGAGATTTGGTTATCAGCTGAGGGAAAGCAGCTGTCTCCAGCTGTCTGAGTGTGCTTACACAGGTGGGCTCCATAGCTAAAGCATGAGCTGCACCCAGAGCAGGGTCACAGTCACAAACTCCTGTAGGAATGACTCAGAACTCTAGCTGGCCAATTTTAATGTGGCAGTCCATGAAGGAGAGCTTACCCTTCCCCTTTTGCCTGAGTCCTCTTAATTCTCAAAGTCTTGCATAAACTCACTTAGTGCATCTTGTGTGATAATCTTCAAGTGCTGCTGTGAAGGTCAGGAATAACTTGAGAGCTCTGTGTGTTGTCTACGTACTAGTGAGTAGCTTGCCAAAGCTGTCCAGACTTTTAAGGAGGCAGTAGTGAAGCTTTTTAGCTCTAAACAGAAAGATGTATGCTGTTTCTTTATAATACATAGCTAAAATAACCTCAATTTTGATTTTGTGCCTTTTCAAGTATCTATACCTTTTCTGCAATCTGCTAACATGAGTAAGAAATGCAAAATGATAATATAAGAAGTCTGCTCTAATTATAACTATATTTTTGTTCATTTAAAGCACTGTTCTAGTCACCTTGAAATTTCCCTCCAGAGAATGGCTGCTAAAAATTTCATGTGCTTTCACTCTAAAATACTGGATTGCCCTGTAGCTGATTATCCTGTCAGAGTAAATAGAAAGACTTTGCTTTATATGTGGTACAATGAGGAAATTCTTGATATTCTTGTAGACCAGTTGCATTAACATTTTTGCAGTAAGAGGGCAACTTGGTATCTGTGACCTCTTGACTCTTACTTGTTTTTAAAAAATGCCTTCAAAAATCCCTTGTGAATCTCTTCGTTAGAATGGAAGAAAAAATACTTCAAGTGTTCTTTAGTAGAGACTGCTTCTGAATACTTAAAAGCTGTAAATAAAATTAGAACAGCTTTCTTATTCCTACTTGGAAGAAAATCTGTGTTCAGACTGTGATTAACCTGCAAGCCAGTTGTTTTAAGATGTTGACTCTAGCTTACTCTGTTATTCCATGACAAATCTGTTAGGATTTTTTCCTCCTCAAATGAAGTTTTGATGCAGTTTGACATAAAATTCAGATACTTTTCTGCACATATATAGAATAACTAAACCATAAGCACATAATTGCAAATACAAAATCATTATCTCAGGAATGGACATCCCTCTGTAGAGTTGACAAGTGTGGTATCTGAAGGCAGAAAGCTCTAGCTGTGCAGTCTCCTTGACTTCTGAGGTCCATCCGAGAGCCTTCAGTGCTGGGACCATTGCAGGAAGGCTTTAATTTTTAAGGAACTGTTCTCTAAAGGAGGTGTTCTTGCTTTTTCAGGTGCTTTGAGTCCTGCAGAAACTGAGTGGCTTCTTGCTGCAGAGTAGAATATGGAGAGTACTGAAAGCTGCCTGTGGTGTGATATGGCTGAGATCTGTGTACACATACAGGAAGGTAAACTGTGATGATACCAGGCACCTCAGGGGACTGGTAAAAAGATGATGATACTTGAACTGTGAGCAAACCTGCATCAGGTGGGCTTTCCTCTGCATCACAGAGTGAAAGAGAAGAGACCATAGAGAAGAGTTTTTTGCAGGGAAAGTCTGCTTTGATAAACAAAGGACAAAATTTGTCTGAATGACAGATGTGTGTCAGAAATGTGCAATGTCTTCCTGTGGTGTTTGGGTGCTAGACTCTGATCTGTGTAGTCTGAAGGGAATGATGCAAATGGTTGTTGACAAATGTGTAGTTAAGAGGACAGAAACAGCTAAACTATTTCAGTCCCACAAAGAGATGAGTGGACTTCAGATGTTGCTTAGATAAGTGCATTTCAAAGAGGAGGTGGTGCAGAGGCTTCAAAAGGTCTCCCAAGGACCATCTGAGAGAACTCCTCACCTTCCTGCACTAGTGGCAGTTTTACCATTGAGTTCACAAGGCCAGAATTTTGCCCTGGGAGTTAAGATCAGAGAAATCTGTGTTATGGCAAACAATCTCAAAGCAGAGCTTGGAGCTTTTTCTACAGTACCTATGGTAACTTGAAATGAAGGACATGTGTTCAGTTAGTGATAACTGCTGCAAGAAAAACCATATCCAGCTTTTCCTTGCTCCCCAAACATGATCATCATGACTTAGATTTAAATAATAATTATTCTGATGAGAAAATAGGATAATAAAGTAATAATAATAATAATAATGAGAAAATGCTGCCTTGTGCTTTGTACTGCCGTGTACTTTAGCTATTACTGAGCTTGCAATGTTTATCTTCTCTGGTTTTGGTGAAAATGCTTGTGGGGTTTTTATACTTGTGCTCAAAAGGATTGAATTTGTGAGATAGTTTGACCAGCATGTTAAATTTGGAACCTGGGAACAAACATTTCTGGAAACAAAAAATATAATCAATGTTGATTGTAGAGTTCCAGGGTACATGCACTGTAGACTATCCATTTTTCAATAATTACATTTTAACATAATTATTGAAAAGGTTTTAAGATTTTAAGATATGATTTAATTGACAAATAGTACAAAAAGAAAATTATTCTTGTACAAGAAGAGAAAATTATTCTCTCTTGGAACAAAGAGAGTTCTCCTTTCCAGAAAAATCTGATAATGAAGAAAAGATGTGCACTATACACAACTCTTAAAGTATTCCAGTCAATTATTTGCATATTATCACATTTTACCTCACTAAATATTAATCTTAAAATTCTCAATTTTAATTTATTATGGGAATGCTGATTTCCATATTTGTTATTTGTTGATATACTAATTTAATTTGGGGGAAAGATCTGAAATGTAATTCAACATTTTCAACTACAACTTAAAGAATAAAAAGCATTCAAAAATTATGTAAATTGATTTCTGTTATGAATGTTGGGTCCCTGAACACTTGATATACCTGGAGGGGTTTTTGGCTGTTAAAAGTAGTACTGCTTGTAACTGAAAACTAGTGAAACATTGGGGTTTGTGTCTTGTAATTTTTTCAACACCTAAACCCTCTTCTGCTGTAATGCATTTTTCCAACAGTTAACACAGGAAAAAATGTAGAACAGTTTCTCACAAAACTGAAATGTGTTTGAAATGTTGTTGTGGAGTAGGCACCTGATGTCTTTTGATGAATTGTCCCTTTTGAAGGGGCAAATTTTTTTATTATTAGTGTATCTCATGCTGTACCTGTGGAAAATCCCTCAAATTTAGTCAAGTTATAAGACTTGGAGAAATTTCCGTTTCTGTTTGTAAATGAGAGCTGGAGAAAATCCATGAACTGCTTTCCTATGTCTTTTGTCTTTGTTTTGCCAGGGTTGCATCTTCTGGAAGGCTGCTTTCCCCAGCCCCACTGTTACTATCCAATATGCACGTGAGACTTGAAAATTCGTAAGTTACAGTTTAATGCACTTCTAGAAGGTGTTTCTTAGCAAATGTCAAGATGGTGATGCTTCTTATTTTTGCATTGCAGAGCATCAAGAGTCTAACCCAATTTCCACTACAGTCCAGAGTACTTTTCTACTTGGGATTACATCCCAGTTGTTTAAGAGGGCACACCCTATAATGGTTTATTGCTGTAGTTTAAAAATATTTGAATGGTTGTAGGATCTTGACTTCCATAACCAGGCATCTGAAAAAGATCAGTCTCTTTTTTTTTATTATCTCAAACAACATTCTGCAGCACTAATCCTGGCTGCAAAATAACATTCATGCTTAATAATTTTACACAATGTCAGTTATCTTCAGCTGTAATTATGGTTCAAAATGGTTTAAATAGTGGCAGAGGTATTACTTTGGCAAATACCTATCCTCCAAGCCTTATTTTTAGAAGAAATAGATAATGCTGTTTACATTCACATATTTTTAAGGTGTCATGTATGTGACATTTCTTACTGAAGGGGATACTTTTAACAGTGCTAGAATTTGTTTTTCTGTTCATTTAAATGAGTTGTTTGAAATGTTACATTGTCTCTTCCTAAAATAAATGTTTTTCTCAAGTGTTCTGCTAAAAAGATATTGCTGGCAGGTTTCTAGGGCTGGTTTTTTTGCCTGTTTGTAAGCTATATTAGTAAGGCTTGGTATTTTTGGTAATACGGTTCTAACTTGGAACATAACATCTAGCTACAAAAAGGTATGTATTGTGATCTGAACAAGTTCTTTCCCCCAGATACAGTTAGAGCATGTTTTCATCCTGTGCAGCCTAGAAGATGGCTGATAGTGTGCAGAGAGATTTGGGTAAAGAGGCTGTCAGTGCATTTGCCTGTCATGAGCCTGCCTTCATTTATGCAACAGAAATGAACTGAGATGCTTTCTCATGCTTAGAGTGAGAAGAGCATCTATGCTCTCCCTTGGAATTCCTTTGAAAGAATTTGAAGTCTTTGAAGGACACCTCATTGTATTCAGAAAAGCATTCTGTGATTAACTGATCTGTAGCTCATACAAGGCCCTCATATCAAATACAGAAGGTGTACAGTTGTTCTTTGCTTCTGAAACCCACTGCAAGAGACTGTAGGAGAATAATTTTTTGTAAGGATGTTGCTGCTTGCAGGTAAAGGTTGTCTTCAGCAGAGTCCAAGAAAAGCAATATTCCTTTACTTTGACTCCAGTTCTTCTCTGCATGTGGGGCCAGGCCTCTAGAGCAAGACTGACTGAGAGGCAGAAAGCTCATGAGCAAAAGTGTTTCCCTTCTGTATGGAATAAGAAAAATTAAGCAAAGTTGGTCCTTCATAGGCACATATACCCATGTAACACAGAAGAATGTACAGAAATCATATAGCAGTTGTGAAAATTTTGGCTATCACTGACTGTAGAACTTTCTTGGAATCATAGAAAATGGTCTTGTAAGAAACTTCAGTTAAAACAGACTTTCTGGCTGCCAGCTTTGCACATTGCCCGGGGAAGTCACAAAGAACAGCTTGTTACGTTGCACCATTTCCCCTACCCCACTGAGATTTTTCCCCTGTATCATTTGTGTGTGGAACATGAACTGTGTGTGTAACTGCAGGCATAATTTGACCTTTGAGATCTTCACTACTGCAAGTGATAGAAGAAAAGTGAAGGTCACAGTTGATGTTCAGGTACCAAACCAAGTAACTGATAAAGTTTGGAAAACCACAGTTGGAGAAAAGAGTTTTTGGTGGCATGTGGCTTTGCTGTATGAGCTGCCCTGTCTCTTCCTGCTAAAACTCAGAACAAACTCTTTTACCAGTACAAGGAGGCAACACAGAGTATGTGTCAGTAGAGTGGCAGGATAATGCAAAATACCAGGAAAAGAAGGGAGGGAAATTGTTGTTTTCCTCAGTGACTTATTCCCTTTCTTGCCAAGATTTGCCAAGCCCTGCACATCGAGCATTAGATATGCAATCGACTCTGTGCCAGAGTTTGACATACTTTGCAGTAAATGTGGCGGCTTTTACCAGCCCTGCTTTCGTCCATTATATGGCTGAAAGCCCTGCCGGCTTCCTGCTTCTCAGGCAATACCCTCACTTCCACACCAAATGTGTCAGGTGTTCTACCTGCCACGTGACAGCCTGTAGCAATGGATCTGTTTATGGGCTTGCTGTGTGCAGGATGCTGTCATCTGTCCCTCAGGCAGTTCTGTGCCTTTGGGTGCTGATCGGGAGGGCGTCCAGCACTGAGCTGGAGGCTGGGGTGCTCTGCCTTGTGCACTGGACAGAAGGGAAAACTCAAACCCATGGCTGGATGCCCTACAACTTTGCTAATGGGAATATTGGAATACAAAAAGTTGTGTATATATGGGGTATATAAAGGAGTTCTAATCCTCTTGGGTTTCCTGCTCTTTCATTAGCATCTGGCCCATGTGAACTTACAGAAACTAGTCCCCACTCGGTTCCCCTCTGCATACAAGTAAAAAAAAAAGTTCCTAAAGTTGCCAGGACTCCTACTAAAAGTATCACACTAATCTCCATAGCTTTAAGAAAAGGAGTAATTATAGATTGCTTTCATAGGATAAAGATACAGCAGTGGCTTTACTTTTTGCTCTTCCAGGAGAGCACTGTCTGCAATCCCTTTGGGGACAGCTTTGGGAGCGCTGTCTGGAAGGACATTACTGCTGCTGGGACCTTTAACACTGGGCCTGCTCTCCTGGCATTCCAGGTCTTTGCTTAGGCTATAGGTGGTGGGAGACCCAATGCTAGAATGGTTATTTTTGGGTGTATATCTCATCATCTTCAGCAGAAAGGGCATAGCATAGAAAATAGAGAAATGCTGCATAAAATGGATACACTTCTTAACAGGAAAAACACATAACTAATAGTGCAACGAAGGTCTTTAGAAACCAATAAATATGTAAAGTAACTTGGGATTTCCACATAGCTAATCTCTATCTGTGGCTATCTCATCAATCTCTACTTTTGCAGGCATTTGCAGGTGGGGCTTTTTCTTTAACAATTAATGATCTGAAAAGATGAGCAATTATAGTAACTTAATAGAGATTCAAATAGTGTTTGTTAAACAAAAGTAACAATTGTGGTATTACTGCAAAATTGAACTCATGGATCTGCTACTGGATTTATGGGAGCATGTAGAAGGGTATTTTTTATAGTATCCTTTAGGGAATGGTAATAGACACCATATTTTTCCTTTGCTCTTAGAAATAAGAACTGCTCTGTCTTATATTCCACTGGGTAACGTGTGCACTGGTGAATACTGAATTTTTAATGTTGATCACTAACTTACGAAAACAATCTCTGTTTTACTGACCTTAGTACTTGTGAAGTATTAGGTGCACAACCACTCTTACTGTTCTTATATGGCTATTCTCAGTCAGGGCTTCATTTCCAGAAACAACTTTTTTGCTATTATAAAAGTTTTAACGAGGCAGTATTAATTGCTATGGTTTTCCACTTAGTTTTTATAGAAAATCTATGTGGATTTCAGTCCCCTAAATAGTTGTATAGGAGCACAAGCACACTTGAAATGGCCTTAAATTAGTTAATTTGAATGGTGTAAATAGTTTTGCTTGTGATTTATCTTTCCTAAAAGCTGTAAAATGCATGTAATTGAGTTGCTGAGGGATGCTGTGCCATTCAATAGGGCACATACAGAGCGCTTGCCCTTCTGGCTTAGTTCCTGGTCAGTTTGTGCATTCTGTCCCCTGAAACTTCCCCTGACATCTCTGGTACAGTGCAACATCAAAAGCATGTGCAATGCTTTCACATCTTACAGAAATGTGCACAATTCAACAAACATTTGAAAGCGTTACATGTACAAAAAGTCTTATTTTTTAGATGTGTTTAGTGTCTTGAGTCTTCGAAAGCGTTGGTATCAACTAATGCTGCAGCAGAGATGGTAATTAGATTTTGCTGTCATCTGAACAGTAATTGATAGTTATTTTGGACTCTCTGATGTGCTTGCAATCAGATGCCATTTGCTGAGGGATGACATTTGGTTGTGAGTAGCTAGAAATCCGTTAGATTTATAACTGAAAATAAATCTGTGTGACTAATACTAGGCAATCTCTTTGATGTAGGCTGATTCTTGTCATGCTTGTGTTCATCCTTTCTCCCGCTTTCCTCTCCTCCAGAGCCTTGATTGCCTGTTGGGGACCAGGTGAAGCTACCTTGGTGTATGCCTGGACATCCTCCAGTGGCCATCTGGTGCTGCTTAGCTGGACCTTCTGGCCCAGAAATGAGATCAGCACTTTCTCATGGCCTCTGGTCTTTGGCTTGTATGTGTAACAGAGAGCTTCAGAAGCAAAAGATATGAGAACAAGTCAGTGTCTTTGTGCTTCACTCCCTTAACCAGTTTCTTGGAAAAAATAATTTCTAAATGTCTGTGTTCAAAGTATCCTTATGTATTGTTTTGAGAAGACTGCACTCAGCCAAGTCAAAAGGCACAATCAATCTGAGTGGCATCTTCAAATCTTTATTGCTGTTAGGAACCTGACAAATAAAATATACTTTTCCACCCTTGTGCAGTACTGAACTGGCAATTGCCAATTGGAATTGCTCACCAGGCTGGAGTCAAATTAAGAACAATTGCTAATGTTTGTTTTAGCATTTCTAATCTTAGAAATTGGGGAAGAAATGGTGTATCTTGCCTATATGACCTAGATGTATCTTTCCTCTTTCATTTCATGATGGGCTTTTCCACACGAGATCTTCCTCTTCTCTCTTAAATATCGTTGATTAATAAATAATAATAGGCATTTTATTCAAATAAGCAATGTCTGTTAAAGGAACTGGAGTTTCTTTCATACCATTCAATGAATGCCACTCATATAAAGTTGATCAGGAATTGCACGTGTGTGGAATCCAGTCCTAAAGCCTCTATTTTTTGTTTCTAGATACACATCTGACACTCACAATTATTGTGAGAAGATGAGCACCTATTTAATGAGGTTCTTCTGCTGGATTTCTTAGGTGGCACTGTAAACTCATTGACTTTGCTGATGATTATAATAACCATTGTCATACTACAGTATTTTTATTATGTTTTCTGGACCTTCCTTTTCTTCTAATATGTCAAAATATTTAAGAAAGCAGCTGTGAATTTCCTTTTTGTTGATCTGGTGTGCTTTTTCTGGGAGCAGATGTCATTAGGCTCATGCCAATTATTCCTCTTGAATGAGAAGTGTGCTTGAGCATACAGGCAGATGAGGACAGTGGTCATTACCCAGGGAAGGAAAAGCACAAGCAAAGACTTAAATACTCTGACCTGTGTTGTAGCTACAGGTTGAGAAACTGGCTCCTGATGGTCCCCTGTAGTTCTAAAACTCTGTGAAAGCACAGGCAGTAGGAGTGGGGAAACTGAGGAGGCCAGGAGATGAACTAAAGGCAAAAGTAGGACTGCAGTATGTATGGAAAATCTCTCTTGCTCTGTTTCCAGTTGGCAAACTGCTGATTGTGGTTCGTTGGGTGGTTTTTTTGTTTGTTGGTTTGGTTTTTTGTTTTTGGTTTTTGGGTTTTTTTGAATGGTATCTGTGGTTCAATTGTTACATTTAAGGTAGATATACTGGGAAAAGTCATTGCCTTTTCAAGTAAGTTACAAGAGGAATAGTTGCTAAATTTTGCATTATAACGGGAAAACATTTAAGCATAAAATAGTGATTACTGAGGAAAGCTTTGAATAAGCTTTCCTGACGTATTTCTATTTTCTTATTTACAAAAAAAGGTAAAAAGCCCCATGCATCCTTAGTAATATATCCCAAAAGCTGTCAAGGTATCTATATAAAACTAATTTAAATCTAAAGCAACTTGTTTAAAAAAAACCAAACCAAACCAAAAAACCTCTGGCAAACTCCAAATATAATACTACCAGATGTGGAACTCAAGTGATGGGCCTATTTATCTGGAGAAGGAGTTGAGATGCAGATCTAGAATCACAGAATTGTTTAGATAAGAAAACTCAGGTTGGACCTTTGAGATCGTTGAGTGCAACCATTAACCCAGCACTGATGAGTTCCCCACTAGACCATGTCCCTAAGGTGCCACATGTGCCCTTCTAAATACCTCGGGGGATGGTGACTCCAGGACTTCCCTGGGCAGTCTCCTTCAATGCTTAACAACCCTTTCTGTGGAGATTGCAGTATCCAATCTAAACTTCCCCTGGTGCAACTCAAGACTATTTCCTTTTGTCCTATTGCTTGTGACCCTGAGGATTAGCAGACATATCTCCAATATTCTGGACTGGTGATATTAAATTCTTTTGTTGTGAAAGGAGATGATTAGATTGGCAATTAAAACTTGGGGGTTTTTTGTGGTTTGGTTGTTTTGGTTTCTTTTTCTGGAAGCAGAGGTATTTTCTTGCCCTTCTTTTTTTTGTGTCAATGTTGGTTGCCATGAAAGACATGGCTATTGCTTAGCTAATATGTGTGTGGATAAATGGACGAGCGTGCAATGTAGCTGCTGAAGGACCTGCTTATCGCAGCTGTTTTCTTCCTCAGTTTTGCCTAAGCTGAGAAACATGTCTTCATGGCATTTTTTGTCTTTGTAGCCTTGGCAGCCCAGATTCCAAATCTGATCTCTTTTTTTTCTGGCAGTGTGTGATGTTGGAAATGAACCGTGGGAGGGCCACATGCAATCCTCAGTTTTGTGATGTGCCCTGTGGCTGTCTGTCTTTTTTAAAAAGAGATATGGCCTTCAGAGACTACAGGTCCCAGCAAGCAGTGCTTCATTCTGATCTGATAAGCAAGTGCTCAGATCTGATGTGTGTTTCATGTCAGGGCGTGCTGGCTGCATGAGCCACACCTCAGTATTTGAGATAAGGGTGGCTGCAGACTGCTCCAGCCAACACAAAGTAGGTGCAGCTTTGGCCAGAAGCTGATTTTTTTTTTTCTTTTCCTTTGCCCTTCAGTTTTTGGGAACTTATTTTATCTTATACAGCAATGCAACAGGATTCTGGTATATAGCATGATTGCCCATCATGTTGAATGTGTTTTTGGTTTCTAGGTTCTCCCAGGTGCTTCCTTTTCTTCCTCTGTGATGGCTGCCCTCACATGCTGCTCAGGAGTGGGCAAAACTTCTGGAAGTTGCTGATTGCTTCAAGTCAGGGTGTTGTTGCAAGAGATTCAAGCCCATTTTTACTTGCTAAAGAGACGTGGCTCATTCAGGCAAGCTTTGGATAAACAGTCTGAAATTTGGGGTGGTTTTTCTGATATAATTTTTTAAAAGTTTGTCCAGTATGGGAAGAGACTACCTCACTTTGACCTGGACAGCTGAGGAAGCAGCTTTGACACACCCTTGGGTGCAATTTAGACACCTGTTCTGAAATGCCTTCAGATTGAGAGTTCAAAAGCTGACTCTGCTTGGATGCAGTTCAGGATTGGAACAATCCCTTTCTCCCAGTCATAGGCTAGAAGCTTCCCAAGATGTTTGGATGTAGCTTACTTCTCTGTAGCAATTCCTTTCTAAGTTCTGTTCTTCAGCTGGGTCTGCATCTGAACAAGTGAAGGCATGATAAGTTCTTTTGGAGTTTCACTGTATCTCAGATGTTTCTTGGGAAGTGTGAAAAACCCTGGGTGACTCTTCTGAGATTTCTAGGTGACTTCAGTTTCTGGTATCTGTTGTAAAATACAAAGCCAAGGTGTCAAGTGTCCTGCACTATGTCATCTTTATTTCTTGCTTTGTGGTCTTGTTCAAAGAAAGTTCAGCTGAGTGAAGAGCTTTTCATATTCTTTTAAAATCCATATAAATATCACTTAGCAGCACAAGGGCAGCAATATCAGGTTGATCAAGAGGCCTGTTTGTCCCAGAATTCTATCTCAGTCCGTGGTCAATAATGGACTCATAGGGAAAGAGCAAAAATTATATTCTATATGAGAGAAGAGCCTCACATTGGAGTACTTTCTTAATTAGGAGCTTGAACTTCCTAAGTTAGCATTTGCTTCTGGATCACAGTAATGCAGATGCTCCTGCCAACATATTCTGTCATCCTGCGTCCTGTATTTGCACTTTTCCACATTAAACACAAAAACAACAACATTACTACTTGGGTTTAGTTCTTTGTGTAGATGGCAGTATGGTTTGCTGAAAAGCTGCACAAAGACAAATCAGATGCTGTTAACTCCTTCCTGCTTGACGGTTCATATATTTTGGAACTTGGAGATAATTCTCAAGGCTGCAATTTGGTCATGTATTAGCTCTATTTATAATTTTTATTGAACTCTGAAATCTAACTTTTATCTCAGTTTCAATTACTGATAAATAATTGAACCTTTGGCTAGTAGAGTGAGGATAAATACATACATAAAGAAGAGCAGTTAATGAATAAGTAGCTGGTCAACAGTGGATAAAGATACCTGTCAAGTTCTTAGCACCATACAGCTACAGCACATTTGGCCTGATCCAACGTCTGAAGAATTTAGTTTGCATTGTTTTCAAAGGAATGCCTTCTTAGCCTGTATGATATGAATTCTTATCTCTGTATCCTTTTTCTTTTTCCCCCCTCTTTTTTTCTCTCCCTGTTCTTCATTTTTAAGCACAGTTAGGTTATTTGACCTGACTCCCTTCTGCAGCACTTTTTTTTTTTAAACAGTTTTCTGGAGAAGAGTGGCACCATAGTATACTAGGAACAGCCTACTGGGTAAAGGTAAGATGATAAAGATTGATCCAGTGCTTTTAAGGGAATAGCCAGCTATTGAGACCTGTGCTTTTGCAGAGGAATACTGTAGTAAGGAAAGTCAAAAAGTCTCTGATACTGACTTGGAGGAGTCTCGCCAGTTCTCTGCTGTTATTATAGGGCATATATATATATGCCTATATGTATAGGGCATATATATATATATATATATATGCCTTCTTTTCCTTCCACAAGAAGGCATACTGCTTGATTGATTTTTAACCACAGCAGGTTTCAATTAATTTGTACCTGTAAGTAAACCTATTAAACTGCTGCACTGACAAATCTATAATGGGATTTTTATCCAAGCCCCATTTTATTCTGACTTTCTGGCAGACATGAGTCTATTCCCCTAAGGCACTTCAACTGTGCTGCCTTTTCTACTCCTGGATATCCTCTTGCTCTGTCTGACTCCACCTCAAAAATGTCTGTACCATAGGACCTGGTTTTCCTACAGTTGTCCCCTGGTGCAATTACAGCACGATTAAAATATGCAGTGTGTCCGAGACCTTGATCATGTTCTAACAAGAATATAGCCTTAGACATACAGCCCAGTTACAGCATGGAAACGATGTCACAGAACAACCCTTCTCATCCTGCAGCACGGGGTGGGGCTTTATGTGCTTTTCCTTGGCATATTTCTAGTCACACCACTTGCTATTGTTGCATTTCAAATGTCATTATCCTAGGTGCCTAGATCAGCCCCAGGAATGAACTTACAAATGCCCCTGCATAGCTTTTTCAGCACTTTGCTGCTGTCTGCAATTCTAAAGAAGTAATAGCGCACTTTGGAGTTTCCTCTTATTTTCAAATCACTAAGTACTCACAGAGTTAAAAACTTAATTCCTAAAAAAGTGCACATAGGTATTTGTTGTATATTTTAATTCTAGGACACTGAGCTTGAGACCAATCTCTAACTAGTAGTTTTCAAAAATAACTTTTTCCTTAAAACCAGGCAGTCCACTAGCTGAACACTCATAACTCTGTAATTTGTCCACTTTTGCCCCTTCCTGGGAAGTGTCCAATACTATCCACTGTCAGAGACAGGATCCTGGACCAGATGGATCACTGGTTTGTCTCAGTTGTACACCTTTTATGTGTCATGCTTAAGTTATGACCCCTGAGACCATTTCACAAGCTATTCCGACTACAGAGGCATTAAACCCCCACTCCCCTCCCAAAATCCTCTGACCTTTCTATGTTCTTCTATTACCACATCTTGTTCCGAGTCTGTGGCAGATGGGATGGGAGGAAAAAAAGCTATTTGCATTAAGCCCTTTTACTTTAACATCTTGGCTCTTGCATATCCTTGTTTAGCTCTGAAAGAATGGGAGATGGCCCAAAGATGAATGGCAGATAAAAACAGGTCAGTGCCTCCTACTGGGAGACTTATCATGGAAAAAAGTCCCTGCACTCCAGATGCCCCTGTGGGGGAGGAATGTTTCCTCATAATGCTTTTAAATGGGTTGCATTGCAACTGTGCTTCCTTTCTACAGAGCTTTGCCACACACAGCTACAAACATTGGATCCTGTATCCTTGAGGGATTCTCTGTGCCCTGTAGTCACAGCTAGCAGTGACAGTCAAATCAATGCTTCCTTGAATTCTCCATGTTTGCAAGCCTTGTCATTCTTCAGGAATCTGTGAAGATCAGAACAATGCTTGCTATGTGGCATGCAAAATATATACATGTTTCTTATAATTATAGGGCTTCTTTCGGGGAAATCGCTTCCATAGAAAGTGGAATGGGATTTCTCACCCAGAAGATGAGAGATGTTAATAGCAATGTTGTTAACATCAGTTCTTAACAAATAGTGGGTTTGTTTAGAGTTTCAAGTGCCTTGAATTTTCTCTAAAGTTCTGCTTGTTCCTGTGCCTGTGCTCTGCCATAGCAGCCTTTGTGACCTGGAGAACTTTCAGCTGTGTGCTCTAGGAAGCAAGAGAAGGAATCTTTCATGGAAGCACTGATCAGAACAGTGTGCAATTCCATCCCTTCAGGGGTTGATTTCCATCTTTTCTTTGAATTTCTGATATTTGACTTGAAGACAGTCTTCATTTTTGACAAACCTGAACTGTTTTGCAAAAAGCAGACACTCTCAAGAAGTTTTGCATAGTCCAAAATCCAGTTGCTTTCAAAGTGATCTCTTACAGAAGGAATTTCTTTTTCTTTCTTTTTTTTTTTTTTTTAATGTCTGAGTTCTATTCACATGTTTGTTCCTTGGCTGGGATATATTTTAGCTGGTTTAGTGAGCTGAATCAGCTCTTCCACAAATGAAATTAATACCACAGCCAACACAAAGGGAGTAAGAGTGTATGGGAGTGTATGGCTGGAGCAGGAAAGAGAGGGAATAAGTTGTAAGTTTTTCTATTCTTTGTTTCTAGCTGCGGTGCTTCAATAGATAACCTTTTATTTTCCTTTTTTTTTTTTTTTCTGACAGGTTTTCTTTCCATTTTGTATACAATTCAGCAAAGGATTTGTGCTTAGTCTCAAGAGGGCTTTGGCAGGACTTTGAGTGATTCAGTGTAATAGATGGAGTGTCTGAGGGGACTCAGAGCTCTTGATCAGGAACTGGCTGAGAGGCAGCAAAGCAGCCAACACTGAGTATCTGTGGGACTACTAAGCAGAAGTTTGGGTTCAGATAGTGTCCTGTGCAGCCTCCAGCTTCCATTCTCTTGATAATGCCCAAACAGGTAATTGGGTCCTATTCCTGCCAGATGTTTCTTGGCTTCCACAGCTTTTTTATAAGCTTTCTCTGTACTCAGGCTCACTTAGAAACAAATAACACTATCCTACAAGAAAAAAGTTCGGGACATCTGAGGCAGAAGTGCAGCATCTATGGAAGATCAAGGCAAGTCTCGTTTTTTGGGCTGAAACGTTATGGATTTACATGTCTGTCCAACAGTGAGAACTATGCTACTGTGTGAGATCACAGGTTGTAGGTTTGGCTGCAAGAATATCCCTCCTGATACATCCAGTGACAACTGAATGATGCTGGTTTATGAAATCAGGAAGAAATTTATATGGCTGGGCTTGAGCAGCCTACACTCAAGGACAGCAATTGAGATTTGATTCTTGTGCACTGCATGGCAAGCTTCTTCTTTACTTTTTAATGTGCATGGGCACATGTTAAGTTATAACTAATTGAAAATTCATACTGTATTCTAGGAAGTGACTATTTGCTTCAGCAATTCTGTTGACCAGTACTGTGGAATTTAAAACTATGTATCCCAAAGAAGGCATAAAAACATAATTTGAATGCAAACTGTATTAAGTGCTCACATCCTGTATCCTAGCAGGAATTTCACCAAACAGGGGAAGTATTCATTGAACTAGGAGCAAAGCAATGTCAAGTTGAGAAGGAAATTACTATGGAAATGAGTTTTAAAAGCCTGAGGCAGATGTAGGGAGAGGCACATTGTACAGGAATTTTCCTCATGCTCTCTAGCTTTTACGGCCTTTCCATTACTTCAGCTGCAGCATGTAAGAAATCTTTGGCTTGGGAGACTGTCACTGAATTTCAGCATTTTTGTGCTATTGCTATGGGCTGGCTTCCCTGTTATGAGACATTAAAGCCTCAGCTAGGGCTGGGGCATCTGCCTGTATGGCACCAGCTTTGCTTGGGCACACCAGAGCTCCTTTCAGCCAGCCCTTTGTCTCTCTGTGGTCAGTAATGGATGCTTATGAGAAAAAGAGAAGTATATTGACTGTTTTCCTGCTATACTACTGCAGTGCTTGGCAAGGAGCAGATGGCTGGGTTGGTAGGTTTAATAGTCCCTAATTTTATTTTTTTTTTCTCACACAAAGATTTGTCTTTTTTCCTTTATTTTTTTAACTATGCATTTCAAGAATCCATATCTTGTGGCATTGAGTTCTACAGCTAACCTGAATAGTGTTAAGAAACCTCTCCCATCTGCCTAGTGATTAAGCATAAAGCCCCATCATTTCCATGTTTTAGCAAAATGCCTAATAAACTGCCTATTAATTTCCTTCATGCTTTTTATTATTTGATATTAAATTATAGATTATGACTTAGACCATTTTTTTTACTTAAAGATATTTGAGCAATATGGAAGTGCATTTGTTGGCTTAGTGCATTGCAGAAATATGGCAGTACAAGAAAAAAGTGATATTTTTTTCTTGTACTGCCAGAAAGAGCAGACAGGTCCTCTTGTGTCTTCTCACAAATTCTGGAATATTCCTGAGGCAGCAGTGGATTCCTGATACACTCTGGAATGGATTAATTGCAAATAGAGAGATAAATGGCTTAGGGCAGGAAAGTGGAAAATGTTAATCATGTTGGCAATAATTGATGAGAAATGGTTGTGTGGGAGAGAAAACCAGGTTGTTAATGTATAAGTGTATTTGTTTACAGATTTTGGGAATTAATGGAACTTTAAAGGGCTCAGTGCATTCCAATGCCTCAGACATTGAAAGGAAATAAACTGTGATCCCCTCACTTTCATTTTGTTATCGTGAAAAAAAACAAGAGAGTGAAAATTGGGATTTTTTTTTTTAAACAGCATGAGAAAATGAAAATATTTGAAACAGTTTTTCTTTAATAGTCTTGCTTTCATTCTAAACTTCTTGTTGTAACTATTCTGGTCACTCCCAGTAATGGCAGAAATGTGAGTATCTGCTGCAGAATTGCTCATGCTCAGCTGTGTCACTGGGTAGAAATTATATTAATCTGTACAGGTTGACAAGTTTAACAAAAACTGGTTTAAACACTGAACTGGGGAAGAGAGCCCCCAGTTGGAACCCCACATAACACTATCTCCAAATAAAATACTGCTTGAATGGTCTGGAAGTTTATCACTTTGGTACTTACCTTTGTGGCTATTGCTTTCAGAGACAAAATTTATATGTCAAATCCTGGGAACACACATTTATTCAGAATATGAACTGTTCTGCCTTTATATAGAAATGAGAGCCTATGAATTGGAAAAGTCACATATTTGTATCCCTTTCCTGTGTCACAAGTACTAAAATTATTAATTTACCAGGCTCAATTATGCAGTACTATTATTTTGTATATAAATAGTAAAAATAATCTGAGGTCTGATTACACTCCTGCTGGTATCTATTCACTGATTTGAATGGAAGTTGGTTTGGACTCCAAAACCTGTGAATCCTGCTATCAGAAGAATGTTTACTCTATTTTCCTTTTACCCAAGCAGGAAGGAATGCATGCATGAATATTCATTTTCCTCTTCTAATTCCGTCTGTGTAATGCAACAGGTTTTTTCAACACTCACTCTCTCCTCCCACCAATAACTTCAGAAACATCTGCATGATTCTTAGGCACAAAAATATTGATTTAAGGAAGGTCAGTGTAATTACCTTATAATTTAATTCTAAACACCACAGACCTGCACAGTAGAGCCTGCCTGCCTTATGTGTCAGGATCCCAGGTTCAAGGGACCCTGAAGAGGTAAATCCTCTTGGAGAAATAGCCTGGGCAAATCTGTTGGTCTGTCTGGCTATCAGGTCTGTAAAATGGAAGTGGGGGCCGTGGCATTCCTTGGCAATCCTTCTGCAGCAGTAACTCATGTGGGAGGACTTTACCATAATGCTGCTGCTGAGTTAACAGGCTCTAATCAATAGCTCAGAAGGTGCTTATGAAGCTGCCTCTAGGTAAGCAGCCCAGGCAGTAAGAGCTGGAGAATGATGAGGCCAGTTACCTTTTCAGTGTATTCTGATTTTAGCCAGCTCTTTCGTTTTGGCCCTCATCCCAGGCTCTGCCTCTGTGCAGTGTGTAGCCAATGATCTGAACAATTCATAGTGCTGTGCAGTGTAAGAACTGATAATGAGTTAATGAGATCTTGGTGTCTTATCTCAAGTATTCTGTATACTTGTTCCCTAAATAGGGTGAGTCTGTGTCCTATCACTCCTGTGGCTCATGAAGAACTAACCTGGAAAGACCTGTTAATCTTCATGGTCTGCAAAGATCTGGTTTCCCTCCATCCCAGTGAACAGGTGTATAAAGAACAGAAAGGACATAGGTAGAAAATCAAATGTTCTCCTAGAAGATAAATAAATGAACTGTAGAAATAAGAGCTCTAAACAGGGCTCATTTCCATAAACTGCAAGGTCTATAAAACTGTAATGTTGTTTGCCAGTTAGTCATCTAGTTTGTGTGGATCTGTGGAATGTAGTTATTGGCAATTCTCAAAACAAACCACCCCATACTTGCCCGAGTGTTTCACAATATAGGAGGCATGTTGAAGCCTGTCCATGTTCCTTTGCACTACAGCCAATTACTGCATTTAATTATTCTTTGCCTACACCTCTGTATATATCTCTCCTCACCTTTTGATCGTTTTTTTCTAGCGAGTGCCTTTGTAAGCAACAGGTTGATACCATGCAGTGGAAAACTTGCACTGACATTGGTGGTGTTCATTGCTTTTGAGCCTGCCCAGCCCTCAGAGCCCTCTTAGCATGCAGGACTTTAAGGTACTGAGTGCTCTCAGCTCTAGCTGGATTCAGGCAGAGTGTCAGGCCTTTCCCAACAAATGTGCCTGCATGTGAGAGTATTGGGAACTTTTAAATGTACCTTAAAAACTACAAAACTTCTCAAGAAGGAGCAAAGCTATTTCTTCTGCAAGCTCCTGTCTTGAACAGGTCTGCAGCTAGCTACTGCTATTGAGGCATTGCAGGAGGAGCCTACAATGAACCAGATTGTAGAGAGACTGTGGGAAAGATGGGGTAAGGGAAGTGACAGGTACTTGATAGGCAGCGGGTCTGTGCTGGCCACCAAGGCCGGCCCTTTGGAGTTATTGTTTTGTTGAAAATCCAATTCTATGTTCTTTTCAAATGTTAGGTAAGAAAGTTGTCAGGTAAGAAAGTTCCCGTTTCAGTTCTCAGGTTGTCTCAAGGAGTCTTGCAGCAGTTTTGAGAATAAAGGGCTAAATTTAACGGATCCATTTTAAAAGAAAAAGTAGAAAAAAAAGAGGAGCTTTTACACAAATTTTTTGTGTCTATAAAATTCCAAATAGTCTGGCCTTCTGGTTTGGGGTTTTTTTGGGGTTGTTTATTTGTTTATTTTTGTGATGTTATTAAAACCTGGGAATTTTGCTCTTCAGTTTGTATCATTTTTTTACACGCTTTTGTGCTCAAAGAGCTTTCTGTTCTTTTTTACCTACCCACAATCAGCAAATGTCACCTCCAACCTGTCTCCTGTAGTAAACAGATTTGGCCATAAGGACGAGATGGGTCCTAACAGATGGAACCTATTGGTGCTCCACAAAGATGTGTTGGGATTGTCACTAGACACTGGAGGACAAGAGCAGCTGCCTTCCTTGGAGACCCCAAGCCTGCAACCTTTGAGGTATTTCTCTTGCTGCCAAATGAGAACCCTAAAGTAGATCTCCTTCCTTGCTGAAATCCAGAATTGCACTCCTGTTTCTTCCTCTCTGTAAGTTTCTGTGTATAAAAGACTAGGCTTCATATCATGATTAGAAGGTGAGATTTTAGTAAAATTAGGCTTTTTCATGACAAGCAAGCTAGCAGCTTCTTCCCTGAACCAGCCCGTTGTTTTGGCTGGGGACAGCAGGATGGGTTAATCGTGGCCCCATTTCCTGAGGTCTCCTGCAGTCATGATTTGTGAATGCCTGAGAATACCCCTGCTGAATTCTAATTGTTTGTGGCAGTCGGCACATGATTTCAAGTGTTTGGTCACAGCAGTGTTCGTTTTCTGCTCTTTTAATCTTTGATGGATGTTGCGCCTGGCTTCACTGATGTGGTTCATGACACAGTAGGCAGTGATTTCCTATAAGATGTTTTGTCTCAACTACAGAGGTGTGGAGTCCCTATATGATGGCCAATATTTATTAATGACATCCCAAGGTTTCTAAAGAGAAAGCTCTGCCGTAGACCATTAGAACCTAATCTATTCTGAAATGTCAGATGCAGTTAAGCAAGAGCTAACTCAATTGCACTGAGACTTTCCTCGTTAGTTCAAACTCTGATTAGAAGACTGATTAAAGGCATTCTCTTTGTAAAGGTTCAGTCTTTATCTCTGCAGATATCATTATATACAAGACAAGATAAAGCTAGCTAAAGGCTCACACAAATGCTGGAGCTGAAAAACATTTGTGTATGTGTGCATAGTTATTCAGGCCCATATAAATGCACATGCATGTTTTTAAAAATGTGCTTAATTAGTAGCATGAAAAGTGTTAATTTATAAACATGGATAGTGTTGAATTTTGTTGCAACTTCAGCCTATTCATCGGGTGTTATTAGTATGAAAGGTCAAGTTTTCATATCATATGTAAAGCAGTAGGATTAAGATTTTAACAGCAATTTGGGGGTTGCTGGGATACAAAGTATTTTGTTCAGAATACTTGGTATCTGAGGTCATTATGACCAGCCAAACTGCTTCCTGTGATTTAAACATTGCTCTTGCTGTTCAGTCTGAACTACAAGATGGCAATACTACTGAAATATCCTAGGCTCTTCCTAATGTTTTACCTACACATAGTATTAAACTTTGGCAATGCCTTTAAATTTCTCACAGCGTTCATGTTTGTATATAAGCTCTTAGAAGAAAGGATAGTTGATTCATTATGTGTTTGTGGGGTGCTTGCCACAATATGGGTGATGTATATTTCTGTAACCTAGATAAAAGCTGGTATTATCAAGAGATAAAAACATCCAGAAGGCAAATGACAAAGCTTCCCAATGATTTTCCAACATGAAGTTCCTAAAAAAATGGAGCTTTCAACTTTTATTCTTCAGGATTTTGTAGTTTGCTGCCTTGTGCATGAATCATTTTACAAACACCTTGTGGGCTAATGAGAAATAAACAGAAAGTAAAGAGCTTTAAGAAATTTTATGGAAGTTGGTGTTCTCACATAAGGGATTTGATTGTTGTTTCCATTCTGGTCAGATTAATAATAACTCAACCATGCTGCTGCTGGTTGATTACTTGAGTGTGCATGTTAGTATGTGAAAGAGAACACAATAGTAAGTGGTCATATTGGTCCAGGCACCACTGAACAGATAGTTTGTATAATTATTGACAATCTTTAGCAGGGAGGACACGCTTTGAAGTATTAGTATCCTGCTTGTGAAGTTAGCTTGTGGACCCTTGGGGAATATTGATCCTTTATGTGCCAAAGTCAATCTCAATACTATTCAACAATAATAATAATTTAAAAACATCTAGCTGTTCCATTGCAAATACTGCACAGGTAGCACCTTGTTTTATAGCTGACAGGCTAGAAGTCTTGATTTTGGTTTTTTATCAGTGCCCTGTGGAGGGATAGAATGTAAGAGAATAGTGCAGAAGGCAATCTCACGCCTGAGGAGTTGCAGCTGTACTAATCACAAAGCATTAGGAACAGGCCTGCCACAGCTGTGTCCAATTAGAAAACAAGAGCTACAAAAGAGTGGGTTAGCTGGGTGTGAAGAGAGCTGGAGTTGGTTGGCTGTGGTGAAGAAGAAGGAGTTGGTGCTGCAAGGAGATGACCACGAGAAATCACCGAGAAGGTATGGAAACCTTTGCAGTAAGATGACAACAGTGCCTCTTGCAGAGGTAACTGAAGTTGCTCTTTGGGTTCATGGATTTGATGAATTCTGGAAAACTTCTTGGGCTGATACTTTTTGATGTAGGGTTGCAAGGACTGTCAAAGTAGGGCTTTTTCTAGTGAGGTATTACAGTACCAGCGTATCATAGGATTAAGACAAAGCCAACTATTTGTACTCCAGAGTTGCCTGCTGACTAACTTCTAATTGGCTTTGCCAGATTTATCACAGGTTTGCTGCTTGTTCCCAGATTGCTTGCACAAATGATGCAGTTTGCCAAAGACACTCTTTTCTCTGTATTTCAGTGATTGTGGCAATTTAAACCCAAGTTTTTCTGAATCCCAGCCCAGTATTTCTTATGTCCTGTTCTGTGTGACTTTCAACAAATCAAGTAACTTCAGCAAACTTAGAAAAGAGGAAGAAAATTCCTCTGTTCTCTACCCATACAGTCCTATATGGATATACCGCATACGCACATGGAAGCAGGCAAACAGTGTGCAAATGCTACATGTCATTTTCCTCTCCCAGAATTCTGAGACTGTGGTCACTCTTCTTGAATGAAACAGCATAAATAATAGCATGGTAGTTGACCAAGGAAAGAAAACCCTAAGGGCTGTGACCACAGACATGAGGAGAAATAATTGTGTTGTAATTTCTTTCCCTATTACAAGTTGAAGTCCTCCTTCCGGTGCTGTTTTTGAGGAAACATCTACTCTGAGCAGTTGGAATTTTTTCAGAATATCTACAGCTGTTGATAACTAGCTGGGCTTGAGAATGTTTCTGAGCATCATGTCTGGCAGTGCCAGCCTGGTGGTAGATGTGTTAGCTGGGTTCTGCAGAGCTTTTGCTAGTGGTAGTCTCTGCAAAGCACTGTCTTTGCTTTTAACTCCATATCCTTCCAGACCCTCAGGATGCACTTCCAAAATGCCAATCTATGCCTCATTTAAATCTTAAGACCAACCTACTGCAATGTTATCTCCAAAAAGTAACTGCAGAGAGGTTCTAACAAACAAGAAAATGTTGACCTTCAAATCACTGTGAAATCACTTAGCTCTACTCTGCTGCTTTACCTCAATGCCGGTCTAGTTAAATTCATCCCTTTACCTGATGTCCAAGGTTGGTTTATTTCTAAAGGATAATGGATAATACCTTCACAGCTGGAAATACCTGAGTGAAGTGCTATATTGTCAAGATACAATCTCCCTAGTCTCCTCCCCAGAGAATAAAGGATTTAGTCAGGACATTAAGGCATTGCCAAAATCCTCAGCTACCCCAGCTCACTCAAGTTAGACTGCTAGGCTGAAGCAAAGTAAGTTATGCTGGGAATGGTTAAACCACTTAATTCCAGGATTAAGGAGCTACACAGGTAGCATTAAGTCATATTTGTGCATGATTCTTCCTGTGACACGAGAAACTGGACACAGCTCACCATTGGGGCTGCTGTAGTACTTGCATGCTTATCATCTCTTATTAACCCATGTCAGTGTCCTCATGCTGCTGGATACCCAGTTCATGAAGTAGAGTACAGAAGAAGAGAAAATATTTTGTCCTTGTTATCTCCTGTAGAGACTTTAGTAAAAATCTTTGATGTTTAATGTGGAGGCAGAGTCATAGGAAAACAAAATTGACAACTACTAGGAAATTACTCAAAGGAAAACCAACCTGTGGTTGGCTTTTAAACCATTTGGTCAGCTCTGACTTGTCCCTCAGTGTAAAACAAGTAGTATTTAAGCATTTGTAGGAGTATGAAATATGTGGATACTTGTTACTTGATGTACATCTTTATTAATATCCTGTGTCATCAGGAACATCACACAGCAATGACTTGCTTAGTTTCAGAATTTACTGTCAGAGACATCTGTAAATGTATCAGTGGGTGTATACATATAGCACACATAAGGATGGAGGATGTTGGGAAAAAATCTTGCCTCAAGTTTGGGATGAACTCATTATATCACTACTGGTGGAGCCAAGAATGAGTTAAGCAAAATCTTCCCAGACAAATGTCAGTAGCAGCTCTACAATATCTCGTACAATCAGAGATTATTGGATAATTCTCCTGCTCTAATTGTGCTTTTTCACCTCTTTTTTTAAAGCAGAGGTGCTGCATTGCAGAAAAAAAACATGTCATTGGCAAGGGTGGGGCTTAGTAGTTTTAATAGCAATGAGTTATGCACAATACAAAATGCTATTATGTAATCATTTTGGTTATTATACCATGACTTGAGAAATATGGGAGCCAGTGCAATGATGAATATCAAGCAGGATGGCTGACACTTTCCAGTCCAAGGGAAAAAACACCCAAACCCCTTGCTAGTGAGCATGAAAACTTCTTCTACTTGAATAGAAGTAGAGAAGCTTTTTTCCTTGTCAGGGTTTGTAGACATGAAGTCCACACATGAATGGCTTCATTGGTGCTGATGGCAAAATTCCAGTACAGTTTATAAAGAATGAAAATCCAGCTCTGTGTGGACTTTGAAGAAAGCAACTGTCCATATGTCAAGTCATTTGGAAAATAAGTCAGCCTTTGTGGAGGCCACAAAGACCAGGTTGGCACAATTTAAAGCCTCAGCACAGGTACAGGTTTAATCACAACAAATTGACTATAGCTGGTATCTTTCAAAGGCAAGACAGGAAGATGATCCTAAAGAGCGTGTTTGAATATCAGGTTAATTTTATTAAGAGCCTGCTCACAGGCACCGTCAGAGAACAGCAGTAGTCATTTTGAGGTTTCAGGGAGTCACTGTGTAGTTAACATCTAAAGGAACAGGAGCCAGAAGCTTTGTGTTATCTGTGGCTTCTGATCTGTTCTCTGGGCCAAGGTGGTTCTTGTCAAGTCTTGGAGGGTGTGTTGCTCCAGCTGTAGTTTTCTTCTATGCCAGCAGCCCTGCAGGCCTATTTGCCTACCTCCCTTTTTCCATGAAGGCTCAGAGTACAGAATAAGTGTTCCCATTTTCCTACTGTCCTTTTCTGGAAGGGGCAGACCCAAGCAGTCCTTCATGATGTGCTTTGCATTTGAAGTCTTGCTAACGTGTAAGTAACTTCCATCAGATTTCCAGTTAAAATAATCCTGAAACAGGGGAGGGATAAAGTAACATAGACATTGGAGAGGAAAAAGCAAAATAAAACCTTTTAATCAGCTTAGAGTTTGTCAGCTTGTGGCTTATTAGCTACATGGAAATTAGTCTTTCCTTATGTGTTTTTTCCATTGTGGTGTACTTGTTATCATCAGTAAATCTATCAAATGAAACTCGTCTGTGCCCAAGAATTGCTGTGCAGCACAACTAGGGCCTGAGATGAGGTGTTCCACAACAGACCAGCCACAGCAGGAAGTACTGAAAAGTGAGAGTTCAGGCTGTGAATTACTCATCAAGATCTTGCCCACTTTTAATCTGGCAGCATGGTACATTACCTCAGTGGGGACTTTCATCAGCTTCTTCTCAACTGCAAGAGGGTTTTATTGCTTAGGTCCAGACAAGTCTTGCCCTAGGCAAAGATGTGATAAGCATTTGGCCAGGGCAGCAGTTGCATTGGGCAGTGACTGTGAGCAGTGACTGTAAGCATGCAGCATACTTAGCCTAAAACCAGTCTAGGTAAAGCCAGGCTGCTGCTGCCACCTGTGCCACCTCACCAAATGGAGTCTCATTTGACAGTGGCAGTTGAGGCTTTTCCTCCTTTTATCCTAGTGACAACAGGAGCAGCAAGACTATATCTGCAGAGCTTTCTCTTCCTGCTCTTCCCAATCCATCTCCTCTTCCTGCAGCCACAGCAGCCCTTCAACACTGAGAATAATTTGTTTTGCCTGCAGTGCTGAGGAGCAGGTGGAACAATTCTGTGGCCAGTATTCTGAATTTACAGGTCTACAAAAGATCACTGATTTGAAGTGTTTCAGGGGTACTTAATAGTTTTTACCTGTAGTCCAGTATGTTTCATTGGCTATGGAATACACAAATTGAAAAAAAAGTGCTTTTAAAATACCACTGACTGGATCTTAGAAGTGCCCTAACTATGGGGAGAGCTGCAGGAGCAGTGCATGACACACTTGGAAGTGTTCTACAAGCAGTGTGTATAGTATATTGCTAATAAATGTGACAAAGGTGTCTGTTTATAAGCATGCATACTGGAGCCATCTCCATACCTGTATTCAATATGGTTTGTATCACACTGGTTCTTCAACATTGCAGGTCAAAGTCTGGGATGCTGATGTTGGTTTGTTGCATCTCATCCATGACCACTAGTACTGTGAAACACATTCTTTTTTCATGATTGACAACTTAATGAATTTGATATGTAATTGTATAGGGATAAAATGTCTTAGCAATAAAAAAAAATGTAGCTTGCAATTTCTCTGTTTAAAATGTTTCCCCCCTTTCCTTTTCTCTTTGTATAATTGCTCTCCCTTTAGAAAAGGGGATGTACCAAGAACAGAAGCATGACTCCAGCTTCAGGTGGGATAGGTAGTTGCCACACTAGAGAGATAGCTACTGGGTTATTGTAGCTATCATTTGAATCAGTCCATGATTCTTTTATGCTGTATCCTCTGTGAATACATAAACCTGGCCCATCCTAGCTCAAGAAATTTTTCTGTTCTTTACATGAGCCTTTAGCCACCAGCAGCAGAGAAATTAAGTACATGACGAAGAGGGAGTTGCTGTAAAATGGTCTTGTTATGGGGACTATAAAAAAAGCAGGGGGTTCCCTCAGAAACTCTAGTATGTTTTGTTGCAGGAAAGGCAGCAACAGACAACATCTCCAACAGATTGTGCTGTCTTAGATGTGAGAATCCATCCCAGCCTGAGAAGCATCCCAATGCCCTCAGAGGATGGAGGGATGGCTGCCCTAGGGAAGGTATAGATAAAATGGAGGCTTTGAGACTGTTGTGCACTGGTATTGCCTTGAATGGCAGGGCCCAAGAAGGGTTCTGGTAGATCAGTTGTTCCAGCCCACAGAGAAAACTGTGATAACAAGCATACAACATTTGTCTAGGGAAACTTACTGATATCTTGAATGCAATGAAGGCAGGGTTTTCCAAATTATTCTTGTAGTTGGAGTGCTCACATACTTTCTTTGATTTAAAGTTAGAATGTTATATTCTGGCTCTCATTGACCAAAAGTCACAAAAATGACCAAAAGTTTAGAAGAACTGTTCTGACAGCAATGCTTAACAGGGTGAGCAGTCATGATTCTTGTGAGAGGTAGAGCAGAGATTCACAATCTGCCTCAAGGCAAGATGAAAAATACACAAAGCTGATGCTTTCTTCCTAGTCCCTCTGGCTCTAGTAGAACTGCAGTGCTGAAGCTGGGAGAGAAGTTTGGGATAAATTTTGATCTGCATCCTACAGGCTTTTTCAGTTTTTCTGTGTACTTGGATCAAAATATGATTATTTCAGAAATAATTCTGAAGGCGGAGTGAGTCAGGTTAGGGTTGCTGCAGTGTGCTTTCAGTGGGAACTCACAGGAAAAAGCACTATCTGTGGCTCTAATGTATTCAGTTTTTATGGCAACACTGAAGTGCATCATATAAATAAGCCTCTTTTTTAGCCACTGTGAAACTGATGCAATGCCCTATCCAAAGCAAGTATTACTTTAAATCACTATAACAGACATAGATTCAAAAAAAATACACAAATACTAGAACTAGCAGGTTTACTCATTTATCTGACATCTACAAAAATACGGAGACAATGAATTTGCCTTTAAAATCTATTTTTTGTGTGTGTTTTGCCTTCCCAAACAATGATTTTGTAAATATGTTCCAATTGTAGCTACAGCAGACATAAATCTCTCTCATTATTTTATGCCATTGGTTGCCACATTTTGATTTTCATTAAGGAGAGCATTGTTTTTAAAATAATTTGTCATTCTATTATCTCAACACAACATTCTAAAATTGAAAATATTTAATCTCTGAGAGGTACTATGGAGAATTTTCTAACAGCAACTCACCTCTGGTTCCTAAGGCACTTTCAGTTTCTCCTGGTCTTTTTTTCAACACCTCCTCAGTGCCGCATCTCAGCAGGGAGAGATCAGGCATTGAGCCTGAGTGTTCAGACAGACTCTTTGTTCACAAATACACTAATTCATTATTCTGTGTCTTCCTAGCACACAACTCCAAATAGCAGAAAAACCAGATTAGCATCCTGGTCTTTTGAAAAGTGTGATGCTGTTGGTTACTTTTTCCCCTCCTGCCTGTTCTGGGTACTTCTTGTCCTCTCTGTTCTGGTTGTTTTAACATCTTAGGATCTCTGAGCCGCCACCATCACCCACCTCGTTGTAGCCAGGGGTTGTTTCCATTGCTATGATGTTAAACAGAAATTGGGATCCTCATATCAGCTAGTAAGAATACGAGGGAGCACAGAAATACTCCAAAGACCAGAGTCAGGGAATCCCCTGCAGTAAATCCCCCAATGTGACCAAATATCATCCTTCCCAAGCTGCTCTATTGTATTTTCTTTGCGACATCCTCCAAATTTCATTATTAGCTGAAAATTGAGAAAAACAGAGCTGGGAGAGACTGATTTTGGGGATTGTTTTGTAGAGGACTTATCCTCCCCCTTGGGGTTTGTGTAGGTCTTTCCCTACCAAATGACTTCCTCTCTAAATGTTAACTGTTTTCTTGCAAAAATTTAGCTTAAGAACATTTAAAAGTTTCTAGGTAACTGCAAAGGTAAGAGTACCAATATTCATGTTATATTCATGACCCTTGTGATGGACTTCCAGTACTTTGTCCCCCACACCAGCACTGGGATGGCAGAACCTGTTCAGACATTTACTTCTTTGGTGCTCGGGTGTGCGATTCTTTGCTCTTTTCATACTTCATTCAAAGGATCGTGTTTCTCTTTCTTTAATTTTCTCACTAAGCTACTCAACTTGCTTTGAGAGTTTTCAGTAGGAACAAGAAGGGTGGGTGCTGTTGCTCAGTGCAATCATGCTCTGCTTTCAGAAGTGGGATGTGAACACAGTGAGCAGCACTTCTGCCTGGCCTTGAAACCAGGGAAGTCTGTCAACTGCTCTTCAGCATCGTCTTGTGGAAGTGCCCCCTGCTGCCATGTACAAAGACTTACAGCAGATTACAACACGGCAACTTTTAACTCTATTTCGTACAGTGTCTTTCATTCTACATGTGCTGAAAGTGCTTTACAATATACAAACAGCAATAGAAAATGTACAAAACAAATATGTCTTCAAACAGAGGAGCTGCTTTCTTCAGATGGCAAAAATGACACTTTTCCACAACAGAATAGCAATAGAAATGAGCCTGTACTGGCATAGGCATTCTGAATTCTCCCCAGCTTAAGATAACTTAATTCCAAGCATGATTGTTCTTCATGACTTTATAATGAGTTGAACCAAACATAAATTAAGAAAATAGAGATTTAAGTGGGAGTATCAATCTAAATTTGCTCCCAAAGCCTGTTGTTGATTCTCTGCTTTGCATTCCTTTAGCAATTTTTCTTCAGCACCCTATGACATAGTTTTTAGGCAGTGCTTAATTACATTTTGTTAATGTGGGAAGGCGCTGTATTGGTAATTGCTTCTTTATGATTGTCAGTTGTATTTGTGAGTACTGTTAGTTTGTGTCATAAAAGAAAGTATATTTTATAATTAAAAATTCAGCACTTTTGGGTGCTACATCTGATCTGTTTTAAATGCCATTAAAAGAAATGTTTGTAAATTCAGAACAATGTATTGTTGAAATAAACTATCCAGTCTTGTAGCTATGACAAACGTGCATTTTCAGTGAGTATCAGAGGCCGTGATTTTAATGAGAGGTTTCTTTGGAGAAAAAATTATGAGTTCACTCAAAGTAGGACTCAAAACTCACCTGAGTGAAGGTGGGCTTAAGAGCAAAGGAGGAAAAAAATTGAACAAGGGAAATGGAGGTAGGGTCTGAGGAAGGAAATAGAAAATATTTCCAGTTCCAAGGAGAGGACAAGGGCATTGGGAGCTCTGGGGATGCTGGACATGGAGAAAAAGGGAAAGAAGGACTGAGGATTGAGTGGGCAGTAGGGTGGGGTGAGGATGGACTTGTTGCAGAGGCTGGTGGCTCTGGACTGGCTGCAGAGTTTGAGTGTTGAGCACAGGATTCTGTGCCATGTCTGGGGTCTGAGTACAGTTGTTTAGTGGAGCATTCGGTTCCCACAGTCCATGAAACTCTCATGTCTTCCCGTTGCGTTGGGAAACAAACTGTACGTGTTCCACTTACAGCAAAAAAGGATGTATCAGAGTCCTAGAGGCCGCTGCCACTTTTGTCCTAGAGCAGGTGTAATCTTCACACTGAGGCTTGGATCCTCAGTGTGGGGAGAATATGTCTCAGCTGACATAACTGCACAGTCTTGAGGCATATGGGAAGGAGGAAAATGGGAAAATGTTTTGAAAATTCTGTAATTACATCCTGCACTTCATATTTGAAATCTCCAGTTTGTGAGTCTTTGAAGTCTTCAGTTAAGTTCCTCTAACATGGCAGCATGAGTGTGTTCATGTGAGCAAAGTGTAAGGAATACATCTGTTTTGGTGATAATCTTTGGCGAGGAGAAGGACAGCAATAGGCAGTGTTAAATATCACTCTTCAGCATGGTAACTTTGATACATCTGCACCTCTTTGTGGTGCAGAGATTGGATTATTAGCCTCTGTAACAGCACCATCTTGCACTGCAGCTCTGTTTGCTCTTGCAAACTGAGCAGGATCACATCTGCATAGGATCTTTGGCAGGGGCTCTGCCGAGGTCGCTGACCTGCCGTGGAACCATGTTTGTTCAGTAAGCAATGCTTTCATACTGATGCCCCACTAAGCCAGCACACCACAATGCCTTCCTTTGCCACCATGCAGTGTTTAGCTGTGGATGTAAGTTTAGGCTCAAAATACAAAGCACAGACGCTGACTGGTTTTGATTGCTAGAAATTTTGTATGGAACTAGTTAGAAAACTGGGCTGTTAGCCCTCATGTGTTACCAAAGTTGTTTAGATAATACTGCTCTGCTTAGAAGTCTTTTCCACCGCTTCACTTATTCAGTGCTAACCTAAGCTAAGCTGCAGTGTTGTTTGTCCCTGTTTTATATGTTATGCAAGAACTTTTGTAAAGAAGCAGTTGTGTCCTGCTTGAGATGGGCTCTGCAGTGGGAACAACTGCAGCAAGCCTGGCATGTGTTGCATCTGCAGCTTAAACCCAGAAGTTCATTTGTAAGCAGCCAGGTAGCCCCACTTCACAGCAACGTAGTAACTAATGAGGGGTCTTAGGGTCAAGCCCACAGCAGAATGAACCCTCAAGTCAATCACTGCATAATTCAGGGAGGTAAAAGTGTTCTGTATGAACATGGGGCATATTTTTCAGCATTGATTTGGTGTATGTGTTCTCCCAGTCCTTCAGCTGTGCACTATAGCCATGCAATAGTTGCTATTTGGGACTCCAAGAGTGAATGGCATTGTCCTGTTGGTGTGATGCTCTGCCTACTTAGATGGCTAATGGGCACAGGGGAGCCCAGCTTTCCAGCATCACCAAGCTGGGCTGGAATTGGCATGGGAGCTGTGTGAAGATACTAAATCAGCTTTGCACTTTACCTGCTCTTGCCAATTCCCTAGAATAAATTTGAGGGGCCCAAGGTTTATTGTCCCTTATGTTCAGATTGTTAGGACTCACACCGGGACTTTATGGCCACTTAAGCATTATAATGGTATTGCTATGTCCTTTCTCCCCAGGCCTTCTGCACTGTGGGAGAGGCATAAAAAGGCAGCGGTACACTGGATCGCAACTCAGAGCTCACTAGATGGCTGGTATTACCACAGGATATAAATAGGCTGGAATGGAGACTGAGGGGGAGTTCAGTATAATACTGCCAGCAACATGTTACTTACTCAACACAGTTACCAACTCTGTGGGATCAAAGCAGTTACACAGCCAGTGCAGGCTGTGCAGGAATGGAGGGGCTTTCACTCAGGCTGTGGAGCGGGGAATGGCTTTTCATGTTTAGCAACCTGCGCTGGATTCAAACTGGAAGCCTGAAGATAAAAATGTTTGGGGCCAGGCCCTGTCCTGCAAGACAAACCCAGGCTTCCACATGTTCTGCTTCAAAAGAGAGCAGGCAGACTCTTGTGTTCAAAAAAAGTTTTGGTTACAGCCCCTTGTTAGTTTAATTTTAGTTCTTATGAATTGACATATGGCAGGCATGATTTTTAATTAGAGCTTTAGCTGCGTTTTACTGGTAGGGTTGCAGAGCACTGTGGAATTTACACTAGGAAAAAAATGCTCTGTCGGTAGAGTACAAGGCTGTTTAGTAATCAGAGTGGAAAGTTAACTTTGAAACAAATTGGCAACTGATCAGATAAAATTCAAATCGGTAACATTTGTGTTGGAAACCAGCTCAGATCTGGGAAAAATGGAATCTAAGCTATTCTTTTCCTCTTGCAGAGGAACTGACCAGTGAACACGCTGTGTGCACACCAAACTTCATTGTAACACCCCCTACAAAAACAAAATGAATACTTTTATAGGGTTATCTGAGCACTTACTTGATTCCTTTTCACATTAGTGTAAAACTAAATGTTGCTTTGAAGAGAAGTTTCCTTACACATTTTACAAAACAAACAAACGTCCTTTGCCAGTCAAAAACTAAAGGTCAAAAGTTTCCCCCGTTTGTTTTTCTTCTGAATCAACAGCGTGTTAGAGAGAAATGTCAGGAGATGTTTTGCTCCTTTGCATTTGTAACAGATTCCCATCTTCCCAGTTCATTGTGTGAACTATTTCAGGTACTGAAAGAGTTAACAGTGTGTTCAGGCCTCAACCAGCAAATGCATTTAAAGCTCAGTCCAGCACTCACATGGTTTGTATTCTTGCTCTGCTGGAGTGGTGTGTTCATGGCATCTGGTTCCCTGGCAACAGCTTTCATTGGCTCAATCAAAGCCTTTTCTTCTTAAGAAAGCTCCCACTGTGACACCCTACCACCACCACTAATCACCATCTTAACTGAGTGTTTAAGATGCAGCTGGTATGAAAAATAATGCTTGTGCATGTGAGAAGATTAAGAGGCTACCTTGCACAGTACACCTGCCCTGGAGAGTGCTCTTACTCCTTGCTGTTGGGCGTACTTGAGGCATCTGCTTTCCCACTGGCAGAGATGAGGCAGCAATACACCAAGAGTCTGCTTAGAAATAATCTTTTGTTAGGCAGAAATCCATAAACCTTTGTGTCTTGTGAATAGTCATTTCCTCTTTGCAGCTGAGACGGTGGCGTTTGGGCCTCTGTGCTATTGACAAGGGGAAGAAGTGCGATGTAGGCGGTGTACAATAAAATCCATATTGTTGAAGCTGTCTTCCTTGACAAGGAGGAAGCAGGAAGAAGTCTCCCAACATGTGAATTGGAGGACAACGTCAGCAAAGAATTCACATTAAGCTTCTTCCAGGGTTACATATGTTGGAGTTTCTGAGAATTCAGATTTTGCATAAAAGTTGAGAAAATCTCTATCAGTCCCTGCCTGTCTTTCACAGAATTTGGGGTACAGAGTGATCAACAAACTTGAGTATTCTCGTGCTCAGGAATCATGCTTCCACTGTTAGAAATGCTGCCCTCATGATGAAATGGCTGTTAAAAATGAAGTCCTGATTGACTTGGCAGCTGATAGAAAATCTTTCCTTATTTTCCCAGTCTTGTAGACTATGTTGACGGGTGCTCTGTAACCATCAGAGGCCATTGCGCTCCACAGCAATGATGCAGCCGGAGCAGAGATGTAGGTGAGGCTAAGCACAAGGAGAGACAGTGTGTGCATTGTAATCCCTGTGCTACAGTGGTTACTTGTTTACCAGACAAAGCACACCGGCCAGACAACCCCCTCCCTTGCTTATCTCTGTGCTATTGGGCAGGAGAATGAACAGGGATTTAGAGTGTGGGCTGGAGGGCAGACATCTTCAGCAGCGTGGCTTTAGTCATGAAATACCATGCCAGAGAATATTGCACTGATTTTGTGTCTGCTTTGGTTAGGTTTTAAGGTAAACTGCAGTCTCCTGATAGAGCTCTTTGCTATTTTAAATCATCTCTTGTTTGAAAACAGTAAGTGAACATTAGAAACTTGGAAGAGGGGAGAAGGAAGCCTTGTCTTGTGAGACACTGTGTTGTATTTGGCATAGAGAGACTGTGGCAATATGTGCCTGAGAATGGAGATAGGGAGGACAGACTTGTGGTTAAGCTACTATATTGAGACTTGAAATTTGGGTGTAGCCTGCACCTCTGTGTGGCCTTGGGGAAGTCTGTCATAGGCAAAACAGACATTTACCAAGGGCAGGCAAACCAGAAGTGAAGCTGTGGTGGCTCCTCTGGCTGTGGCAGAGCCCAGGGGAGCTGCCTTGGTAGCTGCTGCTGCTGCCAGGGTGAAGCAGAGCCAGCAGGGTAACGCCTGGCTGCCGCAGCCCTTTCATCTTTTCAGAGGCAGCTGGAGCAGCAAGTGCAACTGAGCAAGGCTCAGTCCCCAGCTCTCATTCCCATTTCTGCCCTAGCCTTTCTCTGTGGCTAAAATGTTCTGGCAGTGCAAATGTGAGAGCAGAGCTACTGTGATTTGAGTCAGAGTAGGGGGACTTGTAAGTCTCTAGTCAATCTCCAATTCTGCTTAACTATAGATGCCAGAGAAGAGTAATAACAGCAAGGCTAAGATGACTGTTCTCCAAAATTCACTCTACAACTAAAAGAATTAATTTCTGAGACAGCACTGGGTCTTTGTGTTAATAGATTTTCTGAGATTATGTCTAGATATTTTGTAAGCCCAGCACTAGGCTGGCACCAGCCCCTTGCATTGGGACAGCAAAACTCAAACAGAGGAGAAGCCCAGAGCTTGTTCTGTCTCGACTTTCACGTGTCCAATTCACTCTCAGTCCAACTCCAGAGTCTTTGCTTGGGGTACCTTTGCTTCCTGTGTCAATGCTGCTACAGCCCCAAGTATCCTGACTCCCCCAGATACCACAGTAATACAGCAGGGCCTGGAATGCAAAAACATCACACAGGCCCCAATAGCTGCACAATTTGCAAAGTGGGAATAATTCTTGCTTCATTCACTAGGTTCTTAAAAATATAACTCCTAATATACGACAGATGCTTTCTAGCTATGTGGCTAAAATCTTCCCTGAAAGGCCTATGCATGTTTTTAAACATCAGATATATATTAAAGGAAGAAATTCAAAAGCTGAAATTAGAAATCACAGCAGCAAAAAATGACATTCTAATATGGTAAGCCTGTTTTCTTCAGTCATTTGTAGCCATTAATTAAATTTATTTGAACTTATTAACAGCTCTTCAGTAAAAAAAAAAGGAGACCATGGCAGGTATTAGAACTGTAAAACAACCTGTTTAGAACATTTAATGTCATTAACGATTTGGCAAATTTGCTTTGGAGACTGAGTGTGGGGAGTGTTGTTGCTTCCTCCTTCTCAGAATGTTTCCAAAGACCAGGGAAGTGCATGTATGTATGTGAGGAGCTACACTTTTCTGCTGCACCGACAATCTTGACCTTTTGACTAATTTATGGGCCTCAAGGTAGGCAATGAAAATGTGACTTCAGAGGGGTAATTGTTAGGTTTCATTGCTCTGGTGAAACTTAGATTTGCTTTGGTTTAGATATGATTTCAGAAAACATTTATTTGTACTGGTTTACCCTGAACTCTGAAACAAAAGAGTTTTGGGAATCACCTTCAGATATGAAAGGGACAGGGAACTTCCATTGCTTAGGGGTTTTCACAAGTTTCCACTGGCCACACAGATGGATAGCTGAAAATATGTAAAGTTGGCAAAGTGCAGAAGGAACAAGACCAGTGTGTTGTCTCAGTCCTCCCCATCACATAAACTGAGCACTGAGCACAGATACTTCTGTGAAAAAATCTGAGGCTTTTTCTTTCACACAGCGAGATATGCATTTAAATAAGATTAAAGGTTCTTAATTTGCACATAGAAGGTATTTGAGTATACAGAACAGACTCTTGCTGTAAAGATGATGATTGAAAGGAGATTGTTTTGTTCCCTAATTCACTGGGTAAAATTATTTTAATGTAGAGTTTGTGTTATTTTATTTCCCACTTTTTAGATTATCAGAGTGCTCTCAAGGAGCCTTTCCTTCTAATGACAGTCTGTACACATGTGCTTAATTATGTTATCAAAGTGTCTAGTGGATAAACAGGCACAACTTTTTTTTTCCTTTAAAAAAAAAAGATCAGAGGGGTAAACATGAGGTGCATATACAACTGCAAACCTCTGAGATAGGATGTAAATGCTGGCTTTCTGGCTGCTGCTTTCTGCAGGAGTGAATTTCACCCTAAGTAAACCTAGAACAGGGTCATATAATATATTGGTCTGGAGTCACAGTAGTAGATTTATGTTATACCAGTGAATAGGGCTGTGTCTCTGGCACTGCTGCCTAACCTCTAGCAGAAGTTGTGTGGTGTGAATAAAGGCCAGAGGCCTGTTGTAAAAATGATGATTTAGGTGGTTGATTGGGACTCTAGAGAGCTGGTTGCTTTTCCTGCCTCTTTTCTACTTTTCTTTAGAAGGTAACTCTTACTCTTTAAGCTAGGGATAATATTTCCTCACCTCGCAGGGACATTTTGGGAATAAATGTGTTAACTAATGCAAAGCATTCAGGGCTCTGGGCCTGAACAGCAGAGAAGCAGCAGCACAGAATGGGAAAGTATCATTGCTCATGCACTGTTGTGATAGTTTGTAGGAGATGAAGCCAGAGCCCCACGCTGAAGAGCTGAGATGAAAAAGAATATTGAAGAGCTGCTTTGTATGCAGAGCATTGTCAGGCCTGTGCCTGGAGTGAAGCAGAGCTCTTGCCAAAAAAATGAATGTGGGGGCAGTACCTGGTCAGAGACTGAAGCAGTATATTATACCACACAACCCCGAGGCAGAAGAAGGTTACATTAGGCAACCTTTGCTTTGCTGCTTCATGATACTTGAGAGCTTTGCTTTTCAGCCTTTGATTGTTTAGTTTTAAACAACATAGTTTTTAGCATGGAACTGATGATATAGATCTTTCAGTGCACCTGGAGCTTTACACACACAGGAAAGTGTGCAGATAAGGTCTCAACCCCTTAAATCTTATAGACTGGGGCCTTTTTCTTCTCTCAGAGACCTCATTAGATTAAGTAATCTAAGGAATTCTGGTTTTACAGCAGTGACCCATAATTCAGCACTGGTTTAGGCATAAATCTGCAATATGCTTCCATGGAGTTTCAAACTGCAGAAATGCCTTTGTTTTTCAGTGGTTGTTGCATTGCATACCTTTATCCTGAACCACCTTTCACCCAGGGATTCTATGGCCTTTTTACTGACTGGCACCCACCAAATTAGCAATAAGCAGAAACAGGATTACCACTCCTACTTTTAAAACTTCTAGTACGTGTCTTTGTAAGCTCCACAGCATCACTATGCTGTATCCTCATAGTGAAACAAAGTCAATTTTCTCCTGGGTCCTTGGGAAAAAACTGGTGAATTAACTTCAGGCACAGAAAAAAAAAATCACAGTTTCTTTTTTTTAAAGGAAGATTTTATATTATCTAAAACTGCTTTACTTTTAGATGCTCTATGTGTCTGCATTTTTTGTTGTTGTTGTTTTTAAAACATTTCCTTTCCAGAATATCCAGCCTGCTGTAAAGAAAACATGTTCCAGTCCCAGAAACATTATTTATGAGCACATCATCAGCTTCACACAGGAATTCTTAATCAACCCACAAGCACTTTGGAATGGCTAAGCCCTGCTCACTGCTCAGCAGTGCACAGACAAGCCAGGAGAAGCAATAGGGCTGTAGCAGACTAGATCACAAATGGGGGGCTGCACTGGGGAATGGACCTGGTGCCCTCTAGAACTGGACATCATGCTGGAGCTTTTCCATCCTGCACTTTAGAAAACAGCAGGAATCAATGCTTTCACACTAGGAATCAATTAAAGAAGCCCAAATTATTACCATTTGAATAAACAATTACTCCTTTTTTGCCCTCACAGAAGCTTGTTACTGATGAACTAAAAGCCAGAACCAATTAAATGATCTGATCCCACAAATCACATCAGAAGGGTTTCATCTGGTTTAATTAATTCTTGCCAGAAATTGCTGCTACTTTTAACACATGCTGAATGAATTTTTTTATTAATTTTTTGAACAGTTTCCATTTATATCTGTTTCTAGTACTGCTGGGATTCTCCCTTTCTGCAGATAAAGTGGGAGTGTTTACAGAAGCCTTACTGTCAGGGAGTTTTTTAACCCTAGAGACAGACAGTAGGCAAATACCTTGTAGGTCAGGAAAAGGGACATTAACACCTGCATCTAAGAGAGTTTTTTTAGCTACAAAAGGAGACAAATAAGACACATGCTGTTTTGTCCAGTCTCCTGGTTAACTCTTAAATTGCTGCTGACAAATGCTCTGATGAGAATGCAGTGGTTATCACTAGGAAGAGCACAAGGCAACTCTGTCAGCACTGTGCAATCTTCAGTAGCTTTTTTCTCCCAGCACATCAAATGTGGACAGGTTATGTTGGTCATTTCTAGCCAGCTCGACCAGAGGGCATTTCTTTGTCAAGCAGAACAGGCCTTAGCCTGATTTTCTCAACCAGGCAGCAAATGTTTGCACCTGGGGCTTGGTCTCAAGGCTTGAGAGCATTCAGATCTAAGCACAGGGTCTGCAGCCCTGCAAACACATCCCTGTATCAGAAGAGTGTTTCTGCAGAACATGAGCTTTTGTCTGCTGTAGGACAGCTTACGTTCTTTGGCTTTTGGTAGATGTTAATGGAAAAGGCTCTTCCTTGTGAAGTGTCTTGGAAAAAAAACCTGCAGGAATGTTCCTGTGTTCTGAGACTGGTGTCTGGGGCTCTGATATTAGAGGTTTGGATTCAAGACAGTTCTGTGATGCACCTCTTGATCTCATACCACTGTACTACTAGTAGTACATGCCTGTGTCCACCCAAGGGTGGGAACAGCCCAGTGTTTATCTTTGTAGTCTTCAATTTCTGTATTTCTCAATTGGTAATGTAGGTATTGCTCAGACAAAACTTCCAATTAAGGGGTTGCAAGTGATCACAGAGTAAGTCCTCACATGCTGTAGATGTGCAGTAATTGTAGTACTAGGATTTGCCCTTCACTTGTAGTTGCAGGATAGCACTGTGCAAACTGGCTGCAGAAATTCTTACCAGCAGGACAGAGGCTTGCTCTAAGGACTGCTGCTTTGGATGTTAAGACCAGAAAAAATATGAGAATAGTGTTATTTTCCATCTGACTTTCATGAGGACAAGTGACAGGCTTTAAAGTTTAAAATAGCACTATTAAAGCAGTATGAAAATGTACATATTCAAGATATGTCAGTAAGATGGGACATTGTCACAGAATAATGGGTGCTAGCTGCTTGGCATTCAAAGTAGGACAAAAAAGAGGGAGATGCTAATATAATTCTGTTTCCTAGGGAGCAGAGAATGAGAAATAAATAGAGAAGAGGGCCAATGCAACACTTCTGAGTGGATCCCTTCCATGACAGGAAGTGTTTGAGCAGGGCTCTCTATGGCCCTGCATTTCAGAGCCGTGTTTGTGCCGTAGCTGACACTCTCTGCCATCCTATCCCTGCCAGAAAACCACTTAACCGAGACAGAAGCAAAGCTGTCTGCTAGGCTCTTATGCCTCTCCATCTTAGCAAATGTGGTCAGCCTCTTCAAAAGCAGGGCCTGAGAAACCTTCCCCATGCCCTCGCTGGGGTTGGGGCAGGTCAGCTGTGAGAGCTGCCTTGCTCCAGCTGGCAGAGCTGGAGCACTTGGCTGCTATGTGGCTGTGACACAAGGAAACTGCTGAGATTTGACATGAGAAAGGCCTTGTCTCTCTGGGAGGTGCCTTGCCTCTTTCCCTGCCTCCTCTGGTCATGTATGTGCACCACTACTCTGTCCCCTATTGGTGTTGACTTTGTAAATTGTGGTAATAGCAGTGCCTAGAACTCTTCCTCCCCTGGGGAATTGCCAGAAATGCACAAAGGTGCTGTGGGATGGTCTGTGGGCTCAGTGCTGGGGGTGGAGGGAGCATTCCCATGGCAGACTGTGAGGACAGGGTTGTGAATTGAGTAGAGGCAAGTCCTGAGGAGGAGTCCAGCTGTCTCCTGGGAAATGTTGCTGTTGACACTCCCCTTGTCCTCCGTCCCTGCAGCTTCCATACAGACCAGTCTTGCTTTGCAAAAAAAGAAGGTTTCAGACTCTGTCCTGTGGTCATGTGCCCTATTTCCCAAATGTTTGCACTCTGCCTTTGAGATAGCACAGGCTCTGTATGCTATGGCCATATTGGGGCATCACTCCAACAGCACAGTTAAGGTTGTGTTTGCTCATTCCTTAACTCTTTATTTACTGGTTTCCAAGGGAATAGCTAGGACTGACATTCTAGAAAGACATTACATGCTCCTGGCAACCTTCATTAATTTCTTTGTCAGCAAACTTAATACTTTTGAAAATTTATGGGAGGAATATAACTTGTTGAGCATTCATATTGATGACATCAATTTACAAGTCAGAAATTCTGTTGCCCCGAAGATGCTGCTGGGGTGAAGTATGACTAAATGCTCCTTCACAGCCAGGGCACTTCACCACACTTAACTGGTGACAGAGGGAGTACTTTGCTATGAATATTCTGTTAAAAAGGCAGTGTGAAGAATTCCAGAGCAACACCTGCCTGGGCAGGGGCAGTCAGTCACACCTGGGATGGGTGGACTCTGGGATGGGTGTCTATGAGCCAGCCCAGTCCACAAGCCAGGCCTTGCATTTGCCAGCAGACAGGGCCAGTCAGCATGGGCATGGGCCTGGCAGGCACAGAAGCATACCTTCACACCAGTTTTCTTTTTGGTCAGCCTGAAACACAAGAAAGGCAAACGGACATGCAGCTGTAGCTGTGTCCACAAGCTTCTCACATTTCAATCCCTACAGTTTTCATTGCTCTTTCTCTGCTCTCCACAAACTCTTTTCCCTACGGGCCATTTTAATCTCATTAAGAAAAATGTTCAACTTTCTGCCTTGTGTCCCTTACTACCAGGTCTACATGGTGCAAGTGAAGTGGGTTAGACTTTTTCAGTGATATGGGGCAAACTATAGGTAAAACTGACTCCTGTGTCTCTTTTAAACTCCCTGTGGTTCCAAAGCCAAGCTATCTGCCTTCACCTGTCAGCATTAGTCCGTCTCTCTTAGTCTCCCTCTTAATTCCAGCTGAACCTTATAAGGTTGCATAATGTTTTTCAATCTTTATGGGTGTGTTTCAAATTCAAATTTGGAGTTGCTTCATGTAAAAAGCATTTTAGCAAAGCATTCAGACATTTTCCCCTTTATTTTCTTCTTCAATTGAAGCAGTTCACAGTTAACTGAAAAATTGTTTTGCTTAATTCAAATCCATATTTTTGGGGTGCATGGGGAAGTAGTGCCCTTCTTCCTTGCTCTGCTGCTGAATTATTTTATCACTTCGTTAGTGATATTTTAATGAAATATCCAGGTAGTTATTTTGGTTTTGGTTTGGTTTTTTAATTTCATTGCAGATAAATATTTTCCTTTTACGAACAAGATAGTTTCCTCAGTGTCCGGTTTTCATTCTTAGGGAATAGTCAGCCAACTAACAATCTTACTGGCCAGCACTGATTCTGCTCAGCTGGAGATGTTTTGCAGTATGTGCTATCACACAGACCCCACATGGCAACACTTTGTACAACAACCAAAAAAAGACAGGGAGAAGAGGGCATGTGACAGTAAATCCCATCATCTGAAGAGTCCCCAGAGACTCTTCAGAGAAGGGAACATTCCTTATGCATGTTACACAAAAGCCCAAAAGGTGATGAGTAACACTTCCCACTTTCATTTCTTTGGGAAGATTTGGTGTCATCACATATGTCTCTACTTTGCCACTAGTGTTTGACTATTTCCTCCGAGAAAGTAAAGTGCCAGCTCACTCTTTGCTATTCTTTGTCTCTTAATGATCAATTATTTTTAATTGGAACCTCTTGCATTGTGCCCAATCTTAAGAGGTCCCCATCAAGATCAGGGCTCCAACAAGATGGGAACAGTACCAACACATATGTGGGGACAATAGAGACCTTTTTTTGTCCCAAAAAGCATGAGCCTATTTAGAGAAGGGCAGAAAAAGAGATGGAGGTAAGGATGATTGGAAGAATTTGCAGACCCTGGGCAAATTTGGGAAAAGTATGACTGTCTCCTTACTTCTAGTCTGGTGCCCTGTCTGCTGGCACATACTGCTTCTCATTTACTAATAACAGTGTCATTGTATGTGCAGAATTACATTAAAGGATAAATAAAATAGCCTGGTATTGCTACAAAGAACTTTATCAGCTAAGTAAGATGCAGCCAGGGATGATGTGAGAGGTGGACATAGTGAAAATAACAGTTCTCATTACAGTTTTCCATTGGCTTATTTTTATGTATATAACTTGCTATTACATCTTTAATTTCTGTTTTCAATTAATGCGTTTAATGTATTACATCTCAGTGCTATAGTGAAATGCTGACCAAAGTACACTTAGTTAATAAAGCTTTAATGAAAATTGATAGCAAAATGGTAGAGCCGTTTAAGTGAAATTACTGAGTTTCTTGAAATTGTTTTCTGAGAAACATTTGTTTTCAATTCTCATGTTGAGAGGTTTTGATAAAGACTTGATTCAGAATTCAGTGCAGGAAGATCTGTGCTTGAGGAAAATGAAGGACATGGAATTAAAGCATTAACTTTGTTTATGTTGACTTTATTAGTTGAAGTGGAAAAGTCTTAAGAACTCTCAAAGACAGAAAACTAGATGCTTGTCTGTGGGCAGTGATACAAAGTTCTGTGCCTTCATAACTGCAAAACCATCCACAGATCAATTAGTCCTTGCAAATCAGGGATTTCTTACCAGAAAAGACCTTTGATGGCTCAAAGTAACTGTAAAGCACAGACTTTTAAATCTTGCAGTGCTCAAATGCCGAAGTTAGAGATTTAGCCTCCCATAAAAGCAGAGAGCTGCCGTGAGGTCCGGGCCGAGCTCTGGAGAGCCAGCCCAGCTCCTGCCCTGTTTGGGAGCAGTGCGGTTCGGGCCCAGGCGCTGTCGGTCCCTCGCACACGGCTGCGCTTCGGGCTCTGCTTCCCGTGGCCGCTCCGAGCTGCTGTGGAGGAGCCGGATCTTTGCTTTCATCTGCTTTGGGCCGGAATTCTTTAACCGTCGTGAGAGTTGTTTCTGCAAATCCAATAGCTGATTTATTATCTTCAGAGAGCAGAATGTGTAAAGAAAAACAGTATGAGTAAATCCTCCCTCTAGAAGGGCTTTCTATCCACTCTCATAATCCCGCTTGGTTCCAGCCTGGTATGCATAGCTGTGGAAGGGTGTCAAATGACATCCCTTTTACTGGCTGTTGGCCCTAATGGAATGCTTCTTTGCACATCTTGTAAAGTAAGGGCAGGAAATACTGCCTGAGACTTCTACATTTTGCCGTTAATTAAAAAATAAAATTAAAAATTTGAGAGGCAGGAGCATGACAAATAATGAATGCTCTTTTCATCATGGATTAGATAAAAAAGATTCCATCTTTACATTTTAGTTTTTTACCCTTTCTAAAGACTGACTTGCTTTAGATAATCAAAGCTGGCTTTGAACTAACACACAGAAAAAATCTTTTTTTTTTTCCTTTAAAAATAGCCCTATAGATATATATACATATCACAGCCTTTCATTCCTTTTATAGACAGTTTCATTTTCTGGGAAAATGTTAAAGTTCTGAGCAATCCGGAGCTCACACTGGCACCACAACAAACGCGGAATGAGGACCAGCCACACTACTGCAATTAACACCAGTGTTTAATTAGCAGACAGCTGCATTGGGCAAGGGCCTTTTGATTTTCTCTCTTCAGTGGGCTTTTGATGAGAGATTTACCTGCAGTTGTAACTTCCAGTTGTTACACTCACATGCACTGTGCTGGATGTGCTTGCACACACACACTTACGTGGAAAATCTGTGGAAGGAAGCCATATCAGGCAAGTGATCTGATCTGTGCTTTAGGTAAATATTTTTGGAAGTAGTTTCCTTTGACTGTCTTCCATGAAAAATATATGTTACATTTTTGTTTGCTGGGGAGGGTAAGCTATAAATTAGTGTATGCTTTGGTGCTTTTAGGAATCCTTTTTTCATTTATTGGTTTACTTTATTTAGCAACAAAAACTTGATGTGTGGTGAAGGTGAATGGGTGCAGAAGTCTGCCCTGGAAAAAGCTGGCATCAGGGCAAGACACAAACATTTACCCCAGTCAGCTTAGACACTTCTGTATTTCATTGGTGAAAGAAGTATAATAGCCTCATGCTGTTACCTGTTGTTAAGGCAGGAAAATGTCCAAGCATCCAACTATCCTTCTCCTTGGCCATCATTAGTAATGAGAAAGATGTTGTTTGAGGTCATGGTAGCAAAAGGAAACTGTCGAGGAACTAAGAGATGAAGTAAAAACATGGCAGGGAAGGTGAATTCCCACTGCCATGGGCTTGGATGAAATCTTGGTCAATTCTGCTTTAGGCCTACTACTAAGATTTAGATTGCAGTTGCAGAGAGCTGAAGTGAACAGTATTTATTTAAAGAGGAACAGCGGAGTTGTCATTGAGCCTGTTGATGACAACAGTGTTTATAACATACAGCAAATGAGAGCTTGGGGAGTACTGGAAGAGTTAAGAACCCTGTAGTAGCAACACAGGCCCAAGCCCTTACCTCTGCTGTGTCTAAGCACCACTATAACACAAGTCCATTTTGTTTGATGTGAATGCCCAGTTTAGTGTAATTTTTTATTTACCTAGTTTGCCTCTTTATACCCTCTCACGCTTTATATTTGAGGCTGGCTAGATGATACTCCTGTGAAAGCAGGTGCTTAGCCTGACCAGTTTTAGATAAGATATTGGAAAACATTCAAATAATTTATTCTAGCTGGTGATCTTAATTTGGCATTCTCTTAAACAAAATCTACTTGAAAAATATCAGACTGTGGGACAGAGGTATTTATACAAACTCTATTATCATTGTATTCAATTTCTTTTGATTTTGAGAGTATTCATTCTCACAACATCCCATAATATGCAGAAGTGTCACTGCTCCAATTTATAGACAAGGAATTAAAGACAGAGATGAGATTTTTCTAGATGTGCACCAGGAAATTTAAATGTTTATGGAAAGTGCCTACATTTTTAGCTGCCTGAATACTACTGGAAGACTGGCTGTATGTCATCTGGCTGCCATCTGTGATTGTGCAGGTAATCAAGCACTTGTCTTTCAAATCTTAGATTAGTGCCTACTTACTAGAACACCTTTTTGTGTCCATCTGAGCCAGGTAACATGTTTTTCTTCCACTCCTGGCAGAATTCCCTATTCACCACAAGCTTTTTCAAGTCCCTGAGAATGTTAGCCTAAGGAAAAGGACAGCATAGTGGGAATAATCTATCTCCTTGCCTGCCCTGAGAATGACTTTGCCTTTCTACAGATTGGTTTGAGAACAATGCTAGAATTGCAGTAGTGGAGAACTGGGCCTCTTTTTTTATTTTTCTTCTTTCTAGATGTCACCCTAACCTTTGGGATTGAAGTTTTAATGGCAAGGTTATAGCTACCTTGGTAGCCACATGACAAGACTAATTTCCAGGATGTGTGCAGCCAAAGTCTACTCACATAGGCTACTCCTCTAGGCAGCAGACTAGGATTTTCCATGTGTATTTGTAAGGATAACATGCTCAAGTGAAGGGTTGCCTATTACCAAGCCAAGTTGTGATACAGCTGGGGCAGCCAAAATGAACAAATTGTTGCATCAGGGTTTCTTGACTAATATTAGTGATCTTGACTAGGTTAGTGTTGTCCTCCAATTTACAGTTGTTATTTTAAAATGTGCTCTAGGCCCTGCTTATTCCTGCTTTCTGTTCATATTCTCATTTATCCCAGTCCCACAGTTTCCTGGTGTGGGTAGGCTGGCTGTACAGAAGGGAGCAGCTGATGCAGAGGAAGGAGTATGTGCTTATGACCCTGTTTAAGGCTGTCCTGGCATCACTCAGTCAAATCCCACCTGGCTGCAGCTATGGTAATATTGTGCTAGAGCCTGGTGTTTGCCTCAGTTAGGAGAAAGTGCTGCCTGTGCCTTACTTCCACTGATCTGCTTTTGAGACAAGCAGTGCCCAGCCACCTGAGCCAGGCAACCTTGGACCTTGGGTTTAAACAGCGTCCAAACCCTCCTCTGTGCCTCCCTTCTCTGACTGCAGCACAAACTGGTTTTCTGAGCAGTGTTAAACTCTGATGTGCATATTTTAGTTTTACAGTTTGGGCATCACTTTAGTCAAAATGAGTTGGTTCTAAGTGGGGCATTTGGGAATTTGCCATGACTGTATTTATTCCCCCAATCCTATATTATTTGTGCATTATTTCTGCCAAAACCACACACATGTTGGCATGAAACAATTATCCTGGTTTATATAGGGCAGGCTTGGCAATAGTCTTCCTCAATGAACAGTTAGTGCACTGAAGATTCAGTGTCATCTTTTCCTCTCCAAGCAAGTGGCTGAATTTCTTTCTGTTGGAGTCATGGTTTTAAAATTAAAAGGGTAGAAGGCATGTATGAAGTGTGTATAAAGTACCTGTAAAGTCTGGAAGGGAAGGAGAATGAGATGAAGAAAAAAAGAGGCTATTTGAAATGCAGGCTAGTAATTTGGCTTCTAAACCCATGTGAAATTATAAGTAATGTTTATTGTTGCCAGTTGGTGAATACAGGGATGTGTGGTTTTTACTTGCATGCAAAGCTATGGGTTGTGGGTGAAGTACTTAGACAAAAACATTCAATCGTCAGTGTGGGTATTCCACCAAAAATAAACCCAAACAAACACTGACGTATTATAAAAGCACTTTTTTCTGTGGAGACAAACATTCAGTTGCTGCTGCTATTCATGAACTATAGAACTGTTGAAACCTCTTCTTTAACTTGCTTGAAACAATAATCCTTCATTTTAGAACGTAACACAAAGGTCTTTGAAATTGAAGAACCAGTTTTTCTATAGTTTTCATGAGAATACAGTATATGGTGTGCACTTACAGGGATATGGATCAATGATAACTATTACTTGCTAAGTTCTTGTGAACCAAAACTGCATAGACAAGAGACAAAGGTGAGGCAACCTTTCTTAAAACTTTAAAAAAAATTAAGTAGGCTTAAACATTAGTCAGAGAAAACTGTTTTGCAGTGATTAGCAAAGGCTTATTTTTCATCCTTTTCTCCAGAGAGCTTCACAAAGATTTTTGAATTGTACTCCATTATGAAAGTAACTGCTACTTTGTTATCAAAATGGTGATAGACATTTTTATTCCAGAAAGCCAGACACTATCACTACTTGAAATTCTCCGAATTGTTTCCACTGTGAGCAAATTCAGTCTTGATATGAGTCACATCTGCTTAAAAGTAAATACTAGTTGCTTCAAATTTCAGATTTTAAAAATTATTTTAAATCCCAGGATTTGGATAGTCCATGCTGCAGTAAGGAGTGATTGCATGTTTAGCAATGCAGCTGTGGCTGCACAGCACAGGGGTGTCAGTCACTCACTGCTCCTCACAGCTGCCACTCCTGCACTGCGCACGCTGTTCCAGCCGTGCCAGCGCTCTGGATTCATGGGAGGAAATGTTTATAGAAAGGTTCAGGTTTCCTGAATGAGTGGAATGAAACCCCCCTCAGAAGTGACCAGCAAGCTCATGGCAGGGAGAAGTTTGAAGCAGCCTGACTGCGGCAGGAATGCAGAGGTCTTTTCAAAAAGGAAACTTGACAAGTGAGCAGTTCTGGGGAGCAGCAAGAGGTGTTTTCAAATAAAAGATGTGGGTCTTCCAGAGAGACAGCATGAATGGGGACAGCTCTTAAAAGAGCTTTTAAATCAGTAGTTCATACACTGTAAAAGGTTAAGAGCACAGTGTCCAAAAAAATACTGCCCTCAAAGTGGACCTATTACACACTATGCTTAGTAAATGAAACAATGTTGCAGTGCAACCACAGCTACTATGATGACATCTAGCTAAGGTGTCCTAGATCTATCTCTGCTCTGTAACTTAAATTTTAGTACTGGCATAACTGAAGGTACAGGAAGTGCGATGAATGCAGACAGCAGGCTGAAATCCTTGTGAAAGAAGTGCTGTAAAATATCATTTCACAGGTGTACAGTTCTGTTTGTTGGGGCACCGTTCATGGCTGTAGCAACACAGCTTGAGATCTAAACATTCATTTCAGTTTAAAAAATTAAATAAAATAGGCCATTCCACTGAAGTTTTCAGATGACTGTGATAAGAAACAATGTAGGCTTCAGGCTAGCTATTAAAATTAAAGTAAAATTCACTTGAACAAAACTGCAGAGAGCAAAGGTGCTATGGGAAAAAAGCACTAGTTCATAATACTGCCCCTTGAAAGCCATTAAAAAGGACCCAGTCCTTAGTGTTTCCCTATTACACTCCACCATCAAAGAGAGGACCTAATTTACAGCACTCGTAGCACCCTCCAGTTCTCAATCTTAAAGTCTCTTTGGAGTGGGAAGAGAGCATTATCCTTATTTTCTAGATAAAGGAACTGGTTTATCAGCTTGCCCTCAGCAAGAAGCAGAGATTGGAAGAAAACTTGGCCAGGATGCAAGTACCTCAAGTGAGGGCAGACATTTGAAACCGGCTGTCTCAAAATGTGCTCTCCTGTTGTGAGGGGTTGGTTATCAGAACGAACCTTTCCAAGCCACAGCTGAGTTTCCAGCCTGCATTCACCCAAAAGTCTCTTGCATTATCCATAACGAAGTGGGGGAGAAGACACCACTTTTCAGAGCTTCCCCCCCCCATTCTAAAACCTGCCAAGTATTCAAAGATGGAAAAAACATCATTAGAGCCCTTGTATTAAAAATTATTTATTTAGTGATCTGTACATGGGGTGAAGCAGGGCCTCATACAGACCTTAAAAAAAAATCAAGTAAAAACATAAATACATATTTTCTTACAAAAATGAGATTTACAAAATATACATACTGCACTTGTCTGACACACTTGTTTTTTTTCTTCCATGTGCACATTATAAAAGACAAACCAAGCCCTGCGAGTCTGACATCAGAGCCACTGAAGGATTTGGCTGATGGGCCCATTCCTCATGCTCGGACTACTGGTACACCCTCAGACAGCAGCAGTCTGCCCCCTCACCCTGGACAGGTTTTTTCTTTTTAAAGTTTCATTCTAGACACTTCCCCCCCAAAAACATGAAGAGCAGCTATAGGGTGGAGACTTGCCAAAAATCCAGAATGTCCGATTTTGTCCTTAGGCAAGAATATACACACACACACATATACTTATAAAAACAACCCTTCAGTGAATATAAAGGTAAAGTAGTATGCAAAAAATAAAATATGAACAAGTCAACATAAAAATTTTCAGAATAGAAAAATCTGTCACATTTCAAAAAGAAAACAATGCATTTGATGATAAATTTTTGAATGCTTCTCCTTCAAAGTCTGATCACTGGAAACTCAAACAGCTGTGTTTTAGCTGAAATGAGAAGGCTCCTCACTTGCAGTAACTACTTGATTTTAAACCCCAGCCCCAACCTCAGCCCCCCCACCTGCACCAAGAATCATTGCCATGCAGCTCAGGGAACCTGAGGAGCAGGCAAAGGGTCCGTCGTGAGCCAAAACGATCCCTCCTGTCCCCAGAATCCGGCTGTGTACTGATTTTTTTCTGCAGTGAGCTCACTGCAGAGCAGGAGAGAAAGCAGGTTTACGGGAAGGAAAGAAAAAATTCCTATCTTTACATTACATATTTTAGTAGCTCTTGTTTTGGCAGGTGCTCTCACGTAAGCTTTTCTTGCCCTCTAAATCTTGCATTTCCTTCAGCTTAGAAAAGTGACCCATATTGAATGGTAGGAAAACATCCTGCCTCCTCCTTTTTTTCATAAAAGGAATGTTTATTTCTGTGAGCTCCTCACATCCAAGGGTGAACCTCAACGACTTCTTTTTGTTAGTTTGCCCATAAAAACCGATCCCATGCTTATGCCTTTCTACATAGAAAACACTTTTGTTTCCCCCTTTGTCTCCTAGAACAAAGGCAAGGGGGAAAAGCCTTCTGCTGAAAAGCAACAAGTCATTTCTTTTCAGGGTGTGGAATAGCAACCCCCTCCTTCCCCACAGCAGCAAGAACAACAGATTGAGGGCCAAATTTTTACTTTAAAACAATTACAACAGGTATCGCTGAGGTAAAAAGGAACTTGTGAGCTGATAGAACAGAGGCATCTCCCCAGCACACGATCGGGCTGGAGGCGGCTGTGCAGTACTCACGTGATGGCTCTGCCGAGCTGGAAGGAGCAGGCAGCGAGCTCAGGCTCGGGAGTCACCCTGCCCAGGCTGCAGCTTGGCCCCGGCAATTCAGAGAGCATTTGGCTACTTCTTGGCGGGGTGGCTCAACAGATCTGGCTTCCCCTCCCTCTTGTCCAAAGCAAGGCAGGATGATTTTAGTTGGGTTGGAGTTTCTCTTCCTCGACAGGAGTAGCAGGAGAGAAGTAAGGAGACTTCTGGATGAGGGACTCTCCTGCCCCAGCAGTGGCCTCTTTTTCTGTCCTCTCCCACTTAGCTGGTCATAAGCACCACTGGAAATAGTTTGACTGATCCTTTATGCAATTTTTTTTTTTCCCCGAACTTTCTGTGAGGAAGAAAAAGTTTGGAAAAGCCTCCCTTCCTCCCTCTTCAGGGAACCATTGCCCTAGCCCTATGCTGAGTATCCTCTGCGTGTGTGCATGTGTGAGTGTGTGTGCCAGAGGGGACGGGGGTCTCATACTGCCGTCTCGCCTTTGCTGCCGGTACTGAGTCTGTGGTAGAAGCGTCGCCAGGACTGAAGGGTTTTGCCAGACCAAATCCAGAAGCCAGTCGTGATCCCAACAATCATGGTCATGAGGTACTTGATCATGAAGACAGTGAAGTCTGGGCTCATAGGGGCAAAGTGGCTGGGACAGGGAACCGCGTACGTTTTGCAGGTCTGGAGGAGCCACGTCTTCTCCCAGGTGCCACGGAAGGCCTGCTCGTAGAAGTAACATGCCAGGACAATGGTGGCAGGCACCGTGTAGAGGACACTGAAGACACCAATGCGCACCATCAGCTTCTCCAGTTTCTCCGTCTTGGTGCCATCATGCTTCATGATGGTGCGGATGCGAAACAAGGACACAAAGCCAGCCAGCAAGAAGGAAGTGCCAATGAAGAGATACACAAACAAAGGCGCCAGCACAAAGCCCCTCAGCGAGTCCACACTGTAGATACCTACGTAACACACCCCACTGAGTACATCCCCATCCACCTGCCCCATGGCCAAGATGGTGATGGTTTTGACAGCGGGCACGGCCCAGGCGGCCAGATGAAAATACTGGGAGTTGGCCTCAATGGCCTCATGGCCCCACTTCATGCCAGCAGCCAGGAACCAGGTGAGGGACAGGATGACCCACCAGATGGAGCTAGCCATGCCGAAGAAGTAAAGGATCATGAAGAGGATGGTGCAGCCTTCTTTCTTGGTACCTTGGGCCACAGTGCGGTAGCCATCCTCAGAGAAGCGCTCTAGACACACCACCCGCTCCTCCAGCAAAAAGCCTGCTGCGTAGGCCACGGCGACCATGAAGTAGCAGCCCGAGAGGAAGATGATGGGCCTCTCCGGGTAGCTGAAACGACGCATGTCTACCAGGTAGGTGAGAACGGTGAAGAGGGTGGAGGCGCAGCAAAGCACAGACCACACGCCCACCCACAGCCGGGCAAATCGCACCTCTGCCTCCTTGAAGTACATGAGCCCATTGGGCCGGGCTGGCTCACAGGGGGCTCCGCAGTCCCGCTCCCCCAGAAACCGGTAGCCCAAGTAGGAGGGCACTTTGAGCTGCCGCGGGCAAGAGAAGGAGAAGCCAGAGGGTGGCTGTGGTGGGGTAAGAAAGTCAGGGAGGTAGCCAGCTGTGGGGTGGGCAGTGATCCCCCGACCCGCCGCACCACCAGGTCCTGGTGGGGCATCCGACGTGTTCTGCCCCACGCAGATCTCACCCGCACCGTGAACGGGGAAGTTCTCGCAGCGGAGCCGCTCTGGCCACTGGAAGCCGAACTTGTTCATGAGGGCCTCGCAGCCCTGACGGGCCCGCTCGCAGAGGGAGCGGCAGGGTGGGATGGCCTGCTCCAGCACGGTGCACACCGGCGCGTACATGGAACAGAGGAAGAACTTCAGCTCGGGCGAGCACTGCACCTTGACCAGCGGGTAGAACTGGTGCACCTCCAGCCCTGCGTCCTCCTGGTTGGTGTGGCCCAGCAGGTTGGGCAGGATGGTCTGGTTGTAGGCGATATCCGTGCAGAGCGGGATGGAGATGGGTTGGCAGAAACCGTGGTCCGGCACGGAGATGCCCTTCTCGCCGTGGTACTGCTGCGCCGTGGCACCCGCGGGGGTCCCCAGCAGCGCGGCCAGCAGCGCGGCCAGCCCCAGCAAGGGGCAGCCGGCGGCAGCCGCTCCGCCGCATTCTCGTCCAGCCTGCATCGCCGGGGCGGCCGGGGGCCTGAGGAGCCTCGGGGAGTCTTTCAGAGCCGGCCGGCGCGGCGCCCCAGGGGCATCAGCGACCAGAGGGCGGAGGCGGGGCCCCTTCGGCGGGGCAGGAGCGCGGCGGTGGAAGGAACGCGGCTCCGCGCCGGACCTCCGCGACTTTTTTCCTCGTCTCCGACGCGGCGGCGCTCACAGAGCGGTGGCGACGCTACTCTGGGCGAAAGTTTCCGGAGCTGCTCTCCCCGGAGAAGGCGGCGGCGGCGAAACAGGAGGCGCGAGTGTAGCCCGGCGACGGCTCTGGCCAGCTCCGCGCAGGGTCCCGCGGCGGCGGCGAGGCGGAGGCGCTGCTCCCTGCGCGACTGCACGGCCCCGGGGATTTAGGTTACGGCTAAATGGATTATTACCGCGCCCGACTGAGCCGTGTACTTTACTTCGGGGCTTAAATAACTTTCAAAATCCAATTACTGCGCGATCCTCCCCGCGGCTTGGCTGCGCTCTGCTCCCGACGGACACCGCTGCGGGCTGTGCGTCCGGGGTAGCCGTGCGCCTCCCGGTTCGCCTCGTTTGGCTCGGCTCGGCTCCGCTCCGCCCGCGGCCCCGCCGACACCGCCCGCTCCCACCGCGGCTCTCGGCCCGCGGCCGCGCCGGCACACAAAAAAGGCGCAGCTCCGCGCGGGCCCCGCCCCCGCCGCCGGCCCCATTCACAAACCGCGCTGGGGGCGGGGCCCCGCGGCGCCCGCCCGCCAATCCGCGCGGGGGGCGGGGCCGCGCTGGGGGAGGGGAGCGGGAGGAGCTCGCACCAGGGGGAAAAAAAGTTGGGAACAACTTTTCCCATCCCCGCCGGGCCCGGCCGGGAGGAGCCGCCCGCGGCCCCCACCCCCCGCGCTGCCCCGCACAGCCGGGAAGGCGGGGGGTGGGCAGCTCGCTCAGGGTGGCCCGAGCAAACTAAAATTAACTGGCTGCTTTCTGAGCAGGCTTTGAAAATGCGAACAGCTGCCTGTGCCCGGAGTTATTAAAAAAGGAAAAAAATAGAGTAAGGGAAAAAACCTCCAAATGCAGCGCCCGAGTACATTTGCAGAATGATCCTGTTGCGTAGTTGGGATGTTCGTGTCTGTGCGCCATCACCTCCCCAGCGTGGGGGGTTTGATTTGTTATCGCAGCATGACCGTTGCTTTTTGCTGGCGAATAAACGCTTTATTCATGCAGATCTAAGCCCTAGCTGGGGGAAGGCAGCTTTTTTTTTTAAAGTCCAGTGTTACCTAAACAAAGAGGAGAAATTTTAAATCCCCATTTTCACTGCTGCGATTCCTTAAGAGACTCCATTAAACAGTGAAAACCCAGGAGTTCCAGTGTGAAAGTACCCTGCCTGCAGGAGAGAAAATGGCATAGGTGGGGAGACCCCTGTTACTGGCCTGCTAGGCCAAGCAGATCTAGAACTAGGCACCAGCATACATTTGCTAAGGACAGGAATGTGGGGTTTGCAGCACAGCTGTGTTTTGGGCGGCACTGCCAAAGCAGAGGGAGCTGGGACCGTCCAGCCTCTGTGCAGGCAGAGCATGTCTTCGGCAGCACAGAGGGGCTGTGCTTGATAAAAGCTCTGCAACCAGGCCTGCTTCTGCTTCACTGACCCAGGAGAGTTTGTGCTCACACACAGGCCCGAGCCAAGTATTATTCCACTTACCCCATCCTTCCCTTTGAGGACAGAGGTCCCCCTGAACTGCAGTACTCAAATTCTTACTTTTACTCCTTTGCTCAGGATTGTGCTTCTGTTAGCAGCTAAGCAAAGACAACGATCCCTACCCATCCTCCAGGGCAGTTAAAAGAGAGCACGGTTTGGCTCAGGGAGCTCCAACAGCAATTGTTGGACAAATGTTTTCCATATCCTCTACTGCTCATGAACAATGTGTCCTCATGCCCATAAGACCATGGTGCTGCAGCTTTTGTTACATCTCTTAAGAGAAGTTGACAGTTATGAACAGGCTTGCTAAAATACATTTGCTCCTCTTAATGGAGATGTTTTTAAAAATAATACTGTGCATGTAAAAAAAATACATATGGGAAGGACTAGCTAGTCATGGCTGCAACAGTTCCTTCTGGAAAAGAAATGTCTTCTCTTTCTCAGTTTTAGCTGTTTAAGAGTGCCTTAGAGGAACTTCACTTTTTCAAATTTTTAAGGCTTTTTATAAAAATTTGTTGCTTTTCTACCCATATTGACTGAGAATATTTTTGTGATACTCTTCACCTAAATAACCACACATGGGACATGAATTTGTCTGCTTTGTTGTTTGGGTTTTGGCCACTAGTAGCTTTCAATAAAATTATTCTTTCCACAGTTTTGTTTGGGGTTTTTTGGGGGTTGGTTGCAGTTTTTTTGTTTTGATCTGGTTTAGCTTGGTTGTTTGATTTTGTTTTGCTTTGGTTTTGTTTTGTTTTATTTTTTGGGTTTTGTTGGGTTTTTTGTACCTTTGTTTGGGGATTTTTTTGTTTGGTTTGATTTCATTTGTTTGGGGGGGTGTGGTTTCCTCCTTCCTCCTTCTACCCCCCCCAGTCTGTAATAATCACCTAAAAACCTCTCTTTTTTGCTTTGGTTTATATGACTGTCTTCATCTGCAAAGCATTTTGTGATATTCACTAGGAAAAACATACGAGATGTTTCTCTGGCAGGCAATGACAATGCAGAGAAGGCAAAGCAACTTCAAACTTTCTGCCTCATGGATTCCTCATTCTGATTTGTGTATGTAAAGAAACTCCTCTCAGCAATGGGGAGACAGTGACAGGAACTATTCAGAGTAAGTTTGGTCAAATCAAGTGGCAAGGCTTTAATTGCACGTTTATTTACAAGGCAGGGCAAACGGCATCAGTGGCTCTCCCAGTTTTCTACTGGTCCCATTTGTTAGAGTCGTTCATCCAAACCATGGAACGAACAAAAAAAATAACTGGGATCTTTGATATGTGCTGCAAAAGCATCCTTTACACTTATGAATATAATGTAGAATCAAAGTGAAGCGAAACGGGGGGAAAAAGTGAAAAGGTAGGCAGAAAGGAAGAAGGGTTATGTCCTAGATTATTTCTTAGGGAGAGAAGAGAGTAAACTTATCACATGGAATGATGCTGCTAGGTCATCCCAGATGGCAGGAATGTGCAACAGGATTTACTAAGATGGATGAAGAAAGTCTCTTGGGTATGTTACCAAATTCCAAGATCGTTTTTTCTGTTTACACCCACGGGAAGATGGGAAACAATCACAGAGAGAGGCAATGGCAGTTGCCTCAAAATGGCACACTGTGGTATAAGAAAATCCCAGACTCCTATATCGATCTAAGACATCCTGACAGATTTCAGGAGACAATAAAGAGAAGGGAAAGAAAAGAAAAGAAAAGAAAAGAAAAGAAAAGAAAAGAAAAGAAAAGAAAAGAAAAGAAAAGAAAAGAAAAGAAAAGAAAAGAAAAGAAAAGGCAAAATTCATTATTCTGGAACACAGGTTAGTCCAAAGAATCCAGAACCTCTGTAAGTACCATCAGCTACAGTTCAAACAGCAGCCTGCAAAATTACTTTAATTTCCTCACAACAGGAGGGATCCTCATCAGCACAGTAAGCACAGCAGCCAGGTTATCAGTCACCCAGAACAAACACAATGCACAGGACTTTGCAGCATCTGACAAGTTGTCTATTGCAACCACAGAGCAGTTCAGAAAGTTTTCTCTAAAAATCTCCTAACTGCTAATGTTCTAAGTACACTGCATGGTCTGCCAGCAGTAAACCTTCACAAACAAAATCCTGGCACGTCCTAGATTCCAGAATAAATTTACAGTCTCTGGTGTTGATACCAGCTCTGGGTTTGTCTGACTAGACTACTGTGCATAGGGAGGAATTGTTAGGAACAAACAATTATCTGTCTTTTTACTCATTTAAAAATAAATCCAGTTCAACTTCCAAGCTAAGTCAAAGTGAGGAGTGGCACCCCTACATGATGTCTTTTCCTGCTCTTTTAAAGCCTCCTTAGATGGTGCCAATATAATTTTCATTGTTTCCTATCCCATCTGATAGAAAACTCTTCTTATGGGGGGAGGGAAATCAAAACAAAACACCCCCTCCCTGCCCCACCACTAGTTTTGTGTGCCTGAGGGAGAACATTTTCAGACTACATGTTGCAAGGCTTTCAGTCCTCCTTTGCCCTCAGAAGAACCAAGGCCATCGTTTCCCCTTGTCCTTTCCACCCACTGGAACTTGCTGGACCGCACCTCACTTGACCTCCCGCTAAGCAACACTGCCAAAGTCCGGTGCCAACGCCTGAGCTGTGAGATTTGCCCAGTTACTTTTAATAAATAACTTCTATGACACTTTTAACCTCGACATTTTGAAGCATGCTTACATACAGTCTTACATGATCAGACAGGCCATTGAGCTAAGAACATCAAAATTTGCACTCCCTAAAGCTTACTGGAGAAATGCCTGGAGCCTGGGGGGAAATTATGCATTTGCCTATTTTACATAATTATTTGCATAATTAGAAATAAAATAAGTTCACAGTATTATATCTGCTTGCATTTCTATCAGTCTGATAGATTAGTCTAAATTACATCTTGTCGGAGCTCATCAAAGAAATCCAGACTTTCTGTAGTGAAACGGGAGAGCCTCGTATTTCATGGGCAGGGAGTGGGAAAAGCAAAACCCTGCCCCCCACCATGGAACCCTTAATTTGAAATTAGATGGAAGACATAAGAAACTGATTGAAAAGAGCATGTGGGGAGGGCACAGGTGACAAAAGGAAGGGGATGCTGCTGGAGGGGATGTGGCTTCCCACAGCGAGAAAGGTAAAAGTCCTTTGCATCACGGATTTATAAAATAATTATTAGTTTATGAAGTAGTATCCCAAAGGATACAGGGAAGTAGCACTGTCTTCCACATTTATGGTCACACGGGAGGGAAACTTTAGAGAGCATTCACAAGGATGAGCTATCAGGCTGATGATTGCCTTTATCTCTAAGATCCATGAATAAGAAAACAAAACCTGATCTGCTCATCCCCCACTCAGCAGTTCATTGAGGACATCAGTTACATTTTAACCCTTTCATGATACTTTGAAATCCCTTCTTTCTTTAAACTGAATTTAACCTGCTTTCTCAGAGTTTTAGGGCTGCAGAAGGCCTTTGGTTTAGAGCCCAGGAAATCCCTCCCCATGTCAGTTTCTCAGGCTAGGTGCCTTTTTAACAAGACAAATTCTCTACTGGCAGCAGTACTACCAGCCAGGCCCTGTCATCATTATGTCTGGGTGCAGTATACTGCAGTATGAAGAAAGGAAGATTCCAGAAACAGTTGGAAAATATGACATTTGTGTCTGCTGCCCTCTTTCCATCAGCGAGGAAGATCCAGCTTTACAAAATCTGGATGTAGCATAGGCACATGCAAACTTGTTTGCGGATCCTTTAAATCTTAAAAGGTGTTTCTGACCGAGTGTGTTGGCTAGCCACTTTCTTGACTGCTGTAGCTGATTTTGGCCAATTCTGTATGCACTGGGATATGTGATGTATCACCCTGGGCAGCACCAGGAGAAGAACTGCTTGGGATGGACCTGCCCCAGACTCCCCGGGCTGACCACCTCCTCTTGGTTTCTGCAGGAGTGCCAGTCTCATGGGTGCTCCAGCTTATCCTGAGCTTCTCCCAGTGTCTGTGAAAATGACTCACAGATATGCAAATGTCTCTAGCAGAGTCACTCCTTACTTTATAATTCTAAAACTATTAGAGATACAAGCAAAAATAAATATAGCCGTACCTACCTGCTCTCATAGCCATGCAATGTGTTTCAGGATGCTAACTAATGTCTTTGTGGTTGAAGCTCCCCTTCCCAGAACAATATTCCCTCAGACCTCTTGTCCATACTATGGACCCTTGACCTAGTCTGGACTATTTATCAGACATCCCTTCTTCCTCCAAAACCCAGTGATTTTGTTCCTTCTGTGCGATTCCACCTTCTATAAACCCCCCTTCAGTTTCTGGGGCCAAAGACAAATGCTAACACCTGATCTCTGTGTCCTTCCTGAAGGACCTGCACCATTACAAAACCCTGCAGAAAAGCTAAAATAAACTGGTTCTCCTTCCCTGGGACAGCCAATTCCATAGAGCTGTCTCATTTGTCAGCTGCCATTAAGGCAACCAGTCTCTTACCAGGGACATTTCTGTGTGCAGCTCTAGCAGTGTAAGGCTGATATAACTGAGGTATGTAAAACTTTCATGAAAAACAGCCAAGTTTCTCAAGTTTGTGCATAAATTTTCCCAGCTCACTGCAGATGGTGCCACAATATTTCTAAACACTGAATTGTGTCTTGCTCCTAGCCCCATGGCTGGTGAGGACATAGTGACTGGTTGTTCTGATCACTGTCCTGTTGACACCCTTTGGTTGTGAGGGCTGCTGCAATGGTCAGATGCATTGTGATATGTCTTTTGTCATTCATGCCCAACTTGGGTTTAATTTTGTCTTTCTATAGATTCATCTATTTGAGGTTATATTTTAAATCTTCTTTTATGCGCAGACTGAAGGGTTGCAGTCCTGTTTGAGTTTTCAGTTTTTTCAATGGAAACAGCAGGATACTCGTCAAAGCCCCAGTCTTTGTTTATGTAGGTAGAAGACCTGGATTTAGCCCAAAATAAGAGATGGGAAAGATGCATTATATCTTTTAGGTCCTGCTATTACTATGATAGTGGTATAATTAGTCTAATTTTAAATGTCTGGAATAATGGGACTTTTGTCATCTCTCTTGGGATGTGGTTCTACCATCTAGCAATCATACAGGCAGGAAGCCACTGCCTGATGCTCAAACAAATGGTTTATCTTTGCTTGGTTAAGACTCACTAAAGATGAGTGCAGCCTCCAGAAACATGTTGTTTCCAAAGCTTAGAAAACAAGGGAAGAAGAGCTATTATTCAATACAGAACCTGCCAGATGTCTAAAGAGGCTGAGGAATTCCTAAGCCTCTGTTTACAAAATCCTGTCTCCTCCCATGAACACTTAAATTACCAATCACTGCTACCATCCTATGTTTAGGGTGAAATTTCCTTAACGACTCCACTTTCAAAATTGGATTGGAAAAAGAAACAAACATTTTAATTACTTTTCCCTCTTCTTAATTGGCTTGCACAAATGAACGCCTGTTCTCCACAACTACATTTAAACTGTTATAAAGAATTATTTTTTCCTTTGGTCCCAGTCATGGTTAGAGACCCACTTGCTGCGGTGGTTCTCTGTTTCCAGGGCACTTGAAGGTTTGTTGTGCAGGGCTACTGCCTGCTGCATCCCTGCAAACCTTGGAGATGGATGATTCTGCCATGTGGAGAATTTCCCTTTCCACACGGCCCCCAGGCTGCAGTGACCAAACTGCATTTCAGTGTAGAGAGGCTGTTTAAGGGCAAGGGGCAGAGGGCTAACACCAATGTTTACAGACAGCTCTCCTGAGAAACTGGGATCCTGGGGTTTATGGTCCAGCATCAAATGGTCTCCTTTACCTTTTTTTAATCACTTGCTTTCAAACTATGACTTCTACCTTGGTATCAGCCTGCATTGACTGCACTCTCTTGGAGCTGGGACCACTGGTACTGTGGCTGGTGCTGGAGATATTCAGCTGATTGCCTTCCATGGAGGAGAGGGAACCAGAAAGAAGCACTTCAAATAAGTTCCCTCCTCACGGAGTCTCTGCAGGGAATGAGGGCCCATTTTCTTAATTACATGTTCATTAGTATGTTTAGTGCTCTCCTCCCTCTCTTCCCCCAGCCTTGCCACCTGGGAGTTCCTACTATGTTACTGGAAAGCCACAGAGGTTTATTTAAATACCACATAGTCAGATTGGAATGAAAAGCTATGAAGCTTCCCCTCTTTAATACTTTTTGAAATTATTTATGGGCTATGCCTCTTGCCTACGTAGAAGGTGCCTTCTGAGATTCCTGCAAGTCAATGCAGAAATAGCTGTTTGAATTGAGCAATAATTAGAAGCAGATGGAGCAAAGCAAAGCATCACAGAAATCCCATTCTGCTAAAGAAACACTGCTGTCTGAAATAGATTTCCGCTGCATGTAACATTTTCTCATATGGGCTAAAAAGAAATAACATCATATGTCTGGTTTGCACCTACCAAAGCTGGGAAATTCAAAGTAACATCTGCAATTCTGCTCTGAATTCAGTCTCAATCTGCATGCTGTTTGCAACCCTACATCTGCCTGTACCACAGTTACAGTTTCTTTTCTTTGCTTGGAACAATGGGCATTCAGTGACTTTTTGTGAATGTGTGTATATTTGTATTAGGCTTTTTCTCAATCTTTGGTGGATTTCGGTGGTTGTTTTGTTGTTTGGGTTTTTGTTTTGTTTTGTTTGTTTGTTTTTAAATTATATAAAATTCTAGGAAAATGTTTGTGACTTAAAACACATTACAGTATTTAGTAATCCACAGACTCAGTCTGGAGGAGGTACTCAGAGCTCTCAAATCCTAATTTGCTGCCAAATTCTTATGTGCTTGATGTAGTGGATTGTTTCACTCCTGACTTCTAAAAATAACACATCCTGCTCTCATTGCTGTCACAGCTCATGCCCTTAAGTTTAGAGAGAACTGAAAACTCACAGCATCTCAAAGACAGCTGTACAGCTCTCAAGCTCAAATTTTAACTCTGTTTCTCGTTTGCTTTCCTTACATGAGTGCAGCTGGATGTGGTTTGCTGAGGGGCTTTTGTTGAACCATGTTGTTGGGGTGAGCTGATTTTCTTTCAATGATTGTAGCTTATTGACCTGATAGAAAGTCATAAAGCCATATATTGGTCAGCGGCTACACATGTCCAGTAAAGCTGTGATTTTAATGGTGGACTTTTAACCCATAATTATGTTGAAATTTTCAATAGGCAGGGATCCATACTACAAAGTAAGGGAGTCTTCATGAGCCATTTTAGAAAGCAACAGTTTTAAAATTGCAAAGATATGCACTCACTGTCTCTGAAAACATTCATATTGTAGCACTCCAAAGTGTTCTAAGCTTGTGCTACTCAAGAGTGTTTACAAAAAGGCTTGAGGGTTTCACCCGGAGCGGAAGTTACTCCTAGAAAAGAAAATTTAACAGGATTTTGAAGGAAATTATAAAGGTTGGCAGGTTGCTGTTTCCTTTCTGATGTGAGTGAGCAGACATGTGCTGGTCACGGCGGGGCTGGGGGGAGAGCCTGTCCCCAGTGCTGCTCCTGTTCCTGTCCCCAGTGCTGCTGCCAGGAGCCTGTCCCCAGTGCTGCTCCCGTGTTCCTGTCCCCAGTGCTGCTCCTGTTCCTGTCCCCAGTGCTGCTCCCAGGAGCCTGTCCCCAGTGCTGCTCCCAGGTTCCTGTTCCCAGTGCTGCTCCTCTGTTCCTGTCCCCAGTGCTGCTCCTGCGTTCCTGTCCCCAGTGCTGTTCCTGTTCCTGTCCCCAGTGCTGCTGCCAGGTTCCTGTCCCCAGTGCTGCTCCTCTGTTCCTGTCCCCAGTGCTGCTGCCAGGAGCCTGTCCCCAGTGCTGCTCCCGGGTTCCTGTCCTGCAAAACTGCTCCCAGGACTGCACTTGGGGGCAATGGGCACGGGGCAGGGGCTGGTCTCACCCATTGGGCAAGGAACAAGCCTTGTGGCCAGACCGGTGCTGTAGGTATAGCAATATGTGGCATCCCTCTGTTTGACCCTGCCTCCCAGCTCCGTGCTGCTGTACGTGCAGGATTTTGCCTGGGGTGTGAAAGCTGAAATTCCAACTGCTGATAGCTATTAAAGTGCAACTGCTGAAGGAGAAATGTTAATTCTGGCATCTTTGCCAAACTCCTACTGGTTTATTTTCATAAAGGCTGTTGCTGGGGGGGGTGGGGGGGGGAAGGGAGGGGGTAATGTAAGGAAATGAGGTCTAATATTGTAATACTAAAATAATTACTTTCTGGGCAAAGCAAACAAGTCCTCCTGTAGCATCCTAGAAGATGCCCCACATAATTCTGGAAACTCTCTATGGACATTTGTAGGAGAATAGAATATAGGTAAATAAAAGTAGTATAGAAAGTAATCTTATCCCCTAAAGAGTTGCAGCTGGGTTAATTATTGAAGGTTAGGAGCAGGCCGGATTTTAACAGGCCACATCTGTAGCCAATAAGAAGAGTGTTATAAAAGAGTGGATTGGTTGGCTGAGGGGGGACCTGGAGTCTGTTGGCTGCTGTAAGACAAAGGAAGAGTCAGTGCTTAGAGGAGATGCCTACAAGAAACATCAAGGAGGTATGAAACTCTAGCGACGTGGAGCCTTTGCAATATAATGACAACAGAACTCTTGCAATATATGACAACAGACATTGATAATATTTTTTTAAGGTTGCTGATCTGTGGGTATTTGTGAAGTGCTATCTATTGTTTTTACCTGAATTTGAATGAGGCAGCATCCCGCCAGTGGCTCCTGGCTTGGGAGACAGTAGACTTTTAAAATGTACCATTGTTATCATTGTTATTATCCAAGTGCAGTGTCATCTTTGCTGCTTTCCTAGGCACAACAGTAAAGGCATTTTCTGCCCAGTGAGATTTATTCATGCAAGTTATAGTAGAGAAGGATGATGGTTAATGAAACAGCCTGTGGAAAGATGAAATGGTGACTGTCCCCAGACATCCCTGCCCTGTGCCAGAGATCGCTTTCTCCGGGGCGAGGACACCTACGCTCAGCTCAGAGCCATTGTAGGGCTGTTGTTTCATGCCTCGCTTTTTTGGAGCAGTTCAGATTTGGCACCAGGTTGCTCGCCTTCTTTGAGCTGCAAACTGAGGTGATTCCTGGAACCACGTTATTTTTGGCCCAGAGATCCCTGCAAGAGGGGCAGCCACTTGCAGAAGGGCAGCAGGGCAAGGCAGTGGGAGCTGCAGCAGCCATCTGATTTTCATCTGTGTCTGTGACTCAATATTCTCCCTGACCACAAGGGTCAGCTCTTTGTGAGTGAAGTCTAGGCATGGGTCCCTAGATGTTACACAGATATGGTGACTTTGGGCTCTGTGAAGCAACCTGAGCAGCTGAATAATAGCTACTCACCAGACCCCAAATTTGCTAAGCAGTATTCCAGAGAAGCGCTCTGTTTACCAAGAATGTTTAGGGTAGTTGTGCTTAAGACATCAAAGATCTGAAAATTAGATTTGCTTCAAAAGTCTTAAAACTGGTCCATTTTTGTTGTTGTTTGGTTTTTTTAGCTAGACCAACTCTCCCTTTAAGATGCTCTCGGATCTGGGTGCTCACTACCAGGGCTGTGGGTGGTGAGGAAACCCAGGCCACTTCCAAGGTTTTTCAGAGGCACTTACCAGTTCCAGGGAAGCTGCAGCTGAAGCCAGACAGCTGAGAGCCAGCACAAATGGTATTTTGCTAAATAATTCCCTAGGGTTTGAGAGCTTGTTTCCTAACAGGGCCAGCAAAAGAAATCTAAGAGCTGGCAGGGGGATTGTATAAAAATTCATTATTGCTTTTGTCCATCTTTACAAGTATTGATTTTAGAAATACATGGTTTTCGCTACATTTTTATCAAAATCACTTTTGAAAAGAATTACTTGTTGAAAGCTTTTTCAAGGAAATTCAGTTTACTGGTAATATTTGAAGTCATCTGTTTTTCAAATCTGATGAAAAAAATACAGTTGGGATAGGAGCATCATGGGAGAAAACCCAAAATGTTTCTGAAAAATAGTTGAAAGCAGTCTGTATGCGACAGTCCCTTCCTGCTCACAAGCATACAGTTAAAAGAAGAATCAGGTCCATTTTTAATGCAAACATGCCAAGTGTTTGTCTCTATAAACAGAAACAAAACCAAAAGCTGGGTAAACCCAAATTGTATAGCCGAGGAACTGAAGCACCCCTTGCCTAGAGGAGGAATTAGTGGCTTGCATAATCAAGCCTGGGGAGCTCATTTTGTCATGCTCAAAGGGCTGCAGTGGTGCAACAGTAGGGGTGGAGGGATCAGCAAGCACCAATAATGAATTCCCTTCATTTTTCCATTTTAAGGCCTGAGTAGAGGAAATGCAAAGCTTTTCTTTTTTGCTCTTTCCCTCCCCCCCCCCCCCCCCCCCCCCCCCCCCGCACCTTCTTTTTAAGGGTAGATGAAAAGAATGAAGCAGTAAAGAAGCCAGGTTGACACCTGTATCTGTGACAGCTCAGGCAAGGAAAATAGTGGGAAAGGAACTGCTGGCAGCAATTTGAAACTGCCCCCTTCCTGACTGGGAGGCTTTGACTGATGGTGCAGCTTTGTGCAGCCATATGGTCGAACATCTTGAAGGGCTGGCAAAGAGATGCTGGTGCCAGCACTGGGAAGGGGAACCAAGTCATTACTGGAAACCAGATCTCAGATAGAGGAGCCATTAATACAAAATTTTGCTTCATGCTTTACTGTTCTCTCTGTGCATGGGACCCAGTGTGGCGCTGCAGGAAGGCAAGGCCTTGCCTGGCTGCCAGCCCCAGCTGTGCTGAGCCATGGTTAGGAGGAAAAGCTTCTTCCTCAGTGCTTAGTGTACAGTGTGGGCTCCTCACACTGCAGCATTTCCTTCTTTGCACACTCATTCACACCCTCTCTCTTTTTATTTACCCAAATTTGGCTTTGTTATAAGCTGCCACATTGTTTCTCACTGTGTTGCAGTACCAGGATAAGATCTGCTCTTCCCAGGCTGCAACAGAGACCCGAAGAGAGCAGAGCTCCCTGACCAGGGTTCCTGGCAGCCCTGGTGCCCGTTAATGTAAAGCAGCCCCAGGGCCGGCACGATAAGAGTTGTAATGACCACCGTGGGTTCCTGCTTTCCCTTTTATTACTTGGTACATTACATTTGTTTCCAGCAGAGAAGAGTTTGTGTGTGGCTGCATTGGTTGTGTTGGACTGAGCTCCCTACATGGTTATGTGGATGGACTCCAGGGACAGAGCTGCACTTCCCCTTAATAAGCTCCTCGCACCACATTAAAGATAAAAGGGGAAGGGAAATATTTATATTCTGACAAAGCAGCTCTTCCCTTCAGGCTCTTGTTTTATTTATTAGCTTGCTCTGTCCCTCTCTTGCAGTTTTTTCTCTCTGTTTCAGTGCCTGTGCTTTTTCTCTTTTATTCACTAATTTTGTCCCTGGGAGACAGTGACAGCGAAACTTAAGAATCGCTGCCCAAGACATCAGAATCAAATTGTGTAATTCCCAGTTGATAACTACAACTCTCCCCCATCTTTGTTTTTTAACACAAAGTAATGATTTATAGTGCTTAAACAATTGAATACATTATATCTAGTTTACTCCGATTGCTTTAGATGAAACTGTGGAAATAGGGTGAGCTGGGTTTGTGATGGTTATTTGTTTGTTTTTTATACATTGCAACACAGATGCTGAATAGCCTCCCTTGTTTGTGTAGGCAGTGGAAATCACTATCATTCTTGTCTGGAGAAGCCTTTACTGAGGCATGACACAGCTACATGGAGACCTTTTTAACCTCATTCATCAAATGCTTCCTTTCCTCTGAGGCCTTATCCTGGGGGACCATTCCTTCAGCTAATATGGCATACAAAAGGAATCTTGGGTAGATTCCTGCATCTCAGTCTAGCTCTGAATTTGTGCAAAAGTTCAAGAAGACAAGCAAAATGTGGTATTCTTGTCTTCTACTTCTTTAGCTCCTTCTTTTACATTACAGAAAATTATGATCTAACTTACAATGCCAGGGGACACCAAAGTCCATGTTAAAATTATTTTTAGAGTTTTTTGCTTGGTTGGGGATTCTTTTATTTTGGTTTTTTGTTTTTGTGTTTGGTTTTTTTTTTGTGATACAATCAAGTACTCCTCTCCTAAGAGTGAGGCAGCAAAATTAGAGACTTGGTGCCCATAAGCTTCATGACTCTGATTTTGTTATGTTTCAGCCTCTTGTCATAGAACTGCAAAATATCTGCAAAACACAGCCTTTACACCAGATTAAGTGGTGTAAACTGCAAATTGCCAGATGAATGAACTGTAGCTGACGGGGGAGTGAACTGGTTTTTTACCGTTCTCAATGCTGCCTTCCAAAAAGCACCGCAGCTCTGTTTCCAGACTGATCATGAAGGTAAAAGAATTTGTTAATTGATTTTTCTCCCTCCCATATCAATTAATGGAGCCAATCTAGTGAGATGTGTGCTCTTCTTTCTTAGTTAATTAATCCTTTTCCTTTATCTTCACAAATAATGGCAATAAAGCAATTAGCAAAGGATTTACAGGGTGTGGAGTAGTGAGAGATTCCTCTGGCCCCTCTGCAGCTCAAGCTGTTCAGCAGTGCTGCAATTCAGGCTCTCTCTAAAGGGATTTGTGTCCCCCACCCTCTGCGGTGTGGCTGCTGAAAGCCCAGCCTCCTCAAGATGTGAAATCCCCAGCTCGCCATCCCCTCAGGGAGAGTTAACAGCTTCGGTGCCAGTCCCTGCGACAATGGCACCCGGCCTCAAAGGCAGCAGACACCGGCTGCTGGCGGCACCACTGGCTCCATAGCCCCCAAGCCCGTGGCTCCCGGGGAAGGTGCGACGGGGCAGGGAGTGCTGAGCAGCCCCATCCCCTCAATCCTGCCAGGACAGCAGGCCCCGTGCCCTCCCTCTGCTGCCCTGGCCTTGTCCCACACTCCAGCCATGGCCCTGGCTCCCTGCGAGCCCTCAGCGGGCGGTTCAGCTCTCCCAGCCAGGAGAAGAGGAACCCACCTGAGCTGTAAACCCTGCAGGAGAGGAACACGCAGGAGGAGGAGGGAGATGCCTCTCCTCTCCGTGACAGGGAGGTGTTGAATGGGTTTGCCATTCTCCCCAGATGTTAGGGCTCACCTGGACAGCTGTCTCCACACTCCTGACACAGCTGCCTGGATGGTGCATGCCTTTTGTGGAAGGACAGCAGCTGCACAGTGGGGTTGCACAGTGGGGAGAGCAGCATCTCCCTGTGGGCTATTCACACCCTGACAAGGCCTCTGTCCCTGAGCTCATCTGCTCAAGACAGACTTTGTCAGCGACTCTCCTAGGTTATTTCCTTCTCTTGGAGAGTGCAACTGAGTCCTGGTCTCCTTTGTCCCAGGCACCAACAAAGACCATACAGATTCCAACCTCAGAGTAGAATAAGGGCATCACTGACAATTTATGTTTTGAGATGTTCATGTCTTCGGTGGTTGAGCTAAGGCAAAACTTCAGGATTTCAAGTACTTTTTAGGCATGATTTGGAACCCAGTGTTTTGTAGTTTCTCTGTGTATTAAGGGTGTTGTGACCTGCTTCTGGCCACTTACCCTCACACCCCTATGCAGGACTTGGCACAGAGGGTGTGAGAGTTGGGCCCACAGCTGGTAGGACATCACCCTTTACTGGTTTTGATAACTTAATTTAGTGGTTCTGAATTGTCATTTCTTATTATTTGTCTATAACTAGAATCATAGAATCCTTTAGATTGGAAAAGACTTTTAAGATCCTAGAGTTCAACCATTACTTGAGTCCACTGCTGAACCATGTCTTGAAGTGCTACATCTACCTGTCTCTTAAATACCTCCAGGGATAGTGACTCCAGCACTTCCCTGGGCAGCCTGTTCCAATGCCTGATAACCCTATCAGCAAAGAAATTTTTCCTGATATCCAACCTGAACCCTCCGGTGTAACTAATGTAATTAGTCAAAGAGTAAGCTTGCTGATAATATCTCATTTTAGAGAAGCTTTACAGGGTATTATTTTTTCCTGCTGCTTAAGGATATTACCAGCATGTAAGAATAAGCAACAAGTCCTGAAGTGCTGCAGCAAGAACCATCCTCATGTTCAACCTCTTCCTTTCTGCTCACAGTTCCCCTTCTGCCTTCTAGTTAGCTGCAGCAGTGAGTTGCTGGAAGGGCCATCTCCACCCTCCTTCTGCAGGCACAAAGTGTTAGAGATGAAAATCTCTCTCTTCTGTGCTCCTAGCTATGGAAAGTGGAAGCCTTTTTGGTTCCCTGAAAGACATGGTGGCCTCAGAAAGGCAAGCAGCTCCCAGCAGCCATGTGTACAATGGTCAGTGAAGTGTTCCCTCCTGCACCAGAGGCCTGAGGGAACAAGCCCTGGGTTCTGAGCACCACCAGCCCTTGCTGGCACTCAGGCTTTTGAGACAAAAAGAGGAAAATGTGTGAATTATCTGCAGCCAAACTGTCAGCTGGTGGCCCCTCCTAGGTCTTAGACTAGATGCTGAAAAATGAATCAACTGACTGCAAGAACCTAAAGAAATTGTCTGTGGGTGAAGGAATGTGTTCAGACAGGAAAGTGTCCAGCTGTCCTTCAGCCAAGATGTTTTCCCTCAGTGAAAGGTGTGGCAAGAGCAACATGTTTGGTTGCCCCTCAGCCTCCTGTAACCATCCCAGCCAGCCTGGTTACTCTGTGCTGTTGTTGTGTGTCCTGCAGGTTTTGTGAATTGACCAAAATCTGTGAAAATGTTGGTGAGCTCTAGAAAGTGTATTGTCCTCTGGGCTGCTTAATTAGACTAATCTCCTACCTCTCAACTTAGACTCCACACGAATTATATTTTGATGTAATATACATGACTTTAACTACACAGCCACTAAATATTTCTGGCTTGGGTCAATCTTTCTGTCACTGTGAAGAAGTGTCTTGGGTTTTTTTCCTATTTTGTTGCTTGCTTGCTTCCTCACTGCTGCTGTACCTATCTCTGTTTTCAAATGTAAACTTGCTGTGCCACTATCGAGTGCCAGTGAAGAGATGTGGATGTTCTGTGTGACAGTGTGTATATAGTAGATGCATATTTGTCCTTAAGGCGAGATGCAATGTTTCATCCCCAGGGAAAGAAGAATGACCTTTAGTCTGTCTGGATATTTTACAATGTGTCCTTCCTTTTCTGTTTCCTGTGAGGTTAAAGACCTGCTGGTGATGATTAAAAGTCCTGCAGTTTCTTCTCTCTCTAAGTGGCTTTTTGAGTTATTTCAGAAGCAAGAAAGAGGCTAGAAAGGTTTAGTTGCATCTTCCTTTTCACCCTGATGTCCACCAAAAATCAGATTCTGCTGCATTTTACTTTCTAACAAAAGTAAAACTTGGTAACCTTTTCTTTCTATTCTATCCAGCAGCTGATCAGCCCCTACCCCTCCCAAACAGATTCCCAGAAGGAAATTTTTTTGCAGCCTTCATACCAAGCTAGCTTTCATGATAGCAGCGTGGGATCTCTAGCCTTCTGGCATTTCTGGGTGCATATGTATTTGCATTGTAGCTGTTAGGACCCAAGCTTAGAAATATATTCTTAATTATAGCAGAAATAGTGGCCAGGGCTCATATCAGATCTTTTTCCTTGGGCTCTTTTTCTAGTCCAGAACTACTGTATGTATTTCTGCAGAATGCTGGCCAAGTATTGTCAAGAAAAAACATAACCAGATAGTGGCAGAAGATCATCTGTGCATTGCACAGATGGTCTGCACGTGCACCACAAGCCCACTGGTTTGGGAAACATTGAATTTACTTTGCCCTGGCTTCACAGCTGATTCCAACTTGCACCACAAGCCCCTCTGACACTTGCAGGAAGTGTTGGACTTGCTTGCAGGGTCTCCACAGCTGATCTGTGCAGATCCTGTGGAAACATCTGTGGTTTTTGGACACTGAGTTACCTGGGATTGCTACCACATAGCAGTTCCAGGTGGATATTGGACCTGTAGAAGTCCCACGTAAATGTGAAGAAGGTCCTCAGAGTCTCCCTTCCTTCCACACAAAATCTGTGGGCAGAAGAGGGCACGTCCAATTAAACCCAGACGTGTTAGCCGTGCTCTAATCTGTTTGCTGGATGTCTGCAAAATGCAGAGAGATCAGGCAGAAGATGAATGGTGTGGCAGTCTAAAACCACACTCTGCTGTGAGTAATGTTAGCATATTGATGCAGCCTTTCATTCTCAATGTTTGTCAAAAGTAATTAGTGTAAAGGTCTTCACAGTATCAACATCTGAAATACTTTTCCCACTCAGTGTTCTCTTTTTTCCCAGTTTATAGTCTCCTCTTAAGTCACTGTGTTTGCTTAGTGGCAAATTTGTATGTAAAAGTTTCATTTATTTGCATTCAAAGTATCTGGGACTCTGAATTCTCTTACTGAAACTGATCAGTTCCAAGTAGCCAGGAGATTGGATCAGGCCAACCCCCCAGCATCCCAGCATTGAAACTTCCCTAAATGAGAAGGATGTAAAAAAAAAAAAAAAAAAAAAAATAAAAGGCTCTGTCACCTGTCCTGGGCTCCAGGGTAGGGCTTTTGGCTAGTCAGTCAGAAGGCACTAAAGGAATCTCATTGGGCTATGGTGTGGCTGCTTGCTGGAATTACAAATCAAACAACAATGACAAAAAAATCAACATTTCCAGCCCGTTGTTCTGCAGTCAGCCTGCAGCCCCACACAGCAACTCAGCTGCCAGAGCTAGGGCATTCCTACAGGCTCCCCCAAGTCCTCGCTGCTAACTAGGAGAGGTGAATACCTTCCGAGGGCTGGAATGCCCTGCTCTTACTTCATGTCCTCTCAGATAAGTGGTGATATGTCACCAACTCAAATTAAAAATCCTGCCCGGAAATATGTCCAAGAAGAATTTCCTGGTTTAAATGCCTCTGGAAGTCACTACTCCTCTACATTTTACATTCAGATCACAGCTGGGGCTTTCAAAAAAGACAACTTGAATGAACAGCTGTGGGTCATTTGGAAGGGGAGGGCCTGGCTTTGTGGCTGCTGCCCGGAGCTGGGGTGCCCTAACTTGTCCTTCTAGTCAGAGTGCTGCCAAAGAGGTCCCTGACCCGGACCCCTCCACTGGCTCTGAGGAATGTGCCACCTTAAATCTCTCAGAAACAGGGAAAAATCATATTCCAAGTATTAGATTAATTAGTGATCAGGCTGGAAAGGGATTCTGCCTTCAGTCTGTTCCTTCCTCGCTCTGTTCAGGTGTAAACATTACTTTCTGGTGGAATTTTGGCTGGCTTTGTTCTGTACATGATTCATTCACCCAACCTCCCTTTCATGATCTGAGAGTAGCCATCTGCAGGGATGAATGTTCTGCTTTAAGACAATGGAAATAGGGCCTTTTGTTTCTCAGCTTTTCCTCTTTGTAAGAAGGACAGAGGTTTCTGTGGGGAGGAAAAGATGAGGATGATCAGTTCACTGGAGATCACCTTCCAATCAAAAAATCAAAGAGTTTAGCTAGAGCCCAGCCTCTCACAGAAGCATGTGGAATTGGAACAAAGCTAAATCTGAATTCCTTTCTCATCTTTGTATAAAATTGGTATCAAGAATTTATCTGCCTTAATGATATTTTGTAGGGACAATATTATGTTCTCCAGAGTCCATTTTTACATTTTCACAGTACTGGTCACTGGCTGAGTCTATGACATGCAAAGCCCTTGTTGTTCTTGTTGAAATCATCTGGACATACAGCTTTTCTGCACCAAACAGAGGGAGGCTCTTGAGTATTAAGATGTACAGTCTCATGTAAATGAAGTAACTGTATGCAGCTTAATAGGTTCACATCCCTAGCTCCCTGGGACTGAAAGAACAAGGACTATTATTTTTTATTATTCAGGTAACATGTTTATAACAGTTCTCTTACCTGGCTATCATTCTCTTGCCTTCTGTTGCTGAAATTAGGCAGCTGAAATCTATAATATAAACATGCACCTACCTCTGCTATACTATGCAATGCCCCTGCCTTCTAAGAGCAATGTACAGTATAATAATGCAGTAAATATAGGTCAACTTCAGCAGATTGTAGCTTTTAGCAACTGGAACAATCCAATATGCAAAAAAGGAAAGAGAATTCCTGGTGTGGGCATCAGATCTGTTCATGTGGTGTGAACACACATGCTTGAACTGTGTAAACACACAAAATAGTGGGGGTTTGGTGATGAACTACATAATAGCTGAAGAAATATTTGCAGTATTTTGTATTAAATAATAACTGAAGCTAACTGAATTTTCTGGGATGTCTTTATTATCCCATTTATATAATAATAGTTGGAAGAAAATTCTCCGCCTTCTAGAAGAACAGTTCTGTCTCTGGTGCAGTGTTTTACTTTTTACATGTAAAGCCTGACATTGACAAGTGACTTTTTTCTAAGTTATGAGAGGGAGGAAAAGGAACCATTTTGAGTGTGGACTTGAATGGACTGATCAGCTCTCTGAATTACCACAGGTGCTACAGCACCAGAACCTGTCAAAGACTTCTCCAAGCTGATTTTGAAATCAGCTTTTAAAATAACATTGAATTTCACCTTTTCCTTCTTATTTCATGGCAAAATGATAGTGTTCCACTACCAATCAAACAGAAAATACACAGCAAAGCTCTAATTTTAATAAATTTATTCAGGATTGGCTAAACATGAAAAGCCAACAAGAATGCATTATCTGTTTTCATAATATGACCAGAACCTTGTGGGTTTAAGTGAAAACTTTTGTATCACATCAGTTCTTTGTTCAGTCTATAGTTTGGAAATTAATCTCTAATGAGTGTCTAATCTGCTGCAGTTTTCCTCATGACTTTGTATAAGCGCTGATTTATTTATTATACTTTGGCTGTAGTAATTTGCTGTGAGCTGGAATAACAGCTCTGGAACTGTTCATTAGGGAATAGTAAACACTTGGCATCTTTTCAGTCAGTCAGGCTGTGTCTAAAGTTATTTACTGCAACATGAGTGGATCAGTACGCAGAAGTTACTTGGTCCCAAAACCCCTTATCTGACTTGTTGGCAGTTTGGGAGCTTTTCTTTGGATGAGATGGTCTGGTTGCTTGAACCAAATGTTCCCACCAAGGCTGTATTTTGAAGCTCTCCAAAGAACCATGCATTGACTCGGATTCCCAGGTTTCCATTATGGACTGCAGCTTATCCAGTTGTGTATCCAAACCAGCTCTGGCTTAGCATTCTTAGCATTCTCCATGGTGCACACCAAAACTACCCTGCAGAGTAAACCAGTTCCTACTCACTGGGGGTGCATAGGGGATTTGCATTTGCTGCTCTGGACCACCATGCTAACATAGACACTACTGGACTATAAATAAAATACAGAAAAAAATATTTCCATTTTTCTGTTACCTAAAAGCTGTATTGGTTGGTTGCTGTGTTTTGACATAACATTGCAAGTTGGTTTTCATTTTTTTTCTGAGAATAGTTCCTTAGTGACAGGATTTTCCAGTCAGAGTTGAAAATGAAAATTTGTACACTGGCCAGATTCACAAAAAAAACCCTTGAGGGCTAGTTTTTAAGGAGTCAACATGTCTAGCTAGGTCCAGATACCTGGCCATTCAGATTTTACTTCGTCATGCAGCCAAGGCAGACCCTTTGGTCCATTGCACTGAGCTCTTTCACCTCACTGCAACTTGCACTACATTCTTCAGTATAGCTGGATAAGGATCTTGTCTGGCCACAAGTGCCATGTAAATATATGTATTTTGTCTGTGTGTATTTATATCGTTAATAAGAGTTCAGTTGGCTTTGATGATAGTGAGTAAGATTTTTCCACCACAATAGGATTTGAGTCGGATCTCATGCCTTGGTTCATGTGCCCTCCTGATTTGCCAGCTTGTTTAGGCCAGGCTTGTTTGTGTTAACCTAATCTCCCTGTCCTGACTAGAGGCTGGACCACCATCTGTCAGGATGGGTTCAGTTCCTGCTCAAGTTGTGTTGTCTATGATGACATATAGAGTCCTGAACAATGGTCTATTATCTCTTTGTCTTGTCTTTTGAGTTTCTGCAATTCTTTGTTGGTGACAATTCTTGCAGAACACCACAGCTTTTTTCACCTGGAAGGAGTCTTCCATGGCACCCTCTTTCCCAGGAAGACTTGTGTACTTGGAGGCAGCCTGAGCACAACAGATAACAGCATTCCTGGGAATTTGTTTCAAGTTTCCAAGGTTTCTTTTCTGAACAAGCAGAGGAATTTAACATTTCTCCTGAGACTTCTCTCATGCACGGTCACCAAAATCATCATCGTTTCCCATCAGACGGAGTTTTCCTTTGTGCCCAAGAAGCATGTGGTGGGAAACAAAAGCTGCAGCTCTTGTTCACACAGTTCTGGCAGAATTCAATCTCCCCAAGCCCTGTGTCTCTCTCATTTGTAGCAGCACTCAATTTTTGCTTCTTCAAACTCAGGTCACATATTTGATTTTATCAGATGTTCTTCTAATTGTGTCACTTTCAGATATACTGGTATAAGTTGAGATTTCTTCCTAGAATAATTTGTATCAGGCTGAAGTTTTCAGAGAAAGATCTTTCCCCAGAAAAAGAGGTAAAATTCTGTTGGTGTTTTTGTTTAATAATGAGCCAGATACTTGATAAGCCTAAAAAAAGTTTGTGGCAGATACCAGTACACAGACACTACTGAGCAGTTTCTTTTGTTCATGCAAGCAGCTGGCTTGGTATTGCACCTGAAGAGGTAATTATAAAGATAAGTTGGTACACTAATTTGCAACATTCAGGCCTTCCCTGGGAAGGTATTGCCATGACAAAAGAAAATAAAGGAACTCACAGTCAAGAACAGGGGCACTATCCACCATTTTTCACTCTCACTGGCAGCTCTAGGTAACCTTTAACCTCTTCCCACCAGCCTCCTCAAAGAAGCTACAAGATGCAGGAGAGTGAAGGAAAAGGGTCTGGTCTCCTTACAAAATGCCCTGTGCATTTATTCTTAGAACAAATGTCTTTTATTCTGATTTCCATGTGCTCTGTTGCTCTCAGGTACTCCAACAGCTGAAAAGGAAAAGAAACAAATGTTAAATTGCTACCTTGCCAAGAGTAGCTTTCTTTATAAGGACATTAATGAACACATTTGAAATCAGTTTTATAGATTACTAGTCAGGAGTATTTTGTTTGGTTAGTGTATTATCATGGACAGTATAGTGCTTGGCTCTGAATCATTTTACACAGATTAATTAATTTAGTTTTGTAGTGCTGCACAGTGAACTTTGCAACTCTGCTTATGAATGCAGAGGCTTATGAATCAGGGCTTGCAGGGAGAGCTACAGCTTAGTGACACCCGTACAAAAACAGCCATGACAAGTTGTGTGCTCAGCTTCAGAGGCTGCTGTTGAGATCTCTCCTGTTGGGAAGTGGGACTCTCCTGCCAATCATCTCATTCCTGTGATCAAAGCCAGCCTGGCTTGTGCACACTCCGAGACCCTGGAGTGCTCGCACTGGAGCCAGTCACTCCATCAAGAAGACAACTGGACCTTAGAAAAGGAAGCTCTATCAGTAACCTGGAATCAACCAGTGCAAAATTTCTCCTTATCTGAAACTCTATTCTTGGGAGAAATATTAAAGCTAGCTGTGTGTTAATTGGCAGGAAATTGCTTGCCCTGAGCTCCTTGACAGAGGCCTCCCCTCTCTCGTACCGCACCACACTCCACATTTGACAGTGCTGAAGGGAGAGATGGATTCTGTGAACAGTATAGAAACAACTTTCCGCTCCATCGCAAGGAGCCAGATGATGGATACTATTTTCAAAGACTTCTTTGTCCATAAGATGGCGTTTGAATTAGGAACTTGTTTAGCCAGATTCTCTTGTTACAATTTACTGATTCATTGGGTGGAGAATGGGAGGGCAGGATGACAGAGCCAGAGAGATTCGATTAATGATCTTTTTAAAAGATCTTGTTCAAACACAAATGCATCTTCAAATATATCCAGAATTAAACAGCAGGAAGAATTATAAATTTTAACTTATTTGTACCTTTAAATTGTCTGCTGGAGAGTAATAAGCTCTTAACATCACTACTTTTTGAGAGAAGAATAGTGATGTTTTAACAGATTAAATCTGTGGTCTTTTTCTTAGAAACCAGAGGTGGTGTAGAAGGGTTTTTTTGAGGAAAACAGAGTCTCCAAGTCTCTCCTGATGTCTCAATCAGACCATAACAACAGTACAGTCTCCTTAGAGTTAGTAACATGGAAATTAATTTCTGTTTCAGCACAGAAGCAGAGATGGATCAAATTCAGCTCTTCTACTTTCTACCTATCTGTTCTGGCAGATATCAGTCCTTTGATAGTTTTCTCTGGATCACCTCAGAATTGATAAATCTGGAATTCAATCCAAGGAGATATGTAGGATACCTTTGTTGGACCTGCACTGGAGGGGCACTTGGGCACTGACAACACCAGCACTGTGCCTCTTCTTCCCCCGTGCTCCTTCTGCCATTGACACCCTGTCCGTGTGAAACCCTGGAGTCCTTCTCTCAGCTGCTGAGCACTGGCCATTTTTACAGCTCCTACTTCAATTTGTAAAGTTTCTTGGAAATTGCCTGGGGCTCTCATCTTACTGTTGGGGGAAGGGGAAAGATCTGGACTGGTCTTGCGTGAGCTCAGCCATTTAATTTGTCTGTCATTACTTCATGGGTATAGGTTACCAAGAGCACAATTCTCAATTTTCTTACAAAAATAGGGCAACGGTCTAAGCTTTTCTTTAATTACCTGGTTGACAAAAGGAAAATTTCTTTATTTGGTAGAATCCTTCTTATTCTCTTCAGGAGTCTCTCCCTCTGAACACAGACACACATTTGTGTGCATGTGTCATTAGAAATGTCATGCACGCAGCAACTCAACTTTTTGCAGAATTTAAGTAGCTAGAGGTATTGAACCCAGAAGACTATGCTAGTGATATAAATAATATATACTTTTTATGAAGTCCATTTTCACATCACAGATTTCTTTAGATAAATTTTTCAACTTTAAAGTTCCCTCCTTTTTTTCCCTCATTTACTCCTCTCAAAGCAACATTCAGAATAAGTATTTGTGTGTGGGGAATGGAGACTTCTGAATGAACTTTAGCCAATTTAATAAAACTAGAACAAATCAATAAGCCACCCAGGCATCTAATGCTGTCAGTATTCCCACTGACTCTTCCACAACATCAAACAGTATGGAAAACATTTTCAAGGTAAGTTCTCAGTATTCTGAAACAGGTCCCTAAAGGCAGAGAGATGGAGGTTTGCTTGGCCTACCTGTTTAAAATGGGTCATGCTCTGCATTCACAATCACCTTGAAGTCAGGCGCAGTTCTTCAAAGCAAGAGCTCCAGCGAGGCGTGCACTGCTTGGGCTGTGAGCGTGCTGCAGCCAAGGTCAGGGAGACCCTCCTTTCCCCAGCCATGTTCAGAAAGTTCCTTTCTTCTTAGCCTTGACTGGCATGGTAATAACAGCTCCTCTTGGCTGTTATCAAATTCCCATCTTCATGCAGTGTCTTCTCATGCGTCATGCCACCTTTAAACCAAATCCTAACCTCACTTCTCTGGCTTCAGTGAGAAACTCTGGGCCTTATTATCTGCTTTATCTGAGTTACTGAAGTTTTGCTACCTAAGCAGTGGAAATGAAGCTTCTGACAGTAGATGTCCTTTGCCAATGTGGAATGTTTCAGTTCCCAGGGAAAAGATACTGTACAGGCAAAATCACTTCTCTTGGTAAAGCTATCTCATGGTTTTATCTTCACAAAAGTGCAAAGCCAACATGTTTCCACTGGCAAAATTTTCTAGCTGGATGCTGAAGAGATAGAGGGATATTGCACTGGGACAGGGTCTTTGGGACAAGGACAGCTGTTGTGGTGAAACTGGTCATTTCTCTCTGCTCCTCTCTTCTTCAATATCCCATCCTTCCCCCAGAAAGAAATTGACTGTACTGATCCATTTCACCGTACTTGGTCTAAGGACATCTGCCAAACAGTGAGTTTGATCTGGGATCACAGTTCATCCGAATCCAGCCTGACCCCAGGCCCTGCCAGCAGCTGGTGGCAGAGCTAACCTGGCTCTCAGTGTGGCCCTTGCTGCCCTCTGTGAGAGAGGGGTCCCTACACAGGCCACATGCATTGCCATTTTGATCTGCTGATGCTCTTTTGTTCTCTGGAGGTAAGAGAGAAGGTTGAATTCAGGGTGATGATGCGGTCTTGTTATCCAGACATGATTTAAGTTGTACACTACCATAGTCTGTTCATGATCAGCTCATTTTCAAGTGTATGAGCTCACAGGGCCCATTCTTGTCTGCAGGGTCCCAGGAGTTCCCATATTCGCTGCTCTGGTGCTCAGTCTGGTGCTGGTTGCATCAACTGAAGTGTGGCTGTGCCAGGACAGTTTGTTTCACTCAGTGCAAGAGAAAATGTCAAATGGTAATGCTCATACAAGTTCCTTGCCAAAGAGGTCTGTCAGCTCCTGTGCAAGTCCACTTTTGATGTTAGAACTGGAGGTGTAGCACAATCTCCTGTCTCTAAGGAGTTATTGAATAAAGCTGACTTTGCCAAATGAGCTGGTGTATTTTCCCCGTGATTGCACAGAAAATAAGAAGTCCTTGCTTATCCTTACAGAGGAGGCTTTGAACCCTTCACTGTACTTTTCAGAAATCATTCTTAGTTCTGGGATCCCTGAACCCAGGTGTTGGTGGAGTTGACAGCAGAAGAACTGAGGATGTCAAGGCGAAGACCATGCTCCGCGCTTTGGCACATGAAAAGCAGCGTTTTGAGCTGAATGCACACAATTCACAGGCACCACAAATCAGCATCTGTGTTTGAAAAACTTTTCTTCATTTGTGCTTTCTTCATATGCCAGTTTTAGATGGGTGTGAGAATTGTGGATTTCAGCTAGGTTATCCCAGAAGTTTTCTGGCAAGGGAACCAGTCCTGCTCTTCCTTGTGCCTCAGTGAAAGAATGAACATCTCCTACTGGAGAAGGACTAGCAATGACTTCAGAAAACAACCAAACAAGGAAATACATTCAGTTGGCTTACTGGTGGAGGGGATTTATAGCATGTTGTGAACTATCCACTATCCCCAACAAGTGAGGGGTAGGGGTGGGGGTTGAGAGAGCAGGAAAACACAGTTCCCTTGTTAAAATGAAAGAATGAGTTTAATATATACAGGAAGAAAGAGGAGGCAAGTCCTTTCCCTGTTAAATATTTACCATCTGAGCTCTGCTCAGACTCCTGATTTCTGTATCTCTAAAGGTGGTGGTACTTGTGACAGTAGGATATGTTCCTTAATGTATTCCTCCCTCTCAACCCACCTTGCATGGGAAACGACTGCAGTAACAAAAAGCAGACTGTTCCCTTCTCATGAATATTAATCAGTAAACTCCCCCTGCTATTTTAAATCGAAGACTGGTGCTAAAACCCTTTTTTCCCCCACTCAAGCATCCCCCAAGGAAAACCCTTAAAGTCCTGGGAAAGCCATGCACAGAGGCTGCCGTGACTAGAGGCCTTCTAGGCAGTGACATATAAAACTCTGAGGTCAGGGGGCACAGCCAGAGGAGGAATGAGCTTTGTTTCCGCTATGTGTTGCTGAAAGCTAAACCTTTATGGAACTTTTCTAGCTGCATTTTTGGCTATTTAGCTTTGAAAACAAAAGATTTATTTATTTTTTCCTATTCATCGCAGTTTTTGTCCTAAGTTGACAGCAGTGACATAAGAAGGACCCTCTCTGTTCTGAGTTAGAGCTGTGTATGCTCCTTTGGTCATTACTGCTTAGTACAAATATTATATGACCTTTCAGCAAAGGGAAGAAAACAAACAAACAAAAAGATTGCACATTGCCAATGTAGACACCCATTACCACAATTCATTCTTCTAAATAAGAAAGTTAAAACTCTCTTGGCAAGTAAAATACATTGACTGGAGCATGTATAGTACAAGAGGATGCCCAGAAACCCAGCTGTGTGTCTTCACAATCCACTCAGCTTCAGATCAAGCCAGAGGAATATTCCCAAGGACACAGGGTGATACAGCCGGAGGTTGACTTGCCTCCTAGATAACCCTGAGCAGCGCTGAACAATTCTTTGAACTCAAAGCAAGTTGTGATTGTGTTCAGAAATAACACACAGACTTGCCAAAATCCAAGAGTGTATCAGCAACCAGTGTGTATTTTTCCAGTGCCTGTAGTGATAAGCCAGTGCAGAGTTTGTTGTTTTCTCTCTGGGGCAATGTTAGCACTAGTGGTGTGTTAGAGGTTGCCCATGCCAAAGATGCAATTCATGTCCTGAAGACTGTACAGTCAAGAATAATGTTTTAAAATCTTTGACCTTTATCAAAGGATTTGGATGGACTTCAAAGAACATTATTATCCATATCTAACAGCTGGGAAAACTCAGGCAAGGAGGGGTGACATGGCTTTCCCAAGGTGATCTTATGAACTGGTGTCAGACCAGGAGCAAAGTACTGTAGTTCCTGCCTGCTGTATCTCATCAGGTTGTGAAGGTCAGTGCTGTGTGCTGTACACTCCAGATCTGATGTACTGGCTGAAGACTTTGAGTGAGAGATGCTGCACACCGTTAATGAATGGAGAATTGAGGCAGTGGATGGAACACATTCAAGCTGATCACCTTAACCAGACCTGTGCTTGATGGCTGCTGGTGGCAATAGCTAATGGCATAAAACCCGTGGTGGAATGGCAGTAAAGCTCACGGGGCAGGCTCTGGGTGAGCATGGAAAAGAACCACCTCAGTCTTTGGGAACAATATCTTAGAACATTGCTAGGCCAGAAGGTGAGAGTATGGCGGGTTTTACTGCTGGTGGTTTGGTCACTCCATAGGTTAGAGCACACATTTGATCCAAATAAGTCATGCTGCCCAACTGAGCTGGTGATAGGTGTTTCCCTCATTTATTCTGGAAATGTGATGTCTTATTCATGTAGAGGAAGAGTGGCATGAACCAAAAGTACCTGATCCAGCATAAAGCTTGCTCACACAAAGATAAACCTCCATAAGTCTTTGAACAATTCAGGCTTGAAGAGTAAATTCATGTTAGATCAGCATCTTAAGTTAGGTGGCTGCAGCGGTTTTGGTCCAGAGCCCTAAAACCACATGTACTTCCGCATTCTGGGAATAATTCTGAGCTAGGTAAGTGACTGTGTTCAGAGGAAGAGATCTTTAGGCAGAACCTGAACTCTGTGCTTGCAAGATCTGGGTGGAGTGAATGGTTGATGTTAGTATACAGAGATGTGTATTTGCTGCAGCAAGAGCTCAACCAAAACTCCCAGGAGATAACAGGTGGTTTAAGAGGGTTTGTCAAGCTGCAGCTCTGCTGCTCAGGACTGGACTGCTGCTCATCACTCCAAGGTGATGGCAGCATATAGTTAGTTCTTCCAGGACACAAGAATGAGAAGCAGCTGTAGCTAGTAGCTCCAGGTATAAATATGTATCACTAATTAGAGGCAGTTAATAATTTCCTGGCTCTATTAAGTTCTCAAAACTGATATTTACTCTTCATTTTCACTATTCTTTGGAGGTGCAGAGCTACAGCTGACTATTCCCAGCTGGTGTTGAACAAGATGGCAGTCATGTCAGTTAGTTTTCATTGAGTGCTGTAGATGTGTAGAGTGTGAGAATGCAGGTATTTGCTAAAAACCAGGTTGTTTATTTCAACAGAAATATTTGGCTATCAGTATTTTGAAGACTGTACTGCATGATGACAAAAAAATCCCACAAACTAAACAACCAAAAAAGAGATCAGAATTACTAAAAGTTAAAAAAAAGAGAATCCTTCTACCTTCAGGCCAAGAGGCCTTATTTATTGTACTAAGATATGCAGATAGTCACCACTATATTCACTTGTGATATGTTGAGATTAATGGGGCATTTCCAACAGGCAGGGATGGCACCCTGGAGAACATGCAAAGTTGACTCTTGATCTCAAACTCTCAGTTTTTCTGTTACCTGGCCCAGCTGAGCCAGCTGTGCTTGTGCTGAGGCTCTCAGCTTCTCAGTCTTCCCAAAGAAGATAGGAGAGATGAGACATCAGCAGTCAATATTGAAGGTGCTGTGCTCTTTTCCCTGACATCATTGAACTGTGACTGTAGATGCTGCAGCCAAGGAGCCAAGGTTGGCCATGTTTTGGGGAGGAATGTCTCTGGGCTGCTGCACCCAGAGGCTGTACTAGCACTTGAACTCCTTGGGCAGTTCCCAGCAGTGCATATAGGAGCAGAATCCTTATTTCTACTTTTCCTTTGTTAGTCTCCCCATCTACCCTGTGGGCTTCTGCTCTTCAGGAACTTAACAGGGGACATGTCTTTCTCTGTGGCATTCTCTCTATACTTATACAGGGGGTTGAATACCTCCCAGTTAGTGATTTCTGGCAGAACAATGTACACCATTGATAGTACAGACTACAGCCAGCTTTCCTTTCAGTTTCCTGTTTGACCTTTTAAACTTTGTTATTTCACAAATATTCCGACTTGAAATTTTACACACTTAAAAGCAAATTCTCCACTGGTAAAATTGTCTAAACAAACTAGCCAAACCTTGAAAGGATATAATTTCCCTTGAAAATACATCCTCACAGATAATTGATAGCATAGCCATCTTTCAGACCAGATGGCTTCTTTTGGATGCTTACACAGAATAAAGTATGAGGAGCAAAGTAGCCTTATACCCTCAGAACAGATCTTGCCATCATTTCTTGGACTAAAATTCACATTCCAAAATGGTATAAGCTAGTAAAAACAACTCCTTGCATTTCACCTGATAATAATTAGCTTCCTAGCAAGAGAAAAGTAATTTCTATACACTAGTTGGCTCTAATATTTTTGATTGTATGATATTCAATATGTATTATGCATACATACCTATTAGGCAAGTAAAACAGTGCTGCATAAGACATAAATATAAAGGTATGTTTCAATTTATACTTACATTTATCCCATGCTTTTCTTCATAGAGATTTGCAAAGGTAAAATCTATGTCTTCCATGAAATGTGGGCACTTCTGGAGTTTATGTTGGTGTCATAATTGCATCTAATAGCTGAGGCTGGGCCAGTCCAGCCTTGTCTTTTAGGACCCGAGTTGTAACAGCAGAAGAGCCCTTCCTTTCTGTATTGAGCGTAGGAAGAGACATGGCCTCAACCACTCCTTCCTCCCTTGTGAAAGAGCTGCAAGCTCTTCACAGGCACAGGGAACACTTGTCCTTTACTCCTGAGGTGTTTCTCTGCTCTGCCCAGGCAGCCTGACCTCCCTCCTCCTCTGGAAAGGCAGCAGAACACTTGGAGCTACCTTGGGAGACAGATCATCTACAGGGTGGATTGGGCTGGTTAGAGTAAAGGTGAAGAAAGAAAGCATCAGTTTAAGAGACATGGGGGGTTTCAGGGAGGCAGAGAGGAATCTCACATATTGGCATGAGAATTTTAACAGGGCATTTTAAAATAAAAACATGAACAAACAAAAAAACACTTCCTGAGGTTGTCTGTGCAATGTGGAGGAAAAACACCACAAAGTGAGTCAGTAGTAGCCCAGCTGGGAGATATCTCAGAAACTGCTTGTTTCTGCTTCTGGTGTGTTCAACCACAGGACTGTTCTCTGCTGAACTGCTGAGAATACAGGATCATGAGAGAAAGGAGGGCATACTTGGGTAGATTAGGAAGGAAAACACATGCCTTCTAAGGAAAAAACACTTGGGCATCCATCACTGGAAATCCTGATGGTTGCAAAATTCTCCTATTTCTTTGCTCCCTTGCATGTGAACATATGTCAAAAGAGATGGCAAAACTGCAGGGAGAGTTCTCTGGAGGTGATGTGAATGATAAAGTTTTTGAAATCAAAGCAGTATAAGAGGGATTGGCCTACTGTTCTAGCAAGACTGGCAATAATAGTAAATTCAGGGAGCTGTGTACCTAAGGACCATACTATATTCCCCTAATTTTTTGTGACAGTTCTATATTTTTAATTATTTTTAAACTTTTATTACTCTTAATGCTTCTAAGAGATTGCCTCATCAGAACTAAGAAATTGGACAAGTGACTCATGTAACGCTCATCAGTATGGGCAGCCAGAGTTATGTGTTTCCTGGAATAATTATCCTTGCCATTTCCACTTTTTATTCTAAGCTTGTCTAATGCTGTGTCCAATATGGAAGCAGGGAAGGGTAGGAACCTTGCCAGGTCATGTGTTTGCAGTGTTTTTGTAAGACCCTAAATTTTTTGTCTTTGGGAACAGCATTGGTTGACAGGGTTGTAATCCAGACGTGCTTGTGGAGCATGAGAAGAGTTTGTGCTTTGATGGGAGTTCTGTGAACAGGAGGGCTCTTGCTGTTGTATTTGTGGAGGGGGTAGTTTCTTCTCAGGAAGTCTGGATATGCTGGTGGTTCCCACCAAAATGCTTCCCCCAAGTACCAACTGCACTGGCAGAGCTCAGGCTAGGAGAGCACAGGATGTACTTTTGGAAAGGTTCAGTTGTCCCTTCATGTGCCCTTTTGGGCCTGGGGCTAGCCAGGCTTCAGGAAGGGCAGAGAGGAGAAGGTCAGAGGATGAAAGGGTCTTTAGAGTAAAACTCTGCTGAGATGCAAGGCAGAATGACTTTGTCACTCAATTACTCTGGACTTTCAAAGCTCAGAATGAAGTGTTGGATGTAGCAATGCAGCCCTTGTCAGCACAGTGTGTGGGAGGCAGCCCAGCAAAGGGAAGTGAAGAGGGTTTGTTCAGCAGCTGGCACAGCAGCTGGGCCCTGCCAGCTCCCATCCGACTTGCTTCATCCCTGTCAGTGACCAGCTTCTTCTCTTGGCACTCTGCTAAGCCTGCTCTTCCTAGTGCTCCTTCCCTGGCACAAGGCTCAGCAGCAGACAGACACCCTGTGGAAGCAAAGAGCCCAGCACCAGCACAAAGCTGGAAAGGATTATAAGGCCTGTTTATGTTAAGATATTAAGAAAAAAGAGTTAGTGGCATCTGAACTAGGAGTAGTAGTGGTAAAACTGCTTTGAAAAGCAAACTAGCTTTTAATTATATTATTAAATCCCTGTGACTACTCTAACCTTATGGAATGCCTTGGCTTGAAGGCTGATCTATTTCATGCACCCTTCTGACCAAACCAGTGAGCAGTGTTGGGTAAACAACCCTTGGGAATGTGAGACTCGGAGCCTTCTGAGAGGAAATAGCTCCTTCATAAAATTAAAAGGCCTTTTTACCTGTGCAGAATGGATGTAAATAGGTGTGAAGGTCTTCTTCAGAGGTCTTTCTAACCTAGACTGCCTACTCTGCCTGGCTAAAGCATTAAATACCATTTGTATCTGTAACTAAGTCATCTGTACAACTTCTGCTCTTCAGTGCTGTATGAACTGCAATGGTGGTCAAGCTTTTCCAAAGTCATAGGAATTAAGGTATCTGTAATAGAGCAGGTGCCTAAATCCCTGAGTCTTTGTGAAAAGGCAGTCACAAAAGTTGCTATGAGAAGCACAGGGAGAATGCCCTGGGGAAGGACCTCAACATTTGTCCTAATTGGAAACAGAGATTTCTCATGCAGAGCTTCTGTCTGTAGCATTTTGCTAAATCCTACTGTCATTTAACAGTCTCAGGATGACTCTACAAACCACTCCTTATCACTCTACTAACCACTCCTTGGTCCTTATCAGGTCCAAAAACCTGTTCTGCAAAGTCCAGAGTAGTTGAATTTTACAGAGGTGATTCAGGTGATTTATTCTGCTACAGGTATCCTTTCTCCTCAGCCCCACAGCACATCTGGCCTGCATCAAACACTGTATTAGAGTGTTGCTCCTAAAGATTTCACTGCTGCTCCTAAAGATTTCTTACAGAAATTGTAAAGATTTCTCCTCTAGGAGTGGAGACCTGGCTACATTTCCAACTCTGTGTGCCACAGGGGAACTGGAATGTGACTGAGCATCTGTTCCTGTGCTTCTACAGTTTGAGCAAAAACTGTTGCTTTTACCTCTCTGTGTCCTGGGTGACCTGGTGCACCCATGCTGTTCTGCTCCAGCCTCTCAGCCCCAGTCACATTGGGATACACATCAGTTTGAACCCAGATTCTGCTACCAGGCATCTCTCTTGGCAGGCAATCTAAGCAGAGTGTAGGGCTTGGAAGCTCTGCCCCATCCAGGCAGCCTGCTTTACTTAGCAAGAACCAGGATGGCTCCATGACATGTAACAAAGACAGGATAGCCTAAGGAAAGAATGCTCAAAACCAACCAGTTTTGGTTGGTTGCTTTGCTGATACCGCCCCTCTCATTTTCACTGCTGCTGATGTTACTGTAAGTGCTGTAGCATGACAGGGAGAATTGCACCCGCTGCATTTTCTTGAAAGCTGAGCACTGGGTAAGCTGCTGCAAGCCCTGAGTCTCAGCAACTCACTTGGGAGTAATCAGTGTGGAAAGCCAGGTTCTCCTGTTTTGTCTCTTGGTAGGTTTTCCAAGTGACCAGTTACCATCATGACTCTGCTATTAGCCCAACATCCGTCAGAAAATGAGAACCTGTGTTATTAGAAGGGAAAAAGAGCATCAGCTGCTCTCAGAAAGGGAAAACCGGTGCCAATTTATGGTTTGCTTCCAAAGGGCCTGACAAGCATCTTATTGAAACTGATGGAACAGCTGGCATTGATTATATTGAGTTCAGCTCCAACATGAAATTCTGAGAGCATTTTGCAGCATCTAATGATGGCTTCCTACATAACTGCTGTGGAAACCCAATCTGCTTTCCTTCCAGCCTCATTCCAGTCCAGGTTGGCTTGTGTTTCTTTGTTCACTAAAGCTCTTGTTGGCTAAATTTTTTGGGACAAACATGTAGCTGGTGCTTAAGTCCCCAGACAAAAGAAAGCACAGATGCCTTTTCTGCTTTGAAATACCGAAGGTCTTTCTCTGCATAGCAAGAATCCATGTCCTGAATGGACTCAGAGGGGGCAGAAAGGGACTTGCTGCCAGTGAGGCTTGGTTAATATGCCTCTGACTGGCTGGCTTTGTGCCTTCTCTTTACCTCCTTGTGATTGAGAATAGCCTGCTGGCAGGTAGCCTAAGGGCTGTGGCTGGTTGTGAAAGGGTGAGCTGGGCAACAGGAGCAGGACTAAAAGCAGGGAGTAACCGATGAGAAGAGAGGGGAAACCATTCAAACTTTACTACTGAGACTAGTCTTGTAATCTTGTAGCTTTCTCTCTTGCTGTCTGCAGCAGATCTCTACAGCACCCACCATCCATCTAATTGATCCTTACCTTCTTGAGGGCTGCTCAGAGGTAGGTTTAGGAGTCAGCCTTGCCTTGCTGATTATTTTCTGAGCTCCCTCAGCACGCCAGGTCTGGGCCTCAAGTACTGTATCTGAAGGCAAAGGGTTTAAGATGTCATGTGTCAGTGGCATTGGCAGGACACCCCATGTTGCTGATGTATTTTTCTGGTTTTCAAAGTTCTCAATTGCTTCATTTGCATGACACACACTGTAGGAAGGCTTTTCTGCTCTTTCTGCCCAGCTGTTTGCTGCTAGTCTTTGGGTTCTCAGGAACTACACATTTTAGGAGCTGAAATTTGCTGCAGTTAAAGACAAATGTTATAAATCACATATAGAACCCTCAAAGGGTACATGCTCTACTTCAACACAGCAAGTCTGTTTCCAGCTTCTGGAATTTGATTCATAAGTGTGATCACAACTGCTAATTCTTTTTATTTCTTTGCATATTTTTGAGTGTGAAGGAAATCTATGAACTACTCAAACTGGTTTGTAAAATAGCTACTCATTTTATCCAGGTGGAAAACTTCTTGGGCTTCTAAATATGAGCTTCTAAACTCATATTTAGAAATTTCTCTTCTGTCTTACTCTGAAACCATTAAGCATGTGGAGTATGTTCAGCAGCTGTCAAATGTACTGAGATTTGGAAATAATAAGGATAGAAGAAGTCATCCACCAAAATGTAGTAGTTCATGTCAAGGCAACATGGAAAAACATCCAGTGGTCATTTAGTGTTAAGCAAGAAGGCTATTATGGGTTCAGGCTGATTTAAATAAAAGAAAAAAATAAAAGGCAGAAAAAGAAAATATTACTCACTGAAAAGAAGAAAACCAGAGGAAACAGGATCTAGACACCATCCAGCACCCCATGTGCACTGTGAGGGGAACGAAATGAGCTGTGCCTGTGCTGGGCTGTCAGAACCAGGCACAGAGGGAAGCCATGGGCTAAGCTCTTGGTGGTGTTGGTTTATCTGATTCATGGAAAATCAGTGCAGCCCTTTTAGCAAGTGTGGGAGCTATTGAGGTAGTACATTTACCTCAGCAAAATCAAAGCAGTCTTTTTCCCTTGGTAGCTCACAGGAGGCTTCTTCTCCTCTGCTTGGGGCACAGAGCACTGCAAAATATTTCCATGGTGGGGACTCAGTGCTCTTCTTCCCACTCCCATGTCTGTAGGAAAAGGGCTGTGTGGAGAGGTTAGGAAAGACTCACTGGAAAGCCTTTGGTCCTTCTTGTCTATTTCTGTCATGCTTTTTAGACTGAGGCAAAGTCCCAGGCATTTAATTTACTAAGGGAGAGTTTTCTGTGCTAATTGCCATGCTGTTTACTGCCAGAGAGATGCAGGGTTTATTACTTCATGCACTTTAAAACTGGAGGGTGACAGGGTTTATGATTTAATCTCTGGCAACTGTCTCTTTCTTTGGAGGTAGGTGAAATGTTACTATCATCTATTCAAAGGTGGAGTGACAGCTTTTTACTAGAACCCAACTAACTGCATCTCAGAAAAATGCTGATACAATCACACAAAAGAACTGGATGAGATGAGACACTTTCCTGCCTGTTCCTGTGGCACACAGTGGAAGCTGCTATATTTGATGAGCAGTAACAAGATGCCCTACTGTGACACCCCACCAATGCCAATTGTTTATGCCAAGTCTTCTGAGCCACCCACATGCTGAAGAGGCAGAGTCGTGTTTAGCACAAGAAGATCCAGGGATTTGAATATGTTACAGTGTTAATTGTTGATATTGTTGTTGCCCATGAGAATTTATCTACAGTTTCAGAGAGCAGAAAACCTCACTCCTAAAAAGAAAAGAATTAGAAAGCAGCTGTTTCTGCATGAGCTGATCCCATCAGGCTCCACACACTCCTGGTGTGCAGAACCAGGATGCAAGCTTAGCCTTGCCTCAGCGTTGCAGATTACACTCAAATCCCATTTATCCTCAGTAGCTCTATTGATAACTGCTTTGGGAGACTGCCTTCAAGTTGTGTTACCTTAATTCATGGTTTGTCTTGCTTCAGCCACATAAATACCATTACACTTAAGTGGTGATTTCTCTGCAGCAGGGACGTGTCTCAGGCCGTAGCAGTGGGCAGGAAGATGGTGTTGCAGCTGTGTCCACCACGTCATCTGGATGGGACATTGAACGTGAGTTCCTGTCATAATTTTTTTGGCTGCTAATGTAATGATTTTTGGATAGATGCTCTGAGGAGGAGAAGCATTTAAGAGGTATCACTTGCTATATGTGCAAGGAGTCCCTGAAATTGAGTAGAGGAGCCCTTGCCACAATGGTGTGCTGGTATGGTGGTGAGGTGATTGCTGCGTTTGTTCTGCAGGGCAAAAGGAACATGTCATGCGCGGCACAGCACACAGGTGTCCTGCTCTGGTGTCACTTGGTCTGGAGCAAATGAAGCCAGAGCAGTGGGGGTAGTGACTTTTAAAATAATGCAGAAATGTGGGGGGAGGGTCTTCAGTGAAGACCTACATTAGTCTTTCCCACCGGTGCCCTGCAGCTTTTAATTAATCAGGTCCAATTATTCAACCTATATCCATTTGAATGGTGGATAACACTGGAAGGAATTCACTTTCAATGGGATTTATAGCCCCTTCCTTTAAATAATTTCAGATAAGAGATTGTAAGTGTTATGAAGCCTGCACAGATCAGTATGATCCAAGCAGTTAATGCTGTGATGTATTCATTCAGGGAACAAATTGGAAATCAGGAGAAGAGGACACAGTCTTTTAATTTACAGGAAAACAATAATTTATAATTATTTTGCCTTTAAATCCGAGAACAAACACAGCTGTTGTTTGAGGCTCTTAATCTGATTACTGAAGTGCTGGCCTTTCAGTGCAGAGTGAGCCAAGGGGAAATCACTGCCCTCAGGCAGCGGAGAGCAATTCTCTTCTGCTGAGGAGACTCAGGTGAGGAAAGGACTGGACTTGCTTTCAGAACGTGATTAGACCCGTGTGTTTCAGCTTTTCTCAAACGTGTTACTTTCTACCTTCCATTTAGCTCTACCTACCCCACTTAGCTCACACTCCCAAGGTGAAATGGGAACCAATCAGCAGTGGATTTGTGCTGCTGGGAAAGTTCCCAAAGTCTTTTCTCACCTTACTTCCACCTCCTGCCTCCTCTGTCAGCTGCCAAAACATCACACTTGCTAGCGACAGCAAAGGAATCGAGGTAGTGTCCCATCTCAGCACAGCTGATAGCAGTGTCTGGAGGCTCCAGGCAGGTTCGGGATGCTGTAATGAAGGGCTGAAGCCTTGCACTGGTCAGAGACAAGGGGCTCTTGGGGGTGGGAGTGACCATTGTCCCACCTTGCCCCAAATCTTCCATCCTGCCCTTCTTGCAAGGATGAGTGAAGGAACACCCACACAGGAACTGGGGCGCCGGGGCATCACTTTCTGCCTCTTAGAAATACAAGAGTTAGAGTTACAAAAGAATTATTTAAAAACTAACTGCCTTTCTGAAATGGGGTGGTAATATATTCTCTTTTATTCTCGTAATGGAAACATTAGTGACTGATCAGTTCAAATGAATTTCATTGTATAATCAATCTATTAATGTAGTTATGTCCCATGGCAGCCATCAGTTTGGAGAGGACTCATTCTGGCTTTCATTCATCTGTCTAGGGAAGTTCACTGGGATTTAGATATTTTTACTATCCCTCATCCTCTGTAGTAGACAAAGTGAAACAAATGTCCTTGAGTGGTGGTGATACTTGCAAGGAACAGAGGTGATGAACAGAAAGCAGCATGATGAAAAGAGACTATAGGGGACAAATAACAGCATATGTCCTATTTTGCTGCAGGGGCCTTCTGTTTATAGCAAACTCTAGGATTTGGATGTAGCATTATTCTGCCTATGCAACTGGGTTTTTTTTTTTTTCCTCTGTGCTTAGTCTTCCCCAGCAGAGATCTCTCAGGTTTCAGAGTCTCTCTGTAATTAGAAAGAACAGCTTAAATCCTGACTTCAAACGAGAAGCCACCAATCTGCTGTGTAAACAGAGAGCTTGAGTGAGCTCCCAGGAGGGTTTTTAAAATATGTTCTGCTCAGCCCCTGGGGGCAGGAGCCAGATCGTGAAGGGGACGAAGCCCTTCGTTGCTACCAAGCAATCACACATGTTGGGGACATTAGGGAGCCCGGGGAAGGAGCTGCCCAGTGCAGCTGCGCAGCATGCAGGTGCTTGGTTTAAGAGCATGGCTGTACCTTCGGTAATGCCTCCCGAGGCTGCACGGCTTTCGTCTGCATCAGGAGGGAGCCCAAATGATTTTCTGCCTAGGAAGTTAAATTGCATAGCACGCGGTACTGGCCTCTGTTAGCTGCAGGGAAGGAGGAGGAGGTTTGGGAAATAGTGTAGTACCTGATCCAGCATCAAGTCTACAGGGACAAAATTCCCTCTTTTTTTTTTTTTTTTTTTTTTTTTTTGGAGTAAATTCGAGCTGACAAGTAACATCTCAGGTGTTTCTGGTAAATAGCGCTTTACACTAAACTGGCACTGGGCTCCCTCCAGCTGGGTCTGCTTTCCTGTAGAGCCATAATCCAAGTGGGAGTCTGGATCCTGAAACAACTTCATGGCACAGACTGCAAGACCTTCCCACAGCTGCTGTAAAGAGCAGTAACATTGTGCACTGTCTTTGTATGGGTATTGAAAACAGACTGAAGGAGTAGACTGAGGTGTGAAAATCTCACAGACCTTTTACCTTTTGCAAAAGATAAAGGAAATCTGTGGAGGAAATCTATTGTCCCACACTATCTGTCTTATCTGTGCTAATTATTCTTAAGGTGATTTGAATGATAAACAGGAACATAAACAGGAATCTCTGGAATTCCTTGGTAAACCCATACAGCTGACTTGCTCTGGAAGTTACCAGCAAGTACAGCTAAGGTGCTGCTCAGTTTAGGAGAGTTCATGGGGTCACTTTGGCAGCCCAGGAATTAATGTGATCAATTCCTGCTGGCCCTAACTCTCAGCAAAGACCGAGAAAGCTCCTGACAGCTTAAAAACTGATCAGGAAATGTATGACTGTGTAAAGTCACATTTTTCCCCACTTGTGTTGCCTTATTTTGGATTAAGTTGTTCACAGAGTCAGGCTTAGCATTTCAAACCCGTGTGTTTCAATTTCTTCACTTGCTTTTAAACCTAGTCACTCTGAAAATACAAAGAGTAGAGCTGGAGTAATAAATTTTGCCTGTGTTAGGTCTTCCATTGCACAGCCAGGTGACATTCTCCCCAGGAGCCACACAAGCCACGACCACAGGTACAATTAACCTTCATTAAGGTTGAGGAGGAGGAGGAGGAGCCTGCAGGCACCCTGTCAGGCCTCTCAGCCCTGCCCTGCCAGCACCACAGGTTGCTGATTCTTCTAACTCCTCTGCCTGTCCCAGAAACAAAATGCTTTATTACATCTGCAGCAGCTGTTTTGCAATACGAACACAAAATTTTGGAGCTTGTATGAACAGCAGAGGGTGTTTCTTTGATATAAAGGGGATAACATATCTTTGGCTACTGCATGGGCTGGGAAGGATTCTCTTTGTTTCTCAGGGCAAGCATGGTAAGAAGGTGATTAGATAACTTGTCCCCTCTGTCATCCCCCATTATTCTTTCACACTGCAGCCAGCTCTCCATCTGTTCATTGTATTGTGTGGCTAGGAGGCTCTACCAAACTCTTCACTTCATCTGGGAATGCCAGTCCTCCAAAGAGCAAGTAAAAGACCCTTATAACATCTCATCCTTTCACAGAATCCCATAATATTCTGGAAGGGACCCACAAGGATCATCAAGTCCAAGTCTTAAGTGAACAGCCCATATGGGGATCAAACACTGACCATGATGTTATTAGCACTATGCTCTAATCGACTGAGCTAATCTCAGGGTTTCATGGCAACAAAGAGCCAGTCAACAACACAATGAGACAAGTCTCCCACTTCCCTGAAGCCTCCCACTGCTGGTAAGGAGATGTAGGCTGAGATAATTTTGTTATCTGGGTCTAAATCCTGGAAACGCTTGTGCAATATTTAGGGCATCTGGCAAAAAGGCATGAGAACTGCAGAGCTAGTTCTGGAAGGGCTTTGTAGGACTAGCCCTGTTTTATAGGACTGGATGAAATATGAAACCTGGAAAGCTTGTGATGGAGGTGGGCATGGGCTGTGGAGCAGCTCTTACAGACCTTGCTGTGACACTTGTGGGATCTGGCTCCACACTGGCGTGGCCACCACTGAAACCAGAAGCGGAGAAGTGGAAAGTCAGGTATGGCTTTGTTTGAACTCCACATTTCCAGTCATTCTGGAAAGCAATTCTCATACTTGGACTGCTGAGTAGAAGTACACCATGTACAGACAGTGTATAAACAGATGGAAATGAAATGCAATATTCTAGGGGGAAAGGTTTCTAGAGGTGCTTGGTACTCAGTCATCTTGTGGGCTCTGTGGGTGGAAATGCACAAGTGATATCAGAGTAGGGAGTTATGACTGTTCCCTTGAGAAAAATGCCCCAGAAACTGCAAAGATTAGCAATTGGAGCAAGAAGTGGAGTGAGATTTGGCCTGGAATGAAGAAGGTTGGTTAGCCTCAAAAAGACTTATGCCAAACAAAAGGCCAAGTCTTTAACTGATGCAATTCACCATTTCAGACAGCTGGCCCAGAGTGATTTAGTGGAAAAGGGGCTTGAAAAGCTGTTTTGCTAAAAGAGATGGGAGTGCGATAGTAGACAGCAAATTGAATCATGTGAGTCTACAGTGTGTTATGGTAGGGAAAAAAAAAGTAGCCAACAAGATTCTTATCTATGTGTGGAAAGGCATCAAACCACAGCTGAGGGAGGCACTGGTTCCTCTCAATGCCTGATGACATCCCAAACAAAATAGACTGCTTTCAGTCCTGGGCTGTATCACAGTAGAAAGGTATAGATAAATCCATGAGGATACAGGGGGAGGCTCTGAGATGTAGTACTGTAGGACTGGAGAGGCTGATTTGTGAAGAAAATGACAAAAAAAAAAGGCAACATAGATAACAAGGAGCCTGGAAAAAAATGACATTATATATGTCCATGTGCTTGCCAGCTGTGAGTTCCGAAAGGTAGAGGAATAGTTTAGGTGGTTATAACAGGCTATAACCAGAAATAGTGGCATAAAATTATAAAACATAACTGACAGTAATATGAGGTCACTTCTCCCCAGGTTACCCCACATACAAGTGTGTGGGAAAAAGGTGAGGAAGTGCTTTTGCATGGCATACACAGCTGGACAAAACATCCTTGGTCCTGATCTCTTCCATTTTAATGGGTCCAAGTAGCTGCTGCAGTAAGGGTTTGGGTTTTCCTGCTGTTCTTTACCTCTCAGTTATGATAAATATTGATAGCCTTGCCCAGAGCACCTCCCTTCTCCTTGTTCCATGTGGATCCTTAAGTTCAGGTTTGAGCTGTGCTGGGAAGGGTCTTGCTTCAGCTGATCTCTCTCCCTCTCTTGAGAAGCTGTGGTGCTGGAAAAGGGTAGCGTTGGAGGGGGATGTGGGTAGGTGACTGCCATTAGCAGTCTGTAGGGAGAAAGCTGCCAGCAGTAGGGAAATAATGGTGTGTTGTGCATGTGATCCTTTGCCCTTTTGGCTGATGAAGGAGCCTCAATCAGTCCTACCCCTCTGGGTAGGGGATGGGAGTGCACACTGGGCCCTCTGTTAATAGCTGGGAAGAAATTCAAGCAGTCAGCACCACCTCCAACACAGGCAGTCCCTCAGTCAGTGGAATAAGGCGTGAGTTTCTCGGCCATAATGAGCTTGTTTTTCCATGAGATTGCTGTAATAAGCTGTAATGAACAAAGAGCTGCAGGATACAGAGTGAGTGGGTGATAGGATGGCAGATGAAATTCCATGTTGATGTATGTAGAAGTAATGTGGGGAGAAACAATGATAAGTGGATGAGTATTTATTAGCTATTACCACCCAGAAGGGAGATTTGGAGCCATCCTGGGGAGGAAAACTGTGCAGCATCAGTCAAACTGGAGGTGGGAGGAGGGAACAGCCGGGAAAGGAACTGGCAGCAAAACAGAAAACATCATTATACTGCTGTATAAATCCATGGTACATATGTGTCTTGAATGCTGCCTGCAGTTGCTCCCTGAGAGAGGACGTAGCGAAATGAGAGAAAGTGTGGCAGTGCTGGCAGGAGTCCTGCAGGGTGACAGGGGCTTTGGCTGGGAGCGAGAGGCAGGGACAGAGCTGGGAGCAGCCAGAGGGTGACATTTTGAAGAGCTGTTGGTCTGGAGGGACAAACACTGAGGCAACAGGTAAGAAATTACTCCCTTATGAAGGGACAGTAACCAAGCTCTTCAGCTTGAAACAGTGACAGCTGAGTGAGCTACACTGGAGATTGGTCAAGTTGTGATGTGCACAGAAATGTGAATAAGGAATGATCATTCACTATTTATCACAGCATGGGAGCTGGGAGACAAGGAACAAAGTTATCTTGAAAAAGTTTAAAGGAAAGAAAAAATAACAGCTTTTTTATCAACGCATGCACAAACCTGGAACTGGTTACCACAGGACACAAGTCAGTGACATGTTAATAAATGAGTTCAAAGGGCTTGAGAAAGCGAATGTAGTTTAAATAGGGATGCTAAACTGGGATGCAGATGCAACCTCCAGATCAAGGAGTTTCTTTGCTCTATTGCAAGAAACTGGGGGGATTTCCATCCTGTTCCTCTCCTGTGCTTTGCCCTAAGTTGCTGCATTGGCTACTGCCCAGACTGGATGCAGAAGAAGACAGACTTAAAGTCCAAGGCAGTGATGGCAGAGGCTGTGTTAGAGGTCTAGCTGTAGCTAGATCAGTGCAGACTCCACGTCCTCCAGGAAGCAAAGCCATAGTTAGCAATTAATGTGCTAGTTCTTGTGACTGACTTTCAATACAGTCCTACTCCAGGGAGGAGTTAGCTGTTCAGGAGCATGTGAGATTAATTCCTTACAAAGTATTGTCCAAGCATTTCCTTTAGGGAAGCAGCCACAAGAAGATAGACCTTTGTTCTGCATCGCTGACTGCTTTAGGTCATCCCTAGAGATGGATTTAAAGCAAAACCTCTTGAACCCTCTTGAACTTTTAAGGAAAGTCATTCCTGGATCTTCCATCTGGCTGAAAAGCTCTGCAAGGGGCTGAGATTCAAACACCTCTGAACTGAGGGGAAGTCTGGAGCCAGATCCACAGCTGTAGCTCGAGGCCATCCTGAGCTTTTCATGTCAGCTTTCTTTGAGAGCACTGGCTCTGTTCTGCTCTGCACGGTGCAGATGGGCCACAGGCCATGTGGAAGATAGAGTGAGAGGAATTCCTCTCACACACCACTCACACAGAAAATTTACCTTCAGGTATACTTTAAGAAGGCTTCATTATATTGGACAGCTGTTTACTCTATGAAAAGTGTGAGGATTCCTTCTTTTCTGCTTTTCCAAGACTTTAATCTCCTTTCTCTTTCAGGGAGAGTAGATGTAATAAGATTTAAAGCTCTGCCATGTAATTGTCACGAAGTTTATATCCCATGATTCCTGTTTGTGAGCAGAAATAAATTAAGCACCTGGATAAGCTCTCTTTCTCTCCCCTCTCCTGAGCACACAATGTGATGAGAAAACTGCTGAGAAACAACCACAATTAACGATGGGGTCACATTTAGTTCAGCACCATCGGCTGGTTAATTGGCAGATTCCATTACAGTTCCCCTTATCTGTGTGCCAACACAGCTTCTAACAAGCTGTTTGCTGGGTAATTAATCCTGTCCAGGGTTTAGATCCTGAAGCTGGGTCTGCTTTAAGGAGCTGTGCCATTACTAACCCTCTGTTAGCAGGGCTTCTTCACTCAGAGCTCCTCCCTGCAGAGCCCGACTGTAGGTCCAAGTGGCAGAAGGGACAGGTGGAGACATTGCATTCCCTGGAGAAAAGCCAGCCCTTGGTTTTGTGAAAAGAATCCAGAATCCCTGTATTCAATTTCCTGCTTTTGCTTGATTTTGCTTGGCAGATCTGTAGTGAGGCAATGCCTTGAGAAGTTAACTGGCCCTCCTGCAAATCCAGGTAATTTTATTAAACAAATCCATAACAGGATACAAACTCTGCTAAAAATTGAAATAATAAGTTTATTAAGTAACCAAACAGTGTCCTGATTGGCATAAAGGGCAAGAGGAAAATGAAAACAGAGACTGAAAATGAAGATGGAGCTGATCATTGAATTGGTGGGAAGGGCCAGGGTTGAGGGTCCATGAAGAGCAGACAGACACTAGCAGAGTCAGCAAACAAGCACATACCAGGGAGGTCTGTCACCTCTGCCACTGTTGTGCCTTCTGCCACAGACACCCAAGTGGGCTTTTGGGTGTGAGTTATTTGTTCTGGTGAATGGACTAGACAGAAGTGCTGATCTTATGTGTTCTGGTACAGAAAAGTCCTTTCAGCCTTTCAGGCAAGCTGTAAGTGAGGGGGGATTCACCTCAGCCTTCCCCAGTCTCTGTTGTGCTAAGACATGTGCCAGACAGCTAAAAGGAGTGATTAAAGCAAGAAAATTAAAATATGGTGGGGGGTGAATGACTGGAAATATTTATTCATGTTTTCTCCTATATTCTCATAAAAATACTTCTAAAAATGAGTGCATGAACAGTAGGTCAGTTTGTACAGCACTCTTGGAAGCAGGGGCATTGGAGATGCACATGGAGAAGGCATGATGCCAGGATGAGCAGGAATGCAGGCAACTGGTTGCTTTGAGCTGTGAGTAAAGGAGAGAGATGCTTGTATATTTACCACCTATTCTCAGCTTTCACTTAGGAGGAGATGGATTGCCTCCAGCTTTTTTCATGAGAAACTTTCCTGTATCATGTGGCCTCAGCCCTTGCTTTAACTTGCATCAGCCCAATGTCAAAGTAGTCCAGCAGTTGTTAACAGACAAGTGGGTTTTTTGCTTCTGGAAAATAAAGGAGATGGTCTTAGAGAGAGGACTTAATGAGATTGATCTTCAGGTATTCCTCAGAGCCCATTTGCAGCTTGCTCAGTGCAGGAGCACCATGAGCTCAGGGATCTCTGTGTGAGTTCTCCCAGCTAAACTGAGTTTTGCTTCAGCCAACAGCCAAGTGAGCTTGCAGTGTGCAGGGCAAGTACCCAGCCTGAAGCCAGCTTCAGAGCAGAAAGAAAACCCAGCCAAACAGGACAGGAAAGGCTCTGTTAGCTGGGCTACCTGGAACACCAGGAGACAGGGGAGGCCTGAGACAGCTTCATAATTGTGAGTGTCTGTTGTAATGTACACCCATGCACATTATAAAAAATATTCCTCATTATTAATCTTTCTAGAAATCAAATTTGGACATTGGTCTGCACCTATCAATTCAGGCAGGTGAAAAAAACACTCAAGAGGCATTTGACAAAGAGAGAGCCTGGTGATGAGAAGGGATTGCTTTAAAGAGTGGTGCCCCTGGAGGAGCTGGGGAAGGCTTTGTAGCACTCTGCTGCGGAGGGGAGATCAGCATGATAAAGACAGAATTGCTGAAAGGACACAAAGGAAGGAAGGCAGGGAGCAGGAAGGGGAAGGCACTGAACAGGGCATGGGGTCAGCAGTTGAAGTCTTGAAGAAGGACAGATGGAACAGAGAGAGGGAAGATGAGACTTGTAAAGAAGCAAAGAAGGCAACTGTGTGGTTTGGGTGAACTAGAAAATGGGGAGAGAGGAGATTACATGGCTGTAGTGAAAGAAAGATGAGGATATGCATGTTCAGGCACTCCCAGAGAGCAGACTGGGACTATTGATGTATTTGGTGCCATGTTTTCAAATTGCTGCTTGTTGGGAGCCATATCCATCTGTCTTTACTTTCTTCTTCCACCAGGAGTATGTACTAAGTACCATCTGATTTACTTATAAAGTATGAAACAACCACTGAAGGGGAAATCTAATGCCATTCAGGTCATCCTAACTTCAATGGATAAGGCACCTGAACTTTGATATTATTCCTGAGGATATCAGAACTGGTGAAGCTTGAAGTACAGTGTTTAGAAATTTGGAAAGTTGCTCAGCTGGAGTGGGAATAGGGTTGATGCAGGAAAATCCTGAGAGCATCAAGAGAGAAGTTAGAAGTTTGATGATGATGAAGATGATGCTTCTTATTATTATTTCCAGTCTGCCTTTACAAAGGTACAAATGAGAAATCGTATTGGTTTTCCTGTACAACTGCATTGCTCAATATTGTCTTGAATATCAAATGCAATTTGTTGAAATCCATAGTCCTAATGTTCTGTTAGAAGGGAATGTATTATATCCTATATGTTGAGTCTTTGTCTTTTTCTTCAGGAGCCCACTGGTAGCCAATGCAATTTTCCTATAAGGAAAAAATTTCAACGGGTCAGATCCACATATTTCTGATACCATCCATGGAAATGAGCATTTCTGACAGACCAGAGTGCAAATCTATTTTTTGTGTCTGTGAATGCATTGCGGCCTCTGTTTGGTTGTTAGGGGATTTCTTGTTTGTTTTCTAGTAAGCCTAGCTAACATGCAGTTCCTGTTGATCTGCTCATGGTGTGGAAGGTGTGAGCTCTGTGGTGTTGCCTGTACATTATAAATACTGTGCACACATTTTATCCAGATACTGTACAGCCTCGTGAGAGTCCCAGAAGTTCCCTGAGTATCTCAGATGGGACCATTTGCACTTTGTGGAGTGCAGGACATAAGGAAGATGGGTTGGATCAATTTTGCTTGCCTTTTTCTGTAGGCTTGTTCTGTGCATCCCTTCTGACAGACTAAGCATGCTGTTTATGGATGTGATTTTTTGCTACCAAAACAGTAATGCTGTCTCTAGTCCTACTTAGATGTGCTGACACTAATAAGTTTTGTATTCGTAAAAAGAATATTTCCCTCTAATAAGGAAGGTTATGTCAAATAAGGATGCTTTTTAACAATTTTCATGCATGGAAGAGAAAGGGATGGAAGGGAGGAGAGATGTGTTGCTTTAGCTACACTGATCTAGTTAAAGTAGCACCATTTTTGTGTGTAGACAAGAGCTTAGGAAATGTGCAAGTCTTAGTGGGGGCAGGACTTTAAAGCACCCATTGAAGTCTAGTGTCAGTTTTCAAGGCTGAAGAATATTATTTTATTTAGGCTTCCAGACCAGCCTTGCTCCAGGAATGCACTTAGGTTGTTTTTAAAGCAAACATGAAATCAATAGCCTGGTGTTCTGCTCTGCTATTTCTTGCCAGAGCCTAAGGACCACACATGGGTTTTCCCTCCTCTTCGTCACACTGCCAGGCATGCTCTCGGATAACGGCAGGCAGTTCTTGGGGATGAATGCAGAGAGCTTCCAAATGGCCAAACACACACTGGACATCTGGGCAGCTTTTGCTGCAAAGTATTTTCCATCAGGCTTCCCTCCAGATATTGCCATGAAAGGACCAACTCACACCACTCTGTCACAGATTTTATCCAGCCTCTGACTTTAGGGGGAGTTTTATCTGAGTACAGCTCAAATAGGAGCCTGTTGGCTTACCTCACCATTTACAATGTTCCTGGTGGAAGGTAGGGCTGAGGGTTTCATTTTGGCCCTGGCAAACACCAGCCCCGAGAGCAATACAGCATGGTGCCTTCCTGCACACCACTCCAGTGATGGGCCTCAACTCACATTTCCCTGCACTCTTGTTTAGTGCAGGAAAATAACTTTCATCCATGCTGTGCAGGGAACAGGGGCTTCAGCTGTAGGTACTGAATGTCTGTCCACCTAGGACTGATCTGCAGCTGGGTGCCCATTCCCAACTCCAAGCTGCCACCATCCTCATGAGCTAAATAACAGCCTCTGGCCAGCTACTGACCTCTCTGGGGACATGAATGCTCCTTTGGTTTCTAGCAGCTCCTCGGGCCAGGCTAGCTCCTCTCCCGCAGGGTTTGAAGCTGACCCACCGTATGGCACCAAGACAGGTCCCCAGACAGAAATGAAAACACACATTAACTAAGAGGAGAGAAACAGGCTAAAATTGGAAGTGACCATTTTGTGTTTGATGTTATTCAGAGGAGCCTGTTCTTCATTTAGGACATTAATAGTTGTAACAGAAGCTGTAATATTTCAACAACAGTGGTGATTAGGAGCAAAGAGGCAGCTAATCTCCATCTAAAAAGAGCTAACTAGCCCGTCCTTTAGCCCCCACCGCACTGTCACATTTAAATACCATGAATATTCACTGCTTGGCACCCAGCTGGCATCTGAGCTGTTTTGACACAAAAACCTTCAAACTCAAAGAGTTTTTAATCAGTCTGCAAGAGGGAGAAGAAGAAAGTGAGAGAAAGAAATAGGAACAGAGAAAATGAATCAATGAGTTCAACAGAGAGGGGGGTATCTGTATCCAGTTAACCCCTTCCTTTCCCTGCAGACATAAGTGCTGCCTCCGCTGTTCTGCAGCCCTCTCCCAGGCTGCCAGGGAAAGGAGAAGGAGCACCCCATCCCTTCTGGGCAGCCCCAGACCTCCTGAGTGCTCAATCCTACCCTGGAACTCCATATTCCTGGGTATCCCATCCTAGCTGAGTGCCCATTCTGCCGGGCTGCCCCATTTCCTCCGACTACCCCACCCACACCAACATCCCTTGCTTCGGGCACTTCCTCTCACTCACCTTCCGATTCTTGAAACGTATCCCCTTCTACTGCTTGTGCTTGTTTCCCGGCACAGGGCTCTCACCTTTGCCCGTGTTTGTGACTGGTTACAATATTCTTGTGGCAGACTGCACAGTTCACTCGCGGTGTGTGATGTGCTTCAGAGCAGCCAGTCGGCCTACAAGGAGTTCTCATCTCGGAGGTTTCTCAGTGTTAGCAGCTGCCATCTCCAGTATCCCTATTGGAATCTCAAAGTTGCCTACAGCCCACACAAACCTCTTTGCATCAGCTTTTGCAGCAGGATTAACTACGCAGCTGCAAACACTGAAAATCATGCCTTGTCCTGCAAGAAATAACCCCACAATGCTCTGAAGGGTGAAGTTTTACTAGCACTGTGGATCTGGGCTCTGACATATGGGCTCAGCAGTCCCCAGTTAACCTGGGTCAATCCCATACACACAAGTGCATTTCTGTCAAAGAAGTCTAAGCACACAACACAGAATTTATGTAACTTTATGCTGTTATGTCTACTTGTGGTAGACAGTTTTTAGCTGATTTGGCAGGACAGTCGTGTGGTGTAGGAGCTGGTCTACTCCAACACCTTGTAGTGAAAAAACTGACTGGTCTAAATTTTCTAAATGTGTTTAACTTGCTGGAGTGCTAGATCCATGATTCATGTCATATGGCTGTGGCAATTTTGATCAATACAGGAACCCCCGAGTCAGGTTTATTTTTTAATCAAACAGCAGCCTAAAGCTCAAAACTTTGTGGCCCAGGCTGCAGACCTCAACCATGTGTGGGGAATCTCTACTTGCAACTCAGCTGGCAGCATGTTCAGAGCACAGTGGGGACTTTTCCAGCCTACTGTGTCTTCAAGGAGTCTGTTGTGGGCTTAAACTACACATAGGTTGTTGTCTCATTTGCCTTCATGGTCTTTAAAATTGAGATGCACCTCAAAAGCCACTGTTCCAGTTCTTTTAAGGAAAACCTCTGGCAAAGTGAAGTATAGAAGCCTGGGACTAATTTAGGCAGATTGTTATGGTCTCTGCAAAGGATACTGGTATCCAGGAAGGTGCTGTTGTGCAGACCTTCCAAGGCCTGTGCTGAGGGGAGGAGTTGCAGCTGGAAACAAGACCACAGTGGCTGGAAGTCCCAGGCCAATGAGGAAAATAAGCAACTAGCACTGGAGAAGCAAAGCTGCATGCCACTGGCAGTGGAACAGAAGATCTCTTGGGAGGACAAAAGAGAGCAGGGTTAGTGAGGAGCCTGGAGGCCCTGCTGTGGTGTGATGAAAGTGGTGCCACAGAGGAGGGACTGGGAGCAAGGGGGTGGCGATGCTGTGTGATTCCATCTGCACTACACTGATCTGTCCGGGCTGGAGGTGGAGCCTTATGGATGTCAGGGAAGGACAGCAAGGAGAAATTAATGTAACCAAGATGGGAGATGAGAGTTTGGGAGCAGGTTTTTCCTGTGTGTGTTCTCCAAATCTAAAGCCAGTGTAGGATTTATTAGGAGTTACTGAAGACGGTGACTTCTACAGAATACAGTCTGGGACTCCTTTGGGAGGAAGAAGTAGAAAGACTTGGGTTCCACGTTTCCTTAGTGCTCTCAAGATCCTCTGATGCTCTCCAGATACAGAGATCTCACCCAGGACTTTAAAATTTACAAGCATGCACACAATAGCCAAATGTGCTTTGTAATCTCTTCCCAGGCAACAGACGAAGCGGGTTTTGCATAGATTGGTACTTATTCTATTCAAGTTGATAATTATTTTGAATGGAATACTCCCCATGAAGCATGTCTGGAACAGCATCAAACCCTATGTGCTGTGGGAGGCACATCCATCAGCTGCACTCTGGGGTGTATTCTGGAAAAGCTCACAGCTGGATAGGAGGATCCATTTTCCTATATACTTAAATGAGAAAATAGCATGAGCTTTTCTTCAGTCTCTTCTTGCCAACATCTGGCCATGACTTAAAATGAATTTGCACAGTTGCTAAGAACTGTATCTGGGCATGCTTCCTTTGCCTACGGAAAAATGTGGGAATCTAATCATCCAGTACAAAAAGAAGGTGTTCCAGCTAATATGTGCCTCAAAGACCCTAAGGGCATGGATTTGGAATGTTTTCAAGGAGATGGATCAAAACTATTTTATTTGATATTCACCTACAGTTTTCTGTTGCCTGACTCCATCATATTTGCATGTAGCCAACAGGTTCTGTATTAGGAAAGGAAAATCCAGGCTGAGCTGCAGGCCGCAGAGATGTTGAACTGGCAGCTCCCACCCACCTGAGTCCACTCTCTCCCCATTCTGTCCCAAGAGGAGCATGGTGCTGCTTTGAGGGTAGGGGGCTCAGATAAGACATAAAACAGAAGCTGTGGCCATCTGTGGCCATTAAAATTCCATGACACCTTTTGGTACTGAGGCAGTTGGTGCTAAAGGTAGCCCACTGCAATGGAAGGCAGACAAGTCTCGTGCAGCCTGGTGAGAAGGTGCCTCACGAGATCTGACTGGGGCTTTTCTGCCTGCAGCAGAGAATGAGGCAGACCCTTACACTCACTGCCAGAAGTCACTAATCCCAGAGCTGGGAGAAGAGCTGCTGCATCCCTGTGACCAGAAACCAAACTGAAAAGGAAAGAGCTATGTATGGATTGTACAGCATGCTAATAAGACAGCTCTATTGTTCCTGTGACTGCATTTACACACACAGTGCTGCTGGATGGTGGCACATAAATGGACAAGTCTATTTGCAGGAGGTAGAACCACATAATAGTTTTGGTTGGAAGGGACCTTTAAAGGCCATATAGTCCAAATACCCCCCAGAATTTTTTAAGTTTTTGGGATCCTGGGGATCCTTGCAGCAAGCCACATGGTGAGATGTAGCCTGACACTCCAAGGTTGTTATGTGAGATAAGAAGACTCTCAAGCTCTTGTTGCAGTTTGAATCCCATATCTGCAACTGTTAGAAAACTAAACTTGGGTGAAAGCAAAGGCCCTACATAAAATGAACTGTAATCCAGCACACAGAGGAGTAGAAAGCTGCGGTGATGGTGGGGACCTTTACTGACTGACAGTTTACAGATCCCATCCTCAGCACTTGCTCTCATCCCTGAGTCTCCCTGCTGTGCAGTGACCCAGGGCATGAACCAATACAGCTGAAAAATAAACATTTTTTTTTCCTAGAGTTGTTTTTTATCTGGATTAGTTCCCTGGTCTCATTCACCATGTGCTACACAGACAGCATGCTGGCATAGCTGGTGGCGCAGGGTATGTCAAGGAAGCAACAGGGAGTGGAAGGGGAGCAGGATTGCTTAAAATGATGTAAGTAGCCCTCATTCCAAAAACACAACCACAGCCCGCCCAGAGTGTTCTCCTGTGTGCCAGGCCTGACCTACAGTTTGCACAGAAGGAGCAAGGGGAATAAATGCCTCTCTCAAACACCCTTCAGCAATTCTTGAGTAATCAGTGCAAATCATCCCAAAATGCTGCCACTGGGGTTTTGCAGTTGATGCATAAGGATGCTGGAGCTTTAGGTAACTTACTGTGAGGCATCCTGAAACTGAAAAACAACAGCAGCACTTTATGTCTTGGTTCCTTTCTGTCTGGAATCGCTCTTTTGAAGAATCCTGTCGTTCTCTGTGAGGAAAAAAATCTGCTATTTCCCTTTGCTCCTTCCCTGGCACATCCTGTGTGCCTGGGAGCTTGCTCACATTCCTGGTATCGCCCTCTGTTAGGAAGGTGTTGTGCCTACACCCCAGGGGAAAAGCTGCTTGGTCTGGCATCCTCCCCAGGCACCAGCCCACCTGAGCCGCTGCCCGGGGCTGTGAGCCCTGTCTGGCTGCTGTGCTCCCTCTCTGTGCTGCCCCTTCCCAGGCAGCATGTGATCCTCTGCTGTGCTCTGCCTTCCACGGGGAATGGGTTAACGCTCTAAAATAGTCTTTTTATGGAACCTCTTGGCAAGGCAGAAAACTTTCCCATTGCCAGGGTGTTCTTTTTATTCAACAATTTGTTCCCAGAAAGCAGCCCATTTAAACAGGTTTTCTCTATTAAGGGGCTTCAGCTGCATTTGGGGTTTTTTGAGCTTATTCAGTGTGCTGTAAACTGCAAAATAGTGTCCTACAATAGATTTGTCTGAGGGAACTGAAGTGTGTGCTCCTGTGATTCTGCCTACTGTGGAAGCTCCTTGAAAGCCAGATGTCACATCCAAAGAGTAATTTGTGTTTACAAACACATGGCCACACATACTCAACATTTTCAACAGCCACCAAACTGAAATTCAAATCCTGCAATTTTGCTTGTCTACCCACCTGCCCTGCACACAGCCAAAGCAGGAAAAAAAACTTTCCAAAACTTGGATGGGATCATCTCTTTTATTTAGATGAGGAAAACACACATTGCTGTCTGCAGAGGGCTGAGTTTAACTTCCCAGCTGGGGCCTCTCATCTGTAAATTCTTGCAGACAGAAAAACACCAACTGCTAGCAAGATAATCCAATTTCCCTTCTTTCCCACTCAGAGGAAGACTGCCTGCTCCCCCATTCCATGTGGGTTTCAGTCTGGCAGAACTTCTCCCAGCCACTATACCCCGGGCAAGATCCATATCAAAGCTTCAGCCCCCCAGGGATCATTAGAAGGCATTTATTTCTGCATATTTCAGTCAGGGATGCAGGGGCAGGGGTGGAGGAGGCAGATAACTTTATTCACAATGCAAATAGGCTGCCCTTACTTTCAACCTTTTCTTAAAACCTGGAGATATTAAAAAAACATGAGCTCTTCTAAAATAATAAATACACTAATTCTGCTGGATGTTATATTGCTAGTGCCTCCAGAAAAGTGCCCTGGCACCATTTGATGGGGAAAGCCAGTGAAATCTGTTAACTCTGCTCTTGCCCTCACTCCCCAAATTGCTGGTAAAAGTTCAGTCGAGTAGGCTGAACCCATATTAGAGCACTTGGCTCATTTAAGAAAGATCATTAGTAGGTAGTTTTGCACAACAGGACTAAGATGCTTCAAGGACTGAGGGGAAAGTCAACCCAATTCTCTCTGCAAATTTGAAGCACTAGTCTGTGATTTACTAATAGGGAGCAGGGAGTTATTAAGCTCATCACAACACAGCATCCTGCTCCTCTAGTCCAGAGGGAGCCAGCTATTTAATAAATCAGAAACCAGTGCTAAGCTACAGGGATAAAAGGATCTACATTAATATGAAAATATTAATATCTGGAAGAGCAGATTATAATCTAAATGGGTTAGAATGAGATAGCACCATTGTTTAGAAGAAACAGCTTGCTCCTAATCTCATTAGAGCTGTAATCATACTAGCAATGGAAGATATCTTCAGACCCTTGAAAGCAGTTTGGAGGCCTGGTAAATGTGGTGATCATGCTGGGTGGGTTCAAAAGCTGCCTAAGGCTGCCTTTCAGTGTCAGCTGGATCTGTCTGAAGGAAGCAGAATGTTCAGCCGAAGGGGATGATGTGGCTTTTCCTTCTGAAAGACGTGCAGCTTTGCAGAAGTTCTGCACCCCTTGCAAAAGTGAGCATTGCCCAGAGATGCTCACGACTGGGGAGGTTTCTCTGCTCCACTTCCCTCCAAAACTTCATCTGGAGCCACAGGGCAGGCAGGTGGAAATCTGTAAGATGGAGCTATGTTCTCTCTCCCTCACTTTACAAACCAAAGGGGACTTGGCATAGCAGTGCCTGCTATGAAAGGGTACAAAAGGTTGGGGTCAAAGGGGCTGTTTCCCCCCAGGCCACGGCCCCAGAGCAGCCCCTTCAGGGTTCTGTCTCTGCAGTTGCCTCAGGCACTGCTGGATGTGAAGGGTCCAACCCTCACTGCTCATGGACTGCTTCCCTCCAGGCCTCCCATTTTTTCCTCACCTTCATTAAGGGAGCAAGCCTGCCCTGGCAGAGACTGTGATGCAGCCTGGCACATGCAGGCAGCTCCCTGACGACATGGTGATGGCTTGCAACCTGTCTGCCTGCATTGGTCATGTCCCAGTGATAGAGGTTCCTCCTCTGCCAGTGGGGCAGCTGCTTTCCTGGGTTTCTCTCTGCCACCTTCAAAGACATTCTCAGATTGCCTCCTCACTCAGCCCCCAAGGCATCCTCATGCTGCTTCCAGGAGCCTCAAACATGGTCCCAAGCTTGGGGCTCACAGCTATCTCCAATCATCTTTTGTCTCTTTTTGCACAGGATCTGCAATGGATGGTCAGCATCCCTGCTCCCAGGTCTCTTGCAGACCGTCTTCTTTCAATGTCATTAAATCTTCCGGGTCTGTGTCCAACTGAATGGCTCTGAGAGGGTTTTGTATGAAACAGGCATCTAATCAAGTCAGAAGCCTCCAGCATTTGCCCATTGAAGCATGGTGTGGCTTATCTTGGGGCTTTTCACCAACAGCAGCATGCAGGTCCTGCAGCTCAGCCCTCAGCTCAGCAGCATCAGCATGGTGATCTGTGCAGCAGCATCGTGTTTGGCTCATAAGAATTGTTCCCACACTTCATCATGGGGATAGTTCACCTTGGCAGTACTGTCACATGGTGATAAACCCAAGAGCTCTGTTCAGAGACAGAATTTTTTTCAACCTTTTCATTTTAAATCCAGTCAAAGTGTGAAATGGTCCAGATTTAATTAGCAAAGAAAATTCTGCAAAGAAAATGCAACAGCTATTACTGATGAGAAGGGTGAAACCAAAGTGAGACTGCATTGCTAAGAGCTGTTATTTTCCTCTGGCAGCTGTGACACTTCCAGCCTTAGTCACTGAAATAAATTTTCCAGCACATCCTTCAGGGAAGTGCCCAGTCAGGCCAGCAGTCTGGCTCATGCTTGCCTCATTACAGACCCAGCCATGAGACATTGCAGACTGACAAACTCTGGCCCAGCTGCCCAGCCAAGGCTGGCACGTAGGGCTTAATCCACTCAAAATATGAAGGACCTTCCATAACACATAGTTTTGATTTTCACAAATATTGAGACTATTCTTTGCATTAATGATAAAGTGGATTAAACATGCCCCATTTTCCTAGATAATGCCCCTCTGGAGTTTCACTGGGACCAAAGTGGATCTGGCATTTAAACTAAAGAAATCCCTGTTTAGCGTGTGGGAGTCTCTGGAGAGGCCTCAGATCTGCACTGCAGCTGTGAAATACAGCATCTCCTCTGTTGCTTATCAGAGATCTATGTTTCTCCTGGGAAAATTTTGCCCAAAGGATTCAGCCCTTGCCAAATTTTCTACTGGAATTTGTTTGTTTATTTTAAATTTCTTTTTAAACATCTGAAACCAACAAACTTAAAATATGCTCTAAATCTATCAACTTGAGTTAATCTCTTAAAATAAAATTATTAAAAAATTAATTCCTCCAGGCTGCCAACTTCTATTTCTAAGACTTAGTCTAAAATAGATTTAAATGACTGAAATTCTAAACCCAGGAAATATGAGGTTTAATTGGAAAGAATCACAGTTTTTCTTTTCTCCTGTGCTACTCCACCTGCTCTTGACATCTGATTCTCCTGAATTTTAAAATGGTCCATCTCAAACTGGCATGTGTATATATAATGCTGTTCTTTTGACCCCTGTGCCCACTTTGCAGCCACAAGGAAATACAGGTACCCAAGGAACAAGTCACTCAGGGACAGCTCTGCCTCATGTCCTCACTCAATCCTCCAAGACAGCTTCCCCCTTTTCTGTGCTCTCTTCCTTCTTCGTGTCTATACTCATTTGTTGTGCAAAAAATATCAGGGCAGGAATGGAGCCAGATATTTTAGGTTCAGTACATCATCTAATGTCTTCCATGGTTTCCACTATGCTGAAAGGCAGAATTCTGCCATGATGCTGTGCGGACCCTGGAGATGGCATTTGGCTGTGAATGCAGCTACATGTCCCACAGCTTCAGAGGTGTTCCAAGCAAGTGGGTGGGCTGGGATCTATAAATACTGATCCAAACTTCAGTTTACAGGGAGAGATGGTAGAAAACACACAACTACAACCTCTTTCAAGAATTTATTAATATTAAATCCTCAGGAGATATCTCTGCTAACTTCACAAACATCTGTTTGTTGGAAATACCATTCTGATAACCAATTTTCTCAGCCTCAGCACTATAGCAGTACAGATGTTACAGATGAAGATGATCAATATGGTCCCTTTGGTCTTTGTGCAGGGTTGCTCTCCCCAGTACAAAGGTGTAGGACCACAGTTCTTTTCTCACAGGTGCACCGTACATAGACATCTGCAATACATGAAGCACTTGGGCATCAGCAATCATAATCAAACCGCCAAAGTGACTTCAAGGAAGGGTACTCCCCAGGGACCCCCAGTCCTCTGGGTAGGATGCATTTTGAACTCTAGTGGTGCTAGATGGAGAACTTCCAGTGTATCTCAGCATTAAATGTGTTTGTCCTGGAAATAGCTTCAACTGCATATTTTGAATGGAGTCTGTTTGCTCTGGAGAGAGCTAATGGTCAACTACCTGTAGGCATTTTTCCCATGTCATCATCCAGAATCCTGTTGACCAGTAACATACAGAGCTGTCTGATGTAAAGCATGGCCAAGAATGGAGAATCCCAAGTTTCTGCCTCTTTCTGGTGGCTATCCAGGGCATATGGAGAACAACCTCCTAACAAAAAGTGAATTCTGATGTTTGTATCCACATTCAGACTGTTGCAGTGTGTACAATGACTTGTATTTTAAGAGCCTGGCTACTCTGTCTCACTATCCTGGAAAAGACTTTGGAATATTAAATAGAGAACAATCCCACTATCAGCAAATACTCCTCTAAGAGATAAATACAATAAAAGAGTCATACTTGTCTTTCTTAGCCAATATTGATATAATCTCAATTCCATAGGGTATTTCATTTGAAGAACTATTCTGGAATTATTCAGAGAACATACATGTGATGGGGTAAATGAGTAGAATATGATTTATCTTTAAAAGGTCAGGCTGTGTACCAGTACATATTGCTAAAAAGTGTATTTCATTGTGACCAGCTGGTTGGATGTCTTACTATGATACATCAGCATTGTGGTACTGTGCATTTTGAAGACAGTGCTAAATTCAGATCCTGGCTCCAGCTGAAGGGCTCAGGATGCCATGACTTGCTGTTTGGGGCACTTGCTGAAGAGAAAAGCAAAGTTCAGGGTTGGATCCAGACGGAGAGCCCCAGAGTCCCTATTTTCCTGCTGCCAGGAGCACTAGTTTTGGCTTCCTTGCTTGACTAGGAATGAATGGGACTGGTTTGGTTTTCTTTTCTTCCAGATGGGTTTTACTTTGCCTCATTATAAACTTCACCATGCACTGTCCTTTCCCCTGCCTTATCTCTCCGTCTCCTTCAAGGGCAAAGCTGGAATGTAAGAAGGTGCTTTTGCTGGGAGCTGTTCTGAGCTGAGAGGACAGGCAAAAGTGACCCTTTATCCTGCTTGGTGTTTCAAACAGCTTCCGCCTGCGGGGAGGGGATGTATTGAGAATGTGTGAGAGAAAACACTGAAAAGAGAAAAAAGGCACAAAAAGGGAGGAGAAAAAAAGTACAGCAAGGAAGCTAGAGACAAACTTCAAGTTGTGGATTATTTCTCACCCAGGCTCTAATTAGGAAGCCTCTTACGGGACTGCGAAGCTGTCAGGCTGCCAAATGTCAGCGTGTTTATCGGAGATGAGGCGAGTCTCCTGTCTGCAGCAGCGAGTTTGGTGCCATGATCCTCCCGGGTCCTTGCGGCGTGTGTGACTCACTCGGCACTGGCACCTCCGGGGGCTGCGAGGCGCAGTGGAGGGCTCCGTCTTCTCTTTTAAAAACCCAAAAATAACCCCTTTCCTGGGATTTGGCCTCTTCATGCTGGCTCTGCATGGAGAGGGTTAACCATACAGTGCAGAGCAGCTTCAGCGTATGTGACTCAGATTCCCGGGGAAATCCCCAGCTTATCTGATGGAGCCTGTTAGTCTGCTAATTGAATAAGCTCCTATTAAAAGTGCAATGTTTTTTAATGACTGCTAACAACGGGGGCCAGATTCTGATCTGATCTTTCGCTTGGGATGGTTTTTGCTGCTGGTCGGGCCCGGCCCCTGATGGCAGCCTGGCCCCCAGCCCCAGCGGCCCCGGCGGAGCTGCAGCCGGGCACGGAGGCTCCAGGGCAGCCTTTGGGGAGCGGGTGAGCCACCGGCCGCTGTAACACGCAGGAAGATTTATTTGGGATCTCTAGGAAGAGGCAGGATGCTGCGGTGCAGCCAGCAGGGCAAAGCATTTGTTGGGAGGCTACCAAGGATTTCATGTAACATAATTGCTGCAAATATTTTTTAGTGATTTGAGCCGTGCTATGAGTAATTAACTTTCCCGGTGTTGAAATCAGGTTGATTTGTTGATTCTGCACATAAGATGTTGTCTGTGTCTGCCTAGGAAAAATGTTGTGTATGGGTCTGCATAGGCACATTCAAACCCTAATTTTAATTAGAATAATGTGTATAATAGCTGTATCTCCTTTTTCTCAACAGGAATTGACTTTGAGAAGGTATTTGCCTAACAGGAAAATTTTTTAAAATGTGATTAGCATTTAAAGTTACTGAGTGGGTTCCAGGGTACTTCCGAAGGAGACCATAACACCTCTGATTTCAGCTAGGCTAAGGGTGGGGTTGAGCTCTTTTGCATGACCCTGTGACCACATTTGCCTTCCTTTTCGTACCTGGAATTCCCAGTGGGTTACCCAAGCCTACTTGACATCAGAACCATGTGAAGTTTTCTAATAAGACTTTTTTTTTGTTTCTTCTTGCAAGCCAGGAATGAGATCTGACCACCTTCACCCCCACACATCTCCACACCTACCCATCTCCTTTGTGTCCTTTTTGCTTTTCTCCTAGGAAAGTTTCTATTAAAATGCAGGAGCTTCTTTTAGGAGGTCCCACACATTCACACTGGCACTGAGCTGCTGCTTTAGAAGTTTCATAGCAACCCATAAGTTGTGTTTTTTTCCACACAATAACAATAACGAAGTGTCAAAAATCTCAAGCTGCTGTTATCAGAGGCAGAGTCTAAACTCCATTTCTCAGCCTGTTTTCTATTCCCCACTCCCGAGTTGTCAGATGCTGTGACATGGCTCCATCACACCACGACTAGCAGTCCCAACAAACAGAAAATGATTTCCAACTGGCAAACACGCTGTTTACTTTCCAGAAAAATTGCACTTTCCCATCTGACAGCTGATCAAGGGATCTCCTGCTGCTGTCAGCATGAAGAAGTGTTTAAACACAGGGATGGAAGTTTAAACATTTTCTCATTATCACAGAATAAAAAAAAAATTAAAAAATAATAAAAAATAAAGGCATTGAGTCTCTCCGACCACCTGCTGTGCCAGTAATGAAGCGATGTCACATGACCAGCCGGCGAGGACTTTTATCTCTGCCCCAATATCATTACTGAAGTGACACCTGTCACATGACCCGCATCAGAGCTTTCATCTGGGCTCCCCAAATGCAGTTCTGGCTTGTGAGGGGGATTTTCCTGGCATTTCCCTCCCCCACACACACTTTAAAGAGCATTGCCCACTTGCACCATTGCAGACAGAGGTTTGCTAGTTTTAAAGCCCTTGGATCTTTTCTTGGACATATATAATTTGGCCAACAAACTTGCTCCAGGCTGAAACAAAACAGAATCCTTGCCTGGGAAAGAAGTTATTTCATTTACTTCCAGATGTTTTTAAACCAAATATTTAAGTCTGATGTTAAATTCTAGTAACATAAAGGAGGATGTTAAAGGATTTCTCAAAAACCTCAGATTTGTATTTGGATTTTTATTAAGTGGTGAGAAGGAACAGTTTGATGACCCTTAAGCACAATGATCTCCATTTACATGCACTTTATAAACTCTCACCTGCTTTACCCAAGCATCTTGCCCTGCCAAAAGAAAATATTTTCTGGGGGAAAAAAAAAAAAAAAAGGTAAAGGTCAGTCCGGCACCTCTCTGCTAATGTCTGGGACTTCTTGTGAGGTGTTCAACAATAAACATTTGGATTTGAGATGGGCCAACATAAAGCTGTACTGAGCACTTACTTGCCAGAACCCATTCAGTTATCTCAAAACAACATCAGACATTCAAATGTGACAGGGGATGATCACACCACAGGAACTAGATGTGAGCAGGCTGGAGATAAGAGAATATGAACTTTATGGATTTTTCCACCTCCTCCTTTCCTACTCCCCACTCATCCATGATTAAGTCTGGTACTTTTCTCCCTGCATAATCTGATTCAGCTCACTAAAACAATGAAAAACTAACTCAGCAATAGAGTTCATAGTCTTCCATCTGTTTAGTGAATTAAATCAGTTCTTCAAGGGCTTACAAAGGTGACAGAGAGAAAAAGAGAAAGACTGTAAAGCTTGAAGCAGGGAGGGAAACGGGGGAAGCAGAAGTGCCTTTTTGGGTGGCACTAACTGGGTACATGGATTCAGACATGTTTCTTGTTACCTACTCTTTCTGACTCATTACAACACTAATGCCATTTTCCCCGAAGGCTGCTGCCCCTGAGATTGTGCAGGCCAGGAGATGGAAAATCTACTGAGACAGTACTCCTGATGTAAATAGTATTCACATTAGTTGAGGAGAGGAGTGGTTTGGAGTCAGTTTCTCTCTGATCTGGCATATTTTAGGCATTGGGCCTACAATGTTGAGTTAATGAACAGAAGACTGCTGGGTTGCAGCATATCCAGGGTCATCCTGGCTCTCTGCCCCTCTAGATGCAGAATTATAAGGTATCATTTGACTCTTTGGCAATTTAGCATATGGCTAAATTTAGCAATGGCAGGGCCATTATGGGGTGGCAGCTATGTAAAACAGCAAAGCCATTCTGTCCTGTTGCTTCAGGGCAGAAGAAATTTACAATTGATGCTCTGGATAGACCATGAGGAAAAGTGACTCAGTTCTCATCACTAGATCCCTCACTGCCCATGCATAACAAATCCTTTCATTCAACATATCTTGAACATTTAGTTGCTCTCAATTAGGAGCAGACATTCAGCCACAACCACCCCAGTGCAGGCCATGGAGATCCTGCTTCTTCACTGCTCTCAGTCCAGACATCTCCAAAAATGCAAAAGCAATGCAAAACGACCTCTATCCCAACTTGGGCATCATGTATAGCTGCTCTGTTCAGTATTGCAAAGGGAGGTCAGGTCATTGAGAGTGGCCGATGTTTGGGAGATCCAAGTCCATGCAATCTACAGGTATAAAGACTTTTGGGACACAGCTTGCGTTTTCATCAAGGCAGAGAATTTTAAGGAACATAACATAAGGAAAATCTTGTCCTCTTAACTGAGCAGTGCCTGCAGACAGTCTATGTCCCCCTTAATATAGCTAATCTATACATTCCCGTAGCAAGGGCAAAGGGGAACAGAAACCGTTGTGCTGCTTCCTGCCCAGATCTGCAGTGTGTGTTTGGTAAATGATGGACTGGAGTGGGGCTGGAGATGCAGCTCTCTTAACTAAAAGCTCACCTTTCAGCTTTTCACCTTTCAGCTGTTTCTATGGCTGCCACCCATGGCTCCTTGAGTGGTTTTGTTCCAGTGCCTCAAAGCTCTGCATAATCCTTGCTCAGAGTTCTTCCAGCCATGCCAGTGACACTACTCAGATTAATAAAAATATTCAAGAAGGTTTATATGTCTGCACCTCAGTGATTGTCTTCCTTTTCTTCCCAGATGTACTGTGAGGTTACACCAAGGCTACTGGTTTCTATGTCCCAGAGCTAAGAAAAAGTATCTGAGAAAACTGAAACCAAGCAGATTAGTACTTGAACACAGTAAATTACTTGCTTTCCTAATTCTTCCAGGAAGAATTCTATGAGAAATTTCAGAGTAACTGCAGTTGGGAAAGAGGTCTCTGATTTCCCCATGTATCCCCATCAGCACTCACCTCAGATTAGCTTTCCTTCTTATGGTCTGTCAGCAGCCTTGAGATCAAGGAGATTAAAACACTGTGGAAACTCATGAATGAGCCAGGACTCTCTGCAACAGCTGGACCAAAAATGGACTGCATTTGGCTGCATCTTAATTCTCTGCCATCTCCCCTCTGCTCATCAACACCTGCACACATTTGGGATGCTGTATAAGACCCCTGAATTCAGCTCTAAGCAACCAGTCTGCAATGCACATGTCTAATGCTCTGCTGGTGTGGAACCAGTATGCTGGTAATCCTGTTAGTAATGGCAGAAGCTCCCTCTAGGAAATTATCACAAACAGTCTTAAACAATTCCTTTTGTTGACAACTCTATCCAAGAAACCATCTTCCCTGGAGACTTCACTCAACTTTTGACTAATCCCCTCCTTCCCTCAGGAGCTCTTTTGTTGAAGGAGATTGCAGGCATACCCCAGGAATGACAGGTCTCTGTAAGCCTTGGATGAGCCTCTACGTTCTTTCAATTGTCAGTCCCCATCTGTCCTGTTTGTACATCGATCTTCTGGTCCAGGGAGCTCTCTATTAAGTGACACATGGCTGAGTACATTCTGCAAGTCCACTGTCCAGACTGTGCTGTTACCTCTTCGTTGCCAAGTCAATCCTTCTGACATTGCTTTCTGAAAAACAAAAGGCAGGACATCTGCACAATTTCATTCCCTTCTACTGAAAGGTGACTTCTGAAAAACACACACCCCACCCCTCAAACTGTGTCCTTGTTTTATAATCTCAAAGACTTTTCTTCATTTTGTCAATATAAGGAGTTATTTCAAAGGTCTTTGGTGTAAGGGAGGGTACAATCTGCCCCTGTTGCAGAGGAACACTATGAGGGGAAAAATCCATGGCCTAAGTCCTGAATCAAAAAGAAAAATAAATCCCAATTACAAATATTCTGCAGGGCTAGTGCCTTCAGTTATTCTGCTTGTCAACAGTTGGTTTAAAACAGGCTTTTCTCTTCCTGTAGATTCAACTACACTTAGCTGGTACAGTATCACACACATGTAGGAGGCGCAGCATTATATATCTGAATATTTATTTTGAGAGGGAGAATGAGAACAGTAGCAGATTCCAATGACCCATATGTTCCTCCTCAGCAGGTAGAGGGAAAGTGGTAGGTGGAATAGGGCAGAAAACGGGTGGTGTTGGCATGCAGTATATATCACCCTGGGATAGACAACTGACAGTATCTCATCTTTTCCTGAAACCAGAAGGAGAACAAGGAGGAGTCTGTGATGATGTTTTGTCCCTTGTTGTGTTGCTCAGGGCCCATGGATTCAAGAAGGAGCCTAGTATGTTTAGTTTTTTTGGTTTTGTCTATTTTTGTAACTTAGGTTGGTAAAGGAAGGAAGGCTGGCCAATTTCATTATGTTCCCAGGAAATTCCATTCTCTCATGTGCCAACGTGAGGCTGTTGTGCTTTAGATGCCTATCTGCCTCTCATTAGATTTGAAAAAGCATACAGAAGCCCCTGCTTTCCATTGCTAGCCTATTAAAATGACAGAAAAAATTACTGTAACCTTGCTTGCATGCCTGAATCCAGATACCTTTTTTAAAAAGAGAATTAATAATATGAACACCATCACATATAGAATGTTTTCCTGCAATGAACTGCAGAAGAAAACTTGAGTTGACATTTAAGCTTGTCTAGCATGCTTTGTAAGCAGCTAAAAAAAAGAGACACAATCATTTTCAGGACAGGTTAATATATAACAAAAAATGTTAAGAGTTTCTCCTACTATTGCATGCTTTCACTATTTTAAATTATATATTTGTGAAATGCTCTCTAAATCGTTTAAAATGGGCCAAATCCAAGTTCATAGAACATTGATGCATGAGTGCCCTCCTCAAGTGAGTTGCCCCAGAAGCCTTAGTGGAACTGGCAGCCAGCTTTTCTGGCAGGATTAGTTCCTCTCTGATCACAGAGAGGGAAAAGCCATCCTGTCTGCACTCAGTGGAGCAGGTGAGCAGGGAAGGCATTCAAGCTGCTTCCAAAACACAATCTGGTCACAGCACTGGCAGTGTCAGGTCTTTCTTCAAAGGATTCCAGGCTGGCCCCTCTGCCTGCTGTTGTCTACACGGTGTGGGCAGAAGGGGTAGAGAGGCTGTGAGACCAGGCACTGTGTGCTGGGACCTGATCCTATAGCAGGTACAGCATCCACATGCATTTGAAAGCACAGATGGGTAGCTGAGGTGTGTCCTGCTGTCCTAAGGCTGCCTCTTAGCTTGGCAGACAATAACACAGTCAAACTAATTTGGCCTCAAAATCAGTTTCCAGGTCTGCCCTGCAAGCACACACCCAGCAGCAGCACTGACAGGACACATGCTGCTAACAAATGCACAAAGTAAATAAAGAGACAGAATATAATGAAAGGATATTTTCTGGTAATTTCTTTTAATAACAGTGATTTTAAGTGACCTTTTGGTCTTCTGTAACAAAAAGATGAAAAATATTGATGCTGAAGCATAATTTTGAAACCTGACATTAAAATAGTGATTAATTAAAACCAAAGATATTGCAAGATAAGGAGATTTTGCCTAGCTCTGCTCAGGTTCTAATGAGTGTGAAATCAAAACAAGTAAGGTATGAAATGTGAACTCAGTAGGCAGGGACAAAGGAGAACAAAGCAATTTGGTCAGTTTAAGCAATGGGGAAATGAAGCAATACTTTGACTGCAGAGGCATTGGAGGAAAGGGCACTGGTCTGAGACTTGGCAATATGACAAAACAAATCCAAACCTCCCGTGATACCACTGAACACTGTCCATTGGGGCCCATTGGCTTGCTGATCTCTTCTCTCTGGATATGAGATTTCCCACTTCGTTCTCACCCTGGATGTGATCGTTGAGCCCTGAGTATCAAATCTGTTTTCCCGCCTTCAATACACGAAGGAATTCATGTCCTAAGGGTGATGGCAGCAGCTTTGACAATGGCAACTACATGCTTACCCAGCAATTATTCAGTCATCCATGGTTTCTACCAAAACTTGCTCAAACCTCCTGAGACACGGCCTTTTCCATAAGAAGCAAACAGGTCACAGATTTCAGGTTGCAGTCTCACCCCTGGAACTGTGAGCACTGATTGTCCTGTGGAAAAATCAGGTTAAAGAGAAAGCTGCAAAAGGGTCCTTTTCCTTCATTGTGCTGCTTTCTTAATGCTCTCCTGTGAAATTAGCTGCAATATAAATGAATTCAAGATCCCATTTCTTACAGCTGCATTCCTTCTGATTGTTTTTGGAAAATTATTTCTTTAATCTAGACACTCTTCTCTAGAAATCTCATTTGCAGTTTCTTTTCTTTTTTCTTTTTCTTTTTCTTGGAGCAACCAGCAAAATACTATTTGGTAGAACAGTGGTAGGAAGGCAACCCACTAATCAAAAGGATTCAAATGGATCTGCGCACTGCCAAGCTCTCTCCTTCCCACCCAGCAGAGGGGAAAAAAAGAAAAAGAAAAAAGAGATAGAGCGAAGGCACAGAGCTTCTCTCCTTCAGCAATCTCACAAATGCAAAACCTTCCACTCCAGTGACTCCTCATTAACTTACCAAATCTGACAGTCTAATTATCGTAGCTGCTTCACGCTTAGAATAAATAAATACTAAAGTGGGTGTTTAAAGAAATTGAGCAGTGAAATTCAGTCATCTAGACAGTCAATAGAGAGTTTATTTTAAATTTTTATATTCTTATGTATTTATATCATTTTAGGAAAGATAATGAGATAGTTGTCTTTCAGGCTAATTGAGTTCCTATGCTCATGGTTGCTTGCTGTCACAATCTCAAACTTAGCTTTAACTTTTGTGCCTTAGAAATCTGATCACTACCTCCCTATTTACTCTTTTCTGCTGATAACTGGGTGAAATCACAAGTGCACCTGAGGATGGGAAATGACTATGTGAGACTTCCAGTCTGGATGTCTTTTCACAGCAAACAAGACAACTAAATCTTTTCAGATTTGCATTTAAGAGTGTTAAAGGGAAAATGGAAGTTAAAGAAACCTCAGCTATAACTTGCAATTAGACAAAACACAGAAAAACATCTGCTAACCTCTGATGCAATAGTGTCTGCCTCCACGAACGGTATTAACAGCACTCCCCCCAAGAGTGGTTTGTCTCCCTGAACAATAAGACCTTTATAGAGATTCTCTGGCCTGAGATCAATGGGAGTCAGAGCATTTGATCCATGTCTGTAGGACTTTGTTTCCACAAGTCATGTGGGCCAAACTTTGCGCCAGTTGCTTTTGCAAGAGCAGGAGCTGGGGAGTGAGCAAAGGAAATTTTCCTTTTCCCATCTTCCCCTTTGCCCCGTGCTCCTAAACAGTGCCCAGCACAATGGCTGCCCCAGGACAGCATGCAGGGAAAAGCTTCAACAGGGCAACATGTCCAGGGCCCTGTGCACTTGGCAAGCATCTGCTGTGATGTTGCAACAGCTCTTTCCTAGGGTGGTGGCTTAATGACACAATACAAAACTTTCATGTCCTGTCAGTATGAAGGCAAGCACATCTTCCACTGTGGGGATCACACCAGGTGAAGAGGGGTGGTTTCCTGAGTTAAGTGAAGATTTGTTTTATCACCTCACAGATAAGAATGCTTCTGGCTTAGGGAGGGGCAGCTGATTTCCTGCTCATCACCAGCTTTAGTTTATTCCCGTATTAAGACACATTATAAACCAGACTCATACACCTGGTAGGAACTTTCTAGGTGTCTGTATCTGACTTACAGTGAAGGATATCTGTTTGCTGTGAACAGAGGTCACAAAGCAAAGTGGTAAAAAAAATCAAGTATGAACTGTATGAACCTTTTAGCTATGTAGGAGAAGCGAGGGAAACCGGCCAAGCCAAACAAGGGATGATGAAAGCCAGCTCTTCTTTATATGTCCCCTGCGATAACATTTCCCAGTGCTGGCTAATCCCAACAGGAATGGGATTTTTAGTAGGCAATGGCTTGCAGCCTTAACCTCCTCATTGCCCACACTTACTGACTTGCTTTGTGTTAGTTTAGATGCAACAGACATTAAAATGACTGTCAACATCAAGCCTCCCTCCTCCTCCTCCTTGTCCCTGAAAGGGAGAAATGGTATAGTGTCTTCATCACCTGGTGCACTGATTTTGTGTTGCTGGGGGAGATAACAATTAGAGACCATTTGTACCCAAAAGAGCAAGTACCTCCTAGTCAAACTGAGATCCCATCCATGCAACACATAATCCTGATGGAACATGTACTGGAATTTACTGACTGCTGTGCTGAGGGTACAGCCAGGGTTGAACATCTCCTACACTGAGAGAAAGGTCTCTCCTGAGACTGGGCATTGGTCTGGTGGGGAAAGGATCTGAGCTGCCAGCTCAGGCCTCCCTTGCCCCTGTGTCTGTGAGGTTTGGCCAGAGCTCTTCTTGCAGTGTGTTTTCTTGGGAGTGCATTGTTGATAACCCCAAATCCCACCGCTTCCCTTCCCTTCTGCTCTAAAGCATTGGAGGGGAAAAGAGAGGGAAAATAAACCAAATCTATAACTAAGAATAATAAGCTGCAATTGTTACTGTGTCTGACCTGTCTGACAACAGAGTGAGATACCTCCTCAGAAGGCCCTTTTGCACTTCAGGACTGACACTGAGTTGAGAGCACAGCTCGTGCTTTCTTGATTCAAGGATCTCATCTTTCTTCCAGGAGGGATTAATTGGACAGAAAACATTCTGCTTTAGCAGGTGGCAAAGGGTTAGAATGAAGTTTCATCAGAGCTGCTGCAATGCAGGGCTGCACTGCACAAAGATAATTGTCTCAGGATTGGCTCTGGCCAGAAAAAGGACAGCAAATGCTCCGGTTTTACAAAGGTCATCACTGCCACCCCTTAGGCTACTAGCCTAAAGGAAAGGAAGCTGAAGAAACCCCTGCACCTCTCTCTGTTTCTATATGCAGAGGTGCTGGTGGCACATGTAGAATTAAGGCCACCGAGATGATGAGCAAGGTTTGAACCTGGACCTCAGGAATCCCCTCCTGGAGCTACAGGCACAGGAATGAGCAACTGTAGGAGAGGCCCATCTGTGGGCCAGTCCCACTCAGAGGACAGAGAACCTTCTTCTTCCCTTAGAGCACAGGCTACTCTTTTTTCCCAGCACTTTGTGCTCAGATGAGCATAGCAACAGCAACCTGTTCCACTCTGTAGGAAGCAAAGAGCCCTGTGCTCCCTCTCCCCCTTCCCAGGGGCAGCAGGCAGCCTCTAACCATTAACATTCCCCCTAGGAATCAGAAACATGTTATTTGGAGGGGTGCTTAACTTCGAAACAGTGATTTCTCCAATTATTTTTTCCCAGGAGCTGACCTTTGAAAAACATCCTTCAGCTTCCAGCTTGTCATAACAACTTATAAAAAGGACAGTTATGGATACAATTATTTCATAAAAACAGAGAATAATTTTTTCAGAGAACCTTTTATTTTTTCAAATCTTGTTTCCCTCTTACTCTCTTACGCACCTTGGGATTAAACCCCTCTTCTTTCACCTTTCATCTCCAGATCACATTCTGTCCTTCTGCTTTAACTTTCCCTTTCAGAGGATGGCAACTAATAGCCAGCATCCTCTAGAACAAAGTGGGAACAGAATATATTTAAAATCTGCACTGTTATCATAGCAACAAGAATTTTAAAATGATACAGTTAAATTCCAAAAGAGTGTTATGCCAAAGTGACACAAGAGAGCAAATGTCTTAAACAATTATGGCAATAGGAATGGCTACATGGGGAATTATTCAGAATAGCCTAAATTTTACAGGCTTAATGAGTCACTCATGAATATGGTCTTGCATGATCGTACTGTACTTGTTTCTGCCCTGTGCACTTTGATTCTGTTCTCAGCACGTTGGTTGCTATGATAACACCATGCAGTTTCCTGTCCACACGACACTTCTTGCTGCAATATGGGGGATAATAAATATGGGATGGTGCCTAAACCCAGGTGAAAGGAATCTGTCCCCTCACTGGCGGCATATCGGAGAGACTGACACATTATGCCAATCTGTTTTCTCATTCCTTCTCTTTCTCCTCACTCTCTCCCTTTCTCTTACACTGTCTCTGTACCTGTTTTTTTCCTCTCTCTCTCTCTCTCTCTCTCTCTCTCTCTCTCTCTCTCAGCACTGACACTTTCATCTTCTCCCTTGGGGATTGGAGATGTCACTGCGGGAAGTGCTTGTCCGCCTCTCTGGCAGCAGCAGAGCCCTGTGGCTTTGACAAACCTCATTTAATTGGGAGGAAGCCAGGAGGGTTTGAAAGAACTGAAACATCCACGAAACTCCTTTTATCAGGCATAATTTAAACTCTGCATGGAAAAAACCCTATATGTATAAAGAAAAGTCAACTTCCCTCCTGCTGTGCGTGCTCCCCTCCTCCCCCCCCAGCACAGGCAGGCTCCTGCGAGATTCCATCTTTTCATTTTTCTGAAAGTGTCAAAGTAGATTTGTGCTCTGTGGCTGGGTGAACAGAAAAGGAATGCAGATGTCTCTCACTCAAGCACATACACACACAGAGCACCTTCTGAAGGGCAGCAGTTTGGGGGATTGGGAGAGATGCTAACTGGCTGCTTCGCCACTTGGGATGCGTCGCGGGAGCCAGAAATTTGGTTTTCCAATAGCTTGACAACACGGTCCATGAAGACTTTTTCTTAATTGCCCCTATCTTAAAAAACACCACCAAAGTAACTAGTGTACGGGGTGCCCAGGAGGCAACAGGGAATGCAAGATCCCTTTGGCCTGCAGCCCAGTAGGAGGGAGCTTTCCCTAGTGAGGAGCAGAACTGCAGCTTGGCAGACCCTGCATTTTTTGTCAGCTCAGGCCAGGAGAGGCACAACTGTGTTTGCAGCTGTGTGCTTAAGAGAAGGGAGCAAGGTAAAACTGAGGGAGAACTGGTGTGACAGGCTACAAGGAACAGCTGTCTCAACATCAAAAGGGAGTGGGAGGAGCAGTCCAAGGGAATTGGGGCTAGCACACCATGCTGAGCAGATGGGAATTCAGGACATCAGGAGGGAGCAGCGGGTGAGTTACACCGAATGCACAGTGTGAGCTGGGGAAACATCCAGGCCCTTGGGGTTACAGAATGGGGGAGAGATGACCTGTCAAAGCATATACACCTCTGCTTTGCAGAGGGCCATGGTAGCAGCCCATCAAGGGCTAGTAGTATTAACACAGTGGTCAAGTAGAAGAAAACAGAAAAACAAGTTGTCAAATCTGGCACAGGATGTAAACTTTGCAGCTTATAGGAGTGGGGAGGGAGTGCAGGCAGAAAAGAGAGACATCCAGGTGAATGGCAGAGACTTTCAAAATAGAGAGGCAACTCACAGTAAATAGTACGTGCAGCAGCTCTTTCTTGGTGAGATGGAATAGAGAGTTAACTCACCAGCAGGGACCTGGTAGAGCTGAGGAGGCAGAGGGCTGAAGAAGCTATGAAGAAGCGCATCTTGTGCAGAGATTCGGCCTCGAGGGAAGGCTGTGAGCATCCTGGAGGCCAAATTCTCTGCTGCTGGCACCCTGCTCATCCTAGGGAAACAGAAGAAAAAATAGCACAGGAGATGATGATGAGCCAGAAAGCTGGAACCAGAACATGACCCAGCCCTTCTCAGCTTGAGGCAAAGATAGTGGAGGGACACAGGGGAGCTGGATAAACCCACCCCAGCTACACAGCTTTGCAGGACATTTGCTTTTCCATCTGAGTTTGACTATGTTGGGGCATATGCATCAAACTTATGTTTACAGACAAATTTTGAAAACCTATTTCTGTTTTTTAAAAAGAAGGTTGTAAGTGAAAGGGGAAATGATGCTGAGGAGACTCTATTTTACATGTTGTAACTGTAATATCAGAGTTTAGTGGTATCAGTTTACAGTGACAATCCAAATGTAAAAAATAATGTGACTGGCCCAATGAGAAGACTAGAGGTCAAACCTAATAAACCTAAAGAAAATACCATTTCCTCTTCTCCTACCCCAGTACCAGTAGTGCAGCTGGTTGTAAATTGTGTTGGGGATTCACAGAGAAGAATCTGTTTCTCAGGATGAGTGCTTCAAATAAATGTAATACACATATGCTCCATGCCCAGCAAACACCAATGCCAAGTGGCTGCTCCCTAGAGGAGCACACAGCTGGGGACACGGAAGTGGAAGAGCAAAAACAAACCAACAAGGAAACAAATAAAAATAGTCATTTAGTTTTACAGCTTTTGCTTTGTTTGTTTGTTCTGATCACATTTCAGCTTCAGAGCATGGCCTGTTGTGCTTCTTCCCTTGCCCCCAGCGGTGCTTCCCCTCCAAGTGACATCAGGACCTGGGATCCCCCTGCTCCTGCACTCACCCTCCCTATACAGGACATTTGACATGCTGACATTTTTGTTTTGAGGAGATAAAATGTAAAATATAAAAGAAGAGGAAAAAACACCAAGACAGAAGGAGAAAAAGAGACCCTGAACAACAAATTTGTAGAAGGTATCTGGCCTCACTGTGGTAGATAATTGCTGAATTTTCACCTCCAGAAAAACAGCTCAAGTTCCCCTTCCTTGGGGACCAGGGATGGGACAGGGAGCCAAAGCATCCTGTCTGAGGCCTCTTGCTAGAGCTGCATGACAGGCTGCCCTTGCCATGGCAGGTTCTTGCTGGAGACCTTCTGCCCCGTCCACTCTGGGCAGCAGCACAGTTCTGTGCCTCCCACCATGGCTCAGGCTTCCTGGTGGTGGCCAAGCACTGTGGAGAGCTCCCTTTTGATTTCTTAATTGTCCATGGGGAGTCATGGCTGAGCAGTCTGTATGAAGCAGCTCTTTCCTTCTCCCAAGCTGAGCATTCCAAGGCAGTTCTTTGGCCATGGCAGCACCAGGACTCTAAGGCAGAGCTGGAGCTGGCCCACATACAGCCCAGAGCTCTGCCATGGAGGTGCTAGGCCAGCCCCTTGGTTTGACCTGAAATGGGGTCTGTCAAAGGATTATGGCCAAAATGCAGAAGTGCAGTATAGCACAGTCACAAGGAATATGCTTATTTCTTTGTTCAGGCTGAGAGAGGATTTGTTCTGTTCCAGGACCTGCATTATAAGGGTTTGGGACATATTGAGCCTTCTGTGTTTCTCAAGCTGTGCGTGACAATGGCTGGCATTTCAGTAACCTGTGCTTTGCTGAAAACTATAGCATGTTTGTTCAGCCATTTAGAACAGCATCTGGGAAATCCTGCTCTAAAGAGCAGCACATGTCCCCCCTAGCAGGGCTGGATCCCAAGCAATCAACTGAACAGATAATAAACAGCAATGAAAAATGTGTTTATGTCCTCAAAGGATATTTGATTATTGGCATCTTCATGTACACAATCTTGATGACAAATCCTGTCTCGTCTTTTCCTACCTATCTATAAAACCTGCTGTGTGCCTCAAAATCATTTTAGGGGGATTTGATTTGAATGACTCCCTCAGCTAGGTTAGGGCACTTTGTATGATTATAAATTTCTTTCACTGATACATATATATCCATTGTGTGTGTGTGTGTGTGTGTGTCTCTCTCTCTCTATGTGCCTGAAAAAACACTCCCTTCCCTCAGCACACTAGGGAGTGATTCAGCAGTGCTGGTGTGTCTGGTCAAGCTGTGTGTGTAACCATGGCCTTCATCTCATAGCTTTGGCCACTAAGAATGTGATTTTTCCCCTCCTAGCTAATCACAAGATTATTTCATTGTCTCATGAAAATGCTGTCCTAGCACGTCTTCCTTACTGCTGTTGAGCAACATTCCTACAGTCTGTTTTCAAAAATGAAAATTGGGACAGTGTGAAGTCTGTCCTCAGTCTGGGCAAGAGGGCCTGGGAAAGTATGACCTTCTCAATTGAACTGTGCCCCACAGAAAGCTGCACACAAAGTCACTGAATCACTGCTTATCTCAGAATAATCACTACTCCTCTGAGAATAATAAACCCACTATGTGTCTACCTTTGCTGCGATCTCTCAAAATCAGTTGCTTAACTGATGTTAGATCTGCTTGTTACTACAGAGCCACCCTGCTCTTCCTGAGCTTGCCAAAAGAGCTCATTTCAAGTTAAATGATTGCACAAAGAAACAAACAAACCCAGAGGCAATTTTGACATTGCTGTTATAGGTAGCTTACCTGTCACAGATGACTCGGAGGCTCTGAGGTCTCCTGGAAGCAACCAGTTCTAGAAAGTGTAATATGCAATCACAAGATTAAATGAAAATCAAGCCAAAACCCATTCTCTGAGCTCCTACAAAAAATGTGCTCAGAATTTCAAAGGGCCCTATAGAATCTATCATCTTATTATTTATAAATATACATTATTCCTATAGGACTTGAGTACCTGCATTGATCTTAATAACGCTGTTCCAGTTCTGTAACACTTTCATATATCTGTGAGTATAGGCCTTGGACCTTCTCCTGTTACAGTGTGAGTCTTAGCTTTGACATCAATAAAAGCAGTATCAGTCCCTAAAGCCTTCACACAAAGGAAGCAAAAAGAAGTTTGCAGGCCTGAATCCCCAGTCAATTGTCTTGACTTTCCAAGGGGCTGCTGAGCTTCACATATTGCCCCCATGGGTACATGGGGCTTTTCTACATGGATGCAGCAGTAACACTGGGGATGGAGACAAAGCACTCTCTTCTTGCCCACAGCCCTCACTGAGTTTGTTGTTTGTCCAGTTAACCATGCTCATGGAGGCTTTCTACTCACTGATTATTGTGATCTCTATCAGACTGGAACTTAGCAGAGTTTGCAGTTTTGTGGAGTCTGTGTTCTTGATATTTTTCAAAGACATATTTCTAAACATTGTGGTAAATATAGAGGAATACATTCCTCAAATGCTTTATTGTAAAGCGTGAATTTTCTCAGGCTTAGATACGAATGAATGGCTTAAGCCTGGAAAATTTCCCCGTGGAGTTGATGAACAGAGAGATTTTTTTTGCAATCAGAAAGGCTGCAATTTCTACCCACCTACATTTTCCTGAGCACTGTTTCTGACAGCAGAGAATGAACAGTGGCACTCTAGTCATGGGAGGGAGAGCAGGAAGGGTGGTGTCCACCTCTCTTCCAGCTCAGCCTGGACAAGCATTCCCCACAGCAGGGAGACCACCAGGAGGCAAGCACCATTGGTCTGCTGCCAGCAGACTCAGAGCTTGGCTGGGGTTAATGCTGCACCCTTCCAGAGCATCTGCCCTCCCTGGCTGCCTGGAAGCAGCAGGCACTTCATTCAGGGACAGGAGCTGCCTGCTGCACTCCAGGTGGGAGTCCCCTCTGCTTTTGCCTGCACGGCCATTTCCAGAGTGCCAGAGCCAGCCTCTGACTTGATGCGCAGACAACTTGAAAAAGTGCAAATGACTGAACTTCCAGCCCTTGACCTTTCCAGCAGCAATCTTGCACCATTAAACCAGGCAAGCAGGTTGTTAAACCTCTCACAGGGTAAGTAACAGTTCAGAATTGAATTGTTCTCCTACACCCAAATACTAAGGTAATTTCTAGAGCAGTAAATGGGAATATAACTTAGAATGAGATTAATGGCTGTTTATGTGTCAGAGCACTGGCATATCACCAATATGGAAGTTATATATTAGCATCTTGAATACTCCCTTCCCAAATAAGTCACCAAGACTGGCAGAACACTGCTCTTGGATCACTAGTAACATTTTCACTAATCACCTTTCCTTTCCTTTTCCTTTCCTTTTTTTTTTTGCCCCCTAGACTGTAACAATAGTGTAAAAATAAGTTACCAATGTAAAGTTTCCAGATAGAATAGAAGAAAAACAATTTTTAAAATGGTTTGGAAAGGCAAAAAATTTTTCTGTATGAGGTAGAAATTTTTGGCTCTTCATAGAGCTGGCCAAAAACTTTCAGGTGTGGTAACTTTCTGTCAGAAAAATTTGATTTGTGAGATGAAAACATTTTATGACAATATATCAATTTCATTAAATATTAGTAAAAATGACAAGTTTATTTAAGTACTGTACTGAAATATTTTAACATTAATATTCTTTAATGAGTTTAACACGGAACTTTAAAAAAGCATGTTGAGTTGGTAACAGCAGGGCAAAACGTTTCAATGATATCTTAGTGAAATGTTACTTTGTTTTTGCAGAGTGTATTTTCAGGATTAACATTCCAAAAAGGAAATAAGATTTTCTTTACATTAGAAATAGAAATATCAGCTTGCTTACTGGGAAGTGGGAGGAATACCTGAATTATAGAGTTTGCTGTCTTGAGCAAGCCTCTTGACTTAAATTTATCTTTTATGTAACCTGGAGATTAATAATTATCTGTAAGGGGTACCAGCAAGCCAACTACTCCTGTCCCTGTCCAAACACATCTCTCAGTGAAGAATTCAGCTTGAGTGAGGACTGCCAAATTTGCCACTTTGAGCATACAGAGCTTTGATTATAAATGGAAGATACGGGTAAGAAAACAGTGTGTCTCTGCTCAAGGACTTAATGCAGTTAACTAATGCAGTTTAAATCAGTTCAGATTAATCTCCTGACTGACCCCTTATAGACAAATCCTTAGAGAATGCCGAGGCCCCATTGTGTTGAGCAGGGTAAAAACAGAGCAGTAAATATTTTCCCTACTGTAAGGTTAAGAGCAATCTAAAATTGTAAAACACTGTAAACACCTACTCCATAAAGGTAAGAGACAAAGAATATTAAGATCACTTAAAAAAGTGGATGAACTACTGATTTAATCATCTCACAATGATGATGTAGACATAAAATGATGGAATTGTGTAGGGCTGATTGGCTTTTTTAACAGTTTGAGTAGATCTGAAAGGTAGCACGGTAGGTTTGTTATTTTCTATCCTTATGCAAGGTAGAGTGTGCTAATGAGGAAATACCTTCCTATTTGAAAACCCAGGTGGAAGTGGCTAATGAACTGATAATGAGGCAAGCAAGCCAGAGGACAAAAGTTAAACTTTCCTAATTGATGAAGAGAGAGAAAAGGGATGCCAAGTGCTGCTGGATGAAGGCAGTGGGGTTGCAGGCTCACAGAGAAAATTTCTCTCATTAGTGAAATCTCTGTGGCTTCAGGACAGGAGCAGAGCTCTGTCTGTGTGGCAGGCTGGAAACTGCAGGCTGTGCCCATTGCCACACAGATGGGAAGTTTCCCTACACCCTGGCTAGCATACATTGCACATTAGTTACAGTGCTGCTCTTCCCGTTGAGATCAAAGCCACATGCAGTTTATTATGACAATAAAAATTTTATCGTTTTAGAATTCAGTTTACTACCATCCCATGTGTTAAATGAAACATCAACATAAAAAGTGAGATTACAAAAAAACCCCAAAGCACTCGGAATGCCGACTTCATCTGCATTTTCACAAATGTCATGGGAAGTTTGCATTTCAGGGCGTGCTGCTTGTTGCCTCCATCTGCTGGTGACATTTTGGAAACGCAGCAGATACTGAAAACATAGCTGGGAGCACAAGTTGACTCTGGAAAGCTTCTAAATCTCATTCAGCATACCAAAGCCGGCAGATAAATGAAAAGCTAGGTTTTATTTGAAAGTCATTGATGCATCTGAAAAGGCCTTGTGTGAAACCTGCATCACCTCTGTGAGTAGATATTACCAGGCACGGGCAAGTTCATCATTCAGCCTGTGCAATAAATCAAGGAGTAAAGCTCACTCTCAGTTCATCATGTTAAAGATAGGTATGCACTGCACCCCACTCTTTGGAATCCAAATTGCAGAAAAAGGAAATAAAAACTAACTTGGTGCATTGGGTGCTCCAGCATTCCCAGTTTGGCAAAAGCACTAGCTTAATGTCATGGGCTGTGATTCCTAATCCTTTCCTGCCCTTGACCCCTGCTGTCTAGATTCAAACTTGTAACCATTAATGGGGCTGGATCAAAACACTGGCCTTCTGGTGTCACCAATGGTGTTTAGAGGGGATTTAAACTCACTGCTTTTCAGCGCAGTGAAATGAACACAGCAGTAGATTAATGCAAGGATTTGAGCTCACTCAGCATGAGAGCTTTCAAAAATAGTGTTAACAGAGCTGCAACTGCCTCTTTCAGGGGAAGCAAAATGAGGGAACAGAACAAATGAACAAACACAGGGCAAAGCCTTGTCACTATGGGTAGGGCTGGTAAGCCCGGGGAGCCAGGGAAAAAGCCAGTGCCTGTGCTGAGATGTGGGGCAGGAGCTCTCCCAGTCCTTCCTGTTCTCCAGGGAATGGCTCTCCAACCTGCTTGCAGGCCCTATGACTGCACATAATTCCCTACCCCAAGTGTCCCTCCTGCAGAGAGAAGGTGACATCACAAGCTGTAGGGCTGGCCACAAACAGGTTACTCACCCATCCTTCCCATTCAACTGGAGTCAGGTTGAGGCTTTGGCAAACTGTAGGGAATGGGCATGAGGCTGTTCTTGAACGTTGTGTAAGACACCAGGGCACAGGGTAGTCAAAAACGCCTTTGCACTTTTCATCCCTTGCCAGCTGCCCATAGAGGAGGCAGAGGAGCTGCTTTTCCTCCAGCTGCCCTGTGTGCGCCTGACTCACAGACCCCAGAGCCCATGCTGCATCCTTTCCAGACTGCAGCAGGATGTGCTCAAGCCCACAGCAGTGACAGGAAAACATCTAAAGGTTTCCAGCTTTCATTTCAAAGATTCCTACTAACCCACCTGGCCCAGGAACCCTTCCAGTAACAGTCTCAGTCTGGGGCTGAGCCTACACTGCTGAATCCAGTGGGAGTTTTGCCATCAACTTCAATGAGAATAGGATCACACCTCAGTGCTTTGTTTTGCCCGTGTTCATTCCTTGCCGCGGGCAGGAACCTGTTTGTTTGTTTGCTGCCTGTGCTCAGTGTGAACATCAATAGGACTAGCTAAAAGAATTCAAACCATCAGATTTGGGGAAGAGCTCCAAAGTTTGTTTGCTTATCTGAACCAACCGAGGCACCCAGATTTGCACAAATGGTCTGGGAAAAACCTCAGGAGAGAAGGTTTTCTCAGGCTGACTCCACAGACTGTATTGGGGCTGAGCATGTCCTGGGGGGGGAAACAGAATTTGTGCTTCAGGGAAGAGAGAGGAAGTGCCCAGAAACATATAAATGGCATTTAACTTTAAACAAAGAGACCAATTGTCTTTTTACCAGCAGTCTCATCAAAATGTGAATTGATTTAGTTCATGAGTAGGGCAAATAGTCCAACTCCAGACTAGCCTTCTTCCAGACTGGCTTGTGTAATCCAGGTGTGAGCCAAGTGCTTGGTTCCTGTATGTGGCTGGAACAGTTCACAGCCCCTTAGGCTCTCAAGAGGGAAAAGGGATATTGCCTCTCCAGCTAACACTGCTATTGCCCCAAACACTGACAGAGCGTCTTCCATGTGTTTGCCAGCTCGGTGGGGTGCTCCAACAGAAGTGTCCTCTGAGTCCTGCATTTCTGCCTGGTCCAGCCACAAAGGCACCAGCATTCCAGTATCACAGCACAGCACAGGTCAATTCTGCCCCTCTGGAGTCCTCTAGGGAAACTTTCTATCAAGTCTGAAAGCAAGTCAGGCTTGAAAACTGCTTATGATGTCTCAGCTTCAGTGGGGTTGTTGCCCTGCTGTCCAGGTGCCCGTCCTCTCCTTCCCAGCCCTGCCACTGGCACCCTCCAGAGCAGCAGAGGACAGCACTGCTACTCAGACAAAACAGAGCTGAGGGAATCACTGCTCAGAGCAGTTCTAGGCACTCACATTCTCTGTTGTCTGTGCAAGTTTCTTTGCTAACATAGCCTTAATGCTTGCATTTCTAGGTTGTGCCTCTACTCAGCACCAGGATACCTAACCATCATCACCCAGAGTTTGCACGTTTGAGGCTTTGTATTAGCAGATGACTGGCATAAAAAACTCCTTTGAGATTAGTTCCCCCCACACATGAGCATTTCTGTATCTCCCAGACTACTCTTCTCAACTTGTAGACTGTCCAGCCAGGCCTTCCACAACTTAGAGAAGAAAATGCTTCCTCCAGCTGTCTGCTCTGTGCTTGCTTGCTATCCAAATTAAACTTGCTGTGGACAGCAACACATTCCCATTTCACGCTGGTTTGATTAATGTGTCTCAGCTAATTGTGTGAAAGATTCCAGTCCTTTCGACTGTGAGACCAGGTTATTGTTCAGCCAATCTCAGCTACCATGTGAAAATGGGGGCTGTTTAGTGTTCATGCACCAGAATCAAAGGAGGGGCATCTTGGACTGGGTCACAGAGCAACACCCACTTCTTTGAAAAGATGTTACTATGCTCTACTAAACCTGTAAACCTCTTGCTCAAAGCACGTCTTCTCCCTCCTCCTCTCCCCTCTGTTCTTTTTTTCCCTGTCCAGATAGACAGGCTCCCCCCACCACTCTCCTATGGTATAAGTGAGAGAGAATGGCTAGATTGTGGATGGCTGAATTTCACATTCTAGGGTTTTTAATATTTCACTTTAATATTTCTCTTACAGAATGATCCTGCTGAGAGGCTGAGAATCAGTGCTCATCATTTCCCCCTCACTGACACTTGAATATATTTTCCCAGGAGAAAACATTAAACAAAAAGAGAAAGAGAGAAAGGGAGAGAGAGAGGGAGAAGGAGAGTGACTGAGCTAGCTTTTCAAAGCATACTTCTCAACCTGCCCACATCAAAATAAGAGACAACTGGCCCTTTGAAGTTCAGGACACAGACTTCTCTACCAGCTCATGTGGAAATAAAAGAATCCAGCTTTGTAAATCACACGGATTTCTCACCTTGCCGACATCAAAATCAGGGACAGTGACCTTTAAAGCTGAGGTTTAAAGGTCCCCAAACCAATCTCCATAAAAATAAGGAAAGTTCAGATAAACTGCATCTCCAGGTGCCTGTCAGCTTTTCCAGTCTAAAGCAGGAGACATTGGTCCTTTGCTCCACTCCACTGAGGAGTGGAGACTAAATACACTGTGACACTTTGAGCAATGAAATCTTCCATTAGACTTACATACACCAGCACTCAGTGAGGCAACTTTGGCACACACATACCTTTGTAAACCAATCCAATCCCAGTCCTGTTGTAGCTCCTACACCACTGTCATTAAGTAGCTCAAGGGATTTAGTAACACTGAAGCACAGGATTTTTCATAATAAGAATTACTGACCCAACAATGGAGTGGCTAGTGGCTCAGAGAAAAAGCTGGTCTTCTCATGAGTTAAATCCTACCTGGGTTATAGCTGGGGAGCTTGGAAAGTCCTGGCCAGGTATCTTCAGTTGGGACCCCCAATACCTGCAAAAGAAGAGAGTGAGAAGAACAATGACCTCTTTCTGCCCATTTTTGCCTTTGTGTGGAGTTGGAGGAATCACTCTCAGTGGAGAGTGACTAGCCTTTCCTGTAAAGCAGAATCACACTGCCCTGGCTGGTGCTGGATCTACCACTTTGCATAAAGGACACTGACATTTTAGCACTTGATTATGTAGCAGAAAGGCTCCTGCTGAGATTGAATGCTGTTGCTGCTGGGAACATCAGTGAAGGCATATGCAGCTCCACTGCCAGGTGCCACTGCTGCCTGTGTTTGCCAGCCCAGGGGTCACACAGCTGAGCCCTTTTCAGTGCTGAAGGTGTCCTCCCACACCAGAGCTGCACTGGGGACTTACTGTGCCTGCTTGCACTGGCAGCAGCTGGTATGTTCAGCAGCAGCACAGGCTGGGAGCTCTGAGAGAAACCCTTCTGAGGAAAAAAGTAAAGCTGGCAGACAGGTCTAGTAGCTGAAGCTAGAAAACAGTGCAGAGCCTCACTCTGAAGGATACAGAGCTTCAGCAATGTCTTTGGCCTTTATTGAGGATTGTGGGCTTCAGCAGTAGCTGCTCACTGTGCAAAGTCTGGGCCAGTAAAGCCTCCTCCAACTTCTTTTTAGTTGCTGAAATGTGTGACATGTCCAGATTTCTGCAGTTGCAGATGTTTAGTGTTGTTATTATTATTAGTTAATGCATGCAAAGTGCCCTGTGCCTGTTGATATGGATGATGTGTGCTAAAGCAGTAAAGCCACATATTTAAGAAGAGTTCACAGCATGTGCATTGGTGGTATAAATCAGTATTGCTAGCTCCAAGCATTCAAAGCTTTCATCCAGACAACACCCAGAACTATCAGGTTTCCTTAAAAAGCAGTGAAATTTTAACATGAAAAGTTTCAGGGTTTTTATTCACTTTCTCTTCTCCAACACTAGATTTGTCTCACATTAGTTACCCTTTGCATATGATAGACAATTCCTGTTTCTGAAAGTGTGAGCTGAGATATATGACATGGGGAACTTGGCCTCCCCAAAATTTGTATTAAGATTGCAAGAAAACAGGCATCAGTTAAAAAACACATTAAAGAAGGAAGAACTATAAAGCCAGCTTGTGGCACTTGTAAAGCATCGGGTAGTTGATTATTTTTCTCACTCACAGCTGGGAAACAGCTGTGACAATTGCAGCTGCCTGGAGAAGACAGCCACAAGCAGGGTTCGCATCTCATCACTGGCACACGTTAGCACGGCGTCCGGTTGCTGTGGCCCATGGTTCCAAACTGTTCATGGGCTCAGTCTGCCACTGCAAAGACTAAGGGGGAGGATCCTTGTCTCTGCTCACCTGTAAAATCACCTTGGAAAGTTGAAAGCTCCCCAAAGAGAAAGTGTCGTGCAGTGTTCAGCCAGCTGGGGATGTTGGAAGCTGGCTTGCACCATGGGTAATTTGACAGCCCTGGGTGAGGATGCCTTCTTGACTGGTGTGTGTATCATGTGACTAGGACAGGTCTGCCCAAAGCAAACTCTGTATGCACACAAAAGAGAGATTTGGAATTTGAACCTGAATCCAGAATTTGCTTTCTTTTTGCTATCCTGTTAGCTTTCCAGGAAGCTCTGCTCAGTGGGCCCTCATTCTTCAAGTTTTCTTGTGAGTTGTCAAACATCAGTTCTACAGGCATCAGAGGAAACTGGGTAAGTTCAGTGCATAGTAAAATCATACTTGACAGGGTCAGCTCAGCATTCTGATTCTTTTGGTGAAGAATTTAAACAAATAATTATTTGCGTGTGCTTATACTTTTCTACATAAGGATTACAGCAAATGTTACATATTACTGCATTGGGGAGTGAAAGTGTTCAGAGCACCAATCACTGAATGCCATATGAATGTGTATTTGCATTTTCAGAGCCTTTTCATTACAAAAGATACTTTTCCAACCTGTAAACCTCCATCTCTTTTTGTTTTCCAATGGAAAACAAATGGGGCAAGTGATTTCTTTTCTCTTCTCTTCTCTTCTCTTCTCTTCTCTTCTCTTCTCTTCTCACCCTGGACCTTTAGTGAGATTCCTTACCAAATCAGACAATGTGTTACAATTATTTATTTGAAATTAATTATACTCTGACAATTGTTTTACCTGTTGTGTATCTACCCTAAATCTAGATGTTAACTCTCTTGTCCATGTCATCAGAAAAAACAAAGCTACTTCTCTACACTCTATAGTGAAAGGTCTTGGTGCAGGTCAGTTCATACCACTGGGGAAGAAACAGTTTCAGCCAGAAACATTTTTACAGTGCTTGTATTTCAGCAAGTGCTTTAAGATGGTGTAAATCATTGTTCTTTCTCTCTGCCCTCTAACTGCTTGCTTCTCTTGTGATGACTTAGCTGAAGGAATCAACCTCGCTGATTTTGTTTAATTTTGTTGGGAAGTCTTATTGTATGTTTTGTGTTGAGGAGCCTTGTCGTCATTCATTTGGCACAATGTTTGGCTCAGCAGCAGAAGCACCCTGGTGGCATGCTGTAGCCTAATCCAGCCCACATGAAGTCCTTCTCAGCATGATGTTAATCAATAAGATGGAGCTTTTGCATGCAAATCCTATGCCCAGCTTCTTAAAATTTGAATCATGGATCTTGAGTTGGTCAGGTTTGCTTGCTCTCCATGCCATGAGCAAACTGGAGATGCTGGAGTTCTCATTCACTCATGCCACACTTCCATAACCAACACTGCCAGCCTTCCCTTCATGTTTGGCCCTGCTCCTGGGCCATGCCTTCATGAGTACCAGTGCTCATTAGGGCTACTGTTTGTGCAGCCAGAGGATGAGAAGGGCAAAGAAGCTGATCTCATTTAGAGTAAGCCAGGGAGAAAACAAAGTTGCAGGGTCCCAAGTTCATGTAGCCCCACAAGTGAGAGGTGACACAGACCAGCAATGAGCAGCCAGGGATAGAGATGGGAGATGGAGACTGCTTTAGGTGGCACTTGCCTTTAGAACAATTTTTGGTAAAATGACAGCCAGTCAGTCCTGATGATTCAACAGGACAAACACATTTCACAGAATGGGGATTTTCCAACCATGTATCTGTATGGTGTGTGAACCAACAGTCCCACGTGGAGACGAACATACTGGGCCATAGAGACTCATGCACACAAATGCAGGTGGTCTCTCTACCAGTGCAGGGTGCCTCTACTAGTAGTACATGAAAGGAACTGACTATGAGAAAACAGTAGGAATCTCCATTCTGAACCTCACACTCAGCAAAATATCTCATGCTAGACATCGAGAGCCTCTAAGGAGCTTTGAAATCTTGGTCTAACACAGAGCCTCATTCCAGGCTGTATAATATCATAAAACCTCCTGTGAAAAGCACTAATTATTTCATAACTCTTTAAACTTCCTCATGATTTTTAAATAAGGGGTTTTTTTTGCCTTCTGTGGCACAAATCCTGTTAATCATGGTATTAGTTATAATACCAGAGAAATTACGATAATGCTATAACCCTCTAATGCAAACCCACAGGAAATGTATCCAGAGATTTCAGAGACATAAGTGTAAGGATAGCCTTCATTCACACTCTGAGAAACTGGACCCTGCCCTGGCTTTGAACCTTGTTAATTGGCTAAGTATGGATTCCCCCCCCCCCAATAATTCTTCCCCCCACCCCTGTGAAAGAGAAATTCAGCATTTATTTAAATGGACTGAACTCAAGTCTAAAAATCTGACTTATGCAGTCTAATGGCTGTAAAGTAATTTCTCATTATTTAAATGAATTTTATTTTTTCTGTACTTTCTCCTTTGAAAACCCATGTTTCAGAAACACTCTATGCATAAGAGTAAATCCTTGGGAGAAAATGTGAAAGGGTAGACACAGAATCACAGAATCTGCTGAGTTGGAAGGGACCCAAAAGGATCATTGTTTCCAATTCCTGGCCCTGCAGAGGACACCTCAAGAATTCCATCATGTACCTGGCAGTGTTGCCCAAAAGCTTCTTGAGCTCTGGCAGTCTTGGCTGTGACCACTTCCCTGGGGAGCCCATTCCAGTGCCCAGCCACCCTCTGGGTGAAGAGCCTTTTTGTAATATCCAACCTAAACCTCCCCTAACATAACTCCAGGCCATTCCCTCTGGTCCTGTCACTGGTCACTATGGAGCAGAGATCAGTGCCTGCCCCTCCTCTTTCCCTCACAGGGAAGTTGTGACTGCAGTGAGGTCTCCCCTCAGACTCCTCTTGTCCAGGCTGAGAAGACCAAGTGATACCTACAGCAAGACCTAAGATGAATGCTTAGGTGACCTCGCTGTTGAGTCAGCACGAGCGGCCAGGAGCGCACAGAACCTGTCAGTGCTGCTGACTGCCTCAGCTCTGCCACCTGCCCTTGGAATGTGCCTCGCTTCCCCAGCAGGGAAAACAACTTAGGAAGGTCCCAAATATGTTGCTCTCACTCACTACTATCTTTATAAAGTTATTTCACACTCTCCATTATGGCAAATCAGTCTCTAAAGCCACACCATAAACTGGATGATACAAAACGTACCAAGTTAAAGTGAAGAAAGATCTGTAACAAACCTCAAGGTCTTGCCATTTTCAAGGTAATTCTGGAGCAGTATTAGTGTGCTGTATCCTACAGTAAGTAAAGGATTTAAAAAGAAGCAACAGAATTTGCAGTACCTGCACACCTTTTATGCCTTTTTCAATTTTATGTCACTTTAATTGGCTTGCTTTAAATTTTTGATGAGATGACAAACATCAAAAGGAAGTCATTTGATTTACTCCTGTGTCTGTAAGAAAGTTGCCAAATATAAAATGGGTTACAAAGTCTGCTATGAATTTGGCAGATTAGACCAAATTATTTCTGCTATTCACAGGACCTATGCTTAGGGCTTCAAAATTAACTAGGCTGGAGCAATGGATTCTTTTTCTCTTCCATTTCAGAGTGCATTTTACTCACCGCCCAGATCTTCTCCAGTTGTTCATGAGTACCAGAAGTTGCTGCAAATATTGGCTGACCCTGGATCATTTCCACAAATATACAGCCTGCACTCCTGCAAGAAACCCAAGGTATTAACTCATTCACATAAATGATATATGCATTATGATTGCTAGGATGGGTGGGGAGAGAGGCAGAGATAATTGTTGGAATGGAAATTTAGGAATTCTGATTTGTAAATGCAGAAATCTTGATACAAGTGCACAAGAGAAACAGGAAGGGAGCAGATCAAAGATAAGTTACATTCACATGCCTCCAGGATTTCAAAATCCAAAGGGGTCAAGGTTCCATACATGTCTATTTCCATCTCCTTTTTCTCATCAGCACCACCCACTAAAAAAAAAAATAAATTCACTTTTCACCATCAAGACAAGACAGGTGAAATCCTTGGAAAAGAAGCCGACTAAGCACTATCTTTTTTTCCAGTACCAAAAAAATGCTTTCAGGTCTCTGTCCATTAATCCTGTTACAAACTATGTGATAAAAGGATCATGGCAGAAGCCTGTGCATGGACTTTCCATGAGAAAAGGGTACAAAATTGGAGTACTTACAAAACAGGGAGGTAGTACACACTTCATGGGTTGAAGGATATATTAGATGCAGAAAGAACTCAGAGGCACTAACTACTATAGCCATTTTCCTTCAGAAGCAATTAGCTCTTTACTGGAAAGCTGAAGGCAAGATTCCATAGCATAAAAAACCTGGTCATAACAGCAAGTTAAAATATTCTTATTTTTATGTCATCCCCTGCTCTACACTTGCTCCAAAACAAACCAGACAGCTTAAAAAACCCAACATCTGGCAAATTGCTTCATTTTACTAAGGTGTATTAGTCCTCATGGCATTAAAGATTAAATAGTTGTGATCGAGGTAGAATTGCCTATTTGCAACTATTCTCATCTCCTACTATATGGTGTAAAACTGCACTAATTTACTTTTTAATGATTTCCTTCAATTTTTTCTACATTTTCTGTCTTTTCACTAAGCCCCATTGCAATTCTTCAGGTTTCAGTCTCATTCTTCTTTGGTTATATCATATTTGAGTCCTTTAGGCTCAACTCTTGAAAACCCAGCTTTGTATTACAAGCTCTGAAAGTATTATTTGCACCTGCTTAGCAATAACTGGTAATCTGTTCTGGTCATCTGTACTCCTGTGTTACCCTTTGCACCTTGTTTTTGCAATACTGTAGTTGCTTTTCCCACCTGGCTGTGGTCAGGTGAAACCCTGGCACGGAGCTCATCTGTGGTATTTATTTTGGTCATCCTTGCACACCAGCTGGTGCCAAGCCTGTTTGCAGATCCATATCTAACACTGTTTTCATAAACATCTCTGCTGCATTTTCCCTTAGCTTCCTGTGCTCTAACCTTGGTAAGTCTTGTGAGATGAGCTTCTTTGCTTGTCTAATATCTTCTTACAGAGTCCAGGCATCATGAAACTTAAATCCACAGCTTTTGCAACAAAGAGTTTTCCTGGTGTTTCATAGCACTACCACATGATTAGACATTACTTTGGAACCCACAGACAGATTCTACTGAGCCCAGTGGCATACCAAGACTGTTTTCACAGCTGATGGATGTACCCAAGTGGCTCACCCTATTTTGCAACCCCAGGGGCTGCTGTAATTGCACAAGTTCAACTGTGCATGGTCAAAGCAATTTGCGTACTCTTGATTTGCAGGGGGAAGAGAAACAACTGTCTGTGTTTTTGGAACTAGTGATGATGATGTTCTACCACAGTTTGCATTCTGATATCCTAGCCAGAAAGGACCATAAGACTGGCAAGAGCAGGAACTTTGGAAACTAATGGTACTCATATTAGCCTTGCAGTAGAGGCCTCAGCTTTCCCTCTGAGAGTGACAGTTACAGCTCTGACAGCATTATGAGGATCCTTCTGATAAAGAGGATGATTCAAAAGCATTTACTTTTAAATGTTTCTAAATGTTGCTTAGACCTGGGGTTGTTTTGCTTTTCCCCTTTTCCTTCTTTCCCCTCTAATATTAATTTCTCAAGTCTTCTTACCCCTTCCAGTCTATAAGTTTCGCAGAGGGCCTCAGTCCTATAAAATTGCCTTGGGAAGTGATAGGGCAGAGGGAGGGCTCTTTTGGGAAGAGGCCTAGAAGTGCCAGATATGTACACAAATCAAAACAGTGACAGTTAAAGTAGTAGGAAAAGTTACGGGGATATTCAGGGAGCACAAGCAGAGCTGATTTAGACAGTACAGTTGTATCCATCCGCAGTCCCTGGGGAAGGTCTGAACACTGTACTTTGCCCTCAGTCTTGCAGTGCTGCATCACACAGTGGAAAGATTCTCATCAGAATTAAGATTTAAGATATCTCTACTGCATCCCACAGTTCCCTCTCCATGTTTTAGAGTTTTTGTTGGCACTATTTTATATTTAACCAGAAATATATCCTTCCTCTTGTTCATCACCAAGCCTGCTTTATACAGTGGAGCCCTTAGCCAATATGTCCCAGTTTGTCATATTGGGGCACTGTGAACCAGGCTGAGGAGAAGGCTGTAGTGAGCCTGGCAGGTCCTTGTTAAATGACTGCATGTGAACTCCTATTCTACATGAATCTACAAGGGAAGAACACTGTGAGTTTTTTTCTCTTTTTGTTTTTTTAAATGGAAGATTATACAAGGAAAGACTGACTGAAAAGACATTTTAAGGCACACATGATGTTTGCAGCCATTAATGTGGCTGTATATAAAGCACTTGGTGTTTTTCTAAAAAAGAAAAAAAAGTCCTTCTGATATGCAGTGTAATCTCCCTGAAATCCCTTAATTGAATCTTCTGAAGTCCTGAAGAGATAGTGAGGGAGAAAGAAAGAGAAAAGAGATACAGAGAGATTAAAGCAGCTTTTCTAGTTAGTCCAAGAGCGACCAAGTCTCCTTCTATATCTCTTTCTTCATCTATTCAAGGCTTCATTCACTTCCCATGTGCCTCCCACTGACAGTATTGCTGCTCAAGCACACTATGCATGAATTGCAATAATGTTTTATTTTGTTATAATTGGTTTCTTTAAACCAAGGCTTTGACACCCACTGTCTCATGCCATTACCAAGGGCATTCTGACCTGCCTTCATGTAAATTGCAGCATCCAAAGGACATAGGGGTTTTTTTCCTTTCTTCCCAATAGACAAGTAACATCTGTGTGAATTCACATTATTTCCTAATAGACAAAAATTGAACTTAAATGCAGTGTACATCAAGATAATAAATGACTCTTGTTAGAGGAAGTTACTGAATAGAGCTCACTGAAGTACTCTCTATTCTCTCAGCATGACATCTTTCTTTAGGGCAAACACTTGGAATGTTGTTATTATAAGGAGGCGTTATAACAAAGGTGCCCATAGTGTGGATGTAGTTCAGTGGGACAGACAGCACTGTGCTGCTAGGGCTGGGATCTTTGTACACCACTCCTACATTGCTATTCATTACACCAGAGCACAGTCATGTAGTGGGGATGTTGGTTTTGCATAGGCAGAAATGACATGTTTTCTGTGCATAGCTGCCTTTGGACGGGGTCAGCTTTCAGGGAAAAAAACCAACAGGCTTATGCCTGATACAAACCCTCTAATCTGCTAGGCAGGCATGTTCTTCAAACTCAGCAGACATTTCTGAGACACTGTCTGGAGGGAAAAATGACAGGTAGTGGGGGTAGTAGACAGGACTATTTAGACTGGCTTAGCAGCTGGAAGCCATTAGAATTTAGCAAGGTTTTCCTCCTTAGAGAAGCCTTTAAATAATTAAATTAGCAGCAGTTCTAGGGAAGTAAACAATCTAAAAACTTCCGTTTGCCTGACCTACCCTCCAGACTTAGGTCACTGGAGTGTCTGATAAGATGCAGACCTCTGGAGGGAGATACAGCCTGTGAAGACCTGGAGCTTTGCTGTTTGTAAACTTAGTCAACCATCTTGCACATTCTTCAGCCTGCTGCACTCCTACCTCTTCCCAGCCTTTGATTCTGCAGTAGTTAAGAGTAAGTCCTGGTGGGACAGGTACAAGCAGAAGATGAACTGGTCTGAAGAAAGGGTGAAGCAGCAATACCATGTACAGATGTAAAATTGCCAGAATCAGGAAGGTCTCCTGCAATTTCACGAGCTGCACACTGCCCATGAGCATGTCAGGACTGTGTTGTTGGAAGTGGGCTGAGGTGGTGCAGAAGTAAGCCAGAAGGTAGATGAACCTTACAGTTAGCACAGCTACCATCCAAGCCAGCCCAAAAGACCACTGGGAGCCTGCAAAGCTTTCATCCTCTGCTGTTTTCTGCCCACTCTCAGAGACTCCTCTCCCATCTATGAATGTGCAGCTTGTTTCCTTTTGATTCCCAAACACATCAAGATTTTTGGGTAGAGCTCATAAGGAAACAAGGCTTTAACAGACACAGCCCTTCTCCTGAGTGAAGTACAGACTGCATCTGAGACATGGCCTTTGAGAAGAAGGACACAGTATCACAGAAATAATTAAAATCTCAGACATCTTTCTATCTCCAGACTCATTGAGAAACCCTTTAATGTCACATTCTGTTACCAAGGCCTAAGTAACTGATGGTGCAGTTGTGGGTCCAATTGTTTTCACACAAAACCATTTCTGCAGAGAGTTACTACTGGCTCAGCTGACTACATAGATACACTTGTATTGAGCAAATGTGTTCTCTTGCAAGACACAAAAATGGTCCATAGATGTTACCAGACAAGATGCATATCTCTCATAAATATTATCAGATGAGGTTTGTATCAATCCACAGCTGAGATGTAGTGACATAATTCCCAAAAACTTCTATGAACCCTCTACGAAGCTTCTACAAAACTCCACACTGCTCACAAATTTACTGCTCAGAGGTGTTAATTCCTCTACTTACAACTGTAACTAGTGTAACTTTGGCTGATTTAATTTAATTCAGATAAAAATATTTTTTCCCAGGGAACCCCAGAGCTTTGATATTGGTCAGTACCAAATATCTATATCAGAAGAATAAGCTGTAGCTCCAAGCAGCACATCAGGAGGACGGTACCAGAGTGTCACAACTTCAGAGGAGTATGTCTGTCTGGGGATGGACTGGGCACGAGAAAGGCCTGCAAAAAAACCCCAACAAACCAATAAAAAATGCTGTGTTAGGACAGTCCTTCTACCTGTACAGTGCATAGATGATAATAATTGGAAACAGGACATCATTTTCTCTTCAAACACAAGTAATCTCAATGCAGCTTACAAAGCAATTGGCAAAGAAAGTGTTTCTTGAATATACCTCTGGGGCAGATCAAATCAAGTAATAGGCTGTGTTTTACAGGGCTTTATCATTTGAGACTGAAGCAGCTATCCCAAACCAATGCCAAGAAAGCCTTTTTGGGTCACACATTGCTGTGGACTCCACACCTTACATTATTTTCTGAACAGAGAGGGGCTGATTCTTTGTTCTCTTGAACGAGTTTTACATGGCAGTAATTGCTCTGACTTAAATGAGTTTAATCCCTGCACCTATCAGTATAAATACAAGAAAAGCTGTACTGACCACAGAAATAGTTTCCTGAAGTTCAAGAAAAGGTTATGCTTCTCTGCCTTAATTGGCTGTGGATACAGATCTATATGCATGCTGCAGCTTTGGCCTGAGCAGATACACAGCTGTATCTAAACTGTGACTCACCAAAGTCGGCTAATTTGAGCTCACCGAGGCAACTGATGAGCAAGTTCTGGGGTTTCAGATCTCGGTGAAGAATGTGTTGTTGGTGGATGTAAGCCAGGCCACGCAAAAGCTGGAACATGAAGAGCTGGGAAAAGCCAACAAAAAAACTGAAATGATTTTGTGTGACTTTGCATTGATACATTAACTCTGAACTTTAGGAGAACCCTGGAACAAAGCAGAGACAAAGCAATAAGAAACCAATAAAAATCCCAAAAATGAGTAGAGCTGGCTGAGGAGGAGAAAACTGTGGTGGGTTATGACTGCCCTACAGCTTTCTGAGGTTTTTAGGGTGGAATATTTGGCCAGGAGGGCAGTTTAACTGTGGTCCATAAATGAACATTTTGGAAATTTAGCTTTTCTTTAGAAATGGACTGTTGATTGCAGGAGCAAAGTCAGCTTGCCAAAACACAGACCCCAGCTTTCAGAACAGCAGCTGTGCTGGTTGCAGTGCTCAAGACAAAGACACAAAGACACACAGCCAAACAAAATGAAAGCCTAAGGAGCTGAAGGTTTGCCCCCTTGAGCCGGATGGCACCAGCTGACTGGGTTCCATGGCCACTGCACATGCCACCAGTGGAGCAGGGAACTGACTGACCTGGCAATGGGAACTGTTGGCTTCAAGCTGGGAGATAACATGAGGACCTGGTTTTAAAAATACAGCAAATCAGATATGATGAACAAAGCAAGCAAGGAAGAAGGAAACCAAGCAAGAAAGGAAGCCAATAAATAAATATCTAACTCCCACCATCATGGTAGTCTAAACAAGCCTGGGGTAAAATAAGTTGGGCTGAAACAAGTTATGAAGTTTGACAACGGATAGAAATAAAACACAGCAAAAGTAATATGACTTCATCAGAGAAAATATATTTTTCACCAGAGGTTTATCCTGAAGAGGAAGAAAAACAGTGACACCCATAGGTCATTTTTGTATCAGACAATTGTCCCTGTAACATACTGCATATTTATATTCCATAGGAATCACTCAGAAAAAACAAACTGCATTTGCCAGCAAAAATGAAGCAAGCTAGATGACCCTCCTGAAGGAGCAGTAAATAATTTGCAGTTCAGTTCCTGCTGACAGTGAGTATTCTGGACAGGAAAGCAGAGCAGCTGGCTAGTGTTTATTCACAGAAATGCCAGGGAGTACATATTACAGCCATGTGCTCCACGTGCTTTACGAGCATGTCTGGTAGCAGCACCCTTGAGATCTGTGCCAAAACTGCTACACTGCATCTCAGATGTAGCTGAGCTTTAAGGATGTTTAAAATCTGAGGCCCAAAAAAACTTCATCAGAATTGGTGTTGCTTAACAACTATCTGGAAAAAGACGTGAACAATGTGGCAACATTTGAAGATGACAGAAGTATTTAGATTAGTTGTGATAACAAGTGACAGTGAGGAACTTCAGAGAGATCTGACAAAGCCAGATGAATAGGCAGTTTGATAAGATACAAAGTTATTGTTGACAGCTGTAAGATAAATTAACTGAAGCTGCTCAGGAAAAGGGCCCAGGCATTCACTGAGGACATCTGCACTGAAACCTTAAGCCAGTGTGCAGCAGCAGTCCTGAAAGTTAATTAAATGTGAAGATGCATAGAGAGGAGAGCAGGAAACTATTATAACATCAATCTATAAAGTAAGGGTACATGTTTGGCTGTGTTCAGATCCAGTCAATCACAAAAGGTATGGGAGAAAAAAAAGGGACTTAAATGACTGCAAATATGAAGATAGTTCCAAATGGGAAGAGAGTGAGATGTGAGAGTTTTAATTAGAGAGATAATGCATTGTAACAATAAAAGGACAAAAATTTGTGTAGAGATAGGTTTCCTTGCCACAAGATGTCATTGTTCTCAAAAGCTGAATGCCTGCTTGTACGCTCAGAAAATAGGAAGAGGAGCTAACTGAAAAAAGGCCTGGAGACTTGGAGACTGAGAGGGAGCTTGTTATATCATCAAAAGTAGATTTTCTCCCAAGTTTTTGTCATATATGTAACAAATATGAGTAAGTAATTTACAGTGACCATACATAGTGGAAAATAACTCTTCCTCATGCCTTAAGGGATACAAGTCTTCTAAGGAACTCACCATAACATTGCACAAATGGAGTCCTCCAGGATGCTGGCTCATGTACTGTGCTAGATCTGTGTGCTAAACAAAAGAGAAGAACTTGAGGCAAAGTTTCTGCTGTAAAATGCCTCTACCAACAATGCCTCTTCTGTAAATGGAAAAATATGCAACTGCTACAAAGCTGCCTATTTCACCTGGGTGAACATCTGGTCTGATGCAGCACACAAGCATGTGCTTAAGTTCTGGGCCACACCAGGGACCTGGCTGACCTGTTATCTCACCCAGCACTTGTGACCTGAAGCTGCTGCTTAACAGAATTCATACTTGTGCCAGAACTAACCACAAAGCTGCAATAAGAAGACATAGCCTCTGTATTTCCTTTATCATTTGGTAGACTATCTGCAAAAGCATGAGAAGTAGCAAGATTTAAGTGGAGAATTTTATTGGTATCCTGGTCTCCCCATGAGAGCAACTCACAGCTTGGTCATGGTAAGCCACTGGGGTCAGTGCCAAATCTGACCCCAGCTGGGATGTGAGCTCATATCATTATTTCCTATCCTTGCTGTGGCAGAAAAACAGTACTTTTATTGTGTTGGCAAGGCAGAAATGGAGGTAAATAATGTCTGTCACCCCAGTGGACACAAGACATGGAATTATTTTTGCATACAGCTGTCGCATATGCAGAAAGAAAAGAGTAAGGCTGTGTGGCTGGAAAGCAGGAGATCAAGAAGGAAAATCAATCATTGCACTACAGAATTACAACTTGTTTCTTTGTAGATGTCTCATAGAGCAGTAAATTCATTCTGCAGCCACTTCCCAATACTTCCCAGTACTAGCTCCACAGGAAGCTAGAAAAACATGAACTCACCATGTACTCAAAGACAAATGTTAGTGTCTTCTTGGTCTGGATAATGTCATGAAGCAGTACAATGTTGGCATGTTTCAAACACTTGAGAAGAGAAGCTGGGAAAACACAAAAGGAAGATCAACTTTACTGCTGCTGGAAATGGAAGGAGATCGTGCACAAAACAAGGCAGCGAAAATAAAAAACTGGGGAGTAATAGTCCAGACTTGGCAGTTCTGTAAGAAGTGGCAGCTACTGAGCCTGAAGGAGGATGGAACAGCTCTGCAGAGAAGCAAGCATCAGTGCTCCAGGCTTGGCAGAAGCCCATCCATCTCTCAGAGGTGGGATCTTGCCTCTATCAGAAAGAGCAGTTCACAGTTCCCATGTGTCAGCTTATAAATTGAGGAGATGTAATTTTTTCAAGGTAAATGCTGAGAGGGAGGACCTAGGAGCTCCGAGAGCCAGAATGCAGCAGAATGAAGTTACTGAGTGAATAGTAACTTGTATGTACCTATAAAACTTAGGCACACTTTTCTTTCAGCCTAACTATCAAAAGCATCATTGCAACTGTGTGTCCCTGGTCCTTAGGTCCTGACCTGCCTTTGCCAAGCCTTGTCACATCCAGGGTGTGGTGATGCAGGGGGCAGCACAGTCTCTGGCCCCATATAGACTACAGAGCCCTGACTTATGCTAAGGCAGGAGCTGCAGCTTTCTGAGCCTTTTGGCTGTGCATTGGGTTTGCTATGTTAGAGCAGGCTCCAGGCAGAACTCATATGAAAGGAGCTTCTCAGCAGAAAGTCAGCTTCTCAGTCTGCACAGCTTAATCATTTGCTACCTTAGGTATGAGACAATATAGCAGTAACTCTGTACAGAGGAGGAATGTGGGGAAGAGGTGAAGCTGGGATTACTTTGCCTGTAGGTCACTGGCACAACTGAATAATCTGACCCAGCTGTTCACAAACAGGGAACACAAACTACACAGAGAGAAGCCCCAAAGCCCCGAAAAAGCAGATGTCCCTGACTGGAGATCTTAGTTCTGCTTCTGACATAGCAGAATAGCCTCAGAGCTGTTCCAGACCCACTTTTTGCTGCTGATAAAACCAAATTAGTTTGCTGTCAGACCACACAGTGCTACAAATTTCATTCAAATAAGGCACTGGCATACAATCTTGTTTCAGCTGAATTAGCTGAAGCACACAATACAGAACATGGGCCAGCTGTGGGAGGCACAGTTTTGGTCACATTAAAAGCTGCTTTTTTGTTTTTCACACAATCTGAAAAAGATATTTGAAGAGTTTCATGCAGGCAAAGCAAATTTATACCGGATTAGCACTTTGCCTTTTTTAACCGTAACAATCTCACCTGATTCTAAAAGCCCTACTGCCAGAGTTACACTGTATTACACAGCTGTGGCCCAAGCCTGTGTCACTCCTGAGACTACTGAGCAGTGAGGGATGCCTGATTCAGCACAACTACTGGATTACAAAGTAGTTCTTGCACAGAGCTTGGTGTTGCTGCAGCTAAACTGCCTCTGCCATTGATACTAGTCCATTTAGCTACCACCAGTACGTCCCGAGTGCATAGCAGTATGGATGTTAAACATGCTTCACACTCGCTATGAATCTAGTAAAAATACTCTGGCTAGAGCCCATCTGCTACAGAACATGATAACCTGACTCTGTGATACCTCAAAAATTCCATATGACCGGAATTATTGCTCCAGAGGGGCAGCACAGAGGGTCCACAGTAAAATGGAGGATTCAGCGCCTGTGCCTCAATCAGGCTTCTGGGAACTGCTCCTCACTTTGTTGCTTCTACAACCCCCTGCTGGGGTGTCAGGTGCTACTGCCAGAGCCGAGCTTTAAACGCATTTTGTCTCTGCGGGGCTTCCTGGGGTGAAGCGTCTCTTTGTCAGCGGAGCACATTCCTCCAGAGTAGGAGAGAATGCGCCGCCTTAATAAATCTTGTGCTTTGTTTTTGCTGCTGACTTACATTGTAAATTTGAGGTGTCAGATGCTGCAAAGCCCAGCAGTGCACAAAAGACCTACTTAAAGCAGACCCTTCGTAGGATCGCCCGTGTTTTCTCCCATAATGAATGAAGTTAAGACTCTCAGCCTGTCCAGTAGAGCATGTTAAAGGGGTGCTGATCTTTGGTGCATCATTAGTTCAATGCAGATAAAGCTTTTAATGTTTATTTTACTGGTGGGCTACAAGTGTAAATGCAGAGCAAAAGCACCACAGCAAATGAGGAAAGGTAACACAAGCCATTTTTTAAATAGGCATATTTAGGTGTGTCTCTGCTTTCACACAGAATTGGACTAAGGACTTTGTAAACTTTCTTGTCTTAATTACAGTTATAAACCTGGAGTGGATTCAGTAACCTCTCTCATTATTCTGAGTTGACTGCTATGAGAGTCCTTCTGTGCTGGCGCTGCTCTGTGAAAGCTGGCACATCTGGTCCCTGACTCTCCATCCCTGTCACAAGATTAACCCTCGTTTCACAAGTGCAGTAAGAACTAAAAAAAACCCTCATGTGTGTTGTCCTACTTGGATAGCTTTCACTAATACCATAAAACAGACTGGCACAACAGTTGCATATTTCTGTGTATGGAAGAACACAGATTATGGTCTTCTTGGGATTGTACAGCAGATGAAAATAGAAACCTTGGTGTTTCAGGCAGGCTTGTGAACTTAGTCTGTAGGGAAATGTAAATACTTTCAGCCAAAATCAAGTATTTGGACAAAAGCATTTCTTTCTCCAAGAAATTGAGGAATCTGCCCAGTGTTCTACAAAGTCGACTGATAAGAAGAATTTCTCATTGGACTGAAATAACAGATGTTATTACACATCACTTTTATTGAAAGTATCTCTCTTCGGGCTGGGATCTGTGATGCTCCAGGAATTGGCTAGGAAAGTGTCATGGTTGTAGTAACAAGTCTACAACTGCCCAATGCAGCAGTGGCAAAGGCTGTGTACTTTCTAGAGGGAGAGAGAAAGCAGCTGTGAAGGAGGCAGCAAGCAGAAGGTGCAAGGGGGCCCTGGCACTGCTAGACAGAACATGCTCCAGCTGCAGCTGGCACTTTCCTTATCACAGGCATGGGTGCATCTCTCACAAGTGCATACACCAGAGATTCCTTCTCTGTCCATTCCATGCCTGTCCAGCCCAGCGTGAAGACATCCTCCATGAGAGGATAAGGACACTGAGAATTTTGGGAGAAGGACAGCTGGCACATTGAATAAGCAAGGAAGGACTGAGGAAGACATCATGGAGCTTTTCCACATTGAAACAAATGCTCTTCAAGAGTGATGCTCCTCTATGTCTTACCTTCCCGAATGGCTGTAAAGGGCACTCCCTCCTCTGCCTCCAGCTTGATCACTTTCAGTGCCACCACCTGGCTGTTGATCCTGTCAGGTCACAGTAGAAAGTCACATGAAGCTTCTCAGTGCTTGGCATGATAACACTAACAGTCTCCCAAGCAAACACCCAAGCAAAATTTCTGGGGCTTGCTGACCCACTCAGGCCAAACTCAAAGGTAATTCCAGACCTCCTCCATCCTGTGTGAGCTGAGACCAGCCCACCTGACTAAACAAGCACTGTGCTGCTATCCAGGTATTGCTAGAGCATGGCTTTGAGCAGTGGCCCCACTCCACCTTCTCACAGCTTTCCTGTCCCTGTGTGATGCCAGCATGACCTCATGCCCAATTTTTCAACTATGCAGAGATTGCTCACTTCAAGGAAAACCTTTGCTTCCCCCCTTGTTCAGCCAGACAATCTCCTGGCACACTGCTGTGGATCAAAGAGTCTTTGTGATGCCTCCACAGCTGCAGTGGAGGAGTTCCCTGAAAAATGGGGATGGGGCTTTGCAAATATCATGTTAAAGGCAAAACTGGACTTTTGATTTGCCTTTATCTGCCATAGGAGGTGTTTTCAGCAAGCACTGGGAAGGCAGTATTGCTCACCTGCTGATCCCCTTGTACACAGTCGCACAGGATCCTTCACACAGCTTCTCTAGATGTACATAGGATGTGGCAGCTCCAAATGGGATGCCTGGTCTCTGCTTCATGAAGAAATTGGTATGTGTTTTAGATTGCTGGGTCTACTAGCAGGTCATTCAGTAATTAAGTACTGATTAATGGCTGGAATAACCATTGGATAAAATATCTCCTTTCTGGCTCTCTGGATGCTGCACCTCACCCATTTGAACCCCTCCACAACATCTTGCTCCTGGAAAGAACCAGTGTAACTCCAAGGTCCCTGTGTGCTGTACCTCCAGCTCTGGAGGCTGTGGAGCTGCAGAGGCTGCAGAGGAGGTAGAGAAAGGGATGCTCTGGTTACATCTAACAGCTGGCATAGGAAAAGGGGACAAACTGTGTCACTGGCAAACTCCATTCTACTGATGAGTTTCTTTTCTTTCTCCTTGACTGCAGTGGCTTTGAGCAATGCACATCATTTTCATCTCTCTCTCTTCCAGTCATAGATCTCCAGTACTGGCTGTGAGGGGAGCAACTGTCAGTGTGTTCCTGTGTTGGTGAGTGGTAGCACTCACTCAGAACACACAAAGATAAAGCTGCCTTAACTGCAGAGGGTACTTCTGCCAGCATCATGCTAAAGGCATGTTATTCCCCCTCAATCTGAATTAATTAATCTCTAAATAACCTGTTAGGGCAGGGACCAAAACTCAAATGCAGGAGTGAAATTTCAGGAAGTTTACATTTATGTATTCTCCTCCCCCTTAATCCCTTACCCTTCACCTCCTTCCTCACCACTGTATAATTTACACAGCCTGTCAATTTGGCCCATACAGCATAACACTGCTGTACACTGCTCAGCTATAGAAAAAGGTAGCAGTGAATGGCAAGCAGGCTTCAAGCCCTCCCAAGCAGCTCTGTTGAATGGGTTATAATTTGTCAACACAGGATTTGCAATCTGTGGCATGCTGCCTCCTCCAGAACTGTAGGTTGTTGGCTGCCTCCCTGTTTTGCAATCTCTCACTGGCATAGAACTTGCTGGAGTGCAATCTCCTCTCCCCGCTCATCTCATCAAAGACACTTATTGTCATCTAAGGTAGATTCCTCTTTCAGTGCTTCACAAGCCTGAAGCTGCAAAGTTTGATGCTGTCTGGTTAGAAGCAAATATGACAGCTTTGCACTCCCACAAGTGGAAGCATCCAGGCTTCCCCTATCTCAATGCAGAAGCATCACAATATGACATTAAATACCTCTGCTGTAGTCACTGCTTCCATGTGCTGGAGGCCTTGGACTTGTTGGGAGCTCCTTCTCTCTGAACAGCAGCTGCTGCATCCTGGTCTAACAGCACTTACACACAGCATGTCTCCCATGTTGTCCTGTTTAAATTAAACTGTATCTCTTTTTTTCTCCTTGCTTCTCCTCATCTCTCTGTGTCTGTAAATAACAGCTCATATGACTCGCATGAGGTCTGTGCCTCAAAGGGTCTTGTGATTTCTGAAAGTCCAAATGCACCTCTGGAGTAGTTCCATTGATTTCAGTTCCTTTGGTACATGCCCTCCACAAACAGCCAACATTTTTCATATCTGAAGATGGAGAATTAATAAATCCAAACTTTCTGCTTGTACACACTTATTTCAGTTAAGCAGCTCTCAGTGTAGTGAGTTGGATAATGAAGGGCTAGGTTTCACACAGGAGCAGACCTTGCCTTCCCTCCCTGCCTGTAGCAGTTCTAGGCTTCAGACTTCAGCCTCTGGGCTCTCGGGTGAGCTTTCTGAGCACTGTGGCTGAGCTGTGCTTTCTGCAGGAGCTGTACATTGACTGCCCTTGCTTTGGCATTTCCATCAGCGTGGGGACCTGTCTGTCCCTGCTGGATTACGTGTCCAAGGGGTGCAATGAGTTGTAGCTGATGGTCTCGTCCATATGTCAGAATAACCAAAGCGATAATTCTGTCCACTGTAGAGCAGGGAATGCACAGGGGATTTACCCTGGATGTGGATGGCCAAAAATCCCCTTCTTATAGTCCTGCATGAGCAGGACTCACTGTGCAGCTTCCTAGGACTAACACCCAACCCACACAGGGAAAATGACAAGGGCTGAGGGAGCAGACAATGTCCTGTGGTATTTTTATGCTGACCCATTAGGTCCTTCAGTTTTCATTTGAATGTATCACATGTAATCTTCACTTTGCTTCACTGTTTAGATGTCCAAGAATAACGCTGTTTCCATAAGCATAATTATTTATTTAAAGCAAAAATGTCTTGGGAAGGCAGGAATGATTTCTTGTTGCAACCCAACCACCCGGCCTCTGCATGTCAGGGAGTAGAGGGGAAATGTCATAAAGAGAAGTAATCCAACTTTTGCCCGGTAGCCAGAGATGATAAATGAAGAAAGCATGCTTATAGCTGCTGATTGTTGTAACTGAAAAAAAAAAAATTAATATATATATACGTATAGCATGTGTGTATATACACACATAGGTGTATATACATATTGCATATATACAGATATTGCTCTATTTATGTGTACATATTTAAATGTATTCTGTGCAATCTATGCCTGTGGAAAAGCACACCGAGGCGTGTGCGCATGGCTCGCACAAACACATGCACACACACGTGGCAGCACAGCTATTCACACCAGGCCACTCCACCTTGGGCCTGGGGCAGCTGTGGCGCAGACTTCCTCCCCGCTAAAGCAGCGGTATCGGGCGGGTTTGCGGAGCCGGGAGGGCCTGGCGGGCGCTGTCGCTGTCACCGATCCCGCCTGGGCCGGCCCCGGGTCTTTTATTTGCGCCTCGAATATTTCCCGATGTATACCCACGTGTCGCTCCGGTCTCTGCCTGTTTTGTCCCGGGCAGGGACCCGTCGGCCTTCGCGCGGAGCTGGCTCCGCCCCCTGCGCGTCGCGCGCCCCCGCGTGAGTCAGCCGGGCGGCGCGAGGGGCTACGGGCAGCGCGCGGCTGCGGGCGGCGCAGCGGCAACAGGTGCGGGGCTGCGCGCGGGGCCGCGCCTGAGGGGGGGAGCCGCGCCTGAGGGGGGGGAGCCGCGCCTGAGGGCGGCCGCGCTCCCCGCGCCTGCCGCACCTGCGCTGCGGGACGGGAGCGCCCAGCGGCACCGGAGACACACGGGACAGGCCCTGCGCTGCCCCCGGCTGAGCTCTGGGACTTGGGGAGAGGCCGAAGAGCAGCTCTGACCGACCCTGGGTGTCCAACTCCACCCGCGCTGTGATGGGCTGGTACAGCACAGATATCGAGGTGTATTTCTGTCGGGTCTGAAAGGTCCCCTCCCTCATGGTGGAAAGAGACCCCGAACTGTAACTGACATGCCCTTCATCTCCTCCCACTTGCGTTTAAAGGCCCTGTTCCTATGCGTGCCTTGCTTGCTCGGGGTTAGTGCAGTTCGGCTTTTGGAATGTATTGAGTGATGGTGCTGCTGCGGCTGCAGCATCCTGTACAGGTGACGTGGTGTCCTGGTGTCCTGTCACTGTCACAGGCCTCCTCTTCCAGAACGAAAATAGGGAGCAACCGGAGTGCTCGTAGATGATTTGTGGTTAATCACTGCTGTTGTAGGGCAGCAGCTTATGTAAACTAGCTGTACTTACCACTTTCAGTTTCTGCAGAGTGAACTGTCTTCAGACGGGGAACCACATGAGAATGTGCAAAATTTAGGTATAATTAAAAAAAAAAAAAAGAGGCAGAAGGAGATTCAGAATTTTTTTGTCTCTTACAAGTGTGGTAAATTTTAAGTTTTTAATTGCATGCTGTAGCAGATAATTTTCACCTGTGTTAGTTTTTTCCCCCTGGCTTCTTTATTGCTTTATTTTGCTATCATCCTGCATTTGCTGGAGCTGGCGTTAAAAGCTGTGCACCCTTGCCCTCATCCAAAGGGATCTCTGCTATCTCTCAGTAGCCAGTTGTTTTGTTTTGTTCTGAGCAGATCTTACTCACACAATGTTAAAAGCAGTGGTTAATGCTGACCAAAACACAAGGGCTTCTTTAACTAGTCACACGTTGTATGTAAGCCACAGTTACCAATAGTAAATGATGTTGACAACTCTGTTTTGAATGAGGAAGCTTGGAGATCACCTCTTCAGATCCTGAGTAGGTAATTCTGTATGACAAACGTGAAGTCTTGGTCCTGCAAGTTATTGCTAAATGTGATGCAACAAATGTATTTAAAATGTGTTTGGAAATACGTAAGTAAACATGTGTGAAAGCTGTAGAAATATTTGCAGTGTTTATTGACATGAGGCTCATGGGAGTTCCAGTGTTGCTCTAAGTCAGGGGCATACCATACCTGCTGCTGCTGTTCAGCAGTGAATGTGAGGTTACCGTCATGTCTGTGGTGCTTGCTTAAAACTGGTCAGTGAAGAGCACAGTCCATGATAGTGAGAGAAGTGTTTGCTCCACATCATTCCCAACCGTGCAGTTGTTACGGTGTGGTAGCGTTGGATTTCTGGAGAATTAGCCTTTAACTTTGGAAGTGGAGAGTATGACATCAGTGTCATGCCAGTGACCATCTGTCTGTAGCACAAATCCATTTCATAATTGGCACTCCTTGCTGCTTTCCACTTGCAGCGTTGGAAGCAAAATGTAACAGTGAAAGTCTGGGCAGAGCAGTGGAGGTGCTGGTGTCACACTGAGCTTCCATGCACGGGTGTTGTTTTGTGCCTGGGCGTTCACCTGCGTGACTGCTACAGCTAATAACAATTCAGGTAAACTTCGTGGAAAGGAAACAATGTATAAATGATGTGAGGGTACGCAAGGAAAACATGTTTCTGTTGGGAGGAAGAAACCTTCTATTACAATTACTTTACTTAGTTTGTAGCTGTGGCAAAGCAACTTGTATTTTGCATTAGCTGTGAAATGGGAGTAATGTTGTGCTGTCCTAGGAGTGAATAAGAACTTGAACTGAACTTGAAAGTGATTTCAAAATGTCTTAAATATGTCTCATCTGTGGAAAGAAGACAGTTTGACTCTTGTTTTCCCTTATATGCAGAAATGTTTGGTAATGCAACCTGAAGTGTGAACTTCTGTAAAGAAAAGAATATCTATCATGCTCTTAGTTTCTAATTTGCCACTGTTGCAGCTTTCTTACTTAAGAATTATGTAAATAGTTTTTCAATTTGGCTTTGAAGGCAGATCTTGCAAAACAGCTAATCAAATGCCTGTCTTTATTTTGTTACAATCAGAAGGTTTCATGATAAGTACAATAATTTTTTTTTGCAGTTGAGGCTCATGAAAATGAAAAAAATTCTTTGAGTCCTTAAAAAAGTCCATAAATTCTAGAAGTCAAGAATTTTAGTTCCTTAACCTCAAATAACTATATGCAATGTAAATGGTATATTTGTTGATACTTCAATTACTCTATCAGATGTATTCATCTCTTTGATTCAGTGACCCACTGAGTCATTTTATTTGAAGCTAGAGTCCTTCACAAAGGAGGGGTGCTGGCATTTTCAAGAGAATGAATTGTAGGGTTAGGTGGTTTTGAGTAGGCTAAAGAAAACCCTAAATTTACTTGCTCTGAGCAAGAACACATTATGGTTCCACAATGCACTTCCATTTTCCTTTGATGTTTCATCAACACCTCTGCTGCTGAAGCATCACATGACAGTTCCTTTGTATTTGTGAGACTCCTTTGTTAATATTTTAGAAGTTAACTTTTACAGTTGTAAGTGGTTTTTTCCTTTTGTAGTTGAGGAAGGAGAGGCTGTCTTGAAAGCAGAACCTTTGTGGTGACTGGTGTGTCTGTGTTCCTAGAAAGTATGCTTTGGTTTTGGGGGTTTTTGGGTTTTTTTAGAGCAGGGTGTATATGACTTACCACAATACCAAATGTTATCAAATGTTTATTTCTTTGAGATCTGTTCCTTGCCAACTCTGAAGCCCAAATCACTCTTTTTAGGGTCCTATATCTGAAGGACTGGAATTGTTTGTATGCTGTGTTGTTTCTATATGTGAAGGTCTCCTTGGTAATTCATTATTCCCAGAACTCCAGTGAAAGTGTTGGAGGTTTTGTTAATTATTGTAATTATTTATCAACTTGATGATTACTGTTTCCAAGTGTGCTCTGAAACTTCTGTATGAGAGTTACAGGTCTGAATATATTTGGTCTCTTGTATTCATGACTGGCCATATATATTTCTGCATACAAAATCTTAAGATTACTTATTCTGGGTCATAATTTTTATACTAACTTATTTGTTTTCTGTTTTGTTACAGTGGATATCAGACAGCAACTATAATAAAGCAACAGCTCTAAAGCATTTATATGTGAAACTTTGAATAAATGTGATTCTACACATGCATTATTGTAACTAAAATTTGTAATACTTCATATAGTAAGGAGTAGATCAAGAGAAATCACAGTTCTTTTAATACTAAAAGAAGCCAAACAGCTCATAAGAAACAAAGATTAACTGTAGCTTTGTTTCATTCCAAGAAAAGCAGTACAAAGTTATCTTCATGAGGATGGAAAGGTGTGATGGTGAACTTGCAAAATGCAAAATCTGAAAGGATGAAATTGTGGCTAGAGCAGCCACTTTTTTCCCCTTGTCTTCCGTGGTTGTCATTATCTCCATAGGCACTCTGCTACCAGTTTGCATGAATGTTTTGGACTCTGCATTTCTGCCCAGGCACTATTGCACCTGCTAATGGTGATGTGTGATTTGCTTCAGGAATTAAGTTACAAATTCAACTCCTAATCATTTTCTGCTCATGCAAATCTATTCACCTTAAATTTAGCTGAGTATTGAATTCTGTCTTATGACTGAAAATGAATCAATTTTTTGGTTTTTGAGTGGTGTAATGAGAATTGTATAGAGAGATTGATGTGGATTTCTGCCTTTGAATGAGGTTTTGTTCATTCTGTCCTTACAACAGAGCCATTGTGAGCTAAGTAGTTAGGATGAGTCTGGCTGTTTAGCTTCTGTCTGCCAGCTCAGTGTGAGTGAACTAAATATAAATACTTGATCTGTTCTGGTAGTGTGGAAGTGTTTATTGAATGCAGGAGCTAAACCTTGGGAGGTTTTTTGGGTTTTGTTGTTGTTATTGTTTTATGTTGTTTGTGATTAAATTGCTGGGTTTTATGTTTTTCAGTTTGTGCAAATTCTATTGTTCCTTTTGAAAGAGGAGCAATTTGGTGGGGATGGAGTGCTGCCACTGACAGATGGACTCACAGGAAAGAAGGTGAGAATGAGCAGCTAGGTGAAACCACAGAGGCTCCCTGAAATAGAGCAGCTCATGGTCATCCTGGAAAATCAAGTGATATCAGCATACTCTTTATGTAACTTGTACTAAAACTTCCACTAAAGGGAAGATTCTTATCTTAGCTTCAGTTGTGGCTGGAGCACTAAAGGTGCTACAACAGCAACTTCTTTTTTAAGCTGATGGGTGTAATTTCTGGAGCCATAGCCACAGGCTACAGACTTGAAAGTAGCAGTCCCAAGTGAACCATACTGTCTGGTACCTGCCCCTGTGAATTTTGATTCTGGATCAGTAGTCCTCCAGTAGGCTTTTCTTGCACTGAGATACTTGGCAGAGGTCCAGATTTGTTTTACACTGTTTCCTGAAGACCTGTTAAACGGATAAAAGTGCAAATATCGGGTGTTGAACTGATTTGATGTACAATATATTGATGAAAATTCTCAATATTATAATTTTGTATCCTTTGGAGTGCTTTGCCCATCTGTGTAAAGTCTGTATTTTTATCTTAGGTGAAATATCCTTATATTGATATTAAAATTTTAAGCCTTTTTTTTTCTTTGTGTATATATTCCTTGATTGGTGCCTTTTAAATTTACTTCTATTCTAAACACAAGTCCTATGTATTTGAAGTGCAAGGTGGACTCTGCATTTTAAATCTGTTTGCATTTTAAATCTGTTTGCTTTACTATTTACTTGAATTCTAGAAGAGTTCTAGACTGTCACCTTTTAAATTTTTTCTTTCTTTTCTTTCTATTTTATAGAAAAATAAAGATATTTGGGATGGACACAGGAGCTAAGAGAGATAATTTGGTTTCCTAGCTATTCTTAACTTGAATGTTTCAGAGGCAGATTGCATAAAGATGTTCAGCCTGTGCACCACAGTTAACAAAATACATAGTTGAACAGATCCATGGCCTGCAGGAATAGGGCTACTTGCATGAGTTTGCCTGCAGTGTGGTGTATCAGAATAGCTTTTTTATGGGTTTGCTACAGGTTTGGAGTACATTTTATTTCTTGTGCCTTTTCTTCTAGACAAAGACTGTAATTCTGTCAAACCTTCCCTTGCCATCTTAATGCATTTAATTCCACAAGTTCATGTCAAGCTGCAAGAGCTGATTTATGAAGGGAGTGAGTGATTTGGCTATTGTCTAATTAGGATCTAAACCTCTTTTTTTCTTTCTGAGTAGATAACAGTCTAGTCTATATAAAATTCTAGGGAATTAAGCTTGACTCTTAATTTAAGTCTAGTCTTAATTTAAGGTAGGCTATATTGATGCTTAACATAACTTTTTGTATTTAAATCAAGGGATTCTTCAAATTGTTAAAATTGTGGGCTTGTCAAAATTCTGAGGAATTTCTTTGTGCTGAGTTGGAGAAGTTGCTGACTGAGCATTCAAACCCACAGTGTGTTGAAGTTTGCATAGTTCCAGTCACTCCTGCAAGCCCTGATAATTGCACACTATTTCAGGATATTTGTTTTTTCATGGTTCAGTTGATTTGAATAGCTGACTCATTTGAGTCTGGGCCACTCATTAAGAATTTACAAAGAAGGGAAAAAGCCCAAACAATCAAAACCTCGTTTTTATCTCTAGAGGTAGAAATGAAAGTGTATAAAGGATGAGCTCCTACAGGTGTAATGTTTTAAACACACTCTTAGTGGGAGCAATTGGTACATGGACAAGTACAAATGAGAAAAAAGCTTATGGTTTCAAACAGAAGACACCTTTTCATTTAAATAGCATTTACTTTACAATTTGATAATATAAATATGTTGGCTTGAAAGTAAAGCTAATGTCTGAACTACCAAGCCTTTCCTACACAGGCATTACTGAACCATGGAAAACTTCATCCTGATTGTGTTCCAATTTAATGCAATCTTTGTAGCTCAGAAGAGGCAGAAGGAGCCAAAGAGAGAGGCCTGGTGTATGTTTGGAAGGCTGGTTCCTGCTCCGTGACTCCAGAAAGGCTCCCAGGCCTCAGTGGAAAGACAGTGTTACAGGCAGCCCTTGGAATCCACCATGGCTTACTTCTAACTGAAGGTAATAAACACCTTAATTGTTATGCTCTGGGGCAGTAACAATCTTCAGTTATTGTCAAGTTTTTTTCTTTTAGAAGTGATACTAGATCTGTGTTTGGAAAGATGAGGACTGTACTTTGTGCTTTTCATACACATTTATATGTCCTTTAGTATGTTCTTAAATTAGAAAGGACCAACGAATACACTTAACTCACTTGACTGGAGCATAACCGAGTTTTTAGCAGAAAAGCATTACTTACTTTAACAGTGCATGCATGCACAGGGTAACCTTAGTGTGAGCAGGAGAACTTAACAGCAGCAATTGCAGAGAGCAACCAGCAGCCTTCTTATATCAGTAGCTATAGTCTTGTTGAGCTGGACTAAGCTAGGAATTCATATCTGTTTGTCCGAAGCAGTCTTCATATTTTTGCATTGGTTTAACAATTGGTTTTACACTCATACTAGGATTTGTTTTTCTTTTTTCCACCCTCCCAGGTGGAGAGGTCTACAGTTTTGGAAAGCTGCCCTGGAGATCAGGACCTGAGGAATGTGTTAACAGTCCTATCTTAGAGAGTACTTTGCTTGGCCACCGTATAATTACAGTGGCAGCCGGCAGCTTCCACAATGGAGCGGTGACGGAGAGCGGCGTGGTGTACATGTGGGGGGACAACTCTGCTGGCCAGTGTGCAGCTGCCAACCAGCCCTGCGTGCCCCAGCCCCAGCTGGTCAGTATCTGTGACTCTGAAACCAGCCCTCTGCTGGCCGTGCGGATTTTGCAGCTGGCATGTGGAGAGGAGCACACGCTGGCACTGTCGCTGAGCAGAGAGATATGGGCCTGGGGGAGTGGCTGCCAGCTCGGCCTCATAACAACAACCTTCCCGGTGACAAAGCCACAGAAGGTAGAGCACCTGGCAGGACGTGTGGTGCTCCAGATTGCTTGTGGAGCCTACCACAGCCTGGCTCTGGTACAATGCCTCCCCGTGCAGGAAATGAAGCCTATCCCAGAGAGATGCAATCACTGCAGTCAGCCTCTCATTACCATGACAGACAAGGAAGATCATGTCATCATTTCAGATAGTCACTGCTGCCCACTGGGTGTAGCACTGTCTGATAACCAGCCAGAAAACCACGTTTTCTGTCCCTCATCGGACACCCCTGGAGGGAAAAGTGTAACAGCTGGCCAAAGTGAAAACTGTCAGAAACCACTTGTGGAACAACACAGGCTTGTGGATTTAGAATCTGATGGACCAAGTGGCCTTTCCAGCAGCGATGGACGAGAAGATAGTGGAATTTCAAGTTCGGGAAATATTCTGTTCTCGGATAAAAAAGAGGGGAAAGAGTACTTAATTGGTTTGTCAGATAACTCATTAAATGAGAGCCTGAATAAAAACATCTCTACAGAGCCTGAACAGGTTGGTACCTAATCACAAATCACAGCACAGTTATAATTTGCAATAACTTCTATTGCATGTGTGTCAACATTACTCTCTTTACAAACGAAAAATTTACTTTAATATAGCTATGGTGTTTTTATAGTTTTCAAGTGGCTTTTTCACTGACGGTCCTCAGCTTTTAAGTGGAAGATTTTTTTTGTTCCCCACTGTTGTTCAATTGCGAGCCTTGATCGTGGGCAGCCTTGACAGTGCTTTAATCTCTCCTCCTCATGGTCTGCAGTACCAGAACCACATAAGCAAATTTACATGCTCTGTTTCCTGATGCATGGGTTTCCATTTGTGTGGGGCAGAAGGATTCAGTGGATCTTACTGGTACTCATCCAGTTTACCTTTAAGGTGGAGGTTTAATGTCTGTACTTGGAACAAATCCCTCACAAATCCATCTAATTTCTCAATCAGTTTAAAATTCTGGATTGCAGATTGCTAAAAGTTTTGACCAAAAGGTTTCTAATGGTAATAATGTAGGGGTGGCACAAACTCGTAAAAAGCAGTGGGAGATGTGTAAGTACTACTCTGTGTAGCATGGAAAATTATTTAACAACACTGTTCTGGTGCTATAGCAGAACAGTCAAGTACTCATTTCTCAGTAAGCTTCAGATAATTCTTGACATGATGGTTTAAGAGCTGTTTGTGGCTCCCTGACAAAATATTTTTTTCTGGGTTTTAGAGAGGGGAAAAAAAAAAAGGAAATGTGATTAGGAGCAAAGGGAAGAAGATAGATCCCAAAAGTTACTAGACAGAAAACGAATCCAGAATCTTGCAGCACAGTCTGGCAGTCCTTACTTAACTGCTGTCCTGTGAGGAGCCCTGCTGCTCTGTGGCCTAATTTGCAAAACTGACGCTGAAAATTTCTTTTGTCATTTAAAGTGTTGTGCAGACTTAAATTTATTTATTTTTTAGTAGTTGTAGTAAAATATTCTCCACCGTGGTTCTGGGAAATAAATTTCACAATACCTACAAAATAGTTGATTTTTGTTACTGCTTCTGATGGCAACAAAACCACATCGTTTTAAAATCTGTCCAGTAACTTAGTAGTTCAGCAAGTTATGCTTTCTTTCTCTGAGGAAAACTTCCTTTAGAGAAATGAATGTTGTGTAAATACATTTGCTCTTTCTTTTGCTTCTTGCTGTAATAAATGCATTCTAGCAGTTGTGGGCTCCTCAGACTCTTGCAAGAGGTCCAGCATTGAGAAATGACTGACACACATAGATTCATGCTCCTGTTCTCAGTTCCTTGTTCCTGGCATATTTCCAGAGCACTGTTTTCCTTGCACAGTTTCAGGAATCAAGACTGGAATTGATTCATTGAATCTTCCACTATTGATATAAAGGTGAAGAGCAGAGATGAGGTCTAATGTAACGTTTCAGCATTAGTAAAATCCTTCATTTTTCTTTGCTTTCGTACACAAATGAAGTTTTCCTTCCTGTTATGCTAGGTATGCCTTTTAGAAATGGAATGAAGTAAATAGAACCAATCTCAGTCCTTTAACCTAAGCTTTAGTCAAAGATTGTTTTTATTTTGACAGAATAAAATAAGCTGTAGTACTTGCAATAATACCATTTTCCACTGTGTATTAGATGGGAAAATGGGACTTTGCTGTCTTTGTTTTAATATTCAAACTATTTGTCAGAGGTCATTTTGGGCATTGTTTCTTATTTGGTGGGTCAGCTCTTTGCTATTACAGGTAAGGTGTGCTGGGGCTAATAATTGCCTTCAGTCAGTTTGTCCCTGTTGTGATTTGAGGGTTATTGACTAAGCTTTATATGGATACAACAACGGTGTAAGGAGACACAGCCCAGTTTGGTTTTAAGATAGGCCTTGCAAAATGAATCATGAATTGCTGTTTACCTTTTACATATTGAAAAGAGCTCTTGTCTCTCTCAAAATGGAGCATGCTCACTGATGCACTTTCATTGGTGGCAAAGAAGTTGGTAATAAGCTTAAAATTATATCCCTTCTTATATTTGTGTGCAAAGATCCTTTTTTTGTTGGTATTTAAAAACCCCAGACTTACAGTCTCTTATGTGGGCAGGTGTAACAGACAAAGCCCAGTCCTTTTAGAAATGGTGCTTGGTACTACCTTTAAAAAATCATTCTGAGCAATAGATGTACACCTAAGCATAAAAAATCTGGATAATTTATATTATATACAGTTAAAATACATCTATAATTTACAGTAAACATTTATAATAAATATTACATGGTGTTCAGTCTGGCCTGTGGTTTGAATAGTGAATGTGTGTCATCATCCTACTGTGCTGCCTGCTCTGATAGTTTCCCACTTCCCTTTGGTTTTAGCCATCTCAAGAGGAGCAGCTCAGTGCTTGTATCCCTGGCCCCCCAGGCAGCAGCACATCCACCCTGAACAGCCTGGTGGCCTCGTGTGCCTCAGCAGTTGGGGTGAGAGTCGCTGCCACCTACGAGGCTGGAGCCTTGTCCCTGAAGAAGGTCATGAACTTCTACGGCACGTCCTCAAGTGAGCCGGGATCTCAGTCGGGCAGCAGGTCCCCGGGGCCCGAAGCTCTGAAGGACAGCCGAGAGGAGCAAGTCAGGCTGGAATCCATGCAGGGGAAGAAGAGTTCCAGTTTAGTAGACATTAGAGAAGAGGAATCTGAAGGAGGGAGTCGAAGGCTTTCCCTGCCTGGCTTGTTGTCACAAGGTAAACAAGCATGTTGGGGAAAAAACACTGGAAAACTTATAATAATGTAGAGGTTTGTAAGTGAAAAAAACCCCAAATATTTATTAAACACAAGTCCAATGATCTCTCAAAGATGTGTATGAATTCTAAATGATACCTTAACTGGATGCTAAGAAAACCAAAAACAGTGGGTCTACAAATGGTCTTTCTTGTTAAAATAAGGTAAAGTGAGCACATTGGAGGAGTCATATTGCCAAATGATCTTTCGTGGTGGTTTTGTAGCCAAAGATAAAAATCTGTGGTCTGTAATCTGCACTGCTCTGAGCTGGTTTTGAGCCAGAGACCTATAAGTATTCCAGTTCCCTCTGCTGAACTTCAAAGTTAATGACTTTGTTCCCTCACAGAGTTTAGTGCTGTTAATTGCTCTGAATGTATATATGGTTTAGTTCTATATTGATCTTGGATTTGAGGGGAAGTTTAGGAAGTATTGAAGTCTTCTGTTCACTCCAAGGATATATTTTTTTCAAAACACTTTAATGTATAGTTTGTTTTGGTTCCTTTGCTTCATTATAACTGCATGGTTTTCATATGTCTGCTATACTTTAGAAGCTGGTAAAAGCTACTTGATATCTACCTGGTTTTAGCACCTGTGGTACCTCTTTGTATCCATAACCTATTGTCTTACCTGTCAACCTTTGTTCTCGGGCTTGAATTAAAACTGCTTCAAGAAGTTTTGATCACTTGCTATTAAGTAGTGCTGTTACTGTGTAACACATAATCTGAGTGATACATTTACCAAAACTATCAGAAATTTTTCTCATTCTCGGCCTCTGCTCAGTTTCCCCAAGGCTCTTACGGAAGGTAGGACGGGCAAAAATGAGGACTGTGGCTCTGACTCCAACCTACAGTGGTGAAGCTGATGCTCTTTTGCCCTCTCTAAGAACAGAGGTGTGGAGCTGGGGGAAGGGCAAGGAAGGACAGCTAGGGCATGGTGATGTTCTGCCAAGGTAAGATTTCTTTGAAAAATGTTTTTTTATTCAGTAGATTGCTAGAAAATTTTGAGTACTGAACACTCTCAGCTTCTCAAATTTAAACATCTGCCATGCAGTATCTGCTTGTTCTTTCAGGTGTTGTGATCTAAGTTTCTCCAAGTAACATGTTTTATGCTGTATTGTTACTGAGCATCAATCAATTCCAATTTTACCTTTTGTAGTCAGTAACAGTTTTGGTGATATTTTGACTTTATCCAAATTGGGTTGAGGTTTGTCATCAACTTTTGCCTTTCCTGATCATTTTGACTAAGCTGGTTTATTGCCAGAAGGTTCCATATATATTTGTTTTTTCTAATTTGTTTTGGGGAAGGAAATAAAACCTTGAGTGTTTCCACATTAACAGTACCTCTGATAATATTTTTTCTTTTTCCCACATTCTACCCCTCTTCCCTCACCTTTTGGGTTCTGGGGAATGACAGGCTTCAGCCACTGTGTGTGAAAAGCCTTGATGGTAAGGAAGTGATTCACCTCTCTGCTGGTGGCCATCATTCCTTAGCACTCACTGCCAAATCCCAGGTACAAGTCATTGTTACCATTTTTTGTTTCTCTGACATAATTATCATGTTTGGTCTTTTCTAGTTTTTAGTTTCTTTTGCTTCTAAACTTTTGTTCCTGTTTGTGGGAGGCAGCATGGAAATGTTGTGGAATGTAAATTGTATTTCTGCCCAAGTTCTGCACGTACCATCAACATTATGTTTAAAGATTGCTGTGAGTTGATTTGATGCATTCTATTTCTGAATGTGAGAAGACAATCTCAGAATGTAGGAAGGCAGTGAAAATGAAGGAAATGCTTCTCAGTACATGACTCCTATAGCCTTGACTTGTGTGTTTGCACTTGATGTGTTGTGCTACCACAGTTCAGTATGTTTCCATGTATATAAATGTACATTCTGATGTTCAGCACTGCTTCTTGCAGGTGTATTCCTGGGGCAGTAATATCTCTGGCCAGCTTGGTCACTTGAACTCCCCAACAACTGTCCCTCGTCTTGCAAAGGTACTTTGTTTTCTGTGCTTTTCTCCTTCAGATTTCACTTTTACCTTATGTTTGATTTCTCTGGTATTGATGTTGCAGTGTTGAAACTTCTGAATACTTCAGAACTCTGTTTTTATTCTAAACAATTGTTTCTAGTGTTTTTAGTTTGGCTGGACCACAGTCACATTTGTTGTTCGTTTCCTTATTTCCAGAGCTTTGCAGAATTTTGGCAGTGGGTTTTCTCTTTGTTTTGAACTTTTCACCACATTAAGTGAATAGCAAAATAACAATTTTTGGGTTAGACCACAGCCTTTCCCATGTTTTCTAGTGTTCATCTTAATGGAAAGCTAGCTGTATAGTTTTCCTGCTTAGGCCTTATGCAAATTAATGTACAGCAGATTAACTGTCTCCCAACTTTATATAGATTTCCCAGTTAAATGTAGAGAGGAGAATAGTGTTCCACTTTAATCAAACTCACTTGATGCCCATTTAAAAATAAAACTGATTTGTAACTGAAAGGCAAAAAAAATCAGCCATTAGAAAGAAAACTGCAAAGAGTTTTCAGTATATGTGCAAGGAATTTATATGTTATGAGACACTGAAGCTGAAAATTTGGCTGGTTATTGCAATAGTTTGTCTTGGCAGGTGAATTATGTACATGTGTGACTAGAAGAGTTATATACTTTTCTCTCCTTCCAGCTTTGGGTGATGATTTTTAATGTCTTCCTTCCTCCTGAATTTTAGGTGTGCGGTGATGGTATTTGGACTACAGCAGCAGGACTAGATTATTCTCTCTTCTTAGCAGATGAGAAAGACTTCCAGCCTGGATTATATTACTGTGGCCAGGAGACATCAACAGAAAATAATTTGAATGAAAATAGCTCTTCTAAGAGTCCAGTTTTGTTAGTAGCTTGTAGTAAGGTGAGTGTTATTTCCTTTAAGTCAGTACAGATCATACTGGTGCTCTTAGGAAACAGCGTGGTGCTGGTGGCTTGATGAGCTGTGAGGGTGTCAAGGCACATGGTTGGTTCCTAGCAGTCCAACGAGGAGCACATTGGACGGGGTGCAGAGAGGAGGTCAAGTTAGTATTGTTCTCTCCCCTGCCTGTTTCTTGGCCTTCCCTTCTGTTTGAGGGACAAGGAGGTGTTTCTAGTGTGTTAATCCATTTCCTTCCATCTGTGTGTGCTGCAGAAAAGCACACTTTTATTGTGCTCTGCTTCACCAGTCTTTGTGTCCAGGCTTCAGTGCTGCTGCTCTTCACTTGCTTGTCTCTCAACTGGCTGAGGCCACGGGCTGCTCTGTTCTCTTGCTCCATTCTGCCTCTTGTTTGTGACTGGGCAGAAGGTCCCCTTGAGTTCTGCACCTTCTCCTTCCCCACCCCTCCCTTTCACACGAGTGCAAAGGGAGATCTGAGCAAAAACGTGCATTTGATGTCAATGGGAGACTGGGGCTGCCCCACACAGGTTTTTTCATGAAGCTGAATCTTACATGTGCCTTGAGGTTGGTATGAGGTAGCAGTGTGAACTGTGATTACGTGTCCTCTTCCAGTTTGTGTGTGGTTTCAAACCAACATGAGTTTAAGGTAACAAAAAGGAAATTATGAGGATAGAGAGTGTCTCTGCCTTAGCTCCTCTGGGTATGACTGCTGTTTCCCTAAATTGTGCAGGAAAGCTGTTTGGGGAGTGTTTTGAGAAGGGACAGAGACTTAGACACTGGGTCTATGTCTGTGCATGCAGACACACACACCTGTATGCCTTCTGTAAGATTGTTGCTAGCCATTCCCTTCTCTTCAAGGGTGACTGGTAGGCTCTTGCATAGAAGAATTGGTTGCCTGTTGAACAACTTTGGCTCAGTGTTTCAAAGGAATCCTCTATTTAGCAATCAAGGAAATAAAAGTAGAGCTCAAACTCTGAATTACTCACTTTTGCATGTGAGCCAAAATTCATGAGGAACCACAATGCATCAGTGGCACTTGTGCTGACCTTAGATAAGAATTCTGCTTTGAACTACTGTGGAAAGCAAGTACTACTGTTAGTAATATTGCAGTATCAATAAACTGGACTTTTATCAATAAATTGGCATATTCTGGGTCCAGAAAGGACCTGTCTAGAGCACAGTCATAGTTCTAATAAATTATATTCTTCGTATTTAATAGGAGAAATGTATGATGTACTGAATTGAAGGTCACTGTCTCTTAAACATGGAATGGTAGTATGAGCCACCTTAAAAGGTGATTTATGTATTTATTGTCTTTTGGTTTTGTTAGAGTCAGGAAAATGAACAGCAGTGGCTATAAATGTATCTTCAACTTTTGTCATTCCTGTATTAAGACAGTATTGAATGGGTTGTTTGTCACTGAAGGTAATTAATGCTTACCATCAATTACTACCACTTAGCTCTTCAAAATATGCTTTATTTGCATTACTTTATTTTTAAATTGGGGTGTAAAAAGAAAAACATTAAAGCTGCTGTTTTTTCTTTTCTCTTTTTCATCTTTCAGATAGGGTACATAAGCAATGTGATAGCTGGTGGTGACAACTGTCTGGCCTTAGTTGACAAAAACGTAATGGGATATATTGCCAGTTTGCATGAGTTGGCTGCTACTGAGAGAAGGTTTTATTTCAGACTGAGTGAGATCAAATCTCAGGTTCTTAGACCTCTTTTAGGTTTAGGTAAGACCTTCTTTTAATGTTTTCCTTGATATTGTTCCCCCTACAGTTTCTGTTATGCAAAATTTAAACCTAATAAGATATTTTCAAGATAAAACTAAGCTCTTGCTTTCTCCCCTGTTTGGATGAAGAGGTGAAAGACAATTGCATTTTGACAGTGTTCATTCTGTTAATATTTGCACTTTCCTGATGGTTTCACCTGAAATACCTTCATTATTCAAGCTGTATTTAGTCTAAAACTGTTGAATTTCTGATTCTGGATAATGTATCCGTGAGGTGAAAGTACTGATAAGACATCTAAACAGCACCATGTCGAGATTTTCTCTGTTAATGGGTGCTGCTCTTTCATAAGGTAAGCTGAATTGCTTTCTGGTCTGTTACAGATAATTTGGGCAATGCAAATGCAATCCAGTTGTTGCAGGAAATGGCAAGCAGATTCAGCAAGCTGTGCTATCTCATTGGTCAACATGGAGCTTCTTTAAGTAGCTTTCTTCATGGAGTAAAAGAAGCCAGGAGCTTGGCCATCCTGAAGCATTCCAGTCTCTTTTTGGATAGTTACACTGAGCAAGTATCCAATTCCCTCTCATCTTGAGTCTCTGCAGGCTTAATCTACTGACTGCAACAAGCCCTGAGTTAAGGGAAAGTAGGTCATAAGGAAAGCTATGTGACTGTTGCATTGTTGTGATTTAGAAATGTATGGAGTTTTACACAAATGGATTCATTTTTAGTGAGATGTATTTCCAAGTCTTCACCAGTGGAGCACATGAACAGCATCACCTTCCTTTGTGTAAAACTCTGGGTACAGATTCTTCTTTGGTTGCTGCCTATAAACCTAAATATTCATCACTTATTAAGTATCTTGTGTAGTATAATGTGACAAGACTTACCATTGCTAGGTAAGTGTTGTCACGTTATACCACTGCTAATTAAAGCTGCCTTTGGGGGTTTGTTGAGGTTACAAAATGATTTTTCAGTAGCCATTAACTAAAGATTGTCTTCCAGACAAAAATTCTTCTGTCCTCATGCCTGCTAAACAGCTGGCATTACACCTGTCACCCAAAAGCTGGAGCTGCTTTAGTACTGGAGCTGCTTTTTGAGCATTAAGTCTGGATTTTCCTAGTTATTGTTTTTATTGGCTTAATGCATTTTGGGAGAGAAGATCTATGCACTCAGCCTGTTCTCTGTCTTTCCTGACAGTAACTTCTAGTTTCTGGACAATTTTATTTAAATGTGACAGAGGTCTCATCATACTTAATAATTACAGGTTTTTGTGAAAAATAATGGTTTAACAGAAAGTTTAAAAGTGTTGTATCTTGGTTACCAGATATCTGAAAATATCTAAGGAAACAAAATTTTGAGATTATCTACTTGTTATTATGCAGTAGTTGTCAACTTTGTTATGCAATAGCAGTTTGATGGACAACTAGTTGCACTTTTTTTGAACACAGACACAACCAAGAACATTTTTGCTAGGTCAGTGGCAAACTTATGCTGTATCACCCTAAAAGAAGCTTCCATCTTTGTTTATCATGTAGATTGTTCATAAATCTAAATACATGTTTTCTCATTTTCTTACTTAGTCTTCAACTTGAATTTTTCTTGTAAACTAGGTTTTTAAAATTGGTTCTTATTACTCAGAATAGAAGGTTGTAACTTTTCCTTCCTCAAAGACTGAAATACCTAACCTCTGTTCTCACTGCTGCTTGTCTTCTGCACTCCCCCTTTGCTCCCTATTGCTTACATGTTTTTATGTGTATGGCATCAGAGCCTTGGTGTTACACCATGAGTATCTTTCAAGGATCAGTCAGGCAACACAAGTATCATCTGTTAAATGGGCTAAGCAGAGACCTCTTCCCTTGGAAAAAGGTGGTTTTGTTTTGTTTTTCTCATGGTGGTGGAGAGAAGTCATAGAATGTTGAATAGCAGGAAAAGAGAAAATTCCTCTCTTGAAATTTCCATCCTGACTGTGATTAGAAGCTAGTAGTACTAAATGGTTCAAACAGGTAGTTTATTCTGTACACACCCAAATCTGAGAGAAACAAAAATAAAAGTCAAGTAAGCCCTCTGCATTGTGCTAATGGCAGCAGAAATGTGTAGTAGTGCATGTTCAGTGCTCCATGTGGAAGGTGAATGCCAAGTGTTCTGTAACAGAGTATTGCTCAAATACTCTATAACTTGTGTAGTAAAAGATATTACAGAGGTCATCATAAACTCTTGGACATTTCAACAGTTGCTGCTTTCTGGGATGTTTTCACTTTCTAATTGAAGATCTTTTTCTTCCCTATATTAGGTATTGTACTTCAGTAACAAACTTCCTCGTAATGGGAGGATTTATGCTCCTTGCAAAGCCAGCAATGTAAGCAAACCTTTACCATTTTTTGAACGTTTTTATCAATTAACTGTAAAGAATTGAGAGTGCATGTGTGTAGTAATGACCATGCAGAGACTTGCTCTCAGCATACTTGAGTACACTAATTCCTTTTCCTTCAAATAAAGAGAAAGTTACCTCCTCTTAACTGTGATAAAGAATTTAGGTTAAAATGCTGCTGAGTTCATTTAGTTCATCTTGAAGGTAGAGAAAGGAGGAAAAAAAGCTTGTTATTGGGAGTTCCTTCAAAGAAACATAGAGTTCAGATCATGATTTTTGAAAACTTTAGATAAATGAAGTTAAATGTTCATTATTCAGTGTTAGTGTTTATTCTTTCAAACGTTGCTGTCAAGAAAATACCAAAGAAAATTAGCTCCAGTAGATTAGATGAATTAATTTCATTTGAATTCTTTAAGTTTATGGAAGTGCTTTAAAATTATGCAAAAATATTTCTGCATGTGCGTCTTCTCTGCCTCTCAAGGTTTCTTTGCCCTATTTCATGCTGTAAATGTGAGGAAGGAATTGTATTTGAAGGCCTGAGACAGCACAGTTGAGGTTTCCAGATCCTGAAGCTTTTCTCTTATTTCTGTAGAGTTTTTGCCTAGGAAATAAAGTAGTCATGCTGGGTCTCTCACCCTAGTGCTCTGAAGAAGTTGTACTGAGGGTAATTTTTAATTTGTCTGTGGAATTTCTGCCTTTCCTTCACAAATTCTGTAACTGGGACTAATTCAGTTAATGTTTATGGAGCGCTTTGAATGCAGTGTAAATTACGGTACTGGAAGTTCTTGCAAATGCTGGTACCTAGGACGAAGAATATTCTGCCCTCTGAGGATCAGTGCCAAAATCTAAATACAGAATCACCCTGCTGAGAGATACTGAGAATCTTTTTTCATTGGTCAGGATTTTTAGGGTGACTTAGAGGAAATCTTAGTTCAAGTATAAGCTTGTTTATAATTCATACTGAAATCACCCAGTGCTGAATTCATCACCTCAGTTGTCACTGCTGGGTGTCACAGCTTCTCCTACTGCAACCAGGGTCTCATTAGGTAAATAACACTTCAGGGAAGAGATGTGTGCAAGTTTTGTCCTGCTTCTTGCAAAGGAAAGTTAAGAATATCTTTGCTGCTAATGATGAATTCCCCCCCACTCCTTCCCTGAGGGATACTGTCTTAAGTAAATGGTTAATGGTGTCAGCCCATCTTTTATGGATGTTCTGCAGCATGAATGCATTAGATGTAGTCCTGACTTTAAAAAAGGTGCCAGCTTCAATGGAAGTCTCCATAGTTGGCCGGTTTTTGAGATGTCCTCTAAAAGAGTAGACAAGCTCTAATGAGTGTTGTCTATTATTATTTGATGCTTTTCAACAGAGAAACTCCATTGAGGTTCAATTTTGAGGATCTCAAAATTAAAAATAGCAAGCTGTCCAGAGGCATAAATTTAAAATTAGGAAAAACAGTCTTCTCTCAAAGGAAGACTTTATTCCTAAGGCTTGTTCAGTAACAGAGTTCTTAAGTACTGTTAGCAGACCTGGACAAGGCACAGTAGTTTGTGTGAGATGGCATCTCACTAATTGTGTAGCATTCTTAGGGAGTCTGCTGTGACCTCTGATCTGTTTTGCTGTCCCTGGGGCCTGCTTTCTCAGCCTCACCTGATTCTTGCAACTTGTGGTTTAACTGTTTCCCAGCTGGATGTGTTTCAGTGCACCTGTCCTGTGTGCCAGCACTGGTGAGCACACACCTACAGCAAAGGAGAGGGAAAAATAGGTGTGCTTTCCTTTTAATGAGGAAATTCTGGGTTTGTGTGCTAATGTATTGTCTTCAGAATCATTTCCCTCTTCTTCTCTGAACTAGATTAGTTCTCCCTCTTGGAAATCAGACTGAGGATTGAACAGATTTCCTGCCTTTCTCTGAGGAAGGATGTAATTTCTGTAGTTAGGGGAAGAACTGCTCAGTTGCCTTGAACAACAGAGGGAGAAGAATTTATTTCAGTATGTTTAGGGAAGTGCACTAGAGCAAAGTTAGGATTCTTTCAGGCCTTCTTGCATGAATCAAGAGTGTTAGAAACTTGCTATTCTAAAAGCAATGGGGATGTCTTTCCCACCTGTTTGTTCTTTACTCATCAAGTGGTAAAGAGGAAAAAGGCAATTGGTTACACTCCAAGTGAGCAACATAGTCAACCTCCTTCAGCCAGTTTGGTGACTGAGCATATGAAATTAGAAGTAAAAAGCAAGTCTTGTGTTGCAGTTTTAGCTACATATCTTTACTGCTGTACTTCCTCAAACTAAATTGTAAATAGATGAATAAGCAGCGTGCACTTGCCCTTACAATTTTTATGGGTTTATGATAATTCAAAAAGGGCTCATTTACATAACACATCACTGATGTCTTAATGTCTTTTTTCTTCTCTCATCCCTCTGTTTCCCAATGGTCCCATCATTTAGGGACTTCTTGAGTAAAAACCAGGAGCTGTTACAGAAACTGTCTGAGAAGAATGAGGAAAACCTCCAGCTAGTAGAAGTTTTGAATGCTCTGTTTTTCATGCCATTTGGACGACTTCATAATTATGCCAGAACTTTGCTAAAGCTTGCCACATGTTTTGAAGTGGTAGGATGGTTTTTCTATCTATAGTGCAATAAATAAACACATGAAACTTATAACTTGGAAGTAACTGTGTGAAGCAAATGCCAGGTAATTAAAACCAGTTTATTCCTCAGAGGAGCTACTTCAAACTTGTATTTGCTGCAGGGAAGATCTTGTAGATTTATTTGCGTAATCTTACACCACTTGCACAAATCACATGACAGGTAGAAACTTGTTATTCTGCCAGAGCTTGTTTGTGTGCCTGAGTGCTTAATTGCAAATACATTGTTTTGATGTTTCCCTGTTGCTTTTCAGTTTCATCTGGCATCATTGCAGCTACCCTTGGCTGTAATACTCTACAAAACCCACTACATATATATTAGGTAGACTTTTACCACCCATTTAGATGTGTATAATTACTTTGTTTTGAAATAAAAGATGACTAAACAGGCACAGTAACTACTTGTACATTTAGCCCAATATTGTAATTAGTAATTTAGAGTATTGTTCCTGCAATTATGAGCACTACTTCTGGGACAGCTTGTTGAGCTGCAAGAAAGTAGATCATGTAATTGTGTATTAATCATTCTCCTTGTAACATTCAGGGACCTTCTTGTGATTTTTAAAAACTATCAGGACACTAACAGAACATGTGACCAAAAAAATAACTGTCTGCTCTGCTTATTACCCAGACCAACTGTCATGCACTTAGTGATGATTTAATAAAATGAGCAGTTGTGTTGCAGCTTGGTTGGTGGTGTTGGTACAGGGGATCAGCAGCACCCTCAGCTCTGCCTTACCTTGTGCCCTACAGGCATCTCCAGAGTACCAGAAGCTGCAGGATTCTAGTTCATGTTATGAGAACCTTGCTGTCCATCTTAGCAGAAAAATGAAAGAAGCAGAATACACCCTTGGCTTCTGGAAGACCTTTCCTGGGAAAATGACGGTATGGTGATGATTGCCAGTGCATCTGCAGCTTGAATCTCTTGCTCTTAGTGCCTGTGTCTGTTACTGATGCTGCTGTCCCAGTTGCACTTGCTGTGTTTTCCAGCTGGTGTTGCTGTAGTGCTCTTTACTTTGGAAAGGTTTGGAAAGCTTTCCTGAGAAAGACTAAAGCAGCAGTCCTCAGTCACAGTCAGTGAGGAGTGGGACTGTGTCACTCTGTGTTGCCCTCCCTGCAGGACTCCTTGCGGAAGCCGGAGCGGCGTTTGATCTGCGAGAGCAGCAATCGGGCCCTGTCCCTGCAGCACGCGGGAAGGTTCTCTGTGAACTGGTTCATCCTCTTCAATGATGCTCTGGTACATGCTCAGGTGAGCCAGCTTGCAGCCAGCAACAAAACCTTTTCTTTGCTTCAAACAACACCACATATTTTTCATATAGTGAAGTTTTTCCAGTGTAAAAATAAATCTGACATTATGTGTCTTTTTAACATTTGATTGCATTGGCCTGTGGCTGGCATGGTTTCTGTTGGCTGTTGCTTGAAGCAAAGTTGGTGGAAAGAGTCCCTAATGCTCAGTTTTTCCTAGTTTTCAAACAAAGGGGAAAAAATAAACCATTTGGAAAAAAAGTGGGGCTGGGTTAATGGATCAGTAACTGGTGATGTTTCCCTTCTCCTTTCCTACAGTTCTCAACACACCATATCTTCCCCTTGTCCACACTGTGGGTAGAAGCTCTTTCAGAAGAGACTGGTAATGTGTGAGTATTCTTGCTTGTGATGCTGAAACAGTCTGATCTTTTGGGAGAGAAGATGAGCATTTTGTAGCCAATTACTGTGAACTTGGAGTGGAATGCAGTGATTGCAGCCATATCTACCCTTTTTTCTTGTTTCAGAAAATGTATTTCTGTGTCTTAAAAAAAAGTTGTGTAAACATCAGAAAGATTAAGGTGGTCGAGAGGGAAGCAAGTCTTCTTTCTGCTGCTTCTTTTTATTGCTAACTTAAAGGGAATGCTAGCTGGGGTAGGGAATAGAAAGCACAATATCAATGCTCTAAGAAACCTTGGGGTTTCAGGATGGAATTTCACAGATTAAAATACTTTTTCCCTGTGTAGGAACGGGTTGAAGATTACAACACCCGAAGAGCAATTTGTTCTTGTTTCTTCAACACCACAGGAAAAGGTGGGCATTTCTACAAATTTAAAACAGCTTCAGTGATACAGATGAGGCTTTTTCCCCTGCTGTGGAATCAAACTTGGAGAAGGATTTTCCTGAGTATTCCCCAGTAATGAAGTCTTTCTGCAGCTGAGTGTGCAGGCTGGCTGTGCATGGTGCCTGAGTGTAGCAGTGTAACAGTGCACAGCACTGTGCTGAGCAGTGCCAGTGGCATGATTGTGCTTGCTGTAAAGGTGAGAGCCAGTGCAAAGACAGCTGCTGGCTAAATTCTGTCATGAACCACTTTCTGTTTCAGACCAAGTGGCTGAGGGCAATAAGCCAAGCAGTGGATCAGGCCCTTAGAGGGACTTCTGACATGATCCTGTATGGAGCTGGTGGGAATGTGCCAAGACAGGAACCTCCTATTTCTCGCAGTGCCAAATACACCTTCTACAAGGACCCTCGATTCAAGGACGCTGTTTATGATGGGAGGTGGCTTTCAGGAAAACCCCATGGAAGGTAAAAGCACTGGAATGGAGCTGTTGAAACCAAAATGAAGTGGTTGCTGTAGCAATAAGTAGGCTCATTCACAGAAGGTATTTTTAAAGTGCAAAATGAACTGATGATCTGACATATTTGCATGGGTTTCTATTTTCCAGAGGGATCCTAAAATGGGCAGATGGACGAATGTACTCTGGGACTTTCCGGACTGGGCTGGAGGATGGGTAAGATATCCTAACTACTTGTAGAGCCAGGCAAGAAATACTTTTTGTTGTAGGAGCAAACAACAAACCTTTTTAATTAAAGGTTTTGCAGTAAATCTTACTGGCCTGTCTTACAACTTAGTGATGCATCTTCTCTAGTGTTTTCTTTGCTATATTTCTGGTAGAGCAAAGGATTAGTAATTTAGCAAAGAGACAAAATCTTGAACTGAGACTTCAGGGTTTGGGTGAAAACTAATGAGAGTATGTGATCTTGATGATAAAGATAACTAGTACAGAGGAGGCTGAAAGTAGGCTGAATGGAAGGTCTGAACATTATCACGTTATCTGGTGAAACAAATGAAACCACTTGAAAATAACTCAGTATATTACACAGCTTTGAATTAATCTGTGGACTGCATTGCCAAGAATCTGCTTAGAACACCGTTGAGGCTGAGATATTAATTTATTTCCAAAGGCATTTTTATATGCATCTTGTGAGCAGACATGCTTGTATTGGGCAGGATAAAAATATGTGAGAAGTCTTATTGACTTTGAGATATATTTTCAAAATACTGGGATGGAGGAGAAATTGAAATGGGGTCTGACTGCAGACAGCTTTTTTAAATTCCTCTTGGCTATTGGCGTAATGTCAAACTATAAAACAAGATTAGAGCTTTGGTCATTTGTAACTAAGTAACTAATCCTGGAGATTTTAGGGTTGTTGGAGATGGAAATACTGCAAACAAGTCCCAGCCAGAAAGAAATGGATTAGTATTTAGCTGTAATTGCTGAAATTATCAAATGTGTATACTTGTATTTCCGCATGCATGTTTTAGTCCCAGCAGTTAACAGCAGTGTCATGTTGGGAGGACATGTTCTGAGGAGAACCTTCAGAACTGGATTTTGATCTCCTCAGGAGATGAAAATCAATAAATACAATTGTGTATCTCATTCTTTTCAGGCATACTGAAACTGTGAATAATTCCTTGTCACTGAGCATTATTGGAAGCTAGCATCTTTTGAAAAAATCTTTTCTACAGCAATACATGCCCTTATCTTTCCCTGGAATAGAGTGTACTTGAATTATCAAGAGCTGAAGAAAATAATAAAGGTAGAAGCAGTCTTATGATTTGAAAAGACTCATGGCCTGGGAAAAACACTGCATTGTGGCTGTGAGAGCAGTATTTATAACATGTCACAGTCAAACAGGAGAGAGCAGTATGGACTAAATTGACCATCTAGTGATGCTGAATTCTTACTTTCTCTTATAAAAACTGTCATCAGTGACTGCTGTAGTTAAAGATGCACAAAAATGAGAGAGAGCATTCTGATTTTAGAATGGCTCTGTTTTGTGTGTCTGCTCTGTTAATGAAATGTGCTGGTGTTACAGCTGCTTGTGTTCCATCTCTGCCCTGGCAGGTATGGGGAATACAGAGTGCCTAACAAAGCACTGAATAAAGAGGACCATTACGTGGGATACTGGAAGGAAGGCAAAATGTGTGGGCATGGAGTGTACAGGTAACTTGGGGCACTTGTGCTGCTGGCACTGCATGGCTGCAGGAGAGCAGGGCTGATGCCCTGACCAAGGCTCTGTGTGTAGCTTTCTTACGTTGCAGACTTGTGGTTGTAGTTAGTGTAGCTTATTTTCTGCTTTGCTCACAATGCAATTTGTACAGTGGTCAGTTGTTAATGTCTGCTCTAATGTTGCTGCCACCTGGCAATAAGAGAGGATTCTTTACTCTGAGAGATAAGTATTACCTCCAATGGCCTTGCTTGCTGGGCAGAGAGTGGCTTTAAAACAATAAAGCATCCAAAGACTTGTATTAAAGGATCACTTTTATCCCAAACATACTTTAACTCTAGTTGCTGTTTGGTGTGGTTGTAATGCAGTTCCTAGAAGGAAAAAGAGAGGGCTTATCTGTTTGGGGGAAGCACTCAGCAAAACGAATCAATCAAAAGCTCCCAAAGCAGCCCCCCAGCAGAGCAGCAGATGAAGGACTCTGAGCTGTTCCTGTGTTGCTGTTGCAGCTATGCCACGGGCGAGGTGTATGAAGGGTGCTTCCAGGATAACATGCGGCACGGGCACGGGCTGCTGCGCAGTGGGAAGCTGACCTCTTCTTCTCCCAGTATGTTCATTGGGCAGTGGATAATGGACAAGAAGAGTGGTTATGGAGTTTTTGATGATATCACAAGGTAATGCTTCCACAAATCCTTGAAACTCTGGTATGCAATTGCAAAAAGAGTAGGAAAGGATTTGATTTGTGAGTACCAGGAATACTACATGTCTTTTTCTTTCTTCTTAATTGCTGGGCTTTCTGGGTTGATGGTATAAAGAAATGAGTCTAGTCACTGCTTTTTGGTGCTGCTTCTGGAGTGAGTGGTGGAGGGATTGCACTGGTTTTTTTCTGCCTTGTTTTCTGTCATACTCCTGCCTGAAAACTAGCTGAGTGTAGTGTCTTATTGAGGCGTTGTGTTGTGCACGTGCTGAAAGTGTTAAGAATTCATGCGAGGAGTATTCTTTCATCTCAGGCCTATGAGACTGGGTTGTTCAGTGGCAGATAATGGTGCTCATGAATTTCAACTCATGCTCAGGTTTTCCATTGGCTTATTCTCCCAGTGCAGTGGAGGGAAGATGCTTCCTCTCAGGGCAGATTACTGAAATGATGGTCTCAGAGACAGACTGGCACTAAATACGTGCAGTAAATGAACCCTGAGCACACATCAATATAATCTGTCTTTCTGTCACCAATTTAATGGTTGTTTTTCTGGAAAGAGCTTTTGGTGAATGCCCAAGGAACTGTTGTTGGTTAACTGAATGCCCACTTGAAAAGCCAAGCAGGCAAAAGTCTGGAGTGTAAAGGGGAGATGTTTTTCTGAAACAGAGCTGTTGTAACATCTCTAGGTATTTCCTCATGTTGGTTTTGCACTTGATCTTGCTCAGGGCTGGTGGTTGTTCTTACTCTGTAGTGCCAAGACGTGTCTGCATACTTTCTTCAGTCATTTATCTTCCTGGGACAAATAGATACCAGCTTTTCTTGCAAATCCTCTCACCTCCAGAATTTGTAAATGCAATGTTAATTCATAGTGAAGGAGGAATGTGGCATTTGCTTTTCACTCCAGCACTACTCAAACATGAGTGAGCTGCCCTGATGTAGTTTTGCTTCTGGTCTCAGGGAGGTAATCTGTGTATCTTTGTGTCCTCAGGATTTGTTTTCTGCACTTATTCTGCAGCCCAGACTAAAAAGGAATAGCAACAGACACTATTGCCTGCTGTCATTTTAGCAAAACAGTTATTTGAACAAGTGGGACTTTGAGTTTCCATCCCAGTAACTGAGCATGCACAATCTCTCTCCAAGGACCTTTCACCCAGCAGAGGCCTCTGTAGCTGGCAGGATGAATCATCAGAGAAGCTTCCTGCCACCCTGTGGGGCCAGTCAGCTGGGAAACGCCCCTGGGCTTAGTTTAATGCTTGGACTTACTCTCTTTACTATAAACATAGTGTTTCCTGGGTACATTTCAAGGAAAATGCTTGGTAACAAGCAGAATTGTATCAAATCAATGACTAGTTTCCCTCTAAAAGCAGAAAAAAATGCCTTGAGAAATTAATTTTTAATTAATTGCATGGGGAAAATGTCACATTCTCTTTCAGAACAACTGGAAAAATAGGTTGTTTGGAAATATTTGAGACTTGCACTGAGTTTCAAACAACTCTAGCCTGACATCTATGCACTTATATAAAGAAAAAAAAGTATTTTAAATAGTCTGAAAGAGGCTGATGTTTATTTGTAAGCAGTCTTTAATTGTATAATAAATTTTTTTTATGTTGTGACCTTTGTTAGGCTGTTATATAGAAACTTGGCACAATATGATGTGTTTCTTCACAATATTTGTGCTCTTAACATTTCAAAAACGTCATGTATGACTTTCTAGGTCTCCCTCCTATTCCCCAAGAAGAATAGCTTGGTTTCTTTTGATTTTTTTATTCTCTTCAGTTTGAGCCATCAGACTTTAGGTAAAAGAAATAAAAACTTTGGCAAAACAAGCTGCACAAGTTCTTTGGGGCGTGCAGTGGGCTTAACAGGGCTGCAGCACTGTTTCAGTTCATCAGCTTGCTTGGATATGGCCAATTTGGAATGTGAATTGGGAAAGAAAGTTCATTCTAATTTATTTGTATCAAAAATAGTCTGGTGAACCTCGACTGACAGACCCAAAGCAAGTGCTCTGTGACTCTCTTCTGATGATTTCTGTAATGGTCATTGTGGCTATAAAGCCAAAGAAAGACTAGAGATGTACTGTTTAGGTTCTGTTTTTCCCACTTCATTTTTCTTCAGAGGAGAAAAGTATATGGGAATGTGGCAAGATGATGTTTGCCAAGGCAATGGTGTTGTGGTTACTCAGTTTGGACTGTATTACGAAGGAGCCTTCAGCAGCAACAAAATGATGGTGAGTTGGACACCAGACCCTGGGCTTAGAGACTTCTCTAAGTGTGGCAGCTTTCTGAGGCAGATGAGTGTGTGTTAGGCTGTGGAAACTTTCTGTTTTTCTAGTCTTCTATTGCCCATGCTTTTAGAATTGCCTTTATTGTCCCTGCTCTAACCTAGGACCACTTCAGAAAGAGCTTAGAAATTACTATTTGCTAAGAATTAAAAACAGATTTTCTAAAGTGCATCTTTACATCTGTGGTCTGCCCTTCTGTTATAATTACTGCTTTGTGTTCTTTGATTCTTTTTGTAGGGGACTGGAATTCTGCTTTCTGAGGATGATACAGTCTATGAGGGGGAATTTTCAGATAACTGGACTCTGAGTGGAAAGGTCTGTATTGCAGTTGTCACTTGTAAACTGTTAACCATCTAAGAAAATAAAAAGGTTATAATTTGGCTCCCAATGGATTTTAGTTAAATGTTTTATTATCTTTTTCTCAAGGGAACACTGACCTTGCCAAATGGAGATTATATTGAAGGTCTCTTCAGTGGAGAGTGGGGATCTGGAATAAAAATCACAGGAACCTACTTCAAACCTAGTTTGTATGAGAATGAGAAGGACAAGCCTAAAGCACTGTGAGTGTTGAATAATAAATAATTATTATTTTAAATAATAAATATGGTTCAGTATTACTTAGGAACAGAACAATTGTCTTTTTTCAAAGACCAGTCAAAAATACTTCTTCCAAAGAAACAGTGAAAACATTATGAAAACATTTTTCCTCTTTCTTGCTGCTCAAGAAATAAAGTAAGATAAACATACTGTTACAGTTATTCTTGCTTTAATTACTACTTGAATATGCAAATAATGGCATGAAATTACAGGACAGCTGATGTGCTGCTACTGTGCTGTAGAAGTCAAAATTTTTTTTTTGTTTATATTGGAGCTGACTGATAGAACCTAAGTTCACAGCTGCTGCTGACTTCTGAGCTCCTGAGAAAGACTTAAGTTCCATTAAATTGTTAAGTTAATAACAGACCTCTGCCTTCTGCCAGTTACTTTGTTAGCAAATTAATGAATTGTGTCATTTAATAATGCCAGTGGGGATATATTTGGACAGAGTTGACTAGATCCTCCACCTCTTCCAAACAGTGTGTAAGCAAATAGAAAGTTGCTGATTTGCCGAAAAGCATTTTAATACCGTGGCAAAGATCACTTTGAAAAGTATCCATGAACCCCTCTGTATAGCAGATGCCTTGGGATAATTGGCTTAATTATTTCTGGGGGAAAAAACCAGAACATGTTCAAGTTCAAATTGATATATCTTTGAGTAAAAGAAAGCACAGTAAAGAGTTGATGGTGAGATGTTGGTATGTGGTAGCACCATGTAATGGTTTAGCAATTGCTGTATGGGATTCAGTGTCTTGGAAACGTGCTCTGAAATTTCAGATTAAAATGGGAAACACAGCTCTAATATTTTTACATAGATTACTTGTCAGTTGACTTCCTGAAGCTTTCACTGGTAATTTCTTTTGACAGTGCTGACACCTACAACAGCATGCAAGTTAAGCAGGGCCTCCCTGCTGAACTGAACACTTGCAGCCTTTGCAGCTGTCTGCTTTTTACCCCAGTAGGGAGTCTATGAATAAATGTATATACATATTTTTGAGGATTGCTTGTGAAATGAGGGTTTCATCTATCCTCTTCGGACTGTCTTCAAGTTGAAAATCTTCTGGTATAATTTCTGAAAAGGCTTAGAGCCTACTTTTTCTGCTTTGTGAAACTGGCAGCATGGGGAAATTACCTGTGTTGCTAGTTCTCATCTCAAATATGCTGGAAGAAATTTTAATGAGAGGTTTGACAATTTCTGACACTTCATTTAATTCAAGATAGACCTGTTAACCCTGACAGCACTTACTTGTTTTGAGAAAGCTTTTCAAAGCCGCAAATTCATTATATGTCTGAAATATCTTTATCTATATATGTGCAAAGAGCTCTTGGTTTTCTTCTGGCTACAGATGATCCCTGAGTATTGTCTGGCAGTGAAAGGATGCCTGAGCTGGTTTTGCTCTCTCTCAGCACATCCCTAACATGCCCTGCAGCATTATCTGTAGCTGCTACTTTAGGGTCAGAAGCTGTGTAGCCATCCTTGGTATTTATGTGGGTAGCTGTGCTACTTGTACACTCCAGGACAGAGAGATACTTGGGACTTACTTATGCTGTGTCCTTGCTATACAAATGTGTCCTGAGACTTCTGAATGGATACCAGTGATAAAGATAAGCACCATCCCTTTGTTGTACCATTTCCTGGAAGGCTGCAAGAAAGAGTAAAACTAACAAGGTTCATAGCTGTCCTCTAATGTAGGTATTAGTAGTAGGTTCTAACTTTATTCTTAGTGATAAAACTTGGTTCACAGTAGAGTCTGTTAAGTTTCTCAGCTTTTGGTAAAACAGTGTGAGAGATGAGATTGACATTAGCCATGGGTGGTTTTCAAGCTGAATGTGTTGTTTCATTGCTATTTGATTTTAACAGACCCACTGGTCATTTTATTAGGCGGAAACTTGGGATCCTGGCAGTGTCCCCTGATGAGAAATGGAAGGCGGTATTTGAAGAATGCTGGAACCAGCTTGGCTGTGAGAGCCCTGGCCAGGGGGACAGATGGAAGGCTTGGGACAACATTGCGGTGGCTCTGACCACCAACCGACGGCAGCACAAAGACAGGTAGGCTCCTAGAGAATGTGTCACCAAGCAAGAGAGGATGGAGAGGGAAACTGCAATTGCACTCAGCTCTAAACTTGAAACTGGCTGTCAAGTTTTAGTTAAAACAGCAGCAAATCCTAAACAAAATCATAACCTTACTGCTCTGCACTACAAACCCTTTCAGGGACATGCTGGTGTTTATTACTAGTTGAGTTGTTAATGTCAGGGGTTTTTCCCCATTGTGTGTCTCAGCCTGTACAATGTCTGTCTTTTTAAACTGCAGCCCGGAATTACTGAGCCGCTCACATACTCAGACGCTGGAAAGTTTGGAGTTCATTCCACAACACATTGGTGCCTTCACCCTGGAAAAATATGAAAATATAAAAAAATATTTGATAAAGGTATTGTGACTGAAATGCTCACATAATAAGGCATGACAAGCTCACTTTGTAATAGTTTTCCTAATTACTTCCATATTTGCGCTCTTGTAATCCATAGTTCATGTTTGCTCATCCCGTATTATATTGAAGTCCACAACTAAAACTAAAATAATTGAATACCTAATGAATGCTCTCTTAAAGTCACTTTCTGTTCAGTTACTGTTTTCATTCTTTGATGTTGGATCCCAGCAAAGCATCTTGAAATAGTTATTTTTGCATGTTGATTTTAAGAGTATTGAGTTATTTTTGCATGTTGATTTTAAGAGTACTGAGCAAATGACTAGTCCAAGTAGTAGCACAAGTTCTTGTACTGTCTTGACTCCTATAAATTGTGTTTAGCTGACACAGAAATTTTATAATTCAAATGGCAATTTTTTAAATATAGCTCATTGTTTAGATACTTGTAATATTTTCTTGAAAGCCTGTTGTTGGATCTTTCACCCATCTGTCTTGGATTCCATTTTTTTTAACTTGTTTACTATTGACCTATCTGACTGGCCAATTAATATACATTGTCTCAGGCTTGTGATACTCCTCTGCATCCCTTGGGCAAGCTGGTGGAAACGCTGGTGGCTGTCTATAGAATGACCTATGTTGGTGTGGGAGCCAATCGGCGACTGCTGCAGGAGGCTGTAAGGGAGATCAAGTCCTACCTCAAACGCATCTTCCAGCTGGTCAGGTAATGAGACTCATTTCCAAGTCAAACTGCTGCTGAATTCATGAAAGCTGCCCCATGTACTGAAGCTGTCTAGTGTTGTACTGTTCAAAGGTGCTGGCATTGTTACTTTATTTTGGGGGTTGCTTGTATTTTCCTATCTTTTTAAGGAGTCTTGAATATTTTGTCAAAAATGGAAAAACTAAACTAGTGTGTTACATCCTACGTTGTATTTCAAAATGTGGCTGTAAGCAGCTCACCTGGAATATGGATTCACAGTTTAGTGTCTGTGGATATCAGTGCTGTGCAAAGACAGTGTTCAAAGGGTATAGAACACTAGTGAGGATAGGGAATCCCAGTGTATTCCATAAAGTTCTTACCAATATAGCATTAAAGTTCTTACCAATGGATGAACAATCTTCCTATGAAGACCTGGCTTAGCTTCTTGAGAATGTGTCCTGCCAATCTGAAAGCAGAAATACTCTAAATTACTAACAGTTAGAAGCCTTGTCTGGAGGAAAGTGATGTTAATGTAGGAAAGGTGTCCTTGTCAAGGGAGGGGTTGGCATTCCTAAGTTTTCCTCCAGGGAGCTGGTACTCTGTGTGTTACCTGTGCTGTCTCAGCCCACCATATATTATTTTTTGCTGGGTTTTTTTTCTCCTGTCTTACCTTAGTGCTGAGATCTGTGGAAACGTGTTGATGTGACCTCAAATGCGTTTACGTGTTTTGCCTTTTAGGTTCTTGTTTCCTGATCTCCCGGAAGAGGGCAGCACAATTCCATTTCTGACTACAGAGCCAAAAGGAAGGCGATCGTTTTGCAGTGGGAAATCTGATTCCAGATCAGAATCTCCTGAGCCAGGGTACATAAAGGAAAAACAAAGCATTTGTTGCATTTTTTTTTCTTCTTTGGGGGAAGAAAGATAAACAATATTCAACTGATAGATCTAAGCAGTGGTTTTTCTTCCCCTTGGGTTGTGATGACAAATTCTGATAAGCAAAGTTCCATGTTATGGTTGTAATAAGCATTTCATGCTTGTCCGTGCAGTGGTTCTTTACTTAAAACAAAACTTGCTTTTGTCTGTTATGGGTAAGCAAGTTAAAGCTTGAGCCTGGGCTTCAGAAAAGCGTTTTGGATAAGAGCACTGGAGGTAATTTATAATCTTATCAGAGTTGCTATTTGATGGATTTGTACTGATTTCTTTACTCTTATCCCTCATAGAATGGGCTCATGATACATGAAAGATTTGTTCCAATGATTTTCATTCCGTTTTTATAGATAACTAGGTTTTTTATGTCTTCCTTTGCAAACCACCCCTTCTGGTTTTTTGTTGCAGCTACGTGGTAACCAGTTTTGGCTTGCTGCTCCCTGTTTTACTGCCACGCCTCTATCCCCCTCTGTTTATGCTCTATGCCTTGGACAACGAGCGTGAGGAGGACATTTACTGGGAATGCGTCTTGCGCCTAAACAAACAGACTGATCTGGCTCTTCTCAGCTTCCTGGGAGTGCAAGCGTGAGTACAGCAAAACAGAAACTGCAACAGGTTATGGCATGTCATTAAGTAAAGCAACTAAAACAAAGCTCCAGCTTTCTAAAGTATTTTCTCTGATTTAAATGCATCTAGACATGTCTTCAAGCTAATTAGAAGGGTTGAGAGTGAATCAGACCTTCCCTCTTCCAAAACAGGGAAGTGGAAGGGATGGGAACAAGGTAAACATTGATGTTGCTCCAAAATCAGAGACATTTCAAATTACAGTTTCCTGGGTACCTGTGTGAGGTGTAGCTGATCCTGGAGGAAGGGCTGTTGTGTCTCAGAACACGATGACTTCATTCCTGTAATGTGAAAAATACATTAAGATTATGTTTTCTCAGTGAACTATGTTTCTTGCAGGAAGTTTTGGCCAGGAACTGTGTCCATCCTTGGAGAGAGTAGAAAGGTATGTTCATTGGGCTTGTTTACATGTTTTGCCCAGTGGTTCTTTCAAGAAACTGAAATCATCAAAGTGATCAAAGAATTTTTGGCCAGGCTCTTTGCTTAAGATGTGCCATGTTATTATATTTCCCTTAAGTTTGCCTACTATTTAAATACTATAGTAATGACTTAGCAGGGACACTGGACTTGATCTCCAGAGGTCCCCTCCAGCCCCAGCCATTCTGTGATTTCTTACAGTGGCCATCAGGCCAGCTTTGTCACTCACTGACAGACTTGGCAATGAAATCAAGAGACCTTTGCTTGGTCTCCAGTTATGAAAGTGTGACAATGAATGTCTAGTATAGAGATTTTCAAGCTGCTTAATTAAGAGAGTTATATCATATACTTTCTGCTTAGAAAAAATGTATAGTTTACATTCTTAATCATTATCTTGTTGAAAGAGGCTCAACACTGAACAGTGGGGGTACTGAACCTGCCTGATAAATCTTACCATAATTACACAGGTATCATCAAACACAAAAGATGCCTGCTTTGCCTCTGCTGTTGAATGTTTACAGCAAATCAGGTAATTCTTTGTAATTTGTCTTTCAGTGTTTCACTGTCCCTGCCACAGTAGTATCTGGTTTACTTGACTGGGATCCTTTACATGTCACTCTTTCTTGTTCACCTTTGTAAGAGAAGTCACTAAGACATTTTCCAGTTCTGAGTAAAGATGCAAATTCTCCTGCTGGGGAATGAAGTGTTGCCTCATGAACACGACTGAAAGGTGTCTGTAGGGCACCATTTAGAATCAAGGGCATAAGGATGTCCATCAAATGCACATGTGCATTTCCAAACAGCTGTGGTCAAGTCACCTGAGCATGGGAGGCTTTTCTGTGTCTGTTGTGCAAGAATTTAAGAAATTAGGAATATTTTAGAAAGGAATTTTTCCCCTTTTACTACTCTATTAAAACACCATAAAAGTGTGACGAGAGTCTCCCTTGCAGTAGTGTGCCTTGCTGTGGTGCTTGTAACCTGGGTACTGTGCAGCCTTGGCAGCCCTGGCTGCTGCAGTGTCGATGTCTGACTGACCTCCATGGGCATGGGGAGGGCCATGGTGGCCAGCAAACCCTTCCTAATTTAGATGCAGATCTCTCACTGCTTACTGTTATCCTGGTTTGCTTTTGCTCTCCAAACAGTACCACATTTACCCCAGCTGACAAGCTGAAGGTGATCCAGCAGACTTTTGAAGAGATCTCCCAGAGTGTACTTGAGACCCTTCAGGAAGATTTTCTGTGGTCCATGGATGACTTATTTCCTGTTTTTCTCTATGTGGTGCTACGAGCCAGGTAGGCACCAAGGGTGGCATCAGTCATAAGTGAGCATAGGCAGGACAAGGACTTCTGTGTTAAACACTCCTGCTGCTTGTTATGGGATTACTTACTGGCTTTTTGTAACTATAAATTCTCCAATTTGACTGTTTGCTTTGGTCTGAAAAAGTCTTGAACAGTCTTTATTGTGAAAAAGCCCTGAATTCAGAATTAAGAAACATTATACTGGCAACTTGTGTTCCCATGTTCACTTTCCCACTCTCACATGTGGCAGGATAAGGAATTTGGGGTCTGAGGTGCACTTAATCGAGGACCTGATGGATCCCTATCTCCAGCATGGGGAGCAAGGCATCATGTTCACTACCTTGAAGGTATGAAAATTATTCAGAGTTACTAAAGACTTTCTTTGGAAATAATCAGCTTTTAGCAATGAAGATCAGCTTAGGACAATTATATGAACATTAGGCTATAACTTCTTTGACTTGAATTGAATTTTTTTACTAGGATAGGCAAGGAAATTTAATGTAAAGTTTTGGCTAACCTCCTAATTGCAGGTACCTCTAAGAAAAATGGTGTAATGTGCAAATGTGGATTGCTCAAAGGTAATATTGGTTACTGTTGGAATGTTCTAAATGCTCACTTGTCATTCCCCTGCAACTTAACAAGCCTTGCTCTCTCTATAAAAACTGAAATGAAGTGCTTCTTTGGAGATTAGCCATTCCATTAAAGTTTAAGTCTAACATTACATCAAAACTTTCCAAGAATGCAATTTTAGGGGGAAAAAACCCCACACTGTCACTCTCCACATTTTATTAAGTATTCTTATCTTTTTAAGTATGGGAAAAGGAAGAGTATGTGTTTGGAAGAATATCCTCTTATACACTAAGACATTCATAATGGAAATACATTGTTTTGGTACCTCAAAACGGTTCATCATGTGGATCTTGGGACAAGTCAGCAGTGTGGAGCCTTTTAGTGGTGTTGTTTTGGAGAGAGGCTGTTAATCTCAAGTTTAAGGAAAAATCTTAAACTGAAGTGTTAGGTTATCATGATTGTATTTTCTGTCTGTGCAAACTCAAAAAAGTTGAGTTCCAGAGGATTTTTTCAAAGACCTATTAGTTTCATAATGTTACAAAAAAGGAAGGTTTGCATTGGTTCAAATTTACTAAGGAACCTACATGGTGGAAGCCAAAGTTGAATCTAATTTGCCATGAGTGCAAATGTTGTCTGAGACATTATATTAAGTTTCTGATCCTGGCTGACCTGACCCAGTGCATATTTGAGCCATCATTAAGTGAATAACTCTCAACAGGCAGTCAGGGTGATGGAAACCTTTGCTTTTCACTCTGAGTGCTTTTGAAATGCTTCATCCCTGCATCCTTGTCCTGTAAAAATATTTTCTGTTTTTGAGTCCTTCTGTCAAAGGGCAAAGAGAGACTTGTAACCAAAAATATGCTTTCATCTAGGCATAGTGGGAGCTGTGAAAGTATGGAGTCCCAAATCATGCTATCTTGCTTGATTAGGTGTTGAATATAATTTGTAACTTAGTCTCCTGTTGCTCATTTTGCTAGCTCATGTATCAGAAGGTTCTCATGTGTTGAGTGCCACTGTAGTGTCACTGCTTGTAGAGAGGCTTGTCCTCCGTTTTCTTGCATAGGAAAAAAAAATCAACCTTTTTGTGTGTGATGCTTTGCTGTGAACTGGCAATTGTGCTAATCTGAACTTTGTTTTAATTCAGGCATGTTACTACCAGATTCAACACGAAAAACTTACCTAGACCATCATTTACAACCTGCCTCTGTGGGATAATTTGCTCAGTGGAACTTCACTAATAACCACTTCTTTCCTGAAATGGCCCTTAGAAATTACTTGGTTATGGTTTTGCTGCTACAGATGAAAATATTCAGTTATTTCTTCTGAACTCTCAGTTCTAAGATTCAACTGAATCAAGACTGCAGCCAGCTTTCTGTGAAGTGGTGAAGTTAAAGACTTGGTTTGTCAAGTACCTACCAAGAAGAAATACTTTCCTGTTCCAACAGAAAGATAATTCACTCCTTTTAAATTAACCGTGCTGCACAAAGGCATGGCATCTACATAGAACACATGTGAGAGTCTGGACCGCATGGCTTCAAAGCAGTGGGTTTGTTTTTATTATTCCTGGTTTGTCAGCAGAAATGTTTAAAGGGAATGAATTGCACCACAGAACCATTTGGTCTTCCTGAATTAAGCTGTATGTTTGTTTATTTAAGAAAATAGAAATATGTCAGTATTTATAATGGGTACCTATAGTGTGTTTGGCGATAACGGTTTTGAGGTATCTGTGTTGAACAGCATTGCTGAATGCAGTATTCATGTGCTGTTGTGAAATAATCACACTGTTATGGACTTCTCTATTTACTAGAATTGTAAATATACAGGCATTTACCGTTCTTTCTGTTTATGAAATAAATAAAAGGCACTGACCACTTCAGATTTTGGCACTGAATGAAATGCTGTGCAGTGTTCAGTTTGCTTACCCTGAGGACAGGCGCTGTCTCTGTCAGCCCTTGTGGGCTGATGAAGAAGGGTGCTCTTACACTGATGTGCTGGGTTGGCCTTGGTTAACACCAGGTGCCCACCAGGTGCCTCTCTCACTCCCCTCCTCAGCAGCAGGTGATATCCAGTCCCTTCCTGGGAAGGAGGGCTTAGCATGCAGAGCTGTTGCCTCAGAAGCGAACTCCTGGCACCAATGCCAAGCTCTTCCCACTGCAGGGAAGCTCCTGGGCAGTTCACCCCGCAGGCTGCCTTGGGGTGGCTGCTCCAGTGGGTTTGGAACTCTGCTGTGGCTCCTGGTTCTGCCTGTGCCGAGCCAGAGCTGCCTCTGAGGCAGAGCTTCAGCGCTTCCATGCTTCCCACTCAGAGCAGGACACACTGGGCTGGCTCTCCTGGCACTAATTACAACATGTTCCCCTGCAGTCCCTTAGCACGATCCTGATCACACCTGCTGGAGCACTTCACCTCGGAGGCTGCAGAGAAGGCATTTCCCTGGGGAAGGGAATCTGTGAGTGTGTGTGTGTTCTGTGGTTTAGGGCTAACTTCATTTAAACCAATGACACTGGTGGGAAACTATAGTATTGTAGGTGCCTGTACTGACTAAAAAAAAACCAAAACAGAGGGGAAATGTAGATTACAGAATGTTATAATAGCTTAAGTTATGTTAAACTCCATAGATAATGCTTGTCATATTTTGAAATAGTGGTCATGGCTTGTAAATGGGCATCTAAATAGAAAGAACCCGTATGCCAAAATACTGTTGTGTTGAACAACAGCTGCAATGTAGCAGTTTTCATACTAAAGTAAAAGTAACTGGTCTTTTCAAAATTATTTCTAGTTTTATCAGAGAAGGGGAAAGGGTAATTCTGGAACAATGATATTTAAAACTACTGTTAAGTTGCAACAGACTATAGTGATGAAAAAATATAGAATGGACTTCATGTTTACAAACAACTTGGTGTTGGCTTAATCTTATTTTTTAAATTATACTGAATAATTCAAGGAGAGATAAGCAATAATATTAATACAAGGGATGCTATAAAAAGCTAACTTGAGAAGCGGGGAAGACACAACTAGAGGTGAAGACCATAATGAAGGATAAGGCAAAATTCAAACACTTCATCTTGCACTAGATGCAGCCTTTCCATGAAATCATCTCTTGTAACTCCATGTAAAAAAAAATTAACTTAAACCTGTAGGAACAGAACTGCCCTTTAAAATGGGGCTATGCTGAACAGCTGAGTAAAGCAATGGCAATTTTCATCTGCAGAAGATCTGAGTTCAGGATTTATTTTGCTTTTTGTGGGAGTCGTAACCATGAAAAACAGATTTGGGATTGGTTTTTTCCCCTGTAACTGCTTTGAATTAGCTTTTTTTGTATTTGGATATTTCAGAAGAAAGGATTTTAATATTACATTTTGTTTCATATGAAGTCCCAAATTGATTTTGTGCCTTAAACCAAAAATATAAATACAAATGGGAAAGTCTTCTGTATTATTTCTCCTTTTCAAGAACAAGGTGTAGCTATGAATATGTAGTAACTTTAATGGTGTAACTTCATTGGCTATGAATGGTGCAAAGCTGAGAACTACAAACCCCAAAGGATACATCTGCCTTTACATATATAAACACAGAGAGAGGTATGTGTATATACACTCAATCTCCTAGAAAAACTAGTGGTATCACATATGAATTGAGCTTGGCTGAATTAGGGAAGCAGACAGTCTGGGCTGGATTATTTTTGGTCCTTCTGATATATAGCTCAGTTATTAGCTGAAGAGAATCCCTGGATTAAATGTGCTTCTGACACAGATTCCACTTCGCAGCCGATCGGGGCTGGGATGCGTTAGGAAATCAGTGCAGAGCAGCTTTGATTTGTGCATTGCTGTAACTAACAAAGAAATGAGTTAACCTGCAGGACCTTTCCAGCTGGATTGCTTCAGGGTAATTACTTTTTTCTCTTTTTTTTCCTCTTTAATGGAAAGCCGAGTATTTCCTGTGCTGCGGCAGAAATCCTGTAACCAGCCACAGAAGATCAACACTGGTGTTGCAGATTCTCACTGCAATCACAGGCACAGTAGCTGCAGACAGACCCCAAGTGATGAGCACCCTATTGACTGGGAAAATTGATGAGAATAAGAAGCTATTTAGGTGAGAGACAATGTAAAGTAATTTTTTATGCTAGAAAAGGGTTAAGAGGATTTGTTCTCTTCTCTCTGGTAATGAGTAGTTCTAAGGTTAGGTTTCTGCGGATTAGAAAGGAGAGGATGTCCATAGATTAGCTGGGGCAGTGAGGTTACTTGCTGTACTGACATCCAACAAATACTCTTTCCCTCTGGAAATTCTACATGAGCTGAACATGGCGTATTCTGTGGGGTTTGCAGGTAAGAAAATTTGCACTGTACTGAAACCATTGTTCTGCAAGGATGCATTTTCCCCATGTAAATGTGAAATTGGTTTCCTCTCATAGCTATAGCAAAGCTATTTAAACTTCTGATACCTGTTTCATTCTTGTTAGCTAAATATTAGAGGAGTGTATGAATGCGGAGTAGAAGCTTGAAAGGGAATTTTTTCCTCAGTCCTAATCTTCACAAAACTATTCTTGTTTTAGAAATAGGTTAGGAAACTACCTGTTCTGGTATGTTGAGAGATAATGTAGAAAAATGTGTGCCTGATGCGAGACTGTAAAACAAATCCTTTTTTGAACAACCTAGGTGTGTACTTCTAAGTTGATTTAATATCAATACAGTGATTGGTTGTTTCTTTAGGGGGGCTTTTGGTAGTTTGATTTCTTTTCTATAAGCCCAAGCTGTTGGCAGTAAACATCTGGAAGTAAAGCTGGCTGCCCCTCATGACTGCATCCAAGTGTTGTCTGAGTGCTGCTCTTTTGGGCAGCGATGTTTTGGCAGCTCTTAGCCCATGTAAACAAGGCACTCTCCCCAGCACTGCAGCTCTAAGGTTGTTGGAGGGAGGCAGAATGAACCACCACTGAATAGATCTGAGTACAGAGAGTAACAGCACAAATTACCTCACATATCCAGGTGTGATTGTGTGAAATCTCACTGAATGCCAGGTGTGAACATAACATTTTTTCAGTTTTTTTTTAAACTCTGCTGCCTTTGACTTCGATTAAGAGGTGCTTGGGTATGAGATAAGGATAAATGGTTTCAAAGGCTTAAGTTGTGTCAATTTATTCCATTAATATTTAGGGTTGCTGCTTTAGCTAAAACACTTTAGTGTGTCAAAAAGTATACGAAGAGCAGGATTGTTCTTTACACTGACTAGAAAAGAAGCAGTCAGACTTCAGTAATGACACTGGCCTAATTAAGCTTATTTAATGCAGAACAAAAAAGTCCCGAACAGGGTATGTGGTTTGAGTTGTTGAATCTTTCCCACCATTTTTTTGCCTAATCAGTTTGCTGATTTAGAGTGGCAACAAAAGCTTTCACAGAGTGTTTCCTTCCCTCAAGCTAATCTGCAGTCTTCAATATGCCAAATCATTAATTTTGGCAAAATTAAAGATAGGAGTAGTTTTTCTCGTAAAAGGCTGAAGTCTAACATATTAATTAAAGCAGTGTGTAAGAGCAGGGGTGTGATGTTCTGGATGTCAGGTTCTCTGGTGTTGTCCCCTTCAGAGGCTTGACAAGATGCAAAATTGTCCACTTAAAGACAATTCTGAAACTTTATTAAAACAAGGCTTAGGTTCCCTTGCAGCTCTAGCCTTCTTGTCAGTCTGACAATTAGGGTCAAGGAATTTTCTACTCTGCTGCTGAAGGAGTAGCTCAGGTTTGGGATAACTGATGTCTGCAGACTTGAGGTGACTGACACATTTTGACTCAAATTCTGGCACAATCAGTGCCACACTGGATATCAGTGTGGATATCCAGTTCTTTCTCTGACAACAGACAAAGAGAAATGTCTTCTATTAATGAGCATCCGTAGTTGCATGCAATACATGTGAATGGGAAGGCCCTTACACTGCCTGGGAGATTAGTCAGGTAAGCCTTTTAGCAAGAATTTCCATCTAATTTATTTAGATCCCTGGATGAGGAGACCCTGAGCTCTGGCCTTGGAGTCTGTGTAGATATAAGTCTCAGGAAATAAAGGCACAGTAGTAATTCTATGTTTATTTGAGCTCTGACCTTTGCCCTTAGGCAAGCAATCCAGTAGGTCTCTTTCTAAAGAAGTAACTCTTCCTCTCTTCTGGTAGTGACTTTTTCAGCATCTGTTGCTTCTGACAGCTTCTGAAACCAGGCTTCCCACTTGGAAACTGCTTTCCTTTTGTTGTGTGCAAATACAAAACAGCTACTAATTTATGACTGAAGTGAGCTGTGGTGGTCAGAACTTGACAGATTTTGATTTTCAAATACCACTTCTGTTAGTGTGAGTGTAAACTCTGTGGTTTAAGATGACAGCAATGGATGGAAAGGTTTATTCCTAGAACTCTGATAGCTGTAGCTGAGGGTTTCACTCAACAAGGCAAGCAAAACCTGCAGTAGCTTTCCCAGATTTTTGGGAAATCTGAGGTTCACCTTCAAGATAAACTGTGTACAAAATTTCTAAACACACTCAAGTTGCTCCCACATCTGTTCTCTGTGGAAGCTGTACTGATACCAGAAGCTGCAATGCTCTGGGGAAAAATTAATCCCTTTAAAATATTCAAGGGGCAATGATATTGCTTGTGTTTAAGCAGAATCCGAAATATTTTAGCATCTCCAGAAATGCTTTTTGTTTCAAAGTGCTTTGTCTCCATTAAGAAACAGGTTTTCATGACTAGATTTATATGTCTTGCTTTGTTAAATCCATCATTAGGCAGATCAACTAAGCTTAAAAATGGGGAAGGCAAATTTTTAAGGGGAAGAACTGAGATTATTGAAAATATTAAATAATTGCAGCTCAAGCTCCAGTTGTACTGGGGGAGGATCAAACTATAATTTTGTGAATCTTTGAAAGAAAAAAATGTAATTGTAAAAGCAGTCTTCAGGTTATAGTTTCAATAAGATGTACCATTGAATATCCTGTAGAAGTAACTTGAAATTAATTGCCCAGACTCAGTAATAAAATGCTTGAGTCATAATCTCATAATTTATGATTTTTTCTCCCTTAATTTCCACTGCCTTTTGAAAGCAGTTTTATGATTTAACAGGAGAGAGAGGAAGTGTGTTCTAAAAATAAGTATTAAATGCAGTAAAAGTGACAGTAATGCCTTCTGCTTTTGTAAGCAGATCAAGATAATACTTTTCCTGCTTGTACCTTTGCTGTTTTCTGTCTACAGAGCAATCTAAAGGAAAATGGCTGCCTTTTTACTTTATTCACCCAGGAGATAACCTACTGTATATTTAGCAGAATTTGGTGTAATGCATTCACTGTGCCTCACTGGGGTTCACTATTGGCTGAGGTGCTCAGATATTTGATGTTAGTTTTTTTGCTTGTAGTCTAAGTTGAGTGGCCAGTTGAAATATTTAATTCTTTAAGAGTAATCTACAATACTGCTAATCATGACAATACCTTTACACTTGTATCAAGTGTGAAGTTAAATCAGCTAGCATGTAATGAAGATTTTGAACTACTTAAGAGCTTTCATACATAGATTCTTGATGCTTTAGGGTATAAATGCAGTGTGTGGTGTTCCCTGGGGAATTTCCATACTACTTTGAGAAGAAGAGTTCAGAGAATTCTCTGAAGCAATCCTGTACTGCGTTGTTTGCCATGAACAGCAGATTGAAGAACTTCTTCCAGTTTTACTTTAAGAAGTTTACTTTACTTTAGCCAACATTATAGGCTAGTGATAGGTTGCCACAGAATTTTAAGGGAGGGGAGGAATTTGAAAGAAAATTTTAGAAGGTGCATATTTTATTTGTGGAAAGGTCATGCAATATGGATATATATTAATTAGTAAGTGCTGCTTTCTTGCATTGCTTAAAAATGCTGATTTTAAAATCTAAAGAAAAAAAAAAGTAGTACACGCTGCTTTTTGTAATTAAAGAAATCAGCAACACATTTTTAGTTTAGCAAATAATTTCTTTGATTCCATCTCTAAAAGTCACAACCTATTATAAATTGCCTGAGAGATTATGATACCAGCAAGGTAAGAAATAGGATTTTCTATCTGGGCTTTTGAGTTTTTAATTCATTGTGAGGAAATAAGAGAAAAATAATGAAATCTCTGTGGAAGAAATCCTTCAAAGACCTTAAAATCTAATAGTGATAGAGACAGGGATCCCTTTCTTCAAAATCATGTCTTTGCTCAATGAAAATTCAGTAGAAACTCCAGTCTTTCAATTTTAATATTGTGTCAATATTAAGAGGAATTAAATGTAATGTATTCTTGAATATGATTATTTTCCAAGCTATATGGGTATAAAACAAGATATAAGTCTTTAGAAAAAATTACTATTTCTCATGGTGGTACACTTTAGAGGCTGGAGAGCTAGAAGATGGACCAAACAGCTTTCTGGTTTTGATGACATGATGAAGCAAGCAAATGACAATTCTATAAAAATATTAACATGCCATACTGCAGTTGAGGTTTGTCTGTCTGCATCTTGGGTGCTACTGGATGGCTGAATTTACAGGAGGGACTCATATATTTATTTTTTATACCTGTGGTGCACTTTAAATACAAATTATTGCCCACCCCTTCCTTTGTTTTGAGTTCTGCTTTCTTATTAGTGTAAAATACCTCACAGTATTCTGATATGAGGGTGCTCTTTTCTCTAGTTCATCATCTCTCTTTGTGAAACCAACGTGGTGTGAATGCAGTATTCAAAGTGAGTGGAATCTCCTTGAATAAAAGAGAAGATGGAGGTGCCAACAGTCAGCAGTAAAGATAATGGTAACTTTTGCATCTCTTTTTCAGTTTTCTTTCTCTTTTCAAAAAGTTCTATTCCTTGATCTCTGTGACTCTTCTTCCATTGAGTCATGAGAGAGATTAATGTGTCTTGAAGTATTACTACTCAACAATTGGAATGATTCTTGATGTTCAGTGGTGGTATGCAGTTAACTTAAGAGAGCATCAGAGGAGAATACCTGGTATTTGTTTCTGAGTTATAAAGCCAAGGAGTTTTTTGTTGTTTCACCTTTTTTCGGTAGGAGATATGAGCTTGAACCCAGACTGTTACATGTGACATTGCCTGCATGGCTTTCTCACAGGGCAGTTGCAAATTGCTAGCATTGACCTAACCTGCTGGCTAATAACATGGTAAAATAGCTCTTATGCAAGAGTTGATTGCAGGAAAAAACAAACCAAATCAGACAGGAAATGTCTGTGCATTTCTTAGAAGTACAAATTGAGGAAAGGTGCATTTCAAAGGTCTGGGTCACTGTTTGGCTTTGGTTGGTGTTCTCTTTGTACTGAAGTGTCTTGCGCTTTTCTGTTTCTTGGGCTCAGGTGTATCTCATGTTCTGACTCTAGCGCTGCAAGAGCTCAGCTTGCTCTGTAAGAGGGATGTCAATGGCGTTGGCATGCTCTATGAGCTGCTCAGATCTCACTGGCTGCAAGCACTGCTCAAGGTAAGCTGCCTCACAGCTGGGACAGCAAGGTCACCTACAGAACAATCTCTAGGGAATAGCTGCTTGATTTTGTCATATGAGGACAATAAATGCTTATTTACACTACGTGCTGATAGTCCTGATGTCAGTTCTAACATCAGTAGTCACGGTAGATGAAATCTTTTATGCTTTAAAGGAAAATAAAGTGTTCTCTTTCATAATATCCTAGACATTTAGGCTCTTCTACTTTACCTGTCTGTATTAAGGCCAGGGGACAGACACTGAACACATCAATGCTCAGTTGTCTTTCCTGTTCTTAAATTTCTGTATGGATATGCATCCCACTTCTTGGCCTGTGGCACTGTGTTTTGTTTTGCATTCATTCATCTGATGTGTAATTGAAGATCTCATATTGTTAGAGAACAGAGTTCTGACTGGTGTTTCTATCTTGAGAAGAATTTTATCTCTGAGACAAATTCTGTAAAAATTCTGCTTTCTTTAAGCAGGATTTTTGAAGTCTTTGATTTTTAAAGAGGAGCTTTTACTGGATAAGAATGCTCATAAGAGTATTTTAAATGCAGCAATTATGTCTTCAACTAGAGGAAGGAAAGAGGCTACAAATCAGAGAATTTATTATCAGGCTATTTACCTGTATAGACAGCTTTTTTCCTAGGAAAATTCAAAACTACAGTATAACTGGCTAGCTACCTGGTAATATGGAAAGACATTAAGTTCAAGGCTCAATTCCAGATGTGTCAGATATTAAGAACTGAGATTGCAGACTCTGGAGCTCTAGTTGGACTGAGAAGTTTCCAGAAATAGTGTTGTCCATTGCCTGTCATGTATGTATCTATACGATCATGTGAACTGGTCAATGTCATTGCCTTGTTTTGTCTGTCATGGCATGCAACAGATTTATGAATGCCTCCAACAGTATCTTGGAAAAAGACCAGCTCCTGTCATGCTGCAGGCACATGCGTTGAGTCGTGAGGTGAGATTGTATGCACACTTTATTGCTTTACTTACCCAAATGAAAGCACTCTGCTGCAGTTAAGTGTTCTGGTATTAATTCTGTGTCTCAGGTCTAAGGACAGTATATCAACTTGAAACTCTCCTTACACATCTGTAAAACTACTCAACAGCCCTTACTGGGGGGGCAGGGATGGCATGAGAAATGGGCACAGCTGTGGCTGCTGGACTACGCAAATCCTGGCCAATGTACTGAACACAAATGTTAATTGTTTAATCACTGACCACGTATTTTTCTTCCCATGTAACTCTGTGGTTCAGCGTTATGGCTACAATCAAGCAGACTGATGTGAGGATATTGAAAAGCTTTTCAGATTTTTCTAATTATAATAGCTGAATTCTAAATCTTTTAATTAGTGGGAGAGGTAATGACGAAGTAGAGAAACTGAGACCAGTGATGAAATTGGTTGAGAGAAGGGAGCAAAAACTGATTTAGAGCACATGGCACTGTGCCTGAACTAAATTAAGCCTGGCTGAGTGTTGTGCAGCTGTGGTCATATTGTCCAGTTCTAGAGCAAGCCATATGGACATCCTCTGATTCACATAATGTGGGGGGGCTTTACACTTTCTCCATTCCTTTACATTCAGTGTAGAGCTGTCCTCTAGAATCCATTTCTGTGCTTACTTTCTTACATTTATCAGGTGGTAGAGTTGCTGCATGAAGCCCCTCCATCAGGAGAGGTCAAAGAGCTAAGACGGCTTCTGCGTTCTCCACACTTCAAGGCAAGTCCTGCATAAGGAAAGCAAAAGTTTGCTCATGGAGCCCTCTGCAGAGGGAATGGAAATGGATGGGCAGCTGTTCACAAGAATTGGTAAAGGGCCAGAGGAGACATAGTTTACTAATGATGAACTAATCTGATCATGAGATCAGATGTGGACTGTGTATCTGAAGTACCTGCAGTGGGCTGCATTTAACTTAAAGCTGTGTTTGAAACACATTTCTTACAAAGTTTTTAATTATGGGCAGTTAATGCAGATATATAAATCAAATTTTCCTTGAAATTGCAGAACCTGTATTCTTAACCCAAGAGCTCCAAATAGAAATATTTCTTTCCTCTTTTGAAGGTTTTCCACAAGAAATAGAGGAACTGTTCTTAAAACTTTCATGGTTTGATTTTATCGGTGAAAGAAAAAAATGTCAATAGATGCAAGGGATCTGTGTTCACAAAGGAACACATTCAGTGATATCTGGTTTCTGATTTAAAGCTCTGCTATTGATCTTTGCTTATGGGTTGGTTGGTTTGCTTGCTTCCATTTGTAACAGGCCTTGCTATCTGCTCATGATACTGTGGCCCAGAAAGATTTTGAACCAACCCTTCCACCATTGCCAGACAACATACCTGAAAATGAAGAAGCTATGAGGATTGTCTGCTTAGTGAAAAACAACCAGCCTTTGGTGAGGGACCTTTCTTGTGTCTGTCAATTTTTTTTAAGTTAGAAAGAATTAATAGTGCATTGGATGCATATTGGTTTCTTCCCAGGAATGTCATGGGGATTGCGTGCATTCTTGTCCAGATTTTACAGGATCACAAGAATTGTTGAGGCTGGGAAGGACCTGAGAAAGGACCTAGCCATGCATGGTGTGGGTGTAGGTTGTTCAGTACCTTGTCTGCTCAGTGTTTGAACATTTGGCAGATGTATTTTCATTATATGAGATAAAACCAAACTGGATTGAGAGTTATTCCCATGGCCAAAACAGAAAGGAAGGGAGGAGAGTTCTTTAGTAATAATTTGTACTTATAAGCAGCAAACACTGTATAGCTTAGCTAATCTGTTTTAGGAAAAGATAGCTGTAATATTTGAGATAGAAAAGATTTCTAACTGTCAATCAGTGAGGTTATTTTAGTGTGATGGAAGTTGAAGACATTGAAGGACTTAGTAACTAATACATTACAGCCCTGGAAACTGCAGGCCTGTCAGTCTCACTTCAGTGCCTGGTAAAGTTACAAAGATTATTCTGGGAGGTATTGAAAAACACCTGAGGGACAACACAGTCATTGGTCACAGCCAGCACTTTGTGAGGGGAAATTCTTGTTTATCAAACCTGATTTCCTTTTATGACAAGGTAACCCAGCTAGCTGATCAGGGGAAGCCAATTGATGTAATTCTTCTGGAATTCAGTAAAGCTTTCCATATTGTCTCTCGGAGCATCCTTCTGGACAAAATGTCCAGCACACAGCTGGATGAACACATTATGGGATGGGTGAGCAGGTGGCTCATGGGCTGGGCGAAAAGGATTACAGTGACTAGTGTTACGTCAGACTGGGCACTTGTCACTAGTGGGGTTCTGCAGGGCTTCATCCTTGGCCCTGTGCTCTTCAACAGCTTCATAACTGACCTAGACACAGGACTGCAAAGAGTTCTGAGCAAGTTTATAGAAGATACAAACTAGGAGTAGCTGTTGACTCCCTTGAGGGCAGGGAGGCCCTGCAGAGAGACCTCAGCAAAGGAGAGGGCTGGGCAATCACCAACCATGTGAAGTTCCACAAGGGAAAGTGCTGGATTCTTCTCCTGGGATGGGGCAACCTTGGATGTGTGGACAGACTGGGGAATGAGGTGCTAGAAAGCAGTGCTGTGGAAAGAGACCTGGGGGTCTAGGTCAGTGCCAAGTTGGATATGAGTCAGCAGTGCCTTGGCAGCCAGGAGGGCCAAGCGTGTCCTGGGGGTCACCAGGCACAGCATCTGCAGCTGGGCAAGGGAGGGGATTGTCCTGCTCTGCTCTGCACTGGGGCAGCCTCATCTCAAGTGCTGTGTGCAGTTCTGGGTGCCATGATATAGGAAAGACATGAAACTATTTCAGAGAGTGTCCAAAGGAGAGTCAGGAAGGTGGTGAAGGGCCTTGAGGAGAAGCCGTGTGAGGAGTGGCTGAGGTCACTTGGTCTGCTCAGCCTGGAGGAGACCTCTCTGCAGTCACAACTTCCTGTGAGGGGAAGAGGAGGGGCAGGCACTGATCTCTGCTCCATAGTGACCAGTGACAGGACCAGAGAGAATGGCCTGAGGCTGGGTAAGGGGAGGTTTTAGATTGGATATTAGAAAAAGATTCTTCACCCAGAAGGTGGTTGGGCACTGGAATGGGCTCCCCAGGCAAGTGGTCCCAGCACCAAGTCTGCCAGAGCTCAGGAAGCATTTGGACAATGCTGTCAGGCACAGGGTGTGACTCCTGGGGATGGTGCTGTGCAGGGCCAGGAGCTGAACTCAGTGATCTTTGTGGTCCCTTCCAACTCAGCTTATTCCACGATTCTGTGGTTACTGCTATATCCATGTTGTGGTAAAAAGGCTGTATCCTTCAATGTCTTTGTGTCAGCCTGAAGATCACACTTGTGATATGGAAGGAAGCTCACTTGCGTCCTTTGGTGGTCGATGTGTTTTTCCTGTGCTCTTTCCTGCCAGGGTGCCACCATTAAACGCCATGAGATAACAGGAGACATAACGGTTGCCCGTGTGATCCATGGTGGGCTGGCAGACAGAAGTGGTAGGTGGAACCTGAAACAAAGTGATACATAAAACTGAACTTGAAATAAGATGTTTGAAGTAAGACAATACCTTAGCTTCTATGGTTAGTCTTCCATTATGGAGCAAGATGATGTGCAGAGGGGACAGCATTGTAAGCAGTCATGCATTGCAATGACTTTCATTCTGACTTCATAGATTTTCAGATTAATTTGCTGGTTTAGACTGAGTTGATGAAGAAATCCAGTTTTCATTATGTATTCTTGGCACCAATACCTGGATATCCCAAATTGCAGTGTAGTATGAAATGCAGCACATTCCCTAATGGAGAAATGGTAAACATCAATAGCTGGTGATTCTAAAAGACAATGGGCTTTAAGGAGTATGTAATAATACTTTTTGGCACTACTCTACTAAACACCTTGCTTAGCACTAGTAGCTAAGCAATCTTGCAAGGAGTTTCCTTGGAAATGTTACTACTTTGTCATCCTAGAATTGAATGTGTTCCATGTCCCTTAGGAAATGTAATGTAATTAAAATGTAAAACATCAGAAGTAAAATTCAATCTGCAATCATTATAAAATAGTTCCTTTTAGTATTTTCTGGCCTTTGTATAGAGAAGAGAACCCAACTTGCAGAAAATAGCCAATTAAGTTCCTAGCTTGACTAATATTTTTGAGTTAAAGGAACACGGAAAAGAAAACAATATTGTGAAGAATTTACTACAAAGGACAGAGAGGAGTCCCAGGACCTCCCACTGCACCTGGAGTTTTTAGGGGTCTGATTCCAAGTCTCATGGTCTATTAATACAGAATTTGTTCATAATTTACTTTGAGAAATGGAGCAACATTAAAATGTTTATGCTAATTTTAAGGTATATAATCAGCAGATTGTAAAGATGTCATATGGGGGAGTGGGAAGGATTAAGAAAGCTGAAGCACGCAAGCTCCTTGTGACCTGCAGCAGTCTGCAGTCCTGTCCAGGAGCAGTGCAGCTCCTGGATATCCAAAATGCCTTCCTCCATACATGGTGCAGGAAAATTTTAATGCTGACTTAAAACCTGTGATATTTCTGTGTGACCCTGTCTTGCCTATTCAAGATAAATCATGATGTGATAAAACTCCTGCTGCTGTTTTCATATTTGTTTTCATGGTAGGGTTGCTGTATGCTGGAGACAAACTGGTGGAAGTAAATGGAGTTCCTGTTGAGGGACTTGACCCTGAGCAAGTCATTAATATTCTGGTATTTAATATTTTTAAAATATGTTTTCTATTTTGTACCTTAAGATTATTTGTATGCTCACTCTTTTACACATCTTGTACATGAGAAAGCCTGGAATTTTTAACAGAAAATTCAGATTGTTTCCTTACTGTGAATGAAGTTCTCAACTGCTCATGAAATCAGAATATATGAAAGCAGAATTAAATCTAACTTCTCTTCTGGGCAGATATTACCTTAACTGTTACTCTTCCATCTGCAGCTTCTGGGAAAAATACTAATTTATTCAGCCTTCACTGATTTGTAACTTTTTCTAGAAGTGCCACTCAGAAATATTCCACAAGAAAGTCGTGGAAAGCTGCTATTCTAGTAAGAGTCCATGTTACAAAATGCACTAAAGCAGAGTGAATGAGCTTGTAAGCTACACACCTTACCTTGCAAGAAAAGGGCAGTGTAATTACTGTTGTCAAAATTCTCATGAAGAAATCTTTTGAGGTGTCCCTGTTTTGTCATTTTGTGCACAATTTTTCAGGGTTCTTAACTGTTAAGTGCCAGCCAGTGAGGTATTTCTGTGTGTAATCATACCAAACCTGTGCCATTGCCATGGTTGTACCATTTCTAGGTATAAGAAATACAAACACCATTGGAATGTTTAATTACTAAATTATGTTCCTCCCCCTTTATATAACCCATCTAACCAGACTCTCTGCTAATTTAAATAAGATTTCAGTAGAAATGTTTGGTATGAATCAATGCTGAAATTATATATACTTACAATGAAACATATGTTGCATTAAATTAAAAAAAATATTTAGCAAAACTTTGATGTTTCATTTTGGAAAAAACATAGTATTGTCACATTGACTCTGGCTAACTGAATTCTATCTGTAACACAAACATTGCAGTATCCTCAAAGCCATGCTCTCTCTTGCCTATGTTTGATTATTTGTGTTGAATACCAACCACATTTTAATTATTTTCTAATCGTTTAGGCCCTCTCTCAGGGGACAATTATGTTCAAATTAATTCCAGTTTCTGATCGGCCTGTCAGCAACCAAACAACAGTAAGAAATATTCTTTTTCTTTTCCCAGACTAGTAGCAGTAGTGCCCAACTGTGGTGTTGCCTGGAAGTTTGTTGCAATCCCTAAAGTGTTACCTTGCCTCTATGGCTGCCTCTCAGCTGTCATCAATGTGGTGTTGCTGAACCAGTAAAGACAGTAAGAAATGTAACTGTAATAAAGGCACTTTCTGAGTGATCTACAAGTTGAAGGTCTGTTCTTTTCATAAAGTATGAGATAAATGTTTTTTTTTTTTTTTCCTTATTTAATAAACAGAGAGCATTTAAGGCTTGATCTGTTTTTTAAAACTTGACTTCACCATTTGACTGAAGTTGCAGCAATATCTGGCCCTGTGATTGTAAAGCCTGTGTTCCGTCCATTCTGGACTTGGCTTCTGCTCACTCCTGTATGTTCTCTTTACTAGCTGTACGTGCGAGCAATGGCAGATTACTGGCCCTTGCAAGATCCTGCCATTCCATGTGCAGATGCAGGCTTGCCTTTCAAGAGGGGTGAAATACTCCAGATTGTGGACCAGAATGATGCTCTCTGGTGGCAGGCCAGGAAAGTTTCCGATCTCAGTGCCTGTGCTGGACTCATACCCTCAAATCATCTTCTTAAAAGGTAAAAAAATCATCATTTTCCTGATTTCTGATTAAAAATCAGCCAGTTATTCAAAATTTTCCTAAGTTTTGTAGCAGTATGATTCAGAGTGACAAACATCTTTCCTCTTTCTGATCTCTGACTTCTTGGTATTTTTCCCTGAAGAGCACCTGTGTGAGAAGAAGCTTTTGAAAACTTCTTGTATAATCTCAAATTGCCATTGAGATTGTATAATCTCAAATTTCCATTTAGGATATTTGCAGCACTTATCCAGTCTCCATGTTAGTTGCTAAGACATCTAGGAGAGTGTAGCAGCTGAAATTGAGGGCCCTGACTACTAAATGATCATCATCTATGATGGAAAAAAAAGCAAGGGGAAGATAGGGATACTTAAAGCATAGTATATTTTTCAAGATGTCCTGTGATGCCTTGCATCACTAAAGATGTCCTTGCATGAGTGACCTCTTCAGCTTTGGTCAAAACTGAGTAGACCAGATTAGAAGAACAGAGAAAAAAAACCAAACACTCAGGAAAGAACAAGGGTCTCATGCCTATTATTTTCTGCATAAATTGACCATTATTTTTACACTACATGAATTCAGAATCAGAGTTCTTACACTGCTGTAGCAAACTTTCCAATCTGATCCTTTAACCACATGTCCTGTGGTACCCTCAGGATAATGTAAGGCCACGCACTAGCACATGATAAACTTGACTTTATAATAAATATAAGCCTACCTGCAGTCTGTATAATTCAAGGTGAAATGAAACTGGGTTGTGACTCAGGCTGCAAGAGCTCTGTGCAGTAATGGAGGCAGCAGTACTACTACCCCCACCAGTAGCACACTCTTCTACTTCCAGGAGTCTGCACCACAGTATGGCTTATCTTCCTGTACTTTTGTATAAATTCTTATTACTTCTGGGCTGCTGATTTAGAAATTTGAATACTTCTGATAGCAGATTGGTTTTATGTCAGGTCTTTGCAGTGGGCTAAAACATTGGTAATGTTCCAGTTCTTGCTGTCTTCTCTCAGTTGAGTACTGATCAATCGTACATGTAAGCAGTGAATCTGACTGGAGCATAATGTGCTTGTGGACTGTTTTGTTTCTTTAACTGTGATAAATTTATTTCTATGTAGGAAGCAGCGAGAGTTCTGGTGGTGTCAGCCCTTCCAGCCCCACCTCTGTCTCAAATCATCAATGTGTGAGTGAAAAGTTACTTGAGTGATACAGCAGGAAAGAAAGATCTTGTCTCTGTTGCAGGGACACTGAAATAAAAGCTCATGCAGTTCAGCTTAGTTCAAAGACATTGTTTCTGGAGCCATATTGTAACCTTCAACTGTATTAACTATCCCCTGAAAAAAAAAAACTTACTGATAATTGTACCTGGAGTACCAATGGCGGAGATGGTTGTCTCCAGTGTACCTGACATCTGACCATAAGAGAAGCTGTGAATTCAACTTCTTCTAAAGTCTCTACATTCTGGGACCTCACTAGGCCAGCCAGTTCTCTCAAGGAGAGTTGGCTGTAAGTCTTGAGGTGACAATTGTGCTGGCCTGGATTTCTGGGGACATAGATACCAGCTCTGCCACTGAGAATTGCCATGTTTGGAATGTTTCTTTGCCATCAAAACTATTGAGAAAATAATAGAACTTATTTTCTTGAGGTCCAAGATAAGTTATGCTGTCCTTGAATTTATTCATAGTAACAATGCAGAAATATTATCTTCTGCAAACTATAATTTTCTGTAAATATGCAATTATTCCCAGAAAAAGAATGTTCTTCCTGTTTCTTCTGTCCCCATTTCCTTCTATGGCTCTTTATGCAAGTACAAAATTTTTCTCTCATGATAAATGCCAGGGGGCATGTGTTTCATTCCCTAGGATTCTGTTTGCATTGATTGCATTGCTTGCTAGAGCTGAGGCTGTCTTTCACCATAATTTTATTGCATTTTAACTGCTTCAATGGATATGCTGTGAGCAGTAAGCACTGTGGAAGAAGGTAGGAAATCACACCTGGACTGCATTGCATTTCTGTACCTGGAACCAATATGACACATGGTTTTACAGGCTTTTTAAAGAGTTACCAGGAATTAGGCATTTTGATAAGTACATGTGGAAGAAGCCCAAGTTCTTGGCATTTTTGTGTGCTTAACATAATTGAAATCCAGCCTTTTTTCACCTAATAGATACATACATTGTCTGAAAGTGGAAACCTTAGATGTGCATTATCTGTCAGGGAAGTGACAGTTTGAATGGGTTCTTTGAGGAAAGAAAGACAAAATTTCCTCTTTCTCTTTTCTTCTCCTTCTTTCTCTCCTAGAGCAGCTCTGAGAGAGTATTTCTTCAAAGGATGCATATGGGCAGAATGTGATTGACAGATACTCTGACAAGTGCCCTGTAACTGGCAAATAGCTCCTGCAGGGCCTGTCTGGAAGGGTGTGCAAGAACAAAACACTAACAGTGCTGTATTGTGAGCCCGTGAGATTGCCCAAGCTCATGTAATCACATTTCTGGGACATAAATTGATGTAGTCTGGGGATTGAGAAAGAACTTAATTGATCTTTCCTTTTCTTCCCCATAAAAATAATAATAAAAATAAAAAGCAAAATACTTTCCTTGAGTGTAGCATGTTGGAAAGGTATTTAAAAGCTATAAGAAAGAAAATTATATTCCCTCATGGTAATACTTAATAAATAGATATCTACTGGATAAACAGATTGACAGGCATGTTAAACCTTTCATTATTTCAAGAGGAGAATAAAAGTTAGATGCATTTGTCTCTCTGCCTTCAGAGCACTCACTTAAGAGTTTTTGCTCACTGTAATACAAAGAACATCACTAAACTGGAGTTAACAGTTAAAATTCTTAAAGATGTCTAAAGATGATTTGAGCTTCACCTATCTTGTTTCTGATGTCTGAGTTGAGTCTTGTAAGATCTGTAAGGGTGTTTTTCCTCTCCAGTGCTTTTCTGATTCAGATGACTTTTTTTCCCTTGTGTTGATCTGTAGAGGATGACATGCAGATTGACGAAAAGTGTGTGGAAGCAGGTAACTGAATTCACTTGAGATTATTCTATTTGCTTCAAGGCAGTAGCTAGTTTAAAGCCTCATTTCCTAGATAAGGCCACTCATTCTCCTAGTGAACTTAATGGTAGAAATTCTATTTTTCATACCCTGGAAACCTCCTCTAGTATTAGTGTATTAAAATGAGCTGTTTGGAGTTCTGTTGTACAGTGCTTATGGTCAAGTCCTTTGACCAGCAAAAAAATATTTGCTTGAATGAGATGCAACTGCTTTGATTCAGGTGTTAGATTGTGGCTGTAAAGTTACCATGCTTTTTTGCCTATTTAATGGCACAGATTGTTTTGGTGTTGGAGAACCCACACAGTTCCTTGTCAAGAAATCTCTGATCTTGGGAGGGCAAGGAGCAAGAATAGGTTTTTGCTTGTGGACACTTGAGTGTAAAGATGGGTAGCTTGAGTTGCTCCCTAAAGCAGTGCAGTTCATTCCTCCTTCTCCAAGGTAATTGAGAAGCTCTCATGGAGGGATGTGATCCTGTGGGACTTTGTGAAGAGATGAAGCAGTTAATTCAAGTATGGTGAGCTGCATTTTGCCACCTCAGGTAGAGGCAGCTGGGGAAAGTATATGTGAGACAGACTGACAGAAGCTGGAAAACTGATTTCTGATTCTGATATTCATTAGAAGGAAAAGAATTAAATTTTGAATTTATTTTAATATCTTTGCTATCTGGATTACTAAACAAGATGAAGAAACATTTGAGTCAGGTAAGTTCCTGTGACCTAACTCTAAGTTCCTTGCAATTGTTCTGCTGTGAGAAGGGTGTCCAGAGACAAGCATCTTAGAAACAAGCAGGTGGCAAAAACCAAAATGCCACTTCAGCTTCAGGAGGAGCCATTCTGGCTTGAAAAGTCATTATGTAAAATCCTGTTGCTTTAAGTCTTCCTCTTGCTCTCTGATTACCTTAGTAGTAAGGTTTCTGTCCTCTTATCCCACAAGTGTGAATGTTTCTTCTCGTGCATCAGCAGCAGACCTATTTATCCAGCCCTTGTCAGCTGTACCCGTGCAAGCTGTGACAGCAGGGGCTGGACTGATGTCAGCAGATAATTGGATTACCTTCAGTAGCATGCAGGCCTGAATCCCCAGTGCCTGTAGGAGTTGATGTGGTAAAGAGGAAAGCTGCTTCTACATTCCTGATTGTGGGCATGGCTGACATACAGGAAAGAAAAATGCTTATAAAATTCATTATTTATATATAAAAATTACAATCAATAAGTACTCTTTTTTTGACCAAACTGACACTGGGCGTTTTGGTTGTTTGTTTGGTTTTTTTTTCATTTAGGAAGCAGCTGCTTATTAACACCACGTTGAGAGTTCTGCAAAACTTAAATCTTCTAAAATAAATCTTTTCTCCCCTAAAATAAAACTACTGCTAAACTTTTGAGGTATTTGGTAATCTTGTGATGAAGAGTGTCATTTTACCTTAGATTTGCTCTTCTCCACAAGGTCTCTACTTGCCAGTTCTTTCTGCACCTTCTTCTCTTATCACATGCGTTAGTTCTCTTCTACCTCTCAAGCAATGCCCAAGGCTTTTCAGGCATAACCAGCAGGTCTGCAGGGCAGTCTTTTGTTTTCAGGCTAGGATGTTTCTGATAGCTGCACTTGGGGATTACTGTTGTAAATCCTGCTCAGTGCTGAGTCAGCTGTCTGCTGTATCCACACAGTCAGAGGAATAAAGGTGCAAATATTTGCTATCCTATGTTCCACTTTAACCACTTTTAGAAGTTGCAGATTTTGCACTACCATACTGAAATAGATGCTGCAGTTCTTGCATTCTTTGGGAACTAAGAATTCATGCTCAAAGAAGCATATTTTAGATTTAATGTCTGTAGTACCTGTTTTCTACATTCCCTAAATGCGCTGGACAATGCTGGTTGGATTTTTTGTTAGAACATAGTATAGACTTTCTTCTCAAAACTAATTGTTTTATATCTGTCTTTATCTGAATCTGCAGAGGAGCTTAAAGAAGGTAACACTAACATTTTTCTGTGTCTCCTGTAGCAGTAATCTAATAGAATTTACCTGTGTTTATGCTTTAGCAGGAACTACCACTCTTCTTGCAATACCCAGTAGCTGAATCGCTTGTTCCCTGTAGGATTCTACACTGCATTCCATACCACAGACAGGGTAGATAAAGCAGAAAGATTGAAACATCTTTGAATGATGACTCAAGAGGCTTGAAGATAGATGGGCATGTATCAGCTGAACATTACTCTGAACATTGCCCTGAATGAGCAGTTTTGTGCCAAGGAGTTTTTCCCATAGTCATTAACTAGTTATGTTAGTATATATAGAAATATATGTTAGTACATATAGAAATGTAGGAATAAAACTGCATTGTAATGGTACAAGTAATGAAGAGTGTATAGATGTGAAAGGTGCATCTAATTTTGTTTCAATACTTCCATGCTTATGAGATAACTGTAAATCAAAGAGTGCTAAAAGTATTTCAAAGCTTTGCAAATGAAAATAATGCTTTTCCTTGGAACAAATACTGCTTTTAAAGACATGCCTATGTCTTCTGTATCTCATTCTTGCTTTAACAAGGCCAAAATAAATGGAATGCACAGTTTGGATAACTACATGGGTGGTTAAGGGAAAATAAGGAGTACTTTTTGAAAAGAAAGCTAAACACTGGCGCCATTCTTTTCCTTGATTTGTTTTCAAATCACCTTTCTCAAATAGTTTCTATACTTTCTGAACATTGGTTTATTGGAAAATTGTTATGTTTGAGCCTTTTATGAGAGATTTAATTTTTTAAAAATACAGAGTTTTAGAAGTCTCACCTGAATAATAAAGCCTTCATGATGAACAGCCTGAGAATGAGGACAAAAAGAATTGGAGGAAAGAGGTTAGGCTCACATGTTGGAGCACAGACATCACTGATCCAATGAATAAAAAGAAGCAATTAAATCAGGTCTTCATTTTGCCTGAAATATCTGAGCAGACACTAGTTGCATTTTCCAAACATGCTATGGGGCACAAACCGAGTTGCAAAGTTTTTGTTTCTAATTTTGAGCTACTGACTTGTTACTATTGTTTTAACTAAAGACTTCTTGTAAAATAGATTTCACCTGAAAAGCTTAAATTATGTGGAGGTTTTTTCCACTAATTTCAATTTCAAAACATTGTCTGACATGTAGATATCTTGGGAATTAAACAAATAGAATTTTAAGTTTCAAATTTCATTTAGGAAGTACCAAGATGTTCTATGTTTATTTTTTCTCACAATAACCCTTTTCAATTGGTCATTGGTCATGTGAAATACTTTGATATTACAGAGTATCATGCTTTTAAAATTATATTAAGCATCACACTTCCACATATTTACTGAAACTCCTTTTTTCCTTAGGATCAGCAATAATTGTTTGCCATCTAGCTTTTAATTTTCTCTTTTCTTTTTCATTTCATGGCTATTTGTATTCTAGAAGAGGAAGAATTTGGTGAATTTGGTCAACGAGTCTTTATTGGTATGCAATGACTAAAGATAAGTAAAATGTTTGGGGCTTGATCTAGTTTGAGTGCTTCAATGAAGTTCAATAAAAAGCTTTGCTCTTTACATCACTTAAAGACTTACTAAATGGAATACAGCTTAATCTGTTTTCCAAACATCAGGAAGCCTCTTTCTTCCTAATAATGCTCAATATCTGCATTTAAATCTTTCTTCCTATTAGGTTTCTATGGAGACTTGGTCACCGCTATTTAAACTTGACTTCATGATTAATTTTTCTCAAAAGTAATGTCTGTCATCCACTGAGAATAATCATGAGGGTTTCATTAGAAAAGTGCATCTATATGTGAAATCTTCAGAGTTGGATGGTCAAGTGGAGAAACAAACCTACCTCTATGGTTATTAAACCATAGTGACCTTTAAACTACATGTTCTGGAGGTGGGAGCAAATGTTCCAGACTTGCCTCGTGAGCGTGAACCACCTACACTATAAAAGAAGTTGACCTGTTCCCTAGGGATACCTCAGGTAGTCAGAAACTTCCTCTGCAGCTTGTCTTGAGGATCTTTCAGAAGTCTTTAATTCCAGGCTAATTTTCAGGTGACTTTCAATAGGATTTTACCTACTCTGTAGCTGTCATTTAATGCTCAGAGATTCTACCAAGCTGTCATATCAAGTGCAGCAATGAAATTCACTAACCCTCACCTTGCAAAAACCTCAGTAAAGGTAATATATGTTGTGTGCCTTAGCAAGAGGCGCTCTGGGCTCCAGAGCCACTTGCCTGCAGTGGGCTGTATTTGCCAGCGGTGTGCCTTTGCCCCCTCTGCAGCTGGGTTCCGCAGGAGCATGCGGCTGTGCCGCAGGAAGGCCCGCCTCCAGCAGCAGTCCTGCTACTCGCGCTGCCCCAGCAGCTGCTACAGCGCCCTGGCCGCTCCCTACGAAGAGGTGGTCAGGTACCAGCGGCACCCCACAGACCGCCACAGGCTCATTATCCTCGTGGGTAAGAGCTCACCCCTTCCCAGGCACGTTCCAGCAGGGGTTTCACTTCAAGAATTATTGTCATTTGACACCACTATTGGGGTTAAAGTTTAATGAAGGTATCATCTTCTTTGCTTGAGATAGTGAGTGTTAAAAAACAGGAATAATAAAGTCCTGAGAAGAAGTTAGTTACGAATGCTGGTTGATAATGGATTTTATTAAGGAAGTGGTTCAGTTTTATATTCAGCTGTGACTGAAAATGATGAGAAAACATTGGTATCTTAATAGAAAAATTCTTGACATGGAGGCATTTCTACAAGCAGTGTTAAATGCATAGATATGACAATAAGAAGAATATTTAACTCCAGACTAGCACAATCTCAATCACGGACAGTATGGAAAGATACCTTTAATAATGCTTGTTATAGAACATACTGCATTAAGTGGGCTGCAGGCTCTCAAGGAGACTTTAATTGTAGTGACTGAAGGGAAGATGCTGTTCTGCCCTGTTCTATGGTCCTGATAAAGCAAACTGAGTAAAGGCAAATCCACTGTCCTTTCTAAGTCTGGAAGTATTTGATAAGTTTTTTGTTTTAAAATAGTACTGCTGAGTTGCCTCCTGGGTGTGGCAATATTGCTGTGGAGTGATTTGTACCCTGTCAGTAATCCCAGCTGCTGTTACCCTGTCAGTAATACCAGCTGCTCTTCCAACTCTCCAGGTCCCGCAGGAGTTGGTGTGAACGAGCTACGGCGACGGCTGATCACAAGTAACCCACGAGAGTTTCAAAGTGCCACACCCCGTATGTAATGCTTCTCCTCTTCCCTCCACTACCCCAGTTCAAACATGAATAGGAAATGCCAAGCACCTTCCTCTTGCCTTGTGTATTTATACACTCTTTGCTCTATGGCTGTTTCTTCAGCTCTATTGAAGGCAGTACTCTTTACTTTCTTAAGGGTTAGCTTAAAATACTATCTATCTCATTTTGGCAAATCAGACAAAGGTATGTTCAAGCTCCAGCTTCTGAAACCATTAAAAGCTTTATGGAGATGAAAAGTTATCTGCATGATTTGGTTTAACTTTAGTGCTTGCTTTTCCTAGATTTAAAAAAAACAACATTCTTGGAGATATTTCAAGTTCTTAGGGTTTAAGTACTCAGGTATGAGAATGAAGACAACAGAAGTTGGTGCTTAATAGGCTTTGCAGCTTTCCTTATTAACCTTCTAGTCTCAGATGAGACTTACGCAGCTTAACTTCTGACGTAACAACTGAAATTATTTCTACCTGTGCCTGTTTGGTTCTTGTAATTTAGATAACCAAACTGGAAATTACGTATCTGAAGCTAGCTGAAAATTCATGACTTAGTGCTTAAAATCCCAGATAAGGGGAAGGTGCAAGTGTGGGAAACTTATGGGATTTTTCTGAATGAACTTTAAAGAAAATTGCCTCTGAAGAGTAAAGAGTTGTGCAACCAGTTCCAAGGCAGTTCCTGATTGCTTTCAATCACAACTACTTGGATTAAAGTACTCTTCCATTCCTAGAAATATAGTTGTGCTTTGATAACTTTTGATGACTTGTCACTGGCAAACCATTACAGTATATGGGGCTTTTGTTCTGGATTAACAAATGGAAATAACTAATATTATTATTTATGAAAATACTGATTGATAGTTCTTCATGAAGTTCTCATTTTCACTTAATAAAGTTACAGTAATTTAGTTGCAGCTGGGGTTTTTCTGTGTGTTATATCATCCTTCAGACACCACTCGTGTTCAGAAAAGTTATGAAATGAATGGTCGTGAATATCACTACATATCGAAGGAAACTTTTGAAAACATGGTGTATAGTCACAGGTGAGTAGGAGAGATGAATTACATTTTTATTACCTGAAATGCAACATGATCCAAGAAAATACAATTTTGTAGTTGGTCTTGAGTCTGGGCTCCTCCACTTTTACTATGTATGTGTGGTGTAAATTTGTGTCAAACTACTTGAGACTATTTCTTCAAAGACTGTGTTTGTGCAGTTGCAAATAGCTCCTCCACAATTAATCTCAGAATCCTTCAAAAAGGAAGTGGGTTCTCTAGTCCTGAGCTCATTAGATGTGCTTGTAAGCTATGAGTTTAACTCTCCAGGAAACCAGACTGCTTTTGAAAATTTAGCAGTAAATCATACCTGTTCCTGACCTGCAACTCCATTGCAGCATCTCTGCAGCGATGACACACGAGTAGCTGAACTGTAAGGGCTAAATATTCAAGTGTCTGCTCCTTTCCATGCATGAATCACCTCTCTAAGACAGACCAGCTCAGCACTACAGAGGCGACACTCATTGAACTGTGCCCAGCGCCTTGAAATCTTCAGACTTAAGAAGTTATTTGTAGTATGTAATTGACAAGCATTGATAAGTAAAATCACAGCCTCTAAACACAAAATTCATAAAACCACGATGAGTAAAAAATGCATGTTTTGGAGATGAATTGTAATGGTTTTTGTGCCTAGTGTAGCAGGGAAGAGCAAAGGTGAACAGTATTTAGTGGGTTTTATGATCATTCAGTCCTGAGCACTGGATTGTATTTGAAGATTTCACTTTTAAATGGAATCTTTTTGAAACTCAAATGCTCTTTCATTTTCCTTCTTCCTCACCACTGTTGCAGAATGCTGGAATATGGGGAGTACAAAGGGTACCTGTATGGTACCAGTATTGATGCAGTGCGAACAGTCCTTGATGCAGGGAAGATCTGTGTCATAGATTTAGAACCTCAGGTGAGTGATAAAGGGACAGAGAATCTCCTGGAAGGAAAAATAATTTTCTCTACATTCTTGAGCCATTGGAACAGTGTTAGTTGCTTTGTCTTGTTTTTCACTGTACCTCATGGTGCTTATTAATAATAGATTATTCTTTTCATGTGTCTTAGGGGGTGGTGGTGGTGGTACTACAGTGACAAGTATGTTGAGACAGTTCATTTTTTACCAAGCCAGCAGCTGCATTATCAGTTTGAATGGTATGGAAATGAATTTTCATACTTACTCAAAAGTAAGGATTAGTCTTTCACGTGGCCACCTGTTGCATTGGATTTATTAGTCCTCCAAGCCCTACTGTTGAGAATTCTGTCCTTCTATTAGCAACCTCACAACATCCTTTGGTAAAAGCAACAATGCTTAAAGTAATCAAGCAAAAGCTGAAAATTTTAGTGTGCCTTTGTGCCTGCTTTTCTCTCCAGAAGTTACAGCACTCAGTAACCTGCTTCTTCACTTAGATACTGTTTTTCTTCCTATTTTATTTTCCTTCTATTTTTGCATTGAATTTGCTGATGAAGATAAGGCTAATAAAAGCCTGAGCTTGTAAATATCTAAGATACTTAGAGCTGTGTCTAGCTAAACCTTGCTAACCTTCCCTGAATTGCTTGCATATTTAGTACTTAGGAGCTGTTTGGGCTGTCCTGTTTAAACATCTCCTCTAACTGAATGTAAAGAGTGACACCATAACTCAGTATTTCTTGGATATTTCCCTCTACTTATGCAGAGCCAATGTGTCTGAGCCTTAGGCTGGGAGTGGCTTGTGCTGCTTAAAATAAAAATTAAATTACAAGATTTGTGGGGTACTCCTCAAAAACTGAAAGTGCTGTAAGAGGTAGGTGAGGTCACACCTTAGAAACTGTCCTTTGAGTTTCTTCTGTTACATTTTCAAGCAAAGGGGTAAAAGAGGCGTGTTGTGGTGTGGGGTGTGTGATCTTGCCACTTGGAAAGATGTGCCATTATGATTCTTTTTAGGGTGTGAGTTTAAAGGACAAGTTTTGGAAAGGATATGAAGTAAGATCAGTGAGGTAGCAGAACTACTGCTGTGTTGCATACTTTATTTTAAATCTGGTGGTTTGACCAAGTTTACATGCTATGATTTTCTTAAGTTTTTCTTTTTTTTTTTTCATTCCCTCTACTGCTCTGCAGTAATTTAAAAATACTGATTAGCATTAGGAAATGTTACACAGTAAAGGAGTTCTGAAAGCAGGATACTTTCTTCTAGCATGGAACAATAAAGAGGTGCTTGTTCCAAAAGTAGCTCCCTTACAGTCAGAAAAGAACAAGTTTCAAATGCATCTTTTATGTGGTTGATTGTAGAGATCTGTTAGTGACACTGTTCCATCATTCACTGGTACTGATAGCATCTCCTAATGAGGCTACCAAGCAGAATTAAGTAATTGTGTGCTACAGTTGCTTAACAGTGTCTGCTCCAGGGATTATTAGTGGGATCTTTTTCAAGTAAGTGTTCCTGAAAAAAGTGTCTCCTAGGTTTGGGGATCACAGTATGTTGTAAACAACTGGCTTTTTATGGGAATAAAGCAGGGATGAATGCACTTGAAAAACTTTATTTTACTCTTCATTTGTAGGGTATACAAATAGCCCGGACCCATGAGTTAAAGCCCTACATTATATTCATCAAGCCACCCAGCATAGGCTGCATGAGGCAGACTCGTAAAAATGCCAGGATCATTACAGATTATTATGTGAACATGAAGTTCAAGGTGAGATTTGAGAATAAAAGAGATTGAGTTTATTAATCTGAGATTCTGTTACTAGAACATAATGCATTCTACTATGCTACGCTGTTAACTCTTAAAAAAAAATTACTGTGTCTTTAGGATCAAATCTAATTTTTATTATTTTCTGTGAATTTTGTTGGGATTTCTTTTCCCTTTCCAGACTGGCTTTGAAGCATAACAATTGTAATTTGTAACCTAGGGGGCTGAGGCACTTAGCTTCAAAATGTCTTAAAGGAGAAGCTATTTTGCATATTTTTGTTTTATTTTGCTGTCTTGTGTCAATATTTGAGTCAACACATATGTTTACTGCTTGCATTGAAATACTTGGAATGTGCTTTGTTCAGAAGTATTATTATTTTTTTCAGTTATAAGAATGTATGCTTAGTGCCAGTATCAATCCTGTACTAAGTTCTGTAGCTAAAACACAGATCCTGCTTGCAGGAAATGCATCTCTTATATTTAGAATATATACAGCACTTTGACACAATTGTTTCCATGCAAATCATCATCAAATTTAGCATCTTAACCTTTTGTAGACCTCAGTCTATAACTATGTGGAAATGATTCATGATTGCTATGACAGAAAGTAACATGGACATGGGGAAATAAACCAAAATTTGGAATAAGAACACAAGCATTTGTAGATTTACCTTCCAGTCTCTAACATTCTCTGCCAGCACTTATCATTAGAGTAACTGTTTTAGGGCAAATGGAGTATCCTGAGACACAAGGTACTTCCTTGGGAAGCATATGGCAGGCAGCTCAGTTTTTGAGACCTGGAACTGACTGTAGCAGAGGTACTTTATTATAGCAAACTGTAAATGATATAAAGCAGACTGACATTATCTATTCACCTCTTGTTTATGGGGCCCAAGGTGTTTTGCAGATGCTGTGCAGGAATGTTTACATACACTGTCTACACCACACTGAAGTTTTATGGATTTACTCTGTCTCACAGGAAGAAGATTTACAGGAGATGGAAGAATCAGCTAAGAAAATGGAAGCTCAGTTTGGTCAGTTCTTTGATCACGTGATTGTGAATGACAATTTACAAGAAGCGTCTGCTCAGCTGCTGTCTGCAGTACATCGTGCACAGGATGAGCCCCAGTGGGTCCCTGCAGTATGGATATGCTCAGACAATCAGCCCTAATTCTAAGCAGCAGGCAGCTTCAGAAAGATTACAGCTTATGTTTTACTTCAAGAATAATCCTAATGTCAGGATTGCAAGAATTTATCTTTGTACGTGAGGGATTTGGAAGAGGATTAGGAAGGAAGCTCCAATGGGAGATATAATCATACTATGTTCTGTGTAGCTTTTGAGCTTTTTATGTTACACTTGGATCCACTTTTGTACAAAAAAAAAAAAGATACTGTGAGTACTCAATTACAAGAATAAAGAAAAATCTATTTTGTTGCATGTATCTGTGTTATTTACTTACACATAAGTTCAGAAAGGTCCTTTCCTCTCTTTCTGTTATGCTTGTTCTGGTTCTGTGATGCCTTTACATAGTGGAAGCCTTACAGATTATATTAAGTCAGAATGTGCTTTTTTTTTTTTGCATGGTGTCTGTCAGTAGAGTGTTATTTATGAAGGTATTGGTTTGTTGCTAATCCTTTTTACCTTTTAGGATAGGAGTGGTGTTGGTATAATATGAATTACTCCAAAACCCAGTTATCGTCATGATACGTGTAAATATTTTTCTGCTCTTCCATCAACTCCGGTGAGTACAAACTGATAGAATGTGGACTTACCAAAGAGGAAGATAATCAGAAAATATTTTCTTGTGTTGGTTTGGTCTGTGGTAGCACAGGCTCCTCATCAAAGGGTGCAATGCTTGTGGCAACTAAGTTCCTCACTCTCTCCACCTCGTATTTGTAGCTGTCTTGCTGCCTGAGGTACACAGATGGTTCTTTTGTTGGCCTACCTCATCTTGGAGGAAAATCAACAAAAGCGAGTTAAGCAGTCTAGAAAGAGGTTATTTAAAGAGAAGTGTTACAGCCACCAGGATGCCTGCTTGTTCTAGAGTCATGGCTTGTATTCCCTGTTTAGAGGTAAAATGGCAGAGACCGAAGCCCCAATATGTCATTGATGTGGGTAAGTACTGACAGAGGGTGAGACAGCAGCCAGCCCTCTGCTGGTGGTCCATCACCAGCTTCCCCACTTCTGCCTAGTCCAGCATTTGTCGACTCTTTCTCTATGCCTTTTTTCCATGTATTATTTCTTACTTTTTTTGGTGTTTTGTTTTGTTTTTTCCGATTACTTCATTTATCAGTTTGAGACTCTAGGTACAAGGTGAAGTAATCCAGAACCCTTTTCCCCTTAATTTTGCTTGTCTGCAGCCCGAAAGACGACGACTACCGCTCAAAGCCACGGAGCCGATCTCACTCCAATAGGGCAGCGGCCGGCGAGCACGGCAAACGGGAAGCCGGCCCTCCCGGCGCTGGGGCTGCGCAGCCGCGGCGCGGGGCGGAAGGAGCGGCGGCTCCTCCCCGCAGAGCCGGAGCTGGGCGGGCGCGGCCCATGGCGGCGCGGCGGGCGGGCCCCGGCGTGGTGAGGGGGTGGTGGGGCCGGAGCGGGAGGGGGGCGCGAACGGCTCCGTAGGGCTGCAGCGCGGAGGGCCCGGCGGCGGGAGCTTGGCCCACCCGAGCTGTTGCTGAGGGGATGTGGCCGGGCGCTCCCCAGCCGCAGCTGCTCCGGGAGGCGGAGCTGAAGCGCGGAGCGCCCTCGTAGCGCGGCTCCTGCATCCCCGCCCGGCTGCATCCCGCGGGAGGGGGGAATGTAACCGGCCGCAGGGTCGCGCTTTTCTGTCCGTCTCTGTTGCGGAAGCAAACAAGCATTTCCTCGTTGTATTTTTTCATATAAACCTCTCAAAAAAAAAAAAAAAATCTGCAAGGCTTTAACAAATCTTTGAAGGCTGCTTCAGTGTTTTTAAACATTCTGGACATTTAAACCTTTCCTTCTCAGCATCCTGGAAAGGACACCCGGGGAGCTGGGTAGTTTGTTTTCCCCCGAGTTTCCAGGTGTGTCCCACTGTCTCGTAGCCTGGTTCAGGTGTGCAAACACACGGTTTGACCGAGGCAGCGGCTGCCTGGTTTGTCGAAGTCTCTTGGTTTTGGGACTTTAGAGCACTCAGCGGCTCTTCTGCCCATAACAAAATATCCATAGGGACCTGTCCCCAAACTCACCCTTTCTGTGAAATTTGGGCTGAGTTACTTCAGACTCTGTGAACCTGCAAATAGACAAAGCTGATAGCTCTATGGCAGAGCTGGGGACTGTTATGCAGATGGACAGATGAGTATTTATGACTGGCTGCTTGCATGGGGTGTCCTGTGTTGCAAGGAATAAATGATACAGAAATCAACGCACTTGCCAGTTGTTTTGTAGAAGGTAATAAAATAGAGAGATACTACTGAGTGCAGAATTACTATTGCATAGGCAGTGAATGCTGTATAAAAGGTTTGTGGCTTTTGTTTGTTTTTATGGGGTTTTTAGCTTTTAGGTTTTTTTAAATACCAAGTATCCTAAATATTTACTATTTACTGCCACAAGAATGTTGGAAACAATAAAAGTAATGCGATCTGACCTTTACCAATATTTTTTTCCCTTATGGTGCACCAATGTAGTGTGACCAGTCCCCACCAGTTTGCTGGGTGCCACTTAGGGTGTGCAGTTCTCTACCTGTCTAAGTGGCACTTGCTGTCAGTCTTCAGCATGGCCAAAATCCAAGTGACAGATTTGAGGTCTAATCCCACAAACCCTTCCTTGCATGAAGCATCTCATTTGCTTTGGGTAAACAAACCAATGTAAAACTTGCTTATAGGAACCTATGCCAGCATGCAGAGTGAAGGGTTTTTTAGTGCAAGTAATATTTGCTGCCATTAAACAACCTGCCCTTGTTTCAAATGGGAGTAGTTCTGGATCCTGACCCAGGGGCAGGAGGGTTCAGCTCCAGCTAATCCTGGCTGCCTGAAGTTTATTTTTAGTTCAGAATTAGCTGAGGTTCAATGTGAGCAGTGTGAGGGAGCCTAGACCAGTTCACAGTGCCTCTTCCAGGGAACGACTTCAGATGATATGGGAAAGAAACAAGTGGTGAGTTTGTGAATCCTTGAGTCTTACCGGTCTTATGGCCCTTTTTATTTCTGGTATCTGAATTTTCCGAGCATGGGAAATACTTTTTTGTGTATATTCTTCCAATATAATTGTGTAATACAAAATCTGAAAGTTAACTTATTTTTCTAGATAAGAGAAAAGTACAAGCTCAGTTTCAGATTGTTTTCTGGAGATCCTTTTAGATTTTAGGTGTTTGACCTGCTGGTAAATATGTTCAAAATTATATGGAAAAACTATATTTTATAATACTTTAAAGTATTTTCGTAAGTGAGCTTTTTTCTTTTTATTTATTATTGTTCTGAATTTACATTTTCATTAATAGAAAATGCTCAGCTCATGTCATATACTGTAAAATTATACTGAATGCATAATTTTTTACAATATTTTTATTTATTTAAATAGAATGACTAATAAGCTTTCTAGTGAAAGTGGTACCTTACATGAAAAGTGAAAATTATTGAAGCCTGAATGCAAGCTGTTTCTCACACACAGAGCTTAGCTGTATGTTCCTACTGCAGTGCCCATCAGAACTCTGGTTGGTAAAGGCATATTAGTCCAGCATCTTTTACATCCTGCTTTTGTATCACATCTCCATTAGGAATGTTTGGCCATTTAGGAGGCATACAGAGCAAAGCATACCTTGGATGTTCAGATCTGAAGCTGTTTTCTGAGAGGTGGTTTCATACTGGCAGAAGCTGACTTTTGTCTCTCTCTTGTCTTTCAGTGCCCGCCTCGTGCCCTTCCTCCAGTGCCAAGGTAAAATCATTGCATTCTGTGGAACTGATCATGATGCTGTACTGCAGATTTTGAAAGTAGTAACATTAAAAGAAATAAGTTTCATAAACATCTGAGCAGTAAAATTGCTTCTCTTGCTAATTTATTGTCCCAAAATGCTTTACAAGGAATGCAAAACATTTTAAAGTTTTATAGAAGCCAAGAAATTTTACCATATTACCTCAGTTTTAATACTCATGAGAGATAAACCCTTTAAAAACTTTTAGACAAATATTCCAGTTTTAATGTCTAGTATAGCTTAATATTAATCTCTTCTTCCTCCCTCCTTCTTTTATTATGTGTTCTTTAGCTTATTTGAATCACAAATACTTAAAACCAGGAAATTCTGGAATTAGGCTAGATATTCTTTAACAGGGAGTTAGGTATCTGTCAGTTTGATGTAGTATAGGAAAAAAATTGGGCTTTTTTTCAGTGTGAACAGAAAAGCAATTATACAGTTTTTATGAGATGGTACTTGAGAATTCCTGCAAAGTACCTGCAAGTAAATGTGATGTTTATGATTGTCGACAGATAATGTCTTTTTAGTGATGTATGGGCTCAAATGTTTCATAACTTCTGTTGGTTTGTTATATACCAGGCAGTAAGACAAGTTTTAATTAGCCAGGTGATTAAAGCTTTTAATCTGATCCACAGCTAGCCAATCAAGAAACTGTGTGTAGTCACCAACAAAATGTTGAATCTTGCAGATTGCTTCGTACCCTTAACCCTGTTATACACATCTGCTCATAAAGAGGAGGGGGGATAAGGAAATTAACCATAAAAGCAGCAGTGTGAATTTCATGGTTGTGAATTGTAATTGATTCAAAACTAACTTTCTTTTCATCTTTTTACACTGCTCGTCAACACTTCAATATGAAGTGGAAGCCAAGGTGAGTTATTAAGGAGAACTACAAACATTGGTAGTTCCTTTTGGTCATTCTCTCTTTAAAGATAGAGCCTTATACTTTTCCTAAATGCAGGCTGATTATTTAAACTGGATGCCTGTGCATTGTTAGAACTGTTGTTTTTCTTTGCTGTCTTTATTGTTAGCTATTTCCATCAAGGTAACTGAAGTGTTGCCACTGTGCTTTGAACAATAAGTTTCTTTTGCAGAGCATTTTTCACAGTATTTCAGTTTATCACTTAACACACATGCATGCGTGTATTGCGCCTTTGCTGCACATAGAACTTCTTACCCTGATTTTTAACTCTGTTTTCCTGCCATCTGTACTCCTCCTCCTTGTGTGAACTGGTGAATTGCCATCTTACCTGTAAAAACAAAGAATGTCATAATTTGTAAAAAATAATGTTTTCTTAACTTGCAAAAGGATGGTTGTTAAAAAAGAATATTGAGGTTTTTCCTTGCTGTGCACCCATACTTCTGTTGTATGTTATACAGATGAAATTCCACTCAGTCGTCCCAAAAAAAGGAAACCCAAAGGAAAGACTCCATTAGGTAAGGTCCTGCCAAGACTAAAAACTGTTCTTTTATTCCTTCCATTTTTTCCTTTCTAACTTCTTTGCATAATTCATTAAGTAGACATTTCCAGCTGTAAGCTGCTTATGTTGAATGTGTTAAGCACTTGAATTTTTGAATGAACTAAGATAAAATTCATTTAGCAGTCTGGTTCAATTTCAGTCCTTGGCCAAATAAAGGCACAAGTTAATCACTTTATTATCACTGAAGACTTGACTGTAAAAGATTATTATTCATTGGTTGCTTTTGCATTTTTGCACAATGAAGGTTTATAAAAGGTGGGTAAACTTGACTTTGAAGTGGAAACAAAGATTCAGTTGTTACCATAAAAAATGCTGCCCTTGAAGGCGCTATTTAAAAGCAGGTGCGATGTAAAATGGAGAAGTAATTTTGTCTTTCTGCATCTGATCATGATGCTACTGCACTATAATATGAATTCATTTTAACTTTTCACAGAAATATAATTCCTCCAAAGTATAATATTTAATTGCTCAGACTGGAGTAAATATCCCTCCATGGATTTTTCTGCTCCTTTTTTATTCTTGTACTGTATGTTTAGCATTTAAATTTTTCTTTGATGTGATGCCATTTTGCCTTAGCACATATCTGTGTGGATCACCTTGTAATAAACTATTACTTTTTTCTTGGCTCTTGCACATAGAAAAGAGAAATATAAAGGTGTAGTTCTTTCCAGTGATGGATTCTTGTCAGGCAGTCCTCTACTGTATGCCCAAATGGGAATTGTGCTGCTTCTTGGATACTTAAATTCTCTCCTGAGCATGATACTGTTTTACTGTGAAATACCTTTGTATATTTCTACTTCTCATCAATGATCCTCAACTCTTACATTTCCTATAGCCAATGCATTTTCATCTCAGTTGTTGCTCAGCTGGGCAGTAAATGGCAGCTTTGTTTTGCCTGTTTCTCAGTGGCTCTGAGTTCAGCTGCTGGGTGTTTTCCTGTGCTTTGTAGATGGCATTGTGCAAGCAGCGGTTCGTCGGCAGTCTGAAAGCAGCGAGCCCCTGACCCCTGAGCCCCCTGATGCCCCTCCTCAGAGGAAGCGCAAGAAGAAGAAAGTACCTACTGGTATGTGAGACAGTGGTGGATGGGAAAGAGAAGTGAGTAGAACTTGGGAACACAGAAATGTTACTGGACAATGTGTATTTAGGTTTAAAATATTTCACGTGCTTCTTTACCTAAAACACATGAAGGTAATCTCTGGGTGAGTGGTAGCTTAGAGTTTCGCTTTCTGGTTTCAGATTTCATAGCATACAAACCTCCATGAAAATAATGGATATACAGTTTTGGAAATTATGTAATTCTTAACATCATTCAAAGCTCAGATCATTACTTTTTTGCCACTCTTTTTATATAATAACTATTTATGTATTTAGGTGCATGTATTCCATTTTTATGAAAACTCTGAAACTTTCATGTTGGGTTGGTTTTTTTTAAATCTTCAGATTCTGAGACCTCTTTTACCCAGCAGAATGTGGCATCCCTATTTCAGAATGGAAATGGCATGGATGTCCCTGACGCTGAAGAAACGGTGATCCGCAAACAGAGAAAAAGGACAAAGTGAGACAAAACTAGTATAGCTCATAATCTGGACTAACTGTAGCAGTGAATGTGGCTGAGGAGTATTTTACTTTGTCATTTGGCAAAAATGTAAAATCTTGAAGCCCACAGTACCATTCAGCCTGTGCACAGTTCTTTCCAGGGTTAAGGTCTAACTTTTTTCACTTCTTCGTTCTATGCATACCTGGATGCATCCCAGCTCTGAATACATTTTCACGTGTCTAATAGTTCAGTCACAGACATGAAGAAATTAGAATTTGGAGCTGCTTTCTGTCATTCTTACTATCTTAATTATATGAAAATTAGCATTTTTCCCCCAATTATTCTAATAAGTTTTATTCTAATATGTTCTAATTATTAATCCCTTGATATGGAATTAGTCTTATGGTTTTAGTCAACTACCTCCATGGGAACTTTAGTCCTTAAAATTATAAACAGGGTAATACTGTACAGGTCATAGTCTGATGGGTTTTTATCACTCAGGTTAGGCATGTTAAATGTTCATAGGAGCCTTTGGATTTTACACATTATCTCCTATTCTTTCTCTGTCCCACTGAGTGCTCTGTGCCAACAGGAAACCTCGGCCAGCCGAAGTGAGCTCCAATGAGCTGGAAGTGGAGGAGGAAGACATCATTGAAGATGAGCACAGGAAGAGCCCAGATCAGCAGCCTGTGTTTGCTGCTCCCACTGGAATTAGTCAGCCTGTTAGCAAAGTGTTTGTTGAAAAAAATCGTGAGTACATATTGTGATTTAAGTAATTTAAGAACATTCTTGCAATTAGAAGCATTATTGTATCTAAAATCTAAATACTGTAGTATTGGGAAGAATTTTTTTAAAGTTTTCCCAAACAGAAATTATTTGGAAATAAATGCACATGATAATTTTTCGACAGTGGTCAAAATGGTGGTGTTACTGTGCTGATATATTTGGTTTGATTTTTTAATTCCATGGTGGAGGTGAAAAAGATTTCAGAGTACCCAGCTGTCCACAGCGCCTTGAGAAGAAACTATTACTTACTAGAATTCTTTCAAATGGAAGTTTTTTGCAGGGTGTTTGTGTTTTTCTGTTGTTTTATTTGGGGTTTTTTTGTCCCAGGGAACACTGAGTCATTTCCCAAAGTGCTTTGCACATTGTAACTCCATAACCTGACCCACCAGGATGCATCATTCTGACCAGAGGCATCCTGTATCAGTGTAAGCTGACAAAGGGCAGGAAGTGGGGAGAAGAAATTTCTCATGCTTCTTAACAGCTTTTTAACACTAATAAGCATTTATATAGAAAGGATGGTGAAAGGAAACAGAGCTCTCTAAAACTGATCTCCTTATCCTTTCAGGCCGTTTTCATGCAGCTGACCGTGCAGAATTGATTAAAACCACTGAAAATATCAATGTGCTTTTGGACGTGAAGGCTTCGTGGACTACTAGAGATGTTGCCCTCTCAGTGCACCGAAGTTTCAGGTGAAAAATAAATGTTCAGATGTAAATAAACATAAATCAGGGATTTGGTTTGAGTTTTTGGGGTTTTTTTTCCCTCCCTGAAAATTAGTGCCTTTCCTCTATAGTTGTGGTGTATTTTTATTTCTTTTGGATATTCCTAATAAATGGTGGTTCTGGATTCAACAGGTATAAAGTTTATCAGTCCTCTAGCTTTTGGTATTTGTTGTCAAGATTATAAATTTCCAGTAGACATCACATGTGAAACAGAGCTTATAAAAAGAAACTAAGAAAGCCATATTGCAAAGATTCAGACAAAATTTCAATAGCAAGAGATGGAGCCAATAACCAAAGCATTATTTACCTAGAGAAATGTGTTAGAAAGTAGGACTGACCCATCATGTGTATTACCAGAATAAAAATACCTGAGTTCAGACAGGTACTCAAAGAAAAATCCTGGTTTGTGGGAAAGAGAGAGGAGTGAAATTGTACTGGGAGAATAAGCTTGTACATAATAGCAAAACCATTACTTTTAAAATATGCAATTGTTTTGTAATAGAGAAATGGGAAGGTAACAGGCATCTTCTTCTGTGGTGTATTTTAGCTGGAAGCCTGTGCTTGAGCCTGTGCTCAAGCTTTTACTTAGCAATGAGGATATTGAAGAGATTGCCTTGGGGACAAGTTAGAATGTTGTGTGAGCGCAAGGGACAGTGGTCATGGGAAACTACAGACAGCTACAGGTGAAAGTGTTTGATGCCTGTGGCTGTAATGAAGGGAAGGCAAAACATCTTTGTTTTCTTTAAGTGCTCAGGTTCTGGTGCATCTGGTGTGACAGGAGCAAACAGAAATCTTGCTTAGAATTTTTTAAACTAGATCAGAAAAAGCACTCAGAAACAGTCTCTGAAAGCCCTTGAAAAGCATGGTTAAACAGATGGATTCATAGGCCTTTTCTATCTAGAGCTAATTGAAGATGTTAAAACTGGTCTAATGTTCTTTCCTCCATTCAGGGTGTTGGGCCTCTTCACCCATGGCTTCCTTGCTGGTTATGCTGTATGGAACATCGTGGTTATCTACATTTTGGCAGGAAATGAGCTTTCCATGGTTTCTAACCTGCTTGAGCAGTATAAGACAATAGCATACCCAGCTCAAAGTTTGTTCTATTTTTTGCTGTCTATCAGTACAGTCTCAGCCTTTGACAGGTAAAACATATTTGTATTTGAAAGGTGTATATATGTAATTTGTGTATATGATGTTCCTTTCTCCTTTGGCACATGTTGATTTGCTGTTGATGGTTTAATTGATATACTCAAAGAATGATTTTTCACATGGCTGACTAAACACAGAAGGGTGTACTTGTGCATCCAGATATTTGGTAGTAATTTCTGTCTGATGCTTGCACCCTGCTTCAATGTACTTCTGCTGTTTGTGGGATAAGGTGGTGAAGCAAATACAAGAGCTGACCTGTTTTTTTGTGGTGAGACTGTGAAGAGGGGTGGAGAGCAACAAATGTTTCTGTCAGGTTCACTTTCATCTGAATCCATTGCCTAGTCAGGTTTGAAACATAGCTGAGTGAACACTTTTCCTGCCTTAGCTGGCACTTATGCATTACAGATTAAGAGTGGGAATGAAAAGAAAGAAGCTCAAAAAAGATCAATAACTAGACTAGATTAATGGATGTTACAAATGTTTCTTTTACTTACAGGTAGGATAAGCCATTGGGGAGTTAGTGCTGTGAAAAAAATTGTGACTTTTTTCCATCCCAGGATGGCAGGGAGGAGTCCCAAGTTACTCACATTTGCTCCTGTAAGCAGTTACATTAGCATGGCCACTGAACTGAATGGCAAGGATTAGAAGGGACAGATGTCCCCAGGTTCTCCCTGTTTCAGAAAGGTCTGCAGTGGAAACCTCATGGAACATTCTCCTTTTTTCTGGAATTGGCATGACAGGGACCATTGCCATGAGGGTGGGATATGGTTGGAAATTAAGGCACTGTTACAGAGGCAGAAAAAATACCTTGCAGAAAGTAAAAGAACAGTAGAATGCTGTTAGAGGAACAGTATCATTGTCTTACTGGGCTGTGTTAATGACTCTTGATTTTGTTATCAGGATTGATCTGGCAAAAGCATCAGTTGCACTGAGGGGCTTTCTGACCCTAGACCCAGCAGCACTAGCTTCTTTCTGTAAGTATTTTGAAGTGGATAGGAAGCTGTCCAGAAAGTATGGTAAAAAAAAACTCCTCCATACTCTTTTTACTGAAATCTTCCTCCCAGGTTATTTTCTGCTTTAGAATAAATTACTTGCTCAGTAGTTTATAATAGCAATGGCCATAAACACTTTGTTCCATATTTTTTAAAGCATTTCTAATAGTAGCATTAGTGGGATTGTTAGTGAGGTAGTTCTTTTCCATTTCTGAATATAGAACACAAACCTAGCAAATAAATAGAATCACAAAATGTAAGTCTGATTTAGTTCATGGATTGCAAAAGTGCAGAAACCAGATTTTGATAGGTCAGGGGAATGTTAAAGAGAAGAGAATGAATTAAAGCAGACTATGATTGGAGGCAGAGGAGTAAAAGGAAAGAGAATGCAGTCATTAGTGCCATGTCATGATGAGACAGCATTTTGGGATTTATGTCTGACACTACTAACTCCATTTCTTCCAGTGTACTTTGCTGCTCTTATCTTATCCTTAAGCCAGCAGATGACGTGTGACAGAATCCACCTCTACACGCCACCTTCGGCAAACGGCAGTATCTGGTAGGAAACAAGGAATAAAAACCCATAAATTATAGCATAGCTCACTTGGGGACCTTGTCAAACTGGCAGATTGAAGAGATTGTACAAGATATGTAAGAAACTATTGAAGGATTTTATTTCTGAACCTGCCTTTGAGCTTGTCCTGAATATTTGATACTTTCACTGAAAAATAAAAACTCAGGGATGAGTTTGGTCATGTTGTTTGCAAATCCATTATACCTCAAACAAGAGTCGGAATGATGCTGGAAATGTCATCTGGCAGGAACCTTAAGAATCTCTTTTGCTTGAGAGTGGGACCCTACTGAGATAAGTAACCATTTTGGGGTTCAAGGGCAGAGCATTCTGTACACAGTCAACACTGTCTTTGAAGGAGGCTGCCACAGGATGCATGGCCTTAGCAGACACAGCTGGCATTTAAATATAAACCATCATTTCATATTAGGGGATCCCATCCAAAGCTGTTCCTTTCTGAAGTACCTAGTAATGGACTCAAATTCTGGTAGCAGGAGTTTTTAAAGTAAACCAGGAGGAGTAGAATAAAAGCATTTATGTGAAAATTTGCTGGTTTGGGCAGTTAGTTTTTAGGGGGCTGGAGGTTTAGGGTTTCTGTGATCTTTGGTAATTGTTCTTTTTACCAGGGCTTTGCAATGCAAGACCATCATGATGGTACAAGTAGCTCTCTTTTCTCATCTGGCTTAGAAAACTTGTTTTGATGTTATTCTGCTGCAATTCTTACTGTAATTTCTGTGCACCAATGATGACTGATGGTTTGATGTCTTTCCCAGGACTGCAGGTACAGAGACAGAAATTGTTCATTCGTGGGTTGTGGTGAATCTCGTAGTGTCTGTTCTGGTTGGGACAAGTTGGATCTTCTTAAGCTCCCGACCAGAGCTAGACCACAGTGAAGGTAGGACACATTAATAGGCAAAATGTTTTTAATTCAAGTTGTTGGGTTTTTTATCTGCTGTGCTATGCATTTGGTGTTCAGGACTAGTCCTGAGAAATTTTGTGACTGAGGAAGAAAAAGTATCTCCTAGCAACCTTGCACAGCAAATGTTTCTCAGGATGCTGGTGTCTGTGTTTGGTATTTTAAACATTAATTTAGAAAGAAAAGTTTTATTTGTCCTGTCTGAAGCAATGTGAATTTTGAAACATTACAGAATGTCTCTTTTCAATGAAGAGATAAATAATTTAAAATACTTTAACAGTATTTTAAATATTTGAAATGTATTTATTCTATGTGTGTCTTAGCAAATTCCCTAATGTTATTAATGTTCCTTCTGCAAGTGCTGAATGGGTTACAAGTTCAGTATTATTTTCAATAGGACATGGCAGTAGTTTTGGGAACTCCCTAGCTTTGAAAAGTTAGATTTGTGCTTGCAGCACAGGACTTCAGAGGAGGACTGCTTGTGCTGGTCCAGGCTGGAGGAGGGGGGAGCAAGTTCTTCTCCCTGAAGGAACTTGGCTAGAAACTGGGCCTTCTTCCTTTTGTGTTCCCCCTGAGATCCAAAAGGTGTGTCCCAAGTCAGTGTTCCTGTCAAGTGCGTGCAGCCTGTCACTTGAAGGTACGCTGTGCAGAAAAATCCTAAATTTAACTTGAAACTCAAAACGTATCCTAAGAGCACCATGAGCTGAAGCACAGATTTGTGTTTGGGAGGCTGAGGATTCAACAGGCCTCTTCAAATTACTTTTGAATTTTAGTGTACGGGTGTTTGTATTTCAGCTGGCTCCAGTTACTGTGTTTATTTCTAAGAAATCATTTAATGAGTTAAAAACCCCCAAACAATTAAGTGACAGCCTTTACAGTCTTCAATGGTAAAATTTATAATAGATGCTTAAATCATATTTTAAACCCATAAATAATAAAGGCTTACACAAGGAATCCAGTGGCAGAATTTTACTCGGTTTTTGATTAAATTTTTTGATACTTACATGTGCCTACTAAGACTGGAAAACCACTTTGGAATTTTCTAGAGAGAAATTCATTAGTACTTACTCCAAATAGTAGAGGAAGTTTAGTCTGCTAAGGATGGGATGTGCTAACTTAACACTGTGAGGCACAGAGCAAAATTTATAAAAATGAACAAGTCTCTAAACTGAAGTCCTTCCTTCCTGAGTCTGACACTCTCAAAACTTTAACAGTCCCTCAGTCTAATTCAGAGTTCTGTTTCAGTGTCCATGTTGAATGCACAATGGTACTGCACATGATCAACTGCTAACATTGTCACCAATTCTGTCAATTTTGGGGAGCAGCAAGAGTTTGCTAAAAATATTGGTGGCCCTTGCCATTGCCGAGTTGTTGATGATATGATTGGGATGAAAAGCAGGAGGCTTGGGGGAATGCCAGGGTATTTTTGAGGAATAATGGGATTGTATTCAGGTGAAAGTTTCCAAAGAAAACATAATTTTCTCCATTCTCTTTTAGAATTGATGTTTCATTCTGAAATTGAGGAATTTCCTCACGGAGATGTCATACCCAGAGTTCAGCCATAAGTGTGGAACAAGAATCTGCATATATTATAGCTGTGACTGATGGCTCAACATGTTGTGTATTATAGCTATGTATTATAATTTTCATAAAGAAAAAAATGTATTTTTATATTGTATATATTTCATGTTGAACTTTTTACGTATGTTACAGTTTCCAAACGTGATTGAAAACTTTTATACTTTTGCTTTTTATTTTACAAAGTAGATTATCCCTAGTGCATAAAGTCAAGGTGGTTTTGTAAGTACTGCTACCTACATAGCCAAAGACACTAGAGGGATGCAGATCAGGTGTTCAGTGCTTTTTTGACTGCTCTACACTCCTCAACAATCTGCTCTTGTTACTAATGCAAACAGCAGTTAGCTTATCTGATTTGGTTAAACATGTTCTAGAGATTAAAAAAAATCTTACAGCAAAAGTAGCCTAAGTAGCAAAAGTAGCCAAATTTATAACAAAACACAGTTAGGAAACATAAACCCCACCAAGTTAGTAATCTTAAAATAATCTACATTTGTTTGTCATAAAATATTTTTCTAGAATAAAATACTAAATTGACAGAGATTTTTTTTTAATAATTTATGAAAGAGGATTATTAAAATCCACTTTTTTAATCTTCATTTAGTTCTCTTGACAAAAATCTTGATGATAACAAGTACATATAGGCTGATGTAGATAAAAGACAAAGAAGTTTTAATGTTGCAACAGTTTAAATACAGTTAAATACATCTTCTCATCAAACAGGGTGTTTTTGTGTTGCCAACTGGATGTATCTGTGTCCTGTAATTTCTCAACAGTCAGGAAGTATAACTATTCCAAAGCCACTCACAAGAATAGTGTTCTGATTTCTCCTTATCCTTTTATTCACTGCTCTTTATAAACAAACTTGGATTTCATAGATGTTAAAAACATTCCTACCTATTTTGCCAAATTGTTGTTTTGTGTTAGGATAGAATGGGAAATTTCTTTCTAAAATGACAAGAAAATGCTTATTAAATCAACCCAAAGTGTCTGCAACAACCCACCTTCTGTGCAGTGACACAGCTGTAATTGTGGCAGGCAATGGGTTTTGCTGACGAGATTCATCCTTTTATATTCAAGTGGCAAAATGAAAGCATTGCAGATGTGAATAAATACAGAAATACTGCAGGAAGAAACAATCTCCTTAGTAAACACAGATGAAGTCTAGTTTGAAAACCGTTTATCAAGAAAATATCACCTAAAGCCCAAAACTTGTTTGTATGTGTTACTTAACATATATTGATTTTGCCTTGTTTGATTTAATGCGTGTGTCTGTGGGTGGTTGTAAAAGGGGTGCACTTGTCAAAGTTCACTGAAGAATTACTGAACTTCTTTAGTAGTGAAGCTAGGAGTAGCCAGATAAGACTTGAAAGGAAATGTCAAAGACCTTTCAATGCTTTCTGTGCTAACTCTGTGCTGTTACCTGAGTTGCTTCAAAGCAAACATGGGAATGTGTATAACTAGGGCTGTCGTTGTCCTGTTGAGGACTTGTGTTCTCTTGTGTCTATTCAGCAAATTTAAGTTATTCAAAAATTCAGTGTTTGTGACACCTTTTAAATGCTGTGGTAGTCTTGGCAGGGAGCAAAAAGACATCTATGAGAATTAAAAGATGTTCCACAGCTGTTGGCTACATTCTGAGGCATTCAGTTTGCTGTGGGAAGGAGCCCTTAGCCTCTTTTGTAAACTGTTGTGGCTCTTGTGTCTGTATTTTTGTAAAACTAGAGTTAAATTATGGCACTGCACTGGCACTGCACTGTACATTAAAATGGAGAGATTCAGGGTGCTGATCTCCTTCAGTTGTGCACCTGATGTTCTTGCTGATTTATTTGGCTGTAGGAGATGAGGGATGAGACAGAAAGTGTTCCTGTGTAGTTTGCCACCACACTTTGCTGATGTGTGTTTGCCTGCAGAGTCACTTCCCTCCTGAAGATGAGATTATTAATGGCATGGCTGCATGACTTTTCGTTCGTGTTGGGATGCTCAGAAGTATAATTTTACCCATAAAATATGGAGCTCAGCAGAACTGTGCTAAGCATGACAGTACAGGAAAAGCTTGGATAACATCATTGCTTGATTTCTGACATTAACACTAGGAATTGGCCTTTCAACTATCCCTTAGACAAAGTGATGCCAGCCAAGAGCCAGATTCATTCTTATTGTGAAATACAATTGTTTTTATATGGTTGAGCAGGGATTGAATTAATGAATTTAATGTAATCAGTATTTCAAGCCAGGCTTGCCTTTCCTGTGTATATTTTTCAGAGAGTCTAAGCATATCCATATTTAAATTAATGAGTTTTGAGGCTGCCATATAAAAAGCACAATAAACAGTTGGACAGCTAATTATCTGTTTTACAAAATACTTTTCATTCCATTAAGCCTCACAGTGGAATATGAGTTTAAGTGAGCTTTTCTTTTAGTTTCTTGTAAAATCTTAGAACAAGTTTACAAAATAATTGTTTAATTCTAGAACACGCAATATTTGTAGAAGCCTTAACTGAAATGCCTTTGTGCATTTCCATATCATTGTTTTTAATGCATTTGTGTAAACGAAAAGAAGTTTTCAGATATGTTGGTGCCAAGTTCTTGGTTTTAAGTATATGAAACATGTATTAAACAATTGCTGTAAACTAGTTAGAAATGATGGTACTACTTTGTCTTGTTTCCAGTTGTTTAGTCCATTTAAAATAAATCAGTCTGTCTGAGGATTTGGGATGGGAGGCTGAGGGGCTGTCTGGGGCTGCCCCAGACTTGGGTGGGCAAAGCCCCACACAGCCTGATCAGAGGCTGGACGTCAAAGCTAAATTGTTTTAATTACTTAAATTGTTCTAGTAATTTAATATTTGGTCAATTTCGACTTGGTTTAAACGTTACTCTCTCAAGACAGTTTTCTCAAAATGAAGCCAAGGGGACATAATTTGCAGAGTGCCTTTTTAAAGTAGTTTTGGTTTTGCTGAGGTAAACTTTATGAGGTTTATATGATTAGTTGAGAACTACTCGCTTGTATATTTCCAGCAGAATTAATTTAAATGACTGAAGACTTTGGGAGATCACAGAAAACCATCAGGTAAGTGCCTACAGCTAAGCCTAAGCCTTACCGGTCTCTCCCTTTTTCCTCATAGCGGTGTGGACGGTTCTATTGCATTCCTCAGGGCGGCTGTGCTTGTAACTGCTGTGAAGTCCCCAGGTACTCGCAGAACCACTGTTTTCCCTGGGTGTTATTTTTGTACTGTGCCCCCGGGGCTGCTCTCTCCCTTCACGGCGGCCAAGGAGACCTCCCAGCCTGAAACCCGCCGGTTGCTGTTTCTGGGGACAGGTGCTTAGGGAGCGTTTTTTCCTGCCGTGTATCGCCCTCCCGTCCCCGGTGCGTTTATTTCCCGAGCAGCTTGTCCGTCGCGGTCATTTCGCTGCCCCTCAGCCCTGCCCCGGTCCCCTCTTTCCCCCTCAGCCCTGCCCGGTCCCTCCTCTCCCCTCAGCCCTGCCCCGGTCCCCCCTCTCCCCTCAGCCCTGACCCGGTCCCCCCTCTCCCCTCAGCCGTTTTCCCGCCCTGCCCTCGCGCGGTAACGGCCGCCAGGGGGCGGTGGCTGGGCCGCCATGTCGGACGCGGCCTGAGGGAAGAAGCGGCTGCGCTGCTGTCGGTCAGTGGTTTGGGGCAATGCGATCTAAGTGGGATACCCAGTCAAAAAAGGAAAAATTCTCCCGTGCTTCTAAACACAAACCAAGCTGTTCGCTTTTATAATTCTGTATTTGAAATTTATGTAACCTTTTCTTCGAACGGTACAAGTTGTAGAGCCCTCTGTAGCTGAAAATTGTCTGTGCCGTTTGCCTGTGCTGTATTCAGTAAAATAGCCATGAGAGCACAGCTATTCAGGGCACAGGCAGGCTCAAACAGTGTTACAGAGACAAAAACCAAGATCTTCTCTTGGATAAACATCCATACCCACTGCCAGATGTAGTAGTTAATCCTCACAGTGAAAATAAGCAGATTAATGTACTTTGAAGGGGGGGAGATGACCCTCTCCACCCCTTCTCACCCCAACAAACAAATAAAACTCAAAACAACCCCAAAAAAATCCAAAACAAACTAATCAACAAGAAAGAAAAAACTGTAAATTTGAAATTGTTAAAAAGAGTAGGAACAATGGTAAAATTCTTCCATTTTAAATGCTTGTGATGCTGATATTCAAGCACCCTTGTAGGCCATGGCTCGCCAAAATGGGTCATTTTACAAGTCCAGCATAAGGAAAAAGAAAAGTTGCCAAAAAATCCTGACTGGATATCAAAAGAGAAGCAATGTAGAGAAATGTGCATTACCATGCCACCAGCGTCTGGGTCAAATGTTAATAAATATGCTATTTAGGAAGGAAAACCAAACTACTTTGTTCTCAAAACTAGCTTGAGGAAATCTAGTAATGTAGTGAAGAAAAATCATGGAAAGTATGCTGAACCACCTTTTTCAACATCACATGCTGCAGGCTCCAAGGATTCAAAATCATGTGTTCTCCCATGATAAGGAAAACTTGAATCAGAAAATGGAGCAGGAAAAAGAGCATGACAGCCAGCAAAATATATAATTCCAGAAGTCTGTGATGGCTCCATCAGCTACTGTAGAACAACAGCCACCTCAAACCAGGAAAGCATTTAAAAAAACTCATCCATAACACACTTGGCAGATTTCCACTGGGCAAAAGGAAATCTGTTTGTAAGAATATTTTTCTTTTGACTGCATGAAATGTGAGAATTAGAAAGATAATTGATACTGAATGAAGAATAAGCAGACTTTGAAAAGAAAATGTAGTAGATAAATTCAGCATTGATACTCTACCCATATGTCATGTAAATATTGACAAAACAGAGGAAAACCTCTGCATCCTGCCAGCAATCCATTCTCCTCCATTGCAGATGGATTTCATGAGAGGACAACTGAATTCCATGAATCTGAGTATGAAGGTAAATTCAGTAATAATGGTATATTCTATAACCATATCTAAAAATAAAACCACCACTTGATTGCAGCTAACTTCATATGGGCTTTGGGGAATTTTTCCAGAAGTTTCTGGGATAGTCTTTCAGACAAGAAACAAACATATGTAACTAATTTATAGAGTACAACTAGTTGTTTTCATCTGGGAATTATGGAGGTTTCCACAGGCACCTGTTTAAACCTAATATTCTTTCCTTCATCCTGTCTCAAGTTCCTGGATAGATTTAATTATGTTGAATACCAAATGTTATTCTGCTACCAGATTATTAGTAGACCACCTCAATTTTCAGTGGTTTCTTCTTTTATAAACCAAATTTTTTGTTTGTTACATTCGATTGTTTCATTTCATATTATGGTTCTTACAGTCCTTTGAGGTCTTTGCTGTAATGTGTACTGTTTCTGAATTTTAATAGTTTTTCCTTGTTCATACAGGGTAGGGATGGCTATCATTAGGACAGGCCATTGCTGCTACCTTGGTTGTTTCAGAGGTTTATTACACAAGCTAATATACTTCAGGAAAGCAACTTAATAGTATTAAAAGCATGTTAAGTAGGTATGTCAATCACCTACCTTGGTACCTGCCTCTTGTCAAGAGAGGTTCAGAACAGTGGTTTTCAAATGCTTTCCCATATTTTTACCCATCCTCTGGGTTAAAAACTACTTTGATAGCACTTGAAGAGAAGGAGAGGGGTAGGGGAGAGAAAGAGGTATGGTAAAACTCTGTCATTTAAAAAAAATATTTATTTCTGTTCATCAAGTGGAAGACACTGTTCTCTCTTTAATGGGAACTTGTTGCATTGATACTCTTTAAAGTGAGGAATTAATGTATCAGAGGAAGTTGATTCTGAGTAGATCACATTTTCTTCTGTGTTCATCCATTCAGTCATGCACAAACTGCTGTGGTATCAGATCAAGACAGTGAGACACACAACAGCATTGAGCATATGTAATGTTAATTAACAGAAGTTTTCTATTATACAGGTATTTATTATTATACAGTGCTAAATACTAGCATAATTAAGGTGGCTGCAAAAAAACCATTTGGGTTGCTTTCACAAGTATTTCAAAAGTAACCAGATTAGATAGATTTCTGTTTCATTGGCCATGAGATTTTGCAAATGTATAGGTTTTATAAGCCCCTTTGAAAATATATCATGTGGAGCCTAAATGCAAGATACTTGGAAATTTCAAGTCCAACTTTAATTCTAATTCACATGCTGATAACACACATCATTGGTATGAGCAAGAGTAAACAAGTGTTCTGAAAAAAACACAACCCAACAAAAAACTGTTGTGCTTAAAACTGTCAGCTTGGAATAGAAAGTCTCTGCAACTTGAATCTCATCAACCTCAGATTTTTGAAAACTTAACTGTATGCAAAAACTTCAGATTTTCAGAACAATTGTTTCCCAGATCATCTTTTCATTGGCAGGTAGTTGAAACCTTAAAAATATGATTATACATCATCTTTCCTAATAGTATTTATTTTGCCTTATTCCTTCATAGAAAGCATCACAGTTAATGAGCAAAATTATATAAAACCTTTCAGTAACTATAATCCAGGGAGTATTTTCAAGAAGTCATAGTGCCTCTTAATTGCTTTTGTTTGAAGAGACACAGTTGTTGAGAAGCAGAGTTCTAAGAGTAAAGACTTGTGGGCTTTTAACTTAAAATAAATTGATTTTCTTCTTAATGTCAGTACAGAAATTGGAACAGTGTTTAGAAATGTTTTAAATTTTTTTTCCACAGAGAGGGCAGCAAAGTAACTCCAATGGAACATGTAGCGGTTTGAATAAATTTGTACTGACATTGTTATTAGTATCCAAGTTCATTTTTATAGAGTCCATGGCACTTGTTGCAAGAGAAGCTTGAAAATACTAGCAGTTAAGCTGCCTGAAATTTTCTACAGGTTTTAATAGTAGTAATATATATTCAGAGGTGTGTAATTAAAATATGTAGAACTTCATGTGTGTTCTCACTTATTTGACTTGGTTTCTACATCTACTATGTTAGTCAAAAGTTACTTGTGGATGCTTATGTAACATATTCAGCTTGCAAACTGTCCAAATCTATAATGGCTAAGAATTAGGACCATGAAAATAGTACCTTCTTCAAGAGTACACAGTTATTAATATTTTTAATCAGAATAATTCTCTAGTTTCAACAACTGTTTCCTTACCTAACAATTGACATAGATATGATTTTTTTCCCCTGTAGTAACAAGAAGCTGTTAGTACAGCTGGACTATGGTGAAAACAGAAGTCCAGGAATTACAGATATAAATGGAGGCAGATAGGGTAAGTGTATTGATAAGTCTTTAATCTTAACTTTCACATGTTAAGTTTAGGAATATAGAGCTCTTTTCATAGCATAATGAGTAGAATCAACTTAATCAACTTTTTTGCTGATACTTTTATGTGGTCATTTAGAATTTTATGTGTCTCTCAGGCTTAAGTCATTTGGTCTTCAAGGCCTTGTGGCAAAGCTGCTGGCAATGCAGCAGTATTCTCAAAGGTGGCTACAGGCCTGCTCAGCTATGGAAGACTTGAAGACTTATGTGGAATGTTGTTTATGTTGAAAATTTAAAATATATCCATTCAATATCTATTTATACTTTTTTACTGCCATCATGCTCCCATCAGTAAAGTACTAGTGGCTTTGGGATACAGCTTTTGCTACAATATGATGAGAATATCCAGGTTTTTAAAAGAAAAAAGCTGCTTTTGTTCAGTTTGAGTTGCCTTGTACAGCATGAGAGGTGAGAATTCACTGAATTGTAGGGAGAAGACAGATTTTCATCTGACTTAGGTAAATTCACTAGGATCCCAGTATGGCTGAATTGATCCACGGGAATTTAACTGTGCCTTGCAGAAGAGGCTTGTTTGACAGCAGCAGGGCCAGTGAAGCTTAATGCATGTTGCCTTTTTCTACTAAGAAAACAGTATTAGGTTCTGGTAAATTCAGGTGGTGAACAGGAATACAGTGTAAATAAAAATAAGTACAGTAACTTTAGATTATTTAATATGACTCTTCAAAATTAACCTGTACCTGCTAGAACTTGAGACTTACTTTGCATAGTGAGACATCCTCAGATTAACTGCTAAAATGACACAACAATAAACAGAGGTGCAAAAGCCCAGATTTGTATAAGAACCTGAAGAGATGCAAGAGCAGGAGTCCTACTTCCAAGCAGCTTAACTTCTTTGGGAAACACACAGTATTAGAACTGCATGAAAAATTATGCATACCTAACTTTTGGCAAATATGACAGCATGTCAAGTGAAAAAAAAGTCTTTTGAGAAAGAAACATTTATTTACATAAGCAAGTAATTTGTGCAGTTTCACATTTCATCTTGGAAGTGGAGGATTTCTCCTTACTAAAATGATTTGGGTCATAATGAAAAGACAAATAGATGTTTAGGTAAGATCACAGCCAAACCCCAGGCCTGAATTCAGAAAGGCATGTGGACTGCAGCACTGTGAGCTGATAATACAGTACAGAGTAAGGTTACAGCAGGGAGTCTGTTGTTAAGGAAGACTTTGCAAGAGAGAGGTGAGCACTCAGCCATTCTTTATCCACAGTTTTCCTTACAGTCAGAGAGTGAGGCACGCTGCATTTTGTGATGCCCAGAGGAAGTTAATGAATTATAGCCACTTCATGGCATTTCAAGTATACTTGGTCTAACTGTATTTTAATCATACAAAAGCAGCAAATACAAATCACATTTTCCTTGTCTGAAACACTGGAGAGGTATCATTGGTATTTATTTAGAATTCCCAGTCTGTATCATCTTGATTTGTAGCAATACGTCCAAGTTCAGTCCCAACTGCTGTTGAGGGCAGTGCCAAGAACTCTGATCTGTTATTTTGAATAGGAGGTGGTAACAGGGACAGTAGTGAATTCTGTGTTTGCTCCTTTACCTAGAAAGAAAAAGAAAGTTAAAATAAAGCTGCACAAAAAAGTCTCCATAACTTTGCAACTGACTTCATTAAAAGCATGTGAAATCAGAGCCATGTTCTTGCATGTTACAGTACTGAAAGTAAAAGGATGAGAGGTTTTGCTTTCACCATTCTATTAGCCTTTCAAGACTAATGAAACCAGCTGTGCATTTCTGCTTTAAATTAAGACTATTAATAGATTTTTTAAATTAGTTAGTCTGCCTTTAGTTAAGTTAAATCCACTTAATCAATGGGGAAATTGATTAATCTTATGCTTCCCACACTCTATCCATGCCATTTTGTTAAAAAAAAACCTGGGAAGAAGGTATGCTCTTATAGGATGCCTTTTAGCTCCAGGTAACTTCATTACTTTATAATCTAGCTCTTTTTGTGGCTTATTTAGGTTATAGCTGTGTCATTTAATGAAATATAGTAAACTCACCTGTCTGAAGAACGTATGCGAAAGCAAACTGCTTGCTGATGGCCTGAATCATAAAATGAACAAGATAATTATGTTTTGGAAAGTAAAATACTGCATTTGGATAATGAGCCAGATTGAGAAATAAATTTAAGCCCTGAGGTTTTTCCTCCACAGGACAAATGTGAAGAAAGAGAAAAGCAGCACACAATTCCTACATTCTATGCCTCAATTTGTAGTGAAAGCACTATTGAAGAAATCTATTTTTCATGTTTCTGCTTAACAAGGAATTAAATGCCTCATTAAAAAGAGACATAGAATTGAAAACATGTATTTCAGATTTCTGGGGTTTTTTCCCTTGGACAAAGTAAATGTTTAAAAGTTAATTTTACTTGTTACAAAGAACAGTTATATTACAAGAAATTCAGGGGCCAAATGACTTTAAAAGTTTGATTCCTTTTTCAGACAAGACATTTCTTACAATACAAGTCTGGTTTCACATAGTGCATCTGCTCTGAAATTCTGACTCTAACAGCATTCAACTGATTACTGTATTCTAAACTGTGAGTTGTACTTGGTCTTAGATGGAAGTGACAAAAAAATTAGTTTTCACCAGGACATTACCTTTTGTCAGGGTCTTGTTGCAAGCAAAGTTCTACCAAGTTGTGGAAAGCAGGTGAAAATGTTTTGGAAAAGGGCATTTGAAGTCTTTCACTGGTCATTGTGCGTGTCATGCTCTCACCAATTCCAGAATCGACACCTGACCGGGAATTCTTCATCCTGGATTCCCCCCGGGGAAAGGTGTTTATATCCCAAGGACAGTGGGTGGGACCTTTCAGCTTCTGCAGCAGCATCTAGTAGGAAAGCACAGCACTATGAGAGTTCAACAGCTCTCCAGACCTATTCAGGATAAGCTATGAAACTCCAGGGATGGAGGGATTATTTATTCTAGAAGGAGGCATGTGTATTTGAAGTAACAAAAAGCAGCCACTACTTCAGCAGTAATAGCACTGGTTCCTGTGAGTAAAACAAAACAAAAAAATGCTCAGCATGTTTTTAATTAAAGTTTAGCATTATACCTGAGTGCGAGGCATATCTTGAAATGGAACGTGTCCATTGGCTAATTCACATGCTGTAATTCCCACACTGTAAATGTCAGACTTCATGTTATAGCCAGACAAATCCTGTGAGAGAAGAAAGACATTACTGATCACTGAGGCCATTGAGCAGTCCCAACAAGAACACAAGTGCCTGCTTCAAAACAAGATTCTAATACCCCATAACCTGCACACTATTGAAGCAATTGAATTGTGAAACCCCAGACTTTTTTCAGAAATCTGATGGCTGTACTGAACACAAGTTTCAGGATTTGCAGTAGTTTCCAGGAGGTTTGGGTAAAGAGATTTAGTACAGCATCACCTTACCAACAGCTTTAGAAATGGTTCTCTCTAGAAGAACTAAAAATTCAGTATGTACATATATTTTTAGAAGTTACAGTTCAACATATTTCATTGCAATTCTACAAACAGACATAAGCTGGAAATCGAGTACTGCCACTAACTTTGAATTGGAAAAATTATGTGTAATTTATACTAACCTGTCTCAGTAGTTCAGGACTCAGCCAAGGAAGCACAGATGTACTAAACTGGGGGAAATCATACACCACCTTTGACTTCTGTCCATTGCTAACTAAACTGTAGAGGTTGTTTAGGCCAGAGAGAGAAACCAGCCCATCCTCTGAAATCAGAATGTGGCTAGCTTTAATATTCCTGTAACATAAAGTGGTAAATTTTAGCTATAAGAATTACTCTAAGTACTACTAGAACAGAAAAGCTTTCATATTTCATTGACTTATAGTGAGATGCTAGCATGGAGCTCATGTCTCTATTAAGAGAGATGATCAGGAAAAAAGTGCCAGAAATTGGAGAAGGGCCCTTCTTCCCTGCAAGGGGTGTAAACTAAGGAAACTCCTTCTATAACTCTGGTTTTGTTCTGCTTCAAAGAGACAAAGCCAGGCAGATGTATAATCCTTGCAACAAGCGGCTTGAAGAAATGTCTAAACACATTTTCTGTTAAAATTAATCCTGCTGTATTATTGAAAAAATTGTTACTTGTGCACTGTCTGATATAAGAAGGTATAGAGGAAAAGGAAGGAAACAATACTTAAGATAAGATGCTGGTTCTAGTTCTTGTGTCCTAGTCCTAGTTCTTACCTATTGACATTCTCTTACCTGTGAATATATCCATTCTGGTGCATGTAATTTAATCCTCTGATTGCACCAAACAGAATGTTCCCTATCAAAGCTTCACTCATTCCTTCAGGAAAGTAAGTCTTCAGCAGGTGTCTAGCTGAACCTGGAAGTGGAAAAAAAAAAAACTAGCTAGGCCTAACAAGTCTTATTAAATGACTTGTCTGTGTTTCCTTCACTGTACAGACTCATCAAGAGCAGCATTCAATATTGACTCTGGTGCATTATTACATGGATGTAACTGATGCCCCATGTCATGCTTCTGTTAACTGCAAGTCTGTGCCCAACCTGTATTCAATGTAAACAGGTTTTTCTGTTTAGGTTAGCAGAAGCTGTATACAGTCAAATACATCTCCCAGTTACCATTCCTCACATGGTGGGTGCTAGGGCTAAGTGGAATTTAATGCAGTTCAAATACCAGTCTTCACTGGGGAGGAAATTTTCTCTAAAGAAATGGTTTGGGAGAGTCTGTTTTTTCTACAAGACAGGAGATGATTAAAGAGAAACCTCTCATGGACCAGGTGGTCCAATTTCTATCAAGTCCTTTCTCCTATTCCAAAATTGCAGTTAACAGTTCTTACCATAGGCCATGAATGGGGAGATGACCCAAAGCCAGCTTCCAGCTGTAAACACTGTCCAAAATGTCATTATGTTGGGATGCTGGAAAAAGTGTGATAAAACCACCTCATTCTATGGAATTAAATGAAAGTGGATGTGTTAACCACAGAACAGCACTCCTACCAAGAGCATTAACTACATTTAGTAATCAGTAAAGAGATTGTGTCTTTGCATTTATACACATTTATGATTGCAGGTGATGTGCATAGCCTGCAACAGAAATGTAAATAGCTTGTCCATAATTGCATTTGTCAGAAGTAAATCTAGTTTGTTCATAGTCCAAACTTCTGGTGTTAAATAACAGTACAGAAAATGTTTCAAATAAGTTGTACAATTAGAGAAGAAATTTTTAAAGCAATTGTCAGCTGTGGTCTTCAGGAAGCAACTCTCAAATTTACACATGCATTATGTTTATTATATTCTAATCCTTTGGAGGGAAAAACTAGACTGAAATGACCCAGTTCAAACAAAGGCTACTTTTGCTCAGTAATCTCATATGTATTCCTCACTATCTTTATTGGGCTTTGTGCAGAAATGCTGTTCCTTTACCTGTAAGGCTTTCAGGTGCTCTTCAGAGCAATTTTCGAGGTCTGTGATCCTTACAGCAACTTGCCTGTCTGTAGGTGTATGCCGTGCAAGGTAGACTGAAGTTAGATTGTTGAACCTCCTTCCTGAAACCAGAAATGGCTACCTTAACATTGGAAAGCATAATAAGCCATCACATGGTGTTCTTCATGTTTAGAGATAATTTTCCAGTTTTAAAATTTGAATTGATAGCAGTGTGTCCTTTTGTTTCAGAATGCCAAGACCTTAAGTAATTGCAGCAAAATATATGCAGCAAATTAGTGAAGCATGGCTCTGCTATTTTGAGAACAACTAAAAGCGTTTGAAACATACATCAGCATCAATTATACATCCAAATGAACACTTAGTATGCATATTGACATAAACATAGGCAGCCATATGGATCTAAGGCAGCCATCCTTGGAACAACCAACATGGGTACCCAAGGTACAAGATGATGATGTTACTTAAGGCTGTATTTATTGTCACATACCACAGATTTGGAAAACTGACAAGTACATGCACAAACATCAAGAGACAATTCCAGGTAATTGTTGATTTGTCTTAGATCTTGAAATAAGATATTACTAAAATATAAGCAATGCTCTGCACTTTTCTCAACTAAGAAGACATAGGAATAGTCCTTCATGTTCCAAACTTAATATTTACTGCAGTTAGCAATAAACTATTGATAAGGAAGAAGAAATATTTTAAGGTTCATTTATGTTACCTATTTCCAGCTGGAGTTCATAATGAGAGACATTAGAAGAGCAAAATACCATTTCATTCTTTCCTGCAGATGGGGGAATCCAGGCTAGATCAGAATCAGCCTAACAGAGAGAAGAAACAGTTCTCAAAGTGACTATGCAATTTAAAATAATTTATATTTTTAAAATTAATGCAAAAATATTATTAATGCTAAAGTCCAGTACTCAAATAAGAACATTCAAGCCGGTACTTTTACCATTATTAAGACTTAGTTTTATGAGTTACAACTTTTGTGTGTGTCTGTTTTCAAACTGGCACAAGATTAACACTTAGATACCTATGGTCTTCTACCAAAGGGGAAGCCCCAAAGTACTCTCTTTATTTTTATTGTCAACATTTCAAGAAGTATTCCCTAACAAGGCTATTTTAAATATGCACCAGCTTTATATCTAAACTTGGGAGTTAAAGTTTCTATTCTTACCAGGCATTCATGGGTGCTGCTCTGAGATAGTTCTTCTGGTCTGATTGATTCAACTGGTGTACGCAGAATACAGGAGCAGTCCTTAAGAACAGAAACAAGTGAGTGTTGGTGGAGTTGCTGCAATTTATTAAATATGGCAGTGCAAAAATGTAAAAAAGTAGGTCTTATAAGCAGCAGTTCAGAAAGTCTTCTGCTGCAAGTCAATCAATCAAGAGGTTAAGAAATAGCATAAAGCACACACATGGCAGACCTAGAGAGCAGAGACATTAAAGTCTCCTTCACCAAAAGCAGACACAATGAAGTTCAAACATGTCAGCACTGTGGAAATCCCCACAAGCAAGACATTTCACCAGGACTTTTCATATTAAGGTATAGCTGGGTAACAAGGTACACAGCCAAAATTTTTAAAGACAAACTTACCAAACAAGACATGGAACCGCTTTAGATCAGGGGAAAGGTCATACACACCCATTTATCCTAGGAAAACAATAAAGTAGCAAAGTAAGATGATACATAAATCTGTGATAAACTTAAATCGCCTTAATCAGAACTGTGAGGCATTCCTGTCAGCTATCACACAAAAAACCCCAGAACTCCAGCTCAGCAAAAGTCTGCTTCTATTTAAGTACCATATCAATTTCAAACTCCACACAGAGGACTACACGTCAACTCAAGTGTTCCTTTTTAATTTATGGATTTAGAAATTTTACTGCCAGTTCTGAACAATCAATTTACTTGCAAGTTAACTGCAGAAGTGCAAAAAGTAAAAAAGAACAGACTTATGAATCCTTGGCAGTTTGTTGGAAAAGAAACCATTGTCTGTTGTTTTAAAGGAGCACAGCTGTGCTAGGCAGATCTTGGCTTGGTGGTGTGCAGCTGAACTAGCTCACAAAAAAAAAGCAAGGCAGAAGCAATTGCACTTTACATTTCACAAGTGAGGTAGGAAATAGTATTGTAAGGGATTTCAGTTAAAAAAAAAAAAAGCAATTCCTTCACAGATCAGAGTAGCCTCTCCGAAAGTCCTCTATGTCTGATGCTTTGGAGGCTTAGGCAGTAGGAGAGGTGTCTAATAAGAGTAAAAAGCTTCTGTAAGTACAGAATGGGACTATTTTACTTTAGCTATAAGCAAGTCTTCAACAGTAAAATCATTAGGGTTGGAAAAGACCTCACAGATCACATAATCCAACCATTAACCTAACACTGCCAGGCCCACCATTAAACCATGTCCCTAAGCAGCACATCTACGTGATTTTTGATCACTACCAGGGACAGTGACTCCACCACTTCTCTGGGCAGCCTGTTCCAATGGCTAACAACCCTTTCAGTGAAGAAAATTCCCCTAACATCCAATCTAAACCTCCCTTGGTGCAACTTGAGGCCAGTTACTGTCCTCCTATTTCTTGTTATGTGAGAGAAGAGGCCAACTCCCACCTCCCTAAAATCTCCTTTCATGTAACTATAAAGTAAGAAGGTCCCCCTGACTGAGCCTCCTCTTATCCTGGCTAAACTCCTTCAGCCACTCCTTTCACCAGCTCTGCTGCCCTTCTCTGAACACCCTCCAGTGCCTCAGTGTTCTTCTTGTGTAGGGGTCAAAACTGAATGCAGAACTTGAGATGCAAACTGGCCTCACCAGGGAGTACAGAGGGACAATTACTTCCCAGGTCCTGCTGGCCACACTACTGCTGATACAAACCAGAATGTCACTGGCCTTGGCCACCTGGGCACGCTGCTGGCTCATGTTCAGCTAGCTATCAAACAGCAACCCCAGGTCCTTTCCTGAGAGGTAGCTTTTCAGCCACCATGAGGAATCCTACTTGGTAGCTGATAAAAAGTCAGATGCAGGTAATTATTCTGTGTTAATAAGCAATTTTTAAAGTTTTTAAAGTTAACTTATAAAAGCTGAAGCACTATACCAGAAACTGATATTTTTCTTTATTAAGGAGCTAAGCTTGAGTATATCCTGCATTTAAATTATGTACACTACTTAATCAAGGGAACACTCTTGAAAAGTCCCCACTCTTAACAAGCCCCCACCACTCCATTCACTGCCAAATATCCAAGCCATTCTAGTAACATTTTTACCCCAAAGATCTGCTGTAACTCCTTATTAGAGATACCAAACAGAGACAAAAGTCAATCCCTATCAGGTACTGGGCACTTTCAGAGGATTTGCGCTTGACTTAAACAACTTTGCAACATCACTAAAGAAGTTTGTAGCCGAGTAGGAAAAACAAAAAACAGAATGCAGGTGCTTCAGGTTACTGCCTAGCACTGTAATGGCTACAGCATCCTGGAAAGCAAATGCCTCATTCTGCTACACAAGACAATTTATTCTGCTGCTTGCAATATGACACCATGAAAGCTCAGCTAAAGAATACAGTCTTAATAACTATGATATACCAAAGTCAAATTATTGTAGGCTTGCTTCAAAGATGTATATGTATAGGCAGCCAACAGAAACATCCGTGATGTACATTTACTCAAATAACACTACAGTTTTAAGATTTTTATTTTTTTTTTCTTATGTAGCTTGACATTGTTTCCATCTTTCAATATGGCTTTGGATCATGTCCCCATATAAACTTTTTCCCTGCCCCCACATTTTTCCTTCAGTATCGCAGGCTGTTTTTTTGTACTGTAGATAGTGACAGTGTTGTACAGGTAAAATGATACATCCATCGCACTTTGTCCAAAGCTTCAGCTAGCAAACAGTGCATGGCAGAAAAACCCACAGAAACCTGTGTCTGTGAGCTAGGGGAGTGTGAAGGCTCGGGAGCCGAGCCCCGGTACGGGGAACGCGCGTTACTGGGTTCTGCTGACGCTGAGCTGCAGCTCCTACTTCAGCGTTCGCAGCGACTGAGGCAGCTCTCGGCCGTGTATCTCGAGTGAAATGATCCGTCCGTGACAAAGCACGCCCCGCAGGCTCCCCCTCAGTTTCTCACTCGCTCCGTTAAGTTCGTACCTCGCCTTTCTCGCTGGGCCCCCGTCTCCCTCTGGCCTCCCGCCGCGGCCGGGACAGGGCTCCGCTTCCCGCAGCCGCCTGCCGAGCTCGGTGCGCGCCGCTCCCTTTCCCCCGCCCGCCCGGCTGCCCCCGCCGCGGGGCAGAGGGCGCGGCCGGCGCGGAGCCTCGGCGCAGCCGAGCAGCCTTACAGGGCGGCAGCGCCCGTTCCTGCCCGCCGCCGCCGGACTGGGGGCCGGGGGCCGGCGCCGCCACCGCGCCTCCCGCCAGAACCCCGCCCCGCTCCCGGCCCCGCTGGGCCCAGCGGCGGGGGCCGCCCGCACCACGCGGCCCGGCGCATTGTGGGGCTCGTCACTGGCAGCGGCCCGCCGGGGGCTGTAGTTCTGGGCGGGAGCCGAGCGGAAGCCATCGGGGCCCTTCCTCAGTCGCCGCTGTGTTGCATGCAGGGCTGCGGCGGGAAGGAGCGGTACCGGAGGGAGCGCAGCGTGGGCCGGGTAAGCGAGCTCTCGGCGCCGGGCCGGCGGTGCTCTGCCGCCTCACGGCCGAGCGGCACGCTCCGTGCCTCACACCCCTGCAGGGTTAACCCTCCCTCCTGTCGCCCCTGGCGCCGTTGCCTGGCGGGCCGTGGCACCACCCGGGCTGGAAGGTGCGGCGGGCCGCGCCGGGCGTGCGGCGGCTTTCCTGAGGCTGGTTGGGGTCGGAGCGCGGGGCCCGAGCGTGAGGCGGTGTCCGGGGCTGGCCCCGCGGTCCCGGGCGGAGAAGAAATTCCGGCGCCTGTCCGGGTTGGCAGCTGACAGGACTCTTTTGGCTGTGGTGATGCTTTAATGTAGCGTAGCGCTGTGTTGAGCTCCGTCTGCTCCAGTGTAAGCGGGGGTGGCGGTGAGGGTGACCTTCAGCGGCCCAGGGTGCCCTCACCGAGCGGGCTCCTTGCAGGGTCGTGTCACCGCAACACGAGACAGCCCTCGGTGACATCTTAGTTGTTGTCTTGCTTGTATATGGAAGGAAATTTTGGCTGCTAGCAACTTCTTAATCACATTGTTACATTTTTATCAGCTGATGAAACTGGAGTACCGATGTCTGTCAGTAAGTGTCGTTTACTCTGTAGTCCGTGCTAGTGGTGAAATTTATGTGGAGTGGCGTGCTCGTGTTTTTATCTTTAATGCAATCTTCAGCTGTTGCCTATCACTTGGTTATGTTTCACAGTTATTGTTGACTGATTATGACAGTCTGATGCATATATTTGATATACTAATAAATTAAGGCAACATTAGAAAGCAACAGTAGATTTTAGGTTTGTTTTTGGATACTTGTGTTCTTTCAAAAGATGTAGCTCTTAGTTAAAATGGGCAGAACTTCTTTTTAATTACATTTCTGACACTGGAGCAAAATTGAAAAAAAATTATTTTCCAATACCTGAAAATTTTCTACTCTAATAGCAGTGTGATTATTAGAACGGTATCTGTTTATCGAATTTCTGTTATGAGTATCTGAAAATGTAGTTTGAAGAGCATTGGAAAACCACGGAGTTTCCTGATGGTGGTTTGCCTCTAATAGCGGGCTTTTGGAATTAATACTGTGTAGTAGAAGTGCTGTCTTTCTGCAATGATAATTGTGATTTGTTGATTAGTTTTCCAAGAAGACACAAATAGAGCATTTTCACAGATATGGCTACAAAAAAGAAAGCATCCTTTTTTTTGTTTGATTGCTAGTGATATTCTGGTGTCTGAGTCATATAGAGGAGTTTGATTAATTCTAATACAGAATTATGACTTAAAATGCTGAGTACTGGCTGGGGTGTAGGTCAAGGAACTGAAACTACTTTTTTGGGTGATCAGCCATGGATCAACTTGGTTATTTCAGTTAAATTTTATTCAAATTCCCTTCAAGTATACTTTATACAAAACAATCCTGAGTTTTAAAAGAAGCTGATTACAACCTTTATAATGAAAATTAGCAAAGAACTTAGCAGAATGAGACATTAGCAGAATGCCTCAAGAGCATTTATTGTATTTTATACTCTAACAAGCAAATAGGCAATTCATTATAATTCTTGATTCCTTTGAGATCATAACATAACTATGCATGTACCTCATTTCTTCTGAAAAAAGAAAATTTGTGGGAAAAGATGCATACAGATAGTAATGTTTTGATTGTGCATTTACATAAAAAATTAGGAATTAATAATATCTTTATTATAAAGTTAATTCTAAAAATTAATAATGTCTTTAATAAAGTCTTTAATGTAGGTAACACTGATAGTTTCAGGCTAAGGGAAACTTCAATTAGGCATTTGCTGTTTTTACATTGTATTAGGGATGATCTAGATGACGTCCAAATGGGTAGCACTTAAATAAATTTTAACTATCGAGTTGTGGTGTTCAACAGTATGCACGTATACATGTACATAAAGCATATATACACGTATTTAACAGGTAGTGTTGCCACTTTGGAGAACATAAGCTGTTAAAAATGACAGAGAAAGTAAGTGAGCCTGGTTTGGTGTAACTGTAGATAAAACAGGATGAGGGAATGTTGTGGCCAGCTTCATGATCCCCATGTGATTCATGATTCTCCAGGAGGTGTTCTCCAGCTTCCTCTCTGAAGCCTTTCCCTCATCTCAGAAGAAAAACAATCCAGAAGATGGGGGCGGGGTTATTTTGTTTGTTTTATTAATTTCTTCTTATACCATTTTTTAATGATTGAAAGTCTGTTGCAGGGTTGTTTGTGATTGTTGCAGTTGGTTTTAGGATTATGTTGGCATACTCTTTTAAATATTTTTTCTTTACATGAGAGAAACACAAGTACTAAATAGATTTCTGTAGGTTTAGTATTGGCTGAAAATAACACGGGCACACAGCAAATGTTAATTGTGATAGGCAATGTTTGTGTGCACATAGATTTGTTTTTCAGTTGATAATCCTTTGTCCTTCATCTCCTACTGGATAGTGTTGAAGGATTTGGCCTCTGCTTCTGAGCGCTGGTCCCAGGAATGTTTTGGCAGCAATTCAGTGTGGTCATGTTTGCTATAAGAATAGAACTGTTTCATTAACCTTGAGATGCAGAATATGTTGATTGTTATTAGCTGGCTTGACAGCATTCCAATTTTAGCAATGGAAAAAGTACTGTGTTAATGACTTGATACAATTTTTTAAATTGCATACTTACATGGCACTAAAATTTGGCATCTGAGAATAGTATGCTCATTTATTTGGCTTGCTTTTGGAAATAATGAGTGCTGTCTTCTCTTAATCAAGTTAGAATCTTCTTTGTTGTTAGAATCTTCTTTGTTAAAATTTTGTTTGTGTTACTTGTGGTCTAATGTCTTGCATCCTGGAATTGTACAGAGGAGCAGACCTAGTTTAGTCTTTCCAAGTACTTGTGAGGAGTCAGCTGCTCTCAACAAATGAAAAATAGCAGGAATAACAGTTTATTTATGTTGAAGTTTGGATATTTTCAATATAGATGGCAATATTTTGCATATTTTTTAACTTTGTGCACAAAGGAATAAACACATACAATTGTCTGTGGTTTCCAGTTGTAAAGCAACTCCCTCACCTTTCTCATAATTCAGATTTGAATTAGAGTTTCTCTAGTGGCAGAATGTCTTCAGAATTATATTCTATCTTGAGGTGCCTCAGCTCTTTCTGCATCCAGCTGAAATTGCTCAAAGTACTTTTACAAAGACAGGAACAATTTTCAATGCTTTATAACTATATTATCTTTTTCTAAGACTTTAGTCAGTATTGCTTTTTCAGGTTAATCTTCACTAGAGTCTTCTGACTCACTAAAGGAAAAATTTATGGAATCTCTTTAGAGCAACTTGGACTCTCTAGGGCTGATTCAGAAGGTGCAGGAATAGTTTTGACTTCTTGTAGAAGTGCTATATGTACTCCAGGTTTTAGCTCACTGTTTGGAGCCAGATGATAGCTGAAATGTGAGACACACATTGGGGAGTAAAAGTTAATCTAGAGAGTACCGAAACAGTAAGAGTGGGATAGGTGTGTATGTAAAATGTTGTCTGATATTGTCCTCTCTCGTGAACCTTCCTTGAAGAAAGCCTTCTGAGAGCACCCCCCCTGCATATGGGTTATTCTCCAGTATCTGAATTTCCCTTGTTTTTCCTATGTTCAGTTAACCTCTTTGTAAAAGATGTGAACATCAATGGGAAATTGGCCTTTGGGGGAGTAGGGGAACAAAACTGATAAGATGTAGATCAGTGTAGAATGAATATAGTAAATTGACAGTGGAAATAATCTTTATAAATAAAGATTTAAATCAATATCTGAGAAAGTTTTCTAGCTTCTCTTCTGGACATGTCTTTCTGTGTGATTTAACTATTTTAATTTCTAGTCCATCTTTTTATAGCATGGTCATATATTTTAAAGCCACGTTATAAATTTTATGGGGTTTATTTAAATGTATTTAATCATAGTTTTGACTTGCGGGAGGAATCTGCAGTTAGGAAATAGTTTTATGGCTGCAGTGTAGAAGGGTCATGGAGTCACTTTCAGGGTGGAACTGCCCAGTGCTTGAATTTCTATAGAAGTTGCCCCATGGTACAGGAAACTAAAGCTATGAGAAGCAAGCATTAATTTTTACGGTGTTTACTTATGTAGTAAACTTCTCAAAGGTTTTACAAATGAGTTTGCCCTTTCAATTCAGTAGTTTGGTGTTGGCCTGGTGCTCTAGAAAACATTTAGCCAAATCACCTTTTTTTCACCCCCTCTCTCTTTGGCTGAACTGAGATTGACCTGTTACAAATAGTGCTTCTGCTTTGCACTGGGAAGAGAGATTAAAACCAATCTTGAGAAGTAGCAGCATTCATTTTTACATTTTTAAAACTCAAAGGAAAAAGATTGAGTTAGACTTGTGAAGAAACTGTCCCATGCTGCTGACCCTTGTCTAGCTGTATAGTGACTCTTCTTATTACAAAATAAAGTCATTTGCACGTGTGGATCTACAGCAGTCTTCTTAAATGTCTTTTATTATGCTGTATTAAATTGTTTTAGAGAAGGGGGTATGTATGCTTTTCAGCAATCCATTTAAAAAACAGCCTCTAGAAAATTTTTTAGAGGTGCTAGAAACATCTACATATTCAGAAAATGTTGATATCTCAAATTTTTTTATTAAGTGTTTAATATGCATAATAATTACAACTGATAAGCAGGCTACATGCATAAAGAAATGAATGACAAAACAAGAAGATACTGCACACAAGTATGAGCTGACCTTAATGGAAGAAAGTTCTTTTTTGATCTCCTGCCAAAGTCTACAACCAGATGAACTGGCAGGCTCCAGGCTTGCTTTAAAAAGCTCCTGCACTGTCCATTTTAATCTTGTCAAATAAGAGGTTGCTACAGACAGCAAAACAAACCTCTGATTGTTGTGCTTGGTGATTGGAGATCTTGGGGAAAGTGTTAAGAGCAAATTTTAAATTAATGAAGGCTTTTAAGAGAATTTTATGTTAACTGAATGCCAAAGGAGGGAAAAGGACGCTTGTTTTCTCTTCAATTTTATATCTTTCTGTCATCTAGAACTACTGTTTTATATGGAAGGTGATTCATCAGTCTTGGCAAAGGAAAAGTGTATTTTTGCTTCATTAAACTCTTCTGATAGCTTATCTGAATCAGTCACAGTAGTTTCATTTTCTGGTTTACCTGAGTTCCTGCTGAAGAGAAAACACAAATTTTATCACAATCCACAAAGTAAATTTCTGATAGGTCCAGTTTTTAATTTACAGGCTCCTAAAGGAAAAGACTCAAGCAAACGATTGTGTAAAACTTACATTTTTTAACAATAGAAATGTTGAGGGTGATGTTTTTAAAATCCTGCCTTTAGAATCCATCACTTTAAATAAATGTAGTGGCCTGAAGGAAATCTCTGTTTAGTTGGAGCTGCTGTCTGTTAGCATAAAAAGGAAATGCCTTGTTTGAGTGAATGACCTGAATACACTAAATATTGTATGAAAGAAGATGAATAGTACAGACAATGAGATATTTGACCAAGTCCATATTTAAGGTGAGATGTCTATAGAGAGAAAACATATTTTAGTGCTACCTTTTACATGTACTGTGTAAACGGGAAATAAAATGCTTGTTTGCCTTTTTTTTTTTAATGATTAATTATAGTGCAGAGGGGAAATTCAGACTGAAAGAGACAAAGTCACAGCAATTTACCTGTCTCCCTTAAAAGAGTGAAATCTGTTAAACCTTGGCATTCTCTTTGTTTTATATTTAGGTGATGGGTGAGCTGAGAAGCTGGTGAAGCTTACATGAAATACTTCTACTGATCAGCAGCCCAGATGAAATAGGCATGTCCTAAGATGGCAGTAGATCTGGAGTTTGAAGCAGCCTGCAGAAGTGAGTTGATGCCAGATTTGTGAGTCTCTGTGGCTGGATGGCTCTCACTTACTCTGTCCCTAAACCAAAGGCATCTTTTTACCAAAGCAATAAAGGAATGGTGCACAGCTTGATTACAGAATGCTCTTTGCAAGGAAGTGAACTGTGAAGGAAGGACTCATGAGTTTTGATCCCAGGGGCTTGGACAGCATCCCTGGTAAGTTGAAGAATTACTATTCCAAATCTTGAATGTGTCTAACATGTCATAAAGCACCAACGTGAAGACAACCTTCTGTTTCACATTCTTTGTACTGCTTATGTGATATTGCAGAGGAACAAAAACAGTGACATTAGACTCACTTGTAAAGTCACTGTGCACTGTAAAATACTGTTTGTAAAATTCTTACTGTCAATAGTCAGCATTGGTGTTTTTTCCATTGGAAGGTACTGCAGATAGTATTCATCCTGAGTGGAAATCTTGCAAAGATAATCATTGCATACCACTGATATTTTACCAATTTAGTATTAATGTGGGTTCTTTTGCAGTAATTGTGATGAAATTAAGGTACACAGACAACATAGAAAGAGCTGAACTTTGATTGCAGGAGGTTTAGTATCATGTTTCTCAGAATGTGATTCCATAAGGATGATAATGAAATTTTATACTTGTTCCCTGATTTCAAAGCAGTATTCAATTGATTTTGCTTACTTTTAAGATTGTTTACATCTATGTTCGTTATCAAACCAATGCATAAAACAGAAGAACAAGATAAATGTGAATTTCCTTCAGAAAAGGGAAGTAAAAAAACTATGAAAAGTCAATGAGACTTTAGCTGCTAAAATGTAGGTTTGTGTTTTAGCTCAATGAAGAGGCGAAGATAGAAGTTCAAACGTATTACATACATTATATTCAGGAAGTTGGAGGCACACAGTATGCCATCTTTTCAGGAAGTTTTAGGATCAGCTGAGGGTGAGGAACTTACAAATATTGCAGTATAAATCAAGCACTGATTCAGTAAGTATTCTGGTATTTTGTCTAGTACAGAATAATTATTTCCAAATCTACCGAAGATTTATGAAGCATTTTATAATACATAAAGTGTACAGTACTGTGGCAGCACTATTGAATTTGACATCTATTTAACAATGCACTATTGACATTACTCTCTTTCAGATGGGTGCTCCAGTGAGGACCTTGCTGAGGTGGAGCTGGTGGGCATGCTGGAGGAGCAGCTGCCGGATTACAAGTTACGGGCGGACTCTCTGTGCCTGTATGAGAGCGCAGACTGGGTGCAGCCCGTGGCTGCCCGCGGCCGGCTGCCGGAGGGGGCGGCTCCCGCTCGGCAGGAGGACTCCTTCCGTTACATGAGTGAGTCGGGAGTTACTGCCCCAAGTGCTGGAGATAAACTTCTCCATACACAGTTAGTGTTAATCCTAGGAAATGGTCACATCTGGGAAACTTGGGACAGAAAAGGCTGATTTCAGGGGACGTGCTTGTGGTTCACACTGCAATTCTGCAATTCTAATGGCTGACTTAGGATGTTTAATGACTGCCTGATCATCAGATTACACACTGAAGTAAGAATGGGAATATGTGATAGTGAAAAAGAGGCAGGAACCTAGAACTGTGCTAGAAGAGATGTATACCTCATGCAAGAGGTACGAGTGTGAAGCAGTTCTGTTTTCAGGAATACTGATGGTGCTATTATTGATTTGGTGATGTTTTATGTCAGTAACATTTGTGAAGTGCTGACGGTGGTTTCTTCTGGAGATAGAGAAGGAATGAATGGCAGATAGGTGGGTACTAGATCAATGTTGATCACTGCCTTCCAGTTCTGAAATACTAAGTAACTTACTCCTAAATCTATCAAGTGATAAAGAGGAAAATGGACAGCTCCAGTCCCATGAAAAAACCAGTAATGTGTTAAAATCAAATGAATAGAAAGTTGCCGAAATAATTGAACACTTAATTGCCTGTAGTTGCTAACTGTTTTCTTGTGAAGAGAATGCATTGTAATCTCTTCAGAGAAATGGGAAAGTCCTGTTTCCTCCATATATTGGAACTATTGGAACAAACCACAGAGAAGAGTGAACTTGTTATTTATGTACAATCTGTAATGATTACCTCTTCCTTGTACACACCACCTCTAAAAGGGAGTTTTTTGTCATTGTTCTGTGTTTAAACTTCCCAAGGATGCATAGCAAAGGAATAACAAAGATTAAAATATCACCTCCCAAGAATGCAGTACTCAGCAATTTAGAGTGACCTTGTTATGAGTTGAACTTGAGGGTTTTGAACTCCTAACTGTGGAAAGTAATTGGAAAGTCTCTTAATGTTTATTGCTCAGACTGTTTCTGATACTTATATTGCAAGCATAAATGATTTTACAGTCGAGTGCATGCTTTTGTAGTTCACTGGAAGCAGTTGTGTGGTTGGAGGGGTGTGTACTTGTGTCTCAGTGTTAATTTTAAGGAGCTGGGATCAGAGTCTGTCTGTGCCTGACATGAAATGCGGCTCTGCCGCTCAGCGCCTCACCTGTGTGACAAAACTCAGGGCTCCAAAGGACATCCAGTCAGGGTGAGCTTGCATTTTCAGCCTGCAGGAGAGGGAGGGGTTTTATCAGCAGAGCTTTCATGAAGCCTGTTGTGTATTATTAGGCTGTCAAGGCACTGCAGAAAGGGCTGTCTTCCTAGTTCTCCCAGAGGGAAGTTCTTTTCAAATAGAGAAGGTGTCCTCTGAAAACAATAAACTGCTTGTAGGAGTTTTTTGAGTATTTTTAAATTTTTTTTGTAACAATGACTGAATTTGAATTAAAAGATAATTGTTAAGCATGACGTATAAAACTAATTCTTGTATCTTTTAAGACCACTTTTGTAACTGCTGAGTCTTGTAAGCTCAAGATAAATATGGTTTATGTTTCACCTAGAAATTGTCCCGACTCTTGAAATCATGGTATCTTTTTTGAGACTAGTAACCTACAGGGACATACTGGGAGAGTCCCGGACAAATACAGATATAAATCAAATTCTAGTTATTGAATAACTTGTTAGGTGAAATTTGAATCTTTCTTTGTTGCTTGGAATTGGGAATAAATGTGACATGAAGCATGACATGGGGTTTCAGCTGTGTATCTTCCTGCCCCTATATATATATGTATGGAAACATTTTTATAACTTTTTCCAAGAGGGAATGCTAAATATATGGTTTGAGTGAATTTCTAGTTGAGAAAAAAGCCCCAAAACAACACTGTAGTTACTGCACTTGAGCTCCTCCTCTTTTTATGGCTGCTGCTGCCTATAAGAAGATCTGTCAGCTGGGTTCGCATTGGCAGTGTTCTCAGTGAGGTGGAAGAACATCTTCTGCTTCAACTGTGCTAGCATAAGAAATCCTGAATTACAAAAGATCTCTCTTTGGAACTACTTTGTATGTGTGAATAAAGGGTCATGGCACAACATAACAAGAATTTTAACCAAAATGAAGAGTTAATTGCAGCTTTCACTTGGCAAGGTGAGTATTGCACATGTATGGGTTCTCAAGAGAGAATTCTAATAAACTGTGCATAGTTTTGTTCCTGTACTGAGAGAAAACACAGAAATTTATATAGAGCTAAGTTTTAAAGCTGTTGGTTCTGTGATTTTAGTTATCGGAGCAAAGATATTTGCTCTTGATTTTAGGAACTTACCTACCTGAGTAACCTTGGAATTAGTACGGAATTAGTGTAAATTTTTATTAGAGGGACTGGATAGAAACTTATAACTTGAAATCACCTGCTAGGAACAGTTACCACAGGAGAGCTGGCTATAATATTCTGCATGTAATGGCTCTAACTTAGTTATGTATGTGCAGTTAATTGTCCAAATACTGGTAAGCTAGATGGGTTTGGAGTCCCCCTTCCAGCAGCCAGTATCAGCAACCAAGTAGTAAAGTAAAATTGTCTTCTAAAGGCATTTTATGCTACTGATAGGTACATACCTAAAATTTAGTCGAGTTTCTATTTTTTTCCTGCTAAAAAATACAATCAGTAAGTGACAGTTCTATAAGTTCAAAGCTCCTGCATGCTTAAACAGCATGTGTTGGGTTTTTATGCTTACTGATCTACTTGATGAAAAGCATTTGGTTTGTTACTTTGATATATTTTTCTTTTAAGCTTTTAGTGAAACAGTAAAACCTTTCCTTCTGTGTTGTTCTTCCTGTTCTCTTGTTTTTCAAAATTACAAAAAGCCCCTTTTTTAGTATAGTCCAACTTGGATTTGATCTTAATATAGGTGTAGTGTTATGCTTTAAAAGTTTAATTATGGGCATTATGTATGTAAAGGGTATAGACAGCTTATATAACATATGCAATAAAGTTAGTGTGCACTTTATCTTGGCACTTTACTGTCTCATAACTGAGTCTGCAGTCCTCAACAAAGCAAAGAAAAGAACTGATAATCAATACCACTGTGTATTCAGAGTAAGAATGAGGTTTAAACAAGGTGAAAGAGTGAAGGAAATATTGAGATCAAATCTATAGTAATCTCATTTTGCAGTTCAGTGATGATGGAATTAATTTTGAAAAAGGTTAAATTAAACAGTCAGTTGAAACTGCTACTTCTGTAATTCTTAAATTTATATTGCTGCCTTCTTCACTTTAATGATCCTGACTTCATAAAGCAAAACTAGCTAATTGCTGTTGAGCTTAGCACAAACATTCATCACCTGATAGAGAGATGTATAATTCTGCTTCTGAAGACTATTTCATTTAAATGGTTCCCTAAATGGCCGTAGAAAGTGTTAATAGTGAAAAAACTATGTTTGCACATGCATTTATTTTTTTATTGTGGTAGATGCATGGCAGAAAATTACCCATTTCCTTACATTTTAATTATTTCTCTTCTTTGTTCTCTTTTTTCCCCTCTATATCTTTGATTATCTGTCACTCTAGCTCTTATTGAACTTCCTTCCTCCTCCTTGGATGGATCTCACAAATTTGCACAAGGTAATTAAGATGCCTTTGTTACTACCATCTTTTTATCAGGACACTATCTAGAGCAGACCAATGCTTTGCAGTTCTAGCATTGTGTTTTGTTCAGAGGTGTCACAAATTTTTCGTTTGCTTTGCTTATTCTTCACTCAGTCTTGTTTTTCCAATCTACCGTTTCTCAGTTTTTTAATAGTTTTGCAGACTCTTCAAACATTGGAATCACTTGATTACTAAGATAGCATTTACTGCTACATCTAAAACTCAGACATACATTATCTCATTTCTTCTTAATTGTTTCCAAGATGGTCAAGCCCTTAGTAAATGCGTTTTCATGACTTGTCTCAGGGGTCTCCATACTTCCTGTGTACAGCTGTCACACAGCCTAGTGGGAATTTTGCTTCAGGGTTAAAGTATGTGTTTAACTATATTTGGATATTCTCCAATATACTCCTCCTTCTCTTCCCAGCAGGCTGGAGGATTTAATTGCTTACTGTATTCAAAAAATTCCTCTTAGGAGTTTTTCTATATTTGAAAGATGTGTGAGCACCTCGTGTCTTATTTAACATTGCTGAAACGTGTAAATATTCAATACCTCATTTATCAGTCTCCAAAATGAATATTGTTTCACATTTCTGAAGTTGAAGATGCATTTTCATAGCCTCTGCTAGCTTTGTCAACCAAGTACTGTATTTGTATATAAACAATATCCTCTGAGTTCAGCTCTCCCACTTCCCACAATCTTCTTGTCTTTCCTTCAATAAAATAAGCATGTTTGTCTCTCTTCAGTTCTTGGCCCAGACAATGTGGAGCAGAAAGACTACGGTGAAGCTGACATGGTCAAACGTCTGTTAGCTGAGGTATGCTTGTCCCTGCTGTGTTAATGCAGTAAAGGGAATGTATTTGAGGGAGGGTTTCATTCAGCTGCTGACCATTTTGATTCAGTTATCTTCAAGAGCTGCTTATCAAACACATGGGTAATGAGAAGCTGCCCACTTGCTTGCACCACCTCAGAAACGAAATGTAACATAACTGTGGCCACCCATGAAGCCAGTGAGTGTAAGAAAGAAACAGCTTTCTTCTGATTTCTTGGTGCTCCTCTGCTTCTACCCTTTCACCACTGTTTAGGCTGAGCAGTCTGTTCTGGAGAAAGTGTCACTGGGAAGGCTGCAAGTGTGATTTTTGTGTGTATGTGTGATGCAACAGAGCCCACATAATCTTTGTACTCAGCACAAAACCCAGAACTGTTCCCAGGTTTGGTGCTTTCCCCTTCTGTTACTGCAAATAGCTGTGGAAGAAAATATGCTGTATCAAAAATCACAGTAATGGATGTGTTCTGGAGCCAAGTGATGAAGCATTAATGATTTTCTAACAATGTTGATCCATTTGAGAGTGAAGGGAGATCTCAGAGTGCTGATGCATTGAGCAATATCTAGGAGAATCTGAAGCTACTCTGAATTTAAACCTTACATGATCAAAAGGAAACAATTTTTTCTCATTTTGTGAGCAGAAGGATCGGGACCTGGAACTGGCAGCGCGAATTGGACAAGCCCTCCTTAAGCGCAACCATCTGTTGATGGAGCAGAATGAAGCACTGGAGGAACAGTTAGGACAAACTCTAGACAGAGTAAGTAGTTGCTTTTCTTTCTTTTTTCCCTTTATTTAGGGTTTTTTTCCATTTTTTTCTCTCTCTTTTTTTTCCCATTTATGGTAAGAGGATCCAAAGAAATATATCATTTTGGGGTGATTGGTGCTCTTGGACTACAGAAGTGTGCTTAGATGTCATTCTCCTAATCATTGTTCAATATCTTTTTGCAGTCCAGGAATTGAATATGAAGACAACATATTGTAATTACTGAGAAATTATGAGAATGTTAGATATCATTAGGGTATATCAGACCATAAATCTGATTTCCCACCATTAAACTAAAAATGGACTAATATAAGTCAAAATAAGAGATTGGTATCTGACATGAGCTGCTACATAACTTCACAGGTGAGGAAACAGACAGAAAGTGAGCTGTTTAATGGGGTGCTTCCACTAAGAGTAAACAAATGAATAAATAAAATGTAATGAAAAGTGAATTCTGATGAAGATCTTCACTCCATCTCTTCCTGTAAACACAAATTCTTGATCTAACCTTTTCTTTGGTTTTTTTTCTTAAAAAAATAAGTAAATAGTTGACAAATAACTCTGTGATCAAGAGACGTAGTGTAAGCTACAGTGAAATGGATTTAGCTGCTTGTATAAAACAGTATGCTGGTGACAAGGATGTACTCATAATCAGCTGTAGGATTGCATAAACTTGGGTATTCATATAAAAATGTAGATAAGCAAAATAGATTTTATCTAAATGAGATCTATCTCTTCTTTTGTTTTTAATTGTCCTATGGGTCATTTAATGTGCAGACTGGAAGGTACCACTCTGTACATGTAAATAGCTGTCTTTCAATCCTTTTCTCCAGGAACTCAACAATTCACAGTAATGGTCATAATCAAAATGATAGCTAGCATGTTAAAATGAAATAATGTATTGAGACAGCTGGAAAATGATTTTGCAGTTAACTATTTAAAAAGTAGGTTCTGTTGTTCATTTTTGTGGTGTCTTGAATTTTCTGTCTCCCTTGCTGTGATAAAATTACGATTTTGCGAACTTCCTGTTAACAAATGGAGGTGTGAGCTAATCAGGAGCAGTGATGTTCCAGAGGCTGCATAGATAATAGAGTATGATATTGTGTATGTAAAGTGTACTTCACGTGGTGATGATCTTCACTTGTCCTAGGTTAACCAGCTGCAGCATGAGCTGGCAAAGAAGGATGACCTGCTGCGAATTGTTTCCATCGCTTCCGAGGAGAGCGAGACGGATTCCAGCTGTTCCACACCGCTGCGTTTCAACGAGTCTTTCACCGTGTGCCACGACCCATTGCAGCTGGATGTCCTGCAGGATAAGCTGAGGGAGCTGGAGGAGGAGAACCTGGCTCTGCGATCCAAGGTACATCCGACTGACAGCACGTGCTGAGTGTGAAACAAATAATCAGGGTGTGCAAAATCCAGCAGCAGGGTTTCTCTTGAAGCGCATGGCTGTTTTGTGTCACTGTATGCAAATCATTCCTGAGCACTTCCCCAAATGTTGTCTTTTTGCAACAATTTTTTTTATTAGAGACAAGAGATCAGGCTTTGTTCATGTGTCTATCTGTCTTTCACATAAAACATCTGTAAAATTCTGGGAAGCAGGTTGTGGTGGAAAACACAGTTGCATAGAGTTTTTAAAGAGAGGGGAGACTCTTCAGTTGCAAGAATTTTAGATGTAAAATTAATAACATTATAGATAAACTGAAATTGTTATTGATAAATGAATAATTTTCTCAAAGGCTTGCCATCTGAAGTCAGAAACCATTACATATGAAGAGAAGGAGCAGCAGCTGGTCAATGACTGTGTCAAAGAACTCCGTGAGTATCCAGACTGTATTTGCAATGGCAGGGTGGTGGGTGAAATACCTGGTGCCTACACCTTCTTAGTTAATCCTGAATCCAAAAATGGGCTTCAGTAATTTATGCCAATCATTGAAGTCTTGCCCTTTGCCCAAGTGCAAGGTTGTTTCTGTATTTCATCAGGTTTAACTCTGGCATTCAAATTCATCTCTGTGTGTCATGTTTAGAAGGAGAAAATGAATATAAACGGTGATGTCCATAACTTTCTAAATGAAGCCTACAGACATTAGAAAATCAACAAAATATTCTCCTTGTATATTCAGCACACTTGACACCGAAATGGGTCAATGTATGGACTCTTAGAACTATGAACACATTAGTTTTAGATTATATGTTATGAACCAAATCATTTAAATTAGCAAGTGGCTTAATTTTTGTAGAGCAGTTGTTTGTATTTACTTTGGGGACTGCTTATTTGCAAAGAATTTCAGCTACTCTTACATAAATGCACGCTAAGTATTCTGAAACAATAAATAACAATAGCTTTTTTTATCTGTAGTAATTTGATATGTACTGCTTCCTTTGTGCATAATCACCTTAAATTATGTGTAAGATGTTTTTTTTCTCTACAACCGCCATAAAGAAGACTGGGTTGCTACTTTATTTTTCTTGTTACAGATGGCCCTAAAATACTATGAATTGTTACTTAGTTGTTAATTTACTCTGATTCCACTGAGAAAATATGCATCTTTTGCAAATAGGAGTTAGTTCAAATATGCTCTTCTGTTTTCCTTCAGTGAGAATGTCTGTGAATGTACTTTTTATTCAATTCTATGGCATGAGTAGGCATGCTAGGTAATTTAGATTCACAGAAAAATCATCTCCTAAAGCTGTGTTGCCTACAGCTTTAAAATTTGCATTTTCAGGAAAATGGTATCTGACTGAGCTTAAATGCTCACAGCCCCTTAAGCAGGGCCTTGTTCTGCAGTAAATGTGTGAGGTACAATAAGCACTAATGTTGTAGTGTGACCTTTATGCAAGATTGATCAGACTTTCTTATGACTCTGCAGTGCTTTCAGGGCAAGTGTATAAACAAGGCTAGCTGCATAAAAATATTCCAGCTCTTGGAGATGTTTTGTCATCTCACTTTGTTAAGTACTTGCTAAAAGGAAAAAAAGAATCAGGGAATTGTATTCAGTGGATCTTTGGAGAATAGATAGTGACTAGGATAAAGAGTGTATGTTACAGTTGACAAGGTTTGACAAAATGCCTTTACTTACAATGGTAGTTAATAACAAGATTAATTCAGAACCAGACTTTTCCAGCATATTCCAAGTCTGGCCTTGGTCATGAGTCATTATGTCATTTGAAATTGTTTTATTGTGGTCATTCTACATACTGATCATGTGTATTTCAGATTATGCATGCTTAGTTCATGTGTTATATGTGTTATACCTGCATTTAACTCTTTTTCCTCCTTCTCCCCTCTGTTAGCCTGTTCCCTATGGATGTTCTGAGGCACCCACTTTTCTGTATTATGAGTTGATTTCCTAAGAGAATTGGTGGTTTTGCAGATTGTTGTTGACTTGCACTCATCCTTTCTGGGATTTAGGTTTGGCTTGGGGTTGTTTTTGTTTGTTTTTGGGTTTTTTGTGGGAGAAGGTCTTGACTAAGTTCCTTTTATGTTTTGTAGGGCAAACAAATGCTCAGATCTCCAGGATAACAGAGGAGTTGTCAGAGAAGAGTGAGGAGGTGATTCGCTACCAGGAAGAGATCTCATCCCTTTTGTCCCAGATTGTTGATCTCCAGCATAAGCTCAAAGAAGTAAGGGAATGCCGATAAAGTGTCCCTGTGTGCACAGGTGTCTGTGCAGCGTGTGCGTGCCAGTGCTCACAGCAGGCAAAATTTGTCTTGGCAAGCCACAGGGTTGCACTGCAAGAGAGAGGCTGTTCCAGGAAAGTCTGGCAGAGGATCAGTCTCTCAGGGAAATCAGCTGAGAAAATGATGAGCACCTTTTTGTCCTTTCAGAATGTGATTGAGAAGGAGGAGCTGAAACTTCACTTACAAGCCTCCAAAGATGCTCAGAGACAACTGACAGCAGAGGTACTTAAGACTTCTGTAACATACATTTAGGTAGATGTTTGAGATAGAATAGAGGAGAAAGAAAACAGAGAGAGTGGGAACTACTGCTTTTTAATTATGTAGGATTTTAATCTTTCATTGTGTTAAGTCAAATGATTGGAGGGAAAGAATAATTATTTTACTTAACCATACACAAATATTTGTTGTAGTTCACAAAAGTATAAAAGGCAAGGAGTGTGTTTCAAATAGGGAGGTCCTGCTATTCTTAGTTATGAGAAAGAGTGCTTTAGTGTGACTATTACTGATTGTATCAACAGTACTGTCGCTCATTAGATTTTAAGGCAGTTCTCATTTTTTGCTTCTTTGGCATCAGTAGTTAGTGTATTTGCATTTTTTCAATGTAATTTCCTTTGAATTTCATCATACTTTTTCCTATTTTGAGTCTTTGTGCTTTGTCACTAAAACTGCTACAGGTGCTGTGCTGACTGTTGTCCATTCCAGTTGTGAGCATGTGCTCTGCAGCTGAAAGAATCTCACAGTGTCCAATCAGACATTCTAGATTCCTGTAGGAGGTCATTCAGTTTCACTGTGTCTTCTCTCTGTAGAGATCATGTGATGGGCTCTCTTCTCTTGCAGCTCCATGAGTTTCAGGACCGGAATGCAGAGTGTCTGGGCATGTTGCACGAGTCCCAGGAGGAAGTGAAGTTGCTGCGCAGCAGAGCCAGCTCTGTCGCTTGTCTGTGCCACTCGCAGTCCCGGGGAGCATTTCCTGTGGTAACCAACACCTCTAGCGTGGCACACACAGCTCTGGCACTGAGCAGCTCTAGGAGCACAACTGCTCTAGAAGCAGTTCATTTGCAGGAACTGCAGCCAGAACTACTGTGTAGTAGGCAAAGGATCTGATCTATTGGTTTTTCAATTCAATTCTTCAATGTGTACACTTGTGAGAAATTTAGGAAATTAGTTAGGAAACTAACTGTTCACTTGACATATTGTGACGCTGCAATTATTTTTCCTGTTTATATGCCATTTCTGTTTAATAAGAGAATTGGCATGTTCTATAGCTTATGCTCAGTTGTGCTAGTGTCTTGTTTGATGTGGGTGTGAATTTTACAACTCAACAGTATTTCTTTAAGAAACAGAGCATGTCACATACCCAAAATATCTGGGAATTCTTCAGGTTTTGGTTGGTTGCTCTGTGTGTACAGAATCACCCAAGTATACCTGTAAGAAATGCTCTTAAAATTTGTAGCTCAACTAAAGCAACCAACATACAGAGTACATAAAGAAACACAAAGAAAAAGCAGATGTTGCTAATGAAAACTGAACCCATCCTGGTTACACATGGGTGTAGTTATGGTGGAAAACTGTCCCACATGCCCTTCCTTCAGAGGCAGAAGGGTTTGTCCAAAGCGTACTGATACTGGGCAACAAATGCTGATTGTTAAAAGTAATTTTTACAGATATTTTCTGCTAAAATTGTGAGAAGGAAGACTTGAATCTAATTTGTCAATTCTTACTGTTTCCATTTTTTTCTAGGATTCCCTTGCAGCAGAAATTGAAGGGACAATGAGGAAGGAATTGAGTCAGGCTGATGAATCTGTTCTCTCCAAGCAAAAGTATGTTTTCAGATGTCCATGTGCTGTATTGATATTTATCCACACACTTGTATTAATTAAGGTGAAACTAATTTCTGGGACTTCATAAATGCATATATTCCCTCTATAATGTTTTCATTGTAAATAAAAAATGGTTTGTAGTATTTGGTAGTCTTTTCAGTTTTGAACCCTCCTATTCTTACTTGATTCTATGAAGAATCAATTAATAACAAAATTATATAATAAGAAGAAATTATAAATTGTAAAACTATAAATTATAGAAATTATAAATTATAACGAATTAAATTATAAATTATAGAAAACTAAATATAAATTATAGAAACTAGAAATTATAAAATTATATAATAATAATTACATAATAATAGCAAGAATCAAAATAACATCCTTGATAAAAGGATGTTATTTCATTCTTTTTTTGAGGGTTTTTGATCCAAATTCTCTGATGCACAGTACTAGTTTTACCCCTTTTAATGCTTATAGAAAAATTGCTGGACAAATGACATTATAGATGAAAGATACGTAACAGTGTTCAAAACCCTGAAGACTGTTCTTGGATCTCATAATTCTGAGTAAGGAGTAATAAATTGCATATGTGTTTCTGAAAGCATATACAAATTAAATAAATAAAATATATACTTTTGAATAGGCTAAAGCAGTTATCAGTAGAGGTTTGGGTCTTTCAGGTAAAGAAGTGGTAATTCTGATACTTAATAGAGTAGATCTCCTGAAGACATGAGTGTTTTAGGCAATCATGTTTTTCTGAACATATTTTTAGTGGGGTCTCCACAGACTTTTCAAACTTTGGTTTTCAGAGATTTTTCTTTATTAGATCTTTTTTGCTTCTGAAAACCCACATTTGTTTGTTTGTCTTTTCCACAGGGATCAACAGAAGCGAGTGTTTGACACTGTCAAGGTTGCCAATATCATCCGTGGCCGCTCCCCGTCCTTTCCTGCCCCATTGCCGATCCCTGGATCAAATCGCTCGAGTGCTGTTATGACAGCAAAGCCCTTCCAGTCTGGCGTGCACCACCTGGACAGCCACGCACGGATGGTCCCAGGGAGCAGCTCTGAGCAGAATTTAAAGTAGGAAGCACAGCCTGTTACCTTCTTCTGAAAAGAACTGATTCAAAACTAAACCCAGACTGGACTTCTGCTGTGGAAGAGAGAAATAGTTCATTTAATGGGCTTAACATGTGTTATTATTTGATGTTTCTCACAGAGACGCTCACAGTCCTGGCCAGCCGGGAACCCCTGGCGACAATGACCTGGTCACAGCTCTGCACAGGCTGTCCCTGCGTCGTCAGAACTACCTGTGTGAGAAGCAGTTCTTCGAGGAGGAGTGGGACCGAAAATTGCATTTGCTGGCTGAGCAGAAAGAAGAGGCCAGTGGCTGCAGTACACCAACAGAAAGCTCCTTTTCCCCAAGTACAAACTCAGAGTTCACAGATCTCTCTGCCAGCTCTAGTAATCTCCGTGTTCTCCTACCAGAGAAGTTGCAAATTGTCAAACCCATTGAAGGTAAGAGGATGATCTTCCTTCTCTCATTATCAGAAAAGGATTTTATATTTACCAGCTAAATGATGGTGTGTATAGCTAGGTGTGATGTGCAGTAACAGGAAGCAGTAGTATTTGGTAGGCTTCAAGCCGGTGTTAGGCTGCTTCTTCACTGGACAGCATTGCCCACTGTGTAGGCACCAGCCAGCTGCACTTGGTTTTATAATGCATTCTTGTAACTTGATACAGTAGTAGGTAATGGCTCTCTGAATCTCTTCTCTTTTGTCACACCAGGATCTCAGACCCTTTTTCATTGGCAGCAGCTTGCTCGACCCAACCTCGGCACCATTCTTGACCCAAGACCAGGTGTTGTTACTAAAGGCTTTACCCCTCTGTCTGATGATACCACATCTATGCACCACATCTCTGACCTGGAGGAAGATGATGAGGAAGAGGGTGAAGGAGGTATAACATTTCAAGCACAACAGTCCTTCCCAGAGGAAAAGAAATGTGCATTGGCAAAGCCAGTGGCAGGGATTTTCCTGCCACCTATTACTTCAGCAGCAGTACCACTCACTGGTAAGAAGCATGGGTAGTGTTTCTTCCTGAGTCTATTTAGCAGTGTCCTTTTCTCTATGGAAAGCATTAGACTGTGTGGTAATGCTATCTTTGCTGTTCTTGTTCTTTACTTCAAAAAAAAGGACTCAGAAAATTAACGGTGATAATAACATTGTCTTAAACTTTGATTCATTCTTGTATGTCTTTATTTTTACCCTTAATGGATGTAAATTCTTCATATTGCAGCCTCAAATCCAGGGAAGTGTCTATCTTCAACAAATTCCACATTTACCTTCACTACCTGTAGGATCCTTCACCCATCTGATGTCACTCAAGTTACTCCCAGGTATGAGGACTGCTAACATACTGAATGCTTCTGCAGCGGATTAAACAGTTACTTTCTGGCTTTTGATACATGGACCAGTTTTAAAAATACTAAGGCAGTTGGGCAACATATAGGATGTTACTAATAAAAATAATTGTAATTATGAAGGAAAACTTGGAATTCTTTGGAGTGAGAGTTAAAACAAGTTAAGGTAACTTTAAGTTATTTTAACTCTTAAGTAGCAGTTGCCTTGTTGGGGAAAAAAAGATTCCATGATGATTTATTTTCTGATTCTGTTATGTTTTTTTTATAAACTGGACAGGTATGTTAATATTCTAGCTAATAGAGTACAGGTGATCACAGAAGGTAAATTCATTGGTACTTAGCAGAACAATAATTCTGAGTACTGAAGCTGTCACAGCTGATAGCAATAGTTAACATTTTTCTTTTGAGCCTTTGTATACTAAAAGGCATATGAAGAGCAGGTATAAAAATGTCTAATGTGTGTATATTGTCTGTTTAATTTTTATTTTCTTTCAGCTCCATGGGTGCTTCATTTTCACTGGGGAATACTGGCAGCAGTACTGGAAACCCAGTAGTGAGCACTCCAGCCATTCCTTACAGACTAAGTATTGGAGAATTTCTCACCAACAGAAGAGACTCAACTACTACTTTCAGCAGCACAAGCAGCCTGGCTAAACTTTTGCAAGAACGAGGCATCTCTGCCAAGGTTTATGACAGCCCCATGTTAGAAAAACCGCCTTTGCTGCAACCCTCCCGAACTCTTCCCATTCCTTCTACTCCACCAAACTCTCCTTCGCGTTCACCTTGTCCTTCCCCACCGCTGTTTGAGCCTCGAGTGCATCACTCAGAGAATTTCCTGGCCTCTCGGCCAGCAGAAACGTTTTTGCAGGAAATGTATGGCCTAAAGCCCTCCCGGAACGTCCCGGACGTAGGCCAGCAGAAGATGAGCCTCGTGGACAGACTGAAGAGGCTGGGCATTGCCAGGGTGATCAAGCCCCCTGAAACACAGGACCATGGCAAGAATCAGGGGCCAGAGGCTGGCTTGCAGAGGCAGGACTCAGCTGGGTTTTTAAATGCAGGTGGCAACTTAATGGCAGGACTGAGAAGAAACCAGAGTCTTCCAGCCATGATTGGAGCACTGGGAGCTCCTGTTTGCACACAGTCATCAAAAATGGATATGCTAAAGGAAGACTAACTGGCCTGAAAGGTGTTTGACTTAGAGCACAGTAAATAATTTGAGGGATTAATATCCAGTACAGGCATTGTTGGGTGTGTTACAGAAGCGTTGGAGAAGGCATGTGCATGTTAAAATGTGGGAGAGACAAGTGTTGGGACCAAGGAGCAAAGGAACATTGCTTGGGTTTGATGAAGAAGGTTTTTGTGGGAGATAGAAAGGTAAAACCAAAGCTTTATTTCAAGACCCCCTTCAGCATCTTGTCTTAATTTAGTCAGAAGTGAAGACTATTGTAGACATTTTCAGTGTTTTAACCCTTTAACCTGTATGTCTAGGCATTTTATTTTTTTCCATCATACATCCATAGTGTTTACTAGTTGTTTGCAGTCAGACTACATAATTTAAATATAATATTAAAATAACAATCAGTCTGACTAGCATTAGCAGCCCAAGTTCCTCTCTGTAGCAAACAAATATGAAAACTTTGATTTTTTTTTCATTATTTTATTTTCCATTTCAGAAACTGTGCTCTTTTGAACTCCTCCTCACTTTGAGAAGCAGGGGAGAGAATCTTTAGCTCTGTGTAAGAAAGAAATACTTCAGTTTACAAACACAGGATTTATATTTTGAAAGAGTGCAATTGTGTTAGGTAGGTATTAACAGAAGTTAATTTCTTTCGAGAGCTTGTGAACAAAGCACACAGAGAAATGTGCAATGAATAAGAATTAAGAAGCAGAAAAGTGTGTACATCCAGCTAAGAAATCTTTCTAAAGTGTAGTGTGCATTTATTTAAATGAGAATAGTTTTGTGTGCACACATACACACACACACACAAATATCTCAGGCACATTTCAGCATTGCAAAAGGAAATAAACCCTAGGTGCTTGATTCAGGGTTTCTTTTTAAAAACTTAAATGGAGAGCATTTACTTCAAGGAAATTGTTGGAAGTGTAGAAAACTGCCTCTTGTCTTGCCAAGTACACATTCTGTATATTTGAGAGTTCTCAGTGAACTTTATGCCTTTCATTCAATCATTTCTCATTTCAAGCAGGATTTTGTTTAAAAGATTTCACTAAGAGCAAAATTTGCCAGTCTCTGTATAGAAACAGGAGGGGAAAAGCAGTGTTCTTTGTAGCATTTTAACAAATATTGAAATCCAGTGATTAGTGAGGGAGTGTGGTTCTGACAAATAGCTGGAGTAGACTTTCCAACTCAAAAAAGAACTTTATTTCAGAAATCTGGTTTCTGAGTGTTAATTATAAAAATATTACTGCCCATGCTGCTCTTTTGATTCCTTCCTGTCCAAGATTCTAATCATAAGTGAACAATCTACAACAGATATTTTGTGTAACTTAAGAAAAAGTTGTCTTTGCTAGTGACCTGAATAGAAACAGCTTCTTAGTCTTCATATAAATTTTCACTGTACCTATCAACATTATAAAATGATTTGTTTCCATACAATTAGATTAAGCAGTTAAGTTTACCTTGCCTGTTACTGTAGCTGGCAGCTGTCTGGGGGTGTGGTGTGAAGCATCAGTGCAATCACACTGATTTGCATTTGCCATTAGGCACAGTCTCCATAATCAGCACCCTCGTTGCTGCAGGGGTGAATGGAGTAGGGCAGGAAAAGAAAGCTTCTTACCCTTGTTTATAGGAAATTTGTAACATGGCCTTTCTGGTTTTACAGTTCTTTAGATCTTGTGATGATTTTTGATATTTTTGTTTTGTAAAAGGAAAAGGAGTAACCACTTTAAACTTGCACAGGGATTCTTAGCAGAAGCTTGTCTGTCAGCAGCGCACAGAAATATTCCGGAACTCCTGGAGTTGCCTTTTGCTCTCTAAGCAAAATCTTACACTTACAAAAGGTGAATTTTATTTAAAAGACTATATACGGGTTAATTTTGTTTTTTAAGTGAAAAATATTTAATTTTTTCATGTAAGTATTTATGTTTGCATGTACTTAGCTGAGCATGGTGTCTTGCCTAGCTACATAAAAGTGAAAGGAGGGAGTGCCATGTTGGTCTCCAGTGGCCTGGGACGGGTATGTCTGCAGTGTATCTCTACCTTCCAGGGAAATGAGTTAGCAAAAGCTTAGACAGTTTGGTGCCAACAGAGAAGTGTGTAGCATGTCAAAATCCGTCCATTTTATGTGTTTATTGTAGGAATACCTGAGTTACAGATAAATTTTTGAAGGCACTACACTGTGTTTCTAATCGCTTCATAAGATAACTCCAGCACTGGATCAGCAGCGTAGCAAATCAGCTAAGGCAGAATTCCTTTGGCAGACCATGGTTCAGGTAAAACTAATCTACAAGCATATAAATGAAATGCATGTGTCTCCTGGGGATACTTCCCTATTCCATAGCCCAGCAATATAAACTGGTTCAGTTCAAACAATGCTGTGGATGTTGAGAGGTCAGTTTGATTTGTAGCTGAGGTGTATCATCAGATACTTTACATAAGGCAAAAAGAAAATGGAAGAATCTCTATACCATGGTGTTTGTGTATGTTTACCCAATGGGTCGATGCTGTGGTGCAGCGTTGTTCAAATTCTGTCATGCATTTATGCCTTTGGATCGTCATGCACAGTTTGGATATACATGCCTGGCTTGCAGTAACAGGTAAAACTGATACTTCTTCCAAGTTTACCATTTTGTGCCAAAACCTAGAAGATAAACTTTTTTTAAACAACATGCGTTTCTGAGAACATTTTAGAAGTTACCATGATTCTAGGAATGATTTGGCTTTCATTGTCTCCTATAAGAGGGGTGAGAGGTGACAAATTTGCATGGCTAACATCCTGCACCAGATCTTTTGTTTGAGTAGAGGTAGACCTAGAAGGAATGGAGAATTACATTTTGGCAGGGTTATCTTGCAGGTTTGAGTCAAACACAGATGCTAGAAAGGACTTACCATGCTTGTGCAAGTTACAAGAGACAGAAAGGAATTCTTGTATTTACCTTATTCCGATTGTCTTAAAGCACAAACTTAAACCTTTCTAGTTTCACTGTTAGTTTTTAATAAACTCAGTGATACCTGCATGCTCAAAATACCTGTGATCAAAGTCAAACATCTACTACAGTCGAATAGCAACGGAGAGGCAAGGAAAATAATTGAGTTTGGGCTTCATTTGGCTGTTACATGAGGGGATTACACAGTGTTTGAACAGTCTGGGATTTTCATGGTATTTTTTCCATCAGCTTTTTGCACTTACTGCTGTTTCATAGTGGAATGTAAATTTGATAATAAACATGTATAACATGCCATTTTTCAGTATATTGATGATCTTCTGTGGTTTGTTCCAGATGTCATCTTCTCTAGTACAGTGATCTATAACAAACCTAAAATCGGGCCTTTTCTGTGGCTAAAATTTATAGTGATTATTATACTGTACACAAGCTTAGTGAAGTGAGTTGGTATCTACAGAAAAGGTGGCTTTAGAAGCCAATGAATTGATATAGACAGTATTTAAGTGTTGATATAGACAGTATTTAATTGATATAGACAGTATTTAAGTGTTGAGCCTCACTTTAAATTAATCTGTTCATATTTTCTGGTACCTCGGGGGGTTTTGTGCATGGGTGGTGCTTTAGGGTTTTTTCCTCCCCTCTTTTAGAGCAGCTAGTGTGTTCCTCTAGCATTACAGTGTTAGCACTGCATTACTGACTAACACCACCACAGTTGTTTTTTCATCTCAGTAGCTGATGTTATGTGAGCCCTATAGATTTGTGACAGATGGGAGTAGACATTGAAGCAGTTTTGTGCATGCTCACCAAAGAAGGCAATCTAAAATGTTTTAAGGAGCTGGGTACTTACCTAGTGACTTTTTCTGTGCTTAGAACTAAGACTTAAAGGTAAGTGAACATAGGGTAACTGGACATATTCAACCATGAAGCTGTACCAGAGCAACTGATTTTCACTGTTCAGACTACTCTACGTAGAGGATACACTGAAATCCAGGTCAGAGACAGATCCTGCTGAGGATGCCAGGTAACAAATGCTTAACTTGACCTTGAAGTGTACCAAGCCAGATTCTAAGTCATGGAACAAGTAACAAAACACACAGATATGAGCCGATTATATCCTATAAAATTTACAGCACTCCTCCCTTTATTTTGCAAAGGTTAGGCATAAAGTACACAAAGCTTTATAACAGTTGTCTTCTAAAAGTTGCCTTGTAAATACCTTATGAAAGCAGTAGTAATGTGGTAGAGCTGATAAGAAGACACTGAGTAGAATTTTGCCAGCAAGCCACTGAGAGAGATCAGCTAAACAGATCAGAGATAAATCAGAGACAAGCTCAGAGATGTTCTCAAGTATTAATACAAATTAATGTATCAATACAAATTTCTTAAGGCTTTTTCTCCTTAATTGTAGTTTAAATTAAAAATATCTGCCCTTGAGCTAAGAGCAGGAACTAAAAGTCTGTGTTTGACTGAATTCTGAAACCAGCCAATTCCAGGCTGCAGCAGCTCTCTCTGGCTTGCAGTTGCCTCCCATTTAGTTGACAGGAAAGATGAGCCTCTTCCTCAGGGTGAAACTGGGCTGTGGCATCTGCTTCTTTGTGCCCCGCTCACAAGTTTTTCTGCTCACTTCTTGATTTACGGCTGTCAGGATGGTGAGAATATCTTCCCCTCTGCAAAGAAACAAGTACAGTTTGTGTTAGGCAGTTAACATCAGCAAAATAACATTTTTGCTACCTTGATATACACCAGTGCTAACAGCTCCTGTTTTTAATAGGCTTCAGAGCACTTCCCTAAGTTGCTTTGAACAGTTTGCATGGTGCTGTGTCCTACATCACTGTTTTCACTCTGAGCAAGTATTCCCACTTTGTATCATCTACCTCTGCATCTAAATCAAATTCTTGTCATCCAGAAGAAAAATTCAGGTGTTGCCAAAAATAATCGTTTGGAAACATAGGTACCGAGGACAGCTGTACTCCAAGCGCTGGCATAGTGCCTGTATATACCAGGTTCCCTCCTTGGGACTTCTGTAGGAGACGTAATCCTGCAGGGTGGCCATGCCCAGGAGGAAGTCTGCCTCTGCAGGGATGCACTCGAGCTGAAGCCTCGCATCTTGCTCCACAGAAGAATCTTGCTCTCCAGAATCTGTTTCAATGGTCACACCTTGATGGAAAGCTTCACCTTGGCAGGCCTGAATAAAAAAAACTTTTGGTTTTCCAGCAAGTGAATTGCAATTCTGTGCAGTGAAAGAAGTGGTCAGTTCCCTGATAGGTACTTCCTGCCCATCAACACCATATATAATGCCTTTTTTCCCATGAGACAGGATACAGCAAACAAAACAGTCCTTGTCCTCATGGTCTGCACTCCGGAAGATGTTCACAGTCTCACGGATTTCTTGTGCAGTGAGATCTCTATATTCTTCTACTGTAAAATGAAGCTTGCTAAAGACATTCCTCAGAGCCGCTGGAAAGCAAAGAGAAGGGAAATTTGAGACATTTCATTATATGGAAGTTGGACTCTGCAACTGCAGATTGCATTTCTAGATATAACTGGTCATCTGCTACATGACTACATCCATGTAGCTACATTCCTGGTCTGAAAATACTCTAGTAGTCTAATCACTAATCATATCTCTACTGGGTTCCCTTAACTGGCATTAAAAGGTTTTCTTGCATATTTCTGCATATTTTAGAATTAGTATGCATAAGGCTGATGCAAAGCTAGCCTAGCTTGTAAAGTCCAGCCTCAGGGTGCTGCTTAAGGTTTCAGTCACCTCACTAAAACTGCAAAATGCAAGTGAATTGTTCAGTGTCAGGCACTAATAAATTGATGAGTTGATTAGGACTTGTCAGCACATTAAACCGAGCCAACTGAGCCACTACAACAAAAGTAATCCTAGAAAGAGAAGACTGAAATTCAGACCTTGAGAAAGAGAAACAAGATTTCTATTTTTAAGGATTGGCAAACTCATCTTTAACATTCACTGTACCTGCATCCACGTCTGTCCCATTCCGATCTTTCATGTGTTTGTGTTCCAGCACTCCTTCCCTAGCTTTTGCAAAATTGTGATTATTTATGATCAGGCACACTCCACAGGGTCGGCTGGTCATTTTGTATGCTTCAAGCAGCTGAAAGGAAAGACTCCTGGTGAAGCTCCTACACTCTCCTCCAAGTGCTCCTTAGCTGTTGTGAGTGGCAGAGCAGGGTCCAGAGCCAGCTGGCCTCCTCTCCAGGCAGCTCCCCCTCAACAGCTTTGCTCCCAGGGCCTGGCAGTGCCCTGCCCCACTGCCTTTGGCAGTCTGTGCAGGACCACCAAAGTCAGACTCAGCCCACACAAGGTGCTCTGTTCACTCATATCTTGGTGCCAAGCCAGCTGCCTAATTCCTGGTATCATAAACTCAGCCTACCCTGCTATCCTTGCAGATGTTTCTGAAGTACAACACTGCAGCAGCTGTGCCTGTGACACAACTTCAGAATAAAGGATGCAGAGTTGTGCATTTTTCTTTTTCTAGATAGGGCTTTTAACAGTTGGTCTTAGAACAACTGTTCACTTCATGGAGGGGTGAGTTCTTCTAAGATAAAATCATGATGTTTCTAAGAAATAAACTAACTTACCTGGGAAGAGTCATTAAAACTGCCAGGAGGACTAGGTGCTACAGGTGACACTAGATGCCCCTCAGGGTATCCTGTGCTGCCCCTCTGTTCCTCTGTGATGAGCATCTCTTCTTGGCCTGCAAAGCATTCATGATCAGTGCTGTGCAACACCTATACATCACTTCAAGAATAAATAACTATGGGGAAGAGGCTGGTTTGTTCTGTTTTACCAAACGGCTTTAATCCATCTTCAATTCTGTTCCACAGGCTGATGTTAATTTTTTCACAGAGACTCTTCAGCATACTTAGGTTGTCTTTCCCCAGAAGGCCCTTCTTCTCCATCTCAGTGAGAACGTCAAGCATTGTCTGGGTAATCAGAAAGGCAGTTTGTTCTCAGGGCACCTCCATGCTGCCACTGGGAGCAAAGCTGCAGCATGTGCACCAAAGCTTTAATGCACTGACAGCACATGTGGCCCAGAGAGTCAATCCAGCTGACTGGGAGCTCAGGTGAGACCTCAGCTGAGCCAGTTAATCCTAGTTCAACAAAACCTACAAGTACTGTTAAGTACCAACATCTTCCCAAAACATACTCATTTCCTTTCTGTAGCTCAGAGGTGCCAAGATCTAATTAAGATCTACCGCAGGACATCTACAGGAATGTAACAATATTTTTAATGATTGCTTTCATTCAACTTTCAGTGGCTATTGTGCACTCAAGTGAAACAGAAGAATTACTGCAGTGACCATCTTAAGCACTGGCAAAAAGGGTTTTCTGTCCTTTGGGTCCCCTTTTGCTTCAGAGCAATCTCTACACTATCATGTGAGGTATAGAGATTGCTCTGAAGCAAAAGGGGACCCAAGGGACAGAAACTCATCAGTGAGTGGCAGAGCACAGTGGTCACCCCAAGAATTTACTAGAAGAGCTCTCATAGTCTCCCCTCTAAGAAAAGAAGGAAAATCCTCAAAACTTTTATTAGAACAAAGTACCAAAGAATCAGAACTGGGACAGGCTGGGACAACATAAAAGCACTGGATCTGCAAGGCTACTTGTAAATTCCAGCTTATTTGACTTAGCCTTGAGAAGAATCTGCTGCTTAGATCTGTATTTTCGGCATTTTAAAAAACATATAAAATAATATTCACAGTGGATCACTTTCTATATTTGATAATGACTGAGAAAAAAAGTCTGTTGGCTAAGTAAATGTGCTTATCAGTTTTGTGTTTATTAAGGCCACTGAGTGTCCTAAGTTCCCTGTGATGCTTGGATGTGTTGGATTTGATGGCCTCTGTGCCTGGCACTCCTGGCACAGCTGGCTGTGACACTGCTGCAAAAGCTGTGCCTGACACCAGCACAAACAAGTCCCACGTGCAACCAGGGGCACCCTTTTCTTGTGGTGTTTTCATCTTAAAAGTGACACCATAAAGAAGAGTGAAGCTCATTCCCCCATAAGCAACCCAATTGCCTCTATGGATTATAGTAATAATTTTTAAAAAGTATTACAGAGATACTTACAGTCTCACGGGTTAGCTTGCTTTTTGGCAATTCGTTGGCCAAAAGTAACTTGAAATACATCAGCTCATCTTCGACGACATCTTCATACAGTTGAAAGAGCAAGTATCTAGAAAAAGAAGTGGAGGGCGTTGTTTCATCGTGTTTCCAAGTACAACTCCGTACTATGCACCGCTCCTCTTGTCTACTGTCCCCTCAGAACATATTCCCCTTTTTTCCCGTTTGAGATGGAGGACGCAAGGCCCAGGACCGCCTGAAGGGAAACCCTTCAGCCCGGCTGAGCTGTCCCGGACAGAACGAGGCGCGCAGCCAGGCCGGCCCAGCCCGGCGCCCTCACCCACCTGAAGGGCGGCACCCGCGCCCCGCCCGGCGCCCGCAGCTCCCTCTCCACCTGCTCCCGGCTGGAGCCCAGGTGGGCAACCAGGAGGTCGATCCGCCCGATGCGGTAGAGCAGCTCCCTGAGGAAGGCCAGGTCCCCCGGCTCCAGCAAGCCCTTCTCCTGCAGCGCTTCGAACAAGTCGTGAGGGGTCCAGACGGCTTCCAGCCTCCTCCAGGGGACGTGGTCCCGGCAGAGGAACTTCAGAGCCGCCAGCTCGGCCCCGTCCAGCTCGTCGCTGACCGCCAGCAGCCGCCCCCGCGGCAGCTCCATGGCCGCGCCACAGCCGCGGAGGGCGAAGGGCGGAGCCCGACCCGACCCGGGGCGGTGCTTCCTTCTGGATTTAAACTTCCGGAGCGAAATACCCCACAGCTCCTTGGGGAACGCGGTGTCTTGGGATCTGTCTGTTCCCAATTCCGCCTGTTCTAGAGCCCATTCTTGAGCAAACCGAACCGGCTAGTGCGGATGCAAAGGTGTCCCTCTGCCCGGGCGTTTCCTGCTGTCGCCTCTCGCTGGTTCTCAGGCTAAACCACTGCGATTTTAATACAAGGAGAAGGAAGCTTTTATAGCACCACTGATTCGCCTTCCTCCTTGCGAGCCTTCTGGCTGCTGTCAGAAAAGGCAGCACCCTCCCTGCAGGCGTTCGGTCTCGAACAGCCACCAGCCATGGAAAACAGCTCCCTTCCCACCCATCCCACATCTGCTCAGGACAGTTCTACAACAAGAGCAGGCACTGCGCTGGTGAAGGGCCCTGGGATGCTGCACCATCTCCACTTCACCTTCTGGTGCAGCACCATGGATAGATGTATTTCACAACAGGAGGGGAGAGATTTTACCAACCGGAATTCCATCCTTTTGAAAACTCATTTAATGCTCACTTTGAGCCAGAGAGCAACCCTCAGCACATTATACTGTACAATAAAGAACCAATGTTCTTTATCTTTGCTAAGCACTGATTTGAAACCAGCATCCCATTCCCAAAAATCCAGTAAAAACCACTTTAACAATATATTAAACAGAAATCTGTACATTGTTATCCTAGAAGTGGCTTATCAATGTTCAAACCCCTATGCAAGATATTTGGTTACTATATGCATGGCAAGTTGGGTCAAAGGTGGAAAGAATCCAAAAAGCAAGGCACTTTTCAATGTCTTGCTATCTTGTTCTAAGGACATATGGATCCATCTTTGCACTCACATACCTGGACAAATCAGACCTAAACACAAAGTGGCTACACATATAAAACTGACATGGAAGACTTACGCCAAGCTCAGGAGATGTGTCCAGGATGACACGCCATGTGTGGCTGGCATCCACAAGAGCCAGCCATGTTTGTGGCCTGGGGAGTTCCAGTGGCTGTCAGTAACAGAACAGAGTGACAAGAAAAGACACACTTGCAGAAAGGACACACAGAATGAATGAATTCCCAAAGATCTCACTTATATTTCTTAGCACATTGCAAAGAAGTCATTGAAGATTAAACATGCCATTCTCTGTTCATAATTTGACATATCTCTAGTTGAAAAGAGGCAGGTTTGAATAACTTCAGAGAGAATATGCCCACGTTTTTTAGGGGTCAGAATAAAAAGGCTGAACACTCAACACTACTGTTAAACTGAAAGAATAGGTAGCAAAATGTGAATGACTGGGCAAGGACTCGTGCCCCTGGACAGCATTATTTCTTCTTTAGCTAACAGCTCAACTCTTACAAGTGTTTTCCTTTTCAAATAGCACCACTCTGATCTTGTCTGCTTTCAGTTTTCTTTCCTACCAAACTTCTGGCCCCACTTTCTGGTGGCAGTGCTTCTGCTGTCTGAAAACGAAATAGAATTAAGTGCCAGGCTTTTGACTGGATTTGGCCTCCCAGCCATGAGCTGGTAGGAAAGAAAAGGCAAAGTAAAAACAAAGCTGAGGGCCTTCACAGAGAAAAAGTAATTGCCACTCACTGTTGTCTAGCTTGTACTAGAGAGAAAAAACAGTCAGGAAATTGCAGAACCGACTTCCTTCTTACCACTCGGCTCTGTGGGAGGGACACAAATATGTGCAAAAACCCACCAGCCACACTTTTCTCAGAACACAAAACTCAGAGTGTGTTTTCTCCTTGCCTGGTTGCTGCATGACCTACATATAAATTCACAGTATGGCTGTTCTGTGGTTCTTTAAAGGATTTTGATGGGGTTTTCTCTTCCTCCTAGTAGGTCTTCATCCACGAGTGATAATGGTATACTATGCAGATAGCTGGATTTTAACAGGCAGAACAAAATACCAAATCACTTAAATTAATTTAAATCACAGGGTGTGACTGATCAGCACCCTCTATAGACCCCCCTTCCCCCTTCCAGTGAAGGACAGCTCAGAGGAGAAGGACAAAAAAACCCACACCATCTCAGGGAAGAACAGGTAATAAAGAAAGCCCAATTTACTTCAACATCAGGATTGGAGAGTGACCTTAGTTTTAGAGGAGACATTTGCATCTGTGAATCATCAGGTACCCCAAGACAGTTAACAAGGAATAATGCCTTCTTGAGCAAGCCAGACCACCATGGAGGGTGTGGATAAGTGGCTGACCCCACCCCAACATAAAAGTATAAAACCTGGACAACTGATAAAACATTTAAAGTTTGAAAAGAACAATGGGCTTGAGCTGGCTTCCACCCACGTTCCACCATGACTGGGAATGTCCAGGGTCATGACAGATAGCACACCTATGTAGCTGTCTTACCCTACCAAATCAAAATCCTGTGTATCCCCAAAGATACCAAATAATTAAATTTGATATCCAATTCTGTCTCATGTAGAATAGCTGAAAGAACTTGGTCTGAGTGTATTGAACTCTTACACAGAAATATGCGAAACAGAAATGCTGTAGATGTACAACTTCACTTCTGCAGCTGCTGCCATCTTCCAGCAAGTTTCTCACAGAGGAAGCAGTTACTGAATTGTCCTACTGGCATCAGCTGCCATTATCATGACAGTCCTGAACTTATTCTTTCCTACCATCTCTCCAGCTGCTTCCCCTTGGGGTGGCTGCCAACAAATACTCCAATAAGAACAAAATTACTTCTGTGGGGTAAAAGTGTTTGTCATGCTGACTGTCCCTCAGAAAGCTCATCCAAGAGAGGAACACACCGCAAACTGAGGTGATATAAAAACCAAGAGAATTTATTCTAACAGAAACATGATTACAGAACTTCTTTCCAGTATTCCACATTCATTCAAGACACTGTGCTCTGACAACTCTGAGAAATAGCAAAGTGAGAACTTTTATTATTGAAAAACTTACACTGTCGGGCTGTTTATTCAAGCAGATGATTGACATAAACCAAATATTTAGATGAAAAGAACCAAACTAACATAATCATGGGGTTTTGATCCTTCTGGAGCAGGATGTTATTTTCCATGAACATTTGTAGCTTCCAAAGACAGACAACAATTCACCTCTGGGTAAGGCAGTTACAACCTAACACATGCTGCTTGGGAATGCATCCAGCTTTCTGAATCTGTTCTTTTTTTTGCAGATTTTAGGGACTTAACTCAGACACAATGGGACTTTATTGACAATTCCAATAACTTTTACAGTACTACTTGGAAGTCCTTTCTCACTTGAAACCCAGATTGAACATACTCCACTGCTTCTGCAGGAAAAAAAGCATGATGATTTGTAGTTTTCCACAGCCTTACCCGACTCTTACAGATCCAGGTATTGGAAGACTGATTCAATATGGAATTTGAAAAATTTAGGTCCTATGCCTCCTTAAAGGGCTAGGGCTACTACATAGATCCAGATAATTTCTCATGTAAGTTCACTTCTCTGTCAAAGCCCAGATGTCATTCCTAACCGAGTGTATTCTTACTTGTCTGCTTTTCATTGTGGAACTTCAAAGATCAATAGCTTCAGTAGTGTTGATGTTATCTTTGGCATTTGCTTAAATCCTTTTATGTCTTTTGTTGCCACTTCATGGTTCACTTTTGTCAGGATGGTTGTGAGATCCACGCGCCTTGAACAAAAATGAAGTTACACTGAGATATATGCTACTTGCAGCTCAGCCAAGATGTTGATGTGTGTTTGCCCCACTAAAGTGGTATGCCAGGGAAGGCTGGTATCTTCCTCACCCTATTGCCACTGAAATTGCACATTCCATTGAATAACCACAGAATTCAGTGTGTTTGGGGGAAATAAAAGCAACCTCCATCTAGCATTGCTCTGGTTACAGCCAGAAGAGGTCGCCAAGATGAAATAAACCTACACATTCTCCATCTCCTGGACGCCATGAGAAAATGATATCTGAAGGGAAATTCTATTTTCTAAATGAAGTTTATGAGGGGATGGGTGGGAGGCAACAATGAAAATTATGCCTGCACAGCACTGGGGGGTTTTGTCTGTGTAATCACTGAACAAATTCACCTCTAGTCAGGTATCACCGGAAGAAAAAAAAATTCTCAGTCAAAAAATGTTAAAAAACACACATACACACGCTTGTTTGTGTGTAACGTTGCAGCATTACAACCCTGGTTTGGTTGCAGGAAAACCAGGGGAAGTCACTTATACTTTGGCTTATCTGTAGAAGACTGACAGTGCCCAATTTCAAAATAAATACTGTTCTCCACTGTCCTGAATGGCAAAAGCATTAATTGCACAAATGCAAACCACTGTGTTTCAGCACAGCATGCTTAAGTATGCACATCTGCAATACTCTAAATGTACAAGAATTAGAAATAGTACTTACCGTGGGCAGAGCGACTTCATGTTCTCACAGAGGGATTGAATGTAAACACTGCCAGTATTAGGACTGCGGTAGCACAGGTAGTCCTCCACTGTAGCCATGCCAATCAGAAAATCAGCCCTATCAGGAATGGAAGTCGAAGGTCTAGCATCCACCTCAAAATGTCCAGAAGAGTCTGATTCTACTGCAACAGATGGATGACGTTCAGAGCCTTGGCAAGCCTGGATAATAAACACCTTGGGTTTGCCAGCAAGAGAAGGACAATTAGTTCCAGTGAAGCGGGAGACTAAAGCTTCAATATTTACACACTCATCATCAACACCTTTTATTTTGTCCTTTTCACCATGGGAGAAAATGAAGCAAACAAAACAGTCCATATTTCTATGATCTTTCTTGCTGTATTCTTCAACTGTGTCATATATTTTTTTTCCTTCTAGATCCATGTACTCAACTGTCTCAAACTGAAGCCACTTAAAGACCCTCTTCACAGCCTCTGGGGAAAAAATCAGAAGGAACTTGTTAAACATACACAGTGACAAGGAAGATGCTGAAACATCAGTGTCTTTGTAGTAGATCAGATACTAGCAGAAGTGTTCAGATCCCATCAGTAAAATCACCTGACTGGCTCTTAGCCTGCCAAATCCTATTAGAAAAACCCAAATGCCTAACTTGCCTAATTTTATTTTTTTTAAACACAACTGGGTTAAGTATCATACTGTCTAACACAAAAACAGATTTTAGATTCTATGTTGTATTGGTACAAATTAGTGAAGTTTACTGTGTTAACCCAAGCTTTAACTATGCATTGCATAGTAGTCTCAGATGCCTAAGAACAACACTTGGCAAGTTAAAAGAAGTGCCACCTCTTTCGAATGACAAATCCTGCCATTCTTAAATGAAGTAGGTCCCTCATTCTGTGTGAATGGTTGATGCAGCAAGAAGGGAATCAGAGTAAACTGCTCAAAATGCTAGGAAGACTTTTCAGCAAATGGTGGCCTAATTGTTGTATGGGCAGAGAGGAAGTACCTGGGAAGAAAGCAGCTTGTAAATGGGCTGGATGGAGTTAAAATATCTGTGACTTGTCCTTTCAGGAACTTGACTTTACTTTTTTATTCTTGTTTATCTTAAAAGTGATTGCAGAAAGACAGGCTTTAAGGAAAGTTACAGAGCATTTATTTGAGCACTGAAGAGAAATTGAGGACTTAAAATATTTTTCTAAGCTAAGAACTGAAAACAATCAAGAACTGGAAAGATGGAATAATAATAATTTTTTCTCTAGTTGTACATAAAACAAATTAAGACAATAACTTTTTCCTAGAACAAAAAGTAGATCCTTCTTTAAGCCATCAGCTAAATGCTGGAAATTATATATTTCCATTTGGTACCATGACTGTCACTCCAGTCTCTGGAAGCCAAAGAGTACCATGATTCTTCTTCACAGCAAAGATTAGATTATTATTTTTGAGAATTATCAGAGGAAAAAACCCAAACCAGTAATTGAATTTAAAAAGTACTTACCTCCATCTTGCAATGTTCCCTCTCTATTGTGATGTGGATTTTTAAAAATATGGTTGTTAATAATTAAGCAGTAACCATGGGGGTTATTTTTCATCTTATATATTTTCCCATACTGCAAAAACAAAACAAACAAACAAAAAACAGGTAGGAAAGCAAAGCCAGACATTCAAAAGAAAAATACACTATATACAGATTGCTGGTCCATCATTATCTAAGCACAAAAGAAAATCACAAAGGCTAAGAAACAAAAAAGGAAAAGCCTAAGGATACAATTTAGCTACAGAGGACAGAAATCTGCATTGTCTCCCTGAACCCCTTCTCTTCTGTCTCTTCGGTCATGATATTTTGACATGGGATAAAGGATCCAGAAACACAAATTTGCATATGCATAGGAAAAGTTCCTGCACCCCACCATTTCCTCTGAGGGTCCTTGTGCAATTCCAGTGAGGTAGGGGGTTCTGCTATTCCCTTCACATCTGTTTAGGAGTATCCTGGCCAGGACTTTAATGTCCCAGTCTCCATTATCATTAAGATTGGTTTCTTCACTCAACTGTTTGTTCATTTCTTGCTTAAAAGGTTGCTGACAATCAGGTCCCCACAAAGAAGGCTCGGTCTTGTCTGGAAAATAAGAATTGTTCCAAGGCCTACCCCTCCATCTTGGCTGTTCCACCTGCTTAGTGTTATGAATTTATGTTCCCTCTCCCAGGAGATGGATAAATACTTTAAAGGTACTCTTGAGGCATTTCTCACCTGTTTTGCTACCTCCCCCTCTGCTCCTTGTTCCTCTGGATACACAGACACAGACACAGGATAGTGGACTTCTTCCCTGGAATACTTTTCTAAGAAGGAGAAGATAAACAAACATTTCAAAACCACAAGGATAAATCTTCCACTGTGCAAATTTCAACACTCAAAAAGCCAGAACAAGGAGTGAGGTGCAGGGAGTTTTCACAGCTGTGAGACACCAGCATTTTGTAGAGCTGGGCCAAGCTTGGCTCCAGTTTCACAGACTACTGGTTGTTATAGAAGCCATGCAGGGCTGTGCTCCATTGCTTCTCTGCTCCTCTGCTCTTTTACTGGTAGCAAGATACAGATAATGAAAGGTTAACTGTGAATAGTCATCCCAGGCAAGCCATTCACCAGCCTCTCAACTGTGTGATATAGAAGTGAAAGAGGAGACCCATTTCTGTACAATAGTAAAAAATGCTGGTCCATTTACTTCTGAGGCCACTGTTCCTTCTCCAGAGAACTTTATTGTGTGAGTGGATGCAAGGATGCAAAATACCAGCATAATGAAAGATCTCCTCAGAGCACTTCTTTGAATACAAATTTCTGAAAAAAGTAAAGAAATCATCAAATCCATGACTCTAACCAAGGACACAAAATCACAGTACTCATTTTACAAGTTACAAAAACGAGTTTAAATTAAATTTAATTGTCAGGGCTCTACAAAACATGCTTTTTTAATTCTACTTATCAAGAGGAAAAGATAATAACGATACTGCTAGAGAGCCATTCCCCAACACAGAACTTGCTTGGCAATGGCCTACCTCAGCAATTATCTTCTGCTCTTTTAGAGACACCAGCAGAGGAGAGCAGCACAAAGACATGCAGGGAGAACTGCTGGGTAGCTCTGCAGGGTACTGCATGGATTGTTTAAATGTTTCTGAGGAAATTCACGACCTGAGTCCTTCAGAAGGAAGTTGCTATTGAGTGAGAAATCCTGTTTCCCAAAGGAACACCCAGCTGTGGTGCCAGAAAGCACCACCTCAGCTGCAATGGCCAGGATATACATTTAGTCCTTGCAATTTCCATCTGGTTACAGAAAGTTACACTTTAGCCAAGTGACTGGTTTTCAGGGACTTCCCTTTGACTGAGAGCAAAGGGCCTGGCTAACAGGAGATAGTGCTGACAATCTCCCAACACAAGCTTCCCTAAGTCATCTGGCACTTCCTGTCTCTTGCAGTGACTTGGAAGTTATGCTGGTCCAAAACCAGCACTTTTTCCTGAACAGATAAATTGTATTTAAGGCAAAGAGAAGGCAGAAGAAGGCCATTTACAAGGGACAGAACATACTTCAAGGATAGATACAAAAATCCATGTATAATGAATGTAGCAGAAATAATGATAATAAAGGATAATGAAGTAGCAGAAAACTTCAGAAATCAGAGTCCTCCAGAGCCATTCTGCCTGTCCTAGGGTACCATAAGGTCTCTTCCATTTTACTGGACTTCTAAGCTGCCAAGGATGAAGGTATAAAACCCGCAAAAGACCCCAGATCTGTTCTTAAACAGCTTAAATAAATTTACCTCTTTTTTTTTCTTCGTAGGCATCAATTTTTTTCTTTAAGTCAGCTCTAAATCCCTGAAATATATCTTTCAGCATTGTCAGGTTATCTTCCTCAATTATCCCATTTATTTCCATTTCCAGAAAGACCTGCAACATTGACTGGTAAAACAAAAACACATGAACCAAACTCATCCAGTGACCTTTGATAACCACAGTATCAGGCAGCTCTGGAACAGGGCAGAAAACAACATCCTCATTCCCAGAGACTTCTGCAGCAGGGCAGAAGACAACATCCTCATTCCCAGGGACCAGCTAAAGACCTATTACTTTTTCCTCCAAAACTCATTAAAGCAAGGATCAAGATGCAATGCAACTGAATAAACCCATCATCACTAAGGTTAAAGCAGGACAATTAGAAATTGCCTATAACTAGGCTATCCTGCTTTTTTCAGCAGTACAAAGCACTGATGAGGATAACATAACATCCTCTTGTGCCTTTGTGTTCTGATGAAGTGCTGCTAAATTCTTTAGCTATGCCATTTTCCATCACAGGAAAGTTGTTCGGTACTAATTTTGTTTATTAAAGCTCCATTGTCCACCAAGTTGGAGGTAAATCTGCTAATTTTCCTCTACGTGCCACAATACAAATAGGACTTTCAAGGAAGGTTCTTAATAATACCAAGCATTTTTTATAACACAGCTCATTACAAATATTACAATATTAAACTAGCTCACTCAACCTCTTAATACTTTTGGGGAAACTTAACAGTATGTTGTTACTCCAAATTATAATAAATAAGAAAATATACCCATTGACACATAAAAATTTGTGACTCAACTCACATTAGAACTTGATTTTCTGTCTCCAAAACATTGTTTTTCCTTTAGTGAACATCACTCTTTTTAGGTATAGCATATTTCTTATAAAGACATTTGTCTTATAAATGCCAAGCAAAGATTAAAGGAAGAGCATGATGGATTTTGCAAGAAGATAAGATTAAAGAGACAGCTGGTGGAGAAAAAATAGAATCAGGAGAGAAAAAAAGGCAAAGATACAATGCAAAAAATAAGGATCCATTCTTTCACACAGCAGTTTTTAGCTAACATCACAATTCTTTCAAACCAGATTTTCATGAGAGCAGACTTTCTCTTTCTTTCTCTTTCCTCCTTTCTTACAAGAACTAGAGGACTCTGAACTAGCCTTGCAAAAAACTTCTCAAGACTACTTTTCATACAGCATTTTCCTGGAGCTTGCTCTTTAGTAGTGGTCCTCGGAGCAGGAACTTCACTTTTTGGACATTTTCTGAAGTCAAATCCTCTGCAATTTCATACAGCAGTTGCCTGACAATAAACAATAGAGAGACCTTCAAGAAAGAAGTAAACACCACAATTAAACATTTGAACTGCAAAATGTAAAACTCACAATGGCAGGAATTCATGTGTAATAAACACAGTTATGCTGGGATATTCACAAGACAAAAGTGCAGACAGAAGAGACAGTTGACACAGAACTTGTAATGTGCATGTTCCCGTGTTTACCTGTAATCTGACACCTGTGCCCTGCCCGGGACCCGCAGCTCCCTCTCCATCTCCTCCCGGCTGGAGCCCAGGTGGGCAGACAGGAGATCGATCCGACGGATCCGGTAGAGCAGCTCCTTCAGGAAGAACAGGTTCCCTGCCTCAATCATGTCTCTCTCCTGCAGAACTTCAAAGAAGGCCTTGGGCTCATGGATGGTTTCCAGCGTCCCCTTGGCGACATAGTCCAGGCTGAGGAATTTAAGAGCTGACAGTTCCTCTGTCACCAAAGCCTCAGAAACTTCAAAAAGCAGTTTGCGGAACTCTGTACTCATTTCACATCAGGATTTGGATCTAAACAGAAACAGCAGTTGATTTCATTTGTCAGTAAGTGAGTGCAACAACATGATTTATGTAACAGGTATCACATCATGTACAATAGCCCAAAATGAATACATGCAGTCAGAAGTATTTCCATAGAGAGGGGCTGTCTTGCTATCATAGCTTTGATGCTTAACTCCTTCAGTTCTCTGGACTTTACAAAGGATATTGAAACCTCTGCACTAAGTGACATTAGCAGAGAAAGTCATAGATTATTCTTGCTTCCTATGGTGTGTCTAGATAGTGGGGAGTACCAATGTATAGGATGTAAAGGCCTGGCAGGCTGCTGCTGGTTTTCTTCGGGTTTGGGGTTTTTGAAGTTTGCTATCATTTGGGAGAAACAGCCACTTGCCAGTCTGAAATATAGACTATGTAATAAATGAGACTGCCAAATTTTACACCATAACAGAACTGAGAGTCCACATTAGTATACTCTAAGCTATCTGGCTTCTCCTTTCTTTTCATACTGCTTCTGGCCAGCTTACCCAAAGCACCTCTTCGTGGTTTGGTTTATCTGCATCAAGTAAACTCAGTTCCCAGCTCTCAATGAATTTGTAATATTAAAAGCAAATAGAGATCATGTCATCCCTTTTACAAAGGCCCATGAAGAATTCTTATCAAACTAGCTCTTTCACTGAGCATAGAATATCACCTCCCTTCTCCTCCACTTTTTCCATCAGCTTTAGAAATAATTAACTTGGCTTATGGATTCAACTTTTGAGCACAAGAGGAAGTTAGAAAATTCCAAGCTTCCAGCTATCCCCTCTGACACTGAAGGGACCTAGCTCTGCTGACACCATGGGCATGTTGGCGTCTGTTACAAACTCTTTTCAAGCTGAACAAAGACACTGGACATGTGTCAGGAGGTCTCATTTTTTGATTGTACCATCTTCTTAACTGCAGCAACCAGCCCAGCCTGATATTTAAATTCAAAAGGTATCGGCTAACCTGCCCTTAAATTTATACAATACACTCCCACAAGAGGGGAGGCTAACAAGCCCTTAATTTTGCACAGTACACTTCACAAATCCCACAACAAACTCCTCAAAAGGTGCTGGCTCCCGAGCCACAAAAATCTCCACAAGCTCCTCCCTCCCACAACAAACTTCAAAATAGAATAGGGGGTAAAATATTATAGCTGTGAAAGCCAAGAAAGAGAAGAAAGCAAAGAATATCCCCAGTCCTTAGATTCTGTGTTGATGCTGCCAAATGGATAGTCTGGAGATGGAGAGAGAACAGAAAGGGCATAAAGGGGGGCAGGGGTGTGTGCCCAATCTGCCCAGTCCGTGTCCTGCTGGAGTTAACCTGGTGCATGGCCATTATCTAAATTAGACTCATGTGTTTTGTTCACATGTGCACTGACACCCTTTCCCCAGAAGGAAGCTGAGCTGGGGGATGGAGCACAAATCTCAGGGTGGAGCAGGGAGCTGGCTCAGCCCAGTGCTGCCCCACTGCCTCAGGACCTCCCCTGATCACAGCTCTCCTGTAGCAATGCTCAGCATGCTTGAGACAAATCAGCCTACAGCTGGCACTTAAACGACCTGTCTCTTCTTCCTTCTAGTAAGATACCCATTTGCCACTTTACCTTCTCTGCCCAAGGTGTCAGACACCTGGGAATCTCTGAAGAGAAACTATATAAATGCATTCAGAACAGGTCTCTTGTCTTACAGACACTGGCAATGGGAGACAGAAAAGGCAACAATGACAAAAGAGAATTTCCTACTGCTGCACTACTGGAATACTGAAATCCATTTTATTTACTGCTACTGCAGATCTTTCAGTAACAGTACCCCAAGGTAGTCCAGCTGACTAACTGGAAATAATAATTAGCAAACAATTGTATTCTGCTCTCCTCCAAGGAGCACTCGACAGCAAAGGAGCTTTTTGTGGCAAGCCCTTGGTAAGTGTTGTGTGGGTTAGCAAGAGTGAATGTACAAGTGAATCTAGTAAATGTATAACTGAATCTTAAACCTTTGCATTTCAAGTAAACTGATAAACAGTGAAACATGTTGTGACACAGCACGTCCAATTTGTGTTGTGCCCCAAAATACTGTTTTCTTTAAATCCACTCAAACCAAACTTTTAAACAGGCAAGAATCCATGTGCTTCAGCCCATATAAGCCAGTAGTATCTTAATGTGCTTAACCTCAATGATTACTTGACTTTATATTTCTGTAACTACAAAGGAAAGAATAATATTTTCTTGGGAGGTAGTTATGAAGTTATCTTCTTTCTCACATAAATCATGTCTTTCATTTATGATACATGAGATATTGCTTATAGAAGCAAAACTTTCTTGTAAAGAGAATTTTCATTTTATTTCTCAAAGGCTGTAAGTTTCAAACCCATCAAGTTATTGCAGTTAGAACAGATGTGTCACCTATATGTTACATTAAAGTCTGTCTGTAATTACAGGGAGCACAATTAAAACAATATTTAAGTGCCACTGTCTTTTTCTCCAGTTTGCTAACTTAAAGGCACAACTGATACCAGTAAAAATAATATTAATTGTAGTAGTAATTTTAAATCACTTACATGGGAGAACAACTCTGAAGAAAGTGAGACAGCCAATCTCTAAAGTTTCAGGAAAAGTCTGCCTTTTTTACAATACAGTATTATCACATGACTTCCAAGAAATATGTTACAATAACATATATAAAATGCTAAAAAAGGAATAAAATGCTAATGAAGCAAGCGATCCCTACTTCAGCTACTTCCATTTTCAGAAAACTGATTATTACAGACTTTGTGAGAAAAAAATGGTAAACAAGCCATGAAGTAATCAGGTTTTGCTCTTGTTTTACGGCAACAACTAAGCAGCATACCTAGTGCTTTCTAGCATAAGCACAGCTCAGCACTTCTGCTTTCATACACAAATCCTAATTAAAAACCAGAGATGGCTGAATCTACATATTTTCATTTAAAAAATCTCAATCCCAGTTACCTGCTATATCACAAGATCTGTCATGACTTACCCCCTTTCTCTGAAGTCCCTCTGCAACTCACTCCAGTTTAACAGGAAGGTATTTTTTAAATTTTAAAAAAAGCCAACTATTAGCACCAAATTTAGTAGCAGCACTCAGTAAATGCAGGGAAATCAACAACTGAACAGTCTTCTGAAATTATTTATGCAATATACTTCCCCATTTAGAGGAGAATTTGAACATAATTAACTTCTTACATCTTCACTCTCTTTAAAGTAAAGAATTTAGCCTTCAATGAAAAGACTTCCAGCATGCAAGTCGCTGGAATCTTCCATGAAGCAGGAAATGAAACAGCACTCAGTATGGCTACCAGACTCAGTAGACCCTCACAGCAGAATTATGAAGTGAGTTAGGAGTGCTGAAATTTGTTAAAATTTTGCAATGAAAACAGTCATTGATGGATTTCAACCTATCTATCTTTACAAACTCAAAACTATACCGCATCCGTTGATAGAATGAGGTGTATCAATTCCTTCTAAAAGGCACACCCTAGTAACAGATCAGAAAACCTTGTTTCGCAGGCAGGAATTACACCACCATCCAAAGGCTGGGAACAGCACAGAGGAACACCACAAGTACTCTTTCATCTTCAGGTCCAAAATGTTTGTCTCCATGCCATTCCAAGTCTCAGCACTCTTTCCCTCCGTAATTTCTTCTGTGTCTTACCTGAACCAGAACTTCAGTCGCAGTCTGAAAGAGCCCCTGTGCCGTGATATGCACTATGACGGACAGATAATGGCTTCTCCTCTCAGTCAGCAACTTGAAGTTCCACCCCTTTTGGCACTATTAGTTTCACTTTTGATTTCTTCCTCTCGGCCTCCCTGGAAAAGTTACTGTCCTTTTGTTTAATTAGTGTCTCTCATTTTCCTCGGCTCCCCTGCACTCTGGTTTCCTCCAGAACTGTCTCAGTGACCCAGTCTTTTCCTTGTACAGCCTGCCAAAACTTCATCTCCCTAGAAAGGGTGATCTTGAGGAAGAAAAACTGCTGCAGCTCCTGCCTGCTCAGCAACTGGAAAAACTATCACCTGCACTGGCACAGGGCGGGACACACAGCTCCTGCACAAAAATGACACGAGGAACAGGAGACCAGGACACTTTTTTACCACTTTAAGATCATGATCTTGCAAGACAGCAACTTCCCCAGAAGACTTTTTACACTAATTCCACTTAAATCTGTCTATGCAGGGGCTGCACAAGACACAACCCTTCCTTAATTCTGTAGGTGGAGAATGGGTGCATGGGTCTGTATGCTACCAGTAAGCCTCAACAGCAACCGACCACACTTCTTTGTTTGTTTGTGTTTGTGACCAGTATCTTTCTGGCACAGCTCTGTATCACTGGATACAGGAAAGGTGTACAGTGTGGACAGCAAGGACTGATGAATAGCTGAGTTGTACAAAACCAACCCACTCTCCTCAAGAGTTTCAAACTTCCATCTCTCAACACCCTGCAGGAGACCACACAGAAATGCCTAAGTGGCTGGATGGCAGCTGCAGCTCCAGTTCCAGCTTGCCATGCCTTTGGTACTGACAAGTACCACTGCATGCACCAAGTATTACACTGTGCAGCCACATGAACACAGCCCTCAACACACACAGGTGAAATACACAGAATAGTCCACATCAGGATAGCGTAAACTCTGCTTAAACAAACTTCTTATGAGCAAGGGAGACTTCACCAGTCTCACACTTCACAAGGGTGGATCCCTCCCCCCATGGAATTCAAGGCTCAGTAAGCTGAGACTCTTCTGACTGCCTTTACCTATCTATGATTTCACTAGATATTACCCAGTGATTACCCAGGCAGAAGTCTCTACAGAAAAGGAAAAGAGCATGATAGCATTCCCTGTCTACCAAACTAAAAATGAAAACAAGATCCCACAAAACTAAGTCAATAGTTACTCCAGACTGATAAAAATTTGTTTCCTAAACATACAAAATGAGTGCATCAAGTCTGAACAGTAACTGCAAGCCAGAAACATCACAATTCCATCCCAGTGTTATATATTCCACTAAAGGATGAAACATTTTTCTTATCTGTGGCATAAATGTGACTTCAAGTGTGGTAACCATGCCAACTCAGAAGACTTAAAATGCAATGGGTATTAAAATGCAATACCACTTCATTATCATAAAGGGACCATCATGTTTTGGAAAACTGGCTGCATTTCAATATGCTCTGTATGATGCAAAACTCCCCTCCTAAAAATAGTGCAAGCTATAAATTGCACCCAATAGCACTAGACAGTACTCTTTCCTGTCTTCACTCTTCACCTTAAGGTATTGCTAATCTTATATAACAATGAGTATTTTGATGAAGTTTCACTTCAGCTCAAACCCTAAAGCAGTTAAAACCTCACTGATTCACGAAGCCCAACAAAGTGCAGGAATCAGTCAGAAACAAGGACAAACCCTTACCCCAATACAAAATATTTATCTCACCAAGCTCTTTAAAAGTATGAATTTCATGTAATAACAAACAGGAAAGACACAGGCATATGTAGTAAGTGTTCATAACAAAACGACATGACATTATTTCAGTTAACTCACAAAATTCTGTCAGCAGCTTAGTCCATAGGAGCCTTCACAAATTGGCTGCATTTTAGATCCTAAACCAACAAATGATAATTTAAAACTGCAAGGCTTAACAAAGTTAATCTGACTGCTGTATTTCACAGCATGCAAATCTTCTACCATAAATTTTTTTCAGAAGTGATGGGGAAATAACATTTTGCAAGGTTTCACAGAGGGAATAATAAGCAGCATTTTGGCTTTACTCAGTTTTGGAAAACTTCATTGTACTTGAAGCTTATGCTAGACATTTGGGGGCACTGTGGAACAAATTGCTGATTTCAGTTGGAAACTGGTTCTTTATTAAGTTAAATGTAATTTTCCTTAGAGATTGAAGAAATCCTTTTCCACTTACTACTTAAGGTTTTGTCTCTTCATTCCCATTTTTTTCTCTCTATGAACATAACTAGTGGATTTAGAAACAGGATTTTAAATTGTTAGCCTGCAAAATAAAACTTGATGAATCTAAACCAGACCATTAACAATCCTGGTTTAAATATGAAAGCTTACATGCAATCCCTATGCTGTGAGGAACAACCTATTGTATCTGCAGCCTGTGCAGGTAAAAAAATGTTTAACATGAGTTACTCAGTGTGGTTTTTCCAACACTGATAACTCTGAATATAGAGATGATGTAAATAGCTGGCACATTGATTATTTTGTCTCTCCTCCAGTTTCACAGTTTGTTTGACAAAAAATTTATAAGGCCTTGCATCGAAGCTAACAGATTCTCAAAGTTTTGGCTAAATATCTTAAAATAGGTAGTGTGATGAAGTGCATTTAAATGAGATGATAAAATTTTGTTTATTAAAAGCACTGATATTGCTCTGAAGGAGGAGGGGCCATAGGTATTGGGAATATAAATTTTCTTCTTAAGGTATATGCTGGTTGGGGCATTTGCTTCTTTGTCCCTGAAGGGCTATCACGTCTGGCCACATCTTCATTAACTTCTGTAAGAATTGACAAAATATCTTCACCCCTACAGCCAGAAGGAGAGCAAAAAAAAAAAAAAAAAGAAATTAGTTATTAGTGAGCAGATGGCAATCCACTTAACATCTCCCTGATCAGCCAGAAGATAGAGTATGAACATTTAAAACACAAAAAAGAAAACACATACTTTTCTCCAAATTTCTCTTTTGTCCTTATTTGAGTCATACTAAAACCAAAAGACCTTTTCTTGCTGTCTTGCTTAATTCGATCAATAAAGAAAAATAGCGGAATAAAATATTTTAACCTATCATTCAATAAACTGTGTTGTCTTAAAGATTATAGATGTGAGGTTTTCAGTGTTTTTTCACAATAAACTTCACATTCTACAGTACATGTATGGTACTAGCAGAGTTAATGTAAATTAATCAGTGTGAAATCATCACTTCAACTAATTCCATCTACCTTAGAACATGAGTGGGTGTTCCTAGATAAACTACCTTTGGAGAAGAAAAATTTAATCAGAGCACTAAGCCAAGTATTTACCTTGGTACCAACAATTGCAGCTTGCTGCAGAGGGCCTGAATATACCAACTGCCCTCTTCCATGTGCCGGAAAGAGACATATCCATCAACTGTGGCCATGCCTAGCAGGAAATCAGCCTCTTCAGGAATGCTTTCAGAAAGAAAAACTCTCTCTTGCATGGAAGACAAGTCAGGAGTTGGTCCATCAGTAACAACATAGACAGGACACTGTATCTTGTCACCCTGGCATGCTTGGATAAAGAAGAGTTTGGGTTTTGCAGCCAGCTGGGGACATTGTTTGGCAGTGAAGTGGGATGTAAGCACACGGATTGACACAAGTTTTTCATCTGTTCCATAGATTGCTCCTGACTTTCCATGAGATAGAATACAACATATAAAACAGTTCCTGTCTTTGTGATCTGGCACACGCTGCCAAGTTTCCATGAGATTGATAATCTCCCCAGACGTCAGATCTGTGTAAGTCCTCACATCCAGACCAAGCCATGTGAATACTCTCTCCAGTTGCTCTATAAATAAATAAAAGACAAAAGGAAAATTTGAGGCAAGAGAAAAACATTTTATGAAGTCACCATGCAAGCTAATCTGGGAGGGGGAAAGACCTTACACCCTGACACTTCTGCAGATTCATCCTCATACTAGTACCAACTAAAGGTTAACTGGACTAAAAAAAGATGGCATCAGCTCAAACACAGAGTTCCTGGATTTTTCTAGACAAGCTTCATAAAATAGTGCATACATTGTCATTGTAAGTGAACATGCAAATGACACTTGAAAACAGAAAGAATCTGCCCTTCCCCAGTTTCAGAAAAGATCTTGCAAAACCTTTCTCACATCATTATTTTCCAGTTGCAGTTTTGACTATTCATAAGAGATAAATAGAGGAAACAGAACCAAGTAAGAAGTATGCACAGAGTTGCTTGATTACAGATTTATGCATTATATTAGGTAGAATGATGGTTTAATTTAGTTTAGTTTTAGTTCTTTACTATAGCTGTAGATAAAGGATAAGTAAAAAGTGATTCTTAAAATTATTCAAGAATAATCCAACAGAAAAATCCTGTGGTTACTTGTCCTTTATCCTCTCCTCCCCCATGATAAACAAATGACATAATTTAACACATATCAAGCATTTCACTCTTTTTGAATATTAACTAACCATAGACAATAAAATATAGGGCAGTACTACACAATCAACTCACCTGGAGAAACAGAGATCCTCCAAAAATCTCACTTCAGTAACTTACCAACATCTTTGCAAGAACCCTTCCTCTGAGAACTATTGAAGTTAACATTATTAATAATGAGACAAAATCCTCTGTGTGGCCCATCCATTTTGTAGCTTTTCATAGTCTGTAGAAAGGAGAAGAAAAAAGCTTACAGTTTCAATGGATTTATTCAACTTACTCATATTTCCTTAACATGTCTCAAAATTGTCAACCAGGATTTAGAGGCACCTAAGACTGTGGGCTATTTTTAACCATCTGGAACTCAATCGTGCCTCCCTCTGTGCAAAAACATCAGTGAAACTCCAAGCACACTGTCACCATCCTATCAAACTGCAGAAGAAGGATTTAGCATCTGGGTTCTCATCTTATGCAGAAGGCAGATTCAGCAGCCAAACTGTGCCATCTGAGTTGGTGATGGGGACAGAAGACCCCAGCATTCCAATGTCAAAACAGTGTTTTAGCTTCATGGCAGAGGGATCACACTGAAGCTATAGGAAGTTAGACATCTGAGTTGGCTTTTTTTGAGAACAGTAATAAATACCTGGAGTAGGTGATTCATACTGATGCAAGCAGAACAGAAACCTCAGAAGTGCAAAAACCTATCACACTACAAGATTTTTGGTTAAGATTTAAAATTACCTCCCACTTTTGGAAAAAAAAATAAATTTAAAGCAGAAAAGAACCAAAACTTCAAGTACCATGTATTTAAGTCCAACCTTGGAATAAAAAACTCCATCCACTGGAGTCCCTTCCTCCTCACTAGAGAGCAATACACACCTCCTTTTGTGCATTTTAGTAGGACAAAATGAAGGCAGCACTCCAAGTTCCTTCAACAGCTTTGCAGCAGTATGAACATCAGGTTATGAAAAGATGTTACAGCACAAAACTTCAAGAAATTAAATAGCTATAAACAAATGGAGCAACTTGCTCCTTCAATATCTATGGTCATAACAAAGAAAAGGCCAGAGGGAGAATTCAATGGTTTCACTGCTATGGTTTAGGAGTGCACATAAGGCCTCTAAGAAGGGATCTCACAAAAGAGACCTTTTCTCATGTACCATGACCTCTGCAATAGCTTACTAAAAACTCTTGCCTCCTTTTAATCCTTCTAACAAGGGCTTTGCATGCTACCCCTTATGACTTCAAATTTCAAGATGCCCTGAGACCTTTTCTAAACCAGAAGCAAAATGTGAGAACTGTGAAGCTCCATTTGTCCCTTTCACATCCTACTGCCATCTCCAAAATGCACAACTTAGACAAATGGAAAATGTTTTGCCTTTTTCAGGAAGATAAGCACATGCACTGATGTGTGAATAACTTCAGAGGTATGTCCATTTTGCCTACAACACACCTGTCAATATTGCTAAATTTCTAGCCTCCAAAGTTACAAATATCCTTTGAAACATCCAAAATTATTAGTCAAGAAACTTTATGAGACATACAGATATCTCACAAGTCCTTGCATGATGAATGTCATACAAACCTCTCACCCCCAGGTATTCAAAAACGATTTAAGAGATTGTCTCAAACCTTGGATTCATTTTCTACATTGCTGAATTCTCCACGCAGCTCCAGGTTTACTTCAGGGAAGCCTTGTGTAAAATTAGCAGCCTTGTTATCTAGAAAAAACCCCAGCATAGATATTTATGAAGATAAGTCAAATGGAAAGCCTTCTATTTGTATCAATATTGCAAAAAGATACCCATGGTACAAAGATAGATTCTCTCCAAGACATTCAAATTAATTTTTCATCTTGCTATCAGCTTAGAAATTACCTGTATTTAAGAAGAATCTGCATTCTTACTACTGAAATTGATATTTTTTGTTTATTTTCTCCTGAATCAGTAATCTGTTTTTAAAATTTAAAATCAAAAATCATCTGTATGCTCATAGTCCATGTATCAGACACACATGCACAGAGAGTTTGTCTTGCCAACCTCTTAGCAGGCAACTGCCTTTATGTAGTGCACATTCACAGATCACAAAGTGCCTTTTACAGGACAGTTGTCATCACCTCAATACTATTACTGGGCAAATGGAGAAATGAGACATAGCTATAAGCAGATTTTCAGTTTCCCAGCCTGTTCTGTATGTGCTGGGCTGCTCTATGTGGCCTCAGATATTCCAGCACATCCCTGTACTGAATTTCAGGAATTCAGCCAGGAAGTAATGCAGGCAAGGAATTGTTACAACAGATTTATGCCACTCTAGCCCCCATTTCAGCAATATACACATATGACCTTAAGTTCAGTAGCCCAGACCCATCTAGTGCTTTCTGCATTTTAGCAAACCTACTCCTAGACTATGAATTTCTCACCTTTTCCCTTTTTGTAGAGGTTTATTGTCTCCAGGAGATCAGGTGAAATGGTCATAAAGACATCCTCCAGTATCTTTACATTGTCTTTAGTTAAAAGGCTCTGCTTTTCCAATAAAGTCAGCAAATCCAAAGCAGACTGACAGCCAAAAGGAGAGAGTAAAATATCATTATTGTTCCTTAGAAATCAAAACTTGCCTCTCAGCCCTGTCTCAGACAATCACATTATTATCTGCTTTGCTCCCAATAAGGACCAATCAATTTTACTTCACCATAAAAGCAAAACTGTTGCTTCATGGAAAGCCACTGGTTGTGTTTTTATTTGGTATGGTCTTGTTTAAACAGATTCACCCAAACCATATTAATGACTCGTGGCTTCAAGAAGGCTCCATTGCTGTGAAACAGTACCAGTGACATGAATCTCCCTTGCATATGGCTCAAGCAGGGCAATGATTTGATTTGTCACCTTTTTATACTCTGTGAACTGTCAGTGACCGACCTTGGCACGAGGGACCAAATTCTACTCTTGCCTGTCAACATCTTCCTTCTTGCTATCCCTGTGAATACAACCAGTCTAGTTGCATATTATGCTCTATTCTGCCAAATATTTCTCCCACTTTTTCTTCTATTTCCCACCTTCCTTCTTCCCTTCCCACCATGTACACATTTGGCTCACTCCTGACATACAAGAATCATGCATCGCTTTGGAAGATGGTCTCTCAGGAGAAATGTGATTTCCTTCAACATCACACTGGTGATGTTCTCTGACAATTCATACAGCATCTGCCTGTAACAGAGATGCAGTGAGATAAAAGTGGAACAGAAGATGGTATAAAAACCAAAGGCAATCCAATAATTCAAAAATGGAAAGGAAAACAGTATGGTATAGATAGCAGTAACGGAGGGAAGAGAATTCCACTGCCAGCTTACCTGTATGGAGATATTCTTCCCTTCTCACTCAGACGTTCTTGTACTTTCTCCTTGGTGTAACCAAGTTTCTCAAGCAAGGAGTGACATTTAATTCTGTATAAGAGTTCAGCTAGTATGAAAGTGTCTTCTACATTCAGATATTCTTGAGCCATAAGGAGCTTGAAGATGTCTGCTGCTGACTTCACACCTTCTAGTTTACTGAGGTGGAGCAAGTCAGTACAGAGAAATTTTAAAGCTGCTACATCTTCAGTCACCAGATTTTCACTAATAAGGAAAAGCTGCTGATGGAACTTCAAGCTGATATCATTCTCCATGTTGCTGGAACCAACTTCTCTCTGTCTGAAAGCAGAAAGCAAACACTAGTAACACTTGAATCCTCAATACAGAAATTCTACTAAAATTTTACCCAATGGTTGTTTGGAAGCCTTGAATTACCTTTTAATTTAAATAAATTTGAAATTTACTTCCTTATCTAAACACAGACCACAAAAAGACCAGATTTGGCAGAAGCTCCAAACAACCCAGTCTATAATTGGAGTTAGCCTTGCTCTGAGCTAAAAGCTGTGTTAGATGACCTCAAGGTCTGAATTTTCTTTTCTTTTGAACATCTTCCACATTCAGATCTTTGCTTCTTTCTGTTGTAATGGGGAAGAGTCCCTGCAGTAACTTATTACAGCTATTAATGGAGACAGCACAGTGGTTCATGCATATTCCCTGATCTGCAGTCCAAGAGCTTCTCGTAGTCTGGCTGTAGCAGGGAGGTGTTCCTCTGTACCTTGGCTGACACCCAAGCTGAAGCCGTGGAATAGCCATCCACTCCCAGCTGTAATTTGCTTCCACATTGTATGTGACATTTGGCATAGAAAAACCCTTATAAGCCTCCCTTACCAGTAACAGGCAGTTAAAACGTAATAGCACTCAATGCTCAGTCTAAATAGGCTCTGCACGAGCAACTCACTCTTTCTCAGGTTTAATAGAGACTAATCAACCTTCCACTACACCAACTTCTTCCATGTAGCCCAGGCAGTCCTATTCTGCCCCTGGAAGGTTAAATAGGTAAGAAGATGCTTCAGTGCCTTCTGGCTGGTAGGTCTTCAATCTTTTGCTTAGAGCAGTTGCAAGCAAAGGTTTCTACATGAGGGAGCACAGTCAGTGCAGGATCTGCTCGCTGCCCAGGCTTGGTCAGCACGGGGCATCGACGCAGAAAAGTAACCAATCCGCATCTCTGATGTATGCTTTCAGATATCGCCTCAGAGAAAGAAAATCGTATGAAATAAGCAGGATAAGGAATGTAAGGAACCTTTTCTTTAAAGTTTTTTAACTGTGTTAGATGACCAGGAGCACTGCCCCAGGGGTTTAGATATAGTGCAAAGCCGGGGCGCCCGCAAAGGCTCAGCCCGCAGGCGCACGTGGTCCCGGAGGGATATCCCGGAGGCCGCGCGCAGCCGGGAGCCAACGCGCACAAAACAGGCGGGAGTTACGCTCCGGGCTCGGGAGATGGAGCCTTCCTTCCTTCCCTCTCCATTTCAGCCCCACATTGTGGTACCTCTTACACGAATTCCAGTCCCGATCCCTATCCCGGCAGCTGCCCGGGACGGCGGCTCGCGGCCCCTTTCGCGGTCTTTTTTGCGGCTCGCCGCCGGCGGGGGAAGCGCGCCCAGTTCCCGCCCGCGGCAGGAGGCAGCGTCGGCAGCAGGGCGGAATGCGAGATCAGGTGGATGCGGGGGAAGGAGCGGGGCACGGCTGGCAGCGCCCGCCGCGGCTTTCACACGAGCGGCGGCACCGCCCCGCCCCGCCGGGCCAGCCCCGGCCGGAGCCCGCCCGCCCGCGTTCCACGGGCCCGTGAGCTCGGGCAACGCTGCCCGCGACCGGGAAAAAGCTTCAGGCAGCGCCTCGGGTACCAAGTGTAAGACGTGACCCGTAATTCGCCTCGCTTTTGCTGCCAAGCCATTTTAAAGCAGGCTACATCGCAAAAAGGCCTCAAACATTTGAGGCACATTATTTTAATTTTTGCTTCCCCACTGGAAGGAAGCTCGAAGAGCAGTGCTTGTGGGAGGGGGCTGCAGTACCGTCTGTACGTAGATCTGTGCGTCCGCTGCAGTAAAGGGAGGAGGAGGAAGGTGAGCAGACTGCTCAGTGCAGGCCCCTCGGGGCCTTCAGCATCCCCGGGGTCCCCTGTATCCCCCCACAACCTCGGGTCAATGGAGACAGGATGGGAAGCGTCTGCTTGCTCATGCCAGAAGTTGTTGTCCAACACACCAAGAGCAGTTGAGTTACCTGCTCAAACTACAAGGCTTGCTGTCCTTTATTATGTCAGTTCGTTTTTATAGAGCTGTAAACTTCACAGCCTAATTTAACAAGTTACAGAGGTCTGCAAGATAAACAGATCAAGAATTTCAGAGTTATTCTATGGTCCAGAGGGACCACAGAATAGGTCTCAGGTGATCTTGGAGAGGGAGACAGGGACAATCAGTCTGACTGCATACAGAAATTTTATTCAGAATATGAGCATGAAACCCAGCATTTGTATCCAATTATAGTGTCTTATTATTGTTTCTAATACAGAAGCTGAAAAATAGACATTATTTAAACCAGCCACAGAAAAGCTGACAAATAATTCAGTACAGGATATTTAATTTAAATTGAATATAGATCATCCACACAGACAGCAGCCTCTTCTCAGCAATACTGTTCTGCATGTCAGAAACTTGAAACTCTGGAAATCAGAAAAGAATTCTCAGAAACTCCCATAAAAAGCTTCTCTGACTCAGGTATCTGTAATAGGAGTTGCTGTTACTTCTTATGAAGAATTGAAAGGGGAGATAAGCCACACAACATACTTCATCTACAAGTGCTAGCACAGTAACATCCTCTTGAATGTAACTTCTGTTTTGGATAATGAATTGGTAACCACTGTAATTACACAAATATGTAACAGGGCAAAGTAAACTCAACTCATGGCTTAGCTACATCAGTGTAGGTGGCTGAGAAAAACCATGCAACTCAAGTCTGGTACAAAACACCACTGACTCTCTTGCCTCATGAGTACACCTTCTGAGCCACTTAAAGGCATCACCTTCCATATATAGAGCACATACAGAACTACAAGAAATTTTTTTTCCCAGTTATCAGAAACCAAAACTGTAGTTAAGTGCCAGAGCAGTCACTCTGGCAGCCTTATATTCCAACCTCTCACAATGCAGGAGCAGCATAGCTTGTTTTACCTCCTTCAATAACAGGTTCTGAAAACTTTGGACATTTTGGCAGTGTAAGACCGTGAAATTTCACCAGCACATCACTCTCTATGTTCCTGTGCTAACACCCTAAACTCATGATGCATGCAAAATTCTCTTCCCCCTTTTCTTTTGGCTAAGGATCATTTAACCTGAGGTAATTTCACTATCTGCAGTACAGGGACAACTTGATGTAGTCTACACCCTGCATCCACTTAAGTGCACACTACAGCAAGAAGAAACAGTCCCCATCATGTGTATGGAGGGACACAGAAACCTGGTAAGGGTTTTTGGAGGGGAGGCCCTCTGAGGAGGGGTTGAGGTCACTTGGTTTGTTCAGGCTGGAGAAGAGGAGACTGAGGGCAGACCTCATTGCAGTATTCGACATCTGCACAAGGGGAAGCAGAGGGGCAGAGGTATCAAGTCTCTGCATGTCTCTGGTGACCACTGACAGGACTGGAGAAATCAAACTGTGTCAGGGGATGGTTAGGGTAGATTTTAGGAAGAGGTTCTTCATCCAGGGAGTGGTTGGGCACTGGAACAGGCTCTCCAGGGAACTTGGTCACCGCACCAACCCTGGCAGAGCTCAAGAAGCTTTTGGACAACACTCTCAGGCACATGGTGGGATTCTTGGGGTGTGCTGTGCAGGGCCAGGAGTTGGACTAGATGATCTTGACGGGTCCCCTCTAACTCAGCAGATTCTATGAGTCTGTGATTCTATAAACAGGATTCTATGAGTCCATGATTCTGTAACAGGAGAAGCGACGGACAACTGCCGTCCTGCATAGAAGTCCTGCAGAAATAGTCACTATGCAACAGGTACAGGGAACCAGCCTGCTTGAATGGCACACCTGAAAGGGGTGTCAAGGCAATAAATAATGCTTAGATGTATGGTTATAGATTGTGCGTGGCTACGGCTTAAAAATGTACTGGGGATCAGTGTAAAAAATCTGTATCTGACACCCATGAACGCTGCACAATACGTGTCTGTCCCCACAACTCTAGAGGGCTACAACCACTTCCAACCAAGCAGCCATTCACAAAGAGAGTCCCCTGCTTTTCCACTGAAAGGGTTGATTACATGAGCCTCTAGTTTTCAAAACAGCAGTTCTGCATCATTTCTTAATGAAAAGGACACGGATTTTACTTACTGTGTCTTGCAGTAAGGCAAAGAACATATATCCTTCTAAACTCCCAAATCAAACTTGTCACAAAACTGTAAAAGCAGAATATATTCTACTGCTAATATTTTAAGTAAATAGTTGCATTTAGCATCACTCAAAACCCCCAAGCAACCAATCCACAAAACATCAACCAACTCACCACATCGTTTGAGTCTGTAAAGACAGCCACTATTATTCTCACTTCCTTTTTCCTGTTTTCTTCTCCTTCCAATATTAATATTGTATTTCTCCTCCGAATCGTCTTTCCCCTACTTGTTCTTCTCTTGATGCTCCCTACCATTCCCCTTCTTGTTCCTGATTAAAATTTCCACATTTATTTTCCTCATCTGTCTCCTCTTGGTTCCATTCTCCCTGCTTTTGGCTGTCTATAGGGTAGCAGAGGTGCTTGTCAAATGCAAAAGCTAGTAAAGGAAATAGGAAAGTGAAGTTAATCTGTGAAGAAGATCACATTTTTTAACATTACTTAGATACATGTAACTTGAAATGACCCCTTATTTCTACAACCACAGGAAATGTTTGTTTCACCATTTAGTTCATTTACCAGCCACCACAGGAAGTAACTTCTAATATTCCATATCTGTCATTTTGTATCCTTCTCTTTTTCCATTAAAAATTTAAACAGAAACCAAGCAGAACATACCAAGACCTTGAATGATTTTCTCACATAGGACACTATATTAGGAGTAAAAATTAAATATTTACCAGTGGCCTACTTTATTGTCACCAAGTTCAGTGACAATAAACTTCAATACAACCCATCTAGGTTATACAAGCAGGCTAACTGAACTTTAAGGCAGTTAACTTTTAGTTGGGCAACTGCTACATTGGAGAAAAATTTTTGTATTTAGGACAATTTTATCTTTTCTTTTTTCACAAGAACAAGAGCACTTGGGAAAAAATGAATTAATAGAGGCATATTCTTTTTCATAAGCAAAAGCAGTAAGGGTGGGGTGTTTAACATAATACAGTCTTAAAGGCCAATGGCTGCTACATTCTACATTTAAATTGAAATATTTTGAAGTATCTTTCTACAACGATGCCTGGTACAATGAGTGTGAATCATGTTTCGGCTTCCACAAGACATCTGCCAAAATCCCGCATGTTTTTAACTGTGTGGCAGATGACTGTAATGTCCTGTCACATGTACACTCATTTTTGCATTAGCAGAAAACATACTTGGCCCAAAGCATGGCAGACTGTCTCATTTATTAACACAGAACCCCTGTGAGCAGTGGACAGTTCCAACAATGGAATCTTTAATGCAGCAAACAGATGGAATCCAGATTACTGAAAAGACCATCTTTCTCTCCCTTCTGTTTTGCCAGTCTATAGAGGCATGCAAGCCAGAACTTGTCAGCAAAGATCTGGCATTACTGGGTAGGAATGCTTTCCTGAGCCATTTGCCACTACTAGGTGCAGGGGAAAATAATCAATACATTTCAGTATATTTATTCAAATATTAACTGCTAGAAGGTATGTTAAAAACCACCAATGAAGCAATAAAAACACTTCTGTTTTTTCTTGGAAAACCCAACAGCTATACAGTTTAGATCTCTTTACACTCTGTTTACCCGTGGCATTCTGTAACAAAATATGCTACACTGCTATACAATAGTTACCATTCTCATCCAAGCTTTCAGAGAATATGATATTAAAATACAAAATTTAGTGTCTTAGCACACTAAAATGCTTGTAAATTCCTGTGTTTGGAAGCAACAGGCACTTTAGATATACATGAAATAACAATGCATAAATAAATGTATGCATTAAACTTTGCATCATAGCAAATGCTTCTTGTTAGTAACATCAGATATGTACTTTTTAACAGCAATCAAGTGGGAAAAAAAGTCTCTTTCTCAGTGTGTGCTGGAGCAGCAGTGAGTACTGTTGACTTGGGTCAGCGGTCATATTCCCATCATAAACTTTTTTGTTCAGTTCCATATGGATAGCCAATATACAGAGTTTCCTGCAGCAAAAGAATCAAAAGCATCCCATTAGAGAATGAAGCAAGACACCACTTAAGAATTCACAAGAGAGAAGATAAGTTCAGACTCAGCATGGAGAAAGTTTGTGATTTCAGTCTCTACTGCAGAGGCAAGACCTCTAACACACAAGGCTGCACATGCATTTTGAGACAAATCATTGCTGTGATATTGGTTATGCTGACATGATGATCTGTAATTTCAGGACAAGGCTTTAGGACTTGTAAAAAGGTACTAAATGTTAGCACTGCAACTACCTTGAATAACAGTTAGTTCCCTAGTAGATCAGCTGTATAAATAAAGCCTGTGTTGGTAAGTTATATATCCAAATGTATCTGCCTTTTCCACAGATTCCTTTTGATCTCTTTAAACAGACAAAAGTTTCCTGATAGTTTAAGTTCAAGATTACATATTGGAAATCACTTTGCTCTGTGAATAAAGGGTTAATTAAATTTAGAGAAAGTAGAAAATCCTTCCCTCTCTATTGCCTTTGTCCTGATATCCTTAAGTAGCACTGACTGTTTATATTTGCAAGAACAACTTGTCTTAATGGTACATGGCAATCCTCAATTTAACCAAAGCCTGTTCATCTTGCAGAAGGAAGGTTTCCAATCCTGTCTAATGCACTGACATACATTATCCAGGACAGGTTCTTCCCTTCTCACTCTGCAAACCCCAATGCCATAACACACTTTAACTTTACACTGTAACATCAGAAACTTCACTCCTGGTTTAGGCTACCTTTCTATGCAACTGTGTGAGGATACTTGTCTTTTAGACTATGACACTGCAAGAAAACACATTTCAGGAGCAGATGGTTTGAAATTTAAGGTTTCTCATTCTCCATGACAATAAGCTATAATAGAAAAAGAGTTATTTCTTTCCTCTTCCTTTAATTTACCTTTTATAAGGATTACGGAGTAGCTCAGCCAGACAGCGTAGATATTTTGAGGGTGCAGTTGGGGATTGTTCTAGTGTAGACACATCCACCTTGCAATGACTCCAAAAGATGTCTGCTGTATGGGGAATAGTGACTTTAGCTCTGATATTATTATCAGCATTGCCATCAACTTCCAACAGACAGGTACATTCTTGCTCATTTTCTGGCACAACATAGCTCTGAATAAAAAAAAGCTTTGGTTTTCCTAGGAGTCCAGGACATGAGTCTGCTGTAAAGTATTGCTTTATTTGTTCCAAAGGGAATCCAGAAAAGGTGTGGTCTGTACAGAAGATGCTCTGAGAGTTTCCACGGCTGACCAATATGCAAACGAAGCTGTCACAATTTTTGTGTTTCTGCCACCTTGCAACTTCAAGCAATGTTTGATTCATGGAGCTCATATTTAAATATCTGTGACAATGAACGTCATAGCCTAAGCCTCTGAAGGTCTCTTCCAACACATCTGAAAGAAGCAAGAAGTAATTAAACCAAGGCACACCAAGGCTCAATCTCAACTATATTGAATTACAGTACTTAGAGTGTTTTTCTATTGAAACTAAGTAGTTTATTTTAGCACAATAATTAAAAAAATCAGGAGTACTTGGTGTTGATCACAGTGCATTGCATACTTGTAGTGCTATATGCATGTTGTCTTTCCTGTGAGTTACATGTTTCATGACAGCAGAGACACTGTGTACCTGTTCACATTCCACAGACATTTAAATGTTTTCCTTTAGAGCTAGTATTCCAGATTCCTAAGACTTAAAATATAAGGCAAGAAAAACCACACTTGAAATTATGAAGAGTGATCTGGACAGCATAGGAAGTCTGCTCCACCTTTTAATTGGTCTCAATTACTCTGAATGTCTATTATAGATACACAGAACTGCATAAGAAACACAGAGGTTCTCTTTCATCAGTCAAAAATGAACCTGCTGCAGTCATTTTTGCTTCCTAAAAATTCAAGTGATGAGCTCCAGGTGAAGAGTGGACACTGGAGTCTTAACTGGGACAGAATGGCATTCTCAGGCAAAAAAAAAAAAAAAAGCTGAATAATGAACTCTTTCAATCAAGTTAGAAATTAAAACTGTAGGTAGCCAAACCACAAGACTTAACTCTTACTGTATTTGTGTTAACCTGTGCTGCAGGAAAATGTGTTAAGATCTGAATAACTACTTTGGATGTTTCTTAACATGGGACTGAAACCAGATACATAGTGGTTAAAACCACAGGTATTAAGTGTTCAGAGAACCACGAGCTGCTACTATGACGTACAGCATTGGATCTTTAGTATAAAGCACATATACATTGCCCATGCACAGCTTCTGGTAGGAAAAGAATTACATGCTGTAGCCTGAGATCAGAAACTACCTATTTCTTCAACACTAGCCATCTGCCAACAAACTCCACTGATTTTTCAGCATCTCCATTCTACATAAAACACTAGCCTTTTCTCCTCTCATTGTTTATAGTGTAAGGATTAAAACTGATTTCCAAATGAAAAAGTCAAAAGCAGCTATTTACTTAAAAGTCAAAAGCAGCTATTTATTTAAAAGAGAAAGGTGCATTTCTATTTGAATTTTATCAGCATTTGATAAAGTCATGCTGTTTACACTGGGCATTATAAAGTGTTGTAATTCTTGATCCTACAGTATCTATTACTGGTTCCTCTTCCTGAGATTAAATCTTGGGACAGCTACAGATTCTAATGCATGCCACAGATACCATTTCAAATATTTTCCTTGCCCTCTTCTTTTTCTTCAGTGTACTCAGATATCACAATAGTGTGGCACAACTATTTCTGCCTTTCTAGCAAACTCCTTTAAGCAATGCCAAATGCCCTATCTCCTCTGAATCCCACTAGCACCATAATGTACTTCAGTGCAAGTCTTGCCTTCTATCCTGTTAAATGCTGACAATGTGACTTTATACATCTGAGATACAGACTTTCTGTGTGTGAGCTCCACAAGCACTGCCCTTCAACTACATCAGCAATTCTAAGTTAGTTCATCTGTTGGACCATTACATTTGAGAAAACCAAAAGACATGCCTGGAAAGCCTCTCCTTCCCTACATCTCCCAGCCTATTACAGAACTGGCTGCAAATACTCTCTTCATTTTTATTTTCAGCCTCATGTGTTACAGCGCTTAGAGAGTGAGGGGTGTTTTTGACTGTGCAAAGATCTAATTCTAGGATTCTACAAAGGCAATTAGGAAACGCCCACATTTCAACCATGGCAGTGACTACACTGCCAGCAGAGGTGACACTTTCAGTTTCACTGTGGTGACACCTTCAGCCAAACTGTGCAAGATAGGACAGAAGCCCAGGTGCATCAATAACAAAGGACCTCATGGCTATTGAGAATCTCCGGTGTCCAATATGACTGCACTTCAAATCGAAAACAGTTTTGGTTTTGTTAGCTGGTGGGAAACACTACCACTTCTGCCAATAACCTGCTGTATGACTGTATGACTGCTGTAAGCCTAATTTTTCTGTTGGTTGCTGAATATCCTTTTTGCCCATCCCAAAATTCAGTCTATCCTCTTCCAAGTTCTTTCATTCAGAGATTCTGCACCAAAAAACCCAAACATTGTCTCAAATAATTAGGACAGTTGGCTTTAACCTGATGTTGTCCCTTCAAACTCTTTGAACCCTTACTAGAATTGGTAGATTAAATGACTGGGACAACACTACCCTAACCTGGCTGGTAAATGTACATTATATTTTTTAAACTAAATTCTTCTAATGATCTGAGATTAACAAGTTAAGAGACTTAAAATTCCAGAGACTTACCAGTGTCATTGCCAATACAATCTATTATCAGGCATATTCCTAAAGGTTGACTTTGCATTCTATAGGAATCACCAGACATCTGAGAAATGTGAAAGGACAATTACAAAGTTAATACATCACTTTCTCAACTTTTAGACCATATTATTTTCTCAAATTTTATGTTTTAGATATATTAAATAACATTTTGTTGTTTTCCACCAAGTAGCTAGCAGAAATCTGTCTACTGGGTTGTAATGTGTCTTATCTATGTCACAAAAAAACAGGAGGAAGGGACTAATGATTCTTTTCCCTCTATTTCTAGTACAGGCTTAGTTTTTGTGTACTTGTGTACTTGTACTATATACTTACATAATCTCACTACCATAAAGATTCTTAAACAGAGACTAAAACTGTACAAGCTTCATACTGCCAACACAATAAATGTGGAGAACTTTTGTATTCCTCAGGTGTGCAAGCAAGCACTGCTCATCAGAAAATTTATTTCCTTATTTATTTGAACAACCTCCTTATTCCTAAGTCATCCATAATGACTGTATCACAATTCCTCTCCCCTCTGAAGAGAACTGATTGAAGCAAATCAATTTCCTACAGGTTGGTTCATGGCCTATAGGAGAACTAGTGCAAACAGCAGTTGGCCATCCTTATTAATCCCCAAAGCATGTCTGTCTTCTGCCTCGAAAGCAAGGGGTGAGGAAGGAATCAAGAACAAAATCTACTGCATGCAAAGAACTCTGTGATTTCTAATGCATGTGGCAAGAGGTCTGAACTTCAACAGGTTTTAACTTGGTCTCCACTAAAAATGTGTGATTTCCGTGTGCACATCATATATACATGTATTTTCCACACTGCTGCTTCCAGAGTAGTAGCAAATATTTTATATTTCAAATATATTCTCCAAAAACAATTCACAGAACCTGTTTATGGCTGAGGATGTACCCATTGTTCTGTCTGAACAGAACTCAAGGAAATATCAAAATGAAACACAAAAAAACTAAGGAAAATATTCACGGAGATTGTATTTATTTACATGCATACATATACACAAGAATATACCTTATGTGGCACTGATCCTGACTCCTCAATGGACAAGTGAAGCGGTTCTGCTGCAGCTAAAACATACAGAAGCAATCTCAGTATGCAAATGCCAGTGATCTCTTTTAATCACCAGATCAATTATAAAGAAGAATGTATCTACTTCAGCAAAGTTCTCACCCATTGGGACTGCTTAGTTTCTTTGTATGCCACTGAAGTTTAAAAATCCCTAAATTATTCACCTCTAAAATGTTAGCTGGATTTCATTCTGCATTACTTGGGACTAGAAGAAACAATGAATCTCTTCTACACTGAAAGAATTCACCCAACTAATTTTAAAAATCACCATATTTAAGAGGTATTTGAGGTTTCCAGAGAAAACAAAATATACATGGAAAGAACCTGGTATTCAATACACAACTTCCTGGCTGGCCTGGTGGGCAGTTCACTGCTGAACTGACACAAAAACTTCCTTCTCCAGAGTTAATGGGCAGAACTGCACTACACAGGCCTCCAGAGCTGGCTAGCCAATTTTATCCATGGTTTTACTAATAAAATATTTATTCTGTTAAGAAGTTTTGACAGTGGAAGCTTACAATTTTTAAGAATGCTTTAAGATGTGGCAGTGCAAGCAAAGCAAATACAAGACCAAACAGTAAGGCCAGGCTCAGTTCTGAGAGATATCAAATACCGTCTGCTCCTGATGTTATTAACAGGATTAGCCATGAACACAATTATCAAATAGCAGTCCTTTTGATGTAATGAAATTCATCATTTGGCTCTTTTAGATAAAATGCTCTTACCCAGAGTAAGACTTGATCCATTTTGTAATTTTTTCATGCTCTCATTCTGAATCTGAAATTAAGAAAAAGGCATAATTTTCCTATTCTCCTTCAAGAATTAATAAACGTGTTCCAAAATAAAACACAGCAGTATTTCTTCCTCGGTAAAATGATATTTTGGATTAATTACTATCAGCCAAATAGAATTACAACAAAACAGATGAAAAAATCTATCCAGAGCACAGACAAATAAAATAAACACCCAACTGTTCCTCCTCCTCAAAAAAAAACCAAAAAAACAAAAAAAAAAACCCCACCAGCTTGCCGTCAACAGCAAGAAAAAGCCTCTGAAGATGTGAACTTTGTTTCCTATACAGCAGCAGGGAGCTGCTTGTTTACTGAATACATTACAATGAATAGCATCACATTTAGCAAGGTTAAAGACTTCAAGAAAGGTCATACTAATACAATATCAGAGCTAACTCAAATATAAAGAATACTGCATGCAATAGGATTTGATGACTTTTCAAATACTGAGAAATCTTCTTAAACTGAGTTTAAAACAAACCACAGGAAAAAAAACCCTGAAAAACTCTTCCTAAGAAAGCTATCATTTTCAGCTTTACTTTTCTGGAAAGGTCCAAAGGTACAAAGAAGAAGAAGATGTTTTGCAAAAAACAGTCAAAGCAAAACTTCACCCTCCACAGTGTAATACAAAAAAAACTTTCAAGATACAGATTTTATATGGTCAACTAATAGGAATAAATTCACTGAAGTCCTTTAAATGGCATCTTTCTCAGGCAGATTTTAATCAGATCCTAAACTCAGCAAATAACAGGAACAACAGAAGGAAATCAAGCAATATTTTAGTCACAAGCCATCTTTAATTCCTCAGGTTCTGAAAGATGGATCTCCTTTAAAAGTCTGGCAATATTTAGAAGCAAAGGATTTGTGTCACTTCTTGTATACTTACCCCTGAATGATAAGGAGGCTCAATCAGATTGAAATTAGGGAGAGAGGCTGGATGAGCATTTACATAAACTGGCTGACAATGAACGGAGGACACTGAAGCTGCAAATTTAACAGAAACACAAATACACCATGATATTTCAATTGTTTTGAAAACCTAAATCTATGAAGAATGCAAATGCCCTTATTTGTAAGTCATAGTTTTATCTTCAGCACATCTGATTGTTGCTATCAAGAGTAACCAGTGCAAAAAGAGCATCCTACCTTTGCGTTTGTACGTCTGAATCTTCCTAATCAAGTCTATCCTGTGAATACTTCGAAAACAGTTTTCTATCAGATCCAGTTGATTAGGAGCCACCAAATTTAGCTTCTCTAGGTCAATTATAAGGGCTAGAAAACTCTAGAATAGCAACATAAACCCAAACACATCAGTATTTTTTTCTCCACCAGATGTAACAAAGCAACACAGAAAATACCATGGAGAGGTCATAAAGGTTGTATAAACAATTAGAGATGTTACACCTTCTAAGAAAATTATCTGAGAGACATATGAATCCTTGATATTATTACAGGAGTAATAGAAACTACAAAGTGATATTCTTAAAAATTAATCTTAAACTTTTGAGGAAACAGTTTTGCATTTTGTTTTTGCTACAAAGCCAGCCAATGTGAATGCCACTCACATGCCACAAAGAAAAAGGCAAGAAAAGCTTTGGGAAATTTTCAGGGCCTCTCTCCTTCTCTGACTGAAGACAGAAAAGGAAAAAACCCTCAAAGGAGGAAGACAGAAATCTTCAGTCTTCTCTTCACGGTGGTCAAGGTTTCTGAATACTCTGTACTGAATTTCTGCTTTCTCAGAGGACTTAACAAAAATATTCAGAATGCAAAGCTATAAAGATGTAATTACAATATATGTGTTCTTTTGCAAGTGAAGCAGAGCACAAACAAAAAGTGACTTTGTAATTCAAGACAGAGTTCAAATGGTTATTGGTTCGAGATCATTCTTACATAAACTTTCAGGTCAGAAATACTGAAGAAAGATTTCTGTTAAATGCCTGCCCATGAAGTACATTCAACCACCATACACTATAACAAGCACTGTTCCCTCCTACTTTTTTACTAGTTTTCCATGCTTCTTTTTCCTTGAATTAAAAATCAACAAAATGAAACACAAGCCACAACTCCTTGTCTGCTTCATGATGTTTGTGAACTCCTGCCTCAATACTCCTTGCAGTAGACTCCTTTCCTTTGCTGTCTAGCTACATATTTTTTTACTTGAACGTCTTTGCTGATGAGGAGAATGCCAGAATTAAGGAAAACATACCTTATCTTTTGCCATTTTCATACGAGGTGCATAATCTCTGAGTAGAAAACCAAGAGAACCCACTTCATCTTTTTCCAGATTTTCATTTATCTCTACCATTAGTACCCTGAAATAAAGTTGAGATATTTCTAAATTATTAGCTTGCAGCAAGATTCCTCCCTTTCCCAACTACTCAACTTCTCCCGATGTTCCAGTCTCAATCTACGATTTCTAACTAAGAAACAGGTAAAAAATGTACCCTGTTTCAAGATCCAATTATAAAATACTCTTGCTAATCCTCACCTGTGTTTTTCAGACTCACATTGTAATAGCTACTGTTAGGAAAACAGAAGTTTCCTTAATGTTTGACAGAGATTAAGTGAGAGAATGAGACAACAGAATACATCTTTAACTTTTTTACCTCTTAGTTACATGATTTTTATTTTAGTGAGAATTTAATACAGGAAAATCTTCCTTATGAGTATATGGATTTCTTTCTGAAGTCTCTCAAAGAAAATAACTGGAATTTCTTAATTTAAGCTTCTCAAAACTAATAGAGTAAAACAAGTAAGAGAGAGGTCCCTTGAGAAAAGTTATACCACGTGGCTATGTCCCCAAAGCAAACCAGAAAAGAAAATATGTGTAACCAATGATATTCTTTAAAGTGTCATTTTTAGCTGCTAATCTAGAACTCTACAAACATCACTGTTTATATGCACAAACACACAAACTCCTTAAATATAGATGCTTCTAATGCCATGACTAGTGAGAAACTACTGAAGTTTAATTCAGGGACTAAACTTGACATTTTCTTTGAACTACAACTCTAGATATAATGTCCTTTTCTGCTTTTCTTCTACTTTCAATAAATATTCTCTGAATCTGAGAAGTATTAAATAAATTTAAAAAAAATTTAAAAACAACTCGCCCATACTGCTCCCACCCCTCCAAACAAAGGAAAAAAACCAAAAACAAACCACATATTTTGAACAAGACAGTGTAGCTTTGAAATCTGAAATAGATATATTACCTGTAATCAGGGATAAGTCTGAAACTCCTGGCAAGGTGAGCTTCCACTGTTGCTTTCTCAGTGTTCAGGATCCTCCTCAGCAAGTCAAACCTCTTAACTCTGTACAACAGCTCAGATAAGCCAACAGGAGTCAGTTTCTCTCTCTCATTCAAAGCCAGCAGGATCTCTTTAAGATCAGCATTGGCCAAGTCAGGAGCAAGGTCTCGGCACAGGAAAACCATCATCTCTTCTTCTTCTTTACCCAATTCTTCTTGAATCTGATGAATAAGGAAAGCTGGCACTTGGCACCTGGTCATCACTTTGCTGCTGTTCCTTTAAAATTGCCAGCCTACTGGCTTTTAAACTGGAAACCAGCATGACACAAAGCCTGTGTCTACCACAGTACCTCTCTTCTGTTCATTCTTACCTAGGTGCATTTCTAGGACAGTTCTGTGGGAGAGAATTAAAAGGCAATAAATCAGTGATCTGCTGCACAAGTCCACAGTTAACTCTCCTATCTGAAGCATCTAACTTTCAACTAAACTCCAACATACACTATTCAGACCTCCTTTATTCAAGGGAATCTCCCAGTTGTTCATTACAAAACTAAAAGTATTTGGAAGGTCATACTAATCAGAAAGACATGTAAATTCTTTTTAGAGTAAATGACGTTATTGTGAGTCTGTATATTCCATAGGAAGTGAAATAAGTCATCAGCTTGCTGATGAGTGGTAGATCAAGTATTTCCAAAATCTCTGCCCTTTTCCAAGCAACAATATAACATGTAATTTTAAAACCACTAATTATCTGTAAATTCAAGAGTGTATGTATTTTCTTGTTATTAACATCATTTAAATTTATTCTAATCTGGAGTTAAAAGGATTTTCCACACACACCCTCCATGCTCAAAAAGATTGAAAACCCACTCAAAGAAAATACTCCAACCTTAAATATGCAAATTGGTTAATTCAGAAGGTATAGATAAGCCATAGATCATCTTTTCTTCACTAAACATTCATGTACCATCATGCTGAAAACTGGAACAAAAATTCAAACTTAGAAAAACCCCCAGCCTCGTGATTAACAAAATCAGGAGGGTGCTGTGCTCAATTTCCACTGCCACCAACTATGGAAATTCTATCTAACCTCCTCTGACCTCCATTACATATACAGAGAAGTGGCAGATGAGCAAACCTAAAGACAAATCTTAGTCCTTCCACAGAGTTTGATCACTATACTGCAGAGTTTTATTTACACCATAGTGGAAAGCAAATGCCAATTCAACTTCAAAGCCTAATACACCAAAAGATTCTAGCACCTGAATTAGATTTTTTTACAGCATTTTCATCCTTTTGCTACACATTCTAGAAGTTACAATCAAAAATGTCACATATTGTGTCCATAATTAAGCAGGTGAGATAAATTAATCTAAAACAGAGGAACCCCTCATGCACCGTAATGCGTTTTGGAAAGTTTTCTACCAGAAGAAAAGCATATCTATTGCTAACTTATTTTCAATCTAGCATCAAACACTTGTGAGAACTCTATAGAATGACACTGTTTTCATGACAGAATGCAGTCAAGAAGAGCGAGGCACAAAGCACCTTCATATGAAAGAATCTCACAGGTACATTTAGCTGGGACTTTCAAAAGACCTTGAAGTAATAGTTTAACTCTAAAGTGAAATAGGAATTTAACAACTTTTGGTCATTTTTGGAAATACCAGAAAAACTTTTTAACTACCCCAGTTGATTTTTATCTAATCTTTTAAAACCAGTTAAAAAAAAACAGAGGAAGGGTGTGTGTTACTGGGGAATTTCCCACCGAGTCGGAATTTCAAACATGCAGAATTACTATTTATATATTAACTTTAAAATAATTTGCCTTTGCAACACACATATGAATCCTCTTGTGAATTTCCTTTATATATGGTACATTACATGCTCTTTATAAAAAATTGTTGATTCTACTCAGTCTTGAAATTATCTTACCTGTATGTAAAACTGTTCATAAGAACACGGGAAAACTGGCATTTGACCATTGCCAAACCACTGATCCAGAACACATTGGTTTCCATCCAGAATTTTCCAGTGACTACATTAACTCATTCTCTGCTGGACAAATGTCAAGATCACAAATTACTATGGGGGCTACTTCCTAATTTTATGGGCTGGGAAAACCAAAGAAAATGACAAGGGTCAGTCATTCTCCTGTATGACTGCAGTGAACAGGAATTGTGCTCTAAATAAAGGAAAACCAGCTGTGCAGATAACATTCATTGGGTACTGTGTGGGGAATGAGTGAAAGCAACAGGAAGTGAGTTCTTAGTACAAACTAAAACAGTTTGTAACTTTGCCAATCCACTCTGCCATAAGAGATAAAGGACATAATGCTCCTGTCTTCCATCTGATGACCCCTTTTTCAAATATAACAGATACAGTCATTGTAGATGCAAAAGTTAAAGAAAAAAAGCAACCACACCATATACCCAGCAGCCTAACTTTTGATTATCTGGGCTCTGCAGCAAGATGACTTACTGAATATAAACTCTCTACAAAGAGGAGAGAAAAATCAGCCTATCTTTTATAAGACAAAATAAAAAAGTTCATAGTCATCAGAGATAGAGTTGCCTCAATAATTTTTGTGTTCATGTGCATGTCTAATTAGGCTTTTTTTTTTTTTTAACACCTTAGCAAAGGAGCAGGAAATAACACACTAAAATTTCACACGAAGATGCACAAGGCTCCAGTTAACTCCTTGCTGGCATTTTTCATCTTGAACCTTTCACAGTCATCTTTGCAGCAACAAAACCAGGATATGACTCCAGTGGGTGTCGTTCTGATTTAGGAAATGATCTTTCTTCCCAAGACGAGCTCGGCCGGAAGAGCCGTGCTGGAAGGGGAGACCAGAGATGACCTGGCCGGGGGGCTCGGGCTGCGCTCCGCTCTGCCTTGGCTGCGCTGCTGGAACGGCTGCACTAGGAGGAGGCTCATCTGGCATTTTTCAAAGTCGCAGAGCATGCTCCACACCTTTTAAATTCCCCTATTGCCTCACTGCCCTACGGCCTTCAACAGAACTTGCGCAACGTACTCAGGAAAAACAGGGAATTGCTGCGGGGATCACCACATTCCTTACCACGCTAATTTGTTTTAAGGTCCCAGTCCTCCTAATTGAAACAAAACAAAAAAACCCCAAACACCAAAGACGCAAAACCAATCAAAAATCCCCAACTACTAAACGTGATTTATACAGATTTCCAGTAATTTTTCTAAGCGCGTCATTTAAAATCACATTCGGTTTCGGTTCTCACCATGAGCCCAGACCGAGCCCGGGCCCCGCTCGCAGCGGCCGCTCCGGCGCTGGGCCGCCTGTGCTCAGAGCGCACTGTGGGAAGGGAAGTGCGAGGGAAGGAGGGGGGAAAGGAGCGGGGGAAGGTAGAACGCACCCAGACGAGTCGGGGAAGTCTCTACAGCAGCCAGGTCCGCCACTTGGAGCAGGGAGGAGCTGAGGCCGTACCGGCCCGCTGGCCAGCGCCGGGCCAGGGGGGGGATGGGGAGAGGCAGGATGTTGGTTTTAGTTTTGTTTCCCGCTGTACCCCACAGTCAAACAAACAAAACCGAGCGACGGCGGATGGAGGCGGGACGGGGCCTGCGGCGCCTCCCGGTACCTCCCCCTGGCACGGACACGGCGGCCGGGGCAGCGCTGCGGGGGGAGGCCGTGGCGGCGGCGCGGTGCCGGGTTCAGCGGGTGCACAGGTTCGGAGCGGTGTTTGTGTCCTGTGTGTTTGTTTCTGGGGACACGCAGACCGGCTCTGTGGTGGCCCTGCGAGCTATGAAATTGTAGCAGGGTTTTCGGTGAGCGGTTACAGGCCTGCGGTCAGTGCGGGCACGTGTTTTGACAGGAGTTTAGCCCTAACCCCTTCTATGGCTCGTGGCTCACTCTGAATTTGTTCGTTCACAGTGAGGCTAACGTACAGCTGTGTGAAAGTTGTATGCTTCCTGTTGTATAATCTTAAGTAAATATTGCGTAACGCCTTGTTCCTGAAAACTGGATGTTGCTATTCCCTTGACATAAACTAGCAACTTTCATTAAGCCGTTTACTGCGGGATGCTAGCATTGCAGCTGGAGCTGCTCTCCAAAAGGCCTAAAATCTAAAATTTTCTGAACCAGACAAAAGCTACCTCCCTATATGGTGAAATCAGACACATATAACTCCCAGCTCAGTGGATTTCAAAGCCTTTATGAAACAGTGAGTCATTTTTCTGTGCTGCTAAAAATAGAGCAGTGGAAGTGCAGTACTCTGGGGTAGCACACATGAAGAGTCACGCTGTCTTTGGAACTGCAGGGAAAAAGGAGACAGAAAATATTCACCCACACTAGAATTTGTACCAAGTAGCAGCTCTGTGTTCTGAAAAAATGCATGTATTCTTACTGAAATTGTATGGTCAGGCTCTCATTGTAATATCAATCATTCAGGGCTATCACGGTATCACTGCTATTAAGATGTAGCTGATTCAGAAGGAAACCAGCTACCTACTGTGAATCAATATGCACAATTTCTCCTTGGATCTGTTCCACGCAAAGAGTGGAGCATCATTTTTATTTTTCAGACTTTGTGATTCAAAAAGAGTTTCCTGTCTGGTATTACAATAATGTATGTTCTTCAGCTGCTGGTGCCACTGCTGTTTGTGACCCTGGTTTTTGCACTGTAAAATATCTATGCTGGTAGAAAGGCTGTTCTCATATAAGGACAGACATTGCTATGGTTACAGTGAAGACACATTTGGTACTATTATTTTAATACACAAGAAATATTCCATCCCCAGGCTGGATTGGTATTATTATACCTGTGAAATAAAATATTTATGAGTATTGTATGTGTAATAATGGTGAGACGTATTTTGCAAAATTAGCAAAATATGTTCATCATAAATTAAAGACAGTCATTTAGGGCAGTGGCTGCCATCTGGCTATTAAACCACCAAATGATACCACTTTAATTCACAAATGCATAAATTTTACCAAAACTAGTATTGTCTAATTGAATATGCTTGATATGTTTGCTATATCAGTGAAGTGGCAGGCTTATACCATTCGAAAAGACTCGCTCTACTTCATGTAATTATTAACTTCAGTAACAAATCAGTACAAATTATTAACATTGTAATACTTAACTCTGTTACTTATTTTCCTGAACAGACATCTGAAATTCAGTACTCCCTAGAAAGTTGTCTTGGAGCCAGATAGAAAACAAGCAGTGAGTACCAGCCATTGAAAATGCATATTCTGGGTAAGAGTACCTAAGGGACAATAGAAATTTTTTGTGCAACAGATCTTGCACAGTAGGTTCTTGGTTTTTCAGGGAATGATGCAGCTGGATAGGAATGTTTGAGAAATGGATTAAGCAAGAGTTTACTAAAATGAGTGTTTGCACTATGAACAGTGCCTTGAGCAATGTCATGCAAAAATGACAAACTCCACTGAACTGTACATCTGCACTCACACAGTAGCAGATGTTGTTTATTGGCTCTAAAAATAAAGCTCTATTATAATCTCACTCCGAAGGATTGCGTGTGAATATGTAAGTTTAAAAAAAAGAGATTTTAGCCATGTTTTGGTAGAACCTTCAACTGTTTTGTAAACTTGCAATTTGTGACAGGATTGTTTAAAAACATCAATTTCTTCACCATGCAAGTATACTATGTAATTATTTAGTGGCATTTAGTGGCATTCTCACTTGTCTAATTTTGCTTTTCATTTCAGTGATGGGTGTCCTGTTGTTTGTGCTATGTAACATAGCCTCCTTACTTTGTTACTAATGGCATACATAACAAAATTTACAGTAGGATATTCAGACAATTATAATTCCTGGTACTGCAGAGGACATATACTGCCCACAGGTCCTTTTCTGCTTTAGTATTCAGTCCAGGCATTCTTAAAGCAGTCCAGAAGCTGTTAATTTACAGAAAACCAGGACATTTAAAACAAATTGCTAAAAGAGACTAGATGTAAAAATAAATAAATCTATAAATACACCAGAGCAAAAGAAAAAAATTGTTCTCTTTTTTAACATTACAGTCAAGTATGGTGGAAGACATTTTAGGGTAAGGTACAGTTATTGCCAAGTTAAACATTTTATTCTACTTTTGGCAGCAATGTAACTTTTGATGTCTGGATATTACACAGATTATTCTGGTGCACAGTGTCTGCTAGGCTAATTGTTCAATAGGTTTAAGTATAAGCTTTGGTACTTTCATATACTTTGAGGCAGTCTGGAGTTGGTTTTAAAGCTTTAAGTTAATATTTATTTTTATTTGGAGACATAAGAGCAAATACTAACCAACACTTCTAAGAAATTACAAGTCATTCATTACTGCTTACTGGGAAATAATAGTTATTAAACCTGTAATAAATATGGTACAAATTTTCTCTTAAAACCAACAAACTTCTCAATTTCATTTAACAGAATCAAGGCAGGGCTTGGAAAGAGCCGGTGTGATAGCTTACCTTGCTCTTTAAAGGACAGTAGAGCAAACCCAAGAGCCATCTTGGGTTGGTTTTTTCCCCCCAGATCGAAGCCAGTTAAATTGCTCTGGCCATGTTTTTTGATCCTTCTGCAGGAGTATAATAAGATCAAAGAAACACTGGTTTGCCTGTGATAGACTTTAATATGCATATTATAAGTACAGAGTGAGCAGCAGGCTTATGTATGCTTCAGCTTATGATTAATAAGTATTAAGTTGTCATATTTGATCTTCAGTGGTGGCCTCCATTCTTCTTTGGAGGAAACAGTGAATATTCAATGGCTAGAGCTATGACAAAAGCTGCAGCCCCCCACTTGAATCCCCTGGTAAAGATTTCTGTTACGGTGATAGGTCTTGCAAAGCCACCCTGGTACCTCCATGCTTCATTACTAGAAAGGAAAATGAAACCAAAGGGAAAAAAGATCAGGGGAGCCACTGTGATACAGATTAACAAGAATATAAATATATTAAAGAATGATGAAGGTATTTCAATTAGATAGACATTGAGGCTGTACAATATGTTCTGTCATTTAAGTATCAGGAATTGCAAGTAAAGTTCATGATAGGAACTCTAACCCTTACCATATAACTTGAGATACAAGTACTGCCAGCAAACAACACAATTATAGGAACAGAATCACCTCCTCAAAATCATGTAATTTTAGTTTTTAGTCTGTACCAAATCAGAGCCCACTAGCACTAACATGGATTGGACTATCTACAAAGGCTAGTCACTGTGCTAGACAGTATGCAGCACAGTCAAATCTTACAATCCACAGATAGCTCATCTCAGTGTGGAGGCACTTTCTGTTTCACAATACAACACAGCTATATGAGAGTCAGATGATTTTAACAAGAAAGACTGAAAAGATGGTGTTTAGCTTGAGCTACAGAGTATGTGCAAACTTCACCGTTTTGCCTTGCTGTTTTTGACCTCCATTATTATTGAAACATTAATCACTGCTCTGACTACAAATATTTATTTATTTATAGCACAACCAGTGTAATCTATGGACATGGGTGTAATTTGTCTCTTGCAAGGACTCAAAAGTCCTTAAGAAAAGGAAGAATAACTAAGCAATAAAATAAAAACTGTAATTTGGGGAGAAAATACCAGGGTTTAAACCAAGGAGGGCAGACATTTATGTTCACAGATGATCCTTTTGTGCAGATGGATTTTGTGACTCAGGATGAAAGCACACTGGCATGGAAGAATAGCTCCTAGGTTCCAGTACAGGGCCTAATTGATATAAAGTTTCCAAATATGACATCTTTCACAAAGCTTATCTTGTATTTAATATGTACAATCATGTGCATTTGCCATAAAGGTTGAAAGCAGATTCCCTGTTAAAATGAACCCGGCATACCAAAGGAGAGGGAGCTCTGGAGAGGGTGACTTTGAAGACTTGTGGTGCAAGACATTAATAATACAATCTCCTGCCAGACTACTGGAGCAAGTAGCATGATACCTTAATTTCTCACTTGTTAAGGAAAATTGGCATGATGCTTGTACTGTCCTATAGAATTGACATATGACTTTACATGAAATTTAAGAAATTCAGAAGGAATCATCTCATGCTTTTTTCTTTATTTGAACCTTCATATGATTGGCTCAATCCCCTTCAGACTTTACTGAAATGCTGATAATTTGCACTGCTCTTACTGCCAAGGTCTGGCTGATGCTAGCAGATGCCACAACAGGATGATTTTTGAGGCTCTTCACTTACCGAGCCCAGGGGTCCCTCAGCCCCCTCTTTGCCAGCCTCCTCTGCACCTCCTCGAGGGGAGTCCCCTCCACCTTCCACTGCCTGTAGTCGGGCAGCTCCACTTTGTCATGGCCGTGCCCGTGGCCGTGGTCACCTCCGTGTCCCATACCTGGGGAAAAGGTCAGACTGTTACTTGGCAGAGAGGACCATCTTGTTTTTATACACTTGCAAAGAACAATCCCCTGTACAGGAAAAACAGGGAGGCAACAAGAAGAAACAGAGAACAAAGAGCTTTGTTCTGTAAAACAAAGAGCCAAGGGACTTTGTGCTGTGTTTCAGAGCTGAGTGATTACATACAGTAAAGCAAACTTAAACATCACTGTGCTGTAAGTCACAACCATTGCTACATCCATGGAGCACCTATGTCAACCCTCTGTGCCAGAGAAGAGTGTAAGAAAACCAATGGTTTCCATGTCTATAAATGCACTTCAGCAACACCAGCCCCCCATTACTTCCAGACTTTCCAGAAAAATCACAAAAAAATCAGAGTAAAAATTTCTGACTTAGGTGTGGGAAAGCTGTGATTGCTAAGCTCTGAAGAAAAACAGACTTGGCTCCTCAGCTCCTTTCAGCTGCCTCCAGTTCAGTCAGATATAACTGTGACATCAACAGGGCCAGGAGAGATGCACCTTACCCATTGCTTAATAAGGCTGAAAAATTGTATGCTCTATTTACATACACCTTGGACAACTACAAAAATACTAAGTTTCTCTTTAAAAACAGATGTGAAGTGGAACATTTTCGGTGAGATGATTAAGGACCAGAAGAAAATGATAGCTTTTAAGGCTCCATTTTCACAAAGCACCTGAGTCTTCCCTGAGCCAAGCTTTCCCATTTTAACACCTATCAGGTAGCAAGAACAGATTCACTTTTAGAAAATTGACTGGAATGCAGGATGCAATTTCAAAAGCCTGTAACTCTTGAAGATGACTCCAAGCCGTGAAGGCAAGCAGACAGAAGGCAAGCTACCTGAGAAAACCTGGAGAGCAGCCTTAACGCTGTCATTACCCGAAAAGCTCCCCGTAAATTAGATGCCAGGCTCCAGCCCTGTGCTAGAAACCCAAGGCCTCTCTCCCCCCAGCATTCACGTTTTACAAGAGGGAAGGTAACGCCGCGGCCAGCGGGCTGTGCTGCAGCGCCGGCCGGGCGCTCTCTGCCCGCAGAGCCAGCGCAGCTGTGCCCAGAGGTCGGACGGAGCAGGGCAGGGAGGGCACAACGCGCACTGACAGCCACCCCAGCCCCATCCCGCCCCCCCTGCCCTGCCCGGCGGCGGCAGCAGCGCAGCCCGGTGTCGGTGCCGGTGCCAGCCCCGCCCGCGGTACCTGCCCGCTCCGCGACCCTGCTCAGGACGCGGCCACCACCCGGAACCGGAACCCAGTCCTGGACCAGCCGCTACGGAAAGCGCGAGCAAGCCACGCAGGTTCCGCGAAACTTTCGTTCCGGCCCTTCCCGCTGGCCCGGCGCGGACACAGGGGCCGTGGAGCCGCTCTCCGATCCCCTCCCCGGGCCGGTGCCCCCGCAACGCTCCCGGCACGGCCCAGCGGGACAGGCCCGCACCAGGAGCAGCGCCGCCGGCTCGGGCTGAGGCGCCGGGGGAAGGAGCGGCGGAGCGGAAGGCGCCCAATCAGTGCGCGGCTTCTTGCGGGGGGCGTGGCCCAATGGGCGGGCGCGTTGCTGAGGTGCGGGGCTGGCGGTGTCTGGAGGTGGCGGCGGAGGAGGAGAGCGGGGTGAGGGGGCGGCGGGGTGAGGGCCGGCACCGGGAACGGGATCTCCCATTCTCCGCGGGCTGCCCGCCGCCCTCTGCGCTGCCGGCGTGCGGGCAGGGACGGGAGCGCCGCAGGGGCTGTGCGTGCGGGGGCGCGAAGCGTTCCCGGCAGTCGCGCCGGCGGCGCCGCTCGCGTTCCCTCTCGTGCCCCTGCGGCTCCGCTCCCTCTCCTGCCGCCCCTTGGCGCTCCCCTGGCTCGGACAGCCGCCCCCTCCCCGGTTATGTAAGCCCCCGCCCTCCCCCTGGCCGCGGGGAGCGGCGGCGGGCCCGGGCAGTGCCCGCTCGCTGCCAGCCCCCGGGGCGCGCTTCGGCGCGGGGAGAAGCTGCGGGAGAAATCGGAGCTCGCAGCGAGCCCGCCTGGCGCCGGGAGCCGAGTTTCGGCTTTCAGTGGGTTTGTCCTAAAAGAACACTGCTGTTTGTTTCCGTAGGAGAAGCGGAGAGGCGTCCCGAGATCCTGGTAGTGCACTGAAAGGTAAGGGAAAGTGAGGAATTCTTTTGACAACTGCCTCCTGAGCGAGGCGATGGCTTGGTTTCACTGAGTGCTGGTGTCAGGAGCTCGGCGCTTTGCATGTGTTGCTGCGGGACTGTGAAGTGTCAATTGCCTTAGTATCTGGTTAGTTACAATTATTTTAGTGTTTGTCAAACTTGAGCACACAGTCTGCTTCATCTGGAAAGAAACTGGTAAAAGTTAACTACACAGTCAGTGACTTATGAAGACTTTAATTGCTTCTCAGTTGTATGCAAGACAATATTGTTTCTTTTTAGCAGAATACAAACTGTTCTGTTAATTTTTGATACTCCTATTAACATAAGAGTAAACATTGCAGCATGATGCCAGTGAAATTTCAGGGTAGACTGTAGTGCCTTTTCCCAATATATTATGATGGAAATCGACTTCTGGGTTTCAGGGTTTCTTAATGGGGGTATTGGAAGTGCATGAGAAGATTTCCAGGAGGAATGCCATTATCATGTTATTAACAGTGAAACTGTTCTAAATAGAGTGCCATCTGTTTAATCCAGACTGCCTCAGTCTGGCTTCAGCAGTGAATGTTTTTCACTGTGAGATAAAGTCTGGAAGATTCAGAGCAGTCTTCTCTCAGGAAGAGAAGACACACATTTGTTTTTCTGTAATGTATGGGGGTTGGAATTGTTGGCTCTTTATTTGTGAGGTGCTTAAATCCCTGTCTTACAGAGAATGCAGTTCTGTCAGAGACTTGCAAAATATTTCTTGTCTCTTGCTGTGGCTGAAAGTTAATGTGTATGTGTCCAAAGTCCAGTGGTGCTGAGGAATGTGTGTATTTTTCTCAGAATTTTTTTTCAGTGACCCATAGACATGTCAGGTACCAGATTACCTTGGTTTTATGCTTTGAGAGAAAGATAAAAACTCACAGTTTTATGTATGTTTGGTGCTTTTTTTTCTTATTATTTGTTGGCGGGGTTGTTTTTGTTTATTTTGTTTTGTTTTCTTGGTGCTTGGAAGCCTGACTTGAATATTGCACATAAAATTATGCTGGTATTGCTGAGTGTGTTGCCAGGGACAGTCAGTTCTGATCCCAGAGCATTGGCTTTGTGGGATCTGTTGTGCATGAACACAATTGTTTAGAAGGTTTAAAAGTTTAACAAGGTTTTCAGTAGCTGTTTTTGCTGTCCCCCTCACCCCCCAAGTACATAACTCATGGTAAGAAAAACCTTGTGCAGTCAGTTGATCTGCTCTACCATGTTCTGCTTCCTGTGTTTCCTTTTCTTTCAGAATGGTCTATACTCTTTAAAAAATAAGGCTGCCAATATGAGGGATGTGATATTTTGGGAATATAGTAAGCTCTTTGATGCTGTATCCTCAAGTAAGTGAGTCTGCATAATTTCAAGGGCCCTAGAAGTGTTGCTACAGTGTGTTTTGAGAAGGAAGCTTCACCATAATTACAGTGTCAGTCTGAAGAAATCAATAATATGCAGAAGGAAATAACATAAAAGAAGTTTCTATATTGTGTAAAAGAACCCCAACAAACAACTGAATGTCCTCTAGGAGGGAAAGGTCATTGAAACTCCATGTACAAATAATCAGTACATTTTGTGATTTATGCAGTTGGTGGGGTTTTTTTGTGCACTATTTTTTTATTATTAATAATTAGTTGTGGTCATAATTACTGCAAAGATTTGATGTTTTAGGATAAAGTTATTTAACTTGTATGCAGCCATGCTAGTTATGGTTTGCTGGGATTCTTGCTTGTGCTGTTGAGCTAGAGGAAGGCTGCAGGGTTTCTTGGATAGCTTTCAAAAGTCCATGTTTCCAGCAATTTGTGTTGCTGTGCATTCTGGATTAGCAGATTGTGAGAGTCATTGTAGGAACCACTCTTCTCTGCCTGTGCATCCAGTATTCTCTCTAGCACTGGACAGTGTTTGCTGTGCTCTTCATAATTGTTTGCTGGAGTAGAGAGCTGTGTGACTGTCTGTGGCTTGAACTGTTTGCACTTTTGAGATGATAAGAAACGGTTGTGGGGTTGTTCTTTTGCTTTTTTCCCCTTTAATATCAGAAGACATATTTGAACTAGTTAAATATTGCATCCTTTTCCCCCTGAAATTGCATGTTACTTCCTGTGGTGTTATATTAGTAGTCAGTTATGTCATTGGAAGCCTCTTGTCATTTGAATAAAATGGTTAATGCTGCCTTAATTACAATAAGAATGGAAAAGATCTTTCTTTAGTTCACCTTGGTTTCTTTGAATGCTTTTAAAAAAAGCACTCGGTGAATGGTGGGGAAGGAAATTATCTTCTCAGGCATCACTAGAGAGCTAAATATTTTATGGACAGTATCACAGTCACTGTTTCACCTCTATTTTAGAGCAGTGATGGGCTGGAACACTAGTCTTAGTTTCTTTCTGTTTATGATGTTTGTTTGCTGGTGGGTTGGTTTTTGTTTGAGGTGTTCTTTTTGGGCAACATAAAGACCATTCTTCACAGGAGCAGCCACACTGGTCTGATCTGTTATTCTCTGCTGAAGCCTAAGGCTCTGAGACCCTGGGATGTGTCAGGATCATTGTTCTGAGTTCTGCTCCTCTGCCACAGCTCAGCAGGTGCTCATTTGACAGAGGTGCTTTGCTCTTACACTCTTGTCTAGAATATAGGGTTAGCCCTTGGACAGCTCTCCCAGTCTCAGAGGGATGATGTGTAGTATGGATTTTTGTTTCATGGACATACCTAACATGTAAAAACTTTAGAGCCTCTGTATGGTTTTTGCAGCTACCATGTTTTCTGTCAATAAGAGCTGCACTTCATGTGGGGTGTCAGTAAGTCATTCCTCTGCTCTGCTCTGAGCTGTTACCTGAGAACTTCATGTGATACTCCCTGTTTTCTCTATGACGAGAGGCAGACCTGTTTGCTCTTTACCAAGCAGTTTAATATGAGCTGAGAATCTTTAAAGACCTGGGTCATGTGTTCCCTCAAAGACTTGTCTGGGCTGGAAAAGAATTTTTGATTCCATTATTTTTCTTGCTGCTTGTTTCCTTGTATTAAGATACAAACGAGTATCAAGAAGTGAAGGTGGAGGCTTCCCCAGCTGAGTCTTCTTGAAGGACATCTGTGCCATATAATAATGACTAAAGAAATCCCTTTCAGGCAGAACTGATCTGAGCAGAGACAGTCACAGGTAGTATAGTTTGACTGCTACTTCACTCAGTTATTTTCATTTCCAAACAGAGCAAGTGTGAGAAGTAATTCTTGACTTATTTAATGCTGTTTTCTACAGGTTTTGTTTGAGTAAGAAAGTAGTTAGAGTTTATGCTTGTGTAACTCACTGTAGATAAAATGGCAAGCTGGTTGAATTTTTCTCTCCGCACCTTTGTTTGGATAATTCCTGCTTCTAACAGCAAGACAAATAATTCAAGTGTCTTTTTTTTAAATTGAGTCATAGGACAGATTTATGGAGCAACTCAATGGATCTCTTTTTTTTGTATAGAATTCTGACTTTAGTTTTTAAGCTTCAAATAGAAGCTCAAGAGCTAGAGGGGCACTTCTAATGAAATAAAATATAGTTATTTAGGAAAACCCAACTGTAAAACAGAATTCTGTATTGCCAGCTGTGCTACAAAGAAGAGAACATAAAAACCAAGATCAGGGACTGGCTAAAATAGTGTATAGTTTGCAAACTGTTTCAGTCCGTGCTGCTGCTTATCCATAATAGTAAAAACTTTTTATTGTATGGTGAATGGCCACACAGCAATTTTTCTTTCTTCTGTTAATGTTACATTTTTCTATCAAAAATAATTAATTTGGGAACTGGGTTCAAAGGATGTTTTATTATTAATCAATTCAGATAATTAGTGAAAGACAGAAGTACCATTGACTAGTCACTTGTCACTTCTTCAGTCTTCCTTGGTTGTTTTCTGTTCTGCAGGCAGCCCAGCTTGCCTCTGCTGCCCACTGCCTGTGTCAGATCTGCTGCCTTGACCTCGTGGTGTGATTCTGTAGAGAAATACAGATTTTTTATGGTCAAATTTATTAAGTTTGCCTGAAAATAGAGAGCCAATGGCATTTGGAAAGAGATCCCACTAGGAGAGAGAAATGTTTGGTGTATAACTACTGCAAAGTGGTAAACTATTTATTTATTTATCTCTTAGAAATGATTATCACTGCTATCATTTGACATTGAAAAACACCAAATTCCCTGGCTGTATAACATTGTTCTGCACAGGGCCTGATGGAGATGGTTGGTGCAGTTCAAATATGTTAAAACATTCTTCCAGGAATTCTTCTATCTGTATATTCTGTGGGGCTTTTTTTTTCTACAGGATAAAGTAGTTCATGGCTTCTCATTTTATATTGTATTGTTACACAAGCATTTGGCTAGCATTCCAAAAGTGCAGAGTGTGTGTTTCTGTGTGTAATCTCCATTCTCTAGCTAATCTTACTGTGTTTTTATTGTAATTACTCTGATTCTTCAAAACCTGAAATGGTGAGATCTCCTTTAATGGTGTCTGCATCGTGTATGGTTTGTGAGTTCTTTAAATAGTTCCACGTTGCTGTTCCTCTGAATTCTGCTTAACTGAAATGTGTGACATGGACATTTGTGCAGACTGCATGACTGCAGTTTGCTGATTCATACAGGGCAAAATTGATAAGTCTGGAATATTTTTCTGCTTCCATTCCCTATATTTAGTAGTTTCTAAATTGTTAATTGTAATTTTATTTAGGGTCTTCCTCCCTTCTTCTGCCTTGCCTTGACCCATATGTGAACTGGAGGAATTATTTGACATCTATCTGGAAAGACAGTGAGAGAATTTAAAAGAATAATCTTATTTTTCATGGCCATTCAGCTGAGAAGATATTGGATTGAAAGATAATGAGCTGAAATATGTGTAAAATTTGTTTGCATTTTTCCTTCCTATCTTAATTTATTTTCTGTTTATTCAAATTGTTTTTTTCTGAAACTTCTGGTGTCCGTTTCTTCTTTGCATCTCCTCTTATTTTCTGCTTTGTCTTTTCTGTTTCCTGTAGGTTTAAGGGTATGTTGAGCTTAAAGAGAGGGTGGAGAGCAGCCCCTCTGCATGTCTGCCTCTGTTCTGGCTTGGAATAGGGCCACAAGGTAGAAAAGTTGATTTAGAAAAGGTTATGAAGAAGTCCATAGTACTTACTCAAGTAACTTTCCTAAATATCCTAAGCACAAGATTGTGGAAACACATGGGCAGAAGCATAACAGATTTGTTGTAGAAATAGCTCAAGTTAGCTTGTGTCTGTAAATCTGAATATTGTATTTCCTGCACGTGAAAAATCAGCTAGAATTAGAATGAATTATTTTAAACATGTCCTTTGTGGAGGTGTGCTATCTTAAGACTGGTGTGCCCCATGTGTAAGCTACAGTGGTGATTCCACCATCCCATTTATCACTGTGATGACTGAACATGAGGGTCAATCACCTTTTAGACAAGACATGTTTCAGAAGGTAGGAGGCTTTTATGTAAACTTAGTTATGGAGGGGGTGGAGTGAGCAATTTATCAAGCACCCTGGGACATGCCATCAGAGCAGGGCAAAGAACGAAAATCGAAATGCTCAACTTTGAGTTCTGATATCTGGTTATTACTCTGGGTTAGAGGTATACTTCTTTTGAAAGGACACTTGATGCTTCAGTGTATCACTGTGCTTCCTCATGCTTTAGGGTTGGAAACACACCCAGTTAAAAATAGTAATTAAAAAAAGCTCCCTATGTAGAATGGATGTTGTACTGGTCTTTAGTATCTGCAGCAGTAGGATGGACAGATGATTGCTTAAAGTCCATTTGCTGTAGTCATCTTACACAAGAAGTGATTAAGTGATAGTAATGTGCCCTTTTACATAGAAATGTAAGGCATGCTGACAAAGGATTTATCCCAGCACAAGCTCATATTTCTTTGTGTAACAGTGGAGAACTTTCCATTCCCCTTTTTTTTTAAAGATGTTTTGTTGAGCCAAAACAGCACAGAGATGTAAGCTAAATATGGACACAGAGGGGGAGAGCAAGGGGGGTTTAAATGTGAAGTGGAAAAATTACTAGATTCTTATGCCTGTGGGTTTGGGGTTTTTTAAGGTGCTTGTTTCTTGTTCTTAGCTTAGAACAGGCCTTAGACAAAATTGCTGAGCTTCCAAAACTGCTTCTAGGTTGTTAATTATGTATTTGTTGTGTTTGGTAGTTATGTAATTGACAAACCACCATACTTGATGGTCTCCAGTGTTGCATCTGTGCAATAATTTCAAATAGTAGCATCTTAAGCTTCTGGAAGTTACTAAACCATATTTGTGGCAATTTCTTGGGAAGAGAGATGATAATTTTGTTAGTCTTCATATGAGCCATTCTGAAAGCTTCCCTTATGTTAATGGACTGCAGTGCAAATCTTGCTATGTCAGAGTGGCAAGAGCTTCATGAAAATCTCTGAAACAGTTCTGTGTTAGCTATGGACGTACAAATAGAGATAGGAGTCTTGGACTGGAGGTTAACTTGAATGCAAATAGAAAAGAAATAACTAAAATACTAAATGGATTTCAGCTAAGCATTCATAAACTGCATTTCTGCGCTGTTTATTTTCATAGACATCCTGTGACAGCAACCTTTCCTTAAAATCACAGGTGTCACATGCATTGCATGGCTCTCCATTGAACAGGATACTGCCTTTCTGCTTGCTTAGCTCTGTGTGTCTGCCAAGACTTGTTTCATGTGTTCTGAGTCTTCAGCTTTGCCTTCACCCCTCTTAGTGTAAACATCACATGAGTTTGAGAAGCCTCTGTTTATCTGTTGAATAAGAAAACTTCTAGCTTGCTTTTTGTTTGTTTGGGGAGGAGAGAACAAGATTTTCTTCTCTCTACAATTTATCTTAGAAGTTGAGACAGCAAATAAAAATTTTAAAACAGTTTAGGCATGGCTTGTTGTCTTTGTGTCTCCAAAGGACCAATTGCAGAAATAACTGAGATGCTCTTTTGCTTGTGCAGGTGTTGAGTGGACTTGGACTATGCATGGTCATGTAAAAACAATTGCTACCTTCAGAATATGCACCTTTTCTGTATCTGTGGTGAAAATACTCCTGCAGTTATTCCTTGTGGGTGCAGAAATGAAACTGTGTTTGATGTTGCAATTTGTGTCTTTGTTGCATTTGTGACTTTGTTGCATTTGTTTCCTCAGAAAAATGCATTTGTTGCAATTTGTGACTTTGTTGCATTTGTTTCCTCATAGCAAAACGTTACTGGGGCGTCTGGGTGTTTAAATCATTCAAATGGCAGCTGTGTTCCACATCCCTTGTGTCCCAGGAATCGTGGTGTTACACACTGAGAGAGGGACTACCTGCTTTGCTTTTTCCTCTCTATAGATTAAATCCCTTCAGTTAGCTGCAGGTTTAATATGTTAATATGGTTTTTCACAATTAATGCTGCAGTTTACATAGCATAACTAAAACTACAGCACTAATTTTACTTCTTAATTTAAATTAAAATGTTAGCCCTATATATCTAGTTTTTAACATGCTTAATTACCCCAAAAATAAACTCTGACATTTTTAGGGAAATGGTTGAAGATGCTGTAGTAAATTCCATGATAATGCCTTTATGTTAACCTTGTAGTTTTTTCCCCTAGTTACTTCAGTGTTTAAATTGAGTAAAACTTAGGATGCTAAGGCAGAAAAATAAATGTGCAACAGTAGGATTTCCCATTTGTTGTGCACAAAGTCCTAATCAGGTTAAGATCGTGGATGCATTCCAAATTAGGGGTCAGCAGCCAATGCTAATTGGCATTGATGCTGCTGAAATTGTGTAATTGAGTATTGTGCTGATTGTCACAGTGTGTTTTATGCCATCCCTCCACTCCCCCCCCCCCCCCCCCCTTATTTGGCAACTTAAAATTTACTAACTGTTCAAGGGTTAGTTCTGTTATTTCCTCTGTGCCCTTCTTCTTTGATTTGCAGGTTCTGGTCTGTGCTAAAGACAGAAAACTAGGTAGTTCAACATATGAAAAATAGAAGGAAGTTCAAAAAAATTGAAATAGAGTGCCAGTAGATACTAATTTTTTCTAATAAATACAGAAAGCTTCAAGATTTGCTGGTCAGTGGGGAAGTGGACTGCTATGCCTTTTTCTTTTTCTTTTTTTTTCTATCAACTGCTAGGAAAGAGCTGCTTCAGCACAGCTTCTTGTCATTTGACTGAAACATTTTGCAGGAACCTTGTCACACTTGGCTGGTGGAGATGTGTATGGGTGTGATGGTCCATTGCCCTTCTCTGCTGATGATACTCCCATGATTGCCAACTCCTGGACTTGATGGCTTATTTTGATAATAAATTTTTGGTCTTGTGAGAGACAGGAGGGAACAAATCTTAAGTGGACATTATCATGCTAATTAGGAAACCTTAATTACTGTGTTGTCTGTTGTCAGCTCTATCAAGTTTTGATATATTTCAAATTAATATTCCAGTGGGAAGGACCAAATATCTCTCCTACAGGGAAAGGATGCAGGCTTTTCTTGGCTTTATGCAGAATTCTAGTAGTAGTAATTTTATTGCTATTTCTATGAACTGCTGGAGCATTCTGCTTTAGTAATGTGTGCTGACTTTGAATAGATTGAAATTATTGTCTCTTTGTCTTTCTGAATGCAGACTTCAGAGCTTTCTGATATATGTAAGGTTGCTATGAGTAAATTCTGCATGTTTATGCACACATGTCATATCTATAGAAAATGGAAAGGGCTTTTATTAGCATTTCCTTTTTTGTTGCAGGGGAATGTTTAAGTTGCCATTTTCTTGGTTTTAATAGTTTAAATGAAACAGATAGAACTGATTACAGAATATAATTGTTAAAATATGTAATGAAAATCTTAAAGTGCCAATTGGATAGCTGGCAGATAAGGCAAAAACCATGAGGATTTTCCCTCCAAGTATGAAACCCTTGCTGCTCAGTGATAAGAAATAATTATGGTGTAATCATCTTAACCTGCAAATCTGAACATAATTGCAAGTACAGGGGTGTTAGGTCTGGGTGTGTATTTCCAGAACAGTTTTTTCATGTGCTGAAGGAGTCACATGTGGACTGTGCACGTTGGTTTTGGCTTGTTCTTGGCGGTGTGGGTTTTTCTTCAGGTTTTTTTTTGCCTTCATACTGGATCAGCCCTACTTTTTGAGAAGTTACTCCATGTTCTCTCTGCAGGTCCACTGTGCATTTCAATGACCTCAGTATTTCTAAACCTTCTGTCTAAGTTGCCCTTGAAAGACTGTTTTGTGGAGCATGCTCCATGAAAAATGAGTGTATTACTTACACCAAAAATGTGTAATCTAGCATTTCAGGTGCCTGCCGCTTGAACTTTGGTAAGCGCTGCTGATCCCTATCAGCACAATTGCATAGGGAAACAGAACAGGCTTTTAATTAAACTCAGGCTTTGATTAAAAATTTTTGATTGTGTTTGAAGAGAATGAACTGAATTTGCTCTATGCCAGTATAACTAATAAAAAAGTAGAAGGTCATAACTGTTGCCCAGATGGGCAGTACCTGTAAAAGATTAGAGAAACTGTTTATGTTTAGTATAGTTCATGTGGGTGAATTTCATTTGAAGTACATGTAATAATTGCTCAAAGATGATTAATGTTGCAAAAAGTAGTAGTATGACCCCTAACAAGTTTGCATATAAGGCCATCTCTGGTCTTCTACCTACAGTAAATTTATTCCAGAAACTTGAGGAAAGGAAAAGCTCTGTTTTACCAACTGCTTTTGAAGGTGGTTTGTTTTGTTGGGTTTTTTTTCTTTTCTTTTTTTTTTTTTTTTTTAAGCAGGAAAACTGTTCAGTAGTACAAACAAAAACCCAGAGTATCTCTGTGTATGGATGAGGTTATGTAAAAGTGCCTGAAGATTAGAACATTGAGTCCTCAGTGAGGTTTTTTGGAGTGCAAGAAAATATGTTTGAAAACCTAGGACACTGTAAAATTAACCATCTCTACATAAATTCCACTTCCGTGTCTACACAAAAAACTTGGGGAAGCTTAGCTGTAAAGCTTGCTGCATGGATTTTCAGTGCTGCCTGTCAAATCTGTAATTTTTCATAATCTTGAAAGACTCAAATTTTCTGAATATACATTGGGACAGTATTAGACAAAAACTTTTAATTTTGTTCAGGTTATGAATAGAAAACATGTATGAAAATTGTAGTGTGCATTTAAGATCCTGCTCTTGTTTCTGCAGTGTTGAGGGAAGGAGGAAAAAAGGCTGTGTATTCCAACTGGAGTCATCAAGCACCTGTGGAAGGCAGTTTTCTTTTTGTCTCTGTTTTGTTCTGTTGTGGTTTTACACTACTTTATTTTTTATACTGGCCTATAGCTTAGATGAATGAGAAATATTGTGGAAAATCTTGCCTAATATGGTGCATGAAAGATTGGGCTGATTTAAGTTGTTTCTTCTGTGTTTATGTCATGTTCCTAAAGATATTATATATGAAGTTTTGCTCTAGAAAAAGGATTGTTTAAATTTCAGATTAAAACATCCAGAAAAACCATCCAAACACCTTCCCCAAGTAATACCCCTACATATGTTAGTAACTGAGTGTCCTGTTTAAAAATACATGAAAAATGAATAATTTCACAGTAAAATATTCATTAGTCCATTCTTGTGACTGGTTGGTTTGCATTCTGTTGTAATGTTGGTTTAAGAGTAGAAGAATAATGACTGTAAACCATATGCATTGTGTTTAACTATTCAGCAGTGAAGATAAATTATTAAACTCATACCAAGACAAAGGGGGTACCTGGTGTAGTTGTTGCACTAATTTACATTTACTACTGTTTTAATTCTCACATGGTTATTTCACTGAAAAGCAGTTTATGCTTCTAAGTAATGGGCCACAGAGTGCCAATTATAGTAAACTGAGTTTCAGAGCTTCATGAGAGCTTCTAATAAGGTGATGAAAAAGTGTTACACTTTCTTTACAGACAGAGGTTCTTTGCCTATTTTCTGTGAAAGAGAGTCCAACAAAGGCTGTGTAATTTCCTGCTCTGGAGGAATTCTAGTAGTGAAGTTAATAGTAGGGCTGGTCACAAGCATCAATTTTTGTAGTACAATCACCTTAATCAGTTGGGTCAAATATCTTAATCATTGGTGTTCACACAGCTCTTAATGGATTGCATTATGTAGAATTAACACGGTCAGGTACATGTTTTATTTCTTGTATGTGGAAATTCTGACTTGTACAGTCTGTCTAATCTCAATATAAAATTAACAGTGGTTTTCCCTCTGTTTGGTGAGATTGTTCTTTGCAGTTCTTAAAACCCCTCTCTAACTTTCAGAAAACTAGCGCGAGACTGAAAATGACTGACACTGGAATCATGCTGTGATGTGTGACATGGGAGAAGACAAGTTGTTTCCTCTGCAGTGACAGTTGGAAGTAATAAAGGCAGCTACAGTTTTAACTGTGAATGTTGCAGCAGATCTTAGATTTCAGAATTCTTGATGCCTTTTTCTAGATTTTCTTGCTTCACCTCTGAATAGTGAACAGTCTCTGTATGTGACTGAAGTCCTTCTTGTAAGTGTGTAGGGTTCAACGTGCTCACATATTCCATTGGGTCAAGCAGAAGAGATCTGTGCTGTCCTGAAATTGTGTCATCTTGATGAGTCGTGATCAGTGATGTTTCTTTTAACTACATTTGTTGAGTTTGCTTTTTAAAGTCTGGGAACTTGTAATGGAAAGGTAAGACCAGCATATCAATCAGAATTAATTTTATCCTTGAAAACCATGCATCTTAAATGTGAATGAAGCATCTGAGTCAGATATGAAATTTATGGCATCGTGCAATAAAACAATGTCCTAATTCTTATGGATCTTTATATTAACCCTGCCATTTTGAAAGTTCATTTGGAACTTTGTATTCTTACTGCATCATTTTTAAAAGTCAGCAAGATGACATAATTTTAGCTATAACTGAGGTAAATTCAGATAAATTTGGAGATTACACTCATTTAAGAATTTGTGAATGTGTAAGTAAGTGTATGGATGGGGGGAAATTTGTCACTTCAGCTTAATCTATTTACACTCCTCTTCCTGGAGGTGGAGGCTTTACCATCTGGAAGCTGGAAAGATTAGAATAAGGGATTTCATTACTTTCAGCAGAGGAGCCTCTGGGTTAGATCTCTTTGAGAATAGGGTAGAAAAAAGGAGGTTAGGTAATTAATGAATATGTAACCTAAATTCCGTTTTGTGGAAATTACAGTTGGTAGAGAATACTGCGAAGAGAAATATATACTGGTACTGGAATTTAGATATGGTCTGGAATTGACTTCAACTTTTCGATGGATATTTTTGTAATATAACAGACATTTATTTTTCTCAAGTGATGATTTTACAGCTCTAAAGTGGGAAGCTACTTAAAATATTCAGCTGGTATTTCTAGAACATTTCTGCACGAATTTCTTTCCTTTACAGACCATCTTAGCATAATGTTTGCAGTCTTATTCCTAAGTGCATGCTGGGGAGGTTTTGGTAGTGTGTCTTTTCATTGATTTGTTTTGTTTTGGGTTTGAATTTTGTTTTGGTTTTGTTCCCACAGAAATTCTGTTTCTTGATTTCTCTTAGCCTGTGTCTATTCATTTTTAGTAGTTAGCACTGAGTGCCTTAAAAAGACCACCTTAAATGTGATTTTGCAACTGTTAGTTTGCTGAGGCTTTTTTCTTAGGCTCCTTCTTTTACTATGCATTTTGCATCTTTACTTATCTAGATTTAATTTACTTCATGAACCAAAACCATGAAGGAGAAGGTGTTTGGGAAGGGTAGAGTTACACGGAAAGTAATTTGCATGGAAATGTTTTTGTAAGTAAAGAGGTTAATGCAGACAAACTAGCATAGGAAGAGTTACTGCACATGAACTGATGCAAAGGGAGGACAGACCTGTATTGTCTGGCGTAGGATGGGTGATCACCAGGATCCTGACAAGAGAATGTTTTAGGTTTTGTGTAGGATGACTATGTGAAGTTGTTTCTAAGGAAACTGGTGCTGAGAGAACAAGGTAACTTTTCTGTGGCTAACCTACGTGTGTGTGTATTTATATATTTTAAAGTGCGTCAGGTCCTTATAATAGAATAATTAATGTGTGTTTTGTGGTATTTAAGGCTGCAGGATAATGTCTTTATTATTATTGTTTCCAAAATCCTGTAAGTAATGTAGAGGAGTGTTTTCTTTGAATGCAAAAGATAAATTTCCTGTTCCACATTCTTGATTATCTCAACTCTTTTCTGCTTTATTTGCTGCATGAACTCCTAGGAGAGGGATTTAGCTCTGAGTATATAACTGTGTTTAATTCAGGTTCTGCTTATTTGCCTTTATGAGGCACTTAAATTTTTCTCTGTAGAGTAATCTGACTTGGGTAGCTTTCTACAACTACTCTGTGTAATACTATGAAAACATCAGCCTTAAAGTTGTTTTTTAAACTGTTATATAGTGTCTGTTTTCAGTGTTGCATTTTCATTCCCACTGCCCTAATTGTTTATCTTCAGCAATTTTGTATCTATAAAGTAGTTTCACTGCAGGAATGGTAAAAAGATAGAAGGTTGGCAGCTGAGCTTTGACGTGCTTGAAAAGGCAAAGAAGATAATTTAGAGCTTAAAATGACTTAGAGGAGGCTTTTCGGAACAGATGGGCTGTACCTTTTCTTTACCCCTTTTTTGGCAGCTGCTGAAATTGATGTGACCTTTTTGATAAGAAATGGATCTTACTGTGCAAGTATGGTACCATGAAAGTTTACAAGACTATTATCCATCATCTTTGACTTCTCTGTGGTAAGGCTTTCTCCCATTGTTTTCACATACCTTTCTTTGTTGCTGGTATCCAAAAAGAAAGCTTTTTATTCTGGCTTTTACTAGTGAGTCAGAGTGGGCAGGGAAGTAATGTCTTATCCAAGTTGTTTTGCATGACTAAGGCTTGTCTAATAAGGCTGGCAACCTAAATCCCACATAAAGAATACATCAGCATTTATATTTTAAAGTTGGAATGCATGCCTGTCTGCTGATGCTTGCAATTAAATTACCTAAAAACTAGAGTTGGAAGAGTGCCCTTTCTATTAAGGAGAAGGCTTCAACTGACAATTTAAATTAATAACTGTCCCCGAGAGGATTTGCTTCTTTCTGTCTTTGTCAGTTTTTACCTTGTTTCTCCGTACTCTGGAGCTGTATGGCCAAGAGAATTCTGGCAGAATGTTTAAACCTGTTTCAAATGGCAAGTTTTAGTTGGAGCTCTGATTTGTTGAGGACAATAGTTTTTAAATGTATTATTTTATGTTCTTACCAAAATGACAGTTTATGTAAGTGTCTACTAAATATGATTCTGGCAGAATAATGTGTTTATGTATATGGATACAGGGAAATCACAAAGGTATTTGTACTATATATATCAAAAGAGATGTATATTACAATGCATATATTTTAAGTAAGTACAAGAAGCCATCCACCAAAATTGAACATTTGCAAGGCTGGTTTTATTTTTTCTTGGGATTAGATTAGCATGAGAGTCAGACCCTTTTCTAGTGTGGAAACAGGCCATACTGTGGCTGTTTAATATCTTCTGGTGTATAACTTCAGAGTAGCTGGATGAAGCTTTATACACCTATATACTGAGTGGTTAAGCAATGAGTGGCTGTTAAGAGAATTTTTTTTGTAAAACATGTCAATGAAGTGCTAGTTGACAGCATTAAGTTTTCTTCTTTACTCTTCTTGTTCTACCACAGAAGTAACTATGTAAAACAGGTATTACAGTGTTTACCTACAATAGCTTCTTATTGTCCTCATAATATTTTATGGTAACTTACAGTGTGGGATGCATTACACTGTTAACAGTCTAAGATTTCTATCTTGGTGCATTCAAACTTTTATTTTTTATTACTCTGTTACAAGAAAAAGTCCATTCTACCTTCTCAGCCACTTAATTCCATGAGCTTCTAAGACAAGGAGCTCTTTATTTCCTCTGTTTTTAAAAAATTATTCTCATATCCAGGTTAGAAGTTATTTTTCAAAATCCTTGTCTTCAACTGCTTCTTAAATATTTTTCTGCTTTATACATATTTCTTTTGTTTGCAACAAATGTAGGCCAGTATTTCAAATAAGAGCATATTACCAGTTTTGTATGCTCTACTTTCATGTTTTCAGATTTACTTTAAATGACTTTGTGTGACCAAGCATCTTGATTTATTGTCTGGCTGCTGATGCATTCCTGAACAGATGTTTTCATTGCATCATCAAGTATATTACCTAGCCTTTTTCCATTTAGTCTTTTACACCTCTGCACTCAGGAATAGCTCGTCACGAGAAGTTCAAATTGTGCTTTTGTTATCTGCATTTATCAGCATGTTGCCTGGTTTTCTTCCTCCAGAGTTTCCCAGTCTCATTAGTGTGGGTGTGTGGTGGGGAAGTTTCTTTCCTGTGTATTTCTGGCCACCTCATCCCATGTTGTCTTCTATCTATTCTGCTTTCCAGGGTGTTGATCGTGTTTAACACAGGTGCTCTTCTTACAGAGCTATGAACTTGTTGAATCAAACAAACTGAAAGTGTGTTTAGTTCAGAGTAAGGATGCATTCTTGATGCTTTCCACACTATTTTTTTTACAGAGGCAGCATGGAAAAATCTTTCTTCAAATATATTTCTTTCCATGCTCAGTAATCAATTATAGATACGAGAGGAGTGTAGCTTGGAAGAATGAGCTATAACTGATATTAGTTTTCTGTTCTTGTGGACTTGTCACTCCATAATGTTCTCTTACACAAATGGCACTGTGAAGAAATCATGTAGCAGGAAGTTTTATTCTTTTGGCTGACACAGTTCAGGTGTTAAATGCAAATTATTCTTCTCATGGCCTTTAAGGTAAAAACGCATAATATTTTCATTCATTGTGCAACTAGTATGAAAATTGTGTTGTATGCATTTTGCTGTGTAGTATAAAATGGCCAAGAACTGGACTCAGTTTGAAGTGCATGTCCTGTAATGTAATCTCTCCCATGTATGTCTAAACCAGTATAAACTACTGGCCTCTTTAAAACAAACATACAGACAAAAACTCTGAATAAAATACACACCATCAACAAAAACCCCTCTGCATACTTGAATAGCGATATCTTCTTAAATATCATCAGTTATGAATATCTAATCAGTGGCATTTTTTTTCTTTCTAATCCCCACTGTTATGGTTGATAGTGTAGCAAGTGGTAGTGGCTGAGATTATCTGGGTAATCATTGTGCTGTTGCAGATAGATTTTGGTTAGTCTTGGTTTAAATGCAGACTGGTAAATAATAATGTATTCAGTATGTGTTTCTTCTAAATGTAAGTGAAAACAAGCTCTCTGATGAGCACAGTTGACCCTTTTTTATTTCTTTTATTATAGTCAAAAATTCTTCAGGAGTTACTTGAGTTTTTCAAGTTTCATTATTCCACTAGAATATTGTTGGAATAAACTTTTTTTCAAACTTTTGTATTTTCAAAGGGAACAATACTGAGAATGGTGAGTTCACCATCCGCAGAGGAATGTAAAAACCCACGTAGATGTGACACTGAAGGATTGGTGGAGTTGGCAGTGCTGTATTGCACAATGGCTGGACTCGATGGTCTTAAAGGTCATTTCCAGTCAAGATTACTCTATGGTTCCATGATTTGTGTGCATAGCATGATCAAGGAGAGTGCTCTGACTTGATAAAATTCTGTTTGTTAACTGTAATTGGCAGATGCACAGTGCAAGACTGTGACTTCCTTCAGAACAGAGTATTATAGCTTTAAAGTATAAAGATTCCAGGTCTAATTTAACAGCCTTATGTGTCATACTCTGCTCGTTTATGCCAAATGAGTAAGTTTAGGAGAAAACATTTAAACTCTCATTTCAGGTGCTTTTATGGGCATGATTTTTGGTAATTGATTTTTTGTATTTGATTTTAACATTGAGTGGCTGCATTCCTAATTATAACTTCTCCTGTTCCATGCTTTTGTATGAATTCAAACTTGATTACTTGTTCAATATTTAAGAACTCTTCATCAGACCATATGTAAAAATATTTTGGTATATTTTATTTTTACTGTTACTAATAACTAAATTTTTGATTTGTTTTTTATGGTTCCTATATACTATAAGAACCTTTGAATCATAGTAGAAAAAAATAATAATGTTTTTAAAATAAACATGAGAAATCCCTTATATTCTCTGTATTTTGTTTGCTTTGGGAGACATGTGAACACTCTGGAAATGAAATTCAATACTTTTGGTTCAGGCTACTTCAGCCTTGAATAAATATGCACAGGGTTTAATGTATTGAACCAGTTTACTTTAGGGACACACCCACACAGTGTTGGATATATTTATATTTTCCCCCCAAAGGTATAGCAAACCAGGGAGTGAGTGTAAACATGAGGTGTGCTTTCCAGATGGCCATTTGAAAATCCCAGAGTCATCTGTGTGTGAGGCTGGGGCAGTTCCTCAGCTGCCTATCTTGCCTCTTTGTACAAGTCCTTAAAATATCTTTAATATTCGGGCAAATAATTTTAAAGGCAGAGACAATTTGTCCTAAAACGGAACTGGCATAGCCAGACCAGATGTAGAGTGCTTCTGCATTGATACAGCAGTTGTGGTTCTCAAGCTGATTTACATGGGAGGAAATTCCCAAATAGGGAAGCTTGAAGCTCAATGCATGGCAAAACCACTAATATACCTGAAGTTTGCTCCTATATGTGTTGTTTTCCTCAGGCTCACTATGAAGGGATTCTTCAGCTGAAGGTGAACTTTAGTTTGATGCCTGATTTTCACAGCACTGAAATTTTGGCTCTGTAAGGAATATGTACCTAAGAAATGATAGTATGGGAGAGTCTTTAATATATTCACATTTTATAAAATTATTGCTTTCTTCTTTTATCTTATGTTGTTCTTTGTAAGTATTGTGCCTCACTAATACAGAAGGATTTTCTACATAAGTGACAAAAATCTTTTGTTTGGATGAAGGCAGTTCCTCCCTTCCTCCTGCTAAAACACTGACCCTTTTTTTTGTTGTTGTTGTTGTTTTTTTTTTCTTGTGGACTTAGGAATATTTAGTAAACTTCAATTTGTAAGGCCAAAAAATACTTGTTTTACTTTACTATATTTTTTCCTGATTTTGTGATCATGATATGGGTTTTTTTTTGTTTTTTAGAAAACGGGGCAGTACTTGAAGGCTTGACAAATGCATCCCAGGTTGAAAAATTTCTGCATTCCTTCTCCTCTTCCTCCTTTAGAAAACTGACTTTTTTAAAGAGGTAAAGTTTAATGTTGCATGTTTTTTTCCAGGCAGAATGAACTAGAACTCAGCTTCATGTGCTATGATGTTTTAAGTTAAATTATATACATGTATCACTCTGACATGGCATCAGGATGTCTTTGTAAACTTTTGTTTGCAGAGATCTAATTAGTTCTGTTATTTTACATAATTATTTTTCAGTGCTTCTGCTGAAATAAGTCACTCAAGTGTTACTTGAATTTAAATTAATGTTATTTCTGAATTTGTTGTATTTTAGGATGTTTAAACACGCTTCAGAAATCTGAAGCAGTTCCTTGCCCACAAGAGAGTTGGTATTCTCTTAATGATTTCCTGCCAAGGACCATTGAAAAAATGATACATTAACTCAAAAAATGTGTTGGGAAGCCTTTTATCTTATTTCACTTCACTTTTCATTTAACAAATACTGATTGTTCTTAAATACAAATAAGTTACAAAATAAATACAAAAACAAGTAAGTTCTGACAAGAGAATTGATGATTACAGTCATCTAGTCTGGCTACCAAAAGGTCATTTATTGTAGGACTTCCATGATGTAACTTGTATGTAAATTTTGTTGAACCTAAGTAATTTTCAAAACACAACGGAAAGACAAGTGGCCTGAAGCACTGAATCCTTCTTTTTCCTCCTTCCCCATTTATGCAGAGCATTTTAGACTGAACAAAGAAAACAGTTAAATTACTGTTAAATAATGGGACTGATTGTCCGAAATGCAACCTTTTAAATTGTTTTGTATTATATAATCTTATTGGAAAGGCATTAACAGCTTTTCATTGGGGAGGATTGTAAAAAACTAAATTTTCCTACCATAACTAATATTTAACTTCTTATTTTTCTTCTAAAGGTAAGAGAGAAGCAAAAGAAGTAAGAAAATGCTGGGATCAGAACGAGGTGTGGTGGAAGAATGGCTGTCAGAATTCAAGGTGAACTGGGAAGATTAATGATGTCTAAACCATTGGCTCAATGCCACCAAACATAGCAGTGGGGCTTTTTAATATCAAATAATTAACATTTTAAATTTCTATTACTTGATCTTTCAGTTTCTTATAATTCATAAACATCCAAAGGTCTGTATGATTGAGTTGACTGGTACATAATATGTAATGCATAATTCTAATAAGTAGTTTATTTTTATTGTTTATTATTGCAGAACAGAACACTACAATAGCAATGTGGTCTTTTAAATGTGTGTTTTGTGTAGGTCAAGCTGTTAGAATTTAACTAACAGCTGGATACTGCTGCCCAAATTTGCAATTGAAGAACTTTCAAATTTAAAAATAATTAGTATATATTTATTTGGACTTAAAAAAAAAAGAAAGGAAAATACTTTACTTTTCCCCCTCCCCGTGAGCTGCATAAAATTAATTGTTTCATCGTGAAGGATTTGAAGTATTTTTAAGCTTTTTTGCATGTTGATAAATATGCTGAGTGAAATACAGGGTAATGCATAGACAAGAAAACAGGATTTCATGACTGATAAGAAATTATTCTATTATTTAAATTAAGAATTAGTAGTTCCTCAATCATTGATGAGAGTAAGTCATCATGTGCTGTTGTTGGAAATTTGCTTAAGTTCCAAGGGTGCAAAATCCACAAACATGGTTGCTCAGGGAAGACTCGAGACTGTCCATGCTCATTCTATACTCTTGACACCTCTTGAATAAGTTGAGTTGATTTGATGAAGTCTTCAAAAAGATCCTGTTAAATACAGGCTATCAAGAAAGAGATTCCTCATACCAAACTAAAGCAAATTATTTATGGAAGATGAGTCTAAACTGTTTTTGGATTTAAGCCTGGAAGTGGTTAAGTGCTCCCAAATACTACGTGTATGGAGAAGGGCTTGTACTCAACAGTTAGGTTACAAGTCTGAAAATTTACTGAACTTCAGGACTTTTCTTGGCTGTTGGGATGAGACTTCATTCTTTTTTTTTTTTTTTTTCTTTAGGCATTACCTGAATCACAAATTTCCAGCTATGCAGCTACATTGCACCGAAAAAAACCACTGGTACCAGCTCTTTATAAGGTCATTCAAGACCCAAACAACGAGGTAGGAGATTTTAAAGAACTATTTTTATTCTCATTCCTGGATCTTTCACCTCTACAGTAACAGAAAGTAAGTTACTCTACTTACTTTCTAGTAAGACACAATCTCATCTGCTTCCAAAAATAATGTTTATGCTGTCTGCTGGGTTCTCCTTGCCACAGCTGACTGTTGTGGTTTTTTTGGCATGGGATAGTTTTGGTGTTTTGGTTTGGGGTTTTTTTTATTTGGGGGAGTTTCAAGCTTGCCTTTTTTTTTAGGTTTTTTTTTTTCCAGTTCCTAGAAACCACCTTTCAGTCATAACAGAGACAAAGTAGGCCTTACAGTGAAACTCAAAAAGACCCATGTACTTCTTGTGTGGTGGCATGTTGCAGTGGAAAATGGAACCTTTTTTTAAATGCCATTAAGATAACAAGATCTTCTCATGCTTATACTAATATCACTTCTGTGTAATTTGGTTTACACTGCTGTAAACAAGAGCAGAACCAGGGCCCCAAAATGTAAATAGACACAATGCAAACTTAGCTTACCCTTGTACATAATTCATTTTGCAAATGACATTAAACTGAGCTTTGCAACCCATTGGCTTCTGTGAGGAGCATTTCTGGGCAAGTGTGTGAAAAATAACTTCTGAATAAATTGTGCAAGCATACCATTCTCTGACATGTCAACTACTTTAGATAAAATGCTTACAAATACTTGGTGTATCATCTGTGACTTCTCATATATTTATAAATTAAATGGGTAGTGTACACAGCAAGGAAGTTCTTTATTTTCCCAAGTACAGCTTAGCTGTTTTAGAAAGCTGAGTGCTTGATTTAGCTTCAAGGAGATTGCATAATGCTCATGCAATTAAAAAAAAAAAAGGCTTCATAGCTGTCAGCTTCATTTCAGTATTATAAATAACCTGCATAGTGACCTTTTTCTTTGTACTGAAAAGCTGCTGTTATTCTCTCTTCAACCTGAAGCCACCATTGCTGCTATGTATTTGTGTAGACTCCTGAAAATGTAAAAGGTTCTCATTGTTTTGAGAATAAGCATTTGATTTATTTTATTTAAAGAGAAAAGAACCAGATTTGCAAATCTTTTTAGGGTGATCTTGTGTTACTGCTCACTGGTGCTTGTCACTCTTTGGAACAGCTGTTTCAGTTTCAGCCTGATTCTGCTGCCGCGTGTAAGATAAACAATCCTAGACACAAAGATGTCCAGCTTCAGGTTCTACTTGTTAAGGCAGGATGTATTTCCTTGTTGTACTTCTTCCAAAGTTATTTGCTTGTGAGGAATATAACCAAAGTGAATTCATTACTTTACATAATTGTGTAGTAATATTTTTCTCTAACTAAGAGGGGTTTTTAAATATGCTTTATAGGGCATTATTTGTTAGAAGGGTAATTCATGGCTTATGAAGATTAAATACATGTGGAAGACTATTACAAAAATGCTGTTTCTGGGTTCTTAAATGTGATGGACAAGTAATTCTTTAGTGCAATTTAATCATAAAGTTGGCGGATTTTTAAAACTTCTAGGAAGTGGCAAACTGTTCAGGGCAAACAAGATTTTTTCTAGAATCACATCATTCTGTCTTGATAAGACCAGGATTATTAATTTTACATGGAATTGAAATATTTAGGAACCAAACAACCAAGCTGTTTCTCTCTTTTGCAGGTGTCTACTGTTTGTGAGCTATTAAATGAGGGCAAGCATATTGATAAGTTAAATACAGTTGTTGCTATTTGCCTTTGAGGAAGTGCCCTGATGTTTTTAAATATAAAGATAAAGATGACGGGAGTAGAAATTTGCTAAAAGTGTAGAGAGTGGTATCGCTCATAAACAATTAATTTAACCAAATAATATATTGATTTTTGTGTGGTATTGGAATTCACAAGGAAAGTGCTTTTGAAGTTCTGTTTTTGAGATAGTTTTATGATTTTTAGAGTTGGTTTATGGCTGTAGACAATACTCTATGGATGTCAAGTTACTGCACTACTGAAATTCAAATATTGAATATTCATGGGGTGCTAATTAGGTTTAACTCAGGGCAGCTATGAAACAGAGTGAGATCACCTTTGTAATGCCAAGCAAGTCCAGACCCAGTACTCTTGAAATAATAAGTGGTTTCACCCATTATGGTATGGTTAAGTCTAAAGTAAGCATATTTTATTTTCTGCAATTGAATTCTTCAGAAAGGCAAGTATTGCAATATTTGTCATTGATTTTCTAAAACATTATATTTAACTTCAAGATATGACTCTTAGCATTTGGAAAACTTGTAAAATAAGCCAAAGGAAGGCTATTCATCGTCTTCCTTAAAACATGACTGGTTTGCATCTCTGAGGTATAAAATGAAGAGTGAAAATTAGATCATTGACGCTCGCTGCATGTTTAAGCCAGTAAAAATGTCTTTTTTTTAATGCTTTTGCTGCTTATGCTAATAGGAAAGATCTTTAATTAAAATTTTGTTTGTCAGGAAAAAGAGAGGATTGTAAGAGATATCTTAATTTGGATTTTTTTTCTGATTTCTGTGCTACACAGTTTGCTTTAACTTTGGACTGATAGATCTTAGGGATTAATTAATGTGTGCCAGTTCATGTATACACCCATTACTGGTGACAAAAGCTCCATTTCCTCTGTTTATCCTCTGTCTTCTCAGTATGTGTATTCAGAGAATTACTTGGAAGAGGCTGGCTCTTTGGAAAGCCAGGTAACTAGGATGTAAGGAGAACATTTGTTCTTTCTCAGAGTGTCAAATTTTGTGTTTCCAGGTGGGAGGCTATCATAATGTACTTTGATGGGAAAATCCTGGGTGGTTGTGCTTTTGAAAATATTGGTGTTGTAGCATCTTTGTGATGGCAGCTTTTTCTTGTGGAAAAAGCGTACAGCTTTTCTTACAGCTCTGAACACAGCACAAGTGCTTTAGTAGTCACAGGTTTTTACCTATGTAATTGCAGTTGTTAAACATTTTCCACAACAAATATGACAACTACTAAATATAAGGAGAATTTGAATGCTTGCAGCACCACTGACTGGATACTGCTTGTATTTTTCTAGGGAGAATGTCTCCCTAGTCTTAAAAGACTAATTTTATAAAATTTGCATTTGAATGTAGGTAGAATAAACTTAGTAACTGCTCTGGTTGAGTGTCATCTGACTTAGCTAAAATAAATTTTTCTTTTCCACTCTTTTTAATGGGACTTGGGTTAGACTGGCTGATTTCAAATAGGAAAAAGCTTTAGGCCGCTGTCATCTCTAATCTAATACGAGTACTATTTATAGCATTGCCATTGTATATATCTGGTTTCAGATAATATTTTTAGCTTTTCTTGCACTTGTCATCTCGCTGCAGATATGCTTGCATGTTTTGTTTTCAGAGGTTTCTTTTTCTTCTTTCTGTTCTCATCTTAATCATATTTTCTTTGAAAGAAAAAATCTACAAATTTATTTAGTGATGTCCAAATTACTTTGTAACCACTTTTTAAATTTGAACATCTGAAATATGTTAGGCCTTTCATAAAGCAAGGATACAATTCTATTTCTGAGGATTAGAACATTTACTGTAACAGTTGGTTTTAAGAATTATTGTCACTTTTAGATAGGAGTTTCTACTAAGTAAATAATGATTAAGAAAGTATATACCTATGCCTCTTTTGAACATAAAGTGCTATACATGTATGAAATACTGTAATAAATATACTACCAGAAAGCTGTACCATTTTTTCCTTTAAGTGACTCTAATAGAAGCTTTACAGAGTTCAAATTTCATTTAGATCCCAAGCCAAAACTTAAGTGGCTGGTTATTTTATATCTTTCTATCTATCTGTCTTTCTATAAATGCATATAAATATGGATGTCTATGCCTATAGACAGATTTGTATGACTTGTAAAAATCCATTTGTTCTAAATGACTGGACTTGTCTCATTCTGTGTCAACATTGTCAATGTCCTCTTTCTTCACTCTCCTTGTAGAGTCTCTCTTTGCTTCTGTTGTAAACACTGGCCTCTAGCTTAGAGTAAGAAGTCTGTCAATCAGACCCTTGTTACACAAGGTACTTACACCAGAGCCTTGTTTAAGAAGAGATTTCTCTGACAGCTGAGTTTTATTTTACGTAAATGTCATGTTATGGCTTACGTAATCACTGGTTAAATATGGTGTGCTACATTGACTGGAATATTGTGTGAAGTGAAATTCAGAAATGAAACTGTTTCCTGGGTGATGCTCTCTTAATAGATAATTCTGTCAAATTTATGTTTCATGTTTGTGATATACCAGTGTAAAATATCTAAGTGTAAATATGGGTATGTGAAATTGTACATTGGTAGAGCTTTATGGCATTGCACATTTATCAAACATTCCAGCTATTCACTTGCAGAAATGTTGGTCCCTCTGTTGTTAGCAAGGGACTCCTAAGTTTTTTAAGAGGATGGATGGTTTGCAGTAAACCACAGAAATATATCTTTGTGCAGCATAGCAAAAGTGTGACTCTCAATTCTACAGGAAGTTTGTCATACTATGATTATGATGAATAGACAAATTAATGAAAAAAGAATGCATCAAAGTCCATGAAATATGCTGCTAATGCTCTGAAAGTCCCAGGTGCATATGCCTGGGAGTGAAAGGAGGGTCATATATGCCTTATCTAATCTGTATGTCTGTATGTCTAAGAGAGCTGCATGAAGCATGTACTGTTAGAATGAGGACCTGAGATTCTGGCCTCTATTTTCTGTCTCTAGCTCTTCTATATGAATATGGATGCCTTAGGTTACATGTATGCCCCTGTCTTTTTGGGCAGTGAATCCCAGAAATAGTTTCCTTATGTCAGATCATCACATTTAGTACAACACAATATTAGATAGTGGTCACAAACATTACAAAAGTTTGTAATGGAAATTTAAGAAATTTTTAGATTTTTTTTCTCCTCAAGTTTTGATTTTGGTAATAAAAACTTGATTAGTCATGGGAAAGAATGAGACTGTTCAGTATGGTTCTTTCCGCTTTTTTTCCTGTTGCCTAAAAGTTCCATGGATGAGTCTTAGTTATTGGTTTAGCATTATAAGCTCTTAAAATGGCATGTTTACCTCATGCTTTTATCACACTGACTGGATAGGGACTTTTATTTTCATTCTTGTAGTGAAACCTGAACTGCAACTCAAAATGAAAAGATCAGTTTGCATTGTAATGAACACACTCAGTTCTTGGTTTTGAGACTCGAAAGGTGTAGGTAAGAAATTAATTCATATTTCTGTCAATAGACTTGTCATTAGCAGCTGATCTTTGACCTTTGTGCTTCCATAGATCTTACAACTGCACTAAAGTTTTACAGTGCACAGAGTTCAAACCACGCATCTGTCACACGCCTTAAATTAGTACCTGTACAGAGAATAAATCTTGTACTGATAGCTCTAGAGAAGAATCTTATCAAAGCACACATGATAGTGGCTGTAGTGGCCACATGTCCAAATACTGTATACCAACGTCCCTCAGGTCTGTCCTTATGGATCTCCTTAAACAGAATGCAGATACCAGTGTGATTCATTCACTCAGTTGCCAGCAGGAAATGCAATTTGTACTGACTGCAGTGGCTGTATGATATAGCCCCTTGATTTGTTCACTCTCCCTTATTAGAGAAGCCTACCAGTAAGTGATTAGCTTTTTTGCCTTTCCACAGCTCCTGGAGCCTGTTTGCCACCAGCTCTTTGAACTTTATCGGAGTTCTGAAGTCCGGCTCAAGAGATTCACGCTGCAGTTCCTGCCAGAGCTGATCTGGGTGTATCTGCGTCTCACTGCCAGCAGGGACAGGCAGAGCAATGGCTGCATCGAGGCATTGCTGCTTGGCATTTACAACCTGGTGAGTGAGATGAGTGGCAATGGCTGAGGAGAACTTTGATCTGAAGTTTTGCATTGCTGACTTTTAGGAATAAAGTAAATTATTAGACCAACATATTTAAAATTAAAATACACTTAAAGGAGAGTGTATTTAATACAGGGAAAAGCATAATGTAATGAAGGTTTAGTAAAGATGTGTTTGCAAAGATATATATTTTTTTAAAATTATCTTTTTTTGGAGAAAATATTTGCACTGGAAAGAATCATCTCATGGACTTTCTCAAACTTTTATATACTTCTGTTTGTAAGGAAATTAGGTAGGCCTTCTTAATGTTGTAAAATAAGACTTCTTATAGTTGTCAGGCACATATACTTAGTCAGTCTTGATGTGTCACTTCCCCTGCCCTCCCATATACTCTGAACATGCCTATTTTAAGGGAGTAGTTTGATGGTGAAGCCATTCTGCGTGTGAGCACTCAGATACATGCATGTGTCCATTTGAGTCAGATAATTGTCTTGAGGGGAACTTTGGTTTTAAGAATAAGCAACTGTAAGTTACTCAATTTAGCTATTAGATGTAAAAGCAGTTTTTTACATCCTTACCCTGGCCTGAAAATGTTTTCTTATTTAATGTTATGAGACTGTCTCTTGTGGCAGTACTGCTGAATTTATCAAACAGTCTCCAGTAGGAATTTCTGTGGTATAGGACCTTGAAACATACTCTACTGAATATCACCCTTCCCTCTAATGTCATTGGAAACCCCTCCTTTCAATTGTGCATTGTATTTCTACGCATAAGATACAGAATAGCCAAACTGTGATTCTTAAAATGTATTCTAGTTATGTATCTGTAGATCAGCTCTAACAATTGGATGATCTAGTTATTTTAGATTTATTTTTGTAGAAAAAAACCACTGGAAACTGCTTGGAAATGGATTTTTTGTGCTGTCTATTGGATTGAAGTAGTACATTTGTCTTTCCTCCTCCTAGAATGTTCTACAGTTCATTTGAAAGTCATGTTGGTGATTCATATTTTTTAAGGACAGTAATTTCTTCATTCTCTCCATATTCAGAAAGAAAGAGACCTCAAAATGAACAGTGGCTTCCACTATTTTTTTTCTTTAATGAAGCTGATATTTTTCTGCACATAGACTGAGTGAAGTTATTTTCTGAATACTTAGAAGGAGAAAGGGGTAAATAAATCTTCTGTGTTCTGACAAATTCTGTCAGCCATTCTCCTGTTATAATCCTTGAAGCCTACTACAAGTACTGAGCTGCCCTGGGCTAAACTTTTACATAAACTGGAATGACTGGAGCTTATTGTTTGAAAATTTGCTGTACAAAGTGCAAAGGCAGGATTTTAGACTCCTTTTTGGTGTTGTCTTACGTAATTGCTCCCAGTATATTTTCTTTTAAAACTGCAGGGTTTGCTTATGTAGTAGCCTAGCAACTACAAAATCTGACCAGTTTGAAAGCCTTTGAAGAAAATACTGTGTGTGTTTCCTCCTGAGGAAACTTTGCCAGTCCCCTTGATTTCACCTTTTCTCTGTGGTGCATTTATTATGAGATACTACCCATTGTCAGCAAGTGACTCATCAGCCCTTCTGTGTCAGTGTCTTTAGTCTCACTGATTAAAGAGCCAGTGCTGGGGTTTTTTTAAAGTATTGCACACTAATTCTGCAGAGCAGTCTGTAATAGAGGTCTTTTCCCACTTGTTAAATATGTATGTTGCTATTGTTGATATTCTGCAAATGCACAAAGTCCTTGGGGTGTTAATAGTCTTATCAGATCAGGACATCTAACTTATTTGTTAACTTCCTTCTAAGAGCTGAAAATCATTCCACTCCTGTCTCCTTACTCCTGTTTGAGTTCTGGTTTTGTTTTTAATGCAGGAAATTGCTGACAAAGATGGAAATAACAAAGTTTTGTCTTTCACCATCCCTTCATTATCTAAACCCTCAATATATCATGAGGTAAGAGAGCTACTATGGTAAATTTAAATTTGATCTATTAGAGGAATGGAAACTGGATCCATTTGATGCCACAGGCCATTTTAGATGCATCTTCTTGTAGTAAGTTTTCAATGTCTGCAGCTTGCAGCTCGTGTAATAGAATGCTATAGAATTTGTAGAAGAGCAGGTATATAAATGTTCAAAAATCTTTGTTGACTGCCTGTTTTTAATAGAGTTAGTTATGTTGTAGTTGCAACTGCTTTTTTTCTCCTCTTACATGTTAGCATAAAAGCAATCTTCCTTCTAACTCTTCCTTAGTTCAGTTGGAACTTGCAGTTGTGTGTTTCTTTCACTAATGTTTCTTGACAAAAGGTCTGTGTGATTAGGACAAACTGTACATGGATATGTAAGAATCAAAGTTGAAAATTGCTCTCACCTGCTGTATTACTTCTAAGTGTGTACACTTTATAACAATGAAACTAGGTAATGTTTTTAGCTCCACTGTATTCTGGAGTAATCTCTATTTTTACAGATCACAAGATAAGTGTATCTTTTGACTTAGGTTGTTGGGAGCTTTAATGCTTTTGGGCAATTTTTACTGATGACTTCTCCCCCTTCCTTCCTTCTCCCACCACCTACTTGTAGCCCTCTACCATTGGATCCATGGCTTTAACTGAAGGAGCATTAAGTCAGCATGATCTTATCAGAGTAGTTTACAGTGATCTTCATCCTCAAAGAGAAACCTTCACAGCACAGAACAGGTAGGTGGATGTACTCTTAATATTAAAGGTGCTTCACTAGGGAGACAAGTCCTGAAACAAAACAAATCTATTTTGTGATCAGTCCTTTCTCAGCATTAAATGCTTGGCAATAAATCTAGAGAACAGCCTTAGTAGTCTTGAGTATAATTCTCTTTTTCTTTGTTCCATCCTTGTATGTTCTTCTACTAGTTGATTTTTGAAGAATAACTTCTCTGTCATTTCTGTGTCTGCAAGGAATATCTTTTGTTTTATGGCTATCTATTCAATTTTTCCTAGAAGTGTAACAAAATTCAGCTTTTGATCAGGGGCTGGAAAAAGGGAATGGAGCTAAGTGGATAGACAGAACAGGAGTGAGAGAAATTGCCCCGCTGTTTAATGACTGTTAGCTTTACCTGTGTCTAAAGACAGCACTGGGAAAACTGATAAAATAATTTTGAATCCATTGCAGACATTTCCACTTCTAGAACTGTCCAAATATTATGCTGTATCTCATTTCCTTCATAGTTCCTGCATATGCTAAGGACTTTCAAGATTTTCAGAAGAATAAATTTAAGTGTTTATAGTGAACCTTTGATAGCCTGTTTCAAATTAGTGAATTATAATGAAAGAGGATTAAAGGATTTGTGTGTTTACTTCTGACACCCCTTCCTGTAGGGTGCTTTTTGAACCTGAATTGTAGATTTCTTGTGTGTAATTTCAGTGAAATATTAAGAATATAAACAATGTAAGATTTTGCTTTTCTCTTTTCAGGTTCGAGGTGCTGAGCTTTCTTATGCTGTGTTACAATTCAGCTATTGTCTACATGCCTGCTTCTTCTTACCAGTCACTTTGTACAATGGGTTCCAGGTGAGACACTTGCCTTTGAAGTAGTCTTCAGGGTCATGTAGATTTTGAAATATTCATCCAGTAAAGAAAAGTACTTTCTGATGGGGATAGATTGGTTCTTGGTATGCTTCCATCATTTTCACTTGACTTGTGGCTATGCTAAATTTGCCAAATATGTTTCATTTTCCTGCATCTGAAAATTAGATCTGTTCTTTGAGTAGAGAAGCAAGACAACATTTATTGTGCAAGAGATTTCTGTTGTTTTGGAGACAGTGCCACAGTTGCTATGTATCAGTGGCCATGTGTTGCTTCTATGATGAAGATTCAGATAGGAAACGGATGCAATAAGGATATAATAAATTATCCTGGTTTTAATGTAGGCAGTATATGAGAAGACAGACCCTTTTTTCAAGAGTCAGAAATATTTCTTACAAGGCAGCTGAGAGCAGTTATCAAGACTATAATATGTGTGTTATCTGACTTTAGTTACAAGGTGACTTGCATGCTGTCATTATTCATTAGATGGGAGGTGACATACTTCTCTTCTGTACCACTGAAATGTTTCCTATAGAGAAAATTGGTTTCAGTTACTGAATTTTAGGGAGTGTCCAGGCTGGTAGTGGAGAACATCTTGTTCTTTAGAAGCTGGTTATGATTTGAGGAAAACAGGTGGAGGAATTATTGGCTACATGGGAGTTACACTGGGCTTTCAGTGAGCCGCATATCAAGGCACTGCTACAAAACTGCAGCATAAGAATGTTCTGTGTTATGTTTTTTTATTTTAAAATAACTAAAATCTCTGTGATATAAAGACATTTGTATTCTTTGTGGAGTTAATACTTTCCTGTAATGGTGTTGTTTTTAGGCTGTGTGTGAGTGGATTTCCACGGCAGCATGAGAAACGCTGGAAAGAGCACTGTGGTAGAGTGGTGTTAGACCCTGACTTCATGGTGCAGCTGCTCACAGGTGTCTATTATGCCATGTAAGTGGACAGGGTTTTCTTACGTGAAGAGAAAGGTCTGCTTTTACATGAATTAAAATATAAATGCCAGTTGGTTTATAATTGAAAAAAATATTTAGATTCATAGCACAAGTTTGTAATCAATTAGTATATTTCCCATTACTTGCTTATTCAGCCAACAGATTAGAAAATATTTTTGTCAGCACTGAATTAGGTGATGAAGGGCCAGCAGTAGGTGCTGAAGAGAGTTAGGCTTCTGGTTTCAGATTTTTCCATCTTGCCAGTACCACAGATACCTTCTATTCACAAGCATAATGAGCTTGGATGCCAAGATAAACTGATGAAATGCAGACCTCTTAAATGTCAGTAGCATCTGAGGCAGCAAAAATACATTTCTAGAGGAAATTCAGTTCTACTAAGTAGCATTAGCGTTTGCATATTGACCCCATTTTTTTAAAGTTTGTCCTGATTGTGGCTTCAATTTTGTCTTGTTTGGAGGGAACATGGAAGAGCTTTCTTGTTACACCAAGAAGTTAAGAAAATACGCTGTAGTGCTGAAAGAAGTGAATGTACACTGTGGTGTACATACAGTTGATGAATTTTCTGCATAAGCTGAGAAGTGCAAAGCTGAATTGGGCAGAAAAAAGAACAAGTTTGTTTTCATAAGATGCGGAAGATAAATGTCTGCCTTTACTTTTTAGATATAATGGTCAGTGGGAGCTTGGCCAGGAGGTATTGGAGGACATAATTTACAGAGCACAGCTTGAACTCTACTCACAGCCCCTGCTGGTAAGAAACAATCCACTGTGATTTATGGGCCTGGTTAAGAGGAGTATGGATGTGTTGCTGAAGTGGGCTGGTAATGAAAGCTTTTGTGTCCATTCACTGCACAATCAAATGCAAGTGATTTGTTAACAGCTGGTGTTTGCAACATGGGTATTTATACCATACTTTTTCTGCTGAGTATTAAGCCAGGGTGTTGGAATCTTCTAGGACTCATTGAGACTGAAAGCTAGGATTTTGCTAATATATTATAGTTGGCTCAAAATGTTTATGTTGTTTTGACATAAGCTACTGATGAGTGGTTCAAAGAAGCTTAACTGAATAGTTGTATGTTACAGGGCATTGGTTGCAAAAAAGGTGTTTTCTTTGCTTCTAGCCCTTCATCAAGGTTGAGAATAAGCTGTGGGTTTTAACTGATAACAAAGTAGAGAAAGCAACAGCAGGATGCAGCTGAAAGTGGAAAGGAGCTCCAGTCTCAGAGTCAATGCCAGATTTTGTTTGATAAAAGTCACGCAAATCTTAATCTTTACCATGTTTGGAGGACCAGCAGTAAAATGGAGTAGTCCTCATTGGGGTGGGGTTTCTTCAGTTTTCATCATATTTGCTGTTCCAGTCATGAAAAAAGAGAAATGGGGAAAGTGGTGAAACTGGGCTGGATGCAGGTGGATGTGAGTGGGAAGGATGAGAAGGTTGAAAGAGAGAAAGGAGAAATTTTTGTCAGATGTAGGAATGAGAATCAAAAGAAGAGGGAAAATTAAGGAGAATAAAGTACATTAGATTGCTGTTTCAGTTTCTGCATCAGCATTGTGGCTAGAAGCCTTTAGTCCTCCTCTGAACTAACAGCAGTAAAATGTCACTGCTTTTTACATAACTGACAAAGGAGCGGATTTGCAAAATCTTTTTATGTGGCAATCTGAGGTCACTCTTTTCTGAACTAAATTGCATAAAATTATTCTCCAAAGGTATTAATATTGGCTGTACAATTTATCTACAGGCTTTCTGACACTGCTGCATTTAAAATGCCTGCTATCCATTGAATTATTATAATAGTTGGTTTCTTTTCAAACTGACTCATCACTCCATCAGATTGAAAGTTTTAAATTAAATATTGAACCTGCTGAATTGGGCCATCCTGTCAAACTACTGCACTTGAAAAGCGTGTAGGAGCATCTGGAACTTGATGATATGACAATTTTTAGTTTTCATTGTTCATTTTTAATCAGTTTGTCCTTAGAGATTACTTCTAGTTGTAAGAATCTTCTAGAATGTATTTATTTTTTTTCTAAAGCTCTTATTGATTCTCTATCCCATTGTTCGGTGACATCATGATATCATCATTTTTTACCCCTTCCTGGTTGTCAGGTTTTTCCTACATATGCATGTAGGCCTATTCAGGGAGGTGGGTTTTTTCTAATACTCTAATCATTGCCTGCTTCCTGTCTTGTTTTACTAACATTTTTTTAAAAGTAGGTTGAAGAAATTGTCCGTTTTATTAAAATAATTACCTGCATGTCTTTTCCCTAATGCTGTATATTCAAGCAAATTGACATTTTCAAAGATTGGAGCCCTTTGCTCTCCTTGTATTCTTCAGGAGATGTGTATAATTTAGCAGCAGTATAAAATTCTGTATTTTAAACCTAAAACTACTAGTGCCAAATAACTATCATCTGGGAAGCTTCACAGGAAAGTTGCTAAGTTCAGCTTCTGCCTAGGATTTCCTAAGAGCAGCAAATTCTTTGAAGTCTAATATTAAGGCAAATCCCCACATTAGGATTATTTTTAGATACCTGTTTTCAGGTACTTATTTGTGTAATTATAGGAATACCATCAGTCATCATTAAAATGAGGAACATCATGATCCCTGTGTTTGTTTCTTTGAGAAACATTTTTGACCATTTAGTGGATCCATGCTCCTATTTACTTAGGGTTTTACTGCCTGTAAAAAAAACCCCTAAGCTTTTAAAAAAATCCAAGTGGAAAAACAACATCAGAAAGATGTGAAATACCTGTAATGTAGAAGTGGTCTTCTATCAATCATTCTTACACAGAGACTGCAGTGGAAAGGGTAGGAATTAACACAAGTGAAAAGCCTTTCCTGGCTTAAGAAAAGTATTTCTGTTAACAAACACTGGGTACTGGTCAAGAAACCTGAGAGTTTCTACAGAGCCAAACTAATCAGCAAGTGTCAGAATTAGCAGCACCTTGCACCAGGGGAGCAGATCGGTTCCAGTCAGTCTTTTCCTCTGAACAAAGCGTTCTGCATACTTTTCAGACAGAAATCCCAGTCTTCAGAGCACAGACACACAGGTTTTCCAAGTTCATGGCACAGGAACCATGGATCAGCAAGTCCCTATTGTGACAATGTATTTTATTGATGCACTTACTGAATGTTCTTATTGAATGTTCTTTCCTTAGAGCTCCTTTCTGGTAGGCAAGAGTGGATATCTGGCCTGAAACCAACCTTCCTTTGTCATTGATAGCTGCAGACTTGGCTTGCCAAGTCTGAATTGTGCTGTGTGTTTGTTTTCCTGCCTTTCAGGGCTGGATTAGACATCGTGAGCAAGTGTTTTTGCATCCTGAAAGATCGTGGTTTTGAGGGTGTTTTTGTCAGACAAGGACTGTGACTCATTCAGAATGGTTGTTTAGATTGTTTCAAAGATTTACTGGTGCATTGATTTTTATCTCCATATGGTTTTCCTCAGTCCCCAGAAGTACAGTTTGTGCTGCTAGAAAGGGCCAGCTGTTAAAAGGTTCAACAAGCAGAAATGCTCTGTCACGATTCCTGTCATGGTGCAAAAGTCTTTTGCTATGAACTTTTAGATTTTTTTTGGTACACTGACAAGGGTATCTATTCAAAAAAGGTAGCAGCTTTCAGTGAGTAGAAGATTTTGGAAAATCAAGGTATGTTCATTTTATGGGTGGTGGTTTAGGGGGGATTTTGAAGCTTGAAGTAACACTTTGTGTACATCAGCTTTGTTACTGTTGAATATCGTACATGCCATAGAGAACCAGTTTGCTTTTCTGGAGCTGATACACAAGTTCACTTTTTTTGAACAATTTACTTGTAAAGTAAGAGACATTGCTGAAAGTTGTTTTTGTCTTTTTTAAAGTAAACCTCTAATCCCAAAAGCATTTTATGGGAAACTCAAAAAAGCGATTAAAGCATCAAAGTCAAAAGAAATAACTTGTTCTCCTCAAAGCTGCAAAACATAACTTCTGACTTTATAATAGGCTATTACACTCACCTTTATTAAACCTATTTTAATTGTATTTTAATAACTTTATGTTCATTGCTTAGGTTGCAATTTTTTTCCTTTAAATAAATCTTGCAAGTACCTGCAGTCTAATCCTCTTGGTTAGGTTCTGTTTGGCTTGTTTTTAGGGAGGAATGGGGAGTATTATGGGGAAAGGTGTGGTGGAAATCAGCCCTGTCCCCCTGTGCACAAGGCCACTGGCTGTTTGCATTGGCTTGGGCTGTGACTTAGTTTTATTGACACCCTTGTCATAAAACATAAATGGTATTTGCCGTGTCATATTGCAGCCTCTTCTGGAGGGAGACCTTCCTGTATGTGTTGTTAACGTCTGTCACTACAGATGGCAAAGATAGAATAAAATTAATTACCTCAAAAAAATGGAGAAAATTAACTCTGGTTTTGCAAATAGGTTTATGATGAGCTTTTCCATGTAATCAACCTTGAATCCTGGGCATGGGGTCATTGAGGGGAATCTGACATAATTACCAATTCTCACTTGTTCTCCTTTCTGTATCTGGCAGGAGATCCAATATTGCCATTAGTGCAATCAAGGACAGTAGTAGTACAGCATCTTACTTTTGTCTTAGGTTGCAAATGCCATGAAGAATTCGCTGCCTTTTGATGCTCCTGATGCATCACAGGAAGGCCAGAAGGTACTGAAAGTAGAAGTTACTCCAACAGTTCCAAGAATTTCTCGGAGTGCTATTACAACAGCTTCTATCCGTCGTCATCGCTGGAGGAGAGAAGGTGAGCTTTCTCTGCCAGGAGCACATATTGCAACCTACTGTAATCATCATCATCACTGTAATCTGGCTTCTGAGTTTGAATGTTTACAGAACATTGGGGGGGCCTTCTTGTTTGTTTGTTTTTAAAAGTGATGCTCCATAATAGTATATAATACTTTACATCTTCAGAGCACTGCATGAACACAAGTATTTTGGGTGTTTGTTTTGGTTTTGATTTTGTGATAAACTGTGAGGTAGATGAGGAAATGGAGAAACTGGAAAATGTTTATTAAGACTTCTTTTTTCTCCATATAACACTGTGTGAAATTGTAGGGATAAAGTGTGGCTTAGAATTTGAGTTCTTTGTTTAATCTGCACTAAAACTCAACTGCTTCCCATTGTAAATAGCTCAGGGAATGAATGCTAACATCCAGACCTTAATAGGATTGCAGCTGCCTAAAGCTACTGATGGCAGTGGCAGAGCAACAAACTGAACATCACACCTGCCATCATATAACCCAGTTTATTGGGGAGCTCTAAAATAGGTTTGGATAGTTTAGAATTAATCTTTCCTCAGTGTGTACTTACATCATATGGAAGTGTGCTTGACTGTATGAAGAAAAAAAAGGTAGTGATCTTTTTCTTGATGTGATGACATCTTCAGTGTAGGTGTAGCAAAAAACTTGCTTTGAAATCACTTTGTCTGCTTTTAAAGCTTTGTTACTTCATGTATAAAATATTAGTTTAAAAAAGCTGCATAAATCAATGAAGGTAAAAAGGAGAATAACATAAGAATCAACTGAGAGTAAAAAGTCTGAAAACAGGAATTGCACATTTTCCTGTGGTACATTTCTTTCCCCTTTTATTTTTTATTATTCTTCTTGGTCACGTGCAAGAGGATTTGATGACCTCTGATCTTCAGCTGAATCAGGATGTCCAGGACAAGAAGTAGCTGTCTCCTGTTTTCAGGACTCTGCGTCGTGTTTGTCTTCACTGTAGTTCTATTCAGCCATTCTACTCGTTTGCTGGTCTCTGGTCTACAGTACAGCCCACCTGTCCCTTTCTGTGGATGTTCTCACCACTTCTAACTCCGCATGGGCAGTGTTTTGTGTTTGTTCCATGTCAGCATAAACTTTCTATTTTCCCTGCCTGGGTTGGAATGCCAAGAAAGGAATAGAAAAGCACTAAAATGTTATATGTTGAATCCCAGATGGCTTTGACTTCTCAATCGAGGCTGACTCAAGCATTCCTGGCTCACCGATCCAACACGGCTGCACAGACCTAGGGATCAAACGTGAGCAAGAGGGGGAGGTGCTGCTGCGCAGGACCCCTGAGCATGGCTTCCCGGAGCCCACCTTGGCAGCAGCCACAACAGAGGGTAGGACAGAGATGAGGAGGCAGAAGTCAGTGAGGCAGTTGCTGGAGGAGGATCCTGGCTCCCTATCCCCAAGCAGAACTTCTTTCCATTCTAGTGTGTGTTTCCGCTATCCCAGGGTGTATTAGCTTTCTTTGCAATACACACATCCCCTATATACCTAACATCAGGTCAGGAACTACCTTTTGTTATCATGTGGGCTGGCCTGGGGCTTGCATCTGTGTGGTGAAACACTGCTTGGCATGGCACAAAAAAAAAAGACAGGGTAATATCCAAGAGCTTTGGGATTGCTTGGAAACTAACTATTACTGAGCATGTTTAATCTGATATTAAGAAGAAAAAATATGCACCAGATGAACATGAATCTAGCACTGAAAAGTAGGCAGTACAGAATATAAATGGATTTGGCTCCATTTTAGTTAAAATAGTGTCTTGTTAGTCTGCAGTTTTTAAATTTTCAAGAATGAAGTCTCCTGTTGCCATTGAAAGTCAAGCCTATCTAAAACAGGTATACAATTACTGATGTTTTATTTGTCAGTCATCTTTTCATTGAAATGTCATATATGTACAACTCATTTAGAACTGGCTGCTTTACAAGCACCAGAAAAGTGCTTGTATTATCAGGAAGAAATGATAAAAACTTTAGAAACAATTACTCTTTCTTTCTCAGTTATGCTGTCCACAATGCTGTCCACAATGCTGTAGAACTTCAGAGGTCTGCTTGGCAGCCAAGAATAGCAGATGGAGTAGGTGGTAGAATTTTATTTAAGTTCATCTACTTTTGAGGATTTCCTTGATGAAGGACATAGTTTCAAGTACTGAACTTGAATCATGATTTGTCCTCAGAGATGAGAATTAATTTCTTACAGATTTAGCTGAACATATTTTCAAGTACTCTTGTATCTTAAGCCTTCTTCTGTATGTGAACTTTGGTGTTTCCAGCCTCTATAAGGACATTAGTTGATCAAGAATAAGATTTATTTGCACATTCAGATACGGGCTACATTTCTTCTTCAGATTGTTTTTCAGGAAACAATCTAGAGAATTTGGAGACTTAATTGTAGAATCACAGAAGCATTAAACTTAAACAAAGTTGCTATCCAGCAATGAAGAGTAGAAGAGACTGGCATAAAAATATTTAGTGCAGGTTTTTAATCTACTTGGTGCATTATGAATTTGAGCATGCTCAGTAAATGATCCTGTCTTCTCTTAAACTCACTTTCCACTTGATCTTACTCTGTTTTATAACTCTTTGCATGTGCATGACTTGAAGGATATAGAGAAGTCCTGAGATGCAGAGAACTTTCTGGGACAGACAGGAAGTGGGAAGATAAGTTGATAAAGATGATGCATTTTTGTCTTGTTTGAAGCCGTTGGTATAATTTGGCATATTATTGGATAAGGCATCATTCCACATTCTCTGCTTCAGTAGAAATGGATTGAATACCATTTACTTCTGTAATATTAGTAATGTATAATTACATTTTTGATCAAACTGAGTTTTCCAGCTGATAGCATCTGGGAGAATGCCAAGGAAAGGAGTTTGCCTTGATTATCATCATAAAATTGTGGATGTATATCCAGGGTTCTGTTTGTTTTCTGATGCTGATTTCACAGAAAGCTTCAACCAGAAAATTCTTTCTTACAAATACCAGACTGATGTCAAACAGCACAAAGAGAGACTGATCACTTCTAGTGACTTTTCAATCTTCAGGTATAGGAAGGATAAACATGCTAAAAGTAATTTTAAAAAGGTGTATAAAACCCCTTCAGATCAATGTTTTGACCCCCTTAAGTAGAAAAAGACAAGACTTCCGGGATGACTCAGTAATGCAGTGCAAGCTATTCTGCTTCTGGGTGATTGCAGCTGCGGTTTTGTGCATTATTTTGGGTCAGTGGAGAACACTGAGTCTGTATCTAAAGTACTAGTTGTGTATATGTACAAATAGCAAATTATTTGAGGACAGATTTATTCTGATAAGGAACAGTGGGAGTCTTGCATACACACTGTAGTGCAATGGATATGATTTCTGTTGGGTTGCACTGTCACTTTGTCTTTTGGCCTTAAAATAAAGAGCATTTGGAAGGGAGTAGATTTTTAGGGTTTATTTTCTTTTGAAATTGTCTTATTGGTCTATTGGAACATAAACAAAACCAAAAACAAACAAAAAAAAAAAAAAGAAAAAGAAAAAGAACTTCATTGTTACATCATTCTGTTTTCCTTCCTAGAGTCTGTAAGGACTCAAGCATTTTTTATTATTTCTGAGGGCAGTTTTTAGAGGGAAAATAAGATGTATTAGGAAAAGAATGTGTTTGCTGAATTACTTCAATCCCATTGGGAACTTCTGTAGGTATGTGGGTCTGACTAGACAGAAACTCTCTTGCATGTTACCTTCTCTATCTTCTTCATTTTGGAGCACTGCTGAGCAGCTTGGGCCTCTGTATAGTTGCCTCTGTATGGATGCCTCTGCAGCATCCAAAAGCTTGCAACAACCCCTCTCAGTCTTATTTTTAAGTCCTATGCATAGAATGCCAGTTTTTCAGTGTGACTGCTTCACAGTCCCTGAATAGGACATGTGCTTCAGCATCCTGTTACTCAGCAATGCTTTAACATAAACTTTGAAAACTACTGATGTTCTTGTAATAATAAAAATCTTAGCAGTGTTGTCTGGAGACAACTTCTTACAAGTTCCACATCTTTATGTTAAATAAGAAGGGCTTGAGAGGGGGCTTCAGCTGCTTCTCTTGCTGCTTGTAACTGAATATGCTTTCATCCAGCTTTGCATGGTTATATAAAGAAACATAAATGTTGGTTAATTGAAAAAGTGGTCTTGCTTTTGGTATGTTCCAGTAATGTCTGACTTTTATCAGTAACTTTGATTGTGTGTGGGAAGGTTGGAGGGGGGAATGTCAGTGTGGATTGTGGATAAAATATATCACTGTCTAGTGTAAGAAAAGACAGGTATGTGTCAAGGAGAAGAGGAAGGCCTAGTTTTACCAAACAAGGTGGTCAGGACGAGGGGAAGGGACGTGCATTTTAAATATGGTTAGGGGAAGTTAAAGCAAGTAACGCACCCTTCATTTTAATAATTGCTCTGGGAACCTAAGGACTTTCTTTTTCTAAGGCAAAAGGCTTAACCAAGGAAGAAAGACTGCAGCAACATGAACTGTGTTATTTTTCTGCTTCTGGGAGGCCCTTGAGTCAAATAGAACTATTGAAAACTACAGAATCATCTCTCATTGCATTGTTTTGAGAGAGGCTGGGAGTGGTTTGATTTGGAGATGTCTAAATATCTTTTGTAAGCCGATACACAGCAATGGTAATTCCAGGGCAAAATTTCCTGAAAAGAAGTAGTAAATGTAGAGCAGAGTAATGAAACTTCCCTGTAAAGTTTTGGGTTTGCATTACCCCTCAGAAATGTGAAATGGGATCAGGCTGTATTCCTGCTACACAGAGGCGGCAACACCAAAAGCTTTCTGTCTGTTCTGTTTGCCATGATGTAAAATGTTCCTTAGCTACCACTCAGCATGAGAGGATGAGCTTCCACTCAAGTGTTAGACTCTCTCAGATACTTGCCACCATGTTTTTCCCATTTTGCAAAAAAGATTTAAATGTCTTTGCTTGGCAGCAAGCTGGGTTCAACAATCGTAACAGAAGAGCACCACAGTGGCTTTAGCTGGGCTGGATCTGTATTTCTCCAAATAATCACACTCTATGGCTTTTACAAAGAAAGGCAAAATTCTTATAGTCTGAGTGACTCCTTTTTTGCTAACATGGTTAAAATTTATGCCTTTTTCTTATTGAAATGAGATACATGCAGCAAAAACTGTTGCTCCATTTTTAGTTTTGAAATTTGAATGCTGCAGTTTTCTACTAAAACAATAATTTCTGAGAACTTGGAGCTTAGAAAAAAGCTGGAATAAGATTAAAAGATAAAAAGTATTTATGTGCAGCCCTAATCATATTATAAGCCTAAAAATAAGGATTTAAGAAATAATATTGTAATGCTTTTATTTTCCTTTTAGATTCCAGTCAAAAGCACAGTTCTATAACATAAAATGTTTCAGAGATTTAATTTCTCTTAATGCAAGGGTTTCCTTTTTTTTTCTCTGAAAAATGTAGATGTTGAGATAATAGTAAATATGGTAGAAATACCTGGATGGGATTGCTGTAAATTCAAGGAGGATTGAATTTTGGAGAAGAGAGAACTAGGAATTAGGTTAATCTCCAATAGAAAGTATGGTCACGTTGTTCACAGTACGAGCTACACACAAGAGAAGCCTTCTACCTCTGTTGGAACATTGTGATTGTTGGCGTAGGAAGTGGCCTAATTCTGAAGCTTACTGAGCACTCACCAGAACTTACTCTGACTGAAAAGAGATCCTTAGATCTTGCTTCAAAATAGGATAAAAATAGACTGAAAGGGTGCTGGGTTTGTTTTAGTTTGGTTTTTTTTTAACAGCATGTAGTAGGAGAATGGGTAGTAGTAGTATCTGCAGACCAAGATAAAACAAATTAGCCAAATGGGGCCCAATTCTTGTTTATAGACAAAGTTTGGGACCAATATTCTGACTGATAAAAGTATTACAGATGAAAGGCTAATCAAGCTCAGGGAGCACTTACTGTTAGACTCTGTTAAATATGGCAGGAAAATTGGCTGAGAATCCAAAAATAATTAAGCAAGTGGAATCCAAGTGGATTAGCAAATGAGGTTTGTTTTGATGTTCTGTGCACATCTTTGTCTTCATGTAACTTGACTGCATTCTCTGTTTTCTGATTGGTTTGGGGATTTTTTGGTTGCTTCTTTTTTTTCTTAATAGATACTGAAGGTGTAAATGGAAGAGAGGAGTCTGTAAACCTTAATGATGCTGATGAAGGATTTTCATCAGGAGCTTCCCTCAGCAGCCAGCCAGCTGGGACCAAACCTGTATCCTCTGTATCCCAGAAGAGCAGCTTAAGGAAAACAGCAAGTGGGCGTTCTGCTAAGGAGAAAGAAACCTCTTCTGCAGCAAAATCCAATGAGAGCCCTCGGGATTCAGTAGCTCGAAAGCAGTACACGCACCAATCCTCTGACCTGGATGGAGATATAATTGAGATGACACCTACTAAGAAACACCTCAGCCTGCCTGCTGGGCAGGTAGTGCCAAAAGCCAACAGTTTGGGCCTGATCAGGACCGCCAGTGCTTCCTCCAGTAAATCATTTGACTATGTGAATGGCAGTCAGGCAGGCTCCAGTGTTGGAGCTGGCACAGAGGGTTTTACCAGTCTAGCGGCTGGCAACACCAATCGGTTTTCAACTATCAGCCTACAGGAGGACCGGCTAGGCCAAGCTGGGGAAGGTAAAGATCTCCTTTCCCCAGGAGCTCCCCTAACCAAGCAGTCTCGATCTCCAAGTTTCAATATGCAGCTGATATCCCAGGTGTAACTTTGACTCCCTTCCTTAGTATTCCCTCTTCCCTCTTAATCCCTGGCAAGTTCATCTGTAGGCAAAACATGAACCATCATCCCACAGTGTGAAAATACTGACTGTTGTGATCTCGTTTCATTTGGTTTAGCTATCATACTGTATTACTGAAACAGCAATAATTCTTCCCTCACCTTCATCCTCCTTCCCCCTTGTAAACATGGTTGTGAAGCAGTATATCATGTACTGTATGCCTTTTTCCATGCCTTCCTTTCTCTTTGGGTGATGTGCAATCCATCGTAGGCTGATCAGTCCCATTTCAACACTGTGAGACTGGAGACACCGGCGGAAATGGTGAATGTGATCCCTATGAGATGATGCTTTGGCTTTGTTAAGAAATAGAAACGGGTTTGTTTTCTCGGTCTACAGTACTGCAAAGACTACTGGATCCTGACTTGTCTTTCTCAGAACCAGGAGTGCCTCAGAGATTCTAGTGTGACTTTGGACCTCTCTGAGTCTGTGCAATCAATTCTGGGGAGGGGATTGTCATTGCTGCTCCTGGCTGCCTACAGCACTTTTTTCATTAAATGAGGGTAGTTTTTTCTTGACTGCCCCCAGTCTCTCATCCCAGAAGCTTTTGATGTTCAGCAACTGAGACATGCATATTAAGAAGCTGTATTCCCTCGGAGACAGGATTCTAGGTTGATAATGTAGGTTACAATGCACTGCTAATGGCGTTGTAGCCATTTGTAATGTTACATGTCTTCCCCTCCAGGACACAGGGTCATTCTGCATTTAGACTAAAAGTTAGACACCACCGTGCTGTTAAGGCAATTTGGTTTGTAAGTGGGAAGAAGACACTACTTCCCCAGGAAATAATGGGTAGCTCTGCTTCATTTTTGTTGTTGCTGTTTTTGTTGTGAGGTGCTGATCACCGAATTGAAAGGTGTATTCGGGTAAAGAGTATTTCTCAGGCTGCTGTCTTTTGTACCATGGCTGTTGGGACACCCCCACCCCTTTCAGCTACTTTCTCAATCTCCCTGAATTCAGTGGTGGAGTCATTTGAGGAATCCTATAGTTCAGACAGACCGTACTCTCAAGGTGCTGTCTCAGGGACAGAGACAATATTTTGCTAGGAACACTGAAGTTTCAATGTGAAATGCTTTTCTAGCAATGCCGTTTGTGCAAAGGGGTACCGACAGTCCATTTTTTTTTTCCCCAGAAGGATCACACTTCATTGCCTTGGTATATATAATCTTTTGAGTTTTTTTAACTCTTATTTTTTGTGGGTTGGCCCTGGTCTAGAAAATGCAGAACTCGTGCCATTGAGCCAAGCCTCGAATGTATATGACTGGTGTGTGGGCACTGGCTGGTACTTATGTTAGAGGACACTGCTTAGAAGCACATTTCTGGTTACTCTGGAGAATGTTTGTCATTCTCTCTCCATCTCTCTGTATCTCTTTTTGGATTGATAGACAAGGGGAAAGTTCATCCTCTCTGCTCAAGTCCTGTATGATATCCTGGAAGTTTACAAACTGTAAACCTTCAGGAAAGAGTTACAATTTTTATGTGGGCACTTTGTTTCACTGTCACTGTGAAGGATAAATGTAAGCAGTTACAAACAGCAGGCTGCCTTTGAGTGATACTCTTTAAGATATTCATAACAATGAATGCCATGGTGTGGTATTGCTGATAGTTGATTTTGGTGGGGATTTTTTTTAAGCTTTATTTAAAAGAGATTTTTTTTCAAATTGACATTAAAATTCATTAAAATGTTTTAAGATTTTTTTGTGGTTTGATGAGTCACTTTGCTAGCCTAGTCTTCATATCATATATTCATAAAGTGAGTTTAGTGGCATCCGATGTAGAAATTCAGGTAAAGAGTAAATAGAGTCATCAGAATGACTCCATTTAAAAACCTGACAGCTTCTAAATGGAAAATAGTTTTTAAGGACCCCCAGTCATGCACAGATGGAACTAAGGCAATGCTGAGATGAAGCTCCAAGGCTTACATTTCTGTAAAAATATCAAAAGCTGTATATGGTTAAAATCTTCTTTATAAAATAAAATTTTCCTAGTGGAGACAATTGGTAAGTCATGACTGGAAGTACCAAGTTTATACTTTGTAGAGACTATCAGAAAGGAAGCTTGCTTAAATATTTGGGAAAGAAAAGGTCAGGGGTGTCAGATAATTTTCTAAGAATTACTTAAATTTAGTATTTTAAAAAGTAAAGTTGTTCATTAGCAAGGTTCTCTACTTTCTATATTTGTCATTAGATGCATTTCTCCAGAAGTTTTAGGGCACTTAATTGGCATCAGGTCAAATTTTACAACCTTTTTTAAAAGCAGGTTTTTTTCTGTGGGGTCCCACACTACAAAAACTATTTCAGGAAAGTGAGATGGCTTTACTGACTTCAGATAGGGAAGTCAAATGTACATGTGTAAATTCAAATTGTCAAAAACTTCAGTCAAACTACCTTTTAAATTATTTTTACACTTCTCATTTTGATCATGTGCCTTTTTTCTGGTTTCATTCATTGTATTTTGGTTTGTTCTTGTGTATATATATCTACTCCATATTAGACTATTTGAAAAGAGTTCAAATTTATCCCTGTTAAAAAAAATACGGTTTTTATCTGCTGATGTGGTACATCTCTGACTTCTCAAAAATTACCCTTTCAGTGCAGTGTTTCAGTTTTGGGAGCTTGTTCTGTTGTTTTTCAGCCAAGTACTGTTGAACATTTACCTTCCCAATGGAGTCATCCCAAGTATCTCCAAGCCAGCTGTAGTAGGAGGCTCTGCAGTGCTGTGGATCATGTTGATCATTACTGCTGTGTTTCAAACCACTCTAAGGTGTGGCAATGTCATAGGAAATCTTTATACATTATGTTCAGTGCATTCCAAAGTACTGTGACAGAAATAAAATTAAAAGTGTTTGGGATATGGGTGGAGGGAATAATCTGCTGGGTTTCTGATTATAAGTGCTAAATACTAAACAAAGTACAAAACATACTTAAATTTTCTGACACCTGTGACAAATGTTTAGACTTAAATCAAACCTCCTTATCCTAAATTCACTCTGCTGAGTTCTTTTACTGGAGGCACTAGGTTTAGATTTCTGCACTGTTTGAGTGCAACTGCAACATTATAAAAGGACAAGAAGCAGATAACTATGATTTTCCCCTCCATATATGTGCAAGCATGCACATACATGGAATTCTTAGGTGAGGAAGGGTAGATTCTGGTGTATCCATATACTTCAGTAGGGAAAAATGAAATGTTCCTTGATACACATCACAATATGCTGTCATTTTGCAATATATATATTTTTTACTTTATCATTTTAAGAAAATACAAAATGTTGAGATTGTGAACTCTAGCTTGATTATCCTTTTCAGGGATTTATTGTGAGCAGCTTTTTGGTTGAAAGGTGTTTGAAAGGTGAACCATATTTTCATTCAGCAGAGAGCAAAGTGATGCAGTAAAAATACCTATTAAAATTATTGTTGCAAAATGACCGTTTCAATTTCTGTATTATCCCTTTAGTTTTGGAAAATTTGGAAAATTTTAAAAAATGCATACTTGGGTATCACTGTCCATTTTAAATGCAGTTTTCTTTGAACACCCTTTCTGATGTGAATTTGAAGTTTTTTAACAGTATACTTCATTCTGTAATGCTGAACATAATGTTGCAGCCAGTAAGCATTAGATCTAGTATTTGTAGTTTGCAAGTGTGTTGGTCTTAAATGCATTTCCAACATAATTCTGCTAGCTTTAAAGTAATTAAAGTCATCAATATAGTGAGAAAAAAAAAAGATATTTTCTGACAAAGTATTTATTTGCACTACTTATGAATACTGGAGTTTACTGGGACAGGGTTTTTTCTCACCATGTGAGGTTTACTTGTGTGTGAGTAGGTGCATACATTTGTCACGTGTTGACAATCAATTGCCTCAACTGTGTGTATACTGTATGTAAATAGGAACGTATTTTTCAAGATTAAGGGGGAAACCTGCATCTTAGTGCTGGTAAAGCTACTCTGCAGTAAGGTGACCCCAACTTCTGCTTTTTGTCTTCAGATACTATGTGGTTTGTTTTACTTCTTTAATGAAGTTTATTAGTGTTCTTGGAAAATTGTAGCTCCAGGGAAATTTTCCTCAATATTTAATGTATAACATGTTCAGAGAATTATATTTTGAAAAATTAATTTTGGAATAGATAATTCTATGCTATGGCTGTATTTTAACCTAAGAGTTTGAACTTGTCCTATTTTATCATGAACCAATGGCTATCTCCTCTTAAGTGTTCAGCATTTTAACTTTGGTCACAAACAAGACATGTTTATCTTGGCTTACAAATTTAAATTAATTTGAAGTCTAAAAGAGAATCAAGAATAACTTTTTGAATAAAATCATAAAAACCAAGCTGCACAGTATAGGTACTGCGCTCAATCCTAGAGGAGGTGGGGAAAATAGAATAGAATATGTTTGAATGAAACGTATGTACTGCACACGAAAGAAATTATTTTGATGTTAGTAGATCTAATAATCTTATCCTTAAATTCTCTCACTGCCAAAGATTTTGCTACCTTGGCATGTTTAACATGACATTAAAGCCATCAGCTAGATGTCATTTGTGACAAGTATTTATATCATAGGAATAGTTTTCATCAGAAGAGTAAATGTACCTCTTTTATTTCAGTTTCTTGTTTAGGATTATTGCAGGACTAAAGTTGCAAAATATCACTCCTTTTCAAGCATGCTAAGCAAACAAGCCAGATCCTCTGTACTTGCATCACATTCTTGATTTATATAATTTTTTATATTTTATATTATCTTCAGTATTTTAAATGCTGTTTTGTTCTAGCATATGGGCCTTAATCTCTGTTCATTATTTTTATTTTTTTCCTAACTGGCACTTGGATAAACTTTGCTGTTGAAAAGTTTTCTGTTGGTGATTCGGGGTAGTAAATCAGGACATGGGTGTTGTGTTAGTGAATACATGTATCAGTCTATCAAAATTTCTGTCATGGCCAGCTGAAGAGACAAAATACTTGCCTGCCTCTTCCACAGTGGTGGAAGATGATGGTGAGCTGTGAGCAACTTGGTTTGTTCCTGGAAATAGTAAGTAATTTGGCAAGACTGATACTTACCAGGTTTCCCATGTAGTTATTATGAAATTTTATTTAAAATAAATCTTGGAACAAGATTTTAAAACAACTGCCAGCCATTTTAGATAAACTTGCCTAGTAGGTTTGTCAAGTGTCAAGGCCTGTGATATTAAAAGTTTAGAAGAAAGCTGTGCAAGTCTTAAGGGTACCTTACTGCTTCAGAAAAAGATTAAGAAAAATCTGTCCCATTTTAATAATCTGTATTTGAGATTTAATGAAAAAAAATACAATTTTGATTCCATCCTTTTACTTATTTTTCTCTAGGCTATACTTTTTCCTGAATTTTATTTAACTGTGTTCATCAGATTTTACCAAAGGTAGTACCTGAGGAACCAGTTGAATTAAAAATGGGTCCATAAATTGTCCCTTCTATCATAAAGGATTCTTAAGGTTTTCCTGTGAGGAGCTTGATGGGAACAGATGTATATTAAAGCTTTATATCCATACAGTAAAATGTTGCCCTACATTTTACCTTGTGCATGATGAGCAGAGTGATGAGATCAACTTTTATTGAGCAGCCACTTGGGCATGAGGTCCCAGTGTTTTACAGTCTGTAAGGTTTAAGTGATTTTAGAGAAGACTGTCTTTGCATTCTGATACAACTTTTTAATGAGTGATTAATAATCTGTTCAGGAGTCAACATTCAAATTGCTTTAAAATGTGGTTTGGAATTCTCACAGGTTTTGATTTTAGAGGGCAAAATGGCCAGGGGGAGATTTCTGTTTAGAAGTATCTGCTGGTAAAGTGTCTCTATGGTGCTTTGTCATGGAAACTTCCTTACAAATCAGTAGTGAATCCTATGTGTTTGAGTCCTCATCCTCCCCAGAACTGATCATGAAACAGAAAAAGTAGAGCAACCTTTTACCTTTAGTTCTAAAACAAATACTTGGGAGTAACAGAAATACTGGCTATTGACACTGTTCTTTCTGTTTAGACAGTTACTGTGGTCGTGCTAGAATTTCATGTTATTAGTTTATGAAAAATGCAAGTAGTAAAAACTTTGTGGCTTCAAGTATACAGTAGATGTGAGTTAACAACCACTCAGGATAAATCAACATGTCAAAATAGTAATAGATTCCTAGTACTGGGGTGTGTGATGTGTGTGTGTGTGTCAGTGTTCAATGATTACTTCTGTTTTCTTGCACATAGTAAATACTTTAGGGGTGGGTATTCCTAGCTGGTTATTTATGGACAAATACCATATGATTAAATAAAACAGAGTCATTTAACACTTTTTTCATATTGAAGATTCCAGGAAAAAGCTAATAAAGATTTTTAATAATCAGCTGCTCTTAATACATTTTAGATTTACTATGGTAGCTTTTATTTGCTATTAGAAGACCCCAACAGCTAAATTGATATATACCCCATGCTGCATTTTTTAAATTTGTAATTCCTGTACTTGACAATGAGATTTTTGATCTGTTTTTGTCCTTGTAAGAATACAGGACTTGCTCTCAGTTTTACTAGCAAAAAAAAAAAAAAAAAAAACCACATTCTGTGTTGATTAAAAGATTATTTTCTTACTTTTTTCGTCATACCAAGTTTGTTTCTCTGAAGTAAGGTTTCTGAGGATTTTTACTACTTTAGCATTATTTAATCTCATAGAAGGAGCATAAGCAGCACATAGCCCACTTCTGTGGACACAAGGCTAGGCAAAAGGACATGGCTTGGTGGTGTGAGCCCCTCTTGACCAGCATAGCCCTGCTTGCTGGTGTGAGCCCCAGAACTTTGAGATTCGGTACTGGTGAAGGACTAAATCAAACAGGTTTTCAGTAACCGTGACCTCTGCTGTATGATGTCCTTTAACCTGGGGACCAGGGAAAGTCTTCATTCTTAGTCCTGAAGAAGGCACGTATTGAAGATCATGTTATTGGTGCATGTAAGCCATTATCTTAACTGTCTTACTGAGCTGGTTCATGCTGTTGACTTGTTGAAATGTGAAATGTAGTTACTATTGACTTTGTAAATACCTGCCAGAAAAGAAATATAATTATTTTAAATCATTGTAAATAGAGATGTATAAAACTCGACACAATCTGCAATGCAGAAAAAATTATATATATATATAAATATATAAAGATGTTAAATAAATATCGTGCTGTTTCTGAACAGAAATGACTACTTTGTGACTTGCTGGTTTTTAAAGATGTGATTGAGGCTGGTGCGGGCGGGACGGGCGCTGAGGGGGCAGCCGTGAGGGGGGCGCTGAGGGCGGAGCCGTGAGGGGGGCGCTGAGGGGGCAGCCGTGAGGGGGGCGCTGAGGGCGGAGCCGTGAGGGGGGCGCTGAGGGGGCAGCCGTGAAGGGGGCGCTGAGGGCGGAGCCGTGAGGGGGCTCTGGCGGGCGGCGCTGCTCCGGAACGGGCTCGCGGCGGCTTCGCGTCGCTACAGCGACCGCGGGCACGAGCTGGAGGGCGCGCGCGGGCCCGGCGGCGGAAGTCCCGCCCTGCGGCCGAGGCGGGCTGGGAGCAGGGCGCGGGTTGGCTCTCGCACAGGTCCCTCAAGGCGCGGCGCCCGGGTTGGCTGCCTCGGGGACGGCCCCTGGCTGGCGCGTGAGCCCGGTTCCGCCTCCCGCTGCCACCGCCTCTGCCGGGGGCGCGGGAGCGGGCGGGACCCCGGTCCCGCAGGAGCGACGCCGTGAGGGGAGAGGGCTGAGGCGGGGCCGCTCCGCGCCCCCCGGCGGCGGGGCCGCGCCCACGTGAGGGGAGCCGCCATGAGCCGGCCCCAGGGGATGCGCGGCAGCCGCCGCTCCCTGCAGGTGAAGTTCGTGCCCGACGAGGACGTCCTCAAGCACATCTCCGACGACGCAGGTACAGCCGGCCCGGGGCATAGCCGAGCTCAGCGCCGCCCGCTGCCCCCAGGGCGCTGGGAGAGGGCTCCGAGCAGCCGCGGCCGGCTCCGGGAAAGGGGCTCTGCAACACCCGACCTGGGTTCTGCAGGAGGACGAGGCCTCTGGGGTCATTCTGCCCCGCTTGACTGCTCCCCTCAGAGTGTCTCTGTCCCAGCCCGGCACTGGACAGGCTGCAGAACGAGCTCTCGGTACCAGCTATCCCCGCAGCAGCGTGTGCGGGTACCGGGGCAGCGGTGCGGGGAGCCGGGAAGCTCCTCGGGCCTGATGCAGTTAAACACTCGCACGGGCAAAGCGGAACGAGGCTGCAGGTGTATGCCGTACGAGTGCTTTGCTGTGGAGATGCTTAAAACTTGCCAGTACAAGGCACGGAGCATTTCTTTCAGGCTTCACTGCTGGTCCTGCTGTGAGCAGAAGGTCATGCAGGTGGTGTCCAGAGGGCTTTCAGCCTTCAGGCGAGGTATTTTCCAATTGCTCCTCTTCTCTAGGAAAAAATAAGTTGCCAGGTACCATCCCTTTGTATGCAACTTGGTACTGTAATGTGTGAGCCACTGTCATTTCTCCTGTTCCTCTCTGTGGAGCTGGTGTTCCCTGAAATGGGTGTCTTACCCTCATGGACTGCAGGAGCCAGCATTTGTGGTGGAGGAGGGATGAATGGCTGTAGGGTCAGCTATTGACCAGCTGTTCTTTTAGCAGGACATCTCAGCGTTGAATTTGTTGAGTGATTTGCATAACATGAGCCTGGTCTCTAAAAGTCGGGTGGCTGTGTACTACTGCAATAGAAATAATGAAATGGCAGGAGGTTTAAGCTTTTATTACAATTCTAGGAACTAAAATACGGAAGGACAAGGCTCAGCTGAGTGTCAGTGTCAAGAGATTTGTGAAGAAGCTTGAGAATATTTCTGATAACGAAGCTCAGGAGATCCTGGAAGAGAAGAACTATGTTGCTGCTCTTGGAATATGTGCCCAAGGTATTAGCAGGGGAAAACCTGACACAGCTCTGACTTCGGGAGATTCTTTCAGTGTTAGGGCTGTACAGTGCTGGTGAAGTTGCTTTTGAGGGCTTAAACTGCTCTGTCTGTGCTTGTGGTAACCGGTAGAAGAGAAGATTATGATTCTAGGATTTTATTATTATATTTGTTTTGTATCACCTGCAGTATAAAGCTAAATAGTGAAATGTTACATTCCATCTTTCTTGGGTTGGGAATATTATCAGTGCTTTTAAAATAGCTGCAAGTAACATGTCTTTTCACAGATCCAGTGGGCAATGGCTCAAATATAAGTGGTGGTGAAGTTTACACATTCCAGACTCCCAAACGCTCCAACAAAATGGCAGAGCTGGGTATGTTTTGCTCTTCTTTCTCTGCAGTCTTAAGAGAAGCAAGCAGAAAGTGGCAGTTCCAGAGAGGGTGGACTGTTTCAGTTCAGATAAGGTGCTTGAGCAGGGTTGTCACTCACATGAAGAATCCTTGTATGTCCAGCACCATCTGAACTTCATTAGTGTTTATTTGTCACAGCTAATGCTACATGGAACAAAGGATGAGCTGAGGGAGAGGGAACATCCTACTGAATGAATACAGAAACTGGTTTTGGTGCTGTGTCTTGTGAAGTTGTGTTTCCTATCTTAGACCTCCTTCTGCAGCAGGGTGGATTTCACTGGTGCTGCCTCCTGGAGCCATGACTCAGTTTGAAAGCTGAGGAAAGTCATACTGTGATGATCTGTTACATGGAATAGGCTGTTGGTCACACAATGGCAGGAACTGTTAGCAGGGTATTTCAGATTCACATCAGTCATTGAACTTCAGCTGGTACTGATAAAGAGTAGACACAGGTAAATAGTTCTTCCTGGGGAGCTGATGTGTTTGCTGTATCTGATGATCTGTTATGTCCAGCTGAGCGGTCTTAAAGTACTAAGTGAGCCTGACCAAACCTTGCTCTAATTCAAAGACATATGGTCTTCCAGGGAGCAAAACGTGCTCTGCCATCAGCCATATTTGTAAACTTAATTAATTGATGAGTTCAGCCTTTGAAAATCTTTGCTGAGAAATGCAGCCATCTTTAGAGTTAGAAAATCCTAGAAGTTCCTGAAATGTCTAGGGAATTAATATGAAGAGAGCATTTCAGGTGTATGGCTCCATTTCTGACTAGCCAGAGCTGGAAGTTTTGTACCTGACATGTCCTTCCTTCCCTTCCCCCCATTTCCTACAGCTTCTGAATTAGCCCAGACACCAGAAAAGAATGTGGCACCTGATGACTCCAAATGCCCTGAGAAGATGGCCAAAACCCCTCAAAGCAGCCGTAAGTCCTGTAATGGTTTGGGGAACTGAAGCTGAGTGAGTGGGGGTTGTGTTTCTCTTTGGGTGGTGGAGTGGATGCTTGAGTTCCAGCTTCTCTCATGCTTAAGTATTCTAGTTAACACCAGGGCTTAAGTATTCGGGTTAACACATGGGCTGAACAGTTTGATGTGCATGGCCTGTGCTTCACGTGGGTGTCAGATCTCTCCTTTGCCCTGCTGCTCTAGAGGAAACATGAACGTCTCTCTCTTCTATTGCTGTGACATTAATTACTTCCTTTCTGTTCAATAGAAATACCTGCACTTGAGAGAGTTATGAGCTGTTTAACACACTGACTGGGTAGGAGTGTGTGGGTGTTCATGTGTAAATTCACACTTTATTATATAATATTTAACACCTAGTGCTATAGGGAGAAATACAGGTGGGAGAAGTCAATGCATGTCAACACGGGCAAGAGGATGTGCATTTATGCTTGGAAATGGAGTTTGATGTGCTCAGGGAGAGAACATTAGCTCATTTTTCAGCTTCATCCCTCCCTGCTGGAGTCTCTTCCTCCTTCCTGGCCTCCCAAAGCTGTGACCAGGAATTAGCAGCTGCCTTCTGTGGTAATAACATTGACTCTTGTGTGACCTGACACAGGCAGGCTGCTGGAGCCACCACAAACTCACAGCCAGAATGCAAAGAGTAAATTTATTTCTATTAACTTTCTGAAGCAACACCTGGGCAGAGGGACATGAGTGGAGATGCAGGCACTGAGTGGAGATGCAGACACTCTTATGTGTGGTTCAGTGCTAGGAGCAGCCTGCTGTTCAAACTGGTCTGTCAGTGGTTTTGCACATGCATGGTTTATCCCCATGCTGTGATCTTCACTGGGTTCTGATCTGTCTGTTAGGGTGCCTCCAGGCCACCAAACACCTACATTATCTATACACAGATGTTTTACTTCCCAAATCATGCACAGGGTAAACAGCAATAGACATGGTATATCTGTTTTTCTGCATTGCTGTTGGAGTCTTTGCTATCCCCAGCTGCATGGGCACTTGAGCCTATTTACAATTCTCATTGCCAGTCTTCCACTTCTAACCCATTCCTCCCAGCAACTCTCTTTGTTCTCTCCTTGCCTGCCTGTGAGGAACTAAGGCTTCCCTCATAGGATTAACTATCCAGGGAGCTGACATTCAGGCACAGTGTACCTTTGAACAGCGAATGCCTGTTTTTCTAATGGACCATATTGTGCCAGTGTTGAAAATTTGCAGTACTCTGTACAATGCTGTTTCTTCCTTTTCAGAGCGTTCAAGTTCAAACAAAGTGCAGCCGAGGGTGAGTAATGATTTTACATTGCTTGGATTTTGTGTTTGGGCTTTTTTCCACACTTGTGAAACTTGAACTAGCCAATTACTGCAGTTCTGGAAAGGAAGGACCTTGAAAAGTGTACTCCACAGTAGAGATGTTTCTTCTGTTCTAACCAGAAGGAGTAACTCAAGTGAGAACCATTTATCAGGACTATGGGGTTTGGAGTCAGTGGCAAATAATAGGCTTGACAGCTTAATTGTCATGGGTGGAAACTATTTTCTTGCATCACACAAGTGAGGATGCTAGATAATCCCTTCATATACAGGTAAACTCACAGCTTTCCAGTTTCTCACTAAAGGAAGAAACAGCCCTAATTGTAAGAAATGCTGTTAGAGCAGGAGTTCCAGAACTGTGATGCTGTTCAGTTTCTTACTTACCAGTTGGTTTATATAGAAGAGATACAGTGCAGAACTGCCAGTTGTGGTGGCTTTGGAGTGAAAGAGCTGGCTTTCTAAAATAGTACAGCATCATAGCAGAAATGTGTGCACAGTTTTTCTGGTATGAGGTTCCAGGATGAGATACACCTGAAAAGGACATGCTGTTTGGGGATGCCATAGTCACTGCTTGATGATTTCACATCCACTTTGTCAGGATCAACAAAAGTATTTCCTAAGTATTGCAGACTTGATCCAGTGTCCAAGTCAGGCATGTGCTTTAAACATATGTAAGGAAAATGTGACACTACAGCTTGGTGAGCCCAGGCAGCTTGGATTGCTTTGCTGCACTTCTGGGCTTAGTATGCTGAGTGGTCTTCTGTCATTCTGGTTGTTGTTTTCATAGAGAACTTCAGGTGACTTTGAGTAGACAGCATGATGTGGAAGGTGACTGCAGTGGGGACTGAAGCATTTCCATTTTGTCATTCCTTTGGTTTGGCTCTTCCTGAGAGGCCAAGATTGGGATCTTGGTTGGAGATTTCAGTTTTCTACTCTCCATGTTGAGCTGAAAGAATTAAGCCCCTTTTGGAACTTTGATCCTATCTCCCTCTGAATGGGAAAACAAGAACTCTCCATACTTAACTGCCTCTGCTTTTCCAGTTTCATGTGGGCTGAAATAGCTTGGAAATGTAACCTGTCTTTGCTTGGCAGAGGGTAGTTTAGAGGAGAGAGATGTTTCTTTTAATGCATGTTTTTTCTTTGCTGTTCCAGAGTAAAAAGAAAGAATTTGTGTCCACCACACCTTACAGACTCAGAAAGAGACTAGCAGGTAAAGATCAGCCTTTGCTGTCAGCTGCCACGATCAGTGAGGCACTGTGTTCAAGGGAGAGTGTTTTCCTGTTGAGCTTCTGTCTGTGGTAGCAGTGTGACAGAAACAACCTGATTTATCCTGCAGAGAGTGTAGAAATGTCCTTAAGGAAATCCATGTAGACCTTTCCTCTACTTGCTACTAAGGTGAGAGGTGGAAGGATTAGAAGCACCAAGTTACTGAACTTCAGTAACATGATCAAAAGAGACAAACTTTCGGTAATCTTACCTCTGCTGACATTTAGTGTGGCCCAATTCCTTGAACCAGGCGTAAAACTTTTGGATAATGGCTGAGACATCCATGTCAAAGTATTTCCAATAACTGGTTGGCTAAACCAGAATGAGTGCAGAGGAGAGTTTAGTACGTGGTGTATCATCTTCTGTTTCTTTTGTGTTGAGAGACCAAGACTGAGCCAGATTTCATCTGTGCTCTTCAATCAGTGCTGCTAACAGAGGTATCTTACAACAACTTGTTTGCAGAATGTGACATAGAAGATACTCAGCCTGCTCTATTGGCATTTGGGAAAACTGACAGAGAGGTGCTAAGAGAAATAGGGAATTCCATTGTCCATTTTTAGTCTCTTTTTATAGTACAATGATATTTCTTGGTTGGTATCAAGGAGGAGGCTTTACTTAACAATACTTTGTGATCCTAGAACTGCAAAATAAATGGCCATCTGTGTTTGCACTTCTCTTAAGCATTGATTTTACTTTTCTATGAAATATATTTAGGATTCATATGCTTGTAAAACAACTAGAGAATGTGTGTGAGGTGGTGCAAAATGAGTTCTGGGTAAGAAGTCATTCCTAGCTTTTAACCTTAAAATTTATGCTCTAGCTCCAGATCCCTATTTAGAAAGTGAGAGTGAGTATTCTGCTTCCTGCTCAGAGGAGGAGGATGAGGACGAACAGAAGGAAGTCAGCGCTGTTTTATCAGATCAAAAGACTCCAGCAAAAACTAAGGCTGCATCTACACCTCCTCGCAGAAACAGCCTAGCCAAGAAAAATAAGGAGCAAAAGATGGTGAGTGTACAAAAATATACCCCTGAGCTAGCAAACACGAAGGGATGTATGGTGACAATAAGCTGTTAGTGACCTCGCCTGACCCTGGGGAAGAACTGCTCAACTCATTTCATATCAAACCAGCTGGGCTGGCTTTTGCTGTCCTTCTGAGTAATCCGTGGTGGACAGGCACCATGTGAACCTGTGTGCTAACTCAGCTGGCATCATTAGCAGCTTCAGAAGGAGAAGTCCATGGAGCAGGAGACTTTGTATTGGGACAGGATGAAGAAATTGATTCCTGTAGTACCAAAGGAGTGCACATTACTGTTTTGGCTTGGTGTTCAGCTTAATTGTCTTACTCCCTATAGAACCGGGATCCCCACTCCAGTTAAGAATTACTGTTATCTCATCTCTCACAGAATCTCTTTTCTGGCTGTCTCTTCGGGAAAGAATCATCCGACATTAGCTTTGGCAGAATGCAGCTATAGAAGCCATTTTTGCAAATAATTTCTGTCTTTCTGTATTCACCCTTGCCCTATATCTCATTGGCCATCTTAGGGAGAGGGGTAACAGGAGGAGCGTTACTGACCTTGCTGTCCTTTTATAGGGCAACTTGGTGGAGGAATACTTTGAAGCTCATAGCAGTTCCAAAGTGCTCACTTCAGACCGAACACTGCAGAAGCTGCGGAAAAGAAGATTGGATCAGGTACTGTTCATAGTGAGTCACGCGACTCTGGGTTTTTGATTTCTATGATATAGTGTTCCCCTGCTGTTATCTGAAATTGCTGCCCAAAGTAACATCTGGATTTTTAACAAGTTCTTTCATAACAGCTGTGGGAGGAAATCGCAGCTTACAGTGTTAAAGCTACTGCTGTCTTCAAAGTTGTTGAAGGTTTAGCAGTTTTGTCTCTCAGTACTTTGTTTGTCTGATACATTGCAGTTGCCTTTCCAGTGTCAACTGTCTTCTGCTGCAAGGGAGTGGGAAGCAAATCTGTTAAAATTGAAGAGGAAGAGAGGCCAGTGTAGATTTGATGCTGACTGTCATGCTACTGTGCTGTTTAAACATCAGCATCACAGTATATCTTGAAAGCTGAATTAATCCTTTGATTCTTGATGCTTTTCTACATTGAGCTATCAGCTGCAAATTATATCCTTTCAGCTGTAGTTTTTTTTAAGATGGTGGGCATTTTGAGGTTTCTCTTGTAGTGACAAACACCTGAACCCTTGCTAAGCATATTGATTGGAGCCTTTGTTCCCATGGCCAGGGATGTGATGTTGTATCTTGTTGGTACAATGCTTGGTGATGTGTAAGCTCCATGCGTATCCATTTTTCCTGTAGTGGTTTTTCCATACTTGGCATGAAGAGAAAAATACAGAGTGTGTAATCTGTTTTAGTCCTAGTCTTGCTGCTGTTTACCATAATAAGGTTACTTAATCTCTGCTTTGTATCTCCAGCAGCAAAACTGTGCCTAGTGGGGTCTTAATGGGGAGAGAAAAAACTAACCACAAACTGAGTGCACTGACAATGAAAACTATTCTCTAGTTAAGGGAGCATGCTAGAGGGTGTGTTAAGGACTTCAGGTGTTTCTCTTACTTCTTCTCAACTTTGAATGACCGTCATCTTTTTCTCAACACAGCAAACACTGCATGATCTTTTGAAAAACGCTCCCCTTGCTTATGCTGCTGAAATTAGAGACCTTAACCAGCAACATGAATCCTTGTTTTCCAAATGGATGCTGCAATTACAGTAAGTATCCAAGGAGAACCAGTGAAGAAGCTTAGTTAAAAGGCACTGCCAGTACATTTCCCCTCATGTCAGTAACATCCTGTGGATGAATTAAGGAGGAATTTTTTTTCATTGTTTGCTTAAATTTAAAAGTGTGTGACATTAATTTAATTCAGTGCGTCCTGTAGACCAAATCCTATCTGATTAACTCCTTGAACTGAATGTCTGAAATGCAATGAAGTTGCATTCTACCTGCTTAGCTTGCCTGTGCCTCTCTAAACCAAACCTAGAGGGCATTCACAAACAGGGAACATGAATAGTGAGAGAGCAGGGAAAATGAATTATGAGAAAAGTGCTCTTTGTGAGAAATCATTTTTGTTCTCAGCAGTGAGTTAGTAGTGAGTAGCCCACCCTCACCATCTTCAGTCTATGGCTACCTCTAGTGGTGTAGCAGTTTATTTCAGTGCGTGTGGTACCTAATGATCTGGGCTCTTTAGTAGTCACAGTCCCACCTTACAGTCCCATGTCCACTTCCTGCCAGTCATTCCTGTGCTTGCACTGTACTTCTTTGTTCTTTCTCATGGAAAGGTTTTGCCCTGTTTCCACCTGGGCCCCCTTCTCCTGCCAAAATTTGTTTTTTCTCACAGCATGTTAGTACCAGTAGTCCTTGGTTATTACCAATTATTTTTGTCTGTTACCACTTGGTTGGCTTCACAGCCACCTGGTTATTGGTGTTTGAGACATACATGAGTCAATTACCTTCTGGGAATTGAGAGCTCAAAAAGATCTCACTCTGGACCACTGCTTGCAGTGTTGTTAGAGAGTGGACTTGAATATGCAGCAGCCCCCCATAATGGAGAACTCAAAAGGATCTCAATTTAGACTGCTTTTATAGGAATACGACACACTGGACTTCAGTCAGAGTGATTTTTTTCATCCTGGCCACAATTTGAGTCAGTAACTTCCTTTGAAGGTGCAGCAACAGAAATATTATTCTGCTTGGATTGTTATTCAGGCAAGAAAAATGAGTTTCCAAGGCTGCTCATTAGAAATTGAGTGCTCATTAGACAATATTAGTTCCTGGAAACAGGCAGTGTTTCTGATAAGCTGGAGAGGGGTTTAGTCTAGGTGCAGTTCATCAAGGCTAAGGCCTAATGAGCATTTCCCATATCATAGTGCAGCCTGAAAGAGGATGAGGGGTGTGACTAAAGCCAGTTTTTCTGGGTCTCTACAATTCCATACCATGCTGTCTTTATGCTTTCCTGCCTCTGTTTCTGTGGAACAATCAGGGTAAGAAATATACAAGAGTATAGAGTAATTTTGCTTTGAAATTGTGCCTGAGGATCGGAGTGGTAAACCAGTATGAAAGTTTGCTTTTTTTTCTTGTAATTACTTGGACCTGTAGTAATTAAAGTACTTGGTGAGGGGATGCATGTGAGTGTTGATCACCATTTCTTACCTGAAGTTGTAGATTTAGTGTTCTGTTCTTAGTCAATAGCATTTTCTTCCATCCATGTTTTGCTAAGTTTGTGAGCCTCTAGGTGGCTAAAATGATTCTTTTGCTAGGATGCCATGTTCCAGATTCCTTCCAGAATCCTAACCTTATTTATCAGCTGTAAGCTTAAGGTAAGCCCAGAGTTGACAAAACATGAAATTTTTAAAACCAAGATTGCAGTGGATAATTTTGCTTAATGAATGTATGGACCTAAACCAGACTTGCACTTCTTTGATCCTGTGTATTTGCTCACTTTTCTGCAGCTTGGGTTTCAATATTGTGCTTTATGGACTGGGCTCAAAGCGTGATCTGTTGGAGAAGTTTCGTACCTCTTTGCTCCAGGATTCTGTTCACCTGGTGGTTAATGGATACTTCCCCAGCATCACTGTGAGATCTGTAAGTGGGGGAAAAGCTTGTGGGTTTATGTAATCATCCTGTGCTACAGATACCCCAGAGTCTTTCAGTGCAAAATGTTAAGGAAACCTGCTGCACCCTATAGCAACAGACTCTGTAGAGCAGTTCCTCTCTCTTCTAATACTTTGAAGAAGTGATCCCATACATTTTCCAGGGAATTGCAGTATTTTCTGTCATGAATAGATATTCATCACTCTAAAGCCTTGTTTTATGTCACTGTTTTGAGAAGGGGTATAATTTTTTTTGTTTATGTTCACTGTTTTAGGGATTTTATGGTAATAATCAGATTATCTCTCACAAGGTATCCAAGGGCTCAGTTTAAGATTTTCTGCACTTCAGTGTCAGAGCCCTTCATAAAGAACTCCCGTTTCCTTTTTCAGATTCTCAACTCCATCACAGAGGAGGTTTTGGACCATATAGGGACCTTCCGCACCCCCCTTGACCAACTAGAATTCATAACCAAAAGGTTCAAAGAAGGTAAAATGACTAACTTTATGCATAAAAACGTTAGAGTCTATTACTGTTAAGAGAGCCTGGACATTTTCTTCCCCTATAATTTTTATAGAGGCAGTTACAGTTTCTTAGTGCATTGTAGCTAGTATATTTCTTGCTTGTAATGTATGCAACATATATGAAAACAAGCATGCACTAGGAGTATCTGTGTACATATATGTGTAACAACCCCATGTCAGCTGTTAGCTCAGTCAGTGTTTTACAGCAGGACAGCAGTGCCAAACAAGCAGGTTAGAATTGGTTTCAAAAGCAAAATTAAACAGGTATTGCCTCACAAAAGGCTTGCTGAATTGTTTCTGAATGTCTGTCTTACTGCTTGTATATTCATACACAGATAGCCATGGAATCTTAATTGTGCATGGCATTGGTGTTTCAGTGGTCACATTCTGTTTTTCATCATTACCTTGTGAGTATTTCTGGTGGGACTAAGAGAAAAAGGCAGGGTAACAGCAGTTCTCACCTGAATGTACATAAGTCAGTCTTGCAGTCTGCTATTGCTGATCTCACTGGTTTCCATTGGCAGGCAAGTATGTATGGATTTGCCCAAAAACTGGTTACAGTTCTAGAATTGTTTCTGGACTCAGGAAATGGTTGTTCATTGGAATAAATCAACGGAGACTCCATTTTCTTCATGCAGGAAAAGCCAAATCTTTATTGTATAGGTCATGTTTTATAGGATTATCAGCAGGCCCTGTGTCAGATCTTATTGCTGGACAGTACATTCTCACTTAGTTCATTGGTCAATACATGGTATTTTGCATATCTGTCAAAATTCTGTATTTTTAGCTAGTTTACATATTTTTTCTTGATTCTCATGAGACAGATCTTATTGTTTATGCAGATGCTAGTTGTTTTTCACCCAAGAATATGTTCTTGTGTTAATGAGCTCTCATACCAAGATTGTTTTCACATGGGAACTTGCAGATTACTTAGCTGGACTTAGAAGAAATGACAGGCTAGCTATTGATTTAACAGAGCAGGCCTGATTTTATGAGGCCTTTCTTTTATAATTCTTCTACCTGTCTATGACAGTTCCCAGGGACAAGTACAGCAGCAAGAAGCTAGCTGTAAATTCTAACATCTACCATTTGCATTATCTGAGCTAGGTCTCTAACTTTTTTTTCAGAACTTATTAAAATTTTCAAAGAAGTTAAGATGCTTTGGATCCAACCTTGAATAGAAAATGCATTTTTACTGTGAGGAGGAGCTTAAAGATCCTAGTCATGTAAATCAGAAGCATCTGAATAAACTGTGCTTAGTCTTCCATTCTGAAATATATTTCAATGACCTTCAAAAGAAACACAGCTAAAGGAGCAATTCCTGGTAAAGCTGTGAGCAAGTGAAAAGTGGATTATAGCAGAAAAGCTTAAACTGAAAAAAACCAATCCTGTGACTGTGATGACAGGGAATTGAGAAAAACCCTTTTAGGTGCTCAGAAACACCCAGTATAGCTTCAAACTATGTTGTACAAGGAAAGCAATATTGGAGTGATGTATATGGAGAGTGGTGAAACACACTTGTGCTACACTGCACTGGGAATGGGAAACCAGCTTGTGTGCAGTTTCTTTGATTGTTTCTCTGCTGTTTTTTCTGACCTTGCAGATTCATCTTTAGAGCTCTATGTCCTCATTCATAACCTGGACAGCCAGATGTTGAGAGGAGAAAGAAGTCAGCAGATCCTTGCACAGTTATCCTCCTTGCCTAGCATTTACCTCATTGCCTCTATTGATCACATCAATGCTCCTCTCAGTGAGTTCCCCTGGGCCTGATCTAGCCAAGAGAAGGATCTGTGTTCTGCTTTGGGGCTGCTGAGCATGTTTCATAAGCTCATGTGTTGCTTACTATGTATTACTATTACTGTGTATGTATTACTGTTGATGTGTAGAACAGATCTGTTGATGTATGTATAGTCCTGATTGGGAGTGTGGCTGTGCTGAACCAAAACTGTGTAAAGATACTGAGAAATACCACTGACCATTATATACAAATAGACTCCAAGCTTTTGGCAGTTTGATTTTAGGAGCTTACTGAATTGGAGGTTGGATAATTAAGGATGGCAAAGCTACTATTATGATTAGACTAAAAGATCCTAATCAGAATTATTTACTACACAGCGCAGGTAGCTGTAACAATTAGTATAGTTCATTTTTTTAAAGCAATGTTGAAACAATTATATTGAATCTAGCAAAAACTATACAAGTAGAAATTGATTTTACTCACCCATATCAACAACTATGGGGAGATCTCTTTAGCTCAGCCTGGAGGAGTAACCTTGAGGGGTGTCCCCATTAAAGGGAGGAATCTCCACACACTCTGAGAAGGGTCTTGTTTCAGCTATTTTACCCCCTCTCTAGGTAGAGCTTTAGAGCTTCCAGCTACAGCCAGAAATTGTTTGCATACTCCTGACTCTGGAAGGATTTACAATGTATCTGTGGAAAAGGGATGCTTGCAAATGTTTTGTTGCTGAGAATTTAGCTTACTGGAACTGCAGTTATCAGGGTGTATGTAATTTGAATTTCACGAGCATATATTGTTTCCTCAATCCTACACCAGAGCTGCAAGCATTTTAATATTGCTTGTTTAATGCCTTGGAAAACATAAATCTCCCAGTTTTGTCTGCTCTTTCTGTTCTGTCTGTCTAGTGTGGGATCAGGCAAAGCTGAGCCTCTATAACTGGCTTTGGTATGAGACAACCACATTTAATCCTTATGTGGAAGAAACATCTTATGAGAACTCGCTTTTAGTACAACAGTCTGGATCTTTGGCTTTGAGCTCCCTAATGCATGTCCTGCATAGCCTCACTCTCAATGCCAGGTAAGACACTGTTACACTTCACAGTAGCACTTGCCAAGGACCCAGTCCTTGCAATCTGTGTTTTCTGATAATAGTGTTCCAGACCAAGATGGTAGGACCTGGGTTCCAGCTGATTGGTTACTTTAAATTTGGATAGCAGGCCGTGTCCAGTGATGAGATTCACAACCAGGTTCTTTGTGCATAAGGCAAAATTAGTTAATATTTTCTAACTGTGCTAGTTTGGGGTTGTTTTAAAATTATTATTATTTTGATTTTTCCCTTTCCTCCTTTCACTTAGAGGGATATTCAGACTGCTTGCTCAGCACCAGCTGGAGAAAAAGGACAATCCATCTTATCCAGGTAGGTACCCACCTTTTCTCATTTGTTTGGGCTGTTGCTGTTCACAGCAGCCCTGGGGTTTGGTATGCAGGTTACACATCCAGCAACAGAAGTGCTTGAACAGTTGTCTCAGTGAGGCTCACTGTCTTTCAAGTGACACTGTGTCTGACTCAGACAGGAAATCAATAGACTGGCTGGCTCTGAAGGACTGCCTTTTACATGCTTAGACATGGCTGAGACTGTTGGTGAGGGACTGTGGACTAAAAAAATTAAAATGAAGACTGAAATTGTATAACTTGCACTTAAACGTCCTATATAAATGGCTTCTGATGTACCTGTGCTTTCTAGGATACATGTGGAATATTCTGTCACTGTGTCATAGGTGTTGCAGTGGAAATGAATAACATTTTAATGGTAAAGAAAGCAAGATAGAGGAGTTGGAAATTAAGAGAAATTAACGATTGTAAGAAGTGCATTTAAAGTGCTATTAAAATTCCATTAGGCAGCAGGGTGACTCACATGTTAATTGAGCTGTTTCCCATTAATTACAGAAGTATTACCTTGGCTGTATACTTGCAAGAGGTGATGATACTGTAGCCACTCTGGTCTAAGCCAAAGCAAGACTTTCAGGTGGATATGTGGTGTTAGACCTGGGAAAACTTGACAATCTTACTACTTCAGTTTCTTGTTCTTGCCTTTTTCTGTCTCCAGGGCTGTCTTTCCAAGACTTTTACCAGCAGTGTCGGGAGGCTTTCCTTGTGAACAGTGACTTGACACTCAGGGCACAGCTGACAGAATTCAAGGACCACAAGCTGATCCGGACCAAGCGGGTGAGTCCAGGGAAGAATTCTATTCAGCCATTTTTATTTGAATAAAAAGGATTCCTACTTGCTGTATTGTTTAAGCACGTAGGAACTGGCAAGGGGCTGAAATTCTGTAATTGCAGCTGTTCCCATGCCTTCAATTTGTCAACACCCTTTACACAGATAGAGGATTATAGAAACGCAGTGTGCTTTGGTTACTCAGCAACCTACATGTCTTCTTTTGAAGACTGTGAGAAGTAGCAGACTATGGAGCCTGTCAGTCTGCTTCCAATAGTATTACCTGTATTTCTATAAGGAAGGAATGCAGAGTTGTCATAATAATGAGGCAGTACAGCAGTACAAGATATAGTGTTGAAGATAAATGTTGAAGAGCTTTGTAGTTTCAGACAAGCATAACCCACCAGAAGATTTGTCATTTAATGACTCTTCTCAGTATTTGTGCATTTCCTGTTCAGAACAGCTTTTCGGTAATGTAGCTCTAATCCAGACTGCAGATAAATGCTAGCATTGCAGTGCTGTCTAGAGGCTTGCCTGGCACTGTACACTGGTGTTAACAATGTCTGTGCATGTCTGTTCTCAGGGAGCTGATGGTGTGGAATACTTACTAATTCCTGTCGATGACAGTACCTTGACCGACTTCTTAGAGAAAGAGGATGAAGATGTGTAACATCTGTGTCCTCAGTGTCTACAGCAACTGCTCTCAAAGGCTGCTGGAGAGGGGCCTATGCTCAGATCTCTTTCTCCAGCCTCACAGCTGCTGCATTGATAAGTAATAATTCTAAAGAATCTTGCTCATTGTTCAACTGCCTCAGGTAGTTTGGAATGATGATTCTGTAAGCAAGGCCTCGCTTGCGCTCTAGTTGGATTTGTCTGCTTTGTCTCTTAGCTCAGACAATGCCTTCTTCCTATCTGGGCATCCAACCTCACAGCCAGAAAAACAAAAACAAACTTGGTGAGATTGTGCCTTCTGCTCTCTACCTCAGTAGACATGAAGGTTTTATTGGAGCAATTTACTTGGGAAGTGCAAATCACAAGATGGTCAAGAGCTTTAGTTTGTACTAGTGGTGCAATTTTTCCCATTTGAGTGCTATCCAGTACTCCTTACCATTTAGATAAAACTAGCTTCCAGTGTATGAAGACAAGATTTATAATGCTACAAGACCTGTTTTGACTGCATGAGGAAAGGAGAATATTAGTGGGTTTGGGATGCTGCAGGTTACTTAGTAAATTCTGGCAATAAAACTGAAGGACTTGTTCCAAACTAACATCCTTTTGTAAGATTTAGATAATCAGAATTATGATGGACTCATGTCATTGCCTGCTACTTTCCAAGGTGCAATCCAGGAATATGAAGAGGCTATGAAGCTTTTTCAGTTATTTTTTTAAATCTTGATTGTATATTTATATTTTTTACATCAGGAGTGCCCACTGATCCTGGAGAAGGCCTTAAATGCCACTTAGAAGCTCTCCCTTTTTTAAGCTTTTAGAGGTTGGGAGACTACTGAAGTTTGACATCTTTTCTTCAATTCTTTTTTTCTCAGTTATGTGGGAGGAAGCTCTATAGTTCCATCATCTGTAGTCTGCCAGCCAGACTTCAGGGACTCTCTATGCCTAATATTTGGTAGCTGTGTTACAGCTCAGTGTTGTAATAGTTCAAATCAATCAAATAAAGTACTTTATTAATTTTCATTAGTTTGTCTTGTCTCTCACAATCTTTTTATGTTACAGGAAGATCGAGATCCTTTTGGCAGTTGTGCAAAAGCTTCCTTTTCATTATTATGTCAAATATCTGTGCAGAAGATTTCAAACTACTGAGTAGAAATATTTACATTGTTTCTTACATCAAAATCAAGAATCGTTTGCCTGCCTTTTAATACCAGTATATAGCTTTTAAAGAGAACCAAAACATCCCATGGAGCAATAGTACCTTATCTGCCCCTCACTTGGTACTTGACAGAAGCAAGAGATGTATGGCCTGACTTTTGTATTAGAAACCTAGAGCTTTTACCTACCACACTGTCAACTTGATTCTTCGTACAGGTCCTTTCCTTTTACTTGGGATAGAAGAAATTCCTTCTCACTTCTCAGCATATTGAGGTGCCTTCATGGTATTGGTAGGAATGATGACCTTTATATAGCCTAGGTAGCTTCAGATAAACCAATCATCTCTTTCCACTTAAATACATTTAAGTGGAACGAGACATGCAATTATTAGATGGAGACATTGCTTGATGAACTGCTTTTATTAACTTAAAAGGATAGAGCTAGCATCTTTACAAATTTCTAATAAAATATATTTACCATCCTGAGATGGTAGGGTATACAACTGTGAGATTTTTTCTTAAAAAAAAACCTCAACAGAAAAATAACTTGTAAAATTAAACTCATTCTCAGTGGTGAAAATACTACTTGTTCAGTTTTAGCAATCCTGTAATTAAAAGCCACAGTTGACAGAAACTGTTTTTAAAAGAAAATGACAAAGGCACGTGACTTTACAGCTTTGTTAAGGAATTGAGTTTCAACTTTACAAAGCTTTTTTGAATTGAGAATCTCTCTTTTGAAAAGCCTTAAAGCTGCATTAGTGGTAGATTGTTCATCTGAATACTAGTACCAACAACTTGCTTTGTGTTCTGTATTTATTTGCATCTGAGTGGTGCCTTAGTACAACTGCTAATGCAAACAGTTGATGTCCATGCTTTCATTAACTACTATTTCTGAAATTTATTAGATAAAATATCAGTGGCTTGCACTGACATGATTTGACATAGCTGTAGTAGGGTAGAACTGCTGCGTAAGCTTAAATCTGGAGGTAAGTCAGGTTTTATATATTTTTTCCTTGAGTATCATGGTTATCAACTGTATCTAATAACATGAAGCAGTAACAGTAAATTTATTCAATACAGTCCAGTAATCAAGTAAACGAACGTTTGGTATTCCAAAACAAACATTTATTTTTCTGACATGACAAAATATACCCCAGACTTTGAGGTACCATATAGTACAATCATTCTGTACTGGACCAATTGAAAGCACCTTCATTAAGCTCTGCAATTGGACAGGTCTGTGCAAGATAACACTATTGACTGAATTTTCTCTCATCAGTTTTTTCCCCCTATGCCACCTGGAGAGGATCTCTGTCTTTCTCAGACACAATGATGTTGATTCTATTCTGTAGGTGGATGGTGAGTGCCTCACGCAGCTCTGACAGGAAGCCTCGCTCAGTGTTACTGTGCTCACACAGAATAACACTTATCCCATTGGCAACTGCATCCAGCACATCATGGTGGGACATCTCTCCTGCCATTTTGAGAAAGAAATGTCACGGAAATCACAAATGATACAGTTCAGGTAACCAGGTCTCTACAATGTATGGAGCACCTCAGCTAAAGGCTGGTGATGTAATGGAGTATAGGCCATAATGGAAATGCAACACAACCTGCTCAGTAGCAAAGTGGAACACTCTTGTTCCAGGGTCCTTTGAAAGACCCTGTATGCAGCTGGGTCAAACCACAGAAATTCCTTGCCATCTTTGAGTAGTTGTAAATTCTGCCAGTTTGGGCAGAAAATAAAAATGCTCCCAGTGGTCTGGAAAGGATGGAGGAAAGCAGTTCTGGGTCAGCTCTGCAGGGCTACACACAAGGGGGAGAAGGGGCAGCAATTCCTACAGAATGCAAGGCAGCCTTCACATTGCTGTGCCACGGGGAATAGCTGTCCCACTGCTGGAAGAGAGAATAATGGACTAAGTGGCCCTTTGGCTAGACACACTGTGGAGTTTCTTTGGAAGGTTCTGTAGACTACATTATATTCTGTTTTACATTAGGGAATTCTCTAGGGAATACAGGAAATACATGTTGGCAAAGGAGAAATACACAGAATGAAAGTTGCAACTCACTGCCATCAGCACTGATTTTGCATTGAGATAAATGCTGTAAATCGATGTTTTAATTCAAGTATCTTTCACTGTGCCACACTGCCAATTGATCCACGTTATTTCTACTTTAATGTTAGTTTGTCATTCCAATAACTAACCAATTTTTTCTCAATTATAAATAACAGGTGGCTCTTTGTGGTCAAATCTTTCAAAAGCCAGTCAACCCTCTTATTTTTTGCTGAGGTTTGTTTTTTTCTCTAATGACTGTTTTTTTAAAAATAATGAAACAGCAGTCTATTACCTGTGAGATAGAGGTCAGCTTCTGTTCCCTTCAGGACACTGCTCCCAGAACCAGCACATAGAGCAACTTTCTTCACTGGTGATTCTGCAGGATACAATGTGCCACAGTTAAACTCCCTCCCTTTTGTTGAGCCCTCATGTGTATATTGCTAGTAATTGTTTCAGTTAACTGCTACCTTGATTTTAGAGTCAATGTAAATTGTTGGAGGAAGAGACACATCTGTCTGTTGGAAAGAGTCATGGGCCTATAACACCTCTGACAATACAACAAAATCCTCTGTGATAGATAGACTTTTTCCAAGGGGCAGGAAACTTTTTAGAAAACTCCAGCACAGAGGCTGGCTGCTGGTGATCTTTCTCCTAGTGAGGTGTTAGTTGGGTTTCTGAAGTCTTTAATAGGCCACTACTCTTTGCAGGATTCGTGTTCCACCACCATTAGTTTCCCAACTAATGATGCCACTAAGGCAGCACTTTGCCTCTGAGATATACTGGTTCCTAACTTTCAGCTCTCAGAAAACCAGTCTTAATGCAAGCTGAAAGCTGCTCCATGCCAATAAAAATTGTCCATCTGCTGTGATTGCTAATTCCAAGTTATTACATATATGACAGTGACATGAATTTTAATTTTTCATATAGATTACATTCACTAAGGAGAGGGGACACACAACACAGGGAGTTTTCAAAATCTATTAAGTTTTTACAGGATGTTGCCTTGCATTTACTGTTGATTTAAGTGGAGTCACACCACATCTTAAAAAGTCTTTGAAGTAGTTTGGGGATTTTTACTGCAATTGTCAGTCTAATAAGATTTCTGCCTCCTAAATTACAATGAGCTCTTAACAAATTTACTCTCACAAATTCTACCAGCTGTGGTCCTTGGATTTTAGGATAGGTAGCTGGGATAAGAGGATGTTTACTCCACATCTTACTAATGACCCCACTGTTTGAGCTAGTTTACCTTCTTTATCTTATCTTTCATCAAAACACTGTTCTGTGTTCCTAATGATACTATGAAGTGTCTTATTCTTAAAGTGCTCTGAATTTTAACGTTCAGTCACAAAAGGGAACAATACAATCAAACAGTACACCTTTGTGCCTGATATCCTGGGCAGGAAAAAAAATTAGTGATTATATAAGTTACAAAAAATTATATCTTTCATTCAACTTGTACTGTCCTCCTTCACCACATTAACCAATAGAATCCCATTAAAATACAGATAAGATTCTTTTCATATGACTGTAAATTCTAATATGATGTGTCTTAACAGTGCTTCCTAGTTCTTGGAAGTAAACCTGGTGAAGACACCAGTGTTGCCCACTGTCATGCACCCACTGCTGCTCCTTGTGTTCCTGCAGTGCCAGCCTGGCAGGCAGTCTGGCTCACAGCCCATTTACCGAGTGTCCTGCCCGCCCCCAGGAGGATCACTGCCCATTTACCGAGTGTCCTGCCCACCCCAGGGCCAGGAGGATCACTGCCCATTTACCGAGTGTCCTGCCCGCCCCCAGGAGGATCACTGCCCATTTACCGAGTGTCCTGCCCGCCCCAGGGCCAGGAGGATCACTGCCCATTTACTGAGTGTCCTGCCCGCCCCCAGGAGGATCACTGCCCATTTACCGAGTGTCCTGCCCGCCCCAGGGCCAGGAGGATCACTGCCCATTTACTGAGTGTCCTGCCCGCCCCCAGGAGGATCACTGCCCATTTACCGAGTGTCCTGCCCACCCCCAGGAGGATCACTGCCCATTTACCGAGTGTCCTGCCCGCCCCGAGGGCCAGGCGGATGTGGGGGAGCCCCAGGTGCCCTTTGATGCGCTCCACTGTGTCTGATAGGGAGAGCGGCTCGATCAGGGTGCACAGGCGTCCCATTCCAGTATGGGGAAGAAGAGGCTGAAAAAAAAAAAGAGAATGACTGTGAGAAAGTTGACTCCAGATGCTTGCATTGCTGTCCACACTGTACAGGATGAGTATATTGGGCTTGCAGGAACAACACTGAACTCTACAAAGAAGTATGTATGTGATGTTCTCAAATGTAACATATGAACTATGCCAGCCATTGGAACTGATTTAAGAATTAGTACAGGTCACATAAATAGATTGATTGCTTTGGAAAATGGGTGTGGCTTCAAATTCCCATATGCCAGTATTTCAAAGCACTGGGGTAGCACTGGAAAGATATGATGCCACTGACTACTGCATTTCAGTGTTTACAGTACGCAGCTCCCACAAGTAATACGTTCACAGGAAGTAACTTTGTGATTTTGTTACCTTCTGTAGTAAAAGAATCTCGGTCTTGTGATAAAGAAGGCTGTTCTGGGACAATAATGCCACCACCTCCAGCAGGGCTTTCTGAGAGCAGTTCAGACTGACTCGTGTTTGTTCCTCACCTTCAACCCTGAGGAAAGAAATGCCTGGTGCTTGTTAAGAAGCTAGATAAAATTTTGGTATTGTAATTACTATATTACAGCATTCAATTACTAATTTTGGCATTATAATTTTTTTATCCCAGTGGCTGTTCTACCACTGAGAAAGGAAAAAAAGGCAGCATTGTAATTTCAAGCCTAGATTTGTCTTGGAAGGAACAAATATGGAAATTTAACTCAACTGTTCTCATCAAGTTTCCTGTAAATACTCTTCTTTAACACCCCTAATCTATGTGAGCTAGACTTGAGTTGCTATTACCATTTAGCATGACATAGATTGCCCAGAGAGGGACAATTATTCCTTAAGTTTCTCATTCTATTGCTGGAAAATACAGTAGCAATCACAGAGGAACAAAATTATTAGAACAGGAAAATACAATTACAGCAACTTATTGTTTCAAACAACAGGAAGAATACAACACCAGAGAGTGGAGCAGATACCTGACTGGGAGAGTAGTGAGACAAGAGATCTCTGGGATGTCTTTGATTTTGGACAGGACTGCATCCAGATGCTCAGCATCTGCACAGAATTCTACCCGGTGAGTGCCCTCAGCTGGAGAGCTTGGCGCAGTTGATGGATGCAGTGGGACAGAAGTACAGGTGCCTGAGAAAACAGTACAACATTGCTGGCTTATAAAGCAGGGTAAGTATTCTAACACTGCTTTAGCATTTTTGTTTAAGAGATGTGGCACAAAGATGCAAATTTTGCACTCAAATCCTTTTTTCCTGACCAGAACTGAGGGCTTTTCATTCTCCTGTCTCCATTAGGCACAGTCTATCTTAAGTCCAAAGAAGCTGATGGATATGTGTTATTTGCCATTCTCAATGCCATCAGTTTCATCCTAAGGATTGCACAAAACCAAAAAGAGTTCCTAGTTTGCATGACAGGCTGGAAAAGACACAGCTATTGTAATCTGTGAGCCACAATACAAGATAAAAATCTAAAATAATTTCACATAGTTTAAATACTTTGCAGACATTGAGATCTTGTATTTTATAAATGAAAGGTGGTGATTTAAAGTCAGTGATATCATTGCACCCATAGTGGATAATAAATATGCTCCACCAGTTCCAGATATATCCAATAGTAAAGTCATGCATCTGAAAATATCCTCTTGTGTTTGTTATCTGGTATATTACCACCAAGATAAATGTCCGAAAATGCATTTAAGGTTACAGTACCATAAAAATATTAGGAAAAATAAAAACAGTCCTCAAATCACACCTGTAAAAGCTGGCAGGCAAATGATGAAAGACCCCACCTAAAATAGCATATACATCTTTAATAATTTTAATTTGTTTGTTCTTATCAGAATCTCACCGAGTCCCTTTGTTAGCCAGTTATTAACTCCGTGAGGTATGGCATCGTACGCCGTATGTGGAGAATAAATCCCGATTCTGTTCTCCAAGGCTCGGACCACCAGCCGTTCCTTCCAGGTTTTCCACGTTACTCGCTTGAGTGGTGCGAATATAGGAGGGTGGTAAGAAAGAACGAGGTCCGCTTTCTTCTGCACTGCCTCTTCCATCACCTCCTCAGTGAGGTCGTTAGTGAGGAAAAGGGTGTTCACAGTGTGGGGAGGGCTCGGTTCCACCAGCAATCCCACATTGTCCCAGCTTTCAGCCAGGGCGGGGGATGCGAAGTCATTCAGGGCAGAAACGAGCTCCCGGAGGTTCATGAGGGCGCGGACGGGCGGGCGGCCCAAGGCACAGACGCGGTGGAGAGGCGGGCGGAGCAGCGGCATGCGGGGACCTGTGCGGGGCGAACACAGGCCGGCCTGAGCCTGGGGAGCCTGCCGCCCAAACACCGGCCACGGCCGCTCGGGCTGCGGGCGCTGCCCCGCTGCCGGTCAGTGCGCCCGCCCACCCCCGGCACCACCCACCCGGTACCACTCGGTACCACTCAATAACACCCGGCCCGGGGCTCCCGCGGCAGCGCGCTCACCTCCCGCCGGAGCAGGGCCGGCGCTGCGGGGCGGGACCTGCGCTCGGCCCCGCCGCTTCCGCCGCGCTCACGTTCCGCCGGGTGTGAACTGAGGCCCGCGGGAGAGCAGCCGCCTCTCCCCGGCGGGGGCTGGTCTGCATCAGCCCCGGCAGGTTAAGGCGTTCTCGGAGCCGAGCGGGCAGAGCCCACCTGTGCTGTGCGCGGCATTTCGGTGGCGGTACCTCGGGCAGGGAGGGAGCGGTAGCTGTGGCTGCCCTGGGTGAGGGGAGCCGGTCGCAGGTGGGTTGAGATGGGGACACGGGGCCGGGGCTCCACCGGTGAGGGCGGCTGTATAGAGGAGCTATTACCGCGTAAATCTCTCGGCTTCTACGCAGCCACGGTTTTATTGCCGGCATTCTAAACACTTCATTTGAAAATATTACAAATATTTAAAAAATCTGATTGGGTGCAGTTACCTGTTTGTTGCAGGCGCTCACAGCTGTCACGAGTTGGCCCCAAATCACACTTCTGTTAGGTAATGGTATGTGACTTTTACTTGGGAATTTCTGCCATCTCCTATTCTGCCAGCTGCCACAATATTTGCAAAAACTGATTGCTTAGTAAAAATGTTCATCCTGGGGAAAAGTTTTTGCCCTCTTCCCTGTTCTCTACGTGGTCTTTTTCTAGTTATTTTTCATATTTTATATGCTGCGTAGTTGCTTAATGGAAAAATTTAGCCGCAGAGTCCCTGGAATGGCATAGTAGAAAAGTGCGGTGTAAAAACATGTAACCAACAAATATTTTAGAATCAAAACCAAATGGGGATTGGCAGGAAAAAACCCAACAAATTACTTATGTTATGTTTACAGGAAATCGCTGTACAGAAGGCTACCTCAGATTTTGATGAGCAGGCATGGTAAGAATAAAAGCACATTTTATATGTTTTCTGAAATGGTCATCTCTTGGAAAGCGAATAGCTGCTCTCCATCTCAAAGGAATACATGTTTTACTCTGATGCTGTGAGGAGTTTGTCATGAAAAGTTCAGGGTTTTCATTTCAAACTTATAAAAAAACGTACTGTGAAAAGGAAAACAGGTTGATTTACATCAGTCTAAAACTTAATTATGCTTTCACTTTAGAGATGCCAGATTTTAATGCTACTTTGGCATGTATTTGATAATCTAGTTTGGTTTCTTTTGCCACAGAAGCATTAGTCCAGTTGCAAGAACATACCTGTGCTTCAGCATATGTAAACCTCTGTACTCATGGGCTTTTAAAAGTATAGTAATTTGAGAAATAGAGATAAGACCATATATGTCTTAAACTGATCATACACCTTCTATAGCATCTTCATGGACATTGTGGACAGCTGTCTCCTTTACTTGTATACTTTTGGAGCAGTATGCCTGTATCAGCATCATGCTGATTTTTATTAGTTTTGCTGTAGGATTATCCCCACAGTAATTGTTTTTGCATGGTTTAGCACTTTCTGTAGAAGCACTGTGATATATATGGCCTGTAGAGATAAATGTGATTAGGTCATTGGGTAACTGGTTTTAAATTTTATGAAGGTAACTTATAAATTCTTAAGAAAAGCAAGTTAATTTGCAGATTTACTTCTCTGTGAAGGCACATTATATATGCTGCCATTCAGAACCAGCCTTATTAATCAAAGGGCTGCAGACATCAGTTGCTGCTCTAGTTGAAAAGCAGTGAGGTATGTGCGCCATCCAAAATAGATATAACCTTGATTATTCACCTTTACTTTCAAGTGACTGAGTGGGTCCTGTTTGCAAATGAATAATGTATTTCTGGAGTGTAACAGCATGCAACAGCTACTGCATTACCATGGCAAGCTTGATTTGTCCTGAAACGAGATGAAACCAAGTGCTTTCTGGTGATTTTACTGGAAATGTGGATTGGTTGTGACAGTAGCCTTGCTTATGGCCAAATGTTGAAACAGTGGTTATATGCAGTGCAAGTTTGTTAATGTTCTTGATGGGGCTGGGAAATAAAACAGTGTCTGTTAGTATTTTATTGCTGATTTAATTATTGTTTTCTGCCTTTTGCTCAGGCTGTCACGCTGCATACTGATGTGGGAGATATTAAAATTGAACTATTCTGTGAGCGTACTCCAAAGACTTGTGAAGTAAGTCACATCCAGGAGTAGGATTGCCTAGTGGTGAAACAAAGCAGTAGAAATAGTGAAGACTGTGGAGGAGGTGAAGTGGCTTTTGCAATTTCACCTTTTCATGTAATGCAATACCAACATTTTAAGGTGGTGCAGTGTCTGTTCCACTCATGGAACTTGTGCACTCTGTCTTACCGCCTGAACTTTCATGCCTGTTTCTCTCTTGATAAGGTTTATTTACGGATGCTTCTTTTGAAGTTCCAGCATCTCCCAAATTGTCCTTTGCCTTTAAGGGGAAATACAGCACCTAGCATGGGATTCCCAAATTTCCATGGGTTTATTCCTAGCCTCACAGACTTGATTTTAGTTTGAAAGAGTGAGACTCCCTCACAGTTTGTCAGGGACCCCAGTTTTGAATTTTTGCCATAAACTGAAATTGAAATAAATGTCATTTATTTTATGAAAAAGCTGAGGCATTAAGTTATTGATTACAAACTTAGACGTGCCAAATAAAATTGTTGAATGGGAGTGATACTTGAGAGCATGTCTTAGACTTCTTGGTTGTTCCTCAAGTCAGACAGCCTTGCACTGAAAGCTTTTTATTCTTTGTGTGTGACACTATCAAAGGAGTTTATTAGCTATGATCTGTGGCACTACTCTGTGGAATTTGCATGGTCACAAAGCAAAGCAGAGGTAAAAGCATTGGTCTTGCCAATGCTGTAATTTTAGTAAGATAATACTATTTGTCAGTTGTTTGTTAATATGGTTTGTTTGATTTTTGTAGAATTTCCTGGCTCTTTGTGCTAGTAACTACTACAATGGATGCGTATTTCACCGAAATATAAAGGGCTTCATGGTTCAGACAGGGGATCCATTAGGTAAATTCTTCTGTCTGGGTTTTTCTGTGGAAAAAATGTACATAAAAATAAAATAAGGAAATAAATAGGAATTATGGGTATTAAAACCAAAATGTAAGTAAAGTAAAAATATAAGAGTTATTGTATTGTTGATAAGAGTTTTTATGATGAGATTATTTTTTGTGATGGGCTTACAGAAGTGCAGGCATTACCCCAATTTTAAGTAATCATGCATTCTACAAACTTGAGTTTTACCAACTGTTCCCACTAAATATGATGGTTCTGTTGACTAAAGTAGAAGCAGGTACTACTGAGCTTTGTGTGGTTTCTGCCTGGAAGGCTGCATCTAAAGCATTTGGAGAAATGTCCCAGACAGTGTCAGCTGTTTGGGAGAAAAGCTGATTCAGTTGTGTCTGTTCATACTCATACTGAATTTAATTTGAGGATGTCAGTGTTTTCTTCTACTGCTTAATAGGTTCCTTATATAGAGTTATGTCTTAGTGCAGTGTCAAGGAACATGCTTCAAACTAACTGCAGGCTGTCCAGGGTCTTTGTTGTAAAATGCTGTAACAGAACATAATTTCTGGATTCTTCAGTCTGAAAATCCAGTAATTTCTACTGTGGTGCTTCTTTGTCAGGCACTGGGAAAGGAGGTAACAGCATCTGGGGCAAGAAGTTTGAAGATGAATTCAGTGAATATCTAAAGGTATTTCTGTGCTCTCAATATGCACTTAAATTTTCATTTGAATTTTCTCTACAATAATTTTCTCTTGGTTGGAGAACAATAGCTTATTATTAAAATAGGAACAGGCATTTCTGTGTTTGGCAAGTAAGGCTTGAGGGTTTTCATCACAGAAAACAGAAGTAAAAAGAATTTCTGACAACATTTTTCATACACTGAAGGCAAAGAAGAACCATTTTGAGGAGCTAATTACTGATTCTGATAGAATATATTAGCAACCAAGATTTGCTCTTAATAATGGTATTGAGGAAGAGCTCTAAGTCATAGAGCACTTTGCCCAGGTCAGTTCTGGTTTCACAGATGTGTATTCATGCTAAGGTTTTTCCCCTTGTTCAGCACAGTGTCCGTGGGGTAGTTTCCATGGCAAACAATGGTCCCAACACCAATGGATCACAGTTCTTCATCACTTATGGCAAACAGCCACACCTGGACATGAAGTACACGGTGTTTGGAAAGTAAGTGATTCAACTGCACACCTCTGTCAGAGTGTGGGAGGGATCTGAGTATTTCAGGGCACGAGCAAATGCTTGAGAGCCCTGAAATACTCACAATATGAATGTCTTCTCAGAGTCCATCATGGATTAGTATTTCCTTTCAAAATACATTATTGGCCGCATAAAATGTTTTGGTTTTCTTATTTTGTATCATTTGCTTGCAAAGTCTTTGCCTTGGGATACTTGATTGTAAAGTGTTTTGAGATACCTCAACTGTGAAATTTAAATCATTATTAGAAGGCAATTTCCAGAACTTGTGTTTTTCTTGTAGAGTTATTGATGGCTTGGAGACCCTGGATGAGCTGGAGAAGCTGCCTGTGAATGAGAAAACCTATCGACCTCTTAATGATGTTCGCATTAAAGACATTACAATTCATGCCAACCCCTTTGCTCTGTAGCCACAGAATGGTGCAACACATTCTGCAGAGACTGGTCAGATAATTCCCAGATTATGGGCTTTAAAGAGCCATCAAAAAGGGTTACTTCAGCTGGATCATATCTTTGCTTATTGAATGCAGAATTTTCAGAAGCTTTAACATTGTTTGGGAGTTGTCACAGAGAAGTCTTCTGCTTCAGAAGCCAGGTTTTCCAGAGTATCTTCCAGCATTTTGATTTTTAAGCATTGTTTTTTATACTTGTAAAATAAAAAAGCTTTAATTTTTTTTCTAATATTTGGTTTTTGCATTATCTTTCTGAGTGATGTTATGTTAATGCAATGTTCTTTGCTATAATTTCATGCTACCAGTTTTGTGCAACTTTCTCATAAAGTGTCATCTTCCTTAGTCAGTTTTCTCAAAAGAGTAAAGTAAAATACACATTTTTTTTCCCTAGGTGAGAGCAGTGTCATAAATAGATGAAACCTTTCCCTCCCAGAAGATTAAAGAACATATTTAGAGAAGTGTTTGCTCTTGTGCTGCTGTGTTGGAATGATAACATCTTTAGCCTTCCCAAAAGATAGGTGGGAGTAATTTCTTCTGCTTCTGGCACAACACTATTGCTATGAAAGAGTAAGTATTTCTGTCCTTACATAGGTGTTGACTGAAACTAGGTAACATGGATTTACTGTAGCTTGTTTTTCATTATTTTTTTTTGCACAAAGACTAGGGGGTAAACAAAGAGCATTGTCAAAAAGGCTGTGGTCACATGGTGTTGAACAAATAAGAGCCATTTAGGACTTCTTCCCCCAATCCTGTTTCCACTCGGTGAGCATCCCTTAGCAAAGCCCATTCACATATATATATATATATATATATATATATATATATATATATATATATATATACATACACATACACTGTAATCCTAGGGAGTGTCAAGGCTCAAGGTCCAGCTGACTTGCAGTCAGCTTCAGACCATTATTTGGAGACTTGGCCTCTTAATATAATGAGAACTCATTTGCAAGAGAAAGGCAAAGGCATGTCAGGTACAGATTACTGAGGTAATGAGAAGAGTTAATACTTGCTCGAGGGGACAAAGTTTCTATATTCTTCATGGAATGTTGCTTTAAGCTCCCAGCCCTTTTTCCAGGCCTAGTATGTTTTAGTGTAATGCTTCAGTCAGGTAAAGGATTTTATTCTTTTAGCTCTGTGCTCATCTCTTACAACCAGCAGCAATAGCAAGTAAACAGAAGCATGCAATGGCACACTTGACTGATGTGCAGGAGGAAGGGCATACTAGGGAATTTCCTACAGTGCAAAAGAACTGTAAATAATTAATAGTTTAAAATTGTACTGAACTGGAAACAATTTCACGGTTTTTTTTCCTCCACAAAGAGAAGGCTGTTGTTACGTAGAAAGTGTGAAATGCAGCAGCATCAAGTATTTTGCTCTCTGGAGGACATACATTAAATGTAGATACTTTTTTTTTTTTTTTTTTTTTTTAGTCTAATGTTGTGGATTGAAAGGAGAGTGATCGTATTGGGACAAAATTACAAACAAACTTTTCAAAATTGTGTTCTGTCCGTCAGATACGGTAAGGCGATTCCAGAGAAGCACGAGCAGGTCAGTGCAGGGACGATTATCAGCCCCCTCGGCAGGGTACGGAATCGCCATTCCGCAGGTCGGACTGCCCTGCGCCGCCCGCCCCCTCAGGCCGCCATGTTCTCTGCGGCGCCTTCTCGAGCGGGCAGAAAATGGCCTCGGCCGCTGCGGCGGGCCCGGAGCCCCTCCCGGAGCCCCTGCTCGGGCCGAGCACGGAGCCTTTCGCCGGGGCGGGGATCCGGGGCCCGCGGGGATCCAGGGCCGGCCCCGCGTCCCCCTTGCTCCGCCCGCCCGCCCGGGGCCTGAGGGGCCGGCAGCGGCCGCCGCGTTCCGGCCTGAGGCGCTGCAGCCGGCTTGGGGCTGAAAGGGTGAGGAGTGAGTTAGCTCGCTTTTCCTCGTGGGGCAGCCTGGCAGGGAGATAACCCGAGTTTTATTGTCTCCCACAGAAAAACTTCACTGAAATATTGAAAAGCCCCCTGGGCAATATTTGCCCTTGTTAAGCACACAGAAGCCTTTCTTCTTCCTTGGATAATGCAGCACTAGGGGCCTGAGGAGGTTGGCAGGAGTGTCCGAGCCACACTGTGTCTTTAAAATGCTTTTTGTAAGAAGGATACAGGTTTAAGTTCCCCTATCAAAAATAACTTGAAAAAAGCTCTTGAATGAAAAAATAACTTGGAAGAAGGAGCAGAGAAAAAAGCTAAAAACTGGGATGTTGAGGAAAAACACAGTCATTATAGTTTTAATTTGATAATTAATGGCTTTGAAAATTAAGTGTTTGTCTGTGGATTGTAACTCAAAGAGTAAAATATGTTTGTTACACTTGGGGAATTCCAGTCAAACTAATGGTCCTGAAAGGGATAAAAGAAAAAGAACACTTTGCAGAAGGTGCAGCAATGCTAAGAATGGAAATGGGATGACATTTTGAAGTGCACAGGAAAAAAAGTGCTGCAACCATCTTTCTGAAACTCCTGGCAGGTAAAAAACTTCTGGACTTCTTATATCAGCAGGCATGTTTTAAGATTTTATTATTCTGATCATGCCATGTGATACTAGATTAATTTTTGAGTTGAAGGTACTTCAAGAAAGATGTTGTGCAGCTTAAAATAAAAAGCTGCCTTCATAGGGGCACTAGAATGATTTTAGTTACATTTACTTTTTGTAAAGTAAATGTTTTGGTTTTGTAGTAATGATTCAGAAACCAATTCTGTGAATGAAAGAGGCCATTGTCAATGACACAGTTTTGAAGTTTCCAGTCTTAAGTCCAAGGAAGGATGTGACACTGAGCATCCTGGTAGCCAGGGATCTGCCTAATGGGACAGCTGGTGGCAAAAAGAAATACATGACACTTTATAATACATGTAATCCTAAACCTCCACAGGTCATAGGACCAATTTTAATTTAGTTGGTTTTTTTTATTATTATTATTTTAAGAAGGTAGATTCTCATCTGTCAATAATAATTGTAATAATTGTTGGGTCTGGGCAATTCTGTAGATAATAGAAGTTTATTCCTTTGGCTCATATTAGTAGCTGACTGGTTTTTGCTAGGACTGCGTTTCCATCAGTGAAAATACATAGTTTGTACATATGTTTTGTGATACCACAGAACATGGTCCTGCTATTTGTTCACTGAATGTATTTGAGCAGATTAATGAACAATAACCATCAACTGGAGTACTTGAAAAACAGGCATCACTTTTATGCCTTCAAAACTTATAATATGACAAGCATTTGCTTAACCTCTACTCTAAAATCCAAGGACAAGATTTTAAACTAGATTTTGATTAAGTATCACTGAAATAGCAAGGGAGTCATGCCTTACTTTTTCAAGTATCAGTGAGAAATTTGAATTTCTCACTGATATGGATGATGCCTTCCACTAGCAGGGTGGGTTTGCTGATTTTTGTTACACTGTGAAAAAACCTGAAGATTGGACTTGTCAGTTAAATTAAGATCTTAAGCCAAGACGGCGTAGAGCAAGTGTATATCTTTTATGATTTTTTAAAAAATAGCTTCTTGCCAAAGATTCATACAAGTTATTTAATCTTGATTGCCTAAGATGGCTATTTTAATTTGGACACAAGACTGTTTAAAAATATGTGTGTGTGTGTGTACATATATCTAAAAGATAATTATTAAATCCCTATGCTTTAAGAAAAATATGGGGGTCCTGAAATCATTAAGCAAAATTCAGTGAACCAATCTTTTAAAAGAAAAATAATTGTAATTTTTTTGTTGCTTTCCTACTTTGAGTATCTCACCTGATAAAATCTGTTTTTAGGAAGGAGGAAAATCTGGAAAATCAAGGAAAATCTGTTCCTTGCCATGTTTTTCTCCTGTAATATAAACTATGTGAATTTTCAGGGGCTGAATTTGAAATTGCTCCTGCTGTTCGTAGCCTGGTGTGTATCTGAATGCCTGAGTATCTCCCTGCTGAATGAATTGTTTTCTGACCTGAATTCACTTGAGTTCCTTGACTGGCTGCTCAGTCTTGGTGCTGTTCCAGAAGAGCTATTGAAGGAAAAGATGCAAGAATGCAGAGGGGGATCTGATCTGTCAGAGATGTACTGAGTGCAAGGTGCATAGAATATTTTTCAGACTTTATTAACTTTTTAGATAGATGTGGTGGGTTGGCCCTTGCTGGGTGACAGATGCCCACCAAACCACACCCACTCTGTCACTGCTCTCCACAGCTGGACTAGGGAGAAAAAAATTGAACAAAAGGAACAAATTGAGATCAGGGAGAGATCCTCACCCAGTACCATCACAGGCAAAACAGACTCGACTTGGAGACATTTACTGAATTTAGTAGCAGTCAAAATCAGAGCAGGATACTGAAAAGTAAAATCCTAATGGCATCATCCTCCCCTCCCTCCCTCCTTTCCAGGCAGTGCAGGGAGACAGGGAATGGGAGCACATTCAGTTTCTCACGCGTTATTTCTGTCCCTGCTCAGGGAGAAGGGTCCATTGCTGGCTCCAGCATGGGGTCCCTCGCAGAGGAGGCAGCTCTCCATGAGCCTTTCCAGCACGGGTCCCTTTCTGTGAGGAGCTGTCTTCAGGCACAGCCTGTTCCAGTGGTTCCCCATGGGATCCCAAGTCTACCAGGAAACCTGCTCCAGTGGGTTCCTCTCTGCAGCTCCACAGGTTCCTGCCTGCTCCAGCACAGGCTTCCCCTGGAGCCACAGCCTTCTTTCAGGCATCCACCTGCTCTGGTGTGGTGTCCTCCACAGGCTGCAGGTGGATCTCTGCATCCCTGGGCTGCAGGGGCACAGCTGCCTCACCATGGGCTGCAGGGGAATCTTGCCTCCTGCACCGGGGGCACCTCCTGCCCTTCCTTCTCTACTGACCTTGGCTGTTCCTCTCGTTCTCTTCCTCATATTCTCACCAGTCTCTGAGTGCAATTACATCGGTGCCATAACTTTTTTTTCCTTCCTAAATATGTTATCACAGGTGTTAGCCCAGCCTTGGCCACTGGCACCCCTGTCCTGCAGCTGGCTGTGTCCTGGAGAGAGCTGGCATTGGCTCTGTCAGACACAGGGAGAAACTTCTGGCAGCATCTCTCAGAAGCCAACCCTCTAAGTCCCCCCAGCTACCAAAACCTGGCCACACAAAACCAGTACAGTAAGTGCTTTTAATGCAAGATCTGAGGGAGCTTTTAGAAGACTTATTTTTCTTTTATTCTTTGGGAGTGGGGATGGTTATTCTGTAGAACTTGCATTTTTTTATTTTCCTTTTTTCACTGTAAATGTGCAGCATTTGCTGATGAGAGCATTTGCAGCTTTGATGAGAGTTGTCTAGTAACAGTTGTCCAAGTAGATATTTACAGTTTAAACAATAGTCTAGAATAGCTTCAAAGGTAATCCTCAAGTCTGTTTTGGTTTGCTTTACATTTTTAATAGCATACATAAATACCACGGGGTGATAGGTGGGGCTTTTTATTTCTAGGAACAATAATAAGGTATAAGGTGGATGTATAATAAGGTGTATGTTTTCAGAATTGATATATAAAATTTTAGTATTTCATGCATAGATGAACCTTGGTTATATTGTCAGCATGTACTAAAAAACCACCTTTTCAGAAAAGGTTGCCATTGCTATAAACAATGTATATCTAAATATTCTTCATTAGAAATAGTTGCTCATCTTATCACTCTTCTAATCACTGTTCGATCCCATCTCTCCAGGAGAGGCAACACACTGATGCCCACAGGCCAGAGCAGAGCTCCTGCAGTTAGCCATGGCCCCAGCAGCCTGTTAGGCTGCACTCTCATTTGAGAGGTGTCACATGCTGTTGAACTGTGCTCCAGCAGCACAGTGCTCTCTTTCTTGAGCTCTTGGACTGGTTTGGAGTCTGGTATCAAACAAGAACCTTCTGAATCCTTTCACAGCACTGGGACAGTCACAGCCATGACATGTTAGGAGTGCAGTGACTGCTACCTTGGAGCAGCACTAGTTCCTGTAAGTTACTGTGAACCTTGGGATGATGCAACATCTGTAATTCTCCTCAGGTGGGTGAAAATATGCTGGAGAGGCAGGGACTTAGAAGAACGATTTATGCAAGAACTTCAGCTGCCTTCCTCCATGGTGCCACATTGAAGAGAGATGTGGGCACAAGGGAACAGTATGAACAGAACATTTCTACACATTGCTTACAGTCAACATTTTGGCAGCAGCTTGGTGTGAAGGATCACCTTCTTAACATTTTAATTTTTAATTTACAAGCCATGCTAGTAACAGATGTAGATTCATCTGTCACCATCAAAAAATTCAAATATCTCATCTTGACAGTATTGCTGAAACTTGAGATTAATAAACAAAATTTTTAAAAAGAGGGTCAAGGGGAAAAATCCTCAAGGGACAAAACCTAGTACACTCCACCTTACTTTAGGAAACAGATCAGTACTGCCTCTTTCTTCCCTAATCTGAAACTGATTATTGATTGCAGGGTACAGTGAAAACGGATAACTTCCTGATATTGGTAACTTCCTCTAACAATGAACAAAAATGTCTCTCTGGATTTCCCTTCAGAGCCATGGCAAGGAACTGGGGTCTTTGCCATATCACATGGCAAAGAAAAGCAGGTAATTATATTTTTATGTACTGGACTGCTATGGTTTTATTTTCAGTATTTTCAGATTAGATTTAAGACCCAATCATCTCTTTGACAAGCTGCGTGCTCTGGTGGACTATTCCCAGATCAGTTCCCAAGCTGCATACACAAGTGTTGGTAAACTTCTACTGAATATCAGATTAAAAACAGAATATCAGATTAAAAAATACAGACTGTTTGTCTAAGGAAATGAAAATTTTTCTGCCAAGGACAGCTGGATTGGGATGAACAAAATCCTGGTGGCAGATACTTATCAACACTAAGGTAAGATGTGACAGGGAAAATGCCCTTGAGGACAGAAGCTTTAACCATAACTGTAAGATAAACAACAAAACATTATTTTATTTCCATGAAGGCATTCATGACATGGCAGGATTCTGACCACAAGAGCCTCTTTGATGTGCTTCAGAAGATGCTGGATTTTGTCGCAAACAAGCACTGTCCTTATCGTGCAGCACTTTTCTTTCTTCTCTCCATTGAAAGGTAGAAAGAGGGCACAGGCTCCTGCAGCTAAGCAGGCTGAGGCACAGGGATCAAAGAAACTTGAACATTTGGTTATATTTTAACTGCCTTACTTTTTAGTCTGACTTCTTGGATACTTACCAAATACTGACACATAAAACTTACTTAATATACAGATGAACCTGGTTTTCGAACTCAGGGGATGTTAGCACTTTCAACATGGAAAAGAGCACCCTAATAGCAACATAGTATTTTAATTTAATTTTATTCAACAGTCTTTGAATTTAGGCAAAAGACCTAGCACTGCTTTGTACTCCATAGTATCAGTGGTGCTTTGTTTTCTTTTCAAATAAGGAGCAGAGACAGCTCTTTGCATTAAGTGTAAGGATGGCCTTTATTTGCTTAAAAAAAAAGTTACAAAGTAAGGAAGATCACTGTAGTATTGAACAGATTGCATTGTGATGACCAATTTTTTCATTTATTTTAGTAGGTGTACTCTGGTTACCAGTACTTCAGTTAATGCTCACTGTTAGCTTACAACAGTACAGACTTCACCTTTTTTTTCCCAATCTTTCTGAATTGAACTGTCCTGAGAATTTCCATTAGGAATTAAAGTTTCAGGGAGCAGATAAGTTGTTTGGTTTAGCATGTGAGCTGCCAGCATAAAAGAATCTCTAAACCTCAGAGGGGGAGGGGTGGTGCTTGGCTGCCTTAGGCTGCAGCAGCTGTGCATTTACAGAGCAGCACAAAGCAGCTGCTCCCCTGCCCCAGCCCTGCCAGCAGCAGTGCCTGGCTCAAGAAAGCTGCTGGGCAGCTCTGTGTGGAACAGCACTGCTTGTGCTTCCATGAGGGAAAGGGAAAAGGAAGGCATACCGAGAGCTGCAAGGGCACCTGACAGTCCCTCAGGAGCATGGGCCACCAGTGTGACAGCCAGCAGGCTCAGAGATGCCACTCTTCATGCCCCACCATGGTAACCAATTCCTGCCACCACAACAGCTTCTCTCCAGCAGTGGGGCTCCCACCTTCCCCACAGCTGGAATAGAGGATTGCTTTATGCTGGAAGTCTGGCAAAGGGATGACAAAGTACCTGGGGACATGGACAACCACCTATGACAGGGGCTATCTGGTGGTACAGACTGCAGTGCCACACAAGCCATTGCCTCTTCCCTTGGGAGGCTTTTTTATAGTTTAATTTGCAAGCAGACTGCCCTAAGTCTCATTCACCATATCACATCTACTCCAATACAGACAGAAATCCCAACAGATGAAATGGATTTCACTGTGGAAGGCCTTATATTACATTATTACAGTAGAAAATACAGGAGGTAGAAGGTAACTGAAAGGACAAATGCAGGTTAAGAGTCAAATCTAACAGCTCCTGTAAGCTACTTGAACATGGTTTTAAAAACTAAATCCAGTATTCCATTAACTATAGAAAACAGTTAAAATAAATTGCCATGAGAGCCCTTATATCATGCTTGATACAGGGAGGTAGGATGTAAGAATCAGAAGGACACATGAGACATGACACTTATCTACAGCTCCTGTTTGCTTTACTGAGGCCAGAGTTTCACAGGTCAGTCACCCTCTTCAGCTTCAGACTCCGACTCTGCAACAGAGAGACCTCATCAGCAGCCTGGCCATGGCTCAGCCCCAGCCCTGAGCTCAGCTGCTGCCCTGCATCCTGCACAACAGCTGCTGCTGGATCCACAGGGATTGTCCTGGCAAGATTTTCTAGCCAGGACCAGGGGAGGGGGCACACTGGTCTCAGAGGGGCAGTTAACATCCCCCACTCCAAAACACAGCATTATTTGCATTAGGGTTCCCAAAATGAACAAACTCCACATGGGAGCTAAGCTGATGGTTACCTTCTTCAGCATTCTTGAGCCATTCAACAAACTTCTTCATCTGCTCCAGAAAAACACTCTTTCCTTTTGCAAGATGGGCATCTTTATACCACTTGAGGATGGGTTCTTCACTCAGAACTTCAGCTGTAAATATGGACAAGAGCAGTGTTAACACAGTGAACTGCTGAGAACCTGAGTGGCAGCCTTTGCTTCCTCTCCTAGGAGCATCATGTACTCCTCTGGGTACAGCTGGACAGACCTGCACTAGGAGTGCCTTCAGCTTTGAAATTCAGAGAACCAGGCATTTTGGATGGTTCCTCATGCTGGGAGTTTCCTCAGTACTGCATCCAGGAGCTGCACTTTCACTCCCACTAACAGTCTGGAGAGTTATGGAGTTATTTGAGATGGCACACTAAGCAAAGGTTCAGTTAACAGCTAAGAACAGATGCAAATTCTGTTGAAGTCCAAAGTAAACACTTCCTGTGGTGCAGGTGTTTAGATTTAACAAGTACAGCACAGTCTTCAGTTTAACATGCTTCCATAGGTGCACAGCTTAGTTTTTTCAGTACCATCTTTTATCAGACATTTAAAAAGAGCCTGAAACATATTGGTGGTCTCAATCTTCAGCTGCTCACACTCAATGTTTAAGAGAACTAAGAAGAATAAACTATCGTGGAACTTAACAAAATGCCTTAAAAATCTAAATTTAGCTTTGTTCTGCAACTCTTAAGCAATCTACTGTAGACAGGCAGCATCTTTGTCTTGCACTTCCCCATGTGCAAAGGGCCAGCCACATGCACCTTTGCATTTTTACTAACATGAGGTAGAAAATTCTTTAGCTTAGGAAATGCAATCTTGTAGCACTGATCTTCCCTGTTTCAGAAGCTTTAAAAAACCCAACCAACCAAAACCAGCCCCTCCAAAAACCTACAAACCCCTGAAACTACAACCCCACAAAGTTACCTTTGTAGAAGAGCACCACTATTTTCTGGAAGGCCTTCATGAAGTGAATGTTGTCATAACAATACTCCTGAATCTTCAACAGAAGAGTCAGCTCTGACTGACCTTGGGTGGTGAAGGCAGCAAGTAGAGGGCTGTATTGCTGTAACAAGAACATCAGATTGGCACACACAGAGCACTTCTTATTTACCACCTGACTAAAGCTGGTTTTGCAGTTTCCATCAGCCACTGCTTAGAAATTTGCAACCACAGCCCCACCCCAGAACAGCTCTGCAGCAGTCACTGCCTCTGCCTCAGGCCCTTGGCCTATAATACTCCTCACAAGGGGGAGAATTCCCCATCTCATTCTGTCTCTGCACTGGCAGAGTTGTAGCTTTAACATTTAAAATGGAGCTGCAGACAGAAGGAAAAACAGGCTCTACCTAAGTGGTGCAAAAGTCTGTACTGAAGTTACAATACCTTCAAATGCTTAATGGCTTGCTCTGCTACCAGCTCCTCCTTTTTGTTCCACTCCACTGTGCTCATTACACTTGACCAGATGATGGTTACCACAGTCTGTTCTGAGATGTTGTTTTTCTTCATCTCCTCCTTCACGTACAAGATGATCTGCCAGGAGAGTAAAGAGTAAGCAAGAGGCCACATATGGCACTAAGCTAAATTAAAACTTCTCTTCTAAAGGTAATCCAGAAGGTTTCAGAATGACAACCAACCTTCCTGATCATACAGCAGGATTCAGGACATTAAGGAAAGACCACAAAGCTCATATCAACCCCCCCCATTCATCATTTCAGTTCCCAGTGAGAGCTAAGTTCAGTATGAAAGAGACAGGCCCAGAAAGCACCTGCACCTCGTGTACAAACACCTACATCCTTGAATGGATCTCCCCGGGACATCTGCTCCTGCAGCTCCTTCTGCAGCTCCTTCCTGGCTCCTATGGATTGCTGGTTCCGAACATACTCAGACAGTTCCTTTAGTCCTGCTTCAGTGAAGTACTTGGAGAAGTGTTCAACACTTTGTTTGTTGGCTGGGAAGAGTTCCTGAAAATGAAGTTTTACAACTCTTTTGTAAAAGAAATGTGTGTTGAGTACTTTGCTGGCAAATGCTGTTCACAAAAGTGGCTTATGGAGCAGCAGAGTGGTTCCAGTGGTACTCACCATGAGCCTGTTGTCCATGTTTACCTTGCGAAGACTGACAGCCACTGCATTGATATCTTTCTCATTTATCCATGATTTGAACAGCTTGACTGCAAAAGCTGCAGAAACACCTGTGCATTCAGAATAGTTCTATTATTAGTGAAATTCAAAACACAGGGAACCATAAGGCCTGAGTACAGGGTACCTCGTTTGTCAGACTGTGCTCAGAGCAGCAGTTGTGCTTCCAACCCCAGCACAGTCTGCAGTACTTCTCCCTGCCCAAGGACACTGCAGCCTCCAATTGGACTTTTCCTACAACTCAGCATCACAAAGTCTTCCCTGTACTAAACTCAACTCTTCCTGCTGCAATTTAGGAAGTAACCTAAAGACATGACACACATTTTGCATCCTGAAAGGTCCCTCTCAAAAATACAGTGGTGCCTTACTGGGCAACACTAGTGATGGCAGCCTCCAGTGTCAGGCAGGGAAGTCTTACACACAAGCTTTCTCAAGAAACTAATTTTCTGAAGTCTTAACAAGATCTTCCAGGTTCAGAGGGGCATCACATTTACCTTTGCTAATCCTGTAGTCAATCTATCACCAGAGGAAGCTTGTGAGCTGCACGGATGTAATGTCATCACAGTTTCCACCTACTTGTCATGGTTCTGTCTCCCTCCCTAAGGGAGGAGCTGGGCCACACTTACCTTCTTTAACCAAGTTCTCATTGTAGAGACTGTTGAGAATTGATGCATTGAGTGTCCCGTTGGCAAGCAGAATACCCGTCAGCATGGCCAGTTTGTTCCGCTCAGATTCTGAGAACCCTTTCAGGAACAGCAGCAACTGCAGCACAAGTAAGAAGAGCTGCATAAAACTACCACCTCTTACTAAACTCTGGCCACTGCCTGTGTTAAACACTTTTGTTTCATCAAGCTAGCAGAAGCATCAGTCACTGGTAGTCATGCAAGCCAGCCATTCTTCTATGAACAACTTTCAAGGGTTGCATTTTAATAATCCATTTTATGATATAACCCTTCTACAGAGTGATTAACTAGCAGAATGTGAATGTTTATTTGTCTGTTGATAAAAAACCAACTCCATACCTTTTTGACTTCATCTTCAAAGCCTTTCTCTAGGTACTTGTAACGCCTGATTAGCTTGTTAAAAACCTAGAAAGACACAGAGTACATTATCTTTTGCTGTGAACTATCATTTGATTTGAATTTTAAAAAACTAAGTTCAGTAAAATAGGTCTGAACTCTTTAGAGCACCCACAGCTTGGAACACTGCTGCTCTAGCACTTCCAGCATGCTTAAAGCCATGCGTTATTTTTACGTTAACGCACAATTACACAAACATTTAATTTTTGACCATTAAACAGCTTTAAGTGAAACTGCCCTAATTTCAGCACTAACCTGAGCAAATGCTTGCATGGTTTCTAGGTCTTCCTGTGCTGCAAACACACAGACATTTGTGCGTGTCATGTCGTCTGCCAGGGTCCCGCCCGGGGCTGCAGGAGGATTTCAGCATTAGTAGTGCTACTCCCAGTGAGGGCACTGAGCAGTCTCCAAGCACAACTCCAGCACCCATAGCATGCAACACATTTTTCTGTCATGAGGAACTCAATGACCTGATCACCACAGACACCCCTACATCTCCCTGTGTTCCACTGCTGCACCAGAACTTTACAATCAGCTTCAATTTGAACATTTAACTATTCTGGCTGCCTACTGCTAAAGGGATGGACAACACATCTTGTTTCCATATGAGTAAGTTAACAAGGCCATATGAGCTCCTCTTCCCTTAAAGGAAGCCACTGAAGCTGCTTAATTCCAGCAAGTGTCTTTTCAGTGTCTGCTGCAATAGTGCTGCTTCATGCCTTTCACATGACAGTAAGTCACAACAGCAGACTGAAACATGAGGAGACACACAGTCCAAAGTTCAGTGCTGCAGAGATGAGCTTGAAACCTTAGTTATTTAGGCTGCTTCACTAATGAAGGTGCATTCAGGTCACCAGCCCTGGTGCCAGAACACCTCATCATCAATTTCTATGCCATTCTACATACAATGGAGATGCTTTGTTATGAATTAGTCAGAAACATGACTTTAAAACCAGAAGCTGGTAAGGCAACAGGATGTCAGCTTTTATTCTGGCTTCCTCTGACTGAAGAACAAAGCTGGTCTTCCTTAGCTACCTGTTACAGACAGGGAGTTGAGTAAAGCACCCCATATCACTACTAACAGCAATGCCTTCTCCCCTTCCCCATCAGACTCATTCCTAGAAGGAACACTTCCTAACACAGGAGGATGCACTGGTTAAGACTCTTGAATGTAAACCCACTTATTGTAACCATTACAGTATGTGCTTACCTGGTTAGTGAGCATCTGTCCCTCTTTGTACACAGAGTGTGTACCTGAGTTTGCAAGACTTTTCATCATCACATTTCACTTCCTCAGTCCCTGTGTCTTCTGCCAACTCGACCACCCTCTCATTTCCCACTCCCTGATGGCTGCTAGAGCCCATGACCTCGCTATTGTCAACAACAAATTATTTGTAACAGTGTGTCCAAGACTAAGCAATTCAGATCCTTCTGTAAACAAGTTTCCTTTCCAAAATAACAGGAGGCAGGATGCATAAATCATAGGAACATGTCAGAATCTTTCAGGGTAACTACTGGTCTTGTTACTACAGACCATGCATCTGAAACAAGCAATCACCCGTCTCTCATCATTAGAAGTGATCTTGACCAGAGTCAAGATCTACTCCTGGTTAAATAAAAACAAAACAAACCAAAAACCCAGCCAGCAAAAACTAGCCAAACAAACAAAACCAACCACACCCAGCACACCCAAAAATCCAAAGTACTTTCTTCTAAGCAGAGTTTATACAATCTACACTTCAAGGAATGCAAAGAGACTCAAGTAAAACTGAGGCAGGTTATAAGAGAGCATTTCTACAGTTACATGCTCTGGCACCAAGATGATCAGGTGATTTACCACAGATTAGCTCAAACCCTGTTCTACACACTCAATGGGCTCTTTAGCAGAGATTTTGCACTGAAAGGAGATGCAGCTTTTGCAGAGTGAAGTGAGTGAAGCTGACAGCAGCCACATCACAGGGACTTACCCAGCATTCCACCAGCCACCAGGATGTCAAAAAGTGTTTCTGCATAGCGGCGATAATCAAGTTTTGCACCAGAAGCATCAAGAAACTTTGCTACTGCCTCCAAGTCAGTGCCAGTTTCAGTTAAACCTTGAATAATACAGTCTTGGAACTGAGTAGGGTCAAACCTCTCTTTTTCATCTGTAAAGCAAAAATGTTGAAATAAGATTTCCATTAAGAGTTCTTTGTGATGATCATTACGTGGCTCTAATAAAGGTTACCTGACTTCTCAGTTTGATTCTTATACCCCTCTTCTCATGATAGATCACTCTTTCCCTCCAAAACCAGAGACTTAGCTCATGCTGAAGGCAATTTTTAATACATGCCCCAATAATTCTGTACATTTAACTCCATTACTCATATTTTATCTCAGCTTTTTGGGCCTCTCTCTGTTTCAGATGAAATCTTCTGACTGACAAACTGCGCAGCATTATCACATCCGAGTCACCTGGAAATTTGCTTTTTGGTTGTGAAGACCATCCCCTCATCTCAACCTGCAGCTAGGTGAGTTTGAGGCAGTAACTTTTCCTCAAGTGCTTGGAGAAAATGTAGACATAGGAGCTAACTTAATGGCCTTAACTGCAGAGCTATTTAGCAACCTTTACTGTTGTTAAGCAAAACACTCCAGATGCATCTTCACACCTGACACATCAGCTGATCATTGCCTTGTTTTCACTACAGGCAGGGCATAGTCAACATGCAACAAATCCACCCATATAACTAACACAAAGCCTTAGAGAGGTCTTCAACTTTTCCTCATCTCAATTTGTCCTTAGATCATGGAAATAATGAGATTAGAAGCTTCCAAAGACAAGAGAACTCAACTGCAGATCTTATTTTGAGTGCTGTCTACAGCACAGCTTAGCCAATTCTGTTAGCAGGCTAGTAGGGCATACTGGTGTCCAGTGTCAATTCAAGTATAAACACACTGGTAAAAGCTGGGTGCCAGTTTGGAAATACTGGATCAGTTATTTTCCAGGGCATAACCACAGAGCTTATTCTTCCAGAAGAGTTGCTTCACAGCCAAACTACCGTTAAATGCTAAAGATTCTAAACCCCTGGCTGCTGGCATTCATCTGCTGGACAGACCACAGCAAACTAATGTTCAAGAGATTTTTGAGGTGCTTTGACATTCAAACAGGTTTTATAAATTCAAGTTGCTTCTGCATGTACAGCATGCCTAAAGCTGCCTGTTAGATCTGGAACACTGTTGGTATACAAGTAAAACTGTACTGAACAGAAACTTTAAGAGTGTCCCTACTTCCTCTTCAGGCTGGAAAAAAGCTCCACAAAATACTAAGTCACTCATCCCACCTCTTCAGTGACTAACTCTTCTTATGGAAGTAACTGTGCATGTAGAGAGACAGGCCTCTGAATATCCCATACTTAGAGGGTTTTTTGGATGTTGACTGGGAGATAGGTGGGTAGGGGGATTTGTGGGATTTTGTTGTAGGTTCTTTCTGTCAATTTTTAAAAATTTAAAAAAAGAAAATATAAGTTTCATCCAGCGGCTAAGACTGAAATTCTTACTATGTTAGATACTCCTCAGATGTATGCATTAACCTGCAACAAGCTTGTGCTGGAGTTCCTCTGTAATTCAGGGGTACTAGATCCTTCTGCTTGCAGGCTACACACTCAGGACAGTTCTAGAATGACCATCTTTAAGGCAAAGGTCATTACAGTAAATTCAGTGACAATTCTGACAGCCAAATACTAATATTTTTATTAGTGCAGAAAAAGTTCCAGTCAGCCTCAAGACTCTGCACTTAGCATAGTCTCATGTAAAAAATTTACGGTGAACGCATGAAGGCACTGGTTTGCTTACTGACAGAAACCGAGGTTTTACCGTAAACATATCGCTGGCAGCCGGTCCTGGCAGCGGGCACGGTGCGGTAACTCACCTCTTTTTCTGGTTTTAAAACGCTGGCCCGATAGTGTCGGCTTCTGCGGCTTTTGATTATTCATAAAAGACACCCTGCAAGGAAGCAGAGACACCCGTGAGGACGCCGCGGGCAGGGGCCGCTCCTCCCTCCAGCTCCCGCGGCGCTGGGCGGCTGCGGGCGGCGCCGGCCCCCGCCCGGCTCCCGGCACGCACCGGGCTCCCCGGGCGGAGGCGGCCGCAGGGCGGAGTCGGGGCCCGCGCGGTGCCGGTGCCCGTGCCCGTGCCCGCGCCTCTCGCCCCTGCCGTACGGCCCGAGCTGGCGGTGCCTCCGCTGCCGCCCAGGCCGCCCCGCGCCCGGGTACCCGTGCAGGGGAGGAAGAAGGGGTGCACCCCCTCCCTCCCCGGCCTCCACCGCAGCGCGGCGCGGCCCTTACGGCCCAGGCTGCCGCAGCCGGCCGCCCGCCACCCGCGCCCATCTCCTCACCGACTTTAAGGCAGAGAGAAAATGCCCGAGCGGCCCGGAGCGGAGACGGGCAGGAACGGCAGCGAGGAGCGGTGGCGGCGAGAGCTCTGCGAGCGGAACCGACGCCAGAGGAAGAGGGGAGGGTCGCGCTTCGCCCCGCCCCGCCCGAGAGGATGGAGGGAAGGGGCGGGGAACGGGGCCGGCTCTCTCGGGGCCGCGCGTACCGCCGGACTCCTGGCTCCTCCCGGGGTCTCTGCCCCGCCAGAGGAGCTGCCCGGCCGAGCCCTGCTCGGGGTGACCGCGCCCATGTCCCCCGCGCTCCCTGCGGCGGAGCCAGCCCGGCACCGCAGGGACACCTCCCCTCTGGCCCGATCTGCGGCCCACGGAGCGCCGGTGATAAGTGCGGGTCCAGCGCCGGAACCTGCGGTACATCGAACTTCAGTACCATTCCTGCTGTGCTACTGGACCCTAGATTTGCTTTGCAGTTGTAATAATTTATTCTTTCAGACCCTGGTGGTAACAAGCACTTGGCGTACTGTAGTGTGTGCAGACAGGACTATCAGTTACAAGCTGTGCCCATCTGACACAGAGCAAAGCACAGGCCTTCTCTACCGCTGTTTAAACACGGGATCTGTCACTAACAGTCACCTCAACAGGTCTCATCATACCTTCTGGCTGTAGGCAGTCTGTCTGCTAGCAGACCGCATAAACACACCCACTGTATTAGTGGAAGCCCTTCAAGCACTGTGTAAAAGAGATGGGCTGCCGAACACAGCAGCACAGAGCTGGAGACAACATGGGGAATACTCTGTGCTGGTGTAGGACAGGAGATGCAATTGCAGCTCAGTTCTTTGCTCCCCAAAAGACCAAACCAACTTAGAGAGCACAGGCTTCCTTCTAGACTGTATGCAGCTGCAAATTTCCACCAGATTTAAGTGTAATGTTGATGTGGCTAAAGCTCATGAAATGACCAGTTATCAGGTGTATAAATGGACCAAATCCCTGAGCTGCAGCAGGGAAAACACAATCATTCTTATTTATTGTCAATAGGAGCCAGGTTTCATCTCATACCATTTTTGTTACTATTTTGTCCTTGAAACAATACTGGTGATATATCCCAGTGCCATGAAATAGTAGTACCATGCCTTACAACTTTTATTCAAGAAACATTTTTTCAGATTCCAGTTAACAGCCTGATGAAATCCCCAAAATACTGACTTCAAAAATACCACATTCAGAGGAAGCATTTTCACCTTAATATTGGCAGATATTTGTCCATTAATTCTAAACCCAAGGCACTCATAACATTGGTGCTCATTCTAAAAAGAGAGCATTTGTGTAAATCACAATTAAGTAAAAAGCCAAGAAGAAAAACCAGAAATTATTAAAACCATGTTTTAAGGAAACACAAAGATATAATAATAATTCCTGTTGTCAGCTCCCTAAAGTCTTTGATATGACAAAACTGCAAAGCTCACTACCAATTGAGCTTTTTCCATTAGCTATACTTTCTCACACTTTACCAAGAGAAAGGAACAGGAAAATTTTACCAGTGTAAAGGAATAAGATCTTTTTTCATCTCTACAGATTTAGATTAAATGTGATTTATTTGAGGGTGTGTGCAGGTAACACTTTTCTATACTATGCTAATTTAGGCCTGCACTGTCATCAGTGAAGTAAACGAAAATAAATTTGTGTTTATGTAAATGAGCTCAGGATCTGAACTAATGCAATACCCGTGGAGCATCTCCAGAGTTGTTTCTTATGCTAGTGTTTGGGCACAGAATAATGTTGTTAAATGTGTTCTGTTAATTTTATGGCTTTGAACTATCCAAGCTGAATATTGATACCTACACTGGCTCAGCTCAGCCATTTCCTTTTCTCCCTCTCAAATACCTTTACACTTGTTTTTCAGACTGCTCTCCTCATGGGGAAATGTTCCATCAAGATTCATACAGCTGCCACTGGATCACTCTAAAACCCTTTCCAAAACAATGTCTGTCAGAGTGCCTGTTGTTTGGCACAGCTGAGCTGCCACACCTATAATGAACTGTGTTGTCATGGTTCCCCTCAGCCCTTCATCTTTCCCTCTTGGTCACCTGCTGCACATCTGCTCTGCACATCTGCAGGTGGTTGCTGTGGGCAACCTCACCTCTGGTAGGGAAACAGCTGCCCCTGGGAGCCTGTCCTGCTCTTAACCCTTCCTACCCCCACCTTGGGCCCTCTCCTCACCTGGGATGAAATGCATCGACTTTGTCCTGCTTCAGTATTTTGCTGGAAAGGAGGGGCAGAACTGTGGGTAAGACAGAGGAGAAGCAAGCGATGGCAAGGCAGTGAATAGCAGTGATTATATTCCACCTCTGGGAGAGTGAGTGGTTCAAAGAGATCTGATGGTGTGGAGCAGGCCTGAGGTGGGTTACTGGGGTGGCAATACATCTGGGCCTAGAAATACTGGGCAGTATGGACTTTTAGAATCTCTGTTTTACTGAAATATTGATACATTGCCCATCATTAATTTTTACAGTGTCTCATTCTGATCCTTGGGATTTTCCATATGCTGGAAGAACAGAAAAAAAAATCAAAAATAACCGTTGTTACTCTCAAACTGGATGTAGAAGTGACAAAATGGTACTAACTTGGGATCTGCTCTTTGTTGCAGGTATTTTCAAAATTGCATGCAAATTCTGTCAAGTTCTTGAGGTAACTCCAGAACTGTTCCAGTGTAACATGAAACACATTGATGACAGGTCTTTTACTTGGCAGCACAAGAGAACTGGTGCTTTTATCTTGTTCCATCAAGATGGTGTTTTATATATATATGTGTGAGTGTGTAAGTATGACAGTTCTTTCTTGCAGGAATCTTGCAGTCAGTAAGTGGCTGAAGGACTCATCTGGTTGTCTGATCTTTAGGAAAGCAGTACTAATCTATAATCCAAACCCATGGCTTACAGGTTTCAAGTTTGTCTTTAGGAAACCAAAATAAAATATAAAAAATCATTTTGCTAAGGAAAAAAAACAACTTACTGTAGTTCACAAATGCAAGTTCCTTATCAGCCACACAAATGTCATTGCACACACATATCTCAATTTTATCAAGTTATAAAAGGTTGGGAAATCAACCAACTTACCTCTAGTGAACAGTGGCATTCTTGTAATTGAACAGGTTAATTAAGCTCAAAGCTCCATAGCACAGGTGAGCTCTCAGCCTGACAGGCTCAGATTACAGGAACTGACATACGAGGTTCCACTATGCAATACAGTTTAATGAGACTGCATTGAACTGTGGGGGCCATGATGTTAGCAAAGAAAGCCTACAGTGCACTCCTGGAGATGATACATTATCTCCTGGGGGCTGGATAACAAATTGGTCTTTATTCTAAGTTGTTAACAAGTTTTTGCACAACACTTCGCCCACGAAGGTTCTTGACCTTGGTTATGACTTCTATAAATTTGAGAAGTTCTACCACTGACAGACACTTTGACTGCTGGATATCCTGCACAGAAGGAAGCAGAAGTGGATGGATGCAGAATTCCCAGCCCCAGCCAGGTTGAGGTAGGGGGTCTCTAGCTGGCTGCTATTGAAGAGAGGGCCTGCAGGTCTGCCTGATGCAATTTGTGTTCCTTTTCACAGAGAAATATTCAGCCTAGAGCACAACAGATTTGTTCAAACTTAGGCCCATGGGGCTTTTTAAATTGAAAGCCTTAATTAATGAACCTTGACATAGTTTCATCAGACCTTTCCTATTTTCCAGTCTCCCAAAGTGTTTTTTTTAGTTTGCTTTCTGACTGGATATGCATTGATGGGAGAATGGCTGGTAAAATCTTGCTCTTTATTTCATAATTGCTCCTGTGCTTTACTACTTTAATTTTTATATTCCCCTTTTTTCCTGTTTAACTTACAAACAGAAATTTGGGCCCAGTGACAAGGTATTAAGCAACTCCAGATGTATCCCCTTTTACAGTGCCAAAGGATGAGTGCAATGGAAAACCTGTGAGGTGGCTGTCAGGAAACAATGTCACCATTGCCATCTTGCCCTGCTTTCTGCAGAAACACTTGTGTAACGGTTCTTGGCTGGGACTGATATGGGGAGGGAAGTTGGCTCCTGCCTCATTCTACAGAAATCAGTACTCTGCAGCAGGCTCCTGCTCTGTCCTGCCAACCCTTGGAGTGAGGGAAGTGCAAGACATGGGAAGAGCAGATTGAAGGCATTGCTCTGAAAAAACACAGAGAACTCAGGGGGGAGGGTGCATTTTCTTGCCATCCTCATTTTGAAGAAACCAGAGGCAAAGCAAACCACACAGAGTGGTTATGCAAATAACTTCACTGACTCTGGAAGAAATTTGAATAAAAGAGCATAGTCCACTAGTTGTGGGTTACATCTTCCATCTGCATGAGAGAGAAGATACTGCATGTGAAAACCAGCCAGAGCTGGCACTGTGTTGCACTTCCTAATAGCCAGGCAATGGATACCCAGAGTAATATGAAATACATATGCTACTGACATATGTCAATCACAGTCCCATTCCTTGTCTGGATTAATACAAGACAACCAAAAATGAAATTTTCCTCCTTTCTTTTCCCAAACCTGTTCTAAACCTATTCTAATCATAACCAGAGTCAAACAGCATCTTTGTGAGCAATATCTTCAGCAAAATTAAAAATATAAGCAATCTCTCCCAGAAACAGTCATCAGCCAAACTCTACCACTCATGCAAGAGTCCACAGAAAAGCCAACTCCTCAGGTCTTCTTTATCCAAACCATATTAGACCATAAACCCTGTTCTGGAAGGTTTTAGGTTGCTCAATTCATACACCTGCCACCACCACTTACCAAGCTGATTTCAGGTCTGGCACTGTTTATCTATTTATTTTTAATGTGAGGATTTAGAAGTCAAAAATAAGAGTTTACTACAAGATTGATCTTGCATTACCTTGCAGAGCTGGCTTTATGTCTGAGAAGTGGCTCATATTCAATTCTGAGTTACATATTTATCATCTGCAGATGGGATAGGGCAGTTAGGATATTAGCAGTATTCCAATGTAAAAAAAAAAAAGGGATGTATTGCATGGGTTCCAGGATGATAGCTTTTGTTTTGATTCATGGAATTCATCAGGGTACTCTGAGGACTGGGGAAGGTCGGTGCTGGATCAGGATTTCAGAAGAAGAGAACTTTGGTTTCCTGCTGTGTCTTGACAGTCAATGAAATTATGCTGATTTGCCTCAAAAGAAGCTATTACCCAGTAATTGGGCAAAATACCTTGTCTCATGTCACTCACTTTTATTTTCCAAAGGCAGGGTGCTGTCCACCAGTGATTAACACATCTATATTTCTTTCCAGGATAAAATGGAGTGGACACCTGCTCCTAAAAGGAACATTAGAAAGATCCCCTTTTATTACAGCCTCTTGATGCAGATTGCAAATGACATTACGTGTACATGGCCAAACTCCTAGTGGTGCCAATAAATCAGCCCACTCTATGTTTTAGTTTCTTATTAACCTACCATGCCTGAGGTTAGGCTGATTCAGCAAGTTCTTCTTGTGGTTTTTTTTTTTGGTTTGTTTTTTTTTTTTTTTTTTTTTGGGCAGCAGTAACAAAGCAGAGAAAATGAGCTTTTCAGTAGTTTTCTCTTTAGCTTCTCAATAGAGAGATGTAAATTCCCTGAAGAATGGACAGGACAAGGAAAAGCAAGGCAGTCAAAGTACAGGAGAGCTGTGCCACAAAGGGCTGATGTGAGGATATCTATGTATTAGGATAAAAACCATTTTCATTGAATATCTGGAGTGAAACTCATGCCACCATGCCTCAGAGAGGCCTGAATTGTTGGTATTTATACAGACCAGACCAGAGGGAAACTGCCTCCAAGGCTTTGTTCTGGCTTTCAGACAGTAAGTGAATACCATCACCAGGAGGCCAGAGAATTTTCAAGCCTCTTTCCAAGATTTACTGCCAAAGAGATAAAAAGATGATGTCATCAGGATAACCCTCCAAGGATGGTTCAGGACTGAAGTTCCTTTTTCATTTAGTCTTGTCATCTTTAATTAAGTTTAGTTAAATAACTCCTTTGATTTAGTTAAATCAACTTACTTGTTGGCTGCCACAGCTGCAATTACAACAAAGAGTGAAGGTTTAGTACCTTCCCCCCAAATGGTCCACCAGCACGTTTCACATAGCACATATAATTGTTTTGGACTGGAGGTTTAAAGCTGAAGCCACCAATTCCCACAAAAGTGAACATCCAGAATTTTACTTATCAAGATACATATTAAATTTGTCTATTTTCTATGACTAACTATGAATTAAAAGCTATCAGGTTTAAGACTCCAGGGCAGAAAAATAGAGTTGCTGTAGAAACAAACAAACAAAATTCAAACAACTAAAAATGCCAATGAAAGCATAATCTATTCTTTAAAAGAACAGTGGAAATGTAAAACCAGCTCTGTAAACTAGTTTGATTATCTGATGCCAGATATGATAATCCCTATATAGAACTGCATGTTGCATCTGCAGCTGGAAATAAAGCATGCACTAAAACAGCAAGCCAAATGGAACCAAGGGATTGTTTACAGCACACAGTCAGCGTCACTAAAATACTGACACTGCATTTTGGAAATACCTCCTCTGACAGTGCTTCCAAAGATGAAAATAGAGGTTTAACTTGTCAGGCTGACAAAAAGAAAAGCTTAAAAAATGCAAGCCAGCAATGAACTGCAAAAGCTAATGCTAACCATGTAGAAATTAACATATATTCTTTGAAACTGCTGTTTGCTACAATCCAACTCTAATGTTAACTAGGACTTGTTAGCTTTTTCCCCCTGAAACTTCATACCATTCATATGTTATTATTATTTCCATATTAATTTATCATTATTTACACACAATTCTGACCCCGTCATCATCAATGTCACTACTCCGACAAGTAATGCAACTAGAAGCAGCTGGGATGTCTATTGTCAGAAATATTTTGTTCTGGGGGAAAAGCCATATATGTTAAAAGAAAATATAACAGCAATATTCTTCCCCATCAGTCACAGATAAGTCTGTTGAAGAAAGGCTATAAAGTGCTCTTTCTGTAGCCCCAGAAAGAAACTTCAGATTCAGACAGCCACAGAACATTTAAAGTAGGGGTTAGCAGATTAGATCTTTACTATGTAATACTCTCATGACAAATGTACAAATCAGAATGATACGTTGAACAAGATGTCTTGTCAGAGATGTAAAATCCTCTGAGCAGGATTTACATTGCTTTACTGAAGCAATGCTCACACTACCCAAAACAAAGAACCAGCAGCTGACAGGTACAAGAGGGAGAACTGACAGCCAGGTTTTCATCTGCATTTTCTGTTGACAAGTCTTGCAAAAACAAGGATCCATGTGCCTTTTCATTGTGTCAGCAGAGTTAATAAAAAAAGTAATTCAGCATGAAAGTGAGTGGCAGAAGCAGCCTCCCCAAAAAGTGCTGTTAATTTCCCATGGTGAGATTGCTTAAACTCACATGGTATTCATGTGACAGCTGATAGATAATCTTCCTGCTCTTCAAAGTGACCTTTTGACAGCCAGCAGTATTACTGTATTTTGCTCATTTTGTTGTTCCCACCTCCACTATTCTTGGGTGCAAGCATCTCTCTTTGAAAGGCAAGACTCTGAAATACCCTCTGTGATAGCTTTAGCTCGGTGGCACAGTTTGTCATAGGACAAAGCAGGTTGGGGTTTCTTTTTTCTTTCAATTTGTGGAAAGAACTAACACATTTCTCCTGAATTTTCTCTGCCAGGCTGTTTGTTTCTCAAATCATTACTCTGGCTCAAAACTTCAGGGCAGCAAATGCACCTTTACTGCTGCCAACACAGGTTTTGCAGGCTTTCAGCTCATGGGAATCTTTCTGTTTTTCATGGGAAACCTGCCACAGCCAGCCAACTTCTTATGGGCAGAAGCACTCATCCATCACGAGGCCACATATGCTCAGCGAGCTGTGCTGCAGTGGGCAGCTGCTCTGGGGACTGAGCCTCTGGTGTCAGGCCTGGCAGAGACTCCTGGGGTCAACTCCTTCACTGACTTCATCGCAACACATTGCTCTGTGCTTGGGTGTCCCTCTACCCACCCTGTTCTTGTCCTCATAGCCACTAGAGGGATACCTAGGAGCACAGGAACAAGGACACGTTTCCTCACCCCACCCCCAGTGCCACATGCTGCCGCCTTTGGTCACAGCGGTTAGAACCTTATTTTTTGAGTAGTTGCCACAACTCAGGATTATTCATCGTAAATCGCTAATTAGTTAGTGAGAAGAGGTCAGAAATGAGCTTATTGCTGAAGACTGTATGACAATATGGCATTTGTCCATATATTCCAAATATACAGGCAGCCTAAATTTGTGTCTGAAAGGGGCACAAGCACACATTTAAGGGTGAGGAAAAAACAGTAAGAGGCCCAAAGAAGATTATTTCTAGCTGGAAAAAGTGGGAGAGGTGATGGAAGGATGCCAGAATTTTCTTAGCTACTTCATGTTTCAATGCCTACTGGAAATAATGGAAATATTCCTAATAACTACACAGGAACTCGAATGAAACTTCTGAAGCATCAGAGTCTTATCTTTACAGAGTACAGGATGAGAACAGAAACAGTGAACTCCCTGGCATTTAACTCAGCATGCTCACAGCCAGCAAGGAACTGATCATTTATAAGAATCTTTTACCATCTGCTGAAGAAAACTGTAGTTTGTTATTGAATGTGAGGCAAGAAGGAAACATTTCTGCATTGCAGATTTAAAATTTCTTCAATTTGTGCAAAAGAATATATTAAGGGCAATATGGACTTAGCAGGATCTAGCCTTTGAGCAGAAAGGCTAATCTATATAGATTTCCCTATATGAACACCATAGTTCTTCATCACATATAAAATACTGAGTATTTTATATTTTCTAGAAAATATATGTCTTAAAATGCTAACAATAGTCAGAAAATCAATTATTTAGGTTTAAATACAACTATCCTATTTCTACTCAAAAGCACTTCACACCATTACAATAATTTAATTACAGTAAGTTTTAAGTAACTATCAAGCACTGCAATAAGATAGGGAATCAGCCCTGTACACATTTAGTTCAAAGACTGCAGGAATTGTTGCCAAGATTTTCCAAACTTCTCACAGATTCTATGTTGCAAGGATGGGACTTGCTTTGACTGGATTACTGGAGTGTTATTTAAACATGGTGCACATATAAACACACAGATATCCACAAAAGTACCAGGGACTTCAAGAGAAGTTTCTAGGTGCATGGCCCTAGAGAATGGACCAAAGTTTTTCTTAAAAAGTGACAGGCAAAAGCAAGAAAAGCAAACAGTGGTGGAGTTACAGGACAAAGCTAACCTGATAAATGGAGTGACATAACCAGAGGGTAGAAAGGAGGCCTTCCTACCTATCAGGCACACCCACCTCGCTTTCCTGAGATGACTAGATGCCATTTCCCTTTGCCTTGTCAAACAGGACAGTGTTTTCTACTGGCAAATACTTTTTGCAAGTTAAAATGACAAGCAAATACCAGGAAAATATTCTCCATTCTCCTGAATGTACCATTCTAACTCATCTAGGAGATGCACAGTAGTATCTGATTTGAAAACTGTTACCCACAGCCCTATTCTCTGTTGCAGTGTTCTGCCCATTTCAAAGACACTTGGCGGGGGGGGCAAAGCTTACCTTCTGATGCCAAAGGACAGATGTGCCAGCTGCTGAGACTGGGTTCCAGTCCCAGGATGATCCCCTGCTTACAATGTGTCTTCCTAAAGACTTGAACAATGAGGTCACTTTTAAGCTTGCCCTTCTTATATGTAACAGGGAGCTGTCCTATAACCCCATTTTATTCCATTAAAAGTCTGTTAGAAATAGTGTTTGTTTTATTCAACCTTAACTGAAGTTCTACTTTTTAATGTGATTTCATCTACTGTTCCCTTCAGAAGTTCGTTCTCATACCATCTCTGTTGATAAAACCAGGTTTACTTTTCTCCCCCAAAAAGGCATAGCCATTCCCTCAGCTTCTTCAGGCCAGGGGGAGAAATCCATGTGGTTCTCTTCCTGTGGAAAATCACAGTTCTTTGTTGCTCTTGAGCCATTCTCTGTGATGGAAATGACAAAGATTTGGTAAATTCGACCAATGCCAGTATGAACCACCATATTGCTCAGTAGGACACTATCATGATAGACAGTGACACATTAATGCTTTTCACCTGAGCTTCCTGTGGTGCTGAACATTGCTGAGCTTATAATTATATTATTGCTCAGGAAACTGAAATAAGAATGAACTAAATGACTTGGTAAGAGACACATTAAATAAATAGTAGGAGGAGATTATTATTATGTTTCTTTTTCCTACTCTGATGATTCTGAAAGATTTCCCTTGTGTATAATGTAAAGCAATGTTACTGGACTTTAGGGGAAATCAGGATGCTAAAATCTCACTGCGTATCTGACAGAACACAAGAAGTGTGTTCTCTTAGGGAGTATCACTACATCCCCATTTGCTGAGTCATGTATCTACCATGCCAGACCCAGACTAGTTTCTACAGTATATAAATGTTTTTAAAATTTGTCTTTCCAGAAGTATTGTCTCCCTGGGATGGTTGATCAGTATTTACATTTTTGTTTAATCAAAGTGGTTTTCTGCCACTGTGTTTCTTACCAGAAAGAAAATATATATATAGCCTTGTTTCCCTCCTGAGGATATCATGTATGTTCTTTTCATATCTGATAAGTGCCATGTGGAATCATGGTTTCAAAATATGCAAAAGCAATCCCTGAAAAACACCTATATTTGCAGAAAATGCAATTAAAAGACCAGTGGACAAGCCAAAGATCTGTTGCAACACTGGACTGGCCCTCTAGGTAAATGACATACCTGAAAAACAAAAAACCACTACATTTCTGTGGAACCAATCATAATATTACTGCTATGGACACCTTGTGTAGGCTGGAGAAGCAGTGCACTCCTCCTGGCAGCTCAATCTGAACATGCAGAGCACATGGTGGCATCTTCTTTCTGTCTGACCAGCTTTATCATCCAGCAGCAGTTTAGCCAAGATCTTTAATCCAAGTATAAGATTTGTAAAACATTAATTTAATACTTGCATTCTAAAGCATGAGTCTCTCAAAGGCAGGGCAAGTAGCAGAAAGGCAGATTTACTTCCCATTTCATGATTTCATAAAGGATTTTATGCCTTACTATGAGTGTTCTGCACTGAGATGCAATCATTAAATAAGAAAGTGGCACTCTCTGACAAATGTGTACAAGCCAACTGCCTTGCAGCAAATAGCACTCTGTGATATCATGACAAACCAAAAAACTGTGCCACGCATTTTCAGAACTCAAATGAACTTTTGTGCTTGGGAGGTGGTTGTGTAATAGCAGCAAGAAACGCCCACAAATATTTGCGAAAGGAATGCAATAAAAGAATTTTGGAAGAAGCTACTGAAACACAAGTGAGGATTAAAAAAAGAGTCTGAACCTGACTGCTTGGATTCTACTCAGAACAGAAAGAACCAGACCAAATCTTGATTTTGGCAGTCCAATATCTAACTTACAGGCTAACCCTCAAACCAGAACCTAGCATTTGTTAGGTGTTTAAGCTTTCACCACACGGAATGGGCCTACTGGGGGTAGACTGCTTCAGAAAATTGCTCTCATGGAGAAAATCAGTATCAAGAGTTCTTCTGAACTATCTCCAGTTTGGGTGTAACTGTGCAGTTACAGTGCACATTCATGTGCCAATAGCCATCCAGTATGTCAGTGCCTTTGAAGTCTAACATTTCTGCTTATCTACCTCCCTGTAGATAAGAATACTTCTTTCATAATATCCCACATAGAAATTTCAGCAATTGACCATCCTGACAGATGACAATATGGCTATCTTCCAGGAAGTTTTTTAAACACTTAAAAGCCAGCAGACAGCTTAATATGCTTCAGACCCAGAAAATTCAATAACCCATATTTGCTACATTTATAGAATTTACTGAGGCAACTAGACAAAAGAGCCACTTATAAAGTGGCAGGGAGGAATCTTTGTTAATAATGACTGAGAAGGAAACAAGATTTGCACTGCAGAAAAAGTGTGGGTCTTAAATGTGATGACTCCTTGGAGTGTGAACACTTCAGTACTGCAGGTGGGGAGACATCATTGCCTGCAAGGTTTGGGCAAGATTTTGACAAGGTTTGACTTGCCTGGAATGAACAAGCACCCCTGCTGGTGCATGGGTACGCAGGACAACAAGAGACAGTAGAACTCCCCCCCCAGTTCAGCAGATGTGTAGGCTCCCTGCTTCAGTATATCCCAGCATTCACACGTTTTGGGCTGTTATCAACATGTGGGGTTGCAAACATGTTTGCAAACCCATGTTTAAGGACTTAAAGAACTTAAACCCTTCTGTAAGGACTGTTGCTTATCTCAAAGGGATAGTGTTTTGAGACAATGGAACCTGAGATAAGCACACTTGGCACAGCAGGAAGGAGCTGATTCCAGACCTAACAGAGGTAAAGGCTGAGTTAGCATTGGGAAAAAATTCCCACTGTGACAAAATATGGGAAAGGAAACAAGTGCTTATACACACACTATCTCAAATGATTGGAATGGCATGTATGCCCCAGAGGTACCCAGGACCTGGACTCTAGCAAGGTACTAATTCCAGAAGAATGACTCTGGGATTATTGGCACAGGGTCTCATTTACACCTTAGGTGGGGCAGAGGCATCTCTGATAATTAGACTGTAACACCAAACAGTGAGACTAAGAAGATGTTTCAAATCAGAAAAACTAACTGTGGCAGCAGCATTCACATTTAATTTATTGACTTCTAACAACATATAATAGCCAAATAATTACAAAGAAAGCAAAGAAAATTAAGTAAACCCCAAAAAAGCTTCAGCTGTCTTAGTCACCTTCAGTACCACTTCCACTGACTACAATTACTATTACCTGCCTGGTCTCAAGGTGCTGTATCATTTCTTCCAGTCCTGTGCTCTCCTGTGCCAAGTCTCTACTGTCTTATGACATCTAAAATGGTCTAGACACTTATGTTTAAGCAACTGCATTTCACCAACTCATCACGGTTACAGAGACAAATTGAAACAATAAAGATTTTGTATCTTAATAGCCAATGCAAAAGCCGTTAAAGTGACTGACCTGATTTCTGTCACAGATACATCTCAGCTTGACAAATGAAGGGAAGACAAGAGAAATTGTGGAACACTGAGAGGCAGTGAAATAATAAGAGCCTGCAGGCTGACATGTCATCCATTCTCCCATTCAAAGAACACTGAATTCCATGTCAACTTTCCCATTCTGTTCAGAGGGTTTTGGCTTACTCCATGAGATAAGGAAAGCTTCTGGTGGAAATTACAACTTTGTCAACTTTTGGGATAAAATTCTATATATCTAGACTAGCCACGGCAGCTTGCCTGGCATAGCAAAAGAGAATCATAACTGTTGTTTCTTGCATGTTTTTAACACAAAGATACCGGTGCCAAAAGAGCGTAACCAGCTTTTCTACAAGTCGGAGCATCACTTCTGGTCAAAAAGGTTCTGAATCCAACAAACAAGGTTCTGATTCTTTGACAAAGATCTCTGCGCTCACACTTCACTGCAAGACTCAAATCTAAATTAGAAAATTAGCTGAAGCCATTACAAAATCATTTATCATATGAAGTGGTTTAGTGTAATTCGTGGCAGTAAGTTATCTAGCATACCTTTACACTTTCCTCTCCTGCAGCATTTAAGCTGTGCTGATCAGCAGATCTTTTTTGTTGAAAATATATGGTTCAAATGGAGAAGATTTATTTCTGACAATTAAATGCAGTCATTTAAGCAAAATACTGTAATGAGTACACTGGAGGAAGAATGAAGATAAGGACGTAAGATATAAAGTGCATATTTTTGGTAGCTGATTCTATTCAGGAAAAGAGAAAATACATTTATCTATGTGTTGATTAGTGCATCTTGGGGCAGTAAATCAGTTTTCCATTCCGGTCTTACGCACTATGGCTTGTCATTCACACAGATGTGGCCCAAGGAGGAAGAAGCTTCATTGTTTGCCATCTAAGAGATAAGCAAGAAATGACAACAGTGACTTTATTTGACAGGCAACCTCCCACCACTGCCCTTATCAGGTGCCTCCAAGTCAGTGATAACTGGGATTAGGACTAAAGAGGGGTGGAGAAGCATGGTCCCTGCTCTGGTGGACCTCACCTCCTGCAAGCTCCTGCAATGAGAGTAAGCCCACAAACCTACTGATTCAGGGGCCAATGGTGCCTCACCAGAGTCACAGAAATACCATGAGAGTAATCTGTGAATGAGAGCTCAAGAGTTACCATAGCAGAGCCTCAGAGGTTCAGGGCACAGCATGGATTTATATGCTGGCAAAGACCTAGCCTCACTAAGTAAAAACTTACCCAGAAAAAGAATTGTAATAGCAGTGGGAACATGAATACAGTGAACAATTGCAGAAAACAGAGCATAAAGGATCAGCATTATACAAAGTGCATTGCCTTGTTTGTTTTTCTTCTGTCTCTTTGTGTTAGCTCTGAGTTAATTTTTCTCTCCCAAAGAGAACTGGGCATAGCAGGGAGTACTACAATGAACTGACGGTGCCAGCATGCAGTTAGTGGAGCAAAGCACCTGGAAGGAGACTGAAGAGGCTTAGAGCCTGATCCATTGCACATTAATAAGATGAGCTATTTAATGCTCTATGGGATTTGACATGCAGAAGGAAAGGAGGAGGGTTCAGGGAAAGAGAAGGCTGTAAAAATTATGTAAATTTCAAAGACAAAAACAAAACCCAGAGAAATTCCAATACAATGTTTGAATGGCATTTGTTGAAATAACTTGCGTAAATGAGACCTGTTAGCAGACATTTCAATTACAAGGAGCTGTATTTAAAGCATGACTGATTGAAGGCATCATTAGGCAATCCACTATTTAGGGGTGCCAAAATCAGCAACTGTTACCCAGCCACTGTTACACAGAGCCTTCCCCCCACCTTCTCTTACCATCCCAGTAAAGGCATCAGCGCAGTTTGCTCGTATTTGCTCAGCAGTCAGGGGGCTGTTCAGTGCAAAGGTCTTTTTCAGTCCTCTTTCATTCCTCACACCAGTTACTGCATCCCTCAAAGCAAAAAACACAGAGCATCCCAAGAAGAATCCTGCCTCGCCTATCCCCTGAAAAAGATTTTAAAAAGCCAGTCTCATATAAATACACACATACAGAATGATTTTGTATTGCATAGTACACATAAGTAAGCTGCATCCTCTGAATGACATTATGATTTCTCCGTCAATTAATATTTTTATTCTAACTTTTCAGTTTATCATCACATTTAAAAGTATGGTTTTAAATTGATTTTGCAGCTTTTGTGTACGGTCTGTTAACAAAATCTTAAAATCACCACTTGCCAACAATTAAAGTGACACAACAATATCTGGCTTTCTGTCTTATCAGCTTCCCCGAAGTCATAAATAAAACAATTTACTGGACACTTGTGAGGAGGAACTGAAAACTTATATGTGTTTTATATCAAAGTAATTTCTCAGTTTGGCCTGGGATCTAAGAACTAGGCCCTGTGATGATCTGCTTACCTTGGATGCATAGATAGCATAAGGATTTTGAGAAGGTGACAGCAGGGAAACACTAAACTGTTCTGGAATATCACAAACAGCAGGGATCTTATACTGATCTGGACCCCGAGTATAGAGGACTCCTTCTGAAGAATACTTTAACTCCTCCATTGTATACAGTCCAACACCTTGAACAAAAGCACCTTCAATCTTTAAATAAGAAAAGAAATGGCATTTATGTACTCATGTTTAGTTAACCAAGAAAACTTCACCAAGAACTCTTGTATCACTAGCTGTTACTGTGATATATGTGAGGCCTAACACACTTCTGTTTGCCTAATGAGATTCTTCAACATTTTGGGGCAACCACATTGGAAAAGCTTTCGCATTCCTCTCTCATACCTGAGAGGACAAATGCTTGTATAATGAAGTGGTGAGATCTGTGGACCAGCCTGCTGTGAATAAGGATGTTTCCTTGCTATCAACAAGGGAAGGCAGATCAAACAACTTGGAGACTGTAGATCACAAACAGGATTTAAGTCCAGTACGTAGAAGACACACACACATTCTGGAAGCACTACAGGCTGAAACCATGGGTAAAATTCAAGCTTCTTTGACATCTATAGAGTTCTGACACTGATTCAATTGGAGCAAGTTTTATAGACAAAAGACATTCTAATATGATCTATAAACTAGTAAAAAATGAATATTTTCTGAATTAATGAGGTAATCATCATTTCACACGAGGACAACAGCGTAATAGAAATAAGGTGTCAGAAAATTCTAGGCACGTACCTGTCCTATATCCACAGCTGGATTTATGCTGCATCCAACGTCCATAACAATGTCTGTTCTGAGGTTCTGTTAATAAAATTAGAATTTATATCACCCAGAGAGATGGAATGAAAGCATTAGAAAATAATGTGGGTCAGAGCTGGAATTCAGTGAAATAAGAAATGCTGAGATAGAGGCCCTCCATGTACATAATTTCAGAATAATTTCCAATATCTCATCACAAGCAAAATGTCTCAGCTTTTACAGAAGTTTAGCCAGAGACAGCCCTGCCAGATTTTTCCCATTGCTGAAGGAAACCCTCATACAAATGTACAGAAAGAAGGCATATAATCATCAGTCTGTAGCCTTTAGCTGGCCAGATGGTCAAAAGCCTGGAAGTTGAATATTGCTATAAGGTGTTTGCTGGCAAACAGGGACAGAACAAGCAAAGAACATGTTAGATGTCAGGCATAACCCAAAAGGTGAACACACATGACATTGACATGTATGTCAGAAGCTGGTTAGTACTGCACAGCTTCCACTGTACTCCACCTATAATTCATACTTACACCATTGATATATATCAATGATATATATTTACTATCATATGAAGACAGGTGACTTATTAATCCCAAATCTAAATGATTGTTGGAGCAAACCTTATTCACATTACTGGCAAAACTTCTCTGACATTCAGTTATTACCTTGTGATCTCCTGTTAGACAGTTAATTTCAACTTCTGAACAAGCAGCTCCAAAAATAAAATACGTGAATGGCTGTCCTTCCCCTTTCTCCCAGTCCATGTATTCATTGTAACCTCTGATGGAAGAAACAAGAAGAAAACCGACCACAGTTTACATTATAACAAAGCAGATAAGCACATAACTTTGAAACTGCTTGTGAAATCTTAAGCACAACATCTTAAAGGAAATCTTAAGTAACAGCTCAGAACTTCAAAATTTCATGAAAGCCTACAGAGCACCACTACTTTAGGTTGGATGCCTCTGGTATTTATATAAAATTGTAGCAGACAAACAAGCTATTTCAGTTCAGGAGAGTCTATAACCAGCATAATCCTAGAAATATACAAACAAAAGCACAGTAACCAAATACAGAATAAACATTTAAGACAGTAGTTACTGGGGTAATAGCACATAAAAGAATTTAGAAAAAGGGAGGAAAACTTGTCAGAATCTATGAAAGAATAATTTACAAGAGATAAATGAAAAAGTCAAAATTACAGAAAGAGCCTACAGAACTGAGTGAGAGGGTTAAAAGAGGAATATTGAAACAAAAGTGTAATTTTTTAGAAGGGAGTGGGATTCACTGAGGACACCATAAAACAGTGAAATGTGGTATCTTCCAAACACAGGAGCTTTGTGACTAAGGTGTATTTTCTGACTCTGTATGACTGAAATGTCTTTGTTGAGCATATTTAAGATTATCATAAAGCAATTACATAGTACAGAACCGTGCACTGAAAAAGGGATACGCAAACTCCATATACTCAACTCCTCATAATCCATTTACCTGAGCTGCCTTTGAGATTCTTGGAAGTAGAGAATATGACTGGCTAAAAACTAGATCAATACAGGATCTGAGGCTTAGGGATCTGCAGATTTTTTTGGACACAATTAAATATCAATAGCAAAGTATGACTGTTGTGCATTATTGTGGTGATATCAACATTCCTAAAGAGCTGCATAAGCAGAAAACATACTTGAACAGGCTTAACAGCAGGAAGGGACATTTTATTTTACTATTTCTTGGTGTTTTATAAAAGTATGGTTTTCCTAAGCGCCTTTTCAACTCACTCCAGACTGCCCAGAGACCTGAAAAGTTGCTATTGATAAGGAAAAACCACCAGCAGAAGAAGAAAAAGATAAGGTACAGCAGGCCAAAAGAAAAGCTTTGCTTTGAATCCCACCTGAGTTACAGGAGAAAAATTTTTCATTTCTGGCTCTTTATAAATATTGTGAAAGAATTAAAAGAAAAAGTACAAAGAGATTGCTCTGAGAGCAGTGGGAACAATGATATTTATAGCTTATAGTAATCCAGCTCCAGTAAATAACTGATATCCCACTCTGCACATGACTTAAAGGCAGCAGTTACTTTCTTGATGCTTTCTGGTTTGCTAAATGTTAAATTATGGAGCAAAGATGGCAGAAAATATTATCTTAATACTTTCTAGAGAGTCCACAGAGGACTGGACATAAATTAACACCTAAACTTTATGCTTCCAACCCTCCATATAGCAACTAATTATATAAAACATAAAATGAGCTATTAGAAAGACCTATTAGACAGGATATTCTCTTTACAACACTAATTATCTTCAGAAATCTATCCTGGTCTAATTGATGCATTTTTAAGGAATAAAAATATATTACCTAAAATAGCCAGTAGCTGAAAGGCTCACACTCTGCTTAAAAGCTTCTCTAATCTGTAAAATATAGCAGTGCTTATGGTTAACCAAGGAAGGAGTCAGGAAGGAACACAGCATAGGCATATTTACTTTATTTACACATCTATATTTACCCACACATATTTACTTAAAACCCAAACTGTAAAAACTGTAAAGAAAGGAAGACAAACTGAGTTAAGCATGTTTAACTGCACACAGTGTCTAAAGCTACAGAACTAAACTCCTTTTGCATGAACCATCTGATACAAGAAGAAATAGACCTGTCAACAGCAGTGTTCTTGCAGAATCTTCATTACTGGTAATGCCCTAGGCAGAAAGGGCCCTGCTCAGTTTTTCTGATCAAGTTCAATAGAGATGGGTCTCTGTCAGCTAACCAGATCTGGTTGATAAGTCACTGATTATATTGGGTCATGAGACTGTGTGCATGTGCAACCTTTTGCTTTTTCTTTGATAAACTGCCTTCATCTTAACCCACTGACTTGTTGGCTTTTTTCCATCCTGTTTTCTTCCCCTATCTCACTGAGAAGGGGAGTGATAAAGCAGTTTGTTGGGTACCTGGAGTCCAGCCAAGGTCAAACCACCACACTGACATAAAAGATCTGCATGACCTATTTGCACAAAAATGACAGTTTTCAAGATAAATGCTCTTTACAAAGTTCTGCCAGTCATAAAAGTGACAGTATGAGGACCTGAATCTATTTCCTTTGAGTGATTCTCATGTTAGATTTACTCAATTTACAAGTCAAGAAATTTTGTGAGGCTTTTGGTTGGGTTGTACTGACTTTCCAAGATACAAAGTTACTTTGCATATATTAACATTCCTTCTTTAGTCAGACATTTCTGATAATACTTTTGGTATGTCTGAATGATTCAAATTAATTGTATATCTATTAGAGACGATCAAGTGTTTTGGACTAGTGTTTTATTGTTATTCCAAGGCCTTTGCTGCTTTTTGGATTGCCCCACTAGCAAGGAGGCTGGAGGTGCACGGGAAGCTGGGGTAACTGACCAAAGGGATATTCCAGACCATATGGCAGCATGCTCAGTATGTAAAGCAGGGGGAAGAGGAGGAACAGGGGGACATTTGAAGTGCTGGTGTCTTCCCAAGTAACCATGACACGTGATGGCACCCTGCTCTCCCAGAGATGGCTGAGCACCTGCCTGCCCATGGGAAAGAGTGAAATAATTACTTGCTTTGCTTTGGTTGTGTGTATGGCTTTTGCTTTATCTATTAAACTGTCTTTAATTTGACTCACAAGTTTTCTAGCTTTCACTCTCGTGGCTCTTTCCCCGATTCCACTGGTGGGGAAATGAGTGAGCAGTTGTGTGGTGCTTGGTGGCTGGCTGAGGTTACCCCACAACATACTGCAACCCTTTAGACATAGGCTGTGGACCAAATCTGAGCCTAAGCAGACCTGGCTGCACCTAGACTCCTCTGAACAGTTTAGAAAGCCAGGGGATCTCACTGATGCTCATGACTCAACAGGAGAGACCATAACCTGATTTTACTATAATCAATTCTAACAGATTATAGATTTGTTACTTGGATATTGCACTAGCAATAAATCTAATTTTTATCTTCCACATAATCATTTGTGCCTGGCCAAGAACCTTCTCTTGAGTTTCACCTTTTTGTGACACAGCCTTTTTCTACAGTTTTTAACTTTAGGATTATTAGGCTGAGCAGATTTATAGACTACAGTACATTTATCACAGTTTCTGCCAGACTCAAACACATTCAGTGGGATTCACAGGTCTTACCCAATCATTCCAGGTTCCTGTTGGGTTCTTCTCAATGATGGGCTGCAGGCGTTTCAGAAGAGTTTGGCAAGCATCCTGATGAGAATTGGGAGAATATATCACAAAATAAACACAAATACATTTGGTACTATTCAAGTTATGTTGTAGTTACTATTTAATTAGTGTATGCTTTACTGTCATCTTAGTTTGAAAAGGTGTTGCAGGAAGTATCATATTAACTACAAACTTCTAAATGGTTAAGTTACAAGAGCTGGGATCTGTATGAATCAGTAGATTTCAAACATGAACAGAGTGCAAGATTTGTATAGGACTAGTTAGCTTGTTAGATGAAACAGAGATTTTGTCAAGTATAAGTCTTTTTGGGAAAGTCCAGATGATATGCTGAAAACTCAAACACCATTCCAGAGAAACTGTCAAGTCATGTTTCTTCTTGGCCATCTCCAGCAGTACTATTGGTAATCCCAAACTTGAAATATATGGGATCACTAGGGCCTAAAGTCTGGCAAGCATACACCTCAAGGGATAGGGTATTTTTTTCAACTAAGTACTGTACTTTACCTTCACAGCCATGCCATTGACATCTGTCCCTGCAGATCCTACTGAGGCACATGCATTGGGAACAGTTGTTGTGCTTGTTTCACAGAAGTGGATACGTGACATGGGGATGTTCAATTCCCGACTAGCAACCTGTTCCAGGAACAACATATTCTTTGTTTTAGAAAAAATCTAAACACTCCAACAATTCCCCAGTATTTGCTAGAAGTCAGTGATAGCAGGAAAGATAAAAATTTTATCAAGTTCTCTTCCAATCTCCAGCTGAGATAATTCTGTCCAATTTGGCAGTAGTAAGAAACGGAAAAGGACAATGTTCTACCTGCACTCAAACTCTGGATTGAGACTCTGAAGTCCAACACTCATTCCTGATTTTCTTGCTTATACCCTGTAGGACTTACAGCAAATTATGCAAGCCCAGGTCACAAACTTTGATTGACCTTATAAATACCTTTACAGATCTGTCTCAGAATTATCCATTAACTAAATAGGATCATAATGTTATCATCCTGACTATTGATACCCTACTACCAATCTGAATAATCTCTGCCTTTTTCGCTATGGGTTTTATGGGATCAGCCCCCAAAAATCTTATTTATAAGAAGCCTCTTCACATGCTATTAGAAGAACAAAAAACAGTCTGTTTTTTCCTTCCTTCTGCCTCTGCAAATTAATGAAGGTATCTTTGCTTTCTAACTATCAATGTAAAGTAGTACTGGCTATGCTGATAAAGAAACTGTCCTGCTGGTACACTAACTAACCAAAAAGAAAACCTTCACACTGTTTATCTGCACGACAGATAAAGTACATGGCAGTACTTATTTAGATAATTTGTTACCTGGATCATTTTTGTATGAATACCCTGCCCCATTTCAATTCCACCATGTGTCAGAAGCACAGACCCATCAGTATAAATATGAACCAGTGCAGCAGCCTGAAAAACAAAAACAAAATCAAGATCAGACTAATGAGGAAATGTGTTGCACGTAGTAATGAATTGAATTTAAAAAAATACTAAGCGTTTAAGTGTATTTCAGTTTACCTGATTAGTGCTTTTGAATAGAAGGCAAAATTTGAAAGTCTACTTGAGGCTCTTCCTCTATAATGAAGTTCGAAAGAAAAGGATAGAAAGCCTTGTTTTGTGGTCTTTTTTGTTATTAGATCCTGAAATAAACCTACACCTGGCAACAGTATTTCAGTGGTTCCAAAAGAAGCTGGAGAAAACCCCTCACTAGAGGCTCTAAGTGCAATTTGCTGCAAGTTCCATTTTCTCTCTCCTTGACACGTGAGAGCCCTAGAGCTTTTTAAATGGCATAGGCTGAATTTCCAAATGAGATATTCTTCCTGGACTCAACTAGAAGTAGCACTGTAGACTACAAAGACCCTGTGATTTTAATGGTGAACAGAGACAGCCAGTTTGATATTAAACAAGTCAGTCAATTAATTAATTTTTAATTGATAGAATGTTGTCTGTTTCAGAAGCACTGGACGCCTACATTAAAAAAAAAAAATACAAGGACCAAAAATACTATTGTCCTTTTTTGCTTTCTTAACCTTAGCCTCTGATGGCATCAAAGGACTTAAGTCTTTAAGAGCAGCATCCCATAGTACCTCCACAGGCAGAAAAAGGAGGCTCAGAACTATTTCTGGAGTGGAAAAATTATTCAATGAACATTTTTCTATCAGACTTCAACAACTTTTTCTAAGTGCATTCAACTCACCTATTCCAACACTGCACCTCAACAGAGGGACTAGCCTTTCAGTAGGCAGGGTCCAAGCTGCCTGGGTCCTGAAATCCAAACAGCTTTGATCTCAGCTTCAAAAGAGCTACAGGCTACTACAGCCTCTTCAGGGAACAATCATCAGGTGGATTATAATTCTCCAAGAAAAGATAACATATTTGTTTTGTATCCTAAGATAAAGCGAATGCAATCTTCTGTGGATAAAATGCTTAACTGATTTACTCTTCATGAAACTCACCTGAGAAAGGTAAGGTGTGCCTAGTCCAAATGGAAATTTCATTGGTACAATGGCAATCCCTCTTTTCTTCCAGTAATTTTGTTTGTTAAATTCACTGATAGCTGTTCTCCTACTGTAGTACGCAGATTTCTCCATACATTCGTTCCAACACCGTATTAAATTCTGTGGATCAAGTGTTTGTTTGAAGTGTGTCTGCTCGCTCTTCTTATACATATTTATTTCCCTAATCTGAAAAAAATGAAATTACAGCTATCTCATAATCCTGTTAAAGACAAACTGACCGTCTGGGAGGACTAACAGACAACAACAAGATCACTGTATTTTTTTTAACAATTACTAGTTTGTAAGACCATGGTATACCTTCTACAACCAAACATTGATTTTAAAAAAAATATTTTCAGCACAAATTATGTTTGACTTAGAAAAGTGCTGTTCAAACAATTAAACTAATCTAAAGGTTTTTAAATTTCCAGTTCCACAGACTTCATTTCAGGAGAGAAGATGCCTTCATTTAGTCACCTTTTCTGGTGATAAGCCAGTTTTATCTGCAACATCTGTTATCCAAGTTTCTGTCACCAGTCCTGACTGAGGAAAGCCAAAGCCTCGGAATGCTATATTTGATGGCAAGTTTGTTTTGCAGACATAAGCCCAGCACCTCAAGTTGGGAATCTTGTATGCGTTATCCATTTTTAATAAGGATACTTCTGCTACCTGAGATAGGGGACAAACAGATGTAGCTTAATGTCAGAACAGTGCTTCTTTCAAACTTACATTTAAATCTTCCTCATCTCTCATATAAAAGAGCTTAACTTGAGACAATTAGCTTTAAAATTAAGCTTCTGGCAATCATTGGTATTAAGAGTACTCATGCATGCATACAGACTTCATTAATACATTTTTCATGCAATATATTAATTTTTGGGGGTTTTTTTTTGATACAGAACACAGCTGATGTTACTTGTACTTGAATGTTTTCAACAGTTAAGGATGTAGCAGATATGTCATTTTATGATTGATTTTGCTCCTACTTCAATACCAAAAGTCACACAAACTAAAAATAGACAGCTTAGATTTAAAGCTACTTTTGCTTTAAAAGGAACTGATGATAGCATTCTGAACTATTCTGAACTATTACATCCTATGGAAATCCACGCTTAAAGTTTAGTTCCACCAGAAACCATAGGTACTGCAGTCTACAGTGTCTTCTGGTCCTTACGTTTTTCATTTAGAGGTTTTACATGCCAAACTCAAAACCACATAAGGAGGAAAATGCTATAGAGACCTCAAACTAGGCTCTAGGAGTCAGTATTAAAAAAAAAAAAAATAGGTTTGATGCCTGATGAAGAAGTCAGTCTTCTCTTCAGTGTTAGGTAGATTTCTCAGAATAACAAATTCAAGCCTTGGTTATTCCTGCTAGGTCCAGTAGCTTCACTGTATCATTGTAGGACTTCACCTTAAGACAGTTCTGACATCATCTGCATTAATGTACATACTTCTAATAATGGATATTCTTCTAACCTAAGCTATTTTTCAGAACCAGGTTCGGCAGCAATACCACAGGCAGTTTCACGGACAGATTTCAGGATGCAGAAAATCCTCATAGGAGGGGCAATGACAAGAAGATGAGGGGTAGTACATGAAACATTTCAGTTACAGCTAAATTAGCCTGAACAGACACAAATACCTAGTGATAATATCAAAGCAAGAAACATTTTATAGTTTGCAGACCTGTAAGTGAGGAACTGAGGTGTACAGCACAATAAATGCTGACCCAGTATAGAAATGTATAGGGATAGCAACCGGATAACTATCATGAATTTTCTGAAGGCCAAGAAAGATTTTCCCAGCCCTGAAGATATAAAGCTTTAGGCAGGAACAAATGAAGGTAACTACACATTTTAAAAGGAATACAATGTTAGTTGAGATGTTCATAACAGAAAAGTAAGCCTGAGAAAACATTCATGAAGTGAATGTGTAGGGCAATATAAGAAAGCAATGAGATGCTCCACTAAATTTAATAAGGAAGGGTTAACCTGCTCAGTGTAAAATCTTCCAAAAACCCACAATCCCTATATTAAAAGTCTATATGATTAATAATACATGGGCAAAGGAATTTGGCTTCATAATTTTCCAGCTAATGACTCCTCCATGTTGTAAGGTTCGTCAGTATAAAATCCTTACCAGAACAGATTCATCAGGGGTACATCCTCCATTAATATAATATATGGCATCCACAGCTGTGATCCTACCATCATTCATGAAGCCAACCTAGAAGGATCAAGAGTTATTTAGAATTCAGCATTCATTTGTTTCCAAAGTGCTACTGTATTTTGAAAATTAACATAACCCACACATTTAGGGTCATACCACACTATTAATCTCTGGGCAGCATTCTGAAACTACAGAAGGACAAGAGAGAAAGAAAGTACATTTCTAAGATATAGGTTTTCCCTCCTGGCATCTGTGATCTGTATAGGTACAGCACAGAATATACAACATAAGCCCATTAGGAAAGGAAGGATCTCTCTATTGCCTGAGATGGCTGACAAGAGTGTCACCAAGGAGTGTTTACTGAAGATAAAATCAAATCTCACTTTAATGGTAAGAATAGTGTCTGGCAGAAGGAATATGGCATTTATGTTTATTAATGAAGAAACGTTATCTTTATCTCACATCCCTCTTTTCACCTGTTGCTACCAACAGTTCCTGAATTCTCCACATGAGCTACAGCTCACTTTTAATTTTAGGGAAGCATCTTATAAAACCTCTCTTACTTTATCTATATAGAATGTCATGCAACTTGCTTAGTATTAGCAGCTAAATTTGCAGCAGCCTTAGGCTGTAAGCTGTGAACTTTCCCCTATGTATATTGAACTGTTACCCAGTCAAATAAAAGAAGATCTCAGAGTCAGTTCAAGCTGAAAGATAAGGAAGCTACAATCTCTAGCAAAGGCTACACACTTAGATATAAGAAAAGAAATGGTCCAGCTACAGACAGTGAAAGAAATCCACGAAGAATGCAAAGACTCCAGACCCTTAATATTCCTACTGGTCTGCATGGTCATGTGAGGGATGGGGAGCTTAGACTGTAAGGGTATAATTGCCCAGGTATAATCCCATTGTTCAGAGTCCCTCTTTAAAGGCATCCAGCTTGAGCTGGAGAGCTATTAACCAAAGGTATTTTTAAAGAGAAATCATTCAGCTTATTGATTCAGCAGAAACCTGAATTTAAACCCCATTATGGTGGCTGGCACACATAATTTATATGACAAGTAGAGAGGGAAAAGAAGGCAGAAATTATCCTAATGAATAATTATAACTGATGACAGTGCAAGGGCAGGGAAGAGATTAATTTCCTCCACAGGGTGAGTTTTCTGCATGACACTGTTTCTGTGAAAAATTAGATGCTTCTTTGTGTGAATCTAACCATATGGAGAGTTTAAAATAAAGTTCTGCAGAACAAGTCTGCTATAGGTTATCTTCCTGTTCCTAGAAAGAAGACAGAGCTCTAGAAGGATTAAGAACATGAAGGAACTAGAAAAAATAATACAAAACCCTGAAGAGAAGAGGTAGAAGCAGACAAAGGGGCTGTACAGCAACTATCTCTTGGATTCTTGGCTTGTAGTTTTGTTTTAAAACTGAATTGGTTATACCAATTTTCATTAACAGAACACATTACCCAGTAACACTGAAATATTATTTGCAGAATGCAGGTGGGTATTTTTTCACTGAATTCTTGTGGCACTCACTTTATATTTAGCCATAAAAGGATGTCGGCCACCCATGATTACCATATCATCCTCTCGGCTCAGAATAAGACGGACTGCTCTGCTGGTTCTAAATCCAAAAAAGAAAAGTCAAATTGCAATTAAAATAAAGGATGTTATTAATAAGATGGCTATGGCTACTCATCATGTTTCCAGATCCAGCCATGCATATAAACATGATTTAGATTAAACTTAACTTTAATAAGCCAGAACATATGCCTAACACGATGTCCAGATTTCATATTTCTCACATTTACAATCATGTCAGAATTTTCATCTCTTGAAAGCCAACAAGATAACTCAGTGCAAACTACTCCTGAAGAATCTATTTCAGTGTTAAGCGTTTGTCACTTCTTAGCTATTTAGAATCATACTGAAATAGAGTGTGTTGGAATGAAACCAAAATATCAATAACAATAAAAATAGGAAAATTAGTCTAGAAATGCATATATCATTTAAAATAATTACTTTAGAAAAATCTACATAAGGTTTAAAATAAGGCCCTAAGAATAAAAAAGATATTTTAAACCATGAAAGAAATATTATTTTTACCATGACCTGTTAATAAAAAACACAGATAATGTGGCCAAAAATAATCAAGAGCAAATTTTATACCAGTGACAGTAGAAGTAACATAAACCTATTGAGCTAACACCTCGGATGACAAGATCATTTTGGCTGACAGGATGTAGCCCAATGTGAATTTTGCAGCAAATCAGTTATGCTTATAAAGGAGTTTTGTATGCCCTGACAGCTAACCCTGCCAAATTTGGAAGACGGGGGAATGGAGCTTTACATGTTAATGTTCTTAAACTAATTCAAGCAGTATTAGAAAAAGCAAAATACCTTAGAGATTTAAGCTAATTTTGACTGAAAGATGTTGAGAACTGAGCTAAAACTACTTTTTCTTAAAAGCAGTTCCACTCGTGACTCTTCCTTCTGCATTCTGCTGTGTCAACGAAGTTCACAATTGGAGGGTTAGTGTCATATTTTATTGTATGCAGGAAGTCTCAGTAGGTAGGAACTGGCGCTTTTGAGTATTTCTAGCTCATACTAATATCATCTTCTTGCAGCCAATTAATTTAGATGAGGCTAGAGCTGCTTAACATAAGTAATCCAAGAAAACAAACCAAAGAAATGTACTGACCAGTCTTGCAAAGTGTGAAGTCAGGATTGTATGACATTTTGACTAGCAGCTTTGGAAAAGAGAAAGCATTTTAGCCAAAATGGAAAACTTGTTTGCCTAACTTTTTTAATATCTCAAAACACACATGCTGCCACTTACTTGTTTGCTGCCACTGCAGCAACTGATGCCAGTAAGCCAGTTCTCAGGATTTTCCCACCAAAAGCTCCACCAACTCGTTTAACATGGCACATGATCCTGTTGGCTGGAACACCTAAACTCGCAGCTACCATCTCCTGTAAAACAAGTTTTAATATTTTATGCCAACCCAAACGAAGTCCAAAACCTAGATTCTGAAATAGAAACCTTTTCTAGAAAAGGGTTCCACAGATATTTCTATTCTTCTATCAGATGATTTTAACTTTTCCTTTACCCTAGGTTAAAAAGTAAATAAAGAATAACAACAAACTCTCAACAGTGCTCACATTTCAAATCTTTACCATGCAGACTGTGAAAAGACCATTGGCCAATGTGAAGAATAATAACCTTGAATTACATTGTGTAAATAGTAGGAAGCTTTGGGTACAATAAAAATGGATTAGTAAACAGTTTATATTATTTTTATTACTAAGGTAATACCTCATTCTTATTTAAAATAAAACTATTTGTTTCTTAATTATCTAAGGTCTTGCTAGTGTCAGGAATGTTTTTGGTTGAAATAATTTTCTCAAACACAGAGTTCTTCATACTACTTGGCTATTGGCAATATAATAATAATGGAAATTATAAAAGGAGCAGTTTTATAAAAATGCCAGTGTTGAGTCTGAAATACCAGCAGTTTCATGCACTATGGCCATTGCTCTGCAGACCACAAGCTATGGCAGCTTTGTTTTGTCATTTACTGTCATGACAGTGTCTAGAGGCCTAGAACACTTCTACTATGAAGACTGAGAGACTTGGAGTTGTTCAGCCAGGAGAAGACACCTCCAGGGAGACTTTACTGTGGCCTTTCAAATTATAAAGGGGATTTCACAAGAAACAGAGGAGAACTTTTTAGCAAAGCTTGTACTGACAAGACAAAGGGCTATGCTTTTAAACTAAAAGAGGGCTGGTTTAGACTGGACAAGAGAAATAAATCTTTTACAATGAGGTTGGTAAGGCATGGGAACAGGTTGCTCAGAGAACTTGTGGACACCCCATCACTGGGAGTGTTCAAGGGTGTGTTGGATGAGACTTTGAGAAATTTGATGCAGAGAAAGACAGCCCTGTCCATGGCAGGAGTCTTAAATTACATAATCTTTAAAGGTTCCTTGAAACCCAAACCAATCTGTGATTAGGAGACTGCTGCATGGAGTAGCAGTCTCACCTACAGCTGTTAGACTTGATCAGATCCTCAGTAGGTTCTGACTCTGTAGAGAACTAATTGCTCCTCACTCCAGTGGAAAACTGAGATGGAGGAGCCTCAGCACTCCACAGGGAGTTTTTCATGCCTACTATAGTGGAGGTATGAAGTACTTTGTTCAAAAGGAAAGGAGAGACTTATCCTGGCAGTGGAGTGCTCAGTGTTTATCAGAATACAGCAGCACTACAAAGCAGCTGTTATTGGACATCCAGATGGCAACTTCATGTTTCTATGGCTTCTGCTCCTACAGATTTGTAACAAAACTTTAAGAGCTCTATTGTCACAAGTCCACACACTTTCTCTGAGAATGCTCTGCATTACCTGAATAACTGCTGGATGCTGTGTTGACACATACAAATCCATTTCTTTATCCTCTCCTTTTGGAACAACAAGCATACTCTGAGTCTCCATGTAAAAGTGTTTCTGTCCCCCAATGCAAATCTCCCCTGATTCAATGAGAAAAATACAAGTATTACTGAGGAAAAAGGACAGAGGAAATCAACCAGAGAAGAACTAACAGCCCACCATCATGTAAATGATGGTAATCAGTTCCAAATCCTCTGATACTTCTTGTGCGAAAGAGCAACATCTAAAATAAAAACACAAATTAAAACCCTTGTAATATTAAATTGGTCTTGTTCCAGCAGCATCACCAGAACTGGATTAAAGCAGAACACTATTGCCCACAAGTGGTGACAACAATCAATAAAGCCTAGATAAGTTAAACAAAGCATGCACATACTGGACCAGGTCAAGAAGAGGGCCACCAAGATCATCAGGGGGCTGAACCACAGGATGTATGAGAAGAGGTTGAGAGAACTGGATTTATTCATTCATAAGAAGAACAGGTTTAAGAAGAGATCTGTCTACAACTACCTAATGGAAGGGTATAGACAAGAGCAAGCCAGACTGTTCTTAGAGATGCCCAATGGAAAGAGAAGAGGCAATGAACACAAGAAATTCCAGCTAGAGACGAGAAAAATCAAAATCAGCATGAAAGCAGTGAAACACTGGAACAGGTTTCTATGCAACAGGCTATAGATGTTGCATAATCTCCATATTTGGAGACATTAAAGGCATGACTGGACATAGCCTGTAACAACCTGCTCTAACCAGACCTACTTTAAGTAGGAGGTTGGACTAAGACTCCCTTCCAACCTAATTATTCTGTAACTTTTTCCAAGAACAGGTGATGCAAAAGACTTGAATGTAGCAGCAGAACAACAATACACTAGATTTAGCCATTTTCTCAGGCCTAATGACTATATGGAAAAAAGGTAGAACTGGGACTTGAAGAGCAGACAGCCAAACCCAAATACTGACAGCCAAAATTTTCTCATCAAATGTATTCTACAGTTTACCTTCAATTATATCATCAACAGTTTCAAATGCTTCATCAACATTTCCATGTTCTAATTTTCTTTTTGGCTCAAAGAATGAGTTGTGTTTTATAGCTTCCTGTAATGGAGAAAAACAGAAATGGGGGGGTTTAAGTATTTCTAAGATTCCCAGCAGCCCTTTAGTCTCAGGACCAACACCACTGTCTTCAGAGACTGGAACCACCAGCTACCTAAATCAATGAACAGCTGTATTCCATCACTATACTGTCCTTGTTGAATTTGCTATTCAATACCAGCAATTCTTTGCTCTTGCATCCTGTGTAACTGATGACAGCAGTTTCTGAAGGAAATGCATTCAGTTTATTTAACCTGCTTTTCCCAGTCATACATCCAGGAAGTGACCAAAACACCACAAAGTATGCAACAACATCATCCAAAGTGTGATGCCAGTAAGAGGGGAAGAAACCACAAGGACTAAGTAAAGGTGGAATCTATTTATAAATCAGCATTTGCTTTGTTTCTCATAAGATTTCATTGGATTTTCAATTCTAATGAAATGTTAACAAAATTTGTCAGCCTTTATCTATTTTTCTATCAGAAAGATTGTTCCATTAGACCACACACACATTAAAACAAGATGTAAAGTTGTTTAATGCTGAACTAATGCTGATTCCCTGTGTGTTCTTTGTTCCTTACTTCTATTCTCTTTGATCCAGGGTAAGTCCATATGTGACTCTCACATTACACTTCTAAAATATTCATCCCCCAACACCTTTCTTTCATTTTCACCCAACAACTCCTACGTCTCCAGCCTAGCTTTCAAGCTAGACAACAGATAAAAATGCTAGAGATAATCAGGAGCTAACTCTTAGCCACTATACACATGCTGACTTACCAACTGGTAGCTACCAGAAAATTAGAAACCAGCATGCCCATTGCCTTTTCCTCACTGGGAACATTAGGACAGTCCTTTTTTTTTTTTTTCTTGCATTCTAATGTTTATTACTGTAAAACTTGTCAAACCTTCATACTTTCAAAACTGTTGCCTATCACAAGTGGTCAAAATTAGACAAAAGGTTAAACATTTATTTATAGGGAGATACTCATACTGCTTAATTGGATGTTCAAATTCATCTTGTTTCCTTAAAAATAATATTTTAAAAGCAACTAAAGAGTGCAAACTGCTTCCATTCATTAAATAGGTAAAACAATAAAAAAGCAGAAGAAATTATTAGTACCTCAATTGTTAAAATTACTGGTTCCAGCATTTCATACTCTATCTTCACTTTTGCAGCTGCTTGTTTGGCATGAACATCTGAATCCGCAACCACGGCACAGACAATCTGACCCACGCAAATCACCTGCAGAACACACATCAGTACTGGAACAGTGGATTCAAACAACTGCCACATGTGTTACTGATACTCTTATTTTACATTACCATCACTTATGTTTCCTGTTTAGAAGTTTTCTTTGAGTTAAGAACTTTTGTATTTTTACATCATCCATGAAGCTAACAAATTATAAAAATACCACTATAACTACAGAATCAAGGAAAATACACTGTCCAGAAATGGATAATAGGACAATAAAAGGCTGGGGAAAAAAAACAGCTAAAATTAAGAAAATCAGTTGCAAAAAGATTGTATTTATACCTCATTTTTTGCAAATACAATCTCTGGATCATCAGAAAAATGAAACTCATTTGCAGCTGGCACATCATGAGCTGTTATGACATCAAACACACCTGCTCCTTTTAGGGCCTCTGAGGTATCTATAGATCTGATTGGGATATGGGAAGAGAGAAGTGTAATTCATTAATTATGCAAACTGATCACAGAAGAAGGGAACACAATACAGAGGTATATTTCTTCTACTACCAAGATTTGCTCACAGGCTCACACACACATTTTCTTTCTGTCTCTGGCATGTGGAGAAGCACAGACAAAAGACAATTTAAGATTCTACTAATCTGCTTCATTTATAAAAGATAATTTAGATACAACAGGGAAATCATTGGCCCATTAGGTTGCCTGAATTGCATTGGTTTAATAAAAAATCACAACACAATTACAATATTACAACAGCCACTTTCTAAGACCTGACAGCCTACACACATATTGTAAGATACAATTACTCATCTGCAGATGGAGGATTCATGTAGAGAGATATAAAAGTTACATAATCAGTATAAATGGAGAAGGAATGGAAATGTCTAGGTGTAGAAGGATCAGAAGGAACTGCAGGTGGTCTACAAGAACAGCATGTTTTGACAGCATCTACTTCAGCAGGTCATCAGATCCCTGCACATGTACAGGCATCTTCTCTGGACACCCACATCAGGAGACAAAGGAGACTGACTAGATTCTATTGACTTGCAGAGATGGGGGTGATGTCACCTCTGTGATGAGACCAAAAAGAGGGCTGCCAAACCCAGCAATGACCTAAGAATAAGCCAGGGAACATGACAAGGACTCAGTAGCTAGAAGCCCCAGTCCTATCTGTCATGACAGATCACTTGGTTGTGTCTTGGTGCCTGAATGTTGAATAAACTACTAGGATAGGTGTGTCTTGGCAGCATAAAAGCATACATTGAAACAGTTCTCTTACAAAATAAAATCCTCTTCTCCACCCTTTTCTCCTATAAACCTCATATGAGTTTTGCCACCTTGTGGCTGCAATGTTGCCACACTATTTCCTACATTTTGAACTATTTTCTTCTTTCATCATATAGTTAAAGTTTAAAAGCAGTATTGGTAAAAGTGAATCTTGAAGTCCATTTGCACTGCATAGCTGAGCACTTTGTGGAGGTAGCCAGGCTAGCTCTGTGCTGGTTTATGGACCAGAAACAGCTCACCCTTACTGGTACAGTAAAATGGGGTGAGACACTTAAATCCTAACAAACCTTTCTACTAGTGCAACAATAATGCTTCCAGCATGGATTTGCGTGCAGGTATCAGGCATGCTGTTCTGTACACACATAACTCATCAGTTTCTAAGAATCTCAGCAGCAATTCATGACAACATTTTCTTCAGGTCCACTTTGAACACTTACACAATCTTAGCATGAGCTCTGGAGCTAGTGACAGGAGCCAGGAAAAGCTCCCCATCCACAGAAGGAAGGTCATCAATGTAGACTGCTTCACCAGTGGCGTGCTTTATCCCAGACTGGTGCATAACAGGCCGTCCTACAGGGTCCTGGGGAGACTGGCTTGGATCTACATCCTGAACAGTCAGAAACACACACCCAGCACCCCCAGGTAAAAAAAGAACAGTCCTGTTACTCTTACAGTGATCAGAAAATCAGATGAATGAACAACTGCTCATACGATCATCTTCTGGTTCAATATTGAAAGAGATGTGGCTGCAGGAGGTGACTGCTACTCCTGGGGAAGTCATTCTCTTCTTTTCTTCTCTTATGGAACCTTCAGAGAGTCCCACACAGGTTTGTTTATTTGGATTTTTTTCCTTAATTATTTACATCAAAGTGACAAACCCAGCACTTTTTCAAAAAGACATTTTCCTCCCTTACTGAATAGTGTAATGAAGCTTTGATAATTTTCTGAATTATTCTCACAAGATTCTGCTCTGAATGTTGCCAGTGTCAGGTGGTTTACTATGAGCTATATGCAATGGTTTCTAAGATTTGGGTTCCTCACTGAAAGAGTGCAACTGATCACATAAATCAGTGAGAAAATACTGCCTAAATATTTTCTTCCCAATTATTTCCTTGCACCTGTGTATGAATTTAGTGTCTTATTAATCTTACTTTGCTATTTTTTTTAAATTAATACAGCATTTCCAGTTAAATCTGCCACGTGAACTAATGTTGCAAACTTCCAGAATACCTTTCCAATTTTTGTGTCAGTACTCATGCTAACTTTTTGCCTTTTCTACATTTAGAATTAGTTAATTACTTATGACTTAAAATGTTTTTACTTCTAAAGCTTCTAGCACACAAGTGTTCAGACTACACACTTCTGCTTCCTGCACTTTCTGGCACACTGTCTGCTGTTGGCACAAAGTCAAGAATGACCACTCTTTGCTTGACTGCCTGAAGTTCCTCAAATGGATGTCTCAGCCAAACCACTTCAACATTTCCACCACAGAATGACAATGTATTTGGATTTCAGGATAAGCATTCTTTTTATTCATCTTAATAATGTCCAAGCGAAAGAATGCAGACAAAAAATATGGCCTTACAAAATCTAAATAGAAATTTAAAGTGGAAAATCTCAGATTTTCTGGGTTTCTAAATTTCTATTGCTCAGTGCCAACTGATCTGAGTAACAAATTGTTTCAATTTCTGATGTTCAGTCACTTAATTAGAGATGGGGAATAAACTGGGGAAAAGTCACAGATATAGTCCCCTTGATCCCGGCTCCTCTAACTGCTTCTTGCCCTTGTATTTTTAAAAATAATAACAACTCTGAAGGAAATTTAATGTAACAATTTGAACAAATATGAAGAATTTAAAGCAAGTGTTTTTCTAGGGAATGTCTAAAAATTAAAAGAAAAACAAGTATTAACCTATATTTCATTTGAATTTTTCTTTAGGTTTCCAAAAGTTGGTATTTTAACTTGTGTACTGAGGGTGTCAAAATATTAAAAATCCTTGCAGGTGTTTCCACCATGAACTATTTATACAGTGAGCTCAGAAAATACCAAATGTGTCCTTTGCTGCTCTCTGCTGTTGATTTAGGACAACTTGCTTGTGTTAATTTGAGCACACAATCATCACACACCATCTTGATTCCTAAATCTACAGTAAGAGCCCCTGAGGATCTTAAAACAACAATATTATAGCTATGCTACAGTGTATGTATATACTATACCTGGGCTTTCCAATCTTTTTGTTTTTAAAATTTCTCTCTAACTGGTTTGCACACTGCAATAAACCAATTTTACGCAGTCTGACAATGGAGTTTGCTTAGCATATTTATCTTCAAAGCACTGTCTAGAAGAAGTTAGTATACCCCAGAATCTTTTTTAAAAACAAGGTCTCTCCAAATGAGATACAGTTAAAATCAACCACTAAAAGCATGTTGCTTCCAGTCCTTTGGAAAATCTGAACCTGATCTTCACATCATAGCTCATGTTTGAACTGTGACTTTTTACCTAGTCTTATAAAGCACAAAACAATGTCAGAATGAAATCACTTGCCTGATATATTTGGATACTCTGGGGCATTCTGGTTTTGAAATCTTGTAGGACACTCCTATATTCCACAGGTATGCCTGGATAATGGCAAGAATCCTGAAAAAGAAGTGAATTACTACTAAAACTCACATTTTGAACATTACAATTAGAAAAGCCAACAATCAAAATCAAGCACAAAATCTTTACACAGGAAATGCTTTCCAGGCTCAAACTAGAAAGGCCTAAAACAACAATCTAAAAACAATGTCAAGGTTTTAGGTGTCACTAAATAATATTTAAAAATATATTAGATTCAACAAATATACTTTTTAAAGTAAGTAACATCAAGTAGGGACAGACAGAAGAGCTTTGTTTTGAGGTCTGATCAAAAGTGGCTCAGAATCACTCCTGGTACTCAACAATTACCTATAATGTTGATTTAGAGGAAAGAGCTCAAGGTAACAGAAGAAAAGTGTTAAAAGGACATTTTTCTCCGTAAGAACATATTTAAGACAAAAATAAAAAAAGTAAATTACCCTAGAACGTCTTGGCAAGTGAAACTTTAGTGACCTCATCTCCCAGTCAACAGCTCATACAAGAAGGAGGGTTGGTTTAGTATCTACAGCTTTTTTCCAAAGCCTTTATTTCTATTTCATCTATTTGTGTTTTGAACTACAGAGTAAGATCTTTTGTATATTGCCTTTGGGTCTGGGAGCTTGCTGCTGGTATGCTGTTGTATTAATATAGCTGAAATATCTTTTAAAGCCTTATGTCCAAGGTAAAGATATCTGAGCATCTAAAAGTTAAATGGGCATCTCTCCGTCAGCCTCTTTGGGAGTTAAACACTTAGGCTATTGAGTAGCTCCAAACACCAAAGACAATGATTTAGCACACTGCACAAATTGCAAGCACTAACATATGGCAAGAACACCTCTTTTATTTGCTTGCACAAGAGCAGACATGGGGAACACCTGGTTTGCTCAGCCTGGAGGAGAGTCAAGGGAGACCTCACTGAGGTCTTCAACATCCTCACAAGGCAAAGTGGAGGGGCAGGTATCGGCCTCTTCACTCTGCTGCCCACTGAGAGCACTGGAGGAAATGGTATGAAGTCGGGAGGGGAGAGCTTTAGGTTGCACATCAGGAAGAGATTTTTCACCCAGAGAGTGTTTGAGCACTGGAACAAGCTCCCCAGAGCATTGGTCACAGCTCCTAGCCTGAGTTCGAAAAGCATTTGGACAATGCCATCAGGCACATGGTGGGACTCCTGCGCTGTCCTGTGCAGGGCCAGGAGTGGGACTCCATGGTCCTGATGGGTCTCCTGTAACTCAGTATAGTTCATGATTTTATGAACTAATTTACCATTGTCTTCAATGACTGCGATACTTCCAGGAAAAATCTGTAGAAGAAACTGACCATCAAAGTTTTCTTATAGTCTACATTTTCATCACCAGCTGAGCCTGAAAGAGCAATTTCCTTAAGGACAAGTCTGCATGCTTCATCCAACATTTGTTCATTCCAGTGTCTGTCAGGAAGAATAATAGATACAATCAGACCAGGACTAATAAAAAATAAATACCAATTGCAGTAATTTATGGGTACCATCGACCACAGACACTCCTGATCACAATTAAGTCAAAATATTGATTCTAATAATGTCTGCAATTTTTAAAATGGTGTAGATCAATGTTGCTCACAGAGCTGAACTCCCATCAGCAAACGGAATTAAGTGCTATGCCAGCATTTTTAAATAAACAAATACATAAATAAACCCTATTACAGCTTTAAAGCTGCTTTAGCAGTCTTACTGATTCTCACCATATTGCAGATACTATCCCATATTTGAAAAAAAGTAGATATAGATGCAAAATGTAGATACTTTCAAGGGATCTAATTAGCTGTTACGTCTTCTGAAAGCACTTTCTTCTTCAAGTAACTCAACACCATTAATTCTGTATAGTTACATGGCTACAGATACCAAAAAATTAAGTCTGTTAGACTAAATTTAATAATGTTAAGCATCAAAAAATAGTGAACGCTTCAACTAAAGAAACAGTTGCATATTAAATAGCAAAAAAAGGCCATGGGGGCTTCATTTAGTGTTATTTTTATGCTGCATGAATTTGCAATTTTTTTCCTCCAAAACTTTGAAAAGTACTGCAAAGTGAGAGGGAAAGTCAGGGACTAATTCCAGAGATTATTGAGACCTTGTACATGAAGATATGTTGAAAAGGTGAAGAGGTGAAGACTTGACTTGTGCTTCTAACTTTATTTGGCACATCTAATGTTCTCAAACTTGGTATTTTTAGAGACAAACTGAAGGACTCAAGAACACTGATAAGAGGATTATCAAATGTATGGGGTACAGATTAATTTACTCATCCTTGGGTTTAGGTGCACAACTGACTGATGTATACCTCATCCACTTATCTCTCTGCATAATTCATACTGGAGCTGCACTTCATGTGCAAGCTCCAAAATGTAACAATCCTGAAAAATCATCATTAAGGCTTGATCATTCACTTGAACATACAAGACATCAGTCAGGTAATTGAAATCTTTCTGTACTTTCATGTCCCAAGGAACATGAACCTGAGCTCTCAAAGTCCCTTTGCTCAGAGACACACAAGACAAAAAAATTTTACCTTCCAGTAAGTGTCCAACAAGTTTGTTTTGCACAGACTGTTGTTGAGACAGCACCTCCATAGAAAATGCTTAGATCCTTTATCATGTCTGTACCTTCTTCAAAAAGGACCCTCATCCCAGCATTGGTTATCGGAAGAGCATTTTCCCGTCTTGGTGCTTGTCGAAATGCAGAGATGTACTCCCCCTGAGCAACATTACAGAAATGCAGACATGTAAGTATCTGAAAGTAGATTTTGTTATTGTGCTATGTGAAGCAAGAGAACAGAAAATTAAGAGCACAAATTCAACTTTCTGAGGATTCAAGACCATGCACTTTCTCCTCTTGACCTTTCAGTAGATTTAGCATCTTTGATTTTCTAGCAGCTCATAAACAATCCTCCATCACCTACACAGTTCAGATGACCTAGATTTTTCATGGTAGATAACAGGAAGACAGGGATTTTGTGGAACGGTATTTATAACAAGACCATAAGTTTAGAGGCTTCAAGGTATTGTCAAACTTCAGTATTCATATAAGATAACCCATAATTCTCTTCTAAGATCCCATATCCACTCTTGCAAACCCAGTATCAGTTAAAGACTATTATTCAGTTCAGCAACATTTATGGAACCACCATATGCACATATCCAATCTTATCCCATTTTAAAGAAAAATCCTCAGGAGATGACAATGCTTTGCCAATTTGATGCCAGTCATATCACAGGTGAGCAGCCTGCTTTGGTGAGCACAATGGCAACTTGTCCAAGACCCCTTTCCACAGGGGATCTAGACAACTGCTATTTCCCTCATCATTTTAGGGCAAACTTTTTTCTGAATATTACTCTTTATGTAGCATTGCCAGCTACCTGCTGAGTTGTTTTTTTTGGCTAAAACTGGGAGATAGTATGGCACTGAAATGAATAAATGTAAGGAATTCAGAAAGTGAGCAGTAACAGCGCTAGTTCAAACAGACGGATTATGCCCCTTCTTGCTCTTTATTTCATAGCCTTTAATTCTGCATAAAGGAAATCTAAACAAACTAATAACTTACCTTCCTAGAATAGGGAATATGGATAGAGACTAAGATCTCTTCTGGCGTAATGGTATTGTTGCCAACTCCATCCGCAAAAAGATCACTCACAGGAATCTGTCGCCTTTGTCCTAAAAAAGAAAACCCAAAAAACTCAAATCCAGGAAATTCCCTACAATTGTGCAATTAACACAATATCAATAGTATTTTAATTGGCAAGAAATACCTGCTGCCTTCGTGAATAAATAAACACTACAGAGCTTACATAAAAAACTATCAGTGATATGTTCCATAGATTCAAATGGTTGCTCCATCTTCCATAACATCATAATACCAGATTCCTAAAAAAAGTACTCAGAGGTCAATCCCCATTCTATTATCCTCCCTTCCAATACTGCCATGATGATTCCACCCTCAACCCTATCAACTTATTCCAGATCTCTGCAGCTGCTGTCATAACTACCTTTCAGTCTAAAACATACAAAATGAGGAAGCAAACTGAGTGGTAAAGAACTGCTGCAAAAGTAGAATGTTATTAGGAGGGTGGGGCTTTTGTTGTTTAGGTTTTGGGTTCATTTCTTCTTTTCTTTGTTTGCTTTTCCCCTGAGATTCTGAGCATTTCCAGGAGTCCGGAAAGAAATAAATGCTATTGCTCTTTCCTTTCTCTTTTTGATGTTTTATTCTGAAAGTGAACATATTTGTTATTCTGTGATGGATATTATGAAAGTTAAAATTCTCAGAAGGGAAGATGACAAAATTCTGCAAGGAACCTAAATCTCTAAGAGCCCTTTGAACATTTAAATGCTACAGAGACAGGCTATCTCCTCCTACCTTTTGAAGCCAGATTGAGCATGCAGTTGCTGGCTGCCAGAACAGGATTCAAGTCTGATGTTGATTTTCTACTTATGATGTTTCCACCAAACGACTTCAAAAAATAAAGAAGTTTATGTTACTTTTCTCTGTAATCATCATATTAAGTGACAATATGAGATGCAAATTATATGTACATTTATACGTATTGAAAGCTACAAAAAGAGGTGTTGATAGAAAATTCATGGCAAAATCAAAATTAAAAATGCAAGTTCTACATGTGGTCAGGACCAATTACACATTTGTTACAATTTTTTCAAATAGTAATTGTAAGTAATTCCCAACATACAGCAACATTTCTTATCTGTTCTCCGCCCAGAGTTCTCAATTGCTGCAAGACAGCACAGAAAACCCTTGTCTTCTCTTCAGGGAACTTGGCAATTGCATTTGTCAAGATGTCTTTCACTAGAGAGAGGCTGCAGGCAGCTCCCAGAGTTAACCCTGTAACCAAAAGATTATGAAAGTGTAACATGTGCATTGCTTTATTGCCTGGGTTTTACAGTGTCTTCAGACTGTAGAGTTAGGATAGCTCATGGGAGCTAAGGCAGATAAAAGGAGAGGAGCCTTTGCATTTTAAAGGAACTGGAACCTTTATTTCAGGAGACTGAGGGAAAAATCCCTAGAAATGATGAAATAGAACTAATACCTCATCTCCTCTGCTGAAAGGGAAATCCCTTCTGTGCTTCCAGCTGCACATCCCAGCTGCTTCCCTTACACCTTGCTTTGACTGAGTAAACATTTAGGAGACATCACACAAAGGTGAGTCAGCTTCAAAACGCTTTCAATAGACTTCCTATTTCAAAGCATGACTTCCATCCTAATTTCATCTTCCTTTGCATATGTACATGCTAGTTATTCTTCTAACATGGGGGTAGGTAGCACTGGCAGCAAAAACCCAAATAGTCCTAACAATGAAGACAGTATCATTTTTCCCACTAGAAAGAGAACTCATATGCATTTACTTCGGAAGTTTTTTTTTGTAAGATTATACTTCTGATTTTTTTGTAAATGGTACACAGTTCCCTTCTATTAAAATAATTATTTACATAATAAATGAATGTTTTCAATGAATACTGGGATTCAATTAAATGTATAAATGAAAACAGAAATAAATTTAATGCATTTTAATTAAGCAAAGCAATATTAAATTTTGTGTATTTAAAAGAAAAATTTAATCAAAACATATTTTGCATTTAAATCTGATGAAAGAGAGGAAATGCTATTTCTGGCTGGCAAACTAAACTGCATATCTCTTGTTTAGGACTAGTAAGTCTCACCTTCAAATACCTAGGTTTTATTTACACACTTTAAAGAAGGAGTAAGAATTCTCCCAGCTTCTTTTCAATTCCTAGCTACTTTTCAGCAAAGAATAAACTAGTCTTTGAATAGAACTGGATGGCTGACCAGAAAGAAAATAGATATTCTAAATGCAATGACAGAACTATCAAACACAGCTTATCACTTAAGAAAAAAGTGCCTTTCGGGCATATAGCAAATAATTAATCAGATATGACTTTCCTTAAAAATTTGGCTATAAGCTAGTACAAGGTAATTTTTATTCAACTACTTCAGACTATTATACTAAGTTGAGACCTGTTCTGGTTGTAGTTCTAATCCACCAGAAATTATTTAAAACCCAAAACCTAGTCTAACTAAAAAAACCTCCATGCTTAGTATAAACATGTAAGTTGAGGTATAACACTTTTAACCCATTATAATTAATGCTGTTATGATTGAGAACAAGATTAGTCATTGCATATCAGTGATGCCAGTTTAATCACAGCCTTTTTTCTAATGTAACCAAGCATGCCACATGCTAACTCTCCCTGTGGTTCTGTAAGGACCTCTCTGCTATTCAGCAGTCACAGAGCAAATCCTGCATGACTGATCACCAGAACCAGTATTACCAGAATAATCACCCTTGCACTAAGGCCCAAGATAATATTGCTGGTCAGCTCTGCACTGAGTCAGGAAGACAAAACCCTCCTGCACTGTGTTTGGCAACAGCCCCTTGACCTGGGAAACAGCCAAGCATGCTTAGGGAATGAGTTGCTCAGCACTCTGGAATGGTGCAGCATTCCTTACTGCAAAGAAATCTTCTATTTTGGAAAAAAGTAATGTTTACTGACCATCATTTGTGTATTTCAACACATTCAGATCAGGGATCCTTGCAGGAGCAATAAGAACTGGATGGAACACACCTCTGAACTTCATGTCAGGTCCTACAAGATAGGAATAGACGCAGACAAAAAGCTTTTCCGCAACGACAGCTCCCACATACTGGAACGTAAGCTTAGGGATGAAGATGCAAAAAGAACCACAAACGTAGCCCCGGTCCTCTCATGCACACTGGAACTAAAGCAACAGGAGCTGTTCTGATCACATACATACCCACACTGGTGTTCCCAACCACAAGAGGTGCTTTAGGGTAGGTGGCTTTCAGATCCAGCAGTTCATCCAAGCTTACAGGAGAAATCCATGTTACTCGCTCCCCACGAAAAACCAGAGTTCTTTTTGGTTGATTTTCTGCCATTCTCTGATGGAGAAACATGGCAGATTTAAATATTTAGACATAAAGACAGAAGCGAGGTCTAATAGACAATAGACTGAAAGTCAAAAATGTTCTTAAACAACAGCAATTCTACACAGTCCTTTAAAATTGGATAGAAAGGGGACAGAAATGTTATGCTGGCTAAGGTTTGCACAATGGTGAAAGTCGAGACTGTGTGGGTGAAAGGTCTTCAAGTAATTCCAGTGGGCTAATAAACAAGAATGATAATAAACAGTCTCCTAGCAAAAGATGTGGGGACAGATCCTGCAATTGCTAAAACTGTTAAAAAAGTGATTAAAAAAATACTTAGTAGTAGTTCTTGGAGAGCACCAATGGCACTGACAGCAGCATCCCCTTCTAGATTATGCATACACTTAAGTGTCTCCGGCTGTTCTAGCACTGATCACTTGGAAATAGCTTGTGAACCAGTGCTGGTACAAACACACAGTAAAGAACTCCTGTCCTGCAGTCATCAATCTTTCTCCAGAAGCAGTCAGCTAACTACAGAATCTGGCTTTGAATCTCTACAATGGTAATAAAGTAAAACAAACAGCATTCAGTTTTTCTAGGGCAAATACTGCTGTCAATAATTAAGGATGCCTAACGCTTTCAATTCCAGCTGTTTATATCTTCGGCATGCCTTAATCACAGGGGCTAAACACTCTCTGATCTGGGTGGCCATCTGAGAACAGAGTAACACAACTATTAAGCCACAAAACTGTTTTCCAATGTTAAAAATTGTTTGCCATTCAGTTTGCTGTGAAGTATTTTTATCTTCAGCTGCTGGACTGAAAATTCAGTTTAAGTTGCTTCTTTATCTTCTCACCTGACATCTAACTCTGCAGCTTCATTTTTCCAATATGACTTTTTTTTGGTATGTGAATATTCAATAAGCTTACTGGGCAAAAAAACAACAAGGAGTATAATAACATTAAAACATTCTGACATTTCTTCTGATGAATTACTGCTAAGCAGGACTTAAGAATTAATTCTGAACAGAGCAACAAATAGTCTATAAGCAGCAAAAGGTACCATTAGTTCTGGAGGGAAGATAAGCTCCTGGGTGGGATCCAAGGTCTGGAATTCATCTGCTGAAAACAGGCTGGTGGACACCTTAAAAAGAAGACAAGCAAAAACCAAGAATTTTCTCTCATCATTAATTTCACAAAACAATAATAAAAGCAAAAGCAAAGCCAAACCAATAGACTGCCACTGAAGTTAGTAAAAAATTTAGTAATTTCATTATCATTTGGATTTGTTTTTAAATCACCATGCATCATTTGGAGATGCTGAGGTGAAAGAAGCGTTCATAATATTTTCTTAAATGTTACTGCTAACACAAATGACAGTGCAGAAGCAAGCAACTGAAGGACTAAGGACAGGCTTCCTGTAGTTCTACTATAACAAAGTAGCTTCATGCCAACCTAAAGTACTGAAAACCCAAAGAGGTAGATCAGCTATTACTGAAAGAAAATTAATAACAAGGTGAAATACTTGTATGGATAAGAGGTTTCACATAAAATCACAATCATAGCTCTAATTTTTTAGAGTGTATCAATTCTTCAGAGTCAAGTCAGCAGTTTTCCTAAGATACCAGTACTCAGAGCATCACTGATCATTGATTTAAGCAAATTTCACATATGCCCTAATGTCTTTCACAATGTAATTCTCACTGTATTGGTAAAGCTCAGACTATTAATAGTACTGACCCTGAAGAACTGTTCAAATCTCAGCTCTGGAGACCCAAACTACCTTATACCAATTATCTGACCACAGATAGTGCTATCAGAGCCCCCCCATAGAAATTTACACATAGAATCCTCAATTTTTCAAAATATTTCCAAATTTCTCATGAGGAATAATAAAATATCATATTTATCAAATATTATATGCAATATTCTAAGTTTTATATTGAAGCAGGGTCAGTAGTATATTTAAAACTTTACCTTCTCGTCATTGTCAAACAAATTATCTTCCTGATCCAAGCAACATTTTCCATTTGCTTTTCTTTGACAACAAATGGATTCCTAAAATAGGAAAATCCCATTAGTGACATACTGCCCAGAATGGCAATGAGTTAAAGCTCATAAGATAAGAGTGACTCTGTATTTCAATAAAGTTCTAGATGAAGTTTATTAACAAGCTGAATTAGAAGGATTAAGTGTTAAAGGAATGATATTAAAAAATTATTTTAAGTCATCAAATGTTGACATCCTTAATACAAAATAATTCCCACTGTGTAGAATTCTTTTGACATTGTGAGAGCAGATGTAGATGGTCTGTATTGTTTCCTTTACCAACTGTTCACTCCCATTTCTCCTTGGTAGGTTTCTGACACATTGCAGTGCGTGATAAATTCTAAGAACGTGGACTGAAATTCTGCTTTTATTCATGCCAGTACTAACTCACAGCAAACCACATGGAGTTACTTCAGATTACTCCTCATAATCCAGGCTAGACACCATGTTCACTTCTGTTTATCAATTTTTCTAAGGGGTTAGGCCATTTACTCAGAGTGACACTTTTAAACAGAGGGTCAGTGAAAATCTTGATGGCCTGTATATGCATATACACTGATGCCCCCAATCTAGCACTCCTATCACCAGTACTTCTTACCTTACAGAAGGTTTTACAGGCATCTAAGATTGGCCTGTATCCAGTACAGCGGCACAAGTTCCCTGAAGGAAGGAAATCAGTCAGAAAAGGTTTTGCTCTAAAGATGTGGCTTTAGAACGTCATATATTTATGCGAGTCTTGTGTTTTTTAAGCTCAAGGAGAAGTGTCGGCTCTCAAAAATAAAAAACAGAACAGTGACACAAGACTTAGGACCTTGCAGCTCCTGACAAAAAATGCTGTTGTTTCAAGGGGCGTATGAAATAGTTGAGATCTGCACTACAGTGAATGCTGGCTCCAGGTCAGCAGGAGAATAAGAGATTGTACAGTATTTTTTACCCACTCAAAATATTGTTCTCTTTCCCCCTGACTTTTTTTCTAGAGGTGAAGGAAACTAACCTTACACCTTTAAACTCACCACACAGCAACAGGAAATGCCTTTGGCTCCACTGTGGCTCTAGAGCACAACAGATGACAGAAGGCTATTTTACCTACAATAAATGCTCACACTTTCCCTTACTGAAGATAAGGCCAAGAGATGCAGACTATCTGTTTTAATCCTACTGCAAAGGGCCTGTCCTGCAAGGTTTATGACATTCTCAACACCAGGTATAAAGGGACCTTGGAGACGCTCAGATGCAGCTGCTTCTTCAATATGACATAATTTTTGCACATCTGATTTTAAGCATTTCAAAGACACATATGGGGACGTTTTGAGCACCTGAAACAGTCCACAGCTCTGTGTTTCATTTTCCAGGATAAAAGAATGACAGGGAATACAAGGCCTCCATCCAGCAGCAACTCTTCTAGAAAGCACAGCTTGTAAGAGTACATCCTCCACGCATGCAGACATGTATACTCACACAGACAAGCCCTCACAAAGCACCTGAAGAAATGCTTCAGGAACACACCTGCAAACTAAAAAGTGGCAATATTTACCAGCCAGAGCTGCAATCATCTGCTCTGAAGTTGGTTCTGGGTGGTTTCTTAGCAAAGTGTATATGGACATCACCATTCCAGGTGTGCAGAACCCACACTGGGAGCCATGGCACTTGGCAAGTCTTTCCTGAAACGAAATACCACAAACAACACTCCTTCCAGCACTCATCTCCATTCTAATGAATGCTCTCTTAAATAGGTGATGCCATACAAAATGTTGCCTTGGTAATAAACCAGACTTTTTAAGTAAAACATTTAAAACAATATCAAATGCAAATAATTATTTTGGGTGTGATGTTGATGCACATGTTACTAAAGAAGCTAAGTAACCTTCAGCAGACTTCTGTCTTTTTTGCACTTATACTAAAACATGAACCAAAGGGACACTGTCCAAGATGTGTCATTAGCCCAAAGAGAGCAAAGCCTGACCCACTCCAACAATCATCACATATCAACTACTTGATCAGACTGTCAATATTAAAGTAAGTTCCATCATCAGCCTTGATCAATCAACCACCAGAAAACAACCCTGCCCTCTGTTGTCACTTAGGAGGGAAAACAACAATCTTATTAAATTCCCATGCCCTAAAAGCACTGTCACTAAATCCATTCCATCCAAAAAAGAAATTAGTAATCTTCCTATACAGTGATACTGCACTCTCACCTGAACTGGATGAATCCTGGTTTTGGTACTTCCAATACCTTCCACTGTAGTCACTGCTGCACCATACAAGGAGCAAATGGGAAGCAAACATGCATTGGCTGAATAGTGTCTTTGGAACATAAAGGGGAATAAAGAACATGAATATTATTTTAATAAACAAGTCTGAGTATTATTTTTCGGTCAATCAAGACATAGCTCATACTTATATACAAAGCAGCCACTATTAACATTTGGAATGAGAAGTGATCACTTTTTAGCTGTCTCTTGACCCCCATATAAAAGCATATCTATAAGGACAATTCAATGGAATTTACATCTTCCTTAATACCTCAGCCTTTTCTAATTGCCCTCTCGTCTCTCTTGCCCACAAGGAATCTGTCAACTGTATTTTGAAGAAGAAAGGTAGGGGAAGGAAGATTGCTGTAGTCATCAGAAGAAAGTAAAGAATTACTGCTGCAAACTTATAATCAAAATTCCGATCCACAGGAAATTCTGATGTAAAATAAATACCATTGTTCCTACTTAGGAATAATGTTGCAGCATAAGCCACAGCATACCTTGCAGTTGAGAAGGCCATGATCCACAGAGTATCATCACACAATTCAGAAAGCTTCAACTCACAGAGTAACATCATACCACTTCAGAAGGCTTCAGGAGTATGCCCATACAGAGTAACATTATGTCACTTCAGAAGACTGCAAGTGTCTGCCCTTCTTGCTCTTTAGCCCAGCCTTTTATCCCCTCATGTTGATGCATTGCAGCTGTGTGCCCTCTGTTCCCTTTGGTGATTGGTCAGTGCCCCTGGGCACTCCAGCTCTAATTGCTTTTAATGCTGCTCACCTGACCTATACAGCCGTAGCCCATTGGGGATGAGGCTCAGCCACAGCCCCACTCCCAATCACCACAAACTGTGCACCTACTGAACAACACCAAAATGAAAATTCTTCAAAGCATTTAATAATTTCAATAAAATTATTTAAAATTATTGGGTTTTAATACAGTTTAATTTTTTTCAGTAGTCTGCTTTAATTTTAGCTCTTTCATTAACTTTAAACATTTTCATTTGTGTTGCATTCCAATGTAATGTAACTGTACAAAAGGACAGCTGGAATGTTTTTTCCCCATCCAATAAACACTTCAGCGTACAATGCCATGTAACCATTTAACAATTTGATTGATGTTTTCTCAACTTAAAAGCAATTTATTCCAGTCTTTAACTTAAGGACTCCAACTCCAGGTTTCAGTTCAAAATCTTTCTTTCTGTGGGTGGGATGTAAGGAATGGAGCTCAGTATTAAAGGGCTGGTAAGACTCACACTTGTGCCTACCCTACCTTCCCACCAATTGTATGACAGTATGCTGGTTTTGGCTGGGACAGTGTTAAATTTCTTCATAGTAGCTAGTTTGAAGCTGTGCTCTGGATTTGTGCTGGAAGCAGTGCTGATAACACAGGGGTGTTTAGTTACTGCAGAGCAGGTCTTACACAGAGTCAGGGTCTTTTCTGCCTCTCACCCCACCCCACCAATGAGGAGACTTTGGGAGACAACAAACTGGGAAGGACACAGCTGGGACAGCTGACCCAAAATGACCAAATCATATTCCATGTCATGTGGCATCATGTGCAGCATATAGAACTGCGGGAAGAAGAAGAAAGGGTGCAAGTTTTGGAGTGATTGTGTTTGTCTTCCTAAGTAACCATCACAGATGATGGTGTCCCAGCAGTGACTGGACATCTGCCTGATGATGGGAAGTAGTGAGTAAATTGTCTACCTTGCTTTGTTTGCACAAGCAGCTTTTGCTTTATCTATTAAACTGTCTTTCCTCAACCCATGAATTTTCTCCTTCAGCATTCTGATTCTCGGCCCCATTCCGCTGGGGGGAGTGAGTGAGCACCTGCACGGTTCTCAGTTACTAGCTGGACTTAAACCACCATACTGAGCTGCAGGTAGGAGCCACATTCCAGGGGTCAAGCCAAAGGATCTCAAATTAATGCCTCCTACGACCTCTTGCAGGGGCTATCAGTATTTATTTATAAATCAAGCATTTGAGTATGATAGTTCAGCAAATTTACAATACAGCTGAATCAACAGCAATTTTTCCAGCATTCTCCTTTTGGATTAAAGCAACCTTTCCTCTAGATACTTCTACTATTAAGTACAAGTTCTACAACTCTGTTTTTAAGGTTTCATATCTGGAAATGGTATCAACAATCATAAATTTTTCTGCAGTTTCAAAATATTCTGTTGAGGATACCGTATCTTCTTTGAAGCTGGCTCATAAGTTGATATCATCACTGTGCAAGCACCACAACCACCTCCTCCACAGCCATACTTAGTTCCTGTAAGACAGACTGAAAATGCTGTCATTAGGGAAAATAATTATCTGGTTCCATTCTGGGCTTTATTCCACTCAAAGGCTTGAGACAACCTTTTTTCCTAAACTCCTAAGGAACACAGAATTTGTTTGGTATCAGCATATGTACTGGATTCTGTTCTATATTGGAATAAATTTTCAGTGAAAGCAAGATGGAAGCTAAGAAGTTACATGACCAAAATCCTCTTCCCAAGAAAACAGAAAACTTGATTATAATTTATTTTGGAAGAGGAGTAAGTTGTGACAGAAAAGGGAAGTGAAAATTACTTCTCCAAGTGAAAACTGGAAAGGAAGAAATATGTAATGGGCAAATCAGCTGTATATCTGAAATTCCAGTGGAACACTAAAACAAATTTCCCAGTTTCTCCCAGAAGGCCCATTTATAGACAGGATATTTGCCTTGCATCACATCTGAAGGATCACACTTCTGAGAGAAGTGCTCATTTCTGTGAATCTGGAACAGTGGCCAGTCTAAAACTGTGAATCAACAAACAGCTACTTTAATGTTCCAATGCCACCAAAAGAAGATGCCTTTTTGCCCCACAAAATTCCATCAGTCTCAGCTTTTCACCACAACATCTCCCCTTTACCAGGAGAGAGACTATTACAAAGGCTGGGGACTTTTATTCTGTCAAGTTACTGACCCCTAGGTTTTTAGACTTCTTTATGAGGTGGGAGGGGAGGAACACAGACACATATTCATTGTGCCTGATGGCATAATTTATCTCTTTAAAAAGCCAGGCTAAAAATACAGCAGCTCAACTGAAGAATATTTGGATTAAGAAAGAGACATCATTTAGTGCAGTTGATTTATCTTAAAGCTATCACAACTTCCTTAATCTGGTAATTAAACCTTGAATTAAAATTTCTTAGAATTTTACTTGAATAAGGCTTTCATGAGTGACTTTAGGGAACAGACAAGAAAAGGATACGCCTCTTTCGCAGATAAGCCAAGAGCATTTGTTCAGGATCAGCATTTTTCTCTATTATCTACAGCAAGAAAGTAAAAACAAGGTTTAATTAAGAAACCAAGGCATTTCGTAATTCAGGGCACAGACTACATTCACACAAGGCCAGAAGAGAATCCTTCTCTGGTTCCCTCTCATAGTACTACACTAATTGGCAAACACCACAGGAGAGTTTGGACTCCTGGAAACTCCTTTTCAGACACATACACTTCCAGAAAAGAAGTGTTAGGGCACCGGGCAAGTACTAAAAATAACTGGTGCTCAGTGAAATGTTATACTGAGGGAACTGACCTTCGGCCACACTAGAAATAAAAATGCAGAACTTTAAAGACAGCATAAAGAACTAACTAATGATTTGCAGATTTTAAAGTCTCCCTGGCACTCTGACATACTGGAATAAACATTAGAGGAAGTCTGTAAGGCTATCGGCAGTAGCGATTTCTTTTCTAGTTTTATTTATATTAACCTTCACTTGCTGTAAGAAACTGACAACAGAAATATGCACATTCTTGATCGAGTACAGTATTTCTTATTTGGTCACTTAGAATCAGCTAGTTCCTTACACTTGGTTTGGATCAACAACCAGTCCTAGCAATATTATCTTTATGCTCAATAGTCCAAATTTGGGCACTAAAGTCTTGCTTTCAGTTGTGCCTCTGAAAACCTGACACCATCAAAGATGAGAAGCCAGACATCCAGGTGGAAAAAGGGGCTTGCTTACCAGCCAAGTTTGGTACCCAGCTGAAAGTGTGTTTCACTTTGACACACTTTTTCTCCCAAACATAGCAGAGCTAGCCAAAATGGGATGCAACCATCCAACCTTCTTCCGGAGGTTTGTGTGAGGCTTCGGTTACACTCGTTCGAATAAATCTGAGGAAGCCAAATCTATGCCCTTCGGGGTTGCTTCAGGCACAGCAGCCCCCCTCTCTCCGGCCCGTACTTACCTTCCTCCCGTTCACATAGAACACGAGCTCCTGAGCCGCCGCGGCCCCTTGCTGCGCCATCGTTCGCAGCCCGGTACCGGAGCAGCAGGGAAAGCCGCGCAGCTGGACGCGCCTCGTTATCCGGGGCGGGGCGGGGCCGAGCCAGGCGGTAACACGGACATTGTTTCCAACAAATATTGATTTACTTCAGCTTTCTAAAGTGTTATTTAAGTGTTGAAAAACGAAATCGTGCCTCGCACTTTCTCAAAGGACACAGGTGTTCTTGCAGAGCTAAACAGCAACGTTAACACTGTGCACTGTTATCGGGTTCTTATAATATCACCAAGAGTAATTTAAAATTGAGATAAAATCCAGCAATGTAGTGATCATGGGACCAATGTGATTTTTTTGCTATATTTGCATTCACAAAATAATCAGCAGTAAGGTTCAGGTATCAACCATTTGTAAGGGCTAGTTGTGCAGGAAAGGTTTTACAGAAAAAATACTTTCCTCTTTTTCTATAATCAAAATATATGGAATTAATTTCCTACAAAATTTCAATTAGATTAAGTAAACATGAGAAAAAACAACTTTAAAACTATAAAAAGAAGTTCAAATTACCTTATTCTCAGCAAAATTCTCCTAATTCTTGGTGATTGCTACAAATAGATTTTTATGTCAAAAATCATGAGCTGCTTTTTCATAATTTTCCTGGAAAGAGCTTCTAATATATCAAATGACCTGGTAAAACAATCACATATAGTGAAGCTTCAAAGACAATGCAACATTCTTTATGCTGCTTTTATGTTATCATTTTTTGTAACAATAAAAAGAAATGCAACCTAGGAAACAACAAAGTGAGTTTTCTCTGTGTTCTATTATTGAACATCAATTTCAGCAACAAGAGTGAGGATGGAGAAAACAAGGAAAGAAGAGCAGTAGCAATAATATGATTTTGCAGTTACTTAGCTTCTATGATCTTCAGGCTACTTTCTTTATACTTTTTTACTTGGAAGGATATCTATACTAAAGGAATAGAAGAAATGAAGGCATAAACCCCCAGGCCTTTTACTTTTATTGAAAATTCCATGCTTGTATTTGGGACACCCTAGCAGTCTAGCTGGTAACACCTGAGGCTGTGTGGAACAACAGGACCTTCACTGAAAAAATAATTAAGCCAGTCCCCAGTGAGATTATTTATTTTCTGGGAAGATAAAACATGTGCCTCTGTTTCTAGCTTTCAAACCACAGGCAGTAGAGAGAAACAACCATTTAAAAAACCATTGTGTTTTGCTGCTGCAGTGCCAGCACTGGGAACACAAGTTTTAACAGGTATTTCTTGATGGTTTCTAATGATACAGCTGCTGATGTTGATAAATAGTGGAAGCTAGCAAGAACATTTCAATTAAAAATAAAATAAATTAATTTCAAACTTAGTAATAAAAGCCAAGGAAAATGCTTAATAATTTCTATATGTACTTCCTTCTAAAAAATAACATTGAAAAAGGATAGAATCTATCTTCCCAACCATTTCTGCACCTCTTCACAATAGTCTTGGCGAATGTGGTGATGTACACAGCATGTACCAGAAAGAAAAAAGTCTGCCTGCTGAAACTTCCCAAATAATGTTAACAGCTGTTTTGCAGTGCAGATGACTTGCCTGGGTGATGAGGTAAGTTTTTTATTGGAAGAATTGTCATACTGATTGAATACTCTATTTGTACTGCAAGGTTCTATATGAAAACACCTTGCTCTACTTACTGCTGTATAATTACAATCTCTACATGATCTTTGCAACTGATAACCACAGCTAGACAACTCTCTGTTCAGGGAATAAATGTCCCCTTTGTAAACTATCTCACTAGTGATACATTTAACTCTAAATTCATATATGCAAAGTCCTACAGGATCTTGAGGAAGCTGCCTTAGGGCTACAGACCATAACAAAACAACCACAGTAGAAAACAGTTGTGGTATTATTTAAGTGTTTGTAAATAACACATTTATGCCTCTTAGTGTTTATGGTTATAGTTCCAGACTTACATGTAGAATGGACTCACCTGAAAGTTATATCCAGGAGTGTGTTCTGATATGTATCAGTCCTTTTCTGTCAAAATACACAGCTGAAATTCTGGCAACTCACGGGAGAAAGATGTAGGTTCCTCCGATTGAACTTCTTGAGATTCCTCTCAGCACATTTCTCCAGCCTGACCAGATCCTCTGAATGGTGACAGAACCATGGGGTATTTCAGCCACTCCTTCCAGTTTCTGATCACCTGCAGACTTGTGTAGGGTGCACTGGCTCATACAGGTTGTTAGTGAACGTGTTCATCACTGCTGGCAGCAGTGTGAAACCCTAATGAGCTCTAATGTTTTGCCTCCAGCCGGACCATTTGGCACTAATCACAACCTTCCAGCTTTTCCACTCACCTCACTGTGCCCTTAACAAATCCATACTTTGTCAGTTTGTCTGTGGAATGTTATCAGAGAAAATATCAAAAGCCCTACTGTAATTGAGACAAGCATGTAGTGCTCTGCCCTCACCCACCAAGCTAGTTGGAGAAGTCTATCAGGTTCATAAAGCCTGATTTCCTGATTGCAAATCAATGCCATCTGCTCCCAACCACCTTCTTGTCTTAAACATCTGTTAAAACACTAATTTCTCCATTAGCTTCCAGCTTACAATGTAATCTACAATGAAGTACAAAGAGTATATTTAAAAGAATGTTTTAAAGAATATATTATAATTTTTAAAAGAATATATTGTATTTTAAGAATATACTTTTAAAGAATACATTATAAATTTAAGAATATCTTAAAAAGAGACATGCTGTATTAGACAAAAGGTCAAGCTAACCAAAGAACTGGTCTCTGAGAGGGTAACTGGGGAATGTCCTTGGAAAAGGTACAAAAATTGGTAAAAGGCATAGTAAGGCTTCTGCAGAATCATCTTCCAGCCTTCAAAAATTTGCAATTCAGGAACATCCTATGCCAGAAATGGTTTTTCTGGTAATTCTTCCTAGATTTTTCTTCCATTAATGTGTCTGATCAATTTTTAAGCCTGTGTAAACTAGTAACATCTACTGCATATGCATGAAGAACCACTATCTATAACCAAAATAAGTTAATTTGGATCTCTATCTCATTAAAAATGCCTCTCTGTTGCAAAATTAACCTGAACCTTATCTATTGTAATGTGTAAAAGCTGTGCAGGTAGTGAGCCTCTGGTAGCATCTACAAATCAGGTACTACAAGAAAACTGTCAGCTGACAGCTCATTATGGAATGCAGAGGGAAAGCAGTACAAAACCTGAAATCTGAATGGTATGACATTATTGTATTACTTGTCACATGGGCAGTCTCAATTGGAAACTCAAGGTGTTGCTTTCTCTAGACCATATTTGCTACTGAATTCCTACTGCAGTGCTTTTTTCTTCCTTGCTACCCCTGGCACATACTGTGGGCACTTGACTTCCCTCCATTATTTATTTCTCAATGAGATTTCCTTATTCAAATCTTAGTGTGATTCTGTCAAATCCAAAAGTCAACTATCAAAAAAAGACTATCTCCATCTATTTCAATAAATTCATAAAAATTTGGTATGCGTGTATCCATTCCAACCAGCACTGAGAACTGGTTCCGCTCAAAATAAACATGAAAAACTCACAGTACAATTCCCAAAGCTTGTTTATTTTTATTTCTCATTAAAACATATATTTTCTAATAATTTAAGAAATGCTGCAAACCATTTGAACAGATTAAAAATTACTGAGCTGAGATGCAAAACAGGAGTGAGCCTCACCTGTATAAGTCTTCCTCAGTAAAGTATTCTGTGCCCCTTTTACAGAGGTTCTTCTCCAGAAAATTTCACTGTGGAAGACCTTACTAATCAAAGAACAACAAAGAGTCTATATTGCTAAACATTTACATAGATACATAAACAATTGTACCCATTTTAGAAGTATTGTCCATAAAGGCAATTCTCTCTTCCTCAATAAAATTTTGATTTGCTTTTAAAATTTACTTTCTTCTTTACTTTGTAGACTGAGGAATCCAGGAATTGTGTATCTGTAAATCGATCCCCTCTCCTTAATTTGCTGTAAAGAAAAGAAGTAAAAACATCAGGTACGAATATCATCAAGCACATGTGCAACTACAGTAATGTGATCATAATAATTCACATGGTGAATAGCACTAATGAAAGCTTGATACACTAAAGAAATTAAACTCGTGGAAAATAAGTATGTATGAAAAAGCAAGACACTACTGCTTTCCAAAATAATGCTGGAAATATGTGACCTCTATCATACTAGGATGTGATATTTCTATTAAAAAAAATTCAAAACTTGTTTACACTGAACACTTAACAGCACCCATTCAGGACAGTGTAAATTTAACTATAATATAAATAGGAGACAAGAATCTAAAATCTTAGATTGGCATCAACATTTTTTTTCTGTTATTAGTTACCATTTCTCAGAAATACAGAACTTATCATTTTGGGGTAAAAGAGTGGCAATGTGTCAGTGTATAATACTGTAGAATTTTAACACGTAAGTCAATTAATAAAAGTGTGACTCTAATATCTTACCATTTTTTTTATAAGTTATCTGGCATAAATATTTCTGAATTGCCAGTGGTAAAGTGAAGACTTTCTCCATTACTTTTAGCTCCTACTTTTCCTCACTCACTGCTTCAACTGTTAGCTTACTCACAGAAGTAAAAAATATTTTGAGGCTGCATGAGAACAGTGCTCTATTTTTTTTTCAGTTTGTGCATTTATCCTCTCCTACCACAGTATTGCCAGAAAAAAAGGCTTTTTATACCTTTGTCATAAAGTAAGTTGGGATAATCCTTTCACTCTCTTCCCTGTTCCAGGGAAGCCTTTCTACTGTCTTTACCTCATGAATACACATCCTACTAACACACTCTCAACACAGTGGAACTGTTCCTTAAATTAATATTATACTTTAAAAAAATCCAAACCAAACAGAAAAACCTCAACAACTTTCTGGCAAAAATCCCACAGAATATTTTCAGAAGTAGTGAACCTAAAGGTCCATTTATATTTAGATCTATTTATGTAAGAGCAAATATATTAGTTTTCTTAATGGAAGTTTGGGTTTCAAATTCCCTTTTAAATTTCAGAAGTTATTTCACAATTTATGTCTTGTCTTTTAGTAATCTATAAAATCCTCTGGCACTAAATTTACCAAGAATAATAAGGGGCAAATTAATTATAAAATAATATATCCAATATAACCAACTATCAAATTATTATATCTTAAATAATTTTTTATATTACATATAGATAGTTAAATTTAAATGACTGAATTATATAATATTAGTACATAAATTTCCTTTCCATTTGACAAGATTACAAGGACATTATATTACAAGGACATAAATTATGGTATAATTTACCTTTAAGTATAACATTCATAATTATTCATCTCTAAAGGGGATTATATCATGATAAACATTAAGATTCACTATTATTTTCTATTAGTCCAAACTATATTTTAGAATTTGAATTTGTTGTCTTACTTTAGTACTTGGAAATTCTGCCACACTAACTGGAGAAGCCTTATATCAACATTGAAGTATCTTTGCAAAAGATTTGTGAGAGCTCCACTGTTTATTCAGGGGTTTAACAACCAACGTTTACTGGGGGTAGTTACGTACACAAAGGACAAGAACAAAAGCCCCAATTTCTGTGTACCTACCTCTGAAGACTGGGTTCCTTGTAGCAAACAGTGGGTCTGCCTCGTCTCAGTGCTGCTGCTGCTGAATCTTCTAAAGTTTGGGGGGATTTAGGTACAGAAGTCTGAATTTGTATACTAGTATTTGTCAGTTCTTGGAGAGCTTTTCTCCCTGTAAATACAGCAGTTTACATGCTTCATTTTAAATATTTTGTGAATCATTATGTAAACTTCAATTAGTAGTAATTTTTGAGATTATTGTATAGTGTTTTGCAATATAGCCACATTGATTACTGCTCCTATGCTGAAGGTACTCAGCATAACTCCATTTTATGAACTCCATTATATTGTATTATGATAATTGTATTTATTATAGAAGAATTTAAACCTATCTTTCAGATTATATTCAAGTTTTCTTATGTTCTTTATGTATTGTACTTTAAAAAAGAGATTGTCACATCAAAGCTGGCCCATGGGCAAGTTGTAGAAAAACCTACTCAACATACTTCTAGATATGGGAATTCCTGTTGAGTTGCAGTGTTTCTAAAGAAACAAAAATGAAATTTTAAGTCCAGATATATTTTCCATTTAAGAAGGGAACAGTGTAGCCTGTCTTGTTTCTCATGGATAAAAGCTCAAGCTATTTTGTCTTTTTACGCCCATATTTTTAAATGTAATGGAATTCTTCAAAAAAGGAATGCATGCTTTAACTAAAATTGTTTCTCAAGAATGTAGACCACTTATATCTGCACTACTAAGTATCATCTTGGGATATATTGAAACATAACAAGGATATTAGTCACCACAATTTAAAAAGATATTGTAACTGACACATGATATAGAAGATTTTGGTGATTTTCATTCTTGCCCTTTTCCACTCCTGTTTTATCTGCTCTTAACAAGCAATGAGAGGACAGAATTAAGAGAAAACATGTTACCACTGTTTCAGGCACTACCTAATTCAAAATGCCTTGCTTTTTCTAGCCCACACACTTACCATGACAAGGTGTCAGAGTATTTTTGTTGCTCTGTTTAGAAATATGATCCATATTTTGTTCTGTTTTTTCAGCATCTGGTGCTTCATTACAATCATTTTGCCTGTGGATTTCAGAGCTTTTCAGTTTAGAGAAGCTGATGGAAGCATTGTGGTTATCAAGAGCTGGGAGCTCCATATCAAGACGACCTTCCTGAGAAGAACTATCTGCCTTAAATGGCATATTCTTACAGCATTCTACTTCAATCACAGGCTTCAACTTACTCACAAAGGAATTCATTTCATGAGAATGGTCATCCAAAATATTCTGACCCCCCTGAGCAATATGCCTGAAATAACTTTTTTCTGGTCTGGTCTCAGTAATATCAGAAGTATACCTGTGTTTGTGCTTTACATGCTTATCAGGAAAATTACTTATGCGGGAGGGTTCACTTGCCACAGCTGAGGAATCTACCTTCTCTAACCTGTTAGCATCATCATCAACCTGCTCTTTAGCTTGTGGTGTATTCGGAGCTACACCATTTTGAGTAACTAAAGCCACTTGCATTTGCTGAGTTACAGCTGCTTTCTTTCCAGCCTCTGCAAGCAATGAATCCTTGTGTTTTAATTCTTCATTTTTACAAACTGAGAACCGTGTAAGAGTTTCCTTTGGTATCACACATGTTTTCCGGCTGGCCCTTGCCAATGTACGCTTCAATCTGCCTGGTGAAAAATGGCTGCTCTTTTGGTCTACTTTCTGACTAACTTTATGATGGCTGTCATTTTCAGCTTCTCTACCTTGTCTGTGACTACTTTTTCTGTTGCTTTTTCGCTGTATAATATTCTTCTGGTCTTGTTTTCTCTTGCTGTTGTCACATTGGTTTTGGTTTATCTCTGCTTGAGATTTTTTTGAAATATATTCTCCATAGTGGCCATTTTCCTCTCGACAGGATTTTTCTGTGTTTGCTTTGGAAAGGTTTCGAGAAGGCTTCCTCTTTATTGTTGGTTTGGTATCTTTCTCATTTGTATTCAGAAAGCCCTCCTGTAAAGCCAATACATCAGAAATGTTATCTTGGAATGGTAAATTTTCAGCACAATAAACTTCTGGTGGGATCTTGTTAACAGTTGAGCATGAGTCTGTTTTTTGTATTCTGCTTTCCACTTCTCCAAACATTTCTGAGAATGTTCCTTTATTTGTCTCTTGTTTTCTTGGATTCATTACATTAACCTGGTATGTCCTCCTGGAATCCTTAGCTTTACTTGTTCTATTCTGTTGCTCTACAGAATTCCCTGTAGGTAGCTGTTCTGTCTGATTCTGGAATAGCTGAGTTTGTGAATCAGCAGTTACTGAAGTTTCACTATTCTCAGCCCTAGAGAGCATTTCTTCTGCACGCAGATTTGAACGGACTTCAGTCTTGCTTTTAATTTTTTCTGTATCCTTCTTAGAATATTTTACTTTTCTGAAATTTGGTAATATTTTGTCAGAACTGGCATTATTAATTTTATTTTGGTGTAATTTATAATTGCCTTTTGCTGTAACTGTGAGAAGTTCACTTGCATCACTGGCAGTCAACTCCATATCAGCATCATAGACAGTTTCTTCAGGCTTCATCTTGTCAGTAAAAAGCAGCTTAAAATCTGTCTTACTTTCACTGTTAAATTTAAGAGGTGAAAGAGTAAGGCAAGACAAGTCACTTGAACCTTCCTGCAAATTCCTATCATTGGCATTGCTGCTACTGTTGATGGGATGATGAAGCAGATTCAATGGCCTACATTTTATATCAAAATTCTTTATATTAGGTTGAGTTTTTGACTTACAAAGTACTGCATTTTTCTTTCTTGCAGTCACATTTTCATAGGATGGCAATAAACGACCATGATATTGTTCTGTAGGCTCCTCAGACTGTTCTAAGAATTGTGTATTTTTTCCATGAGCTGGGTAGGCACTATTGCAACTTAACTCTGCACACAGTTGATTTTCTGCAAAGAGAAAAATTTCAGCAGCTTGGGGAAAAGAGGAATGGAGTGTAGTTATCTGCATAAAACTACTGAAGACTGAACCAGAAGTATGGAAAATTATACTTTTTATTTTTAAACTGAATACACACATTCCATGGTTGGTCCTTAAAAATTTAGTAAACTGAAGCTAATTTCATAATTTACTGAAGTTGGACTTTCCAAATTGGACATAAATAAAACTATTTTTCTGTAACTACTTGAGCTATTATTTGGTTATCTTAGCTATGTAATTTCAATGAGTATTATTCTATAAGTGATTGTCAGGACACCTATACTTATGGATGAGCATTTATTTTTCACTAGTTTATTACAGTTTATGAATATTACTATACCTTCTGTATTGCACATTGAGTAATGAATTATTAAATACTAATTCTCAGAGAGGGTAAAAAATAAATCACTTTCACAGAAATACATCATACCTTTCAAAAATCTATTCTTGTCAACCATTGGTTCTGTTTCAATGAACTTTTGATTATTTGTACCAGGAGACAAGAGTGATGCAAACTTGACTTGATCTGAATGCACTTCCTCTGTCAAATTAGTGGTACACTTGTAAGAATTTGATGCTTCACCCAGAGAAGGGCTACCCTGCTGCTTTGCATTAGCTGTTGCAATGAAAGGAAGCTCTGCTGGCAATTCTACAGATCTGAAAAGAGAAAATTTTACTGTGAAGATTTTTATTACATTTTCCATCATGACATTCAAGTGTTCAAAATGTTCTCTTAACAATGTATAATAGCTGAAAACAAGAACTCAAGTATGATATTGTGCTCTGTCTTGGGGCAAATGTATTTTTTTGATGATAGCAAATCCTGCTTTGGGCTGGTGAGATCACATGATCCAAGCAGTGAGTTACTCAAACACAAGTCTTATCTACTGCTCTCTCTCTAAATTCTGAGCTGCAAACAGGTCATTTCTGGATTAAACAGGAAATGGTTTCTCAGCACCTCAAAACTACCCAGGACAAGGTGCAAAGATCAGCTGTAAGAGAAGGCACAGACACCCAGCACCTTGGCACTTCACACAAGCACCTACCGAGCTGACTGATGTGCACTCCGGAGCTTGTCACCAGTAGGGCTGCTTGGGCCTGCTGACAGCGGAAAGGAACTCTGGAGAGCCTTTCAAAGGAAGAGCAGCAGCCAAATACAAACTGTTAAATATTCTCTTATGTTTCAAGTATTGGAAATATCCACAGGGAAAAAGACCCCACAAAATGAATGGGAAAAAGATACATGCACTGGTGGAAGATACATGATATTCAAACACATGCAATAATTTTAAAGCAAACTATTTTGTTACAAAATCCATCAAAATACATAACCTACTTTTATCCCAAAGGAATGTACAGATTTCTGAATGTAGCTATAACTCATCCAAACTTCATTATACATATAGAAGCACGGAACAACACTAAGCAAGTTGAGAACAGACAACATAGTATTTTCCTTTTTTTAAAATTAATTGTATTTTCTCCATGACACAAGGACTAACACAGACTATGTTTTCTGGTTAAGTTTCCAGATGTAAGAATTTATTGCAGCACTAGGCAAGGAAGGCAGGTAGCTTGTTCACTACATACTGAAGTGCTAAGCTTTTTTTTTTGAAACCACATGATTCTTCTTTCAGGCTAACTGATATTTAATTTTTAGATGCTTTGGAAACCCGATTAAATCCTAAATTTTCAGTACAGGAAAACTAAATATATTGCAATATACTCATTTAATCCCAAGTTTTAAGGAATTGGGGTAAACATTTTACAACACAAATATTATTTCAACATTGCACTCAATTTGATGCTTTGAAAATCTTACCCTGGAAGATAAGTTCAATATAGTAAAGTTGAAAACACATCTTACCTCAGAAGGACTGCTTATTTCTATTGCAGTCAAGAGGTTTTCATTCAAAAATGCATCTATTCCAATAAGAGTTTTATTCTGCATATAAAAAAATATATTTTAAGTGGTAAGAAGAGACAAGATATAAAAGGTGAATCTATGCTGCAATTTTTTTTACTTAATTGAGCACAAACTCATCTTAATACCTATAAATATAAAGATGAACCCGGGACTAAAATAGCTATAGTTAAACACACTGATAGACAAAATAGTTCCAAAAAAGCTACAAAAGTAAAATTAAATGTAAATATTATGCTGTCAGGTGATATAACTTCACAAATCTGAGACATGTATTTTAAGCCACCACTTTAAGAAGTAATATTGAGTTTCAAAAAAAGATAAAAGCTTAGTTTAGCTGCTCTAAGTTTAAACAATATTATTTGCAGCATACCAAACGGGTTAGTTTCTGACGAAGCGAGATGTTATGAAGCTGCAGTTTTTCTACTTCCTTCTGAAGAAAAATCTTCTCATTCTTTAGCTTGCGAGAATTTTCTTTTTCAACACTCAAAGCCACAGCTAATGCTTTGTTATTTTGTTGTAAGGATACTTTAAACATAGATGAGTTATCTAAAGGAGACAAAGTAATATTATTTTCAACAGCTTCAATTCCAGGCCCTCTCTGTGTGAACTATCACTATATGACAACATTTTTATCTATAGGTTCTGGTGCCAGAGCAGCAAAGCCTAACACTTTCCAATGTAAAACAGTTTATGTAGCTGTCATTCTGATGACTACTCCATCTGTTTCAAGTTTATTTCATGCATAGATTCTGCTCTAGTCTGGATTTAAAAAAAAAAAAGTTATTTTAAGAAGAAAACATTTTAAAATAAGTTTTATGCCTAGTTTCGCAGGCATAAAAATGTTTAATAATATTTAAAATATTATAAATTTTACACATTAAAATGTTCAAACATTCGCATAATACATATGAGTTTTGACAACATAAAGAAAAAAGTTTTCTATTAAAAATATATATTTCCACTGTCTTTATAAAAACTTACCTATACTTATCTGTTACAGAATGGTTGTAACAGGCAGAATTTCAGCTAATCATGTTAAACACAATTACTATTCCTTTTGAAGCCATATATACATTCTAAGTACAGTATACAGCTTCAGTTTTATTTTAATAGGACTTACTTATTAATTTAGTTTTGATTTTAGAAGCTAAAGAAGCATTCCATTTTGCAGCTTGTAATGCTCCATCCCTCTTCTTCATCCATCCTTTCGCAGCATTCGAGGTGAACACAGCAGATGATGATTTAGCAGTTGCACCTTTATCCATCCTCAAAATCAATCTATACACCGTCAAGGGGAACGTCCAAATAAATAAATGGTCTTTCTGACGCTTTTCAAAATTGAGTTTATTATGTCTTGTGAGGATTTCTGTGTCTGAAGCTGAAAGAATTGCTTCTGTCTTCACCTTTTTTCAGTCAATTAAAACAGATTAATGAATTAATCAACACAATGAGACATGAACACAGAGAAACACAATACTTAACTAGTAAACCATGAAACCTGAAAAGATCACAGATCTGTAAACCACGAAACCGGAAAAAAAATTTTAGCTTGTCTATTCCCTCACGTTAACTATCCGAGTTTACACACAAAAGGGGAAAGCTCCAGGTTCTACCACTTCGCAATACGATCAGACCAGCTTGTGCTTTGTCAGACAGATGTAAAACTGACGCATTTCAATGAATCGCATTACAAACGGCGCGAAGTTAAGCCAAAAGAGACCGAGCGGGAGAAGCCGAGACCGGCGGGCCAGCGGAGGTGCGTGAGGGCGGGGTCGCGCCCCGGCAAGGCCCCGGCGAGGCCCCGCCCGAGCCCTCAGAGCCCTGAGGGCCAACGGCCGCGCGCGCGCCAGGGGCCTCCGCGAGGCGGCGCCGTTGGGCCGGGCGGGGCGCGCGGGGCTCCCGAGCCGGGAGCGGCGGGCGGCGCGGGGCTCAGCCAGCGCGGAACGTGCCGCGGTAAAGGAGCTCAGCTGGGCTCTCACCTGCGGCCAAGGGCGTTTCAGAAGCGGTAAAATACCCGTCATGAACCGCTAATCCACGGTTCCGGCTCTTCAGTGACATCTCTGAGTGGTTCAAAAAGGAGTTGGGTGTTTGTAACTTCCCAGCTACATACCGTTTTCAATACCAACCATTAATAACATACAATTAAATTTTAAAAACTAAACATTAGGGATATGAACGCTTAGCATCAATCTCAGTGTACTGTGAGGAAGGGAGTAGGAAACTCCAGATACTCCAGAGTTTGAGATGCTTGGCTTTCAGTTCAAAGACTTCCTTTAGGTTTAAGGGGGGAAAAACATGCAATTCCTTCTCAGTGGCAAGTTAAATTTCTTTGTGGCTGATTTTGAGCTATTAGTAATACATGGAATAACAATGTACAGACAGACATCAGGGTAGTTAGGAATACAGCCATGATAAATTTACAGCCTAGTAGATTATATACTGCTTGCATACCTACAGACCTGAAAGGGCAGGAAGTCTCTGACAACAGAATTTGAGCAAGCCCAGTTTTAATGTGGTTCAGGTAATATCAAGAGTGTGAATTGCCTGGAAGTACTTTAGTCTAATTCAATGCTTTTCCCCAAAATCTCTTTTAAGTCCAAAAGCCCTTTAACACTTTCTTCACATACATTCTCTTTTACTGGCTACATGTGCCCAGTTCTACCATTAGCTCAGGTAGACATTAATTGCTAAATTTGATCCAGGAATTGGTAATTTTAGAGTAAGCTGAATTAATGTTTTTTTAAGATTTACAGAGATTCAGAAGGTTGAAATAAAAAGCATCAGTTTCTGTAATGCAGTAATCATCACAAACCTTACCTTGCTGTGTGCCAACATTACAATATTCTATAAAGTAAGTCAAAGGAATCACATATTAAATATAAGTAGCATTATGTGAAAATGGATCTTCATGAACTTACTATTTTCATAATCTGCTCTAGAGAGCATCTGGAAAGTCCCTCACTTCTACCTTTTTTAGTGAATGATGTACGACAGAGTTTCTCAGTGCGGCCCTGAAGGTGCAAAACCCTTAAAATACAGCTTTGATTTAGCACACCTCATATACCTTTGGTATGTTTTCCCTCACAAGGAAACTTGGAAGGGACTGTAGCCACTATAAAACTCTGGCCAAATAAAAGAGCAAATAACCTTACATAACTTTAGAAACAGAAAACCAATCTAATAGAACTTACCTCCTCCTCCTTTCCACAAGGCAGTGCTTTCCTCCAGATCCAACACTGAGTCTTCATTTCCTCCAATTCCACAACAGTCTAAAGTCTTGAAGAGGCAATCACCAATTTGCTTCCATTTAGTGTTAATGTCACTACTGTGGGCAATAAATTTAAAATAAAATGTGAAGTATTGCATTCCCACCCATAGTCATACTTTCCTTTACACTTCACTGAGGAACTCCCACGCTGGAACACTTCACATGTACAAATCTCCAGTTAATTGCCAGCTACTCAAAGTAGGGAAGAACTTAAAGCACTGCCAAGTTTCACAGCCTGTATTTCTAAAATGTATATTAAGAGCAGAATTATGAGTTTCAGTCACTTGGGATCCTATGACTGGTCTTTAAACTGAATAGAAATGAAAAGTAGTGAGGGATAGACACGCAGACTCTTGTGAAAGCTCTAATCATATGGGAACTGAACTTGTACTTCACTAGATGCATACATATTCATGTCTGAGAAGAATCTTGGTTGAGGAATTAATTCTGTAGTGCCTAATACAGTGTGAGCTATGACTAAAGCACTTCTGGTGAGTAGATTATGTAGAACAGCTTCTCTCTTTCTGGATTTTCTTATGTCCAACAAGACCTGAGCTCATGATACAGCTTTTCCTGAAATTACAGTATTAAGAACCTATCTTCCTCTAATCACATCACTTCTTGCACAAGCTTAATGAAAAATCCATTTCTTAATGCCTCTTCCTCTCCATCAAATTTGACTGAAATAGGTGAAGTGAAACACAAATATATAGAGGATGAGTATGCAAGCCTGGCTTCCTTGGGAAACTAGCAAACACCAAAACAAAAACATCCCTGTGTTCATTTCCCAAAACACACAGCTCAAAAGGCACTTTGCTTATGGGGGCTGGTTATGCTGCACACTTCTACGCCAAATAAATGCTTTACTAAGCCTGAATTGTAATGATAATTCACGTAGTTAAATCTGAGGTCCAAAACCTATTGCATTGTTTGTTTATATATATATAAACCTGGCTTCTGGGTACACTCTTGGTCAAGAACTGTCCAGGAGAGCCTTGGTGCTTGGCATGCTATTCCCTCTCTTTGCCACAACTGGATCATGATTAGATGCCAAGAAAAATGAAATGTGTTTACTTTATGGCTTTACTAAATGGCCTGAACTGCCATTTGAATGCAAATCTGCATTAAGATAAAAAAAGTGAGTTTTAAGTAGTAAGTGATCATTCAGAGTTACACAATTTCAAAAAGAATTTATTATCCCTGTACTAGGACCAGATGATGATTTACATGATTTATTTGCCTCTTTCCTCTAATGTTCTTCATTTGACTGAAGTCTGAATTAAAAGTTAATGGTCCTAAATATTAACTGAAAACATGGTAGTCCATGAATATTTAGGCAATCTCAAAAATAAAAATGTAGTAACAGACCAGAATAAAGCAAGTGACACAGATGAAACTGTAGCTGCTGTGTGTTACATACCATTTGGTATGACCCTTTTGCAAGTGAGCCTGTAGCTGAAGTTTTAAATATCTTAAATTGGTGGCAAAACACCTCAAAAAGGAAATTAGGAGTAAAAAATTAGGGTAATACAAGATGAAAATCAATAGGAATTGCAAATATAACTGAGTAAACTATATAAATACAATGTAGGCACATTTCTTATATGTGCAGTGTACAGTAAAGTGAGTGGATTTTTACTGCACTTCAGGTAGCAATAAAAGTACACTGTTATTATCTGGGATTTAGTTATCTCATTATATAATAAATATGATAAATAAAATATTATATATTTTATATAATATATTGTATATTATTCTAAACACATAACCAGCTCATACCTTCCATAAAGTCTGCACAAATCCGGAGTTTGGCACTGGTTTTTGCACTCCTAGTTACTTGGCAGTTGTATCCAAAAGGATAGTTTCTTACTGTATGATTGGGCAAAAAACAAACTTTGTGAGCAAATAAAGGAGAATTAAATGGGAACTAGACATAATGTTGCAATTTTTTAAAAGAAAATGCAGCTGCATTTTAGAAATATTTTTCATGTATATAAACTTTGTTTAACGAGGCTGAGACGAATGTGTAACAAGAACTTATTTTCACCTTTCTATTGTTTATTGCACGCATATTGATGACCACATAACTGTATGTCAGACAAGGAATTTAACAGGACACTTTCTGAATGTCTTTTTAAAATGACTGTATGAGGGTCAGGCATCTTGCCTGCATTACTGAATCACAGAATCATCAAGGTTGGAAGAGACCTTCAAGATCCTCTGCCATCAACCCAGCAGCACCATGACAGGAGTCAGCTCAAGCTGCTGTCAGATCGAGACCTGCCCTGCCGGGGACTTGGGAGGAGCTGGTGGAAGGGAGGCTGGCCATGACCCAGCCATGGGCACTCCCAGCCCAGAAAGCCAAACCTGCCCTGGGCTGCATCCAAAGCCCCGTGGGCAGCAGGGCAAGGCAAGGCAGGGGATTCTGCCCCTCTGCTCTGAGATCCCATCTGGAACCCTGCATCAGCTCTGGGGCCAGCACAGGAGGGACAGCGACCTGGTGGAGTGACTCCAGAGGAGGCCACCAAGAGATCAGAGAAATGGAGCACCTCTCTCTTGAGGAAAGGTGAGAGAACTGGGTTTGCTCAGTCTGGGGAAGAGAGGGCTTTGGGGTGACCTAAGTGCAGCCTTCCAGTACCTTTAAGGAACTTACAGGAAAGATAAGCAATAGTATTTATATGAGCATGTAGTGCCAGGACAAGAGGAAACGTGTTCAAATTGAACAGGTTTATATCAGCTAATAGGAAAAAAATAGCTAATAGCTAATATAAACCTGTTCATTCTTTTCTGTGAGGGTGGTGAGGTACTGGAGCAGGTTGCCCAGGGAACTTGCGGATGTCCCACCCGTGTTCAAGGCGGGGGATCGCTGGAAGTAAATAATCTTCAAGGTCCCCTTCCAAGCCAAACCATTCTAAGATTCTTACTATGGAACCTATAGAAACAGCAAGAGAATCAAACCCACTCTGAGTAAACCCGTACTTATAATAATAATAAAAAAAAATTAAAAAAATTAAGCACGGTTTGTGCCTTACAGAGCAGCCGACTGCAGGCGGGTCAGCCACACCCGGGAGGGCGCCTGAGGGAGCCCCTGCCGGCAGCGCCGGGAGCAGCGGCAGCCGAGCCCCGGGGGCCCTGGCACCGGGCTGGCCCGCGGCAGGGACTCCGGGGAGGGGATGGCGCGGCCGGGCCCCTCCGGCTGCCCCTCCGCTCCCCCGGCCCGGCCCGGCGTGTGCACTGCCATTTTGCGGAGCAGCGGCGCGCAGGTGACGCGGGCCGCCGGCCCGGCCGGGCCCTGAGCGCTGCTCCGGGCCGAGGGCGCGCGGCGCTTTCCGCTCCTGGGCGGAGCAGCGCCCCGGGGGCTGGGAGGGGCGAGCGAGCGGCCCGGGAAGTTAAAGCAGCCCTAATTAAAGATCGGGTTTTAAAGAAGCCTCGGTGTCGTTGATTCAAAGAGAGCTGTATTTTTAGTACTGTGAACTATGCTCAGGATTTCCCAGGTTATCCTTCCAGAGCTCTAGTCACACATCCTCACCACGTAACTCTGCTTGCCCATTTGTCTCGAAAGAGTAAGCTTTGTGTTTCCTCGCAAAGTAAAATGTCATAGGTTGTTACACTAAAGGTGCAGAATATTTGGCTATTTGCATTACTAGGTCTCCAGAACTGTTTTTAAAAGTGGTATCTGATTGTTACACTAAAGGTACAGAATATTTGGCTATATACATTACTAGGTCTCCAGAACAGTTTTTAAAGCGCTATCCTGTTACAGATGTGCAAGAGCTGAGCTATTGCTTAGGTCTTGTATGTGATATGTTAAGTCTATAGCTGGCATTAGTTTGATTGCTATTTGTATCTGGTTTAGGTTTGAATAGCTCGTAATGACATCACCATTGGCAAATGCAGTGGAAGAGGGCAAGGTTGAAGATGTCCAGGACATTCTATGATTGGATGTGCGAGGCTGTTTATACACAGCCAGGCGTGAGTCTCTGCACCGCTTAGACTGGGTTCCATGCTGGCGCCCATGTTTAGTGGATGCTTTCCTCTGAAAGTGCATGAATCAGGTAAATACACTGAAGCTCTAAATATCACATTCTGATCATGGAGCTCTCTGGCAAGTACATGCTTTTATATATATTTATGCATTTTTTAGTATATCTTTTCCCAGTTTGCTGAGCATCAGTTGGCTTCTAATTCCAGGTTGTAAAACAATTCTGCATGCATGACTTTATATGTACAGGTAGTTCATCTGAATTCCACAAGTCTATTTGTGCTTGCAAACACACACATTTGTACAGTGCCATATCCCTGTCCACACTGTGTCTTTGGAATCTACTTCTTCAGTAAGAATACAAAAATAGATAAAACTGAAGTTGGCAGAGTGTCTGGCATTTATCTTGAGTCTGTCTGTGAACCCCTATAATCTCCAGAGGCATCTCATTCCCTCTGTTCATTACATAAAGAGATTTGGGTCTGATCTTTGTTTCAAACAGTAAAAATTGCATTTTTCACCACCATGGCTTGATACAAAAGTTTGAATAAAACTATTCATGGGTGAAATTTCACACTTGTTTGTGACTTAGAAATCCTGCCAAAGTAGATCCAGTTAAAAGAGACGATGGATGAAGAATAGTAATTCCTTGTTGCATACATAAAACTGTTGAAAATACCCAAAATGTTTAACATAAGGAGTTTGCATAACACAGCAGGACTTTGCTACCATCTTTCACAGTTGCAGTGAACAGCCTGTTGTACAGACTGTATGGTTTGGTTGGCTTTTGTGGGGTCCTCGAGCCCTGCAGGCAAGGGAGAGAAAAAGAAACAAACACAGTATAACTTCAGCAATATCCAGGGAAGGTTTCACTAGATGTGTACGGGAACTGATGCTGATTTTAACTCTTTTAAATGGTCTAGAAGCAAAATAGAACAGATCCCTGCAACAGTGAGTAAAAAGTGATTTCACTGAAACTCCAAAGAAATGTTTACCGCACTAAGAATTTTATCTTCAAATAACAAATATTCCAGGAAAATAAAGTACCATTTAAAAAGAGTAAAGACAGTATACTTACTCCTCCTCAGTAAAGCCAGCACAGAAATTTTGTACAAAAGGCTGTACTCGATGATTTGGTAAAGTATTTTAAATAACTTAATGTTTTCAGGAGCATGTCTAATTGATCAAGATGGAAACCTGTTTAAATATCTTTTGGATTATCTTAATGGAGAAATTCAGATTCCTGAAGATGAAAAAGTTAGAACTGCACTGCAGGAGGAAGCAGATTATTTTGGAATCCCTTATCCATACAGTCTGTCTGATTATTTGGCTAATGAAATGGAAATACACTCTTCAAGGTCCAGTATAGAGCTTAAAAAGGTCCTGACATTTATTAAAATTTTTGATGCTGAACTCCCCAACCCATGCTGTTCTTTAGCATCAAACACGAAAACTACAGAATGTCCAAGTTAGCACTTCTTAGTGACCACACTAAATCATGAGTAAATTCAGAGTTTTAGGTTAAGAAATCCTAGAGTTGATAATGCAGTCAGTATAATTAAGGAAACCAGCTTTTACCATCATTGCAATACAGCAACAGTTTAAATGTGAGTGTTGTACATGCAAGTCTGCTGTAGAACTTGTGTAGTAGGAAGGAAATTTAGTTTCCTATTTGGCTTCAAATCTTACTTGAAATTAGATTTGATCCCTTCAAGTTGTTTGGGATGGGGTTTCTTTTTCAGTTTTACAAATTATTCCTAAAACTTGTAAGACAAAATGTACTCTGACATTTCTTTAGAATGAGAAAGGAGAAAAGATAATTAGTGTATTATTTAAAATCCTAAGGTTTTAGAGTATTGTAACTTAAAAGCTAATTCTAATTAACTGGCAGGAAATTAACTCATACTACGTGCTCTGGCTGTGTTATTCCTGACAGTCATCTATGTTCTTTTAGCAAGTTGTCTCTGTATTTCATGTTCTCCCTTACTCATTTCCTTTTGAAAAGTGTAAAACAATTCCAGGCCTTTTAGTTTCTCTGCATGTTAAGGAGCTGCCTTGCCTTTAACTATTTCTGTTGCCTTTCTGAACCTCTTAGTTTCACAACATTCTCTGGTAACATCAGATAAGAAATAACTGCAGACGTTATTCTAGAAAAACTATATCCTTGATTTATTTAAAAGAGCTCACTGGTAGAGTTAAGAAAACTTAAATATAAAAGCTTATTCAACTAAAAATACTGCATTCTTATTAATATTCTATATGTTTTATGTTTTTTCTAGGATTTGTTGGATTTCTGTGATTCTTACAATTTAGTTTGCACCAAGCCTACAGTTTAACTCCTGCACTATCTCAACACTTCTGGAGCAAGCTGTGAAAGCAAAATTATTGGTGTGTATACCACAAGAGCAGATGGGACTGATGCAATTAATAAGGCGCTAGGAATGAAAATTCATGGTAAAATCATGTACAAATGTAAGGTGACTGTCAAACATGAAAGCACTATGAAGTGAGAATAAATACATATTATAACTATGCCTAAATATTATCCAATGTAGCATAATGCAGCATTACTGTACTATAAATCTGTGGAAGGAATCTTTCCAGCTCCCAAAGCTGGATGATAGAATGGCCACATTAAACAAATAAACATGATAAAAACTAAACTTGGAGGTTAAGAATTTGAGAGAGTACACACAAGGTGGTTAGCATGCAGTTGCTGTTCTTATTCTGCTTGACTTAATATTTTTTAAAATACAATTAAAACAACAATTAAAAATTACTTTCTATTATTTAAACTAAATACACTGAATAAATCCCCATACAGAAAAACCTCCAGAAATATTTGCAAAGTTGGTTGTGATTTATGCACTTCTTTTGTGCAGCCTTCTATGACAGCTGAACACTGAGAACCAAAGATGAAAGGAAATGGCTTTAATTCTTTAAAGAACGTGTACAGCTGTACTGCACTATTAATGTATTTACATGGCAGCAATTGGAAATTATTGGCAGACCTGTACTTACAACTGGAAGCAGTTGGTCTTTGTCACTCTCACAGCGCAGTGTCAGAAGTGTCACTGTGCATCTTTTGATGAAGATAGAGCTCCTGATGCTTCATCATCTTTATAATTAGGATGCATATCTTCCTAAATTTAGGCTGGGAACATTAATATTTATTCCAATGGTATTCGGCAATATATGAGGTATCTGTTCTCCTACTGTATATTCTAGAAAAATAGGTTTTACATAATTAATTCTGTAATTATTCTTCTATGAACATCTATCCTTTCATGAATATCCAATTTTAGCAACTGGCATTCACAGGAGGGTTAGAACCTCTTATTTGAATAAAAAAATCAGAGTAACATTTTCCTTATGCTTTATAAAACATTTACTGCTAAGTCCTTATAGTTAGGATTTAGTAAAAAGAATTCTATATTTCACCAAGGTACATTTCTAAGGACTTAGCTAACTGATCACTTGAATGTTACCTTTAAAATAATATTCCTAGAGAAGCTGAAATAACACCCAATACCATCTGGAGCTATTACTCAGTAGCTGAGCTGAAAAAGATGATGGATGCTTTTGATGCCTGGGAAGGGAGAGGTAGAGTAATAATTTTGTATTTCAGTATTACTACTTTTTAACATAAAAAGGAGAAAAAATATTTGCCAACTAAGTATAATAAAAACCTCTACATAAACTTTCGTAAGATTGTAAAATAGTGGTGCCTCTTTGGAGGGAAGAAAATGTTTTATGGGATGTTCCAGAGAGGGGACAGAAATTGACATGAATGAAGCACCATGCTGGCTGTGAGCAATGCTCAGGTCAGCAGGTGGAGAGCTTAAATTCTGCATAATAAAATACATGTATTCATGTATTTAGTCAGGTGTAAATATGCATGGCTGTGTTCTCTCAGCTCACCAGTGCAATGCTGCTATGAAATGCAGGTGTCAGCTACTGCAGAGTGCCTCAGGAGCTGATTGAATGTCGGACTCTGGAAGAACGCCCCCGAGAGGCAGTTTGCACCATATGCCTCCAGTTTATAAAAGGTATACTCATTTGCATAGGTAGTGTAAAATTAATAAACAAATACAGTGCCATCTTTTTTTTTCCCCCTCTATTATTTCAGGTTCCTTAAATATCTATGCATGTTGAAATTTCTCTAGGTTTTTTTTAATTTATATTTTTATTAAACGTCAAAGAGTTCTTAATTGCACAACTGAACTCGCTAGAAAAAAGATTATGGGTTTTTTTTTAGGCTAGAGAGATTTCTCAGCAGCCTGGCAAGGAGTAACTTGAAAAATTAGAGAGCAGTATTAGTTAAATGGACTGCTAAACCAGAAATTTAAATGAAAACTTTAAATGTTAACTGATTTTCATAACTTTGAGATGTATTATTTTAAAAGGAATTTCTAGAACTTCCTCTCTGCAGTTTTATGGTGATATTTGTGATTACACCTCCATTCTCCACGTTACCTAAAAGCAGCATTTTGCTGGCACAGTCACCTGAGCCAGCCTACAGCCACTTCACTGCTACAGTTTTTAATGTGTCATCTAAGAGAGGCAGAAGAGATTGATGGTTCTAATCACAGAAAGGCAGCCCTGATTGTAGTGATGAACTGTTGGGAGCACTAATTTACGCTTCTTACAGTATCATGTAAACCTATTTGTGAAAGGCTGTTGCAGATGGTCTGTTTTGTAATAATGTTAGAAAAATAACAATTTACATATATGGTTAATTTTTTAAAATTGAAGTTCTTTGTTTTACAGATGATTAATTGACTGTACTGAAGTAGAAAGCTGTTTACCATGTAAAGTAGGTCTCCAGCCAATTAAATTCTCAGGTCCCTCAACAAGTACCCACATAAAAGTCAAAAATTCATCTTCATAAAAGATAGCTGCTTGCAATGCTTCACATTCTGCAGCAATTCTTATATGACCCCATAGTGAAAGTCTGATGCTGCACAAAGAAGTTTCTCAAACCAATCCACAACGTGCACAGCAGTGCCCAGCAAGTCCCAGGCTCCCTGAGGAAGGCAGAGTGCTGGCAATGGGCCACTGAGCCAAATGCCACTCCAGCTGCAGGGAGTAAGAAGCCTGTGAACAACCGTGCAGTGAAGGTGAAAAGGATTCTGCTTTTCTTGAGACACCATCTCAGCCACCACCTTCTGCATCCAGTAAAACAAGTGAACAGGACTGTGCTGAAATTTCTGCAGTGCTAAACAAGAAAGAACCAGCTGTATTAGCAGAAAGTATTATCCTTAAGAATGATAAAGGGGGTAGTGTTTGACTCAGTCTGATAGACTGGACAGCTCTACATTATATGGTTGAAGAAGAGGTCATTATCTCATGTGATTCTTTATTCAAGATGAGGTAGAAAATTGTGCTGAAAAAGATAATGAAAAGCACAGGAAGAAATTGTTTTAAGAGCACTGAAATGTGTTTTCTGCTTTATTTCTAGATATTTTTAGATGTTGGTAAGGGAGGAAGAAAAATGGATAAAAAAATCACTCAAGCACATGCAGCTTAACATTCCAGTAACTCCCATTTGTATTTCGTGGCGCTGTACTGTGAGTACTTGCACAGCATAAAAGAAAACCTCTTTATCAATTTTAACTACAGTGAACCTCAGTTTGTACCTTTAAAGGGGGGAAGGGGGAAGAAAGGGAAGAAAAGTAAGTAGCTTTTATTAGATAGAAGTTTGCCACAAGTGTACAACATATGCGTGCTGCAGAGAGCACCAGAAGTTGAATGCACTTACTGGCACTTCTGGTGAGGGTAAATCACCATTTTTGCTCTTACTAGCAATGCAAGGGATCACCTGTGCTTGTACAGTGAGAGAAAATTCAGAAACACAGGAAGGGAAGAAGTGTGCTGTGTGAGTAACAAGGCTGCTCTCTCTGGAGAGACACCCATTTACAGACACACACAATACTGTGCTGTGATCTGCCACTGGGGCGAGGCTGGTGCAGCTGTGGCATTTTGTGTCACACTGCTAGGGGATGGCTTTTCTGGGGCTGCAGGGTCTGAGTTACACCTGGCCTTCCATGTCCTTCTGCAGGTCCTTTCAGATCAGGAGGGCACGACCTCAACTTGTGTGCAGCAAAGCACAGAAGTTGAGGTCAAAATGCCGTGGTTTAAAGAAAAAGCCTCCCTCCTTCTCCTCGTGCAGGCTGGTGGAGACATTCTTGTAGCAGGGCAAATGTTGAGTAATGATACTGAAACAAAGAGCTGCTGTATGTTTCTATCAGAAGAGGAAAGGCAAGTTTGGATTGTTGATTTTCAAGAGCCCTTTTAGCTGTTTAAATCAGTGAACAAAACCTGGCTTTGTTTTGTACCCTTGCTAAGAGTTGGGTGCCGGGTTTTTTTTGCTGTTTTTATGACTACTTTTGCTTCTCCAGCACAGTAAATACAGCTGTCTTTAAGAACATTGCCAAAAAGCAAGTTCTTAAAATTCCTGAGACTATTAGAATTACAGAAGGGTTCTTTAAATGTTTTATTTGCTAGAACATTAAAGCCATCACATTTTCAGGTTTTGCTTCCAACCATAAGGACTTAAAACATAATTTGCACAAGTAAAAAGCCCCAAATTTTTCTGTATTAACATGAGACATTTTGCCATAAACAGTAGTGACTATAAAGGTGTAAAGCACTATAATTTTCTGCTATTGGTGTGTATATGGAAGACCAGCTGACCTTTAGATTATTTAAGCTGGTGTTTTTTCTTTAAAAATAAACCTGAAGATCAACAATCCCAAGGCTCTTCCTATCTCAACAAAAAAAGTTTCACTGAACAAAGGACAAAGTAGAAATTATTGAAGGATACTAACATCATGTACTCTAGTATTCTTTGATCATTTGAGACTAAATTTGTGAAATTTATTTTTCATAATAATCTGACTGAAAAGCAGTTTTTAATACTTCTGTGTGATTTCTACTTCACTATTTATTCAATATCTGAGCACTTTACCATGCACCTTAAAATATTTTTACAAGGCTGTCTAAAGCTGATTTCTTTCAACTTTTGAATTTAGAAAGCTTCTATAAACATGGAATCAGAGAATATAATTTAAGTAATAAAAGGCATACAAGAAAAAGCATTGAGAACATTCCTACAGGACTTTGAGTTTGTACTACCTCAGTGTTTACTTAATTATTTTGGTAGTACAGTATTTTTCAAGTAACATTTGTGCCATTTGCATTACAGCAGCATTAATGAGTCTTCTCTTTGTCGTGGACATACTAGCTTGTGGTTAAATGAATAAAAACCAACCCCCTTGAATTTCAGTAGATGAAATGAGAAAGTGGCTGTGGTGAAGAAGGTAAAGAAAGAATGACTTGTTTATTTTCAATGGGATGAGGTGCTAATATGGCCTTTTAACTCATCTAAGTAGGCACTTCCAACATGTTTTTTATATCACAGAATCGTGATCACTTTTGATTAACTGCTAAGAGTGATATTGAAGCATTTTATGATAGATGGATAGCATTAACTTTCATGGTGACTGGAACTAGATGCACTGCCAAGTGGTGTGACAATGGTTTACTTTAAATCTTTGTGAAATTATAAATCATTACAGCAGAGATCATGTTAAAAAAGAAGTGTTCAGCAAGTTATTCCAATTCCAGAATAATTAGGTTTTCTTTAAAGGAGACATTTTCAAGCACATTAAATGCAGGGTTTTTTATCTTTTCTTTTTTCCCAAACATGGTTAACTAATGTAAGTTTTCCAAAGAGCTTGACTGCATTAAGTTACCTTCACTTTTTAGTTTTCCAGCTGTGTATGCAGATCTTTATTTTGCTGGGTTCTGTCCTTACACTGAATTTAATCTTACACAAAAGATAAATAGATTCAACCTACTTTAAAATACTGCCTCCTTAAGATGTGTTTCCGTTCCTGGAAGTGCACTAAGTGCAGTGGGAATTCCATGTTTGTGTTTGAGTGAGGCCAAACAGCTGTATTTGCTTTGCTAATTGAGGGGACTTTTATATAAAAGAGGACTGGCCTGGAAGGGAAGCCTTGTCCTGCCACAAATTCCTTTACTGCCCCTCAACAAGTCCCTTAAAAGGAGAATTGCAGGTAGTTGTCTCTGCAATGAGAAGATAAAACCAGTTTTGTTGAAGATGAGCCCAAGAGCTTTTGGCTACTTGTAACTACCATTAAATGGGCAGATATAATTCCAAGTATACAGAAACCCATGAAATGAAAGATGAAGAGTCTGACACAGTTCCAGAGTGCAGTCACCTTCCCAAACCAGTGCAGACACTAGACAAAACTTGGTGTGCTAAAACTGCAGCATGCCCACAAGCAGCCCTCTCTACAGCCTTACCAAACCCACACACAGCTCTTTAACAAAAAACATGTCTCTGTATCATCAGAGAAAAGAGAAATGCCATCTCTCACCTGTTAGTCCTGGATCTTTCTGTACTGAGCCTCCAGTACATCAAAGCTTGGCTGGTACTGAAGAGCACAAGACGGTCCTGTTGTGCTGAGTTATGACTTATGTTACAGATTTTATTTATTTATCTGCAGAAGGTCACTTGTGATAAACTGACTTAAGGAATAAAGTAACTTTCAATAATGCAAAAATCAAATGTAGAAGCTATAAGGAAGGAATAAATGTTATTACAGCTAAGTTAGATTTTCTTTTTTTTAGGAAGGATTACAAGAAGAGACACATTTCACAGCTTAGGTATAGATAAGAAGTTCCTGTGTAATATCTGCATAAAATTTATAATTAAATCTCTTAGAGTGAGGTTACAGTGAAACTGTAGATAAACTGTAAATAATTAAAAACTGTGACGCAGCAGATAAATTTTGAAAAGCTACCTATCTGATGGGTATGCACAACAGAGATTCTGGAATTTCAGTTCCATCTACTCCAAAACATTCAGCTTAAAAGTGTGATAGGTAATTAACTAGGATAATAGCAGTGCTTGCAGGGCTAAGAAAGCCAGTGTCTACCAACACGTTTATTTTTCTTTCACCACTCTTGCAGATGACAATGAGTTACTGGCCTTTTAAAATCAGGTTTTACCAATATTCACATGTGGGACACTGTATATGCATATAAAGAAAAAGAAAAATATGGGAATGCACTTCACTCTTCCCTTGGAGATTATTTTTCAAAGGCCCCAGAAGGGAATAATCCAGTCAGTACTAAGGAAGTGTACAGTCAGAGAACAGAAATTAGGCAGAGGAAGTTGTAAAAAGCAATAGTGAACAATCACCTAGGTGTAAACTTTTAAAGCTACTTAAGTGTCCTCCTGCTCTTACTGACCTTTAACACCTTTCTGATTCTGACACTTAGGCCAACAGGTCACTTGACGCCAGCTTTGGATTCTGACACCTTACAATGTTAAACAGTAACTTCCTGTAAAATGTGCTCAGCATGGAGGTGGTTCTCATGGCAAGGCTGCGGCATTAGAATCAAGCTAGAAGCAAAAGCCTTAGTCCAGTCCAAACTCAGCTGAAAGCCTCCCATGGATACCACTTCCACTACGCAAATACAATTTGAGTAAGAGCACAGGTTAGGAACTGCAAAGCAGCAAACACCAGAGTATTTTAGAAAGAAGATTTTAATTATTTGGAAGAAACAGGTTTTCTGAAATACAGAATCAGAACATAAAGACTAAGTAATTTATTAGTCATAGCTCTTGTTATGGACAGATGGTTCCTACAGCAAAAATATAGAAAAATAATTTGAATTCAAGTCTAGAAGACCTGCAACTTTTCATATGCAAAAAATAAATCCAACTAGTCATAGAAAAGTGGCTGATAAGGATGGAGAACAGGGCTGTGCATCTGAATAGCCATTACTATATACATTCCAAACTTAAATGAGCATAGTTCCTCAGCCTCATAAAAATAGTTTGTCCATGAAAAATACCAATATGTAATACATTTAATACAATTTATACTTGAATTTAAAGATCTCAGATTATGGAATAATAAGCTAAAATCAAATTAACTGCTTTTTCAACTCTTCTTGTATAGAACAATACTCTGTGTGTATACAGTGTGCATGCATGTACATGTATACACGCACAGAAAGAAAGAAGTGTATAGAGATTTGCTGAAAAATTCTACAAGATTATTTGATTTCACTGCAGACCATAGCATACAGACTTCCTGGGATCCTTCTAACACAGACTCTTCTATGAAATAATAATGTTGACTGGTATAACCACATATCTACAACATGTTTTTGCTATTATGAATTTAATTACCAATTTATCTTTCCAATCTAGATTTCATTTTTCTAAGAAGTAAATGCTGTTTTGGTAAGATTCCATACAGTCATGACAAAATAAATGCGAACATATTGGGGAAAGCCTTGAAAGTATGATTTAATTTTGATAATTAGTAGTAATAAAGATACCAACAAGTTTTAAGCAGCAAAAGATTTAAAAGACTATGTTCTGACTTATTTTCTTCACCAACAAGCTTTCCGAGCAACAAACTAAAATGAAGAGATTGAATTTCTCTGCCTGCCATCACTGTGACATTTTAAGCCACCAAAGTCACAGCTGGCACTGAAAGAACAGTGGCATCAGCAGAGACCTCCATCCTTGCAGGACACAAATTGCATTGTGACGCTCTGCCAGCGCTGCCTTGGAAAGGCCTGTGCTCTGCGGTGTCCGGTGTGTGGTGCTTCCGTCGGGACTTCTCCGAATGTGTCGCATTCTCTGTGGTCCTTGCAGTTGTAGACTGCTCTTGATTTTTCAGAGCTCCTTTATTTTTAGATCGAAAGCTGTTATGCTGCTGTCTTCTGTGTTCAGGCCTGGAACCACTCTTGGTATTTTGATCTGCCTCATTACTGGCACCTTGTGACTTATGAGATCCATTGAGCCGCATGTTTTGGTGCTGTGAGTTGAATCTCCGTCTCTGGCTAGAAGGCCCATTCTACCCAGAAAAAAATCAGATAACTGTTAGGTTGTCTGAATCCTTCCAACAAGCCAAGAAACACTGCAGTCAAAATTAACAGTGTTACTGTTAGGAAGGAACAGGAGAGGGAGAACACAAAAAAGTTTTAGTTGTTACCAGAGTCTCTTTATAATACCTCTAACCAGAACTATGAGTACCCTACTACATCTGAGTAGCCTGGAGATACAGATGGCAGGTTCGTCACTGATGCCAAATTAAAATCTGCCATGATTCAAGAGAATACAGAAAAGGGGATGAAATTCTAGACATCTCAACAGCAGTTGTTGAGAAAAGGGATCTGCAGGTTCTGGTCAAGAGAAGTTAAATATGAATCAGAAATGCCTTGGCAGCCAGGAGGGCCAAGCATGTCCTGGGGGGTATAAGGCACAGCATCTGCAGCTGGGCAAGGGAGGGGATTGTCCTGCTCTGCTCTGCACTGGGGCAGCCTCATCTCAAGTGCTGTGTGCGGTTCTGGGTGCCATGATATAGGAAAGACATGAAACTATTAGACAGTGTCCAAAGGAGAGTCAGGAAGGTGGTGAAGAGCCTTGAGGAGAAGCCGTGTGAGGAGTGGCTGAGGTCACTTGGTCTGCTCAGCCTGGAGGAGACCTCTCTGCAGTCACAACTTCCTGTGAGGGGAAGAGGAGGGGCAGGCACTGATCTCTGCTCCATAGTGACCAGTGACAGGACCAGAGGGAATGGCCTGAAGCTGGGTAAGGGGAGGTTTAGGTTGTGTATCAGGGAGAAGTTCTTTACCCAGAGCATGGCTGCATTGGAACAGGCTCTCCAGGAAAGGGGTCATAGCATCAACCCTGACAGAGCTCAAGAAGTGGTTGGACAATGCTCTGAGGCACATGGTGGGATTCTTGGGGTATCTTGTGCAGGGCCAGGAGTGGGACTCAGGATACTCTAGGATTCTCTGAGCAGTTAAGAAGTACTGAAGAACTTAATACTGACTTCTTCCAAAACAATGACTATTGCTTTCCTAGTAAAGCATTGTACAAGTACTGCAGTGTGACTGCAGGAAGAACAGACATGTCACATGTACACTGAAGTCAAGTGAAGAATCCTCATTCTGGAAGACACGTCCATTGTGATATTTTTGCTCAGAGGATGCTTTGATTCTTAGTGGGAAGTGGCTGAATTACTCTTATTCGCATGCCTGACAGGACAGGTGATTCCATACATGCTCTGACATTATGCACTGTCTTACATTTCTCTCCAGGCATTTACTTGAGCCTAAAATCCCTACTAGGACAAAGTTCAGACCAACTTTAGCAGCAGCTTTACCTAAGAACTATTACAACAAAATATAATTCATATATGAATCCTATATTTATAAAATAATACTACTAATATAGCAGAATACTATAACCTGTATTATAGAGCTTCTGAAATAATATCCTTTTAAGCCTGGCATTTAAGCAAAGATTCTGCTTTCAAAGTGTATGTAATAATTTGTCAAGGACTACATGTTTATCCTCCATACTACTTAGCTAAAATGGAGGGGTTTTCTTTTTCACTCTATTACTGCCACTAGATACTTCTAAACAGACAGCTGTCTTGTCTTTACTCATATGCTATTTCTACTTTGTATGTTCACACTGACTTGAAAATGAAGCTGGAAAATATATGCTTACTATCTTCAAAAATTATTAATTAAATATAGACCACCAACCTCTATTTGATTTTGTATCAACAACTTTCAATGCTGTATTTTTCTGAAAGTTTTGAAATAATTTAGTTCAGTTCATGGCTGATTTGACATGTTACCTGCTTATTTGTTGGGATTCCTTGAGAGGAAGATTCTGTAGGATTGGAAGAAGGATGACTTTGTACTTTACTGCTGGCTGTTTTATTATCAGAGTTCTTGGCATTACTAGAGGACTTTCGGTTGTGCATATTTTGCTTGCCAGTTGTTGCATGTGAGGTCATTGAAGACAGCAGTAAACTACATGGTGTTCTTGAGGAATAGTTGTTCTTTGGGTGAGAAACTGTAAAAAAAGGGGATTATGTGTTATCAGTTAAATGATCACCATCTAAACAGAAGGCTGTATTCTTACCCTGCTTACAGTTAATTTTGGAAGCACTGTTTCAGTCTCACTTTGAGTAATGAAGTAAGCTAACTTAAGCTAACTATTGAAGTAACTTGGCTGGAGTCAGGCTATAGTGTTCTACAACTGTAAATCTGCCTCACTGCAAAGCATTTCTGGAGATAAAAGAGCCAGTGTGGTGGCACTGCACTAAAACTGGAAGAAGCCTGGCAGAAGGCCAGGCTTTTGCCATCCAAGAGAACTTGACTTATTCCTCTCTAAAGGAAATAGGTAAAAAAGATTCTTCTATATCATGGGTATCTATAAAAAAACTGGAACTGAATGCAATGCACTAACCCACTTTATGCAGACAACAGCAGTCTGCACCATCAGGAACCACTACTGAGCATCTCAGTATATTTCTACTCTCTACTTCTCAGTTTTTTGAGATTGCCTAATTTACTAAGCACTGTCATGTTTGGATATGAAATGCGCCCAAAATATCCTTGATTCCTCTCTGCATTTCTTCAAGCTGCCTTTGTGAAATGGCCCCCAAGCAGTCTCGAAGAGGATTCTGAGGCTAACGAAGTTCTTGATCTTAATTTGCTCTCCTGATTTTTCTGATTATGGAATTTTTCTGGTTCTTTCTGGTACAGATGACAAATTTGAGGCTCACTCCAGAGAGACACCTGTTGTTTTTATCTAAGAGGTATTTCTATTTTTTCCCTTCTAGTACAGAGAAATAAGATGAGGAATCATTTTAGTAACTAAGCATCATCTGTTAGGTTTTCTGAGGATCTTATTCACTTACACCAACAGCTACTTCTCCCACTAGGTGTCCTCTTCAGAAAAATAATGCAATGATCTGCACATTGAACTGAATTTTCTCTCCTGAATTCAGTGAGGCCAACCACCCCTGAATTCTATTAATTCTCTCTCATCTAAAACAGACTGCTGCACATGGAAGCCCATATAAAAATCCAGATGCTCAGCATAAAAATCTATTTTTAACAAAAAAGATGTACAAGGAAAGGATACTAGGTGTTCTGATATATGTCAATCCAATTATTTTTGTTTCTTCCTGTCCTTTATTTTGAGTATATGCTGTCTATGATCTCTTCATGCTAGAACATTCCTTCCTTTGCACAAGTTCTGTAGGTTTGGTTATTGCTTTTGTTAAAGCCCTTAAGAGTGGCTGTTAAGAGTGGCTGTTCTCAACTACAGTCTTTGTATAATCTCTTGTTTGAGGGGTATTTGCAGCTTCTAACAGGGTATGGGTCTCATTGAGAGATGATGCTAAGAGAAACGTCTTTTGTACTGAAAAGACACCAGTCATCACAAATTGCCCATCTAAGGTCACTGAGGGCAGGTATGAGCAAAGTTCTTCAGACACTCAGTGCACTATCAGTCATTTCTAGGATGACGCTGCTCCCCTGATAATAGCTGCTTTTCTGACTTCACTGACCTGATTTAAACAGGCTTGCATCAAACTATGCTTATGTAATGCTTTACTGAAATGAGGTATAAATAATTAACTTGCAGAATTAACTGCAGCTGGAAGTTATTTAGGAAAGTAGTTCAGTGAGTTTTAAAAAATAGTCTATGGTTGTATCAATAGCAGCTGTGGTATTATTAGTCAGGATAATCTTTATGGAATTTTCAATCTCTTATGCTTCAGGCTATTAGGATCTATGAGGTGACTGTAAACAATTAGATGCATTACTGGGAAGTTTATGTCTTCCTGTGAAACATCCTGGGTTGGTTTCACTGAGAGACAGGATGTGGGGTTAGATGGAACTTCAAAGTGTTCTGCAAAAGCAATTCTTACGGTCTAATGAGTTAAACTGGTTATGCCTCCAAGCAGTCAGTTCTTTAGCTGTGCAATCAGAAGCTTGTATTGGCAGACTGTGTAGTACTTTCTCTGTTTTCTACTTTCAGGAACTACTTGAAAACATTCATTATTTTCCTGCTACCAAGATGCACTTGTTCAGTATTGTTTTACCAGTTTTCTCCTGAATGGAATAACAAAGGACATGGTAATGTACTGGGCAAAGCCTTATATAATTTACTTTGTTTTAGGGGGAAAAAAGCATGACAGAGACAAGAAATAGGCTCCTATTTTGCAACAGGGACATGATACTTGAAGGAAAAAATGTGAACCTAAATTTCCAAGCAGAAGGGCAGATGATTTAGAAAGAGAAGCTTGGAGAAAAAGAGGCTGAGGGGAGACCTCACTGCTCTCTACAAGTACCTAAAAGGAGGTTGTACCAAGGTGGGATCAGTCCAACCTTAGTGATTCTATGATTTGGGATGCTAGATGGCTCCTGAAAAACCCAGTGAATACTGTTAAAAAGCTGGGGAGTTACTTCTTAGCAGGAGAGATCTGAATTGGTCTTATTACATTATGCTCACACACAGAAGCTTCCAATTTACTATTTATTTATAAATTACTGAATTAGTTTATTCCCTAGAGTTGGGATCCTGTTTAGATTGAAAACTCCAACTGATCTGACTAATACCTGGAAATCTCTGACAAAGATGGCACTGTGCACCTGCAGATGGAGTGTGCAGCCCAGGCACAGTGAGTCTAACATGTTGCAAACTGCTGACTTGTGTGGGTTCAGCAGTCCTGCTGCATCCAGAGACACCACTCATACTGGGCTTGCTGCACACTCACACACTGGCAGCACATGTGCTGTCAGCTCTGCTGAACAAATATACTCTGAGAAACTCAGTCAGAGGGATCATCAGCACTTACTTTCTCCACAGAGCTGAATCTGGGTCTTCAGCTGCTCTGTATCACAGGAAAATCGGGCAGACCTGCCCAGCTCTTCATCATATTTCCGCTCACTCACAAAGTGCTGCAAAAACAGACATGTTAACAGTGATTCACATTCTGAGCAAAAGACTGTATGGATGGTAAAAGAACCAATCAATACTTAAGTTCACCTTAAGGCTCAATAAATCCTTGACCCTGCCCTGTTCACAAGATCTCTGTGCAGAACCAAGTATTTTCCCATCCTCACCAAATTACATCTCCAGATGGGTGGCTCACTCCCACACCTGGGAAGTGGAACTTCATTTCAGCAGAGAATGTATGTTTGATTACTGATGCTATCAGGTTTACTTGCTAAGTCTAAATGATAAACAAACAACAAAACTCCCCACTGCTACCTGTATGAGGGGATAGCTTACACTTCTCTGATAGCATCTGCACACTGCTCAGAAGTGTTACAATGCTTTAAGAAGCTACACTTTCCCTATGGAAAGCTATTTACCCCTCAGCCCATAGCAGGAATAAACAGCCTGGGCACGTTAATGTGACAACTCTTCCTTGGCATTTCTGCAAGTGGCTAAAATACCCAAGCAGAAGTGAATGCCTGACCTTAATTTCAGCCCTGAGTTCAGAGAGTTGTGCTTCAGCCATCTGACTGGCTAGGTCTGCCAGTCTCTTCAGCTCCTCTGCTTTCTTCTGCCGAGCAGTCAGGATTTCCACTGCCAAATACCAACAGTCAGTCATTAATGCTAGGAAGGTAAACTGCTCTGCAATTTATTAGTCTTTGGGCCTTAAGATGGTACATCCCATGTGAGACAAATACGTGGACCACTGACTTCAGCTGGACTTCCAATATGATACTTGCACAGATTAAGTTGATTATACTGAACTGCCTGATTTTGAAGAAGATCTGAAAACGGGATAGCTATCAGAAAATCAAAGTTAAAACTATCCTCTAACATTCAGATGAACAGGGGCAAAGATGTGTTGTTTTGAGTTTTCTAGTGCTTTATTTTGAAGCATAAAAACAGGGAGCCTTCCAGAGACATTGAAAGAAGCATTACATTGAGTCACCAGCCTGTTTCTGAAGACATGCTGTATTTGATTTACAGAGGGGAATTTCACTTCCTCTGAAATAAACCTGTTCATATACAGTTTATGTTAAAGTCATTGGCATCACAATTTTGCTTTCGCATATGGAATATATATATTAGCCATTTCAACAGCAAAGCAGCATTGAAAGCAAACAATCTTTATGAAAAAAATAGTAAATATTCATTACTGCTGTCTTGTATATTCTATGTAAGCAAGGGGTGAGTAGTTATATTCTTATAGGGAAAGATGAATCATAAACCATGAAGCAGTGGTCTAGTTGTACACAAGATAATATGACATAATAATTTTGGTGGAAATATATGCGAACTATTACCAAAATGGTGACTCAGAGAAAAAGCAACAAGTGATTAAGTGGATGATGGGATCAGTACTTATGGGAGAGAGACATCATCTAAATGTAAAACAGTAAGAATCATAGTCTTTTGTCTTGAACTTACACATACAGTCAGGTACTTAATGTAAATTATCCTAAGGACACAGACTCCATTACAGCAGTAGAAATTTTAGCTTCTTTGCCTTCTTTTGTCCACAAATTTCCACAGCACACTTGACAAGTCATGTAACCAGCCTATACTTTCTAATGCAGTTTTTAAAGGTGAGAAATAATGATATTTCGTGGACAGTTTGTTTCTCAACCCATTATAATTTGTTTAATCAGATAACACCTTCTTTTGAAAGCATTGTAAAGTCAATAGTTTGGGCCAGAAGTGACCTTTAAAGGTCTCTAGTCCAACCCCCTGCAATCAGCAGGGACATCTTCAAGAGATGGGGTTGCTCAGAGCTTGACCTTGAACGCTTCCAGGGATGAGGATCTCCTCTCCTCTGGGAAACCTGTTCCAATGTTTCACTGAGTACAACATGGTCCAGCAGCCACAGGGAGACACAGCTGCACCTGTACAGTATGTGGGAGCAAACAAACTGTGCAGCTGTAGAGGAGTGTGTGTCACACGTGGCAGGGAAGGCAGAGGGTGGCTACAGCTCCTTTAGCCCTACTGGTTAATTTGTGCCTACATTATTACTTATGCTAAGAACTGCTGCTATCTTTCCAGCTGATCTTTTCTATTTCATTTTTTTACAATATGGTCTACAAGAGTGGGAAAATTTTACCACATTAAATGAACAGTTCACCAGGTGCTTACCTTGTCCAATAGTTCTGCTTTACTGCTTATTCTAGGTAATGCTAATACTGTTCCTCACCGAGATCAATATCCTCTCTTTGCTAAAGTGACTACCCAGACCATATGATCTCATCTCATACTGGCATTCATTTCCATGAGATGCCAGCCAAATACCCATGTTTTAAAAAAACCCCTGAAATTACCATATTTGGATTTTTTCCTAGTGTTTACAGCAAGAATAAGATTACCCACTGTAAAACAGTCCTTGAGTGCAGCAAAGAGCATGTTACAGTCCTGTAACAACTTTTTGCTTAAGTTTCTGAAGGCACTTTACAGCCTAGAGCAGCCTTGAGAGGCAGCAGAAACCACACTGCTGGATGCAGGCACTGGGCCATCGGCTGCCATGTGTGGAGCAGGCAGGGAAATGGACACAGAACAAACCACGTGCAAATGCAGCACTCTGTGTGCTGGTAGGTAGGAATTAGCTTTACTTTCTACAAAAATTCCCATAACTGGACAAGATTAATGAAGGGGCCCAATAAAACCGTCAGCCATGGACAGTGATTTCCAAAATGTGGATTTGTTTGTGCAGTTAGGGCTTAAAACTGTGTCTGCTGATCAGTGGGAATGCTGCCATTGGTGTTCCTGGGAATGAGTGCATGTTCTGTAGCTGATTATGGCTACCTGGTATCTGGTAACCAAAGGTAACCAAAAACTGCAGATATATATTCCTCCACAAGTCCTTCCCAGAATAACACAAAGCTTCAAATTCACATCTCTTTCAAGTTCTTCCCAGAAAATTAGCAAATAATATTAAAACAAGAAACTTTGCAAATCTCTGCCATTGTAACTTTGTACCTTCTAGTTTCTACACATATACAGCTGCAAGAGACTTGGACAGCAGAAGAGAATTTAGAGCATTTTTTTTCAACAAATTTCAATTGTTATACTTCTGTAAACTAAGTGAGTTCTAAATGCAGATGAAGCATTCAAGAATGTTAAATGTATTTGTGACCCTGCTTGGAAGGACCTTAAATTCACAAATCAATAAAAGGATTGTATGCATTCCTATGGAGGACATTTTCATCTGCCAGGAAAAGTATCATTCTAATAAAGCTTTGGTTACTCTTCAATTTCTGCTTAGCATTCTCTACTGAACCATGTCCTCCTGTATTTTCTGGAGGTAAATACAAACATTGTATCTTGGATGGACCCTGAGACAGACATTGTGGCATCCTAATACAAGGCTCATCTTGCTTCCCCTCCTCTGCTACCAGAAAATATATACATAAAAATGCAAAAACCAAAGACAACATAAAAGCCTGGAATCAGATTGACTCCCACAGATTATTAAGAAAACAGACTGCAGTAAAGATCTGTTTTTTGATTTCTAAAAAAATTTCTAATTTATAAGTTTGATCACTATCCCTTAAAGCTATGCAAGGCAGCACAATAACCTACTCCCTAATTCCAGTATTCTAACTTATGTAGGTAATATAAGCAAGCAAAAAGTGATTGATAAATGGAAATAAAGTAATTGAATAGCCACAGAAATGAGAGAAAAAAAAAAGGAGTGGTCAAAAAGCTCTGATATGTAAGCAGAAGGAGTAAGTAATTTAAATCTAACTCCTTATCACCTTTTGGTTTACCTTAATTTCATAATACTGAAATTTTGATGCACAATCCTCATAGAAACTACCCTAGCACATCAAAGCCTTATTTGACTACACATATAGAGTGAAAGATGATGGAATGCTACTAACCAAATTAATGGATAATGTTATTTTCTGCCAAACAAAACAACTGTTTCAACAGTATTCCAAAATCTCCCTGTGTATATTTTTTTTTTACTTACTGGCTTCTTCTTTAACTTTATCAATTTCTGCCATTAAGGACACTTCTTTGTCTACGATGCTAAAAAAGAAAAAAAATCAGAAAAAAATAATTATTTAATTCATGCTAGAACTCCATCAAAATCAAAAGCTATAACTATACAGACTTCAGGCATAAATAATGGGCAGTTTTGAAATGAGTAAGACTTAAAAAATTGAAGCTGAAGAAATACCTAGGCAAGCCAGCTACAAAAAATTAGTGATAATGAGTGAGTGCTGCTTTACACAAACATCTCACTGGCCTTCCCACATATCTGCACAGATGTGGAAATCAGTCTCATTCAACACAGCAATCCTCAAATGACTAAACAGTCTGTTTCCTAATTAAGCCAGATAGACCATTGCTGCTACCCAGATTAATATAGTTTAGGTGCCAGCATAAAACTAAGCATGAAAAAAAATTAAAGATGGCTGGAATGAGTTCCTTTTCTTCCTTAGAGATATTTTTGCAAAATATGTCAGGGTAAACAAGAAAGTGGTTTATGATGTAAACAAGCATTGAACTATCTCCATAATAGAAGTCAGCTTCCTTGCCCCCTATTCCCTCCAGGACTGGGAAGGAGTTTTTCCACTTTTACCTGGCCTTCCTAAAAGAATTGTGTCCCTCTCCTTTTAAAAATGCCTGGTGTGCAATGCCTGACAGTGCCTATAAGTTGTCAGAGTGCAACTGATCAAGTAGGTCTGCTGAGAGAAGACAGGACATGTGCTAAGTTGGTCCCATTATGAACACAGTGACATTGTCCAGGGGAATAATGTTTCTGCAGAATGCCCTCCAGGGGACAGTGCTCTGGTGTGCCATTCTGTTTTCCTCTCACTAGGTTATTCTTAAAGTTAAGTTCACATTTAATAAACACCACCAATGTTAGTGTTTGTGTTTGCATAAGTGAGTAAATTCAAGCAGCTGAGGGGGAAATTGCAAAAAGTAGGTCAGACAGCAGGAGTGGATCTAGGCACGTACTCAAGGGAAGAGTGGGGCTCTCAACCCTGTTAGTAAAATCAGACATTAGACATTAGTTTCTGGACCCAGTGAAGACACTGAGCTACATGTGAACAGGCTTCTACTGAAGGAAGACGGTATAGAAAACTTAAAACCAAAACATTTGTCTAGAACATCCTTAGCAAGAACGGGAGGACCCTGCAGAGTTCAGTGAACCATAAAGAGAGACAGAAACTTAGAGAAATATTCACAGGTGCTTAACTAAAGCAGGGAAAGACTGGTGAGCAGGCAGTGTGGGGAACACATGGCAAACACACAGCTGACAACCAAACATTCACCAGCTACAACATGTTCAAGTGCCATTCATCCTTCCTTGAAAGCTTCCAACCAACCTCACACAGGAGGTTTGCAACAGAAGCTCTGCAGTCTTCAGTCCTTGAGTTTTCCCAGTCTACCATGCCCCCTGGAGAGGAGGAAACCTTTACACTGCCTCCCAGTAGCCAACAACAGGGACAGAAGAGGTTGGCTGATGGCAAAGATTGCAGCCAGACAACACAAACTCAGTGTAACACATTTTTTTTTTTGTTTCATACACAGAAACAAGACTAAAATGATTGTTTTAGCCTGCCAGATCAATTTAGTGTGACCTATCCACCAGAGGAAATAAAACAGCAGGGTTTTTTTACGGTAGAGCAAATCAGTTAAGAGGTAGTGACAATGGAAGGACACGATTGTTCCAGTTGGCACTCAATACTCTCCAGGCACAAGCATTAAACTTGAATGCCAAATAAACGGGTGATGACTCCAGCTTGCTAATCTAAATAGTCATAGCTTCTCAGAATTAATCTATTTTCAATTAGCTTTTGTAACTACATGGTTTAATAAACTTCCTTGACTTTCACAACAGGTGGCTGAAACGAGTCTTGTAAGTTACCTATTTCTATCCTCCCCAAAGAGAATCTAGTTATCTTTACTACTTTCTCTTAAATTAAAAAAAAAAATTAAAGATTTTTACTTTTTCTGTCTCTGTTATTGAAGTGTCTCCCTAGTGCACTACACAGGTTATATAAACAAACTTTTGTCTGGAAAACACTCAAGGAACAAGGTCACAACAGCAGAGCTTATCAGAAGAGTGTTTTAGTGCAGCTCTTTCCAGGACTGTCCTCTCTGCACTCCAACAACAGATCCTTAGTAAACTCGTGGCCCTTAACTTTTTATTCTGATGCCAAATAAAACCACTTTTAATAGGCCATAGCAGTTCCTCTATTTATCATATTTTATAGTTAAATCTTACCTGTTCCTAGACAATTTTCCACTCCTAATGTTTCATTTTGATCTCTGACGAACATTTTAGGAAAGTGTTTGTATGTAGCAGTAGAGGACAGGACTGATAAATTTAAAGAACAACCACCTGAGTACTTCCTTTCTAGTTAAAAACTAAAACTGGAAAAAATTAAAGAATAATACAACAGAGAAACCATTTGGTGCTTTTGTCGATGTAAGAAACTAAGTTTCTTTAACAGACAGATCTTGAAAAGGTTTTCCTTCCCTGAAGACAATGCAGCTGTACTAATTTACATCAGCAGAGGACATGCTCTCTCTCTTGGCTAAAGGAAAGGAACATTAATTTTCATCTGGAAGCGTACAACCACATTTCTCAGATTGGAAACCATAAACTGCCATGTGTCATATATGGGGAAAGTTAATGTTTCTTTAGAAATGTCGTAGGCCAACCAGCAACAGAAAATGCAAAACAGAGCAATACTGCCTCCAACAAGAATTTATCAAAGTTATAAACAAATGAAAACAACAGACAGAAAACTGGAAAAAAACCCTGGCCTGGGGGAAAAAGACAAATGACAAATACAAAGAGAAATCTTAATGCTAACATATAGAAGGAGAAAGGACAAGAACAGTGTGGAAAAAATCAATGGATCACATCTTGTCTCTCATTCCTGCTAGTATCCCACACTGTTTTCATATGAAGGTCTGACAGTCAAACTGAACAGCTCCTCAGGAGTTCAAACATTTTTAATGCATTTTCTGGAATAAATACTGTACTCAGCTTTAATACAGTGACTGTGATTAGATTACAGCAAAAGCATTATTGAGACCTGCTTGAAGCTCAGCACAGCAATACCTCCCAGGAAAGCATTTTCTTTTAATGCTTCCTAGTGTCATTTGGCACTAAAATGTTCTATTAAGTTGGTACACTCCAGTGCACAGCCTGCAGCCATTGGTGTGCTGGGGAGAACTGGATACTGACTGCTACAGGAACTTTCTGCACAATCAGGTATGATCAGATTTGAGCTCTAGCAGAGCAAGAAGCAGAATGCATTTCAGATCTAAAGACACCTGAGGGAAAAGATTCTGCTAATTCCTTCCTCTCCAGTTATGTTTCTCTTGGGTTTTCTATAGCTGTTTGGAACTGGGATTAAAATCACGAACATACTATTTTAGCTGATGTTCTGAAGAGTTCATAATCCTGTCAATTTTTTCTGATTACTCTGAGCACTAAAAATCTGAAAGGCATGGCTGAAGCCATGCCTTCTCCTTACCCTGAATATCAACACCTGAACATATTTCCACATACTATTTGAGACTCTGGTGACAAACACACAACTCAGAACCACTTCTTACTTTGAATGTACCTGAATCCATGCCCTAATCATCAGTCCCCTGCTGCAGTAGACCAAACACTGGGACTCAATTCCTCCCTTCACCAATCAGATTCAAGACAGATCTGAATCAAGTGAGCCTTATCTCTATGACTTTAGGACTAATGATATAGAAAGACAAGAGTAACATTACTATCTCCTCCTTTTCTGCTCCTTTCACCACACCTGTCTACTGAAAGGACTGATTCTTCCATTTCTTACCCCTCACGTTTTCAGGATCAGCACCATATCACTGTTCACCACAGGTGAGTATCTGCAGTTTGGAGCACAGGATTTAGCACTTTTGAGTTTCATATCCAGGTGAAATTTTGAAGTGGGACTCAGGAAGGAGACAATTTTGTTGAGGGCAGAGCAGAGGCTTAACACAGAGGGCATGCAAATGAGGCACAGCCAGAGCATGTGATATAGAGCTATGAGATGCAGCAGGAGAGACAGCAGCTCTAGGAATCATTCTGCTGAATGGATTTTGAGGGCAAAAACAGAAGTGCCCTATTCCAAATGAACAGTACTCATGCCTTGGCCTTACAGAGGCTGGCAGGGTTCACACTAGTGTACAATGGCAAAAGAGCTGCAAATGCCAAACTACAATGAGCTGCTGGCACAGCAATGATAGGGGCAAATCATGCTGACGGCTGCCTCATTTCACAGTTTTGTACTCAGAATTCTGAATTTGTTCTGACATTAGTGAAACAAAATAATCTTCCTCTAGTTTACAGCATGAAATCTAGTATTTGCATAGTGCTAAAGAAAAGATATTTTCAGTCAGCTGCAATACCTCCAAATTCCACTAAAATGATTAAAGTTATTAGTGCCTATTAAGAAAAGCTGCTTCAGATTGCCAGACTGGCTAATTTATAGCTTTACTGATGAGAATCATAAGGTTTCCAGATGACCAGAATCTTCTCTTTCCTTCTGCCTCTTCTAGGCATTATGACAAACCTATTGTGCCTGAAGAGATGGGGAAATAAAAAGGCCAAGCTGACATGGAGGCAGAAATGCTGACACAGCTCTCAAAGGTAAGTCAGAGCTGCATGGCATAGAGATTACTCTTCAGCATAATTCAAATGAGTCCTTTCATAACCCTCCAAAACCCCTCAAAATGCCCATTTTCTCCTTGGGATGTTTAATAACCTTTACTCCCCCTGAACCAGCTTTGTGACCAGTTTGAGAATGACTGTTCTTCTGGAGACTGAGGAACACAGTGTCAGCTCTGGCATCTGGAATAACTGCAGCAGGGCTCTTCATCCAGAAGGGAAAAGAGCCATTTTTCCTGAGCATCCTCTGCGGGCTGGTTCAGCTGGAGAGCTGCTGAACACTGAGGTACAATTTGAACCCTTTTTTCACAAGGAAGGGAGTGAGATTAGTGAGACACTGTTTGAGCCTGACAGTTTATGCATCAACAAAAATACAACATACTCCAGTGATGTTGCTCTGTCAACGCCTTGGAACAGACCCCAGTAGCTCCTTGAAGCTGTGCTGATTGACAAGCTGCTGACAAGCCCAAGCAAGTTTGAGGGATATTAGCACTGTTACTGTCTCTGAGATATTTGAGCCGAGGTTACATGCAAATTCATGAGATGGTCCTGATAAGCTCTCCTTTAAGTATTATGCTTTTTTTATTGCACGTATTTCCCTTCTAGCATGAACATATTTGACCCACAGGCAGTGTGAAAAGACAACTGATAAGAATCTCTAATCCAATTGTGTATTTCACAAAAGAATTCTGCACGTCAATCCAAAAACTAGAACTGTCCCTGTCAAACTTCTGGCACAAAGAGCTAGAATGATGTGATGAGAACGTAAATATAAAGCCCAATTACCTGTACTAGGTGATTATAAGTGTTACAGGATTACTGATTAGCCATGCTATTTTGTAATTGGAGAAATGATACTTCTAGTTTTCTTTATAGTAATAGGAGATATCTATTGTAGAAAATACCTTGTAGGAAAAGCTGGTACATTACATATTTTGCAATGTTTCAGTAGATTATATTCTTCCAGTATTAGCTCAATATTATTTAAATGTTCACACTGCTTGAAGGTTATTTGATTACCATATCAGCATATGCACCGTGATTGCACAGCAAACCAGATTACATGAATTTTCATTCTGATCACTAGTACAGTCTGACAATAAGAATATAAACAAAAGATAGCATAAATCAATTTCACTGAAATTCTTCCCTCTACAGAGCACAATCTAGTAGAACTGAAAGGCTTTTAGTTATTCAAGTTCATTTTGTGTAATTTTTTATCTACCTTCACTAACCCTGTTCTCCCTAGCAGCCAGCCAGCACATTGTGATCTGGTAAATGCACCATAATTAAAGGCCTATTTGTAATTTTCTTTTTAGATCTTTTTACAAACAATTAGAAAATTATTGCCTCATCACAAAAGCCTTTTAAAGCTAAAAACTGACATGGAAAACCTTTTCCTGAAAGAACATTTCTGAATTTTAGTTATTTAGAAATGAAGGCATCATCTCACAATTTGGGAGTTTTAGTATGAGTTGCACCATGGCTTGTTAGCATCACGCACATTTTTACACAAAGTTGTAAAGTATTTATTTCTGATTTGAGTTTCAGTTCTGACCTGATTCCTGAGGTATCTTAATACCTTACTGGTTAAATATTTTAGCCTAAACACACTTCAGCAAGGAGAAGACAGTTGTTGAGCTCCTGCTACAGAAAAGAAGTCACTTTCTCAAAAACACATTGGAAAGTTGCCTCAGAGGAAGGTCTGACTTTTTGGTGTAATGTCAGTTGAAATTTTTCAAGATAATTATTCTCTTTTTGTGTTTAGTAAGCTAGATTTCTCATTAGTCTGACAACTGCGAGATCAGAAAGGAGACAGTCACCTATTACACGTACAAAATGACATATACAAAATCAAGAGCGTACCTCACAGCTTCAAAACTTGTGTGTGCTGTTTTACTGAGGATGACAAACACGCCTATGAATGACTGGGAGGGAAGAGGGCAGACGCAGCACCATGAAATAGAGACAACAGCTAAGAAACAATGTAATCCACCTCTGAAGCTCACCTCTTTCATCCAGCTTCACAAACTTATTAAAAAATACCGTGATGAAGTAAGTAATTGTAAAAGACAAAGGGGTCAGAAGGTATCGCATTGAAACATAACTCCCCCCAGCTCCAAGAACTCTGTCTGTTCTCTCCACTAATGCACAGCAAGGGTGATCCCAGGCTGCTGGAGGTCGTGAGAAGAGTGCCGACACAAGCCCCTCTCCCAGGGCTGCAGCTCTCCAGGCAAGTACCCAGCCTGGGGCCAGAGCTGTTGGATCAGGTTCTCCCAGACCACCCAGGCAGCAGGGCCTTGGTCAAAGCACTTATCTTTGGAAGTACCTGAAAACCCAGCGGGGCCAAGGAAACCGGAACACAAGGAGATTATTTTTATCTTCTCTGTGCTGACAAGGTTAAGGACTGGATCGTGTGACTGATGGGCGAACAAACATCACAACAAAACTGCAAGAGGGTTTGACCTGGACTTAAGAAGCAAAAGGACTACCAAAGGCTGGCTGTCAGACAGACAGAAACCTCAGAAGACTTGCCTGGAAATGGAGAGAAAAACAGCACAGAACTCTGTTCAGAGTAAAGCAATACCAGTCCTGGCCTTTCCAGCCATCTGCCCATCTCCAAACAACCACAGCACAAACAGGTAGCTCTCATCTGATGCCACTGATTCTGGGCTAGGGGTGACACAAAACCATTATCTTTACAGTTTGCCAAGCAGGGGTATCAGAAAGGGGCAAGAGTGTTCTCACTGTTCTGCAACTGATCACTGGCACCACTGCTCCCTACCCCACACTGAGTCAGTACAGACACAACTATGTAAGTACAGAGATAATTCTGTTATTTTAGATTACTTCTTCCCCCATTCGACCACTCCTCTGCTTTAAGTTAGAAAACAATATGAAAACTTCTTAATTTTCCCCAAACACATGGCACATGTTTTCTAATTGTTACCCTGAATCTATTTTATTTTTAAACTGTCAGTATTGCCAAACTCCATCTTCCCAGCACTATGTCAGAATCATTTTTTTATCTAGCCTGTAGTAAAGCTTTCAACTATTTTTTCACTCCAAAAACTCAGTTGTGTTGATTTTCATGCTCTCTACACAGCACTGGACATATCAATATATACAAAAGAAAAGAGAAGCTTGTATTTATGTGGTTCAGTTCTGCATGCAGCACAATTAAACCTGGTTCTTACTGTTTTCTATAGACCATTTGTGGCTGGCAGCAGACCATATGGGCAAGTAACAGATGTTCCCTTTTAGTTTTCCATATGACTGTATGAATGCCCAATATGTGAAAATTATTTTCTGGCAAGAGGTGTTACGGGGAACTGTGGCTCCTTTTGTGCTCTACACATTTCGCTCAAATTTCCTGGGGCTGTCCTTTTATCCCCAAGATGGTTATTCAGTCCCTTGGTGGAAAAGAAGTGAGAACACAGTTAATGCATGCAGGTTTTAAGCTTGGCAAAAAATGTCTCAAGTGCACTCTACTGAGAAGAGAGTTCATTTAGCTTTTTTAACCTTCCCCTGCAAGTTAAGGAGTATTTGGTAGCCTTCTTTTCTGTGCTCTACACTACCATGAGGGACATGGCTATGCTCTGATATATTTTATATGAAAGTAGTAAGGGAAGCATCTCATGTTCTCACTGACACCAAGGTGTTCCTGAAAACCATACAGCAAAGCTAATTGCAACGAGGACAAATACTGGATCAAGAGCTAATATCAAGATTTCTCTCCTAACTTTCAGGCCCATGTGAGCCTGAGGAACACTGTCCTTCAGCTCACTTTGCCAAGTGCTCTCACAACCTTGGGAAAGCAATGCCACAGAAAGCCCAGCAAGAGCAGGGGTGACCAGAGTGCCGGATCACAGCAGGAGCACAATCCACATGAGACTGCAAAAGACTTCTTGTGGGGCTAAGTGCCCTGGCTGGTCCAGCCCATGGCTTGTAAAATGCTATAGAGTCTTCTGCATGAAAAGAACTCAATAAATGCAAGCTGTTATCACTTCTTCTGAGCACACAGAGAATTACTGCAGTTACCAGAAACTTCAGTGAGGTTCTTTAAGAAAGAGGAAGTGAGCCCAATGCAATATTTTAAAATAAACACCTTTCTGGGATTGTTATTTGCCCCATTTTACTACAAAGTCAGAACTGAAGTAAGCATTACATTTTCCCCCAAGCTTTTACAGGAGTTCACGGCACATCTGCTCCTTAGCACTGGTTTTCAGATTGTGGGAGGATATGCACTATCTTGCCAGATAGGTGACTTTTTAAATAGCAGCATATTACATGTTCAGGAGTAATTTCCCTATTGGCTAGCTCAAGCTGTGAAAAATCAGCCAGAGAGAAACATGGATTTTCACTGGCAGCTATCACTCAACAGTTTCTGCTGTTAAAAGGAGAAGTTCTTGTGAATGTGTCTGCTGAAGCTTTCAGGACATCCTAGGCCACATGTGCTATTCATTTAACTCCATAATAATGGTTTCATTTACTGTCTGAAAGTAGGAGGAAGATACATGATATTATCTTTGCATTCTTCATTCTGTCTGTGATTGGTAAAATAAGGAAAGATTTTAAAAAACGAAACAGATTATCAGAAATTCAAAAATATTACTGACTCTCGCAATGCAGTTTTGATTCTGACCTTGACAGCAAAAAAGGACACAAAAGCAGTCTTATATACTGTTATCAAAGGAAGAAAAATAAACCCAAAAGAGACAAATTAGTATGTGTTTCAGCATTCAGCTGCAATGCAAGATAAAAGCTTCTGACTTCATTTAGCTTCACTAAAACCCCTTAGGTGGTGCCAGCTGTGTGTAACAGGAAGGGGTTACAGTACTGAGCTCATTCCAGTGTTCCTGGCAGTTCTGTACACAGGCAGCACTTGGTGACTGCTGTATCCGCTGTCCATCTCAAGCAGCCCACACTCCAGCAGGAACTGGGAGAGAAACTTGGAAAAACCTTTGGAATCACGATCACAATGGAGACCTGACATCATGCCCTTGCTTTGGTTATTCCATAGGATTCTGGGAGACACAGTTTAGCTGAATTCCTTAATTTTTCTCATGACATGTTGACTGTGTCACAGTGAAAGTCCACGCCAAAGGAGAGCAATAAATATGCTCACTTAAAACCTTACCCTCCTGCTAGCACTGGGGATGTTTTGTTCAATTATGGAGCAAGGAAACTCCCATGTAAAAAACACACACTAAACCCTGCAGCTCAGGAATACAGTGTGATCCTTGTATGAGGTCTGAAGCTGTATGTATCACTGGTTCAGGTGATTTCTACCCAAATCCACTAAATCTACAGCAGTTGTCAGGGAGTTTTTGGAAACAAGCCATTAAAACAGCTGTGCCCATCTTCCTCAAAGTTTAGGCCACAAGATCATAAGAAATATCAGAAAACTCTTTAATTTTAGCAAAGAAGGTGTTAAGTCAGGCAGTTCACTATTTAAACAAAAAATCTACTTCATTCATTTGAAGAAAAAGCTAAATGTTAGACTTACAAGCTGCCAAAAGCAACATAGCCAGTACTGAGATTTCCATAAACATCTCCTGACATTGTACTGTCCTCACTGCAATGTTATGCTGAGGCACAAATATTCAGACCACAGATCTGTTAGATTCTAGAGCTTCCAGCAGACTCCACTTCAATAATTTAGGCACTGAAGCTGGTAGGAGGCAAAATAAAATTAAGCCTATTGAAAAGTTTTCCAGGCTATTTTAATAATTTTAAGTACTTGCATTTACAAACTCTTTTGGGGTATTTCAGTATTAGGCAATACGTTTTACTGCTTTTCAAACTAAAATATGAATACATGAAAAATGAAGAATTTCAGTTCTGAACTTACTACCTTCTTGCACTTTTAGATCATGACAGAATTCTAAGTCTGTTCTGTGATCAGAGTGACAATTGCTTAAAGACTGAATTGCCTGTGACTGCCAGCAGCCAAGGTGAGACATGTGACATAAGATATTTTTAACACTCCTACCAAAAATAAAAAAGTGAGTGTGAACTACTCAGCAAATGAGATCCAACTATAGTTTTCTAAGAGAAAAGGTCCCCTCTGAGAATGACCAAAAAAAGGTGCAAGGAGCTGATGAACTCCACTCAATTTTTCTATCCCAACAATCTTGTTACTACATGCAAGTTCATCAGCAAAAATCACTGTAATGGCTCCAGAACAATCCTGACATTACTGAGTTTAGTACAATGGGTGATCACAGCTCACATTCACTGGAGAAACAGAAACACAGCTCTCCCTGCTATACAGTAAAGTACACTGGGGGCTCAGTGAACCAGAATCTTCCCCAAAATCAGCTCAGCAGCACCTGGATTTCCTGCCCATAGAGAAGTGGAGCCCCAATGGCCCTAAAGTTACTTAAGATGCATCTTTGAAGACAATGAATACACCACTGAAGTCCAATGTTAACAAACTTCTGCCAATACTACTGCTCTTTTATAAGATATGCTCATGAAAATACTGACAAATACTGCGATTGAATTAAAGGGGAGAGGTTTTTTACTCTTCTCTGATTTGTAACCAACTATTGTACATTTTAACATGATTTCTTCTTTTTATTCCAACACTGTCTAATACACAGGTTTTATATGACATCTGTGCTTAACCAAGGCTGAGTGAAACTCAAAGCAGGAAATATTTTTCTATGACAAGAATATATCAAATATGCAACTTGCTACTACAGCAATTATTTCTGCTATAAGTTTTCAAAGGGTGTAGGTATACATGCTAAAGATCAGCAGTAATCAAAATTATAATAAATTATTATAATTTTTTTTTTAGATTAAAGACATAAAAAATGAGGAAAAAGAATGAATTAGAGATGCAAATTGGAAATTAAATGATGGATGGGAAACTTAGAAGGTACTATGAGGTAAAGTTAAGAGAACAATGGTAGGATAAGAAGCAAAGATGATGGGACATGAAGAGACAGTAAAGGACTGTCTGCCAAAGGAAGTAAGATCAAAGATGCAGTACAGAAAGAAGAGATTTAAAGAAGGTAAAAGAGACTTCAGAAAATCCCAGACAGGATATTTAGAACAGCTTTCATTTGCTCATATATGCTGCCACTGAATCTGATACAAAATAATTAGGTCAAGATGGATAATTAAGGAGTAAAAAAAAATCCAAGTTTTTTTCAAAGAACTTTATGTATGTATACAATATATGCATATATTACTTCCTGGTTGGTAAGGAATGTCATTACTTAAATGGCACCATGGGTTTTTTTTATGAAACCAAATGCTGCAAACAAAGAGGGTGTAAGTGACCCCTCCCCACTAATACCAGTCACTTAATTAGTCCCTTTTCTAAGTGGAGCTGATGGATCCCTGCAGCTGATTTACCTACCAGCTGTGTAATTCTGCAAAAGCAGCTTTGATCTTCTTGACTGAATTATCCACTTCCTCTTTGATCATCACACGATATCTGGTTAGAGAAACAGTGCAACGCTGCAAGTCTTTTACAGACTTTTCAATGTTTGGCCCTAAAATAGAAAACAAAAATTGCACAGTAGTCAGAAAGTTGGTTTTAGTTTTTCTGAATGAGGCACCAGGAATAGTTCAACATATTATTTGTCCAGACTAGAATGAAATGGGTATTCTACTGAAGTCCATAAATCCAACTTTTTCATAGTCCCTCCCTAGTGCTCTTCAGTTTCTAAACATGTTTGCTGAAATGCATTCCCCAAATCAAATAAATATTAGAAAGGCATTATTAATTCAAATTATTCAGTTTAATATGTTAAATAGAGCATAAATTAATTCATTCTTTAAATAATTCTGCTTGTACTTTCCAACACATCTCTTTTTAACTTTTGTGAATTCAGAGGTTTTTTTCCTGGAAGCCTCAGCTGGTTTTGACCTCAGAACACAGGAACCAGAAACCAAATTTACCTCTTTTTTTGACTGAATCATCTGTCTTTGTTTCAGGTTGGGTTGACACACTGGGTGATTTAACTGAGGAAGATTTTGACTTTGGCCTGCCTAGGTTACACTGGAGTTGCACTGGTGACTGAAGGGGCTCGTGCTGTTCTACTCCATTCACAGTCTTTGGGCTTGATTCCACAGATACTCTCTGGCGTTCTCGTTCTCTGTCTGCAATAAAGCATTAAGGAAGAAAACAGGGAGTTGTAAGATTAAGAAAGGTATGAAGGCTTACTTTTAAGTCAGAATGACTTTATGGTGTTCTCCTGGCACACATTCTACAAAACCTCAAGAGAGCTATGACAACAAATGAAATTGTTTTGGTAATTAAACACTAATTAGAAAACTTCCTTATTTCAACAGTGTATAAAAGAAAAACTCAATTAAAAAAATCAACTCTTTCATGCCAATGGGGAAAACACCTCATAACATAAAAAGCATGCTATCAATTATAGTGTTTGTCCATATATGCATATATATAGCACACAAAGAATATTCCTAATTTTACTAAAAGCATTTTAGAAGCTCTGACTAAACATTCCTACCTGAAATACTTACCTTGCCTGACTACAGATTTCTATCAAAAGCTGCTGCTAAGAGGAACCAAGCAGGAAATGAAAGTAAGTCAAAGATTAGGCTCCTGGGTTCAACAGCTTCAGAGGGATAAGGTAACAATGCCTGAGCCTGTTTGGCTGCCACAAGACAACCTGGTTTCCTCTTTCCAAAACTTCAAAGGGATTCAAGATACTAGCATCATAAGAGAGGAACAAGCAGCCAAAGCATCACTGTGAAAACTGACAGGCAAGGTCAGCTCTTACTGCCACTGTGAATTTTAGTTAAGGAAACAAGCATAAAAAGTGATTTGTTGTGTTAACCCATTTTTCTAATTTTTGCACTCACTTCAATGAATGAATGATTCTTCATTCTGAAGATGCCTTTTATGCATCACTTTATTCAACTGATGATGCATGCTGTCTGGAGAAAAGGGATTTGTCAGATTAACAACTGGATTACAGCCCATGGAATGGGACAAACACTGCTGGGATTGAGGGATATCATATGGACAGGGACAGCATATCAACTAGTGACTTCTTTCTGCCCTGGCTGGGCATTAGGACAGGTGGAAAGCACATCTCGATATATTTAATGGCAATCATGTAACACCAGAGGAACAAGGAGGAACATCAGTGCTCACATTTTAAATCAGCTTTCAAGGGCTTTAAAAGGTTGAGTCTAGAACCAGGAAAGGTATCTTGCATAAAACAGTATGTAAGAAAGTAATGAAAGAAGTCAAAGAAACCTGTGAATCTGTGAAAGCAAGAAACTCCAGTAATGCAGGGCTCTGGACACGTCAAAGTTGTGATGCCAACGCCGTCTTGCATGCACTGAGGAACTCTCCTCTGGGAGAATTGCCACTAACCTGTTCAACCCTGGCTCTTCAGGTTCTGTCCCTAAGATATGATCTTCTGAAATTTGTTGTTAACGTGCATAACTGTTTTTACTGCATTTAATTAGCATGTACTAAAAGGCTATCAAAATGTCTTTCCACATCACAAAGGCCCTCCCTTCCCTGCTAAGAAAAGCTAGTGGAGGTCTACTATGACTAGCCTGTGTATGGAAGATGAGAAAAAAAAAATGGACTAGTTTGGAATAAGCGATAAAGAAATCCAGTAATATGCCAAAAACTCATAGTGCTCAGATATCTTCACCCCACATGAGGGATTTAGTAATTTTGCTAACAATCTGACACTCAAGCCATTTTCTAACCCTGCATTTTTTCTATATTTCTACCTGTAATATTCTGGATCAGCTGGGCTGTCTATAGGAGAAGAAAGAGATATTGCAAGGAAACATATTACAAGATGAACAGTGTGCAGATATTAATCTATTGGCATGACACTCATAGTTATGTGCATTATTTTTCCACAAAAACATCTCTACAACATCTTCATGGCAATAAAAATACCATGGTGTTCATGTCAATGGAGGCTTGGCTACTGCCAGTTGCAAAGGTGCTCTCTGTCAGACAAACTGACCTTTGATTTCTGGACAGTCCAGTGCTGACCCTGCAAATCCAGAGCCTTTGTTCTCAGGAGAAGTGGTTTCCAGTTTCTGATTGGCTGAACCACGGCCAGAGTTGTCCTTAGGGCATCCATTCATATGACAGTCATTTATTTGCTGAGGCTCTTGAGATGCCTTCTCAGGTCCACTATTCTTGTTTTTAGGATCTTTATTGCCTTGGTGCTGTTTAGATTTGCTTCTTTTTCTCCTATTGTTCTAAATGGAGAAATATCCCAAGAACAGAGACAATCACTCAATGCAAATTGTACAAACTCAAAATACAATCAGTAAATTGAGCACTCTAAGTGGCTGTGACTATCCAGGATACAGCTTCTTATTAAAAGTGTTTTTGTGCATGGGCTGTCTTGGGATTTGTCGTGTGCTTGTCCAGGGTCCCACATCCAGGTACATGGAAATTCATGGAAATTCTGAGCAAATTTCTGCTGTCCCAGAAATTTGTTCAGAACACTGGGCTTAGTGAGACACTGACAGAAGAACAGGATTAAAAACAGCACACACATTTGCTTTCAAGTACTGTCTACAGGTGTGAATGAAGTCACCTGTGATGGAAAAGGCCAAGTACTGACCTAAAGTAGCACAATTCAAGTACAGACATCTGACAAGTCATTTAAATGCCTTGACTCTAAAGAGCAAGTTCTTACCTTCTTTTTCCCTGTCATATTCCATTCCTTTAGAACCTGAGTTGCGCTGCCTAGAGGAAGAGAAAACATTTCAACAAAAGTTCAGCTATGAAAAAGAACCACATGTTCATGATCAGTTTCTAGTCTTCTAGCTGAGGAGCATTTCAATTTGTTGTGAATTCTCTTATGTGGGGGGAACAAAATGGACACTGCTGCCTTTCTTCTTCTCAGCTACCTGTTTTGATTTCATTACTTATCGTGGATGGTCTCCTTGGCACTACTGGCTTTTTATGGACTTCATTGCTCAAAGTGATTGTGTGCCTAACTTAAAACATTAGCATAACACCCAGAAAAATCAACACAAATCTCTTGCCTGAAAAGGAAAGTATCTCAGTACCCAGAGTCAACAATGAGTATGTTAAATAGTCCACCTTGACTCTAGAGCATCCAAAAGTTTTAAAAACTTCTGGCATTTTTATAACGAATTTTCTATGTGTTACCTGTCATCTTCAGAAGACATAAGAGTATAAAAAGTAAAGAATTAGCATACAAAAGAGTAATTTTGTGGACTCTTGCATAAATCTGCATCACACAAATGCAGTAAACTTAGGCCTGGCAGAAAAGAATGATAAAAAAATTATACTGAACAGTAATTACAGTTATACTTGAAATTCTGCCTGTTAAATAATGAGTTGCTTAGATAAATTTATGGAACAAAGCAGGCAGAGCTTTGGTCAGAGCAGTGCTTGCTGCAATGTTAGAAGAAAACTCTTCTCCTTCTAATTAACATCATCATTTTGTTCTCCTGTAGCCTAATGCTGAAAATAGATCTCATGGTAAGCCTGCAGTCTGAACTGTCATCCAAACTACTATGGCAGCATCTGCTACAATAATATTTTTAAATGCCAGCAGATTAAAGGTCTTCTGCTTGCATTTAACAATCACTTTACCATCACTTCACAAATCCAGTAAATACTCAATTATTTGCCTTTTCAAGTGGATTTCATACTCAGCCATTCTTCTCAATCCTTTCAGCAAAATCTTGATATTAGTATTAAGAAGAATTGCTGTTTTCAGACCACCGTGAGTTGCCAACCTGTATTCAGCCAAACACGTGTGAGGTTTTCAGATGTACAGAAATTACTTTTCTATCACAATAAGCCAGATCCAAGATTATCTGGTGAGCCTGTCACACACAATAGGAAAGATTACCTATCTTGCTAAGTCAAATCTGTTAAATTGTGAAAAAATGTGCAGGGAATCCATCAAAGCCATGTTTTATTTGCTAGATGACATGACAATGCAGATAGAAGGCTAAGACAACTTCTATTTCATGTGTAACTATATACATATTTACAATTAGTTAAACACACACTTATGTAAGTACAAGCCCCTCCCCTAAAGGTACCTCATCTTTTGACAGGCACCATGTTTCTGTATCAAGTAATAAACATTTGCTCCCCATTTTACTCCATGTTGCTGAAAATATGTGATTTCATGTGACAGCTTTGATAACCGTTTTCACAGTAGCAACCAACACCCTTCTTGTGTTGGCTGGTGGTGTCTTTGCTTTGCTTCCCTCAGCTTCCCTGTGAATACTATGCATGCTGAGAGTTACTTTAGGGATTCATCCAACTATCCTCTCTTCCAATTGGAAATGCACTAACTGTCCAAGTCCCAAAGCCCTCATTTGAATACACCAGTATATTTTCTCGAACACATCTACAAAGCAGCTGAACAGACCTTCTGGTTATGCTTAATTAGATAAACTAGCATAGCAAATAAAACATTTGAACCCTCTTTCATTTAAATCAAATTTTACATACAGAATAAAATTTGTAACAGAGGGATCACCTAAATGTCACTCCAGATACGAAGCAAGATTGGAAACTAAATATGAATATTTCTTGATTCAGCAAGCAGCACCTCTGAGAGCACTGCATGGAGGCAGCTCAACCTTTCCACTCAGCATGGCCATCTCAATGTTTTATCATTGCAGGACTTTTCAGCGAGTGTTATTTCAATCTTAGCAATTTTTGTCATTCATGTGAAAAAACATTTCAGTTATTTATTCTATCCATAGCAGCAGCTATGTGGATATGTACCTTTTCTGCTCTTTCCAGACAATAACAAATATTAGCAATTTTCATACACTCCCTCACAAAGACTTCTTAACATTAATCATGAACTGGTGAAGTTCAAAAAAAAGGTCATCTGAACCCAGGTCTAACAGCTTGCTTTTCTTCATGACTTCATTGCACTTCTTGCAAAGCTTATTGCTTGCCCTGTTTCTTCCTTACAGCAGGTGATGAAACAACTTCCTCTTTTGAGGAGCCATTGGAAACAATTCATAAGCCACATGCAAGCTATGATGACTTACTACAAAATAAAGTGAAAGCAACTTAGTGAATAGTCATCAAAAAGTCCTCCAACTACCTTCCTCAGGACATACATTACAGGAAAAAAAATGATTGTTAATTGGATACATCACACTTCCCTTTTTCTGTGTGTGTGTGCACAGACAAATGCAATTTCAATACATCCCTCAGAATGTAACGGTCTGTGCAGCTGCCTGAAGCAAAAAGAATCATATAGATCTGGTGGAAGAATTTTGAAACATTTATAAATACTCCAGTTTGCTTGCATCTGCTTTTTGCATATTGGTAATTCCTAGTATACGATGACACTTTTTGACTGATGCATTTTAGTAAGTTATTCCAAATCAAACTCAAACTTCATTTTGAAGTAAAATAGGCATGAATTAAACAACTTGCTGAGATAGCAAAAATGAGGCATTTTTAAGATCTACAGGGCCATTTGAGACCACCAAACTTCTACTATCATTTATGTAACCCCAAGCTACAAAAATTTTGAAAAAGATTGCTCATGGTATGCCATTACTTCGGCAAAGGGCTTCTCACAGATTCTGGTGAAAGTTCAAAAGACTTGACTTTATATATTTACCAGAAAAGTGATATTAAAATACAAGTGACCTTTCATTAGAGGTGGTCTCATGACGCAAAATACAAACATGGATCCAGGTTTAAATGGCTCGAACTTTCAATGGAGTCTTGGTTCAGCCATTATAAATGTCAAGACTATTTGCAAAATTCAGATTGAGGTTTGAATGTCAATGTATGCATCAAGTTCAGGGGTTTAGGGGCCTGGTTATGTGCTTCAGAACTATCCTGAATTGTTCTTAGCTACTGTACTTAGGTCTTCAATAGTGAATAATTTCCTGACATATTACTTTAAAAAGCATTAACTTTCATGCAGAATAAAGAAGCAGGTCTTCAGTAAGAATGGCTTCAAGAACAGCAGCAAAGTCAGGTAGAACAGATGAACAACCATGTCAATCTCATACTATGAAGAAGCAAAGATGCAGCCAGGAGGATCAATATTTTTATAATTAACAAGTGTCACACATCAGATTTCAGAAGAACTACAGAATATATTTTGAGCCACTAGAGACAACAAATACTTGGCATGTCATTGAATCCCTCCTGCGTTAGTGAAAAAGGTACATTGTACTCACCATCCATGAAAGCTTGAACAGCCTTGTCTACATTGTTATCAAATTGCTGCAACACCAGAACTATCTCATTATTGCTTTTGTTCGGAACAATTGATCGGATTGCATTGATCTGTAAGTAAAGGAAGACAATCACATGAATTTATTGTACTCCTTTAGACTATAAGGTACCTGTGCCAATGCATGTTTATATAAATACCTGTTACACTGAGGTGCTCACGAGCACACAGCAATGTATCTATCTGCACAAAACAATGCCCATCCTATCCTCACCCAGCCATGCAAATAATTGGTTTCTTCATGACATCAAATCATAGAACTGGTAGCCAATAATCCTGGAAACAAATCCAACTCTCAGTCACAGCAGAAGAATTCTAGCTTAATTCAACTGACAGACTTTGGCCTTATGCTCCTTTCCTAAATGGTCTATTTGCTGCCAAGTGTCTTGACATATTACCTATGCAAATCTAGTGAGCACACAACTTCTTCAACAAGGCTCTTGCATCGCCTTGCTACATCAAAGTTATGACTGATGATTTTTTGGCATCTGAAAACAGTCGGAAGCTAAAAGAGAACAATATAATTTTTAAAAGTTCTACTGGCTGCTCAACATTATTTCAGTTTGCTGTTCCATATACAAGTGACCAGGAAGCTTGTGTAACAAAATCCTGAACAAAGGACATGGGATGCCAAACGCTTCCTTCAGGAAACTGCTGATGGATGAGGTGTTACACCCACAGATGACTCTGGCATGCAATTCTTAGACTTCACAATATTTGCTACTGCTACACTGTCAGTATCCATTGATACCAAATGGAATTCAACTAATGATGTTTTAATAAAATATTTCAACTGGAATCACATTATCATTTATTTTCTCATCCCTATATATTATAACTGAAAGCAAATACCTACATGAAACTTTGTTGCTATTTTATTTTAATGCTATAAAAATTTTACTAGATAAGACCAAAAAAAAAATTTAAACATAATTAGCAAAACAAAAGTCTATGATAAAAAATGAGAGACTCTGCCAGACCAGTTTAGCTGTTCCAAATTAGCTTTATGAGCTTCTGAGTCAAGATATCCAGCACGTATTTACAATCAGAAACTTGTTATTGCCCTGCAAATGTTTATCTGGCACCCTCCTTTGTCATCTTTCTGTAGGAATACATCCTTGATTAGGGTGTACTTTATTTACTGCATCCCAATGCCATCATGCTAATTGTGAAGCAGTGTGGTCTTTTTATTGTACTGTGAAATATAATTGCAAAAAAGTGATACATGAAGGTAGAGCTGTTTAAGAGCACTAGGGCAGCTCACATGGCAAAACCATTCACACTACCTTGTTTTAGCTGCCCAGTTAGGTGCTGAAGGACAATCCCTATGGAGTCTCCATCAATGGGGACATCAGAAGGTGATTGAGAGCACTTAAGTTCTTAGATATGACCAAAAAATCTAATTTTCCTGTAGTATGTGCACCCCACTCCCCAACGACTGTGTTTCCCTGTCCTGTATACTACCATAAACCAGGAGTCATGGCATGCTCTCTCATTGCAGTGATGGGACAGCTCAGATTCCTGATGCCTACTGGACTCAGCTTCAGAACTGCAAAAGGCTCATGCTTGGCTTCAGCACATGTTAGTACAGCTACTTAAGATGATTTACTGTGCTCCCATCCATCATCACATCACACCCCTCTCTGCAGCTTCACATTCACCCACAGCACCTCTCAGGTAGCAAGTCTAGCCTTGGGCAGTCCAGGCCAAACCCAGAATTCAGAAGGCAGTGGAGCTGAAGTGCTTGCCTACTTCCCAAGGACCCTTTTCTAGAGGCCTATCCCATTGTCTGTCTGATGTTGCCACACTATGACTGAACCAGGCTGGCCCACAAACTCGGTCCCCAGCCAACAGAGGCTGCTTTAGAATATCTACTGAACAGGGGTAACTTTATGTTAAAGTTCATACAGAGTAGGCTGGCAAGTGGACTGCTTGAACCAGAGGTTGTTGTTGCCAGAAACTGTGCAGAAAATCCCCTCTCTGCTCAAGTTTCTCTCTTCAGCTGACATGCATGCATGGGAAGAAGTAATGAGCATAGCTCTCTGCTATGTACTGCAGGCAGCCAAGTGAAAACTAACCCAAATCAATAGGATGTGAAGAGAAAGCACTGGAAAAAGGAGTTAATTAATCTAGTGATTGTGGGCATAGGCGTGCTATTTACTGATAAAGCTGCAACAAGTGTGAACAGAGCTGGCTCCACAATAAGAGCTGGCAAAGACACTAAGGTAGAGCAGGCCACAAGCTGCAGATATTTTATGTTCAAGCTCATAGCTCTCAAACATTTTCACCATGTGGATTACATCTTCATATTCTCACAAAAAACTCCCCTCTTCTTTCACAATCATGTGAATCGTCTCTCTGCCTACTCAAAATTGCATAATCTCCTTGTGGTAACTGCTTACAGGAAAAATAGTAAAAGAAATATCTAGAGTATTCTAACCAACTTTAAACTTAAGCACAAGGATCTCCCATGGCTTCTAGGTCCCACTTTGCTATGAAAGATCTGCAAGCCTCAGGAAGCATCTGGAAACAACCAAGTGAGGCTAAGACCTCACTCAGAGAATCAGACGACTCGTCACACAGTGCACTTTGGAAACTTAAAAAGAAGAAGAATATCTGTAGGGTAGAGGACATTGACACACAAGAACTCAACCAAGCAGGCTATGTTTTAGACAAGATCAACCAAAGACTTTCTGTTTGTACCGTGTGATCTTTAAGAATTTTATTATAGAAAAACCAGAATTAAAAGCTAAACTATGCTTCATCCAATTAATACTATAATTAAATAAAAAAGGTTATGGAAACATTTTAGTTGTGGAGAGAACCCAAAAAAACCCAGCATGATGATCTTAGGAAAAATGCTTAACAGTACAGAGAAAAAGAAATATAGCATATGACAACACTGTGGACACAGCCCTGGTTTAGTTGGACTACTAAAAAATTTGATTTAGGGAATTACTATACTGTAAAGCTCAACAGTTCTACTGCCAAAACCCAACAATATTTTTGTTGACCGTTGCCCAAAAAATACATTTGTTTATCTTTATATCTGGAAAATATAAAAAAATTGAGAAGTTTAATGAAATAATTCCTCAGGAAAAGAACATCAGATTGCAAAGGAAAGCATCCAAGACCTAGGAAATCCAAAATCAGAAGTTGCTTAGACTTTTTCAAATCTGCTTCTCTTATGTAAGTATGCTGTGACACCCAGGATATCTACAAGTTAGAGTTTCTCCTTTTGAGATTTGTGCAGTGATTTAAGTGGGTGAGTAGATGAAAACTAAAATTTGCAATCACTAGAATGCATCAAAATTAATACACACACATCTATATCTATAACCATCTCAGTTCAGAATCAAAAGAACAGAGATCCCAAAAGGTTTTGCTCCAAAACAAAGTATTTTGTCGAGTAAATTTTTAGGAACAAAATGGCATCAGGTTACCATACTTCTGGAATTTCAAAGACAAAGATTTGTGTGCCAGACAGCAAGTCTACAACACATGCACTGTTTTACCAATGTTGTTATCCAGAATACATTGGAACTCTTGTAGACAGGCAATGAAAATGTCAGTAATTTCTGGACAGAAGTTATTGACATGTGGTTACAAAACTCAGATTGTGACCTGACAGTGTATCTGGGAGGAGGACACAATATATGGAGGGAGAACAGGCAACCTTCACCTAGAAATGCCAATTTCAAGGTCCCAGATATTCCAGCCCTTAGTCCTTTAATCCTGATTTCAAATATATATGTAGATTTCTGGGTCTGAAGCTCATCTCTATCCCCTCATGCAACAAGTGTCCCATTTGTTTCCAGAAAGGGACCTAGTGATAAAAAAGAAAAAGCCAAAGGGAGGGATGGGAAACTTCCTGACAGCATAAGCCTAACACAAATGCACTTCTCCAACTGTAGGTCATAAGAGACCTAACACAGACTGTGATGAACAGAAGCATATCAAAGCTCCAGGAATGCCTGACAAATGCAAGATGACAAGGTAGACTTACTGAAGGGCTCAATGTGATCTGGATCCAGCCACTCCAGGTACGCTGGCTGCTCTGTGGTTCACCTGCTAGCTCAGGTGATAAAACAGCCCTTGTGCTAGTACAGCTATACACCTCACTGCTTACAAACCTCCAGCTGCTTGGGAGAAGTCCATCACTTCCCAATCCAAAAAACCGTATAGAGCTCATTTTCTTTACAGATGTTGATAGGACGATGCCAGGGCAGGAGGCAACTCCTAACTTTCTCTCTCTCTAAACTCATAGCCCTCAAATTCAGTAAGAATATCCATCTTCTTAATATGTAAACAACAGATTATGCAAGTAGAATCATCTGGTATTTATGCCTTCTCAACAACCAACTCTTTTAAAAAATATTCAGCATCCTAAAGTACGAAAGAAAGTACCGGAGCAAAAGAATCCCTTCCCAGGGAATGGTACTGCATTAATGCCATTCTGCAAAGACTAACTCAGCAGTCTACTTTATTAGATTTCCCTTTATGTGGGAGAAAACTTTTTTTTTCCTACTTACTGAAACCTGATCATAGGAGAAACAGCATTACCAGACTAATTATTTTGTGAAACATCCTGTTTTTATCCAGTGTAGATTCCCAGTGAACTGCTGTCATCATCTGGATGATAGACAGCATTCCAGGACACCAAGAGAATTCAGTAACATACCTTCAGAACCACAGATAATTAAGGCTATTAATGTCAGCATTAGCTGAGAATCTGTCACTGACAGCAGTTAAGTTCCTGGGGCTTTTCCTCCTGCAGCCTAACCGGAAAGCACATTATTTTGTTTACTAAGAAAACTTTCTTAGAATTTCAGCTTACCAAAGCTACTTCAAAGCAATCACAGACCTAAAATATAAACCTGGGATATTGACTGTATACAGTCAAGAACATGAAAGACAGAACCCAGGTCCACCTCCATTTAAACTCATGATCCAGAGCTCAAGTCCTGCTAATGTTTGTTGCAATTAGAGCCAGACTGTGTCTCATCAGAATTCCACAGTCATGAGGATGTTTTTACCTGTCTCTTACAAAAAATGTTGAAGACTGCCCAGAAATGGAATCAAAACTGAAAAAGGTATCAAGTCTCCTCAGATAAGTGTCTACCTCACAATAAAATCCTCAAGGTCTGATCAGATATACTTGACTATTTTTCTGATGATTACTGTTAAACATCTCACTTGAGGCAAATTTTTGGCTCACCTAAAAAAATAATATACACACATATACTCATATATATATAAATAAAATGAATCAGTAACAGGTTACTTTGGAGGAATATAGCACACAGGAAAGGATGCTGAATTCTACCTTCTTGTGGTAGCTTACTCTAAGTCCTCACAAACACCCATCTCACAAGACTTTCCAGGTAAGTCAAGCTCAAAAAAAACCAGAGCCTGCCTGGAAGTTGTGACACCAGATTACCTATTCCACATGCAGAACCAAGCTGACAGTGATGTGCGCTCCTCTAAGCCCTTTACTTTCTCTGTCAAGTTTCAAATGGTTCCCAGGCAACTGTAACAACATGGACTCAATCACTGCCTGTTTGCTGCTCTGCTCCATCTGGTCCCCCTTGGCATCATCTCAAAGAGGATGTTTCTGGTGAATAAGTAACATATCCGGGGTTCAGAGAGTTTGTTTATATATTTCTGACATAGTGACAAATTAAACTTCTTTGCTGAAAGCTCACGGCTGTTCTGAAACCCCTAAACACAGCTGCTCTAATCCCCCTGAAGCAAGTTACTATTATGGTCACTTGGACAGAAATGTTCTTATTCATGCTTGGTTAGGAAAACTAACACCTTCACTTTGTACTAAACAGTAAGATCAACAGGTCTTCTCTAAGTTAGGAACTAAATTAATTTCTAAGTACGGTTATCAATAAACATTTCCTATTTTACTTTTACTGTATGTCAGTTGCAAATTTTTTATGTACACAGATACATCATTCAATTCCATTACACCCCCAAGTTCTCCCAAGTCCTGCAAGTGAAGCAGGGAAGAAGGGCTGCCAGCAGAACACTGCTGGTTTTGATAATCTGGGAATTTAGCATTAACAGATGTCCTGGCTACATTAAGCAAGAAAATGCATTTTAAAACCACTTTATGGTCGAATTTTTTAAAAGGTTTTGAACTTCTACACAAATATATTTCATGAATACAATTTGACTTGGTTGTGTTAAGAGACTATTCCTTACATTGGAGACATTTTTCCAGAAACTTTACTAAGTTCATCATGGCAAACTGAACAAGTGTTGCTAATATCCCCTTTGAGCAAAACGACAGTTTTGATCAGATCTGTGCCTCTCTTTCTGCTACATGATCTCTTCATGACCCTCATACATTCTGATCATTAATTCCTAGTAAGCCCCAAAAAAGTTCTACTTGCTGCAGTAAACTTCTTTAGGTACTTGTCATGGATTTATTATTTCTCCCTTATCCATCAAATAGAAAGCCAGACATTCTAATATGTTATTTCAGGATTCCTGAGAAGTTTGGCTTAGTAAGAACTGTTCTACTCGAGTGATGACAGCACCATTTACAGACATGGGTCTGTGATATCCTTAATCCAAGTTAAATGGCTCATCAAGTGACAAAAGTGCATTTTGATCAACTTTTTGGTCTTTGAACAGTCCATCTATTTCAACACATGGGCAAAGAACAGCTGCAAAGGTCAAGTTTAAGGAGAAAGTTTCCAATCTGTGATTTCACTATCTGCTTCAGTAATGAATGATTTCAAATTTACATACTACTTCCATTCCTTCCACTAAATCCTACTCTTTCCTTGCATGCTGACTATTGCTTAAGAAAACCACATTTATGGTGTAATGCAAACAAAACTGTGAAACCTCCAAAACCACATCTGAATAAAATTTCCTTCTTGCAGTGCTGCCCATCTGCTCCTCCAGCTCTGACACTTGAAATGACAAATGAGAAAGCAAGCCTTTCAGGAGAACTTCAGCAAAACTTCACTCCTAACAGAATCTCAAAAGGAGAATTTTCATCTGAATGAGTATTTTGCTAATTCCAGCTGACAGCAGATCTCACAGCAAACAAACAAACAAAAACAAAACAAAACCCCAGAAACAAAAACAACAAAACCAAAAACAAACAAACAAAAAAAACCAACCAAAAAAATGGACCTAAAAGCGAGTCCTGAAGTTTAAACAATTCTTGATATTTCTTTGGATCAAAACCAAACTCGCATGCCAGAGATGAATGGTTATTCTGGGGAGTGTCTGATACTCTCTCTTCTCTTGTTAAACTAAGAGGGCCTAATTGTTGCAGGAGACAATACATCACTTGTCTTCCTCACTCCAATTTATTCTTCTTTGGAAGACTTGTAATTCAGAATCTCAGCACCTCTTCTGGTGATGTACTAGGCTAATGCTTGAATACCTCCTTTGATTTTATGGATTTGGATGTAAGCCAATGAGTTCAGCTCATTTTACCCCTTAATCCGGTGAACTTTTGTGCATATGATCTGAACTATGCATAACACTTGGTCTCTGAAAATCCTCATACAAAAACTAAACCCTTACTTATTTTCAGGCACAGAGATGATTATGAGTGTTATCAGAGGCAAGAGGGATAGTGGCATAGTGAAGGAAGACTACAGCACGGGTCAGGGCAGAGGGAATTATTCTGAGAGAGGTCCTGATGGTAAACTTCTTATACTGGTTATGCACGCAATTAATGACCTTTGTGTCTGCTGAAATGCAGAACGTAGGTTATTCCAGAAAATCTGTGGGTTATGTGCATGAAAATATGGTAATTGAAACAGTCCTGGCTCCCCCACAAGAGTATCACAGCTGCAGGAGTCTCTGCCAACTATGGAAACTTTCATTAGCCTTCCTAACATCACAGGCCAACATTTATATAAATCTCTTGGGGGAGAAAAAAGAAGATACAAAATAGAATGTTTAACCTATTGACTCTATGAACTATTTCAGCTGAAATGCCAAGAATGAATTATACAAGTATCACTACCACAGTAGCATTCTCTTATGACTCAAATTCAGGGGTGGAGCTTTACAGAGCCTGGTTGTGAGTGTAATGTCCAAAATGTCTGCACTGGCCTCACACCACTTTTAAAACAGTGGCAGAGGTTTTACTTTCTTGAATAACTAGAAGCTGATCATGGAGAGAACACAGGGAAAGGTCACCACTGAAAAAAAACCCCAAACAACTGCTGCCCCACCCCCCAAAAAAAGAACAAACATGCTGAAATCTGCATGGGATTTTCACCACATTTTTATCACAGTGGAACAACCTTCAAAGTAAGGAGAAACCTGTGTGCTACTTTTGCAGAAACTTACATGAGTAAGTATCTGTGTGCAGATGTACAGCTCTTTTGGTTTCATGCAAGTCCTAGCAAGATCAAAGTCTTAAGTACATCATGATCCACAAGCACTAAGGCAGAAGAAAGGGAGAACTGGGAAGGGACTGTATTCTAGTCTGTTCTTTTAAAACAGGCCTGCTTGTATTTACATTGAGGGCAATGGATTTGCGAAGCTCAGCTGAAGTATTATATTTATAAACCTTAGTTTTTTTACCCAGAAATATTGCCTCCTAAAAGGTGGGTAAAAGTAAACATTAAACTGACTCAGCTTCAACGTTGTGAGGATGACTATGGAAGCTCTGTAAGCTAAGTGAGAAAGGGATGTGATTTTTACTCCCTTACCAGCACACTGTAAATATGTCTGCTTTTCAAACATGTAAATGAAATCCTCATGTTTCAGCAGTTCATGTGCAAATATTATCCAAGGCAACTCTGCAGGAGTTTTTTAAACTTTTTCCTTGTATTTCCAGAGCATCATTCAAAGACTTCTGGAGCTACAGTCACTTCACAGTTACTCAGTTTGTGGCTGCCCATACAGTAAACAAAATACAAGATACCAAACAGAGCTACTGCAATCCTGTTTTAAAACACAAGGGACTTGCCCAGGTGCAATGGCTCCCTGAGCACAACACTCTCTCAACTGCAGCATGTAGACTGCATGAGGCTTATGCTGTTTGGTCACTAACCCTTTATGCATTAGATTAATCCACATTTTCCAGAATAAAACTCAATGATTTTGAAAAACAATTTCAATTGCTATTAAACTAAGTTTTAAATTTGGCATAGGGATTTAGTGGCACTAAATACTAATGGAAGATGCAGGAATAAAGAGTGGAGCAATTTATAACAGAGTGTATTGATTCAATTATTTTCCTGCCTTAAAATGCATATGCTCATAAACATTTGATTTGGGGCACTCCCAGCTGATATCACACTTGGAACAGCAGATATCTACCACGAATAAAACTCCTGTTGCAGCTCTTCATTCTTACACTTGCGAAAGACAAACGCATGATTTGTAAAATCCTGTACTTGTAAAACTGACTTAAATAAAAATTTCAAGCTACACAGTAAATATGTAGAGCTTCAATTGATTTACTGAGTAATATTTTGGGAATTATGGTACTCTGGCACCAGGGAAAAGAATTCAATGACATTACTTTCTACTACAAAATCATCATGCTACTCAATTTGAAAACCCTGTGCTTTTATTAAGGACTAAGGAAGTCATTCATCACCAAGACAGAGATTCATATTGCCATGCAAATCCTCAAGCACAATGAGCAACACAGATGTCAACACCAAATATAAGGTAAAACCACTGAAAAAACAGGTACCTGGGCAGTGCAACAGGTAAGGAACTGTTTCCCATAAAGAGAGATAGAGAAAAAGAAATTCTATGGTTAGATTGTCTCTTCACAATCTGACTACTGGGATTCACACAAGACCTCCTGACCTACCTCATATCCTAATTAGCTTTAGGTCCTCTACTGCTCCTGAAAGGGAGATGAGGCTCTAGCTCTAGCCAAGGATATGGAGAAGGCTCACTCAAGCACATGGAGTGCAGTTAAAAGCAGACACACTTTCACAGAAAAAGTAACCTACTCTTTGCAGGTCCTGCACTTTTAGGAATTGCTTTAAATATTACAGGCATAACGTTTTTTGGCAGAAAATTATATCTAAAGGGCATGTTTCTTCAATGGTTGCATTTTGTACAGCAGCAATCATCCCAAATTGCTTCTCTCCACAGCATCAGTGTGCACAGGAATTACAAAGGAACAAGAGAACTCTAGCTGACAAAACAGTCTCTCTGCAAAAAAGTAAAAATGCTTCGCACCACGCAAAATTCAGATTAGTCCTATCAATAGCTGTGTGTGTACTTCATCCACAGAGTCAATACATAATAAAGTTCAGTATGTAAATAGTGTTGGAAAGAGCAGAAATTAAATAGGTATGCAAATATAATTTTGGTTTGTATTGTACTGTTACTTGAACCTACCTTTTCCTTGATATTTACATGAGAATTGATTTCTGCCATCTTTATTCAGAGGAGAGTAGTGTCTCTGAAATGAGAAAAAAAATCAAAGAGATTAATTGGGAGGTTTTAGTCCCAACCTGTCAAAGCTACACCTGTAATGACTAATTGCATATGCTTACCTGTAAGCATTAGAGAAAAATGAGAACACAATGTCCTGCACAGCAGTTCTCAATCCTGCCAAAGGTAAAGCTAGTCCAAATTTCCTACCTTCCCAAGATTAGTTCTGCAAGCACATTTAAAAATGCCTTATAGCTATGACTCTGGATAAAAGGCATATCACTTCTCCCAGCCATGTCTCCCATACCCTGTTCTGAGGCTATAAAGAGCAGGAGTACCTTAGATGAACTCAACAGCTCCTGTTTTCTCATTCACCAGCATCCTCAATTTTTGCCAAAAGAATGTATCAATTAATGCAGTCCCCAAAAGCAGCTAAATGTGCCAGGAGGGTGGGCTGACAAGTGCTGCATGGCTGTTTGTTGTTTGTTTTTAATTCATAACTAATTCAGAAGATTTAGTCACACAGCTCCTACTGAAACTAACAGGGTTGGTAGATTTAAATCTCTAAGTCTTCTCTCAAAACTTGGGCACATGAATGGAATTTGCATATGATTAAGAAATCCTGCAATATGCTTTCTATTTCTAGTTATGTGGCTGGGTAATTGAGAGACACTCTACCACATGATGAAGAGTTAAACACAGGGAAAGGAGTCCTGTTGCCTATTCTTGCTTCCATCAAAACCAACTGCCTTAAATTTCACTAAGGAACAGAGCTGAATCTTCACATTTTAAAATTAAATAACATATACCAAGAATTCCAGCAAAGACTAAGTCAAATGAAATACAATTTTGGTTTGGTCTCTTTCTCTAACTCTATTGTACACTGATAAAAAGGTACGGATATATGAGAACGAACCCTTAAGTTCGTTTTAAAGTAGGAACAGCTCCTTTTCCCTATTTGAGCACTTGCTATGTGGACTGATAAGTGTTCCAAAAATTCTTCTAAATCTCTTTTAATGCCCTTAGCAATGCTCCCTCAAATTCTTCTTTGAAACAAAGAAGTTTAGTAGAGTTCAAACTCCAGAAATTAAGCACGTTTCTTGCAGTATTCACTGACAACTTTTAAATCTTATAATTAATTTCTGTATGCACCCATTTTCTAACTAAAGAGATGAGAATTGAGGAAGCACACGGGGAAGAGATAACAGGAAGAAGAAAAAGAAGTTCATTTGAGATTTGGTCTGATGAAGAGCAAAAAGACAAAAGTAACCATTTCCATTGCCAGCTATTAAAAAGACATGCTTGAAATAAGTAAGGTTGCTCGTGACATCTCCATCTTACTGTACTATGAAGAGATGCTCTATCAGAACTCAAATACCTTTTACCTGTATTAAGTCAGTGGCCCAAATGCTTAGCCAAGACTGGAGTCTCACTATGTTTGATAAGCCTCCTTGGCAGCTGGGCCGCTGTGTCCCTGGGAAGCAGACACTGTTACTGTCTGCGGGCATCTCAGAGAGGAAGGCTGCCCTTCCTGCCCCTCCCTACATCGAGAATGAAAAAGCTCAAATTAGTTTCTTTGTCAAGCCCACCCAAAGGCTAGAAGCAGAATTAAAAACATCTGGACAGAGCAGGCAGGAAGATCACTCAGAAGGTAAGTTCAGGGCAATTCCATTTCCAATATTTAGTGTGTTCCAATAACAAAAGAAAGGTGTTGAGAAATGCTTGTAGCCTGTACTCTCTAGACAATTTTTTTTAATGTACTTCTTGTCTTTTGCTGTCAGCTATTTCTCATGCCGAAGGGGCAAAGAACATGAGATATAGGTGATAAATTTTCCCATGCAGACTGGAAAAGTCAGCTCTAAAGTTACTCTACGTCTTCACCTGCCTTGCTGCTTCTCATAAAAGCATGGCTTCTATCTAGTGACATCAAACCCACGCTGGACGGGTCCTATTCTCTGTTTAAGGGGTAAGTGTATGGTAAGGATTAGTTAAGGAATCCAACTGTTTTGCTCTTGTATCCAGTACAAAGCAGATTTTGTAATGTTAGAGACAACTGATCAATGCACTCTTGCCTACTGATTCAAACACACTTAATCTGATCCAGAACCTCAGAGCAACATTAACAAGAAAAAGTTCATCTGTTCCTGAAGAACCAAGCATAAAACACAGAAACAAGCTCACTAAGGGAGGTAACAAACTCTTCTGGCCTTCAAAGTTTATTAATCTATAAAAACCACTAAGTAATGGGAAAAGATCTTTGTCACTTTAAATCTTCAGGTTCTTTTTCAACATGTGCTATTAATTCTGTACCAAAATTTAAAACTGCATCTTGTATGAAGCAAATGAATCCAAATAATGATACTTTGTGAAACCCTCATGCCTCTCAGCTAAGGTTTCTTCAAAGATACTAGCTAAGTAATTCTTGAAATTTAAATTAATTTTGCTGATTAAACCCGACTACTTAGCCAATTCTACTCTTCGTAGCAATGCTCTGACTTGATTTAAAACCAGACATAAAAACTTCATTCAACACCTTGCCAGAATTTGATGTGTCTCTTCTCTGCCGTACACTGCAGGTGTTTCTATGATTATAGCCTTCCACCAATAAATGTGGTGCTGATTCAGCTAGCTTGCAACTGCAAGCTATTTCAAAAAGACCTGGCATACTACACAAAACATACACTCTGCTTCTTTCTTCCTTTCTCTTTTTTCTTTCCCTTTTAAGATAAAGAACTAAGAGGACAGCAGCTTTTACAAATGGACCCATTTCTCTGTACTTCACATACTTCATTAATATGCATTTTACAACTGTCAACATGAAGATGCTAAAACTGAGTTGGAGCTATTTTTCATTCACCTTCTCCAAGGACAGATAATTGAAATAACATTTATAAAACACTTGCTCGTTTATATAACTCAGTCCAGCACTGCTTGTTACATAAAATACAGATGATACATTAAAAAGAAAATGTCAATGCTGCACTAATTTTTAAAAGCATCATCCTTTATGGCTATACTTAATAGCTAACAAATTTAAATTTCTCACTGTAGCACCAACTGATTTATTGACTTAACTAGTGTTTTTTCTCTGGTGTTATTTTAATCTCAGTGTTTAACAATTACTTCGTTTCTGTGGCAAAAGACTACAGCATATCCATAATTTTATGAACAAAATAATCCACTGAAGTTTTATCTCCAGTCCTCAATATCTCCTTATCTTCTTGTCCTCAGTTCTTCACCAAAGCTTCTTTCTGTGCAAGTTGTGGAACATCAAAATAGGACCCTCAGCTGAGCCCAAAAGGGACCTAAAGCCAATGGAAAACAGTACATGTTGCCAACAGCATGCAGGCAAAAGAATGTTTGGAGAAAGATCCCTGATAGAAAATTTTCTGCACTGGCCAAGCTTAAGTTAATACAAGTACTAAATTTAAAACACAGAAAACACTGTATAAGAGAGATTCTCAGCTTGAATGTCAGCTTACATGCTTTGTCTTTCTCCACATCTCCTGCTTGCATTTTTGCTCCTGAAATGTCATTGCAAATCATGCCAAAAAACTTCCAAGAAAAAGAAATTTGTGAAAAAAATCCCAACAAACTACAAAATCCCTTATATAAATGGGTCATTAATTTCTGATATAAATTTCCAAATGCATTACCTGCAGCAGGAGATCACTCTCAGTTTCTCATTACATCCTGACCTCAAATACTGACAGGGTGTTTTTTCTAAAGCTATTACACACACCCAAATGAGACATTTCACTTGCCTTGTAAAATGAAGCATTTCAATTGCATTCAAGGGAATGCTTCAGAGAAGACTGGACTACTTTTGGCAGAGTTTTACTTCTCTCCCCTACCAAATGAAGCAATTTGTATTTGTCTATGCAGTTTAAGCTACCATGAACCTGAACCAGGGCATCTATGGTGCTGGCACCTACTCTGTCCTGCTCACCTTAACTGTAAGCAGCAACGTTACAGGCAGACAGTTACAGGCAGGGCCTTTAGCCACTGCAGAAAAACATGTCAAAGCTTACCTGACACAGTCTAAGCTATGTGCCTGCTGCCTCAGCCTTTACAGAAGATTCCTTACTGTCTCCAAGCAGCAGTGAAACCCCACTGCTGCTGCGCTGAGCTTCCAAAGAATGCCCACCACCTTCCCACTGGTGCCAGCACCAGAGGCGTTTGGCCCACAGACACCTTCCAGCCAGCCAGACTCAGGTAAAGCTGACAAACATTCCATTCTAAACAACATTATGGATGGGGGGGATTGCCTGCATCTCAAGCATCAAAGAATCACAACAACTACTCTGTGTCTTGCCACTGCTGCAAAACCAGGCACATTTAAATTTCACACTTTCAAACTCCGTCAGGTGCTACCCACTCCTAACAACAACAACAACAATAACAACAAAATCTCCTTGCAAATACAGAGAGTGGAAAATTAGTCTATAAAAACATGAGGGTTGCCAGAAAGACACAATTTGTGAAAATACCCAGTCACAGTAAAGTCTATCAGAGTAGAGACTGTGTGTGATACCTGCTGTACCACTTCTGACATCTGAAAATACAACTTTGGAAAGGGGGATCAGAAAACTCCCCATTAAACAGCACCTAATAATCTGGTGTTGGGAGGATTTCCCATCTGTAGGCTTATGGATGAATGCTTTCCTACACCCAAAAAAGGTCTTAGTTCCTCATCTGCCCACTGCAACTGTTTCCTTTTATAAGGAAATACTACCCCAGTAAACCAAGAATTCCAGGTCTAAATGACTTGACCCTTGCCAATGCTTCCCTAATCCCAGTCACTGAGTGAGCTTTGTCTATTAAGAGAGAAACTTGAGCTGACAAATTTGTCACTCAAACTTTTTCACGAAGCAGAACAGCATCAGAATATGAATTTTAATTATTTTCTATTTTTAATTACAGATAATTTTCTCATTTCCACATAGTTCAGTCAAAATCCCCCAGCTCCTAAAAGCTAGACAGGTATGGGCAGAACAAAGGAATCGCAATTTTAGAGAAACTTCAAAATATAACAAAAAAAAAAAGCTAAGTACCTGCGCAGGTTTTGGCTGGGATTTAGTTAATTTTCTTCACAATAGCTCTAACACAGGGATGTTGTAGATACTGCCAGCATTTCTTACACAGCATTAAAGCCTTTTCTGCCCCTCACCCCACCCCAGCAGCAAGGAGTCTGAGTGGCACAAGAAATTGGGAGGGGACAGAGCTGGGACAGCTGAGCAAAGGGATATTCCATATCATATGATGTCAGGCTCAGCATACAAAGCTCTGCCACTCAAAGCTCACTCCCATGGGGAGGCAGTGAATGAGCAGCTGTGTGGTGCTTAGTTGCTGGCTGGGATTAAACCGTGACAGTATCTAATGAGATTGTAGCAGCCTGCACTATGCTTTCATCTTCTCTATTTCTACCTTCTCTACAGAATTACATCTCATTTTCAAATAAGATTCCTATCCATCCATATATATTATATTACACTGTCTTGCCTGCAGACTTCCACATGGCCTAGGTAAAAGCAAAACCAGCAGAATCAGAGACACATGGCCTCCATTGCACATTTCACTGTTTCTCATTATAAAGAAATGCTACTAGAGAACTGCAGGCACATGAAGCCTAAGATGAACACAATTTTTCTGATGCAGTTTTAAGCTAATATTGTTGCACCAGAAAGACTGAAAAAAACCTGAGAGGCAGATTCCAAAATTCAAGCATTTCAGAAAGGAATTATTTTGGTTTTCATTCAGATCTTATTTAAATAGAAGAAAAAATTAATTAGGTCAAATGGGCAAACATCAGCATGCCACTGTGTGTAAAGCTACAAGAAATACCAAGATTCAGATATTTGTCTTCAGTATCTTGAGATTAGCAACGGGTATGATTTTCTATTTGCTGTAGTCTCCCGTCTAAAGACAAACATAATAATTAAATGCATAAACATAACCAGAGTCGGGAGCGCCCAGCACACATTAACAAGTATCCTCACAGCTCTCCTTTGAGTCTTTTGTGGCACTAGGAATGAACACATCTAGTAAAAACAACCTAAAATGTTATACATACAGAACTGGTGTTCTCCAGTACTGTTTCATATCTTTCTAATGACTGCATGTAGAAGTTTTCTATGCACACCATCATTTGGTATTTCCTGGTTTTTGGAAGTCTGAGATTAGCCACTTCAGACTAGTTAAAAACCCCAGATAAGTTTCATGACATCTGAGGGCTTTAAAATCCTTTCCTTTAAATGCCTGCATAAAGATATGTATGGAAGTGCACAAACATTCCAGAATATTCCTCATTTGCAGAGTCCAGTCCCGCTACTGTCCCCGGTCACGCTTGTCTCAATCACAGAATGCAGCTGTTGCCTCTGCACTCTCCCTCCTGCTCAGCTACTGCAGCCAGACTCTACTGGTCACCACACTGTGTCTGAAACCCATTGGCTGCAGATCTGAAAACAGGATGCAGGAAATAAAGCATCTCACTGATTCCACATGTAGCTCTGGATTCCTACAGAAAGGAGGCTTATGCTCCCCCATTGTTTATCACCTTCTCCTGAGGATTTCTGAAATGCCTGACTACACAGTCTGAGGAAGAAGCAATGTCTCAGATCCACAGCTTTGCAGGCTGCTCGCTTGGAAATGGGCAGTAAGGGTAAGGGTTTGGAAAATGTGCAGTGACACATCAGAACTCAGTTATGCTACTTAACACTGTAAAGTCCATATCTGAGAGATCACAGACCTATCTGCTAAAAATAAAAAAGGGACAAAGGTGAGAGTGGGATATATGAGGAAGGACAGACCTTAGCACCTGGCTCAGCATCCTTCTGTCTCCTATCCTCCTCAGAATTCTGCCAAGGGCAGGAATGGCTCTAAGTAGATACCACAGACACACTGTCATGTCCAGTCAGTGTTGCAATCAAATGGTTAGGCATCAGTAAGTTCTGTACCTCATTCTGATAAAACCCATTGCTCTTTGACCTTGTTACGCTCTCCCCCTCCTAAGCAGAGATGGTACCATCCATGTAACCCAGGGAGAGCCTGTGCTTCTCCCCTCTGGTCAGCTGACTTGCTTCCCTCTCCCAGCTCCAGTGTGTGAGAAGCCAGACCACTGCTTATGTGGGCAGCACAGGCATTAGTGTTTTCACAGAGATATGGTGCGTGAGGGGTCCTCAGGTCCTCCCTGCACTTGGTGTTGCAGCTCCATTATATGAGAATCCTGCAGAGGAATGCTCTAGCCTTTAACAGGGTCACAATAAGACTGGGTCAAAAGAAAGCTACTGACTGGCATCTCTCCCAACTCCATTAACATTTCATTCAAACAGTTTACAAGTATTCAGTGACATAACCACATCTTTTGATACTGACATCACAAAAGATTCTGGCTGTATTTTCTATCACCGGTCACCCCTGGGTATAAGCAAGGTGGCTAGCAAAACCTCTTCCTGTACAGCCTTTGAATCCTGGGTCTGTCCTATCCAAGTGAAGCTCTTCTTTTACACAAGTTTCAGTGTGGCTTCCCCAGAGACTGGTGTCACTGTGTGAGCTGGTGCTCCCTCATGACAGGTGACTGACACCCTCAAACAGTGACCACCAGTTACACTGTTACAGACTACCAGTTACAGGGACCTGGAGGTGTAACAACCAATTCTACCTCTGTAGAATATACCTTGGGCTAAAAAGGATCCAAACCAGTAGTTTATATGAAGGTCATTAATGCCATCCTGCATCTGAGCAATGGAGAGCAATTTAAAAAGCACATAAAGAAAGGTCAGCTCTGCATTATTTACAGCAACTTACTAGAATGAAGAGCAGAGCTGCAGGAGGGGACACATGCAAATCCTGTGTAGAGCTATGTTTCCATTGTTTCAACAGATAGGTACCAGTGCAAAGTAAATACTCTGTAACTGCTGACATATACACTCACACATATATATGTGTGTGTGTGTGTGTGTGTATATATATAGGCAGAATATATTTATACAAAGAATGCATAAAATGCTTTATGAAATTATCATACTATTAACTAAAATAAATTTGAAAATAAACTAAGTACCATTAGTTTTTAAAAAATAGCATTCTAAAACTTCCCCAAAACATTGAAAAACTTCCCCAAAACACATGTGGCAGTACACCTCTTAAACAAAACCTAGGAATTCAAATTCAAAAAAATATCAAATTTCTGGAAAGGAGTCTTGCACAGCAGCAGGCTTTTCCATGAAAGGACATTTTACAGGATAGAAGAGCAATTTCCTAGTGAACATTCAGGGGACTTAGGCACAACTTCTGAAAATTCCTCCCATCCTCTTTCCATACTGATTAGGAGCCAAACACTTATTTTCAAGCCAGATCCTTTCTAAAATTGCATAACTTGCCATGTGAAGCAGAGTCAGTAATCTAAAGCCAACATTTTTCCACCTAAATTAATTTACAAAACATGTGTTGGAACTCCCTATCCAGCTGGTTTTGTCACCTGAACAGCTATCAAATATACTGCTAAAAGTCTGAGTGGTCAAATGCACGTGTAATTCTAAACTGAGGTGACAGCACTTCCTTTGCTCTTCTTTTTGACCCATCCAATTTATACCACCCATTTACCAGAGAACGGAACACTCAGCAACACCAACTCTACTCCACATCAAGATGCTCTAGTGAACTACAAAAATACCAGAAGGCTGAAATAGTATAAGGCAGAAATTCTCTTAACAATTTTTCATTTCATGGTAGGAAATTATTGACTCATTAAAATCCTTTGGAAATTTTGGAAAAAATGAGGAGTCTTGTTCTAGAAATGTTTGTACAAAGAACATGAAATAGCTCAAATAGAAGAGACAGAAAAAACTCATCTCAGCAGCCCAGTGACAAGAGAAAGCCTCCAGCCCACTGAAGATCTAGTGCCTGTTCCAAACCTGCCTGCTGCTGTACCAGAAGAGTACTTTAACCCCTAGGCCATTCTTAAAAGCAAAGGATTTTCTCTAAACAGTTTTCCTATTTCCCTCCAACACATCTATGAGCCTCCTAGAACCAGGTAAGAGCCAGCAAAGGCATATCTCCACTCCAGAGCTCCAAAGGCAGGAAACTCAGCACCACTGCATAGCTACCACAACTACCCAGTGGGTGCTCAGGATCAAATATCCACTTGCTGGCTTCTGATGCTCACCGGTTCAGGGACTGCATGCAGGGGCTCCATACCCTCCCCACTCTGCAGGACAATGTTGCTGGAAGCCTAGAGCCTGTGTTCTGCTGGCTGGCATCCTAAAGGAACATCTGCAGAGCATCACTGTGATTCAGCATAATCTGAATTCCTGGTTTTACTATGTATATCATACTAGGAGAGCTGAGCCCAATTGACAATAGATGAATTCAGCTACATGGTCAGTAAACAGTTTTCTCTGATAGGCAGGAGGGAGGGATGTGGTTCTGGAAAAAAAAAATCAGACTGAGAAAACTCACTTTCCACAGTAAGACTTGCCAAAATAAACATCAGCCTCTTGCTTCTCCTCAAACACCTCAAAATATCTTCCTAAACATACAGATAAAGAGCAGTGAAATAGCAAAAACCAATCCACTCCAATTCTACATCTGCATGACCCTCCTGCAAAACAACAGAAGAGGTTAACTTTCAGTTTTTAGAAATGAGGTATTATCTTCCAAGCTGTTCTTGCCAGGGACTTGAGCTATTAAGCCACTTACGCTGGCTCCTATTTCAGCTCAGAACGGGGTGCCAAGAGACAGCGCTGGCTCATTTGCTTTTGCGGTTGCCCAAATGTGGACTGCTACAAGAGCACAGCATGGGAATGCTAACAGGCAAGGATGGAAAGTGGGAGCACCACTCACCTCAATCACAGTGTTTTCTCTAAACAGTAAGAGCAGAAGTTAAAAAGCGAATGTTAGGAAGTGCACAAATTCACACCTGTTTTGGACATCATTAATTATCACAAGGAATCAAACTTCTACCAGCAGACTGGCAGAGTATAGTAAATTTTCAATGTTGGAATAAACCTCAAGTTCAAAGATAGCCTGATTTCTGGAGCTATTCAGATTTCAGCCTTCTTTCTATTAAGTATTCAAAGTCCACGTCACCTTGCTTTCTTGCTCACACATCTCTGAAGAACCAGTTTACTGTTGTTAGAAGTGCAAGGCTGGCTCTCAGCAAATATAATCCTTTGAATTCAAAGAGCTACATGGACTTGAACCAGCTGCTTGCTGGTCCCACAGGAGCCCCTCCAGCTGCAGACAGAGAAGAAGTCAGCAGAGCTGCCCTGACCAAGCACACCAGGAAGCACCACAGTCATGATGAACTGGCAAGTTTACAGCGAGTTTGGGGAAAGGAAGCATTTTACCAGAGCTCTGAAAGCGCTCTCTGAATAAAGGGCTTCTGAAGGGAGCTGATAAGGCCGGGTGCTCAACTGGAGGCATGACAGACCTGAAGAAGCCTTAGTGTGGTGAGACCTCAGGTAAATAACATATATTCAAAGTATAAACAAGCATACTTTATGAGTCAGTGAGGTTATGCATATGCTTGAAGGTAAACACCTGATTTAAATGTGGCAAAGCAGTCTGAACCTTCCAAAACCAAACACTGAAATTAAATGCAGTCTTTCATTTTCTATAACCAAGTCACCTCATATAGCTCCTTTGAAGAAGATGCAAATTTTTCCTTAAACAGTATTTAAATTATTATATATTATATACATATGTACAAATACAAAATATATGTACATAAAAGCTCTAACAAATGTTTATGAGTTTCTCTAGTAAAATCACCTGATGTATATCCACAATGAACAGACACAGGCCCAGCATCATTCCCATATTAACAGTACCTGTAGAGTCAGACACTACACTGTTTTCACCACTGACATTTTGAAATTCTCAGATTTACAACACATAACAGTCTTCCTCTCCTCCCCCACCTTCCTACTGCTGAGGAAAACATTGATTTTCTAATGTTAACAAAAAGTATTCCTGGAAACAACAACAAAAGCACATAAATAAGTTAACCAATAATTGCTTATTGTTTCATACAGTCCTTCAACCTAATTGCTATTACACATGAATAAGCAGCTATTAGAGCATTCACTGGACTATGAACTGCACTTTTTAGAGGTAAAACCCAAAGGAAACCCATAAATTTTTTCAACTGAAACCCACACTACCTAGCAACATCAACATTAATTGCAAAAGTACAGTCAATCAATGCAGACTGCATACTGCCAAAAATATGCAAAAGTGCCTTAACTAGTGCCCCCTTCCATAGCCTCCCCAGTAGTCAAGGGACAATCTCAAAAACTTTTCTGTTTCTGAAGGTCAATAGCATATGAAATGCTGCTGGAATGAATGAACTGAGGTCCCTGTTTAGACAGATATATTAAGATTTTGGATTTTTTTTTTAAATTACAGGTTTTTTAACTTGGAAAGGACAACCCAGAGATAAAGCTGACTAGCTGCAACATATGGACAGCAAATGGAGTAATTTTATTAATAGAATAAAAAGAAAATATTTCATTTATTGAGGAAAATTTTCAAGAAAACAAAAGTATGTATTATTGTAAGGTGTTTTTCTCAAAGCCAGGTAAGCTCACTTACACTGTATAGCACAGATACACATTCTAGAGCATCTTTCAGCTCATTTGCTTGTCTCTATTCACCATAAATGATCTATCTTTGGCATGCCAGAATCCATGAAATGATAAAATCTGTGGACAAACCTTTACTTTGCATCTGTCCAGAATTTCTGAAGATGAACCTTTAACACAGCTTTGGAGGATAAGATAAAATACTACTTGCTGCACAGAATTCAGTGTTCAAGAGTTAAGCTTTAACTTGTAGTTATCACTGCAGGCCCTACCAGCTGAAACTCTCAGTGTGCTAAAGGATGCCAAACCCACTTTACTTGGGCAAACATGGATACCAGCAGGTTTCAGATACTGGATTGGGTTTGTGTGACAATGTTTTGACAGTGGAGGGGTTACAGGCTTGGCTTCTGTGAGAAACTGCCAGAAGTTTCCCTCGTGTCCGATAGAGTCAATGCCAGTCAGCTTCAAGATGCACCTGCCAATGGCCAAGGTCAATCCCACCAGCAACCACAGCAGTGCCTCTGGAATAAGAGTTAAGAAGGGCAGGGTGAAAAAAGCTGTGCAGAAGCAATTGCAGGTGCAAGGAGGATTAAGAAAGAATATGTGAAAGGAACAGCTCTGCAGACACCCAGATCAGTAGAGAAGGAGGGGCAGGAGGTTCTGCAGGCATTAGAGCTGAGATTCCCCAGCAGCTCGTGGAGGACACCACACTGGAGCAAGTGGATGCCTGAAGAAGGCTGTATCCCTGTGGGAAGGCCTCACTGGAACATGCTCCTGGCAGTGACCTCTGGACCCTTGGAAAGAGAAGCCCATGCCAGAGCAAGTTTGCTGGTAGGACTTGTGATGCCACGGGGGGCTCACGCTGGAGCAGGCTGTGCCTGAAGGACTGCACCCCATGGGAAGGGACCCTTGCTGGTGCAGTACAGGAATCCACACTGGTGCAGTTTGTGAAGAACTGTAGCTCGTGAGAAGCCCGCTGTTCAAGAACTTCACACAGGGCTATGTTCCCTGGCAGGAACCCCACACTAGAGCAAGGGAAGAGTGTGGGGAATCCTTCCCCTGAGGAACAAGGATCAGCAGATGCAACGGGCAATGAACTGACCATGACCCACATTACCCACCCACCAGCACTGCTCTGGAGAGGGGTTAGAGAAATTGGGAGTAAAGTTAAGCCTGAGAAGAAGGGAGGGCTGAGGGGAAGGCATTTTTTCTCATCATCTTACTTTTATTGACTGGTAACAAATTAAGCTAATTTATCCAAGTCTGGTCTGTTTTGCCTGTGATGGTAATGGCTGAGTCATCTGTCCCTGTCCTCCTGACCCATGAGTCCTTTGTTATGTTTCCTCTCTCCTACCCAGCTGAGGAGAGGAGGGACAGAGAGGCTTTGGTGGGCACCTGGTATCCAGCCAGGGCCAATCCACCAGAAGCACACAAAAAAGCACATTTTCTATGGGAATCTCAAAATTGCTTTAAGTGCTAAGTCTCTCATCTCACTGCTGTTAATTAGCAACATTACAACAGCACTGACAAGCTCTTATGTATTGCACATAGGCACTATCAAAATCCCCATGCTGGTTAACAGTTACCACACTGAGCAAGCCAAAGTCTCAGCAAGTCAAACACCCAGTATCTCAACTTGCTTTAATCATCCTGTCAGCAGTAAGAACTGCAACCGCCAGACAATAAACTGAGCTAGCTAGGAATTTCCCAATCAAATGGGTTTTGTTGGGGTTTGGTGAAGCTACTTCAGCATAGCCAAAACATTTCTCAAGCACCAGCTAAGCAAGGGTTCCCCAACAGCTAAGTGAAATCCCTGTTAGCCAGCTATCCTTTCCCAAAAAGCCCAAATCACAGCAAAACTTGAGATAAGCAAAGTTCAGCTTAACACAGCAGGAAGTTACTGTGGCTTGTGCAGACACAGAAGAGCTGATCACAGCATTTATTATCAAGTAAAGCGTTGTATCGGTCACGCCTTTCCTTCATTATTCTACAGCCTCACCAAGTAAAGGCAGAGGTAACTCCTGAACAGCTAGTCCTCTACAAATTGTCTGACTGTATTTTCATGAAGCCATTCACAAAGTTATCAACTTCATTCATAATGAGCAGTCCTGGCAGTCACTCATACAGATTTCTTACTGTAGACAAAAACACAGAGCTGCCACAAATTCACATCTCCAAAACAAGCAGGGCTGGCTCTGCAGGCAGCAGATATGAGACGTGACTGCATACTGTGGTTAACAGAGCTCTGTCACTGGCATCCACAGAACCTAGGACTTTGGATGAAGAGAGCTAGATTTATAGTTGCTCAATATTTGGACTCTCCAATAATGGAGGACAAAAAAAACGACCCACATATGAGACACAACTTACACAGGATGAGATTCAGCTCCATTGGCTGTCTTCCTTAAACATGAAATTTACTTGCCAGTAACACTGACACATTGCCAAGACCTGAACTTTCTCTATCACTATTTTTCCATGGGTTCTGCTCACTAACTGAGTTCAGATAGTCTAGCCACCTTGCTCACAGTCAGAGCACAGCAACAGGGAATGCTTTGGCTCTTTTTAAACTGCCTGAACTGTGCAGTTGGAGAAAAATACAAGAACTCTTTCACCACTTTATCCCCACGTACACCTCGCTTTTGGACAGGGCACAAATTACTGCCTTGATCCTCCCTTGTAGCAGAATACACGCTCCATCCTAGTAGCCCCAGAGAACATTTCTTCCTTTGCTATTGAAAACAAAAATTTCCATAATTCTTCCAACCTGCTCCAACTCCTGCTCCATAGAGGGAACAAAAAATGGAAATTATCACTGGCAAAGAAAAACTACCTGCTCTAATCATGAACTTTACAGCTGAACTATTTCAAAACATACTGGAGGGGGGCAATTCTATTTTGCCTTCACTGTGCGCTGCCCTTCTCCACCATACAAGGAAAGTTTCATTGAAGTCAGTGCTTCAATGTTAAAAAGGCAAGAGAAATTGCACAGAACTTTTTATGAAGGCACTGGAGTCTCGGTTTCACTGTGCTTAATGCCATGATCAACCAAATCCCATAATGTCATCTCTCTCCTGGAATGCCAGCATTGACTGACAAACATAGTAAGAGGTTTGGAGGTGGCTGCCTTGAACTCTGACATTTAGACCTGCCACACTGCTACCCATTTGTGTATGCTTTGTGATGTTTTTCGCTACCAGGAACAAATACTTATCTCTCTTGACATTAACAAGTAGAATAAAGAAGTGCCACCAATAACAAAGCAGGCCAAATACCCTAAAAATAAAGAATCAATTCAAGAACTCGAGAGTCTCCTTTAATCTCAATTATTTTCTCTAAAAAAATCTGTGAAAGCTCAACTTGCTTTCAGTTTCAGACTTTGATATTGATCAAAGTAATCAGGGAGCTCTAATCTCAATTACCTGAACTCTTTGCATCACATAGCTGCCAGTTATTTTTCACTGACAGCAGCATACATAACCAAAAGGTGTGGCAGGGAAGAACAGGGCCATTCACTGATTTTTTTTCAGAAGTGAACTAAGATTTCATTCCTACTTAAAATCTTTTATTTTTTAGTTTTTCCATTTCTTATGATGAGCCCATAAGTCTAATTCTTAATGTTTCAATTTTGAAAGCATTTTATTGGTCCAGTCTCATGATAAATAAGACTCACAGAGTTGATTATTTTAAGGCACAGAATTATATACTTACACAGACAACAACAAGATGCACCTATAGGCAATTAGAGAATTACCCATTTCTGACATAGGTCTGATGTTCACACTGGGTAAAATTTCTCCAGAACTGTTCTTGCAGGACAGAGTCAGCTTGAATTTGCAAACACTATTCAGACAAACACTTAAGTGCTACTGAATTTCCTGAAACAACTTTTTTTACACAATTTTCAGTGAAAAATGAACTTCAGCAAATTCTTAAGTATTTTTGAACTGTTTCAGAAGTGTGCATGATTCTAATGAAAATTTCAGATCTGCACATACAAGAAAACATTTTTAATGAAGAATACTCTGTTCTTAAGATGATACAATAGGATTTTGTTCTTCTGATAATTCCTTTTTCAGTACTACATTAAAAAGTAAGTAAAAAAAGTACTATGATTTGGGTTGTGGTGGGTCTGACTGGGATGGAGTCAACTTTCTTCACAGCAGCCCACACGGTGCTGGCTTCTGGCTCTGTGGCTGCAGCAGTGCTGACAACACACCAGTGTTTTGGCTATTGCTGAGTTGTGCTTGCACAGTGTCAAGGCCACCTCTGCTTCCCACTACACCTCCACAGCCAGGCTGAGGGTGGGCAAGAGACTGCGATGGGACACAGCTGGAACAGCTGACTCAGTGACCAGGGGGATATTTCATGTCATGTATCCTCAAGATCATAAATAAAAATTGGGATAAAGGAACAAAAGGATATTTTTCTTTTCAAGCAAATTTTTTGGCTGTTGTTTGGAGACTGCCATCACCTGGTGTGCCCTTTCCCTTGCTCTGCTTCTTTTTCACCCCCTGAGCTTTTCTTCACCTATTAAATGTTTTTTTAACTCAACTCAGGAGTTGTCTTTTGTTCTCCCTATTTTCTCCTCCACCCTCCTGTGGAGAGCTGCTGCAGGGAGTTAGGAGCTGTGTAGGTGCTTGGCTGCTGGCCAGGGTGAACCTACCACAGCAAGTCACATTGAAAACCCATCCCAGATTGGTGTACTCTCTTCTCAGATTCTGATCTAGAACTTGCCCCAGTATTCGGTGTATACAAAAATTTTATTTCCCTAGATACTTGTAGGGCACTTTACCTCCATATATCTGAGCTGAGTATAATCCTCACCCCAACTCTACAGTCTGAGGAAGCATTTGTTATTCTCATTCTGCTGAGAGGTAAAGAAGTGGAGGGGACTACAGGAAAAGATTTTCAGAGCTGATTAAAAATTTTGGCCTCATTTGCAAAAAGAACATTTACACACAGCCATCTTTTAGTAGCAACCTGAAGGCTTCTCAGAGCTGAAAAACAATCTCTTTGCAAGTTTAAGATCTTTACTGACCTCCCTTATTACTACCCCTCCAAGTACAAGATTCACAAATATGGATCTTCACTAACAAGCCAGTAAGTTTCCTTATTCTCAGGGTGACTAGGCATCATTCTGGTGTGGAAGACCAAGTGCAGCTGAAAAACCAGCATCTTTCCCAGAAATCACTGCTTCTGAGAAATGCCTGTGCTGTGTAACACTGCTGACAAGAGTGGAGATGCTTCCAAGATATCTCGTTCTCTAGGCAGCCCATCTGTTTCTGACAGCTCAACTTCTGGTCAGCAACTGACCCAATGAGTCACTCTGCTTGTACTGTACAGAGCTCAGAGCCAGACAAGCAATATTTCATCATGTACTTGGCCACACTTGTGATCAGCAGATGCCAAAGAACCACTTTGGGCACGTATCTTTTTCTTCTTTCCTTTGAGGAAGTCACACAGCTCACCACTACTGAGTTTTGTATGCTGAATTATTAACTACCACGTTGACTATTCAGCCACTCCCTGTGAGCTTTCCACTACCAAAAGCTTTGAAACTTTGCCATGTGGCAATTCTGTGTAAAAAGTCTGAAGCAAAAAGGAAATCCTTAAGAAACAGCATAACTACCTCCACCAAAGTAACAGGCTCCATGAAGTGAATATGTGCAAATGAAATTACTTCTCCTTCCATCTATTTATTTATTTATGGTACTGAGCATTTCAGAAACTTCAATACATAATCATATTTATCATTCTGACAGCCGTGCTTAAGTGCAGGAATATTGTTATCTCATCTTACAGATTTAAAATTGAGGAGTTAAGTGATGCAGTGAAGATTTCTCAGGAAGCCATTCATAGGGGACACAATCCAGGTGTCCTAAGCTGCAAGGAAACTGGAGAACCTTACAGACATTTGAAAAAAATGGTCATCTCTATTAGAATTACACAGAAGGATGAGGTCCTTTAAACTTGTTAGATTGAGGCTTGGAACAGATTTAGCTTATGATTTTTAAGATGCTGGACACAGAGAAACTGTCTCCTTTGGATAAAAAGACAAAAGGAATTCCTTGATATGTTCAAACAAATATTTTCTCCAAAACAAGTGACAAAAACCATGGAGTTTGGACCTCTAAAATTAGGCAATTGCAGAGCTCCCATTTCTCAGTTTTGTAGTCTACATGTGCATCTAATTTTTTTTTTAATTACTACAATACTATCCTTTCCCACTATCCTCTGAACGTCACTTTGGACTATACTTGGTGTGATATGACTTCAGAATATCAGTTCAGCAGAACTTTCAGTTACAAACCATGCTACATCTTCACAGTCATTAAAACAATTAAAAAGACGAGGAGATGGTGAGGAGAAGCAGTAGGACTATATAGCATAAGCTGGTTAACTTAATGACAGAGGAATAAGACAAAGGAGAGAAATTTATACAGAATGGGGAGTGATAGACTGGAGGAAAAACTGCCCCATCCCTGAGAGTGTTCAGGGCCAGGCTGGATGGGGCCCTCAGCAACCTGGTCTACTGTAAGGTGTCCCTGGCTGCAGCAGGAGGCTCAGAACAAGAGGATCTTTAAGGTCCCTCCCTACCCAAGCCACTTTATGATTTGCATATGATTCAAGTTCCAAGATGTTCAAATAGACTGCACTGCTCTGGTGAAAGCAGCCCCCAAAGTTCTTGGCTTCTTGTTCTTGCACTGACAGACCTGTAAGCAAAGAAACTTCCTATCTGAAAGATCAGCAAAGAGATAAAAAGTATCTTACCACTGCAAATTACTCCAGTTTCTCTTCCTATTTTTCTGTCTTCTCCAAAAGACTGTATCTCCTGCAAAAATAGCTGAAGTTAAAAAAAAAAACCAAACAAGTACTTAATTTTTTTCTTAATTTGCTTTACTGTCTTCTTATGGAAGAGTTTTGTGAAAAAAAACATCCCTCATTCCTTTACTGCTGTGGTCAACACGTGGGGACGCCCTTACCTGTTTTACAGGGCTTTTCTTTTCTAAGGGTCTATCCTCACTGCCATGAAAGCTCAGGCAATCACCTAAGCTTCGTTGTTAGTCCCATTCCTGACCACAGATAACAATTCTCCCCTGAAACAAACCCATTTTTTAAAGCCTGTATTTTAAGCTCAAACTAGCCAGCACATTGGATATGCAGAAAGATAAACTTAAGCAATGAAAATTATTTTATCATTAATGCAAGAGAGCAGTAGGTGCAAGTTACAGTAACATAGCAGCTACTAATCAAACCCCTCTGAGCAGCACTAGTGCAGCTTCACGGTGATCATTGTCCAGAAACAACATTATCATCTCAAGAATACTAACTCAGATGAAACAAAGGGAAACCCAAAGGGTGACACCAGCACTTTGTTCACAATACAAGGTCTTTGCTGATTTACATATAAATTTCAGAGGAATTGTCCCCAAAGTTAAAGACACACAACCACATGGAAAACTGAGTGCCTATTTACATCCATACACGGATGAATGGAAACTGGTCTCCCAATTTCATCAGCACAGGGAAGTAGTTAAGTTTTGTATTCTCTTGTGTAGTTGTGAGGACAAGGCAGTCATGGTCTATGGCTTACCATGCATGCCAGATAGAAATTATTCCTCTTTGGCAGCTGTTAAGTGAGTTGCACACTGGTCCTTGTTTGCTTTGGAATAAGATCTGTTTAGCAGTCCCTCAGCTAATCCTAAAAGAATATTGCAATGTTTCTGAACATCCTGATTGCTGAAATCAGCCTCTACTAAGCCACTATGACTGACTGGACTGTCTTTACAAACAAACTTTTCCTTCTGTACTACAAAATACTACTCTGTGTACAGACTAGAAATGTGTGACTGCTGTCATATTTAATTCATTTTATTCTTATTTAAACTACATATTTTGCCAAGGCCGAAACGAGTTTTAGACTGCAAAAGTCTTGTCAGCATCACAGGTTTTAGTTTAAAGCAAGGCAGAAAGCTCTTAATTGCTTCTGCATCCAAACCAGCCAGATGTTCCCTGAAGCACTTCACCTGGCAAAGGCTCCCACAACAAAGATTCTCTCAGCTTATGTCCCAAAGTCCATTACAATCTTAACACACATTTCTGCATGGCTTGCTGAATCACAGTTATGTTCAAAATCAAAGGAATGAATAGAGCAATTTAAAATGTGATGCTTCAATGAAGAAATACAAGTAGTCACACATGTCAGTGTTAAAGAGCATTTCTGGGTGCTGGAATCTACACAACAGGCACAGATCCATGAGATGAAGAGAGGGCCTGGAAACCTGGTGAGGGAGGCATACCTAATTCCTTGTCTTAGTTGGGGCAGAATACCCCAACCAAGCACTGAGGAAGAGGCCTATGTGATGGCCCTACCAGGAGTTTTGTCTTCAGGGCACGCAAGGGCAAGATTGGCTGTTCTCTCAAAGGGACACAAAGAAGGGCTGAGAACTCATCCATTTTGTCCAGTGAGCACCTGAATCACAGCAGAGAAGACAGAAACATTCCTCATAGCTACTGCACTTCTTATGCCAACATCCAGACATTTAACTCCTTCCAGTACTGCCTATAGTCTGCAGGAAGTATTTTTAGGATTTAAACACAGCAAATCAGATCACAGACATTTTAGCACTGAGGCATCCTAGCAATTCTTTTCCCCTGCATCACATCTCCTGCTAAACCCCAGTTTGGATCTTTTTCAACCCAGGCTACATAGGAGAATCATCTCCAACTTCACTGGAAAACTAAAACCTGAAAAAGTCAAATGGGAAGAGCTTTATAACTTTAAAAAATTGGTTTTTTCCTCCAGTGAGTTCTTTTGATAATTTTTGTCCTTTGGAACGTGACAAGATTTGAAGAAGAAAGTGACAGATAATGTCAGAATCCCATTTATTGATGTGGTCAAGAAATATGGTCACAGGTATGAAATTATTCAAGCTCAAATTATAATTACTGCCCCTTGAGAGGTATTATTGAAAATCATTTTAAAACACAAAGGAACATAAGCAAAAAATTGAAGTGCAAAGTTCTTCTTTTGCATCGCCATAAAGTAACAAAGCAGATAGCCAACAGCACACTATATGCACAATTCTAAACCCTCCTCATTTTACAGCGAACAGTAAAGACTTGTTCTTTCCAACCAAATGACATATATTACCTTGAAAAAATTAATTAATTCTATAGGACATCTTTCCACAGTTTGATCACCTCTCCTAAATCACCACTTTGTCTTTACTCAATGGTCCATGACATGTTATCAAACAGTATGCGGGAAAAAATGACTCAAGGGCGGAGAAAGGAAATCACGAGTAAAGGTACAACAGTTAAAAGGAAGCTATTTGACTTATGTATCATCACAGATAATACTGTTGCTTAACATGCAAATGTTCAAGTAATTTTCCATTATAATGAAAGGTCAATTCTTGAAGTGACTTTTATTCTCAAACAATGAAAAGACGTTGGAATAGGAAGGCATGCTGTTACTCTGCAGGCCTTAGAATGCAGGCTGAAAAACACTGGCCCATATTCCTCTGTGGCAGATCCATGGCTGATGAAAGCCACGTGCATGGAGATTACATGATACCCCCTCACAGAACTTTCAGCACATTGTCCTCCACTGCAGAGTATGAGAGGGAAAAAGCAGAGCTACAGATATCACACCACCAAACTGCACATCCAGCAGAGCTCGGTGACAAACAACGGCACCAAAACCAACATAAGCCCAAACACCTGCCAGGAATCAGGGCTCATCACAGTGCTACAGCCCTGCAGGACATACAAATAACCCAAGCATTTTAATCCCTCCCCATCTTGAGCTGTGACTCTTTTGAAAGTTCCCTAATCCTAGCATTAATGTGATATGTGACAATAGAAGAACGAGACACGAAGTTTAAATCTAGATCAGAACAGCTATTCATTGTGGCACAGCCCTTAATGAACCTAAATAGCAGAATCAAAGCATAACATGAGCTATATGACACTCTAGATTGGAGTCCTCATCCTACAGGAATCTTTACTCTTCAGGATAGTAAAACAAGGCCTTTGGCCCCTTTTCTTCTGATGTTTAACCCTGACTGCAGCCTTAACCTAGGATTTCACAACACGCCCTTCACACAGAAGAGCTCAAAAACTCTAACATTGCACTCTTCTAATTCCACTGTAGACCCATGAGCCTTCTAGACCCTAACAGCAAACACAACCTGCAATCCCTCCATCCCCAAGTAAATTTCCTACACAAACAGGATTGGCACACCTGTGCAAAATACTGTGCTAAATATATCCCATATCGTACATAGTGACTATAGAAGCACTGCAATTAACTGAAAGTTGCCAGAGTCTTTTAAGAATAGTTTGTTTGGCTTCTGGTTTGGGTAGATTTTTTGCTTATTTTTAAAAAATATTAAAAGCTAAATTTATAGTGGAATCAGAGGCATATTGAGTTGGGATGAATGGTGATAACACAAGGAAACATAGACACATGGACTAGCTTTTACTTCAGGATATTTCTTTGGTGAGGCCACTGATGGAACATCTAGGTGAGAAGAAAGTCAGCACAAGACAGGGGATCTTCTGAATGTGCTATGAATGACTGCAAAGGCTATTTACAGTCGGCTGGTTCACACACAAAAAAGTGAGATTTTGTTGATGACTATGGCACTTGGGGTTTTTGGCCCTTTTCTGGGTTTTGCTTTTGGCCTAGCTAGTGAGTCACATTTCCCTAACTGCTAATGTAGCTGCTTAGCACAGGGAAAGCAAACCTCACTTTCTTTGACAGTCAGACCTTAAGACATCTACCCTCAACCCTTGCAAGTTCAGATGTAGCCAATCAGGGATTCCCCTTGTCTGCCACTGCTACACTTCAACACAGTGGTAAGATCCTGTCAGTATCAGTCAGTCAGTAACAACAACTTCCAAAGCTGAACTCTGCCTGCCTTTAACCCAAGATGCTCCATTCTGTGCACTGCAGTTTCTAACCGTGGCTAGGGCATGCAGTGCCAGGCACATTCGGCAGGATCCAGCCTTCAGAGGACAATTCATATCAACATTTACACTGTGCACTTCTTACTGCAACAAAAGATATATATTGTAAAGCAGCATAAGGCCTTCTGTCTAAAAACCATCCTCATTTGGTATTTGCCAGAGATTGTATAGCAAAAAAATCTGTTGACATTAGGATTAGGAAACAACCAAGTAAAAGCTTCAGGACTGGATCACCTCTCATCCTACACCAGATTTCTGTTCAGTGACACAATTGTGATATTCAGTGATATCAGATAATGATATCACAGTTGGGCAAATGATAGGATATCTGCAAGCACCTTTATTCTCCTACCACTGATCTCTCATTATTTCAGTATTTTATTCCTCCTAATGTAACATCAGTCAACAATTTACTCCCAAAGCATTATGGGCCGAATGCAAATCCTCCTGACAGTACTGGAGCCAGAACAGATCCACAACACACACACACAGATGAGCCAGATAACACTAGAAACCCAACATCACACCACTGAACACCTGGTATCTCACCAGATGGGAAATCTCTCCACTGTAAGCATTGGAAGCCCAAAATGGTTAGAGGACTGAGTTCTAGGTCCCAGTGAAGCACAAATTCTCAGACAATTAACATAGTGCAATCCTTACAAGTTCTACTTCCTACAAGAGCTGTTGTCTGCTTCAAATATATGCCATACTTCTGATAGATGGGGATAGCTTTTTTCCCACAGCTGGGAATACTTTACTTGGATGTGTTCATCTTTCCTCAATCTCTGACTCACAGATATCTCAATTTATTTTCATTTTCTCCACTCTCAGAAACTAAGAGGGTTTCTGTAACCAACTGTACCATAACCAGGCGCACTGTCTATGACCCTAGCAGATTTATGGAAAGCTCTCTTCACTAAGAAACTAATCCACAATTTCCCAAAAATGTCTTATTTTGGGAGTTAACTTCATGAAAAGCAACCTAAACTCATTTGTTACACAGCAATAGAATGACTGTCTTAAGAGTTGTTATTTATCTCAGCCTGGAAGTGATAAAAAAACGATACCTTTCCATTTTGCAGAACTCTTTGGTGGAGCAGGGACAGCAGCAGAATAGCTACTTAGACATATATGCTATAATCAAGTTCTCAGAGTGTCTGTGTACTTTGTCAAGATCAGCTAACTGAAATTAAGATGAGAATTTTCCCTGAAACACACGAGCCCACACGCCAAAATTATTCCCCTTAAGGGCAGGTGAGGACTTCTGAAACTACACTTGGAAACACTAAAAAAATGACATGACATCCTCAGCCGAATGTTTATGTTAGTTCATTATCATCATTACTAAAGAAAATACTCCCTAACATATTCCAGGCTATGATTTGCACGCTGTTCCCTGCCCTGATCTAAGGATGCACAAAAACGTATCCCAGCTGGACTTACCAAGACTGGCTGATGACACAAGCCATAATTTGTCAAGATTCCAGCTTCTGAACATGATGAGTTTGTGCTGAATCCTAGAAATTGTCCAATATAAAACATATTTCAAACAGAAAGCCTTTGGGAGTAGCCTAGTAGAACACTTGAGGGGAAAAATGACCATTACAGAAGCTTTAGAGGATTTATAATTCTGTTTTGTTTGCAACTGTACAGTAGCCTTGCCCATAAACAGAAACCAGGTGGATTTATTTTTTTACATTTGCCTTAATTTCTTTATTTGAGACTTGTGGGAATTATGGTAACCAAGCAACACCACAAATCTGGAAAGCCCTAGTTAAGACAATTGCTGATACCCTGATGAGGCAGGATGTGTTCAGTGCCTAGAGGAGCTAGGGGATCTCCATTTCTGTACATTCTAGGGGCCACAAGATTCTAAAAAGAGTAAGGAAAATATTCTGTACAATCTGTGGACTCTCCATGCCTCAGTATGAAAACTGCCTCCTTCTGAAATGAATTTTGCTGCCACTTGGGAGTCCACTGTGAGCTTTACTTGCCACTTTTGCAAGGTCAGTGTGCCAGGAGAGCTTCCCCTTACCAAGGCTTGGGAACTCAAAAATACTGGGTCTCAGACTGCCAAGAAATTAAAAATAACATCCATGGATTTATTAGAAATATCACTGTGGATCCATGTAAATTTGAGTATTCATTTACATAGAACACAACCAAATGTTGATGATAAAAAGTGTAACTAAATTGAAAAAAAAAATCTGCAATGTTATTTTCTGGTCAGAAAAGCACACCAGAAGAATCAAGCATTTTACAGCTTCTGCAATGAACAGCAGCTGAAGTAACTCATTTTCCATGCAAGTGCAATCAGCACTATTTTCAAACTGGCACATCCTCCATGTAATCAGTCTTCAGCCTCCCAAAGAAGGAGAGAAGCTTCTGAAGGAAGCAATACTTCTTACTTTGCACACTAGCAAAATCAGCTGTGCCCCCACTCTGTCAAATGGTTTTTATTCAGCATTTTATAACAAAATTTTTCAAACTGCTCCAAAACAAAAGTAGGCTCTTTCTTTATAGCAAAGTCAATCTATATATTTTTGTACAAACATTTCAAGACATAATCATATTCTGAGAAAGGAAAGTATGCAAATGATGTTTTTAAAAAAAGTTTAAATTATTTGCCTATTCAAAAAAGCAGTGGCAGAGAAAATATGTCTGAGTGCATATGCTTTAAAGTGAATGAGGGGTTATTTTAGGAGAGAAAGGGTGACTACTGCACACAACCAATGTGTGCTGGATCCATCAAGGCTGTGGATATTGAGTTTATGCTGCCATTCAGCAGACAGCACCTCAGTCTCACAGGTAAGACAGTGAGATCAGTACCAAAAGCAAAACAGCCCAGCTATAGCAGATGTGTGCTTAAGACACACAGGATGCAGGTTCTGGAAGGGCATTAAAAAGCTCAATCCTGTGGAACAGGTTTCAACTTTTCCTCATACGGACATCCAGCTGAGACTGGGTTTCATTGTGCAGCATCCAATATCAAAGGTTCCAATAAATAAGTACTAAAATCACCAAAAAGCCCCAAGAGACTACACCTAAAGATATCCCCTGAAAGTTACACTGGGACACAGACACAAGGGGGCTTCAGGGAACTTGGTCTACTGCCACCATTGCTGGGCTTCTGGAAAAACACACTATGACTGTGAAAAGTAGAACTGTTTGTCAACACAACATCACGTGCTGAGTGTGCCTTTGTAACGGGGTAAGTGGGTGAGGTTCAAAGAACAGGAGCTCCTGGGAATCTCTACCAGAAGGTAGCCCAGCAGAGGGATGTACACTCTGCATCACCCACTGCAGGAGGTACTGCATCCTGCTCAGAAAGAAAGCACAGTGCCAGGGCCCAGCATGGCAGCAGCAATGGATCCTCAAGTCCAATTCCACTTCACTCCATTGTCCTGGCCTTGGTGAGTGGACAGCAGGAGGGTTAAGAACTCCCAGACTGCCATCACCTAAGCAGTTTCACACTTCTTCCTGACAGTCCTACACTAGAATATTTGTACAGCACAGAGGCTAGGCATAGTCCTTATATAAAACTCCAATCCTTCTCCACCTAGAATGGAGAAATACTCTTGTGCATTCAGATTCTAAGAGTGGGATCATAATGAACAAAAATGCAGGATGAAATCAATTTACAAACATAAATATAACTCTAGCCTCTTTTGAAGCTTTAATAGGAAGGAGAAGCAAAATTATCCAGGGGATCTTGGTCAGACTCAGCCATGAGTGCAAATGAGATCTCATTCCCATGTGGTATTTCACATCACAAAGGAAAACACAGAGCTCTCACAGCCCTGAGACAGAAGGTTTCCATGAAACAGTAATTTGGTCGTCAAAACAGCCTTTTCATGGGAATGACATACAAATAACAAAATAACACCCAAAGTTTTTAAGCAAGCTTCTCATGCTGGAACTTAGACTGTTTCCTGATGATTTAAATTACTTCAGCCTGGGCTTCAGCTGAAATGCTTGTGTCAGTATTTTAGTCATGGAGGAACACGGGTAAAATAAAGCACAAACACAGTGTGGTTTTCTATTCTGCTAGCAAGTTTGGATAAAAGCAAGTAGGTGCTGGTGCAAATCTGGAATCCCTTCAGGGAACTCAGATAAACCCTTTGTTAAAGCAAATGGGAGTTTGCCTCAGTTCATTGCTGCAGCCTGCTCTATGGCTGGCTCTCATGTCGTATTCTTGGCTAGCATCTTCTCTATGGATCATTTACTCTGAATTCATGTCTGCATTTACTTTCCTAGGAACAAACATGCATTTACTGCTGACACTGAGACTCAGCAACTGATCTGTGACTTGGCACCTCTGCTCCAAGTGCCTTTGAGATACCAAGAATAAAGTTTATTCCAGTAATAACCACTTGCCAACAGGACATGGTCTGAATATTTCATGGTCCACTAAAAAAATAACATCCCATTTAATGACAGAAAGTTGCATGAAAAACATTACATGCAGGCCATGTGGCCAAGCTACTATCTCTAGCCCAACCTCTGCTGTGTGAATTATCAGCCTTCTGTATGTTTTAGCTTTGCAAAGATATAGTACGTTGATGTTATTTATTTTTCCATTTTATTTCCCAAGATAGTTGCCACTTCAGTAGAAGAGGGGAGTGGCATACAGTAACTACAATCTATCTTGCTTGTTTCCAAGATCTCCTGGCTTCCACAGCTGGACCTGCAAGGTGGGGGCTCTGCTCAACATCACCCATAACTCTGGTCCTCAGTATGAAAAACTGAAGCTTTCACATGTAAGCAAATCCCTCAACATCCATAGCTGCAGATTTCAAACACACACACTGCCTGACCGCCTCATGTTCACCAATATATTAAATACTAAAATTTTTTCAGTCACCCTAGGATATAAGTACATTTCTTCTAGTGAATTACCAAAGTCAGTGACCTTGAAAAGCCAGACAAGCAACTCCTGGATTATGTTCAGGAATACAGCACACCGTAAAAGCTGAGGATTAAAAGCAGAATTATCAAATTTCAAAATAAGAGCGAGATGATCATATTTTTTCACAGAGTCACAGATGTGGTAAGGTGGGATGGGACAGCAGTAGCTTATCTGGACCAACATCCCTGCTCAGGCAGGGTCATCCCAGAGCCCATTGCACAGGATTGCATCCACACAGTTCCTGAATATCTCCAGGTATACTGAATACCTCTCTGGAAAATCTGTTCCAGTGCACAGTCACTCCTACAGTTAAGAAGCTCTTCCTTACATTAAGGTGGAACCTTCTGTGGTTGTTTTTTGGAAGTAGGGGATGTTAAACTGTAATCTACAAACAGATACCTTTCTAGCTTTGTATTAACACAGACAGTTAATGATTTATGGCCTGTTTCTTAAGGAGTCCATCTGCTGTGTTTGCCATTTCAATTAACAGCAGATTCCTTCCCAAAGCTCTGTGATCAGTACTGGAAACTGAAAATGTCCAAAAATGTAGCACATAAGAGTCCCTGAGGTCCCATCCAGAAAAAATCCCAAACGAGCAAAAGGCAAAGCCTTTTATGGAGTCTGGTACCAAATTTGTTTAAAGACAAAATCCACCAAAACCAGCACACTCAGCAGCAGCCCTTGCAAAGCAGCCCAGCTGCCAGCTGGCAGCAGCTCCAGCGCTCCCCACGCTGCCCAGAGGCCTGGAGAGGGAACGCAGCTCTGCAGGAGCCCCGCTCCCATACATGGGAAAGCACCCTCACCACACTCCCACCTCACAGACTGACATCTCAAAATCACCTGTCCTTGCCCAGGTCTTTTGGCACTGCAGAAAAATTGCCCTTGCTATCACATGTCTGACCATTTCCCCCTATTGAACCACTTCTGCAGAGCTGGGCTCCGACTACACAGCAGCTCAGTGAGGATGCACAGCCTGGTAGCTCAAGTTCAGCCCAGAACAGGTACTATACCATAGTACAAAATGTCTGGTTTTTGTCATCAGTAGCAGCAATCCTGAGGTTTTTCTTTTTTAATTCACAGAAATCTCTAATATGAGGCTAAGCTGCTCTCTAGATGGAAGAAGATATTATTAACTTAAAATAGTGGACAGGAGTTTGAAAGTGTGCTATTCAGTTTAACTAATGAGTTTACATTGCTTCATGCTTTTAATATGGGGCAACAATGCTAATGACTAACCCTTTTGCAGTTTCATAGACCTTGCAACTAGAAGATGATCCCTCTTTCCTTTAAGAAGTCCCTTGTTACAGCTTAAGAAATCATGTTTTGCTTTTTAGCAGTTCTCACTAATAAGCTTTGCAAGGCGCCATCACTCATTTACAGGCTGATGTTTAGAGGACCTGACTGTACACAACTGCAATACTAACTTCCTGCATTCAACATCTCTGGAAATCCTACACCAGGACAGCAATTAAAAATTTCTAACATTTCCTCATCTGTAAGGTAACGCACAAAATAATCATGGTTGTATACTTGGGTTAACTTCAGAGAGGGGAATCAGGTGTTAAAATGCCAATTTGTCAACCTCATTCCAGAAGCAAAAAAACCCAGAAACCCAACATTATTTGTCAAGAGATCACAGAATGGGTTGGGTCAGAAGGGACCACAGTGGGTCATCTGCTCCAACCTCCCTTTTCAAGCAGGGCCATCCTAGAGCACACTGCACAGGATTAGGTCTGGATGGTTCTTGAATATCTCCAGTGAAAGAGACTCCACGCCCTCTCTGGGCAATCTGTTCCAGTGCTCAGTCACTGCATAGTAAAGAAGTTCTTCCTCACATTCAGGTGGAGTGTCCCATACAGGTCCTGCCCATTGCCTCCCATCCTATTGCTAGGCATTACCAAGAAGAGCCTGTTCCATCCTCTGGGGACTCTCCCTTTAGATATTCATACACATTGATGAGGTTCCCTTTCAGTCATCTTCATTGCAATCCTTGTTGTACTCATGGCAGTGCAATGGATGAATTTAGATACATGACCATCCCATGCCAGGTTATGCAAGAGCAGAGTGACTTCCCAGACTGCCAAATCATGGGATCACAGAATGGTTTGGGTTGGAAGGGACCTTAAAGACCACACAGTTCCAACCCCCAAGCCACAGGGGTAACAACGTAAATCACTACATCAGGTTGACCAGAGCCTCACCCAAACTGGCCTTGAACACCTCCAGGGATGGTATCCACATCCAAACAGCTTTCCTTGCTCAGAACTTCCTTAGCTTTGTAGGCTTACTCACTCTCTTTACTACAAAATAAAGTACATCATTTCTAATTATAGAGTACCCTTCATCCTGAAACACCCTGTGGACTCTGAACCCTCTGACAGAACAGTCAGAAGTTTCAGGACTGAGCACTCAGTGGAACTGCTGCAGCCTGCTCCATGGCTGGCTCTCATGTCATATTCTTGGCTATGGCTAAGGACGTAGAACCAAACTCCTACTCACATCAAAGTGCTGCAAAACTGCCAATACATGTAGAGGTCTGACAGGACCTTAATTTGAAATATCTCTTTCCCAGAAACTCAGCTACAGAGGATGTAGACTGCACCTGTTTCAGACATGAAGGGCTTGTGTCTTTCACAACATGAAAAATTTGTGAGGCTACCAGCCATGCTGTGATGCAGACCCAATAGCACAAAATTTGGACCATCTTGTTTCAAAAAGCCCAATCTTCCTCCCCACCAGGGTTTCTTCCAACTACCATCTTCTGATCTCTTCACAAGCCTACAGGCACTTTACTTACATAGCAGCTGCCCCAGTTCATCTGTATTTGCCTCACATTTCTTCAGGGCACTTCTTGCCCCACCTGCACTAGAGCTCTCTGCACCTGACAGCACACATCTGACCCTTTGACTTCCTTCTCCTGCTCTTTCCTTACATTTCAGACTTGCCTGCCTTTCTGCTGGCCAGATGAATTATCCAGTCCTTTTTGGCCTCCATTGTGTTTGTATACAACAAAATTTGGTTACTGAAGAGGAAGAAACACTCAAGAACTTTAATGACAAGTAGGTTTCCTTCTTTCATCCTACTAACAAAGTGCATGCAGCTCATGGGAGACCTCAGCAGCTGTGGGAGCAGCTGTCTGCACCTTAGAGCCGTGCAGCCTTTCTCCACAGTATCCCTCACTCCAACAAACCCAGCACAAGGACAACAAGCTCCAATTCTAACGCCAAAGCCCAATGCCATGACAGCACCTGAACAAACTGGCCAATTCAGAACAATTTCTAGCCAAAACTGAGTTATTAATGGAAAACAGAAACAGAGAAAAGACACTACTTCATTCAGACCTTGTACTAAAGATCACTAAGTCAAAACCTACACAGGCTATTATCACTGCATAAGACAGTTATTCCCTCAGCAACACAGAAAGGAGAAGTCCCAGAGTGATGACATTCTGGGACTTGTAGGTTTTCCACTGCTACCATAAACCACAGCTTCTGAACCCATCCCAACTGAGAAGTGCCACCACACCCAAACTGCATGTGCAATGGTTTTATTGCTTTTAATTTTACGTAGAGAACCACAGACAGCACTGTAATTTAGATACTAAAAGGGAATAGCCTAAGTGTAGTGCAGAAGAGGAAGCCACAAACTGGATGTGTGTAGGACACTGCTGGTTTTATGCATTACTAAGTAATTTAGTCTGAAACACCCATATGAGTATGTGCTTGAGCTTCAAGATATCCAGAGCCCAAATACTCTTTGGCGGAAATTGTACCTAACCAACAAGAAAGTCTCAAGTCTTGATCTGCCACTTTGAACCACTCTCCTGCAGCGATGAAAGCCAGGTGCCACAGTAGCATTCAGGCAAACACTCTGGCGTTGAACCTTCAGGGCAAGAACTGCACACATGTTTAAGAAAATTAGCCAGGATCCTGAAGGGCTATGCTGATTTGGAAATGTCTCACCAACAATATCTTTTGGTGGTGTTCCAGGTAAGACTCAGTCAAGCACCATAAATTCTTGCACACATTTTACACAAGGTTGGGCCAATAAACACCACTCGACCTACCCCAAACGTAAGGCGTTTATTTTGAAATGCTGCCAGGCAGGTTGACTTCACCAGCACAGAAAGATAACTCCATGAGACTGAGCTGTCAACACAACAGTGGCAGCAGCTCCTTGAATGCCAACTCAAAACACACCCACAATCTTCAAGGATAGTCACCAACCAAGAAATCATACTCACAGTTCGCTTGACTATGCATAGCACAGATAACGCTGCTCAGCTCCACCCAGGACATAAAACAGCATCAACCCTCTCAGAAACAGTTCATGGCAAGACCAGGCTTAAGTTACCACTTAAAAAAAAAATAAAATAGAACAGACCTTCAGTCAAAGAAAATCAAATAAAACTGCACCAGTTCACACAGGGCAAAATCTGTCCCAAACTCTGACTAGCAGCACACTGGTATTCACAAACAGGTAAGGCTGCTTTGCCATTTGAACTCTTACCTTTCCAACACTTGGGAGATTAGATTCATCATTAATTTAAATACTGGACGCAGTACACTGCCATAGGCTTTTTTTTCAGCCAGCAAACCACTTGAGAGAGTACTGAAAGGCCTATTATGAAGGCCAATCGCTATCCTTTTCTTGAATGACCACATGAAAATCAGTGACTGTTCCACAATGGTTTGAAAGGGCCTTTTGTCTGAAGGAAAGGACAAGGAGTCACAAAGTATTGCAGATTCGTTTGTAACTCATGGCTTTTGAAGAAACTGCAGAGCTTCAGTTAAAAGCAAACCAAGAAAAGAACAAGCTTTGAAAATGTTATGCCACAATCCTTTCCTACTATGTACATGCAGTGCATATTTTTGGTCTCTTTTGTATTATAAAAAGATGGGCTGGCATTCTATATTATTGTTGTTTCACAAGAGAAGCTTAAAACACTTGCAGAGTTTTGACTTTATTCCCAAATCCTAATTAGGGTCTGCAGCACTATTGTATAAACAGAAGATCATCAGGAGCTTTTTCTGGTACATCTAGTAAAAGTGTAATTGTACTGGGATAATAAGTGAAACCGTTGTCACTGTTGCTTAATAATCACTTTAGTAATTGAGCAAATTTGGCATTGCCCATGAAGTATAAGATGGCCAATTCAAGAAAAAGACTTCTTTTATACTGAGAAACCAGCATTAGACTCTAATTTTGAAGTCTGTTTCTGAAGTCCCTCACAAAAAAAGTTAACTACATCTGCCGACAACTTCCCAGAAGAAAAAAAGTTTTACTTCTCTGCCTACCCCAATGACACTGCAGTTCCCAGACTGCACACACAAAGGTGCCCACATTCAAAAAGGGACTTGCACACACGACTCCATTACAGTTTCTAAACAACCTTCACATGCACAAACTTTCAGCAGGAATGACAGTGGAAGCTAATAACCTGAAGCACATTTCTTCTAACCCATACCCAGAACTAGGAACTTAATGCACTTCCACTGGAAAAGAGTGGAAAAGAGTTACAGCTGACAGACTTGCCCTCTTCCCTGGATGTTCCACCCACATACCATGAAACTAAACAGTCAAAAAGTGTCAGTTTTCACTCCCCAGCTCCTTGCCATATCCTAAAATTTATATTCCCTGTGCTCCCACAATGGCACCGAAGGCTAACAATGTATTTTGCACACACCATTGGTCAAGGTGCCAGTTACATTTAGCTCTTCTGACCACCTTATCAAATTACATCAGGCAAGGAGCTGGTCCTTGGCATGTTACAAGACTGCACAAGGGCCAAACTTTTGCTGTAGGAAGCAGCAACAATGGCACTCCCATATCTACATGGGAATTAAAAGTCCTGCCATGACAAATATAACCCCAAGGTAACTACACCCCCTCAACTCATGCTCCCCAAAACAAGAGCTTACCATTCTGAGGACTGTAAAGAGACTCTTGCCAATGCAAAGCAGAAGCTGAACAATGCCACACATCTTGAAGCTCAAGGTGCTCAGAAACCCAAAGGGCATAGAGGTGTGACGTGCACAGCCTCTTGATAATCTCAGTGAAGTTCAGTATCCAAATTCTTTGATTTAATGATATGGAGCACTGCTTTCAAACAACTTTTAATAGGAGAGGCTTTCCAGTCTAAAATAAAGGTACTTCACTACTGTTTCCTCTTATACTAGAAGAAGAAAACTGTGAGAAAGCCGGTGACACATCCGAGGAAGGAAGGCAGGAGGAACAGAAAAACTGAAGCATTAGAACAGTGCAGAAAAACACAGAGTAAAGAGTAGCACCAGACAGGAGCCATATTTCTCAAGAGCAACATGGACAATAAAATCCTTAATAATAGCTACAAATCAACTACAATTAGCAGTTAACTGTTATTTTTCTTCCCTAGATCTTCGTGCAAAGTCTCACTGCCCTTTGGTGTTCTGCTCCAAGTCACTACACAGCTTTACTTTTATCCTCCAGTGCACAGTGAAAAGTGGAGTTTGACCTTTCCTTTAGATTTGTAAAGCACCACAGCAGATTGTTTTGAGAACATGACTGAGGTGGGTTTTTTTCCTATTCTGCAAGACTAACGTTGCTAACAGCTAAAGAAGTCTAAAACCTGGTCTCTGAAAACACACCAGGAAACACAGTCCCTTAGAATGACAAGAGAGGCCATGTGTGTGGGTAAAAAAGTACACAAATGTAACAGATTGTGAGAATTAATGCAAATACAGGCTGTCTACAACTACTGACAAGCATAGGTTTGGTACTTCTGTGATTGCTAGAGAAAAACTTGAAGAAAAACAAAACACATTGTAGCCACTGGAAACTTTGTACTTTCTCTTAAAAACAGGCCTGAATCAATTTCAGTTCCAGACAAGCATTTCCTTAAAATTTGGGAAACAGCAGGAAGGTGTCGTCACACAGCCTCCTTTTCGTGTTTTTGAGCAAGAAGGACTAGATAAGAATAACCAGTCTACGTTCAGAACCAAACCTTTCCCAACACAGAAAGATGCTTGTGCTCAGTTTGTAGGCTCATTACTGTATGTCAGACAAAACAATAATGCTCAAGCACATTTCTTCTCCAGCAACTGCCTGGGCGTAAGGACTGTGGAAACAGACCCTTCACTTAAGGATAACCCTGAGGACATTTTGAAGGGTACTTGGTTTAATTCATCTTAATCATAGCACTTTTTTATGCAGTGAATTTCCCGTAGTTGCGACCTTACCTCCTTACACAGTTATACAGCACCTGACACAGTACAAGCCTTATCTTGATTAGTGTCTCATTACATTTAACAGATCCTGCTGCTCTCAAAGGGCCAAACTCCTTCCACTTCCCTAGCACTATTAGAGGGAGAACACAGCCTAGCACCAGTGTTCGGCTCCAGCAGCTTGTGATGGTGCCTCACTAAATTCATCAACCTGTTCTGACCTGGAAATCATTCTGCATTTGCACGGTTTGACTGCATTCACAGAAACAATTGTGGCAAGGGCACAGTGTCCTGCTCACAGCAGCTTGAAGACTCTAGTTAGTGGCATTCAACAGGTTGCCATCCGGGATTTCTTTCATGGACAGTGCAAATACATTCCTAGTTAACCTGACATTCTACATGCAGCAGCCTTTTCCACTTTCTGTGCTGGAAGTTTTTAGTTTACCTTCTCAAATCAGCATGTTTTGGAAAATACTTTATAACTGCATCAAGAGCTCAAAGAAACAGAAGGAAAATGCCCCTTGCATACAATGGTAATTCAAATTAAAAGGTTAACAAAAGAAAATAAAATTCCCACAGAAGATCATTAGTTGCCTTGAAGCACATTTTCAAGCTGAAATCAACCAAATCAATCCAGCGGAATGTGACCTGGAATGAAACAGATGGATTTTCTGTGATGCCTCTTAGTTTTCCTAAAGAAAACAAATCTGGTAGTACAAGCGATCCACATCTCCAAGTGATGAGGCTGAGGGTGGGGAAGGAGCTTACACTATTAATTTACAGCTCAACAAAGGAGGCATTGCATTCTGATAGAGAATAAGAGTACTGCCAGCTGCCACTGCTTATCAACGAATTCTATACCTACTAATTTTTTTATGCACAGTAAAAAAGACAACAAAGACTCAAAAAACCCACCAAACCCTAAACCAAACACAAAATCAGTTACAAAAAACCCCCTATCATCCTGGCGGTCTTTTACCTTGGCAGAGATAAAAAAGAACGCTAAATGGGTGGATTCACGCCGAGACGGGAGCTGAGGCGCAGCAAGCTCCGTGCCTACCTTGCGGTGTGGCAGCGCCGGCAGCGGCGTTCCCAGCCCCGCCGGAGCCCCCGGCGGCGGTTCGGGACCGACCGCTCCGCCGGCTCAGCGCGCCGGGCACGGGCGGCCACGCTCGGCGACAGCCGGCTCGCAGTTAATCATTTATGGCCGAGGCTGTTACCGAATAGCCTTGAAGAGCCCAGCCCAGCCCCGCTTCGGCTCCGGAGGCGCCGATGGCTGGCGGAGCGGCGGCCGAGGGGGAGCGGCGGCGAGCGGCTCCCGGGCGCTGGCGGAGCGGGTCCCGGCGCACGCCAGGCGGGGTCCGGGGAACGGGGCCGGCCTGGCTGCGGTCCCCGTGCCGCCAGGAGGGGCCCACCCGCAGCCGGGGCTCGGCGCCGGGATCCGAGGCGACAGAGCAACGGGTGGGGCACCGCGGCAGCCGCACCCCTCCCTCCCCGGCACCCCTCGGCACGGAACTCCCGGCGGGCCCCGGCCCCCCGCCGCCCCGCGCAGGTGCTGCTGAGGGGAGGCGACGGCGGCGCCTTACCTGGTGCGGCCGCGGCGGAGGCCGAGGAGGGGCTGGGGCCGGTGGCGGCCGTGGCACCGCCGCCCTCCCGCGGACACGCCTCGCGCCCCGCCCCGCGCGCCAGCACCGCCCCCGGCCCGCCCCGGACTGGGCTCGGGGCCGGGCGCCGCCGGGCGGGAGCGGCGGGACGGGCCCGGGGCGAGGCCGCCCGAGGCGGCGGCTGCGCTTCCCTGGCGCTCTGCGAGCCGGGCCGGGGAAGCTGTGAGGGGCGGGGAGCGGCCCCCCGGCCCCAGGCGCTGGGCACATGATTTACGTGTGCCCCGCTTGCCGCGCAGAAATAAAACACCCACGGCGCGCGAGGACAGCGCTGGGCCTCGTGTAAGGAACTAGGCACGAACTTCTCCATAAGTGAAAGTAAACAGGCGACAACGGTCACGGCCAGCAGATGAATTTCAGCCTCGAGAAGAGATGACCGAGGGGTTCCCTCTTCATTAATGTGTATAAATATTTAAAGGAGGAGGGAGGTGTGTGCTATGAGGATGGATCAGGCTCTTCTCGGTGATGCTGAGCACAAGAGGCACCGAGCAGCAACTGATGCACACAAGTTCCACCTGAACCTGACAAAGAACAGCCTTACTGTACAGTGACCATGCATGGAAACCAATTGCCCAGAGGCTGTAGAATCTCTCTCTCTCTCGATACTCAAGAACCATCTAAACACAATCCTGTGCCATGTGCTCTGGGATAGCCCTGCTTGAGCAGGGAGGTTGGCCCAGATGACCCACAGTCATCTCTTCCAACCTTACCCATTCTGTGATACTGTAAATCTCTATGAATACTCATGGCAAACAATGAGAATATAAAAATTTACCACAAGTTTTCCAGCAATCAGTGTACCACCTAAAAGGTGCAAATAAAATGCAGTTAGGATTATTAAAACAAAGATGAAGAAGCAATAACTATCCATTTAAATTTAAACACTGGAATGCACAGGTACAACCATACACTTGGAACAAAAGACCAACCAACCAAAAAAAAAAAGCACCCGAAATTCCATAAGTAACTACAAACCAGATATACTATCAGCATTGGTGTCTTACAGTGTCATAAGCATTTCCCTTAACCCAAGCACATATCAATTCTCATTTTTGTTAGCAATGATTGCCACAAGTACTGGAAAGTCATGGTGTTCCCTCTCAGAATGGTTGCATACCTCTTTTCCAGCTGGCACAAGTGGGACCTGCTTGGTCATACCACACCTCTATTTGATTCCCTCCCCTCAGCCAGGAAATGAACTTTCACCCTCACAGGTTGCAGGCAACACTTGAGCCTTACTGCTTTCAACCAAGGATTCTGAAACTGCTGCACTGAAAATCATTCAAGGTGCAATTTATAATGAGAACATTTCCAACGCATCCTGCAAACCAGGCAGAGCTGGCAGTGTTTCCTCCTGGCAGGAATCTCTGCGGTGGGACAGTGCAAGGCCCACTGTGACCACGGTGCCCCAGGAAACCTCACTGGGCACTTTCTACTCTGCTCAGGCACAGTGCCTTCGTGGAGTGAGGATCTGTCAAATGCACTTGTCCACCTGCTGCAGAAAGCTGGGCATGAATTACATAGTCAATGTTATGGTGAGGCCACAGGTTGAGAATTATGTCTGCAATTGTAATCATGTCTTTAAAAATATTCAGATCTTCAGTAAATGCTTGTTTATGTTAAACAACGTAACTTGGAATGTCCAGGCTTGTATTTGTGTGGGGAGAGTGCTCTTTACAGTAATGCCAACATTTGTCTCTACCCTGAGCTGTATGAATTTTGCCTGGGAGTTTTGGAAATGATTCTGAAGTTCAGGAGAATGGTAGATTATATTCATAAAACAAGGGTGCCACTAACCTTTCAGCACAAGAGAATAGATGTGAATCAGGGACCTGAGATTCATCTGAAGGAACACAGTGGCAACACACAGGATGAAAGGCTCTAAAGGCTTTACAAATTATATTTGGATGAGGGAGAGCAGGGAGAAAGAGAATCTGGGAAAAAGAAGAATGAAAAAGGATCCTGCTGTTTAGCTCATACATAAACTGTATGTGTCTAGCCAAAGGTCACTCCTTTTATTTTCTCATTAATTTCAATGACGGTAAATGGTATATGAAGAACAATCTAAAAATAAGAACAGCCAGAAATAGCTTAGGGTTTTTGTGTGACAGCATGGTAGGAAGAAAAACCTGAACTGAAACTTCATTCCAGATCTTTACTTCTGGCTTTTGAAAAAGTAGTGACTTTAAGTTAATTATTTAAGATGAAGTGGAAATCTATTTAGAGAAGTTAAACAAAAGTTAAGTGGTCTACTTTTTAATGTATTTTCCTATAAAGTTATATACTCTGTGTACACTGAAATTAATTCCTAAGGGCTTTTTTCTCATCCACTGCTCTGGTGAGAAATGGTATATATGGACAATTTTGAGGGGGAGTTTTCTGGATTCTAAACACAAGTGGGAAAAAACCCCCACTAAGTACTAGGCAGCTGTAAACAAATAGAGGAGGAATAACAGCTTTGGGAAGCTTTCAGGTGCATGCAAAAGCTGGCACAAGGAAATTTCCATCTACAGCAACTGAAAGTAGAGGCTGAAATGGGAACATAAAAGGGATAATGTATGATTTGCTGTGGGGGTCATGAATGGCTGCCTCAAACAAATCTTCAGGCAACGGGAGCTCTGCATACAGAGAATGATGCAACATCTGCCAACTTTTTTTTCCTAGGAAATAATGGGCCAATAGCTAGAATGCAATCTACAGACAAGGTGACAGAGATTCTACAGCAGCATTGAAAGGATTTTAGCATTACTCCACCAGCTTTTTAATTTTTTGCAGCTAATGTGCAAATCTCCATTGACTTGCAGCATATTTGACTGTATGCTGAGCTTGCACTTGCAAAAAGAGGACACCAGCTGCCCAGAGTTTAATTCTCATCTTCTGTTTATGCCAAATAGCAGTATGAACCTTGTGGTTTACACATGTTGCAGTGGTTCACTTTATGTGTAGAGGTTAGTAACTGATAAAGGTAAAATGATAAGCAGCAACAATTAAGCATCCCAGCTAAAACATTTGGGCTATATTAGAAGTGAGATGACCTGCTCAGAGCAGCAACTTTGGATTTTGCATTAAATCCTTAGGTCATTTTATTTCCTGTACAACCGTGGTCATATTTCTGCTGTGATCCCAGACAACTAATTTAATTTCTCTCAGCCTCAATCTGCAAAGAAAGAAAGGAATTTCCAGCCCTCAGTGTATATGACAAAGATTAACAGATACTCCAGGTGTAACTGAACAATGTAGTAACTTTGGCAGGAAAGGTGCCTGAATGATTTCTTGCTCACTTGCAGCCTCCCTGACTCCATCCTGGCACTATAATCTATTATTCTATTCAGTTTTTGAAACCTATCTGCAGTCCAGACCACTGAAATGACCTGGGTTAAAAATACCACATCACACCCCTCATTCTTTAAAGATTTTTAACTGAGATCCAGTTGTTATTAAAGCTCCAGCAGCTGGTGACCTGTCATGAAAAGGACCTCAAGAAGTGACATGTAATACTCTAACATCAGATAATGAGCTGCAGTAATCCAGAGGGATGCCCCAACACAGCCTTAGTAAAGTCACTGTTTTTGAAGGGGAAAAACCCCCCTCACATATGATATGGGTTCAATATCTGGTCCTACTTGATTAGCCTTGGGGCTAGGGATGGAAGAAGAGCCAACTGAAAGCAAAGGTAATGGGACAATTCCACAGGGATATATTTGATCTCATCTCCTTCACACACCTACTGCTGGCACAGGACTGACAGACTCCAGTGCTTCCTTTGCATCAGTAACACCACATCCTCTTGGACTGCTTCTTGGCAATCAGCTTTAAGGTACTGCCCCAAGCAGCTCACTGCTGCTTTTCCTGGCTACAGAAAAGAGACAGTAGCAAAGAAAGAAATGGTGCAGGGAACCTCTCAGCTGCAGAAATAAAGTGCAGGTTTTCTGAGTCCTGCCCAATGCACTGACTGCAAAGCCTCATCTCCTGCTATTTGGTGAGGTCTGTTGCCTCCCCAAAGGGACTGTGTGCCACGTGCAGCAGCAACAGGAGACCGTGGAGCAGGGATGTCTGGAAGGGAGCTGAGGTGTGTTTCTCTAAATATGTATTAGTTTGTTGGTTTCAATACCAGAATCAGTGATTAGGAGTTTGTTAATTGGCAACAAAATAAATCAATTGAAATTCTCCTGGCTCAAAACTGTTTCTGGCTCACAACAAGGGAAAATTGATGCAACACAAAAATTTGTAAATTAAGTAGTACAGTCACAGTGGTCTGGCAACAGATCTGAGGGAGAAGATATAGAAAACAGCAAATTACAAGTTGTGCAGCAGTTGCTAATCTAGGGCATAAGTATTACAAGGGTCTTTTAAGCCAGAAGAAGGAGTGATAATAACATTTTATCCTGGCTTTTGTTAACAGCAGTTTAAAAACTGGAATGTTAGCATGAAGAAGTTCAAAGAGAGAAGTGATTAACAGGAACACATCTTCTGGAGATAGAAAAGACAAAGGATCCTTTCAAGGAACCTGGGGTGGAATCCCAAAAAGCATTATATAGAGTGAAAGCACGGAAAGAAGAAAAAGAAAATTCATGATAACTATAAAAAAATTTTGACAGCCACAGTGGACTAAAACCCTAGAGAGGCTGGCTTCCTACACGTTATCAGAAGAAAGTTGTATTCAACATTCAGAAAAAAATTTAGAAATAGAAAAGCCTCTCCACTCGCCTGTGCAATCCCAAGCAAAAAAAAAAAAAAAAAAAAAAAAGGACAGCATCTTTTTTAGCTCTCAAAGCAGGTCAAATTCAGAAAGAATAATTCACAACCCACACATAAGTCAATGGCCATTATGTTTGCTCAGACAAGACCTGAATTTGATTAAATGCTTATAGAGCATGCAGACTAGATACTATATTAAAAAAAAAAAATCTGTCTTGCAATGAGACTATTTATATCAAAGTTAATTTCAATTGCTTTTCTGAGATCTCACAAAGTCCCCAAAGGACTGTGACAGTCAGAATGCAATATTCTAAGAAATATTTTTATTTTTACGTTTTCTTTTTCAAGATTGACAAAGAGGCTGGTCAAAACCTTCACAGAAACATGCAGCTGAAAAAAAGAACCTCAGCATTTTCTGATTCCAGAAGCAACACAGCTGTATCTTGTGTCTGATGTCTCAGAGTGAGTGGACTTGAGCAGGGTGATAAACACTTAAGAATGACTGAAGTTCAAAAACAAACAAAAAAAAGCCTTGAGCTCACTCTTGTAGTAACTGGGAAAAAAGTGAGGGAAAGCTTGGCAAAAATCAGCATAATAGTGGGCTTATTGTTGAATCTGAAAGCTTCATTTTCCAACGGTGTCCCTTTTCTGGGAAGCGGCACAACCACCCTGAAAGCGCTTTCTATAGAGATGATAAATCTGTGGTGGAGATTTATGCACATTCAGATTAAGTCAGGAAATCAGTAATGAAAAGGATAATTAAATAGAGAGACAAAAACCTAGAAGAAAAATTACCAAAAGCTCCCAAAACAAACACAGCTAACAATACACCATATATATCAGGTCCTGGGATTCTGACTCTGACTTTGGCACCCATTCTTGCTTGAGCAACACACAGGGTGAGCAACCTCATCCTCTTCCTCACTGTGTTTCCCAGGACTCTAGAGAAGGGCAGTCTGCAAAGCAGCAGATTCTGTGTGAGCAAGATGAGGCTTGGTATCTTTGGTCCTCTCTCTGTTTCTTTTTGCACAAGCTCTTAATTCATCAGTTGGTGGAAAAGCATATGAAGAAAAAAAAATGTCTGTACTTATTTATAGAACTGTTTGAGGCCACAGCACTCCTGGCCCTGAGGGAGCATCCAAAAAGGAGGGGAAAGATACAGGGACAACTCTCAGTGACATCAGTCAATCTCAAAAAAATTCTAAACAAACAAACAACCAAAGTGGTTGGTTGGAAGAGTTCCTGATCATGGCTTGCAGTTCCAGGATATTGAAGCTGGGTTAACGCTCATCTTTTTGAGGAGTCCCACCATGCATTCAGAGTGCTGGTATGCACTCAGCACTAAAGGGACAGCCAAAGAGGTACCTCTGGTAGCAGCTGGGGTGGACTCCTGCTCTGTGGTTGAACTGGACCCTGGGCTACAGAGGCTGCTCTCTGTCACTATCTAGCTTCAGGCATCCAGCTTGAGAGCCTAAGGCAGCAGCCTCAGGGTCTGGGCTGTCAGGGGAGCTGTGGGTGTCCCCCTGACCCTGCAGGAGCCTTCAGCCCCAGATCACTGAGGTGCCCGCAGTTAAACTGTGAAAATCCCCAGTGCAGTGATGACTTAGTCACAGTGCTGTTTGTGTTACTTTCCTGCAGCACCTGCCTGTAAAGAAAACTGCCCTCAGTAACCCAGAGGCACTGTGCCACTGTCTGATCTAGCAGCTTTATATTCCAAAAGGGCTTGGGCCACCCCAAAACGTCAGCAACAAAAGAGCAGGGAACTTCCACTAGCTGGTAGCACTAGCAGATTGCTGTCCTCTGTCTGGACTTGGTACTGTGAGGGGAAAACCAAGAGTTCATAAGCTAAATGAGCTTATGAACATTACAGTCTCCATTTTACAACCAACAGCCCTGTCTTTCTAGGCACAAGTAAATGAGGGTCTGTCAGAGCTGCTTTTGACAGAGAAGTCGTTCTTCCCTTTTGACTTTCAAAGATGCACAGCCAACTCAGAGGGTTGATGTTAAAGCAAACACACTGACTGAACAAAATCTAGCAAAAAAGCCCTTCTCTTTTTTATGACTTTTTATGTAACTCTAAAACATGAAAACTCAGTACTGAGTCATAGTCCAGTGTGCAAACTTTTCCAGCTTTAAAGATATGGTGTACAAATGCTGCAACTGTGTGACAATCTTTAGTTTGTGCACCATGACTTTTAAATTAATTAACTTTCTAAATGTTGTTCCACTTCTCTAAAGTGGATTCAATCCTAGTGTCTCATTAATCTCATGTGGGAACTAAAGACAGATGAAAAAATTGACATCTAAAAGACACAGATCTGCTTCCAAGTTTTGCAGTGCAAGATGATCTGTAGTAGAAACTATTTACAATCCTTTCTCTCACACCACTGGACCAAAAAAAAAGCTCCACAAAAAGTGTAGCAATTCCAATTTCTGCTTCAGAGTTCTGTTCTAGGCAGTGTGCAAAATGCTACTTCAGCCCCTGCCCTACTCTCCTTTCTGCTATCAAGAATAATTTACAGCAGTTTGAACTCTTTTCCATGAGGCTGGATGAGTTTATAGATGACAATTTACTTTCTGCTATTAATATGCCAGGCTTAATTTAAACAAAAATCTCCATGCAAAAAACACCATGTCATTTACTAATACAAAGCAAGACAATCTCCCTTAAACACCAAATCTGATAATCAAGTATTCCCCTGCCATTTGGAGATGTATGGGAGTTTAACTACACTTACAGTGGTGTAAAGAAAAAATGCATGTAGCAGGCAGCCATGCAAATTAGGGACCACACTCCAGGACTGGCTTTGCATGTGGACATTACTCTGGTCTCCTTCACATCAAAAACTCATCTGCACAAGATAATCCTAGCCTTAGGAAAAAGCGAGCAAAAGTATTGAGTGCTTTGAAGTGTGGTTTCAAGATCAACATGAAACTTATCTGGGAAGTAACGTAAATAACAAAAGTGGCACATTTAAATGGTGATTTAACTACTAACTCAGGAGTTTGGCAGTTGAGATTATGGTTGATACAACAACAGGTCTGACAGTATTTGAAAGAAGAGATGATCAACAGGCAAAAACACATCAAGTTGGAAAAAACAGTAAATGCAAGTACTATAGTTTTAGTGTTGTTACACAGCATACAGGGAATTAAAGTAAAGTACTAAAACATTAATTACAGAAGAAACTAAAAGGTATCACATCCCCAAGGTTTGATCAATCATCAGAGTGCTTTAGAAGTTCAGTGATCATAACAGAAAATATGTGAGCAATGTGATTCAGAAATTACCAAGGTAACTTAAGGTTTAATATGGAATAATGCCAAGCATAGATTTGGTTCATCTCAGAAAAGACTGAAGGAAAGCTCCACTATGTAGAATCCAAATTCTTCAAAAGGAAAAGGAAAGTGTCCCCAGGGCTCTGCACTAGGAGAGCAGCACCTCTGTTTAACAAGGAGAGAGTCCCAGCTCAGAAAGTGCCTCACCCATGGCTGCACAGGAAAGCCGTGTGAGGACTGAACATGGCCCTCCACCAGGAAACTTACCTTATAGTGGTTGTTGAAAGGTATCCTAAAAAAAAAAAATCTGCTTGAAACAACACTCTGGCTAAAAACAAGAACAAAACCCATCTAGGTGGAGTTACCTGATTTAATGCACAAATACAGCCTGCTACTCCTAAAATCCAGAAAGGGCTGCTCATGGACTAAGAGAAGAGAGAGATAACGTTAAAAAACCTAGAAGACAAAACTGAAAAAGGGAGCTATACAAATACAGATTCAGTATAAAAACCCTCCAACTTTGGGGTCATCCTTTGTACAAGTATCTTACTTCATATCACAGAATTGAGACAATACTTCTGTAGTCATGGTGCCCAAATCTTCTACAATGTAATGAACATGTACCATTTGTGACCCAATTTATTACATAAGAATATAACCCATTATTAAAATCATTAGGCTGACTTCTTATTTTTTTGAGAAAGATGATATTATTCTATGCCAGAGTACTTCTCCCTGAAGAATACATAAGGAGTTAACTCACACATAGATGGATATTGTTACTTATCAGCACTTCACTGCCATTACCATGGCAGCAAGGCAAAGACCATTTTGTTCTGCCCCATTCTTCCCTCAGAACTGACAGTTCGCTTCCAAATACAGAATCTCAACAGAAACTAATGTCTGAGGCCAGATTTTGCATTGTGTCCTGAAAGCTCAATCTGATATGAAGTTTAATGAAAAGGTGGAACAAAAGGCTGTCGTTTCGTAAGCCTAACTGAATATTAGGAGGCTCATTATGCTGTTTGCAGTACAACATGCATAAAAAGAAGCAAACAAAACTCAGATCAAGTATTTTCTGGGTATAATGTGCCCCAGAAACTATCTGCATCTTCTTTTGCTGCTCACAGTCAAGTGCAGGGATCAGCATGCTGCTGCTGCCTGCAGGACACCTGTGATTGCCAAGAAGGAACATGTACAATAAAATTACAATGGGTTCATCAGAAACGTGTGGGAAACAGTGAGTGGAGTGCTCCAAAGGAGTAGTCAAGAACATGTAACATGCCAGCCATCATTACACTTCACATCTGCATATCCAGTATGTTATCAGTATTAATAGGACAACTGGTGCATGAGGAGGCTCTGGGGCATCAGAATTGCATTTTCTAATTTACTCTGACACTTTAGAACCTGTCTAAAGAATAAAAGACAAAGGGAAAGAATGCCACAGACAAATAACCTAAGGAATATGATCACTTCCTAGCTGGTTCAGGCTCTTACCTGACTCCATAAAGGACTAAATATTAAGAGGTCATTGTGATATTAAAAAATTCCTCCACCAAACCCCTTCACCAAAGCTTCATGGATGAACAACTCACAGGAGCTCTCCTGCCATTCCTGAGTAGAAACAATTTGGATGAAATATAGCAGGCAGGAGAGCAGGGCTTAGTGAAACAGAACTCTGACACAAACAAGCACAACAACTGGAAGGGAAGGTTGAGAAGACAGAGAGATGCAGGGGAAGCAGAAGGCAGCAAGCATCACTCTTCTGAACAGGAGGTTCAGAGTGTGTGAGTGTGAACATCATGAAAGCTCCAGATGGTCTTCTCCACCCAACATTGTAGTTTGCTCATGTAGGTCCTGGGAGACAGTTACCTGAACAACCTGTTCTGTCTTGTAAAACCTGTCATGTAATCCAAGTTTATCCTGCTGAGCTGACCACAAAATAACAAAGTACTTAGCTGTTTCCCCCTTATGTTGCAAACACTGTATAAGCTGTTTTGTCTACAGCAAAGTGAGAGTTAATATCTGCGCAGGAACAGAGGCAGACAAAAAGAAATCAAGAAAGTGGATAGAGTGAAGCTGCAGGCTGCAACAGCTATGCTGTCTGATTCCCAGCTTTAAATAAACCCTCTGAAGTAGAACAGGGTTTTTTTATGTTAAAAAAAGCTGCTTTTCAGTCTGCATTCGTGTTTACAGTTGCAAAAATTACTCCACTTGAAATCCAAACTGGATACTCAACATTGAAAAAAATAGCGGAAAATTTCTGTGCAGATCCCCACATCCCGCATCCAACACTTATTAGCTGCAGCAGTATTAAATGTTACAGTTGCAAGTGACATTGTTTTGCAGGCACAGTTCAAAAATTTACCTTCATCTCTACAATGAATGGTACAGCTTCACAGTGGAAAAGTCTGAATTAACTACAGAAAAATAGTATGTATCATGTCTGTGAACTTCATTTATTGAAAAGATCTTCAAGAGCCACAAAAGAGAATATTAATGTGAACAAATAAATGCTGAAGCTGCTGAGCTGAGTTTCATAGCACTCTCCTCTCTCCTACACCTCATTAAATTAGACTATAAATACCAAGGAGAAGTAACTTTAGCAAATAACTTCCTGAATGAAGACTAAGTTTGCACCTATCTGAGGAAGCTTGGCAATTTTGCCAATCAAATCCACAAAATTTATCCTTTTGCTAAAACCAGAAAGTTGCAGGACAGGAGGCATGTCTAACAGAGCTTTCAAAATTATACGTCATGTGCACACACAACAGTGGGAGAATGTCATTGTTATTTTCTATAGATCTTTCTATATATCTGCATATAGATCTTGCTTCAGTATTTAAAGGGTTCACCCTTGCTCCCTAGGAGATCACCAGGACTTTGGAGATTTGATTGCACTTATATCAGTATCAAAATTCCCAAAGTTTTATATTCTCCATGGGAACTAATGAAGAGGGCCTCAACAAATAGTTGCTGTGCATTTGTATTTCTGTAACAGCTGTAAATTAAGAGTTGCAAATTTGACTACGTGCAATATCAAACCTTAAGTCCCAGAAGTACTGAGCTGTAATAAAACAGGCTGGAAAGCAGTTGTTAATTTAAACTAAATTATATAAAGGAACAGCTGCATTTCCAAGAGCAAAGCCCCAAACAACAAAAAGCAATGAAGAAAAGACAAGCCTACACATGTTTCTTCTAAAATGGCTCTCCAAAGGGAGAAAACTTCAGATTTACAATAAAATCTAATATGGGACTTTAAGGTACAGTAAAATGCAGTTCTAATACTTGTTCCAGAGGTACCAAAAAATGGCTACAAACCCCTTAGCAAAGAGTTGTGATTAAAAAAGACCAAAAGCTACACAGTGGCCAAGTGAGATGAAATGCTGGCAGTTAGCCAAATATGGGTTCAGGATGATATAATTTGTCATGCTCAGCATTGATTGCTATTGCAAAGCTGCTCTGGGATCAAAATCCTGATTATAATCCATCAAACCAGTAACTACAGTGAGTTGAATGGCTGAGCAATTGTGATGACACAGCTGGCTGCAAGGATGGTGCTAGAAATTAATAAGTGAAGCTGCTATTAGCATGTAGAAAGCTTTAGAGAAATGGAAAAGCAGCATGGTAATTGCTAATACCCACAACACAGGAATTTTATCAGAAGTTTTATTAAAAAAACCCCAAATCATGTCATGCTGATTTTTGAAGGAGAAGAACTTATGCCTGCTGCTCACAATTTAAACAAAAAGTGTGTCTATACATCTCTTCACCTGGTATAAGCAGAGAAACTTTGTCGTCTTCTGAGTCAGCTGCAGTCACTGGCTATATTCAGGGAACACCAGGAGAAAGAATCAGAACAGTGAATGATGCACACCAACCGGAACCAGATTTCCTAAGCTGGCAATAGGAATACCACAGTTACAAAAAACTGATTTTTCTTGGGCCACTGTTGGGACTCTGCCTCTATCTTGCCTGCTGGACAGGATGTGAGAGACCTACATGGACTGTCCATGCAAAAACCAACTGGGCATTTCTGCCTCCATGAAAGCAGAACTCAAGGACACTCAGCAATTCTGACCAAACACTGCTTAGCTTGCTCTTGTAAGTCACCTCAGAGAAGTCTTCAGTGTGACTGAAATCCAGCAACAGTATTCCCCACTTTGGTTTGTGCTTCCTATTGCCTTTGACCCTTCATCTCCCATCTGTGGGATTCTTCCCTACAGCATATTTTTTTTCATCTAAATATAGCAGCTCTTCAGTCTTTTTGTCTCTCTGCTACAACCTTGGCTTCCTTTAATGGATCCTGCATGAAATTAGACCTAGTTTGCATTCTAATCAACTTTGGTGACTTATGCTTTTAATTAATCCTTAATATTCCTCCAGTCTCCATGGATGGTGCATTATAAAAACCCATCTAGGTGCATTATAAAAACCCATTTATATGTGACATTGTGGTTTCAACTTCAGGAGAAAAATGTCTGCCAAATGGTGTATATATAAGAAATATATGCAATTTATCATAAAACATTATGATTTTATTCTCTCCAGCTGTAGTAGCAGACAAGTTAATATGTTTTTCCAATTGAAAAAGTTCCATGTGATTTAGTATTCCACAAGGAGCAGGGGACCGACAAGGCCCCTACTTGGATACAACCTCTATGGGATTCTCAACATATTGTAACTTGCTGGATCTGAGTAAGCCCTCTCCAAAACCACAGCAGGCCTCCGACTGCCTTGCACGCAAAGATTTAACAGGTTAATTGACCAAATCATGCTCACTTCAATAGCCCCTTTGTGTTCAAAATTTGACCCACAGAAGAGGTCTGAAAGTTTAGAGCACAACATAAGTGGTAAGTATTACTGGGTCACATTTTGAGGTTCAGAATCAGTTGTTACTTAATGTTTATTCAGCTTCTGTTAAAGTAGAGCACTGAATCAAAAACCAAGGAAGGATCTCCAAATTTTACTCATTATTAATAATTTGATGTTATCAATTCAATTTAATGTTCTCTGACATCTTTTACTCTTGCCTGAGTATCACTCCAGATAAAAGATATTCAACTGTCACTTTTAAAGTGTGATTTATTGCTAGCCAACCTGCTCATTTGATGGTTGAATGAACCAAGAAGTTTCTGTGAGGGTTCTTGAAATAATCTTTCACTTCAGTTATATTTATTGCCACTTTCTGACTGTATTTAACAATAATTAGAATAATTATTCTAATCACTCCAGAAATGACATGTGGAAAAACACATATCCTGAGAGTATTCATAAACCAGTAACTTCTTTTAAGAGATCAAGATCTTTTCCCATCATATCAGACATATGGGACTGGCATTAAGTATAACCTGCAAGTGGTTCAGAGCACTGAGAGTTTTCTCCATACCCATAAGATTAGTGCTTTTAGCATCTCACATCTCCTACTAAGTATGTTTTATTAAAATATTTATTCCCATTTTTTGTTTGGAATAGAAGAGTTAAAAGATAGGCTGGGAAGAAAAATTCTGAACCAGTCATCTAAAACACCTGGTTCCAGGAAAATAATACAGGAAAAAGAAGGGGCCCACTGCCATTACTGCCACTAAGATCTCTTCTTCTGTTCCCTGCCAGCTCAGCAGCTTGCAACACCAGGACTAAAAGCCTGTCAGTGTTGTGGTTTTCAGATATTATTTGTTCGGTAAAGTGATGCTCATTTCTACATTTTAAAGATGAGGAGACACACCCTCTGTCTGCTGAGGGAGTGACATTTCAGCCAGGAAAGAAAACTTGAACTTGTTAACACCAGGCACAGGGGCATATCACAAATCTGACCTCAGTGTCTCATTTCTCAGTCACAGTCAGTAATTGATGATTAAGAAAGAGTGTGACAAAAATGAAGATGGGCAGTGTGTCTTCTCCACTAAAGTCTCCCAGTTCCCAGGACTGTGCAGCTTAGGCACCTTCCCTCTGGCCTAGTGGAAATTATCAGGATGAACATCTTAATCCTTCAGGCTTTGAATGAAGGAAATGGTGAACAGCACCTGAGTGTGTCATTTATATGGATGACAACTCCTAAAATCCAAATAGCTGCCTGGATCAAGGCCAGGCTCCTCAGCCCCTTGCAGAACGGAAACATTAAAGTCTAAGGGACCATGGGAGATGGAGGATAATTTCTTAATCCTGGCTGATTTTACTCTGAGGCTGCCAGAGGTTCAAAGGCAAGCCTAAACTCTGTTATGATCCCAGTGGTTACTCAAAGGTATCATCTGGAGTGGGCACTTCTGCCCCCAAAAACACTGGGCCAGACTGGAGATCTTTTTCCTTCCACTTTTGCAATCTTCCAAAGAACTTTAACAAGTTATGCAAGCATTAGAATACTTCAGCCTAAGGTAAAGGAAGCACATAAAGAAAACTTACTTGCAGTTCAATCCTAGGAAAGGAAACAACCCAGCTTCAGGATTTAATTCCTTTAAAGGCAGCTGACTTTATTGGGGGAGAATTTTATCCCAAACTCCTAAACATGTTAAATATATAATAATTACTGAATAATTATTTCTTGCATTCTTTTCTTAGTCAAGAGACCAAAAGAAGTCTGGGATTTAGTAATTCTTGCAAACAAGAAGATACATGTTCCCAAAACCATCAGCAAAATAAATCAGAAAAATATTGTCAGAAGTGCAAGATAAATTAAGGTGAATTTCATTTTTCTGTATCAACCTAAAATTTGCACTTATAAAATTAAACAAAAAAATTATTACCATTACATATAGTCACAGGTAACAGTCAAATGTAGAAAGCTTGGGGTTTGTTCATATACAGGGCAGAAATATTTCATAATAATTTGCAATACATACAGAAGATACACAAATTAAAAGGCCAAATTCTGTAAATCAAATACACAGCTGCTCTCAGCAGCAAGTCACCCAAAGATTTCAATGAAAGCAACCTATGTCAGTATAAAGTTCTCTCCATTTCCAAAATTCTTGTTCTGAAAATCTTTTCACTGGCTTTAACAAAATCCAGCACTTCTGCCATTTGCACAAAACCATTTCCTGTTTGCTATGGAGGACCTGAAGCAAGGAGCCATGTAGTGCCAGTCAGCTCTCCTATCAGAAACACTGGGGAAATATATTAAAATAATTCAGCACAGTCTAGACGGGCTCAGCACTGTCTGCCTTAAAAATTGTGGTTCAGGCATATCCAAATGCATGAGTTTGTTTTCAAACAGTAATATCTTTCAGAAATAATTTGTTTACCTTTGATTTTTTTGAATGTTTGCTGTTCAGTCAAGCATTCCCATGATGAATAAATTTTTTACTAGTTTTGAAAAACCAGAAGCAACGTTTTACCTGATCACAGCTGTCAAGGAGCTGGAACTTGAAAAAAAAACAAAAAACAACATAGTGCAGAAATCATAATAAAATTGTGAGAGTGAACAAAACTGAACTGAATAGGGGAAGGGCTGATGTGTCCCTAAGTTGGACCTTTAAAAAATAATAGAAAAAATAAATTAAAAAGGAAAATTAGAAAACCAAAAGGTTTATGGTCTTGTTATTGCTTGCACATTAATAATATTAAGAATCAGCTTTCTGTGAGAACAAAAAGTGGGAAAAATCTTGCCTTTACTGTAGTATTAAAAATCAAGTTATTATGTGAAAATAGATGGGATGCAGAAGAAAATGCCAGAACAGACTTAGCCCATCCTAGCAGGTGTGTGTTCAACATTGCTGAAGAAAATTCCTCGGCCTTTTTCAAAACTCCAGCATTTCAAAGCCTGTGTAATCAAAAAACATTTCCTCTTATCAAACTTCTGTTTTCCTTGTTGTGTATTAAATTAATTTCCCATGCCTACTGGAAGGACAACTTATCACTGTTCTTCTTAGAACAATTTCTATATTTTCATTTTTATCTCCATTTTGCTTTTCCTTTTTTTGGACTAAGAAGTCCCTTTCCTCACTTTATCTCATTAGCTGTATTTTCTTAGCTTTCACACTATCCCAACCTCCTTAGGCTTGGGTTCTTTGAACAGTTCTTACAGAAACTTGTCACCTACTTTATATATACACCCAAAAAAGTACATTCATAAACAACAATTAAACCAATGAAAACCATCCCCCATTACATTTTAATATATTTATATTAACTTGCCAGTCAACAGTCATCACTGCCAAAAGATTCATGACCCCTCCACACCAATCCTCCTCTTTTCCTGGAGTACTTTTTTCAAGTACATTTGGTTGAAGAACTTCACTGATGTCTATTCTGTACTGTACCTTACATTTAAGACAATATACAAACCCCTTGGAAAATATCACTAGTAGTTCTGAATTTTAAGCATTTCAAAATTACTGGAATGTTACATTTCTTTTAAAGGTGATGACATTTGGAAAAATTTTAGTGTTTTCTTCTCAGAAAGAAGTCTTGTGAGAAGCTCAGAAGTCTGGAGACACAGGTGCCAAGGAAAGGAAAAGAGATCAAAAGAGTTCCCTTCCCCAGATTCAACAAGTATTTGTAGTATCTTTGCAGGTGAAGGGGGCAAATCGTATGACTAATTTCACTCCATGTTCACATAGCATTTTTTTTAACCTAAAAATGTGAAAAGAAAAGCAGAAAAGCTGTAGGGGGAGATTATAAACTGACCTGAGGAGATGGAATCAGCCACGAGGAACTTCTGAAACTGGTCAGGGAGACTGCAGCAGAGTAAGAGTTATAAATGGGTCAGTGCAAGGTTGGGGTTGTTCCTGCAGGCAAATAAGGGTTATAAAGGCTCCTCAGCACTGTGAATTAGGGAGTGAAATTGGCATCCAGCTGCTCCAAACCAGTAACCTGAAAGAATTGTTGTGCAAAGATGAGGATGGATGTGGGATGTCAATTTTAATAAAGACATTGAGAAACTGAAGGAATTAAGTGGGTTCCAGTCATAGGGAAATATGATAGTGAAGGCAAAAGAAAATTACTCACAATTGCTCCAAGAAAAATACAGAGTACATGCAAATATGCAGTGACACAAAGTCTAGAGCTAGGCATTATACCCAGCCATTTGATTAAAAACTAGACACACCTTGTCTAGTACTAAACTGTAATGGGGATGCAGCATTGCCCCAGAATCTCCCAGTAATGATTTTGACAACTGGATCGAAGTGAGATTGTTCTGTGTGCTTGCAAAGGCCATGATCTGCCAAGACAGGGGCAGATGTCTGTCACAACAGAGATGGTTTGAAAGTGTTGGGTAGAAAAGCAATCATAAAAGGGAGAAATGTGAAAGACATTTAGTGACTGAACAAAGAGGCCTAATAACTTTTTCTACTGGTCCTAAATGAATAATTCTGAAGAACCTGTGAAGACCTACCAGGAGTATCAAGAAGAATGCCAGGCTAAACAAAACAGATTTTCCTTGTAACCTAAGCAAATATAGGTGTCAGCCTGCTAGTGAAAAACATGATGGAGATCATAACATAGCTGAATAGGCCAAGGAATCTCAGCAGCAATGAAATGTGGCAGCCACCTGAGGAAAACTGAGTATTCAATGTCTCTACAGTGAGAAAATTATTTCAAAGAAAATGGATAATCTGAATTTTAAACTAGGATATACAAAGCTAAAGTAAAAAAAAAAAAAAAAAGTACTATGATTTGGGTTGTGGTGGGTCTGACTGGGATGGAGTCAACTTTCTTCACAGCAGCCCACACGGTGCTGGCTTCTGGCTCTGTGGCTGCAGCAGTGCTGACAACACACCAGTGTTTTGGCTATTGCTGAGTTGTGCTTGCACAGTGTCAAGGCCACCTCTGCTTCCCACTACACCTCCACAGCCAGGCTGAGGGTGGGCAAGAGACTGCGATGGGACACAGCTGGGACTCAGAGTGACCTGAGGGACATTTCATGTGATGTATCCTCAAGGGCAGAAATAAAAACTGGAAGAAGAAAAACACTGAGGGGTTGTTTTGGCTTCCAAAATGGATGTTTAGAGACTGGCTGGGCACTTCTGTGCCTGTGGGAGGTGATGCCATCTCCTTTGCCTCATTTGTTTTCTCCCCATCCATTCTCTTCTTCACCTATTAAATTGTTTTTTATCTCCACCATAGAGCTCTCTCAATTTCCTTTTTCCTATTTTCTCCCCACTATGAGGAGCTGCTGCAGGGAGCGTCAGCAGCTGCTTGCTGGGGTCAGGTGCTGCTTAGAAGAACAGGAACTTTATTTAGTACTGTGCTTTCACAGAGCTTACCTTGCATTAAAGAGGGAAAAAATAAACCTAACTTCAGTGTTTGCATTTACTGCAACTACCCAGAGTTGCAACCACTCCTACAGGCAGAACAGCATTTGCCTGGAATTTCTTCCTTCTATGTCCAATAGTACACAGTTTGAGGAGCACTTTACCTACATATGTGCCTGTTATAAAACCCTAAGACATAAATGTAGCCACTAATGCCAATCACTTACATCTGGCAGCATGGGCCAGCCTCCAGCTCCTTGCTGAATGCAGCAAGTAGAGGCTGGTGTTCAGTTCTGTGGCACTTAGAGTGCCCATTTCACATTCAGGTTGCACATCACACCCCCCTGGAGAACAAACCAAGCCCTCCCATTTCTAGTCTGGTTAACTGAGCACTTGGTTTCACTGGAGACCTGATAAATGGGAGATTTCTTCTCATATCCTCCAGCTATGTGATTCAGGAATATATAATCTAATCTTAAAAAGCATACGTAACAGTTGATTTCACCATCTACATTTTAATGATATTTAAATCCTGCTAATCTCTGGCACTTAAACTGATGGAACTCATTACCAAAGGACACAATATATTAAACCAATGTGTATTTATTTTAAATAATATAAAATACTTGTATTTCAGTCTCATCAGATTACTACCGTTCTGTTGGTTTAAATTCTGTTAGGTAAATTCTAAAAGTAATAAAATTTTAAAATCCAATATCATGCAGAATTTCTTGGCTCATGAAAAAATCCTGAGTATTACACTAGACTCAGTCCAGTGAAATAGAAAAGTTTTTCCATTTACAACCCTGTACTCTCATATGGATCTCAATTTCATTTCCAAAAAAATGAAACTGCAGAGCTGACAGATTGTGTGTGTCTGGGTCTTATCCCGATTTACCCTTTTCATGCCTTTCATTATTTCTGCAAAATGGCAAAGGCAAATATTCAAGTGAAATCTAATTTATCTATTCCTCAAACACCAGTTCTAACGCAACACAAGTTCTAACTGAATTAGTGACTGATTTCTAAGCAGTCTTATGGGCCTAAGTTAGAAATAATTCCTCCCAGTGCTAAATAAGATGAAACTTCTGCTTTGATATTGATTTTTTTTCCAGGAAAAGAAGGTATATTTGGCTTGCGATTTCTGATACAGAGTAGACACTATATCATCTGTTTTTGATAGAATGGTGGAACTTTGACTACTTCCCTTTCCCCTCCCAAAGGGATCCCCTCTCACCTGGCTTGTCTAGTGAGGTCACAGAGGTTCTCTCTTTCTGTCATGTTGAATTACCACCCAAACCACAGAAGCCTGCATCTAAAACAAAGACCTACTAAAAGTTAGCTTCTCTAGGAAAACTGGTTTGTTCTTATATCATCTTTCCATGCAGATTTTGACATAAATATTAGACAATTATTGTTGATATGTTTATCAGGATTCAAGAACACAATCAAGAATGGGACCTGAAAATCCTCACTCACTCTCACTGTCAAAATTATGCAATTTTAGAGAAACAGTTTGTCCTTTCACTTGAATATATAGGTGACATAGAGAACCAGGACATACATATTTAATAGTGAGATTAAAAAAAAAATCTTTTTTCTCTTAAACAATATGTGAAAGTGATAACAGATTTGATTAGGAGAAGATGCTGGAGATAACAGGTTCTTGGCTGCTGACTGGGTCAATGTACATGCACTTATTTTTCTACCATACTCAATGAAAAGGTCACAGGCAAGAGATTTAACCACATCTTCTCCCAGAGAGCCTCCATTAATCATGATTATCAATTCATGAGTTCATGATAAGCCTCTTTTTGTTCAATGTGATTTTTTCCCCTCCTTGTTTAGAAGTTGAATTAAAGCATAATTGCTTGCATTATGCCACTTGTAACAGTATGAGCTGATTAGCTTGTAAAGCACTGATTAGTTTGGGGCTACCTTAGGAGAAAGCTATGAATTATAATGAAATTCACAGATAAGCTTGGAGAGGTACTTATGGTATGAAGCAAATGAATTTTATATATAATTCAAAACTAGAGTAATTCATAATTGCAACCTATTATAAATGGAAGAAACGACACTATGTGACAGATTATGCTAATCTCATACCCAAACAAGTAGCATCATTTCACAACCAGTACATCCTTCTGTTTTCTGGTGCAGCACCTTTGTGTGCCAAAGTGTCCCTCCCTCTCCAGCTCCCAGCAATGGGTTCTCTCCACACCTGGCAGATGGGAGAACTCCCACCGGTGCCACCATAAACATTTTGGTGGAACCAGTGGGTTACTTTGTGGCATGTCAACACACATCAAACTCAAACTAGAACATTCTGCATTTCATAGGCGACTGCTCTGCTCACTGAACCACTGCTACTCTCAGGGCAGGGCACAATGGGTGGGCTCACCATAGCTCAGTGGGATATCTCCTGCATGTCCTACTGAGTAATGAGATTTTGGAACAGAAAACACAGTCATAGCTTTTAGTGCCTTTTCAGCACATATGAGTAGGAGAATTCAATTCTCAGCACTGGCCAAATATGAATACCATAATCTATTGCTAAGCATCCATTCTAGAAAACAATAATTTATTTTTTCCAGTTAAGCTGAAGTTAATTTTACAGGATGTGATCCAAAAGGTTTTTCATGAGCCTACTCCCCTTAATAAATTTAATAAATTGATTTACATGCTTTTGCTGCTAGCATCGGGGTAAGATAATGCAGTATCTTCTGAGAGGGAGTATCAGCTTGTGTGAAAGAATGCAGATGCACTGATGGTTTTGGAATGCGCAGCTGAATAACTGACTGGCCTCCAGCAAAACTGTTGCAAAGGTCACAGACGCACACATCCAGAAGAGCATCCAACAGTGCTCACACTTTATTTCAAGCTGGATTCCTCAGAGTTGCTAAACTCAGGGTAATCCACATCAAATCACACAGCACAGACCATTGTCAATCCACTGACTGCACACACAAGCGGTGTAACCTGGGTTACATTACTACAGAATCAGTCTTTTCACTTGGGCCTAAGATTTGATTACAAACTGCAGCTGAAAAATGTGTCATGAGGTGGTGGGTTTACATTTACAGAAATCAGATTTGTTTTAACACCTTTTTCCAACTATAGCTTATAATGTGGAATAAGAATGGTACACTTCTGAAGTGTTCTTCATCCACTATTTATTATTTTTCACTAAAAGCATTTCTGGAAACATCTTTCAATTTGACAGCAGATCAATTATCTTTAAAACTGCTTTACTTTCTAAGCATGTGCATGGCATTCAGTGATTTCAAATGTTTATGTAGCACTGTATATTCAGAAATCAATGTGTAATCTGAGGTTCTTACTTCCCCCTTTCTAAAATTATGAGGTCACTTTTCTATTTTGTTGGAAAATCTACTCCATTAGAAAGTCAGCAAGAAAATGAACACGTTGATAATCTATAAGTTTCATTTAGTTATTTTGGGCCTGATACAAATCACACAAGTGAAATCAGTGGACTTTGGCTGACACCATAAGACTTGTTTGGTCTTCTACTTTAAGTTATTCTCCATTTCACACAGAATATTTTGCATTTTTTAATGTCATTAAGCACATAACATAGAGGAGCTAAAATATCAATTTTTCAGTGTGATATTGCTTACAGTTGTGAAGATTTTATAGAATAATAAAATCACATGATAACTAGTTGGGTATAATAAGTCAAGTCTTCCTCTGTCAGCACAATTACTCCTGTTTCAAATCAGAAATTCTTTCTGTATTCTTATAAGCTCGAATGGATTCCTGCTAGATGTCTTTTTTATGTCCCTAAATGGACACATATTTTACTTGTTACACTCCATCATAACACTCACAGCAGAGTAAGGAAAGTGTTTCGCTTGTGCATTATTTTTTTTACTAGGTATTTTTCCCTCTAAGAAATCCCTTTAAAAACAGCAAAAGAACACATCTACCAAAAACAGCAACCAGAAGAGAAAAGCCTTGGTCTCAGAAAAATAATGGTTCAGGCTCAATAGGTCTAATTTGTCAGTGAATTTTCTTATGGGCAGAGAGATAACCAAGAGCTCTGAAGAGCTCTTACTGTATTATTTAGTAAGGAGGGATTCTGCATGGTGGACAACTTAGAGTACATACACCAGAGGAAAGCACAGTGCATAAATCAGAAGAAGGACAAAACAATCAAGAATCTTACAGAGTCCAACAGCATAGATCAGCAGCAGCGGCTATGGTAGAAAATATTCTTTAAATTCAGTATTTTGGGCCTTGGTTTGTAGAAGAGCCCTTTGTCCTTCAGTGAGTTTTGAGGGTTATCTGAAGGACACATTCTTCTCTGCTATTTTTAAGAATCCTATGCTAGTTACACATCCTGTTCTCAGGTCTTCAGAAGAAACAAAGATAGTTCAGCAAGTTTACAGCTACCCCACAAAGACAGTGCACATCAGCAAACAATCTTCTTTGCACAGTTCCCAGTTCAGCAACAGACTACTCTGTGTTTATCATTAAATTACATTGTCAATCAAGCCTTATCAGTTACTCCAACTGGATTTTAACTTATCATCCTGTATCCTTGTGCATCATTTCACTATCAACAGCACAACCCTTCAATCCAGAGGAAGAGTAGCACTCAGAGGATATAAATGTGTTAAATTCCCTTCAGCACATTTCATTAATGAGCTTGTTTGCTTGCCTGCCACATAATCCTTCGTCAGGGAGACAAGCAGCCCCCATAGCTTCAAAGCACACATTAAGCTATCTAAGTAAACACAGATAGAATAAGATAAACATTTAGCAGGAAATGCACATTATTGCCAGGGCACATGGTCCTAGTGAAGATAATTTTTTGCATACTTCTATGGTCACTGATATGCTGCATATATACTTGCAACAACATCCCTGTACTTAGCATAGCTCAACACACATATATAACTATTGGGAAAAGAGAAATAGAAATTTATTACTGACCTGTACTACATCTCCGATTTGCTCCTATAATCTTCCTTCCTTTTCTTTAACATGAAATAATGTACTTTTTCTAGGAAACTAAGAGTTCACACAACAATATTATGGTGTAAGCAGCAAGGTCTGCATGTGCAGACCACTTGTGAATTACCAGAAGAGCAATCAGACATTTTAGAACCTTTCAGAAGAACCTTATGGATCCCAGCCTTGCATGGTTTATGTCCCCCGAGTGTTACATAATGCATGGAATAAACCGTGTTTATAACCACACTTGGGGTACAGGTGGGGCTCTGATAAATCACCATATTTTGCTGAATGTATCCAAACATCACAGTGAGCTGTCTTCCTCCCTGTTACTTGCCACAGTTAGCCTGTGTTACTCCTTTGCAATAATTTGGGGCTTATTCTCCTGCACATCTCTGCTCAGTGTTTTATCCATAACCCAATGTTTTCCTGCACAGTCCCTCTCATGTTCTGTAATTGAAACTAAAAGCTGCAGCAATCGCTCTAGCAATTTTTACAGGGAAAAAAAAGTTCTGCCAGGTTCCTGGAACCACAGTAGCCAAATTACTTGACAGTCCTGGAGTGAGAGCAGGAGAGCTGGAAATGCCATGTCCTCCTCAGCCTTTGGAACAAGAGTGTCATAACTGGGCCTCAGAAATCATTTACCGGTGTGATTCGCTCTAATTTGAAAGCCATGCCTCGTTTGGCAGGAAGATACAGAGCCTATTCAGCCAAGTATTGAGGTTACCTTGAGGAATATAGACTTAGCAAGAAGACCATCAAGAGTCTGTGACCTATTTTCTTCAGAAATCACCAGCTAAGCAGGACTTTACAAAGCCATTCCCACCCTGTTCAGAAGCACTGCTGCTAGATACGCTTCAGCTACACTGCATCAGGGGATCCCACATCAGTATCACTGTCTTTCCAAATGTTTACAACAGGGTTTTGGTTTTATCAAACTGGGCAGAAACTTCAAACAAGTTACCCATTTATTTGCTGTACAGTATTCCCAATATTTAGTAAAAAAGTTGGAACAAGAATTTCAGCTTTTTTTTCCTCCTTTTCCCTTGTACACTCAGCTTTTGAAGCTGTGTGCTGGTCTGTTTTCACTTATTTTTAAAAAAGCATTGTACACAGTACAATATCAGACCAGTTATGGTTTATATATGTGAACATATGTGGCTACATTCTTTCTCTTTAAGTAAACAGTGAGAGCAGAGTAGTCTGTAACCTTTTGGAAAAAAAGTCACCATTGGAAAAAATTACTTCGTAGATGGCTTCATGCAATTGTGGCTACAATTCATTATGCCAAAGATGGGAAATAAAGAAAATAGCGCAGCAGTCCATCAGACCCTGCTGAGGCAAACACATGAGAATCATTACACATACACTCCTAAAATAACCTCAGAGCCTAGCTTCTGGGTGGGGAGGTGGTAAATTCAAATTAAGGCTGAATCCCTGGACAAAGTCCATCTCTGATGTAACTCACTGGGGGCCCCTGAAACTATCAGAGCCAAGTAAGCAGAGCGGTCTGACAGCACAGATGGAAGATGCTGTTCTGCAGGCAGGTGCAGACAGTGCTAAGCAATGTCACCCCTGCCTATGGCTGAAAGGATGCCAGCACTGAAATGAAGACAGGCTTCTGAGTACCTGTACCTTGAAATATTTTTCACTATCTTCCATCTCTGCAACATATTAGAGCTCTGAATAAGCAATAGCTGCAGACAGTAGCTTGCAGCCTCAAATCCAAATTTCCTTTTTGCAGAAGGCAAATGCTTTTCTCAGTTAAGTCTTTAACACACTTTCTGCCATCTTGCCTGGTGTTACAATTTCACCCATCAAAATGAAAGAAGCTATTAATCAAATGTTAATTCCACCATTTTGTCTCAATATCCACTAAAGGAAAAGAGCATTATAATGTGTCTTTTTTGTTGTTGTTTTGTTATGAAGAGGCTTCAGGAAGATTCCACACCTTCTAGCATAAGCCTTGTTCTCTGTATACTCCACAGCAATATCAAACACATGGGAGCACTTGTAATGGTCAAGTTATCTGGGAATAAACTCAGTAACACCTCTGTACCTAGGAGATCTCTGGAACACCTTGTATCCAGGAGAGAACTAAGATGTCAAGAAAAGTGTGATGGACACATTAAGCCTGAGGACACTTTAACTAGCACAGGAAGCTCAACAGTTACATGAATCCCGGATGCTGGCCGGGAGTCGCTATTGTATTCGCTATTGTAGAACTTTCCAGATCACTGAAAGGTACATTTTTGATCAGACCTGTAAGTAAACCAACCTGTTGCTGCCAAATAGGACAGGTGAGGACTGGAAGACATGACAGAGCTGAAAAACTGCAGAGATACTGCCATCTGTGTGGGCAGCCCCACCCAGATCTCTATTTTTTATTGTGTCAAGTGCAGCACTTTCAAGGGTGATAAGCAAGCAGAAAAGCACACGAGAAGAAAATATAAGTGATTTGCCTGCATTTTGGCATCAAATGATAGATATGGAAATAGGACCTAGGTGTCTGGCCTCTCAGAATTCTGCCCTCTCCAGCCCGCCTTTTGGTTTTCTTGAAGTAGGCTGTTCATATATGCTTCATATATTTCTGACATGGAATGAAACCAGACAGTCAACACGTATGGTTCCCAAGACATCATTCCTGAAGTGAAGGACACCAAGTCCTTGCCAATGGTCTCACTTTTTTCAACACAAGGAAGTTGGAAATAAATTGAGAGTAATTTTTCAAATTTTCTTTCAAACTGCAGAGAAGTAAGCTTATGTCCCATCCCATTCCATCTCTACCCTCCTCAACATACAAAATATATGTCCTTCTGGTGAAGAAGCCAATTGAAAAATCCACCCTTCAGCTCGCATTACTCATTTGCCTGCACAGAAAAATTAGGAGATTTAAATTAAGCTGACAGTAATAAAAAAGCTGTTGGAAATGTTACCAGGATGTGTAAGTCAGACAGGTAATGCCACATCCAAAGGTTCTCATATTTTATTGGTGATAAAAGTAACACCCTCAACCCCACTGTGGAAAGTCAGATGGTTGGAGACAGTTTTCAGCCAGCTGACACTCTCATCCAAGGCAAATGGTTTGATTGGGAAAAGAGCTGCTAACATTGATTTTTGCAGTGTCTGTTGTATCAAGAACAATGTCAGCCAGGAGTGAAAGGACTGCCTTGGAAGCAAAATTATATACCTCTTCCTTTTCCTTTCATGCTTTCCCTGCAAGTGTGGAGAGTGACAGGAGACAGCCCCAGCTGTGGCAATTACTCTGCAGAGACCAATTCCTGGCATTGCTCCAGAGCACCGAGCTGCTGCAGTAAGTTGTGGCATGGTAAGTCGTGGCAAGTCCTTGCTCTTCTCTTCCAGGGAAGGGAAATGGCCTTGCCATTCCTTGCCAGGGCCCAGACTCCTTGTCTGACAGCTACTTAGTGTTTGGAGGGATGTTAATTTTATCAGCAGGCTCTGCAGAGAAGCTAGGTGGGTGATAATGGCCAACAAAAGGCCAGTGAGAGTAGGTTGGTTACTTTGCCTATCTGCTGAGCTGTTTAATAATGTTTCACTCTGTGAACACTCTGTTTACATCTCATGTAAACAAACAAGATCCACAGCAACAACAAACATACAGAGAAATTTCCTTATCTTATACAATCTCACCCAGATGCCTCAATGATGCCACTTTAAAGAGCTGGTAGACAAATTTTCTGCACCTCACATGAGAAAATTTGAAAGACTAACATATAAAAAAAAATTAAAATTAAACTTATAAACATTCCATAAAACAAGTAAATAAATAGAAACTTGACATCTGCTAACTATTGTCACTCAGTTGCTAATTTAGAATTTGGCAGAAATTCCATTTCTAGAAGTATTTTTCTGTATTTTTACAGTCTTACTCAACTCTGAAGCCAAATAACTCGTTTCAGTCAGAAATGCTGCACAGTGTGGGGCCAGTGGCCTCTATTTGCAGTGTTTGTACCTTTCTGTTTCCTATTGAAGATTTGCTGTCTCAAAACAGTTTTGGGTCTGGAGCTGCAGCAAGTAAACTTTATCCAGAGGGCTAAAACCCATCTGAACTCTTTCCCTAAGCAGCCAATGTCAGCTGCAGTTGTTCCTCCTGGCTTGGCTGCCTATTCTTGCCAACTATCACTGCAGCAAGACAAACAGCCATGGCTACTGCTTCTTGCCAGCACTCAAAGAACAAATGACTCTGAAGCTTTCATATATATTACTCAAGTCCAACTTAGTTTTTGCTGGATGACTTTCATGATCTGTCAGTTTCTTCACTACCAACACTTCATAAGGTGAAATTCACTCTGTGTTTCTAGTTATTTACTTGGCTGGAAAAACCAGACACTTTTTGCATGTGCAAGTAGCTGATACTCTTTCCAAAAATCACTGATCTCTGAGACTAGGCAGATATCTGATATCCCCATTCACAGAGATTTTCTATGAACAGTGAATAAGGGGGCGAGGCGTTTGACTCTGCATCTTTTCAGCCGTGATTGGAATTGCTTTTGGCAGAATCCCTTAAGTAATGTGAATGTGTCAGATATTAAAACCTAAAATAAAAATCAGTGGAGCCTTCCAATAAATTACAAGCACATTAAATACAGTGCTGGCAACTCTAAAGGTCAGAAACACTGTTTTCTGTTGAATGCTTGTAACTTCCAGGCACAGAAATCCTTTCTGATCCATGCAGCTCAACACCTTAAAACACGGCAGAAGAAATATCACAAATGTAAATTAAATGACAAATCATTTAATTGACATTTGCCAGAGGGTAATCTTCCTGCTAAAGGCAACTTTCACTGTTTGGACAGGACCATGTTAGCAGTCACTAAAATCCCAAGACAGGAACACAAAACAACTCTCCACTTTGCTAGTCATCAGACAATACTTTCAAAACTGTCAACAGTCAGAATTTTGAGTAGGTGAGAACTCATATAAGTACTCATGGGATTTTCCAAAAACACAAACAAACTCAATTTCCATGGAAGTTAACTAGCAGTGAGCACTAAATGAGATTTTCTAATGCAATGAGGGATTTACCTGCCACTTCTAAGTGCTTGGATATCTTTCAAACCCAAATAAAGTCCCCTGTGAAACAGTTTTGCAGAAGTGACTCTGGGTTAGTTGTGAACTCCAGTTCAGTTACAGTGCACTGTGCAAACTGAAGTTAGTGCCCATAGGACAGGAACTGCAGAAAACTCTTCACAGAGGGATTTGTGCCTGTTGAGGTGATGATGCAGCCCCTGCATCAGATCCTCAGCTGATGTAAATCAGCATCCTTCACACCTTTCCAAGGTGTGTCTTTATGCAGTTAAATCAAGGAGTTCAGAACCCAAAAGGCACAAAATTTGGAATCCATATACTAATATTTTTATGTAAGATCAGGCTTGAGGGATCCATGTTCCTATTAGGAACCACTGAAGGAGAAACTGGAAACTCATGTTCCTTTCTGTGTTCACCTAGCAGCAACTTCTGCTGCAAATTCATCTTCCAGCTTGATATTGCCTAAGTACTTAGTTTCTGAATTGATTTGTAAGCTTGTGTGTATTGTCCCCACACTAAAAAATAGCACAAGCTTACATATTCCTGCACATAAAGAACATGTATATATGGGGGTTTTTAAAAAAGAATTTTAAGGAGAAAATGGCAAGCCTTTATTTTGTGACTGATCTATCAGTTCCTGGCTTATGCATATTGCTATGCATTTCTTAGCAGAAAGCTTCTTAGTGGGGGTGGGTTGCTCATATATAAGCATAAATGCAAGTATTCCCTATACAGGACATGCCAGAAACTGGTGATTTAGACAATATCTTTGTAGAAGTGAAGAGGAATTTTTTCCATAGAGATATTTCTTCCTCTCTACCCTAAACTGAACTCCCTAAGCCCTTGTTGTAGAGCTACTCTATGCAACATATACCAAACATTCAGGTGCTTGAATTAAATATAGAATTTAAAGATCATCCTGAAACTTTCTCACATGAAAAAACACCAGGGAGGCATACACAATGCCCAGCCCTGCTTCATGCTGCAGACACTTAATGTTCCTCTGAGGGACACGAGCACGAGGCCAAGGTGCCCTCCAAACACTCAGTGAAACCTTTTCCCTGGTTTTCCCAAGGCCCAGTTCCTGCTCACATGAATGGAAATGCTTTATAACTATTAATAGGAGTGAGCTCTGTATCACAATAGCACCTCTGAGGACATTCTGTACCAGGTGCTACACACAAAACGAGTAGGAGGGAGACAAGCTCTGCCTGGAAGAGTATCTATGATCCTTACAGAACAACCAAACCAACACATCTAGGTAAATGACCACCCTTTTGAACAGATGTACTTGAGGCACAAAACGATCAAGTTAAAGGAGACCAAAATCACACAGGAAGGCTCATCAAGTCCAGAACTGGCTATTTCTTCCACTGCACAAGCTGAACAATTACTTTTACTGCTTGACTGTGTAGAAAATGCTCGTTACATTCACCTCAGGTGACGTCCCTAAAGGTGCTGCTCTGTTTGCTCAGACAGTAGTCTTTCACTAATTAAAATTAACCTTTCAGTACCAGTCTAGAAATTAATTATAGAAATAAGTAAATAAATTAGATCACAACCATGTTATCATCTTCGAGAAAGACTTTTAAAATTCAATGAATTATCAAACTCAATAACTGAACATAAAAGTCCTCTCTCCAGTGCAAATGTACACCATTTGCTCAAAATGCTCTTTAGTTATATGCAACAGGAGTCTCCTCCTTTAATCACAGACATCCCAGATCCCAGTCTTTAATTGAGCCACAGGGAAGTTAGATGTGCTGGAAGAGCTGAAATGACCACGTTAATCTGAATCCGTGACATTTTCAGCCAAGTTTTGATTCTTAAGATCACAAAATAACTAAAACTTTTTCTTCCCAAGCATGCTGCTATTACAAGGGTTTGAGTCAGCAGGAACACATGCATATTTTTCAGAGAGTAATTTTTCCAGTGACTTAATGTCTGAATGAATTTATCATGAGACATGGAAGTGTCATTAACATTCGCCCCAAGCAAAAGAGTAGCTTTGAGTGTGTCCACACACATTTGCGTCATTCCAGCCACGGTTCACTACCTTGAATACTCATTCCACCCGACTGTTTGGTCCTGGTAAACACAGAACAAGTTTTCCTGGCTCCTCTACTTATTAAACCAAAGAATCATTTTGCTGACAAGTGTGTAGCTGGTGTATTTCAGAACCCCAGAAAGCAATCATAGGTGATGTCTGAAAAAGTCTCCTTCATACAAGGTCACAAATCTGGCTGGCACAGTAAAGAACAGAACTTTGGACTATATAAAGCCTTGCAATAAACCAGCAAAACATTTTGAGGATGGAAAGAGTGAATCTATAAGAATTTCCCAAAGATGAAAGGAAGCTGTGCAGAAGGTGATTTGAAATGAAATTCTCCTTCCTATGAATACCTAACATCTATGCCTTACTTACAAGGTACTGCTGCATCTTCCCAAACAGAAAATGCACACGAATGAGACATTTTTGTGAAGCCAAGTTTGTCAACTTTTCCCACAGACCAGGATAATTTTGTTCCCATCCAACTGCAGCCAGAGATCTGTTCTGCATCAACTGCAGATCCTCCCAGAACCTTCCCAGCACCTCCCCCCAAATGTCAATAGCATGCAAATGAATTCCACATGCAAATGAGCAGCTCCGTGAATATGACAAAACTGTCCTGTTATTCCAGTTCTGTGACTCGAGAAAAACAAGGCAGCTGCACTACCTATGTGTTACCCTTTATCCAAAACCTCTGTTAAGCACATAGTGGCCTGATTCAGAATAACATACAACCTGATTGTGTCCTAGCCCAGGAGCTCATTTAGTGCAAAGCTAGGATTTATTACTCTGTTAAGTGGAAGGTAAAGGTAGCAAAATCCAGTTTCTCAAAGCAATAATGTGCTGTATGGGTACTGATGATTCAGTTTCTTCACGGTGTGAAAGCCTGAATAGGTTTTGTATGAGTTTATACCAGGTTATCGGAATTCAGAATTCTCCTCTCCCCTACTTGCTAAGAGTCAAGCACTGATGATTCCAATAATCTCCACAGCTTTCCCCTACAGACCCACAGTCACAAGCTGGCAAAGTTCTGCCTCACTGCCCCCACACCTCTCCATGTCAGAGATGTGCACCATGGTAGCTCTGTCACAGTCCATATACAAAGCTTTAAACACTTTGTGATGCATCACATTATGAATTAACACTTTAGTTGTACCAAAACTTGTGGCACATTAGAAGCAAGAAGAACAATCTCAGATCCCTCTCTTGGTTCACAGTTTTAACTTCCATTGGATAAATGTGAATAAAGAGGCTGTGGATGCATCAAGAGAGGCAAGATCATAATTTTGTAAAGAAAACTACTGTCAACACCAAATGATGAAAATTTTGAAAAACTGAACAACTTTGTGTAAGAGTTTTAAAAACTACTGGTAATTTATAGCTAGATTCTACTCCAGAAACTTTACAGCTCCTCCTGTACAATAAGTACACACTGTACTTTAACAGAGTGGGTTTATAGCTCTTAGCAGTTTAACGACATACATTCTCAGAACTCATTTCACAGAGTTGTACCACTGTACACTGCAAAAATTCAGATATCTTGTGTAAGCTCATGCAACAAAATTTTTTCTCCTGTCATCAAGTCCTTGCAGGAAACTTACTGGGTGACCCATAAAACACATCCTATATGCTAAAAGTGCCCTACTGATTTCAGCAGGGTGTCAGATACATCAAATATACTGACAGTTCTCACAGTAAGAACATTAGTAGCACTTAAAACTGAATTACTCTGGCCATTATGAAAATCCTTCAACACAAGAGTTACCAGTACCAGCACTTCTTTTAACTAATCTATTAAGTTCCTGCAATTAGCCATTACATAATTCATTTCAAAGAACAATTTACAAGGGCAGCATTTTGTTTTCCATCTAAATCCTCAACAATTATTAAAACTTCAGTAATTCTTAGATGTTAATGTCACCTGTTTAGAACAAACATCATCTGCTAAGTAAAAGAGACAACAGAGTTAATTATGTTGCTTCAGAACTGGGGCACACATTTCACTAAATTAAGGAATCTCAAGCAGCTGCAACAATCATAAGGTTCAAGAGCAATTCCTGTACTCTAAGAATGCAAAACTTGTGCTAAAGTCTCACAGATCCCTGGACTTCTGCCCATCCTTCTCATAAAAATTAGTAAAAATCCCATTGCATATGCCAGAGTTATACTTGGAAGTGGGAATCCACAGAGAAAAACGTTCATGCATGAGTCTGATTTAATTTTCATGTTTGTAAGAAAGATGTCATGGTCCCAGGATGTACCTATGTAATACTATTCCAGAAAAAGCAAATATCAAGGCTTTATGTGATTCACTTTGAAAAAACCCTCAGATATCATGGCCTAGGAGTTCCAGGAAAACATAGGTATTGATTTCAGAATCACTCAGTTTATGCATCAAAAACTTTTTGCTTTCTTCACCTGTTTTTTTTTTTTTTTTTGGTAAAGGTTAAAGGTTAATATCTCCTCAAGTATAAATCCACTGCAGCCACAGTATCCAGCTGGAGTCCCCTATCAGAGGCTGATTTAATAGAGAAGATTTGAGAAAGTTGTCCCTCTCCCCTCAGCTCCTGTCATAGAGGGCACATGTTCCTGGGACTTCTGGTGGACATGCTACAGTGACAATGCACAGCTCTCCTGCATCCACACCAGCCAATGCAGTTATCCTGGGAAAGGCACCTGCCCCACAGAGCCCTGTGGGAGTGGCCCTGCCACAGCTACACAGCAATCCAGCTCCATTTCTCCAGGCAGAGGGTGTTTGTGTGCATCCACAACCAACAGTCTCCTGTCTCCAGTCTCATCAGGAGCCAAGGACTCTCCTCTTCAAAAGAATAGCTCAGCTGGTAATAAAAGCTGCTTGATCATCAAGTTCAAGAGTGAGACATCAATCCTAATGGTCTCAGAGACAAGTCTAACACAGCCTGGCAGTCAGAGTTAAAGCATTCAGCTCCATATGGCACAGTACAGGAGCAAAGCCTCTCCCTTGGGAATATTTGGAGCCTGCTGTGGACAGAGCGCTGATGCTGCACATCAGTGAGGAAAACACACTGCACTGAAAGCTCTGTGTGACCTTGGAAGAGCCTCGTGTCCCTGGGGAGATGCACAGCAGGAGCACATCTCCCACAGGGCTCACAGCAGGATGTATTTGGAACTATAAAATACAACCTAATGTGAAGACATTATAATACATTTTTTATTTACAGCTGTTAGGAACTTACTTGTATCTCTGAAATCTCTTGGGTCTGTTCTTCCACTAGCCTTGCAAAATGGTCAGCAGCACTCTCCTCAGTTACTAGAAAAACAGTAGGAGCAAGCCAGACTAAAAGAAGCTCTTGATACAGACTGCTGGTTAATCATTTGCCCGTTAAATTAAACATGTAAACAAAGCTTCATAGCAGAGATGCTTGTTAGGGAGTATTTATTGGCTCTTTCATGTTTCCCTTCTTAAAAGTTCTTTTATTCTTCAGCACTGTATCTTGATGCTAATTTTATAACATTCAGCTTCAGCATTATAATCTTGTAGTATAAAGCATCACCAGTGGTTATGCAAGAAAAGGAAATTGAGAGAGAGCTCAAGGGCAGATATATGTCTGTTACAAGGTTTGTCAAAACCATGCATGTCCTGGCAGATGCTGCGAGTTGAGTGGCAATTACACAGAGCTGAGATAATCACTGGGTAAGCCTGTGTAAAGTAATCTGGTGAGCCCTCCTGCACATGGTCCTATTTCTATTACTACCCTGAAAAGCAGAACTGAGGATGGACTTTGGCACCCTGTAGTTCCTGTGCTTTGATGTACCTTTATAAATCCAGTGCCTGGCTCTTAGTGGCAACTTTGCTTTTTCTGTCACTTAATAACAGCCACACTCAGTAACTTTAGACATTCTGCAGTTAAGAAGATATAAATGTTTTGACGTAATAGTCATGACTACAGATGAATTATTTTTTTCAGCAGCTGAACTGCAAATGTGCACAAGTGAGGAAAACATTTAACAGTGGTCTGTCAAGAGGATAGCTTAAACAATCCCACCAAATGGTTAGGATTGAATAAGTAAATTCCAGTTCATCAAAGTGGAGAACAAAATAACACGTAGTTGTCATTGATGCAGAAAGTTGGAATATGCTCTCTAATATGTTAACTACATATAGTTCAACCTAAAATTCTTCAGCCCACCCTAGCAAAGACTGCAAGGTAAGGTCCTTTTCAGTTATAATGCTGACTATGCTAGTATGACAGATGTTTCCTGTCCCACTGGCTCCATTACTGCTTCATTCAGTTTCTGTGTTTCCAGCAAATGTTGGCTGATAGGTTTTAATCTTTCTCATTCTTGCTATTGTCTCTGTATCAGGCCAGTACAGATGCCTCCAAATTAGCTCAGAGCATTAACATTCCAGATTCTTCATCTTTTGCACAAGACTCATGCATCATATTTTCTTCTGTGAGTTCTCAGAGATGATTTGAAGATGCTTTTCTGTTTGACATATGCTTGTGTCAAGAGCTAGATGCTTTGAGATCTCCAGTACTTGCTTCTATTTTTCCTATTTTCCACTTCAATTTTCCAAATAAGCTTTTGGAATTGTCACCAGGAGGGAGGATCGAGGAAAAGGCCCCATAACTAAGTGCTGAGCTCATTTCACCATATGTGAAGTTGCAACTAGAAGCCAAGGCATTTTTTGTATCATCTAATCTGTTGCAGAAAACACCAGAAAATGGAGGAGCCAGGGACTTATCAGGTACTGGGCCAATACGAGAGCACTGAAGGCCTATCCCAGCTGTCAGCAAAAGCATTGGGGAGACTGGATCTGGGCCTAAGGTTTTTACATCTGAAGCTGGAAAGGTCTTGCCATAAAAATAAAAATCTGCTTCATGCTACAATATAATCCTCTCTATTTCAACACTAACAGTAACCTTTTAAAAATTACTACCTATGTACAGCCTCTTGATACAATAATGTGACGCCCATGGAAAAAAGCTGTGGTAAAAAGAGACTATTAAACAGTATGGAATACTGTTCTGTGTGTGTGTGTATCCATCAGATCACATAACAGACTTAACAATGACCTTGGACATTTTTGTAGATGACTTGGATGGGTCCTCTAATTCTACAGGAAGTAGAGCCTGGATAGCCCCTACAACACAGATTTTTTTACAGCTCTTTATTCAGCAATGCCTTCTGTAATTTTATTCTCTTTAAATAAGGGGACAATCACAGAGCAATAGCACCAACCAGCAAGTAAAATAATGTGTACATGTTCACAAGACCCAGGCCTTGTGGCACAGCTAGAAAAATTTCTAACAGGTTCCCATACAAAAAGTGAGATTCTCACACAGCAAAAACTGGTGCAGCTCTATATTAGGATAGCTCATAAGGGCTTCCTTTATGCTGTCAACTCTCTCCAGCCAATGTTACAGACATTTAAAGTGACTTAGGAGGATATCAAAAGCAGTCAATCCACTCTGATTTTATGGCATTTTAATGGATTTCTTTTGGCAGCTTAGGGGAATATGAAAAGGTTGCAGCATTCTGCAATACACAATTTAACTGAGTAAAGGGGAGCACTGTTGTTGTGAATACATGAACTGTCTATTAGAGCTATACACACCTACTGAAATGAGGGAGTATTTTTGGTTGGTTGAACGGGGGAACTGGAAGGCAACAAGCAGAAAGGCAGGTAACAGCCTAAGAAGTAACCATCCAACAAGCCAACAACAGGAGTCAGGCCCTCACAGACAACAAGATGCACCCAATGAGGACACGCACAGCAGAGAACAGTCGATGTGACACACAGGATAAACACTGTACCTCTTATGTTGAGAAAGCCCCATCTGGGATGTCCTGTTTGTTTGGGGTTTTTTAATAATCTTTTATTGCTCTACTTTCTAGTACTTTTCTCCATCTATATACCTTCATACTAGAATAGGTATTAAGAAATTTAGTTTGGGATTCCAGATACTTCTCACCTGACCATCATTACATGCAAAATACATTGGTCTTTCACAGCTAAAATCTTGTGATATAGTCCTCACTGAAATTGTCTAGCTTTAGCTTCCAAATATTAGATGCTACATATCATTCTCTACTAAACTAAGGGCTACTAGAATTATCTTCCCCACTTACATATTTGTTAGCATAAAACAAGTTCTCTCTAAGTCAAGACTGAAATGCATTAAGCCTTAAATACCTCACCCTCAAGTCCTTCCCCAGTCTCAAAAAACTTTTACTTTCTACATGTATTCCAAGTGTCCAACTGACTTTTGAATGCATGGACACCAAAGAGCCAGGCAAGTTACAATGTGGAATGATTTTGCTAAAGCTGTTTATAACTTTAGTGCCTCTTGTACAACCACCTGATGTTCCTTGTTTATATGTCCCACAAGCACTCCACTGAGCTGCAGGATTGCACTGGGAATGCACCTGCTCATTCAGATGGCCCCCCAGTCCCTGCCAGGGTTACTGTATGCAGTGGTCTGCTAATTTTGACCAACATTCACACCCTGCATTTCCCTGTATAATGTCTTCCTCCCCCACTATGTAACAGAATAACACCTGTACAAGTACACCTCGATCCTTGCCAAATGCAAGAAAACTTACATGAAAAAAATGTTCTAGAGCAATACAACATAAGGACTGGAGATCAAACACAACTCTTACTTAATTTCAGCATTCAGTCCCCTCCTCCTCTTTATCTGTTCTTGCAAGCATGGTGAACTCTCAAGGTTTACACAGGGAGCCAGAAACAGGCAGGAAATCAGGACCCTTCATCCCTTTCCAGGGGCTGCAAGACCCGAATTAGTCTAAAACCAAGCACTCCACCATATTACCTATCTGTTGTTACATAAAAGCAATAAAAAGGCAGAAGCTCTCCACATGGAAAAACAAGACCTGGGATGCACTTAACAGAAAGATCTAACTACTAAGCATTAGCAGAAACCCCTGTGTTGGCTGCTGCTAACACCTGTCAGCACCACTGAGATAACATTTGTTTCACACATGTCCTGGCTTGGCAGGCACCTGATTTACATTTTCACACTTTGTATCAGCTTTCTACACACTTGCTCTCTAGCATAGTGTTCATACATCAGACACCACTGTGGTCTCATTTTTCAGGGCTGTCATAGCTAGATTATTGCAGAGGACAAAACTCTTGCTCTGAAGTACACCTGCATCAAAACACAGTAACCTTGAGGTAACATATGAATTAATGACACACAAATTTTAGGTTAAAAAGCTATTAACCTGTTAATAACCAAGCCTATTTAATTTTCAGACTTCTCCTTACTGCACTCTAATAGTGAACTCTGACTGTTAAATTAAACCCAGTAACCAGTAACTATGACTTCACTTGTCTTAACAGAATTGCACCCACTCCTAACAGCCCTAAATGTGGCCCAAAAGTCACTGAACTCACTAGTCTCATTTTCTAAGGTGCCAAGGTAGGACACACCTGTGTCAAAACCCTCTCTTTTTAACAGCTTATAGTGAGCTGGCCTTCAATTACAAGTGCCCAAACTGTAAGGTATGTGTTTACCTGCCCTGAAGGATGCAGTGGTGGTGAGAATGCTTTGTGTCATTTGCAGCTCCATGGGCAAGCATGATGGACTGAACAAGCAAACAAAGATATTTCTGGCAAATCTCTCAACTGAAGTTAACACTGCTTTTCTATGATCACTAGAGAGTTGGATCACTGAAGGAATGATGCTAAACACTTATGGACTGTGGCTTATTTGCAGCCCATAAAAAATATTCATTAACTGCATTATGGCAGAGGCATAAGTCAGAGAACATATATAAGAGAGAACCACATTCTTCAGAAATCATGGTCTAAACTGACACAAGGGCACAGGGAAACAGAGAACCCAAGAGGCAAAATGATCTATCCATGGTAAGTCTGTTGCAATGTTTGTAACAGTACCAAGGCATTCTGCCATTCAGACCCTGTCCTACAGTTTTTCTCCAGAACTCTTAATTCCTACACTACAGACGGATAGGGATGTTAGGATTTTCCAGAGGCATCTGTCTAGTGTTAACAAAAAAATACACTTCTGAGTAATATTTCAGCCATACATGAGTAATTTAGTTCTAGCTATGATCGATAATGCAAGACAGAAAATATTAGCAACTTTTTCTTAACAAGTAGCTCTTAACAAAGGAGGTTCCAAATCTGCACACGGAGCAGTCAGCAGAGCAGTGCAGAGACACAGCAGATTGCAAGAACTGCAGCTATATATCTTGAGTGCAAAAACCCTGACAGTCCCTACAGAGATGTGGAACAGATTACTGAATAACATCCAGACAGATTCCCAGAGAATTACACAGACAGGTCTCTAATTGCATGAGTAAAGATCTCCAATTGCATTAGTTCCTGCAAAACAGAGTTTTACTGGGCAGCAGCAGGCAGCAAACTTCTTGGGCCTCCAGAGCAGTCTGATCTGAGCATTAAATATTACAAACTCTGGGAGAGGTTATCACTGACCAATGAAAACTGTGTCCTTCCACCAACAGCATGGATGCTGCGGTCAGGGCTAGTAGGGATATTCCTCATGTGTTTCAGCCCTTGTGTAATCAGGATATTCTTATAAGAAACAGGTTTGGAAATGCAGAGAGCTGCACCCCTATGAGCTCACATGCCTAGTATAAGGGATTAGCCCAGAAGGCTTAGATACTTATTTGTGTGGATGTTTATAAGAGACCTTGTTACTCTTTCAGCTTTCCTGTCAGATGTCATAGCTGAGATGTTTTTTGTAGAGCAAGCGGAATAATATAACCAGTGAGAGAAACCAGCAAGGTCTTTCACGTGCCATTTTCACATGTGACTGTGCTCACATTAAGGTACCATTAAAGCAGTGTGCAGTTACACCTCAATCCTTAGCCCAATTGTTTTGTCAAAGCAATAGAGCTCTATTATTGAAAGCGTTGATACGATCAAGACAAAGAAAAAGGATGAGTGGGACAAATGAGAGGAAAAAAAGTAAACTCCTCCACTTGTTGTAATTATAGCACAAGAGTTCTATTATCATTACATTCAAAGGTTCCACATTGCTAGAGTTTTGTACCTCCTTGATGTTTCTCATAGGAAGCTCCTCTAAGCACTGACTCTTCCTTGTCCTCACAGCAGCCAACTGACTCCAGGTCCCCTCAACCAACCAATCCACTCTTTTATAACACTCTTCTTATTGGCTACAGGTGTGGCCTGTTAAAATCAGGCCTGCTCCTAATCTTTAAAGATTGGCTCAGCTGCAACTCTTTAGGGGGTAAGATTACTTTCTATACTACCTTTATTTACTCATATTCTATCCCCCTACATCCATGGGCAGAAAAGCTTGGGTTCAGAGTCTTTCCCTTCAGAGGCACAGAATCAGTACAGAACAGGAATTAGATGACACTCCACAGGCCTCACTATAAGGAAGAAATCTATATTATGCCCTGCATATTAGTAGATTAAACACAGTTAATAAATTAATTTTTTACATCTTTCTCTATGATGCTGGGGCCAACAGACTCTCAGTTGGATATAACTGATAGCAGAGCTTACAACTTTCAAAAGTCTCTTAATTCTTAGCACAATCTTGTGATAGCAGTAAGAAAGTTCTGAAAATATCTTACCTGGAGAGATAATGGTATTTTATTTAAAAACAAGAAAGGAAAACTACTACAAAACCAGGATATAATCATATATCAGCCCACTATGTGGTGGGAAGGATGGCCTATCAGACTCCACACTTCTCTTGGAGCAATGTTTTTCAGCAAGTCTGTGCTGCAGGATATGGACCTATCTCAACAAACACAGAGGTGTTTTCTGTACACCACCACACATCTTGCAACCCAGACTTCAGACAACCAAAAAAAACTATTGACTCATTGCTGACTGGTAATGAGAGCCCAGATTTGCCAAGCTGGGTGAGAAAGTCTAGCCCTCAGCTACAAAGCACCTTCTGGAAGCTCAAGGAGTTCTGTTTTGGGTTAATCAGCTGGTTCCCAAAGGAAATGGGACTGTCACAGTCACAGTGGAGGAGTAATTTTTTTGTGCGCATAGGCTCACATCTTGTGTGACTTGTAAATTCATAAACAGATTTCAAACAAAGTTGACAGAGGAATGGGCAATTCAGAGTTAAGAGGAAACAGGCAGCTAAATAGAGGACACTATCTTCAGCATCTGGCTGAGAGAACAGCTTTTGACATCAGAGAACATAGTTGGAATGCTACTCTTCTAAACTTTGCAACTATAAAAAAGTCAAAGTTTGCATAAATCATGAAGCAGAAATCTATAGAAACCAGATTTGTTACTTCATTTGTTCTTTTTGTTCTGAAGGAAAAGTTCAAAGCTTTTCTGGATGGGATACTATTCCCACATTGATTTGTCAGTGGTACACAAATCCCATTACAGTAACACAGCACATATAAAATGGGGGACTAAATGCTTCCCCTAAGTGATTGAATGGTAGACAACAAATATAGTATTTTGCTTAAGAAGTTAAGAGGTTACTTTGGTACAAAAACTGAAGCAGAAAAAGGTTATTAAAGTATTCTTGGCACCAGCTTCCTTTCTCCCTCAAGTTCTTGTTTTAACTCAGTTTTCACTTTAACCTTGCCCTTCATCTTTATGGAATTTCATTGAATACAGAAGAAAGTGTTTTCTTTGCTGCCTGTGCTAATGAAACCTGTTGGTTTTGCTCACTCTGAGATGTAGGTGTGTCACAACAGATGATTTTGCTGCCAGCATGACAGCAGATATTGCTGTCAGTACAGCTGGACTCATGTTCCAGAAGTGTGTGACCATGGGGTCATATAAAAGCATCTAATTATAACAGAGGGCTGTTATAGAAATAATAAATTCTACAAGCAAGAGGCAAACAGGAGAATTGCACAAAGGGCTGAGTAAATGTTACTTTGCTGATTTCCACCAGATACTGTGTGTTTCCAGTGCTGAAAGTGCCATGTACCCTTCAGACTGGGATGATGCATCTCAGGCTTGGCTGAAAACATTTCAGAGCCCTGATGGCCTTCACCTGATTGAGGTGCTCAGGGTGCTCTGGTGGAACAAGAAATCTGGGATCATAAGGGAGAGATTGTCATTCTGCAGTCTTTAATAATATAAAATTTCTAATTTAATTTCAAGGTTATAAAACAACCTTGAGAAAAGTCTTTCAGGTCTCAAACTAGAGTTTATGGAGCTGACATGTGCTTTACTGTCATTCTCCTAGTGTCAGGGGTAGAGCTTAAAAAAGATGCTGAAAAGCAAAAATATTATCCTTTCTTCTGGTACTCACTGATCTCCATTCTCCTCTAAGTCACAAGATGCCAGTCACAACCCCAGGCCTATGAAGTCCTGGAGAATTTCCTGTGAGGAAGTTGTTTTGGTGGGTCCTGACTGAGTGCAAAGACACTGCCCCTGCAGAATCTCTGTTCTGTACATAATTAACAGGATGAAAGTGGACACAGAGTAAAGCAAGTCATTAAAGAGGACAAATAGGCTTTTTTCACCCAAGTTTATCCCAGCACAGGAAATGATGTGAGCTGTGAAGTGTTTTCACTGGACAGATTTGCATCAAACACCCACTTCCTTTCCTTCTCCAAACAACTGATGAATCCAACGTGACTACATACGGCACACTGCTTTCCTAATTCAACTCCTCTATGGTTGTCCCATGAATCAGATGTTTTGTTGAAAAGATTGTGCTTTGATGCCAATGGAAAGGACTGAGAATAGATGCAGAGCTGTTCACACACTGGCTCAGCTGAGAATTTAGAAGAAAACCAAAACCCTAATGACACCTGGCCTTTAATTTGCCATCCAGCATTAGATACATGAGCCACTCTCTCCAGTTCTCCATTAGGGCCAGGGACAAATGGCAAACAGAATCAATCCAAGGAAAAATGCAGTTTTTCTTTTGCTTTAACCAGCAAATTCAGGAAATAGTTAATATTCTTACAGTTTACACAGAACAGACATTTATTTAAATAACAATGCAGCTACAGTGTAGAAGCTGACTGGAAAAAACAAAGCTTGATATTTTAAATGATTAAAAAAATTACCACTTACAGCAGTTACAGCTCAATGTCCCAACAGCAGTACAATAAGTAAAGCTGCTGACAAATGATTTCTATCCAGCATGAGTTTTTGAACTGATACCACTAATCATATTTTAGCCTCAGTGTAAGACAGTTTTTGCAGAACTAATATTATCTTGCTACTAAAGACCTTTTCAAAATAAAAAGATACCTCAATCTAATTATCTTAATGCCATACAAACTCTAGTATCAGTATTGACCTTTTTACTTCCTTTAGAAATCACAATCAACATCCATCCTGCAGATTAATCCCCTAAATTGTTTCCTTGTCAAAGTGTCATGCTTTTTCATTAGTGATTATAGCTAATTGCAATTCTCTCCAATCTGCTATGCAGCTAATTATCTAAAACAGACTTCACTGCCAGAATATATATGTTGTCTCTGTTATACAGTAAAATGTACCATCATTATTTGTATCACCATAGTACTTAGATGTCCCAAATGATGCTCTGCTTTTCGTCTGCTAGTGCTGTACAAACACAGAATTAATCTAGCACTTCAGTATTAATAAAGCCATGATCACATTTGGGTGCTTGGGTCTGAGCACACGTGTGCAGAAAGCATTGGATGAAAAGCAGACCAGTCAGTCCTTACTGTCTGGAGGCAGGAGGGTCATACAAATGAAACCATTTCATCCAAAATCATGAAAAACTTCAGAAGGGGCAGAAACCGAACTCAGAATCTTCTGATCCAGGTTTACAGCTTCACAAATAGCTCACTTTCAAGCATTTATACAGTTCATACATGCCACAATCCAGACTAGGAAAACTTAAACTGAGTTGTGAAACAGAGCTGGCATTTCTTAATTACACAGTCAAACTACAGTCCTGGTCTCCAGAATATATTTGGAGTACTTTCTAAAGAGAGAGGAAAAGATGGGAAAGGCAGACAACCTACAGCAGCAACATGGAAAGAACCTGCTGTATTTATACATCTATTTTTCATGTACATGATTACAGCCAAGAGAAGGGCAATGAAATGACAGCACTATCCCCTTCACATCAGTAGTGGGCAGAGTGCAGTGAACCAAGATTCTGAAAGGAGCTCCCAACCAACTACCTGAAACAGCCATTTTAACATCTTCCTGAAGAGGCACAGAGGTGAATTACAAAGTACAACATTCAGGAAAAATATTCCCAAAAACCAAAATAGGTTGAATTTTAAAGACATTGAGAAAATGCACACAATCCTTTAAAGGCACAAAGTAATTTAAAAAAATTAAATGGAAAAGTTCACTTGAGATGTTACTGCTCTTTTCACACAAAGAAGGACAAAAGCAGCAAGACCTGTGGGATTCTGATGGGAAGGGAAATTTAAACAAGAGAATATTAAATTGTTCTTCTTGGGGAGTTTAAATTGGTATAAATTGCAGATGGAAAGTGATTGGGAATGCAATAGATGCTGATGAGATTTTGAAGGGAAGCAGACTCGATGATATGTACTAACCAGGCCATGTCTTTATGAAGCAGTCACCATCAACTAGTTGTAACTCATCAACATTTCTGGCTTCTTCAGTAAGCCTAGGGAATTCTTGTCAACATTTATCTGAAGTTCCCACTATTCTCCAATAACATTACAGCCCCAAGAGATGGGCCTACTAAGGGCCCCAAATCTCTGCTTGTTCATTACCTCCATCATCACTGCAACTTGCAAACACACCCTTTCATGCCAGAGGGGGCTTTCTTCATTACCATCTGCCTTCTCTCCATCCTCTTTCTGGCTTCTGTACCACCACCCGTCTGCAACTTACATGACACCAGTGCACAGAAAGTTACAGTTTATGGTGATTTATAACCAAAGGAAATTCTGAAAATTATTTGTTGATTGGCACAGCAGGTAACAACTTCTTGACAAAATTTACTCTGGTAATTGGACTGTTGTAATCAAACCATGTCCTCACTTACTTGTGCAAGTTTATCTGTCAATAAATGATCAATAACAAAGTTATTCCCCATTCGCCCAAAGTTAAAATGGCCACAGCTATTTAAAAGACTTCACGTTCAAATATTGCTGTCAGTGCTATAAAACAGAAGTTACTGATATATACTCCTAATTACAGCCAACCTAAAGACCTTTCTGAGTGGAGATTTATATAATTATTACCAGACCGCTCTTATATTTTTATTTCAGTAAGTCACAGTGCTGTTGCCAATTCATAAAGCAGCTTCAAGATCTGTTTGTGCTGAAACACATTAAGATATAAGGGCAAGAAAATATTCACTAAAGTTTAAGGTCAACAATATGTCATGTGAAATATATACTGAAATTAATTAACTGCAAATATACCACATCAAATATTCCAGGAGCTTTACTGTTTATGCCTGTTTAACTTTTATAGATATATACACACATATATACACAAACACACTCATAAACATATATTTCCCAAAAAATAAACTTCAGATCCCTGGCAGTATTATCAACATATTACCATTCAGATATTGCATGTACCTCATTCTTTGGCCTGATAGCTATCACATGAACTTTGAAAGAAACAGACTCCTGTTTCTAATTAATAAGAACATAAAAGTGTTTATGCAGGAGGAGAACCTAGAGAGTTTATTACACTGAGGCCTGTCCAGAGCCAGTGTGGTTTTGTCATGTGTATGTTAAAACTGACACAGCCAAGTTTGGTTACAGCCCGTAGAGCATCTGCAAGTCATTTACATTTCAAATGCTGCAATGATAAACACACACAGCTCTGTGACCGTCTGATGGCTACATCTCAAAGTGAATGAAGGGAAAGCATTCAGAAAAGGAGAGGATAAATTGCTTAGACTGAATTTGGAGAAGGGTGGGAATGAAGAGGAAGAAGCCCAAAAGATATTTCTAAGGACCTGAGCAGAACCTTTTTTGCACTCCCTATTCTACAGAAAGTTACTCCTGCCACATTTATACTGTGGAGGCATAACCCAGGGAAACATGGCTATTCAGACAGATAGGAAGTGAGTTTGCTTATCACACAGCTGCCTGACTGACCTCATCATAACTCCCCAAGGGAAAGCTCATTTTGGGCAGAGACTGATCCCAGCACAGATCTTGTCTACTCAAGACCAAACTTCTGACTCCAGCCTGAGCTAAGAGTTTATTTCCTCTCATACACTGGACAGGGCTCCTTCTCAGACGTTCATTTGAATCACAAGAATTAGCCTTACTAGCAGTCCCAAATCAATTACTTCAATGTAAGTATTATTTAGGCATACCCAAAGAAGTCCTTTCTGTCTGTCTTGCTTTGAAGTTAAGAATCTATCACTCTTATTTCAGATCTCTAAGGAATGAGAAAAATGGCCAGAGTCAGATCTGTATTCACACTCTCACTATAGCCAACTCCAATGAATAGTCCTGGTGGCAGAATTCTAGTTTAAGGTCTTTTTGAAATAGCTTGGGGTGTTGGTGGCCCTCTAATCTGCTTTATCCATTCATACAAGATCTATTAAAGGACTAACAGGATGTGGTGTAAGTTAGAAGGAATGTGTTTGGATAAGCACTTCGCATTATGTACTTCTTGGCTATGGCTGTCAGCTTCTTTATAATTTTTTTTCTTTTACAAGCAGAAAAATTACTCTAAATTTTCAGCACATATAAAACCCCAGTAACAGCCTCCTTTGAAACACAGAAAAATGTGTGTACTCGAAAGAAAAGTTTAAATTTGGAAGTTCTAGAAGTTTTATTGGTATTTCTGACATTCACATCAACAGAGACCATCAGCTGACTCCTCATTGGTGACACCTCTTCAGAAAAGTCAGGTGATCTCTGAAGAGTTTATACTTAATCAAAAGTTATCAGTATATTTTTAGATCTGGATTTACACTGCCTACTCTCTTTAGCTCAAAACATTTCCTATTAAATCCAGAGGACAAGTGTTCCAGTCAACCACAGCCATACATGTAGTAAATGTACCTCCAAACCAGCTTCAAGACTACTCTAATTTACAGTGGTAGAAGTAGGGATGAGGAAAAGCCAGTTAAAAAACCTGACTGGCTTGAGGATTATGTAAGCAAAAATAGCTCTGATTTCTTGCCACAAAATAAGCAATTACAGCCTGGCGGCCTGGCTATAACGTCCCAGGACAACGATGATGGATTGTACTGCCTTCATGCTTTTATCAAGGGACTGAAAAAGAGAAGACCTCATTTCTGTAGTGTCTGCTCTCTCATATGTCATAATGGCCACATTTTCCTATAATTTTATTGCCACAGTGAGTATGAATGTATGTCCAGTTGTGGGTATTTTTCTCACTCCTTAGACAAGATCTAAATCTTATGGCTGAAAGACAATGAGGAAAATTAATTGTCATCATGAAGGTTGAATCTGCACAGATGAGCAGGAATACATTACCTGAGTTAATGTTTTCCTCATTGTTCTGCAAATTTAAAAACTAATCAATAATAAACAGCAAACAGCTACAGAAACAATAAAAGTATGATTCCATAATGGTGAAATAATGACAGCCCATATACTGGGTACTGCTACTGTCTGCTCAAGTGCCTTATGGTGGATGAACCTGAGTAATTTGATTTTGTGTTTATGATGGACCAGGCACACAGGAATTCAGTTCACATTTCTGATATGCAGGGGCCTTGCACAACCCAAACTCACACTCACAGAATCTCATTTGCAACCAGTGCAGCAACGACACCTCACAGGATCAGAGTGAAAGATACACAGAGATATCAACGCCCATACAGGTTGCTTTGGCAAGAGGATGACACATTGCTGTGCACACCTTACCACCATTCTTCCTAACATTCTCAAATGACATCATTGCTTCCTATGGTGCTACTTGTGATTCCTGCAGGTATAAGCAGGAGTTGATAAAAGTGCAAATTCTCTGGAAACAGTCTTGAGAGAAGCAGTAAAAAAAAGAGGGCAAACATGAATCTTTTTTCAAGTAGTACAGCAAGCAATTTGTCTTAAAGACAGCAAAAGTCACATCAAACTATTATTCTTCTAACTAAAAACCAGCTGAGATCACTGGTGGGAGGAGCTACCATGCAGGCAGACAAACAGGTGGCCCTGAGTGGAAGTGGCATGGCAGTGGGACACTGTGCTTAACACAGGACACATGACACGAAGAAGTTTGCAAAGAGCTGGCTTTTTGCATACTTGTAGGCACATGTGGGCAGAACAAGCCCACACAATGTTGGAGCAGTACTGTAAACCACTTCTTCTGCAAAACAACAGTTCTGGGCATCTGGCCATGTAACTGAATACAGGGATGAGTCAATCCTAAACCTAGAGATGCTCAATAAACTAAACAATCAAAGGGTTTACAGCTAGTGAACTTGGATAAACACATCTGTAACAATTTTTACTTTGTTAAAGATCCAACACCTCTGTAAAAATACTTCTTACTCTGTTTACTCCTGTGTAATTGCAGGCTTGATAGGAATCCTAAACATTTTGGTTGGGAAAGTGGAAAAGGTACAGTGACTGAAATGGCAAAAACTGACCACCACTACCACCTATGCCTGGTATAGAGAGCATTGCAGCAAAACACTGACTTCAGTTGCCCAACAAGCAAACTGCTTTCTGCTTTTGAAATTGTATTTCTGGGCTCAAAAATATATAGACTAATGATAAGCATTCAAACATCTTAGAAAGATACATAAAATCTTAAAGAAAACTATTTAATCCATAAACAAAATGATAATTTTGTCCACTATAAAAAACTATGTCTGAGGCAGGGGGGGAAGTCACCCATGTCTGACCACCTGAAAGTCAGGATATTGGCTTTGTCCAAAATGGGCTGGTTAGTGTGAATCTATGATTTCCACTACTGTAGCTACCCATCTTGTCTATTTTTATGGTAAAAGATTCAGCTGAGTACGTTCTTTTGTCTGGCAACTCCAATGAAGATAAGATTGGAAGACAATGACAGGAGCTTGATTTTTAAATTACTCTCTGGTGCACATCAAACAAGTGTCCCAGTTATACTAAACCTATTCAAACCATCTGTGACACACAAACTTCTGTGCTCCCACAAAGGTGCACAAGTATAGCTCAAGCAGACAGAACTCATTCTTGTACTGTGGGGTCCAAGGTGCAGTAGGCAGTGAAAAAAAGGTGATGTCACAGAAGTACCAGCAAAGCAATATTTATGGTTGAGATGGGCAACTGCTAAAGACTGGAACAACCTCCTGTTAGAATTATTGGGAAAAATAAAAAAGCCAAACAAAACCTACACTCCCCTTTCAACTAGTTTAATAAGAGAGTTCCATAAGGTTACAACACATACCCTTAGCTGGTGCCAGAGATAAAGTGATTATTCAGGGGACAACTTCCAGCTCCAGGTCAATAGTCTAAGCCATCCCCTCAGTGTCCTAAAGGTATCTGAGATGAAGAAAATTAATTCTGGGAGCACATTTGGCAACTCACTTAGCACAGGTTGTGCCACAGCTGCTCTCTGCACAGCTTTGTCACTGAAACTGGGAGATGCCCCCAGAGCTCTCTGCATGCTCTCCTGCAGGAGGAGCCAGCCACACTGCCACAGCCATGGCACCCAGCCAGGCCAACCTGCACTGCTGCTGCTCAGAGCACAGGCACTACAAACAGCATGGCCAGAACCACATCCTGGACATCTGCACTTTCCCCTTGCTAGCCCACCTCCATAATGCGCTCTACCATCAGTCTTGAGCTCCCATTACTAACCCCTGTTTTATTTAACTGCTCAGAGCAGAGATCAGAAAGGAAAAATTCCCTGTAGGGAGTATTACTAATTTAGTGAAATCCTGCAGGGACTCAAAAAATCTGCACTAAAATGAAGCATGCCTTGGAGTTTTCAAAAGACTAGCAGAGTTTGAGAGAAAACAGGTACTCTCAAGCTGTCACTGCTTTTCTTTGCAGAGATCCAGCTTTGTGGAAAAATGCAACATTTTGATTTGTGAATCTGATCCAATTTTCTTAACTGGGCTGCTGTTCAAAGTAATGTATTAAAGAACTTCCTCACTTCAAATTATTTTCCCATTTTAGCTTTCTGGAAGTAGATGCTCTCCACTGACCAGATTTGTTATTTTGGTTATTCACTATTTCCAAAAGCAATGACATGTTATTCATTTAAGGGACTCAGTTCTCAACTCACTATTATGCAGTCACGATTAAATCAGTCAATCATTGGTGTGAACTTGAAAACCTCAATTTTATTTTTAAAATGCTGTTCCCAACTGCAGTATAGGCAGGTTTTGGTGTGTAACAGGACATTGCATTGGAAGGATGGCAGAATTTAGCCAGAAGCTTTTTGGCACAGAGCCTCTCACACCTCTTGCCCTTTTCCTGGATTAGGCATATTTCCTGCATGATTGTTAGGCACATATAACTAATCTCAGTAGCCATCTATCAAGAACTGAAAGAACTGAGCTGGCTGATACACATAGATTACTTCATAAATCACACCAGTCTCAAAGGCATTGCTTGCTGAGCAGTTTTAGAAAATACATCCTGAGTAGTTACACGTGGCTTTTGGAAGCTAATGCAGTATTTACATAACTGAACTAATAAGACTAACAGCTTCACTTTGTGCATCAAAATGCTGAAAACTGACACTTCAATTCTCAACATAACAGCTTAAGAAAAAAAAGAAGCCACTTCACAGAAGCTAAATTCTGAAGTCCCAGATAACATCATGACATCTCTTAAAGGCCAAGCCCAGGATCACAGAACACAGAAGCACAAGTCCCTTTTGCCCTACCCAGAGATCAGAGGCTTGGACATGCAAAGTTGTTCAGACATCATCTGAGACTTCCAATAGCACCTAGCCCAGTTTTGTACTTAAGTGGGAAAAAAAAAAGGATTTTAAGATCCCACCCTCTTTGAGCACATCTGAAATATTTGCTAGCAAATATCAGCTTCAGTGACTACTGTGTAAGACCAATTTGTAGTCTCACAGCTAAAAGCTGATCTGAGTGTTGATACATGTGTTTCTGTCCAAAACAGGTGGCAGACAACCACACTCTATTTTCCAGCATGGGCCAGTCATGTAGAGTCTAAGGGTCTGAGCACCTATTTTGTGCAGAGAAAGCCTATTATTTTTTATTGCTTTTCACTGTATGTAACATGGACAGAGATCATCCTGAAGAACAGTTGCATGTCAGAAGCAATATAGACTCAAATCCTAGCATTTCCCTAGAAATCTCATCCTAGAAACCTCATAGATGTGATCAGGACACCCTTCCAGGAAATGGCCCCACTAGACTGCCCCTGGTAACTTCAGAAGACAGCTCATGGGAGCTCTGCCCTGTTCTGGCACAGCAGCTCATGCAAGGACATGCTTTGTGTTTGTAGCAACCCAGCTTTAAAAGACACTAAGTTAATGTACTGGGGATTTCTGTACCTCCAAAAAAGCCAGGACTAAAAGCAGAAATGATAGTCCAAAACGCTTCTGTTTTTTCCCAAAGCCTAAACTTGCAAGTCAGCTACAATTTCCCTAAGGAGGTAATATCATGTTTGCACTGCAAGTTTTGTCTAGAAGAGATAAGTGATGGTTATGCAACAGTGCAAGAAATCGCTCTAATCTACCTGATGCCTTTAAAATTGCTTCCCTTGCAGCCAGCCCCGAAGACAGAAATAAACACTGTTGCCACAACCATGAAGAAAAAAAAGTGCAGCAGCAATAGTTATAGAGAGTTGAAGATCCCTTTGAAGGTCCCAAAGCTCTGTCCCATGCCCAGAACTGCTCTTCAGGCTCTGTGTGGGGGCCATGGGCTACTGTCCAGAGCCCAGCACAGTCCACTTGCTCTGTGCTGCTCACACTGCACAAACAGTGAGAGAGAGCTGGTGCTTCATAAACTGTCTGCTTTCATGCTGAGCAGGCAAAGGAAGAGCTTGCTTTGTGCTTAAAGAAACAACAAAATTTGGTATTATTAAGTTACTAAGGTTAACTATGCTTTCAGTGAGCCACTGTCTAGCTTCTTATAAAACACAGCAAAAAATATAACCAGAAAAAAGGAACTCTCTTCTTCACGATGGCATTGTGTGATTTTATACTTTAAGATTAAAGAGGCACATTGCTAGAGATATAAAATACATAAACACAGTCATAAAACCCTTTTTCTGCTTGTACCTCTAAACCTTTCTCTGGGTTTTAAAATGGAGGACTCCTTTGTTTTGAGCACATTTCCTCTGCATTTCATAATGTGGGGGGCTCCCTTTTGCTTGAGAAGGTTCCCTTTATAGAAAGTTAAACAATGAGTTTGGAAAAGTTTTGATTGATAATAGCTTACATATGGTGCTACAGAAAAGGAGTCTATTTTAAGGATCCTTCTTCTCCAAGAAGGGATTCTAAAGAGGCACCATGTGCTCTGAACTTGCTGGCAACACTTGAGCCTGTTCTCAGAGCCTGCCTCTGGAACTGCTCCCTGGCTTGTGATGGAAACCATAACCCTAAGAGCAGTGGAAGTACATTTTATTTCCTATGCTTGTGAGGCTTTGAGAATACAGCAGGAGTGGTGTGTAACACATGCTATTCTGGAGGAGATTCCTAGGAAACATTCATCCACTGGTCTCAGGTATATGAATACAGAGCCACAGATGTATTTCTTCCACACATAAACCCAGAGAAAAGGGAGGGACACTTGGTTGTCTACTTTCCTCCCCAGTGTTTGCTTGAAAAAAATTTATTTAGAATATATTATTACAAGGAAATACATTTTAGCTAAAGAGACATTTTGCAATCTATTTGACTCAACTATCTGAGAAATAAAACTGCATGAAACCTTTTATATTAAGATGAGTCTTCAGGTCTTTCTCACTTTTCATCAAGATCTAATCCTAAACCATAATGTTAAGGGCATCAGGCACAGTGGCTTCCAGATAAGAAGCTTGTGTTTCTGGCCATAATCAAGAATTCCAGGAATTCTTCTTTCAGCAAATAACAGGCAGGAAGGACATAGTGACCTTGCAACATTCAACCTGCATCAAGAGCTGTCTGCCAACTTAAATCTTGCCTATGATTTCTATGATGACACAGCATTTCCTTTTCTAAACAGTTGCATTGCTTTGTGTAACCATTTAGGATGTTATTTACAGAAGGGTGAAATAATTCCTATCGACTTAAGTGATTACAAAACTTGCCAAGAAGAAAGTAAGATTATCCTAATAAAATTTTGTAAGAAAAGAAGTACTAGCTTATATCATTTAAAACCACTTTTGTAATGTCTACAGCTATGACAAGTCATTTGAAACAAAACTGGAAAACATGCAGAAGGGGGTTTTTGCTTATAAATCCTCTGAATTAAATATGCCTTCTATAAATATATTATCAGCATTGTTCATGTACAAAACCATTTGATCATGGTAACAAGAGTCCTAATAATTATCTGTCATCTGTGACATGTCACTTGATAATGCAGATCATAGTGTTTCTGTTTTCTGGGTATCTGCAACTATGTATAAAGGAAGCAGAACTATGCATGCAAAGAGTTAAAGTTTAAAACATTATCAGTTACCCTTTTCCACTTTCAGTATAAGCTGAGATATAAGAAAACACTAAAAAAAGTTGTCTGCTTTACTTACCCCAAAAGGCTTTTGACATAATGATCATCAAATGTCAGAGGTTCATAAGATGACCTTCACTGGGATGGAAAAAGATAGTGGTTATCTAAACAGCAAACCACACTGGCTGGTTTTGGTTAAATTACTTCAGTGCTTGCATACTTCTTCCTAGCAGCAGCATGGATTAACTGCCATGGAATTTCATAAATATACAAGGCCAAAGTTACCTCTAAGGTACAACAAAGATTATTTTGGTGTAAATTAAAACCACCTGAATTTGAATGCAAAATAATGAAAGTGTCATGTGCAAATCCACTCATCCAAAGTTCATTTTTGAAATTTCAAGTCAAAGACTGGATTGGAGCTTTCTGTCTGACTCAAAGAAATGTTTTACTAAGGATATTAACTTCATTAACCTCACAATGCATGTAAGTGAACAAAACAACTTGTCATTGGGCAGTTCATAATTCAGCACCACCGTTCACATCAGTAACTAGAGACATTGATGTTCCTCAGTCTTTTAAGCGAAGGGGTGACTGTGCAGTATTCATAGCAAGAGCTTGTACTGGGAACATCAAATACATTAGGCAACAAGCTTGGTAGAAGGGCACCCTTCATATCATAATCCTGGGCAATTAATCCTGGCATTGTGAAGGATTGTGAGATCGATGTCTCACTGCCAGGTCTTGTCATTTTAGAGATATTTAACATTGTGATATTGTTCTCACCTGTGTGAGAGCTTGTCCTGGTTAAACTGTGACAGAGCTCTTCCTTGCTCCTTAGTAAAGCTTCCCTTTTCCCTTATGGCACAAAGGTACTTTGCAGATCCAGGCAATTTCCAAGTGCCCACCCACAACTCCTATCCCTTGATGCTTCCAGCTCCAGGAGTGGTGTTTACTACAAAGGCAATTCATCTCCCTCGAAGAAAGCAGGGAGTGGATAAATGCTACCACTAGGGAGCATTTCACACTCTTCATAAACAGTTAATTCTAGTCAGTGCATGCAGACCCACAAAATGCAACTGCTAAGGAAGAACATATGCTTTCCATACATAAACAATAAAAACTTTCCAAAACTGTCTTTCAAGATTGTCTTTCTTCTTCAGCCGGAGCCAATGCATTCTAATCCCAGGGAGGTGTCTGCCACAAGTGATGCTGCATTGCTCCTTGCAGCCTTCTGAAGCAGTTTCCTCCTCTGTGAGCTTTGCTCATCACATCCTGTGCCTCTTTATATTTCCAGGAAAGGCTCTCTAGCACAAGCCAGTTTCTCTGAAGCCCTTTTGCTCCATTCCTTTTCTCTGCTGCTTCATCACATGAAGGAAGTACAATCACCTCAGGGAGGAGAGATACACCATGGCTGCTCTGTCCCCCTTTATTACAACCCCAGCTGGTAGAGAGGCCAGAAGAGAGTCTGGGTCTTGAACAGCTTGAAACTTCACATCTCAAAACCTAGGACTTCAGCTGACTGATAGCTTCAAACCAACACTTCCATCCAACTGTTTCTCTGCAACATCCTTCCTAAAGCACTTTAAATGCATAATGTCCACGTAATTATTGTACATAAACCCCCCCTGTGTCTGCCCCGCAGAAAATAGGTGGTTTTATTTTTTAAGGAAATAAAGAGAGTAAGGTAGCTTTCACAGAGAGACACCAAATAGATTTGTCACCGGAGAAAGCAGCACATGGAGCTCCACACAGAGATGTTTACTTACTCAGGCAGCCAGGAGCACAGTGTTATGGTCATCAAGATAACCCCCTTCCAGATCTTCTAACAGTCACATTAACCAACAGTAACATTCCTAACAGTTTGATCCCTGTTACCTTAAGCTATTCAAAATGCACAACTTCTCAGTTTGGAGCCTGGCTCTCTCAGTCAAAACTCCAGAAGTGCTAACAAATTCTAGGTAACAGACCGGCTGAGGGTTAGGAATTTATCCTTAAAAATTCCCTAGATTACTTTTATTAATTTCCCCAACCTTCCACAGATGTATGCAAGCATGTATGAGTAGAAGTAAAGCCCACAGATTATATTCTAGGGCAGGAACTCAACTGGTCAAGAGGATTTCCTGTTCGTTGAAAAGAAGTTGAAAAGATCCAGTTTCATTATGTAGCTACTTCTTTGTCTAGTGAGAAGTAAATTTCATAATTGTCATTAAAAGTGTAATACTCTAGACGGGGAAATACAAACTGAGTGAAGTTAAATACAAAGATATCCTTTTTTTCATTTGGACACAGATCAAAGATTCAGGGGAACAGCCTGCCATAAAAGAACACACTTCTACACTCCTTTCTTCCTAACAGAAAAAGTAATGGCTTGGTGCTGATCTTGCTTACACTCAAGAGACTATTATGAATTCTGGCCTTGTCTTATGGAAGATGCAGTGTTAGTAAATAGTGGGAAGATTTGTTAATAGTTTTTTATATATATATAAAATATATATTGAAGGGGAATATTGAGAGACTGTCAGTGTTCCCAGTGCATTAAAATTCTCCTGAGTTGGAAGGATTAGAAATTATTTCCCTTCCTAAGTCTGAAAAATGCACACAGGTAAACTACTTTCAAGACTATAAAACAGAAAAGGTGGACAAGTTTAAGCCTCAGGAGACAGCAACCTGTAGAATTGCATTTAGATGGTTTTGACTTACAAAGTACAGTTTGGGCAAGGATATCACCACCTCCTTGAAGAGGTATGTGCTGCTTAGGAAAAGAGAATCTCAGCTGCCAACACACAGATGGAAAGATCTGAGGATTTTTTTTTTCTTTCCACAGGCAGGGTTGGTCAGCTGGCTCATGCTTGTGTATTGTCCCCATCTGCAAACACAAGTAAACCCTGCTATCAACTTCTGGGATTCTCATCATACCTCACATGGATCCTAAATGCGGATTTCCTACAAGCATATGAACTAGGGACAGTCTTGGTGGCACTGGAAGACACCATCCTTGTCTTCAATATCCCAGAGAAGAGTGTTCCCAAATGTGCCTTTAATGAACATATAAACTCAGAAAGTCAGAATCAGACAAACTGAAAGCAGTCAGATCTCAGTTTAATTCATTAAACAAATATTAAGCCACTGCTATAATTTTTACTGTTTATACTCAGGAACACTGGATCAGAACAACTACAAAAAACTAAGGGGGAAGATGAGTATGTAATTTCAGGATGCCAGCAGCTATGCAGGTGATGGTCTGATGCAACAAGACTCATTTGAGGACAGGAGGCTGCCTAAGCACTGGTTCAACTGCAAAGACAAGTTCCACAAGGGAGAACTGCTGCTGAAAGAAGGCAACCCAGTACTGCAGGGCTGATCACATGCAGAGATGCAATAAAACTGGTTTCTCACACTTTCACAACATGAACAACTGATGAGCCAGGGCAGTATCCGAGCAAAGAACCCAATAGCCTCTGAGCATTTGTACTTGAAGCCCAGCCTAGCAGTTCTTTAAAAACTAAAAACAACAAAGAAGTAACAGAGGGAATATGTAGCCAACGGTGAGGCAAGGAGAATGAGTAAGCCTTTCTTTGGCCACAATAAAAGTGTTTTCAGCAAGCTGCACTTGAGAGCACTGTAGTGAGTGCTGCTATGTGAGGATCCTGGGGAGAGGCAGCTCACACTGCAGCAGTGCTCCCTACGAGGGCGAGCTTTTATCACTACTGGCTATTTTTTCCTTCCTCTAAGAGGCACAGCTGTTAACCAGATACATGAAGCAGGAAGTCCTTCTACTTTCCTTTTCTAGTGTTTTGGGAACAGTTAATGAGAAGTCTGGGTCAGAGCTTATAAATAATATGAAACATAAAGTAAACTAACAAATTCCTGCAGGAGAGAGCTTTCAAGAGAATGAGTGCTGTGTTTCTTCTTTTTTGGCAAATAGTACAGTACACAATTTGATTGCTGAACCAAAATACTCTGTGAGTTGCATGGCAATTCAAGCTCTGCCTCTTTTCATAAATGTCCTTCATGTGCTTTTCCCTGCTCTCATCCTGGCTGCTAGGAAGGCCTCACTATGGCCCTCTGTATATCCCAGGGAACTGGTAAATAAGAAAGAGAATGATAATGTAAAAAAATAAGCCACTGATACTTAAGTCTTAAATCAATATTAGAACAGGAAGCTTTAGTCTAGTGTATAGGTCAGGGTAGTATTTGAAATACAAACACTGGACAGCTTGGTTCATGGAGAGGGCTGGCTCAGAGAGCTCTGCTGCTCTGAGGAAAGCAGGATACAGCTGCTCTGGCTGTAGATACAGCTCTGCTCCAGGCTGTTCCCCACAGAACACCAGAGAGACGATTTTACTGCTCCAAGACCACGATAGGGTAGAACAGGCCAGGTTTCATGCAAAGCTGGGGTTTGGACTGCACTCAGAGAAAAGAGGAAAATCATTGCTCCTGCTCTGAGACAAAACCCACATGGACAGTAAGGCTCAAAAACATGTTCCTAGCAGTACTTAAGAAAACTTATCAACCTGGGAAATTGAGGCTCAGATTTATAAAGGGAATCTGAAACTGGAATTATAAAGTGAGCAACGTGACAAACACTGTGGTCATAATTTTGATTTAAAAACCCCAAACAAACAAAAAGCCAAACCCAACACAAACAAGGAATTCCTAGAAACTCACAGAACTTAAAAGCAGAAGTGAAACTCTGTAATCCATGGTACTTCTATGGAATATTTGGTAGCATTGGGGCGAGTACATGCAGCAGCACCTTACCTTGTTGAGTGCCCAGGCTTATCAGTGAATTGCAGAATATTCTGAAGCACACTGAGATCAGTCATTTATAAGAAGTTTTGAGTCATGTTTTTTTTTTTCACGAGCTGTCTTCAGTGAATGGTATTAGGCAGCTGCACTGCTGAAGTCACTGCAAAACTGCAGGTACTGAGGCTTTTGGAAACAGTCCTCAGGCCTCAAACAAGCAAAATGCACACTTTAAAGGCACAAATACTGTCAGGGAGGCTCTGACCCCACAGAAACTGTATTAACCTAAGACTGGAGAACTGTATTCTCCCATGGACATCAGCAAGTGAACCTGGATATAGTCAAGAACTCCTCCACCCAACCCCATTTCCATCTGTAAATAAACACAATAAAATGCTCTGAAAGTTGCACATGAAAAACAGGTTTTTCCTTTCTCAGTGGTTTAGAAAGACCAGTTACCATGGCTAGCTTGCAGGGCAGACATACATAAACATTTCTGTATGAACACAACACCTTTTTAGGGGTGATATATATGTTAGGTGTCTGTACCATATCCTCACTGCAAATACACTAAAGTGTTGGTGCATGAGATGCACTGTTAAACCACTCTCTGTGATCTGGTTAAGCAGTCATAACCAGGAAAACTCCAAGCTGTGTAGAAAGCAAAAAGGATAATTGTTCTCATTACATCCAAGAACTAAGCATGAGAAAGATGAGCAAAACTGAAACAATACTTTAAACACCAGGATTATTGTGCCACCATGTCATATATTTACATGTGTTTTCTGACCCCTCTGAAGTGTTTATGCCTTATGCCCCATGGGGACTTACTTTGGTATCTTTTATTTTAAAAACTGCCTAAGGATGCCCACACACAGCTCTACAGTCCATGGTTTAAGAATTCTGGCAGACTCATCCCAGGATATTCTTAACCGTGCAGTAGCTTGCACAGTGCCTGAAGAAACTCCAGGCAGCACAGTCTGCTCTTTCCTGGGAAGACAAAACAAAACAAAACAAATCCCTATCTCTCATCAGCACTCTCTGACCAAGGACAGTATTTCTACATTTCCAAAGTGACTTTTCTTCCACGTTTATTTGATTTTGCTTGTTTGCATTGGTAGAAATTGCCATTAAGAATATTAGGAAGGAATATGGCATTGAGAATAACAGGATGTGAATAATGGAAAGCTATTCAAGTAAATTATAGTAACCATGCTACATTTAATCCCTTAACACATACAGTGTACTCTTTTTTGGAATTTTTATCTGCATTTAGGACCAGTATCTACTGAAAAGACAATCTTTCTAGACAATTTCTTGGGGAAAAAACAAAAACAGAAGAGGAGAAAGTGAAGCATGGAAAACACAGAAGCTAAAACTCAAAACCAGAGCTGTTTCACAAACTAGCAAGCATAAGAAATTAATCCAAGTTAAACTGCTACAGCAGACTGTACGACTAATGTGCAAGTGTTTGATGCATACCAGAGAACCTTGAAAGAGAAAAGGCATGTGAATAAAATATGATTCAATAAAATAATTCATGCTGAAATGACAGGATTTTAATTATGTGCAACTTCAGCCCTGTGAATATGAAACAGGAAGCACCTCAGGCATTTAAGACTCCAATGACAGAAGTTATACATTTATTCAGTTATTTACTTTATGAAATATGAAGTTGGATGCAGCATTTGGAAAAAAAAAAAAAAAAAAGAAAAAAAATCATAACCAGCAAATCCAAACCAAACCATAAAAACCAATACACAAGCAAATCCACAAAGACCCTATATTTAGATCTGATCTTCATCAATAATCAGGACTACCAGTTAGAGAATAACTGAAGTGACAGCATAAAGCCACTTCCCTCAGATACCTGTGTGTTCCAAACAGCTGCAGCATCAGCACAGACACTGCAATAGTGCTGTCAAGACTCCACAAGGAAACGCAACAGAAAGGCGGGCCAGAAAAAACAAAATATGTGAAAGTGCATACGTGGACTTCAAAACAGTCTTGTTCAGGACTAACCTGGGAACATAAGAGAGCTCACACTTGGGAAAGGGATGTATATCTGGATAAAGGCTCCAAAATAGTTCCCAAATCATTCAGGAAGAAAGCAAGAATGGTAAAGCAATTACATATGGTGATGTTCACAAAGAAAACAGGAAATATAGTCCACTGGGGAGAAATATAAAAGACTACTAAAACAGGCAGCCTGTTGTGAATGCAAACATGAAATTAGAAGAGAAAGCGATTCAAAACTCCCACACAACAGCTCTTCCAAACCACAAAGCCCAGCAAACCAGCTAAGAAGCAAGCAGGCAACACTAGGTATCCAAATGAATCCTTCTAAAATCCCCTTTGCTTTGTAGCTCATACTACGCCCAAATGGTACTGGGAGGGTTTTTTAAGTAAATGTCTAGTGAAAGTTCAAGAAAAATTTAAACAAAAAGTAAAGCTCATGTAAATATAAGTTAAAGGGTCACTGCTTTAGTAAAGCAGCAGGGAAGCTACAGCAAACAATTAGGCCTTTTGTGCTCAAACAATTGGCTGGATTAGTGCTTGAATGGACACAGAAATTTTGCGTATCAAATAAACTGTACTGAGAGTTGGGGTATCAATTTACATATGAAGAATATGACAAGAGATCAGTGCAGGAGGAGGTACACAACTGTGACATGGTACACTGGGCAATTTTCAGAATCACTGGCATCTAGACAGGCCTTGACTTCAAGTGACACAGCTCTGCCTGTCCCAGCAGAGACATGCAGACAGGCAGCAAGATAAGAGCTCATGAAAATCTGAGTACAGGAAACTAGAGCTGGCCTTTCTCTGGCATTTTTTGAATGTCTGAATCACCAAATCTTTTTTTAAGTAGCTTTGGGCATAATCTTTGAAACACAGATTTTATCTTTTTTCTGGGCACAGGATGAAAGAAATAATCACTTAATGCACCATAAAGAAAGCAAAAGGAACAAGAAAGAAAGGAGAGCATACTGAATATAGTAGAAAGAGTAGGAATGCACAAGGTTAATAACAAAGGGAGAACAAATCTATGGTGGTAATGTATGATTGGACAAAAGAACCCCAGCTAACTAAACAAGGAAAGAAATCCCTACTGGTCATGCACAGGGTCAGAAATAATGCTGGGGAGAAATCTCAAGCACTCTGCTACTATGCTTAACAGAAGAAATTTGATCCTGCAAACTAAGCTTGAGAACTCTGAAATATGAAATTAGAGGAAATTATTCCAACACACTGGATAAATACAGTAGGCTCATCTGCAGCAGCATGCTCAGCTCTGGGTAGCCTGTTGGAGATACTGAGAGTTTTGAGAAAAGACAAACAACTGATTCTGAGACTGCAATGGCATTAATGTATCTGTGACTGAGTGTCAGCAGCTCATCTTCTCAAATACCCCCTGCTAGATCTACAAGGAAAGAAGAGGGTTGTGTGACAGTAAATAAAGTCACAAAGGCCATTTGACTACAGCCTGAATGGATCAAACAGTCTCATGAGAAGGCAGTGACTACTGTGGAGAGAAGTAATCCCTGGTTTTTGCAAGTGAAGATTTCATGTGTATTCATTTTATAGTGTTCTAAAGACCTTTCTCACAACTGAGGAAAGTCACTATAAATCCACCAGAATTTGCTTCTGCCTGATACCCAGGACACTACATCAGAATCCTACAAGAAATTCTCCTTGCCTTAGGTACAAGGGAGTTCTCTTGCCTTTTATCTGAGAGAACAACCTCCAGTCAGAACACCAACCTTTGCATAATTTAATTTTCTCAAGTTTTCTAAACTTTCTTGAATTTCAGGGCTGTTTCAGCTTCTGCTCTAGAGAAAGAATACACAGAGCTTCCTTTTTATATGAATCCTGCATTACCACCCACCTTTGATCCCCTTCCTCTCTCTACTTCTGCTATTGTAATTTCACAGACTTTGCCAGGAGGAGCCATTAGATCACTTAAGCAGATCTCCAGTATAATGCAGACACTAACTTTCACCCAGCTACCCCTGCTGAAACCCATATACTTCAGTGAAATAAAAACAAGAGATTAAATTGTACACTGCAGGAGACCCTGCAGCACAAGCTGCACTGGCAGAAAACTGGGCAAAAATATATGCAAATGATTCCATCAGGAAACAACAGACTTCACTGCAGAGAAAGTCAGTCAATGTTACCAATTTGGCATTAAACCCCCACTTCTCTCCGACACAGAATCTAAAAGGAGAACATGAAATAAGTAAAAATGACCGATAATCTAATTTTCCCTTAGACGTCTATGCTATGTCTTATGCAATGAACACTTTTTCTAGCCTTGACTAACTGCTGGTGTTTAGGAGAGAATAAAAAACAAAATACAAACAAAAACCACCATAGAACAACATGAACAAAGGAAAAAGCCTTCCCTTATTCACAACAGAAATTATGCTAAGATTTTATTATAATTACTGTCTTAATGCAGCAGATACAAATTCAGACTTAACATCTGATCTGTAGATTTGCTTCTGAAACTTTTAAGTATATTCACAGCAAGTTTACAATTCAAGCCACAATGGTCCTACCATGTTTACAAGTACTGGTACAAATGCTTTATTACCTTCTCAGATGGAGGGCTGGAACCTTATGGCAAGATGGAAATCATCTTGCCTTCATCCTTGGTGAAATGGCACCTCCTCTGCACTCTTCTCTGCTGTCTTGCTCCCTTCCCTCATGGTGCCTCTTGGCACTACAGTACCAAGCTCACTGTGAAAAGCCTTGTGCTGTGACAGCAGAGGAGGGCTGAAATGGCACACAAGAAAATACAGCATATCTAACTTTAGCTTCCCTCTATTTCTGATGGAGTAACTTCAAAGGCAGCAAAGATGTCTGCTCCCATTAAAATGCAGAACAGTTTCCCCTGAACAACTTCAATAGGAGAACTTTATATTAGGAAAAGCCACTGAAATCAGACAAAATACACGTTAAGAGAAGCATTGTGATTAAGGGAGTGTTTTCAATAGTGTCGCACAAGTTCACAGTGACTTACCCAACCTCTATCCTATGGCAATACTATAGATATCCAAAAGGCTGGCACACCAGCAATGGAAAATGAAGGTAAAAGACAAGGAGGGGAACTCCTATGACTTAGGGTAGTCAGTACTCACTGTGCAACAGCATTTGCCCCAGGTGCTTTTCCCTTAGAAGAACAAAAGCACAGCTGTGTAGGCAATGCTTGCTTTTTTAACAGCTAAATACCTCTTCCTGTGTCTACATGTGGTCAGTGCCTAGAGATCAGCTACCACACCCATGTACAAGGGAGAAATGAAATTAAAAGCATTTTAAATGAAATCACACCCATGTACAAGGGAGAAATGAAACTAAAAGCAGTACACACTCTTGTATCCCATCTCTTTTAAGCTGTGAGCCATCATGTCACTACAGCCTGGGAGGAATCTCAAAGCCCCCAGCTGCAGCCAATAGGGCACATGAGGCAGAAATTAAGCTCAATCACACAACAAACAAAAAAAGCAGGGGAGCTGTGAAGTTTTGAAGGAGTATGATCACTACTGTGATAAACAATATGACTTCTACTACTAAACAGACTTCCAGCCATAAGACCTCAAAATAATTAACTAAATATAACCTGTAGTGATGATAAGGTCAAGCTGGAACATGTCTTGAAAACTGGGGAAAACTGAATGTGTCCCTTGAAGTAATCAGACACTGCTGGGACAGGAGGCAAAGGACCCACAATCAACATAATAAACATATTTTAAAATTTAAATATTAAAAATTAGCTTTGCCACTGTCAGCCACAGAGGTGCCTGTGTAAATTCACACATACAGCACATCTTTCCCACATTAAGAATGCAGATAAATTGCCACCTTAAAAAGGGCAGGCACTTTAGAGAGAACACAAGACACCATCGTTGACTCACAATGAAAGTCAGAGAAAATATCAAGACTTTTTAATAAGACAAATCTGAATTATTGAAATAGCATTTAATGCTTCTACCATTTTAACCTTTACCCTGCTTACAGTTTCCTTAGTATCACTTACTTCCCAGCCACAACAGCTTTGTGACCAAGGCCATCTACTGGTGAGTGGGGTGTGTGAATTAATGGGAGGTTTGTTGGCCTGATTTAATTAGTGCTTGTCAAGATTTAGGCACATGTATCGAAATTGTGCCAGGCAACTGTCAGGAATTATTAAATATGATCGCAGTTTTGGATGAACAAATAAAAAATTCCCAACTCCACATGGACCTAAAGAACCATGATGTTGCCCAGGGGAGAAGAGTGTGGAACTCTGAATCTGCATCCTGTTGTAGTCCAGACACCATGTCACCTCACTGCTCTGTGTAAAATCAGACATGTCAGTGTTGCTAATAGAGATATGAATTTTACCCCCAAAATCACTACCAAACTGGTAACATTGTTTTCAATTCAAGAATTAATGGGGTCTGAAAGGAATTTGTAGGCTAGAACTGCAAACATTTGAAATGGGGATTTATTTATTATGGCTGCACACCATAGTTACAATTGTACTTGGCCCCAGGCATTAGGCAACAGAAATGGACACCAGGCAAGGAAACTGAAGGGAAATGAAGCACACCCTTATCCTTACACACTGTCATTTCCAAGGTGATGTCTGAAACTGATCAGCAAGGGAAACGGAGCAATAGCAAGCTATGACACAGAGCTCCCCACACTGCTCTATTGTTACCTGCTGAGCATTATTATTCCCAAATCAGGAAGATGTTTTTAATAAGACACTTTCTTTAGGTCTTTTTTTCAAATTCTGTAACACTTAAGATAGCATTATGATTTTTAGAGTAAGGTATTTGAGTGGCAGCTCTGGAAATCCCCAAATTACAAGACAATATTCTCTCCATCTTTGAGATGAAGTAAAGTAAACTCTTTACTCATCCTTTTTGCCATAAGAATTTCTGGCAACCTTGATAGCATAGAGAAATATATTCACTAGGAGCCACTATACTAAAATAATTGCTTATTGCTACTTTTTGATAGCAATATAGAAACCAGAAGTTCTTGTTTTGCTTGAACAAATGACACAGAAGAAAGTATTTCCACAAAAGAAAATGTGGATGCCATAAAATGACAAATGCCCTTCAGTGGCCATCACGTCAGTCTGATTAATTGCTATGATGATCAGATTTATGACAGAGAATTTATGGATGGCAGGTAAAATGAGGCAAACCTTCCACATTTGTCCATTGAAAGTTGGGTTTGGGGCTGGTTTGTGAAGGTTTTTCTGGGGTAGGGTGGTGTTTTTTCTACTGAAGCCAGTATGAGACTATAAATCCAGTTTAACTACACCAGTTTTATTCAGTGGGGGAGAATGCCATTTTCCAATACAGCAAGCTTAGTCATTTATATGCCTTTCTGATTTATTTATGGTGCAATAAATCCACGGGTAGTTCTGTGTCTGTTGGAGATTTGCAGTGTCCAGGATAAGTTTTTAACTGAAGATCAGAAGCAGGGAAAAAACCCCAAACTGCTGCCCCCTTTGGCTCCAACCCACAAGACATAAACAACTTCAAAAGAATAAAATGGTGCATGTAAATTTCCAATCACATCTTTTGCAGCAAAAGTATGTTATCAACTAGTTGATAAGCTTTAGATGTTCCTCTCATTAAGTCATTGGATCAAAAGAGCTGAACTATGGAAAATTTAATTTATACCTTCAATTACAATTACTATGAATCTTAGTAATTACACTTAACACTTTCAAAACACTGCACTAATGTCTACAACATGCCTTGGTAGAAAGTTAGCTTTATATTTGAAGATGATATAGGGGATAAAGAAACCTGTTATGGTCTCCTGTTGATCTGCATAGAAAAGCGTCCAGCTACTTACACCAGGATTCTCATGTTCCAGAAACCAGAGAGAAAGTGGCAACTAGGAAATTGTTCAGTTGCAACATTTAATTGTAAGGATTTGAAAATTTCTTTAACATACATTTCAAACAGAGGACTTAACTTCACTGTCATGTCCCCTTTAAATTAATGTTTTCAACTGATTTTTCTTCCATAATTCTCTAAACTTGGAATTGCCCATATATTTCTGAATTGAAAGGAATGGTTTTTTTTAAATTTTCCAAAACATGCATATGTTTGATCCATTTTCCCAGTGCAATGCTAAAAGCCTTTTCTTTCTCCAATCCTGTAGCAAATACTAATAGCAGCTCTAACTTTCTTAACCTCAAATATATTCAAAAGCAAGATTACCTCGAAAGGAACTGCTGAGGCTAGACAAGCTAAGAAGTCCATCTACCTCTATTTCATCTTGCATATTATTCAGTTATACATTGTACAGTCCCTAGGGAAAAAAACATAGGAAAGTAACTCAGAGAGGCCATCAATCATTTAAGTGTTGTTTATTTTCAAATAGTACCATTTCTTGTCAGAATGTAAGAAATTAGCATATCCATTACACCTGCCTGAATGAAACTGTGCTGTCTAAATGCCTTGGATGAGCACTGGAACCAATTAAATTTCTACCAGCCTGTTCCAGGGAAAAGGCTTTGCTGTAACACTGCAGCACAGTGCAAGCTTCAGAAAGAATTTTTGGAAATCATACATAGAAAATTTGTCCCTCTTTTGGAGGAAAGGGCAGGAAGGGAAAAAAAGACCCCAAAAAGCCTGGTATTTGTTACATCAAAACAATTACAGTGGTACATAAAAAGGCTGTAAGAAGGCATTTATTCTAATAGCCTTGGATGTTCAATCCGTGTAATAGTCCAGTCTGGTTTTGCTCCTTCTGTAAACTCCCTTTGGAACCTGAAAAGGGAAAAATAATAAGGGAAGAGCTGTTAAGATTTAATTGACCTTAAGGAGCTACAGGGCATGATGAAGAAATATTTTACTTCAAACTTATTGCTGTAAAAGCTACTTAAACTTTCATGCTTATGCCCCAAAATGGAAGATAAAAATTATTTCCAAAGTAAGAAACAGAATTCATTGACTTCAGAGCATTTTGGTTCAGATCCCACAGACAAGATCAAGCAGCAACTATAAAGACCCTGATACCAAGAAAACACTCAGCTCTCACAGCAGGAATATGAGTAAACTTTAGAGAAGATCTTGATCTGTAAGTAAAGGGTCTCATTTAATGGGATGGTAAGTGAAAGAAAATCATGTGCTCCATATTTTACTTGAAAATTTTCCTCTTTCCTGAAGTGTAGTTTAAAAGGTAATACATTTTCAGAACTACATCAAAGATTGAGTTAACAGTAGCACTGAGTCTCCCCTATCTAGAGACAAGTCTGAGCTTCAAGGTGATTCTCATGTTCTCAAATGATCTGCATGTCATGGACAAGAGCAGTATAATATCACTGCTTTGCAAGCCTGTGCAAATCCACTCTTGCAAAGTGGGATTGGGAAGATATTTAGGCTTAAAGGGAAGGCTCTCAAGGTTAATGGAACTTCAGAAATCTCCAGCTCTAAGGAAGATGCTGAATTCAGTTGAAGGACGGATCCGCAACAATCTACCCAGGCAAAAAGCACTGGTCTCCTCATGAGTGTTACCTTTGTTTCAGAGCTCCTCATCACCTAGACTCAAGTTTTCAATTTAAAATGTGGGTGTAGAAATCCTTGATCATACCACATCCTCACACAAAAATCCTCACTTCTCCCAGCTTCTGAGAATCTTATTTTCAATACATTTTTCCAACTGTGTAGACATTTTCTGCACTGCTCTGACATCAGTACACCAACACAGACATTATTTATAAGCATTCCTATGAAAATCCATCTTCCTAATGTGTGCTTTGAGGATCAGAAATCTCATTCAGTGCTCCAAATACCACTCTTCCTTACAGAGGAAGAGTTCTCATTAATATCAACCCAGAAGCAAGGAAAAAACATAATGACATTAGGGGTATTAAAAAAAATTTGCCCTAAAACCAAAACTGAAAAGCTGGATGAGAATTAACTTAGATTAGAATCAGAGAAAATTAAAACCAGTGGGTTCTGCAGTGGCACAGTGGGAGTGCCTGCAGAACTGCCTACCCCACAGGTACCTCATGAACATGAGAAAAGAAAGGGACAAGCAAGCTTACTCATAGTTGGCTGTTAAAAGATGTTTCTTCTCTTTTGTGTTTTCATCTCCAAACACAATCTGGAAGACTTTGGCTTCACCTGGTACTTCGTCAGGTAGATTAGCACCATTCAGATACCAGAAGCACATCAGGATGCTAACAAACTTTCTTCCTGTTGGAAATAAATCAAAACTTAAGTTAGATCTCATGTTTCTCAGCAGTCAAATGCTCCTATTTGCTACCTAGCATATATTCTAGTGAGACCCTAGGAAGGACAGCTGACTTCAGCCATAAAGAATACAGGATAGAATAATGAGTAATAAAGCTATTTTATGCCATACTCATGCTGTTTAGCAGCAATAAAAATACACTCTGTAAAAAAATATGTATTTTACCACGAGCATGGTGTGACAGTGCATATAATGAAACTATTAAAAAATTTGGTTCCCACAAATTCCAAAGCTAACTACTGATACAACAAATGTGTGCAGAGTAGTTCAAACAGGAGAGCAATCTAAGAGAGGGAAAATAAATTCCTATTTCCCAAACCAGGAAAAATGCTTACTGGGTCTGACAACTTGAAATGCTCAACTGAAGACCCAGGGTTAGATCCACACATTATCTCCACTGTGTCTGATAGTGAACTGATAGTGAACAGAGCACACAGTGCAGGTATCCAACAAAAAGAAAAACATGTCTGAGCTCAGCATGAGCTTAAAAAATCCCAAACCGATCAAGGAGTCCTAGAACAAAGTGTATTTCATGACAGAAAGACTAAACCAGCAAAATTTACTTAATTATGCAGCCTTCACTATTCTTCTTGCAGGGAGCAATGCAGGATGCATTTTCAGTGTTGAAGCAAACAGCTTTCAGCATATATTAGAATAATTGTTTTTGAATAATTGTTTCACATTACTGAGGACTAATAATATAAAATTCTGTTCAAAAGAAGGGAAAACCCAGACAGAAGTCAAAACAGTACCATGATGTATTAACAATAATCTCTGCCTCTGATTAAAAAGGAAATAAAGAAATTTTATATGGATGAATTACTAATTGAGAAACAAGGGATGAGAAACAGTACTCAAAACCACATCTGCATGGAAAATGTCTGTTTAGTAGCAAAACCAGGAAATAAGACTGCTCACTGCTGAAATGTTTTAGGGTTCTAAACATACCATCATCATCATAGTAAATGCGAACATCTCCTTCAGTTGTGTACATGATTGCATCAATGTCAGCTGCTAAAGCATCCCTGTGGCTGTCAGGGAGCAAAGAAATCTTTTCCTTCAGCACCTGAAGTACCTAAATTCAGAAAAACTGTCACTTAGTTTTTCATTAGGAAATGTAAGTAACAATCTATTTCTACTGCAGTTAATAAAATGAGCTGTATTGCTAAAACATTTGTCTAACACATGTAACAGCTAAAGTGAAAAAGCACTGGGAAGTTTGGGCACTCCTAAACCCTAATTCAGCAGCATTGAAGAAGCTCCATTTACTGCTCAAAACAAATGAAAACCAAGCATCTCAAAAAATGTTTAGAAAAGGTACTGTCAAAACAGCAGCAGCAACACAAGCCATGTGAGCCCAGAAGAGCCCAGTGAAGCTGGCTCCACAGTCACACTCTGCCTTCTCACTGCTGAATCCTCACTGTGTGCAGGTTCCTAAGCTTTGGATTCGGTATCTTTGAGCTATCTCTCACAAATTTCCTTGAAAATCAGTTTCATTACCAATGAGATTATCTTTGCCATTTTGTGATCCATACTCCATTTAGAAAAAGCTTAAACACTTGCAAATCAGACTTGGCTGAAAATTGTTCCCCTGGTAATTAATGTCCTTACGACACTCACATCCATATTATCTAAGTGTCCTGTGATCCACACAGCTGTGTAAGTAGAAAATGGTGGGGTGCAAAAACTGCACAGAGGTAGCACCCAAACACCACATGAGAAAGTCAAATCACAAGAAAGGATGAAACTACAGAACTTATTATTAACTAATTTTTTTACCCTAACTTGATCTACCATTTTTGAATAACAAACAAATGCAGAGGCTACATGGAAGCAATAGGCAATCTTCACAAGGAGACATTGATTTCTAGTACATTTTGCAGGTACATGATTCACTGGCCAAAAAATGACAAAGTAGCCTGGGATCACAGCCTCATCTACTACACCCTTGGCTCACATGAAATCTCTGCATCAATGTAAACCTGAAAAATTTACAGCCACCAGAGCAAGTTCTTTCAAGAGGGAGCAGAGGAGATGTCCTTTCAGAACAACTGCAAGAAACAAACTCACGTTTTATTGCTATCTGTGTTCAGAGAGAGGAGGCAACATTGTTCAGAGGGGATGCACTACAACAGCACCAGAGTTTTTGCTGCAAAGGCATGGGTGGCAATAGGACAGGCCATGCTGACATCCTGTAACAAGGCAGACAGAGACCTGGAGTGTCTCCTCCACTTGACTCTCATGCATGTTACCTCCATGCCCTGGGAAGGCCAAGACAACTTCAGCAATTAAAAATTCATAGAAACACAGAAAACACAGCACTGATGTTTAACCAGGTCAGTCACATCCCTGAGACCATGACACAAGACTGAGGCCTTCCAGCCAAAACCAGTAATCAGCTCTATGATCTGATGGGGGTGGGAATGTATCACTGCAGCAGGGATGAGCACAAACCAGTTTCCTTTTTCACATGAATTCTGGTGCACAGACTGAGCCAGCTTCAGCCACCTGCCTACACCTAGAGACACACAATTCCACCTGCCATCCAGAGCCTGCAGCCTTTCCATCCTTCCTGGTACACCAGCAATCATTCTGGCATTTGGTCCTTACGCTCAACAGCTAAAATATATTTTATTTTAAGTACAACAACTTCAAATTAAGTTTCAGGCCTTGAAATAAACATTAAAAAGTTGTAGGACAAAAAAATTGCCCACCCTATGTCACATTACGCTGTTTTTCCCAAATTAAACCAAACTGGCAACTTGTAGGTAATGCCAGGCTGAATGCATCCCTGTTAACTTTGTAACAGACAATCAACTGCTAGGATAGGAGATGGAAAGCATTTACCTCTGCTGATACAAGTTCTTCCAGCAGGTCAAGTTTACGCTGAGACAGCAGCTTTGAAACAACAGAAAAGGCCTACCAAAATAAAACAGAATCAAAAACCAAACATGAACAAGTAACTCTAGGCTGGCTTACTTTTCAGACAAATCCATAAGTATACGACAAGCTACCCAAATATTCTGTGATTTAAGATTTCAATACTTGCAGAGGGTATCACAATTGAAATGTAACCCCTAAAGCATTACAAGAGTCATTTAATGAATTGATAAAAATATGAGTTCTTTTCCATTTCTTATTTAAAACATCAAAGCTTCCAACAGGTGAATTAAAAAAGAAAAAAAAGCTTTGCAGAATTTTGCATGTTGCTTTTAGTCATTTTGATAATTCAAACAGTCTGTGTCTTTCCCTGTAGATATTTTGTTCCCCTGCCCTCTTTTCTCATTCATCTTCTGGTTTCAATCAAAACTGATGCTGCAATTTACAAATTTTCTTTACAAATCTGGTTTAGTCTCTAGACTTCAGGAAGCTCAGCTCTCCTTTCTCCCCTCAATTTTGCAGGCATATTTACATACAATTATGCCTCTACACACTCAAGTAGTGCACTTGTGAAGGACAGTGTATTTAGGACTCTACACCAAGTAAAAACAAACACCAAAACAAAACCTCAAAAAAACAGACCAAGGTAAAACAGGTGGTTCCACACATGTGTCAAATTATTTGTTGTGGGTTTTTTCCTCTCTTGAACTGATCCTAATCATTTTAACATTTTTCCCCCCAAGGTGTTATTTTGAGCTGTTTTTTTTTTTTTTTTTGTAAATGTAAACATAATAAGAAAAAGTTTCCCAACAGCTAACTCTGTAATTTTTATATGACTAACTTTGAGATACTTACCTCTCTGACACATTCTGTTGACAAGGCTTACTGGGCTCATAAATTTGGAGAAATAAATATATATACACCAGCTCTATGCCTGTCTAAGCTTGATCATTTCAGGAAAACCTGCTAAGAGGAGACACACTGCTCCTTAAAGTCTCTACAACATTTGGAAGCACCTTCCTTCAGGCTACTTTGGGGGATGGTTTAACCAGTTCATTTGAATTGTGGAATCTGGGAAAACAAGAAATTCCTGAGGGAAAGTAAAGCTCTGCTTATATCATTTGCCTTGAAGTGTGGTGCTTGGAGCCAGCAGGGGAGAACTCCATGTATTTTACACAAAGGAGCACATTTGTGCTATGATGTCCACATGTAATAAATAACATCAGGCTGGACAACAGGAGGAATTTCTTCGTGGAAAAGGTTGTCACACATTGAAATGAGCTGCCCAGGGAGGTGGTGGAGTCATCATCCCTGGAAATGTTTAAAGAAAGAGTGGACATGGCACTGATGCCAGAAACTGGCTGATAAAGTGGTGTTTGGTGATATGTTGGACTCAAGGTACAACACAGCCACAGAGCTCCTGGAGTGGGTCCAGCAGCAAGGATTGGGGACTGGAGCATCTCTCCTCCAGGAAAAGCTGATGGGACTTGTTCAGCCTCAAGAGGAGATGGCTGAGAGAGACCTCATCAATGTGTATAAATATTTACAGGGGGTGAGTGCCACGAGCATGGACCAGGATCTGCTCCGTGGCGCCAAGCAACAGGACAAGAGGCAATGCGCAGAAACTGATGCACACAAGTTCCACCTGAACACAAGGAAGGACTTCTTTACTCTGAGTGTGACCAAGCACTGGAACAGATTGCCCAGAGGTTGTAGAGTGTTCCCCACTGCAGACATTCTAGACCTGTCTGGACACAATCCAGGGCCATGTGCTCTAGGACGACCTTGCTGGAGCAGGGAGGATGGAGCAGATAACCCACTGTGACCTATTCCTACCTCACCCGTTCTGTGAATCCGTGACTATCCCAGAAACCTTCTCCAGCCTAACTGATTCTATAACTCCACGAAATTACAGAACCAGGGGCTGCACCGGCAGCCCCTGTGGAGGGTGAGCAGGACCCTTCCTTCCCCTCAGGCCGGCCGCGCTCCTCGCCCCGAGGCCCCAGGCCCGCTCACCTGCTTGGCTCCCCGCGTGAACTCCTCGATGCTGAATTCGTGGTCGAAGTAGAGGCGGATGAGCAGGTAGTAGAAGCGGGTGCGGAGCCAGGCGAAGGGGCTGGTGATCCTCACTACCACAACACGCCGCTGAGGGCCCTCGGTCCCAGACCCGGCGCTGCTGGCGAACCGAGCCTGGGCGCTGAGCTGGGGCGGACGGGTGCGGGCGGGGCCCGGCGGGCCCGGTGCGGCTGCAGCCGGCGGCAGGAGCCGGGCGGAGCCCGCCAGCGCCCGCGCCAGCCAGCGGACACGGCCCGGAGCCGTGCAGCGCAGCGCCATGATGGCCCGGCGCGGCCCCGCCCTGTCCGCAGCAACTCCCGCTCCCCGGAAACACGGCTGCGGCCACCGCTGGTTCCGGCGCAGGCGGAGCGGTCCCAGCTGCCGGCGGCTGCGGCCGCGCCGGGTCAGGGGACCCGAGCCCCGGTCACCGCCGGAGAGGGGCGGCCTCCCCTCTGCTGGCCCTGCTGGGATCGCGTCTGGGTGCGGTGTCCAGTTCTGGGCTTCGCAGTACAAAGAGGCAAGGAGCAGCTGGGGAGAGGCCAGCGGATGGCACAACGATGTGGCAGGGGCTGCAGCATCTCTGCTCGTGAGGAGAGACTGCGGGAGCTGGGCCTGTTCAGTCTGAGGAGATTGTGAGCGGATCTCATGGATGCACAGAAATACCTCAAAGGCGGGTGCCAAGAGATGGTGCCAGACACTTCTCAGTGGTGCTCAGTGACAGGACGAAGAGTAACGGCCGTAAACTAAAACATAATAAGCTCCACCTCAGCTTGAAAAAGAACTTACTTTCATTGAGGGTGGCAGAACACTGGAACTGGCTGCCCAGGGAAGCCATGGAGTCTCTGTATCTGGAGACATTCAAACCCCACCTGGACATGTTCCTGTGTCACCTGCTGCAGGTGACCCTGCCATGGCAGGGGTTGGACTCGGTGCTCCAGAGATCCCTTCCAACCCTGACAATTCCTTGATCCGCGGGTCCCGGCCCTTGCCCAGGGGGCGAGGCAGGAACGCTTCTGCGCGGGCTCTTCTTTCCGGGGGAAGCGGCGGGGCGGACGCGGTGCCCGGGCCATGGAGCGGCGGGCGGAGGCCGTGGAGCGGCTGGACGGGGTGACACGGGAGCGCTTCCTGCGGGACATCTACCCGCGGGTACGGGGCGGCCGGGCCTCCACGGCGACACAGGGCAAGGCAGGCGGTGTCCGGAGACTCCCCCTCAGCGGGCACTGCTGGGGCAGGCCAACCCCAGGGTTTGCGTTTGTGTGTTCCCGGAAAGGTGCCCTGATCTATTGAGGGAGTTTAGGAGCAAGGAGCTTCTATAGGCAGGTCCTGTCTGAGCTGTCCAACCCGACAGGTGATCTCTGTAAGAGTCCAGTGCGTTTGGCAGTGGTTAAAAAGCGTGCTCGTTAGTTTTGTTGCTTTTTCACCTCTTGTTTTATCCTCCCACCCTCCGAGGTCCCAATTAAAAGCAAAAGTGTCTTCCTGCTTTTTGTGTGCGGGCTGGATCAAACTTGTTTGTGGTTGTGAGCAGCGAGGAACCTGGAACAGGTGGAAAGAACTTCTTTCTCTCATGAGAACATAACAGCATCACCACAGCTCACAGGCTGCGCCTTAACTGTGTCGGCTTTTACATGTTTTGTGCTAAGCCTCGGCTAGAAGGATTAAATCTAGTCCTTCATCCGAATGGATTCCTAAATGGCCCCAGCACAAAGTGTGGGCTATAATTGTCTCTGCCTCTCCATATCCTTCCTTACCCAACTAGGAAAGAACATGTAGTTAATAGAGAAACAGTTCCATAATTTGCTGCATTTTGTTTCAACTTTCAGCATTTGATTCACATTTTTTGTGAACAGATTAGTTGTAACCTTGTGTAAAAAACATTTACAACACTTACAAAGAAACATTTCCTTCCATGTAATTTGAAAAATTCATTCTTTTTTTTTTTCTGTTGGATGCTGTGATAATTCACCACTGAATTTTGTTGTTGTTGTTGTTCCTTAGAGAAAGCCAGTAGTGCTGACAGGACTGGAACTGGGCACTTGCACCACCAAATGGACAATAGATTACTTGAGCCAAGCTGAAGGATCTAAAGAAGTAAAGATTCATGTTTCTGCAGTGCCACAGATGGATTTCCTCAGTAAGAACTTTGTGTATAGGTACTTCACTCCAAAGTCTCTTACATTTTAAAGGCATGTGCTTGTAACTTACAGACATACAGTGCATCTGTTTGGAGCTGAGGGTGGGAATGGGAAGATAGTTTGTGAAAACATTACATTATGTATCAAAGGGTTGTCCTGGGTTTCTCCCTCTTCTGTTAATTCTACAGCCTGAATAAATACAATGAGGGTGAAATGAGGGGCCAAACAGCACCTTTAAAATGGTGTCACGAAGTGTTGCAAAGTTATTTTGTCAGAGCACTGTTTTAGGAAATTTGAGTCTAGCATTTGCAGACATTAATTAAAAACAAACCAAACCACCCTTGATATCTATGCTTGATAGCCTGGTATTTGTTGTAGTTATGTGGTGCATTCTCAGTGTTACTAAATAGTGACAATTTCTGACTCACTGTGTGTCTGATGCCCTTTGAATGCTGGTGTGTGTGTGCCAGCCATGGTATTCCACTCCAGAAAAGGTGTAACTGGTTAAATCCAAGCTCCTTTCAAAGTTAGCATGTGCAGCTTTCAGAATGCTCAGACCACTGGATACCAGACATTTCACCAGCTCTTCAATCTTGATGTGGGCCACAAAAAACCTTGATCTCCTCTGGAGCTTCTCTTATGTAACTGCCAGAACATATCTTCAGAGTTCATCTAGTCTGAGTCATTGGGTTGTCTTCAAGGGTAAATGCCTTAATTTTAGCAGTTTTTGTTTTCCCCAGGTGGGAACAGGATGTGCTCAGTGTGTTAAACTTTTAAGCAGGTGGGAGCATATGCTGTAAACAAGCCACAAGTCTGAGTGGAGCCTGTTGTTCAGGGAATAAACACCAATTACAACCATGATGCATTCTGCTCACTGCACAATGAAATATTGAATCTCTGAAATGAGGGAGTACTTGAATAACTTTGTCTTATCTCCATTCTTTATACCCCCTGCTCTGTTTTGGGTTTTTTTAGTATCCCTTGCTGTGAGTTCACATACAGTTGTTCTGGAGTCTTAGTTTTAGCAGGTTTGTAGACAACCAAATGGACTCTCTGATGCTCTGATGGTGTTTCATTAAAGCAGGTGTCAGGACTTTCACATACTTCACTTGAAATTCAGGAAACTTTGACTTTTTCCACAGCAAGCCCCTCATTCTAATCTGAAGGGACAGTAAGTAGAAACTAAAGAATAGAAACTCTGAGGACTCAACATGCAGTTCCATTAGTTTAAACTGATGAACATCAGTAGTACTGCAGTTCTGTTGTGAGTTGCATGCTCCTAGCCCTGTTTTTGTGTTGGTTCTGGAACTCATCCAGCCAGGTTGTGATGTGCAGCAGAAATCTGAATGGTTTTCTGCTGTTTTAGCTTTGTAAGCAGGTTCACAGGGGGGTCAGATGAGTGCCAGTGCTACTGTAAGGGGGGAGATGGGGTGATGAGGGCAGATAGCAAGGGCAGAGCTGTGGTAGCACCAAAATGCATTAGTTTAAGCTGTAGTGAGAGCTGTGCTCTCACTTTCTTCAGCAGCAGACATGATAGAACAGTTTGGCTGAAGTCAGAGCATTGGGTTTTGTTTGGTTTTCCATTGACTTCAGTGGGTTTTGCATTTGCCTATTCCAAGCAAGCCTAAAATGTTTCGAGAACTGGTTTAAGTATTGTCAGATGCAGGTTCACATTCTAGTAAAAAAGATAACAGGATCAAGAAAAATTTTGCTTGAAAATGGTTTCTTCTTAACCCTGGGTACTTGGTGGTTGCTGTGAAATGATATTTACTTGCAATAGTTAATTATCCAGTGACACTTAGTGTGAGATGGTGAGCTGCATGAATGTAACATTGAATTCATAATAATGAATTGCATGTCCTGTTGCTGATTGTGTTTGGTTTGCCATTCAGCTGTCAATTGATACCAAAATCTGTAATCTGCATGAAAAGCCCCCATTATGTAGATAAATATGTAACACACTTACTGACTTCAGAGGAACCAGCTCTAATGCCCAGTTACTCTTCTTGAATCTTCTAAAGCTGTGTTTAGTACATTTAAGGAAAGCTGCAAAGAAACATTTGAAATATTGAGATGCCTGTGTTTTGAGGAGCTGAGAAAGCATATATTTTAAAAAAATCCATATAACTGAATTTTATAGATGTACAAATGAAGGTAATTACCTGTATTCCTGCACAAATTCATAGCAGAAAATGCATAGATACAAATATGTGCGTCTTCCCTGTGGGAGTTTTATTGATGCTGAGCTTTTCTGCAAATTTAGAAAAATGTACAGTAAACAAGCCTAAAAATGACACACCTAAACAGTTAAGCAAGTATTGCCACAGTTTGAGTCTTAATTTGACTGTGAAAAATGTTTTGTTCTGTGACTCAGACCATTCAGAACTCCTAAGCTCAAGGGGGGATCTTAACAAAGTGAATGAACAGTTGACGGAGCCAGATCCTCTGTGGTCCATGGTGACAGGACAAGAGGCCATGGGCACAAGCTGAAATACAGGAAATTCTGTCAACCCCTTCAACACACACAGACACACTGTTTTACAGTCAGGTTACTCAAACAATGGAACAAATGCAACATGTTTCCTAGAGAGATTATGGAGTCTCCATCCTTGGAGATCCATGAAACAGAACTGGATGCTGTCCTGTGCAAGCTGCTGTAGTGAACCCTGCTCTTTGCAAGGGGCTTGGGCTGGAGGAGCTCCAAGGGTGCTTCCAGCCTCAGCTACTACAGGATTGTTTGGATATATACTGGAACAAGTCACTGAAACAGAGAAGTTTCTAAGTGTAGGATTTCTGTCTTGGGAGAACTCTTCAAACACCTGCTGCAAACACTGATTAGTCATCATATTAATTTAAAAAATAAGAGAGCAGCCTATTGCATCTTCCATTGCACCTGATATGGTAAGGGAGCTTATTATAAATCTAGAGTTTAGACCATGTGTTGTTACACTGACTCATGGTATAAATTCAAATATTTCTATTTCAGAACTCTGCCTTTTGACGCATTTGTGCGAAGAGCAGCTGAAGTCAAGCACGAGGAGTACTTTCTTACTGAGGTAATTTCCTTAGTGTCACAGTTTCTTCTGTTGGTTATTTTGCTGGTATTTGGAGAAAAGTGATGAACTGTAATTTAAAGTCTTACTTCAGAAAAAGACTTGATCTTTAATTTAACTTTCTTGTGTGTGGATGCCAAAGGAAAAAACATGAGAAGTAATTCTCAGTAGTTTTTTTGCATGTCTACAGTGTGGTTAACTTCAGTCATCCTGTTTCTCTTAACAAAAACTGCTTACATGAGCAAAAATTCCAGTATGAAATTTAGAAATCAAACCTTGCTTTAGAATAACAACAATATAATTTGTGTGATTTGCAAGAAAATGTCATGAAGACATTTAGAATTTGATGACTATCAAAATACAAATCCAGATATATTGTAACATGATTTGTGAGTAGCAAATGTGGGGTTATATCTACTTATCATTGTTCAGGCTAAGTGTTTTTCAGATAACTGTGATTAGGAAGCAAATAGTTTTGAATGGAGACATGCTTTTTTACCTTTTATGCTGCATAGGTTGCTGTAAGCTTTGAAGGCAATAAAATAATTTTCTGCATCAATATACTGAAGAACTTAAATTATAATCAGCATTTACTTTGAGTCTGTTCAGTAACAGCAATACTGAAGCAGTTAACCAGTCCCCCCACACTTTATTTACTCTTCTCCTTTCAGTTAATTTATTTTTCCCTTTTGTCAAGATGAGCTGCAGGGATCTGTTGTCATTATATTACAAAGGTTCTATTGTTATTACAGTGCAAGGGTTCCATATTGCTAGAGTTCCATACCTCCTTGATGGTTCTTGTAGGCAGCTCCTCTAGGTACTGACTCTTCCTTGTCCTCACAGTAGCAAAATGACTCCAGGTCCCACCAATCCACTCTTTTATACCACTCTTCTTATTGGCTACAGGTGTGGCCTATTAAAATTAGGCCTGCTCCTAATCCTAATAATTGACCCAGCTGCAACTCTTCAGGGGGTAAGATTACATTATATACCACCTTTATTTACTCATCCTGTATCCCTCTACAGGGATCAGTAAATGGCAGTATAACAAAGTAGTTGAATTTGTAGATGCCCTTTATTTATACCATATTTTAATGAAATTCTGTATTAGATAAATGAGAAAATACATGCTCTCTGTTTATCTGTTTTGGTAATTCTTATTTAAAAAACCCAAACAATTCTCTTTTTGTGTTCACTTCAGGATGAAAAGTACTATTTGCGATCAGTGGGTGAAGATGTTAGGAAGGTAAGTTACTGGAGATCACAGTTCTAATACTGTAAAATTGCAGTTTAGAAATATTTTTTAAAGTCTGTTGTCGTACAACTTACTTAGGGTCACATGGTTTGTGAATCTGACTGGATTTAGGTCAGAGTATTTAATGTGTCTAGAATAGTTGCTGTTGCATGGGAGCTGAGCTGGCCACTGAAGAGTACGTTGCTAAACTGCCTTTCTTTAGCTTTTGTTGTAAACTAATGTAAAAGGATTTATGCTGATCAATTGCTCCTGCAGTGTGAATCCTAGCAGCCATGGTTAAGAGAAGCTCTCTGGCTCTGGCTGTTCTTATTAATGGCATTTGGCAAGTCAATGCTGAAAAACATTGCTGATTTCAGGTTTTTGCCAATGCTGAAGTTCTAACCCCGTTTCATATGATTGGAAATGAATGCGAAGTGCTCCCCCATTTAAATGTGCATAGATGGTTCTCTCTCTATGCCCTTTCTGTTTCAGGATGTTGCAGATATCAGGAAGCAGTTTCCTACTTTAGCAGAAGATGTTCATATTCCAGAGTATTTTGAGAAGGAACAGTTTTTCTCTAGTGTCTTCCGCATCAGCTCAGCTGGATTACAGTTATGGACACATTATGATGTAGGTAATACATGGGTTTAGCATGAAATGTTGCAGATGGCATTACAGAGTTGAGAGAATAAGGTGCAAATCTCTGTCAAAGATTAGAGAATAATAACAAACTTCACATATTTTGAAACAGTAAAATGAACCACATTCTGTGGTATGGTGAGTTTTAAATGTTGCATTGCTTAGGCATAATATCTTAACTGGGTTTATGTCAAATGCCAGATTTGCAAGATTAAAGGATGTTTTATTTTGTTTCCCTTTTTAAAACTGTTTTGAGTTTCAGTAGAAAATCTGAAATACAGTAACTTTAAACCCTTTTGTCTTCAACATTGCTTTCCTTTTTTTTTTTCACTCTAATGGCCAGATTAGGATAAATTCTAGTTGTGCAATACACTGCCAACTGTGCAATGATTGTAGTGGTTTCTGGCTCCAATGCAATAGATTCCAAATAAAGTTGTCTTCTAACACTGTGCAGTGAGTTCTGAATAAATTTATGTATAAGATAATTCTTAACATGTGAAGGTTTTATTAATACTCTTTTTTTAAGCTAATAATTAGATCAGTTGCAGTCAATATATTTATTCAATCAACTTTTGGCTGACATGTCTATTATTATGCTCATCCCAGGTGATGGACAACTTCTTGATCCAAGTCACAGGGAGAAAAAGAGTTGTTTTGTACAGTCCTCGAGATGCACCGTATTTATATTTATCAGGTATGCATGTCACAGGTATCTAGATTGGAGTTTGGTGATCTTAGCTTTTCAACTCACAAGTGTTGCACTGTAGAAAATAATCACTAACAGATGACTTGCTATAAAAGAATATAATTTGTTCCTTTAGCTCTGATTCTTTGTGCTTTAGTCAAAGCTAAGAAAAACAGCAGCTTTGCCTGATTATTTTCAACACCTAACTGAAGGAGTAAAATGTTCTGTCTGGGTTCAAAATAGTGTTTTAGATGTCAGGAAAAGTGGTTTTTAGTGTTAATAAGGTTGCAGTTACAGAACAAATACAGACAAGAGGAGAACATCTCTTCAGCAAATGAGGGCTGCCATCAGGTTTTCTTGGTTTTGAGAAATAAACCAGGACTAAATTTGATTCAAGAACTGCCATCTCCAGCAATATGATAATGCTTTGTTACTATTGGAAGAGTGGGACTATTTATTCACTGAAATTTTCCTAGGTACTAAATCAGAGGTACTGGATGTGGATAACCCAGACATGGAGAAATATCCCCTTTTTGTGAAAGCCAAGCGCTATGAGTGTGTTTTGGAAGCAGGAGATGTGTTATTTATTCCAGGTAAGCAGTAAATAGTTCCTGACCATGGCATGGTATTAAACAGTCTTTTGTCTAATTTATGATTTCTGGAGATGGTAAGAGATTGTTTAAGCATTTCTCTGTTATAAGTAGGAGCATTGAAAGCCAATGTTGGCAAAACTAATTTACTTCTTCCAACTGTACAATTAACCTGAAAAACAGTATTATTATATCTACCTACAAATCTTGCTTTCCCTCAAGTGTATGCTCTATGCTCCTGAATTTGTGTCTTAATAGATTAATACTATAAACTTACCTTCTGAAATCTGAAATTACTTCAGTGACCTGAGTTTTTTAGTGACAGAATTTGAGTGAAATAATATTTCTGTTCTTCTGTAGCTCTGGCACTTGAGGCACATTGTCTGATGAGAATTACGGATGGTAAAGTTATTGGACCTTCTAAAGATTAATAATCATCTTTGGGGAATGGAAACACAAGTCTTAATAATTTTTCTGCACAAGCAGAAAGCTGCTTCCTGGGCTGACATGACAAATTCTGGTAGTCAGGGAAAGGCATTTGAATTACTCCTATTGACTCCTCCTTGTTACTGATTTTATTTTAACTCATTGTGAGCTTGCAGCAGATATGACTTATCCTGTCACTTTTACATTATCTGGGCAATATAAACAGGTCAGTAAACAAGAAGGTAGTAGGTTTTTAGGAAGTTATTTTATAATAGTTTCTTAGCCTTTGACTTGTTACTTAATTTTGAACTTACCTTTGTTTCTTCCTGAATAAACTTTTGGTTACAGTTAGACAGTTATATGTCACACTGCTGCTGATGTCAGCATCCCTGTTTTCTGTTTATGAAGTCCAGATACTCGTTTGTCTTTGCCAGTGGGTGAGCAGAGTCAAACTTGAGTCACATTCAGCTCTCTTAAGACTGACTGAGGAGCTTTGGGGTTTTTGAGTCCAGAGAATGGTGCTTTGTCAGCATCCTGCAGTGCATATCACTGAAAAATAAGATGTTTTTGGAGGAATGTGTGTGGTTATTATGAAGAAGGTAGAAGCAGTCCCTCTTCCTAACCTGGAAGAAACTTCATGTTTATTTCTCAGAATGAACTTTTCTATGTCTTCAGCACCTACAGGCAAATAAGATGTTATAAACACAGCATTCAGACTTTTAGCTTAAAATTCAAATATCCTAAATATACCATATTAAACTGATTATTTAAATGTACTCAATGAAGCAAAGATGTCTTGGCTTCCTTACCACAATCATGATGATTCAGCTGAAAAACCTCATGCCTTCATTATGAGAAGATTAGCAACTTTGCCTGGGTGAGCTGGCGGATGCTGGTGGTTTACATTAATGCCTGGACAGCATGTGCAAGGTTAGGGACTAAGTGAAAATAGATACCTGCATTGAGAGTGGAGGAGAGCAAGGGAAGGTGTCTTTCTTTCACCCTATGCTTATCTTTTGCTTACATTTGAGTACCTCTGTGCTTCAGCAATGGTTACTTTTATGAGAAGTTATGGATCAGCATAAATGTCCTGAAAAACTTCTTAAATTTGGTACAATGCAATACATTCATATGGATGTTTATAAATAAAGAAAAATACAGTAGTTGAGGCTTTTCCTTAACTAGATTTAGTTTGGGCAATTCTTACACTTGCTTGGAGTCACATGGAGGTTTTGGACAGTAATTTTTATTTTAGGCACTGTTCTTTCTACAGCTTTGTGGTTCCATAATGTAATTTCTGAGGAATTTGGAGTGGCACTGAATGTCTTTTGGAAGCACCTTCCTGCTGAGTCCTATGATAAGACTGACACTTATGGAAATAAAGATCCCATGGCAGCCTCTAGAGCTATACAGATCTTGGACAGAGCCTTGAAAACACTTGAAGAACTACCTGAGGAATACAGGGATTTTTATGCTCGGAGAATGGTGTTACGTATCCAAGAAAAGGCCTACAGGAATGATTATGGATAAAGCAACACACTGCAATTCAGCAAGGTCCCTTGCAAGTAGAAAATTGTATGTTAGTATGGAAACTCTCCATCTGTACTTACATCCACTTTCTGTGAGACCAATAAAAACTGTCAATAAACATTCTTTTATAACAAAATTCCTCTTGTAGATTTTCTTCCTAGTTTTTCATGTGCAGTCACAGTCTGCTTGATCTGGAGAGGGTCTCTTTTCTACAATGAGACAGACATTTGCAGTGCCTCTACTTATAACTGTACTTTTTTGGAACGCTCTACTTAAATTTTTCCGAACAAAAGTTTTGGTATGTGGGCTGACAGCATGTATGCTTAGAAGTAACTGCACGTATTTGTGAATGCAGCCTCATTAAATTTTAGCAAAGCCATAGTGGTTTCTGAGGAGGTCCAAGCAAGCCATTGGTGGTGGCTGTAATGGTCATGGTTTCTTTTTAAGTGATAACCTGGCAATTAGTGTAGGGAGTCTCTTCTCCCCCTTGTAGTGAGACAGAGTGGATATGAGAAAAAAAGCAAAAACTAGCCATGCCAGATTCCACTTAGAATTGTGCAGCAGCTTGAGTGCAATGTAAATGATTTACCCTTTTCCTAGCTCAGTAATGTGTCACTGGGGGGAATATCTTTGTCACTGCCTCAGTGCAGTCAGACAGCATTGCTGTTCCTGCAGCTGTGAAACACTTGGCACTAATGAGCCCACAAATCCATTCAGACACAGTCCTGGTATCTGCAGTGGAGTTCATAGTTGTGGAGTAGACACAAAACCTGTTGGGGCTGTTTTGTTATCATATGAAAGGGGGTTTGCATAGCACCTTTTGGGATGGAATCTGCTGTTTAGGCATTGTAGGTTACTTTTTCATCAGATTGTAGTGCTTACAAAAGCCCTATGAAATAAAGGTGGGGATCTGACAAAAAGGATAGGCTAGGCATTGTCTCTTTGAAACACCTCTGATGTTACTACTTGTGCTGTTTGGGGAATGCAGCATTTATCTGACTTAGTCTGTTACTTTTAGCAATGTTTTTTGAGAATTGTAACTTGTCAAAAGCTCTTAGACAAAATAAATGTGTAGTGTTAAAAAAGTGCTGGAAAAAAGCTTTCTTCAGAAGAGCAGGAGCTTGAACACTGTGCAGATTATTCTTCTAAACCTGTTCTTCTTGGCAGTTCAGCACAGTGAAAATAGTCTGGTACCATGTGAATGGGCACCCGGCCACCTCAATGAATAAGCATGAATGGAACCAGCCAAGCGATTCTGACCGGCATCATTGTACGTTCTGAGGGTAGAATTTCAATTTGGGATCACAAATAGGTCTCCCAAAATTTTTGTTCAGAAAGGAACAAGGATTGCTTGTGCATACTGCTGAGACAGAATCTCTCTGCCTGTTAGGCTGGGGTAACCTCTTGGCTTTGTTGGCTTGGTAATGTCGAGGGCCCAGTCTGAATTGCAGAGGTGAACGGAGCATATTCTTTGTGTGTTAGGACTGAATTGAGAGGTTCAGAGAGCCTGCAGGGCTCAACAAAGCTGTGTTCCAGCATTGTGCCTGCACAGCCATCATTCTAATTGCCAGCAGCCTCTCAAGGTACTGGTACAGAGAATTACTGTGCTGATTGTGTGCCTCCTGCCATTCCTTGGGTCTCCATTCACAAAAGGGAGGTGTCAGCTTGGTATTCTCAAGCCCCCTCAACACTCAAGTGTAAATTTTATCTTCATGCTGCCAACTTTTGCATTTGCAGAGATCTGACTAAATCAGTCCCAGTTGGAAAGAAGTTTATCAAACTTCTTAGTATTTTAGATTCATATAAAATAAAATTATTTCAGTCATCTGGACAAGTTCATAGAATCAAGCCTTGCTTTAAAAGAATTTAGCAGTTTACAGTTTAGTACATGTTAGCATGTCTCAAAATGTACCAGAAATAAGGATGTAATACAAGAACACCAATCATTACTAGGTTGTACTATGGACTGTGTAAAGTTGCTCACTCCATTAGAAAACAGAAGTGTCTTGAACTACAGCACTATTAGCAGGAGAGCCACCTAACTTTAGGCACTTACATCTAAGCTTATTAAAAACTGCCTTTACAGTTAATGTTGAAAAATGGGCATATGCAAACTATGACCCATTTTATCCTAACACAGAAATGTCCCACCCTTGACTGCTTCATGCCAGCTTTCCTGTGTTTGTGAGATGCCAGAAAGCTGTTTTAAAATTATGGATGCTGACTACACAAATACAAAGCCTCCTTGAAGACAAGTCATCAAATAAATCTGATTTTTTAAACTAGGTCTCCACAAACACCTGCTAAAACTTAATCCACAAAACTGCACATTCCTTGTTTAATGGTTTTATGCTCACATCAAAGTGGTTTCACCCATTAGAAATAGTTTATTTTCTACATAGTTTGCAAAATTTATTTTTAGCATGCATTGTAATGAATGACAGAGGCACATTCCAACAGAGTACTACAGCTGTTTAAAGAATGAAAAACAACCAGTCAGTTTTCCCTCCACAACACGAGGTCTCATAACAAGATTAGTTTTACAACAAAGTGCCTATTCTTCAAAGTAATGCGGCAACACTTGAGCCTATTTAACAGTTATTGTAGGCAGCCTCCATCAAACAGGTTAGTATTATTTTAACAGGACAGCCATCCAGAAACTTTTGAAGACAATGTCAATATTTTAATAGCTATTTCCAAAAGCTTGCAGCAACGTAGTTCTGATGTTTTGGCAGGCACAGAATTGTTTAGAAATGGTCTGTGATCTGCAGTGTTATTAGATTGGGCAAGTCTTAGCACACCCAACTTAGCCTAGTCAGTCTGAAACTGAGGGAGCAAAAGCAATAGAAAGTTCTGGGGGTTTTGTTGCTTTACTTTTTAAAATACTATTTTGTAAGGGGATGGTTAAATATATTTCAATACATTTGCAGGCTTTCTATTAAAACCACTCCTTTAGGTGACCCATATTTCCTTTACAGAAAAATTCCTCACATATGCTGCAAATATTATCAAAAGGACCATAAAGGGAAAAAATGTTCCTTGAAACAAATTAAGAAGTTGTTATAAGCCTATTAAGGTGGTAATCAACAAATAGGATTGAATGAAATCTCCAAGAAACAGGCTAAAATAAAAAAGCAGATGGAACTAAATTTCAGGTTTTTTAGAGTTTGTTTGCATATTGCACTTTTCTCCATCAATTAAAACAGATTTCTTTTGATGAACTAGGTACATTAATCTAATTATTAGTGATAGAGTTCTCTTTCAAATTGTAAGGTGCACACTGTGTGCATAATCCTTTCCATCACCCTTAATCTTTTCAGTGTTAAGAAAATTTTCTTAGGAGTACAACACACTTTTCTCATTATTCAGTGATCACTGATGTGCACAATTTCTGCCAAAAGTTGTCTACAGGGAACCTTTTAAGTTTTAATGATGCCAATAGAAGAAACTTCCTTTCCACAGTGTAAGAGTCACGGGAAACAAGGACCAGGGCAGAGATGTTACTAAGCCATCAAACATAGAAGCAAAATTTAATAAAATGCCTTTTTTCAGAACTTAGCCACAATTGTTTGTGTAATCTTCACAGAGGTTTGCTAACTTGCTTTTGTATTCCTATACTTCCAGGAAATCCAAAACCATTTGGAGTTACTCGTTCATTGTTAATAGTTGCAGTTATCTTAAAGGATGATTTTAAGCTTTGTAACTAAATGGGAAATTACTTGCAACAGTAGAAAAGTTCCATTAATACCATCATTGTCCATCTTCCAGTATTTCTTTCTTAAGTACACTCAGGTTTGGTGTCTGAACCAGATGACATCTTTTGTATCAAATCTGGCTGGCTTTCTATTTAGAGGGGCTTTTTTCTGTAGGAAAATATTAGGCTCCAAAAATAAGGTTTTTGGATGGCTCTAGAAGCAACTACTGCAGTACATTTAAAGAAGATAATAGATTTTAAAACTGAGGCATTTTGAAAGAGCTACACTCAAGACAGTCTGAATTTTTTTAATGCAACTTGTAATAGATTATGTGCTTATGGCTTGATTAAGAGCAACATCAATGCAGCAATTACCAAGTACAACCTTGCCATCCCAAGGTAGGGATGTCACCCTTGATGTGATAACAAAGGTATTACTGCTGGTCCTTACAGAAGTTAGCAGAGCAACAGCAAGGCATCTTAAAGCACGAACAAGCTACACCCTAATCAACATTCCTGGTTACTTAACATAGCTACATCACAATTTTCAAGCCCCCAGGTGAAATGGCTGTTCACTAGCAGATACTACACAATTCATTAATCAAACTTCAGAGTGACAGAAATGGCAAGGCGTGCATAAGGAAGAGAAATGTATTGGCACTATTATTCCAAAGGTGAGTATTTGTGACTTTGTTTCAAACAGGAAAAATGTTACAAAACTGGAAGATTTAATTACCTAATAAAACAAGTCTCCACAAAATATATAACTAACATTCCTCTTACAATCAATTTCCTTAAGCCAAAAAACTAACCTTACATCTGTTATTGACAAAGAGCAATAATTTTAGCCCTGGAAGCACTCAACTGGAGTATCTACACATCTGAAATTCCCAAGTACTTTATAGTCCCATTAAATGCAGTATATATTAGACATCCAGGACCAAAAATTCTTCCAACAGTTCAGGAATAAATATTCACATTTAACAAAAAAACATGCATAGGATTGTTCTTCATAACACTTTTTTCCCAGGAATCAAAAAACAACATCTGTTATAGTTATGGGGTCCCAATAAGCCTTTTTATGCTACAGAAATTTATATATAGCATCTATTAGCAACACAGAACTGATTTAGTATTCTGTTTAGAAAGCATCTGCTCAAAGCTGAAAATCTAGATGACAACATTTACAGTGTTAAAAGTGCTTCTACAAAGAATATATTGTTCATATACATACAGTCTCAAAATACTTCATGAACTCTGAAGTGGTTGTCTAAGGAGGGAACTTCATCAGCAAAATGCAGTTGATCATTTATTTCCACACCAAATTCTTCAAGTATGTGTACAAATTTCTCATGCTCTCTCCCAATCCATGACCTCATTGTGTCAAACACTTGGTAAGGTGTAACGTGAGCATGAACTTTAATTCCTGTCTCTGCAAGTTCTTTCAGCATTTCAGGGTGAGTAACCCAAGTGTTGCTTCCTCCCGAGTGACCACCATCCAGCCAGTAAATTGCTTTTATGTTTTTTAAGAAGGCATCTGTATTCTTGTCTTTTTTGGCTTCCTTCAGCTCATAAAGCAGCTGGTTCAAAACAACACAGCCTTTACTGAAGCCAATCAAAGTAAAGGATGCTGCACCTACAGCAGAGGGGAGCATGACGTTGACAGCAGAATTATTAGAGCATTCACAATCTCTCTCCCTTTCTTTGGAGGAGCAGCCATTTGTTGTAGGAACAGACTGTGGCTGTGATTTACAAGCAGCTATTTTTGCATCCTTGCTGACACCGTGCACACTTTTCTGGGACAGCAGAATATTCTGAGAGAGTCTGAATGCATTAACCAGCAAAGCATGGAGATGCTTGAAAGCTCCAAAGTCAGTGCTGTGCTCTGGTGCTCCAAACATGTTACTTGTCACAAAATTGTCATAACAGCTGAATTTGTGCAGGTGCATTCGAGAACATTTTATGACCCAAATAAAGCTATTGGGGAACCGGCGAGCCAGTATGGTAGCAACATTTTCAAAACTCCAGTGCTCCCACTGAAAGTTTTCTGGGTGGCAAGACATGATGTCATGATAGTTCTGAAAAATTAAAAAAATAGAAAATATGCATTACTACATTGTGAAAAGATTCAGCTTCAATGTACTCCTATTTATAAAGGAGAAAGGAGTACTTTTTTACAGAAAGGACTGTAAAAAACCCCCATGCATTAGAAGCTCCTACTTTCTAAGTTTGCACAACAAGAAACACATAAAAGAAACTGGTATATTTTGACTTACTTACTTTAATATTTTTTACAACATATTTTTAATACCCCCAAGATCAATACAATAAAGTCAGCACATGAAAATATTAATAATTTTTGTTGACTTCACATCAAAAGAAAATTAAAGTATTATTCAACTTAGTATGACACAGAATACATAATTTTACTGTATTATCTCTACCTACAGAAATACTGATTATCTTACTACAAAACAAAAAGAGACTTAAAACTTCGTAGCAAGTTTTACGGATTTTTATACAGAAACAAAAATATCCCCTCTCATTCAGCTGTAGGAAATTTTTGCTGCCTTATTCACATCCATAGAGGGCATTTTTGGAAAGAAATTAAACCCCAGGTCTTGAATGAACCTCATGTCTGAAATCTTAATGGCAAAGAATACCAGTTCGTTTATTTTACTAAGGAATAATGAAGCCATATGCAAGAATGGCAAACAGACAAGTCTTCACTGGCTGTCCCAATCCTTAAAATAAAAACACACAAAATTCTGCATCTTCACCTGGCAGAAGGGAAAGCCATTTTCCCTTGAAGAAGAAGGCACTACCCCTGCTTTTGAGAAGCAGTAATGACAATAGAGATTAGCAGGCTACCAGAACATGTTATGTTAGAGATAACACATAACCACATGCTCGGGGACAGCACTTCAGTCTCTGCAATTTCTTGCCAACTCTAGAGACCACAGGTGCCTTCTCAGGACAGGCTGAGAAAGTGTCAGTGCCTGTCGAATTCCCAAAGGGCAGGGTCTGGGATGTCCATACACCTGCACGGTGCTCTGCCTGGGGAGAATAACCGGGCATTGACACTCCCTGCCACGCTTCCAGACACTGCCATCCCTGTCACTGTCACCCTCAGGCAGCGCTACAGGGCTGGAGCGAGCCCAGAGAAGGGCAGTGGGGCTGGTGACGGGGCTGGAGCACAAGTCCTGTGAGCAGCAGCTGGGTGTGCTCAGCCTGGAGAAGAGCAGGCTCAGGGGGAGCCCTTGCTGCTCGCTCTAAGTCCCTGAAAGGACCTGTAGCCAGACGGGGTCAGCGTCTTCTTTCAGCCGACAAGAGGACACAGTTTTAGGTTGTGCCAGGGGAAGTTTAGGTTGGACATTAGGAAGCACGCTTCACAGACAGGGTGGATTGCCCAGGAGGTGGTGGAGTCCCAGTCCCTGGAGGTGTTGAAGGAAAGACCGGACATGGCACGCAGCGCCAGGGTAGCTGGTGTGGTGGTGTTGGTCATAGGCTGGACTCGATGATCTCCAACCTAAGCGATTCTTTGAGGACGAATCTCCTCTCCTCCCCTCCCCTACTGCTCCAGCCGAGGTTTCCGAAGGGCCCGTTCCCGCTCCCCGTGCCCGACCGTGCGGGGCAGGGAGATGCTCCGACGGCCGCGGCGGGAGCCGGACACTGCCCACCCGCACAGCCCTTCCGGCGCCGCTTCCCCGCTCCCGCTCCGCCGCCCGGGCCCCCATCGCGCCGCGCTCCGTACCTGCACGTCCCCCGGGAAGTACACGACGTGGTGCTGCGGCGCCGGGGCCGGGTCGCGCGGGGCTGGCGGCACCAGCAGCAGCAGCTCGTTGGTGCGGTGCGGCTCAGCGCCCGGCACCTCAGGCAGCCGCAGCCACGGCGGGCTCAGCCGCGCCGCGGAGAACCCCCCGCCGCTGCCGCCGCCGCCGCCCGCAGGCCCCGCGGCGCAGGCGGCCGGCGCCCCGCAGAGGCTCATGGCGCTGCCCAGGCACAGCGCGGCGGGGCCGGCGAGCCCCCGCAGCAGCACGGCGGCGGCCGAGCGGCAGCGCCGGCTCATGGGAGCGCCGCTCCGCGCGCCGCCCGCCCGCGCGCCGCGCCTGCGCACCGCCCCAGCCCCGCCCCCGCGCACGGGCCCGGCCCCGCCCATCGGCCCCGCCCATGGGCCCCCCGGGCGGGACCCGGCAGGGGGCGTAGCGCGTGTGCCCGCCCCGCGATGACGTCACGAGGCTGTTCAAAAGGCGGCGGCGGGAAGCGCGTGGAGCCGCGAGGGCGCAGGGGCGCTCGCGCTGCCCGCGGGGCCGTGCCGTGCCGTGCCGTGCCGTGCCGTGCCGTGCCGTGCCGTGCCGTGCCGTGCCGTGCCGTGCCGTGCCGTGCCGTGCCGTGCCGTGCCGTGCCGTGCCGTGCCGTGCCGTGCCGTGCCTGAGCCGGGAGCTGTGAGGGGGCCTCGGGATGGGGCAACGACACCGCGGGGTGTGGGGCTGTGGAAATTACAGAAAGGATCTAGTGCTCCACGTGGGGCAGTTAATTTCCAAACCGGAAGGTATGTGCTTCCTAAAGGCGCTGGTTGTATGAGAAAAAGTAAATAAAAAGATAGCTTTGAAATACTGGGTTTGGATACACTAGTTCTGCTGAGTTGGAAGAAAAGCTTCCACGTGTGCTGGTGAGAACTCTTGTATTTTACAAGGCAAACAAAGCAAGGAAACCGAGCCTTTGGTTTCTTTCTGAGCATTTAAGTTTCCTTTTTCTAGAATTTTGATATTTCACATATTTTTTCTGTTATTCTATTTTCCTAGTCTACTTAAAAACACTTGTATGAAAGCCTACAAAACTGCCAAACACAAAACCGGTCTCCTGTTAGCGGAGGCACTCAAGAAAGAAGAGTTAATTAAGCACTAATTGCTTAATCAAGTAATCAAACTATTGACTGGTTTCTTCTTGTCGGAAAATTCAACAAGGAACTATGGTGACATTAAGGCTATTTGTTAGTGTAGCAAGCTAGAAACTAGCAGAATACTTCAGAATGGCTTTTTCAAGTTTATATGAATAGCAGAGATTAATTAAATTTTTGGTGGTTTAGGTTTTTGATTGAAACAGTTTTGGTTTTTTTTTTTTTTTTAAATCCTAACTCTCCCGACGTTTTTGTATGAAAGTTATTTTTGATGCTGTTACAGCTTTTTTTCTCAGATTAGGGAAAAATTCCAATATTTGGTCACCAGCAGGTGGTGCAGTGCGGCGCGGTTCGGAGTCTGTGTCAGAACAGAAATACTCAGGTGTTCACTTCGGCGTTTTCCCAAGCACATCCTCTTTCGCCTGGTTTGAATTCTGGACATATTGTTGTAGGATGTTTTCCAGATTTTATTTTTTTTTTTTTTCTCTGCGAGCATGCCCTAAGGCTATGATCGGAGTGGAAACTTTCGCAATCCTTCTGCTAATGAAGCAAAATTTTTTAGGAAAACATCTCTAGCTCCTTCACTCAACTGTTTGTTTCAGTTCGTGGAGACAGATTTTCTCAGTCCGATTTTGAGCTGTTCAGGTCCATGCTGACACTAAAACTTAATTAGGTGGGCTAATGGAGCCTTCTCACTTCTGTTCTCTACTAGGTACTCTGCTGAAGAAATACTGGATAAGATCTTTGAAATGCATGTGCATAAGAAGAAACTAGTGCTCTGCTTTTCTCATATGAGGCAGATAATTTCCAAAAAATGCCTACAGAACTAGAGGAAAATGGCTGTGCTCAGAAAATCTGGATATGTGGACCTTGATTGCTAAGGTTTGTTTGCACAGGCACAGCTTTATTATGATTATTGATAACTGATGAAAAAGCAGGGATCCACTAGAGAGAAGTGGTCAGGCAGAAGAAAGTTTTAAATTTGGTAATTATTGTTGAGAAACATGAATAATTACTGTCAGCACTGTGGAGAAAAATCTGTGCTCTTCTCCTCAGGTGGCCTGTGTTCTCTCCAGTGGTTTCTGCAGATGAGAGATTAGCTTGCCCAGAAGAGTTTTACAGGCATTATTCACATTGTGGGGATAGTTACAGTAACCAAAAGGGCATGCTGGTACTTTTGCCCAGAAATACTTATTTAACCAAGTAACTAAAGTTAATACATAAGGTTGTAGGCAGGCTTTCATCTTCATCCAAAATGCTACATGAGCATTATGGGAGAGCATGGAAATTAGTCCATATTGTAGTCAGAATTCAGACATATGCATGACCAAAACTGGGAAATGGACTTGCTTTTTGTTATAAGAAATAATGGTGTACATGACCTGTTTTTCCCCACTTAAAATAGAAATCACCACTTTATTCCTACTCTCAAGAAGATCCAAGAAGTCTTCTGTGACATATTATAAATTATAATGGTGACTGATTGCTCTGAGTTTGCTTCCAATCTTTGTCATGTGGCTGTTGTAGTATGCAAGTAGATTCAATAATTGAGTGTATTAATCCTTACACATATCACCCAATGGAGGCACAAAATACTGTACTTTTGATAGGCCTTTGTCAGCCTTCATGTTTGTCCTTTTCTCTGTGATGCTTCATGTCTCCATTTTTCTATTTACTAATTGTTTGCTTGCTATGCTCTCTATTATTGTAAGAACAAAGACCTTTTCTTTTTATATGCCACTTCACTTACCACACCTGCTCTTCTTTGCCCACAGCAGCCCTCACAGTTTTCATGCACAGGATCAGTCATGAGCTGACCTGTGGGCTGCTGGTAGAACAGCCTGTCCTGCATGTGCAGTTCAGTGCCCATTTTCCCCTCCTGTAGGTAGGACAGAGGTGTGAAGTATATAGTATTTTTTCAGACTTTGCAGATGTTTACACCTCAGGAAGTTTGGCAGAAAGAATGTCTATCATGGTTGATTAGCAGTGCTGAGACACATGCATCTAATAAATAATTCCTCTGGAGAGAGCTAATGGCTTTTTCACCTCTTCAGTGTCTGAGTTCCCATATAGACCCTTGGGGCTGCCTGCAGGGTGGTAAATTCGTTTAACCTGTCAGAGACAGCCAAATCTGCAGTTTCTGAGTAGAAAGGAAGCACAGCAAAAGTTGTCTTTGCTGTACTCAAGGCAATTTTTCTGAAATTGCCTTTATGGCATGTATGCTGATCCTGAGCTTCCATTCAGGGCATATATAAACAGCATAGAATAGAATTCAGGTTGTATACTTTTTTTTAGACTAAGAAAACAACCTGTAGTTTGTTTTAATCATAGCACTTAAGTGAAACCATTTTAATATTTGCTTCACCAAAACTCTAGGTGAAGAACAGTTACCTGCTGATGTGATACCTTTAGCCAAGTATTTAAGGTATTTGAATTTCTATGCCTTCATATGTAGGAGATGCAACATTTCAGAGGAACATGCTGCAGAAAAACATTCTTCCTGCCCAACTAATGTGCAGTGTATATATGCACATATTTGCATATCTGTGTACTTTATTTTAGTTTCCTTTTAAACATTTTCCAATGCATATGTGTTGAAATTGCTAGTTTGCCTTTTGGCAGAGGATGGGAATAGCTGTGAAAACACCTGTTAAATACTGATGGGAAACTCCTCAGCAGTTGATATCCACCTGTGTCTTTCAGTAGTGAGAGAAAGTGCCAGGCCTGGCTTGTCACTCTCTCAGGTACAGTAACACTTCAGGACTGAGCTACCTGCATCTGTGGTGAAGCGTGCACAGAGGGATTCTCAGTGGCTGCACAGTGATGAATGCCCAGGTCTTGGCTTGTACTCTATTAATGGCAACAGTTCAAATGAAATTATAGCTATTATGCTGCATTGTAAGTACTAAACAATTTACTTCTGCTGAAATTCCTACTGCCAGCTCTGCCTGCCAGCATCCATCTTTTGTGTGGGTATAAGATATTCAGGAGATCATAGCAGAGAATAAATCTCTCTCTGGGAAATTTACCGAGTTGTATGAAAGTGAGAATAAAAGCTTTTCAGCATGAAAAGTAAATCTGTGTTTCTTCTGTGTCAGCTGCATGGAGAAGCTGCTAAAAAACAGGATATAGGATCTTGGGTTTTTTAGTGCTGAAAAAATCGGCATGTATAAAGTATTTGGAAACTACTGTACTGTTTAAAACACCTTTTTTTTCTTTTCTGTTTCCCTGTGAAAATTGGTTTTGTTTAATCTTGATTCTGTCCACATTTCCAATACCTTTCTATCAGTCATTTTCCATGTCTCTGTTGGCTGCTGTTAGTGAAGAGTAGGACTTGCAGAGCAAATAATCTGGAAGAATTGGGAAAATCGATGAATTAATAGATTAGGATTATTCAAATGAATGCCTCTACTGAAGGAAAGCTGGGGGAATTCAGCTTTTATGCAGTGTGTTTGAGCATAGGCTGGAAATTCAGTGTGGTGACTACACACTGGAGCCTGCATGTGCTGTCTCTGTCCTGCTCAGAAGACACAATGAGTAGAAAAGGCTGGAATTACTTTAATAGAAAAATTAAGAGCAAAGGGCAGGAGTTCCTAAAAAAAAAAATTGGTAGTTCTGCTGTTCATGGAACAATGACAAGTTTCTGTGCTTTGCTTTTTATCTAAGTGTACAAAAACCTTAGGATTTAAGGAAGCTCTGCGTTGCCTGGTGTAAATCAGTATAAATTAGGAAATCTGTTTGGGATTTAAAAGAATGCACAGTGGCCCAAGGAGTGTAATAAAAGGGGATTTTTTTGCTTAAAGAATTGGACAAAGCTCAGTCCCCTAATCATTTCTGCAGTCTGAGGCTTGGCAGTGAAAGTTTGAAGTTTTGGTTTGTGTGTGCTTGTATCCCAATTTCCCTTCTTTCTTCTTTTCCTTAGAATATTCTGGCTTTGTAGATGGGTATATTGCAATGTATTCAACATGAGACTTATTTCTGCCATTCCTTTTTTTAACTTGGATTGCCACATGCACAGAAATAAGGTCAGAATTTGGCCAAGGACAGTGTCCTTGCACCATGGGTTTCTGGAATTTATACCACATCCACTCTAGTTTTTCCTTCCAAAAATGGTTTGAGATGCTGCTTGCATAGTACCTCTACACAAATAGTAGGCAAGTAGGTCCTCAGCTTGAAATAATTTGTTTGTCAGAGCACAGTATTCTCTTAGGAAGAATACTGCATAAACTCAGGACTCTGTGCTAGCTCATTTGTTTATGGAATGCTGATATTAAAAAAATATTAATCAAATAGAATGTTTATATGAAATAATGGACTTAGCCATATGATATCCAGCAGATACAGATTCTTCAACTTCTAGTTCTAATCTCCAATATGTAATGACAATGAAAAGTATGTAACAGGTAATGTCTGTTACTTTAGAGTATCAGGCAATTCTTCATTGCTCTTAATGCAAATAATCTTGTCACAGTTAGTACTTTACATGGATGAGGGATTTCCCTTTTATTTGTAGAAAGACTTGGAATATTTCAGCACATGTAATACATATAAAGCTGTAAGTAAAGGTATCTCTAAGTTATTATTAATCAAAGTATTTAAGCACCTGCTTCTTATCAACTTTATCAAAAGACTTGTTTTTAAATGCAGGCAGAAAATTATGTATATGCTTGTGCAGTATGGTGAATTGAAGTTTTTGCTGTTTACTGCATACTAGAAATCTCAAATTTTTATCTTCCTCTAGAGCATGAAAGTAGTCAAGCAGCAGTGGTAAGTACATTTCCAGATGATGCCCATAACAATCTCTTTTTATTAAAGCAACTCCTTTTGATTTAAGACTGTATCTATTTTTTTATATGTTCTTAAGGAGTTTTTAAGTCTTGTGCCAAAAGGATTTCCTGTGATTAGAAGATGAGGCTAATTTCCCACTTGTCTGATGTACAAGAAGCTATATTTAAATATAAGGAAATGCTTCTTTCCTGTAAGGGTGATGATACACTGGGCCAGGTCTCCAAACTTGGAGACATTCAGATGTCCTGAGCCATCTGCCCAAGCTCAGCCTGCTGTCAGAAGATGCCTTGGTCTAGATGTCTCAGGATGCCCCTTCCAGCTTCAGCCATTCTGTGGTTCTCTAATTCATTTCAAGCAAGCACGTGTGACACCTAAGACTGAAAAGCAAATTGCAGGCCATGTTGACCTAAAGCCAAATCTACCTGTGATAGGAAACTTCTTTAGTCTTCTTGTTGTTCTAAGGCCTTGTGAAGTACATGCAGAATGATGTTTTGTTCTGTTAGGAGGCTCCCATGCAGACATCACTCAGCTGCATTTGGAATAAAAGTCCATCTTCAGAATACCCAGTGACATTCAGTGTTCCTAGCTGGTATAGGTTTGCCCTTTTGTGTTTTTCTGAGGGAAAAGAACCAACTAAAACCACAAATCAAACATTTAAAAAATCCTATATCACCAAACAAAAAACTCTCCTTAACTTACCAAGATTTTAGTGCTACCTTGAGAGAACTTGTTTTTGTTAAATCTAGCAGTGGAAGCAATGTGAATGAAGTGCAATTGACTGAAAAGGAAGCAACTGACTAAAAAGCAATATGAATTGAAAAATTTTGGCAGGATGCTTTGGCAGAAGTGGCTACCAAGTCCCTCCCCTCCAGTGAGATAAGAGGGTGGATGTTTTCTGCCTATCTGGATTGTGGCTTTCCAAAGCCTCTGCTTTGGCTGTGTTCAGCCTTGTATGGCCTGAAAAGCTCAGAATAACAATTTCCAGAACATTTTTGTGTGCATATCTCACAGAAAAGACTAAGCTGTAGGATGCTTGTATATTGCATTAGCAAACACTACAGAAGGCTTCAATAGGATCAGGTGAGAGGACAATTTCATGTAGTCCTGCTATAGCCGCTTGCAACAGACAGCTGGAATCCATGGATCCTCAATGAAAGGATGCACCTTCAGATACTGATTTAGAGCCAGAGTCATTTTGGGAGGCTGTCTAGTAAATGGATGCCTCAGTTTAGTGTGAAATGCTTCTTCAAGCTGCACACAGCTTTCATTGTGTCCCTTACTGAAGTTACGAAGCCTCAGTTCTGTGATGTATTTTTTTGAGCTACAAATTCTTAAACCTGGGTTAATAAATGAAGCCATAAATTCATCTAGGTTCCTGGACCCTTTAGTACCAATTTATTTAACCTGAAAAATGCTTGGGGAAAATAAGCAAGAAGGGTACTGAACTATATTTCTCCCTTTTAATAAAACAAGGATTCCCATATACTTTAAAAATATATCCCCTCAGAAATTTAGTTTTTATTGAGAATGGCAGTGTTTGGATTCATTTTAAGAAATGTTATACATAAATAACTTTCTGAGAAGAGAATACATGATTTTCTTCTGTAATCACTGCTTTTAATTTTCTTAATGCACTTTTCACTGTTGCTTTGTCTGAATGCATTTTATTTTTGTTCCTCTAGACAGGATTCTGCCACAAGCACTTTTAAATCAGACATTAATAGCATAGTTCACAGTTGTTACTGCCAGTGCTCAAACACAAATACTGCATTTGTGTTTGGAGGAAAAAGCAAACATCAGATCTTAATTATGTGCATTTGTGCTTCTGTGCTTAAGCAAGCTGGCATAAGGAGTTTACATCACTATCAGTTAACTGTAGTCTGTAGCTATCAGGATCACCAGCTGGATGGTTTGCAGTGGTGGGGGGATTTGTCCTATTTTTTTGCCTGTTTTTAAGTGGCAGGATTGCCAGGGAAACTTGAAGCTTTGTGTTTACTTTATCCATAAGGAAATTAGTAGGACTTTAGTACTGAATAGCTAACTAAAATAATTTGATTTATTTACAAACTGTTTTCAAACAATTTTTGTGTTTCTCTGTGGGATTTATTAGGAGTGAGTAGGCCACGAATTAGAGATCAGAACTGTGTCAATCTGCACAATCTCTTGTGTTTTTCATGAACAGACAAATGATGAGTGGATCATCAGCCCTTTGCAGTATGGATTAAGTTTGTCTGTCACGACAGGACTCTCCTCCTGCACTTTTAGGCACATTTTTAGTGATAAGCTTTAAAACTTGAAAAGTGTACATTAGTCATTCAAGCTTTGGATTGCTGGTCAGTTATTAAAACCATTATTGTGATTCATCAGTCTTTGATGGATCACTAGAATCACATAATAATTATTCCCCCTTCCATTTTGTAAGGTGTGGGAGGTGCTGAATGTCAGCATAAGTAAACTCTCTTATAAAGACATTTATTCTTTGCAAAGCAATAGAAACACAAAATCTTTATCTGCTGAAGAAAAGAAAAGTTACACAAAAGGTTCTATTGTAGATCTTGGCCAGATGTCATTTGTAGAAAAAGAAGAGAATTGGGCCCAGTAAGAGTTAAGTGCTGGGGATGCTTAGAGAACCTCCAACAAGGACTTCTGATCAAACCAGAACAAAAGAAATATCAGCTACACCTAGGAAGGATTGCCTGACATACAGGACCACAGGCCAGGAATGCAGTGTATACTTTTGGGTCTATATAATGCCACTTTGTTTTTCTCTCATTTTAAAATCTGGTCTTCTAAGGTACTACTATTTTGGTTTGGATTGATACTGTAAACAGTTGAAAATATTTTAAATTGGTTTTTATATATTTAATTCAGAACATGAATTTGATCTAGTTGGCAGTGAACAGCAGAACATTTAGAATTGGTTGACTTATTCCACTTTTCTTATAAATAGGAGTCAGCATTTATTCTTTTGGTTAGAAGCTTGATTATAATCTGGAGACTCTTGTTAAAGTGCTTGCTAAAAGGAATGTTACAAGCAAGATGTTTTCATTTTGTGTGCAGCTAGGAAACTTTTGTTAAATGTGCTGTTGGCTCAAAGCCATAGGAATAGTTCCTTTTTTTCTGCAATGTGAAGTTGAGTCCAGGAGACTGAACTTTAACATCTTATTCTTGAGCAACAGGCATTGGTGACTTGGAGAGAGAAGTGCTCATTAATTGTATTTCAAAGTTTTGGAGCTAAAATCTTGAGCATGGATTCGGTTTTGAGCATTCTAAAACACAATGCTACATTAATTTAATTGTTCTTGCCTGAAGAAAAGTATATGCCAATCATTACTTGCTGCTGAAAGGAATTTGTGTAGTTATCTCTTAGGCTCCTTTTTTGAGTAGTAGAAAGTTTAGTCTTTCTGAAATTAGCTCATTTTTCTTGCTCTTTCATGCAGAACGCTCAACAGGAAGGCCAAGAGGCCCATCTTTGGAACATGAATTATTATTTAGGTGTTAGATTGTAACATGGACAATGAATCTGATGTGGGTTGATAAAAGGGAGCTAATGAAGTACATCTTGTCTGTTTTCAATAAAGACCTGCATTTGTAAAAGGTCTTCATTTTTAGCAACTGCAATAAAGGAAAAGAAAAGGTAGCAAAGGAAAAGAAATTAAGCATGAATATATTGGATATTTGTGATTAGGATGTCACCTGGAGACAAAGAAATTAGACTGACTTTGCATGAAGACTGAACATTTTTAATACTGTGTTCTTGAAGATACCTCCCATGTGTCTGTCCTCAGTCAGCAGAGCTGTACTTTAAAGAGCAGCTCCTGGCCATGGAGAGAAGACTGCTTGGATGGCTCTAGCTGGAGTCACTCTGAAGGACTGTAAGCATAGTGTGCCTTAATGAAAGGCACTAGGTAGTTTTGCAAAAGGAGAGCAATTTCCATCTCACTTTATAAGATGCATGTATGTGTAATCATATATTTTTAACATATGGATTTTAAATCTTGGCATTGAAAGCTTTCCTTTATTGAATTGTGAAGTGTATGAACATAAATAGTCCTAAATTGCTGTGTTCGTGGAAGCACAAATGAACAGTGTGAATCCAGAATAATTTCATGTTAATTACTGTGTTTTATTCCAATGGTTTAATTAGGGAATGGTGTCACATATTGCCATAGAATATCACAATTTACCTGCCCCCATCTGACAATCTTTTGGCTTTAGTAACAAATGAATGCATAGCCCTTTTTGGAACAGCTTTGAAGAGGAGATGAAAATCTTATTTAAAGATGGATAAAATTAATATATCCTTTTGGAAATTCACAATGAAGTTAACTGACCTTCTCAAGATAGACTAGCAAAGTGTGTCAGTAGTCAAGAGCATTTAAATTCCTGACTGTGTCCCTCTTTTTAAATCATTCTTTCCAGATCAGTCTACAGAATGGCACTCTCACCAGTGACTGAGGCAATCAACAGAACTGAATTACTGGGTAGATGTATTTTCCTACAATGAGCTTTCTTCATGTAAGTAATCTGCCTCCTTAGAGTTTTCTGGTTTACTTTTCTTCTGAGAGGAAGAGGATTGGGGTAGATAAAAAGGGTGACAAATCTGAAAAAAAATTTTTGCATTTCTTATTGATATTTCAGAAGGAAATGGACATCGCTGCAAGTTAACAAAAGAGAAATGCATGTGTATTAAAAAGATTTTTTTGTTGTTCTTGCCAGGAATAGAATGCCTTGACTAGCCATAAATGGCTTCATGTCTTGGAATTGGGGTCAGTGGTCAGGAAGAGTTCTTATAAAAGATTTGTAAGAAATTTCATGTTTCTTCTGGTTGTCTAAAGCAGGACACCATAAGTTACACCTTCTTCAAATAAGCTTCATTGATGATTTACTTTGTGGGATGTAAGATTCTCAGTCTGTGCCTTAAATCCATACTTTTTGGAGATGTTTTTGAGCCTTTGTTAGTTATAGTTTGTGTAGCAGTGCTGAATTATTTGCTGCACAGCAGATTAAAACTGCAGTCTAAAAATTAGGCTTTGAATTTGGGATTAATATCTGTGAAAGTAGCCCCCAAATGACCTGAAGTTCTTTCTAATGATTTTATTTGCCTAAAATGACATGAAAGAATATGGTTTTCTTTTAAGACTTTATGCTGTGTTACTGTCATTGAGCTATCTCAGAAGATGTTCTTGAATGTACTGTTGAAAAAAATTTGTTACAAATAATCCTGTGTTTTGTAGTCCTCTAAGCCAGAGAAGGATTATGGTAAATCAGGTGAACTGGATGCTGTATTAGCAAGGATACAATGACCCAAATTACATTTTCTATTGAAGTACTGTTAAGGATTACTCTGTTTTCATCTGTACACCAAACTTCAGACTCATTGAATTTGTAGGTGCTGATTCCAGTAGTAAAAAATACAGTTTGCAGCATGGCTGGGAATTCTGCTGGCTTTTCCTTTGAGTACCTGCTATGCTTTTTAGTACGCCTGCTATTGATAACTTTAGTTTCTTCTGGTTGTGAATGTTTAACCTATTTTTTGTGTACTTGTTAAATGTATTTTGATGTTAAACACATCCCTTTGCAGCTACTTTTTAGCAAGGATTCAGCAGAAAAACAAACAGCAAGTGGAGCTAGTCCACGTAACAGGCATGGAGCAAACCTCCCAGCACACCTTGGTGCTCAGCAAAGCTAGTGCATGCCATGGCAAAGAATTCATTGATCCTACTCATGCTGATCTCTGTGGTGCTGTACCTCATGTGGGGTACCCCAGTTCCTTACCATTTCACAACAGTTGGTCTTACCTACTTGAGTGTTGTTTCTGTGCCACAGGTACTAACTTTTTTTTTTTTACTTGTCTGGGTGTTTGAAATAAGAACCAAATAAAGGCTAAAGTAAGAGACATGTTTACTAACTTGATTTTGGCTTGCAGTTTGCTTTTGTTTTGTCAGATCTGACACAAGTATTTTTCCTGAAGTCCAGTCTGTTGAAATGTAGCCATTGCCCATATTTTCCACTGTAAACTTGCATAGCCACTGTGGAACAAGCCACAAAAAATGTGGGTTTCATGACAAAATTGTAGACCAAGAATTTTAAAGTTCAGGAGTCATCTTGAGCGCTTAACTAGCACTTATTGATGGGCCAGATTTCCAAATATTATTCTTGTCTGGTAAGTCAGGCACTTCTCATACAGCATTATATGTTTGCTCTAAAACTGATCTGTGAAAAAGCACCAGAAATATTGAAAAGCTAGGGTTGTAAAATGGATCTAAGTCATGGAACTGAAGTTTTACTTCTGAATTCAAAATTCATTGAGGCAAATATAATCTTCTCAGGACAAATAAACCTCTTAGTGAAATCATGCTTTTTAGAAAAGCACTGCCTTGAACAATGTTATGCAGCTTCATGTACTTCATGGTTTTCATCTCAATGTGTTTCATAGTTAACAAGTTAACATAGATGAACCAAGGCTGATATGTGCTTTTTGACAGCTTGGGATGAAGTGAGTGAAAAGCAACATAATTCATATGAGCAGCTTACAGGGAGACTTTGAGTATTGTCATAGCTGTTACCACTTGGCTGATCCCAAGAGTTTTATCACCCTAACTTCAAGGGCTGGATGCATTTTGTGTCAGACATTCTTATTCTAGCAATAACATGCAGGATAGTTGGGCTCTCAGAGGAAATGAAATTAAAGTGTGAGGGAAGAGCAGAGGAACTTTTGTTTTACATTTGATGTACAGCTCCTAAATTTCTAATAATACAATTTGTTAAAGGGCTGGTCCCTTCTGGTAGTGCTACATTTTCTGAATCTTTTTTTCATGCATAAAAGTTGTTTTGTTTGCAGGTCATGTTAATTTCAGTCATCTTTCAGTTTATACTTGGAGCATGGATCTCTTAATTGGATTAATAACCAATCTAACTTTCTAAATCTAACCTGGCCAAAAGCACAATTTATTGCTGTGAGCTCCTGAGCATTTAAGCTTTTCTGCCTCTTCAGTAAGGCAAGCAGAGCCTGGCTTTTACCCTCTTATTGACTAGCTTAATTAAATATACGGAGAAAAGTGGAGGAGGTGGTGACACTCACCCTAAGTGTGCGCTTATAACTGCTCCAGGATCTTTCCCTAGTACCCTGGCCTGTGTGGTTTTCTGTAAACCAGCATTGTCAGAGTTCCAGTCATGAAAAATTGCTTCTATTTTTTGCAGTTTCTACAGCAGGATGTGGTTCTTTAGCAATACATAAGTTAAAGCTGGTATAGTCCCGTGCTCCTATTTCCATTATTTTACCCTTTCCTGCCAGTGCTCCTGGCATTTGTGTGATTAGGGCCTCATTCTGCTCAAGAGTAGTCACTCTCTTGTTGGGTAGTTTTCTCCATTAAAGCAGAGCATGTTTCTTGTGGTGGAGAAATGTGTGGGGCAACAGCAGCTGAGACTGAAGTGCTATGGTACCTCTCACTCAGAACACACTTATGTTATAACTATGGGAGGAACTCTTCTGTCTATTGCAGCATGGTATGGCTCAAACTTTAGAAGTTCTGTAAGATCATCTTTCACTTGCACTGAAAAGAACTCTATTAAATTTGTACTGAGTAGCTTGAAACTCCCAAATTTTGCTGAAAGAAGACTAAAAATAATAATAATCAAGATACACAGATGGCAAAGCTGCAATTTGGAGAAAGGGATTTAGCTGTTCCCTCTCTTGTCATGGTGTGAGAAATTTACTTTCTATGGCTTAGTATTCAGAGCTGTTAATCCAATAGCTGTGGGCATTTGTTTGTGGTAGGTATTTTGCACATGGGCAACACGTGCATTTGATAACTCAGATTCTGAGCTGGTATTTTTGATTGGGTGTTTTGGTCACTGAATGTATTCCTTTCTCAGACTGAATGACTTTCATTTATTTTAAAGATTAAAGTTTCTTGGGTAAATGTTTGGTTATTAAATCATCTATAAATAATTCTTCATACTTCATAAAATGCCCTGTTAATCACTTGGTGACAATTGAAATTACTGCTAAGTATCTATAAACAATGGTTGTGACTGACAGTCTGAGACAAATTTGAGCAAATTTGTGGGTGAAAAAGTAAAACAGATTTTCACTTGTCTCCACATTAAAGTGTGCTGTAGTGTTGCAGTGCATTTTTAGGCAAACTATTTGTTTTTCTGTCCATGGAACATCTGTGGATTGTAATAATTTACTCTGAACCTTTCAGCTTAGTATTGATTTAAGATTAAAATATTACTGTTGTGACATTTGGTATAAATCATACTGTTATGCAGTCTGTTACATATATGCCTTGTGCATCTGCGGAGCTGCCACTGGAGAGCTGTCTGATAAAGCCAAGCTCAGATATGAAAGGTGAGGAATGGTCTCAGCTCCTCCCGACTTCAGCTGGAGCTAACAGTACTTGTGCTTTTGTAGACCACTGCAGGATGAGCAGTGCCAAGCAAATCACCATTCTGTGTCTCACTGAAAGTCATCACTGTTTCACTGACTTCATAGACTTCAAAGTAAAGAAAATTTTAGTCAAGTGTTTAACAATGTACTGACTTAAAAAAAAGAAAATCTAAATTTCTTATACAGCTTTCAATTTGATATCAGTGGAATAAATAATTTCTAAAAAGGAAGAAGTGCCAAAATGCATACACAATATTCTGCAGAAGCTGTAACTACAGGCCTGAATTTTTACCTGTCTTGCAGAAAGCATTTTGCACTATTTAGTAAATGTTTAAAAACCAAATTAGACTAATGTTTCAATTTTTTTCTGACATTGATGGGTACATGCTGACATGTATGTCCAAGCAGGAGAGAATGCAAAGTCTCCATCTTATGATGACCTTCCCAGTGAAATCTGGTCATACAAGCAGTTACTGTGACTCTTTGTTGTCTGAGAACATGGCAAACTGCTGCAAACTTATTTTCTGCTATATGTGGATGAAAGCAAACACTTATTTTCACATGGTGTTTGATTTTACTTGAAATTTTACTTTATTTTGATATTGAAGTCTGTAGTAGTACTTGCAGGGCTAACATGGCTTAAAGCAGAAAATTTTGTGGTAGAAAGGATCACTGTGTATTCCATATAACATGGTATATTTTCTTCTCCTTCAGGAAAGGGGTTTTTTTTCCTCATTTGTATCTTATCAGCATAGGATCAGATGCACCCAGCTTTGCAACTCTACCCATTACTCTGATTACTAATTTTGAGGTTTGCGGAGTAAGGAACAAAGAGATGAAAAGCACTGGGCACAGCCCTGTACTTTATGAAATCACTAGAATATTTCATGTGGATTAGACCAAGAGTTGGAGCAGTTTTGCAGAGGTTAAAGGAAATGTAATGGCAATGTCTGAATTAAACATGGCTCTATTTGCTCTTGGAGCAAATTGTTTACAATGTTGCACTGCAAAAAATGCTTGAGCCTTATGGAAGAAATCAAGAGTTTAAGAAACAACAGGAATGCCAGTCATGTTTGTATTCTATGTAGTGGTTACTTGGAACACCATGGCCTGTGAGGGTAGTGCATCTAGCTTGAACTGCAAGAATTAAACATTTTTCTAAGAGGAAGAGGTAGAAGAATATATGCCTAGCTTAAGCATCTTATTTTAACACTGAGTTCTAGGTAGAGGCTTGGTTATAATAAATCTTGTGTATAGGCACTCCTTTTATTGTTATTCAGTTTACAGGTCCTTCAGGTTTTCTCTGCTGAATCTTTCTTTTCTTTTATAGATATTTAAGTCTCATCCACATGTTGCACATTGTTATGCCTAATAGCATTGTAGAGCTGTTTGCAATGTTACAATAGTGCAACTTGAATGATTTCTGCTTTACAGGTTTGTGCAGTGGGATCAGACCTGGGTCACTACTCAGTGTTGTTTCTCACTGTGCTGCCTGACTTAGTCAGTGTAGAATAGGTTACTGCAAGTAGCTCTTTAGCATCTCTTTGGAGGGAGGTTCATCAGTTTGCCCTCTTTTTGTTCTTCCATTCTATTTGCAGGTAGACTTTGACCAAAAGCATCTAAAACCCAATATAATTTACTTTTTGTAAAGGCTTCTTTTTGGATTTGTGACCTCAATTAGTTGTACCTTACAGAGCAATGCTGGTAGCAGGGGTCTTGGAGTTGTTTTTTTTGGTACAGTACACTGCAGTTCTGGCAAGTGGAGGAATAGGTGAAGAGGTGGCCCTCTAGACCAGAAACATTGTATTTTAGAATTTTTATTGAAATAATTTCCCAAAATTATTAGTAAGAAATATCTTAAAGTTTTCAGTAGCAAGAGGGGTTTTGTTTTTCTTTTAGAACAGATACTCTCCTTTATAATGAAAATTAATCCTTTCTTATGTTTTACTTAAAATAGGAGCCCATGGTCATGGGTTTCATATAAAATTCCACATTCTAGGAGTAAGCATTTAGACAAGTCCAGCAAGGATTCGTTGGTAATTTTTTCCTTTAACTTGAACTTTGGCTTCTGTTTTGTCACCTGCATTTTTATTTACCTGTTCTTGCTCCACTTCTGTAATTGAATTGACTTCAATGCCTCCTCATTTATATCTTGGTAAATGAATATTGGGACAGACTTTGAAATATTTTTGCATATGTTAGACTTCATTAAGATCCTAAAAATTAGGGTTTGCTCCTTCTCATTTTTCTCATTTGTTGTGTCTTTTCTGGAGCTGAGTAGCACTGAGGACTTGCTATGTGGGAAGAGAGTAGTGTGCAACTTGAATTGCAATGCAAACTGCAGTATGAAACCCTTGCTGGTTTGTCAGTCATTGTTCGAATTGGTTTGTAGAGCTATGTGCAACTGTAATTACTTTCAGCTTCTCAGCATTTAGTGGATCTAGAAAATGTCATTATTCTGGGGTCTCAGCGTTTACAGAGCTGCTTCTCCTTTCGTTGCACCAGAAGGCAGCAGCCGGCTCCTCTTGTGCGGCTCGCACGGGTTTAGCAATCCTGCCTCTCCCTGCCTCCTTGCCACCTGCTGGCAAAAGGGGGAAGCCTGCAGCATGTGGAAATAGACTTCGGTTTTTAGGGAAAGCTCTCTCCTGCTTACATTGGGTTCAGTGGGCTGAGTCCTACCTCTTTTCCAGCAAATCCAAGCTCTTGGTCTCGAAAAAAACCCCGAATTTAAAATCTACAAGGATTTCCAGAGGGATTCAAAGCTGTTAAACCTTCAGCTTGAAAGAAAAAAAAAGCTTTCCGACTTATTTTCTCAATATCAGCTTAAAATGATTTTGTTTTCTGTGTTTGAGGGATGAGTCTATTTGCTGAAATAAAGAGTAAACCTTATGCTTTTGTGCAGTTTGCGTGTCTTAGAAGTAAATATTACGTTTGCTTCTAACAACTTCAATGTTGTGCAGTAAAGCGGGCACAGGAAATCTTTTCTGTTAATTTTTTTAATGTTACCACATGTTGAAAAGCATACCTCCTTCAGTGAAAACTATTACTTCATCATATGCTCAGAAATGCTGCCTTTAGTTAATGCTGTTTTGCTGTTGGTTCTGTTACGATGCTTAATTTTTAATGAAATTTAAATGTAAGTTTCTTTATTCTTGGACTATTTCACATTGAATTCCTCAAGGAACCGTGCAAGGGCAACATTAGGTTTGCATTAGTGTTATTTTTCAGATCATGCACATTTTGCAGTCATTGAGGGTTCAAAGCCCATGACACTTGAAATAAGGTGGCCATTTAAATTGTAGACCTGAGAGGTTTTCAATTTTTCATGTTTGGTTTCTGACTAAGAAGATGCTGATATAATTTGAGTTATTGGGTGGAACACAGTGAACCGCTCATGATGAAGTAGGTTTCACTGAGGTAACCTTGGCAGTGGGGCTGACAGGATTCATGCCAGGTAATCAGTCTAAGTATGTGAATTGGATTCCCCAGTTGTGTGCTGAAACCTGGACATTGGCTTTGGATAATTGTGTCCAAGATCAGATAACTGGATAACAATTATCAGATAGACTGGTTTTCTAATGACAAACAATTGCTGCCAGAAGGACATTGATTCTTCCAAAGTATATAGCCATGCTGTTAATCTGTTTCATTTGTTTGAACAAGGCTTTGGTGGCTTCTCAAAGTACTAAAAGCATCTTCATCCTGCAAAGTAACTTTGTAATTCCACAAACTGCTTAAGCTGACAAGAAGCAATGCTGCTGCTCAGAGGTAATTATACTCTCATCCAACCATCTGATCATTCCAATCATTTTTCTTTCCCTTGCTCTATTTCTAACCAACTGTTTATGCACGTAGTTCTCTCTGAACTGATTTGCTATCTTTAGAAAGAGTGAACTAGCTGATTGTGGTATAAAAGGAGCTGGAGAATTTAGAGCTTGTAGCATGAATGAGGAGTTGCTTTCATTATGTGAAAACAGTGACATGGCCAATTTTTGAGTCATTTGTGTAATCAACAACCTCCTAAGAAGATAGTATGATGATAAAACAATATTTGTGCTGCTCTTAAGGAGACACTTATTGGGTAAATCACCTCAAAATGAGTTTTCAGTAAATGCATAAAGCTAAAGAAGCACAAGTGAGTTGGTGTGGTTGACCTTTGTAAGGTTAAAAATAGAAACCCTTTGTAAGGTCTGTAATGGAAACCCTGCACACTTGCCTATTTCTAGACTTGTTTGTTGTTAGGCTTTTTGGAGTTAATATGCATTTCATCTGTAAAATTTATCTGCAGTGCACACTCAGTGTTTTTCTGGAGGCTGATGGTACAGATGTGTAGTGTTGTAAATATCAGTGATACAAAAATAAACAAGCAAGGAACTAATTTCAAGAGAGCCATATGTACATTACTCTAGCAAGAATCACATGTATAGGATGGGTCCTCTTTTTATTGATGGCATTTAAGAGAGAAATGGGCTCCAGCTGGAAGCATGTGAGTAGTCATCTTAGCAAGTTATGTCTGACAATATTTGGTTTACAAATAAGGCACAAACAAAGGTTTACAAATAAGGTTTCTTTTCTAGCATTAAGAGTGATGATCAGCACCAAAAAAAAGGGGTAATTTAACTACTGAATTTTCTTTAAGAGTAAAACTGCTCTTTTCTGTCAGAATGAAGAAATTTCCCCATGGCACTGCCAGAGAGAAATTATTTTCTGATGCATGGGAAGTGGCAGTCACCAGCTCAAAACTGTGCTTCCATCATGTGGCCTCTAATTTTGCCATGCAGCTCAGAAGTGCCTCTTCCTGACCTCTTCCACAGAAAATGGCTTAGCAGATTTCCTCAGCTTGGCCTAAGCATAGCTGGTGTTGCAGTCCTTCCCTGGCAGGCCTTCAGCCAAGATATGAAACAGCAAAACTGGTCTGTAAAATGGAATACCCTGTTAGCAGAAACCAGAATAGTTATGGGACATCTTATCAAAATAACATAGTCTTTTAATAAAATATGTCTACTGAACAGATAAAAATTCTTTGCATAAAGTTTGGTTTTGGGCAGGTCCTAGACAGCTGAAGAGCCCAGATACCTGAGCACTGTGTATTGCTCATGTGTGCATGATTGTACACAGACTTACATGTGTGCCTATATATGCACATACATGCAAAACCAGATATAAATCACCATGTGTATGTACTTAGGCATCATCCCAATCTGTTTTCCCAGACTTCTTCTGGGAAGGAGTGGGAACTGAGTATGATTCTGATACTGATGGTTTGGAGGAGCCATCTGTTGGCTCCAATCCATTTTGTAAACACTTTTGTATTGTTGCTGTGCCAAATGTAAACCATGTGTTAGGAGAGTGACAATTGATGCATTTACAGTAAGGACATTGTTATGTGTAAACTCTGCTTACAGTTTTATTTTGAAATATAAGACAATGTCTTTGCAGTCATCCAGTACAATTTTCTTAATCCAAATGAGAATTCATGTACTCCTCTATTTATACAGACTGTCAAAGGGCAGCTGATACTGTAGCACAAAGCTGATGGAGATGAGACACGTTATATTGGCTGAGGACCTTGTCTTCAGTTTGATGTCATGCCAAATACTTGGGTTGTTGCTCACAAAATAACTCTTGTGCAGAGATGCAAGCTCCAAGAAATGTCTCGTATAATAATCTTAGGTATTAACTTGTGTGTATGCAGTTTATCTCTGCACTGTAGAGAGACCATCAGTAGTCAGTGCATTGGAAGTGACAAAAAAACCACAAAAAAACCCTCAAACAAACAAAAAAAAAAACCCAAAAAATTCTGTTGCAATATCCTTTCAGAAATAAGAGCAAGTCCTGCTTTTCAGAACACAGGAGTAGGCAAACAACAGGCAGTAGCTTCCCTGAGCTAATCAAACCTTCTTTCAGCTACCACCTAAGGAAACATTTTTTTCCCCTTCAGAATCATGAAGCTAGTGGTTATTGAAACTACACTTGTCTCTAGGGCTCTTTCCTCCTTTTTCATGCTTTGCTTGTCCTATACCTTTATTCACAATTCAAATTTTGGTTCAATTTTTTGATTGCTTTTGCACAAATGGTACCATGCACGAAAGTTTGAAAACAATTTTCAAAGTAAAATGTAAAGAAATTCCATTTCAACTCAAATGTAAAGAAACATTACAGTTTCATGAGAGCAGCAGTCTTACCTTCACCACTGTTGCACGTCTCTCACAATGGCAATGTATTTTTGCGGGAATTTCTCAGTAGTGATGTGAAATAGAATGGGAGATTTGGTGGTTTTGAGGGCTTTGCCTTGATTCACTTTAGACTGCAATGCACTTCTGTATATGAAACCAAGGCTTTGTTTTAAGGAAAAGCCTGCTGAAGTCCTTGATTTGAGGCATGATCCAAAGCCACATAGCTTGAAGAAATAACACTTGTCTGCAGAAGGCTTTGGGTCATGCACTTTACTATCTTGGAAGGGTGAAACTTGGTACAAATTCTTAATTTGGGATGTCTAGTTTCTACAGATTCTTAAGATCTCCTTGTCCTTCCTTTGTGCTAGTGTAACTAAGTTGTGCTTTATGGTATGCATTTTGTATTTATAGCATTATTTTTCCAAATGGAAGCTTAACAGCAAGCCAGTGTTGTATCCTTTAATGCACAATACCGTAATTATTATTTTCAGGTTTTTTTTCTGTGTTACTGCGCATTTCAGTAATGTGAAGCTAGAAATAGTTGTTGCTGGCTGTAGAATCTGTGGTGATGTGCTACAGACAGCAGTGCATTCAGCACCATGTGCCTCTGAAGTGCCTTATTGTTAGACTGGAACTGTCATCTCCATCGAACAGCTACTTAACTGTGATTAACAGCCACTACTGGAGATGTGTTGTTCAGCTATATCCTGTTGGACTTGTGACTGGCACTCTATTTATACTGAATAAGCAAGTCTATAGCAAAGCTGTCATGTCTGATTTAATAATGTTTCTCCCAGTGAAGCTTGTACTCTTTTCAGTGAGCAGAATCAGGTGTTTAATGATGTGGAATGTAGGAATGAGTAATTTTTTAAGGCAAGCAACCTTGGATTGCTAAAATATCATGGGCTGCTTATGCTGTCAAAGTACTAGGGAGTTTTGTGGTGGTGTACTCTACATGGTTGGTTCACATGCTTGAAAGTCTTTTATTAGTAAGCTTTATCTCCACAGCAGAGTGAGGAGAGAATAAAAATGATATGAATGATGATGTACTCATAGCTGGTATTGAGATGGGACTGGAGCAGTATCAGTGGCCTGATCTGACAGTAGCTTCAAAAAGAGATAATGTGCTTGGTTGTTCTACGGCTTGGGCCAAAGCAAGTCTTGATTTGTCATTCTGCAGCAACACATGTGATCTCCTAGTGACCTGTTTTCAGAGAGTATTAGTTGAGATGTTTGAAATCCTTTATTAGTAAAATAGATTGAATAATGACAGTCCTGAAATGCTGAGAACTGAAGGCAGAAATTAACAATGCCTTCTTTTTAAAGGCAATTGGTTTCAAACAAAAAGATATTATTTCTCCATTCAAGTTGTTCAGAAAAAGGACATGCCTGGTCATTCTCCACTATCATATTTTGGCCCAGTTTAAACAGCTGAAGGACTTTCAACATAAAGAACTACTGTTTTCTATAAATTCTGAAGAACAAAGGGCATTGTGGATGTTACTTTTCTTCATCTATGTGATGAAGGGTAATTTTCAAAGTTGGCTGAGAGATGGGAACACTATAGGAAACCCACTTGTGTTGTCTGGTGCAATGTATCTCTTCCTGTCACACAGTCCATCAGGCACTGGCCTCTGGTGGTTTAACCTCAGCTGGCAACTAAGTACTGTGCAAGCAGTGGCCACCCACCATGGGGAGGTGAATCAGGAAAAAATTGTAACTTGTAGGTTCCGTAAAGTTTAATACCTGAACAAAACAAAACTTTTCTAAAGACAATAATAATTGTAATGAAAAGGAGAGAAGAATAAAACCCAAAAAAAGCCAAGTGATGCCAAACACAGTTGCTTACCATCTCCTGGCTGATGCCCAGCCCATCCCTGAGCAGGGGTCAGACCCTCCTGGCCAACCCCCACAGTTTCTATACCAGGCATGGTGTTCTATGATATGGAATATCTCACTGGCCAGTCAGCTGCCTCAGCCATGCTCCCTCCCAGCTTCTTGCACATCTCACAGGCAGAGCATGGGGAACTGAAGTGGCCTTGATTTGGGTAAGCACTACCTAGCAACAACCAAAACATTGGTATGTTATCAGTTTTATTGTCATACTGAGTTCAAAACACAGCTCTGTGCCAGCTAAGGAGAAAGTTAACTCTCTTGTAGCCCAAATCAGGATGCCTGTCCTAGTGGCTTGCCCTTCTAGGGGCTGTTTTCTTTTTAATTTGAAAACTACAAATTATAACCTGCTTTTTCTCTATTATTTCACACTGCAAGTAGGGAAACTTCAGCAGGACAGATCCTTGTACAGTATATGCAGTTGAAAACAAGCACTATAGTTGTAGATGGATCTATTAACTTGTAGATCATAATCTGTGAGTAGTACAGGATTAACCTGTTCTTCCACATGTGTGTTATAGTAGGGTTAACAGTGATAAAGAACTGTAGAACTTTTTCCTGAGGGCCAGTAAAGCTTTCAGCATCTAAGCATTGCTTGGATGAAAGTGGCTTCAGAGCTGTCAGAAAGAAGTCCCTAAATAAGCGTCCTTGTAAGTCACTTTCATATGGGTTTATTCACTTTTGGAGCATTATAAATAATGCAAATTTAGTGTCCATCTGGACACTAGGTTTTTGCCAACTGCTACCAGACCAGCTGCAAAACTCACTGACTACAAGCTTTGCAGCTGCCATGTGCAGTCAGTGCCAAGAAGGAGCACACTTCAAATTCTCCTTTGAGTGCTTGGACTGCTATGCTGGGCTGGAAAACAGGTTAACAAGGAGTGAGACATCGAACAGGAAAAGCAAGGCTTTTTATGTATGGGTGTTCACCTTTGTTTTAAAAAGGCTGCTTGCAGACAGAAGCCAGCTGAGACCTAATCACCTTTGTTTGCAGTGGCCTTTGTGATTCTTGTTTACTTGTCTCCTACTGTAATGCATATTATCTGCACTGGCATGTTGTGATTATAACAGCTACAAAAATGCATAGAATCTCTGCATACCTGTGATTTTGAGGCCTACATCTGGATGCTTTTGTTTTTGTTTTTTTTAGTCTTCCCTGACTTGTAGGCTGCTTATCTGAATTAACTGGTAGACATTCTCTCTTAGGGACAGTTTCTTGTCAACATCTTCAGACTGTTTTGACTTCTATATATGGCTCTCTTAAATTTTGAGGAAAGCCTCTATTTCCTTGACCAACTGGTCTGCTTCATCACTCAGGATTTGTTAATTTTGATTTGTTCTTCCAACGCTCAGTATTTTGGAATGCATGTCCCAGTAGACCTGAAGATGCTGATGAGGAGCCTGGGGCTAATGCTCTGTAAATTGAAACCCAGAGCTCATAGTAAAGGCGATTGAAACTCTGACAACAGGGGAAAATACAAGGTCTAAATTGAAGATGGATCTAAGATTATTGCAAGTTTTTTTTTCATTAAGAAGGCGTTCTTTACCTTCAGGGAGAGTCCATGCTTTTTGACCATTGATATTAAGTTGGCTAATATGTTTAGATCTCTCCAAACACAAAGCTTATGCTTTGACAACCACTGTATAGATCAGTTTTATAAAACAGTGTTCAGTTAGTCAAGGAGTACAGCTGTCTAATAAAGAGCTTAGCTGGACAATGGTAGGTACTATAAATTTAAGGCATCTGATATGTTCTCAGCCACGTTCCCAAGCTACTTTAGGCTTCAGAGCAGTTTTCTGGTGGCAAAAATCAATGTAAACTTTTTCTACTATATCAGATCTCTGCAGGTTAACAAGAGCTGAGAAGCAAAGCATTACTTTGTTCTCTTGGGGTGTGTGTGTTTGGGTGATTGTACTGCTCTGTTCATGTGGTTCAGCACTCCTAGCATATCACTGGGGAGTTTTCCAGAGCAGGGGGAGCAAGGATCTTGATTACTTATTTTGCCTTCTTCCAGACCACAGTGCATGGTCTGATGGGAATTGAGATAACTCTTCTCTGCTACAGAAAAGAGCATCACAGAACATCAGTGGGGAGGCTTGCATAAATAGATATACTTAACTGTGAAATTCATAACTAGCCTCTTCAGCACTAAACTTTTTTAGAAGTCTGGATTCTGGGAAGTTGGTATTGGTGAGTGATTCACAATTTTTCTTAACGTCACTCACATACTTCATGAAAAGAGGGATTTTATGTAGAGAATTAGGATAGGAAGCATAAAGCTCTGTATATTTCAGATTTTATGTTCAACTCTCAGTTGCAGTGCTCTGGCTTTTCACACACAGGTTATGACAGCTACCCTGAATGCTAGACTAATCCTAAACACAGATCATTACCTCATGTTCATGGCTTGCCTCATTTCCACATTTTCTTTTTTCTTTAGAAGGGTATTAATATTTCAGCATGTAAGTGCTTTAATGTGCTGCAATACTATTAATCAAATAATTTTTGGTCTTATCTGGGAAACTTGCCGTATAATGAATCTGGGTTTATTAATTTTAATAGATCTCTTATAGCTAGAGTTGTATCCTGAATGTTTGTAATTGAATTAAATAATTTATTTTACTCTGATAGCAGATGTCACTGAAGAGAGCTCAGGTGTTTATGCAGTGTCAGTTGACAAGCAGAGATGTAGAACAAATCTGACTTTACCAACACACAGAGCAAGGGGAAACTATAGGAATAGATGAGCTGTGTGAGTGCCCTTGGCTTTAAAACTCAGGGTGTGTTTGCCTGCTGTATTGAATGGGAGCCCCAGTTCTGCCATGCAGTTCAGACTGAAGGATGTTGATTTCTCATTTGTAAGCTCAGTGAGGAGAGCATATGAAGTATAGTCTGGGTAATACAAAACATGCATATCACAATGGAAACCAACAGGCACGAGCAGAAGTGATCTGTTGATACTCCAAATAGTGCAATATGGAAGTATTAAGAAATCATTTCAGTCAAGGCAAATCTTTTATTAACTCTCTATAAACATAACTGTAATGTTTATTTATGTGAGCAGAAAGGAAGGTGGAAAAGTTTTCTTTATGCAAACTAAATTAGACTGTTTCAGATGAACATAAGTCTCCTGCAATATGTATTATATTTGCCTATTGTTGTAACACAAGTGACTATAGGGAGAAGATTACTTTCTAATTGAGACATTATAAAATTTTAGTTCTATTATAGTAATATTCCATTGGAGTCAAGTAAAAGCACCATATAGAAAATAAACAGAATTGAATATAGAATTCTTTCAAAACTGAACTCAGCTTGGAAGCATTAATCCCAAGAGATAGGTGCTGCAGCTGACTGCCTTTAAAGACTGGGAACTTCAGCTACCTCCAGTATTATGGCATTCATGCTTACCTGTCCAGTGTATTTGGAGAATGAAATGTACTTTGGGCTGTCATTCAAGCAGTTTGTTAACTGAAGTTCAGTGACAAAGCTACTAAACCCTGGGATCTGTGCACACTGAGATTTTACAAAACCTTCCCAGGTTTATGAGGGACTCTGCCAGCTCTCAGAGCTGAGCTTCCCCAGATGCATTTGTCTTGGCCCCATTTCTATTAAAATCCATTTTGTGAGAACAGGTGCTAATATCAGCTTGTTACTAGGTACAGCTAATTAGTTGGAGACACCCATCATGATGATGGGGTGTGTTGAGGTCCAGTCATGTGCCATTATGGCCTCTAATATGTGCCCTAGAGGACTTTATTGCAACTGTAAAAATAGGACTTTTAAAATCTGAAGTTTATTTCCGAGAATTTACAATTAGTCAAAGATTGCTTTAGAAGAAAAAACTGCAATATAAAATAGCTAATTGAGCAATATAAGCCATAAACACCTCAGGGAAGCTCTTAAAGGACACTTTTAAAGCTGACTTTAGAAATCTGTTGGGCTTTTTTAAAGTATTCCTCCCTCTAGCAACACTTCTTTGAAAACTTGACAGGCAATGAGGGGACTGGAGACAGAACTTTATTTCTGTGAAAGGAAGTGGTAAATTCCTCTGGTTCCTGCTGCCGGTCCACTTTCATAAAAACAAGGAGATGGGGAGAAGGACTGACTGGTACTGGTGGAGTGGGGAATAGCTTTGGGAGCCTCAGGAGCTCCCTTTTTATGACTTCATAAAATGACTTTTATAAAGTTATTTTCATGAGTGGTGTGGCGAGGACAAAGGATGTATTTTTCACTCCTCATTTTTGGGTCTAGGTCTGTATGGCAATAGGACCAGAGATGATAATGAGATTTATACATAAATTTGAGGAAATCTTACCTTCATTGCAGTCATTGATGAAACTAGCTCTTCATGTCTGTAGAGCCAAAGCTTCAACTTTAGTGTTTGTACCTTTTATCAACTTCCCTAATGTCTGCCTGCAGCACATGCAAAATGGAACAATATTTATGTAGTTCCCATGAACTGAGTTTTGCTGGCAACAAGCTCTGCAATCAGTAGGTTGAAGATGGGATTGTTTGCATTGGGGAGGTTTTGCCAAACAGATCATTAATCCAAATCAGTGAATTCTAAAACTTCTCCAGGTTACCTCCTATTGTCCTTAGACTATCTGTTCAACAGAGTATATTGCAAAAATGAATCCAAGTTTGTAACATGTTCTTGTTTTTAAAAGTATTTCAGAGCTGACTTCACAACTTTGAAAGTATGTTTGCTAAAATTTTGCACTGTTCTCACTGTGTTTTTATTACTTTAAAGTTTCTTAATTTTATATATTATTCATTAACTACAGTAGGCTTTTAAAGCATATTTGCAAAGCAGTTTTGAACACATTTGAGTTTTTGAGTCTAGTTAGCACTGAATGAATATTTTTGGACCAAATTTATTCTGTTTTCATGTAATGTATGAAAAAAATAGCACTTCTACATCAAATAATTTTTATGATACTGAAACATGATGGGCAAAAGCATATTTTGAAAATGTTGACTGACATTGCTCTTTTCATTGAAAATCTTGTTCATTGTAGTGTGCCAAAGTGGTCACTTGGACCTGATTTGCTTTTCAGGTGCTCAGTGTGGCTCCTCACAGGGACTTGTAAGATCATGGCATTCCCTGGTGAAGCAATTCTTCCAATGGTGATTATTATCTCTCAAGGCTGAGATGTGAAAATCATAGAACACCCAGTTTGCTTGCATTCTTCCAGTTTTTGCTCAGTACAGGAAGGCAAAGAAGGTCTCTATGGAAATCATTATTCTCACTTTAACAGCTGCTACATGGGCATATTCAGAACACAAATGGAAGCTGTTGAAGCCCCTGTGATATGCCAGCTCTGGTGTGGTGGTTAAATAACTCACCATCAGTTTGAAGACCTGATTTGATGAACTTGAGGAACTATAGGGAACTGGCTGAGAAATTGCCAATGTAATTTGACCCATGTCATAGGATTAATTATAAATCCCAATCAAGGTCTCTTTGGAGAGGCAGCAAGTTTCAAATGGCCTAAAATGAGGATTTGAGCTGAGATTTCCAATGCTACTTGAAGTATTTCTGAATTCAAATCCCATTGAGATGAACAGAAACTGGGCACCAAACACTGTAGGTGGCTTGCAAATCAGAGTCTTGAATATTAACAGTGATCTTTCATTCCTATTAAGACTTATAATAGGAGGTATTACAAAGGAAATAAATGGCTTCTGCCCCAAGTCTGGCATCTTTGTTAAGGCTATGCCACAACACATGTGCAAAACTGCAGGCTCTGCAATCCACACACTCTGCCTAATGGGCCAGCCCTTTTGACTTCCAGTGATGTACTGTCTTTATTACAAAGTTACTGCTTGGGCAAGGAGCTTTAATATATTAATAATCAGTGCCTTAGGCCAGGTTATCAGGTGGCTTTTATTATGGCAGTCTGTGTGGTCCCACATTTAACTCCATGGGTAAAGAAGCAGAGAAACCACTCTTACCTTCATTTATTTCTCATATCAGATAGCTGAACAATTTCAGATCTCTGCTCCATTTCTTTTGGTAAGCAATTCCCTTCTGTGTTATTTTAACAAATTTCTGGCTACAGATGGTTAACTATTTGAATGCACACAATCCTGTTGTTAGCATCAAGGAATTGTAATTATTCTGTCTTTATTTTCTTTTTATTTAATCTCCCAAAGCAACTTAGCAATGTTTGGGTTTAGTGCCTCTTAGCATTGGAGTGGACTTCAATAATTTATATTAATTATTACTATATACATATGATGAACTTGTATCCTGAAAGAAGCAGATACTACTTCATCCTGAAATAATATTTAATTAGGAAAAACAGTAAACACAAATTGTGATTCACATTCACACAAGTCTGCTTCAATTTAAATTCTTGTACTGGATGAACAAGAAACTCAGATTCTGGATTGACATTCCAACTGCAAATTGGCTTCTTAGCCTAGTCCTTTCTAATAAATGCTGATTACATTTACATGAGATTAAAAAGGAGATTTTTGGTTTTTTCTTATTTGTTGTTTAACTAATCACCTTCTTTCTAAGTCCTGAAGTTTCTGGGTAGTGAATGTCATGATCTGCTATGTTCAGAAGAGGGCAGCATCAACCTAAACAAGTGGGAACACATCTAATTTAAGGATTTCAATGTGAACGGGAGAAGTTCCAAAAAGCGACAAATACAGTTGTTAAGTTTAAAAGCAGAATTTAGTTTATATTCTGGTATTATAATAAATCATATCCTTAATTCAGAATTATTTGAGCATTATAGTGTCTCTGCAATAATATGTTTGTTGTCTTCCAATAGTAACGCATTTCTCAGAATATTGGTTACCACACCTTAGTTATTATGACACCTGCAGCCTTCTACTTAAAGGTATTTTGAAATAAAAATGGAACAAAATGAAAAAAAGGATCAGAACAGTGAGCATTTTGTGACTGAAATGCTGCTGAAGTCACAGCTTATATGAACTAGGTATTGATACAAGTGATGGCACAGTGGTCCTGAGGATCTCAGTTAATAGAAAAACTCAAGGATGTCAGTTTGGCTTTGGGTGTAGGACTGAGTCAGATGCAAGATTTGGACTATAATGGGCAAGTACTTGTGTAATTACATTATGGCCTAAGGCTTAAGGGAATTAACTTGAAGTTTTGACTGACCAAGGCTGCACTGAGTGCAGAGTTAATAGGTTAGCTATTCCTCACCTAGCTGCCTGTGACTAAATGCTGTCCCAATGGAATGGGCCCATGCCAGATTTAGCCATTTTACCACATGATTTTGCTTAAACAGAATGCTTGCAAATTTATGCACAAGTGCCACCAGTATCAGTGATGTTTCTGTGAATGCTGGCTTGTTTTGCTGAGAGGAGAGCTGCAACAGGAAGTGCAAATTGTTTGGTCATCAGTACAGGCAGGCTGTCAGCCTGGCCATAGGTGACCCAGGTAAAATATGTGCAGGGGCTTTTCATGTAAGAGTTAACAAATTGTGTTCTGAATCGGGGCACCAGGAGATAAAATTGGATATTGCATACACTACTTTTTTTCCTGCTGGCAACATTTTTAAAGTATCTGGGTGATTACAGCTTTTATCCCTGGATGTATTTAGAGTTCCTTGGCTAAGGAAGATGCATCATATTTCACTTGATTCCTTTCTTACAGGCTAAAATTACTAGAACATGGAAGCTCTTCTATTTTTTTGAATCTCAAGGTGGATTATTTAACCTTGTATCATAATCCTGTTTCAGCATAAAGTCTATGTGTGCATACGCTTAATGAATAAGACCCTAAAGATTTGTAAAGAGCCTAAGTTTATATACTCCATTAAATATGATCTTCACAGGCTAATTAGTTAGAAATGTTACCCTTGCTTATAGTATACAACATTTTATGGTCAATAACAGTAAAATCTATGTAAACCATGCTCTCTATTAATAAACATTATATGCTTCTGGCTTTCAAATGAGGAAATTGATTACTTGTTTTTCTCTAGTGACTGGACTGCAGGCAGAGTAAAATCCAAGCAGTTAACATTATGGATAGATTGCTTCATGTGAGACATGAAGGCATTACAGATAATTTTGCTTTCTATCAAAATAAAGATACTAGTACTGTGAAGAAAAGTTAGATCAGCAATATCCAAACTCCAACAAGAGATTTCAGGGAGGTTCCAAGGTCTCTGGGAGTTGATATTGCATGGTATTATTATTAATATTATGTTACAGGTTTGTATCCAACCAAGATTAGTACTAGCTAGAGCTGTTATTAGGTACTTGTAATTGGATATCTCTGTCCTGTTTTTAGCAGTAATGTGTATACCCCTAAAAGCTCCCCTGTAAATGGCACTGTTGACCTTTTTAAAGAAGGCATTGAAATGGAGTGATCTTGAATGTGCACCACCCTCCCCATCCCTGCAGGGGCCTCTCTGGGTTAGCATTTGAAATACAAAGGCAGAATGAATGATCTCCGTGGAGCTGTAAGCTTATGCGATAAACTGCTGTTCTGCTAACACACACAGACATAATCATCTTCTATTCCAGTCCAAGAGCTCCCCAGATGATGAGTACTTTGAGGATGTATATGAATGAGCAGCTCATTTTGACTTTTCAGCTAATAGGATTTGCAGTATAAGCCAGGAGAAAATACCTGTGCTCTAACCTTTACACCCCTTACTGTGCCACAGAGGGACATTGCTGAAACAAAACAGCCTCTCATCCAAGAGTGACAGGCTTGATATGTGCACCGTTGTACACAGAAGCCTAAAAGCCCAGGACAGAGAGCAAATATAATAAATAAAGGTCTGCTGTGATAGAGGTCTCTTCATTGACCTCATTCAATGAACAGATGCTGAAAATATTTTAGTAATTTAGTTAGAAAAGTCAATCTAGTGGGTCTTACCTTTGTACTTTAAAAATGTAGTTGTTTGACTCCAGAGGAAAACTTTGTACTGAATGAAAATTTCTTTTTTATAAAGAGCATGTCCTATTGGTCCTATCTGAAGAAAGCAGAATTTTCAACAGATTTTTTTTTAAACAGTAAGGCTAGCACACAGTGCTGTTCCCTTGTCCTTCCAAAGGTGTTCCCTGAGCACCAAATGTAGTTCATAAATATCTGAAAAGTATCTGACCCAATATCCAGTTGAAAACTAATAACTTCAATGCTTAGAAATTGAGCTGTTACATACAGGAGACTTTCCCCTCTCCTGTATTGTATTCTTCTATTTTAATTTTTATCAAGCACAAAGTATATTTAGAAGGATAGCAGTTTAGCAAGATTTTCCTACCTTTTTCTGTCCCCTAGAAGTTCCTGCAAAATACCTATGCTGAATGTGATTCACAGGTCACAATTATTACTGAGTTGAGAATCTTAATGAGTATGAAGGATAAATAAACTTTTTCCACGAGTGCTTTTCCCTAAACAATTTTTTTCAGTCGCTGGAGCATCTGAGGATAACTTTTTGCATTACTTTATTACTAGGCTATACAGTGGTTTGACCAAGGCAGATCTGACTCAGGTAGAAATGAAGATTTTGCTCCTGGGTGCTTAGAGCAGTGCCTAGTTGTGAAACCCAAGTCTTGTTCTTGTATTATCTGTTCCCAAACAGGAGTGAGTCATTAACCAAGCTGATTTGATACTCATCAGTTTTAAGGAAAGCTGCTCATTCTGAAAACTTGTTTCCATAAGTAAATCACTTTTTCTCTAGAGAAGCAAAGGGAAGTGTTCAGCTCATGGAGTTGAACTTCCATCGACAATGGAAGCTCTCTCAGTGTGCTAAAACATGAGGGTTGGAAGCTTGAGTGAATAATTTTTCTTCTGAAAATGAAAGCAAAATCCTATTGCTACTTGGATGGTGGAGTTCCCTTAGTAGATGGCCACCATCTTGTTTACAAGGAAATCTCAACCATTAGGGTTTGAGCATGATTGGCTTTTAGCAGGAATGACACAAAGAACAAATGAGGCAAAAATTGGATTGAGGTAAGCAGTCTCTGTTACCACAACTGTATTACTAACTTATGTTTAATTGCTCAGCATTTATGAGGTTCATAGTTTATTGTCTTTCTTGCCACACAATAGGTTGGGCAAGACAAAAAAGCTCCAAGTTTCAAAGGCTAGAGTTTTGGGTGCCTGCCAGCACTGATCTGTTTAGCAAACAGGCAGCAGGATGCTTATTAGTAGGTTGTGGCTTGCAAACCCTGAAGCCTGTGGAGCCAGATACACTGATCAAATAGTGAATCTATAGATCAGTAAGCTCATTAGATGGAAAAGGGGAGCACCACTGAGTATAAATATACTTTTCATAGGCTTCAATTAGCTACCATAAATGAGTTTTCTAACACTTTCTGTTTACCCAGCAGTCTAAATATTAAACATTAGTTTAAGCAACATTTGTTCCAAATTGCTTCTCTTAGAATTTCCCAATGACTTATAATTATATACTACTTCATAGTAAAAAAAAAAAAAGTGCCAAATTGCTCTTATTATTTCTATTTATTTCAGTGTAACAAATAGTGACTACTTGTAACTCAAGTGCTTGTATATTATTCATAAAAACACAATAAAAATTGGCAGTGAATCAACTGCTTTGTAAGATCAGGTGATTAGCTGGTCTGAATCTGTGTGATTCAGTGGAAGCCAAGATAAGTCTAGAAGTTCCCTGAAGTTACTGGGGTTATGAACATTTTCCAGTTGTTAAGGATCCGACAAAAAGACTCTGCAAATGGTATTTCACTCTTTGAATTTTCCTGCTTCAGTTGGAACAAGTGAAACATCAGTTTCTGTAACTTCAGTTTGAAGTTTCTAAGAGCAGACTTTACGGTTTTAATTAGTTTCCTGGCTGATTTTTTTAAAATATGTTTCAGCCTGTGAATCACTTGTTAATTTCCTGGGATGCCTGCTGTTAAAAGGAGTTGAAATTTATTCTGTACCTCATCACTTAAGTCATGTGGCAGGATTCTCTCTTCCTGACCATTTACCTGCTGAACCCTGGAGTGACTTGAGCGTTCCTAGTCCTCTTGCTTTCTAGTAATGTACTTGTGAGCACAGTTTTACTCCTATAAATGTCTGCAAGGAAGAAGTGAGAGATACTGTAATGCCACTAAACCATCACTTTTGTTATGAAAAGTCCTGTGAATTCTTTTTGTAGAGAGGACCCAATTATGGTTTCAGTTCCCTCCTCCAGGAAAGATCAATAAGAAAAAAATACCTGAAAGAGTATTTTGAAGATCAATCTGGGATTACTTACATAATAAATAGGGAAAAGAAATTAATTTCTACAGCTGAGAATCTTCTGTTGATAATTCTCAGAAGCATAGAACAAAACTAAAGTACTCCCCTCTCAGCTTCTTTCCAAACTGTTGTCAGCATCTTCTCTTCGTTTCTTTTCTGTTGAGTAACTCCGTGCTGCTCTAAATTTTGAGAAAAAACCACAAAAGAAAACATGATGGCAGTATTTTTTCAATTATTGTCTCAAGCTTTGCATAGTTGATGTGAATTAAATTAGTTTGAAGGTACTAGTCATTGACAAAAAAGTCTTCCTCATCTGTGGTTTCAGTATGGACAAAAGTGATGTGCTGCACCAGTTTGTAAAGGAATTGTTATAAATTGTTATTGGTAAGCTACCTGGTTTCAGGTGTTTGCACACTGTAAGAGAAGCATATCCACATAGTAGAAAAAGTAATCAGAACCCATGAATTGATTTTGCAACTTATCAGGTTGACTCTGTTTCAAAGTCTGCATTGACTTTAGTGCCATGCAGCTTTATTTTGGGTCTTGCATCGGCAAGATGCTGAAGAACATAGCAAGTATTACGTATTTCAGTAGTTCCTGCTGGCATGCTGAAGTAAATGATGTGTATAAAATTCAGTGTGTCCTTATATTGCTTAGGCTAGTGCAAACTGAAGCTTTGCACTAGTGGAAGTGAGAGCATGTTTAGTCCCAACTCAGCAGAATTTGGAAGAAAAAGTCAGGTTGGCATTTTCAGAGTGTGTGATTTATTTGGATGTTTCTTACCCTTCAGTCACCAGTCATTTCATCTAAGGGCTACGTTAGCTCTTTTTAGGTGGGAAACCAGAGTCTATTGTTCTGAGACTAAATTAGGACTAGAGGCCAGATTAATAAATAATATGATTTACTTTCTGGAATTCCTAAATGTCACTAGGCAAGCATACATCTGTGAGGTTTATTAGCCTCATTATTCCTGTGCAGAACTGACATCTAAGAGCACAGACAAGAACAAAGACTAACTGAAAGAGACTAATGCTAATGCAGAAATCTTACATACTGTTGAATGTAGGGCAATGTAGAACCCAGGAATCTACATTACAAGCATCTTTATTTTTCAAGCAGTAGCATTCCAGGAAAACACAGTCTGTGACACTTACATGAAGCTGGTCCTTAAATTGAGGTATTTTGATTCCCATTTTCTCCTTTTGAGGGCCAAGGTCTATAACCTAGCCCAAGCAAGCACTCCCTCATCCATGTGCTTGAAGCTGACAATCCTGTATCCCAGTCCAGTTTACAAGAAATCTGTTTTGGAAGCCTGTGAAGTTTCAGATGCATTGAGTGGGAGAAGGGTAAGAGCCAACTGGCCTCGCTGTGTGATATCCCTTCTTACAATATTCCCAAACAGAACTGGAGGAAACAGCATTCTCTTTTGTTTATATCAAAGAGTATCTGCAGATGGAAAGACTTTCTACTTGTACAGCTGGAGTAATAGAAAATCCTTACAAAATGGCTCTGCAGGAGTTAATGTTTTTCAGTTATTCTGGCCCATGGAAAAGTATCCTAAAGAAAAAGCAGTGGTGGTTTTTCTTTGCTGGAATGTCTCTGCAGAATGAACAGGAGAACTTTAGTCCCACACTTTTCATGCTCACCTCTATACCTTCAGCTGCGGCCAGCAGTTAGTCCAGTATGAGAACCTCAGGTTTGCTAAGAAAGTGATGCAGAAATGAACTCGACCCATAGTCTCTCTCCTATCTCAGGCTTTGTTTGCAAGACCCCACACCAGAAAAGGGACAGAATTATTGTGAGTGCTTGGATAGAAAAGACTAACACTCTAACACCTGTAAAATCTGCTGTAGCCTATGCTAACTCAGACTTGCTCAGCCAGGTTAACTACCTTGATTTAAAGAGCCAGAGAAAGAAGGCATCTTGGTTTTTATCTTGGGACAGTGCTTGCTTTGAGATGCTCAATTATCTGTAGTTGAACTGATAACCTCAGTTTAAATCTTAGTTGTCTTGTTTTTGCTGCTGTTGTAGTCTCAGGTAGGAAGCTATTATAGCCTCAGGCAGGAAGCTCCAGCAACCCTGGATAACAACCTTTTTTATTCCCCAACCCCAAGTTGTTTGGGTTTTTTTTTTCCTTCTGGTTAGACATATCATTTCAACCAAATTTGCTGAGGGGTAAGTGTTTGCAGCTCCCAGGCATTTTTGCTAGATTGGAGATGCACAAGATTTCTGAGCTTCAAATCTTTAATGATGCATGGGAAAACCAAGGAAAACATTGACACTCTGAGAATGCCACATGCTGCATGTCTATAGAGAAAGAAAGATGAAAACTGTTTTCTTCTACTAAACCAGTGGATTATAGCTAATGCCATGAAACTGGACCAATGTTTTCTTGAAAACAAGTATTCTTCTTTGAATTCACGCCATCTTGCTTTGCCTCAAATGCTCTGTTTGGCTGAAGTTCAGCAGGGGTATTAAGAACTGCTGCTAGTTGAATGCAGAGCAAACTCTCACAGCCAAAATTAAGAACAGTGCTGTCTTCTGCAGGGTTTTTAAAACCTAATTAAAGTAAATACTTTGGAATGATTAAAAGGCACACACCATTTTAAGATAAAAGTTTATTATAGTTAAAAAAGGAAGCTCTGTAATTTAAAATGGAAAGTTTATGAAGCTTCAGGATAAACCTCAGCTAGGAAAAATAACAGGTTTCAGATGTTCCAAATATCATACGTTAACCCCAAATGATCGCTCTATAACACCAGTTTCCTTAGTCCATGCTGGCTGGAATTAGAACACCCACTCTGCTTAAAGGCACAATGCTCACTGCCATCAGCCATTCATCACCTTGCTTCTGCCCCATATCAACGCTCCAGGCATCATGATTTAAAAATGGGAGACTGTGAATCTATCCCAACTAGATCTGATTTCATCATATCTAGGCTTGCTTTAAGCAGGAGGTTGGAGTAGAGACCTCCCGAAGTCCTTTCCAGCCCCAAATGATCCTAGGGGTCTAATAATAAAACAAATGGCTGCTGGAGCAGTATCTAGTGAGATAAACAGCTAGGAAATGGCATGTTGTGCAAGGTTTTTAGTATTCCAAGTAATGCTTATGTATGACAGAGAAAGGGGGAGGATATTCAAATGTTATTTACTTAAGAGTAGCTGTTATTTAATCTACAGAATCCGATTTATTTGGATAGTTGCTATAATTAAATTCCAACTGACTACTAGAAGCATTGAAAGTTAACAACTATGTAATAAACTTTCTAGGCAACAATTAAGTGTGTTGGGGAGACAAGTCTGCAAATCTTTTAAAGGTACTATGAGAAAGGAGATAGAAAAAATAATATCAGAAAGCAGGATAGTTTAAACTATGATTTAAATTCTAAACATCAGCCCTTGGTTTGTCCTTATGGGAGCACCTTCCTGATATTATGCAACAAAAGACAGTGCAGGAGGATGGAAATGGAGGAACCTGCAACCACTGTTTGAGGCAATTGTGCTGTGATTGAAATCTCCTGACACATGTCACTACTTGCTGTAAACAAAAAGGAGTAGTTAACAGCAAATTTCTATTAGGTAGCCTACTCAAGGTATTTCCTGGCTCAGAATTTACTCCATTGGTTCAGACCACTAGTGTCTGGCACTTTAGGTTGCAGGAATGTGCATACCCCATTTCTCTTTCTCCCTCTCCTCTTCACACTGCTTGAGTGAAAACCACCTCTCTGCTTTTAGCATCCTGCAGAACCTGCTGTTCTGTTGGGCCTGAACTCTTCTGATTCTACAACAGCACTCTATCAACAGCTCTACGGAGGTCTTCTGGTGACAGCCATTTGGTTTACCTTGCTTCGAGAAAATCTGGTGAGATAAGTAATTTGTTTCTCTTCCCATATACTGCTGAGATAACACTTGGCTGCCTAAATCACTTGGAAATTCTTGGTGTTTCTGTATGGTCTGATGATTGCCACAAGGGGGTTTTTGTCTCTACCTTTGAAGTGGAGAAAATTGCCTACGCTAAGAGAAGCTTTTGCGAGAGTGGGATTTTATGAGTAGCATGCCAATTTACAGTACTTTTTTGCACTCATTTTTATTGTCCTTCATCATTGGTCCTTCCATTGACTATGCCTAACTTAATCCTGTGACTGCTTGGCATTGGGTATTGTACAAACTGTTGTGAGGGTCTGTATGAGTTGGCCTTCAAAATGTGATGTCCTTGTGGCTGCAAGGTTGTTGTTCCATCTTTTGCTCATTACTCTGCTGTTTTTTTAAGCAGTAACTCACAGCAACCCTTCGCAGCTACAGAATTCAATAATAGATTGTTAGTAATCAATTACAAAATATTCAAGCACACTATTTATGTCATTATTAAAGTACAATAAGCTCTCTTGCTAAGAAGATAGGAACAATAATGACTTCTTTTTAGTCCAGTCATTGCATTCCTACAGCACTGCTGTATTTCTTTTGTCCTGCAGTCCCTGGAAAATATGCTGCAAATCCATCATCTTGAAGAAAGGGTATGCACTGTGCCAATACGAACTTTTTTTCAGGATCAGACCTTAGTCACCTGAAATTCCTCATTCAAACATTTAATTAAATGACCCCATTTTTGTCCACAGTTTTAAACAATTAGTTAAGATCCTTAAGCCAGTGTATCCTGACCTATTGTAGCCACCTCCCAACTGAACTTTATGATGAGTATCTCTTAAATGGGGATATCAAAACACTGTCCAGCATGTGGAACTTTGTGATGTACCCTGGAGGTCATATAATCACTTCACAACAGACTCTCTTAACCTGATGAAGTTACCTCTTAAAAGAACATTATTGTTTCTTGGCTAAAACTGATAACTAGCTTAAGCTTTTTTAAGTATACAATAATACAATGAGCTGCTATAAGGCAATTCTGTGGTTATGCAACAAGGCTACTCATCACTTGACACTGAAAATTATCCCTACTCAGAAAAAAATAATCTTATAAAACAAAGGAGCAAGCAGGCTATCAGATGTTTTTCATACCTTTATGGATTATTTATTTTACAAATAAAATTTTCTATTTTCAAAATATTTTATCATGGGAAGATGTTCTGATCACTGTTGGTATACATAGTGAATGGTACAGTGAAGGCTATTACTGTGTGAATGAATCTCTACAAAGCAGTGAAAAAAGGATTATCTGCTTTAATTTCAATTTAAATGAGTTCCTTATCAGTTAGAGAACCCTGCAAATTTGTCTCATGTACTCTTGTTTCACAACTGGTATACTTACATTTAAATGTTAGACATAGCACAGGGAAAGATTTAATCCTCAGCTTTGCTGAAAAACAATGCAATATTATGACATCCTGTTTTCTCTCTGCATAAAGGTTATACTGATATCAGAATTTGGATGTGCCTGTCAGAAGAAATGACACTGAGGGAACTTTTATTATTCTGTTTTTTAATTTGACCATTCTCAGTTAAAGTAGTGTCTTTGGAAAATTGCCTGCTTTTCACTCAGCTGCATTTCTTAGAAGGCAAGAAGTTAATAATTTTCAAAACTGATTTGTAAGCTCTGCTCTGAGGCTGTGCATAAGCATATTTAGAACAACTGGTAGGTTAGATGAAATTTGGAAGTAGCTTTCCATTTCTCCCATTCACAACAAAGCAGGAAGAATTCACATGGAAGCATTTTCCAGCTTATGAAATGTAATCAGTTTACTGTTCAGTACTTATCATTATGTATTTCTGTAGGCTACTGACTTGAATTCTAAAATCAGCCTCTTCATTTTTTTTGTCCTAAAAAAAAAGTCAAACTTCTCTGTCTCTTGAAAATCCACTTACAGACAAAAAGCCTCTGAATTTTCTTTCAAGAGCAGCTGCTCTGCTTTTTTTAGTACTCAAAGAAATAACTAAAAACTAGAGGGAAAAAAAAAAATTCTAGCTAGCCTACTTTGGCCTAACCAGACCTTCCCACAATTGCTTGCTTAGCACACAGTTTAGCTGTACGGGATCTAGTTTAATGAAAATATGAGGAATAGGAGTTCCTTACAAATTGTTTTAGAAAGCCAGTATTGTTTGATGGAAAGTCAATATAACTGTCTCCCCTTGTTGTTAATTTCCTGAAGTGTTTGTCTTGCTAGTGGTAACTTCTGTGTTTGTAGTTGTTGGTATGAGATTTTTGGCTACAGCATTTCTTTTCAAGAAGATCACCTATCAGCACATGCTGCATGAGGATATCACCAGTCAGTTATGATTCTCTTAGGGATGATTAAATTTTGGTACTTTGACACTATAATGCATCTTTGGTGAAATAGCCTAATAAATAAGATGTGATATAAAAACTATCCACATTAATGAAAACAGAGCTTTTCTAGGTTTATTCTAATGCTTGCTGAAGATGGGCTCGATTGGCTTTTTGGACTATAACAACCATAGTATTCTTTATGAATTATCTTCCTGAGCAGTTCAACATCATTTATGCAGAATTAAATAATGAAGTGTAATTTTCTCTGCATGCAATATTGTATAATCTGATAATAGGCACAGTTAAAAAAATTGGCACGTGCATCATGATTTCAGGGGTGCAAGTAGTTTTACCAGCACTTCATGACCTGCTGTGAATTCCTGTGTGTCTGAATGGGACTGAGGCCCATTTTATTCACAGGATCTCAAAACACTCTACAGTGCAGCACATTTTTTTTAAAGTAACTTGATATGAACTGGGAACAGAACGCTAATCAACAGGCTTCTGAGTGCTCAGCTTTATCCACTTGACTTCTGTGTCTCCATGGCCTTAAGCACAAGGAAGTTTATTGATTTCTGGCTAACAGCTTTGACACAGTTTGTGTTGTCAGTAGCGCTCACTGTGTTTGGAGTGGACATCAAAGTATTGACCTGCAGCAGAATGAGTAGAAAAGGACACACAGATTCATAAAGAGAGCTTAGGTTAAGGTTTGCAAAGTCTTCCTTCCCTTCTTGTTGGAATCCTGGGGTTTGTTCTAATGGCAGAAAAAGAGGCAGTGTTTCTGCCTCAGAATAAGATCCTAGGCAGCCTGTCCTGTTGGCCCTGCTTTGAGATGCAGTGTTGGAGTAGGTGATATCCTGAGGTGCCTCCCAACCTCACCCATTCCGTCACTCCTTACCAGGGAGTAGGAGTAATCAGCCAAGAAAAAGAACTTTGAACAAGCAATGATCAGGCTTTTGAGAAATGCAAAGAGAACATTTTACTGCCTGCAGCCCTCAAGACTACCAGATAATGCAAGTGGAATCCTTTCTTCACACAGAAATGCTGCTTTTCTTCCACTCATTAATTTACTAGTTTTCTGGCGCAAGGTTCTTAAGATGTTTTTATTCAATTTATACTACAAAGTGCCAGAAGTTCATTTGAGATTTAATTAAACTTCAAGTGGCCTATATCAAGCTGGCTAGAGAAAAGTGAACCCCAAGGAGCAGCAATCTTATGTTGCTTTGTTTTCTCTATAGGAAGATAACCCTTGCAAAGGCTGAACTTTACAGCCTTAGAAGCATTAGAAGTCAAAAGCAGAAACTCTTGTCTGCCTCTGCTGGCAAGGAGTATCAGCCATTATTATGATGATGTCTTGTGTGGTAGAAGCTGTGTAGCAATGGTGAGATGGCAGCTTTTGTGCTTTGCTGCCACAGAAAGCTCCATCTAAATACCCATCATTATGTAGACCAGTGTCTGAAGGGTGTCATGAGAGGCTTGCCATTTTTGTACTAGTTTTATGAGCTAAATATATGTCCTTTTATTATAAATCTGTGCTTTTATTTCTACAGTGTATTTATCAGAAAACAACAAAACAAGTACCATAAAATAGGTCAGAGGAAGAAAAGGAAGCATTCCTAATCCCAAAAGGAAAATAATTAAGGTTTAAGAAAGTCTAGGTCATAAGATAGTTATTTGTTTGGGGATTTTTTTAGGGACTTCAAAGTTTGAGAGAATTCTACTTTGAAAATTTTGTGTTCTTCCACAGCAGACCTCAGCACAAATGTGACTATGGAAAATTTGAAAAACAAAATACTTCCACTGCATTTGTGGAGTGAGAATGAATATAAATATATTCAATATAATGAATATAAGACAGAAATGACTGGAGTACTTTAACTAATTTACAGAATGTCCTCAATTATGAGTAAGGGGAATTATGAACTTAATGGTGAGGAGGGCAATCCTAAGCGCTGATAAATCAACAATATTTACAAGTTTCCTTCTGTCTGTAGTCCTCTGATCCCTGTAATATTATGCAGCTTATTCCTTCAGAATTATCTATTTACCCCTGAACACTAACAGTAGAGGGACATGATCTGTTCCCTTCTTATTTCCAAGTGGCACAGGAGAGAGCAGCAGTGAAAATGTATCCAGCTTGGCCTATAGAGTTGTGCTGGTGATTTTGATTTAAATAGAAGTTGGTTAACTGACCTCAAAAAATAGCCACAAGGTTACATTTATGGAAGCTTATGGTTTCTGCCTTAAATACTGATCATTACTGCTAGCTTATCAGTAATAAGTAATAGTTTTTTTGTTGTGAGTCTGGGAGGTTGTGAAGCTTTAAAAGTGTGAATAGCTACATCCTTGGAACTCCTTGAAGCAGGTTATTGTTTTCTTCTGTAGCAGTTCAAGACCTAACACAACAGTGTTCTCATACTTTGAGATCCTTGGTGACATGGCCATACAAATGAATAGTTGACAACAGCTGGTTTGCTTGCATTTGGAATTAGTAGTTGGACTTAGTGGGTGGGGAGTTAGTATGTATGTTTGTCTTTTTGAAAATACAGGGCAGGCAAGATGAACAGCTGTTCATACCGCATTTACAAGTATTTTTTGAATTATATTGGGTATGAAGGCATAAGAAGACTGAGCAAAGCGATATACTCAAATTTCTGATGCAAGTATGCATGAACCTTGCCTCTATCTTTTGTATGTAACAGCATTTGGATTTTCATCTGCTAATGCTCTTAGTTCATTTGAACGAGTAGTTCTTAACTGTGCTGTTGTTGAAAAATGTAGGTTTTTTTGAAGGAAAGGTTATAGTTATGAGGCTGTGGTTAAAATCTTGCTAGCTACTAGTATAGAACTGTTTATCTGGATGGTAGGAGAACTGGGAGTACAGGCTGTTTGCTCTTACTGGAAACCCTCCAAAATCCATGGTCAACATTTTATGACCTTGGGCCTATGCGCAGTCAGCGGACTTCAGCTAATATGGAGATCATGTTTTTGGCAGAATGGTTTAGTACTGCTCCCTTGGTGTCACAGAACCTATGTAGTTCCTCCCTAACTCAACTTGGCAGGAAAGAGAAAGTCACGGTGGTTTTCAAATGCTTTCCACAGTTAGAGTTTTTTTACTGTGTAAAGCGAGCTGTTGGTAGCCATCAGAGCAGCTACAAAAGATGTAGCTGCAGTCTTTGGCCAGAATGCGCCCAGTTCAGCCTCATTCACTCCTTTTTCTGTCAGTAAGGGTTTATTGCAGGTCTGTGCTTACGCTTATCAGCCTTTGATCTGTGGACCCTTGGGGAGGGTCTTTATATACATATATATATATAAAAGACCTGCACAGATAACTCTGCTCACAAGCAAAAAAAAAAAAAAAAAATGGGAAAAGAGAGACAAAGAGTGAACCCTTTGCAGTTTGCATCACTTTGTAACCAGGAACAGAGTAACTTTACACAGGATAATTCTTGCCGTTCCTACACCCCTGCCCCAAGGGTTATAAGATCTCTACATTTTGAGAAACCATGTGCTAGAGTTTGCTGGTATTTAAACATACCTTTCCATCTGTGCATACTTTGCCAGAGAGATGGTATTTTAAAACACGTGTACACATGCTAGAAGGCACAGAGATTGATCTGTTGAAGACCACCTTGCAACTCAGTGGCAGAGAGAGATTTCCTAATGCTTGCCACTAAAATGCCCCATTTTTCCAAAGAGGATCTGTTGATGCTCTGTCTTTTGATTGATCACTCAGTAGATCCTTAATCTCTCTTCAGACTGGACAGGTGAAGAAACTGCAGCTCTCTGCCTGCCTCAACAAACAAAAGCATTTCCTTACTCTCAGCATGCCCTTAACCCTGGTGTGGAGGGGCCATTAAGGGCAATTCGATCTACATTGTGGATTTGATTTTTGGTTTCTCAGATGAGGCTGCCGAAGCAGGGAACAGTTAATGCCAATTATAGTTAATGCCAATTAGAGTAGTGGCTTTTGTGTGAAGAACATTAGTCCAGGAAGAGCTGTCCCAGGACCACCAAGCTGTTTTACAAGCAAAACAAGCCACCCAATGGAAATAGCTTTTAGTTTTGAAAGTACAGCATCTTGCCAGAGTCTTTGAAAAAGCTGTCAAAAGCAAGAAATTCCTTGGTAATGTCTCCACCTTGAATTTTTTTCCTCATAATGCACTTCTATTTTTTTACATGTACTTTAACACGATCATCTAAAATGTGATTAACTTGTGTATGTGTTTGAGGCTTTCATGAACAAAACATATTTTAAAGTGACTTTTCCTGTTAACATAAAATTACATCTAACTAAGAGGCTGCCACAGCATATTGTGTGAAAGCTTCTGTGCCAGGTATGGTCACATTTCACCAGGGTAGCACTGATTTCTTTTCACTCCTCAGTTTACATTTCCAAACATATCAATACACAAGTACTGGAGGATTAACTTTACATCTTGTAAAGGGGTTGGCATTGTTTATGATAATGCACAGCCTTTGGTATAATTGCAGCAAGTCATGAGAAGGTTCAACTGCTTCATTAGCTGACTGGAAACAACAAAGTCTTGTGTTTCATTAAAATCAGATGTAATACTTGTGCTCCAAGATCAGTTGGAAACTAATAGGAATAATCTATCCCAACTAAGGCTGAGCTGTGCTAATCACATTGGGGATCATACCACAGTGATTCTGTGTTAAAATATGTCATATCATAAGCCCAGCTTCTGCATGTAATCTCTTGGAGACATGAAGAGTGAATGCAGGATGGTGTGGGCTTTGCTTATGGAAGCATGGATGTGGAGCTCTTTGCTGCCTGCCAGATTACCTGAAGAAGCACCAGCAGTTTTGGGGGTCCTTAATTTGGAGGCTGCACAGAACTGATGCAGCTTTAATCCCATGAGAGAGAGGGAATCCCTGCATCAGCTCTTTATGTTTGAACGTCTGGACCTCAGTAGCAACTCCTGATGCTAAAGAGGATGAGGGGTCTGATCACTGTTACCCAAAAAAGCCAGGGTCACTTGAACAGCAGCAGTGCTCAGCACTAAGCTTGCAGTTCCCCTTGCTGGACCTTGCTGGGAGTCATATCCTTCACACTAGCACAGGGAGAGGGATGCACAACTGAATGGTTATAATGGGCTTTTTCAACTATGTCAATGTCTACTAAACTGAGGCAAGAAATACGCTTAGGGGTTAAGCCAAAAATTTAAAAATATAGCTTTTAGCTGCTTACTAGAGAAGAGAGAGCAAGGTCCAGTTTCCCCATAGTCCAAGCAATATTTATTCTCCCTTATAGGAGGCTTTGCCCGTGAAAAGGCAAGATTTTAAAGTAAAGAAAGCAAAAAGTTGTGGTTTTGTTCCTTATATTTAAGGAAAAAAAAGGTCTTACCCAGCCTGAAGGCAAGGCTATAATTGTGAAATGAATAAAATAATTACATATAATCTAAGGGGTAAAAAGAAGGAGCCCTTTGAATGTTTTCCTTGGGGTTTTTTTTGAATATTTATTTAGCTTTAGTAGCTAACACAGTGGAGAAAAGAAGGCCTTGTTAGAGAGTGGAGAACCATTATCTCTTGAGCTAAGTTGTAAAAGCTTTCATTTTATATGTTCTGAGAAAATTCAGAGAAATAGGGAATCCTAGGAAATATGCACATTTAAAATGAAACATTCTGATAGGAAACACAACCACCATAGCAACAATGCAATAACATTTGAAACACAACAAAAATCAAGAAGCTTATGACCAACTTGTAGCTGCTCCTCTCAAAAGGTTTGTGTGATTTAAGGGTTTGGCCTTTATAATCTGTTTTCTATTAAGTCTCTAATGCTGGAGCAATGGAGGACAGCATAATTTATTGGCTTTTTCTAGAAATAGATTGAAAATTCAGAAAACTGTCTGAAATCAAGAGAAAAAATTCCGAGAAACTACAGAGGCTTGAATCAGGTGCAAAATCACTTGGGGTCTTTCTTCCCAAAACGTAGGAGTTGGAATTTTTTCTTTTCCTTAGCTCCTGCTAGGAAAAAGTCTGCAGTGAAGTGGAATGAAACACAAGAACAAGCTGTGTCTGAACTTCAGCCAGACACCTCCTTTTGGATCCCAAGGGAACTTTGATGTGCTGGTGCAAAACTGATTTGTTAGAAAGTGTGGCCGTGATAAAGGTATTTACATAGTGAAAGAGGCCTGACTGTGTTGGGAGAGAGCTGAGAATATAAAAGCAATGCAATGTAACCTGTGTTTTGATTCAAGACCTCTCTCATGGAATGAGCTGAGGGAATTAAATTTCACAAAGTGTTACAGCCTTAGTTGTGTCTTGGTACCTTTCATCACGCAAAATGATATTCAACCCAGAACTAAAACATTAAATTTGGAGATATGAAATGAAAAAAATAAGCAGCAGAAAACATGACTTTTGACTAAATGAATTGGCTGTAAAAACAGGGGTGAAAATGTGGCATAAAATTATCAAAGCTCTCTGCAATTTTTGCAGCACTTTCTCAGCCACAAATATGCTTTCCCACATAAGACAGTAACTTGTTTCTTTGTAGAGCTATCATTAAGTACAGCAGAATGCCAAGTCAATGTCAAAGCTTTGAAAGCAAACTATTAGTGTTTTCTTTCGTCCTTCCTTCCTTTGGAAAAAAATGAGAGATTTGTTTCAATTATGCATTTTTAACAGATTCAGATTACAAAACAATATCTTCTACACACATATGAAAATGAAGATGCCAAGGATTTCTTTCAATAAGATCTTTCCAAAAGATCTGTTCTTTCCTTCAGAATGATTATATGAGACCTTTGGAAAGGTGAGGAATATTTTCAGCATACAGATGGCAGTCTGCTTTCTAATTCCATTTTGCCTGACTGGCCTGGCTGAACTTTCTTACTGATCAGTACTGACTGGATCACGCATGAAAGCATGCTAATGCACAGTGCTGAAGCAATGGTAGCTGACTGAGAACAGGGATTACAACTGTATGTCTGAGGTGTCTTTCAGTCTGCTATTTTTTGGCCTTGTCAGGTTTCTTCTTCATAATTAGATTGTTGTGAGCAGCATGATTGCTGAAACCTAATCATCATAACTCCATCTAGGAGTGAGGTTGCATTACCAGAAATGTGAGTTATGTCGACATGACACAGTGCAGCGTTGTGTAGCTACAGCAAGTTAGCTCTGAGGACCAGAAATATACCCCTGGTGCTGTGCAGCAGGGAAAGCTCAGGAATGCAGGCTGGTGGCAAGGCAGCTAGAGGGAGGTATAGTGGGCACTCTGTGTAGCCATGACCTCCCTCCCTCCTGCTGCTCTGTTGACCTGCACAAGGATTTACTTTAATGTTTGCAATCAGAGACAATGGCAGGTAGGGATGTGTGTTCTTTTCACACTAAAGGTAAACCCTAATGCTGGGCATGCACTGTAAGGAGGTCTTCAAAAACATTATATGACATAGTGCTCAAGAAGAGGATTCTCTGGATTCATGGCCTGTGTTCCTCATGGTTTCTTTGTGTTACCTGGCCTCTAGGATTTGGCCTGGGTGTTTCATTACCTCTTAAACTCACCGAAAAGTTCAGCAAAATGTGATGATTTCAGTGTCTGCCACTATCATATCTTTAGGAAACACATAAGGTGAAATCTTTTATTAATGTAGTGTTCTATTGGAACTGAAAAATCTAGCGGCTTTATTCACTGCTGCATGAACAGTTTCAACCATTAGACAAGGAATCTGGAGAGTAACCACTTTGGAACTGGGTTTTTTTATGCATCAGGTCTCATCTGGAATATTTTAGAAGAGGATTAATCACTTCCCAGTTTTGTTGAACCTGAAACAAGACTTTCTGACTAAAATTCACGTAACTTAATTTTCCTGTGGCTGCCTATAAAAACCACCAAGAAATCATGCCATCCAGCAAGGATACTTTAATTTGGTTTTCGGGAGAAAGAGACACAGTTTGGCACAGAATCATGGTGCAGTGGAAATACACAAAAATAATAGACTGACAATTTTTTTCTATACCATGTGCCCCTTACGCAGTAAGCTTATTTTCACTTGCATGGACACTCTCCTTGTTCTGAGGGAAGGTGGAATCAGTTGGCAACAATAAGAATCTTGCTTTTTCAGTTCCATGTTTCTTGCAAAGGAAGAAAAACAACACTGATTCAGCACTAGAGTGAAGTAAGTGATTTGAATCTGAAAATAAGGTATAGAAAAGAGAAAGTAATTATCTGAATTTGGGAGTAGAACCTGAGTAACATGACAAAATGCTGTGGGGAAAAGGATGTTTTTCCACAGATTATTTGCTGGAGCCTGTCCTATTGCATGTTCACTGAGGAAAATGAGGGTCTGTCTGAATATGCCATCAGTTGCTGTAATCCAGCAGCAGTGGAACAGAATTACCCTCCATCCCCTCCATGGAGATGCACCAGCACACACAATAAGTCACACACACCAAGAGGCACATTAATAAGTTGACTCTCACCTCTTGTTTTAGTGTAGTTAGGGTTTTGTTTCCTCAGGGTGCAGTGCAGAGGCACAGCCTCTTCTAAGGTGTCTTTTAATGGGCAGAGCACAATTAGTGGAGGTCCCTGAAACCCAGTGTCCCATGAGCATTGCCCTTAGAGTCGTGGTGCAGGAGAGAGGAGCAAAGCTCTCCAATGTCTGAGGTTGGAGCCAAATGTCAGACTCTGTACCCACAAGGTGTATTGACTAATACAATGGCCTTTCCTTTGTTACATGAACTAATGTGTCAGAGGTAGTAATCAGTTCAACAGGATGTGTCACTGTCTTGTGTTGGAAAAGAATTCACCTTCTTTCTACAGAGGAATTCGAAATCTACTCTTGTTAAGAGCCATCATCATTTCATCAGGTAAATTAGGCTTATTTGTTTATCCCAAAGCTCCTCTTGTGATGCAAAGGGGAAAAGCATATCAGAAGCATCAAAACAATCTCTCACTTCTGAAATGCTCAACTTGAGGCAGATATTGTTTCTGAAATGTGCTGAGATACTCATTAGGCAATGAAGCACACTACAATTTGCTGTCAGCTCTCAGGCAGCTAATTCTTCACAAATAAAGGATCAATAAGCTTCTAGGAGTAGGATTGGCCAACAGTTTCCTGTCAAAAGATTTTTAAACCTAGTATGTTCTATTTTTTCTTAACAAGAATTTTCAGTTTCTGTTAAATGTCTATTTTTTTTTTACCAAAGAGACGTGGGTTTAAGGAAAAAAAAATCCTTGTTTTTCTAAAACAAGCGAGTACAGAATGTCAAAACATTTTCAGGGGAAAAAATGAAATAAATAAAAAAGACAAATTGGATACTTTGGTTTCCCCTAAAATATAGAAGTGAAAATCCTGAGAAAACTGATTCTTCAAGTAATGCAAAAAATATTTTCCATGTTTGAATTTTGCCTATTACTCTGTGTTGAGAGCAAGTCTTTATTTCATCATAAAAATCATCAACAGCCACATGTATGATAACCCAAGTGCCTTAAAAGCAAATTATAGTTTTTATATCTGGATGATATGTCATTAACAAAACATTATTTTAAAAATTAATTATTTTCCAATAGTTTTCCGTAATGTACCTGCTTCTATAAAACCCCAATAACATGTCAGCAACTCAGTTTCCACCTCTTAAACTGCTGGGGCATTTGTGGTTTAGTGTTAATAGCTTTATAGGCATAGAATTCTGACTCAAGCAAAGTATCATGTTAAAGGATTTATGCATTTAGTGTACTATCAAGTGCAAATACTGGCATTTAAACTTAGCATTTTCCAGACTGCCAGCCAAACCTGTGTTTAAGATGTCTGGATATAGTCATGGTAGGGTTTTCCTACTATTCTGTTACAGACTGGCTTCTATGACTGACTCTTCAGCTTGGTATGTTAGTATGAACATTGTTCTTTAATTTTGGAATATTTGAAATAATTTTCTTGTTTTAACCAAGCTGGATTTTAGATATCTGAAATAGGTGGGTTCACAGTGTGATGCATACAGTGTGATTCTGAGTGTCACACCACTTATTTTAAATTTCGTCAGATTAGGCATGTTTCAGATTGGCCACCACAAAACTGAAACATTAAATTCGCTTCATACACTTTCCATATAAACTTTGCCTTGATCTACTATGCCTTGCTTTGGAAAGTCCACCTGGAATGAAAAGATTAAAGTGGAGCCCTGACACACAAAGGGCACATTCCAAACATAAACTCCTGTGGCTCAGGATAATCATGGTTAAAACAGGGACAACTGAAGAGAGCACTTCATGAGAAGTGAGCCCAAAACACAGATATGTTAAGAATTATATATATGTAAATGTTCTTCCTTGTGTGTGTCCCATTGGTGATGAGGGCCTTCCCAGCTTTCATGGTGCTGATCCCTTTCCAGAAATCCAGAATGTGGAGAGGAGGGGTGTCCTGTGAATGTATCTATGTTGATCACTGCATCAGTATCAACTGAAAATTCCTGTTTTTCATATATCTGGTATTTAGGTATGTAGGCGCTTTTAAGCTATGCAAGCAGATCATGATGCTAAAATAGGATGCATTTCTTGATCTTCTCTCTTTCCTAGAACAATGCAGTGTATTCTCTGTGGTCATGGGTCCTCCCTATAGAGGGATAGTTCCATCAGACTCCCATCTACCCTCTGACTTTGCATAGATTATTTGAGGTACAGATATATGTGTAAAAGTATGGTAAATATTATTTTTAATTTCATGAAAACTTATGCTTCTGCACAAAAATAGTAATATAAATTTCTGTGGGACGTACCATATGCTTGCTTTGTTTCTGCCCAAGTCCCTGGACTGTAGGGGTTGACTGTATTCAAGAATGCAACAGATGATACTTGGAAAAAAAAAGTTATAGCAGTTTTAACACCCAAGGATCTCAGTATGAATGCAAATACACAGCACTTTGCTTGTTCTCTGCCTTTTTTCCAAAGTTTGTAAGAGCTGCTCTTTTAATAAGTGTTCTATTAGTTTTGTTGTAGATGGAAACCAGCATTTCAGAAGAGCATTATTTATCTCTTTATACAATATGTCATGAACATGAGTCTCAAATGCCTTGATGTAGACCCTTAGCATGTGGCTTCCTTACTGTGTTACACCAAACCCTTGCATTTCTAATCCATTGTGAAGCCAAGCAGGAGCAGGACTGTGAGACTGCCTAAACCGTGATCACAGCCACTGCAGGGAGGGAAGAAAGCACCCCTGCCATGTTCTCAGCTGTAATAGCACAAGTGTGAGTTTGCTCATCAAATTCCTCCTGCAGCTGGTTCCTCAGGGGTAAGTGTGGCCCCCTCCAAGTTTGCTTGTACTGACACAGCTGCTTTGAAAGTGGCAAATTAAAATATCTGCATGGAATGGAGATGGCTGCCACCAGGGCACATGGCCTGCATATGATGTTGTGGTGGTCTTGGGACCCCAGAGCCTTCTTTATGGGATGGTAACATGGGCAGTCTTCTTTAGGGCTGATGTAAGCAGGAGTTTCTAATGCTTGCCAGACAGCTAAAAGGCTACAGAGAAATAAAAAGGTCTGTGGCTTCCTGGAAAGTTTTCTGCATTGCCCCTAGCTGGTCTGACAGACCTCCAATTGCTCCCTGGGAGGAATGGCAATGTTCTCCTAGCATCCAGCCTGCCTCTGTGCTTGTAAACTTGTGCTAGAGCCATTAGCTGAATAGGAGGCCTCTAGAAAGTGCCAAAACCATGATTTAAAAAAATCCCCTTGTTTGCAGATATTTCTTCCTGCTGGAGGACTTGAGACACTTGTGATACTAATTCAGTGACACAAAAATACTTTAGCACCTAGAAAATATCTCTGTCAATTACTTGTTGGAAATGTGTTTAGTATCAAATTAACTGCTCATGACAGTTCACCACAGGTTATATGTTATTTGCTGCCACTGCTACATTGCAAAAGCCTTACTGGTGGCAGAGTAACATGAATTCATAGCATTTGATACAAAGAATCTTTCAGAAGAAAGACATGCAAAGAGTTTTAGCTTTAAATTATTTAATTCCTGTCATTTTCTTAAACAGATATGTGAGATTAATTAATCCATCGTTTCTCATCAAATCATTCCTTGCTGTTCAGCTGTGGAGTTTTAGGATATTAAGAAGCTTGTGAGACAGGGATGTTGATTGCCAAGCCAGCAGAAACTTTAGAAGTCTATGTCAAAACCAAGCTTGTTTGACATGGAGGACCAAAACATTTGCAGTTGTATAATGATGAGGAGGCTTTGGCTTTTGTTTTCCGTTTGTTTATAAGTAGTTCTGGATAGCAGTTGAAGTCCTGTTTTGCAAGGCACTAATATTAGAGGTCTCTTTGATGTGGGGAGGAGACTGCACTATTTCTTGGGCTGAAACACTAGAGGTTGCTTCATGATGATGAACAAAAAGGAATGAAAGCTGTAGCAATCAATGTGCTGGGATAGAGGTCTCAGACATATACAGCTCACAAACCAGCATGTGCTGCTTTGAACATTGCTTGTTTTTGTATGTGCACTGACTCACACATTCCATGTCTGCACAGCTGACCCCTGGAGGGTGGAAGCTGGCACTAACACATGGACATGCCAGTTCCTTGATTAGATTGCCCAGGCTGTAGGTTTTTAGTAAGCAGCCATGAGGTGTTTTCAGTATGCTAAGCCATGAAGACTCCTAGTGACTGACATCACTAGGAGAGAGAAGGGTAGAAACTAGTCTGGCAATGGCACAAGAAACTCTGGTTTTGGAAATTTTGGCTTGCTTTGTTTTAAAATGAATGCTTTTTAAAATTCATTTAAAATTCATAAACGGTTATGAAATTGTTTATCATAGCAGCTACTCATGAGATGCTACCTGGACTCCTGCCTCTTAGGAAGGGCATCAAGATGTTGGAGAGAGTCCAGAGGAGATCATCAAGATGATCAGAGGAATGGAGCATCTTTCCTTTGAGGAAAGACTGGGAGTTTGGTTTGTTCAGCCTGGAGAAGAGAAGGCTTTGGGGTGACCTAAATGCAGCCTTCCAGTACCTGAAGGGAGCCTACAAGAGAGCTGGAGAGGGACTTTTTTATGTGAGCATGTAGTGACAGGACAAGGGGAAATGGCTGTAAACTGAAAGACTATAAGTTTATATTAGATATTAGGAGGCAATTTTTTACAGTGAGATGATGAGGCACTGGCACAGGTTGTTCAGAGATGCTGTGGATGCCCCACAGGGCTGTCCCTGAAAGTGCTCAAGGCCAAACTGGATGAGGCTTTGAGCAACCTGGTCTAGTTGAAAGTGTCCCTGTCAAAGGCAGAGGAGTTGAAACTAGATGATTTTCAAGGTCCCTTCCAACTCTGATTCTACTATGGTATGTGTTCCAACACTACCTGCAACAGCAATCAGGCCTGACACTTATTCCAGGTGACTCATGTATTCCAAGGGGAAGATGTTCTGGGAAAAGGAAATGAGTAGAGGTGGGTGTTATCCTGTCTGTTTTCATTGTTTCAAACAATGCTATCTTCAGACATATGATTAGTGGGATTGTGCTGCTGTTTTTATCTTCTGCATCACCCTATCTCCCCTCCCTCCCACCTCCTAAGGAGCCTTCTCTTGGTCAGAGACTTATATGAGGAAATAGGAAAATCTATACCCAGTATTTGTTCCCCTTGGCAGCCATCAGCTGTCAATCCAAGGAAGCCACAGTCTCCTGCAGGGCTCTGCTTGATGATGCTAGGAATAGAAAATACTGTCTACAGTCTTTCAAATGTCAGTCACAGATCCATGGCTTCTGGGGTTGAGCTCTGTGTTGTTCTGGGTAGGGGTATATCTTATCACTGCTGGCATCAAGCTGATTAAAACTGTACAAAACAACATGGCAGAGAGGTCCCCAGAAATGGTATTTCATCCACCAGAAAATTTATGGTCTTATATAAGCACTTTAGTTAGTTTGTAAAAGGATAAAAAGTCATGCTGGTTAAACTGCTTCTGATTGCTTGAACAGAAGAAAAGCTTTGTAGTTAAATTGCTCAGGTAGAATTTTGAAGATCTGTGTCCATTTTGTTGCACTGCAGAATTCCCAGGTGACCTGAACACATTCTTTAATCTCTGTTCCCATCTAAAAAGATACAGTGATAAGGCTCTTTTTATTTAAGTTTTCATGTATGAGTTTGACAGCAGGCATTTGCCTCACCCTATGGGGATACAAGGTATTCTTTAGGAGGGAATGTCATTTCAGCTGAGCCATACAGATGTCCTTCTTTGCTATGCAGCTAATAATGCATGTGAAATACAGCTGTCCTATTATATAAGCTTAGTTTTAAAAGAAAAGGGTACATACTGACCCCAAGGCTTTTCACACTGGCAGGGGATTTATTACACAATTCAGAAACTTGTATTTTTTACAAAACTGGCCAGAGCTGGAGCCTGAGAACCTGGAACTGCCCAACGGGGAAAATGGGAGAATAGATTCTTGGATTGAAATAAATCCCATCATCTTGTCTGTGGGAGAAGAAGGGAACTGCTGTGCATATCAGAGCAGGTGGGTTACTGAATTTGGTGCACAAAGAGTGGAGATACTGCTGGAAAAAACAAGCTCCCTTTCATGTTTTAGGTGGTAAATGCAGATGTAATTTGAAAGTCAACGTGTGGCTTTTGATTGAACACAAAGGGGCAGACAGTTCCACTTAGTTCTGAAATGAGATGCAATCATATCTGTGGATTGCATGGTGGCAAATCACAGTAATCTGCCTCAGAGTGCATCATGCTGCCCAGAGTGCAGAGCCCTGCAGCAGTAATCCTCCTCACTGCCCTGGCCTGTCTGCCCAAGGCATAGTGCTGTACTGGAGCAGTAACACACAAAAGGGAACTCTTTCTGCCACAGAAAAAAGTGGTCTTACCAGAGTCAAATCTCACCAATCCAGGACTAGCACTGTTTTAATCAGTTTGCATGGCTGCAATTCTGAATAGCTATTATTATTGCTGTTGTTATTCCAAAAACAACCCAGCATTTCCTAAGTTGGCTGTTTGAACATTAGTGGGGTACACTTCCAGTGTAAATTGCACTTCTCCTGTATTAGCTGCCACTTCTGATGTCTGGAGACACTATGAGAACAAATGGTTAATGAATCCTATGTGATCAAGTAAGAATAGGATCAGAGAATACCCCTACAGTTATCTTTTTAGTTCCTTCCTTTTCTCAGAGCATTTATTCTTATTTAAATCATTAAAATAGCAAATCCAGTAAGCAGAATGTAATTAGCATGAAAGCCCAGAGATGGCTAATGAAGATGACAGCCCTAAGTACCTGCCCTTCTCACCACTTTCACTAACTCTTTTAAATAGTAGAATGATATGTAAGTATTAGAGCGCTGAAAGGAAGAGCACAGACTGGTCACTTGATTTCAAAACCTTGAACTCTTTAAATAAGGAAATTGAGTATATAGCAGGTAGAGAATAAATCATAGAAATCTAGAAGAAATCTGTTCTTTTCTGATTCTTTTAACTCTGAAATTTAAGATTACAGATCCTTAGAAGAAAGATATTGGTAGAAGTTTGTCTTTTCTTCAGACTGAAGATTGGTTAGAAAATTTTTCTATTGGAATAGAATTGAAAATTATTCTGCTTGGTGGAGTTTGTTGGAACATCAGGAATTTTTTATTCTCTGGATTTCTGACCAAGTGTTGCGCAGAAAAGTAACTTTTGTGCAGAAGATTCTCATTTCAAAAATAGCCATGCATTGGAATAGTGTGTAAGCAAACCTGAATTTTCGTAAAAAAAACAGATACAATTTTTTTTTAGTGTTTGAACAAACACTTAATTGTGAAGTAACTACATAAATTTTTTCATTTGGCTTGATAGTGGCTATTTAAGACAAAGAAATACATGGATTAATGTTGTAGGAAACATTCCTGGGGCAAAGAGTACAGAAGATTTGTTTCCCTATGGGTCTGTGTGCCTAAATAAATGGCTAACATTTTTAGAAATAGACATTGTATTCATCAATAATTCTGATAATTAGCACTTGATCTCCTGCCTTCAAACCCCCCTCCTGTCTACTGTTTAAGCAAAAGCAGACATTGCTGTCCAGCCTGGAGGCTTTGTATTTCTAGTCTTTGGTCTTAATGCATGATCACATTTCCAAGTCACTGTATTAGAGAGGAGTGTACTTAGCACAATAAGACACCAAGGTCTCCTATGTGTACATTCTTTTATGTTCTAAGTGCAGCCAAACAATTTGAGACTAGACATTTGAAGGGTGGACATTTTATTACTACTTCTTCATTTGTATTAAAAAGATGCAAGTTAGTTAACAGCAAAAATATTTAGAGGTTCTAGGATATTAGGACAAAATAAGAAGCAGTTGAAAATCTGCAAGGAAATGTGAGAGAAGGTGTGATCCATTGAAGAGTACATTCATATGTAATTCTAGATCCATGGCAATTGCCTCAGCCTGTTTGGCTTCACAGTGGAAAAAAGTGCTATAGATCCCATTCCAGCCCAATCAAAAAGCCTGTTGATCAATCATCTTTGACCAAAGGTCATTGATCAATATCTCCTGCCTGAGAGAGGAGAGGGTTGGAGAAGAGGGAGGGCACATGACTGTGGGTTTGAAAGGAAGTCTGCAGGACTGGCTTCTGACCCCAAGACCAAAATAAAGCTGAATCTTAAAATGCTGAATCTAAGTTTGTGGATCTTGGTGATTGGTCCACATACCTGCAATGTCCAAACAAAACCAGACCATTGCTGCCAAACTGACCTGTCTGTGCTGCAGTGACAGGAACAGCCTCCCTGGGGGCCACAGATGGCATTTCATGGAGGCCACAGACTGTATGGGCTGAGGCTTGCTGCTTCACAGTGTTGGTATCAAAGCAGTAACCTGCAGGTCCTGTTTTCTCCAGTGGGAGATATAAGGGAACGTGTAAGGAATAAGAAGTGACTGAGAAAGTTCTGTTCTTGATGAATTCAGGATGTTAAATGAAGGTCTTTCAAAAAGGAAGTTTTCTGTGGGTTGTAATAGAAATACACCCCCCTGGAGAGGATTCTGAAGGCTCTTTCTGATGATGAGGGAGCCTGTGGCCCTGGGATGCTCATTAAGTATCAGACAACCACACTGTAATTCTCTGGTCAACTGTTTTCTTATTTCTAAATTACTGGCTGGGATGAGTAATAGGCAGAAGCTTCATTACTGTGACTTTCTTTTTGTCCTTCCTTCCTTCCTTCCTTTCTTGAATGCTGACATGCACTTTTAGTGAGTGCTAGCAGTGCTGCTTTTTTGAGATGATGTGAAGTACTTTCTGATCCTGAAAGAAAATGCAAGGTGTGCCAAGCCAGCTGTGTTGGATAAACTATTGACACATGCTCCTCACTCAGATCAGAGGAAGAGTCTGTGGCAAAGCCTTGTGTAACTCTCTGAAGGTGCAGTGTTGACTGCTGGTAGGAAAGCAGATGGAGAGTGGATGCATCTACTGCAGCTGATAGGCATTGAGGCTTTCTGGCTCTTGGAGTGCAACACTGCTAACTCATAGCCAGTGGTGTCAGGCCACTGCAAGGCATGTTCTGTGGTGATGGGGAGCATTTGGAGCTGTAGCTGCTGGAGTAGCAGTCTGGTTAGAGATGCTGTCAGCTGGGAGGGAGGGGTGCACGCTGCCTCTGCTGAGAATTTTTCTATAACAAGGCAAGCAACTATTTTATCTGTTTAACTACACAATGCAAGTGCCTCTTGCCAAGAGCCTGTCTTCTCAGTTTAAAGATGTGTTAATTGAGTAATAGACAATATTTGTCATGAGGGAACTATATGTCTCAGGAATGTCTGCCACTGAAACATGACAAGTTCTGCAAAGCTATATTTTTTCAAGTAGCACATCCTTGCTGCACTGTGTGGGTTCTGCTGTGGCTATTGTTCCAGACAGGACTGGCCATAACCCCTGGAATAGATCAGCAGTGTGAGCTTTGTTTTGCTATTGTGGTAACCCTTGTAACCTAAGAAGTCAATAGCTGACTTTTTTGTTTTAATTTATCTTATAATAAAGAAATGGCAATGTGCTTCTGGTAAAGAAACCCAATTCTGTTTATTTCTTCCAGTCCATAAAGAAACATTGTGTTCACCAGATCTCACTTCTTCAATAACTTTGAGACTACAGTCTTGAGATTATGTCCCTCAAAAATTTTATGAAAAGTTGCTCTGTCTAAATTTTCACAGAATCTCAAAGTAATTATTGTATGTTTTTAGTACCTGTCTCCATCTAGGATATCAGTTCACTAATGTTCAAGAACTTTTGGAAATCAGATTGCAAAAGACTGTCTTGAGATGTCTTAAGCAAGTTTGCCTCTCTGACGCTAGATACTAAAACATAATATAATCAGTCTCCTTTCAGATATATCAGATACTCAAAAGGACTTGTCAGTTTTGAGAGCTAGAGACCCTCAGTGAGTGCTTTTCCTGATGTATCGTGTTGAAATATTGTTTCCTCAAGTTCATAATAATTTAAGACATCTAGAATTATATGAGCCAATAGTTCATAAAAATGTATTTTAAAAAGTTGAATTTAAATTAAAATCAGACTACTTTTGCTTCTGACATTTTAAAAGCATTATACTGAATTTCTATGAGCAAAAGTCTCAGCTGATTTTGATGTTAGCTTCCTATCTGCTGTCTGCAGACACTGATGTGTGTTTACTCACTAAAAACCACCTTGATTGGCCCAAATAGCAAACTACCAACAAATTAGTAGATTTCTAAACCAAACTGAACGCACAGGCACAGTTCTGAAGACCTGTGAGGAGACAGAAACCGAGAGCAGACTTGACTTTGCCTACAGCAGGAGCATTTGGTCAAACTTCTCAGTTGTTGTCACTGCTTCAGTCATGAGGAGCTCATGGGGCAAAGTCCCTGTTACTGACAGTGCCTTAATTTCTGCAGGGATGTATCACTTGACCTTGGTTAAAGTTTGATGACAGGAAGTTGAAGTAGAATCCTGTTTCTGGAAACAATGAAGGCAAACTCAATTAGAATCCAGACTTTCTTCTACATGGCTGATTGTAAAACTGATTTGTTATTATGTACCTTTGATTTTACCTTTTACCTAATGGATATTGTCCTGGAGGATGTAAGGTATTCTCATCTCTGAGTTCATGGTGCCTCTAACTAAGGGAAAGTTTTTATGCAGATGTTTAAATGTGGTTTTACAGAAGAAAAAAACCCACAGTGCATGTCTTTTAAAATACAGGAAAAGGAAGTCCCACTGCCATGTAGTTGGGTCAGCCATTGAAATGATTAATGAAAATTTCCCAAAATCACAAACTTAGAGGTTCACCCATCTCTAATATTAAAGCTCTGGTTGGTCCAGGCTGAGGGTGTTACTGGTTTGTGTCCTGGCTGACAAATTGAGCAAGAGCTTCCTAAAGAAACAGCTTTACTAGATGACAATATAAAATGCATTTCAATAGTGCATGTTTTATATCTCCTCGTTTTGAGACATACTGTTTTTTTTAAGAGTTGTCTAAAGGCCATAAATATTCAGTTAAAATAATTAAGTCTAGAATGTGCTGATTATTTCTAGACTGTTCATAGCTGGACCACTCAGTTAAACAATTATAAATTTGAAAGTGTGTAACCACCCCCATTTGGTGTACCTGAAAAGTGTACATATTGGTCCTAGTAACAGGGTCTCCTTTCTACTCACTTATACCTTTCTTGTGCCTTTGACCAAATGGCTTTTGTAATGCAACACAGATTATGAAATAACATCAGGGCAGTACTGAGGAACATTTTTATGTCCTTTCATTTTCACTGCTCATTATTTTCTTTACTCCTAATTAAGATCTTCACTTGAAAATAACTGATATTTTTAATCAGCCTATCATTGAGGTGACAAAAAGGTTTCTGTTGCCCAATAAAATGTTAGCAGTATCATCTATTAATATCTGGCGTAACAGCACAAGCTTCTTGTTTTTCAAAGGAAACTTTCTGCAAAGATTAATTCAGCTTTTTTTTTGTGGGAATGTAAGCCAACAGATCTCATGGCAATGAACACAGTCTCAAGTGAAGGGTTGGATTGGTTGACAGTGGTTGGGAATGGAAAGGAAAAAAAATATAGGGAAATAGTTTTGTGCCAAGTCAGCAAGGTGAAAGTTCACCAAAGGGTCCTTGGCCAAGACGGAGAAAATCTCTGGTCAAGAGCAGTGGCAGACGGAAGCCTGATGGGTGTAGGATGAACAGTATCTTTCCTTTTCAGTGATGCAGAGCAACTAGAATGGCACAGCTTTACTGTAGCCCTGTACACTGGTAAAACATAAGGAAAATAATAACTGATAGGAATCAATCCTCATGGAAAAACAATGACTGGAAGTGTTAAGATGCTGGGAAAGCAGTGTTTCCTAAGTGGCCATGGAAGATTCTTCCTGGTTCAGAATGTGTAAGGTCCCTGAAACCAGTGAATGGAAACTGGATCTAAGCCACTTCTCCCTTGATGGACTTTTTTATTGCCATCTTGATTATAGATGTGAAAAATTATGTGGTTACAGATACAAATCTGACACATGGAGGAAGCAGCTTTAAGTCCCTCTTGCTTCACATGGTTCTAGTGCTGCCTTGAAGAATTCTCACTTGTTCTTTACTTCTTCCCTTGGCAAAGGGTCACTAGAAACCATAAAAATTCCCTATTTTGTATAGTTCTGAAAATAAATGCATGAAAAGTGGAAGGTACTCAGGCCCTGTGCAAACAATGACCATACTAGGACAGTAGATAGCTGGCATTATGCATAAATTTCTGCTCAGCAATGATGAAGAGGATTTATTTCTCTAATTCTTTTAGTGTTTTAGTTAAGTATTGTGTTGTCTCAAAAATATGCATTTCTTTCCATCAAGATTTTCTAAGCTAAGTGATTCATGGAGGAGAGGAACAAACCCCCAAATTTTAATATGATTATAGATAATTCAATTTCCATGCTGGTGATCAGCAATTAATTAGTAGCTGAAAACATTAATCCAGTCTGTGAACCACAAAGCTACAGTCTATTCCAATGGCTCCAAGATATAGCAAATCTTTGGAGCCAGTTTAGTAACATAAGTAGACCATAAATCTGAGCAAAGCGATCTAATGAAAAGTTCAAGCACGACCCAATGGTCTCTAGAAAGTTAGAATTCCAGAATAATTGAATTCAGAGTAATTTTATCCATTTGTGTGGGCTTCTGTGAAGTGGGAGATGGACAAGAGTTTTATTTCATTCTGGCTCTTCTAAAGAAATCTTAGACGTTTCCTTACTGATCAGATTACTTTTAGTTTTCTGTATGACATTTTATTAGGGTTTGTTGGGATTGTCTGCTATTGTTCCTCACGTAATCTTATGGAAATTCTGGGCAGCAGTAAGCACAATGGTTTTACCACCATGATTGGTGCACATTTTCCACACATGATAAATGCAAGTGATTTGCTAAATGCCTGCCAATTAAATACTGTAACTTTCCCTTTTTACACAATTATTCATATAAGCTAGAGACTTCAATCATCACTAGTTCACGATTCTGTCTTTATAACAATTAAACCAGTTATGGTATTGAAATGGGTTCTTGTATCTTCTACTGGCAGCAACAATCTTGGTTAAAAGGATGGTGAATATAATCTACAACAGCTCCAAAAGCAGGAAATACTTCAAGCAAATTCCAGTGTAGTTTTTTGTCTGGTTATTTGTGAAGTTCCCAGCAACTTCCATCTGTCTCCCCTGGCTTCCATGTAGTAAGTTAATAGTGCAATAATAGCTGATGAACGGAGAGGGAGCAGAGGAAACAGCAGAGTTGTGCTAAGAATGGAACGATGTGCCCTTATGATGATAAACTGATCCCATTCCATTAAATCACAAAGCTGTCTCCACTCTTCTCTTCATCCCACATGATCGGCTGAAGAAAAAATCATGGAATTGCTATCGCTCACTGCAGCTGTCAGGAAACGATACTAATTAGTTTAATTTGCAATAACACAAGCACTTAACTCTCCAAATAATCTAAGTTAGTAAGTCAGTTTTTATATTATGACAATGACATGTTTAAGAGCCTCTGGAGCAGTGATTTCTTTAACCTCTGACTCAAATGTCTTTCAAAGGAACACAACAAAACTCTTTGTCCCATGTTATTCCAGTACCTGCTTGTGAGGGCAATTACTTGATAGGAAATTGTGGCAGCATTGCTTGAAGAGGAGAAAACCTGACAGCTGGTATACACTGCTATTTGGCAAGGCAATGTAATGAAACATTATTTTTTTAAAAAGAGCCTATCCTTTGGAATTAATTGCCAGAGGATAATGTCAAAAAAAGATGGTCAAACTGCCTTGGTTTCCTCTTTTCATGGCTGTGTGATGTTCCTTGATTCAGTAATTATTTCTTTCATTTTCTGGCATTCACACTGTTCTGGTGTTGTGTATGGATTTCTAATGCTTCTGGACAAGGCAGAAAATGTTGATGAAACATTTGGAAATCCTAGTCAATTACAAAGGGAAGAAATATCACCCCATGGGCTTGAAAATAATGAAATTTTAAATGCCCACACCTATAAATAAAGTTGAGTTTCCTTGCTTTAGATGTCTCATATTTCACTCTGGACAGTGGAGGAACAACCTCCACTGGGAGGTTGATTGACCTTCTGAAATTCTCTGATACAATTACCAATTTAATGTAACATCAACATGTAACTTAAAAGTTGTGGAGTAATCAAACATTGGAAATGAATGGGGCATTTGTACATCTCCAAGCTTGTGTTTCAGGCCCTATGCAAACTCAAATAGTACCTTAAGGCACTGCTTCTGGTTTTGGTGATCATTTTGCATTGGCTTAATGTATTGATGATAGTGCTGTTGAGAAAGCCAAGACAGCGTATGCCCTTTCCTCCTCTATCTTCATTTTTAAATAACAACTTACGTTCTGAAGCAGAGTTTTTTACAATAAGAAAAATTCAGTGATAACTTCTTCAGTGAAGGAATTGTGGCAATAGGTGTTTCCTGAAAACAAGCATGTTAAGCTGACTGAGAAGGCCTGGCTGAATTTTCTTTCAAAGGCTTGAGTCAGACCTTGGATTTTAAGACCTTTGTGTAATCAGCACAGTTCCATTGTACAGAATCAATCATCTCAGGATCTCTGCTGCTTCCTAGACTTTATTTCAAGACATCACTTAGAGGCATACTCATCCCAGACTTTACAGTCCAGTGAGAGTCTGAAAATTCTGAATGCCAGGAAAAATCACAAGTTTTAAAAGTGTATCAGTCTAGTAAAGAGGAAAAAAAGGCTCTGTAATCAGGGCCAGGGGGAAAAGCAAGAAAACAAAAGCTCATTTACTTAAAGAAAAAAAACATAGAACTCCTTGTTTCTTCAAACCTCATAATAGAGTTTATCAACTGTCAATAACCAAATGCATGTTTCTCTTTTCCCAAGAGCTGATTAAAGCTGTGGTCGCCTCCTATAATTCAGGGCATTCCATTGTGTTTGTTTCTCCTGGAATTTTCAGGCTGAATTACTGTAACTAATATACCACTAACTCTGTACTGCAAGAGCCCTGACCTTTTGAATCTCTGCTTCTTAACAGAAAATTGGCATAGAAAATTTCAACACAATAAATGCTTTTAATGCTTTACTTTATTTTGATCCACAAATACATATATAACATCTTATTACGTTAGTTTGCCACCAGTATCAGATTGGGTTGGAGAGTTCTAAAGGACAGGAGACGGGAAAAGATGAACTATTCCATTTGCAGTGGATTAGCAATAACCAGGAAAAGACCAAAAACTTATTTCTTTTGGCTTCACTCTGAAATGGGACCATACTTGTGTAGAAGTATCCATACATACTGATCACAAGTCCTTTCAGAAGTTCCTTCCCTTTGGAAATATTCAAATTTTCATGTATTCTTCAGAAATGGGGAGAAAGGTTTTGTAGCTTGAAAAATTATTATCTGAAATAATGGTTCTGATTATTCCTTGAATTCAAATCATTACATTAGCTCACTAGACCCTGCACAAAATGAGAAAGTTTTCAAGTGACAGGAGCTAAATACCTTTGCCAGGCAAACAGATACAGATACCATCTTCTTGTGCTCACTGGTACCATTCAAGCCTTCTGCTTACTCAGAGCCTCAGCAATACAATGCTGCATGATATGAAACGGAGGCACTGGAGGTGGCAGAGAAGAGACTGTGTGTGGTAACTGGAGGGTTCTTAAATGCCAGTCATTTCAGGATGCTCATGTGCTGGCTGGATCAGTTTAGGAAGTCTATGTCTCTTGAGGTTGCTTTCTTTTTTTCCTAGGTGTGAGGTAAATATTGGTAGTTTTCAAGTAGTTCTGTAGTACTTTGCTTTTGCAGACACGTCCTACACTGAGACAAACATAATAAACTTTTGATAAGGGTGGAAAACACACAAAGTGAAATTTCCCTTGGCCAGGGACTTCTGTGCTTCTTTCAGGCACAATGACACATATTTTCCTGTGACTTTTGGATAGACTGCAGTCATGGTGTGTGGAGGAATAGCCAAATGATCTCTGTATGAAAAAGCAATAGCCAGATGACTCTGGCTCTCTGTGGCAGCATGGAACCACAAGATCCCCATGAAGAGTAAAACCTGGCTCATCATATGACATGGAGCCTTCAAACTAAAGGCGAGTTGCCCCTGGAGAACTTCACTGCACAGGACCAAGAATAATAATATGCCACATTTTTCCTAAAGAAATAATTTCTGACACTATCCTCTTTAAGCTGAAGCTAGTAATTTCGCACAGTCATATGGATAGAATTGTTAGTTTTCCCTCATATCTCTTCTTACCCATTGTTGCTCATCCTCATTTTCAATATACCTATTTGCCATTGCTGATTCAATGTCATAAAATATTTAGCTTTTTGTTGCTAGATCAAATAGAACAAATAAAACACAGCTACTTTACAGCTAGACTGTACAAATTCCTGTATAGATGGATGTTATGAAAGTAAGCAGATAAATCACTCAACAAAACTAAAAATAATAAGATTGTTAATCAACATTGAAAAAAATCACTATTTAAAAAGGTTTCCAAAATGCTACATTAAGCAGAGTTGTGTATTTCAAGGGAAAAGCTTTTAGTAGCCTTTGCATTGTTTGTACATTTAGTTGGAGCCAAAGTAAAAAGCAGATTTTTTTAAATGCATCTGCTCTCTGAGGACAGCAATGTAGCTGAATTGAAATACCCACATTCTTTCTGCTGGTTTTTTTTTTTTTAATAGGTTGTTATGTTCTAAAACCACAATGAAAAAATCTTCTTCTAAAGTGTGTAATTACACTCTGTCGCTCTTAAATCTCCTCTGGTTTCTGAGCTCATTTAATAATAGTGAACAGATGAGCAAAAGTTACAAATGAAGATACTATCAATTTGATGCTCAGCACATAAATACCTATAATGATAGTGTGCTTGTCAGCATCCATTGTTTCCAGTTCTGCCCATTTTCTATTTCTACAGGGATTTCTATCCTCTTATGCAGACAGTAAGAGACAAACAGGGATTTCAGAATAGGCAAAAAGGGCCCCAAGAATCAGAGTGTGTGTATTTTATTGTCTGTATTCCCTGAGGTTTTAGATTGCTAAATCAAAAAGTTTTACCTTGGAGATTCACATCTGCAGAGATACAAGTCTGGCAAGTCCAGATTGATTTATCTATTAACAACAAGTTTGTTGAGTGAATTGGGGCAAAAGGTATGGGCTTACCTTTACTTTGTCAAAAGCACAAGTCCATTTTGTAAATCACATTCCACTTAAACGATTTTGTATCTAAATGGACACACTATGAGGAAATGTTTGTAGAAGTGCAGTGGAAACCTCTAAGATGACTGTGGGGAGATTCATGGACAGCATTATATTGTATGGGAAGGAGGCAATGGAAAGATTTAAGTCAAAGGGTATAAAACAAATAATCCCTCATTTACTTGTATTTTGACCTATGACTATTGCCTTGTTCTTGCCACCTCTCAAAGTCCTCCTGGCAGCCACTATGCAATTGTAGCAAGCAGTCAATTGTAAATATTAGAATAGAGGTTTTGCTCTAGTGCTCTAGTAGGCTGCTCCTCTGATAACTGTGGGCATGTTTGGCTTGTTAAGTGCCACTACAAATTAGAAAGTTTCATGGCATGTGGGTTTTTTCTGTATGCCCAGTGCAGGGCTGGGACACTGTGGTGGAGGGAACCATGCTGCCTTGCAGATTATATGTAGGAGTAATGCTTTAGCCAATAGATAGACCTGGAAGGTTTTGTCAGGACATGGTTTCCTTCCATATCCCACTTCAAGGCCTCTCTCTCAAGGTCTAAGAGGGAGGCCTGATGAGGATCTTGGCCTCTCATGTCATCCTGGGAGTGCTGTACAGCTTTGAGTTTATTCTCTTTTTCAGACATACTAAATTTGCATCCATATCCTACAGTCTGCTCTAAGAGGAAGCCTTAAGCTGCATTCCAGCGCTTGCTGGAAGACACATCACAGACCCAAACTTTTTTTGCTCTTACACTTTAAATCCAGTGGGTTTTGTGACAGAGGCACCATGGAGCACACATGTAGGTGTGCCTGGACCCTACCACATCCTAGACCTCTCTCGCTGGAAGTACTTCTTGCGCCAAACTTCAGATCTCCCTACATCCAGTAAGGAAACAAGGTGGGCCAGGCAGGGCAGAGTTATTGGCTGCAATTCTAGTAGAAGCTGTGTGGTTTGTGTGAGTATGTGCAAAGTACACTCATCATTTCTCCTGTCGATTCCCTGTTCTCCTGAACCTTCCCCTTCAAATGAAGACAGGCTCTGAATCTTTGCTGATCTGGCCCTGCTACGTTTTTATTGGTAAAACACCATGTTGTGCTCACCTTTTAATATATTCATTTCTTAACATTTTAAGTGTGAAAAAAAAATTGCCACTGTTCTGTGTAACATTTAAACATCACTATTTACAGCACAGGCTTCTCCAAATGGGTTGCACTGATGTTGCCCTGAGAAAGCACAGGACAGATGGGACAAGGCTAGGCTGTGACATTTTTTATGAGCAGTGGGAAAATCCCTTCAGGGCAATCGTTTGCTTTGCTACACAAAGGCATTCCAGGGTAGACTCAACAGCAGTCTCTAGAATACCTTCCTCTGGAATGCACCCTTGTGATTGGGATGTAAAATGGAGGGTTTCATCTGTGCTATATAGGCAGTGCTTCCATAAAAATATTTATCCATTATATTTATCCATTGTTTCTATAGGGAGATACCTCATGCATCATAGTTCTGAAAGGAAATCCAGATTGTCATGGGTTGTTTGCCCTATTGTGTTTTCCAGAATTGAAGGTGCTTTTCTTTTGCTTTTACAAATAGCCCCTTAAAATGTTTGCTATAAAGCCAAAACTCCTGGAAATTAAAAAAGGGCATGCTACCTTCTGCTTGAACCTGATCTTCCCATTGAAACCTGCTCTTATTCCCTACTCATCCTTTCTTTGGGCGTCAGAACTTCAAGATTCTGATTTATATTGCAGGATTAAATAAGAGTGTCTCAAAGAATCAGGCTTTGAGTAAATACTTGAATTTTGGTAAGAGTGAGGACAAGGATGACCCCTGCCCAGTAGGAGTCCTGCTCACAGCCCTTGCTTCTCTCCCTTCCCCGTGAGGGCTCCTGTGTGTGGGAATGTCCATTCTGGTATGTACATGCATGCACCTTCACAGGAAAGTGAAGCTGTTGAGTTCTTCATTCTCTGTATTCTACCCGCTTGAATTTCATTTCATGAGGTGCACACAAGTGATATGAATAATAAACTATAAGCTATATCCACAAAAGAGAAGGAGGAATAGCAGTTTTTATTCTGTTTCTCTGTCTTTTATATCTTCTCTTATTTTGTATCTTTCTTCATTTTGTTTAGATGAAGTATACTTTGTAAAAGCACCCTCTGCTTTTTGTGTGTGTGTGTTAGTTTTATAAGAGAATAAGTTCTTTGGACACTTAAGTGAGTTGGAGTGAAGGTAAAAAAATGAGTACGTTGTTTGTCTAATTAAATAAAGACCTTTTTTCATACTTGTTTGGATTATCATGCATATCTAATTAGCCTGCTGGGACTAAATCCAAATTCAGGGTCCTGTCATGCAATCCAAAATCAGCCCAGGTTGCAAATTCCTGGTCCCAAGGCCCAAAAGCCAGAGATGTTGAGTTCTTGCTGCTTTGCAAATACTCCTTACTGGTCCTGTTTCCCCCACCCCCTTTTGTTGCAAGTTTTGACTAGGAGGAAAATGCTTGGCACAAGCTTTTATCAGAAGAATTTCTCACTCAGCATCTGTCCCTGCTGGTTAGCACAGCAGCACCAGTGGCACAGCTCAGTGTGGAAAAGGTGGTAGAACCACACTATTCTTTGTGTATTGAGTCATTCCTGCTGCAAACAGCATAGGCTGCAGTTTATTCAGATGTAATGTGTGGGACAGCAGACTCTGAGACTAGATGAAATAAAGGAATGGGTTATGGTTTTTTATTGATTGAATAGATGTTCAATCAATATCAACCTGAGGCCAGATTTGTGTTGTAGCTGAGCCCACTGATTAGTATCACAGCTGTGAATGCCACAATCAAATTCTCACTGATTTTAGACAGTCCTTAAAAATAACTTGTGAAACTACAAGGTGATATTAGCTTCCTATAGGTCTTTCACCTTATTAGTTTTCAGGTTTAATTATATTCCTACTTGTTCTATATCTCTCCCAGGCCTGCCTCCTCCATCTCACAAACATGTGTACAAATGATGTACATAGTATATTGAAGACCCAAAGGTGCTTTGCAAGTTGTGAATTTTTATTGTCTCTTTTAAGCCACTATCTTCTCATCTGTGAAGGAATGTAATGAGTCAGCTAAGCCAGTTGTCTGGCTGTGTCATGTAACTGCAGCAATTCAAAGCCTTTGAAAGCAAGAGAAGGTTTGCTGCCTCAAATCTTGATGTCCTTTTCTCCAACAAAAAGGTCTTTTCCATCCCCATCCCAGAAATGTGTCTAAAGAAACAGCTAGAGTTAGCGGCCTTTATATGTATGCACACATGGGAGAACAGATGCCAGGTTAAAAAAATAAAAAAGCAACTGTGAAAAATGATGGGAAAAGTAATCTGTTTCAGTGACCTTCTAATTCTGCTGTACTGGTCCTCCTGAGGACATTGCTGTCAGTGGCATTTGCATCTCTGAACTGAAGGGGGTGTGTGGCCATGAGATGAGGGTGTTCATCTCCTCCTCGAAAGTGTTGACTCAGTTCCCCCAGTTCCTGTTTGCAACAGAGGAATATTGGTTTCCCAGAGCATTTGTAAGAGCTAGCTTTTGTTTTCTTTAAAATATAAGTGCATGAGAGACAACTGTCAGGCTTCATCGTGGTCTTACAATTAACAACTGACCAGCAGTTCTGGGAGGAAAACAAATCAGCTCAAACGAGGGTGGGGAGAGCAGGACAAGACTGTCCTGACTGCATTGCATGACACACACCATGTCCCAGGCTGGCCCATGCTCAGCGAGGAATAAAGCCTCATCTTTCCCTTGGTAAAACTGTCGTCAGGTCCTAGCCAAGACAATGTACAAGTAGATTTTCCATCATTAAGAAAGGAAAAGCAAAAGGTAGAATTACCTTTTACATGCAGTTTCAGCAGTGAATGAAATCTGTTTCTACTGATGTATTTTATTTTTCTTATAATTATCCCACAGTTCTTTTGTTATGTATAACTGTCTTCTGTTGTGCCACAACAAATTTCTAGCGTTCTCTCTTAGATAATTCTTTCAGAAATTGTGTTTTCCCATATAAACAAATCAATATAGACATCTTCTGAGGTGGAAAGTCCAAACTCATTATACAACTCCAGCTAAGGTTTGCTTTGTAACAATGACCAGATTTTGCCAACTGAAGCTTGTTCGTGTTCAGTATGTCTGAAAAGAACAGTTCTTGCTATTTGCGCTGATACTTTGACATCCCATTTTACTCCAGAAAGAAAAATAGTTTAAGTGTTATTTGAAACACTTTTGAAATGTGATTTATCAACTAGGAAAGTACTCAGTTATAATTTGAGATTATAAGGTTTGTGCAAGTTTGCATATTAATAAATAATAATACATCTGCCATGCAGGTCTTGTTTCTGGGAGTTGGAGTGGAAGGGCAGATATTGTAACCTCTGCAGTTTTGCTTTTGCCTGAGGCAAGATCTTGGCTCCATGGAAAGCAGTGGCAAATCTTGCATGAGTGTAGGGACACAGGATTTCATCTCAGATTTTCAGTTTATAGTGGGCATCATGCACCACTGACCAAAATCTCAGCCTCCATAGTATTTACAATTGTTATCTATTGGGACGAAGTTCCAGTGCTCACATTACCAAAGAAAATCCTTCAGGTAAATTTATTAACACTGAGGCTAAAGATAAATCGTACGGTGCCTTTCAACCCAAGCACAACGTGGGTATGCACAGGTACTCCACATCTCACCTGGTCTAAGCACCCCATGAACACAACAGTACACATTGTTTCTAGGACACCAAAATTTCTTTTTCAACTTTACTTTTCAGTTTCTTTCTACAATTTAGTGCCAGATCAATAATTGCCAGGGCCCTGAATGCCAAAAGGGTCTGGGGACTGTGATCAGCTTCACCTGGGGCTTCCCCTTACATGCCCTGCCCATAGAGGCACAGAAGCATAGGCCAGGGGCTCTATTTAAGCTCAGCCCTTGCTGGTTCAGGCTGCTTCTTGAGAATAATAAATTTTGTGATTCAGGAAGCAAACACTTCCACCCAGGAAAAGCAGTGCTTAAGGTCAGATTAAAAGAATTTTGTGGTGGTTAAAGAGATAGAATAAAACTTACGGAGAATGTTAGCCTAATGTATTACAAATTAGATATATACTGAAATAAAAGAGTAAATATTTTTGTGGGGTCTTTTGGCTTGGTTTGTTTGGTGGGGTTTTCCCTCTTTGTAGCTGTTAGCCTCACTTTTAAATAATTTGTATTTTAATTTGGTTACATTTTAACTGAAAAAATACATATCAGAATGAAAAGTGATGCCTAGAATATACTGTGAAGAAACAGTTGCTTCTAGAATGGTATTTGTCTACAAACACATCATCTGGCTGGCAGAATATGGGGAAAATGCCAGTAGTGCAAAGATCTCTTTACCTTCCCTATTGTTCCTACCTACAGTAGGAGCTGTGTGGGAAGTTGATGGCTCCTGACCTGCACACTGCAGGTTACTGCCTTCTCTTTTTCAAGGTTTTTTTAACTGAAGGCTAAATTCAGCCTACTTCTTTACAAGTTCAAGAATTCAGTGTATTATGCATTCTGAATAATGGTTTCTCTATGTGTGTTTTAGCTTCTGTTATTCTTCTTATTTCTTCATACTGTTGCTTGTAAGAACAATACTTTGCAGCACCCTCGTCTGTTGACTCCCTAATTATTTTTTAATAATCTTCTTGACCTTTTTCCACTAGCAACCAAGTATTTGTTAAAGACCCACTGAGAATGGAAAGAAGATGAGAGTATAAATACTTTCTTGAAGTAAGTATATTTCCATTTTTCACATGACTGCTTTAGTGGATGTTCTTAAAATATACAACTGACATAAACCCAAAGCAGCTACAAGAAATAAATTTCTCACAAAGAATGCCAGCCTACAGAAACATTACAATGAGCTAGAGCATGTTTTTTTAATCACAAATACCCAAAACAGCATGCAATTGCCTTATTTTTGTACAATGCCTAGAACTAATGCACTGTCAGGAAAAAGAATCCAAATTCCTAAAAATAATTTTGAATAATTAATTATAGCCACCTGTTTAAACGGAATGTCTCAAACACCTAAGGCAGCAGGATCTGCAAGAGAATAATTCAGCAAAACAATAGTATCCATCTAAAGTCAAGGTGAACACAAGCTGGAAAGTTGCAAATACTGGGGAGTTTATCCAAGATTTGCAGCTTGGCCAGTGGGACAAAAAAGAAAGTTGGTGATATCTTCAAGGCAGGTACCACGGTGAGACAGTGCTGTCTGAATGGTGGCTGAGTGGCTTCACTTATTACCCTGCTGAATAGCCCAGGAGCATAAAACTCTGCATGAGTCTGCCAAAGTGCCACTCTTTTGAAGTCTTGGATCCAGGGCTACGTTCTTCCAGGCTGAGCTCCTTCACAGCTGAACATTATTCACCTTGAGGTAGAGACTGGTAAATAAGTGGGAGTTTCTTCGTTGTGTGGAAGACGACCTTTCCTCCCCCCGCCCCCCCAATACTTTATATGTAGTCAGGGTTACCTGATTTTTATTTTTTATTTTCTTTTGCAGTGATAATCGTTGTTTGGTGTCTTTGTAGTTTATGAGATGAGGGAAGGAAGGATGGACACAGCAGTCAATGTGCCTGCAAATGTTGCTTAAAACCTCTTTGATTTTTGGCTACTGCTATTCCCTGTGTAGAAAGGGATGCAGATTATGAAACCTACAGCTCATTAATTCCTTTGATTTAGTAACAGCAAAAGTACTTTTGTGTTAGACAGAAATGACTCATTGAGTTAAGGAGGCCTGATGGAGTAACCCAAAATACAACAGAAGACAGAAAATTTTGCAAAATTTTTTTGGTAGTGTTCCTTATTCTAAATTCTAGCTGACTTTATCAACAAGTTTGTTTTCATTTGTATCAGGCTGCAAAAATTCCGGATTTTGGAAACAGAACAGATGAGAAGGGAATCATCTGAATGCTTATTCAAAGTTTGAACGCACTCTACAGCAACAATTGTCAATGTAGGAAAGGAAATACGACTATATTTATTGTCAATAAACCTTCAGTAAATTTGGTCTTAAAATCATTGAAAGGCAAAGTTTAGCCTAGTTACTTGTGTTACACTGCAGAAGCTGCTCCCAGTGCAACTGTAGGAATGGGACTTTTGGCATTGATACATGTAAGATTCAGCCCTGATTAAGAAGCTTCTTTCCTGTGTTGACTTGATCACTGATTCTAACCAGGTGATAGGATGAATGAAGTTTTAAAATATTTGAAATGTGTGAAAGAAGAGATAATAAGCACATATTATTTTTCCTAGGGAATTTCTATATGTTGCATATTTTATCAGTCTTCTTTTATAGTAATCCAAATATTGTGTCCCAAGGAACAGTTGAAAAGGATCCTAAATACAGAAAGTTTGCAGATCATTCAAAATGTTCTGAGAGTGAATTCTGCCCTGCATTTTGGAAATGTTCTCCCAGACTGGAAGGCAGACTGGTCTGGAAGAATGCACAGAACAGGGAATCGGGAATGACTGGGGAACCTTCCAGTGACCTGCTGCACAGCCTTGGGCAGTCACTTGGCTCCTCACCTCTTTTCCTTCTCACACCAAATGACCTTGGGTGCATGTCAGGGCAAGAAGCTGGGAAGCAGCACAGCAGGATCCTCGGTGATTTTCTCAAGTCTGCCTTCATGCAGAACAGAAGTGTGACCATTCTGCAGGCACTTTGCTCCTCCTTAGGCAGGGAAAGGGTAAGAGCTGCCTTAGCAAGTTCAGTGTCAAGACTACAATTTCCAGCAAACAGACCCTCTCTGATTGCTAAGTGGGTTAGGTTTGTTTCGTTTTACAGATGTAAAAAACAAGAGGTGACTTGAGAGGTTCTCAGTTGTGTTTTTGTGTCTTAGGAGGATGTGTCTGGTAAACTATTAGTCAGTCTTGTTCTCCCAGATCAGTAACATCCTTCTAAAATGCCACTCAAGAAATTTCTCTATAGAAAGAGAACTAGAGCAAAACTATGAATGTAGCCCAATCTTCTAAATTTCCAGGTTGTGTACTGATCTTTGTACCATATCTTTAAAATAGGAGCTAATGAGGCTTGAGCGCCACCAGACATTAATAAGTGCTCATGTGAAAGCTGTCAAATATCACTACTGCATCTCAGAGGATAAGTTCTGTTATTTGTTTTGTAGCTTCACCCCTACTAAGCCATAACCCACATCTAGTAAATCTTTCCCAGACCTGGCTCTGGCTCTTCTTGTGTGGGACATATGCAACCCTTGATATCACTGCTCCCTGGGTCACTCTTTGTATCTTAAGGTCAGATTTCAGTTGGTGTGGGTTTGTTTTCTTCAGTGACTTGTGCTGGAGAGGGGAAGAATAGGCCCAAAGTTGGATGTGTGGAATGCATTTCATCTGCTTTTATAACACTGGAAGGAAAAATACACCCATTTTATGTGCTGTTCCTAATTCTTAGCATATCTTGCTTTACTGAGAATCTCGGTGCTTGTCAGAGATACCTCACATCTCTTCTCTCCAACTCCCTCCTCATCCACCAAATTTTGGAATCCTTCTAATGAACAACAGAACAGAATGAACTGGATGTAGTGAAGACCCACAGCAATATTTCTGCAGCCTCTGCAATCAGATCCCAAGAATGCACATTAGTCTGACTCTTCCGGTATGACAGGGGAAATAATAGATCACAAGTCTCTGAGACAATTTTAGAATGGAACAGTTTATGAAAAAGGTCTGATTATGTAAGTGGTTGCCAGTCATTTCTGAATGGTGTGAATATTGACAGAGCAGCGAAGACCAATGAAGCCTTTGTTTTGTCATGTCTGATGGAAAACAGAAATTTTGAGGTTTTACCTGTGTTCACAAAACTACTGAAATAGGTGTGCAGTCAGTTTTCTCTAAACATACATAACTGCTGTACCTGAGAAAGGACAGATGTTGTAATGACATGAAGAATTAAATATTGATAGCACAACAAAGAGCAAAATTCTGACTTCATCTGCTTTGATGCAGCCATACAGAAGCACATCACAGCTGCATTGAGTGGCCTTTTTTGTTCATCTTCAGCCAGTTTATATGCATGGCACTGTGCTGTGCATTTTTACACGCTGTGCAGGAGCCTGGAGTTCAAAAACCAGCACTGACGTTTGCCTTGTGCTACTCCGCCTTTCTTATGCAGCACTGGCAGAAGCACAGTCTCTGCTGGTGTGCCGTCAGAGTGGTTCTGCCACTGAGGTTCTGTAGCTTGCCCACAACAGCCTCCATTGACCCTTCTCTACTGCCTTGCCCACCAAAAAAAGATAGCTTTAGGTGAACTGGCTATTGACATTGAAGTCTGGCCTCAGACAACTCTGGAGATACGGCCAAGAGCTGCTTCAGACAGTGCTTGTCAGCCTACTCCAAACTCATCAGTTTCAATGTCTGGTGGCACAGACCATTGTGTTCTGGGGCTTAGGAACATTCCTGAAAATGCAAGGTATTTCTGACATTGATGGATCCCAAGCTGTTACAGGATTTCTCTAGATAAAGATGTTTTAAAAGTATTTAAAGAGTATTTAAAAATGTCAAACATGTCAACAAATTTAGTTTTTATTGCAGTGGAGATGAACAAGTGTAGCCAGAAAATTGAAATATGATGGTATCAAGACTATGCAAAAAGTAAAAATACTAAAAGCTTTGCTGTCACTCTAGAACTCAATTGGGTATTGAAGATTTCACCACCTGAGCTGATGGTGGGAATAACTAGATGTGCTGCCTTATCATAGCTGTGCACTGCCTTTGCAGGAAGAGCTTTGTTGTCTTTTCCTAAATTACAGGGAAAATTTAATGGGGAAGGAAGGATATGTGATTTGAAAAGGACTGGCACTGAAAATTACGTTTTTGCCTTAAAATTATGAAATACTCAAAATCTCAACTTTCTGTTGAGGTTTGAAATGGAAATTGGGGTTTTTTATCCTAAAACTTTGTTAAACCAGGAAAGCATTTTCTGCCCAAATCTAAGCAAAGTATTGTGATAAAACTTTAGACAGAACATCACCAAAAAGCCAAAAGTGATTCTGAAGCCCACCAGAAGTCATAGAGAAAACTTGGTGGCACAGAAAAGGTTGGCTTTAATTTGCAAGAAAAGAAAGTCTTCGTGGCTTTAGAAGTGATGAAAGATAGCTGAGCAGAGGCTCAAGGAGCTGTGTCTGCAGCAAAGGAAGTGGGTGGACAGATCCCTGTATACAATAGTGCTATGAGATGTGAAATTGCTAAAATAGCCCCTGCCTAATGTAATCACCTTTCAAAGAATATTTGAGAGGCATTTTGTCAGTGACATATAAACAAAGGCTGTGTTTGAAATTCGAAACTTGTCCAAAGTAATTTTTCTTTCAAAGGCAGTTTCCCCTGCTTATGCTTCTTCTAGTGCTTTGAAAGGGCATGTTTTTAGAGAACAAGCTAGTTTTAACTGTTTATTAAAAAAAAAAAAAAAACACAACAACCAAACAAAAACCTTTTACAAAGCAGTAAGGAACACCAAATGCATCTTTGAACAACTTTACTTTTCTAGCACAATAGAAGCTGCATAAAGGCAGCCATTACCCAAGAACTTTTAGGCACTTTTTCTAGAGCAGAGATCTCATGAGAATATAGAGAGAACAGCAGGCATGGTACCAATAATTCTTTTGCCATTTACAAATAGGCTGTATCAAGACAGTAACTTCAGACCTTAGATAATTTCTCATTCTAAGACATTCCAGCTTGCATTACAAGCTAGTAGCATGATCCCTTAACTGTGCCTGTGTAAGACTCCTGTTTGCTTCAAAGACAGTGCTGTGTTCAGGCTGACACAGGATCATGACCTTGACCCAGAGACAAATTATTTACTGTGGTAACTTCAACTTGTGCTGAACAGCAACTACTGAGAGAAAAGGGAGCAAACTGCCTAGTATTGTCTATCTTAGCTGTTGCTTAAGGCAGGAAAGTATAAACCATAAACCACAAAAAAACTTTACCTCTTTCTGCAACTAAAATTTTGTTGGGTGTTGAATTATGGAGGACATAAGTCAACAGTTGAGCTAGAATTCTGAATACAGTTAAATCTGGAGTATCTCAAGTATCCCCTGATATCTCTTACAATCACTAATGATCACTTTTGGCATCTTGAACACTGAAGTTTATGAACACCAGGAATAGTGACACGTGGTTTCTCATGGCTTTTGTCTGGTGTTAGACTATGAGTCATGACAGGTTTTTTGCTGCAGGTGGCCCATTTCTGTCTGCTTTCCTTCTCAGTTGGTTATTATCTAATGAGACAGTAAATCTTGCCACTTTTCTTATGGCAGGTCACACTGGGGGAGAAATGACAGGACTTCCCTCCTCTACCCTTCTCCTTATTGTTCATTGCTGGCAGGAACTTACTGATCCCTTTTACCTCTGTACTTCAGGTCTTTCTTGTAAATTTTATACAATTGCTTGTTTGAGCCATCACCCACAAGTTTTTAGAGGGAGTCATGAATGTATCATGACTGTGTGAGATTTGATTTACAGGAAACTGAGGGGACAGAAAAAGTCACTGGTGCTATTTGCAGGCATTGGTGGAAATTATCTCAGAAAGAAACCTGTTAATTTGTGGGCACTAGCATAGTTTTTCTTTGTGGCAATGGGAATCACCAAAAGGTTTCTAGTGTATATTCTACTCTTTTTGTGCTTGGAGAGTAAAAAAATGTTGGAGTCTTATTCCCCTTGAGAGGGCACATACCACAGATCTCCTCAGACCCTTTACCATCTTCCTAGGAAATTCTTGATTATACAGAACTGGGGGGGCAGGGACTGAATTGTAAGCTACCAGGGGCTCCCACTGCCATCTCCAAGAAAAAAGTCACCCCACTGCCACTTGATGGCTTTATTCTGCTCTACATGCCCACTCAGATGGCCACCTGCAGCCTGGGCTAAATCTTTAAGAACTAGTGGAAATGAATTGCGTGTTATTCATCAGTCATGAATATATGAAAAAGAGAAATCCAGCCTGGCAGTTGCACAGTTACTTTACATGCCTGGTTTCCCATGAAGCCTAGCTCCTATTTTGATTCTGTGTTAGCTGTTGTTTCTAATTTTTGTAAAGGCTTCAGGAAGCTTGTTTTAGCTAGAGGGAGTGAATTGTGTTGGCAGAAATGAAGGAAAAGTTAAGAGGAAGGGCCTGCTACATTGTGCAGGCATTGTACATTGACTTAATTGAAAATATATTAATACAAATAGACTTCAGACTTCCTCTTCTCTCTCTTTCCAAGCTGAAAGCCACCCACGGTCACAGTGATGCCAAGGGCTGTTGGGCAGCAGAGGGGAGGTGGCGGGGCTCAGAGTGATGCCTTGAGAGGCTACCTGGAACAGAGGCTAGACAATGTTAAAAGAATAAAGTAGGTATTTATTAAAAAGGCCTTCAAGGAATACACCTTGGGCAGTACAAGAGCCTGGCCAAGGCTACAGGAGGATGGATCACACGTTTTCACAATTGTATAAGTTTTGATTCATTTACATATTGGGGTTAATTGTCCAATTACAGCTTCAGGTATGAAGCCCCATCCTCCCAGATTGCTCTCCTCAGCTCGCTGTTGTTTATACTTTTTGGGCCGGAAGCTGCAATGGTGTCCTTGGTTCTCGAGCTGGATTGTTTTGTCTAACTAAACTGTAATGAGAACTTGCTAGCACTTTAAATGAAGTTCAGAGTTATATACTAATGCAGTACAAAATCTGGAAAATATGATAGTTAAAACTTGGGGCACCAAGCGTGCAGCCCGCGGGGCCAGGCTGGCCCGGTCAGTGCTGCACTCCCCTGTTTGCTTTGTGGGAGTGGACAGGCGCTGGGAGTTCGTTGGGATTTTACTGTCGAAGCTTTCTAAAGTGGTGTAAATATGTGTGCACAAGCTGCCGGGGAGGCCTATAAATGCAGGGCCATATAATCAATGTGAAAATTGAGAAAGTTATTTCTCAAGGCCGGCCGGCCTGCTCTCGGCTTCTCACGGCCGTGGCGGGGCTGAGCGCTGGAGGAGGCAGGGGGCAGAGGTTATCCCCTGTCTGCGGGGGCTGGGGCTGGACCCTCTCCCGTGGCCCTGCCTTGTGGCGGCGTGCGCGGGGAACGGTGCGGCAGGCCCGGCCCGTCCAAGGGAAATGGCGGAGGAAACAAGCGGCGCTCAGCGGGCCGTGTCCGGCCCCGACCCACACCCTTGGGCCACTCCCGACCCTCTCCTCCTGCCTGAGAGGTTACGCCAAGTGCAAGCGGGGCGGAGGGCCAGGTCACCGCCGGCACCGAAAGCACAGGAATGGCCTCCAGCCCTGTGTATGGCCGTGCTGGCCTCTGGCCGCGCCTCGTTCCGCGGCACCTGCCGCCCTGCCCTGCTCCGCTCCCCGCGGGCACTTGTGTCGCGCCGGTGCCGCCGAGACCAAAAGTATCAAAATCTGGATGCTACTAACACTTCCCTCCCGGGGTGTCCATCCTCTCCCCATATCGTAGGAGTCGAATTCCGGCTTCACTTGCGTGGAGGCTTCCCCGTCAGTCCTGCCTGACGAGACTCAGTGTCCCCTCCTTTATATTGCGGCGAGCCGGCAGGGCTGTGGGCTCCTGCCAGCAGGAGCAGCAGTGACTGCCTAGGAAGGGATCGCTGCCCGTCTCACCGCCCGGCTGTCGAGGACTCGGCTCGGCTTGAGACTGGCCCGCGGGGGTGCCTGGAGCTCTGACAGTGGATCGAGCAGGGCTGCAGCTGCCGGGCGCGGGATGCCATCAGCTCGCCCCTCCGAGGCGCGCGCTTCGCTCGCGTCTGGGCGCCCACTTGCGGTCCCTCAATCGGATCGAGTCAGCTCTGTGAAATTGCTCGGGGCTGACCGTCAGGGAGCCAGGGCTCTCTTGAAAGCGACTTAGGAAAAGCACAGGGCTGAGAAACTTTGAGAAAGTTGGGCAATTCGTCCCGTTTGTGTGAGGGGAGACTAAAAAGCCGCACGCTATGACCCCCTCTTGAGTGAGAGCACGCACGGGAGCCGCTGCAACTCCGCCTTGTCCTGGCTGCGGAGGGAGATGCTGCAGCCCCAGAAATCCCGCCGTATCTCGTTCAAACTAGGTTGATACAAAGTCAAGACGCTAACAAACAGGCATTCCCCGGTAAACGCGCGCAAAGACGCCTCAGAAATCGGGAGGCTGCCGTTGTTTATGTCCCTCTTAGCGAGGAGGGATGTACAGAACTACTCCCAGGGACAACAAATACCTGCTAAGAACCAAAGGCGCCATGGGTTGTCGCACAAATGAATTGATCCAGTAATCGCTAGGGCTATAACACCCTTATTTATGCTAAAGCATGTGACATAATCTTCAAAATGTAGCAGCTCCAAGTTATCACCTCTTTATTACTTATACTACAAGCTAATAGGTAAAGTGACTTTTACCTTCTTTACTTGAAGGAGACGCAAAGAAGCAGACAGGTAATTCCGCGCTGCTAATTATTGTGATGTGATGGGTAGGGAAGGGAGAGGTTGTAGTGGAAAATGGGAAGACCGGTTATGAAATCTCGCAGTTTAGCTAGTAGTGACCATCTCAGACCTCATGATTATTTTTTTCTTAAACTGCGGATGCCAATATGTTAGCAAATCTGGCACCTTATCTGCCAGCGAGTGAACCCGTTTATTCTGTCCGAAAGCGTGTTTTGATAACAGGCATATTTTTTTTTTTCTGTGACTGATTTGAATTCTCGCCTAAATGTTAGCGTTTTAAATTGAGTGTTTAGCTGTTGCGCTTCAGGGTGTGGAGAGAGGGAAGCGGTAGCTCTCTCGCTCGCTCCTGGGTTCTGCGGTACCGAGAAAGATCGCACTCAGCGCCGAGAGCGGAGCGCGGAATTTGCCGTCTGCCGCGGTGAAGTTGCGGTAGTGTTGCAGTTCCGCTCGTGTGAGGCTTGCCAGGCTTAAGGCAAAAAGTGTCCCGTATACAAAACGATCAGAATATTTACAGGTAATTGTGACTGTCAAATACTTCGTTGCGTTGACAAAGCGCAGAGGTCTTGGAGCGTTTCGTCTTTCGGGGGGTGGGAGGTTGCGGGGGCTTGGGACCCCTGCGAGGGGTAGCGGCGCGGGCCCGTTCGGCCGGGGAACTGGGGGGCTGCTGGATCCCAGCGAAACGCTGGCAAGGAGGACATAACAGTGTCTTCCCGCAGAGACGGTGAGGCTGAAGGGCTCTTCCCGGGGCAGAAGTGCAGCGGTTTACGGAACAGAGTAAGTGAGAGCTGCTGTCCCCACTGGGGACGAACTCTCTTGTTAGATGCTGATTTAGTTGGAGCGATTCCGTGACGGGGAGCACACGACCACTGCGTCTGCTCTGGTTTTATAATGGGATTTCAAACGGTGGATAACTCTCACCCGTCCTTTTACGAACCTGAAATTTGTCACGGGAGCGCGCAGGCTGCGCGCAGGCCGGCGGCCCCTGCGGCGGAGGGGGGCGGGGGGGAGAGGGGGCAGGGCGGCCGGGGGAGACGGAAGGGCTGGAGGAAGAAGAGACTTTAGGTGGAATCGCTCCCGCTGCTTGACAGCGGTGCTTGGCGACAGCGGTGCCTTGCCTGGGCACGGTGGCCGCGCAGCTACCGGGGCCGGGCGGCTCCGGCGGCGGCGGCTGAGGCCGTGCTGCGGGGCTGGGAGGTGGCAGCCCCCGCCGGCCGCCGAGCACTTGCTTCCGGCCCCCTCCGCGCCCGGCTTGCTTCTCAGGAACGGGGCAGGGGGGGCATGGAGACAGCCTCGTCAGAGACTGTGAAGCACAGGGGCATCAGCTCCGCAGAGCCCAGCGGGCGAAAGGCGGGCAGGCTCAGGGTAGTGTCCTCAGTTCCTAGCTGCCCCGGTATCTGCTTCTTAGGCTTCTGCCTCGTTCCGCTGCTTCGAGAAGCCACGTTCAGGTTGAAGGACGCCGCCTCGGCAAAGCTACCGGGGCTGCCTCGGGTGGCGGGCCACATTTTGGCCCCCCTTTAAGGTGCTGGGAGCGGGCAGACAGCCCCGAACCCCGAAGGGGCCCTTTCACGGGCCAAGTACGAACTCAAGCCCCGAAAATATTTTTAGGGGTTGGCGCGTATTGCCTGGCAAAGTTTTGAGGTCGCAGGAAAAGACGATAGGTTTGTTTGCAAGAGGAAAAGAGATAGGATTTGGCCCTTTGCTGCCCCTGGGCCCCATGTGTGACCCCTCTGCAGACAGCGCCTTGCTGTGCCCCGTAAGTAGCAGTGCAGGGATCGCGAAAGCCAAAAAAGACTGAGCACTACCCTGTCAGCTTTCCATTTGCGGTGATTCCGCCAGGGACAAGTCCGTGGCGCAGCCGGGACGATCTGAGCTACCTTCTTGCAGGAACCAGGCTGCGGGATATTTGCGGCTCATGTGTATTAGGATGCGTTTCCTCGTGTTGCTCAAAGGCATTTTCAGCCTTTATAGTTCAATAAACCCTGTTGTTTATCTTCACTCGAAATCCCCTTCACTGTCTGCCCTTTTTTTTCCTAAGCAGATCCGCAGCCTTCAGTTACTTGCACAGAAAACTCTTAAGCCTTCAGCCGGGCACTCCAGCTGCCGGCCGGGCTGTTTTGTCACAGGCTGCCCTGGTTTCAGCCTAACAGCGGGGAGCGAGGGCGGGAGTGGGGGCCGGCACCAGTCTGCTCCCTGAGCACCATTTCGCGTGGCAGGAGCCGGCGGGAACTGCTGCCTTGTGCCGCAGAGCAGAGGGTTCTCCCTACGCATTTACTGGAGTTTCAATTAAAACGGGCGTACGCAGATAAGAGTATCTGTTGAGAGGCAAAGTTTGGATTTAGGAGGAAAACAGCATCCTGCTCTGTCCAAAGGACAGTCGCTAATGAGCACCGCGTCCTGAGCGCGGCGGGGCTGGGGCTGAGCTCAGCCCGTTGAGAAGCTCACGGGGAGGGGGCTCGGAACCGGCTCTGTCCTGGCTCTGTTGAGGTCCGTACTCTCATGTGCTCTCCGCCGGCCGTAGGAATTCGAAGAGCACTTGAGCCCTTGTGAGGCGATGGTGTCCAACCTGGGCGGGTGATGTTTTGCTTCTAGGTCGGAGCCTGGCGGGGCAGCAAGGACGCTATCTTGCTAATTTATATAAGTCATTGTAATTAAAACTATTCGTGCCTCGGGGTACGAGTCCTCAGCCCAGCACGCCCGGCATGTCCTGTAGAGCTCCGCCGTCACTCGTTCTCACGCCGGGCGAGAGCGCGGTGGGAAGGGAAGAGCGGGCTTCCCCGGAGCCCTGCGCCCCGTAGGCACATGAGGGGTGTAAAGGCAGGCGCTGGGCTGGCTCCCGCGCCGAGGGTGGCGGCTCTGTGCTGCAGCCCCTTCCCGCATTCGTTCACGCCGCGGCTCGGGCAGTGCGCGGCAGGCGGAACGCTCGTTTCCCGTCCCGGCGCCGCTCGGAGCGGCCACCTCGGGGTGAAGCGGGGGACACCGCCCGGCCCGGGGCAAACAGCACCGGAGTGGCCTTAGGCTGCGGCGAAGGAGCAGCCGCAGTTAGTGCTCGGGTGGAGGGGCTTGTTAGTTACTTCTCTCTCGGATCTAGGGAACTTTCTTTAATTGCAACGAAGGTGGGAAAACTCTTCCTTCATTTCCAGCTATAAGCTGCTAATTTGAAGGAAGAGACCCACAGGGACAAAAGCTTCGTTCTGTGCTCTCTGCTCCTGACAGTCTACAAATCTAAACAGAAGTATTTTAAAGAAGCCATGCAATACTGAGGAATTTCGAAGTCTGTTAAGGTGAGGTCGATGAGCTTGATATCTCACGGAGGAAATCCCTTGCGGTTAGCATTGCAGCGTTGATTGTGGGAAAACGCAAGCCCAGGGCCAGGGGGAAAGCCAAGATCTGGAGACGTGTATGAGGAACACTGGAAGCTGCAGATCGCAGTGGGAGCCGGAGGGCAGGAGAGAGCCTAGCACGACTCCGGCAGCGGCCAGCTCAACCCCGCAGCAGGCGTCCAGCCGGCCCGGCCTGCCGGTGAGCCCCGCTGCCTCCTGAGCACCGAAATACGGTGTCATAGCGTGTTATGTGCTACTCGGCTCTGGCCGAGTCGTTCCCTTCCCTGGGTACGTCTGGCTGCAGAGATTGCTTCTCTGTTGTCCGCAGCTCTTTCTCCATACAAACCAGCGTTAACAGCAAAAGGCCCATTAATAAAACCGCTGGGGGGAAGGATGGAAGCGCGGGTAGGTCTGCAGAGATACTGCTGTCCCGAAACCCTTTGGTCGGAGCTCGGACGCCGTGAAGACGCTTTGGGTTTGGTTTTTTAAAAATTATTTTAGTTATTCCATTGGCACAGCACGAACGAGCCGCGTGGATCCCGAAGGGGCTGGAGGCAGCCGGCGGTGCTCAGGGGATGCAGAGCCGGCTCCCGAGGGCTGAGGCGTTATGCCGCGGAGCCGGGGGACTTGCCAGGCGGCCCGGCGGCCGCCGCGCTCCCCCTCTGGACAGCCGCCGTTTTAGGCTTGGGTTGCAGGGGGAAAGCAGCGGATTGTGGCTGGGAAAGCACGATGGCCGGCGCCGTGCTCCCGCCGGCACTGTCTGCTGGAGCCAGAGCTTTCCCCTCGAAGTGATGCGGGGAGAGTCGGGCTCCTCCCGCCACTGGGCTCAAGGACATTTGCGTTTCAGTTCGTCTTTCCCTCGTGAACCTGCCGCCGAAAGAGGGATCGCGGTAGTGCGGAGGGACGAGAACCCCTCCTACGGCGGCAGGGTTAGATGGCTCGTCCGCGACAGCGAGCGCTCGATGGCGGGGCCACCTCGCAGCGGCGGCCTGGCTCCTCGGCCGCCCAGCGCCTTTCCCGGGCCGCGAGGGGAGCGCGAAGAAGGCACGGCTGGGCAGGAGGTCGGTCCTGACGCGCTGCCCATCGCCGGTTTGCCTGGGCCGCCGCTCTGCCCGGGCCGGGCCGCGGGACAGGAGAGGTGTTGGAGCCTCGACGGCATGTGGCGCGGCGGGCAAGGTGGCAGGGCGGAGCGGCGCTGCAAGGGCCGAGGGCGCAGCGGAGGGCGGCGGGAGGGGCCCGCTCGGCCCGCGGCAGGTGCTGCGCCGTTCCCGCACCGCCAGGGCCGCGGGCGGGCGGGAGCAGCGGCCGCCTCGGGCTGCGCCGGCGCCAGTGCCCGCGCGATGGCGCTGTGCAAAGGCGAAGGCGCCGGGACGGGTCGGGCGGGTGGTCCCGACCGCGGCCCGCAGGAGCGGCCGGGAGCTCGGGTCTCGCCGTGATGGGGCCTGGGCCAAGCGGAGAGACCGGAGCCCTCGCCTGTGGGATCCGCTCTCCCCTCTCCTCCTGACCCTGCGTCCTGGCAGTGGGGACTACAGCCGCCACCCCGAAGGGACTCAGAGCTGCTTCGCTGGTGCTGGGGGCCATCCCGCTCCTAGCCCGCCGGCCCCTGGGCCCCCGTGGCAGCCCGGGACCTCTGCGCTTCGAGGCAGTACCCGCGGGCGGTGGGCCGGTGTCCCCCGGGACCCCAGCGCGCGGCGCCGGGGACCTCGCCTGGGCCCGGGCCACAGCGCTCAGCCCCGGCCGAGCCTCGCGGGGAGGCTGTCGTCCCGCGGGCGCCGGGGAAATACCGGGTGGAAGGGGGAGAAAGCAGCAGGGAGGAGGAGAGCGGCCGGCGGATCCTGCCACGGGGAGAGCCACGGGGGCCGGCTCTCGGCCAGGCTGCGTGGGGCAAGAGCCGCCCCGGCCCGGGGGGCGGCATCGCGGGCAGCGGAGGCCCCGGAGGTGGCGGCAGCCCCGGCTCCAGCCGCCCGCCTCTGAAGCCTGTGTGGGCACAGAGCCGCGATCGCTTCCATGCGTTTTGGCTTTAAAAGCGGTAGTTAATGAAAACCAAACCTTTCCAAGGAGGTGTTTTTGTTCAAATTTTTTTGGTAATCAACGACTGAAGGGGTCTGCAAACTTCAGTAACAAGGAGCGCTGGGCACTCGGAGCTCCCATCCACTCCTGCTCCCATCAGAGTGAGAGAGCAGAAAATTCTCGTACCGGAGTTCGTGTTAGAAAAAGAAAAATATGTTATTAATATTATTAATATTTTTTCAAATAGTTGTTTTTTTAATTGCGACATTGAAGACGGGTGAGGAAAGCAATGGGAAATAATCATCTTTTCTTTCCAGTGGAAATAAGAACATGTGAAAATCATGCAATGGGAGGAATAAAGCGTTTGTAATGCGAAACAGAGAGAAAAGTCTTTTATTGGGAAAAATATGTAAAAGAAAAATAAGCATCATACTTCATAAAATCCGTATAAATTAAGTGGATGTTTACAAAACAGAAGTTACCAAACAATATTTATACGAATTCGGTTACGTTTCCCTCGGTTTCACTAACAAGCCCCTTTGCTTTCACGTCAAAATTTTCAAATTATTACGGCTCCCGATTTCAAAGTTATTTTCTTAGAATATTTTATGTAAACATTCAGTTTATACATACGGACTAAACACATATTCGGTAATCCTGATATTCCAGTGAACGCGGAAATGAGAAACCAGCTGCCGGTGGAGAAAAAAACGAAAGCAAGAGAAAGGTGCAGGGGATTCATTGCAAATAAAGCAATTGCTACATATATATTTAAATGTATTTAATTGTATGCATTATTCAAATGCTCTTCTGACTAGTTTAATAATTTAGAATCAATAGTTTTCCTAAAAACTTTATAAAATATTTACACTTAATAAAATATTAATCGATTAACAAGCCAGTTGTACTCTTATAGGAGCTTTAGTAAAAGTCCTGTAATCGCACTGTCGCCACACGTCTCCGCTGTTAAGGAAAGGATCACTGACAAAATGTAAATGAAGATCTTCAGACGGTGGTGTTTATAAAATACCTCATTAATGGGCTTGGATTGAGTCTCTCCATCCATCCACATCATCAGATATAATAATAGTAACGAATCAGACAGGGAAGATCCTGGCTAAACCATTGGCATTTTTTTTTTCCAGAAGTACTGAAGTCCTAAATCACCAATTCTTCTAACTTTCTGGCCATTGATCCTCGGGCATTCGTAGTTCAACATTAAAGGTAAGAACAAAACATTATTCAATTATTCAATAGCTGGTGGAAAACGTTAACTTCCATGTAAGAACTTTAACTTCCATACTGCTGAGCTTTATCAAATGGGGAGGGGGGGAAGGGAGAAAAGTTAGATCGGGTTATTTAAAAAGAAAACAGAGTTCTCCAAACTTTGAGGCTCGTTTCTGAGAGGGAAAGCAGGAGACCTGCCTGGCGGCAGCCGCCGCGCTCTCTCCTCCGCAGCCTGCGCGTTCCCGGCACCGCCGCTCGTTTCTCCGACCGCTCCCGGAGCCCCGGCCCTGGCCGTATCCCGGCCCCCCGCCCTCGGCCTTCCGCTGCTCCCCGTATCTTCTCTGGCTCCCCCCGACTTCAGCCGGCGATGGGACGCGGCTCCCACCCGCGTTCACGGCTTGCTGTCCCGGGGCAAAGCTGGCACCGCGTCCAGACTTCGGTGGCGGGTCCCGCTGCCCCTGCCGAGGCGGGGAGAGACACGAGTGCTTCGGCCGAGGCGGGGACAGCCGCACTTGGCACTGCTTTTCGGGGCCGGCCCGGAGGTCGGATGTGGAACGAAGGGATGATTTCTCTTACCCTGCCCGGGGATCCTCTGCTTCTCCCAGTACTATTTTCAGGGGCGGCCCGGAGCTCACCGGGACACCCGAGCGCTCGGGTGGGCCGTCACTGCCACTCGGAGGGGAGCAGCGGGACCGGCGGCAGCCGATCTCCTGTGGGGACCTGACCCTCCCGCAAACCCCGAGGCAGCACTGGGACGGCTGCATGCGGGCTCGAGGCAACCACCGCTGCCCGCCTTACTGTTCCCGGGTGCTTACGGGGAGAACGAAGATCTGTCACCAGGGCTGCCCGGTGGCCGTGATGCTCCCGCAGGTTCCCAGTGTCGCCGTGCCCGGGACGGGGGCTCCGCTCCCCACTAACCCCCCTTTTTTTTGACCCTCCGGCGCCACCGTAAAAGACAGAACTCTTAAGGGAGCACGGCGGGCAGGGCGGCGCCGCGCACGGAGCCAGCCGCGGACGGGCGGCGGGGGAGGCGGCGGAGGGGGGGTGTCGGGGCACTTTGGGTGCCCGCTGCCGCCGGCTCATTCCTCGCCGCCCGTCCGCCGCCCGCCTCCCTCGCCAGAAGGGATTCCCTCGGTCCACCTTAACGTGGGTCTCGTTCCGCCGCCGGGCGGGCGGCGAGGGCTCGGCGGCGCGGGGCCGCCGGCTCATTCCCCCCGCCCCCCGGGCCGGGCAGGGGGCGCTGCGGGTCCTCGGGGCGCCCGCGGGGCATGGCCCCGCCGGGAGACGCGGTCACGCCGCCGCCGGCCCCAGGGAGCGGCGCGCTGCACCTTGCATTAGAGAGAGAGGGGACTGCCTGCCTGCCGGGTGACCGCTCGCTGCCCCGGGACTGGTGAGGGGCTCGATCCCGCCGCGCTGCGACTTCCCGGCCGGAGCTTTGCCCGCACCACTGGCTGCACTTAGGTAGCGCTGTCATACCCTACCCGGAGCTCCGCTATTAAATAATTTAGCGGCGGCAGCAGCAGCGCTTTCCTGCCCGCTTGTCACCTTCTCCCGGCCCCCGCCATCAATTATTCAGGACCATCCCGGTAACTGCCTGGAGCCGGGCGCGGAGAACAGGGCGACGGCGGGGCCCTACCTGGGGCCGGTCGCTGGCTCTTGGAGGCCGGGAAGAAGCGCGACCGGCCCTCGGGGCGGCAGCCCCCACCGCACCGCGAAAAGTTACTGTCGCCTCGCCCCGGCGGAGAGAGGTTGCGGGAGGATCCCCGCCGTCGGTCGGTTCCCAGGGGGACGGGGGTGGGGCGCGGGTGGCAGGACGCGGCGAGGCCGCACGGGCTGCTTCGGACCAACCCGGGCGTCTGGACTGAATGCCGGTGGCAGCTTTGCTCCTCCTCGGTCGGTCCGGTGTCCCCAACTCCCACTTCCCCACCATCCGCCCCCCCGCCCTTCCCTTTCTCCCAGCTCCTCCTCCTCTCCTTCCCTCTCAGCCCTCCCCCAGCCCGACTGCCCCTGCCCTTGCGCCTTTCTGCCCTGGGTCTCTCCTGTCACCGCCGCGTCGTCCTGCCACGCTTCCCCTTCCCCACCCAGCCTGCCCTACGCCCTTCCTTCTCGCGGCACTGCGCTCCTTTTTCGCGTGTGAGATGTATTATTTATTTATTGGTGTTTAATTTCCTACCAGGTGGGTTTCTGCCTCCCACCCGTGCGCGCAGCGGGGCCGGGGCTCCGCGGGGCGGGCCGGGCCGGGAGGAGGTGGGCTGCTGCGTGCCCGTCTGTGCCCGATTCCGAGGTAGCAGCGAGACTTGATTTTTGCGGGGGGGCGGGGAGGGGGAGGGGTGTCAAGGCGAGGAGGGGTGGCGATGTTTGGGATGCACAGCCCTGGGACGGGAACGCCGCGGAGACAGACAGGCAGACACACACACACAGGCGTGCACATACACCAAACCCGAAAGCAAGGACAACCCCAAAAAGGACTCACTTTGCCTCGATGACTCAACGCAACTAATAACCGTTTCTCTGCTCTCTGTGGCGAGTCCCTCCTGCCGCTGCTGTCGTTGGCAGAGGAGGGAGCGATTGAAAGTGACACACGGGGGGCCGCCGCCGCCACTTCTCCGCGCCGCCAGGCACTCGCCGCCGCCGCGGAGCCCGGGAGAGCGGCGCTCCCTCCTCTTCTCCTCCCCCTGTTTCCCCCGGTATTGATTTTCTCCGCTGAAGGTGTGAGAAGTCGGCTCCCTCTCCCTTCTCTTCTGCGCCGCAGCCGACGGCCCCACGCCTCCCCGCCCCCTCGTCCCGACCTCTCCGCTCCGCTCTCCACCCGGGACCCTCCGGGACGGGGCTCTATCCTTGCCGCCCCGCGGGAAACCGCCCCGGCCCCGCCGCCTCAGCACCCCCGGAGGAGGGCGAGGAGGGGGCTGGGGGTGGGGGGAAGGAGTAGAAGCGAAGAACGCGGCGTGGGAGAAGGAAACAGGAAAACTTTCCACCCTGGATTCTCTACTTCTGATCCATGGACAGAGCCCAACTCAGCCAACTTACAGACAGGCTATAAGCAGTAAGTACAGCGGCAGTTCGCGGGAGCCGCTCGCTAGAGGCTTCCTCGCCAGCAGCCGGCTACTCCGTGGCTGCACAGCTGGCCGGCGCGGGGGGGCCGTGCCAGCGGGGCCGTCTGGACTGGCAGCCTTTTCCCCACGGCCCCCGGGGGTGGGCCGGGACTGTGGCCGGACCCGGGGCGCAGCACCTGGCTGCGGCAGGCGGCTGGGCTGCTTGCCTGCCGAACGCGATGGGAACCGGGGCGCAGCACTGCCTGCCCCCGCCCGCGGCAGGTTGGCGCCGGGCGGGTGAGGCGAACCGCTCGCTTCCAGCAGGGCCGGCTCCGGCGGCGGGAGCGGGGCTGCATCGCACCCGGGCGCTACTCGCCTGGTTTCACGGAGCTGAACCGCTCTGGAGACGGGCATCGGGGGCCCGGCCGGGTGAGCGGGGCCCGGTACTGGCCAGCGGTCACTGAAGCGCCCCTTGTTTCTCTCGCCCTAGGTCCGTGCTCCTTCTACTGCGACCTGCCAGCGGGAGCAGCGTCCCCGAGCATGGAGCGGAGGAGCGAGAGCCCCTGCCTGCGGGACAGCCCCGACAGAGGCAGCGGCAGCCCCGATGTCAAAGGGCCCCCCCCCGGGAAGGTGGCCAGGCTGGAGCAGAACGGCAGCCCCATGGGCACCCGCGGGAGGCCCAACGGCGCCGTCACCAAGCCCGTGGGAGGTAACCGTGCGGCCGCGCTCGCGGCGGCTCCGCCGCCCGGGGCGCGCAGGGCGGCGGGCCCGGGGAAGCGTGTGGCGGGCGGGTCGACACCGTGCGCGGAGGGGCCGGCAGGTCCGAGCGGCGGCTGGAGGGCTGCTGCCCGCTTTCCTGGGCAAGCATTTGGCTGCTCGGCACCGCTGCGGTGATGGGGATCCACGGGAAGACTTGGACCGGGCGTGCGGCGCGCAGCCCTCCGGCGTTAGAAGGCCGCCTGCCGCAAGAGGCCACCCCGGGCCGGGCTCTGGCCGGGCGGCTCTCAAAAGGCGAGAGCTGATCCTGCCGGAGGGTAACGGGGTGAGAGCGTGTCCTGCGCTCGGCGCTTTCTTGGTGCGGATTGCGCTGGGGCAGCCCACGGGCATCCCCCGGCCCTCCCGCAGGGCACGGCAGCGGCCGGGCGGCGGGCCTGGGCAGCGCCTGCAGCGGAGGGCAGCGCCTCCGGCTCGGGTGCGGGCGGTCGGGCTGCCTTCGCGGATGTAGGTGACACCGGTTAGGTGTGTTAACACCCACCGTCACAGCTTTAAGAAAAGGGTCACCAGGGTGGGAAAAGCGGTGGCGTTTATGGTTGGATTTTGGGGTTTTATTTTTCTTTCGGTAAGTAGGATTTTGTAGAAGTTGTTGTAAAAGAGAATAGGGCATGTGTAAGGTTTAGCTCTTTCAGCAAATATATTGAGCATTAGTTTTGCTGTTTTCCTGCGTTTCTCTAGAATACCTAATCTTTCCTACTTTGCTATCAAGTTGCTGGTCAGTTTTATGTTAAGAGCATGTTAAGTGCGTAGTTGCTTTTTCCCCTCCTTTTGTTCCAAGCAGGTAAACTTTCCAGTCACTTCTTTTAAATGCCTTCTTTTTTTCCTCTTAACTCTGATGCTGTCGTGTTTAAGACAGTGCAGCCTCGTGTTAGGAAAAGTATATTAAAAAATCTTGAAATTAACCAGGTGTTGTGAGCAGAATTCTGCAGGAAAGGCCACCAATAACTACGTTAAAAAATCCTCTGTATTTGTGTTTTAAAATGAGCAGAGCGGTAACACATAATTGTAGTTGTTTATACGCAAGGAGTTTGTGTAGCTGGCATTTCGAGAGATACATTGAAATGGTCGTCACATGACTCTCTATTACGTGAGGTTTATTTAGCGATTTTACCATTAGATGCTTGTTTTAGACCTCTTTGGCTCAATAGGCATCCTAATTGCTGAAGTTTACTAAGGAGCTGCAGATTTTGTTTTAAAAGCATAGGATTCATTTATATACCTAATGAAGGGTAAGAGAGCTCACTAGTTTTTATGTTTCTTTATATCTAGTTTTTAATCCTCTTCTCTGTGTTCTTGCAATGTATGGAAAAAGAAGAAGCAGCTTTGCAGTGAAAGACTTGTAATACTATTCCACTTAGAAATTGGTGAAGAAATAATTTGTTGAATAATTGTAAAAAGGAACTAGTTAATCATATAAAAAGTAGTGTATGTAGTTTTACATGCCTTTTTCAAGACTTGGTCATTAAAGCTGCTTGATTTTTAAAAGAATGTTAGAATTAGAGCTGAAATATTTTTCCTTGGGGCATTTATAGAAATGTACTTTAAGAAAACTCTTTTAAATGTTTTGGAATATATGTTTGCTTTCTAGTTGCAGCTGTATTGTCCAAGAGAAATTCAGCAGCTTTTATAGTTATATTGGTGGTTCAGCCTGAATCTGGCCTGTTAAGCTGTGGAAGATCTCTTCCACTTAAGAAAAATACTTTCATTTCTGAAAGCAAACTTTTAAGAGCCTGAGTTTTCATTCATTACTCTTCAGCTCATTTATAAAGGTGTTGTAGACTGGAGTGTATAAGTGTGTGGGAATAATAAATGCAGGAGTAATTTTTTTTTCTTGTTCCTTAGCTGGCGTTCTTTAAACAGTCTCAGTCTCGTTGAGTTTAGGCTGTTCATAATAAAGGGTATTCATTACTCCTTATTGATACTGAAAGCAAGAAAAAAATTATTCCTTTCTGAATACTTACCTAGGTTCTATAATACTCAATACTAAATTAGTTAAGGCAGATTTTTTTTAATAAGATAATGGTGCTGTTTAAAATTGATTTTTTTTTCTCCTGGCAATGCTCTTACAATAAATCAACGTAGCTAATTTCCAGATATTTTCCTTCTGCTCTTTTTCAAGTTTGAACTTTAAGAACCTGTTACAATCAAGTGATCTTTTCCTGAATGCAGATCATACCTGTTTCAGGTATTTTTGGAAGTCTATGTCTTTGCAGTGAATCCCGTGGTCTTAGTAATTTCTTCACTGGAGTTGTGAAATGCATCTGTAGACATTTGTGGATGGGCTTACTTTAAATTTACTGGCAAGTTAGTATAAAAATTATTTGAAGTAAATACTGATAGGGACTCTCCTACTATTATCCCTAGAGTCTGACAAAAAGGAAACTATTGAAAGTCATAGTGAAGTGACATTCAGGGCTTCAGTTGCCAGTGTTTCTGTTTATTCTTATTTCTTAGGCTCTAACAAGTGATAATACTTACTGAATGTGAATTGTATTTAGGACAAAAATGGAAATGCTTTACCGAAAATTAGAGACCATTTCAGTTTGTTTTTTTTATTTTAAATTCCATAATGTGTATCTAAAGATTTTGAAAGCAACGCCAAATGCTAGCAATTCTTTTTCTCATCTCATTTTGGGCCTTAGATATGTAAATGCTGAAATTCCTTCCTATTTGTCAAATGGCTTTTTGTTGTAATAATATCAGTTTCTGAAGTTAATCGTGAGAACAGAGCAATAAGCTCTCAAACTATCTGCAGCTATGATGAGTGTGATGACCTTTGGTAACCAGTTTTATAATCGTACTGTTTGCTGCAATTATTTTTCTAGTGACTTCCCTGAGAAATAGAGAAATATAATGCTATAGGTGTTTCTAGCTTTCTCACTAGTTTTATGAGTAAAAAAGTGTTTTAAAATAAGCTTATGTAATGCAGACAGAAAATCAATTGTTCTCATGAGAAATTTTGCGTTACGATTTTCCTAGTTTTTTATTCCCAACATGAATGTCCTTAATTCAGAGGGCCATTACAGCAGCTATAATAATCTAGTGAAGGTCACTAAAAAGATAAACGAGGTCTTAAAGGTTGTGTTTAATAGGGGATTTAAAAGTTTTGGTACTGTTTACAATGTTGTTAGCGTCAGTCCAATGTATTAGAGTCCAGTTTTGGTTTGCCTGACTAACCCAGTGCTTCTGAAACATTTCAACAGTTGTCTGACCAGTCTGTTTTAAAACCTGTATGTAATAAAACACAAGTGCTCAGATTTTAAGGAGAGTAGGGTTCCTTGGAAAAAAAGACTAATATCGCTTTAAAAAACATATGAAGCCTGGGAGAGAGTTTAGAGCAAGCAAGAGCACTGTGGTGTTGACAGCTTTATATCCCTGTTGGGTAACATTCACTTACTAGAATTGGCGTCTCCTCTCAGTTAGTAATTCACTCCATAAGGATTAAAAAAAAGAGGGATGATTAATGACTAGGAAACTTATATTTACAGAATTGTTGATTGCAGTTCGTGAACCTGTTTGTGTAAGAGTGGATGTACATATATATATGTGTGTGTTGATTTGAAGAGTGTAGAAAATAAGCGTCAAAAGCTTCTGAAAGCAGCTTAAAATGCCAGTATGCAGAGTGAGCTGTTCTGAAGTTTGATTTTGCTGACAAAGAGGCATAGAACCAAATGATAGCCAAGGGAGCATGTTCAAATTTGAAACAGGAAATGATGGCAAAACATTTTTTGTTTAGATTAGTTTGATGCAGTCTGATAATATGTCCATATTAATTTAACTGTTAAAAACTGTGATTCAATTTACAAAATATTAATGGAGGGAAAAGCTTTTGGGCAATTCAAACCAAAGTATATTATCAGGATGTTAATCAGTAGCTGTAGTTAGGGAGCTTGTATGAAGTCAGATGTAACAGAAATGTGGATGCAGTGACTCTTCAGAGCGCTGCTGCTGGTTGCTGTGAGCCCCCTGAAGTTCAGTGTATCGTGGTCGTATCTGCTTAAGTGTAGTTAGAAATCAGTTTTAATATATCTCTGGGGTGACAGAAACACAGGCTGATGGTTAAAGAGCTGTTTGTCAAAGTCCATTCTACATATTTCTGTAAAAATATGGTAGAGTTTGTACTACCTTTTATATCTTTACAAGGATTTTAAGACACTTGATTGGAGCAAAAATTCACTTCTGTGCAGACGGAAGAATACAGCCTGATCAAATTTGCTCCTGTGTTCTAAATGGTTAGCTAACATGGCGTCCTGAGCGCAGTAAGGAAGTGTGTTTCACTTGTCCTTAGGAATTGAGCAAAGTGAAAGGTTTAAGTTTTTGATTCCTGCCCAGATCCTAGATGAAGAATACCTTCCTGCTGCCTGAAAGAAACAGGTAGCTGTTGGAAAGAATTAAGCGCGCTGAAATACAGAAGCGTGAAAGCCGCAAACCCTTGTTAGTTTCAGGAACCAGCATAGATGTATGTTTTATGTTTTACATTTATATTTTATGTTTTATCTGCGGCTGCATAGTGGGAAAATGTTGCTTTTAATTTCTTATGATTCAGTAGGGATTTAGAAGAAATGTAAAATCTTGCATTTTACATGTTTCTGATATATAATGAAGAAGAAACCTGTAACAGGAACGGTAAGAAAAGCAAGACAGTGATTTTTTTTTTTTTTCGTGACTGATTGTTAAAAATGAGTTTCTGGTATTTTTGCTGATCTTCATCCCTCTCTCCCTTTTCCAGTCAGGCTATATCATGTAAATAGAACAAACAGAGCAGTCATTCCGGAAGGGTCATGCAGTGTATCAGCTGTATTTTTGCCAAAGTAGAAAAATAGTCTTTCTTTATGTGTTTTCAGTACTTGGTCTGTTATTAAAATAAAGGCACAGTTGGTTGAAGTGCGTGTGCAATTGAACATACACATTAAACAGAATATAGGGTATCCACCCATTCAATGACCTAGACATAATTTGATGTTTAGGGTAATTTTGGAATCCTTAAGTTGCATCTGCAGAAAGACACCAACAATTTCGAATTCAAGATTTAAGATTAGTGGTGGTAAGATTTTTTTTCTTTCCCCTGCAACAGTTCCTAAGTGTTTCAAGTCATCTCCGTGCTTCTTTTCCACACCCATGGCCATGTTAGTTAAATGCATGCTGTTATTCTTATCATAAACCAAAGCAAAGAAAAAGCAACCAACATAATTGAAATTATCCATATTAATTCTCTGTTTACTCCTCCCTTTTTAAGTTGGGTCCTGCTTTTTCTTGATCTCACTGGGATAGAACATGGTATATTTATTGTCAGTTATTTATAGGGCAATTCTTTGGCAAACTCACTTTAACAGGAGGTTTCAGTGAATCCCTAGAACTGTTTTTTGTGCCTAAAGAAGATGGCAAAATCATATTAAAAACTAAAAGGACGCCAATGAGGTAACATATTTTCAAGAAATTAAATAGTGAATTATCTGCCACTTAGAATTTAGATGAAGAGTTCGGACATCAAAGGAAGGCCAACAGTATTAACCTTTTAGTATTATGAAGAAACACTTAGAGGTAAAGCTTGCAGATTCCTTCCTCAAATACCTAGTTTTGTGGAATCCTTTTATTCTATTTAAATACTCTTCTGATGCTGGATATTTTATCTTGATTTAAAAATAGAAAAAACCTGGCATAATGTAACTGTAATCAAGTCATCATTTCAATAGACAGCTATGTCATACCGAAACTCTCTAGTTTGTAGCACAGACTTTCAGATGGTATCACTTACTTTAGGATTCCTTTAAAAGTATTTGAGTTTAGTTTTCTTCATGGAGAGGCTAGCCTGAATATTTATTTTTGCAGTTACTTTCTATTATTGATGTTTTCTTTAGAGCTGTCTGTGTGGAATGGGGAGGAAAAGGGCCACAGTGGTGGTCTGGAGCTTAAGTAAAATACTTGAACCGGTAAGATTTTTGTCACTTGCATTGACACAGAACATGGTAATACAATATGACAACTATGGTGCTGTAAAATGAAGAGTTTTATTGCAGTCATGTATTTATATTCACCAAACATCTGTGTGACCTGTTTAGGAAAATTCTTATTTTTGTACTTGAGCAGTCCTCAACCTGCTTTTAAATCTTATTTTTAAACTTTTCAAAATAGCTGAAAATCTGTAAAACTTGGGAAGATTTTCTTTTGAATCCCAAATTGCAAGGCATAGCTAAGTTAGGCCTTTAATTACTGCCCCTCATAATTTAGTTAAATTAGTAACTACTGCTGTGTTTTTCAGATTAAAGGCTCAGTTTTTCAAGGTATAAAGTATTACCAAGTCCCTTTGAATTGATAGGATGGGGATTTGTTGGAGATAACCTGTGCCTGATTCATACTCTGTAACTGCCAGAGGAGCGTGCTCTCTGTTTGAAGCTCGCAGTGGCTTTGAAACGAGCCTGCTGTGTTGAACAAGGAGTCAGAGCCCTTTCTAGCTCTGAAAAAATCTCCTTGTGGTAATTGGTTCCTACTGTACCAAATGTCCGGGGTCAGCTGCATCAGTCCCCACGGTGGCATGTGTCACTAATGCAGATGTAAGAAATAGTCACAGCAGACAAAAGGCAGCTGAGTATTTGATGGCTTTTGAGAAATGTTTTCTAGCCTCTAGCGATACTAAGAAAAATTGCCCTCCAAGAAGCTTTGTACTTGTTGCAGAATGCTCATCAGCAGCGTCTCTGCTGCGGGGCTGCAGACAAATGAGTTTACATTGATTAGTGCTATTAAAGACACAAAATACTCTGTGCCATTTCATTTGGGGGCACTTGTTAGCCCACCTAGTTGAGGTTCTCATGGCTATTCCCAAGTGTCGACTGCTTTTAATGTGTGACATGTTCTCAGCCAGCAAGTCATGTTGTTCATATTGTCACTATTCTATATAGTTAGGGATTTTTTTTTCATCCAGAGTCCCTGCGCTTTGTATGAAAGTACGTACTGCATCTGTTGAGTATATTTTGTCCCAGTCTTCATTTGCATTGATCTGAATATTGGTAAAGGAAAAAATATTTTATATTTCCAGTGTTATTTCTTCTATTTCAGGGAACTTCAGAAAAAACATGAAACAGTATTTTCAGTTGTTTGGTTTTTTAAAACTTTTTAAAAATATTTGATAGCTCTGTGAGTGTCCCCTGAAGATTTACAAATATACAAGATTTTGGCATTTGTCTATTAGCAGTTTAGAGCTACTGATATTAAAAAAACTCTTACAAAAGATGTTCGAAAGGTTTTGTTTGTTTGTTTTATTGGTTGGTTAGTGCTGCGTTTTGCTTTGGTTTTTTTAAATGCAATTCTTACTCTGATTTTTAAAGGTGTGAATGTTGACGTTGCTAGTGTCTGAGGACTTACGTAAAACCTCCTTCCAGGAGGCACTTCTACTTAGAATAAAACTACTCAAATAACTTACAGATTGTTTAAAAAATGATGTGCGAGCCCTGCATCGATGTTCTGGTAAACTGGATGCTAGGGCAGGAATACTGTGTCTGAACTCAAGATATATTTTCAATTTCTTGTTGAATGCTGAATGATCATTGGTGTTTCATGCAGTAATGTTTGGAAAAAGAAGATTGTCATTATTTGTAGAAATTGTATGAAGGGAACAGAAAGAACTTGAAGAAAAAAGACAGGTAGCGCTAGATAAGAGTCTAAGCATATGACTTGTTTTCTGAACAGAAAATTATCTGACTAATTATCTGGCTAGAAATGTTTAGTCATTGTGCTCTAACTGCTGTCCTTGTATCAGATGGACATGCAATATTAAACAATTTAAGCACAACTGTACCTTGTTAGTAGCTATGTCAGCAAGGGAAAGAAGGTCAGAAAAATCTTAATACCTGTCAGACACTATTTTATATGAAGCTGCAGCATCTCTTGAGATAACCATATACCCTCTGCATTTTCAGAATGCAGTAGGAATGTCTTCCACTTAAACATGCTCCCTCATGTTTTCCCCAGAGACAAACACTGAGATGAAAAGACACACTATTGACAGCAGATCTTTTCAAAGGTACTAAACCTGGCACGAAATGTCGGGAGGGGAGTTTGTTATATCAAAAGCATGATTTGTATGGCTGCATACAGCCACAAGGTTACTTTGTCCCTCTCTCAGCTGTTCCATTCTATTTGTAATGTTGAGAAGGGGCTGGATTAGTCTGTCTTTACTTGGGTATCACCAACACTTCACTGTTGAGAAGTTGCTGACTTTTGTCAGCATTTGGACGGAAGCTTCAGATAAGTGAGGAAACTCACAAAGAAGTATTTACCATCTTGGTAATCTAAACTCACGGAGAATGTTTTGCCATAAATTTAACTGACAGGCTTATATTGGAAATGAAGCATGTTATTTTCAAAACTACCAGCCTATTTTTTGGAGAGTAATATAAATTTGTATTTTGAGCATATTTTGGTTTATGTGCATTTCCATTATTTATATATTAAAATTAGATGTGCACAATTTCCAGCCTTATTATTTTGAATGGTTATTAAGAAATGTAGTTATAAATTATGAGTTATGCAATACTTTGGAGTAAAAGGTGATTTTCATAATGTCTTTTCCCAACTTACAAATAACTTCTTTGCCATAATACAAACATGTTAGCGGAGCAACATGATAGATGTTTCTTTAAGTATCGTAGTAAAAGAAAATGACTTGTATTCTGAGGCTGTGGATAGTTTATGTTGTTTTGGACCCATTTCCCAAGCAGTGATCGAAAACAGATTACAATAACAATTATACAGTCAGAAGATGCAATATCCATTTCTGTTTTAATTGAGTGAAAGAATAATAAAAACATCATTAAGAAAAATGAGGTGGACCTGTCATACATGCTACCAATTTTTAGATGTAGAGAAAATGCAGAGTAACAGAAGTGTGAGGGTTTTTTTTTTATTTTCCTTTTTTCTTTTTTTCAAGTAGTTTATTTCTGAAGCTAGAAATCTGGATAGTAGACTTCATATGAGCTCCTGTGAGCAAGTATGCAGTAAGTAGGTGTATTGCTTGACAATAATGCTCAAGTTAGGCATTATCTGAGTGTATGGGTCTGGAATAATAATGAATGTATTGAGCCTTTGTGATGAAATTAATATGATCACAGTGTCATATTGACCTGCCAGCTACATGAGCTTTGAGAATGCCATGGACAGGTAGAAAGTAGTAAAAACTACTTTCTTCTCTTTCACAATGAAAAGCTGTGCTACTTCATGTAGGGAGAGTGTTTTGGTTTTTTGTGCCTTCCTCAAATGTGTGGACCTGAATGCAAATAAGAGTACTTGGTCCCTTAAGCCATTGCTCCTTGGGACAGACTCTCCTATGGCCCTTCAGCTACCTTGGCATCTCAGGGTTCAGATTAAAACCCAAAAGGCAGAAGGGCCCTGTGCCAAGGGGCCGTGCATCTGTGTGCCTCTTGCAAAGGGATCAGACTGTAGTTGAAGGCCTGAGGCTGAGGGATCCTGGCTCTCCATTTTCTCTGACTCCTTGAGCTGTAAGCAAAAGTGTCCTTTCTGCTGTACCCTACATGGGAAGAGAGAGCCTTGCTACAGTAGCCTTGGCTCTAGTCCTGTATCATACAACTTTATAAATCAACATTTGGAATGGCATCCAAAAGTGAAGTGGGAGCCAGTTCGGCCTTTGGAGCACAGATGTAATCTGCTTTCTTTGGCTAACACCTCTCAGTGAGCACATGCATTTGCACTAGCAGAAGTATCTAATTCTTTGGTGCAGTTCTGTGTACATAATAATGTAGCAATTCAGCTTGTTGGGCCCCAAAAGCATTGCTGACTCATCACAAGTGAATCCACATGCTGAAGGTCAGCCTATAGGTAGGTCTTTTCTACCCTTGCCCCAAAACATTCCTAACTGGATGAAGTGTACTGTGCACATCTGAGAAAGAGAATGTATATGACTTTTGTTCCTTGACCTCATGACTTGTTTGATCAAGATCTGGTAGTTATTAAACCCATGAGATTAATGTGACCTGCTGGCAGATAAATGTAAATATTCCTAAAGGACTAATATTCAAACTGATAGCTGTTAAATGTGTGATCTTACGTTTGTAGAGTGGTTCCCCCACAGCTCTGCAGTAAGACAATACAAGAGAAGGCTGCTCAGAAGTTGCCCTTGGTCCACAAGGGTGGGAAAGATTGGAGTTGGAAGTAAAGGCCAAGCTCCAGAGGGCAGCTGCTGACCCGTAATGGGCTGTAGGTGCAGACAGTCTGAAGACTCTGTATTGATTAGTGAAAAGGGAGGCGAGGCAGAAGGGGAAGCTGGCTGCCTTCTAGAGGACAGAATGGCTTCTTCATTTTCTCATTTGTGATTCTCTCCTTCACTTATTTTCACGCTGAAGATTTGATGAAGATTTCTGTGGTCTCCTTCCACCAGAAAAATACCATCTAGTAATGATATTGCTGTAGCAATAGCCTTACCCTTGCTGAAAGTGAAGCAGGATGAAGAGCTTCTTCAGTTACCATTGAGTTTGACAGTATTTATTCAGAGTGAGTTTAATGTGGCTTGTCCTCTTGCGTGTGTACTTGTAACTTTTGCCCATAGCCACTTCTGCCATATCTGTTGGCATTGTCACTTAGAAATTAGGTTTTCTAGTGCTGCCAGTATCTATAAGGTATGAGGAAAGAGGCAGTGGTTACAGTGGTTGCAGATAATTCAGTTTGTCTCACTGGTGGAGCCTGCAAGTGGTTTTGAAGGCAGAGATATGGGTTGGCAGACATTCATCTTGTAACATGGTGAAGAGGTGATAAGATTTCTTCTGTTTCTTGCCAGGGAGTGATTCACAGAGGAATGGACATGATGGAGAAAAGAACTTGCTGGTGGGTCCCAGTGGAGACCCCAAAATAGGCCCAAATGTGGTCTGCAGCACTTCTCCAGAAATAAAACCTCAAGCCAGCTATGAAGGCTTTTCTGTTGCATTCCAGGGGACTTATCCCAGTACCAGGAGACTAGTTAATAGAACCTTCATTAAAATGCTTTTGCTAGAAGATGTTTTTTTATTCAAAAATTACATAATATGGTGGCATCTGCTAGCACCACTGAATTTAAGGGCTTATTAGTGGTTCCAGTTTTCAGGGTTTAAAAATGTTGATCATTAAAAATAATTTTGGGTGGAACTTGGCTTAGAGGGTCTTAACCCCTTAGGCAAGTTCTGTTACATTTTCGAGAGAAAAGAAACAGAAAGTAGTTCCCCAAACTAAAAACCCCTCACAAACCCTATACTTGTTTTTAAGTTAAAGAAACCAAAACTTAAAACTAACAGGAAATTAATGGCTTAAGATGACTTTTAAACAAAAAGTAATCTGATTTTAGAAGTGTTCATTCCACTGATTTTGAGTAAAAGGAGTATATTTTCCATTTAATTAATATTATGAAGTATGGCTGTGGAGTATTTTTTCTTCTTTTGTAACTGGGAAACAAGTTGAAACAACTGAGCTGTTTTATTTAGGAAATATGTAGCTGTAGTGTCTTCACCTTTTTCCTTTCAATTGGAATAGTTAGACTTCATTATTTTAAGTGTTCTTTTCCAACCTAACTGATTCTGTGGTTCTGTTCCATGGCTTGGAAGGCTTGTACGTGATTCTGGTGGGCAGCATGGTGCTGGTACCCCCCAGGATTCCTGCATGCCGGGGGTGTTGCTGCACAGGGGGGCTGAGCTTTCTGCTGGAGGAACCAAGACAGCTGTTTGTGCTGCCTTCTCACTCAGGCTCCCTCAAAGCAGTATTTTGAGCTCTGGGTTATCATTGCTCTCAGTTTTGCTTGTTTAATTGGAGAGGTGGGAGTGCTTTATTCCCCTGTTTAATTGCTCTTGCGTCCTGGCTGCCCCGTGCGTGGCTGTCCCTGGGCTAACAGGGTGGCACAAAGCCCCAGTGGGGCTGCTCCTGTTGTTCCCACTCAGTGACCTCAACAGGTGTGACAGATTCAAACTTAGGGTTGAGTTAGTGCAGCTGGTTTAGCAAAGGGGATTTGTTACCAGAAACAGCTGATTCTCTTTGACTAAGAAAAGGTCTCATCTCCTGTGAGCAACACTTCTGTCCCAGACGGCACAGGAGAGGCTGTGCCAGAGGTGAACCCTTGGTGTTTTTCTGTTTCTCATTTCTTGTTTGTCACAGAACATGCTCTAAATGTGGCTTTTATTTTTTATCATTTTTTAAGAAATTCAAGCATTATCGAATCAAGTTAAGAGTTTCATAGTATGTTTCTGTGGTGGGATAGTGGCATGAAATATTTTGTGTTAAATAAATAACAGGCTGTTATTTCAGCTAGGAGAAGGATTCTTTGGGTAGTTAAGCTGTCAGAAGCAGAGGACATCTGCAGAGACGGTAGTGACTTATTTATAAGACTTCCTTAGATCTGGGATAGCTGCGATGGCTGGGAGACTGAAGCCACAGAAAGGACTGGAAGCTGAAGAAAGATGTAAATAATACCTTGTGGTTTGCATTTGCCATTGGCTAAAATATAAAATGTAGAAGTGCATTTCCTGCCTACAGATTTATTGAATATGTAAAGCCAGAAAAAATAGCCAAGGAGGAGTAGAAAGATATTGTCCTTAGTTTTACTTCCTCTGGCCCTCCTAAGAAGAAAAATTCTACAATGTAATGTTATTTAACATGATTTTGTTCCTTTGGCAAACACTGTATTAAAATCAGCTGTGGACTGAGCTCTTCTTTACTAAATTGCATCCTGGAACAAATTATTTGCAGCGGGCTTATAAAGCCATGAAGAGTAGGAGTTTAACAGCATCACATTACTGCTTATATGCAAAATCAGATATCTTGCATTTTGTCTAGAACACACTGGAGAGCAGAGGATTAGCAGAAAGTAGGGTACTTGCTTTTAAACAAAACCTTTTGCTGTAATGAGGTGCTTGATGCTGCACAGGATTGTATGGTTGCAGAGTTCTGGGTACAGTCTCCTGTATTTGACACAGCGATTTCCCGCTGGCCGCCTGTCAGTGTGTGCACACAGCTTTCTTCACGTGGTTCCGAGTGGTTAGTGACAAACAACTGCAGAGTCATTCCTTCAGCCCCTATTAAAAAAGATTTACAGTGGAAGAATTCTCAGCTTCATAATAAGACTGTTGTAAGCTGGTGTTTGATAAGTAAAAGGCTGAAACACAGTCCATTTACCCAAACCAAGCATTTATTGTAAATAAGTTAAGTGCCAACAACTTATATTCTGTCTGATTTAATTGTATTCATAATTTATGGTGTAACTTGAAAGTGAGCCTTAATGGACTGCCTAAAGCTTGCTGAAATGAGGGAGCTCTGTCTCTTCCACCTTATCACAGATTTGCACTGCCATAGGCTGAACCTGGGATCTGCTTCAAGCCAGATCCTTCTTGAGCATGAACAGTTGTGTATGTGTGGGCCTGTGGAAACGACGTGATTGTGCTTGTTTAGCCTGTCCTTGTATCTCCTGCATCTGCAGCCCTCAGCTGCACTCTGCAGGATTTTCTGGAGAAGATCTCACATCACCATCAGCTGCAGATCTATGCGGTGATCTAAACAGAAGTGGTGTTGAGATAAAAAAAAACACCTCTTTTTTCCCAAATACTATTTGGCGTCTTTCCTCTTGAAAAAGCCCCAGCCAACTGGACAAAGTACCCCACATTTTGGCGTGCAGTTAATTTTTCTAATTATGAATTTATCTTCTGTTGTTACATGTGATCTTAAAGGTCTTTTCCAACCAAAATGATTCTCTGATTTTACGTTTGGTCAACTAATAAAGTCTTTAGTAGAAGCCTCCTGATTTTTAACATATTAACTAGGTTTTAATTTCTGATCACTTCAGGATTTGCAGTTTACACCTTTTTGAAGAAGTGGCACACTGAGGCTTTAAAGCTTCCCTTTTTCTTTTTTTTTTTAAATGAAATTAGTAGTGGGTTTAAGTTTTTGAAAAAGGAAATTACGGATTTGTGTTACACTTTAGGATGCAGGATGGCATCTTTGCTGCAGAAATTCAGGTATTTCTGCATAATGAAAACGGTCAAACTGAATTGGCTTCTGCCTTTGCAATTAGAGCTGCAGGATGTGAAAAGGAGAACTGGCAAACCTCTCCTATGCCCATTTCTGCCTTTTAAAGCATTTTTCTCAGTTTAGCTTCTTTTTCAAATTTCTTTAGAAGAAAGGAAAAGACAGTTAAAATACCAAATCTGTATATGTAAGGTCAGCTCTACTGCAGTGCAGAGAGAAATAAATAAATGGACTGCTGTCCCCATGACTGCTTTTGCTGGATAGAGGTCTCTCTCTAAAGAAAAAACAGAAGCAGATTAGGTTTAGGAAATGTTTGTAGTTTGATTGCTTCCTGTGGTTACTGCCAGTTATGGAAGCATGCTTTATTGTTAACTGTACAGAATCTTCATCTAGATAATTTTCTTAAGACAATCCATGCCTTGCTAATTGGGCTTCTTAGTTTCTCTTGTAGAGTAAGGTCTCATCTTAGAAGTCCAACCAAAGTTAATTGTACTTCAGTGTTTTTTAGGTGTGTTTGGAAATAAGCATTTGTGGATTCTGCTCTTGCTATTACCTGGATTTTTTTTTTCTCTGATGGAAAGGCCAGCTTAGAGAATGGCCCATGTTGCAGTCTCTGCTAGGCAAAATGTTTTCTACATAAAGTAATGAAGAATTTTCAGTAGTTTATGAATTTTCAAGTAGATGTCCTGGTTTCTGAGCTCCAAACCATAGAAATTTGCTTTGTCTTTGAGGGAGATTACTCTGCATGTGTGTCTGTTCTGTTTAAAACAAAACAAAAAAATAGCCAACAAACAAAGCCTAAAAACCCAAAGCATAACAGCAACAACAAAAACTTTATTTTCCACTTTCTTCACTTGATAAAAATCTCTCCACTGTAGAATGATTTCCTTTGGGTTTGACACCACCATTTGATCTCAGTTTTTAATAATTTTGGTGGGTTTCACTCCCAGAAGAAAACATGCTTGTGCTGTGAAGTATTCCCACTAGAAATATGGGAAGTCTTAAAACCTCATGTTACTCAGGGCAAAGAACTGGCTTTTTTATTAATTCCCTGCTAGACAACCCCTGTACAGTAAATCTTTCCATAACCCCATGCTGTTGAAATTAATCAACTTGATGTTTGGAAATTGTTCAAATTAGATAAAATTAAATAACACCTAGATGGGACTCAAAACTTGTCCTGATGGAAGGAGATTTTAATCTAAAAAGACATGAATTTTATTGGTGCTTTTTCTTTCTAGTTGATCTTCATTTTATACTTATTAGGATGCACAAGCACTGCTCCCTATTTAATTGGGAGCTGGAGAGGTGGGTGGCTGTAAGAGCTCTCAGCTTTCTGCTCTGCCTGTGATGCTGCTGTGCAAGCAGACCATGCATAGAAATTAAGTGCCACTAGTATCATATCTATTACTTAAAAAACATGTGCTGGACCAAGTATTATTTGTAAATAAACAAAAGAAACAGTGCAGAAGCTTTTAATACCTGCTTTCTTCTCTTCCTTCTAGTTTGTCATTAGAAATCTGCAGCTTTTACTTGGAAGTCTTAGAGCTGAAAATGTTTTCCGGGAAGCTATGTGATTGCAGGTTGATAATACTTTTAACTGGCTCTAAGTCCGTTTTTGTAAAAATGAATACTATATGCAGCAGACTGTCTCGGATTTTCACTTCTTTAATGAAATATCTATTTCTCTTTCCTTAATTTTTAAAGATTTTATTACTCTCCAGTGAAACAAAACTATAGATTAAAATGGGCAAGGAGGAGAAAATGTGCATTTGGTCTCTTTGATACATATTTAATTTCTTCTTAATTTCTCTGGCCTTTAGAAGAATCTTGGGGAAAAGTGCAAGTGTGTGTACAGATTCTCTGTACATTGCAACTTTTCCGTGAAAGCAATAGCAGAGCTTAAATCTCATCTCTGATGTGCTTTCAATATGTATGTTATACAGAGGTACTGGTTCCTGCTAACCATTCTCTTCTTCTGGGTAATGTTGGGAACAGTTTTTCACTGCTCTTTCATTGGTTAGATGGAATTCTTGCTGTGTATGGATGTCCTTATAAAAGCCTTTCTGTAGATCTGGGTTTATGCTCCCCTGACATTTTAAGCTGATGCCATCTCTATGGGGTCAGAGCTCTGTGGGAAGCATGAAAGAGCTGTTCATGATTCAGTTACGTTAATCAAAATCCAGGAGTAAAAGCCTTTAGTGTGATTTGCGATTGCTGGTGATGTTTTGTGTGCGTACTAGCTTTGTGTTTGTCCGTGAAGGAAACAAGCTCTTTCCTTTTCAGCCCTCGGAAAACTGCTAGCTTTCTCCCTGTGTGAGAAGCAGTGCGGTGTGTCGTGTAGCCCGGGCTGTGCAGCTTCGCTGCCTGCAGCCTGTCTGGAGCTGGGGGAGCGGCTGTGCCCCTTCAGTGCCGGGCCCAGCCTGCTCACCGTGTGTGTGTGCCCGGGTGAGGGAGGGTGACAGCCATTCTGGCTGATCCCTCCTCAGGGAAAGAGCTCAGGAGCTCCAGCATTTATGAGTAAGGCTGGCTTGCACTGCAGTAGCGCTGCATTTGAGACTGTTATGGATGCTTGGTCTCCAGCTCTCTGAGTACTGCTCCAAGTTCTTCAGCTGGAATGACAGTGAGTAGTGACTAACTTGTATTGCTCTCTAAGGGCCCTGTAGAGAGCTGGAGGTGTAATATATGCATGTAGGAGCAAGCCATGATGTGTATCTGCATGTAAAGAGCATGTTGGCATCTGCAGAAGTTTTTCCTTTTGATCCCAAAGTACTGAAATATATTTATTTTCAGATAACATTAAGAAACAGAGAAGTTTGAGGTAGTGAGTTCGTTGGAGATACAACAGTTTAACTCTCTCATGCGAAATAGAGAGCAAAGCAGTTGAAACTTCCTTGGAGTGAGATTGGCTTGGAAATAAGTTTGATTACTGTTGCTTTTTATTTTATTTTTAAAATCAGTATTAAGATTCCAGGTGCTATAGTGAGAGGCGTGAGAACAGGTCAGTATCAGATCACATCAGACAGATGTGGTAAGCTGCCCTTTGCTCTCTGTTTTTAAGGTACTAATAGCACTTTATCATCAGTTACTCTGGGTCAGTGAGTTCAGAGATGTTTTTCCAAAAGCTGTTTCTTTAGCAGGGTTCCTGCAAGCATGGGCAGCAGGAAGGGGCAGGAAAGTCATCATGGGCAGGAGTTGTGTGGGGTCCTTTGTGCTGTCCATAAAGTGATATAATGTATGGCATCCATTCTGGCCTTTTGAGATCCTTTTTGTACTCAGACAGTAAGGAATGAGTGCAGAGAATAGGTGCTACTCCTGTGCTGAAGAGGAGAGACTGTTGTATGACAAGGAAAGCTTCCAGCAGGAGCATAAAAGACAGTGTGACATTCCTCTCATCAGTTTGCTTCACCACCTTTTCTGTCTTGCCAAAATGTAATTTACACAACTGATATTACAGCCTCAGCATTTGGCCAATTATCTTAATCTTTTGCTAAGACATTAATAGCCCCATCAAAAGTGCTGTGACAGCCTGTATGTTTGACAGGACTGGAAGTTTGTCACGTAAAGAGACTTATTTTTGTTTTAACTAGCTAAATGGTGTATGGACAAATAGAATTCAAATTTTAACCTTTGATAGGAAAAGAAATTTTCTCACTTATTTCAGAGGAACATGATCACCCATGTGCTGTCTCTTCAGGAAAGCACCTAGAGGGTTTTTTTTTTTCACTGAGATTTTTTTTTAGCACTGTGTGTTAGAATTTGGCTGCTTGAACTTGCAAAATGCATCAATTTAACCCAGAATCAAGCAGTGAAGAGGGAGCAGTATCAATGTGATGCTGTAACCTTCTTTCATGTTACTTTGAGATTCGTTTTAAAACAAAGAGCTGAAACACGTCAAGTGGATATTGTAGTGTGTAGCTTCTGCAGTTAGAATGTCAAATTGAGAGCCACTCTGTGCTAGATAAGTCACTAACTGAGAATTGTGTATCTAGAATATATTTTAAAGTAGATCTACTTTCTCAAAGTTCAAGACAAGGGGTATTTAAGTTCCTTAGCAGATACTAATATGATGTATTTATTCCAGGGCAGAGTGACTCCTCTGAAGGGATACATAGCTATTGGTTTGTAGATATTAGGTTTTGAAGCTAGTGACCGTAGCTCAAAAATATTTAATAGACTTTGTGAAGGAAAACTGAAATGTGGCTTTTTCTTCTTTTTCCCTTAAAGAAGTGTCTGGTCCAGGAATACAGTAATTTGTGTCCAAAATTCACAAATACACTCAGATGTTTTTTGTAGTTATTGTCTACTGGAAATGATTATATTTCATTCTGAAGAACAGGATTTAGAGGTGAACTTGCTGGTGACAATGAGCCTTAGATGGCACATTTGGAAAACTGCTTCAGGCTGAGATTTTTCTCTGCACCAATATTTTCTAGCTTATCTAGGGACTAAAAAGTTATATGTAACCAGTTAAAAAAATGTCTATGACTGGAGGTAGACTGGCCTGTAGCAGGTGGTGGAAATGGCTGTGCAGTGCTGAAGGTTTTCAGTCTGTTCCCTCTTCCTTCTGGGAATGCACTGTGGGGCTGTTTCCTGCAAATTGGCACATTTGTATACTGCCTGCAGTATTGAATCCCTTAAAGTTCATGCCTCACAATTTATCTAATGCCATAGATAACTTGATCCTGTAACCATAAAAGTAGATTTGCAATAGAACACAACAAAATTGAATCCAGACCACCCCCTGAGTTTTTCACTTCTGTGGTTCCTCCTCATCCTTGATTCTTTTTCCAGAAGAATTGTTCTCACACTCCTCGTGGATGCATTGGAAAGGCAGCCGTGGGTCTCTCTGGGTCTGAGTGACCATCAGCTGCCAACACCAGATTATAATTTTCAACAAAATCAATTCAAAAGTATTTTCCTTGTACAGTGACAATGTACCTGAAAATGCTGATATCCCAGGGTCTGAAAATGCTCAGATATCCCAGGGTCCCTCAAGGGGACCACCCTCTGCTGATTTCTCCATACATTCACTGTGTAGAGAGAAGCAGAAAAGGCATTTGTGGGTCAGGCTTTCATATGGTTGAATATGGAGAAATGACTTGAAAGAAATAGGTACATTCGTGGAACTGTAGCAGACTTCTGCAATGTTGAAAAAGTCTTACTAGGGAAGTCTTGTTCATCTTTGTGCTGGTTATGATTCTGTTCCTGAACTGTATTCTCTAGAGCTTTTAGTGTGGTTTTTAAATGAGTCAAGTGATGAGACTTTAGTATTTTCCTTGGAAAGCAAACAAAAGTTATCCCACAAGGAAGAAAGGCAGATTTCCATTTACGATGAGTTTTCTAGGAGGTGTGTTAATTTACGACTTTAATTAGACATGTATGACACAGTTCATGTTCCTCTTATTGATGCTTTGTTGGTTTTTTTTTTGGTGTTTTTTTCCATGTAGGTTTGATGATTCCAGTCTTTTGTGTGGTGGAGCAGTCAGACGCCTCTCTTGAATACGATAATCGAGAAGAGCATGCTGAGTTCGTTCTGGTTCGCAAAGATGTGCTCTTTAGCCAGCTGGTGGAGACAGCGCTCCTGGCTCTGGGGTATTCCCACAGTTCTGCAGCTCAGGCACAAGGTATTCAATAGTTTTTTCCCACTTCTCTGCACTGCAGAAGATAGCACCTGGGGTTGTTTGATGTAAGGAAAAAGTAAGAAAATTGGTAGCAAAACTTAGAAGTGTTTATATCAGTTGTGTTAATTGCTTAATCCTAAACTAGGTGTATAACAAGCCCTATGTTTTTAGCCTGTCTAGAAAGCATTAGCTGGATCTTGCTGAAGTGTGAAATCTGTTGATAATGATCAGTCAGGATATTCATGACACACTTGTTCTGCACCACGAGGCAGGTTGCTGCTTCGAGGAAGTCAGCACAGAGGATACCCCCTTTAGATGTACAGCCAAATGGTATCCAGTATTCCTCTTTGTATCAGGGAAGTTTTGAACAGCATATTGTAGTCTTAAATTTTTTAAATTATGCATTGTAGATAATGGTTTCATATATATGCATGCTGTCTTTACAGCAAATAGTTGTAGGACTAAGTGTGCAGGCTGATTTTTGTTTTCACTTACCTACTATATTGCTGCAAAACCCTTTGTAAAGCACTATAGTCCCTTCCACTCAGATTATTCTCTGTTAGCAGCAAAATCTTAAAATAAACAAAGCTTTCCTCTCTCTGCCCAAAATATAAGCCTAAAAAAACCAAAACCTAAAATCATAATGTTGAGGGAGATGGGCAGGAGGTGGTGGGTTGGGAAAAATCTTTCCAGAATGAACTTCAAATTTGAAGAGGATTTTTAATACTAAAACAAGTTATTTCAGTGTTTATTCTTTTGGATGAGAAGCCTGTAAGTTTGTTTTCTCTCCTTATCACAAATAAAACCTGTGCACATTTAGAGTAGTTTAAAAGCAATTTGCCTGAGGATTTGAATTTTGTCTGTTGATTTGAGTTGCTTTGTCTAGTTAGGCATTTGAACGTGGGAACAGGAGGAGCAGTGGTGGTGTTGAATCCAGCAGTTCCAGGCAGTGGTTAATCGCATGGGCTCCTTGTGCAAACTTCTGTCCAAGCAGGGCGATAATGATTCATTTCCTCTGTCAGACTCTGCTCTGTGAGAGAGGCTCAGATTCTTCATATAGGCAGAGTTTATGTACATGTGTTTATTTACACAATATGGTAGTAAAAGCCCTGCAAGAAGGCAGTTGTTTTGGTTTTCAATACAAAATGCTTTGTGTCATCTTAAGGACTCTTTTTTCCTGAATGTAGAAGGTCAGCATATCCCACTGTTTCCATCCTGGTGAGCCAGCTTTCTGTTTGACAGCACTATCCATCTCAGTTAACACAGTTGCTCATCGTGTTGCGAGCTAACATGTGGAACATGCTGCATTAGGTGGCCAAGATTTGATTCTTGGCACTTGCAGAGGGGAATGGGCTTTGCAGAAAACCTGCTCCAAGGGGGCATGTCATCCAGTGCAGTGACCCACACAGGCTGAGCATCTCACTTGGGGGAACCTTGCTTTTGTGGCACTGCTCTGTTGTGGGAATAGAGGGAAGGAGACAGATTGACTCATGAAGGAAATTAGTCACTGTGCAGGGAGGAAATGGCCACTGCGTTTTTGAGCTTTAACAGTGAGCAGGTTCAGATACTGATCTGTCGCTTGATGTGCTGCTCCAGTAACTCCACTAGAAAATAGAAGTTGAATCTCTAATTTTTGCAATTAGTCTAAAAGAAAAGACTAAGGTATTTTCATCTTTAAGGCAGCTATTACATTCCTCTAACATCTCATGGTGTAATATTGAGAATAATAGAAAATACCTTAAACATCCATCAGCTAACAAATCTCTTGGTCAGGTTATTTACCTTCACACTGAAGGGCCAGTCCATCAATATCTTTTAGACATATTTGACAAATACTGCAGGCCATGCTGATCTTAAGGTATGAAGCTGAAGTATGCAGCATGTCCTGCAGTATCTTGGCTCTGTGCTAGCTGTCTATAAGCTGAGGCGTGAGGTACAGGTGGGGACAGCCAATAGATTTCTGAGATTGTTTTGTTTAATGTGAAAATTTATAGAATGTAGGGCCTTAATTCGTTACCTAGAGTTGACAGAAGCGTGCTAGTAAATTGCTGTTATAACAATCTGTTTGGGAACACAACTTTCTGATATTAAAAAGGTGGGAAAAATAAAGCTATTTACTTTATTCATTGTGGTTGTAGGACAAGTCTGCTTCTGTTCTAGTGCTTGGAATTGATTTCCATTAGCAAAACATTCATAAACGGTCACTTAGTTCTTTTTTATGATCAACTGAATTACAGGATCTGCATGAGAGGTTGAAGGTCCTCAGGTGCATTTTTCAAAATGCTCTGAGCATCATGCTCTGCAAAACAGTGACATGAGTAGGTGTCCCCATGTCCTCCAGGGACAAAGTAAACAAGTTTGTTCAAGCTTTGGTATTGTGAAAGCTGTCTAAGCTGTAACTTGGCATGTAACAACTGTCACCTTTTGAGTGGGGAAAGTGCTTTATTTCAGTCCCATGACACTGAGGGGAATAGCAATTTCACTTCATCCTGCAAGAAGCATCTTGCCTTTGCCTGTTCTTTTAGAACAGGGTCTTCTGTGGCAGATTGAAGAGCTGGTTGGAGGGCAAAGTAGAGCTGTGGCAGAGGAGAGAATTGCTGTAGGATTTCACTCTGCCTTTGCTGCAGTTCCCCATGGCAGCCGTGCAGAGCTGCCGAGGCTGGAGTTGGTGTGTGCCTCGTGTGCAGGGCCCTGCCTCGCCCTTCCCAGCTGTACAGCAGCACAGCAGAGCCTGGCTGGCAGAAAGGAAACATGGCACAGAGTGGTAGGTGGTATGTGCCTTCCTGAGGGGCCCTGCTGTTGGGCTGCAGCCTGGAGCTGCAGAGCTCCCCCAGGAGTGATGCTGTGTCCAGACATTTGAGCTGTAACATACACACAGTGGTCACCTGGCCTGAGCCTCCTGTATTGGCTTGTGGTCTCTTGGCTTATTATGGATCAGTTTTATTCCTGGCTGCTCAGTAAATTGGTAGGTCTTAGCACAAACAGTGTTGGGACAAAAATACATCAGGAGGTATACATGAAGGTGGTCCCATGCCTCCCTGGAAGAAGCTCTTTATCCCCACACAGTTTGGGCAGAACACATTTATTCCACAAACAGCTGGTTGTGATTTTTTGTTGATGGTGGTGGGAGCAGAGACTTTTCCAGCGAGTGCTGCCCTTGTGAAACTTCCCTTTTCTGACAGGAGCTGTGAAATGTCTTCTGGAACAGCATGGGAATTCGTTAACAGCTTGGCACTGGGGTGTGAAAGTTGGTGGTGTAAATGGCAACAAAGGTTTAATAAACATTTATGTATTTTTCTTTCATCACTTGAGTCTACACCTGACAGTAGGGAACCTGCTACATGTGCCTTTTAGAGAGGAAAAGAGTCATGCTTTAAAGGGACACCTGTTCTATGTGTAGTTTAATAAAGTTTACGTGCCCTGATGAATTTTTTTCTTGTAGGTGAGGTATTCTAATGGGGCCATGCAAGAGAAGGGAGCTGGTAGGAGGTACATAGAATATACAGCGCTGAGTGCTGGGGCCAAAGTATGAAAGTAGCTGCAATCTGGTGTACCCTGCATGCTCTCCTGTGGCTTTGGGACCTGCTGTGAAAGCCGATTCCCTCCTCTGTGGGGTGGAAGAAGAACAGTGTTAGTTTGATGCTTTTAGTATTTACTTTCTTAGAATCCGTGTGAAAAAGAAAATAGTGTGATTTCCTGTGGATGCACATTTTTTCTTTTGACCAGTTTCTTGTTAGCTGTTGTGAGTGTGTACAGGGAACTGATGTGCACTGTTGGCAGAAGTTAGCAGAGCTGAATGGGCCATTGAAATGCAGTTTGCCTTCTCTTCTCAGATACCGGAGCTGGGTGTGTTGGCAGGGCAGTGTGGAGTGCCTGCCCTGGCTGCTCTCTGGGGGCAGCTTTAGGCAGGCACTGGCAGGATGGTTGACTGGGTTACCTGCTGTCTGTGGCCATGGCAAGGAAAGGGGTGAAGAAGAGTGAAATCATGCTCAGATGTCAAGTTGAAGAGGAAGAGGAGTGAGAAAACAGCGGAGGGAAGTTATCACAGGGCAAGAGATCCTTCCCATCCCTGTCACTATAGAGATTGTCAAGCTCTAGTTCTTAAGCAATGCATTACCTTGAGCAGGGCCGTTGCAAGAGGCAGTGCCTTGCATTTATGCCTCAGAGACCTCTCTTGTGCCCAGTTTCTTCTAGTGCTGTCTATAGACTGGAGAGGGAAGAAGATTTGTGCTTGCATAGAGCTGTGTGTGGGTGGTTGGAGTGAAAGGCTGGAAGGAGAGGCTAGCAGTGGTTGGTGGGGAAAGTGTAGCACAAGAACAAGGCAGGAAGAAGGTTTTAAGTATCTTGTTGTGCCATGTGGAATTGCAATAGCTGGACTCAGAGGTGAGTGATGCTCTCTGGGGGTTGTCTTAGTGACTTAGTGAGCAGAGATCAGACATTTCAGCCCTGTCAGCCTTGCATCACTGGAGTGCAAAGGAGGAGAATTCTTTTGGGCCAATCAGTGCCTGGCCAGAGTAGCTGACATCCAGAGGTACCTGAGGACATACTCCAGCTGCCTGACTGTGAAGCTCTGATATTGCTTGCAGCCACAAGGTCAGCTTGGCTTTGGTGCTTCTACAGAGAACTGTGTTCTGGAGCTCTGACTGTCTTTACAGTCAGCTGCAGTAGGAGAGAAAGGTGGCTCTCCTGACTGTGTAGGGAGGAAACCAAGGCACAGACACATTGAGAACTCTCCTCTGGATTGTTAGTGCACATAGCTGGGGCAGGAAATAACCCAGGCTGCAAGTGTGTTCGTTTCCTTCAAGGGTTTAAATGTGTGTGCTCAGCCCTGCTCGCTGCTGTTAATTGGAGGCCCCTTGCACTTGTGGCCTACTTTTCAGTATTACTTCAAAGCACAGACCAGATCTGTGTGTCACGGTGTTGTTCAGCCAATCATTCTGAGCCCCAGGCTGCTGTGTGTAAGAATGTGGCAGCCAGAGTGCTGTGCTCCTTCTCTCAGATTAGCCTTTGTGAGAGCAGCATGACCATCTTGCCCCTTATGGGATTATAACCATGTGTACAAATATTTGAAGGGTGTAAATACCTATGAGAGAATGGATTTGCCTAAGCTGGTACAAGAGGGTAGGGCTCTGAGGCAATTGGAAGGACCTGAGCAGATGATTAGTAGGGAAAGATCCTGTGAAATATTCCCATCTGTGCTGTCTCCAGAACCACAATAGCTTCCAACTGAATGTCAGGTAAAGGGAGAACATACCAGCTGGGGACTGTATTGAACACACACGCACAAGCTGGTTTTATATTTCTGTATCAAGAAAGGTACGGTAAAAGTGTGGTGAAACCCTGCTGAACTGTGCTTGATGAATACAGCCAAGTTTGCTGTAGCTGGGAAGACCAGATAAGCTATATTCTACACAAGTGCAAGGTAGCAGTACAGGAAAAAATGAGAGGAAACCTGAGTTCAGGTTTCTTATGTGAGTAATGTGCAATAAATTACAAGGATGCTATAATCTGGGATCTTCTGACCCCTCAGCCCACTGTCACTCATGTCTGAGTCATGGTTCCCTATTCACGTGATCAAAGATTTTCTAATGAGAAGAGTTTAATAAATCGGAGTGACATTGGTGATATAATACCTTAAATAACAAGATGATACAGTGATCAGTCAGATAACATTGGGTCACTTCCTGACTGTCACTCCTTATTGCCACTTTTTACTTTTTCATTTTAATAGAAACAGCATGTTGGTCTCACATAACTGAGTTGTCAGTCTGTTGAAAGCTGCTGTACTTCTCTAAGCTCAAACTCTTTTGGCACGGACTATTCTCACCCTGCTAAACCAAGATTTAAAACAAACCACCCCAAAAGAAATGAAAGAAACCCACCCGACCCTCTTCACACCTCTTTTAATCAGTTCCATTTTACACCATCTCTAATTAACAGCTCCTTACCTTTAGTAATCCCCTTTGTCCCCCTTGCCTCTACTGCGGATATTTATAATGGGTAAACTCTTCTTTCTCCTCTCTAGTTTTGCAGTGGCATTATAACAGGCCCAAATCAAATAATTTAGCAGTAGTATGTGTGAGGAATGCAGCTCGTACTGACATCTTGCAGTAAACTGCTGTGCAATTCCATGACAACTTGTCTGAGATTGCTAAGCAGACTGGATTTCTTGCAGTGATACTCAGCCATCCAGATCAAAGTTTTCTTTGTAAAAGCTGCTCCTTCTTGAACTGTTCATTGCTTGAGTTGTATTCTTTGTCTTTCTCCCTGATGTTTGAAAAAAGAGGGCTAAGAACTTCTCAAATATTTATTTCTCTCCCTGTATACATCATTTACCAGCAAATCACTGTTTTGTCTACCCTACAGAACTTCATGACAACTGTAAGTGAAATTCAGTTAGCTGGAACTATGAGAAAAAGTCACATTTTAATGAGAATATTGAAAATGTCTTCATTCTTTGTGGGTTTTGATAGGCATTTCTGTGCATAATGGACACAGGGATTGAAAGACACTGTTGTTAACAATTCAGCATCTCATGCCATTTCAATTAAAGCCCTAGAATTCTCTTTGAGAGTTCTTCAGAACTCTTAAGAAATCTTATGTAAAAAATAAAAGTAGCAACAAAGATTGAGGCTCCTTGTATTTGTAGGCTTTGCTAAAATTAGTGTTGCATTTTTTATGGAAAATGTGACATATAAAGAAATGTTAGAATGTCATATTTATAGATACATAAATGGAATATATTTTAAGTTTTACTTTGGTTTATATATAAAAACACTTATATGGTATATTTATAATTTAGTACACACATTTTATACATATACATGCATTCAAATATATATTTATATAAAAGTGTAATATATATGTGGAAGCAAAAGCTCAGAATTAAATTAATAAATTAATATCAGATTACTTGTCATCCTTATTCTCCATTTCTGCTGTTATTTAAAATAACGTCATTATACCAGCAGCATGATCTCCAGTGAATATTTGAGTTTTTGATAAGCTCTATGTGAAAGTTCTTAACTTCTGACTAGTGGTCGGGAAGTGTCTGTCTTTCCTTTTCTTCCTGCCACCCCTCCCCAAACTGGCATACAAAAGTTAGCATGTAGATCAGGCGTTCTGATCCCAATATATTATTTACAGGATTCTTGTGATGGAACAAAACCTTCTACAAATAATAATCTATTTTTCTAGATGGCAGACATCTGGGTAGTATAAGTAAATGGGTAATTTATTAGTGTTTGAACAGCTTAAAGGAGGGTAAGTAAAGGTAGCCCTGAACAGCTCAGCACTTGTGACGCTGCTTTCCGTCTCATTTGCGGTCTGTGACTGAGCACAGCAGGCTTGTAAGCAAGAGAGGGGGCAGGGGGGAAAGGAGGGAGCAGAGGGGACACAATGGGCTTTGGTTGTTCCAGTGAGACTCTTTCATCCCTCTCTCTGTGAGATCCCACATACCTGCAAAGGGTCTTTGGTGTTGAGTGCTTTGGAGCACATCACGTTTTGGTGGCAGCTCTGCCGGTTCCAGTGAACCTGTTGCAGTAGTGTCTGTCATTTGTTTGTTCCATGGTGACAATGGATCAAACTCGGGCTATGCTCTGGGAAGAAATCATTAAACCTTTTGTTCTTGTCTCCTTTGTTTCTGAGCCATATTGCTCGGGCTGAACAGTGCATCCGTGCTTTAGTTTGGTGAGGGCCACGTTCTTTAATGCTTTCCATTCACTTTATGTTGCAGGCTGCGTGCAAAAAGGTAACACTGCAGGACAGAGGTTTATTGAAGCTTTGTACTCTTCAGGGAAAGATTTGCCTGTACTCTGTCAGTTTTATAAACCAGAGAAGAAGTGCTGGGGAAGTGGAGCCACAGGCTTTTTTGTGTAACAGCAACCATTACAGTAGTTTGAGGTGAAAAGAAAATCAAGTTCGCTCTGAAAGGTCTGTGTGTACTTGATTTAAAACTTCGACCAGTATATAATAAATTTAGATTTGTCCTGTTTCCCTTCCCAGCCTCTCAGCTAAACCCATCCTCTTCTAGTCTGAGAAACACTACTGGTTTTGACTAAAACTGAGAAATGGTCTTGATTAGTTTTAATTAAAAATAAAATTTTGTTGTCTCTTTTTTTTTTTTTTCGCCTTCATGAAGCTGATAATGAAGCAGTGCTCTATTTAAAAGTGGGAATAAATTAGGCTAGGCTAGGTCTTCCCCTGTCCCGAAAAGGAAAATAAGGTGCAGTTAACAGTCTGCTAGCTAACAAGCTAAATATTTAAACATCCAGTAGGACAAGCAAAGCTTGGTGCTGGTTAACATGTTAGAGTAGCTCTTTTTTTTCCTTCCTTCCTTGTTTTTTCTCTTTTCTTTTTTAGATTTTTAAGAATATTCTTATCTGCTGAATTTTTTTTCCATTCCCTCCTCTAGATAAGGAAAGCAGCCGTTTAACCCAGTGGCATGAAGAGCTTGTTTTTTTTGTTCCAGATGCAGACTGCCCTGCCCCATCTGCCTTCCCCACAGGCACACAAAACCGAGCCCACCCCCAGCTGCTTCTTTCTTTAACCTAACAGAGGTAGGGCACATCCCCCAGATCAGCTTCTGCTTATTTAGAAGTAAATCCCACCTTTCAGAGTTCCTGGTTTGCCTTGGGTGCAGGTTCCCTGTGAGCATTTGTGATGGCTGTACTGCTGGAGAGAAAGCCGAGCTCTTTCTGCTGGCTGGTGTCTGGTCTGACACATTTATCATCAGTGCCCCATTCTGAATCTTGCTGCTCGTGTTTGGGGGAATTGGTTTGGGCATGTGGAGAGCAAAGCTGCTTGGCTCCAGGGAAGCTTGTGGTGTAAAGCAATACTTCTCAGCCCCCTTTAACCATGTAGGCAAACTAAGTATGAAAGCCATTTTGGTTTTAAACAGAAAACCTAACAAAGTAGGTGTAGAAAATCTGAGGAGGCTAAACAGATGGTTTAAAATGGCAAAAGAGAGGCCAGCACACTGACCCCCTGCTCAGTGTCTTCTGTCTCTTCAGGAGAGATCCTCCTGGCAGTGACAGCAAAGGGTCAGTTCAGACAATTTCTCACTGCTGTACATGAGCATTGTGGAGAGGACCTGGCTTTAATCCTCCTGGTCCTTGCTGGAATATAAATGAAGCTGTCAATCAGCTGCTGTGTTTGACATTTGGGTCCTTTCATACCGGTTGAATTTTACAAGGGCAATCTGCCCTCCTGCATTGTTTGTCATCAGGGGTCTGCAGCAGATTAAATGGCTGCATTTAATGGAATGGAATGGGAAAGGATGAGCAGAAGACAATGCTATTAGTGACCTCCTTTTACCTACTATCCTGCTCACTGGAAACCCACTCAGAGAGTACTGGTGAAGGTTCAAATTCAAGCTATGTCTGGGAGAAGTGGGTGTGTGTACCCTCCTCCCATCCACTGAGCTACCTGATTGTTCAGGCTACGTGTCTCTTCCTTTACTGGTGGAGAGCTTATGGAGGATTGCTCATAATCTATGTTTTGGCCAGTAAATACCTTTGATTTATCCAGACAGTTTAAAATAATATGTGTTTATACAGGTGTGATTAAAAAAAAAAGGCATTGCATGAGGTTGGATGAGATGAGGTTGGGGCATTTTTCACTGTGTATTTATGGGCAATTTTACTTTCGACCTTATTCCAAATGAAAAATAATTCTTCTAGAATGAAGTAACTGTCAATAAAGCTAGAACAGCCCTGGGATCTGGGGTCTGTATTTTATTCTGTTTTTACTTCCCACACTGTTTTGTATGCATAGCACCTTTGTCTTCACCTGGCTGTTTCCAAGTTACCAACAAAGAGTTAAATTCAAACAAGCTAGGAGGAGGATGCATGTGCCAGTCAGGATTCGCAGCTAAATTGCTTTCATACTTTGTTTTTATAATATATTTACTGCTTAGCCACATTTTGGCCTTTTTCCTTTTTCTAACAAAAATCATTATGTGGTGTAGCTAGTAGATAATTCCTACTTTTACAGAGACAACAGCATGCTAAAAATGTCCCTTGGCATAGGGATTGTTAACTGATGGCAATTTGTCTGCCTTTCTGAGTATGTTTTTCTTCGGTACCAGCTATAGAATCTATGAAATAATCTGTGGGGGAAAAATGTGTTTATCTTGTGTTCAAACTGAGATGGACCAAATGCTTGAAGAAAAAATTCTATCAAATAATGAGCTATAGATAATACTGTATTTTTTCAAGATCCTGGAAGGAGATGCTTAGGCAGTATTATGTGGCAGTCAGCATGAGAAAATTGGCATTTCGTGAAATGCTACCACAGAATGTGCTTCAAACATCACTATTTATGGATTATATACATGGATTTATATATCCATGTATATAGATAAGATCAATTACATAGTTTTAAGCGTTGATGATGTGTCTAAAAGCTACCTGCATTACAAACATAAAAGTTTCTTTTTCTGTGGCATAACCATGGAGAACGAGTCTTGCTTTTCTCAATGTGAAAGCTGTATTTGTTTGAATAATGAAATGAAGAGTAGTATTTTGTTAGTGATTATTAATAGAGTATTGTTAATATTTTATTGTGATGCGTTCAAATAAAAGATTACACCTACTAGGGTTCTTTTAGGGGATGAGGTTGTTGGGGTTTTTTTTTTGATATATCTATTAAAAGAGCAGAGCAACACCATATATTTGCATTTTCTGATCACTAAAAATCCTCCCTGCCATAAATGTGTATGTGAAATTGAGAACCTAATTAAAAGATTAACAGCATGTACAGTAATTTACCCAAAAGGCATGTGTTAATTTGTTAAAACACTAAAGATCTTTATGCTTTCTTTTTTGATGCTATCAAAATATTTTCCGTGGAACTGGTTGAACCTGGTCTCTTCATTATAAATTCTTCTGCAGAGTAAGACAACTTAATTTCATATCTAATTGCATAAGGAATTATAAATTATCTTTTCTAAGAGACCTATGACACTAAAACACAGAATGAACAAATAAAATGGATTTGTTCTAGTACAAATGAAGATATATGGCAGTATTTTTATTACAGACAACATTTGTTTGGGCTGAGTGTATGAATATTTTACAATAAGATGCAAAGTGCTATTTGTCGAGCAGTCGTTCTAGCAATGCATCTTATGGTGTTTTTCAACTAATTGCCATGAAGAAACCCAAATCAACAATATCCAGGCCCACCCATAAAATAAAATCCTATGCAGAATGAGATAAATCTGTTCCAAGGGAAATACATTTTATGTGCATTTATAAAAGTGGGATCTGCTTCTCGTATCAAACATACAACTTTTCTTTTGTTCTCAGAGGAAAGACCTGTTGATTTCAAAAGTGTGCTTTAGCTCAGCAAAAAAGTGACTTGCTGCATGTAAAATGATTTCCAGAGGTACTGCAGTGTAGACTGGAGCAACAGGTGAAGGATTTCATGTCTGGTTTCTCTTGGGCATGATGTACAGAACAGTTTACTGGATGTGGGGCATTTTCCTGATGCAGAAGGAAATATAGGTCCTGTCCTGGCTCCATTGGTGTCACACAACCTGAGGGGTTGCCATTCTGCTGCACAGTTAGGATGTCCCTCCCTCCTGGGGACTTGTGGTGGAATCCTGAACAGCTCTGCCCTCCTGCCTTGAAAACACAGGAGGTTGTTCTTTGGAAACAACAGGGTGTCAAACAGTACCAAGTGACATTGTAATCTGAGAACTGAATATTAACATTATGGCAGAATTTAGTAGAAACTGGTATTTATTAAAGATTTGTCTTTTGTAGCTTCTTACAGAATTGTATTATGGCATTGAAAGTTTAAAATATTTTACAGTACTTTTACTATTTTGTACTGCCCTGTGTCAGTGTTGGTGCCAAGGCTGTTTGAATGTTACTGAACATCTGTTTAACTAGTTTAGATTAAACCCTAATAATTATTTAGTGCAAGGAACAAATTAATATTACACTGATCTTTGGAGGGTTGAATTAATAAATTTATCACAAGGATTAGTTTGAAATTGCATAATGGAGATGTTCTTTTATTTATTTATCCAGAAGTACTTTTGTTATGAAGTTTACTAATACAGAGCTGCTTCTGTCAAGCTGTTATTCCTAGACACTAAAAGATCAATGCCAAATTGTCTAAATCCCAATGTATTGATGGATTTGTGAGTTTTCTAGAAGGGGGACAAAAGAGTAGTATGTCACTTCATAAAGGTGAGTAGGAAAGAAATGTAATAAATTTAGCTAGAGAGCTTCTGTAGTCTCTTTTGAGTGGTATGAGACAAAAAATTCAGCATTTATGGTGAAATGTGGATTACCCTTTAAAAAAAATTACGCCTGATAATCCAAAGTGGTTTCAATAACAAGGTTAAGGAACACTTTTGTAATCATACAAACATGAGATTTTTTTTCCCCTTAGCTTTCTGTAGCTCTGTATTAAAACTTTATTTTGCAAGAACTTCGTATGCTACACAGTTTCGAGTGTGTATCGGTATAGGAAAGTAGGGAGAGAGAAAGCAAAAAAGAAGAGAGACAGAGAGGTTTTTCTACACTCTGTGTAATAGCAATATCATGACTTTGTGAGGGACAGCAGTGTGATTTTTGGGGGGGCTGCTACAGAACAAAATTGCCATCATACATCTTCAAGGCTTCTCCTGAATCCTTATCTTTTTTTATCTGGGTCTCTTGTGCACAAACTCACATTTTGCATGTAAATGTGAAGGAGATGGAGAAATCTTAGCTGCAGATGGGGGAAAAAAAAGCCTCCAGTGTCTTCATATTTTAAAAAAATCCAGAATTAGAAGGAGATAAATTTATGTAACCTTTGCACCATAATAATATGGCAAGACCTGACACAAAGCCATAAGGCTTTTTTCACAGATTCAGTTGTCTGAAAATTGTGCAATGCTGTTTAAATAGAATGTCTTTTAATAGCTCACAAGAAATAAAAAAGAAAAACATTTAAAAAATCATGTTTTCACCAAGGATTACATGATGGCAGTGTTAACTCCAGTGCAATTAATAGACAGCGTGTACTTTGTTTTCCTTTGAGTGCTTAGCATTTTCTCTAGATTTTATCTGGTCATGTATCCAGGAACTGGATATGGATGCAAGCTGCTGTTAATTGAACTGTATTTAGGACTATTAAAGCCCTTGTATGTGCAGTATGGCAGGATGTGTATCTCTGTGCATTTGCAGCAATGTCACCGTGGCATGGTGTATCCTGTAGTAGATAGGCAGCCCCTTGTCCACATATTTTTAGATACAAAACCTAATTGGTTTATGAAAAAATAACTTCTTTTATTGGCATAGCATTTATCTTTTACAAAACCTGCAGTTATTTTCCCAGAACAGTTGGGAGGTGCAGTTTGTTACTTAACAGGGAGAAAGATGGAATATGTTCTAATTTTGTCGTGGAACATGGGCCCATTGAGTCAGGCCTTGTGTCGTAGGAATTTCTCTGTATAAAGGGAGGCTGGTTTCCCTGGAGGTCCTGGTTTCCCCTATCTCAAACACCTACTGAATGTCTTTTTACATCCAGCTAGTTGTATGACATAGTATTTGGGGGGAAGAAGACGCTGTTTTATAGGAGAACTGATCAGTTCACGTCTGGAAGAAAAAAAAAAAACCACTCCTTACTTGTGTGCTTGTACTTGTGTGCTAAGTCTTTTATATAACATGTTTTATAGCAAAAGGGCTATGTTTGTACAGAAGGAGGTGCCAGAACGCTAATAGAACTATAGTAACTCATCTGATGGGTGGGACAGATTTCTGTTTGGAAAAAAATTAACCCCGTGTGGGAGTGTAGTCTTTGGCATTGTTAATTCCTGACATTTTGTTTCCCATACTTCTGGGGCTCTTGATGAGGGGAGTTTCATCTTCTCTGTAAAAATTTAATTTGTAAAGATAAAAAAAAATTCTTAGAGGATTCCATCAGAAGCTTGTTAGCATGATCCTGTCTTTGGCATGAGAATATGGAAGAGAAAAGAATGCAAGTATTTTAATTTGCTGGGAACAAAAAGAAGCTGGTTGGTAACTTTGGGATGCAGTCTTGCTCTCTGAAGCACATTTCTTTGCAGGCGTGCAGGCATGTGGCAGTGTGATCCTACATGGGGCTTGGTTGGTTTCAAACATGCCTGGGGCCTCCTGTGGCCCTTTTGTTATTTCTCAGCCTTTGGCACTGAGTGCTGGTGGGGGATGTGTGGAGATGGGGAAACAAGAGAAATGGATATTAGAATTCAGTAGCAGATTTAAATTAAGCAGAAACCTCAGTATGTTATGAACTTGTAAGGCTATATATACACTATGGCATGTGGCTGGACCATAGTTATGCTCAGCAAACCACTGAGTATTGTAGGACAGTTCATACATTTTCTAGTTCTTCCCAGAAAAAAAGAGGATTTCAGTACTAAGTAATACCTTGTTATCGTATTTCTAACTATTGGCAGCAAAGCAATTTGAACTTTCAAAAATAGCAGATTAGATATTTCCCTAACACTATACATACCATTTGGCATCTTACAGATGTTCTGGGAGAACAGCACAGGGATTGACAGAAACTGGAGGTGACTTAGGGAGCTAACAGAGTTTAGGGAAAGTAATGGAAAAGCAGTGCTTTCCAACAGATGTACTGTGAGGGCAGATGGGAAAGGACCAGCAATGCCAAAGCAGGAGCTACTCATCACAAACATGACTTTTTCATCCAAGAGGAGTCTAGGCTGACAGTGTCATTTGCAACTTTGCATCCTTAGTAGGAAGAGTTAAGAACAGGAGTGAACAAGCTGGTAGTAGTAGAGATAATGTCCTGACCTCTTAAAAACATAATGTCCTGGCCTCTTAAAACATAAGCATGAAGTGCCTATATCAGAAGAAAATACTCCTCAAAATGGTGGAAACTGAAATCAGGGTTCTGCTACTATTGTAATAAGGCCAAAAATTAAACTAGAAAGTTTTGACTTGGCGTGAAGACAAAGTGAAATAGAAAACTTAAATAGGCATCCAGTGCTGTGATGTAGGGTCCGAAATCAGCTCACACATTGCTGTTAGTTCATAGTTGTTACTGCTGTAGCTTCAATAAGGGATACTTTACCAGAAAATTAAGCCATGTTTTGGGTTACAGAACTGTAAATAAAGTCAAATGCTTCTGAAGTCAGTGGAGTTTCTGGTTTCCACTGATGCAGTGGAGGGCAGAGGTTGAAACGTGATTTATGTTTCCAGTTGTATTTCAAACTTGTTTTATATGAAGAAGTAAATAATGTGTTGTGAGGTGGATTGGGATCATAGGCAGCCCAGGTTGACATAATTTTATATATATAAAGTATGTGGTTACTGATCCTATACTTGATTGTTTACGAAGAGCTTATTTGAGGTGTTCCATCCATGTAAGTTTTCATCTGTATCCTAATATGGAAAGCCAAACACAATACAGCTATTCTTGAGTGAGTTATTTAGCTACAGGAGATATAGGCCAAAGCCATTTTACTACAGAACATTTTTCCTTCCATGAAAGCCATCCTTATGCAGGATACTTTCTGTTTAATTATGTTCGGAGTAATTTGATTGTTATTTCTAATCTATCATCAAAGTTTGGGTTTTTGCTTGCTTATGTGAATATCTGAGACACAGTGACTAAGACTGGGATAACAAAATAGGGATTGCCTGTAGGAATGCTCTTACCACTTCAGAGTCACGGAGAAAGACAACCTATGTCCTCAGAGGCCAGAAGTGTGGGAACTCCAAGACTGAAAGTAAGGAGCCATGTGTGTCTTACATATATTAAGATTTTACTTGGTTTCAAGTACTTTCTTTAAGATTGGAGGAAGGAGAAAGCTGCAGAGGGTAGGGAGACACATGACACTTGGGGTTAAGAGCCTTAAAGTAGGGTAAAGTGTTGCTTTAGTTGTGTATGTATGTCTGTGTTTGACTGAAGGTAGGGATAGCAGATATCCACTGTTCTGGCAAGGACTGAGAAGTTGGTCTTTAACTTGACTAACATGTATGTGTAGGTAGGAAGGTTTTCAAAGAAGGGGAAAATAGTTGTTAATTTGGGCTATTTTTGGTTGAAACAAGGAGAAATATAGTAATTTTTTGTTTCCAGAGAACTTTTTAGAAATATTAATTCAAATTCAGATTCATATATTTTGCGAGGTTTTTACGTAGGGTGGAAAGCAGGGTACCTTGTCTGACTGCATCTATAAAACAAGATGGTGCCTTCTTTTCTATGAAGCTTAAGGTAAAAGAGTTTTAAAGCCCAGAGTGGTTAGTACTTGTCTTTAGACTTCTAAATAATATAAAAATGCAAGAGATTTTTATTTGATTAACTCTTTTCTAAAAAAAATTATTAACAAGGTGCTTATGGATAAACAGTCATCAGAAGCTTTAGAAATTGTGGGAGATTTATGATGTCATATGATGTCATTACAGCAAAACGCTGCATTGTAAAACTTCAGAGCAACCACTGCTGTACCACCAGGGTGAATAATGGAGCATTCATTCACTCCTACTAAATCCCAACATCAAATATTCCACAGGCTCTCCTAAAACAGAAATTGTGCCTGTAGGAACATGTACTGAGAAATAATGTTTCGGAGGGTATAATCAGAGTACCTCAAAAAGAGTGGTAGATATTTTAATTCCCAGAAGTTGTTGTGTTAAAACTGTAGAAAAGAGATTCTTCGAGGTGAAGGCTCTTCATATGGAAGCAGCTGGAAAAAATCTTAGCTGTCTTGTGAGGAACTGGTGAGAAGGAGCACTAGAGGCCAAATGCTGCTCGCTTACACCATCCTGTGTTTGGGGTAGCGCCAAAGACGAGTGCTTTCCCTGCTGCGACTGGGCTGGGGGAGTACAGCTCTGAGGGGCCTGAGCTACCAGTGACTCTACTCTAAACCACACATAAAGCAAGTTTAGCAATCTTGGACTGTTGAACAATGATTCATTTTATAATATGACCGCAAAATGTAGCTGTGTTGGTAATGATTACTTCAAACAGCTTGAGAAGCTGAATGAGCAAAGAGGAGTTGGGATTACCCTTAGCCCTACTGAGTGTCCTTGTTGGGCTGGAGGTCAAGGCTTCCTGGTATAGCTTTTGCTCTGGGCTGCACAGACAGGCAGGGCAGAGCTCTGCTTGCAATAGACAGGCAAAGGTCTCATTCTTTAGTGGTAAATGTGCTTTAATAGCCACCACTGTATACTAATACTTAAAATGAAAGGGAATGTTAAGTCTGCTGCATGTTACTTGTTCAGGATGTTAACAGCTGTATGGCAAATACATCTAGAGTAGAGAAGGGAGAGGAAGATACAAGCAACTTTCATAGCCATCCTTTCATATCTGTAATTACATCCAGACTTAGCAGCAGTGTCATTTCATTTTGCAAGGGAGCGTGGCAGCCCTTGAAGTGAGATTTGTTGGTGTTCAATCCCACACGGTAGAAAAGGTCCATTGTGCTCTGACCTGCTTTAAAACAAACCATACTAAACCATGCATGCATATTCAAAGAGTCCCCCCTTTTTATAGACAACTGCCATTTGTTGCAAGGGTTGCTATGGCAAACCAGGGCAGAAAATCCTGTCTTGATGTTAAAGTGAAATACTCAGAAATTGTAAGAAGACAGATTTTGAGAATATAAATTAATTAAATGGCAGTAATTGCACTATTGCACTATCTTGCCAGCGAAATAGCTATTCCTGTGAGAGTCTATTACTGTGTTAGGTCTTGGAGCAGAGTGTAATTTTTTGAATGTGCTCTAGGTTTTCAAAATCTGTCTTTTTGCTTTTATTTAATTCTAACTAATGATAAATAGTAGCTTAGCCTTGCAAAGGTGGTCATCATCCAGTGTGATTGAGTTGTTAAATCTGTAAGAAGACTAAGCATTTGCAGTTTGGGCTTTAAACTGACAGAAATAGCTAACTATAACCTCACCAATCTGGCCTACACAGCTGCTGGATAGTTTGCTGGTTTGAGATCATTGTGTTTGGATTTGGACAGGAAATGTTGTGTTTCTTCCAGATAGAAGTCCTACAGTGTCTAATGTGCCTTTTGCTCTTTGGCTGCTGGAGGTGCAAAGTGTCAGGCAAGAAGGAGACTTCTATGGTACATTTACTTCATTTGAGAGAAAAAGGAAAAAACCAAGACTTTTTTTGTTGCTTGTCTTATTCAGCCCCCCATGTCCTGAGTACTTAACAGGTCTGACCTTACTGCAGTTGTGCCCTTCTTCAAATCAGCAAGGAAATGATGAAGAATAAATGTCAGAAACAGAACTGATAAAATGGATGCTGCCTAGTGTCTTTTTAGTGCAGTTAGAAAAGCTGCTTGGACTTTTTTTTCCACTTTCAATACTGAAAACAAAACAGTTTTGTCTCCTTATATCTATAAGAGTTACTCACTAAAGTATTTCCTTACATTTTTAAGTGGGTCTGTGTTATTGTCCCTTGATAGTATTTGGGGAGAAATGAAGATGAAAATGCTTGTTTCCCACATCTGACATAGGAGATTCAGATTGAAAAGGAGAAAGAAACAAACTACTATATAGAAAAAGAAATGAACAATGTTTTTTGTAGATGCCTTACCTTGGGCCATGAGGAACCTCACTCGGGGTGCCCTGGTGAGTGAAGTCCTTTCTGTAGGTGGTCTCCAGGCATCTCTGGTCTTTGCTCTGTTGATCTCAGTTGGTCAATCAGCCTCTGCTTGGCTGAATGTGGGCACAGGCCAGTGGCTCTGTGTTGATGATGCCAATATTGCCAGCCTTATGAATTGACCATCTGCTGTTTGCTTTTGTGTGCACTTAAGAATCAGGCAGGAAGAGCACTGGCAGTAGCCTAGGATGAGTACCTACATCAAAGTTCAGGAACTCTAGAATCTTCTAAGTTTTGCCACTGCCTATTTGTCTTCAAAACGTCATCTTTAGCTGTATTACTAGCGCAGCTTGCTGTAGGTGGTTCTGCTGGTTAACAGAGGTAAATACCTGCTGCTGACAAACTTCCAGAGTACATTTTATTACCCTGAGAGTGTCATTTTGTACATTCCCCTTGGAATGCCTGGTCCCCTTGGTCCCTTTGGTTCCTGAGTAGGCAGTAGACTGGCCAATGAATCCAAAGAATGGAATGTGACAGCTTCTGTGTTGTGGATTGAATTTTATAAGTTTGGAAGAGGGACCAGCAGGTTCCCAAATGGGAATTTAAAAAAAGAGGAATGTAAAAATGTTTCTAACTAGTTCATGTCAGCATCTTAATCTGGAACTGGCCGTGTCTAATGCAAGATGCTTTTCATGCCATTGTGTTTGCCAGCTACCTCTTAGACTAAGGCATCTGTAGTGATTCAAGAGTTCAACTTTGTGTTAGAAAAAGAAAGGCACTTGTGCAATATCATTAAAAGCTGAGCCAGTTTTTTTTTTTTAATATTACTTACTTGAATCCACTGTCTTTCCTAGTATTTTATGAGGCATTTTTCTTCCTTGTTGCATTTGTTGTTATTCAATGGAGAGATTTTTCACTGTGTTACCTACCTTAAAATGATCTCAATTTCAAGGATAAAATTAAGGAGTTCTGAAAACCTGGATATTCTAATGGTCAATAGTGCAGAGATTAGTTGTAGGTGGCTGTGTGCTTTGAAAAGGAATTTTGTATCCACTTAACTTTTCTTAAAAATGACAACTAAATAATTAAAACAATACAAAAATGGTTAATTGAGAACTACTTTTTAATATGTGTTTCAGTCATTCCTTACTGGTAAAAATATGCATAAAATGTTGTGGCTACAACCACAACATGCATGTTTATTAGATGTGTTTTTATACTGTGTCTGCATTGTAAATGAATAATAGTTATCTTAAATGCTGTATTTTTCCTCTACGGTTGCAACCACAATTAAACAGATTCCCTGTGTGGAATTATATCCCCAGCTACTTCCTCCCAAGGTATTTTTAAACCTTTTGCCTGAATGATATGCATTTTTTAAATTACAGCATATAATAATTATCTGGAAGATATTGGTTATTATGTCAGTCCGAGGTAGCACTAAGTCCTTTCCTTCTCACAATTAACAGAATAATACTTGTGTCAGAGGTGGGCAGGGATATGGACCCCAGTTAAATCCTAGCAGACATGTCATTATTGCAGCAGGGGAGAGCAAAGGAGCAGGTCCCTCCCTGGGTGAAAGCACCGGGAACAAACGGGTGGCTGTATTTGTTTTGGCAGGCTGAAGCTGTTGTGAGCCCGCAGTCCCAGCCAAAACCAAGTGAGCTTGGACTTGACTTGAGCTGTTTCTCAAATGTTTTTGTGAACTCTCACTTTTTTTTTTTAATTCCCCATGTTGTTTTAATTATATTTCTCAGTGCTGGGAACATCACACTAGATCTTCCATGTTTCGGGATTATTTGTGAGAAGATTTCTCATCAGCTAATAGCAATTGTTTAACAAAAAATCTTCAATGGTTAGGGTAAAATCTGAGCTCAGATGTGTGATCACATAAGGGAAAATTCCATTGAGACTTGGAGTGGAATGAAGCCCCCTCCTTAATACTTTTGTCTAACATATGTCACTGTATTAAAAATAATTACTTTGGTTCCTTAGAGGGGAAGAAGAAGGGTTTTTTTAAAACCTGGAATTCTATATTGAGTAGGCAAATAAACTCCTGAGATTGCTTTCATTGGAAAAGGATATTTTAAATGGTACCTTTTACTTGAATGTTGGCCAGTTTAATTTAGATTATTGCTTCTGACAATTAACCTCGTGTTGGGCTGCACTTGTCTCATTAGCAACGTGGCGAGTGATGAACTTGGATCCATGAGGGCTCAGCTCTCACCTGGGAAACTCCCTCGCCAAGGCTGTGCCACTGCTTATTAACAAAGTATTAACAATTTATTAACAAATCCACCTCAAAGCTGTCTCTGGAGGGCTGGGACTGGGGGATTAAACAAATATATTAGTAGTCTTCTAAAATTCTTAGAATATTTTTGCCAAGAGAGAAAGTTAGACAGCAGAGGAAGGCACGGACATAAGTTTAAAAAATATGTTGTTTCGAGATGATTTGGTTTTGGTGTTTTCCTTTTCAAACTTTTTGTAGTTTGAGGCAGAGTTCCACCTTCAAAATTTATCTGCTTAAAAACTAGTTTTTAAATAAAAGGGAATAGCGTGAGAGAGAGTAAGAATATGGCTAAATAATTAAAGATTAAAATTCTTAAATTCTGTTTGAATGTAATGCTTCATCTGCCAGGAAATGATCAGTTGATTTGTTTTTCATTTAAGCAAACCAGTTACGCAAGTTGTGGTTTTATGAACTGATTCTCTCTCTTTTTCGCCCCTGATTTTTATCCACCAAAGCAAGATATCTGTTGCTTTTCACAGTCTGTTGTTCTGCATTATACAGGGAATATTCTGAAATAATGTCATCTTTTGGTGGTGGCTTAGCAAAAAAAAGGATTGAACATAATTTTGTGCAATAGGAATAATGACTTAACCAACTCTGTATAGCTTGAAAGCTTCTCATATAAATATTGTCAGAGAATGTCCATACCCCAAGATGAAATACTAAGAATTTTCTGGCATTTCTTGGAGAAACAGCTGAAAAAGACTTGTTTGCTTTTCAATTTATTTTTTTTTTTTACTTCTTATGTGCTTTATTTCTGAGTTTTAACAACAGGCTGTGTACTTGTGTCTAATTTTACAACATACATATCAAATTTGTAGTGTCCAGAGTTAACACAACAACACATATCTTTATGTGCAGGAAGGGGGAAAAGTGTTAGTTCCTAAAGTAAGTTGTTGTTTTTTTCCTTTTAATGTTGATTCACTTTGTGTTGTATTGGATCATCTCCCTACAAATACTTCTACTGTGAAAATCAGTAAAAGAAGCAGGATTTAAAGTGGCTGCTGTGTTCTCTCCCTTTACTGTGGCTATGCATATGATGTTTGCATTCACTTAAAATATATCACACCTGCTATTTGGAAATACTTATTCCATTGAGTAACTGATAATGCGTACATGACAGCAGATCCAAAGAGACTATATCAAAAATGAGTTGTTGTGGCAGTAAGGTGGGTCATTTTAGTGGAAAAATGGGATGTTTGCCTGTCCTTGGCTGCAGTGAGGGAGGGGTGTGTGCAGCTGGCCCGTTGGCTGTGCAGCCCATATGTGCGCAGTGAAGAGGGCTAATGCCGAGGTGTGAATTGACTGGCAGCCATCACCGTGCCTGCCTGCCCTGCTCCTTCCTCATCTGCCACTGCAGCTTTCCCTGCCCTGGGAACTGCACCTTGGTGTTTTCTGGGCTACCCCACTCTGGATGGGCTGAGCAGGCACCCTTGGACATGGCTCTTGTGGAGCCGGCATCCCTGGCTGATTTCTTATGGCACCTCTAGTGCTCTCTTCCTCTGTTTATAAATTTGAGTAAAGCTCATGGGAAGAAGATGGGAAGAAAAGTCATGACTCAAGCCAAACAGAGTGTAACTTGTGTCCTTGGGGGTAGGAGGAAGGGATATTGGGGTTTGTGGTCTAGAGATTTATTCCTGTAGAGCTGGGAGGTGCTGGCTGTCATTCAGAGACGGGAGCAGCGAGGCGTGGGTGGGAAGAGGAAGGTGACAGTGATGTGGCCCTGGGTGGATGGGTGAGCAGGCACTGACCAGCAGAGCTGCTTGCCATGAGGGATTCTCAGACAGGGTTGTTTCATCTTATTCACTATGACAAATCTGAGGTCTGCTTTAGCAGGAAAGAAAACCTATTCATTGATTTTCAAGCTCAAAATTTAAATTGTTTTCTTTGTACCCAAGAAGGGCCTAAAAGGCTGTTAACAAGGTTGAGACCATTTTCTGGCATGGGGCAGTGGCTGGTGGGGAGTTCTGCTGTCTCACTAAGGCTGAGGGAGAGTGTGCATTGTTCTTGCCCATCAACCTGTCAAGCCTTCCTGTCTTTTGTGAGACACAGCAAATTCCTTTTCCTCTACTGGCAGAAAACCCCTCAGTCATAATAATAGTATGATATTGCGGTTCTACTAAGATTGCTCAAAAGTTTTAGTTGTGATACTTAGTTACATTGGCTAATATTTTCTTTCAAGATAAAAATTACTCAAAAGACACTTTGGGTATGACATTCCTTTTGTTTATGTAGGGCATATGGAGGTATTCACCATAGTTAATGGGATATGAAGCTTTTTGTACACTGCATACCTGGATAAAAGCTGGCTTAAGTCCCTAAATGCCCCCATTTCATTTGTAAAGAGCTTTTTAGCTTAGCCTTAACACAGTGTATTTAGATTTCAAACTCTTACCTTACTTTTTCTAAATGAAGAGCGTTCTTTAGACATCTCCAGATGAGGGGTTTCTGTATCTTGAGTTCAGTTCTTTGAACATGTGACAAAAAACATTTCACCTGAAAAGGAGGTAAAGGAGGTAACAATTTGAGCCTCCAGCAATAAAATTATTCCTGATTATGAAGATTGGGTGGACCTTAATTTTCAGTATGGCTTGACTGGACAACCTCTTAAATTTCATCAGTCCAACATGTTTAGTCTAGAGCAGTTTACCTAGACTAAGCCATTTCTCACAAAATCCTATAGATTAATCTCTAATTTATCAATTTTGTTTAATATTTAATTTTACTCTCTAGATTGCAGTTTTAATGGTCGGACTGTGATCTTTTCCATTCACACTACAGTGATGACTGGTCACACTGATTGGGACCTTTACTGCATGAGCTTTTCAAATGGGTTAATCTGTGATAAACTGTAAACCAGGGTCATCATGAGAAAATGAGAGCTGTTTTAGTGCTGATAGGCCCCCCTGATTAGATTTTCATCCATCGTGAACTCAAATGAAGAATGTCAAATTAAGAAAAGAGGGTAATTTTTTGCTGGTTAGAAAGACGTACAAATAGTTTTAAGTGTCAATTACTATAGTATTTTAGGCAGCTCAGATTTTTAGGATAATTCTATAGTTCCAAAGTTTTTTCTTACTCAGAAAGTCTTTACTTCTTTGGTGTGCATACCTGTCTTAAGACCTCCAATATGAAACAACCAGTAACACTCCATGCCTCCAAATGAACAATAGGCTTTGGGGGAGTGAAATAGACTTTCATTAAGATGCAGATACCCACAGTGCAACCCACGTCCCACCACCTGAGTGAGTGCCAAGAGCAGAGAATAGATCCTGGCTGTGGGAAACGGCTGTGTCGGCAGGAACCAGATTGAGGCTTTTCCTCCAGGGTGACCTTTGAAATCAATCAGATTGTGAAAACGATAGACTTCCCAAAGCTGCCTTGGTGTGTTGGGCCAGTAATGCTCCCTCAGTGCTGAGGTCTGCTCTGGTTCCCTGTGCCAGTAAAGAAAAGAGAATATATCTGGATTATATGAGGGCTGTTCAGCCTGTTCTTTGAGAAGATGTATGCAGAGTCTTCATCTTCCTACATAAGACTTTGTGAAGTAGGTATTTATATCTTGTTTTCTCCTATGGCATGACACTATTAGTTGAAATCCGTAGTCAGATACTCTGTATTTGTGGTACAGAGAAGATTGCTGGCAGCAGTATAGGTTGTGCCTTATGGTGAAATGGTATCTCTGGTAGATTCCAGGGATTTTCCAGTGCTGATGCCATGTTCTGAATAAGGCATCATCCCACTGTATCTTTCTTTAATTATATTCCCCCTAAGTGGGAATGGGCTTCTAGATTCCTTTTCTGCTTTTGCACATAGAAGCTGTGCGTACGTGGGCCCGAGACACCTGGGGCTTTGGGAGATGATTAGAAATGACAGTCTTTCCTCCCTTTTCTCTTGAAATATCACTCTGCAGCATTTTTTATCTCTTTGATTTGAACATGAGATAGAGTTTAGGAAAGAGAAAGAAGTGGTGAGAGGAGGTACCAGAACTCTACACCATCTCACAAGGGTGTTCACAGTGCCACCAGTGCTTGAGGCTTGGAGAGTATGTCCATGAAATCCTCACGCTGGTTTTGGCTGGGATAGAGATACTTTTCTACATAGCAGGTCCACAATTTCTATATGTGGTGATTATGTGACAGTCTTAGCTGCTACTAAAGAAGTGGGGAACTGGAAATGCTTCTGAGCATGATTGTGTGTGCAGCAAACTTCCAGATCCAAAATGTTAATAACTCTTTCCAGTCTTTACCATGTGCACAGAAATTTGTATTTTAAATTAAAAAATAGCTATTTTTGTCTTTCTATTTTTCGGTCTCTTCTTCACAAAATGACTAACGTGAAGTTAAAATGCTAACAGGATCCAAAAAGGTTCTGGTGGCTTTGTAAGAAAATAGGTTCAGTTCTAGGAAGATGTGGGCTAAGAAAACAAATCTAAGTTCATTTCAGCATTAATGTGGGCTCATCAATGGTACAAGGGAAAACTGTTTTTTCTGAGTCTGGTAACAGTTCCTGCTTGCTCTGAGTCATCTCCTCTAGTGGTGAGCTAGTCTTTTTTTTTCCGCTTTTGTTTTCTGTTGATAGGAAATATAACATAGTTCAGTAACCAGCAGAGCTTTATTTAGACTTGTCAGAAATGCAGAATTTTTTGGTCTTCCTGGGAATAAAAGAAAGAGATGGGGAACTTGAGATCAGATTATCAACTGAAATAAGTATCAGTAAAGGAAAATTTCTTCTTTAATTTAATCAAATTCATCTAAATTTGCAATGCTGTGCAAACTAAGAACTAGGGTTATTAAAATGTATTTTGAAAAGAAATATTATAACCTTAAAGATACTATTTTCTGTCTCTCTCTAGCTGATCAGTTTGTAAGGCAAGAGAGAGTTTTAGTCCCTTACCTTCTAACGTGTTTGTGCAATGAGTGAGACCTGAGCCTGAGTATCAACAAACAGTGCCTGTTCTTAAATATACATGTGCATGCAGATTTTCATGGATACTTCTGCTTCCATAAAAATTTTTCTTATAAAAATGCTAAAATAGAAGTGTTACTACCTCCCTTGTTAACTGCTTTGTGGTCGAATTAGTTCTTAACTGAATGTCATTAGAGACACTGGGATTAAGCTTGTGGATATTTTTTGATCCAGTATGGATCTGGCTATACTCTTACAGTAAGGCAGCTACAAAGAGCAGAGGGCTTCAGAGTTGAATGGCAAAAATTACAGCAACTGTGCCTTCACTTACTGCATTCATGTTGAATTAGTGGAAGCAGTCATTTGAGATTATCAGTAAAGTCCTCAATCCCTCTATTTCCTCAGCAATACTTGCTTTTCTGTCCTGATAGTTAGATGCTGCCCTACTAGTTTTTCAGTTGTTCATGTTGTTTTTTTCTCATGGAAGTCAAGAAGTGAATGTCTGGTGGGAGGAAAGAAAAGACAGAAGGCAAACGAAAAGTAGTAATTTAGTGAAAAAACATTCTGCTAGTCTTTATACAGAGTAAGGAAAACCCCAAGACACAAATCTTAGACTAAAGAGATTAAGCTGTTAAACTACATAGGCCAGAATATGAAACTGCATTAGTTTAGGGGTTTGTTTGTGCAGCACAGCATGCTGTATGCCCTTATTTTTCTTTGGACTTGAGACCCATGCATTTTCAAATCTACTTGTAGTTGACTCAACACAAAGACAGTTGGCTACTGTAGGTTTGTAGTCTGAGCCAGACTTTCTGTGCTCTCTGTAGCTGTTGCTGTGAGTGGGCAGGATATTCAGATTCATACAAGGCCAGATAATGTCTGTAGGCTTAATTCTAAGCTTATTATCCTCTACAATGTCCTGTTAGCAATGCTCTTTTATAACCTTTAAAAGGTGTTTTATGTATTCAGCTGCAATGCCATGTTATTGTGCTGTTTCCTCTGCTCAGTAGACTGATTTTCCTTGTGAAGCTTATAGGCAAGCATTGAAGCTGGGTGAATTTGAGGAGGTTTGGGGCATTGGCATCTTTATAAAAAACAGATGTGGGGTTTTCCCCAAAGAGGGAGAATGTCTTCTACCTCTCCTCTTCTGCATTGGGAAATATAATATAAAATTCAAGAAAGGCTTCAGGGAGGTAGGGACCAAAGGCTGTCTGCCCAGATACCGTTTTTGCTGAACGTGTCACGAGGCAGATTGTCTTGGTGGCAGTGGGCTGGCAGAAAGCTGACAAAAAAGGCTGGACAGCAAATGCTTGTGTAAAACTCTGGTCCTTTCACTCATATGCAGCCCTTTATAGGTGGTAAGGTGGCTGGCAGTATGGTCACCTGGTCCAAATTTGTGGTGAGATGATCCCAGCATTGTTTATGGCCATTCAGGAAGATGTGCAGTGGAGAAAAGCACCACCTGTTGAGTACACTTGCATTCATGTTTCTTAGCAACTGAGCAACTGCACTAAAGCCCCAGTTCTCTGTCTGTAAGGCTGAGCTGGAAGCCCACTGCAGGTCTCCACTAGCTGTATCTGCTTATTTTGGCTCTCTGGGAGGCCCTGAATTAGAGACAAGTCCTGGTGCTATGCTGGGAAGGCAGATTAGCAGCACATTTTGCATGAGACTCAAGGAGAGACAGCTCATGTCCAAAGCAAGAGGAACAGCTATGATTTAAGATGGCAAAGCAAACCTCTACTCATGGCAGCAGCTAAAGAAGCTCTTTGATCAAGGAATAAGCTGAGTTGTGACACTCTGGATTTCCAGGGTGTTCAGCAGGCACTGCTCCCTGGGAGGAGGCACAGCCTGTGCTCCTGGTGTCCCAGGGCTAAGCTGGGAACGATTTACCATACACAGATTGCCCAAAAGGCAGTAATTTCATGCAGAACTGGGTGGGGTGCCCTGCTCTGGGCATTATGTGGGGATGATGTTAGTGACGTGCAGCGGGTGCTGCAATCCTGTGGGCATTGGGTCTACTGAATATTACCTCTGAGACTGCCCTGGTGTGAGGGTGCCTCTCAGGAAGGGCAGCTTGGTGGAGGATGAAACTGAACTCCAGGCTGGCAGGGTTATGAAATACGCCTGGATGCAGTAGCCTTTCTGTCATGAGTTGTCATGATTTGAAAGACTTTGTATTCTGCCCTGGAAGTGATACTTAGAGGAGTGGTTCTCTGTCTCAGATGAGAGAAGTGGGCTTCTCTCTCTTTATTCATTTTCTTGCTGTCCAAGGCAAGTGCACACTTAGCCCAAAAATGATAAAAGACAGATATTATGCAGGACTGAATGTGGTTTTCCTCAGTGGAGGTGGTAGTTTTATAAGTAATACAGGAAATGTAAAAAATACTTCAGAATCACAGAATATTCTGAGTTGGAAGAGACTCACAAGGATCATTGAATCCACTCTGGAAACTTAAGTGAATGCCCCGTTGTCTTGGTTTTTTTACTAGTACTTCCTGTGCTTCCTTGCCCTTCTGTTTATTTGTGGTATTCCTGTTCTATCATATAACAGTTTTAAAAATAATCCCCTGAAGTAAATAACATCAAATTTTTTTTTCCTGTTTCCTTACCAATTATTGACTGTTTTTTCAAACTGAATAGAGGTTGGAAAATTAAATAAAGACTTCCAAAATAACAAGCTCCAGAAAATTTTATTTAATTTGTGGGTTCATTCTGTTCACTCTCTCTCCCCCCACCTCATTTTTTCTTTTTTTAAGAAGATCTTTATTAATTTAGTCTAGTAACTTAGTGCCTATATTAAATTAATCTAATAAAAGTCAGGGTCCTCACATAACGTTTCCCAAATGTGAAGCAGCATCTATTACATGAGGCACAATCTTTTTACTGTAAAATGTAAACCTGATATGTGGCATTACAAGCCATTAAACTGTTTAGTGTACGTTATTTAAGTCAAATACTTCAATACAGTCATGCTGGAGGAAAGGAAGGGGCAGTGCTAGCATTCAAAAAATTAAAAATGTAAAACCAAGCTTCATGTATCAAAATTATTTTCATCTATGAACGTACTCTGAAGTTTGGCATGAAATCTTGTAACACTAACAGTCTTTCTATTGATGGTTACACCCATAATTCCATAAAAATTTTATATATAATCATATAAATATCATATGTAATAATGTAATTGCATAGTCTATGTTAAAGTCTGTATACTGATAGAGATGTGAAAGCCAGAAAGTGTTTAAATTGAAAGGCTCATAGATGTGTTGTTTTGTGCTCTAAACCATCACTGGTAGGCAGAGTTTATGAGAGCATTTTTAAACAGCGAGAGCAAAGACTTGCAGCAGCAGCAGTTCAGGGGGCTTTGTGCTTGCAGAGCTTTGTGTGGCTTGGCTGTGTTTTTCCCTTGGGTGAAGGTCACCCTTTTGTGCAGAGCCCTGAAGTTGCACAAGTCTCATGAGCTGGGGTGGAGCATTCGTCATTCGGGGGTTGTGGGTGTTCCTGTTGATTTGTGGATGTGTACATCACAGTGTAATCACATGGTTTATTCCTGTTCTCTCACTGAATTATTTATTAAGGGCTGAAATGAGGAAGGAGGGGGATTCTTTTGTATTGGCATAAGCACAGGATTATGTTCATTATGTGCTTTCAATCACTACATCACCAATATGTCAATTGGCAGAATACAGTCTACCTCACATGTTGGGATGTTGCGAAGTTGCAATTAATTAATATTTTTTAAGTGCATTGGGACCCTCTGATGAAAGATGCTTTAGAAGTATGGGAGAGTATTCTGCTGATTATGTTTCCCATCTATTACCCCAATGTGTCATTGATTGAAATTCAATAGAATAATATTGGCACCCTTATAACAATGGGCAAAGGTAGTATTGCATTTTCTTAGATTTTCCAAAAAGCTAGAAAAGACGGCTCAATAATATAATGCAAAAATTAATATAATCAGTTTATCTTCTGGTAATTTTTCCTGTTGCTTTTTCATCCTTTCTGCTTGAAAAGTTGTTCACTTTGCTGGATTAACAGTAATAACTACAAATTATGACTTTATGTTGTTACAGTGTGATGATATACTACAGCCAGTGTAGAGGTAAGAAACACAGGTTGAATTGTTATGTACTGCAGGGTAGTGATTTTCTGCACCTGGTTTATGAATAAATAATTCTTTGTAGTTATTACATGGGACAGGCAGTTTTCAATTTCTGTGAGAAAACACAGTTCAACAAAAGAAAATTTCATGCTAAAGCATAGGGACAAGATTCCTTTGAAGGGCATAAACAGATGCAGTCACTATCACTGGCAGCTACCCATTTTGGAAGGAAGTTCTGCAATAGTGGCTGATAAAGAAATGGCTTGGTGGTCCCAGAAGTGGGGCTTTTATTGGATATCTCTTTGAGGTCTTTCATTTGGAGCTGTAAAAGAAATCAGAAGTGCTTGGGTGTTAATGCTAACCTGCAATTTCTCCTGAGTGTCTGTTGTTTTGATAAGAGCTGCTGTTAAAAAGCACGATGTTTGATCAAAACTACTTGATTGAATTCACAAGGCAGCAGCAAATGGTGGTTGTGTTCTTCTACCAGCCTTGTGTTTGCAGTCCACAACTCTGGGTTGTGGTCCTGGGATCCCTGAGATGCAAGGAAACAAATTCTAGGACACTTGACTAGCTTTTAACCATGGCAGATTAGCATTTTTAAAAAAATTACATTAATGCTGCATATGCATTTGCATTAGTACTACAAGTATCCATTTAAGTTGTAATTCAGGTGTGCTCATAATTTGAAATCAAGAGTATAGCCATGGTGGGAGCAGGGGATGGCTTGAAGGGTAACAGGGTATGCTCTGGTACTGTTTGCTCTGTTTAGCCACAAAAAGGAATTTGGAAAATGCCCCATTTGAAGAGCTTAATTTTACAGCAGTGATGTATTGGAAGGTACCTGAGGTGCTCCAGTAATTGTTATGGGGTTATCCAGATTAAAAGTTACCTGGGCCTGTGAGTGGGAGATGCAGGACCTGGTCTTCATTCCATTTAGGACCTATTCCATAGTCATAGCTGGACTGTGGTATGTATGTTCTAAAGCCCAGATGTGGCATTCTTAGAATGAGCGTGCTGTGTGGCTACCATTCCATTTGCAATGACAAATGAGGTTTCTAGCCTATATAGATAAATAATTTTCATGGCACTTGAAATTTTCACGTGAACTACATAATAATGGAAAGGGTTTAGCAGCTTAACTGTGTTTGTCTAGAAAGCAGCTTTGTGCTTTTAGTCATTTTGTAGTCCTGATCAAAGTGGTTATTCTGGAAGTCTGCTTTAGCCCCAGCCTTGCGTCCATTCATTTCAAATTTCAGTAGGGTGATGTCCTAGGAATAATCCCAGTGCTTTAGGTGCATCATCTTTTCAGGTGATAAAATAAAGCTCATGATGATCCTGTTATGAATTCTGCTGGATATAGAATGGGTCAGCTGTGATGTAGCAGGGCAGGGCTTCTGTTCAGTATAGAGTTCTGCTCTCACTTGTGTAGTTATCACTTTCTTCTCCAAAGGAGCTGCTTTTTGGATGAAACTCAATTGGAAACATGCTGGCAGGGTGGCACATCATTGGTCTGAGTGGAGGGGCAGCAGTGAATTCAGTGGTTGTTATGTACAAACTTGACACTTGAGCTCACAGAAGTTGGCCACTGGTGTGTTCTCCCGTTCTTGTGGGTAAAGGGAGTTACACCCATTTTACACAAAACCACTCTGTCTTTTTTCCCTGTCTGCATTTTGATGAAGCTGAGGCTTAAGGTTAATAAAAGACCTGACTGTAGAAGTACATGGCATTCAAGAACCAACAACCAGTGTGGATAGAGAATCTCTTCTAACATAAGTTTTGAAAAAAAATCTTTTGAGAAAACCGATGCCTTTATTGTCTTTAATTGCCTAACTGGCCTGGGCTGCATTCAGTCATTTCTTGGTGAGGTGAGAGCTGTTCTAGTGTATGGCGATTTCTTCAGTCTGTGCAAGCACTGAAATCTGTTAGCTCTCCCATCAAAACCTTTCACAGGAGAAAAGACCCAACAGATACAGGAAAGAGAGCCAGATTTGTTAATAGAAGAGTTTTGGGACTCAAGGAAGACGTATTTTTGTATTTCCTGAGCTTTCTGATCTGCTGTGCGTTATTCACACGTAATTTTGAGATCTGGAGCTGACAGAGAAGCGATACTCCCAGAGAAGTAGTATGTTCATTAATAACACAGTGACCTTTCCTCATTCCTGTCTCCTGTCCCAGGTGTCAGTTGTGGTAGGATAAAAGCTTAGCCAGGCCAGTTAAAGTGATTTCTTTAAAGGCCTGAGCTGTACCATTTAAAGCCAATGAGAGGAACAATAAAAAAATGTGTATGTGGAAGTGACCCCTTGCTGCCAGGCTGTTTTCATCTTGGGATTGCTGTTAGGCTAGAAACATCCAATCTGGATAAGAAGGAACCTTTTTAGGGGGAAAATTTTGGCCTGCTCAGTTTTTACTGAGTAGTCATTCAGAGATATCTTAGTATGCCGAGAACACATTTGCCCAGCAAGCTGGCATCATCTTCCCAAACATAGCCCAAGAGTTGCCTTAAGTACAGTGTTGGTGCCATGAAATAAGCACCTGTGAAGTCTGCTGAGGAGCTGAATGGAAACCATGGCTTCTGGCTATGGTTTGGACCAGCTTAATGTGCTCTGGAAAAAAATATTTCACACGTCATATCACACCGGCTGAAAAAATAGCGTGCATCAGCAGTGCTGTAACACAGAGTAAAGGACTCTCAGCAGGTGTTAATGTGCAGAGGCACTGAGCATTATGGTAACACCTGTGTTTGTTTAAATCCAGCCAAAACAATTTCCTCTCCAGTTGTGGAGGAGGATTAAAAAAAAATAAAAAATCTCCCTAACTTCCAGTAGTAGCAGACATTCCTGTAAAACAATTTGCATAGTATTTCCCATGGTGCACTGTAGCTGCACTGGTTTTTGGGGTTTTTTTTTTTTTTTTTTTTTTTTTTTTTTTAAACTCTTTTAGTCTGGGGACACCTTTAGTAACTTCAGTGCTTCCCGACCATCTCTTTGTCCTTTGCCAGCATTGCCAGGCCCAAGCAGTTGCAGATGGTGTGCTCTCTGAGTGCTTTCCTTAATTGAATGAAAAATAAAGCCTCTTGTAAAATATTACCAATTTAGATGTGACTTATGGGGCACATATGATGCTTATTTTTTCAATTGCATGAAAACTTGGCGGGGTTAAACGTAGGAAGCCAAGTGTTCTGTGAAGCTGGTATAGATTTCTGGATTTTTAGGTGATTTTGCTTTAAATTATTATATAGCAGGAGGAGGTAAAGGAAGTCAGCAGCTAAACGGTGTTTTTCCAGCGTATATTTTACGCAGTGGACCCTTGATGCTCATTTAATGACTAATATATGCTGTACTATATGCATTTCTTGTTGTCACCAGAGATAACATTAAGTAAACTATCCCCTTAAGAAAAACAGCTTTTCTTGGCAAGTGGAATATGACTCAAGGAGCCAGCACTGGAGACATACGGCGCTGTGAATGAGTGCTGTGTGTTACTCTACTGGATCTGAGTCCAGGCACTATTTATACTGCAGCATATTCAGCACCAGATTGTTAAATCTTAATACTGAAACAGTGCATCATTGAAATGTTTTTGTTCTGTTTATGTCCCATTTTCAAGCACTGGATCTCAAGCAACACTTAGTAACTTTTTGTTTCTTTTGGACACTATATCTCTTTGCCAAAACCTTCTTAATCTGCTCTTGAAGTATTAGCCTGTCTGTACCAGTATGTTACAGTGAAACTTTGTGCCACTGAGGATGAACTAGGTCACTTCCAGCTTCTTTCAGTGTGTGGTGACAGAATGCCTTGCAAAGCATGTCAGTGGTAAATGCAAAGATTTAAGTGCTACAGAAAAGGAGTACTAAAATTATTTCCTCTTCAATCTGTGTGGGAATGGGGAAAAATACTCTATAGTAGGTACTTCATGGGCTCCTTGTATTCTGTTATTGTCTCTGTGAGAAGCTTTGTTTCACTGTTTCAGTGTGGTGTTATCTTAGGATCATTTCTGGGAGATCAGGATAAAAGGTTTTTGTCATTTACTGCAGTTCAATTAGTTCCAGAGCTGGTGAAGAGCTGGAAGTAGAAAGGGAGGAGGAGATGGCTGAAGTTTCTTGGCACCACAACATCCTTCCAGATACCCAAGAGGAGTTCTTGGCGTGCCTGTTATCTCAGAAGAAGTAGTCTTCTCATGTATTAGTGTATTAATTTTTTTCTGACAGTCAAGTTCCTGGATGTCTTTTCAAAGATCACCCAGTATATAAAGAAACCTCAGAAGGCATCAGTTTGAATGGGAGAATGGTGTCTTGTAGGGCTGAGCTGAAGAGAGTTAAGTGAGCTGAACAGTAGGGCAATAGAAGCACAATGAAGGAGGGAATAAAAGCAGTAGTGGCAATAGTGCAGAACAAGACTGAACTGCTTTGCTGTCATGTAAGATGGCACTGTGGATTTCTTTGTTTGGTGTCTTCCTGGAAGTCATTCCTGGGATTAGTCATTGTTTTTGGTATGGGTGGGCCCTCTGTAATTGTCTAAACAGAAATAATATCTCTGCACCAAATGGTTTACCATCCAAGTTTACAGTCTTTGTGACAAGCTCATCCAGAAGAGGTGATGATCCCTATTAAAGAATGAACAGAAGTAGAAATAGAACATACAGCATTCTCCCCCGCCTCCAAAAAGCTATTTTGGATCTGTGGTCAGCAGCTTGCAGTTGTTTGGTTGTTTTTTTTTCCCCACAAAGAAAATCAGCTGTCTGCATAGTGCAACTTGTATCTGGGAGTGAACTCTTCCTGCTTGGTGGGTTTCCATCCACACTGGGAATCGTACCATGCTTAGATTGTAACAGTGCTGGAGGCCCACGCAAAGGAATTTTCCTGTTCAAGTCAAAAGTAATGCGTTTATTTACTGAAGAGTTTTTGTAGACTGCAAAATCAGGACTAGAAAGTACTTAAAGCTTATTCTGACTTAAAGAACTAGGCTTTAGCTATGATGAAGGATGTGAAGGAAGTCTCTTGTGTTTCCTTGCAGTAATTTAAGAGTCAGGAACATGTCAGCTTAAGATTTTGAATCTATTCCTGCTCTTCTCCACTGTTTCCTCAGGAGTGAGCAGAACATGTCTTTCTGGGCAAGACTGCAGTAAACCTCAAGGCAGATCTTGGATTGCAGGAGCAGTCAGCCTTGCTGAAGGGTTTAATAAATGGCTGATAAAATATAAAGTATATATTTTTGTTTTCTTTTCAGGAATAATCAAGCTTGGGAGGTGGAATCCCCTCCCTCTCAGTTATGTGACTGATGCACCAGATGCGACAGTAGCCGACATGCTACAAGATGTCTATCATGTTGTGACATTGAAAATCCAATTACAAAGGTGGGTGTTTCTGAACATCTGTCCTTCCCTATTCTCTGAGCTGCTCTGTTGGTTACAGCATTACTACAGAGATTAGCACATCCTGTCTTCATTAATTTCTGGGCTTTTGATGAAATGAAAAGAAAATAGAGAGAAGGGTGGGTCACCTGGCAGCTTTTTGGTGCATGTTCCAACTGATACTGTATGTTTTCTGAAGTAGCAATATGGTAACAGAGTGGGGAAGGGCAGAAACTCAATCAAGTAAAGATATGGGGCTTTTAAAGGCAGACCTTTCTACAGTCCATGATTTCATGGATTCTTAAGTTCTAATTTTATCAAATAATAAACTCCTTGCCTTTTTCTAGAGGCTGCATTGTGAAAATCCAGGTCTTCTGCAGCCAGTTGCTGAGACGTGGAAAAGGGGATCTTTTTTTACTTTCCTTTTTTTTCTCCAGTGGTCTTTCTGGCAAGTAGAAGACAAGGAAGGAGAGTGTCACTGCAGCTCCATTTGGTGTTTGGAAAATATTTTCCTTCCCTGAGGGCTAGTTCTGATTAGCAAAGCAAGAGCTCCTAACGTTTTTACACTTATTTACCCTCCTTTCCTCCCACTCTTCCCTCCTTTTTTCTTCTCCTTTCTCTCTTGGCCCACTAAAGAGTCCTCCAATGCAAGGTCCCTGGCAGTGCATGACATATGCCAGAGCTGCAGATAAGCCTGCATTGCACAGCCTCCTGTAGCTATATGGCCAGAACATGACAGTGGAAAGAGTAAAAAGTAACAGACAGTTTGGAATAACTTACTGACAATTCTTTGAAGCTTTGGCTTGAATAGAAGAGGGGCCCACAGGGATCTGTGCATGTCCTTTGGTGACAGGTACATACCCTCCAACTGTTCTGTTCCGTTTAGAATTTGGAAATAGTTGATGCCTCACTGACATTAAACTTCCAAACAGCAACATTTCTTTCTTGTTGAATCTCTGATGGTGCTTGGGTTTTTTGATTTCCATGAACAGATCTTTCCTTGGTTTTATATACTGTGAAAATTTTTCAGCTGGGCTGCATCTCTGCTATGTAGTTGTAAAAGAGTGTCTGGACCCTATAGCTGCTATGGAGCTACCAGGAGTCCGTGTAGTCTGTTGTCACATCTGTGTTAGCAAAGGGTATGAACCTGACATTAAGGTCTCATTCTTTATCTTCAAAGTGCCTGAATGCCTGGATGCCACATAAATAAAAGACAGTCCATGACTTTGGCATAAAGATCACTGACTACTTGAACTCCTCAAGCACAACTCAAGGTTCAGCTCTGAGGCAGGCTGTAAGGGCAGAAGGCAGAACCACCTTCTGGGGCCATTGGAGAGCATGCATTAAGGCTCTGCAGAAGAAATGGCAGTGACAAGCTTCTCCCACCTTTTTGATGTGCTTCTTGGGTCTGTCCCCATGCATGTAGACACAAACCATAAGCTTGTTAAATTAAAAGAGGCACAAGTCATATGAAGACAAAAGCTTCACTACATATGCAGTTCTTGTGGAATGAAAGTGAGAATGAGCTGCACGTGACAGATGTTGGGCATATGGCTTGATGTGTTTCTGAAAGGCTCTCAGATACTTCAGTGATAAGGGCAGTATAAGAGCCTGTATAAAATGAAACTAATTTTTTGAAGTCTCACCTCCACACAATGAGGGCCCTCACTGTTCAGGGACTTTGTTGGTGGCAGTGCATGCAGCATATATGTTTATTTTTCTACCCCAGCAGGAGTATCTTTGTCTGGAGAGGAGGGCTTTACTCAACCATTCCTGGGGCTCACTTTATGCAGTTTCTTTGCTCTCCATCAGGCCCCAGCAGGAATGGTTATGCACACATATGCCATAGGAGGATCAGCAGCTGCGTGTTGAACTGCACATCTTCTGGTGATCGTGCTTGGTGGGAGAGGGATAGAGGGGAGAAACACCTTGATGGACTGGCCAAGCAGGAAGCTCCAGGGTTGTGCTTGTTGCTTAAAGGTCTATAGCACTTGCATGCAAAAAGTAAGCATCTGTGAAGGTGATGTTTCTGTCTGCTTTTTGCTTTCTGTTTTAACAGTTGTTCAAAGTTGGAAGATTTGCCAGCAGAGCAGTGGAACCATGCCACAGTTCGCAATGCCTTAAAGGAACTGCTCAAAGAGATGAATCAGAGCACATTAGCCAAAGAATGCCCTCTCTCACAGGTCAGTGCTTTCAGCAGGCTTAGGGAAAGAAAGATTTGCAAGAAGTAAAACTCATATTGCTTCTGTAGAGAGCCTACACTAAACAATTCTATAAATACCAAATAAATGTCTTGTTTTCTTTAGAAAGGAGAAATACTAATTAATATGTTAAATAGTAGCATTTTTATACCATGTTTTCACCAGGTGAAAATTATGAATTAATTGATTTCATAGAGATGTAAATGCATTATTTATATTTTTATCTGAATTTATTGCAATAGGACTAATGATCCTCAAATATAAGATTCGAGTGGCTTCTTCCCACTAGCAGAGGCTTCCCTTCCCCCCCCCAACCCATGGGTAGCTCTCATCAGCCTGCAACCATGATAAAAAGTGTGTAGTTTTAACAGTTGTGGCCCAATTTCTAGGAAACAGCAACAAAGAAATGTATATGTAATTATGTTAAAAAAAGAACAAAAACTCAGCCTCATTCTCCATGACTGCTTTTTAAACGCCACTGATGTAATGTCTAAGACACAGGTTCCTACATATGTCATGAGCTCTATTTGTACTTCAGATTGTCATAATGAGACATTAATAAAATTTTTATGACTTTTCCTTGCCTCTCAGAAAAAACAGAATAACACTTTAACACCCAGACCAGGTAACTTTGCTAGGCATGAAAAATATATTGCCTTCTAAAATGTGTACTAGAATCAGGTTAATCTGTCCATTGTATCTTTGAAAAGTCAAAACATGGGTAATTCCATCTTCCTAAAAATCCAGTGCTTTGCTTGCTCATATCCAACATTTTTTCTCCTTTGATTGTGTGTCTTCCATTGCAATCTATGTTCATCCTGCAATTCATGATCCAAAGCCTCCATGAACCACGATAATTCCCTCTGTTCACCACAAATTTGCCTCACTGTGTTATGATTACGACTCCAGGGAAAGCACAGAGGTAAAATATGAAGCTGGTAGGAGTCATATTCTTCACTTTATTTAGCTGTGTGGGATCTGCAGAGCTAACAGGAATGGAAGGGTTTTGTGAGGAAAAGCCACAGAACTTGCTGATTTAGTAAAGGAATAACAGACACTGTAGATATGTGCAGTGTGGAATACGCGTTGAATACGAAAGTGTTTTCATTTTCACACAGTTTAAGTGTCATTTTTTAAAATAGAATTATCTGTGGAATCTGGTCAGCTAATGATGATTGCAGCATATGGTTGTCTCTGCCCAGTCTTCTTCAATATCCAGCATAACTAAACTATGCATCATTTCATATGCAGAATTCATTTGTTGTCTAGGTCTGTTTCCTCCCACTTCAGTTTCAAAGCCTACCAGGTAGAAACACTGCAGTTGGTTTACTCCTTCTATAGGCTTAGTCTGACATATATTTACAAAATTACTGATGGCAGAAGTGTAGCAGCCAAAATCCTTGCCCCAGTATTTATTTAGTGGAAAAAAACTAAGAGGAGATCCTTTTGTAGGAAATTGAGCTTCCTTACTTTTAAGCATAGGTATAAATGACCTTGGGTAGTGACTAACTCTTGAATTAAGACTGCAGAATGCAGCTTGTATCGGTATTATTATTGCCATAAAAAGTTTCAGTCTCTTTTGGTTTAGCTCACAAAATGCAGAAGATACAATGGAAGGTTGTATAGAAGCTGTCTATTACCATCATCTGAATATGCCTCTAATACAATTCCTTCTCCCAAATCAGTTTTAAAAAAATATCGTGCCAAATGTGAAATGTCATTACAACCCCCTTGTGGTTAATATATTATTGACAGCAGCAAATTGCAGAGTGGTCTCTTAGGAGTGAAACTGCAGAGTAAATGCTGCTGTTTATTAATGTGTTCACAGTGCCTCAAGTACAGAAGCAGAGAGGGGCAGCGTGGGGAGCTCCTGCTCCCACCAGCCACGGTGCTCTCTCTCTGGTTCTCAGTGCCCCAGCTCTCCAAGCAGCCCAGATGGGGATTCTGATTGCTGCTAATGGGAAATGTAATCATTCACTTTGATTTAAAATTGTTCTGGTTTTTTTCTGCTAGGTGTATTACATGTCTGCAGCTTAGCTACCCTTAGCCTACGGCTCCTGTTCAAACAAATAAATCCCAGTTAACCAAGTTGGGGGGAAGAAGGGTAGGTAGGGGGAGTATGTGTGGCAGAAAGAAATCCAATTATTTCAATATTTCTATCTTTCCATAGAGATTTCTGTTTTTCCTGTGTTGTATCACTCATTTCAGCACTGACCATGCATTTTTGTCTCTTTGCTGGAGCAAGCTTTATTAGGACGTGTGTCCCATGTTTTTCTCCTTAAACTTACTGCACAGATTTTCTTTGTGTGGGTGTTTCTTAGCTCCTGGTCTAAGTAGTATTCATTCCACATGGCTGTCATGGCCACGCACATAGTGAACATATCTGCTGCTTTATTCCTTTGTTAAGAATTATTGCAGAAATATTATGCATTATTTAGAAGTTTGCAACTAGTGAGTGATTATTTTTCCCACTCTATTTTAAATGGATATTTCCTTTCTCCGGACTTACCAAGATTCCTAAGGCAAATACCCCTAGTTTTACTTTACATATAGTAGAGAGGATATGTGGTGTGAAAATTGTTATAGTTCTTTCCCCTGCAGAAGAGAATCTGTCCTGGGATTTTTTTCACCAATGGTTGATTTACTGTTTAATTTTACTTTGTTTATTTATTTTAAGTTTTGCTTTATCAAATAAAGGTTAATGGGTTAATATATTCTGTGATATTTAATAGCCTCATGATTTCAGTAGTGTTGATTTCTTGTAGAGCTAGGTGATTTGGAGAAGGAATCTTCCCCTCCCCCCCCCCCCCCAAAATAAAAAAAACTTAAGAGAACCAAATTGATATGTAGACGGAGTTCAACAATTTCCCCACCCTTCTTTAGTAATGGAAATTTAACTGAAGTGATGCAAAAAACCACTGGATTTGCTCAACTTTGATCAAAAACCCTCTTCAGCAGAGGCTATCGCCATGTCAGGCTTTCAGAATTCTATTGCTTGTTAAAATGCTGTAGAGCTAGGGAGGATTTATGGGCAGGGAATTGCTGCTGACTGCCACAATGCTAGGTTTATGTCTCAAAATATTGATTTTAATTAGAAAATTGAATCTCAGTTTTAGAAATTGGAGCAGCTACTTAAGGCTCTTACTTCATAGCCTGCAAACTCTACTGCACTGCACCATGGCACTCTTTGAGTGGAAAAGGCAGAGGGGCCTCTTCAGTGACAGTGAAATTACCTGTTGAAGGCTGAAAGTAATCTGTATCACCCAGTTATCTGAGGTTGTTCCATTCTGCTCACGTTTTTTAAGTTTCTAAAACTCAAGAGTTAGGGACAGAGTCCTGTGATACTGCAGTGAACAGGACAGGAGACTGGGTAGATCTGACAGAGGGCTGGGATGATTTTGTTTTTAAAGCATGGTTAAATTCAGTGAGCCAGTGCATAAGCCTTATAGCTTTCCAGAGATGGCCAAGAGCCTGCAGGAGCTCATAGGCCAGAGCTTGAAGCCATGGTTTGAGCTGTGAGATCATCCTTGCTCTCTCCTCTTGGTGCAGAAAGGTTGCACAAGGTGCCCCAGCTTTCTCTGAGCTTTGACGTAAGTGCAGAAGGAGGGCATGAAGAAAATAAGATACAGTTTGTGGAGAAGGTGCATTGGCTCCTATGTCTTGGCGCTGTTAGATTGCATTTCCTTGCTGACAGTGTACATATGCTGGGAACAGTTTGACCCTGGAAGGGTTCAGAAATGAGAAAAGAGGACAGTGAAATGTAATTAAAGTGATGCCTCCTCTATAGGATGGAGGAAGGGAAGAACTACCAGTAATGAGGCTGTTTGCCACCCTATGGGCAGAAGCACCCCAGATATAAAATACCCTTTTTATTAGTATCAGGTGCTGGAGAACCAGTCTGCAGCTATCTCTTCATTCAGCTTGTATGGAGTTGCTTAGGGGGAATTTGCAGAGTAGGGAGGGGTGCTGGTTAGGCAAGTGGTATTTCAGTTTTGTTGAGCTTTCTTGTGGGTTTTGACTGCTCTGTGTTGTAGCATGTGTAGTTCCCTGTGCTCTGAATGGCACTGCTAATTTCTCTTCTGGGTGATTCTTCACACAAGGGCTAATCACACGTTTCTATAAATTATATTAATTTAACTTATTTGCCTAACTGTTGTTCTGCACCGAGAAGCACGGATGTTCTCCAGTTCTTGGCTGTGCAGTCTTGCTGCATTTGGAAGCAGAACACAGACATCTGAAAAGCATTATTTGGATTATGCATGCTGGAGCATCTAATCTTACCTTTAGGATCTGGTTCCTAAATTGTGCTTGGTGCAGTGAGCATGTGTTACTCAGCCCAGCTCTGCCTGTTGTTATGCAACTGAAGTTTGGCTATTGCAGTATCACAAGCACAAAGCAAAGTAGAACTTCCCCCCCAGCCTGTGCAGCAGGTCTCAGTGTAGGTTTGTACTACGTTTTTTTTACAATAAGTATTATTGTGATTTTATTCATGGCTGGGCATATAGACTGGAGAATAAAACCAATGTTTTGTACTCATCAGATGGTTCTTTTGGGTTTAAAGTCATACATGGATGATCATTATGCACTCGGGTGTCATTTGCTTTCCCTGGAAAAGGTTTCTAATCATGGAAGATATTTTAAATCCTTTTTGTTTTTTCTTTCTATACTTCCAGAGTATGATTTCATCCATTGTAAATAGTACATACTATGCCAATGTGTCAGCAACCAAGTGCCAGGAGTTTGGGAGATGGTACAAAAAGTACAAGAAGATTAAAGGTAAATTGATTTTTTTTTTTTGTTGCTTTCCAAGTTCTTGAAATTCTGCTGACAGTTGGAGATTATTTGATTTAAATAACAGTAATAATAAGCAATAATAATATTTGTGAATTTGTCTACAAAGAGGACACAGTCACAGCACATTTGAAATTAAATCTGATACTTTACAAACAAGGCTGGCATGAAAACACAGGACACAAAACATGCTTAAAATATCCCATTTCACTGTGCTGAAAGATCAACTGTGTTTTGAATTAAGCAAAAACATTTTGGAAAGAAAACATTCTAGTATCTCAGGATTTAAAAGTTAAATTACTATGTAAGTTGCCCTAGTTTTGTTTTGTTCCTGAAAGCTAAAAACCTGACTTTTTAAGTTTACATGTGCCCTTGTTCTCTGTTCTCAATACTGCAAGGTCTACTGGCATTCCTGCTGTATTTTATTCCTCTGGATACAGAGCATTTAGTACTGCTTGTTGGGAGACACTTATAAATAGCAAGGTGCTGCACCTGCTGAAGTCATGAGAAAAATAGCCCATTGTATGTATTTTTTATGTAATGAAATGGTATTAGTAGGTCCATAGTGCCTGAGGTAGTAAAATTATTCTAAGTTCATCTCATTCTCACCACTGAACAGTCTGATCACCTGTCAGTGGTGCACAAAATGATGTGACAAGCATCTATCGTGTGTGGTTTGTTCTTTTATTGTTCCTTTCCTTTGGCAAGGGACTTGCCAAGTGTGCACCAGACTATTTGTTTTAGTAGGTTTTTGGGTTTGGGGTTTTTTTTTAACACTCATGTGCTTTAAATGCTCAGGACTTTGAGGGTAGTCAAAAGCTTTTTCATAATTCGACCTGGGACCTCTCTCCCCAAATCTCCATCGCCCTTGGAGATTAGCTGTATGCTGGCATAGGATTTTTCCATAGTTTTTCTCTCTCTTACACCACTGAACTGAAGGTTCATTGTCTGAAAGAAGGCATGGACTGTTATTGTCATTTCTGTCTGTGATTCTTTCAGTAGCCAGGAAAATCACAACAGAATTCACAAAAACACCATGAAGAAATAGAGTAATGTCATGTCCTTTGTGAGAAACTGCTGTATTTTCAGTTGTGTGAAGATTAGCACCTTTCAAAAAGAGTGTGCTGTCTTTTCCTCTTAAAAGGCTGGGAAGCATAAGCCACGAAGGGTTGCTTGTTTTGTTTCCTTAGGACAGACTAGAAATCTGCATAATAATACCATAAAAAGTCTGCTGCTTGAGCTAGGAACACATGAAACAAAATTGCATGAAACATCAGAACAAGTTCTGAGGCATCTGTTTTTTCTCTGCACATCTGGCTTGTGCAGAACATACCTGTAAGACACTCATGCCTGGCCTCTGCAATGATTAGATTTTCAGTAGGGGAAAAAAGAAAGAATGTTCTGTGGTGAGAAGGAAAATTGTCCAGGCAGGATTGGGGTAACAGTGCAGGCAAGGAAATGGAGATGTTGCTTTTCACCTACTAAAATGGTTTAGGCTAGAAGTAAAAATGTTGATTGGACATTTTAGTATGTGGTTACCCTTGTGCCAAATAAACTGGATATTTTCTTTTCTCTGTAAATTGCCATTGTGTGACTCAGAAGTGTTTCTTTTCTCTAAATGGTGTCTCTTAATAACAGAATTTTATTCCAAGTACTTTAACATGTCCTCTTGGTTAAAAAGCAGTCAAAAGAATCAAACAGCTTCAAGGTCATCACCATTCACTTTTACTTGATGTTCTGGGAAAACAGAAATAGGCTTTTTTTTTCATTTCTCTTTTTTTTTTTTTTTTTCCTCCAAAACTGGGCAAGGGTGCCAGTTGCAGAGGCGCTGGAAACCCTTAACTGTAGTGTTCTTAACTGTAGAGACACTACTACAGTTTCTGAGTATTTCTAGTACACTGTTGTCTTCTACTTTTTTCCACTTTTGGAGCTTATGCTCTTAATTTTTCTTTACTGAGTAAGTGCACAGTTAAATTTTTAAGTGCAGTAAAAGCAGAATGAAACCTCAATCTAAAGGTCAAGGATCCAAACCCGAAGAGTTTGCCAGATAACTCTGTATCTGTGCTATTCAGAGACACAGCCAGTCGTTGCTGCTTGGAAGTTTATGTGTGTGTTAGTGGGAGGAGAAAAAGGAAGGTTAAGGTATGTGTGAAGTAAACACAAGCTGCTATAAAGCAGTTCAAGTAGTGTTGATTCATCAGCCATATGAGTGGGAGAGAAAACAAAGAGTCTGTGGCAGGTACAGTGGTGCATGGAGAATAAACAGCAACTTCAGAGCAGTAATCTTAACTGCTTGCAAGCAGGAAGACTTCTGCGCTTTAGGTGGTTTCAGTTTCTCATCGTCTCTCATTTAAGGTTGTTTTGTTTCTTTTCTATAGCCAGATAGTCCTGCAGGACAGCTCAGTTAGTGTGCAAAATCAGTGACTCGAGTTACATGCATCAGTCATCGCATATTCCTTTAATAATATTTTAAAAAAGGACTTCCATGAAGGTGAATGGATGATGTAGTGATTTGTTTTTTGGGCTGTAGCTGGATAGATTAGGTAAAACTATGATTTAGAGTTCTTGAAACCAGCAGCCATATCCTTGTGTAACTCTAGAGCTGGTTACTAGAAAGTAAAAGCAAAAAACAATTCACATGAGCTGTGGTAAATACAAAATAGTAAGGGGCTTCAAAATAACTTTATTGACGTTGCAAACTAAATGCAGACTACAGTGTTAAATGTGTTTCCTATTATCTGCTAATGTCTGTTTTAATAAAACAGTGGGAACTAAATGGTTGCTTCTTAATCTAAACCATGATTTCCTAAACATAAGCTATGTGATTCTATTACAAATTGCCACATATAGATCTACTAGGTCAAACTTTTTTCCTTTCTCATAGAAATAAATAAACAGTAAATTAATTATACTCTCTGGAAGATCAAAGTAATTACAACCAAAGACAGAAATAAAAAGTTCCCTGGAAAAAAAGAAAAAAAAAAGAAAAGCATCAGGTTGCTGAGTGCATAGCTAATGTTTAAATAATATAAGAAAGTGAACAATCAATAATTTGATATCATTAGCAACAGATGTAAAAGCTGTATACAAATGGAATTGTATCAAATCTCAAGTAAACATTCTCAGTGTGCATTCTGTTGAACTCACTGAAAAGACAGCTAATCTACTTATGCTCATAATTCTAAAAAAGTTTTCAGTTAGTTCAGCTCATGTCAATTTTGTCTTGTGTCAGATGATGCTAGAATAAAATTCTGCTTTAATGTTTTTTCTCCCACCCTGTCCCATCCTCTTAAGGTTTTAAAACATTCACAGTTTACTCAGGAGCATGAGAGTTAGTGTACAGCTAGATTTGGGAATTGGCAGGTAGGAGGATGGAGGCTTTTTGTCTCCTCCTGGCCCTGGATCTGCCCCTTGTGTGTGAAGATGTGAGGGAGGTTATAATGGGATGTCCACTCTTCCCAGTCTCTCTGGCAGACACGTATATATTTGAAGAAGAGCTTATATTAAAACCTGTTATAATGGAATGTGTACAGTGGTTGGGAAACAAAAGGCTTAACAGTTCTACTGTGGGCCTTTTGCCTTTAGGGTGTTTGTAATCACTTGAGGTGGTAATTAAGCTATTTAGTATGTGTTTAATTTTGTTCAAAATATGCACCATGAATTAATCTGAGATTGCTATGTGAAGCCTCTTTTCCCCTTTTTATTTACTTTTTTTTTTTTGAGGGATGCAAGACCTTATAGTACAAAGTTGTGCATACTTGACAAGACTTAATTATGTTTAAACCTGCCTCAATGAAGAATCAGAGGTCCCCCTTTTTTACTAAAGAATACGTACTAATAAATGACAACTATAGACCAATGGCTTATTTCAGTGGTTCTCAAGCTGCCTTTTTCCTGCCCAGTCCCCGGGGATGCTTCTGTCAGTCTGAGAAATGCTCATCCAGAAGCATTTCTCTAAAAGCTGAACTTGCTGAAGCTGGGAGAAGGCATTTAACATTGTTGAAATGCAGGATTTTAGTAATTGCTTGAAAGGTTTGCATTGGTTTTAAATTTGATTTACAAATAGATACAGGAATAAAAACAACACTTTGTAAGTATAGATGTGTGTGTATATATGTGTGTGTATGTATGGAGGGAGGTATTTCAGAACTTAATCATGCAATTCAGGTAATTCTCAAGGGATCAAACTTGTACCAGTTACCTATTTGTGTCCCAGTGTTTTGTGTTCATAGCATTTAAAATATTTTTTAGCTCTCTTTCTCAATAGATATTTCACTTCAAAGTGTCATGCTTTCTATTTTTATCAGAAGGACTATCACGGTATCACAATTCTTTCACAACTGAAAATCTTAACTGGTGTGAATATTTTCTTTTTGCCTGATGACACAACTTAGCTCAGTGGGAGGAAGTTAGAAAGGCAGCAGGAAAAAATAAATACATTGTGGACTTAAAATTAAAAAGACATACTTTTTTGTGTGTGTATGAAGAACATGTCATCTTTGCTCCTGCCATCAGTGTCTGTCAAAATATAGCTTTCTGTGGATGTGAGTTTTGAGACTGTGGCTGTCTCAAAGTTTTTGTGGAATGATGGGGCTTTTCAGTTTAAAGGAGGAGGCCTCAATTATTTCTGTTTCAACAGATCAAGAATGTAAGAAAAAGCTTTCATAGCTTCCTTAAATTGAGAATCTGCTTTGGCTCCTCTTTGATTTTTCCAATATTACTGATTTGTTGTTTATGTGCTCTTTTATTATTGAAAGTTTGTTTGCTTACTTCCAATGATGGATAGACTGAGCAATCTGTTTCTCTTTTAATGTGTTCCTAGAGGCCAGTGTAGGTTCAGAGAGGTTAGAAACATGATTCAGAAAGGCTCCCTGCTTTCTTATTTCCAGGCTGAAGGAACTGAGGATTGCAGCACAGTGATTATGCCAGTGTGAGCCTAGGGAAAACTGTCATTATGTGCTTTGAGGAAGAGTTTTTAATTGTTCCTCTGAAGCAGATGTTGTGGAAGCCTCATGAAGAGGCACACCAGATCTTTCCTGAACAGAGTTTCTGACTTTTAAAAATACCTTTTTTACTGATACATGCATGGGTATTTACCTTTCTCTATATAAGTAGACAGGTTTACATATAGTATGTATTTATATGCATATATCTTGACCTTTTGCAGAAATGTTAAGTTTTTTAAGGAAGTACATTTCATATCTTGTTTGGATATTAGTTGTGGCTCTGGAACCAAAGCATTTAGGGTCAGCTGTGAGTCTCTTGACATTACTGTAACTTCTCCTTTGCTTACTTTTATACACTTTACTGTGTATTCATTTCCCTAAAAACAGGACTTTTCTCGTTTTCTTAAATAAAAAGGAAGAAAAGTAACATCAGTCACAGTAAACTTGTCAGCATCTAGGTAACATACATGACCTGAAGATCAGCTCTTGACTCGGGGACATCGTCTTAGTCAGTAGCCTGCTGTGCTATTTTATGAGGAGAGTACTTCATCAGTTGTCACTAATGATGAGGAAAAAGTGGCCTCTCTCTTTAAATATAAGTTAAAAGTGTCAAGATTCAGCAAGAATTAAAGACCCCTTGACCGCTGTTTTCCCCACGCATATATTAGCATTTTGCATTTCAGCATTGTCTGGGATGTTCAGTGCCAGTTTGGGGGTTTGTGCATGTGTGTTGTTAAAAGCCAATTTAGCTGCTGCTGTGTGTTGAAGGGGTGTATGAATTGTGGCCCTCTTGGCTATTCCTCTCTGTAAAGAGAATAAAACACACCCTTTGGGTTTATTTCTTTAATTAAGAGTAATTTTTGTCTAAGGTAAATGCATATATGAATCTCAGCTTTGCAGAATGTCTTCCTTGGCTTGTGCCTGTTTTGGGGCAGTGGCTGTCACTGCTCACAGTGCCTGTGCTGTGGCAGAGGATGCATGAGATTTGCTGAGTGGCATCTCCTGTGCCTGTGTGTGGCTGGAGCTGCAGCCAGTGCTGCTGTAGGCAACACAGGCCACACAGTAAAGACTGGAAACCCTTCTGTGGAAAAGCTGTCCAGCCACTTGTCCCATGTCTTGCTCAAATCATGTCACTGAATTCTTTTTTTTTAAAATGTCTCCTTTTCCAGTACTATGCTTTTCTCAGTGAGGACCTTTGTGCTGCAGCTGGGACATCTGCCCTTTTGAATTCTTAATAAAGAGTGGTCATGTCCATTTTCTAAAAGGAAAACATGTTTTTGTTTTAACCTTTGGAATCTCAGAATTAATTTTCTTTCATATTTAAAAATTGTATGCTTCCAAACTACGACATGTTAGCTTAGAAGAAAAGTTATTTTCCCAAAGTAAGCATTAGTGGAGATAAGTTTCAAACAGGAGGATAACTTGAAGTTTATGTACAGGCATAAGCTTTCCTATGTGAAAAGCTGCAAAGTGTCTCTCTGATCCTGTGGATTTCATAGAATATGTAACTCCAGGAGCAGAATGGCATTCTGTTCACTTGAAATACCTGATGAGTTTGTTATCTCTAACTTAGTGATGTTTGTGTTCTGTCTCCCTCCCTTCCCCATCTCTGATGGTATGAATCAGGAATACACATGTATGTATCTCCCAGAGGAATTGCACAATTGCCTGGGTCATCTAGGAGGTTTGTACCTCTCACAAAAGATTGAATCTACTGTTACAATAGTTTGACAGGAAGGAAGATACTTTTATATCAAATGGTAACATCAGTCCATCTAAACAAGTGCTGCCTGTGTTTCTGTCAGTGTTCCAACTAATGATTCTGCTGCTTCTCCTTTTCCTTTTTACCTGACCAGTATTCATGGGTTAGAGCAGGTGGTCACTAGAATACCTTCAGTATCATGGTTTTCTCTGCCAGATGGATCTGGCATGTCCTTTTGACAAAATATTAACATGATTATGAAGAACTGACTTCATACTTCTGTGTGCCTCTTGAACCTCTACAAAAAGCCAAAAACCTAAAAATAGATGATGATACTTGTCTTCTGACAGGCATCTTTGGAAGCAGTGTAGTCCAAGGAAAGCCCATGTAAAGCATATGACTTCTTATGCTTAAGCACTGGCAGAAGAACATGTTAGCATCCCTGTGTCCCAAGGGATGACTTGGAGCTAGTCTTGAGGATAAGGAGTGAGCAGGTCAGCTGCACAAAGAGACTCAGCAATGTTAGTACACTGTGCTCAGTTTACCTCAGATTGGTGGTTAAAGGCTCACTTTTAATGATGATTCTAAATTTTGAAAATAGTGATTTGTGCTTTGGTGGGAACTGAATGGTTTGCAACTCAACAAAGAACAGACAATGGCCTTTCCTGTCTGTTTTCCATTAGGCTTGGATAAAGGCCTTTGCTACCCACAGCCAGCGGCCAAACAATTTCTGTATGTGCTCTATAGCTATTTTGAGGTTCTGTGCTGTCCTGCAGGAGTAGGGGGGAAGGTTTTTAAAGCTTCTTATCATGTCTGCCTCTCTGGTCAGCCTGCTTTTCCTCCAGTCCTGAATGCAAGAACAAGTGGCCTAGGCAGAGATCAGGCACTGAAGCCAGTGAATGACTATGGGTAAATACAAAGATTAGATGCTGACTGAAATGAGACTCCTCAGATCAGCCCTTTGCACTGAAGTGGTTAAGTGGGCTGTGATTAAAAGAAATGAGCAATTATCCCAATTACAGATAAAAAGATATGGAATTACCACTTTAAAAGCACCTCCTGTGCTCTGGAGTGGTTCTGTTATTTACAAAGTGGTAGTTCATAATTATGCAGCAGAAGCAAGTGGGCACTCTCTGGGTGTAGTGCAGCAGCCCTGTCTCTCTGAGGTGAAGCTGGTGCTGTGCTTTGTCCCCCAAGCATGGCTCCAAAGTTCAGGTCTTGCTCCAGTGAGCAGGATGGTGCCAAGCCAGGAGAAATTGTGGGAACCTTTCTGTCTCAAACTTAGTGCAGGGTATTATACCAGAGTTTACAGAGCTCTGCCGGCTTGGCCGTGACCACTGCTAGAAATGGCTTTTATGATCACCAGGTTTTAAATAATAAATAAAACAAAGAAGCAAACTGAAGCACTGGAGAACAGCCCTGGGTGGTGACATATTGTCACAATTGAAGCATGGCAATTCTGCCGGCTAGTAACTTATTACAAAACGTTTCTTTACCAGCTTCTTTTACTCTGGGGCAAAGTGCCTGTGTGCCTGTGGGACTGAAAAGTTCCGGACACGCTGGGTCATGGGCGCTGGCGGGTCCTCTGTGTCCCTGCTTGCAGTGCAGTGCTGGGAGACGTGTTACGCTCTTGCTCTTCCTGCTGCATCCCTCATTGTGCACAGGAATTTGGTTTCCAATGCTGTCAGTCAATTCAGTGCCACGCATAAGCCCTAAATGCCCCATGGGCTGTTTGTCAGAATGTTCCTATTAACAACTCAGTGCAAATAAAGTGTGAGGGGAAGGGAAGGTGGAGAAATAAATCTTATTTTAAATCTTTTGAGCTGGTTTTATTTTAAATGGAAAGTTGCTTGCAGACCACCCCAAGCTATTGTGCTGTGGTCTGCGTCAGCTGCTTGACTGTGCAAGGAAGACTGGGCTAGAGGTTGAGAGCATCACACAGGGGAAGGGTGCACTGTATTCCTTTTGTGCTGGATCCAGGAAGTTTTAACTCAATATGGAGTTGAAATACATTGACACACATGGTAATCGTTACAGGATGAGAACGGAATATTCAAATACAATAATTTGCTGCTCCCAATTTGGGGATTATGTTGGTTTCTGACTCTTGTAGAGGTAGTGACATGTTGTAGGGAGATATAGAAAAAAGAAGGGCAGATGCTATTCTAGAGTGCTCTCAGGGCTAATTGCTGAACTTAGCACAGTACCTGTTGTCCAGACACAAGTCTCTGCCTACCTAGTGATGGGCTTCAGAAGAGTAGGTGGCTCTGCAATATGACAGTGCTGTTGTACTTGGTTTAAATAAGCTCTTCAAGCAAAGAACTGCAGAATTGTATACCAAGTGAGTGATGCAGAGAGAAAATGAAAACACTGCAATGCCTTTTGCTGTGGTCACACCACAGATGGAGGTAGGTAACAGCCTCCTGAACCAGCTTTTATTTAACTACCACAGGCATTGCTAGCAGAAGTCGTTTATGAGCAGTACTTGAATATAGACAGTACATATCCATGGAACCCCTTCCTTCCCAGTGAGGTCTTGCTGTTCTGTCCTCACATGTTTATATTCAATCAGTACAGCTTTGTATTCCAGTCGATACAGGACTGCAAGAGCTCTGAACGTATCCCCTGTAATTGGGTATGAGCATGGAAAATGGAGGATGCAAATGTAAAAGCCCTGTCTCAGGAAGATCTGAGGCTGAATGCTGGTGGCAAAGAAGCTTTGTGGCTTCTGTATCCCTTCCTTCTTAGAGCATTGCTGGGAAGCAGGCCTGTGTCTCAGGACAGTGCCACTCTCCATCTCCAGGGTGTCTCAGTCTTGCTCCTGCTCAGCCCTGCAGATTTGGTAACCAATCCATAGTTACCAAAGAACAACAGGGAATCAGATACAGGCAGTGTGTTAAAGAAGGAAAGAGTCTTAAGCAGTTGAGTAATGCACATTTTTTCCATCCAGCGTAACTGCTAATGGTAGCCTTTTATTACTGAAGTGGTCGAAGTGACTAGAATCTGGTTTGTTTATAGGCAGTACATGCATGGCTGTATAGTCCAATGTGATCAAAAAAGGAAACTGATAATAAGGGAAAAATATACCTATGGAAGGAAGTCAGGTGATGTTTCTGTGTAATTGCAAGTGGCACTGCAGAGATTAACAGCCTGGCAGCCTTTTCATCTTAAACTTTATTTTTATAGGGGTTTATAACTTGGCATTGAAGTCAAGAGTGGGTGGAAACTTGGCAAATGTGGTTCAGCCCAGAAAGTGAATGTTATTTATATTTATTTCTCACCAAGTTTTCAAAAACACTTGGTTACTGTTTTTATGTTCTAACAAGTAATAATTTGCTGGTTTCAGTGACTTATTCTCTGTGTGCTCCTTAAACTACAAATAGTTCAGAACTTTTTCAGCTCTTCTGAAACTTCTAGCGCAAGGACTCTTTTATTTTTAGGGTAGTCAGTGATGTAGTAGGATGCTCCAACTATTTCATTACACTGAGCAACAGCTTTATGCTACTTACACCTGCCAAGTAGCTATTGTACCTTTGGACTAATTGCACTTGGCTAGCAACAGTGTGTATTTAATGGCATTACTCAGGTGCAGGCTTAGTGCAGAGAGGCTGAGGAGGCGATGGTATGGCCACGTTGGCTCTGAATCGTCTGTGTTTCTGTGTTGCAGAACGTGGTCTGAGGCTGTGACAAAGCAGCTCCTCCTCACTGCCCTGCCCACACCTCTGTATTGATGATGGGTCCAGCCCTGGAATTAGCACTACTCCTATTGCATATTTCACATTGATTTCGTGTCTGTTTCTGAATATAGAACTGGTACAGAACTCCTGGTGTAGAGCTTTCTGTGCCTCATTTCAGGGACACCTTCTGACATCAGGAAGAGCAGCTTCTGAATAGGGATTTTCAGTATTTTCAGAAAGATGAAATATTGCATTATGTATCTGAGAGCGTGTGAGTAACACAGCAAAGTGGTCGTTTGCTGACAATAATATTTGTGTATCACACATTTTGCATTGCGTTTCAGAGTTGAAATACAAGTAAACACTTACTTAGAAAATCAGTTGGGTTAAACATTAGGTTTTGTGAGAAAGTGGAATTCATAGCTTTCTTAGTAATTAATTTTTTTTTTAATTTTTAAAAGCAATTATTTAATAGAGCACTAAAGATGTTACAGTATTTTCCTTTTGAAGAATGGGAAGAATGAGTTAAAATTTCTTACAAGGAAATTCTGAGTATTAATTCACCTAGCTGTAAAATTCAGTACTTGTGATGTTCCAGAGTGACAGTTCTAAAAATAGTAACTGTGTGTATGTATGTGTTCAGGACATGACCCTCTCTGCCTTAGATTAACTCTGGGAGGAAAAAAGAGCTCTCTTTCTATTTAGAAGAGAGCAAGTCATCAGTAAGCTATCACTCTGAGTATTAACTGTGTAAAGCTTTATATAGATTAGGTTTTTAAAAAGAGTTCAAAACCTCGTACAGTTGTTAATCATTACACAAGTTATAACAGTATTACGACCTTTCTGAAATAAATCCTATCTTGTTACTTGCCGAGGCCAATACAGGGATGAGATAGTGGTTTTCTATGATTACATGTTTTTAAACACTTACATATCAGATCAATATAAAAATGCCTATTCAATTGCACATAGGGAGGCTTATGGAATCTGCAACCTACTGTAGAAGGACTTCTGGTTGCTTAAAATTACCTAGGTAGGAATAATATTTATGCACTTGCTAAACTCCATTTCCTATTTCAAATGGTACTTTTAGAGAAAATTTTATTTTGTGATGTGTGTGTTTAGTTTTGCAGTTACCTGAAAAGGTACTGTGGTATTGCTGACATAAGATATTTAGCAGGGACTTTGCACATCAGTATATAAAACTCGAGTATATGCATTTAGTGTGTACTGTTTTAATTTTTTTGTAATGTAATATCACTTAGAGATCACTGTTGTGTTACACATAGTTTTTTTTTAATAGAGTGAACCACTTTATTTCAAGTGGGCATTTGTGCAAAGTGCTTTAAAAGTTTCTGGACAAACTCATGGCAATGAGGCTTTGGCTATAGGAACCATAGCTTCAAACTTTTCTCATGTGTAAATTTCACTGTTTTGTACTATGCTTTCACACAACCAACATGAGTCTGCTGTGGTGCACCTGGGTGAGCTGATGGTACCAGAAAGGTTTATCCACACACAGTGCAAGGTAGAGTTTATGTGGAAAAGATAATAGTTACCAAGTTTGTAATGAGAAGCAGTGCCATGAGCTGCACAGGGAATGGCCTTGTTTCCATTCAGTTTGTGTGAGTAGATACCAGTTTGAGTTTCTTTCCTTTACCTAGATTCCAGGGATTCTGAAATGCTGACCACTTTTAAAGGTTAATCAATTTGCTGTGACAGATTCAAATGTTAGTAATAGTATAAATGGAAGTGTCCAAGCTTTTTTCTTTTAGGAAAGGAGGCTGGGGAGGATACTTGCTGTTGGTTTATAGAGAGTCTTCATGGGCCAGAATGAAGCCTGGGAAGTCCAAAAATTGTTAATTATTCTTGTTGCTTTTACTTTGTGTTTCTTTTGCTTATGTATCTATGATACTTCTGTGCAATTGTAGACTTAAAAAGTAAAGCAGGTGCTATTGTGTGCAGTCACCTGCAATATAATCCTTTCCCCTAAATGCAAACTGAAATGACAGCAAGCTAATTTTTCTCTTTTAACAGTGGAAAGAGTGGAAAGAGAAAACCTTTCAGACTATTGTGTTCTTGGTCAACGTCCCATGCACTTACCAAATATCAACCAGCTGGCAACTTTGGGAAAATCTAATGAACAGTCTCCTCATGGCCAAATTCACCACAGTACTCCAATCCGAAACCAAGTGCCAACGATGCAAACCATGATCAACCCTGGGCTCCTGTCTCCTCAGCTCAGTCCACAGCTGGTGAGGCAGCAGATAGCCATGGCCCATCTGATAAACCAGCAGATTGCTGTCAGCCGACTCCTGGCTCACCAGCACCCACAGGCTATCAACCAGCAGTTCTTGAATCATCCACCCATCCCTAGAGCTGTCAAACCAGAGCCATCAAATTCATCGGTGGAAGTCTCTCCAGATATTTACCAGCAAGTCAGAGATGAGCTGAAGAGAGCCAGTGTGTCTCAAGCTGTCTTTGCAAGAGTAGCATTCAACCGCACACAGGTACCAATTTCTATTCTATAACCAAGAAGGGGCAAAGCTGTGGCTCTTGTGGGGCTGTGTGGTTGCTGCAAGTCAGGGCACGGGGCATGCCATAGAAACAGGTCAAACCACTCTCAGTCTTTTCTGCAGTCTCTCTGTCAGTTTTGAACAAGACTGTTTCTTCCTGGAATAGCTGTTTGTTTGCATTTGGCCACTCCTGTGCCATTACTTGAGCTTTGTTCTCTAGCAGTCATTCTGCTCATGGGAGTTCTTCCCTGGGCTCCTCTCTGTGGTTATAAACTTCCACATTTGCCCCTGCCTGGTTGCCAGGAGGAGGTAATGAGAGACTGAGAGTCAGAGGTGTTATTCCTTCTGATGGTTCCTCAATTCCTTCCTGTGGTACAACTGATGCCACAACTAGTGCCAGAGGCTGCTCCCACAAGAAATGTGTAATGCAAGTGTGCTGGGAAAAGTGTCTGCCTTTTTGTACATCTGACACAGGTTTTCATACATCTGACACGGGTTTTCATACATCTGACACGGGTTTTCTCACTCACCTAGTGAAATGCAGATGTTGAAATGATTGCGTGGTAGTATCAGCTTAAGCCTGGCACATGGAGTACGCAAGGTGAATGTATGTTCAGAAAGACAGGCCATGCATGTTTATCCTACAGGATACAGCATGTGATATCTCAATTGTGATACTCTAGCAAGGCTTAAGAAATGGAAAGTGGCTTAATACTCAGTATTGGTACAAATTCCTTTTGTGCAGCTGGAATTGTTACTTGAGGTGAGATTCACCAGCAAGAGAAGAAAAGGGGGAGTATATATCTCTAGGAGGTCTGTCCCATGCCCTATACAGTGCCTTCGTCTGTTCTCCTAGATTAATGATTTTCTTTGGCACTGCCATTTTGGAAATGCCATGTTATGAGGGAACTAATTAAAGTATGGAGCACATTTTATTACTTCCCTTCTTCCATTAAATTCATAAGATGGCTGCACTCAGAAAAAAACACTTGAGTTCTGGGGTTAGCCTTGAGGATATCAAATGAAAACTACATAGGAATGCATGAGTATTTCCTCTTTAAAATGCTGCTTTTAATTTGGAAAAGCTTTTCATCCCTCTGGGATCATAACCTGTTGTATATAAAGCCTGGTATAATCAAGGTGGATGGTATTGACAGAATGACATATTCTGAACTGGAGCGAGAGGTCGGCAATAACATTGCCAGTGAGGGTTTTGTCACTGTCAAGGAACATGAAGCTCTCCTTCAGCCACACTGGGAGACCTGGGCTGGTAATGCCCAAGTGTGCTATTAAATCAGAGGCTTATTCCCCAACAAGTAAGATACTACCTGCTTCTCAGCCCTCCCTGATAAGTAAATCAATGTACATCCTGATTCCAGAACAGGCAAGTCTTACAGCATCCATAGAAGATTTGCACATCTCACAAGTGTTTTGTTAGTCAACAGTGCCCTAATACAGAAGACCAGTGGTCTTACATACAGTGCATCATGTCCCCAGGAGCCATCCCTGCAGCAGAAGAGTGCAGATACACACTCAAGTTTCCATGTCCTCAGCTGGTAATTCCAACTCAAATCAAGCTGCCCTCGCATGAAGAACTGTTCAGGGTATTAATAAGAGGGGCTCAGGCAGTCAGTATTGCACTGCATAATAGAAGGTGTGGTATATTCCCACATATCTCTGATGGAGAAGCAAACTCTGTAAAAGGCACTTAGAGTGGAAATTTAAGTCTAGTCTCACCTCCTTGCATCCCCTGTGCTGCCTCTGAGGTACAGAGAGGTGTGTGTTTCTCTCTGGAAAGGTTTGGGTTTGTTGTATTTTACAGAAGTGCCAGCATTGGAAACTGGAGGTCTGTTGTTTCTCCTGATGGTACCAAATAATAGATGCTGTGTGCCAGCCAGCTAATAATGGCATTAATCACTGCATTATGGGCCACTGCTTAATCTTTCTTCATGGTAGCTCTGTGGTGCACATTAGCCTATAATTAAGTATAGCTTCATGAAATATGTACTGTGAGGCTTGTTTAATAGATAAACTATTCTCTAATTTATTTTAAAGTCCAATGACCTACATACTCAATGCTGAAAAGCCCCTTCTTACTAACATTATTTCTCCCCTGAGACCTTCCATCTGAGCAAATCTGTTAAATGAAGTAGAGGAAGCTTTGATCCAAACTAGGCTAAATCCATCGGAACAAGTGGCTGACACTTGTGTGTGTGTGGGAGGGAGAATGTGAGGAGGGTCAGAAGATGGAGAGGTGAAATTGTATGGTTTGTGATACATCTAGATCTTCTCTTGAAGCTGGAAATACATACCTGAAGAGAGCAATATTTGCTTATACCTGTGGCCACGTTGTCTGCACACATGAAAACAAGCACTTCAGGCTGTGTGACAAGTTCTGTACATTTCCTACATACACAGACTATAGAGGGGGAGGAGGTTTTAGTGCACAGAGGGAACTGATGTCTCCCCTTGGTCTCAAATGGTTCAGTGAAGTCAAAAGCTGTCAGTGCAGTGCAGTCCTGGTCCAGTACAGGCTGGAGTTCTCAAAAATGCCTGCCTGGCTGAAGCCTGCATTGTCTTTACATGAGGATAACTTCTAGGTGATGGGTGGCCCCTGAAAGCATGCGTTGGCTATGCATGTGCATTCTTCCTGGAGGAGAATACACACATGGAGTTTGGCCCATCTTCGGGGCAGAGTCCTTGTACCATCATGCAGTTTATTGTCTCCTAATATAGCATTCAGATTGCAACTAAAAGGTTGTAATAACCAGAACTTGCTTATTGCAGGTTGTAATGTTTTGATAAATTGGTAGGTGATGTTGGTTACAGGAAAAACTAGGACTGAGAGGTCTATTTTAAAGGAAATGCATGAAAATACACCTTGTCCTTTGCTGGAAAGCTTTTCAGCATATCTGGAGTGGCTGAAGTGATCCCACTCTTCAAAATACAAACTGGAAGATAGGTAATTTGAATCCTATTCTGCATAAAGAAAATGAACATACTATTCTTGTCCTCGTTTGCTCAGCATTCCTCTTTGCTGCAGGCTCTTGGAGCTGTAGTCAGGACAGTTTATTGGGCTCTTCATAAAGAGTCCAGACAATTTAAATCACTTGATCAGTGAACTGCTGCTCTACTTGGGAGTGCCCAGTGGACTGCAAAGCCTACAGACTGGAGGAGTGTTTCAGTTTGTATCTTTCTCCTTTTTCAAGCATCTTTTTTTTGCCAATGTTGTGATACAATAGCCAAAACTAGTAAAATGTTTGGGCGAGTGGCCAGTGCTTGTTTAACTGAGCAGCCTCTGAAACTGGAAATATTCTTGAATCTGAGCTTTTTAAATCAAGTTGTTGTGGGGCCAGATACAAAGAGATCTGGATAAAAACACCATCGTGTCCAGGCTGCTTGTAACTTTCTTCCCAAAGAGCACTACTCCCTCCTTCTTGCCCTGAGTAGCTCCATGTGGGAGTGTTGGCTTCCCAGCCTGCAGATGGGAAAGCAGCACACATCCAGCTCAGCTCCTGCCTGGGTAGCTGGTGCCAACCACTTTCTTTGGATGAAAGGAAGTAACAGTCTGAGGAGGAGGAAACTCCACCAGCTTCAGATGTTGTGAAGTTTATGATGAAATAAGCAGCACTGATCCTCCATGGTCAAGGGATTTGGTCACACCTTGGCTGCAGGTGTGGTTTGAGGCATAGGGGAACACAGGATTGATGCTGGGTGTTGCCCCAACTTCTGGTGGAACTGCAGGCAAGTCCAGGGTTCCACAATGAGGAAGAGGGAAATAGCTCTTATAGGTGCTATAAACCTTCTTATAGGTGCTCCAAACCCTCTTATAGGTGACCAGTGACACCTTTGTTGGCATACAAAGGTGTCACTGGTCACCTCTAAGAGGGTTTGGGGCCTCTGACAGCAGGAGTATGGTTGCTAAGGAAGTAAGGCTGTGGGTTGTGACTCCTTGTTTTAATTCTGCTTTCTTTGGCAAAATTCCCCCAAACAGGAATGGGTTCAGAAAAGAGTCCTCTACAAGGCATTAAGACCAGAAATATGATTTGTTGAAATAACTGACTCTTCCACCTTTATTTGCTTGTGAGCCAAATCCTGGGCAGAATTCCTTTTGCACATAATTTTCCCTTTAACTCAAATGAGAGGAACACAAGGAGCTTTAATTCTCTGCCTGGTATCTAGTGAGACAGTCATGCTGCATTCATTGCTGTGGTGTCTGCCCCATTGTGCACAGACTTTCAATTAGCCAGGCTTCTGGTTTGGGTTTTTGGGGGGAGTTTTTGTTGGTTTTTACCCTCATAGAAAACTCTCTCTTATAGCATGAAACCCTTTCATGCTGCCTGCTTGTTTTATTCTTGGGTGTGATGTGGCACAAGCAGTGTTCTGTTATACTTGTAGGAAAGAGGGCAGTCTGTAAGGGAAGTGCTTACTTTAATAAATTGCAGATTTTTGGTACATGGAATATTTGTTCCAACAGTGGGTTTTGCACTGCCCAAAATTTCAGTTTCAATTAACTTAATTGTATTCAATAGGCTGAATGAAAAGATCTTAAGTAGCATGTGAGTCAGGCTTTCAGAATGAGTGCTTGTAGGAGGTGGCTGCTGCCTGCTCAGCTGATGCACAGGAGTCCCGAGCCTTGGAAGCAAAGGCACAGATCTACAGTGTGCACAAGCTGTGTGTCTTTGCTCATTTCCCAGCTTATTTCAGGATAAAGGTCTGACATGCATGTCATATAAATGATGACACTTTGTTACTGCAGGCGGTTGGTCTTTCTCTGCCTCCTTTTTCTCATGCATCCACATTTAGATCCACATGCATATCCTGTCTTCCCTCATAAAAACAGATACCATAATAAAAAAGAGGCTTTATTAAACTAATGCAATAAAGCCGTTTTCTTTGAGGATTTAAACACTTCATTTTTAATAATAAAAATCAAATTGTCATTGTTGCACCCTGTATAAGTTTTATTCAAATAAGCCTCTAAATGCTTTGTGCCTAAGCAGCTCTCTCCTGAGATGTATGCATTTTAGCATTAGTTAAATGAGTTTAAGAACAAGGCTCATACTCTGGCTGTAGGCACTGAATCTGGAGATCAGAAGATTTCTTCTAAATGAAGGATTGATGAAGTGTACTGTGTGATTGACTGTTGGTCTCCCATTCATGGAGAGTTAGTCTCAGTCAGAGTCCTTCAAGTTCTGAAGAAGAGCTGGTCAGGGAACAGGATACAAAAACACCTTTTTCCTGATGGAAATGATGACAGAATGGATACGAAGGTGCTTGGTTTGGCTAACCACTCAAATTTTTCCACTGATTATCTAAAGCAATTTTGTTCAGCAAAATTGGACTGGACACATTGCCAGGATAAGCATTTCTGATAGACTTCCAGCACTTCTGCTTCATATCCTAGCTGGAATTAGAAAGAGATGCAAGGGAATGGAAGCAAAGCAGTGAGCATTTGAAAAGGAGCGTGAGTCCTAAGAAGCCTACAGGTACTTCATGTAGAGGTTCTTGGTGAGTGCTGTATACTCAGAGGCAAAGAGAAGTATTTCAGAATTGTTGAAGGTATCTTGTTCAGCCCAGAATACAATACTGAAGGTGAGACCTGGAGTAAATGCAGAGAGGCAGAGAGATGTCATGGTAAAATCCTGCCTTGAAATGAGAAAAACACAGCAGATGGAAATGCTTTATTCCTTGAAGGGTTATGAGAAGTCAGTGCTTCTGCTGCAGAGCTCCTGGACTGGCCTGCTGCCTCCAGATTGCAAGTAGCAGACAGCTGTAAATATAAATGGTCATTTTAGCCTGGCAAAATCAAGTTTGTTGGTACAATTATGATGTAAGTTGGTAGAAACGTGTAGCTAACCAGGGTTTCCCTGGGTGCTGCCTTCCATGCTGGAAACAGGCCTTGTGTGCTGAGAGGGGGTAGGTTGACATCACTGACCTCTAAGATCCAGATGTTGAAATATAATAAATCTCTATGTTTTCTGATCCTGCTGAGGGTCACATCTATCCCTGATGGAAAGCAGAATAGCTTTTCTATTGAGACTTGTCAGTATAAGTGCAGGGCTTAAAAGTACTTGGAACTTTAAGCACTGCAGAAGCAATATTTTTCTGGTATTTCAGCATTTTCTCTGTTGCTCTTGGCCATAGCTGAAGTATGGAGAGGCACAAATAGACTGAAAGTCTGAAAAAGTGTTTATGCTTTTTCAGTCTTTCATATATATAATTTCCTTATACAGAACATATAAACTGAGGTTTAGCACATTAGTTGGGTTTATTTAAATTTTTGCCTTGGCTGGTGTTTTGATTGTCCAAAGCCTGTTCTGAACCTCTTTAACATTAGTGCCTGGTTTTGTAGTCAGATGGCTCAGGTCAGTAAGAGGGAGAGCATGACTTCCATCCATGTCATGGAATGTGATGTGTGTGAGGCCCTGTCCAGTGCTTGGGAGTCTCCTGCCCCATGGCCCTGGACATCGAGGACATGAGTGCCTGGGCTGCACTCCAGCAGCACGGCCTCACCCCCAGCCAGATTGCTTTTCAAAAGTTCCATTGCAAAATTGTCCTGCCTTTGGTCACTGGCAGTGCAGTCTGCTGTCCCACTGAGCTCTCACTGCCACCCTTTCCAGGCCTGAGCAGCAGCCCTTTGGGAGGAGGGCACAGAGGCTTTGCTCACCTTCTGTGTGCTTTGGTCAAGCCTGTGTTTGCCTCAGAGGCTGGTCAGTTTGGTCCCCTGGGTGTTGGAGTCACATGGAATAACATTTGCTCTACATTGCGCTGCATCGTCTCTCAGAAACTGCTTAAAAAAAGATTAGGTGCCAGTGAGGTTTGGGTTGTTTGTCCTGGAAATGCTGTAGTTAATAAAAATAAAAGAAGTTCACAAATGGGGTTTCATAGAAAAATGCAAAGCAAACCCCTGTGACAGTGACTTTGCTGGCCTGAGGGGACTGCGTTTCAACTAGTTTGAAAAAACATGGTCAAAATTACTCCTGCCTTAAATAGATTCAGTGACTTTTTTGTTTTGATTGGATATGTGCTTTTTTCTCCACCTCAGGTATTATTTTCTTAAAGTCAATTATGGATCCAGTGTGTAATTTTAAAAATAGTGCAAGTTCCAAGGGTAAACCAGGCTGTGCAGAGCCCTTGTCTTAAGGCGATCACATCCCTCATTTGCAAGCACAGCCTGTGTGAACATTAAACTTCATCCATTGCCTCTTCAGCAGCCGGTTTAAAAATGATGCAGAGGAGTGGAAAAGCAAAGATATTATCAAGCTACATGTCCTAAAATGTATCCTGGGAGCTGTGTTCTATGTAGAAGATCTGTTTAGCTATTTAAAGTGATACTGATGCTTTCTAGTCCCTGAAGATGATCTTTCAGGTTTGCAGAATTGATTACTCTGCAAACTGCCAATTATTTTTATTTTTTAATATGTGAGATGTAAGTAAGTCGGAATGAGCTAATTTAGCCAATGGAATTTTATAAGAAATCTATGAATGCTGTGGGTTTCCCTCCCTCACCCCCTCCAGTAGAAACATAATTTGGAGAAATGAAAACAGTCTCTGGCTGGCTTTAGGGCTTTCTCAAAAATAGAAACAGTAGGGTTTGTCTGGCTGGGCCAGTTTCCTCACCACACACCTGGTGTATATCACTTTAAAAAATACATTATGCCTCATTAAATTACAATTAAATGAAATCATGATCATTTGTTTTTCTGGAAGGAAGATGTTTTGCATATTGAAAGCCTAATTTGTTGCAGGTGACAAAAAGGCTGAACAGATTATTTAATATCACTTTATTTTTTATAATGTTGCTCGCTGGTTAGTTTGCGTATACTTCAGTAGCTCAGAATTATATTATTGTCAACGCTATTGCTCTCAAGACACTTTATTTTATTATCCTCCCCTATCACTCAGCTATCTGCTGCTGCTGTTTACCACTGTTGTTGTTTATCTTCACTTGCAGGAGGACACGAGATTTGTCCCTCATGAGTCAGTTTTCTTATTAGCTCTCCTGCTGTTTACATGGTTCCTAAGCTGCCAAAGCACTTAGAGGAGCTGCAGAAAAACCCTCTTGGCAGCCAGATTTCCTACCTGTGGGCCTGGAGCAGGGCACAGGGAGCAGGGCTCGCCTCTGCCAGCATATGCTGGGGAAGCAGCGAGTCCCCACTGGAGCAGGTGCCTGCCTTAGGAGGAGAGGCTCCCAGCCTGCTGATGGAACAGGCGTGCTGCAAAATGTTGCTGTGTCCCTCTGGCAGCTCAGGCTGAGATCCTCGTGGGAGCAGCAGCGCAGGCACCAAATCTACAGCGTGAAAAGGTGTTTGTGGTAATAAATCAGAGCCTGCAAGCACAAGGGTTGGTATCTCAGGCACTAAGATACATCTTAGTGCCATGAGCAAGCCACTTGTACCTGTGAGCCTCTGATTTACATACAGAGTCAATGACTGCATGGAAAAGTAATTGCTGGCATGCTTTCACGTATGTTTCTGCTCTCCATTTTTGAAATTGGACCATAAATTTAGTGAGGCTAAAACGGGAGGGAGAAAAAAACTGTTTCAGAGTCAGCTCCAGTAGCTTTCAGGTCCCTTTCTTTCATACTAAACTCATCAATTTTTGAAGTTGAGGTTTTCTTTTAAAAAGAAGTTTTGCATGCATTTCCTTTCAAAGACATAGGGAATTAGAAATTTAGAGAATTAATGGAACCAATACTCCCTTTATTTACTTCATTTAAAGAATTTTTCACTGACTTTAGGGGAAATTTTAATAAGGGTTTGCATCGGTCTTGGAATCATGCAGGTTATCGCTTCAAGCTCCTGTGTGTACTTTTTTTGTTAACCTCCCCCAGCCTATGAGCTTTTAAAGTTTAGAAAGCTTTTCAAAATGTCCTTGGCTTCTCTAAGAGGTGGTAGACCCTGAAGAAGAAGCCAGGTGTGAGCATGCAGTTGTGTTGAGGTCACACAAAATACTGAAGGACAGCCCAGCACTGCTGGTTCCCAGAAAGCAGACCTTTTTCACCGGCCAGCTTCTCTCTCACATCCCACTTCTGAGTGGTGCTAACCAGGCTTCCATTCCCAGCTCCTGTCCTTCTGGTGCCCACACTGATCTTTGCAGAAAAACGTAATTGGGAGTGTCTCAGCTTGATTATATAGATGAGAAGCTGAAAAGATGGAGCCTACCTTCAGGTTGTGTGTGGAACTTGCTTAGAGCACTTGTGGTATAAACTCTGCTGAAGTAGAGGTTTCACATGTGTATTTTAGTATAGGTGTTGAATAGCAGATAAATGCAGGTACAGGTATGTCATATATTTGTCAGTTGGTTTTGTCAGCAAGACTGGTAAATAAGGTCAGTTTATACTAAAAATGTTGTTGTTTGGTTAATTGGCCAACTGTAGTGACAGTGCTTTTAGCCAGGCTTTTTGAAGGAGGCTGTCTGATATGGAAGAAAATAAATGAAAACTAAATACTACAGGGCTTGGGGTATGTGACTGCTTTCTAGTAACATTTTTCTGACAAGAAAGGAGTAAGCCTTGCCTGTCCTTGGACCCTTGCCTGGGTCCTGGCTGTGAAGTAACTGCAAACACTCATGTCAGCAGCCACAGCGGGGCCGTGTTGGGGCCTGCAGGTCCCTGTGCTGCTGAAATGCTCCTGTCCCAGAGGAGCCCTCCAAGGGGGGCCCTCCAGCTCCCACTGGGATTTCACAGGGCTTCTGTGGCCGGCCTTGCTGGGAGCAGCGGTGCAGCCTGCGGGTGACGGGAGCAGGAACAGTGTCACATGGCTCAGGGAAGCACATTGGCAGAATAGCCTTTTGGAATAATGAGCACAATTGCATGTTAACAGTAAAATATCATTTTGATATGTTACCTTCAGGTGTAAGTAGCCTTGATGGACAGAAATGCTCCCTCTCTCCTTCCTTGCACCCCAGTACATTAAAACAGGAATAGTTCAGAAATTTGCTGTTCTTGCTGTTTGGAATGAAGTCCCAATTGTGAAGTGGGGATATGGGGGGGGGTGCCTGGGGGAAGCTGGTGGCACACGCTGTGTCCTTGGTAGTTTCTGTGGGCTCTGATCCAGACTTGTGTGTGCTGTGCCTTTAACTTTTAGATATTCCATGGAATCATTGAGTGTGAGTGCATGCTCTTACACATAAATTTAATCCCATCATTAGATGTAAGCCTCTTTTAATGGCATTTTCATCTCTCCAATTCTTTTATTTTTTTACTCTTTAAATTTTAGAAATGCTGTGTAATGGCTTTTGTAAAACCTAGATTAATATGGTGTTCATTCACAGTTGCAATGTGAAGCCTGTGGTATTTTAAAATGAGGCATGAAAGAATGGGTTAAATCCCTGAAGCTAGATTCGAAGGTTTTATTATTGCTTCATTTTTCACCTTTCAGAAATGACTGTCCAAACTGAAACGAGCGGACGGTAACATCAAAACCCAGCCAAACATTTTTCTTTATAAACCTCCTGCACTGTTTAAATGTCGAAACTAAATTTACCAACCTTGGCAGATTTGTCAAAAATGAACAGGATTGCCAAGCGCTCCCAGCTTCAAGTAAAAAGAGAAAAAGAGAGAGAGATCTAACAGCTCCTAAAATATTTGCAGCAAGCACCTGGTGATAACTGCAATTTCTTCTAACCAGTGCACCTACCTTCCTATCCAGTATCTCCGTACTCAGAAGCTTATTACTGTGCCAGAATAGGACAGTCCCAAAATAAACTCCAGCCCCCAGAAGACAAACACTTTCCTACAAAATATCCCCTCAGGGAGAGCCCATGAGATTCTGATGTAGATTCTCAGTATTGCAACCCAGCTGGTTACACTAAACAAATTTTTAAAAACCAAAGAAACCCATCAACGCGTGACTGGCTTTTTTTTTTTTTTTTTTTTTTTAACCAGGGTTTGTTGTCAGAGATCCTGCGTAAAGAAGAAGACCCTAGGACAGCTTCCCAGTCCCTCCTGGTAAACTTACGGGCAATGCAGAATTTCCTCAACTTGCCTGACGCGGAGCGGGATCGTATCTATCAGGATGAGAGAGAGAGGAGTATGAACCCAAACGTGAGCATGGTGTCTTCAGCTGCCAGCAGCCCAAGCTCCTCCAGAACACCCCAGGTAAGATGCAATCCCTTACTGCCTGTTTGTTGTCCAGATAGTTCCAGGAGTTTCTTTCCACCCTTGCCCTGTCTGTTGCTCCCCTTGCCCAGATGAGTTGTGGAAAATCTTTTGTAAGGTTTTGGAGTGGCTGTTAAGAGACATTTAGTGGATGTCAGCAAGACACTGTGATGATCATTCTATCTTTAATCAATGCCATAAGGCAAAATAGTATGTAATGTTAGTGCATGTGGGCATTACATACAGGCTGTTGATATATGTCCATTAAATGGCTATTATAGAATATATTATGGAAAGACAGTGCATGTAGCTTTTTACCTGTGTTGATTACCTTCTTTAGAGCACAGGGAATTTCTGGGCTTCTGGTTCATATATGTTGCCATAAAAGTGTCTGGTGAAGAGAGGTCGATAGTGCCTTAGATAGATGTTAGAAAATACTGTGCTCCATATTCTGCATAGGAAATCATGGTCCCTGTGTTAGAGGTTTTTACAAGTAAATGTTTGAGGTACAGAAAGTGGAGATGAATGGTGTGCTGGGAAGGAAGATGATGCTTACAGCTCCCAAGCAGCTGTTATCTCATTCACTTAACTGCATGAGTTTATTAATGTGCTGTTGCCCACTCTTCCCTGGGTAGGTTGCACTAAGAGGGAGCATCCACAAACTACACTGTAATAGTCACCCCCCTTGTACCAGGCTGATGCAGTCCCACACGTGTACTCTGCAAAGTGAGGGTGCTTGCACAGGGCTGCTGATGAATTCCTGTCATGACATTTGATTAACTTGAGTCTGAAGTTTCTAACAGTACAGACATGATGTGTCAGCTCTAGCACTTAACTGATCTTTAGTAAATAGGCCCGTTTAACCCTTCTAATCATATCAATGATCACTTTTCATTGAATTCTCTAGTCACAGCTGCTAAAAGTAAGCAAACAAGCACTGTTGGGAAAGTGAAATGTTACACTCAAACAGACCATCCTTACAGAAGGTGTGTTGATTTTGTAAAAACTGTTGAGGTTGTTCAGTTTAACCCAGACATGTAGGTGCATTTCACCGAATATGTGATATAAAGAATTGTTTTCACTGAAAGCAAGCTTATCCTGCCAACCCAAATTTGGCACTGAATTTTCATTACATGGGAAACTCATTGTATGCTCCTTATCTTTTTTAGTTACCTTTAGGTGAAAATAAATATATATAGAGATTTTAATAGTGGGTACACTATTTTACTATTTAAATAGTGTAGCCACTTTCTGCACTGGTATCGATTCATTAAAGAAATAGCTTACTCCTGCATACATTTATTGCAATAGGTTTTGTACTAGAATCAAGCACCAAAAGAAAATTGAGAGATTAGATGCAATCTGGTGAAAAAAAAAATGGGATCTCTTGCCCCATTTTGTTCCTGTGTTGAAATATGCCATTTTCCCATGCTCTAGCCGCAGCTAGGGCATGATTTAAAGTAATGGATTTTTTTGCCTGCCTTTGTAAGAGCTAAATGTTGCTAGAAAACCATAGTCTAGAAGTATAAACCAGCACATATTTGCCTTATTTCAGCTCAAAGAATTCAACAGAATTTTGTGAGGTTTTTGATCAGCAAAAACAGCACACAAAGGTTTGCGTACCCAGTGCTTGCCTTGTGCCCGCTGTGTAACATTTCCCCAGCCCTCAGAGGGCCAGCACCAGTCAGCACAGGTGCTGTTTTGACAACTTGGACACCTCTGCAAATGAGGCTCTTCCCAGCTCCCGGGCAGGCAACACGGTTACTGCGTTTCCCCATATGCCTGCTCTGAGTTCTGAGAGACAAACGCCGTCCTTGCAGGCAGCAGCAGCTCCCTAGCCTGCCCTGCAGCTCTGGGGTGCTCTGGGGCAGCAGGGGTAGGAGCTGTACCAGCCTTGCAGGAACTGTGTCAGTGTGCCAGAGGAGGTGATGGAATGGCAATTGGAGGCATGGTTTCCATAGATACCGATACCCTGCAGCAAGGCTTTTGGGATTGAGTGTGCTGGGTGGGAGAGGAATGGCAGATACCTGTGGAAGTGCTCGTGCTGGGGCTGCCATGCAGGCAGGTGTACCCAGCTCAGCTCTCCCTGACTCTGAGCCAGCCCCAAGCTACCCTTTTGTGATGTCCCTGGCTCAGGACCTGCCTCAAGGTGAGAATGAGAGATGAATCCAGAAAATGGAGTCCAGTTGCTGTGGGGAAGATGCTCTGACCTGTTGGGAGTTGTTGTAGGCACACAGAACCCCAGCAGTAAGGGGCTGGGTTGCAGTGCTCTAGCACTGTGGTTGCAAACACTTTTTCTTTTTTTCCCCACTGTTGGCAATAAGATGTTTCTATAGTAGTATAGTGTCTATATAGTGTCTGGTGTTCTATAATAGTGTCAAACTCCTTCTAAATATCAAGACCAGCTTTGAATCTAGACTTCTAACATTAAATACTTTATTTTACTGACTTTTGGTTGGTATTTGCCCTTCCTGTTTTGGTGATTAAATAAAAAAGCAGCTTTCAGGGTGTGCAGGGCAGACGCTTTCCTGACATGTGGCTGTGGACCTAGAAGTATAGGAGACCCATGCAGGATGGAGTTATATTTTAAATCTTTCTTTTACATGCTAATTTGTTCTTCTCAGGATCTCAGACATCCATAACGGCCTTTGAGGCCATGGTGACCTCAGCTGCTGTGCTAGCCAAAGGCTCCAGTGCCTGGGAAGACTTTTTTATACCTGACAAATCTCCATTAAATCAGTCCTGACAGACTTGGACAGTCCTTTTCCTTTCCATGAACTCTTTGTTGTTTTCATACATTTCCCACAATTGCCCTAACTCTCACCTATCTGTAAGCATTGAATTTCAGAGCAGGGTGTCCCTGTGAGTCCCTGTGTTGCACTGTACCCAGCTCATGGCCTGTGGATGGCAGTGGTTTGGCCCTGGCCTCCTGAGCCATGGTGGCCCTGCTCTGCCCCAGCTGCTGTCCAGCTGTCTCTGCCTGCACATGGGGCTGGCCTCAGGGAGCAGGGAAATCTCACACCCTTTCTGTGTGTGTTCTGCCTGCGACAGGCAGGGAACAAGCCCAGAGCAGTGCCTGCTGAGCCTGGAAGGGGAGAAGACACAGGTTGGTTAAGGCTTTATCTCAAAGTCATAAGGAAGAGTGATTAGTCTAGTCTGTTATCTTGACTGACTTTGGCTCAATTATTAATGTGGCCTCCATACAGAAGAGATGTCAGGAAGAAGAAGATTTGGAGGACAGCAAAACAGAAGAAGTTCAGAAGGTTTGGTTTTGCCTAGTTAACCTTCCTATTAACAAATAAACATTTGAGCATGTCTGCCTAGTTAAAAATTAACATTAGATGTATTCTAGCAGACTTCCACTCTGACACAAAAATGGGATCCATCTGAAAAGGTTCAAAATTGGGCCAAATATGAGGGTCAGTGGGGTGTACGGGTGGTCTGGGTCTGTTGGGAGCTGTGAGCTTTGCCATTTAGGTTGGGTGCTTTCCTAAGACCTCTATGTTTCAAGACAGAACAGAGATTTTGTATCAGTAACCCACATTTCCCTTAAAAGGTTAAGGGGTGCAGTGATCAGCCCTGGTATCTCTCTTCTTTGAGCCCAGGAAAGTAAATGAGATCTGTCTCCAAGGGAGACACACTCAGTGAGCAGCACACTGTCGCCACTCCCTCTCCTGCCAGTGCATTCTGGGGACCACCAGTCCAGGGGGCTTGAAAATGGACATCCTGTAGCAGTCTTCTGAGCTGTATTGACAGAAGCCTTGCAGGGGTAGTCCAGCCCAGGGAGAGCACTGGCAGCGTCCGTTATTGTCCTTCATTTGTCACAGAAGCTGATGGGAAATCATTCAATTAAAAGGAGTGCAGTGGAATACACAAAATCTCAATATGAGTTTAGGAGAATGAGGGCAGCACATCAAAGGCATGCCAAAGCCCAGCTTTATGAAATGATTTTTTTTTTTTTTTCATTTCCACTGATTTCCTAGGTGAAATTAGGTGACAGTCTGGCTAGCATAATGATGATAAGGCTGGGAAACCATACATACTCAAATGACATACGTAGAGTTTTAATAAAGGATGAGGGAGACTTGAGGGAGTGCATTAAATTGAGTAATAATTTATTATTTAGAGACCTCTGCCCATTTACTCATTTTTTCTGGGAGAATTGGCTCTTCCTCCAAGGTGTAGGCCCATTCTAGAGAGAGGGGGAGAAGGTAGAGTCTGGTGGCTGTGCTGCGGTAGCTGGCTGGCAAAGCCAATGTCAGTGTGTGCCTGCAGCCCAGTGCCCCAGCTACCTATCCTTTTGTTGAGCTGCTCAATAAACATGCTGGGAGAGGGAGAGGGGGAGGCATGACAAGGCCTTGCATGTCCTATAGGAATGCACTGCAATTATTTCCAATCACAATTAACCTGATTAGAATAATGGACAGGAAGTGTCCCTCTGTAGCTAATGCAGTTTGGCATCAGCTGACTGAAATCCTTTGATAATTTCTGCACAGATGGCTGGGCTGAAAGCAGCACTTTTTTAATTATTATTTTCATGGTCTCTTGGTAGGCCAAAACCTCGACACCAACAACAGACCTCCCCATTAAGGCGGACAGCGCCAACGTCAACATCACAGCTGCCATTTATGATGAGATCCAACAGGAGATGAAAAGGGCCAAGGTATCTCAAGCTCTGTTTGCCAAAGTGGCTGCCAATAAAAGTCAGGTGAGTGGTATAGGGGATTTCATTGTTGTGGGGCTTTGCGGGGTTTTGTTTTTAAAGCAAGCTCTGGGTTTGGGACTAGATCCATCTCTTCCTCCTACCAGTAAAATTACATCTGTTCCTACCATAATAATAATTTTCATCTCTGGGGAACCTGTCATGTTTGGCTTTTGCCTGCTTAAGTGGTTTCCTTTTCCCTTTTAAAAGTGGCAGAGGAAAGGGTCAGTTCACAGCCAAGCTTTTTCTCCCTTTCTGTACAAACATGTCTGTCTTTTCCCATGTGTGGTATATAACTTACACCTCTGCTAGCAGGACAAGGAACTTCCAAAATGGTGGTATCCTACTCATTCAGCAGGTAATGAAATTGCTTTCTCAAGTGGTTAACTGAGGGAAGGCAATATTAGGCAGGTGTTTCCTTTTTAGCATGTTGTATGTGCTGCATACGGTATTGCCATGTGAATAATTCACATTGGATCCAATCATTTTTACAAAAAGGCATGAGAAGGCACTGCAGCGAGTTCTGCTGGATTCATTTCTACCTTGGGTGTAAAAAATACATGCGAGCAAACCTAGGTCGGGGTGAAATTCTTGAAGAGAATCCATTAATTTAAAAATTTCATCCAGCTCTTTAAAAAAATATAATGCACCAGAAGGGATTTTGTGGAAAGGAGGACAGATTTTTTTGAAGGGCCGCAAGTGGATTGGAGATTGTTGGAAGGAATTGTTTACTCAGTGAAAAGAGCTGCTTCTGCATCCTGGATGAAATGATTCAGTTCAGCAAGGAGAGGGCATCAATATGCACACAAAAAATGCACAAATGTGCACGTGACAAAGAGTGGGATAGAAGTATCTAGGTGCATGCACTCTGAAAAACACACACTTCCCTCTGTTCAGGGAAACAACATTATCGTCATTAAAGCAGATGTAAAATAAGCAGTTGAAAGGCATATAAAGAAAGCATCAAAGGGTATCAAAGCACATGGGAAAGCCTTGTCCTTCTTACAGGTATTTGTGTCCTGACTCATGGAGATCTGATTAATTTTTCCTTCTTAATGTAATCATTTATTTTCTTTGCATTTTGCTTTCTCTTGTCAGGATAAAGGGATTACAGTCCTTCTACCCCCCAAACTAAATCCCAGGCTCAGTATGAAATACATAAAAGGAAAATACCATGGAACCCTCTTAAACTGTTAAATGCATAAAAATCTCATGTACCACATGGCAAAATATAATGAGAACTGGAGCTGTTAAACGAATAAAGCTGTTAAAAGCATAATGCCACTTGGCACAACTACTGTGCATTTAACGGTTTTCCACTGTGTAATAAATGACATATGTGGTAAACGTGCAGTAAATATAAAAACTGCACAATTGATTTTGCAAACGTGCCCCTTATTCTTTGCTCCATGCAGATATCAAAGTTCCACCCAGAATCCGGACTGGACAGCTTTTAATAAGGAGTGTTTTAACACAGACCCAATGCCAGCCTCTCTGAGGTTTAGCTTGAAATTGCCTGCAAGCTTCCTGTCATTATACCCAGAGGCTTCTTGAAATAGAGAGGGACTGAACCACCCAACAATAATTTGGGTGGCTCACCAGCTTTGGTCTGTGCCAGCTTGAGTGCACTTCTCTGGCAGCATTGCACACCAGCGCCAAAACAAAAATAAGATCTGTAGTCTTTCATGTGGAAAAAAAGCAGGGCAGATTTTGAACACCAGATGCAAAAGGTTAAGAGCAGGATCTACAAATGTTACTGTTTAAAGCAGAGTTACTGCACATAAAGGTTTTGTTCCTTCAGCAGCAGCGAATAAAGAAGCGTTTCTGAGGCTGATGTTTCTTTTGTTTCACAGCCTTGCTAAAGCAGTTCTGGCTCCCTGGGATGGCCCAGCATTCGCCATGCTGAGATGTCATAGCGCTCTGCTGGAGCATGAAAGTGGTTTATGGGGACACTGGCAGGGAAGAGGGAAGGCAGGGACAGAGGAAGCCACAGCCAAGAACCACAGTGGTTCAGGGCCACCCCCTGCCTCAAAGCCCACCTGTGTGCCTGCCCCTGACCTGGCTTGGTGTGCCTATGGTGTCCTGCCAGTGGCTGGGGAGCTCCGTGGCCCCGAGGAGTGCCAAAAAGCAAGGACACAGCTGCCTGCATGGGGGAGAGCCACGGTGGCATGGTCAGCCTTAGGTCTGGCTTGTGTGCAAACTAGCAGTTGGGTGTTCCCAGTGCTTTGCACAGGCCAGCTGTGCCAGTTGTGGGGATTTCTGGTGAAAATGCTGCTGATTTCAGCAGCTGAGTTACATGGTGGGAAGCGCTTATTGGAAACTGCCCATGTTTGCAGAAGAGAGAGTTTGAAAGGGGGGAAAAAAGAGCTCGTCTGAGGCTTTGCTTGGACTCTCCGCCAAGGTTCGTTCACTTGCTATTCTCCACAGGCCTGGCTTGTGTTGTGTTGGCTTCCTCTATTATTCCCTCACCCCAGACTACTGAGAGGCTTCCAGTTTGCTAACAAGGCATGTGTTATGTTGGGCGCTGCTGTTCTGTCAACAGCAATCCACGGTGCTGTGAGATCGTCACAGTTTTAGCAGGCACTGAATCTCCGACAGGGATGTTTTGACATTTTATACACAGGGCTGTGTGTCATGTACCCGAGAGAACATCCAGAGGCTACGGAGACCTCGTTTCCTCTTCTGTCTCTGTACAGGAAGAGTGTTACCCACTGAGAACAGCTATTGCAAGAGGCATCATCTACTGGTGGAGTTAATTGATCTCTAATTTAACAAGTAACCATCTTCATTCTTAAGTCATGGCAGTGTCTCAGCAACTGAAGAGAAAGGCAGTTTCTAGAAACTGAGGTTGCAAATCACAGAGCTCACAAGTCAACATAAAGGCAAGTTTTCAGTGCTTTATGGAGTTACAAAGGTAGTATGGTGAGAATTCTTTAAGGCAATACATCTTTATAAAGATTTCAAGCCATTAATTTTAGACTTTGACTTATTCATCACCTATTCACCTCAATATGCACTTTATTCCTTGCAACTTATATCTAGATGTTTTTAGCCTTTTTGAAGTGCTGTGCATCCCTTTGTATTTTTTAAGCCAGCAAGAGCTAAGAGCTCAGTGCCCTCACAACACATCCTTCAAAGCTGCCCTCCTATTTTAGTTGTCAGCTGTTAGGGATGTAGCAATGGACCGCAGGATTGTCCGGGGATACTGCCTGCTATTGCCCATTTAGTGGCTAAAGCTGGGAGCTGGGAATGTTTCTGAGTGTGGCTGAAACACCACAGTTTGCTTTCTGGTCTACACTTCAGGCTGCCCTGGTTATATTTAATTCACAAGACAGGTTTCTGGTGTGCTCTTTCAGAGAGGTTTAGTGGCCTGTGTGTATGCAGAGCTGGGCAGTGGGACAGGCAGAGACTTTGGATTGTGTTTGGATTGTTGGTTTTACAGCTGGCCTCTACATTCAATTCTTCAACTGCTCTAGAGTACAACTCCAGGAAAACCATTTCAACCATTTCCCCATGACCGTGTGACTCTGATGCAGCATCACCCCTTTGACCTCTGCTAGTGAGGGTCCTGTCAGGGGCTGTGCTGTGCTCAACAGATTTTTTTTTTTCTTAGTCTTTGCAAAATGGGTTTAGGAATGTAGTTCTGTTTGTAGTAAACAATCACTATCAAAATAAATAAATAAATAGTGGACACTGCTGGCCAGAGCCATTGTTGACAGTCTGAGGGAGGGCAGAGTTTGTATGAACATGGAGATCAAACTTCCCACAGCTCTGCCAGGGCAAGAGACTCTTAATCAGGCTGGGGTGGCATGGGGAACCATGTTGCTGGGGATCAGCCCTGGGAAGGGCAAATGGAACTTCCACCAGTCTAGTGAAAACAAAAAGTATGGCCTTGAAACTGAAATTCTTTTCAAGAGACTGGAGTCTATTCCAATTGAACTACAGTAAAGCAAGAGAGACCCCCTTGGAGCAACATTTGAAAAAATGTTAAGCTACCAAGGATCAGTCTCTGTATTATATTTTTATCCTGTTGGAAAGCAAGCAAACAAACAATAAACGTGGTGAGGGTTAAGAGTTTGGGGGCAGAAAAGCCCTTCAGTTGAGGCCCTCGTGGTGAAAAAAAATCCCCAGGCCTATGGATGAAAATCACTGTGATAGTTCCTTGCCTTTCCTCTGACTTTCCTTTTTCATGTCAAGATACCTGCCTCATTTCCAGTTCTCCGGCCAAGGAAAGTGTTAGCCCACAGCAGGATCCCAGGCTAGGTGGGACTCCACACCATGGCTACCTTCCCATACCCTTATCTCCTGCTCATCGTCCAAAAGGGAGGTACGGGAGCTGCAGGAGGAATGAACAGTGGCACTTTGAGGAAGGATTAGCTTTAGAAACCCTTCATTTCATCCCTTCCTCTGTTTCCTTCCCAACTTACATTCCCTTGTATTCATTTGATAGGATGGGATGCCTTCTCTCTCCCATTTAGCTTATAATAGGTGTTTTCTTTGGCCTTAAACTAATTAGCTTCCAGTGATGATGAACAGCAGCTAGAAAAAGCAGCTGGTGGTGAAGATGTGGAGTGTGTACAGTGTGTGCATACAGGGCACTCTTACAGCCTTATCTCAGTGCCTTCTTTATGATGCTTTGAATCTCTACAGCTGGGGCATATCTGTTGTGCTGATATGTTGATGTTCTTGTCACATATGGAGGAAATGCAGAAATGACATTTCTTTCCTTGACTGAACTTAGAATTTCTTCTATGTATCTTTAGACTAGAGCTTCTTTTTCACAGACTTGTATATCACAGTGTGACCCCATCCAGGACAAGAGAAGTGGGCCCATATGAACCTCATGGGATTTGACAAGGCCAAGTACAGTCTTCTGCACCTGGGTCAGAGCAACCCCAGTATCAGCACAGGCTGAGGGATTAAGGGATTGAGAAGGGCCCTGCCAAGAAAGACTTGGGGATGCTGGTAGGTCAAAAGCTGGTAAGGAGCTACAGAAGTGCACTCTTAGCCCAAAAGGCCAATTCTGTCCTGGGCTGCAGTCAAAGCAGCTTGACCAGCAGGTTGAGGAAGGTGATTCTGACCCTCTGCTCTGGTGAGACCCCAATGGAGCACTGGATCCAGCTCTGGGGTCCCCAGCCCAGGAGGGACTTCAGCTTGTTGGGGCAAGTCCAGAAGGGGCCACAAAAATGATGAAATGGCTGAAGCACCTCTCCCGTGAAGTCAGGCAGAGAGAGTTGGGGCTGTTCAGCCTGGACATGGAAGGGTCCAGGGAGCCTTTATTGCAGCTTTTCAGTACTTAAATGGGGCTTATTTAGCCAGGCCTGCTGTGACAGGCCAAGAGTAAATGGTTTGAAACTAAAATAGAGTAAATTCAGACTAAATATATAAGGAAGAAACTTTTTACAATGAGGGTGGTGAAACACTGGGACAGGCTGCCTACAGAAATGGCAGATGTCCCATCCCTTTAAACATTCAGGTTGCTCAGAGTCCAGCCTGATCTATAGAAAATGACCCTATTCATTGTAAGGGTGTTGGACTAGAGACCTTTAAAGGTCCTTTCCAACCTAAACTATCTGTGATTCTGCAACAGCATCTGCAGCAGTGCATTGGCCTCTCAGCAGCTGAATGAATAAGGGACAGTTGTGGAGCTGGGACTTTGCTCATAGAGTCCTTGGCAGACCCAGGAGCTGCTGGTGGGCTGTTTGCCCTAACCACAAGCCCACACTTCCTCTCTAGTGTGGGGAGAAGCCAGTTTGAACTTGGAATGCTGGATATTTCCTCAGTGCACAGCATCCTTCCCTCTGAGGCCAGGATTGGTGTTCCCATGAATCTAAGATACTTCAGGACTCATGTCTCATTCCTTTTTTTTTTTTTTTATCATTTCATGCTTTATGAGGCTAGTGAGAAACTGGCCCTCATGAAAGTGCTTTGCATTTTCTGGGGAGGAAAGGTACCAAGCATTTCAGAAAATCCAGACTGTTGAGTGATTAACCTTGAACTATATCAAAATTCTCCAAGTAAAGCTTCTCAGGTTCAGTCCCCCTCCCCCGGCCCTCATCAAGAATTCATTGAAGCCATGACAGAACTCTCCATTACAGTTAGTCTTTTATCCATTTCAGCTTTCTTGATTAGGTTATCTTGAATCATTAGGGGGTTTATTTATTTTAATAGACACTTATTGGATTCATGGTAAGAGAGTTTGGTGACTAAGGAACAAGAGCTGAATATTATGTAGCTCATTTGCACTGTGGAGTCCCAAACTAAGCAGAGAGAAGAGATGCTGGGGAAGTTTGGCCAGAGGACTCCTGTGATCCCATGTGGGAAGGGAGCCTTCTCTGAAGAGTGCATTTCTTTACTAATCTTTCAAGACTTGCGTCAATCATTGCTGCTTTTTTTTCCTTTTGTCACATATGTTGACATTTTCTGCACTGATGATGTGGGTGAGGAAATGGCCTTTTACATTTATTTTTGAGATTTATTCCTGAATCACTCTTACTAAAAACCTCTTCATTTGCCTACTCATGCTTTCACTGGAGACCCTAGAAAATGTCAGTGCAGGCAACCAACTGTATTGTTATTATTGTTGTTATTACTGTTAATAATTTCAATGTAAGTGCAGGGAAACACAAGGTCGGTTAAGCTGCAGGTTTATCCATGCTCAAAGCAGAACAGCTGCCTGTGGCTAAGTCACCGTGGACACCCAACTGCCACCTCCTGCAGTGGCTTTTGGCAAAGTGTAAACATGGACCTGTACCCCAGCATGACTGTGAGCCTGAGCTCTTCCCATGTGCCTTCTTTGTCCTTGGTCAGAAATATGGTCCTTGGCAGGCTGCAGGGCAGGAGATCTGCAGGAAGCAGTTTTGGGGGTCAGTGTGTTTGTGCACATCTGTACTGCGTGCTGGAAAACTGACCTTACTGTAGTCTTGTGTATCTGGTGCCCTGCTCCAGGGTAAGCCCAGCGAAAGTGAAAGGGTCAAGCTGCTAACAGGGCTCTGGGATAAGTGACAGAGATGGCTCAGGATTGCTGCACCAGCTCGCTGTCTTCGAGGGAGTTTGAGGGCGCCAAGCCTCACACTTTGGTGTTCTAAGCATGCTTTTTCTTTAGCAGCATAAAAGCACAATGGGAATGGCTGGCTTTCTGCAGATTTTTGTTGTCATTTGCTTAGCTATGTGGAAATGTATTTGATTGGAAGACAGAGAGGTTAAAAATAGGACATTAATATGACATTATTTTATAAATTAAACAAAATGCTTAGAAAATGTTTATCTTGCCTCATGAGAAAAACAAAAATAGAGGCCACCACTTCTCTGCAGCTCTCTTTAATGAGCTAAATTGGGCTGCATTCTTGATGCCTCTAGAAGTTTTGGGGTGAAATAAAGGAAGGGCTTGAAACCACAAGCCCTGGGTGTGCCTGAATGTAGAGCCAAAAGCATCTTTTAATTGTGCTGTTTTTCCTCCTCTTATTTTTAATGGAAGACATTGCCATTTGAGAACCTTAGAAGCTGACATTAAGGGCTGGATTCTGCCACCCATATTGACACTGGTGTGTATCAAGCTCTCTGGTAGCTCTGGCAGCCAAGGGGGCTGTTTGTATGGTGGAGATGTGGAGAAGAGGCAGGACCAGAAGCACAGTGTATTATGGGTCTGGGGAGGGGTGTGGTATTAGTTAGATTTTTCAGAATATGTTCACAGAAGTTGTATTTACTTGCAATGCAGTGAGCTCATATGCTGTGGGTGAGTGGGGGAAAAGGTGGTGAGAAAGTGTCTCCTTCACTTTTCCTTCTTCATGCCAATAAATGCGGCTATAGATGAAAATTCACTGTGAATGGCTGTAGCTCCAAAAGTTTCTGTATGTTAGCATTTCTTAAATGAAATAATTCTCCTGGAAAGCTCTGTGTAACATACACAGACCCCAAAGAAATAAATAAAACAAAATTTTAAAATTGTAACCAAAAAACGCCAAGTTGAGATTTTTAACAGTAAAAGGAGATTTTGTGTATTAATAATTCATGAGTTCTCATTGAACATGCACGAAGAAACGGTGCTATTCAATAGAGAATACTGTCATCTGTCACTGTTTTATTTGACATTTACACTTTTTTTTTTTTTTTTGCCTGGTACTGCAAAACTTTCTTGGATGGCGTGCTAAGATTATTTAAATAAATAATTTAAAAAAGCCGATGCAGACTTTTCATCTGTGCATGGGGAAGGCGGTTACTTGCAGCCATAAAGAACGTGTGAGTAAGCTGAGGCACGCTGTGTTTTCTCACGTATTAGTCAAAGCTATTGCCTAATAAACAGCCCCAGAGATGGATAGAGAGGGTCTTGAATGAATGCTTGAATAAAGAGAGGAAGGGATAGAAAAAGAGTAGCGAAAGTACAGACTTGATGCAGATAAGTGTACACATGCACGCAGTGGGTATGCGTGTGTATGTGTGGGGGTGAGCAAATAATGGCTCTTGTGAAGAAAGCTGACACAAATACATTGCAAAAATAAATATTTATAAATGGTGTTGGGGGAGATCCAGTCTCGCACAACATGAGAGAAGACAGGGCATTTAGCACAATGACAATTCAGTTAGGCGCACCTTGCAATTTCTTGCTAATATTAGGCTCGTGGAAATCTTTCTGCTCTGTAGGTTAGTTATTATTTATAAAAATCACAGAACCAGCTGATACATTCATAAGCTAATTATTGTAGCAGCTGGGTACACATGGTGCAATATGTCTGAGGCTGTGAAGTATCACAGATTTCTTGGGGCCTGCTGTGGTGGGGGTGTGCTGTTGAAGGCTAGATCCCTTAATCTGATCAGCCAAGCAAATACTTTGTGGGGAAACTGGATTAATATCTCTCTAAATACCACGGATGTGCTTCACCTTCAGAACCAGGCTCCTTTAAACGTGCCATTAGTTTATCTCCTTTGGGGAATGGAGAAGTTCTCAGGTGTCCTCGGGATGGCGGGGTCCTTGCCTGGTGCCTCCCTTTGCCAGAAATTAATTTGGTTTGCTCGTGTCTGCACACATGGTCACACTGCAGTCTAATCTTTTCCCTAATAGCTCCAAGGTCAGGACCTCGCATGTTGCCAGGCAAATTGAGCGCTATCCTTCTTAAAGACTAATGGCAGCGAGTGCCTAGTCCGTAATGAGGCCTGTAGTGTTGCTCTAAGTGATTGTAATGAGCGCTGATTATAACGGGACAGATAAATCAAAGCACCGCAGTCACTGTCGGCCGGCCCGGTCCAGCCCTGGGAAGGGAGCTGGCCCTGCCAAGCTGGGCCTGGGTTCTGCCAGAGCCAGGCACCCCATCTTCTCACAGGTCTGCCCAGCAATGGGCTCCAGCTCCACCAGGTGCAGGGCTTATCTTGTATTTTCTGCTACATGATGGGTCTTCATGCTGCAGCATCTCCCAGGAGGTGTTAAACATACCTGCTTGAAACAGCTTGAAAGAGTTCAGTTGGAGACTTATTCAGATCACTGAAAACAGGGAACAACAGGAATTGTTTTTTTCTACAGGTGATATATTTTCCATTTCAAAACTTATTTCCTCGATATGGAGGAACCCCTGAGAAAACATTGCAGAGCTGGGAGATTTTCTTCTTGTATTTTCTTTAAAAGAGACCAAGTTTTGGGGGATTTCTGAGCTGTGGAAGGAGGACAATTGAGGGTATGGGATGTGGCCAAACCACATTAAAATGCAGACTTCACCTGGCTGAGAGATTGCCCAAATACCAATCAAAACACTTTGAAAATACAGCACAGAGGGTTTTTTTTCCTTAAGTAAATTATTATATATCTTGTTTTCATCCTTGCCCCCCCACCCCCCGGCCCTCCAAGTTTATTGCAAGAAAAGATCAGGTCTGCACAAATGTGGCCTCTCACTTGTAAAAACAAGGCAGTGTTGTGTTACAGATTAGTTTATAAATCCCTGGTGGCTTCACAGTTCACTGCCTACAGCTGCTGCAGATGGGCCTGGGTTTTTGTCTCTTCGCTGTGCTGCAGCCGGCAGTTGAAGGAGAAAATGGAATGATCAGGTTATTAACATGTAGGCCGTGAGGAAGAGGCTGCACAATGAGAACAGCTGGTGTTGCTGTCTTGGCTGATGCAGCGGAGATAATCAAATCTTGCCTTTTTTGGGGGGGGTGAAGGCAGAAGACACAGTGGAGAGTAACACAAACAACGGCTTATGATATTATACACGGGATTTAGAGTGCATGGTAGAAGTTGTCAATGGCTTACAAGTTGTTACACAAAAAAGCAGTACCAAAAACCCCCCTGTGAGCTGGTAATGAACTCGGCTGTTCAACTTGCTCTGGTCACTCTTCAGAAAAACGCAATTTTGGCTACTTCTTGTATCAAACATTTTTAACATTGATCAAGCTATCTTTTAGGTACTGTAAGGTGCCTGTCAAAATGGTGTCAGAATGCTGAGCTGTAGCTTGAAAATGATGGGTTATAAAGCTACTAGGTAAAATATTTTGACAGGAGTCAGTAAGGCGCGTTGACAGCATCCTCGGCATTATCTTCTCATCTTCTGTCACTTGCATTGCGTCTCCCGTGCAGGCACAGGAGGGGAGCCACTGTCCCCAGCCCCCGGTGGGCCGGCTGCTGGCAGGCAGGACGGGGCTGGCTGCGTCCCCAGGCCCTGCAGGAGCGGCAGCAGCCGCCATCCCTGGCTCACCTGCTGGGCACTCCGGGTCACGCTCGGCGCACGCGGGGGAGTGTCCTCACCCCAACAGCTCTTGCCCTTTGGCTGTCCTTGCCCCTGGGGTTCAGGGTCATTTCCTCTTCCTGGAGTGCAGATGCTTTCACCTCAGAGGTCTGAGCAGTCGGTGCCTGTGGAGAGGCCCTACAGCTCCTTCCATATAGCAGTAGCCTTTTAAAGGCATTTCAAGCTAACCCTAAACAAGACAGCACAAATAAAATATGCTCTTACTATTATCTGTAGTTGGGTTTAGAGTTACCTATGCCTAGTGTCTCGGTATCTTTAGTAACTTCTGCATGACCCTGTTTTCTGCTTTTGTGCTAAATGCTCCAGGGTTCCCTTTATGTAAGGCTGCATCTTCTCTTAGATTTTATTATTTAAAGATGTAAAATTTTAGTGGGGTTCAGAGCTGGGGAATCAGTGCAACACAGTGTCAGCAAATCAGATGTCTTGCTAGTATATTCTGCTAGCCATTTGGAGTAGTGTTGAATTTCTGGTTCTGTGGCTGCAGGTTGCAGTGAGGATTGTTAGCAAGGCTCAGGAGTTATGTCTCCTTTTCTTTTGCTTGGATGAAGAAATGAAGGGGCTCTGAAATGGAAGTGAAGAGCATTTCTGTTTCATCTTTGCTTTTCTGTAGGAAAAATACTTATATCTGAGCATTTTGAACATGCTGTGTATATGATGAGGACGAGACACTGGTTTTTGCTAAGCACTGCTGCTTGTTTCAGTTTTTCCAACTTGCAGGAAATAGAATATATCACGGATTTGTCGAGACTAAATGGCAGCTTGGGGTGGTGGGGGTTTATGTGTGAGATGAGACCAGCAAAACTTCGAGCCCAGAGCTTTAGGTCTTGCTGACCTCCTGTTCACATCTGGTTCCTTGGTGCTTGGTGAATTGACTGTGCTGACTCTACCCGTGCAGGGCTGGCTGTGTGAACTGCTGCGCTGGAAGGAAAACCCAAGCCCAGAAAACCGCACCCTCTGGGAGAACCTGTGCACCATTCGCCGCTTCCTGAACCTTCCCCAGCACGAGAGGGATGTGATCTACGAGGAGGAGTCCAGGCACCACCACAGCGAGCGCATGCAGCACGTGGTGCAGCTCACCCCCGAGCCTGTGCAGGTCAGAGCCCTTCTGTCTCCTCAGGGTATCTGTCTGGGAGGACTGGGGTAACACAGGGGGGTCAAGAGTGCAGCATGGAGATGGGCTTTTTATGGATTGACTGAAACTTAAAAGTACTTCTGAAATTACCATGCTGAGCATTTTCACAGCCTCATTGGGATTGTTTTGCTCCTCTCTACGTTTCTGACTAGTATGAATTTTTGGTTGTACACCCTTGTTCTAGTCTTGTCTCAGGTATTAGTAGAATGAGAAAAAAATACAAGTATGTATATAGAAAACCAAGTGCAAAAAACAGACTTTCTTCTTTGCAATTCCAGCTTCAGTCAGAAGAAAAAATCAGATTAATGTGTGTTCCTAATAACTAGTAATGCATGTCACAAACTCAGACATCTGCAGATGGTCAAGAGAGGCTCAGGAGACAATTCTTCAATCTAAAAAGCTGAGGCAACACCTTCCACAGCAGCCCTGCTTCCCTTCAGCCCTCCAGTTCAGCCCCTGGCACTCTGTACCATTCACTTGCTGCCAGATTATGTGACCACTCTGGGGGTTGTTGGTACTGTGCATTTCTCTGATGATCTTGCAGTTCCTCCTCCCACCTTCACTCTCCCCATTGTTTGATGGTGGATTGCACTGCTTTGCTACTCTTGCTGTGAATCTTGGCATTCAGCCTCTATTCTTTGTTGCTGCTCTTATGCTCCTGCCGTGGCTACCAGCTATCTTGCCCCCTTTTTCCTAAAGGTGGGAGGTTTCTCTGTCTTGTCCTGCCCATCTGAAACATGTAGGTCTCGCTCAGATTAGTTATTGCCTAGTTCAGACCCTTTTGTCTCTTCTGCTAACTTCTTTCTCCGTGCCTTCCTTTGTGTCTTTGCCTAAAAGAAAAAAAAAAAAAAGTTTCCTTGGGTTCAGGTTCGCAGGGCTGTAAAGAAGGGGAAGCCCTGTAAGTAATTAATTTAGTAAGTTTTGTCTTCCATGTCCCAAAAAGTTTATAGGATCTTGGAACCAAGAAGCTGCAAATAGGTAAAGAAAGGGCCAAGCTAACATGTGGGAAGACAATTAGACCTCTGGAGACTTAAACATATTAACCCAGTTCTGATGCCCACAGCAAGTGAGAATATCCTCTAAGGGGCACAAAAAGTTTCCCTGGGATCTTGTGAGTGACCTTGATGATTAGCCTACTTCCCAAAGCCTTCTGCACATCACTTTTCTGCATCATGCAGGTTGGGTCTTGTGAGTGACATGTTACACTGTGTTGGAATGCTGTGCATTTGTATTTGTCAGCAAGTTACAAAGCCATGGATTAATTATTTATTACAGTCAAAATATGAAAAATGAAGAAAAATAAATGGAACCAGCTGGCAACTTCATACAACAAAACTCTGGAGACTGGTATGCAGTTGTTACAGTAGGCTTGTGTTTTGGGGGTGCTGCATTTTAAAGCTATGCTTGCCCATCCAAAAACCCCAGTAGGTTTCTGAGTGACACGCTACCAGTGCCAAGCACAGAAGGTCTGCTGTCCACCTGCTCCCTACTGTCAAAAGATACCCAAGACTAAGTAATTTTTGCATAGTTTTCAGTCTCTGGGACTTGAATTGTTTTGAGAAGCAGGGTTTGATTTTTAGCTTTGCTGCAAGGGTCACTATTAGGTAATTAGCCATGAAGAACCAATGACAGCAGCCAGAGATGTAAAGCTGACGTCCTCACACTTGCAGTCATTGGAGATTTTGTGACACTTTACATAAGGGTAGGGGTCTTGGGCCCTGCTCCTGGCTGAACTCCAGGCCAAGTAATTACATTCTGCCTATCTGAAATTCCCCCTGTAGTGTCAAGTGGGAAAGCAACTCTCATTTCCTTCTCAAAGCAGTGGCGGGTGCAGAATGTCTGCCACAGTGCCTGGCTGCATTCTAGCAGGGGGTGAAAACATCCAAGAGCTGCAGTCACCGACCTACTTTGCTTTGCAGGTTTGCTGGTGAGAAGTGTGCTGTAAGTCAAGCCCTTACCTGCAACCTTGATAGCAAAATGACAGCCCTTTGAAGGAGATACAAGCAGCAGTGCTGTGAATAACAGCCGGTGCAGACCTGTAACATAGAAGCAGGCAGGATCTTACCCTCTGTTCTCTCTCTCTGCCCAGCGCATCTTTCTTTTTGCTCTGATGGCTTAGGTGTGTGTATGGTAACTTCTCTCTGATGCTTGAGTGTCCTGCTCCTTCAGCTGAGAGACTGGGAGAGCCTGAAAACAGAGAGGCTGTCCCACACTGCTGCCAGACTTACCAGCCACCATGACTTAACCCTGTCTGGGCTGGGGACATCCCCCTGTCAGACTGGGAAGAATATCCTAGCTATCATCACAAGAGGCATGACCAGGCAAAAGATGTGGCTATATTGCAGTCTTTTCATCAGTATGGCTTCTTGGAAATGGCAAAGATATCATTGTGATGGGTTTTGTGTAGTTCACTTGCTGCTTACAGGGTTGAGGACGCTTCATGTGAGGGAATTACCCCAAGCCCTGGATATGGTTTCGGTCTTCTATAAGGCAGGGTGTGCTCAGTGGGGCAGTTGTGCTGTAGGAGATCAGCTGGACACCGGCTGGTTCTTCATGTTTTAAGGGATTGTTGTTTCCTTTGTGAGAGATTCTTGTTCTCACTGGTTTGGTATTGCCAGCCTGCACCTCACTGTTTAGCTTTAGCTTCAGAGTTTTAAAACCAAACATGTTTATTTTTCCCTCTTCCATTACATTTTTTTCCATTGGACATATATTAATCCATTTAATCAATTATTTTAATTGTTTCTGAAATGAAATAACATCTGTAGTGGAAGCTGAATGTTTAAAAAATTCCTCCCTGTATACTTGATTTGTTTGTTATTGTGCTGAAGAGTCATAAAATGTGAGCCCTGTGGAGCTCTGTGACGTGGCTGTGTTCTCTGGCAGCACTGGGTGTGGCCGTATGGACGTGTCAGAGTGTGGATTTTCCTTCACACGCTGGTTATGGGGCATCCATGCTACACCTACATGTTGCTGTGCATGCAGGCTGAGCTTGGCACAGCCTCTCTTTTGGTTTTTAAGGAAATTGAGGCGTCCATTAAGAGGCTCTCCCTCCATTCCATGCAGTGTGGTGTAATAGCAAAGTGCTGGTAGGAAGAAGAGCAGTGAGGTTGTTGCTAGCTGAGTACCATAAGGACATCACCTCTGAATTACACAGTGCCTGAGCCACAGGTTCCTGGAGGGTGGGAGGGTATCCTGGAAAGCATTATTACATTTTTGCAGTGTTCTCATCCTCTCCCACCACTACCAGCAGGAGCGGGATCCTGGCTGGCTCTTTGATCTGGCCTGGCCTTTAGCAGTGTGCCAAGTAGTCCCTTTGCAGAAAGCAGTCCTCCTGCTTCTGTGTTTAGCTCCCTGCTCTGCAGAGGTGAGCCTTCCTTCCCTGTCTTCCTTTCCATCCCTTGCTAAATCCCACCATTCCCTGGCTGTTTGCTGGCACTGGACCTTTCTGGAGTGTTAATGCTGACAAGTGCCTACAGCTGCTTCCCATTGCCAGCCAGGGATTCCGTGTTTGTTACAGACATGCTGGGACACAGTAAATCTAATTTCTCTCCCTTCTCCCACTGTTTGTCTGCTGTGTCCAAGGTGACCACTCCAGAGAGAAACCATCTTGCCTGGCACTTTAATATAGTGCTAATTCATTGTTAATTGCTGGGGCAGAGAAACCTGACTCCATTGGGAGGGCCATGAATCAGGCTGTTGTCTCTGGAGTGTCCGGGTGGGTAAGCTGGTTCTCTGGAGTAATGAGCCACCACTGCAGCACAGGACCTTCTGTTCAGAGAATGTGGGAGCCTTGCCTCTCATTTTCTCTAAGTTGACAAGTAGATCTGAAGCTAGTAGGTATATATGTATTTAAGAGCAATCAAGTGTTGCTTTCTGGTACACTATTACTTTTGTCGCTTTTTAAAAATGACATCCCTTCACCCTTTTATTTCTCAGAAGCTTTGATTTAGACAAATCTGGCAGTATATAATTGTTTACATCATAAATTGTGGAGGAACATTAGTAAATAAAAGAAGGCGTAGTAAAAAGCTCTAGGAAAGCTCTTCTGTATTGTGTGTTCACTGCAAACATTGTAATCTCTCTTTAAATATGCAGAAAATAACACAGCACAGAAGTAAATACTAATTTTATAATTTTGCGAGGGATAGAAGGGAATGAGTACTTTAGAAATAACAATGAAATACAAAAGAGCAGACCATGGAGCCCTCATAAAAATGGGTCAAGGCAAGTGGCGATGGCAATCCAATGAAACTAATTTCATATTCTCTTTCTAGAAGTAATGAAGAGGGGGATGAACACCACAGTAGTGCTTCCTAATGAAATATCTGATTCTAAATAATGTCTTGGAGTTCATGGGTCACATAATGCATAGCACACAGATGGAAAAACCAGTGAAACTTGAAATTTCTTAAAAAATAATATTAATTAATAATACTTAGGAAATCTTAGATGATAAGTGAAGCAAAGCTGTGTTATTCCATAGGGTAACATGGTGGGCTTAATGATCCTTAGGATGATGTGCACAGTGAGGTTTTGCTGTGTTTGTCTGAGTTACATCAGGGGATTTTGCATGCTGGAAATTAGGACTGAGTTGTCTGTGAGACTTGGGCAAAAATTACTTTCCCAAACCGTGCTAGCCCTCTGACTCTGGTCCTTACTGTTTTGATACACATTTTTTGCGGGGATGCTGTGCCCTGTGATTCATTCTTAATGGCTGCACCGTGATGGTTTTGCTTTTTCGTCATTTCTCTGCTCCCAAAATACAGACCATAGATTGCTACCCACTGTTGTTTGACTCTCCAGTTCTTTAATCCATGGCTGGATGTGATGTCTGCTCAGACAGGAGTGGCCAAGACTGGTGACACAACTTGTATTCAGCAAATCCAGATGGACTTCAAGAGAAACTTGTATTGTAGGTTATTCATTGCACTCAAAATGCTCAGAGCTTTGGTTTGGGAGGGTTTCACTTTGATTTTTTTTTTCTTAGATTGAGAATTACAGAAGGAAATGTGTGTCAGAATGAGGTCTGTGAATTTTGTGAGTAGAGAATATCTCTCTTTTTTAGTTGTTAAGTACTTGGACTTTTATTCTTTCTCTCATCAGAATTAGACAACAGTCAATTTCAGTATCTCCTTTCAGTCTAAACAATTAAAAACCACTAAAAAAAGTCTCAAACTATGTAACTTCTGTTTCTATGCAGTGTTAAAGCTGAAAGTAATATTTATTGCAAATGCCACTCAAGCTGCATTTATCTCTACTGTGTGACTGCTTTTGGGTCAGGGTAAAGGAACTGTCTTTAAAACATGTGGTACATGCAAAAAAAAAATTCTCAGGCATCTTCCACTTCTGAGCTGCTTTCTCATGCTTCTCCAGTACCTATGCCCTACAGCCAGAGATGGTGCATTCTGAAACACCAGCTGTGGCTGCATGCTCTGATTCCCCATCCTCTTGGTGCACACCATTTTTCTGATGGGTCACAGTAGTTCAGGAGTCTTGCACAAGTTTGACAGAGGCAACAGAGGCACAAATCAGACAACAGCCCCCTTACATTTGGCTCTGAAGTATCCCGTGGATGCTCTTATGATTGATAGTTGCCGCAGTTGCAGGGAACAGCACTGAGCTGTGACTGCTACAGCCAAACCTGCCTATTGCACCATCTCAGCTGTTTCTGCTTAGTGTGGATATCTAATGTGGCTGAAAATGCTGCTGATTTTTATTAACATTAGGCCTGTTATTCCCCTTGAATGATAGCTGGGAGTGTACTTGCAATTAAAGCCAAACTGCCTCTGTTCTAAAATTAGTTTAGGTTTAGTACTGCTCCATTTAGCCCTAGAAATGGGAGATCAAGTAAACCTGCAGAGTTTCAAGTTTTCCTGTGGTGGCAAGTTTAGTCTTGTCAGAATAGTACATCCTTTTCACATTTGTACAGAACCTGAAACCATGAGGCCACTTCAGTGACACCTGTTCCCAGACAGCTTTTGTTTAGTCCAGAATCAGCTGAGGACAGGGCAGGAATGAGGTGGGACATGAAGGAGCCCTGAGAATATGAGTAGTGCTTTTCTTCAGCAGCATCTCACAATGAAGATGACTCTGAGGGTACATCTCCTGTGAGGCTGTCCCAGAGCAGCTCTGCTTGGGTTGCCCTGGCTCCCATGGCAAAATGCTCCAGGCAGAAGCTTCCCCTAAAATCTGAATTTGCAGATTTAGCACTGCTGAGACTTGGCAGTGAGCAGCAGGGTGGTGGTTTGTGTTGGTGTTGCTCTGACAAGTTGTCGTTTTAGCAAATGACATCACTGTAGCTCTGGCCCCTGTTGTCTCACCCTTTTGCCTTTCACACACAATCTGACCAGATTTAGTCCTCATTTCTTACAGTCCTGGCCCCGTTGTAAATGCTAAGCTGCTAGTGTTGTAAGGAGTTGTAGTAGGTTGAGGATGAGCAAACACAGAGAGCAACATCACTAAATAAAGCTCTTTAAATTCACATAACCTTTGAAGCTTGCCAGCAGGCAAACCTTGAAGGCTGAAAAGCCACTACATGAGCCTCTGTTCCATTTACATTTGAAAATTTTTGCGTTTAAAAATACTGCTCTTTTTAATTTAATTTTAATGCTTGCTAATTACTCTCTGTCCCCCACACTTGTTCATAAATTATAGTATCAGGCTTCAGAGATATGTAAATGTTTATAGGTTATTGGCTGTATGCAACATTTTATTCTCAAGCTCTCTACAGAAATCTTAGGATAAAATTAGAGGCCTGGATCATTGCAGCTGGTCTTTTTCTGCAGATAGGCAATTATAAAAATTACATGGGGAGGGAAACCATTGAGAATAGTGCTACCAGGGCACTTAGCACTGCTTCACCCTCAAGGAGCTACTCTTCCTTCCGTGTTGCACAGCATCCTCCAGGGAAGTGGTGCAACTTCTAGGCAGGGCTGAGAATTAGGCTGTGACAGAGCAGGACAGAGATGGTCAGTCTCCTTGCCCAGGGCCAGTCTTTTTTTGGAAATTCTTTGGTGTGTTCTTTTTTTTCCTTTTTTTTTTTCCTTTTTTTGGTTCTCCGAATGGTTGGAAATACTCAGAGACTGTAATGTGTGCAGAGATAAGGTTTTTTTTCATGGTCAGTATATTGTGTATGTTGTTCCATGTTTGTATGGACTTTTATAGGAATTGCAGATTGAAAGGAGAAGTGTTTTCATGTGCATGCACTATTCTCACGCATGAAGTATCCAGAAGTACAGTAGCACATATTTTTTCTCACAGTCATCTATGCTTACAGTGTTTCAAAGAATATTCCAAAATATCTTGGCACAGACAAAGTGAAGCTGTTTGCAAGATCCCTAGCTGTGGAACAACAAAGGCTACATTCTCAACACGCATCACACATGACTTTTATTAAAGTCTTAAACAAAAATCAGATAATGTATTTAGAAAATTAAACTTCATCATTTATGATGCTACTCACATTGTGAAAGGAAGTTGGTATCCCCTTGTGCCTCCTTTCCAATGACTTCTCTCCCAGTTCTACTCACTTCTTCACATTGCAAATGAGAAGATGAAAATCTTAACTACAAACAAGTACATTTAAAAACCAGTAATTTAGGACTAACACCCATTGTGGTGCCTAACTTAAAAAGGATTTGCTGTTCAGAAATAAAGGAATACAAGCATTTATAAGGTGCCTCTGGTGGAACATTTGGAAGTTTGAATCGTCTAAAATCATTATTAACCTTTTATCATTACATATGGCAGAAAGGATGTGGTAAATCACAGAACACATTCTGGATATTACAGATGCAGCCATCTCATTTAATTTGTGTTAAAAACATTTTCTGTTTCCAGTTGAGGCTAAATTTTGTTTTATACTATTGTGCCATTATAGTCCAAAATAATGTTGACACCCTTGAAATTTTCTAGCTGCTTTTTCCTCAGATTATTAAGCCATGCCCATTAGATGTGCCAACTTGAATCCAAGGCACATGGGCACAGAGAGCTGTGAAGAACCCCTTCCTTCCTGCTACAAGTTCCATTATGTGGATGTTGAGGAAAGTGAGCGCATTGTGCACAAAGTGTTAGTGCAGAGCCATAATTGTTCTGGCTTTTTATGAGCAGTATGTGGCTAAGTCTCATGGTTAGATCTGAAAAAACTTGGTATTCTCAGTCTTGCTTGCAAAAGCTTCACAGCCAGGATTTATTTTGATGGGATTTGGTACCTTAGAGTTGAACCATACAGGGTGTCACAGAAGACCCTTGTACCCATGAGAAGGAAGAGCTGTCTCCTCTTTCTGTGCTGTGTTGAGGGAAGCTGTGGTAGCAACTGTGAATCCATCCAGTTGTAGCAGAAAGAAAGAGACACACTAAAATTTCAGGACTCAACAAGCCCCATAAAAAGATCTGTCTGGACAGCACTTTACTAGTTAAGTGCTAAGTTATTATTATTATTTATTATTTATTTCCTCTCCTATTTTTCCTCTTACTGAACAAGGAGGAAATATCTTTGTTCTTTCATTTGAGAAGTGAAATAAATGTATTCCCTGCAGCATTTGAAATTTTAATAATCCATAATAAATAAAATCATATCTAATAACATAACTGCTTTCAATTGGCAACACGATCTCCTAGATGCATTGCAATGGCAGAAACATAAATAGTTGCAGCCTCTGAAAGCCTACTTCCTATTTGCTAAATATACTTGGCTTGCTTTAAATTCCTTTGTGTGCAGTCATTAATACAATCCTCTTTGACAGCATTTAATTAAAGTGCTTTTCTCTATTAAATTCATTAAAACTTTTTTTTTATATACAACTGTTTCCCAGACACTGAATGTTAAGGACCTGTAGGCCTGTCTTTAAATAACTTCTCTCTCCTTGTTGTAAATTGTTAATTAAATTTAACTTAGACTGTTTAAAGATGTCTTGGAAAAGAAAGCCAGATTTCAGGATATGGTCTCAATCATGGCTGATTTTTTTTAACACAATTTTTTCCATGTAGTTATAGACTGCGTGTTATATTGTTTATGAATGTTGCTGTACTTTCAGCTGGATCCAAGCAAAGAAATCCCCTAAAAAGCTAATTTCCATCTCACTTCAAAAATTTCCGTCTTTTTAGTGCAGTTTCTTAGCCTAAGAGGATTTGCAAGGGGGGAGTGCGGAGGGAGGAGCTGTTTAGTATTAATAGATTATTGACAGCTTAATGTCTTGGCACCTAGACAGCCCATAAGGTATAATAAACAGGAAGCTGTCTGATGTGAGCGCAGTCAATAGCGTATTCAATCAGAACCTTTCAGTTAATTGCTGGTTGACCTCAGACATTTCCTTTAAGTGAAACTGTCCTTCGCTCAGATCTCATCTGGGTTTCAGGGTTTAATTTGAGAATGCCCTTTCCATATGGCAGCTTGTGCATACATTCCTGGTGGAGTTTTGCTTTGCTCCCATGCACAGCATTACGAGAGCCAGTGTGTGCCCGGAGCTTTGCAAATCTCGTAGCCGTGGAGCAGGGCTGGGAATACAGCATGGAGCTGGGTTGGGAGTACGCCATGGAGCTGGGCTGGGAGTACGCCGTGGAGCTGGGCTGGGAATACACCATGGAGCGGGGCTGGGAATACTCCATGGAGCTGGGCTGGGAATACTCCATGGAGCGGGGCTGGGAATACTCCATGGGGCTGGGCTGGGAGTACGCCATGGAGCGGGGCTGGGAATACTCCATGGAGCGGGGCTGGGAATACTCCATGGAGCTGGGCTGGGAATACTCCATGGAGCTGGGCTGGGAGTACGCCATGGAGCTGGGCTGCTGCTGGGCAGCAGCACCACAGTTAAAGCAGGCAGGGTTGTAAACTGACGTCAGGGGTACTTTGAAAGCAGCTGGGCTGTTGCCGAGGGTGCTTTGGATGGAGTCAGGCACAGCTTTGGTGCCTGGAGAGGCACTGCGGCATTAACGAGCCCTGACCTGGCACCTGCAGATGTGCAGGGCTGCAGCCCAGTGTGGCTGCCCTGGCAGAGGGGTCGGCACTGCTGCTCCATCCCACCCGCGGGCACACATTCCTCTGCTCCTCTGCACAAGTGCAGACCAGAGCTCATTTGTATTTAGTTTCCCTAATTCCTGTACTTAGCCATTCTAATTTTTTCGGACTGCATATCTTGACGAGGCCCAGATAAGCTACAAAGGCAAGCAGGCAGGAAACCACACGGGCAGTCCCTGACCCTGACTAACTGGAAACCATCTGCTTATTTGGGGAGGAAACCTCCATGGAAATCTCTTCTAGCAAGTCTGCCACATTTGGGTTTTCCTTCCTTTCCCTCCAACTGTTGACTCGGAGCGTGTGTGTTTTCCACAGGCTGGATCAGGGAGGGTCAGCTGTGGCAGTTCTCCTTTGCAGCAAAGGGTCTGGATTTCCCGATGGCAGTGAGTAACCGCCATGTGAAGGAAATGCTTCTGTATCAGAGCAGATTTAATTTACACTTCATGCAGTCAGGAGACATGTTTTTGTCTCTAGATCTGCAGTATCTTTTAGCCACTGATGATGCATTCAGCCTGTGGTTTGCTGGAAGGAGTATTATTACTTTTAATCTCGTAATTTTTCCCTGGTTTTTGATTCACTTCTGTGGTTCTCTTTGTCCCTCTGCATCAAACAAACTTCTTATGCCTTTTTAATGGCCTGATTAGCACCAGGGAAGCACTGCTGACTTGGAGTAGTGTTATTCCTGGTATTCTCTTGTTTAAATGAGATGAGGAGTAAGAATGCTGCATTGCTATGTTTGGGATCCATTAAAGTCCAGTCTGGACCCCTGCCTGAATCAGGTTGTAAATCTTTTGTCTTCATTCATGCATGTTGGAAGGGTGAGGGGGAATAGTTTTGAGATGATACTCCCTTTTTAGGAAGATTGAAGGATAAGAGAGGTTTGGAATAGTTATTTCTGGAGAGAATGGAACAAAACCGTAGCCAGACAGGACAGAACAAGTGAAGAAATCCCAAGGTACATGTGTGACCCTGGGGCCATCAGCTGCAACACTCACACTTTGCTCCCAGGTGTCTCTGGCCAGAATATATTTGGAAGTACTTTGTGGTTTTATCAGACTTACTGGCCAAGCTGCTAATCAGTGTTACATTGACCAAAGGACTCCCACATGCAATAAAAATCATAAGCTTTATTGGATTTTGAGATAGAAAAGATTCTCATCCATCTCCTTTTATAAACTGCATTACATTTTGTTCTTTCAGAGCTCCCATCAGTACAGCCCTTAGTAAATGCGATGGTGAAGGAGGTAGGTGGGTAGTGAGCTGCTCTTTCTTGGGTGGTACAGCCTAGAGCTATAGAACTGCTTGAGCTGAGTTAAAGGGGTTGCTGACATTTCTGAAATGCTGGAAGAAAAAAATATGTTGGTCCTTTCTAAATTATTATTTTCAGTTCAAATAAAAAAAAAAGGTTTGCGGCAGTTCAGAGCAACAAGCAACATAATGCTTTGAAGGAAAATAGGAAGAACTTGAAGAGCAAAAATTTTTCTGAATAAAAGCAACCAGAATATGCTGTTTCATGAAAAATGTCTAAACAACTGCTTGAACTTTTTCAGAATATTCACCCCTCTGCTGCCCCAGGCATACAGTTTGGCAAAGTAGACTTTACTTAGTCAATACTTTGATGTCACTCAGTCGATATTTTTGACCAAAAGATTTTTGACTGAAAAATGCCACACAATCCCAACTTTATTGAAGCAAAGAATAGTGTTTTGCATTTCTAGCAAAAGCCTGTGGCTTCTTGCACTCAGACGTACAGTAGCTGCAGGCTTGTGTTAAGCGTGAGCTTTACCCCTGTGATTACATGTGTGCAGCCAGCCATGGACAGAGAAGTCCATGGAGTTCCCCACAGCAGTCAGCAGCAAAGCTGGATGGATCCCAGGGCCGTAACAATATCATCTTCTGCTCTGTCCTAATACTACCCCTTTGGCCTTACATTAAACTGTTTTATTTTAAACGAACTAAAAAACTGTGACTATAAACTGCACGTGCAGTTGACTTTCTATAAAGTAATTTTCTACCAGCATCCAGAATCTGTAAAATAGGTACAGGTCAGAGTAGTGAGACATGGAGCTCAACAGCATGGGGCTGAGATGCCAGGGTAGCTTCCTCTGTTTTTTGCACATGCTCACCTTTTCTAGAGCTTAACCAGGAAGATAAAGGATTTCAGATCTAATTCTCTGAGGCGTCCTGTCTTCAATGACCTAATCTGTGCAGGAGACTGTACTTTGGTCATTTGATTTTTATTTATCTAGTTTCAAGCTAAGGGTATAATAAAGCACATTATGCCAGTTGTGTGTGTGGTAATACTGGATATTTTGCTTTTACCATGGTAGTTGATTATAATGCACTTTTTAAGACTCGCTTTCTAAAAAAAGGAATATTTATACTTTTATGTGTTTGATTCACACAGTATAGTTTGCACAAGTCCTGTTATTAAGTGCATTGGTGGTTACATCTCAAAAGCCAAAAAACATGCTGAGTAGTGTTTTATCAGCACAAATCTGCTATTTTCACTAACCATAACAGTCAGGTTCTCCTGACTTCTAACTGCTCCCATTGTAAAAATTAGCAGTACAGTTGGGTATTCTTTAAACCGCAAATAGCCATCTGTAAGGACCTAAAACAGTTTGATGGGACAAATAATTACCCCCCCACCAGAATCCAGTGTCTAATCCAAACATATCCTTCCTGAAATAATGCAGTGCCTACTCCTGGTCTGAGTAACTGGAAAACAACATGATTATATGGCGCCATTCATGCCACCATAGTTAGGGGTTTAGGGCTTGACCTTAAGCATGGCTGTAGGTTGAGGTTTGTGAGTGAAGATCTTGCTCACACTGCCCACAAATACTCTTCTGATTTTCTAAAGAAAAGGAGAACGTGTGTAGTGTTAATTAAACAAGCAGGCATAGAGGACACCCAAAGTGTTTTGTCTGCAGAAAACTAAACTAAAAGCCCTTTTAGTTCCTGTAGCATTCTGCCAGTTCCTCATTAGGATTATCAGGACTGGGATGGGGAAATGCAGAATAGACCAGAAATCTTTGGCAGACCCTCCCTTTAGCCATAACCAAGCTCTGGCTCTGTGTGTAAAGTGCTAAGCAAAGCTCTGCACACCATAGCACCCCAGGGAGCCTTGCTGGGGCTCTGAGAGAAAGCACAGAAGAGGCAAGTCAGAGGCCGAGAGAGCTTATGGTCTTGTTTTGGAGAAGGTGAGTGTTAACTGGAATGTTTGTGGCCCTTAAGGTGCACACAGATGTGAAAAGTCCCCCTTACAGGGACTCAGCATCACCTCGAAGAAGGGCAGTGTTTCTGGGGCTGTTGCTTTTTCCCTTGCGGATGAGGTTGCCTCGCTACCACGGGTTACAGTCAAGAGAGTCTCGCGTGGCTTCTCCAGGGCCAGCAGAGTGCTGCCTGCCTGCCAGGGGTGCAGCAAACTGGCCCCTGTGCCAGCTGTGCTGGCTGTGCCCCATCCCCAGACAATGGAGCCATCCATCAGCAATGCCTTCAGGAGAGAGTCTGCAGCGAGGTTGTGCAACACTTCCTGACCGCATCGGCCGCTCTGTCACCAGCGCCCTGGTTTGTGCCAGCAGCAGCCGGAGCGGATCTGGCCACTCCACTATGGGCACAGGAGGGACGTGCCAGCTCCACCTGAGGGCTGGGCAGGAGCTGCTGGGAGCTATCCCAGGCTGCAGCCAGGTATTAGAGAAAGAGGTACCCAGTGCTGGTTGCAGTTACTCTGCAGTGAACCTAAGGGTCTGGCTTGAACCAGCCCAAGATGGGAAATTCAGAGCTAATGCATAAATGTTCATCAGCATGAGCTCATTTATGCTGTCCCATAAAATCAGCCAGTTCTCAGGCACTTGCACAGCAATGAAAGTTGTGCCTGAGCTTTTGTGGGAAGAGTTGAGTTAGCATTCAAGGGAGAGCAGTTACCCCAGGAAACACCGGGACACTGTTCTGCATTGTCAGAGTTTTCTGATTTATTTTTTTAACATTATACAGACAAAATAGTGGCTATTGTGTAGGCACGTGCTGTCTATTAACAGAGATCAGGAAAGGGAAATAAACCACGCATTACTGAAGAATAAGATCATGATTGTGGTCAAGTGGTGGCAGAAGTTTTTTTTCTCTTTGTCAGGCTGATTTGTAAACATTCTTCAAACAACTGTGCAGACAGCAGTGCCACAGCTTCTTGAAAGGAAAGCAAAGACAAGGAAAGATTCCTCTGCACAGATGTTTTACAGTAACCTCTTAGACCTGTCCCAAAGTTATCTGGTCATCTGAAGTTGTCATTGCAAGCTATGATGCACATGTGGCCTCTTAGCAACGCAGTGTAATCAGGCTGTAATTTATATTTTATCTTCAGTGATGATAGCACTTAAAAATGTTTTGTGGTGGATTTGCTCTTTGATGCATGGTAAGCTCCTGTTAGCATTAATGGGAGCAGTGTGTGCTGGGGAGGGGGAGAGACACCTTCCCCCTGACTTCAAGTCAAGATTAATTATGTTTTGCTTAGCTTATCACTGTGTGGGATGCCAAAAGCAATGTACAACTGAAAATTTTGTGGGTTTTTAAAATTTGTGTTGCGTTTTTTGTCACCTTTTTGACCATTTTTGATAGTTTGGTCCTGGAGAATTGCAGGATGGGGCTGCTCTTTCAGAGGCTGTGTGTTCAGTGTCTTGCCATGCTTTCAAATCCCTGCCTATTTCCTGCCCTTGAGCAAGGCAGCTGCCATAAAGCAAAGGGAAGCATGTGGCGAGTGTGCTCCAAAGATGTTGGAATGAATCAGTTCAACCAGTTTACATTCCAGCCTGGAAACCAAACTTGCCTTTGACTTTGGGTTCCCTGTGGAACTCATTTCTCTCCTCAAGAGTCCTCTCTAAGTCTCTTTTTGTGTAGCTCGGCGTGACTTGTACCTCGGAGCCCATAGTTTTAATATGCATTTTGTCTGATCCAATATTGTGTCTCCACTGGTGGTCAGGAACAGATGAAGAGTGATAGAAAAGGCTTGACTATTTGGGTTTTTTTCATGTGTGACTGCTTTGTCTTTGCAGACAAAATGAATGGCACCCAGGGCTGCTGGCCTACAAGGTGGTGTGTAGCCACCAGTTCTCGTTGGCTGGTTTGGTCTGGCGTTCATGGGATGGGGTCCATCACATCACAGACAAGTGTTATAATTACCTCTAATAAGGGTGTTTGCTCTTGTGAAGCAATTACTAAGCTGCACTGGAAAATGCACAGGATGTGCAGCCAGCATTTGAGCTACAAAATTAAAAGAAGCTCAGACTGAAGTTAGATGAAAGTGAACATATTTATCCATGTCAGACTTCCTACCATTTTGCACGCTCATATTGATTTCTTTTGACACGGTCTTCTTTTATTGAGTACCGTATATTTTTTTAAATCCCTTACCGATAACAGTACCTGCTAAGGGCAATTGTAAAAGGAAACTAAGGTATATTAAACCTGCCTGGAGTCAAAATGTAATCTAACACCTGTAGTCTGCAATTTGTCATCACTTCATAGATACTTTTTCTTTTTTAATAACAGTTTTGGATTTCCCTGAGTTTTGACCTTAGGATACTGTATAATCCAAGAAAAGCAAGGAAACTAAACCGCAGTCTTTAACACAGCTTTATGGTGTCAAGGTGTGAAATCACTCTGTGAATGAGCCCAAAGAAAATACTTCCTTTGGTGCTGCAACTAGTGCTGCAGTGTTTACCCAAATGAATGTATTTTTGCAAGGGAAGAAAAAAGAGTAGTCTTAAGAACCACATTTTTAATAGGAAAGAAATGAACACAGGTGCAAATTGTAACTTCTGCTACAGTTTCTTGTACAGACATTCCTAGAAACCTGTAAAGAGTCTTGGCTGTGTAATCAATGTTCTTACCCCTGTGAGCCCCAGCCTGGGAGGCTGAGGGTGGAGGCCTGGTTATGGCAGCTGCTGCCTCTCTTCTCTTCTTGCACATTTCTGTATGTGAAGAGAGACCAGGGCTAGGGAGTGTAAGCCTGTTTATTTGAATAGATAATCTCCTGTAGATTATTCCTGTAAACTCTGGTAAGAGGGACAGCATCTCCTTCTCAGTGTGAGATTTTGTTGCAACAAAATGGAGTTTGTCTCTTCAGTAAAGTCTTACCAGGATAGCCGGGCACTGCATGGGAGCTCTCAGCTTACAGAGGTGAGGTGCTGCTCAGTAAAATGCAGCTGAAAACCTTGTTTAAGCCTGTCTTCTGCTGTGCCTTTGAGCTCAGCTGGCCATGGGGAAGGAGCTTTTCCAGTGGCTTGCTGACAGGAGGGGTGTGGTGAGTTGTTTTTGCTTGGAGTCAAACTGGTGGCAGCTCCTGCTGATGAGCCGTGAGCAATTGTAAGGGCAGTAACAGATCACTGGTGTTAGATGCACGAAATGAGGGTTCTGCACCTATGTTTTGTACTGTGGGTCTGTTCTCTCTGCCTTTATTTTGGAGTCCTTAAGCAGGCTAAAGTCTTGCTGTCTTTGGCATAGAAGTCCTTGATGTGATACAGTGTTACGGCTGACTATGAGAACAGTGTAAAGGTGAAGAAAAGCTGAAAGGTGAGACCCCACCACTGAGACTAGATTGGTAGAATTATTTGGTTTGGAGAAAGACCTGTAAGATTATCGAGTCCAACCATTAATCCACCAATGCCAAGTCCACCACTAAGCCATGTCTTAAGTGCCACATCTGTACATATTTTAAGCACCTCTAGGGATGGTGCCTCCACCACTTCCGTGGGTAGCTTGTTCCAATGCTTTACAACCCTTTCACTAATATCCAATTTAAACCTCCTCTGGCAAAGAGAAGGCCAGTCCATTGAACTTTGCTCCTTGTGGGTTTGGGTTATCAAAGTTGATATTGACTATCACATGCCATCAAGGTACCTGTCAGTGCTCACATTGACTGCACAGAGGCAGATGGTGCCTTTTCAGCAAGGGCAGTTTCTGTTGCAAATGCAGAGTCTTTCAAGAATGTAACATTTTTGGTGTTTCTCTTAGCAAGGGGCACCTCATCATCTCAGCAAATCCCAGCAGAAGGGAGCTCTCATGACTGATCCTCTCTGCAAAGGGAAGGGCAGAACCACACTAGGAAACAAAAGAGCTTGGGGTTTTCACATAGAAATGCAGTTCCCGATTCCAGTGTGCTCAAAAGGCTGTCCAGGCAATGGAGGGTGATGTGTCCCAGAGCCAGTGTTTTCAGCTGGTGCCTCTCTGCTGGTGGTGCCCGGGTCTGTGTGTGTGTTCCTGCTTGGCTCCCTTAGCCTCTCACCAATGTCATGTGTGTAGCTCCAGCTAGAAAGTGGGTGGAAATGGAAATAAACATCAGTGGCATAGTGAATCCAGCCAAAATTAAATACAGTACAGGCACAGACTGCAATTGCTTGACGTTCATCTTACAGCTGGGTTTGCTCACCTCTCTTTTCTGTGGGAATGCCAAAGTCAGCTTTCTCCTGAGGGAGCACATGGAAACATGGGGAGTGGATACATGTAAAACAGTGCAACAGTCCCTTCCCCCGATAATTCTTGGCTTTGGATTTTAGATAGACCACAAACCCTTAGCTTATTACAAATAATCCTGATCACTCCCGTAATGATACACTACATTATATACTCTCCTAAATTCAATCATTCAATATCTCACTTCCTTCCCTGTAGGCATGTACTATTATATTTTACACATGGCTTCCAGCTGCTTTTCATTGTGGCCTTCAAATCATATTTCAGTACAGTGCGATCTAAGACCAGTCACTTTATCATTTAAAGTCAACTTCCATCACAGTCATTTTCTTGCAAGTTTTCTACCAGGGTTGGTGAATTTGTTTCAGAAAGATAAGTTTGTCTGTGAGGAGAATGTCTACCTGAATGAACCTTCATGGAGCAGCATCTGCCAGAGATACTTTGTTCTGAAATGTTGAAAGGCAGCCATGCCTATCTGTAGAGTTTAAGAATTAAATCTCTTGAAGGAATGAAAAGAATAAATCCTCTGGGCATGGAAGGAAATCTGTATCTTCACATTTGATTTGAAAGTAGATGAGAAGTCAGGAAGAGGAAGGGAAGTCAGCTCCAGATGGTGCAGGCTGTGGAGGAGGAGGAGGAGGCTGCCCCACCTGTGGCTGGGGAGCAGTGGGGAAGGGCATGTGGGGTGGAAATGGGAGTGGGGAAGGGGGGCATGGGGCCTTCTGAGCCCAGCAGCAGCTTTCCTGGGGAAGGGAAAGCTGAGCAGGGCCATTGTTGTTACCCTTACCTCAGAAGCCCATCCTTTGGTGGTGGTGCTTTGGGGTAGGTTTGGCCGCCACCGAGGGGTCACTGGGAAATGCACCCTGTACATGGAGGATCAGGGATGTTTCCTTCTTGGCAGTGCAGAGACAGAGCAGCACTGACCCAAAACGCAAAGAGATGTGGCAGGGCGTGCACAGCAGTGTGTGAAGCTGCTGGAAATTTTACCTGCAGATGTAGGAGCCTATTAATGACCCAGGATCTAAAAATCTGTAACTCCAGGAATGGTCCATTTCCTCTGTGAGGCTGTGGCATGCAGAGCCAGACATGAAGTAAGCCAATCACTCAAACTGGCCAGCATACTCATCAATCAAGGGTAGTTTAAAGCAAATATTTAACATAAAGGTAATCTGGGCTTCATATTGTACTGTGTGCTCAGCAGTTGATCTGGTTTGCACAGAGTGCTCTCTGTCCTGTCAGAAGGGATTGTAAAACTGACCACAGCCCAGATCTGAAGGACATCCTGTGCATTTATCCATCTCTCTGTATATGGCTAAAGTTCTGTTGCTGAAAAATATAATGATGCTGAAATCCTTTGTTAATGATACTGGCAATCTAGAGGAGACCCCCAGAAGTTAGTAAAATAATAAAATTTATCTGTTATAAGAGCAGATTTAGTTTTTTCATTTCCTAAGATAACAGGAGGTGAAATAAAATACAACCTTTTTCAAGTGTTTTACACTGATAACACCCAGGTTTTGCATTTTCCCTTTTGGAGAAGGTGGAGAGGTCACTCTGGAAAAGGAAGGGTTAATTGAAATTATTCTTCCCTCCCGCACTCAGCCCTCTCTTTGGCTGATTGCTTTATAGATGCTGTAGGCATCTCTTCATCTCCTTCAAATTAAACATTTTACTGCTGCTGATCCCGTATTTTGTTGGATTTTTTCATCATTATATTTGATTGGAAGTCTTGTAACATTTTTCAAGCTGGATCATTTCTCATGCTATTTGTCAACTGAAAAGGGAAAAAAAAGCCCCTTTCCAACTCCAACAAGAATGAACTGAGTAATTCACACCCTTTCTGGATGTGTTTCTATCTCTGTTAGATGCTACTTGAATCCAGCTTCTGATTAGCAATGCTGCTTGCAGCGTTCTGCGTGACGCTGTCTCTAAGTTCCCTGGCAGTTTATTTGTGGTGTTAAATCCTTTCGATTTTGGCTGCTCTGGGCCGTACTTTGTCAGGGGACGGGGCCAGAAGCCACAAGAGGGGAGGCTAGGTGGGGTCTGTGTGACACATTTATGGGGCTTGGTCCCTGGCTAGAGCCAGCGATCCTGGCTCTGCTGCCTTCAGTGCTCCCCGCTGACGTAGGTACGGATCCCACCCTCATCTGTAACCCTCTGTTTGGAAACGTCAGCCCTTCTCTTTGAAAGCAATCCATGGACAAAAAAGAAATCCTCAAAGAGCAGCTGAACGATTCCATTCATTGGAACATTATGCTCTTTTATTGCAAGAGATGTAATAAAACATAAATCAGATTATCTGTCATTTCCATTTGAGCTCCCCCTTTTCCCCCGTTCCTTGGTTAGCCATTTCTGTGGCACCCTCAGTATTTACGTGCTTGGGAGGAAAATGTTCACGTTGGCACCGAAACAAGTTTGTGGTGTTTCTGCCCTGCCTCAGCTCTCGCCCGCGGGCGGCAGGTCTTGTGCTGGCACCTGCTCTCGGCTGTCCGTGCGGGGCTGCTCCGTGTTGGGCTGTTCCTGCCACTGTCCTGGCACGGCTGTGCCCGTGGGGACAGCAGGATGTGCAGCTGTGTCCCTGCACGGCCAGCCCTCGCTCACCCCCGCTGCTCAGCGAGGCACCGGGACGTGGTGCCGGCGCTGCCTCCGTGCCCGGGGAGCCGCAGCCCCGCGGGGAGCAGAGCCCGGGCCGGTCACAGCATCCCCGGGGATCAGAGCCCGGGCCGGTCACAGCATCCCCGGGGAGCAGAGCCCGGGCCGGTCACAGCATCCCCGGGGAGCAGAGCCCCGGCCGGTCACAGCATCCCCGGGGAGCAGAGCCCGGGCCGGTCACAGCATCCCCGGGGAGCAGAGCCCGGGCCGGTCACAGCATCCCCGGGGAGCAGAGCCCGGGCCGGTCACAGCATCCCCGGGGAGCAGGCCCCGGCCTGCCACAGCATCCCCGGGGAGCAGAGCCCCGGCCGGTCACAGCATCCCCGGGGAGCAGAGCCCGGGCCGGTCACAGCATCCCCGGGGAGCAGAGCCCGGGCCGGCTGCAGCCCCGGCCGGTCACAGCATCCCCGGCAGGCTCAGCTCCTCGGCGGTGGGCAGCGCCTGCGGGCTGCGATCTGCTTCCCAAAAGCTGTGACTGGAGATGGCTGATGTTACAGATTGTTATGGCAGGAACGTTTGATGGAGGAAGTGAATAAAGGGCTCTTCGGCACAGAGCTTTTTCGTTTATTTGCATAACAGGCTGATATTCCACAGTGGACTTCCCTCTTGCGGTAATAACTTGACTAGTGTAGGATTTTACTGGGGGTTCGGTATGTGTGTAAAATTCAGTGCAAGTTCTCAGCATATTTCCATTATTTATCCTTGTGGTTTTGGTTGTTTTTCTTTAGAGAGCATTAATGTAAGGTTGATTCTCTGGATGTTACAGTTTGCAGCAAAGCCATTTTCTTCTTGGATAAAGAGCCAGAATTCCCTCTTAGTTGTGGAAGAAAATAGTTATCCATATTGATTTTGTTACCTTTGAGTGTCAAGCTCTAATAATTATTTCCCTGTATCTGAAGAAACCCCTGGGCAAATACAGCCCTCAATCCTGTAGGGGATTTTTTCTGTTAATCTCCCTTGTATAGATTTAGTTTTAAGGAAAGCATATGGAGCTCCTCTGTGTTTTGAACAATTCAGAGCAGGTATTTTTTCCCCTGGAATCAAAGGGTTGCACGAGGCCCTTTCTTAGTCATTTTAAGTGGCTGTTAGGAAGATTAAGAGCTACATATGCTTTCTTCAAACTTGCCGAAAAGGAGATACTGTGGGTGAAAATCTGTTACAAGACTGCAAAGTGTGTTTGCCCAGAGGGTGTTTCAGAATGGAGGGCTATTATTATTTGAACTCAGAACTCCTCCACTAGTGAAATTACTATAGAGAAAGTAATACAGAGAAATCTGTTCAGGAGACACATTAAAGCCACCTATGTCAAACAACTGAATTGACTCTACTGTCTTTCTTGAGAGAAGGGAAATCTTAACAAATCTCTGCACTTATATTTTTTTTCTTCCATAAAGTAGTTGTGATGGATTTTAATGCAAAAGCATTATTCATAAAGTAGAACCTGACAATCCCACATGTGCCTAGGCCTTTGTGGTACTTGAAATCTTGAAGAAATGGTCAAAGTCTAGCCTGAAAAGATGAGAGGAAACAAGGATGGGTAGAAGAGGAGCAAAGCAGGAGAATGACTTTTCTGGGATGGGGCAACTGGCCAATCATCTTGACCACGAGACTGTAATACCTTTTGACTTAATTTTTATTTTGGCTATTTTATATTTTTAATTACTTATATTTTGTATTTCTTACTTATTTTTTGGGTTTGCATTTATTTTATATAATTTGCCTTTTATATCACTTCCTCCTTGCAGTCTGTGGTTGTGCAGACAGGTGTAGCTGTCTTACAGGTGAGAAGGGCAGTGGAAAATGCACATTAATTGTACTTTTCTTGACCAGAGCAAAGGAGGTCCTGTGTACAGACCTGTTCAAGTGCCCTTATGTCAAGCACCGTGTGGGTCAGCATGTGAAGTGTGTGTCTGTTTGATCTTATAGGTGCTGCACAGACAGCAGTCCCAGCCTGCCAAGGAGAATTCCCCACCTAGAGAAGAGGCTCCTCCTCCACCTGCTGAGGACAGTTGTGCCAAAAAGCCAAGATCCCGCACCAAGATCTCCTTGGAAGCTCTGGGTATCCTTCAAAGCTTTATTCACGACGTGGGTCTGTACCCCGATCAGGAAGCCATCCACACCCTCTCTGCTCAGCTGGATCTCCCCAAACACACCATCATCAAATTCTTCCAGAACCAGCGCTACCACGTAAAGCACCACGGGAAGCTAAAAGAGCACTTGGGAACGGTGGTTGACGTGGCAGAGTACAAGGATGAGGAGCTGCTGACGGAGTCGGAGGAGAACGACAGCGAGGAAGGCTCTGAGGAAATGTACAAAGTGGAGGCTGAGGAGGAGAATCCCGACAAAAGCAAGGCGGCTCCAGCAGACATCGACCAGAGATAATGTGAGATAGGAGTGCAGAAAGCAATACATTGATCCAAGGATTTTCTGGTTTTATTTTTGATTTTTTTGCTCGTTTTCCTTTTTGTTTGTTTGTTTCCGTTGCGCACGATCCATGTGCAAACCGAATGAATTCAGCATTGCCCGATCAGACTCCGCCTTGACACAGACACTCGAGTGTTACACTTGCTACATCTGACTGAAGCAATCGTTGTAGTCACATAGGATTATGCCTTCATCAATCTTGCACTTATGAAAGGGACAGCTAGCAAGTAAATGGGAAGAAAAAGTCCTATGAAATCAGTGAAGGGAAATTTACAACTTTGTGTGTGTATATATATATTTACATAATATATATATATATATATATATATTAAATTGCATGGGACGGAACTTTACAACCTGAAAGTATAGACTGTGAAATTAGTTCTTTAAAGATGAGACTTGTTTATGTTTTAAAACCACTTCACAATGAGTTGCTTTGGCTTTTTGATAAACTGCCTCCTGCTCTCAGGGTGTGGTGACTGTTTTTGAATTCCTATTTATTTTCTATGTTTATCCCTGATTTTTTTTTTTCATTATTATATGGCTTCCTATCTGGCAACTTGATGGGTAATTTTTGAGGTATTTAAAGACATAAATCAACACTGCCAAAAAAAGAAAAGAGGAAAAAAAGAGAGAAAATAGAAAAACAAATCAGGGCACCTTAAAAAGAAAACTAGTAAGTTAAAAGTACTTTGAACACAATGCACACTTATAAGGATACAGCATGTTCCACTCTCCAGATAGTCCTTCCTGTAGTGAACAGATGAGTTTTCATGGGATTCAGAATGACTAAAGCAGAAGTGCAGTGCATAGAAGACTTGTCCATTAACGAGGTCTTTATAGAAAGAGAAAAAAAGATAAATGTGTTGAGATTTGATGTATGGAATTCATACTATCAACCACATTTTACCGTGGATTTTATTTACCTGTTCTCTGTTTCAGATCTTAAAATTTATAAGCTTCCTTCTTGTTATTGCTTTTTGTTTATACTGAAGTGAAACACACACACACACACACACACACACATACACATATGTAAAGTTACATCGAGACACACAATGCCACAATCCCGAGAACCCTGGCCAGGTAAATCGCTGACAGCCCGAGGGTTTGCGTTGCTGCCTTGCCGCTCGCCCTCCTCGCAGCCTCCCCGAGCTCCTGTTGTAGCTGGGCTTCCTCGTGTCCCGCGTTCCGTGCCAGTGCAATGAAGTGTTTTCAGCCGCAGGTCCCGCCGGGCCGAGGCTCGCAGCCTGCCCCGGTAGCAGCTACAGAGCAGAGCCTGTCCCGACTGACTCTTGGATGGCCCGAGCGCTAAAGCTGCAGTCTGCCATAGCATCCACCCGCTCTGAGGCACCCCGTGAGAGAGACGCCAAGTAGCATTTACTTTTCACTTCGTGCAATGATTTCCGAGACAAAGACCTCACCTTGCAGCTGGATTGATTTCAGACGCCTGTAAACTGCAGCCATAACGGTACCGACAAGGCTTCTGGCTTTTTTCTTCCTTTTTTCACATGGGCTTTTCATGTAATCTTGACAAAGACCTCATGCAATATCACTTTGAAAGTTACTTTCTGTTTACTACACCAGGCAATGTAATATAACTGTTAATACTATTTATATATTTGAAAGGTATAAAAGGTAGGAGTTAAAAACTAAAAACAAACCTCTACGTGTAGATATTTACTCAGAACAGACAATATACAGGGAGAAGACGTTGCAATACAAGCTAATTCTAGCTGCTCAATAACCTCTGGAGTTTTTATGAGATTTTTTCAGAGCTAATGTTTGAAACATGAGTATCTCTGCATAAATTTCATATACCTTTGCAAAATTATGGTGGGTTGCTTACTTAATGCCCCTTTTGCTCTTCATCCTTTAGTTCTGTAGTATGCTGCAGCTTTAATCAGAATTTCGATGGTTGCTGCTTTATGTTTCTCTCAGAGCTACGCTTTCAAAACTGTCTTCTTATCCTGTAGCTGAAATCACTCCATACATTTGAAAGGAAACTGAATTTTGCCAAGCTATGTAAGTTGTTCATCTGATGATGGCATCGACATTTGGTATCTTTTACACTTCAACCAAAAATTTTATTAGGTATTTTTTCAATGCTGAGTCTTGCCTTTTTATTTTTAATTTCACTGCCAATTTTGCAGTGGTTCTAAGTGAATCTGTGGGCATTTTAGCCTGTGGTCTTGCCAGAACTTTGCGAATTACAATGCATATATGTCTATTTATTCAATATCCATCATATAATATCTATTTGGAGAAAGAAACTTTTCTTGTAGTGCCTCTTAACAAAGCACAATTTTCCGCCTTTTTTGTGAAATAAAAAATAAAAAAAACAAATTGTGTTTTATTGCGGTATCAACAATGTGAATAAGGATTAACATATTGTAAATGTTCATTTTTCCATGTAAATCAACTTTATCTTCGTTATCACTAAGTGATAATTAATTTTTAACTTATGTGCATTGTTAGGCTGTTAGAATTTTTTGGTTGTTGAAATAAAACGCATTCAATAAATATGACTTAATTTGTCAAGTAATTTACTGGGCCTTTTTTCTTTTCTCCTGAGTTCAAGTGGAACAAGGTCTGCAAGATGGAGGGGGCATATTTTTGCCTGTTGAAAAAAGCTTTGATCAATATTATTGGATCTTGAAAACCTGCATAAGGTTTTCAAAACCTGGAGCTGGCACAGGTGACAGATGTGTACGACCAGGACTAACCTGCTGTGCCAGTGGCTCTCTGCACTCGTAGGTGCCTGCACTGGGTGTTTCTGGTGGGGTCAGAAGGAGGGTGGGGGTGCCCTCAGCCTGTCGGAGAATATACTCAAAACACACACTTAAAGATCCACTCCCAGTCTGCTGTCTTCTTTCACTGGTAGATTTTTTTTCTGTTTATAATTAGAAAGCCACAAATGACTGCGTGTCAGGAAACTTTTGGAGCACACATGTCCATGGTTAATGGACATAATAAAAGGCTTTATTATATTTATAGCAGGGCATCCTACTGAGTGCGTAGAGGAATGCCGGAAGGATTGATGTATCTGAGAAATGTGTGAAATGTTTTTGGGGAGAATACAGATAAATGGAAAAAATTGCTCAAAATTCTTAAGCTAACAAAGTGGTAAGTATCTGGATTCAATCCTAGCAGACAAATCATATACTGCACATCAGACTTGAGTTGTCTAGGAATTGAGGTACAGCAATTTTTAAGACCATTTTTTATTTTTTCTGTAGTTCCAATACAATAGTTCTTCCCTTTTTGGTGTCTTATTTATATTCTATATAAAATGTCTATGTGCTCTCTTGAGAAAATAAGAGGAGGTTCAGGAGTAACCACATCTTTGTGTACCCAGCCACCTGCGTGCCACTTGTATTTAATCTGAGACCAGGGAAAACCAAGCATCTTTCTGTGTGCTCAGGGAATGTCTGGGCACCTGAGGCTGTGCACAGCAGCCTTTGTGGGGTGCTGTGCTGTTCTCTGGGGTGCACACCTGCTGTCCCTGCACTCACCCCTGAGGGCTCCTGGGCTGCCCGTGCCCTTCCCGTGGGAGCGCTCGGCTGGCACAGCCAGATCTGGTGCCTGGCTCTGCTGCCTCTGCTCTGAACTCTGGGCAGTCTTTTGCTGGTAGTGGCCCAAGGCTGGGGCTCTGCTGGCCTTCATGGGCATGGGAGGTGACAGAGGGCACGAACTGGCCTTGAAAACTTCTCCTGCAGGTGCTGTGAGGGTGCTGATGGTGTTGGATTGGGTGTCTGTCCTTTCTGCCTGCCAGCAGGACAAGAAACTAAAGGAGAAGCAACACTCACTTCACTGGGAGAGAATTTTATACATGAGCCCTCTGTGTGTGTAGCCAAATAATATTTAGAGAAAGACACACTCATACACAAATACTTTAATTGGGGGGAAAATCCTATAAACATATGGGTTCTTCTTCCAAACCGTAAAAAAACCCCCAACATTTAATAGCTGCTATAGCAGAAATATTTCTATTAATGCTTCTATTTCTCTATACTTTACATGCTGCTTCTCCTATTTGTTGTTCATGTATTAGTCATCCAGACATATGTATTTCCAATTTCAAACCTGTGTCAGTGAAAAATAAACATACTAAGATTAGTTTAAAATGTTTTAAGATGATGAACATACTGACTAGTGTCTCAAGTTCATTGTTGCTTAGATAAAAGTATCCACTCAATCTCTTTCCACTTATTTAATTACCAATTATTTGCTCTAGACTAAACGGATTAAAATCCCTCAATGATGAAATTTTGTTTCTATCCTGAACCTGTTAAACATAGAGGGATAAAAGCTGGATACATTTGACAGGGAGCAAATGGCATCTTAAAATCATAAACGAATCATTACAAAAAATCTCCACTTACAATATAAAGTGCAGTGATTAATTAAAGATGCAGTTTTAACTTATTTATAGCCATTAAAAAAACATACTGGTTTTAACACAAAATAACACAAGCCATGTCATCCAGGGGAGAGACACTGGCAGCCTGAGACTTGGGGAGCAGGCAATGTGACAAAGCCAAGAGGGAACAGCAAATGCAGGCCACACCCTTGAAATCTCTGGGAAAGTTCACAGAAGCAAGGATGGAGAGAGGTGGCTCTGGCATCCCTGCCAAGACCCCCTTGTTTGTTGCTGGCATGCAGACAGTGCAGGAGTGAGAGCCCCATCTCTGGGATCCAGGAACCTGTGCTCCCTCCTTGGCGGCGGTGCGGGCGCTGGGAGCTTGCCAGAGGCAGAGCGTGCTCGGGGTGAGTCAGCCCTACCTCAGGCAAAGAGAGCACGCGGGTGAGGGACAGACAGACAGCAGCGCTTCAAGTGCAGACTTCTGCAGGCTTTCCCCTCCTTCCAAAATTTTTGGTTGTTGTTGGGAAACGCTGGTCCTGCTTGACTGGGAGGGGTGGCTCGCTAGAGCCGGGGGGAAGGAAGGTGGTGGGAGGCAAAGTGAAGCTCACCTGCTGGGCTGTGAGCTGTGGCTGCTGCTCCCTGGCAGGTGTGTCTTTGGAAGGCTCTCCTGAGCACTCCCCTCCGCCAGGGTCAGGGACACACAGCAGGCACACCACGCTCCAGCCCCGCAACTGCTGCCTCTGTCTGCAAGGCAGCGCTCGCTCAAGGAGAGAGTCATCCCCTCTGTCCCTTGGAAGGCTTTCAGGAGCTCCAGCTGGTTCCTCCTAAGAGGAGTGGTGTAATTTACCCTTCAGAAGGGATCTGGTCTTGATTTGAAGACCTCAGGAGCTGGAAAATCACTGTTGCCCTCAGTAGTTTGTTTGAATGGTGGTTTCTCTCCCTGCTAAATCTTAACCATATTCTAAGGGGGATTTGGCTTTCCCTTCCTGGTTTTGTCTTTTGTCAGGCTTTTCTCTTCTGGGTCAAAGTTCCTGGTAATGAAGGATATTTTCTTCCCTCAGAAGTAGCTGTCCTGATCAAATGAATTTTCCTGAACTGAGGCCTTATTGTTCAGCTGTGGCTGTTTCACAGAAAAATTTACTTTGGCTGGTGAGGAAATTCCCCCTTGTACTCCTTTTGAGAGTCCATCGAGATAATGACAGAAAGAAAAGCTTTAGGAAAAAAAGGCTATTTGCTGCTAGTGAGGCTGGAATGCTCACAGATAGTATCTGTCACATCTAAGGTATCCTTAGTTCTATTCTGCATAAATGCTACATAACTGTAGATTTTCATCTCATAGCCATGAAGAATGACATTCCTTGGCATGGGGCAAAGATCTCCAACAAAATGTTCTCAGAAAAGAGACTTTATTTTTATGACCAATCCTAACAGTTTTGATTTGCAAGAGCAGAAATGCAGGTGGTGTTCACTCCCGTTACAGCACCAGACTAAACATGCCACCAGCCAACGTCTCCTCCTGAGTGAGTCTGGGCACAACTTTCAGCCTGGGGCTTTCTGGCGAACTGGCTTCCTTCAGGGTGGGAAGGGACAGCCAAACACAAACTAAGTGCTCATGCATGGACCACAATCCTTCTGAGATAGAAAGTTCTGTCGACCTCTGCAGAGGCGACACCAGTCTGAGCCCTGTTTGAGGTGTTGTCAGCAGGCCAGTGCCTGCCTGTTCCTTAAGCCGTGTGCTGCGGGTCTGTGGTCTCATGTTTAAATGGATGTGCTCCATGCCACGACAGGACTGCAAGCACAAAGTTAACTGCTGCCATTGCCCCAAAGCACAACCAATCACACAAAAGCTGTTTTCCATTGCAGTGTTCATCCGTTTCCTGTCACACTTCTCTGTGCACTGCAGAGCTGTGGAGGTGGCAGGACACAGCGCTGGAGGTGATGCTCAGCCTCGGGACATCTGCTCTTGGGGAGAAATATTTGAGTAGCCTGAGCATCAACCATGATGCCTGAGCAGCAACAACCACCATGATGTCCCCTAACAGCTTCCTTACAAGAACACTTAGGAGGTGACATCTCCATGGCCCCAGTTTGAGCAGGTCAGTGGGACCACATTCCCTTGGCTTTCAGAGGGAAGACAGAGAGCACTCTTCCATGCCTTAACAGACTGTTCCCTCCTTGTCCAACCTTGGTCCTCCTTTACCTTATGATGAAGTACATGCTACACTCATCACAGACTCAGCTATTTATGATCAGACATGACCAGAGAAAAGTTTGGAATGTGTTAGCCCTCGAGAGGAAAAAATGCAGCAGATTGGTCTCATTGACATGAAGGAGACTCTTGCAAGGGAAGTGGAGCAGGACATGACCAGCAAATGCAGTCCTTCACCACAGGGTTCAGCCTTTGGTTTCTCAAACCCACCAAGTCTCCTCTGTTTGTATTTAAAGGCCATTTGTCTCCCCTATTTGTATTTCAAGGCTGTTGCAGAATATCATTCCCTTAATGGATCTATTTTCACAAGCCATTTAGCATCATTTGTTCTGTGTCAACATTGTCCTTTCATTTAATTTCCCCCACCCAGCGTCCCTTCCTGACCTCTGGCCACCCACCACCCAATATATTCATAGACAGCAACTGCACCCCCTGCAAGCTGGGTGTCCCCGCGCCGAGCCAGCCCAGCCCTGTCCCAGCTGTCACGGCCGCGGTGACAGGCTCGGCTGTGCTGGGGCTGCCTGCGGGCAGGAGGCTGCCGGGCCCCGGGGAGGGGCAGGAGCTGCCCCGGCCCACCGAGAGCCCTGAGGAGCTCTGACAGAGCCCTTCGGAGGAGACGCTCAGCCCCAGGAGAGAGAGAAGGGCTTGCAGCTGCCCCGGTAATGAATGGCTGGGACACAGTCCAGGCAAGCCCGTGTTCCAGAAACCCCTCAGTACACAAGGGAAAACCAGGAGCGTCCCATGCAAGAGAGGGAATGAATGACCACAGCGAGTAGCTACCAGCAAGAGAGGCACGTGGATTGACCACCACGGACTGGGAAGGTATCTGGAGCCATTAGCTTCTCTCTGAATGCAGGGAGATGACAAAGCACGGGCTGTGAGCACACAGGACACAGAGCATGGCACAGTTCCCCAGTGGAAGCCAGCTGCTCTTGGAGGAAATGAGCCCCAGTGCAATGCGGGCAGAGGAACAGCATTCTCAGCCCTACATGACACGGCTGCTGGGTGCCCTGCCCAGGCGGTTGTGGCTCCCACACCAGTGAGCCTGGAGCTAAGGAGTTTCCATGCTGGAGAGTGGGGCTGAGAGAAATAATTGGGATCTTTTCCTCTTTTTTCTTGTCTTTCAAAATACTTGCATGGCAGCCGGGTGAATGCTGGTTTCATAATTGATGGACATGGTCTTGGCAATCTCCTTTTGAAGAGCCATTCCTTGTCATATAAATATCATCTATCAGTGCCCATTGTCTTTATAGTGATCTTGAGCAAACAGTTTTATTTTCAATCAGGACATCACACATTGATCTAAACACTCATCTGTAATGGATCAATTTACATTAGGAGAGCAGTATTGTAGCATTGTTGTTCATTATATTGAAAGAAGTATATGTTTAGTTACAGGCTAAAATCAATTAAACAGCCTTGTGCCTTTTGCTGTGAGAAAGTCAACAAGCCAGTCTATCTTGGACAATTATCCAGCTACAGCTCCTCTAAAAGAGGCCTCCAGCATCATCCCCTTCCTCCCGAGTTCTCAGTTTCTCACTCAGAGACTTATTTTGCAATGTTTTTCCTATTGTGCAGTCTAGTAAAACACTCTCGGCTAAAATGCATGTGAGAGAAATGAAAGCAGTCTTGCACTGCTGTTGTGGAGGGGACTTTCCCAGGGCCAGGCAAAACCATGTAGCCAAAAGGGAAACCTGCATTCTCACCAGAAGGCTGCCTGATAACACACAATGGAATATATTGGAGATGCTGAAAAATGTAATGATACTGTTTGTATTTTTGTAGGGGAGATCATTATCTCCAAGGAGCCCTGATTTCACTGGAGGAAAAAAGGAGGGAGCGGGAGGCAGGGGAAGAATTTGTACCTTGGGCTACTTTTTCTTGCCCTACTGCAAGAGAGAAGACTGTGTTGAATGCTGGAGACTTTCTGACAAAGGGAACATGATTTGAGCTGGTGGTGTATCTGCAGAGAGAACTGGAACCTGCAGTTTCAAAAGCAAAACACATAGGGGAACTGCAGGGCAATGCAATGATGGGATTTGAGGAGCACAGTTCCTGGGGCTCTGGTGGATGTGATGGAAACAGAGGAAGGCATTACGTGCCCCAGCCCCCTGTCAGAGGCCTGTGGCAGAAGGGAGCATGTCCTTGTGCCCTGCCTGCTGTGCTGTCACTGCCACTGGGCCGGGAGCAGCCGGACTCTGGGCTGCCATGCAATTCCCAGCTGGCTCCCATGGCTTTCTGCCTGCTGGCAGCGACTGACCAGGCCCATGGGACAGGGCAGCAGTGCTGGGAGGGCCAGGCTAACCATGACACTGCAACACTCGATGAATGTCATCAAGGTTTTTGCTTTTCCTTGTGCAAAACCTGATGAACTGGCAAAAGTTATCAGCAGGGGTAGACTCTTACTTTGTGGTCGGAATCCCCTCGTGACCCGACCTGTGCTATGAAGGACTTGTATAGCATTCCTGATTTTATATATGTGTGTGGATGTGTATATGTTTTTTTGGCTTGAGACTTCGCCCACTCCTTTCCTACCACTGAGGTCACTCCAACTCATCTCACTCTTTCATTATATGCACAAAACACTGCTGCAAAGCTAATAATAATAATGAGAAGGAATAGCAGATATTACAAAGCTTATTAGGAAATTGATCTTTGATTTGATCTTGAATAAAAAGGCAGACCTCAAAACTGCTGGAGCCATTCAGTTAATTGGTTATTGGCTCTCTTGAGTGATTATATCCACCCTGGTTCCACCAAGTTCAGCAGGTCTCGTGCTGGTCAATTAGCCTTTGGCATCCATGAAGGGAAAGGCTTCATTCAGGTTTTCTCAGACATTGCTTGTGTAGCATAAGGCGGACTGAGCAGGAGAGGTTCCCCATGGTCTGAATCCTGCACTTGAACTGGCACCAAAAGGGTATTTTTGTTGTAGCCCAGCCCTCTGAAAAGGTGGAAGCTGTTGAGTGGGAGGCTCTGCCCTGCAAAAGAAGAGCACAAGGCAGAGGGTTTGGGAGGAGCACTGCACTTTCCTCCAGGGTGCCCTTCCCGCAGTGTGCGCAGGGCCTCTCCCGCGGGATGAGCAGTGCTGGCTGTGTGCATGGATGGATGCTTGATCACACTGGGCCTGCAGCTCACCAGTCACTGCTGCTCCGATTCCCTCAGCATTCCCAGGGCTCTGCAGAGCTACACAGCTGATGCCATTTAGTGGCTTTTCCTCCAGAGTGCTCCATCCTGCCATCAGTGCTGTGCCTTGCCAAAGGGCTCCAGCGCTTGCATTGCTATGATGCAGACCCTGTAATAATAGTGGTTACATCCAGAGAATTCAGTTCAGATTTTAAAACCTCATCAAATAGTTAATGACTGACTATTTCAACACAGCAGTTCCTGCAAAGAGAAGAGAGAGGGAGAGGGAAAAGTTATTCATGTCCCATCTGTCTGGAATGCTTGTCCCCTCCCTCCCACCCACTGAGTCACTTCCTCCCTTTATATATCACTTAAAATTTTTCCTTTCCCCTTTAGCTTATGATTAACAGGCATTTACTCTCTGCAAATCGTTCTCTTTTTATGATGCATGATCAATGTTAGTTAAGGCTCTATGGAAAAAAGAATGTATTGTCTTGCAAATGCATGTATGTGGTAAAACACAGCATATACTGCATGTATGGCATGTAAAGAAACACATCAAGCACTGCAATACAGAGCTGCTGATCCAGCCTTCCCACCTGAGCTACACAACTTGCAGTGCAGCGCCCTGGCTATTTTGTCCCCCAGCCCAAAGGACAGCGGTGTGCAGGGAGAGGTACATGGCTTGAACTGTGAGGTGAAGGTGTTCCAAAGCACCAGCTCAGCCCAGGGAGGGGTGCACTCAGCTCTAGGACCTGACCCAGGTGGGTGTGTGGGATGGGGCCACTCAAATGCTTCAAGGTGTATTTGTGAGGAGGTTTGGCTAGCTCAGCCCACTGCTTCCCTGCCGGGGCTTGAGGCAGCTCTTTTACTGAGCAGGTGGTGAAGGGCTCAGAGGAGAGTGGCAGGCAAGAGAAAGAGGTGGTCTCCTGGGATCTCTGCAGCCTGTGGGTATGTGCTGACCTGCCACCCCAAGCAGGGGAAACCTACCTGCAGCATCTTGATGGAGGAGCAGGAAGGACTACAGAAGGTGAGAATGCTGGTGGGTTCATTCTGAAAGCAAACAGGATAAAGAGGAGGAGCCTGGATGCCTTCTGAACAGGGATGAGAGATGGTGGGGATGAGTCTCTAAGCTGTAAAATAGATGAAGACTAGAAGACGGAAACTTGAACCTCCTTGGACAGGTTATTTGAGTTACTTGAGGTTTCCCAGTGAATGGAGAGAACACGAGGTCCTATGTTATGTAGTGCAAAACCTTGTATGTGTTCACTTGCTTCAGCCTTTTTGCACGTGGCTCAAAGGGCGGGTGTTTATCTATTTGGCACTTGTTACTCTGATGATACAGGAAAGTTTTGGTATTCAGGGATGTCAAGTTGACACAACTTCTTAAAAAAGAAGTTTCAAAAACAAACACTTGAGCAGCTATCTGTGACTGGGGGAATCCCCACCCCAGGGAGACACCAGCATCATTTTGTCCAGCTGTCAGTTGCTGTTCTCTTTTTATGATCATCTGCAATAAGGTTCCAGCAACTTTTCTGGTTTCTGTCAACTGCCCATAAGCTGGTGGCTGATGCAGTAACCTAGGTAGTACATCCACTCTGGGATGCACTGAAGGATGGGGCACAGATGTGTCACAGACCCTCTGTAAAGAGCCAGCTTGGCTCCTGCTGGAGGCTTTGGCTGTGTGTGGGTCCTGCTGGTTCAGTGCCTGCCTCCCACTTCAAGAAGCTCCCTGCAGGGATGCTCCATGCTGGGCTGGCACTGATCCTTCAGTGCCTCTGTTTTATTTTTGGCTCTGACTCTGTGTCCTGTGGAAGTAGCTGTCCTGGCCTGTGTGTTCTGTGGTGCTGGGACTGGGCTCATGAACCACGGCCAGGCCTCTGAATATTTGGTATCTGAGAAGTGACTTTATTTTATACACGTGGGTGATGCTGCAGGTGGGCTGAGGGTGGACCTGCATTTGTTGTGACTTCACAAATCATGAGCAGAGTGCACTGAAACCCCAGCAGTTTCCCTTGAAGAGCAGCACCTGAGAGGAATATGTGGGTCTTGTAGCTTTTATGACACCTAATAGACTGTAAAATGGCCATTGAATTTTATTGCATTTGTGGGAGACTTGATGAGTCCAAGGATGGCGTGCTGTGTTACTGGAAGTCAAATAACCACTGATGCTCCTGTTGCTGGGTGGCTTTTAAAAAGGGAAGTTTGTTAGTTTATTCTCCCATGCCTTTGCTCCAATGGGTAGCTATACATTTTCAGAAATTTTTTCTTCCACTTTATCTATTATTTTTTTATTTTTGGAAACAATTTTACATGTATGAATGTGGGGACAGCATAGCTACTCTTGTATTATGTGGCAAATTAACTATTTCATTAGCCCCAGGGCAACCTTAGGAAATAAGACAATAACCTCAGTTGTTTATTTCCCTGAGAGATGTTAATGATTAACTCAGAAAAGAAAAGTAATTCTTCTATCTGGCCTACATAAACTTTCATAATTCCATGCAACAGCAAGATAGCTTTAGGTAGTTTATGGTATGCAAAAAGCTAAGCTCTGTAACCTTACTGTGCAGATTGGCTCCTGGAGAACAACTTTAGCCTAAGACTTTAGTACTGCCAGCTGGCAGAAGTGATCCTATATGTGAAACTTTAGGCTGAGCCAGAAAAACCTGAGTTCAAATCTCTTGCCAGGGATTGTAGGATAGAATGGTTAACCTGATTTTATATTTTTGGATAACTATCAAGTGCCCGAATATTTATAGCAATAAATGTCTTCCATATGTGCTGATAGTGCATCCATGGAGTGCAACAGCATGATATGGTTATTGTCTTACTTGAAGACACTAATTATAACTAATCCTATAGGCATGTGAATCATTAAATACTGGCCCAATTTCTGCCAGCTTCTGTGAGATGCATCTGACTTTGTTCATGTGAGCAACGCAGGTCAGCAGAGAGCTCAAGGCAAAATTCCAAGAGTGTTGGGGATCCTGAGGTCACTTTTCAGAAGAAATACATGCACTTGATATTTAAGCACTTAAAGCTGCAGGTGGCCACTTTACCATCTTATACCTTCTGAGACTTCCTTGTAGGTGTCACAAAGTCTTAAGATGCCACTGAAAATAAAATCCTCATCCTACAAGCCACTGTCACGTAGCCCTGTGATCTGCCAAGTCAAAATTGGCAAGGGGCTCTCAGGTTCCTGAATTTGTTTAGTGCCTGCTAGACAGGCACGATAACCAGGCTTGGAGCACTGCTGGTGCCCGTTGGGATTTGTGGTACTGAGGATGCTCAAATACTGCAGGGACAGTGTTTCTCCAGGGATGTAATGTCTTCCCAGGTCAAGCTCTGAAACACACATTAGTGTAAAAACCTCTCCAGTGGATGACTGTAGAGCTACTTCTTTCTGATTAGTAAGAAAAAGCAACATGAAGGCTATAATGTTGTAATAAGAAGGCTATAAAAACAGAGAAAGAGAGACTAGACCAGCGTTCCAGCAGTTTTCTCTTGCCCTGAAAGAGGTAAGCCCGCCCAGATGTCTTGCTTTTAAATACTGGCTACTGCATCTGTTTTAAACCAAAAATAATACCTTTTGATTGGAAATGTTTCAGTAACATCATTTGTGCATTTTACTGAGGTGGAGGTTACAATTATTAGAGTCACCAGGAATTTCAGACATTTAAACACAGCCTCTGTTTCTCCAGCATAAACCACATCCCTGTGCGATTATTCTTCTATCTACATGCCTTCAAACCAAGTCTTAACCCAGATCTGACATTTGTTGCTGGTGGTCCCTCATACAAATTGGCCCTTGAAATGAACATGTGGGGTTAAACAAGTGCCAAGGGGATGGGACTGGTTGCTGAGGGATCCCCATGGGTCTGAGGGAGGCAGAGCCAATGCAGGATGCAGCAGGCAGCCCTGGGTAGATCATGTGGCTCTGAGCAAGCTGCTGCCAGTCTGGTCAGGTACTGTAGTCTGGGCCCTGCAGACTTTGAGAGAATAAGGAAAAGGGTTTATCTGGTCATGGAAACTGCTCCTTCAGCCATGCAATCTCTTGATGGCTTTTCTTTCAGCTGGCTTTTCCCCAGGAAGTCAGAAACTGCATCTGTGGCAGAGAAGGGACTTGGCTCGACAACCAGAATGTCCCACCTAGCATGCTCTGTGTTTCCTCCTAATCTTTTCAGCAAATGTTTTTGGAACTTCAGTTTAAAAATTGAGACTCTTAAAGGGCTTCTAAGGCCTGAATCGCCTTTGTTTTCTGGCCTTTCTACATCCTCTATTGGCAGCAGGGAGGCAGGTGTTTAAGCACTTTCAGTTTCAATTTTTTGATGCTTCCAGGAGAGCACAAATAAGAATTTGGATCTAAAAGACCATTAAAATTCTGATATCAATGATGACAACAAACTTTGAAGCCAAAGTGTCCCTCTTACAACCTAGGTTGGGACATAAGGAGATGAGAGTTTGTTATTACTGCTTTTGAGACCGCAGTCATAAGAGGAATCCTCTTCACCTGGCCAAGGAAGTTTCAGCACCTAACTATTTAAATCTCTAGCAAATGCTTGCTGATCTGGAGAGAGCAGGATAAGGCTCAGGTGGAGTGCAAGGATGACAATTAAGCCTTCTGTCCTCTGCTGTCTGGATGCGTTTTTCCCTGTGTACCCTGTAAGAAAAGATGGTATGAAACCTGAATTGGGATGTTGGTATCCCCAGAGAGAGAGAGGGGGTTGTCATCTCACTCCATGGGTCTTGTCTTACAGCACTTTGATACTGGTTGTGCACTTCTCCAGGGTCTGGGCTTTCTGGTTGTGTCTGAAGTGTGTGTGCGTGTGCGCCTACTTTTGCCCACACACAGAATAGCACATTGACTGCTCAATCCCTACCCTCCTCTTCCTCCATAAACCCCCAGCAATTTTTAGGAGAAACATTGTTCTTGCTTGTTCTTGCAGTGCTGATGAGCCTGCGATAATGGAGGAGCAGAGCACAATACAGAGCTCTTGCTCTAGTGAAAAAGGTGGGTCTGTAGCCATTGCTCATCAAAGGGCAGGTTTCTGCCAAGACTGTGTATGTACTCGTACTTAGAGTTTTGTCTACATAGTGGGCCAGGTCTTGAGTGCACTGTCAATTAAGGGCAGCGATTCAAAGTGATTCACAGCAGATTACACCAGCCTGCCTCTTGATGAAGCACACTCTGGTCCTGCGCCTGCAGGTGCTGCACAGACTGCCAAGCCTGGAGCTAGCCTGCAGTTATGCTGTCAGCCTTGCTTAGATCTAATGCTTTATGACAACTGTCTACCTGTAATGTGATAATGGGCTGAAAACCTCTGCAAAATTGATAGGGTCTCTCGCAAAGAAGGAGAAACTTATCATGTGGCAGGCCGTCCTTAAGGTCCACGTGAACTGCAAAGATTTCTTTGCAGCTGGCAAGTCTGATTGCTCTTCTGTTCCTCACAAGAGGATGACCATATTGCTGTCTGTGAAGCTGCTGACCTCCTACTTACTCCCAGTCCAGGGGGAATTGACCTGTTGCATTTTCAGGTGCTTTAAATCTGTTTTTCACTTTGAATCCTACAATATTTTTCGTGTCTACCTGCTAGGGTGTCATCTATTCTGTACCTGTACTTTTCATATGCTAGATAAAATCATCTGCCTGCAAAATGTTTCCAGGATTTATACCATAAGTTCATTAGTTTAATCCCTAAAATACAAGTCATTATCTAGAACAATTAACAAGTAGTGTTCTAGAACAAATCTTTATAGAAGAAGCCAGATTCCTACCCACCTTTTTCTGTTATGCATGTGATCTAGGAACCGCAGCCATGACTTTGTGCTGGATCAGTGCTAAGTGAGAGTTGGGCCTAAAACATCCTGCTGCAGTGTCAAACCCTCCAAACTTCCTATCCAGGTAAAAGTACTGCAGCTAGGAACCTGCAGCCAAGGGAGAGGTTGTTCTCCCGGCTCTGGAGATGCCCAGGTGTGTTCCCTGTGAGCTGTGCAGCTGAAGACCAAGACAGTGACAACCCTTCCTAGCTCCTTGTGCCGGGCAACCCAAAGCTCTTTATGTAGCCGAAGCGTTGTCATTTTAGCTGGTACAAGCACCTGCAGCCAGTCCCGTTTCAGCTGCCTGCTTCCACCCCGGCTCAAATAGGCCCAGGACAGGCATTGTGTGAGGAGAGCAGAGCAGCTGTGGGCTCCTGAGGTACTGTGGCAGTGTGGAGGATGGCCAGCAGAGGTGGGGGTGGCTGCTAGGGCTCCATGCGGGATCAGGGCTCTGGGCCCTCAGGGCTCCATGTGGGATCAGGGCTCTGGGCCCTCAGGACTCCATGCAGGATCAGGGCTCCATGTGGGATGAGGGCTCCGGGCCCTCAGGGCTCCATGTGGGATCAGGGCTCTGGGCTCTCAGGGCTCCATGTGGGATAAGGGCTCTGGGCCCTCAGGGCTCCATGTGGGATAAGGGCTGCGGGCCCTCAGCCCTCAGGGCTGCCCCCACACCAGCGCTCCAGCCCTGTCCCTGGGTGTGCTGCCGCAAAGCCAGGAAGCGACTCTGGAGGCTGTGGACTGTGCTCTGCAGATCAGAGTCCCCTCCAGAGAAAACAGGGATGTTTACACAGAACACAGCTATCCTAACGGCCATGTGATAATTAGAGGCTGGAGGCTGCTGGATAAAGCCTTCCCTATGACCTCCTCATCCTCCAGAGTGTAGGCCCCCACAGCGGCTCTGACCCCCATGCCATTCCCTGCCACATCTGTGGGCTTATCATGCTCCTCACAGAGCCCGTAAACCCATTAGCTCTGGGTAAATGATCCCTGGGCTGTCTTTAGAATAATTAAAACCACAAGGCAAACAGTTACTCTGGACTATCAGCAGCATATCAACAAAACTTGTGTCTTGAAATGTGTGTTCAATTTCTGTTATTAAAAGGCACAGAGCCATATGTGAAACATTATCATGCATCTTTGTGAAATTAGCAGAAGTATTTGAACAACCATTTTGTCTCTATCAAAACAGTGCCTTATTATTTTTTTCATACTGTGTAGGAAGGTGAGAGAGCCTTATGAAAGCAGGAGGGCTCAGGCAGGCAACCGAGCTTCAGTAGCCCCTGACCAGGTCTGCTGGCTGCGCAGAGGCACACGCTGTCTGAGGAGCCCAGATGGTGCTGGCCATGAATGGAGAAGAGGAACAACATGAAGAGTTGCTGCCTTTAATCCTGAAACCCAGGACTGCAGGTTTTATCAAACTCCTTAACTGCTTTACTTTGAGTGAGGCTTTTACAGTATTTGCTGAATTTAGTTACCATTAGGGTCAATAGAAGTTTGACTGTTGATTCAGTTGGAAAAGAAAAAAGACCAGTGCGGAATGGGCTTTGAAATTCCCACCACTTGTGCTTAAGAACATATGTTAGAAAAGTGATGTCACTTCTGACTGTTTATAAACTTTCAAAATAGCACTAGACCTTAAAAAAAATTCTAGTCCTTAGTTTTTTGAACTGCCTCTCTGAAAATGGCACCAAAACTGCTTGAGAGCAAAGTTTCCTGAACGAAGGGGAAAAGGAAGAGGAGCTGTTTCTGATTAATAGTGACCAATAACTGTGGGCAAGGTCAACATGTGTCATGCAGCCAGGCTTGAAGAAAAACATGGTGTGAAGTGTTTTGGCATTTAATGAACACTTTAAAAAACACTTCTGAAACAGAAAAAACCCCAAATTATTGATCTGTTTGGCAGTGCATTTCACAACTGACACTAGCATACAAATCCTTCCTGTGAACCAAGTGTCTTTAATTCTGGTTTTGTGTGACATAAAGAGGACATCATTGGAGTCTTTCTTGCATGTGTCTAGTTTCAAGGGTGGTGAAGACAAGCAAGATCAGATTTGGAGAAGATGATCTTTAAAGAAAATGCTAGTGCTTCTTGTCAGGCCTAGTTATCAGCCAAATGGACTGAGATAAGGCAAACAAAACTGTCTGCTTAGTCAGATTGAGCAACAACATCCCTTGATTGTCAGGGCTGAATCAGCAAATACAAAAAAGCTAAATACAGCCAACCCTACACTTACAACCCACTTGTGGTTTTCACGCTGACAACCTAGTCACTAAGTATAAATGGTCCTCCCACTACTGGTTTGTCTGCATCTCAGGTTATATTCAGGGATATGACTGCATCCCTAGCCTTGCAATCTTAGCTCATTTTTTTTTAAACTGAACAAGTACATTGGAGCTTTCTAACAGTGCCAAGTATTTCTGCTAGAATATATTCTGGAGGATTCATGTAATAACAAACATGTGAAGGATTTCTGATATGAAAGACTCTTGCCTATAATAGTTTTTTAGCTCCAAAGTAGAATTAGTTTTGTTCTATAAATGCTTAAAATCTAAACCTATATATTGCCAAACATGCAGTGGCCAGAACTACAGGCTCTTGTCTGTATTTTAGACAGTAGGTTAAGCATACATGGTAATATGTGATATGAGCCCTGATTACACAGGCTCAGCTCTCCTCTTTATTAATGTCAAGCAGTCTTTCTCTAGAGAGCTGTGAATCCTGACAGAAATCTGACACTTTGCTTTTCTGAGAGAACATTTTGTGAATCCTTACTGAGCAGCTCACAAATGCATAGGGTTTAATGGACCAAAGTGAACCAAGAGAACAGAGATAAGCTTCAGAATTAGCAATTTAGCTATATTTGTGTATTAACAGCTGTTAATATGTAATTTCCACTGGTAAATGAATGTATAGTCATTGTTCTGTGCATTAAGATTCAGTCTCTGAGAGATTATGCAGCCCCAAATGCAAAGAATTTAGAATTTCTGCTATTTCCATTCAGGCAACTGAACAAACATGTTTTCAGAGACACCTTGGGAGTCCTGCAAATAGCACCTGAAGCTTATATGAGATGATACAATCAACTGCCAACATCTGTCTAAACATCACTGCTGGCACAAGGTGGACATGTTTTAGGGTGTAGAGAGAAAACCACGCTTTGTGCAAATCCTGGAGGCTCAACAGCCATTAGAAAAGACTCCTCTGCATTCCCTTGTGTGATATCAAGCTAGCTTGCAAAATGCAGCAAGATTTCTGCTCTCACAGAAAGACCTTTTCTCTGGTGCTGCCACAATAGAATTGAGGAAAGGCAAACACAATCAGGGCTGTTGCAGCTGTCTACTAACCTGAAGATGCTATGGCATGAAACATGTTTTGGTTTTTACCTGTAGGGGGATACAATATAAGAAAATAAAGGTAGTGTGGAAAGTAATCTTACCCCATTAAGGAGTTGCAGCTGAGCCAATTATTAGAGATTTGGGAACAGGCCTGATTTTAACAGGCCACACCTGTAGCCAATAAGAAGAGTGTTATAAAAGAGTGGATTGGTTGCCTGCTGTGAGGACAAGGAAGAGTTTGTGCTAGAGGAGCTGTCTATGAGAAACATCAAGGAGGTATGAAACTCTAGCAATATGGAACCTTTGCAATGTAATGACAATAGAACTCTTGCAATATAATGACAACATTTACCAAACCAGACTCAGCTCAAATAGTGTGCCTTGTCCAATGTCCTTGTGCTGCTCTCAGGTATTTTATGTGCTGCTTACCAGTGAGTGCTGTACTGCAGCCCATGCTTTCTCCAGCCCAGCCATGAGAATCTCTCGTCATCCATCCTGCAGTGTGACTGACTGGTAATTAATTGGCAGGGGTTGTACAGAAAAGCTGACTGAACAGCTGCTCAGGAACAGAGCCTAGGCATAACACTGTGTTTCCAGCCTTGGGAAAATGTGGGGAGAATCAGGTGAGAGAAAGTGGAAAATCCACTGAAGTCTTATAGGGTAAATCTCTACCTTCCTTTTCTAGTGGATGCCTAGGCAATGCAACTGTAAATAGTTGCAGAAAAAGGAATTAGTTGGGAGAAATAGCATGCATGCAAGGTGTGTGTTCCAAGCAGCTAATGCTGCAGTTGGCAATGAGCTCTTTCATGGGACTACCAAGCAGGAAGGGGACAGAGCTCAGGCCTAAAGGAGCAACTCTTATGTTTTCCACCTCTATTGACCCGTCTCTGCAGCTGTTCTGGCTTCTTCTGCCTTATCAATGCTTCTCCACAAATCTTTTCCGTGCCAGAAGTTGGCAGCTACAAATTGTCTGAATGCCCCTGCAGCTGGGAGATGGCCCACCTGGGTTTCAGCCCCCCTTGCCCCAAGTGCAGGCACTCTGAACTGCACGATCCCCTCTGGTGTATTGGCACTACTGGTGTGGGTTCTGTTGCTCGTTCAGCCTCTTTGAGATAAGTTTTGCCCTGGTGAGCATCCAGAAGGAGCAATAAATACATCAGTTTATCCATTATAGAACTTAAATGCCTGAAGCATAAAATATTATAGTTCCCCAGAACTGAAGCTGAGGTGTCAAAACATCTCCAGTTGGGACAAAGTGAACAGTCTGATAAGCTGCAGTTTGGCTCTGTTTGCAGTGGAGATACCAGTCTGGAAGACTGCCCAGTGTGCTGTTGTAAGAAACCTGTAATTAGTACATGGCCACCACTCCTGGTGAATCTGAGGGTAAAAAGAACACAACAAACCTCATCTCTCTTCAGTTTTTGCAGGCTCTTGATCTTTAGCTTTTTACAAGGCTGTGGGTAGTCTTTTGATTAAAAGTCTCAATCATGCATTTGACAAAGATTCTGAAGGCCAGCAATTTGTAGTGTTGGATGACAATTGATTATGGAATGTCTCTGCAAATGTATGGCCCTGTGATCCTCCCTGTATCAATATTATAGCTGGATGTCTTCTGCAGCTGTGAATAATCAGCATCTCATGAAATGCACAGCATCCCTGCATGCTGTGTGTAACAGTTTCTAGAGAGCTGGATCACAGTGTAAGTGCTGCATGTATGGGGGAGTGGAGGTGACCTTTACTGGTACCATCTACAAAAGGAGTTAATCCTCACAAGGGGGCACCGGGGAATCTCTCAGGCAAACAAATCCTTTGAGATGCTCTAGCTGGAACAGCTCTTCTGCAGCAGGCCTGTGTTTAGTAGGAGTGAGTAACCAGGGATGTCAGGGGTGCAATGAGAACACCATTTTCAACACAAATCAAAAACATAGCATGATAAAGCTGTGATGGAGAAAATTAACCCTATCCCAGCCAAACCCAGTACAGCCTTCTGAAGGGAGAACTTGCAGTTGTTGCCTCTGTGCTTTGCTTTGTGTGTGCTGCAGTTACAGCCCAGCTGACCTGCAGGCTGGCTGGAGTTTGAACAGATGCACAGAGCAGCATCTGTTGGAGCATTGTTGGAGCAAGATAGGAGTGGGACAGCAGCTGAGCTGCCTTAGTCCTTTGAAGACCAAATAATTAGCTGGGCAAAACACCCTGCTGGACTTGAGGTCCCCAGTGATCTTGGGTGTCTGCCCTGAACTGAATTTCATGATTCAGACATTCGCCACCTGTGCCAAGTGCAGCTTGGTGATGGAGAATCAAAGCTAGAAATGTTCAGTGTTTCTCTGTTTGGTGTAGCTGTAGGTCCTGCTTTGCATTTACAATATAGCCACCTGGAAGTAAAGGGCATAGAGGCCTTCTCTGCTCTTCCTAACAAAGGGAATTTGCAGATTCTGCCAGCCAAACCTCAGTATGAGGCAGGAGAGCCCTGGTAATGTTGCAGCTGTATCAATTTGCCTCATTTAGAACAAATCACAAAAGTTTGGGGGTTTAGAAAGAAAAGATGTGTCTAGAAATTATCTCTTCATTTGTGTATATTATAATATTGTGTAAAATGCATGCTCAATTGCTGCTGAATTGTTATAATTAATTACATTATACCTTGAACAAACGGAAGAAATGTATGCATGTTAGAGCTGGACGTGGAACTTCCTGTCTGAGGGTGCTTGTGTTGTCTGGGAATTCAGGCAAGGCTTTGAGGCACTAAGTGGATTGCAGTAAAATATGTTTCGAAAGAATTTGGACTCCAGCAAAGGAGCTAATACACACCACCACCACCACCCTCAAAAACACCCAGAACCCACACTGAGTGTCAGTCAGTGCTGTCATGAATGCACTAGCAGGAGCTCTGCTTTTTTGTTGCTACTCAGAGGTATTTGTAGCTTTGTTTATAGTTCTTTCATATATTTGAAGGTGTTCCACCAACTATTGACAAGAGAACAGTGTCTCTGCTGAAGTCCTAGCCAGAATGTATTTTCTCCTCCTACACTTGTTTCTTTGGGGATTGGCTTGTGCCAGCCTGCACAGTGATACTCCTCTGGAAGCCAAGGCTTGCACGCAGTGCCACAGCCAGCCTGGCTCTCAGTTGGGCTCTCAGGCTTTGGGAGAGAGGGGAAATGGCAACTTATGCCTTCTTCTGCTTCATGCTCCCGTTGGCCTTGGATCTCCTATTTAGCAGAATAGGTACTTTTAATGTGGTTTCAAATTGAGGGTCACAAATTACTTGTCAAGCGATTTGCCTGTATTATGTTGCACTTTGGACTTCCCTCCTCAAAGGTGAACATTGGTATATTTACAATCTTCTGACGGAGAAAACCAGAATTTAATAGGACTTGCTAAATAGAGCAAATGAGGCTGCAGTGCACTTTCCCTCTGTTATATATTAAGCTGATGTTATTAAGTGTTAACTTAACAATGTATTGTATGGAGAGCTAAAAGGGGCCAGGAAAACTCTTTGTGTAAAACATGTAAACAGCTAGCTTTTTGGGGTTTTTTATTGAAATCATTAACTGCACTGTAGTTAAATACTTTGTTTTCATGGCTGGTTTAAATTAAATTAGCAACATTGTGATTTTTTTTTTTAATAGTGGCTTTAATTCATATCAAAAGATTTAACAGAATAATTTATCTGTGTAAATTTTAAAGAGTTTTTTTTTTAAAAAACACAATTTACTGAAATTTTCCCTGTTAAAAAGCTAGGATTGTCTAAGGCCAGCTCAGGACAAGCATGTTTAATATGTCAATTTCAGTGATACTCATAATATGATCCAGTGATATTTTCTCATTTTAAGTACCATCCACGCATAAAGGTGGAGATGCATAGGAATTGAGAATAAGCTCTTGAGATAAGTCTTGTGGGACTTAAGGGACCAATGTCCATTAAACTTCCAATATTTGGGTATGTAATGCCACAGGTTTTCCAAGGGAGTGCTCAGCTAGTCCACACTTAATCTGTACCTAAGCAAAGAGCATATTTAACAACTCAGGGATATGTATCATTAAAGTATGGAGTGTTACACTGAGTCCTGAGGGCATTTGCTGTGGTTTTTATCCGGACCAGACTCCAGGCATTGAGTATTTATGGATTCTGTCTCAGTGCAGCTTTCCTTTTCAAGAAGAGGGGTTTTCTGCTCTGGTGTAGCCCTGCTGCCCTTGTGCACCTATCATCTTGGCTTCCTGGTCAGAGCTGAAGATACCACTTTGGAAGTTCTAACTTTCTACCTCAGCTTTAGCATGTTCCAAAAAACCTCTTTCAAACTGAAATGACATATCTAAGTCAAACTCATGAAGTAATGCTGGGGACTCTATCCCAGCGGGTGTTCCCAGAGAAGTTTGAGGTCTGGCCCCTCTCAGACCTACTATAAATCTTTCTCTGGACAGGCCTGTCAGGCATGTCAGCAGATGGCAGGGAGGAGCACCAGGATTTTTTGATAGTTTTTTTTTATATTTTCCTTCTTTTTCCCCTCTTTCAGTCCTCTGTTCATTCCCAGTGAAATGCTATGGCCATCGCAGCATAGGAAGCCCACAGGGCTGCCAGACACACTCAGGTGAATGCCAGGTTTGCCAAGGCCCAGCATCTTGCAGAAAGCCCTTGAGGGGTGAAGCTTGATGGTGTGGGATTGCAGGATCCCCACCCACAGCCCTGGAATTGCCTTTCCACATCAGCTTTAGCAGTAGTGACACAGGTCAACCCCATCTGTGGCTAAGACACAAGAGGGTCTATCTTCCTTCCTTTTCTGTACATCCTCATGTTGCACTTAGGTGTTGTTCCTGTTTTTTTTTCTCCTTGCTTCATCCTTCCTTTCTCCTACGTGTGCACCTGGCTGTTGCTGCCTTCCCCATGTGCAGATGGGGCTGTTCAATAGCCTGTGTTTGTGGAATGAGCTAATTTAAACACACACATTTGTCTCTTATATAAATGTGTTTATATTGTTTTTATGTGCTTTTGCATAAAAGCTGGATCAAATCAACCTGAGCCTGGATCAAATAAACCTGGGAAGGGTAGTAGCATCTGCTGGATAGGACAGGGATCCGGTCGCTGGGGTTAGAGTAGAAGCTCCTCACCTGAACAGTTGCTGACTGTGCAGTAAAGTACCTGCACAACCTCATCAAAATGCTCTTAAATAAATGTAGGTTGACCTGGTGAAACTCTTTTTGGGATTGGCCAAACACTGGGGGCTGTGTTGTACAGCAGCTGGGGGAACTCAGAGCAGTTTTGTGGCAGGAGTTTTAAATGGGTGATGGTGTAAGAGGTGGCTTCTGGCCCCTTCTAGAAGCATTGGTGTGAGCTACCTCTGCCAGAGGTCACTGCTCCCCTGGCACTTCTACAACTGCTCCTGCACATCCCCCCAAAGCAGCTGCCAGGGAGCAGCAAAGGCAGTGGTGACAGCAGGAGCCAGAGAGTGAACATCCTCTTTCGCTTGGAGAGGATATTTGAACACTTAAGAACAAATATCATAGTTGTGCAAGTGGAGGAAAGACAATATTTAAAATGTCCCTGTCCTTTCCCTGCCTTTCTGGAAACACTTCAAAAGGAATGAAATGGACAATCAGTAAATTATTCTGCAAAATACATTCCTGATCTATCAGCAAAGTCAAATGAAATTACTAAACAATTTAGAGATTAGGAACATTGCAGAGCTCTAACCCTTCCTTGAAGGGGGCACACCCACAGTTTGTATTTACTGGAGCATGAAAATAAAATTTATTTCAGTAGGAGACAGCAGGACTTTCCAGGCAGGGCTGGGTTCCCTTCAGGAGGGTCTGAGATCTCTATGGAAGGTGTTCAATGGGTGAATCAGCTTATCTAAAGTTGTGCTAAAGAAGGAGCCAGGACAATGGCAGTAACTGGTGCCCCAGATAATTTTAGGGACTCGCTGCAGAAATATCTCCCTCACAGAGGTGTTTGCTGGGTTCCCTAGACTTTAAACAGACTTCATTTTATGCTAGAAACAACAGAATTCTTTGTGCTCTGTGTTTCTTTGATATTGGGACAGTCTTGCTAGCATGTATTTTGAGGTTCAGAAATTTACCTCTTCCCATGCAGAAACTTATCACAAAGAAACTGTTTAGGTAACAGACTTCTCAGTGCCTTCCTTCCGTACTGGAGAATGTGGAAACACAACCTGGAGCTCAGGCAGGGCCTGATTGCTGCAGCAGGACATTGCAGGCAAAGCATTCATGCATGCCTTCACTATTGAGAAGGAGCTCTCCTTGAGCAAAGCTGCTCTTTGTCTTGGTGCTCAGAGCCTTCAGTGAGGTCTGTTTGCTCCTGCTGCACACACAGCAAGTGAAACTCTGTGGTAAGCAGGACAGGCATTCAAAAGACTCTCTGGGCACTTGCAAAGCCTGAAGAGTAAAAAGTTCAAATATTTGTGATTGGCTGGGGGGGTACTCCTACTGCCTTATGCACCACTGCCTCTTTAATTCTCATTTTGTTTTCTGAAGTTGGCTCTAAAACTGGTGGAAGAAAATATCTGAAGGTACCAGTAAATAGGGTGGTAGCAATGTTCTGCTTTTAAAATTATTTTAAGAGTAACATCAAGGTACTACAGAGATATAATTGGTAATATAGAATTGTGCTGCTCTGGTCAAGAACCTCTGTGTTTTAAATGTTTCTTCCCTTATAGTGTGTGCAAAAGCCTTTGTCAGCCTGTGCAGGGGGAATAACTGAAACAAATATTTCCCTAATTTTATTCCCCAATACTTTTCCTACACAAAGGAAATTTCCTACCTTTCTCTGTTCTCTCCAGGGGCTATCTAGAAAAATTTTATTGAGATATATTTGAAGAGAAAAACAGAATTTAGACTATCCTGTGCTTTGTGGATATCCCAGACTGATTTCATTTTACCTTCTTTGCCTTTTTCTTTTTTTTTTTTTGGTGGGAGGGGCATGTTGGGAGAAGGAGGGAGCTCTGTGTTTATTTTTTCCCACTGCAGTTAGTATTTTGTTGCATGCCTTGGAGAGTGGAAGTTCTTGCCTAGAGGAAGTGTCCTTTTTTAAATGGAAATGGGGACGAATACAAAAATATTGTTTTCTGCTTTAAATTGAGGTACGTTTTATTCCCCCCCAAAGACACTCAGATACTTTCATCAGTTACATGAGAAAAGTGAATCAAAGCGATGTGTCACAGCAAATCCTAGCTGCTGTGCTGTTCCTGTCACTTCTTGCCTCCTGGTCACAGGGAGTGTTGTGTCCCTTCAGGAGGGGTCCTGAGCAGGACAGCGAGGTGCTGTGGCCCCCCCTGTGCTGCACTTCCATCCTCTGCCCATTGGCCATGAGCGTGGGCTGAGGCCAGTTGGTAGACAAGGATTTTGCAGCTGCTTCCATCCAGCTAAGGGCTGGAAGGATGGGGTGATTGTTTCATGGAACTGCAATCCTCTTGCACCATGCAAGGCTGAATTCTCCTCTTGGGCACTCAATGTCCGTGGAGTTAATCCCAACCTACAGTGATGCTGGAAAACTCTGACCTCTACAGCTAATTTCCAATTGTAATCCTAAAAGAAGAATGGTTGGCTAGTTTTGTTTTTCTGCCCGTGCTTAAGTGCACTTTGCTTTCATTATGGGGTGTCAAGTTGTTAATATTTATGGAGGACACAAAAGAATGAAAATTCTGTTTTGTGTTCAATCTGACATCTTTTGGCACCAAAACCCTCTAGTCATGGTAGTAGTTCAGTTTCAATTCGGCAGAGCTCTTTCGAGATGAAGTGCTTTAAAGTGTGGTTTGGCTCTGAGGAGGGATTCTATGCAAATAGTATTCAGGGGGTCTGCCTTTATTGTCTCAAATATTAATAATTTCCAGATCAAATGCGGTTTGCCTTGAGTTTGTTTCTTTGTTCTTCCTGTTCTGTCAGCTTGGTTAAATGCATCATCATACTTTTAAAGTCAACCTGCTTCTTTCCTTGGCACATGTCCCCCTGCACGGAGAGGTTCTGCAGGTCTCCTCCAGCTCAGTTACCCCTTTCACTCTGCCCAAGGCAGCAGCAGCAAGAAGGGGCTCCTGGGAGCTGTAGCAGTGGGTGCACTGAGGCTCCAGGGCCATGCTCTGTGAGCCTGCAGTGGGACAATATTCTGCCTTGCTCCTGGAAAGTTCTGCCTGACCACACACCAGCACCTGTTCAGATCCCAGTCCAGTCCAAACTTAGGAGGTTCTTCCAAGGGTTCACTGAGAGGTGATGTCATTGCTGGCATCATGCTGAAATGCCAGGCTCTGGAGGCCTTCTCTGCAGCTCCAGCAGCACAGCCATGCATACTAACATGAGTGAAGTGACACTGCCTTGGAGGTTCTTGGGTCAATGAAGCTTGTTCTTGTGGAAGACAAAAGCTGTCTTACACAGCTCTGTGTGCATTTGGCAGCAAAAAATAATCAAAAAACAACAACAAAATTCTCAAGAAGGCTCTGGGGAAGGGGAGATTATTACTGAAAATGGTATTTAATTCTCTTGTTAAAACAGCCCACAGATTCTCTGGAAGTTAAGGAACACTGAATGCTGCAAAATGTGCCTGCAAGCACAGGTACAGAGCATGTGTTCAGAGAATGTATGTTTACTGATAAGCTACTTGCTCATGAGCAGGCATCATTTGTGATGTGTGCTTTGCATGCAGTGCTAAATCTGTGAAGTATAGCAAGCAAGCACTATGAAGAAATGTTGAGTTTTGAAGTATTTTATAATTCTAATGTTGAAATCATAGTTGTCTGGAAAAACCTTCTTCCAGTAAATGGCCTATGTTTCCTGCTAAGACTTCATTCATTATTTGCTATACTAGCTTAGACATACATTGCATATCCATAAGCCACTATATGTGGAATACTCATTTACCCCAGACCTCTCCTGGAACAAAACCATGATAGCTCTCTGAGTACATGCTGGATAGTTTCGAATTCTCATTAATACTTTTTATAGTTTATGACTGTACTATGTTCTACTATTGATCAGATACTCTAAATAGGTTTCTTACTGAGGATTTGTGTATGAGGAAAGAAATGCGTGTTAGTAGTAGGATGTAATCACAGATACAAATTAAATAGCAACCTTTGAGCTGGAGGCTTGGTTTGTCAGTCACTTAGATAACCACTGCTATTGCCAGTGACCCTGTAAGTGCAGATGTTCATATTAAATGTGCTCCATCCAGTACCCTCTCTGACACACTCCATGGTAGCACTTTTTATGCACTTCACACAAGCCGAATGGGGTGGAACATAAAAGTTAATTTGCAAACTTTCACATTTTCTGCCATATTTCAAAGTCCATCCAGACACTTTAGCTGGGGTTATTGTGCCAATGGATAGTGCCCTTTGATCCAGAGGAAGCCAGGCTTAGCTTCTGCCACACTCTCCTCCCGCTGCAGTCTGTGTGAGCCACCAAGGGCTGTGCCTATTCCCCAGGAAAAGAGAGACTGTGTCTTGATTTAGCTCAGTATTAGAATCCTGGTATAATGCTTGTGCTGAAGTGGGATGATTACACAGTAGTTGTCTCTCCACATTTTAGTGACCAAATGAAATGACAGCTGGAAGGGTCTGTCCCCCAGCATGCAGACAGGAGGCCAGTCTTCCCACTCCTCAGTGAAAAGTATCAAGAATTGAATGGATCTTAGCACCATCTTTCTTCTGCTTTCTGACATTTGATATGGAAAATGCTTGTAAGTGTGTGATCAGTGCTTGGTTAGCTGCATGGGAATGGTTATAGTTTGAGGGGAGTCTAGGGGATACTTTATGAGCTATTAAGTAACTCATTAACTGGCAGGCTGCCTACTTGACACCAGAATCCCAGGTAGGCTAAGATGTCTTCTGATACAGTGTGCCAGAGTTTAAAAATGCAGCAAATAACTGTTCATCTGATAGCTGTCATCTCCTCTCCTGCAGACAGCATGTCATTTTAAATGGCAGAGACACAAATTGCCTTTGCTGCTGGACCTCTCCTAGAAAGAACACCTGTTTCTCATATCACTGACATTAATGCTGGATAAAACTTTCTGTGGAAGATGTATTAGGAGATGGTGTTGTTCTATAAACATTAACACCTTTCTATTTTTTTCTTCCTGGTTTGTTTTTTTTTTGTTTGTTTGTTTGTTTTTTGTTTTTTGGGGATTTTTTTTTTTGGGTTTTTTTTTGGTCTAAAGCAATGGGTCTGAATATAAGGTACTTCTTTCAATCTGTAGTGGTTCACACCTTTACCTGGAGAACCTGAGTCAGCTGTAGAACACATCACTGCTGTACTCCTACGCCCCTCCACGTTCTGCTATCTCAGCACCTTTCAGCTGTAAATAAGGTTTAGGGAAATATTATTAGATAGGCTATATTTACAGATAAACTGAGGCACAGGACATCTCAGGGTATTTCTATGCTGCAGCTGAAGGAGAAGCATGAGTGTACATACCCTCATTATCAGCAGCTTCTTGGGACCTTTAACATAGTGGTAGCACATGGGAGTACAGACAGCAGGTTAAACTGAATACAGCAATTCCCTCTTCTCTCTTGTGGAAAGTTGCACCCCCTGGACTGGAGCTCCCAGAAGGAAGTCCATGCAAAGTCCCTTGATTGCTTTCTCTGCTGTCTTCAGTCCACAGCTGGCAGAAGAATCAGTAGCACCTCATTTAAGTCTTCCCTGTTTCATTTGTTAGGTTAAGGAATTCTTTCTGCTCCTCTGCTCAGGCCAAGCCACCTCAATGGCACAGGAGTAACTGTAAGGTCAAGGCCATAGAGGACTAGCAACAACAGCAGTGTGGAGTTCATAACCATGGCAGGCCAGGGTGAGCTGCCTGAACAGGGCTGCAAAAGCCTTTGCTCCATGTTACGCAAACACTGGCATGCATCTTCCTGGGGGAAAGCAAAACATAAGCATTGCTTCACAGGGTGATCAGGAGCAAGAAAAGCCCAAGCACAGTGCAGCTCAATTCACCCCGTGAGTGCTGGGTGAAGCCATGTCAGTGTCTGAAGTGCTCCTTCTGCTACCAGTGAGTGGCAACTCACTGCCTCAGATCCCTGCCGTTGCATCCCATGACTGCCCATGGATGCTGGCAGGGAGCAGCTCTGTGCCAGCAGGGAGAGGGGACTGGAGAGCACCAGGTGGGGAGTACAGAGTGTATTCAAGTAACAGAGCTGTCAGCCAAAGATGCATTGGAAGTATTAAGGCCTGCTTCCTTGTAGATTGTTGTGGTTCATGGGAAGTGCAGAGGAAAAGGAAAATAATGTGCAATATGATTTCATGGTCAATGTAGGGTGTTGCAAACATATTCTCTTGATAAACTGACAACCTGACTGCACCCACAAGCAGCAGGGATGCCAAGGAGGGCATCTATACTGCCTGTAAGAGCATTGTCATTTTCAGAAGTGTCTAAGGTGGCATGGAGGTATTTGCAGAGTAAAAAAGGTAAACCAAAAGGCATCCTTTTCATTCCTCCCCTGAATAAAGTATCAGTAGAGACAAACAAAGCAGTAGTTGGAAAAACCTGAAAGATGTTAATCTTCACCATGGCCAAAGCAGAATTGGAATTATACACATACAGTTTGGTCAGAAATCTCCTCTGGGGTACTAGATTTGTGGCATCTCAGCATAGGCACAGTCCTTTGGTGAAGCAGGAGAAGACAGAAAAGAAGCTGTTCAAATAACCCTGCAAATACCAGGCAATTACCTGCATCTTATTCAACTTCCTTTGAGTCTTAGGTTTCCTAATCCAGTTGAAAGATTTTTATAATGTGTACTGCATGCAATTCACAAAAATGAAAGCTATAAGGCAAAGCTATTTATTTTACACTGTGATGTTTTAAAAACATTCTCAGTTGATAATATCAATATTCTCAAGCCCAGCTATTGGTAAACTCAGGCACACCAAATAGAATAGTAAAATTTATGGGAGTTTAGAGTGAAAGACCCTCAACTGCTTCCTAGTTTCTCATTGTTTTTTTTTTTTTTTTTCATGTGCACTGGGCTTCTGTTTTAAGCATGCACAACCCACTTTAGTAAGTGGGACAGCTTCCCAATGTGTGGTTTAAACAAATGAAAAGTAAAATTCTTCCAGATTCACCTGACTCACAGTTGATACTGTAAGATGCTTGACAAATATTGCAAGACACCTGTTAAATATTTTGGCAAGATTCCCAGTTGCATCCAACTGATAGATAATGCATCAGGTTTCAGTTGTATGAAGTATTGGGAGATATTCTGGAAAAGGCTGCAGCAGCAGGATGTGAATGAAGCAGGAAGAGCAGAGGTTTTTTCCTTTGGAAGTAGCAACGTTTTATTGTTCAGATTTTTCTCCCACATTGGTTTGGTTTTGTTGTGAAGAGAAGCAGGGAAGGCTGGAAGGGCCCTCTTGAGACCTAGTACAAGCTCCTTGTGAAAATCAGGATCAGTTAGAGCATTTTTGACGAAAAGCAAGGCTGGTTATACCAGGCAGTGCACTTGGCATTTCGGAAAATTGTCAGAAGGCATGGAAGAGGAAGAAAGGGTGATGGGCTTGGAGAAAAGAAAATGTGGCTGGCTTCAAAGACTACCCTAAGCATGCTTTAAATGCCTCTGATTAAGCACCTTTCCATGCCCACCATTAAGGGAGGAAACACATACTTCTGGGATTTTATATTTTGCTAGGCTAAGTGATGACAATGGAGACAAATGCCTCTTCAGTTGTGCTGAGCGTGTCAGCTCTGTGCTGCAGCATCTTTGCCCTGTGACAACCTGTTTGGTGCACCACCTCCCAGTGGCTCCTGCAGGAGCAAGAGGCTGGAGGTGTATCAGCAATTCTAGTGAATTACTCTGACCTTGGGCTGCTGGTGGTGAGGAGCCAAAGTTCCTATCTGGCAGGAAGTCTAAGTGTTTAAAAATTAAAATTCACTTGTAATTGAAGCGAAAAATTAAAATCTCAGCATCTCGTGTTAAGCAAATTCAGGGAAATGTTGATTATTTCCCCAGAAATTGTTCTATTCATTTTATTGTTAAATGTAATAGTCATATTAAATATTGAATGCATGGCTACAAAAGGTCAATGTAAATATTTACTGTAGCATTAACTATATGATATGATTGCAGTGGAATGTTTGGACTCTTTTCCCCATTACAGTTTTATCATAATCGACATGTTTCCCCAAACATTTTGGTTTGAACAAAATGTTATTGATCTTTTTCAAGAAAAACTGTTTTAGTCAGTGTTTTTCCAGGCAGCTGTGGACCATGGGGTAGAAGTCAGGCTGACCTTGTCCCTTCCACATCCTGCAAAGAGCTCTTCTGTTGGGTTGCTCTTCCAGAGTAGAGTTTTTGATAAGGCTGGGGAGGCATTGTGCTCCAGGAGTGCTTGGATTGAATGAAATGCTGTGAAAGGAATCTGCGACTGCTTAGGAGGAGAGAGGAGAGCAAAATGCTTTTGCTATGGGCATATTAATAACAGAAAGGGGAGATGCTAGACCCTGCTATTCTTAGATATTCACACAGTGGTTTTGGAGCTAAATCAATGGGAGTAGGCCCCAGGTGCCTTTAGGAATCCATCCTTCAATGTGTTGCAGTGTTGTATGGCTGTGAAGGACTAGCCCAGCCAGACGTGCTGGAGTGGGGTTGCAAACATGCTGGAAAATCCTGGACAGTGGCTCAAAAATGCTGTAGTGTCAGTTTGCCTTAAGCTGAGGCTGCTGGATCCAAGTTGTTCTGAGGGGGTGGGCTGGTCATGCCTCAGCAATCACTGAGCACCTTTGCTGCCAGGGCTCCACCATGGGCTTGCTGGAGTCTTGTAGGAATGCTGGAGCCCTCCTGCACCTGCCTCTTCCTTGCGCACCTCAAGGCTGCTCTCCTTGCACGTCCCTGCCTGGTGGCACTTTCCCATAGGTGCAGGTGTACCTCTCTTGTCCCCTCAGAGTTTTGCTGGCCTCACGGCAGCCTCTGGGCCAGCTCGCACTCAGGCTTATCCTGTCAAGGGATGAGCAGCTCTCTGGCTGAAGCAGCTGCCAGAGGAGGAGGTATAGGCAAAGCTCCTTTGTACCACTTTAGGGTGGGCTTAATAATTTTCCACTTCTCAAAGAGGCAAGGTTTTCCTACTGCTTCTGCTGTCTGTGTGTGGTGGAATAAACATCTGTTGGGCAGTTCCAGTTTGCAAGTGAAGGCAATTACCCATGGCACAGGTGTGTTATCCTCTGAAAGCTTTTATTTCTCTCAAATACATGGACATGTCTGCAAATAATTTGAGGTATTGCTATTATGTAGCCTTACACCCTATGGAGGATAATTACTGAGCTTTTTTTCCTTCACCTTACTGTATCTTTATTTTATTCACAGAGGAAAACTCCCACTTATGCCCCTCCCAGTTGCCACATAAAAACTCTCTTTGAAGTGGGAATACAAGTCACAATAAGTTTATTGTTAAAGTAAATTAGCACTGAATGAGAACACACTGTATCTTTATAAGCCAATACAGTTTTTGGAGAATGAGCCATTAAATTCCAGTAGTTTGGCTCCTGTTTGTGGTTCACTGCCGGCTTTGGTGAGTGCCTGATAAGAATCAGTGCAAGATTGAACTGACCATCTCCTGCAAACAAAACACTTTTTTTTTTTTTTTTTTTTTTTTTTACCTCTCTGTCTGCAAAATACAGAGCCTTTAGGGTTGTTTCCTTTCATTGCAGGCTGCATCTGCAGATGATTGGAAACATACCTATAAGTCCCAGGATGTTCAGATAGAAAGCCTTGGAAGTTCAGTTCTACATCAAACCCTTTGAAGTTCATTCCCATCTCTGCAAATGACTGATGGAAATGACTGATCATCTGAAACTTGTTAAGAATGTAATCCATTAACTCCCTAGTGGCTTTTGGATCAGGCCCTCTCAGTGGGCTCTCCTCAAATAAGGGACATTCATTTTCCATCTCAGTTTTTCTCCATTATTGATTGGTAGGAATCTGAAATGGGACAAAATCAAATTTAAATTTCCTTTTCCTACAGTAATTTAAATAGCCTTTAAATGGCAGTCTGGCATAAAGTGATGCCTAAAATAGGGAAAAAATAACAACAACAAAAAAAAACTTACTCATCCAGTTATTTTCTGGATCCTGGGGCTCATCCTAATTTTGAATGTGGTAGCAAGTTTTCCTGAACAAGGGACAGAGGGAGCATGGAATGCAATTGCTAGCTCCATGCTTTCTGGCCCAGGCTCCACTTGTTTTGGCATGTCTTTAGATTGTGCTTTCAGAGCACTCAGCAGAGCTGGATATGAAAATCTCCTTACCACAGGACATTCCTATATATCCCAACTTCCCCATGATCTTTGTAGGAGACTTGAACAAATTCTCACTGCCTGCTGTCCCTGGCTCAGGAGTGAGCAGTGGAGGGAATTTGCTGACCTGGCTTAACATACTGGTATGCAAAAAGCAATGCCAGGATCTGGTCAGCATGGCAGCATCTTAAAATGGCCCTGTGTGCATCTGTAGTGAAAGCTTAGGAAAAAAATACAACTTTACTACTTCTCTTTCCATGGGCTATTTAAAGCTGGCACAGAAAAAAACCGGAGAGTTTCTTTTTTATTGGTTTGGACTCTGAACTCTTTACATGTGCACATATGTCTCTTGGTAGGGCTGTTACACACACGGTGGAAGAAACCTGGCTTTGCCCATCAGACCTCTGGTTGCTGTTTCTGGAAGAACAGCTTTCTAATTTTTTACAGTTTTCCCTGAGGTGGCACTTTGGAGATGGTATGAACACAGAGTCCTCTTAAATTAATTTTGTAAATTTACAGTCTAGACTAGGATACATTGGTCTTGATCGATGAAAAAAACCCCAAACTCCATCAGACTATTTATATCTTAAGGAAACAAACCTTCTGAAGTGAAATATTGACTCGCTGTGAGCAGTTCTGAAGCCTAGAGATGATAATGAGAGTCTTCCTCTGGGCTAGGAAAGCATTAGGCCAGCCCACTTGGTGTGTTGGAGCAAGGGTCCAGTACCCCAGGCTTGGAATCCAGGGGACTGGACAGTGTGAGCTGGTTTTCCTTGGACTGTGACAGTTTCTTAGGGCTGCAGTAGCCCACAGTAACTGGCAGACATTGCTGCAGCCCTGAGGTTGTTCTAGTTAGCACTGGGAGATCCATGCAGTGAAATATTTCATGCTGCAGGAACTGAAGTGCTAAATGCACTTCACTCCACTTGGGAGCACAAGGCCAAGTAAAGCATTAACACCAGAGTTAAGACAAACTAATTCAGGAATAACTAATACTGTTGACTTTGCTTGCACAAAATGTCACTTTCTTTGAGCTTTTATTTTCTCTCCCAAGAGCAGGTTTAAGGGCAAACACAAATATTAGTCATCTTTCTCCTATTAATTATTGTTAAAGATTTAAAGGATCATAGACTTTGAAGTTAATGCCCCATTCAATGTGGGAAAAGGCAAAGCTGTACATCCCCAGTGATGTTGTTCTTTCTGGCTGGCTGGTTGATCACAGACTGACTGTCCTGCCTTGCGACATTGGCAGCACATGGTGCTCCTTAGGGGCAGTTCCTGGGAGGAGAAGAGGGGTTCAGATGGACAGAGCAAGAGAGTGAGCACGGCTGTAGGTGTGCACATGTAGGGGAATGAATGCAGCACAGCCCTGCTCCTAAATCCTGGTGTGCCAAGGCCTGCTTTCCTGCCCTAGTGCAAGATTTTATCTGTGCTTATCCTGTACAGTGGTCTCTTTCATGTCACATGTACAGAAGGACTTCTGAAATCCTGGATTAAGTTTGGAATAAAATTTTGATTTCCTTTGAATGTGGGTGGTTTCCATGCCCTGCTCCACTCTCAAAGTGACTCTGTCCAAATGGCATTGCAGGACTCCTGGATTCACATTTGTCAGTTCCAGGTCAGATTTCTTAATTTCACAAAAGTGAAGATGTTTCATAACCCTCTGCCCACTTCCTTGGATAAAGATGAGCAGAGCTATTCCCTTCTAAGAAATCTCTTCTCTTGCCTGTGCGGTTGACTTTTATCAGCTCTACACAGATATTATGAGGGATGGAGTTTGGACTCATATTTAGAGCTATTAATGGGGATGTGTGTAGGAAAAAGGGACCCAACCCTGCTAACAAGATTTTAGGAAGATTTGAAGAATGGAACAGCTTTTATGACCTTAGTATGTTTGTAATACAACATTAAATTTAAACCTATGAAAAGACAAACAGCTTGGCTAAAAAATTGATTCTTTTTACCTAATCAATTTCATTTGCCACAAATGCAATTTTGAAGCAATGAAAAACAGATATTCATTGAATTTGATCCAAAGTAATAGTTTTGGCTAGAAGTGTTGAAATGTTTTGTATTATATCCATATAGCTATACCTGTATTTAAAAAAACCCACTCTGTACTTCTCAAAGCATTTCAGTTTGGGGCATTTGTAAAGTAGAGATGGAGGGGTTTTTTCCTGCAGTGACAATTCAAGCTTAAGAACTCAGATTTATAAATGGATGTATCTTTTCCTGCTGTCTAAAGAAAGAAGATAGAATATTTTTAATTTCTTTTTCTTTTAAGCCTAGGTGATTTTTCTCAGAGGGTTGGAAAAGGAAACATTTCATCAGGAGCAGATCTTCTTAAGAGTCTTTCTATTAATTGTAAAATTTAATTTTTTAGTATTGCTTCTGAACCACTGAAAGCAGCTCTATTTGTAGTAAAAGCCAGGGAAATTATTTCCTAGAAATGGGATTTGTTCCACATTGCCTCTGTGCTCTGATTACCACTGTCCAGGGCATTCTAGGGTGTCTGATGCTCTACCTGCCTGGACTTGATTGAACAGTGTAAGAAGGAAAGTAAAGGATTCACTCTGTAGCCTGGCCTTCCTTTCTAATACATGAGTGTCCAAAATGCAAGTCTTTCCCCTTACTAAAAAGGTCTGTAAAAAAACCCCAAATCAAAATAAAACTCCCTCCTCAACTTTGTGCAGTTTGAATGGACATCCAAAACTCCCTTGTGTGCAGCAATATTTGTAAAACTGGTAAAGCACTTCTCTCTCATTTCTGAACTCAGCTGCCTCTTCCATGACAGTGACAGGCTCAGAAATGACTGCTGATTACAATAGGCGGAAATCATGAATACAGAGGGACTGGGAGGAAGATTGCATTGCAATCTGCCATCCATCCTGGAAAGCAGAAGGGAGATGATGCTGTGCCAGCATGTCCTCTGTACATGCTGTTTGAGGGCAAAAGGGGAACTGGACTCTCCCAGGGGTCGATGCTGAGCTTTAGCACCTTTCAGAAATCAGCTCTTGAAGCAAATGAGGGAGCATGGTGAAGGCAGCACTGGTTGCCCAGCAGGGCCCAGGGCAGCAGGACACCATCACCTGGCAGTGGGCAGGTTGAGGCAGCATGGAGAGAGCCACTTGGCACCGCGCAGGTGGACCAGACAGTGGGAGTGCTGCACCGTGTGCTCCACGGCTTGGCATTAACGAGACACCTATTGGAATTCTGCACACTCTTTAAAGCCCCTCTGTGCGGAAAATCGTTACGTTTAATCCTTGCAAGTGAAAAAGCAAACTGGAATCTTCCCTGCTGTACTTATTTGTGACTTCCTAGGCAGCTTTTGGAGCTGTGCAAGTCACTTTGTGTTCTGGAAGGAGGTGCTGAGAGGTAGACAGCTGCTGCAAGTGATGCACTGACTGCAGGGTCTGGTGCACAAGGTGGGGATGGTTCAGCATTAAGGTCTGTTATTTGACTTGACAGTCAGAGTTGAGTTTTTCCAAGCAGTTTCTCTCTGTGTGTGCACACTCTGAAAAGCACTGTTGCTGTACATGCAGAAGAGAGCTAACAAACCACGGATGGAAGCATGAGGTGGAGAACAGCACTTAGAAATGCAGGCCCCCAAGATTTGGGCTCTGTTTTGAAGAGTCTTGAATATCTGGCATGCTGAGCTCTACCCAAAAGACTGGGTATAGGATTAGAAATGAAGAAGCAGACTGAGCCATTCCAGGCTGTGTTTAGAAGTGCTTTTTCCTAGACCAGCTTAAAAGCTGTTGGCTTTCTCAGTGGCAGTAACTTGCAGTCTGTGGAAGAAGGCTCTGTATTAGGAGCACAGTGTTCTCTGGCTTATGATGCATCTGGACTGGTGGGAAGGGTTCACTTAGGGGGCCTCATTGTTTTCTTCCCAAGGAGACATCCACTGCACATATGCTTTTGTAGTAAATGGCTGCTCTCCTGCTCTAATCCTTTGCCTGCACTGCATTTTATGATCACAGCCCTGATCTGCAACCCCTGATGCTTCACATTTGAAACTCTGGCTCAGCAGCAGGATAATTTAAGTGTTGTTCCTGAAGCCCTGCCCCAGAGAGATGACCCTTGCTGAGGCAGAACTAGGAGCTCTCTCCTGACTTAATGTGAGCTTCAGTGGTTTGCAGCACCACAGGAAGTGACCCTGCCCCCTCAGCCTTGGCACCTCTTTCTTAGACCTGCCTGGAGTGAAGGATGGGGAAAGGAGCAAAATCAGAAAGGCAGAGGAACTCTTCTTTTGTTGGGGGCTGGGATGCCCTACTACTTACTGTAGCTGAGAACAAGCATAGCATCCTCTGTAGTACCAGAGCCAGGAGGCAGCAAGAGAAATGTATAATCTTGTGCCTGGTGTGGTGGGGGGAGGGGAAAATGTCTTTTAAAGTGTAATAACACCTAGGTTTTATAATCCTGCCCAGCTCCGGCTTGACAATTCTTCCGATAGCCCAAATACTATAAATTTAGTTGAAGATAACAGAACAGATGGGCAAAACATATGGTTTGTAGGTAGTGTGTGGTGGTTGATATTTGTGGTACATTAGGGGAATTTATTTTATTCTCTCTCTTTCCTAGTATAACTTTTTTGATACTTTGAGTTCTTTGTGCCTTTAGGTGAGCTTGGGGCTTTGCAAATGTCTTATAACTCAGCTTTGTTCAACCAAATTATTTGTTGCTTTGTAAATCTTCTTTAGAGAGTTTATTGCCTGTACATGTTAACTTCAAGCTCCAGTTTGAGCCAGTAGAAGCTGGATCACTTAGAGACCAATCACTTATTCCATCTGTCCCATTAATATTTGTGGAAAACTTGAATGGACAAATGATACAGTATTGAGACTGCCCTTAGCTTGGCTGCTTTCTCAGCCCTCACCATGTGCACTGGACACTGAGAGTTTGCCATGGATGCAGAATGTGACTGCATGGGCTGCCTGGGAGCAGTGTGTGACCAGCTGGGCAGAGGCCACATTCCCACCTGTGCTGGCCTTTCCCTTCTACCCACACAGCTCCCCACCAGCTCTGCCTGCAGGAGGGGACACCTCAAACAGTGTGTGCTGCTGCCAGCAGCATGGATGGTTTCCCTTCTGGTTTTGTTTAGAGAAAGCCTGCCTGTTCTGCAGGGGACTGCTGGAAAAACACCAGAATATTAACCCCCTGAATTACCTGCCAATCTCCTCCTCAGCAAATCTGAGTGTTGTGCCAGAGCTAGATACAAATGCTGAGCTTTTTATATGATATTAGACCCAGGCAAGTTAGGTTATGTTCAGTGCACAAATATGCAAATACTTCAAGTGTTTGCTTATGGAAATCTGAGAAAAGCTGAGTAAGAATGAGTCATGGTTACAGCACAGATTTACATTTAAGGGAAAGGAATGTTAGAGAAATGTAGAGGACAAAATACATTTGCCCATAACTTTATGATGGTTGAGAAGAGCCCTTTCTTCCCCTGCAAAAGACCTTTGAAATCTGGTCTTTCTATGTGGCCATGGTTTGAAAGGATGGTGCGTGTTTTTGCCATACTGAATGAACAGGATAAAGTCCAACTTCTAATAAAGGATGAGATCAGGCTTGAACCAAACTCAGCTTCAACTGTCAGAATCTTCTGTCCCTGAATCTCATCTAAGTTCTGTGAGTTTTGAGACAGGGTCCTGACCCACGCACAAATGTCTGCTCTGTTTTTTGAATGTACTCTTGTGATGTAGGGACAGTGTCTGGGACCAGAGATTCTGAATACATTTAAGCCTTTGTTGGTTATTCACTGATCCACCTTGCATCATCACCTGCATGCCTGCTTTCCTGCAAGCCCAGAAACTGCAGGTATCTGTACTCCCTCTCATATTCAGTAACAAAATCCCCTGCAGGAGTATTCTCCAGGTATTGCTGACCTAATGCATTCCAGTTTAGTGAATCTATCCAAAAACCATCTACAGGTTTTTGACCTCAGTTTAAGTCAAGGATCTTCCCTATTACCTCAGATTCCTTAAAGCAGTCTGGTGGTGCATGATCTGTCATTAGAAATGTGGAGTCTGTGGGCACCCTGATCAAATGAACAAGGTAAGTATTTTCTGTTTTGCAAACATTTTGTAAATTGTAAATATGCTGCCCTGTGCCATAGATGACATGAAGTGCATGGCATCAAGTTTGTCCTGATGAGAAAGCCAAATGTGCCATGGGGAACCAGATGAAGCTGAGAGTTTAGATCAATTTAAGCAAGCCAGGCTTGGATTGATGTCCATGCTGTTGAGAGCAGGATACTGAATAGCTGTGTTTTCATTCAAACTGTGGAAAATTAAGCAGAAGATTAGTACTTTAGCTGTCTGGAAAGATGCACTGCAAATTAATGGAAAGTAAGGATGTAATCCTGCAACACATTTGGCATTCCTATGATCAGTGTATGCTTGATGCATAAATCTGCTCCAAGCAATGGGGTCAGTTCTGGGCTCCCATTGACAAGGATGGGTTTCAGAATTGGCTTGTGGAATTGACCCACCGATGTAGATTTGTGTTTCAGGAGCAGTGGTCAGCTTCCAGCTGGCAGAAGGTCAGTGTGAGTTGCCAGTAAAAGCACAGCTCAAGGACTAAGGGAAATTGTAGGAGAAGGATTATCTTGGCAGTGCAATTTGGGCCTTCCCGAATTTTAGGATTATTGCAATACGTGCATGCTGATCAATGAAAATCCTTAACTCTGGCATCTCCCCCTTGAGGTTGGACTCTAAAATTACAAAATTCTGAGAATCAAGGGAAACCTCAGAACCTAATTGAAGACCCAAAGCTGCAGTTCCTTGTGCAGGCTTGTCACTCCCATGTTAGCTGGATGCATTATGGCTAGAAAACGAGGGAGTAAAGTAGTGGAGAAGGAGTTTTGCATTAGTATCTGTTGATACCAGAGTGAGCAAAACTGGGATCCAGAACTTGAAAAGGTGAAGGCTAAATAATGGGCCTGATATTAGCAGAGGATGAATGTTGTGCCATGTTGCTTAGTCCATCTCTGAAGGTCTATGGAGAGATGCTGTGGCTGGGGACAGGATGACTGTCCCTGGGGAGCTCTACAGATTGGTCTTGTCCTTTTGCTTGACTGGAGAACGCTTCTGCTCCAACACACAGCCTTTGTAAAATCATAATGTGTTTACAAAGTCACTTTTCAAACCTTGAGTATGTTCTTAGGAAGGGATTCCTGCATGGGTCAGAAGTTATAAAAGAATTGTTACTGAGTTTCTGATGGTATTTTATGTATATATGTATTGGAAATGTTTCTTTTGGAAGGCTGCAGGAAGCATAGCTATTCCCTTGGTCTTTTAGTGAGGTGTTTTTTCAGCTGTAATTGTGTCTTTTATTCTTAAACTTACCCTTATAATTAAAAGGGCATGACAAACTTCTGCATTCCTAAATGCTGACCCATTTAAGGTGATTGGTTGTTCTTGATGTATTTTTCCTTCCACTTTTCTCTTCCCTGAGTTCCTAGTTCCCAGGTAGCCAAAATTATCTGTTTGCTACTAATAGCTTTTCCACCCCCCTGCCCCGCCTAGTTAGAGGTTCAGCAATGCAGCACTTTAAAATTAGGCAGAACCTGGTTCTTCTTGGGCTTACACTGACTGTGTGCCTGTAGCTCCAGCAGGGAAGACAGAATCAGTCTCAATCTATAAACGTTGGTTCTCTGAAATATTTGGCAGTGACTTCTTTTAATCTTACTGCTGAAATTTCCTTTGCAGGACCATGAAAAATGTATTTTACATCTGATAGGGCATTTAATGAATCTTTGGTTTACTCAGAGTTTCAATAAATGTGTCTTGCTGAAAACTTTATAGACAGGCCCTTTGGCAAGGGAATGGGACAGAGCAGAGCTGCAGCCTTTAAAGGCCTGAGGCTGGAATCACCATTGCACCACATCTGGCTGAGGGGGGGTGGATGCCTGCAGTGCAGCAAGGTACCAAATGCCATCCTGATCCTGAAGCAATTTTCATCTGCTGAGCACTGGTGTGAGTGGCTGCATGTAGCCTGTGCACACTTTTCTGAGGGGCAGAGAAAATTGCAACTGAGAAGAGAGATACCAGCACCGAAGGAAACAAAGAGGAAGAAGAATGAATGCTTGTTGGCATTGCTGTAGAGAAACAATTAAATCATTAGTAACAAAAACTGCAATGAAAGACGATTTAGCTATTGGCTTCATAGATGGCTGTGGCTCTCAGAGCCCTTTACTCTGGTGATTGGTAAGTAGCAGAAGTACCAGGGCTGCAGCTGTCCCTGGTGTCCCCAACGTGCCTCTGCTGAGTTCACCCCTCCCTGAAATCTTTCATGGAGCTGCTACCTCACAGAACTGAAGACTTGTAGGCCAGTTTGCTTCTTCCTTTCCTTGGATGTGGTGACTGTCATTAGCTAATAAAGGGGCTCCATTGTGAGAGAAATGTGAGCTAGTGAATTGAAGGAACATGTTGACTTTCAATTCCATAGCACTTTATAATCTGTTCAAGACCAAAAATGTCATTTGTTACTAAAAGCTTGTGATTCTGCTGTTCTTGGTATTGTTGCAAAGGCAGTCTAATTATGTCTCTATTTGGACTTATATTGCTTGTACACGGGCATCTCTTTCCTGTCCTTTTGAAACAGAAAAGGTCAGCAGAACCTGGTAGCAGTGAGACTGTCTCTGGGGAGACAGCACGTGGGGCAGCCTGTGCTCCCCACAGCTAGCCTGCCAGCAATGCCATTCTCCCCAAATTAGCAAGAGTGTGTGACTGGCCCAAGGTGAGGATGGGCCTTGTTAACTGTCAGACCTGCCTTGGCTTATTTTGGCCCACAAATTCTGTTCTTCTCATAAATTTATCCTATAGCTTGAATTTAGGCAACAAAAGTGAATGGGGAAAGGGCATTCAAGAAAGGGAGGAGAAAGGTGTGGGGAACATGGTGTTGATGGCTGGCCCTCAGAGTGAATGGAAATTAGGTGAGCAAAGTAAATCATCAGTATCTGGCTGATGCAGAGTTTAGGGATTTACTTTAATGTTTGGAGAAGGATCCCAGGTTGAGCTGAGGCACAGGGTAAACTCACTGAGGCTGTCTTTAGGTTCTCATTGTATTAGCACCAGGAGCCATAGTTCTCCTGCTGTAACTGGATTTCTGTGTAAAAGTGAATCTAAACTGGGTGTTTCTGTTCACCTTGAGTAAAATGAAGGCATAATAAATAAGTCAATAAAATCTGTCTTTGTGAGGAAGTAAAACAGCCCCTTTGTGTACGTAGATGCCAACGCCCAGAGCACCCTTGTAAAAGACAAGCGGCAGCTCTCCTCCCAGCCCCTTCCTGGTGTGACTGTGACAGTGGGTGCAATCTGCACCAGGCCTTCCTGCTCCTGCAGAGCGCCAGGAGAGTTAAAACAAAGAGCCAAACACTCTTGAAAATGAAGAGGCAGCAGGGGCTTGGCATCTGGTTTGAGAAAGGAGGAAGTATGAGTAAATATTTGAGGGGAGCAACCGTTTTAGTCTTTTCAGGGGCCCAGTCTATTGGGTTTTGCTGAGGCCAGAAGGATGAAGCCCTGTGTTTATCATTAGGACTAGGTACACACGGTTCCATGGATTTTGTACTTTTACAGCTGCTCTGGAATAATTTAAGAGAAAAAAATAATTCTTTATGGTCCTTGATTATCAGGTTACAGTTTATTAGAGATATAAGTGCCAGCAATTTAAATGACTGTATTAGATTGTCCTTGAAAAAGCAAAATTTCTAACTAAAAGGACAGTGAGTTTTCTATGAAACAATAATGCCATTTTAGATGTGTGACAAGCACTGTGTATTTTTACATTTTAAATCATTGAGTACTTCTAAGCAAAGTATCTGTGCATTGTTTATCTTTTTTTCTTTATGAACAAAAATATTTTATTGCTAGCTATTATGAACTCCACAATCTCTATGCAGAGATTATAAAGGACTCGATACAGGGCACTATCAATAATCTTCATTAAGGTTTCAGCTCTATTACCTTCCCCCACTGATAGCACTCACCATGGATTGAATGACAGTCAAAAGCATGCTACAGGAACAACTGGACAACATTTACCTGTATGAAGAATTATTCTACAGGGCCATATATCACACCGATTTCTGAAAGCATGGCTGCTCTTTATATTGCAGTTTGCTGTTGCCATTTCACCGTGCAAAGATTGTAAAGCTGGAGGGTTACAGAAGGACGTTTGTGTGAAGCTGTATTGAGTGCTGGCTGCAGTGGCTTGTCTGTACTTGATTGTCTTCCAGATCTCTGGGGTTGTGCTCCACCTGTGCCAAAGAGTGTGTCGTCTAGTGGTTCCCATCCTTTCTGGAGCCAAGCCTCATGTTGGAACCCTGGCAGTGTCCCACGCTTCCTTGGAGTGAGCTCCAACTGGATCATGGCTTGGAGTCCTGGTTTGCTGCTTGCGCATGTACGCGTGCACCTGCTTTTCCATGGGAAGTGTTAGCAAGTACAGTTTGGTGTGCTAATGCAAAATCTGTTGGAGCAGGTTGCCCACCTGAAGTCAGTTTCTTAAATGTATGGCAACTGCATTTCTGCTGAGATTTCTGGAAACCCTGCAGCAGTTTAACAGGGAGAAATAGCACTGTTCCCAGCTCTTTAGACTCGTAACTGGACTGCTTTTGGAACTCGTTTTTTCCCTTTAGATGGGTAATTGGACTGGTTTGTGAACTGCACCCTCTATACCCTCACTCCATTCATGCGTATATGGAGTGTACTTTAGAATAGTCTGGGGGTTCTGTACTCTCACTCCTGTCCTCAGCGGTGTTCTGGTGGAAATCTCTGTCCCTCAGATCCCTGAGCAGGGAGAAAGGTTTATCTTGTCCAGCATGAGGTGTTAGTTGTAAACCTGCCTCTAGAAAGCAAGGCTGAACTCTGGTTTCTGGATAGTACTGAGGGGGAAGATGTGATGTGTAGCTGGGCTTCTAGCAAAATATTGCAAGTCTAAGGTCCTGCTTTTATTCTAATGTTCAAAGGAGTGTAGACAATATTGCATGCACATCATGAATATCTGGATTTCCTTCACACTTGCTTTATTAGCATTGTTTTTCTGTGCCAAATTCTAGCTTGAGTTGAAACCATGCTGCAGAAAGGCAAATTATCTTGTGTTTGCTTTAGCCCAAAAGAGTACACAAAGCACTGGAGCTCTCCAAACCCACATCAAAGATGATCTTACCCTCCATTGCTCCCAACACATCTATCAAAAAGGGTAAGCATTTGCCACTGCATGGAGAGATACTTAACTTCCTGCTAATGAAGCAAATTACTTTTCCCCTTCTTGCTTGGAGAAGACACTTGAAAATTAAACCTGTGTGGTCTGGGCAAAATGCAGAACAAACCTGGGTGGCAAACAGCTTAATGGAGAATATCAGAGCAAAAGGATGTAAGAGGGAAATGTTCTGAAGTTACTAGTTGGTGGCAATGTCTTCAAATCTGTAGTGAAAGAGGATCGGCTCAACAGGGAACATTTTCTGCTGCTGCTTATTGTACCTGCGAAGGAACAAAGTGGGGAGGCCCTCTAAGTACTGCACAAAGCAGGAATTTGTTTTGCCTAAAATCTGTCCCACTCAATTACTGATGGGCTGAGAACTGAACTTTGCTCAGTTTGTACAGCTCTAGCCTCAGGCTCCTGTAAATTATTTTGATCTACATGGATCCCTGAGGATCTCTTAACTTGTGAGAGTTCAGCTCCTCAGCCTGTTCCATGAGATGGGAAATCGTGCTGCCAATTTTTTGCTTGCAGGGGTCTTGCTGCCCCTTGCAGGAAATTTTTGCTGGCAGGGGTCTTGCTGCCCCTTCTGATAGCAGCAGTCTGCTTCCCACTCATAATCATAGCTCCTGGTGCTTCTCTGAAAACTGACTTTCCAACAGTGTAACTACAATTAACTGTGCACTGTAAATGCCATAGATTAGGCCAAATTATCTATTTAAATTTAAAAAAATACATTATTACTTTAAAAATATGTATTTTCTTTCTAAAATCATCACCCCAGCTAAGGTCTATGGCATTTCTGCAAACGATGACCAGCTGGGGTTAATAGCCATTCATTGTACCAGAGGTTATAATTTCTCAGCAGGGTTTTAATTTTTTTTTCTCTCAGAAATTTCCTGTCTTTAGGTCTGTATTGCCTAAATGATACCGATCCTCAAATGTCAGTTGGCACACAAGAGTGCTCCTCTGGCTTACTCAGTTTTTTCTGCAAGCAGAGTGGGGAGCTTGCTGTCAGTTGTTTCTCATAGAAAATACACTTTTCACTACATTTAATGGCCTCTGTCTGGGAAATGTTGACTTCAGGGGTTTTTGGTTTAAAGCTTGTTGGCATTTTTTGTTTATTTTTAGTTACTTTAAAGCTTAGAGCCAAAAGTTTACATTTGTTTTCTGTGTGGGAAATAATAGTTATTTTGTAGGTTCCCTACCTCACATTTTTTCACCAGGAAAATATTATATTGTAAAAATGGGTGGGGAAAAGGGAGATTAGCAAACCCTGGTGTTTTCTGTAGAGATATAGTCAATTTTTCTGTAGCTGAAATGTGTATTCTCTATGGCTGGACTATTTTTTCTAGTGAAACTTCCTTTGGGAGAATGTGACATTTTCTTGGGCTCAAGAGTGTCCCTTGGGACTTCAGGTCTTCAGTCCATGTATCCAAGGCCAGTGCTAGCCCTGGGTTTGTCATGCCTCCACAAACAGCTTCCACCACCAGCAGCTTTCCTCCACTAGTGATGTGCCACAGGGTTTTATGGGAAACTCAGGTGAGCCAAGCAGGCAAATGAGTTCTTTGGCTCCTGAAGCAGCTCATAGTTTGAACTGTTTCAACTGTTTTGTAATGGAACAGTTTTGCTTTTCTGAATAGAGGAATTTTGATGCCAATTATTCCACAGGTGTTTTCTGTAGGCCAACTTGCAAAAGAAAAGAGTGATTTCTCTATGCCAATTTAACAACATACATTATGAGTACTGTCATTTTTCTTGGGATTAAGACTGTGCTTTTCAGTTAAGGGAAGAGCCCAGGTTTGCACGATGGAGTATTTGTGGTTTAGCTTCTTGGTTCCACTGCTGAGGATTTGCAGTACTGTTAATCTAGACTATCATCATGTAAATCCATAGTAATGCAACTATTTCCCTCCATGGAGCTGTCCAGGTTTATTCCAGTGAGAATAAGAATAGTACTTGGCCCTTTAATATCTATCTCCAGATAATAAAAGTCATATGAGGGTTTCACTAAATATTTGGCAAACCCACTAAAACAAGCCCAACAAACTATGCAGGACGTAGATTAATTTCCTCCACCAAGCATCTGGGTTCAGCATTATAATTAGCAGCAGATCTAGTGATATGCCAAACAAAGATGTTTATGTCAAATAGCTATTTCTGAGAAGGAAAAAAAAAAGGCAGAGAGAAAGGGGAGCTTAAATTAATTGAATGTCATTAAATGAGTCCACATTGCTAGCCTGAGTGATAAGCAGTTACTGCCAGAGGTATTTACAGATGGCAGCTGGCAAAATTTTCAGTTACATTATTCAGTTTGGTTCATGACTGCATAGGCATTGCAGGGGCATGGGGGACTTTAATATCTCTTCACTTTCTTACCTCTCCTAATGGCTGCTTTTCCCACTTGAAATTTCTTTTGATCTCCTGACACGTGAATCACACTTGTTCACTTGGATTCACTTAGACTTTAAATCAGCTCTGCGTGCTTAGTGCACCTCACGTGGGTGACAGGCAGTGCTTAGAAGAGTTGGCATGGAAGCTTCCTCAACATGTAGCCAAAGCAGGCATATGCACAGCCCAGTGAAGTTTCTGCATCGCCTGAACTGCCACAGCAATGCTGTATACATAACAAGAGAACAAAGTTCCTGTTGGTATTTTGGAACCTGTTGAATCCCACTTGCTGCATGAAATCTGGGGAGGGGAAAAGAATGACTTATTCAGACCTTCAAAGAGGTCTGAATTGAGCTCTGCTTCTAGAAAGAGTTTCAGGTCTTTCTGCGGACTTGATAAAGGAACCTCTGATCTTCCTGAGATTAGGCAGTCACTCTATAAAAACGGCAGAACTGCAAAGAGTTTGTGTAATGTGAAGGAATTCTATGGATTCCTAGAATGACTGAATGAAATTGCTGTCCAAAATGATCAAGAGTAGTCCAAAGACAGATTTGGCAACTCTTCTAGACTGTTTTACCACAAAATGACCTTGGGTTTGTAGCTCTGTCACGATGATGTTTGAGCCTTCAGTTTGTGTGTGAGGGCTGTTCTCTGCCAGTGGCAAAGGATGCTTTCCCTCATTTATAATCTAGAGATATTAGACATCATAAAAAGTTCAATATACCAGTGTGATGATAATATATCTGTTGTCTGCACTGCAAACTTCCCAGCTAGCATTCCGGGATTATTTGTCAGGCAGTAATTAGAATGATGCATTTTAAATCTTCTGAAACAGTGCCAGGAAGAGAATTGCTTTCTGTTTTGAGAAGTGTTAGTAGTGCAGCTGGAAATGCTGCCTAATGAAAATACTTTTAAACATCTCTTGGTCTGTGTTTGGCCACAACTTGCTCAAGGAATACAGGCAATCTCTTATGTTCATCTTGCTAGGTTGAAGAATTATTTAACAAGTGGTCAGTGCTGAAGTGGAAAGCACATAGGGAAGAGTCCAGATTTTAATGCCACTGAAGTGAACTGCAAGGAAATCAAAACAGTACTAAAGAACCCAAAGAACCAAATACTCTAAATATTCAGAGGGATTGTAATTCTGCCTGAGGTCAGAGTGGAAAACATTCCCCTGCAGCCAGTGTGACCTCCAAAGACACCCAGGGGATCTGAGACCCAGTTTTGGATTGTAATTTAGAGCACAGCCATACTGATCAGGATGTTTCTCATCAGAACTTTAGTGCAGCATATTAAGAAAAAGGAGATCTATTCTTTTATATCTGCAATTTCTAAGTATCAATGCAGAGATAGGACCAGAAGATTGGTTGACTTGTCTGGATTCCAACTCTGGCAGAATAGAGATGAAAATTAAGTATCAAATTTTGAAACAAAGCTTAGAGGTAGTTTTCATAATATTGTTTACTTAACTTTTCATAAGGAGCTCTAGTCATTTGTGATCAAAACTGTTATGTCTACAATGAAAGAAATATTTATTTCATTTGTTTATAATCTACACTTAGGAGTGAAGGCTCTGGTCAGGTCATGCTTCTGTGACTGGGGCATTAAGTTACACTAAAGTCAGACTCTAGCAATAGTATTTCCTGTTCAGGCTTCATCGTAGTAGTAGTCTGTTAATCCTGGGATTTAGAGAAAGTTGATGAATGAACAGATGCCTACATGTCCTCTTTCCTGCCCAAATCAGTGAGACAAACACTTGGTGAAGTAGAACAGAAATAAATTGGTAAGTTTAAAATATTCAGATGTTATCTTTTGGTCACCCTAGCATTTCTCAGAGTGAAAGTCAAATTTATGTGTGGCTGTGTTCTCCACTAGACTAATCTTGAGATTCCTGCCTTTCCAATAACCAGTTTTTGGGAACATTGTAAAGTTTTGTCACACATCCTTTACACTGAATGCCACATCCTCAGCTAATGTAAACTAGCACAGCAAAGCCAACTTGTGCTCATTTACTGCAACCTTGGGCAAGACTGAAGGAGATTAAGAGGAAGTCATTGTCCTATAGAGCAGAACCAAACACATGCACATTGAAAATGGTTTCAATTCTTAGCCCAGTTTTGTTGTTCTACTCTGGAGTCTGTGTGCATGGGTGTCTTCAAAGGTGAGGATCCATGTGCTGCGCTGTGAAACTTGCTGTCACTAGGAAGCATTTGCAGGATAAATCCATCTGTAGTCACTCTTTGGCTCTTGATCTGGAGCTGGCACACTGTTTAGATTCTTAAATGTAGCTCCTGCCCTAACACTGAAATCTTTCTTGGGGATACACTTCCCACTTTCACTTTGGGTTATGTGATCTCTATGATATCTAAAATTGTTTCTGTGCTTTTCCACCTCTTTCCAAGCAGTTCCACAAAAAATCCTGCTGGAATCACAGTGAGGATGCCCACAGGTTTTTTGCCCTCAAGGTATGGGAAAGAAGCAGCAGGCACTGCTCAGGCCAAGGCTGTTGCTGGCTGTTGATGAATGAAGGTCCTCTCTCACTGCCTGTTCCTGCACTGATGGGTTTCATGCTCCCATCTTGGCAGTGCTCTCACCTTGCAGCTTCTCAGAGGCCAGTGCTACCTGCTGGGGTGAGGTGTGGCAGCTCAGACGTGTCTCCTCAGGACCCTGATAAGCAACAGCATTGCTGGAAGATCAGGATGGTGTACATCTCTGTGCTCAGAGAAAGACTCTGTGTCTTTGGAAGGTAAAGGGGAGAAGTGTCTCCTCTTTGTCTGTCTTATACAGGGCAAGATGAGTCCCAGTTTGGTAGCTGGCATGCAACTTCATTCCTTCTGGTTTTTTTTCTTTATTCTCATTTTCTCTCTGTAATGCAAAAATAGTACCAGTAACACATTTATATCCTCCAGGAAAGGTAACATGTGGACAATGTTGCAAAACTCCAGGTGGGAGCTGTGGCTGTCATACAGAAATGACATATGTACAAGTTACCAAATATACACAGAAGCTTTGAAGGAGAAAGGTGTGATTTCAGAGAATATTATTTCATGATTCCTGAGAAAAATGGGAAACCAGGTTCATTGCCCCTCATGGGAGTTTTCATGGCACTGAATTACTTAACAGTTAGCTCTGAAAATCCTTGTGTGAGGTGAAGGACACCTTGATTATGTCTTCCCTTAGTAGATGTGCACATTGCACTGTATCTAGGTACACGTGAAGATTTGGTTTAGTGGTAGCACAGGAGAAGGGCAAGTCTTGAGAGAACTTGCTGTGCTCCCAGTCCCTGGGATAGCTCTGAGTCAGTTCCTGCCCTGCAGAAGTGCCTCTTCCCATCCAATAGCCAGTCTCCTGCCTGTGTGGCTCAGCCCTGCTGGCTGCTGAGCCTCCTACTTCCTGTGAACTCTTGCCTTCAATATGTGATGTAAGAGTGGCATGGAATGACCAGAGCTGGAGTGACAGGATACATCACTCTAGCACACCTGGCCTTTCACTAGCTGTGCGATCTCCTTTTGCTGCAGAGCTTCCTTGCAGGCAGGGACAGCTGCGTGAGGAGCTTGTCTTTCCAGGACTGCTTCCCTGCAGAGCTCCTGTGGCAGCCAAGAGCCTGCAAATCCTACCCACAAGGAGCCTTGTCTCCTTCTCTACAGCTCTGAGCATATGCCTTGGCAGTGCCTTAGTTTGGGGACAAAGCCAAAGGTGCGTTTGGTCAGGACAGGGCAATTTGTACCTCAGTTTGTTGACAAGTTACTTGTGTGCAGAATTACATATGGGAGAATTGGCTGCTCAGCAGATTGCTCTGAACACTGCTCCATTGCTCCTAAGACATTTGACACGCTTGCCCTAAATCCCCTAAGGAATGCCATCTCCTTTCCTGGTTCCTGACAAGCCATGGCCATGTGTATGCCAGACCTGTGTATGCCCAGCTCTGCTTATCTGCTGATTGACAGTAGAGGCATTTTGGAGCTGGGCTGGTGGGAAAATGCAAATACTTTTGTGAAAAGCTTTTTTAATTTTTGTGGAAAAATTTTAATGAAAGCGTTTTATATGGATAGAAAATCCTAAGTATTTTTAAAAATTCACAGCCAAAATGTTTCATCCTAAACCAGAAATATTCCTGTTGGAGCCGGTGTCTGTCTTTATGGGAATTGCAGCTACATTCCCATTCTTTTATGTGCTTAGGACTTAGTAATTGTCCTGTATCTTCTCTGATGAATTGCAGCCAGGGATTCTAGCAGTGATAAGCTCCTCTTTTTCACAGGCAGAGTTCTATGATGAAGCATGAAATATGGGCAGCTAACCCACGGAGGAGGTGGGATATCCTCCAAACCCCAGTACTGATATAGTGTTGTTGCTCTGGCATGAATTTAAAAAAAAAAAAATCTTCCTAGTTTTTTCTTCCTTGCTCACCCTCCATCAATCTGGAAAAAATCCATTTCAAGAAAAAAAATCAAAATTTTCTCCAGAAGACAAGAAAGCAGTTGATAAGGAGGAAACATAATAATTATATGGAGCCAGTTATACAAGATTGTCCATCTGTTGGCTCTTGTTCTGTCAATGGCTCCCTGGTAGTGTCCATCACTTGTCTGTCATTCAACAGAGTAACCCCACTTTCAGGAGCCATGGCAGTGAATTTCAGGCTCACAGCAGGAACTGGTGTGTCTTCACTTCAGCGGGAACAGGGCCCAGCCCTGAGCTCGTCCCACTCAGCCAGATACTCTCCAAAAGTTGTGATCTTTTCAGCACAGATTTTGGCTTCTTTCAGCTCATTCTGCATGTACACATTGGAGCATAAGCTAGCTCCTTAAATAAAAATCAAAGCAAAGCACTTGACTTCAGAAGAATAGGAGACCCAAAAGGGAAAAAAAAAGAAAAAAAGAGAAAAAAGGCCGCTTAGGTAGTGGGCTGAGCAGATGCCGTAGGTTGTTATAGCAACTTGAGTTCTAAAAACAGGAGAGAATACCCACATGCTGCCACATCTACTGAAGAACCCACACTCCAGATTTCAAAATCCAGGCATTGAGGAAACACTTATTTCCTATTATTAAAAAAAAAACCAAAACAAACCCAACAAAAAACCCCGCCACACACACAAAAAAGCCCCACCAAAAAAACCCAACAAAAAACTCAAGCACAAAACAACCACCTCCTGCCCCCAAACCAACAAGAAATCAGCCAACTAAAAAGCAATGTGTAAGTCATCCTCAGAAAAATCCACATACATTATCCTGTGAAAGAGAAGAGCTCTTTTAGATGCTTCAGAAAGGCTTATGGTATAATTTGTTATGATATTTAAAGCAGTGTGTGTGCATGCCTGTGTGCCTGCGTGTGATGTGGATTTCAGCTCTCAAAGAGAGCTTGAAAGCCTTCCAGCAAAAAACGTAAGCACTCTGACAAAAATTTCTGTGGAGGGAATAACTGTCAGCAGCAGATACCAAGGTGACAGTGAGCACTTGTAACATCAAACCTAAAACACCAGTTTTGTATACTTGTATGAGAAATAATGACTCCTCAGACAGTGCCTGTCTGTCAGTGCAGGGAAAAAAGCACTGATCAGTAGTAAATCTAGGAGCTAAAGCTTCAGACAGGTACAATGGAAAGTTTTCATGGTAAAATATCAAGTTATATGTGAAAATATGTAAATGAGACACTATGTTACTATGGCCTGGAGAGGTAAATAGGTGTCTTTTGACTCAGCTGAGCCCTGGACCAGATCTCCTGCTTGCACATAAATATTGCTTGATTTGGGATCTTTATCTGTTTGAATTTTATCTGAGTAACTTGTGTGGGAATATAACAGCCTGGAATGCTCCTCTGGAAAAGGCAGGGAACTTGAAATGCCACATTTGGTTATTCTTTCTTAATTTTATGTTGTGGGGTTTTTTTGTGTCAGACTATTTGTGCTAAAAGTCATCTGTGAATTCATGCCTTGGGTAACCCATCCTCCAGCTGACTTCACACAGTGAAAGCAGCTCACAGCATCATGCTGAGATCAAAGCCAGGGCTTGAACAAAGCTGGCTGCTGGGAATGGGGCAAAGAGAAAATGGACTGTCCTTGACACACAGAGACCAACATCTGGACAGGTAGGAGCTTTTCCAACAGAAAGGCAATAGAAAGACACAGCAGAATCATGAGTGTCCACTCTGTCGAGACAGCAGCAGCTCCACTCCAGGCTGGCTGGTGGCCCAAAGGTGGCATCCCTGGGGCATTTGTGTGTGTGCTCTTGCCCCAGCTGGCGTGGTCTGAGAGCCTGAGGAGCAAATCTCAGCAGGTGTCCCAGTGCTGCCTTCTCTTCTCCCATGCACAAGAGGGTTTTGAGGGCAGATTAGTTGAGACAAAAGTTTCGAGTTGCCCAGGTATGGCAGCAAGAAAGCTCTTATGCGTGTGCTGGCACAAACCTGCAAAGGGGTGAATCCTTGTTTGCCTGCAAAAGGAGGCAGTGACCCTTATGTGAGGCACAAAAGTTACTCCTGAAGGTATTTTGAACTTTTCTCTCCTATCTTACTCTTTTCTGGAAGTATAGTTTTCAGTAGAAGCCAGCTCAGGCCAGCTGTTTGCTGCACTTATCTTCCAAAAATAGTCTATCTGGTCAGAATTTTTCTTTTTTTCCCTTTAATTCAAAAATGTCTGAAAGATATTGCCCAAACATACCTCCAGTAGTAATAATATTTAACAATACATCTTCAGACAGAAAAGAGTATGGAAGCTATTAAACCCAGAGGCAAATATTTTCTGAGTTATGGGTGTCACAAAACTGAGTTATAGGTAGAATGTGAATGGTTTTGCAATCTTCATAGCAGGTGTTAAAACCATTATGCTAAAATAATTATTTATTTGTCTTGAAAGTGTAACCTCAGATTTTTAAAGCTAGCCTGGAAGAAGTATAGAGGAATATATTTTCATTTGTGAATAAATTAAGCAGGAGATCCTGGAGATGGTGTGTAAAGGAGAGTTAGTAGAGTTAGTAAAGGGAGGAGGTCTGGTTTTAACAATTATAATTTAAAAAAAAAAACAGCAACAGAAAAATCAAATTATGTGTTGCACTTTTTTGTTTGTTTGCTTGTTGGTAAATGTCCAACCACCAGTGGAGAGCAGTCCAGGGTACATGCTCAGGCACAGATAAAGCTCTGCTATGTTGTGGAACAGCTGTTAGATTTAAATCTGATAGATTTGAAACAAAATAGCCTTTAAGAAAGATTTCTTCCAGCACACTGGCACCAGTGCTGTGTTAGACATGATGCAGTTACTGTGTGAGATAACTCACGGCTTTTGCAAAGTCCGGAAGTGAAAACTACCAGGTTGTGCTTGCTCTTGTGTTACATAACGGGTTTGTCAGAAGAGTTTTCCTTAGTGGTCTGTCACACTGGGTGTGAAACACCAGGGGTTCAAACAGGGTAAAATAAACAGGTTCATGGTTGCACAAACCCAGCACAGCACAAGAAGGTGTCAGCAGCCACAGGCGAACCTCAAGGAGCGAGGACAGGTGACGGGCAAAGGAGCTGTGCCCTCCCAGGTGCTCTGGGTCTCAGCACAGCACCCTTTTTTGGGGACACGGGGTCCCAGGGCCTCAGATGGGAAGGTGCCACTCTGCCCCTGGCCTGTGCTGTAGCGGAAATTGCTGCGAGTGCCTGAGCAGCAGCTCTGCTGCCTGCAGCACAGGAGCCCCCATAGCCAAGTGTAAATGCTCTGGCAGTGGGGATCTAAGCACTGCCAGGTGGGGAGCTGCAAATTCCTGCCTCAAATTGTGTTTCTAAAATGGACCTTATGGAAACCAATTAAAGTTTCATTCTGGGAAAGACAAAGCAGACCAAAGAGTGCTCGTGCAAAGGCAATTTTCTGTTCTGCTGGGTGAAACCTTAACATTTTTTGATGAACCACCCATAGTTTTCCTCTCAAGATTTCTGTTAGACAGTCTTATTAGGGCTGAAGAACAATGTGGGAAGGAGAGTCTAAAAGCCAAAGAGGTCAGTACTCCTGTTTCACTTGCAGTAAATGCAGGAAGATTTAATTGCTGAGTTTCAACTTGCAAGTGGGATGTAGTCTTCATTCTTCTGTTGGGTGATGGAGTGGGGAAGGAATAAAAGACCAGATTTTGTCCTTGAGCTTACTGAAAACCCTTATGAGCCTTCTTTGAAAATAATTCCTGGCACAATCAGCTTTAAACCTAAGTTTGACTTTTTTTTTTCCTCTCCCTATACCAAACATGATTAGAACATAGTATGGATTAATTGCTCTGCCAAATGTCATTCCTATAAATCAAATCTGTTTTCTGACATATGAGTGAGTGTCTGAATACTCCAAAGCCATTAAAAATATCTGCATAATTTTAAAACCTGCTAAATGTTGTTGTTTTCTCTCTCTCTCTCTTTTCATTCTTGGTACAGTATGGTATTTTACTCTGATGATGAGAAGTTGAATGGCAAGTTTCAGTCAAATGCTTTTTTTTTTTTTTTTTTTTGCGATCCAATCCTAAAAATCTTGACAATGGCACTTACAGTGGAAATGCCACCAACTGTAAATTTACACACGGACAAAACTTGGCATCCCTTGTCAGCTCCTCTTCAAGCATAACTTATGGGATCCCTGCCCACATTCTCTCTGCAGGAACTGGTGTTATCCCACTACTGAAGTATTCATGTGTTAGCACCCCAGGTGTAGAACAGTGTGCGGGACCAAGTCTCCAACACTTTTCCTCCTAGTAGTAGAAGCAAAAAAAAAAACCAAAATAAACCTATTTCAAGAGGCCATTAGGTCTGCTAAGATAATGTGAATGGCCTGAAAGAATCATCATTTTCCAGTTCAGTGTGGCTTCATTGAAACGATCAAGAGCAATTAAAGCAGTGCAAGAGAGAGTGATCGAGCAAAGGGTGGTGGGTGGAGTGGAACTGGTTTTGTAGCATCGTTGGTCTTGAGCAAGAGATTTTACCTTTCTTTTCTGTTCCCATGCCTTGTGTTGTTTAATCTGTGTATTTAGGCTGTGCAGCTGAAACTATTCTGTAGTACATAAGAAACACACGTATATGGTTTCTGGGGTAGTAACAAAAAGGCTGTTTCTATGGAATACATATAAGGGGAACCACTGAATTTTGAGAGGAGCTGGTGAAAAATGGTTGTGTGAGTGCAAAAGTACAAAGCGAGGGCATTATTACTCATTTCCATATAGGTGATCTAAAACATTTGGGTCTGGGCTTATGCAGCCACTAAACCAGAGTTCATGTTTTGGGTAGATGGAACAGGCAGGAGACACAATAAGCCATATGAAATCTGGCTGATGCGTGGTGAACTGCACGGTGTTATGTCTCTCCTTCCATCTCTGAGATGTTCCCAGGATGCTGGGGAGGATGTGCTGGGGGCTGTCACCCAGCCACTTCTCCCTGAGAGCTAGGTGCTCCTGTCATAGGTACAGGATATATTATCAACCTGAATATGAGCTCAGGAAAGGTGAGGGATTTGCCTGGAAATGATAATGCAAACCACATGTAAAATTGGTCCTGCTGAATCATTTTTCCTTTCAGCCTGTCCTGTGGAGAAGCCGTGGGACACAGCTTAGCCTGAAGCCTTCAGTAGCACAATCCAACACCTCCTGGGTGGACGTCAAAGGCCAAAAGCCTCTTTGTGCTTCCTTCCTTTGTCTTGCCCACACAGCTCAAACAAGGCAATAGAAGATTTGAGAAAGGCTTTATTAGCATCAACTGTCAAAACCACTTGCATTTGTAACTCAGCAGTGTATTTTCCTCATTATCATGCCTTGTTTTATATAGCATATTCTTCCCACATCTTTTCAGTTCAAATTCCTGGCAATAGCCTGGGAAACCAAAGCAGGTAGAATAACCTTTTAAGCAAATTCCTCTTTTTGTTGAAGTTGTCCAAGCAAAGGTAATCAAGACAGAAAATAATGCTTTTATTAGTTTTTTGTCTCTAACTTACTCCCAGCATCATCTGGAATCATTACAGAAGGTAAGTTTCAACCTGAAGCAAAAGCAAATGTTTTCTGGCCCATGCCTAACCAGCACTGGAGCTATATGCATTTGCATTTGGGGATGGTGGGGAGGGGAGGGGAAGAAAAAAAAAAGAAACTTGGTAAGAAAGAAATTGTACTAAGTTGCATAGCTAGAAAGTGAACGTTTCAGACAACTAAGGGCAAGTGAAGATGAAGTATAGAAATCCCCACAATCTTCTAATCATCTGAGGGGGAGAATGCAAACAGTCAGTGGCTTCAAAATTCTAAAATTTGCACA